>NC_088886.1:142385597-147795597 GCF_037157495.1 Lathamus discolor
TCTTTATAAACTTTTTATAAAATGCCAAGACACGCGTTTCCCCCTCTGCCCCCCTAAATACCCAACTTTGTTTTAGCACCTGCGGCTGCAGGGATGCGCGCAGGGAGCCGCAGCCCCGCTTGGCCTCTCCCTCCCCTCTGCGATCGCGATCTCATGGTAAGGAGGGCGCGGGGCAGGACCCCCCCACCCCCTATTCCCCGCCCGCCGGCCCCGCTCCGGTCTGCGCTGCTTCTCCCCGACGGCTCCGGGGAAGCGGCCGGGGTGGAGGGGGAAGCATCCCGCAGGAAGCTTGTTGCGGGAGGGGGTGGGAATAGGGAGGTCCCGGGGAGCTCCGGGCTCCTTCCCGTCCTGAAGGGGGGCACGGGCGATCCTTCACTTGCAGGTGCCCGTCCGGTTTGCTGCACTTTTGGAAGTTATTGTTGGTCAATGGTGGGGAACTGTCCGTCAGCGGCCCCGGCGCCGGCGGCTGCCGCGGGAAACCGCACGTGGGACAAAGGCGGCCGCTGGAGTGTGGTGGCTGCCGTGAATAGAGGGAGGGAAGGCAATTAGTTGCCGTGTTGTTGGGGCTTTTTACTTGTCAAACTGGAGCCTCGTTGCTTTTGTTGTTGCCGTGTAAAGGGAAATCGCGGGGTTTTGTTTTGGTATTAAGGGCCTTAAAGGTTGCTGGCTGACACTTTGCACGCGAAGGCCAGAGCGGTGCGGAGAGAGGGACGGTGCTCAGGCCGGCAGAACACGCACAGATTTCCCCCCCCCCCCGGTCGCTTCGTGTGTCCCGGTTTTTCCCCCTTCCTGCGGTCCTGGGGGCCAGTTTACATTTTGTTAGGTTTGTTTTGTGTAGCCTGCAGCCTCCGCAGGTTAAACGGCCACTTAAAAACCTGGGACCGCTCAAGGTCTCCCTATTTAAAACAGTTTTCCCCTGGATGCATTCAGTCCCGTTGTTTCATTCTTGGGGGTGAGCTCTTTGGTGTGATCACCCACATGTGCACGGAGAAGACAAATGTTGTGACTGGTCTCCTTCAGCGCCTTGTCTGCAGCAGCGTCCGTCCCACATGGCGATCGTGCTCCCTGCGTGCAGTATTCGTCGGCATTACCAAACTCCCTTAGAAAGTGAAGAGGGGAAGAAGGTGACCACAGTCACCTAGTTACTCCCCGTTAAACCACCCTTTACGGCTTTTGCCCGTGGTGCAGCGTAACTACTTTGCAACTTTAGGGAAAAGGATAAATAAGAGGTGAGGGATTGACTCTTGGCGAAGTTGGATGCCGCGGTTTGCCCTTGGTACCCAGCTCAGGTTTAGGAAGCAGGTGTGTTTCAACGCTCGTAGGCAAGAGCAAGGTAAAGGTGAGAAGGCTTCACCCTTGCTCAGTTCAGCGATGCTCTCTAGGTATCGCTGTTTATACTCACTTAGAAGCAGCTTGGGAAAATATAATAGTCAGGGTACCGTAACGCTGGCAATATCAAAGCTCCTCTTGCATCGCTTTTGCAGTGGGGTCCATGGTTTACAGAAATACTAAATACTAAAGGAAAAGGGTCAGGGGGTAGGGGAGAGACCAGAGCTAATGTTAAAGGTCTGCCGAATGTCACCTCGGTGTTGCAATGACAAGAAATTACACTTTTCTCACAGCTCTCCCCCTAAGAAATTTGTTTTGAGGGATTTGACAATCTTGCAGATAAAGTGACTGCTCGCTGCACTTAACTGATCATGCTCCCTCACGGCCGGCCGGCGTTTGCTCGCTGCACTTAGTAATACCTGTGCAACCTGGGTTGTAGTAGCATTGTCATTGATTTCCAAGGTAACTGCTTTTTAGCTCTTCTGAGCAGACATACCTACGTAGGGGGGGGGGAAAGTCTTTTCCTCCCTCCCTGGAAGGATGATGGTAAAGTGCTGTATCAGAAAAGACAGGAGGCTTCTCTAAATTTTGATAACTGCAGCCGACAATTTAGAAATAAGACACTTCTCACAGCCAACATGACAGTGGATTTTGAGCATTCAGAAAACACCAGGCCAAAAAACTGGAGACATCTTGATCTTTTAAGACAGCTTTTCCAGTACTTTAAGTGAAGGAGGTTGGGGGGGGGGGGGGGAAGCGGGGAAAGTAAAAGAGAGGGAAAAGCTGCGAGGAAAATAATACAAAGCCAGCACAATTGGCATCTAGACAGTAAAGAAAAAAGTTTTTGAGGTTAAGAGAAGGAAAGACAAAGCTGTTATGTACCCGAGGGATGCAATTTTAGTGGGAATGGAAGATTTGAGTGGTAAAGGAGGAGCGCTTGCCTCTGGGTTCTCTCTCTTCCAGCAGTTCGGCTGCTGGCATCTCAATTTGAATTGCTGGGTGAGTAGCACTTTCTGCCTGCGCGCTTTCCATCTTGACCATTGAACTTCTGATGTGACTTCTCTCCCTCTCCCCCTCTCTCCCTCTCCTTTTCTTTCCTCCTGTGTGGAATCAAAAAAGAAGGGGGGGGGTGGTGTGAGAAATCAAGCAAGCATCTCCAGCTGTGACCTTTGTTAGCGGAGGTGTTGTTATTTATTTATTTCATGGTAAGCGTCTTTTTCAGCAGGGGGAAGCGGGACTTTTCGATGGCACTTTAATTGTGCAGCGGTGACGGGGAGCGCGCGGCACAGCCGGTTTGTCGCGACACAATGGTGCAGCGGGGCAGAGTTGTCGCACTCCTCCTCTTTGCCCTTCCTCCGCCTGGTGTTGGGGTTTGGTTTATGGAAAGAGCGGGGGGAGAACCAGGTTTTTTTCTTTCCAATGCATCCAGGGTGGGATCGGGGTGTGTTTGGGGATGGGGGGTGTGTTTCATTGCCTGGTGTACAGCAGGTTCCAGGGGCTGGTTTCTGGATGCTGAACAATGGTTACCAGCCAGGGAGAAGTGTGTGTGCGTGTGTTAGCTGTGTGTTACCTCCGCAGTCATACATTCACACAGTGACCATGACATCACTAGCTTTGCTTTCCTTTTTTTCCTTTGGGGCGGAGGGGGCCACTTCAAAGCTTTCTTCAGTTCAGTACGCTATTTCCTTAACTCTGAAACCATGAAGGTAAAAATGTTTGTTGATATCTTTTTTTATATAAGGAGAAAAGTTGGCTTGTAGCAGGGCACATACGTGACAGTAAAGGGGGTTTGGAAATGGAATTGGTTTAACTCATACACAAAACGAGATCTTTTTCTTTTTTTAATGATTAAAAATAGTATGTGGTTGTTTTTAATCGGGCGCTTTAGATCCTGTGTTTGGCTGACACTGTTCAATTCTCTCAGTTCTTCATAAGGCTCAGCTGTGATGCGAAAGGTGAAAATTTTAGGGACACTCCATAAAAATTATTTCACCCAGTGATAAAGGAGTATGGAAAATAATCCTGAATGTCGATAAATAGGAGATAATGTGTTTTGACACAGTGGCTCTGTGTTCGTTATCGGAAGTCCATGAGACTTTGTTTTCTCTCGTTAATATATATTGCAGACAGTAAACCTACCCCTCTGCCCATTCCGTAGGCTGCCTGTGATTATACACAGAAAATAGATGTGATGCTTTCCAAAATGGTTAAATACGTATCTTCACCGGAGGTTTTGTGGCAGTCTTGAGTTTTCTGCTCTTTTCTTTTCCAACTCTGTCAGGCTTGCTGACAGTCAATCCAGGAGGAGGATTTCTGTCACTTCAGTGCTCTCTGGTACCTTTGCCTGAGTAGCTTAGTTGATTTGTTTACCTTTTCTTGTATAAAAACAAGGGATAAAATTCTGTAGAATGGATCTAAAATGCGTTAATCTAAAGTGACAGTTATTTAGATGTTTCTTCTTTCACTGCATGTTGTTGCATATACAGGTTTTAAAAGGCTGGGGGATGAGATCTTGTAAGCATTTTACCTTTAGAGGAATTCTTTTTATAGGGACTTGAGGTGAAAGGCCTGGCAGCAGTGTATAAATGTGCCTCTTTCTTTTCTTCCAGAATATTTGCAAGGTGTTTCAGTACTGATGTGTGTTTAACATCACATTTTTAGGGAAACTTTGTTGAATTTAGTCAAGAAATAATTGGCTGTGGATTTCCTGAATTTCATCGCTCAGTTGTTTTGTGATGGCGTGTAATGATTTTAGCAGATGAAAAAACGAAAACGTGTTTTTAGAGCTTTGTTATTTGTTTTGGCTATTTAATACACATTTGCTACATACATTGCGCATCGGTATTGAGCACAGTCCGCTATAATTTGTGGATACTCCATTTGGAAAAGCTGTACTGAAAACTTGGCAGCCTGTCTGTAGGCATGTATATGCGTGTTAGTTTTTTAATAACGCTGTTGTTGCTGAAATTGCCAAATCCAAGTGGGTATAGGCATGCGTCTTAATTTTATTTCTGCATTTCATGCAGTTTTTTAGCAGCTTCATGTTCAAGTTTTTATTGTAGACAGAAGTCACAAATATCCTAAGAAATTCGGTGGAGCTGTTTCTCCCACAGCGTATGTCTGTCTGGTGCTGAAATAAGAGATTTATATGCAAGAATTAAAGCTGTTTAGAATGTGGTGGTTTAGAGAGTGCTAGGCAGGAAGTAAAGTTGCATGACTAGGTATTCATACAAAGCACTTAACAACCAAAGTCTTATCAGGGCAATTACAAGCGCCCGATTGCTTATATTCACTTCTCCCTTCTTCCCATCTTTTCTGAATTTTTGTGCTTCTATTACCGCTCTGTATCTCTCCCCTCTTCACCTCCTTTATGGTCAGAAGTGTTTCTTGAAGACCTGCTTTGGTTTCACCAGTCCCTTTGCTTAGTGGTTGGGTATCCAGCACATCTTGTGCTGATCCTGCTTAAGAAAACGGTGGGTTTCGGTTTTAGTCTAATGTATGCCAAGTCTTTCTGCTTTTTGCTTTGTTAGACATGAACGAAGGCTTGCGTGCTCTGCGAGAGATAGTATCTGTCTAGTAATTAACTAACGTATGCAAAGAAAGCACCAAGTGTTTGTAAGGTTTGGGAAGAAGCTGTGCCTCTCCTTTTGTAATGAAAGAAGCAGATGTGGGCACTTGATGCTTGAAACTTGCAGGGTCTGAGCTCTACCCTGTCCTCCTGATATGGGGAAATTCACCTGTTGATCAAGTCATCTCTGATTTTGAGATACAGGAATTGTATTGGCTGGGTATGTGGAGGCCACGCTTTCTGGGCTATAGCCTGGGGTAGCTGTCCAGATTCGTATGCCAACGTCAGGCAGAGCAGGTGCAGCAGAGAGCTTTCTCTTTGCCAATAAAACATTAGGAGAATGGGTAAGGTAAAATCTAACTGGCCTAAATGTAATTCCAGGTGTTGCTGAACGATCTCAAAATACAGACCTGTGTAGCAGGTGCTTGTCTGGGTCTGCCCTGACATTAGAGTCACACTGCTTGGTCCAAGAATGCAGCATTTTACTTGTATTTAAACCCCCAAGTTTATTATTTTTACTTAAAAGAACCTAACAGGTCCAATAGCCCAGCAATAAGAGCTTTGAAAGCAAAGTGTGAGCACCGCTTAATAATAATGTTTTACTACTAGTGGTTTTAATTCTCCTGCATGAGAACTAACAGGCAGTAATTAGATAGCTAAAACCCCGGGTCTTTCCCTTTTACACTGGAGAATTTGGCGTATGCTAATTGTCACCAGATCATTTCACATAATTGCCTTTTGGCGAAATTAAGTGGAAATTTCCTGAACATCTTAAATCCTCACTTTCCCACCCCCTCCCCTCAGTACCTTCGCTCCCTGACAGGAAGGATGCTGAAAATGTCAAGCAGAGTGGCTTAGTGCTCCAGTATGCAGGGGGCACTTCATCATAGTTAAAGGTGGCGGGGGGGAGGAAAGAAAACGACTCTTTTCTTGAATGAATTGCTGGGCACTTAAAGCCAGGAAGCTGATTTTGTTGTTTTGTCTGCGAGATTGTTAATAGAGCCCAGAGTTCTTTTGGAAAGCCGGAAGTTCTTGCAGGAGCAGGTAGGTACTTGGCTGGCCTGGGAAGTGGTCAGGGAGGGAGGGGGAAGAAGCAGAAGGAAGCAACAGTGTCCTGTTCCCCCCCTTCTATTATTTATTAAGGGGAGGGCAGTGGGGTTTGGGGTTTTTTGTCAAGCTCTGTCTAGGGGGGGTATTGTCCCAGTGCATGGTTGTCAGTGCTCCTGTCATCATTTGTGTGAAGGAAGAAAATGAGCCTTTTTTTTAGCAGGGTGAGTTGTGATTATCAATGGAGGCCTTGTCTCCCGCTACAATGGGCAGTTAGCTTGGGGCAGGACCTTAGGCAGAAATCAGCTACATTAAACTGTGAAAGGGCTCAGGCCACTGTATCAGTTATAATGGAGTAAGGGGAAGTAGTTTTCAGGAGGGAATGCTTAGTCAGGTGTGAAGGCATCCTTAAGAAAATAAACTGTGACTCCACTTAGCTGAATGGAGCTGGTTAAAATGCAGTCTGGTTTATTTTTCAGGAATGCTTCATCACTGACATTGAATTTTTGTGCTTGGGGAGGGGATGAGGACTGAGTTACGTATAGTTGGTAGGTTTGGTTGCCTTTAGCTTTTCAGTTAACCCAAATGGCTTGTAGTTTCCTTTATTGAAGTTTGGGGTGCCACCCAGAGCAGCTGCTGATGTGGGTGCATCCCTCTGGGGCAAGAGTGATGCTTACGGATGGGTGCTCAGCTTCGGGTGGTAGTGACTATCTGGAAATGGAATAATAGTCTAGTATTTGCAGTAATATTTTGAGATTTGCCTTCTCTTTTAACTTAGTTTTCTCGTGGGGGGGGGGGGGGTGGAGTGGGAGATGTCATTCCTAGGTTGAACCAAGGGGAGATCAACCTTTAATAAAAAAGAAACTTTCCTCTTATGGGCATCTTTGGAGCTGCAGAGCAGCTCAGGAACATCTGTTAGCATTTCAGTGGCCACAGTCAGCGTAACTGCAATAGCACCATCTGGAAAATACAGGGCGACAAGTTATAAACCTGTTTTTTAGTGTGAACTGGTATTGAATGGTACCCTTTGCTAAGCCCAGCGAGCAACTCCAGGAGGGTCTGCTAATTCAACACCACTGTCGACCTTCTGCATCCACCCTGGCGAGGGGAAAAGGCTGACAAACCCTCTCTGTGCTGCTTTTGTTTTATTGTATTAGGCTCATAAAGGCACTTTCAGGGCCCATCTTTCTTCAGCAGAAAGGGAAAGCAAAGGGGAAACAGGGAAGAGGAGGACATGGCAAAAGAAGACAGGCGGAGCTCTAGCTCCATTTGTTTTCAGTGGCTGTTGATTAATAGGTTTTAAGGTGAATGGCCAGCTCTCATTCCTCCTCCATTACTAGTAGTGGAGGAAGGGGAGGGAACTCCGGGTTCCAGAGTGCAGGTGCCTGATCAGTCCCTCCCATGCTGCATTCCGGATCCCATGCCATGTTCCTGCTTGGGGGTGGTCAGGGGGTGCTCATCGAACAGCAGCACATCCCTGCCTCACAAAACAGGACTTAAGGACACTTAAAAAAGATCACCCAGGTTGGGGAATGGGGTCCCTCCCTGGCTGTACCCACAGGGTTGCTGGGGCAGGAGCATCCCCTGTCCTGCCTTTCGCTGCTGGGCCAGAGATCCATTGGAGCAGAGTCTCCTGCCGCCCAAGGCTGAAGGCTTTGGCCGCTACGATGATGCAATGGCATGATAGTTTGCTTTCAGCCTGGGTGGCTTTATTGCAGACCTGCTTTTACTAAACACATGTTACCCCAGCGAAGACAAATCCTCTGGCCTCTCTGGCATGTTTTTCTCTGACTTTGATACCTTATTTTTAATACCTAAGCCAAACAAGCTATGGATTTGCAAACAGAAATTGCAGTAACAACTCTTCCTATTTAAAGGTTGGTTTCTCTTTGTGTGCTCACAGTACAGTGTTTCGTCTCGTGCAAGTCTTGCGTTGCTTCCAGAGACTTAGAAACTATTGATTTATACAGTATGTATTAACTTCTTCAGTAAATGGGGAGTATTCATCAGTGGGGTGTATTAAATTGGGCTGTACATGCACAGAAGTATCTTTCATCCTGTTAATGAAATGTCCTTACCATGCTACAAAGACTAATACACAGCAATTTATACACGCAGTCCCCTGCAGTTTAAATCTGAAGATCAGGTAGGTCTTTTTGTTCCCTAGAGGCACTTATCAGAACTTGGGCGAACTGGATCTCAGTATTCCTCTCAAAAATATATCAGTGCAGAATTTGTTGTGGGTTTGGTGGTGCTTGGGGTTTTTTTCTTCTTCATTCCAGGGCTCCATTATTGTTTAAAGTCATCTGTGTTTAAACACTCCCAGAAGCATTTCAAATTCATATAGAGAGATTTAGTAGTTGAGTCCCTATAGGGACAATTTCCTCTGGTTTGCTTCAGGCAGCAGTTATCAAGAAAAGCAAACTTCTGTTGTTTTCTTGCAATTCTTTACCATGCCCTCTAACCCAGCATATGAGACCCCAGCTTTCAGTGGAGAGGAATGATTTATCAGCAGATGACTTGGTACTTTGTAGATGCTGGGATTTCTCTCCAGAAATCTCCACTTGTTCCCATCCTATTACCACATGCCCTGATGCTAATCTGTGCGTTCCATTGCAGCTCCCCTTTCCGTGCCTGACATAGCCTTAAATGGAGTTCTTCAAGTTGCCAGAGAAATTCCTGCATCACACAATGGCTTTTAGCTTAAAACTACCCTTGACAGAGTACTCACAAAATGTATGTTGGGGAAGGGCCTTGTGCAGGAGGAAGGCTGAGGTCACATAATAGGTGTTTCCTATTGATGGCTTCTGTGGTTTACCTTTCATTGCCAGTGGATGGGGTTAGGACCACACTTGTTACTCAGGCAGAGCTCCTGTTGTCTTCAAAGGAAGATGCATGTGCAGGATTAATCCTGCTCTTTCCCAGCTATTCCTTTCTTTTCCTCTTCTCCAAAGAAGCTTAGTTGACTTCAGGAATGCTGTTTTTAAAGACCAGCTTGTTTAGCATATTAGGCATGATTAGCTTGGCTTGCAAATTGCATGCGCTATTATAAGCAGCGTTACAGTCCCATTTCCCTGTGTGTGATAAACAGTGCAAAACAGAATACAAACCTAGATCCTAGGTAGTGATTTTTGCAGGGGCAGTGGATCACACTCCTCTGTCCCAGAGAGCGTATATTTGAGCATTTCCCCTTTTCCCCTGGTACTTTCTCCCCACACCTCTGCTGCAGCATCGTCACAGTGGCCAAAAAAGTATCCTACCCTCACATCCAGTACCTTTTTATGAATTGTTTGAGTGCAGGGCAGTCACACAGATTAAAATTACTTACTTGGGGAGAAGTTCGCAGGCATAAGGCTCAAACTCTTGGTTGTTGTTGGGGTTTTTTTCCCCTCTTGCTTTTTGTTTTTCTCTGAAAAGTGTTAAGTAAAATACAGAATAATTCTGCACCATTTTTTGGAGATATTGCGGGGGGTCTTGGTATTTCAAAGCAGTGGGTGGTAATTTCCCACAGTTTACATGTAGCCCCCTATGGTATATCTGGCTTTAGTGATGCAGGCATGTAAGTCCAGCTTTCTTCTCATGTTGTTTCTTGTTTGTCGGCTTAAGTGTGACCTTTTAATGTTATTCTGTCACTCACTTATTTAACTAATCAGTTCCAGTTTCCATGAAAATAAGCCTTCTGTGGAAGACAGCGCTCAGTGTCTGTCAGGATCTGAGGAGTTTTTGCAATGATGGGAAGGTAGACCTGGGAGAGCACGGGGCTATAGCAGCTACCAGTCACACTGTGGATTACCTAACAGCAAGAGCTCACACAATTCTAGGCCAGCAAGAATCCCTCCTATTGGGAATGATTGTTTTTTTTGTGAACCAGATCAACTGACCATTTGGCTTTAAAAGTCATGCGTTGTTGAGTAGCTGCCTGCTAGTTTGCATGGGGTGTAATACAGTTTGTTACGTGAAGACCTTGCCAAACCTTTTCAGTTACTTTCGGACTGCTTTGGTTGGTTCATTTGGAAAAGAAGAGATTTTGGGTTAGAGCATCTCCTTTGTCTTTTTGAGTTAAGGAGCTAAATCACCATAGCTCCTCTGATGTGAAACGTTATGGATCTGTGCAGCCAAAAGTTGTCCTTGGTTGAACAGCTGTCAAAAGACCTGACATACAACCTGAGCAACACAACACGCTGTAATTCATAGGGCTGGCTTTCACAACCACGCTGTGTCCTGCGTGGTGGCCACTTGACATGGGACTCTCCTGTTCCATGTGTGTGGTGTTAGAGGGAAATCGTTCCATGTAAGGGGCTGTAAAAAGGGATGAACATGGTAAAAGTTGTGGGAAGCATAAGCACTGCTCTTCAGCTTGCTTCTTTTGGATGCACACTGTTTTTCTGCAGGTTATCAAAGGGGTGAGTCAAATAGCTACATACAGCTGAGGCTGGGGGGGAGCCTTTTGGGGTGGAGGAGGCTGCAAGAGCTGAAGGTGAAGCTTCGCTTGACCAAAGCATGATGGAGGGACTTCCTGTTTATTTGGGGAAGACTGATGTTTCTTTTCCTCCTAGCTCTCAGTCCATCTCCCCTCTTCCTCCCTCTCCAGTCTTAGAAGTTCATTCCTGGAGAATAACTGAATTACTTCTGCAATGCTTTTAAGGGAAGCTCAGAGCATTCAGACCAAGATCAGATCATAACCTGTGTAAAGGAATATGGCAAGGGTGCATGTTTGGGGGTGCTGGGGAGCGAGCGGTGGGGTCAGAGCTGTCCTTGGGCAGGAAGGTGAGCAGGAGGGTGCTGGCAGACCTTGAGCGGCAGCGGCGCTATCGGGGGCCACCGTCGTATCACTGCTTCATTTTAATGTGATTCCTTTTACTTGATGTTAATGCAAGTTGTTCCTTACTTAAAGTAATAAAAGGAAATGAAGACACATTCTAAAATGAAACCTGACTCTAATCCATTCATCATCTAATACCAGCCTCTTTATCTTTGCTGGTACCTAATCTGGTTAAATGTCCCTGTTGTAGGATTTTAGTGAAAATCCTCTATGGGGAATAGGGTTTTTTGCAATTGGATTACTCGCAGTAAATGGTCCAGCAGTTCGCTTGTTTCAGCTTAATTTTTTCTTTGTGATCTTGTAAGGGTAAGTTACAGTTCAGCCTGCCTTTTCCTTTCATTCATTCACTCCTTTCTTTTTTTTATTGCTGTTAAGAGAAAGAATTCCTCTCCCTCACAAGCTAGGAATGTGACAGAGAAAACCTCATGATATCTGTGTTATTATTCACCCCACCAAGTGTTAATTTCAATGGCTTTATCTGTAGTTCTGCCATTATTTATATAGCTGAATATTTTAGTAGTGTAATTCATTAGTATCCAGCTTCCATTTATTAGCATTGTCTGATGAATTGATAATTAATCAGCTTTTCTAAAATATATATATATTAAAAATGCAGGTGATCGCTTGTCAGCCATATGCTTGCTGATGAAGGGAATAGTCTCCCACTACAAACGCTTTTTATCTGGAGTATTTGCAATGAGCAGTAAAATGCAGAACTGAAAGTGAGAACAGGAAGGGGAAGGGGAAAGACCTGCAGGTCAGTGAGCATTTGGGTCTTGTGCTAATTAAATGGGGGGCTCTGTAAGCCCCTCACTGAGGAGTCTGCCCCTGTCTTGGAGGTGAAGCACAAGACTGCAAAATTAAAAGGAGAAATTTGGAAGAATTGCTGTTGCTCCGTGCGGGAGTACGATGGGTCAAAAACATTACAGAAACTCAAGAGTAGGGAAAAGTGTGTGAGGAGGTTTTAAGCAAGAGGGTGGGAAAACTGCAGGGGTGACGCCGAGAAGGCATCTGGAAAAGTCGTGTTGAAATCCTGGATACTCAGATTTGTGTATGTTCTGCCTTGTGCTGCAGTGGGGAGTACCCAGCGCTCCTCTAATGCCATCGACCTTTTTCTCTTAACAGTCTAACAAAGTGCCAGTTGTGCAGCACCCACACCATGTACACCCTCTTACGCCGCTTATCACGTACAGCAATGAGCACTTCACACCGGGAAACCCTCCTCCACACTTACCAGCCGACGTAGATCCCAAAACAGGTAGGTGGGAAATAGTTTAGGGATTTTTTGGGAGTGCGCAAATGGATCTTTCCATTTTTCGTGTTAGAGGGAAGGAGCGTGGGGGGAAGGCTTTCGCATGCTGGAGCACCAATGGGGGCATGTAAAATGTCAAGCACATGCAAGAACCCAGACAAAATAGTTTCTTTTTAAGCCAATTAGGCTTTAGAAGGAAACCTACTGGGCGAATGTTCATAAAGCTTCTGCAGGGTGACACCAGAGTTGCATGTGTGGGGTCATTTGTGGATGTGTTTCTTTGCAAGCATGATGCCCCACTCAGTAGTTCAATCTACTGGGTGCTTGGTTTGCATGCATGACCCAGAGTATTAAACATGTACATTCTGTGATCTGCACTTACAAAATTGCAGCTGGAATTTTAAAGGTGGTGGATCATGACCGGTTTCAACATGAATCTCTTTTACTTCCCCAAATCCCATTGTTTCTGTGTCAGGAGTTCAGCCATTTGTCTCCTATAATGTTGAATTTTCATCCACTCGAACTACTTAGCTCCAGCTCTACACTTGCAACTCTTTTTCCCCAGTGTAAGTCTACCTAAGTCTCAGTTCAGCCTGAAGGGCAGTCTTCTTGAATACAGAGCACCGTGTAAAACCCTGACTAGATTTATTGGTGTTACAGAGTAGAATTTACATGTTATTCTAACTTTCTAAGAGTCCCTGTTTAACCTGAGGGTCCAGAGAAGTCAGTGCCAATATTTCTTCAGGCTGCGTTGAGTTCCTAGTGACAGTGGTTTTGTTTTTGTTAATCCAAATCCCAACTAGCTAATAGGAAGGTACATCAGAAACTGAATTTTTGACAAAGAATTCAGTCTGTGTCAACCCCAGTGTGTGCAGATAATTTATCTAAACTCCAGCCTTTGAATGAGGCAGTGCATTAACTGGTTTTCACTCCCTACGCTTCAACTGGGGCCCCCTTCTAATTGTGCTTAATGCTAACTTCACATGGCTTTAAAAGGAATCCATCTCGCTATCCCTGGGTATTGCAAGTGAATGGCATAGTCAACTTCTCATTTAAATAATGGTAGTACAGGGAATAGCTTTTAAATGGTTATCGTAAAACATATGATTAACGTCTGTAGACTGTTTACTTTTCTTCTGTGAACAGTCTTTCAAGTGTGCAAATAGCTCGCCGGATGGTTAAAGCCCAGTTAATCTGTTTGGGTTTTGTAATGGAGAAAAAGCAATGTCTGCATGAAAATGTCACACAAGGAGATTTAATTTAGAGATTAAAAGCTTCCCAAGTGACTGAAAAAATAGTTTTTAGCCATGAATACAGTACCCTTCCTTCTAATGCTCTCTGTTTTAATTTTGCTTCTGCTGGGTAATTGTGCTCTGGCTTGTTAATTGAAAGGCCCAGTCTTGTAACCCTTACTCCTCTGAGCAGTTCCTACTTGCTCTTAAGGCTTGTGTCTGGAGCTGGTTTCTGCTCTCTCAGTAAGAACTTCAGTGAGGATGGATGAGCTCTCTGTCCTCCCCTGCACACCTTCAGCATCTGGCCCGTGTTTTATCAAGTATTTCCAGGGGCTGTCACCTCCACTCCTAGGTTTTGGCAAAGGTTGCCTAGGTCTGCTCAAAAGCAAACATTATTTGCCATTATAATGACTTTGTAACTCGTTTTGGCGGTTACTTTGGAATAATGCCATGCTGTTGAGTACTCTGTCAACGTATGGGGAGGGCTTGCGCTCTATTGGTGACTTTGAGTCTAAAGTAATCCTGAAGGTAATACAGGAACCGTCTTTCTGGTGAGCATTTAAGACAGTACCTAGCACAGTGTCACACCAGAACCATAGCTGAAACTCCTAAATTCTCATCCCAAATAACAAAATAATTATCTCTAATTGGCGAGGTGACTGAGGAAGTGAATAAGATCAGTTTTTCTGGTTGAATCTCATTGGCTCACTTTATGAAGAGGCTCACTTTATGAAATAAGACTGTGAAACAGCCTTTGGACACCCGAAGTGAAGCCATAAGTATTATAATAAGAATGAATAGATAGCAGCTTAGAAACATATTTGTCTTTCCCTTATTTTATTTATTTCCACGTCTCAGTACTAACGCTGCTTGATGTTTCTTTTCCGTAGGAATTCCAAGGCCTCCACATCCTCCAGATATATCTCCTTATTATCCGTTATCACCAGGCACTGTAGGACAAATCCCCCATCCGCTAGGATGGTTAGTACCACAGTAAGGAGTTCCATTTTTTTTCATTCCCTTTTTCTTTTTTGATGTGTAAAATTTATGTTAAAAATCGCTTACGTGCATGTGTGTGTGTGTGTGTGCATTGAGATAAATCCGTTTGCCAACTGCCACTTCACTGAGTGCTTATGAATTTACCCACCTCATGAAGATTAATTAGAATGTATGCCAGGTCATGTGGTCTTAAGCAAACAGGACCAGTTGGACCCAGGTTTGCATGACATCTCTGCCAGCTGATGGCTCATGAAGCATGCATTCTCAAACCCTCCTGCAGAAACATCCATGTCTTGTTAATGCCCTTACACTGCACCATGTGGGATTTTCTCAGGTTTAGCTTTCAGGGTGGTTCTCGTGGATTCTTTTCTATCAGGGCCATTCCCACTATAAATGTTCAAGTTTAAATGTCATTTGCCTTCCCCCCTGAAGTCCCTCTAGTTTTTCTTCGGCCAGTGAGCAGCGTTCCTAGTGGAGACGTGGCATCTGAGGAATGGAATTTTCTTGCAAACAAGAAAGAGGAATTAAGTTTACTTTAAAACTGGCTAAGAAAAGAGCTGTGGAAAGTTAGTTTGGGGTTTTGTTTTCTTTTCAGCTCCTCGTATCCCACTTGCAAAGCCTTCTTGGGTATGAGGTTCCCTCCAGTAATTGAGTCCTTATTTTCCTTACTTCCTTAAGTTGCCATCTCAACAATGGGTTTCTAATGCACTTTAGCACTGCCTAGGCCTTTTGTACAGTATATTTGATTTAAATACTTATAAAACACATTTGTATTGCATTATAAATCAAGACTATTACATTATTTTTCTCACATAACAGGCCTCATCAGTTTTGGGGAGATCGTATTTCTTCAGAAATGAATTGCCCTGAGCTAGAAATAGTTTGTTCCTGTTCGAGGTTGTTTGGCCAGCTGTGCTAAAATTCCTGTTTCTCCTCTACAAGGAAGTGGAGTTCACACTGTGTAAGAGAGCAGGGCAGAGCAGGGGCTCCCCACACACCCTCACATCTCGGGCAAGGAGAAGGACTGGCATCAGAGGCTTTGGGGGCCTTTCTTAAGGCACAGATGTGTGGATACAGGAGAGCTGGAGCTCAGACCTTGGCCACAGCAGCCCACTTCTGGCCACTTTGCAGGCTGCCCTTCCTCACATAGGGTAGTTTTGCAACTAGCTTGGGTAGAGGCTCTTCCACCCTGAGAGTGAAGCATGTCCATCTGCAGAAGGCTGTTTCTCCAGAATAGGACAGCATGAGCAGAAGAAAAAGACCCATAGTGTTGCTTCCTGAAATCTTAAAATCCTCCTCATTTGTGGTGATTTACTGTTTACATAAGACACCCTGAACGCTTGTAGAATGTATGCCAGCTCCTTTTCTTCTTCTTTCTTGCTTGCAGGGCCTAGCTGCAGTACAGGCATCTCGTGTTCCTCTGGTGAAACTGCTTAGCTCAGGTTTGCACAGTAGCAGGCTCAGCGTTTAAAAGAAACATACCCAGCTAGTGCCAGAAGTCAGTGATATTAAAGACATGGGAGTGCAGGGAAGAAATTCCTTGTTGTTGACCTGTGTCTCATTGCTCACCTCTGTCTTAGAGCCTTACATATTTAAGTGTGAAGACACAGGTTTGTCCTCCTCGAGCCTCATGTCAGGGCTGGCAGACCACATGAATGTTGCTCATGTGTGGCCAGTTTCGCCAGGCAAGTGCTAGTGGCCACCTCTGTCACAGGAAGACTGTCATCACCACTGATTTATAACAAGTCACCACCCATGGTGTGCTTGTCTACCCACAGCTCTTACAGCTTCTCCAGGTAGTTTTTGTTGAGAGGTGATACCATCACATTTGCTTTTGCTGAATGAATGTAGCATGGCCAACTTTGCAGAAGTAATCCAAGGCTTTCATTTTGCCACTTGTGCTGCACCATCAACTTCCCAACCCATCTATCCTGAACTGGCCTGCATGTCTCCTGCATAGGAGCCCCCCAGAAAGCACCCTGCCCAGTCAGATGATATATTTGAAGGACAGATGAAAAGAACTAGCCAGCACAGACAAACCTCAATCAGAAAAAGTTGTGTGTCTTTCATGAGGATGCTGTTTTGCATGTTGCTGTATTTTTTAATTATTGTAATGAGGTGTGATTGTCTATTGGTTACCCACAATACTTCTTGGGGACTCTCCCCCGGTAACTCTTGTCAACACTTGTTAATCTGACAAAAGGCTACAAATTAAGCTCTGTTAATTTAATGTTTTCTCACCGAGATCTAAATACCGAAAGAGGCCCAAAGCGCAACTGAAGTCCTTTGATTCACTGTACTTTATTTTGGTATAAATTTACATTCATTATTGTTTTCCTTTGGATGTGTAGCCCTCAATTAGTGTGATGGCTCCATTAAAGCAAGCGAGACTTCGCCTTTAATTATTACAACAAAACACCTAGTTTCAGCTTGGGGAGAGGGTCTCTATTGACATAAGCAGAGGTTATAAAATTTAATTAGCCATTCCTATCAGATTTATGGCATTCAAATTGTTCTGTGTTTCTTTCCTTTGATCCTTGCTGTACAATCCCCAAGATTTTTGTTCTGATCAAATGAGAATAAAGCTTACTGTGCACAGAGAAGTTTTTTGTTGTGTGCCTGGGTTTTTTGGGTTTTTTTTTTTATTTAAAAAAACCCCACCTTTTCTTCTTTCTCTCATTCTCTTTCCCTCCTTTTTTGCCAGGCAAGGTCAGCCAGTGTACCCAATCACGACAGGGGGTTTCCGCCACCCTTACCCAACAGCTCTGACCGTCAATGCTTCCATGTCAAGGTGAGTTCAAATACAGAGGTCCTGAATCAAGAGCAAATGTAACTCCTCCTGCCGCCCTCTCTAGAGGAGGGCATTTCATCTAGGAAGCGTGTTTCTGAAAGCACTTCAGTTATACTGTCATCCTTAGTTCTTTGGTGGGGTGGAGCAGAAGAGGATGAGGGGTACCTTCCTGTTAGAGGAGGAGAGGGTGTCCTAATGCTGTCATTGGGCTTTAACAGCTTGTTTTTGAGGGAGAGGTGGAGGGGTGGAAGCTGTCTTTAAAGCCAAACCAAGTGAAAAAGCAGGGTGAATGAGATGTTGACAAAGCAGGAGGAGAAGTTGTGATACCTTTTGCTTTGTCAGTGGCTATCACCCAGAGCCACGCTGTGTGTGCAAGAGAGGAGTCTCTGGAGGCAGGAGGGCTGCTCTTCAAGCAGAGTTGGGAGGAAGGTTATTGCGCTATGTTTTCCCCCTGCCAAAGCTCCAAACACTCATAGTCAACATAAAAGGGCCTGCCTGACCCTCTAAAGCTTTAGAAGTATATATTTCTCCCCCTCCCTACCTCCAATTAATTCTATCTAATTTTCCAGGGGCTGCTAGTTTTATTTACAAACTGGTTGGCAGCACTATGTTTAAGTAATCACTAATTGCTCCTAATGATAGTTTTATTTTCTGTTCATCTGATTTTCAGCCTGGTTAATTAAATCGGTGGAATTTTAGACTTTCCTGATGGGCTGAAACAGCTAATCCATTTTGATGATGGCACATAATTAAATTAGCATGCATTACATAGCAAGGTTCCACGTCTCTTCCCTGCTCTGTCCCTTCCTCTCCATCTCTGCAGTTTAATATGTGATGGTTGGTGTATAGAGGATTTAAGGAGGAGAAGATTGGGGGGGGGTGGTTGAAGAGAAACACACCTCATTGAGAAATGGAAACCTGTAACTAGAGCCTGAGAGTGAATGGGGAAGGAAATAGGCTGTTGTGTGCTTTAGATAAGTAAAGTAAAAGCAAAAGGTTAAAATTTTACCGTGTTGTTTCAGCAAATAGAAAGACAACTGGAAAATCAACTTAAAAAAAATTTAATAGACCCAGCATGGGGGAGAAAAAATCCTGGGTTGGGGAGAGAGCTGCAAATTTAAACAATAGTCCCCTCCCTCCACTGAATCTTTTTTAATATCTGTAAAAGACTGGCTGGCGTGGTGTGAGGCAAAGCAGAGCTTGATTTAGTTTAATTATTATTAGAGAGGCTAGTCATTTGAGGGAGGGGGGAGATGTGGGAGGGGGAAAGCTATATTCCCTAGATAGGCTTTATGAAAGGTATCTAGTTAAAAAGAGTACACAGCAAATTAAATACATTATTGTGGTAATGGGACGACAGAAGTAGAGGTCTATTATACTTATGGCAGTTATAGGAAATGTAGGCTCCTTGCCCTGTTCTAGCACAGCCTTTGATATTCATTCCATTCAGCAGCAGGGCCAGGACTTCTCAGAATTAAGTGATGGGTCATTATACTTTAAACACCATGGAGAAGCCTAGATTGGCAATTAAACAGCACTTGCTGACACTCGCTTGTGCCACCCTGTGACCCCCTTTAGATTGAGTTGTTGGAGCTCGGGGCCCTCAGCCTGCTAAATTGGTAGCAGGCACTTCTCCTGACGAGGGCTGGCTCTGAAATCTGCCGGCTTCAAAGGGAGCAAGATCATGTATAAACCATAATGTGGGTGCACCGTGGCTCAAAAAATAAGGCAGGAATAGATGAAATGTTACAAGTGCAAGGGGAAAATGAGAGAATAATGACAAATCTAATGCAACTCAAAGCAGAATTGTTGCACAGAAAAATGCATCCCACTGCTTGTGCATAAAATCAAGGCAGGCAGATGACATCCAGTTAACAGAAACATGTCAACAGTGAAGTAAAGTGAGAGTGAGTAAGAGAGAAGCCCCTGAGACAGCCAGGAACAAAAAATTAGTTGTCCTTAACAAGTTAAGACTCATCATTATATTCTGGCTTGGAGCCATAAAAGGAGACAGTGGTGTATAATGAGCTGCTTAGAATTTTTAGGGTGTTTATTGCAATTCATGGAATACTAGTCTAGAGAAAAAAATACGTGGGGATGTCTCAGGCAAAGGTGAGGGGTGTACATACACACACACAGCCTTTGTTTTTGTCTCTGACATAAGCCCATACGTGCACACATGCTCAGGCGCACACGCAGAGCGATGAATAGATTTAAGATGGTTATCCTTTGTTTCAGCCCAGAAACTTCTCTCCTGGTTTCCCATACATGGGAACACCCTCTGGGCAGACCGTGCTCTGATACATGGCTCGATGCGTGTTTTCTCATGCCTGCCATATCAGCTGGAGCGCCTGAGCTCAGCCATGGAGCAGCCCTTGCCCCCAGTAGCCATTGTAGTTGAGAGATGGGGCTGGCATGCCCAGGGATGCCCATGCTTGCCTGCAGACATGCCCTTCATGGCTGGCCTCCGGGCAACAGCCCTGCAGGGCTCTAGTACAAGCCTTGAGGTTCCCGTGTTGGCTCTGCCCAGACACTGAAGCCAGGGAATCCACATTTTTCCAGAGCATTCCTTTAAAAGCAGTTCCCGTCTTTGCCTGCTTTATGGTATAGACCTTTGGAGCATATAACGCTTCCCAACCCTGAATGTTCCCTAAGCTTAGTAATTACGGTTCATTAGTTAGAGTGTGCTTATGAATAGTTTATAGAAGGTTAATGGGTGACTAATAGTGATTTTCATAAATGGTTTAGACTATTAAGGTAGTGTCTTCAGGTTGTTTTAACCATTTACAACTCTTTTCTCTGCTCATAGCATCGCCACTCACTTTGTATGCATGTGACATGCTTAAAACATCTCTTGATCCTTCATTACCACTCTGTAATATGCCCTTAGTATAGATTGAGACAGGGCTAACTGACTGATGGGCAAACAGTGGACCCACTATGAAAAAACAACTGCTGTGAGAGGAAATCAGGAAATAATTTAGCAGAATTACACCAAACACTGCACAGCAGTTAAGTGGTGGCAGTGGAAAATACCTTCTGTAATTGAAATTTCAGGGGAAATTCACTTTTGCTGAATGTAATTACTGAAGTTGGAGTGTAGCCAGGAACTTAAAAATTAACACTCTTCCCCCACTTGCATTGCTGTGTGAGTGGGTGTCTTGTGGAAATAAGTAGGTATTCAGAGTTTAGGCTGAGCCGTCATCCAGCCTACTGAAGTCCATGGGATTGTGAGAGCAACGTTCTGGAGTTCTGGAGTTCTGGAGTTGGGTTCTGGAGCATGCTTTTAAAGTCCCAAGCATACGAAGGGCTGTGTAAGTCCAGTAGGCAGCCTTGGAGGGAGAGAGATTCAGTGTAAAGGAATGAATGGTTATTGGTAATGAACACACAACTTCCTCGGGGGAACTGCCACCCTGAAAGTAACCACTGAGCTGCAGTTGTCTGTTGATGAAGGCTGCCATGTCTCTGAAATTTAGAGCTTGGAGGGTAAAATCCCAGCCCAGGTGAAGTCAGTGGAGGCTTCTCCATCCTCCAGGCTTTGACACAACGTGTACACGTGGAGGAGGCTTCTCTTCCTCCACTCCCCTTCCTCCCCATCTGCTCACTCTCTAATGTGCAAGTATTTACTTTCTTTCTCCTAGATGGTAATTGGGAAAAAGTTTTTTTTCCCATAGCTAGGGAAGGTCAGAAACTTAGCAGACACCATCTTTTGTCCTCATTAACTCCAGCTGTAATCAGTCTTTTGTGAGCCGTTCTGCAGTGATGAGTCTAATCTTATTCAGGTCCATTCTCACACCCTTCTGTCCTTGTGCTGCCACTGCTCTCAGCTCTTCTTCTTTTCTGGTATATGCCCACTGCCCTTCCCACTGTGTCCTAATGCCAAACAAGAGCAGCTCTTCCTTCCTCCTCTCTGAAGGTTGGCTCTTCATCTCCATCTTCATCCTTCACTATGTCGTCACTGGCTGTCATTTGAGTTTGAACCCTAGACAGCCCCAGCAACTAGTCCTCTCTTGATCGCTGCATCTTGCCAAGGGCAGACAGTCATTTGATAGGATGTGTGTCAGTTTGTTATCATTGTACTTAATGCTACTTTAGGTTTATTTTTGCCTGTGTTTATAAGTTGTTTCTGTTCTAAAAAGCTCTTACTGTCAGTTTTTGCATTGTACTATGGCTGAAGGCCCCATGCACTGTGTGAACAAACTTTCAAGTATGTTCAATCCAGATACATACACACAAAAATAAAGACAAGGAGAACAGAAAGAAACCAATACAAAGGCCCAGTTTATGTCTTGCTGATGGTGAGGCAGTTCTGTGGCAGAAGTGAGACCTCCCTGTAGCCTTCGCCAGTCTTCTGTTCTGACCTAACCACAAATCAGAGCATTTCCCCAAATGTGCATTTCTCTCCCAGCTACTTTTGTCAGAGTGGGGAAGGCATTTTGATAGTCCGCTTGGAGGTATGTGTCTGTGAGTCTTTAACAGATGTAGGAATGGCCATTTTGCCCATTCTTTTTCCTTGCCATCACACCCTCCTCTTTTCCTTCTCTCCATGCCTTTGTTTGTGAGGAGCTGCAGATCTCCACGGTTTGAACAATTTCACATTCTCCCTGTCAGTCCCTGCTCTTGCCACCACTGCCTTCAAAGACAAAATACTTCTGTCTAATGATCCTGAGTACTACCAGCTGATAGACAAAGGTCCTCAGAGCTCATAGTGAACAGTACCTCCTGTTAATGAAAGTCCTTCTGTGTCATCTTGTGAATGTAGGGAATGTCTGGGTAGTTGGGGGGTGGGGTTTAAACTCAGTAATGGAATTTATAAGATGGGGGAGGGAAAATAAATCCCATTATATTTGTGGTACTTGTACACAGTCTAATTGTCCATGGTATATCATTCCATTTAAAATCCTGTTTGATAGAAAAAAATCATTGTATATTGATGATAGAAGACATAGTTCTTTATCTCATTGCATGTTCCATATTATTGGGGTATTTTATTTGTACTAGTGTAGTTCAAAGTCTGGGATGAGAGTGGGGATTTGCAATGATAAAAACCTTGTTGTTTGCCAGATCACTTTAATTTTGGAATTTTGGGGAGTTTATTTCCGAGCCAAAATTTTAGGCTAGATTCCATTCCCTGGAGACCTGTTGACTTCAATGGGTTTTTTTTAAGGAGAAGGCAGTCAGTCGTAGTGTGCTTGCTTTATTCACTGCAAAACCTTTCTGAGACTTAAGAAATAATGATAAGAAGTCAGTGCTGCTTTTGAGAAGTTTGTTTGTTTAAGTTAAAAAGTAAAAAGTCTGAATGATTGTGCCATGGTTTGTTATGGCCCCAACCGAGCAATTAGATTAATGTAGAAGGATTGCACATCCTTCTGAATCCAGTTGCAGGACTGGGGCCTGTCCATGTATGTGACCATAAACCATAGAGCTGACAACATTTTTTCTCCTTAGAAGGGCTGGACTGTAATTTTGCATTAATTTCAACCTTCCTAGGTTACCTAATGGGTCAAACTTGGCTGAATTCCACAATCTTCCCACCTTCTGTTAAAGCAATGTGGCTCACAGATATATTAGACAGAAATAAATATTTTCTTTGGCTCCATCAACAAAACGTAGTTAATGAGGCATCTATAAGGACTGTCAAAAATGCATCTAGATTGTGTTGGCATTAATGTTTTATTTTGCTGTCAATATGCCATAAAAGATGTCATCCCAAATTCACAACATGATTCAGAGCTGTAAAACTTGATTCCATGGTTGCCACAGATGGTTTCTTAGCAAAGAAATGGACTGGTGGATTTTGTGGCAGGTAGCTGCAATTCCACTTTCATCCAAGTTCATCCAGTTGAATTTGCCTTTTGTTAAAGATGTTAAAAAGCATGATGTCTCATGTCAGTAATGATAATGAAGGGGAAGATTGGCTTTAATGACGTTAGAAGAGTCATTATGTTTAATTTATTGCTAATTAATGCTGCCAGCTCTCATATGCTTTGTCTAGCTGTCATGTGCTTGTTATATGCCTTTTTTTTTAATGTGTGTACACATCCCTCCCCATTCATTCATTTTTATTCTGACGATTTACACAGCTTTCTCTCCTCTAGGTTTCCTCCACACATGGTCCCGCCACACCATAGTTTACACACAACTGGAATCCCTCATCCGGCCATAGTCACACCAACAGTCAAACAGGAATCTTCCCAGAGCGACGTCGGCTCACTCCACAGCTCGTAAGTTGTTGCTTCTTATGGCTTGTTTTTAGAACACCCAAAGCATCACTTGTGCATGTGTAGCTTTGAGAAAAGCTTGGATTTGTGGGAATACTTTTGCTCTAAAATAATTTTAAGTTGATTTTTTCTCTTCTGTTCTGATTGATTTGAATATGGTTTAACTGCCAAAACGTGTCAAAATAACGGTTAACAGCCTTTCAGTGACACAGACCAGTAGTTACTAATTTCACCCATTCAGATGAGGAAATGGAGTTTTCTTGATCGAGATTCAAGCTTCTTGACCCGTTTCCCTGTTACTCTGTGCCTGGTTTGAAGCTTTGAGATACCAGATACACAACAGGAGACAATAAATTAGAGCATAAATGGCTTGTTCAAAGCTGTGGAGAGCACTGGTATCAGGCTGAAGTTTGAACTGAGGGAAGTTCTGGTCTACCTCTGCCTGTAGTGCTCCTGGTGCTTGTTGCCTTCTGTTCCGTGGAGGAAGCAGAAAGACAGCATTTGGGCTCCCATTGATGCTGGAATGTAATTGTTTCCTCAGCCGTCATGCTCAATCACCAGCCCTCCCCATGAATCAATCCATTTTCCTGAGTGCCCATGTCCTTCCAAGGTTCTTGTAGGGGCTGAAAAGTTTTTTCGTGGTATTGCATAAACATAAGATGGGCTTTCTTATAATTCTCTTAAAACTGTTTTCATCCAGCAGCCAGGGTGAAGGCTCCAGAGATACTTCTAGTCCTTCTGCTAGGATTTCTGTGGATTAATGCTAGAGATATTGAGGGGATTAATTCTATAAATTCACAAGGTTTCTCACTGTGAGGTTTCTGTCTGTTGTATCTCTACCATTCAGAAAACATCAGGACTCCAAAAAAGAAGAAGAGAAAAAGAAGCCACACATAAAGAAACCTCTTAATGCATTTATGTTGTATATGAAGGAAATGAGAGCAAAAGTTGTAGCAGAATGCACATTGAAAGAGAGCGCAGCCATCAACCAAATCCTCGGTCGAAGGGTAGGTAACAAGGGAAAAGCACAAGCAGGAATCGAAACTCAGTAAGATTCATACATGAATCCCTGTGTTTTCCTGATATTTCAATAATGGATAGGGAAGTTACTAAAAACTTTGGTTTGGGGGGTTTTTGCAGACACTTTATGCTAGTGGGTATCATTCATGGGCAAGAGGGGGAGTTAATAGCAGTGATTTTTCAATGTTATTTCCATGACCTGTAGATGAAAAAATCGCAGGTTTTTATTTCGTCCTAAAACAGTCAGAATATTAAATGGGGAAGGAAAAAGCCTTTGGGTACAGTACCAGTGTCAGCACCTGTGAGAGGCAGAAGAGAAAGAGGGGCTGCCAGTGGGGAAAGGATGGGGAGACCTCCTTTAAGTCCTGTAGGTGAGCTCTGGCTCAGGACAAATGGTTCAGGTTCTGGAGCCTCTTCCCTGCTCTTTGATTTTGTTTGGTTTTCTTAATTCATGTCTGTCACCAGGAGACAAAGGGGCTGAGTGAGTAAAAGATTAGTTGTGACTTAGTTACCTGGATTTATAATCTGGAGGTAGAAATAAAAGATGAATGTCAGCATGTCAGATCATCTGGTTTTATGTCCTCTTTTTCATGGAAATCAACTCTAGCTGTATTTATATAAAAATGATGTGTTCTGCTGTTAACACACTTTAAAAAAAACCCAAACACTTGTGCTTTTTATTTTCTCTTGTTTTTTCTTCACCTCAGTGGCACGCGTTATCCAGAGAAGAACAAGCGAAATACTATGAACTAGCAAGAAAGGAACGACAGCTTCATATGCAGCTGTACCCGGGCTGGTCCGCACGGGATAATTATGTAGGTTCCTATGTAGGTGGAAATTTTTTTAGTAGCAGAGAGTGTAGAAATGTAGGTGTGACCTGCTGAACTGCGACCACACATTGCACACAAGCACTACTTGGAAAGTGTGCCTCGGGATCCCAATCTGGTAACAACAACGAATGCTTCCCTCTGTGATACTAAAACTATTGGGGATAATTCCCAGCCCTCCACTTGGAAAAAGCTTCCTGGATGGGACAAGTAAAAGGTTAGAATTGGGGCAGGACAGTGGAGCTCTGTGAAGAAACTCTTGCCTTCACTTTTACCAGCACCTGGAAATGCTGTTTGGCTTGCTGGTCTTTTTAAATTTCATTTTTGGATGAATCAGAATTCCCCTAGTATGGCTCCTCTCCTTTCCTCCAGAAAAGATGAATAATTAGTGTCTTGTGCTTATCTGTGTGCGAGTATAGTGGAAAGTGGAAGAATGACTTATCCTAGCTTCAGAGAAGGACTGGCAAAACCAAAAGCGTGACTCGTTTGAAAGTCTTACTCTCAAGGGGGGTTAAATGAATTATTCCACGCTCTACTGTTGTATATTTTGGTTTTGTTCTGCTTTTTCATGGCCGTGTTATCTTCCTCCCCCGCCTCCATTTTTTAAGAAATGTTTTGGGGTTTGTGATCCGTTCATAGAGTGGGTTTAAGATTGATTCCCCACACTCCTCCTTTCAGAAAGCCTCTTTTTTATCTAAAAGTGATAGAATTTTCTGCCTCTTAAAAACGTAAGGCCAGTGTCATAACCACTTACTAGTAGTGTATAACCCCTTCTTCCACAAAGAGTAAATTGTGCAGCTGTAGTAAGTGTTTGCAAGCCTGCAATTCTTGACAGATTTGGAAGCTCTGAACCCTCTTTAATAGGCTTATATCAGCATTGTTGTGATTTTCTTAAATAAATAAAAATTGCCTGAAACTGTCAAAATCTTTAATCCCGGAATTCACTCTGCTCCCTACCTTCCAGGCAGACTTCCTTGAAGGTTTGGGGGCCAGCAGCTCTAAGATTGGCGTCAGTTATACATATTGTTTTTGTTGAAATCTGCCTCTTCCATCATCATCATCATCAGTACCTATTTTACTGTAAATATCCCATTTTGTCATGAAGTGCAAAAATGTTGCATATGGCAACATTTACCTTGATGTGAATCTGGGCTTTTACATGTATGGTTAGGAAGAAGCCAGTTCAGAGTGTGCAACAAAGCCTAGAGCAGCAGCTCTGTGCTGTTCCACCGTTACAGAGGTGGAGAATACACTTGCTCACTTATTTAGCGATATGTACTTACAGACATATTTTTAAATCCTTGTGTCCTTTCTTGATCATCTTTTCTTTCCATTGGGCTCTGCCTCCCTCCTTTGTTCACCTTTGCAGGTTTAGCTCCTTAGAGAAGACCTCATTAAGCCCAATGAGGCACTGCTTCTACTTAAACACATTTTCCCTTTCTTTTTAGCGTAGTCTGTCCTGAGACTTACACCACAGGCTTGAGGTAGTTCCTTGACACTGAGCAGTATCGTCTTCTTGGGTGTTCAAAAGGGAGTATAGGCTCAACTGAGTTTTCAGGATTGCTCATTCTGCGCAGTGACTCTGCCACTGACAGATGGGCATGTACAAAGCCTTCAGTGTTTAGGACCTTTTACTTTTGTCCTCACCATGTGAGCGCTGAGAAACTCTTTCTTCTCAAGCTAAAAAGGACAAGATGAGAAAGCTGGCGCTTTCCCAGCGGCTTGATGCTGTACCCCCAAGTGACCTTCAGGGGGAACCTTACTGCCTGAGGATGGCAGGCTACCTTTGCATCACACGGTTGCATCATCCACAGGATTTATTTATGTCTCTTCTCCTGGTCCATTCAGAGCTCTCAGAGCTCCCCTCAGCATTTTGTAGGGTCTTGAGCCCTTCACACATCTAGCAGGGGAGCACCTTTGGACTGCTTGAAGTGGTTAAATTGTTAGGCACATCACATCAGGCTCGAGGATGAGGCCAGCTGTAGCCCAGGTCTTCAGAAACAGGAGCAGTGCATTCCAGAAACACAGCTTTCAGGCTGCTCTTAAATCAGAGAAGAGGATTCAGGGAATCTCTGATGGCTTGGTTGGTGTCACATTTGCTCTTCCTGAGGTCTAATATAAGATGTTAAGTGCTGCACTCAGAAGTATGTCAGGGTCTAGTCACCTTGCCTGGCACTTGCCTAGAAAATCAGTACCAAAGAACTGTTCAGTCCTGTCAAAACCCATGTTGGTTTGGCTCTTTAGGAGGGAGCTGCCAAACAGTTACCCACTGTTTACATCCACATTTATTTGCAGCCTAAGAATTTGTGTAGTACCATGACAGAAAGTGTTACAGACCATCTGCTCTAGTGTGAGAAGGACAATCTGAGCTGTCTTCTGCAGAGCACTTGAAAAACTGCTGCCATAGTTCTCATAGGCCGTGCGTTAATTTAGATAGGTAATCAAATATGTCCTTGTAGCACAGAAATTGAACAAGTAAGCCAGGTGGTTAGGTGATTCTTCTCTGTCTTTCCTTTGCAAAGGGTGTAAAAGAAATTAATGGAACCTCTGTCAATTCTTTGTTAGGAACATTTTCCAGAGCTTGTGTTGAAAAGGAACCAGAAATTTCTGGTCCATGGCTGACATTCCTGTATATCAGCCATTTTTAACAGATTGCTCCCTAAAGGGGTTATCGCACATTAATACCTGGCTTGAAGAGTTTGTAAAGGGCAGGTGACTCCTGGCCTCTCTTCTGGCTGGCCCTTGTGTGAAGAAGTTCTAAGGTCTCAAACTGAAATAGTCCTTAAATTCCCAAATGTACTGCAAAGATTAAGCAAAGATTTGCCACAGATGCAGTCTGTTCATTATACAAGTCGCCTCCTTGAGATTAAATAAAAATCAGGTTTATGGTCCTGAGGCAATTGTCTGGTTTTGGTTATGTTGTTGTAAAGCTGGAAAAAAATCACTGACTTTCAGAGTTACTGTCAATCTAAATCAGTATAGATGGAGCAGAGTCTGAGCCTCTTGTATCTTTGTTATACACGGACTTCAGGATAGCATGGTTTCTGTTTCATTCTTGGGGGGTTCTAGGAGTAGTGCTTGTCTGACTTGTCTGCCTGTCACGTTAGACTGACAGCTGCTGTAGCAATTGGCTCAGGGTGACAACTTTCCATGACAGCAGAAATTACCTCAGAGGTGTTGAAGATGATTTCTCAGCAGCATCCAGGCCATAGGATTAAGCTTTTTCCATCACCAGAAGGCTGTTGCGAGCAAGACTATGCTTATGGCAGCCTGGATAGCAGGGTGGCAGTTTACAACCCCAAGCAAGCAAGGGGGAAACGAGTACAGAAGCCCCATGCCAGAAAGCTGGCTTTTGGGGAGGAAAAATAAACAACAATAAATCAAGAGCCAACAGTCACATTGGATGTGCCAAGCTGAAGCCCATCTTAACCGTTTAGCTGGAAACCAGACCAACCTACTGAGAAAAATGTCCTCCGTGTGGGAGAACCTTTTGGTTTCCCCACAGATAGGTCCAACCCTTCAAAAGCGACGTGAGAGTCCTTCTTCCAAGACATGTTTTTTCCCTCTTGACCACCAGGGACTGCTGGTCTGGTGTCTTTTCGGCAACATCTCGTAGTACTGCATCTTCAAAAGCCAGGATCTCTTGTGCTGCTCTCAGTTGACATTGCTGGCCCAAAAGTTGGTGCTTTTAGCATCTGTGGAGCTGTGAAAATGAAATTACTCTGTCCCCTACACTGGCCTTTTTGTGCTGCTCTGCTAACCCTGTAGCTCAGAGTTTTCTTAGAAAATAGCTTTTCTCTTTTGAGCTACACTCGATACTTTATAACTCTTCTCTGGGAAGACAGTGGTTGGGTTTCCGCTGAAGTCAGGCTCCTGGTTGTCCTCTCCCACACTGCTAGAGGGAAAAGGAGAAAAGGCCTTTCTGCCTCCGGTCAGAGACCCTGACAAACAGCATCATTTTGTGGGGCAGTATTCGTGAAAGGGACACAGTTTAGCAAAATATTGCTGGTTTTCTTTGTTATAGAGGAAAATACGGGAAAGGTCTTAGTTATGTCCGGATTTTTTTCTTGTCCTGGCTTTGCTTGCTGTGTTGTCAGTGCACTCAGAAACCTGCAGGTTAGGATTTGCTCATTACTGTGGCTTCCTCCTCTGCTTTAACAGTTGGGTATGGGTGCTGAGGATCTCCAGGGACTCAATCTGACCTCACTCAGGCACTCTTCCCACTTCAATCTCCCTCTTTTCCCGCTCTCTGCCCTGTTACAACATGACCACGAATGATTCTAGAAACTTCAGATTCAGGAGCATACAAGTATCAAATGCTTTTGTCTTTGTGAAGGTCCTGTCTCAAAAGAAGCATCTTGCAAGTTGTTTTACCCCCTCCCCAGTTGCTTAGGGCTTTGGTGGTTGTTAGGGTTGGGGGGGGCTGAAGCAAGGATGTCCGAAAAGTCAAAGGGTGGGCAGGTAGAGTCATCTGCAGGGCACAGCATCCCCTTAGGGTCTCCCAAGCCTCCCTGCACTGAGGGATAGCCAGCACTGCTCTTCGGTGTGGTGACCTCCCCATGGAGCTTCTCTCACCAGTCACAGCTCCATCACTTGGTGCCGTCTTGCAGTGACACGTGTTTTGGGGGTATTCTAATCCTTCTAATTTGGGTATGTTTCCTGCAGGGAAAGAAGAAGAAGAGGAAAAGGGATAAGCAGCCAGGAGAGACCAATGGTAAGTAAAAATAAGTCTTAAATCTCATGCTTAGTGGAAGTGAGGTAATCCTGGTGTGATGCTCCTAGGTACGGGGGAGGTGGGTACAAGTCTCCTGGCCTCACGGGGAGCTGGTCCCTATGCTAGACAGCCTTTTTTTTTTAATGCACTCTTAATTATTTACACGTTATTGCCCTTCTAAAACTAGTAACCAAAGCCACTGCATGTAAGAGCCTCTTGTGACGTTAGCTGAATTCGTACCTAGTAATTGCAAAGCCTGTAACTGCAGAGCCGTAGTTGTAATGCCTATGCCACCGTTGATAAAGTTGTCCGCTTCTTTTGCACATGTGTGTGCGTGTACGTATGTATGTGTTTGATATTAATTTGGGCTGTACCTGTATGTCCTGATGCATGCCTTACAGTGGTAAATCGCACCCATTTTAAATTAAGGAGGTTTGCCATTCTCTATAGGAAATTAGAAATACTGCATAGGCAATCTCATAGTCAATTTTGAAGAAGCCCTGACTTAGTTTTTTTGAAGCCTTTGTATAATTTGTTCTTTTTTTTCAGAACACAGCGAATGTTTCCTAAATCCTTGCCTTTCACTTCCTCCGATTACAGGTGCTAACGTCATTTTGAGTCATTTAAAATAGTTTATAAACTGCTCTTTTAATTTTTTTTCCTGCCATTATAGATCTTAACATTAAACACATATGACATTAAGAGAAAAGTACCATCCACACGTTTCGATAGTATTTATTATCTATATATCTTGGTATCTATTATATGTTTGATAGTATTTTTTAATTTTGTTTTTTTTTTGTTTTGTAACAATTGCTATTAAAACAGTAATACAGTAAAAATAACGCAAGAGTTGTACTAACTGTGCAAATTGAATATGCAGTATTTCTTTAAAGAGACTGATAAAGAATGGAAGCAAGTCAGTAATGAACCTCCTTAATCTAATGGCATTTTTCATGGCTCCCACTAAGTCTTCTCACATTAGCATGCATATGCATTTTTATTTATTATTATTTTAGTTTTGGATTACTTTTTGTTTTGTTTTCTTTATTTTATTTTCCTTTCTGCTCAAGCCTTTTCATTGCAATTCACCAGCTGTACTAACTCAGCACCTTGCCATGCTTCATGTTTTATTTTCTGGCTGATACTAACCCGCTCATTCCGCAATCTGCTTATTCTTATCCATTCTTTTCAACACAAATTAATCAAAACAAATAAGTTGAATGTTATTCCAAAAGCTGCATTATCCCAGGAGATATAATTTCCTTTTTTTTCTTTTTTTTTCTTTTTTTTTTCTTTTTTTTCTCTTTATTTTGTATCTGAGTTGAAGAAAAAAGCATGTTCAGGATCTAACTTCCATACTCAGCTTCTTTTCTTCCTTTTTTCCCCCCCTCTCAAAAAAAAAAAAAGAGAATAAAAAAAAAACCCAACCCAAAGAAATCTTGCCTGAAATATCCTGCTAGACCAGCCACGATGACTTTCCTCTAGCTGCTCTTTTAAAAGGGAAGGAAACAGTCCTTTATAAAGGGATACTGCAGCTTTAATTGCAACAGCTAATCTCAAGAGTTGAATAAAAATGTGATTATCACTTTTTTTAACTTTTAAATCAAGTCAATATTTTGCAATTAATAACGAGGACATTGATTTTTATTCCCTTTTTTATTTTTATTTTTCCTTATTTTTATCTTTCTCTTTTTTCTCCCCTTTTCTCTCCTCCTCTCTCTCTCTCTCTCCCCCCCTCTCCCCTTTTCTTTTTTTCCTCTCTTTCCTTCTCTGCTCGCTTTTCTTGAACTCATTCAGACCTGAGCGCTCCTAAGAAATGCCGAGCGCGCTTTGGCCTTGATCAACAGAATAACTGGTGCGGCCCCTGCAGGTGTGTATAGTTTTCCCAGACTCGCTATGGCTGATTTGCAGCTGGTTTATTTGGTACTTTCCCCTTTTTTTTCCTGCCTTGTTGCTTTGTAGCTCTGTGTTGTGATCTAGAAGACACAAGGGAGTGGGACACTGCCATGAGTTATCATCTCTGAAAGGGTTTTGCTTCTTTTTTTGTCGTTGTTGGTTGTTTTATTTGCCTTCCTCTTTGCTGCTGCTAGCCAAAAACCCACTGTAAAACAGCATCAGCCTTAAGTCCATATGATCTGTGGCTCAACCACACTCCTGCCCTCCAAGCCTCCACCCGAGGACAGTCGCTCCCAAAGCCCTTGATCACACGGTATTGAGTGTGGTGCCGGCACCAGACTGTGTCGGAGATCTTTGGTTTTGTTTTCTTTTGGCTCATTGTGAAAGTCCTGTTTTCTTTCCTGCCCTTGGTACGAGGGGAGATTACCAAATAAAACTGAGGTGATTGCAAGCTGAACGTAGCTGTAGCTAAGATGACGCAGACCAAATGAGCTCTATCCACCATTGTGTTGTATTTTTTGTGTTTACCTTATGCTAACAGATGCAAATACTCCAAAGAAGTGTCGGGCATTGTTCGGGCTTGACCGACAGAGTTTATGGTGCAAACCATGCAGGTATAATACTACCCACTAGGCCTTTGGGGAAATAAAAGCAATCTGTCCTCTTAGTGCATTTGTGTGATTTTATTTTTTTAATCTTTTTTCCCCACTCCCCACCTTTCTCTTTCCCACAGCATCAATTGCTAATAATCTTTGATCTTTGGAATTCCTTGCTAATTTAATGCCATTTTCTCTCTTTACCAATAACCTCTCCCTGGTGGTAGAACTGGGAACAAGAAAACTTGAAGTCCTTAAAGCTGGCAGGTTTTTTTGGCTTTTCAATTTTTTTTTTTTTTCCAGATTGTCAGCAAAATGAATGCTTAGCTGGACATCTGTGTTTTGTCTTTCATTTGGGTCTATGTCTGCTGGCTCCAAAGGCTTTTTAATAAGGTTCTGGGATCTGCAGCACTAGTATTTTTTCTCATGATTAGAGACGTAAAAGCCAGTGTTTACAGCTTATATTATACTAATCTTTTTGGTTTTGTTAAATGCAAAATTTAATAGCTACCTGTAGGCTTCTGTGCCTCAGTAAGATTTACGTAGATACCATTTTTTTAAATGATCTGATGTCCTTTTTTTTTCCGATTCCAAAAATCCATTTTTTCCTAAACTTTATCCCAAGAAGTGAGCTGTAAACGCCTGAGCTCTAAATGAACCTAATTGCAACTTTAGTAGGACAGTTTCCAGCATTAAAAGGAGATGAAATACATCAGAGCCCAAATTCCGACAGCCCATGTTCTACTGGAGTTTAATTCCATGTATAATTCAGTATGTACTTCTTTCTTGGTGGAGGGATACCGAGTAGTTCTTTTCTCATTCCTTTTTCCTTATATGATCGCATTTGGTTAAATTTGTTGTTTCTTTGTTCTGATACAAGCAGTCTTTGAATTTGGAATATTATGATGGTAGGTATTTCAACCCAAACCACACTCTGTGTGTAGTGATTCCTCTCCCACATTTTCCCCTCTTACTCATGCCAGTCCCGTGTGCTCCATCTCATTTAGAATGTAGATCAGACGTCCATCATATTTTGTGTATGCACGCAGTCTTGTTTGTGCTTAGTGTCGAGGAGAACACGGACCAAGGGTGGTGTTTGTATGTCAAAATATAAGGCACCAGACATGTCTTCAACAGATTGTATACTGTCCCATTAGAGGCATGCTAGTACTGGATGTTGGTGTCATAGGCATCAGTACCAGGATGTATGTTAAACAAGTTTTGAAAGCAGCAGTTTCTTAAAGCTTAAAGGAAGAAGGGTTCAGTCCAGAAGAGCTGGGTAGCCACTTCCCTGTGTCAAGAGGCTCAAGTCTCATGCTAGCCAAAGTTTCACATCCTGTGTGTAGTTGGGCTTTATTCTGTGGTTAGTTCACTACACACTATCAGCAGATATTTGTGTAGTCTAGAGATAGAGCATTTGAAGCATGTCAGGCTCTATATGCCAAGTACAGAACTGGGGTCACATCATGTTTGTGTTGCTTTATCTTTTCCTAGCTGCTTAAGTAAACAGCATACTTTTAAACTACATTTTATCAGCAAGGGGACTTTTCCTTAGTCTGTATAATGCTTAGGTTACATGTGAAGCTTAAGTCCTCTCTTAACTTTCACCAGATTTGGTCAGAAATCTTTGCAGCACATCAGAGATTACTTCAGTGTTGCAGCTGATAGCTTTATGCTTACTGATATAGTCAGCTGCTTTTCTTTTTGTTCTTAAATGCATGTAAACATTTTATCACTAGGTATTAAGAGCATTTCTCTCCTAGTTCTGGTCCTAACCATTATAATTTTTCATTTGCTAGCACGGTAGCATTTAGTAGCCCATCTTAGGCAGGTGCTAAAGATGTACAGTTTGCTGATACAGTAGAAACTGAGACATCTTTGCTCACAGCAACCAGATACACCATTGTCATCCTCCGCGGCTTTCACTCATGGCAATTGCAGTGTTACGGGTTTCCTGATGCTCTCCTGGGGCTAGTTTCAAGGGCAGCATCAGTGGGGTCGGGTCTGTTGCTCTTTGCTAGGCTGAGGTAGCAGTTGATGCTTTCAGAGCAATGCACAAGTGAATAATCCTCACTAGTGCTTGAGGGGGATATGCAGGGTTTTTTATTCCCACTATCAGGAGAGCAAAATTGAGGCACAAGTAGTTCCTGGGATGTTTACTTATTCCCCTTTGCCAGAGCTACATGGTGGTGTTCACTTCTGGTAAAATTTGGCTTTCAGGGTCTGGGATTTTACCTCTGCCTTCTGTCCCACCTAACCCTTGCACGCATATTACCAGAAATAACACATGGTGGGAATGGCACAGGCTGGGGAAACGTCCCCCTCCTTGAGCCATCCTGATATAAGCAAATGGCTTTCCAGATTAAAAGTGGCCACACTACTAAAGAGTTTAATATTCCACAGAAGCAGAGGAAGCAATTTGCTTGCTTAATCTCGGTCAAAGGAAAACTACTTCAGGTAGCAGACCAATGGGTTTAGTTTTAGAAAGGTTGTTCTAGCTCTGCAGTCGGAAAGTCAGGTAGATGAGGTTTAAGCCTGCTTTGCCGTGGGAGCTCTTCCTTTCAGGCCACAGAATTTTAAATAGTATTTAAAAAAATACCTATTTTGAATTTTTGGCAAACTGGATTCAAGCTGCCTCCAGTGAAGTGATTGCAACTGCCTTGTAGGTAGAGAGCAATCCAGTTGAATGGCTTCTGGACCACCATCAGTGAGGCAGGCAAAGAGTGGGTCTCTGCTTGCAAACTATTCTAATGTGGGTTTGGGGTGGGAGCACTGCAGTGAGAACCCACCTTTCCACGCAGGTATTATGGGTAAGCTTTGTGAAGCATCACTGCTCTGCTTTGCCACTGGAGCTGTTCAGACATGACATGTGGCCCTGGTAGCTTTGCACAGCTGAATCTAGGACGTGGGGGAAAAGAGCAGCTGAACTGTCTTTAGCCAAGAGTCAGAGGCTTCCCATTATTTGTCAATGGTAGAAGAATTAACAGGTTCTGTTTTGAGCCCACCAAATTAATTTTTTCTGTCTTTTAACGTTGCTCTACTAAAGCATGGTTTACAGCCCTCACTCGCTGTCTTCTATCTTCCTTCCTTTCTTTCATCTTAACATTTAAGTTGCATGGTTGTCTTTTAGTTTTTGGCATGTATTGATCTGCAGGCTAACGTGGTTAAAACTCTAATAGCCCTAACCCCTTACCTTGCCATCTGGAACGTAGAGCAGAGCCTGAGTCTCTGGAGAAAGGGATGTCGCAGCACTGGTCCCTCACTGAAGGTGATAAAAAGATGGGGTGCCAGGGTTGCTGTTCTCTTCCTGGCTATGGGAGATGATATCTTTTAACTCCAGGATCAAGCTGGTTAGATCTCCCTTGCAGTCAAGAAGCATCTATCCCTACTGCCTAGGCAACAGAACTTGGTTTAACCCAAGTCAAATGAAGTTACCCTGCATAGGGGAGAACATTAACAACCAGCAGTGGATCTGGGGCACCTATGCGAGTGGGCAATGTCACCCAGCGACATTCAGCTATTGTGCTATGCTTGGGCACTTCCTTGGATGAAGCTGCTGAGCCTAGGGCAAGGTATCCACTGGAGGGGAAGAGCAGCCTACTCCTTCACATTGGTGGCTTTGTGCAGCTTACCTGAGCATCCAAATTTTTTGTGGCAGAGCTGCTCTAGACAGACTTTGTGATACACACTGGGCTGTGTGACAGCGGTTCAGCACTTCCCCTGGGAGGTGTGCTTGTGAATAGGAGGGCTGGAGAGCCATCATTATTAGGGTCAAGGTGGCCACTGAACATCGTTCTGCCAGATGCTGTGGTTGTTTGCCTCATTATTTCTGTCCTGCTGCTAGAATTGTCTTGCATATACTTGGCAAGAGAGATGGTGTGAAACTGTCATCTGTTTTCATTGCTCCTTTACATTATTAAGTGGACAGAGGGAGGAGAAAAGTTCTCTGTCGGGTCACTTAGTGATTTGAAGATGAGCGGCTCTTGTGAGACTCTCATATTCCCTGGTGTGAAGTAAGCTCCATGTTGCTCCTTGCCTTTGTACCTGTTGTGCTCTTCACCTACTGAAACTGGGTCCCACTCTGGAGTCACATGGATGGCCTCTCAGAGGAAAATCCCCAAAATGCAGGCGAGCAGCTTCCTAAATCTACCACTCTCCCTTAAAACAAAAAGTAAAACTGAGTCGATTTAAAGCCACAACCTGCAGGCCATACAACCAGTTATTCTTGTTATTTTGGATCATACTCTGTTTATCCTGTCCTTTTCCTGGATTTTTTTTTCCTTCTGTTTGCTTTGTTCGTTCGTTTTGTTTTTATTTCCCCTCTCTCTTGTTCTCCCTATTATATATCCCTCCTGTCTGACACTTTTGGATTTGGTGTGGTTCTTAACAGAGAACAGTAAGCAGTAGTTTGCAGCCGTCCTTGCCTCCCAAGGGCAGCGCATCGTAGGAGACAACAGATGACCCAGGTGTAGAGATAGCCCTGTTGAGTTGGACAGCGTTATGGGACACCTTGAGATGCCATCAACTATCCAGAGCTTTGATTTTATAAGGACTAAATTACTATCTTTTTTTCCTGGAGGACAGTGCAGTTTGTAGATTAGCACAGTGGGCTCCAAAACCATCTTACCTGCTTTTCTGATGATTAAAATAACTAAGGAGATGAGGCGGCCTGAAGAGGAGGGGGACCAAGAGACAATTGGTGAATCCTTTCCAAATCCGTTAGCCGAGGGGGGGTTTCCGAGTGGGCTCAGTGCTGAGGACACCCCACCAGACCCCCAGGACGGCGCGTGGGGCCGGGGTGCCGCCTGCGCAGAGCCCAGAGTAGCTGATGGACAGCTCTTTGCGCTAGATAACTGTCTCCATCGGCATCTCTGCCCTTTATTCACAGAGAACTCTCTCCCTGTTTCTAGGAGAAAAAAAAAGTGCGTTCGCTACATACAAGGTGAAGGCAGCTGCGTCAGCCCACCCTCTTCAGATGGAAGCTTACTAGACTCTCCTCCGTCCTCCCCTGCCATGCTCGCCTCCCCCTCCAGAGACTCGAAACCACAGACTGAACAAACTCAACCCCTCTCGCTCTCATTGAAGCCCGACCCGCTGGCGCACTTGGTCATGATGCCGCCGCCATCCTCGCTCGTCCTCACCGAGAGCGCTGCGAGCAAGCCCGGCGCCCTGCCTGCTGCCAGCTGCCCCAACGGGGCCCTGGACCACCCGCCGGCCGCCCTCCCGCCGGCCGCCGCTGCCGCATCCCTAGCACAGCCCTCAACGTCCTCCTTGCATTCCCACAGCTCGCTGGCAGGGACACAGCCCCAGCCGCTCTCCCTCGTAACCAAGTCCTTAGAATAGCTTTAGCCTCGTTAGCCCTTTTGCTTTCCTTTTTTTTTTTTTTTTGGGGGGGGGGGAGGGGATTGAATTCTGTTGGGATTTGGGATTTCTTTTTTCCTTTATTCTGCTTTTTTTTCTCCTCCTTCTCCTCCTCGTCGTCGTCCGCTGTTCGTCGTCGTCTCTTGGTTTCGTTTTTAATTCGTGCCATGTGGCTACATTAGTTGATGTTTTATCGAGTTCATTGGTCAATATTTGACCCATTCTTATTTCGATTTCTCCTTTTTAAATATGTAGATGAGAAAAGCCTCATGATTCTGCCAAAATTTTTATCAACAGCTGTTTAAAGTCTTTGTAGCGTTTAAAAAATATATATATATACATAATTGTTATGTAGTTCCAATAGCTTAGTTTTAAAGACTGATTTTAAAAATGACAAAAAGAGAAAAAAAAAAGAAAAAGAAGCAATTTTGAAGCAGCCCTTGCCGGAGGCATTGGTTCTTTATTATTTGTATTAAATACGAGCTTGCGAACCAATCATTTTACATCTGGTTTTTAAACCTTTAAGGGCACAACGAATGCGGTGCCGCTACTACTTCTTTTTTTTTTTCATTGTTCTCCTTCCTCGTGTGAAACAAGCCTTTATTGTGATGTTACTTGTTCTTGTTTAAATGTACAGAAACAAAGGGTTAAAGAAAAAAAAAACGTGTTAATATACCTTGTTCCATGGTGTTGTTCTTTTTGGGGGAGGGAACGCTACTCAACACTTAAAAGTATCACAACGCTATTGGACCAGTAGTATTTATTGCTTTAGAAATTGCTTGTTGTATCTGTATGTTGTCCCTTTTTAAATGGGTTTGGTTTTTTTTTTTCCCTCTTCGATTTTTCTTGAAACATTGTATAAAGGTTTTTTGTTCCGTTTTGTTTTTGCCCTTAGTGTAAGCATCTTATATATAACAACTCATTTGTACAAGGTTTTTAAGTTTATATATAAATGTGTATATATATATTTTTTCTGGGATTTTTTGGGGGGGTTTTTTGGGGTTTTTTTTTTTTGATTCCTTTTTTGGGGATTTTTTTTTTTCCTCTATGAAACACAATTGCCACCAAACGGACATTTCGCAGACGCGTTTCGCTCAAGGATCAATAGTCTAAAAGAAAATCAATAAAGAATTGCTTTAAAAGCCATCGACACACACACAAAAAAGACTTGAAGATTTAGCAAGGGAATCTTTAGCAACCGCTGTTTGAGAAATAGCAAGGTCCAAGTGTCTCCCGTTCAGAACTGCAGCTGAATCCCCTGCAACATTAGGACTGTAGGCTGTGTGCAAAATTTTTCTGTGCCAAAATTCTCAGTGACTTTCAACTTTTCTCCCAAACAACCTTATATTATTAATTTCCTTTTCATTTTTCTTTTTGTTTTTTTTTTTTTTTAATGCTGTAATTTTTTTGTTCATCCTGTTTTGCTGTGATGTTACATAGGTAGATATGTATGTAGTTTTAATGTCACCTATAACAGACGTGTTTGGTAGCAGATTGTCCGGAAAGCATTTAAAATGAAGAGGTATAAACCCTTAAGGGCCAAAATTCTGTATATTAGATTATTCATAAAAGGAAAATCAGACTGCCACTTTTATGTACACTTACTACATACAGGTAGGTAGCAAACTTAAAAAAATCCTAGGCATGTTGATGTTGCAAAAGAAAAAAACGCTGTATAAAGCTGAAAAATTGTTCATCTGTTCATTCAGTGCCATTGTAGTTGACATGAAGCGATTGTAAAACTGTCTCAGATTTTTCTCTGGTTTATTAAGATGCTAACTATAACATTTTTTGTGAATACTTTGAATGTTTCCTAACAGTTGTGATGTTACTGTTCCGTTTTATGCTCTTATTCCGATTTTCATTTTTAATGGTTTGGAAGCCATTTTTTGTAATGAATAAATGTTCATGCTGTACAGTATCTGTAGCATGCAGTTCTGGATTAATAAAAGCAACTTAGTATGTGCAGAGAATGACTTGTCAACTCATTTATGCGTTGACTGCTCTTTACTCTGGCCAATAAGATTTACAGCCCAAGCAGAAAACTTCCTTGAAAAGCAGTGGTGAAGATCATGGCAAATTGCAGCCAGCTGTCGTTGTGAGAAATCCTGTTTCCTTCGGGTTCCCATGCTGCCAGCCTCCTGAATTCGTTTTGCACCAGCCCTCTCCCTGCTCAGCAAGCTTTTGCGTGAGTAGCAGTGGTTGAAAACCCATTTTATTGAAAGCAAATGGCACGTGATTTGGCAACAGACAAGTAGCACATGAGCTAAAGCAATGTCGTCCCTCTGTGTGAAGTGATCCTGACTGGGGGATGGAGACCAGGGCTGATGACACCTTTGATTTTAGAACATTTTTGTTCAACCCAGTGATCCCACAACACAGGGCTGATGCTGAGGTCACACAGGAGAGCTTAGGTAGCCCTGATTAGTCAGAGTCCTCATGCTGGCCTTTGGGTGTATCTTCTGTATAGATCTGAGTCCACTTATGCATATACTTATTTATGTATTTTTAATGCAATGAGCCCTTGCAGCACAGCCTGCTCTTGACGCTGAGCATCCGGAATCCACCCAATGCCTGCAGATGCTGCAGGATGAGAATGAACATGCAAGATTAAGTGGTTGATTTGTTTGGGTTCTTTAGGGATTTAATCTTCATTATTTCTAGGAATCTCGCACAAGTGGATGTCGCCTTAGCTGCAGTCATCTTGGAAAGTCTTGGCCATAGTAGTTTCCACAATGGCACTTGAGGGCAATCAAATCTGCAGTTCTTGGAGCTGGCTTGTTCTCTGACATTGTGCCACTTCTCAGGTGGGTAATGCACTTCTCTCCAGCTGATCTTGATGGACTCTGCAGGAAGGGTAAGTATATTTCCTCATACAGGAAAACAGGTGAAGTGATTCTCTGCAGAGACCTGGGAATGGGGCCATTTTGGGAAGCACAGCCCCAGTGGCCAAGACTGTGATGTCCTTCACTGTGGGCTCTAATAAAACCAAGGCTGGCTGCAAAGCAGTCGTCTGTTGGTGGCAGAGGGAATTTGCTTTGTAGAGGTGCTGGGACGTACCGGGTGAAGTATTCAATAATGGTTAAACAGAGTATGTAGTACTTCAAATTGCTGTCACTTTGTTCAATGACTAGTTGACAAGCTGGGAGCCTCTTTTTGTTTCAAACATTAATAAAGGGTTGTATGCATATTGTTTCATATTTCCTTCTAGAAGGATTAAGTCACAGTATGAATTTTTTACTAGGCCTTTATCCTAGGGCTGATGCTGTTTCTGTTGTGGTCTGATGAAACATTCCCCTCGACTTCGGTGGAACATGTCGCCTTGTCACACGTGACAGGCACGTGGGCAGCTTGGGTGGAACAGGGAAAAGGATGTTGCTGTGAAGCCTTTGTGAAAGATGTCAAATCTTGCTGTTGTTGTTGGCCAACAAATTGAAGGTGATGCTCAAACCGCTCTCCTGCTATGTAGGGTTTCTGGGGAATGAATTTTTTTTCCTAGAGCATGGCCTTCTATGAGCCAGGCATATGTGCTGCATCTCTGCTGGGGGTAGCTGCTCTCTTCTAATGCAAAACAGTGCTCTGGGGAGATCTTTGGATGCCATGGTTCAAAGGAGACACCATCAAGGTATGATTCCTACATTCAGCAAAATCATATGTTCTTTGCTCGCTGCTTTATTAGCAAGCCTTGAAAAGCAGAGTCCAAAAGCACTGCTCACGACGGATTGGTTTTCCTTCCGTGTGTGTTCAAAAGAGATGTGGAGCAGAACTCATGAGTGGTGGGTAACTTGTGCTGGGAAATCTTTTGTTTGTCGTGGAAAACAACTGTATATTCCTGGGAAAGCAACTGCTTGGGTTTGCTGTAGGTTATGCATTTCCTGTGTCCTTCGGTGGACTTGTGCCTTCAGAGTTTCCTCCGAACTTCCCTTGCTTAGAGGACCTGAGCTGGATCAAGGATCGTGGAAGAAAGTTCACATTATTTATATGTACCCCCTTTGCGGCCAGAAGTCACACCCAGGACCTCATTGGTCTAGGTTGCAGTGGAATGCCAAGTCTTCCCATGTTGGTGAAAAATAGGGTGAGCAACTGGCTACAGGGGTATGGCCCGATCACCCCTTTCACCCCCAGATTCACACAAGAAAGGGGAACCTCTGGAGCAGGGTGGTGGCAAACTGGCACTCTGTCCTTGTGCCACAGGACAGCATGGGGCCTTATGTACAGCTGATAGCCATTGCTTCCATCTGTTTTTGTGGGATAAGGCAGGGAAGCAAGTCAATGTATTGCATGTTCAGGAGACATTTATTTTCCAGCAGTTTTGTAAATCTCATTTTTCACTTATTGTATGGAATTTTAAAAAGTTTAAGCAACTGCTGACTCAATAAAACAGTGCCACATGGTTTTAAGCTTTGCTTAGCAGAAAGAAAGGAAGGGAAAGGCAGGAAAAAAGAGCAGTCATTTGAGTCCTGTTCATGTCGTTAGACCATGAAAAGATGTAAAGAGAATTAACAGTAAAGCAGTTGCATGGACCACTGCAGCAATCATGAGAGCAAGCAATAATCATAAAAACTGAATGTATGCGGCAGTGCTGTCCCAGCTGTATCTGGCATCCACACAGGACAGCTCTACCGCCTATGACTTTGAGTAGAGATTTTGGATGCTGTTTTGGGAGTGATGCTCCAGCTGGAGACTAAATTCAGTACAGCACCAACACTGAACTTCAGTAGAGCCTTGAAACTATGAATTTGCTAAGAGACTGTAGCAACTGCTATGTTATAAGACAGGTACTTTGGCATTCACTTAAAATGTGCTTGGAAAACATCTTGAGACTTTAAAGGCAGATCAGCTACAAGTGAATGTATCTCAACCTCCCATCATCGTCAATAATGTCACCAGCCTGTTGTAAGGACTCTGAGGACAGGAGTCTGCCAACCCCTGGACTGATTTTCTTAAGGGATTAATCCAATATATTCACTCATTACTTGCATCCATGTTGTAGGAGTTGCTCTTCTGCATTTAATGTGGGGTGGGGATGAATTAGCCTGGACATCTACAGCAGTGGAGATCATGAAGTCATGCTGTCTGTCCATCTGTTTGACCCTCTCTTGACAATTCTTGAATCCTCTGGCATTTTGAACCAGATTTGACAGCGGCAAACTCTCTCAGAGATGATAAAGTCCCTCTGAGTTCCAGGGAAATCTCTGCCGGCACTGAGAGGCTTTCCAGATCCGCTGCTGAAGAAAAGGCAGGGAGAGCTCAGCTGTTATCCATTCTCTCTGGCAGCATCCAGATGGCCAATTATCACACATCTACTTCTGGACCAGCATCTGCGCTCTCCTGCCCGGCTGGCAGGCCAAGCAGATTAGGTAGGAGACATGGAGAGCGTTGTGGTGTTGGAGGGAACAAGGGATATGGGAGAGAGTTAAGGGTATAGGGAAAACTGGAAACACTGCAGCTGCAGTATGTAATATTATGTAAGACTGCAGTGAGGAAGTGAGGGGAGGGGAAGGACGATGGGGAGACAGGAGACACATCTGCAGGACACCAGGCCTGGATAAGTAGACACCGTGGTATTACCAGCTCCTTGTTTTAATCCTTCAACTCAGTTGCTCTTACCAGTGAGAAGCGCAGCCCCATTTGGGAGGTACCTGCTGGCAGGGGCTGTGTCTGGGCAGGCTGCAGTGCCTGGCGCTCAACCGGACAGGTCTACCATGTGGGAAAGGCTCAGGGTGTTTCCATGTAGCGCGGTGAGGACCAGAGCTGGCTGTGCATAGCAAGAAGGGTGAGGTCTTCCAAAAGAGAAGAAGAAGAGCTGATTATCTTGTTTGCAAACCAGCCCATCTGTAGTAGCTGGTTCCCAGGCATCAGTGAACGTCCTGGGTTTAATTTTCCTCAGAAAATACCTCCTTTGCTCCCTTATTTTGTGTTCCCTTTTTGAATATACTGCAGGGGTATTTTTGGATCTAACTGTATCTTTTTAATCTGCTCCACCCCCCCCCCCCCCCCAATCCTTCCTCGGCCCCCGCTGCCTCCCTGCCTGCTCCTCCAAACTTATATAATGGCACATTATACAAAATAGCGAAGCAGGTGGTATTTTTAAAGACAGTGAGTGAGCATTTTTTTGGCCTAAATTTGGAATGAAACAGATGGATTTTAAGACTCTGCTTTTTCTATGAATAGTAACCGTTGTTCTCCGCTGCCTTAAACACCAGTTTCAAGACCACCTCCAGCAACCAATCAGCACTCCGTTATTTAATTATAACTAAATTCTTAGCTCTGTCTGCTGCTGCATGGGCAAGTGGGGGGCACTGGATCAACTTCTGGAGCCAGGCAGCCTTGCCAACAATAATTTTCCTTTTCCCAGAGGGCTGAGGGGGCCTGGAGCGGGTTCCAAGTTCCTCCTAAACTGCCTGCTCAGTTTGGGCTCCCTGACAGAGTGCTTGAAAAGGGTTATAGAAAGGCAGATAAATGCACTTCTTGTTGCAAGCTTCCCTGACAAGCCAGGCCTCCAGAACAGTGATCTCATTCCTGCCTTATTATTAGTGGTGCCAGATTTTTTCCATTAACAGGTAATTGAGTTGAAACTAAAATAAGCAAAGTTTGTTTTATCCAATGCGTTTTCTTGCTCGCTTGTGAAAGAAAAACACTTTAGAGAGGGGTTTGCTTTTAATGTTCATGGAAATGTATTTACATCTTAGAGATTCCTCCCTGCTCTAGGGTAATTAACCTGACTGGTCTTTTTGTTATTGTTGTTTTGATTTTTAAAGCAAAGAATTGGCGAGGCTTAATTCTTTCTTTTAATGGTTGAAATCACCCGTTCTGTGCATGGCCACAAGCCTTATCCTGCTCCCGTGTGTGTGTGTGTGCATTCACTTTGTGTGATTGATTTCACCCATGGCCCCAGGGTGGAAGCAGGAGCCCAACACAAGCGATGTCGTGCACCACTTCTAAGCTCACAGTGAGCTTTGCCTTCCAGAGGGACACTGCTGGGACCAGGCAGTGTCTTTTCTCCTGACTGAGAAGGGAAACAGATTGGCTGCCCGTGAAATGCTCATGGTCTTGATGAAGACCATTCTTTGTTGCTAACCCGTGTGGTTATAAAAGCGGGAAGGGACAAGTGGAACGTTGTGGATGCCCCATCCATGGCCATGGTTCAAGGCCAGATTGGATGTCACTTGGAGCAACCTGGTCTAGTGGAAGCTGTCCTTGCAAGTGGCAGGGGGTTGGAACTGGATGACCTGTAAGGTCCTTTCCAACCCAAACCATTCTGAGATTCTAAGTGTAAGATCTGGGCTACACACCCTCAAGAACAGCATGTGAAATGCTGCAAGCCCCTGGGGACAAACAGAGAAGTTACTACCAGTGTGGATGTCTTTCCCTTTTCTGAGGCACCTTCCTGATGCCTCTTAAGCTTCTGGTACTGGAGTGCCATGGGGGACTCAGGGCTGGCCTCCACATCTAGCTGTTAATTCCCTCTAATATACATGGGATTGATGCCTGGAAAAAGAACTGTTTTCTTACCTAGCTTGGGCATCTGAGACGGTTGCTTGTGGCATCAGCTCTGAACTTACTGCTGGACAAAGCAGGTACCTCCTTGTTTGCATCCTGAAGTAAGTAAAACCCACAGAGACTCTGCACCATTTCAGCTACTGGTTTAACGGGAAGCGGTCAACGATGCAGAAGAGCAGACAAGTTTTTCATGTTTGTTGCTTTGTTCTTTTGCTTCTGCTTTGGGCTATCTATGGAGGTAGGCGCCTGCGCACCTTACCCTTGTGAAAGAGGACATGCTCTCCAGCAACACTAGAACTTGAGCGCTTAGCCCACAGACTGACATCCTCGTACCAACCATGTTTTTGTGTGACCTCTTCTCCAGCCCTTGGCAATGGAGCAAGGGGATGGGAGCATTGCAGAAGGGTCGGCAGAGCAAGGAGGGTCCTGAGAGTGTGCTGTGGGATGGAGACCACATGTCCCCATCATAAGACCCCACAGCAGGGCAGGGAAGCAGGTGGTTGCAGAAGTGCTGAGCATGGCAGCGTTGCCTGCTGAGTGCTCCCTTATATCCCCTGGGCTCTGAGAGGCCAATTACCAATTCACAGATCCTGTCTCACCACAAACAGGACCATCAAAGTGTTGGGTGCCTTTCTGGTTTGGTTTTCTGGGGTTATTTTTAATGCCCTCCTAAAAAAATGCAAACAGCCAGATGCATACTTTAAGATCAACATAATTGCTTGTAAGAGGTATTTCAAACGTCTCTTCCACTGGGCAGGTATAGCAGGGTTGGGCAGGTATTGCTGACTACCCGATGAGAGATGCAAGACACAATAACCCCCATCTGCACTTGAATAAGTCCTCTCTAAAGTAGAATTTTAAGGACTTCGTGTCTTGTTTTGTTTAATTGCACAACTTTTTGGGCTTTTTTGGTCGGAGAATGTAGCCAGGTTTCATCTTGTGGAAGCCTGATGCTGGGACTTTTGTGGCAGTGAAGCTGTAGGAGAAAGCAAGTGGGTGATATAGAGCCGTGGTCCTCTGATAACCCTTGTCTGAGCTGAGGTGGAGGGTCTGTGTGGGGAAGATGTACTGTGTATACAGGAGCATACTAGAAAATGCCTGTTAATGGCTGAAACAAAACGAGATGTTCAAATTACATTCCTAGAGGTCTGGGATATGCATTAACCAAGTCCCCCAGTTTTTACCTGGCTCTAAAGTAGCTATAAAAAAGATGGAGTCATGGGGCACACTGGCTTGCAGAGCTCTTATGACCTAGAATAAACAAGTTCAGCACCTGCACAGCAAAATCAGGATTGCCACAGTAGCAGCAGATGAAATTCCTTCTCCAGCCACTCATTCAACATATTTGCTTCTCATTGGATTTTCGGGGGTACTCCTTGTGGTACCAACCATGTGGTTTAGTTCCCTGCTTACTGCATGAATTTTGCTAAAGCAGCCAAGTGTCTTGCTTTTATGAACTTCTCTGCATCAAAGAACTTTGATTAGTGAAAAGACATTGAACAAAGTATTCAATTTTAAGAGATTATCTCTCTCTTTCCCCACCCTCTTTAAATCTGTAAGTGACTTTTAAGTTAACAGACAATGTTAAGGGGTATGCAATACACAGGTAAGAAAGGTTTGCCCCCTACAAACGTGTTCACTCATTACAGCCTTCTGTTTAGCTAGAGGCTACCTGCAGCATGGACAGTACAGACCCCTCTGAACTCTGTCCGTTCTTCAGTCTGCTTCGACCTGAATGAATGAGCTGAGGGATGCTACAGCTGCTCTGCCTCCTCCTTCCTTCAGATCCTTTTTGTTTCATTTACACTTTACGCAGTGTTCATCGCTGTCGCATCTCAGCACCTCAGGTTCCTTTCAAGAGCCGTCAAGTTTACCTGCTGTTCTGCATTTCATGGGGATGTCACAGTAGCATCAGCTCCACCTTGTGTGTTCCTAACCTGACACAAATGACCATTTTTGGGTTGAGTTTCACATTTGTGGATTATTTGATAAGTTTTTTAACAAAAAAAACCTATTAGCAGTGAATAGAATGGTAAGACAAACTGCTTCAAATCAGATGAGTATAGCAGCAAGATTTGGCCTAGTATAGCAGACCTAGTAGTGTGGAAAAGGACATGATGAGTGGTTTTACAATATCAATTAATATCCTTACAGATCTGGTCAAGACCTTTTTCTTAGGTATTAGCATCTTTTGTACTGATTTGCATCTCTTTTCTGGGACAAAACACCCAAGATTTTCAATGGCAGCTCATGGCCTTGAGTGTCCAATTTGATAAAGGAAGATGGTTTGCAGCAAGAACTTAATTCCTTTCATTCCATTGGGAAGGAACCTGACTCAAATGTCTCAATTTCAACTCTAAAGCTAAAGCCAAAACGATCAGTAGCTACTACTGAAAAATCTACAGTGATCTTATTTTATTTTAATCCATGAGATACATTTAGCACACTTGGTACTGCATAGAATAACAATATTTTGCAAGACTATAAATAATTCTAAATGTTACTTACATTAAAATATGCTCGAGTTTCACTGTTTCAAATAAGTTCTTTGGATTTAATCCAACCTAAAAATTGTATTTACTCCAACTTAAATATTTTAGGGGGATTATTTTTTCCCCCTGAATATACCTGTGTTCTTTAGTGGTGATGTTGTTCTGGCTAGTTTTCTTTACTCGAACAGAGGTGACTCCGCAGCACATTTCTTTTGACAAAGCCACACAAAACCAACACGGATCAGTTAACACAGATGACATCTTTAAACTTGAATACATTTTTTCACTATAAACGCCACCAGTCAACTTTCGTGTAGGTAGGTTTCCATTGTTAGTTGTCAAAGTCTTCTTGAGTGGATTTCCCACTGTGTCACTTTTGTGTGAGTCAAATCAAGATTATAGGTAACAGAGAAGAAAAGAAAAAGAAGAGAAGGTTAGACCCTCATTTTAGAGTTTAAGAAAAATCTACCAGCAGGTTGCAGTTCGAGTTGGTAATATACATGAAAGGGGGAGTCCAAGCCGTGTCACAGGTATCACTATATTAGGCTTTCAGGAAAAAGCATACAAAACACATATTGTAGTGGTCACACACAGAGCCATAAATTTAGGAACAAGATCAGCCATAGCTTGAACATAGTCAGCTCTGATAATAAGGAACAATGGACCGAAGCTATTATGAAACGAAACCCAGGTGCCTGAATGGAGGGAGCTTTTAGCTGAGTTCTGGAATCAAAAAAGTCTAACTTTTTTCACAGATACATGTTGTCCTAATTTTTCTCTGTTCTCACTTTAGAAGACAGCTGATTTTGTTTGGGGTTTGATTAATGAACACGATTAAGGGTGTTCCATGCTGAAATGTTCTGGTGTAACGTTTAAATTATTTCTTTTTGTTTCATCTTTCCTGTCTCAGATTATTTTATTTTCATTGTGATTTTGGGTGTGCAATGAAAGCACATCAAAGTATCCCCTGTATCATATCCATAAGGCAGGAGCCAACATGGATTTCAGATACTTTGTAATAATTTGCGTCTAATATTTCTAGAAGTGTGATATTCGATACTTCACTTAGTGAAATTGTCAGAAACAACCTGAAGGAGGAAAAGACAGTGAATACCTAAAGCTGGGCAGAAGCTCGATTTATGGCTAAAATCACTGGTTTGACAGTTTGTCTTAATCTGAATGGGATGTGAACAGACTGCTGAGACATATCTAAGAAAGCTGGAGCACTGAGAGAGAAGAAACCCTCAGTGCCATTTGAAGAGTCCCATAAGGACATAAGAAGGACAGAGGCAAATTCCAGGTTGTCAGACAAAATCTGATGGTGTCAGGTCTCCAGCCATGGAATTTGAAGGTAAGTCTGACTTTTCTCTCAAAAAGAGTATGGGTACATTCTAGGTTTGAGAGATTTGTCAAGGTAATTATCTCACATGCTGACCAATATTATTATTGCTAGGAGTAAACCAGCTTAATATGAGAAATGCAAGTTCTACTTTTGTCTTAACCACAGGCCAGTAGCTTCCAGTGGAAACCACTGCATCTGGTCCTCTTGAAGTACACATAGTGGGTCCTTACCACACAGCCTGAACATTATGAAAACCCACCTCAGGGATTCAGTAGTATGGAATAATGTTCTTTTTACTTGAAGGAGCAACCAGAATATCTGGGGAACAAACAAGGCTGAGATAGCCTTGTATTCAGGTTAAACAGGGCTTCTCTCCCCTCAGAATCAATGGCAATTACTAGATTTGCATCAAAGGTTTAGTCAGCAAAAGGTTAATAGTCCTAAGCATGAGTATTTTGGCTTATTGTGCAAAACATACAAATATTTAAGGGTGTTTGCACTGAGGTTTTTGGCTGGACATCTATAAAGATACAAGCAAGAAGCCAAACATATGTTCTGGTGTTCTAGGCTTTGATACTTCATCATGTTCCGTGTTTGTGTTCAGAGGTTTGCTTTGGGACCATCTCCAGCGTGAGAAAATATGACAGAGAAATCAAACATAGAGGTTGTTCATAACAGTGCAGTGTTCATGTCTGAAGGGGAGCTTTTGTAAGAACTAACATTATTCTTCTTTTGACAGTAGTCACACATTTTCACTTGGCTTATCTTAACTGGGAATAACCCCTAAGACAGGATGTCTCCGGGCACTTCAGAGAAGTGCTTTTTGAAGGCAAAGGAACTAATGTTACAGGGCTGTGCCTCACATCTCTTCGACAGTTAACAATCCTATAAATACCACTGCCGAGTGCAGTGTGTGTCCATGGCTGGTCTCAAGTGTAGCTGCAGCACCTGGCTTGTAGCACAGGAATAGTCTCTTGATGTAGGAGAATGTTCCTCACCTTTACTAATACTTGGCTCCATGAACCAGACTAAACCAGCTCTGAGAAGGCACTGACTGAGCAATGTAAACCAGGCAAAAATCGGGTACCAGCTGTTGCACAGAGTGAAATCTGACAGATTCCTAGGAACAAAAAAAAGATGAAAACTATGGTTTTGGGATGGATTTGGGTTTGCTGCAACCTGAAATTACGCTATGAAACTTTTTAGGAACGGCTTTCAAACTTTTTCAGTGCATCACCTTTTTACCCATTCTTTTTACCAGGAAAGAGGGCTTACTTGCAACCTGAATTTCCCTTTTCCTTCCCTCTTTCTATCCAGAAAAGTTTCTCTTGCTTTGGTTAGAAGTTTCTTTTTAACAGTTTAAAATGCTTTAATGGGAAAAGTCGATCAGTATTTGGAGAGAAGTATAAAAATTAACAAAAATATTGGCTAGTTATAAAACACAGTTAACCTCTTTTGTAACTTCTTGAATTTTGGGAATGTGCTTCACTGGATAGATCTAATATCTGACATATCTGCAAAAGAAAAGCTATGAAGTCAATAGAAATATTTCAGTAACAGGAGGTCAAGCCGTAGTTTCCTGAGAAGAGAAACTCGGTTTCTTTTCTTCCAATCAGTCTTGTCATCTCTTCTTCCTCACATGTGCAACTTCATTTTCCAATGCACATTTCTGTCCTACAACTGCTAAGGCATGTGGCAGGTGTGAAAATCTGATCTATCAGCTGTTGAAGCCAATGGATCTTGATCACAGCTCACTTTGCATTAGGAATTAAATGGTTCTTTCTGCAGAAAATACCACGAGATATTGGTCAGGAACTTGTAAGAGAGACATAGAACTGAATTTGGAAAACAGCCTGCAGAGAACCAACAGAGAGCACAGTGCAAAAAAGCAGTGACAAGAAGAATGTTGTCCGCTGCTGGCCAAACTGCAAAATAATTAAACCAGAAATAGTATGGGGCAAGAAAGAGGTCAATTAATTCTATTTGAAGGATGTCATCTAGTAGTTCAAGAAAAGAAGGAAACGCTGTATAAAGTGGAGATGCGCATGGCAACCTGCCAACCTATCACAGTCTTATTTAAGATGCTTATTAGTACCTTGTATTTCAAATTAAATACTTATAGTTTGTTTGATAGCATGTACGAAGGGGGCTTATTCCAGAGATCAATCTGTACAACAATTTATTCACTGCGCTAAATTAGACCAATGAAGTTTGAGACTGAATTCATGAATCCATTGGACTCAAGTTTGAGGTCTTGTAACCACTTATATGTTGGGGCTGAGGTGGCAGCTAAGCTACCTCTAGGCACATTACTCTCCATGAATGTCTGTATCTGTTACTTTCCTGCAAAGTGTTTTGCCTGTATCAACAGTTTTGGTCTTCAAGAAGTATTTTAAGTGATTCTGTGTTGTAACCTTCATGGTTGGCAGGTCAGCGTCATTATTCCTATTCTCACACATGGAGACTCCTTCAGCTTTTAAAGGACATGCAGAGAAGCAGTGTCAGCTTTGTGAATATACAGCCCCACCATTCTTATTAGATTCCATGAAAGATGAGAATAGGCCCTTTGATGCTTTCAGCGAGTGCTGAAGCCTTACCAGTGTTGTGAAAGGTCATTAGAGAAGAGCTGGGGGGCCAAATTCAACAGCTACTCATGGGAATGGTCCTTGGGATGTGGAACTAGTCCAGGAGAAACTGTGAAAACGGAAGTGATTTATATTGAAATGAGGGTTATGAAGGCAGTAATGACCACTGAAACATACACAACAATAACTCCGAACAACCTCTCTCTGGCACACTCTGCTGTGCCATCTTTTTAACCCTGAAGGAGGTGACTGGGAAGAGAGATTTAAAGCAGATCTGTGGGACTCATACAAGTGAATGTATCTGACTTCTATCTAGGTGCTTCTGGGTTCTCATCAGCCCCTTTCAAGGTGTATGGGAAACCATCTTGGTCCTCTGTGATCTGCTCCCTGGGATACAGATAGCAGGATAAAGCAGTCATTCTCTTTTTCTCCCATGGTAAGTGGTCTCTGCCCTTTTGATATTAAATATATGGGGTCTTTCCAGAAGGGTAGTGCGGATGTCAAAGAGATAATGTATATAAGAATTCATCTGGTTTGCAACCATTTTATACTCACCACACAAAGACACAGAAAGCTTCTCACTCATTTCTCTGCACTCATCATGCTGCCATTGTAGGACCAGAAGATAATGAGATGAATAGGAAGCATTTCCACAGCATGAGCAATGTAGGAACATCGTTATTAATGTTCGTACAAAATATCCCATCTCTACATGATGTCTACATATCTGAGATACAGCCCTCTGCCAGATATAAAAAACCATGACCATCCAACAGTGATCTGTTACTTAGTGGAAAGACTGCTCAAATTTCAGTTTAAATTGCATTTATTATTTATGTCTCAAGCGCAGAGTATGTATACTGAGTATGTCTTCCCCTTATAGTGCAGAGGATTAGGAGTTTCCATTTAAACAGACAGATATTGGCCCATGAGGGGGTTGAATATAACCATATTCAATATTTAAAAATGGTAAAAATCCTTTGAAATCAGTGCAAAAATTATAATGAAGTAGCTTTTTCTAGATATACTGAAGTACACATTTTCATGCAATGGGGGCCAGGTACTTGCAGCTCAGTTCCTAATCACTGGTCTCTTTGCCTCTTGCTCCTGATGGGTTAAGTAAGCACTCCTCCTCAGTGAGTGTGCCAGCCTGAGGGAAGAATCTGAAAGGATGGGGTCCAAAGGGGTGTACAGGGGTAGAGATGGACAGTTATATGTGACGCTTTCGAGGTGATGCACAAAACGATGTTTCGTTAGCATTACCTGCAAGTAAATGTTACACTAGGTAATAATATTTTGATTTTGGTCATCCTTTTCTCCTGGCAGCTTGCGCTCCAGTAGGGATGGTTCTCAGATATAATCTTGAGGTGACAGTTTTAGTAGTTAATTTCCGGCATTTGTTATCTCTGATTTGTTCACAAGCAGCTCATTGCATGCTCTCAGTGTCCAGGAGCCTGTGTGTGGCATCTCTTGACCTTGCTTGGGTGGGTTGCATGTCAGCAGGCAGGAATGGATGCCCATAAAACTCCAGATCTCACTGCCAGGTGAGTCCAGGTATCTGAATAATTCATTGCCAAGACATCTGGACTTACCTGACAAAATTTGTGTTTCTGTTTTCTCCTAAAGCCTTGGAACAATACAGTTTATCTTCTCACACTAATTCACATTCATATTTGCTATAGTAGACATTTTTAATGCTCTTTTTAAAGCTGCACCCAGAAGTACAAAGTGGAACAGATGGTAGAGAGAGTTAGGAATTTTCTTGATATTTTATGGGCTGGACAACAACCACAACCTGATCCAACACATATTCTTGCTCTCAAACATTTTACTGTCAATACACTCCTCAGGAATGTACTCAGAGTTGTTTGGGGACATGGAAAAATATTTACCTCAGCCTTCCACAATTTATTACTTATTGTTTGAAAAAGTTGCCTCTTTTCTGTGCCAAAATTTATCATCTTGGGAAACATACTGGAATATAGCAGTGATATTAAACAATAATATGCTCTTTGCTGGGATAAAATAATATTGCTTGGCCACTGCAGAGAAAGCCAAAAACCACATGTGAAACGGTTCCTTTGGAAGGGCAAAAAGTCTCAAAGTTTGTTAGCAAATAATTTAGCTAGTAGTGCAGACATCAAATGGCTTCGGCAGCACTTGCAAAGCTATTCTGATTATGCATTTCCCCTGGAGTGCTGGGGCACAAAGCCACTGTAATGAAGGTTAGAACCATAATAATAAGAATCCCTCACCAATAAAAAATAATAATATAGTAAAATAATTAAAGCCCCCCAAACCCCTTGCAGAAGAGCTGGGGGAAGAAAGGACGGACTGTGCGAGCCTGTCAGCAATTCATATTAATTCAACTTCTGTTTGCACGACCCTGAATTAGGGGCTGCCTTAGCTCCTGGGCCTGGCTAGCTGCTTCCTTTTTCCCTTCTTCACCCTGGCTGGAGAAGGAGAAGCTGCCATCCCTCTCCTGCAGTCGTTAAGCTGCTTTCTTAGCTGAGCATTCCTTGCACATCCATACATCCCCCCCTGCTCAAAACTAGTTTAATTCGTTCTCTTGTGCAGCCCCTTAAGTTTGGTGGAGATTTCCCACACAAAACCACACAGCTACAAAGGCAGCATTCTTTAAATATTTCCCTAAAATCCCCCCATGCTGAGCTGCCTATGAAACAAGAGCTACAAGAGCCCTGTGTGTGTTATAAAGTGAACGTCCTCAAGGATTTCCTCACTGTCTAGTAGTGCTTGCCTGCTACTTCTTGTTGTAGGATACCCAGGAAGTTTAGGGGAGAAAAGACCATGATGTTTCAATGCAGCCTGCTGCAGAGAGCCCTTGAAGCTTCCACCATAACCCATAAATCAGATGAATGCGGTACAGCAGCTAATGTAAGATGTATCTTGAACCACCCCTATCTTCTGAGTAGGCTTCAGCTTGCTCAGATGCACGTCAGGAGCAATGTGCTCCTCAGCAGCTGAACCTGGCACCTTCCAAATGGGGCATCTCCAGGAGGACCCTTTTTGCTGCCCCAGGATCATGCAGGAGTGTGGCCATCAGTGTTGGGATAGTGAGGGGGCCTCAGCATGGAGGGGATGCAGTTTTCCCGGGAGGTGGTGAGGAGCAATTGCACTCTTTCAGCTGATTGATTGCTCTGTGAGTTGAGCACCAGTTTTGGCACAATATAGGGTATGTTATTTAACCTTTAAAAGACACGCTCACCCTGTGGGTGCCCTCGCATGCACCAAAGAACAAATACAAACTTTACTTCCCTTTTGATGTACGCAAAGGGGAAAAGGAGGAGGAAAGGACCAGCACCGTGCTTGGAGCATTAGGAACAGCATTAGAATGGAAGCTGAAAGGGATGGAGAAATTCTCAAAAAATATTAATAACTCCTAATAGAGGCACATTTGAATACTGAGTTTAGTTGTGAAGGATCCAAAGAGCCCTGCATGCGCTTGGAATTGTCCTGGCCCATCTCTGAAGTGCTCCCACCTGAAGGGCAGGGTGCCCCAGTTTCTTAAAAGTGCGCTCTGGACTCGACACAAGGCGTGAAACAAATCTTTGAACCCTGGGTGCTTTGCCCAACGCCTGTTCCTTTATTAGCAGCCCAGAAGCCAGCATGGAATAAGCAGGGTAGCAGTACAGTGCGGCACATTTTACAGCAAGGCCAAATCTTTATTATGCTTCTTGGCCCAGTTTAGTGGAGAACACTGCTGGGCCTGATTTCAGTTTTGATATCATACACTGAGGCTGCAGACCCTTAAGAGTACAAGCTGGAGAAAAGAACATAGAAAATGTTAGGAATGAGAAAAGGCCATTCAACACATTGATGCTTGTCTCTTGTAATACAGCGTTTCCCCCAGGATAGCATCTAATTGCTTCTTGAACGAGCCCACTGTCTTTGCCTCAACAACCTTGCCCAGTAGGCCATTCCAAACATTTATTATTCTTTGAGTGACAAAGCACTTCCTTATGTCTCCTCTGAATTTGTTTTTTGAACTTCCATTTATGCCCCCGATCCTGTCATCTGTGCAGTATCAAAAGTAGTAACATGCATTGATATTATCCATTCAGCTAAGATTTTTGTATACTTCAGTTAGACCCCCCTTAAATGTCTCTTTTTTTTTTTAAAGTTGAATAGATTGAGTGGTTTTTTTTCACCTTTCAGTAACTTCTACAATTTTATCCTGGAACCAAGTCGAGCAAAAATATTTGTTAAAGCCTGACTTGCATTAGACCACACTGAATGGATGTATAAAGTATACTATAGAAACGCATTTCAGTAAGTTTTTTTTCCCTCTCTCTTTTGGAGACCAAACTATCATGTAGTTTCCCTGATGTTTGCATCTGGTTGTTTTGACAAAAGTTAACCAGGAAGAGGTCAAGAATAAAAAGCTTGATATGAATTTTGGAAAAAGATCATAATCTGTAATTTTTTTCCATTTATATCGTGGGCTTTCAGCCCCTCCACCACCCTCCCAGCCCCTTCTCTCTTTCTTCAATAGTGGGGATATTTAAAAGGGAATTGTCTAACATATGGGATTTTCCATGTGTCGGTGCTTTGTGGAATCTATATGAAGAAATGTAAAAGTTCACGATGATCCCCCCAAACCCCACAGAATCAAACGGCTGCAGGTTCAGCCCTCATCCACCGGTATGACCAGGGTGAATAGTTCATTACCTTTTTGGATGAAATTCTACGGCATGTGTTATGCAGGAGGCCAGAACTGATGATCTAATGGTCCCTCCTGGCCCTAAAAAATATCTACAAATAATGATTATAGATGACATATATGCCCTGCACAAAGTCAAAACCAGCAGGCTTTGGGTGGGAACAAGAAATTAAGGAAAGGAATTTTGCCTTTGCACTTTCACAGGAGCTGGACATACAGCTATGAGCCTGACTGCAGCAGTGGCTGCTTATTCATTGTCTCTCAGGCTTTTTTAGTATATTAACAATGTGGTGGGGTTTTGGGTTTTAGGCCATCTGTGAATCTTTTTGTTTTCTTTGAGGTGTTGGTCGATGAGAAACTTAACATGAGCTGGCTCCAGTGTGCACTCGCAGCCTAGAAAGCCAACCATATCCTGGGCTGCATCAAAAGGAGCGTGACCAACAGGTCGAAGGAGGTGATCCTGCCCCTCTACTCTGCTCTTGTGAGACCTCACCTGGAGCATTGTGTGCAGTTCTGGTGTCCTCAACATAAGAAGGACATGGAACTGCTGGAACAAGTCCAGAGGAGGGCCACGAGGATGATCAGGGGACTGGAGCACCTCCCTTATGAAGACAGGCTGAGAAAGTTGGGGCTGTTCAGCCTGGAGAAGAGAAGGCTGCGTGGAGACCTCATAGCAGCCTCCCAGTATCTGAAGGGGGCCTATGAGTATGCTAGGGAGGGACTCTTTGCTAAGGAGGGACTCTTCATTAGGGACTGTAGTAATAAGACAAGGGGTAACGGGTTTAAACTTAAACAGGGGAAGTTTAGATTGGATGTAAGGAAGAAGTTTTTTACTGTAAGGGTGGTGAGGCACCGGAATGGGTTGCCCAAAGAAGTTGTGAATGCTCCATCCCTGGAGGTGTTCAAGGCCAGGCTGGACAGAGTCTTGGGTGGCATGGTTTAGTGTGAGGTGTCCCTGCCCATGGCAGGGGGGTTGGAACTGGATGATCTTAAGGTCCTTTCCAACCCTAACTATTCTATGATTCTGTGATTCTCTGAATTCCTTTCCGATGCATTTCTAGGAATGTGGGATCTGAGAGAGATGGTTGTGTTGTCCCTACAGCACATGGCTGAGCTGGGATTATTTCCTCATGGGCTTTTCACGGATGTAAACCCATGCTTTCCACAGTTTTGGATCAGGTAAATTAGTAACAATTAATTAGCTTAAACAAAGCGTTATTGTTTATACTTTGGAAAGGAGCTAGTTCAGCATCGTCCTGTGTATTTTCTGCACAGGGTTGCAATGTGGGATCCAGACATGCTGCTGGCAGCTTCACAACCAAACAAGTCATGATCCTTTTCACTGGCTGGGACCATAGCTGTCAGTCAGCCCCGCACCAGTGCTGTGTTAGGCTATACTGGATCATCTGGGGGCAACGAGCAAATCAGCCCCACAGGTCTCAGGAGATTATTTCTGTTATTATACTGACGTATTAGATGGTAATTATCAGGATCACGCTTCATTTCGTCTCTGAAAAATCTGCACTCTGTTTGCTTTGCTCCAGGCCCTGGGAATCTCCCATGATTTGTCAAAAAATAATTGTTGGTGGTACAATAAACTTGTTATTCAATTCCCTAAGTGCTCTGGGTTATGTGCAATCTGGAAAGCTGATCTGTTTACATTCGTATTTTCTCTATATTCCCTTACCCATTCTTTGTCATTATCATTATTTTTACAGGTTTATTTTTCTCCAGTGTTTTCTAGTTGTTCAAACTTTGTGTTTGTATATTTATTTAAAGGCAGATTTCAAAAGACTTCAGTCTCTTGGTTTACTGAAGAATTCAACTTCTTGCTAGTACTTCATCTCCCCTGGTATTTTTGTGAATGCTCTTGTTCTCCTTACCCATCTATCTAGCGCTAACCTCTTTGGTCTCTTTGCTACTTGTGTCTGCTGCTTACAAACCTGAGCCCTGGTTTTGAACCATAATCCCCATATATTCAGCATAACTTTGGACATTATCTGCTGCTTGTTCTGCACCCTTTTCTTTTTTTTTTTTTCACAGAGGAATTCTGAGGCTTCTTGAATTGAAGGATTTTTACAAGTTTCAAACATTTTTCTGCACAGATGGATTTCCATTTTCTCACCTAGATGGGCTTCATTCCTACCCCATGTAAAGCTGCTGCTAGGAGCTGAGGGCTTGGAGCTCGACACCACTCATTGCCAGGAGCAATGGTGAAGAGGCAGGGTACCAGACTGTGGACGAGTCTGGACAAAGTCTTTTTTCTCTTTCAGGCTTCTCCTGAGATTCGAGGGAGATCGTTTAATCTTTATGCTTCAATACCACATCTGTACGAATGCTGATTCAAACCCCTCTGTAATGTGCGGCTACAAAGAGACTTTTAGAAGTGGCCAAGGGTGTCAGACGCCATGTGAAGGGCTTTGCTGTCCAAGCTGCGTTATGGCCCGGTGTGAGGGTGCCGTGATTCTGCTCCCCACAATGGTCTTCAGTCCTCACGCAGTGTATGACATCCTTGACAGGTGAACCTGCAATACAAATGACATCTGCCATGTCCCTTGGACCATAGCTGCCTGGAGGGAAGAACATCTCTAGGAGGACCAAGACCATGATAACTTCCATGTCCTGACCGAGGCAATGCAAGAAGGGCTGTGAGACTTTCGTTATCTTTGGCAAGCTTTTGCTTCCATTCTGTCCAGTGTTTCAGATTGTTAGGACTGCTTGTCCTGTCAGACCTACCAAGTATAACTAGAGCATTCACTGGATTTAAACATTTTCAAGTGTTTACAACCACATCTCCTCCCCAGGGGGATCTCCAAACTGCGCTGCTTGCTGTATTGTCTTTGGCTGGATCTTTAGAGTTTCTGAATTTATGCGCTTAAAAAATCAATGAGCCTTGGTTAGACAAGAACCCAAACACTAAGATTCCACTCCTAGGATTTCACAGGGATTAGGAGAGATATAAATAAACCTCAGTTCTGCAGCTTTTAGGCTTTCTATCAAAATTTTAAGTCAATTTAAAATTATGGGCCAGATATGCTGTGTGGCTCACACTTGAAACCATAGGTAGTCTTTATGTGGTAAAGTCTGAGAAGATATTCAAGTATTAAATGGATTGTAACTGAGGTTTCTTCAGCCAACAGAGTTAGTGACAAAGAAGCCCATGGTATTGAAAAGCCTGGTTGTATAAATATTATCGCTTAGCTCTGGGCTGTTTTGCGCTGTGTAGATCTCATGTCCTGTAGCTCCCCAGGGCAGCTGAGTGGCAAATGCAGGCATGTGGACACATCCACAGCCAGGCCTGTCCTCCTCGCACAGTGGGCAGCATAAATGTGAGCTTTCTCCTCCCCTGGACTTCAGAGATCCCCAAAGGCCTGTCCAGGAGCTTCAAAAGTTAAATGAGAAGAGTTTGGACCTTTGTGTAAAATACAAGCTGGCCATACCTAAAAGGAGTGTACAGGGACAACCTCCCTTGGCTGCTGGCCACGTGGCCGAAGTCCTCATCACAGGTTTCCTCTTTGCTGCAGTATTTTGTGTCAAGCTGAAGCAAATAGGATTCTTCTTTCTCCTTTGAAAGAGCCATAAAAGAGGCACTGAGAGATGGAAGAAACAACCAGAAGAAACCAGGGAGCAAAAAACCAGAGAGAGAAAGAAAGAGACAGAGATCCAAAGGGAGAAAGGGGAGAGAAATAGCTGTCTTTCTCAACCGTCTAGGGAATAGGTGATGTGCCATCTCCCTTTCAGTATAAAAAGGTTGTGTGGGAAGGAGGAAGATGACAGATAACATATCAAAGGAAATGAATTGCAGCATTAAGATCCTGACTTTGCTTTGTCAAATTTGCAGGTGATTATTGTGTAACTCTCTGCGGCTCCTCTCAGTGATGGAAATGCTCTTCAGATCCTCAAGACATGGTACTACTGGTAAAAGCAACAGCTCTTCAGAGAGGTGCTTACTTGAAGTAGCAGAAAGCTTCTTAATTCTTCTTTAGGGTTCTTCCAACACTGTTACCCATTCCGTGTAGTCTCTATATGCTTGAGCTATATTTTCATCCCTGACTGACAGTAAAATTAGAGCTCAAAAAATACAGTGAGAATCTCTGAAGTAAACTTTAGTTCAAATTTATAATCTTCAATTTGATGTGATAATCAACCCACTTGAGAACAGTTGTTTTGCTATCAAGAACCAAGGATAACTTGTAGAACACAAATCGGTGAACGTACAGCAAACGTGGCCTTACGGTAACCATGCTGGAGCAAGAATTGATCAGTGGTCCACCAAATTAGGTCATATGTGATCCCAAACTACCCCTGAAAGCTGTGGATTAGATTTTACTGACAGCAGAGGATTCCTGAGCAAACCGTTTGGCAGTATCCATTTTCACTGGTAGCTGAGATTTGATAGGTATGAAAGCCGAAAACCATCAACATGTAACCAAAGGATTTGCTGTGATGGAACAGCAAAAGAGGAGGTTGGTATGGCCAGCGGCTCAATAGCAGGTGGGAAAATTGCCTGTCCTTGTAGAAAGGACACCAAAGAGTGAAAGAGTGCATGAAAAGAAAGAAAAGAAACTCACATTTGAAAATATTGCGACAAAAAAAATCTCACTGATTTTTAAAAAAGAAAAACTCAAACAACTCTTCAGGCAACTGTTTTAGACTTTAGTTCATTGCTCAAGAATCAAGTCAACCTTTCATTTATTTTTCTGTTTGATCACATTCTCTGTTCTTTCTCCTTGTCTTTTACCTTTTTTCTGCTACTTCTACCTCTTCTACTTTTTTGGTGACCAAGGAAATACAGGGAGTCACAGAGAAAGAGGAAAAGGAAGAAACCAAGGCAAAAAAGCCAACATGGAAAAAAAGCTAAATATTTCCAGGCATTCTGACTGTATTCCATGACCTTTGGAAGGGAAATTATTTTAGAGTGCTTTGTGGGTTTTCCTCCCTCTGGTCTTGAATTCTGGTAGAAACAGGTTTTGGAGAACTCTTGCGCAAGCTGGTACATCCTGAAGGTGAGATGTCTACAGCACAGCTGGAGGGGAGCTCACCGCAAGGTGGGGAAGGTTTCTGTTACAACAGCTCTGGGAACAACATATGGGTAAGAGCTTTACAGGTAAGGATTCATACTCAGATAATTTTTCAATTCTGGGGATAAGACCAGCTGAACAAATGAAGATACAGCTTTTGTCCTACAAGCCAAGTATCCTTAATCATAGAATCATAGAATCACAGAATGGTTTGGGTTGGAAAGGACTTTATGATCCTCTAGTTCCAACCCCATGGAGAGGGACACTTCACCCTAAACCATGTCACACAGGCTCTGTCCAACCTGGCCTTGAACACTGCCAGGGAGGGAGCATTTACCACTTCTTTGGGCAACCTGTTCCAGTGTCTCACCACCCTCAAAGTAAAGAGCTTCTTCCTTATATCTAACCTGAACTTCCCCTGTTTCAGTTTAAACACATTACCCCTTGTCCTATGTCTATAGTCCCTGATGAAGAGTCCCTCTCCAGCATCCAAATATTTCCTTTCTGTAATATTCTGTAATATACTTTTTCTGTAGTAGATACAGTATCCTTTGAGGCATCCTCAGACTCGGAGCTCCTTAAAATAAGTGCTTTGCCCTGGGAAACAAAATAACTGCTAAAAAAAACCCCAACATATAAAAAGATTGCGTCCAGTGTGACCTATCTCTGTCTGGAGGTGCAAGCAGAGGACTTCAGGGAAGAGTATTTCCTTCTAACCAGTCTGAGTTAGTTCTTAAACACTGAAACACAGAGCAATAAAGGTAATTTATAAGTACATCTCTTGGCCTTTCCCCAGCCCTTAGCATTTATCTTTTATGCCTCTAAAATGCTAAAAGAAAGGGAGAGTTGTAAATGGAAAACAAAATCAAACTGAAACAAACCTCTTAAAACCAAAGTCATATCCAAGAGATCACTTTTTCCCTTCCAAATCAGTGAAATTCACACCACATTGCCATCAGTGGGGATTCCAGACAAGGTATATCCAAATGGGAACAAAGTTATTTGAATGAAAAATTCAGCCATCCTCCGTCCTCCGCCTTCCTCTGTCAGCTGCCAGAGCTGGCACGCAGAAAGAGACCTCTTCGGCCTCATAATGTTTGAAGTGAAACTTTTTGGGAAATACTGAAAGTCACTCACAGTCCCAGGGGAATGATAAGCCATTTTTTCCACCCTCCCTTCTTTGTAGTTTACTTTCCCTTATATAAATTTTTTTCTTACTGCAGCTTTTCTGATCACAGTATTACAGTGACTTTATCACTGTCACCTCTTCATTGTGAACCAGCCCATCCCTTGGAGGCAGAGAGCCATTGTGGCGGTGGTAAGTAATTTGTTTTGTTCAATGGATTTCTTGTTATGCATGCATGCAAAGCCCCTTTTATCTCACATTTAAATTTGTGTTTTCCCTCTTATGATTGGTTTTGTGACATCAAAAAGCTTTCAGCATCTTCAAAATTCAAGAAGAACAAACTCTTAGAAAAATAAAATAAAAATAAAAAGAAATAATTCCTAACACATCCAGCATCTCAGTGCAGCTGTAAAAAAGAAGAGATTCACATGGGATACTGGCTACTAATGACTATGGAAATATGCCTGATTTTTTGATCTCTAGGCCCAAACATTATTCATATTTTTTTCCTTAGCCTCAAACAATGTCTTCAGATAGCCCAGGTAAAAGCAAGCCAGAAACAAAACAACATCATAGAGGAATTGCTTTATGCAGATACTTTCAGCTACGCTACACAACTCACATTGTCTTTGAACCCAGTATGATGAGAGAATGATTTGAGACTCCAGGGACGACTCCTGGATACGTTTTTACTTCAACATATTGTAGCGAGACAGAAATCTTTGGCTTATGAAATGTGTTCAGCAATCATCTGCATTGGGGGGGATTTTATTATTTCTATTGCTCTAGTAACACTTTGGACAACGTTGAGAGCTGAGGTCAAGGAGCAGACATGCTGTACATATGAGGTTATGCAGACTCTCTTTAACCTTTAAGCACAATGGTTTGTCCATGCACAGTGGGAGGCTGAGAGCAGGAGTGGGAAAGTCTGAGCCAAACTCTCCTCCTCAAAATCAGGAAAAGTGGCTACAGTTGTTAGGCTGCTTTTCAGGAAAGGAGCCACATGCATCCTTTGATTTTCAGTCACCTGCCTACTTTTCTAAGAATGTTTTTATCAATTGACTTTTGGGGAACTGGTAAGCATTTGCCTAACTATCTACAATGGACTGAAGTATTTAACCTCAATGTAAGTTAATTGTACATAGCTCAGGTACTCTGACATGCAGTATACAGATTATTATATTCAAATAACTTGAGGAGAAAACCCCTTAAAACACAGTGCACGGAATGACTGTTGAATGTTGTCTGGGAAATTCCATCATCAACTGGAACTTCCATTTATCTACAATTCTACCTTGTTTCTGTAAAATTCAGATTCTATCTAGAATTAACTGAATAGCAAAGATTTTTTTAAAAATTGATCCTCTATGGCATTTTCCATTCAACGCTCATCCTTTGATAAAGATGTGCGGACCATGCGGCAAAAGCTCTTCCGCGAAGCAGCAAGGCATTGCAACCAGCAAAGGCCCTCCGGCCTCCTAAGCATCCTGGGTCTGCAAGTCATGGTGAATAAGTGATGCTGGCTGGGACATGTCTGCTTTTAATTGAGTGCTTTTTAGTATGGAAAGAACAGAACTGTCTCACTGCAAATTTACAGTTATGAAACTGGAGTCACTTTATTGGCGAAAATGAAGCACATCACAGCGAAAATCAGGCAGGCCAAGTTTAAGCACGATCATGATGTTACATCTCACTGTAGGACAAATCTGGGATATAGTATTTTGGGATTGTGTGACCAGGTTTTGGCAGCAGGGGTCTACAGGGGTGGCTTCTGGAGAGTTGGGCGGGGAGAAACTTGATGAAATTTAACAAGGGCAAGTGTAGAGTCTTGCATCTGGGGAAGAACAACCCCATGTACCAGTACAGGTTGGGGGTTGACCTGCTGGAAAGTAGTGAACGGGAAAGGGACCTGGGGGTCCTGGTGGATAGGAGGATGACCATGAGCCAGCAATGTGCTCTTGTGGCCAAGAAGGCAAATGGCATCTTAGGGTGCATTAGAAAGGGAGTGGTTAGTAGGTCAAGAGAGGTTCTCCTCCCCCTCTACTCAGCCTTGGTGAGGCCGCATCTGGAATATTGCGTCCAGTTCTGGGCCCCTCTGTTCAAGAAGGACAGGGAATTGCTTGAAGGAGTCCAGCGCAGAGCCACAAAGATGATTAAGGGAGTGGAACATCTCCCTTATGAGGAGAGGCTGAGGGAGCTGGGTCTCTTTAGCTTGCAAAAGAGGAGACTGAGGGGTGACCTCATCAATGTTTACAAATATGTAAAGGGTAGGTGTCAGGATGATGGAGCTAGGCTTTTTTCAGTGATATCCAGTGATAGGACAAGGGGCAATGGGTGTAAACTGGAACATAGGAAGTTCCACGTTAACATCAGGAAGAACTTCTTTACTGTAAGAGTGACAGAGCACTGGAACAGGTTGCCCAGGGGGGTTGTGGAGTCTCCTACACTGGAGATATTCAAGGCCCGCCTGGACAAGTTCCTGTGTGATGTACTGTAGGTTACCCTGCTCTTGCAGGGGGGTTGGACTAGATGATCTTTTTAGGTCCCTTCCAACCCTTGGGATTCTGTGATTCTGTGATTCTGTAAGAAGATGCTAGAAGCAGCTAGGGGGGAGGAGGTAGATCAGGAGTAAAGTTAAGCCCAGGAAGAAGGGAGGGGTGGTGGGAAGGGGTTTTAAGATCTGGTTTTATTTCTCATTACCCTACTCTGATTTGATGGGTAAGAAATGAAACCAAATGCCCTAAGTCAAGTCTGTTTTGCCTGAGACAGTAACTGGTGAGTGTCTCTCCATGTTGTTATCTCAACCCACAAGCCTTTTCTTCTATTTTCTCTCCCCTGACCTGTTGAGTAGGGCAGTGATAGAGCAGCTTTGGTAGGTACCTGGCATACAGACAGGTACCACATACAGAGACTGCTATCCTGCAGTCCTAGATTTTTCCTGGAAAAGGGGATTTTCCTTGCCCCAAGTCTGGAACTATTGCAATTCCAGAGCTGTGGCAGGAAGGGGGACCCAGGTTCTCAGCTGCTTCTGTGACCTCCCACTGCCCTACACACGAGAAACAACATCTCTCACCATTTAGCCCAACAGATGCATGCAGTAGGGCTCAAAAAATGCATGAGAACATCACGTAGACCAAAGCAGAGGTATGACCTAAGTTTTGTATTGTGCACCAGCCATCCCTTGTTCACCATATCTAAGGCAGCCACAGGAAAGAGAAATCTCTGCAATAAACAAAAACATTATTGAGAATTAATTTCTGCAAGGATACTTACGGGATGTTTTAAGGTAACATGTAGGTTTTGTTATCCCAGCTATCTAACCCATGAGAGCTATTGGGACCCTGGACCCAGAGCCATAGGGATATTAAGGTGCCTAATTCTGGCAAAAATGTCCCTTCCGAGCTTACCAGTGAAATTGGTTCTTCCGTTCTCAGTTCCTTTGTGAATGTGGACCAAAGGTATTAATCATCCTGAGAAAGAGATTTTGCTTCCTGTGGGAGGCTTTCCAGTGCCTTGAATGGGAACAGGACTGAGCCCTCATTGCCTGATTTAAAAGGTAATTTGAGGCCATTACCAGCCAAGGGAGGAGGAAGGAGGTCTTCTAGCAGGGCATGAAACCTTCCCCCTTCAGCCCCATGCTCACTGCTGCCCTTAGATTTTAGGGGCTTTTCATTCCGGCAAGTATATTTTATGAACCTGATGAACACTTAGCTAGAACAATCCCACACTGGGATCTAATTTCAGACCTACAAAGGTTGATTTATCCTTTTTCAGGCTATGTACTCATTTGAACTAAAATTATCCTGCTGCCAGCCTCCTTGATAGCAATTACATCTAAAGAGAGAGAACCACTGAACTTCATGTATTGGTAATGGTCTTTCCATCTATATTTTTCCTTGGGGATAAAGATGTATGGGAAAATTAGACACATTAGCCTAGGAAAAATAGTGAACAAAAATACATATTTTATACTTTTTAAAAGTATCCTCATGCTACCAATTAGAAACATTATTTGATGCAGGTATTTGAGCACTGTGCATTATGGTGCCAGTCTGTATATAAAGCAGAACAAAACCATGTTTGATAGTTATTTAAGGGCATCCTAAATACACTCAAGAATAGTACATTTTAATTTTCAATAATGCCAGCAGACTCAAGCATTCAGATTTTAGCATAACCAGCAGGAAAACTGTTTGATGTTTTAATTATGTCCCAGAAAATGCTGAATGCATTATAAAAGAAATCTGAGGAGGGGAGGGGGAAAAAAAAAAGGGATTTTATTACTGCTCAAGAGGAAGGACGTTTTACAACATAGCATTAAAAATGTAAAATGGAATGAAAAAGAATCCAGATAGTCAAAAGTTTGTCTGCAACAAAGTAGGCCAGAGAAGCAAAATAATATCTGTTAGAAGCAGTCGGCAGTGAGAAGTGGAAGAGAGCATTTACATAGAGAGAGGGCTGAAGGGAAGGAAAAGCCTTAAAATAACCCCAAAGTCTTTTAAATTATGTGTAAGACTAGCCAGAACCTGGTAACCGTTCCCAACAAGGTGTCTCGGAGGATTTCAGAGTTCCTGATTAATGTGGTGACCTACTGCTCTCTGATGCAATGCGTTTAAACCCCAGCTGGGTATTCGCAGTCGGGATGAGGCTGTTGGGACTTCCTGGGGCTCTATCCTGCTGGCACCAGGGTCAGGCTCCGCAGCAAGACTCAGGAAAGGTGTCCCCAAGGGAGGGGAAAAACGAGAACCTGAATCGTTGGGGATGAATTGAACCAGATGTACAAAGCTTCAGCAATTCAAGCAGCGATAGGAAGTAGTGAGGGGAGGGTCGGGAGTGGGGGGAAATTGCTGGGATTTAACTCTTCCTTCCCTTAGCAGGTGTCAGAGGAGGATGAAGGGGACACTGTCACGTTCCATGGTGCTGCCCAGTGTCCCCAGTGCAGGGGCTGATGCAGGGTGCCAAAGCCACAGCAGGATGGGTCTGGTTGGGGGGAAGCAGAGCCAAAACCTCCACTCATCATGTCCATGCCAAGCGCAAGGCATGTTGCCCTTCCTTTCACATACATATATATAAATGATTTCACTCATTCCTGGCACTCGACTCTTTCTCTATCTTACTATGGTGAGCTACCTTAAGAAAGTGACATCTTCAGTTTGGTTCAGATACATAATTTATGTTGTGTGGATACATTTGTTTCTCTTAAAGCAGGCTCTCAGGAAACTGTCCCAAGAAATGTTTACTTTGGGGTTTTTAAGCATCAGTAACATTAGATTTGTGTAGGTGCATTTATACTCACATACATATACAATAAATCCAAAAGGCGAGTCCACGATTGCACTAGACATACTCATCTTAGTGTCATTGATGCTTTAAAGCAGCCAGCACAGAGCTCTCTGTGGCTATGGCTTGTTAAAAAAGAAATAACCCTTTTTTGATAAAATCATAAATTATGTATTTAAACAAACAAATAAAAAAAGCCTTTTTTATTATGTAGGTGATAATGTCAAAATGGTGAAAGAATTCGGAGCCAGATGTCAATGAGACAGTGTTGTGAATTGTCCTTCAGTGGTCTGGTATTTCAGAATGTCCAGTGTCATGCCTGGGTATTGTAATATATGTTTCTTATTTACCATTTCATCTCTTAGAGCTTCTGTGCTCTGTTATTTGATACCTTGACTGTTTGCTTAAACTCTGTATGCAAATACGAAGCTCAAATACAAAGCTGGAGTATTAACATTAAAGAAGAACTGGGATTCCAAGATTAAAAAGTGAGATAAATGTCGCTTGTAAATACATATTGTTAGTCTGAATTTTGGAGGCTATTTGGCAATGATTAAAAATAAAAAAATCAACATTGTAAAAGAAATGATCCAAAATGCTTTAAAAAACTTGCATTGTAAAAAACCTTCCCACAGCTAGAAATGAACTGCACAGTCCGATGCCCGCCGCAAAACTTATCGTTAGAGGAGCAGCTAAGCCCAGAATGATGACGCTTTTCCCTTATTGCACCCTATTCTCTTGTCTCTTTTTTGTCTGATTACAGCCTGAGCAATCTACAGAGGGTTTGTGTTCACGGTAACAATTCAGTCAGCAGAGGCATGCGGGTGGGTGCTCTTCCACAAGGCCAGGCAGATGCTCTGTGCCCAGGCGCAGTCTCACCGTCCCTCTCCCAGCACAGAGCTGTTTCTCAGGCCACCTGGAGACACGAACACCTTTAGGCCACTTCTCAGGTACCGAAATAGTCCCACGGCATTAGACGTACAGGCTACTGGCTTCTCCTTCCCACCCTCTCATTCCTCCTGCATCAGAAGTGGAACTTGTTACCAAGATAGCAGCTGGCATTGTTGTTAGAGATTATAAACTTTCACCTTTTGAATGGTATTTCTGTGTCTGTGTGAAGGCTGGAAGTCTGAGAGTTCAGGGAGAAAAAACCTGCTTGACAAGCAAGACTTTTGCTTTGAAAAGGAAGAAGAAGGTGTGTGTGTGTGTGTGTGTGTGTGTGTGTGTGTAGGAAATGCTCCAAACTCGTGGGAATAGGTAAAAGTGACAGACGCTAGAGACAAAGATGAGAAGTGATCCTGAATGCGCCAGCATTGGAGCTGCTGGGAGAGCGACCGACAGCGCTATCCTGGCAGCTCACCCTGGAGAGGATGCAATCAAAAACCTGTCAGCTAGCATTGGGAGGTGGGATGCTTCAGCCAGGGAACCTTCAGGAGAGGTGAGGGATGCTTTAGATATAATTGCTTCCTATGGCCTTTTTTGCTTATTTCCATTGTTTGCACTTGTCTCTGGTCATGGCTGGAGAGGAAGCAGCATTCCACCCACTGCCTACAGACAGGTTCCTTGGGCAGAGCCCTTAGCTGCTGCCTGAGCAGGCAGAAACAGGCAGGGGTGCAGCCAGCAGGTCCTTGCCTCCCTTCCTGATGCTGAACAGCCCCTGGTTGCTGTGCATGGAAAGCAGCTACAAATCACCAGTCACTTACAGGCTGTTTCGCCATTTCTGTGTTTTTCACCTTTTTTGATTTGTGGACCATGAAGTGTTTTCCAGAGGAGTGGGTCCCTTTTGAAATGCACATTCTTAAAGTGCTGGACAGCATAAATGGACTTGTTTTTCTTAGCCACCTCTCACAGACACCTTAGAAGTAGACCACAGAGCTCCCCAGAGGTCTGCAGACCTCCAGGTTGAAAACTAGCACTCTAATATTAATCCTTTCAGCTGTCCAGTTCAGGAAATGTGATTATTTTGCAACTGAAAGAACAGAGACAAAGGAAGGTGATGCCAAAAAGCAGGAATTTTAAAAGCGCTGCTCTGATCTAGGAGCACAGCAACCACTGGAATTGAGGGCTGGTTTTCCTACACATCTTTCAGATACTGTTGAAATAATTCCCAAAGCATTGCCCTTTCATTAGGTGTCTAAATTCACATCCATAGGTGCTAAGTGCTGACAAATGCCTCTGACCTCAGAGCCATGAATGCTGTGCCCACCACCTATGAAAATCATAATGGTTCGATACGCCTCTTTTTAGATAGCTCTATTTGAAGGACTGGGCCGTGGAAAGAGTCAGCATTGGGTTTTGGAGGAGATACTGAGTTTTTAGAGCTAGTTGCTGTTCATAAACACTAGGAGCACGTCTCTATCTACTCTCCTGGGATTCTGTCGTGGTTTAAACCCAACCACAAACCTCGTTCACTCACTTCCCCCCCTTCTTGCCCTCCCCCTGCTCCTGGAGGGATGGAGAGGAGAATCAAAAAGAATGCAACTTCCTCGGGTTGAGATAAGAACAGTTCAGTAACTAAGGTATAACACAAATCACTACTGCTACCACCAATAACAATAATGCTAAAGGAAACAACAAGGGGAAAGAATACAACACCTCAGCACCAGCTGACTGATAAGTCGCCCCACTCCCCCCAGCTGAGCACCAACCGATATCTCGTCCAACCCTGCAGTCCCCCAGCCCTTCCGGCGTAACTCTCGGTTACATCCTGGGCATGACGTGCTGTGGTATGGAATACCCCTGGTCAGTTTGGGTCAGGTGTCCTGTCTCTGCTTCCTCCTGGCCTCCCCTCCTCCCTGGCAGAGCATGAGGCTCACAAAGTCCTTGGCCAGACCAAACATTCGAGCAGCAACTGAAAACATCGGCGTTATCAGCACTGTTCCCAGGCCAAAAGATCAAAACACAGCACTGCACTAGCTCCTAAGAAGGAGAAAAATGACTGCTGCTGCTGAACCCAGGACAGATTCCTATCCCTTAAAGAGGAGCACACTTTGATTCCTGCAAGTACATTCAAATTATGTTTGGCATCCACAGACTTGTAGATTTTTGAGGCCACAACTACATCTTTTTTCACCCATTTTTGCCTATATTCAGCCCAGTAACTTGCATCTGACAAGAGCATAGTTTTTGTTTGATTAAAGCACATCTGCCAGAAAAGCATTCAGACCTGATTTGAAGACATTAGGAAAGAGAGAATCCACCTCTTCCCTTGGTGGTTCATTCTACTGGCTAATCACCCTCAGTGTTAAATATTTGTGCTATTCTTGCTAGATTAAAGAGCATTTCAGTACATGGCATTCCTATGAGATAATGCTTGCAATGAAGTAACCTTTTAATCTTCTTTTTGATGAATTAAACAGTGTGAGATCTTTAGGTTTCTCACTGTCAAACATTATGTACAGTCAGTAAATCATTTCCGTGGCTCTTTTCTGAGCCTCCTCTAGTTTCGTAATGCCCTTTTTTAACATGACAACAGGATGCCAGAGTCTAGCATATGCTTGCCTGGGCTGTATTCTCTAGCCTGATTATGAGGGTGGTCATAATTTCACGATAGCTCTTTGCTGTGAGGGTGAGAAACATCCCACCTACGTTTAGCCGAATTAGAAGTTTTGGCATCTAAAAGCTAGTCATCTTTCAGCTCGTCTCCCAGGCTCACTCCATAGTCTGTGGAGACGGATGGGCACTTCTGGAGGGTATGTTTTCCCGTATATGCAATTTTGTTATGAGGTGTTATCAAAACACCTTCTCTTAGAATTCTTCCCACCTTGCCAAGAGTCTCAGTGTGTTGCAAGTGCCACCCCTACATCAGCAGCATTCTCTTTTGCCCCTCTGTCAGGTTCTCTGTTCTCCCATCCCTACAATCAGAGAAGACGTCGAGAAAACAGGTCAGAAACATTTTCAATGAGATGAAATTTTCCAAAACCAATTTGCAGAGATGTTCTGATAGGGACATAATTTATACTTAGACTAATTCGTACGCATGAGGCCACTGATGTTTACTAACTGAATCCATTGAAGAGAACACCGGCTAGCTACAGACCAGTAGTACTCATTGATAAATTTTGTTCAGGAAAACTCATGTTCAGTGGTGACTTTCTGCTGAAAATTGTCTTTTGGAGACCTGCCAAGTAGCCAGCTCTTCACCCATTCATCCTGTGCCTTATTAGTATTTCAAGTACCAGCTTTTCCATTGAAATAGTATGTGAACGAAACTTAACAGCATAATTAAATTGTTTAAGAAAATCATTATAAAGTACTTCCAATCTTAATTTGTATTTTTCTGTCTTCTTTTCAATTCATTTTTGATTGATTGATTGGCTCTTTCAAGCCAACTGCATGTGTTACTTTCTTGGATTCTTCTGTTTGTACCATTGGCTCAATGATAGGTATCTAGTGACCACCGTCTTTTATGACTGTAACTAATTAACTCCTGGCAGAGAGGAATGGTACTGGATCTGTACCTTTTTCATTAAAGGAATTATCCTCTATTCTTCTTTTTTTCTCTCTGTCTTATTTTGTTGAGAAATCCAAGTAATGCTTTATTTACCAGCTGCATGAGACCTCCAACATATACCTCCCAAACTGAGGACCCCCTAACAGTGCAGTTCTTCCCCTTGATGTGTTCCAGACAGGTCTTAAGGAGTAACACATCCTGTTTTCTGGTTTGATTTAGTGGTCTACAAAGTCTCCTACCACTGCCACCTCCTGAGCTCTCTGAGTCAGCTCAGTGATTGAAGAGGCACTCAAAGTCCTGGGGCTCACTCTAGGCTCTCAATAGCTAGAAAAACAGATAACAGCATTTTTAATGTTTGTACCTCATCTCTTTTACCCCCTCTGTTGTTCCTGAACAGGATGAGATGGCTCCAGGAAACAGTACCACAAAGTTAGCAGCGTGAAGTGGATGATGATGATGATGTGGTGTCATTTCCAGAAAGTCTTCTGCTGCTGGTATCTCATGAAGCATCTTGACAGCATGATGGCATCCCACAGCTCTTTGTGCATCTTCAGATAAGTGCGCAGTGTACCCACAGGGCAGCCAAATCATTGGATCAGAGGAGTTAAAGACAGGCAAAATCTGTCAGATCACAGAGCACATGCCCCTTCCAGTCAGTGCTGTCGTCCCTAATACAGCACATGTCAGATCTCAAGCAGGTACTACAACTGATCTCAGCCAAAAGGCCAAAGGGAGTTGGATGCATTTTTTTGTACCTGAAACCTAATATTCACAATGGTTCAGAAAGGTCTTCTGTTATGTGCTGATGGATGGAAAGCTGAGCCCAGCACTTGAGTCTGGTTGCTGTCCTGCCCTGACTGCTGGTAAGTGTGGGTTTACTCCTAAAGGGGAGAAAATGTCTCAAAGCAGCTCCATTTGTTCACCTTTCCCCCAAAGCGAGTCATGTTGGACGTTAATAAAGTGAGCCATCCCTACTCATCCAGAAAGGTGTTTTTCCTGAAACAGCCTCTAGGCAAGGCAGAGAGAAATGGAACCCCAGCACCAACTAGAGAAAAGAACGCGGTAGCACCAATGACTGTGAAACCTGTGACACAAAGTCACACTGATCAAAGCCAAGTACTTTAATAGCTTAGAGGCAAAAAAAGTCCAAAGTCTATTGTTAATTTTTTTCAAGATGCCAACAATATAGAAATCTGGCATCTCCTCTGCTGGTGCCTGGGGCACAGCAGGGGAATAGGAAGGGCCATGATGATGAATGCCACAATGACAAGGACAAGCATCTGAGGGAACAGGTTTTGAACCCAGAGCTAAACAGAAAAAGGAATGGAAAGAAGCAGAAGTGGGAAGGGTTAGTGGATGTAAAAAAGGCAGATGAGAGTGTGCCCAGGACTGTGGGTGAGAGATGGGATCTGGGGGGAGTAGATAACTGCAAGGGGAACAGGAGTGGGGGCTAGAGAGAATGGGTATGGCTACAAGTAGAGAAAACATTTGAGAAAGGTTGGTGAGGAAGGATCAGAAGGAAAAAGGCAGGGGTGTGTGTGCATAGTGAGATGATAGGAGCAGAGCAGAGGGGCTGTCAGGGTGGCGGTTAAGGGGGGCTGGAAAAGGTGTAGTCACATCCATGTGAGCTAAGGCACAGGTCACCTCTGTATGCCTCCTGCTACACCCTGTTTGGTGAGGGCACAGCCTTGCACAAGGCTACATTGAGTGTGATGCCCAAAGACTCATTTATCTGGGCTGGGGCTCACTGGAGGGAAATTTGGAAGCCCTTCCCTTCTAGTCTGAGCTACATCAGGCTAAGTTAACCCATGAAAATCACTGCAAATTATGGAGGCTCAAGAAGACTTCTCCATACTTGTGCTAGGCCTGACTGTTTCTCCCTTTTGCCCCATATTATTTACTGCACAAATCCATTAGCATTGCTTTTTCTTGCTGTATTCAAGAAACTGCAGTCTATCACTTCAACTATTCACATGACATTTTATCCTTTCTTTGGAAGACAATCTCGTCTTCAATCAAAGACCTCTTGACAAAAGGAAATAGGAGCAAGAACTTGAGATGGCATAATGCAGCCAAGTGCTTTCTGTACACCTGCATAATATGATTCAGTCTGCCTTTACTTTCAAAATTATACTGAAAGATTTCTCTTGTTTACATTTTTTTGTGTGTGCCCTGACCCATTGCTCATTTAACCTTGAGGTTCCCTTCATTCCTCCTTCCCCCACCGCTTCCTTCATCTACACCTCCAGCAGTTATTATTCTCTTTGTTGGTTTGCAGTTTCTATAATTGTGTTGCTTCAGTCAACATTCAAGCATCTATTTAGTCTTTTTTTCATACCAAGGAGACTGAGCACAACAGTGAGGTCTGTGTAAGCATTTTAGATGGTTTGTCAAACAGAATCTAGCGTCTCATTTCTAGGACATTTTTAGGGCCAGGGATGAAGGGATTTAGGTTGGTTCAGGATTTTTTAATGTAATGAATGAAAGGACATATTTGATGGAAAAGCTACTTAAAAATCAAAGATACGATGGGAATGATGGTACAGCACTGGAGTTCCTGAGCTAGCCCTTGTCCTAACAAGGTCTGTGGCTGATTTTGATTGAGTCACGCTGTCCTCTGACGGGGTGCTGGGCAGATTCTCTGTGGGAGGCCGAGAGAAACAGGACTTATTTCCTTCCTATGAAAAGGTAGCTTTTACATCTCCCACAGGGCAGGTGGAAATTGTGCTGTGTTGACACCCACCTCCTTAGGATGCTCCTGTTGTAGACCTTGCTTTAGGTTTCACTGAGGAGCACACTGAGGATAGTTGCCATGTCCTAGCCATCTCCTGTCTTTTTCAGACTGTGTGGGGTCCTTCATTTGTTTCCCAGTGTGGCTGGCATATCTGTGGTCACATTTTGCTTTCTCAAACTGCTTTGTGACAATTTATTTGCCATCTGCTGTATAGGCTTCAAATCTTAGGCCTGACCCAAAACATGTTGACTTCACTAGGGGTCTGTTTGCTGTGATGAAGTAGGTTTTTGTAGGCTGGTTCTCAAGATCACCTAGAGGCAAAAAGCAGAGGGGCAGTCTGAGGACAACTCCAGCAGTGAGAGAGTCTTGCCTTGCAGAAAGGTCCCTTAAATCCTCTGATCTCTGCTTCCCAACCATATAAATGTGAGCCTGTTTCCAGAAGGTTGCAAGCATTTGTTAATGCTGGTACATTTGTTTGAGACAGGCCCTCTCAGTGAAAACCTACTCATGAAAATCTACTTCATTTACCTTTACTCTGCAAGTCAGCAATATTTTAGATTGTTTCAGTGGTCCTTGGGTTGGTGGCTTTGAATTTGGACCTTTCCACCATATAAATGCCATCCCACAGACGGCATCTTCTCCTTTTTTCAAAAGAAGAGCATAATAAAATCCAGTCAATCTCTTCCTTCATGCCTGGGTATAGGGACTGCCTTGGCATGAAATCATCATTGTTAATTATTGTAATGTAATTGTTCCCTGACAATGAAAGGAGACATTGGTCAGTTTTGTCTGGACCTCTGGAAAGGCTTTGATATGGCTGATCCTTCCAGCGGGTTCACCCCAGCCTCCCTGGCGGATGTAAAAAGGTGTTAACTGCTATGAGCCAGGCAACACCTTTCTATGCCCAGTATTGTATGGGCCAGCCTATTTAGTGAGTGCACATCTTGGAAGCTGGTGTGCCCTTGCAGTCCCTTAAGCAGGAAGGGCTGTGAGCAATCCAGCTGAGGAAAAGCACTTCTAAAGCAGAAATTAGGTTGGCAAAGGTGGTGAGGGAATTAAAAGCATGTTGGAAATACCGATTCCTGCCTTGTTTAGGAGCCTGATGTAGCTTTAAATATTGCAAAATTAGTACAGAGCTAGAGCTGTGGTGCTGGCAGTTAATAGGCTTTCCCACCTCATGGCAAATGGTACCCCCCTACTTTTTACCCTCCATTCCCTTGTTTCATAATTAACACTGCTTCTTCTCAGTAAGAAGTTGTAAATTATGATGAGTTGTGTTTAGCTACCAGCAGGTAGTGTCTCTTCATCATTCACCGGGTCAGAAAGAAGAAAGGTTACACAATATTCATCAGCTGCAACCTGGGGTTTCAACGCTAAAAAATCTAAGTGCCAACTTCTTCTCCTGGTATGCCCAAAACATTAAAAAGCATCTGCTTTTTAAACAGGAGATTTCTAGAGCTGTCGTCTGAAAAGGCAGAAAATAAGCTTAGCCTTGTCAGGAGTATTTATAGCTGATCTTACTTGTTAGCAGAGCAATACTGAAGGAAGGATCACCTTTTTGATACAGCACACAACATATAAATGTGGTTCTCCAAATATTTTTTGCTCAGCAATGTTATTCCAAGCAAGTAGCTTCAGATGTCTTAGTGTTCATTGCTGCTCCTGTGCTGGCAACCTAGGACTGCTGAAGCCCCATAGTGGTCAGGAGTTACACTGGATGGATCCCACATTTAGTATGGAAACCTCAAATGACCTACAATTTTCAGTATCCCTGATGACGAATCTTGCTGTCATTCACATAGTTGTTGGGGTCAAGCCTGTTCAGTCACAGCTATTGGAAATCCTGTAGATGATTCGTAAGCCCTGCTCACCCTCTTGATGATTGTCATAATCTGCGCTCCATATTTAATCTCAGATGGCAGTTTGTGGCAGAAATCGTTATTTTCACAGCCAGAAAGAATGGGAAGTTGGTAATTGTGTCCACTAAAAATCCCAAGTGACTTATGATTAGTGGAAAATTATTTATTCTACACCACTTGTCTGTATCTTTGTGTTTAGTATAACCTGCAGTTTTGTAGACACTCTATCTCAGAGATACTTGCATTTTGATAGTGAAACCATCATACCCAGTAGTCATTGGTACAAACATGCTATTTCTAGTACTGCATAGTCCCCTACAGTCTGCAATAGCTGCTATGTAAGTGAATCACTAATGATGGTACCCTTATTTGAATGCAAAATCTGGCTACTGAGATTTTCCCTGTGTTATTTATCTCTGTAAGTGTGTGCTCTGTGAATTCACTGGAGTCACTTGAGCTTTGTTGTTTTCTACCAGTGAAGGACCCGACTCTTGCTCTCTGGTGACTGAGGTGCAAGCAAATCAAATCTTTTAGGTTAATGACCCTGGACCTTTATCTCTCCCTTCTTTCTTTTCACTTTTTTCAATGGAAATGCCACCTATTGCTTTTATGTTTCTCTGTGATCCACTGACCTCCAAGGCCCTCTGCTTATCTCTCCAGCTCCACATGGGGTAAGATACTAGTGCACATCCCAGTACCAACCCAGCTCAACATACACACTTTTTGAGAAGCAGGGGACCATTTTGGGTTTATGCTTCTCAGCAAAGGCTTTTATAGTAGATGTAATTGCAGAAGTACCTCTGAATATACCTTATTGGCATTGTTCTGCTCTGGATATAGGAAGTATAGACAGTTCTCAGCATAATCGGGAATTATTAGGCTATTTTTTCCTTTTCCATCCTTACTTCCCTAGCTAATCATTTTTCTATCTTTAAACTTATCCATAGACTTATATTACTTCACCTCGAACTTGGGAGCCAGCTTAAAAAGAGCTTACCCACCAGGTGGCATTTTCTCACATGTCCAGCCTTAATTCTAGCACGAATGCTTTGTACATACACTTATAAAACCAGGGGCCACTACGGTGCACCTGTAGAGCAGAAACTTGACTGTTCTCGACTCTGTTCTAATTATTGAGCCTTAGAGCAAAAACTAGGTTTCAAAGAAAACTTTCTGTACAGGCCTCAATAGAGTTAAAGGAGAAACATTTTAAGTTGATGAGCTGACACTTGTAGAAGCAAATATATTAAATAAATCATGATTCGTTTTGGGGCTAAATCTGACTTACATCAACTCTGGAAAAACTAGATCCTAATGAGTGACAGTTTGGTGTTTTCTGTCACTTCTTACAGTAATGGCCCCAAGCTGACACTGCTCTGTGGGAGTCTAATACTTCTGAACAAAAGTTTTTTCTGGAGTGAGATAGACAAGGTAGAAATCCCAAGGTGACTGGAAGGAATGTCTAATGACTGGAAAGACATATTTACTGGCAGACTGTATGTAAGCTGTGACAGTTGACAGGGCTTGATTGTAATAAATATAGTTGATGAAGAGAAGGCTGACAGGTGAGGACAGAGAGAGAAAAAGAGTCAAAAGATCTGCATTGGCTGAACCCTATTAACGGTAAGTTGGTAACAAAACCCAGAGTCATAAAAGAAAACAGGTATCGCAAACTGATGTCTAAACACTGCAATGTGTAGGACTTGCAGGCTGCCGTAACAAGCTCAGATTTGTTGACCTTTCTTCTACCTATTTTATAAGTGCTGTTTTCAGTTGAAATTCACATCAGCAGCAGGCAGGCACCTGATATTTTTAAATATCGTGTATGATTAATCATGTAACAGAATAAACCCTGATCAAGGTCATAATTATTGCTTCAATCTCTGACTTTCATGGCTTTGATCAGAGGATTTGATGTTGCAAAATGTGCCTCCACATGCTGTGAAGGATCTTGCTGGGGATCGGTTCTGCTGAAGACAAAATGAATTCCTGTAAAGGAAATTAAGCAACATAAAACCTGAAAATATTTCTTTAAGTGCTCAGGCTCACCGTGCACGCACACACACACATACACAGATGGAGTGATTGACCCTGAAAATGAAACAACCCTGGCATATTAAATCATGACACTTTATAACTGACTGGTCAGAGTTTCAACAATAGGATTTCCAATAAGCTCTGCACTTTCTTCCCCCAGGCAAATGTCACACACTGAAACTAAACAGGATCTTTTTTTTTTGCCTTGTTCATCCCCACGTGCTGTTTTCTGTGCCCAAGATACAAATCTGTATTCGAAAACGCCTTAACCCTTTGGAAGGGCAACCCTCCCTTTCCATGCCCCAGGAGAAGGGAGTTTCGTGGCAGGTGCGGGACGTAAGGGACATCGTGCTTGCGTTGGCATCAAGGTCAGTCTGCACCTTTATTGTACTCTCATTTCAAAAGGGATGAAAGTGAAAAAACAGTCAGAGGGGAATATCTGGAGGAAAGCACTCAGGAATTGCACAAACTTAATGTAAAGGTTAATAATGAGGAATATCCTTTGCTGGGAATATCAAATGAGAGTCCCTCCAAACTCTGGAAGTGGGCCCACTGAACAGCACGGTCACTGTTTGCTTGTTTTCATTGCCACATGGGCAGAGGTGAAAATCCCTTCATTTTCTTGCTTGTATGAAATGCAAAAGCATTTGTAAAATATTTAGACAGCTAAGATATTGAGAGAACTTTTCTTTTTTAAAAATTGCTGTTGTTCTGAATGGATCTCCTCCTTCCCTCTCCACCAGATGCCACAGTCTCTTCAAGTGGTGCTGCCACTAAATGAAGTGTGGGGAATGCCAAGAAAAAGAGAATGGGACCATATAGGTGCACAACAAAGACTCACAGAGTAGCACAATGCTTATGTGTCAATCACGCTGATGCTCCCTCTTTGCCGGCTGTATGTCTTCCACACAGCAGTGGATCCAGCCACTCTGCTTCTCACCGCTGCCTTTTTGAAATCACAGGATTCAGAGCCATGTCTCATCAACATGGGAGTTGTCAGCCTAATTGGCACACACACTCACACTTTATGTACTCCTCTAGTTGTCAGTGGCAGCTCATGCACACATGCACGCTGTACAGGTAGGCATGAGCATGTCCTTTCATGGAGAAAGTTCTCCACACAAGCACATGGATTGATATCCAGAAATACCCATATTCTTTGTATCTGGTGTATGTGGAGGATTGGCTTGTCGAAAAAAGGTCAAAGGTCACGCTCCCATCAACGAGCTGAAACAAGACATCTGTGTAGAACATGATGCAAACCTCTCACGCCAGATAATGAGGAAATGAAGGACACCGGCAAACAGCAACAAACTATGACCAATCACAGCCAAGGCCACTAAGTGATAAGTGCATGAGAAGGAGGATGGTGGGGGGGTGCACGGTGTAGCTGCAAAAAATGTAGAAGCTACAAACCAATGATCTTGTAACATGTAAAAGCTGTAAGCCAATGATCTCTCTGTAACCAAACTATAAACATGCAAGCAAGGTATATAAGTATCCATCTGCTTAGCAATAAACGAGACTTGTTGGTCATCATCTGATGAGCTCGTCTCCCGGCGATTCCCACAGGTGTATTTGCATGTGGTTGCATACTTGAACTTATACATACACCTCATTTACTGTCCTCTGGATGTGGTGGTAGTGGCAAAATTAATCTATGGTCATCTACTTTAGTGGCAGTCCTTTGATACTCAGTCAGAAGATGGGGCACCGTTGTATTTAAATAGAACAAATACACTTAATCACACATACATATATTGACAAACATACCCAGAGTTTCTGCTCTGCAATCTAGCCTCATGAAGACTGAAATCCATGTAAACAAATTTCTTATACATTGAAGGCCTTGAGACAGGCAACTGGAAGCACAAGACAAAGGGAATGGTATTTAAACTACACTGCAATCCTTTTCTTTTTGCATGTGTTTATTTATTCCTGTAGGTACTTCACAGATTACTTTGGTTTGGCCTTTAACAGAGACTTTACTACAACTTTAAGCTGATGAGAGCATGCAAACTTTCTTCACTCAAGAAGAAGAGTGTCAGAGCCAATGTAAGTGACTGTAGATGTCTCAGCTTTGTTTTGTCATCTCTCTAGGACACATTCAAAGTCAGAATTTTACACATTTTTATTGGTGGATGGACTTTTGCTGCTGTTTCTTTAACAGGAATATAGCTTTAGCACAGGACACAATTTTTTAGTGTTTCGTGTTCTAATCAAAATACCATTGGAAGTAAAAAACAACCCGAAATATCAGGGTAAGCTCTATGAGGTTAAATTTGTATGGAAAGAGAATATTCTCCTTCTGGAAACTGGGGATACTCTGTAGAGTGAATTGTTATTGCTGAGATGGGGTTAATCTTGCATCTGTAGGACTTTAAAATTGAAGTTTTATAAAAGTTCTGCCACATATTTTGCATCCTTGAGTCTACATTGGTTTTAGATAGTTTCTGAGAGACAGGTTTCCCTGGAAGAGTAATAGTCTTCAGTCTGTTGTATATGATGCAGGATATATTACAAAAGACCCTAATAATTGTTATGAAGACTGGGAATCTCACTTGAGACAAAACTTTTCTGAGCCTATAATTCAGAGAAAACTTTCAGAAAGAACAAAACTAAACTGACCTTGTGATTCCTAAAGTCTGCAGCAGGCCAGTTCCTGTATCATGGAAAGAGTAATTTTTAAGGGGTAAGAATGAAGATTTTGATAACCCTTCCATGTAACTTCTGTTCGACACACTTGATCTAGTCCCAAATGAGGATAAGCACCTTGCTCAAAAAGATTCATTGCCTTCCAGGTTTTGCATAATTTTTTTCTGCAGAAATTGTTTAGCGTGTTCAGACATTTTCCTTCAATTTAGACTCTCTACAATTATCTTACAAGACCATAAAAACCCAAAACTAGACACACAAAAAAAATCCCTTTTGTATCATGACTATAGAATTCATAATAACTGAGACTAAAGCTTCCACTAGAATCACAGTTATGTGTGGCACCAAACACAACATGAGGGACAAGTAAGTAGCACTGACATAAGGTTTACAATTCTGTATAAGATGTTAAGAGAAAAAAAAGTGGTTTTCTTGCTGCAGTAGGCAAAGGAAAATGCCCAGGATTTCAGCTGCAAAACTTCTGTTTTGCCTTTTGGTAGCTATTCATGAAAGCTTTCCAAGTGCATGGACTCTCATTATATACCTTGCTGTTGTAATAATGGCATGAGAACACCCAGCAAGTTCTTTGTGCCGGAGGAGACTTCTGAGAGAAAGAGAAGCAAGTACATGATATTGTGCTTTCAACAGGCACCATTGAGAGCTATGCTTGGGGACTGATGTGTCAGCTGCTCATCAATACAGCCAGGGAGTTGAATACATCAGGGAAGCTTTAAGAAGAATTGGAGAAATAGAAAAAGCATGGGAGTAAGAATAGTGAGACAAAATTATTTCCAGTGTAAGTGCACTGAAGCAAATACAGTTTCATCAAGGAAAAGTGTGCCCTGTTGTGTTCCAGGCTTCTCGTTTAAGTTGATTACATAGCAACACTGAATTGATTTCTTGAGCTTAGGACAGTTGGCAAACTTGACTGGACTTAAAATGAACCTCTTTGATTCTATCTACAAAATTAGAGTAGATTTGATAAAGTAAAGATGTATCCTTTGAAGTATTCCCTATCAGCATAAGTGCTAAGAACAGTTGAGCGAAGGAATTTTAACAGTTTTGAAAGCAATAACAAAGGAACATCAATAAGGATTGCAGCTAAGGGCATGCCCACAAGGCACTATACTAACTGCATCTATCCTGCAGGCAATAAGCAATTGCCAAGATTCCAGACTTCTAAAAGTTCATAGTTCATCTCATAAAAACTTTACATGTAACTTAGGATAGAATTTTCTGGATGAGTTTGACTTTCAGTAAGCAACTCCAAGAGGAGGCATTTGCAAGTTGATCTGCATATATGGACATGTGCAAATGATAATTGATGATACATTGATCCTGCAAGGTGTGAAGCGTTCTCATGTGCTGCTATATCCAGTGTCAGGAGCATGAATGTTATTATTCTTCCAGGCACTTCAGCACATAAAGAAAAACATCAGCCCAAATGCTTTGTTGATTCAAGTCCACATCATGGAAGACAACAGGGCTGTCTTTCACATAGCAAGTTCCTCATGAGTGCTAGATTTGAAGTGCCCATGTTGCTGCAAGATGTTGTATTTTGAGTAGGAAATGATACAAAAGCCAGCCAATGATTTCAGTGGTAGTTTCAGTTAGGCCAAATATATAATTGGCAACTCTGATTCTGCTGGCCCATCAACATCCATGCACCTATTGGCATGTATAGTGCTTGTGTTGGGTAACTTGCTGTGGCCTTATAAATTTATCTTTAGCAAGGATGAGCACAAAGGAAAGAAAAAGCAGAAGAATTTGGGGAGAAATGAGGTGGAAACAGAAAAGGAGGTTTTAAACAGCAAAGAAGATGTGAGCTGCTGGCATTTGGAAATGAGTCACCAAACAACTTGGATATTTAATGTAGGCAGTTAAGGAAATTTATTTAAAAAGCTTTTACTTTTTATGTAGATTTCATACTGGTGGCACTTGTTAGATTTCAGTGCAACCACAGCAAATTAATGGTAGCCACAGTTATGACAATTAGGATTCTTAAAACATGATCATGTTACTGTGGCTTAATGAACTACTGCGTGTCAGCTGAGCTGTGGGAAGTGCCATGTGTATGCCCTTAGCTGGTCACAAATAGTGAGATAGTCGGTGTAAACCTCTTTCAGTGAGTTTTAAGCAAACACCTCTTAGCTCGTATTTGCAATGAACAGCACATAGATTCAGTTACTGGTGCTCAACTCATTAGTTGAAAGGCTTCATGAGACTGCAGTAATTTTAAACTATCTGACTCCTTAAATTAAAAATGGGAGAAACATGTACCTGATGTTATAGATCACCTAGCGTGTTTCCCCAAGACATTACCAAATTCCCTTCACAGTTGCTCTTCCCCAAATTTGCTATGAAGGCATTACTTCAACAATGGCACAGTAAGAAAAAGAATTGAAAGTAGCTGTGAAAAGAGAGCAGCTGACATACACAGATGCATGAGTAGCAAAGCGTGAACCACTGTGTTTGCCGTGAGCCTGATCTAAAGGCAGTGGCCTCAACAATGTGGTTTTCTCTGTTGACTTCAAGAAGTTCAGAATCAAACCAAGTTTCCCATTGTTTAATGAAGAAAATGTAGGCCAGGAAAACACTGTTTGTTCTGATCTACCTTTTTGCTAGATGTTATGACAATAGCTGCCTTATAAATGCCTACAATAATAATTAATAATGGAAATCAATAATTTTGACGTTCCTGTTTTTCATACATGAAAATCCACCTTGCTCAATACTGAAGTTTTACTGCTGATTAAATATCACTTTAAGAATTCATTGAAAGCTAATAAAAACTGGCTGATTAGACAACCTCAGGCAGCACATCTTAAATAGTCATTAAACAATCATTAGAGATAGAAACAGCTACAGCTAGCTTCTGCTGGAATTATAGAATCATGGAATACTTAGGGCTGGAAAGGACCTTAAGATCATCTAGTTTCAACCCTTCTGCCAAGGGCAGGGACACCTCACACTAAACCATCTCAGCCAAGGCTCTGTCCAGCCTTGCCTTGAACACTCTCAGGGGTGGAGCATTCACAACTTCTTAGAGCGACCTGCTCCAGTGCCTCACCACTCTCACAGTAAAGAACTTCCTCCTTATATCCAATCTAAACTTCCCCTGTTTAAGTTTTAACCCGTTACCCCTTGTCCTGTCACTACAGTCCATAATGAAGAGTTCCTCCTCAGCATCTTTATAGGCCCCCTTCAGATACTGGAAGGCTACGATGAGGTCTCCACACAGCCTCTCCTCTCCTTGCCTCGCCTCGCCTCGCCTCGCCTCGCCTCCCCACCTCTCCCCTGCCCTCCCATCCCGTCCCCCCTCCCCTTCTTCTCTAAATGCTGCTTACTATTATACAATCTTTTTTCAAGTCAAAATGAATGCATAATCAAAGCACAAAGCAAACAGTTTGAAAGTTCTGAGCTGGCTGTGCAAAGCTATAATGCATCAATGAACCTCTAAATTAGTGTTTAAATCAGTAGATATGGGTTGATGTGCAGCAGAAGTAATTGAAGAAAAAGTATGGATCCATGGGCACAGGTGTAAGAGCTTCTTCTGAATTAATTTCACGTAGAGCCCTAGAGGGAACCATTGCAGCTTTGACCCAAAGACACTTGTCTGATGTCAACAAGCAGAGGTGAGTGTATAGCTCTGGTATGACTTATAGCTGCCATAGATACTGTCATTTACAAGAGTCACATTAAACTTTAAAGCTGAAGAGACACAAACTTTGGGATAAATCCCGTGCAGGACCAAACCACTGTTAATTGACCCTTACCCAATAACATTTCTAATTCTAACAGACTCCTTCATCAAAATTCATAATTTATCTCCAGATAAATAAAGGTATCGTTATTATACTGGTATAAATTTGGAGCAACTTCAACGAAACTAGTGGAATTGCTCTGCATTTACTAATAGTACAAATGAGCGCAGAATGAAAACCAGAGACTCTGGGAAGCCTTCTGAATTGAGAAGATTGCTTATTAAGTTTACAGTACAAAACCTCTGTCTTCTTCCTTCTCTTTAATAACTTCTTTCTTAATGGTCCTCACTACATATTCTGCATGAAATAAATGGTCAGGATGTTTGAGTTTCCACCCTGTACACCTGCAAGTTACAGGCCAGATCCATTTGCTTGATTGAGGCAACACAAGAGTCATTACCACACAGGGCAGATGATTTTCCCCCCTTAAACACCTGCAAATGCAGGTCACCTGGGAGTTTGAACCTATTAAGGTTCTTATAATTGAGACAAGGGCAAAATAGTTTGTAAAATGGTACATGAACAGAAAGATGAGAGGGAGAGAGAAAGAGAAAGACACTCTGGTTGGATGACAGGAAATCATATAACAATATTTACAAGTGAGCTTTGGGAGCATGGTCTTTGTAATGGGGTTAGCTAATCCAGATAGTAATAAGGGTAGGAAAGTCAGCAATCATAATCATATTTAATGGATTCCAGATGGAGAAATACAATTGTTCTCATTATCATTGTGAAAACTCCAAGGAAATACTATCCCAAGGTACTTTACCTTGACAGGCAACCAGTAACAATATCAACATCAAGTCACGGGTTTTGTAGGTAGAGTTGTCAGCTATTTCCTTTTTGTAGCATTCCCTTCTAATGCAATGGTTTGATTAACCTAAGACATTTTGATGTGAGTATAAAAGCAATGTTAATGAAATGCCTGCCTAATTGACTGTGCATCCCTATACCATATGATGTGGTGACTTACTAAATACGTTGTGGAATTAAAAAGAAAACCCAAAAGCCTGGTGTATCACGAGACTTTTTCTTTGTAATGTGGTTAAAATGAAATACGACTGTAAGCACAGGCCTTTTTGGGTGCAGCTGTTCTTTTTGTTTGGGTTGATAATTGGAACCAGTCCCATGGGCCTATTTGATGTTATCTCTTGTTTAAAACTAAACTGTCAAAGCTTATCCCCCCTGTGTACTCAACAGGGAGTAGTTCTGGGGAAACTTTCTTCTTAAGTATTTTTAACCCCTCCTCCCTGCACGCATTCTCTAAACTGAACCGGGGCAGTCATGAAATGATGTCTTCACAGGAACACTTGTACAGCAAAATATTTCTCTGTGAAAAATTGAGCCTTTTCATGTTATATGTCTTTGTAAGAGGGGCCTAAAAGAAAAGATCCCACAGCAGAAGTCAGATGATTAGGGTGTGATCCCTCAGCTTTGTAACAAATTGTCTCTGCACAAAGGGTGTCCTGTGCAGAACCCCCCTGGCATGAGAGGAGCTCAGGGTGTGGGACACAGACACAGATGTCTCCCACAGTATGAACCAATATTTGATCCAGGAACAGCACAACTGTTTCCATGCAAACATGACATTAATGTGCCTGATCCCAAGCTAATGCTCCCAGGCAGCACTGCACTGTGGAGACCTACCAGTTGGGCTGACATTACCTCTGGGTTTTCTGTGAGGATAGGCATACCCAGCTCGTTGTAATATTTAGATGTACCTGAGAATATTTAGATTTGCTTAAGGTCAGGAGATGCTAGACCCTGCGTTTTGGTTAGTTTCTTGAATGGCAGTAGCACAAAGGAGCATGCCTGCTTCAGTCAGGTGAGGAGATATTTTGGGTTTGCTTTGCACCTTTGATTTTCTCTTGCAGTTATTGTCTTTGGCGTTACCAAATTGAGACAAGTCAGCTGTGTGATCTCAAATTAGCAGCACTAAAAGTGATCATAGGACCAATGGTTTTTTTCTCTGCCAGCCCTGTTAGTTATATTTTTATCAAAAACCATAAGGCCTTCTTCTAGATATTTTTGTTTGCATAGACAATTTTGTCAGGCGTTTATGCCCATGTTAAGATGGTACCCATGCAGCCAACTTTAATGGAAAAGGGAGAAGGAGAGATAAGAATCACTGATAGAGGTCAGTCATCTCCACTATGTTGGGCAAACGAAAAAGGGACAAAAGTTACAGGCTTGCTAGGTGTTTCTGACAGCTCTTGCATGTCCTGTATCATGTGCTGCTCTTCTTGAATGACTCATGTGCAGAATAAGATAATGTTTCAGTTGTTACCTCATAGATCATATATGCACACTATTCACTGTCACACTGCTTTTTTAGAAGAATAGCATGTCAATATATTGGTTTCTTCTCTAACTGATCTATTATATGTAAGCTATGCAGATGTTGCAGTGGCCTGCAGTGACTGGAAGTTGTGTGCTGGTACTACATTCGCCTTCCTGTTGCAAAGAGAGCATTTCTAATAAGGGGTAAACATCCAATGTAGGCTGTGATCTACTCTCTTGGCCTTTGTTGCGTTAGATCTTGCTTTTGTTTTAGCACTCTGTCACTGTTTCCTGCTAGTCTTTAAGAGCAAATGCAGCAGTGTGTCCTCATCTTCCAAATAATCATCTGTTTCTGTCCTGTAGACTTATGTCTGGCCACCTGGATGAGCCCTTCTGAGTAAAATCAGAAGTAAAAGTCGCCAACAGTTGTAAAAACAGTAAATGAGCTTCCTATCTTGTACAGCACTTAATACAACTAAGATGCTTCTGGCAAGTAACCTCTTTGCGGTCCAATTTACAGAGCAGCTGAGTGAAACATCTAGGTACAGGCTGTAGGTTACAGGTTGATTATATGTCCTAAGGGAACAAAGGTGCTTGTGATGCCCATTCATGGAAGAATAATGGCCAAGTTATAGGTCCCTCTTGACATTGCAAGCCTATCTCTGGAGACCTGTCAAATACGTGAGATGGGGAATGATTCCTATGTCCCTTGAGGGATGCTAGGACTCAGTACTTTGTAGATAAATTTCAGTTTCTATTTAAAACCGGTACTACTGGGACTAGATGTAAGAGGGGCTGGAAAAAGCCATTTCTAAAAATACAGGAAATAGCTATATGGTTACAGAAGTGAATTTCCAGCTGTGGGTAATCGTATAACTCACATATTAACAATGAGAATTCACTGTGCAAGGGGGAAAAACAACAGTTCACAGAAGCTTGAAAGACAATAGGCCAATTCCTGATCAGACTATGGAAAAAGAAGGAGCAGAAAGAATATATGAAGGGCAGAAAATGTAGGGGGTGGTGTTTTGTTACCAAAGAGCCAGTGGAGAAGGCAATTCTAGAAAGTTGATAAGATCAAATGGAAACATTCATTTAGGAGGCAATGCTTGCAAAGGTGAGGTTAAGAGCATGGAGCTGAAACAGTCAGGAGGTCCCTTTGCTGCAGCGTCCCATCTGTTCACAGATTCAGCTCTGAAAGCAGCAGCCCCAGAAGCAAATCCAGTATAATTCATACAACACCTTCCATCTAAGGCTCTCCCAGCAATTTTGAACTATGTCTAATACCAGACTGCCTCACCGTTGACAGAGAACTGATTAGCCCATGCATATCATAAGTAGGACTACTAAGACATTCACCTTGTCAGATACTGAAAGAGTAGAAACAGAACTCATCTGTCTTTGTCCCATTTTCATCAGTTTTATATAGTCATCCAAACTTTCATTTCCTCACAGGCTTTTTAGCTGCAAAGACCCTATCTTACAGAGTTTTCCTAATGTGTTCTGGAAAAGTTCATTTTGTCATATACTTTTTTTTTATCCTCAGCCCTGCTGTCGAGATCTTCAGTCTTCCCTTTTTCTTCCTATGGGCCTCTCCAGTGCCTAGTCCTTTAAAATTCCTTCCTAGTAATTGTGACTGTTATACTAAGCAATAGTAGATGGTTTTGATCTGTGGAGCTATGTAAAAACTGTGTTCTCAACCTGTCTCTGTATCTGTTTTTATTCCTCGGTGTTAGAGCTTAATTCTCACGGGTTTGATCAGAACAGTTGCTTTTGTGTAGTGGGACTAATTTTAACCAATCATCCAATTGTCAAGGGGTTTCTCCTCTCATTTCAAGGCGACTTCTTTATAGTATTCTCTTTGGTTCCCCCCCCACTTTACAGCAGAGGTTGTGCAATAACACTATAGAAGTATAGTTATTGCTGGAAGGCTTTTTAGGCTCTAACATGGTTTCCTCCCCAGAGTAGGGGGGCATATTTGTCTTAATAGAATCATTGTGACTCATTTCAGTGCTGCAGCCTGCTTTTAGGTCCTCCTGCTGCAACTGGGGCTTTGCTTATGGCTTATGCTTCTTTACTCTTCCATGGCAAGCGGAATCCTTCACTCTACTAATCTGCAAGTTTGAGGAGATCAGGTCAGTTTTAGCCACTGACAACGGATCTGTTTCAAACTCGCAGGAAGTCAGTGGAAGACCTTACAAGTTTATGTGAACAACAGTCCCCTCAAAGCTGGCTAGTTACATCTGCAGTCACTGGTTCCACCGCTCTACTTTCCGTAACTCAGCTATTACAGTGCACTGCAAAAGCTGTTGTCCAGCATCACTTAATCTGCAGAAGCAATGAAAAGAGTATTGCATGCAAAATTCCTCTCCTCTCCCTCTCCTCTCCCTCTCATCTCCTCTCTTATAAGAAATCTGAGAGTTGTATTTTTGCTCAGACAGGATAAGGTTCTTTATGGTACAGTAAGAGTCCCCAGAGATGCCCATCTGATTACATCTCATGTCCTGCTAAGGCTGTCTGCAGATAGGAGTCATTGTACTTAAAGAATTACTTGATTCTCAGCAGAGTTAAAATACTGGTGTTGTGCAAATATAAAACAAACCAAAAACATTTCTTGCAGGTTTCTTTTTGTTTTTCTTTAACCTATAGACAGGATGGGCAATATATATCTATTCAGCCCTCCTACTTCTATGCACTACAGCAAGACCCTGAAATGTAATCACAGTGTTCAGGTAAAAAAAAATAATTAAAATCAGTATGTTTTAAAATTACAGAAAGGAAAATAACTTTCATGACAAAATAACAAATTAATTTTTCCTTCCACTGTTTCTGTAATATCTGCGACTTCTTGATAATATGCAAGTTTGTCTCCTCCAGATAAAACAGCAACAATATTTGCCGTTCTTTATCTATTGTTTTTGGAGCTGCACGATTGGATCAACCCTTCTTTCCAGGTTTTCAGTTCCCTCTCAGAGACTGAAGGCACAGTCAGACTGAAAGCTAAGCTCCATGGGTTGCAGGTTTTGGGGCTGAAAAAAGCGTGCCCAGGACTACAAGACCCAGTAGAAAACTGGAGAGTTTGCAGCAGATGGTGGTGAGAGTGTGTTCATGCCTTCAAAAGCCAGCAATCCCTTCCACCTTGATGTGGAATTTAGCTCAAAAAAAGCAATATCAGTGCTCATTTCATAACAAGATTGTTTGTTTATTTTAGAGAGGTAGCAGCTAAGGACCTGGTCAGAGATGGTAAGCAGCACACGCACAAAAAGGACTGAATTGAGAAACAGGCTGTGGCAGTACACCAACTTGAGCTCACTTGCCAGGTTTTTGGGCTTTTCCAGCTCCTTTTCCCAGTTTTTACAAGTATTCCTTTCTGCCAGGTGACTGTATGAAAGAGCTGCTCAGAGTGGTGGGTGAGGGAGTGCACAGTGAGTGGATGCAGGGATATGCCAGGTCCTCTCTTTTGCACTCTATCCATTTGCATGTCAGTGTTCTCAAACCTGCTGCCAGGTTGTATAACCCTGGGTGCTACTTGCAGGAAGAAGCAATTAAAAATTAGAAATACACAATGAGATGGAAGCGGTGATGTTTAGTTCGCCCTTGTCCTTTTGTAGCTGGACCATTGGAGCTTTGTGGGGCTCGGTTTCATTCGGAGCCCATGTAAAGCAGGGGGACCACTGTGAAAACACCCATTTCCACAGTCAACAGTGGGGCTTGGGACTGTAAGCCTGGCTATTGCGTGTGGCTGTCCTCATAATGGTGCTCAGAGACATTTAATGCATGCCATTTATCTAGTGCATCAGAGGCACCTTTGTTGGAGCTGTTGAGGTGCACTGATAAAATCTGTCTTTAGGGACTTTTAAATAAACTCTTGTTTTGACCCAACAGACCATAATGAGCCTTTTGGTTCTATTTACAGAGGTAAACAAGTACTCAGGGACTCCTAAATGTGCATATTATGTAGCTACCATAAATGCATGTGAGGGTACACCTCACCTTACAGAGTGAGGAACACCAAGTAGCACCCCTAGATACATTTGCCACTACTGGCAAGGAGGGTATTGTAGCCATGCTCATGTGTTACAGACACATGCTGTCCCAACACACTTCTCTATGGCCCTACCTTAGCATGGCCACACAGCAGAGCACACCCTGAAATGCCACCACCAGCCCACTGTGCACCTTTGGCTCCATTGTTGGCATGGGTGAAGCTGGAGGTGTTGTTTTCCAAGGGGACCTGGTCCTTGCCACGAGAGGATCCACACACATGGACGGCATCACCTCCATGCCTTCCAGACCTGGCTTTGAACAAACTGAAGGTTGAGAGTAATATTAGTCTGAAGGGGTTTTATTTTGTTTTGTTTGTTTGTAATTTAGGTTCAACTGTTATTCATAGCAAGCACTCGGAAGCGAGTTCAAGAGCCACACTTCAGCTGCAGCTCAGCCTTTCTTTACTGTCTTCTCCAGTTCTGTTTTACAGAGCAGACTGGAGGTTAAAGCAGGTCAAATATAACATTTGCCTGCACTGTTGGTTTTTCTTTTTTTATTGTTTGGATTTTTTTCACTACTCTTTACTGGATCCTATGAAGTGCAGAGAACGATTATAAAGCTAAAAGGAAACAGAAATCATCCAGGAAGCTAAAATGCTTGCAAAAGTGGCTAAAACCAGATGAATCCCTCTGAAAGGAGTCAAAAGCATGCAAGATATCACAGGAAACATTAACATAATATTATCTTAACCTTGTAGATAAGATTATCTGATGCGTGAAAATGGTCATCTTTTGTATTGATTCCACCGTGCCATGCCACAGTTCTTAGGAAAATGAATGGGTCATTAAACGTTCATTACTTAATAGACTCTAAAGCAGAAAAGATGTATTAGCAAAAAAATGAAGTGCTTTGTTACAGTTTGAATACATCATTAATGTGTATGTTTTTCTCACACAAGAAGTAAGAAGGGTATCTGCAGGACAGCAGTGTCTGCAGGCTGCTGGGGAGCAATACTTTCATTACACTTGAGGGACATTTACACTTCTAGAAAACTCAGGTGAGCACCAGTCTGGTAACTGGGAAGGGAGAATTTGGTGAATTATTTATTCATTTATGAAACCTGTCACATGGGAGTTACGCCTCATATGGTTAGGATGCCCTGTTTGAACAGGGCAGGGGTGATGTGATGGCTTTAGCACTACTTCCCCAGCCCTGCCTGTGCCTCTGGGGAGCACTGCTGCTCCCCAGGGAGGCTCAATGGGAACTGGGGTTGATGCCTATGCTAGCATACAAAATACTTCACGCTCCCCAGACTGTCTCAGTGCTCCAAGAGGTCTGTTGTCTTCGAACACTGACCACTTTTTGCACCCCATGGCTGACCCTCACAAGAGCCATGGAGAAGATGGTGCTTTCCAGCAGGAGGATGTTGGAAACCCAGCACTATCTAAAGGTGCTCAGGGCTGCCCAGCAGAGAAAATGCTCGTTACACCCCGCTTGAAACAATGACCTGGTGCCACGGTAAAAAATGCTGAAGGCTTTTTTTGTCCATCTTCAGGATCTCTCTCACCTTCATCTGCAATAAAATGGAGTATTTTTTCTCCTCTTTCCTTTAAAAGCTAATAAGGCTTATAATTGCATTTGAAGCTGCTTTTCAAAGCCATTTGTGTTCACGCCCGCTATGACTTTAAGCGATGTTATAAGCGTATTAACCAATTAAGTGACATATTACCCACAGGGACAGTCAAGAGCATGGTTTCGGCTCACACAATTGTTAGAGAAATCCCAGGCTGCAAAGCTGGATAGCAAAACCATGCCAGGAAACCTCTGCAGACAGTTCTGAACACAGCACAGCTGCGAGCGCGAGCGCAGCTCAAGCTGTAGCTTGGATGGGGCCTCAGAGACTAATAGCTCTGGTTGGAGCCAGACATTGTGCAGTCGAGAGCTGAGCAAAACTCTGCTTTGTAGCTCACTCCTAACCTGCAACACCACCTGCTGTTTCAAAGCACAGTGTCTCCTCCACAGCAGAGATTGCTGCGGATACGCTGAGAGCAGCAAAGCTACTTTGTCCTCTAACCCCTAGCATTCAGAAGTACTTGGGAAATGTGAATAAGGGTGTTAGCTGAGAAGTCGGTAGGGCTGAAAAATAAACATGGAAAAATTGATATAAAATCTTTTCTTCATTCCCTTCTTCTTCTCTCGTCAGGTTCAGATTTGTTTAGCACTAAACCAAAACCTAAGGGCTCCTGCTGGCTACCTACAGGGAGGCTATAACAGTCTTATCCTTCATCTCCATGGTAAGGTGAGGTGGCAGCCACCCCTTAAAGCCCCTTTCCCATGGAGGTTCTTGTGTCTTCCTAAATCACCCAGCTCCTGAGTTTCCCTCCCTTATTTGCCACTGCTCCTTCAGTAGATGCTGTACTGCTGCAAGCCCTTGACTTGTCTGTAGCAGGTACTGTGAGTAGGAGCCAAAGCTCAATCCCTTACTTTGCTTTGCAGCACACAGTAAAATAAACAAGTGAGGGAGTGGGGCAGACTGAGGTGGCATTTGCTCCAGCACCCAGGGACTGTCCCTTTTTGGGCTAGCAGAAAGTCAGCAGGGACCTCTATCTCAGATGAGCATCCCTATGACTTAATGCTTTCACCGTGCAGCTCCTGGGGTGATACCATTTATGGACTTTTCTCAGGACAGGATCTAACATCTCAGCCAAATGCTAAATAAGTAACAGAAAGATGATTTCATTCTTCTGTTTAATTTAGGTTTCACAATCTGCAAGAATATCACCCTGAGCCTTCTACCCCCACTTCTCAAGCTGATTTTTATTGCTGTCTCCCATCACTTCTTTGGGAAGCTAGGCTGTGATCCTGCAGGAATAAAAGAGCTCTGCACCCATGCAAAGCCCATTTTCTTGGCACTATCAGGAGCTAAGCTGTTTGTCCACATTCAGCATCAGATTTACATGGGACAAGAGGAGCTGTGTTCTACAAAACAATGTTTTCACCATAAGTCTGAGGAGTTTCCAACTTTGGGCTTTATTTGTATTTTAAATTTAGCATTTGCAGATGTTTTATAGGCATCCAACTATTTCAACAAAATGATCACTTGACAATATTACATTGCTGAGCCTTGAACTGGGGCCAGATTGCTTTGTTTACATAAGACCACCTGCAGCCATGGTATATTTTGTGACCTTCTATGGAGAAACAAAATTGTGAGTAGGGGGGCATTACTCAGGTCATTTTTGGTTCTTGAATGAAGCTCACTACAACGTGTACAGCAGGGTATGAGAAGAGATGAATTAATCATGACACGCCACAGAGAACGAAGTGCTTGCCATTCATTTAACAGTCAATCAAGTATCTGAGAAACTATAGGACCCTTTGTGGTACAGGAGCACACGACTCCATCCCGGTCCTACCAGCAGTGACTCAGTGGTGGGAGGCATAATGTCATGGGTTATTCCTATTCATTTGGCCTATTGCAAATTTCCATGGAACACAAGTGGAGAAGGGAAACAAACCCCAAAAGGTCCACTCCTGGGATGAGCAATGGTGAGGTGTCTCTTGCCAAATGCTTCCTGTAAGGTCAACACACCCTCATGTTCCTTTACCTTTGTTCAGATATTAAACACTGTCAAACAGTGTTTGACACTGCAGAATGAAAAGGGAAAGGCAGGACATTTATTAGAGTTTTGAAGAAAACATCTTCTGCAGAGTTACCAGCCAAGCCATCTTGCAATATAAGTCGAGGTAAAATGTTAAACACTGGTGTTTCTTGGTCAACAATGTATGACCTTGTTTCGAACATCTGAACTCTGGGTGGAGTCCAAGTGGCTCTCTGTAAGAGGCAATTGCACTCAGGAACAGCCAAAAAGTGTTCAAACACATAAAACTTCATGCTGTAAATCTTACTGCCATCTGGCCAGTGCAACCAGTTTGCTTCTATTAAAGTTCATGAAGACCAAGGGAAGAAGCTCTTGATTAGAGCTGGTTCACAATGAGAATTTATTCAGCAGCTTCAGTCTTGTATTTTTATGGTTCAGATAAAACAGATTATTCCCAACTTAAATTATTCTCAAATTTTCTTTTGCCTAAATGGTTCATAATCACTGGGAAAAACTAAAGCCCACCCTAGTTAGCACATTTTTATGTGAGGCAATGCTGAAACCATTTATCATAATTTCCACTCGTCTTTAGAGGGATGCTTGATAAGGCTGTAAACTCAAACCACAGCAGTTTGTTTATTTTTTGCTAAAATACAATATGTCATCCTTACTGTATGTCTGATCGTCACTGCTTTAGAACAGTATTGGCCCTGATCCTGAAACCCTGGTGTATATGAGTAGCTGTACAAAAGGCATTCACATCAGTGGGACCCACAGGACTGCTCCTGAATAGCTGTTTGCTGTGAAAAGTGGTGACAACAGCTCTTGCTCTTGCTTCTGCGTCTGCAGAGGACTTGCTGCTACCAATGGGCAACCACAAGGCTTGAGTCCAGTTGGGAAAACGTTTCTTCTGGTGTTTGCTTCCAGCCATCTGCACCCATGCAGCAGTGTGAAACCTGGGAGCCCTCTGCTCTTTTCAGCCCTGTTTTGTGTGCCAGGGACTTTAGGTGAAGGCTTAGAAAGCATATTGGGAGCTGAAACGTAGCTTGGCCTTGAGGGCATTTTTATTCTAAACCCTGGCTGCAGGAGTGCCTTGGGTACCACACAGAAAGCCCAGACTGAGTTAATTGGATGAACCCATTCGAGCGGCACGACATCTCTTGGCAGACACAACAAGCGCCAGTGCCACCCTGTCTTTCTCAGGAAGTCATTGCTCCCCAGCCCACTGACCTCTTTCTCCTGAAATTGTGGTTTCTTTGATTCACGATGTCAGTTTACTCTTTACTTGCTCCTTTTACAAATATCTTTCTTACGCCCCCTTCATTTCCTTTGCCATCTTAGCCTGGAAATGGGCCTCGATTGTTTCAACTCACACAATCTCAGCAGAGATGAGCTGCAGCCAAATCTCCTGTCTTGGGCTAATTAATGACACAGTAGCACAGTTTCCCTGAACAAAAGTTTGTCACATTCCCCAATTTCGCATACTAGCTTTTGTACAAGTCAAGAAATGACAAAGCACTACCCCAAACCTGTCTCCCCATCTCTTGTATTTCCCATTTAATCTGTTTCTCCTTTCTCTCTAAACTCTTTTCTCTGTCTTTCAGCAAGTGTGAAACAATTTCCTCTTTTCACAGGGGCCTAGTGGCAAGCAGATTAATGAACCCTTAACACAACACGGAATGCCGCTGCCAAAAAATGTATGAAATGCATTCAGCAGTCCCCACAGTGCACTGTGTGAGGGACAATTACAGAAAACAAAAGCTATGGAGCAGTTCACTTAGGTTTCCAGCAGTCTGAAGGGTTTGGATCAGACCTAAGGAACTACAAAAATGACTCTGACTTTTCATTTTTATTGGTCAGCACTGATTATCTTTTATGATTTTAAATGTAGCAGAAGTCAGGTTGAGTGATAGGAACATGCAGCCTCCTTCATTCCTGGTGTAACTGCTCTCCAGTTGATGATTTGACATCAGGGACAAAGTTGACTTACACTACCCCTTGACATTAGTGTGCTTCTGCTTTAGCTCTCTGTATTGTTCTGAACTCGAGCTTAACGTTTTATGTTTCAGAGGGGCTTTAAGAGGGAGATACTTTGGTTTCTCACCGGCCTTTGCAGCTCCATGCAAACCCTGCCCAATGGCTCTATGTACGATATTTGGGAAATAGCTTGCTTTCTGTCTTCCTTTTCTTTCCCCCTCTCTTGCTTTTCCCCTCCTTCTTTAATGAGCCTTTGTTGGTCCAGCTTGCTCTCGCAGTCTCTTAACACACTTGTGTGTGGAACACTAACTCCTTGAAATGCGAAACAGATGGATGAAGTGTGGGACTCGGAGATATTTGTTTTGGAACAGCGCTGCACATCAGTGTCTGTGGAAGAATTTCCAGCAGCTGGGTAAGCCCGCTGAGAGTTCCCCACTTTCAGTACAAAAGAGAGTCCCCCAAAGAACTTTTGGCGGTTCCTAGATCTCCCCCAGGGAGTTTCTGCAGCTCATGAAATGCAGACTTTGCACTCCCAGGTTGACATATGGTACTTCCAAGTTCAAGTGCTAAAGGTGAATTTATTTTATTTTGGGGAGCTTCAGGCATTTTGTTTTCTTGTTTGCAAAATGCTCAAGAAGCGATGTGATTTAAAAAGCTGTGTTAACAATGCTTCGGATTTCAACAGCAGCTTCAACCCTAAGAAATAAAACTATGCTTTGTAGACACTCCTGTGAAAAAAACGCAGCCTGGTTAATCACACTTTGAAGGTGAAATCCAGGTCCCAGCTGAAGTCAAAGGGAAAATTCCCCTGATTTTAGCAGGGCCAGGATTCCACTGGCTGTGATTAGGAGGCTGAGCCTGCAAACCCTTGCTCAGAGTCTGGGCACTAGACAGACAAGCAGTCCATTGTACCTGTGCACTCGCACAAACAAGACTTAGTGGGAATGAGTTCCCAGATCTACGTTTTTATTTTCAAAAGTGGTCACTGATTCGGGATGCCTGGCTTGAGACACCTGAAAAGGCTTTTTCACTGTCAGGGAACGTTTGTGCCTGAAATCCATCACAGCTGGACCTAAGGCAACACCTCTAAGAAGTCAATCTCAGTTTAGCAATCGCTCACTTAAAAATCTGGCTTTTGTGACACTGTGAAAGGACAAGAATAGCAGACTCAGGATTTGGGATCCCTTGTCCTTAGGACTGTACCTAAATTCTTTACATTTATCATTCAACTTGACAGTATTGGGAGCATGTCTCAGGACAGTTATCCTTACCTACTATGAGTTGGAGTGTTCCCCTACTAGGGCTGGTAGCTGGACCGCTAAGCTGGAATATGCCCATAGAAACAAATCACCATGAAGCAATCCAAGCAGAGGTGACTTGAGGTTTCTCAGCTCTGCAATCAAAAATGTGCCATGCAGCAACAACCCTCAGGCACTGCTGTCCCCACATGGTTCCCATCAGGACAGTGGGAGATGGTAACAGGGACCTGGGGGTACAGATCTAGGCTTAGATGGAGACCGTGGAAGAACATGAGTAGGGAAGGGGGCTTTAAGGGTTCATAGCACTGCAGAGGGAGCAGGAGGGTGGCTGTGGGAGGTGGATTTCTTTCCTTTTATATTAAACTGCCGCTTCTTCACTACAGCAAATATACAGCCTCACCTTGATGATTTCATCCTGCATTGAGGTCTCCCATTCTGCATGGGAGACCGGAAGCTTGGTCCTCACAGTGCAAGGAAAACTTTCCAAAAGCTCCAGACACCCGGTGTCCCCAGCAGCACATCTGCACAGCATGGGCAAATGTGTATGGACCTTAGTTTGGGTGTATCTTTGGCAAGATATGCAGACAGCACTGCTGCACCTTTAGGACTGGTCCTTGTGAGCCACTTGGCAAGGGAGAGAAGCTCTGTGGTGCACCAAGCTTGTCTGGACACACCAGCAAGCACCCACAGAGCATGGCCCAAGATCTGGCTATTCATAGCATTGTTGCTTTTCAGCAGTTTGCTATCAAGACTCTGCAGAACCTGTTGTGCAAGCAGGGCTTTATGATCTGGGGAGCCCAGAGCCAGTCTTGCTGCTCTTATCATCTTCATGCCCAGCAGCTACCTATTTCTCAAGCAAGCTATGGTGCAAGCTTACACCACATCAGCTAGTCTAGAGTAACTAGTGCTTGCATGCGGCCCCGCGAGGTAGCTGTGGTAAGCCTTTGCATTAAATATGGAATAGCTTAACTGTCAAAGAGCAAGGGCTGGATTGCCTTGCCTCCATCGTGGCTTACAAGCTCACACAGTTATTGTGGAGCAGCTGACGCGCCGCGAATTTGCACCTTAACATTTCTTGTGGCAAGCTGTTTGTGTGGATAGACCTGTGGAGAAAGCATGTGAGCTAAAGTTAGGCTATTGGAATTCAGCAAGGCAACAGCTCATTCTCACTCACACACACACACATACATATATATAGGGTTTCTTTCTGTAGATTCCTGCTTTCCAGCAGATTAAGGTCAGCTGAACCAAACTGCCATAACTGGCAAATTTTACCTACTTTAGGGCTGAAGACAGACAAAAGTCAGTTATTGGCTCAGGTTTCTGGATCTCCATGAATAACTGTACTTGTTCCACCAGCACATTTACTGTGCAGATATCAGAAAACCTCATGAAGTATTAGAAGAGCATTTTACGCGTGAATTCAACAGATTTAACACACTTGCCTGTAGCTCAGACCACAGTCTGGTCTAGCATTATTGTAATTTTTTTAAGGCCACAGAGCGAGAGAGAATAGATGCTCTTAGGAGGTGATCTTAAGGCCCTGTGCTGTGCTATCCCAGCACTCTCCACTGGCTCCAACCTGGAGCTGAACCTGAATGAAGTTTCAAGTTTATTTCACGTGGTCTGACTTTGTTATGAAAGTATTACAGAGGCAGTGAGGTTGGATTGAGAGGGGCCATTTGTGATGAACTGGCTAGATACTGATAAGAAAGTATCAATGGCAAAGGAATGAACAAGGAGCTGACATCAGCAGCACGCTGTTGAGTAGCAATGGTAACAAACATGGTATGGAAACAGTCCTCCATTCCAAGCTGCTTAAACTAATCTCTCCCCAGGGAGTGTTTATTTTACATTGGAGCCCACTGGAAAGAACAAAGGCCCAGAAAACAGAGCTCTCTGGGGCATTGGTATTTCCCTGTCTACTCTGTCTCCGTTACTCTTTCATTTCTCCAACGAAGGCTCGTGGGGTCTTGCTCATTGTGTGCTGCACTAGATTCACCCCTGGGGCATGAGGTCTACACTGGATGTTCTTGGCCATAGGGGAGCTGAATGTGGGCTAACTAGCTTGCTTCCATCAGGCTAACATAGGTCAGCAGCTCTGCTGGCTGTTAAATTGAAAACAAGAAGGTGAGCCCAGTAGATCTCCACTCACAGATACCGAGTGCTCCAAATGCTGTGAGGTTTTGGGGTTTGGGAGGGTAGTGTGGTCAGGGCTGGATGTAGGTGCTCCACTGCTCCATGACATGAGGTTTCCAGTTCTGTGGGGTGGGGAAAGGTAGGAAGGGACCACTTTCTGAATGTGTTGACATCCCCTTGCTATTCATACAAGAAGCCAGTATGAAGGAAATTCTGAAGGAAGCAGTGACGAATCATCCAGCTAAAGCCTCGTTTTCTTTGGCCCTTCAATACCTATGCTGGCTTCCTAAACGAGGCATGACTGCTGTCAACCAGTGCTCCAGCAGGAGTGTCCTGAGGGGCGAAGCACACGTGCCCAGTGCATTGTCTTTAGTGGCTGTCTCATGGAATCAGGTCAGTTATATTTTCATAGCCTAGTTTAGACTCATGGAGGTGAGCCACATTTAGTAGATGCAGTTGGTCTTTTTGCCAGCTTCAAACCAGGCTGTTACTTATGATGTTAGTCTGTTCATGTAAACTTGTTTATAAGGCCAAAAAATGTGAATCTTTTATGGGAGATGAAAAAGGTCTTTGGATCAGAATCATTTTGAGTTTGCTGCTTCTTTCTTTCTCTCTTTTAATAAGAAAAGATAAGAAAAGTTATCCATTTATTACTTACTCACTGAGCCAAGGCTGAGCTGCTGGAGAGCTAGGAGAATGACAGTGCTTTTGTGAAGTCCCTCTGAGGATGATGAATGCAAAGCACACAGGCCAGCACTTCCATTTTATTCTTTCTTGAATGTTGTTGTTTTCATGCTATGGAAATAGTGGACTCACAGTGAATTCATCTCTGGTATCTCTGCAATGCTAGGCCTGATATAGGGAAGTTGGCACAGGCAGGACCATCAACTTTTCTCCCTCCTGCAAAATTATCCATCAAGCAACAAGAATAACTAACCTGAGAATGGCTGATTGCATATGCTGTTTGTGCAATGGCTATAGCCACATAATTTATCAGATACTACCTTAATAACAATGCTTTTATTCAAAGATCTTCAGGTATATAAAATTAAGTGAATTTGTGTCTGGTCATAGTGGAGTTGATATTGCTCCTTATTCTAGTTGTATCTATTTCACTACAGATATGAGGGGTTTTCCAGGTTGCCCTGGTTCTGTCTGGGTGCTTAGCAGAAAATAACTGCAGGCTGGAGCATTGTCTCCTTAGATCCATCTTGAATGTTAATGCAGGAAGATTTTTCTTGTTCATTCAGTCAAAGATGTGCTTCACTCAGGGCTGTCGCAAATGCAGAGTTCTAGCATCAGGCCAAAGACAAACTCTCTGAGGCAGAGCTTTTCTGAAAGAGGAGCTTCCTATCCAGCAAGCGTGGCTTCATCGGTATGAAATATTTTGCAGGAATGTGTCAACTTTTACGATGTTTTTGGAGGCAAGAAGTTGAAATGAATAACTTTAACAATATAATTTTAGTAATGCTGAAACATATTGTTACAGTAATACAAAATCTTTCTCAGCTTCACAGATAAAAATGTTAATCATGTAACTGGCATTTCTATTAGTTTTATTTAGAGTCTTAGGTCATATTAACAACTATTAATACTATGCTGATTACTTTCCATGTAATACCTAACAGAGCTATATTTGGTGTAATTCAGATAAATTATTTTAATGGTGCTCATTAATTTTTAATAATAATTTATTTTCTCTGAGAAATATCTGCTTTTGGTTCCAGGAGAGAAAATAATCACAACACCAGGATTTCCCAAAAGATGAGAATTCTGGTCCACCACTATCATCAGTATCATCACATACGGGACTCTCGTTCATGACTAGGATATGTGGACTTGTTCCAAGCACAGTACAGGCTCCAAAAGTCCCAAACTCCCAGAAGCTCCAAAAGCCTCAAGAGGTTGCAATCAAAGTAGAAGGCCAGGGTCACCAGATGGACAGAGACAGATGGAGAACTGCAAAGAAACCAGGAGACACAACAGGTCAGCCTGATGGCAGCTGTCTCAGTGGTTTCCCCTTCAGCTCAGACTTATATCTTGCAGACCTGTCTTCCTTATATTGTCTTTAACACTTTCATGTCTGACCAAAGAAACTCTTATCTGATGATTTTGAAAGGACTATGCACCTTATGCCTATGTTTTCCAACAGTTCTGGAGAAGATTTTGATTTACCTTTGCCTTCACCTCTGTGAGTTCAGAAGCTGTTGATAAGAGACGAGTGCAATTTCCTCCCCTTACATGGCTTTTCTGTGAGATGTGAGAAGTTAAGTCAGAAAAAGTATTACATACTTACAGTAATTAGTACTAGTTTGAAAAATACCAGAACAATATACTTTTTTTGTTTAAGAGGAAAGTTTGAACTAAAGATCTGTGTTTTATACAGATGTAGCATGCATGACTGGCTAGCATCTAACCCATGAACAAAAGTTCTGGGCTTTCAGAGAAGACTGAGGATGTAGCATTGGTCAATACCATTAAACACTTTCATTTTCCTATGACAAATGACCATGGGGAGCTAGAGATTGTGTTGCCTTACAAGACACAAAGGTAATTTTTATGCTTGTAAACTTCTTTCCCTAGAAGGGATTATGATCAACATTATTTGGCCAGCAGTGAACAAAAAAGCTTATGATGGAAGAAAACAAAAATGTGCTTTAAAACTGTGAAAGGCTCTATGGAGAGCAACAGAGTTGATGCTGGCAGCATTGAACACTTAAACAGCAAGAAAACATGAACTTTCTTACTAGGTGGGTGAGCCATGTCAAAAACCAGTACAAACTCTGAGAGCAGGAGAATATTAATGGCACGGTGCGTGTCTGGTTTGATGGCATTTCAAATTACATTTCTGTAGGTAACAGTAGATTTCTTTCCCAAAGCACTGTGCTACAGGAACAGATCCATATGCCTTAGGTGACAGCTCATTGCCATAGGACATCATCTTCTGATGGGTGTCTTACAGAAATGAGAGGAAAAAACTCTGATTTTCACTGGGTTTGGCTTTGCTTCTGTGTACAAATTTCCCATACAAGCTGACTTAAGGTTGATGAAGTGGTGACACCAGACTGGATGTATTTCTTTAGTATCTCTTAAGCTTTGGCCTAACATGACTTCAGTGAGAGTTCTATGTATGTAATGGCTTGAGTATCACAATCCAAACAAAATACACCATGTTAAAGTCAGTTCTGGGGTTAACCATATTACCCACTTAACAATGGGTATGGTCTATTGTGTAAAGAGACAAAGAGAAATGCACCCATCAACAAAGTGGAACTGCTGCTGTTATTTTATTAAACGACTGCATTCCAAATGCCAGCAGAAGCTGCTGTAAGAGTGTTTTATTGGGATTAAATGTTCAGAATAAATTAAAGATTGCTTCATTTTAAATCTACTACAGGAATTTGGCAGGTTGAAAAAATACCAATTTGTCACCAGGGAATATTTGTTAAGTCAGTTATGATAAGATGAGGATTTCTGCATTATTAGATCAACCAAAGGAATAAATTATTACAATAGCTGGAGTTTAGAGTGCTTACTCCCTGCAACAGTTTTTACTGGGACAGTAATACGTAGCTATCAGCTGACTTGAAAGTACATTTTCACCAAGAAACTCAAAGAGCAGTTGAAGCTAATCTTGGCAATAAGGATTTAGTCAGTTTTATTGTACATTGGTGCTTGGCTTGCATGCCGTATCACTCGATCAGGAAAAGCTAGATGAGCTACGTAATTACATGCAAATGTTCTTCAGGATTGATGTTTCATTCTGTCAGACTGAAAAAATAAAGATATGTCTTGTTCTTCAGATGCACTCATTAGAGAAATAGCAACTTCTAGTTTTTTTTAAGATTTTGTTTTAGGGAACTCTGTCCTCTGAAAACCGAAATCACCACTGGAGATTTGCACGTTTTCTTTGAATGAATGCCTCCTCCAAAGAGTGCGTACATGCCAGCATTTGAAAGCAATTGTCAGAGGCATTTTAAGAGGAAATCGGGGACATGTTGCTGGAATGGAGGGAGATATTTCTCATTTCTGTTTGCTTCTTGGTTTATGCTGCACAGACAAATATCACATAGAAAGAAATTCACCGCTGAGTAGAAAGTCAGCACAAGGCAAATAGGCTTCGTATTAGCCTGAGGGTTTAGATGAGAGTTAAGTGGGGAGCAGGTCCAATGTCAGCCCTCAGCACAAGTGTGAATTTTATTAATCAAAGATGTTTCATGGTTCTGAACCAGCGCTATCCCATTAACGCATCCAACACAGGCCTGTTTGGTGTGGTACGAATTTTGAAAGTCAGCAGTGTTAGGTGGGGACATCCTGTTATCCCCTGGTACAAAGTCCAGGTTTGGAGGAGATTTTCCAAAGCTGGGGTTACTCGAGCTGAAGTTGTGATTTGAGATTTAGATTGCACTGTGTTAAAAGTTACTTCCGTTCCTGCTCTTCATAGGTGAGGTGTCCATACTTTCAGCCTTTTGCTGTTTTTCAGTCAAAACAGACTCTTCTCTGTCAAAACATATTCTCTATAGATACAAAAGGAGGATAATTTTTCTTCTTTTTTATTAAAGGATTATTTATAGAGGTTCAAGCCCTATTTCAATGCTTTATAAGAAAAAAGAAAATTGGGGTTGGGTTTTCTTTATTTCTTTCTCCCTTCTTATTTGTTACAGACATAAAACTGCAGAGACCTATAATAATACATTAATTTACAATTAGTACCTTTTTCAGTGAAGGCTGCTAATTCAAACTGTCTAATAAGACTTCTTCAAGTTTGCTTTTCAGTGAGCAGTAGTGGACTGTGGTAGACTGAAGCTGAAGGTGTCTGTAAAGACTTTCTGTGTCTTCAGATTTACTGAGAAACTCTGTAAGGCAGAAGTGTGAGCATCAGCTCTTCTCCAGAAGCTAAAAGGAATTAGATCAGCTACAGAAGATGCAGTGCCAAGCCCCATCAGCACGCCAGGACTCAGCTTTTCAGCTTGCAGCCATCTCAGTCAGACACTTTCCAAGCCACCGGCTACACTGGAGCCTGTCGATGCTGCAACACTTGTAATTAAAGTGCTCCCAACCAGCCCCTCTGGGATCCAGATGAGACAAAAGAAAAACTCACACAACGGCATTCAAATCTGCCATGTGGGACAGAAACCTTCCAGATTGTGGACCTGACAGTCAGCCCCATCCCTGCACAGGATGTAAAAGTCCCCTTGGCTGAGACAGGGAACCTGAGCTGGCTCTTTTGGAAGTGCAGCAAGTCATTCCACCATGTCCTTGCCAAGACCACATGGTCACTGGTGTCACCAGCATCACATGAGAAGCAGGGCAGCAAGGTTCCCACACCATGAATACATGAGGGAGCCAGACAGAGTCTTTGTAGCTACTGCCTATGGCTGCTATTTGTGGGGAAGCTCTGCCAGCATTAATGGTGTTGGGAGACTTCTGTCACTTGAGGTAAGCCCTAAAAACCAGGCAAGATTCATGGATAAGAAAGCTTCAGGAGCACCTCATAGATTTGAGTACACCGCACCCAAGCACTTCTGTCCAGTTTAGAGCCAACCAACCATGTGGGGAATCATGGATTTGTGAGCACTTTGATCTACACCATCATGTTGATATGTTTTCTGTCAGTCATCCTGGGCTGGGCTGGCAGGGCCAAATGTGGTCTAGATAATGCTGTTTTAAAAATATCTCCATTAGCTTCAGGAATAACAGCATGTGAATAAAGAAATCAGTTTCCCATGGTGAAGTAAAGAGTTTTTCTGGGAAGTCAGGGTGAGGAGGAAATAACCTCAGTGAACCAATTGATCAAACTTAAGATAAAAGGCATTTCAGTCTAGAGCACTTCCATTTTCTTTGTTCATTTGTCCTCATAGCCAATAAAGGAATGGGTAATTCAGCAATGAGTCATTATTAAACATAATAAAGCCAAAAATGTATTTGCAGGCAATTTTTAGGCAGTCGCTTGGAATACTGTTCTCCCAGCAGATGCTCTCTCTATTTGTGTAATTTGTGGAAATCCCAGTAGAGAGAAAAAAAAAGAGAAAAATTAAAAGCATTTATGAGGCAAGATCCTCTGTAGGAAGGCTGAATATTTTCATTCTATTGGCACTGTTACATTTTTCTATTGGCTTGTCCAGGTATATGTGCTTCTTTTCAGACTGAACTTGCTAAAAGGCTGAACTATCTACCTTTAAAATAATCCACAGGGAATTAGTATCTAATCAAGCAATGGATTGTCTGAGCACTGTTTGTCCAAGCGTTACACAGACAACACGTAACCTCTCAAGACATTTCTTTTCTTTATCCATATTCCCTATAAAAGACTGTGATTTCTTTCAGTACTCAAGCCCAAACATTTCATATGATCAAATTAAGAAAACGTGAGATTTTGTGCAACAGGGAGGAATAAAGAAGACTTGCTACACAGACAAATTGTTTTAAAGCTTTCTAGAGACTGCACAATAGCCCTGGGATCCCTTGGGTAAAAATGAAATAGCTACGCCTTAGGAATATAATGGAAAGATTTTATCAACCGTGGTTTACAGGGGATAGAAAGAGGATCCAGTCAGACTTCCCACAGAATATGTGAATAATCTATGAGAAAGACTGAGCCCATTAAGGATAACTACACAGTATATGCTAAACCTTGGTAGATGTTATACCCTATTGGAAGTCATCTGCTTTTCTTTCTGGATAGCCTTTTAATTTATGCTTTAATATAATCTTTTAAAAATAATTCTGACTGTACTGGCACTTCTGACACACAGACCATAATTTCAAAACCTTTTATCGGCACATGTATCATTCTGTCTCATACTAGTAATAGGATGGGAGTCAAGGAATATCTATCATTTCACCTCATGCCTCTTAGCAATAATGGAGTTATGTGTTGCAATGAAACACTCGCTATTCAGGGAATGAGGCTGAGGTACTGAAGAAATTTGCTCAATGACTGTTTCATGCAAAGAACATCAACAATTTTGGGGGTAAAGCCAAGGGCTCCCATGGCTCACTGAGCTCTTACACTTGCAGGCTGCAGCCTTGTCCCCTCTGGTGTTTTACTTCTGTCCCAACAAACAACAAATCTCTGCTACGTGGCTGTGGTTGGAGCACCCCAGTGCAGGAGGAACATATATTCATTATGCTGCAATGTAAAGAGAAAACCCAGTGAGGGTGTCCCAGTTCTTGACTAGGTTCTTTCATTGCTTACAGTGGTACAAACTATGTGTGAGGTAGCATCACAGCCATCACTGCTGCAGTGGGCTGTGCTCGGTCCTCTAAGAGTCCCTCCAAGGAAGAAGTCTGCAGTGGTGGGTGCTGTGAGTGGGGCATGTAGGATAGGGATGTCAGACTTACCTGTTCCACTTGCTTTCCCTGTTAAATCAACTCATGCTGCTGCTGCCTTAAACTCTTCTTGGCTCCATGTGTTGGCAGTGCTGGAGTACATTCCTGCAGCTCTACATCTCTTCAGGCACTGGACTGGGCTTGAAGCACACAAGAGAGAACTTGACTCAAGGACCTCTCCTGGATTTAATATTAATATAGCTGTTTTGTCTGTGTGTTTTTATTGCTACTTTCTGGCAGTACAGACTACAGAAGACAAGGACGCCTATTTCTTATGTCCTCCCAAACACCCAGTCATCCTCCTTTTCTCTTTTTTTCTGCACTTGTTTGAGCTTGTTCATCCCTTTCTGTACCTGCCCTTCCCAATCCAATTTCCCAGAACTCTCTATGAGCCTTTCCCATTCTCCAATCCAGCACTGCAGACCCCCTTCTTCTCTTCAATTTTCCAGTACTCCACACTGATGCCATCTCTCACCATTTCTTTAGGGCAGGGAAAATATGGCCACAGAACCCAGATGGGGAGATGCTTCTTTATTCTGCAGGACTGCATCTGTATGACCTGATTAGGATGGGAGAACTGAGGTGAGGAGGAAGCTATATGATGCAACGGAGTGGTTGAGAATCAAACTCCAGCATCTAATGGGTCTCTATGTAAACTTGTGCAAGCTGTAACTTTTCAGAGACCTTCAACACAGTCAAATTTGGGTGGGTTTCCATCTGCAGTGTAAAAAAAAAGTAAACTCATCCAGCTTTCACCATTAAGAAAAGGCACAGGGTTACAAGTTCATAAACCCACCTGGGTGTATCTGTTCACAGGGAGGACCTAGCACATCTTCCTGGAGGAAAAGTATCATAGAATTGTAGAATAGTTAGGATTGGAAAGGACCTCAAGAACATCAAGTTCCAACCCCCCTGCCATGGGCAGGGACCCCTCACACTAAACCATCTCACCCAAGGCTTCATCCAACCTGACCTTGAACACTGCCAGGGATGGAGCACTCACAACCTCCATGGGCAACCCATTCCAGTGCCTCACCACCCTAACAGGAAAGAATTTCCTCCTTATCTCCAATCTAAACTTCCCCTGTTTAAGTTTGAAACCGTTACCCCTTGTCCTGTCACTACAGTCCCTGATGAAGAGTCCCTCCCCAGCATCCCTATAGGCCCCCTTCAGATACTGGAAGGCTGCTATGAGGTCTCCACGCAGCCTTCTCTTCTCCAGGCTGAACAGCCCCAACTTCCTCAGCCTGTCTTCATACGGGAGCTGCTCCAGTCCCCTGATCATCCTCGTGGCCTCCTCTGGACTTGTTCCAACAGTTCCATGTCCTTCTTATGTTGAGGACACCAGAACTGCACACAATACTCGAGGTGAGGTCTCACAAGAGCAGAGGGGCAGGATCACCTCCTTCGACCTGCTGGTCACGCTCCTTTTGATGCAGCCCAGGATACGGTTGGCTTTCTGGGCTGCGAGAGCACACTGGAGCCAGCTCATGTTCATTTTCTCATCTACCAACACCCCCAAGTCCTCCGCAGGGCTGCTCTGAATCTCTTCTTTGCTCAATCTGTAGCTGTGCCTGGGTTTGCTCCGACCCAGGTGCAGGACCTTGCACTTGTCATGGTTGAACTTCATAAGGTTGGTATCAGCCCACCTTACAAGCATATCAAGGTCCCTCTGGATGGCATCCCTTCCCTCCAGTGTATCAACCGAAACACACAGCTTGGTGTCATCGGCAAACTTGCTGAGGGTGCACTCAATCCCACTGTCCATGTCAGTGATGAAGATGTTAAACAAGACTGGTCCCAACACTGATCCCTGAGGGACACCACTCGCTACTGGTCTCCAGCTGGACATTGAGCCATTGACCACAACTCTTTGTGTGCGGCCATCCAGCCAGTTCTTTATCCACCAAGTGATCCATCCATCAAATTGGTATCTCTCCAATTTAGAGAGAAGGATGTCGTGTGGGACAATGTCAAACGCTTTGCACAAGTCCAGGTAGATGACATCAGCTGCTCTGCCCCTGTCCATCAGTTCTGTAGCCCCATCATAGAAGGCCACCAAATTAGTCAGGTGGCATTTCCCCTTAGTGGAGCCATGCTGGCTGTCACCAAGCACCTTGTTGTTTTTCATGTGCCTTAGCATGCCTTCCAGGAGAATGTGCTCCAAGATTTTACCAGGCACAGAGGTGAGACTGACTGGTCTGTAATTCCCCGGGTCTTCCATTTTCCCCTTCTTGAAAATGGGGGTTATATTTCCCTGTTTCCAATCGTCGGGAACTTCGCCTGACTGCCATGATTTTTCAAATACGATGGCCAGTGGCTTAGCAACTTCATTTGCCAGCTCCTTCAGGACCCACGGATGGATTCCATCAGGTCCCACGGACTTTTGTACGTTCAGATTTTGAAGATGGTCTCGAACCAGATCCTCTCCTACATTGGGCCCAAGGTCTTCATTCTCACAGTCCCTGCATCTACCTTCTAAGACCTGGGTGGTGCAGTCAGAGCCTTTGCCAGTGAAGACCGAGGAGAAGAAGTCCTTCAGAACCTCAACCTTCTCCAAATCCTGTGTAGCCAGTTCTCCCGAAAGCTTCCTCAGGGGGCCTATGTTGTCCCTAGTCTGTTTTTTGTTTGCTACGTACCTGTAGAATCCCTTCCTGTTATCCTTAACATCCCTAGCCAAGTTTAATTCTAACTGAGCCTCAGCTTTCCTAACCTGGTCCCTAGCTTCCCGGACAACATCCCTGTACTCCTCCCAGGCCGCCTGTCCTCGCTTCCACTTTTTAGAAGCCTCTTTTTTCCTTTGAATTTTCCTCAGCAGCTCCTTATCCATCCAAGGAGGTCTCCTGGCCCTCCTGCTGCACTTCCTTCTAGTTGGGATGCAGCACTCCTGAGCCTGTAGCAGGTGATCCTTGAATATCAACCAAGACTCTTGGGCCCCCCTGCCCTCCAGGGCTATATCCCATGGAACCTTACTAAGCAGGTTCCTGAAGAGGCCAAAGTCTGCTCTTTTGAAGTCCAGGGCAGTGAGCTTGCTACACGCTCTTCTCATTGTTCTGGGGATCTCAAATTCGACCATCTCGTGATCGCTGCATCCGAGGCTGCCCTGGAGCATGACATTTCCAACCAGCCCTTCCCTGTTGGTGAGCACAAGGTCAAGCATGGCACCTCGCCTTGTCGGCTCCTCTATTACTTGCAGAAGGAAGTTGTCTTCCACACAATTGAGGAACCTCCTGGATTGCTTGTGCCGGGCCGTACCGTCGCTCCAACAGATGTCAGGGTGGTTGAAGTCACCCATGAGAACAAGGGCCTGCGAGCGTGAGGCTTTTCCTATCTGTCTGTAGAGTGCTTCATCCACAGGTTCTCCTGGATCAGGCGGCCTGTAACAGATCCCCACAGTAATGTCTCCCACAGCTGTTTTCCCTTTAACCCTGACCCACAAACTCTCTGTAAACTGCTCACCTGCCCCCAGACAGACTTCCATACTCTCCAGCCTATCCCTAACATAAAGGGCAACTCCCCCTCCCTGCCCGCTAGGCCTGTCTTTTCTAAAGAGCCTGTAACCTTCCATTCCAACACTCCAGTCATAGGAGCCATCCCACCATGTTTCTGTGATGCCTATTATATCACACTCCTGTAGAAATGCGCACATCTCAAAATCCATTTACTAGAAAAGGAAAAACAATGTATATTCTCCTAAGCTCATTCAAGGAAATGGCTAGGTCATTTCGTATGAAGTTTTAGAGGAGGAAAGTCAATACAAGGTAGGCATTTGTGGAATATAGTCTACCCAAACCAGCTACATTTTGGAGAATCTAGAACCTACCAAAATCAGGGTTTTGCAGTGAGAAGCTCAGCAAAATTTAGCCGTTGGCTATACCCAGCTGTACCAGCAGCACTGTATCTGAGTTCTCAAAGTTTTCATTAAAATTGTTTGGTTTAGAAAGTCTTACATCCAGTTGATCAGACTTACTAAATAATAAAAACAGCAAAAAATCAGATCCTGCAAGATATTGAATAGTCTCACTAGGAATTAAAAGCCAGGGGCTTTCTGGCCAGCTCTAGGATTTGGTCTTTTACAATAATCAGAGTTTGATCAAATCTGAATTTCTAAATCACTGCTTGCCTTTGCCCGTGATGAAGCGGAGGCATCTGTGAGGAAACATATTGGTCTTGTAATCTTAGCTTGTCCTCATTTCCAACCGACAAAATGTATTGAAAGACACTAAAAATATGTGTCACAGTTTCTTATGACCTTGTTTTTTGTAACCAATTGCTGTAGTTTCTACAGGCTTATTACATGACTATGAATGAAGTCTAAGGGTTTCTTATTTAATCAGATGTAGGGCACATGATGGTCTGCAGAAATATGCTGGTGGTGGTTACATGGGAAACAGTGATTTATTGCTTTCAAAACTAATCTATGAAGCCCACCAGATGTGAACATTAGAGCAGAAACCTGCACCAGGGAATACAACATGATGCATTTCAAAAAGAAGACTGTTGAAGTCAGTTGATGGACAGTGTGTTCTGGAGCTATGCACAAGCTTTAAAACAGGTGCCAGTCAAAAGAAAGGAAAAGCCAGAATCCAGCTGACAAAGGCAACAGCAATTGGGCAATGAGACTACTGGTAACCTACAGGAAGAAAGGCAAAAGGCAACAGAAAAATATTAATTTATTAGTGTAAAGTGGAAAGTACAGAGGCGAGGTCAGAACCATTTGCTTTTCCAAGGAAGTTTTAATTTGATTAGTCAATTATTTGCACTGGGAGTAAATGTTTTAGGGCAGTGAATGAAAATGTGGAGCCAGTGGTTCCTGATTTTTAACAGCATTTGCTTTCTAAGCATTAATTTTTTACTTTGATTTCATGGCACTTGGATATGAGAGTGTAAGTGTCCTTTCAGATCTGGGGAAAACCAAATAAATCATGCTTCTGCTTGTTAGGACAAAATTTGTCGAAGCTGTATGTAATTCATGCCCCTTTGGAGCAGGTAGGTGCTTGGCAGAAGCTAGACAGCACCGAGGAATAGTTTTCTAGGGACAGAAACTAGTATCTCCCAGTCAAGTAAGGCCTAAACCAATCAAAAAGTGTGAACCACAGATACCAGTGTATAATCCAATCTTTGTACGGTAATAAGATTTCATGATTACTCTTTTGAAGGCTGCACTCTGGTCAAGCAAGATAAGTACTGGCAATTTCCCTGAGCCTGAATTCAGTAAGATATCACATGTCACTTTCAACGATGTTCTCTGTGTGCTGTGTTGAGATCAAAACCTGGAGTAGAGTGTATCACACATCACGTCACTTGTTAGGTGATGGTGCAGTTAGGATGGCACAGTCTATTTCAATATCAGGAATATTCAGGTCTCAGACTTTTATGGATCTGCAGCTATAATTGCAGTGAGGTTTTGAAGAATTTGCAAAGACCAGATTTTTGCTTGGCGTAAATTGTCACGGGGGGGTGAGGATTCATTCTGCTTATATATGACAGAAAGGTTTAAGATTCAGGAATTATCTAATTGCATTTTAAATACTGCTAAATAAACAGGTCAAGTCCATGTGGGTGCTGCCCTGTGCTCAGCATCCTGGATGATGCTTAACTGCCAGCAAGGTGGAAGACCATCTCCATGTCACATTTGCAGTGGGGGCATGACTTATAGCTATATTTGGGATCAGACATGTCTAAATGTTCAAAGGACAAAGTGGAGTTTGAATGGCAACATGGGAGTAGGCATTTCAAGAATAATCTGCTTACTCAAATCTGTGTTAAGTCTCTGAAACATGACAGAAATCAGCAAGCATTATACACTTGTAAACCAAGCCTATTACTGGCAATGAGTTTAAAGATGTCCTATTATTAAAGGGGAGTTTCCTATATTTAAATGTCTGTAAAGGTATGCTCAGTTCCAGTCTTTTTCACAGCCTTCCAAGTAAAATGGGACAAGGTGTCTCAACTTTTTGTGTTGCTTGGGGTCTTACTGGGGTCTTACAGCTTCTGTTGTTTCTTGCTCTGGAGGAAGAGAAGCAGAAGCTTCTCTTATAGTACTGAGGAAAAGAGAATGATCCGGATTGAGACTGCTAGTTGCCATAGTACAAATAATAAGTACTTAAGCCTGATGAAAATGCGACTGAGTTCAGTTGCAGTAAATTAGCACTAGTTATTGAAATGTTAGGAAGGATTTTCTTTGCATTACAGTGATTAAAGCAGATAAATAAGAAGCCGGACAATTTTTTTGTGTGTGGCTACCATGTCTTAGGGCTGCCTCTAATAGCCCCAGTGATCTTTCCATCGTTGTTAATGGGTATTTAATTGGGATTTATTTCCATGGAATTTTTGTACCTTCAGATCATTACAGCACCACGGGAATTTTATAGCCATGGGGATCAACACGGTCTCTCTAGAGGTTCTGTTTGATGAATGAAGTTGGAAAGAGTTGACATATAGTTAGAAACCATTACCATTTTGAAAGACTCACAGGAGTGAGAAGAATCCTTTTCAAAGGGATCCTCTTTGTCCTATGCTGTCTAGCAGTCATCTCTTAAAAAACAGTAGAATGAATGCATCTGATCTTTTATTCCATTTTTAATTGATGTATCCTCAACATTCTACATGCTTTTTTTTTTTTTTCCTTATTTCAGGGCTGAATGGAACCACCCATCTATGCAGTTATTGCATTTTGTTCCTATCTTTCCAGAGCTTAAAAAAGAAAAAAATTATCATAAATAGGGAAGAATAGCTGGTAAATTCCAGCACTTGCATGTGACTCAGGAGATGTGAAAGCAATTGGTCTCCATGTCACAGACTTCCTGTATAACCTTGGGAAGTTACCTGTTTCTCAGTGCAGAAGAAGAAAACCTGGGCTTTTCTATTTTGCTAGGTAGAAGATCAAGTCAATATTTAAGACCCTGAATGACTGATGTGTGACATAAAATAACAAACTCATGGTAAGTACAGTTTGTCATGTCCTGTGGTTTCTGCAATAGGATTACCCAAAATACTCACTGTATTTCACCAAAATTAATTAGTATGGATAGGCTGTTTCCACCTATGTGCAAGTTTAGTGTTGTTAATGTTTTAAAATATTTGAAATTAATGACAAATCTGTATCTTGATAAGGCCATGTTTTCCCCATGATTTGGCCTTCAGCTATCCCTTGTTAATAGAGTTGAGCCAGCTTGGCTGGGTCAACATCTTTTCTCTTGATTCTTTTCCATCTTCAGAGGGCTTTCCATCTGTCTTCTCTCTTGATTCCTGTCTTATTCATGTGTGTATGCTTGGGCATGTGCAATACCTACAGAAAAACCCTCATTATAAGCAGCCACTTTGAACCATCCCCCTGCTCCCGAACACAATTTTGCTTGACATGTAGCTAAACGTCAGCTTCCACTTGGCAACTGTTCTTTTCTTTCTAAGTTGTTGGCCATGTGGGTGAGCAATGAAAGCAGAATTCCTTTCTTCTAATTGCTCCCAACCTGCACCACTCCCTGCAGTTGGGCCTGAGGAAAGGTTGTCAGGGCAGCAATCTCCTGGCCTTTAAAATTATCCATTCTTAAAAGTAATCTTCATATTGACGCTAAGGTTCTCTACACTAGGGTTGTTGCATTTGAAAACCAATCACCTGGTGTGGATTTTGCTGTAGCAGGACAGGCTCCAAAGTCACTGTCTGCACTTATGTTTTAACTCTTAAAATACCAATGTATTATTATAGGTCTAGAAATGAATATGCTCATTGCAACCTCTTCTTACCCTTCGTATCTACAGTATTTTCTTGCTTTTCCTCTACTTTTCCTTTACATTTAGCTCAGACCCCATCAGGTTTCTTCTTCAGTGTATCCTCCATCAGGACGTATAGTTTCTCTGTACCTCAAAAGCCACCATGACTCCCCAAGCAAATCTAACCCCTGATTTCCACCTGTGCTTCAGGCCACTTTAATTCTTCAGCCACGTTGAGGGCAATCAATCTTATTTGGCATTTCCTCCTTAGGCACAAAACCATGGTCCTGCATCAATACAGGGTGCGCTTTAGGCACACAGGCTTGGCGAGAAAACAGCTCCTGTGTAGCAGGAATACATGGGGACCAGTTTTGTCTGGAAATCCTTCCTTGGGGAAAAACACAAATCCATAGTTTTGCAAACAGTGTTCATGCCAAGGCATGGGACAGACACCAGGGCTCAGGGCACAAGCTTTTAGAAAACCCGGAAACTAGCTTTTCCTTTCTCAGAGACTGCAATGATAGCTATGTGTATCATGACAGGTATGTTGTATGCAGATGTAAATTCAAAGCCTGCTTTTAGAGTAGGGAGTTGACCATGACCCAAGTTACTTCTGCCTTCTCCTTCCTATATAAGTAAATTATCCGAAATTCCTTTGTGTAGCAGTGCCCACCCCATTGCACTTTACTCTCCCCAGATCACAGGCTGGAGTAGCAGAGAAACAGCATCCCCTCCGCAGATGGATCCCAGGCTGAGCAGGTTCACACAGCAGAAAGGGAGCCCCTTTCAAAGTCTTCCAGCAGTCCTGATCTAAGGTGACAAGACAAATTAGGGGTTAGGCCACAAGTGGCTGAGTTAAATCTGCAAGAAACTAATCAGTCAGGGAGGCTGTAGGAACAAGAAATGAACCCAGATTCATAAATGCTAGCCCTGTGTCCTAAGCACCAATAGAAATTGTGAGTGCTCTTGACCCATCACCTTGCAGCTGCACAGGTAGCTGGAAAGGGTTGTAAGGCACTTGCATCGTGCTTTGTGGGGTGCGATTGATGTAATGGAAGAATCATTTACAGAACTCAATGCTTAGCTGCATAGCCATTTAATGTTCAGGGAGTACTTAGTCACTTGTGACGTGAAACTCTGGAGGACGCACAGCTTCTGGCTTCCTGGATAGGCAGGAATCTTCTTATGAGGGGAATCTTCTCATGAGAGTAATCTTCATTCTTCCTCGTGCGACTGCAAAGAAGATAAAAGGGAAAAGGACACTTCATGTCTTTTCTCTGGTGCTGTCATATAGGATGCAGAAAACCATCTAGTCAGGTGAATGAAAAACATAAGCTGTACAGGCAGAGATACAAGGAAGAAAGGTTTAAGTGGTTCTTTGCTAAAAATCATGTTCTTGTTTGTGGGATAAAATGGATTTTTAAAGAATCTGTTTACAATTGGATGAATTATGTAAGTATCCATTATGTAATTGAATAATAGCATAATCTTCCATAATGACAGGCAGAAGCCTTCTAATGTTTGGGACAGGACTGTTATTTTCTTCTTACTTGGATATCTTTCAGATCCATTGTTATGAAGTTCTTTACATGATGTTTCCTTTCTTCCCTCTTTGAAATTCATCCATGCTAACTGGCTGTATTTACTCTATTATTATACTTCCTTGAAAATGTCTTTTCTTTATTACTTACGTCTTGATAGCATTCCAAGTGTACCATGCTGTGATGCTCTTTTATGTTGCTCTTGCAAGTTTGAGCCTCTGGATCCAGTTCTTGTACCTCTACACCTGTTAGAGCGCACTCCAAATATAGGATAAAACTATCTCCATGCAAGGTGAAACAAAGGTCTTTGAAGGACAAAGAACAATTTTATGAGGATGGTTATAGGCTTACAAGGGATTTTTCCCTTCAGTGGCTTGAAAGGACAAGAAAGGCGACTTACATGAGTAAGCATTTGTGAGTTCCTGGATCAAATCCTCCATTGGTTTTGAGTACACTTTGCTGCAAAGCTGATTATATTTTTCTTTTAAACATGTTTTTGCTGGAAATTTTACTGCTGATGTGGGGTTTCTTGTTTCTTTTTTATTTTGGTTTATTTTTTCCTTCATAATGTGGTATAATGTCCAGATAAAAACAAAGTTTTTCAGTGAGTTATCAATATGTTTAACACTGATGGCATTTTTCATCTTCCTTTCAAACACTGGTATATGGAGCTTGTCTGTAGAAGGGCAGTGCTGTGGGTGGGATTTATGAGGGGGATGCATCTCTTTTCAAAATCATGAAAAACCTCTCATTTTATGAAAAAGCCACAAACCCCTTGGGAAGCACAGAGGCTTCAGTTTCAAAACTGAACTGCTTCTGTCCACTTTTCTTGGAAAATCTTCAAGGAGTCTCCAGATTTTCAATGTTGATGTTTGCAACCTCCTGTAAAAGAAAATACCCCTCCCCTCGATTTTTTTTAAGCACTGATTTATATATATATATTTGAATATTCACGTTTCAGTGAATTGCTGACCAGAATGACATTTCTGTGCCCTGGAAGAAATTATGAGCCTTTTTTTTTTTCCAACTTCTATTCCACAAAGCCCCCTTAAACATTTTCTCACAGCGTTTGTTTATAGCATAAGCAGGTTTATTCCACGACTGGGGATTTGTTTAGCCATAGGGTAAATTAGATTGGCCACATGTGGTGTTCAGAGTGCCACAGTGGGGTCTGTGTAACACCCTCTACAAGTAACACTGCTGAAAAACAAGGGAGAGGTCTGAGGGACAATATAATCCTGCAGTTTAGCTGGGTTTCTTGTGGCAGTGGTGGTTGTTGTTGTTGTTGTCTTGAGTTGCGTGTACTACGTTTGAAGAGAAAGCTGGGACTGGTTGGAGCCTTAATAAGAAATAAAAAAATTGGAGGTGAAAGGGCTCACTGATAAAAGAGTTGCTTTCATTTACTGCTCCAGGCATCTGCTGTAAAGGAGCCAAAGCGAATGTGCAAGCATCAGAGACAGTCGCAGGAGGGAGGAGGCAACAGTCAGAGCTGTGAGTAACTGTACATAAACATAATTTAAATCAAAACAGCTGAATAACAATTTAGGACATAAAAGGAAAGAGAAAAGGTGGAATGAAGTAAAGAAAAACAAACCCCACAAATCGACCACAGTCAAACGAGAGAGGAACGCAGAGGAGCAGCAAATGGAAGACGAAAAATCAAGCAAAGCCATCAGGGTCCAGCGGTTCATTCCTGTGGTACCCTGCGGTTCCCAGCTCAATTACTCAATAAGGTCTCATGATTTGCAGGCCAAGAGGAGCCCTGAAGTACCAAATCTCTCCTTCAGGCTTGTTGTCTTCAAACACAAGGCTCTTCACAGCTCAACCTCCCCATAGTCACTTCTTTATGCTGCTTTCTGCATCACCTCCCAGACCCTCTGCTCTGCAGTGACCCACCATGCTCAGTTCTACTGCTGCCATCACTTCTGCTTGCCTGGAGCCACCAGCACCTTTTCCAGACAGGTTCTCCTTACCCCCAGAAGCCCTCCCCAAACACTGCTTGCTGCTGTTGAGCCCCTGCTGGTACCCATCAGTTGGAGATGGACAGTCCCAGGGCATTATCACTCATCATCTTGCCATCCCGGGTCACTGCTGCTATTTCTTCCCATGTTCACATAGCTCCTTTTACAAAGGGGTTTTCATCTACAATTAAGGTTCCTAAGTCCTAACACAACAGCTGTTGATGCTGTGCAGTCACCGAGGCCTTTGTGTCTTCTGCCTTTTCTCAGTCCCGCCCAGTGCCATTGGCTGGTGGCCTTACAAAGGAACAAGTACAAATTTGGATTTTAAAATCCTATTAAATACTTGGCCTGGATGATACCATGTGGCAATAAGTGCCACTGATGACTCAGTTTTAAATGTGATTTCCATTCTTATTAAATGGTTACAGCAAGCAGAACATTGCCAGGTCGACGTGGCTAATAGAGAATGCTGTTGATGGACTTCACAAAGACTAATTGCCCACTCCTTCAAATCCAAGAGATGTTGTTGTGATGGAACAAAGACCCATCTTTGTTCAGTGGCTGGAGAAGAATGGCCAGAGCAGAAGAAAACAGTAGGATAAAAGAGTGTCTCAAGCAGAGGCTGTTACCCCATACTTCTGAGGATGTTATTAAAGGCTCTGCAGTAAACCTTTAGCAAAATGTCTCCCTGACCCCAGTGCTGAAGCCTCCTTTGTGCCTGGAAGAATGAGGGCTTATACCCTTTCCAAAATACTTGGGGTTTTGCTTTCTCATTAGTGCATGTTGGGCATGTTTCATTTCTCAGGTTTGTGATATGAGAAGAAGCTAAGAAACAAAATAATTCTCCCTCCTTTATGAGAGACACGATGTTATTTCCCTCCCTGATCTATATGTCCAATTAATCCATAAAAGTTCCTCTCTGCTAATTTGATACCCCGTTTTCCAGCTTTACCAGCATCTGAGCCATCTGATTTGTTTGTGAGCATATAGTGGGATGAGGGTGTGTGACAATATTTTTTCCACAGCAGAAATGTGTGTATTTTTTCATGCATACATAATTAAAAATGGTTGAAAGCGACTTTGATTAAGCTTTCTCAAGAATTCAAACTAATGTTAATGATATTTCAGAAGAGATCATGCAATAATATTGTCAGGGGAAAAAAGAAGGAGATTGCTTGGGGAAAACCACCATATTAGCAAAAAACCCTCAAACAGCTTGTGACTGGAAACATTTTGCTGTCTTTTCTTTAGCCTATACTAACAAGTGACCACTGTCAGGCAGTTACTAGGATAAATAATACATAATAGCAAGACTAGAGAGAAATGAAGAGTCATAGGCAAGGGAGGAGAATATTGTTTCATCTCAGAATTGAAATGAAACAGAGGCCAAAATCAGCAGGGTGGGAAGCCTGTTCCAGATGGCAGGAGCTGCAGAAGCTATTGCACCAACAGTAGCCAGCTTGTGGGAAGAGGCAGGGAGAAATAATCGGGTTTCATCCAACAAAGTATCAGGTAATGTAAGAGGGGGACTAACCAGTGCCAAAGCTCTGACTGATGCTTCCTGAAGGGGATAGTCCTGCAGTAATTGGGAGGGTCACTGTGACTCAGAGACCACACGCTGCAGGGGAGGCGGGGGAGGTAGAGGGGTTAGTACTTTTTTCCTAGATGCAGCACTGAGTCATAAAGGCTTTTTCTTTCCTTTCTTTCTTTCTTTTTTTTTTTTTCTTTTTTCTTTCTTTATTTTTTTCCCCATTTTTCTTTTTTTTTTTTTTTCTTTTTTTTTTTTTGTCTCTTCTGTTGAGTAGAATTCTAGCATGTTCTTTTTCCAGAAGATTTTGAAGAGAACGTTTTGGAGAGGCATTTCACAGAGCCCAGCAGACAGCCCCATGTCAGCTCAGATCTGCACCCTCAGGCAGCAGCCCCTCACCCAGGACAGGTTCCATGAGAGCTCCCTGTCTGCTGACAGCCACGGGACAATGTGGTCCTGCCTGCAGACCAATGGGACCAGAGCAAACCGAAATAGAGGGGACAGGGTTTATAATAAGCATCCCATCTTATGGAAAGGATTAAGGGACATGTCTGAAAGCAACCATGGCTTCAGTGGTGAGGATAGCAATGGGGCATAGCTTCCTTCATCTGCAATCTGGCATTCTATGTGACCACATTTCCTCTTCAGTGACCTACGGAGCAGGGTGAACTCTTGGGATCACAGAATCATAGAATAGTTAGGGTTGGAAAGGACCTTAAGATCATCCAGTTCCAACCCCCCTGCCGTGGGCAGGGACACCACACACTAAACCATCTCACCCAAGGCTCTGTCCAGCCCAGCCTTGAACACCGCCAGGGATGGAGCATTCACAACTTCCTTGGGCAACCCATTCCAGTGCCTCACCACCCTCAGGGTAAAGAATTTCTTCCTTATATTCAATTTAAACTTCCCCTGTTTAGGTTTAACCCGTTACCCCTTGCCCTATTGCTAGTAAATGGGTCAAATCTGAAAAGGAAATTAGAAATAACTTTTTTAAACTAAGAAAAAATTGCTTTAGCTGGGTATATGCCTTCTTGTACCCTTTGTTCTTACACAGAAGATACAAAGTGTAATAGGGAAGCTCCCACACATCACACTGGCTTCTAGCAGCTGGAAAACTTCTCATGGCCCCTGATGGTCTTTGACACAGGTGTAAGGAATGCATCAAAACTGAGGTTTCCCAAGGTCCGTGTTCCCCTCTCTAGGCCCCAGATGGCATTGCCAGCTCATAGAGCTGTGAACACAACCTAATGTTGCATAGTGATGGCCATCAACAAGCAGTTTATGGCCAGCCAACACATAAGCAGGCAGGGCTGATGCAGAGAGACCTTTCTCCACATTTTCCTCATGTTGCAGACCCAGCTGGTCTTACAATTCATTTCTGAGGTTGCTGTAAGGTTTGGGCTTGGAGGTGGTAATCCAAGAGTTGCTGTTCAGTGATTTCAACTGCAAGATGTCAAACCCCTTCATATTCAAAAGTACAGAATCACAGAATCACAGAATCCCAAGGGTTGGAAGGGACCTAAAAAGATCATCTAGTCCAACCCCCCTGCAAGAGCAGGGTAACATACAGTACATCACACAGGAACTTGTCCAGGCGGGCCTTGAATATCTCCAGTGTAGGAGACTCCACAACCCCCCTGGGCAGCCTGTTCCAGTGCTCTGTCACTCTTACAGTAAAGAAGTTCTTCCTGATGTTAACGTGGAACTTCCTATGTTCCAGTTTACACCCATTGCCCCTTCTCCTATCACTGGATATCACTGAAAAAAGCCTAGCTCCATCATCCTGACACCCACCCTTTACATATTTGTAAACATTGATGAGGTCACCCCTCAGTCTCCTCTTCTCCAAGCTAAAGAGACCCAGCTCCCTCAGCCTCTCCTCATAAGGGAGATGTTCCACTCCCTTAATCATCTTTGTGGCTCTGCGCTGGACTCCTTCAAGCAATTCCCTGTCCTTCTTGAACAGAGGGGCCCAGAACTGGACGCAATATTCCAGATGCGGCCTCACCAAGGCTGAGTAGAGGGGGAGGAGAACCTCTCTTGACCTACTAACCACTCCCTTTCTAATGCACCCTAAGATGCCATTTGCCTTCTTGGCCACAAGAGCACATTGCTGGCTCATGGTCATCCTCCTATCCACCAGGACCCCCAGGTCCCTTTCCCCTTCGCTACTTTCCAGCAGGTCAACCCCCAACCTGTACTGGTACATGGGGTTGTTCTTCCCCAGATGCAAGACTCTACACTTGCCCTTGTTAAATTTCATCAAGTTTCTCCCCGCCCAACTCTCCAGCCTGTCCAGGTCTCGCTGAATGGCAGCACAGCCTTCTGGTGTGTCAGCCACTCCTCCCAGTTTTGTGTCATCAGCAAACTTGCTGAGGGTGCACTCAGTTCCCTCATCCAGGTCATTGATGAAAATATTAAACAGCACCGGTCCCAGCACCGACCCCTGAGGAACTCCACTAGTCACAGACCTCCAGCTAGATTCTGCGCCATTGACCACAACTCTCTGCCTTCTTCCTTTCAACCAGTTCTCGATCCACCTCACTACTTGATCGTCAAGCCCACACTTCTTTAGCGTATCTATGAGGATGCTGTGGGAGACAGTATCAAATGCCTTACTGAAATCAAGAAAAACTACATCTACCGCTCTACCATCATCCCTCCACCTAGTCACTTCCTCATAGAAGGCTATAAGGTTGGTCATACATGACTTCCCCCTCATAAAACCATGTTGGCTGTTCTTAATGACCCCCTCGTCCTTGATATGCCTAGTGATGGAGTCAAGAATAAGTTGTTCCATCATCTTTCCAGGGATGGAGGTAAGGCTGACCGGTCTATAATTACCCGGGTCCTCCTTCTTGCCCTTCTTATAGATTGGTGTGACCTTTGCCATCCGCCAATCCTCAGGCACCTCGCCCGTTTCCCACGACTTACCAAAGATGATGGAAAGTGGCCTAGCAATGACCTCCGCCAGCTCCCTCAGCACCCGTGGGTGCATTCCATCCGGTACTTTGCTATGTTTCTGTCTCAGAAACCAGTTTGAATTTTAGTACCAAATCAGTTACTTGGGGTTGGTGATTTGACTTTGGCTTCATATAATTTTAAAGAAGCTTGGATACAAACACTAGTTTTTAAAGATGCCAGGCCTAACAGTTCCAGTTGAAAGTGAACAATGAACACACTTACTAACTTGCCACACGAGATACACACATTGAATCTGCATTAGTTATTTGGCAGCATCATGAATACTCTCCTCAAATTGATTTGATGACTAAACACTGTTTAGAATAGCAACCAATTCTCCTGAGAAAAAAATGTAACTTTTAGGGCTAACAGTTTCTTACTGTTCACATTCCTCCTTGAAATTCTGTTCAGCTTTTGGTCTAAATTATTCATGGCAAAAAATTTAGATTAAAAATGTATTTTGGGGTGATGACAATAACCCTACAAGGTTCTGCTGGCTTTTCCCTTCGTTGTTCTTGGGTTTTTTGAAATCTGAAAATTATTCTTATTTTTAATTACAAACTCATATCACTTGATCAAAAATACAAGTTTTGCCTAATTCGAGCAGCTTTAAACAGAGAATAATACCTTTTGACTAATTGGTCGCTTAAAAGTACAATTTTTCTGGATGCTCAACAGGAAGAAATAGAACAAAATGCATGAATGTTCAATGAGCTGAAAAATCTGTTTTGTACCAATTCTGTTGGTCAACTTTTAAAACCAGTCTCACCTCATTGAACTGAATAGCACAGCTTCTTCTTAAAAGGCCAACAGTTTTTCAAGCAAATTCTTTTGCATGTCACCCTCAATTTATAAAACAAGCAAACAAGCAGCTGATACCAGCTTTTGGCCGAGGTGTTTGTAGGAAAGGTCCAGCAACCTTGCTGCTGTCGATCAGAGATGTTTTCAAGGCCACAGCGTGTTTTCCAATAGCTGTGGTGAGTTTAGTGCTGCCATCTCGGGGAAATCTGAGAGGAGCAAGGTTATTAAAAGAAAAAAGAAAAAGTAGAAACAGCAACCACTATTTTTTTTTTCCTTCAAAATATGACAATAAACAAACAGAAAAGGTCAAAAGATAAATCACAGATGGGAACTCCAAGACTTTACTGGCTTTTCCACTTACCATTTATCTTCTCAGCTCTGCTTTCTTTTGCCAGAAATGATACTTTCCTGATTTATTTTTTTACTGTTGTGGGCAGGAGGTCTATAAACTGATCTTTATGAGTCCTGGTAGAATCTGTATGTTATATCCTGTAGGTATTTCTAGGTTTGTGTATAATACCAGCTCAGTCCACCTTGGCAGACAAACATCCCCGAAACCTACAGGTGATGTCGCTGGACTTCTAATCACTGAATAAGCAGCAAGTTTTTGGAGAGAAATAGAACTGGTGACAAAGTGACACATTGAAAAGGGCTTCTAAGCAGAGCTCTGCATGCAGGGGCTGGATGCATTTGCTCCTCTTTTTTTTTGAATCATTGACTGATTTGAACAACATTGTTCCGGGCTAACCTGAAAGGAACCTTTACCCTTCCTATAGCCCCAAAGTGAATCAGAAAATCAAACCATAAGAGGAATTAATTTCAGATTGGAAAAAATAAATAATTCTGTTTTGACTGTAATTCTTGATTTTCTTCTGCTCAAAAGGGAAATTCAATTCAGTTTCTAAATTAAATTTCAAAATGAAAAAAACCCCACATATTTATTTCAGTAATGTCAAAGGGAAATGTATTGAACATATATTTTTAATTTTTTTAGGATGATCTGCTGAACTTAGCCTTGGTTCACAAGTGCCTTTGCTCGGTTTGGAAAGGAGCTCTTTTCATCCCGTTGTGCAGTGCGCTCCTCTTGGGGTGGCTCCAGCATGGGGAACAGTGGTGGGGATGCTGAAATGTCAGGCTGTTCTCAGCCTGATGCTTGGTGCCATCTCCTGCTCATCCATGAATGGTGACTGATGGAGTGCATCAGGTATCAGCAGACACAAACCAGCCTGGGTGGATATTCAGCGACAAACACGTATGCTGGAGTGACATCCCCAGAGCATTCCTGTGCAGTCACCAACTGCAGCTCCTGCTGTGATGTCTCCCCTTAGCTCCTGATGTCCGTCCTTTGCTCTCCTTCACCCTCGAAGGTACTGACATAATCATAACAGGCCTTAGGAGCTCCAGTTGCATAGAACACCAGTGATGCCATGGCAATACAAGATCTCTCTGCTGGCTGACTTAACCCCTCATCCTTCAGGACAGCTCTTCTCACCTGCTCACAGGTGACTGTTTTGCAAGTGGGCTTCTGATATTTGTTTGTCCCATACAAAACACAAGAGGAACAAATTTTGCCCTGACCAACTCTTCTAGGGTGAAACTTGTCTCTACCTACTTGTGAGCCTCCACCCCTGCCACATACATTTTACTGTTGACTTTCCTATTTTTTGTCATGCTCTCTGCTTGTTGTCTGAGACAAGATGAAAGATTTTTAATAGTGATGGCATACAGCTCTAGAGACAAAAGGGTCTATTCTTTTCTTATCTTGGATGTGTTAAAAACACTCTACCTTCATCCTGCTACGTTCAAAAGGAGACAAAAAGTGAAACGAAGAGAACAATTTTTCAGCACCATTAATAAAACAACCCCAAATGATATAAAATAGCCTTGTTTCACATGACAAACACTGTACCTACGAGCTTTGGCTTCTCATAAAGAGAGAGAGAGAAAACCTTCAGAACTTTTTCTGGGCTCTCAAACTTCCAGCGTGGTTCGTAGGGGCTGCAATTTAGCCCCAGGCGTTTGAGAATCTACTTTGTGTGTTTTGGCAATGACATGAAAATGCAGAGAGAACTGTACATCTTGCAGTTGTATGCTGGGCTAGGCGATCTGAGGGGCCTGTCTATAATAGAGGAATCATCTTTTCTTCAATGAAGTGCTACTATTGTTGTGATCTTCAATAAAGGATATAATGGACGCATTCATGTGGTGGCTGTTGTTTGTGTGTCATTCTTTCAGCGTACAGCTAAGCGCACAAGAGTCTTTTAAACTCTTCTCTACTCAGATCCAGTAGTGCTAGCATTTTGTGCCAAACTAGGTTGGTTTTCCCCCCGCAAGCTTCTTTTCCTATTATTTTTGGATAAAGCCAATTGACCGTGAAATACCTTTTTATTGCAAAATGATATGTCCAAGCCCTCACTGTGGGATCCTAAGTTAAAACAGCACTGTAATGCACATTTGCGTAGAGGTGCTGTTGGTTTAAACATCCACCTTTCTAAAATTAGTCACTTTGGCCCACTCTAGGCATGTTAGGAAGCTGATGTTCATCAGGGTTCAGAAATACTATTCAAAGCTGCTTTTGGATACCATAATCATATCAACAGCCATTTTTCATAGAAGAAGTCCAAGCTGACTTTAGGCCTTTCATATGAGTAAACAGAATTCTCAGGTCTTCATAGGATGACCCAAATAAAGTAATTTTCCTCTGTTTGATTAGAGAGGAGAGATTTACAAAGACAAAAGGCAAAGCTTGTGCCTGGAAAGGCAGGAATTTGCATAAACTCACACAGTAATGGCAAGGAGCAAAGAACATTTTAGCATGCAATGTGCATGTACACTTATCACAGACACAATCACTAGTGTGTGGTCAGATATGTGGCTCTGATGGAGGGGCAAGGCTTTGAGGAAGATTGCTGAGCAAAGATGCAGCCAGTAACTGGGAATGCACAGGATGAGGCTTACATGGGCCATGAGAAGATGCTCGTTTTTTAACCATACAACAACAAGAGGGGCAGGGGAGGAAATGTTACCTTGAATCTGCTCTAAAGAACTTACTTGAATCAATAGGCCTACATTTAAATAAGTTTAGATGTAATTATCCGTTAAAAATCTGGTTTTCTGCTTTGGTAGCTGGAAATCCTAGGCACTTTTATTTAAAATTTGTACCAATCTCAACCTCATTTAACTGCACAATGTGAACAGTTTAGGGAAAGAGGTGGAAAAAAAAAGAAAAACACAAAACCTTCCAACATCTTTTCTTTTTAGGCAAGTTGAAAAGGATGAGCACCTAGCAAGGGTGGGTTTTTTTTCTCAAGTCACTTTTTAAAGATTGTTATTATCTTTTCCTATTAAAGTTAACATTACCATATGCTGTTGAGCTTTTGTTGATGGCAATGCTTAAACTGGGATGTTGTTTCCTTTGGAGATTCTTACTGCCAGTCATTAATTTACATTTTTTTGAAATCGTACAGCGAGTGCTTTGTTGATGCCTGTTTTCATTTTGTTTCTCTCTCTTTTCAGGTCACACATGAGGAGTTTTTTCAAACAGCAAGTTAAGGCGATGGAATGAAATCAGTGACATCTGCCACTCACGCTCACTCTCTCCATCCTGTTTACCCGTAGCCCCCCTTTTCCCCTTTTCTTTTTGTAATGTTCCTAGTTTTCATCCCATTCAATGGCCACCCCGTATTCTGCCCCCCAGCCCCAGTTTCTTCAGTAATTACTGTGCGGCATGCATTTGAATGTGAATCTCTTTCTCTCCTTCATTCTTTGGCTCTTTTTGGCTGTTGTTTTGGAGATGTCTTAATGTTCCCATTTGAACTGAGATGTCTCCCTTCTTAAACTTCAGTCATGTCCATTTTTATTTTGTCTCTGAGGAAATCAAAGATCATGTCACGAAAATGAAGTGTCCAGCACTTAACATGATCCCATGCTGATCGTAACAGGCTTCTAGGAATTGTCCTACTCTGTGCTTTTGGTTCCCTATTGTGGTTGACCATCTCCATAACAATCTAAATAAATTAAATCTAATTAAAAAGCAAAAGGACACAACTGCCTCCCCACTCCCTCTTTAAAAGCTGAATGAATAACATTGAATCCTCTCCAGTAGGAAATTTATGAGGCTGAGAGTTAGGGTCCTGATCCTCAAATCTTTACTCATGCACTAATCCTCACACACTTGATTTATCCTTTCAGGTTTAGTTCACACAATGACTCATAAAAATAAGTGATGTAGGACTGGGCTCTTCAGAAACTTGCAATGACACAGTTTTCCCCAGTGTTTTCTTTCATTATTGTGATTCTTAACTACTGACTATGCAGGCAGATCAAATCTTTTTTCAGTCCTTACCTCAGCAAGTAAAGAGAGTAGCAACTTGTCAGAGAAGGATTTGATCCAACAAGCATACAGGTATATGTTTTAGGTTTCTTCAGTAATAGACTTGTCTTTCTTGTACCAGAATCATCAGGGATCATCCCATTGTATCACAGCATGGATGTTCCTTATTACAATGCTTGAAACAATCTATTTAGGACAAGCTGCTTAAAAACTCTTTGCAATACAGATCACCACCAAAAAGGAAACAAAGGAAATTCTAGACTATAGCAAGACTGATCTGTTTAGTATATGCCCCTAAAACTTAATGTGCACGGTCAGGATTCAGTTAAGTGCTCTGTCGCTAAAGCTTGGATTGAAGCAGCCCTGCTGTAAAGTTTCTTTCCTGATGTCATTTTAAAGTGAGAAGAGGAAAGACGAGAAACAAATTGACACGTACTGTGATAAATTCCTGTAATGGATTAGAAACAGTGCATTGCTGACACTGAAGTCAGAAGAACAGAACAGTTTGGGAAATGGTTCAGAGATGCTGGCTCTGGTTATTTCTTCCAGTGGAGTAATAAGAATGCTGGAAACTTGCCTTGCGTGTGTGTGATCTGGACTCAAGTCCCTCTGGAAATGCATTAAAAAAAGCGAGGGCTCGTTGCTAAAGGGTATTGTTTGGAAAATCATACAAAACAACTACCAGCAAAAGAAACCGCTTTTGTAGATGATGGGAAATATCAGGAATGGATAAAGTTATTCACATTAGGCTGAATACTTATGTCTGTCTTCCTATCTGAGTTAAGAAGCAAAGGGAACTTAAGGTTTGTCCTGTTCTTCTCTCTCCAGGTACTCAGCTCAGGTGGGTCCCACCAGGAATTTATAAAGGCCAATTTTACAGACTGCTAGAGAGGCAGAAGGCTGCTCGTTGACTGGTTGGAGTCACATTTATTCTGTTTTCTTCTTCTGTTTTGGGTAGTTCATTCTGGTGTATTTAGGAGATTACCCTCCAACATCTGGGAATCATTTTCACACCAAGTGATGGGAAGACAACCCTCAATTACACCACTGAATCCCACCCCACTGCTGAAAACAGCACGTCTGCATACGCGCGCCCCGCTTGCTGCCTGATCAGGGGCAACCACCTGAGAGGTTCTCCTCCTTTGTGGCCCCTTCTGCTGGGGTGGCTCTTCCACAGGGCTGGAAGCCCATACAAAGCAATCCAACTTCCCTTGCTCTCTGCCCCTTGAGTAGCTCCTGTTCTATGGGAAAATGCACTTTTTTTTTTGCCCCTTTCTCTTCTTGCCCTGACTTGGAAGGAGGTGTTGGAGGCTTTACCAGTGCTGGTGTCCCATTGCTTCCTTCTCAGTCTCCCTCCCCAAGCATCACATTCCCCTCTGAGGGGCTTAGAAAGAGCTGTTGCTTTGGTTGGATTAAAATACAGACATTTTACCCCAAAGTAACAAAGTGTTGCAAAACAGGAGGAAGTGATGGGAAGAGAGGGCTTTTCCAGAGAAAAGTCTGCTTGGAGGGTCTTAATGGAGGTGTAAAACTATACAAGTGTGAAATGTGATTATTATTATTTATGAACTACCCTGCACTCTGCCTGACACTGCCTGAGATATCATTTTACTGGCACATGGAAAGCAATGCAATTCTTTGGCTTCCTTCCCTGCTATGAGTGTACCCACAGCCTGAATGGGGCGTTTGGAGACCTGTTTCTAGCATGTGGATCTCACAGGGCAAATCGCACAACAAGAGACCAGAGGTCTGACTTGAACAGGGGCAGCCTGCACAGGAGTATTCCCAATGAGGAATTTTTAGAGTGATTTATGACCAGGGAGTTTTTGGTATGGAAGCTACATACTAGAATACACACATGAGCATGGTGGAGCATGAGAAAGCACTAAAATACCCTCACTAGAAAATCAACACAGTTTCATACATGTAACATATCCAGTAACGAAAACCCCTTTAAAATAATCCTCTGAGCAATTTGTGCCTCTGTAAACAGGTGCTTCTCTATAGCCATCATCTGGGATCAGAATGGAAGGGGAAAAAACCTAAGGCCAGTGACAGGCAGAAAATGAAACTATTGAGAATCAGAATTGGAGAATATCAGAGCAAAAGTAGGACCAAGGTGAGGGGGCTCAGTGGGGCAGAGGAGAAGGGGAATGCCAGGGTAAAAGGACCCTGGGCTAATCTGGCTTTCACATTACCTGCATGCATGCATTACCCATGCTGCTGCTGAGCTATGGGATGCTGGAGCACTCAGACAAGCCATGTGCTACTCACGGGGGATTTCCAGCTGCCAGCAGAAATTCTGGTTGTAGAAGGTATTTCAGGGCTTGTGGTACTGGATCTCTGGCTGAGACAATCAAGGTCTGAATGGCAGCCCCCTTTCACCTATGGCCATATGTCCTGGCTTCTGTAAATTGTACGGGGTTGCCTGCTCCCTGCGGACCTGTAAATGTTTTCCTTTAGATCTGGTGTCTCTAGCAGCAATGACTTAAGTACTTGCAGTGGGGGAACTGCTCTGATGATCCCTACTTTTCCCATTTTGGCAATATTGAGGAGCTGTCATCAGGATTCATCTAACCTACTATTGTTCACTCCCTCCCCCTTAGAAATAGTAAGATTTCCTGCTGCTTTCCTGTGAGATAAATACCAGGGATTTAGGATGAGCAGAGCAGCAAATCATCTGTTGGCTCTTGCTTCCTCTCTCTCTGCAAGCAGCATTTCCTCTAGCACTGATTTATATTTGGTTCCACAGGAAGAGAAGCTGCCAGGGGACATTTCAGCCTTTGACACCGCAGTCACCAGGGACCTGGAGCTGAGCTCATGTCTTGCAAGAGCAGCTGTATAGATGCCCAGAGAAACCCAGCCTACATCTCTGGTTCTTAGGGACTTCAGTGTTTTGTGCCCACTGATCATCCTGATAGATGGAAAGTAAAGCCATGAATGCCACCTGGTAGTGCAACCTGCTCCCCTGGCCCACTCCAAGTGGGTACCAGTTGCATGGGTGAGTGCCCAGGGCGCTGCTACAATACAATGGTACCTACAGAAATGCAAGGCTCTAAAACCAAGCCCTTTGCTCCTGGCTACAGTGGCCGAATATAGAGCTTGGGAGATCTGAGTTTTCCTCCAGACTTTACCATTACCTTCAACGTTAATCATGCCAAAGTATCTCCTATGCTGAGCTTCCTAAGTGACCTGCGTTGTGTGGAAAATCCCTTAAGATCTTCGAACAGAAGGTGCTTAAAAATATCAGATTGCTCTGAATTGAATGTGGCCTCCTGAATAGAGCACAGGTGAGCTCAGACTGCATCCCCTTGTTTTAAAGGGAGTTCTGGGCACTGGGGGGGGGGGTTGTTGCCTTTTCCATCAGTGGGACTAATGACCTTGCCACCAAAGAGGTTTTGATTTGTCCACCCAAGCAGATAACCACAGCATTACACATGTTGGTCATGCTCTTTTCATTTTGATGAGGTGATGCAAACAGCCAGCTGGCAGACTGCTGGTGGGTCTGCCCAAGGCTTGGGTGGAGCGGGGAGATTAGCAGGCCTGGGCCAGCTGCAGCTCTTGATTTTCATGCAGGGTTTGCATGGCTCCCACCCTGAGTCTATCTGGGGTGACCTGCAAGGGGCTGTGCTCGCCTAGGAGATGTTTGTCAGGTGATGAGTGTCTTTGTGATGATGTGAAGCAGATGCTGCCAGTCTAAATTGCTCTACAATACTCTCTGGGAGCACTGCCATCACCTGCCTTTGGGGTCATCTTCCCTCCCTGAAGCATCATCTCCCCGGGGTCTCCCGCACCAGCTGTGGGATGTGCCCCACTGGCTTGGCTGTATGGTGTGGGATTGTTGAGTAAGCAGCTCAAACTGGCTTTTGTTCATCTTTTTAATGGCTCTCCCCCACATGTCACACTGGTCAGGAAAAGACTCCATTGATTAGCTCAGCCTTTGGGCTGAAAACCTTCAAGCTTTTGACTTGATGCTTTTCAGCCAAGTATTTCACCTAACAGAGCTCTGGGTAGGGTACGTGGATACTTTTACTTGTCTGCTCCGACAGGTGGTCTTGGAAAAAATGGGTTTCCTAGCTGAACTTTTATTCTTTAGGAGAAAAAAAAAAAAAGCCAGTCTTAACTTGACTCTCCCAGGGTCTGTTTTATTTCAATAGGGAAACAACTTACTAATTAGGGTAAGACTCTTTAAGAAAATATGTTTTCTATTCCACTGATAGTCAGTTACAAGCGATAACACTGTTAAATGTAGTGCCTAATAAATCTAGAAAAACTACCCAATAAATGTAAGTAATAACAATGATTAACAATAAATTAAATGCAGAGAACTAGGAATGTACCACATTATTTTTAACTAGTCTGGTCCATCGGGTTCTTATTATTCAGTTTGTCCTCCACACCTGGAGTTTATTAGAGTGTAATACAAACTAAACAGTCCCTCAGAGAGGCCATTGGAAGGGCTTAGTATAAAACAATATACAAGTTTAATAGTGGTAACTGACCTTTTTTTCTTTTGCAAAAACGTATCTCAGTAACTTGATTCTGAAGGAAATGTAATGCTTTTCTACATAATCCTAATGGGTGATTTTCTTTTTTTTTGTTTAATCTAGATTCTTTTTATTCACAAGACAGCAAGACCTGTGGCCAAGTCAGGGATCTCCTATTCTTCCAGTTATAAAATATTTACCCAAGAGTATTTTTCTTTCTTCACCCATTTAAAGATCAAGCAAGCAAAAGGGTTAATGCTGTAAGCTATACAACTGATGAAAGTGTATGGTTAGAAATGGCTAAACTTCACCACAGTCATGCCTGGCTAAAGGTTTCAAGCAGTTTAAAGTTCAGGGTTGTTCAGGCTCAAGTGGCTTTTATTTGGCACAGTGCAGAGATAAGGTTCATTTGCTGCAATATGAATCCAAACCCGACCTTTAAACACCTCTAAAGTTGGACTAGGGATGTTGTCTCAAATCAGTGTATTTTGCTTAATACATACACATGAGTAACAACCGAATATTCATAATGATGCGTGTTGTTTGTAGCTCGGATTTTTAGTTAGTGTTCCTTCAGGTTTTTAAATGTTGGAAAATCATCATTGTTTTTTTTCTTTCTCTCTTACTCCTCCTCCTCCTCCCACTTCTCTTTTGAAACCACAGGCTATGGGCAATAGTAAATCCACAAGACAAAAGATCCTTTTCTAATTTATTTCCCTGAATTTCCATTGTTACACTTATGCCATCTAATGGACTGCAGTGTTTTTCTGTCCTGTTCCCGCTTTTTCAAACAAAACATAGTTTAATGGTTCTGAGGTTTTTAACTGCTTTTAAAACTTAAAAACAGCAGTAGGGAAAAGGCGTATTCCCTACACAATGACCTGTAACATTCTGCTCTTTGTATACCCAGTATTGCTGCACACATCCCAAACCCTTATGTTGTTTCAGACTAAAAATCCCTTTGTTTGGATGCCTTTACATACTCTAAACCAGAATTGTAGACATTGACACTGCAAATTAGCCCATAAAAAAAGACTAAAATCCATCTCAGAAACAATTAAGAAGGAACATTAAATTCAGTGTCTTTCAGAGGTGCAAATAAGTCAACTAACATGAAATTTGCAGCAGGGACAGGAATATTTCTTTATAGTGTACATTATCTTCAGACCTACTCATCTTGCAGGATTGGCTCCAGTTCTTACTCACTCAGTGATGCCAGAAACCACATTCAGCTTGCTCACTGTAAGCCTTCATTTTATAATCAAAACCACTTTTATTTTGATTCACTCCCCCTTCATTTTAAGGGATGTGAAACTATTCCTTGTTTCTGCAAAGATCGTCTTCCCTTCAGACACAGACTTGTTCAATTGCTTAATCAAATGACCAAACAAACGCTACAATAATAACTAATATTTTGAAACAAATAAATGACAAGTACAGTTGCCAAAGATTTTTCAGGTGGGTCCTTGTTTCGGTTTGGGATGGGTTTTTTTCTTCCCTAAGAATCTTAGGCAGGAAAAAACCTCAGAAGGAACCTTTTGCAAAAGCAGTCAGGAAAAATGGAATTTGTTGTTGTACCAAAAGGATTTAACTTAATGGATTATAAAACCATCAGCCAATAAAGTTGGATCCATAGCTCCAATTCTTTATTTGTGATCTGGTCCATATTCCTAAAAAGTTACAATTTGAAAAGTGGAAAAGCACCACAGACCCTGCAGTGCTGTGTGTCAGTGAAAACCCAAATCCAAGATGCCATCACGTGGGGAATATCACTCAGACAGGTTGTGCTCAGGGGAGCAGGAGGTAGAAAGGCAGGACTGCCCCTGGCTTCCCAAACACATTTTGATTGCCAGCAGGTTTTCTTGGCCAGTGGATGTACTGCTCTGCTTCTGCATATCCACCAGTGTTGGGTTTGCAGAGTGCTTTGGGTTGTCCTGGCCATGGGGGAGCTGGGGCTCACCATCATGCATATGATGCTCATTATTTATTGTGGGCTAGGAGACAACACACGATCACAGCTGCCTCTTGCCGAAATGATGCAGCCCACCGGTATCCTTGGTATCACAGCTTCAGCTGGGATGCCCACTGTGGGACTTACTGATGTTAATGAAAAATTCACCAAAATCAGGAGAAACTTGAAGGCTCTTTGTTGCTCCTACCAACAGGGAAAACATGCTGGTTTTGTAGTACACGGATCTGCTCTCATTTACACTGATGTACCTTTATTCAAAGAGGAAATCCTGGGTTACTCTGACTTAAGGTCTGCCCCTGGGAAACATCCTGAGTTGTTTTAACAAAGCTGTGTTCTCCAGGCTATCATTTACATAACCGGATGTCTGTCCTGCTTGATCCATGCCCTCATCAATATGCTTAGTGCGAGCATTATTTGATTTGATTTATTCTGCTTTCTTTGGAATCGTAGATTGATCCCACATAAAAATTCCTGGGGAAATCAGGTAGTTTCTGTGTAGCACTTGATTTTCACTGCACTGCACCCCCCTAAAAACTGTCTGAGAGGGAAAGGTACAGAGGCTAAGAATCAAAGCAGAATGCTTCCACAATAAGCTGAGACTCAAATAAAAATGCATAGACATAGGTAATGATGGCTGGGAGAGGAACCATTCTTTTGCAGTTGAATGTATCAAGCATCCAGACAAACAGTAGCTTGTTTTTTGGATTTCTTTTTTTACATAATGTACCTTTTGGGAGTCAAAGCCCTATACATAATTAAGGAAGTTTCTTTTTTAACCTGATACATTGTGATGTGTGCTCTCTAAATAAAATAAATAACCATTACAATATGAGAACTGCAGGGTCATTTTATCCCTCCACTTCTCCCTCTGCTTTGAATATTGTCTATGGAAAATAGATGCCATATCCACTGCCTCCTAAGAGCCGCACTGTGATCTTGCAGACTCCTGCATCATGGGACCCTGGGTGCCGGCAAACAAGCAGCAGCATAGACCATCTCTGGAAGAGATAAAGAGTACATGGAGGTGAGGCTGGGCTGGGAACCAGGGAGCCAGAGCATCCCTGGATGCTCTCCTTCCCAGGCCGTGTATTGGCATAGGAATTATTTCTCTTTGATTCCTGCCCTCATGCACGGGCATGTCCAGTGAGGATGTTTTTGTTCTGCTTGTGTTATGCTTTTATTTGTACAAGGCTTGGGTATCTTTTGGAGAATAGCGATAGCCAGGAATGAAAAGTCTTTATGGTGTGACTGTATTGGCATAAGAATGATAGGATCTGTCTCAGAGGCAGAATCTTACCCAGGTCAAGGACTACTTGTACCCTAAGTGCTCCTTGAAATGGCTGGCTCTCAGAAAGTATTTTAATGGTGCAAGCACAGGCTCTGATGAAGACAGAGGGTATCAGGACACACAACAATAGGAGAAAAATAAGTGCTACTATGGCCCTAGTGAGCTTAGGATTGAGTTTAGTCTTTCCTACGAGGACATTCCTGTTGCTCTGCTCCAGCACAATCAGTGGGTTTGAGAAATTATTATGCCATTTTAAAGAAAGATGTGAAACCTGGAAACAAATTAATGCTGATGCAAATGAATGAAAAACCTACATAGGTTGAATGGGGACTGCCTAGAGGCAGAGCATGTCTGGAAACCAAGCTATTTGCTCAGGCTTTTTAGTAAATCCTGCTGTCCTTTACACATCACAGCCTGGGATTCCCATCTCTTTGCAGGCAATGTTGACTTGTATGGGGTTTTTTTCCTAAGGTATTTGCATGGAGAGCTCCTACCCCACGTTTAAGGAAGAAAAATCAACACAAGTTAAACTTCACCCTGGGGCAAAGACTGCTCTTGGACTTGCCAGATGTCTGGCTCCAGTCCAGGCAGTCTGACTTCCAGGTTGGGCTTTTGGGAAAGAAGCCAGCCCTTGGGAACAAGCAGGTAGGAGGGCTCCTCTCAGTGTCTCCCACAGGGTAAAGAGTGGGGGGAATGTACAGATGTTTTTAGGCCTGAATTCAGGCCAGCTGACCTGTGGTCATGGCATCTGGGGTGGGCTACATCAGGGACTCACTGCTGGTGGGACTCAACATGCCTGGAAATCTGCAGAGCACATGTATGTCATGTCCTACCACCTGGGGTGGCTGATGGACACCAGGGACTAGTCCATGGGATCAAGAGAAGGGCTGCTGCTCCTCCATCACCTTGTGTTTTTGGGATGGATTTTTCATGTTAGGAGTGCTCTTCCCTCACCAAGCAGTTTGTCTACATCACAACATGATGACCTAACATTTTCATCCTTGTGGGCTGCAAACAGCAAAATGCCCAGCTGTGATTAGGCAAGCCATGGCTAAGAAGTCACCAGTGCTTTACAACTTGTGATGTACAACCAGGAAAGAGTGGTGGTGTCAGGGCTTCATCACTTCCTATCCACAGGCTGGTCCCTTTGTAGTCACAGCTGGTGGCTTCAGGTGGCCCAGCTCCAGAGCTCATGCAGTTACAACAGCCGTACAAATAACATCTTGCTTCCTTTTTCTGAACCATGTTATTTCAGGGCCTGGGCCGTTGGCTTTTCCTGTATCAAATGCCAGTGCCATGGGGCTGGCATGATCTGCCAGGAAATGCTTTGAATCTTTAATATTGGAACTATATTCATGATGCATGTCCCTTCCAACCCTTTTGCCCTATTTTTTCATAACTGTGTCAGGGTTACTTCAAGCCTGAGCCAATCTGTTCTTTCCTATCAAGCCAGGAGATCCTTGGCTTTAATTTACCAACTTGAAGACTTTTTAAGGGAGAAAGAGATCTTCAGATGAAACACTATAGTTCAAGATGATTATTGTTATAGTTAATGAGAAAGCAGTTTATATGAAACACTCTGTTCTCTCTATGTCCCACACTTCCACAGGACATGCTGGATAACTGGTACCATAAAAGTGTGTTTTTGGCAGGATTCAGACAGCAATAAAGTTATGCACTTTAGATTACAGCTAAGAGAAAGAAGGGGGAGAAAGGAAATGCCTTTGAAAATTATAATTTCAACATGATAAAGTTGGCTGAAGAAGTGCAGCAACAGATAAAAATCAGCCTTGGTAAAAGGCTGTGACCATTCAATAAAACAACGGAGCACTGAAATGTGCAGAAAGTGTTTTACTGTGAATTAAAAGTGCAGAGAGTCCATCAGTGAGCAGCAGTTAGCTAATGAGAAAAGCAGATGCATGTATTTAGGAAATGTAAAAAAACCTTAAACCTTGTAAATTTTTATGGATTGCCCCTTGCACCAAAATATGAAAACCAGGTTAAAAAAAAAAAAATCAAACCACACAAAAAAAGCTAAAACAAAAACCCCACCAAGTATATCCATGAAAGAATTAGAAGACATAGCCAACAGAGAAACAAAATATCATTTAGAAAAGGAACTCTTGATATATTGAGAACAGAAATACTGAGACATAGAAAAATATTGATTTTTGATTCTCCTGAACATATTTTTTGTTCCCCAGTTATGAAACAGATTTTTCCATCTCCTTTTGGTAAGCCCAGTCGGTTGGATCTATTGAATAATGGGTATGTTCTAGAGGTACATCCTCAGAAGGACACCTAGAGACAATGAAGGCAGTTTTACCAACTGTCTATTGAAGTCCATAGGTAAATGTTTGCCCTAGAGTCATCCAAATATCCAGAATGTCCTCTGGAAGAGCAAAACATTTAGGACCCTAGATTTTCTTAGCTTGTTCATCAAGTTAAAGACAATTCCCTTGGAAGGTACAATATGGGAAAATCCAATCTACAAATACACATTCAGAATAGACAAAAGAGTGCTTTTAAACTTAAGGCAGCAGTTGGCTAAACTGATTTAAAAGAAAAATTGATGTGTGGTGTGGAGGCAATGTTAATACAATCCAGTTTATGAATGTATTGGTCTGGTAATTTTGCAGGATATAAAGTTTTTTAAAAATCTATCAAAAACTTTCTTTTTTTCCTTATCATTAGCACCATTACATCCTCTATTCATGAAGAAGCAGTCTCTTTGTCTGACCAATAAACATTCTGAGAACTGTAGCTGTCTTCAAGTAACTATAATTTACATGGAAAGACTTCATCTGGCACAGAGGGATATTTTAGAGCTGCTCTATGCATTGCCTCTGTCAGTATATTGGCCCTCAAGAAGCCAAAGTTTAAGGCCTCACCCATCCTTACTTCAGGCAAGACCCTCCCTGAGACTGGCTGCCCTCCAGTTTGCTTGCCAGAGCATGAAGCACCATCCAGCTTCAGGCTCTCACTTCAGCATTCCTGCCTTCAATGTTCTTACACATCTTACTGGGTGAAATATGTGTGGCTAAAACAAATGTCAGCACCTTTATACCAAGATCTCCTAGATATTAAAACATATTTATCTGTGAGGTGCAATTAGCTTGGATCAAGTGGAGATTGGCTTATGGGAACTGCGGGACTGGCTGCATGACTCCCTGTTTTGCTCTCCGTGCAGAGTGCCTTCAAGCAGTCCTTTCTCTGTAATGCAACCATGTAGGACTCAGGTTCTAAATGGCTTCAGGATGTCTCTAATCCAATCTCTTGCTCAAAGAAGGCTCAGTAGTGAAGTTGGAGTAGATTGTTCAGGGCTTTATCTGGTTGCATCCCAAAAACTTCCAATGATGGGGGCAGATCAGACTCCCTGGGAATCCACTATTTGCTTGTCTTTATGTTGAAAAAGTTCTTATTCCAACTAATGTCAGTTGTCTCTTGCCATCCTGCAATGGCTCTTAACATAGTAAGAGCCCAGTTTTGTCTTCTTGACAACGTCCTCTTAGGTACCAGAGCAGGCAAGGCAACACTGGACCATGGAGATAGATTGATTTCAGACTCGTATGTACAGTCGAGATAACTGAAAAACTAATCAAAGTCTACTGAGAACTTGTGGAAAGCATTAAAGCAAACCCGCGCTTTCCAAATGTGCTGAAAGCTTATCTTTCTATTTCCCACCCAGACCCATTGGTGGTCAAGCCTTAGTGTTCAGCTCCATGCACCAGCCAGGTACATACTCATAACCACAGCTACTTGCCCTTCCTGATTAACGTACCCATGTTCCCAGGGTGTTGGGGACTGCTGTCTGATCAATTCACTGGGGCTTGATATCCTGGTCATCTTTCAGGGACCACTTAATAGTCCAAGGATCAGAGAGACCTCAAAAAGCAGGAACCTAATGTGATCAAGATCTCTTTAAATGTGAAGCAGGCATCTGTAAATCACATAAGTCTGTGAATGTCAAATCTAGCCTAGAGGACATACATCTACCTCCCTTCCTATATAATATACGGTAGCAGTTAACTGTAATGAGTGGTAATATAACTCAAGTGCCAAAGGGATTAGACACAGAGGGTTCAGCATAAAACACGATACTCAGGGTTTATTCTTTTTCTTCCCCCCCCCCCCTTTAGTTTTAATGTAGTGGGCTGGGGCATTTACCTTTAATCCCATTGTTGTGTATACATTGTGTTATTTTCAGTCTATAAAATTTATATTCCTCTTCAATTAGATTACAGCTGAACCAAAAAAGAGGGGATTCTGCTCTGTGAATGCCATTCCAGTTCCCACAGAGTACAGGCAATTGTCACCTCTTCCTCCCCTCGCCCCCCTGACCCCCCCAGTCTCCCACCCTGCTCCTTGCCTTAACTCAGCTGTGCTGCAGTACTTGATCAATTGCAACAGCACTAAAAAAAAGTTAGTCATACATGATCAGCAAAATGGCCCAAATGATGTCATCCATCAAGATGGACATCGCAATTTGCCAACTATTTTCTCATAAATCAAATCATAGTCCCACAAGGAAGAAGAGCAGCTCATGAAGAGCCAACATGGCAGCAGTTATCGGCAGACTGAGAGAAATGCTCCCTCAAGTATACAGTAATTATTTTTACTCGATGGGAAATAAAGAGGGGAGAGATGGTAGTGTAGAACTGGAGAGTGTCTGCCTCACTTCATTACTATTCCCTAGGCAAGGGGTGCAACATATGTTTTTCATTGTGAAGCCAATAATTTTGAATCTTGGGACAGGTGAAAACTTAAATGACATTTGCAAACCTTGATTTATTTCCCTGCTTAACTCTGGAACATGCTTTAGGTTTAGCTCTATAAGTTTCCATAGATTAGTGACCAGTGTCACTGCATTTGCAGCGACCTTTAGCAAGTCTTTTCTTTTTCGTATCAGTTAATTAAATATTTGGGGTACTAATAATGCCTTAGTGAAACCGTCCCTGCTTTCTTTTTGTGTATACGCATGAAACAACAGGGGGATAGCACGAACATTTTAATTTTTTATTGAGATTGTCTCTTGCATTTTTTCCCCCTCTCTTTCCCTCACTCTCTCTCTTTTTCCCCTCCCATGTGCAATTTTACTTGCTGGAAATCTCATTAAAAGTTATTTATGAGCTGCTAGTGATCCCGTAAGGATTACACCTAATTCAGTCTGTAAAGCTTTTGAGTTACATTGCTTCCCAGGAATACTCCCTACAGCAAGAAGGACCACCTTTCCCATTGTTTGACTTTCATTATCATTAGTATAAATACTTCATGAGAGGTTCCTTACAAATGCAGAATGGATCATTGACAGGACGTAGGCACCAAGTGCTATTTGGTATGTTAAGATTTTGCTTCCTGATTCTTTGGTTCATCCTGTTTTGCATGTGGGGAAACCAATGATTCATAAAGGTGACATCATTTGTGCAAGACTCACAAAGTGTCAAGAGAAGACTGTTTCCTTGAAAACAGCCGAAGGTTAATAATATTAGGGTCTAGAGTTGTATTTGCTAATCAAATTAAACCTGCTAGAGAAACATCAGAGGGGTTACAGATCCAAGGCAAACATTCCTCATCTCCCTAGAAGTGAAGAATTCTCTCCTTTCTTAGCCTCTTATTTTATTGTCAGTCTATATTTTTAGTTTTTCTTTCAGAGTGACAATGAAAATATATCTAACATGTTCAGAATACCATGTACAGCAGTAGATACCCTGATTATTCTGGAAGACTCGGGACTTTGTGTTCTTCTGTCTTAGTTCACTTTACCACTTGGGCCAGTTATCGTTATAATAATAATAAAAAAATACAGCTTTCTTATTTTCCTCCAGTGGATGGATAAGCTTATGAAAATAAAAAGTTAAATTACATGCCCATGCTGTGTAGTTCAGAAGTATGAGCATTAAGAAAATTAGTGAGAATTAATATCATTTCTCGCTAGACCAAGCAGCCACCTCACTGTACTGTGACATTGGAAAGGGAACAGGTTACAATGCAGAAGAGCTTTCCCAGGGACCATGATCTGACCACAGACATATCAGAGTGCTTGGGCTCTGATTCATATCATTGTGAATAAGCATCATCTAAATTTTAGCGTTTACAGCTCTCAAGCCAAATTGGGCCAGTTTATAGTACAAGAGACTATAAGCACAGCAAGAGGTGGTCTCTGCTCCAATGAGAGAGGAAGCAGGAGTAAAAGGGGAGTGTTATCCTCTTCCTTTACAGATGTCAAGAGAAGAGGCTATAAATATCCTCCCCAAGATGAGGGGAGTTGTCTGGTGCAGAGCTGAGAACTGAACCTCAGTCTCAAATCCCAGTCCTGACCTGTAGCCACATAAAGCTTGTCCTTCCTTCTACCTCTGCTAATTGGTTTACTCAGCCCACCTGGTGAACATCTAAAACCCTCCCAGGTCAGCTGCTCAATAAAGGGAAAAATTTCAAGGGGGGAAAAATAGCTCACTTGGGATGAAGCAGGTTTTATTTCATCAGCTGTCAGGAGGAAGTGTTGCTTTTGTTTGAAGGAGGAGTGAAGACAAGAAGAAAGAGAGATGAAATTCATGTTCTTTTCCAACCGATCAGGGAGAAATAGGAGATGGACAGAGACCGAGATGACCTGGCGGTGGATGCACCTTGCTTTTGAGGGTGGCCTTCCACTGATCTTGGCTCTGCAGTCCTGGATCTACTCTTTTGCTCTTCCTGACCCAGTCTGATGTCCAAGAAGTCACCGTGGAGTGCAGAGAACAGTATGTATTATCTTATAAAACATTAAACCACAGAAAATTCTTGCCTTCCTAAAAGCAATAAAGGAGTCAAGGAGGGGAGAAAACAGAAGGTATATGCTGGTTGGAGATTCACAACTCAGACTATAGAAACTAAAACAATGTTATATCAAGCCACTCTAGGGAATCATTATAAATGGATAAACATTTTCAAACATGTCTTGTGCTTAATTAATTGTATAACTCGCGAACAAACACTGCATTTCCTCAAAGCTCTCATTTTTCCCTCTCATGTACTACAAAAACAACACTAGCACTTATAGTTCCCTCGTATTGGAGTACCCCTCATCGCTATCCCACTTGTAACTGGATTTCTAACTTTTCAAAATAATTTGTGTTAAAATGAAAATAAAGCTGTTTTTTTTCCTCCAGGCAAGCAAGACCTAGTAAAAAGATAACATTTCCCTCGTTTTCCCCAAATTGCTTCAAAATCACATATATTTGCTTAAGCAAACAAGTAAAAGCTTTAACAGTATCTTTGCAAAAACCGCTGAACATGACAGACTTTGTGGTCTAGGTTTAAAGGCAGCAAAATTTTGTGTTATCGGTTGGTCTAACAACTCATAGTTGAACCCGTACTGGACACATGGCTGGCTCCATATCACACTAGACCTCCTTCTACTTAGCTCTGAGCAAATGTACAGCAAGAGATAGACAAAGTGCTCCTGCTGCAAAACATCAGTTCAGAGGATTTCACCTACCCCAGAAACCACTGCTCCAGCTGGGTCTGAGGGCTCCTATAAGCCAGGCAGAAGCCTAAAGTCTTCAAATAACAGCCAGATACAGCGGAAAAAGAGAACTTGCTAAGAATATAGAGAGGTGTGCGAGTTACTATAACAGGGGGAAAGGATCAAAAAGAAAAGAAGTTCTTCCTTTGACAAAAAAAACAAACCAAACCAAACCAAAACCCAACACCCCACAACCCCCCAAAAAATCAAAAAAAACCAAACCCAAAACCTGTTAGGTAGGAAGTTTTCATTTGAAGGATTCCATCTAATTCCACGTGCTATGAACATCTCCCCCAGCTTCCTAGGAACCCCACGTGGCCTGGGGCAGATTTCCTGGTTCTGGTCCTGTCAAGCTGCTAACAAGTGAGGCTGAAATCTGCTTAAACTTTCCCTTTTCTCATTTCCTATGACCCCACAAGAGCCTGCTCTCCACAAGATAGAAGAGAATATTTTAATTCCAGCCTCCCTTTTCTTGGTTACCCCCAGCATTCTCTGCTCAAATTGATGCGAACGCTGGGGGAGGTAGTGAGAGCAGAGAATTTCCTTCAGTGTTTGTAATCCATCTCCTTTTTAGGCAAGTGAAACACAAAAGGTAATCCCTTACATTTCATTTATAAAACAGGTTTTTACAGCTACGGAGAGCTGAAGTTGCTATTGTTGTTGCTTTTCATCTGATTTCCACTAGGTCTGCAGTCTCTCCCTGCTGATATGACACCCTAAAATGAATGTGTAATTTGATGGCAGTCAGGCTAGTCATGGGTAAGAACTTCCTTCCCGTGATACGAGGTTTTTTGCATTCATGTTCCCAACATCTATTTGCCAATTTCTTATTCAGTGCCATGTTCCGTGGCAACCATTCTTAGCTTTCTGCCTATTATCACTCCTAAACTTCTTTTATCTCTCTTGGCTTCTTCTTTCCATTAAATATTACTAGCACTGGAATATTTTTCTTTCAGATCTTGCATTCTTCTACTAGAATCTAATTTTGTTGCGGTTTTAATATTTGGCTTGACAGAAGTACAATTTCCTCTGTTCACAGGGTGAAATTGGTTTTGTTTTATTGATAACTCAGTTCTTTGCTACTATCAAATAACCATTGCATGTTCTCATTTGATACAATTGTCCAACCACTTTGCATTGGCAATAACTAACAATGAAAGAGTAGTGATAAAAAAGTGGAAAAATACTGGTGAAAAAATCCCTTCGCAAGGAATTTTCAAATAATTTTTTTTTTTTTAAGTTTCAACCTAAATTTCACATTAATCAAGATGCGCTAAGGGGAAAATGCAAATGTTTAATGTTTTAATTACTTTCGGTTTTAAAAAATGTGGGGTTTAATGCAAATGGTTCAAATCCACTTTAAACCATTATTTTGGCCAAAAACTTGAAGTTTTCATGGGGCAGAAGAAAGAGCTTTGGGTCCTGTACAGAGTTTTCTGTACACAAGCATACACCTATACATACACATACACATGTAATTACTCTGTGAACAGTCTTTTGAGCATCTGCTATAGTGCAGCAGGGCCAATTACACTTCATTTCTGCTTGGGCTGAGAGGGTCTGTGCTCTGTATGTTTTTCCACCGGCTGTGCCAGTTAATGTGCAGGATTCCTCTGCCTCTCTCCGACCTCTGTTTGTTTTTCATCAAGCTGAACAACAATTGTATTCAGCTGCTGTTTTGCATGTAAAATAATCTTTGCACAGATGACTGCAGGTCAGACTTTTCCTTTTGCTGTACTTTTAAAGTTACATGGTAAGCGTGCATTTCATCACCTCAGGGTGTTCTGCTCTCTGGAATACTTTGCCCAGGGCAGAGATGAGCCTTGCTGTCATTGTAGGATGTCACTAATATATCTCTTTCTGCAACCAGTCTCTGGTCTTGGGCCTGGGCTCGCATGGATCCTTCTGGATCTGCTAAAGCTGTTATCTGGTAAAGATGGGCACTCCTCTTCAGGCACTAGATGTTCATGCGTTGGGGATACAGCAGCTCTAGACATCACCCCAGGCCCATCCTGGAGGACATGAGTTTTGTAGATTCTCACAAGCAATGGCAAAGCAGTCACAGAACTAGGCATTCTGAGGTGAGTGAAAGGAACACATCAATTTGCATTTCTAGGAGATGATTCGGACTGCTTGAGACAGCAAGAAGCCTGCAGGATGCTGCATTGTACGTGCTTGAAATGGTGGAGACCCAGGTATGTAGAAATGACAGGGGAATTTTATGGCATATCCTAAAATGGCTTTTTGCCACAGATGTAACTAGGAAAGCGTAGGCTGGAAGGTCTTCTTAGCCATGCGTACCCAAAGCACTGCACAAGAGGCGTGCTCATCTTTGCCTCTGCAAAACTGATTGGTAGGACTTGCCAGAATGAAGTGGCTCACATGCACAGCTAGATTGCACCAGCTGCAGAGTAGGACAGATGTATTTCACCAGTGGTTTGTCTTCTGCTCCTCCACATTCTTGTTCTGCTGCTCCTCTTTCTGCCACAGGGGAAAGCCTTAGTCGCCTGGGGCAGCAGTAAGTTGCTTTCTAGATGTGCTCACTGTCTGGATCCTTAGGGAACTCAGGGATCTTTAAGTACTATTATGAAACCAATGAAAAAGCATGTCTTTTGGGTTAGTTCAAAGCTCATTCTAAACAGGCAGAGTACAAACAAAAGATAGGCAATATGGCAAAGGATAATGGTCATTTTCATGTGGGGAACCGCTACTCAATGGCTTTTGTGCCCATAGCAACTCTGATGCTGGCTGAGGGAAACCTGGAGCTTGCCACTGCCACCTCTGTTTATTTTGGAGGGTCACTGAAGTTGGAATCCAGGCCCAAAGATGGAACATATCATGTGCCAGGGCTCTGCCTCTTCCACAGCAGAGGAGTAACCAGCAGTGGAGCAGGAAAACTCAAGTACAGGAAGAACAGCAGAGTTCTGTGAAAAATCTGTAAGGTAGTGGAAACCTCTTAATTCCTCTATTTGCACAACTAATCAGCTGGGCTTTCTGCTTGCTCCCCACACAGCTAAGTTTATACTATTTATTTTACACATCGTTGCATTTAAATTCAAGTGCAGGAAAGGGGAATATGGACACTTTCATTTGTTCAGCATATTTATAAAAGGCACAGAAATGAACATGTGGCATCAGATGAACACCTGGCAATCAAAGCAGAGAGAGCCAGCTGTTGCCTTTGTAATCGGAATTACAAATTCAGACCATCCATCCTCTTCCTACCATTCCCGCACCGCTCATGAAAGCGGAGGAATTAGCTCTGGGTGCATATGCTTGAGGAGAATCAGCCAAAGACAGTGCTTGCCCTATCTGCTAAAAAAAGAAACTCTCCTTGCTTTTTCCTGTGAGAAGTTGCAGTTTTTAAGCCAGCCGTGCCTGCAGCTCCCGGTTGCTACAGAATTCTGTCTGTGCCAGGCCAGCCTTTTCTGCAGGGCATGCAACTTTCAACAACTTTGCAGTTTCCAAGTTGAACCCACTTCATTCGTGACTTCCCTCCAGGTGATCCGTGCAGTATCCTTCGTGCTTGAGTTCATAGGTCTCTCTTCTTCTCCTCTGGCTTGTTTAGCTGCTGAGTTATTGAAGACCATGGATAATAAAAGATGCCTGTGTTACCCTTGCTTGCACAGTCTGCACTTGAAGGCATTGGACAGGAATCCTATACATTAAAAACATAGGGAAGCAATGGACCAAAGGCATCTTGAGCATACGTACTGTAACTAAATGAAAATAAAGGGTCAGAGCCACCACTCGAGAATGTGTGAGTCAATAAACTTTAATACAAGAAGCCCATAAATCTGCCATGGAAGTTTAACTATTGCATGCATCTAGGGTGAGTGCAATTTATTGGTGCTAGAGGAGGACATTGAGAGGTGTTCCTTTTCTCTCCCACACTGGGATCCTCTATTTAAAACATATGGAGGAGGCTAAAGTTTGTTCTGAGTGATTGCAGTGAAAATAACAATTGAAAAGATGCCCACGTGCACACACATGTATGTACCCAAACAGAGGGGAAGAAATTAAGAGGGACTGACAAAACTGGGATGCACTCGCAGCACAGCACATATCCAGCAGTGAAGGGCAAAGGGGACCGGCTTCTCCGGTGGCAGCTGATAGACACAAGCATTTGAGCAGTTCACAGCCTCTCTGTTGTCCCTGTCATAAGATTTGTAGGAGGCTCGCAGCCAGCCACCGGGCTGAAGGGTCAGGGGTCGTGACCTGTTGCTTTACCAAAGTATGATCAACTCACATGAATTATCAGCGTCAGAGTGCCCTGACAACTTCAATATGATGAGCGATGAGAGCAATTGTTCATGACATGTGAAAGCAGCGGGAGAGCACCGTTCAGCACAGCAGGAGCAGGTCTGTAGCAGGGCTGTGGGAGAGCTGGGGGCAGCCGTGGTCACCTCACCCACCCCATAGACTCACCACCACTAACTGGGACCGAAGCAAACCTGGGGTCCCACTGGGCAAAAGCATCTCAACGCAGATGGAGGTAGAAGGAAGCAAAGGGGATTAGAAAGTGTTTCAAGGGATGGCTTGGTTATTTCTTTTTTTCTCACTGCTGTTGCACTTAGTGCAAAGATGCTGAGGGATGGGGGCTTTAAATCTGATGGGGAGTGCTAGGGGATTCAGATCTAGGAAAACCCTGGAGCTGGTGATGTCTGTGATTTAGTCAAATGGATGTACGAGCTTCTTTGAGTTATCTTTGGGGGCTCTTGTCAAAATCTTTTTTTATTTATTTTTTTTCCTTTTTTTTCCCAGCCTCATTCACATAGGAAAAAATTTGCCTGGGGTGGGATGGGAAAATTATAGCTGCTGGGCATTTTGCCTTGATCCATCAATTCCCCTTAATCGACTGTGCTATTCAGATGGGGGCAGAGGATAGCGGAGGCAGTTGAAAGGATGCAGGGACTGCCGAGGGGTTAGGGCAGGGGTGGCAAGTGTGTGTGTGCATGCACCCACATGTGTGTGCAGGGAGGAGGAAGAGAACCCACACTCCAGGAGCACCTGGGCAGGATTAGTCTTTGAGTAGTACTGGGGGTTTTAAGATGTAGCGTTCTTGCAGCTAATGTGGCTGATGCCTCCACAGATGGAAAGTGCTGCCCCTTCCTGGGAGAGCATGAGAGACAATGGGGATGTGCAGGTACCCAAGAGCATCTGCTGGGGAGGGAGCACAACCCAAGCCTGGCTCCCAACACACCATCTCCAACTGCTCTGCCTGGTCCCGTGTGAGCAGCTTCTCCTCGCAATTAACAGAAACATATAAACAGCTACTATTACAACTTCCTGGGTGTTTTATTCACAGTGGGCATATTGTACCCAGCCCATTGCCGTGTTTATCTGCATCCATTTGTTTTACTTGGGGAAAGAGATGATCAAAATAAGGATAATGATCAACTAAGCTAACAGCTTTTAATTTCTTACTGAAGAACTTACTTCAGAACATTTATTTTGTAGCCACCAAAATGGTCACAACGTGTGAGCTGGCAGAGATGAAAAGTCAAGATTTTTCCATCTATCTTTACCATAATAACCCTTAAAATATTTTTATATATATATATAAAAAGGCAAAAGAAGGGAACGCTTTAAAATACATATGCCTAACTTTGGGTTTAAACCAAACAAAATAGTATTTAAAGAAATATTGAATAAATTATTTATTACCCTCATCAATGGTTGCAGAAATACAGTTTATATAAACACATTACAATTCCAGCCATTCTAAGTACTGGGTTTAGAAAAAACCCAAACCCCTTAATGCAATTTTAATAAACCTGAAAAAAAGTCATGCTCTTGTTTCCAGCTGAATAGTTTGCTGTTTCTGAATAATAATCATTCAAGACCTAAATCTAACCACAAGAGTTTAGTGCACAGATGAAATATACTTGCTGGAAAACCCTTAAGAAATAGATGTTTGATTCAGGATCTGAGTCTGTAAAACAAGATGTGATGTTTTAGTGGGATTGATGTTAAATAATAGAAAATGAGGACAACTGAGCTAGAAAGAAGAGGTGTACTTTTTAGGAGGATTAATTAATAAATTAATAGCTGTGTTCATGGATGGAGTACAAACAAGTCAACAACAGATTATTATTCCCTTAAACAAATATGATGAGCAGATCTCTCCAAAAAGAAGTTATTTGTGCTGGAGTAAAGACCATGTGTGAGTGGATGGATGGATGGATGGATGGATGGATGGATGGATGGATGGATGGATGGAGAGGTAAAACATATATAGGCTGCACAGGGAGGCACACACATGCATACATTCACATGCATGCATTTATAGAAAGTGAATTCTTCGAATGCATCCTTTGTTACTTTCCAGTCGTCAGAAATGAACCCTCTAGCATTTAACTGTATTTTTGCCTCACTTAAAGTCTTACTGTTTTTAGTGAGTAGTCATGGTGTATGAAACTGTACTAGATCCAGTTATACCACATCAGGAACAGTTAAAGATCACCCTTTTTCCACATCACATTTCTATTGTTAAAGATGGTCATTGGCTTTTCTAAAAACAAAACCGTAAAACAAGCCTTTTGTCAAAAAGTGCTGATTTCTTGCCATCGAGGCTTTCTACAGAAAATGTTGATGGTTTTGCATTTTTAATTAAACAGGTTGTTTTAATTGTTTTAATGCAAGTTGCAAAACAAAAGGAAAAATCCAGATTTTCAGTTCAAAACAAGATTGTTTGAAATGTATTTTAATTAGCATACAAAAAAACCCAATCCCAGTACTAAAATGAAATGTCTCAGAATGATCAAAACAAAAGCAGGTTTCCACAGCCCTGAAATGATACATTTTTTTTGCTTTACACAAGTTTTCAGGCTTTCATTGTTTGTTAAAATGAGCAAATAATATATATATGGTTTTTAAATACACAAGTGATTAAGAGAATGATATTTTGTCCAATTTGAGAGTACTGCTCAGAGTAAGTAGGAGTATCAGAGCCTGGACAGAATAAATGAATAAATACATTAAAAAATAATAGATCAAAGCAATCTGGTTTTGAGCAAGAAAGCACTTCCAATTTAAGGGTCAGCAGTTTTGACATAGATATACAAATATTCATGTGTGTATTAAAATAAAACCAGCGGGATATATAAATCTATGCACATATGCACTTCCACCCTCTCTAATAACTTCATTTGATTTCTGTATTTGGCTTTTTCTTTCCCATGCTGACGCACTACACAAATTTCATGCGGAAACTTCATAGCTAAAACAATCACCACAAAAACCTGGATTAATGATTAACACTGAATCAAGAGCTATAAGCACTCATCAAGGTAATACATGATACAACGTAGCCATTTCCTTTCTCTTTCAGTTTTTCAAAAGGGGCAAGGGAGCATGAAGAATAAAGCCAGGCATCCTTATTTGGTTGAAATAATAGCCAGTATACCAGAACTTCAGACAAATCCTTCTTGCTTTCTTTCAGTGGCCTTAACCATTTTGATCTCATTTCATCATTGAATGGACTCCTTAACAGAGAGTGACCCCATATTTTAGGACTGAAAACATACACCTTGTTAGTGTGAGTTTATTTTTTTGTTGTTTGAAAAGTGGGCAAATGCAGTCAAAGCTCTCACAAAACATCACAAGAGGCTCTTTCTTCTTTCATGGCACATTGAACATGTAAAGTAATCATTGTTTACAATACAGAGGCAGATAGCAAAGACGTGTTTGTTGTCTCATGCTGTATCTAATTATGCATTAGATTTTGATTTCAGTTGCTTTGCCTCTCCATGTTATTTTAATTTTGAATGATGATCACTGAAGGGACAAAAAACAGGGAAAAGAAAAGACGGGGATGTGTCAGCAAGGCAGCGGTCCCCCCGTGCGGAGCACGTGTAGGCTGGACCCGGAGCACCATGCTTGGCACTGGGCACCTCATTACTGCAGGCAAATTGGAGGAGTCGGGGACTGCTGAGAGTGCAATGAAGGCGCTGCTATGACTGGCTTGAGGAGAAAGATTAAAAGACTGAAATATGTATAAACTGAGCAAGTGATGAGGCAGCCCCCCTCCCCATGCAATGCTCTGTGAACCAGAGGGAGGGGAGTCCTCTTCCAGCAAGCCTGAGGGACTCCACTATGGAGAAATAGGGTGATATGGAGCAGAGGGGGAAAGCAAATACAATCCCAGGAGTTTCTGATTTTGGCTGTGAATCAACACTGAGCCCTAGAATAGCCCCCCCAAAGAAGCTGCAGAAGGTCCTTCACGCAGGATGTTTAAATGGGGCTGAACTGAGCATGATGAAGCTCCCAGGGGGAGCAACCCAGGCAATGCCCTGGCTGCATCAGCATGCCTGTCTTTTGTTTCTCTCCCCCTCATTCTTGGTTATTTGCTTATTTACTTATAATGCTCACATAATTTGATGTTTCCTAATACTATAATCCTAATGCCTTTTATCTGCTCTGGAGGGCCTTTACACCCAGCCAGGATGCTCTTAGCCTCCCAGCCCTGTCAATCCTGCTCTTGAAGCCAAGGGGAAGACTGCAGCAGACTGAAACAAATGTGGGGAAATTAAGCATGGGATGGTGAGAGCAGTGGCAGTGCTAACTCACTCTCTGCTTCTCAGTCTGAGTTCTCCTCTCCTCTGGAGGAAGATATAGTTCAAGCAGGAAAGAGGGTTCCCATGCCAGGCTCCAACACTGACTTTTGTTTGACCCATAGACGAGACCATGCCAGGAATTTTCCTGGAACCACAGAACTCAGAGTCCTGTCAAAGATAGTGTCAGGAACAGGCAGCACTGACCAGGATGTGCTTTAATACTGCAGTCGTTCAGTATCATAGGATATGTACTGAATCTAAAACTGGTTTCTGCTGGGCAGGAGAAAGGTAACAATGGATTCTTTTAAGTAAAAAAATGCATGAAAGGACCTGGAATGTTCCAGATACTTTATTCTCTAAAAAGCTTCCAACTTTTTTCAACCATCTCTAGTGAGCATATTAGATGAAGAGGATTAGCATAAGAAATCCTGCTCAATGCAAAACTTGTAAATATTGAACAAACCCTGACAATTAGCAGGAATAAAAAGGCAAAATATAGCTACAGAGAAAAAAAAAAACACAGTTAAAAATTAATTGAAATTGCCCACAAAAATTGGGACATTCACTGATATAAAACCCAAATATTTTGAGATATTGGAAAGGAAAGGTCAGAGATCCGTGTATAGACATTGATAAACAGATAGAAAAATAAATGAAAGCTGCGTGTGAGCAAGCCAGGGGCCTCACTTCCAAAATGTCAAAGGAGATACTTGTATAGATGTCAGCCGACAGTGGATCAGGCCCCAAGCCCTAAGTGGACAATCCAGAATATTACAAATCACTCTTGGGATCAAGTTGCATCCATGTCATCTAATTACAGATAAAACTACAGAGTATTTAACATCTCGTTAATTTAAATACCTGGGGCAATATCATGCCATCAATTTTTAAGTAGATGTCCCCATTGATATCAAAGACAAGTTCACACAATGCGGCCCATGTAGCTGAACCTTAAGGGACGAAGCAGACAAAGAGAGGGAGAGAAAGATGCAACAAAATATTCCCCTTTCTTCCACTCCCTTTTTCAGGCTCCTTCCTTTCTCTGTTATTGGTGTGGTTGCCGGCACATTTTGCTAGCTGGTCCCTGGGTGTGATTTCTATAGTCATCTTTCTATGAGGATGATGCTGAACCATGTTCGCAAGATGAGGATCATCAAGTTCAATATTAAGCTCCCTTACCAAAACAAGGTCTTCAGTAGTGGGAGGGTTATCACATTTCTCTTTCAAGCTGTCAGAGGTTGTCAGAAAGATTACAGATTTTAACATTTGCTCTGTTTTGTTTCATTTTGTTTCTGATCCTGACTAGAAAAATGAGAGAAAACACAGATACTGACATTAGATGTGTCAGAGAATATTTTACAATTTCCTTGACAAAAGGTAAGTTATTTATGAAAATATTTTTAAACCAGGCTTTTAATATTTGTATTTTTTTTTCCCCAAGCAGTCTCAAGTGAAATGTAACAGAAATAATGTTGCTTTTGGTTGTTTGAGAGCCAGAACATTTCAAGAACCTGGGATTTTTTTTTCGCCACTTCTGCTTTCTTTTCTTTGTAACTACCAAGTAGCACAGGTTTATACTATCATTGTTACAATAAGAGTTACAGTTTCCTCAGCATCTACTATTTTCCATTGTGTATTTTTTTAGTTGTGCATCTGGGAGAGAAATATCTTTTGAAAGTTGCAGAAGTGATGAGAGGAAGAAAACAGAATCCCTGAATGGTTGTGGTTGAAAGGTACCTCTCTAGGTCTGGACAAGACTGTCCAACCCCCAATCAAAATATGGAAAAATGGGGCTTTTTTAAATGCAACTTTTTTTTTTTTTTCAAATAGTTTTAAGAAATTGGAACAGCTTTAACAGATTTTGGAGGAATGAAATTATTTTTCCCCTCTTTGTCCAGCTCCTGTTAGTAACATCACAACAACAGGACCGGTGTGCAAATCCTGTAAACCTGCTATCTTTGACCTCAGTGGACATTTCACACTCCTACCACTGTTCTTACACTATTCTTACACTGTTCTTACACTAGCTATTTTTCTTACACTACTTAGTGTAAGAACAATACTGCCTACTGCATCTGAGTCTCTCTTTTAAAACTGTTTGAAACATTTGCCCTTTCCTTTGCCCCTAAAAAAATACCCACAAATACACGTCCCACTGTGGCATGAGTTTTCCTGCTGAATTCAATGACTGTTCACAGACATAAAATTAAACCCAGTAAAAGTACCTTGCTAATCAAATCTTGAAACCAATGCAACCACATAGACTTTATTCAATTTCCACTTTAGCTGGAATCAGACACTGAAATGTGCAATGTAAGGCTCATACTGTTATAAAAAAAGGAATTTGGTCTTTGTCAAAAAATACAAAAACTTTTTTGTTTTTATTTAGTTCTACACTTTAGAAGAACAAAATGAAGAAAGCTCCATTAGGTTTACTGTGTCCAATTCTTGAAGAATCTTTACCTAAGAGCTTGAGGAGGTTAAGATTCCTTTTGCTAAAACACCCTTTCTCTCCAAGTGGGAATTTATTCCAGGGCCTTCATTAAAGTTGAAGGATTTGGTTCTTATCAGATAATACTACTGGTGTCACTAACAAAGTAGTCAACAGAGAAAGTGGTGGCAGAAAGGCCAGACTGCAGGAAGGTGACATTTCTTTTGACTCTCCAGACTTCTGCTTTGCATGTAAAATTGCCACAGTACCTTGGATGCCTCATTCTTGTTCTTTTTTGATATTAAGAATGTTTCACTACTACTGTGCTAAAACTCACTGCCTCTACCAGGTAGTTCGCAGGAATAAGCCTTCTCTGTGTATTTCAGGAGAGCTTCATGTCCTCAAGCTGCTTGTGCTTCTTCAGTTTTGGACTTTTACTTTCTACAAAGACCAAAATGATGACTCTGAACCAAAGCCACTACAAGGGTCTAACAGAACTGCTGGGCTGCAATAAGGTGACAAATGACTGTCACCCCAGGCGGAAGTGTTTTGAGTTCTCAAATGCTACTGAAGCTGTTTTGGAAACTTTGATAATGACAATATTTTTCAGAACATCATCACTTATTTTGAACTAAAGAACAAAATGTATTGGTGTGAAGATTTAAAAGCAATTGGTGATTTGACTGCTTTTAGTTTAGGACAACAAGATGTTCAGTACATGTTAGTTTTTCATGAGTATTCAGCACCTGCAGAAATCATACCTATTTCAGAAATCACTAGGGATAATTCCAAATTTATTAGGAACATGAAAAATAAATGAACAATTCCACTAATTTTGGAAAACAGCTAAAGGCAGAAGCCTTCTGAACCTAGTGTATCCTCCAGGACAAAAATACTTATATTCAAAGTTAAATTCTTGGTGAACATTCACATTCTATTTTTGGTTCAGAGTTTCATTTTCATCCTAAAAAATCCCATTATCCCGTTCCTTTTTTTCTCTTCATAATATTCCAAGATTGTGAGAACAGAGACCCAAATATTTTGCAATGTAAAATCCCCAGTTTATAAATAGAAACTATGCACATGTGCACAAGAGAGAATCAGAAAGTTGCGTAAATCAGACCAAACCTTTGGAAGCTGATGGAGTCTTTCCATTGACTTCATCAGCTTTGGAGCAGGACCTTACGTAGGAGGTTTTTACTTTTATTGGACATTCAGGGCTTATTTTGGAACATTTCAGTAAGAGGTAGGATGGAATTAATTTGAACAGAGAGAAAACCAGCAATAGCTCCATAGAAAAAGTGTTTAAAGAAATGGGCTGAAGGGTGAGGCCAGGATTACTGTTTAGCAGGGGCAGAGGGCACAAGAGAGGAAGAGGCTGCTGAAGTAAATACTCTGACAACAGGAGGAAAAATCTTAAGTGACAACAGAGATAATGCAAGATCCACAGAGAAGGAAAAAAGTGCAGAGAGAACATTAAGTGAAAAACTCAAGAACTGGAACAAAGGAAGAAAGGCAGAGATTCAAAGGTCACCTAGGAAAGTTTCTGACTTGTCTGTATACAAATGCAAGAAGAGTAACAAAGGAACCGAGAGAAACGGAGAGACCCAGAGGTAACTCAGATGGGATTTGATTGATCACTCCTTCCGTGAGCTTTTGTAAGCATTTATCGTATGGAACTTAAGTGCACGAGTAGCTGCAGACACATAAAATAGTATCAAGTGTTCTAAAATTACACATGGGTTTGCATCGTCTGCTGGGTGTCCCTGTGCTGTGGCCTGCACAATACAGTGGTGGAAAAGGATGTTTGAATACAGGAAACTTGGAAAATCTGCAGGACCTTGTCATCAAGGATTTCTGAGTGAAAGATGTGCTGAGGAGCAACCTCTGCTCCAATGACCTCCCTCTGGGATCTCAGATCCCAACACAGCATTGCCAGTGGAATCACTCTTCTTCTTACCCTCTCTCCCCTAAAATAACTATTTTTGAAGCAGACGCACTCCCAGGCTCACTGTTCTGAGTGGAGAAATCAAAGTCCAGCCATTAGAAACTTTCACTCAAAGTCTTCACTACCCCTTTCTCCCCAGATGTCATTAACTATGAAGATGGAGTAATTAGGCACAGCTGGGACAGATACAGCTGTAGGGGATTGCTGGGGGTCCTGTGGCTCATGTATATAAAACAAGAATGTTATTCCTTGGGATTATGGTACTAGGAAATTTGCAGCCTATTGAGCAGAGTGATCTCTCAACTCTGCTTGATTGAGACACCAGCGAGTGAAAAGCCTTGAAAGATGGGCAGTGGAGTACCATATTTCACTGTGCCCTTTGCCAGCAGCAGTCATGTAGCTTACCTAGCCAAAAGTAGGGTTGCTATCAAAGGGAAAGTTTGCAGCTTTATCTTCTATTGTAACTATGAGAGTCCATGTAGCCCAGTATCATTTTTACTTATCTATATGCTCTATTTGAATATGTTTACATATATATATATATGTATTTGAATATGTTTACATAAGGCACTTCTAAACAGGGTACCTATGCATCTGGTACTGTGTCAACTCCGTATTTCAGGAAAAGCTGTTTTGTGAGCTCATGGTAGAGCAGTAGTTAAGCATGGCATACCCTCAAAATAACAAGGCTTTCTTAGACTGTTTTTCCACAGTTTCTCTGCTGTCTGTTTGGTTTTTTTTCTGGAAGAGTTGGCGCAAAGTCTTAGATAACTATGCATTAATAATGCAAATAATGCACTCCATTCCAGGCTTAATTGCAATCACATCTTCAGAACTGTGGAACTTGAAAGGGAAAAGATGGGTTGAACAAATAGGACAGGGAGCCTTGTAACACAGAAGGAGGATCTACAGCCTGAGGAGCTGTTGCTAGTTCTCTGACTAACCACACACAAGTGTTTTAAAGGCCAAGAAAAAGGATGAGTCAAGCCAGTAACATTGTCTGTAAAATGTCAAGACTTTAGATGTGAACAGAGCTGATTCTCAGCTGTCTTGCTTGCAGTGTAGATGAGATTTTTTACAGGGGTGATTCTGGTAGGGACAAAGTTTGGGTCAGGATATGCCTCATTTCACAGAATACTTGTTATTGAAGGATCCATTCATGAGCTGTACCTTTTTCTCCATCCTATCTAATCATCCTATTTCTAGGTAAAACTATTATTACACTTTGAATATGGTCATTCCACCTCCCAGTCCTTTTTATGCATCTTGGTTAAAGACACATCACACTGAGTTGCTTGTTCTCAGTAGCACAGCCTAGTGCAGGAGTGTGGTGAAATACTGCCAAAGGGCTCCAGTAAGCAAGTGTGGTAATTCATTGGAGGTATATTCCCTCTTCTTCAGTACTGCGTGGCTGTTTGCTTACAGGTGAAAGAATCTGTGCTGGAGGCAACCTTTGATTGACACAGAAACCCATAATCTCATTGATTCACCAGGGAGTTTCTGCAGTGCTTACCACTGACTTCTGTTTTGTTACCTTTTCCATTCATGGGAGCATATGTAGGGCTTTGAAAACATTACTATATCAATATTTCAGGTGTTTTTGCCAGTTTCTGTAAAACTAAAGATGTAGTGACCAAAGTCCTACTTAGGGTCTTAAGTAAGCTCCTGTGCTTTCAATAATATGGTGACTTATTCACTTCCTAGAAAGCGGTAGACTATTAAGGCATTGCTATCTTTCATCCTAAAATGATGTAATTTGGGCAGAAAATAGACATCCATTACTAAAACAATGGAGATGTGAGGCCTTACATGGCTCTTTCTTGCTATGACTTACTGTTCACCACAATAAATAGGAAGGCAATGGGGAATTGCCGCTGTAACTGCTGGAGCACACCACCAGCTTTGCTTCCTGGCATGGTACTGTCAGATTGCAGGACTGTATGCAACAGATGCCTTCTTATGCTGCTGCTCAGTCCATGCTGTCACTCGACATGCTCATCCAGCTATGGGAAGATCTCAGGGCAGCCCGTGATATGTGATGAAAAGCAGTATCAGAAGTGCTCAGCTTTCCATTGTGTACTGCAGATATCAGTCTGCCCAGAACATCCAGTTCTGCTGGAAATTCAGCATGTGTTTATGCATCTATATTAAAGACCTTTAACCTTGGTACCTAATTCCAAGTTTAAAATTGAAAATGAAATCCCTAGTTCCTGAAGCACTGGGCTTAGCACTGTTGATTTGAATCCCAGATTCCTTCACCCTGCCTAGAAAGCAACAAACTTCCTACTGGAGGAAATCTTCAGCTTTTAGCAAGCTTCTCTGGCTTTTTAAATCTAAGAAACAGAAACACGTTACTTAAAGGAGTCAGTCTGCATCTGATAACTGCACCTCCCTTTCTTGGCTGGAGCTAAAATACTTACAGTAGGGTTTTGCTCTTCTGTTTCCTCAAGAGATGGTGCACACATGCCCTAACTTAGTGATTGTCTGTAATTCTGGAGGAAAATCTGTTGCTGACTTACAGAACTGCTCATTCTGAGTACGATAGTCACCTCTAATTTGAAAAAGACTCCTTCGCAGCTAATGCCTTTGATCTTGCCTATCTGCAGTTCATGAAAAGTAATTGGGGTCCAAGCAACTGGCTATTTTTGTTCTACTTTGTTTTGGTCTTGAACCCTGCAGAGCCTTTTTTATAATGGACTGTATTTTTAACATTTCCCAGAGTGTCTGGAACTTGGGGTAGATTTATTAAATGCATGTTGAATTCTGAATATTCAAATATAGAATTAGATTCCTTATTCAGTCTTAAACACTGTGTTTTTTAAATCAGAGGAACTGAGAGTTGGTGCTGGCGTAGTTATCCATATGTGAGCTCTCGCCACCAATGTAATTAGGAGTTCTTAGTAAATGTGTTGCTCACAGTAGTTCAATTTTCAAAACATACATTTAAAAGGCACTGTATTCTTTCTGCACAATATCTTTTTGAGCACAACAATGACTGTATTTGGGGATAGAGGTTTGGCAGTCATCCACATTGATCTGTGGAATATCATTCCTTGATTTCTTTTCTAGCAGGTCCTGGAATCAAGAAAGCAAAATCTTTTAAATGGGTCAAATAAAAGCGAAGCAAGACTCACCCAGCAACCCACCCCAAGGTAAAAAGCACATCAGAATAACTGAGATGAGGCAATTTTGACTCTGTGATATTAGGGTATTAACTATAGACAGACTCAGCTAGCATGTAAGGCATTTGAAACAGCACCAAGGCTGTTCAAATTTATGATGATTCAGACACAAATCAATGAACTCTGATCATATTTACCAAGTGCAGAAACCCACTAGCTATCAGCTGACAAGGGCCTTAACATTCCCATGACTTGCCTGAAAGAAGCTGTATCACCAAGCAAAGGAGTTGCTAATGCTTTAATGATGAGTCTGGCTAAACACATTTTATGCTCAAGAGAAAGATAGCAGCTGGAAGGATCCAATTGACTCACGTGTTCTTTAAAAAACACTTTGTGACAACGGAATCTTTCTAGAAGAGGAATTAGAAAGCAAAGTTATTGGATCCACTCCTCTAAAAAGAGGTACTCTAGGGAGGGGAGAGTGCAAGGAGAGGAAGTAGGGGTGACTGAGGCAGCATTAGAGGAAGCTGACTTTGGAGTAGAAGCCATCAACTGAAGAAGCAGGAATTATATTTCCTTGTGGGGAAAGGGGAGGAATCATCATCTTCATGTCCTGGGAAGAGTTTTCATGCCCGCAAGTGCTGAGTTTCTACTTGGCAGCTGATGAACTGTGACTCCTAATGGAGCAGTGCACACAGTAGGGGAAATCCCATGGCCTTCTCCATGCCCAGCACTGGAGATAGTGCTTCTCTATGCACTACCCACAGGAAAATGTCACCAGTCTTTCGCTTCTCATAGACTGGTGTCCTACACCTCAAACCAGTTGTAAACATTTCAACTCTCCTTCTAAAACTGCCTTAACTGAATTGGAAAGAATTTGGTTTCTATCCTTCTTGACATGTGTATGGCAGGTAGAGCTTTGGAGAGATCCCAGGAAACAGCTTTGTGTTCTTAATGCTTTAGCTTCTTTGGCCTGATGAATATTAATCCAACAAGAGTTTCTCGGTGGCAATGACCAGCACTTTCCAGAGACACAGGTTAGCCTACCCAATTAAAATGGGCCCTGTGTCTGCGTGTCCTCACCATGGACTGGCACAGATCCTTTTCACCCCATGGAAGTGCAGAAATATTTCTCAGCCTATCACCTTTCTTTGTATAAAATTCTCTCATAATTCTGACACTGGCTCTTTTCATATGCATGTAAGTTTGATAGGGTACTAGATTTCAGTGAAAGTTCATTTGCTTTTGTTATTTTGCTATCGTGTTTGTTTCAAAAAATCTCTTTGTCATCATTTTCACATTCTGTTTCCATTTAGACAAAAAGCAGCTTTACATGGGGAAAGAAAAGGTCATAGGTTACTCAGAGCATGCCAAAGAAAATAAAAGGGTAGCACATAGACAAATGTTTTCATCATTCTGGCCTGATTTTGCAATCTGGGACTATGCTCAGCTTTCACTAACATCACATCTTAGGGCATGCATCCCACTTGCAACTGCTTTCAATAGAAGGCAAGGGCAGCTAGTTCCTTGAGATACTCAATCCTTCACAGATGATTTTTAGGACCACCGTAACCACAGAAAGTCCACATGCACGCTCCATGTTATGCTCTCTCACAGATCAGAGCAGATTTGTTACCGATTTCAGCAGGAACTGTGCAAACTATCGAAGGGAGTATTTAATTCTTCACAACATAACAGCGTGTTGCCATGAAACCCCTTACTGGGGCAGAACCCCACTCCCACACACAATGAAACAGAGATCTGCTGTTGCATGCTTCGCTCCTGATTAACTGGTGGAGTTTCCCAGATGTTCACCACCATGTATCAGTATAAATCGCGCCACTGCTGCTAAACTTAAGAACTCTACTTTCAAGAACCAATGGTTTTCACAAGCAATAAAGCTGAATGTATTCAAACTACATCTACATAGAAGGTCAAATACGTTCAATATCCCCTTTGGCAGTGACTGAACAGTGTATGTCTGCGTTCAGGGAATGAAAAAGACCTATGGAAAGATTTGGAAAAGCTCCTTTATTTTATGAAAAAGGCAAAATATGTTCTCCACAAAAACTGATATTTTAAGCCCTCTCATCTCTGCATGCTGATGTTTTATTTTCTTTCATTTTCAAAGTGCGACTGCCTATAGAAGTGCAGGATCATGGCAGCATGCTAGGAAATGCTTGCTCTTTCCCTCAGACCCAGGGATATTCCCAGTTCACAAGCTGACCCAGCAAGATTCTGTTTAGGAAGTTGCCAAATTAGTGCACCTGAACCCCATGGCTCCTGTAGGCTCATTTAAAATGCTTTTTGCTAGATACTGCAGCATTAAATACAAGATCCAGAACAAAGAACTCTTATGTCTGTCCTAAGAAATTACATTCTTGAAAGCCATGTATGGTCCTAGGTCAGTACTAAATTCCTCCTAAGGCTTACCATCCAGTCCTCATGAAATCCAATCTAAAAAAGTTCATACGTCCTGTGGGTGGGTCCCATGCATAATCACTCGTGGCAAATTACTCACCGTGCAAATGTATGCAAATGCATTCCCACCAGTTAATCCAGCGCCACAGATACAGCTGAAAGTGTGCTCTGCTGAACAAGGAATATAAAGGAGTGGTGGCTATCTTGCTTAGATTAACTGTACATGCCAGGCACAGTTTGGTTTTGGGATTCATACCATTCTGCATGCAAAAAAAAAAAATGAGTGTGTCATGGAGCATCCATGATCCCTCCTTTATTTATTAATTTTACAAGGTCCCATAGTTTCTACTTCTTTTATTTGATGGTATTTTTAGTGTGCTCAGGAATTATTTGGTAAGATATTCAAGATTTCTAGTGGGATTTCTTGATAATGGACAGATTCTTTCTCTTCATAATGATATCTGAGCTTCTTGAGAGCAAAGAGACACTTTGTTCTTTGTTCTCAAGGAGACAAACTGTTATTTCTTTCCCTGAAGAAGCTTCTAATATGATGGGTGAAATATCAGGAATAATTAGACCAAATGGTGATGTAAATCCCACTAGAAATAATGCATCCGTTATTTCATTTTATGCCTATCGCTCTAGTTTCTGCCTGATTTAAGTCCATGTGAAGAAAGCTGTGGGTATTCCCTTTATAAGAACTACAATAAATTTCTTCATTGAATATTTACTAGTCCTGAGTTGCTCCTTTTTTGTTGGACCATCATTACACAATTAAAAAATAAGAAGGTAATTTAGCCGTTTCAAGAGCTGCTATTGCTTAATTTCAGGGGAGGGGGGCTGACAGTTGAAAGGTTAATGTATTTCACTGATTGGGCCCCCGGGGTTCATTTTCTGGAAAAAAAACCCTCTTTCAGTTTTTATTAAGAAACCCGTGTAATGAAAAAGGGAATAGCATCTCTTACTTGGCGCATGTGAGGCAGCGGCTGCTGAAGCCCATGTTTCTCTTCCTGGCTCGGCACACAGCCACCCGCTTTGACTCCCTCCCCTGGATCCGGGGCAGGGAGGATGTGATCTGGGGCTGGCATAGGCTTTGCCATGTCCTAACTCAGTGTCCCTGTGGAGGGACAAATCCTGCTGGGTTTGTCCCTCCATGTGGTGTCTTTGTCTTAAGTCTGGGGCTGAGGAGTGAGGGGTCCTGCATGCCGTGTGAGTCACCAAATCCCCTGTTTTGTAGGTGCCCACCTTGCAGGGCCAGGTGCTATAGGCACCCTATAGTGACCCAGTGGGGACCATTGACACAAAGCCCATCTCTTTTGGCCTCAGGCCGGCAGCACTGCAGCCCCACAACCCAGTCAGGCTGTGATGTGAAGTGTTGGTTGACCAATGCCATGTTGATGACCAGGAGAAACCCCTTCTTCCCACCCATGGCTCAAAAGCTTGTCTGGCCTCTGGCTTCAGTTCAGCAACTGAAAATGAGAAGAGTACTTTAGGGAATGAGAAATTAAACCACAAGAAAACATTGCCAGCAATTTTCTACCCCAGACCCCTTCCCAGCGATATTCCTTTCTTGTGCTCCTGCTTGCTGTTCGTTCCCTACTATGATCTTGAGCGACAAGCGATGAGCAGAAGGGTGTTTTACTAAGATTTAAGCAAAACACTGGGAAATACCCTCTTCATGCAATTAAATGCACTCATGCTAATACAGACTTATGATTCACACATTCACTGAAAAGATTATAGCTCCACAGTGTTTTAAGAGATAGCAATGCTTCGTACCAGCTTGGCATACACCTTTTAACTATGAGCAGGTAGAAGAGATGTTGGGCAGATAAAATACTCGCTGTCGATTATTTCTCACTGCAGTTATCAAGGAAGTTTCTTGAGTTGAGATCTTTTTAGTGAGAGTGCACTAATTCTTTCCCATCAGGTAATGCAAGTGACATTGCTTGACACAATTTAACTTTCTTGATTTTAATGTCTGCATCAGAAGATTTTAGTCCATTATGAAAAGAATTTTGTAAACCAGTGCTGATGTCTCTGGCTGATATTTTTATTAGTATGGAATCCCTGAAACTCAGCACTTATGGGCACAATGAGGCAGTAAAAAATATAAAATAGAAATAAAATTGTTTGCTTGGGCTGGAAAATTCTGAACATTGGAGAAAAGCTTAACAAAATAAAACAAAAATGTCTCAGTCTTCAAGCATCTAGAAGAATTGTGAGAATGTCCCTTTACTGTCTTTTTTTGTACCCCCTATAAAAACTGTTTTCCTCTCAGCCCTTAATGAGATGTTTTTAGCAGTGTTTGTCTATCCTAAATTACCATGTGAGATGAGCATTGGAAATAATGTGGTTTCAGCTGAGGGAGTTGTGCTGGGGACAGAGCTGCGTGCGCACTGTGGAGCGAGGCAGGGTTGGGAGCGCTGCCTCGCTGACAGGGACCGTCTCTCTGCTGGCTTTTGCTTTCCTTGTCGATGTGCTTTATAGATTGAAATGACTCAAGAAAATGGGCAGAAAAAGTTCTACCTCTCACCGCAGTGAAGGATTTGTATTCATTTATTTTAACAAAATTAAACTGCTCAGAAACGAATGGGAAAATAACATTTTATTAAAGACAGAGAAAAAACAGCAATGACTTAAACATAATACTAACCAAGAAAATAGAAGAATGGGCATTTCTGCACACCCAGCTGAAATTCAGTGTCAGAATTCATGCAGATATTTTGAAGTAAAATACCTTTCCGTCTCCTAGTTTGGCTGTGCTAGATTCATGGAAATAAAATGCCTTTGTTTTCTGCAGTCTAAGCTTCAGAAATGGATTGCAGCTAAGAGGAGAAATTCCGTATCCTGCTTATCTCTCTTCCCTTAGATGTGATGCACTGCTAAAAATAAATATGTAAAATTCAACATATCCATAATCCAGGAAAAATTGGTTGTAACTAACAGATAATGATGACTTGGTTAATTAATGGAATAGACAGAGGAGGACTGAAATAAAGCTGTGTTAAATTTTGGTAATGAGCCACATTCAAAGAAACCAGATGCCTACATGCATCGTGTAACACAAGTGAGTGGGTTTTTTATAGTTCTTGGTGTTAATTTTAGAAACTGTTAAACACACTGAATCGGATGACCGAAGAAATGCTTGTTCCCAATGGTTAGCAGTCATCCCCTGCTCTCATCAACACATCCGGTGATCAGAACACAGGGCGAAACTGGGTTTTAAAATCAAACTGAAGATATCCCACCTTCTCCTGCAGCTCTCCACTCACAGTTTCAGTACAGCAGTATTCATGCACAGCTGTAGAAAGGCTTGTTTTTCGGGGGATCATAAACTCATTTTTCTCGAACAGAAATAGTTTGGTTTCTTTTTTGTTAAAAAAGACAGAAACACTCCAGCTCCAAGGTTTTGAAATGAATGTACAGGAAAAATACAGCTTTCATTCGTATTTTTAAATGCAGTCTAATTTAATGTCTGAAGAAACGGTTACTTCAGCTTTAAATATTGGTTGCCAGATGGTAATTATATTGTTTAATTTTAAATCATACGATAGAGTTATACCATCTGACACCACAAACATTGCGCACAAACACTTTTTGTTATCATGAGGGAATTACACTTTAAAATGCACAAAAGCATCTTTAAAAGCAGAAGGGGGAAAAAAAATCTATTTTAATTACGAATGTGAACTTTTTCTATCTCCTTTTCTGAAAGTTACGGAGCTCTGGATTGCGTTGCCAACTCGCCGCAGTGAATAACCCCTGAATTTAGCCTGATGTTGTAAAACATGTTTATGGAAACATTTTGCTCTATTGACACAAAGCTAGAAATTTTCTTAAGGGTATTATAGTTAAACCAACTATCAGTTCTCTTCTAGGGAACTTCTGGCAGGAGAGGAGCTTCCAGAGGAGCAATCTGCTGTAAATCTGCAAACGCAGCTATTAGGTAAGACAGCAACATTACTTAAGAATGGTAAACATTAGCTTAAAATAAAAATGAAACCCTCCAATAATCTAAAAGGATTGCATGTTAATAGTGCTTGAAATAGTTCATAATAAAAAATGTAGCTATGCATTATTCTGCCCTTCCCTTCTGGTTATGGAGCTTTGTTTACGGAGTGCCAAGGGCATTTCTGTCTCATTATCGAATACATAAATAGAAGAATATGCATTTAGTATTTTATTGTCAATCTTCCCTTCTCTCCCCCCCCCCGCACACTCAAGGTATTTCTTGATGTTTTCTCCTCCCTTCTGCAGCCTGTACATTTCCAAGAAACTGTATAAAAAAGCCTAAAACAAATAAGATCTCTAGCCAAGAGGGTGCAATTTCTAAAGCAGAAGTAACTTACATTAGGCTTTGGAGAAACATCCACACTTAAGACCTTTATTTCTTCTCCCCCCTCTCTGTGAAGCACTTTTATGTAAGCTTACAATTTCCTTTAAAAGTTATGTTTAATACTTTTCATTTTTTAAATGTTCTGGAGGGTGTCTTTAATGCTAAGCTGTGCCGTGTATGTTTTAGGAACTGGGATCCAGCTCCCGGATGACTCAGGGCTAAGGCTCCTGCAGCAGGTCAGGGAAGCTGTGAGCGTTTACTCCAGCATTTGCCCCAGTGAATGCAGCAGTCCTGAGTCAGAATCCGTTCCCTTTTCTCAGGCCAAACTCCCACACATGCTGTAAATGAAACCCCAGTGTCTCTGATGGGAGCCTTGCCCAAGGAGGGAATGTAGAACCCAGCTTGTAATGCCAAGCCAGACCCAGGGACCCCCTCACATTAAGGGGCTCAGGGGATGCTGAGCCTGACTCCAACCCCTCTGTCCCTGAAATGCTCAGCCTGGTAAATATCTCAGGCCCAGAAAAAGAATAATCTGTTGAAGAATAGCATTTCTCTGAGGAAAGACTAACGGGATGAGGCCCTAAATTATTATCCTCATGATATCTCATAGATCAAACAATGGAAAATGTGGGAAAACAATTATTTTATATATAAATATATATGGGTTTAAGTTTTGAAAGTTAATGTCCTCCAGGGTAGGGTTTGGGTTTTGGAGGTTTGTTTTGTTTTGTCTTTCTTTTTTTGTTTGTTATTTTTTAAAGCAGATTTTATAAATATTGAATGCTGCAAACCAAGCGCAGAGCAAAAGCTAGATTTTATTTACTCTTTTCTGGTGAAGGATAAGGATTTTTTTGACCACTGGAGTTGTTTTAGTTTTAGGAATTTAAAACCTACTGAAAAATCGTCCTCTTTCTAATGGGCTGTGTATTTAATTGGCTCACAGTGGGAAGCAAACGGAGTCAAGAACGTTTTTCTTCATGACCCTGAAAGTGGACTGTCCCTTATTTGTGAAAGAAAGGACAAGGATGCTGTAACAGTGCATTTAGGGGAAATACTGAATAAGCTTTGTAAAGAAAGACAAACCTGGAAGGAATCTATTAAAGTGAAAGCAGCCTATGGGAAATTTTTACTTTTATTTTTAGAATATTTTTTTAGGGTGGTTGTTCAGAAAAAATATATTTCACATGTAGAGCTATGTGAGGAGACTAAGACAATATGCTGGAATTCTTACATTTCCAGCTCGCGCTGACAAAAGGTTCCCTGTTTGTTTAGGTTTTGTGCGTGTGCGCATTAAGCAGACCACATCTAGATTTGTACTTCTCGCTTGTGTTTTCTTCAATGATTTTACGGCTTTCCCCTTAATTTTAGCTTTAAAAAAAAAAAAAAAAAAAAAAAGAAAAAAAAAGCAAAGCGAAAAAAATAAGAAAAAAGGCATTTTTATACGGTTAGACTTGTTAGCCTGGACCTCGGAATTATAAACAAATGGTAAGTGCGGTACTTTATCTGGGCAGACACTCGCTTCCACAAGAGCTGGCGGCGGCTGCTGTGTTATGCTGCACTGCCACCTTCCGTCGCCCGGACCCGGACCCTTTCGCGGACGGCAGCTCCCGGTGCGCTCCCGCCGCTCCCGGTGCGCTCCCGGTGCTCTCTTCCCGGCCCATTCGCTCCCGTCCCGGTGCGCGGTGAGCCTGCTGGAAAACAGCCGCTTAGGAAACACCAGCGTGCTGGAAGGAAGGAAGGTGGTGATGCTTCTCGGGTGCCGGACCGCGGCTGCGGTCCAGAAGCCGAATCTCAGAGTAATTAACAGGGGGAAATGGAGAGAGATGAGGTTCGAAGGGGAAAAAGCTGCCTGAAAGCTCCAAGGCTGCGTGTGGACACCCCAAACTGTCCCCAGTGCCATAAGCCAGCGCAAGGGACAAGCCAGAAGTGTCAGGAGATGGATTTGTAGGTCTCCATGAGCTTTCACTTCTGTAACTCAGTTTCTGTACTGACAGCCCCTTTATAAATCATTTGTTAGCTGTATCACGGTTTTTCTTTCTTAAAGTAATTCTTATCTGCAGATTTTTAAAGCATTTGGCCTGAAGCTATTTATTCCCCTTAGATAAAGATACAGAAAGTCTGATCGATGCTATTTATATTCTAAGAGAATTAATGTTATTTTGTGTTGCTGCCTTTCACTAAATCCAAACCCCAGACTGAAGGAGAAGCATCTGGCACAATGGCAATTGTCACAGCACAGGCTTCAACTTCGACTGGTGAGTGAAGGATTCCCTTGGATGCGCAGATCACAGAGAGGAGACTGTGTAAAAGGACTCTGCAGCTACGAGGCAGTGGCACAGCCATGCTGTTGCAGGCGATGAGGAGCTTCAATCTGCAGGAACCAAAGGCAAAGAGAAACACACTCCCCTGGTGCCAAATGTGTGAGGCCAGAGCAACCTTTGCTTACCATATTTTGAGAGGAAATCCCTTAAACATACTCCGTCCCTTCCAAGGCCCATGTGGGTAATGCTCGTGGGGGCTCTGGGGGTGATGCCCCATCATGGACAGGCACATAGGGAGGTGCGCATCAAGGACATGACTCCCCATGGGTTGCTGTCATGGCTGATCCCTCTACCAGCCTTGCTCTGAAGGCCTGGAAAAGCCAAGTCCCTCTCACCACAGCCTTTGCTGTTTACTTACTGACTCCTCTTGCCAGCGGCTCTTCGCTTTCGGGAGGCCGAGGGGAAGGAGAGGGAGAGGAGAGGAAAGGGATCTCTTCTGCGCAGGAGGTGGACTGTGTTCCTTTCATCTTTACCAAAGGGGAAGGAAAAAGCCTCAGGAGGGTATTCCCAGGGAGGAAGTAATTCCCTTTTCTTCCGCCCAGCAGGAGAGCAGATCCTGCCTTCAGTTCTCTGCTCCTGAGCTCCCCAGGCCAGCGGGGTTATGCACTGCCATCTCCGGCCACAACAGCACACAGTGCTCACACACTGGGTGGGTTTAAAGGTCCTCATGGCCCCTCTGACGAGGCTCATCACCCACTGGAGACTCTTGTAGGATAGGCTAGGGATGAATATGTGTGTTTTCCAACACAGGTGAGCATGTCTGCTTTGTGTGTTAGGACCCTACCCAGTGCTGTCACAATTTTCTGAGCTGGATGAGCAAAAGATCTATGCCACTGTGCCCAAAGGTGGCAAAGCTTGACAAAAGCCCTTGTTCTTCATAGCAGGGGTTGGTTTCAGCATAGGGACCTGGAGGACTGAGGGGATAAACTGGGGGTATCCCAACATTTTCTCTTCTAGCACAGAGCCTCTGTCCACAGGGGTAGCAGCAACGCAAGGGTTGCAAGTTCACCTCCACAAGAAGAGGCATTGCTCTGCTGCTTAGAGAAACATCATTGGCAAGTACTAATTTCACATGAAAGAACTCATGCCTGGGCAGGAATTTCTCCCAGCACCAAAAGAGCCTTTTAAAACAATAGAAAAATTAGAGATGGCTCCCTTGCCTGTTAGATGTCTACAACCCTGACTTGGCTACTACTGTTGGGAACCCACGATTTTTTTAACACCCAATTAAATTAGTGTAATTGGGATAGAGTTGCAATTTCTTTGCCTCCAGCTGTGAGTCATAATCTGTTTAGCACCTGAGTGTTATTTCACTTTATTTTTAGTACCTAGCCCATAGTTTGGAAGGGGAGAAAGCAAACCTACCCTTCAGTCAGGATTTTGGGAAGGTGTAGATTACTTATCGTTAATTTAAATGTGGCATTTAAATGACCATTCACAGGTGGTTTTAATGCTGTTATTAACTTCCTTTTTGGACCTTGTAAGGGATACATCTGAAAAAAGAGAAATGCCAACGACCTTGATCTACAGGCCATGCAAGTAATACATTGCTGTTATTGTGTCATGGGGAAAACTGTAAAACAAGAGTTTCTAGTGAGGGGAAAAACAGAACTTTATTGTAATAAAGAATAACAACAAAAAAAGGAGGAAAAAATGATCAAAACCTAGTCCTGTTTTGGGCTACCAGTTCAGCCTGAAGTACATTTTGAAATGATGGATCAGCTGAAGAGAAAAACATGCTCCAGATGTTTTCTGTGTTTGTCTCTGGTATTTACTTCACCATGCTTTATCCAGAGGGGTTATTCAACGGAAATAGATGATATACCAAGTGTGATCGGTGAGGAAAAAATATTGATTGTAGCAAGTTTAAAAGAGAAACTAGCACTGGGCAAATAGCTCAGGGTAAAACACAAACCAACCTGAAACCTTGCCAGCAGTTTAGTTCCTTGGTTGCGACTCAAACCGACCCATCCACCAGCCTTAGGAAAATCCATTTGAATCATGGTTGATGAAAACTGCCGACAAAAATAATTGTGATGGATTGGGAAACCAAGACCACAACAGGCCTGCAGTGCTGGAGTTCAGTGCTGCTGTGTTGGGGTGGGGAGAAGAGGGAATACCCCCAGCTGAGCCGAGACAGCAAAATGCCTGCATGAACCTGCTGTGTCCCACTGTGTGGTGGTGGATGAGGGCTTTGCTGGGGTCAACTAGTTTGGAAACCAGTGCTGTGGGGCAGAGGATGCTAAGCCAAGAGGCAATGATGCTGGGCTTGCCCCAAGGGGGTGGGAAAGGAGGGATCTCTCGGCACGAACAAGCTGGCATTGCATAAGAGAGCTCAGTGCCAGTTATCTGATTCATCCCCAACACAGAGAGGTTTCACCTGAAATGGTAAAGCATTTACAGATGTCATAAATGGAATAAATCTCCAAGGTAGCCATATACTGCTCCCTAGCAGGACATGTCTAGTAATGCCCCCACACCTGACTTGGGAATGACAGCAGATCTATGCTCCTCCCCATGGTCTGTCTTACACAAATAACAAAACTCATGACTCCTCTGGTGAGTTATCCAAAGGGATGTTTATTTTGCAAAGCAAGACGGAACGTCTTAAAAACAGAACCCTGCCTCATCTTATCCATCTATCTGCACTCTCCAGGTTGAGGTTTTCTTTGAAAACAAAACAGCCAAAAGCTAATTGCACGTAAGTTTAGACTTAAGGTATTTTTGTGACCCTTAGAAGGTGGGGAACAAAACCCCTGTCACTAAATTGATGTCTCTAAAATATCTGCCAAAACAGCTCTTTAAAAAGATATTTGCACCTTTATTTAGTTCCTTCTTGTGAGGAATGTTTACTGCAGTCCGTAGATGTGGTTATGTCATGTTTCCACTGTGTTTTCATTCAGTGCTGCTCTGTATTTGTGGTTTTCTCATTTGTGACAGTCTAGTAACTGGAGCCATTTGTACCTGAGCAAATAATATCAAATCTGAATACTTTATAAATATTTACAATATTTGGTGTGTCTCCCACTCACATCAAATGCAAAGTATAAAAAGCAAAAACAAGCAGAAACAAACAGAACCTGTGTTACGTTATAATAAATATTTACTGTATGTACTATTGACTAAAGAGTCCCATACAGCTATTTAGGAGGCATTGTTTCTGTCAGGCTGTTCTATATTAAAACACTCTAAATGAAGCTGTTTGAGAATAAAAATGTGCATGTTAGGGAGTGATTGATGCCTATGACTTATTTAATTTTTTTGGCAAGGGGAAGTGGTTCTTTTTTTTCTCCCTGCACATGTGGGTAGTGAATTAGGCAGGAGCCTGGGACTTTCTGGCACAGCTGCAGAATTCATTGGAGCAAGGTCCCAGAGTAAGACTTGGACATGACCCTTTGGTCCTACCACTCTCAAGCAGAGATCCCAGTTACAAACAATCTGCACTGAAGACAGGGCACAGCAACAGCCTTATTCCTCATGTAGCAGGGAGGGAAAAAAATGCAAGGTTCATAGAATCATTTAGGTTGAAAAAGATCTTTAAGATAGTAAAGTCCAACCATTAACCTAACACTGCCAAGTCCACCATTTAAACAGTGTCACTAGCTGCCGCATCTACGTGTCTTTAAATACCTCCAGTGATGGTGGCTCCACCACTTCTCTGGGCAGCCTGTTTCAATGCTTGACAACCCTTTCAGTGAAGAAATTGCCTAATATGCAGTCTAAACCTCCTCTGGTGCAATTTCAGCCTGTTTGATCTTGTTCTATTGCATGTAACTTGGGAGAAGAGACCATTCACCTCCTCTCTCCATCCTTATTTCAGGTAGTTGTAGAGAGTGATAAAGTCCCCCCTGAACCTCCTTTTCTCCAGTAAATAACTGCAGCCACTCTTCATCATACTTGTTCTCTAGACCCTTCACCAGCTTCATTGCCCTTCTTTGGACACACTCCAGGACCTCAACATCTTTCTTTCTTGTAGTGAGGGGCCCAGAACTGAACACAGGATTCAAGGTGCCGCCCCACCAGTGCCCAGTACAGCAGGATGATCACTGCCCTGGCCCTTCTGGCCACACTATTTCTGATACAGGCCAGGATGCTGTTGGCCTTCTTGGTTGCATGGGCACAAGCTGCTCACGTTCAGTATCTGTTGACCAACACCCCCAGGGGTCTTTCCACTGAGCAGCTTTCCAGCCACTCTTCCCTAAGCCTGAAGTACTGCATGGGGTTGTTGTGTCCCAAGTGCATGAACCAGCATTTGTTGAACCTCATACCACTGGCCATAGCCCACGGATCCAGCCTGTCCAGATCACTCTGCAGAGCCTTCATATCCTTCACAGATCAACACTCCCACCCAACTTGGTGCCATCTGCAAATCTACTGAGGGTGCATTCAATCCCCTTGTCCGTATCACTAACAGTATTCGCAGGACCAGAGAAGTATTGCAGAGCAAGGTGAAGGAAGCCCTTCAAACCATGTGGTTTCTCTGGTTTCAAGGAATAGCTTTACCAAGCCCTGGACATAGGGATCCTTAACGAACAAGTGGACACTTTTCAGAAAGGGAGACCAGATTTGCACTTGCAGGCTTGGTGTCATGAGGGACCTCTGAAGCTTTTATAATCACCTAATGGAAGGCCTCTATTCCCTTCTCTTTACTCCTCTTGTCTCTGCAGTCCATTTTCTACCCTTGTTCCTCTCCTGCACAGGAGCTTTTATCTTTTCTTCCAACCTCATATTATTTTTCTAAGTTATCTGTCCCCAAGCACCCCTAAGCCTTTGACATACATATTCTTACAACGCTGCTATATATATCCCTTTTTTTACCCTGACTGATGTATTCCAGATAACTTTAAGCCTGGGATGGACTTTAGGAGATCTGGGTTCAATTCTAAATCAGCTGTGCCATAGCCAGCAGCATCACTTCCTTTTGCTGTGTCCATTCATTGCCTGTCGCATACAAATTGGTTTGTATTGTGTTCATTTGCTCTCGTCTTTGGGTGGTGGGCTAAGCTGTGGGGCACACAAGCATCTTTGCGGTATGTGTTTAAATTGAGGAGCTCACTGCTGCAGGGTGTGTTGAGGGGAGATGGGTCAGAAAAGGGGATTAGATGAAAACGTGGAGTGAAGGATCAAGGGGTGCTAGTAGACACAATATCCTGGATGGACACGCTGCAACCAGTGAGCGCTGGAAAAGGCTACGGGGGAAGGAGAAATCCTGTCCTGTTACTTGCATGCTCCCACAGAGCATGGGACTCCCTTTCAGGCACAGGTCTGTCTGGTCCTTCAGTCTGGCTGTTCTCATCTAAATGACCCTACAAGTTCTGCTCTTTGTGTGGGCTGTGTTGCACGTAACTGCAGATGCATCTGAACAGTTTCCTCAAGCAGGATTTTCCAGGACTATTCCTTTACCTCCTCGACCTCTTCAAGGTGAAAGAAATCCCAATTCTTGCAGCAGGGGCCGTTACCAGGTACTCTCTGTGGCATTATATTGAAATCCATGTTTGAGTAAAAGAGCAGCACTTTGGAAAAATAGATTTGGTCTGAGCAAAACCTTGTAAAAACATCAAGATTTGGCTTGGCCTATTCGTAAAATACACGGCAGATCCCCTGCCTGAGAACAACTTAAATCGTCAATATAGAAGTTAAAAAGCTCATTTCAATTGGAAATTCCAGCTAAATTGTTCCCAGTTAGCACCAGAAAGGAATGCTTTAGACTAAGACAAAACAGATGCAGTCTGTTAGGTTCCCATTGTATGAGCAGACTTCCCTTGCAGGGAGGTAGGTAGCTTTGCACAAAAGCACCCCCTGGACTTGTAAAGAGAGATAGAGCGGGCTGCCTGTACACCAGCAGTTTTGTTTCTTACTGGGACTCTTTCAAAGCAGGCAGGGCAGGGGAGGAATAAAACCAGCCTCCCAAGCACCACTGTCCAGGAGCAGATGAGCCCAGCATGCTTCAGACACTGGGAAAAAAATCTCCCTCGACCAACCGGCTTGTTCCTTCGCCAGGCACAGGCTTCAGTGGCCATTTCAAGCAATATGCCATGAACCACCACCCAGCTGGAAAATCAGAGGCAGCTCTTAGGCTGGGGCCCTCCCTGTAGCACTCTGGAGTAGGAAGCAGCCCCTGAGCATGCCTCTTGCAGAGGCTGCCCTGCAAACTCCCCAGTCACTGCAAGTTTTTTCCGCCAAGATCTCCACATTATCCCTCCTTCTCACCCCAGATTGCCAGCAATGTAATTACAGTCGCTTTTGCAAAGCACATTGGGTAGTGTAGGAAACAGCTGCTATTAAAACTCCCTTTCACTTGCATGAAGGACTGGATAGAGCTGTTGCAGAATACAGGGAGTAGGAGAAAAGGGAATCAAAGGTACTTTACAGTCTCTTCTCCCCTCTCCCCCATATTTGTCAGTCTTGGAAAGATGAGTTGCCTACATGTGGCATCATTCCAGATTAACTACTGATGAATTAATTCCTTGTGTGCATGCTCTTATATCCCAGAATAAGAGTGCTCTATTCCAAATCTCTTACCCATCATGCAGTTCTGGAATAACTGATTTTAAAGCCAGTGGTAAGAGCAATAGTGGTAATCTCTCATGATTACCCCAACCTAACCTAAGCCTTGAAACGGGACTGTGCAGAGACCAGCAGTGCCAAGGCCATGGTGATGCCTTTTGGGGCTTTCCTGGTGGGGAATGGAAGTCTGCACCTCATGCATTCACATTGCACCAGTAGGCACCACTGTAAAGAGTGTAAGCAAGTAGAAAATATAAATCCTAATTAGCATGTAATACATTCAAATGTATTTTGAGATACACAGTGTTGGAAGACACTGTTGGAGGACAGGCGGCCTGGTAAGAATACAGGGATGTTGTCCGGGACGCTAGGGACCAGGTTAGGAAAGCTAAAGCCCAGTTAGAATTAAACTTGGCTAGGGATGTTAAGGATAACAGGAAGGGATTCTACAGGTACGGAGTGAACAAAAAACAGACTAGGGACAATGTAGGCCCCCTCCAGAAGCTATCAGGAGAACTGGCTACCCTGGATTTGGAGAAGGCTGAGGCTCTTAATGACTTCTTTGCCTTAGTCTTCACTGACAAATGCTCTGACCACACCACCCAAGTCTTGGAAGGCAGACACAGGGACTGTGAGAATGAAGACCTTGGGCCCAATGTAGGAGAGGATCTGGTTCGAGACCATCCTAAAAACCTGAACGTGCACAAGTCCATGGGACCTGATGGAATCCATCCGCGGGTCCTGAAGGAGCTGGCAAATGAAGTTGCGAAGCCACTGGCCATCGTATTTGAAAAATCATGGCAGTCAGGCGAAGTTCCTGACGACTGGAAAAAGGGAAACATAACCCCCATTTTCAAGAAGGGGAAAATGGAAGACCCGGGGAATTACAGACCAGTCAGTCTCACCTCTGTGCCTGGTAAAATCTTGGAGCACATTCTCCTGGAAGGCATGCTAAGGCACATGAAAAACAACAAGGTGCTTGGTGACAGCCAGCATGGCTTCACTAAGGGGAAATCCTGCCTGACCAATTTAGTGGCCTTCTAGGATGGGACTACGGAACTGATGGACAGGGGTAGAGCAGTTGATGTCATCTACCTGGACTTGTGCAAAGCGTTTGACACTGTCCCACACGACATCCTTCTCTCTAAATTGGAGAGATATCAATTTGATGGATGGATCACTCGGTGGATAAAGAACTGTCTGGATGGCTGCACACAAAGAGTTGTGGTCAATGGCTCAATGTCCAGCTGGAGACCGGTAACGAGTGGTGCCCCGCAGGGATCAGTGTTGGGACCGGTCTTGTTTAACATCTTCATCACTGACATGGACAGTGGGATTGAGTGCACCCTCAGCAAGTTTGCTGATGACACCAAGCTGTGTGGTCTGGTTGATACGCTGGAGGGAAGGGATGCCATCCAGAGGGACCTCGACACGCTTGTGAGGTGGGCTTATACCAACCTTATGAAGTTCAACCACGACAAGTACAAGGTCCTACACCTGGGTCGGAGCAATCCCAGGCACAGCTACAGATTGGCAAAGAAGAGATTCAGAGCGGCCCTGCGGAGAAGGAATTGGGGGTGCTGGTCGATGAGCAAATGAACATGAGCCGGCTGCAGTGTGCACTCGCAGCCCAGAAAGCCAACCGTATCCTGGGCTGCATCAAAAGGAGCGTGACCAGCAGGTCGAAAGAGGTGATCCTGCCCCTCTACTCTGCTCTTGTGAGACCTCACCTGGAGCATTGTGTGCAGTTCTGGTGTCCTCAACATAAAAAGGACATGGAACTGCTGGAACAAGTCCTGGGGAGGGCCATGAGGGTGATCAGGGGACTGGAGCAGCTCCCGTATGAAGACAGGCCGAGGAATCACAGAATCACAGAATCCCAAGGGTTGGAAGGGACCTCAAAAGATCATCTAGTCCAACCCCCCTGCAAGAGCAGGGTAACCTACAGTACATCACACAGGAACTTGTCCAGGCGGGCCTTGAATATCTCCAGTGTAGGAGACTCCACAACCCCCCTGGGCAACCTGTTCCAGTGCTCTGTCACTCTTACAGTAAAGAAGTTCTTCCTGATGTTAACGTGGAACTTCCTATGCTCCAGTTTACACCCATTGCCCCTTGTCCTATCACTGGATATCACTGAAAAAAGCCTAGCTCCATCATCCTGACACCCACCCTTTACATATTTGTAAACATTGATGAGGTCACCCCTCAGTCTCCTCTTTTGCAAGCTAAAGAGACCCAGCTCCCTCAGCCTCTCCTCATAAGGGAGATGTTCCACTCCCTTAATCATCTTTGTGGCTCTGCGCTGGACTCCTTCAAGCAATTCCCTGTCCTTCTTGAACTGAGGGGCCCAACTGAGGAATTTGGGGCTGTTCAGCCTGGAGAAGAGAAGGCTGCGTGGAGACCTCATAGCAGCCTTCCAGTATCTGAAGGGGGCTACAGGGATACTGGGGAGGGACTCTTCATCAGGGACTGTAGTGACAGGACAAGGGGTAACGGGTTAAAACTTAAACAGGGGAAGTTTAGATTGGATATAAGGAAGAAATTCTTTCCTGTTAGGGTGGTGAGGCACTGGAATGGGTTGCCCATGGAGGTTGTGAGTGCTCCATCCCTGGCAGTGTTCAAGGGCAGGTTGGATAAAGCCCTGGGTGGGATGGTTTAGTGTGAGGTGTCCCTGCCCATGGCAGGGGGGTTGGAACTAGATGATCTTAAGGTCCTTTCCAACCCAAACTATTCTATGATTCTATCATTCTATTTGGGGTCTTACGAACTCCTACAGCCCTGTTGAAAGAAAAAGTGCATTGTTTGAAAAATGTTTCAGGTCTGCCCCCTCCTGCTCCTTCACTCTGTTGTTTTTGCAAGGAAGAGATTCCAGAAGCTATAAAAATGTGTTGTTTTTGTTAAATGGATTACTTTCCATCTTGTGGCATTAAAACTGGCTGACCCCACTGACAGGCAAAACACCTTCATAGCAGTAGTGAGTGACTGAGCCCAAAAGGTAGTCAGCGAAGCCTGAATTAGGTCAGAGCTGGTGCATGGTGGAGTGCTGGGACCTGATTCGTGGTGCTTTAAGCAGGTGAAAGTCCTATTGGCAAGAAGATTTAAACAAATTCATCCTGCATATGCACTCTAAGCCTACTGCACATCTCAGCCACGTTTCCAAATGGTGTTGCTGCTCTCCTATAACGGGTTGTGGTCACTGTGTGCTTTCATTTTGTTGCTTTAAAACACCCTAGGTAGGAAAAGTCAGTTTTAATGAGCATTGTGCAGTTATTTGAGCTGCAGAAACGACAAGTAATAAAGCATTCATTTACTTTGCAAGCAGGAAATTAATTGTGCATGTGCATGTGTGTGGATAAATTCTTCTGCTGCTGTCTTTGTCTAGTGCTGGTTCAAAGTTTGCATTTAGAGCACATACGAGGAGCTGTATACTACTATTGCAGCAGGGGAATGTAAGAAAAATCCTATGCCTGGATCCACTTGCATAGTGGATCCTGAAAACTACATACGAATATGCATCCTTCTGAAGGCTTGTATCTTAAAGACATGCTTAAAATCTCTAAATTGCTTTTAATATGTTTTAAATTATATGCATATTTGAATATTTGGGGATCCATAAAAACCAAAACTTTTCTGAAATAAGAAATTGTTTGAAAATTATCATAGTATTACCATCTCCATACTTTACCTGTTCTTTAACTTGATTGGTTTTTGCAAAGGAAGTGACTCCACAAGAAATCAAAATGAAGAGGATATTGAATAGTATGTAAATGGTAGTGGGCAGGACAGCAGCAGGATAAACACCCCCCCATTGCCATTGCTGCCAAGAGTACTGGGCATGTACCTTCAAGCAGGGCTCAATTTCATGGGAGATGCAGCTTTCAGAGGTTCTGAAAGTATTTTCTCTCTGCAGACATGTCCATTTGCTCAGAACATGTCTGCATGCCTATTTATTGATTAGGTCACTAATCCTGTATTTAACTAAATGATCACTAACTATCAAAATTCACGTGACAGTTTTACTATGGAGCTCTGCTACTGAAAGGCCTCATGTCATCTGGCAGTGAGCTGGAAGATGGACCATTTCTCATCCCAGCAATGAACTGCAGTAGCCCACTCTTTCATGAGTGGCCTTGTTTCAGAGTTCGCCCTGAGGAGCTGTGCCCTGGTTTTCCCTCTGCATCCCTCCTGGCCTTGTATGCCACATGTCTGCCCATATAGGCATGGAAAGCTTAAGCAGGGACATTGGCCTGTGGGCAGCCTCTTCAATCAGTTTGCAGAGCTACGGAGGTCCCTTCCTGCAAAGTGGCATATCTGGTACCTGAGATCAGCCCAAGATTTGGTCTGCTGGTGTCCCAGGCTGTTCGACCTGTGCTCTCTCACTGGAACCCTTCCATTTGCTTCTTCTTGAGAGAATTAGGATGCTGAAGACATTTTCTCATTCATTCCCATTGCCAGCTCAGAGCAGAGAGTAACCAAATGAACAGCTATGCTGCAGATGTCTCTCTCGCTGCTTAACAGCTCCTTTCTCTCTCTCTGTCTTTTCTACAGAAGTGTATTTCCCAGCCCTTTTTCCCCTGAGACACCCAGCTGAGCTCCCCCTATAAGTGTTTAAATCCCCTGCTGTCAGCTTGAGCCCTGCTGATTATGTGGGTCGGAGAGAGCCTGCAAAAACTCAGTGCTCTGAGAGTCTCTTTCCCTTTGCACCTTCCCTTCCCTGCTTCCCATTTCCCACTGCATTTTGCCCCTTTTGTCTCCATTTAAACCAAATCTGGCTCATGAAGAGTAACACCAGTGCACTGCATGTAGGGTGTGCAAGGGAGGTTTCTCCAAGGATTTGTTGCGTTGACTGGCTGTGATTCTTCATCCGTTAGCCAAATAAATTTATCATGTCTTGCCTTCCTCCCATTTCCTGCCTCAAATCCCCTTCTCCCTCCTTCTTTTCTCTCTCTTTTCCCTGTTTCTTCCATCCTGAGGTGGCTCTTACCCGCTGGATCCTTGCATGCGTGTGAAGCCCTGTGCACAGCTGTGTCCCTGACATACTTTTGCACAGCATCCGACAGCATGTGAGAGGTTAACTTACAGTGGCATGTACAGTATGTGGCCCAGATGTTCCTGCCATCCCCTGAACTTTCTCACGCTATTCGTTCCATTGCTGATAAAGGCAATCGACTTGAGATACGGGGAGAAGTGAAGTAATGGATGGGAGGTGAACCAAAGGCTAGCCCTGACCCTTGTGAGCTCATCTTACTCTTCTGCGTGTTCCGGTTTGAGAACAGAGGATGGGTGAGGGGGATATGTTGATGAACGGGTGGCTAAACCCCTCTGCTATGGAGGCTGATGTCCTCTATCCCAGAGATGGAGCAGAGAAGGAGCAGAAGGGGGTTTCTCTGACTGAAAGCTGCAGTTTCTTCCCAAAGCACCTCTCCACCTCTCCTCTGGACACTATCCTTTTCTAGGCAGCAGAAAGGGGAACTTTGCACTGCCCAGCTCTCTGCCTTCATGTGTAGGAACATCTCAGCTGATATCTTTATAGGGAAAATCTTGTACAACCTCCAAGACATCCTTTGCCAATCTCTAGCATGTCTGAAGAGATTGCTCTTTTTTAATATGCTCTCAATTTGGCCCAAGAGTAAAGAGGAGGAGGAGAGGGTTAACAACAATATTGAAAAAGGCGTATCTCTAGAACAGAAACCTTCCCTACAAATACCAAAGCAATGATGTAAAAAGTTTTTCAATAAAATCCTTGTAAGATTTAACGGGGGCAAAAATAATGTATTTTCCTGTAAACTCACTCTAAAAAAAAGGGCCAGTCTGTCTTGGCAGAAATTTCCAATATATATTCTTCCTGAAGCAACTATTCTGCATGGAAAAAAAAAAATCAGCCCAAACTGTTAAAGTCTGAACAAGTAGGTTATAAGTGACTGAACCAGGTCTTGTATGGGAAAGTGTCATGCAACCTTAGCAATAGGTGATGCTAACAGTGCCAGCTATAATACACACACACAGAGTTCAGCATGTATCTCCAGGAAGGTTTTCATGACTGATCAAATATACTTTCCTTGAGAAGTTCCCTTCCAAGTCATGTGCTATTGCTGTGCATAGAAATCTCATCTGGCCTCGCTGCATTCAGCAAATCAGGGCTAACAATGGGAACCGTGTTCGTCCTGAGGAGGCCGTGGCGTTCGCAGGGAAGCTGGGCTCACTGTACAATGTCAGACACATTTTATGGGCTACATTTCTCAAAACACTGCAGGCGGAAAGAAGGAGCATTATCTGCTAAATACTCCAGGGAGGGCCTTTATGGATTTCTCAAGGGGGCTCAGAATCGCTGATCTGAAAAGATGCTAACGTTTCATTGTGCGCTTTGCCTTGCCTGATTTGCATGGCTGAAAGAGGGGGTAAGAAAATGGACCCTGTGTCAGAACCTGAGACAATAGACAAGGGTAGGAAACAGCCTGAAGTTTGTAGGAAAAAATTCTCTCCTCTGTTTTATCTTTGTCAGGATAGAGTTTGGCCTGGGGACTGTGGGATAATGTCTGAGGGTCAAGCCAAGAGGTTTCCATCTCTGTTGTTCTGGGTGACACCAGTGTTTCAAGAACTTGCTGTAGGGAGGGGGGAAACTCCAATCAAACTCACTGGGCTTCTGGAACGTGCAAAAGTCTTGATAAACATTTTTAGTGGGTTATTCACCTAATTCTCCCACAAATGACATAATAGTAAATTCATTTGGACTTGTACTGCATAAAACCAAGCAGAGCCAGTACTTCTTGGCTTGCATGTTAGATGGCTTGAAACAAACAGCAAGATACTTGCCAGAAACAGAGTACCAACTAGTAAGTGTAAAGAAGGATATTCCTTATGCATCTGAGGATACTGCTTTAGAGGCACTGCTGGAGGATCAGCATACGTCTTCTCCAGGCCTGTTTCATCTGTGGCTTGCAGAATGCATGGCTACTTAGGAAGGTTTTTTAGAAAGATTTCTAACATGCACATGACCATTTGGTAGCCAGCATTGGATCTCAACAACATCATGAGGACTTCCTCCTCCCAAGATCCTCCTCCCCCTGTATAATTGCCTGTAAAGCCCTGCCTGTTTCTGTTTAACTTAACCCAGAGCAAACAGGCACAGAAGTTTTAGAAAGGCATCCTCTAATAAATTAGGGAAGAGTATCTGCAGATGACAAGCCTCCTTGATAAGCAGATAGGAAAAGAATTGCCAATGCTAGGAAACCTATGGGCAGAAGTGCTGAGCAGAAATCAGGACTAGAGTACAGGAAAGGTGGATCTCTTTTGAAGTCTTCTCTCTGTTCTATTTCCTTGCATGAAGAATTGAAAATAATACTATAACCTTATTTAGCAGAGTTCTTTGAGACCATGAACAAAACACACTGATGGGTGCCAGTACAGGGAGGTTAAGCATTAACAGTAAGCTTTGCAAAATAATCTGAGAACAATTAAACAAACAGACTTCAGTGGGATTTGGGCAATTGTCATGTTTTCCATACTCAAGAGAAATAGAATGGTTTTTTTTCTCCTTGGAAGAGGGAAAAAATGAAACCACCCTAAATCTGTACAGAAAAATCAGTTCAGGGATAATAATGAACTACCCATTGTAAAGGCAGAAACAATGAGATTCTGAAAAGTCCAAGAGGGAATATAACATTAAAAGTGATTGCATTAGTTAATTGATTCTAATATTGAGGTGTATTTTTAATCATTAATTGATTAACTGGAAATCAGACTTAAATCACAAAGCAAATCTCAGAGGGAAGACCCCTGTGAAGGGGAACAACATGATTTTAGTGACCGACTTCTATGGCGTTGCTGGGTAAGCATTGCATGGGGTCTTATCATCAACCTGGATGCAGTTGGTAAGACTCCACCATACACCACCCCCCCCCCCCCTTTTTTTTCACTCTTTGATGAACCAGAATAATCTTTTTTTTTTTTTTAGTTTAATTTACCAAACTAAAACATTTAGTTCTCTGGAAACTTCAGGTAGGGTGGAAATGGTCCAGGTGCCACTCCACATTTTGGACCTGGCTTGAACTTTGATCCCATGAAGCCCACCAACTTTTCTTTGGCAGAGGTGGAGATCAGTGTGGTATTCGAGGCTCCACAGCCTCCCCATGTTGCCAGAATGATGTATACAACCCCACACCTGGAGTTAGAGCTATAGGTTCACCTTACCAAGTCACAGAATTATAGAATAGTTAGGGTTGGAAAGGACTCTAAGATCATCTAGTTCCAACCCCCAGATCATCTAGTTCCAACCCCTAACACAACCCAGAAGAGTCCCAAACTGGAATTCAGCCCCTGGGAGTTCGAAGGTTAGGCAAGGCGGTAGGACACCTCCTTGCTTCATGATAGGCAGTTCAGAGCTTTGTAACTTCATGTAGCTTCCCTGCACTGAGCCTAGACACCAGTCTTTGTAAGGTTTGCACTTTGCTGATTTAAACCTGCCCACCTGCTGATGCTCTGAACCTCCTTCTGTAAAGAGGAATGAAAGGTACCATTTCACTTAAGTCTGCTTCCATGAAGGCAAAATAGGAATTGTTTCATCTTCAGCATTTCATTAAGTCTCATAAGAATTACATAAAACTCCCTCTTGCTGACTTTCCAAGAAGAAATCCTTTGCCTTTGTGTATTTATACTTTGCAATGGATGCAGCCCTAAAAATGAGCTTGGATTTATTATTCATTATGTTTATAATGGCACAGATATGTGCAGAACTGAGCAATGGGGAGCAGCAAATCAGCCAAAACTCTTCTCATTCCTTCTCTTTCTATAACATTTTCTACCTCATTGGGGAATTTAAGCTGTTACAGAGTCTCTGCCCAAGAACTGGCAGACCAGAGAAACAAGAAGCAAAGTTAGGTTGTGAGATATCTATGTAGGTCATTATCTTCTTTTGGAGAAATGCTGGAATAAGAGATTTCAGAATTTAATTCACATTTTACTATTATATGATCTGTAGAATATGCCAGAGCCTCAACCTTGGTTTGGCCTCTGGACTTCTTTAGCCAAAATATTTAAGCAAACATCTCTTCATTTTCCCTCGGAACAAAAAGACAGGAAAAACAACTATTTCTTTTTCAGTTTTATAGTACAATATTCTGTGTTTCCACCATGTCTATTAATAATTTGCTTAACATTTTCACTATCCCGTGAATCCTGAATTGTGAGTGAGCACTACATCGAGACTAACACTTCATTTTTAAATACAGACCCCAGATATGTTTAAACCTTTCCTCCTCCCTGGAAGCCAAGAACGTGCCTTGACTGTGGAGCAGGAGATATTTTATTTCAGCAATTCTTAAATGGAGAAACACCCAATTGATTCAGTAGCAGAAGTGTGAAATCATTTACACAGAGAACAGCCAACTGAGGCCGTAATGCCGCTTCTCCTGGAGTGTCCATGCCTAAAAACAAGCCCAGCTTGTCATTTATAATCATTTTCTACCCTCTCAATAGGCAAACAACCCATTTGTCAAAATCTTATGCTGATGGTTTCAGATTTAGTTCATTAGCTCTCATTGTGTCGGTGGGGATGGATCACTGCGAACCAGCACCAAACAACCTCCTTATTTTATATTAATTGTGTGTCAGCAGTAACAGGGAAAATGTGTCTTTGCCTTTCATTTCATTATATAGTTTCAGGGCATATTGTCAATTCCAGAGTCCAGAAGTAAATCCTCTCTCCCAACCCTACTTATGTGTTTGTATTGGGATCCAGTGATTTGTTTGGTTTAAAGATTGTTCTTGCTTCCATTTCTAAACACTTTGCTTTGGCTTATTGCTAGAAAAGCTAGAGACCCTATACTTATAATGTATATTCTTTATGGCATAATTTACCTTAGACACAACCAACGCAGTCACCCCTGAAGGAGGAGTGTCCTGAATTTCTTGGCTTCTCCTCTCAGTAAGGATTTTCCCTTGCCTCAGAACTTGTCCACACTAGGAATTCAACACTGAGTTTAGCTGCAAAACTCACGTGTAGATACAATTTCACTCATCCCACCACATTTCCAGTAACACATCAGCTTTGGAATTAGGGAGGACAGATCCATTCCTATTCAGTGCTGTGCTGATAAAAAAAGGGTGTGCTTCCAGTTCGGTGGAGGTGGTGTGCTATTAACAGACCCTTAAGAAGGAGCCTTTAAATCAAGACATGGGTGGGGAAGGAAGTTGTAGCATTCACCTGTCAAAAGGAAAGCAGACTGTATTTTCCCCTGTCTTTCAATTTTTCCAGCTGCTGACAAACTCCTAACTCTCTGAATTGTACCTATCCTTTCCCTGGTTCAGTTTCCCTGATTAAGCCAGCACATTGCATCCATTGCCCCATCTCTCATCATGGCTGCAGTTACAGCTGCAGGTGACCTGTTTGTGAGTTCCCACTGTCCTGAAGAGGAGGGCTGTGGACAGGACATCCTCTCAGAGGGGTTGGTATTATTGAAAATGAAATCGTAGGGTAAGTCTACCGGCAAAAACAAGCTCACTTTGCTAAGCCTTCAAAAAGTAGAAAAAAACCCAACCAACTGACGACTCACTCTAGTGATAGATAGCTTGAGGTCTCTGAAGCTAACATGTTTAACAAGGTCTATTAAAAGAATCAGTTAGCATATCAACCATTATATTTCTAATGCATTCACTGCTAAAGGAAGTATTAGCTTTTGTGACATGCTGTTGTAACAAAATGCTGTTCGAGGATGTATCATATCAGTAAGGAGGATGCATTGCTCAGGCAAAGATCTACCTGGAGGTCTTAAGTCTACTGAGGAAACCCTATGGTCAGCACATGCAGCAATCCACCCTCTCCATGCACAGACAATCTTCCAAGGAAAAGCTTAAAAACCTGTTGGAGTCAAGGCGTTTACCATTTTAGAACAAATGAGACAATCTTGAGTACTTACCAAAGACATGATTGCTGCTATTTTAACTGCCACCATGTTCAAACTATACTCTGCTCCTGTGGGAGGAGGATGTTTCATAGTTTAGAAGAGATACATGAAAGTTTAGAGAATATTCTATGACTTAAAACACATGTGGTTGTCAATCTACCAAGCCTGAAATTGTCTTGTTGAAGGCACTTTGTATTTATGTATTGAGGATTCATGGCTTGTATGTTTAAGAAGTGTATTTTCTTCTCTCTGCTGCACAAGGAGCAGACTTAAGTTCCCACTTAACTGTGTGCAGTGATGCCCTGGTCATCTTCCAAAGTGGCCACAGCTAATTTAGAAACTAGCAGTGTACATGACTAACTAGTTCGATGCCTTCCACCATGCCTGGCCTTGTATTGGTCAGTAATGAAACTCTAGATGACATTTATGTCCCAATTTTGTCATGCGCTTGAAGTAATGGAAACTCTAACTAGATGAGGAAATAATTTATATTATCATTAAACGGGTCACACCTCATTGTAGCTACAGAGTTTAACCACCACCACACTTTTCACAGAGCTGAAAGTCACCTGTGGACCAGTTCACAGAAACAAGAGGAATTCAGCCAAAATACAGACCTTCTGCTGCTGCACAAGTATTTGAACTGCAACTGTTTAGTGGAGAGAGGTGTGTCTGTGTAGGAGAACAAGGGAAACAGAAAGAAACCCAGCAGTGCTGATAGTTTTGCTTGCTAACGTCACAAATAACGAGAGCTTTCAGGCCAGCTCCTGATGGAAAGTACTTGGTTCTGAGTTCATGAGCTACCCTCTGTTAATACCCCATCTGTTCAGAGGGCTGAGAATTTAAGCGTTTCTTACAACTTCGTTGGTCCTGCCTGGGAATTTTGACTGGCCGTTCAGATCAGAAGCAACAAAAAGGAAATGCTGGTGGTGAGAACTGTACACGTTTTTACAAATAACATCTGCAATGTGGTTTTACCCAGGATGGCTACTGCTGTATCCAATGTTGGAGCTCTCACATAAGCCAAGATGCCACTGGCTTTCATTGGTCTTCTCGCTAAAGCTCTTTGCTTCACTGGGAATTTTGCCTGGGAAAAGACATCAATGTCAGTCCTTGAAAGTAAGAGGAAATCCCACAGATCCTGTTTTATAGTTTGTGTTTAATGTTGTCACATTCAACGTGAGAAAAATGTCTCTTATACTCTATCCGTGTACACATAGGATCCTCACGCTACAGTAGAGGAAGATTTATGATTAGACAAAAGAGACATTTTCTTAGTGGAAATGAGCTAAGGCAATAAACAAATAAAAAAGGTTTTATTCGAGAAGGATACATTTAGCAGGAAGTATGGGAAATCCTGATTTAATCTACTGTTCTGGAGGGATATTTTAAAATCTTGGATACAGTGAAGTTCATGCTGTTTTAATTCTCTATTCAAAGATGCACATGCAATACCAGGAATAGAGCAATTATTCCATCTAGCCAAGAGCTAGGTTTAGTTGAAAGAGCCCTTCAGATTTTTCAGTTTGTCCAGCAAATGGCCAAAAATACGATGAGCCTATCAGAAAATGTAACTGAGAGCACACACAACTCTTAAAAGTCCATTATTTAGCTTAAAATCTCACAAAAATGAGCTTTTTTTTTTTTTGTGATTTAAACTGTTTCCTGCTGCTGGTTAAGCCAGCAAGATGATAAAAAAGCCTGTTTGGACTGTAGCAATGTTTCTCATTTCCACAGAGATGCTCAAAGCATTTTGTCAATTACAACAAGTCTCCAAAACTTTTGTGTTCTGAGCATCCTGTAGCAGTTTTACAATATAGGATATATTTTGTCCCAAATCAGGCAAAAAAAGCTATTGAGGGAACAAAAGGTGGTTGAGGTGTTCAGGTATTGAGAAACACAAACTCCAAGTCCTGTAACAGCATCATTCATTTACCATCTTGCCACAGTTTTACTTCTACAGTCTGAAATCTTTACATCCCCCCAGAAGAAATCATGAGTTGCTCAAAATAAAGCTTATTTATCGTAGATGGGAGAAGTCACTACTTCTGACCTCATCAGTCAGAAATGATCCTATTGTTAGAGATATAGACTTCAACTGCTGAGGGAAAGACTCAGGACTGAAGAAAACTTCTCTGGCTGAAACTTGACAGAATTCATGGCCAGGAACTAACCAGACCCATTAAGGGTCAAGTAGAATAACAGCTGCGCAGGTGCTAATACTGGTAAGAATTTAAATGCCAAAGCAAAAACATTAATCAGAAAACAGAAAAGATTATTCATCCACTTCTCTGTATTAGTCCCAAACTAATCAATTGCTACCAGTTCTGGTAATATCAGCCCCTTGTATTCACCATGTGATATTAATCTTAGAAATTGCAGGAGTGGGTAAATTTTGGCAATACTTGAAAATTCGAAATGCTGAAAAATGTCAATGAAATTTATTGCTCTTTTCCCTCCAGCTTTCAGCCAGCTAAAAAATTGCTAGCCATTCCTGGACAGAGGAGGGAAAATATTTAAGTTTCCCTTCCTCCCTGTCCTGCTAAACTGGTTCTGGAGGATCAAGTTTGTTCTAAGACCAGAAAATTGATTGCCTACTTACACTGGATTTAAAATGATCATTTTTTATGTTTTTCAGACAGAAGACATACAGCAGTGATCAACATGAAGAATTCATTGTGATCATCTTCTCTGCCCTTCACTGATCTAGTTCCCATTGCAAATAGAACATATATATATATATATATATATATATATATATATATATATTAGAAAATCATCTGTCTTATGTTTGGAAATTATTAGTAACAAAAATGAAGCAGTAACTTTGCTAAGTTTTCCCAATTCTGTTAAACATTTATACCTGGCTTTAATCCGAAGTCATCTACACCATGGGTGTTATCCTCTCTTGCAGTACATGCCCCTCGCTTATCACTCTCAAGCTCACTTGCAGGAGCACCAGGAAAGGGCAGTTCTTAAAAATGTAGTTTCAGGTTTCAATACCTTAAAATAAACTCAGATCAGCCTGGGCATGACGTGTTTGGTTTTTTTTTTTTTTTCTTTTTAAAACTGATCACCGCATTCCTACAGTTATCCAAACAACAGCCCATTATATAGTGAGCACTCAATGGTCCTTATGAGAGCTACACAAAAGGCTGAGCTTTTCTAAGGCTTGTAAGAATTTATCATCACTGTCATCCTTAAATTTACTATTCTATTGGAATTTCCTCCTTGTTTGACAACTGCTTTTTCCTTCCATCTATCACAATTTAGGGTGACTAATCAGGTTAGTCACAAACCCTTCAGAAATATACCCTCCAGGGCACTTTTTATTTTAGCTTGGGGAGGAAAGCATTTCAATTTATAACATTTAACAGAAGCCTCTATGCAGTAGCCATGAGGGTTTCTCTTTAGTTCAAATTTGCATATGTAAATTATCCAAACATCAATTCAGTTAGCCCAGATGGATGAGATTTAAGGAAAGGAAAATGATCTGGAGATTGGAGGAGGAGAAGGCAGCTCAGGAGATCTGTCTCTGCTCTGCTACAGAGATGCTACAGCATCACTGCATGACCTGCAATAATATACAGAGGATGTAATAGGCTAGACACTAATCAGTTGGTCTGTAAGGGAGATGAAACAATTACTATCAAGTTTGTTAAAAAGTACAGACAATTTCAGAGCTACTGTTCAGTGAAGGGAAGCAATGAAACTGCAAAGAGCAACATTCCTTTCACTTCTGAGACATTGCAAACGTATAGGATGCAACTATAGTACCTGGGAGGGAATCTGGGGGTCACCAAGTTGTAGAAAAGCAGATGGGCAGGAGCCCCTGCCTCTGCTTCTGAAAAACATTTGTCTAATCCACGGATTCCCGTAGTGCAGCTCATGGACTTTTGCGTTTTTGTGGAGCACATCTGGAGAGGGTGGGTCTCAAGCAGAGGCAGTAGAAATCCCATTAGCATTGGGCTAAACCAGCTGTATGTGAAGCCCTGTGAGGAAGCTACGCCAGGAGTTCACGAACTGGAAAAGGCTACAAATTAGTTGTGTAGCCTGTGCTTGGAGATCACCAATGGTAGAAAATTTTGCTCCCAAGACAATGCATTCCTGGTCTGTGCTGTTCTATCAGGTAAAATACTTTTCGTCATGTCTAACTTTCACTTGAAGCTCATTATTTCACTCCCTGGCCTTGGTGGCTGTGACGAATAGCATGTTCATTCTCCCTTTGCAGATCTCTTTTACATATATGAAGAGTGAGTACAAGAAGTTGTTCTACAAATACACTTATCACAAGATGAAAAGAGAAAGGTAGCACCAGCTGATATCAAGGGGGTGAAGTGTTTAAAGCCTTTTTCGTATCAGCGTTCATTTAAAAGTTCATTTGAGAGCAGGAGGCTAACAGGATTGGAAATTGAATTGAAAAAGGGAAAGAGATCAGCACAGAATAAGGAAAGATGTGAGAAAGTTATATAAGCTTCGTGTTTTATAACTGGCTGAACCTGACCAGCTAGAATATTTTGAAAGTGGACTGAAATGATCTTAGATACCTGTGGTTATCTTTGACAAGCCAGGAAAAGCTAGCAAGGTACCAAAAAACTCAAAAAGGGTAAATGTGGTACCTATCTTCATGCACAGGAAGGGAAAACAGAGGAACTTGGGAATTACAGACAAACTCATCTATATTTTAAGCTCCAGGAAACGTACAATTTAGCTGTTTGGAAGCACCTGTGAAAAGAAAAGGAATAATAGCTGGCGTAGGTTTGTCAAGAAAAAATCGTGTCTTCTTATTTCCTTTTACATAGGAGTGGTGAACAGAAATGAAAGTTTGATTTTGTCTAGGAATTGACCATCGTTGATAAGTTGGAGAAGAAAAATGATTCAGAATAAGCTGATAAGAAATATTTTAATAGTGACACTCATGAAACAATAAGCCGGGTTGCCTCAGGAGTTCGTAGACTGCGCACTGCTGGAGATCTCTATGAGCAGGTCGAAACAGTATCTATCAGGAGTGATTTAGATATTGTTGAGATTGTTCCAGGGGGGAGGAATGTATTGGACAACCTCCAAAGATCCCCCTTAGACTTATTTTTCTACGGTTATCTCCCTTAAACCTCCTCTTCTCTAGAATGAATAAGCCTCGTTTTTTCTGTCTCTCCTCATATCCCCTGTTCTTAGACCTCTGATCACCCCTGTTTATCTCTCATAAATGCTTTACAGTGGCTGCATTTCTTTTTCAGTGCAATATTAAGAACTATCAGGTAGATGCCTTCAAACCCTTGGCATGTCCCAGAATGAGGAAAAGGGATGTAAGCTCCTCTGTACAGCCAGTTCTGCCAGCAAAACACCCAACTCATCTTTAGAGTAAAACCTACCACAACTTAACGATTAATAGGGGCTTTTGTCACATCTCCTTGTTAGTTCATATAAATCCACTTTTGCATTTCCTGCTTACTAGCTGAGGAAGTGTTGTCTGAATGCTCCAGTACTTGTGGAGGTCTCTCCTTCTTAGAAACCTCATATTTTAAGATAATGTCAGCATTCCTCTTTGCCCCAGTTGCCTGCTTTTTTAGGCTGAAGTGAAAGGAGTCCCAGCAATAATAAAGCTCAAAAAAATAAAGGCGGCATGAATTACTGTATTCTTCTCATGGTACAATAATGGAGAAAGGTCCCCATGTTAGGCAGGGGGAATGTATGTCACTGTTTCAGTACTTGAGAATCAGAAGTGATTCACTGCACAGAGCAAAATAGCAGCTGTGTTCAGATCTCAGCCATTCACTGGAAAGAAAGAATAGTTTTCACTCATAAAAATGAGTATGTGTCTTTATTCTGTCATGGGATAATGATGTACCTTGGGCCTGATCCAAAGCTCCCTGAAGTCCAAGAAAGACTCACACTGGCCTCTATGCACCCTAAACCAAAGAGGAGAATCTTCCTGAGTGGGAAAAGCTTCCCCTTGCTCTTCCTTTCCCTCCCACATTACTCTACCACCCCTATAAATAAAGACCACCGACATGTAAAATCTATGAGGCTGGCAAAAACTTATTTAAAGACACATCAGCAGTTTAGACTACAAATCAGTGCTTGCAGACACAATATGCAGTATAGACATCCAATGTGCAACTCTCTGCAACTGAGTTGCCTTGGAAATGCCTAATCTGGAGAAAGACCTGCAGAAAGCTTTTAGCCTTGGGGGTTTTTTTGTTCCTCTTCTTTCTTTTTTAATTTAACTATCCTGTTGCAGAAAAATCACTGGAAAAAAAAGAAATGAAGAAACTTTAGCCGTGGCCTTCTCTCCTCTAACTGTACAGAGAGCCATCTCACCAGATAAAGAACAGTCCTGGAAGGATTCTGCACTCTTCTGCCAGAAGCATTTGAAAAAACATTTGGGCTCCTACAGAACAGGGCACCTTTCCTGAATAGGTGTCTGCACTGTGAAAGACAATTGATTTTCGCCTGTTGGCCTCTTCCCATGCAGCAGTGGTTTATAAAGGCAGAGAAACAGAGGGAAAGATCAGCTCCAAAAAGGAACATTAAATATTTCACTTTCCTGTTAGCTGGGAAAATCAAATATGACACCTCTTACCATCCAGGAGGTTGCTTCTGGCTATCTCTTGTTGTCTTGGGCTTTTGGTTACATCTCACGTTAAAAGGTTTGGGGCAAGGAGGGCGTGAAATTAGAGGAAAACCTGATCTGGAGATGACCTAGAACAAATATTGCGAAGGGAGATTGTTCTTATAGAAGGGATATGACACCAATTTTGCACTAGTGATTTTTTTATGTTATGTTCACCTCACCCCTTTCCCTGGATGTTTGGATCCCAAAACAGAAGGTTTATCCCAAAGACATCCAAAGCATTCGTGCTTGTCTTCTTATTGTAAGTGGTGCATGAAAGCCATGCCTGGAGCAGCACCCAGTCCTGTTCTAGCTTCCTGCCTCACGTGCGACTGGAAATAGTTGTCATCCCATGCTAGAAGCGAAACAATGCCCAGAATGGCAAGGGCTATTGTATGACACTGGGACAGAGAAGCCCAGATGAGACCAGCCACAGGTAGCTTATGCCGTGGCAATCACCCCAATCACCTCTCACAGTTATTAACTGTTCCAAAAAATAGGACTGTGCCCTCTAATTTGCAAGAGGTGTTATTTAAATCTTCCCCTTTCTTTCCATGTGTGTGTGTGTGTGTAAGTGTCTGCAGGGGAAGGTGGAAAGCAGGCACAGCATAGAGTTATTCTCCATCCTTGAGGTGTTGCCAGCACATTTCCTCTGAGGACTTAGGGAAATGTTCCTGCAGACTCTGTACTGTGAGAACCTGCTCTGCTTCCTCTTTGCTTTATGGCAGTGATGGCCTTTTATTTGGCTGCAGATAGAATTTTCATTACTGGAAACTATTGGATGGAGGTGCTGGAGATGTAAGGAGGAGGAAAACATGGGCTCTTGCTACCAGCCTGCAATTCTTTTGTTGTGATAGACTTGAGCAAAGGGAGTTAATAGTTCACTGGCTAATTTGGCTTTAGGAACCTGCTGATCCCCTCTTGTGCATCCTCATGTCAATGCATCAAACCTCATGTTTAATTCTCTGCGCAACCATATCAATATATATATATATACATATGTGTTTGCATCCATATACAAACACCCAGAGATCAGCATCTATGTATGTTTTAGGTTTGATCCAGTACTGAATGCTGCAGAAAAAATTGTAGTTCCTATGTTCGTAGTTGTTTCAGTGGAGCTTCAGTGTGTTCTGCCCTGCGCCATGGAAGGGAGGAGGAGACATAGTGCATGGGTTAAATGCTCTTGGCTAGAGAAATTCATCTGGCTTGTGTGCCCATGGTAAATCACTTTGTCCAGCTGCTCCCCCATGCCGCTCTCCCACTGTGTGATTAGAAGTGTGTCAGACACAGAACCAAGTATCCCATCGTCACCATCAGTAATCACCCACCCAGCTCATGTGCTGAGATTCTTCCATACCCCTGTGATGGCCCTGCACAGGCTCATCCTGGGAGGGAAGGCTGACTTTTGGTGATGTGACAGACAAGAGGTGAATTATGTAGGTGTTGTGTGCCTCCAAGAGAGCTCATGATTCATCTTCATGGAAGAGCTGCTCCCCTGGCTGTGTTTAAGTCCAAGTCTCAGTCTGAAATCCAGATGTAGCCATGTCTTAAGTATTCAGTGTCAGCACAAGACTTTCACGATGGTTTCACAAGATCATGGAGCAGCACTGCTCTGAAGTCTAGAAGATCAATAAGTAGGACTTACTTTATATATATATATATATATATATGTTTGTTAATTGAGACGTTAAAGACATTTCCTTTTTTCACTGTGTAAAAAAGTAACAAGGGGAGGTTTGCAATTCACTTCTTTGCTCTTGCAGTACTGGGAATACTTCATCTTTCTAGGTAGGTTAAGAGGATTCTTGGTAGCGTTTGCTTATGGTGGTCATTCCTCAGAAGTACTCTCTCCCAAATGCTCATTACACATTTAAATGAAACAGTCCTGCCCAAGAAGGCAAAAAGCTCTTAACTCGTTCGCACTAGTGGTTCTAATCGAAGCTCCTCTTTAGAGTTTGTTAATGTAGGACAAAGCCTGGGTCTGAACCCTGCCTCTTGTTGTGTTCACACTGCTAAGGCAAAACTGCTGTGCCCCAAGCTTTGAGACTCCAAGGACAGGGTGTCTGATCCCAACTCTACTCTGTGGTGTGGTTTGAATGCAGATGAGGAGGAAGCTCCCAAGCACCCCTCAGTCATTTCTGCTTAGTTTGCACCAGATCCCCCTCTGTCCCACTCCCCAGCCCCTCAAAGCTTTCCTGCTCCAAGAAATTCTAAATCCCATCTAAACTGAAGCCACAAGGTCCACTTTCTGTTCTGGTTTAGACTGATCTTAGCATTGTCCTCATTTATAAGCTGTGTTTACGCAATGTATGGTGAGACATAGATGTTCGTGGTCACAAATGCCCCCTGAATATTTTTCAGGTCTCTGTGAAGAAGCTGCCCTGCTGCTAATGTCTTTGCCACTGTTTTTTATGGCAGGAAGGTCAGAAAACAAAACCTAGGCCTTCATTTAACATTTTTACTATGCATTCCCATTGCACACATGTGTGTATGTGAGGATGGGAGGTGCATCTGCAAAGAGCAGATGGAGAGAGGAGCTTTTAGCTTGAATCACAAGGTTATGAAATGCTGGATGCCTTGACCTGTAACATGTGACTGTAAATTCCTTTGTTCTTGTAATGTTTTTCCAGGCGTCACAGTCTTTAACAGTTTACTTAGTGGAGGAGGAGGAAAGAAGCCCTTTGTACTGTTGGGCAGCAGATGGTAGTTTCCCTGGTCTTGGTAGCTAGTGGTTTCCCTTGTCTTGGTAGCTGGTGCTGACACAGGGCTGTTCTTCAGGTGTTTCTTCGATGGATGGTGGCCCTGACACCCACAAAGCAGCAGGGATGGTGGCAGCCTGTGCTTACCTGGCTTGGGTTAAAGAAGAACCTGTGGAGTCTGCCAGAGTGGGACTCAGTGCTGCCTTTCCAGTGTTTTCATTGCATTTCAGAGACTGAGCTTTGCTGCAGCCTAATTGCTGATGGTGATGGCCTGCTGGAGTGAACTGTTGCTGCAATGCAGTGCATGTACCACTGAGCACTTGCAGTGACAGGACTGCATTAGTATGAAATCCAGCAGCAGATTGACTAAGGCTGGGGTCCTGAGGCTAAAGACCTTCAGCATCTCCAGAGGTGGGAGAGGCAGTGTTATTTCGTTGTGCTGTAATCTGCACACAACCTGACACTATGTGATCTTGGAGAGCCACAGCTCCCCTCTTCAGCCTGGGGTATTCCAACATCCATGATTGTCTTGGTACTCAAAAATCACCACAGTGCTGAGATAACACTTTGAGACACACTCCCAAAGGCACTACCAGCTCCTTTTTGGCTGGTGGCTGTGCAAATCTGAACTCAGTGTTCCTAGTACTGGTAAAAATAGCACCGGGATGCTCCAAGTGTCTCTGGTACAGCCAGAACTGAAAGCTCCCAGGATAGTCAGATCTCCATCTGGGATGGAGAGCAGCCCACACCCAGTATTCATTCTGCAGCACTGTGGTTAAGAGGAGTAAAAGAGGGTTCAGGCTTGCAATGGTGAAGACACCAGGGCTTTCCATGCAAGCAATTCACCCTGTTGGCTCAAAAAACATCTCTTCTAGCAAGAGCTTTGAGATTACATGAAGCTATAGCAGAGCCAAAAGTGACTGCTAGCAGCATTTGTTTTGTGACACCTGGACTAGGAAATACGTTGTGTGAAACTGAACTCCATTTGGGTGTGAGGAAACAGGAGCATATCCTGAGCGTAGCCAGATGTGACCGCCAACCCTGCTCGTGCAGCGGTTCACATCTGCACATCTCACAGATTTTACCCTGATCCAAGGTCCATTGAAGAGAAGTCACTTAGTGCTTGGGTTATAAGGGACTTTAGCTTTGATTTTTACTATTTGCACTATTTTTTTTTGCCCAGGAGAGGATATTCCTGCCATGTTAGCTTGCTGGCTAAGGACAAACACGCTGCTGTCAGCCTCTGACGCCACTTGTGCTCAATTTGCCAAACTGGTTAACCCAGCCAGCATTAAAAGCTTAACAGAAAAAAATGGGAAGACGAAGATATAAAATTTCCTCTCTGTGTGCCTGTATTATGGAAAACAAGGAGACACAAAAGGTGCACAAGTAGAATGGGGGTGAAGGCAAGGTACTAGACTTCTCCGAGGATAAAAATATTGATGAGATGAAGTATTGCTGTACTTGCATTTCATGTGGAGGGTTGAAGTGAAAAAAGAAAGTTACTAATGCAAACACATAAAACCCCTTCTCCTCTCCCATATCTCTTTTTCTGTGCTTTTAACTGCACATCTTTCCACCTTTTTAACTTTAAAATGCTGTGGATTAAGCATAGAATTTCCTGTGGCTAAGAGGAATGGGGTCTGATTGATCATAATAAGGGACAGTCTAAATGAAGTGCTTGGACTTGCCCTGGGCGCTTCTATCTGCAGGTGCTGGGAGCATTTGCCAATGCGAATGACTTTTTGGAACACAAGTGGTTATTTACTGCTGAACCAAGCCAAAGGCTATGCTTCTCCTTGCAGCTCACAGCCCTTGGCCTCCAACAGGAAATGTATTTAGTTTTCAAATCCCTCTCTGACCAAAAAGAAATTCCAGCAAAATAGCGATAAACACCCAGAGTGTCTCCTCTTCTGTAGGAAAAAAACCCATGAGCCTGTGTTTAAAATGAAATATCCTGTGACTAATCCATTCTAGGACTGGGATGGGGTCAGCTTGTTGTTAGTGAGAGGACCTGGGAGAAGGCCACCCCACCCCATTTGTCACCAACCCCCCCTCTTAGAAACTCAAATATCACCAGCACAATGTTTTCAAACAACGATTGCAAAAGGGTTCACTGTTTGATCCTCCTCTTCTCAGTTTGTCATTGATTTCTCCCCATCAAAATAGTTTGTGCAACGAATCCCAGCTGTATCGCTGGCACTTTGCTAGCCAGTAAATACAATCCAAATGTTAATTCTCTGGAGCCGAGAGCTCCGTGCCAAGAAATGAATAATCTGTGCGAGGCTAAACAAACAGTTTATTGACGGGGTGGGGTGGGGTGCAGGTGGGGGGTGGCTGGGCTCAGAAGCAGGCAAGCCCAACCAGAAGGACATCAAAGCTGCTTCTGTCAGAAGACTCAGTCACATGTGATTTGTTTTCTCTCGCCGCTAATTCAGTTACGTGTTAAACTACTAATATTCCCAGGCAACGCTGTGAGCGCTTTCCAGCCCAAATGCAGCAGGCAGGAGGAGCAGATGTTTGCACCCTGTCCATCTGAACTTGCCCTTTTTGTATGGTTTGTTGTAGGAGTGCTGTGGATGCCCTCAGGCCCAGTGATCCAGCAGCCAGGCAGCTCGGTAGGTTTGTCTCTGCTTTATAAATGAGGCAATCTGGAAGTCAATAGTGGCATTTCTCTGGCAGCTGATGGAGTGTGGCAGGGCTATTCTGCTGAAATTTAAACCAACAGATTCAAATTCTCTTTTTAAATCTTTGTACCTTTTGCCTTTTCTACCCAGGAGGTCAAGACCAGAAGCAGGATTAGAGCCTAAATCCCCCACATCCCAGGCCAGCTACAGTGCAGACCACTCACTGCATACACTACAGGACCCTGACCCCAGCTATGTGCTGCGGTAATCCACTTCGCAAATTTTGGGCCAAAGCCAGGGCAGGATCACAGGGATGCCGCCCAGCCATGTCTTATCCTTCTTCCAACCTGCTGCACCATTACGACATGCTGTAATGGTGACTTTTGGGGGTCTGGGGAGAGAGAGACTGGATTGCACTTGAAACCGAAACCCAGTAAAAAAAAACAGACACAGATTTGAACCTTAATTTTAATGAGAAAAGTTCCACTCCAAATGTGCAAGTGCCACGTGCTGGGTGAATTACAGGAACAGGTCGTTGGGTTTTAGTCCAGTTCCCAGCAAGCACCTCCACTTTTCCATTCCTCCCTATGGCAAAGAGCATCCTTCCCACCCAGTGGTGTGCCTGTGCTGGCAGTGTCCCTGTTAGAGATGTCACTTCAAGGACAGACCTGCCCAGGCTGCCACTTGGAGCAGATGGGGGGGGGTTCCCTGGCCACCAGTGCAACCCTCAACACCCGGCATCACACAAGTAGGGGAAGGAGAGGGTCTGCAGCACAGTGGTTTAATAAATAAAAGGCTGGAAAAGTCACTGGTGAGGGTGGTGTGATGACAGGTTATGGAGTCACATGCATGAGTAGTTAAGTCCACTGAGGGTTAATCTAACTCAGGTACTGATGCGGGCATTTAGATAGTGGATAACTCATGCTGTCATTAACCTGTCAGCATTACAGCAGGAAGATTATATCTTCACAAGAACATATTGATCTGGAAAGGGACGTGTGAGGCATGACCAAGTTTTCTTCTATGCTGTCTTTTACCACCTGCTTTTGCGCTGATCAAAAATGCTTAATGTGTGTGGTCAGTGCAAGGAAAGCCATGTTTTCCTCTAGGCTGGAGAGATGTTTCTTTTTGCCCTCTTCCCATTATCTTGAGTGCAATCAAAATATCTTGTTATTTACACAGCCTATTCATTTTCATGCTGATGGAGCAGTGAAGACAAGACCAGTACCTCTGTAGGTCTACCACAGCCTTTTGCAGAGAGGCTCACGCTTGCTGTGCATGTGCTCTGAGCAGCCCAGATGCAGGACAGCTCTGAACTGGAAGCTCTCAGCATGACACAGGACTTTGCTGGACCTGGTAAGTGTCTTAGCAGATGATTTACTGGCTCAATGATTGCAGTGTGATGAAGTAGACCCCTGAGGTTTGGATCATAATTGGTTCCTCCAGATATTCAGAACTTTGGAAGAGTCTGCCAAGGTGTGCTGCCTAGAGATTTATCCCAACACTTGGCTTCTTCTACAACACACCATAAAATGGCAGCTTATGGCCTTCATATGGGGAGAACATACTGTGAAGGACAAAAAGAGAGGACAAGTGTTACAGCCATAAATGTTCTAGTATTTAAATGCACTGATAATTTTAGGACCATTGCACTGGCAAATCCACCTAGGGTAAATGGTGTTTTAAAAGCAACAGAGTTCTGATTGCACAGCATGTCCATTCTCAACAGAGATAACTTGGGCATAGACATGAGGCAGATGGACTAGAGATGGTCTTCAAAACCATGGCACGGGTTGTGTTTGCAGTGCTTTCAGGTGACCACTGGAGAACACTGACCATGTGGTAGCCTCTAGGAAATTAAGGCAGTTGGCAGGCATGTAAGGACTAGAAGTGTCTGAATGAACCACACTTGGTAGGATATCTTGTCCTGCTAGTGGTTAGCAACAGGATTTCTGACAGCATTCCATGACCAGCTAAAGGCAGGATTTTTTCCCATCCTACCTCATATAGACTGGAAAACCATTCTGAAGCAGAGTTTTGCAGTATAAAATCAACAAAATTCCCTATCATTGGCATAAAAATGCTGATATTTTCATTCCTTACACTGGGTACAAAACTGCATTTCTGTGAGTTGTGCTGATGAAACTTTGAAAGGCTATGATTCTTTCAGAGAATCATAGAATGGTTTGGGTTGGAAAGGACCTTAGAATCATAGAATCATAGAATAGTTAGGGTTGGAAAGGACCTTAAGATCATCCAGTTCCAACCGCCCTGCCATGGACAGGGACACCTCACACTAAACCATGTCACCCAAGGCTCTGTGCAACCTGGCCTTGAACACTGCCAGGGATGGAGCATTCACAGCTTCCCTGGGCAACCCATTCCAGTGCCTCACCACCCTTACAGTAAAGAACTTCTTCCTTAAATCCAATCTAAACTTCCCCTGTTTAAGTTTTAACCCGTTACCCCTTGTCCTGTCACTACAGTCCCTAGTGAAGAGTCCCTCCCCAGCATCCCTATAGGCCCCCTTCAGGTACTGGGAGGCTGCTATTAGGTCCCCACGCAGCCTTCTCTTCTCCAGGCTGAACAGCCCCAACTTCCTCAGCCTGTCTTCATACGGGAGCTGCTCCAGTCCCCTGATCATCCTCGTGGCCTCCTCTGGACTTGTTCCAGCAGTTCCATGTCCTTTTTATGTTGAGGACATCAGAACTGCACACAATGCTCCAGGTGAGGTCTCACAAGAGCAGAGTAGAGGGGCAGGATCACCTCTTTCGACCTGCTGGTCACGCTCCTTTTGATGCAGCCCAGGATACGGTTGGCTTTCTGGGCTGCGAGCGCACACTGCAGCCAGCTCATGTTCATTTTCTCATCGACCAGCACCCCCAAGTCCTTCTCTGCAGGGCTGCTCTGAATCTCTTCTCTAAAGATCATCCAGTTCCAACCCCCCTGCTATGGGCAGGGATGCCTCACACTAGACTATGCCACACAAGACACAGATGTCTTCATGCTCCTGGTTCCCTAGATTTGGGGATGGGGGCAAGAAGTCAGCTGAGTTGAACTGGATGGTTTTTGCTCATTGCTAATGTGAGAAAATAAAGGTAACTGATAATGGAGACACTCTCCAATGGCTCTGCACAGACTGTTGCCCTCCACAGAATCACAGAATCACAGAATCCCAAGGGTTGGAAGGGACCTAAAAAGATCATCTAGTCCAACCCCCCTGCAAGAGCAGGGTAACCCACAGTACATCACACAGGAACTTGTCCAGGCGGGCCTTGAATATCTCCAGTGTAGGAGACTCCACAACCCCCCTGGGCAACCTGTTCCAGTGCTCTGTCACTCTTACAGTAAAGAAGTTCTTCCTGATGTTAACGTGGAACTTCCTATGCTCCAGTTTACACCCATTGCCCCTTGTCCTATCACTGGATATCACTGAAAAAAGCCTAGCTCCATCATCCTGACACCCACCCTTTACATATTTGTAAACATTGATGAGGTCACCCCTCAGTCTCCTCCAAGCTAAAGAGACCCAGCTCCCTCAGCCTCTCCTCATAAGGGAGCTGTTCCACTCCCTTAATCATCTTTGTGGCTCTGCGCTGGACTCCTTCAAGCAATTCCCTGTCCTTCTTGAACAGAGGGGCCCAGAACTGGACGCAATATTCCAGATGCGGCCTCACCAAGGCTGAGTAGAGGGGGAGGAGAACCTCTCTTGACCTACTAACCACTCCCTTTCTAATGCACCCTAAGATGCCATTTGCCTTCTTGGCCACAAGAGCACATTGCTGGCTCATGGTCATCCTCCTATCCACCAGGACCCCCAGGTCCCTTTCCCCTTCACTACTTTCCAGCAGGTCAACCCCCAACCTGTACTGGTACATGGGGTTGTTCTTCCCCAGATTCAAGACTCTACACTTGCCCTTGTTAAATTTCATCAAGTTTCTCCCCGCCCAACTCTCCAGCCTGTCCAGGTCTCGCTGAATGGCAGCACAGTCCTCTGGTGTGTCAGCCACTCCTCCCAGTTTTGTGTCATCAGCAAACTTGCTGAGGGTGCACTCAGTTCCCTCATCCAGGTCATTGATGAAAATATTAAACAGCACCGGTCCCAGCACCGACCCCTGAGGGACTCCACTAGTCACAGACCTCCAGCTAGATTCTGCGCCATTGACCACAACTCTCTGCCTTCTTCCTTTCAACCAGTTCTCGATCCACCTCACTACTTGATCGTCAAGCCCACACTTCTTTAGCTTATCTATGAGGATGCTGTGGGAGACAGTATCAAATGCCTTACTGAAATCAAGAAAAACTACATCTACCGCTCTACCATCATCCCTCCACCTAGTCACTTCCTCATAGAAGGCTGGTTCTGGCAGGGATGATCATGGGCATGGAGAGAAAGCAGTTGTGCTACTTTTCCCCATGCTCACCCCAAAGCACTGCCCAAGATGTGAACAGCATTAACACATTTTCCTCTTCCTTTTTCCTGTGAGTATTCACTCTACACAGTCTTGTGCTTCCAGACTTAACTGGAGATACCTGGGGAAGCATGAGAGGCCAAAAGTCTCCCAAGAACTGTCAAATTTGGCATCCTAATATTGACACTGTTTAGACAAGACTTTGCTCTAAGACTCCTGAGATGAAATTGTTTTCAATACTGCAGTGGGAACTGGCAGCTCATGGTTAAGAGGTTCAATGAGCGCATGTGGCCTGTCCTAAATCCTCCTACTCAGACTGGGAGTCTCTATCATTTGTTGCCAGCTGAGTGCTGGAGAGTTGGTGGATGTGTGCAGGGCATTAGGCACATGTGCACATGTTGTTCAAGTGCTCCTTAAAGTGCCTGCATTTTATTTATTCAAGCAGAACCAGGGCTCTGGGTGAATGACAAAGTAGCGCTTCTTCTCCCCTTAAACACAACCACAAATTAGGCCTCAACATTAAGATCAGAGCAAAAAGCTCGCTAACTCATGTGTCTGCACATGAAACCCCTGGAGCCAACTCTTCCTCCCCAGCCTCCCGGCTGAACTGGCCCTTTGCAAAGAAACAATACTGCCTTAGTAGAGGCTGTACAATGACGGCTATTACTTGTGCACTGGCCACAAGATAACTTACCACACACACACAAGAAAAGAAAGAAATGGAGAGAGGAAGAGAAACAAGCGTTCCTAACAAAAGCAGAATAATATGTTAAAGCAAGGCTCTCTGATCTGCTGTTTGAAAGCAGGCGGGCATTGAGTTGTCATTACCAGCCTCCATCATTTGAGGGCACCCTAGTCTTTGATGTTGGCTGCAATTAGCTGCGGGAGTAGCATAGCAGCCATCTCTGGCTATGGCAAGTCTTTCATTGAGATGCTCTCTTTCCTCCAACGCTCCAGGTCAATGCTGCTGGGACTTACTTCTTTACTGATGGCAGGAGCACATGCTGTGCTCGCAGATCACCAGCCTTATTGGTATATTGGGGATTGGAGGTGAATTGCCTAAAGGAGAGATGCGCTGGCATGCCAACACTGCTATTGATTAATGCTAATTATCATTTAATTTAACCTCCAATTAGTTTTAATCAATTGTCACATTTTGCCTGAGTATTACTGCAAGGATGGTGTACAGTGAGGAAGATAATTGTCATGAGCTTTTCCTTGCTTCCCAGATGGCTATTTCCTAACTCTTTCTTTTAATAGAGCTGGGTGAATAATTTGTTCACCAAATTTGGCTGCTGCTGCTTCTTGTGCCTCGGAACTGCCTATAAGCATAGTTTGAGTCTGTTCCTTGGTCCAGAATTTCTCATCACAGAATATTGGTTCTTGGTCTGTATGATGTGTTGCAGCCATTTGATCCTGGAAATTCAAGCACTTTAATAGGGCATGTGGTAGGGTAGCATGGCTCTGGCCCCAGTGTTGTTGTCAGTCATAACTCTGGGGATCCAGTTTTGCATGAATTTTTCATATCTGTTTCTTAAAAGGATGGTCACATTCATGTTTCTGTCACCCAGAGCATTTTTCTTCTAAACGGGAAAGCAGAGAGATAGTTACATCTGTCCGCCTGGGTGGATCATCTCCAGGTCTTGAATCCAAGTTCTAGCAATCGATGAGCACCAACTCAACTTCTTCTCCCAAGGGACTAATCCCTCTCTATTACAGCACTAGCCCTCTTAACACTCTCCTATGCGGTCTTCTCACTAGAGCTGGAGAAACTGGTTTTGTTTGAATATCACTATGACAGCCTGACCATTCCATGTTGTATTTGAATGGATGGTCACAGAATATATTCAGAGGTACTTGTCCAATACTAATAATAGCTGTCTGTCCAAGTGAATTACAAAAGAAGTATCAATTAGTTAATCACCCCCACTGATTTTGTGTACATCACTGATGAAACATCAGGCAGCGTTCCCTGAAGGTCAATAAATTAGGGCAGTTATCCAAAATTACCTTCTGAGATCTCTCTGAAAGCTAAGGGAAAAGTGAGCAGAGCACAGTCCCATCTATTCTTGCCTAGGATCAAAAGCAACTCAACAATACCTCAGGGCATCAAAGACAGCTGATAGATCTAACAATAACATCTTGGAGCCCTGATATTCATCTGTAACCTGGACTGCCCGTGCAGTGCAGTCTCTGTGCTGCACTCCATCTGTACCCAGACCAACATGGGTCAAGAAAGGCTGAGACAGTCAGGTACTCAGGGAATTCACTTCCCTTCACAACTTTCTCGTTAACCATGCCCACACTTGAAGAACAGAAACAACACAGCCAGATTGCCAGCATCCAGGAATAGCTTGTTTGGACACCTTTTTTGTGCTTCCCAGAGATACCTTGCACACAACGGCTGTTCTGATTTCAGGCAGAGCGGTTTCTTTCCCCATCTGTGGCACTGATCAAAAGCCATGGTGGATAATGCAGGTTCAATTCAGCTGGTGGGCAGGTCACGTCCTCACCACCGGTGCTTCTGCTCATCTTCAAGCCTCTGCTGAGACCTGAAAGGAGGCAGTGGTGGTGTGGGAAGGTGGCTGTGCTCCTGTCCCTGCTGCTGGCAAAGCTCTCAGCTTGGACAGCCCATCTCCGAAAATTTTCCTCCGTTCTGTGCAGAAGATATGAAGAACCTTGCTGCTGAGGGACTGAGAACTTCCTTTTTGACGGAAAACAGGAGGACTCCGGTATCTTGTAGGAAATACATAGTCCATCACAGCACTCTGTCCCAACAATGGTTTAGTTTTATTTTAGAAAATAGATCATCAATTTATGTGTACAACAAAGTTCTTCCTCCTCCTACCCAGCCCACTCTGTCCCCAGTGGGTTACGTTATGGGCTCAGATGTCCCAAGCCAATAGTTATGACTTGGTTCAACATTATTTCATTATAACCATTTAGGCTACAGGAGAACTTTAGTGAAAAATAAAACTATGGTAAAGGATATCCATTGCTCCAAAGGAACGAAAGCTGACCCTGTGCTTGCCTTTGTGCATGGGCTGGATAACAAACCCATTGTAAGATTTAAATGAAAAAAGAAGGAAAGCCAAAGCTTGTTTTGTTCGTATAAACATGGGACTTTCAATTTACTTTTCACAGAGCTTTGACTGGGCAACAGAAGAAATGTGAGCTATCTCACAATGTTCCCTTGGCATAACATGGTGCTTTCAGTCTCATTATTATTGCATTATATGTAGCACATCTGTTACTGGTCAGGAGCCAAACTATTTAATTCTATTAGATACATCTATACAGCTAAGTGATAATCTACACCAGGTTTATGGAACAAGCACTTAATTCTTGGCAGGGAGCAGCTCAAGACTTGATACAAGAGCAACAGAATATATGCAGTGTAGCTGTAGATCAGTGTCATAAACTGGCCAGAAATCATTTCTGCATTCTTCAGCATGCAGGCATTCCAGTGTGGGAAACTATTCATTCAATTTATTGTTCTAACATCTGTAAGTTATTGGACGGGGGGAGGGGAGAGGCAGAAGAGGAAAATGCTCAGAGGGAAAAACGTTTACCTAACAAAATACTAACTCTTTCAGGGGGTTTCATGTCAGCACTCTGTAAATAATAAGAGCCTTTTAATGCACATGTGGTAGTATTTACTTTGTGGAGAGGTACACAGAATCCTGTCTTGTTCAGAAAGTTTCATGTCCCAGCACTGCTCAGGCATATAGTTTTTTGCCGCATGTATTTTGTCTTAATCCATCTTTCATCTTTCTGAGCACGAGTACCAAAACCAAAGTCACATTCTAGCGCCTCTGCTTGCAAGCACCTACAGCACAGGATGAGCCTCACAACACTGGGCTGAAAGAAAGACCTCAGTTCTTTGGCTCAGCCCTCCTATCATAGGGCACACAGCAGCTCTGGCATGTACCGGATGGCAGGTTGGATCCAGGTGCTTTTTCCATCCCCTTTCTGTAAGACCCTTCCAAACTTTAGGAGGGAGAAGCTCCAAGCCATGTGTCCTTCCCAGAAAGGCAACTAAACATGGTTTTACTCCAGTTCTGGAGAAGAGGAGGAAGGGCACTGGGAGGTGATGACTTGCTCAGGGTTGCAGAGGAAGTCTGCAACAGAGCTGGAATAGGGGCCAACTCTCTGAACTGTCAACAGTGCCTCTACCTTTATCCACCAGACCATCCTTCCTTCCTCTACACTGAAGAATTGAAACAATTCCAAAAAAAAAAAAAAAAAAAAGGAAAAAGAAAAAAGGAAAACCCACTCTCCACCTGCAGTTTTCTGACCTTCCACTGACAGAGCTTTTATTTTTCTTCCATCCTCCCCCTGCCCATTTTTTGGTCTCTCAGTGGAAGTAATTGGATCTATTTCTGAAGGAAGTGATGTCAAGAGACCTGGGTGTTCCAGGAATAGTTATTTCCATATGATCTGAGCAGGTTCTTACATACTGTCACACATACATTGTTGTAATTTAAACAGAGCTGGTTCTTTGGACTGGAGGCCATTTATAAGAGTCTCCAGCTGGAGAGGAATTAATTTCTCATGGCCTTTGGGGAGGAGCAGCATCCTTAACTCTCTGTGGTCTCCCCCAGCACCAGGTGCCTGAAATTTCCCTGAACCAGCTTATCCTGAGCCTGACCTTATCGAGGTAAGAACACTGATTGATTTCAGAGGTCCCATTCTGCTATGGGTGAACATGGCTGAGCTCCACTGGGCATTGCAGTCAGCAGACTGGTAACACCAGAGAAATCATTCCTGGTTGCCACCAATGGTACTTGAGTTCTTGTAAGAAAACCCCAGTCCCTGCACCTGAGTTTACAAACTGAATAGAGGAGGGTAAAAACAGGGCTCTGAATGAAAAGGCCATGATGTTGTACTATAATTAGGCTATGAGCTTTGGGGACAAGTGCTGTCTTCCTTCTTCCCGTGGAGTTGCATAGCATCTAATATTTTAAGGTCTTAGCTCATGACAGAGGTCTGACATACAACTATAGTGCCAAAATAATAGCATTAAATACCAGTAATAACATAATGAGGTAATAAATAGTAATAAACCCTTGGAGGGAGGCCAAGTAGAAGGGTCTTCAGAGGTTGTGCTGCCCCTTACTACTCTTGATCCTGTATTGTATGTGGCCTTCAACCCTAAGTGAGGTGGAGAGGTGTCAAAGAAATGAGGCTCTTGCTTAATATGAGAGTGCCCAGAACCTAGCGGGAGAATGGGGAGGGAGAAAGGTCTGTGCCTTGCTTAGCCCCTACACCTTCCCTCCTGCCCAGTACAATGTCCTTCAGACCACGCAGAGCAATACCAGGTCTTGTCATTGGTTTAGGGGCTGTCAGAGGTCATTTTAAAATCATCTCATGATTCAGCATTATACTTGTGTTTTCCAAGCACTCTTTGAGGGTGCCCAAAGCAAAGCCAGTGACTGGCATAGGCTTATTAGCTCTTAAACACAGCCCTGACCTGTCTTGTCCCTCCAGCCAAAGGTCTTGGGCAGAGCCATTCAGGAGGAGCTGGTCACTGCTGACAACAGCAATTGGTATTGGATTTGTCAGTGGGTGGACTTGTAAAAGTTAATTACCCAGCACGTGGGTTTCTGTTCATTAAACAAATAACTCACACCCCCATGTGGCCTGGAGATAACGTTTGTAAGGCTCGCTGACAGGAGTCACCAGTGGTTGAACCTCTGATTTCTAGCTAGGATCTTCAGTGTGATCTTTGCTCTCTAAGGAATGGGGACCAGAACAGGCACATCCTTTATACCAACCAGCCTGCTCCCACCACTGACTCCCTGAGCCTCTGTGGGGAAGGATTTATGAAGACTTCAAATACTTTCTTGAATACAGGGAAGGAGAAATAGACAAACTCACATGGTGAGAAAAGTCACATGTGGTTTTTACTGTTTATTTTCCATTAGCTTTGATAACTGCTCCATAGCGTTGCACTTTGTGACAACGTCCTCCAGAGTTACTTACACATGCAGAACTTACATACTGACATCCAGAAGTTCAGTCGTGCACAGCAGCAGCTCTGGCATCACTCCCCTGTGCACGCAGGAGTCACACAAATATCAGTAGTAAAACTCATGTTCAAAATGCTGAAGGCACTACCAGTGACCCCACCAGAATCACTGCGGCTTTTCATGCCACCATTTCTCTCCTTCCTGCTCACAGCCCACCATCTATGCAAATGAAGCATTCTGTCACTGTGCTGCAAGCTGGGGTTTTGCAGTTAGTAGCTTTTAACTTTCCAAAGTAGAGGAGTTTTTGGTTTGGGTTGAATTGGTTTGGTTTAGTTTTGCTCCACATCATTCCCTTCCAACCCTTGGGATTCTGTGATTCTGTGATTTCAGCAAACCCAGTGATATGCTGGCAGCGCAGGCGTTGTGTAATAAAGTGAGGTGATTTCTGCAGGCAGGGAAAAGCTGAAATTACAAAAATCAAGCTCTTAGGAGCAGTCCATGATCTCTTAAAAGTCTGCATTCATCAGTTTAAAACTACTGACGTGATAATGACAATTCCTGATGCTGGGCTTAAAAGAAAGGACTCTCACCCATTGTTCTGTGCAATCTTCTTTTTTCACATTACATGCTTATACACTCGATAGACAACCCTGATAGACAACAGCTTGCTTATACACTTGGTAGACAACAACAACCCTAGAAAGTGCCAACACTCTTTTCTTGCCATTGTCAGATCTTGCCATTGTCCAGAGCGAAGGACTCAGGACGTGATATCAGAAGGCTACTGAGAAAGGATGAGTGGGAGGAATTTAATTTCCAGTGCTACTCATCAGGTATTTTTTTTCTTGTACTATTCCCATGAGAGAGAAAACAATGTAATTTGAATACCCCAATGGGAATAGCTTGTTGTAATATAAGATTAAGCCTGAAAAATGGCTGGGGGATCTAAGCTATTGGTATTTTTTGTAGCAGAGCACACCATGTTCCTGGAGTGACACGTGGCACCTTGGCTGGGCTGAAGCCTTGGTTTTGGTATCATCACAAATCCACCTCTGGGGAGCTTAAGGTGTTTCTGTCATCCCCTGTCATTCTGTCCGTAAATTCATCTGCCAGCTGTAATGGTCCCCTGGGACCATTCATAGCAGTACAGCCGCCATTGTAAGAAAACATTCATCTGTTTATCTACAAATGTAGGATTCACTTTTTCTCAATAACATCAACATGAGACTGTGGAGGGAGCACCAGAACAGGAAAAGCCAAGCAAATAGCTCCTGGGACTAGTGTGGATCTGTTGACAGCTCACACTGCTCACTGCAGAAAACCCTGGCTAGTGACAGCTCAGTGGTCATGCTGGTGGACAAGGCTTTGAGATGTTTGGGTTTGTTTCCTGGTTTTCCATAATATTTCTGTGCCTCAATTCCCCACTTCTGAAAGCAGAGTTGGTAGGGGATCACATACCCTTCTTGAATGCTGTGAGGGCAATGGCCTTATAAATCCCCCATGGTTATAGATTCAGTCACACTGCACTGCCTTCTAGAGCCTACAAGGTCTCCACATCAGTATAAAATAACCATTAAATCATCCGTAATGCAGCCAGCTTAACTGTAATTCTATAAGGCATGGATTGAGGGCACGCAGCTAACAGAATTGGTCAGAAAATGTGGGAATCTGTTCAAGGAAAATATTAAAATAGCTTTTGCATCTATTTTTCTGAATTCGTTGGCTTTTAGTTCAGTGAACTTGTCTTTCCTTCAGGAGCTTTAATTCTCTTTCTTTCCTCTTTCTCACTTTGTCATTAGAAAAATTGAAGGAAGGGAAGAAGGGGATGCAAACTGATGGGGAAGAGTAAACCCATGAAAATCTTCAACCCTTGGTAGTTATTTTTTTAAGATCATTGGGATTATTTTTGTTTCAAGAAAAAAAATTTATGTAAAAAGTAGACATTTCTATTTCATAAAAGCATGGTTGAATTGAAGATGCCATATATCCCAAAGTCTTGTCTTCTCCATTTGCAGCTGGGGAAATTGAAGTGAAGCACCAAAGTGAAGACCCCAACGCCACAAAATGGGTGCCAGTGGCAGAAGACATATTTAGGCTACAGGAACCCCTGGGTCTTCTCCTAGGTCCAGACTATAGCTGCTCACAGGACAGCTACATGAGGTCTTCTGTTGTAACAACCACACACTGCACAATGAGAGCACAGATGGCTTCCCCCCCCCCCACTTCTTCACCCCCCAAAAATGCCCCTACGTCTCAAAATCATACAATCATAGAATAGTTAGGGTTGGAAAGGACCTTAAGATCATCCAGTTCCAACCCACCAGCCATGGGCAGGGAAACCTCACACTAAACCATATCACCCAAGGCTCTGTCCAATCTGGCCTTGAACACTGCCAGGGATGGAGCATTCACCACTTCTGTGGGCAACACATTCCAGTGCCTCACCACCCTCACAGGACAGAACTTCTTCCCTATATCTAACCTGAACTTCCCCTGTTTCAGTTTGAACCCATCACCCTTTTCCCTATCACTACAGTCCCTGATGAAAAGAGAAATCATTTCCCAGAGCCCCTTCTGCAGCAGTGTGGTGAGAGAAGACCACAGCACATGGCTTGGTGATAGGTGCCGGGGAAACAGGTAAAGCTCAGCAGGATGCTGGAGCTGGGAACAGGAGGCAGGTGGGGGGACAGGGACCAGTGTGGGCCATGGCCAGGAATGCGGCAAAGGGCTGTTCATAGATCTACAGATGCTTGAATTAATTGGCTGCTGTTTACAGCTTGGGTTTATTGCTCAGCTTTCAATTAGCTGTTTCCGGATTTAATCTCGCAAATGTTCTACCTTCTTCCTTGTTTAATCCAGCAGTCTAATGGCAAGCTTATTTATGCAGATCAATACTGTTTACAAACATGAAAGCCGCCTGTAGGTTTTTGAACTTTAGACGTGATGGCATTGGTTATCAATAGCTGAAGCAGCCCCAGCAGGTGGCACGTCAATATGCAGCCAGTCAATATTCATGGAGAGGCCAAGATTTAAACTTTTTTATAGCAGGAATAGGAGGGAGCTGCTTAAACTCCTCATCATATTCATATATGTGGAGGATAGAGCCCACTCCCGCCCCTGTTTTCTTTCATTTAGTTGTAGCCACCTGAATGGAGTGCTAATGAGAATAATCAGGTTATTCAAGAACATGCATAGTGGTTGGTGTGTTCCTACAGTCTGCTCCCTTTTGTCCTCCCTCAGCCACCTCACCTGCAAAGGTGTTTCCCTCTATTAAATTTTTGAAGTAGCAGTAGGGGTTACCTGGCTTGCTCTCTGCACCTAGCACCATTGATTTAAATTGAAATTACTGAACGTATTAGGTTATTTTCCACTTATTCTATTGACTTCAGTGGGGATGGAAAGACCATTCAGAAAATGCTTCCTTGAAAACAAAGTATGAAAACCCAGTAGCTGGTAGTTTTTGGTGAGGGGTGCATGGAAAGCAGCACTTGGTACAAGCCCTGAAGCCTTGTTTCTCCTTGGACCTGCTCTTTCGCTTGTATCTGGGCTGCTGTTGCCATAACTGTGAAGGGAGAAAAGTGTATTTTCCACCTGAGTTGCACAGGCATGAACTACACAGGGTCCCAGTCCTTCAGGGACTGACACGTGCTTATCTTATTGCTCTAGATGTAGTCTCTGTTAAAGTCAGTGGCCCAGTTTTTAACACACTGAGTTGATCACTTGCAAATCTCTGAAAGAGCAGAGCTGAAGGTGAGTCAGTCACTAGTCAGGCCTAGTGGGAGCTTTTCTTGGGAAGAATTATAGGTATAAATGTGGAACACAGAGCCTCAGCCTGATTCTTTATGCTAAAACCTTAACCTACCAAGGCAAACGAGATCAGCCTTGCCAGTGCCTACGGTTTATTTATGGAGTGCTCCCATCACAAGCTGCATGCAGGGACCAAGCCCCTGCTGCGCTGGGAATGGTACAAGCATAGCTAATTGTATGTTTGCTGTAAACACGGCTCTTACACAGTTGTTGCACCTTCCATAAATGCATTTCTAATAATCAGCAGACAATAGTATGGGCAAGCCAGAAGCATCACACAAAGCATAAGAATAAATTGCATTTAATTACAAGGAGAATCTAATTAAGCCTGATTTTCTTAGACCAGTATTAGACTGGGAGTAACTTCATACACATTAATAGAGTTGTAACACATGTGACCCATGGTATAATGACAATGACTACTCAGGGGTGGATTGTCAGATTGGTGCACGGCATGACACTAACTCCATTCTTTAATTTCAAAGATGCAGAGTAGATCATTTCTATGCAGAGCATCAGGGCTCCAATCCTTTCTTTACCTTTGTGTCTTAGCTTTATATTTTTGGTTATTGGCAGCATTTGCTGACATTTTCCAATCTGTTTGTTCTAATACTCATTGTCGATTATGTAGCTAGGAACAAGACTGTTGGGGAACAGCCACAGTGTTCGCATTGGGGTCCTGTGGCCTCTGCAGATCGAACACCCTCCATAGCCTCCCAGGGTGGTATTTTGTTCCCTGGGTTCAGAAAGAATTTGGTGATGTTTCAATTTTGACTCTTCCCAAAGGGGGAAAATAGAACATCAGGAGGGGAAGAAAATGGGGACATCATGGGAATGCCAGACCAGCCTCAGGCTTTGCAAAACCAAGCTGGATTTCGAAGTAACACACCCCTGTATACAGGCGCGCTGGTTAGAAGCTGCTGATCTGTTCTCTAGCAACTTGTGGCACACCGCAGCCTTTGTAAGGCTGGCAAAGTGGGAGCAGCTAATCAGTTCTGCTTTATTCTTCCTAGCCACAGACCTTCGCCTGCAAAGCACAGTGCCTTCTTTAATAGTGACATCTTGAGCGCCTTTCAGAGTCTGCTTGAAAGCAAATATAGGCCTTTTAATAGGTTATTTTAATGCATTAAACTACGAAGAGAAGGAAGAGAAGGGGAAAAAAAAAAATCCCTGGCACATACATCTCTGCAAAAGTTTCAGAGTCTGGAAGAATCTGATCCAGAAACAAAAGCCCTTTGAATCTCCCCCCTTCCCTGCTCCCCCAAGCCTGGCTCCCCCTCCCCTTCCTTCCTCCACTTCTCCCTCCTCCCGCTGAGCAGTAACAGTGCCAACTTATCAGATACTTTTAGCTGCCAGCTTCCCAGATACTTTCCTTTGAATGTGACCTGGCAGCAGCTCGCTGCAACTTTTGAACTGCTATATATGTCATATGCTAAGAAGAAGAAGCAGCTGAAGTATAATGACTACTGGAATACGCGATTCAAGACAAAGTCGAAATGCTTTCAGTGGGGAGCGCGAGGCAATTTATTTTAACTCGTAAGGCAACTTTGCTATCCAAAGGGAAAGGGGGGTGGGGAGGCAAGCGGGATAATCGGCATATTTTATCTTTACCTCAGGACTGCAAATCCATCCCCAGCATCCACAAATTGCCCCTTCTGACAGCCCTGAGGTACCCATGAGAGTCTGAGGTGAGGAGAGAAAGGGGGAACGAGGGAATGTGCCCGACCGGCAGGGAGGGACCTCAGTGATGCCGCATGTCCCTGGCCCAGGGGAGAAAAGGGAAACTGAGGCAAACTGGCTTGTGCTGCTGCAACAAGTCCACAGCCGAAATAACATCAGGGATCAGCCCCTTGGCTTTCCACTTTCTGGGGTGTCAATGGGATCCCTCTGTTACATGAAGGAAGCAAAATTCCCAACAATCCAAAATATACGTGTAAGCAAGCAAGTGCCTAAGACTTCCGTGTCAGTGCCCAAGCCTTCCATGTCAGTGCCCATTCAGGAAGAATCTACTGGAAGAGTGATGGCTGTTCAATGTGAATTGGACGTTTCTACCTTTCCTTTGAAAATGGATGGATTCTGACAGGTTGTTTTAAAATTGCACAAACCAGTTCCAGAAGGAAGCATCTGATTAAAAATATAAAAGCCAAACCTCACCAGCAAAAATACCCCAATTTCTTTCACAAGAAATAGCTTTGGTTTCTGAAGCAAAGCAGATTTTCTTTTAGGGAGGTGGAAATGAGCAGAGAAGTTCACAGTGCTGAGACACAGTGCAAAGCGGCATGGTCTATGAAAAAGATGTTTTAAGTCATTGGTGTTTGTTTTTCAACTTCTGCCTGGAAGGAAATGTTTGAATTCCCAAGCTTTTTGTTTCAGGACCGAGTGGATGCAGTTTTCAAAGTCTGTGGGGTATTCTGCACAGTGGAAGAGCTGGTTCGCAAACAGCTCTAGCTCTAACACGCTTAATTACTGCAATGCCAGAGATCTTTCTGCATGTAGGTACCAGTTGAGGCTGTTATTAAAGAAGGAGTGGGAATGCTGAGGCTCGAGGAAGGTGGTACGAGATGCTCCCTCCAGCTCCCAGGTTGTATTGCTCCCTGCGATAGTGCTCCTTGCGCCTCTGCCTACCCCTCCCTGAAACAGGTAGACTAGTAATTATTTGTTATAAAGTTTATTAGTGTCTTTGACACATTTCAGCAGACGCAGATTAAGACCACCTTGGCCCCAAGGAGCGTGCTGGTACACTGCCACCCTCACCGGGGCTTGGCAGGAGACTTAATACAATAATTTCACAAAGCGCTTTGAGATCAGGGGATGAAAGCTGCTACAGAAGTGCAAAATATAATGATTAATTGCCTTTTCTTGGTGGGAAGTTGCTATCATCTCCTCACTTTCTATGACTGGCAAACCGGAGGGAGTATTTAACTTTTAAAAAAACCCAACATCTTTACAAAGTAACAAATTAAGATGCAAATCTGGAGGGTTTTTTCCCCCCCTCTTCTTTTTTCCCCATCTCTCTCCCCCCCACCCCCCACCCCCCACCCTTTATTTTTTTTTCTTTTTGCTAATTGGCAGGAAATTAATGACTGTGTTTCTGACTGAGCAGATGCTCTCGTCAAAAAAGGCAGATTTGGAGTTTCTCTAACCCTCCTTTTAAAAACACATCAAGAAGGCAGTAGCATGTGGCAGGTCAGAAATTAAGTGAAGGTAACTGTACAGATTGTAAAGAACACAAAGGAGGTTTTGTGTGTGTGTGAGGGAGTGAGTGTGGGGGGGTGCTATTCCCCCCCCCCCCATCACTCCCTTTTGTTTTAACTTCCTTGCATTGGATTTTATGGGGGGTTGGGGGGGGGGGTTGTTTCTTTTTGTGGCATTTTTGTGTTTTTTCTCTTTTTAAACCTGTATTCCGCTGCAGCTCACAATTAGCAGCCAGGCCTCTGGGACCTAATTAACCAATTCAATTAACAAAAAAAGCATACAAGTCACCCTGACATTTGTCAGCCATTAGGAGGGATGTCAGGCTGGCAGGTTCTACCGACACATTAATGATGATTAGCTCATTTGCAGCTCACTTTTACCCCAGGTGTCCACCTGGAGAGACTGGCACGGAACACTCAGCAGACAGAGAGAGGGGCTGGGGCTGGGAAGAGCTTTACTGCAACTGTGGTGACCCTCAAAGGGAGTTTTGACCTTTCATTGAACGTATAATCAATAAGTTTTTTGCCTCGGTTAAGAGAAGCTGCTGTCCCCTCATCTGGCTCCTGCTCTAGCTAACCTTCAGAGGAGCACTTGCCCAAAGAGCTGGGGGACCACTGCTTGCCCCAGGGGCTGAAAACCCTTGTTTTTCAACTCCTTCAGTAGGAGAGAGGCCTTTAGAAACATTTTCCTTGTCGATAACGCTGTTTGCTTGCTTACCACAGCAGGGCTCCTTCACTTGGCTGGGGCTGTTTCTTAGTTCAAGCCAAGCTCTTTGTTCTAAGGATTGATTAACTACAGTACTCTATATAATATAGGCAGATATTTATATAGACGTCGCTTCCGTTCCTGCCTCTGATCTCCCTTAATTTAACTCCATTTCCCCAGCAGCTCTGATTTAATAATAAGTGGCTGATTGTTACGGAAATGAAACCAAGAGAAACACTGGCAAAGAGCACTTCCAGGATGGAGGGGTGTTTGACCCTTTGGGGGTTTTCCCTTCTTTCTCCAGCACCTGAGAGCAACTTTTTCCTGCCTGGGTGGCCAACTCCAGGTCACCTAATATCACTGGGGGATCTTGCTGTCCAGGGCAGAGCCAGGTTTAGCTCCTTTCGAGACACTGCCCAAAAGGGCTCCCTTAGGCATGCTGAAGCAAAGGTATCACTGAGATTTGCTCCTGGGGGGACATTCATGGGGCTGGTCAAGGTTCATAGGCAGCTCCCTTGCCCTATGGAGGCTGTGAGAGCATTTTGGGTGAGTGATGGGGACATGTGCTCAACATGATGTAAGAGTCAGTCCTCCCCATGCTGGACCCATAAGGATGCTGCTAGCACCCTGCTTTACCCTGCCCCACAGTCCTGCCTTTCATTCTCCTCCACACAAGGCAGCCCTATCCCAGCAGGGTGTTCATAGTGTTGTGTGACATGCACAGGAATCAGCAGGAGCCTCTGCAGGGGGAGTCACAGCTCCCCTCTCATTTGGACCCATCTGACCATGCTTCTCCAGGAGGCCAGATCATATCAGTTTCCTTCTTGTTGCTTCTTACTGTTGTCCATCACAGTGTTGGCCAGCCCCAGCCAACAGCAAATCACAAACAGCTGTCAAGGAATGGATTTTTGCCTTGATTTAGGCATTCTGTGAGTTTCCTGCCTGCAGGATGAACTCTTTGCATCCAGAGGCAGTGATGGCGAAGTGCAAAACCCTGGCGCATCATCTCTGAGCAGGGGAAAAAGCCCAGCGAGCAGTTCAAAGGCAATCAGGTGCTTTCCTTAATTTGAATTAAATCCTAACTGTGCCTTCACATTGACTAATCACAGAGGGACTGATTCAGCTCCTTCTGCAAAACAGGACCTATATCAATAGCCAGAGCCAAACACTCCTTCCTGGAAATCTGCGGCGCACAATAGTAAATACAGAGAACCGGGACTATTCATGTATTAACAATGCAGCGGCAGCAGCCTTTTATTGTCACGCACATTGTTAAACCCACAAAGAGCAACTGGTAGGTTAAATCTATTTTAGCTGGGAAAGCTTGACAAAAATCCTTGCCACCAAGCATTTGATACTGATCACAGTGTCACATCAGGGAACAGCGAGCTCAAAAGAACGAGTCATTTTTTTCATTTCTGAACTTTAGAGGCAACGGCCTCTCCTCTTCGCTGGCTCCCCAGGTCTTAGTCCTCTTAGTAGGAGGTGGGCTTTTTTCCTCTCATTTTTCTCCATCGTGACACTCAATGAGAGCAAACTTGGGGGGGACACAACACAAGGGGGAGAGGAAATAAAAAGGCAGGAAACATACAATGCTGTATTGAGGCAACACAGGTGGATGGGGAATGCGAGCACAAGCTTCTTTCTCGAGGGAGATCAAATCCAAAGCCTGGGATGGCAGCAAAGGGTGTGGCTTACGAGGCAGCAGGACAGCTTTGTGGCAAATGACCACAGCATAAATCGGCTGTCCTCTCGTATGGAAACATCCAACTTGGAGCATCTCTCTGAAACAGATACCTTGGAATTAACACCAAAGGCTGAAATCAAATGGATTTGGCCAAGTCACGAACATTGCTGTAACTTATTTGTTTTTCCTGGGAGTTTTCTATGCAATGGGATCAGGTATTTTTCCCAGTCATACATCTCCAAGTGATGAGATGATGCTGATTTTCACAGCTTCACAGGCAGACTCCGCAAAGGTCTCTGTTAAAAAAACACTTGGGTCTTGAGAAGGACAAATCTCCCGTAAGGAAGATAAGAAAAATCTCTTATACAGCAGCATTTGTCCCTATTGGAGGGACCACTGAACGCTGCCAGGAAGATCTGGTGGGATAAGGAGACATAAGTGCTATCCACCCAGTGGAGTCTACCAGTTGCTTAGTAGGATATTATTAATCTTATGTAGATGATGGTAATGAGTGACACCCTAACAGGGTAATTCAAAGCTTCCAAAGTAGGATGCCATATTGATTTTATAAGCTGTGCATTAGTTTTATAGTGAAGATAGCTCTGTAAATGTAAATGCCTTTCATGTTAAGGTGCTCTTAAATTTTACAAGTGGGCTTTCTTATTAGTAGGAATTATGAGCCACTGGGAGAATAAAGTCCAGGGCTCTCAGCACAAAGCTTCACCATTTTCTATAACCCTCACGCCCAAGAATAGCAAAGGCAGCAGTGGATAGGAAATTACATATTCTTTATTTGCTGGGAAGAACAGATGACATTGGGTCCTTATGGTGTCCCTCTGTCTGTCACACTGACAGCATGGGGAGGTTGTGACAAGAGCATGGTCTGTCTCTGAGCCTCTAGGATCCCCAGAAAAGTCAATCCAAAAAGCAGATGTCAAACCACACATGGAAGGACAAAGTTCTGTGCTGCTTTGCCACATTTCCTCCTCTTGGTTCACCCTGCTGCATTTCCGCTCCCAGGACTTCCATGCCAACACCAAGTTCCAAATAAGCATCACCCACCTTAGGCTGAGCACTGGGTGGTTTAGAATTACCCCAAGGGGCCAAGAAGAATCAGAGGCTGTGCCTTGATCCTGCTGCTGGAGGCTGAAACTCAGACATGGTTCCTGTGCTGAGTTTCTCCATGGTATAGCCACTCTCCTGTGAACCTTATGGCTGAACTTTATGGATTATTCTATGCCACTGCAAGTCAGCCAGACAGCGCGGAGAGGCTGTTTGCTCAGCCATAGCAGGAGTGTCTGAAAACACTGACACCTTGTGACAGTTTGGAGTGAGAAGACAACAAAAAAGAGTTGGAGAGCCTGTGGAATTTCCATGCCTCCTGAAGGACTGGAGATTTTATAGAGGCTTTTACATATTAGGGCCATTTTTCACATGCCTGCTGCCCCACAGCCCATTTGTGGACTCTGCTGCTGCCAGTGTGAGCAGGTCCACATGGTCATCTACGCACTTTTAAGCTCTGAGTTTCTGCCCTCCTTGCTGCCCATCCATACTTTTTAAAGGCACTGAGAGTGGCAGTAGCCCTGTGCAAATAAAACATCTTTGTGTCGCAGAAAACTGCTTTTAGCCTCCTTAACACCACCAGTGCAGGAAACATCTGGCTGCCACTGAAGTGATATTTACCACCAGTGTTGTGGGAAAGGGGCAGCGCCGTGGTGAGGTTTCTGCATTCTCACCCATCACAAGTGGCCATTCTCCAGACTGCGATAGAAGGGATAGGTGCTATCAGGAGAAGCCACACGACGTCCTTGCCACCAGCATCTCTAAGTGTTCATCTTGTGTTCAGGTCTTTCTTTTTGTTGGCAATGTGATTCTGGGGGTTCATTTAGAAGAAAATATTGGATTTCTAAGCCGTACAAACTGAGGTGGCCCTTTGTCCCCCAGCTGGCTTTTTCTTCCTCATGGCAGAAGTTCAGTCTCAATACACCTGGGAACTGCCAACCCTAAGTGTTTAAATTCCAGAATCAGGGGATTTGCTTTAAAATTATAAGGAAAAAGGAAACGGAGGTGTTTATTTACTCAGCTATTTGCTTAGGTGTGTGTTGAAGAGTGAGTATCACGTTTTCAAATTTCACTGGCAACCACCATGAGTGATTATTATTTTGAAAAGGAATGGTGAGATTTTCATCTATTCGCATGACTCCCAGAGTTGGCAATTAAAGAAAAATTATCTGAGACTCATGAAGAAGCTGTGAAACCTGGTATTGTTGGGACTGAATTTGAAAGCTGCTTCTTAACTTGGTTACACAGTAGAAAAGCAAGAAAAAGAATATTTCTATACAACATTAATTATTCCCCACTTAGCGGTTATATGAATGTCATGAAAAATAGGAATCTTACCTAATTAGTTCAATTCCTCTTCATTTGCAGGAATATGTCATAAGGAGCATCAAATAAATAGATGCTGAAAATGATGAGAAACAGCACAAAAGACTTGCTGTGCAAACCTAAAATAATAAAGTTGCTATATTTTGAAAAGAAATAGCTGTGTGCTGGTAGAGAAACCAGTCACCACTTTCCAGGTGCTTTTATTAAAGAGAAACTAGACTGTTTTCAAATTTCTTTCTTTGAAAGAACCTGAGGTGTTCTGAATACACTGCTAAGCAGAGTCCAGGTAAGGCTGATGAACTGCTTTAACCAGCCTCTGTTTCCAAAATTAAAGTTCTGTGGGCAGAAGAGGTCGTCAGGGTGGCTTGCTTTTTCCTTATTGAAGTCGTGTTTGGGCTTCACAGATTTTAAAGCCAGAAGGGACTATTATGATTCCCTTGCCTGACCTCCTGCATAATAGAGACTGCAGAACCTCACCCAATAATTTTCGCATCAAACCCATAACTTCTGTTTGATCTGGAGCATATCTTTTACATCAAGACTGGATATCTTCTTAAAGACTTCAAAAGTGATGGGGAATCTACCAAGCTCCTAGATAAGATAGTTTGAATTTGTCTAACTTCAGCTTTCAATCACTGGATCTCATTATGCCTTTTTCTGCTAGATTAAAGACCCTTCTTCCATCAGAAATCTCTTCCCCATGCAGGTACTTGAAGACCTTGAGAGGGTGATAAGAGAGGATGATATTTCTTGAATGGGTGAAGAGAATGTGTCATCTTAACAAAGATAAAAACTTATCCATGGGTATTCTTTATTTTCCCCCCAGTTTAAAGCTTGTAAAAGGTGAAGCCAGTAGACTACTTCAGTGAGTAAATATGACTCCCAAGAATAAGGGCTACACCATCAGGCTTCAACTCACTCATTGTAAGGTATATTACTGTGGTTTTGAAAAAGCCTGTCAATTAAATTTGACTTCATTTTGCCAGGTAGCAACATTATAGAGTAGGATGCACCATCTGCCCACATGATCAGACATTGTGTTTTTAACAAGCATTTACAGTTCTAATCCACTCAGGAATGATTCATTTAGTAATTTTTTTATCCCTCCCTTTCTAAACACAAGGACAAGAATAGCTTCACCTCAGGCTACGTCTGTTTTAGAAATGTTTACTACAGCCCCAGCAAAAACAGTGTATTTTTTTGTGCACCAATCTACATGAAGGACTAATTTTTGCTGTAGGCTAATTGTGGAATTACATAGACATTACTTAAAAAAAAAAAAAAAAACCAAAGCAAAATGCAGCACCTCCATTTCCAAACAACCTCTTTCTAAACTAGTCCTACTGTTGGGAAATGGAGGGGGAAAATGAAGAAGAAGAAAGAAGTATTTGCATGAAGGTCAGTGTCTCCTTCTCTTCATTTAAGCCTTCCCCCCCCCCCCCCCCCTTTGGACTACTGATAAGAAGCCAAGGAGTTTACAGGAACACTACGCTGTACATTGTTTATCCAAGGTGGGCATTGCCATAAAGTGTATTTAGCTGGAATTCTGCACACCTTTGTGTGAAAAACCAAAGGAGATTATTAATGACTAGTGTTAAGCCATGTGCACATAAAAAACTCTGTCCTGCATCCTTTCTAAGGGGACATACTACTTAGTTCCACACACACAGACTGACTTGAGATACCTGGAAACATTACTCTGTTCAACACTGATGTCACTGTCTTGTTTTGATTTGTCCTTCTCATCTTCAGCTGTGTGCATTGCTGTCCTTTTCTTCCTCCTCTTCGTCTCAGTGGAATCATGTATGCATTTAGCGTGGAGGAGCATTCATGGATTCATCTCTGCCATGCACCTAGAAATCTACATTTGTGTGCCCAAATAAGTGGTTGCATTGCTGAAGGTGCATCTGCTCTGGGTCACAGTGGCAGTCACTAATACCAGGCTGCAAAAGCTCTAACCACCCTGTGTGGCTGCTTGGGAATTGCTGATGGTGCAATGTGGTGGTGATTTGTGTCCTGGCAGGGCACAAAAGCAGAGAGTCTATAAACCATGTTTGTGGTCCACTGGGCATCCTGGCCAGAACTGAAGGCTCCCAAGCTCATGTCTGGTGCCATATCTTTCCAAACTGAATGACAAACTGCATGTTAGAAATGGCTTTAAGATTAAGGAAGAATTGGGGGTTTGGGGAGTTTTTATTTCATTAGATAATTAAAACTTGACAGCCCGTGATGGTGACAAGCCCCACCATAGGCCTCTGTAGGATCAAGTCCTCAAACAGAAGATGCGTATGACACAAGAACGAGCCTTGCCCAGAGTAAATCCTTTCTTATGGGTGAAAAGAGTACCTTTTCCTTAACATCATATTTCACTTCTTTTCATTGTGTGTGTATTAGGAATAAGGATGGAAATAGCTAATGGTATTTTTGGCCCAGCTCAGTGATATTTTGGCTAAAGATCAAATTCTGGATGTTTCAGCAGAACCAGCTTTATCAACACTATGAGGTGCTTCAGCCTCTCCTGTGGGTTTAGCCACAGGCTCATTGGGCAGCGGAGGTCTGGCTTTCAGCCAGTGTCATCCAAGGAACTGAAAGGATCTGAAGAAGCTGGGAGGGTTACATGCATACGGGCAGGTCTGTTTTATTAAAGCAGGCACGGCACACAGTTTACCTTTTGGAGCCAGCATCTGCCAATACAAACTAAACTTTCCAGTGTTCAGCTGGGAATTAGCTCACAGGACCCAGTTTCAAAAGCACTGCTGGATCAGGAGCTAATGAGCCCTAGCTCAGCCCTGGACTGCAGGCATGGGGCAGAAGAAGGGGCTGTTTGCTTCTGAACACACTACACAGCCCTGTCTTCTCCATGGCACATTGTACTTTACTCCAGTCAGAAGTATGTTTGAACAACTCATTAGCCCGATTAAACACCACTGTCTTTGGTCATACCTAGGCTCTCTTAAGCAAGGAATATTAAACCAACATTGGGTAAATACATTTTTTAAGCAAAGGCTCTCGTAAAGGCCAATTATCATCCCAAGGTGTTGCATCAGCTCCCCATGGATTCTGCAACCTGTCTCCTCACACACAGGTGACAGCTAAGATTGCTTAAAGACACGAAAAACCTACTTGAAAACAGGTTTCTCTGCACCTGCCAGAGGGTGTTTTTTTGAATCTGTTTATGTAAGTATGAGTTTTCTTCTTCTCTTTTTACAAAAAGAAGATTTGCCATACACCCTCACTCCAAGTGACTGAGCGCACCTATGGCGATGCAGGGCACATACACAGCATCTGCTTACATTTCCTCCAGGGTAGACATTTCTTTACAGGAATAAAAACATGGATTTCCATTGGCAAGTAAAATCAGCCAATATAGTTTTCTTCTCTTTGTGTACTGTAATATCCCTGTCCCTACATTATTAATCTTCACAGACCATACCAAGGAGTCCTTACATCATATACCACTCACCCAAAACTCAACACATTATTCTGTGCAGATGGTACCCAGATCTTTCTAACAAATGAGAGATCACCAGATATGGCCTCTGCTGGATGATACTTCAGGAACTACCAGAAATCCACATGAGCTTCCATCGTTAAAAATACTGAATTAGAACCAGACTGAATGGTGGCATTAGGACATACCAATGCACTACATTAAAGAGCAGCCAGTATTCACACCGTCCTCTAACCATCCTTTTACAAAAACTTACATTGTAGGCTATCTTACGTTTCCAACTCCTCATCTGGTCTCTTCCATGTTATTTACTAAGTTGTTTCTCCACTTGTGTCATGGAAAGAGCATTCTCTAAAGTGACAGAGCTGCACAGACAACAGAGAGAAGCCTGAAAACTAGGCGAAAAATCCTATGCCCAAGAAAGGGCCCATTTTTCTCTCCAACAGGCTAATAGAACTTCTGTTTGGCAATGAAAGGGAAAATAGAGATTTTAGCCAAAATTCAAAATAATTTGTAACAAAAGTGCCATTCCTCTTGGGAACCATATTTAAGGTTTTTAAAATAATAATATTTAAAAAAACTTGTATCACTACACTACCTTCTGGACTAGGTGACCTAGCAAAGGCCATGCTCTTTACTTGGTCCTTTCTATTAAAAGCATGCAGATCTGAAGTGTCAGGAGCATAAATATGTGGTTTGCCTTACCTTCTGCAACAGAACTTAGTGAGAAAAGCACTGGCTTCTTGATCAAAACCTGAAAAGGAAAGTAGATGGAAGGGTTGTTGTATGGGTTTTGAAAGCAGATGCAAGTTTACTGCACCCAAGTTCTAAGCTGAGGAAAAGCTTTATGTTAGGTTGGTGTCCTAAAAGTGCTAGTATCACCATTTCTGCACTCAGATTTCATCTACCTACTAGTTTCTTAGATGCAAGCCCCTATCACAGAGTTGGGATAGAGACAGATTTTTCCCCAGCAGTGTAATATACATAGCATAAAACAAATGGAAACAATCACAGACCATCCTGATGAGCAAATGAGCTAAAAGGACAACCATAACTGATTGTCTTAAGTCATCTCCTCATGCACCATCAACCAGTAGATTGATACAGACCCCACCTGGGGTGGATTCCACCCTCAGGCAGGTGCTGCTCATCTAGGATTAGGCACGGTTCCAGAGAAGGCATATAGGAGTTCTTGAGAGAAAAGCAAGCTGCTGCTGTTGGAGAAAGGCTTCACAGAGGCACCACTTCTCAGGATAAGGGTGTGAGGCTTGGTGGTGGGTTTAGGCCTTCCTGCTGTAGGCTTTGCTGAAATCATGCTGGGTTGTATTCTGAGTTGGTCCAGTGAAGAATGCTTTCTCTTTCTTATGCTGGACTTGGTTGTTCTGTTGTTCCTACTATGCAGAAAAGTCTTGTAAAGGGCCTTACAGTAGAGTGACAGTGATGTGCTCTCTGCCTTAAGGTGGTAGTCTTTGTGAGACTGTAGTAGGCTATTGCTGCCTACCAAAACCCCGGTAGAGTCATCTCTAGTGCTTTCAGTACTTGGCAATGGCAATCTCGTTGAATTTCCCTCCCTTGCACAAGCTGCCCTGTGTTGGTGAAAGCACCTGGTGTGCATGTGTCTGCATCAACAGAAGACAGAAGGCTGACTATGCCTGAGCTGAGCAGTGTCTATTCTGCACCCCATTAGTATGCTGACATTAGCACAATTGGTTCTTGGTAGGGGCCTCTCTCTGTGGTCCCCAGTTCAACTCAACACAGACCTGCTCTATCCCACTGCTGATGTAGTTTACAGCTACAGAAATGGGTGGAGAGCCAATGATAAGCAATACAGTGGCTTAATTAGTTCCTACTAGCACAGCATACCCTGAGCAAAGCTAGGAAAGGGTTAGCTGGGTGACTGTCATGGCATCTTTGTTCTCCCAAAAGCTTCCTCTAAAGGGCTGTTCTCCTCACCATGTCCCTGTGTACCCCTTGGAGACACTCTACATGGCTGACAGAAATCATCTTGCGTACCCAAAGCTGTTAAAATCATAGAATAGTTAGGGTTGGAAAGGACCTTAAGATCATCTAGTTCTAACCCCCTGCCATAGGCAGGGACATCTCACACTAAACCATACCACCCAGAGCTTTATCCAGCCTGGCCTTGAACACTGCCAGGGATGGAGCACTCACAACCCCCCTGGGCAACCCATTCCAGTGCCTCACCACCCTAACAGGAAAGAATTTCCTCCTTATCTCCAATCTAAACTTCCCCTGTTTAAGTTTTAACCCGTTACCCCTTGTCCTGTCACTACAGTCCCTGATGAAGAGTCCATCCCCAGCATCCCTATAGGCCCCCTTCAGATCCTGGAAGGCTGCTATGAGGTCTCCATGCAGCCTTCTCTTCTCCAGGCTGAACAGCCCCAACTTCCTCAGCCTGTCTTCATATGGGAGGTGCTCCAGTCCCCTGATCATCCTCGTGGCCCTCCTCTGGACTTGTTCCAGCAGTTCCATGTCCTTTTTGTGTTGAGGACACCAGAACTGCACACAATGCTCCAGGTGAGGTCTCACGAGAGCAGAGTAGAGGGGCAGGATCACCTCCTTCGACCTGTTGCTCGGTTTGGTTTACCTGTATGTGAAATGCAATGAGCAGATGCAGCAAAGAACCCCATAAACAGGCTGAGAGTTCCCCTTAATGAACGTGTGTGAAGGACCCAGAGTGGATAAATATAAAGTAACAAATAAATAAACCCAGGTATGAGTAAGTTTTTTTCAGATGTGTAGTCTGAGGCATATCCGAGTCGTGCATCACCTGTGCTGCTCTGTAGTTTGGTGTTCTAGTACTGGTATCCTGAGTGGTAACATAAAACATTCACAAAGACAAATGTGAGCTGAAGCTGCTACAGGCTCCTTCTACCAGCTGTGTGGGCAAAAATGTTAAATAAAGCAAAGGCCAAGCTGGATGGGATTTGGAGCAACCTGGTCTAGTGTGAGGTGTCCCTGCCCATGGCAGGGGTCAGAACTGGGTGATTTTAAGGTCCTTTCCAACTCAAACCATTCTGTGATTCTATGAAAACCCACTCAGCTAAACTAAATGTAGGAAATGAACAGAGGTGTCTCCATTGGAGCCTGTGCATATGTGTGTCTGTGTGTTTTAAAAGCCAAATTAGCAGGGCTTTGTGAGCAATATTCTGACAAGTCAGGTGAATTTTATTCCTTGCTTTCAGCTGCTCTAGTGAATTTTATACAGCTCTCCAGAGACACTCAAGCTCAGAGAGCTCCTTCCAAAACTGTCGTCTTTGCTTTCTCTGTTACATCCCTTTCCTTGTCAAACTTCCACTGCTCTAGTTCCTATCTCTCTTAAGTGGGTTTTTGCTGTTCATTTTTGTATTTTAGAAACTGCGTGTAGCCAAAAGTTTTTCTTCCAGTCAAGCCTGGAAGAGCTGTGAAGTTAAACTGCTTCCCTTTGACAAAAGGAGAGTGGCACAGAGACTTAGAAATCTCTTGAAGGAGAGAATAAAACACAGACAGGATGGGTCTGTGGGAAGCTGTTGTTATAGGTGTCCATGGGATGAGATGTGCCTCCAAGTCAGCATCCCTTGCAGAGCCCCTGAGGGACGGAGCACAATTTCCTATAATATATAGGGATTAAGTGGAATGGTGGAAGAGCTAGTGAAGAGAAGATGTGGGGTTTGTTTGAGAGATTTTTGTTGGTTTTGTTCACAATGACCCCATCACATACAGGATTTGAGACCTCTGAAAGAGCAAGGGTTTGCTTTGGAGGGCCTGCTTTTTCTGGGAGCTGGCTGATCTGTCTCCCCTAGCATCATAAGCATAGCAGTTGCTCTGGCTGTTCTCACCTCTTGACAGGTTCACACTTCCAGGGCAGGTTTCTTTCGCACTGGCCTCTCCTGGCTTCACCTATGAACCATGGTGTGAGTTAATGCCACATGTAAAGCTGCCTGCCCAGCCCAAGGGGGCTCAATGACGCTGTGGTGCAGGGGTGTGACGGGTGCTCCTTATCCAGAGAGGATTTGAATGACTGACCCAGAGGCAAAAGGCTCAGTATCCTGTTACTAATCCCATCATCCAGCCAGATCCCACTCTCTTCCCTCTATTTTTCCTTAAAGGGCATTTGCTGCAGCAGCTGCCAGAATATCTCAATTGCATCATGTCAGCAGATCCATCTCAGCCTGGTGTTTTATACTAGGAAGGGCTGGGCTTAAGTCTTCCGTTAAACAATTAAAGCCATGCGCACCAAACACAAAACAGCCTTGGTTATAAGGGAACAATAAATATTGATGACTTGAGGCAAGTCTGGCTTTTATGACGTTCGATGACAACTGGTATCACTTACAAAAATTACATCATGAAGAAAGAGCAATGAAATCACATGTCATCAGACAACATTAAATGTCAGAAGAAATATGTTTATCCTTTGTTTTCGGATCCAAATTCATTTCTAGCATTGAAATGAAATCTAGGGTTGTTATGATATTTATCAGGCACTGTTACAAAAAGTCCCGGGGTATTTTTGTTTGCTAACTTGCTCATTGCCAAGGGGAGTGTGTTGTTTACGTTCCTGCTCTTTCAAGCCAATTTGTGCCTGGTAGAGCACCCTCTGAATTGTAACATCCCCTTCGTCTTTACCCCACCTACCTCATTTTTGCCTGTTCTCATCTTCTGGAGGAAGCATAGGCTGCCAGCTTGTTGTAAACCAGTACTGGGTCTGGGGATGAGATTCACAGAGGCCTGGTATTAACAATAAACCATGGGTTTGTTGAAGATGTTTGGATGAAAGCACTTTGTCTCCTGTTTTTTCCTAAGCTGAATAAAAATAGGGCTGTCTGGGCCACTGCGCCACAGCCTGTGGTTCAAACAAAACAAACCCTCCCCCTGAACGTGAACCTCAAGATCCTATATATAGCCAAGAATGTTAGAATAAATGCTATTATTAAGCAATGGTTGCATTTTCAGCTATTCTGAATGCTTTAATATCTATTCCTATATACCCTTACAAAAAAAAAAAAAAAACAAATGAAGGAAAAGAAAAGCCTTAAAATATGTCTTAGTCATGAGGGCCTTTTGCTGGCCAAATTCTAAGGCTTCTTTAGCTTTGTGCAGAGGAATAGGTCATGTAAGAAATCAGACCCACAGTGCCTTACAATGTTTGCCAGGTTTCACTTCTGATAACAAAGACAAGTGTAAAAAAAAAAAAAAAGTTACTATTTGGGAAGGAATAAGTGGAGGAGACTAGAAATGGCACTTAGCAAGCACCTGCGAGGGTACGAGTGTCATTTCTCTTTGAAACTGCACCCAACAGTGTTCAGCATATCTTGAAGCAATCTACATCTATGGCATGTCAAAGGGAGCAAGGCTTTTCAGCAGAAGGGCCTTGATATTGTTTTCCTTATTCCTAATGTCCCCTGATGTCTAATTTGGGGGTGAGTTTTTTGACTCAGTCATACTAGTTGAAGGTGTTCCTGGTTCTCCTGTACCTTTTATGCAAGAGATGCAGCTATCCATTGTACAGCTCCAAGGTAACTGTACCCTGAGCTTCAGTGCCTTCTCCAACATTAGCCAGAACTTCAGTACTTGGAAGACTGGGTAAACCCCACTCTGTGTCTTTATTGTAAGTTAAGCCCACCGAAGATTTCAGTGTTTTCCTTTTGGCTGTCTGCTAGAAAGAGTCAGGGGAGTTGTATTTGACTCTGGGGGATCTAAACCCAGACAATTAAACTATGCAAAAAGTGCATTTCTGGAACAATTTTGCAGTAAAAGTTTCAGTCGGGGTTTTAGTTGTTGAGTTTTTGGCTCGTCTCTGATGAGCCAAAAGAGGAAGGGGGAAATGCTGGTTTTTTTTTCTCCTGAATGATGCACACATTGTCAGTTCATGGGAGCTGGATAATCATTGCTGGGTGTTAAGTCTCAGATTTTCTGAGTCTTTTAAAGCAACACAGGGGCAGCTGCAGTTGTTTTACACTGAGGAATTTCAAAGAATCATCATATGCTTCCTTTTTGTGGTTGAAATGCTTAAAATATTCCTGTTCTTAAAGTAGGCTGAATTTACACACATCTATATGTACATATAAACAAACACACACTGAGGCTTTAAGTCTTCTGGGGGAAAAAATATTGTAGCAGTCGAAGTAGGAATACATTTGAGTTATTCTGGGGAACTATGAAAGCATCAAAAAATAAATACAACATATAAAAATAGCAAGAATCAGGCATTCATAAGGACTGGGAGATATTCCATTGGTTTTGCTCATTTGCATGTCAATGCCATGATGCCACGCCAGAGCAGAGCGGCTCCATAGCAGCACTGATGTCTAAGCCCAAGGGAACAATGTGAGAGGTCATATCAGCACATTTGTAGGTTCACTGATTTCTTTTCAGCATGCTCTGGAAAACAAAACCAAAGTGGAGAGACAGGAGCTGTATCCTACGTGGTGATTTGTTGCTGACCTTTCAGGTCTTCAGCACAACAAGCATGGTGGCTGGTTTTCCAGCCCCACATGCTTGAAGTTCCACAATGTAGTGGAATGAGAAACGCTTGAATTCCTCTGTGGGCTCTGCTGTTGTATGTGGCTGTAGCTTCACGGTTAGCACAGCATCTATCTAGGTATGCCTTGACTACCAGCTTTTCCATGCCTGAACTTAAGGTCAGGATGGCTTTGGCTGAAATAGGAGCAGTCAGCTTTAATTATCACTCTGTCAACTTCTGTAAAGCCTTTTATCTGAATGTTCCAGGGCATTTTATGGGTGTTAAGGGGAAAATTTGGCTCTGTTATACACACACAGCTTCTTTCAAGGGAGCTCTATTTGTGGCTCTGATTTGCACCAATTAATGAAGTTTTGTACTATCACATCAGCAAATGCTCTTAGGAGGTGCAACCTCCAACAGCTGAGTGACATGGAAAGCAAACTATGCAGGTATGTAGGGTGAGAATAGGTAAGATCCTGGGTCTGCAGATGGGAAGGGTAAGCAAGCTTGATGAGAAGCTCCTCCTGCAGTAGTTACATAGGTAAAGTATTCTTCTGAAATGCTTGCTGCACCTTACTGATTTTACTTTGATCTCCTACACCTTTCATAGAATCACAGTATGGTTCAGGCAGGGACATCTTCCACTAGAACAGGTTGCTCCAAGCCCCATCCAACCTGGCCTTAAACACTGCCAGGGTTGGCAGAGGCACAGCTTCGCTGGGCACCCTGTGCCAGCGCCTCAGCATTCTCATAATGAAGAATTTTTTTCCTAATCACAGCCCTGTTTTTTGTGGTTCATGCTGTCAGGTGGGTATGTTCCCTGCTGGCTTAACTCTGGGCTGTCACCTTCATTAGATAGTTAAGAAGTCGTGGTTCCAAGACTTGATTTTCTTACTGGAGCTAGCTCTAAGTTGTCTCACCATGCTTAAAATGACTGTTTAAGCAAGTCCAGCTGTTGTCGCAGGGTAAACACAAATAGCTACTCTGAATTAGCCTTACTACTACAGCTACAACCAATTATATTTATTCATTTTTTAAATGCCTGGCAACTTATGCCAGGACCCCACCATGCTGATGCTGTAGTACCAAAGTAACAACAGGAGACTGGTGGAGAAAGCCAAATTCCCTAAAACTAAAACTAAATTCGGGAAAAGTAAAAGTAAAAGCCAATATATGCAGCACTTTTTGGCCTATCACTGTGTGTCAGTTTTAGCTTGTCGTGGCTGGCAGTAGGCAGAGAATGTGAGTGATTTTCATTACTTACCATTTCCCTGCCAATGTAGATAACCAGAACATTCTTCCACCTCACCCATGTGCATTGTGACTTCTTTCTTTTTTCTTAGTTACAAAACTTTAAACTATCTTTTTTTATGCAGGAACTTCACCAGGCCTTAAGCCTATAATTTATTTACTGGATTGAAATTGTCTCATTGATTTCAGTTCTGTTTTACACTTGCATGCACCTTCCCGGACAGTGTATGCTGGACAGCCTTTGTGTAGCTTCAGCTGTTAATGATGATGAAACCTTCTCCTCTCTGCCCTGACAGCTTCAGAGCCAGGATGGGAATCCAGAGCCTTAAACTTTCCTTCCTTCACCTTGGTCATGGAATATGTACAGAAAGCTGGATTGAAAGGCAGCAGAACTACCCAGCTGGGGAACATGACATCGTGTTACCAATGAGGCACAGTTTGTGACAGTAACTAAAGCTTTTTAGTAAGCCAGCTAGAAAGCAGATGTTGCCATCAATCTATCTCATGTTTGGTAGTCACACTTTCACATAGTGAACTTTACCTTCCGTACTGTAGCTATGGCTGTCTAACCATATAAGCAAGGTCTACAGGGAAGGAGAGGTAAAATAATTTGGTTTGCTATAAGGTAACTACCTCATAGTAACTTACTGCTACCATCTTGCTTGTGTTCTTAGACCATCAGGACAACAATAATGCTAATTCTTTGTCATTAGCAAGCCCTTAATTATTCTGTTCATGAACTGGGAGGTGACTTTGAAGGCTACATGTTCCTTGCTCAGATTTGCTTCATGATTCAATGGCTGATTTCTTTCTACCTTCTCAGAGTATTTATTCATGGCTGCACAAATAATGGATGGCCAAGTTTGAGAAAAGTGAGAGCTAATTTAAACCATCAATTCAAGACTTTTGGTGTATTCAGGGCATTATTTAATGTTTTTGTTAACCCTAGCAATTCTATTTCTGGCATAAATGACAAAAATACTGGAGTCTTCCATAAGGATATGCTCGGTCACTCCATCACTTTCTGTGAGGCAAAGTTACTAGTTTACTTGTCTTTAAAGGATAGCATCTGCCCTGACCACTACCTTAAGGCTCACTTTCTGAATTAATCCCTGCAGTTCTGTGTCTTAACCTCTGACTTACAATACTTATATTCTATAAAATCAGCCTGTGTTTCACACCTCTTTGCAATCTGTGTCTGAAATCAGCAAAGTTGAGAAACAAATGGGGTATGCCACGGGAGGGCCACGAGGATGATGAGGGGACTGGAGCACCTCCCGTATGAAGACAGGCTGAGAAAGTTGGGGCTGTTCAGCCTGGAGAAGAGAAGGCTGCGTGGGGACCTCATAGCAGCCTTCCAGTACCTGAAGGGGGCCTATAGCGATGCTGGGGAGGGACTCTTCGTCAGGGACTGTAGTGACAGGACAAGGGGTAACGGGTTAAAACTTAAACAGGGGAAGTTTAGATTGGATATAAGGAAGAAGTTCTTTACTGTTAGGGTGGTGAGGCACTGGAATGGGTTGCCCAGGGTGGTTGTGAGGGCTCCATCCCTGGCAGTGTTCAAGGCCAGGCTGGATGAAGCCTTGTGTGGTATGGTTTAGTGTGAGATGTGCCTGCCCATGGCAGGGGGGTTGGAACTGGATGATCTTCAGGTCCTTTCCAACCCTAACTGTTCTATGATTCTATTATTCTAAACCATGATTAATCTTAGTGGTGGGAAGGCAGTGTTTAGAGAAAATGTTTTTGATGGCAAAACAATGTTGTTTTCTAGCTTTCTATTAATTATCATAAATTTATATCATTTCTTCATATGCCCTGGAGCGTGTCGGTGGTCTTTGATTCCTTTCATATCCAAGTCATGACACCCTGAAACATATATGTAACCTCCTAACAAACTTCTTGCCTGATAAGGTGCCCACATTGACCATTTTGTACCCTCTAAAGCCTGAAAGACTGTTCCCGTTCTTCACATTAGGCTCCTGTTTCAGAATGAGGGTCTGGTTATCCCTTCAGGTAATTTTTCTAGGCAGATTGAATCTCTGCTTTTAGCCCTTCCTGCTGGGGTAGCTGAATCTTCACCAACTCTGCCTTGGGACCCTGAGGCCTTTGGTTTTTCTCTTTCAGGCTATACATGAAGACAACTAGCCAGGCTTGTTCTTGTAACTCACTGTCAGTGTTTCTGAAAGTCTGCGAAGAACTCTGCTAATTGTGCTTATGTGTTTGCTTCCACATGATTACGCTCAGCTGTTTAGCTGAACTCTAAGAACTGTCAAGCCTCATTATCTAATCATACCTTCAGTAAAAAAATTGGGTCTGACAGCTTCATGGACATAAATGCCCTCTAGTGACTGGTGTTCACTGTAAGGAGCTGTATACTTTGTGTAGAGTCTGTGTATTCTTCAGAAAACAGCTTGTTTCTCTGTTTTGAAGTGTTACTTAACTGGTCTCTTGGACATTCATGGTATTGGTCTGTTATGGGAAACTAATGAAGCTTGTTTTGGGGGAAACATTTGCTCTTTATTCTTTCCTTTTAGCTCCGTATTTGTATTAAAACTACTGTATGTGAAAACCCCTCTGACATCGCTATGTTTGCTCAGCTTTTCTTTAACTCTTTTTCCAGATAGCAGGAGCAGATAATAGCTGTCACTTCCCTGATAAACTCTGATGTCACATTCTCACCCAGTCTGGAGTAGCCCTTCTGTAACTAGTCTTACTTGGTCTAGTTGTATTTCTCCACAGATGGAAAAACTTTGTTCTCACTAAAGAGCAGCAGAACTGGAACAGGAGGGTTCTGACTGTCTGCTTGTGTTCCCAGCTCTCACTGAGCAATCACTTCTACAGGTAAATCTTTTATTAAAACACCCCAAACTAGTACTTGTATCCCCAGTTACTGGGTTTTGCTCCTGTTACCTGGGGTTCAGGCATCCACCATTGCAGACAGTACAAGATGTCAGCTGCTTTGGGGACCCCCTGCCCTTTAGCTAAGTAGTACCAAGCCCTCTGAAGAAGACCCTAGCACTGCTGCTCATTGACCTGTCGATGTTTAGGTCTCTGCTCCCAACCCATGCTCTAGTGTAGACCATGCATTAGTGTAGACCAAACCCATTGAAGTGGCACTTAACCAGAGCTTTGAATCTAGACCTCATCCAAGTTGTCACCAGATCAAGAGGTGTCTTTCTGCTGCTTGAATGGGAGATGCAGGTCTTGTTCATTGCCAAAAAGTCATTAAGGCCACAAGAGGCATGATTTGTTGCAGACTTGAACCAGGAATCCTGAACACTTAGTGTTGCACTCCTTCTCAGCTAGTGATCACCCAGGTTGGATCTGCTATGGTTCATGCAAACCCACTCTCTTGTTCTGCGGCAGGTTCACCTGACTCCTGGAAGTCCTTCCCCCAATTGTTCATCCTTATCTTTATGTCTGTGGAGGCTTTCTGGGGCTGCTGGCTCTTTGTTTCTGGCAGCCCCTGCTGAGGTCCCACACACGCAACCGCTGCTAATTTGCATGCGTGTGCATTGCTGCCAACAAGCTGCTGCTTGGCCACCTACACTGACTCTTCCTGGTTGGGTTTGGATTTTTTTTTTTTAATGTTTTTTGTTTTTTAATGTTGCTAATCCCCAAATCTTATGTAGGACAAATACAGGACAGTTAAAGAAAGATGCTTTTTTCTGCAAGAGCCTCACAAACGTCTGTAGTCAACATGGGAGTGCTATCCAGAGACAGTGGGGAGAAAAACAGTTGATGTTGGCTATGCCTTATGGTGACTTAAAAGTTTCACTTTAGTCTAGCCTGACTTGTTTTGGGCCCTTTAAACTAGGGTATTTCCAATATTTGCTATAGAAACGTCTTCTGTATGCTTTTATGCATGTGTATGTCTCTTTTCCATGTTGCTCTTAGAAGGATTTCTCATCCAATTCATATGATTGCCACTTTTGGGTGTCATTGCCGCCTGCCATGCTAATTAAACCAAGAAGGGGGGAGGGAGCAAATAGCCATACAAATAAAAAAATACAGGCTTGACATATTTGACAAAGGCATGATGTTAAAACAGAGGTTTTTCAACACCGTAACTGCTTCCTTGTTACACCTAGCTAAGGGAAAATGCAACTCATGTTGTGGTTTTTAGTGATTAAGTGGTTAATGATTTAATGAACTAAAAAAAAAAATCTCATTTGTTGCATCCCTTGGACTCAGAAAAAACCTCAAAGAGCTGATTTTCTGTGTACCTCAGTCCAATATTGCTACCTGCTGGGATATGAACACAATCTCTAAATAAATTGCAAGTGGCCTTGGGCAAATGGAAGAGTTTCGCTTTGATCTTGCTAGAGAGAATGAAGTCAAATGTTCAATCAATCAAATTCATAACTTCTAGCTACAATCGGCCTGACAACAGCCTATTATTTATTTTTAAAATCATATATTTCATTATTGCAAAACACACAGTCTCTCGTGGGGGGAAAAGACTAAATTATTGATAAGCCTTATATGTGACTGAGTTTGTTGGTTTTGACATGCTTGTCACTAACTATTGTCAGGAAGAATTTACTAAGATGTTTAGTCTGAAAAGTTGGCTGAGATTGTGTGTTGTGCCACATTTAAACTGGGTAGAGGAAACTTTAATAGCTTCTTTCTTCCTGAATTCCTAGTTGGTAAAGACAGCTGAAGGGAGATTGAGCTTTCTGCTGTGAAAACAATGCATTAGAACAAGCATCCTTTGTTTTAATTGCTGCAAACCAGATGATTCAGGCTCTGAAGTTATCCACGAGTGGCGATATGAAACTTTTACTTGGTTTGTGTATTTCTGGAGATAGCAATTCTCAGTCTGCAGAATACTTATATAAACAGGAAAGAGAACAATTAACCCCACACCTCAAGAATCTGTTTGCACTGGTGTTTGTCAAAAGCATCTGAAGAGTAGGGAAGAAGAGTGTATCAGAGAAGTCTGTAGGGAGACTTGCTTCTCATAGTCATCCTATTATACAAAAGCATTTACAGAGATGCTACAATGGGTACTTTTTCCAACCCAGCTAGAGTCTGTGAGGAAGCTGTGCCTACACCTAGATGCAGCTCCAATATGGCTCAGAGGACCCCGTCATTGACCTATCGCCGTGTGCCTGGTAATGGATAGACTATCTGTAGGAAAGCCATGACCTTTTCACTCCCCTGTTGATATTTATGTGACCCTTGCAGTTCTTACTTGTCCGTAAATAGTTACTATCAGGAGACCTAGGTCCCTGGATATGTCTGAAGGTGTTTGTGGCAATACCTGAGCACCACAGGAAAGAATTGAAATCCTGGCTCTTTTGAAGTCAATGGATGTTTTTTATAATGGACTTTTTAAGGTCAGGATTTTGTCCTCCTGTTCCTTTAGTCATTACTGGGCAGACCAAAGAACCAAGGCAAGTGCTATGATTCTAATCCAACTGAGATACACCAGCTTGTACCTTTTGTGCAATATGAGGAAAAATAGCAACCAATGTAAAGTAACTGAGGAATGGTGAATCTAATCAGTACTAAAAACATCCACATATGTACTATATGTATATACATATTCTTTGCATCCAAACAGAATTATAAGGACTTGGGCATTTGAGTGATTAGCATGTAAAGTTTTCAAAGCCTTGCAAAGATGCTATCTAATGTATCTCTGTCAATACCTAAGAGATAAAGCTTCCAATGTACCCTGAATGAACAATTAATGAAACTGCATCTGTCTGATTTTTTTCCAAACAAGAAATTATTAACTTTACCCTTGCAGATAGCCTAAATACAGAAAATGTAATTTCTTCCTTCTTGCTGACACAACTCTTGAACAGATTGAAGGAGGCAGATTAGTAATACTACCCTGGTTTTGCTGGAGGGAAAGGCAGGAATAGCTCCTTCAACCCTGTAGCCTGAGTTCAACCCCAGAACCTTTAGGTCTGATGACTGTTCTTTGTTGTGGTGACTTCCCATCAACCTTAGCTGTGCAGGATGAAATTATCCCTTCTGATTTGTAAACAGATCTCTGCCATTCTTTGGATCTGCTACTTATTCTACACCAGTTCCTCAAGCAGAGGATTGGTACATAAGAATTCTGCAGTATATGCAGAAAACACCCAAATGGTGAATGAGACCTGTTGTTTTATGTGTAATTATTGCACTCTTAACTCAGACAATCAGAATCTATTCCTATCATCATTTAGCTCTGTAAAGTGGAGTTTGTTTATAACATGAATTATTTTGGACCATGTCTGATTAAAAAAAAACCCCACAACATCTGAGGTTAAAGTTGGCTGATGTCATACTTAAAGGTACTTCATTTCAAGTGGTACTTCAGGGTTAAATTTGATCCATGAGTATAATGAAAGTAAAAGTCTGCAGAAATGTCTAAAACTTTAGCATCTGCCAGTCATAGAGCTTGAGAGACAATTCTGAAAGTCATTTCAATGGGAAGGTGTTGCTATTAGAAAATCCATGATTGGGAAAAACTTTCCTTCCAAACGCTGGTCTTCTCTGACCAAAAAAGGCCAAAAAAAGTAATTTTATTTCAGCTTAGTATAACATTGATCTAAATTCATTCTGATTTTGGCATGTTTTTATTTGAAATTAAATATTTCAGGTCAGTGAAAGAAGAAAACCAAATGTTGCCATAATCCCCAGAATGTTGTGTTAGTCAGATAATGGAATTAAACATTTGACTGTGTTTGTTCCTGAACAATTTGTTCCATGAGCTTTCTGATGCTATTTCAACATCTTATATTGATTTCGCAACAGTGGAGTGTCCAATGTGTTAGAAGTTCCAAGAGAAGGTGAAGGAAAAGCTGAGCAAAAGGACTGATTCAATCAAAGTTTAGTGATCTGAAAGCTGAGAATCTTGCTCAGATCCTCTAGGGTCCCTCTGCAGGCACTGACTGAAAGAGGCACTTCCAGGAGATGGCTTGTCCAAAGCAGTTGAGCATGGGCTACCTTTCTCTATAGGAACAGAAATAACTCTTAGAAGTAAAACTTGTATTTTTGAACTCTTTCTTCATCTCCCAGTTTTCAGCTCCTGTGCTTCACAGTTTGTCCGAAGCAACAGTACAGAGTCTCCCAGCCTTTCTAGGTCTCCCTGTTCAGACCTGTCAAACACCACCATAGATGCATCAGGCAGTCAACAAATCTGGGTGGCTTTTGGGATCTTCCCTTTCCAGTGATTGCTTAGCAACTCTGATAATGAGCTCATACTGTCTGTCTGGTTTGACATGTACAATAGTCCTATTTGCACCTAGGTTTGGATCCTGTCTGGGAATGCCTTTTAAGCCTCACACTAGTTCATACTTGTTGCGAGCCTGGAAAATTAAGCCTTTCCTGAGCTTTACTCTTGTGGCATCCCTACTGCATGTAATTATAGACTGTAATGTTATTTTATTATGAAGGTTTAGCAAGATGAGCAGTTTGGGACGCTTAATGCCTAATGTGCAGTTCAACTTGGCTTTGATTTCCGTTATGAGATTTATTATCACAGGGAATACATGCTCCATTTGACACTGTCTTGTGCCATCTAAGCTGAGTACACAGACTTTTTTTAAGGCTAGAAAGGTTTACTTGTTCTTTTTAATGTCTGGGTCTAAGGTCTCGCATGGAAAGAATGTGTTGCCTAAGTATATTCTGATACTTCTGGGTGTAAGAGTGGAATAGAATAATTTGCTTTATTTCTGTCTTTCTCAGCCATCTGAGAAATATTTCAAAGATTTTTCCTGCCCAGGTTTCCATTGGGCTATAAGTGACTATTGTCTGTTTTCAGAAGTTCACAGCATATATCAAAATGTACGAATGGATATCTCTTTCCTCTTAGCACGCACACAGGCTCAGATCATTGTGGGAGGGCAGTGCCAGTGTTGTGTACTTTGCCAGATGCTTAGCTGCTGTGATAATGAGGGCTATTAAGGAAGCAGGGATATTAGATGCTGCAATCTATGATAGTGGGGGATTGTGCTTGATGACTCAGAGAGGTCTCCTCGGCTGCTGTGTTCCTGTGTTTAAGGGAGGTGGTGTTTGTTACCTGCCAAGCAGCCTCTGATTTACAATCTCAAAAGCACTGTGAAGTGTCAACACCAAATTAATTTCTTTGTGCTTCTGTTGTAATCTCAGACAGTCCCTCCTGATAGTTGGTGGTTGTGAAAGGGTGGTAAATTCAGCTCTGAGGTTGTTTTGGGTTTTTTGGCTCAAGTAAACATCAGAAGAAATCCTTCGCTTTTCACTCAACTGTGCTGTTCAGAAGAGCAGGGAGATGACTCGGTTATGTAACTAGAGTCAGTTAGAAGTGTTTTCAAAGGAAAAATAACACTTGTAAACTGGACTGTCCTATAATTTTTCTTAACCAAGTATATTTTCCTGTTAACTGTAATCATATAATATCAAGCAACCCACATACTGTTTACCAACGTGCCCACTTGGAAATGAGCATGTCATGAATTGTGCTGCTGGAGTTGGATCAGGCATGAGACCTCCAGAGCCAATAATTATCAATTGCTTCTGTCTGAATGTAGATGCCATCTGCACCAGTACACAACAGGAGCAGATGTTGAAAGTTAACCTCAGGTCCCTGTGCAGAGGACCGTTAACATGGGTACTTTGCACAGGGCAGGTCCATCTATTGCCATTACATATGTCAGAAGTTTCTCATTTACTTCAACAGCCCCAGTTTCAGCCTTAGCTTTGAATGCACTTAGTAAAGGATTTTTTGTGAAGAGCTTTGATAGCACAGCATGCCTACTGCCTTTGGGTTTTGGGAATGCTACAATTGGACATGATCCCAATGAGCTTGTACGTGCTGCTGCCTCACCCTGTGTTGGTTTTGGTTTTGTGTTCTAGTCATGTAATACAGCAGTTCATGATCTTGAAAGCTAGAGTTCAAGGAGTCCTTTTTTTCCCAGGCAAGCAATTGTGTACCTTACACATTTACCACATCAGGCCCTTCTGAAGGAACCAGAAGTACCATTTGACTGATTGCTTCTAGATTTTGCATGGGAGAGGTTTCCCTTTTGTATGCTGGCATTTTAACATACCAAAAGAGTGTCTTTAGCAAGGGGAAACCCTACAGACAACCCGATACTGTCTCCAAGTGGAAAATGGATAAAAATACCAGGCAGTGTCAGGTGTCTCAGTTCCTTTCTTTGACTTCAGCAATGTCCTTGCTGTGAAGCTTTTTCTGATCTAATTTACCCAGGTTCTTGGGATGCTGCTCGTCTGCATCTTGTGCTTTATCAACATGCAATCATAGGCAATTATCTTTTTGCTCAAAAATATAATTATTACATTATTTAGCTTCCAGCCTTACAAAAGCCTGGTCACAGTAAGCTGGGGAAATAGACCTCTGCCTCTAAGGAGAAGCTGATTCGCCCCAGAGGTGTAGCTGCAGTGAGCCTCACTGAACTAGCAAAGGGACAAAACTGAAGCAAGAAGATAATCACAGCATATAGGCTGGCAGAAAGGCCCACACATCAGGCTTGCATGGCAGCTGGCCCAGGCTAGCCTAGATGGTGCAGGCTCCTGATAGAACCCCAGCCACCCCTGCCTGTGACAGCAGCACCGGGTGCTGCAGGGCTGAGGGTGCACTGGTAGTGCTGGACCCTTGCAGTGGCAGCAGCTCCAGAGTTGACCTGGTCAGAGCATTGCCAGCTCCAGCACTGACACTCGTTCTGGTTTTTGATGCACACGTGAATCCAGGTGCAATTTCTCACTCTGGTTTATGAAGCTCCCCAGAAAACCTGACTGTGCAGTACCACTGCCTATGCTGGTGTGATTCCTGCTAGCAAGTGGAAGACCTTGGGTTTCACAACACTGTCATGTTGCTTGGATCTGTCCTCCCCCTGGGAAGAGCAGTATTTGAACGTGGCACTACTCATCAGTGTCCATCCTGATCCCAGCACTCAGGTTTGTGTCTATCCACAGATTTTAAATTCACTATATTGGTGGGGAAAGTGTTTTCACAGGGGCAGCAGAAAAGGTTTTAACTTCATGCTTGACTTTGCTAAAATGAAATTGGCAACAGCTGATGACCAATTTCTGTTGGTCTCATTGTGTTATTTTAGTCTAACTTCTTAAATCACAAAGTGCTTGTATTCCTGGGTTTATCCTCACGGTAGCACAAACTGCATCTCATCTTCTGGATATAAGACATGGTTATCTATAAATGCATGGGAAAGAGTGGATTATGCAAATGTGCTTATTACTCTGTTATGGTGCTGGTAGTGGTTGGTTTATGCTCTCTTTTAATTTGAGCTCATTAACACTTCAGGCAACATGGTTTTTCCCTGTAGTCTCAAGACAAAATCATAGTAAGAAAATATTGCCAAATCTATTTTGTTTGGGATGAGACACAAAAGAATAAGAGGCTGCAGATTGTTGACCAAGCCTCCCTTAAGTCCCTCCTGTTCCCACCATGCCAGTCTTTTTCTCACTCCAGAGCTGAAAGTATCAGCTAGGAGCAAACGTGCAATGTTTTTGTAGTTGTTTCCATAGAAATTAGGCAGTTCTGCTACACTTTAATTGCATATGTTGCAGATCATGTCAGAAGTCATTCTGACAAAAAGGCCAGGGAACCTTAATATTTTTGTTTACAGTATGTTAAACAGATGTTTTTTTCAGTGCAGAGATAAGACTACATTAAATATGATTTCATAAATAGAGGCTCTCACGGCTCAGCTCCTCTCGGGACTGCTCTGATTTGCTTATTGCATGATTATAATGAGTTTTTAATTACACCTGTGAGTCAAGGTGTATATCAGAACTACATTACAAAGCAACTTATTGTCGAGATTTTTCCAGTGTACAATGAGCTAAAAAAAGGCTTTTTGTCCATAAGGACAAAGAAAATATTTTTCACATTATTTAAATTGTAGCAGCTTTCTGAGCAAACACAGTGATAACACAGAAGATTAAGACAGACAAACTTTTCATTTGTTTGTTTTTTATGATGTATTTATTTATTTTGGAAGATGCTTAGCCAATTTCTCCCAAGCAAGCTTAACTCCTTGTGAGCAGCGGACTGAGCCTCTGGTGGTTTTCGTACTTGAAGCTTACAGCAGGTTATTTTAACTTGGTTTTGTTTTGAAGATTTTTCTTATAAGAATGAAGAAGGTCAATAATGCCATTGAAAAAATAATCTCAAATTCTTGCATTTAAACAAATGAGGACAAATGTTTTTCCTTCAAGGATTAAAATCACTTAACGTAGTTCTATCTATTCTGAGTCATCTGCAGCTGTCTCTTAGGTTTAGTGGTACCTCTACCGTGAGTAGTTGGACAACTTGAATCATAAAATGGTTCTTTTGATCATACCTGAATGCTCAGTGAAGTAACAGCAGCCCAGTAATTGCATATAGACTGGGGTCTATATTCCATATAGATTGGGGTAATATTCAGAACAGGCTCACTTGGTACAGGCTCTTAAAGACATTATTTCAAATATGTCAGTTTGATTCCAGACTTGCTGGGGCTGGTGGAAATAGGCCTGGCCTCAAAGTTGTGTGTTGATTACAACTAAATCAAATATCTTCTGAATTGACTTGAAACACAGGGTGAAGTTCTTGAAGCTAATAATGTGAATTAGGTTTTTCCACTGTTGGAAAGCCATGCAGTCCAAGGGCTTCCCTTTAGTCAGATATAGGAAAATAAAAAGTGTAAAAAGCAAAGCAGTTTGTCCTGCCCTCATGAGCTTACTCACAGGACAGCCTTTCCCTATGGAACTTTACTGTCCATGGATGCGGACAAGCACTGAGTAGGCAGTATCTCTATTCTTACCTTGGATATCTTTCAGGGAGTGAACTTGTTGTGTTTATGTAGATATTACTTAATGGCCCAGGGTGAATGAACCACTTGAGGTAAATTGTATATGAGGCAGCCTTTAGGCATGTTGTTCATGAACTTCCATTTTTCCCTGAGTGGAATTGGAGCAGAATAAGCTGAATGTTGAAATGTGGTAATAGAAGACTAACACGAAAGCAAGGGGTGGGAGGAAAGGCCATGGCATAAGAGGGTTAGAAGAGGTGAGTGGGTGGGAAGATGGAAGAAATAGAGATTGAGAGAAAGATAGGTAGTCAGGTAGCTTGCACTGAGTGATTGGTACTAGGATGTACTTCCTGAGGAGACTTAGCTGTCCTGCTGCAATTGTGCAGAGTGCACCTGGCTGCAGCTACTGGCTGGGATACTGGTTTTACCCAACACAAATTTAAATGCTGGCTTGAACAAAGCACTTTCCATTTTCATAGAAAAAAATGGTATGTGATCCCATTGGGCTCTAACTTGACAGCAAATGGTGGTGGTGTCCGTGATAGCGGCTCTGGCTCAAGTGAAATTCAGAGGGTTCATACATGTGGGGTATCATCGTACCGTGCTGAAATTTCTTCCAGTACCAGGTCAGAGGCCAGCAAAAAGAGGCACTAATTCTGCTTCCAGGGCATCCTTCTTTCTTGGAAATTACTGGAGTACTGGCTGAACCCTGTTTGATGCATATGTGGCATGTTAGAGCTGGCATGGTTGCTAATGTCAGTCTCTTTGGGTTGGATAATAATACTTACACGCAGTTCTTGCTAGGACCATGAACGCAGGGTGTAGAAGGCCGGATCTGTAGCAGATATTTTCTATAAATAAATCTTTTCCATTAAATCAAATCATTCTTTATCACTTTACGACCATCTACCATTTCTTGCTAAATGCAGACAGAAGGGACGTTCTCCCCTTTGCTCTGCTGACTGTAACCAGTGTGGATGCCTTAGCTCCTCCTAAGTGAACAGAGCAGGACTGTCAGTTTCTGACTTTTTACCCATACAGGGTAAATGTCAGTGCAGTAACTGAAGAACTTCCCTGATGCTGCTGACTTGAAATTCATTCAGGTAGTACGTTTATCACAGTTAGTTTTCTTTCAGAAATCAAATTACCTTTGATGTCTAAAACCTCCATTTATTATCATTCAAGACCAGAAAGGCTGATTCATAAAAAAAAATGGAAGGTGCAACCATGTTCAAGAAACCAGCTGTGTCCTCTGCTTCTTCCCCCTTTGTGGCATTTGGGCCCCTGTTGCCATATGCTTTAAAGGTCTTCAGATGATGAGTGTGCTTGCAATAGAGTGATGTACAGTAGTGCTGTGGTAACTGAGGATAGCATTATATAACGCATAGCTCTCCAGATGCTGTCAACATTGACAAGTATCTATTGTAATGTAGATGTCTCTTTCTTGCACTCAAAGCAGCAAATGGTTCAGCCAGAGCCCATTCCTCTGTCTCTAACAAGAAAGAGGGTAAAGGACATGCTTTTGATGATACATAATCATGTGAAGCTGTCTGTGCCCCAGGGTAGGACCACATCATGCAGGTGTTTTGCATGTTACTCCATAATGAAATTTAATATTTGGCCTACTGCACCCAAAGCTCAGCCAGGAAGATGCAGGGTTATCCAAGGCCAGGATTTGTCTCCTTGTTTTTTGACTTTGTATAAGTGAGATATGACCTCAGCCTTGACAAAAGATGAAATTTTATGAGCGTTTAGCTGCAGGTGGAAGACGTTAATAAGTATTTCTGGCATTCTAATATCCCTCCACTTAGGCTTTATTAAGAAAATCTCCCTTCTTCCTTTAATCACTGGAGCTAGACATTTCTGAGCTTTGCAGTCATTTGAAAAGAAATAAACACGCAACAAATCGCACTTGACTAATTTTGTTAAATTCTACAGGAAAGTAAATGTGAAGTCAAGTCTCCAGAGGTTGAGTCTTTGGCAAGAAGAATTTATAAGCGGAGTACGTATCTATTTGTTCTCTGATTATTTGCTCTGCTGACAGTAGATGAAGAAAAGACGAAGCAGAAGATTTGTGCTAATTTAGAAAAATGTTTGAAAACGTTGGCCTTGCAAATCCAAATATATTAGCTAAATGTTATTGAATAATAATGAGAACAGGCGTGTATTGACTGAAGGACTTGGAACTATGAGAAATTAATTTGTATTTATTTAACACTGCCTTTCAATGGATCTTTGTTCGTGTTTCTGTGGCTTGGATTTCCTTGCAAGAGCTGATCTCTTTTTATAGCAGTTCTTTATTTTAGTAACCAGCCTAAGTGCCTCAGTTCCCTTACAAAGCTTGAACAAGAAACGGAGTAAATATACAAAGCAAAGGCTTGCTTCTCAGAGGTGCTATTGTCTGTACAATGGTGAAGTGCCAGCATCTCCGCTGTGGCCTGGGCCACCTCTTGCTGGATGTTCAGTAACCCCAAATCTTCCCAGATAAATGGCTGCAAGAAAAGAAGACTCATCTTTGACTTACAAGTAGCGAGTTGAAGCGGGGAGCATGCAGGAGACCCATCCAAGTCTGTAATAGCAGTGATCTGGGCTTCCCCAAGCTGCAACCCCTTACCCTGAGCATGTTTCTCTCCTCTCATTCTGTGTGAAGCTCTCGACTTGGTGCCTTTTCCTTACAAAAAGAGAAATGTTTCATCAGATTGAAATGAAGAGAGTCATAAGGAAGGAGATCTGAGAGGGGCTTACAAGTAAAGGGTAGCTATTGAAAGCAAAAGATCAAGATCCCTCCCATCTTTACTACAAAGATGACCTCCTTGCCTGGCCTGTGCACCATGCGGGAGTTACCTGTTACCTTCCTCACTCTTCCAGCACCCTGAGTGCCTTCCTGGTGTTTATGCACCCCGTACTGCTGTACCCACAAGCATGACAGCAGCTGGCCCTGTGTGCTTCTGCTCTCTGCTGAAGAGCACTTATCTGAATGTCATGCTCCTGAAGGCCACGTGCTCTTTGACAGACTGTGGCTGCAAAGTTCCCCATCTTTCCTTCTGCACCCCAAATAAAGAGCAGCTGGGCTAATTTCATCCCTGCACCTACGCTGTGGGGCAGCCTCAGGAAGCTGTTTAATCCTCCCTCACTGAGATTGGATTGAGAACTCTAGATCCTTCCTGACTTATTTCTAATCTCCTCCCTCACAGCTCCATCAATGGCACCCTACAGCTTACTGCTGCTCCAGAGGGCTGATGGCTCAAACTCAACTTGTCTTTAACACCCTAGTGAATGCAGAGGGTCGTTACTTATCCTTTTTTTCATAACAGCCATTCATATGAGTAAGATTTTGCCCTCTCTGCCTTTCCTTTTGTGCTAGACTAAGTAAACCCATGTTTTACTGCCTCTAGTCAAGGCTGTCAAGTTCCAGCCTGTCTGTAAAAGGGTCTATCCACAGTGTGGATGGGGAGTGTCTGAGCCCAAGTGCTTCCACTTGCTGACTGTCCGTCGCTTCAGAGTCTGTCCTTTCTGTGCCCCGCAAAGGTGTTGGGATCCTCCACCATCCTCCCCATTTTGGGAAGTGTCACCAAGGGCTCTTGGAGCTGTCAGTGAAAAAGTTTCCCATTTGCTGTACTGTTGAAAACCCAGAGGTTAGGCAGCATTTGTAAAACTGACCAGAGAAGGCAGGATGTCACATTCCTCTTCTTTATGGGCATGGAAGCATTAAAGGCTTCTAAGCTTTGCTGAGGACAAGTTAGATGAAGTCTACAGCATGTTCATAAATGGTTGAACTGTTGCCCTCATGTAGATGCGTTATCTGTAGCAACTCAATACTTTGCAGAGGGCTTTTGGAAGTGTAAGAATGAAACAGACTCCTTTTAATCTCCTTTATTTCCTCAGGCCATCTGGATTGAGTAAACACTCGAGATATGTGACAGGACAAAGTTGAACCTTAGCACTAACAGGTTCATATGTGCGTTAAGAGCCAGGGCTGCTTGCATTCGGAATGCTGGCTCCAGCGTTGGCTCACAATGAAGCCTTAATAGCTTTCCTGCAGCTTATGTGTCTTAAAGTAGGGCCAGCTATGAGTTCTTGCCTCATGGAGTGTTGTGAATGTTTATGACTTATTGCTGAGAGCGGACAGCATTACTAAAAAAAAGCTATTGGTCTTATTTAAGCCTCATTAAGACCTTGCAAATATGGTTTGTACAAAGTCATCCTCAGGAATTACCCACTGAAGTCACTTTACACTTTCTTGTGTAAGAATAGCAGAGCCGAGCCTTTAAAATGCTTTTCAAATGAATCTGCTCTCAACGTGGTCAGGAGAATCTTACAACTGGCTACAGTGGAAGCATGGGATATGGTCCAAAGTAAAAGAATCGACACTTTGGGAGTTTGAATGAAATCTAGTAACTAATAAATGAAAAGTACTTTTGTTTATCCTTGCTGGCAAGCAGCCTGTCCGTAGTGGGAACACCAGTGCCCAAGTATGCTCTTTATCCATTTGGATTTATAAGATGCTAAAATGGGAGCCTGGCCAAAGCATGAGGTGCCCTTGCCACAAAAAGCAAGGACAAAATAGGAGCTTAGCTCTGAGAGCTGTTCATGAAATCCATGTGAAACAGCTAACTCCATGAAATCCCTCCATTCGCAGCAGCATATAACCATAGTGTTATGTGTATTGTCTCTGTATGCATCTCTCCTGCACAGGATTCCATTAAAGGTGCTGCTAAGTTGCTGACCCCTGTGCAGTGCTGAGAGTATGGTGCTTGTACTCAGACATAAATTGTACCAAATGCAAGTAAGAGGCCTGAATGTTTTAAGTTTTAGTCCTTCATGTCCCTGCATATGGAGGACTTTCACATGGTTTAGTCAGCTCTTTTACTGCCTTGAAGTAGGACCAAGTGTCCAAGCCCCTGGCACTTGTGTGACTACCTGCCTCTGTACCCACTGGTGTCAGGAAGGGAATGAGTAAACCATAAGTCTTCTTTCTAGGGTTTAAAAAGAAAGATTTTATCCTTAATTTATTTCAATGGGATGGTGGCAAAAGGAAGGTGAAAGTGCTGCTCTTCCAGTATTGCCAAGCTGTCCAATGCTTACCCTCATCTATAGCCCTGCTGTGAGTCCTGTGTACTTTTATCGAGGTTTGTGTTGATGGTCTGTGTCTGTGAGAAGGGAGTATTCCTATTTATTGTTCCTAATCCAGAAAACTAATAATCTACTTAGTTTTCATAATGTGTTTTAATATTAGGCACTGGAGTAAGAGCCAGATGTTAGATATGGTGCTTTTTCCTGAGCTTTACACTCAAGATACAGGTAAAATTTTGTCTGATTGTTGTGTGGATGCAAAGCTGCTGGAGGGAGTTTAGAGGAATCTTTCCACTGAGCCGCACCTTAAATATTTGCTTAATTTTTCTGTGTGAGCATCTTTCTTTAATATGAAACCCTTCACAAGAAAGACATTTTATTCAAATCAGGTGTATAATAATAATAGATGATACAGCATAACGCAGTGTAACAATAAGACAATCCCTAGCAGCAGCTTCATGGAGGGGCTTTTTAAACCACAGACCAAACAAACCCACCTATCACTAAGCATCTTGGTGGGCTGGTTCGTGCCTTCCGCTGGAGGGGGGAGTGTGTGGTTTCATCTAGCCTGGTAAATCTGAACCCCTGTTTGACACCACTGCAGCCTGAGGTTGAGCCATTTGAATTTCACCCGTATGCAAAATGATTGGGATGGAAGGTGTGGGGGAAAGAGGCTTTTAGCTAGTTAGAGCTTTACACTGTTCATGGTATGATGCCTCCTGATGGGAAGCAGTCTAATAAAGCTTCCATTTTCAAGTTGAGATAAAAGCATTACCTATCCAATAGATCTGTGTGTAGACACTAATGCCTCTCTGCTTTGTTTTCACGTATTATATGTACAACTGGCATTAATTGTTGCATTTTTCTTATGTTTTTCCAGTATGTTTTTAATCTCTGCAGGCTGTATTGATTTTTTTCCTCTGTTGCTTCTGCACTTGCCACCAGGACCTCCTTGTAGATAAGGTGTTTCAATTCAGTGTGTGATATTTCTTGGGAAAACACTCTAAAACACTTTTTTTTCAATGTGTTAGTTTTTTTTCTTCTTTTCCCCCCTTTTGCGATGTATTAAAAGGAAGATGCTGGAAAAGAATTCAGAGCACAAAGCAGGGACTTGCAGTGCCCTTTCTCTTTCAGCAGACTCTTTTATTCTACTGTGAGGAATGAAATGCTTCTGTTACAGCAAACACAGACTTGTGTTTTACAGCAAAAGCCGTTTAAAAGGTTATACACAGGCTGTACACAGGGTTGAGCTTGGTAGCAAGAGTCTTTCTGTGTTGCTAATACTGAGAAGAAGAGACCACTTATTCTGAAGTCACAGTTGTTACAGAAGGACCCTTCTTTTTAGTGCTGTTGTCATGTTTTTAATTCAGAGCTGAAGGGATGCTTTCTGGAGAGTTAAGAGTTAAGGAGAAATACTAAGCTGCCACAGAATTAGGCTTGGGGGCTAAGAAGAGGGTGTCCTTGGCCATTCCTCTAGCATGATGGATGATGACAGGGAGTAACAAAATTTGACATGGGGTGGGCAAATCCAGTGACTGCAGACAGATAAATCACAATATTTTTGAGGTTGATAAGGCTTATGATGCATTCCTTTAAAATAACAAATATTGTAATTCTTCATTATCTCAGCATGTGCAAACACCATAGAACAGTCAGAAAATACTGGGGAGGTGGGCTCAGCCACCACCTCCAGGCAAGCAGCACTGCCAGAGACGACTTGCAGTATATAGTGATCACTAGTGTTGTGCAGATGTGATTTATGTCCCTGTCACTCACCTCCCACCATACCCCTATCCCACCATGCCAGGCACATAATGAACCACCATGTAAGTGGTTCTGCCAGAAGGCAGCTTTGCTCCCCAGCATATCTGCTGCCAGCCCCTACCTATGCCCTCACCTCTCTAACCATAAGCTCAGTTGCTGAAACTTGATGTGAGCACAATTAATGTTGGCTCATCAAGCTCTTAGCTTTCGGCACATCCAAATTTGTGCCACAAACTCTAATCTCAAACCAACCCTGCCCATGGAGGTCAGACAGAAGGGGAAAGGTGTTCCTGTTCCCTCACTGTTTCTTTGGCAAACAGCTGCTGTGGCAGCTCTGGTCCAGGGGAATAAGATCTGCAGTTCTTCAGTGACAGGTCTTGGAGAATCCAAACCACTGTCAAGCCCTCTTCAATTACTCATAAATGGAATGGTTTCATTTAGCTTGGGAGGTAGGGCCTTTTCCTGCCCTGTGCCTTCCCTTGGCCACACTGGACATGCAGTGTTGCTGCCTTCTCTCTTTTCCCAGTGTGGACTTTGTGAACCTGCTGCCCAGAGTGTGTCCTGCTGGTTCCTGGATATGCCACAAACACACAAACCCACCTTTAGCAGCTAACAAACAGCACATGGGGATCATGCTGGGCACTTCCCACAGCCTGTGTGTATGATGTGTGAGCTGGCAGCATTGTCTGCCTCAGCCACACATCATTATCTGGGCCCTTCAGATCTACTGCTGCTCATTAGGTACCTTTCTATATTACAGCAATGTCCATTTGTGCACCCCCAGAAGTGTCAGGGCTGATGTTGCTGGGGTGATGACACTCATGCAAAACCACTGCTTGCCAGAGACAACTTTGGCAGACTGCTAGCTGCTAGTTCAGCCCCAGGTTGATGCTGCTCTTGGGAATGGAGGACAGGGAAGGACAAGCTCCTCTTGAGTCCTTAATGCACCTGGTAACATGCTTCTCTTCTGTCCCTCCACTCTTTGACCTGTTTGGGTGGGTTTGGCTGCTTACAGACCCCACCATCAACAAGTGATGGGGTGATTGCACTGCTTCCCTTGCTCTTCCCAGTATTTAAGTGGTGGGGTGGCTGATTTGGCTCAGAGCTTGCATCAAGTTGGAGCAGAAGCAGCTTTCTTTTAAAGCTCAGGGTTCAAAACCAGCCCAGTATCTCCCATAGCATTTTATTGTATGGGAAGCCTTCTCTTAGCTGTGCTATCAACCTGGGATGCTCCAGCAGAGAGAGGTGGAGGAGATGAACTTCTCATTGAGCACCAGGATAAGGGAAAGAGAAGCAGCCTGAGCATCTCCCAGCACATGCAATGCAAGAAAATGCCACGAGTAGGTCAAAGAGTCTGAGCTCTGTTGTCACAGGCTGTACCTCGGGCAAAACACAGCTGAAGGAAAAATCAGAAACCTTCCAACCTAGTTAACTTGGATCCTAAGCAGAGTGAGCAATGCTAGAGCAGGACTATCCATTTCCATCTGATGTCCCTAAGCACAACAGTGATCAATTCAAAGAAGAGTTTAATATTAAAGATTCAGCCACCTTAATCAGAAATAAGCCCTGATTCAACACAGATGTACGAGAAAGAAATGTTTTGAATTTCAGGTCTACACCCCAGCCCCAGAGAGCTAAACGCTGAATAGTCACCGTTCTGCAATGCACGCTGTCTCTCGGAAAGTTCTGCAAAAGGTGAAATGCGCTGCGGTTTGTTTTGCTTCCAGACTGATCTAACTTAACTGTTCAGACTTTCAAAGGCACTGTGTAGGAGTCTGACATTTAAAAGGGGGAGGAAAAAAAGGAGGGGAGAAAGAGTAATATTCCCATAGAATTTGAACATGTATTTCCCCCCCTTTTCCCTGATGGAAAGTGTGCATCTCGAGAGCTGCTGGGCTGGTGTTTGCTCCCTGCAGGCAGAATATTGCTCCGTGTGGTTCCCAGTCGTGCCAAAGGAAAGTGTGTGTACATGGGTGTGCTGATGTCAGGTTTGCTTCCCTGGGTCGTGCAGTAGGAGGAAATCATTCAAGAGACAAGCTCTACCTGCACTGTGAGATACAAGAAGAAATATTTGCAAAAGGCTTTCATGGGCAGGGGGAGATTTAAGGATGGAGAATATCGAGTGTGCCACAGATTGGTCATCTGCCCACGAGGCAAAGAAATCTCTGCTCTTCTTACTGTAAGCAGGAATTTACCAGATTAAACTGGGATGCAGTTTCAGTGTTGTTCCTCCTCTGCAGCAGGCAGCATTTCCAGGCATGCACATACGTACACAGATATAGAACAGAATCATATAGAATACACTGTTCTGATACATGCAAGCATTTTCCTTATATGTTTATATATTTTGAGATACACTGTGGATGCAAATCAGCTCTGTGGAAGCACAAGAAATAAATTTCCACATCATACGCTGAAGCCACAAAGATGTGTCCCTGTTGTGTTTTTGCCTTGGAATGAGTTTTCTGAAATATAGCACAAACGAGGACAAAACCTACTTTTTCCCTGGAAAAACATCACCAGGCAATACAGATTCCTAGAGAAGGATTTTTTTTTTCCCCTACCATACTGGCACACACACACTCACATAAGAGATCTGGACTTAGATGTTAGGAAATACCTAAGGTCTAAAGGTTTGACAAACAAATGGCAAAATTCCCTGTAATCCCACTGAGAGAGTGTCTGGGTTATTCAGTACAAGCTTCACTTCCAGAGCCCTTGCAGATGCTAAGGGAAGCTGCAGGTCTATGCTGAGCGCTAGAACGATGCTCTTATAGTCGGGAAGAATTTAGCTCTCAGAAGTTGAAATAAATGCCTCGTTCAGGCTGAATGTGGTGGATGTTACTTAGGCTCGTGGTAGTGAGATGTGGAAATAGCCTATAGCTTATTGCCAGCATCGGATGTGGGCTGTTGTCCTGCAAAACCTTATTCACAAATTGTTCTTAGTTATGTGATGCTTCCCACTGAAGTAAAACCCAACTCTGATGCTGTTTCTTCCTCTGAGCTTCCCTCTATGTCTTGTCTCTTTTCTTTCTAACAGAGGTACAAGCTCTTTGGGATAGGGGATTTCAGCACTAATTCTTACACTGTAGATGGTGTCATATAGGTGAGGTGAGAGACAATGAATATCAGAGATTTAAAAATATATATCAAAAATGTATATCTGCAGGGATTTCAGTAAAAATGCACTCATAGGAGAGCATTAATTGATACAACTATCTGCAGAACTTGTTTTTTCACTATGTTAATATACTGGTATTATTGGACAAATGCAAATCAAAATCTCTCTTGTAATAATTTTAACATTTTTCTTTCATACAAGAAAGCTGTGAATTTCTTGGTGGTTTGTTGTTTTGTTTTTTTTTTTCTCCTGTTTTTATAGTAAGGTGAGCTAAGAATGCTTAGCATAGATTTTGAAAGAAACTTAGTTTACATGAAGTAAAAGAAAATATGGTGTGTAAAAAAAAGACAGTAATGGGTCCGCTTTTCACTCCTTTTTTTATGAGATTGTCTCTTGTAAATTTTAAGGGCATATTTTATTAAAATTATTTCAGTATTTGCATCTCGCATATTCCAGTAGCATTTTAATATATATTATATCAGTTGTATATTTTCACTTCTGAAGACTGACAGTCTTTCAGTGCTGCACGTTTTTCATGTTGGGGGTTTCTTACATCTGGTTTATAGTTTAAAGGGAAAAAAAAAAACCCTGTGAACTGATTTGCACCAAATTCCCTCATAACAGCGAGAGTTTATGGTAAAAAGGGATTGTGAAAGTGAGGGGGAGCAGGGAAAAATGAAAAATAATGGCAGAATAATTCTTGTAATCACTCAGGATAGGATAAGCATGAAATGCAGCTATAATATGAATGATAATCTGAAGGGGGAAGTAACAGCTGAAAGACTTTCAATTAAAATATACTAAGCTTAACTGATTGTGCAGATAAAGCACACTGGTACCGCAATGATGGACACTACATAAATGCCAATGTAGATTCCCAGAGCCCAGCAAACAGTTTAATTAAAAATGAATTTCAATACAATTATTGTTGTAGCCTCACAAACAACTACAACAGAAAGTCGTATTTTGTCGCGTGAGCTCCCGATGCATGAACCATTTCATTGTGGGGTATTTATGAGCCCCAGTTTTGTTTCAGACCTCATAATGGGCAGTTGAAACACGCAGCAATGAATCTATCCTTGTATCGGTCCTTTGTTCTGGCTTTTTATCCGAAGCTCTGATAGAGGATGGGGGACAGGCGGGAGCCCCCTGCTCTGCGCATTGCAGCGCTTGGGTTGTGTTTCAGTGCCCTCTCGTGGCTCGCATGCTGCGGGGACATGGGGGACAGCCAGCCCCATGCAAGGACTTCGTACTCGGGGTGCTCCCATGTAGTTATCTCACCCCATCGCACCCTGCATTGCCTTCCCGTGCTTCCAGCAGTGTCAGCCCCATACACAACCCCATGTGGGCATTGCTACCCAGGAGCAGAGGTGTCCTGTGGGGCCACACAGGCTGATGGGGGTGAGCCAGGGCCACCTGCACTGACAGGGACAAGTCTCACTGTCACCTGTACCCTGTGAGGAAGCACAGACCGCCATCACAGTCAGCAGGGGATGGATGCTTGATGATTGCTACCGACCCCTTTTCTGGACCAGATCTGACCTGTCCGGTCTCTTGCTGCGTGATGATTCACACTTTTGTCATGTATCTGGACATCAAGGGATGCTGCAACCTGAGCGGTTCCTGCCTACGTGGGTTTCTGTAGCAGTCAGGGGTTATGGAGTGTGCAATGGCCACTTCAATACTTAATCATGCATTTCAGAGTTCCCCTGTGATCTATATGTGCATGCTACTTAAAACATCTATCTGGTTTGTTCTTCTAACGTTTTATTTCACCAGCTGCTTCTGTCTGCCCCTTCCTTTCCTCCCAAATCAAGCAGTGCTTTACAAAGTGCAGCTCTCAAAGCTGGTGCAAGGGGTACAGGCTGAGGCACAGGCAGGTTACAGGCATCTGCCCAGGGAGCATTCCACACACATCACTGTCTACAACTTTCTGTCTGAAATGAAGTATCTTGTTACCTTATTCCTTTTCCCCTATTATTGTGTCTTTATTATTCCCTTATTATTATTGTTTATTCCCTTTATTCAATTTTCACTTTATTCCTTTACTATTATTCTCTTATTCCCTTATTATTATTATTTTTCCCTGATTATTATTTTTCTTTAGTCCCTTCTTATTGTTTTCTCTTACTCCCCAAAACGGTCACACTCATTTGTACCCAATGCTGCAGTACACATGCTCTGGTACATAAAGCCCCATCTAATTCTAAATCAAAGTGACTTATCTAAGCCTGGTTAGGCATCAAGCTGTGACCATTCCATTCAGATCACTTATGACACAAACTAGATTTAAACACCTATCTCCAGAAGCACAAACCTATGTCTTCTGACTTTACTACAGTTTTAGATAATGGTAAAAGTCAAAACCACCACCATAATTACCCATCAATTTCTCATCGTGTTTTCTGTAGTGCCCATCACTGTAAAACTTAGGATATGATGTTTGGAAGTTAAATAAATGATGTGAAACTTAGATCTTTGTTTCAGCTAGGTGCTTTTTACAGCATCAGGACTGAGTGCAGGCTGTAAGTCTCGTCTGTGCACCACATCTTTTATTGCTTCCTTGCTTGTACAGTGCAGCTTGGGATTTATAAGACAGAGAAGGTTGTATAAGCTACATAGCCTTGTACTGCAGATGAAACTGATTCCTGCTGTAATGCTGCTGAAGGTAGAAGAGCTGTAAATGAGAAGGACTTTTGCTCAACGTTTTGTACAGCCATTTCAGCAAGCAGTGAGTTGCCCAAGTCCTGAGGCTGTCTGCTGGGAAAGAGACAGTGGGTGGAGAACACCAGTTGGCTTTTAGAAACATTTAACTGAGCAAGAATCATCTTTCCTTCCTCTGTTTTTCAGGTCTTTGTGAGACTGCGTAGACATCGCTTTTCATTTTGAGGGACGCAGCAAATCAAAGCCAAACCAGGTCTAGCTTAGAGTTCTTTCGTCTGTTACTGTTGTCCTCCAAAGTTGTGGGAATTTCTCCATAAGATGCTGTTGTATCACTGATACAACATGATAAAACATGGTTTTATCTTCTGATAAACTGATGTTCCTGGTGCGGGGAGGTTTCTTATAAAGGAGTTGTAAAGAGAAGGAGAGGTACCAGGACTCTCTATGCCTGTGCTGACTCCTACTGGCCAGGGATTATAAAGTGTCAGTGGAACTGAGGCAGGGTTTGGGGCGTTCTTACATGGTACTGACAGCAGCAGTGATTTGCAGGTAGCTGCCTCTTCTGCTGGCCAACAGGCTTGGCCAGACAACTGTGCCGTAACCATTAATAATAATACTGTGCACACACAGTTCTCAATCCTGTATTTTGTGAATCATAAACCAGGGAGATACCCATTTGTATACATACTAGGTTACCTTTTTTTCAGACCTCAATATTTCACATCTCTAGTGTTGAGTGTGAAATGGATGTGGCTGGAGAGAGGAGTTACTTCCCTGCTTTGTGAATAAAATCCCAAAGGACCAAAGGCTAAGAGATTCCGAGCACCTATTTCAATGTGTCTTCCTGGCACAGGCCAGACCAACGTGCAGGTCATTCCACTCAAATGTCAAGTATGTGCCCAGTGGTGGGAAGAGCAGAGCGACTTTGTGGCCCCAGCCCAGTCCTGTGGCTGTGAGTTGAAGTGCGGATGTACCATTGCTCTGGCAGTCCCTGTGCATCTGCCATCACACAGATCAGGCCAGCGAGACAGAGCTTCTTTGTTTGCCCAGACTGGAGTGAAGTCTGTGTTGCCATGACCTTGCTTTTCTGTGACTCCTATTCTAGTGAGCCCCATCTTGTTGCTCACTGACATTTCCTTGAATGCAACTGTTATTTGCAGAATGAGAGGTGAATGCTCAGAAATGTTTCTGGAAGCCAGCAGCAAAGGCCAGGTTAATGGTTACTTGTGTGCTAACACAGACTCTGACCCACGCGGTGCAGCCAGAGTGGTGGAGAGCGTTGCTATCATCTGCTCACACAGCGCAGGATGGCACAGCACAGAGATGACCTAGAGCAGAGCTGTCTCCTCACTTTGCCTCATCTCTCATTAGCAGCAGCCTCTACAGCAAGAGATGCTTCTTTTGGAACTTAAAAAGTGAGCATGAACGCTGTTCAAAAGCCTGCTTGTTAGAAGACTAGAAGCGAGTGGCAGCCTGAGCTGCAGAGATATAGAAGACTTAAAATACATATATATGAATCATATATACCAGCCTATAAGCCAGGGTGTATAGAAACTGACCTTTCTGTTTCATCACTGCAGAGTAAACAAACTGCATAATTTGCTCCATCCCACAAGTACTTGTCCCCTCTCTGCTGTCTGTCCCAGTATCACTTGCTGCAGCTGCGTTTGGCAGCCTCACTCACTCTTCCCTTTTCTGGCTTCACTGTTACTTCACCAAAAATGTGGCCCAGTTCATTTGGGTGTAGGGGTGAGTCCTGATCGATTGGGCAGAGGCAGTGCATATGGTAAGCAGGGCTACTTTGTTTTTACTGCATGTCTGAGTTAGATACAGAGATTTAGGCAGCTGGATGCTTATATAAAAAGGAAGAGTTCCTGCTATTGGCGGAGGAAAACAAAGCTGTGTCTGGGCAGAGAGATGAATGAAAAGGTCTGCCTCTCAAAAATTGCATAAGAATGGAGCTCAGACCTGGGCTAATGTGTGTTCAAGTACTCAGCTTTGAGCTCAGACTCAACGTCATTCCATTTTCATGGTCTTTTCTCAGTATGTGTCTGCTCCAGCTCGAAGAAAGTCCTCAAGTACGTATTTTTACATTCGATAGCTAAATTGCACAAAGAGTTAATGCTCTCTGAGCTGAAGATCTGCATTTAGTTTGTCCTTGAGGTAGGCAGTCTCCATCAGAAAATGTGTGTTCATTTGCTGAAGCAAACAACTGTTCTACATGAAGCTGATGTATAAAATAAGCTAAGAATGCACTCTCTTGTGAGTGCAGCAAGCTGTTCAAAGTCCCAGCTAAGCAGCACTGGAAATCTATTACTTCATGGAAATGATTTCTTAATATTTTTAGCCCAGTTGGCAGTTTTTCTCCAACCTCTTTCACTTTTGAACACTTTTCATGTAAATTTTTTTCAATAGTGATTATATAGAAACAGTGTGGCAACAGAACAGGGAAATTTAAGAGGAGCATGTGAGACCAGCAGTGCTAGAACCGAGACCTATCATAAAATACCAACTCTGCAGCCTGATATCCTTCGGCTCTCTGGTGGGTTTCTGCACTGAAAGACTTAAAAGTTCCCCTGTGTACAAATAAATCTGATATCCGCTGGGCTGCTTGCACATACTTCACATATAATAGCAACACACAGTCCATCTCAATGCATTTAGCTAGGAACGCTGTCCCCCTATGGTGGGTACACGCGCTGGAGACACAGACCTCAGCGGTGCCTCTGAGCATCAGCCCCATGGTGCCTTTTGTGGCTTAACTCTGAAGGGCCCAGGTACCACTTATGATAGCTGACTTCAATGTAAAACTGAGATCTAGTCATAAAACAGGAGTATGAGCTCTTTATTTGGGCTTGACTGCTTATTTCAGGCATTCACTGAGGAATTACCACCCTTCTCAGACATCCCAAAATTGCACAGATTTTTTATCCACCTTTTTCTCATTGTTCCAGAAGGCATTTTTCCCTCTGAGTTTCCAGATAAAGGTGAAACCATGGCCACTGAGAATTACAGATTATAGAAAGGTCAGCCTGCAGGAACACTCTCACCTGCATGCTCTGAGTCCTATGCAAAGAATTTCTCAAGCTTAAAAAGCAGGAAGAACAGTCAAGACTCATTCTAATGGAAATTTTGAACATGTACTAAACCACCAGGTACAAAGAGAGCTTTAGGTGATGGGACTGGGGAAAATATCTATGTTGTAACTAGAAAAATCATCCATGTCCCTTCTTATGTGTTTAAGTCCGTCATCGTGGCATTGCAGCAAGATAGGTGCTGGAAGGGGCTGTGCCAAGAGGCTGCAGCATCTCTGCCATGCAAGGTCTATGAGAGATTGCTAGAGGAGATGCTGGCAGTGCTAGGGCAGGGGACAGATTGGTGAAAACCATGTGAATTTGTGTGATGTTTGCTGATTTCTGAATTCAAATTGCCTTCCCTTCTCTGCCTTCCTGCACTGCTCATCTGGATGGAGGTTAGGTGACCTGGCATCCTTTATTCATGAAAGAAGCCCTGTAATATATGTACATGCCCTATGTTCATGGGGCTAATTCAGTTTTGGCAAAAAGTGCAGGGAATCAGCCTTGAAGACAGAAATCCTCTATTTCCTTTCCCCCAAAAAGGTGGTGTCATTCATGCTGCAGAGTCACTGTCCCGCATGCTTGCCTCCTGCTTCATCTTGAACAGCACAGGCTCTTTCAACCTGCTGGTCCCTGTCCTTACTAGATCAGTATAACATTGCCAGCCCAGCAGCAGACTTTACAGCTTTTCTTACTTCCTTCTAACTATAAATTTGGCTGGGAGAACCACATTTATCTCTGGGGAACCACAGAGCATCACAAGTTGGTGGTTCATGTCCTCCCCTTCTTGCTGCCAAGCTGTATCTCATGGGCAGAGGACTTGCTGGCTTCAGTATGAAACTAAAGGTCATTTAAAAGCTGGTTAGCTATCCCTCTTATAGAGAGAACTGTTTAATTGTGTTAATTGTGAAACTTAACACCATCAGAAAATTCCTGTTTATCCCCCTTGAGCTATTATGCAGCTTCTCAGAAAGAAACCACATTTGCCACTGGGGAATAATAAGTCTTATTTATAGAGTAGCCTATGCATGAAATCCTCTGGGCAACCAACAAAATACAGTTTGGCTTTAAAAAGAAAGAAGTCTGAAAGAAACATCTCCGTGTAGTCCAATAAAAGCCAAGAGGGGTGAAATAGTTTCTTAATGTTTTTAGACCAAACGTGGTCAGCGGTAAATGAATGTCAAAGGGATTTTTAACAGATGTTTTCTGGAGCTCCGAACAGTTGGTAGCTGTGTGGGATGATCAGAAAAAGAAGAGAGAATACAGTTGAAGAGGTGACTATGTCTTGACCCTCAGCTCACCAGAGCACCCCTTCTGTCTCTGAGAAGCTTTCATCTAAGACTACTGAAAAAAACTAATATGGAGGTGGCTGTGCAGAGCACCGAGTGACATTAATTCTACCCTCAGATGTGGCAAATTAGGAGAAAAGGCCTCCTGTTTAAAAACATTTCCTGTTGAGGCCTTGAGGTACCATCCCAAGGGAGGAACTTCTGGTTTATGCCTTCAGCCCATGTGAGTAGGGCAGTCTCCCTCCTCTGGAGAGGCTGAAGATACAAAGGGACCTGAGAGCTGCTGTGCTACCCTTGAAGATCCACTGGTCCCCTGTGTCAAGGGTGGATGTCATTGAGTATTAACGAGACATAGCAGTGGGGAGAAAGTATGAAGAAGGACAATAATATCTGTGTCCTTTTTAACCCCCCTGGCACAATATGTGCTAAGTCCAGGAAGGAGACTGGGGACCAAAACGAGGTTTGGTCTCCATGCCAAGGCTCTCATCCGTACATGCATTTTGAAGAGTGAATTCAGGATGCTATTGAAAACCAGCTGATAATTTATGCAGGTACAATGGATCTCTTAATATCTTCCTTCCAACTACATTTCCTGTATGTTGCAGCTTTTATTTTAATTATTGCATTCCAAATGACTTGCCTTTCAGTCAGCAAGACTGAAAGATCTTGAAAGACCCCAGAAGTAATTTATGAGCAATTATCTGATTTTCATTTTTAGCAGTCTGCACTGTCCCCATTTCTGTCACCTTGGAATATTCTTCGCCACAGTCTGGATAATTTAACTAATAGGAAGGACACTCATTTTAAAAGGGGGCTTTCTAATGACAGGCCCTGCTGAGCCTGCTGACACTGGTGCGGGTAGCTGGAATTATTATGGTGATTCTCAGCATTTTCATTAATCTCTTCTGCATTCTCTGGGGTTTCTGAGCTGAAATTTGCCAGGCAAGGTCTTAGAAAAGTAACAATTTTTATTCTTTCCTTAGGGTCTTTTTTTCCTATTATGAAAGTCTATTAAATAAGTTAAAAGTAGTTCACAAAACTATGGATGAAGATGGTGACAACAGGCTTAAGGCATATATAAGGAGTGCAGTGACTGTCTGCTGGAGTGGTGAATTCCCTTTTTCTCATCCCTTCCACCTGAACAGCAGGTTCCAGCAGGGGAAGACAGGCTAATTTTGGGTGCTGAGCCACTCCTTGTTTAGGATTATGGGTTTGCTGAGGATTGCTCTCCTGGCTCCATGGAGAGGTGGTGGCCACCAGAAGGTAACTGCAAAGAGGTCCCTTGGCCATATCCCCATGTGTGGCTTGTGTCATGGTCTGATGACAACCATCCTTACCTCTGGGCTCCTCAGAGGCAGAGGGAAGGAATGGAACAGCAGTGCATGGGAAGAGAGGAATGAAACACATGCAAAATGCCACGTGGGGTCCCATCAGCTGCGGCTCTTCCACCCCACAGAACATGATGCAGAGCACAAGCCTTCCCTCTGTGCTTGCCCAGGCACAGCTGAAGAGTCCTCCAACATGTGTGGGAGAGCAGGGAGTAACAGACTGCTGTGTGGCTTGGCACAGCCAAGTGACCATCCTTTTTTCCCCCTCTATCCACTATGCAAATTGTCCAGTTTGACTGTGCTTGATCTCACAGAAGAACTGGTAGAACCAAAGCTCTTGCATTCCTGCAGCACAAGGTCTCCAAAGCAGTTCCCTCATGAACAGCCCCACAGAGGTGGTGGGACCCAAATATCTCTTGTCACCCTATCACCATATGGGGAAAGGGTGCCCATAGCTCATTTTTGTGTGGAACATTTGGAACAATCCAAATGACGTCATTTTTGTGTTTATATTCTCTTCCCTTTCATCTCTCCCACATTGTGATTGCTGATAGATTCAGCTAGCTTAGAAAGAAATATCTATTGCAGCTATGCTCTTCCATAAATAGCAATTGTGTGCTTTTAGTCAGAACAACTCTTATTCCAGCATCTAACTGGAAGCGAAGGGAAAGGAAAGCAAAACCATTCAGAAAGGCACAGGATGTGGGCATGTGCATGTGTCCCAGTCCTCTGCACTGCAGTGTGTGGAGCTGAGCACAAAAATGACTGCTGCTCTCGGCAAACATCAGAGTCTTTAGACGTTTAAACATTCAGCATGCAGAGGAAGAAAAGGCATGGCAGCTTCCAGTTAACTGGGAGGTTTTGTTTTATTTCTCTCTCTGCTCTTCTTGAATGCACTTAGAGGGGACGGCTCAGAGGATTCAAGCTTCCTCACTTGCTTGTGGGGGAAAAAAAGAATCATCCCTGCTTTGGGAACCCAACTTCTCTACCCAAGAGGCAAGTCACAGGCGTAGCACATCAGTGGGTAAGAGAAATGCTTGCCTTGCCCCCACCCCAACACCTCAGAAGTGAAACCTGGGTCAAATCTTTTCATGTGTTGCTCATAGCTTCTTTAAAACAGTGCTTCCACTGATGCACGCCAACGTGATGAACATTTTTCATGTATTATTAATGCGCTTCTTTGTACCATGTTCCAAAAAAAAAAAGTTCTGATTTATTCCACACCTTAAACCCAATGTGACAAACCGGTGAGATGGCAGCGGGCTGCCTCTTTCTTTCTCTAAGATTTGAAAACTGAACTTAAAAGTCTGGAATTATACTCAGATGCATTCCACTCTTGTAATATTAACATTTTTTTTATTACCTGAACTATTTTCCCTGTCTCCCTTGACTCCCACAGCAGGGACTCTCACATTATTTCCTGCAGTGTTCCACCCCCACTTTCAGAGACCTGGATTTGAGGAGCTGCCCTACCGTTTATCAAAGCTTTTCCCTTGGTCATCAGAGAGAGTCTTGTCTGGTTTGGGCTCTATGAAATCGTCTGCTTCTACTTTTTTCCTTGCTTTTTCTTCCTCTTCTTTGTATCGAGTTATCTGTTCACAGCTGAGTAATCTCAGTAGAACTGCGGGGATGGAGATCTTCTTGCCTCACGTCAAAGATACAGAATCCTTTTCAGCTGAGCTAGGGATTGGTGATACGGATGGGTATTTATAAGTGCACACACAAAGTAGGAATGAGGTGTCCGCTGTGGCAATTCCTGTACAATATTTTATTGATCTTCTATACCTCTGACCTCTTTCTCTCTGCCCTCTAACCATACAGCTCACCTCCACCAAGACTAACAACTTCCAGCCGCCTTTACTGCTCAGTGCCTCTCGAGCAGCAACCAACTTTCTGGGAAAAGGAAAACCAAAGCAAAGAAACTCCTCACCAATCAGAAAAGCAAAGTCTTTGTTTCTTTTCTTCAAGATACAGGATTTTCTCCCAAACCAGACCTGTAGAATTTGTAATATCTGTTCTTAGATGAGCTGACATGTTTAAAGCTCAATAGATTGTAAAGCAGGTTAAATCATTACTATATTTATCCAACAGAGATATGGGAATCATTTGTTTGAGAAGAGAAAAAAAAACCTCTGTTTTAACCTTGGAATAGGTTGTGAGATAATAGACTTTAAATTGCCAGTGTTGTTGCACAGAGAAAAATCACAGATCCTTTCTCAGTGAATCCACTGATACCAAATTTGTAGACTGATCCTATGATCAGCAGATATTTCAAGTATATGATATTAATAGAACTGCAGAGTGGTGTGATACAGCTCTAAGTAAATGTTTTAGTTGGACTTGCTTGGGGGTTAAATTCTTTGTGTTTTCAATTGTTCAATAGTGCTTTTTTCCTGACAATGTAAAGCTTCTATCCTGCCTGTGCTTTAGTTCCTAAGCTCTTTAATAACATTTCTCTTTGCAATCCTTTTTGTAGCACAGTTTGCATATGCAGAGACTGTCACATGTTCCTAATCTCTGTCCATTTGTGTGATGGTCCTCTGAGTAATAGTCTCTTGGAATGGGAATGAGTCTCCCCTTCCTGAGAGTTGGGAAATCACCTACTCCAGATCAGCATCTATGATAAAGATGCTGACACCAGTGTTGCTGATGGCTATAATTTATGTATGTTATTATAACTGGGTAACTGAGTTCTCTTACCTGACATCAATAGAAATACCTTTTTACAGCAACATTATAAGTACAAATGATGGGGGGTTTTAAACTTCACTGATCAGTTCCATGATTGTTTGCTTGAACAGAAATCTAGATCTACTTTCCCTGTATTTATTTTTCAGTTATTCTGAGAGGTGAAATCAAATTTTTTCCAAACCTCATTTCCTCACTTTCCTTCAAAAAAAGTGTGTGAGAGAGAAGACCCCTCTTCTGCTGTCTTTCTATGTCACAGCCCTTTCTAAACATATGCGCTTGTGCTAATTGCTTTCTGTGGCTACTCTAGCTGACAACTACAACCACGAAAACATTGATGTTTAAGATCCAAAGCCATGCACAGAAAGCAAATTTTGAATGTTAAAGTGAATGCAAGGAAACAAAATCTCATTCTAAGTGTCAACAATCTGCTGATTAGGCAGTGAAAAGAGAAGCAATGAGCTCTATATACCAAACCAAGACTTACCAACCCAGCTTAATCCACCCTTACCAGAGGGCTGTAGGAGAACGTTTTGTTAATGGTTGCAGAACACAAAAGCTGTAAGGTATTAATGCATATTTTGTAAAAGGGAAAAGTGGGCAAATTTATAGAATAAATTGCTTATAATTTTCCACCTCTTCTTTTGCCTGCCAGCATAACTATGGCTATAGTGTGCTGAAAAAACATTTTCACAGGTTTGTGATGTTAACTGTTGAATCTAAATTTATGAGTTTCCATGATGTTTCTGTAATAATAAGATTATTAATGTCTTTTATACTTAGTATGAGGCACTAAGGCAATCAATGCATGAAACTCACCTGCCTATAACAGTAGCTGGTTCATTAGCAGGGAATGCTGTAAAGACTGCAGTGAACATTAAGTAATATGCATTTATTTTTAGCAGGTACTCTATTCTGTGCAATCCAGCACCGGAAAGGAGAAGGAATTTGTAAACTTCTCACTGACAAAAAAAGATCCTTCCCAGAATGGCATTATTCATACCTTTTTGTACCTTCTCTTTCTAGTCCTGCACCCTAAGATGCCATTGGAAAAACATGAATAACACAAGTCTTAAGGCAGACCCAGAGAGGAGCTGCTGGTCAAACTGGTCCTCTGTTTTGAGTGTTGTCCTGACTGTGGTTCTACCAACAGTTGTGTCCATGCAATATTTGTCTAGTTCCCATTGTCACAATTAGCTTATGAGAATATCATGTGCTAATGATAGTCTCTTTTGAAAGCCTCACACCATCTTCAGACATACCTTGTGCATGTTGAATTCTGCTCCATCTTTAGTATCTTTTTCTTCCGAGAGAGACCAGGACAGATAGGGAGACAGTCTTTGACATGACCGGCAGAACCTGGATCTTGCAGCCTTTTGAGAATCCCCAAATTTGGTGGCACCCCTATCCTTTGTTGGGGATTTGGTTGCTTTACCACTTATGTATGGTCAAAGAGGCTGACTTCAGCACTCAAATGAAACCTTAGCACTGTGAGGAGCAGTTGCACACTGATGACATGGTGCTGGATGCATCATTTTGACTAGGACAGAATTTGAACTTGTCAGTTGTTAAACTTTATTTAGTCAGATTGCAAGTCTCCATGCTCAGCTGAAGAGCTTGCAACAGTGAAAGTGACAGCTAGGGAAAATGCCATCATTAGGGGTATTTCCATAATGTCTATAGCTCTTCATCAGATGTGCTGAAGTGATACACACAGTATTTTCCTATTAATATAAAGTGTGTATGAGTGGCCTTTGTAAGTTTGCTGTGTATTTAGGGAAAGTTCAGACTTGAGCATCTGACCCGAATTTGGAATTGAGCGGTCCTTTCAGTGAAGTAAAAGCTCATTTTTCATGACAAGAATCCATTTATTAGGTGAACCAAAAACCCCACAAGAAGCCAGTTTTAGGATTTCAAAGTGCCTTCATACAGGTTCTAGGAAACAACTTGCAAAACATGCAGGAATTTATATGGAGATGTTTAATAAATCAAAGAGACACTTACAACAATGAACATCACTCAGTTTAGGTGATTAGTTCTTTACAGTCATTAGGATTGGAGACCAGAGTGTGTGGACTAGTCTCTTTTTATAGATGATTGATGGGATGAGAGAGATCAGAAACAATATTGTAGACAACAGATGAACAGAGAATATTAAAAAAGCAATGGGGGGAGGATTGAAGCCCTGCTGAAAGATTAAAGAATAGAAAGAAGTACAAATGAGCAAATCAATTATTGTGTGAAGATTTCTAGGATGTTGTTTAATTCATATTGGCCTGTTCTATATTTAGTTTCCTCACAGTTTCTTTTTTTATTGATGTTTCTTATAGTTCCCTCTCTGGAATCTGATTCTAAGATGCATCATTGAATGATCCTTTGAGGGGAAATGTTACAAAATGAGACCCAATCTAGCAAACACTTTCTGACACGAGCCGTCTTGCCTTAACTAAGCAAAATTCAATGATGCTGTTTCTGTGTATGAAAATCACTCGAGGCAAAAATTTCAAATGCGGGCCATGAAGTGAACACCTCTGCTTATGGAGGGAAGGGTAAAGGAGGAAAAGGAAGGGATAACTTCCCACATGCTTCTTCCTTACCTGGGAATTTATTTTGGCACCAAGTATATGGGGTGGTCTGCTAGAGGGGTAGTCCCAAAGCCATGCAGAGCAAAGGAGGCTTTTGTGCAGCGTCTACCTGTCAGATCCATTGTTGGACATGACACCAGGAGTTGGGCAGCTCTCCCATGGGAACCCCAGCTTCAGGAGCAGCTTCAGGGGCCAGAATAGCTGGGTTTTCCACCTTGTCCTGCTGCTAGGAGCCTCCTTTCCCCAAACATCCTGTGTGTGGCTCCTTCCACCTTGGGGGTCACTTGCTTGGACTTTTTGCGTCCCACTTGATCAGGTGCACAAGTGAGCACTGGTAGGGGCTAGAACAATACATGACAGCTTCTTCTAGGAGCTGGAGAAGTGAACTGGAGCTGTTGTTTCCACTTAGTCATTCCTCAAGCTATCCCAGCAAGCCAGGCAGCTTCAGGTCAATGTGTGAGAAGCAGAAAGAGGAGCCCGGAGGACAGGGATTGAGGTGCAGCTGCTGTAGCAGAGCTGTGTCCTGCATAGTGAGGGTTGTGCATGGAGGGGTGTTAGGATACACAAGAGGATGTCTGGCAATGGGTGCCAGAGTAGAGTGAACTTTTGTGCTTATGGGAGGTACCACATTAAGGGGAAAAGAGGACATAAATACCTATTGTTAAAATGGTTTGCTCTAAGCACAAACTACAGACTCTAAAATAATGTTAACATATTGCTTTCCTGGCTTCAGGATGCCATTACAGAGCCGAGCTCAGGCTGCTCATGAATCAGTTCCGCTTTGGAGAACATTTGAATCAAGTTTTACAATAAATCATTCAGTTTTGCAATGCCTGCCTTAAGCATGATTATAACATCACTATAATTGCTTTGAATGTAAGCACCAAAAATATGCTGCCCCCCCTACAGCAACACCTCAACACTCAGAATTTGCAGTGAAATATTAGGCGCCTGTCTAAACATGCTGAAAGAAAAGTGCTGCTTTCCACACAGAATGTCAGCTTCTCAGAAAGGTCTTAACAGCCAAAAGGATTCACTGGTACCCTTTTTCTGAAGCATGCCATAGAAGCATGGTGATTCCTACCTCTTTGCATTTTGGGAGACCGTGATGCCTCACCGGAAGATTGCCAACCAGGAATGTCCATGTTACTACCAAGGGTTAGGGAGTTTGACTGCTGCTGCCCTGAAACACTGTGGTGGTACCAAAACTCCCCAAGCTTAAAAATATTCAGGGCTTGGGTTAGGACTCTGAAGCAGCAAAACCATGCTGACTTTCCAGTGAGCTGATGCAGTTGTTGGCTTCTGATGAGGAAAGGCTCCCTGGACAGCATCTTCATTTCCCTTTATGAACCTCAGACGCTGATTTTTCACAGCATCAGGTCTCTCCATTCTCTCTCTAGTTCTTTGGAGGCTGCGCTGGTGGTGTGAGTTTAGAGAACCTCTGGGCTTGTAAGCATCTATCTCCCATCACTTTCCCTGTCTCTAGCTCTGGCTACCCACTGTTGGTGGAACTATGAAGCCTGAAAGATGACTGGTTTGACTGAAATGAGAAGAGCAGAAAACTGAGAGTGGAAAATGGAACACAGATTTGAGAGCAGCTTAGTCTAAAAGGAGCTGGTTAAAGAGGACTTGAGAGAACCAGGCAAATAGTGCTGAATGTGGTGAATTAAGTGGAAGGAATAGTGGCCAGGATCTTCAAAGGAAAGTAAGGGGGAATTCAGTGGGAGCAGGACACAATCCACTAGAATCATAGAATCATAGAATAGTTAGGGTTGGAAAGGACTTCAAGATTATCTAGTTCCAACCCCCTGCCATGGGCAGGGACACCTCACACTAAACCATCCCACACAAGGCTTCATCCAACCTGGCCTTAAACACTGCCAGGGATGGAGCACTCACAACCTCCCTGGGCAACCCATTCCAGTGTCTCACCACCCTAACAGGAAAGAATTTCCTCCTTATATCCAATCTAAACTTCCCCTGTTTAAGTTTTAACCCATTACCCCTTGTCCTGTCACTACAGTCCCTGATGAAGAGTCCCTCCCCAGCATCCCTATAGGCCCCCTTCAGATCATGGAAGGCTGCTATGAGGTCTCCATGCAGCCTTCTCTTCTCCAGGCTGAACAGCCCCAACTTCCTCAGCCTGTCTTCATACGGGAGGTGCTCCAGTCCCCTGATCATCCTCGTGGCCCTCCCCTGGACTTGTTCCAAGAGTTCCATGTCCTTTTTACGTTGAGGACACCAGAACTGCACACATTAGGATCTGCTCATCATTCCAGTGACTCATTTACAAGCTATTACTCCCACAGTTATCGACGCGGAGCTCACATTTAGCATTGCTGCTCAAGAGACAACTTTCCTGTCCCAGACAGTCTTATAAAAAACATAAATCAATTTTGCTTGTGGTTGCCACTGCTACGTGGAGAAAAGTGCAAACAGTGCTGTGCTGCTTCTGTTACAAATCTTGGCAACTTAAATTACACACTTGTTTGATTTCAACTATGTAAAAAATAAGCTTGAATACTGGGTTGGTGTCCATAGAAAAATTGCTTTTCAGAAGGAAAATTCAGGGTCGAAGTATAGATTGAGAGGATGGAGCAAAAAGAGGAATTGTAACCTGGGGAAGCTGTGCTTGAAATGAAATCGATGTCTATGCTCAACCAGATTGGCCCTGCTCATCGTGTCAGGCCAGCCAAGTTAAAAATGAAGCCAAAGTAAACATGACATAAGTACTAGATATCTTACATGTTTCATCACCTCCAGGTGAGGCAGTGGCTACAGCTATGTGCTTCTTTGGCTGAACATCCTTTCAGCTGGCCATTCAGATGGCTGACTCTGTGTGTAGTAATGAACATTAGTAAAGAAATGAATATCTTTTGCATATTCTTTTTCATAGCCTACACAAGGAAAAGATCTAAAGAGTAAAGTAGTTGTTTAGTTCTTATTCAAGTAAGAGCTGTTGGCTCTATCAGAACTGCAGAGCTGTACTTACATTTGTGAATCGATACACTTGAAGTTATTCGTCTCTGTTATTTGAGTCATTTAGACAATTCATGAAACAGCACACTAGATTATTCTGCCAAAGAATCACCAGATATCTAGTATATGTAATACTGTATGATCTCCTGTTTGATTTTCCTCCTGGAAACAGATGATATCTCACTGTCCCACTGAATAATGTGTGATTCCTCTTCAAAATAAAAACAGTGCAGTGAATAGAGAAAAAAATTCATCAAAATCTACATTAATTTTTTTTAAATGGCATATTTTGGAAGCAAGGGGGTTTTTAAAAACCACGTTTCCTAGTTCATGCTTGCCTCTAAATGCGTACGGAATAGCATGGGGCTCAGACTTCATTATAGTTTTGCTTCTTCAACAGGAAAAATAAGTAGTTACTGTAATGTTCATTACATTCAGCTTGTTTGGGGATTGTAAAGGTAAATGAGTAAGGAGGGTGGTGTCCTCTACACTGCAGCGTGAGAGGAATAAAGAGATGTGGATGCTGGCTGAAGTGGCACCAGGTTGTTTTGGCTTTCCAGTTGCTATGTGATGCCTGGCCCACCAGTTCAGGGTAGGTCCATGCACCTCTGTGCAAGCTGCTGCCTGCTGAGGCTAGCCAGCTCACTGTGCTGCTGCTCCTCATCCTCTAGTGAAGAAAATCCTCATGGGTGCAGTGCCAGGCCTTAGCATTAGGTTCTTTCAGGTCCAGCAGCACCACTTGGTCTTTTCTTTTACAGCATCTCCTTTCCTTCGTGCACTCTTATTGCTGCCATCGGGTTAAAAGCCAAATGTTGCACCTTCCCTAAACCCTATCTTTTCTCGCAAAGGAGCAAGATAGCACTGTCAGCTACTGCCAGCTCTCCTCTGAGAGCTACTGCCTGCTCCCACCTCTAGCTAACTCCTCCATCAGAGAGGGAGTTATTATAGGGTTACAGCTTGTATGTTTTCCCTCAGAATAATATTCCCTGCTCTGCACTTTGTCTGGAGAAGGACAAACAGAGCCAGTGAAGGAGGCATTTGGTAACTGGAACAGAGAGACTATATTAGCTCTACCTTTGCAATGTAAAAACATATCTGTTTTAGGATGATTGGACAGAATTTGGCCCTTGGGATTTATAGCCTAGGCAGGTTAAGTAAGAGCTGTGCACATTAAATGCAGACTTTGAGGTAGGCCGTTGCATCTTTCCCAAAATGATGTTGCCCTACGGTCAGATTTTGTTTGTTTTTAATACTCTGTAAATTTAATACAGGGGCTTTGATGCATGTTTTTCAGCTTGAAAGCAAAACTGTCTTCCTTTGTCCAGCACTTTACAATTTTAATGCATTTAGCAGGCAGCTCCAAGACACAAAACTGGGCTCAGGAAGCTGCACAGCTAACAAGAATATCTGGAGCTGTTATAGGAAAGATTTAAAAGAACACCCAAGAGGCCAGGAGGGGACAGAAGCCTTTTGGCCAGGGCATACATCAGTCTTTGACTGAGGACAGGAACAAAGCTGCACCATGGCAGGTTGTTCTTCAAGGGCTCAGTGGTGTTTATACACCTTCAGAGGAAAAGTCTGGTATCAAATCAGCGTCAGAGAGAGGTTGCTGGCCCTGGTGTGTACTGCTGGAGTGGGATTGCCTCCCTCCCTAACTAGCTGAGCCTCTTCTTGCACCAGCTTTGAGCTTGCATAAAGCCTTTGAAGAGTTACTTCTGGGTTATAGCGGTGGGGACGAGGGAAAAGCCCTTTTGCACGTCCAACAGAACTTTCTGCTGCTGCACTTACTCTGGTTTTTGTTTGTTTGTTTGTCTAAATTGTTACTGTGCTTTTGATCCGAGCCCAAGAACTGAAACCATCGCTGGGAATGTGCTGCTAGAGAGAATTACGAAACAAAATGCAGCCGCAACACTTTAAATGTTGTTTTAAGTGGTGTCTAGACCTCATGCTGGTTTTCTGCACCAAGATGAATTTCACGAAGAGAATAACCCTCCTCCCTGCCCCGCCCCCCCCCCCCCCAATTTATATTAAAGGTCAATTCCCTAGACTCTCACTCAACTCCTGTTCTGTATAAAGAGGAATAATAGGGCTTCTGCTTTCTTATTTTCATTTGCCATTTGTAAAAGGCTTGTGTTTAATGGAAGAGGAGGGAACACTAAAAAGGAAGCATGAACATGTATAGGGCTTTTGAGTTATTAGGTTAATTAAAGCAAGCCACAAAATGGTAGCAGTGGAAAAGGCCAAAGTCAAAGCATCAGTCTTTGCATATTCTATGGTATTGCTGTTGAGTCTGAGGAAAGATGCCCTGACCCTTGAAGAGCCTGGCTCATGCTCTTGTGGGCACACTGCTGTTGGCTGATGCCAGCAAGTATTTCTAGAACCACTGGTTGTGTTAAATTTGCATAGTAGATGGGTTTGGGTTTATTTTACCAAAGGACTTTTCTCTCTTCACTCACAGCTGGGGTGATTTGGAAAAATGTCCAAGGGAAATATTTTTTCTGTGGAAATTCCCATTTAGGTGAAAAATAAGGGTGAAATAATGTTTCCACTGTTTATTTTTGGCAACCAAAACTACTTGAGTATTACAGAGAACAATACTTCGGAGTAATCGCAAATACATCATTGAGATTTATGGTCATTTAGGTTATTCTTTAATTTTATAGTAGACATCACAGTTAAAACAGGGCACCTCTTGTGCCTGGAGCTGCTCATTAATACAGGAAAAAATACTGAGTGAGAAGAGCTTATTATCTAAACAGGCAACACATAGTGAAAGATGGGAAGTTACTACCCACACTTTTCAGGTGGGAATGAAGGAATATTGAGAGTAAATGATTTGTCCAAGGCAGCATAGATGGTTACGCAGAGCCCACCCTGTCCACCACAGTTCTGATCCATTAGTTTTCATCTATTCATTCTCAATCTAAAAAGATTTGATGGTTCTTATCTATTTTTTCTACATATTTATTGCTTGAAGGCACCTGTACTGTCACAGAGAAGCGCTTCATATCTGATGAGCAAGCCATCATCACTAGGATGGGCTTGGAGATGTAGGGCTTGGGTTCATTCCCAACAAAGGAACGCCTGCACCCAAACTCTACACCACCTTTGCTATACACAGCAATACACTTAATGTTGTGTATTGCATCTGTGAAAGGCTTGGACGTATCCTGATGAACAAGGAAAGCGAGATGGTATATATTGGCTCACAATAAGACTCAAAAAGGCTCCAAAGCTTCTTTCCAGTTTCTTGAAGCTCCCTACTGGCAACACATTTCTACGTATATGGAAGAGGAAGAAGACTTTCACTTACTTAAATTTTAGTCCATCTTCTGAAATCAGCAGAAGTTTCAAGCAGTTTGCCTTTCCACAGGGTCTGACATGAGGACCTCTTTGCTTCATACACAGGGGCAGACCAAAATGGATCCACAAAACATTCTCACTGGTCAAACTCTTCTGGGTAAAAAGAGAGAGCAGCAACCTTATTGCTTGTGTCTTATTATATAGATTTATGTGACACAAAAAGGTACGAGCTTTGTGCTGCCCCTCTGCACATGGTGAGATTTCACTTAGCAGCTTGAGAAGGTAAATTAAGTGTTAAACAGCACCCAGGATAAGAGGGCAAGATGACTGTCTGCCATGTAACACTTTTTACTTATCATGAGCTGCGCACAAGGGCATATCTAAATAAAATGCATAGGAAATAGCATCACGCAAATATGATCTACATTTTTTTTCCTGATCAAAGAGGCTGAGGGAAAAAAATAATTAAAAAGTAAAAGCCTTATGCAATGAGATTTAAAAGAAAACTTTGGAGGCTGACAAGACGCATCTGGCACAACTTCAAAGTCCTTCAAAGTACATATAATCAATGTTTGTCAATAGCAGTTTTGCATCCTTTAATTTATCTTTCATGGATATAAAGCATGATGTTATTAGGATCCAGTCCATACCTTAATTCTGTTTGAGATTTGATGAATCAGGGCTCTATTAAAATTCAGTGCAAATCAGCTTACTCAAGGACACGTTACATAAAGTCGTGCGTTATCTAACTCCTTTTATCTTGCTGTCTTTCTAACTCCTTAAAGAATCTGGAATCTCTTAAACTTGTATGTGTGGCCACCAACATACTAAATCTCAAGCACATTTTGCTTGTAGGCACCTGCTTCAATTATGCGCGTGTGGCATAATTTGTATACTTAAATTCTTTGTGTATTTTGTGATGTATGAAATCCCTTAGGATGTTCAGGCTCCAAAGTGAGAAATCATCAGAAGTGAGGTTCCCTGGCTTCCAAATTTCAGCACTTGTTACAGAGACTGTAATCAAGTGCTCACATCTTATCTTTTTCACAAGAATATTGCGGTCTGGATAGGAAATGAGGAAGCTCTTCTGATTTCACTGTTTTCTTCCTCATATAGAATCATAGAATCATAGAATAGTTAGGGTTGGAAAGGACCTTAATATCACCCAGTTCCAACCCCCCTGTCATGGGCAGGGACACCTCACACTAAACCATCCCACCCAAGGCTCTTTCCAACCTGGCCTTGAACACCGCCAGGGATGGAGCACTCACAACCTCCCTGGGCAACCCATTCCAGTGCCTCACCACCCTAACAGGAAAGAATTTCTTCCTTACATCCAATCTATATCCAATATTTCACCATGTGGACACCCCACCCATCCATTTTATTTACTGTACACTATTTAGGTCCTCCTTAGCAGACAACCGTATTCATTTTTCTACTGGTGGTGTTTAGTGCTCAGCACTATCCTATTTAACTGTTTTATAACAGCAGAGAAAACCTATTGCTAGGGAGTTCCATGTGAATTTGAGCTGTGATGTGAGGACACTGTATTTCTATCACCCTCCTCCTTCTTCCTACTTGGGCTCTAAACTATCTGGGAGAGAGAATATATCTTTTCACTTGTTTTCAGAACATGTAACACAAACAAGATCTGATCAGTGAAAGTTTGTCAGCATTTCTGCAACAGAGGGCTGTTTATACTTGCAATAATACTGTGATCTCCTCAATCGCTACTGTTGTTACAAATGCTTCAGCTTCTGGAGACCGGGAGTTACTCAAGAATTTCAACTTTTACTGAAAAGAGATTCCAGGTTCTCACGTTTGTGAACAAATGCTTGAGATCATGAACCTCAGCGTCTGAACTACAGAAAATAATAAAAGCCACACTTTTAAAAACCTTATATTATATAACTAGATCTCAATTTATGTTTTTTTCAATTAAAGTTAGTCTAATTCATGCTTTGTTTTCTACTGACAATAATAGTCAAAATTATTCTATTACAAGGAAAATACTTTGGTTTATTGTCAATTTATGCTATTATCATAGAATCATAGAATAGTTAGGGTTGGAAAGGACCTTAAGATCATCTAGTTCCAACCCCCTTGATTTGAAACACTTACCAGCAGTTAATGCAGTGATTATCTGGTCAGGATGCACTTATTTGATCAGGGTAATCTGTTGAACATTAAACAATATTTGAAGCATGGTTAATTATTTGCACTGATTTAGCTCATCCTTGAATGGTTGTGGCTTGTCTGAAAGAGACATAGGCAAGAAGAAAAGGCGATTTTCAAGAAAGAAACAAGCAATAAGGATGGTTAACAGTGCTCTGACCCTTCGTGTTCTTCCACTGGTCGTTCTCCTGGGGAACACACATTTGTGCGTGAGTATGTTTCTGAATTACTTTTCTTGCTGTGTGCCGGCTCTGTTTCTTGCTGACCCCTTCCTGGGCAGCTGGGGCATTTATCTGTGTATTGGTATTGCAGGATACTGAGGTGCCCAAGTAAAGGCTGCACAAGAGAGAAGCCCCCTGGTTTTTAGGAGCAGATATCTACACTGACAAGGACTATCCTGTCCAGGTGTTTTCGGTGGACACCCTGCACCCAGGGGTGTGCAGTGGGGAATGCTGTTGCTTCCCCAGTCTTGGGCAGCGAGAGATGCTCCAAACCACTGGGCTGCTCACCTTCAAGCTGAAGGGACTTGAGATCAGATTAAACAGGTCAGGGTATGTGTTGACTTGGAAGTTTTGCAAGCTATTTTGTCCAAGGTAAAATTTACCACAGCCGTAAGTTTTGGATGGTTGAATTATCATTGCTACTGACATGGAAGAAAGGTTAACAGCAAAATACTCAACACTGCTAGAGATGCCCTTTATATACTTTCCCAAATCTATTCATCTCTCCTTTAAAGAAGACTGAAAGAATGACTTGCAACTAAAACAAAGTTAAAACTCAGTTTTCAAAACATTTCTTTTGTTCCTCCAAGCACTGCAATCAAGTAGGTTTTCCCACAAAGGAATCTGAGGTTCTTTCAAACCCCTGCTTTCTTAATGATAGTCTCTATGCATGCAGGTTTGTATTTGCTAAAATGCAGTGCAAAATTTCAGATATTGGTATTTTTAAGTTGAGTTCTTTAGGAAAAATATGTAGTGAGAGGGTTTAAAGTGTTATAAATCTTTTTTGAAGAACTCAGTGAATTTTTGTTCAGGGATTTTCAGAACACAATAGGGTATTTATTAATAATCATTTTATTAATTAATCAGGTCTGTCTATCTGCTGACAGCAGTGGATATGGCACACTTAAACCACCAGTACATATGGCCAAGTACTGAGGGGAGCAGCTCTAGGTAGCTCAATGCCAGTTTTACAGACATTGTGGGAACCCAGTTTAGTATAAATAAGCTCATAATGATCTGGTTGTGTTAATTCACACTCAGTGAGGAAGATGCAGGTGCAGTCTTAGACAACACAAAGTCTTGCACAGATTTTTCCTAACTATACCTAAGTTCGATTGATTCATTAGCTTTGACAATCCTAATCTGACTTTGCTCTAAATATTGCTGTGGAGAATGTAGAACATATCCCCCCTCCACCCCACCCCTGAAAATTCATTAACATTGCTAAAATGCAGAAGCAATTCTGCTGTCACTGAAAAGCAGCATGGCAGAATATTCAGCAGGCTAGTTTTTAATAAAACATGTTTTTTCCTCATAATTAATATAACAAGGTTTTCTGGCTTAGCACTTGGAATGGATCCCAGGAATAAGAAAGGAGAGGGGAATGAGTAGCCATGACGTGACCATTGCACGACAAACATGTTATGAGAGGATGTTTTTGCCTTAATGATTTGTTCCAAAGAAAAAGTTTACTCTGAAATAGTTTGAATGAAAAAAGAACAGATTTGCACTTTGCTGAAACCATGGAGAACACCCTTAAATTCTTATTTCCATCCTGTCTCAGAACTATGTGTCTTCATCATTGTCATTTTTATCTGAATCTGGTTTGGGGAGTTTTCATAAGTAACACTGATTAATAAATGTTATTGGTGAAATACAGCACAAGTCGAACATAGATTTAGGCGATAGCTCTTATCAAGTCAGACAAACTAGAACTGGAAAGCACTTGGACATTCATGGATCTGGCAGGTCTGGAGCAGGACCCTAAGGCAAATATTTCTGTTTGATTCTTTCGTATTACCTGACGAGAAACTGGCTTCACCTGCATGAATTTGGACTATCTCCATAAAAGACATAAAGCTGCATGATGGGTGCTGATGAGAACAAATTTTGGTCCTATATTTTATCATATATGATGCAACTGCTCCAGAGACTGTCTTCAGACATGACAGGTCTTCTCAGGTTGGGTTAGGTTATTTCCTGCTTCTAATTACAGTTCTAATTCTAATTAATTCTAATTCTGCTCAGTGAGATACTATGGCAGAAGTGTGCCTGCCATAAGGTATTGTATTGTTAAGTGTTCCTTATTTAACCAAGAAGAAATCCAAAGAGCTCTGCTGCAGCAGATTATGCAATTCAGCTTTGTATCTTCCCTTAATCAGACTTGTATTGAAGCAGCTTTTCTGAATTACACACAGATTTAAATGGCTTAAATGTTGTGCAGTTTTGGGCTAGAGAACTCTGCAATGGGACACGACTGGGTTAAATCCCACAACACTGTGGTGATGGAGCTGTTCGTATGCCCAGCTGCAGCTCCCATTTAAATATGCTCTAAAGTGCTTCAGCTCATACTTGGAGGAGACAAAAAAAATCAGCTCAGGCTTTTTCCTTGTATCAGAGTTCCCTGCAAACTCAACATCCCTAGCACCAGAGAGGAAGACATGGAGGGGGCACAGTAGCAAAGTGGCTCTTCACTGAATATTTCAGAACTTGACAAAGTTGATGTCCACTAAGTTGTGATGGAGAGCATTTTGAAGTCACTAACCAAGACTAGTCCAACAACCCAGTGCACTTCATAGTGGAAAAGGAAGGATTAACATGTCACATTAAGGTCAAACAATTGCAATGAAAACTTACTGTCAGTGCCTATCTCCTAACTGGCTCACAGCAGATAGAAAATTTAGCAGTACAGGTCTTTCCTTGCCTCAGCTGCTCGGAGACCATTTTAGGGTGCCCCAAAGTGTACTCAATCTGACATCTTTTTCCACCCCCTGATGGCTCTTTTACCATGGGAAACTCCTACTCCTGCTCCCTTCACCCTCTCCCCAGCACTACATCACTCACACAAGGGCTTTGTGCTGTGCTGTGTCACAGAGCAATCACTGCAAAGATTAGTGGGTGCTGTCAAGCCTGTCTCGGTTTGTGGCCCATCAGGTGTGATGCCCTTCTGCAGCGCTCGCCTAAATTCGCCTGATGCAGCAGGAAAGCAACAAAGCCTTGGGAGTGCTCCCAGCTAATTTTGCACCACGCACTCAGAGAGGGAAATGTTCCTCGCTGACCCCTGAAGGCAATCAGCTTATGCCCTGAAGCGTGCAGGTTGATATCCCCTGTAACTAAAAGGACTTAATGACTTTGCATAAGCTTCAAGTCTAGCAGCATAACCTGCATTCCCAGCGCTGGCTGCAAAAGCATTTGATAGCGCAGCTCACTTGTTAGTGTGACAAGCTGGCTCCTGCAGCCCCTGTGAAACAGATCTTGTAGCTTCCCCTTGTTGTGGCATCCGAGGCTGACCCCGGTTTCCACCTGGGAGCACAAGCACACCTCATCCACCAGTGAGCAGCTTTAGAAACAGCCAGCTGCTACCAGGCCATCTCTCACAGTGCAAAGATTAGTTTGGAAACTTTGATCTCTTGGAAACCAGGAGCAGGTAACTCCTGCGCAGGGAACCAAGCTGGTTTCAGCAGCACCTCCAAGGGCTCTTGCTTTCTTCCTGGATTCCTGTGGTTTTTTGTATCAGGTGTTACCATGGGAAAGGTTCACAACTAAATAATCACCAAAATAAGGACTTTAAGTGTAACCCTCTCTGGGTGTCCTGGGACCTGTCTAATGAATGTGTCAGTCACTCTGAGGCACATGTTGGAGTTCAGTGTGGAGGCAGGAGATGTCTTGCTAGCAGAGAGGTGAAGAGCTCAGAGGTTCTGGTGGAATCCTTTCAGAGAATGGTTTCCCAGGCTAAAAATACAACACGTGTTGCATGTGTGCTCCAGATGATAATATGCCCTGCTTTCATTATACTGCAACCATGGCCTTGGCTGAGAAATACAATGTCATTGCTGGAAAAGCCACTTTCCCTTGAAGTTCAAAGACTGTCACTACCCAAGATGGTTGCAGGCAAAAATCTGGCCGATTGTAAGAGCATCAGAACTGTCGATTCCCTCCTCCTTTGGCGAGAAGCCCAGACAAAGGTTCCCACTGAGAGCTGTCAGCAGGATCAAGGGGTTCACTGCGAAAAGGCAGTAGTTGTGTCTGCCCTCATGGCTCCTTCATGCCTTATGTCAGTTGCGGATGGAAGTTGATCAAATATCCATCCTCGTCCTCCAGTTCTTCCCCATCCCACCTCCTTCTCAGCTGCGAAGCTGTGGCTGCACAGAAGAGCACATGAAAGGGGTGATATTTGTTTTTCTGCCATGAAGGCCACTTGATGGCAAGTTGCAGGAGAATCTGCACAGCTTAATGCAATTAAGTGAATAGGCCAATTCCTACCAGTGCAGTTCAATATTTGGACTCCTGCAGTGCTTTGTTGCAGACTGTGGGTATGTGCAGATGCAGTTCTCATCCTTGTTGCTAGCCTGTCATGCCAGCTTGAGTAGCTACAAGGTTTTCTCTGGAATTGCTTCTGGTTTGCACACGTGTAAACGCACAGCCTAACCCTGGGTTGCTGCCTTTGTGCTGCCTGTTTCTCCACCTGCTTTTGTGGTTTAATTATTCATTTTGATTGTAATAAGGGGTAGCGAATGTACCCGAGACACGATAAACAGTTCAACTGCAGAATGCCCTTGGCAGCTGTAAATGATTTCCCTTGGATCTGGGGTCAAATCTCCCTGGATTTATTCAGAAAGAATTAAATGGACATTTTTGTCTGAGAAAGAGCTGTAGGATTCTGTTCTGAGACCAAGAAAGCTCGTGGTGCTGACATTACTGTTTGAAATCCATTATATTTCATTAGTCTCTCTTTCTTATCGAATTGAAATGGAAAAATGGCAAGTATCGTGTATCTGCAGCATTTAACCTTGGAACAAAGCCTAATTAGCAAAGTTTGGATGGTTCTTCAGAGAAGTGAAGTTTTAGTGAAGTGCTAATCATTACGATGATGACGATAGACAGCGAAGGTCAGCTGAAATTAGGGTATTTTGAATTTCAGCCATTTCTTCTACCATGTTTTTCTAAGAGCCCTATAAATGCAACCAGCTCCGCACTCAGCAATGCACTGGTGCCCATATCAAATGTCTCTCTCTGGTTTTTTCACTCTTTTTCTGCACAGTTTCTTTTTTATGAGCCTAAAGTAATAACATTTAAAATCCCTCTCCACAAATTCTTCCATCTTCGTCCCCCATCCCTGCGGACCCGCTACATACAGGATCCAGCGAGTTTATTCCCCCTTGAGAGAGCACACAGTGAGTGTATCGGTGTCGAGCTGCAGCAAGGAGACTGGTGAAACCAGCCCCGCAGCCTTAATTCCTTCTCCCAACCCCTTTTGTTTGAATCCTGCTCCTCGTTGGGCTCCGTGCTGCACCTCGTCGGAAGGACAAGATCCTCCTCTGCTGGCCGTGAGTAAATACGGCACGGCAGGCAGGATGCCCTGCCTTCACTGCCCCTGCCTGCACCCCTCCTGGACCCCTACCCTGCAGCCCCTAACCTGTGCCGTCTCCTAACTGCCTTCTGCATCCCATACCCTGCATCCCCTTACGGAAAGGAGGAAAGGGTGAGCTCAAGCACGAAAGAGGGAAGGAGATGAGCGCTTGTCCCTCCTCTACTGCACTCCACCATGGAAAGGGAAGCAAAAGTCTAAATCTGGCCTTGTACTGGCTAGCGGGGGATCAATGCTTCAGAACCAGTGTAGTCTGGTGAGTGGTGTGATAGAGCTCAGAAGGGAGGGGAAAAGTATCCACACCACGAAGTCAACTTTGCCTTAGGTTTTGTGTATCTGCTGTTGAAGCATCTGACAGGCTCATGGAGGGGAAAAGCTCCAGGGAGTTCCAGGGACACTGGAGTCTTATGACAGAGATTGAGCTTAACTCTTGGACTCTCTGCTCCAGGATCTTTTGTTCCCAGAAACATTCGTACTGTGGCAACAGATGGAGGCTTTCACCCAAAAGCAGGAACCAAAGTTTCGGGCTCAGCCAGCCTAGACTACAAGCCACTGCCTGCTCTCAGGGATGTTACTGGAAACCTGCACATTTCCCAGGTGGCAAGAGTTTAGGGTATCTGCCCTTCCCCAGTCAGCTCTGTCCATGGAGGAGTGCCTGGGTGCTATGAGAGGGGTAGGTGGGTAACCTGGAAAAGAAAGTAGTGTGGCAAAGTGCGAGGTCTCTGATCTTTCTCCTTCCTTTGGTGTGTGAGCAAAGCCTTGGGCATTGTGTGAATGTCATCTCCGCTCTACAGCTGGGGGAAACTAAGGCACAGAGGAGCAAGATGCAGTCACATCCTTTACCTCACTTAGCCTGGGCTGAAATCCTCTAGCATCCCCATGAGGTGCCAAGGGCTGCCCCGAGTGCAGGGGCAACCTTGCTGAAGTCAAACCCTTCTGTCCCCAGAACCCCTTTCCAACCCCCTCGGCACAACAGGGCACTGCACACAGCTTCTGTCTGTTTCTTGCTTCGTCCTGCTCCCATTGCTGCTTCCTTGTTCTTAGTTTCATGATTCCTCCAGCAGAAAGGAGCACCGTTGCAGGGTCTGTTTTGGTCTGTGTATATGGATGAACACTACCACTAATTGTAAAGGGAGCAATTAAACCTTTTCTTTATACAGGGTCTGGCAAAGGATCTGACAAACCCTGTTACCTGCACTTAAGAAACATATACACCAAGGGCAGAGCTTTTACAGCCTTCTCATTTACTATCATCTCCACACTCATTCAGGAGGGGCAATTGTGTGAGTGTGTGTGTCCTCCCACCTGCAAAGGATTTAGTTATGGATGTGTGTGGTTCACTTAAGTGCACCTGGAAAGGGGCTCTGCTGGGCAGTGCAGGGGACATTGCTCATTAAAGTCAGTGGGAAGGGGAGAGCTGGAGTGTCTGTTCTCCCTGGCTCAAACACAAGAGGGAAACAAACGTGCCTGAAGCAAGATCTCATTTATATATTCCAGGTAACATTCACAAATGTAAATTCTGAGCTTTTTAGGTCCTGTTTTTCACTCATTGCTTCTGATTCATTCGTTCTTAGTCACAACCAGTGTTAGCTGAGAATGTCATTCTTCTATATGCCATTTCTATATACAATGCACAATGAAACAGGGTGTAGATTTACAGTTAATTGTACCTGTGGCGATATGTAGGTGCACATAATAACTGTATGTGTATGTGCATGTATGCTGTCTTTATAACATGTGTTCAGTTGTTTGGAAATACATTCTCTTCTGACAAATCATGTGAGAGATGATGAATAGCAGCTCCAATTCTCCATCTTTACACCTGCTGTTGGCACATGTATTCTCATCACAGGCAGGTAATCCTGTCCATAGCTGGGGTTTGGAGCAAGAGGGAAAGCGAGCTGAAATCGTCACACAGAGGATGCATCCCGGTGTGGAGTCAGTGTGTCTCCTTTCAGACAAACCTCACTCACATTCTTCAAAGCCTGAGAGCTGTTTTCCTTCTTCTGTTCCCTTTTGTTGCTCGCCCTTGATCATGAGCCCAACAGGAAAGGCTGGAGCTCCACGCTGGAGGTCGGGCACACGGCATTTCCTAATGGGAAATGGCAGAACTGTTCTCGATTCAAACGTTGTTGACAGACTTCCAGCTCAGAGGTCCAGATCCCACTGGCTGCACCAGCATGGGCTCCTGGGACTCTGCTGCACTGCCTGACCTCCCCTCTGCCCTGTCTGAGCTTTGGCAGCCAGCTGTAAAGTGGCCTGTTGGTATCTCAGACACATTAGACAGTCAGTGCATGGTCACTTAGTGAGCAAAGAGGCAACCAAACTCATACAGGATAGGCTTTCCCCAAAACACAGCAGCCCAGCCACTTGGGCTGGATGCTCAGAAAAGCCAGAGCCCCCATGTGGGTTGTTGGGAGCAGGGGGCATTTGAAGACATTTTGATGATCCTTTGAAAATCCAGCCCAACCAGCTCTGAAATGGGTGATGGATGTCCAGCACTGGGGCAAACAGAATCTTTGTGCTGTAAACCAAGTGTTGTGCTGGCTTTTGTTTTTTCACAAACTGACTCTTTGCCCTTTTCTATCTCAAGCAGGCGGCCCGTTTATTCTCCCTGGCTGACCTGCTGGATGGTAAGTTGCTTCGACTTCATTGTAACTTCTACATGCCAAACTGAGGAACTGGTGACCTGGTCCTTCAAAGAGCCTTTTCTGGTGCCCAGTGCTGAATCTTATTAACCTCATGCACAGCTTTGCTGAGCTTAAAATAAGGCCTGTGATCAAGTAGAAAGTTTTCTTGACTTTGGATAAGTAATATGGTGAGTAATATTCAGACCTCTGCATGCGCTCTGTGCTGGTCCAGGGGACAACGCTGCACTGGGTCCCAGGCAGGAGCATGTCTGGCACACTGGAGCCCAAACCAGAAGTACAGCTGCAGGTACCACTTTGCAGCTGATCATGGGGTACTCCTAGACTGCACAGCTCTGTTCCAAGCCAGGACTTTTCCACTGTTCATAGAATCACAGAATGGTTTGTGTTGGAAAGGACCTTAACATCATCTATCTCCAACCCCTGCCATGGGCAGGGACACCTCACACTAGACCATGTCACCCAAGGCTCTGTCCAACCTGACCTTAAACACTGGCAGGGATGGAGCATTCACTACGACTTTGGGCAGCCCATTCCAGTGCGTCACCACCCTCACAGCAAAGAACTTCTTCCTTATATCTAACCTGAACTTCCCCTGTTTAAGCTTGAACTCATTACCTCTTGTCCTGTCACTACAATCCTGTGACTGCATTCTGTGGCTACATTTGCTCAACATAGTTCTCGGGATGCATGGTGTGTCATGATGCTGGGCTACAAACCTCACATAAGCAAAGAGTCTAGCTGTGCATAAGAACTGAAGGCTAACTTTCCCTTGCAGCATACAACAAACTGTGCAGCTTATTTCCACAATGTTTTGTCCTAAGTGCAGGAAGGTTCAAAAAGTGTTTACAAGTTCAGGCGAGTAAAAAATCGTTAAGGGCTATGTAGCATCAAGACGTTGATAAAGGTAAAGCTGTGATGAATGTTATGTGTGGATGTGTAGATTGTATCAGGATTTGCACATCCTTTCACAGACTACTTGGCCCACGTAGAAGATTATGGTCTTATTGATAAGTTTAGTATTGTTGCAGATAAGTTCTGCTTCTCCTTTTCTTTATTTCAGTGGCTCTTAGATCTGAGTTTATGATTTATAGCTAATAAAGTATTGCATTAATATACTCATTTTCCCAACAAAATTATGTTACATTACATTAATATACTCACTTTCTGCTGTTCATTCCAGTGGCACTTTGGCTTCCAGGTCAAACCTGCAAGGTCCCTAACTCTTGTAGCTCATACAGCACTGCTGCTTTCCCCATATCAAAGTTGCTCTTCTAAGAGGATGTGTATGGAACATAAATTTCCACATTCTTTGTGCACCCGAGCATTTGGCTTCTGCAAGTATCTGGCCACAGAGCTGTGCACTTGGCTTCAGGCTTTACCCACAGGCCTTCTGCAACCTGATTTGCCTTTTGATGATGGGGTATCCCTTTCATGGTTTCTTAATTCATTCCCTCCCTTATGGTTATTATAACTTTCATTATAAGGCTTTATGGTCCTTACCTCTGTCTCTCCACTGCCCCTGCCCTCTTCATTCGCCATCCTTCTGCAAGTCCCCACTCTTTCAGCATCATCATTCACCTTCACCCAGCTCCCGACCCTCCAAGGAAAAGGTGCTGCAAAACCGCTTTTAAGTAACAGCCATAAAACTACGTGAAAGGCTTTGTTGTTAGCTGGTCTCTCTTTCACAACTTCTTTCTGGAGCTACAGATACTCCCAGCTATATCCTGTATGGAAGAGAGGAAATATGTGAGGTCTTGTCTCTGCAGAAGTAAATGGGGGACATCTCGTTATTTAAAATACAGTCAGGATTTCAGCCCCATAAAAATGACACTATATTATTCTCAGAGCTGGAGACAAAAAGTATTTAGATAGGTGGCAGGAAAACTCATCCTGCTTAAATTAGGCCATATTTCAGTCAATCCCCAGAGGTTCAGAGAGCTTGAATAAATGCTAGGTACTTTCTGGTGCTCTTGATGTGTGTTGGCAATAGGTTTTAACTTTGCACATCACTCATCTTGACATCTGCAGTCCAACAAAGTTACCTCGCAATTCAGGTCACTCGATGGCATCCTAATGCATCACTTTCTCACTCGGAACATTAGTCATGACTTGATCCAGAGAAGGTTTTGAAAACAGTGTGACTGCTGGCGTTGGGATATCTGTTCTTTCTGAAACAGAGAGCCCATGTAAGCTAATGAACAAGGGGATATTGATCAGAAATCCATTGCTTGATTGACAGCTCTTGGCAATGTGAAAAACTGCAGATGAAAGCTTGAGCAGTTTAAAAGATCACCCAGACCTCAAAGCTGATTTGAAGCTTTAAAAGTCAATCTCTGCCTATCAATTATGGGGGGATTTTTTTGTACTACACAGAGGAAAGCTATTCTTTGAAAATTTGCATGCAGGATGTCTAATTTAATTTCGTGTAATAGTCACATTTCAGTGACAAATGTCAGATCACTGCTTTTTTAAAGTATGTTAAGGTTTTCCAGCACTTACAAAGAGTGAACACTCTGATTTAGTAATATGTTTAAATCAACCAGTGTATCAGACTTTGTGCATTAATTATGTGCTCAGATACAAAAAAGTGTTGTTTTTCCTTTACTAAACCTATAGCTTGTTATGAATAATTAAAAAAAATGGAATGGGAGCACTTCTTAAATAAGAGATGTAGAAGCCAAATAGTTATTTAGTGCCGAAGCAATGATAAATAAGAAGACATCTTTTAGTTTGATGTCATGTACCCAAGTCAGGGTTTTCTGTTCTTTGTTTTTCACTGCTTCATGCAGCTGCGGAGGACACGAGTAGCTCGGAGATGGGAAACATCACTCATGTGACCCATAGAAGCACCCTCTGCTTCATAGTTTCATAAGAAGGGATGGGGGAAGTAGGAACATTCTCAGATCAGCAGCACACTCTTATCACCTTGGTTGGTCTGATGGCCAGGCAGCTCAGCTTCCCGAATCCCACTGTTCATATGGGAAAACCAGGGTACCCAAAAGGGTTTGCTGATGTTTTTCAAGCCCTTTCTGCAAGAACCTTTAACTGCACAGCCTGATCGTAACATTTCTTGCAATGGTAACTTCCAGACCATAAGGGGGTTGTTCAGCAACCCAAAGTGCCCTCCTCAAGAGCTGACTTGTACCAAACTGGCCTCAGATGTGCATTGGCCTGCTCCATAACTATCTGGGGGTCATCTCCCTGTCAGTGTGAATAGGGTTTTGTGCTCCTCCACCTTGCAGAGCTGTCAGAAGCAAAACATGAACTGCATCTTTGCCAACTTGGGGCTCGCCATTGAGATGTACTTAAAAGAGTCCATAATGGGCCAACAAGTAATTTCATAGGTGTTGGTAATAAATGATTAATTATTAGCATTAAAAGACTGCCAAGATATGATGCCAGTGTAACAAACTGAAGTGACAGTATTCTCGTTTCTCAACACCGTATTTACACTGAAGAGTTGGTTTAAAAATCATGGTAGATGATTCTACAGTGGCTTGGCTATTTGAGCTCATTTGGAACACTTGTTTTTCCTCTGTCAACTCCAGAGAGTCCTCACCAGCCTCTGTAAATCATGCTGGGCATGTTTGCAGTCTGCTTCTGGCAGCCGTATCTCCCTTGTTCATCCTTCACAACATTTAGCAGGTATATTTTCCCATTAAAGGGCTCCCCCATCCCTCAGAACACTTCTTTAAAGCATCTGTGGAATAAAAGCCAACGTTCCCCACTGAGATTTTGAAAATAAACAGGGAAACAAAACCAGCCTCCTTCAGACAACCCCTCAAACTCAAGTCCGCTCGCCAAGCCTCCCCTCCGACACAGTGAGCTCGCAGGCTGCATTGCAGGCAAAACCCTCTTTTTGTTTTCCTTTCTCAACTACCTCACATTAAATTTAATTTTGTTCACTGTAGACAATGTCCTTATCTTCCAGCGAGATCCGTCTGTTCCTCAGCAAGGCACACACTTCTGCAACACTTGCACATTGTCGAGACTCGGCTCCTGTGGAAATAATGAGCTGAGGAAAAGGAGTCTTGACTTAACATAGCAATAAATGAGGTGAAACTTTCCTCCTTTTTTTTTTTTTTTTTGGTGAGAGTTGGCATGTAGGAAAAAAAGGAGGAAAAAAAAGACAGTTCTATTTTAATATGAAGTATAAAACATCCATTGTACAAAAGTGGAATTTCTGTCTTTTTTTTTCAGAAGCAAAGAAAGAATAAAGATAAAGGCTGCAAGCGAATGAATGAGGAGAGAAAACTAAGATAATGCAGTTGATAATCAGTTCAAGGCTGAGCATTATCCATGGGGCCATCGGTCCGGCCCTAGGGGAGAGCTTTTTAAAATGCCTCTGTATAGAACTTAGCTTTGCTCATTACCATAGCTTGTCTTTGAAACACCGGCGTGGCTTCCCCCGGCAGCAGCCCTACCTGTGCAAGGAGCTGCCAGCCCACTTTAATCATCCAAACCCCTCCAAACATGTGCTGGCAAAGCAGTGTGTCCCACCGGTGTCAGGCTCCCAGAAGGATGCTGGCTCTCTGCTCAGCTGAGTCAAGGATGGGCTTCTTAGCATAGGTCTGCTGTGCCAGGCCCTCGCTCCTCAGAAGGGGCTTTGTGTATAGGGAGCTACACAGGTGTGCGGGTGCCTTGGGCCCTCAATCCCTTCCAATTTCCCTCAAAATGGGTTTCTGTGTTGCCACACGCAGCAGGTACCTGCATGTTGGATGAGGGTCTTGCCTTGTGCTGCAGCAGCGGTCATGCTGATGGTGATCACAGTAGCTGGACAAGGGAAAACCCTTCTTCTTGTAGGAGTCTAAATCCCCTTTTCTCATGGGGCTGGTAGCAGCCATCAGCATCTTCCCTGGCTGTGAGAGCAGAGTTGGGGCCAGCAGAGCTCAGGGGTGGCCATGCTGGGCGCTGAGTGAGCTCTGCCCATACCAAGGAACAGCTGAACATCATCTTTGGTCCTCAAGATAATGCAAGCTCTGGACGCATTAACATCCCAGATGAGCCAAAGGAGAAAAGGGCTGTGTCCATCCCAGGAAATGACCTCTTTCATACCTTCTTTCCTTCTAGCAGTCCTAATTCCTCTGTTATTCCACTCTCATCTCACCCCATCCTGCAGACGAGGCTGATGACTATGAGTACGACGATGAGTACCTTGAACTGGAGCAGGACCTCTTTAACCAGCAGCAGCATTCAGAGGACCCTGACTGGTTTGAGGCATATTTTGGCTACAGCGATACTAGAAAAGGTACCTCTGAGGGGTGGGCAGGGAGCGGTACAATCCCAGCCCTGCGCTTGCAGTGGGAGTGTGGCAGGCCTCGACTGCCAGCCTGCTCTCGAAATGCCTGCATCAAAGGGATGAGTTAGGAGGATCGTTTGCTGTGTTCTCCTTTGTATTTCTCTTGTAAGGAGCCTGTGTTTTATCTCTGGGTTTCACAGGATGGATTCTGATCATGCAGAACATTTCTGATTGCTACTACAAAAAAAAAGCACAGGCTTATTTGTCTATAGACACTGTAAGATGTAATTGCTGTTTTCATGGGATATATGTTCTGTATTTATGATGAGAACCAAATGTAGAGCAGGTTTCTTTCTTTTTTCTTTTCTTTCTTTTTTTTTTTTTTTTTTCTTCTCTCAGTTGCAGTCTTTTTTCTTTTCTTTTTCTGTTTTGCCAAACTTCAGGAGAGCAGGAAAGGATCCTTCAGATTCCTCAGGGAACACAACAGGGAAGTTTCTTGTAACATACCCTGGGTTATCCCCTGGTACAAAGAGAGCAGAGCTGCTACATGGCTTGTCCCCAGTGCAAATTGCTCCTGACAGCCTGAAATGGAGAGGTTGAACATACTTCTAAGGAGTAGCACTCAAGAGCCTCTCATCAGGTGCCTGCTCCCATGAAGCAGCAGCCACCCAGGGCTATTATAGAGCATCATGGTGGTGGATGGCTTTTCTAGGGAAGATTTAGTGCAACCTTACAACCAGTGCAATGACAAATCCAGATACCTTCACAACAAGTGCATGAAAAGAGATGCTCAGACACAGCTCGGCTCTTCAGGCATCTGTTTCTTCTGCTGCCTTAGAGGCAAATCTGTCCCTGGGCAAAGGAAAGGACTTGCCCCATTACAGCTCCATCATAGACGTAGAGAAGGGAGTTGGGGACATCCAGACCCAAAGCTGTGAGCGGTTACAACTTGCAGTAAGCTCTGCAGCAGTCCATAGCTGCTCCTGTGGTTGCAGAGCTGATGCATAAGCACAGTGTATATTACACAGTCTGCGATGCCTAGAAAGGCAGCCTTCTGTGGTCAGAAAATGCAAGAAGAGAAATCAGGTGATGGAGGCGGAGCAGCTGGAAGTAAAACTAAAAGGTCTCCATCCTTCCCCCAGCAGACCCATGCTCCTGCAACCCCTGCAAGAACAACGGCAGGTGTGAAAACAGAGGGAGCAGCTTCAGCTGTCTCTGCCCCAAGCCGTATGCTGGGAACACGTGTGAGAGAGGTAAGTGCTCCTTTGCTAACTTACACTCCTGATTTTGGCACCTGATGTTACTGTTACAGCTCTGCCAATGGGAGCAAACACAAGCCTTTATAAACCCACTGTTTGCTGGGCTGAGGGTTTTGACAGCCCACCCCGGTCATGTTTATAGGTCTCACACTTAGCTCCCTGTCTAGACCTAGGTCTGTCTAAAGCAGTATCCAGATAGGTGGGCAGAAAGCATTCCTCTATCTCCTAGCAGGTGGTCAATGAGGAGCTGCTTGTTAGTTGTAGTATCATAGAATAGTTTGTGTTGGAAAGGACCTTAAGATCATCTTATTCCAGCCCCCTGCCATATGGACAGGGACACCTCACACTAGACCATATTATCCAAGGCTCTGTCCAACCTGGCTTTGAACACTGCCAGGGATGGAGCATTTACCACTTCTTCAGGTATCCAGATTCTTTGCCATTGATACTGAGAACATGAAGAGAAATCCCAAGCCCACATGGTCCAGGCTCTTGTGCACACACAAATGCTGACGAAGCACCTCATGTCTGTTTTCCGCAGTGGAGGACATGTGTCTGGAGAAGAGGTGCCACAGAGGAGACTGCCTGCTTACATTAACTCCACCTTATTTTAAGTGCAGCTGCAATCATCCCTACAAGAAACCTGACTGCCAACAAGGTGGGCACTCAGCCTAATCCGAGGGGATTGTGGTGGGGACAGCATGGGGAGGTCACCCCACCGCTGCTTGTCTGTGGTAGTAGATCACATACAACACACCACATAGTGCGGTCCTGCCCTCGTCATCCAGCCTGAGTCTGCTACAGGTCCCATCCTTGGGCTGGTCAGTGATGAGTGATGCTTGATGCACAGTGGGTGGTTCAGTCACTGGTAACCTGCCTGGTGATAAGTGTTCTTCAGGAGTTCATAAGAACTCAAAGCCAACAGGCTAAGTGGGAGCTCTCACTGCTTTCCATCAGGCATGTGAGTGGCTGTATGGCATTCAGCACAGTGACACGGCTGTTCTCCATCTTCCCCATTGACAGCATCTTCACCGTGCAAGCCAAACCCTTGCAAAAATGGAGGTGTCTGCATTCGGCACAGGATCAGATCAAAGTTCACCTGCGAGTGTCCAGCACCTTTCAGAGGGAGGTTCTGCGAGGTCGGTACGTCACAGCGCCGGGGCACAGCGTAGGGGTGAAGCCTCCAGACAGACCCTAAGCCAAAATAACTGGTGCCATCACTGACGACATGCGGGCACCCACCTCCTTGGGGAGAGAGCTGGAGCAAGAGTCTGGCTTCTGCAGCCACCACTGGCAGAGGGCATCAAAGCAGTTCCAGTACTGATGTGTGCTTCAGCAAGGTCCCGCTGGTGTATGATGAGTGAGCACGTTTCCCAGAAGTGGCATATGTCCCATGGGGAAGGAACATCAGGCTTTCCTTAAATACTCAAAAGATGATGTAGTGAAGATTCATTCCCAGTTGTCTGACTCCCCATGCTGAGGAGACAGCCACTAATACATGGATGGGTGGCCAAAGGCATCCCAGCCTTCATGAAGAGCCTTTTGCCTCTGTACCATGGGCACCACAGCCCACGCATGTTTCCAAAGAGGAGGATTTGGTTTTTCTCTTTTAAAAGTTGATTGTGCTTCTAACTGCACATTGCAGGTGACTTTTTCCTCCACGTCACTTACAGGTCAGGTTCACAACCCCACAAACTTCGTTTTGGCACATCCATTGTCCTAGCGTGGTAGCAGCTCTGTGCCCACTTCTGTCTGACCCTGCAGAGATATCATTTCTTGCCAGAAATGGCAAAGAGATTCTGCTTTGGCATTAAGACACCTCTTAGTTGCTAGGTCTTTACCATGCAAAGAGGTTTCAGGCATTTGAAGTCAACCAAGCTTCAAGCTGGACAGATATGGGACATTAGCCTTATTTCTGGCTTATGTAGGTTAAAAGGTATCATTACATGACCCAGTAGGTCCTTCTCCTCCATAAAATGAATGTAGAGCAAGGAAGGGAACAAAGAGGGACTGCTTCGGGCAAGGACCAACACGAAAGCAATTTTAACATTGGTATTGTCTTCCTACAGGACTGGATGACTGTTATGAAGAGAACTCCTTTAATTACAGAGGAAAAGTGAACCAAGCAGCGAATGGCAAGACGTGTCTGCACTGGAATTCCCACCTTCTCTTAGACCACCCTATTAATGCCTTTATGGAGGATGCTGACTTTTATGGCATTGGTGAACATAACTTCTGCAGGTAATATTTTGAAGAAGCAACCTTAGAGGTCTGTATCAAAGAGATCACTGTCATGGTTTAATCCCAGCTGGGCAACTCAACGCCACAGAGCTGCTCGCTCACTTCCACCACACCAGCAGGATAAGGGAGAGAATCAGAAGAGTAAAAGTGAGAAAACTCGGGTTGAGGTAAAGACAGTTTAACAGGAAAAGCAAAAGCTGCACACAAGCAGAGCAAAACAAGGAATTCAGTCACCACTTCCCATGGGCAGGCAGGTGATCAGCCATCTCCAGGACAGCAGAGCTCCATCATATGAAACGGCTACTTGGGAAGACAAACACCATCACTCCCAATGTCCCTCTTTTCCTCTTCCCCCTGGTTTACATGCTGAACACCTTGACTCTGTGTAAGCACTGCTCAGTGTGAAACCATCCCTGTGTTATCAACACTGGTTTAGCACAAATCCAAAGCACAGACCTGTACCAGGTTCTATGGAGAAAATCAACTCTATCCCAGCCAAAACCAGCACAGGCACTGAGGACGAACTGCTCATGAATTTGGCAAACTGATAGTGTTATGATCTCGCATCTTTCAAGACAATGCCAGTCTACAAGACACCAGGATGTCAGAGGTGCATTCCCTAAGTCACTGATGCAGGGTTTCCAGAAGCAGCCCTCATTCCCCATTTTTCTTTGGGTTAAGATAGGTCTAGGGACAGTAAAATGGCAAAAGCCTCACTCTCTTACCTCAAGCATCTTCTTTGTCAAATCTTATGAAAGAGTACCTTTGGAAGTCTGGTTCTCATATGGGAATATGAGGCTGCTCCCTTAAGCATTCTCAGCTCCTTCCCTGGTTTCATGGAGATTTCCCCATTCCTACTGGCTGATGGTCTGAACTGTTCCCTTCAGGAATCCCGATGAGGATGAAAAGCCCTGGTGCTACATCAGAAAGAATCACAAGGTGGAATGGGACTTCTGTGACGTTTCACCCTGCTCAGAAACAGGTAAGGAATGAGAAGTGAGCTGTTTGGCAGCAGTGTACATGATCCAGAGCAGGAGCTGACTCCCTGTTACTTAACTCCTCCAGTCAATATTCTCTGCATTATGTATCTACTGTCTCTTCTAATGCAGCTGAAGAAAGCGTACAGTCAATAGACAGCCCAATAGACCCAAATGGCATGTTCAAAACATGTGGACAACCAGAAATTCCAAGGATGCTTCAGAGGATCTATGGTGGGACTAAGACTACAGCTGGCAAACATCCCTGGATAGCATCTCTGCAGATGAAGTCTTCACCTAGGGGTGAACATTTCTGTGGTGGAGTGCTGATCAAAGCATGCTGGGTTCTTACTGCTGGGCACTGCGTTGAGTAAGTGCATGTCCTGTGCCTAGGGTAGATAAATGTATAAAAATCAGGATGGTTATTAAAGTCAGTTTGGAATTCAATTTATTTGCAATCCAAATGATTGCTGGTAATCAAATAGAAAGGAAAATGTATATGTGAAAAAATGAACACATAGCTGAAAATAGATCTATCTACTTGAAAATGGTGCTTGCTAGAATAACAAATGAAACTTATTCTCCACTCAACTAGAATGAGCTACAATAGTTGTGTGAGAGAAAAAAAGGAGGAAAGTAACCAGGTTTCACAAAGTAAAAAAGAAAGCCTCTATGAAAACTTCAGGAGATATTAGGATACCATAAACAACATCACATATTACATCATAATTAAGATCTCCGGAACAGCCTAAATATGCATTTTGCTTTCAATTGTCTATGTGCCAGCTACCTTAGAATATGATATTTCCTTCAGTGTTTTTGCTGAATAGGTTGGAAACCACCACACTGGAAACTGGTAAATCACACTCTGGAGATCATTCCAGCACAGATGATTTCAAGTATGTCCAAACTGCATATATGCAATTGTACTCTCCTGGCTCTATGAGCAGCCACTCGTCGTCACAGCCACAGTCATACATGTGTGCCCACTGCTACTCCGCCCTAAAATGCGAAGAAAACCACATCATGCAGCTTTAAATCACTTTGTTTCATGATTGCGACATGTTAAGAGCACATGTGTTGTCCAACACCATCACTTCCCTGACTAAGCCCTCCTATAACAATCTTGGGAAATCTATCCATGCTCTACAAGAGGAAGGAGTATCTTGACTTGCAGCTACTAAAGGTGCAGGTTTTCACCACCACTGATAGCCTTGGGTGGGATGGTTTAGTGTGAGGTGTCCCTGCCCATGGCAGGGGGGTTGGAACTAGATGATCTTGAGGTCCTTTCCAACCCTAACTATTCTATGATTCTATGATAGACCATGACTGAATGTGATTTATTTCCTAATTCAGGCAATCAGCAAAATATCTCCAAGTAGTACTTGGAAAGCAGAACCTCAAGAAGAGAGAGCCTCAAGAGCAAATATTCGATGTGGAGAAGATCATCAAACATTACAACTACAGAAAGAAGAATGACGTCCCATACAGTGATATTGGTAAATCCCTTTTATTGAATATGCACCTCCAATCTCAGTAGTTCAAAGTGCCTCTCCCCAACTAATGTCAATGTGAAATTCCCATTGAGCCTATATCTTGGAAGTAATTAGGCCAAACTGTGGCTTAGACCCATTTGAATTTTGGGGATGTGAATCTTGATGGGCAGGCAGAAGTGGGAGGAGCAAAACAATAGGAATAGGTCCAGCATGGAGTATAAATAGCACCATCAGGTACGTGCAGCTTTGCCTGGGGCTGTGTCACAGGCTGGTAATGATGGTTTGGGATTAAAATTAGCTCCAAATAAATGAAGTTGTTGTTTCTCTTCTCTCCAGCACTACTTAAGCTGAAGCCAGTTGATGGGCACTGTGCAGTGGAAACGAAGTATGTGAAAACAGTGTGTCTGCCTTACGTCCGCTTTCCCGATGGGACTGACTGCTTCGTTTCAGGATGGGGTGCCACAGAGAAAGGTACCTGTGGGTTCTTCCATAGCAAGGCGGGCTGGTATTTTCAGTAGCAATTGCCAGATCCAAATGTGGAGCTAGACACTTAGTGAAACCAAGACATGGAATACATGTCTTAGGACATGATGAATTAGATTAATTCATTCATCTTAGGATGGCTAAACCCTGCCATGGAAATCACTCATTAGCAGACATCTCCAACTGCTAAGACCAACCAAACCTTTCAGAGCTTTGCAAAAATCCCTCACGCAGTGTTTTTTGCTTGCCACCTGACACTCCATGTCATGGTTTCATCTGGAGCCAGCAACAGAAGCAAGATACCAAGAGAGAGGCTATTGTATACAGAGTTTGTGTGTTTCAAGACAGGACTAAGAAAGATGGGAACTTTCATATGGTTTTCCAGCCCATTGGGTCAGCGAAAGCTTTTCAGAAGCAGCATCTGGATCTTCAGATGTGCTGAAAAATAAGGAAGAAAAAAAAATCCAAAGCTTTTCAAGTTCAACCAGCTCTGTCCCAAACCTTTCCTGCCCGTGGTAAATCCTGAGGGGAGAAATTACTATGCTTAAAAAAAAAGATAATGGCAATTTTCTGAAAAATGCATTTTCTCATGCTCTGATTGATGTGTTGCTGTAAAGCAGCAGAAGGAAAATGTGTCACTGAGGCTGCAGTAGGTGTCCTAGTGCTTTGTGACTGATACAGCCCGATACGATACATAGGACCAAATTCTCCCTTCTGATGTAGCTCTCATTGAAGTCCACAAGAGACAGGCGTGTTCATTTGATCAGAATGCACCAACAGAATTTAATGGACATGTTTTAAAAGTTCCAAATAAAAAGTCTCTCTTAAAAAAGGTACAGGGAATTTTATTTTTCTCTTTCCCCAACAAAGAGTCTCAGGTACCCTGTACGTGTTCAAACTAGATGGCTCCTTCTTTGAGCAGAGCTATTATTAGCATTGCAGGAAATCACTGCAGAAATGGAATATTTCCTGAAACTCAAGCAGAACCAAACTTATAAACCACCCTTAATTATCTACAGATGTAGTGCTTTGAAATCCCGGCTATTGCCTTTAGATGTCAAGTTATGTCTTTAGATTCACTGTAATTAATCATTGCCCTTAAATATTGCATGATTTTCAGTTTTCATCTGTTTCATTAGCTCGCGCGTTAAAACATCTAATGGCAGCAGCCTGAGAAGTGCTGAGCTGCTCCAAGTCCCACTCTGGGACCCGTGGGAGCTGCAGACAACCAGCACCTTTGAAATGCAGGATTACATTGGTAGAACTGATGGGAGCCAAATTCTGAATACCTGACCTTATTTCTACTCAGGCAGCAACTCGGTGTCCTGAGCAAAGCTTCCAGGCTCCAACTCTAACCCATACCATTTCAGACAGATACATCTTTCCTTTCCAGGCTAGCACATGCTTCCAACCCTGCTCCTCCCCCTTCCCATCCCAATGGCAAGCAATCTTGTGTTTTGAACAAAGACAATATATAACAGGATTGGGAGGAAGGTGACTCCATTTTTTTGGTGCACATCCCATAGATGACTTATCCCATCAGCTGTTAGATGTCAACGTCAAGCTGATTTCGCACAGGAAATGCAATGCACCCAGAGCATACGATCAGAGACTGGATGAAAGCATGTTTTGTGCAGGAAACTTTCAGAGACCCGGAGCTGATTCTTGTCAGGTCTGTTGCTTTTTCTGTATTTGAACATTAATTTTTTGTGTAAATAGTCAGGCTGTGCACAGTAATAGCTTTGGCAGGGTGCTGCATATGCATCTGTTTCTCCCATCAGCGTATTTCAACAGCCATCGTCTTTTCTTCAGTATAGATTGAGACGTAAATCCCTAGAGCTAATGTTGTCACTGTCAGCCACAGGCAGATCTATGAAAGTTAGAGACTAGCCTGGAAAGTTTGGCTTTGAAGGCAGTTTGTCATAACCTGAAAACTTGCCTTTTTTCCTCTCTGTTTTATTATGGCCTCTGCCATGAGCACCAGTTCTAATCTGATTTTCACTATGACAGCTAAGATTTGCAGGGAAAGTCAGGATTGGTATTTCTTCTCATTACAACCGGTATAAATGTGAAACAAGTTCATATTCATACTGCTTAAAGATAGGGAAGAGTTTGAACAACGCTGGCTACTGTAAGCATACTTCGCAACAGAAATCACCAATTAAACATTGACACCAACCAGCTCAGAATAAAGTTATGTTGAGGGGTGTGGGAGAGATCAAGTATTTTTATTTAGGCCATTTATCTTTCTGAGCTCAGGCTCTTGAATGCCTTGTACTTTCATGCCTGGGAAATTTCATGTGACCTTGTCAGATGTATGTCACAGACTTGAACAAACAAGAACTTACACCCAAAAAGTCTGGCATCATTTGACCTGGCTCCAGGACTGCAAGCCTACTCAGGCACTGAGCAGCATCTGGTGGTACATCTGATAGGGAAAAAGCATCTTGCAGCTTCAAAGTGTTATGATGAGAGAGGAATATTCTTATTTTGGTTAACATTTTCCTTCAGGTTTTGAACATGTGTGTTTCTTCTCATCAGGGAGACTCCGGAGGCCCACTAACTTGTGTAGAAGATGGCTTCTACTATGTATATGGCCTTGTGAGCTGGGGTGAGGGCTGTGGGTTAAAAAACAAGCCAGGAGTTTATACCCAGGTGACAACATTTCTCAGTTGGATTAAATCCACAATTCAGACCGAGTCCAGGTCACTTCATTAGGAGACAGCTTCGGAATGACAAATGGTAAGCTTGAGACATTTACTTATTTTCACTGTTTCCCCAAACGTCTCCTCTTCGACCAAAAATGCTATTGATATTTTCTCATGGCCTACATGCAGCATCCCTCAGCACCATCTTGAAAGCAGCCTTAGAGCGTTTGCTAGAATGTCAGTGGCAGTTTTTCTGTAGGGGCTTTGAAATAAGCCCATGTTTCACAGCAAAACAGAGCAGAAAGTAAAGCAACTCCAGTTCCTCCCCAAATCAATCAGAGCTGCAGTTGCCAGTGTTTCCAGTTCTGCTTTTTAAGCCTTGAAAAGTCTGCAGGCTCAACTGCCGACAGACATTCTTTTTTTCCCTCATGTCCCTCCTATCTAAGGTGTGCTTTTTCTGCACTCATTGGACCCCAACACCTCAAAGCTATCGGTGTGTGATCGATACTAAAGCCAGTACCATTTTTCACATGCTTTAAAATCGTCTTGTGGCTATGTCTGCAAGACTGCAGCCGTTGGAATTATCTGAGGACGGAGCATTAGGCAAGAGAATTATTTTTATAAGCATTTCTGTAGGGCAAGAAAACACAAATTCCACCAGTGATTCATTCCAGACTGAAAAGAAAAATAAAAAATCAATACTAGGATTACCCACTTTATTCCTGATTAGAGGATCATTACTTAATATGCTACAGACCTACAGTGGTATATGTGTGCTTAACTTCAAACACAGCGAGACCTAGACAGTATTAAATCCCATTTAAAGATACAGTTGTAAAGCTGTTGGATAATTCTTGGGCTTTCATAAGTTTTGCAATTCAAATAGTGTCATTTTTGCCCAATGATTCCACACAGAAATTTGAAAAACAGGGGATTACTATTAAGTCTATTAACCTGATACAGTTGAAGATGTCCCTGCTCATTGCAGGTGGGGTTGGACGAGGTGACCTTTGAAGGTCCCTTCCACCCCAAACCATTCTATGATTCTATAATTCTAAATCAGGATATAAAGACTAGATGCATTTGTGAAGAGTCCTTTTCATCTGAATTCCAGGGTTTACAAGCTGCCCATAGCAGCTCCCTAATTTATCAATAGCTACCCCTATGATGAGAATTTCTAACAAATTCATTCTGATTTTTTGCTTTGGAAGATTTGAAAATGACTGAAGAACTAATTGTGACCTGAATACATCCTGTTAATCAAGACCAAATTCTCTGATGTCCACAAAGGCCTGCCCTTGGTTAGTCAATAATCACTTTGCTTTCACTGGCCCTTCGCTTGTTTATCTATCTGTTAAGCCACCTGAATCATGCTCTTGTATTCTCTTAGGTCAATGGTGCCAATAAACCAGGTACATAAAAATCTCAAATTACTACAAGTATGGAATGAGGTTCATCTGATTTATTCATTACAAATTATTTTATATTCTACCAATCATGTTAATCCATCTGTAGTACAAAGCTGAGCCTGCCAGTCAGCTAGTATTAGTTTCATTTACAGCCTTAAATAAATATCAGATTCTGTAATACATACAGTGATAAATCACTGAGTATCCGCAAAAAAATAAAATGCTCAGTTATGAATTGCAATGTTCAGGTTGCTTTTAAAAACAAGAAGTTTTTAGACAGCATTTATTGTGCTTCCTAGAAAACTAGTAAAACTACAGGATTTGCAGGACAAGATAAAAATCTATTTGTGTTGTGTCATGTTTCTGTTTACTTCTGATACAGCTGCATTCTTCTTCTCTTGAATTGCAGAATTTCTGAAGCATCAGGGTTGACTGTGGCCTGCTGAGATCCTTCTGTGCCCAGTTGGTCCTGTAAAATGAAACCCAAGTGAATCGTGAGGACAGCCAGTCAACAGCAAAAAAGATTTAGCTATTATTCCATTAAAATATTTGTGTATTAAAAATTACATAACTGGCAAACAAATGAGCAAAATCTAAATCACTGCTCTGCACTGAGCAAGCCTCTACAGCAGAGAAGTGCACAAAACTGAGTTCATGGAAGTTAAATACTACACATCTCATAGGACTGAATGTGCTCAAGTCTTAATTTCTCATTTGAGCCCTAAACCAAGCAAACACCTGAGCTCCTGGTGGATTGCAGATCTGTAGATTTCCCTGGGATCATCAGATCATTATCATACCTAGGGTTTAAGAAGATATTGCCCGCAGTCCCCATTTCTTGCATTAGTCAATGATAGCAGTAACTTATTTCCTGAGTAACTTTTCAGATGGGAATGTAAATCATGAATATGTTGTGTTTCTCTTGGCCTGGATTACTGTTTGACTTGTTGCCAAAGTTAAAACTTAAATGAAATGAGTATTTACAGTGCTGATATTCTCTTTCATTGTTACTTAATCTTTCTTAACTGCAGGGGCTACAGGGTCCTTGTATGGACTTCGGCTCTCTTGTGCTGGAATGCTGGTTATTGGGAGTTATCCCTGTGGAGGTAGGGAGAACGAAAACCTGGAAGATCCTGGCTTGAAATTTCTTGCATCTTGAGCTGGACAGATATGGAGGAGGCTGGAGTATTCCCCCTTTGCAGAGAGCCTCCCACAGATATACAGCCATACAGCACACATTATACTCTCAGGAGTCTACACTGAGTCTGTCCATACTGTTGCCAGTGGAGATTACATGGCAACACACAAAGCAATACATGGTGTCTTGCTGAAATTAGGAAAAGAGAAGGAGAGTTTTACAGGGAGTCCCTTCCACCTCTACTTCTGCTTTCTGTGGAGGGACCAGGACACTTAGAGAGCTGACATTTACAAGTTAGGGGAAATACGTCCCATAGTATAAGGAAATCCTATCCCATGACACTTCCTATTCCCTACAGGAATTCCTCAGCCATGAAAGTACTGAATTCCCTTGAGAGGTTCCTTCAAATTAAGGTGCACACAAAGCAACAAAGCTTTGTGTGGGAAATATGACAAGTGCAAGGTCCTACCCCTGGGTCAGAGAAATCCCAGGCACGGCTACAGATTGGGCAGAGAAGAGATTTAGAGCAGCCCTGCGGAGAAGGACTTGGGGGTGCTGGTCAATGAGAAAATGAACATGAGCCAGCTGCAGTGTGTGCTCGCAGCCCAGAAAGCCAACCGTATCCTGGGCTGCATCAAAAGGAGTGTGACCAACAGGTCGAAGGAGGTGATCCTGCCCCTCTACTCTGCTCTTGTGAGACCTCACCTGGAGTATTGTGTGCAGTTCTGGTGTCCTCAACATAAAAAGGACATGGAACTGCTGGAACAAGTCCAGGGGAGGGCCACGAGGATGATCAGGGGACTGGAGCACCTCCCGTATAAAGACAGGCTGAGGAAGTTGGGGCTGTTCAGCCTGGAGAAGAGAAGGCTGCGTGGAGACCTCATAGCAGCCTTCCAGTACCTGAAGGGGGCCTATAGGGATGCTGGGGAGGGACTCTTCATCAGGGACTGTAGTGACAGGACAAGGGGTAATGGGTTAAAACTTAAACAGGGGAAGTTTAGATTGGAGATAAGGAGGAAATTCTTTCCTGTTAGGGTGGTGAGGCACTGGAATGGGTTGCCCAGGGAGGTTGTGAGTGCTCCATCCCTGGCAGTGTTCAAGGCCAGGCTGGATGAAGCCTTGGGTGGGTTGGTTTAGTGTGAGGTGTCCCTGCCTATGGCAGGGGGGTTGGAACTAGATGATCTTGAGGTCCTTTCCAACCCTAACTATTCTATGATTCTATTGTATGATTCTATGATTCTATGGTTCTAAATATACATATTCTGTTGAAATAATGGGTAGAACTGTAGACTCCAGGAAGCATTCAGAAGCATTCAACAGGTTCTGTGCCTGTCTGCTATCTAGAGAGCAAAGCTGTTGGGATTTGTGAGAAGAACAGTTTACTCTACTTACAACTCCATATCCATACTGGGGAGAAGAACCCTGCAATGCCATTTCCCGAAGGTATGCTAACTCGGCAGCTCTTCTTGCCATTTCAACTTTGTGAGAACCTGGGGGAGTCCAGCCAATGCCTCTGAGCCAGTTCAAGTCAGACTTGTATTTTACCTGAGAGAATGAAACACACACCAGTGTGTATTATTTTCTTTGGCTCTAATCAAACCACACACTGTGTATTCAAGAGAGAGTATATAAAGAGTCTACAATAAATAGAATATTCATTTTCAGCAGACTGTAGTTCTTTCAAGAATGTGATCTGGTTGATAGGCAAGGTCTGCAAAGCACATTACCACAGACAGCTCTTAGCACTTGGAAAGACAGTGTCATTCAGCTATACTTACATCACTCTGTAGCTTGTATGCCTGCTTTGCATGCTTCACATTTAGCTGCTCAGGATCACAAGTGTATTGGTGAAAAGGCTGCTTGTAGTTAACATTACTTGCAAGCTGCTGGCTTCTCATAGCATGGAGGAATCCTGGCTGGTTGAGGTGACTCTGGAACTGTGTCATGTTTTGGGCGCATCCACTCCTGTATTGGTTGTCACTCTGGAGTTTCCCCACTCTGAGGACATGCCTGATTTTGGGATCATCATTTGCACTGAGGAATCCAATCCGCTGGCCTCTGTCTCTCAGGAAGGCTTCTCTGTATTTGTACTGGAGGAAGTGCAGAGAAATATCTCATTTTCACATTCAGAATGCCTTCACATTCTGTGATGAAATAACTTACCCTCCCCTAGATCCTATAGGGCCCTAAGATCAAGGGTTGGTTTGCTAACAAACTACATCTCCTAACAAGACACTTTGGAAGAATGCCCTTTGTGATAATCTTTAAAGGAGTACACTTAGGGACCCCAAAATACTCATCTCTCAAAAGCAACGAGAGGTCTTCTTACTGTTGCACTCTCGGGTGCACCCAATACACAGCTCAAGCAACAGCTCCTTCATCTTCAAGCTTTTTTGCCAACTGTGGTCTTCTGTGTTCAAAGGTGACCCACTTATTCTAGACCATGCTTTATTCATAGCCTAGTACCTATTTTATTTAACTACATCATAATATGCCTCCTTCTTAAGAATAACTCTTTGAAGTGAAACAGAGCAGCCTGGTATTGGACATTATTAATGGGAGCCTTTAGTTGGAAATCATTGCACATAACTGGCATTTTGATTCACTGGATCACCAATTTTCCAAACCAGAACAAGGTTCACTTACATCAGAATTCACTCCTTTTTACAGGCTGGGGGCGGCATGGGAAGAGGGTTGGGAAGTGTTTAAAACAGAAAGATGCTTACATCACTAGCAATCTCTCTTGAAGCCTTTGCTGTCTGGAATGGGATGGCGTCAATCCTAAAATCATAGCCAGATGCCCTTGTCTGTTCCCAAGATGTTTTATACAATTTCTGTGTTGAAAAGAAAGAAACAAAAGAGTCATTTCCCCCTGCAGTTTCTTAAATGCAGTCCCATAACTGCAATAATAAATGTTTTATCCTACTGGGCTTATTTGTATCAAGAGTCATCAGTACTATCTCCAAGGTTTTGATCCAGTTCTATAGCACTTCAAATTCTTTTCTATTCGCCATAATGATAAAATGCCTCATCTGAAAAGTGCCACCAGGGTTTCCTTTTGTACTTGAATGTGGTTGGTTTTGATGTGATTTAATTTCTATTAGAATCTGTGATGCGTCAGTCACATCAATATTGCATTGATATTGCCCTTATTCTCTCTTTTGATGCATCCACTTGCAGTGTCTTGGGTTTCATGGCATCATAATTTCAATACCAGTTATTTCAAGCTTTTCAAATGATCCCTGTCTCTATCCCCAGCCACATGTGGCTTCATTAACTCATATGGAGTAACAGCCAGTTCTAACATATTTAATGTGACTTTGAGGATGTGAAATACATTTACATCCTGAAGAGAAATTGCTCTAGATTTCGTTCTTCTTCCATCAGAAGCTTTCTTAAAACAGCTTCCAGTTTGCAGGTCCTGCTACACAGCCATGATACCTCAACTGACACTATTGGCTGTCACTTTCTGACTTTATTCATTTGCTTTCAGTGTTTGATTCACCCTCTCTGAGGTCTGTGACCACATGAAAACAAGCGCAAAGTCCACTTCACATTTTAAAAGATATTCTTCTGTTTCACTCATGAATTTAGTGCTAGGTGGTGCTTAATTTGAAGGTAAACTGAGATGTCAGAAATCCTGCGAGTCAGCCTGGGCAGAAGCAGTGCAAGCATTACTGCATACCCTGCTAACAAATCTAGAGCTGACCTTTCATCTGTGCAATCACCACTTTGCCTTTTACCTTCTCCTCTACCACTTCAAATAATGCAAATCCTACTTGTTTCTTTCACCTATAGAGCACCTATCACCAAACTAGGAACTCAAAGCTTCTTATAAACTAAGGTCACTGTGACCCTGCAGTTAAAGACAACAGCTATTTAATCTGGGAACAGTAGATTAGGAATAGACCGAGTGCCTCTGTCTGGAATAACATAGAAACAAAATCCCTTTAAACCAATTCCACTCACTGATTCAGTTGCATCCAGGTTGATTACAAGTGTGCCTAAAGGATCAGTTCAACACAGTGTTGTACAGGTAGATTATACAGTCAAAGAAAGAGGATTCTCTCTTCTCCCCCATCCAAACATACATAAAGAGATTTAAATTTGTAACTAAGCAGACCTATACTGAAGGACTGAAATCCTTAATAATAGTTACCTGCCCTATAAAGTAGAACTAGCTCTCAAAATAAACACCAGCAGATTTCCTGCTCCCTCCAGATCAAACCTAGAAACATGTTGGCTGTCCACAACCTCCGGCTTTTCTAGTTTTTGTCAGGCTCAGAGAACCTGGCTTCTACATATACATGGAAGTTTTGATTCCCTAGCAAGTGTACCAAGTCAACTCCATGATGTAAAAGGCTTACTTACATCACTGAGGTGAAGGGCGTTCTGGCGGGCTCGGATAAAATCTGGATGGTCAGGAGGCAGGGTGTACCTGTGCCTAGCTTCAGAATCTCCAGCCTTGTACAGTCTCTGTGGAGTCAAAAGTTATTGAATGCAACTGATACTGGAGGTAATGTTGAGATCAATTCTTTTATGCACTATAGCACAACAAAAGTTAAGATCACTTATAGTAAAATGAAACCTACATCACTGCACTGGAGGTAGCTGTTTTTAGCATGAATCAAATCTGGAGAGTCAACCACAGCAGTGAACTTCAAACTTTCTGGCTTCTGACGGTACTTTATCTGAGAGGGAGAGAAGGCAACAAGAACAAAGAAAAAATAAAACACAGGACATTTCTGTTAATGATATATCACAATTCCAAGCATGTGATAACTGGAGTAACACATAAAAGCCACTTTCCTTAAGCCACAGTATTAAAAACATACTGTTCTGCTATAGTCTCAGTTGCTCTTTGAGCTGGGGAATGGGCATATCACCGTATCCTTGCTGTGGTGCCCAGGCACTAAACCTCCTTTTGTGTGTGTGCAAGAAGGACTTCCCACTGAAAATTCACAGGCAAAATGCTTTTGAACACCACACTTTTGACAGCTCATAATTTTTCTCTATTAATGTATGATACTGAACAGGCAAATGCCCCTTCAGTGTGGTTGTCAATGCTGTATCTTTCTATATCACTTCCATAACCACCTGCTTAGAATTTCATAATGGAGTTTACCGCATTTATTTATTGCTACATATTTTGTTTATACTCCTGCATTTCATTCGGAATGGAAAATATTCAGCAGGTGTCACACAGTGGACTTGCATCTCCCATACTGCTTCTTGGTAACTTACACCTTGTATAAACAGGCTCCCACATCAAAAGGCAATGATAAGCTACATTCGTAAGTGTCATGTAACGAGGAGCCTTGATGGTAAACAATTCCTACAGACGTGCTATCCCATGAAAGATTTATCAGTTACCTCGCTGATGAGCTCTCCAGCCTTCTTTACACTTTCTATGTGCGGAGATCTCAGAGCCATCCAACCAACTCCTTTCATGAAGTTCAGGTCTGATTTATAGCGGTGCTGTTAAAAATGAAAATCGTTAGCTATCAGCTTTGTATCCACAGCTATTAAGGTTTCTTAAAAAGAGTCCCTGATTCTTATTAACATTTTGTGGGTTTTCATTTGCCATGCACATATCACATAGGAAAGCCAAACTGTTTGCATTTGTTCATTCCACCAGGAATTAAATAATGTATCATATGCAAGTTACAAGAGAAGGCCCCACGAGTGAATTAGTATGACTCAAAGCAGTAATAACCTGTTTGTACTGGGCGTAAAAGAGCCCCTTTTGAAATAATTTTCTGAGGTGAGTTCAAGTCAGGAATACTAATTATTTTATCTGGTGTACACTTCCTCATTAACCCCATTTCTAGAAGGACTCTTTCTTTACTCACATGAAAGGCTTGCTCTACCTCCTAATCCAGTAAAGAAAGCAAGGCAGACCCAATAAAAGGTGAAAGCCGGTAAAGCACCCACACTCCCAACAATTCTGACTTCTCCTTCAGAGTGACAGTGGCTGACTGTGTAACTTTAATCAAATCATCTGTTTTTTCAGGGTTTTCTTTTTTTTGCCCTATATGCAAAAAGACATAACAGCCAGCTGGCTCAAGCATGTTGTACATTATTACATACTGAGGGTATCAGACAAAACTACCTTTATAATTTCTCTGGATTTCTAACCTGTGGGGTCTCCCCACAGGTCTCCTCCTGTGGGGAGCCAAGTGCTGAGGTTCTTACCTCCCACCCTGTCCCTCTTTAGGCAGAGCTTCCTGCTACAGAGCAGTTCATGACACTGGACCCTGAACTGTCACAATACAGCTGCCTGCATCTATGCAGCTTTATGCATGCACTCAACATCTACATCTGTTAAAAGCACATATAGCCAATGGCTTGTCCCTGAAGAAAGGGTCTAAGGCAAAATGAGCACGGATGTGGCCCATGCTAAGATTCCATCATTTCTGTCATCACAGTTTGTCTGAACTTATCACAGAAACATAGCATCAACTAGGTTGGAAAAAGCCTTTAAGATCATCAAGTCTAACCATTACCGCATGCCAAGACCACCACTAAACTGTATCACTGAGGGCCTCAAACTTACATCTGCATGAGCAATTTCTGCAAGCACATCTGGGGAACTGGTTATTTGATATGAATATTTCTGCTTGCAAAATTACTTTCTAACATATCCCAAATCAACCTCTGAGCATTTAACCTTCTGCTCCAAGAATTCTGCATGTAGAGCATTGGCTGTCAAACCACTGACTGGCTGTGACCCAAACAGCTGAGAGAAGACTGTGTAGATCCCTCAGCTTTAGAATAACGAACATGGACTACAGTGATTTTCTGTTATGTTCATAACACAGAAACTTCTAATTCACATATATTCTATATGTGAGCAGCAATCAGATATCTTGCTGCTACACATACATAAGTTTACAAATAGTTTTTCTAAACACATTGCCCAATGTCAATACACAATCATCCGTGCCAGTCACTCAAAGCTGTGTTACTGCTAAATTCAATTTGCTGTTAAGAGAAGGGTTAGTCTTTACCTCACTCTGTAGCATGTGGGCTCTTTTGGCCCATTTCATCTTCATGTCTTCTGGGACTGCTGTAAATTCGTGGAGTCTCCGTCTGTAATCTTGATCACTCACTAAGGCCTGGGCTTTCCTGGCATGGACAAGGTTCACCATGTCCATGGGCAAATGATACCGAGACCACACTTCTTGGGACCTCTTCTTATACTCCTGCTCACTCTGTAATTTGGCAGCATGCAGGCAATGAAGCAACCTGATGTCGTCCAGAACACTTCTGGCACCAATGTGCTTTCCCCTTTCCATCACAAAGTTGTGTTTATACTGGTACTAAAAATAAAAAAGGGTAAAAGTGAAACAGTGCCAAACTTAGACTGGCTGCTGTAACTAAATTAGGATAAGTCATTGAATCATCTACGCTGTCTGTAAAAACAGCCAAAGTATGCAGCACTAGAAACTAATTATTTGAATCTCTCATTGCTCTCAATTTAAATACCACAGTAGTTGCAACATTAAACACACCTCAATGCATTCTCTGAATATGCCCAAAGCATTGATCATGTTTAACCCCAGTTCATGTACTTTTATTATCTCTCAGAGTTTTATTCCTATTGCTAGGAATGAGAACATAAGAAAAACAAACACAAGGCAGAATAAAAAAATCTATACCAAAGAGAAACATCATGCACTCTGTAGCCTTCACATTTGCAAATGCTACCCAGCTATTTTAAAGAGTAAATTCAGTTTTCCTGGATCAATAACTATGTTGAGAAGCCTAAGATGGTGATCTGAGCACAAGAATAAGCACAAGCAACCCCTCATTCTCATCTTAGCTGGGACTATGACTCTCCCTATGATCTTGCATTTATCCTCTCTGTGAAATAGTGATGATGACGATAATGATTATTTATACAGCATCAACAGGGTGCTTGGAACTTTAAAGGGAAGGCCTGGGCCCTGAAGAGTTCATAATGTAGTTGAAATGGGATAATAACACTTATCTACCACACAAGAGAGTTGTGGGGATTAAATTACAGTAGCTAATGTTTATAAAGTGCTTCCAAGATGAAGGTCCAAATTCAGATCTGTTGTAAGTGCATGTAATTCTGTTACGGACTTGTACCCTTTAGAGCAGATCTGAAGCTGTAAGCAAAAGCACTCTGCAAAATATGGTTAAGTATACATTATAAATGACAGCTAGAAACAGTTGCTTCATAAACCAAATATACATGTAATATATCCATATTTTATCACATTAGAGATTAAATATGCAACTAAATACTATATAAAATGAAGATTTCTTTTACCAAATTTAGCTCAGTTGTCAGTTTTTCCTAGAATTTATTAAATTTGTTCTGGGGAAAGGATGAACTTAGGCTTTCTGAGAAATGGATACTGCCATGTCTGAGGGGTTTGCAAACAACAATCCAGACGAGAGGATATTTTTAAGGATAAGATTTGTTTCCTCTATTTCCTAAATTAAGGGAACAAATATTTACAGGAGCATTCCCTGATTTTCACTTCCTAACCAGACAGGTAACTCCTGATTTTCAGACATTCAAAGAACACTCAGCTTCTTCTAATATTATTTCAATTCAGGAGCACTAAGCACTTCTAAAAAATAAGCTCAAAGCAGGGTGGACAGAGTTAGCAGGCACTTGATAATATGAGGAGCTGAAAACCTGGAAAGGAGCAGAATCCCTCTGATTTGTCTGTCTGCAAATACTTCAGTTCACTAGCTATTTCCCACTGGAAGATGTTTAACGACCTTGGTTCCCGATTAGAGGCAATTCTTCCTCCTCTTTATTTTTTTTAATTCACACAAAGAATCTCATTCATAAGTAATATATTCTGTCTCACACTTGTCTCACATGGTTATGGAGTTGCTTTAATTCAGTAAAATCTGCTTTAGATATTGTTTTACATGAAGTTAACAAGACTTAGGCAAGAAGGAAGGTTGAATCATTCAACTCACATCACTGGCAATTTCTCTGGAGGCCCTGGCAGTCTGGAACGGGAGTGCTTCCGTTGTCAGCTTGTAGCCTTGAGCACGCAGATTATGCCAAGATTCTCTGTATTTTGCCTAAAGTAGGAAAGGCACATGTAGATTGCTGTTTCACTTTCAAATGCACAAAGGAACAAACAAAGGAACCCTCTTTCATTTGTTATTCTGCATTACAGTCTCATTCTTCGTAATCAAAAGATTTTTTTTAAATTATCTTTGGGAAATCCTACTAACGCAGACAAAACATGTCTCGTTCTTTACGTAGATTTAATTTACTCACAACCTTTTATATGCTAATGGAGATAGATATTATAATCAAATCAAGGAAAGAAAAAATAGAATAGACCTAAGAAGTCCTCTACTTATATCCATCTTTCCTGCCACTGTACAATTCATCCTCCATACCAAGAAATGTAAGAAATACAGAACAAATCCTTACATCACTGAGGTTGGCTGCATTTATTCTTGCCCGTGTAAACTCAGGCAGACCCAGTGTTGGTGTATAGTGATGTTGACTGTCCTCTCCCGCCGCTTTATACAGGCGCTAGGAAAGAGATCAAAAAGGCAATTACAATTCATTTTCTTTATTGTTTCACTAATGTAACAGCAGGGCGTAAGTTGTTTATGATTATGACAACTATAGTCAATCAGCACAAAAACCAGCTAAGAATATACCACTGCAATTGCAGTGGGGTTTTCTTCTGGACAGGAAAAACTTTGACATTAAATTTTATACACAAATCATGATGCCAACCCGCTACATTGTTAGCCTTGCACTGTTACGTTCCCAGCAGGCCCGAAGTAGACCTATGAACATTAAGCAAATCATGAATGTGTGTTAAATAAAAAGGTAGGCATTTCTGTTAGACTGGCCATATTTTCTGGCTTGGATTTTTCTTCATGTTATTATAGATGATTTTGATAACTTGCTTCTGGGCTTCGTCTTGCATTTTTCCGAAATTAGAAATGTGATTATTTTTTTTAGGAGCCCCTTAAAGTGGACCATACTATGCAAATGAGCTCCCTCAAGAACACCCCAAAGACCTGATCTTTTGAGGCTCTGTTTCATTTACAAAACCCGACAATGGAACTCTATTGTATGGGTACTATTTAAGCTTTTTAAAAGAGATAGAATTGAAAATGGTTTAAAATGTTTGGAAATAATAAAATATGATCTGACTGTGAAAAAGCACAAATCAGTGATGTCTGCTTTCTTTTTGATGCATTTTGCTTTCAGAGCAGGGTTGTCTCTTTCCCACTCCTCCATCCCTAACTTGCTGCATTTTGAAAGGCATATTTTCTCACTCACGTTAGGAGAACCTACCTCATTAGCAATCATATTGCTGAATTTTGCATGAAGGAGGCCAGGAGAGTCTGTCACCGATGTGTACTTGAAGGAATGTGGCTGCTGACGATATTTACTCTGAGTTCACACACAAAGAAAAAGGAACAGAATAACTAAAGTGTCTTGTCAGTTAAGGGATTTTTCCAATACCAGTGGTCTAGTATTGCTTCTTGTGCCTAAAACTTTATTTGGAAAGGGTATGTGTCTATTGAGCATCAAACTAATTTACCTTTTGCTACTCTCAATTTGGTGTATTCAAGTCTCACAGGGGAAATGAAAAGTACGTAAGAAACAAGGTGTAAAAAAACCAAAGTGCTGCTATGCTGAATACAGTAATGAGGTTACTTCACTCCTTGGTGTCATTAACCCTGGCTAGTGGAATTGAAGTAAAGGCAAACCCACTCAGAGAGAAGTTGCTGCACAAGCCTGCTGAACTTTTCTGGGAGACAAACAAGGTTTCACCTGGCCTGTGGTCCTATGTCAGAATTGTGAGCAAAATAACTGCAAGATCACTGCAAAATCAATATTGAAAACAATAGCACACAAAAGCAGCAAGTGAAAACCAGGCTAAGAGTGTAAAGCAGCAGCAGAGCTGAGGACAGTGTAATTAATATATTGTGCCCTCCACAGGTCAGCCTATTTTTAGAGAAACAGTACAAGGTACTTACATAGGCACAGCCTGATTTTTAGTTGAAAAAAATAAAATCGATTCTAAAATAAATAACATAAAATAACAACCTCCTGAGTCTGAAACACAGGAGAAAAGATTTGTGAAAACAATTAGCAAAGTCTGCAAAACCTTGAACTCCTTCAGATTCACCCATCTGCAGTTAGGACACAAATAGAATGATCAAACGTAAGGGGAGGGAGCCTAGCATTATCCAGTGAGTCACTTTGCCAGCCCAGTTTAATAAAAAGACGTCTGGCAAATTCTTGTTTGTAGTTGGGAAATCAAACCCCTCTTTTGTTACCTCGCTGATGAGTTCAGAAGCTTTCTTCTTTCCTTCAATCTCTAGAGCCCCTGGAGTAATACATCCAACTCCTCGCATAAAGTTCAAGTCAGACCGGTATAAATTCTAAGGAAAACCAAGCAGAAGTAATTACAATTTTGCATTTGAGATGCCCTATATTTATTCATCCAAATATATACAATATTCAAATAAATCCATTTAAAATTAGTATCTACCACAGAGTTCATATGCGTTACCTTACATTCTTGCCTTTCTTTATGTGTCTGTGTGTGTTCAGCCCTGGCAGATCTCCAGTACAGAGGCAAGATTCTGAGGACTACTAAGTCTCATGAACACTGAATGATACTTGGACTCCTAACTTCCATTTGTAAGCTTGAAAAACCTTTTTCTAGATAGATATATGAATTTTCTTCATAGATAACATCTAAATCATAGGTATTATTTATTTATAAATATATATAAGACCAGTCTAGAAAAGTATATGAAAAGACTTTTAACTAAAAGCTGGAAACCTTTCAGTACGTGGAATTGCAGACAAGATAGCCTTATGTTTTAATAGCTCTGAATAGTCAAATATAATTAGGGAACATTGAGGAAAAATACCACTATAAGCCACTATACAGACTTTGTTAAAATGTTTTCCAGACCACCAAACCCAGCAGGGACTCCTTGGAAATACTACTTTTTCAAAAGTTACCAAGAGGTTACTGGTAGATACATTAGGACAAATATTATTTCATTTGATGATGATAAGTGTGTGGAGGGGGATTTTCTGCTTAGAAAGAACTATACAGACCAAACAACTAGGAAAGCACAGATTTGCCTACTTGATGGATATGTGGAAACTGCTACTGCTTACTGTGGGAAGAACTAGCTTTAGTTAATGAGGTGTTTTGGTTCAGCTACCTACTTATAATGGAAAAGGACGATGCCTTCATTTTATTGAGAACCAGCTACCCTTCCATCCAGGTCTAATCTCTAGACTCAAAGGCATCAATGGTGCTGCATACAGGAAATACTCTTCATGAAATGGAAAGTAAGAGAGAACACTAGAAGGTGGTCTCTTGTCTAATTTCAGCTATTAGCACCAGAGGGAGCACATTCTGCACTCTGAGATGTGTTGCTGCCAATCAGCATTTCACTCCCAACTCAAAGAAAGGCACGGATGGAAACCTGCCCCAGAATTTCTGATTACATGTGTTTTCAAGTTAGGGCAGCACAGCTGGCAACTGATGTTTATACTTGTTTGAACACAGTCTGACATCTTTAAGATTTCTGGCCGAAAGTGTTAAATTGATATACAGTAGCATTCTGGAGCCAGATACAGCCCCTCCTGAGGTCTCCAGAGGCAATGTAATCTATTAAAAGCCCTTTGCTCAGGGCTGTGCCTACAGACACAGCCTACCCTTGAATGTGTAAGGCATTATCAAGTTAATTTACTCAAGATTATGTAGAGAGCTAAACTCATCCTTCTTAGAATTTCAGTGGTTATGTTTTGGGGCAGAGCTTATAAATCTCTTAAAAATCAGATTTTTAACAATAGGCATCTTCCTTGTGGAAGTACATATGAATATCGCCCAGATGCAAACCAACTCAAATACTAGATGGCAACCAGTCTGTGTGATTAGCAAGATCTTAAAAAGAGTATGTTACCAACAGTGCAAACACCCTCACTTGCAAACACTTCTCTGCCAGATCATCTAAGATTACTATGCTTTACCTGGTGGTATAGCGTACACACACATTGTACAACTGCCCAATAAGATAGATGTCTCATTCCTGAATGCAATCAAGGGGGAACAGCCATAGTTTATCCCTCAGCTGCTGCTCAAATACATACTGTCAGCTCTCTTGATTTGGAACAGAATTCTCTTGCATCAAAACCAACAGGGAAATATTGCTGGGATACTTCGCAATTACCTCACTCTGTAGTTTGTTTGCATTCTTGGCACACCGCAACCTCAAATCATCAGTCAAAGAAGTGTACTGGTGTAGCAGCTGTCTGTATTCTTGTTCACTGACCAAAGACTGGGCTTTCTTGGCATGTACCAGGTTTATCATATCCAGTGGCAGGTGGAAATGAGTCTTTATATCCTCAAAACCTTGCTTATATTTCACCTATCAAATTAAAACCAGATCACATAGCACAGCATGGTAACTAGAATTCAGGTTTTGATTAGAAGACACATTCTCCATATTTCTTCCATTATCCAGTATAAATTATTCTTTCTAAAGGTAAGTTCCCAACTTGTTTAACTATACTGTGAATGATCAATAGTTAGAATATGTGGCAGCCTATTCTTCATCAAAATAGTAGCCATCTACATTATAGTCAATTAAGCTGAGATATCATTTATATTTTTTTGTGAAAACTGGATACATTGAATTTATAGAATTACCAAGCTGATAAATGAAATTTTAATCCACTGTATTTCTCGAAAGCACAATAAAAAGGTGAAGCTACTGCCTGAGGATAAAATGCAAACAGCCATATTTATATTATAGTTAGCACGAATTCTCAATCAAATTATTTGTTGGTCCCCATCGATTCAGCCAGTTTCATTTCATAGTGTTAAATGGGATTTTTAGTGGTTGTTTTTTTCCCATTCTGTCTCTGTTCAGGAAAAGAAAGGTGTACAAATCTTCAAAGAACTTTTTTCACATGACATTTCCTTATCAGACTATGCAAATTTTAGATGTTCAGGCTGCTCATCCAGATAATGAACATCCAGAGTTATTGATGATCATCAAACTGATTTAGAATAACCTGACAGATGGATGAATTCTTCAGATACTTAGTGTTACCTGTATGACTAAACATACCATCACACAAGAGAGAATCCCAGTACAAGCTGAGCACTCACTGAAATCCACGAACACTCTCCCATCTATATTCACAATCAGGCTTACTATGGACAATTATGGTAAGTTATGTAGTTCTTAGATTATTTATGTGTTTAAAGTCAGACAAATATTTCACTGCTTTCTGATCAAGCCACAGTGTTCAAAATGCACTGAACAGTCATGATTCTTACAGACAATGAACAAATAAAGTAATTCTTAGCATGTACCAAGACCAAGTGGGAACCATTTCCCAACCAAAAAAGGCCAACTTGAAATTCCATAAACTCATTCATCCTTCTGTCTTTCAGGAAAACAGTAAAATGAAAGTAATTACTGAATAACTTTGTATCTCTACCAAATCTAATTTACTTCTGTACAAAACACACTACCAACTTTCAGTTAGATCAGCCTCTGAGTGACACTTTCAGTACAATATTCTATGCTAGGCATTAGTTTTATGCAGGAGGAGTTTGTGCAAGAATGCACAATATTCTTTTATTTTCAAATTCATGGAATTGTCAATAATGTAAAACAATGCCAAGAATATCATAAGTATATCAACATATCTGGAAATTGGGGAAGAAAGCCCTAATTCTTAAATAGTAAGCTATTCCACAGAGCTAAGTGCATCTTCCATGAGGAACTACTTACTATTAGGAAACCACTTCCAAAATGCCCACATCTTCTTTCTTATACTTACATCACTCTGCAACGATGCTGCATGGACTGAATGAGCAATATGAATATCACCTTCCAGGCCACGTGAGCCAAGCATCTGTCCTTTCATTTTCTGAAATGCCTCCTTATACTTGTGCTACAAAGGAAATAAGAATAGAAATGTGAATTGAAGTATTAGTCAGATTGTTAAAACCTGAATAAAAGGGTTTTAATGTTATAGAAAGAGAGCTATGGACAATAAATTCTGGCTATACCCAGTATGATACTAAATCTGAATGGACTTTTAGTGGATACTTGGAAGATGTCACCTGTGCAAACATTTTAATACCTTATCCTATTGAGAGAAAAACACGCAAAAAATACAATGAACACTTACAAACAGCTTGGGTTAGTTACCTGCTATTACACAGGTGGCGGAAGACAAGAACCTGGTACAAGTTCAACCTCAGACTCAACCTCTGAGGAGCCTCTCCCCATCAGCTCTCTAGCAAAGTCAGAACAACTAACTGGTCTCCTATACTTATCTGTATATCTCTACAACCTTTAAAGGACACTCAAGACAAACCCTGAAGAGTAGAACTTCCTGAATAAGCAATCTCTTCCAAAGCGTGCCTAACTAACAGTGGCTGACAGCTTCTGAACAATCCCTGTGATTGTCCAGTCACTTACAGCAGATAAGTTAGTCAACTTTGCTAGGGGATGTTTGCTTTTGCAAACCTTCCTTTGCTTAGTTACCAGTAACACTTCATTGTGGCTGCACCTTCAAAAGCACAACTAACTAGACCAAGGCCATATGTCTCCCAAATGTAGAGTTATCAAGACATGCTGTTTCCATCAAGTGTCACTCAGCAGAGCAGAAAGTCTGGAGTGACTGACATATCCTACTGGACAATATCAGCAGTAAGTTCACGTACATCACTTATGATTTCACCCGAAGTCTTTGCTGCCTGGAAGGGAATGGCATCAAGTTTCAGTTGATAGCCACCGTCTTTCATCTTTCGCCAGGACTCCTTATAGTGAATCTACGAAATACAGAACAGGAATAAAGAAGAGTTGCTGTTCAGAGGGTTGAAACAGCAATGCTATTGCTATCCTAGCAAGGTTACCACATTAGTTTCATTCTACTCCAACACAGAGGGCTAACACAAATTAAACTATCAATACACAACAGGAATAGTCACATTAAAAATGTCCATTATAAAAATTAAGATTTGTTCTTAATCTAAGTTAGAAGAAGTTTGATTTCTCATATTACTTCAGAAACCTTTAGACCACAGAATGATCATATACTAGGGAAAGGAAAGAAATTTAGTTTGCTTTCCTGTGAAAGACTAACAACAAAGAACTATCAACTTTTTCACTTCCCTTTAAAATATTAAAGCTCAGATTTATACCTCACTGATATTCATAGCATTTAATTTGGCCTGAAGGATTTCAGGAAGATCTGTTGTGGGTGTATACTGATGCTTTACATTCTCTCCATGCTCCTTGTACAGCCTCTGCAAGTAGAGATGAATTTCAGTAGCAAGTACTTACTACACATGCACATTGTTCAGAGACAAAAACATTGACAAATAGGTCTATGGAAAGCAAAGACTACAAAAAAGTGACAGCAGCATTAACAGATAAAGGCAAATTTATCAGTCAAAAAGTATTCAAAAAGCTTTGAGTCTGATACACCTATCAGCTAGAGTCTGCTAGAGAGGGACTCCTTTGAGTGTATAAATCAATAGACAGGAAAATTCAGATATTTGAATACTAATTTGATAAGACTTCCAACATACGCGAATAGGGAGGAGCATAAACAACAATTGTTACAGATGTGCAGCCCTAAGTGGCCTATGAAAACTCTGAAATTCCACAGAAATATGGGGAGTTGAAGTTCCCCAAACACATCTCTCCAAAGTTGTTAATTTTTAGCAGATAAATATAATGGTAATTAGCTGTGCAAGTACTCCAAATTTAGTTCCAGAGCTAGTTGCAAAGGGGTGCTCAACAGTCAATGGCAGAGGAATAAAAATACTCAGAATGGTGAGTGATCCCATCATAAAACAGGGAGCTATTCGTATATATATGAATATATATATTCGTATATATATATATATGTCTATATGAGCTATTCGTATCAGTTCTTGGAGGAAGAATATAGGGCTGGCCCAGGACTAGCTAGCTTTTGGATGTCTGCAGACAGATGACAGGAGTTCTATGCAGTTAACTGGAACTTCCCCTACAATGCTTACACACAGTTCACCTCTTCCACATTATCTTTCTTTCCCAGTTTAGTTTCTTCTTACACTGACACCATAATTTCAGATGAGCACACATCGCCACCATTTGATTTGCCCTTAGATATGACCCATGTCTTGACCACCTGACTTGCCATTCCCAGGCTGTAATTTCTGTGTGAAGGTTTGAAATCAGGATGAAACTCTCCATTTCACCCTGCTGCCACTTTCTTTAGCAAGTAGACCCACTTGTATTACAACTCCAGAAGAGGAAAATTAATGAGAACTCCATGTGTGAAGTAGAGCAACAGACTGATTTTGACTGTGGCACAGCAGAACAAAATGACTTATATTTATCCTGCCTGAGATGTAAGCCTTTTGGATCTTATTAATTACACCAAAGGCATAGACACTATAAGTATTACAATAGCATGTGTTTTACACAAAGTCTTTCATCTTCTTCTTCACTTTAAAAATATCTATTTTCAAAATAAAACATCCTCTCATGTTTGAAACTTGTCTTTTTTGAGTGACTTTTGCTTACTATTCACTTCTGCATTATCCCAGTTAAGTCTACAATATTTTTAAATCGCTCTTCTATTAAAAATAAACATGTTTAAACACCAAACAGCCTCAATTCTTCCCTTTCAGGTTTCCCCTCCTGGATTTCTCTCTCAGCAGGATGACAGCTTGAAATTATTTATTTTTATTTCCTTGTCATGCTGCCTTACATTTTATTTTGAAAGAACGTGCAGAAACTGAAATTTGAAAGATCTGTTTGAAAAGGGGAAAGGACCCCAAATGCGTTCTTCCTCAATGAATTTCAAGAGGCCAAAAGACTCTGAAGGGCCAAAGGTCAGTCCTACTCTTAAATTTTACTTCTGGGAAAAAAAGCCAATTGGACAGAAAGCCCTTTTTTTACACGAAACTCCCATTCATTTTACTGGCATCTCTACAACTTCCCATTCCAAGATAGAAGCATGCTTTTTGTGAGATGCACCACACCAGAACACAGAAGTTTCATGGTTCCCAAGGATAATCTCAGAGAAAGAAAGAGAGAGAAAGCCAGTGCTTCAATCGGGTCGTTCAAAGAGGATACCACTCTTATAATCATAATGTATATACATTATAACTTACATCCACAGCCTGGTTATAACTAATTCTAGCCTGGATCATCTCAGGAGTGTCTTTAATACTGGTAAACTTCAAAGCATATGGATGCTGACGGTACTTCTTCTGTTGAGCAGAAAAAGATCAAAGCTGTGAATTTTGTGCTGCTCTTTCATGCTATTTGAAAGAGAAAAATCATAGGTTGCTGGAGATTAGAGTGAATTTGTGAACATAATTATTATTCCTCTTTCCTCATCTTTATGTCCTAGGTACCTTCAGATTAATATTTGTTTCAATTTAACAATAACCTTTTGCCGATTAATATTAAAGTATTTCTCCCTAAATATAAGGAAAACATTTCAAAATTGGATATTGCCTACTAAGTACTCCATAACTCAGGATTTTAAAATCTTTTTCAGATTATTTCAAATACAGTATGACAGATTATATTTTTTATCGACAGTTTCTTTAAGCAAGAGATCATATACATTTGTAGTGCGTTAATAATGGCAACCATTTAATTTACTGTTCCAGGGTTTAGGTTTCCTCCTTACATTTACAGCAAATCTGTGCAGCCATTAACACTATGCCTAATTATTATGGTATATCTTCTAGATAATTATATTAGTTCTGCTTGCTTGAAAGGACCCATAGTAGTTTCTGAGAGATCTTGTTACACATACATAATTAAGATGAAGGCTGTTTGATGGCAAAATGTCACTTTTTCTACATGGCCAGGTCTCTAAATGCTTCCCTTCCTGCATTAGCTGTCCTAAACCCATCAATACTCTTATCTCTTCTCTAAATAGTGCATACTGAATTTTCCCAATGCCTGTGATGAACTCCCAAGTCAATAAATGTGTTCATGAGTCTTCTGGAAATTCTTTCTATCTCAGTGTTTGATTCTAAAGGCATGTCATCCTTTAAATTGAGCTATGATCCACAGAAGTTTACCTATCTGAGGCAACATCTTGATTCTTTGGGAACTCAAAATACCCATAAACCACATTAACTCTTCCAAGGTATTACAAGCTTATGAGCAATGTTTCCCTTTAAAATGAGCAACCTTTCTAAGTTTAACTGGGGACAAAAGTGGTTTATTCTTAATTCTGATCAGATTTAGAGACAAATAAGGGTTGACCAGAACATGTCTACACAAAACTCCTAGAAATATTCTGGAAATTGCTTTTTAGCAGTACTATATGGGCTAGTCACTGTATGTATGTAAGAAAGGAGGAGGCTCATAGCCATCTAAAATTATTCAGTACTCACAAAAAGGTTGAGATGGACAACCTAGCAGGACAAATTTCTACCTGGCAGTTTTCACTACTAGAACATCAAAATGGTATACCTCTAAAGATTCAGAGTTACTATTCCAGCCAGCATTGCTGTACTAGCTTTTATGAAACTACCTTGCTTGACACTAGCTGAGAATCTAATTTATTGTGCCTAAGAACTCCATCCTTCTTCACTGTAAATGATTACATGGGAAAAAAAAAATGTGTTTGCAATCAGCAGATGTGAAAGGATGACCGTATTTTCTGAGACACTACACTAGTGGCTGTACTGTTATTCTCACTGAGTGAATGGACAGATGATTCCTGCATTACCCATGATTATCTAAAAAAATCACAGGATTCAGTCTCCTACTGCAGCAGATTCAGCCAGTAGGACTTCTTACAAAACAGTAAAAACCGAATACTATGGACCTTTTAACCGTTTCCACCAGGCCTTAGAAGGTCTCATGGGACTGGTATGAAGGATTCTAGAGTTTGCCTTTTCCTATAAGTGATATTGGTTACAGAGAGAAATAAGGATAAAAACTACTTGGGCCGATAGATAGCTACAGACAGAGATATCTATATGAATATCAATAGCTAGCATGAATATATATGAAAAAGGAACAAGAAGGAACGTGTATCTGTTACAAAAGAAGGTTCTGGGTCCAACGACTGGATCTTTTCATCATCTCTACTGTTTTGCTTCATTAAAAAGGTAGGCTAGTGGGTAGCAATTGAGCACTGTTTGATTGCCATTATTATTCATAATATCATTTGTCACCTACTTTGTTTTTGCAAAGGCTATATGGACTCCTACTGGTGTGTGTTTGGTATCTGGTTTCCCTCTAATTACCAGTCCTATCCCTGGTTTTGAGGGCTTTCATGTGCTGTGCCTTTCTCTTTCCCCTTTGAGTGGAAATTATTTTAATTTTATACAGACATTTTGCACGCATTATGCAGCAAATTCTGTTACATGCTGTCATGAAATCTCACCTCACTAATGAGTTCTCCTGCCTTCTTAGCCTGCTCCACATTTAATGACCCAGTGGCTATCCATCCAGCTCCTTTCATCCAGTTCAAATCTGCTCTGTATCGGTTCTGACAAAGAAAAAGAAAAAACACTATTGTTGGTGTTCATACACTTAAAATGCCATTAAAGGATTCAGACATCTCAGGGACAACAACCAAGTCAAATTAGTGCCTGCTTTTGTTTTATTCACTATTGTACAGTTGCAAGGGAAGCAAAAAATAAAACAGAGAATGAAATAGAAGTATCAGGAGTCGCCAGCACTTGTGCAATGTGCTGCGCGAGGTAATTTTTAGAAGTGGTCTACACTTTACTGTCATTTGTAATTTTTAACCTCATGTGGCAAAAACTTCAGTGTTGTGCACAGTGCACTGTTTAAAAGATCATTAATGATTTGCAATGATAAGAAAATGATATTTAGTATTTCCCAATCCCTATCCTTTTGTTATATTGGAGGGAAAGCATCTAGTTTTTCACTTTCCATGTGTTTTTAAGGAGGAAGTGTACAGGAGTATTTCTCATTTTCCTCACGAAATCTCTCCCACCAACAGTCTACTGAATTCCAAAAAGCTTATACAAGTAGTACAGCTGCCTTTCTCAAAGAAGCCAGACAGGTTTCAGTGGTTATACCTCAACAAGACCTGTACAGATACTTAACTTAGTCTCCTTGAAAAGTTCTGACTTAAAACTTCAGAATGGAAGGCCTAACTTAAAGTAACCATTTACAGTATCAGACAGTTTACCTGATGCTTACAGCTGAGCATGTAACCTGTATGAAATTTTATCACCAATTTTATCACTATACATTATTTAACCACGCTGCATATTAGGTAAAAAAAAATTAATGCACATCATATACGAACCCTAGTGTTTTATTAACATTTGAAGCAGACTTTGAAGAAGCCATGATCATAAAACAGGATTATAACTCTCCTCAAACTGTACACCTTTTGCACTGCATATATCTTTTGAGCAAATACATGGTTAATATTTACCAGTTTAATATTAATTAATAGTTGAAATATTAGGTGCATAAATATTGTGGCATTAAAAGCATAAGCATCTGAATAAACTCAGTCCTAAGTGTCTGCATGGGTTGAATGAAGGAGCACTGAAATATATTAAGAGCGGGACTTACATCACTCTGCAATCCATAGGCCCACTTGGCCCATGCCACTTTCATGTCAGTAGGCAGGGCTGTGTAGTGATGGAGAGCTGTCCTGTACCCTTTATCTGTGGCCAAATTCTGAGCCTTTTTGGCATGGACAAGGTTAACCATATCCATGGAGATATGGAACTGATTCTTTGTGTCCTCAAATCCCTTCCTGTACTCCAGATCACTCTGCAACTTTGACATTTGAAGGGAATGAGCCATCTGTGAATCTTCCTCCACAGCCTTTACTCCAATCAGCTTACCCTTCATCTTCTCATAACCTTCCTTATATTTAATCTGTGAAATAAAAAAATACACCACGAGTTATTGATCTAAGCTGCCAAACTGATAGCTCTGCTAGTAGTAAAGCAATGGTCTGTCAGTACTGTGACATGCTCGGTCCTTGACACAAGCAACTAAGAAGTCCATTTGCAAAAAAGAACTGTAATGATATAGAAATTATCAAGTGTTTGTAAAGAATAAACCTTTTCTCAATAATAATATGTTCACAAAAAAGCTTTAAGAGCTCTTTTCTTTTTGTTTCTTTCTAGGAAAAACAACATTCTCTAAGCACTGAGGTCAGAAAGTTCGTTTGGGAATTTTCTGGCCAAGCATAGATGTACTAAGTTATGATGTTTCACAGAGATTTCCACTTCATTTTGAGTTCTAAAATTCACCCTCAGGTCAAAATGAGAATAGAAAACCACAGTCAGCATGTGGGGAAAAACTCTGAATTGCTCACAGCAAACCTTCTGACTAATTACAGAATGCCAATCACCCAGTCAACTCCTCCATTGCTCCTTAGCACAAATCAATTGAGGGTGGCTCAGGGCACTGAGACATATGTGACACATCCCCAACACTCTGGTAGCAACCTGGATTGTCAGCTGTCCTATAAAGAAAGAAGGCTGATGGAGTCCGTACTCACATCACTTGCCAGATCCCTCTTTGCCTTAGCTGTCAAGAATGACAAAGCATCCAGACGGAGCACGAATCCTTTTTCCTTCTGCTTCTCCCAGCTACTCTTGTAGAGTTTCTAAAGAGATGACAATAACACAGACTCAATATATCAATATATCAATATATCAATATATTCTGTTTGTTCTACAGTCACAGTGAAAGCTCTCAGATAACATCAGACCAGCAAGCACTCCATGTCCAGCAACCATATATTTAAAGAAGAGATGTGGTGTCTTCACTGACATAATGTAACTGTGGATACAGTGGGTACTGTAACCCCATTATCTCACTGCTTCCAGTGAAATTGTCAGTATGCCATTCATCTGGAAGCATGTGGAAAATACACAGCTTCAAACTCTAAAGGTGACAAGTCCTCAGAACAGCAGATGTGACTTATATTTAATTAAGAGAAAGTAATTAAATTTAGTTAATTAAGTTAATTTAAGTAATTAAATTAAGTTTTTACATCTAAAACATTTGGACCTTTACAAAGAAAAAAATCGAACTTTCACAGACAGAACAAACATTGCAACAACAGTTGTAACTATTCACAGGAGTTAAACCAGATCTCTATCTCACACATTACCTCACTGATATTGGCAGCATTTGCTTTGGCCAGCAGAAAGACAGGATCATCTTTGCTGATGGTGTACTGATGAAGAAACTGCTCTTTTCCTGACCTGTAGGCAACCTGTTCACAGAAAGCAAAGCATGGTTTAACAAGCAGTAGTACACATTTAATAAAGAAGGAATATTGATTAAAACACCCCAAATATGGGATTTGTTAGGGTTAATTTATTTGGTGACTTTCTCTTTAGCATCATGACATTTTTTTGCAAATATGAATTTAAAAGCTGACCCACAGAGTCAGGTTGACCAATTACTCATGGAAGCAGTGAAACAAAATACGTATCAGGATACTTTAATTCTCTTTCCTAAAGTCAGCTACTTAACGGACTATAAAGCTGTCAGCAATTCATAGTCCGTACAAAATGTATGCAAGAATACTTTCATCCAATATTAAACTGCAGCTACCTTTTAGGTAGTCTTTAATAGGGCACAGAAATAGTGAATTTTAGGCACAAAATGAAGAACGTTATGCATCTGAATCTGCAGAAAAAGTTTGTGACCTAAATGTAATTGCTGACATAATACTCCAGTGAGGACTAATGTTCCAACTTTGAATGAAAATATTAAGGACCTTTTATGATCCAAGTAGCAAACATCTCCATTTTATATCCCAGAGCAACATCAACAGAGAAATACACTACTCTGTTTCAGAAGCCCATGAAGCTGTTGAAAAGCTGCAAAAAGATGCCCATTTCACAGATGTTGTATTTCTTACATCTCAAAGGAATGGGGGGAAGAAATGTCCCTACTATAAAGCTCTAAATCCATGGTTACTATCCTGACTTCCACACACATAAAGAAAGGCAGCGTTGTCCAGTACACAGGAGATAAATAATGGGAGTCAGGAGACCAGTGTTCCCTCTGATTCAATCTGGTGTCATATTTGAGACACACAACACTCATCCAAGTAAGTGCTGTGTTTTTATTGATGTAGAAGGTCAAAAAAAAAAAGGAAACATGGTAGCTGCCTGAAAAAGACCACTCAAGAAGCAGTAATGCTTCATTAACATAACAGCTGAGAAGCTGACAGCATCTTCATTTCAAGGTACAACATATTAAATGTAACTTAAAAAAAGCTCATCAAGTCACTACTGTTCCAAAATTAGTTGGTCAGCAATTTTAACAACAGGTTCCTCTCCTTTTGGAAACTTACAAGTTAGTTCCTGTCATCTAAGTCCTGCCAGGGTGTTCTGAAGTACCATCTCAGCCCTGAAGTGGCCAGGCAGTTGCACATCTGACCATTGTAGGCCCCTTCATACTGAAATTTCCTATCCTATCCTATCCCACCTGCCAGTGTGGCCCACCTCAAGGAAGAACAGGGAGTATTCTGAAGGTACTCAGTTGGGAAAATATGGCTATTTGAGCATTTTACTAAATCATAGAATTACAGAATCAAAAAGTAAAGTACTTCAGTAAAATAAGTAAAGCACTTTAACAGCCACAGCTGAAGAATGTGCTGTCTAACAAGGCTGATATAACTTGAGGTAGTCTGACAGGGCCCTCAGTGGAGAGAAACACAGAGCCTGGGATGAATGTGCATCAGTCCCTGAGCTAATGTCTACCTTGCTTTTAAGCATTGCCTGAGTATCAGTTAGGAATACTGTGATTCTCCTACAGCTTCCATCCTCACTTTTGCTACTTCGTGGATAACCAGTTTTCATGCAGATAACATTAATGTCTCAGGAATAGTCAGGTATCCTCTCATGAATGCATTTCAGCCATACTCAGATTCAGCCTATCACCAAGATTGCTTTGTAGAGGCACCCACAGCCTTTGACATCATTCCTGAGAAGCATCGTTTGTTTATTTCCATTCCCATTGGCGTTTTTGTTGTTATTTTTCTAGTTCAGAGAATTCAATGAGAGAATTCATCAAATAAATAAAAACCCTTGGAAATAAATCTCAAGAAATTTCACATTCAGAAATGTTTCATGACCGGGTTTTCTTCCACCCACCACCCCAGTGTTTGTACCACAGGAATGACCACATTATGAGTAAGTTACTTGCAAAGAGACAAATTCAGTCAAGGACTCACATCACTTTGCAGTTCCTGACTTTTCTTGGCATGCTTGATCTGAGAACTGTCAGCCACACTGGTGAACTTCAGCGCATCAGCCTTCTGTCTGTACTTTTTCTGCATCAAATTACAGCAGGTTACACAAAAGTTTCTATAATATTTACATTCCCCCCAGAAAAGTAGCGCTTTCAAAAAATACATGACTGATAGAGCCAAAGTTCCCCTGTAAATTCCAAGACAATTTTAGCAAGGTATCAACAACATAAGATTCCAAATACTACTCACTATTGTATACTTTATATATATTGTATTGTTATATTATTGTATATAGCTAGTAGTATTTCTAAGGTGAGAAGGGTAGTGCAAGAATATGCCAAACGTACTTTTCCTGACACTGCAAGCATGGACACTCTTCGATGCCAGATGTACTAGCTAACTTGCTTACAAGATCTAGGTTGCACGCCAACCAGTGAGTGTCCTTCGCAAACTGGGTGTGGCAAGACAGGACCCAAGAGAGCTCATAAACTACAGGATCAATACTGCCATCTCGTTTTCTTATGTGAGACCTCTGAAGCATATGCATGTATTATCAAAATCACTGAACATGCTACTGAGGTATTTTTTAGTTACTAACATACTTCTAAATTATCAATTATATTAGAAGGGGCAATTTCAGTGTCCTGAAGGTAACTTAAATTCAGAATCTTCCCATCTCCCAGCTCTTTTCAAAGCAGAGCTCAGTGCAGACACTGCAGTCAAGCCTTGCTGGGAGCAACGGCTGTGAGAGGACTCCACAAGGCTCAAGTCTTGGATGTGGGGAAGACATATTGTGCTTCATTCATCTTCTGGTACCAATACCTACATAAGATTTATTTGAATGGACAACTTTGCATACAGACTAATGTTTCTACTTTGGTAAACAAGATTGCCCTTACCGTTATTCCATTTTACTTTTTGTTTTATATTTGAAACACACATAAGTGAATGGAAAACTTCCATTAACTTCATCAGGCTTTGGATCAGGCCTGTTTTGTATCAATACTGCTGCCTCAGTCTTTTGCATCACTCATTTGAGAGCGAGCTAAGTATTCCTCTCTATCTTTGAGACAGTAGAAGGAAATTCAGCACCTTATTTCAAGACCACAGTATGACAGGGGAAACCAAGCATACTTTTTGTATACTTTAGTCAAATTCTTATTCTAACAGTTCAACCGTGAAGTGGGGCATTCCACCTACGAAGGGCGTAAATGCATTTTTTCATTATCTGGCATTTCAGTAGAGAAATCCTTCTGTTTGAACTGATGGGTGAACAGATCAGTTTATGCTGTGTCTCTGCTATGGGAACACAGAATAGAAGTTAAAAAAGCATGCAGCACTTCAAAGAGGTGCTCATCGCTTTATTTTAGGAACCTGGAAGGAAGGGAGGAAGATTAAAAACAGCATGTTTTGTCACATTGCATGGAACACAATATAGTGACATTCTGCAAAGAACTGACAAAATGCCAGGCCCTGTATGGCAACAGAGATCTCTAAAATACTATCCACCAGTCTCCAGTTCAAGTGACTGTCAGCCATCTCTTGGCCTTATGTAGCACTAGAATGAAAAGGCAGATCATTATGGATTAAATATTTGTGGAAGTGATTATTACCACAGCACACGACAGCAGCAGATGTCAGTCTATCCCTAGCAAGACAGTAGATCTGAGAGTAGCTGCTCTTCTTCTTTTTCTCAGATGCATTTTTTCCCCTTGCAGGAGTAGTGAGAGGATGTCAGAAACCCAATGTATTACAGAGTGTGATCTCCAGTAACTAACTGGCTTCTGTTCCTTCCCCCAGCCTTAAGTGGAATTTTATCCTTCTTGTCAAACTTCCCCTAATGTATTCTTCTATATGTCCTCTAGTTTTCCTAGCTCTAGTGAGATGATTGAACCATAGCTAAGCAGCTGAGGAGGTGTACTTCCATAAGGCTAATGGCAGTGCAAAACCAAGTGAAAGCAATGAAAAGCAGCACAAGCTGAAGCGGACAATAAAGTCACATCCCTTATTTGACAAAGAGCAAGGAAATTCCACACATGGCTAACAAACATCCGATTTTTCAACACTGTTCCTTAAAACTCTATGCACTTCCTGTAGCATATGTCATAGAAACTCTAATTCTTTCTAATACCTCTCTGCAAAATGAGCAGGTGAATTAAAAGAGGTGGAAGCATAATTATGGGCTCATCTGCCTCACAAACTTGAGACAATAATCTTATAACGGGAAACATATTTTTAACCTCTAACCTAAGATCTCCTAAACTGTTGAATAACTAAACAACATCCATCAGTTCTTCCATTTCTCAGGTTTCCATATTAGGAATTACCTATTCCACATAATTTAGTGGAATAAATGCACGTAAACCTTTGAGTAAACAACAGACAGAAGCCTGAGTACTTTTCTTACCTCACTGACCAAATCTCCTGCTTTTTTGGCTTGTTGTATATTAAGACTTCCTTCTGTGATACACCCAGCTCCTTTCATCCACATTAGATCTGACCTATATCGAAGCTGTAGAGGAAAATGACATTTATTGGCATGTGGAACACATGTAAAATTTTTGCGTGTGAACATTTTCACCGTTTCCAGTTTCAAAGGCATTGCAAAGACATATAAAATAAGTCATCGTGTAATCAAACAGCATTGTATGAATGAGAATTAATGTCAAACTTAAGAAGTCTATAAACACTCATGCTGCTTATATCAGTTAAGCTGAGTATACATCATCTTACGTCACTCTGGAGACCATAGGCCCTCTTTGCCCATTTTGTCTTCATGTCTTCTGGAACCACTGTGTATTCATGCAGTCTCTTTCTATAATCTAAGTCACTAGCAAGTTCCTGGGCCTTCTTAGCATGTCTCAGGTTTATCATATCCATAGGCAGATGGAAATGAGTCTTACTCTCCTCAAAATCTTTTTTGTAGGCAATCTAGAAATAGAAGAAATGAAAACAAGTTGTCTGTACCAGTGCGCTGCAAAGTCAACGCTATCTTAAATTTCCACTCTTGTTTGGGTCCTATAAGGGGTCTACAAAACAGATGACAAACTCTGGAAACATCTTCTCTATTATAGTACATATGACTTTTAAACAAACTTTAACCTGCTTGAAAAGTTCCATGTAGAAGTGTTTATACTGGGGGTTTAATAGGATGTTATTTTCCTGCCCCAAAATAAGGACAGCACCAGCTCAAAATTCCCTGTGAGAACAAAAATACTGTGCAATCATTGCAGAGCCACAGACAGAGGAAGGAAACCAACCTTTGCCTTGTTAAAAGCTTCCAAGAATTTTTTATAGTGAAAGCAGTAACAGTGGTAGATTGCATACTGTTGCTGAAAGATTCACAATTACGAATAATACCTTCTGACTCAGAGAAATAATTAATTTACCTCACTACTCATCTTGGCCACCTTCAGAGAGTGTAAAAGTCTTGAATCTTTGGCTCCAATTGCTTTTCCTTTTGTTTTTTCATATTCTTCTTTATATTTAATCTGTAAAAAAATTAGTTTCAGTCAAAGAACATTTCCAATTATCTAAAAGATAAAGTAATATGATTTCCACTGGCAGTTTGAATGGTCAAAATGTAGAAGGGTTTAGTCTGATTCTCATGTTGTCACTTCAGATTTCCCAGATTTTCTAAGAAATTCCCAAAGGTGCAAGGTTGGTCTCATTTATGTTGCCTTTAACTTAATTCCTTCAGGCTCATTCCTATGAGGTGGATATGCTTATAAGCTGATTAGCTAAATTATCTGGTTCTTAAAGCAAAAGATAGAGAATCAATCATGTAAAAACAAGCAAGGAATGAAAAATTTTATTTTCTTAATGAGGTGGGATTTTGGAATCACCATCATTGCCAAACACTTCCCACTTGCAGGAAAAGTTTCTTCTTTTTTTGCCTCTCCACAGGCTAAGAATTATGAGGTAAGTTGTTTAAAAAGTGTTTGGAAATTTTTTTAGATACATCTATTTATGTTAAAGAAGCAAGGTAAAGAAATATGCATTCCCTTTACAGGGAATGATAACAGTATTTTTGAGGCTTTAAACAATTCAAAACACTGAATTTTACTAAAGGGGTTGTTTTGCCTCCTTCTGTACACTTGTATTTAGAAAAAACAATTTTCAGAGTGTGAAGTTTCACAGAAGTCTGAGCAAGTTTCCAACTGTTCACCAGCCATTGAGAAAGATGAACAGCCAAATGTAGGACTTTAAAGTTCAGATGAAGTGAGTTAAGCTCTATTTCCCTGTTCTATAACAACTTATATAAAGAATAATTCCTAGGTAATTAAATATAACATACATCACTGGCAAGATCCCTTGAAGCTTTGGCAGCAAGTAGAGGCAGAGAATCAAGTTTCATTACAAAACCCCGGCCCTTACTCTTCTCCCAGCCTTCTCTGTACTTAATCTGAGAAAGGAAAGACAGCAACATGTTACTAGCATCTAACAATGAGCATGAATCCCAGCACATTATAGCCACAGAGTGTTGCTCCACAAGACTCCACTAATGCAACCCAAATAAAACTTAGGGGAAAAACACAGTTATGAATACTTGCAGTAATGCCAACTCACAACCACAAAAAAATTATGAAACCGTTTCAAAAATAACAGTCACACCAGTAATAAGACTGGAAGTTTTGCACTCATTTGTCTTGTTGAGCTTTTTTCCCTTCAAAACTACCTACAACAATGGAAGCCTGAAAAAAATACTTTAAAAATGAAATAGAATTTAAACTTTTCCTGTAAGTTCTTGATTTTAAAACCTAAGTGTCAAAGTAAATCAATGTATATTGTCATGAATTCTTAATAGCAGCAAGAGTGGGCTTGATCCAAGTTCACTGAAGTTACTGTGTTTCTTTCCATTGACTTCAGTAAGCTTTGACTTATCATAACTATGCAAATGTTCCTTCTTCATATAAATACCACCTCAGTGGTATTGTGAAGCTGTAAAGTGAACACTGGTATACTAAACAAAGTCAAATCATCTGAAAAGGTCTAGTGGTTTCACTGTACTTGAGACAGTATCTCTACCTACACCAGAATATCCATACCACATTTCATGCTGTTTACTGAAGATCAATGATAAATGCTTCCAGAAATAGTATCATCATTTCTACATTCATTTCTGTCTATTAACAGCATCATGAGTAACAATACCTCCACACCATGTGACTTACCTCACTGTATAACTCAGCATTTGCTTTCGCTTTGACTAACTGAGGTACATCCTGAGGCAGAGTGTAGTTTGTTTTTGTCTTCTCATACTGCGCTCGGTAGTTCAGCTGCCATATATTGAAAAAGTCAACAACAAACTCAGTTATTTTGAACTCACCCAAAATATGACTGTTAGATTAATTAACTGCCATTGAATTTCAGGCTATTAGTGCTATGTTGTAGATTCACTCATAGATATGGCTGACAAGAGGGCAATAAGGCAATTGTAACTTTTACTTAGGTAGTAGGAAGTAGAATAAATATTCTATAAATAGAATAGTTACTGATTATCTGTAAGAAGAAAATATCAAAACCCATGCATCAATAAATACACAGAAGAAAAACTAACACAAATATTAAAAATGGAGGGAAATATTACATCTACTGGTATGTTTCCCACATTTTTTAAAGGATTTAACTCAATTTTTATCCTTGTTTTGGTTGTAAATCTGTAGATGAACTATCAAGAATAAAAACACATGAATGCTGCAAGTGCTATGAAACAGAATTATCTCATAATTGTAACAAACAATTGTGGTTAATGATGACAGAACTTACATCACTGAGCTGCTGCGCATTTTTTTTGGCTTGAGCGATTTGTGGAGTGCTGGCAACAGAGCTGTACTTCAGCTTGTCTATGCTTTGCCTGTAGTTTACCTAATTTAAGATAAAATAAAAAGATTTAATAAAGGAAGAAATGGCCAGACCAGAAAATGAGAGAATGAGTAGACAAAGGTTTATTAGCTATTATTCTAGATAAATCATGACCCAAACAATAATAAGTTGAGGTGTTCACCGGGATCTCTTGGAGGAGATGTGAGTTAATGCTCTAAAAATTTCCTAGTCTGAGATTATTACAGCTTGTATCTCACTTTGAAAATGAACCTCATTTATGACCCTTCTCCTTCAAAACAACAAATTCTTAAAAAATTGCAGTTTCAGCTGGTCCTCAAAAGCACTCCTATAAAACTGATACTCTTAACCATCACTTGGACTATTTTTATCTTTATCAGGCTGTAGAGCTCATATAACCACAGCAGTACACAAATTTCTTCATATTGTTCCATCAGTAACTCAACCCCAAGAACAGAGGGCACCTCTCTCACACAGATCACAGGTATAAGGAAGGTTACTTGACCAATTTGCTCCCATTTCTATGTGACCAACCAGTTCCCCTTCAAAGGGGAACACCTATCTTCAGGGAACTCACAAAGGATGAGAAGCCTATTTAAGTCTCCTCATCCTTTCATTGCTTGATGCTGCCGTTGAAGCTGTCCAGGATGGTGAGATGTTTTGCAACACAAACTAGGGATAGGTCAGAGCTCCCTCATTTCACATCAGTGTACAACCTGTGTTGAACTGAAGCCAATGACAGGAGGTGGCAGCACTTTCTATTCCTCTGAGCTCCCTTGACTCCCTACACTTTTTTTCTTTAACTTTGTTATCACTAGCTGTTTGCTCCCATGATTAAATCATCATTTGACACATGCAATCTATCACAAGCTCTCCTACAGGGACAGGATGAGCCATGCAAGTCATAGGAAAATATTTACATCTTTCAAAGGGACCAACTTCCTTGTTGTCTGATACGAAGGAGTAAGAGTAGCTGGGTAATTGTAGTCAACACCATCATGCTTGTAATCAGACTTATAGGCTATCTGAAACACAGGGAGAACAAAAAAAAAATCATCTTTTTTTTTAAGCTGTCATTTGCGTGAATAATTATCAGTCAAGAGGAAAAGAGAAACAATAATATTAATATTAAATGCAGAAAACAAAGTAAGTTCAATGTCATGAGTGACAAAGAAAATGAAATTATTTGCATAGTTTAGCCACTAATTGATTCTTTTTCAGCTCCTCAATTAATCCAATGCCAACAGTGGGAGCATTAACTTAACTTCCACCTATGACACATTTCTTTTATCTTTCTGCTTAGTTCTCAAGCTTCTTACAGATTTGTAAATAATGTACTTGAAGGAATGGTATGTAATGAAATAGCTTCTTGACTAACCCAGCAAATTAAATTGGAATCCAGAAATCTTCATTAAAGACTTTTTTTCAGCAGAGGCCTGACCCTGGGGGTGGTGGCAAGAAACCTTCAGCATTCTACTGATGTCAAAGAAAACTGAAGGAGCTCAGTATGTTGCCAGATAACTGAATTTGCTTATTTTAACTTCTTCCACACAGTGAGCTATAAATCAGTACAAAAAGGTTTCTACAATTTCTCCTTTTCTCAACATACCTATCCTTTAGAGCCTCAATACAATATGATTTAAAGTTTTCTATCTACTTAATCCTGGAAAAACTTAAAAGGTAAGAAAGCAACAGCTATACAAGTGTGATTAACAGACTTACATTGCTTGCCAAGCTGCCAACCTTCATGGCATGTAGCATTCGCCTGTCCATGCCAATACCCACATAATGACCTTTCACCTGGTTCTGGTAGGTTTCTTTGTATTTAAGCTGTACAAAACATAGCAAAAATACTCTGATAAAATATACCTATTTTTAATATGAGTTTCCATACGTTACAGCAGTGAAACAAATGATTACAGCTGTGGTCTACTAGTGTTGCACCACTACAGAACTCATGAGTCCTCCACAATCTTGGTACTTTAATAAACAAAACTTAAAACCCTCTGTGAGTTTCCTGTTTTACAAGATGCCATTTACATGTTCTTCGTATCACCTGGATACCACATAAAGGAAATACCTCCACATTCTATTGCTGCTTATTTTTTTCATCAGAAACAGATATTAGAATTAAGTCGCATATAAGCATTATTTGTACATTAACAAGTGATATTATAAACATCTACCAAAACCGGACTGCTTTGGTGAAGCTTTCATGAAGACCAGTAGGGAATTTGACTAGATAAACCACTCAACCATCTCATGCATGTGGCAAAAGATTTACTCCTCCTAGATTTCAGAGAACAGTAGGAAGCAGTGTAAAAATTATACTTGAGTATCATGTGGTGTAATTATTAACATTGATGAATTTCACACAGTAAACATGTTCCTCTCTGACATTAACTCTGGTAAAGAATCTTCTGCTTACCTTTCCAGTCAGGAAATGGGTATACAAAATTCAATAAATAATAATTACAATAGATAACAGTAACAACTGGCACCTACGTGTCTAGATTAGCAACTTCTCTTCCATATATCGAATACTTCTTTTCATAATCCTATATAAAATGAGCCCAGTTATCCATCAGAATAACATGAGGTGCTGGAAACTTACATCACTGGTGAATTTTGATATCTTGCTCACATTCTTGAATTGCGGAGTATCACAGTAGTTCATGCTGTAGCCTCTGTTGTTTTCAAGATCCTTCTTATACTCCACCTTAGTGACAAAAATGCACAATGGGTAGATACAGTAAAACCTTAACATGCTTCATCAAGTTCATAAACACACTTTTCATCAGCCAGACTCACTGTTCAGAGATTTTGATACATGGCTTTCATGAGATGGCATATGATGAAAATTAATATGATTTTCATATACTCAGTTCTTGCTTGATATGCAAAAGGAATGCAATCAATTTCATCCACTTTATGAGACAGTGACATGAAGAAAATCATTAACAAACCCAAGGAATCTATGAAGGAATTTTATGGTGAGTGTGGACTAAATGAAAGCAAAAAAAGCAATGGGTGTTTTCCACCATGAAGTATTGACCAGGGGGAAGCTTACCAGCAGAATTCTTCAGAGTAAGTTTAAATACAGAACTGGTTTAATATTTTCATTAAGTTCCTTACTCTGAAGTTGGAATGTTGAGGGTGATATTAAAAGGGGTGGTAATGGAAATATGACTAAATTCAGCAAAGTAGAGCTTAATACATGTAGGAAGAAGTCATAAAAATTTCAGCTATAAGAGCTCATCACCTGGAAAGGCTAAGAAAGAGAAAACTGTTCATCTGTAGGCTGACCTCAGAAAGATGGCAAGATGACAAAGTAACACAGCCATCAAAAAGGTAAGTGTAGTCCAAGGCTGAAGCAAGTGAAGACTTTTGAGCAAGCACTGGAAAGTGCATGTGCTATGTACCAGGATCCAGCAAGACCTCATCAAGAACTTATGTACTCTTACAGTCATTCCTGATTCAGGAACAGCTTCTAACAGCTGCAATGGAAGACTGTGAGAGATGAAAGGAATTTGGCTTGCTTAGTCTAGGAAAACAAAGGCAGAGAGAAGAAAATAATATCCGCTTGTAAACATCTCAGAAAGGCAATCATGCAGACAACTGAACTAAACTAAAGGGCAATGGTGGCACAAAGCACAGTAGTAATAAAGTGGACAGGAATAAATGCAGGCTAGAAATTAGAAGAAAAGTACTACTTCCAGGGGTTTTTCATTATTGAAGGTTTTATATTTTGACATCTCAAGAGTATAAGTTTTTAAACTGCCATGGGGAAATCTCTAGAAACTCAAATTTATTAATATCTTTATAGCTGATATGACACTATAAATAAATTAATAATTCAGAATCTACTGAGAATTCCCTAGCAATCTTCTCTTGCCAAGCAGAAGAATGCATTAGGAGTAACTCGCAGTCTTTCACATGATGGAAGAAAAGAGAAACCCGCATTAACAGAATGGTACAAATTTTGGCTGAGTTGGTGTTACTTCCTGATTACCAGTAGAACCTTCTTTGAAATGCTCTAAGTATCCTTACATACCCAAGTTATCCTAAAGCATTTATGTTTATAGCTTCACATGACATTAAGAGCACAATTCAGGGTGGGGTTTTTTTTCAATTTATATTCTTAATGTAGCCAGAATTAGGATTACTTTTCTGAGGTTAGCTTCCCTGTACTTCCAATACAAATCATTGGAAGTGTCAGGTAACAGCACCTGAAGATCTGCCCTTACACCTTTCTTTCCTGTTACTGAGCTACACACAGATCATGTTTGTTACATTCAGGGCAATAAAAACAATATTTGTAGTACTTACCCATCAGACACAAATGTTAGTATGAGCTGCATTAACTTGTTAACAGACCAACTGAACCCCTTACCTCACTGACAAGCTTGTTAACACTTTGGGCTTGCTTAAGGGCTAAGTTGTCTTCAGCTGTTAGGGAGTGAAAGTGAGCTGCACCTTTCATCTTGGAAAGATCTTTCTTGTATTTTACCTAAAAAAAAAAAAAGTAGGAAAAATTATAAAACAGATGTCTACCTTCTCACCATTGCTGTTTAGACTGGCTTCATGAGGTGGGATTAGATTTTTCTTGTTCTAGTCTTGATAAGCAAATTGAACTTCCTAAGTTGAAACATTGCAAGTTGTTCCTGAAATAAACCTCATAGAAAGTCACAGCCCCAACAATCCCTATCAAGACACTTCACTAGACAGCAAGTTTTAGAATCCATTTTTTACATAGATTGAACAGCACTAGTGGTTCATAGCTTGAACAGATAACTAGCAGATTCTAGTGACTGGCTGAAGCTATTTACTGCTAGTGTCCATTACAGGCTAGTACATGCTGAAAGACTAAACAGAAAACAGCCTTAGCCCATCAGCCCAGATAGACCCACAGGGGATAACTGTCCATACTACAAAGGTTGTCACTAGCAGGAACCCTTCACAGCAGCCACAGGGTAGTGACCTACAGACTGACCCAATTTTTGTCACTACACACAATGGACTCCACAAATAGGACTGTGGCTCTTTAATCCATGGGCTGCATTCAAGAATCACACATCACCACCTTCCTTGCCAATTCTTTAGCTTAGCACCCAGAACTGAAAATCCCCAGCCTAGAAATAAGCTCAGTCTTGTGAAGTGACAGTGTCATACTCTATGGTTTCTTTTTCTCCATATGACTTGTTTTGTGCTAGAGGCATGATACATCAAAATATCAAAACCAGTTCAACTCATTCATCCTCCATTTATTCACTACTGGGAATACCACAGTAGTCCACAGGATGATTAAGGCAGTTGAAGGTTTCATTAATAATACAGGTCCAGATTTGCCAGAAGGGTTAACCTAACAGTAGGGATCCCCATTAGTTGCTACATCCATCTCCTCCTTCATGCCAGTTGGAGCTGTGTCCTCTTGTATTAATGGATATTATTAATCCAGTTCCCAGCAATGTAGTGAAATGTCATTGTTGTTTACTTCTCAAGTGTAATTTTAGCATTCTCCTTCCAGGCACTGCTCTGACATACTGCTGGTTTTAATTGTTTATGAATTGTATTGATTCAGGTTTCATACTTACATCACTTGCCAATTCATTTGCTTTCTTGGCATTTTGATAAGCTGGAGTGATCATAGCAGGAAAGCTTCCTTTCCCTCTGCGTTCTTCAAACTCATCCATATAATGCTGAAGATTATATATAGAAAAATGTATGAGTGTTTAATCATCATACATGAACAGGTGAGGCCATGGGTGATTTCATAAATCCCATAGTCCTTGTTAGCAGGAAAATTCATTGCTTCATTTTTACTTTTCTTTTTTATGAAGAAGAAAATTAAATCACCTATTAGATTAAGTGTGCCTGCAACATTACTTGTGTTGCATTGCAAGATAAATTTAGGTAGCAATTAGCTGAGGTCAAGATAGCATTGAAGTATACAGTAATACACAGTTCATACAGAGGTGGTATCTGCTATCCGTTCTCTTCATCAAAATGTTTCCTTGTAAAACTATAAACACACCTAAGGGTTTGGACAGCCAGGAAATTTGCTTAAACTTTCTGAATTTAGCATAGGGTCAACCTTTCATTGTGATGTGAACAGAAGGCTCTTGATCTCTCCATAGCCATATCTCACATCATAGCTGATCAAAACCACTATTCCTCTAGTGCAGTGATATATTTTGACAAAGGATTCCTTAATGAAGCAGAAATATCTAGCTATTAAAGTGGGAGCAAAACACCTTAGGGACAAAATCACAAAATTCCATTTGCTTGATTTAAAAAATACAATTATTGCCAAATTAATACTCTTAAATCCATCGATAGATGATTTTATGTTTGACAATTTGAAAAGCCTTTAGATAATTTAATAACAAAAAAAACTGGAGCTTCTTTTAAAATGGTAATACCTAATGACCGCCCTAAAGCTTTCTATGTCAAGATGTGGGGAGAACATGGTAAGTATACAAACAAGATACAGTGTAATGTGTCTTCTTTGAAATCTTTTGTAAATCCTTCGTAGTAAACAGGTAGTTTAAATGAAAAAAGAATGTGTGGCATGCCAAGAATGTCATGGAGAGCACAGATAGAAAGGACTATAAATATTTGGGGTATCTCTCTTGTGACTTCTCAATGCAAAAAAACCCACTGTAGGTCACTTTATGCACCATCAATGTTACATGGTAAGATAGGTCATGTATTGTGACCAGTGTGATGCAATTACAGTTATCACATCTAAATTATTCTATAAACAGACATAGAAAATAAAAAATAGCCATCATTAATGACTGAGTTAGTTTCTTAAAATGCCATTTTTGCAGCTTGCCATTTTCTTTCTCTTCTTTCTCAAATCCTTTCTAATATTGCTCATATCACAAGACAGGATTTTCAAAGTTCCAGAGAATTAATTTTAGCCACTTCGAAGATTTTAAAACATGAACAAAACAGGTGCTCAGCACACAGGAACTTTATAGTAATGTTCCTTAAATTGTCTCATGTCATATATACATTGGTATGATGTGCCCCTATGATCTTGAGAGTTAGAAATCTAATCCCTTTACCTGTGTTAAGTCTTGCTTCACTCAGAAAGGTCCATTAATTTCAGTGGCTCTATTTTATTTGAATAAGAATATCGAAATCCAATCTATGCAGATTAAAACTCAAATAAAATTTGAAGTCTGTGACTGAAGTTTCAAAGATACTTTAAAAGAAAAAGAACCCTTAATTCTAAAGACAGAAGCATTCTATAATGCTTGAAAATGCAACTGGTGCTTTTTTAAATTAATTTTATTTGTTTATTCTCACTAAAACTTGTAGTAATTCAAAAGATAGAGACTAACTGAAGGCTTCATTGCTACATATTTCAAACTCATATTCCTCAAGAATGGTTTGATTTTCACACATTACAAGATATAGGTTTGGACAGAAGGGAAGAAACATAAAATACCAAATATCTTCAGACAATATAGTCCCTTTTCATTCATTTCTCCAAAGTATGTGGGTCTCATGAGGAGTAAGGATGAAAAACCTGAGACTAACCATATAGTTTTGTTTATACAAAACCACTATTCAATTCCTTTCAAACTCCCTTCAGCTGTATTCAGTACTATTTAGCTGTACTATTTTCCTAATTCAATTGAATGCATTTTGAGAGACCACAAAAATAATGTAATTCCCTTAAAAATGAAACAAAGGCAAAACGAATGCCACAGACCAAAACAGAACTAAAGCCTAATTGGTTCCACAAATACAGAACTACAACTTGTCAAGCACTCAAGACTATTTTTTTAGATGCTCTGAAATCTAAGAGGACATGTATGATCTTCAGTGCTATTCTCACATATTTAGAACTGCAAAGCTTCTAAGATTCCTAAAAACACTTGCAAGGGAAAAGATGCTCATTCGTCTACTAACTTGCTACCTATCATTTCACAGTTTTTCTCCTAACTGAATTTACATTTTCTTTCACATGGACTTGGACATTTTCCACAAGTAAACACATTTCAGTGTGAGACGTTAACAATATCACAATAGAAATGTACAATGCATACATGCACACATATAAAATACGGTAGGGCTTACCTTTTGGAATGACCCTACCATAAGGATCATGCAGTGACAGTGTATGCACCCTGCAGTCTAATCTTGTAAATCTCAGTGCCAAAATATATCACACATTCAGAGCATGGTGCTGTTGCACACCATGCCTTCCCTTCAGACCTTACATTTTCATACAGAAAAGCACAGTGAAAATAGGTCTCACTGTAGTTTCTAAAGTCTTCAGCAACTGGCCATAGTAATGGTCAACATCAGCATGGGTATCTCTTAGACGTTGCATACCTGGCCATATTGATCTACGTGTTCCCTTGCAATAGTAGCATCTGTTCCGGCTATATGGGTGGCTTTTCCCTTGATCTCTTTTTCATATCTTTGATGATACTTTACCTAAAAGGAAAAAAGAAATGAGTTTACTCTCATACACAAATGCTGCATAATGATTAATAATCAACCATGTGCAACAAAAGATCATCAAAATTCCCACTGCCACAAATCTACAGAAGTCAAATATGTCACTTGAAAATATAAAACCAAAAATAGTGGTGTACTTTTTAATAATGCACTAGGAACACGGGACTTGCCATTTCAACCCAAACCATTAGCTCAGTGTGTTCAGTACCACCTGCTTGTCAGCAGCTAATTCCTGATGCTCCAGCAGGTTAAGAAAATAGAACTGATTGTAATGTAAATCACAGTTACCACAGAGCACTGCTTCTACCAAAGGGTCACCTGAATGCCATTAATAACTGGACTTGTTTCTGAAAGATTCTGATCTCCTCAATGATCAAGAGAATTTTAAGCAATCAACCTTCAAGTTTAGACCAAGATTTGCACTACCTTTGCTAAAGTCAAAATAACGCCTGTAATCTGATGCTGCCCTTTAATCACCATGTGTTTTTACTGACACAAATCCACAGATCAAAGGCAAACAAAAACATTTAAGTATTCTAGAGACAGTTGTATTTGCCTTCAAAATTACAGATCTTCTCTTTTTTTCCTCAATGACTCTTAATAATGTTTTAAATTCACTTCCACTGAGTTAGCACAATATGTTATCATCTACAGCAAAAAGGGCTTTCCTTTCAGTCGCCAATGACAAAACACAATTAATTGTACATTTGATGACTTTTCACAATGCTTTTTAAAGCATATAGGGGTGCTGTAGTTTTGCCATGTTTGGAGAGGAACAGAAAGCCAATAAAGATCAGAACAGCAAGGAGCTAAAAAACCCCACAAACAGTAAGGAGAGCAAAATGAGTGGAAAAGAAAGCTATGTTTTATAAATCTATACCTATGTCAAAGGTATGCATGTATGTGTGTGTATATATTCAAGAAGCTAGTTTCTTGAATTCATAAAAGCCTCATCCTGCAACAGCACAAAAGAAGGAACAGGAGAATGAACTGCAAAGATCCACTGGGAGCATGGAAATTCATGGCAAAACAGATCTCTGCAAACACAGCTTTCCCCTTATACAACATCACCTAGAAATATTGCAGCTGTGTAAATTAGAGCTGCACTTTAGCCCCTCTAACTCATACTGAGTTGGGCAGAATGAAATCAAAGACCTACATCTAACTCTTAATTATCTTCCTTCTCAGTTGCGTGCAACAGGAGGCAGGGTAAAGGGGCCAATTTTGCCCACAAAAATCCAGAGTGTTGATTCACAAATAAAATGCCTTTTTGTCCCTGAAAAGATAATCACTTGAAAATTTGTGCATGAAGTGCACTGCCAGCGTAACTCCACAATGCTCATGGAATTTCTGCTGATAAATATTCTAATACAAAATTTGTGTTACAATTCGTTTCTTCCCCAAACAGACTTTGCTTTGGACACTTACATCACTGGCTAATTCATTTGCTCTCTTGGCTATCTGATAAGCTGGAGTGATCATAGCAGGAAAGCTGCCTTTTCCTTTTCGTTCTTCAAAGTCTTCTGTGTATTTCAACTGTAAAAATTCAAGACAGTTCAGTAGCAGTTAGATCAAATGTATCTTGATTGCACACATAATCAATTCTTAAAGTTGCAAAGTCAAGCATCCGATGGCTGTCATCTGCCAGAAGGAAGATGAATCATGAAGTCTGAATCTTTACAATGTAGTCTTTAACGATATGACTGTGTATCTTCTGCAGGATCTCTGTGTCTCATTCAGAGTGTAGGATGGATCACAGCTGTTTAAAGAAAATCTGAAGTTGTCTGCAAGATGCCTGCTTTATTTATATTAGAGTCAGACATTTTCCACTACTTTGCATAGCACCCAGTTGCTGGGTATAGAACAGACTAGTTCTCTGCCTTCAATTCTGACAGCCAGCTAGTCCCTAGAAGTGAATAAGGGCTTTAAAACTGGAAATCTTAAATGCTTAGTGGTAAAATGAGTTTGCCTTTAAAATATTAGTATTTTACTTTAGTTTATGGTCATATTTTTAAGTGATTTATAAATGTCCTAAGAGGCACTTGAGAGTCAAAAACAGGTCAACCTATTTTGTTTCACTTACATCACTCGAAAGCTGGCCTGCAACCTTTGCATGAAGTATATCTGGAGTGTCTACAACAGAGGTGAACTTCGAAACTCTCTCTTCATGTCCCCGCTTATATTCCACCTGAGGGAGAAAACATAAAAAATAGATATTACAAACAAAAAATATTTTCTATCAGAAGGCTTCAAGAGAAAACAAGCAACAGCAGTCATGACACTTCCCAGTGCACACTCAAGCTATCACTATATTTCAGGCCCTATTTCCTTGAAGTGAATGCCAGAAGCAGACAAAAATGGACCCAGCTAATCAAATTTTCAAGTAATATTAGATTTATGTGAGCCATAAATTTGATTAAATATCATGAGAATAGTCATTAATGCACCATCTAAGATCGTACTGCAATGACAATGCAGACAGTGTTTGAACAATGTAATACTTTAAAATCACTTCTACAGGATTTATTTTTACCTGATCTTTTTCAGTTGAATTGTTATTTTTCTAAGTAAGCAATTTTCTGTGCATATATTTGAAATAGCATGTATATGAATTCAATTCAATATTACAGGTACTGAACTTCAAATAATAAAGTGAAAAAATCAGAGCAAAATAAATAGATTAATAGAGCCATAAAGGGAAAATAAAGGAGGTAATGAATTAAATAAATATTTTGGAGTGATTCACAATCACAAGCACAACAAAAGTTGCTACATCTTTCAGGAAATACCTATAATGTAAGTCATTTATGCTATATGATTATCTTCCTAAAGCCAAGTAGTTTGCTAGTGCAACAAACATTCATCATAGAACCTAGTGTCTGAAGTAAATGGACTAAACCCAGGATTCTCCAAATTTGGCAGTCTAAAACAGGATTGAAAAACACGTGACTTACATTACTGCTCAGTTGGGTGGCTCTCTTAGCAACCTGATAACCTGGAGTGATCATAGCAGGAAAGCTGCCTTTGCCTCTCCGCGGCTCATATTCTTCTGTGTATTGAAACTAGAAAATGAACATTTTTTTGTTTAGGTGTTACAGAAAACCCACTGTAGTTCAATATGATTCCTCTTTTAATGCCTGCTTTCTAAAAATAGGTATCACTTTATTTAAAGGTAAACAAATTAACTTCTGCCATTTTAGGCAGAAATATTTCCTACATACAACAGAAAACATTCCCCAGTCATAACAATTATCCACTGCTAACTAGCTCTGTTGGCTGAGTCACTAACCCACTGTATGGACATCGATGATCAGTCATAATTCAGAAGTTATTTTCTTCAGCCATGGAAATACAGTCAACGAAAGGTCTACTCTATGGAAAATAACATTTTCCATCATGAGTTCTGTCCTACTGATGTAAACAGCACTGACTTCTAGATCCGGTCACCTCAGATATCATTGGTCAGTAGCTGAAGTGGTTCTCACTTACACAAATATTTAAATGTATGATTTCCAGGATGGGCAATAGCGCTTTTACGTGACTTTAATCACTTGGTTAAATATCATTATTGACGGAAGTAAACATGTGCTCTGATGCACTGGTAGGTCTTCAGAATATGACAGACCATGAAAATAAAGCCATTTCAAACATCATCCCACTTACATCGCTCAGAGCCTTCTGTGCCTGTGTTATCTGGACCATATCAGGATCTGGGATGGTTCCAGAGTACCACGATTTTCCTTCTGCATAGGCAGCATAGTAAGCATTCTACAAGACAAAAATTAAATAACTCCCAATCTTTACCTTTGTTTTCATACACAAACAGCTGATCTGACAGAATAAAATAAACCACACACAGTGCTCTGGTAGCAATATTTACTCTGTGAAGATATATAGCACATGACCTACACTCCACATACCTTCAGAATTGCCAGGGCAGAACTTGCATAACAAGAACTGACATCAAGACGTCAGGATCTAGGATCCTGGAGTAAGACTCAAGTAACTTCCCCTGGGAATCAGATCACTTGTTGTGAAGCCTCAGTGCCAGTAGAAAGAAGACACATTGAGTATGGCTGCACATGCAGTAGTCCAAACAGCTAACTATATAGATACACTATTTCTTCCCTGTATTCTGATTCTTGCACCCTAAGCTATAACTGAGCCATGCTGCCTTGAAAAGTTTAGCCAAATAAGAAGCAATGTTGGTTTTACCATTGAAATGCTACGATTAAAACCCTAAAAATCAAGTTTGCCAGGGCTGATCCTTGGTCTCCTGCAGGCTAGTGGCTTGGAGACTTGAAGAATATTTCTTACCTGGGTGGCCAGTTGTTGGGCTTTATAGACAGCTTCAATTTCTCTGGATCTTGCATCCCACTGAAAGACTGATTTAAATTCTTGCCCTTCCCGATATTTTGTCTAAAAAATAAAAAAAAAAATAATAATTAGTATTAGTAGTTTGTTAGTAGAGAATAACATACACCCCTCTTAGGAGAACAAGAAGAAGGGAGACATACAAGGTTAACAGTCTCTTAGTTCACAGTGTTATGGAGTCCGCATGAAATGCAGTGACAAAAGGAAATGAATGCAAGATGAAACAACAAAAACAGTGCAATTCCCACCACAACAAAATCACTTCAGTACCTGCCAGTTTTCACTGCACCTTATATCAGTCTAAAGGAAGGTTACTTCCAAAACTCCTCAGACTTACTTGACAACCCCTCTTGTCTATCACACACTGACACCATCAAACAGGCAGCTGTGGGACAAATCAGCTCAGGGAATTAGTAAATAGACTTTTGCTGTGTTACCTTTCAGCAATGTCAGTTCCTTCATTCTCCTCACTGCAAAAATCTCCAACACCAACAGAAGAGAAGCAGAGGAACAATGTGACTGCACAGAACTAATATGCTGGGTGGCAGCATCAACACAGTTCAGTTTAAGATGATTTACTCCAGTCACAATGTTTACCTGTGTCTGTGTGTTCAATCTCCAAATGCTACAGATCAGCCTCTATGCCAACTACTAATTTCACCCTGAAGACACATTTTTATACAATATTGATGCAGAAACCAAGGGTCTATGACAAGCACACCTATCAACCAAATCTTCACAGCCCACAAGAAAATACCAACCATCTTCTGAGAGCTTGCAAAATTCTCCATCTTTTCCACCTTCTCCCTCTTCAGATCAACACCACTTACATCCTGGTTATATACAAAAAGGCTGCATAGCCTGCAGCTCTATGCCATGCAAAGACTACTTAAGTACTTCCTCCACACCATCCATTCTTGGCAAAGGAGTTTTCAGGGAAGAGAAGACTGCATTTAGCCCTAAGGTCAAAACTAATCCACACCCAACTTCTAACTAAGATTCCTACTATTACTGGAGCTGCACATCTGTAAAAGAGCAGCATATTACACCTGAAATCTGGCATGAAGCTCTGAAAGAGTACTTCAGTCTTTAGATAATAATTCTGGGGGAAATAATCTATAAGGATTGAAATCCCTACTAAGAAATTTTAAGCAGAACGTATCAATGCAGCACTACATGAAAGAACTATTACCTGGTGGGCAATATTCTAATCTCTTATTTCCCTGCACAGTGTCCACAAAGTATCATGACTGTGTAAATGTAAATGACTACTATATTTAGTCCTGGGTCATCATTTTCCTACTGCTACTTTTATCATGACAGCATACAGAAGTCCAACTGAAATCACATCTCTGTTATACAGCTCACTCTGCAGATGCAAAACATAGCAGTCCCTGTCTTGAAGAGTGCAAAATCTAAACTGACTGGACAGAAAAATCATTGAGCATGTGTAACATTATTCCCATTTTTAAACGAAGTACAGAGGTACAGAGAGATGAATCTGCTCACATTTGTCTGCTCACACAGAAATTCTGTGTAGAGGGAGCAAGCTGAATTTTTATGTCTGCATTCAAGTCAGTGTCTCGGGTGAGAACATCATGTCAGGATTGAAGACACATGTTACATTTTCTGCATAAGGAATAATATAATCGACCCCCCCCCCCCCCTTCCCTTTCCTCCCCCCAACCTTTTCCCAAGTTAGGATTATTTTACACATTTGCCAATGAAAAAGTTTTCCTGCACTCAGAATTTCTATAGAGGTACTCCCTTTAAGTAAGTACTGCAGAATCAGCTTCTTTGCTACCCTTAGCAATTTTATCTCTGGAGCAGAACCTCATTATGTGATTGAAAAGGACAGAAGGTGCTTTAGGTGTAAAAAACAAGGGAGAGTGATCTTTGAGCTATAATTTGTCTGGCGTGTATATTCACATGCACTGGAAGTATCAGAGTCTCATATCACTGCCTAAAACCAGAAATAGAACCTGAAGTAATCCCAGACTCATTCCTGACCAGATCTGTCACACACAGTTTAAAGTAAGTGTGATAGTCACTGCTGAAATAGCTGCTGCCCATGATACTGCAAAAACTGATGCATAAGAATAAAAGAATGAAAGAAGGTAGAGTCTGATAAAGGCTATTAGCATACATCAAGTTTCTACAGCTGATACAGAATCAGAATTAATTCAGCATGCTGTAATCTAAGAAATGCAACTTTCTTCTTCTGTTTTAATATGGCTAATCATATCAAAACACATTGGTTTGCCTACTAAATATAGCCATGCAATTAATAGGACTATTAGAGAGACATGACATTCAAGAAACTAGCATTACACACAGAAGTGAGATAGCTATCAATTATTGGCTGCTTCTGTATTCCTCATTCCACGAAATTCTAAGAAATGCAAATTTGAAACAAATTTAACCGGAGGAAAACAATGCAAGGCAGAAAACAATGGCATCTGAACAGAAAGAAGACTTTGAGCACCCCTAGAGGTCTGCCGGGCCACAGCAGCCTTTGAGAGGACAGATGCAGTTTGAAGTGCTGGGAAAGCGTCTCCATCCTCAACTCTTTAACAAAACGTTTCTAGTAGAACCATGCAAAGCTCCCTGGACTTGGGTGTCTTCTTATCTCAAGTTTGCCAGAAATACTTGACAACGTATTTAGGAGAACTTTTGCCTACGTCCCACTGAGACAGAATTTATTTTCTGTTTCAGGCTCTGTAGTATCAGTTTCAGAAGAGATCATAAAGCAAGTGGGTCATTCTTGTGTCCAATGGCAGTGTAAACCCCCCGATATAGTTACTGAGTTTACATTTAGTTACTTGGTTTACTTAGCTCTGTGCAGTTTATGTGAACAATGCTACCATGTAGATTATCAGATAGGGCAGGTGAGAAACTGCTATTCAGTTTCCTTTCTGAAAGTGGAAGCAAATTCAGATCTAACCTTTCTTTCTCAAGAGTGAGTGCATTGAAAAACATGATGATTCAAACCTGGGTTGAGATCTTACTGCTTTAAAAGAATACAGGAGGGTAAGTAAAGAATACACGTTTATGTTTCTGAAACAAGACAGATAAGTGATATCAAAATGTAAAACAAAGCTAAATACACTTGGCCCTCAAGCTTCTTACCTCACTGACCACTTCCGACAGTTTTTTGGCATTCATATTTATTGGTGATTCAAATACACTTGTGAATGCATTGTTTTTTGGATTATGCCTAAAAAGGAAAGTGTAAAAGGAGATCAGGAATGTACGAGACAGCCCACCAGAAAGGTTCTCTCTGAGCACTCAAAAACACAATACCAGCCTCCACCCCTCTATACATAACTTTTCCCCCACTCACACATACATCTCAGATTACATCCAAGTTATTATTGCATGGAGTAGGTGCCTAGAGCAAAATTAATTTTAATGATCGTCATATCAATGCTGTGTTTCTAATAACAAAAGAGAATAATAGAATAAAAAACAACTGTCATCTCTCCTTTTTTCTGCTGACAAATTTGACAGGAATTGATCATTATAAAATAAAAACTTCCTAGAACCAACCAACTCCAAAATCTGCATTTTTTTTTTTACACATTTTCCTGATGATAGCTCAACCCTGTTAACTCTTAACCACTGATTTGGAAAGCACTGAATGTTATAGTTGGGTTTATTTTCTTCCCACAATACTGAAATGGAATTTAATTTGGTATTTTATAACACACTGGACAAATGAAAAAGCTTTATATCCAGTAACAAGAGTTTCCCATCATTTGTGATTCACAAAATCCAAAGATACGCACAAAGGCACTAACAAGACATAATTCCACACCACACATGGGACCAGGCTGAGTCCAAATGGTGATCTTCTACTACATTAAAATGGCTTGGCATTTAAAATCTTTGCTTTAAAAAAGAGAAAAGGAAACACACTTACGCTTGACAGTAAGGCTTTTTCTCATGGCTAACAAAGTTGTTTACTGTTAACATCATCTTGCATATTTCACAGTGAAAACAGGCTTTGTGCCATGTCTGGAAATACCACAAAACAGAAACCAAACAAAGATGATTTGTATTTCATTATTATTCTGTTGAGTTTTAAATCTCAGTATTGATCCTTAACATTCATTTAATCTTTCTTCAAATATATGCTTATTATTAACTCAGTTCTGAACCCAGTTATAAGTAAAGAACTTTTAAAACCAAGAGATTTGCACTGTGTTAAAAGTGCCAATCTGAGCATTTATTATAGTCCAAAATAATAAAGAAAAGAACTGACCTGATCTATACAGTTAATCTTCTCAGCAGGGTAAACCCCATAGCCACATCTAGCACACGGCTGCACATTCATCTTGAAATCCACAGAGTGAAAAATATATAGGTTTATACAAAAGGTTCAAAGAGTATGAAAGTGACTTTTTGGCCTGTGCAAAGCACACTCTAGACACTCCAGTCAGGGCCTTTTGCTGTGGTCAATGGCTCCCATTAAAGCTCTGAATTGAAGTCTGTTGCTCCGTTTGCTGACCTTCTGTTTCAAAGTCAGCTGCAGGCTGGCTTTTAAAGCTGCCAGTTAGTAAGAGCGGTTATTTTGGCAACTGTGTCAGTGCGTAAGGGAGGGTAGCAGGATCTTTCTCTAAATAGAAGAATGAACTCACAGAAACGAATAGCATCCATGTGAACGACAGAGTCTAATCATTTAGTATTTCAGTTTTGCTGTAAAGCCCGTTGTCATAAGCCCAGGATGAAGAGAAAAGTCTATACAGCAGCAGCAGCAGCAATTTATGATAGTCTCTGCTCACCCTGATACACAGCAAGTGACCTCATGGAGGACTAGTCTGTGTTCAGGAACAGCCTCATGTTAGGAGGAGGTAACACCAGAGACACAGGCCAGAGATGGGTTTGGAACTTCCCGGCCCTCTGCTGGATCTAGAAGTAGTACACAGCCATTGCCCCAGCCAACTCATTGTTTTATTTCCCTTGGTGTCAGCTCATATTCACCCTGTATGTTTTAGGCAGCAGAGCAGAGCACATTCATTTCTCATGTTTTTCTGTTTCATCAACTTATCACTTCATCTCCACATGTAAGAGGATGCATAGTGAAACGGACAGGGCCTCTTATCAGAGAGTTCTAAACATGATGGGTACAAATCCGAACATCTGTCTCCTACAGGAAAAACTTCAGAAAAGAGCCATTTACTTTTGAATAGGATGAACAAAGCAGCAGTTTAACAGTGTTCACAAAGAGCAGGCTGGCATAGGAATATAAAATTTCCTTAGCCAAATAATTATAAGAAATTATAATGCCAGATAGCAGGATTCAAGAAAGTTTTTAGGTTTGTAAAGTCTGCTCTGAACAAAAAAGCTGTTAATTCTACCAGTTATGTGGTCCAGATTTGGTATTTACATCTTACCTAATCACAACACCTGGAGGGCTCTATAACCCTGGGACACAGCTAAGAGTGCTCTCAATCCAAGCGAAAGTCTACTTAGTCACCCATGCATCTGAATAACTTCCTGTGCCTGCAGCAGTCCCGGGATATTGCTAAGCACTTACCTTTTCTACAAATTACAAACAGTTCTATGGAAATATTTTTTGTCTAAACCTTCTGGGTATGCTTAGAGAGCTTCCTAGTCATCTCTCCACAGAGATATGCAGCTTAACTTATTATTACTACTTTTAGTGAATGCTGACAATGTACTGGCACAACACACTGTCGGCAACTGGTGTGCTGAAAATAGAGTCTCTAATCTGAAGAGCAATGGGTATGGCACAAAGTCCTGAAAACACTGGAGTCCTTTCAAAGTAACTAATTAATATCAGTATAGAAACAGAAGTATTTTCATTAAATTAAGAAATATTCACAGGACACACTTTCTTGTATTAATTGCTGAGTTGCCTCGTGTTATTCCTTTTGGGATCAGGAGCAATTTTATGTTGACCAAGTTACATCACAACAATATTTACCCTGATCACACCTGTGAACCAAAATAGTTTGGAAGTCTTCCAGTTCCTTTCTCACACAGCTTTCCATGTTGTCCCAGATTGCCATTCTGTTTATGCAAGTGACCTGTATTAGGGTCTCAGTGGCCAGGATATCTCCTCCTTATTTAGCAGTGGGCACAAAACCAGCTGCTGCTTCCTTGTATTCATCTACTCCAAGAGTCACCATGTTGTTTATTTTCTAGATAGTCCTAGTCATCTTCATGCTATCTGAACCCATGTCTATCTGAGCCCTTGTCCCAAACTTTGGCAAGAAAAAAGATGCATGACCTGCTCCTGTCCCAGCACAGACATTACATTGCTTGAGGCACTCCTGGAATGCATACTGAAAGGTGCTGAAAGCAGGACATCCCTGAACTACACAAAAAAAACAAAGACTTGGCAACTAGAGAACAAATCATTCATCCAGAAGTTACCTGAACACCAATTACTTGGACAGGACTCCAGCCTGGAGCATCAATGTATACAGCCCATAAGCACTGTGCACTCGCAGAGCATGCTAGAGGTCCCTGAGAAGAGGCTTGTCAGACACCTAAAAGCCCTTTATTTCACAGATAAAACTTGCTTCATTTCAAGATATACAAAGCCTGTTTATTTCTTTTCACAGCAACACATAATACCAGCTTTGCTGGAAGTCAGCAAACACATTTTCCAAGTTCTCCTGCTTCTCCTAAGTTAAACTACGTTCAAGAAGAGAAGCTCAGTAAAGCCACAATGCCCTGTACAGTTACTGTCTTTCCCAACCATGCTACTTCCCTCACATCCATTGTACACTGGTTCTGCTGAAGTCCATTGGAGATTTTCCCATTTCTGAGCTCCTCAAAACTGTCCTGTTGCACGGTTTGCTCTTCACCACCCTGGATTAAAACTGAGTTGCTAATAGAAAAGAGAGTTCATTGAAAAACAAGCATTGTATTCTCTCATTACAAAGTAGATACTGCATTTTGATCATGCAAGGAATTAAATCACAAAACCAGCACAAGTTTGTTATCTTGACAAACCTTAGCAAGACATTTTCTCTTCAGTTAAAAGCTCACTGTGGCTTTTTTCCTCCTTTAGTAAGGCCCCATAAAGGCTTTTTGATATCAATGAAAATCTTAAAAGGCTTTACTTAACAGTAGAACCTTAATCAATGTGGTTTAAAAGTACTACAGTTAAGGGTAAAGTACAAGGAGACAGTACCTTGAAAGTGCAAATTAGTAGAAAGAAACATTGTTACCTCTCCAACCTCCTTAAATTCATTGAATGAACTGCATAGAAGCATGTCTGCATCCTGAATCTGAATATAAAAAGCACACATTACTTACACAAAGTAACCTCTTACCAGACATTCAAGTCAGGGCCACCTTCTCTGTCAATCCTTAATAGCGGCTGTGCCCTTCCACCCCCTGAATAGCGGGAACCAGACATCACAAATCACAGCAACCCTACCTTCCCTCTGCAGACAAAAAGGTGCTGCTTCCCTACACAAATTGGGGGTGTTACTGTTAAAAGCTGCCTGCAAGAGTTCAAACACTAGACCAGCCTCATCACAACATTTTCTGAACTACTTGGTTAATTACTTATCTGGATTAAGGCCTTTTGTCTCATACAGCTTCTCCAGCTAATCAGGCATAGCAGCAAATCCAGCTTTCAAAAATACAGAAAGAAAGGTGGAAAAGATTTATCAACACCAGGATCTCCCAAGGCTTAAAGAGAAACCTCTAATGGACTGCCTTCCAAACTTGTACCATAGCTTTTCACATTTTTGTTGTTTTGGAAACAAACCAACAACTGTTTACATTTCATGAATAAAAGGATTTGTCCTTACACTTTCAGGGTGAGGAAAACTTGAGAGTTGTGGGCGGTTTGCGAATGCTTCTAATAGAGCAAGAGAAAGTGAGAGCGAATAGAGAGAAATGGAAAAAAGAACCAACAGGCCAAGGCGGCATCACTGTCACAGAGCAGAGAAAGAACTAGTGAGGATGTGCTACAGCTTCAGCTGAAAGTTTGAAGAAATGTGTGCAAAGCATGCACAGCACAGTCCCTGTGTATACTGCGAGACCTTCAGTGTCCAAACATGCCCATTTATCATGTTTCACAAGCTAAAAAAGATTCAGGCTTAAAACTCAAAACATGGCATGTGCAACAGATCACCTCTGCCTGATTACAGAGAGATCCTGCCCAAACACACACACCAAGCTAACTGAGACGCATTATTCTACTGAATTTCATACTGTTGTGGTGTTCCAAATCACACCCCACAGCCCCCATATTCCCACACCATATCAAAACCATTCATCCTTTCTTGCAAATTTTATCAAATTCTAACAACTGCCATTTAGGAGAGAGTTGCTCAAGTCCTCCATCCTGAAAGTATCCCCACGCTTGACACCCAGGCCTCAGCAGAGCCCCATCCTTGTTTTCACAGATGCTGTGCAGAACACAGCACACAGTTATTATTCCAGACAGGTACTATTTAGTTGCCTCAAGCCTTCTAATTTGTACCTGCCTTCTACCTTCCAATTTCCCAGTGGCATGCTCCATTGTCATTCTGCAGCTGCTTAGGTGGTAGCTAAACACTTATTTTCTACAATGCAAATATCCAGTCAAACGCTTCATTATTAATGTTTTTAGGGAGTAGAGTGAGTCTCCAGGGATAAGAAAAGGCATGCTGATGCTATAGGTATCACATTGCTGGTTCTTCCCCCAGCCCAGTAATGCTTACAGCCAGCTGTTCAGTATTATACATGAGAACTTTTTTCCTTCCTGACCCTTCCCCAGGTAGCAATCACTCTATGCCCTGAAGCAAGATACTTCCTTCTACTATCCTTTTAATTTCTCCCTTACTCATCACTGAAAACAAGCTAGGTTTTCTGAAAGATCTAGCACCTTATACTGCATTAAAATTGTTTAACGTAGCATGTAGTTAAGAAAGGTATTGTAGAACACTGAGGAATCAACCTTTCTTTGTGAATGCCAGCAACTAACATGAAAAGCAAACAGAAACAGGGCTCATCAACAGTTTGAGTAAGAAATTCCCCATGCACAGTTCAACTAGTAAACTCTCAAAAACTGGCAAGCATTAGCAGATACAATACCACTTTTTCAATAGGAATACAATGACTTCTAGAAAAAAAACAACATTTCTAGGTCTGCTAATTCAGCTGTGGGGGCCAGATGGCAATGGATAAAGATTTTCATCAAGATATAAAAGGTCACAGCTGGCAAATAGCCTCAGGATTTCCTAGGTAACTCCCCATACGCACCGTCAGGAAAGCACAACTGGATGTTCTGAAGTTCTGGTGACACTACCAGTCCTTGCCGGTGATGGCAGTCTCCCTCCTCTCCACACATTTACTTGAAGTTCTATACATTTCTAGTGTCTCTGTTGCCCATAATGATCCATTATGGCTTTGGAAGCAGTGCTGTCTTCTTGAAAAGAAGCAGCTAACAGATGGCATAAGGGAACCATGGGATTTTTCTTTTTGCTAGTTTGATTTTCAGAAGAAAACTTTGGCTACATCTCAAACCAGGAGCTACAGGCATAACCCCATGAAGCAGGCACCATCCCCAGCATGCAGACGCACCGTAAGGGCCACTGTACCGCTCAGACGCTCCTCCATCACATCGGAGCAGTGACCAGTCGTGAAGCAAAAGGCTGTTACCATGCCTGTGTTTTGTGCCAATTATGAGGCAGTTACACTGGAAAATGTTGCTTTGATATAAATCTCTTCAGGTAGTGAATGTTAAACACTACACACTGCTGGGTAGGTGTATGATTTTGCAGGATTGGAGCCCGCATCCAGGAGCAATTAGCAAGACTGTGCCAATCTTCAGCCCATGTACTGGACTGCTGGGCCTGATGCAACAGCTGCGCAGTAGGAGATCGTAATTAGCAGAGATGCAACACACTGAATAATTGGAAAGATAAGGAAATGCCACAGAAGTTTACAGAAGGGAAAAAATGTCCTTAGATCCAGACAATGTCGTGTCACCATGAAACTTAAGGCTCTTCTTTTCGCAGAGGTGTGACAGAGCACAGCCATTAGAAAAGGGCAATTTCCTTTCTGCTGTGATGAAGCCGGCATCACCAGCAGAGCGAGGAGGGCCGAGGGCACCCTCCCCACGGGCCGGCTCGCAGCCCCCCCCCCCCCCACAGTGGGCGGAAGACGCGGCCCTTTTGGGGCAGGCCCGGGCCGGCGGAACCCGCCCCACTGCCGGCTTGCGGGGAGCCACCCCGCCACTTTCGATTCCCCTCTGCCCCGCCGGACGCCCGCGCCAAGGCAAGCCCCGGCCCTTTCCCAGCCGCCGGCCGCGTTCCCTGCTCGCCTCAGGCACCCCGCTCCGCTCCCCTGAGCCCCCGGCCCGGCTCTGCCGCTTTGCCGCCTGCCCCTCAGCCGCCCTCCCGTTGCCCGGCGCCTGTTCCGCTCCTGGCCCCTGCTACGCAGCCTCGGGGCCCGCTGCTCCCTGGTCTTCGGCGCCCAGGGGCGGGGGGTGGAAGCAAGGGGCTCCTGCTCAGCACCGCACACATGGGCCCTTCTTTGCTCAGCACCGCACACATGGGCCCTTCCTTGCTCAGCACCGCACACATGGGCCCTTCCTTGCTCAGCACCGCACACTTGGGCCCTTCCGGTGGCTGCGGTACCTACACCGCCGTTTCCTGACCGAGGCCAGGCGTACTCGCGGTGGGAGTTGGGATGTGTGCGGTTGGGAGTTGGGATGTGGGTAGTTGGAGGAGCTGGTGTCCTGCGCTCACCCGCCTTGGTTTGGGGCTGCTATCCTGGGCCAGCCACCCGTGCTCCTCGCCTGCTTCACTGCCCACCTGTGGCCTGTGTGCTCCTTGATTCTTATATTTTAAAAGAGGATGAAAAAAAACCCATTAGTTTGACAAAGCAGAATCTAGATCCCAGCTTTTGGGAACTGCTGTTACTCTTGTAAGCCTCCATTAATGGCCTGGAGCTTGGCTGGGGTGGTGCTGGCAGCCATGTAGCAGCTGGGCTTGGCAGGGTCAGTGGGATGGTTTTCAAGCTAGATGTAAACTCTTCTGAGTAAATAGATTATAAAGGCAATTTTAATCGGCCTAAGTATGGGGAAGAGGCAGAAATCGCTGCTGCTTTTCCTCCTGAAGTCCGGGGCTGGAGTTGCACAAGGTGGCTCAGCACATCCCACCATGTGCATGAGGTCCCACACTGCCTTCTCACCCCGCGCTGAGCTGGTGCAGATCATTGCCCCCATCAGAAAATACTCCTTTCTTCCTGTACTTTTGTGCTGGATCAGTGGTCTGAATATGCTTCAATGGAATACATGGAAGAAGAGGAAACAGACTGTTTTTTCATCAGGAAGAAGTCATTAGGCCAGCTTAGACTTGTTTAGCAGTGCCCTGTGTTGCTTTTGAGATGAGTGCAGATGTTCCAAGCTTATTGGAGTAACAGTCAGAAAGTCCCCACTGGTTGAAATATAGCAAGTTGTGTAAGAATGCTTTATGTAATGAAAATACCTTTTAATTTCCAAGAAACACAACTTTTTTTCTTCCTAACAGGTCTGCACATGTATTAACTAATCATTTAGTGTTGGTATAGATAAAACAGAGAAATGAAAACTTAAGATTCTATCCAGAGAAGATAATACAGGGCTTTTTCTCTTACACACATTCGATTACGTGCAAATGAAACAACAGGAGCTCTCTAGGTGCCTTCATTCTGGGTAGGATTGCAGTTACAACTACTTTGATGTTAGTTGTCTCTGCTTTCTTCCCAAAATAGTTCTTTGCAGACCACTGAAAAATTTTCTGGGAGTCATAAGATCTTTTACCATAAAATCATTTTTACTTTTGTTCTTACCTGCATTTTTGAGAGTGGTATGTATGAGAGAAATCACTTTTGGTAACCGTAAGCAGGCAGCTAGGCATGTGCAATGTCATGTTAATACAGGGCCAGAAATCTATGGCCGCTTTTATTTAATGAAGTATACAGTATAACTGACAACCTCACATGTATCTGGTTTAACTGGTTTATAAAAGTATTTCTAAAATGATAGTATTCATTGAGGGACACTTAAGATTCTTGTACTTTTATCTGTAGATGTCGGGGAATCAGCATGTTGATCACTCTACAGAAGATGGAAGTGATGAAGATCGTGAAGATGTAGTTGATGCAAGGCCAGACAGAAGTAGCAGATTCTCACTTTTTTCAAAGTAAGTTACTACATTAATTCCTGTTATTATATCAGCTGTCATACTACCCCTCAGTGGGATTTTGGTGTTCAGTTTGCCATGTCCACAATGTCATCGGTGGTTTAGATAGGGAGATAGCTTATACTGTGTAGGTTTAATGTATAGATCTGTACCTTATACTTATAGTATCTCCCATAAGCTTTATTAGGTAGTCAAGAGATCACTTAGTTCATTTAGCATCAATTATAGTCCCTCATCTTAAACACTGCCCTTTGGTGGAGCTGGGAATTAAATATGCCATTAATTATCTATTTTACTGCATTCAGCTCAGCTAATCTCCTGCATCATTGGAATCCCCTGCTGACTATTTAAGTTAGTTTAAAGCCTGGATGTGCCATCTAGGTTGTAGCACAAAGAAGCCTCACAGAGTCTAGAGATGTAACCCATTACAGAATAAATTAAAAAGCCTTTTATTTTAAAACATAGTCGTCTCACTGAAGTGTAAGCTTTTTTCATTAATTGTATAGGAAGCAAAAATTATGTACTGGTTGTTTGTACTCCTGAAAATGCTAGATAAATGTGACTGAAAATGCAAAAGATGAAGGATGAACCTACAGAATGTACAAATACTACTGAATGTGAGGAAATGCCCCAGCCCTGGCAGTGTTAAAGGACAGGCTGGACAGGGCTTGGAGCAGCCTGCTGTAGTGGAAGGTGTCCCTGCCTGTGGCAGAGGAGTTGGAGCTAAATGGTCTTTAAGGTCCTTTCCAACCCAGATCATTCTGTGATTCTATGATTCTATGAAATTACTACTTAACACTGTGAACTTAATAGATTTAAAAGGATTTTATTAGAGGTATTTACTACAAAGACTGTGGTATTCACAAAGAGGTTTTGATATTTATCGCTACTGGACATGCACATTCAAGTAAACAGTATGATTCAGAGAAAGTACATGGAGAATATAATTTCATTTTTGCTGCTTATTATATGAGTCTAATAGGGGTAACAAATCTGCAAGAAGTGAAGATGCTTTAGCATTAGAAGACTTTTGATGTGCTGTTAAGCAAGTCACTTTACTTTCTCTGTCTCATTTTCTCATTCCTTAAATATGTTTTATGTGTGTGTGTATTATTAATTTTAACAGATTTATGTCATGCAAAATAGATAATGTACATTTGGTTTTAAATCTTGCCAAACATTTTCAAAGGATTCTTTTAAACTTTATAAAATGTGTGTTTTAATATCTGAATTGGTCTTCTTTATAAGAGATGATATGCTAATACTGCTATTAAATTAAGCAACTCAAAGTTAATCATTCCTGAAGGAAAGGCAATAATCAGCATTTCTATCACTTTTTTCTAAAAGACATTTTCCAAATAATTTGACTGTGCATCATCAGTTTGAGGCATTCTTTTGGGAACTCCTTGAAGATAAGTTTGAAACATTTTTCTTTAGAAAAAGAAAGAAAAAAGAAGTAAAAAATTGTTTAGATGAAATATGAGGTAACTGAGAAGATTCAGCTTAGGTTTTGTATTAAAAAAGAAGCCCAGAGCAGTGAGAAACTAAATTCAAACCCTCACAGAAAGGCCAGCAGTTTCCACCAGCTTCACAGCTCGGAATTGGAAGCTAGTGGAAACTGCTGGTCTTTCTGCAAGGCTTTGAAATGGTGAATTACCATTCTCTGGCTGTGACTGGAGATTCATCTTGCGAGAGCAGTATATAGAAATAGGTGAGAATCTTACTCACTGCAGCACATTTCTCTCAGAAGAGTGTGTGCCTGCTTTAGCATGGAGGCCGCGAGGCTCAGAACAAGCCAGGGAGTGGGTAGGTTCTTCTGGCTGCGCCACAGTTAAGGGGGATTAACGTGTACGTATTTCCTTTGCTTTGAAAACGTGATAGTATTTAGTTAGTGTTGGCAGGGAAAATTGTTGAAGGAAGTAAGTTTTGAATGAGCATCTTCCGGTGGTGTTAGGTTCGGGGGGGGGTTGTGGCCACTAGATGGCAGGAGGGTATCAATTTTGTTTATTGCGAAAAAGAAGTGGGCAGAAATTAGGGTAAATTGCAGTTGGGCAGAAAGGATACACTGGCAAGCTTGTGCACAACCACATTTCAGAACATGGGTAAATGAAGATTGAGGTGAAGATTTCAAACATGTATTTAAAGTCTTTATGTGATAGAAACAAATAGAATTTTTCCCATAGATTTTTTTCTTTTCTGTGCTCTGTGTGCTCCTGTTGTGCTTTAAGGCTTTAAAAATAGTCTCACACTTCTCCACAGAATAATATCATGTCTTCATTTGATGTCATAAAATCATAGAATAGTTAGGGTTGGAAAGGGCCTTAAGATCATCCAGTTCCAACCCCCCTGCCATGGGCAGGGACACCTCACACTAAACCATGTCACCCAAGGCTCTGTCCAACCTGGCCTTGAACACTGCCAGGGATGGAGCATTCACAGCTTCCCTGGGCAACCCATTGCAGTGCCTCACCACCCTAACAGTAAAGAACTTCCTCCTTATAGCCAATCTAAGCTTCCTTTTTTTAAGTTTGAACCCGTTACCCCTTGTCCTATCACCCAGCATCCTTATAGGCCCCCCCTTCAGATCCTGGAAGGCTGCTATGAGGTCTCCACGCAGCCTTCTCTTCTCCAGGCTGAACAGCCCCAACTTCCTCAGCCTGTCTTCATACGGGAGCTGCTCCAGTCCCCTGATCATCCTTGTGGCCTCCCCTGGACTTGTTCCAGCAGTTCCATGTCCTTTTTATGTTGAGGACACCAGAACTGCACACAATACTCCAGGTGAGGTCTCACAAGAGCAGAGTAGAGGGGCAGGATCACCTCCTTCGACCTGCTGGTCACACTCCTTTTGATGCAGCCCAGAATACGGTTGGCTTTCTGGGCTGCGAGCGCACACTGCAGCCGGCTCATGTTCATTTTCTCATCGACCAGCACCCCCAAGTCCTTCTCTGCAGGGCTGCTCTGAATCTCTTCTCTGCCCAACCTGTAGCTGTGCCTGGGATTGCTCTGACCCAGTTGTAGGACCTTGCATTTGTTATGGTTAAACTTCATAAGGTTGGCATCAGCCCACCTCACAAGCGTGTCAAGGTCCCTCTGGATGGCATCCCTTCCCTCCAGCTTTGGTGGGAGTTTAAACCACGACACAACCGAACCACACAGCTTGGTGTCATCAGCAAACTTACTGAGGGCGCACTCAATCCCACTGTCCATGTCACCAACAAAGATGTTGAACAAGACTGGTCCCAACACCGATCCCTGAGGGACACCACTTGTTACTGGTCTCCAGCCGGACATTGAGCCATTGACCACAACTCTGCGTGAGGCCATCCAGCCAGTTCTTTATCCACTGAGTGGTCCACCTATCAAATTGATGTCTCTCCAATTCAGAGACAAGGATGTCATGTGGGACAGTGTCGAGCACTTTGCACAAGCCCAGGTAGATGACATCAACTGTTCTACCCTTGTCCGTCAGTTCCGTAGGCCCATCATAGAAGGCCACCAAATTGGTCAGGCAGGATTTCCCCATAGTGAAGCCATGCTGGCTGTCACCAAGCACCTTGCTGTTTTTCATGTGCCTTAGCATGCCTTCTAGGAGAACTTGCTCCATGATCCTTCCAGGAACAGAGGTGAGACTGACTGGTCTTGGTGATTGATAGCAGCAAGCTTATTTTAGCATCCAGAAAACGTAACATAACATGAAACAGAATTGTGGTTCCACCATATTAAGTAGAGCAGAGATTTCCTGATGAAAGTAATATTTTCTTTTTTTAAAGCTGCATCTGAAAATTCCCGAGGTAGACTCATGCTTGTGCTGTCAATAGTTATGACTGTTAGTGGGCTTCAGTGAAGAAGTACAACGCAGAACAGGGTGGTTATTAGTAGTATAGGTACCAGTTTTATTCTAATTTAATTGTATAGAACCATTTGTCCTCTGGTTACTTACATTTGTACTCTGGTTACCTACTCCAGCCCTAATGTTTTGTTTTATGGGCAATATTCCTCTCTCATCTGGAAGCAGAAAACAGAATTTAAATATATATTTAGGAATTCTTACTAATACCTAGTTACAATTGAAACTGTGATTCTGTAGTGTCCTTAGTGCAGAAACATGAAATATATTGTAAGAAAATCCCACTAAGGAATTTGAGAAGTGCATAGGGTGCACTGACATATAGTCACCAAGAGTTTAACACTGCAGACCCAAAATATCTCTCAAGTATTTATTTCTGCCAACTCAGGCCCCTATAAAGTCTGAAAGTTTTCGTTTTAATGAATCTAAAAGCTTGCTGGAAACATCAATGTGCATCTTGCCTTCAGTAGTGCAAGTTATAACAGTTCAATAGTTATGATATCTACCATGTTTGCAAACTTGCATTCAGGTCAAAAAGATTTATGGACATAAAGGTTTCTTTTCAGCAAAGCAGGGAAGCACAGATGTTACCAAAGCCGTCTACTTCATGTCCCTTGTCTCAGTATAGCTGTATTTCTCAAAATAAAGAGCCTTGTCCTCCAATGAATAAATATTCATAATTGAGATTCAGCCTCAACTGAACCTCAGCTTTGGAGCTGTAACAAGTGTGGCAAGTTGTCTTTGTTTCAGCTTTGCTCCTCTGTTGTTCTTGTGTCTTTTGAGGGGGATAGCTTCCATACTTTTGATTACCAACAGCTTCTTTTTATTTGGTTTGTAAGAAGCTGCTTTGCAGGTAGAACTGTATGAAGAACAGTTTCACAGTGATGAAGATGCACACGTTTTCCTGAGTTGTCCATTCCCTATTTTTTTTGCCATTTGAAAACACTGGGCCTGGACGCTAGGTACCCACCAATCCTGCTCTGTCACTCCCCTCTCCAACTGGACAGGGAGAAAAAAATACAACAAAAGGCTCATTGGTTGAAGTAAGGAAATGGAGATATTACTGTCTTGGGCAAAACAGACTCGACTTGGGGAAATTGGTTTGATTATTTGTTAGGTCTGGAACTCAACTTCTGGAAAACACTGCAGGAGTATTAATTAGTGAATATCTGGTCAGGGCTTCTACTTTCCCGAGGACATTTACTGGATGTGCCATATAGGAAGTTCCCCAGTATCCAGTCTAAAGTGTAAGAACTCACTAGTTCATAGTGTTTGTTTCCAGTCTCCTTTGAGGCTTTTATCTCATAAAGCACAACAAACACTGGGTTATCAATGAACTGTATCCGTAGCAATCAAAACAGTGAGTCAAGTATCCAAATTTCCTCTTAGTGTAGAAATTTATTCCCCTCATTGCAGCAAACTCTGGGCTGTCATCATACAAAATTTGGAGGAAAGCTATTATGTAGTGTCATTTTTAAGCTTTCAAAAGATTCAAAACCAAATTAAACTGTATTTATAATAAACCAAACCTGTTTAAATAATAAATACATAGGAAATGGATCTGTGAATCAGAATACAAAGATGTTTTGGAAACTGTGCATGCTAATTTTTAGCATTTTCTTAGAAATATTCAGTGTGTTAATATCAGAATAATAATGGTGGATCAGGTTTTAAGAGAAAGAAGACAGACATATTACAAAATGAAGTCTGCTGTCCCACCTCACTCTCAGGATCAGCTGTGTTTTCTTACACTCTTACATAGGAACAGTGATAGAATCAGAGCGACAGGAGCGTTTTCCACTTGTCAGCAAAGGTAGATCAGGCCTGCATGACCTCAGCTTGCAGGGTGATGGCTGTGAGGGTTTGAATAGCCCCATAGAAAAGTCCAGCGTGACCCACTGCTGACACATGCGAATGTTTGGGCCTGAACACAGAGAGCATCCATCCTGTTTCTCTCTCCAATGTAACCCTGAGCATGGTGGGCTCCTAGCATTAGCACAGAAGATTAGACTTGTTCTTGAGGACAAGCTGAAGCTGTTTGCAGATGCAGTGTGGAGTACCATTTGATGATGAGCCAAGGTACTGTAGAATGTTAGTGATCTCCTTCCTTCTCTGCCACTTGTTTGGAAAGCTCATGAATGAATACCCTGAGAGATTTTAGTGTCAGTGTTTATATCAAAGTAATAAGAATTGTAGTGACATTTTGCAACTGCTAATCCTGGCCAGAGAATTCTCTGAGAAATAGGATTTGAGAGGGGAGGGTTGGTGGTTTTTTTGTCATTTTCCAAGCAATCCATATAGCAATCTATGTACCTGTTAATTGCTCTTAGTGCCTATGATAGATAAGAGAGGCTTCACCATTTCTTCCCTACTCCCCTCCCGAACTGGCAGTTGCCTATGCTCATTATACTGCGTAGGATTTCGGTTTCCAGAACACCCGTGTCAGGTATGTATGTGCAGGTTTTCTAGAAATAAGGAGAAAACCTTTCAGCAAGCAATATGCTTTATTTGTAAAATTTTACCTTTTCTTTGTTACTTGAATTGTATCTCACATACAACATTATGAGGCCTGCACAGCAAGTATCACACAGACAATTGGGAAGCTGTAGATTAATTACAAATTGATGGTTGAGAATTTAGAACTTTACTGGTTTCATTCTCTCTGCTGCAAGTGTCACAGCTCAAAATTGTTATGTAAGCTGTAAATGATATATAAAATGCTTGCACAGAGACTAGGATACTGCTGCTTGTTTCTTTTTTAACAGTTGCAAAATGTGGACGATATTAGATGTAATAGTCTGTGTTGAAACTCTGTTTACAAAGTGTAGCTGGCTCAGCCCCAGTGTGCTTCCTCTGCTTCATTTGTATATAATAAAATTGCAGCCATGGTTTTGATTTGAATTATGTGAAGACCATCATTTAAACGTGGTTAGAAGAAGGAGACAGATGTAACTATCAGAATTCTAAAGATACATATATAAAATATACAAACTATGTCAGAAGTTGTAGTCTGAAGCTTACTCTTTCAAACAGCTCTGCTCTTTTCATTACAGAGTGAGTTTCCAGTTGCCCTGGACTGGGTTTATTTGTTTTCCAAGTTCTTAGAGAATCGTCTCCCTCCGAATTGGAGAAGGGACAAAAAAGCTGTAAGAGTAGCTCAGGGTCTGAAAAAGGTCTTACAATGAGGGATTTAAAATGCATTTAGTTTCTCTGAATAAAAGTTGAAAGATAATTTGCTGTTATTGTAGGTAGTATGAAAATGTAGTATATAATACAAATATATAGGTGATGGAAAATCGGAAGATAGGAGGAGGCACTTTTTGTAAGCAAAGAATTCATAAATGGATCCAATGGCTCCATACATGGATGTTTTAAAAAAAAGTTGGGTATAAATCTAAAAGACATTCTGTAGATTAAACAGAAGCTGCAGTTTTGTCGAAACTACTGAAAAGGGTTTGTGACTTGCTTTGCAAGAGATCAAATGAAAAGTGTGCTCATACTTGGATGAGTCAGTTACTGCAGTTAGCATCTTGCAGCTCGCTAGTTGATTTTGTTCATCTCCGAGACTTGCAGTTGTGAAGCTTTGTGGTGGGTGAAGCCTTGTTGTGATTCAGGCTAATACACTTTAGATTGTGGTTCCAAAGGAACATACTGATAGCCATTGCTATAGTGCAGGTGAGTAATTGCAGTGTGATAAGCTGTGGTATCTCGACTGGTAAGCCAAGGTCTCAGAGGCCTCCAGGGCTATATATCCTTTGGGGAAATGCTGTATTCTGTGAACTGCTACCCTGTCATTTTTGCAGTTCAATTTAAATAATCATGTGTAGGCACAAGCAGTTTTATCTCTTCAGGGAAGCTAATGTGCAGTAACCAAAGATAGGAATTTGTGTCTGAACTGAGATCCACTGTAAACCTCCATAGTGAACAGTAAGAGTGCTTTGTTTCAGCCGTTTAGGAGGCAGATGGCAGTAAGCTACCTCCCATGCTCTGGATGTGAACACAGTAGGTATGTACAAAACAGTGGATTTTAAATTTGTTCTCTAGTTTTCTGTACACTACTATCCCCCCTGGAAAGAAGCCATGAGATCTGCAGTGCTTTTATGAAATAAGTTTGTGTAGGCTCCATTTCACAATGGATAAGCTAAAACGAAGAGATACCGAGTTACTTTGCCAAAGCTATTCAATAGCAGAATCAGGATTCACGCTCAGGTCTCCATATAGAGCACAACTAAGTGGCTCTTAGCAGATAACAGAACATATCCCCCCAGCTGAGCATTTTGGTTTGTTTAATTAACTTGTTCATCAAGTTAATTGAGCTATACTTTAATAACTACTTTTATAGCTTCTGTTCTATTGCTGGAGGTGATGCAGCATGCTACGGAAACCTAGGAAAATGCCAGGATTTCTTTAAACAAAATAAAGCATTTTAATTTGCAATTTTTGTACAAAATCTATAACAGTACTGCTAGGTATGTCATAGTAAGAACAAAAATAGTCTTTTAATATGATACTATTTTATTGGATGAATGAACTCAGCCCTGTCTTGAGCAAAGAATTTGTTAATGATAGCTTGGGTACCTCACAGCTCCATTATTATAAGTTCAAGGAAATAATCACATTGTTTATCTAACTCCTTTCTTTCAAGACTGCTACAGCAATATTTTCCTTTCAAAATTAGTGTGTTTACAGTTATAAGGAGGGCTTGGAACCTCGGTTTCCAAAGAAACAAGGGGTACAGTCTTCATTAGCTTCCTAGTTTCAGGTCATTCAGGCAAAAGGCTTTGCCTTTGGTGACTTTTAAACTGGCTTCGTTTAAGCAGCAGAACATCTAATTCCAAAGATGTCCTAAGAAGCCATGCAGTAATTGGCAGTTCAAAAAGAAGCTGGAGGCTAAATAATTATTATGGCCCTGATCATGGTTTTGCTGCCTGACTAGCCCTGTTGCTTTTAGTAGGGCTACTCCCAGGCTGAAAGTAGGGTGTGTTCCTTCAGGGCTGTGATGTTTGAGCGAACACACTTGCCATTTCTCTATCCTACCCCTTTCCAAGAAGAAACTTTCAGGGCTTAGGCACTTCAGAAGAGCAGTACGTGAAGATAAAAGGGTTGCATAGCCTTTATGTATCATTGATGAATATGAACTTTTGACTCCAATATTCTCAGTTTGGCATGTTTCACTATAATTTAGAATTACTTCAACAGACAAAACAAGGTTATTAGAGAGAACAGAAATCTAGTGCCATTTGACTGGGTTTGTGTTTTAGTGTTCCAGGGTTTGGGGTTTTTTTTGTATTGTGCTGTTTATGTTTGCTGTTCTAAATTGCAGCTGTCAGTTTTCATGCCTTCTATGTAAGACATCTCTTTGCCATAGTTAGCAGTATGGGTGAAATAATGTTTAGATGCTTTTGGGGGGACTTTAATGTTCAGTTTTGTAGGACCACTTTTCTTCTCTCTTCTAAATGAAGACTTTCTATTATGTTGAAGAGATTCTGACTTTAATGTTAGAATTTTTTAAGCATTTTCTTTTGACATTTATCTGGGGCATATTTAAAAATAGCCTTCTAAAGACCAGATACTTTGTTCATGCTAGTCTGTCAAAGTCAGCAGTCATTTGCTAATACTTTCAATAGGGAAAGTGAAAGCATGCAGTATTTACTTGAACTTCCTCCTACATAGTTAATATTGTCCCTTTTTCCTGAGGAGATTTTCCCTTCAGATATTAAGCTGGTTTTATGTTTCACTACTGGCGTGTACTTTGGAATCCCAGGTAACCTTTGTTTAAACAAAGATTGTGAGGGATGGTGTGTATTTTTTTTGTTCAGGATTATATTTAACTGCTTTCAAAAGAGTCCTTGGTAAGGTGTTATCTGTCTGAAAAGAGAGAGATGGAAATTGCGTCTGCCATTGGAGTGCATTGATAAGAAAAGGTTTCTGAACCCATAGTGTGTAACAGGTTGGAAACAGTTGACATCTCCCAGAGGCCAGCATCTTCTGCAGTGGCTCCTGTTAGTGTTTATTGCTGGCTTCACTTAGTATTCTAGCATGATACCTTCTTGGCATGTGACCCAGGATCACACCATCAAATGCACCGTAATACAGTTTTAGTATTTATCCATGTTTAAATGCAGCAAATATAGTAAAACATTCCTTACAGTTTTCACAGGAAGCTGCAGCTGCCCCATCCCTGGAAGTGTTCAGGGCCAGGTTGGATGGGGCTTGGAGCAACCTGGTCTAGCAGAAGGTGCCCTTGCCCACGGCAGGGGGGTTGGAACTGGATGATCTTTAATGTCACTTCCAACTCAAATCATTCTATGATTCTATTTGGTCCAGCCCTTATGGTTTGTCCTTATCCTGTGTAATTTACACTTTCTGATTTTTAACAGTAAAGGAATATTCATTTTTATAAAAGACTGTTCAAGTAGTAACACATTCTTCTTGTCCAGAAATGTTGCTGCTCTGCCAATATGATGAAATATTAATGGGAAGAGGCAACAGGATAATCTATTATTTGCATGCAGCTCTAAATATGTGTGACAGTCTACCAAAACGGATCTGACAAAGAACAAAGAGTCTGCCTTAAAGAACTTAAGATCTAAAAAGCTCTAGTCATGTTTTACAAGTGTCTTTAGCTTGTTATTGCCAATAGGTTTCAAGAGAAAAAAATTCAAAGAGGGGAGAGTGTACAGTAATTAGAGGTGTACTGAATATGGTGAAATTAGATGGGATAAAAGCTGGCAGTTTGAAGACAAGGTTATGTAGGAGTAAGACATATTAATGTATGATCATCAGAAAGCATCAGCCGTATGAATAGCCACTAATTACTGAGTTTAAGGTAGAAACAGACAAAATATTGAGCCTTGATTTGTGTTATTTATGAATTCTGTTTCTTGTTAATTTCTTTTGGAAGAATAAAGTAGTATGAATTGTTTTTTGTTAATTTCTTTTGGAAGAATAATTCTAAAGTAGTCTCTGGCACACTCAGTTATACTACACATAGTTTGGTGGTGCTTTGTGATGGGCAGCAGTCACAAACATCATTTATACTGTGCATGCAGTAATGGAAGAAGTGGGGGTTTTCAGACAGAAATAGCAGCATAGAACCACACAAACTGCATCAAATTAAATCAGCAATATAGGCTACATAAGTGTCTTTAGAGGTCTTAAAACTAATGTATTACATTCACTTACTCCACAGTATTGTAATTCAATGGCAAATTTATTCAAATGAAGCTTTTAAAGAGGTCCCCAAATGTAAAAGCCATGCGGGAAACATCTCAGTTGTTTGTAATGGAATGACGAGCATTGCATTTTTAAGATCTATTGCATCCCACAACATTATGTGTATGAAAGTTCTGGTGGATGTTGACTACCTGAGAAGACGCTAAAAAGCATGGGGACTTCAGAAAGGATCCTGAGATGGTGTGTTCTGTAAAGGTAGCATGTTTTTTAAGGCAAATTCTCTTTTTAACAGAAACCTGTTATCAGTCATTCAAAACTGATACATATTGTATTAAAGAAGCATGACAGAGTAAAAAACTGTCACAAGGTTTTGTGATACTCACTGTCAAGTAAAGCCCAAACCTACTGAAGTTCATAAAGACAGTGTTCCCTTGTGTGTGTATACTTCAAATAGAAATGAATGTAATTAGTTTAGCCTTTCCCACCTACCTCTGAATGTCAACTTCCTGAAATTGAATGGTATCATTATTGTAGACTTATTTTTTTAATCTGTTTACACAGATTATTTAACATTTTTTGTTTTACATCTGCTTACAGCAACAAAAGGCCCCAACTTTCCTGGAACAGAAGGGGACTATAGCTGTTTTCAAAGCCAGGATATCCCTCTGTAATACTGTTTTTAGAGTTCATTTTTATTAACACATTAATTTCCTCTTAGCAAAGTGAACAAATAGGGAAAAAAGCAAACAGATATGTGACTGGGAAGCAGTGATTGTGAAACTTGTCTCTGTTTACCTAATCCTCTGTCCATAAGGCTATTGAAGTGACTTCTGCAGGGGGAGCTGTTTCTTCTCTCTGTGTGCTGGCATCACATTGCTTCTTAGGCCAAGCAGCTCATGTTTTCAGAAGAGTTCTATTGTCTGTCAATTATTACCATCCTATTTTTAATCATTCTTAATGCTGAGATTTAGTAGATGAAGTGGTGTTAACAGTTCTTTAGAACTTTCCTTGTGTTGTGCTGGTGCTGTTCCAAGGGGAGTCCATATAGTTAAAGCAGACCAGCTTTCTTAGAGCAGAAGGGTCTTTTACAATCACTGGCCTTTACACCTTAAGCAAATTAGGCAATACCAGACTACACAACTGACATTATGTGAAGTGATGGAAAGTGAAGACTCTCCCTGTGGAAATATATCACACTACACTTGAAGTTAAGCATCTGGTTTTTGCTGAAAGACTTGTTACGCTGGAGGACTGGTAGACCTGAGCCCAGGAGCCTGGCTATAGCAGGTGGGAGAGATGACAAGAGGCTGCAACGCTCAAGGAAGCCATTCTCCTGCACATGGATTCTTACTTTGTTGGTATGTCATATTAATACATGATAGCAAAGAAAATGCAGGAAGATTGCAGTAGAAAGGAAGCCAACGGAGAGGAAATCTCAGCTTCTAAGAGACACTGCTTTCAGTTGTCAAACCTAAAGCCTAGATTTAGAAACAAACTAAGGGTGAAAATGTGCAAGCTCTCAGGGTGCCAGGGTGGAGTTTCAGTTTTACTGAACCCTTGATTGGAGGGAGAGAACACAAAATATGTGAGAGCACTGGCCAGAAGAATATTTATGTCTTAGGGAAAAATCAGTGACCACTAGCGGAGTGAGGAATTATGGCACAGTTATAATTAAAAGCTGAAGAAGGAGTAAACAGTCTTAAAATTCAAGTTTCTGTTTAGTCTGGACAACTTTGAATCCCAAAAGAGGGAACTTAAAGACACTGGATGTCAGAGAAGCAGAACGAAGTAAAACTGAGGGGAAACAGCATAAAATGTTTTATAATATCACATAACTAACCTGTGAAAACCCCGTCAGAAGGGTTAGTGAGAACTACAGCAGTAAACATTTATGTTGGCATGTGTCTAGTTCAAAGCTTAGAAAACAAAAATTTATCTAGGAAGCTTAAGGCTTTCAGTCATAAAACAACCTGTCACTGACAGGGCATTCCCCTTTAAGGACTCAGTATTATGTGTTTATTAGTCATTATTACAAGGCCTGATTTAGCTTGTTGAATCTGAAGAGCTGGCTCTTACACTGTCAGTTTAGTGCAGTCAAGTCAGGCAATTCCCATATTGCTCCATGTTGGCACAGAAAATAGAATCTTCAAAAAACAATTTCTCCCTGGACTGCAGGCTCAGGATATTTATACTCCACAACCTTTGCTTCCTTATTTACTCAGTTTGGATAAAAGGTTCCTGGAACTGTTTGTTGTCTGCCGGTAAATAAATGATGGGCATAGCCCTACAAAGCATGCTGTGGTTGCTTAGTATCTTGTTAGCCTGTTCAGCTTGGAAGGAATCATTAGAACAAAACCATACTATCCTCTGTAAAGGAATGAGGAACGTGTGCTACTGATGAGGGTTGTCTGTAACACACATTGAGCGGGATAAAGATTCTACTTTGTGCAGAATCTAATTTGTGTACTTTGGGAATAGCAGCAGTAATAGCCACATCCCTGAAACTCCCAAGTATTTCTGCATGAGTGCAAACTATTGAACTCAGAAGTGAGGTGATTTCAGAGAAGTTGTGTGGCTATGTTATTATGCCCCTTAACCCAGCTTCTGTTTACATTGAGGCTTTTTATGGGGTAACGTTGCTGCGTGATTTCTGGACTAGAATTAGATCACTTCCAGCATTTTAAGAGAGCAGACAGTGCAAACATGATACACTACTGCTCATGTGGATCTGTCCCAAGTGTTCGCAACTGCTCATGGGTTGGACATTTGTTGTACACAAAAATTTGTGTACAGTCCCTTTGAAAATATCCTGTTGTGTGTAACAGCCACTATTAGGCATAGCTTTGTTCAGGAGATCACTGAAGCCAGATAAATCTGCAGAAACCTGATTCCAGTGTGGACTGAGGAAATTAGCCTCTTCATCGACCTGAATGGTTACTTGTTGTTCTGAAATTACTTTTTTTCTCTTTGCCAAAGAGCTGTCTAAGTGATGTAGGACCAAGGGGAATTTTAGACTAAAATAAGAATCCAAGATCTCTTTGAAAGTCAAATATAATATTAACATCATACAGTTGTGGATAATTCTTTAAAAAGGTTAAAATCTTTTCTTGAGGCAAAGCATATTTAATTATGGCTCCCAGAGCCCTCAAGAAGCAGTATGCAAAGAGAATACCAATACTTGTCATTTGCTGGGAAAAGAATGTACCAGAGTATCAGACAGAATCCTCAAGTAAGCTTAATTCAGTATCTTGTTTTGTCGTCTCTTAAGAGAAGTCTAGGAGAGGAGAGGATATTAGGATGGTCACATGTAGAAAGAGTATAGAGAAAGCCTGCCAGGTGCAGCTATTTCATTTGGCCCTTTGTAACAGAACATGATGACACTCAAGAAGAAGCTGTTGTAAAATTGAATCGTATTAGCATTTAAACACAGTGAATCATACAGAGAAGGTTTGTTATAGTTTCCAAATAGGTTTGTCCTTTAGTAATAAAAAAGGGGGCACTTATACTAAAAGACAGCAATTGTTAAATCAGGAAGGTAAGAGAGTAGATTACTAAAAACATTTAATCAGTTGGCAGCGATCTCATGTCTACAGGCTATTATTGAACCAAATAGCTTAGTAATTCTTTAGAAAGATACAAGAGTGGGAATAGTGAAAGCACTTAAATTAATTGAGATTATGGGGAAAATCGAGTTTTGTTAAGAACAAACTGTATTATACAGTTATTTGTGCTGTGAAAATAGGTTATGTTTTCCTCTCAGACATCATCAGTAAATACTATTGGAAGCAGGATGCTGGACCAAATAAGAGAGGTTCTGATAACCTCTTCTGGCCTTCCCTGAGCACTGTTTCTAACTGGGCTTGCTCCAAAGTTTGTTCATAGTTCTGAGGTTGAATCAGGCCCTTCATAGGGTCTCACTGGCTTCAGTTCTGCTGGAGGAAATCTTGCCAATATCTGAAGCCACCTGCTTGGACCAGAATGTCCACTTCTAAAAGCAAATACTGCTGAGTTCCTCGTGCTTATACTTCAGATGCACATGCTGGCTTCAATGGTTTGTTCTTAATACTTTGTTTAGAGCAAACTGGTGAGTAATATCTGTGCTGTCCCTTCCCATCTTTTTCTAATCCAATCTAAAACTCATGCACATAGCAGAACAGTCAGTACATAGTCATTAACAGAGAACTATAAATGCTTGTTTTGTTTTGTTGTGGGTTTTGTGTTTGGTCTTAAGTGAGGTTCAGGTATTGATGATTATGCTCAAATGTGCTTGGTTTTTTGCATAGGATCAGACTCCTGTTTGGCAGATCAAATTAACGCATGGCCTGTCCACATCTGTAACCTGTGTCAGTAGAAACTGCCTAATGCTTGGTCTTATCTTCGGAGAACTTGCGGGTGATGGTGATTTAGTAAACAAATCCTATCACTCCATCTGGTAATCTTCTTGTATTTGAAATAGTTATTAAGGGAGATTTTTCTGTCCTCCCATGAATTATTTATAGTAAAAGTAAAATATGTCCAGAACCATAGTTTGCAAAAGGCTATCACCAGCCTGACTTCATATTTAGGTATTTGTTTTAACTGTGGGTCAGGATCTGCATATATTACTGTTGGCTGCATTTCACTCTAGAGTCACTTTACCATTATCAGAATCCAACCGCATACAATAATTGCTTCATAGAAATCACAAGATCTTGTGCCTCTAAAATATGAAGAAAGAAAACAAACATCAGAGAAGAAAAAAACATTGGGTAGGGCTGCCTGGATGATTTGAATTAAGGTAAACAGGCACACCGCATGTGACTGTGCCCTGACAGTAATTCCATTTGGTTCACCTAGGAAAAAGAAGAATGGAGAAGAAGAACAGCCAAAGTCCTCTCTCAGTAATCAGTACCGAATTGTTACACCCACATTCCAGTATAATATGGACTACAAGAAAGTTGGCAAATGTATTATCATAAACAACAAAAATTTTGAAGACAAAACAGGTACTGCTCTTCTTCTGATGATAGTCATTACAGACCTTAGAATTATTATACTTTAATTAATCAATAAGCATTTTATTTTTAGGACATAGAATTTTAATGATTATCTTTTTTGAGAAACAATTATTCCTGCAATTATTCGTGTTCTTCAGTATTTGTATTAGAGCAGCTCTTTGCAGCTCATGTTTCAAAGAGCATGTCACCTTGCTCTCCCAACTTCAAACTAAACCTTTGTCCCAGAGGTTAAGGCTGGGTTGTTAAAATTTGAACTTTGGCATCTGCGGCCCATATTATAACTCCTGTGTCCCTGAGCTACAGCTATGACCTACAGAAACTAAAAGCTGTAGCTGTGCTCTGTTCATACTCCTGCATTTAACTTTTCAGACCATGTAGAGTTTCAAAACAGATACTTGTGTCGTAGTCAACTTATAGGTCTTTTCCTGTATAGTTGGCAGACACACTAAATCAAGTGTTTATTCCAAAGAATTTATATCGGTTTCTTTTAGGTGGGTGTTATAGGGACTCTCCACTCTTTCTCAGTTACACTGCATAACCAAAAGGAGACAGAATCATCCATAGTGGTCCAGTGTTGCAAGATGCTGGAGACGTGCCAACATTTTTCAGAATAAGATCCGTGTTAACACTGAACCTTGCATTAAAACAAACCTCACAGTATGTTCTCAGTGCTGAGAATGCTGTTAAAAGGGTTGTTTTAAAATCATGTCACCATGACACTGGTTAGGTTTATTAATTATAAACCTAAAAATGTACCTTTGAGCATGTGATTAATTTTGAATTGTGTAATGTGCAGTCAACCATATTCTTTGTTTTCTGGCAGGAATGGGCACGCGCAATGGCACTGATAAAGATGCTGGAGATTTAGCTAAGAGTTTTCGGAACTTGGGATTTGAGGTTTGCACATACAATGACCGAAGCCGGGGTGATATGGAAAAATTACTGAAGCAAGGTAAAAAATTAGAATCATAGAATAATTTAGAGTGGAAAAGACCTTTGGAAGGCACCGAACCTACCCCCTGCTCAAAGCAAATCAAATTAGAACAGATTTCTTGAGCCCTGTTACATGCTATTTTCTGTATAGAAGGATTTGGTTTCTGAATGGATTAGACTTAATTCCCCACCTCGTCTTCCAACATCAATTCAGAAATACAGTTTTCATGTTATATTAGGAATCAGAAGCATCTGTCCTTTGTATTAAGTGAAGAGCCTTGTCATAATAGATACAGAGTCTTCTATACTTGGAGTCAAGTTAAGGATGCATTTATGTATTCAAGATACACATCACAGTACTAAAAAGTGGGTTGTGTCATCTTTATCCATTCCCTCTTGTGCCTTCCAGTAGAGGCCAAATGTATATTTAGTCTCAGAAAAATGTGTTTGCTAAATACAATTTTTATTTAGAATGTTGCTTCCTTTTGGCTAAGAAGTATTTGATTTGTAGCTGCTGAGGAGAATCACAGTGATGCTGCTTGTTTTGCCTGTATCCTTCTAAGCCATGGGGAAGAAGGCCTCATCTATGGCACTGATGGACCCATGGCTATCAAGAGTTTGACTGCGCTATTCAGAGGAGACAAGTGTAAAAGCCTTATAGGCAAACCCAAATTATTCTTCATTCAGGTAATAGCCCTAAGGTAAATACGGCATCCTACTGCTGCAGTGAGGAAAACATACTATGTTGGTTTACTCTACAACATATGTTAACTTACTGAATTGTAGTGGAAGTTTGTGAAAAACTGTGTTGGGAAAAGTTGTCTATGGGAGATTTGTTTTTTTTAAAGATAATTTATGTGTAACATTCACAGATGTAAAGAATATATTGTCACTGTAATTTTGTACATGGTGTCTCTTTGTGCTCAGTAATACATGAACTGCAAAGCAGAAAGATAAACTCCCTCTTGTGCAGACAGAGTTGAGGACAGAATGTGGCTACACGTTGCACTTGTTAATTACTTGTTAATTACACTTGTTAACTGCTGACTATTATATCCAGTAATCTTATATAATAAACGAATGCTGACTTGGCACTTTGACAATCTACTGAAATCCACAGCCTGCAACACCATTCCCTCCCTTCACTGTACAGCATGTATAATTTAAAATGGGCAATCTAGTAATTTTATCACTGGACAATGAGACATCCCATGGAATTTAATTTCTGCTTCTGATACATGCAAAGTACTGTTTAAAACCATATACATTCAAAAATGTTAACGAATACTTAGTTTTATAACACCTTGTTTCACCTTACTGGACAAGTTCTCTTTGCCTTCACTGCTTTCAGGCATGCAGAGGCTCTGAATTTGATGAAGGCATACAAACTGACTCTGGACCTGCAAATGACACTCTGGAGACAGATGCCAATCCAAGATACAAAATCCCAGTAGAAGCAGATTTTCTGTTTGCATATTCCACAGTGCCAGGTAAAGAAAAGTGGTTCAGGGTGGGGGTAGAAACCTAAAAACTTATCACTCATATTGATTTGATGCTAACCTGACCCTCATTCATAACATATTGTACATCGATGGACAAAACATTAAGGCCTACTCTTATGTTAGGCCACTGTGTTGTATGCACTTCTTTTTACACTAGCTATCACGGAAAGAGGAGAAAGCCCCAGTCTGAGAAGGTGAGAAGACGCAGACATTACAAATGGAGGAGGCAATACAGTTTTTTGGGAATCATGCCCTTCCATGTCCCAGTTTAGTGAGTATGTTGAATACTTGATTGAGGCAGGAAGAGGAATAGTTACAGCATGAAACTTGGAGAGTAAAAGCATAGAATCATAGGATGGTTTGGGTTGGGAAAGGACCTTAAGATCATCTAGTTCCAACTCCCTTGCCATGGGCAGGGCAGTTTCCAAATGCAAAAAATATAGATCAGTACTTTAGTAGTATGAGGTTTGGAGAGCTAATACATATTATTCTCCTCTTTAATGAAATAGGATATGTGACACAAGTGATAAGATTTAAACTTTCTGTGTGTGCATTATCACTCTTTGCCCAGTCTTTCACACAAATTAGACATATTCTCTGCCACTCCATTCTTCAGATATTCTCTGGCATTTCATATCTTCAACATAATAAGAAAAGAAAGAGGAAAAATAACCCCATGTACGTTCTTGTCTGTCTTTCCTGTAAGGTTATTACTCCTGGAGGAATCCTGGAAGAGGCTCCTGGTTTGTGCAGTCTCTGTGCTCTGTGCTAAATGAGCATGGAAAACAACTTGAGATCATGCAGATCCTCACACGGGTCAACTATGTAGTTGCCACCAATTTTGAATCACAGTCTGATGATCCACGCTTCAGTGAGAAGAAGCAGATTCCCTGTGTGGTCTCTATGCTCACTAAGGAACTTTACTTCTGAAGGTGTATTTTAATGCAGCCAGTGATGATCAGGACATGTTTTTGGGTGGAGATTTGGTTGTAAACTGGAGTAACACTTTTTTAATAACAGAAATGTAATTACACTAGATTTTTATATTGTATAAGCTGGGGTATCTGATGGCTGGACAAAATGCAAGATTTTAAGGAAGAAATAAATGCTGTGGGCCAACATGACAGCTAATACTAATGACTGTATCTTAATTTCCCTTAGTATGGCTGTCATGATTTATGGCTACTGAAGACTTTCTGAGAGTAAGCTACCTGACCCATAAAGGTTTATTCCAGAAAACAGATTGTAAATTAATAACAAACAAATTAAATTGTGAGACTCCATCTTTTCATTCACTGCTAGCTCATGGAACCATAACTTCCTTGGAAATTTCCAAAGACCATCATATTATGGGTATGTCCAGTGATGAAACAGTTTGCAACTATTTAAAAGGATGCTTCTTATTAATTGTTATATTAATTTCCCTTACATGAGCATTATTAATGAAGACTAATGGTTGCTCTGTTCTTAATCTGGAAGTCAATTTATTTAGTTATCACTCTAGCATAAATGAATAAATAAAAAATGAAGTTTTGTCAGTGATTTACCTGAATAGTATGGAAATACAGTAGAAAATTCAGAATTAAACTCCTTGTAAATGATTGGCAAACTGTAATTGGGTGATGCCTTATGAAAGTGCCATTGTAAAGATTTTTGCCTTGAAAATGACAGTTAACTGATAAAACAGCCTGAGACAGTGGTACTGCAGTGTTTCTGCTTGCAGAAATTAAACTGTCTGCTTGTTGATTCAGAAGGTTTGAACCAACGGAAAATTAATGCCACAGATTTTATATAAGGCATTAATATTTAATGTTGAAATGATAGAATTATATGTTCCAGTAACAAACGGATATTCAGGTATAGCTTCTATTTGTGAGGAATTTTGCCAACACTGGAAATACTTACTTGAAGCAGAAACTAGGAAGTGCCTTTATAGGGTCTTGATTTTGTATTTTGGGGCTATGTCGGTGATGTTGATATTCCTACTTTTTATATACTCTTTAAAGTTGGTAGCTAGCTCAAAAAAGTAAGTTTAATGATGGTTAAATTGATAAATGATCAGTTGTTCTCCCTCTTCCCGGTTAATGTACTCTTTGCAATCTTCTTAGAAAGTAAGTGCATATTAAAGCCAAGTTACCAAATGATTAAGTTTATTTTCTTACAAATACTGTGACATAGTGAGGCGTATTTATATTTTCCTAAGTCAAATCTACAGCTGTTTGAATTAAAGCAGTGATTGTTTCATGGATGTCTTGAGCATGAATCAATAAAGGCCTTTTTAAAAAATTTCCTGTTAATATCTGCATGTTTGTCCTTCACTCTGGTGAAAACCAGACGCAATAGATCCCAATGCCTTTCTCAGCCAGGAATTCAGAAGTTCTTTGACGCGTTTCAAGAAGAGAAGGCTGCGTGGAGACCTCACAGCAGCCCTCCAGTATCTGAAGGGGGCCTATGAGGATGCTGGGGAGGGACTCTTCATCAGGGACTGTAGTGACAGGACAAGGGGTAACGGGTTAAAACTTAAACAGGGGAAGTTTAGATTGGATATAAGGAGGAAGTTCTTTCCTGTTAGGGTGGTGAGGTGTGGAGGATTGGCTTGTCGAAAAAGGTCAAAAGGTCACGTTCCCATCAACGAGCTGAAACAAGACATCTGTGTAGAACATGGTGCAAACCTCTCACACCAGATAATGAGGAACTGAAGGACACCGGCAAACAGCAACATACTATGACCAATCACAGCCAAGGCCACTAAGTGATAAGTGCGTGAGAAGGAGGATCGTGGGGGGGTGCACGGTGTAGCTGCAAAAATATAGAGCTTACACAATGCCTTATTTGTGGCAGAACCAATCAAGTGCCTAGTATTTGCATATTCACTGTTATATTAACCGAAGGTAGAAGCCCAATAAACGAAGCTTGCTGTTAACTCATATTGAGTTGTCCAAGTCTTCCTTTCACGACAGTGAGGCACTGGAATGGGTTGCCCAAAGACGTGGTGAATGCTCCATCCCTGGCAGTGTTTAAGGTCAGGTTGGACAGAGCCTTAGGTGACATGGTCTAGTGTGAGGTGTCCCTGCCCATGGCAATGGGGTGGAACTGGATGACCTTAAGGTCCTTTCCAACCCTAACTGTTCTATGATTCTTATCCGAAGTTTTACAGTGGGTAATCCATGAAAAAAGTAAAAGATGAAAATGCTTTAAAGAAAATATCCTGACCTACCAGCACTTAATCTTGCACCAAGCATAAAATGCCTTTACAGTTATGTAAGTAGCATAAGAAGTAGCTTTACTGTTGTGTGTTTCAGTAAATTATGTTCTTTAAATCTGAACTTGGTTACATTTTATTGGACTTTATGATCTTTTAGTGTTATTACTGTTGCCTTATCTTTCAATCATGGGTGTGTGTACTGTGTTTTAGATACAGCTTAGGGGAAATGAAGGGACTTTAGAAAGCTGAAACAACAAATGCAAGCTGTCTCCAGGCTTCTTTTATGCAAGGGTGATGTTTATAGCTGCCTCAAATGTCTGTATTTTATCATTGCTTCTAAGTGAACATTAATCTCTTGGATTTCCCCTTTCAGAACAGCCTTTAATTTGCTTCCCATGGCAATGGCAGAAATTTCCGTGTGGGTCAAATTTCAGGGTGTTTGTATTTGCACATGGGCTATAAGAAGGCTGTCACAATGCAGGGCAAGGACACACTGTGCTTTGCTCCAGGAGGCAATACAAGGAGTTTGGAAATGCTTAAAGGTGTATTTCTCTAAGACCTTCTGCACCATAAAGATATTTTACCTGTAAGTATTACCACAGTTTGTTTTCCTTATCTTGGTATTGTATTTTGGAAGCTTTATAATAGCCTACATCTGAATAATTTGAAGCATTTTTTTTGCATTTTAACTGAAGTGCCTCATGGCATTTCAAAAGGTTGAAAGCGATCGAATCTCCTAATGCCAGGCACACAAAAATGTGAGGGGGAATAGTCACAGAACTGGTGTTGTCTATTCTGATTTAGACTTAAGCTGTTTAAAATGTTGCTTTCCATTGAAAAGGCAATTAAATGCAACAAGTAAAAGCTTGTTCCCAAAATGAAGTGAGATAGGTAGCGCAGCTGTAACCTCATGGGTTTCTTTCTTCATGTAAATCTTGACTTTTGCTGAGACCTAGAAGAGACTTTCTTCCTATCATAGGAACATTGTTTTGCAAGAATTACTTCATTTGCCTGTCACAGTGACTGTCGGTCATGTAGGAAAGAGTATTACATTGTCTTTCATTGCAACCCTGCTGTTGGCACTAACAGTCTGACTTGGTGTGCAGTTATTTTTAGGTTTGGAAGTCACTTTTTTGTCTTTTTGGGGGTAGGCAACAGATGAAAACCCTAGCAGTAAATCTGTACAACAGATGTTTCTCCCTAAAAGGCAAAATCACTAAGGTTTTCCTAAAAATCACCAAACCAAAACCCACAAAAGAATACAGGCAGAAATGCCATGCAGAGATCTGCAGTGGACCTAAGTTTGCAGTAGGTCATTCTCATCTACAGCATGGTATTGCCTGATGAGATGAGGAAGTCTATAGCTTTAGTTGTGTGTCAGAGGTAGAAATTTGTGTGTAATCAACCCTATGTCAGATGAGCGAGGCCAGAAAATAGCCAGCCCTTTCTGACCACCACTCCTGACCATACCATGTTTACTGCTGGCACCATGAAGTCAATCACTGAAGAAACAGAAACTAAAGAAACCCCTTAGATCTCTCAGCCCAGCCAGGGAGCTCAGCAGAGGATGAGAGAACAGCACTTGCAACCCTTCACATTTTCCCAGAAGAGGCTCTGCATGCTGGAGATTGTAGCCTCATTGCAGCTAACAACCAACTTCAAACCAAGTTACTAACAGGAAAGGATTTGATTTTGCAATAGATCAGAGCTTTGTGGTAAGGCAAATGGAAACTTTAGTTTCCTAAATGATGTTACAAACAGACATGCTGTTACACATTGGAGATGTAAGTGTATGAGAGAAGCTAGATCTGATTTTTGATGGACAAAGAAGGAATTGTGAGAGAATAAAAAGCTCTCCGGTGTGCAAAATGTAGTGGTGTGTGTGCAGTTGATGGGAAGGAGTGCAGAGCTCACAAATGCATTGCAAAGGAATAGCAGTGCTTTGGAGGTCTGGCTCTCTTATCTTGACACCCAGTGTTCTTCCCAAAGGAAAACACCAAAAGGCAAATTAGCTCCAATAAAAAACCTCATGGAAGCCCATTAACCAAACGCACCATTTACCTTCTAAATGCTTCATCTCTAGAGCACTTAACCAAATCCCAAGACCACTGCCTACATATTTTGTTGAAGGGTGATTTAACAAAACTTCGGAGAAATCCCTGGAAAGACATCAGCGCTTTCTGCCTCTCTGCTAGCCTCTGCTCTCATCTCTGCCAGAGCCTGGCTGTGCCAATGCACAGGTTATTTATCTTCTCAGGTTTACAGTGAGATTCACATTTCCTTGGTGATACTGGAGGAGACACTGCAAAACTAAACTGATGTCAATAAAACCAGATACTTTCTGTTCACCCCTCTGAAAAATCACAATATTAATCCACCTCCTTGAAAGCTGTGAAGTTTATTTCATCGCTGTTAATAAATTACTATGAGGGCATTGCATTAAGAATGCTACAGACTTGCAAATTACTATAATTACTATGGTATTATGACTAGACTTTCTGAATAGATTTTCAGTTCTTTAGGCCAAGCTGTGCTTATTTTATACAGGGCTGATCACACTGCTAAGGCAGAGTCAGCAAGGCTGAGGAAGTCGGGGCTGTTCAGCCTGGAGAAGAGAAGGCTACATGGAGACCTCATAGCAGCCTTCCAGTACCTGAAGGGGGCCTATAGGGATGCTGGGGAGGGACTCTTCATCAGGGACTGTAGTGACAGGACAAGGGGTAACGGGTTAAAACTGAAACTGGGGAAGTTTAGATTGGAGATAAGGAGGAAATTCTTTCCTGTTAGGGTTGTGAGACCCTGGAATGGGTTGCCCAGGGAGGTTGTGAGTGCTCCATCCCTGGCAGTGTTCAAGGCCAGGCTGGATGAAGCCTTGTGTGGGATGGTTTAGTGTGAGGTGTCCCTGCCTGTGGCAGGGGGGTTGGAACTAGATGATCTTGAGGTCCTTTCCAACCCTAACTATTCTATGATTCTATGATATTCCCAGATTATAGGTGTTCCATCTAGTGCAGAGGAAGGGGCAAAATGAGGTTCTCCTGACAGGTCACGCGATGTCCTAGGCAAACCATCTCTTTGGTCTATAGGAATTTATAATGTCTTATTATTTGTAATTTTATAACTGTATTGTAACAAAGTGAATATAACATCGGGGCATAAAAGGTATAATTTACTTTGTAATATAAAATACTATGATGTATTATGCTTATATGAAATTATATAATTTATTATAGATTATATAGTTTATTTATTATTTATATTATTTATATAGCTTATTATAGGTTTTCTGTGCTCATTTTACATAGTTTAATCATCACTAGGAAAAAAACACCCACTTGTGAGGTATTTGTTATTTTCTCAGGCAACTGTGCATGCAGTCAAGTGCAGCTCAGCAGCAAGTAAAGCCAAAGGAATTATCTTCAATGTTCTTGCTCTGCTTACTATCTGGGTGAAAGAAACAGTCAGGATGGCTTCTACAGCGAAAAGAAATTCTGCAGGTACAAAATGTTGTTTCCTAAGGTTTTTCAGTGGTAAGGTTTAATCAGGTTTCAGTCCATTCTTATCAGCATATGGTACCATTCTCTTTGCCCTCTGCGTGCCAAGGATTTTGTGGTAAATGGTGAAAAACAGGTGAAAACAGCATACTGAAAGTATTCAGATCTCACTTGGACTTACACTGTGTATTAATTCTGCCCTCTGCTTCCTTCCTTAAAGAATCTGTCCTAAATGCAGCATTTCCCTTTATAGCAGAAGTTTCTATTGTCCCAATCACATTAACTGGGAACTGGAAGGTACACTCAGTATGTCCAAGGCACTGGTGATGAAGCCTTAACCTCCACTCAAGTCAGTAGTAAATGGGATTTCAGAACCAAGCATTTCTTGCACCACCACAAAGTTTGGTCATGTTATATTTCCTAGAACGTATCTATATTATGTATCTTCTCTTACTGAAAGATCTAAAATGAGGTTGTCTCTGCTCCTTTCAGGCACTGGATTCTTCAGAAATCATAATTTCCCATACATGGTTTATGGGTTAAAAAATGGAATGATACTGCCAGTCCTTTCAGTGGAAGTTAAAGTACATTAATAAAAGTGAGATTTTGATCAGTGATTGAAAAACATGAATCCTAAACTACAACTGGCTACAGAGTACACATGAATGCATTGAGGCATTTCCCACCCCCCGTCATATTTTACTTTTAAAGACTTTTCCTGTTGTCACAACATGATTCACAGTGTAAGATGATCTATCCTTAGCTGTGTCTGCAACCTATCCAAAGTGAATGCCATCTACAGATTTCATCAGGGGCTGCTTACTGTCTTTAAGATCCCGAATTATGAAGTTAAATAAGACCAGACTCCAGAAGTTAAGTAAGACCAGTTAAATAAGACAGAGGCACAGGATACCTTCCATGATATCTTCCCTACATTGTCACTATCATTTGTTTACAGCCTGGGACAGTGGCCAGCAGTAATGTTGACATCAGGGAAGCATGGTCTGGCCTTATATTTTATAGCCTTGATTTCTGTTTGTCTTCTCTAATTGTAATGTAGTTTATGTGCATTTAAGCACAGAAGCCCAGTGCTCAGCAACAATTTCCAGGTCTTTGTAAGAGGTTAATTGCCAACAAAATAAGTAATGGTGCTGTTCACTTCCCTTTGATTAGTGGGAACTCCAAATACATTTTGCCCTGAAGGTGGAGTGTGCAAGCACGGGTTCCTCATCAAATCACCACCTCTTCAACTTTTCAACTCACAGGTAAACTAGCACAGATTAGTCATATTCCATCAATCTCTCAGCAAGCATCTGTTATTTTTGCTATCCTGGAATCTAATGAGACACAAATTACTTTCTCTTCGGCAGAATTCCTGGAAAAGGCGTTTTTTCATCTTGTCCAAATCCAGCAAGGGCAATTACATCCTGAAGTATCTGAAAGGCCAGAACATAAAAGGCTCCATAGCTGTTGATCAGTATGTAACTAAATGTGTCACTTTTTCATGTATCAACACTCTTAAATGGGCATTGATTGTACAGACACTTGTTGCTGAGTGAGGTTATTGATCCAAATCCCACTGAAGTCCAGAAGAGCGTCCTTTCGGCTTCTGTAGGCTTTGGGTGCAACTTGTATTATATATATAGAAGTAAAAATCCTAGATTGCTTTGATGAAATATGATACATTTGTGTGAGTGATTGTGGTGATGTGGTATGTGCAAACCAGACATCCTGGCTCTGTGATCCCAAAGGATTCCTATAACAGAAGATATTTTATCTCCTGTGAGGACAGTGTTATGCGCTCACATGCAAGGATGGGCTATGCCACTCTGAACTGGGGTACACAGCCTTCATATATGTATTTGTACACATACACACACACACACATATATAAAACCTTATGGCTTTACAAAGTACTTTGCAAGTCATGCAGAGGTCTCCTAGCTTTCACATAGCCCCTTTTGGACTGATGCTGGCTGCTCTTGCCCCAACAAGAAATTGTTCCGCTTTGCCTGTTAGGGTTGGAAAGGACCTTAAGATCATCCAGTTCCAACCCCCCTGCCATAGGCAGGGACACCTCACACTAAACCATCCCACCCAAGGCTCTGTCCAACCTGGCCTTGAACACTGCCAGGGATGGAGCATTCACAGCTTCCTTGGGCAACCCATTCCAGTGCCTCACCACCCTAACAGTAAAGAACTTCCTCCTTATAGCCAATCTAAACTTCCCCTGTTTAAGTTTGAACCCGTTACCCCTTGTCCTATTGCTACAGTCCCTTAACAAGAGTCCCTCCCCAGCATCCTTATAGCCCCCCTTCAGATACTGGAAGGCTGATATGAGGTCCCCACGCAGCCTTCTCTTCTCCAGGCTGAACAGCCCCAACTTCCTCAGCCTGTCTTCATACGGGAGCTGCTCCAGTCCCCTGATCATCCTCATGGCCTCCTCTGGACTTGTTCCAGCAGTTCCATGTCCTTTTCATGTTGAGGACACCAGAACTGCACACACTGCTCCAGGTGAGGTCTCACAAGAGCAGAGTAGAGGGGCAGGATCACCTCCTTCGACCTGCTGGTCACACTCCTTTTGATGCATCCCAGGATACGGTTGGCTTTCTGGGCTGCGAGCGCGCACTGCAGCCGGCTCATGTTCATTTTCTCATCGACCAGTACGCCCAAGTCCTTCTCTGCAGGGCCGCTCTGAATCTCTTCTTTGCCCAACCTGTGGCTGTGCCTGGGATTGCTCCGACCCAGGTGTAGGACCTTGCACTTGGCATGACTGAACTTCATGAGGCTGGCATCAGCCCACCTCACAAGCGTGTCAAAGTCCCTCTAGATGGCATCCCTTCCCTCCAGCGTATCAACTGAACATTCATTCCTCTCAGCACTGTGTGCACTGCAGCAAGGCTGGGTGTCACTGACCTTGTACTAGCACCCTTCACCATGTTACATATGGTATGAGATGCTTGGAAAGGAAACTTTAAATGTAAAGGGAAATGTAATGTTAAAGATTTTACCAGCTAGACCTGGAGCTTAATACTCCGGGCATCTGGAATTGTTAGGCATGGAAGTCACTGTACTCCCATTACTATTGTGCTTTTTCCATTAAAAGGGTTTACATTGTGAAGCTTTCAAAGAAACTCCAACTTGCTCAGTTGGATGTGGTTACATTATTACCATCAGCATTGTAGTTGTTATTTTTACTCATTTAACTTCTTTGGAGTTAATGGAAGCAGTGCTTACATTTAAGGATCCATTAAGAGGAACACCCTGTTCCTCTTCCCCTCCATTGAAACACTGTAAATACACAATTAATTTCAAATCGAGTGTGTTGTTCTGCAGTGGTTCAAAGACATCTGCCAGTTTTTCTTACTATCATTTCTTTTCAAGACTGTGTTAGACCAACAGCCCCTTTTTTAGATCTGAAATCTGGACACAAGTCTTTGCTAAAGTCAATTTTATTCTTTTGCTTGGAAGTTCTCTTCCCTGAAAGACCATATCTTTTGATTGTGTGTGCTTATTATCTTAAGGATGTTTTTTTGTTTACCTTTTCCCATGCAGAACCCACCGTATTATGCTGTGCTTAGAGTAATATACACGCATACACGCATATGTGTGTGTATGTTTTTATCTATGTATGTATAGTTATATAGGATGTTCCGTATGGTTCTCTTAACAGAATCACAAATATTGAAGTTGGCATCAGCAAATCCGAAATGATGGAGATGGTGAAGAAGATGTTTAAATGCCTCCCTGAGCAGGTGATGTCCATCAGCACTGAAAAGAGGTGTTACTACCTCATTGGGAGCAGCAGGTAGGCACAGAAAGATGTGCAAATACAGACATTACAGTTAAGATAATGTAACAGTAAACCACTGCCCCAAGGCAAGGTCCAGCCTTCCCAGCCGCTTTCACCCCTTCTTGTGTCTCAGCTACTGACTGCTCAGCTCTGGGATGGTTGATCAATGGTTGATTCAATGGAAAACTGCTCTTTCCTGTATCATTTTCCCCCCATGGTTGGGTCAATGTTTTGCTGGTTCAGGTAGGTGAGCTAACCTTCCCTGCATCCACGCTTACAATGTCCAACACAAGGAACTGGCAGGAGCACATGGCTGGGAATGGGGATGGCGGCAGCACATCACTGTGGCAGTGCCACGTCAAACTGTACTATTAAGGGTCAAGGAAGAGCAGAGAGCTTTGTCTTCTCACTCAGTGGCTGCTGGGAGTGAGGAAAGCTTCTTCTCCTTGTGGATAAATCACTGGAAAATTCTCCCAAGTGAAAACAGATCCTAAGAGGAATGCCTGGGGCCTTTACTGCAGCAGGATGGTGTGCTCCCTGCTTTCCTGGGCTGCAATCCAGTCCTCAGCAGGGGCAGAAACTGCTGCTGTCACAGTGATGAGCCAAAGCTCAGTTAGGTGATGGAGGACATTTGGCACAGGGCTCCTCTGCTGCTGCTTCCTGCTTTTCCTCTTCAGTTTCCCAGCCACAGGCGCGTCAGGGGGTTTTCTGCCTTCCCAGAAGAGCAGCTGATGTGTGAAATGCTGATAAGTGCTGAAGACAAACACATACCTGTGTGCCACTTAAGAGTGCCACCTCATGCTTTCCCCCAGGGCACTGCTCTCACAGCCCATGATTGGTGGGAAGTGGTCTGGAGTTAATCCAGCTAAATCCACCACAAGCATGAAACAGGGCTTCCAGGGTCCTTTCGTGGCATGTTTCACATCCTGCTAGCCCAAATGCATTCCCAAGCCTTGCTAGCTGTGTTTAAGGCAGGACTCAACAGAACAGCATTACACACAGAAAACGAAGCAGAAAGCACCATCCCACCTCCCCATCTCTTTCCATCTCCATGTCTCTTGCACACACACATACTATTCCCTCCTGAATACCTTTTAGCTCCCAGTATTGGGCTGTATCTCTCTGAAGTCAAACCCAGCACTCTCTTTTGAAACAAAAGTGCACATTTTCTCCATTGATTTCAGGAAGCATTGTTTTTGGCCACACAGGAGGAAGTAGGTAGGCAAATGAGCTTTCCTTGTGTTTTACCTGTGAATAGGTTTTCACTTCCATTGTTCCAAACTACAGGCAGGAAACAGAGGACTGGGTCACTGTGATATCTTCAGTCTGCAAAGAAGTCAAAAGAGGTGGATGCTGCCCTCAGGTGACACGTTTCTGCAGTTGGTTTTAGAAAGAAAGAAGTTTGCAATGTCATTAGAAACCTGACTTTGGCTTTGCAAGTTGGCCCTTGCCTTGCTTAATCAGAAATTCATTTTCCATATAAATCCTGTACCCTGGTTTTATGCATTGAGCAGGTGCTACACAGTCTGTCTGTGCTGGGATTGATTTGATATTGAAAGAATCTCTTTGAAGAGTAAGCTACATGGAAATTAGGAGATGATTGACATTATGCTGCAGTGAATTGCACCTTGATGAGTCAGAATGCAAGCCTGTGTGCTATCTTACTGCATGCTTTTTAGTTATATTTATGTGCTGTTTTACAAACCAGCCCACATCTACTCTGTCTGTGTTACGAACCAGCTGAAGCCCGATTATTAATTCAAGCTCAGTCTCAAATTCCTTCACCTTGTCAGCCAGCCAGGCCTACTATTCAGACTCAGTACTAAGCTACTTACATCCCTGCAGCTTTCAGTCAGCTCAAAGTGCAAGCAGAGCAAACCTATTGACTGAAAAATGTCATGTAGACAACCACTCTGAGCCATTAGAAGTAAAGATTTAGACTAGTGGCATGTGTTGGTATATTGTAGCCCATTCCCAACAGGTACCTGTCTTTTTACACTGCTGTTATCTTACTTCTAGAACCAAGATCTGCCAAATTCAGAAGTCAGAAGCCGGCCTTCCTCTTTGCCACTGTTCTTGAATTCTATAGATACGACCAGTTTCCTAGAAAGGCAGAGCTACCAGAAGGTAAACAGATGAGGCATGCTTATAATGAGCTTGTTCTGGGGAGTGACGGTGGTATTTGGTTTGTATACTTGACTTTTTCCACCACAAGTTCTTCAGAGTTTGTGCCGTGGGTGCCCAGGTGGTCTGTTCTGCTCCCCGGTGAGGTTCATGAGTAGGAGCTAGATGATAACGTCAGAAAGTGCCCAGAAAGGAAAGACTTTTGAGGAAAGTCTGCATGTAAGTAAAGGCAGGTGTTGATGGCAATGAGAAATGATACTCGCTCGCTGTCTCAACTGACTGGCAAAGATTAGCAGGCATGAAATAAGCCCCTGAAGATTCGCTTTGACGTGCCTTCGTAAAGCTGTGTGATGATTGTTTTGGCAGCTGCTAGCCACATTCCTCCTGTTTTGTGACTGTGCTTTTTCTCTGTCTCTCTCTTCAGGCTGTAACACTTAGAGGGGAGTTCAGATTCAGTTTCTCTGTGCCTTCCAGATCAGATCTTCCCCCTCAGTATTTAAATAGACAGGAAGGAAAGCACTGCTTCTGTCCCAAAGCAATTGCAGTCCTCATCCTCTGGTGACAGGCTGAATAGCAGCCAAGGAATTGTTGGTTTTCTCTAGTCACAAAGCTGTATGCACATGGCCTAGCTAGAGGACGCTGAGTGCAGGTGAAGCACCTCCAGTGTACCTTTAGGAGTCAACTTCTTTCCTTTTGTGTATAGGAGAATGGTTCCTCAGAAGACAAGAACAGGCCTAACTCAGATCCTGGCCCTCAGCAGGCTCAGTGTGACTCACCAAGAGGAATTTTTCCAAGTCTGGTGAGCAGAACAGCTCTTTACTTAGTCTGCAGAAGTGACTGTTGGCTCTTATCTCGCCTGAGTATCTGTAACTATAGATGATACTTTCCCAGCACACTGAATTGGTTTTCACTATGAGAGGTTCCTAAATATTTTGCCTGTTGTCTTGTTTAGCACTGAAAATAACTTCCTAAGAAGTTATTTAAAAACTCTCAGGTTGCTCTGCTTGAGGATTTGCTCCTCCCGTTGCATTTCCCATCTGTGCCACAATCTTCCTAAACGCTTTCTTTTCTGCAGCCTCTGCCAGTAGCAGTTCAATCAATCAAACTGAACTGCTGAACTACAGAACACAGATTTGTTAAATCAAGGCACACCTCAGGGCTGACCTTCTGTCAGCATTAATATGACTTCAGGTAATTTAGCTTCCATGTCTGGCAGGGATGATCCAAAAAGACACAGTGATGAATGTTACCGTGCGTTATTGGCTGAATGTTCTGACCTGCGTTTCCTGAGCAAACTCCTGCAGCAATCAGGTGGTTTTCACCCATCCTCTCCCTGCGCAGCAGTGTCAACAGAACAGAAGGCGCAGCCAAGGCTCTACCACACCAGAATGCAGTTTGGAAGCTGAGTTTAAACCCAAATATTTATTGGCAGTTTATGCATTGGGCTATGATCTAGGGAATTTCTACTGTCATAGCTAACAGTGTGGTAACTCACATATTGCAGTCACCATCCATGTATATGGGCTGGCAGCACATATGAGATAATAGAGCTAAATTTAGTGGAAAGAAGTGAAAATAGTTGAAACAACATTGGAATGCCATGGGCTGTTAGCAAAGCTAAGCTGATGCACAGTACTTTATGAAGCTGCAATAATCCAACTGTGAGTCTGAGCTCTGAAATGCATTGAGTTAACCCTTAGTCTGACTTAACTACTCCTCCTCTGGATGCATACCAAGGCTGTCTTTCTGTCTCTTCCTTATGCATGCCTTTTCTGCCTCATTTGTTAATTCTCCTCATACTTATGATGCCTCAGAGAGCACATATTATATGTAATACAAGCAGCTGTCTAGACACAAGACAGACTGGCCATGAGGGTTAAAATACAAGGAATCTGTATTTTACCTTTTTAGCCTGAAGGAGAGGCAATAGCAGGAAGCTCGTATTTCTGTTTCAGCATGTGTGAAAATAACTGACCTTGCCATGCAGCTAAGAAGAAACAGAAATGTTTGTTCATTCAATAAAAATACTTCAGTTGCCTCATAAGTTCAGCATCTGCTAACATCTCCAGATCTATTCTGTGCTCAGTGATGTCTAGACAGCTGATTTCCAGATTAATCCCTTGTATTTACTTCCTTTCAGAAGTATGACTCCACATTTCTAGCATCTGATGGGTTTTGCTTTTTACTGGTGGTTCCCTCATCCAGGCCCAGATCTTGTTCAGGAGCCATTACTCATGCACACACAGGCCTTTCAATGTCAGCCAAGTCTAGTCACACAGGCAAGGACCCTGCAGAGGTCTGGGGACCTGGCTCACTTTCAGTTCACTTCTTGGACCTACCAAACCAAATCTGACTCAGCAATTGAGTATCAGCTATTTTGATACACAGCTTTAAATACCTGAAATACTTCAAAATAAGGAGCCCTGACTTGCATCACCCTACACTGCTCATTGCTGTGCTGAAGGCAGCTAGGCATCCTTGTCAGGATCTGTTAGATGCAGACAGATACTTTGATAAGTTCCTCTGCCCAAGTGCAACACGTAACTTTCCCTGAGGAGCCTATAATTAACAATTACTCAGTTGTTATCCAGGTATCATGTCCATCTTGTGCTACAGCAAATTTTCTCCATAGTCTACTTTCTCTCTAATGTAAATCCACATCATGGTTCAACAGAGGCATAAAGAGCTTGTTTAGCTGTTCAATTGATAATAACTATACACTGAGGTTAACTGCACTTCTCTGGTGGTAAAAACAGCTGGAGGGACAAGGATGTCCACAAACTGCTTTGTGGCAATGCAGTGCTGCTGCAGCTTAACCTTCTCCTTCCCCCTGTCCCTGTAATCTGCAATGGTGCCAAGGGGAAACACTAAGCATTTAGCAAAAGGTAGCCACTGTCCGTGATTGAAGGCTCCGTTTGGGAAGCTGATGAGTGCTGTCAGCTCTCTGAGATTCCCTAGGAGCTGGAGTATCTCAAGACTTCATAAAATCACTTCCTCTTCCCCCATCTCCTCAAGTGTTTACTTGTTTGATTGATCCAAAGCCCATGAAAAGCCACTAGGAAGCTCATTCATGACTTTGGATCATGACTACAGAGCCAGCTTTGCTCCTGCTGTGGTTTTGTTACGCACTTCTTGAAGGATCTTTGCAGGTTTGTTCTGACTCCTGCTGCATGGGTTGCTTTGTATGCTGTTTATACCAACAAGGAACAAAAATACATTCATAATCTTTAATATCTATTCGATGCCAGTTTCCTCTCTTTACATGTAAGAGAGTAATTAGTTTCATTTACCTTGACAACAGTAATATATTCTGTGGCATATTTAGCAATTATTAAAGCGATCACCATGGAAACCAAGAACGTAAGTGAAGAGATAAAAAGGGGTTGCACCACAAGCATGGCGTGAAGAATTGCATTGGGAGGCAGCTAAATACTAATTACCATAGTCTTCACTACAGTGAAGTCAACCAGGAGTTCTGAAAATCAATCATTTATCTTTATGACTTAGAAAGGTAAATGTGGTGGAGGGATTAATTTCTCCTCGATTTACCTAATTGCCACAAACTTAGAATTTCAAGTATCTATGAAAGCAGAATCACTCAGGACACAAAGGATTCCGTGTCAGATCTCCAGCCCTCCAGTGTATGTTCTAGTTCATAGAGAAGTATGAGCTATTAGACTTCTCATTAGTCAAGGAAGTCCCAAATTCATTCTGTACTCCATAGCAATTAAAAGGTGCTTAAAAAGGACAAATGCATCGTGATCCACTTCTAGGTTTTCCACAGATTTTTTTCCTAGTGCAAAGACTTTAGAACTCAAGTGACCTTAAATGCCTGCAGGTTCATACCCGGAGTGTTTGACTCACTTGATTTTTAAACAAAACAACAGGTTGTGAACACACAAACAATTTCAATTGCCTGGTTACCACAAATCCATCTATGAGAAGTACTAATGTAATAATACCAGTAGCCAGTTTTGTCTGTGTGCAGTGGATCTCAAAAATACAAATACAGAAGCCTTGTTTCTAAACCAGACTGGCTCTGAGCATATCTCACCTCAAAGAGAAACACGTTTTTCCGTGTTTTCTGTGGATGCTTGCTGATGCTATTACTTCTCCATATAGATTAAAAAAATACATCTTAAACAAGCTGTGTAACTGACCCTGTTAAATACAAGCCCATTCGTTTAACAGGATAAAGCTCTGGGAAAGTGTGAGGAAAATCTGCTGTCGTCAGATACAGATGAAGACATCAAAAAGGATGAAGATTATTACCAAACTCCCAGCAATATTTTAGCACAGGTAGTTTGTCAGTTGTTTTTTCTGTTGGTTTGTTAGCATCTCCAAGGAGACAGAAGACATTTAATGAGCCAAAGACGAATTTGTATAAGGAGTCACTATTACCTTGCAAAAGAAATACATAGATAAAGCAAAAGGCAACAGAGATTTCATTTGTACAAGAAAAAATACACTGGACTCGTTTCAAAGGAGCCTTCTGGTAGAAAAGCTGCATAAAACAAACCAGTGCTTTAGAAACACTGTGAAATATTTTGGTACCTAGATTCCACTGTGAAACAAGGGAGCAGGAGAAATCATACTGGTAATTTAAACACGTTTTGCCCCTGATTTGGGATGCTCATTCCCCCAGGCTTCCCATGTAGTTAGTGGTCAGGAGAAGCTGCACTGCAGAAGTCACAGCCTCTGTCCCAGGACTGTACAGCCATGCTATATTAGCTGACGTGTTTCAACAACATGAGCTCTGAACCAAACAAGGAAATTAAGATTTTCTCTCTAGGCAGAGCAATGATATTAATGTTTTATGTGTTTTAAACAGTGGACTACTGAGGTATCAAAGCCTGACTCTACAGCTGGATTTGATGTACAAGAGAAAGTGAAGACGAACCCAGGACAGGAGAACATTTATATGCCAATGAAATCACTGTAAGTCACAACTTTATTAAGGTTTGAGAAGTGACAAAGTGGTACAGATAGAGCTGTCATCTGTGGTATTTGCATAACAATATATAGAGGCTGCATCTTGTTTGAGTGAATCCTTCTTTGGTCTTGGTTCAGAAAGTTGAGAACTTGTGGCAATACCAGAGTGAAACTCAAACTCATAAAGGTGAAATTGAAGCTCACATTGCAAACTCATGCATTTAGATGTGCTCTGACTATACAATGCGGCACTTTTTGTTGACTCATACTTTGCCTAGGTGTTGGTGACAGAACAACCCACCACTTCACTTAGATACTGTAGCCAAGGCCCAGCAACCCTTTGGACAGGTCCTCTCCAAACAGGCAGCATTATCTAGTGGTTAAAAGAGAAATACAGACCTGGGGAAAAGCTGGAAACTTACTGGAAAAGCTCCAAGCTTTGGCAGTAAGAAGTTCTGTGATCCTGAGTATGTTGTCTCCTTCCTTCCTCCCAGTTTCTCTTTCAAGGAGCAGATCTGATGCTGACTACCGTGTTTTGGCATGTCACAAAGACCTGAACTTTGTAACACAGCGTTAATGCCACAAGGAAACTTTACAATGTCCATGGTCTAGCGCAGTGCACTCACATGTGCCTTCCCAATAAAACCGCACCCCCTGACCCAGAGGACGGGTCATTAGCTTTTAGCTGCAGCCTGCCACCTACTGACAGTCAGATCTTATGCCACATAGTGGGAGGCAATTGGAAATGCAGGCTCATGAACCAGTTTATTCCAATAGATCTATTCAAGCTCCTCTGTGTCTTTGGCAGCCCCTGGAAGGAATTACTATAAAACTCTCACAAGTCAATGCCATTCAAGTTAAAATGTACCAAAATATACCAGCTTTTGCTATGAACCCGTCTTGTTTGGGGTGTGGAGGGGATCTGGCTCCAGGCACTGTAAAGCTCATCAAACCTAAAATGAGTTCAAGCACGTCTGAGTTATGTCCCCTGTATCTCCCAGAGGAGAGTGTTAAATCCCTTCAGAAGCCAGTACAGCCAAGGCCAACACTCTGCACTCAGTTTCTTTATCCGGGCATGTTGTTAGGGGGAATGTTTTCAGGCTTCATAAATAGTCTTTAAATACTGAAAAGGTTTATTTTGGGATTTAGGGTCCATTTTTAGAAGGACTGTTTATTTTATTTAGCTGTAATTTTGTCCACTGGATATTCTACAAGAACTTGTTATTCTTTGCTTCACTGATGGCTGTTTGATCCAGCTTCAAACACAACAAGAGCACCTGGAATGGTCAAACCACTTCATTTTTTATCACCGTGCCTCTTCAGTAGGTTGCTGAATGAGAGTTGCCAGCTTACGTGCAGACATGATGGGCTCCCATCTCTTCCCAAGTGCCAGGACAGCAGCACATGTCCAAGTGACTTGGAAGCAAACAGAGACCTAAAATTCCCAGAAGACAGCACCGAGCAGCAGCCAGCCCTCCAGAGAAGGAAAAATTCATCACCACTGTCAGTGGTTCAGTTGTCTATACTGCTCAGGTGAGTGTCTTCTCCATCTTCACTGCAGAGGACACAGACGTGTTCATGGGTTTCAGCTGAGGCACTGGTAGAGCATGTCAAGCCTTTCAGAGTTCAAGGAGCATCTGTATGATACTTTCAGTCATATGATTTAGTTTTAGGTAGTCCTGTGAGGAGCAGGGAATTGGACTTGATGATCCTTACGGATCTTTTCCAACTTGAGATGTCCTGTGATTCTATGGTCTCTGATGTTTTCCCTCACAGTCGAATTAAAGATGAGACTCAACTGCAGAAGTTGGATGTTTTCGTCCCCCTGGCTGATATTGACAGTTCGCTAAAGCTTACTGAAGCAGCAGGACAAATATGGTGAGTTCTGGATGTCTTGTGATGGTGCCTGTCAGATGTGAATGAGTGGCTGTCAGGTCAATTAATCCTAAATAGCTTGTCGTGAAGGAGAGTCTATCAGAGACCAGCAAGAAAGAGAAACCGGAATTTCCATAGAATCATAGAATAGTCAGGGTTGGAAAGTACCTTCAGATCATTCAGTTCCAACCCCCCTGCCATGGGCAGGGACACCTCACACTAAACCATCTCACCCAAGGCTCTGTCCAGCTTGCCCTTGAACACCTCCAAGGATAGAGCACTCACAACCTCCCTGGGCAACCCATTCCAGTGCCTCACCACCCTAACAGGAAAGAATTTCCTCCTTATATCCAACCTAAACTTCCCCTGTTTAAGTTTTAACCCGTTACCCCTTGTCCTGTCACTACAGTCCCTGATGAAGAGTCCCTCCCCAGCATCTCTATAGGCCCCCTTCAGATACTGGAAGGCTGCTATGAGGTCTCCACGCAGCCTTCTCTTCTCCAGGCTGAACAGCCCCAACTTCCTCAGCCTGTCTTCATACGGGAGGTGCTCCAGTCCCCTGATCATCCTCGTGGCCCTCCTCTGCACTTGTTCCAGCAGTTCCATGTCCTTTTTATGTTGAGGACACCAGAACTGCACACAATGCTCCAAGTGAGGTCTCAAAAAGGTCCTATCAGGACAGCAATGGATCTCTTGCAGTTATATCATGGATAAAACACGTTAATAAGTTTTAATTTCATTCTTTTGGAATGACTTCAGAAACCATCTCAGGCAAACATTGTGCTAAAACAACTACATTAAGTCTTTTGGACTGTAATCCCTGACTTTCACTGGTGAACTTGCTAGCACCAGTCTCACTTGTTAACATGCTGCAGTGTCAGTGTCATGTGCTGTTTTAGGAGAACCTGTTGGGATGGATGAAGCAGCTTGGTTTCAGCTAGAACCAGATCAAAAAGCTGCAAAGTCATTGAACCTGTGTGTTATTTCCAGAGGGCAGTACCATAAATGCAGTCCTGTTCATCCATTGCCTTTCTGTTAGCAGTGACTGGGTATCCCATATATTTCCTTTATTGTCTGTTCTCCAAATGCCCTAGTGTCTCACAGTGGACTGGTCCTCGCCAAGTGGGATGCTTGTTTAACCATGGAGACCATATAGTGGCTGTGAATGATCTGCAACCCCAGAACGTGGAGGAGGCTTACTTCTTCATCAGCAGGTCCACGAGAAAGGAGGTAAGCTTGACTAACCTGAAGGTGAGAGTCAAATGGATCAAGCCAAATGAGAAAGGAAGTTGCCTTTTGCATTTCTAGTGGCTCCAATCAAACCACTTTATTCTGATTTAAGTTTGGCATGAACAACTTCAGTACCAAATAGTTCACCAGCATCATTCTGATGTAGCATCACTCATTCCTGGGGAGTGCAGGGTCAGCACTGCTGTGTCTGAGGGCTTGATCTCAAGGAGTCTGAGCAATCCCAAGAGATACTACTGAACAATTAGTAAATTGTTACTTGGTATTTTTTTGCCTGAGGCCTGTGATTTGCAAACTTTGGGGAATAAACAATTGCCTGCAGTGGATGCCGTTGCTTGTAGTGGTTTTGGCTACTGAGGGCAGAGCCCTAGACTCTTACGCGCTGTTGGTTATCAAGCACTACACATCTCCTTGTGTGATACCACCTTTTGGAAGAGTGTGGGAGGTTTCTAAGGGGTGCCTTAACACCACTGTGATCTACTACATGTTAATACCTATGTGGCTCTCGGTTAGACTCATATTTCAGTATCCAGGTTCTCTGACCCACACCTGAACTCATTCATATTTGAATTTGCTGAGAAAGTTGAGGTTATCAGATGCTGTTGCCATCTAAAGAGAAGAAAGCCAGTCTCAGCAATGAAAAAACGCTCATCTGTCTCAATAGGGCATTTTCATTTAGCTAGTTAAAATACAAGTCAGGTAGTAGCACAGATGTTGACCAGATGTAACAAGCTATAAAAATGTCTCTCTTTTTTTAGGTGAAACTTACTGTTTGTAGGATTCCACATTCAGATATCTTCCATGTTAAAGGCTGCTCATGTTCCTGAAATAAAGACCTCAGTGATTAAGTAAGTGCCAAAGTTTAAGGGAACAGATCAGGGAGAAGAATGTGATACATAGAATATGGAGATAATCTGTCTTCTAAAGCTGCCAGACATCTTCTGTTGCTGAAGTACATAGAACTTGGAATGTGGATTTCATTTTCATTTTATGTCCCAATAACTTATTTTGGTGACGTGGATGCTATGTGTTTGGCTTGTATTTCATGTTAGCGTGTAACTGAGTTACTTGAAAAAAACTGAGTGTCAAATCATGTATGAAACCTTTGCATTATGTGTACTTTATACTTCGGTAGTAAGTGCTGGTTCACACCTCTGCTCACCTCTTCACACTGAATTACATTGTTTTATACCAAACTCCTAACGAGGGTGTGGAAACAACCTCCATTTGGAACAAAGCCATGTTTTCCCTCGTTTTCCCATAGCTACAGAAAGGCAAAGGCAAGCTGAGAGCCGTAGTGTTGGCTGGTAAATAAAGTGTTGTGCAGTGATTCAGTGGGGCCTCCTTTTGTTTTATGCCCCTCTTATGTTACAGCCACAAAAATACATTCAAGGGATGACAGGAAAAAGAGCTGGTTGGAGAAGAATGTGTCTGGATCACCTTTGGGTTCATTGGCAACCAAAATTGGCCCTGGGTGATGAATAAATGAATGGATTTGAGAGAGAGGAGGGCTGGCCTGCTCTGTGAAAGTGTTACTGGTAAAGACAGCTAGGAAAAACGGAGAGAGAAATGATGCATACAAAGGCATGTGCGCTCATCCCAGTGCAAACAGAGCTCACTGGAAGAGTTTTGATGCCACCAAGTACCACAGGGATGTCACTGGTACCGCAGCATTTCCAGACCAAGTGCTCATTTGTTTCCCAAACAAGGAAATTTCCTGCAAACATTTATTTCTGAATACATCTTGCTTCCATTGCTATCGTAGAAACATGACTGATTTTCAGCTAATATCACACTTAAAAGGTGTTGGTGCTTGATATGGACCTGCCTGCAGGGGTGCCTTTAAGTGGATGCCAAAAGGGAGCTTTGTCCTGTACTACAGGGACCTCTGTTGCTTACAGAAACGATGAGGTGTGTAGGCAGGACACGTACCTGTTCTCTATATGGATATGTACACATTTGTACACACGCGTTTGCCTGCAGGTGTATTTACATACATCTATTATAGAATCACAGAATGGTTTGGGTTGAAGGGACCTTAAGGATCATCCATTTTCCAGCCCCCCCTGTGAGGTAGATTGTGTTAATATACAGTGATGTGGGAACAAACACAATCACTGGTTTTGAGTACAGAGAGTTTTATCTTGCCAGACACAACCAAAATAACTAATGGGTTTAGCAGGCATAGGATTATTGATACTGAGAGATTTGATTAAGGTGGATTTGACCCAAAGGAGGTATTTGTCCAGCTTCCAATTGAATTAGGCCAAGTCAGCTACTACAGTAAGAAACTAGACTCACTAAAATCATCATTAAAGCAAACTTACTGCAGTAGGAAATTTGTCAAACATGCTTTGTATATCTCTTTTAAAATCCAGTCTGGACTTTTGAACAATCATTATGAAATTTTATGTAACCAACGATGAAATCAGCATCAGTAACTCAAAACAAACCAACATAAATATTTATACAATCTCTTCTGACTCAGCTCCTATTCAAAAGCTTAATTTCCAGCCCGCATGTTTCCACAGCCTGTCTCTTCTGCTTTTGAGATAAGAGTGTCTGGGACATGCGTATTTCTCAAGGTGGGAAAGTGTCAACTTTTTCTATTTCTGTTTCAGTGGGGTTCAAAGGCCTGAATTCTACATAAAGACAGAGGGAAACCCCAGCTCTGGAACTACAGAGGCTGAAAAAGGAAGAAAAGACATTCCCTGGAAGCTCTTCTCCAAAGCCGCTGTGGGATTCCTTCACTCCGCACCATCTCTTTGAGTACAACAAATCCATTTCTGGCTAAGGAGTCTCTGAGGGACTGCATGCCCGGCTATCACCATAGAGGGCTTCTTCCAGCTCTGTAACTGTGTCATTCTGCCAGGACAGCCTCTAGGCCCAAATCCTGAAATCACAGATCATCTAGTTCAAGGATATGCACCAAGGATGCCACCCCCTTTCCTGCCCAAAGCTTGCCTAAGCTCTTTGAACTTGAGAAAAGGAAAGTACGAACCTTCCTGCGCTGTTCCAAGACTCATCTTTCTGTATAATTAGGAAGATTGTACTAATATTTACACCAGACGATTTTTTTCTTGTCCTGTTTGCAGTGGGCACAGGGAATGGGGACTTCCACTGTCTCTGGAGAAATCTTCATTCTAGACAGTGTTCCTTCTGACTCTTCTCTTTTTTTTAGGCCAAATATCCTACATTAGAATCACAAAATGGTTTGGGTTGGAAAGGACCTTGAGATCATTTAGTTCCAACCCCCCTGCCACAGGCAGGGACAGTTCACACTAAACCATGTCACCCAAGGCTCTGTCCAGCCTGGCCTTGAACACTGCCAGGGATGGAGCATTCACAGCTTCCCTGGGCAACCCATTCCAGTGTCTCACCACCCTAACAGGAAAGAATTTCCTCCTTATCTCCAACCTAAACTTCCCCTGTTTAAGTTTTAACCCGTTACCCCTTGTCCTGTCACTACAGTCCCTAGTGAAGAGTCCCTCCCCAGCATCCCTATAGCCCCCCCTCAGATACTGGAAGGCTGCTATGAGGTCTCCACGCAGCCTTCTCTTCTCCAGGCTGAACAGCCCCAACTTCCTCAGCCTGTCTTCATACGGGAGGTGCTCCAGTCCCCTGATCATCCTCGTGGCCCTCCTCTGCACTTGTTCCAGCAGTTCCATGTCCTTTTCATGTTGAGGACACCAGAACTGCACACAATGCTCCAGGTGAGGTCTCACAAGAGCAGAGTAGAGGGGCAGGATCACCTCCTTCGACCTGCTGGTCACGCTCCTTTTGATGCAGCCCAGGTTACGGTTGGCTTTCTGGGCTGTGAGCACACACTGCAGCCGGCTCATGTTCAGTTTCTCATTCTTTCAGCATTTTTCACAACACTTCCTGAAAGTAAGTGGTCATATGCCACAGAACTGCAAGACAAACACCTTGTGTTTCCAGTTATGGGTGAACAAAGGAGGTGAGGCAGCTGTGAAGCAGCTTCCTGGAACTTCATGAAGAAACATTGCCAGAAAGAGGTGACCTAGAGAAGGAGCTGTGAACCATACGTGATGGTAGGAGGAGAGGCACCACCATGGAACCTGCACGTGGCATTGCTGCTGGAGGTGTTGAGCAATGCATGCTGCACCTCTCAACCATGGAAGAATGTGCCTCTTGGACATAAGTGAGATTTGGGCAGATACAGCACGCACAGGATAATTCCAGGGTGCTTCAGAAAACTGGGGGGTTACTTCTGTACTTCACTAAACAGTTCCTGATGCGTTAGCCCATAACTGGTCATTATGTCAGCTTGCACAGTGATAAATGCAGATTAATGTCACATATTGGCTGATTCATAGCACTTACAAAGGTACAATATGGAATTGACATTGGTACAGTAAATCGTGGGAGGGTGTCTGCCCACATGCAATTAATATATGTGTTAACACTTTACAACACATTGTATTCTGCAGATACCTGGCTTTCTCCTGACACAGCCCCTGCTTGCCCTCTAAAGACTGCCTGTAACTTCGCCGTACCTGGAGCTGAACCACCAAACAGCCCTTTTTAAAGTGCTACTCTGAAAAACCAAGATCGATCTTCCTCTGTCACATTTGTCCCCATGTGAAAATGTCACCTTTCTTCAAATGAGCAAATTCTGCTAAAGCTCTGGGCTGCTTCTAGAAGCAACAGCCAAGGGAGATGCCTACATCCATGTATTACCCAGTGATCACGTTTAGTCCTGGAAGACCTGAAAGGAATGTTTTGAAACCCATGCTGTCTGAGGGGTAGCCGGTAATGTTTTAGATCACCTACAGGCCTTTTAAATGTGTCCTGTCAGCACACACTCTTAAAGTTAATAGGTGATATTGCATCTTCTCATTGCAGCATGCTCTATGGCATCAGAATCTTTTCTTAGCCAGTCTTGGGCTGACAATTAAATTGACATGAGCTGAAAGTCACTGAATCCACAGACTAGTGAATCTATGTAATAACAGAGCTGGAAGAAGGCTGCAGATCCTGAATCCTTGCACTGCTGACCCAAAGTAACCTTCTTAGGAGCAAGGGCCATTGCTGGCTGCAACACACACCACTTGGAATCGCTCAGCATCTGCAGACTGGGTATATGAGAGACAAAACCCAACTGACTGCAATGCGGATTACATGATTTGCTCACAATTAACATGCTCCTCACTAACTCCTTTAGCTCCTGTTACTGAATACAGCCAGTGCCTTTAGGTTGTTCCCCTGACTGTTAATTCGTGGCACATTCCCATGCTGCAGTCACTCATTACTGGTGCTGATTTTCCCCCCTGAATTCCCTTATATGAATCGTGTTCCCTCTATCACTTTAGCACCGTTCTCCAGCAGGAAAGTTCCAACACTTTCTGTTTCTGGACAAAGTGATTGTAAGAGAAGTCTCCAAATTGGTGTGAGGTCACTGAAGTTAAGAAGAATAAAAAGCCAGGAGGCACAAACCAGATGACACAACCCCAGCACTTCCTTTCGAGGGCCACACTACCAAGAACTGGGGTTGGAGTCATGTACTCCATGTACAGCACAGGTCCTGCTGCAGGACAGCGACTCCAGCCAGTAAAGGTTATCCATGCTGTCAGTGTCCATGTCCATTCTGAACTGAGCCAGAGACACGCTCTGTGTAGTGCAGTGTCTGGATGCAATGAGTCCCTCCAGCCTGGGGTACCCAACCAGATGTGCTTCATGGCTGGACTTCCAGCAAGTGGAGTCAATAGAGGAGTAGCTGCAATGAAGGAGAGCAATGTCACCTTGCACACCACATTAGTGGTGAGCTGGGGACATTTAGTCTATGTTTTCCCCCATATTTTCTGGTGACCTCAGAAATTTCCTTGCACACACTCAGTAAAATTCAGGAAGTGATTTCAGACACACACACATCACGCTCTCTTTTATCAATGCATGCAATCTCCAGCATCACATTCAAACACTGTGAATTGCTTTCCCTTTCAGAATATCTGCTGGAAACACCTCCATCAGACCTGTACGGAGGGGGCTGTAGCCCCATTATACGGAGGGATACTGATGTGCCCATTTGGAGCCATCCTGAACGTCCTGCAGGAATGTGTCTCACCCTGTCACCCTTGAGACAGCACCACCACAAGAGAACATTAGGTGATGCTCCCACTTCCCCAGCAGAGAATTGGCTCATCCCAAATCGGTGCTGCTTATGGAGGGCTGCACTGAGCAGGGGCTATGGAAATCATATTCAGTATTTCAGGTCCCATTAGCGGCCATACTAATACACAGGAACTTCCCCAGTGCTCACCTTGGCAGTGCAGATCAGTGTACTGGTACCTCAGCAGGAAGCCTTAACCACAGGACTGTCTACCTGCAGGTTTGGGGAGCTGACAGCATGACCAGAGCTGTGCTGATGTTTTGGTTTGTTTCCCAGGGATCAACAGTAGAGGGTGCAGAAGTTAAGCTGTCTCTGGGGGTGCTGAGACCTCGGCCATCAACAGTGCTCATCTGTTTTAAAATGCTGAATGACTGCAGTTACCATCATCCAAATGCTGACCCAGAGCCCTAGTTGCAGGCTGCCAGTTCAGGGGTCTCTGCTATGAAGAATTCAACAACCTCTGCCAACAAAGCAAGCAAACCCTCTGTGTGAGACCAGAGCCTAGTTCTCCTACTACTCCCCTGCCCAGTTTGGTTTCGTTCTTCCATCATGGCAAGGAAATGGGGTTAGCCAAGCTGATTAAGGAAAATAAGAAGCAAGACCAAAGCACAGCAAGCAGTTCCTAGGTGGCCAGTGAGCAGATGAGCAGCCCACAAGACAGCTCCACCTCTGGTCCTGCCACTTCCAGCAACAGAGGCCATCCACACTGATCGTGCCAGACAAACTGCTGCTGCATAATAGTTTTAAGCACACATAATCCCAGGCAGTGCTGTAGATAATTACACAGTTTGTAATTGTAGGCTGAAAATCTGAAGCAGCTGCTGCCATGCACACCAAGGATGCTGCTGCCTCTTTCAGCAGCATTAAAGCTGGATCAGCTAGAGATGGGCACAGGTTTTCCTGGGAGCCCTGTTCCGTTGTAGCTCAGCTCTATACGACATTTACCTGGAACCACAATGATGTGGTGCAGGCCTGTCTTCAATGAACCTGAGAACTGGAGAAACAACACATACACACAAAAACACCTAAACCACAAAACCCTCCCTAAAATCCGAAACCCCAAGGCAAAAGTCCTTGTGCTCCTCTTTCTAAGAATAGAGGTTAATTCTGGCAGCACAATGTTTTTGAGAAATCCCCAGTAGTAGAAAGGTAACTTGGGGGAGAATAGACAGGAAGGAAAAGTGAGTCATGAGGAACAGCTATAAGCAGCAAGAGGGACAGGGGAGTACAATAGACTCAAGTCAAAGATGGTAAAACTGAAGTCCTTTGCTGCAAATATGGTTTTGGTGATTCAAGAAAAACCCCAAAGCATTAGCTTAAGGTTATTTTCCAGCATCAGACAAGCACCAGTAAGTAGCACATGGTAGGAATGAGCTGTGCTGCGGCTGACCATGAAGGTGCTGGATCAAAACCAGGCTCCTGCTGTGCTGCAGAGCTCAATTCCTCGTTCGGTCGCTGGGTAGCAGCACGAATAGCTGAATTTCAGCTCTGCCTCCGTTGCACAGGCAATAGACACGATCAAGAGCGGGGCAGGGAGCCAAGCAACCACCACAGCTTCAGTAAGGAGTGACATCCAACCTGTCTTTCTCTGATTGAGGAAGCCCTGCTGTGATAAATGCCTCAATCCATCTCTTCTCTAAAAGAGGAGATGAAAAGTGGGTTAGATCTTGCTGCTGCCAGCGCTGCTTTTGGGGAGAGCTCTGCTTGGAGCTGACAGACAACTGGAGGGATCAGAAGAAATAAATCTTGTTTCTTACAACAGCTCACTGAAATCACTGTCTCTGTACACCGAGGAAGGTGATGGGCAGCTGGGAGGGGTGGGCAGCAGCAGAGTCAGGACATGGAGAACCTCACAGCCAGCTCTGATCTTGCAGAACTCAGCTCCAAAGTCACCCTTTCACCTTTGTGTCCTCGTGTCACCTTTACCTCGGGTGCCCTGTTGGTATCTTCTTCCCTGAGACAGTGAACTTTTTCCTCTTCCATCCTTAACAACCAATACAATGTACAGAAGGGAAGGAGAATAAAGTTAAATTCAAATGCCAAACGGGAAAGCTTAGAGGCTTTAAAAACTGTTTGGTTTATGTAAGTACCCATTGGAAACTGGCACAAACAAGTCACTATCTGCTCTGAGATACCAGCGCAGATGTGACAGAGTGGAAAAGCTTCTTCCCTGCCAAAGCATTTGCTGGAGGTTTGATAACAAGGTGCCGTTGTACAGCAGTGGGTAAAGGTTCAGAGCAGAGGGGAAATGGAGGCAGCATCCAGGCAGGGCAGGGCTCTGCTCTGCAGCTGCAGCTCTGCCGAGGCTCCTGTGGGTTTCATTGATCCCTGTCCTATTTGCCCCTAGATACTGCGTGGTTTACACACGCTGAGCGTTCTGCAAACACAGGTGAGTTGGAATGGTGGCTGTTGAATAGAATTTGAGATTGCATCACCTCATTGTAAATCCTAAAGACATGAAGCAGCCTGGTCTCGCCCCACAAGATGTGCTCTTGTTCTGGTTCTGAAATGAATCTCTGCTATTGACTCCACTTGCTGAAATGACTGCTGTAGCTAAGGGAGGAAGGGAAAGTTTGGGTTGCATTCTCTTGTTCTCAGAACTCCCCTGCTTTATTTCCCCCTACCAAAGAAACTCACCAGACACAGAAAATACAGCAACGCATTGCAAAAGACGCAAAATACTGCATCTTCACCCTGACATGGTAACAGGTCTCCCACGTAATCGCCTTAAACAGTCATCAAATTCAAAACACAGGCTCAGTAAAAATCAAACTCTGAGTGCTTGAGGGGTGCATCTGAAATCACACGCTCTTAAACTTGAATGACAGTTTATCCCAGCAGCCTTCATGAAGCACGTAGTAGATGGGTTTGTTGAGATCAGAGAAATGCTTTAACCATCCCTATGACATCTCAGCTCCTTTCTCCACTCCAAGCTACTGCCAATCCTTATTTCAACATCACGGTTTAAAAAGATGCCCAACACCTTGAAGATCCCTTCCCAGAAGCCTCCTCAGGGGTGATCACAGGCTATGGCTGCAAGAAGCTGCTTTCATTTACTGCAGCCAGCCTGAAACCCATTGCCTGAATCAGCACAGCGAGTGAGCTGCTTTCCTCCTCTCCCCATTCCCCCCCTCTACCCTTTTCAACTGGGGTTGCTTTTAGCTCATTTATCTGCCTATTGGGGCGATATGTAATCAGAGCAGGAGCCCTGATGGGAAATACAAAGTGATTCTTTGGAGTGGTTGGCTTTGAAAACCGTTCTGTGCACTGCTCAAGTGAGTGTTACAGCTCCCCTTTCGTTTGCTTTGCCTTCTGCCCCGAGTCTGTCAGCACCAGACAAACTCGAAGAGCTTCTGGGATGTTCAGAGGCCCATCTTGCTTTAGTAAAACCTGATACCATTTTTGTCAGTATGTGTCTCTCATTTGATGTGAAGGTAAGTACACAGACTGACTCCTGACCCCGCTGTCCAAAGACCTCTGCTCTAGTCCACTTTCAAGGCAAGGCTGGATGTGGTTCTGGGCAATATGATCTATCTCAAAACGTCCATGCTCATTGCAAGGGGATTGGACTAGATGACCTTTGAAGGTCCCTTCCAACCCAAACTATTCTGATTCTCTGAACAGAGGCCAGTAATTCCTGTCTATTGACTTTGACAAAAATGGTACTTCTGCTGTAGTTAGAGCCACTCTGCTGAATCAAAGTCACAAATGCTTTCACACATGCAGCTATAGTGCCAACAGTGCCAAAAGACAAAAAATATTCACTCCTTAGGAAAAGTGGAGTGACTCCCCAGGTCCCAATTAATTACACCTGAGCAGTAATGCTGAAATCAGATTTATCCATGTAGAGTACTGCATCTTGCTTTAGGACCTGCTTTAGCAAAGAAGATGGTCTGAGGGCTGGAGCAGCTCTGCCTTGGAGTCAGGCTGAGAGAGCTGAGCTGGTTCAGCCTGGAGAAGACTCCAGGGAGACCTTAGAGCAGCTTCAGTGCCTAAAAGCACTACGAGAAACATGGAGAGGGGCTTTGGACAAGGGCCTGCAGGGACAGGACAGTGATAGGGAGTGGGTTTAAACTGAAAGAGGGGAGATTTAGATTAGATATTGGTTGGAAATTCTTCCCTGTGAGGGTGATGAGGCCCTGGCACAGGGTGCCCAGAGAAGCTGTGGCTGCCCCATCCCTGGCAGTGTTCAAGGCCAGGTTGGACACAGGGGCTTAGAGCAACCTGCTCTTGTGGAAGGTGCCCCTGCCCATGACAGGGGGTTGGAACTGGATGAGCTTTAAGGTCCCTTCCAACTTAAGCCATTCTATGGTTCTAAGATCATAGATCTGTGTTCCCTAAAAGGCTTAACCTTTTGCGATCAGAGCCCTCCCTTGGAATAGCCCAGACAAGTGCACAGGAAAGGTTCTGCTACAGATCTTCCCACAAAGTCCTTGTTCAGTTAAATCGTTTTCCACATCTGTTTATGTGTCATCCTAGGCAATCTAAGCAATCTAATCATGTTACTGATCTTCTTCCTTTATAATAAAGAAAATAAAAATAGTAATATCTTCCTGCGTTTGGATTCTGAAAAGACTTTTTCCACACAAAGGAGGCCAAGTACCTGGGTAACATGGAGATCTCCTAACATGAAGCTGCAGAATTCAAGCCTGGCCACAGAAAAACAGCTGGTAGAAGTGCAAATACAAACCAGGAGGAGGGAAGAATGAAAGGAACCAGCGGGTTGATGCAGGAATACCTACAGCAGAGTAGGCAACTGGAAACAGACCTCAGCACAAAAGCCATTCTGCTTTGCTGGCTGAAGTAAGCCTATCATCATCTGCTCCACATCAGGGCAGGATTAACCGGGTCACTCCAGCAGATGCCAATGTCAGTGTCTGCCAAGATACACCATTTTTGTGGTTAGTTGCAGAAATAAGTTTGCTTTCAGAAGAAATAAAACCCAACCAACCCTTCAAGGGTAGTAACAGGATAGAAACCAACAGCACAAAGTAAAGAGCCATAGAGGCAGCAGGTGTCCTGCACCTACCTACTAAACTGGCAACAGCAGCAGCACATTAGGACCCCATCCACATGCTCACCCCCTGCAGGAATACTCGTTCTTGAAAATACACCTATGGAAGGAAGCAAGCTGATATCAGAGCTCTGATTAAGGTTTTGACTCCAAGGCGCTTATTCCAGGCCCTCATACTTGGTGCAAAGTTAGTCAAGAAAACGCCTTGGAAGGCCAGACACCCCCGTAACTCCTTAACGATTCAACTGCTAAAAGCTTTTGCCTGCCAAACATAATCCCCAAATTTGCTCCGACTCATACAAGGCATTAATTCAGGTTTGGTATTTGCAAGGGCTGTAAAAGATAGTTTTTCACAAATCTCTTCCAAAAAAGAGCGGAATCCTAGGAATTAGAATGCCAATCCAAGACAGCCAACAGCTCTTGTGACAGCTAACTACTATAATGCCTTATGGAAAAGAAAAACTTCAGTTTCCTTTAACTGCATAATTTAAACAAAAGCATTTAACAATGCCATAGCTGAGCGAATGCATTGGAAGAATTATGAATCAGTGTAAGAACTTTTCCCCATCAGAGTTTCACAGCCATTTCTCTGAGAACATACAAAAACCCCAATGAGACTTCACGTTACAGAGCTCATTGTTCAGAGACAAAGAACTGTTTAGACTCACACCGCTCATGAAAGAAATGTTTTCCCAACAAAAAATGGCATCATAGAATCATAGAATAGTTAGGGGTGGAAAGGACCTTAAGACCATCCAGTTCCAACCCCCCTGCCATGGGCAAGGACAACTCCCACTAAACCATGCCACTCAAGGCTTCATCCAACCTGGCCTTGAACACTGCCAGGGATGGAGCACTCACAACCTCCCTGGGCAACTGATCCCAGTGCCTCACCACCCTAAACAGGAAAGAATTTCCTCCTTATATCCAATCTAAACTTCCCCTGTTTAAGTTTGAACCGGTTACCCCTTGTCCTGTCACTACAGTCCCTAGTGAAGAGTCCCTCCCCAGCATCTCTATAGGCCCCCTTCAGGTACTGGAAGGCTGCTATGAGGTCTCCACGCAGCCTTCTCTTCTCCAGGCTGAACAGCCCCAACTTCCTCAGCCTGTCTTCATACGGGAGGTGCTCCAGTCCCCTGATCGTCCTCGTGGCCCTCCTCTGCACTTGTTCCAGCAGTTCCATGTCCTTTTTATGTTGATGACACCAGAACTGCACACAATACTCCAGGTGAGGTCTCACAAGAGCAGAGTAGAGGGGCAGGATCACCTCCTTCGACCTGCTGGTCATGCTCCTTTTGATGCAGCCCAGGATACGGTTGGCTTTCTGGGCTGCAAGCGCACACTGCAGCCGGCTCATGTTCATTTGCTCATCGACCAGCACCCCCAAGTCCTTCTCTGCAGGGCTGCTCTGAATCTCTTCTCTGCCCAACTTGTAGCTGTGCCTGGGATTGCTCTGATCCAGGTGCAGGACCTTGGACTTGGCATGGTTGAACTCCAAAAGATTGGCATCAGCCCACCTCACAAGCGTGTCGAGGTCCCTCTGGATGGCATCCCTTCCCTCCAGCATATCAACCGGACCACACAGCTTGGTGTCATCGGCAAACTTGCTGAGGGCACACTCAATCCCAATGTCCACGTCAGCGATGAGGATGTTACAACAAGACCGGTCCCAACACCGATCCCTGAGGGACACAACTTGTTACTGGTCTCCAGCCAGACATCGAGCCATTGACCACAACTCTTTGTGTGCGGCTGTCCAGCTGGTTCTTTATCCACCGAGTGGTCCATCCATCAAATTGATGTCTCTCCAATTTAGAGACAAGGATGTCATGTGGGACAGTGTCAAATGCTTTGCACAAGTCCAAGTAGACTACATCAGCTGCTCTACCCTTGTCCATCAGTTCTGTAGCCCCATCATAGAAGGCCACCAAATTGGTCAGGCAGGATTTCCCCTTAGTGAAGCCATGCTGGCTGTCACCAAGCACCTTATTTTTCATGTGCCTTAGCATGTCATCCAGGAGAATGTGCTCTAAGATTTTGCCAGGCACAGAGGTGAGACTGACTGGTCTGTAATTCCCCGGCTCTTCCATTTTCCCCTTCTTGAAAACGGGGGTTATATTTCCCTGTTTCCAGTCGTCGGGAACTTCACCTGACTGCCATGATTTTTCAAATACGATGGCCAGTGGCTTCGCAACTTCATTCGCCAGCTCCTTCAGGACCCGCGGATGGATTCCATCAGGTCCCATGGACTTGTGCATGTTCAGATTTTGAAGATGGTCTCGAACCAGATCCTCTCCTACAGTGGGCCCAAGGTCTTCATTCTCACAGTCCCTGCGTCTGCCTTCCAAGACTTGGGTGGTGCAGTCAGAGCCTTTGCCAGTGAAGAACGAGGCAAAGAAGTCATTCAGAACCTCAGCCTTCTCCAAATCCTGTGTAGCCAGTTCTCCCGAAAGCTTCCTCAAGGGGCCCATGTTGTCCGTAGTCTGCTTTTTGTTTGCTACGTACCTGTAGAATCCCTTCCTGTTATCCTTAACATCCCTGGCTAGGTTTAATTCTAACTGGGCCTTAGCCTTCCTAACCTGGTCCCTAGCTTCCCGGACAACATCCCTGTACTCTACCCAGGCCGCCTGTCCTTGCTTCCACTTTTTATAAGCCTCTTTTTTCCTTTGAATTTTCCTCAGCAGCTCCTTATCCATCCAAGGAGGTCTCCTGGCCCTCCTGCTGCACTTCCTTCTAGTTGGGATGCAGCACTCCTGAGCCTGTAGCAGGTGATCCTTGAATATCAACCAAGAGTCTTGGGCCCCCCTGCCCTCCAGGGCTATATCCCACAGAACCTTACTAAGCAGGTTCCTGAAGAGGCCAAAGTCTGCTCTTTTGAAGTCCAGGGCAGTGAGCTTGCTACACGCTCTTCTCACTGTCCTGGGGATCTCCAATTCGACCATCTCATGATCGCTGCATCCAAGGCTGCCCTGGAGCATCACATTCTCAACGAGCCCTTCCCTGTTGGTGAGCACAAGGTCAAGCATGGCACTTCTCCTTGTCGGCTCCTCTATTACAAGACTTCAGAGGAACTGCTCCTGGGGGCTGGTGATGACATTATGCATGATGGAACTCTTCTAAGTCCTGGTAGTTTGGGGCAGTTATTAATTTAGTGTTTAAAATTACACTAGTATGCCTGCATGCAACCACATACTTCGGCATCATAAATACTGATAAGATACAGAAAGAGTTGCACTGATTATCTGGTAGGATTCAGGAGAAAAAAAAAAACAACAAATGAAACTTACCTTTCTGCTGCCAAACTGGTATTTACCTTTCTTGTTTCTTTAGAATGCAAGGAACAAACCTGTGTATACAGCCCTGCAAACCCAAATGCACCACTGGCACTTACACAGAGAGGAACCTCTTCCATGCTTGGAGCACGTGCTGAGAACTAGTACAACCAGGATGCAAGAGCGACACAAACAGTACATCCACCACAGATACTACAGGACAGGTTTCTCAAGAGTAGCAACTGAAAAGAAATGCATTTCGCTCAGAAAGAATACGTAAGCTTCATGGGAGTTCTTTATTAAATAAGATCAGAAAATCTTGAGGAGGTACCAGTATCTTTTTATAAAAAGCATTCTCTGAAGTACATATGCTGCAAAAGCTGAGCCAGTCCTTTCACAAGGTACAGTTTGTTTACAAGATTTGAATTGCAATAGCTAGTTCTGCCTCATGAAACCAGTTTCTCTGAAGCCTGAACTGACAGCATGTGGCATAAGCTTAATATAGTCTCATTTATTACAGTCACACCTTTCCAGGAATGATTAACCTGGAGGTGGTTTCTTCCCCAGCATTTGCATCTGAGCATCTCCAAAATGGGAGGAAAACAAAGAATTGGAAGAAGAGAGCAAGATAAAACTAACCTGGAAAATGTAGTTGTAAAAAAGTTATGAAGTTATATTAAAAATAAGTAGTAGGTACATGAGGAAGCAAAGTGCCTTATTTTTTTAATGCAAATTCAGCTTTCTCAGGAGAATGGCAGCTTCACCCTCCCTAAAGGAAGCTCCATGGAAAAAAGAGTTAAATAAAACACACAGGAACTCACAGCTCCCACTCCAGCCCACCTCCTCGGAAATACACGTTCTTCCTTATATCTATTCATGCCCACTGTCCTCAACCATCCAGTCTCTAAAATGCTTCTGCATCAAGCTTCTTGCTCTCCAGTCACCAACATTTACAGTGGGGATGATTTTCTGTGGCTTCAGCCATTGCACAAATCGCTTCATTTCCAGGTAACTGCTGTGCTCACTGTAAGGAATCCCTGAAATGAAACATATCACAGCAATCTGTCAGTCTGCTTAGCTCCTTGCCAGAATACTGTTGCAAGACTTCCAGCTAAGAAATACTCCAGATAATATATATATTTTTTAATTCCTATTTGAGATTAAAAGTTTATAGCTAAAGTAAAATGAAACCCCAGATTTTCCTTCTGGAAAACCTACCTTGCATTAAGTTACTGAGTTGTATCACTGCAAACTGAGTGACACCAAATGTACTTAGTTAAATGACTGTCATTTAACTCCACCCACCGAGAGGTGGGTGATGTGAGAGGAAGACCCACAGCCTCCCACAAGTGAGTAAGGTATAGAATGAAATCTTTGCTCTGGAACTGCATCGCCACCAGCATCAGCCAGACCAAGACTTTACCCCTGAAAGTCTCTACCTATGTCAGATAAAGCCTTTATCTGCATGAAGAGGACAGGAGCAAAATATGTATAAAAAGCTACATTTACTGCATTCTCTATTACTCCATTTATGGCTCTCTCCTGAAGAGACCATCTGTTCAGTTTCCTAAGGAGTTATCAGAAAAAGCATTGATTACAAAGAACAGTTGGAGCTTCCAGAACAAAAATACAAAAAGCAGCCACACAGAGTGAATCTTTACCACACTTATACCGTATATGGTGATGTTTCCTCTTGTCTGAGGTTTGATATCCACCAGAGAAAGGCATGAATCAGAGTAGGTCCATCCAGTAGGTTTGAAAGCCAGAATGTGATCAAAATTCTCAGAAAACTTACTCAAGTGATTTTGCAAGCCCTGTGAACAGAACACAGCATAAACTGAATGCCATTAAATAGCTCTTTAGTCTAAAGGTCAGCAATTTCATGATGGAAAGACTTCAGACTAAACTTTATTTTTATGTTTTAACATAAATATCATCTACTTTGGAATTATTAGTGATAAATGTTTACACCTGCAGATCACCTTGTACCTTAAGATCTCAATTGCTTCATCTGAATAAGCCCATGTTAACAGCCATGTATTACAGATCAGAATACGTAAGGCATAATCACATGCTCTTATAGATCTTGCTACCCAAATGATCCATTTCTTCCTCTCAGCTGGAGGTCAGCACCATGGCAGCTGAGGGGTGATTGATAAAAGATGGCTTCAGTGCAGAACCATCTAGTTAAAATGCCACAGAGATCTTGACAATTGCTTATGCCCAGAAGTGTTCAGAGTTGATTAAGCTACCCCAAAAAATCACAGCAAGCTGTGCATTAGTTGAGTACAGTGCATGGCTCTGAGCACTCAACCATGTTTTACCACATCTCCATTCAGCATAAGAATGAAACTACCTCTAAAAAAAAGTGGACTTCAAAGTTTCCAAATTGGTTAAGCTAGCCTTCAATGTTAAGCTAGGACTGGAAAAGGATGAAAGAGAAGCATAAGGAATGTACAGTCCTATTCCTGGATAAAGTGAGGTCAGTATTATTTCAAACAGTATTATTTCAGTATTATTATAAAAAGAGAAAATCAGTTGCATGTGTCCTGTACAAAACCTTAAAGGCAGAGTCTTCATCTGAAAGCCCCACAAGATTATAGAACTCAAAATCGTAAACTTTGTATCAGCAGCCAGAAAAGGAATAGAAAATAAAGACTGCTTAACAAAAGGTGGGGAGAGGCAGGCTGTGACAGAGTCATAGAATCATAGAACTAACTAGGCTGGAAAAGACCTTTAAGGTCATCAAGTCCAACCATTACCCCAGCACTGCCAAGACCACCCCTAAACCATGTCACTGACCTGTGAGACACTTGAAAACTTAAGCAGGGAAGCGGAAAGCTGCCTGTAACACTGCCACATTTGATGGCACCTTCAGTACAACCTCCAGTAGCAACATACAGAATCCATCAAACCAGGCACGTAAACCACAAAAGACCCAACCACAATGCGTTTCATTCAGCAGCAGGAATTGTGGCTGGCTGCCACGACTCTCAATCCGCTGAAAATGTTCGGCCCTCACTAGATGACAAATGTAACTGCAGCAGTCAAATGCTCCTTCACACTTCATTTTTGGAAGATTAACATAACTTCAGGTAATAATTGGAGTAGTCACTCCCCTTGCTCTAATGAAACCTAAATACAGCACTTCAAATACTATGATTATTATATTAACCAATGCTGATCTGCTTTCACATTTTGCTATAAGCTAAGTGTGCAAAGTATATGTTAAGGATGCAATTTCAATGTCATAAAAAATTGATTTGTGCATTTCAATCACAGGCACCTCTGAAAACCTCACCTCAATGCTGGTACAATCATGTTCATAGTTATTAGAACTGTCAAACATAGAGCACAGACAGGTTTGGGGGTTTTTCCATTAGTAAAGAGCATGACAAAGAAAAACGGCATAAAACTGTGGCTTCTGGGGGATAACATAATATACCATCAGGGGTTGGCTATTTGTATTCTACAGGCTCACAGATGTACTCAGTTTACTAAATAAGGACTGAATCTGTGCTTTCGACTGAGAATCTTCCTATAAGGATTTAATGGATTTGTAGTTTCAGCTGCAAATCTACACAGACAGGAAATTAGCCCAAATTAAGAAGTAAATTGTGGTTTTGAGGAGGGCTACAGCATCAAATAAAACAGAAGAGGTAGGAGAGACCCAGAGGATAATGAAGCTATTGGCATTTAGTAATGAGGATCACTAAAAAATTCTGCCTTTCCGAGTAATAAGCCAGTAATTCAAGAAAAAACACCCAGTGTAATCCAGTCAGTTCCATGGAACTGGCACCAAAAATTACATGGTCTGTACAAACAGGACGATATCATTCGTCATTCTTTAACTAGAACAAGATTGCAAGAGATCAGATGATGTATTCTTAAAAATATTGCCTTTTCTGCATTCCTATTTACTGATGCTGAGTAGAAATAAGATAGGAACTCATCTTTGAGCATTTAACGTTCTCCACATTGTCCACGAGATGACTGTGCCTTCTAATCTTTCCTGGTCTTTTCTGTGGTCCAGGTATCACTTCCAGTATGCTCTAGGTTTGTCTATAACCTCCTATTCTCAGAGGTAAGACCCTGCAAGATACAACTGCTTCTGAGAAGCCAGGCTGTTCAGACATCCTCATGGTATAATCACACCTTCTGCATAAAAGGCCACCTATGTCAGTACACCATACATGGTGGGACACATGATAGCAGAATCACGTAACAACCCCAAAATCTGCAGAAGAAACTCAAATATATTCCTGTTTAAGACAACACAACAAGTTAAAAATAAATCCATACACGTTGCCATTACTCATTTTCTGCCCCACCATGGAAAAGATTATAGAACAATGTTAAAACATTAAGATACTAAGTTCCATCTCCTGCAGCTTCCATCCAAATCATAAAGCCTCTTTTTCTCCTTTTTAGGTCAACTCTGACATTGACTGGTCCTGCAGCTAAATACCACCTTGCTCTGAAGGATTTGCTTGAGATGGCACAGCAGGCCTGAAGCAAAGCAAGAAAATTAATCCAAGTCCATAAGGTTTAAGCAGCCATTGTTTTTCTTCCAGGTTACCTTTAATCTCTGGCCTCCTACTTTGCCTTAATGCTACTCTGTATTTTGCAGTCTTTATAGAAAAACTGTCTCCCCCCAGGAATTAGTCACCTTTCCTAACTACTTACTTACTTTTGTGGGAAGAAATTCCCACAAAAAATCTCACCAAAAAGCCGCCGTCTTAAATCTCAACTGAAATGTGCATTGGAAGTCAACTTACATGATACAATGTCTTAGAATCATAGAATCATAGAATAGTTAGGGTTGGAAAGGACCTCTAGATCATCTAGTTCCAACCCCCCTGCCATGGACAGGGACATCTCACACTAAACCATCCAACACAAGGCTTCATCCAACCTGGCCTTGAACACTGCCAGGGATGGAGCACTCACAACCTCCCTGGGCAACCTGTTCCAGTGTCTCACCACCCTAACAGGAAAGAATTTCTTCCTTATATCCAATTTAAACTTCCCCTGTTTAAGTTTTAACCCGTTACCCCTTGTCCTGTCACTACAGTCCCTGACAAAGAGTCCCTCCCCAGCATCCTCATAGGCCCCCTTCAGGCACTGGAAGGCTGATATTAGGTCTCCACGCAGCCTTCTCTTCTCCAGGCTGAAAAGCCCCAACTTCCTCAGCCTGTCTTCATACAGGAGGTGCTCCAGTCCCCTGATCATCCTCGTGGCCCTCCTCTGGACTTGTTCCAGCAGTTCCATGTCCTTTTTATGTTGAGGACACCAGAACTGCACACAACACTCCAGGTGAGGTCTCACAAGAGCAGAGTAGAGGGGCAGGATCACCTCCTTCGACCTGTTGGTCATGCTCCTTTTGATGTAGCCCAGGATACGGTTGGCTTTCTAGGCTGCGAGCGCACACTGCAGCCGGCTCATGTTCATTTTCTCATCGACCAGCACCCCCAAGTCCTTCTCCGCAGGGCCGCTCTGAATCTCTTCTTTCCCCAGTCTGTAGCTGTGCCTGGGATTGCTCCGACCCCGGTGTAGGACCTTGCACTTGTCGTGGTTGAACTTCATGAGGCTGGCATCAGCCCACCTCACAAGCGTGTCAAAGTCCCTCTGGATGGCATCCCTTCCCTCCAGCATATCAACCGGACCACACAGCTTGGTGTCATCAGCAAACTTGCTGAGGGCACACTCAATCCCACTGTCCATGTCAGCGATGAAGATGTTAAACAAGACCGGTCCCAACACCGACCCCTGAGAGACACCACTCATTACCAGTCTCCAGCCGGACATCGAGCCATTGACCATAACTCTTTGTTTTTGTCTTAAAATAAACTGATTTACTTGCTCTTGCTACAAATATCAGAGAAGATTGTGTGTGGAAAAAGCTAAAGCATGTGTGTTTATATGAAGTGTCCTTCAACTCATTCAATGTGTGCATTTGTTTATGTGCAAGTTTGCACTGATTTTCAAATATCCTTAGTCCCATGTGAACCATCAGCACAGAAGACGAGAGAATTATTCTTGCAGAAGAAAAACAAAGAAATTCTTTCCCATAAAGAAAGAAGTTCTTCACAGTGAGGGTGGTGAGGCACTGGAACAAGCTGCCCAAAAAAGTGGTTAATGCTTCACCCCTAGCAGTATTCAAGGCCAGGTTGGACAGAGCCTTGGCTGACATGGTCTAATGAGAGGTGTTGGCCCATGGCAGGGGGCTGGAAATAGATGATGTTAAGATCCTTTCCAACCCAATGCATTCTGTCATTCTAGGATAAGGAGAGAGAATTATTCTTTTAGAAGATGAAAATATGATTATAAATACATGTTAATTAAACTTAGAAGAACATGAAGAACCTTATTCCTTTACCAAACACCAGACAAAGGTGGCCATGTTCAGAGGCTGCCTCAAAACAGAGACTGATAGGCAGAAAATCCTTTTAGTCTTTTCCTACATCATACCAGGTAAAAGACAGGCTGAAAACAGGGACTCCATGTCACAACATATTAATTGCTAATAGGACAGATCCTGCAGTCATTACATAAATCTACTTCAAAAAGGCCCACAAAGAGCAAGCCTTTGAACAACCCTCGTCTTATCTTGTACAAGCACCTCACTGAAGTGAAATTACACTTTCTGTGCATCATATTTGGAGACAGTTATTAATGTTTAATTGTATTTCATTTTCAATGTATTGCTACATGTCAAAACTCTGCTAAATAAATAAGATCTGACAAGAGGTTGCGAAGCACCAAACAACACTGGTTGAGAGGAACCAAGAGTAAGATTAACCACCAGGATAATCTACAGAGTATGTGTCCTGAACTTACCTTAAAATTAATTTGCATCATGGGAAGGACATGAAGCAAAGTTCCATCCCAGTTCACACTGATGAGGGAATTCACAGTTGCTGACTCTAAGCACTGCAGTGTTTTGTACTTGTCATGGGACACGCTTGCTTTTGTGCCCAGAACTTCAGCAATTGCTTTAGTATTAATTGGGAAGAAATCAGATAAACAAAATTGTAAGAGTTAACTTTTTTGCTTGCATCACTGGATCCCTTTTACTACTGAAAAATACCTGCCTGCTCTTGAGTATACACTTGGGCAATCATGTTGGCTCCTGATGGATATGGGGTGATGGGTTTAAACTAAAATAGGGGAAGTTCATGTTAGATATAGGGAAGAAGTTCTTTACTGTGAGGATGGTGAGGCACTGGAATGGGTTGTCCAAGGAAGTTGTGAATGCTCCATCCCTGGCAGTGTTCAAGGCCAGGTTGGACAGAGCCTTAGGTGACATGGTCTAGGGTGAGGTGTCCCTGCTCATGGCAGGGGTGCTTGGAACTAGAGGATCTTAAGGTCCTTTCCAACCCAAACCATTCTATGATTCTGTAATGCTGTAACCAAGTGAATCATAGCACACAATTTTTTCATTAAATCAGAAAATATGTGCTTTGGTTTGGGGAATGCTTTGTTGAAAAGTTTTTCATTAAAACTGATGACTCTAAATAAACAGGAAAATACATAATAGAAAACTGGAAGGAAAAACTGTTATTAAAATAGAAGTTTAAATATAATTATATCCTTTTGCTTTTTCTTGACTACATTAAATTATTAACAGGAAGTGTCATAAAGACCTCGTTTTCTGGGTTTTTTTATTATTATTATTTAATTTCCATTAGCAGTTTTCACAATCAAATAGGTTCCAGACTGGCCTTGTGTATATTCAAGGGGGGTTGTAAACATGGCAGGAAGATTTCTTTCAGAAAGCTAAAACTTACTGATTAGAAAACTAAAATACTAGCAGTAGGATTATTAAATATATTTAATTCCTTTACATAATACCTGACCATCACGACTAAAAGACCCTTTATATCTTCAAGAAAGTATCTTTTAGCACTTAGATATTTAGTTTTTGGATCCAGTACACTGTTTTACATACCTAAAAAAACTTTTTCTTTTCCAATGGAATAGGTGCCACAGACAACTAGAGTACGTGGGTTTAAAGTCACTGTCTCAAAGGCAGTATTAACAGCAAACTGGATAACCTCTTGTTGAGAAGGAAAAGTGTATTCGGGACTACAGTATCTGGAGCATGGAAACAAGAAACACCACTTCATTACACAAAATAAAGGACGTGAATTCACCAAGAAGGCTCTCAAAACGGCATGCATACAGTAACAAAGTAATGAGAAAGATGTTACCTTCTACAGCATTTCAGTCTACGTGCAATCTATTTATTAGAAACTGAGGAGCTCAGATGAAATTGCTGCAATAAAATCCACATTGAGTGTATCAGTCTTTTCTATATAACTATTCACTTGTACGCCACTGACACTCAGTTCTGCAGTTTTTTCTCTATAAATACCAAGTGGTCTTTCAAGTTAGGTATTTGTATCACTTACTAATTACATCCTCATGCCTATTTTTTGTCATGCACACAAACCATACCATAAGGCATTATTCATTGGCAGAAACATATGGAGCTGAAATGAAAGTCTGCAGCTGGGCTTTAGTCACCATGCACAGAAAAACAATTTTATATATATGAGTCAGAGAAAGGTCTAATGAAAACTTGGACAACTGATCGAATCATTTGGCATTCTTTCACTCTTTGAATTCCCCCACACCCTTTTTCACAATGGAGTTGAATCCACATGAAAACAGTGTTCCATGAACCTATTATTTCATACACGAAATGTTCAGCTCTGAGTTTTACCACCCAGAATTTATACCATTCAATGTCATTTCAGTAAATGCTTTAACGTCTTTTCTACTACCCACTTCTATTCTCTCATATAGCAGCATAACAGATGAACAAGCTAGACATACATGGACTTTAAATAAATCCCTCATTTTATTCAGCACTAAATAGAGCTAACAAGTGTTAAAACAGTTATGTCAGTCATTTACACTTACATTTATTTGGTTCATGTAAAGTCTTATTCAATTGAAAAGAGGGTTATATTGAAAAAAAAAGAACCCTAGTAATTCAACACAACTTACGTGGTATCAAGGTAAAGAGTGTGAACCTGCTGACCACTCAAAGCAGGGTAGCGCTCCATAGACGGATCTGCCCTGAAGTCTCCTGTATGCAGAATAACAGTTCCACTGGGTAGGCAGAAAAGGATCATTGTTGCACCTGGACAACTGTAACAGACAAAAAACCCCATACAAATTGTGTTAGTTCTCTAGACTGATAAACCACCTTAAGAGATATACCACACTATGTTCAGCAGCAGGAAGCTGTGCAGAACAGCATTTTAAATTACACCTACTATGCAGCCCAATTTAACTAGAAGTTCCTAGTTTCTAAAGGAATTCTGAAGTTAATCTTATGGCCATAGATAAGCTGGACTCAAGCTCTCAGCCGAGATGGAAAAAAGGAAAAAAGCACACCAACAATCAAGCATTGACTGCCTTTTTGGAATCCTCTGTCTTCTAGGTAGCCTCTGTTGCAATCCCTGAGGTTCTATACTTGATTCAAAGGGCAAAGAGCATTCTTATTCAGGAGAAAGAGCATTGTATTGTTGCAGATGCATCTTCAGTTCTGCAGGACTTACTGAACCATTTCCTTTTAAATTTTATCTGCAGATTTTAAACACTATCCACCATCCAGAATTCCCTGGTTATAAACACAATTCTGTTACTGGCCACAGTGCATCCACTGCACCTTTTGCAGTTTCTTGCCAAAGCTGTCTGAAGGGCAAGAGCTCAGACTAGAAAACCAGAGTGGGACTATTCTGGACATGAATCATCTGTAAAGGATAAATGAAATCTCAAAAAAAATGGCATGAATCAGAGCTCAAATGACAGAACTGGTGACCTCTCCAAGAAGTTGAAATTTGTACCTAAGGTTTATATGCCTTTTAAATTGATGCAGAAGATCAGAGACACAAACAGGAAAAATGAGAAGTGTCCAAATTACATAAGCAACAAGGCTTCCTCCATTCCCAGAAAGGGTTCTCAAAGGACTTCATGGAAACTTATCTAACTATAAACAAATCATACAATAAGCAATATTCAAACCAGCCATGATGCAGTCCTGTGTGACAATATATACTTTAGGGAAAGGACTCTTCCCCTAACCCACAGCCAAATAAGGTACCAAGAGGCACCACAGCGACAGCACAGGGCTGTAGGTCTGGTGCTACTGAGCCACACATTGTCAGCCTAACAGACAAAAAATCTTACCCTTTATCACCAAATCCAGGAGAATTTTTGCTCCAGATTTAAACAGGTTTATCTTTAAAGTTCAATTTTCAAAATGTTGGTTAGCTTTTGTCTCTCCTGGGATTCCAAAGTACCTCGTTTTTCTTTTGCTGAGGATTTCACTATATTCAGTTGAAGCTACAGGAACCTAACATATCTGACAATCAAATGTAAGATGTTGCCAAGTAGAGACAAAAAATCAAAGCATGCAGACCACTAGAAAAATCATTCCACCTCTCCACAAACGTAATGGTTATGGAGCTATGTGTGGTTAATACTAGGTACTCATTACAAGCAAACAAAATGAAGTTAAACTAAAATGATCAAAAAAGCCTATTCCCTTTCAAAGTTCACCTCTTTCAGAAGCTAATTACTTGCAAGAAATTTAGGCTCCTACATGCCTAATTAATTTCTGAAGTGAAAATGCATGTTACTAAGTCAATTCAGGAATGCAAAGTATTTTCACCCTTATTTTTTCAAATCCCCTAAAACCTAAAAATCCTAAAAATATAAACTGTCCGTACAGCTCTTTAATATTCTATACATACAAATATTGCATAACAAATGAAATAATACATACTGATTGGCATCAAGCAGCACCACTTTGATCCCATCCACTATATATTCCGTTTCCATTGGCAGTATGTGGACGTACTCCTCTTTGACTCGAAGTTTGCTCTTCACCAGATTGCCAGTTATCTGCAATAGGGAAAGGATTTAATATGGAATAGGAACAAAATCTAAAAAAAGCCTTTGTTTATTTTAGAAACAAAAGCTCTCAAAACCAGACTGTTTGGCTTACAGAGAAACTATGAGAAACTATGAGATCCTGGGTATAATCAAGACTTTCAGCAGCATTTCACCTCTCAAAAAGCAAACTGAAAGAAAGCTTGTCTTAAAAAAAGCAAACTTTTAAAAGTCCACCAACAGGTTATGGACTGGAATCAGAAAGGAGGCAAACAAGGGGGAATAACATCTGTTACAGGCTGCCAAGTCAAAAAGAGGGGCTGGGTAGAGCCTTTAAACAACAGAAGTTTCCACGTCACAGGCCCTGGATCTTATCGCAGAGGACTGCAGTCACCCCAACACCTACTGGAAGGGCAACACAGAACACAAGCATTCCAGGAGTCTTCCAAAGTAAATCAGAAACAGTTTTTTGATGCATGTTCTGGATAAGCTGATGAGGCAAGGTGCCCTACCCTGTTAAAAGTAAAGAAGAGTTGGTTGGACATATGACAGCTAACAGCAGTCTTGGCCATTCAGCAGCCTGAAGCACAGAACACACAGAAACCTCTGACCTGTTTACTTTCACCAGTATAAAAGTGCTTATAGTTGCATAGGGATTTCATAATACCCAGTAATCTTGGAAAATCTTACCTTGTTACAGTAGATTGGAAACATGAAGTTTTTTGTTAGCCCACAATAGTGATCAGAGTGAAAATGAGTAAGGAAATAAGCTGTGCAGCCTTCAATTTCTCCATACTGGAAGGCATCAACTGTAAAACCAGTTCCTAAAGCAAAAAGGGAAGTGAAGCCAGTCAGCAAACTTGCACAGTTCAGAACTAGTTTCTAACTAGATGTTCTTTCTTTTTTTTTCCAAATGAAAAGGTAACACAGCTACACTGCACGCAGTTAAAGGAACCATTTAAGCATGAGCATGGTTTGTGTATGAGTCAGTCACAAAAAAGATTTTCACTGACTAAATAAAAATTTAACAAAGTGTCCACACACAGACTTTCACAAGCCTCCCAAATACCTGTTGTTCAGCTGGCACCTTACACAGATGGCAACTGCTGAAGAAAATGAAACCTATTTACCTGCATTCTGCTGGTATTTCTGAAAGTTCATGTAGATTAAAATCTAATACCAATATCTTCACACAAAATAAAACAGGTAACTGCAGCTTAACAAAATACATTTTGCAATCAAATTGCAATCATTCAATTACTCTACTTTTAATAATCTCTTAAAACGTGCTAGCATGTAGAATCATAGAATGGTTTGGGTTGGAAAGGACCTTATCATCTATTTCCAACCTAACATCATCTATTTCCAAACCCCCTGCCATGGGCAGGGACACCTCACACTAAACCATGTCACCTAAGGCTCTGTCCAACCTGGCCTTGAACACTGCCAGGGATGGAGCATTCACAACCTCCCTGGGCAACCCATTCCCGTGCCTCACCACCCTCACAGTAAAGAACTTCCTCCTTATATCCAATCTAAACTTCCCCTGTTTAAGTTTGAACCCGTTACCCCTTGTCCTGTCACTACAGTCCCTAATGAAGAGTCCCTCTCCAGCATCCTCATAGGCCCCCTTCAGGCACTGGAAGGCTGCTATGAGGTCTCCACGCAGCCTTCTCTTCTCCAGGCTGAACAGCCCCAACTTTCTCAGCCTATCTTCATACTGGAGGTGCTCCAGCCCCCTGATCATTCTCGTGGCCTTCCTCTGGACTTGCTCCAACAGCTCCATGTCCTTCTTATGCTGAGGACACCAGAAGTACACACAGTATTCCGAGTGGGGTCTCAAGGGAGCAGAAGGGCAGGATCACCTCCTTCGACCTGATGGTCATGCTTTGTTTGATGCAGCCCTGGACACTGTTGGTTTCTGGGCTGTGAGCACACACTGAAGTGGCTCATGTTCAGTTTCCCATCGACCAATGTAATTATGAAGCAGGCAATGTGGAGGCTTCCAGTCTATCTGCTGAGATGAAACGTGACTGATTTGCCATTGTACACTTTCAGTGAGGTTGTTTGTATAAAGATACCGCATAAAGAGAGCTGGATAGAAGACAGACATTTTCTCTGCAAATATATTTGTTTCGAATGCAAACATACTGACAGATGGTCCTTTCACACCTTCTTAAGCCCACCAAATAGCGCATAGAACTAATTCATCTGGCAACACTCAAATATTTTTTCATTTTATGTAACATAATTTTTCTAGATCTTCTAGAACTAGCAAAAACTCTACTTACTTGAGGTTAGAGCTTTATGGATTTGCAACTCCAAAAACAATATAGCAGTCTGCTAATTAAAAATCACAAGCCAAAAAATGCCCAAGTGTTTGAGATGTACCAGACTCAAAACCTCAGGGAGGCTGAACTATCCCATGCCATTGGGATAAATATGTATTGTTAGCAACACAAAATTACAGTCAAATAGACTTCAAATGGAGTAACAAAATTCAGAACAAAGATAATATAGTTTATAAAAAAAGAACTTTAAAATTGCATTGTAGGCATAGGAGCGTGCTCTTGAAAGTTATTATATATGGAAAATTCTCTAAGCCCGTAGAAGCCATGATACTGGTGTAGCCCCACAAAGACCATATCAGTTTTCAAGAAGCAGCTTTGCACTTGGGATCACTAATATATTTCTATTTGGCTTCCTCAAGTATCTCCCTACGACTAAGGCAATCCTTTGGTGGTAAACAGAAATGTGAAGATTTGAAGCTCTTTAAGCCACTGATCCATCAGCATGTAATTTATGTAACTGCTTGAGGAGATTCTGATAAATTCTTCTCTGTTTCCTTAACTAAACTCATCTGCTTGGTTTTTATTTCTTTGCTTTCACAGTTGTAGTAAATCATATTTCTAATACTACTGAATTTCAAATACAATTTGAACTCAATTCTCTTAAGTTAGCGTAAGGAAATAATTGCTACTGACAGCCCGGTTTTCAGGAACAACTGAAACAATGCGAAAGATTAAATTCAGGCATTAGGAGTGAATATTAACAAGGGATATATTCAAAATTATTTAAGAAAGTAGATCCATCTTTCCAAACTGCATTTTGCTGTGGCAAAAACATTCAGAAGTCAGTCCCTGAACTCATTTTGGTGAGATAACTATTTCACTGTTTTCAGCCACTGCTAACTGCAAACACCTTCTTCTGGAGATCTGCACCTACGCCAGATTTTATCAACTTGGAGGAAAGAAAGTTCATTATGAGCTGCAATCTACATGGTTATGAAGAGTGTAGAATATGGAAGTCTAAATTTAGAAAAAAAACCAACCCAACACTCAAGCCAAAATTAATCTCTACAAAAAACAACAGTTCTCTCTCACCTGGAATCTTCTTATAGAAAGGGCAGTGCTTTTTTCTTGTTCCTTCACCTGCAGTAGATAATACTTTAAACTTTTTATTCCACCTTTGTTGGCCACCAGAACTTACACCTGCAAAGGCTCCATTTTTTGTTGAACTTTCAGTAAGTGTTTCTACATCTTCCACAGACCCTTCGGCTTTCCTTTTTGCCTGTCTGGGCCTCTTTCCATTGGGAGTTACTGAAATTGATATCTGCTTTCCCTCACTCAAACACATTTCTTCTTTGCTTTCCTCTTTTACTTTGGGTTTTAACCCAAAAAAAACACCAATGTCCATTTGTTTAAGTTCTTTGGCAGGACTGGATTTGGCATTCGTACTTGCTAAGGAAAGAGACATTACTGTTTTAGAGTTGGGGCTGGGAAAGCACGCAGCAGCTATATTAAAGTTTCCTTCTTTCTCCACTACTGACTGCAAACTCTCCTGGCAAGCTGTTTTTTCAACTGCATTGGAAGGCATTTTATCTGCACTAGTTAAAATGTTACTTGACTCCCTCAAAGCATTACTCTTCTGAGTCAGAAGAGACCTAGCACCTTCTCTAGCTAGCACTGGTGACGTTTCAGTAAAACTCAGGTATGCAGAATCCAAAGTGCAAGCACCAGTATCTTCTGACTCTGTATCACCTGATTTAGTAGCAGAGGAAATCAATTCAGGCTCTTCAGCCTCCTCCCAGTTAAAAGGTGAAGAAAATCCATTGGCAAGTGCCTCTTGCTGATGCTGATTATCTACACATGTTGAATTACAGAACTTCCTGTTCTTGTGACTCTGAGAAACAGTTTTTACACCATGATCTAGATGGTCCAATGGCTTAACTTCCTCACAGTTTTTGTTTTTAATTATGGAATGTCTTGGTTTGGTATACTCATACTGAGGCTTCTGCTGTAAGAGAAGTCCATCAAATGTTTTAAACATCATAGAATTACAGTCTTCATCTTCAAAGTTACAGTCTCTGAATAATTTCTTTTGTGATATTTTCACCTTCTCTTCCTCAGTTTCCTCTTCACTTTCCTCAAAAGTGCTCAGTGGAGAATAAGAAATTTCACATTCACTGAAGTCTGCTTTTGACTGTAGTAAACTGAGCTGACTTGTGTCTTTCTCACTACACAGATCTTCTCCTGTTCCACTTTCCTGAGCAGATACAAAGTCATAAAATTCAAAATCACAACTATTATCTGTTGTCTCTGCATGCTGAAATGCCTCTTGAGGTGTCTGAACATGTGCAAAAGAGGAAGTACTTTCACTGATTAAATTTAGAGACTTCATTTGTGGTGAACGCTGAACCCTCAACGTACACTCATCATTTGGGGTATTTTTTATGTTCTTAGATGGTTTCTCACTCTGTGAGATTTGCTCTACTTGACCTGGGGAGCAGCTGAGCTTTGGAGCAGCAGAACAGGTCATCTTCCTCTCCAAAGTGTTTGACAAAGAGTTCACAAGATAATCTCCGGCCCTGTTTGCTGCAAGTAGAAAATGGCTGTAGCGCTTGTAGTGAGATGGAATGGTGGAATTGCACAGTAAACCATCAGGACACTCTGCAAAAAGAGTTATGCAGAGAAGTAATTTTAGTATCTTTGCAAATATAGTTGGCATAATTATGAAAATAAAAATCACACAAGATAATTTTTAAGCTGTTTCTTACAAATGCAGCTATAGGAAAACAGAATGCACAAGTAATGACCTCCTGCCCTGAGCCATCTAGAAGGGAGAATGCTTCCAACCTAAAACCAAACAGCTGCTGTTAATACAGCACTACACCTGAATTAATACAGCCCTCTAACAACATGAATAGCTAACCCTGTTTCAATATTGTGCTAATGTAATCATATGGCTTCTAGTTTTGAATTGTCTCACATGCAAGCAATGAGCTCAGAGCAGTAGCACCAGAAAAGGCCAGTAGACATGTTTCAAAATAAACCAAATCTTGGTTCTGGGTCAGAAATCCAATTTCAAATTGCCTGCTGGGTCGCATATTAATGAAAAAAAAAAAAAAAAGCTCATGGTTTTACTTCAGTGAAAAAAGTATCCAGCAAAATATCTGTTGCTATTCCCTAGGCCTTTTTTGTTGAGAGTTTGCTGGCCTATTGTGGAGGATTTTAAGGTGAATATGTCGATCAATCAGAGGAATTTTTCATCTGTTAATTATGGGAGTAAGAGATGGAAAAGAGGTGTTAACCACCTGCCTTATCTTAAACTGCTGCCAAAATCAGGATTAAAGTACTCACACTCATGTGAATTTAAGTTCTCTTCATTCTTGAAGAAGAAACTTCAACAAAACTTACAAAGATACAAAAGCAAGGTGATTCTGTTACCTAAAAGAGTCTTTACTTAAGTTTCCAGGCTGGATGCTGTTTCAAAAGCTACAAGGTGTGCTGAGAACATAGAATCATATAAATCAGCTGGGTTGGAAAAGACCTTTAAGATCATTAACTCCAACCATTTACCCAAGAGACTACCAAGATCACTACTAAACCATATCACTGAGGGCCTCCATCTACACATAAACTGGATACCTGGATCTGTTTGGACCTGGTATTTCCCCACAGGAAACTAGCAACTGGAATGCATCAGTTTTATTCCTCTTGAACAAAACTCAAAACAAAATTGTGTTGTCATATGATACAGGAATGATCATGTATAATTCTGTACAAAATTTCAAAAATATACTGGACCAGTATATTTTAGTAATATACTGGTAAATAGACCAGTAAATTAGCATAACAGACAGATTTCAGCTTCCAACCATCCATACACAACTGGACAAATTATACAGCAACATGGATACTGGATAATAAGATTTATACCTAAAAAGAAAGAAATTCACAGTCAGAAGTAGAACCCTCTTAACTGAAGGAGGGCTTTTGCTGACACTGACTTAGCAATTGAAATGGTATGAAATTGAAATTTCTTCAATAAACTATTAAAACCTGAGCTTGCTGAATAACCATAAATCTTTGTCACTACTCTATAGAGATTAGGTTATGATGTGAGATATTCATGTCTGACTTCCATGTTCTTCACAAACAACAGAGAATCTCATGCAAAAATAGTACTGATAAATGATCAGTAACATTCTAAAAACCATACCAGCGACCCTCTCAGACTTTGAATTAAATATGCAAACCCAAGTTTTATAGCAACATTATGTGAGAAGCCTTTTAACTTTTCCCTGAAGCTTTTTTCTTACTCTGTGCATACCTTTTTCATTGGATCCTGGAGTATCCAAACACTCAGCAACGTGCCATCGAGGTGTCTGGACCAATAGCAAAGAGAAAGGCATCTGGCAGCTTGGGCAGTATCCATCATAAACGGGCTTTGCATTTTGTGAGCTCTGGTCCTTGAGGCTGCTCGTGCTTTCCTGGGAGTGCACACTACTGTCATCTTTACATGGATCTGCATCCTCGTTTGGCCTTGATACCTGCTCGGTTTTCTGAAGGGTATCAGTTTTTTCTACAGACTTTTTTCTTTTTCTATTTGTCTTTCTTTTTGGCCTGCACTTGCCATCACTTACTGTCTGCACAGGTGTACAGACGCTTTCTGAATTACTCTGAAGCTTTTCCTTCCTAATGGATTTGTACTCCCAAATGTCCTCTTCCAATGAGGTATCATCAGACATGGCAACACAGGAATTATTTTCCTTTCTTTTAAGCAACAGTTCGTAAATGTACCATTCCCTCCCCTAATATGTTTTCTCTTCTGCCCCCTCTTCACTATCTGAAGAAAAGCACCTAAATTCATTTTGAAAATGCAACAAACCACACAGCAGCCCGTGATGGGACTGAAGCATGGTGAATCCTAAAAATCATTTAATGAGCGTCTCGTCGAGTACTTGAAATTACTTCTTTTAAACACGAGCTCAAATAAGGTACAGCACGATTCGCAGGGTGAGCCATTTTCCTCAGCGTCCCCGCCATAAGCGCCCAGCCACGCTCGGCCCTAGGAAGGCGAAGCCCCTGCAGACCCACTCCCTGACTGCCACCTCGCTGCCCCGAAGAGGGCTGATTTTAAACGAACACGACGAAGCGTTCGGCTGCGGGATCGCTGTCGGGAGTCACAGGACGGAGAAAGCCAGCACCGGCCCGGGGCTGCCGGTCGGGCCGCGCTCCCCTCCTGCGCTGAGGCCCCACCGCGGGGGGCTGCCGCCTGCCCGGGGTCTCCCGTGGGTATCTAGGGCAGCTGCCGCCTCCCCTCAGCTTCCCGCCGCTACCGGGACCGCGGCCGCACCTCCTCAGCCCTTCCCGCCGCGGCAACACATTCGCTTCCGCAGCTTCGTCACGGGGGCTGTCGCTCAGCCTTCCGCATATTTCATAACATCCTCCCCTAAAAAAAAAATCCCCCAGTTTAAATTATTGGTGCCTTGCTTGGAATTTGTAGCGATGTCCCTCTGTCATCATATCTATTCCGCTTACAAATAAAAAAAAGGAACAGGGCCGGAAAAGAGGGCTGTGTGGAATCTGCTGAGCTGGAATCACCGTCGGGGATTCTTTTCACGAATATGCTTCTGTGAACATCAAAGCTATGTAAGAAAGCTATGTAAGAAAACGCCATGAGTGAGAAGGTCCCACTTTAATAAACGAGGTATTGCTTGTTTGTGCTTAGTTTTTATTATTGTTATTATTATTATTATTATTAATTACAGCTTTCGTCGCTGGCTTTGAGGGACGTGCCGAATGTGCGAGGTGAAATAGCAAGCTGGTAAACAGCGACCGGTCTGGGCTCGCCCAGGAGCTGTCATGGCGGCGGAGGGGCTGGCTGGGCTCCTGCCCGCCCAAACCCAGCTGGAGTACGCCCTGCTGGACGCCGACACTTCCCAGGAGAAGGAGAACTTGGTTTACCAGTACCTGAAGAAGATGGACAGCCGGGAGCGGGACCTGACGGTGCCCGAGCTCGGCGGAGGTGGGTTGCAGGGCAGGCCCCGCTGCAGAGCGCGGTTCGGCTGCAGGGCCTTTCAGCAGAGGTGGCTGAGCTCTAGTGCTCACCGTGTGGCGTTTTCTGTCAAGTCCCGCTGCCTGTGAGGGCCGTTTAATTACGGGCCCGTTAGCCACTTTGTTGTTTCTTTTTTTTTTTTTTCTTTTCTTTTTTTTTTTTAAGGCACTTCTGGTTACAGGAAGTGTCACTCTTGAAAGCACCAGGAACAAAGGACGAGAAAAAAGTATCCCTTTATACATGCTCCCCCTGTTACTGGTTGCAAAAACCTGTTCTTTAAAGCCTCTCTTCTAAACCTCTGCTAGTTTTGTTAATTTACATTCCTTTTTCTTTTTAAATAAAGCCTTCTGTGCAGTATGTTCTGCCTTCTCTGGTCATAGCAAGAACCTTATCAACTCTCACAGCCTTGTCCTGAGTTCCCTTGGTCTCACTGCAGCCAGTTGGGTTTCCCAGCTCTCTCTCCCCATGACTTACCTGTGCTTGTCAGGTTTTGTGTCCCTGTTAACTGTCCTAGAGATGTCATCGTTTTGTGCCCGTTTCCCTTTCACACATTTCTGTATTTCTTCTTCTGCTAAATGTGAAATCAAAAGTTAAGTCTTTTAAAATCTTGCCAGTCCTGCTCAGGTTCTTTTAACCGCAGTAAGGCTCACATCTGTCTGCAAAGGAGAGATCTCAGAGGGTAAGCTTGTGTCATGGGAACAAATTCTGACTTACAGACATTTGAGCAAAGTGAATGCTCTTTCTGTCTAGATTTGGACTTCCAAGTTGAATTTTCACTTCTGTATTTTGCACTGTTTCACTTTCTGTGTTCTGCCAGAGCTTATTTTCTCGTCTGAAAAGAGCTCACATAGGTAGTCCATGCTTTTTCCTTTCAGTATATTTCATGAAAGGTATTCTAATTCTAGTGAAAAGAGGAACAATGCCAGAAAATAAATGCCCCACTCTTTTAAAATGTAAACAGCAGAACCCCTATACCATGGAAGTAATGCATATAATTGCTAATTGTTATAGTCACTAAATCTGAAATTGTGTACATCCGTTTTTGTTTATAGATACAAGGAGGCAGAGCTCAATCCTCCTCCTAGTGAAACTGAAAACAGGCCTCCTGCTGGCTTCAGCAGCAATCACCTCTCCTGGGACAGTAAGAACTTTATGTGCTGAAACTGTCAGAGTGGAAGTTTTGAGGAATTTTAGATTAGCCAGCATACATTTCTTTAAAAAAAAGCCTTCAGAAATTTGGTTCACATTTGCCTTACATCACATCTGTCTTTCCCTATGCCCTTTATTTTCAGAAGTGTTAAGTGATAAAAATGGCAGACTATATTACAGGATATTTATTTCTTAGGTGGAGAACAGTTTCTAATGTGATCAGAGTAGTAACAGTTACCTGTGAGAAAAGAATGCTTTCATGCTTCAGATCAAGTTGTTAAAATAAATTATCAGGATTGCTGCCAGGTGTATCTGAAAAGGCTGTATTTCTTCCCATGTAAAGGGATTAATTTATACCTCTCACCTCAGACTTTGAAAATCAAGATCAAAACTGTAACCACAAAAATATTTCAGTCATCTCTTTTCGGAGTCCTTTACAAACATGTTGGAAAATAACTTAAGAGTTTAACAGTTTTTCAGTTTACTACCATTTATGTGGGTTTTAAATAATTGTTACACATATGACATTATTAGGGGTTGAATAAAATAGATCATGTTTTTAAATGTGTACAAATGGTTCTGGGGCTTGCATGTTCTTTCTCTTTAAAGGTATCTATTGAAATGTATACACTGCACTTTCATTAATTACATTAATTTTATGCATTTAATACATTTAATGTATTACATTAAATCTCATTAATAGTAAAACTTTTAATTCTTCACTATGAGGGTGGTGAGACACTGGCACAGGTTGCCCAGAGAAGCTGTGGCTGCCCCATCCCTGGCAGTGTTCAGGGCCAGGTTGCACGGGGCTTGGAGCATCCTGGTCTAGTGGAAGGTGTCCCTGCCCATGGCAGGGGTTTGGAACTGGCTGAGCTTAAGGTCCTTTCCAACTCAAATATTCTGTGATTCCGGATGAGTTAGATAAATATAGGACTTTTGGTATGCTTTTCTACCTGTGTAGAAAGGGATGTTGAACTTTTTCATTTCTCTAAGGTTAAGTGCACCAGGAATGTCGTGTGGTGGTGTGCAAATTCGCTCTAAGTGCCTGCCTTTCCCTACCCTTCCGCTAACTGGATATCACTGTTCTCTGAATTCCAGATCTACAATGGTTAAACACTGAAGGTCCTCTCTCTCTTCACAAAGACCTTTGTGGAAAAGTTGTGGTGTTGGATTTCTTTACTTATTGCTGCATCAACTGCTTGCACCTGCTGCCTGATCTCCATGCATTAGAGCACCAGTTCTCTGATAAAGGTAAAAGTGCTTTGGCTCGCTTGGAATAGAATTTCCTGGCAGTGTTGACGGTGGAGTAGCTGAGTCACTTTGTTGCTGGTTACTAAACAGCTGGCAAAATTTCAGGGGTGCCTAAAAATGTCTTCTAATCTTCTAAGTAGCCTAAAAAAGGTGACTGCTTGTACTCCCATTACATTTTTAAATGGGGTTAAATAAGGTATCTGTTGTGTCTGTATAATTAAAGAAACAGGATATGTGCTCAAACCCCAAATCTGATATCCTCATAAATAAGGCTATTTGCAAAAAGCTACACAAGGATGTAAGATACGGGTTCAAAATTAATACGAGTATGCAACCCTCTGCGCTTGACTTAAGGACTAACTTTGAGAAGAATATGGATGGCAGAATGGATGCAGTTAAGATCACTTGGAGTTTTTTTCCATTCTAACTGAAATAACGAAATATGTAAGCTTGGTTTAGAAAGAAGTTTTTTTACACTGGCATCAAGTTATGTATTGTTAGTAGTCCTGTGTTCTGGAGAGGGAATTAAGCTTTTGAAAGTCACATCTGAAATGAAATCTTCTCTGAGTGAATAAAAATATAGCATAATTACTGTTTAGAATGCAGTCTGTTGTCATCATGATGACTTGACAGAGATAAGCTGTGGTCTTACACAGAATGTATCAGCTGCTTGCTTATCTTGGATATTTTAATAGACTGAACAGTGAGATGAACAATGTTACTTTCAGACTAAAAATACTGTATGAAGTATAACATATATATGCAGTTAAGTTTCTGATCCTCCATTGGTGTTTCTGATTGGTTTTAATTTTGGCAGCATTTATTATTGCTGCCTTCTTTCACTAGAAAAAGAAATTACAATGTCTTTGTAATTTCAAGTTCTTTATGTAGTTCACTTATGTATTGTAGGATTACATAGTGCTTGACAGAAGACTCAAACTAAATTTTCTGCCTTGGAAAGCTTAGCTGTTTGCTTTGGAGAAACTGGAGATTAGGTATAATGTTTCAGATATACAAAACTTTAATAAGGAAAACTCATGGCATTTTTTGGGGAGGGAGGCATTTTTAAGTAGAAGGTGATTAGCAAATTATAAATAGACTGCAGTGGATACCAGCTATGCTGGGAAGAAGGTGTAGATTTCAGAAGATTATATTGATCATATAATAAAGAATATCACTAAATTACAAACATTTTTTAGCACAGTGTTACTGTATTAGTATAGCTGTCATATCCTTAACCTGTTTTTTAAGAACAAGCTGTTAAATCAGTTGATAACAAAATACTCATTTTAACAACCTGTCCCCACAAGCTTCCTCTTCAGAGTATTTGATCATCTCTTTCCTGGTGCAGAAGAGGCTGTAGCACTCTGAACTGAACTGAAGCTCCACTTCAAGACACTTTTTTATGTTTGACTTGTATTAAACTTCCTGTCACAGGAGTTATTACTTGAGGAAAGTACTTTGCTGATAGGTGATAAATTATTCTTGCATTTGAGCTATCCTGTTCCTACAGGAACCAGAGTGAGAAAAAAAAGATACTTGGGATGAAGGTGGAGGTAAAAGGAAAGAAGAGCAGGTGTGTGGAACATTAATCTTTAATTTAATCCATTAGGAAACAGAGGTTAGTAGTTGGATTCAGGAAGAGATTAAGGTGCTTGAAGGTTAAAACAAAAAAGAAGGATACGTTGGTTTTTTTCACTGTAGATCTTCCTTTTGATTGTTTTCTGCTCTTTTCATGTTTTGATTCTCAGCAATTTCAGGATTATTTAATCTTTCTTTGCTGTGCTAAGTGTTTGAATTTTAGCATTACAGTAATATGCATAAATGCATCAAGGTAGTAAGAGTTGTGGGGTTTTAAGAAGTGGAAAAATACCTCAGCAGATGGTATTATATTAACGTGCATTGTCTTCACCAAAGGTAAACATCATTTGCCAGTTACTAGGAGAAAGGAGGGAAGAGTTGGCTTGAGAAACTTGAGAAAGATGAAAGTTGGAAGAATAAAACAGAAGTAGAGAGGATATTGGACTTAACAGAAAGTATTTTAAGAATGTCTTCAGCCTTATTCTGGAATTTAATTCTATTTTATTCTGCTCTTTATTTAATGGAAGTCCCTTCACTTTTGGTTGGGTTAGTTCCAAAATCTAACCACCTTTTTTGCGATAACAAAAAAACTTGATTTTGGATCATCAAAAGATGACTTCTTTTGGAAGCAGTGAGTCAATGAAATATATAGTGAAACTGCAGCTTTACTGAACTTTAGATCTGTAAATATGGCATTTATTTACCCATTTCATATATATATTTACCGTGCTATAGAAGTGGCAGAGGGTTCTGAACTAGCTCACAATATTAGTCAGAATGAAAACAAGCATCTGACAAAGCAGCTATCTCATAATGCATTTGGCCTGTTGAATATCTGAAGGACTGTTGCCTTTGTTTTGCTGCATAACTAAGAACAAACCTCAATAGTGATGTAATATCTTTTTTTTTGATTGTACATTGTGTATGTTAATTTCTGATACTCTGATTACTTCTTTTTTCATGCTGTTCAAATACCCTCTTATGTGGAATATGTTGAAATTTCAAGTGTGATCATCAGACATGAGAAGTCTGAACACAAGAAGCTCTATTTTTAGGGTGATCCTAAACCATTATGTATATATATATTATATATATGTGTGTGTGCATATATATATGTCATTGTACATATGCACATAGTTCTGTTGTCCGGAACTTCAGGAGATTGCTTCAAAATGAAGACTGTTTTCCATAGGATTAAATGTCACCTAGCATCTTTATCAGATATGTTCTCGCTGCTATCTTCAGTGGTGCTATTTCTGTTTTTCAAGTGGCATTCAGGAAGTTATTTTAAACTCCAGTGCATATTCAGTTCATGTTATCAGCAGTCCAGAAATGACTTCTATAAGAGGGAGTAATTTTTAATATTCAGAAATAGCTTGGCCTAAATCCAGTGTTGTGCTCTGTTATAATCCTTTGAATAAAGTGTTTTAAATGGTGTGCATATTCTTACATCTCAGCATATCATTTATCAGTTTCCAGAAGAGCTTTCTTTAGTAGAGGATGTTATAACTTGTTTGTCCTGTTCAGGTGTTCAGTATAGATTTCCCTTTCTAGTTTTAATGGTATTGTTGAAGGACAAATACAAGTGCTGCTGCTGATCCTGTTACAGTTAAAATATTTGACCTGCTCTTTGGAGTACAGCAGTTCATGATACTACAACTTCATCTATCTGATACTGCAACATGCTGTGCGTATAGGATTGATAAAGACTATATAGTGGTCTTGTAATTCTGTATCTGTGAAATTCTTATATTCAGTTAAGTCTTTTATTGTGCAGCACTTTATCCTTTTCTGTTGTCACACTGAAGATTATGTTCTTCCCCATTAACACTGTTTTATGGCTGGGGAGAAGAGCTAAAAGAGAAAAAGAATTTTCCATTTCTTTGTAACTGAATAAAAAGCCAACTTGAGATTATATTAGGTTTTCTGAAAGGAAACAAACTCATCTGAGCTTAAATAATACAACTGTTTAAGACCTGTAATAATTGCCTTTCTTACATTTCTGACACAAAGGCAGAGCTGAGGGTAGAACAAAGATGTCCAGGTAGCCAGATTGCACCTCTACTTTAAAGGTAGGAGACAAGCATAAAAGTAAATAACTACATTCTGTTCCAAACCATATCCTTGGATGCAATTATTTGCAATTGTAATTTTTTGGGCCCTGGTTCGGGCACTCTCTGATCACAGGACTGGTTTCACTATTCCTGCAGTGGCAAAATCCACTGTCTTAACTGCAGAGCTTTTAGAGGACTGTTTTACAAAAGCACTTTATTTTGAAATATTTGCTTGAAGTTTTCTAAACAGTGAAGCCCTTTAATGGATCTGGTAGTAAATGCCAAATAACAGTAGTGATCTGATACATAAATTTCCAGTTTAGAAGGACTTGTATGACACGTAACAATTGATGCCAAATGGAGTAAAATGTATTAGATAGGTGAGTTATTGCAGAAAAAAACCCACACTTCTGATGGATTAAAAATTAAAATGCTAGAATGCTAAAAAAATATAATTATTTGATGAGAAAGTTGAATCATGCAAACTCAAAAAGTTTGTGTGTGGCTTTCATTCTGAGAGCACTAATTACTAGATTTTGGTAACTACAGTTGCAGCTGGAAGAATGAAGAGATGAAAACTGGGAAGGAGGGGTAATGTACTAGGTAACTGTATGAAGTTAGAAGATGGGAAATAAACGTGTCAGCAAGGTGATTGCAAATGCTCAGGTTATGTTCTGGCTAGACTATTTTCCTGTTGTAACAAATGGTTATATTTGAGTGAGAAAAAAAATTGCCTTTTAAAAATTCAAGTAACTGAAACTTACTCCTAAGTCTTCTTAAAACCTTTCTGAGAAAGCATTTATTTTAAAACTAGTCTTTTCCAGATGAGTGTCCTTTCAGGAGGGCTGTTTCTGTTGGCTGCTGTTCAGGATAAATACAACAATATTACAGTAAGCACAAAGTGATAGAACTTGCTTACTTAGAGATGTGCATTGCATATCTGCCTTTATCCTTTACAACCTAATTGTATCCTGCTTATCTAAATGTAATAGCTGTTCAGCCAAACCTATTTTGTCTGTTGTAGCACAATACAATATTTTCAATTGCAGTGAGTATGTGTATGAGCACAAATTAGTCTGATTTAAGAACCTTATGAAGTTCTTCAAGATTCTGCACTCATATTTCAGAGTATAAGCACCATCAGAATTGGATTAGGTTGGATAATGGCTGTTCCTCCCCCATGCCACTTTGTATGGCCTCCAAGTCTTCTTTGCTTTCTGTAATTACTTGTATTACTGAAAAATGCACTACTGTAAGGAATCCACCTATAGACATTTGTGACTGTGTGAAGGAAGGAAACACCACAGATACTTGAATGGTACTGATAAAAGTGTTTACAAATACTAAATGATGTTATAAACTATATAATTTCTTATGCTATGGTAGAATATAACTCAAGTTGGATATCAACTCTAGGGACATTCTCCCTTCCCATTTAATTTCACTCCTTTCCTCCAAATAACAAAAAAAATCACATGAAAATTTGAAACTTTTACTGGCACAAAGAAATAGGAAGATGCCAGTTGTTATTTGTGGTTACAAAATGCTTTCACTTTCTGGAAACATGAGTAATATTTGGATAAGTAGTAAGGTTAATGTCTAAGCATTTCCACTAGATTGACAGTTCTGGTTTAAAATTATTGTATTACAGCTTTCTACAACTTCATGGTTACTATTGTTACCTTCTTTACTTAGAAGGTAAATTCTTAGTTCAGGTAGAATTGGCAAGTTACTTCGACTATAACTATGCTTACAGCTAGTAGTATTCTTCAAGTACAAAGTGAGACAAAGTATGGTATTGATGTCATGCACAGTTTACTTCACTTGGTGGAGATTATGCTAGTAAAACATAATTTAAAGCCCTGAAAAATGTTGTAGTGGGATTTGGTTTTGTTTATTTTCCTCTTTTTTAGCTCCTAGAAAGTACTGAAAAGTGTCTTGTGACTGAAGAAAGGCTCTTAATTCTTTTTCTCTTGGGTAGGAAGGGGGAGTGGAAAAGCTGGGGCTGCTTACATAGTTGTTTACGTTGGGGTGGAAGCAGATTTATTTCCCATCACAAGGGAAAAGCAGCTCAAGTCTGAGCTGTAGATTTTTGTTTCTGCGTTCAAATTTCATAAAACTAAGAAAATAAGCAAAGGATTGCTAATACGTATGCAGTGTATAGAAGCAGACTTGTATTACTTCATGCTTATGGAACACCTTCATACCAGGATTTCAAGTGCTGTTATCCCTGATATCGGAAAATCTAAACTCTTCATTGTCTTTATTAATCACATATAGAAGTAAGTTAAACATTTTAAGGGGAGGCGCAAAAGTCAATGATTTAATCCTCTTTTGCTCCTTTTTAAATTGTATTTTAAGGGAAAAGATTCAAGCCTTCCAGGTTTCTACCAAGTGCTATTTGTCATTTTGTCATAGCTGTCAATGCTGCTATTTGAAATAATACTTTATTGATTTCAGAAGCCTGTACATTTTTATTATTGTTTGAGTTAGATACACCAAGGTAACTCTGGGCTTCAGAGTTCAGTGTTACATTTGCGATTCCTAGTTAACTGTGGAAAAGAATTTGTTTTCTAAAACACTGTAGTTGTGTATAGGCATCGAAAGGGAAAGAGGTGTCATAAACATCTGAAAAAAAACAAAGTATCAGTTAACTGCTACAACTTACCCATAATTATTTTGAAAGTATTTTCTACCTTAGTAAGTAGAGGTTCAGGAACTAAGAACAATTTCTGACATGAAATGTCAACCAGCTGGGGAAGTAATGGTCCTAAAGTTCAGTCATTTTACTGAAATGTTATTTCTGAGTTTCAGTATTTTGTCTACACAGCTATTTATAGTCCTACTGAGATGTAATTGCTTTTTGTTTGTTCAAACCCTTTTATTGTGGAAAGCAATCAGTCACATTGTGAGATAACTGTGCTTCAGTTTTACTTTTTATTCAACTACAAATATATTTCAGTGCACGAATTTATTTTTCCTTTCAGATGGTCTTATTATTGTTGGAGTCCATTCGGCAAAATTCCCAAATGAAAAAGTTCTGGATAACATTAAAAGTGCCATTCTGAGGTATAATATTGTCCACCCTGTAGTAAATGATGCAGATGCAACACTGTGGCATGAACTTGAGGTGTCCTGCTGGCCAACTCTGGTTATTTTGGGGCCTCGTGGAAATATGCTCTTTTCACTTGTTGGAGAGGGACACAGAGAGAAGTTGTTTTTATTTACTTCTATAACACTGAAATTCTACAAGGAAAGAGGACAAATCAAAGATAACAAGATCGGAATAAAGCTATATAGAGACTCACTCCCACCTTCTCCCCTGCTGTTTCCTGGCAAAGTGACTGTGGATCATTCAGGAGAAAGGCTGGTCATAGCAGATACTGGACATCATAGGATATTGGTTACTCGAAAAAATGGACAAATCCTACACACTATTGGAGGTAAGAGTGTATAAGTTTGTCACAGTAATTTTAGTCTAGGAGTAGAGGATGTTTGCTGGGCCTACTAGTATAATTACATATATAGTATAATATGAATTACAAAAAATACATTTTATAGTCTTATGAAAGTGTTGCAGATGGGTTTAGATTGAAGTGACGTATATCCACAACCAGCAGCAAGGTAGGGAAAAGAAAAGAGTAATGTGTCCCTTTCCAGTAGAGGACATGAATGCTCAGTTGTGGTGGTGGTGGTGTGTGGGGAAGCTTTTGGTGTGTGTTTTTAGCTTGGTTGTTGTTTTTTTTTAAATGAAGAGCATTCCGGTATAGGATTTTGGAGGAAGGGAGAATTACTAAGGGCAGTGACATTGCACTAATACATAGGCACCTGAAAATGAAGTTGCTTTAGTGTATGTGAAAAGACCTGTGTTGTCACCAAAACTGAGGTGTAACATACAAATAAGTATGAAAATAGTGGAAGTATTTAGATTTAGCTACATTTGTTACCGACTTTATATTGGTAACATTTCAGCTTTAAAAACTTAATCTCTTTAACCGATTTTGTAATACTACTATCTACTTTACATTCTCTGTATGCTTTACTCTTTCAGAAATTAAACATTCAGATTTGTTCTTTTTTAGAATCTTATTACAGTGGTAGAAGTTACATCTTAATGCACCAAGTACATAGTTGTCAGGCCAGTCCATTTATGAACAACCATAACAGATAAATGTAGGAAGTGTTTGAATCCCCAGATAATTGACAACAGTGATTCATTTATGTCTCAGAATCAGGATCTGATAGGTCCTATATTACTGAGTCTGGTATTGACTAATGCCTGTTCTGTGGCAGCATCCTGAAAACCTCATAAAAATAACCAGTGGCACTGCTACTTAAAGAAAGGAATAAAATCTCTTGCTATTTGAAGTAACAGTGTATTGGATAAGCAGAGGAGTTACCCAGGTTAACCTGATAAAGGCGTTAGTCTTAATATCCTTCTCCTATGGGAAGTTCCAACAGGATTTCTTATGACAAAAGTGAGAGAATTTGGATTCTGTTTGATACGTGAGATAAGTCTCCAGCAACAAGCTACCGTTTAGTGTTCTGGGATAGTCATTAAATAGCAATTCAGAGGGAAGTATCCTAACCTCTGAACTAGTACCCCTGCTTCATGTGGCACTCTGTACTTTTCCCTTCCCTGAGGGTGTGCACCCTGCCACTTAGAAGGGGAACTACTGGAATCTGACACACCAGTACCTCAGTCCTTTGTGTCTGTTAAGGTCTAAATTGTTTCAGTGACTCAGTTAAGTGATTCAGTGGGCAGAAAATAATGCAATGAAGTTGATAATACAGTAACAAATGTGGGCAAGCGCAAAGGTTGAAATTATTATATTTGCATCATAAATCATTATGCGCACATAACTAATACCTAAATAAGTGTCTTTTGCTGAGACATACTGCTAATGCACTTTAAGTGTTACTCCCGCTGATATACAGTGCTTACCTTCATACTGCTGTATTCAGGTCAGGGTCCTTTCTGTTTCTTGATGGTTCTGTGCAGAACACTGTCACTCCATCATTCTTACTATTCTTTTATGTAATCTGTTCCATGGTATCTTTTTCCTAATTGTTGCTAATGAGAAAATGCTGCTAATCAAATATTAGTTTCATTTGTGATAACACCAAAATCTAAACCACTGAAAGTGAGTTGAGTTTGGGAAATTAAAGTTTTCCCTGCTGGCTTAATTTGATGTAGTTGGGAATAAAAAAAGATGTAGTTCTTCTCTTTCTGTCTTGTGCTGTTGCTATTATCTTCTAGTGCAAGAGAATAGGAACAATTTAAACCCCTCTTAAGACTTCTCTTTTGGCTCCTTCAGCCTGCTGGTCATGCTCTCTTGATGCAGCCCAGGATATGGTTGGCATTCTGGGCTGCGAGCGCACAGTGAAGCTGGCTCATGTTCATTTTCTCATTGACCAACACCCCCAAGTCCTTCTCCGCAGGGCTGCTCTGTAGCTGTGCCTGGGATTGCCCCGAACCAGGTGTAGGACCTTGCACTTGGCTTGGTTAAACTTCCTGAGGTTGGCGTTGGCCCACCCCACAAGCGTGTCAGGGTCGCTCTGGATGGCATCCCTTCCCCCGGCGTATGAACTGCACCACCCAGCTTGGTGTTGTCAGCAAACTTGCTGAGGGTGCACTCAATCCCACTGTCTGTGTCGCTGACAAAGATGCTGAACAAGACTGGTCCCAGCACCAGTCCCTGAGGGACACCACTCGTTACTAGTCTCCAGCTGGACACTGAGCCATTGACCACAACTCTTTGTGTGCGGCCATCCAGGTAGTTTCTTATCCACCGAGTGGTACACCTGTCAAATTGACATCTCTTCAATTTAGAGACAAGGATGTCATGTGGGACAGTGTTGAATGCTTTGCACAAGTCCAAGTAGACTACATCAGCTGCTCTGCCCCTGTCCATCAGTTCCATAGCCATCTTCCCATCCATATCTTCCCATCATAGAAGGCCACTAAATTGGTCAGGCAGGATTTCCCCTTAGTGAAGCCATGCTGGCTGTCACCAAGCACCTTGTTGTTTTTCATGTGCCTTAGCATGCCTTCCAGGAGAATGTGCTCCAAGATTTTGCCAGGCACACAGGTGAGACTGACTGGTCTGTAGTTCCCTGGGCCTTCCATTTTCCCCTTCTTGAAAATGGGAGTTATATTACCCTTTTTCCAGTCATTGGGAACTTCACCTGACTGCCATGATTTTTCAAATATGATGGCCAGTGGCTTCGCAACTTCATTCGCCAGCTCCTTCAGTACCCGTGGATGGATTTCATCAGGTCCATGGGCTTGTGCGCATGCAGGTTCCTAAGATTATCTCAAACCTGATCCTCTCCTGCAGTGGGCAAGTAATGTGAACTGAGCAAGATGCTGTGAAAGCACCTCTTAGAATGTGTAAATTTTTTACAGGTTTAAATGTATGATTTTTGCGTTTGGTTGGTTGGTTGTGGTTTTTTTTTCTAAAATTACGTTTGAGTTTACTTTGTTTCGTTTATAGGTCCAAACAGTGGAAGAAGAGATGGAAGATTTTCAGAGGCAGCTTTCAACTCACCACAAGGGATTGCTATAAAAAAAGATGTTATTTATGTAGCTGATACAGAAAATCACCTGATTAGAAAGGTAAATTTTCTGCAAGGAAATTCAAAATTTAATCTCTCATCCGTTATTCTACTTAGAGAGGTGAATATTTACACTAAATTGCTTACTCTGATTATTTACTCTTTGAATTCCCTCAACATTGGGAAGGAAATTCAGCACAGTATCGTATAAATAAATGCTGTTGTGCAGTTTGTTGTTTTAAGGCTACATACACTTTTGTGCTTCCTTTCAAATGAAGATGATATACATTACTTGCTGCAGCATATTTGATTTTGTTTTTCCTAGTGACTCTTACTTTCCTGTTATGAGAAACATCTATTCTTAGTACTACAACAAAATAGTTTTTATTTTACTTCCAGTAGTATCTGATTCTTATCTAAAGTTATTGTACTACTGTGGTTCACTGAGTATTTAAACTTCAGTTGGCTGTTTGGGTCTCTAAAGTACATACAGGTAACTGCTGTAATACCAGAATTGTCTGCATGTGGATTTTTTTTTTTATTAAACACTTGTTTTAACTTGATTTAGGATGTAGGAATGATACTTTCTGTATATAGTCATTGGCTCTTACATTTGGTTAGGTCAAATTTAGAATAATAAGACGTTAAATTTGTTGAAGCAATATAATACTGCCTTATTATTAAAAGTATTTTATGCATCTCAGAAGATCTTCTACTCGGATCCTCACTAATATGTCTGATTAACGATCAGAGGAGGTACATCCTTACTCAGTTTGAAGTGCCTTTGTACTGTTAAGTGGGCTCATTGTGTGTTTCACTTCAAAGCACTTGTCCACGAACTCCCTGCACAGTATTCATTGGAGTTGGCTACCAGGTTCTAGAGAAACATTGTGTATTAAAAATGAGCAATTTGATCCAGGGTCCTCATCTTACAGGCACTCATCACTGTAGCATGCTGAATGCAGGATATGAAGTGTTGCAGGTAGCAAAGACAGCACAGAAACATCTGAAGATCAGTATCATACCGTATCAGCATTTTTGGTGATAATTAGCTTTTCCCTTTCATCTAAATGTGCCATGAGGGTATTCAGGACTTAATAGAATAAACAGCTATAGGCCATGCATTCAAATGCTTGTGCAAGCCATGGGCCTTGCAAAAAGTCCATTTACTGCTACAAAAGTTAGAAGATTCTATGTGTGAAAGACTCCCTTTTTACATGATCATCATGATAAATGCATGAGCAGTATTGGAAGTCACTTCGAAAATAAGAAAAAGGGAAAGAAAAACAAAGGGATTTAAGCTGCAGAAATTACATCTTTTTTTTTTTTTTTGCCCTAAGGCATGAAATGAACTGTAAAAATAATTTGCTTTGTACAAATTAAATGAGATGGGAGATGCTGTTAAAGTATCTGAATTTCTATGTCATAGTCCTATAGAAGTTTAAAGTAAAACATCTACATCCATCGTCTGAGTATTTCTTTAGAAAATTGTGGTGCTTTCTTCTGCAACTGTTGGGCAAACCTTGACAAAACTGTTAATTTTTGTTGAAGAGAATTCCAGGCTTGTGGTTTTATTGCTGCTTCCTGCCCCCATCAGCTAGCATTGTGGTAAAATTCATTATCTTCCTACATTTGTTAGGATTTGTTTTTTGTCAGCAAAAACTCTGGTTTTGACATCTAGCTCAAATTGTAACTGAGTCAAGTTAATTTTGTACATTCAGTGTGTGTAATTTTGCTCCTTGTAGATTGACCTGGAGTTAGAGATGGTGACCACTGTAGCAGGCATTGGGATACAAGGTGTCGATAAGGAAGGTGGAGCAAAAGGAGAAGAACAGCCTATCAGCTCTCCGTGGGATGTGGTCTTAGGAAATTCAAGTACTGTATCACTTGAGCCTTTATCATCTCATATTTACACATGCATGGCAGTTTGCTAAATATTTTCCTGGTTTGATAATCCGAGATAGGAAAAAAGTAAAAATTCACCTTACAACTGAGTCTAAAAAATAGTGGTTTCATTTGCAAGTAAGACCTGCAGTTCTGCTTTGGATCCTGAAGGAAACATGAACTGTTACTTGATGGCAGAAAAATTCTTTTGTAGTGAGCTATATAGTTACTGGGTCCAAATACAGGAGGAAATTGTGATTGCTTTTGTTAAGCCAGTGCTTTTTATGGCAGGATCACTTAAGCAGCTACATTTTACGGGAAGTGAGCATTGTCTAGAAGTTCCTTTCCTTGACTATACAGACATGTTTGACCACTTGTAAATATTTGAGTGTAGGAAATAAAAGTAATTTTAGTTGGGGGCCTCTGTTTATTCCTGTTTAGGTGACATAAAATCATTACATTCAAGATGATGATAGAGTCAATCAGATAGGAGAGGAATACCTCAGAAAAAACCTTGCAAGCATCAGTGGCTAAAAGTGAAATCTTTGCATAATGGGATGAAGAATCAGCTTCTGAGGATTTAAGTAGCTTGCTTTCCTGATACAACATAACATACACATGAGCTTGACATCACATAACTGCCATGTTTCAATTGATACTAACTGTGAGTTGATTCTTTCTTCTTTCATGTTTCCATTTAAATATAATTCAGGGGTTGCAGATGCCAGTTTTTGAACAATGACAGAACAGTGCTTTAGCATGAAATAAAACCCTTAGTTCACTATTTCAAACATGACTTCCAGTATCAGGATGTCTTGAATCTGCAGATAAAGGGGTGGGGAAGTAGCATGATTTAAGTCTAGTAGTTTTAAATTAGAGATGCTTAGCAAAATTAGTAAATGAGAATAATTTTACTGACTGGAAGCATGTGTTATAATCTTGGGTCAGTTATGAGAGAGGAAAACATGCTCAAGTTTAAGGGAACATGAAGCTAGCTCATACAGATGTCTTTTCATATAGATTGTCAATATAGGCATTGTACCACCAGTAGCCTTCACTACTTAAATAAGCAGCTGTCAATTAATTTTTAGATTTAAAACTTTTAATAACATGTCTTCCACATAAAAATGAAATGAAAATAAATTCAATTTTACAAAGGGCGCTTTATCCCAAATGCTTTTCCAATGACCCTTACAATTTGTGTTAAGCATATGGATTTCTAGTTGCAAGAGGAAGGAGGAGTACCTGAATCTCACTGGATGTGGGTTGCTATTAATGAAGGCATGAGTTTATCTAAATTTTATCCAATCTGATTTTCCTTTTGTCAGCCAATAGACTGTTGTTTGACTAGCTGGTATAGTTTTCAAGGTGTCTTGAAGCAGCAAGCTGATTTCCATGGGATGTTACTGCAGAGCCATTTCACAGATCAGCAGAGGACGAAATGAGTAACTCATCAGTGCTTCAGAAATCTCTACTGGTTAACAGAACTATTCAAAATAGCCTATAATTTTACTTTTCATGATGCTTTCTTCTGCTTTTGCCAGTAGTTGAATTTCTGTTGATACTTTCTGTTTCTGAGAGCTCTGCTTGTCAAATGTTAATTGATAGGATTGTTATCAACATGAGCATAGTAATCACTGAATGATTCACCTGTAGAGGATTAGTCATCTGCACTCTTCAACACTACTGAATTTTTATCAGCATTTACATAAAAATCTGATCTTCTGAACACACTCTCTTCAGCCCAGTAAAATCTTTTCCAATTCAGTTAGAACCTACCAGTTAATTGTCTATTTAGAGCTCTACAAAATATAACCCGTCACTTACAAAGAGATTAAATCAACTTAAATTCCTTTTTTGAGAGGGTGATAGGCCAGAGAGATAAAATGGTGCTGGGTTGTGTGTTTTCAGATTCTTTTTAAGACTTTTTTTTTTCAATATGGTTTTGTGTGGGTAAAATAAGCAAGGAAAAATGTATGTATCTCTATTAGCTACATAAAATTCCTTAAAAAAACTATAACCAGAGAGAGATGTCAAAACAGGGGATTATACTGATTAAAATGCTGACAGGAGTGTGTCCCAGAGCATGAGGAACCAAGGCTGTGTCTTGTAGTCTGCAGTGGATTTGTCTTGCAATATAGATACTGCCATGAGCTGCAGTGACTTCTTAAAGTGCGTTGCCAGCCATCAAAATAGTTTGTCAACACTGCAGCAGAGTTTGTCAAAGTTGTGTTGTTACTGCAGATTGCTTGAACCTAGTAGCATCTTCTGTTACTATCCCTTATACTATGGATAGGATGCATTAGTTATTCAGTAAATGTAGGAAATCTTCAGTTGTGTAGGAAATCTTCACTCTCCTGGGCAGACACCCAGCCTTCTGTTGGTGATTCTCCGTGTGCAGTCTTACAAGTAGGTACCCTGCTGTCATATGCTAAAACTGGCATGGCAGTGACTGTGTGTGCATATGGATGGATGAAATAATTGATGAGAGTTTCAGAAATTGCTTTGGTTCATATCCACATAGCAGTACACATTTTTTACATGTGTTTATATGTGTCTCTGCAAGTTACAGAGTGTAATGGACACTTCAGCAACACAGGTGCATTATTACAGTAAGTTTGACTTCTGTGTTAACTGGTGTTGCATATGGGAAATAACACTGTACTTTCCTGTTTTCCTTAGAGCTATGTAGCTTACACAGTGTACAAGAAGCATATTTTTCTTTACAGAAGATAGATGTATGGATTTTATATGTTTTAAACAAGTGATGCTTTTGTGAGTTTGCTTTCAACATCCAAAAGCCATGCTATCCAGAACATTAAGGGGAGAAAAAAAGGAGTTTAAATGTTTAAGCTGTTTATGTACTACACTAGGTAGTTGAACAGTTTATGCTGGCCTTCCTCAAAGTCTCAAAGGGAAAGGTTACCTCTTAAGAGAAAATTCAGTATCATTTATATTTCTTGACATTTCTTGTATTTGCCTCTTACAGAGTTTAGACTATGTGTTACAGTATCACAGAATGGTTGAAGCTGGGGATCATCTGGTCCAACCTTCCTGCTCAAGCAGGGTCACCCAGAGCACATGACTCTTCAGGCTTGTCTCCAGACAGCTCTTGAATATCTCCAGGGAGGAGACATTTTAAAATGTGAATTTATAGTTTGTTGTGAAATTAAAAATATTGAAGAGAAAAAAGTTTATGAAGGCTCATATAAGTTAATATGCAGAACAGATACTACTAAGTAGCATGCTTTTAAGCATCCTTATATTATTTCCATGAGATAATAGGCTTTTGTTTCCCCATTTTATACAGATGCTGAAGTCTGAGGCAAAGAGATTAAGTGACTGTGAATTACCCTTTAAAAGAAAGTTGGCACAAGTCTCTTTAAGGTAGGGGAGTTAATGGAGATAAAACACATGCTAGGATTCAGGCAGACAGTATTCTTCCTTGTTATTTATTTCTTTAGTTGTGGCCACTGAGCTTGCGTTTTACCCTTCACTTTTAAAATTCTTGAATGAACTCTGTGGATTAAGTTTTGGCTTTGTTGAAGTTGGTGCTGAAGTTTACACTGATACAGATTGTGCAGGAAGTACAGGGGAGGGCCAGCAGCTTAAAAATACATCATTAAATTACTCTCTGCTTTTTTAGCTTTCTCTGTTGTCCCTTTCTATTTTTATTCAGTGGGTGTTGAAAGCAAGTGATACTTAAATGCACAGTTGATCAGAGCGTGAAATGTTCTTGATAGCTGCATTCTTGCTGGTAGGAACAGGACAATGGCCTGCTCTTGGTGACATAACTGTGTGATCCACATTCCAAAATCTGGTCTTAAATTGCATGATTGTAATCTATTTATAGCAACTCCCAAGAACAGTGTTGACCATGCTTTCAGTAAACGAGTTGGAAATTTTTACGTCAATTTAGGTTTTACATAGTTATTATTTAAATGAAAGTACTGTATCTTATCATAGTGCAGCAATTTTTATAGCCCTTAAAAGGCAAAAGTATGTAAGTATTTTTTTTCTCTCTGACTGTTTCTGCTAGAGGGTTATTTGGTACTGCCGCATTCCAGGGGAAAACACTTCTTTTTTCTGAATTACTTTTGGTGATTCTTCCTCAATTTTGCAAAGGAATAAAGCAACAATTACTTCAGCAGTAAGCAGTTCCCACCTCCTGGATGAGCTCACACCATACATGAACTGTTTATGTCTGAGCTGTCTGTATCTTAAGAGTATGCTTTCTACATGTTGCCTTTCTTTCCCCTTCTAGGCTAGTGTCATTCTGGCACTGGGGCTCTGGCCTTTGCTATCCTGTGAGAGGAATTTTCCTTGGTAATAGCTGAAAACTAAAGAATTGCTCTTGTAATCATCAGAGATTAGTTATGTATCGTTTTTGTGGACAGCTCAAAACTTTTAATTACTGTAAATGTATGTTGTGTAATATGGCTGCATGATATAGCAATATAGAGAATTTGAATGCAAAAGGCTTTCTCATCTCTTTAGCAGTTTCCTATGCAAAGTATAAACTCAGAAATACCCCATTCAGCTTTGGGCTGCATCTGCCGTTGAAGTTCACTTCCACAGAAAATTGTGTTAGAGACATAACTGACATGAAACAGCATTGCCTGACTTCTCTTATTGAACTAGATCTTAAATTTACTTGTAAATGGTAATTGGTTTTATTTTAAATATTTGGCATTTCAAAGAAAAAATATTTTCTTCATTAAAGATAGGGCGGAAGTAAAGTGAAAGACTGATTATAGCATTTTATTCCTGTGTGAGAACTGTTTAAGGAGAAAAAGTCTTTTGAGAATTGTGACATTAAGAAGTTACAGCAAGGACTGCAGTGAAGCAGGACATTACCCAGTCTTGCTTTGGGAGGACTTCTGAAGCACACTGTTTAATTCTAAATGCTGTTTGAGTGAGTCAACCAGCTTCATACTGTCGGCAGAATCACAGAGAAGGGACAAATAAATGCAACTGAAGTTTTCACATGTGCTAACACAATTTAGGTATGGGTTCTGTGAACCCTCAGCAGCTTTCATTCCTGCTCCATTTTTTCCTTTAAACATTTGAGAGAAAACTGAGGAGGGATAAACTTTCATAAGTAGTAGCTTTTTGTACAATCAGCCCAACAGATTTTTTCTCTACAGGAACCTTGTTCTTGTTAAGCTGTTGACTGAATGCTCAAATTCTGTATTCTAAGCCAAAACTGAGCGATTAAGGAGTTTATTGTATTTCCAAATAGCAATAGCAACAGAAGTTATTATTATTTCACATGTTCACTATAGAAACAGGTCAAGAAATTAGTTATTTATGTTAGTATTTTACTATAAACATGCCTTTGACAGAAACATATGAAGACTAAAGTCTTAACATAAGGATGTAATGAGAGTTGTGACTGAATATCCAACAGTAATCACACACAATTTAATTTGACAGATTACTTTTCTAGTAAATTGGACTTCTCTGCATCTTGACAGAATGGATGGTGATGATTACTTTCTGCAGTAAAAAGAAGCATTTGAATTAGCAGTTACCATCTTAACAGATGTCAAACTTAGTAACATTTTGAAGTCCATAACTTGAAACTGTCCTCAGTTACGTTATTTGTACTTAAAATTATGATTTATCATTCTCTTTGTTCTGCAGTCTGTAGTCTTATTCTGTGTATTAAATCTATGCTCATGATAAAGAAGTTAAAACTACAAATCAAAATTCTGAATACTAGTTGAGGTATCAGATTCTGGGTTTAATGCAAAATTCCAGATGCAGAGCTGCTGGCAATAAACATCTTTACAAGTCTTACAGAGACATGCAGGGCTCGGAATGAGGCACAGTTTTTAACTATTCTCGTTTGATGCTGAAAGAGCTTTTGAATATGGAATGTGTGTGTTGGGGATCAGGGGAGACTGCAGTGTTGAAGTACCCTCATGTGCACATGTTTGCTGTGCTTAAGTAGGAAAGAATAAAATGCATAACCAGACTTAGCTTTGTACTTACAGTGATGTATCCCAACACTAAGTAATCTAAATCTGTTCTTTCATGTTAACAGGTATTGTCATTTCTACTTTGGATTTTTTTCTGAAGTATTTACTGACATTACAGTCAGAAGGCCAGGGTTAGAAAGAGAAAATATTTAGTTACAGTAACCATTTTTAGCTCCCTGTTACCTCCGATTGTATGACATCCCCTTGGTATCTACTGTGTCCAGGGATTTCCCCTGATGAGAAGGCAGGTATGTTAACTAAGGAGGAAAACTCCAGAAGCATTTTGTTTCATAAAGGGTTATGCTGTTTGCATGATGGAACACTATGTGAAAGAGGTAGTGCAGGAAAAAGAAGAAAATGAATTTTTACTCCTCCAAAAAGTATGATGTGTACTTGTAACAGTCCAAACTGACAGTGCTAAAGCATTCCTTTGGGGCTTTGCTATCTCTGTCTCACTGAAGAAGAACAATTATCTAGTTGTTCTGTCAGTCAGATTTGCTAAACTACCACTGATTTAAGCGTAGGCGTGGCTCACAAATGCACATAGGCAGTGTGCCTGTCTGTAAACTGGAAGGTGTTTTCTGGCCCTTTTTGCTGCTTGTGATTTTGCAGAGGATGAGTGTACCAACAGACTTCTTCCTGGTTATTTTTTTTTAATAGTTAGTAGACAAGAATAATATTTTCAAACTTCAGTCTATTTAGAAAATGTCAGTGGTGCCAGCCGCAAAATCTAACTGATTCCCAGGCTTTTAATTCCCAGACTGGAAGGAAGCATGCAGTCCCCAGCCAGGGAAGCTGGAAGAGTGGGTAGTCCTGGGAATGGAATCTCTTCGAACAGATACTGCCTTTGGCTGTTATGAAATAAACTCTTTTCTGTGTGTCCAGATTGACTCACAGTTAATGGTCAGCAGTGTTAATGAACTCTGTAAAGTTGTGTATAGGTCTGTTAAGTCTTACAACAGATACATAGACTGAAGAACTGAATTGTTGTATAATAACTGACGTGTTGTGTAATATGGAACTCCTAGTTCATTATTAGTGAATCTTTATAACATGTCACATTTGCAAGCCATACTTTGCTTTGATAGGGACAGCACTAAAGATAAGAAAGCACATACCCTAATAAGGAGAAACTACACTGGATTTTTGAAACAGCTCAAGATAGTTTGGAATGTGGTGCTTAATTGAATGAATGTAAAAGAATTGCTTTGTTCTTTTATGTTGTTTTATAATCTTTTTAAAAAAATTCTTTCCATTCAAGGATGATAAGGAGTTATGATAATGATGGCACTAGCATAGTTTTAGGATACTGGTTCTTCCTGGCCCACTTCTGCTGTGAGAACAGTGCAAGGATGACAGTGGTGGCATGTCCTCAAGTGTTGTATCCTGAAAGAAGAGGATTTTCTGTCTTATGCTTCAGAACATAAAGCATTAAACTCTGTAGTGTCTGGCCCATGGTGTGATAAAATACCTTAGCCGTGCAACTACAGGCATTGTTTTGGGGGCTTGTATAATTTTTTTTTGTTAAAATCCTGACATATTTCCCACAAGTCACTACGCTTGTGCTGTTTCCATGTTGCATCCGTTCTCTTTGTTCTAATGGCCAGTCAGTAGAAAATACTTAAGTTGCGTTAAAAGCTATAATGGTTATGGTGCTTTTATTTTTATTGCCTTGTTCTCTAGTTGAAGAAAGGATTTTCTCTCTATTGATCTTATTTTTTCAGTAAAGTTTGGAATTAATATTGATACTTTTTTGCTGTGTCTCATATTTAAGCTTTTTAGTGTGCAGAACTAAAGTAAGAAACCTTTTCCATTTTTCAACATATAGCTGTCACAAGGGAGTTTTCAGTGGATGGAATTAGAGACTTGGATAGATGAATGGAATAGATCTTTCTAAAGTGCTCAGTTCAAGCCTTACTCCTTCATTTCTTTGGTGGGTGAAGTGAATATTAAATAATTAACAAAGCACTTTTTGACATCCCTCATAATGAACTGCAGAGAATAGCAAGATTAAAAACTCACTTTCTGAATTGACTAGTGATTTTAGCATTATTCATTCTGGGGTGCTCAAAATAGTAGCATCTGAAGAGTGCAAGGTGTGCATCATGGAAACATAAAATGCTGAAGTTGAACATGTACTATATAGGAAGTAGTGAAATGATTTCGTAGGCCATCTTCTCAATTTAAATCTCTTAGAAACAACCTCTAATCAAAGGTGGTACTATGAGGGGGTGTGTATTTTGGTTTGGTTTTTTTTTTTTGGGGGGTTGTTTTTGACATCCCCAGGACTTTGGTAACATCTGTGGTGACTGACTCATAAAATATGTGGTTTCCAACTCATTTTGCAAACCTTTCTGCTCAACGAAAAACTTTCAGATGCTTTGGAAGTTGGACTTTTATTCTTGGAGCTCTAGTTTACATAAAAAATGGAGCCACATAGAGGTGCAGGAGAGAGTCAACAGGTTTCTTTGACCACAGTCTTAGAAACTTTTGTCTTGATCCAGGGAACAGAAAGGGCTAAAGATAAACAGTGTTAAAATCATGCCAGTACTATTCTGAAGAGGGCTCACAGTATGAGGAAATTAATTCTGGAGAAAGAAGGATGGTTTTTTCCCCTCTTGCAGTGTGTGAAGTGGGAAAGGTTTAGGATTAAAAGAAAAACAGCAGGATCTCTGTTGGGAGAATGGTGGTAATTTCATTTTCGAAAGATTGATTTGGACTAACTTCTCAGGTTTAAAACGCTTGCAAGCATTTTACATAGAATTGCTTTTATTTTGAAGCTCCCAAAATAGGGTGGTGGAGAGGGAAGTATCCGCTAGATTATTTGCAGAAATACCTATGAGATGTTTTAAAAGTTCACGTGAATGCAGTTTCTGTGAGCAACTTGAAGGTGTTTTTCTTTTGAATGGCTAATAATTATTCCAATACCTGATACATTTATTCAGAAATGATTGTATCTTGTCTCTGGCTAGACCAGACAATTGTATACAGTATGTGTAGGCTAATACAGTATCTACAGTTAGAAAGATAAGTGTCCGCATTTTAATGCGGTTTTTAAATGTCAACTTTCTGTTCCTTTTCAGAAGAGGCTAAGATAAGTAAATGTCTTTGGGTTTCTTGGGTTTTAATGCTCTTTCACAATTTGTCTTCATGTATTCTTCCTTAACACTGTAACGTGCTGTGTTTAAAGCTATAGAGCACTTACATATTCTTCACTTTCTGTTCGTATCATTTTATTTCTGAAATATTATGTGGGCAAGCTTCATGTAATTTATCGATTTGGATTAGTAAATACTAGTTTTATACTTTGAGTTGAAAAAAATAGCTGCTTGAAGCATAGTTGAACACTTCTTGATAAAAGGTCACTGTTGCACAGGTCTGTGTCTTGTATTTGTGGTACTACATGTACAAGTGCATAGGGAGAACAATTTGGAAACTGGATGGACAGAGGAAGGGGAAATGAGTAATTGACCACATCACATCTAATGTTTGAACAGACAGCAGCAGTTGTGCTCCAGAGCGTAAATCTACATGATGCACAAGCATCAGTTACCCTTATCTTAAAAACGTTATGTACTCTGTATGTAATGTACTGCCACAGTTGTTTCTCTCCAAACCTGGAAACAAATGCCGGTAGCTTTTTTGAATATCTAATTTTCTCACTATCATAGTATAAAAACCCCAAAACATATATCCCCCACTGCCCAAACCATGCTTAGCAAAGATAGGTACGTATTTTTTGGCTAGTATGAATCCAAAAATCATAGGTGAAACATGGACTCAATAGCAAATGTTGTGAAGAGCAAATCCTATTTGAACTATTGTCCTCAGGTAGGGATATTAAAAATACTACTTTTATATCTTGGAAAGAGAGCAGAAATAAAATAGAATTTGTGATAGACATTTTCTCTCCTTCTCTTGCTCTGTTTTTTTCATTGAGGGTGTTTTTTTTACTTTCCCATGAGAAAAGGTGAACTGGAGTAGAGGGGATAGCAGCATTGATTTGTTGATTTCTTTGTTTTACGAAGCATTCCCAAAGTGTTTGTTGGGTTTTTTTCCTCCATTTTTACACATCCATTTTAAAGTTTCAGGGACCCAGGAAGATGATGTTTTATGGATAGCAATGGCAGGCACTCACCAGATATGGGCACTGATGCTGGAAGATGGAAAACTACCAAAAGGAAGGTAAGCAACTAATAAGAGACATGTGAAGCTGCTGTTTGTCTTGATAAACAGCTTTCAAATCCCAAAGAGAAAGATAATCAAATTAAAAGTAATTTTTCTTGACTGTGCTTAGCTTGAAGCTTGCTGCTTCTGTTTAGATTGAAAAGTTGTGTGGCCTTTAAAGTCTGCCTGTTTTTTCTGCACATCTGTTAGATGGAATTAAAGATGCTACTTTTGCTATAAAACTATGACTTCGTAGAATACGTTCATATAATCGAATGGTACTTTTCATTGCATTTGCTGAATTATCTAGTGAGGAATGATATACTGAGATGAAATACAAGTTAGCAGAAAGGCACTGAATAATTCCCTGTGCTGCAGTAAAGTTGGTTTCATAACTCACAAGTGCTTGTCCTGTAGCTTCTGTTTATGCATAACATCTGAAGTAGTTCAGACTCATTCCTGATCTTGGGTACTGTTTTCCTCTAGTGATTTAAAGAAAGGAGTCTGCCTTCGATTTGCTGGAAGCGGGAATGAGGAGAACAGAAACAACGCATACCCACATAAGGCAGGCTTTGCACAGCCTTCTGGTCTCTCTCTGGCTTCTGAGGAACCATGGAACTGCCTTTTTGTGGCAGACAGCGAGAGCAGCACTGTGCGAACCATCTCCCTGAAAGATGGAGCAGTGAAGCACCTTGTAGGAGGAGAGAGAGATCCATTGGTAATCACTTCAAACTTCCCTACACTGCCCTACTAATATTCCTCAAGCCTGACCTGGAGGAGCCACTTTTGGGGTGAGAGGGTAAATCAGTTTCCATGGCCATCAGTTTCTTAATTTAACTGCTTGGAATGCAAATGTGTGCCGGTTGTGACACTCAGGTTGTAGTGCAGATTGATGCTCCTCAGATAACAAATTACTTCGCTTATTTTTAAAAAACCAACTCAGTTCAGCATTGTGTGGTCACTAAAGCCAGCTGCATTCATACTGCAAATTTAAATGTGAGTTTCCATTTTCATGGTTAGCATCCACACTTCCCAGTTTTCAGTATCCTTGTTTTGAAGTTGTCTTGATTATTTTTTTAAGTCAGTGAATTTCCATTTAATTACAATCATTTAAATTCATGTCAATGTTGGATAAGCAAATGTATTAATTTAATAAAATAACACTCTTCTAGAATTTGTTTGCCTTTGGTGATGTGGATGGAGCAGGCATAAATGCAAAGCTGCAGCATCCCTTAGGAGTAACATGGGACAAGAAAAGAAAACTGCTGTATGTGGCAGATTCCTACAATCATAAGGTAAGCATATAGGAGCTTCTGTTTTTAACAGTACAAAGGATTATTTTAGGAACATACAAAGATTGTGCTTGGTTCAGTTAGAGGAAACAAGTCACAGAATCATGGAATGGTTTGGGTTGGAAAGGACCTTAAGATCATCTAGTTCAAACCCCCTGCCATGGGCAGAAATACCTCATACAATGTGAGTATGAGTTCCTTTGGGGGTTCCTTCACTTGTGGGTTCCTCTGTTTACCATCATTTTGCTGTCACATGCTTTTGTATTGATATGATGGTCTCTTGGGGAAGGTGAATTTCAAGTTACAGTTTGGACTGAAGACACCTTACATACCTCCTCCTGAAGATGCTGACCTAGAGGAAAAGAACTAGAAGTGCTTAGTCAGGAATACTGCAGGTTTGATAAAACCATGAGAACAAGAGGACTTGCTTTTCCCTTAAAAAAGCCACCCAAGGTTTGAGAAGATGTATTGTGGGTTGCCTCTGTGGAACTCTGAGATAATTGAGATTGTTTTGCATGATTGTTCTTATGCAGTGTCGTGTAAGCTTTCATGCTTAGAAGGTTGTGTCCTTAAACCACGCTTAAACCATGACAGGTTGTTAACTTTATAAAAGAAAAGTGATTTGTTTTAATTTGAAGAATAAAATATGTAACACTAAGTGCTTATTGAAAATGACATGGCAAATGAATTTTTGTTTCAGGTATTGTATAAAGCTTTATTAACTTTTTTGCTATTGTTTTAAGGAAAAAAATCACCTATTTTAGGGGTTAAAAAATAGCATGCCAGTTTTGTTATGCTCTTACTCTTGTGGAAATGATTCCAGAAAGGCAATACACATCATAAAAACGAGCCCTTCAGCATACTTTTATAGCAGAGGATTATTTGATTTCGATATTGTGAAAGGGAGCACTCAATGAAGAACAAAGGAAGAAGTAGAGGCCAGCAGGGAATGGGGGGGGAAGATGATGGGACATGTCATTTCATAAAGTATGATAACTTAGCTTCTAGGACACACTGTCGTTGGTAGCTAAGGTACTGAAAGTTAGTGCTGGCTTCTGAAAATGCTGGGCATAAGATAATGCAGAGCTAAATCCTAGTGGTTTTTTTCAGAGAGGTTTTTTTTTGCTACTGTTTTTATCCTAGATTAAGGTTGTAGATCCCAAGATGAAGAACTGTGCTACCCTGGCGGGCATGGGAGAAGCAAGCAACATCACTGGTTCCAGCTTTACACAGTCAACATTTAATGAACCAGGAGGTTTGTGTGTTGAAGAAAGTGGCCGCTTGATGTATGTCGCAGACACAAATAATCATCAGATTAAAGTGCTGGATTTGGAAACAAGAATTCTTTCCATGGCAAGTAATACTTATTTGACAGTCTGATAGTGGTGTTTCTTGGTACAAATTGCTATTGCAGGCTTTAGCAAGTAGTATAAAAATCATACAGCATACAGTAGCTATATTCACAGAATGTTTTGTGATGAGCTGACAAGTAAAGATTGCCTGTTGTTACGATAGCACAGTTGTTGAAAGCTTAGTCTCTGAAAAGACATTTTTTGCATGAAAACAGAAAATGATCCTCTAGAAAAGAACAGAGCAGAAATGTGTGTTATTAAAAAATACAGCCCAGTTTTTCAGTATGAGAAGGATTTCATGAGCCCTTTGTAACAAGTGGAGGTTGAAATCAATTACTAAGTCATGTAATTAAGGTGAAGGGGATGATTTTGGGGGTCAGTGACTTGAAGTGGGATACATAGCAGGCTTCCAAGTTGTCAAATCAGACCACTGTCATAATTGAGCAGTGCTTTATTTGCTTATAAACATGAAGGCAAAACAAATTCGTGCTCCTATTCATCTTACAATGGCACTGTGTCTTCATGTTTTCATGTAAACATATGTCTGTATGAGACATAATGGTTCAACTGTCATCCTGTATGTTTCTTGCATTTAATAATACAGATCTTAATGTGTGTTTAAATTCTCCTATCATATAATATGTTGATGGTTTTGGGGGGAAATTATCCCTTACTGTGCAATCTGCATGGCAAAAATCTTGGATTTTATTACTGAAGAATGCAGTTTATCACCAGATTTGAAGAAAATGCCTATAAATTTTATTTAAAGTAATAATACAATTCAACTGTTAAAATTTTTAATTAAAGGATGCTCTAAATTAGTTGTAGATTTAATACTAAGTTTACAATATTATGGTTTTTTTGTGGATTTAATACTAACTTTTTAATACTAGTTTTCAAAAAGCATTTTGTCCTTATCTTTGTTGATATAGGATTGTTACAGTCAGAAAGTTTTAGTCCAGTAGCCATATTATTATGTGTTAGTTTTCCTAGTCCATGTCAGCTTTGAAACTGTGATTGCATTGCGAAAGCCTCTTTGCTTTCAGTACAAATAAATGCTGCATTTGATTTTCACTGATAGTTGCCTATCCTGAATCCAGAAGCAGGCGATGTTCCAGATAACCTGCCTGTGCAAAGGGAGAGAATGACAAGCCTTCCAAAGCTGCCTAAATCTGCACCAAATGTTCAACTTCCTTCACTAACAGTAGCTCCTGGCCAGACAATTAAGTTTTTATTAAAGTTGACTCTTCCTCCAGATTCAAAACTGAATGAAGAAGCACCCAACTCCTGGTTTATCACGGCAGAAGGTAAAGTGCCTGTGTTTTTTTATTAGTTGAACGGAGTAGGTGTGACACAAAGTGGGTTATATCATGATGTTCTTGCAATACAGGGATCTCAGCCTGATGAATCTGAATATCCCTCCCAGTCCTGTGTTCCTGTTTGACCTTGTGATGCAATACATGTTATTTAGAGTTGATACATTTAACAGCTGGAGTGTGAAGAATAAAAAAACCCAAAACACCTGATAAGCTGTCTTTTGCTTGAATTAATACCTGCTGCATTATCTTTATTTGCTTTTACTTTCTTGGAATAAGCTGCCAGTGAGGGCTTGCCCTCTCCGTTTTGTCTCTATGAACAGCTTATCCCAGCCCTACTGCCTGTTTCAGAAATCTCACCTTGAAGCTGTAGGATACTGCTGAAAGAGATTCCTTTTCTGTGCTTTTGTCTCTTCCAAAAAAGTATTCGCGGTACATTTATACCTAACCACTTTAAACCTACTTTGTTATAATTGATATGTTCATATTTAAAAGCAGTCAACAAATATTATACAGGCACTACAATTTATTTGTATGCCTTATGATTTAAAGTGTTTTCTCATCCACGTTTGTGCTTTTGGAGTACAAATAGTTTATTTCCAGGAGACTCAGCACACTTCTTGGCCTAAAGAATCTCCAAATGTTGTTGAAGCAAAGATACATGTGATTGCTTCAAGTGCTAGTAAAATTGGAGACTGTAAGCAACCTAACCTCAACAAGTCATTTCAAGCTCATAAATCCTAGAGCCAACTTCTAGGTATTTTCTGAAAAATGCCAAAAAGAGCACTTCATCCATCTCACTCACAGTAAAATACAGAGTACAATGCAAGTAGCTAGGTACACTTATTGTGCAGTTCATTTTTCAGCTCACGTACTCTTACATATTTAAATAAATGTGAAACTCAGAGTCTGTTTTAACAGCCTGAACACTGCTAAATTGCAGCAACCCACTCATAAAACTAACACTTCTGTTTGGAAATGCCATCATTTACCTGCAGTTTTATGCATGTATAGCAGATATCTTGCCTGGAGTATTTGATACAAATGTATAGAAACTTGTTAATTTAAGGAGTTTTGCTTGCATATCTCAGAATTAATTTTAATATCCTCTGAAGAACATATAGGAGAAATTATTGATTCAGTGCCTTTAAGTAAGATCTACTAGATGATCTTAAGGTCCTTTGTAACCCTGACTGTTCTGTGATTCTACTATATGTATACTTATAGTTCTGAAGCAGAGCTATGGATCTCTCCATCCTTAAATGACTGCTAGAAGCATTTGTAAATTACTTTCCTGTTATTGCTCACAACTGGAAAAATCAGGAGGAAAATTTCTCCTAATGTTGCATATGGGGAGTCCGTGTTGTCTTATAAGTAAAATTAGTATGTTCTGTAGGTTTCAGACATGGTGTTAAATATCTTAATCATGAAGCTTCTTGTTCTTTTACAGATAATACCTGGTTGCTTCAAGGACAGCTTCTGTCTGGAGAAATAAAGGATGTTTCCTGTCAAACTGTCATTCCCTTTCAGTTACCACGGAGCTGTCTATCAGCTGATGCTATTCTGGCTATCAAAGTGTGCCTCTACTATTGCAGCAAAGGTAGCAGTGCCTGTATGATGAAAGGAATCTCATTCAATCAGCCTTTATATATAGCTAGTACAAACCAAGGCAGCTTGACTCAAGTTGAACTGATACACATGTTTTTAAGTGACTAACCTGAAACCAGCTAATTTCATACTTTATTTTAGTATCCACCATTTCTATAGGAGAAAATGCAAATAGGTAACTTTTCTCTGTTTTTAATTTTCTTGGAGCTTATGACAAAGCTGAGAAATAATAAACTTGATAAAATGAATTAAGAGTTCCCTACAGCTTAACGTGAAAATTAATTATCACAACCTTGCTTCTTTTCATTACAGTAGCAGCAATAAAATTGTAATACTCTAGGCTCTGTTGCCAATTGTGAATATGTTGGATATATGCCATTCTAAGCAATGAGCAACAATTGCTGGAGTCCCTTTGAAAGACCTGGTGTTACTTTGTGATGTTACTGTAAGAAAGTCTTTGCACTGTATATACTATTAGAAAAGCTGGATCATTTTGTACTAACAAGTTACAAATTCCATTTGTGCCCTTATTAAATTTTAATAGAATGTCAAAATGAATAGTTTCCTTCTCCAGGCTGTAAAAGAAGTATCTTGGTTATTTTTCTGTAATGGAATTGATGACACATGTATTTTGAAAGTACATCATAAGCTAATTGCGGTTCTAATTTTATGCAAATTGGGTGTTTTGCTTAACTACATATGACCGGCTTATGTGAAGAGCATAGTTTCATGGAAAAATTTCTATGAAAGGGAAGTGTTCAAGTTCCTACAGAAGAATTTCCTGCTGATTTCTACAACAAATGTGCCTCTCTTATGTGTATATATATAAAGAAAAACCCAACGGAACCATGCTGGACTTTTTCTGATACATACCAATTTACATTTTATAATAAGTGGGAGATAAAGTTTGAATATCTGAGCTGCAAAAATGGAATGTCAGCTATTTCAAACAGGGTGAATCACTTTACTACTTTTATGATTTCTCTATAAAGACTTCTCTGAAGACTTTTGTCTTGCAATTACATAATACTAAGGAGAATATTATGCTCTTGAAGTCTGATTCAGAGTCTTTTGAAGTCACTTTTAGTCCTTCCATTTGTAATAGTGGCCACTGAACCAGAACTGTATAATAGTGGATTGTTTGCATTAATGTTCTTTTTGCTACAAAACCTAATATTTGAGTAAGGTGCTTTAAAACTGCATTACAAAATTCTGCCTTTGATTGGTAATGTTTTGCAAGTAACATTACTTGAGTTTGCTGCAGTAGGTGTAGGAATACAGGAGGGAGTGCAAGTTTTTTACTGGAGGAGTTTCCTCAGTGTTGAAGTGGCAGTTGGATTAGGCTCTCTGCTTGAGTCATGAGGATCAGTTCTGAGAAGATGATTTTGTTTTAAGTTTGAAGATCGTATTTTCACATACGTTATGAAGTACAGTAGTGAAAGAATTTTTCTATAGTCTGTTCTAATCACCACTGTTCCTGGCACCTGTCAGGTGTCGTACCCCAGTATGATTTGTTGTGGCTCTTTCCTGCTTAAAGGCTGACTGAAATGTCGGTCATGAACCCAAAAGGCTTTTGTTTTAAGGGAACCATGCAGACTGGTGTGGTTCTTCCTTCCATTGAAATGCCAGTCTATCTGCAAGTTCTCTGTACTACCAGAAATGGTTATCTCACCTGTCAGCAAGGCAAGGGCTGGACTATTATTTTTCTTGTGTTTGTTTTTTAAGCAGCTTTTCTCGGTCAGTGTTTCAGCTCCTTTGGGTAAAGCTCTCAATTCTCACATGCCGTTTTGAAGAAGGAGAAAGCTTAGCTACTTTGTTCACAGGCTGCAAATGCTATTGGAAAGATGAAGGTAGAGAAACCGATTTGGGCATTTATAATTGTTTATACTTTGGTGCAACTCTTTCAGAATTTGTTTGTTTGCTTCACTTTGGATAGTAGCCAGGAAACTTGTATCAGCTTCCAGGTAGCCCACAGATTATCTGTTGCTTACTGAGAAAAACAAGCTGTAGTTTCAGAAGTTCAGAATAATGAACCAAACTCTCAGAGCTGTCTTGACCATGCAGTTCAGCAGACGGGTTTTTTCTCATTATCAACTAGAATTGGATTATATTTGCGTATTTCAATTGGATGAGATCATCAAATTCTGCCTCTACTACTGTACTCAAAAAAGAAAACCAAAAGTCAACAAATCTGCTTTCTTATCGACTTTTTAAGCAATGTATTGCGGTAGGGGAAAGACTGTATTCCTGACTTTATTTAACTATGGTGTGTAATGTTTGAATATAGTATTGCGGATATGTTTTCTTTCTAAATGTACATACATGAATGTTCGTTTAAGTGTCATACCCTTTTTGTTTTCAACTTTTAGTCACTGTACATAGACACATGTGGAACCACTATAAGCTTACTGGGAATTGTTGATACTAGGTAGTAGGATCAAGCTGAAGTCCAGGATCAAACTGTAAAGGACCTTTAAATCATGAATCATGGAATACCAGGTAGGAAGAGGCCTCATGGATCATCTGGTCCAACTTTTCTAGGCAAAGCGTGACCCAAACTAGATGTCCCAGCATCCTGTCCAGCCGAATCTTTAAAGTGTCCAGTGTTAGGAAGGCAGAGGCAGAAGGTGTGCCATCTCAAAAAAGATGGTGTGTCTCAAAAAGACACACAACCACTATTTACAAACAAAAGCTGTATATCCCAAAATGCTTTCCCCTCACTCATAGCTGCTTCTCCTGACTCAGTGGGTTTCACAAAGGGACACTGCTCTAATTGTTCATCATCTTAGATGCAGCTTGTTGTGCTCCAGTTCTTGCTGATGAGGTTACAGGGGTTCTTCTGCTCCTTGCTCTGTGTTCACTGTGACTGGCCTTTCATCATATAGCCTAACACTATGCTTTGTTTGTCCAAGCAATACCATACCCATTCCTGGAGTCACTCCTGTTTCACTTGTGGAGTGCAGACATTTGAATGTTCTATAATTAGAAAAAAATGGGGTTTAGAAGCTTACGATGTTTAGGGATACTATTTCCATTGCTTCCTCTAGGGTTTACAAAATGCTGTTATGGTAAAGCAACAAGTGCTGTCAATGTAACCAGACAGTCAAACAGCATACCATGTACAGGTTATACAGAAATTTACTTCAGTTAAGTACCAGACAGCATCTTCAAAATATGATTCAGAAAAATAGAAAATGTTACTACTCTGTCAAAATGCTGACAAAAAATAGGTCTATTGATGACTCTCTGTATGGTAATCCAGTTTATTAGTGGTTCCTGAGATAAAAATTTTATGTAGGTTGGTATTGCTCAGCACTCCCAGATTTGCATCTTACAGTAAAAATATGTAATTGAAGACCTTTTCAGAACATGTCTTTCAGCTGACCTTAATAGGTTTTGCATCAGACCTTAATAAGTTACTGAATTATTCTAGCAAATCTCCAAAGAACATTGGCTGTGGTTGTATTGTATAATGGAAATAAGTTCAGTGGCATTTGCAGCTTTTAGTTGTAGTGTTTGCTTTTCTGGAACAGCTTTTGGTTTTCAGTGAATATATTAATGGCTCCATGAGATGCTTTTAAATTTTTATTCAATTACCATACAATATTCTTCATTAGACTAGGAAAAAGATAATGTGGTTTGGAAGAGGAAGTGCAGTGTGTTTTAATAGCTTCTTCATGTTGTTTGAATCGGTAGTATCTTTCTGTAGTTTGTTGCCTTTTGTTGAAGGAAGGGAAGGGATGCTGGCTGTGTAAACCAATTGATGGGCACATATTTTATGCGTGCATGTTCAGCTGATTCCTTTTTGTGTTAGATTCTCACATATAATTTTGGGTTTTTCTACTGGATGCACTTTTTCATAGTTTGTGTTTTGCCTCTCATGTCTCCCACTTGGAGATGTGGTAATGTGATACAGAACAAGTACAGACCAGATGAGTAATACATGAGAAAGTGGTTTTATAGCATTATATAAATGCCTTATCTGCTTAGCATAAGAAAAGGTGCATATGGCTTCCAGTACTTTGTATATATTCTTAATGCACTTTTTTTATTCCAGTGGGCAAATCTTGTAGCTCAAACTATGGGTAAAACTGCATCTCTTGCTCAGAGGAGGGGGATGATCAGAATGAAGTGACTTTCCTTCTCATGCAGGGGCATGTACTTCTGGTTTTTTTATTTACTATTTATTTTAGCAAATAGAATTGCATTATTGACCACAATTTTTCTTGATTTTTTTTATTCCTAACAAGGTTTTGTACATACATGGAAGCTTTAAATGTCTGAATTTATAGAGTTATGAGTGATATATCTAGTTTAAAATGGCTTATAGTTTCGCAGACAATAGCAGAAATTTATGTGCATTCTTAAGATCTGCAATATTTTAAAATCACTGTTATTCATTATGACTTACATCAAAGGCATATTGCAGCTAAGCTCCCACAGAAGTGTGTTCATAAACTTCTTATTGCAACTCACCTTGTATCACGTGTGAGAGATGCTGTGACACATTGTGTATATTTGTCCTCCAGGCTGCAGTTGTGCTACCTGAGGAGAATTTACCATGCACAGCAGCTTATCAACCACCCTCCACTAACTCTCCGCTCAAATCTGCCAGTTCAGTTGTTAATAAAGTTGCTAACACGTATCAGTAATTTTAATTAAACATTTAGCATTTAGAATTAATCATTATAATTTTCATTGAAATCAGTTGTCAGGGATTAGAGCTTCCCTGTCCCAAGCAGGGAAAGAATAGTGACAATTAGTTGGAGACAGTTGTTGAAAATGTGAGACCTAGTTATTTTTCAATTAAACCACCTCATCTGTCTTTGTAGGCTACAGCAAATCATTAATTTAGAAATTATATTTCTAATGTTTTACATTCCGTTTTGTTCATGTAACCCAATTTGAATTCCATCAGAAGCAGCTGTTCTGTATTTTATAGTTTTTGTACTACCATATGTAAAACCACTCCTCTCATTAAGGATCAGGATTCATTCCCTTTCAGGATTCAGCACACCTATGTCTGAGTTCCTGAGTTTACCTTAGTTTCTTTGTCGTAGAATCGTGTAATCATAGAATGGGTTGGGTTGGAAAGGACCTTAAGATCATAAAGTTCCAGCCCCCTGCCATGGACAGGAACATCTCACACTAGACCATGTCATAGAATCATAGAATAGTTGGGGTTGGAAAGGACCTTAAGATCATCTATCTCCAACCCCCCTGCCATGGGCAGGGACGCCCAAGACTCTGTCCAATCTGGCCTTGAACACTGCCAGGGATGGAGCATTTACCACTTCTTTGGGCAACCTGTTCCAGTGCCTCACCACCCTCACGGTAAAGAACTTACATCTAACCTGAACTTTCCCTGTTTACGTTTAAACCCATTCTCCCGTTTCCTGTCTTATACAGTCCCTGATGAAGAGTCCCTCTCCAGCATCCTTGTAGGCCCCCTTCAGATATCTTAAGATAATCTGGTAATAGTTACTGGATTCTGGGACCTATCAGCACCCACCCCATGATTCTAGGTAGCATTAGAATAAGATTATGTCCTCAGGTCAGCTTCATCAACCTTAACACTTACGCAGCTACTGTCAAAATTTTTACCTTTACCTCTGGCCGTGTCCAGTGAGGTCCTGAGGTTGTTTTTGGATCTCTCAGAGCATCCCATCAAACTTGAGTGTCCTGTGCCGTGATTTTGATGTCTCTTGATTTCATGAAACTTTGATCCTATAGATTAAATACTTTCGCTGTTATGTAATTTGTTGTCTTAACTATGTGCTTAATTACTATCAGTGGAACAGATTTTTGTCACAACTGTAAAGGTAGAAACCTTGGATATAAGTTGAGGAATGTTTGCATAGCTATAACTACTTGTTGCTCAGTGTTCCTCTTTGCTAGTCCCTTGCTTTCAAGCACACCAGAGGACTTTTTGTCCAACTGCAGGCCAGAGGACTAAGCCAAAGAATTGCAAGTATTTTTCAAGTCTTGCCTAGTTCCTTCGAAACATTGACAATTTTACTCTAAAGAAATCCCATTTGTGAAATTCTGTTCGTAAGTCTACCTGAAGTTAATGCTCTGTACTGAGTGTGCCTCAGGAGAGCAATATTACACACTGTATTATTTCCCCTTTAGCCTAAGTATTGAGAAACCCAACCCATCTGGCCTTTGTCAGACTTCATAGAAAGCAAAGCAACAATTCCTGGTCTGATTTTACATTCACGTTGTTTGAAAAATAAGAGCTTGGTTTTCAAGCTCTTGATTAAACTGAAATACCTGTGTATGAACCATACATTCAAGGCATCTGTCCTGTGCTTTGCCTTATATCAAATAACTGGCTTCCAGTTCTTAACAATTTTGAATTGATAGAAGAGTGAAGGAACGGAATTGCGGAATGTTTTATTTTTTGAATATTTAATTTCTAAGCTATCCAATTTCACTTTTCAAGGAGAATTGGTGCAATTAAAACTGTCTCTTCTGTACAATTGCTGCCATTAGTGTACCATTAATCATTGTGTCATTAAAACCTCTGGTGGATCTGTGTGATTTTATAGAAAAATTAATTAAGGAGAAAGAATAAATGAAGGTAGTTGTAAAACTGCAACTGGGTGAAATCCAGATGCTCCAGTGTTAGCAGCAGATATCTTTAGGGCCAGGTTTTCAGCCCAATGTGACAGAAAATCTGTGTTTTAATTACATCATGCTGGCTGAAGGAAGAAATCAGTGCCTTCCATAACAATACTTGAAAGTACATCTTCACTGAAATGCTGGAGTATTGATTGAAATAAGATTTGACCTTCATGGTTTGCAAGTTTTCAGGGTTTTAATTCTACTAATTCTGAAACTGAAGAGTTTTCTTCATGTTTTATGAATTAAGTTGAAATCAAGGTGCTTATAGTTCAAACTACTCTTCTTACAAAGTACTTCAAAATGTTATTTTGTTGTTTGGGGGGTGTTTCTCCATCTTGTGAACTTACTTCTGAAACTGTTATTACCTCTTTTGTGCACTTCAGAACAAACTTGGCAGGGAGATTTCAAACAGCTTGAAATTCAGTGAGATGGAAGGCAAAACATGCAGTGATCTGAAAGGGTGAGGGTGATGCTTCTTGGTATTTGAGGGGTGGATGGTTGGTCTCTGTTTTGTTTGGTTGGGTTTTTTTTCCCCTGTTGTATGGATCAAGGGTTCTTTACATAGCAGAAGGTTGTGTGTAGGGGCAGCTAGGAAGGGTCAGCTTTTCTCACTGTGAAACTGTGTAACTGCATTTAGGTTCTGATGTTGGGATATGTAGAAATCCCAGCAATATAATACTAGTGAAGAAAGTCACATTTGAGCACTTAACACCTTAATAAATGCCTCCATATGGTTTAAGGGGAAAGGGGGGGATTTTTTCTTCTTCCTCAAGAGCTTCAGTGTTGCATTGTGGACATTGGAATATTTCTGTCTGCTCTTTGAGATACTAAACCTCTGTTTTTCCATTACATGTAATGCAAAGCCTTTCAGATGTCTGAACATTTAAAAGATGTGGTTTATATTTGTTGCTACAAAATATGTGAAGAATTAAAACTGAAGGCACTTCATCTACAGCTGATGTAAAGTGTGTAAATTCTTCATATACAGCATTGCCTAATAGTGTTCCTAATAATATTCATGGATTATGATCCTTTTTAACTAAAAGGTAAATGTCCTGTAGTATTATGAGAACAAATAAATACACTGTAGAAGAAATGTCAGCCTCGGATATCAATTCAACAAATAAACAGTGATTAAAAAATGTCCTCTTTCTCCTGTGGAACCTCTTTTCCCTTGTAAAGCTTTTTCATGGAAAAATAAACATTCAGCATTTTATCTTTTCTTTCAAAGCTGGCTTTCTGTGTCAATCTTTACATGCCTATGGATGTGGGAGATGAAATGTATCTGCCATAAGGGGTTGCAGCTTGATTAAAATACTTTAATTAACAAGTGCTTTTGGTTTCACACTCCCTTTCCCACAGGGCTCTGCGGTTGTGGATGTCAGACGGCCATTTGGTGACCTGAGGGCTGGTAAAGCATGCAGTCATGAGGAGTCCCCAGCTTCCAGGTTACCCAGTGGTCTGAAAACTAAAGGTCTGGTTTTATTCCATTTTTGCAGGCAAGAGAGGTGAGAAATGGTGTGCTGCATGAGTCAGTGACCAACTGGTTTGTAGCCTTCAGTTTATCCCAGAGCAAGCTTAGCTACTGGAACAGATCTCGTTGCGTTGAGCTCCACTTCGAAGTGCTGTTTGTTGTCCGTGTTACTGTGGCTAAACTGTGCCACAGTTTGCAGTGTGTGGGTGCTTGTTTAATGTAAATAATTATGGTTGAACCGTATTTCAACAACAGCTTCTGAGAAAAACAACTGTTTGTTTTAATTGTTTTACTTGGATAACAGTTTCACAGCTTTGACTAAGAACATATGGACACAGAGTACTAACACAGGCTTCTTGTGTGCACTGATACAGCTAAGGACCAGTACCAACATACCTATGAAGATAATCCCTTATTTATGCTGCTCAGCCTATTTTTATTGATACAGTGGTTTATCGTTGATGAAAGCATGGAATGCCAAAAATGTTGGCGTGTCTGCTGTAGGACAGCTCCAGCAACAATAGTGTATCTGTAGGGGTTTTTTTCCTCCTTTGCTAAAGATTATTCCTCATATCTATTCAAATATTTAAAACATTTATGCATGCTGCCCTTAAAACTCAGATAACTTTCTTGGATTTCCATCCAGATTAAATATATTCAGCTTAGCCTGATGTAACGAGTCTGAATCTGACAAACATTCCAACAAATCTATTTGCAATTTCTATGTTTTGTTATAAAATGTTATAAAGCCTCTGCCAAGCCTCAGCTAGCTTAGGCAGGGTCATGTCATCTCTCAGCATCTCAGTGAGCATTTGCCTTGTGTCATAAAGCTGAAAGTTCACCCGCTCTGAAATGACACCTTCTCCCCCTACTTTTCTCTAAGTACTCTTCAGACAACAAGCCTGTACATACACATACTTGTACATTCTTTGTGCAAACAAATGTGTGATGCTTGTGTGTATAATGGCATTTGTGTGACTGAGCTGGATTTATGCATCTTGCCAGAAGCCAGGGAGGCACTGCCAGGTGGTCACAAAGTCTAGGAAACAATTAATTAGGTTGGTCTAAAGGCAAGGGAAAGGAGCCTTTCATGTGAAATACATTAACAGGGCCAAGATATTTACTTGTTATCGCAAGCGATTCTGCAATCTCCTGCCAAGAGGAACTTGCCCGGAGATTGGGTAGATGGAGCTTTCAGTGTGTCTCTCCCTGCCCTGTCCTTCCCATCTGAAGCAGTTTCCTGTGGCTGTTCAAAATCATGACCCTGCCGCCCCATCTGAATTTTCTCTTCTGCCTGTCACCCTGGTATTTCATGCACACAGTCCCACCAGGAGCTGAAACTGCTCCCTGGTAGCTCTGTTGTAATTCTACCTTCCCTATAACTAGGTTTTCTAGAGCTGCTTTGTTCTCCTTCGCCCTCTTCCTTAAGCACAGAAATCAAAGCAGAGGTGAGGATTTCAGCCTACAAGTGTAACTTCCTAAAGTACTGTTATAGCAACACCCGGTATTTCTTTCTTTCTTTAGAAAAGCATTAGCAGGTTGTAACACTTAGCTAAATCTCTCCATAGTTGTTCTGTCTCCCCTGAGCCTAGAGTATGTGGGCTTACCAGTGCTCAGAGCTCCTAACAACACGCTGTAAATAGTGGGTGTATTTTCCAAAGGCTGAACAAAGCTGCAATATGGAGGAGTAGTTACATACTAATGAAGAGGTTGCTTCAGTAAAACCAAATTATTTAGTCAAATCTGCCCTTGTGCTGTATATTCACTTGTGAATTCCATCTATGGTGGAACTGCAGTGTTATTTCTGATCTTTGAAGCTATCATTGCAATTACTGTCCTTGAGAACTGAAAAGTTGTTCTAGCACCACCTTTATTTACTAACAAGAAGGCAGCACATCAGGTTTAATATCTCCTTTATACAGCATGGCTTGGCAAAGCACATCACTTCCCTAGCAGAGGTCTGAACCCTGCGTCTAAAGTGACGGCACATTAAGCATGACGTGTGTTAAGCAGAGTCAGCAGTTTAATGGTCAGCAGCAAGCAGAGTCACTACATCAAGGCCTTGGCCCTCCCAGTTGTTATCTGGGGTTGATACTAAAATACAGAGATCACTAAGCATGGGAGATGTAGCTGTTTTTCAGTATCTTAATACATTCAGCAATTGGAATCACAGGAGAGAATATAAAAGTGAAATGTGCCAAGCAGTGCGTAGGAGCATCGATGCCTAAACAGCAGTTAAATGCGAGGGAAATTTGCTGGGGGCTACTGAGATACCCGTCATTTAAGTTTCTCTTTATGCAGTTGAGTGAAGATGGATTTAATTAGCATCTTTGCTGTGCTCGTAGCAGTGGAAGTGCTACCAAGTGCTGTTGTTATCACAGACTCAAATCAAAGGAGGTGCATGTGGCAGAACTTCTTAGATCATATGAGGAAGGTGTAGAGGATGTACTGGGACACTCAGAAATGAAGTCTCTAGTAAAGAGAGACAAAATTTGCCTCACAAATTCAAGTGTAAAATGAAACATTTACTGGATCACAACGGGATTAGTTACGAATTTAAACTAGCAGGGGATTAAAACTTCTTATTTACTTGAGGATGCTGAACAGGATGATTCTCTTCACAGTAGGGTCGAATTACATGGAAGTGCATGAAATATGGGAAGAATATAGAACTTTACCCAGAGAAGTGGAGTAGGATGGATGGTGTATTTTATGTATGTGTAAGCATCTTTCTTCTAATATACAGCAAGCTTGCTGATTTTAAAACTGTGTTATGTATTAGTGGATGGAGAGTCTCAGCAGCCTTGTGACCTGCTTCTGGTCTATGTAAGTATATCCCCTATAACCAAAAGATTGTATATTTTTCTTACACACTTGGTACAGGGTCTCTCCTGCTTTCACATCCTGCAGTACCTAGTCACTTGTGACGTCCTCTGGGATTCTTCATATCACAGATTTGGTTTTAGCAATAGGATAATTAGCAAAATTACCTTACAGGCATCTAACAGCAGACAGGCATTTGTTTTCCATGGACAGCCTAACTCATGAACCTATCATAGTAATTGCTTTCCACCTTTTCCTAACAGATTGTGGAGTACCTTGTACAGCAGCAAGCAAAGAATGTTCAGGATTCTTCTGGATTTAATCCATTTTGAAGCTTCTCACAGTCTTGAAGGAAAGTTATTATTCATTATTAAAATCCCAGGAAAGAGCTAATTTCCTATTTGCAAAACAGTCCCAACAAGTTTGTTAGCCTAGAAAAATGGTATATATTAAACTCAGAAATGTTTATAGTCAAGTAAAAACACCTTCAGAAAAAGGGATCAAGCTATTCTGAAGCAATTCTGACCTGCCAGCTTAAGCTTAACAGTATGAGGACTATTGTAAGCAGTGATACAGCCTATCCATTTTTTTCTTGTCAGCCAAGGAAATTAGTGAGGAAAATGCACTAGGATTATACTACGTCTCAGCATTAGAGGCTATTGAATTTTCCTCAATCTGGGAAGAGACTCAGATTCAGTAGTAAGTTTGACTATGACATAAACCATAAGCTGATCCCTTAGGTGGGATAAAGTTTCCTACTTCTAACTGCACCATGGAGTTTATGCAGTTCTCTCAGGCAGCAGGTAAATGCCTTTATTCCTACATTGCTGCATGCCTCTTGGTAATCTCTGCTGAGTTTCTTATAGTAATTTATTACATGGTGCTTTTCACTCTACCTTCATCTTTCTTATTCTCCCAAAGCCCATTGACTATCTGCTTGTAGCTCTTCTCAGAAAGAAATTTAGTTTCTCTCATACTGGAAAAAAATATTCCTAACCTGTATATCCCATCCCTTTTTCTTTTTGCACTCTTGAAATGTGCTGTTAGCAAGAGCTCCTGCTTCCTCTATTTCACTTCTATGTTACATCCCACTGACCACTGAAATTGCTCTCAGCAAGGTTTCTAATGATCTATTGCTAGCCAAATATCTTCAATCTTTGTGGCCTGCCATTTGCCTTACACATACACAACCAGCCTTTTAGTTTTGAGATTTTCACTTTATTCCCTTCTCTACTTCCCTTTATTCCAGCTCTCTGCATACTTTGGAAACTCCTCCTTCATCATGATGAGGCTGAATAGTCCTCATCTTTCTCATCTCCTCTTTCCTCATCTTTCTTCCCTCACCTCCTTTGCACACTTTGTCTCTGGGTGGTACAGAGTTCAGCAACCACCTGTGCTGAGGAGTCAGGGTCCTACCTCTCTCCTTCAGGATGATCTCTTTCTATCAAACTCATCTCATCCTTTATCTTCCTTTGACTTTACAAATACAGTTGAGACCAATCCTACTTATTACAGACTGTAGAGGTGCCTTCTCCCCCCCTTCTCCCTTCTCATCCTCTGGGCTGCTCTAGGATCTCATGAATTCCCATCAGGCCTTGGCTTTTGAGTAATGAGTTGGGCGGTGAAGCATCCCTTGACCATACCAGGAACTCTTACATGGATAAGGAGGGAGGCACTGATTGTTCTATGGCCAAGATGGGAAGTGAGAGCGGGGATAATCCACCATGCCCTGACAGCTTTAGAACACTCCTGCCCTTGATCGTATCAGAGTGGAACAGTACCACTGTGACCGGAGTTTTGAAAAACTTCTAGTAATTACTGACTCGGTTTGTGGCCAGGATGGAGATTTATTAATGACTAAAGCCAGTCGTCTTGCAGCCTTATAGATAGTGGTCCTAAGTGAGGCCCTTGGAGCTCTGCTGGCCTGCAGCAGACAGCAACCAGCATCTCCCTCTGACTGGGCTGTTGTCCCTGCACTCCTTAAGACTCGACCCTCACCCATGAGAAATGCTGGGACATTAGACACGAATGTTTTACTGACTCAAGGTGGATTTTTAACAGGCACCTTTATATGTATTTATATATGTGTGTGCATGTGCTAGATTGTTACAGCAATTGTAGTAAATTCTGTTGATTCATAAGATCCACTTTAAAACTGCAGACTGGTGCTACATGACACTTATAACCCCTTAGAAGTATGCTGTTGACCAACTCTGAGACTAATAATAGATTCAGCTGAACCTAGGCTCCTTTGGGAGTTTAGAAAGCAAGGGGGTCAGTTCCAAACCTTGTGACTCAACAGGAGGGTCTTTCTTACACTTTATGCCTTCAGTCTCTGTATCAATCATCTTTACCTCGATTTTCCACTGTATGCTTCATCCATGTAATAAATGATAGAGTGAACCTTGCCATTGAATCCTGTTGAGTCATGCCCTTATAAATCATACTAAAACTGCTCTTGCTAATACCTTTGATGGTCATTCTTTGAGCAACTCTAAATCCCTCATTTCATGACACAGACAAGCCTTAGAACTTCAGCATTTGTTCAGATTTCAGCATCTCTCTGGGTCCTTACATTGAGCAGTATCTGAATCTTTACAGATCTTTTTTCTCTCTCTTGTGTTTTCTCTCTCTAGCCTGAACATTTGTTCAAGGTTTTATACCTCATGTCTGTCACAACACGCAGTGTTAGTTTAAAGAATCTCCTCCTGCTCTTACCTATCCAAAATGCCACTTGCAAGGTGTAGGTTTTGTAGCCCGAAGGCTGATGACTGAAACATTATTTTCTTGAATCCATCTGCCAGTTCTGTCTACTTGCTAGTACCAAGCATATGCTGCGCCTCCGCATGTTTCAATATGCCATTCACAGCATAGTCAAAACTTCACAGATAGCGTATATTAATTCTCAAATACCAACTCCTGCCTGTGGTTTTTTCACCTTTCTGTGCCATTATCCACTATTAAATCTTGCAAACATTGCAAAAAGTACCTCTGAGGCTGCCCTTATGTTTCAAAAGGATTTCCTCACCAATGCTGGCAAAGCCTTCCTTACAACATTGAAGTATTGTCAAATTTAGGCTCTGCTGGACTAAGATCACTCACTCTTAAGCCATCAATATCTCATTGTTTGCTGTCAGACTCTGGCTGTTGCTGCACTGCGCTGTTCGTAGCTTGGTGTTGTACATCTGTTGTAAGCTCTTTGTGGATGTAGGTCTTTATTCTCCCTGTGTGTTTACCCAACACCTAATGCCACGGAGTTATTCCTGAGAACTCCTAGACATTATGGTAATATAAATGATAATAACAGTTGGTATGACAGGTTTATTTCCATGGCAGTGCTTACTCTTAGCAAAACAGCTTTTAAAATAGATTCAGAAGCCAGAGAAATAAAATAAATGATTACCAAAAAATTTGAAGTTCTACTTAGAATCATAGAATAGTTAGGGTTGGAAAGGACCTTAAGGTCATCCAGTTCCAACCCCCCCGCCATGGGCAGGGACACCTCACACTAAACCATCCCACCCAAAGCTCTGTCCAGCCTGGCCTTGAACACTGCCAGGGATGGAGCATTCACAGCTCCCCTGGGCAACCCATTCCACTGCCTCACCACCCTCACAGTAAAGAACTTCCTCCTTATATCCAATCTAAGCTTCTCCTGTTTTAAGTTTTAACCCATTACCTCTTGTCCTGTACTTCATCATTCCAGTGTCTTGCTCTTTCCTATCTCTTTGTAGATGAATCTCCCATTGCTTATCCCACTGAAGCTTCAGAAATGCATAAGCAAATAAATTAAATAACCTTCCTGAACTGAGGGATTATGTCCTTAGTCCAGGAATTCCAGAAGGGCACATGGAGTTCAGCTGAGCTGGATTTCTCCTTGGGTTCAAGTCCTAAATGGGTCCAAAGATTTTCGCATGCTTTTTGTAGGGATGTTTGATCACACACTGAAAATACGTTGAAGTTGGCTGGAGATGCATCTGTCTTCACAATAGTTATTGACTCCTTTCATTTGTTCTAGTGGATAAAGAGACTATGGATTGGAATGGATGAAAGACAAAAGACCATGGGACATAGGGTTTGATCCTACACTATGGTACCTCTGTCTTCCATCAAAATACAACAGATCCTGCACACATACAAGTGAAAGGATGGGCCTTCCCATTGCGGGCTGTTGCTAGGGGCGTGTCTGTAGGAGGTGAGGTTTGTGGCTATTGTTTAATTCCCATAGAAGCTCACTGCATGGCTTTGGAAAAGCCACAAGATCATTTCTCAAACTACCATTATATGGAGATCTGAGAGATTGGTCGAGCTCTTTCCTAACTGCTACCTGACAGTTTATATTTGGCACCGAACATCTGGGAGATCACGAACAATTTCATGGATTTTACTTGATGTTTTGAGCAGAAAGATTCAATCTCCTCAGCCACAGGTCTATTCTCACCATACTTCTCCTCACCATTCCTGTATTCTTTGGGGGACACAGCCTACCACTGCTCCTGCAAAGTGGGACAGGATGAAGCAAATCCTCCCAAGGGGAGGCTTTTTGGCTGTTTGAAGCACAAGTAATTTCTTCTGAGGAAAGGCAGTGGTCCAAGCCCTGTTAATGCTGGTTAGATAACACTCTTCCATGGGGAAGCCTGTCTCAGTAGAGAAGGAAGACATGTAATGACCTCCTATTTGCAGCTGGGACATACTGCTGTAGCTCATGAAGTGATGATTTCATCTTCAGCTGCAGTCCAGACAAGAAGCAATGAAAGGTTATAACTGAGACCAGTAGTCTGCCAGTATCAATGTCTCCTGGTCAACAAGAGAAGGTGGAAAGTCTTGCCCTGAGATGGAGCTGTGTGGGACCTCTGTGCCAGTGAGGAATCCTGGAATACTCCAGGTACACTGTAAATACTCAGACAGATGGTCAGGGAGCCTTTTCCTGGGGAACTTCTGCTATCGTACATAAATCTTCTGGCCTTGCCTGGTTTGTTTTTGCCTTTAATCCCGAAGAATTCTGGTCTGATATTCTAACCTTATTTTCTGATGTTCCATTAGAACTAACTTGCAAAGCCTCCTTCCAGTATGCGTGGGATCCTGGGCTTAGATTTCACTAAGAGCTGTCTTTTTAACTCTCTCACACCTCCCCCTAGTTGATTTTCCTTTTGAGATAATGCAGTATCTAAGGAAAATATTGGAAGGAACAATCTGCTGTTTTCCCTTTTCTGTAAAATGAGGGACTTGAAGTGTAAAGCACCAAGTACATGACATTAACATTGGGAAACAGGAAAATAAGATTCATTAAAATTCAGCAGAAAAAATATCTTAGGAATGTAATTTTCTTTTCCTGATTCCTTAACTTTGGTTTATTTGTTTCACAGTTCTAAGGGAATCACAAATATATCTTTTGGGTTAAAAAATCCCACAGCTAATGCAATTAGCTATATTGCACAGCCTCTCTTTATATATACATATATTTATATATAGCTTCATAGATAATCTCTCTGGAGAAGAGAATCTGCGTGGAGACCTCATAGCAGCCTTCCAGTATCTGAAGAGCGGCTACATGGATGCCAGATGGGGACTCTTCATCAGGGACTGTAGTGATAGGACAAGGGGTAACGGGTTAAAACTTAAACAGGGGAAGTTTAGATTGGATGTAAGGAAGAAGTTCTTTACTGTGTGGGTGGTGAGGCACTGGAATGGGTTGCCCAGGGAAGTTGTGAATGCTCCATCCCTGGCAGTGTTCAAGGCCAGGCTGGACAGAGCTTTGGGTGGGATGGTTTAGTGTGAGGTGTCCCTGCCCATGGCAAGGGGGTTGGTACTAGATGATCTTAAGGTCATTTCCAATGTAAACCATTCTATCATTCTACAATGAATATTTTAGTCAGGATTGTGAGGCTTCATAACGAAAACTGTTGTAAAACACAGCAGAGTAAGGTCTGGTCTGTTATGGCAGTGCAAGTTGAGAGTACTCAGCTCTCTGTGATTAAATATCAGTTTCCTAATCCTTGGACCATAATTAAGCACTATTCTTATTGCTGCTGGCTTACTGATGTTTGAGCCAGCTCTCTGGAATAATTTTTCTTTCGCCTGCCTCCGGATATCTAGCTCTTTAACTTCAATTGAAATCTCTTGGGTTTTTGGGGGTGTTCTCAGTTTTGACTTATGAAATCACTTCAGAGTAAAATCATTTCCATATTACTTTTCCTTACTGAAATAAAACTCATTTTTAAGTGTCATCATTTTCCCAGAGACAAAATTGCATGTCCTGATGAACTGTACATGGCAGACATAGAGGTGCTGCACCAGAGCCCCAGTGCCCAGCCCAGCCCAGCCATGGCAGGAAAAGGGCTGTGCATAGCAGGAGCTACCTGCCCAGGTGAGCCAACAGTCTGAGAATAAACTAGGAGCAGGAGCTTGACATTAAACACAGAAGGAGTTGCAATAAAAGTGAGATGTTTGAGATCAACATGGTAAGCAAAAAACATGCTGTTCAAGTAGTCCTTGGCCTGCCTGATTCTGAGAGGTACTACTGCTCTCAGAATTTCCAAGGAAGAGTTGAGTTTTTAGCAGGGCCAGACAGCTTACAAACATTGAGTCTAGTACCATGTGTGCTCTTCTATGCCAGGTCCTTCTGGTGCCAGGGAAAAGTCCTACACAGCTTTACTTTTCTAGTATAGGCATAGCCTCTATGAAAATACATGACTGAAATGTGACTGAAATGACTGAAAGAGGGGAGACTGAGCTGAGCTCTTAGGCAGAAGCTCTTCCCTGTGAGGGTGCTGAGGCGCTGGCACAGGGTGCCCAGAGAAGCTGTGGCTGCCCCATCCCTGGCAGTGTTCAAGGCCATGTTGGACACAGGGGCTTGGAGCAACCTTGGCTACGTGGAGACCTCATAGCAGCTTGCCAGTATCTGAAGGGGGCATAAAAGGGTGCTGGAGAGGCACCCTTCATTGGGGACTGTAGTGACAGGACAAGGGGTAATGGGTTAAAACTTAAACAGGGGAAGCTTAGATTGGATATAAGGAAAAAGTTCTTTACTGTAAGGGTGGTGAGGCACTGGAATGGGTTGCCCAGGGAGGTTGTGAGTGCTCCGTCCCTGGCAGTGTTCAAGGCCAGGTTGGACAGAGCCTTGGGTGGGATGGTTTAGTGTGAGGTGTCCCTGCCCATGGCAGGGGGGTTGGAACTGGATGATCTTAAGGTCCTTTCCAACCTTAGCTATTCTATGGTTCTATGATTCTATTCTATGATCTCATAACCTGGTCTAGTAGAAGGTGTCCCTGCCTGTGGCAGGGGTTGGAACTGGATGACCTTTAAGGTCCCTTCCAACCAAACCATTCTATGGTTCTATGAATACTGCAGAAGACAAATTCTACAGAAGATTGATTTTGAAAGACTATGATCTCTGTACTTGCTGGCCCCCAGTTTTTCAAAGCTACGTATGTGCCTCACAGATACATTGCTGCTGATGGCAAAGAGCTTACTCTCTGCAGTAGGTCTTGCCCATAAATAAACATATAGCTGCATAAGCACATGCTATTTTTTTAAGTGCCCGGCACAGTGGGGTCCTGGCCCTATCTTAGGGTTGCTGTGTTGCTTTAATAGAAATAAACAAGGAACATTATGGATTCTTTCTTAGATGCCTATTATAGACTTTTAAAAATCCTACATTCTTACTTAACTAAAGTCTTTGAGTGCAGATCACCCCCTTCCCAGGAGAACTGACAATCTTATAAGCAGGCCTGTATGACAGATATGTGATTATATTTAAATAACCCTGTCATAAAAGACATTTCCTAGACTGTTTCATTTTCATTAGCCTGGTACTTGAAAGGTTGCACTGAATTTACTGTGTCCTTAATGAAAACCTTCTTCAGTGTGAAAAAGAAGATAAAAGCCCTGAATTAAGCCTGAATGTGCCATTTACCATTCAAAATGATTATGTCAAAATGGAAAACAAAAATATCCCTAACTCATCTATGAGAGTTTCTCCTGGTGGTAAAAAATGTTCCAGTCTCTTCAAAGTACAGCATTTGAATCTCACATGCAAAGAATGGCTCATGATGCTAATCTCCTGTGTCCTGCTGTTTGAACCCATCAGCTTCAGAGATGATAAGAACATGTTATTATGCAAACTATCAAAGTTTATTTACACAACTTCTTAAAACAGATTCTTTCCGTGGTATGGCCAGGTGGTTCGTATCTATTGTCAAATATTTTATGCATGCCAGTTTGGTAGCACACATCCTCCATCCTGTAAACAAGATATTGTCCACTGTACAATGCTTTGTCATCCTAAATCTGAGGGGTTAAAGCACTCTTATCTTTAATCTCCTGGAATCCTTCTTTTCCTTTGATTTTAAAGTCTTTGAACACTTTCACAGAGCACATCCTACAATAAATACAATAAAAATCAAATGAAATAAGCAACTTTAACTTCAAAATTCAATTCTATATCCAGCAGGAATCTGGCTTTGCAGTGTTGGTCTACCATAAAGTCTTTCATCTCTGCAAATCCTGGGAGCACTCTGGTGTTCCCACATTGGCAGCTGAGCTCTGTTCTAAATATTTTTAAGTGGCTTTCGCACGTAAGCGCTCAATTCTGGCACTCCCAAATTAATGGGCCCTCAAATGGATCTAATTTTCAAGGGATCTGTTCAGTGCTCTCAGAACAACAGGCTGGTTTTCTTCTGGCATCCATAAACTGAGGCAACAGAGATCACTCATCTCAGGTTTTAAGTGTAGAACACACTTAATACGTTTAACTACAAACCATTTGTAACAGCTGTGCATCGTTTGGTCTTCTATGTTTAAAAAGCTTTGCTTCTGTGTGGGATACAAACCACAGAATAAAATGTATCAAGACAAATGGGAAATGGAGATACCAAACTACATACAAAAGAAATACTGGATGATTTGTCGCCAGTGATTTCCTTAAATCTGCTCATACAGCCAGGACAACATCTTCCAAAATGGATATGGCTGCAGCTTTTCACACCCATAGGTCAGGAAGCAGACCATCATGAAATGTCTTACAGGGAGCACCAATGTGCCAGAGGCTGCTGGAAATCACCACCCCAAATGAGGATCTTGGCATCACACCTAAACCTCACTGATGTGGTGGGGAGCTTCCATGCATGCTGAGGCATTGCTGACTCAGTGTCACAGGGATCAAGCTTAACTTGGAGCCCTTGGTGCACCAAAGAATTTTGAGCCCAAGGCTCTGTCCAACCTGGCCTTGTACACTGCCAGGGATGGAGCATTTACCATTATTTGGGCAACCTCTTCCATTTAGATTGCTTTGCAATTGCTGTGGGCTAGAAGACCAGAGCTTCAAGGTGGCAGCAACGACAGAAGCAAAGTCACTGGTATGCAGATTCTAGACAAACTTACTGAGAAATTTTAAGGAACTTGACTGGTTTTTGGCAAGTTAGAAAAGCTGCTAGCAGAATCCCTCTTCGAAGAACCTTTCACAACACAAGTTTGAAACCCAAACATTATTTTCTCTCTTTGGACATTACTTCCCCTGACAGTAAGTGCCTCGAAACTGCCTATTGGTTTCCAGCTAAAGCCTGACATTTGCTGTTCCTTCTTCAGCAAGTAACACTGCTAAAATTACAAACCAGACAAGAAAGCAAATAAATCATCCAGCTATGAAAGGGTTATTCTGAATCTTTAGGAAAATACATACCTGCACATACGGTTCTAGGGTTGATCACATCACCACATTTGCAAATCCTTAGACCTTAGCTCTCTGTAAAGTTGACCTAAAATTCTGATAGAAAGACCACAGTAAAGTTTGCAGAAGAGCATGCAGCAGATATGCAAGAATGTCCATGAACAGTAAAACCAGGTTTTCTATTGTTCATGAGCTGTTAAGGAGGACAGAAGCACTCAGAATATTAGAATATTAGAATCACAGAATATCTTAAGTAGGAAGGGACCCATAATATTGCAGGTTTAATTCATATAGACGTTTTCAGCCAGGTTAAACCTAGCAAAACTCTGCTCATTTGTGTCAGAAACCGGAACTTTTGATGGCTGGAAGACTTCCAAGAAGGAAGCGAACAAGCATTGCCCACCTTATACTTATTTAATACCTAATATTGGTGGTGTCAGTCTACTCTCAGTGGTCATGCAGTCACCCTCCAACAATATCTCATCATAGCTAACTGGTGTTAGGGTGACAGCAGGAAGCCCAAATACTGGCAAAATTTGGAAAGAAGATTGTCTTTAAGTAGGTCCTTTCACAACTGAGCTAAAACACAGTCCTAAACAGACAATAACAGCAATTTCTATGCAGTATATTTTATCCCAAGTTATGGTTAATCTTGAACAGCCGCTGCCAGGACTGCCGTGTTCTGTGGATGAGATGACTATACCTCTCTATCCCAAACCAAAAAGAATGTGCAGAAAGCAAAGATAAACGAATTGAATCCCGCCAACATGTTCGTGGCTTTATTTATGTTGGGAAGGTGAAAGACAGAGCAGACTTTCTAGACTATTTTGGTAATTAGAATGATTTAAAAATGTGACTAGGCAACAGACTTTAGGCTGTTCTGCCAGCTCATCTAAGTCGTCATTTGCAGCATCACTTGCCATTTGGTTACTAGACATCCTTAGGGTTGAGCGCTTCTAGTCGTGCTGCAGCATTCCAAAACGTTTCCTCTGGGTTTTATAGTTGTCATTTAAAAAAAAAGACATGTGCCCACAAAATACAGTTGGATTAGCAACTTCATTTGCCTTTGTGGTCTGCTTCTGAAGTTAGACTTAGGATGCAGTAACAAACCATTGCTAGACACACACCAGCGGCTAAGAGAAGCCATCGGGAGCTGCAAGGTCTTGCAGCTCATTATGGCTTGTGCATGCCATTTGAAGCTGAAAATCTTGGTTACTGTAGTAGAGAATGAGCTCCCAAACACATGTGGGTGCTTAAATGTGCATACAGAGATTTCAGGATTTCAGCAGTCAAATATGGTGATGGTGGTTAGGTTCTTCAGGGGTTGGGCACTGCTGCAGTGCAAGCAATCTGCTCTCCAAGACTAGACTTACACACCACTTGAGTAAGCAGTCTGAATTTCACCTTTAAGCACAAGTCCTTGTTTCAGTCTTGTCTGAAGTCCTTCTTCAGCTTTTAAATCCTTGCCCTGAAAACATATTCTCTTGATAAGACACATGATTTAATGACCCTTTTAAAAGTAATAACAACGAAGGAAAATTGAGAACCCAAGTTCTGCACAGTAAGGTCAAATATTCAGTTCCTTCTCCAAGCTGAGCTCATCTTGCTTGGAAAATTCAGGACAAAGCTGTGTTAGTCCAGCTTTTCTTTAAGGAGTTTTAACCTGGTGTCCAAAACAAAGCAGTAAATTAGAGGAACCTGTCAACTGAAATTCAATGTCCTTAGCTGAAACTTGGCATGTGGTTTTGCCAGCTCAGTTATAGATTTCTTTTATGACTATTTGGCTTTTTTATTCCTCTCTGTACCTTTTTTTTTTTTTATATTATTATTATTATTCTCCTCCTTCTCCTCCGCCTTAAAATGTACTTTCCATTGCAATAGTTGAGCGCAGGAAAGCACTACCTTACCAACTTCTCTAATGTAGCCATTATAATTATATGTTCTAGACACTGCAGCTATTTTCTATGAAACTTACAACTTTTCCTTCCTTCCTTCCTTCCTTGCTTCCTTCCTTCCTTCCTCCCTCCCTCTTTACCTCCCTCCCTCCCTCCCTCTCTCCCTTCCTCCTTTCCTCCCTTCCTCCCTTCCCTCCTTCCCTCCTTCCCTCCTTCCCTCCTTCCTCCCTCCCTCCTTCGTTCCTTGCTTCCTTTCTTGCTTCCTTTCTTTCCTCCCTCCCAACCTCCCTCCCTCCTTCCCTCCTTGTTCCCTCATTCCCTCCTTCCTTCCTTCTGTCTTTCTCTCTCTCTTTCTCTTTCTATCTTCCTCTTTGTTTCTCTTTCTTTCTCTCTCTCTCCCTCTCTCTCAGTGTGTTCACTGGAACATGCTTTTAAATGTAAATAATTTTGTTTCTAGGTGTGAGGAAGCGAATGTAATGTGGAAATTCACTTTGCTGAAGTAAGGCTAAACAAAGCGTTAAAAATGTTATAAGAGCAGATGATCCTGATCAATGCAGGGACATCTACTAAGTCTCCATTGCTGAGCTCTGTAATTCTAGCGCTGGTGAAATTAGGTTTGTTTTCAGGTAGATCTAAATTCAATGACGTGGTGTATTTTGAAGATTTATCAGTGCACATTTTATGGGTCACTTCACGTCAAAGTTAATAGGGCATTTCTTAAAATTACCAAGGAAACTTTTATACAGTCAGTTTATTCCTTTTCCTTTCTCACCCGGACCTCACAGTGATGATATGAGCACCTTAAAAAGCCCTACTCTCTGCTTGCTCATACATCTGAAGTATTACATCCTTACTTTACTTGCAGGTCATTACCCTATTGAGAGGTGCCTGAAATGGCATGCGATAAAGCAGCTTGGATTGTCACCCTGTTCTCCATCCTCAGCTGATTGAGAATAATGCTGATAACCAGGGATAGTCAGGGCTGCTTAGAAACTTTAAAACTGTTGCCTTTTCTCTGGTTTCTGGAGTTGCTGGCTTGTTGCTACATGGCCATGGTTCTACAGCCCAGAGAGCGATATTTACCATTCCTTGAACCTGCCACGATTTCTTCCCAAATTTCTTTCAATAGCAGTAAGGAAAGCAGAAACGACCAAACAAAATCAAACTTTAAAATGTTTCTTGGTAAGCTAAGGTAGCTTTCTAAAGAAGTAGAAGCTGAGTTGAATAGAGTTGGCTTTCTTAAATTCAGCTTTAAGACTTGAACTTAAGGTCTACAAGTCACATGAACACCGGCAACATTTCTATAGACATTTTATGTATGAGTCCTGGTGCTGTCCTGTGTTCCTATAGACCCCCAAAACAATGACATCATGCACCTTCGTATGGCTACAAAGGGCAGTTTCAATCTCCCAGCATCACACGTTTGAAGGGTCTCCTGCAGGTGATATTAACCCATAGACAGAGCTTTACAACCCTTTCACACTTACAGCCATTTTTTTAATCAATCTCGAATCCCAATCTTATTTATGACAGTGAAATTCCAGAAATTCCAGCCCCACTAAACATGATGGCATTATTTGAAGTTTGTATACAAAGAATTGTAATCACAAAGTAATAATGTGCATTTATCTTCATTCAAATGCAGATCTTTCACATCTATTTAAATACCTCTTCACACATTAATGCACCAAACATCAGTTGTATCATGGGTATAGCTGTCTCAGAAGTGCCTCAGGTACTGAGATATGGAGAGAGAAAATAACTGGCTCACAAAAAGAATTTAACAGAATGCAGAATGGAATCCTTTCCAGCCCATGCTTTTACTGTAGCACCTTTCATCCTGAATCATGGAACAAAAGAAATATAGCCCAATGCTGGTTTTATCTTCTGTAGAGTAACTGTCAAATAGCAGCTCCACAAAATCACTGCCCTTTCCACAGTGGGAGTGACTCATTAGCAGTGTCAGGGGTTGTTTGCTCTTCTGATCTGCTTATTTACAGAGCTGCAAACAGAAGCCTGTTTGCAGAGGAGTCCTCCCTTATGTTTATTATTTTGTGTTCATAACAATGCTTTCTCATCCTAGCTCTTCATTGCCAGGAGTTGGTAACTCCAGCCACCAGCTGGAGGTTGTACCAACCACTGGTGGTGGTCCAGCACCCACCAAGGCTCCAACAGGAACAGGCAGATGGTCCATGTATGTGGGATGTTAAGAGTGGCATTTGAGAATATCAGCAGTTATAAGAGTTAGCACTGACATTCATTTTGGAAGCGGGACAGACCCACTCCTTGGGGTTTCAATCTTAAAGCCATCTGTAACTTTCCAGAGTTAGCTTATGTTTTCCTGGAAGAGGATCTAGCCTGTGCCCACTCCAGGGCTCCTTGGCTTTTTGTCCCTGTGTTTATGTGGATAGCTGACTAAAGTAGCAATCATTCTGTTGCTGACATTGAACAACATGCAGTAATTAAATAGTTAAGGATAATCTAGTAATTAGTAATAACCTAATTACTCCATGTTTTTGCCGTATCAGTCTTCCTAACAGAAATGTATGAATCCACATGAGGAAAATGCTACCCTTTATGGCATTCATAGATGGTGATTGCTCAAAATCAGGTTTTATGACTAAGATGTATCTTTAAGAACAGCAAAATGTATGAGCTAGCAAGAAAAGCTTGATTGGAGGAGGGAGAGCATCCTCTCTCCATCACACATCACCTAGAGTTAGTCAAATTTCATGTTACTAGTTCATCACAATTCAACCTCAAGGCTTTAGAAGTGCAAATACTCATAACGGCCTTTCCCCCTTCTTTCCACTAAAAAGCCGGGAGCAGTTTTCACATGCTATTTTTATTCTTGCTACATCCCTATAGAGTTTTCAATGGGAAACCTGCAGCAGCACCAAATAGATCCATTTCTCCTTTTACAGCCTTTTTGCTGGGTATGTATTTGATTACCCCAAAGTATGTATGTGATTACCCCAAAGTTTGAAAATGAGAAAGCAACCTCACATTATACAGCACTATTCCCAGCTGGCAGACTGTTAGACATGAAATATCAAGTCACAAGTACTGTACAGAGATTTAAAAGGGGAAAATGAAAAGCTGCATCATTCGATTAACCTCTGTGTCTCACATCTGAAAATTAATGAAGTCGACTTTCATGTAAGCCTAGCAATAATTCTCAGAGCATTTGGGAGCCCAGAGCACTGTCATTTACTTGGTGCTGAGATTTCTTTATGCGGTTTTTAATAGTTTATACACAAACTCAATTGTTTTTTAACATTTTTACAAGACAGTATCTGCAATACAGATTCAAATTCTCACATGACTGCGGCCTACCACTGTTCTACAACCTTAATGTTGAACCAAGCCTGAAATGGAAATCTGATGGTGTTCAACGCTGTATTTAGGTGATATCTCAAGGCAAGTCCCTGAGTTTCTGGACATTCTGTCCTTTTCCTTTTGCTTTCTTTTCTAGTCTTTCCACTGAGTAGAAACAATGGAAACTTCCAGGTGAGCAGAACTGTAAAGCGAATTAGTTTAATGATGATGCCTTTTCCACAAATCAATGATGCACATTAAAGATTCAGAATGCACTTTAGGGCAATCTAAAATATGGAAAATAGCAAGAAACCAGGGAGATCCCCCTCTAAATTATAGACTGGGAATTAGACTGCTTTCAACCATGCAGGAGAAAACAATTCATCTCAGAGCAGCTGCTTCAGGTTGACATTGAAGTGACTGAGATCAGAACTCAGCTGGGGAGCTGGTACTTTCCCATTGCTCATAGCAAACAGTAAGTACCCGATGCCTCGAGCTGTCCTACCAATCATCCTCTTTGCACCATGCTGAACAATAGCATGCATGTCATGTAAACTATGGGATATTATAGGTCCACTTCTTTATGTTTATCAGGGTATGTGGGGATTTCATGAATGTACCTGTGAGCAGCAGAATGAAATGCTTGGAAATGTAGTTCATTTGTTTCCACCTAATGACCTATGGGTCCCCACGGTTGGGTGGAACATCACGTGGGGCTCTTTGAAAGTGTTATTCCTAAAGCGAGTTTGCTTCAATTTGCAATCAGTGAAACTGTGCGTTCACTGGAAAACACACATATACACAAATACAAAAACTACGTGAAGCAATGGTTTAGTTCTCTTTCTGCACACTGCATATTTTACTTTTAGGTTGGGAAGCCTTCCACTTAAAATGTCTGTATTTAAGTGTATTTAACTGATCAAGTTTTCAACCTTTCTGATAGACCCCAGAGAAGCTCTAGGTAGTATTTAAACGCACGCTAACAAATCAACTCTGTTCTTCTTCTTCAAAACCACCCCCTTTGGTGCATCCTTCTGAACTAATGAAGCATAGGATTTTTGACCTTTTTAAGAGACAACAGAAGGACACACGTGAATTATGCATTGCTGGAGAAGGAAGAGCTATTATGAAAATACTTTTACACTTACTTGCACAGAACTTCAGCTGTAGTAAACAGAAAATCATCCAGGAATCAATGCTCACATCACAGAGAGATTTAAGTCGCATACTCTGCTGTCACACCTGAGGAGGTCAATGTACAGGGTAAAGCTACACGCTGATTCATCATTTTATATGTAATAAAATCGAGTTATAAAGAATTTGCTGGGTTCCCTCCCCAGAATTAAAAAGTGACATTTGGGAAAAGAGACCAGGAGTCCATTTTTGCAAGTTTGGGGCACTTCCTATCATGAGAGTTAGACTGAGGTGGGGTTCGTAAGCCTCATTTTGACAGCCTTTACCTTCATGAGTGCAGCAAAAGGGAGCTTTCAAATGGCCTGAGGAGTTTCCTGGCTTGCAGCTTCTAGGCAAATGAAAGCCATGATGTTTGTATTCCCTTATGCAGCTGCTCCCAGACTCCTTCATCCTCAGACAGCACAGTCTGTATTTGCAAAAGTTTGCAGAGAGATTTAGATAAATTTGTCTGAGTAAGAAAATAACATGGGGATTAAGAATTGCCCATAAAATGTGAGCTTTGGTAATAAACCAGGATGTGTGGGAGTTCTCCTCTAAGGCAGCAGCATGTCGTGAGGGAAGGAGACTCAGTGAATAAAACCTTCTCAGCATGGTATTAAAATAAAGTTCTTACTAATTTTGGCTTCATTTGTATGGGATAGATGAGAATGCATTCATTTTCCATAAGCAGGAAAGCCCTGTGCGGTTTCATTTCAGCAGTAATGGAAGTGACAATATATTAGAGGGCTTTAGGAAGGCAGAGAGCAGCAATCTGTCCGTACTTTTTCATTTGAGCTGCCCTCTGTGCATCCATCTGAGATGATGCCGCCCCTTCTTACTCCAGTAAGTGGCATGTAAAGCACGTGCGCTGAAAGCTGCCTGATCGTTGCATGGAAGTCTGTCCAAGAAAAAGGTTGAAGTTCATGGAAATTAATGAAAAAGGCCATTATGGCTGTGTTGTCTTGCACAAAGTATTTTATGCCTCTGAGCTCCATCCTTCTGCTATCAATAAGGGCATTCCAGCTAATGTGTTTTTAAAGGAGAAAAGATGTAAATGATTTGCTTTGGTATGCCAGAAACAGGCCTTGATTATCTGGAGATTTGCTGGGTATGTCTGCAGACCATTGCAGGCTGAATTAAATCCTTTTGAAAAGCCAGTTTTTGTTTCTCTTTACTGTTCCTTACATGGGAACACCCGGATAAGGCACATATATTTGTATTAATTAGGCAACTGTTCAGCAATCTCTTTGTTTCTTTTCAGGTTTGAGGAAAAAAGGACAGTGAAGAAGGAACATCTCGGGAGACCAGCCTGTTCACACCTCCTTTGAAATGAGCATCACCGTGGCCAATTACTGGGGCCATAGTCCTGGACAAAAGAAATCACAGCAAAGAAGTAATGGGCTCTAAAAATATCTCTTGTCTTCAATCAAGGGGAAGGGGCTAAGTGACTGGTACATGGAACAGGAAGCACGGGCAGTGCCTGGGCTGTAGGCAACGGTGTGCATTAGGAGGAACCTTTTTAGATGGTTCAGTTCAGCCAGATCCTTTGTTCAAGCTGCTGTGGAAGCTGGCACCTCCCATGTTCCCTCTGAACCTTTGCTGAAAATGGAGTTTAAGCTTATGTTTAGCGATTTGTATTCACAGTGCGTGTGTGTTGGACTGAAGTGATACTGCCCTGCAACCATTTCTCCAGTGACTCAGTCGGCTTCCTAAGAGCCTAATTGAAGTAATTATTCATGTCCTTCTGTGTTGCAAAGAAAATGTGAATATAATACAGGGGGTTCCTTCTAGCTAGGTAAAAACACTGAACTGATGAGTACTTTATATGGTATTTTTCCAGCTCTGCCAGGAAGAAACAGAGCTTGAGAAGCATGAACTGTCCCCACTCTACCTCACTCAGACAAGGATTCTGAAGCTTAGCTAAAGCTTGCCTTTGTACATGGGTACTGTGCTGGGCACAGATATGTGTGGCCTTCTGCTCCCCCGTGGTCTCTTCAGGGTTGGGATCTGTGTTGTCAAAGATGAAGAGCTCATCTGATCATCACCTGTATTTTCCTCAACAGCAATGACATCGCTAAAGCATGAGGTTGGAAGCAAGCGGTGCTCAGGCTTGACCTCACATAAGAAGTAACCTGATTTCTGAAGGGCTGTTTCTGTGCTGCCGCTGCCTTTCTCTATCCGTTCTCTCCCCACTGCTGGAATCTGTGGCGTCCTTGCCAGTCCCACCCGCGAGCTGCATTCTCAGCAAAGCTCCTGGCCTAACTGCCTGGGTTGGAAAATGCTTTCTGTGCATTCAGCTCTGTATCTGTGATTTAATGCTGTGCTAATATTAAACTTCTAATGTAATATAATGCTGTTCTAAACTAAGCAATATCGTAGGAATATGTATGTGAAAAAAAGCTGGGGCTTTTTTCTTCATTTCCAGGCAGGAGACAGTAAGTCAGTCTGGGAACAGTTGGTCTCCAGCAGTGATTTAGGAACCAGAGACTGAAGTTTTCTTTTTCCAGCCTTTTGATACTTTCATGGAACAGTTGGAGATCTGCAGGGATAGGAGCTGCGCTCTACCTGCATGCTGTTTTCCACATATTCAGAGAGAGCTAGAAAGGACTGTCTATACCACCCAGTGACCATGAGATACCTCTGTTGGTTTGATACAATGCGTTGCATTTCTACTGCTAAATAGAAATTTAGGGCATGAAGAAGACACTGCATTTTGGAAGACTTAGCTTGTCAATGAGCATCTTTAGAACAGAATATTTATGGCAGAAATCAAGCTGGGACCTGTGCCCATCTCCCCATTTATATCCCCATTATGGTCCAAAGAGGTTCTCAGATCAGAAGTGACATGTTGTCCCTCTTTTTCTCCTCATTACAGAAAGCAAGTTGCAAAAAAGGTCAATATAAGGACTGAGAAATCGGGATCAACCTGAGATACCTTCCTGAAATCTAAGTTTGCTCCTGCATTACTCTGTATACATAGAGCAGTGTTTAAATTCCAGGTTCTTGTTAAGCCTTTTAGAGAAGATCGTGGAATTTTACAAGCTTTGGAGCTTGTGCACTCCCAAATTGCTAGAATTTGACAGAAGTGGGACCTATTCCTAGATTTATAGATCTGGATTTGAGTTGGCTTTTATATCAGCCACCAGCCAAAGCTCGTGCTGCTTGGTGGTCTGGTTCAGGCCTGTCTGTGATCCAAGTGTTAGGAGAGAGCACACTTTTCTCTGGAAAGAAGACATCAATTAAAAGAGACTTCTTTGGTTTCTGCTGGAGAAAGCCACACTGTCAAGTAACCACAAACTCACTGTGATTTAATTCTTCTGCTTAGAAAAACAGTCTGAACCACCTATATTCCTACAATAATGGACACTGGTCACGCTTGATTTTTCATTTTAAGCACAAGCTATTCATTATAGTACCATCCTGGTCTATCCCTTACTGTTCTTGCTAAAATGTGATATGCATAGCAAGCCAACTGGTGTGGCACAGCCAAGACTGGGACACCAGACTGATCTAGGGCCAATGGCAAAGCTGGCACTATCGACCTCCACTGGACCCAGAAAACAGAGGTAAACACCCTCCAGGTAATATGCTAAGCTACTTAGATCAGGTGTTCGCTCAAGAACGCATTCAGGAATCTAAATCCTGATCAGGTTGAAACTCCATCAAGGTGCTTGAGGGATGAGCACTGGAAGAAAATTGATTTGGTTAAAACCAACCTGCCAGGCCAATGGTGATGCTAAAAAATTAAAGCCACTGATTTTCAGAATCCTACTACACTGCTTGTCTACTAAGTACATGGGGAAGAGGTAAGTGTTCACACATACACACATAAGCAAAATACATACGCAGGAATTATAATGATAAACCTAGACATTATAAACCTATATATTATCTACTATATGTTATATATAATACATTATATATATATTATATATTATATATTATGCATTATGTATATTATAAAATATAAACCTACAAATTGCAATTATAAACCTATAATATATATATTTATAATACAAAACTATATGAAGTTGCTATTAAAACCACCACCCTCCTGACATTTTTCAGTACTCCTTTAGACATCTAACAGAGATGATTTCATGTTGTTTTAGAGTTGTTTTCACATTGCTAATAAAGATGAAATGCAATGTATTTCATTTTTGCAGAGTGATTCCACTTTATTTATATTAAATAACACCATACTGACTGATTTCCTGAGTATGTTGTAGTGATTTCTTCATGCATTTTGCTTCTCAGCTGCATGACAAGTTATTAAGCCAAACTATTGATATCCAGTCCATACAGGGAGGACTGATAGAACTGAGTACCTCTTTTGCTTCATGCGATGTAGAAATAAAGATATTGATTATATGGTTACTGTCATTTTGTGGTCTTTTAGCTACTCGGTAATAGGGATGTGCAGAAACCACAGTTATACAATACAAGCCACAACAAAGGCTTTTCAAACATGATGTCAAAACCATAAAGGAGGAAAAGGACCTTGTGGTGTCCCTTTAACATTGATAAGTAGATCTCTGAATCCCTAGAAAAGGTAGGTAAAAACTACTGAGTTGATCACTTTGTCCATAAACACCTCAGGACAGTCATACTCCACAACATGGCACAACTGGAGGTGGTGTAGGTACCTTAGCTGGTATCAGGGAGAGCTCTGTGAGACGGGAACAGCCTTATAAGAGCTGTATGAGTTTGTCTGCCTTAGAGGTGGAGACCGACATGTTTTGTCCATGGGTTACATGACACACAGGGAGGGACAGATCCAGTAACACTGCAGACTCCTACTGTTTGAATGAGGATTTTGTGCATTGAGTTAATCCATTGGCAACATGGCTTAGAAGTCTGCTAAAAACATAGACTGATGTAGGAGATGATATATCGGTGTGGTGTATTCGTATAATTATATATGTGGCAGAGAGCAGAAAGTGTCAGTGTGGGAGCCCAGAACTGTCCTTTTACTTTCTTCAGTGATCTCCAGGAAGACACAGCGTCCCATTCTTGCTTTCCTTTTCTTCCAAGTGGGAATATGAAAGGTAGTAAGTTAGTATTTAGTTAGCTCAGTGAGCTTGCAAGCATTATACCATAACTTTACCAGCAACTCCAGTTTTCTGTTCATACTGTTTATCACCACAAAGGGTTAATTAAAAGACAAAGTCTACTTAGGTCCAACTATCTGAGTACAAAGTTACATCTGGGAGAAAGTTTCTGTTTAGCTAGTAAGTCTAAAAACAACACACAGCCTTTTACACCCCCCTCCTCCCCAAGTACTGCACATCCATAATGCATGCAATGCATTCAATTTGAATTTGAATTCAGTGCAATGCATACAATTCAGCTTCACAACTACAGTAAGCTTTTCAACTATGCAAAACCCCAAAAAGTCAAACCTTTACCACTGGCTGTGTTGATTAACACTTAGCTTGTGAAGAGAAATGAGCACTCACAGGTACAGCATCTTCTGCTGGAATGTTTTCCATTACTGATCAACTCCTGAATGCTCCTACTGCCAATGACACACAGCTTTCCAAACCATTTTGCTTTGGTTACCTCAAACAAAATGATCTAAGAGTAGCAAGGGCATGTTTTTCCAGTAGTCTTTGGAAAGGCTGATTGCTGCCATCTGTCTCTGCTCAGCCTTTGCAGAGCTTAACCTCCACTCATGTTCTGTAATGTTATTGATGTCCTTTACTCTGTAGGAAAACATAGAGGGTTTTCACTCAATGTATCCCAGCTCTAAAAGAAGTCAGAGGAAAGTGGTTTCACACTGGACAAACAAGCAGGAATGTTTAAGGAACACCAACATTTTATGTTTCATTCCCCTTTAGGCTCTACTTTTTGAAGAATTTAGTTCATTTAATGCTCTTTTTTGAAACATTTCATTTTAAATACAATTTTAACCAAATAGGCCTTTTCAGAAGGGAAAATTCCATTTGGAAAACATTGAAATAAAGAATGTTTCACTGTTTCCAAGGGGAAACATTTAATTTCAAAATCTGTCAAAGGAAAATGTGTTTACGTTTAAGAAAAAGCCCTCGTTCAGCTTTTTCAGCAGTAAGGTATAATCTAATTCAACCCAAGTTACAGTCCCCTTAAAAGTCATCTCATCCAGGGTGGCAAGGACCTTAAGATCATCTAGTTCCAGCCCCACAGCCATGGGCAGGGACACATTGCACCCAGTGCTATTTCTTCTCTTTTTCTCCCTTCTCAGAAGCCCCTGTAAGCACTGCACGCGTACACTCAGAGCAAGCATCTGCCACCACTTACCGTGTCTCTTTGCCACCAAGGCTCAGACGTGCAAATTCAGCGTCTCACACCCCCAGTGGGTTGCAGCATGAAGAAGGAAATTGGTTGGCTGCAGTTAGTGGAACAGTGTTGTATTAACAGTCATGGAGGCGTGAGTTTGTTGCTATTAGACCTGGCTAGGACCACTTGTCAAGGCAAGCTTTGCTCCTCTGTTTGTAGTTCTGTCTCCTTAGGGGCATGCTTATAGGTGACAGGGCAGCTTAGTTTTGCTGCCTGTTCTTCGTTCAGCCCCTCTGCTAAAAGTACACATTTGATAAAATGTTCTGTAATAAAGAGAGATGGCCATTAAGAATTACTGTAAATTCAACAGTCTCAGAGACTAATTTGCAGCCTTAGAAGAAAGGAACTATGGTTCCTTATGTTGGCCATAAGGAACAGGGATGGCATTCAGACTGCTGCCCAGACAGAACACTCTGCATAATGCAAGTCTTGTTTCCTGTGTTGAATAACTTTATGGCCACCGAATGCCTTTATTCGTGTTACAGCTGAAGGTACCTGCTGCTTCACTGTTGTTGGAGGCGCAGGATAAGTAAGTATCATGGCAAAATGTACTCTGAGGACCAGCAGCACTGCTTGTTTTCCTCTGAGGAACAACTTCTTCAGTTAAAAAACCCTCAAACTCATTTTCTTTTCCCCCTTTCAACTGGCAAGTGTCTCAAAATGGAGGTGAAAGCTGCTCACCCTGATCCCCCAATGCAATCTGTGTCTTGCTATGGGGGCTTGTGTAGGCAGACACAGCACCATTTCAGTAAATTTCTCATTAAGAAACAGCTAAATGCACCAGGTCGTCTTGAAATGCAGATTAAGGTTGTGTGATTCACAGACATTGGTGACAGTTTTCTCCCAGCTCGGGCTAGGTCTTCCCACTTGCTCCACTGAGGCGAGTTTACTGCAAAGACACTCAAAGTGAGCTACTGCCATGTGAAAACTTCAGAGCTAAATAAAGGCTTTCCAGATACATGATGCACAGAAAGAAAAGAAAAGGGATTTTAGGGGAAGAAGTAGGATTACTGGGTACTGATACTAATATGACTACAGAGCCCACCACTTACAGAATCATAGAATAGTTAGGGTTGGAAAGGACCTCAAGATCATCTAGTTCCAACTTTATCCACTTCTTTTCGTTTGTCTGCCTGATGTATGTAGATGCCAAGAACTGAAAGGTGAAGGGTAGTTTAGTAGCTGCAAGTGTGGTACCCATGCATGCAGTGCATTCTTGGTCTAGCAAGAATCCTGGCAGGACTGAGGAATAAATAAGGAAAAGTGAAAAAATAGATTGTGCATGCAAGAATGCTGAAGCACTAGGAGACACCTGGAAAGCTGATTTTAGGTTTGTTAAAGTGATTTAAAAAACAGTATTTAGACAGGAATACCAGGAAGACAAGAAGTAGCTGAGGACTCTATGAAGATCAGGAAAGGTGAGTCTGTTGTACCATGCACTTGTTCTGCATAGAACTGAAAAACATGTTCTCTGAGATGTTTACCCACAAGAACTAAACTATTTTGTTTACTGAACTGATCAGATGTTGGACAAGCATAAAGGGGTGGGTGGGGATGGGAAATAAAAGAATGAAATGAAAGGCTGCAAAGAGAAGACTATTTTTTAACTCAATACCTGATGATGTGAGCCTTGTCAAAGCACATTGCTGTTTACTTTGCTGGAGGTAGAAGGGCAGTATCGTACTCGTTTCTGTTTGAAGTTCCTAAGTTATGAAACCGAAAGCTCCACAGCCGGCTCACAGATGGGTAGGTTTGTTAACACCTCAAAAGAGTCAAGCAATGGTCATGAGAAACAGCAATTTCACAGTGGTCTTACCAGAAAAGGTAAATGGAAAAGAAGAACTCAGCTGTACATGGGAGACATAGACAAGCCAGTACAGTTATGTTATAATTATATATAATATTGTTATATAATATTATATATATAATGATCATAGAATCATAGAATAGTCAATAGTTGTATTTGTGTAGAGCAAATCAGATTGTGGGAGCATGGAGACATTAGAGATCCCCCAATGAAGATGCTTGTAAACACGCCATCCCAGAGCAGCCCTTTTACAGCTCTGAGAGTTTTCTATCATCACATAAATGTTGATTCAAAGTGAATTATTTTTCATAATAACTCACAGGAATAAAAAAGAGAAGGGCACATTGCATATTTTCAAAACACTGGAAGTGTCAGATAGACGTTTTATTCTTTTTCCAGAAATTTCTGGAAGAATCCAATGGTTCTTTTTCATCTGTGGATGTGTTTCTTTTTCTAAGAGGGATGCAGGTGCTGGCCTCTTAAGAAACAACATAAAGATGAACCTATGTACATAACCTTATGCTCACAGATGCAATAATTTGCAGCCCATTGCCCTTTTAGAGGATTACTACCACCAAACTTAACTTAAAACATTTTTCAAATTAAAATCTAATACAAGTATCTTTGCATCTGACCACAATATTCTCTGCAGAAAATGTGAAGTTCCAGTACCTGAAACAACAGTCAATGTTTGAACTGGTTTCCTTGTTTCACAATTACACTATTCATAGATACAGTGTGGGCACAACCTTCTCTGGAGAGTTGGAGCAGCACTCTGATAATAAAGCTAGGATTCAGGAAAAGCCCTGCTGAAGCATTTGATGGCTCTGGGAAGAGCTGCATTACGTAAGTTGTTTTCTCCAGTCTGGTTTTGGTCTCTCTATGTTTTTGAATGACTAAAGAGATCTATCATGTAAGAAAGCTTCCTGATAATCTACTCAACAAGTTGTCACCCTCCCTCACTATGCTAGAAACGGATGGTTCATTTTTACAGTTCACTGGCATTTAGTGAGATATTTCTGACAGCCTTCCAATAATATAGGGCCCATGTGGAAGTTCAGCTAATATGAGATAAGGAAATAGCAACTTTTAGCTAAAAGAAGCTTAATAAAGTCACAGTTTTTCAGGTTTCAGAGCAATCGGATGTCATATGACAAACTGCAGTTGGCGTCTCATCTAAAATTAAGAAAGGGGCACCTTTCTGGCAAGTCCCGCCATAAAAACACAAGTAACTCACGGATGCTATTCATGTCACTTAGTATGAGTCACCAGGCACGTTGGTCATACCTCTGTACACGGACAAAGGCGGAGGAGGCAGAATGCTGAATAACCTGCATGGTTAAATTTAGTAAGATTTGACTTCAGGCTGTTACTCAGAACAACAACTTCACTTTGATAGCAACGTTGGGAGACACGTCCAGTCTTCTGTCACATGCTTGAGCACATGAAGGTGCAAAACAAGGGACCACGCCTGCCAGCACTGATTTGCTCTTATGACTCTATATATTTTTCTTTAACCAACTTAGGCATGCAAGGAAGTGCCTCATCTGCACCCATGTAGAATAAGGACATTTTGGACACCGGCCTTTTGAGGTCTGTGGATTAATCCACCATCACATGAAACAGTGCACATGGTCACAGGACTTTGAATAATCTGGTTCAGGTTAGGTGTCAGGTTGTAGGCTGTCTTCCTTGGGCCTCTAACCCACAGTGTTTGGACAACTGGGCTTTTCAGATTGAGTAAGAACATGAAGTGGCTTTTGACTCCCGTCGTCACCTTTTACAATAGAAAGGAAGAAGAATGGTGTATGATTCTAACACGATTTATGAATTAAGGGTGTCATTTAATACCTGTGTTAAGGACAAATTTCCTGGGAAACTGTTACAACTCCTTCACGTTAAGCAATTGCTGCTGTTTGCCTCTCTAAAAGAACAGGTATTGCTACATTTCTTGCAAGAGCACAAGAGGGTTTCAGCACCCTCTTTAGATTTATGAATCTCTGTGTGCAACGTTTATCATTACTAAATATAGATATGAAAAGCACCAATCCTTTCCATGGTATTTAAAACACAATGGCTCTTCAGCCTCTTCAGCTTTCCTCGTATTTCAAGTGGGGAAAAATATTGCCTGCCGTGTATTTGCTGCCTCAGAAAGAGGTATGCGTCCACAGTAAAATCATTACTGCTTGGTTGCCTGAACCTTTATAGATATTGCCCTTTTGCCCATTGCAGAAGTGATTACTTCATTAGCCCAAGATATACAGCTAAAATAAACATGATATACAGCAAGGTTGCTCTGATTTTGGCTGAATTCTCAGCCTGTGGGTCCATTTTACTCTGGGAAACATAAGATATTTCTTTCTGTTTGCAGAACTAGTGATAACTTACTCCACAGAGGACCAGAGGCTTACGTTGAACTTGATTTCAAAACATCGCTTAATCTTGGGGCACTATCTAGAATGGTCTCTGTTTCAGCTGAGGTTCAAGTTCACGTCCCTTTGATGCTGCAAATGGAGCATGCTGGACTAGCTGACGCAGTAGAAAATGTACTGCATGCTTTTATAAGAACAAATGAGCAAATTAGCTGAGGGTTATCATGCTCTCCTTTACATGCTGAAATTTGGAGGTAATGACTTCAAAACCTGATTTGTGTTTTCTTTTGTGCCCTAGAAATTCATTCACTCGTGTTGTCATTCTTGTTCCTCCTGCTCATCTAGAACATCAGCTTACCTCAGCAGAGTTTATACACAAACGGACCACAAGGCTCAAGTGAGAAACAGGATGAAAACCCTTACACGATGTTGATCTCCACTGTAGCAATACACATGCTATTTGAAGTTACGTTATCCACCGGACATGGTCCTGTACAACCTGCTCTAAGTGGCCGTGCTTGAGCAGGGGGATTGGACAACATGACGTCCAGAGGTCCCTTCCAACATCAACTATTCCATGATTGGAATATTCCAGGTGTGACATCTACCTTCCCACAAGAATCAAAGCCTTGTGCTTATTCTAATAAGATTGCTCTTATCAGGTAAATTTATGCTCTCTTACAACAAATATTTTCTGTTAAAGTGTTTAAATTAAGCTTTAAATTATATTTTAAAAACATAGATGGAAAATTAATGGCATCTCTGCAGTTCTTTACCCCTTTCTGTTGTTCATTCAATCACTTGAAGGTTGTTTTCTTCTATTCCAAATTATGGTGTACTTTTATATTTAAGTAGGAAAATGTTTTCGATATTTCAGGGTTTGGCTTGTTCTTTTCTGCCTACACTCTTATTTTGTCCCCCTATTTTCACACGGTATCCCTTCCCAGTAAAGGAGAAGGTATGTCAGACCTTTCCCTGCTCATGACATGATTACATCTCCAGCACCAGTCAAGTAGACAAGAAAGTTGTTTGGCATGGGACTCTCTGTTCCAAGGCTGGTTGTTTTGATACCTGCTTTTCTGTTCCTCCAAAGCGTTCTGCCTTGTATCTGCACACCTCTTTAAGCTCTGTTTCTTCTCACAGATCATCTGTAGCATTGCACACATTATCTTCATCCAGGAAGTGAAGCACTGCACAAACTAAACAAGCTTCTGAAATACCCTTTTTTAATGCCCATTTACAGTAGGTAGTGCGTCTGAAGTGATCTTTTTTTCCCGTATTCAAAAAATCCCAGTGACAGGCAAAGCACTGCATCAAATATCAAGCAGGTGTTGAATTTTCAGCAGTAAGCTAATTGCTGTGTGATCTTTTCTGCATGCTTCTAATGCTCAGAAGCTAAAGGTTTCCCAGGTACCGCAAGAAAAGATTTGTCATCCTTTGGAGAATTTTCCCATCTGCAGCTGGTTACATACAGTGCTGTGGGAGGACTAAATCACAGACTTGCTGTAAGCTCTCCCTTAAAGATTCTATGTAAAGTTCTCTCTTACAGGGAAGATGAATTCTGCAGAGGGCTGAAATACTCATTGAACCTATCTGGTTCTCATATTAATGCAGTGTTTTCTGTCCCATATGGATGGTTTACTTTCCTACAGCTTGAAAACAGTTTTTCTTTCAGGTAAGAAAAGTTCTATGGCTGAAAATAGTATCACGGGCTGAGGCACATGTGTTGAAAAGATCTAGAGAATAACCTACATGCCTGGCAGAGTCATCAAAGATAAGAATCCTGTCTTTCCCTTCCAAAACATGAAGCTGATGTGTGATGGACTGCTCCTGGATTTCATTGCTGCACCATGAAGTAAAGAAGTGCTGTCCCAGAAAAATCAATAATAACCAGACCAGAGGACTGAATGCTGAACTGTGGGGTCCATTTCCACCCCTACCTGGATTCCTTGGGTCACCCAAAGCAGTAATTTCATTCCTCTACATCTTAATTCCCCTTGAAGGAAAAAGAACAATTCCTTGTCTGAGAGGGACCAGTGAGGAACTAGAGGAAGCATTCTAATGTTTGTCACAGGAGCGCTGTCTACTGGCACCCACACCCCCAGGAACCAGAGAATCTTAAAGAAGCAAGCTCGGCTGCAGCCCTCAGAAAGGCCATCTACAGAGAATCCCATTGTGTTTCAAATACCTGCTTAAATACCAAAGAAAGTTTCCATTTCTGGTTCCTTCCTATTCTGGAGTAAAATGCAGTACTAGAAGAATCACATCTGTAGCCACAAGGGTGTATTGCTTTTTATTTGTTAATGTAGGGCGGATTATGAAGAGAACTAAGGAGACCAGAGGGAGCATCTTAAATTATAATGAGCAATCCAGGCAATATTAATTTGTGGTTATTTTCTAGTCTTTTGTACTCCTTAATGCCTAAGATCTATTGCTGATCTTTGCAGCAGGCAGATGCCAACATAAATTTCTATCCTGTTTTCCTTCTTTAGTTAATTCTGACACACCAGAAAACGTAATCAACTCAGCAGATACATTAGTAGTGCTGCCACAGAGTTGGGAGCTTGCCCTGGTAGGGTTACGCAGCTGCTGGGGCTGCCTAGCCTGTCAGCCTGCTTGACAAATTCATTTTCTTTTAACTGGTTAAAGGTGATTGCCTTTTAAACCCTTAGCTGCAGAAGTTTGCCCTTGTTATCATCTGGGGAGCTGGAAGTGAGATGATGGGGGAAATGGGAAAGCTGGTGTTTTTAGAGCAGTTTGGGCAGCGGGTGTTTTTCCTTTGTTATTCAGTTTGCCACATTAAACTCTCATCAGAGATGGGCCAAACAGGAGAAAGAAATAAATCTCAGCCAAAACCACCAAGTAAATACTGCTTTGCCTGGTACTAATCCGAAGCAACTGGAATTCTGGCACCTCAGGCGGTATGAGGTTTACACTGGAGAAGAGGAGGATTTGTCTCCTCATTCCTAGGGATTTATGTGTATAAAACAATACATATACATTTGCATGGTTTCTTCAACTGGAGCTTTAAATCACAAAGCTTAACACCCAGTCAGTCCGACTCAGTGCTAACGTATCAGTAGTACAGAAGTTGTGATCAAGTTACTTCTGCCTCCCACAAGGTCTCACAGAGAGGCACAATCTGAGGTGACACAGCATGAGAGCGGCTATTTCCTCCAGCATCTTGTGGTTGTACAGGACTGATCTAGCCCGAGGCGGTGGTGTTTATCCATACACAGTATCCCACCCTTGGCTGAAATTACCGCTTGTGGTGATGAATTCTCACCTATTAAATGTGTCAGAAATGCGTGTGAAAACCTATGTTGAATTTGCTTCAGGCCTATGCCTTTGGAGAGCAGAAGTCATCCAACATCACAGCATGACTTAGTGATAAATGTTTTTTGGGGTGAAAGCTGTGAAAAGCTTATGTTGACTGAAAGGGTTGTGCTTTTGCGTATGAGCTTGTATCCTCGTGGTTTTAATTGTGAGTAATGGTAACTCAAAGACACTGTGAAGTCAACTACAATGAAAGGAAAGAGAAGAGAGTCTCTATGCTGCGAATGAAAGATGGAAAATGAATACTTTGCATGTCAGGCAACCAAGGGTAAGAGCAAATTTCTCTATCCAGCATACATGATGTAAGTGGATGAGTGCAAACACATTTTCCATATATTTTTAATCATGCATTCACAGCCTTTTTCTAGCTTTCATTGGCACATGGGCATTAGAAGAGAAGACAATCTAATATTTCAGTTGGAAGGGACCTACAATGATCCAGCTGCCTGACCGCTGATGACTGACCAAAAGTTAAAGCATGTTATTAAGGACATTGTCCAAATGCCTCTTAAACACTGACAGGCTTGGGGCACTGACCGCCTCTCTGAAAAGCCTGTTCCAGTGTTTGACCACCTCCTCAGTAAAGAAACACTTCCTAATGTCCAGTTTAAACCTCCCCTGGTGCAGCTTTAAACCATAAGTGAATGAAGTGGCTTCATATCACCTTTTTGTGATGTTTTACTGCTGCAGAGCAAGTGATGTGTGCATTAGCCAGCCCTAGATATTAAAAATGCCTTTGTAACCTTTGCATTTGGCACAGCAGTTGTCAGCTGTTTGATCTACGGCTGAGGTGAGTTAATAAAAAGCTTATCTGAGCAGTGGTAAGCGGGTGAGAAGGAAACAGTGGTCGAGGGACTTGGCATGAGGACCGCACAATACAGCGAGGCCACAGTGTCAGTCATGAGAGTTTTCTTGTATTTAATCAGCCTTCTAACAGTACCTCCTGACTCACTGCCAGGAGAAAGTTAGAAACAAAGAGCTATGGGTCCTCAGTGGTACTCTGCATTTCAGACCAGTTTGGATCCATCCCTTGGATCTTCAGCTTTGCCCCATTGCAGCAGCAGAGCTGAGGTACACAGCAGGCACTGTGCCGGTGTGCTGGGTTATATGACCCAGGGAGCTACAGACCAACAGCGTGCCAAGCTCCCAGGCTTCTGTTTGAAGGCAGGAGTCAGCAGAAAGGTCCCCAGTTTGCAAGAAGAATCAATGTGATGAAAATCGCTCCCTTCAACATTCCGAGCTCTGTTATATTTGTCCACAGGATATTAATTTTGCCCTGCACTTCAATGAGGCATGTGAGAATTTCACATACTTGTATTAACATTTATTTTCAATTGGCAAAAAACACCAGGTTTTGGTCCTAACATCTTGTGACTTTCAGTTTAAACATCATGATTGAAATATTATTGTGCAGCGTAGGTGTAATAGCGTGTTATTCTACACAGACGTCCTGATTTCTCTTTGAAGGAGCGATCATGAATCCTGTATAATTTTCAAATGGCAGGGGTTGACATGATAAAGAGTTGCAAAATCAGTTATTAAGGAAGTAAGTGATATTTCAACTTTGCATCATGTAAAATCTATGCTGTCAATTGCAGATCAGCTGTAGTAAATAGTGACGGGCTGATGTAAAGTAAAACCGCAAGTTAACTTCCTTTCTTTGCAGTGGGAGGAGGAGACGCAAACACCAGAGGCATCTTCCTGACACCTCTCAGGCTTTCCTGCATTGCTTTGTGCCTTCTGTGCTCTTCCAAGGGTTTTGCCAATTCAAAGAATCCATGTGGGCATGAACCACTTGGGATCCTAATTAAGGCTCCTGAATTATGCTCTAATTCTGTTTCAGGGTTGCAAGGCTGGAAATATCTAGCTTCCTGGGCTAACTGCAGCACTATTGCAAAGACTCAAAATCCTCAGCTAGAAGGTGGGGAATCATCCCTGTCCCTCTGCTGCCGGGAATCATCCCTATCCCTCTGCTACGTTCAAACTGCTCTCTTAAGTTTAAGGCAGTTTGTTTTCCTCCATCACTTCTTCAGAACAGCAAAGAAAGGGATAGAAGAGATTTCCTGCTCCCTGCCTCCATACTCATCTGTTCCCCAGGGTGGAAGTGAACAGATGCAGCTTCTGGCTCACTGCACCTCCATGGCTTGTCAGGATCGCATTTAGCTGCTGTTCACAGCTTCTGGGGCAGTGTGACATGCACAGACTCCATTTTTCACCAGCTGCTGGGTGTTTTTACACATAGAAATGGATAGGAGAAACACTCTTGCTTTTCTCAAAGATCCTACCAAGTGACAGGACTTGGTTTTCAAATGCACAATTCACAAATTCAACAGGAGTTGCAAAAATCTTCCAAAGTAGACTTGTGTTCTCCTCCACAAAAAAAAACAACCTGATTTCGTAATAAGTGTACAGATATGCAGACAAAATGTGCTGCATTCCACCTCACACTTCTTTCATGTTAAAAATCTGACTAAAGTATCACAAGTATTTGTAACAGCTATATGTTTGTCTCCATAGATTATGTTTTCAAGTTTCCCTGCAAGCACAAAAGTTGGATAAATGGTCTTTTGGAGAAGGGGGCTGACTGCTTGGTTTTTAATGGATGCTGTGATCCTTTGTACTAAAGGTTCCCAGGTCTCGTGTGCCAGCCACACTTTGCTAAGAGTGACAGCTGAATGCAGTTAATTCTCTGTTTGTAAACTGACTTAAGGCAGAAAACTTTGGGACTTTTCCCTAATTCTTGTGTGCTAAAAGCATCTCACATGGCCATGGCAGGAAGGTTGGAATTAGATGATCTTAAGTTCTTTCCATCCCAAACCATTCTATGATTCTATGATTGCCACTGCACAGTTAATGAAAATGTGGACCAAGGCTGCTGATTCTCACCATTAACCCCACAGCAAATGTGATACCTGCTTTCCCTCTGTGCAAAACACAAGCCAAAAGAATAACCATGGTTCCTTATAGCTGCTTGGATCTGGAGTTGCAGTAGAAAAGTCAGGGATTATACTGCTTCTGCATAGAAACACAGACCTCAAAGTCTTACTCCTTTGCTAATCTTGCTTAATGTCTCTAGGCTTGACACTTAATAGTTATTCTTAATATTTTTATATGAATCTAAATATGAGGCAGGAATTAACTCTTCATTAACAGAATGGAGTCACGCAAAGTTTAGCATTAGGTGGGAAATGCTATACTAATGGAAAATACATATGTGTATTTGCATGCATAGGACCTCTATATAGGTAGACATGGAGGTTATCTAACATATCTCTCTGCCAGGTCCTGCTCTTCAAACTTTTATAAGCTCATTTGTAAAGACGTGCAATTAATGGCTACAGAAACACTGATACAGATGATATTTGTTCATGAAAGATATTAAAAGCTTAACATTATGTAAAAAAGAACTTCAAGATACCAGCGGCAGAAGCCAATTGTGAAAGAGGGATTTGCGACTTGGAGGTTTGGTGCTAGTGAAAATTTTACTACCCACATAATCATTAATAAAACCACACAGTTTTCTGCTTACATAAACTGCTGAATACATAAAAACAGTGTGAGTCGAGGCAAGACAACTTATAGACAAAGAATCTTGAAACCCTCTGTTTTATTTGGTGCGAAAATTATGCTAGCAATGACAGCCTCCAACTGGGGTTTGTGGTTCTGTTCTGGGTTCTATGAAGACTTGTAGTAGGGTGAACCTTACAAACCATTCTCAAAGTGCTTACCAAAACCACAGGTGGGAGGTGGAAGAAGATTTACCATATCTGTAAGAAAGCAAGCACACCCAGGCAGTCCACCTTGCAGTACGACACATAGTGCTGGGTGCACCACAGCACCATTTCACACTGAAAAGAGACTCTGTACTGGAGTTCTCTACAACAGTCTCTACAAATCTCTGTTGTACCTCTTTATATCTGGCAGTATTTGTGTCCTATTCCAGTTCCCAATTTAATGCATTATCTTTTCACCTTCCTAAATATTTGCTAGTCTGACCATGGCAGAGAGGTTGTGACTAGATGATTTTTAAGGTCTCTTGCAACCCAAACCATCCTGTAATTCTATGATTCTGATTCTATGATTCTGGTGAGCACTCCTTTTCCTAAACCAGCAGTACAATTATGTTTTACTAAAAGCACCTGACACTCTAATGGATGGATACTACATGGCACTTAACGCAGTCTCAGCATCCTTTGCTCCATGTATTACATAGGGGAAACACCTCCACTTACTGCTGTGAGGTGGCTTGAAGGAAATGTAGAGGATGAATTGCTTTAGTGAAAGCAATCCATTTAACTATAATGGCACCAAAACCAGACAGTTTCTTTAGTCTGTCAGCTCTCTGATACCATTTCTGCTATTCTTAGCTGAAATGGAGTCTTTTTGTTAATCACAGCTCAGCTGGGGGGGGGGAAACTGGGAAAACACAATAGAAAGTGCCAGCTCTATTCTTTCCCCTTCTCCTCCACACAAGTGAGTCCAGAGATTCAGATAAGCTGGGGAAAAAAAAACAGGAAAACAATGATCTGTCAACAAGAGCTCCCAGCAGTTCCCTTTCTAGCCATGTCCTGCAGCAGCAGACAGCTTCAATCCCTGTGAGCTCTTTGCAGAAGTCAGTGTCCCAGAGCCTGGCTGGAAGTCTTGCTGGGACCATGGGCGTCTGTTACACCAACTTTTGCCCGCTTTAGAAATCTCAATTTCCTTTCATTCACTCACAATAAGACATAGAAGGCTCATGACTTCTCTCAGCTATGTTTCACACACCAGGATATCTTTGAATCATCTTTACCCTAAAGGAAAGGAAAAATAAATCACAGAATCATTGAATGGTTTGGATCAGGAAGGACCTTAAGATCATCCAGTTCCAAACTCCCTGCCATGGGCAGGGACACCTCCCACTAAACTATGCCACCCAAGGCTTTGTCCAACCTGGCCTTGAACACTGTCAGGGATGGGGCATTTACCACTTCTCTGGGCAACCTGTTCAAGTGCCTCACCACCCTCACAGTAAAGAACTTCTTCCTTATAACTAACATGGGTCATTGTAATGACTCGGCTGCCTAAAAAGAATGGTGCCATTTGTGCACAGCTCTTTGATTTATATGGCCAAAATAGAATGCCAACCACTACTGGTCCAATTCCCTTGGACTCGAAAGGTAGGACAAGGTTTTATGGTGGTAATTTCCAGATACTTAGGAAGCTTTAAATCCATGCGTTCTAGCTTTACCTACAATGCAGACAGAGGATTTGCCTCCATGTCTCAGGAGAAGTTTTGAGACTATTTCATTGCTGAGAATTATAGCAATAATATCCAAGGAGTGTGTCTGGGAATAGAAAACAGCTTCCCAAGCAGCTCTGAAGTAGCCCTGACCACTGTTTAGGAGAAAGACAACTCATTACCTGACTGGGCAATGAAAACACGCTAACTTGACTGTGTCCCCTTGTAAGAGAAACTAATGTGGATTTTGCCCTCTTGGTAATATGTTAACAGAGAATTCTTTTTCTAGCAAGTGGAAAATGACCGTGGTATTCCCCATGAAAACCAGTCTCTTGAGAGTGTTCGCATACAGCACATTTCAGAGATGTAAAGTCAAGATTGCTTTATTCCTTGGGTTAACCAATCCTTCAATCTTTCCATAGAGCTGAGATACAGTGAGTCTGACTTCTTAACCAAACCCTATGATTTTTAATTGAAATATCAGTATATTTTTTAATTAGCCTCATGAACAAGGATTAGATTTTCTTGTGCAAAGCCGCGGTTTCTTGCTGCTAGGCACAGTCTCTCTGCAACAGCACTCCAGTAGGTTACTTCAGGGCAAGGATGATCTCCCAGCTGTGTAGGAGTAAACCAAGTTTCTATTCTATGTGAGTCTATGGGAACCAGTAATCCTCTGCTTGCTCATCATCTGAATGGTTTCTGGTCTTTTGTTGCCATTGAAGGGTAATGTAAGATGGAGCAGCTCTGACAGTTCACAGGTAAAACAGCCTGTGCAAAGCAGGCAAAAAGTCAGAGGAATATGGCAGCAATCTTCATGCAGTTTCTGTGCATGACATGCTGACTTGTGCACAAAGCATCTGGACTATTAATAAGAATCTGGCCCTTTGTTTATGAAGCTTGATGATATAGCACCGGCATCTTAGATGAAAAGCACTAGATCATCAGGTCATTAATACCTTTCACTTCCTGTCAAACAGTACTTGGGGCAAGGTTCATTAAGCTGGCAAGAGCCCTGGGGACACGAGCCAGGGGCTTAAACCAGACTCCAGTGAATTCTGTTTATCTGTGTCATTACCCAAAATGGTCAGAGAAGGAAAAAACCAGTGGACACCATTGCAGGTTAAATCCCTCCAGCTCCCCACCCCCAAGTTTCTGGAATCTGATGTAAGAAAACACAATTTCAGATTCAAGCATTGTAGGATGCTCTTACCTCTATCTTCTTGGAGCTGCTGCACGTTATATTTTCAGCAGATATCTTAGCTAGTGCTTGTCTGGCATGAATCATACAGGTCAAATTCCCTGCTAATATAAATGGGTGCTGCTCTAGGCATACCTGGGAGCCTCTTTCTTTCACGCTGGCAAGTAAGTGGCACCAGAAGCATGTGTGTGTGTGCACATGTGTGTGTTGCAAAATGAAAACAGAACCAAATTTCAGGTCCTCTTGTTCTGTTCCCCGCAAGCACAATGGTGGCTCCCAGTGATGCTGAAGCCGTGTGTCCCTGCAGTGCACTACATGATGCTGTAAACAGCAGTGAAGAGCTAACACATAATAGATAAATACCTAATAGCTATAAATAACTGTAAGATTTGTCTGAAGGAGGAGATAGGGTTATGTCATTTTAATATCTGTCAAGCCACATGCACCTGCAAGCAGCTGCCAAAAATTTCTTTCTGCTCAAATATCGCATTTAATAAGCTTCTACTAGCACCATGATGATATTTCTGTGACAGAAAAAATCAGGTCTCTTAAACTAACAAATGTATGAAAATGGTTTTAAAAATGAACTTGCTAATAAGGATTTGGGCTACTGAGAGTTTAATCTCTCCATTCCCAGGATTGGGAAGCTGAAAGCTTCTTGAATGCCTAGGAGATATCCACTGGCTACTGAATAATTACTGGCATAGCCAAACCAACCTGAAGGTAGTCCAACTTGCAGGTGCCCCTGGAATGAAGGTCCTCAGGGACCTTCTTGTGTTGCAGGTTCCAGCTGGCCGCCAACCAGCTTCAGCTACACAGCAATCTCTGATTGAGATGCTCTAGTGGTGCACATTTCTATGCAGCAGCACCCAGCAATTGTACTACAGCTGGAGTAGGTGGCTGTTGTTGGCTACAAACCATAGCGCAAGCTTGCAGTGTGACCATGCCTACTGAATGAAGTGACACTGCTTTGAGTTTCTAGAGCCCCCAGGTCTAGAAAGATGCTATAAAGGGGTTCCTGTCTTCTGCTGCTACTACATCAAGTGATATAAGTTCCAGCTAATAATATTGGTAAGGTAGGCGCCAACTAGAAAATGATAGATTAAGCAAATTGAGCTGGCAGGCCACTTGCAGGAGGAGCTCTTCATGATGGGACTCAACAGAGCATCAGGAGACCTGCCAGCAATGTAAATGTTTGTGAATTGGTCTCAGTTGTACTCAACTGTCCATGAATAACAAACCACAATAAATGGTGAAAGCTGACATCTTTCATGTTGGCAACTCCAGCCAGAACATTTGGTTTCCATCTGGAAATGGCTCTTCATTTAGAAATTTCAGGCCCCTTTATTCAAGGAAATAGATGTAAGAACATCCTACAATGCTTGAATCTGAAATTAAGTGTGTTCTTTACATCAGATTCCAGAAACTTATGGGGTGGGGAGTTGGAGGGATTTTAGTAATTTTAAAAAATAAACAAAACCATCAATCATTGGGAAAGTTCTCTTCCTGGCTCTGCCTCTGCCTTAGAGATGGGATTTGGGGTATATCTTAGGACATTTACTAACCCTCTGTTTTGGCAGCTAAATTTGGAGCTATAGGTATCCCTGCCTGTGTTTATGTTTCTGACTTCAGCTGAGCTCTACTCCAATGAATACTGCAACAGTTCACCTTCCCTTGTTTTGTCCTCTCAAAACTATCCTAAAGCCTCAGGCAGTTTGGCATCACTAAAACCATTGATGAACCATAGACAAGATCCAATCTGTCTTCAGATACCATCTTCTTGCCTTTTTTGTTTCTGCGTAAGACTGCACGAGACAGAACAGATAAGTTGTTCTAAAATGGGTTGACTGCACTGATCTCTCCGGTGCTGGCCCCAGAGCACCACAGTCACCAACAAGACAGCCCTGTCAGATGGGACTGTCTCAGCGTAATGTGCCCCCATGCACAAGTGTCATGATAACCAGTGCAAGATGAGCCAGGACAGACTGTTCTCAATGACAGACTCTAACTTCTGCTACTCTCCAGTGCCAGCAATTACTTTAGCCAAAGCATGACCATATTCACACACAAGATTAGCCTTTTCCATGAATACCAGCACAGTTTTGCCTGTAATCCTCTAGTTTCTTTCCTCTTGAGAGCCCTGAGAAAGCTCCTGCTGGCACAAATTATCCTGACTCTACAGAAATCAACAGAACTCTGACAATTTTTATTCCAAGTCAGGTTCTTCTGCCACTTGGCAAGGAGACCCACAGGGCATTAGGGTAACCTGATAGGAGAAATCAGGTCTTTGTCCCTGCCTTTGGACCTGCCTTACTAATTGGGAAAGTAAAGTCCAGAGTATGAGAGGGAAAGGGCAGCACGTTGTTTAACAGAAATGAATGCCATCATAATGCCATCACCATCTGCAACTGCAATAGATCTATCTTAACAGCAACAAGTTTGGAGTCAGGATTGCGTTGACTCAGTTCGCACGACCTCAAGAAATTCTCATCTAGTTTCTGCTTATTTTGAGTTAAACCAGTCAGGAAATGGATAGAATACTGATTGCTTTCGTTGAGTGTTTTGGGAAATGAGATTGATGGGCTAGATGGAGAGCACTATGGTTTGTGCTGTCACAATAACTCTTCATGCTTGATAGTGCAGGGCTGCACATCTTGCAAAACATTGTCAAAGTAATACCAAATGGCCATTTGGAATTAAAAAAAAACCAGTAAAATCAAGATTAGTACCAGGAAGGATAGAAATTATTCTTGGAAGTTATTCCTTAATATTTTGATATAATCTACCTTATCCAGAAACATCTGTCTGAGTGCATAAGACAAAAATATGCTTTCGTCCCCTGCGGCAGCATCCAAAAATGAGGTAGTAAGTATTGCTTCCTGATGACACACAAATGGGGGTTTTATCTATGCCAAGATCATCATATGAACACTGGAATAAAACCGCAAACAGACAAGAAAAAGGGCACACACCTGAAAGCCCTTAACTAGCCTTTTCATCCCCTGAACTTCACTAGCCTGCTCCAAAAAGCCTCATTGAAGTTTCATTTTCCTAAGGACATGTATACTCAGTTAGGAAAGTCCAAACATCTCTTTAACAATAGCTTTGTGTCAGACCACAGTTTATTCCTTGGTGCTAATGCAGGCTCTTAAAAGAAGTTCAGTCAATGCCCTTTGGGTTCTGGGAGAGCTGGACAATTTGGATGCCAGATTCCCTTCCATTTTCAAAGGGATTTCAAACCTTGCTATTCCCCCAAGAGAGGATATATCTACTAAATCTGCAGAGGCCATTAAACTGCAAAGTCAATCACTGTAAAAATAACAAAATGTCTTGGTAAATAGAAAAAAAAAATGTCTTGGGAAACAAAAAAAGAGAATTCTGTGGGGACTAGAGCAAGACAGAAATAATCATAACTGCAGAAAAGGGGCAAACTGAATTACAAGCTGAGCTTGATGTTGTCCCCTTGCAAGAGCTGAGCATCGTGCTGGGTTGGCCAGGCTGTTAGCCTAGTCTGCAAATGCAGGTGGAGTAACCCTGCTGCACACGGGTCTGGGAACACCTGAGATGAAGCACCAGCTGCAACATGGGAGATTCAGACAGTAGGAAAAATCTTTTAGTTGTTAGTGTAGGGAAGCAGTGTAGCAGATTGCTTGAGGAGGATGCAGAATCACAAGAGATCTTGACAATGAGTGGGGAATGGGTGAGAGTGACAAAAGCAAAGCTGGTTGTGTCCTGGAGGAGGGGCAAGGGCTGGGGGAGCCTTCCCCTCCTGCTTTCCATGATCATGTCTTTGCTATGTTGGCGTTTCGGTTCTCAGAACCAACTGGGTTTAGAGCCAGCTGTGTCCACACAACTTGCACAGGATCATGGGCTGTGTGGGAGAACAGTTTTCCATGCACTTCCTCAGGGTGTCTTCATTTTCATTCATTGCCTACACGGATGCACAACATAAAAAGGGAGGCAGCACTCCAAAGAAAACATCCCTGACTGACCTTCTGTGCTCCCAGTTAATCCCTCTGCTCAAGAGACATACTCCAACCTAGTGCCAGAGCCTTGAGCAGTTCACAGGACCAACAAGTTTGTGTTCAGTTAAAGGACATAAGCCAAAACAATAGAAGCAACCACTAACTCCATGTCTTCTAGGAAATGTAGGCTTACATGTAGGTGTCCCTTATCGCATCCATGATATGCGAGCCTGTAAAGTGTCATATTGAGACAGATCAGTAGTCCATCTAGTTAAGCAGGCTGTGACTGCTGTTTGACTGTATTTCCCTCTGCATTTCCCTGTAAACCAGCTCCTTTCTGCAGAAGGGCACCTTTGGAGGTACTTGCAGATATCGGCAAGTGACAGGAACACAGCAAGGCAATCTTGCAATCATGAACAGTTTTGCCCAAGTAGGAGCATTATAACTTTTATGCACAGAATTACAGGAAACAATCCTGAAATTAAAATATCATACCCCTTTCTGAGACTGAAATAAATGATATTTCACATCCTAACATTCCTTACAGAGCTAGGAACTGGGGAAAACAGACTATTTCTCTGAGAATCCTTTCTATTTGAAAGAGCATGCTCACTAAGGATGTCTTCATCTCTTTTTCATCATTTACAGGACTCTATGACATGCACAGGAGGGAAGCATTGCAAGTAAATGACCCGAACCTGACTTCAAAGGAAAGTGAGCTGGACAAGATGTGCCAAAGTGTTTAACATCTGTGCCATTCCTATAAAGCATTGTTTTGTCCTTCATACTCAGTGAGGAGACACCCACATGTGTTTTCCACTTTCATTGTGAAAGCAGGAAATGTTTAATTAAAATCAAGCTTAACTTACTTTGTTTTCTCTTCATGCCAAAGTAACATCAGCTGGTGAGAGGGAAGATCTGTGAGTCTCGGCACACAAAGGGCCTCACCCGCCAGAAGGACAGAGTTGGCGATATCTGGACAGATCCACTGGGATGATATCTGCGTCCCTAGGGTACAGAAACCGGTTAGGTCGTGTGCCAGGAAGGGCAGAACTTGCTGTGTACTGGTGACATTCAGCACGGATAGATGTACCAGTCCAAACTCTGTTGCATTTGTACAGAGCAACAGCAAAGAGGGATGGCAAGAGCCTCACCAGAAGATGCGGTCTATCTGCCTTACTCCAGTCTATTACCCTGATGAGCCACAGTGACTTGAAGTTAGGAGAGTTGAAGAGAGGGCAGCTCCAGATATCTTGCCCCATGAACCTCCCCGAACCCAGCAGCCACAGCTCGAGGCAACAGAATAGATTAAGAAACTTGGAGATGTGACTGATTTATATCCTCACTGGATCAGGCCAAAGAAAGGACAGTTCATCCAACCTAATATCCAGATCTTATTATGTGGTGCCTTTCATTTGCCAAGGACTGAAAGGCCTTTCAGTCCCCTTTCACTGGCCATATGGTAACACAAAGCTTTGTGTTATGTGTTGGTAATGCAGAAAACAGTCCTATGGTTGTGCGTGGTTTGGGAGGAAGTTTAAGGCTGCAGATTCTTTTCCCAGAAACAGCTCCACTTCCAATCACATCTCACCATGTGTCAAATACAACTTTGCTTCAGCATGGGTGGTACACTCAAGTGCTTTTTGCTATGGCATTGCAAGTGCCACTAGAGACACTAGTTCTCTTAGGGAAAAGAAATCATTGTGCAGCCTGAACTTTCCATGCAGTGACCATAAATCAAGTCCCTGGAGGCATCCGTCATTTTGGAAAACTCTATAGCATCAAGGCAGGCTCCAATCAATGTGTGCTGAAGAACATTATTTCCATTAAAATTTTCATCAATTTAGGTGTTCTTGAAGCATTCTTCAAACGATTCAGGGTTTTGGGTCAAATCTCTCTTATGGAAAGGGACCCAAATCAAGCTAGAGGCAAATTAGCATTTGCAATTTTAATACATTTCCGCACCAAGCGTTCACTTTCTCATTTGCAAGGAAATTCTGAGGCAGGCTTGCTGAAACTGTGAAGTGCTATCTCAAACCCGCTGGGATTGTCATATTTATTAACATAATCACTGGCATTTTTCTCTAATTTAGATGGGGTCTTTAGTGCTTAGAAGTACAGCAGCCAGAATACAGCACTGGCCATGATCTCATTATCAGAAGATACCCCCTCTCCATGAAAACATAATCTCTGGCTCATTTAGCATATTAAAGTAGGCTAAAATTGCTTCCTCAGTTACAGATGGGGAATCTGAGGATAGGAAACAAATGCATTACCCAGAAAGTAGGATTCCTTTCTTCCATCAAGCTCTAACATCTTGCAGCAGAGGAAGACTGAGAGACAATGCACTACCTAAATATACTGCCATATTTATGCATCCAAAGTGAGAAGAGGATGGGTGGATTTGTCCTGTGTATCAATGCTATGACAGTGGAGCTTTCTCTCAGTCATTTTAATGGCACTTACTTGTTTTCCTTTCATTCCCCATTCCCCCTCTGGCCCATCCTGACATCACCCCATACTTTAACTATTTGACCTTCTAATCCCATTTTTCCCAGAGAAAGGGAAGTAAACAGTTGACATGAGCTCAGAAAAGAGCTCAGGGCAGAACAAGAGTATGAAGTGCTGTGGCTCATAGAGTTGAAGCACAGCAGTGTTGTTTCCTCAGCTTTAGAGGCTGTAAAATGGCTAGCAGCAGAGCACAAACATGTTGTCATGACAATGAGTGTAATAAAATGGGGGTTTCTCTGCATGGTTAATGCGTTGAGAGAAAGGTAACCAGGACAGCAATAAACACTTGAGAGATTTCAAAAGCAACACAAAGTCTGAAATGTAATTACATTAGAGACAAATTATCTGTTATTGATGAAATGGTCCAAACTTTCCTATGTGTATTGATAGTGCTCTAGTGAGCACGAGGCAGAAGCTGTGAGGCACAGAAAAGGGTCAGGTAGGCTGCTTCCACCATCCAGCCAAGGTCTCATGGACTAATCCAAAGCCCTCCTAAACCAGCAAGAGCTTCTCCAGACAATCAAAATCTAATCTACATACTAGATGCCAGTCTGTAGAATGAAATACAAGGGTTGCAGTGTCCCCATGCAGACCTTCACCCAGAACATAGGCTGGATGATTGAGCCTGTAGGGAAGAAACATCAGGACTGGTTAGTTGCTAGAAAAGTATCATGTGGCAAGCCTCAGGCTGGGTGTTCACTAGTGGGCTTAAGAGGGGAATTGTGATAGTAAGTAGTAGCTGGACTTTCTGTTCACTCTTCTGCCTGCTTACAGGCAGCAAGGGGTTTTTGTTTCATGGAAACTCCATCATACCTGCCTCATGCTCCCTACAGCACTTTCTGTCAGACACTGTTTTCAGCATCGAGCAGTTACGTGTTCTCCCAGTGATAACAGACTCCCTGACGTACGTGACTCTCCAGAACCTGTGCTGATCAACATAAGGGATGGTCAGTCATGCAGTCAGTCAGCAATGCCTGCCTCATCACGATCCCAACCCCCTGCCCTGCCTCAGCAGGCTATAGGTAAACAGAGATGCATTAGGAAGAGCAGGCTTGGAAGCCAAAGACTACAGACACATCCTGTCCCCTGTCCATGCATCCACCCTGTACACAGCAAGCTATTCCAGCCTGACCTAACATCTGCAAACTGATTCTTCTGCATGGGTGCAATGCCACACTCAGCCCATCCAACCAGGAAAGGTGGAAGAGGAACCTCTGTATCAAACATACAGCACAGTACAATGCCTTGAGGCTCCAAAAGAGGTGGGAAATGAAGAGAAGCAGGAGAAGAGAACTCAAAAGTGCTAATAAACACACATGTCAAGTGTGACTCATGGCACAGTGGTCTCCATCCGCTCAGGCGGGGTGAGTTGAAATTGAAGGGACAGTGCATCCAGCAGTCATAACCTGAAGACCCTGGATGCTGATCACTGCAAGAAGCCGGTGCTAATGAAAAAATCTGAGGTTATTTTTAACCTGTGTATCAGTCCTGTATGTCGGGATTATGACAGTGGAGCTTTGCCTCAATTGTTTTAATGCCACTTCTTTTTTAACCTATTTCCCAGTTTAATGAGACCAGTGACAATGAGAACACCACGTCATGACCTGACAACAGACTGCCTTGAAATGCACAGTTCTCTAGCTAAAGGATTCCTTTTTGCTTTTCTCTTGTGGCTGTGAACTATTAACCTTTGATCCTAAAGAAGCAGATAATGGTTCTTATTGAACAAAGACAAACTGATAGTAACAGACCTCTCAGTTCATAGGAGGGTTTTCTTTGTTTCAGAGTCAAAACTCACTGGCGCAGATCCAGCCAGCTGTCTCCAGTTTGTGGATGTGGCTCTTGAGCAAGGTTTTAAAACTACATCCAGCATTGTGTAATTGATGAACATTCATATTTTTGAGCTTTGCAGGAAGGACAGATCAAACAATAAGGAATGATGGAGGCCAGCATGCCGTAGTTATATTGTGTGGATCAGCCTGTTCATAGGCCTTCTGTTTTGACAATAATAAATCTCTAGCTAGTCTCCTCTGGTCTCAGTATTGTCTCCCTCTCGAAGCAGGCAGCCCTTGCTACGTTGAATTCCAAAAGCAGGGATACCGCATCCCTTTCTGCTTGAGCATGACTGATCATGTCTGCATTCTGCTTTGAAATATTTGGTATCTCTGCTTCTTCACTAAGACTACTCCATAGCCTACCAGGTCACATTATCAGGAAGTTCTGTTTGATATTCCTCCTTCAGCTGTCCTAAACACACTCAAGCATCTTGTTCAAAGCCATTCTTCAGGACATCTCCCATTATGTTGCTATCCCACTCCCTTTCACGCAAGCTCTTCTCCATGCACATTCACAGCAGTCCTCTTCAGCAGCACAATAGGGCTGACATCTATCACATAGTGTTTAGTTTATTTCCCTTCATAGCTCACCTGAGCCCCTTTTTTTTTTTCTGCAGTCATCCTCCTGTGAAGTTAAGAAGACATGCAGACAATGAGACATTCAAAACAAGGTCCTGTTTTGAAGGCACCTGTGAAGGCAGAAAGCCAGGCTGGTATGTTGTGAGCAGCACCCGCAGACAGACGTCTCCATTTCACTCACCAAAGCAACAAATGTGAGAATGTCTCAGATAGGAAACTACAGATTTATTCACACTGCATCTAAGGAAGGGAGACGGCATATATTTTTTGTAATGCAACTACACTCTGCCGTAAATAACTCATGGCACTAGGACTAACAATGTCCCAGTTATTAGCTTACCACTCATACTGGAGGGACAAATCTTACACTACAAAAAAGAGGTATTTCTTCCTATTCTGTCACACATATACAGAAATTATTGGGAAGGTTTTTATTTCTCTTCTCTAGGTGGCAACTAAAGCATGTTTCTCTTTGTATGGCTGTTCAATATGTATGTTATTTTTAAAGGTGCTAAAGTTCACCACCTCCAGACAACAGGCCACTTTTCTTACACAAGACTTTGCTGCTCAGAGAAGAAGTCATACAAGGGTTAAATGACTTCTCCAAGGCTGGGAGCACATAACCAAGTGGGGATTGTAACTAAGGGGCAACCAGGCTCCTTTCCTGTTCAGGCACACTGCTGTCTGCACTGTGATGATTTCATTCACCAAAACATGGTCACGGACAAAGAACGGGCTCTGCAAAAACAGCCCCTTATCTGCTCCTGCCTGCCTCTTGTCCAAGTCATGTGTGATTAGTTTACTGACACAAACACCCCTCTGGAGCCAAAGCAGCTGCTGGAGCAAGCTGTGCCCTGATACAGTTCATGCCTTTACAGCAGTGTAAGAGCAGTAGCTATGGTCTAGCTGAGTACAGGAGCTTCACTGTTTATAGAGCTGGAAGGAAAACAGCTTGATTATAAGGTATCAGGTAGACCTGGTTGAGTTGGCAATCAAAAAAGAGAAGTCAATCATGATTTGTAACAATGACTGCAGTGAAATAAAGATAAGCTGTAGGGAACAAATACGGCGGGGGATGGGGGGGAGGGTGTTGTGGGAATGTAATTCCCAGATGGTTTATCTTTTTTCTAATTGTCCATAGAAAGCAAAAGGGTTCAAAGTACTTGGGACTGGGGTACTAGGAGTAGGTGGCAGCAGAACCTCTGCGTGTGTAACTCCAACCAAACAGCTTTTAAGTAGTTACTCCTGTGAAAATTAAACCAAGGAAGCTTCATTTCAAATAGGTGTTTGCATCAGATCTGAAAGGGTAAAGACAAGTCTCTGAGGCCCAGATTCATCCCATTTAACTTTAGGCACTTTAAAGCATTGTCTAATGTAGGAAATTGGGCTTCCTCACTAGGCAATATAGACAAAAGCTTCTTCAAAGAGACTTGAATCACATTCAGAATTAACATTGCTCTCTACTCCATACCGAAGAATTCTAAACTCAAAAATTCAGCGATGCTCCTAACTTGGAGACCTCTCTTAATTGCACAAAGTTATTCCCTTCCTGCAGCCTAAATGGCTTTTGCTGCAATGTACGTCCGCTCCTTCTTGACCTGTATCCAATAGAGAATATTTTATTCCTCTTCTCTTTGCAGGAACATTTTACTCTGTCATTGTGCCCCCTTAGTGAGGTATCTGGAGTAAGCAAATCCAGTTCTTTCAGTTTTTCCACTCCAGCCACAGTGTCAAGAACTCTGGTTGTTCCCACTGTTTGCTTTTGGGATCATGCCACTAGGCTCACATATTTCTAAAAGCTGGCACCCAAATCTGGACACTAGCATTGCCAGTAGACTAATGCCAGGCATTGATTTGCTATTCTATTTTCAATAGAATGGAAGGATTATGTGTTGCATGTAACTCCTGCTTCTGATGCTTGTGTAAGAGCAGTTACCACTCCACAGAGACCTTGCAGCACGTCAGGATTATCACACCTTTTCACTGAGAGAGAAACAAGGGCCATACCCCTTTAGTCCTACCCCCACAAGAATGTCTTCTCACGGTACAGAAAGAGTATAAGGAAATGGGTATAAAGAGAAAAAGACAAATTTGGTGGTATCAGTACACAGTAATGCCACAGACCAAACACCGATGGAGGTGCTGAAGTCAAGAGTTGCAGTCCAACCTTGCAACAGTCCTTTTGGGCGCCACTGGGAAAGCCATTTAACCTGTGATTCCCTTTGATTCTTCTCCTAACTTTGACCTAACTAGCCTGGTTTAGGTCTGCAGGAGGGCACCTGTGTTACTACGTGCCACATTCATTCATTCTATCTTGTTCAAACCACTGACCTCCACTGTAGTACAATTGTTAGCAGCAACTGAAGTAAAAAGTTGAGAGTGATGCCAGCTGCTCAACCCAGCGTCCAAAAAGTGTGAGAGAGTGGATCTGTGATTTTAGAAACAGTTGAATGAGAGCTGCAGAGACCTGGTAAACAGCAAAAGGCCCTAAAGCTCATGTCAGAAGCCCTCCTGTGCCTTCCAGAAATGCCTTTCCTGGGTTTGAGACTCTCCAGAGAACAAAATGCCACATGACAATGATTTGCAATGATCCCTGAGTTCTCTAGCAACACATGATGAACAGCAAATAGGCAAAGCGATTAGGAGGGCAAAGAGTTCATAGACAGCCTGTGGCCTGAAGTACGTTTGCATAAACAAATTCCTTGAATCATTATGAATAATTAATGTGTAAAAAACCCCTAATCTCATTCCTGGATAGCCCTCAGAATAAAGGGATAAATAAATCATAAGGAACAATGTGTTTTCTGAGTGAGAATAGCCAAGCTAACTACAAGCTTAGCAGTTTCACATTTCAAGGCTCTAGTGGGTAGCCTGTGGTTACTGTCAAGAACAGCTTGAACACGGAGGTGTCTCAATAACAGTGCTGCTATTTACAATGGTCGTATTATTCTGTCTATAGGAGACCTTTCAGATGAGGACTGCAAAGTGGTTCACAGCTATTCAGCTTCACAAAAGCCCAGTAAGGCCAGAGGGAGTATTTATTAGATGCAATTATGGCATTGTTACTAATGCATTACAAGTTTATTGGCAGGTGTAAATTTTTCTACTCGGATATGAGGGATTTAAATGCATTAAGTATAATAGCTAGGAGAAAACTTCATAAAAAAAAAGGTTAATCTCCCTTTTTGTCTGAAGGCATTGTACATAAGCAGCGGGTATAGCAGGGATTTCTTGCAGGTGACATTTATGTCACTTGGTCATAAATGAATTTAGCTTGAAAGCACAGTGAGGTATTTGTGTATTATGAAATGTCCTGCTGATTGAAGAGGAAGGGGACAAGGATGGTCTAGTTAAACTGAATCCAAAGTTAGGCTCTTACAAAGAAAATCCTAAACAGAGGGCTTGCTGTCAGAAATATGCTGCTACCTGCAGAGCCAGAATGTCATAATTTAATTTGTTATTACAAATTGATAAGCAAACTGGTGAACAGAAGCAATTTGTCACCATCTCAGCATTTTATGATAGATAGAAAAAAAAGTGCATGCCCTGGTCCACAACTACGGAAGAGCAAAACATGCATAGGTGACAAATAGCTTAATCCAAACCAGCAGTACCAAGGCCACCAAGAAATCATCAGCAAATGTGTCTCTTAGGCAGTGAGGTTAGTAGAAGCAGATGTGTTACTTGAAGCATTGGCTTGAACAGGGTGAACAGAATCATTTAGAACAAGTAGGTACAACAGAAAACCATCACTTGTCTTACCCACTTGCCAGAGGACTCCAGTGGTCTGCAAGTCAGCCAGGGCAGCGCATTAACTGCTGATTACCCAAGTCTGAGGCAGATGCAAGTCAACCATTTATTCTGTGGCAACTGATGCACAGCAGTTTTCACTCAATGACACACATTGTCTGCAACTAAGGTTGGTCTCAAGGTTGTTTAAACTTTTTCAGCGGTTTCCAGAGCCAGATATCAAAGACATTTACCAGAAAGGTCCAAAGCAATAGGTTAGTTAAAACACAACAGAATTAGACCAATGTTGTTGCAACAGATTTCCACGGTAGAATTGTTTTTAAGTTAGCTGTTTAAGCTTTAGCCTTAGTTTTTCTCATATTAAACAAGAGCAAACTCACATGGCTCTGCAAGCCTTCCATCCAACACTGATGCATCCTTCTATTGCTTCTACTTTTAGCTAATCCTATGATTATTTGCACCAAATAAAAGCTGTCAGGATCCCCACACATTTTGGAGGGGTACCTCCATTGTGACTTGAAAGAAGCTTTGCTCTATGCCATGCATAGTAAAGATATTGTCTACCTGAGTATGTGGTATGGCAGGTCTGTGTTGTGTGTTTGATAGCTATCTGAGAGGACACACAGGGCTACAGATAGATGCTAATAGGCAGCAATTACTGGTTATGAAGTCTAAGACAAGACTTGTTCTTCCTCTTAAGGAATCAAAGTTGGCTTAAAGAGGACGAGGACCATTACTTAGATAAAGCTTGTCACTGAACATTACAAACTGCCTGACAGACAGGTCTGAAAAATAAAACTTGCAGCTGAGCATCCTCCAAATGCTTCAAAAGTCACCCTTAATGCCATCAAAAAGGAATAATCATTCAGCTTTTTCACGCTGTGCTATAGACTCAGCTATTCAGAGCTCTTTCGCAGGGTACTTCCCTAAGCTAGCATGAACTGCAGTTGACATTTCTTGCTTAAACAAATCCAGGATACATTTTCTCCCAGTGGAAGCCCTAAGCCATTTCCCTACAAAATCCTCAGTTCTACATCTGGAGATACTCAGCCAACAACACTGGGCTGCCCAGACATCCAAATCAGTCTTAGCCATGCAGCCACCATCACAGCCAGCCAGGGCTGGAGCCCCAGCCATGCTGCTCAAGTCAGTCCTTTTGCCATCCAGAACATACACACGTATTTCCCACACATATGAAAATGCTGGTTCCACCCCAAGCAGTCTGAATTAGTCTTTCTGCACATTCCAACCACTAGCTTACATGCTATAGTCCTCCATGATGAGAACGGGAGAGAAATGGTTTCTTGACTTACACACTTCACTAGCCAGCATGTTGCTTGACACAAAACCACTGTCACTGTGCCTTTTCACTGCACCTCACATCCACATCTCAAGAGGTGCTTTGAAAGAATTAGCTTCTTGTTCCAATTAAAATATGAGATAGTATTTTCCAAAGCATGCGACTTTCATCCTACCGATGGGTAAGGTTTGGGATGGAGAAATAGAGCAACTCCTTGCAGCCAGTATGTGTTGAAGCAGGAATAGATGAGAGTAAAATCTCAGAGGATTCATGGTCATCACTCTTCTGCTCTGGTATCCAGCCACAGTCTCTCTGTATAAACAAAGGCTCTGGCCACTACAGTGTTTTCTGGGCTGCTGTAAAATGTTTCCCCACCCCTCTCAAGGGAATCACTGATGCTTACAAAGGAGACAGCCTTAGTCAGGCTTTTCTCACAATGTCTCTGTCGAGGAGTCTGGAAGTCAAGAAGCTATAAGGAGATGCAGACAGTGCGAGTGAGGCTTGGAAAACTGTGCAATTAGAGGCTTGGTTGTAATCTGGTTTCGTGAGTGCATCGTTATAGCTCCAGATTAATGTTAGTGCAGATTGTAAATAAAACGCTTCTGTCAAATAATTACAAGTATTAACTTCACAAACGTGACATCAATGCCAAAAAGAATACTCTGCCTCCAGGAACACCAAAACTGGCTTGTTCTTCATGAAGTTTCAACATCGCTTTTTCCCAAGAAGAACTCACTATTCTGATAGGGATGAATGATAACACCATAGTAAAAGCATTCTATGAACTGGAATGTCAGTCAGAGGACAAGTCAGTAATAGCAAGTCTGGATCATGCGAATGGCAAAGTGTCACTGAGAAAGGGAAAATAAGAACTTCTACTGGGTGAGATACTTCAAAGTTGAACTGCAGACCTCTCTGAGAGGCTGGGGCATGGAATGTTGAAAGCTATCAGCTAGACAGACAAACAGCCAGCATCAGTTGGTGCAGCTCCTTCTGTATTAGGCTTCTGACAAATACATACAGCCAGCATGAGCCAGAAGGTTTACCCCCGGTTCAAACTTCTTCTGCACATACAAGACGAAGCCTAGTTTCTTACAGTGGTATTTCCAGAGTTACAACAGCCCCTTCCTTCACTCCCTTAATGAGACATCAGTCCAGGGCCCTAAACTTTAAAATTGTGAGTAGGATTATAAAAACCACCATAATTTTCACAAAATACAGAGAGAAAAAAAAAAAAAAAGAGATCTGGTCTCAATCCTACAGTGGAAATCAGAGGATCTTTAAAATCTGGGCATTTCTAAAGAGCACTAGGAAAAGGAGTGCTCAGTCCATTCTGCCAAACTCAGCCTTTTCTTGAGTTTTGACTTTTAGCAACAACAAAACACAGATTTCAAGGGACAAGAAACCCTTGCTCCACAGCATCTTTTTACTCGGTGTGTGACAGAGAGAGAAGGACAGATAGTCGTTACATCTCCTTTATCACCTGAAGTCCTGATGCTCTGGAAGACCCTGCCACAGGAACCCAGCCCTTGCTTAGAGCATTATTTTCATCAGGAGACCCTTTTACAAGCATGCAATGGTTGTAAGCCATTAAGTCATTAAGTAAGCCAGTAAGTCAGTAAGCAAGGGCTGGCTTACTGTTGCAGGGTCTTCCAGAGCATCAGGATTTACTTGTGTGTGATCAGATTGGTTTAGAGTTTTCCAAACTGCTGATATGCTTGGTCCTGTACATGCTAACCAATACATCAACCACAACCCTCAAGTCCACAGGAATTAATAGGCATTCACTACTTTGGACCCCCTAAATCAAACTCAGAGTGTGCTTACTTGCTGTAGCATACACTACTATACGGTGTACCGTGTATAATTATGGTGTCACACACAGTATTGGGCTGGAAAGTATGGTCACTTCTGTTATTAATACATTTGATTTCTGGTTTTGTAGCATTGTTTAACTAAAAGCAACTACATAGAGCATTTGGTGCACTGTCACATGTAATCGAGAGATAATGTCAATGGAATTGCATGTTGTCACAGGATAACAGCCTCCCGCTGCTGCTGAAATGCCAAATTGAAGCCGAGGCATTTATGGAAAATAAACGTCAAGTCAAAGCCAAGATGTTTATTTTAAAAACAAGAGACGTGGATCTTGTGGCAACGTTCCATCATGTCTCTATTTCCCTAATAACAAATGTCCAATGTGAATAGTGCCAAGTTACAGTTTCTTCCTAGGATCGCAGGGAGAGGATGAAGCCTGATCACTTCACACAAAGACTTTGCAGAATGGTCTCTCACTTGCTTTGCTTCAGGTCAGGTTTTAGTCAAATTGTCCAGATAACAAGCACAAAATGGTTTCTCAAGTGTATGCTGTGTTTATGTATGCTAAGTTTTGCTATGCACATAGAGAAGTTTGGGAGGCCAGGAGGAAGAAAAAGGGACAGCGAATGCTTTTCTAATGTGCTTTTATATAGCCCTTTTTCTCCAGAGAAAGAATGGTAATAACATGAAGCTCACTGAAGTCAATGGGAAGCCTTCCAGGCACTTTAGTGGGCTTTGACTAATGCCTTAAGAGAACAAACGGTTGATATTTTAAGAGGATATAATGTTGATAATGGCAGTGACAAAATTTGATTGTAATGAGAGCATGACTGGACAAGGCTGGACAAGGCAGACAAGATCCTTCTGGGTCACAAGTGGCAGCACAACCACCCCTTGCATCTAGCCCATTAGAGATGCCTGCTCTGTCCACGCCAGCCTCACAGCCACAGAGAAACTGTTCCTGCACTGTATTTCTCCAGTAAAGCTTCCTTAAAGCCAGTAGAAAAGATGACAGAATTTGTTTTTCTTTGTGTGGGGAAAACTGAAGGTTATGAGCCAAGACCCAAGTTGTTGAGATATGGTAAAAAAACATGTTAAAGCTAAAAGTAAGAGCTGGAAATGTCCGGGTCTTAGATATGATGCAGTCTGATCCAAAGTTGCGAGTCAGAGTTTTGTCAAACCTAACTGTAAAGGTCTGAGTGACGAGGCACCCAGTGCTACTCCTGGCAAAGTAATAGGCTTGACATCCTAAAAGCTCTTTCAGATATTCATATCGAATTTTCCCTTTCATCGCATTACCACTCATTAAATCTCTTTGTATTCATGTATATTATTCATCTTCCTCCCTGGCATTTTTTTCTTCCTCCAACTGCATTAAGAGATAATGTTTTCAACTAGTTAAAATTGCTTTCCCCCTTCATCTGCTAACCCCACCATCCTTCTCTAAATGCTCACCACCACTCTGTCAGCATCCTCCCTCTCCAACCAACCTCACAGAGTGCCAAGACATGGTACAAGGAGCTCGGAGCATCTGCCAGTGCCCTGCACCATTCCCAGTCTCCTGCTCCACCACTGGTGCTGCTGGCCTTTCCCAGGGCAGTGCTGTGTGAAGGTGCATACCCATGCAATAGGACTCTCATCCTGCAATCTGTTTTGCATGGTGAGACAAGCAGGAAGCTGTGCAAAGCATCTCAAAGGACTGGGTTTAAAAATATACCCGGGTAACCCACTTCAGTTCCTGAAATGTTGAAGCTTCACAGCTCATGGCAACGGGGTTCCTCAAATGCAATACATTTTGATTTTCATCAGGTCTATCCATTACTCTCTATGCAACAGAAGACTGATCTGTCCTAATAGTGTCCTACTGAGTGAGAGGTTTTGGGTTTTTTCTTTTAGATGACTTCCAAGGGACAAGTAAACTAGTTGTTCATTAAAAACTGTGATCTGGAGTGCAAGTGGAAACAAACCGTTTCACTTCTGGAATTTCTTCTCTTCAACAGACATCTATAAATAATATGCAAGCAAAGAGCTATATTCAGATCATGATAAGGAACTGTCTGAAATGAAAATTACAACAACAAGGAAATACTGAGTTAAAGGAGGTTTGCAAAAGGTAACACTATGGAAGGGGTTAAGTTACAGCGATTATTTGGCTGCTCTGTGCTGCAAGAGCCAGAGGGATGTTCTGTACAGAAAACATAAAATTGCTTATTTTTTCCTTTGAAGATGCATTGTTTCCCAAAGACATTTTGGCTCCAGCTCCGATCTGGCATTCCGAATTGACGCTTGTTGAACCAGCAGAGATACAGGGAAGCAACACATGATTGTGTATCTTGTAGCTTATTGCATACTTGCTGGCAATTTCCCTTATTTCTCCAACTTTTAAGCTTATCTTCTCTTATGGTGGTATGAGGATCTCCAGCTGGAGATCTGACAGGACAGCTTGATAGGCAAAGAACTGGTATTTTGTTAGATGATGATATTTATTAACTGTATAAAGATACTATATTAATAATGGATCTGAACAGATGACAGGGGGGTGATGCGCCAGGAATAGCAAGCAAAGCAGCTACATGGTACTCCCAACAGTGCTTCCCACTGCCAGTGTCATCTTGGGAAGACTATCAGATTTTGACAGGCTGATGTTGCACTAAAACGGACTAGGCACATTCACAGAATTCAACAAAGCGCCTCAGCTATGAGGCTTCAGTGCGGTGATGCACCACAAGCTCATACCTACTCATACTACAACTAAGGTTGTTTCTATCCCACAGCTGCTTTGTCCTAACCTGGTTTCAAACTATTAGTTTTTCACATCAGTATTGCAGCTACCAGTCCTGGACAAATATTCCCAGCCACAATCCTTCCGCTTCTCATTCAGCATAAGGTCTCCCTCTATTCTTGAAGATGCCTCCCGCCCTTCCCACCAAAGAGGGTCACCCTTTAGTCCAGGAGATGACAAGCAGCAAAGCAAAGTCCATGGGAACACGAGGGAATGCTTTGCGAAGCAGCAGGTCCACGCTGGTGCGTGGCCTCTATAGTCAGGGTTAAACAAACAGCGTGTAAATAAATAAATAATCTGCTCCCAGGTTGTGACCTTGTAAATCAAGCCTAAGCCTGGAAGGGGTTTATATGGTTCAGCTGGAACAGCAGAGCAACCTCAGCAGAGTAAATATGGGGGGGGGGGGGGGGGGGGAAGAGAATAACTGTTCCTTCCAGTTGCTCCCAGACTGCTGTGGGGAATGTTTGGTGCTGCTGTAAGACATGCTGATGATTAGGAAAAAGGAGAGAGGGGACATCGCTCTCGTTTACCCAGCAGCTGCTTCACATTATTTTAAGAGGTTTAGAAGAGGAATAAAACACAGTTAAATGCACCCAAGGGTAATCTTCCAGCTTTGAAGACAAATAAAGGGCTGAGCAAGTAAATGAAAATCCAGCCCAACTAGTTCCTAGCAGCAGATTTCACTGCAATAGATGGGAGGCGGGCAGAGATTTGCTCAGAGCCTGTTAGCTGGGCATTACAGCGCTGGGATGCTTCATGTACTTTATTGCTCATTACCAAATAACTGTATTAACACTTAGAGCAGTCCTTAGATTTCGTATGGTTTGACCAGACTGGGTAAAAGCTGCTGGATACATTTTGAGAAGTCATAGGACCATGGAATCACCTAAGTTGGAAAAAACCTTTAAGATCATCAAGACCACCCTCTACCCCAGGACTGGCAAGGCCACCACTAAACCATGTCACTAGAAGCCTCATCTACACGGTTTGTGAATACTTCCAGGGATGGTGATTCCACCACTGCGCTGGGCAGCCTGTTTCGATGCCTGAGCACCCCCCCGCGAAGAAATTATTCCTAATATCCAATCTAAACCTCTCTTAAAACAGCTTGGGGCAGTTTTCTCTTGTCCTGTCACTTGTTACCTGGGAGAAGAGACCGACCCCCGCCTCACTAACACCTCCCTCCAGGCAGCTGTAGAGAGCGATAAGGTCCCCCCTGAGCCTCCTCCGAACTAAGCATCCCCTGTTCCCTCAGCCTTTCCTCATCACAAGTGATCCAGACCCTTCACCAGCTTCGGCAGGGCGGGTGGCCCGGGGGGTGGCTGTCCGTGCGCAGTCGATATGTAGTGGGGTGCAGGCAGGGCGCTGCCATAGCAGGGATAGGGATACGGATAGGGATACTGCTAGGGATGCAGCGAACGGTACAGGCACTGGCGCGGCAAAAGCAGGGAGAGGATGGGCCGCCTGGCTCCGCCCCCTCGGCGCTGATTGGCTGCGTCAGGTGACGTAGAACGGGGCGGGGCGCGGGGCCATGCGGCAGCCCGGGGCGGCGGCAGCGGAGGTACCGGTACCACCGGCACCAGTTGCGGGGCCGCCTTCCTGCCCGCGGAGCGGCCCCGCAGAGCCATGGGCGATGGGGGGCTGCCGCCCGACTGCGGCCCCCAGAACCGGTCGGTGGTGCCGCCCGGGAGCAGGCAGCTGCCCGCCGCCGAGCTGCTGTCGCAGCAATGGGCGGTGGGGATGAGCCTGCTGATGGCCCTGGTGGTGCTGCTCATCGTGGCCGGGAATGTGCTGGTGATTGCGGCCATCGGAAGAACGCAGCGGCTGCAGACCCTCACCAACCTCTTCATCACCTCGCTGGCCTGCGCCGACCTGGTGATGGGGCTGCTGGTGGTGCCCTTCGGGGCCACACTGGTGGTGAGGGGCACCTGGCTCTGGGGATCTTTCCTCTGCGAATGCTGGACCTCGTTGGATGTGCTCTGCGTGACAGCCAGCATCGAGACCTTGTGCGTCATCGCCATCGACCGCTACCTGGCGATCACCTCTCCTTTCCGCTACCAGAGCCTCATGACCAAGGCTCGGGCCAAGGGCATCATCTGCACCGTCTGGGCCATCTCCGCACTGGTCTCCTTCTTGCCCATCATGATGCACTGGTGGCGGGATGAGGACCCCCAGGCACTGGAGTGCTACCAGGACCCAGGCTGCTGCGACTTCGTCACCAACAGGGCTTATGCTATCGCCTCGTCCATTATTTCTTTCTACATCCCTCTTCTCATCATGATCTTTGTGTACCTCCGGGTGTACAGAGAGGCCAAGGAGCAGATTAGGAAGATCGATAGGTGTGAGGGTCGGTTCTATGGCAGCCAGGAGCAGCCACAGCCCCCCCAGCCTCCTCACCACCAGCCCATTCTCGGCAACGGCCGAGCCAGCAAGCGAAAGACCTCTCGCATCATGGCCATGAAGGAGCAGAAAGCCCTCAAGACTTTGGGCATCATTATGGGAGTGTTCACCCTTTGCTGGCTCCCTTTCTTCCTGGTGAACATCGTCAACGTCTTCAACAGAGACCTGGTGCCGGACTGGCTCTTCGTTTTCTTCAACTGGTTGGGCTACGCCAACTCTGCTTTCAACCCTATCATCTACTGCAGGAGCCCCGACTTCCGTAAGGCCTTCAAGAGGCTGCTCTGCTGCCCCAGGAAAGCCGACCGGCGGCTGCACGCCAGCGGTGGGGAGCTGGCCCCGCTGCCCGGTGGCTTCATCAGCACCGTGGGCTCCCCGGAGCGCAGCCTGGCAGGGACCTGGTCCGATTGCAACGGAGGCACAAGGGGCGGCAGCGAGTCCAGCCTGGAGGAGAGGCATAGCAAAACATCCGATTCGGAGTCCAAGGTATAGGGGGGGAGCGTGGGTGGCCGCGCCGGAGCCGGGGCAGGGGGAGTAGCAGGCAGGGAGGCACACGGGAGCAGAGAAATCCCCGGCAGCTGCCTGGTGGTAAGGCTAATGCTGAGCAAAGCTGATCCCCGTCTGAGGAGGGAGAAAGCGGGTGTTTACTTAGAAATAAAAGCAGGTGAACTGGTGCACCACATACCTCATCCAAACTACAGCAAATAGGAAACCCACTGACCGGAGAACAATAAACAGCCCCAAAGACAGACAGCTTCTAGTTAGGAGACGCACTTTCGGAAGCGGTCTGGCAGCAGCGCCCTTTGCTCGGGCGACTTGTCCCAGGACCGGGCTGGTGGTTGAACCTGAGTGAGGGGGTGCTGGGCTTTGGCTCTTCTGGGTTGGGGTGCAGCCGGGGTCCCCGCCACCCCGTGCCTTGCCCAGGGATGTTGCACACCCCCAGGGGTCATTCGCTGTGGGGTTTTGGGAGCCGCAGGGTCCGTGCTGCAGGTGCCCAGGCAGGGAGTACGGCCGCGTGGGCAAGATGAGTTTTAAGCTCGGAGTAGCTTCCACAGATGGAAGGAAATAATGAGTAGCGAGGAGCGCAGGTATACTTTGAAAGGGGGGTTAAAAACCCAACCCACACTCTTAAGCTTTCCCCCCCTGCATCAGCAAGCAGTGAGTTACTGTGCTTATCTCCTTCGGCCAGACAATAGCAGTCAGGCTGAGAAACTTCTACCTCAAACTGTGCATATTGTACAGGGGAATAAACGGACCATGTTTATATTAAACAGCATATTTACATACCACTAAGAGTATTTTATGAAGTGGGGGGGGGGGGGGGGAGCCTTCTGCAGCTTGTTCATTGTAATTACAGATGAACAGGGGAGGGGGGGAAATCCTGGCAAAACCAACAAATTACTGCACATTTCCTAAAAAATGGCAACAAAGCCGGTTTTTGCACAGTGTTAAGAGTTGTAAAGTTATTTGGAGATGTTACTTGCACACATGTCCACACACGTGATTTAAAGATGAAATGGAGGTTTGAGTAACACCACCCCTGACCCTGATTTCTGGTTGTGTCTGATCTGTTTTAATTTTCTTGAGAGAGTGGCGTTCTTTATATTATTTTATGAAGGTACTGTAAATATATCCCTATTATAAATTAAAATCTGTTAAGAGACTTTATTATTTTGATTTCCAAATGCCCACGTGAATCTGCTGTTATTTTAGCACTTGTGTGTCATTTCCATTTTCCTCTCCGTGTGTGTTTTATAACGTATTTATAATCTGGTGCAATTTACTACTGTGTAAGTAATTGGTGTATGTGCAATAAATACCATTGCAGCACAAGCAAGCGTGTCTCTATAGGTTTTGAAACAATACGTACCTATAATGGGAAGAACAGCATTTGTTTTTCTCCAAAGATGGCTCTGATTACCAATGCAACTCTATCTAATGGCTTTTCCTGACACAGGGTTGTAAAAAATGTGTTCGAAACCCAATAAGGTTGTGTTCCTGTTGCAGCGAGGTCTGCTGACTTCCCTTACAATTAATGGCTAAAGACAAGGTGTTTCCACTCTGATAATGAATGCTCTCATTTTCTGTGACTATTCCTTTCTGGAGTATATTCTTTTCTGTTTTCTTTCCCCTGTTAGGAGTACGTGGCTGGGAGTCAGGAGACCAGAATATTTAAGATTACAGAGGATGTGTAATTTGAAAGCTAAAAATGGTCTCGAGTAGAAAGAAACCTCCGTATGCGGTACACGCCACCCCACAAGTAAGTCCACCTCGTGCCGACAGTGGGCTTGATCCTGCCTGAGTGAGGTGGGTGCTGTGTGCCCGGCGGGTTCCGGTGCTGAGCGTGGAAGTTGGGGGAGATCCCTGCCCGAAAAGCAGCCGGAGGAGGCTCATGTAAAGGGGAGATGGCAGCCAGGGAGCCGGTTGCAGGAGTCTGGACTTTGGTTCCTTCTTACTGTAAAGAAGGAGTTAAACCTCTGAGGGAATGGCTGGGGAATAACTGGAGCAGGATCGGACTCTGGGACAGACTTAAACACCACTGTTCTGTGCCACTGGGTGAAATAAAGCTGCCGAGTCTGTAGATCATAAAGCTGATGGTTATGTGCAGTGTGGCTTCTGTGTGCTGACAACAGCCACATATTCTTTGGGGGCCAGGTTATGATAACTGAGTGTTACACTGTGGATTGATCCGAGTAAGGAGCTGCTGTGAATAGAAAGGATGCAGATTTGCATCTCTGGTCCGAAAGATTGTCTTCCTTTATTGCTTTATGAAGGTACTCTCTATCCTTGTGGTTTCATAAAGTTTTTCATTACTGCACTGAATACATGGCTGATAGAGCAACAAAAAGACAGTGCAGAATGGAAGTGAAGCCTTTTTTAGCTTTTATTAAACTCCAAAGTGTAGCTAAATTAGAAGTCAGCTTTGAGGAAGAACACTTCCCGAAGCAAGTTCTTTAGGTTGGTGGCCAGCAGTTTGTTTTGGATACCGTCTGTTCTTTTCTTTGTTTGAAAAAAATAAGGAATTTGTGCTTTGCAATTTCTAATGATTCATTTTGATGGGAAAAAAAAAAGCTAAGTTACACTTTTTATGCAAGAACAAAATAAAGGGACTGGGGAAGTAAATAATACTTTTCCATTGATGTTATTGAGGTTTGATGTGAGCTGCAGTTAATAGTGTCTACCCTTGGTAATAGTGAAATGGGCTTCTTAAAGTGCTGGGGTGATGTCAGATCAGGTGCTGGGTGAAATAGACTCTGCCACCAAATGTTTGGGGTCTTTTAGATCTCTTTTTGTCTGCGATTCTAGCAAAAGCAACAGGACCAAAAGGGTGCCTGGGCTGGTGATGTCTGATGCCAGCGACTGCAGTGAGATGTTGGCTGTGCATGTCAGGGTGGGATGGGATGGGGAGGCGGTGTTGCCTTCCCCCTGCGTGTTGGGGATCACAGCAAGCCAGGGTAGGACTGGGTCCCTGCCTGCTGGATAGAGAAGGGCAGGATTCAGCCCAGCACCCAGCTGGGAACTGAAGTGGCTGCTGAGCCCTCGTCCTCAGCAGAGTGCTGAATGCTGGGGAAGCACAGTACCTGCTTTATGGAGGGGGACAGTCTAACAGACATGCCTCTGCATCTCATAAATCAGTTCATAGAATCATAGAACTGTTTGTTTTTGTAGAGACCTTAAAGACCATCTAGTTCCAAGTCCCCTGCCACGGGCAGGGACACCTCACACTAGACCATCATCTGAATGCTTGTGTCCTTAGACTTTAAAAAGTGATAAAAGTCAACAGGGTCTGACTTATGTGGGAAATGTGTGGGCAGAACTTGCTCAGTTTCTCTGTGCAGGGTCATGCTTCTTCTGGACAAGTGTAATGGCATTGAGAAGGTCAGAGGTAGGGTGAGGTTTGCCCATTGGCCTCAGCAGGACCAGCTGTGGGAGCAAAGCAGTCAGGTCTTTGCCATTCAGTTCTGGCCAGTCGAGGAGGTGCTGAAGAGTCTGGAGGCTGTCACAAGGCAACCCACATGGCAGCATGGATGGTGGATGTCTGTCTGTCTTGCGTGGTGTAAGAAAGACAGTGGCACATGAACGGTGCGGGCAGAGCAGGACATGTGGCACACACGTGTGCGAGGAAGGGGAGGCTGCTGGCGAGGATTCTGTCATAGATCCTGCTCAGAACAGGCTGTTCTTCACGGAGAAGAAGGATACTCTGAGAAGTGTTATGAAGCGGCTGAAGCGCTCCGGAGGCAGTGAGTCAAATGCTCAGGATGGATTTTTTTCCCTGACGAAAACCAGACATGGATTAGCAATTGGAGCTGCAAGTCAGAAAGTATAGGTGGTAGGCATGCGGCCGCGCACGTACGTGGCTGGGAAAGTAACAGCAAAGAGCCACTGGCCTGCAGGAAAGGGAGACACAGGTAAAACAGAAATCCACTCGGATATAACGTCCTGTGTCTGCCAGGACTGGAATTATTTGACTAAGGTGCCTGAGACTTCCACATGTGAGACGCCCGATCCTCAAAGGCGCCGGCTTCACTCCAAGCAGTGTTTGCTCAGCACTTCTGAAAAGCAGGCTGCATCTCTCCACATGCTTAAACGGGAATATACCGTGTGGGAAGCCTGGCTTCAGTTTTCCATGTGTTCAGGGACGCTAAGGATGTTTCAGGCACACAGCGAGCTATGGAAGTGCCTGCAGATGGATCTCCCCAGCGGTGTGAGAGCTGCACAAATGCACCCCTGCACATTCACTGCACTTCGAGACCTCTGCTCTCAGTGTCAACTGATGAACAAATGGTTCAAAGGTGCAAAAACGTAACAGCTTAAAACTGTGATGTGAACTGTGTGTGGCACACGGCATTTGACAGCATCAGCCGGGTGTTTGTGATACAGCACGCTCCAGTTCTTCTGCAAACACTGCTTTCCCTTTTGGGTATGCATGTGTTTTCAAGTATAAGGACTGCTTCTTTATCAGCTTCTTTTCCATAAACTCTATCTGAAAGTCGAGGTTTTATTAATAACTTTTAAGTGGCTATTTTGCAAGCCTTCCTTGTGCTGCACACTTTCCTAATTCATTGTAATTGCTGTCCGGTGGAGTGCACTTACTTCCTTTATGTAATATATCAGCTGCAGGGCTGGAAATCGTGCAGCTATGAACTGAAAGAGCAGACTTTCTTGAGGCCAAATGTGGCCAGGCATCATTGCCACTGGGAGCAGAATTTGACCTCATAATCTAATCTTATAGGAGAGGCTATCTCCAGGAAAGTATTGTTACCAGCAGTAAATGACCTCTGCTAATGAAGCTGGAGCAATTAGCCCTATTCAAAGCTGTCAAGAAAATGTTAACTGCTAAACAACAGTTAATGTTGGATAGCTCAAATAATGAGTGTTTTGTTTGCTGGTGTGTGTTAGGTGATGTGTTGGGAAATAATTATCCTTTGACTAGCAGCCAGCTTTGTACGAATCAGAAAGGAGAAGTCATGTTCCGTTTGAAGGATTATACCTAAAAATAGTCCTGTTACCGCCACATCAACGAGTGAAATGAAGCAAATTCACAGAGACATACACACCTTCTTCACATTTCACTTTTCATCCTAAAACCTCATTGTTCAGCTGGACCTTTCTGTTTGATCGTGTCAAAAGCACTAATGTGATCTCCTGCGCTAAGCACACTCCCCCCGAGGAGCATTACCCTATGCACCACTGACTTGCTTTCAGAGGCTGCCAAACTCCCCAACGCCCCAGGAGGAAGCAGGGAGTCATTCTCTTTATAGAAACAATCATGTATAGCATAAGATCAAAAGTATTTGTGATGATCATCTCACTGAAGAAATTGATATGCTTTGTATTGAGGTGTTTATAGGCCTGCCCATCTGTGAGGAGCAGCCGTGGTAACAGCAGGTGATCTGTTTGTGCAGCACAGTAACTTCAGGCTGTCAAACTCTGCTTGAAGAAGTGACCGAGATGGGGAAAAGGTAAAAAAGGTGATACTGGCAAGCAAACCCACTATTGGCATTGCAAACAGCAAAAACTGGGGCATTTTTGGCCATATTGTAGATGTTGCCTTTTACTGGTAAGGTGTAATTGGTTTGGATGAGGATGCAGCAGGCAGCTGCACTATAAACACAGGTTAAGAAGTGTGAGAAGTAGGCCCATACAGGACCGTGCCACCATGGGAGTGGAAGCTGAAACATGCCCCCTAAATCTCTCTTCTATTTTGGCTTACAGCAATCTAGAGCACACCCGAGCAGCTTCTTAACCAGCGTAAAGCTGTGCCACTCCCTGACCATCCAGGGACACCAGCATCCCCTTTAGCATCTCCCCCTCCCATTCAAGGGGCTCCAGCTTATGAGGAGCTTCGTTGGACCTTGAACCTAACCCTCTTACGTGGTGCCAAGCAGGAGGTGCCCATGGCATGCAGGGTGGGTGCTGCATGGTGCAGGGTGCGCCACGCTGTGCCGGGCATGCTGGTGCAGGCTGCCGGCCGTGCCGCTACCCTGAGTCATCCTCCGTCCTGCAAACACTGCAGGCAATGGGGCTGGAAGTGCAAGGGTGCTCGGGTTTGTTATGTAAACTGCTGATTGGCTTCCTGGTTCACCAAGACTGGCAGCTTGGTGTGCATGTTCGCTTCGCATGCTGTTTAAATCTTCCCATCGCTCGGCTCCTGGTGTTTGCTTGCCCAACCCTAGCACCCAGCAGCATGAGGTTTTTGGCTGTGCCGTGGCAGCAGTCTGCATCCAGATTTGCTATCCAGATGCTGGGCGGTGTCTGGGTTTTGTTGTACCTATTCCTTCCAGGGGTGATGCTTGGAGTTATTAGCATCAGTTGCACCGAAGTGCAAAAGTAGGAAATGAGTCCTGACTTCCAGGTTCACAGCCTGAAGAAAACAGAAGCTTGCCCAGGCTTTTGCCATTGCCATGGTTAGCAGAGCATCTCAGATGTAACCGTGTGCCTTTCCCTTCTGATCCTGTGTAATGCACCGAATCCTGTTGTCCTTCGTGAGATTAAATGAGGATTTTCCACTAGTTTTGTTCTCCAGCCGTTAGCCACTGTTGTGCATCTCTAGGCAGTGCTGTACCTTTGTCTCTCTCAAAGCCGTGATATTTAGACTATTTCCTACCAAAAATATTTTGATCATTAGTCTTAAGCTCATCGGCACAATGCTTTGAAAGGCAGATGGAAGTGTATACACCAGAGAGGCAATCAGAACCACTGGAGAGCTCAAAATCTCAGCAGCTGCTAGGTGTATAAATATTTCACCTACCAAGTCACTGTGCAGGGCCAGGCAAGTGGGGACTGCAGAATGCCCTGTCACTGTAAGGCAATATGGCAAGGACAGCGCAATAGCTCATGGCAAACAATTTTCCAGGTGGTAAAATTTAAACAGTGCTTTGTGGCCAAAATTGAAGAAGAAGGAATTGAGACAATCCCGGGCAGGATTTCCTAGCAGAGAAGGGAGAACAACATTCAGGGTTAAAGTTCCCTTGTCCAAGCGAGAGTTACAAATGCTGCTGGCACCCTCTGCAAGCCACAATAGTGCGCAAGTACTGCCCACCCCAGGACCCCCAGGGACAACTCACAGTGTCCATCCTCCCTTTGTTCCTATTTGTCGTACAACATGTCCCCCTCTCACCTGCCCCAGCATCAAGTATCAGAGGTGTCAGAGGGGATGCCTAGACACAAAGGTGTGCGCCAGCCTATGGGGCTTGCCAACCCACCATTGTGCTGGGGAGGGAGGAGCGCTTCCTCTTGGACTGGAGCAGGTAAATGGGGAGATGTCCCACAACTCTCCCATTGTTTAATACTCAACTGCTTGTGGAGCCCGCCTTCAGCAGGGGTGTTTTGTTTGTCTGTTCTTCCCTTGAATACCCGCTTGGGAGCTGTCAAATCAAATCTCAATTAGCTGGCTCGCGCCACGAAGCTGCTGTGGTATGTGTTCCCCGGGAGGCAGCTGCCCTCACTATGGTACAGCAGCAGAGGCAAGGGAAGAAAGGAGGGGCAATGGAGGGGACCTGTTGCTCACATGACTGAAGCATCACTGGTACCCTGGCAGGTTCCCATCACCAGCCTAGGACAGCCACAACACACCCAGGCTGTGCCTGAAATCTGACACGGGAGCATTCAATCTGCTCACAAATGGGGCTTTTTGGAGCTTTTATGTACTATTCAGTGAGAGGCAGCTGCTGCTGCTGTAGTAATTTCCAGTAACAACAGAGACTGTAAGAGTGCTCTGAACCACCTTGAGAGCATCCACAGGAGATGTTTTGTTCCTGTTTCACTGCCAGGTGGTTACTAGCTAGCTGGCAACAGGGTGAATGTGTGCCTGTGGTTTTCGGCACCAGCCCATCCAAGCCAGGATGCATGTCGCACCCTCTCTTCCCCATCCAAGCCCTGCTGCATGTCGCACTGCCTGAGTGGCTCTGCTGCCTGTGCAACCACGTGGCAAGGGGCTCCTCTGACTGAAAACCAGCCCTTTCAGAAGAGGTTTATTTTAGGTGATCCATACACATTGCATGAACACGGGTAATGGCATGAGGGGCATGGGAACATGCGGAGTGATGGGGCTGAGATATCTGATTTGGTAGTGGCCCTGATTTGGACCCATTGCTGTGATCACAAACCTCATGTCCAGCGGTGATGCTGCAGAGGCTGAGACCCAGACCAGCACCCTCTGACGTGCACTGGAAAAGCAGGACTCACCACCCAAACCTTCCCTCCCCTCAGGGGCCACTCTGAATACGGTATTCAGAGGTTTTATGACTAAGCCATTAAGCTTCTCATTGCATGTGAAAAATGAAAATAAATGTAGTTTTGTGCAAATATTTGTGCAGCAGAAGAAATGCATGATTTAAGTCTGGTTATCTGCTGTGTAGATAGACAACAGTGAAGAGCATGGGACAGACTCCTCAACGTTTTGCAGAGACTGGGACCAGGGATGCTGGAAGAGCAACTCAGGCACTGGGTTACAGCACTGAGCTGTCCCCAGCTACAAGAGAGTGAGATGGCAATGAGCCACAGGCAGTGGAAGAGTAATTCCCAGGAAAAGCAGCTCTGTTTGCCCAAAGTCCCTGTGTGGACCCAAACACCAATGGGCACCGTGGAGCTGCTAGTGACTTGTGAGTAATGCCCATCATGCGCGTCTTCTGGTGGAGGATGTTTAACTGCTTTTATTCCTGCACACTTCGCTCATGTGGGAGTAAGGAATGTGGTGATAAAAGAGCTGGAATGATTTCAGTGCTGGATAGTTTCCATTAGTACATTTCTCATTACATAACGCTGCCATTGCTGTACCAAATCTGCTAAGCTGCCTTTTAGGAAGGTGGAACATCTCTGTGTAGCCATAACTAATAAAGTGGTGGTGTAGAGCAGGCTGGGCTTTGATCAAATACATTTAGATTGCACTGGGTGTGCTTGGGCTATTCCATGGTATGTATTTCCTTGCCTTTATGTTATGAGACACCTCATATATTAAACGGTTGATGTTGTCAAATGCTTGCCATTAGCACTCTGAGCAGATAAGCCCTTCGGTGGCCTCATCGGAGTCTCTCGCAGGGCCTGTCTCCAGATAATGGCCTGGAAGAAGAACAATGGTGCTGCGAGCTCCCAGGGACCTGCACTGTTTGGTTCTGTGCTTCAGAAGAGAAAAATTGTCATTATCTGCATGGCTCAAGATCCCTTTGAAATGCTGTTGTTTTTACTCATACACTACAAGTATTTCTGACGTGATACCAGGGAGAAACTTGAAACCCCCTTTTGGGAAGAAAAAGATTTCCTGCAGCCCTACTCCTGAAGAAAACGGATAGATCAAGTAGTAAAGTTCAATGACTTACTTAGCATTAAATAAGAAAGAGAATAATGAATTGGATTTTGTGTGCCTGTTTATCCTCTGCAGGGAACAGTCAGGCTAATGGATTTTCATTGTCTTCTGCTTCTGTTCATCAATCTAGGTGAGTTCAAAACAGTGCTGCCTTTTTTGTGCTCTCCTTTCCCTGCTCACTTGTCACAACCTCAAGTATTTGGAGCTTATAAAACACATCGGTTTACTACCATCAACCTCATCCTGACTGGAGGAAAGCACATGGGGTTAACCCCCTACACCAAATGACTTGTGGCCTTCTGCATGGGCATCTGTATTTTGTGCTAGGTAGCTGCAAGTAGGCAATTCCTTGCCTAGGGTGGACACTGGCTTCCTACTATTATGAGCTCAGACTTTAACATCCTTCAAGACAGACATTATTTCCCGCCTGGGTTCACCAAAACTTGGTTGGGTCTCCAAACCGCTCCTTTGTTTACAGGCTTTTCCGAGCATGCCGTAGGGCTTTTTATTGGGGAAGGAAGGGAGGTGGTGTAGAGGAAACTATTACAAAGCTATAGAGCACAAACAACTTTCATGTAAACTCCAAACCCCACTTGGCAAGGAAGAGGTTAAGGATAAGGGGTGGTTGGGGGCACTCAGTAGGGCAAAGATGTAAATAGTGAGTGGGAAAGCCTGGGGAGGCACACGGGGAAGGGGAGGTGAGGAGTTGACCCTCAATGGGGTGGATTCCTTTTGCTTGCTGAAAGCTCTGTGCTCCTCTGCCCTCACAGTTTGGACCTGGGTCCTGATGCCAAAGCAGGGGGATGCTCAGGCAGAAACCCTGCATAGCAGGGGTTGTATTGTTCAAAAGGGGACCTGAAAGGTGTTTGGGTCACCTGAGCACTTTCTGCAGAGCTAGAAACTGGGTCCTCCAGACCTTTCAGAGCCAGGAGCTGCTCTTTGCCCACTCGGATGGTCGGAGCAGGATTTCCGTTTTCCTACCAGCCTTGGTGCTTTCTGGTTTGTTTTTGTCCAAATGGGAAATGCATAACGAGAAACTGTTTAAACAACTTGTGGTACAAGGAAGCCCGCTGGAGTAAAGTACGACACTGGAATTCATTTCCAAGGAAATGATGCACTCTCCAAAAGCACTTCACTCAAGCACTGCAATTTAAAGTTGCAGGGTAATTGCTGGCCCTCTCCAGTGCTGCCTGCAGCCCTCACCTAGGTCTGAGCATGGTGCATGAGGAGGGCAGGAGCCTGCCAAGATCATCCCTGCTGCTGCCTGGTCTTGCCATCAGCAATCTTTGCACGCAAGGTGCTGCTCAATGTGGGTATAGCTCTACTGGTGAAGAGGCGCCAGGCAATGTTATCTAAACTCTGTGCCAACGGATACGTTAAGATACACACAAATGTTAGCAAGGGCGTTTCCTTAACAATGTTTTAAACCACCCATAGCAGCTATGTGGACCAAGATGACAAAGTGCAGAGCGACCAAGCAAAGGACCATCTTCCCTCTCCCCCAGGCTGTAATGTTGGTACCTAAGCACAGTTGAACGCCTGAGGTTCAGGGAGAGTCTGGCTGTTAGAGCTGTCCTGACTGTTGCTTTGCTTGCATGGGTAGGTCTGGACAGCCTGGTGCTGTGGAAGGAAAGCCCAGGAGCCACAGAAGCCTCAGAGGAATTCTCTTGTTCTATTTCCAGCCCTTCTTTTTAAGATACAAAGGACTTCAGATCAGATGCATTTCTGAAGCTTATCTGTGTGAATATTTGACTGCTTATCCAAACAGAACAAAAACCTTCAAACCTTCTGAGGCCCATCCATCAAGAGCCTTATCTCCCCATGTCACCATTCAGCTCCCGGCTGCTGCTGCTCGGAGCCTCCTGCCAGCCGGGGCTTGGCTCTCCCCTCTAGCTTCCCATATCCATCCCCAATCCAGGCAGCTACATGGCATTATCCACAGTCTCCTCCTTGGCTCCCTGCTGCTTCAGTGATGGCCTTTGCATTGCATGCAGGCCTGGGCTGCTGCATGGTCTGCAGCCAGCCAGCATCCCAATGGGCTGCATTTGTGCTGCTGTATTGCAGCCCACCATCTCCATCTCCCACACACGCAGCCATCTGGGCTATGCACACTGACTGCTTGGCCCCAAGAAGCAGAACATTTGTCTGGTTTTATGGGATATTAATGAAGCCCAGATAAAGGAATGCAGTCTCCTCTGTCTGAGGTTCAAAGACTGAAATATCCGAGGAGAGTATTTCCGATCTGCTTTCTGGTAGAAAGGAGGTTTTGTAAGAGGTCCCCTAAATCCCAGCTGTTGGGTATGGGAAGAGGGGGTGTCAGCCCTCACTGCCTGACAGCCACTGGTCCCCTCTGCTGGAGCATCCTCATTGCTCGGTCAGGCTGCTAGAGACTCAGATAGCATCCCTAAAAACCCAGGTGGTAGCTGAGCACAGGACCTGAGCCACTGAGAAGCCCTAGGAGCATGGCAAGCCAGCATCCTCAGTCCTGTGCAGGTTCCTGTCCAGGTACAAGATCTGTGTAGTTAGTCTTATGCCCAATTCATACAATGTGCTATTCAGCCTTGTCAGAAGAGCCTCTGCAGTGCCTTGTACTTGGTATCGGGGCCACAGGACATTTCTTGATTCGAAGCTCAGCTGGCACAAGAAGTCGTCTGCAGTCCCGCTGTCCTGTCAGAGCCACGGCCAAAAACAACAGGGTGAAGACTTGGAAAGAACCACCCATCCACAGCGCAACCGAGTTAAAACGGGGGCCTGGCTGGTTTGGGGCTGGAGAACAGCTTTTAGGCAGGTCAGAGGCTGAAATCCTGCGCACAGCGGCAGGGATCTGTGGTCTCTGCTGCTTGGTACTGCCTGGTCTCAGGCCAGATCTAGACAAACCTTGGCATCAGGGTGGTATTTTCCAATGGGGACTGTTCTCCTACGGTCCTTTTCACAGGGGGCTGGCCCATGGGCTGTTGTTGCTCTCCTCCTTGTGGTTTCAAGTTTCTTCTCTGTTTTGATAGTCAGAAGGGTAAAACTCATTCCCATCTCACATATAACAACAAGTTTGACTCAACGACAAGAGAATAACTGTACTTGTTATACTGTAGTGTATGATAAGCTATTTATAAATGTCATATCACTTCTGGGTCATCTTCAGCGTTTACAATAAAGATTTAATTTAAACACCATTTTCCAGTGTTGACAGATATGATAAATACATTTTTGTTCCAATAAAACCTGATTTCAACAATGTTTTGCAAAAATCATTACGAGCTAAGTATTATTCCCTGATTTTTTTTGCTCTGTTTGTCTCCATGTTCCAGTGTTTAGTTTAATGTTACATTCCATTACAGAAAAAACCATCTGTGACTGCAGTAATTCGTTCACTGAGGCCTCTGCTTGAGGGATGGGAGGATGCTTTTGGGGAGAGTGATGGAGAGAAGTGTTAGCTCATGTCAGGGAGGGCTCAGGGCAGTTGCAGCACCTCTCTGCACCATTATGGGTTATTGTGCCTTCCTTGCAGCTCCACGGGGAACTTAAACTCACCACCACTGAGAGATACGCTGCGTTGAAGGGGCTCAGGATGCTTGACCTGGTGCTGGCACGAAGGTGCTTTGTCACAAGCAGGGCTCTCAGGCCTTTGTGACACCACTGCAGTGGTGACAGCAGCACATCAGCATAGCTTCAGGGTATCATATGTTTGTGCAGTGGCCCGTGTCCTGTCCCCTGGCTCCAGTGGCAAATGGGGCTTGTTTTAGCTCAGTCTCCCCCACTGAAGTTATTCCTCCAGGTGCGAAGATGGTGGCCACCTCCTCCTGTCCAGAGCATCCTTCCTCTCTTCCAAAGGCTCCTTTTCAGGCTTCAAGACCAGTGGCAAAACCAGCACTCAGGGTGCTGCTGCAAAGCCCATTGGCAACTTCATGGTAATTGAGCTAACCTTGACATTCCAGGTGATCCCAAAATAAAGCCAAGAGGGCATAGTGGGACAGACTTAATGTCTGGAAGGTGAGGTTAAACAGAAGTCCTCCATCCATGGGAGGTTGCGTTCCTGTTGCATTCCTGTTCCTGTATCTATTGATAAGCTGAGTCCCTCCAGAATTTCTCAGGACCTTCTCTGGTTTTCCTGCTTTCCCATGGAAACGGCTCTGAGAAGGGTCTCTTTTACTGCAATCAAACGTTTTAATTCTGCATTAAAATAGCTCTTGCATCAGCTACCATTGTATTGTGGATGCAAATGCAGCACAACAGAGCTCTTACATGTTGTGAGGTGAGTGGGTCAGATCCTGTGCTGGAAAAACAGAAGTACAAGGAAAACCAACTTGGTTTAAAGTGCTTTAAAGCTGCTGCCTATCATTTGAGCCACACAACTTTCAGCCCATACTTCTCACACCACCTCCCTGATAGGCAGTCAAACAAAAGATGATGCTACTTGGAGAGCACATCAGTGTGATGGAGACATGCAAATGCTGACACTTGTATCCACACAGACTGGCCTCCATCTGCAAGGAGCTTCCATCTTCCTGAAAAATACCTGTGAATGAATACCTGGGCATGCAGATGCAGAAGGGAAGGGAGGTCTTCATTTGGTGGGTTGCCGTGTAGGTCAGGCTGCTTTCGTGGTGATACCTAGAGGATGTCATCTGGTGCAGCCAGCTATGATAATCCTTTCACTGGTACTGGTGCTGTGAGGCTCTGTGGACATCAGTTTCCAAGGCAGATGCTAGCTCTGCTGGGCAGCCTGCCCCAGTGAGGGCAGTGGGTGAGGAAGTGAGCGGTCAGCGCCCAAGGGCTTTGCTGGCTGGCTCCTGCTGTCCTCACTCAGATCTGCACTGTGCCCCTGGGGACAAGAGCTGGATCCCAGGTGCAAAGGCCATGCTCTTTACAGCTCTCCCCCAGCCCCACAGTTGTGGGTGGGATGGAGACTGCTTGGCCGTGCAGCAGCGAGTGGCATCACCCCAAAACCTGGGGTGGGACAAGGCACTGGTGGGGGAGCTGGGAAGGACAAGGGGTGACAGCTCTGGGCTGCCAGGTCTGCTCTGACAGGAAGGCCTGAGGACTGCCGACCCCCTGGGGTTTACTCGGTGTCCGGCTGGAGACCAGTAACGAGTGGTGTCCCCCAGGGATCGGTGTTGGGACCGGTCTTGTTCAACATCTTCATTGCTGACATGGACAGTGGGATTGAGTGTGCCCTCAGCAAGTTTGCCGATGACACCAAGCTGTGTGGTCCGGTTGATATGCTGGAGGGAAGGGATGCCATCCAGAGGGACCTTGACACGCTTGTGAGGTGGGCTGATGGCAACCCTATGAAGTTTAACCAAGGTCCTGCACCTGGGTCAGGGCAATCCCAAGCACAAATACAGGTTGGGCAGAGACTGGATTGAAAGCAGCCCTGAGGAGAAGGACTTGGGGATGTTGGCTGACAAGAAGCTCAATATGACACATCAGTCAGTGTACACTTACAGCCCAAAAACCGAGTCCTGGGCTGCATCAAAAGGAGCGTGACCACCAGGTCGAAGGAGATGATCCTGCCCTTTTGTTCCACTCTCATGGAACTGCACAAGTCCTAGGACCCTAAACATAACAGGGATGTGGACCTGCTTGAGCAGGTCCAGAGGAAGACCATGAAGATGCTCTGAGGGCAGGAGCAGCTCTACTCTTGAGACAGGCTGAGAGAGCTGGGCTGGTTCAGCCTGGAGAAGGTCCTGGGGAGACCTTAGAGCAGCTCCAGTGCCTAAAGGAGCCAACAAGAAACCTGGAGAGGGACTTTTTGCAAGGGCCTGCAGTGACAGGACAACGGAATGGCTTTAAACTGATAGGAGATTTAGATAAGACCTTAGGCAGAAGCTCTTCCCTGTGAGGGTGCTGAGGCGCTGGCACAGGGTGCCCAGAGAAGCTGTGGCTGCCCCATCCCTGGCAGTGCTCAAGGCCAGGTTGGACACAGGGGCTTGGAGCAACCTGCTCCAGTGGAAGGTGCCCCTGCCTGTGGCAGGGTAATCTGGGTTAATCTCTAAGGTCCCTTCAACCCAAACCATTCTGTGATTCTCTGAAATAACAAACTGCTAAATAAGCATGTGTGTGCAGAGCCGAATACCGAATACTGCTGGAATAGGGACCAGAGACGTTCGTGTCAGGAAGGGTTCTTAGAGCTCCTGCTTGTAGCCCTGCTGATAAGGCCGTTTCCAAGAAATTGCCCAGCCCTTAACTTCTAGAAACCCTCTCTTCCCAGGTCAATAACCTTTTATGGACTGCATCCTGCTGTCACTGTACGAGCAAACACGGTCCAGGCAGGACCTGCTGCAAGTGATACAAGAGAGAGGAGAACCCGTGTCGCTATAAGAAGGGATCCAGAAACACTGGCGCAGCAAACTGAAACACGCAGTGAAAAGTGCTTTTGGTCATTCTGGTGTTGGGAAAGCACAAGGAAATGTTCTTTAACTTCATTTTTCTTTGGCCAAGTCTCCTCCTTGCCTCAGGGGGACTGAGGTGGTGTTAGCAGTGCTGCTGCTCTCCCATTCCTGTGCTGTGCGGGCTGCAGTGCTGCAGGGCTTGGATTGCCTCCAGGGTCTTCCCTCTTCCTAGGGAGTGCTCAATCAGCCCTAAGAGTCTGCACCCAGCCTGCTCCAACACCAGTGCCCTGCAGATCCCTTCCTTGTTTTTGGCCAGCCTTAACTTCAAACACAAACAGAGCCTCTTAGGAGAGGTTTTCCATAGCATCTTGCTGCTCCATTAGGAAAAACATTCACTGTGTCTCTGCGTGAGAGCACCCGGACAGGGCTGATTGGACTCAGTTTTTTGGCTTCTTCATTTTGTGGGGACTTTTTAAACCATCTTATGCAGGTGTGGGAGTTGACACAACAGAGCATGCACTGCATTAGAGTCCATCCAGCTTGTGTGTAAACACCACTCATCCCTTCCTAAACCTCTTAGGAGCTGTTTCATAAACAGAATGCTTTGCTTAATGCCCAGATCATGTGCCATTTCCTCTGCAGGGCCGGTGGTGGAGCAGGCATGGGCTGAGCCCTGTGCCCTGCAGAACAGTCCCTAGAGCTGGCAGCAGAGCCAGGCAGAGGCTACCACCTGCTGGACCTTTCTCATTGACTCCCTGCTCTGAACCTCCTCACAATGCCATTTACTGATGGCAGCGAAATGCTGTGCGCTGAGCATCGCGGCACAAACACCTCTCGCTAGCTCTTCATCAGTAACAGGGCTATTGAGCTGGGGTAGCTGTGTAAACGATTAGGATGCTCAATGAGTAGTTCTGTGGGACTGACCTGTTTGCTGCTCATTTGGGGTCTCACATATGTTTTCCAGAGTCGGGGTGTGCTCTCATCCTTGCTGCCCCTGCAGGAGAGAGGCACCTTCCTGAGCTGAACTTGCGAACCTCATGTTTCCCCATTGAAACTTGCTCCTACCAAAAAAACAGAAATTACTCTTCCAACAGCCCTTAAGAAGGGGGAATAAACTCAATGCATACTGGATGGGGGTATGCCTGAATATGTGGGATCGCACACTTGCAACGGGCAACTTGAGGGCCTTCATGGGAAGCACCCTTGCATGCTTAAGGGTGTTTATGGGAAGTGGTGCTAGAACGTGAACCTAGCTCTGCCGTGCAGTCATCATCATGCAGGCAACACTGCTGAGCAGCCAAGTCAGATCTACAGGGCTGCTGCTCCTGTGAAGGTGCAGGACCTGGCCTGTGTAACCCAGTCAACCCAGGCCCAACTCAAGCATCTTGGCCAAACAAGTCCTGCATCTCACCCTGACTCCTGCAGCCTAGGACTTAGCATCTCCTTTGGAAGGGCAAATCTTGTGGATCCCACAGGACTGAACGCCCACTGCTGCCAACTTGCCCCAATGGGCTCATGATGCTGCAGCCTATGCATTTCTGAGGCCAAGACTCTGTTTTTGCACCAAGAACACTGAATGCTGTCAACACAGCTTCCTGATCTAGGCTGTTATTTTGGATTGACCTGCTCTACTGAGCTGCCCTGAGCCTCGGCAGGTCATGCTCACACCTACAGCACACCATGCTCCAGCTGCCCAGTTAGCCAGGCTCTGGGAAGGTCACTGGAAGGACTCCAGTGGCCTCAAATAGGAGTTGACTCATGCCCCATGAGAGAAAAACAAGATGTCTCTGCATGTGGAAAAATGTTATGGAAACTGTATCATTCATGCACAAAATCTGCGCTTCAAACTTTATGATATAAAATACGTAATATTGTAAATAGAAAGGAAAACTGCATGAGGCCTGGTGCGCATTAAAATTGTTGGCATGTGAAAACATCCCTTCCTATAAACACAGCTGGGGTCTGGTACACAAGTAAGCATCCAAAGCTAGAAAACTTGGACCATGTCTGCACTCGGTAGAAGCACTTCTTTCTGTAGCAGTAAGTCATTTCTAGGCTCATCCCTTGTCAAGAGTGATGCAGAGTAAATGGAGTTATCAATATAAGGTGAGGCAGCAGTGCAACAGGTATGCTTCAGGGGCTCTTAAGTACAGCAGCAGCACCAGAGAGTGCTGCCCAGGGCAGAATAGGTGCTGAGGGCACCCCAGGGGCAGGCTGCAGCACTTGGCTTGCTTAGGTCTTTGGGGAGGACTAACTCTGGTCAGATCCTGCCCCACTGATGCTGGACAGGTTTTCACCATGGTGCTCAGCAATGCAGAGTCCCTGCAATTCCCACAGCTGCCATCTGCAGCTGGATCCTATGTCCAGCAGGAGCTGATTGCCATGGTGCAGGGAGCAGGATTGAGCATGTCACCTTGAGGAAAAGAGCAGAGGAGGGCTTAGCGTGCACAGCAAATGCAGCTCTTGGGGAAGAAGATGAATCAATCAGGTGTTAACCAGCAATTTGTCAAGCAGCCTCTAACGCCAGCTGCTGGTGCTGTCAAGTGCGCAGTGGCAAGTGATGGATCCTTCTGCATCTCCTCTGGAGTTCTTCAGTGCTGCTCAGCAAATGGGAGAACCCATTCAGCTGCTGACTGCAAGTGGCTCTCTTCTGACCTGGGGCCATGGGGCACACTGTAGCTCAGTCTTTCCCTCTGTGCCATGGTTCCTTCTCTGGCAGGAGCATCAGGAGCACTGCAGGCACTGCACATCTGTCTCCTCACAGGCTGGAGCTGAAGTGCTTCCCATCTATCACTGTGTGTGCCTCTCTACCACCTCTGTGGCAGAGGGGTCCCACCATGCACCCTGCAGCAGCTGGGGTGCAAACACATTCAAGTGATACAGAGAGCCGAGTGAAATCCCCCACCTGCACCATTTGTCCACTGTTGCAACCAGATTGCCCTTTTTTAGCCCAAAACCACATGCAGGACAGCTGGTCACACTGTGCAAGCCCATCACTGTTCCTCATGCCTACAGAGCACAAGAGCTGTGAGAGGGATTAAGGGCTCTTGGGCTCTCATGCCACAGTGATATGGGTTGGCTGTGGAATGTGGCTCAGCTAACTGGGCTATATTGGTTCCCTGCTGGATCATGTTCCCCTAATGGACATCAGGAGACATCCAGCTGCAATGACTAAGCTCTTCTGACATTCCACAATTCCAACAAATAAAGTGTTTCTTGAAAATAAGCTCATGTGTTGTTTTGGGAAATGAGTGAAGTATCGGCCTGGTTGCTTTGGTGTGGGGGACACCAGGCACTAACACGAGCATCTTGCCTCTCCTCCTTTGATGGGTTTGGAATGAGCTCTGGAGGTCTAACTGCAGAGAGTAATGATGTGTGAAAGCTCACTTTCATTTTTCACTCTACTTTTTTGGAAGGTGGAACATTTTCCAGTTGACAGCACCATGCTAAACCCGCATGAGGCAAGCGGCTATTTTTAACCAGACAGAGACTATCTGAGAGTCTGCTGCTAAATCATTTTAAACAAGGAAGAAATCATGGGATCCAAAAGTGGTGCTGGGAGGGTGGGGGTATAAAGGCTTTTATCATGCACTTGTTCCAATAACTGTTCAACTGCTTTGGGACTGATGGCGACTAACTGAATGCTGCTCTGGGGTCACTTTGGGTGGTGGCTGCATTGTACAAAGCGCTTCTGCTTTGAGAGGCAGGTCCTCAGGTTAGAGCAGCTTGAGAGGGTACCAGTGCTCACTGTGCCCTTTGCAGCTCCACTGTGCTCTGCCAAATGGGAGAAGACACTCGAGCATCTCAGCACTGCCCTTCTCTGAGCCCCCATCACCTGTATTAGCTGGGTGCAAGATGCTGCATGCTTGTGGGATCAAGGAGAAAGGGTTGTCCTTGCACCTGACAGTGACAAGCACTGTTTCTCCTTCCTCTGCCAATGCCAGTGCATAGGTGGCACTTCAAATAACACAAGTTTGCCAGATGAAATAGGCTTTATGGATAAACTGAGGAATTCCCTTCACGTTTCCTTTGTCTAACACATCTCAGACACACAGCAGCCCTCTTCCTCATTGGAGAGCTGGCAGCTATGGACTAAGGCAGCTTCTCACATAAGGAAAGGGAGACCTAGAAAGTACTCCTGAGTTACAACTGCCCTACAGCCCATAACCCAAACTCTGCTAGAAGCCTGTCAGCCTGTTTGTGTCAATAAATGTGTAGCCTATTTATACTCACCCAGAGCACAAGTGTGGTGAAGGTAGGGTTTAGCTTTGTAGCTCCATTGCATTCTGCAGCGTTTGGTCTCAGAGGTGAGCTGAGTCCATGTAGAAACGTGGCAATGTGGTGCCAGGGCAAAGGCTGGAGGAATGCTTCTGCATTCAGCCCTGCCAAGGTCTGCAAGGCTCTGTGGTCGGCAGTGTTCTCCCATTTTGCAACAGGAAATCAAACCTCCTTCTTTGACCTGCTCTGGGACTTGGTCGCTAGCCTGTCTTCTCAGTGTCATTGAAACTGTGATTGGGATGCATGTCCTCAGCCTCCTTTAGACCAGTCTCTTGTCTCCAGCTTCCCAAACGGTGCTGCTCCTGGGTTCCTCTACACTGGAAACAAAAGCCAAACCCTGCCCTGGGTTTGCACTGCAGCATGGCTGGGGCAGAGTGTGCGGAGATGACACCAAGGTATTATGGAGAAGTCCTGTGTCTGCTTGCCACACAACAAACCATAGTGTCTTCTTTCTGTGGAGATGGGAATGTTCAAATGAACTTTCTCCCAAACCATCAATATAATCTACAGGAGGAGTGAGTGCGTATCAGGAGTAGTTTTAGATGTCAACTTGGTGGCATCCTCCAATGAGGAACCTATTGGCCACGGTAAGTAGGTTGCAGCTCTCCGGTGTCTCTGCTGCACTGTGTTTGCTTTTGCAAACATCCTAAATGCGAGCTATAAGACTTTCTGGCTGCAAGGAGTCAAGCAAATTTATCCAAAGGACGGGGTGCACCCCCTTTAGAGAGCTGCCAGTGTCAGTGTCTGCAGCATGGGGAATGGAGCTCACTATAAATGATCCTTGGACGTACTGTTTGTAAGAGCAATTGCAAAGTAAGGGGAGCACAGCACAGGCTGCTGTGACCTGCACCAGCTTCTGCACAGAACCCAGGGCACGGCAAAGCCCTCATTGGATAGTTACAGCTGTCACTGTAGCTGTCACCTCGTGGTTTTTCTCTTACTGTGCATGGAAAGAAGTGAGAATCGAGGCTTGCGTCGCTACCCATGACGTTACGTGCAGCACAAGCTGCCGAGCTCACACATGTGGTCTGCGGGGCCTTGGAAAGAGAAGATTTGCCTCTCCCATAGGACTTGGCTCCCACATGGGATCTCCATCCCTGCATAAGCCCAGAACTGTCCTTCCAGACCCTCTTTTCCCCCTTTCCCCATGGCTATTTCTGATGTCAGCCATGCTCTCAGGACACTGCTCAGGGGAAGGGACATCCCCCTGCTCACCACCAAGGCACACCACAAGTGTGCAAAGCTGACCCAAGCCTTTCGCCTGAGGAACCATGCAGTTCAGCTGATGCCATGGACCAGCACCCAGCGTGCTCACACTCGCATGCCACGCGTAGCTCGTCCTGTTCCTGCACTGCACTCTTGAGTAATGGGGCCCGACACGTGTGTTTTTCCAGAGCACAATCTCTTCAGATCAAATTAATTCTGTGATTTCCATCTGCTTCCTCCCCTGCATAAATGATGAAGACTTCCTGAAGCTAACGGCCAAGCTTGCTCCAAGCTGGGACATTACAATTAATCCTTTGTTCTTTGGTACTCTCTGCAGCCTGATGGCTCTGGGTGCTACTTCTCCCTTATCACCTGCAGACCCATAGGTCCCAAAGCTGCAGACAAAGAGGCATTTGGGGATAAAGAGTAGGGCGAAGAAGAGTATGAAGTGACTTGTCTGTGGGTTTGAGCCTGCCTGGAGGCTCACAATGAAAGGTCTTTGCCTGTTGAGTTGTTGCCTGGGGACCACCACAAATGGCCTCATAGGAACCTGCAGCTGCATCCCACTGCCCCGGTCCAAGGGTGACCCATGTTTCTGAGGACATGGTAACAGAAAGCTGTGTTTGGAAACACCAGACAACCTCTCCTTTCCAATCTGAGGGGGTGCTTGTTGAATAGGATGTTTGTATCTGAGCCCTAGCAACGCTGTGTCCTGTAGGTCCTCTTTGCATTAAGAGGAACTGAGATTCTGATGGGAACATCTTGTATTGTGCATGCATTTCCCCTCTCCCGCTTATCAGGGGTTGCATCAAGTTGCTTATATTGAAGTCTAAAATACAGATGAAGCTGTGAAACAGGAGTAATAAAAGCTGCTCATCAGTAGATACCCCAGAAGTACATCCTGTTAATAAAGGGTATTGGGTGAATAAAATGCCTTTTACTCCTTGATCAAGACATTTTTGCTTACTGCTTTCTAGCACAATATAGTGTTGGGCCTGAGCCAGGATGTTTATACTTTTGTGTGGATCTACATTTGCATTTTCTCATGTCTAGTTCTATTAACTGAGTGATTGCTGCTATAAGCAGTGCTGGCACCACAAAATGTTCATAGCCTGTAAAAGGCATGAGCAGAAGGCTAGAAATCACATCCTGCATCTCTCTCTTACCTTCAGTGCAACCACCAGTACATATGCTACAGGTATGACCTCTCCCCATCAGAGATCTTGATGTCCTTGGTGAAGTGTATTCCTTCTTCCTTATAAAACCCTACTCACATCCTTATCCAGCTTTTTGTTGGATGCAGCATCTTGGTGCTGAGCTGCAGCTTTCCTGGCTTATTCTTCTGGTCTGATCTAGTGGGGTTTTTAAGTGTGGAGGATTTAAACTACTTAGTTAAAAACATACTCACCTGAGCATGCAGTGCTTGCTTCAGTATCACTCCTCAGGGACGGGGCTGGGGGTTGCACTGAAGGTAGGGAGAGAGATGCAGGATGTGATTTCTAGACTTCTGCTCATGCCTTTGATAGGCTATGAACATTTTGTGGTGCCAGCACTGTTCATGCCAGCAATGCAGTCAGGTAATAGAACTAGACATGAGAAAATGTGAATGTAGATCCACACATTGATGGCTTTGTTGAGGCCAAGGCCCTCTTTCTAGCACTGGTTTTACTTGTGTGTGCTTTGTGTCCTTCTCTTGCCTGCCGGCTGAGGTCTACGTCCCTCTTACACAAGCAGACGTTGTCGGTGTTTTCCTTCTTGATTGCCCTGTGTGTAATTTAGACTCCACCAGCAGCCTTTAGATTATGTCACTGCATTATTCTAACAGTGCTTTTCTTGGCTGCAGGTTTGCTTTTCTTGGCATTGCAGTCAGGGCATCTTTGCAGACATGTACACTTGCTGCACACTCTGCTTCTCCCTTTGTGCATCTTGTGCTCGCCTCTGCAAATCTGAACAGCAAAGTGCTCATTTTGCAGTTCTTGTTCACAATGGCCAACGCAATTTCTCTTCCCCTTTGATTTTCATACGTCAGGATTTATCCTGGATGAACGTTGTCCTTGTACTGCATGAAATCTTTAACGTTTCCTTTGTGGTTGGAACTGGATGATCTTAAGGTCCTTTCCAACCCTAACTATTCTATGATCTTATAGCAGAGCATAGAAGATCCAGGCAAGGATCAGGAAGAGTTTGTGCTGGTCCTGCACAGGCAAAACCCAACACTCCTGTTCCCCAACTTCTGCTCTATCTTCACATGGGACAACAGAGGGACATGGACAGGAAAACGGGAGCATCAGGAAATGCTGATGAAGCATTACCCAGCCTGATAGACGTACGTGCTGGGCACTATTCATTTTCAGACCTTTGTCAGCAGCCATGCAAAGGGATTTCAAAGGAGCTGTGAAGGATAACTAGGTACTTTGGAGTGGTTTTCATCGCTGCCTCCACAGCTCTGCTGTCACGTTTTCCTTGTCCTTCCCTGGATGCATGCCTTCCCAACAGAACGGGTCTAGGATTGTGTTTTGTATAGATAAGCCCATTCCTTACTCCTGGCAGTTCTGCTTTCAAGTTGTCTCCAGCTTCCCACAATAGTGCAGGGCTCTTGGTGGATTCATTTCAATCCTCACATTTTTCATCCCCAATACTATTACAACACAATTTGCCCTTTCTTGGAAGAGCTGACAGTCAGATCAGACATTTATAACTTGTCAGTAGAGACTTGTGGTTTCTTGTATTATCAATTATATTTCTTGCCTGAGCTTTCTGTAAAACAAAACCAAAGCAACCACCACCCCACCACCCCCACCGCCCCCCCAGTAACTATCTTTTTCTTCTCTAAACCCATCAGAAATCCTAGAAAAGCCTTGAGTTAGAATCTACATCTTTCCTTTCTCTCCCCCTGCCCATGCATTGCTATTTCTGTGCTCTCTGTCCCGGCATTCCCAGCTCTTAGGTGCCACAGCATCGCCCCATACACCCAGGGCAAACTGATACGTTCCACATTTTGTACCACACAGAGTAAATTTGCCAGACTCTTGGCCTCCAGGAACCTAGCAGCAAACTGGAAACACAAGCTGAGTCTGCCCTCATGGCTTCTTGTCGTAAGATATAGGAAGAAACAAGAACAAAACCTGTCCCGGTGATTATTCTGCGAGAAAGGGGTACGGGAAGCCCGAGGTTTAAATCAGGGATGGTGCCGATGGGATTATTTGTGTGGAAGCACAATGTGAGTAATCCCAAAGCTGAGTGAGGTCTGGCAGGGGCTGGGGTCCCTGGCTCCTTTGCAGGCAGCAAGCTTCCAGAAGCATGGAGAAGAAAGAGGAGAAGGGAAAATTGATGGGATTGGGAGCCGCCATGGAGCCCAACGCAGGCGGATACTTCCCAAAAGAAATCTCCAAAGTAAACACATTTGTGCAAACCATTTTTGTGCCACGTTTCCAAAGAGGGACAGACTTTTCTGTTTCCTTTTGACATATATCCACTCAAAAGTGCGTGTTTTGGATGCCGTGGGGTGGAACAAGGAGAAGTTAAGGCCATGCTGTCAGCTGTGCTCCAGACCTGGGCTTGCATTGAGCTGAGTTCATTCTACAGAGGAGGGGCTGTGACATTCCAAAAGCAAGTGGGGTTTGCTCCTGTGGGGTTTGCTCCTGTGCCAGGATGGCCTGTTTAAAAACTGTTATATATTTCCTGCCCCATCCCTTAGCCTTTCCCCAGGTAACCAGTTCCCAGCCCCTTCCCCTCCCCTATATGTTGGTTTTAAGCCTTTTCTGTGTCCTGCAGACAGGCAGCTCCCTAGAGCCTGAAGGAGCAGTGAGGGCTGAGATGAGGGCAAGGGAAAGCACACATGGGGGCTGCTCACACCACTTGTTCTCAGTGTTTCTGCACACCACACTAGCCTGAAACTGTGATTAATAGTGCCCAGCCCAAGCTTTCCTTCCTCTAAAGCCCATCCAAGGCACAAACCCAGACTGAAACAGGGCATTTTTTTCTCTAAGCATGATGTTTTCATGCAAGCCTTTCTTCAGGCCAAGCCTCAATGTGTCACGGACCAGCCCAGCTCCTCAATTCACAGTGAATCGCAGGTAGGGAAGTCCCACAAGTGAAAAGCGCATTGCAGGTGAAGGTCTGCTGCACCTTCTTGATAGAGCGAGCTGGGTTTTCTGGTTGTCTTCACAGCCCCGGCTAACAAAGCCAGGTCTGAGGCCAGACTGGCTCCTTTTCCCTCTTGTTTGTACATTACTGTGAGGGTGCTGAGGCGCTGGCACAGGGTGCCCAGAGAAGCTATGGCTACCCCATCCCTGGCAGTGTTCAAGGCCAGGTTGGACACAGGGGCTTGGAGCACCCTGCTCTAGTGGAAGGTGTCCCTGCCCAGGGCAGGGGTTGGAACTGGATGAGCTTTAAGGTCCCTTCCAACCCACACCATTCTATGATTAGGATATGAGGGGTCAGGACCCGCACTGACCTCCCTGGCTGTTGTGTCTGGGCTTGTCACAAGGTCACTGCACACAGGATGGTGCCTAGCCGGGAGCTGCTCCTCTGTGCCCCCATCAGCACGGTGGGGATGGGGCGCCAGCACAGGAGCCTGCGAGGCTGCTCTGAGTCACCCTTTGGAAGGGCCCCACTTCCTTGCTGTCTGCTCCAAGGCTGCTTTCTTGGCAGAAGCCTCCCCCTGCAGCCAGTGCTAACCCCGCTGCTTTGGTTGGTCGGGTTGGGGTTTTTCCAGTGTTTGCTCTGATACACAATTAACGCAACGTAAGTGCCTCCGTTTATTGCTCTCTAGAGATGCCTTTTTGGCTTGCACGTCCCGGCCTCTGGGGACATTCCTATTGTTTCAGCTACCGCCAAAGCCAAGGAATGCTAAATGATACTGTCCTTGAGAGAGCTCACCCGCCACCGTGCCTCAGCATTTGCCTAGACATTGTATATAGTGAGACATGCTGCAGTGGGTTTGGCATTACAAGGTGACCACTACCAGCAAGGTCTGGGTTATGCCAGCAACCCAGGCAAGGTCAGATCGGTCTGCAATAGTTGACTGGTCTTGCCCCGTCAACAAGCACCCTCAGAAGACTGCAGGGGAAATCTGAGAGAGGGAAATGGTTTGACGTAATTCAGGTGACAAATGTGCCTCGTGCTGCAGGCTTGATGCCAAATCTCCCACATCTCTGCTCCAGGGGCTTCACCTGCCTGAGGAGCCCAACCCAGGTCTTGGGGTAGAGGTCCCACATGTTGAAATGGCAGTCATTCCCTGCCAGCAGACTGTCTCAATGCATTTGGTATCAGGATTGCATGGCCCCGTGGCTTCAAAGGACAGCATCCATGGCATGGGTACCTCGATTGGTGGCTGCTGGCTTCCTGCTGCGGTTTTGAAACAGAGGCTTTCCTCCGCCAGTCCCTGCTGATGCAAAAGGCCTGCTTAGCTCCAGCTGGATCTTCCTAGAGCCCAGTGATGTCTGATTAAAGCCAAGCAAAACAAGGGTCTGTGGATGCTGGGGCAGGGTTTACCTGGAGCTGTGCAATCACCTCCATCAGGCTGCAGGTCACAGCGTGGCACTGCAAGGGGAAACACACAGTCCTTGCTTTGTCTAAAGGCTGAGCAGTCACCTGCAGTGAGTAGTGAGCTGCTTGAAGAGCCAAAGAGCCACACAGCTTGGGATCGGGTGGACAGCAGGGGTGATAACATCACCCCTGGGACAGTCGTGTCTCCATCTCCACCGCAGTGGAGGCCTGTTCCTTATGCCAGCCATCCCTACTGAGCCCTAGGGACAGATCAGACATGTGGCAAGGGGAAGGAACCTGGGAAAGAGCATCGCGAGCCTGGTTGCCAGCAGCCTGTGTCACTTTGATGATAGCCCATGGCAAGGTGACAGCAGCTCATTCTGATTTCTCACTTCACCTTATGGCTGAAGATCCCCCTCTCCAAAAGGGTGATGCCCCTAAACATTATGCAGAGTCCATCTAAGCAATATTTCCCTGATAATCTGAGCTCTAAGGTGAGGCCACACCAGCTAAATAGTGCAAGTCATGTACAGCATGATTGGGTCACAGCTCGCCCTGAGCCCAGGCTCATTGTTTTCCAACCTCTTTGACTTGCCAAACTCCCTACAGAATGTGCAGAGCCATGAAACAGGTTTAGGCTGACTGGCGCTGGGCTTGTGTTTTCAACCCATAACTTGGCCATATGCTGCTTTTACTCAATGTTGATACAAGGAATTCTCACCTTCTTCTCTCCCCCGTGCCAGGCACTGACGGGAGTTAAAATTACTTCAGATCTAGCATTGTCAGAGTTACTTTTCATAGAATCCCAGACTGGTCTGTGTTGGAAGGGACCTTAAAGCTCCTCCAGTTCCAACCCCTGCCACGGGCAGGGACACCTGCCACTGGAGCAGGTTGCTCCAAGCCCTGTCCAACCTGGCCTTGAGCACTGCCAGGGATGGGGCAGCCACAGCTTCTCTGGGCACCCTGTGCCAGCGCCTGAGCACCCTCACAGGGAAGAGCTTCTGCCTAAGAGCTCAGCTCAGTCTCCCCTGGGGCAGGTTCAAGCCATTCCCCTTGGCCTGTCCCTACAGGCCCTTGTCCAAAGCCCCTCTCCAGGTTTTCTGCAGCCCCTTTAGGCACTGGAGCTGCTCTCAGGTCTCCCCTTCAGGAGCCTTCTCTTCTCCAGGCTGATCCAGCCCAGCTCTCTCAGCCTGGCTCCAGAGCAGAGCTGCTCCTTTTTTAATGAGCTCTTTTCACCGTGCAGCCCCACACCCCTCTGGCTGCAACCACAACTTGAAAAGACTTTGCCCTGCATTTGCACCTTGTTTCCAGCCATCTCCATCCTCAAAGGCAGCACTGGCTCCTGAAGATCAGAGGTTGGATGGCCCAGGGCAGGATTTAAAGACCCATAAGCCACCCCGGAGGTGCCTGCTAGGCTGTGCCCACCTACCTCATGTCAAACATTAGTTTTGGTTAGAGCTTCTCCATGCTCCTCTGCTGCTTCTCCTTATTCCACACACATCGGATTATACTTAAATAAGAACTTCTTAAGAAGCCCATAGGTGTGCAGACCAGGATGGATTCATCCTTTTAGTGAGCAAGGTGCTTCACTTGAGGCAATAGAGCAGCCCCTCTGACACCAGTGTGCAGCTGCACGTGGTGAAGAGCCTTGCAAAACCTGAAGGATTTCCTGACTATAGGGCATCCACTGGAGCAGAACAGCCACAAACACATTGAACAGCCCATTTATACACATTAGACGAGAATAACTTGTTCAGCAATATGCTGCTACTGCAACGGTTACATCTATGCATGCAGAAATCTTGCAGAATCTGGCACAGACCCACTGTGGTTTAATGCAAAATAGCCTGAAAACAACCACAGCAACAAAACCCAACCATAGCTCTCTTTAAAACTCCCACTGAAATAGAGCAGGGAGGGAGGGAAAATAGCAGCACTGATTTCCTCTTTTCAGTCAGCTGGACAATGAACTAGTAGCACTGGGTTACGTATTTATTACCCAATAGCTCCAGTAACAGACTGGCTTACTTCAGGGGTAAGTACTCAACACTAACATGCCATGAAAACCCTTCCTCTGCACACAGAGCTGTGCTGCGTCAGCCTGAAACACAGCCCTCGCTGAAGAGCAGCGTGAGAAGTTGTACTTGCAAACACCACCAAAGCCAAAATAAGTACTTGAGGAAGTTCAGCTTCAGGCTGTTGTTTCCAAGCAGCAGTGGTAAGTACTTGGGGAGCACAAATCAACCTTCGGTTTTGGTAACATCTGTCACAAAGAGCTGTACCTGCTCAGTGGAAAAGTCTGGAAGAGTGAACTGTATAGCAATTCATACAGGTAACAGCAACCAGAGCACTTACTGGGAGCCCTCATCTAGGAAGGTAGTGGTAGTTTGCCATTAAATTCCAACAGAAAAGAGGATACCTCCTTCTCTCATTTAAGGTACTCTGGGAGATAATAAAATCAACTCTGTAAATTATCCCCTTCATCTCCTCCCTTTGTCCTTTTTTCTATCTCCCTATAATCAGGTTGCAAGGGCAATCTCAGATTAATGTAAGCATAGGCACAGTGAACAGCCAGCAACCTGACAGCATCACTTCTTGTTTATTTTTTTGTTAAATACTATCATGGCCAAAACCCGAAGTACATTAGATTTCTTCAAGGAAATAAATAAACCAGAGCAGCAAATAGCATCCCGAATGTGGTGCCAAGGGAATCACCTCTTGCTACTGGGACTGCCAAATTTACAGTACCCCAAGGGCAAGGACTCAAGGGACTGGCAGTAGCTCGCAGCAGTTCTGAATTGCTGCACACCCATCACCTCTCTTTAGGGTGGAAAAGTCTCACACAGGTTCCCAAGAGGTTTAGATTAGACGTTAGCAAGAAGTTATTTCCTGTGAGGGTGCTGAGGCGCTGGCACAGGTTGCCCAGAGAAGCTGTGGCTGCCCCATCCCTGGCAGTGTTCAAGGCCAGGCTGGACGGGGCTTGGAGCAACCTGCTCCAGTGGCAGGTGCCCCTGCCTATGGCAGGGGGTTGGAACCTTAAGGTTCCTTCTGACCCACAGCAGTCTGTGATGCTACGGAAGGCGTGCAGCCCCGTCCTCCGGGGCTCTGCTGTTAGACCTGACGCGCAGTGCCAGTTATGCGGCAGAGATGCACTGCCACCTCTTGTTCACAGAGTGCAACAGAGGAGCACGGGCTGCCAAACTGTGGGTAGTAGCAACGCCTCCAACCGCAGACCATACCGTGTAGCTCTGTGCAGTTAGACCCACTCCTGGTAAGAACAGTTCACCGGCAGTTCAGCTGCTTTCAAGGTATCAGGGGACACCTTATAACAGTCTTCCACTACCTAAAACGGGCGGACAAGAAATCTGGACAGGGAATTTTTACAAGGGCATGTAAGGACAGGACAAAGGGGGATGGCTTTAAACTGACAAAGAGGAGTTTTAGGTTAGGTATTAGGACAAAATTCTTTATTATGAGTGGTGAGACACTGGCACAGCTTACCCAGAGAAGCCCTGTGAGGGAGAAGGGGAGGCTCCCACGCACTGATGACTACCCACCATGGAGCACCTCTCTACTACCACAGGCCTTCACTGAGAGCTATCAGCACAACCTAGAGTCAGGCAGCAGTAAACAACAATGGTACAAACCACAGCCCCAAACAGACTTCCATACATTTGTATGTTTATTATTTCAAAGTACAATATATACATAAAGTATAGTGATGTCTTCAAAAACTTTATACAGAAATGGGTATCTACAAAATTAAAACAATAGACATTCTGTGTATATTCGAACAACATACATACATATATTGGAAGATCTGATGCAGCTTCAGTTAAAACAGAAAAGGGGGAAGGAAGCCCCCATCCATCTTGGGAACGGTTTCACTACCACCCAGCTCCCTCGGTCTGCCCTCTGCCAGGCTTCAGGTCCTTGCGGAGACACGGAACTCCAATTTCTAGTGCCACCTACTGCTGCTATTTACCATCACAGCCGTTTTCCATAGCAGGGCAGATCTTGTTCCCGGAGCCCCTTCCTAAATTGGGGTCTCTGCAGCATGCGGGCTCCCAGATACACACTCGGAAGCCAGAGTTCCGATTTCCTTTTATTTCTGTTTAGTTGTGAACCAAAATACTGTGATGAAAAGTATCTCCAAGAGTAGCTTCGGTTTTATCAGCCGGATATTGCAGGTGCTGGCAGCAACCAATGAGGACGATGAGAATGTATCTGAGGAACAAACTGACCTCTGCTGTTCTGTGGACTTCTATTGCACAAGTCTATGTGGCAATGAGCCACTGATTTCTATAGCATAAAATTATATTCTTCAGTTCAGAGGGTCTGGCTTTAGACACTGACATGATGGTTTTTAGAGAGCAGGGTAAAAGCATAGGCAGCTTTTCTGTAGGGCCTCTAACAACATCTGGATGCATGATGTTGGAATTCCAAGAGCACCCTGAGTATTTAGAAAACAGATGCTTAAGCCTGTAGGATACAACTAGCTACAAGCTTGGGATTTTCAAAAGCAGCCTGTGGCAGTTCCGTGTCTACTAGACACTGAATTTCAGTGACAGCTAGGCAGCTAACCGCTACAGACTGCCTTCAAAATCAGTTTATCATTTATCTGTACAAGTCAGTTTATTTGAGGACAGTTTCAATCTCAGGTTCATCATATAAAGTTTCCAACACATGGGTAAGTGAAATGTGATTGCTACCCAAGCCCTGCACACCAGCTACTGCTCACCTATTTGAACCACCCCATAAAAACCCAGCTTTCAGAGGAAGCATTCTTGTTATGTGCACCAACACCATTACACCCCTGACAATCTACCCTATGGAATCAACAGGCAGCTGGCTTGCCAGCAACATTTCTACAGCTAATACAACACTGCCTCTCAGAAATGAACAACACTGTGAAGCAAAGTTGTTGGCTGACCCAGTGATGCATTTATTCACTGCATTCTGGGTTTGATGGATAGTCATTTGCTGATGTGCAAGCTACAGTGAGATTTCCATCTGTAAGGGGTATGCTTAAAAGAATACTCATAGAAAGTGACTTTGGTCCATGAAAATAATGTGGTATTTTGGCTGCTTTGTGCATCTCCATAACCAAGAAAAAGCATGAGAAGCTACTAATGCTACAGAGAGAGGAAGCAGCATTTCCAGCAGGGCAGGAGGACAGCTAACTGGGTTGCTCAAATAACTTAAAAAGGAAAAACAACCATGCCAAAAAGAAATAAGAATTTCCACAATGTCATTGCACTTGTTCCATCTGCACCACACCTCTCCTTCATTTACATTGTACACCTGGAGAACATACATTAAATGATGACAGTATTAACATGGTATCTAAAATACTGGAGTCATTCAGCTGAACGCTTGAAAATATCCAGAGACCTGGTACATTACATGAAAACAAACATACAAGAGCTAAGCTATGTTTTGACATGCAAACTGTTCTAGATACTTCCTTTCAGTAGGTCTAGTTCAGTCACTAACTGCCTGTTCACTTCCTGGAAGCTGGTGACAAATCTGTTTCAGCAGAGCCAGGTATTTTCTTCTTCCCCTCACTTAAACAACAGCAAAGCAGAGGTAGTCCCATGACTGCACTGGTCCAAATTCCTTAACACTTCAGATAATGCTCTCAGGAATTAGAAAAATAGATGTATAAAACCCACCCAGATTAAAGACTCAGTTTCTACAATGCTCAGTCAGGATTTAAATAATTTGTTTCCAATCCCCCTTTATAAAGAAATACTTAACCCTTTGACACCAAAGGGACCTGCTATCCAAAGCTCTTGAAGCTCTTCTAGACCACAATCCGGGTGTTGATCCCACAAGGACTTTCAGAGATGCCCATCTTCAAAGTAAAAAGGAAGTGGCACTGTCTTGAATCAAACTCTCAAACCAAATGAGACCCTTCTTGGTCAATTTGGTTCATTACAAAGCTCAAGTGACTCAGTGGCACCTGAAAATGGAGTACACACCCCTAAGTCATTGAGATGCTTTGAGAAATTATCCTCCTGTGTGATGGATTCAGGCCCCTTGTTTTGTGTATGATGCAAATGGTTCCTGCAGAAAGATGGATTCCCAGTGCCCCAGCCCTGTATCCCTCCTTATTAAAACAGCTAAAGCATTGCTACAATAAATTTACATTGAATCTTTTTCCATAATAATGGGAAGTTCAGGTATTTGATAAAAACCTCAAAATATCTATTTACACTGTGATCTGGTCAATTCATTTTGGTCAAAAGGCAATGAATAAAGAAACTATACATTTACTGCTGGAATAAATATATCCTGTAAATTACTTATCCCAGAATTCAAATGTGAACATGATGTTGCGACTAACCAGAATCTTGTCATCTTGATATTCTTTCCTCCATCACCCTCTCAGCCACTGAAGGACTAAATAATAGTTCTCAGTTTGTGCCATTTTGACCAACTAATTCTTCACAACAGTAAAATTAAGAAGTCACCCAGATTTCACAGTCTAACCAATAGAATAAAATCCCATTTAGATGTATTTCCCATTTCTTACCATTATTTTCACTGGCTGGTCTAACCAGAATATTTAGTTAGCTTCCATTTGTCTCTATAAACAAATGCAATCATGCCTGCCTGTACATACATACAAGTGGGCAGTTAAAGCTCCTACTTCTTAAATACTGTTAGTTATGCAGAAAGCCAGAGAACTTCATTAACCAGCTATCTACTATCAGACTTCTTTAGATCAATGTGTCTAATTTAAAGGATTTGTCAAAGTGACATTTGTTTCAATTATACACACTCAACAAAGGATTCAGGAAGTTGCTTAATCCCATAGTTTCACTTCCCTTGACTAAAGAAATTGTCCAGCTGAATGTTAATCTAAAGAGGAGAATACGCAATATCATGGCCACCATTTAAAAAAAAAGCTTTGTGACAAAGCATTTTTCCATGCGAATGTCAGAAATGCTTCATCAACCTAAATATCAGAAATATGCAAGAACGGAAATGATGTCTGAAAGCCCTTAAAGCTCAGTAACATTGCATATGTTCCACAGCAACTAAGACATAATTGGTTTTATTTTTTCAAGCTCCATCATTAAGAGACTGATTCATTACACAGTGCAAGAATTAAAATCTTACTGCAACTCACTCAAAACACAGTATGCACTGCAAAGCATCTGTATGGCATTGCAAACAAAAGGGTTAGATAAATGTAGTGTGTAGTGAAAGTCAGCAACACCTCAGGCTGGTACTGGGGAGACAGAACCATGCTGATGCCAAACCCTGTAGATCTCTCACACGAGTTAGCCTGGAGGGTTAAAGGTTGTATATGCAAAATAGCAGATGCTTGTGCTGGCAGGCCATCAAGTTCCAGGGAAAATGTAAAAAAGAGTGGTCTGTAGCACCTGCCTTTTCTGCATCTTCATGTTGGTTATTCCACAGAAGTTTTAGTTATGTCTGCTTTATTCTCTGTTCCAGTTCATGCTTGTGTTTAATAAGCCGTTCTATTTCTGTTCCCAGAGTTTGAAGGTTTTCCTTTGGGGGTGGAAAAAAAAGGATAGGATAAGCTATACAGGGAAAGTGAATCAGCACAAAACGCACCAAGAAGTTAAAATTACTGTTTACATGTCAGCAGGTTGTTACTTTCAAGTATCCAGAACAAGCACAAATGATTAGACAAGCTAGAGGAAACCAAGCTCATTTCAATAAAGGATGCAAAGCTCTCAGCAAGTCTTTTTTTGCAGTTACTAATATTCTACAAGCTGTCTAGAAAGTATAGTATTCAAGGGAAATGATGATTATAGGAAGAGATTTCCAACTCCTGCAGAACACTGCAGTCCAGCTGGCAGCCTGCACAACATTTCCCAGCCTGCCATCTTTCCCTTGCAGCAGACACACTGCCCCAGTAGCTGAACAGGGCACAGGGCCAGGCATGCAGACTGTGCCCCTGGCTCCATTTCACTAAGGGAAAGCATAGAAAGACCCCTTCATGCACAGGCAGCCTACAATTTGTTTCAAGAAGCAACTCATTAGTGCAAGGGTCCCAAAACAGACGTTCAGCATGAATTATGTTCCCTTAATCTTAACCCAGTGCTATCAGCAGCACCAATTCAGTGAGCTGGCTCTGAAAAGCCACCTCTTTTTAACAGCATGTATCTTGTTGAAGATAGTATCTCAGAACCCCAAGAACATGTGGGATAACTGGCGCAGCTACTCACTTTCAAGGTAATATTTTTCAGTAACGTATCTTCTAACACAGCTTGTAGCTTCCTGTTTATCTCTAAGGAGAGTTCCAAGGTGAGACCACTATCTGCAGGATGCGATGTATACAGAGATGCCATAATCCCGCCCCGTCTGCTCAAGTGCACTTTGTTGAAGTCAGAGGCCTCTGATGACAGTGTTCCAGCTTCTTCCCGCAAAATGTAGCTCTGAATAATTCTGGGGGGGGAAAAAAAAAAAAATTTGAAATGAAAATCCCAGCATTACAAGGCAATGAAAATCAGACACTGAAGTAGCTTTGGATTCCTGGTAGAAGAATACGGCAGTAAAAATTCCTGGTAGAATAAGGCAGTAAAAATCAACTCCTGCAATTTCTAGGTCAGGGAAAACCTGGGATACCAAAATAGCTATAGGAGGTGCTGGTAAGCTGACTCACTACAATACACAAGGTTTACATATTTTGAAGTATTCTGAGGAAGTAATACTGCTACTGGAGAAAAAAATGCCTTCACTTTGCTGAAAGACTCTGAAAAGGGAATCTTGAGCCTTCTACAGATGAGACAAGTCTCTGCTCAAGAACCTTCATGAGCTGTGATCATGCTTATTAAATGGCACCAGATGGGCACAAATGGACAGGCTTCTTAAGCAAGGGCTATACTTATGGGTAACTGGACTTTCCAGAGGAAAGCGTATGCCACAATTTCTTCCCCTCCTAAAAGAAGTTCCAGAAGGTAAGATTCCGTAAGATGAGACTTCCATGTAAGTGGAATCTTGTTTCATGTTAAATCCTGACCACCTTTGGTTCAGATGCACTGTTTGTTTGACAGGCATGCCAGACTACCATCTGGAATTACACAGATTCTTCTTCCAAAACAAACAGACACAATCAGCACCCGTTTAAGCACACAAAAAGAATAGACTCTCCTGTTAGCCAGTGGCAGCAGTCCACTTCAAATCAGCCACCCGGCAACCACTTTGCTACCAAAAAAACCCACTTGCACCAGTCTATTGCTCATGAAAATACTTAGTAATAGACAAATATGCAATTACTGTAACTGCTGGGAAAAGATGATCAAAAATACCCTAAGACTAATCTTACCTTTAAGATCTACTGTCACTGCAATATTTTTATTGCCTTAAATATTTTCATTCCATTACTTGTCTTAGATAAAATCCAGAATACTTGTCTAATGCACCAGCTCAACACTGGAAACCTGTATTAAACAGGACTCAGAACATACTTTGTTTTTTTCCTGATTTCCTCCACCAGTTGTTTAATGTGATCCTCCATGAACTCCATCTTCTCATTCTTTCGAGCGTGTGCCTTCTGCAGCCTTAGTATTCTTTCAACCAAGACAGCCTTGTCCACCTCTGGGAAACTATCCACAGCTACTGAAGATCCAGTATTCTCAGGTGACCGATCCTCATTGCTGCTTCGTGCGTTCAGGGACCCTGCCAATACATTCGTATTTGTAAAAGCTCTTTTTGCTTTCATACCAGGCAAAATGTCTCCATCAGTGCAGTGTATGAATTCATTACATTTCAGAAGCTTAAAATGCTTTCTTCAGGATGTCAGGTTCCCTTATATGTTAGAGAGGTTTTATATAGTCCTTAACATTTAAGTGCTACGTGCAGAGTCAGCAATACAGTCCCCTAGCATTAGCAGAGCTCCTCTAGCGTAAGTGTGCTTGCTTCAGGAACTAATTCCTGTATAAATACCTTCATATTCATTAATATTGCTTTGTACAAAACTGAGCTGATTTTAAGCATACCTGTTTAGATTGGATATTAGGAAAAACTTTTTCACAGAGAGGGTGATAAAGCATTGGAACAGGCTGCCCAAGGAAGTGGTGGAATCACTGTCCCTGGAAGTGTTCAAAAACCATGTAGATGATGCTCTCAGTGACATGCTTTAGTGGTAGATCTGAAAGTGCTGGGGTAATGGTTGGACTTGATGATCTTAAAGATCTTGTCCAATCTAGTTCATTCTATGATTCTATGCTTTGGTCCACTAAAACTGCAGCACTATGAAAACCATACAGACTGACAAAAGCCCTACGTATAAACACTCTGCAAAACTGGTCATTTAAAGCTTGTAGTATCTTATTTTCTTCATCTTCTAAGTACTTCTCTCTCTCATACAGTTGAGATTACAGGACACTTGGACAGAACTAACCCAACTTAAAACCCAAAGATATCGAGGAAGAAAACAGATGTTGTTTCCAGTGCTAAAGATAACCACTTCTAACTGGATAAAAAGTAATGAACTTAACACAGATACACTGACTCCTCTAAACACGCCAATTGATTTCTCATTTACACAGTTGCAACTGTCAATAGTGCAATTAAACAAGGTTGGAAGCCACTGCTCATCTTTGCTTTGCCTCTGGCAGTACATGAGGATCCTCTATAAACTGGAGCCCTCTGAACATAAAAGCAACAAAGTAAAAAAGGTAGGAATTGAAAAAGAACAAGAACACAAACATTATGAACACTAAACTTTCATCTCATAATAACCGCATTCGGCCAAGTGCATTTTGTTGCTTAAAGGCTATTCTGTCAGCTTTACTGGGAGGGTGCACAAGTACAGAAAGAGCAAGGCTTGGGGCAGCACACCATGGCAACCTTATTAAGGTGAAAGGATTGCTTTGGCAGCCCTGCTATGTGCTATATTACCTGATGAACTGGAACGGCTCCCCATGCTGCTGACTTCTTTGTCATAATTACCATTTTCCATCTGATCCAATTTCCTCCGTGCTAAAAGTATAACAATATGACGGTTAACAACAGCAGATTACAAACCAAGTATCAGTGTTACCCAGTATACAAAACTTCAAGTTGTCTCTGATCTGCACTGATTTAACAGGACTTGACAACTAAAAGGTCAAGGTAGTAACTCAGAAACCGCCCCAGGCAGCTCCTCTCCTCTCCCTGCCTCAAGCATGAAGCACCCGGATGCAACATCCACAATGATCCCTACACCCTGCAGCAGTTGTTAGTTGAAGTTGTCATCCATAGGATTAACTGGGAACAGTAAGACTTAAATCTGATTTTACTTTTGAATAGGACCGCCATGTAAATAACTAATGAATGACAGACTGGCAACTCTGTTCTGAGATCTCTCAACTATATCACTACTGGGAATTGAGTGTAGTACTTGTGCCAGAAGCACCACTCAGTTCAGCAGAGATGAAGAGGGAAAGTGCAGAACTGTTCATTTATGTACAAGAAGTTATATGGAACTCTTTTGAGGAACTATTCAAGAGAAGAGATCCTCTTGGCATTATGCAAGGCTTTGATATTCAAATCTATTTGCATTCAGAGCATATGCATTATTGCATATTTAATGACTTCTATTTGTTGACAGAATTAGTCATCAGTCTCTCCGTATCTATCTTTAAAAACCTGTTAAATATACTAAAAAAAAAAAAATAACTGTCACCAGCAATTCCTGATACAGTCACAGCAAGTAAGAAACTTCTAGCAACTTCTGAATGTACTCCTACACAGACCAGGATCCATATATACCCACAGTGACATTTCTGTAGTCATATATGTGATAACAAAGACCAAGCTCTACTTAAAACAAATATTTCATTTTATGTCTAAGCCAATTTCAGAAGTTGCATTTAAGACTGAAAACTGGCACTAAGGATTGTTTCCTGAACTGTAGTTTCTACTCTACAAGATTTAACTTGCTCGCTCACTCTCAATGTCTTTAGAAACAGGGAAAGTTTGACGTGCCACACTCAAACTATACAGACAGGACCCTCATCTCTACCAGACACTGAAGTGGGCTGCAGATGGAGCTGACTCATTATAACCAAGAATAATTCCAACCTAGCTGAAGTTGTTTTGCAAGATCTTTCAGGTTTGCTGCATGCTTGCGCTTCTGGGTAGCCAGTTCATCTTTCAGTTCATCCACGTGGGTCTTCAGTGCTGCTAGTTCTTTCTGCTCTGAAGCCAGCTGAGCCTGTAGCGTCTCAACCTCCAGCTTTCGCTGATCCTGCTCCTTCTGTAACCTGGTGGCCTGAAATTGAAGTTTTATTTTCAGTCATATACAAAAAAACCCTCCAGCTTAACCATACAAAGCTCTAACTCTGCACTTTCCACCTCAGAATCATTCACATTTTTCATTTATTATTTAGGCTAAAGATTACCACTGCAAATGGATATGCAGCACAGTGCAACACCACAGAAAGACTCCTGAACTATCCTGTACTGCATAATACAGTACTTCATGCAGATGTTTCTGAGGTAGTTAAGGAGTCTTCCCTCCACAGACCTGCATGGCTGTAGAGAGCTGTAAAGTGCAGTCACATTACACTCCATGACACACTGAGTTTACTAAAAATTATATTTATCTCATAGTACAAATAGGACCTAAGAAACAGTTCACAGTGATAAGTTTCTGAAATTACATTTTGATTGTTTCAATGACAGCTGCACAAGAGAACAACTTTGTATTCCAAGACAGACAGAAAGAGAACCACAGTAACACCCCCCCCATTCCAGTGCAGAGCACCTCAGGATTTCTTTTCCCTTAGGAACATGAGGTGTTTACATCCCACTGCTATTATTCTATCCAATTGGCAAACTCAGTGAGTAATTGTGGTCAGGTAAAGACACAAGGTGGAATGCATGTGCCACCTCTTTATCAGTATCAGACATTTTACTAGGGCAAAAAACAAGCTGCATGCTGTACTCACCAGATCATCTTTAGTCTGTTGAACACCTTCCAGCTGATTCTGCAGCTCTCTTTCACTATAAGAAAGCTTATCCACCTGGCTCTGTAAGGAATTGTTTTCAGACTGAAGCTGTGCATTCTTACTGGTTAATTTTTCAGTGAATATCAATAGCTCAGATTCTCTTTTCCGACTACCTTCAATGTCCTTCTGAAGATCAGCAATCAGAGAATTGAAACCATCTACTTCCTCCTTTAAAGCACTGATTTCTTGTTCATCTCTGTCAAAACAATTGTATCTCATTAGGGACAACCTGAGCTTAAGGATACAAAACTTCACTGAAATAAAAGCATTTAGGTCAAGACAAAATAAGACAGAGAAATAATGATGCTGGGCCATCTGTTAGTCATTGGATCATTCTAAATGCCAAGGGAGTTTGCAGATTCCATTTCATGACATGTGGCAGGTATCTGTATCCCACAGAACAATGTGTAGTCATTTGCCTCCTCAAGGAAGGCAGTTTCTCTGTATTTCACTTTATAAGCTTCAGTATAGGGTATAAGCAAAATCCTCAAAACAACATCCCGCAGGTAAAAGGAAGGTCTGCAAACCCAAAGGTAGTCATTCCATAAGAGGACTTGTCTTTAAGAGATGGGGAAATACTCCAGCTTTGTGCTTCTCCAGGACAGCGGTACAGTGACTTCTCAAGCATCCTTTTCCAAGCAATGCAGCTCTATTCAAAGGACTGTCTCACTCCACTATCCCTCTACAAAACAGTTCTTGTTTCTACTGAAGCACTCCCATTAGAAGACACTTTATCACTTGCAATCCATTTGAGAAAGAACTGTAACTGAAGATACAGCCTATCTTTCAGTGAGTGAAATTAATTCCAAAATTAGATAGCTGTTAAAGTTACAGACTAAAAATTTCCTCCTGTCATTTGCTCTTACAATATTATTTCATTACTCGTTCAATCATAGGATTTCCTACATCATTCTAAAACCTTAAACCTTACCTTCCAACAGCAGCAGAAAAACCCCTCACCTCTCTCACAGGGACTGTGTATATTCAAATCTAAATCTCTTATCAACATGTTTCTTCAAGTAGAGGTGAGGCTCAGTCAATCCCAATCATTAATAATTCTGAAAATGAACTATAATTTAGCAAAACTAAGTAACTGAATTCTGCTAGAACTCCACTGCTGTAAGTTATATGCTTCCAGCTACAAAAACGAGGAGTTTGTGTGGTTAATGACAGAAGTCATCTAGCATTGGACTACCAAAGGATGACATCAGACGTACTGCACCCCTGCCTTCAGTGGGTTTTTGGCTAATACCACATTTCATAAGACTTTGAACAACTATGACATTGATTTATTTCAGCCATTTATGCTGCAAAATAGCAAATACAAAAGATTATTTTTGTGTAATACTTTCATTCATCTGCTACAATTTTGAAGCAATTTATATTTCCAGTGTAGCTGCTTTTTCCCAGTCTTTTAATAAACCAAGCACTCGATAAACACCTGGAAGACCTAACTTCCTGTAAAATATGTCAGAAAGCAAGCACTTAATGTAATAAGACAGACACTAAATTAGATTTATTAGTCTTAATCCTCTTGTCTAATGAAGAGGCTGCCAAGATGATCTCCAGTACTAACAATATTGATTTAGATTAGGGAAAAAAAAAAACCAACCAACCAAACTTACATTAGGACAGTGATTCTTCAAATCAAAGATCAAATCAAAGCATCAATAATTTCAGTAAGGAAAAATTTTCCATATCCCAGATAATCTTTTAAACCATTCCTCAAAGTGCACAGCTGTACCTCTGGTGCTGATCCTGCAGGCGATCCACAGTTTTCACTCTATCCAGCAAATTCTGAATTTCACTTTTCTGTCTATTAATGATTTCTTTATACTTGGATAACTCGTCTTCTGTTCTTAAACGCTCATCCTCCAGACACTTTACCTAAATAGAAGAAAAAATAACAATAAATCAGAAGATATTTATTCTCCCAAACTTCAGAACTGAATCATTCTGATCAAATGTCTAAATTGTTATACAAAGCTCCTGTGTCATTTTTGGTGGCTCCAAGCCAAGCTTAGAACATTTTAGAAGTATTTTTGATTAAAACAGACAAAAAAAGAAAAAGGCAAAAAATAATCAAATTAGACAAGTGTGATTAACATTAGTTTTGTCCAAACCCTCAAACTTACCAGTCTAAGGGACAAGGATGCAAAGATATCATTTTCCCCCAGTTACCAGACCAACACCATATTATGTCTTCGTCCTTTTTTCTAAGATCCTTTTGAGCCAAATCCCTGCTGTGGATAGAGGGACTGGCACACTAATCTATCGATTGTTCAGAAGTTATGGATAGCACATACTCCTTACCAGAGGTCGCATGTACTCTACAGAACTGACTTCACAGTTTACAAGTATTTTTTTCTTTCTCCGAAGTTACTAAATTTACTAGATGACTACAAAAATGTTCCTCCCCACTTTTCAGTCAAACAAGGTATGTACCATGAAATAACACTTTGTACTATGGATCAACTGAACTGCCCTGAGAAAGGCTACCCGAGTCAACAGTTACATACTACTACCAGTCTCAAGTCAGCCAGTCTAATCACACCATTTATTCCAAAAGAAGTAAAATACAACTAATAGATTGAATACAGTCTTGTTCCAAAACCCAACACTATGCCTTTAGCCCCACTGCAACCCAACACAGCACACATTACCTTTGTTCTCAGTGTTCGAAGCTCATCCATGCCTTCTTTAAATGTTCTCTTCAAGTCTTCCAGTTCTTTTATTTTAGCATGATGCACCTTTATAAAGAGTGAGAAGCTCCTTGAGAAATCTAAACGGACAGTGGCATCTCAAAAATATCCAGGCCAATGCAGGCCAGAACAGCTGAAAGGACTTGAGGCAAAACAGGTACCCTGTTTGTTTTACTTATTCAAAAAGCAAAGCCTAAAAGCTGCTTTATTCTCAAAAGAAATGAGAACAAAAGTGAGATTACAGACTCTGGTTTTAGGTGTACAAATCTATGCCACAACAGCCTGCGAGGAAAGTTCTAGGCAAAATGGCACTTTGTTAACTCTGAAGACAGCATACACCGATCTGAGCTGTGAGCAGGTACTAAATCATTAGAGAATTCAGCTTCTGGGCTAGCAAATTTCTACACAGAACAAAGGCTGTCTCTCCTTGCCACACAGCATGGTCAAATACCAGTCAGAGAAAGGCCTGCCTGTCAGCTGAATTTGTACTCTAAATTACAGCAACACTCAAGTTTACAAATCGAAGTGCAGTTATTCCATCCTCATCATATCATACGTTTCCTATAACTTCCTTTTTAATAAGTGAATCCAAGGTAATTGAAAAAATCCTCCAGAAAGCAGGGCTGGAGGCAAACACATAGGATGTAAGTACAGTAATATAGGATGTAGTGTAAGGCCAAAAATTGTAAGCGTCTTAAAGTAAGATTTTCAACATTAAAAATTTATGGCATTCTTAACTACTAAGTTGCCAACTTGTCTCCCCACACCACATACTTACCTCCAGGTGATCAGACTTCTCCTGAATTTGTTTCTCTAGTTCTCCTCTAGTTACTCGGAGTTTTGCATCCAATTCATTTGACTTAATTTCTTCTGACTCCTAAAAGAATATAAGTAGAGTTTCAGAGTTTCACATTCCCCTTTCTAGCTTTCTGAGCATATACACAGCTTTTCACATCACATATAAGAATGTGAATGTGCCAAGCAAGACCCCCACATTGCATGTCAATCAAGAGAACCATTCTCCCTTTTACTTAACAACTTTCCAAGTAAAGAAACCAGTGACTAGTCATCTCAGCTTTTTAGCTTACACGATAATTCTTCCCTGCTACAGCTTAAGATAGAAAGGGAGGAAAAAAGAAGACTCAAATCCCAAACACTAATTTCACCTCCTAAGAACACATGCCTACCTGATAGGTTTTTATCATTTCTTGACAGTTTTTCCTGATCTGGTCCGCTTCTTCTTTTGCTTCAGTTAATTTTGTCATTGCATCTTTGAGGCGTTCTTTGGTTTCCTATAAGAACAGTAGAAAATAATAGGTTAAACCTATTTATCTACCTTTATTTGGGAAAAGCATTTCTCATAATACAAGCTTCCTATTTCAGTCAGGAAAGAATCAGCAAAATAACAATAAAAACCCCCATCTGGCATTATTTTACATCTTGCCTCCATTCAGCTATTACTTCATGCAATTTTGTTTGTTCCAACACTGAAAGCACAACTAAAGGATCTCTTGGTTATGTGCCATGAACATTTTCGAATGATAGATTTAACATCACATAAAAAATAAACTGACAGTTAATTAACGAAACACAAAAACAACCAAAAACACCCGCAAATTAAAAGCTCATCACCAGATTAAACAGAATTCCCCCACACATCCTCCTCTCACCTCTTTTCAACATTTCCATCTCAGTACCAGTATCTTTAAAAGCACTGTTCTGGCTTTTGCTACGGACATTCAAATTAAACAAAACCCACATGAAAAACAGATTTTAGTAATACATACAAAGTAAACAGTATAGCAACTACATTCCTACAACTACATTTTCACATCATGGTATCAGCAGCACTTCACTAACCTTGTGTGAATCCATTTCTGTTTTCAATTTGTTCTGAGCCCATTTGACTTTGATAACGTGAGAATTGATTTCTTCTTTCAATTTTTCTATTTCTCTGTTGAGTCGAGTGGCTTCACCATCCTATGAAAATGTTATGGATTTTATTTTAGGTATTAAATCATCCAGTGCTTGTACAATAAGACTCCTGCTCAAGTGTCAAATGCAGAGTTTTGTTTTCTTCAAATGTCTGGATTTTACAAAAGCATGCACATTCTTGAGAGCAGTCAATAACGCTTTAGCCCATAATCCACTGGAAAAAAGCCCATTAGTGTTCTGGTTTGAATAGCAAGGTAAGGCTGTGCTACACATTGTGTACATCAGTGTTATATATTTGTTTTAAAAGTCAAAGCATGGCATAGTATTCCAATCAAAAACTAAATATCTCCTGTGTAAGCTGTATGGCCTTATTTTTGTTCGTTTTGGTGAAAGGATGAGGAAACACAGGTGTGAAGTGGTAAAATCATATATTATACAAAACTACAGAAAAATAATAGTGGCACTAATGGAATGGTAATACCAACTATAGAGATGCAGACTAGTGTGAGCACCTAGTGTGAGCAAAACGTACCTGGTATAGTGGAATATATCCCTGCCTGTGGCAGGGGTTGGAACTAGATGAGCTTTAAGGTCCTTTCCAGCCCAAACCATTCTATGTTTCTATGATATGCAAGTCAAATCGCTAACCTGTGCCAAGAAGGATGTAAACACATGCATACTGCTAGCGTAACCTTTTCCACCAACATCCATAAACCAGTGCATCAAGTCAAACTTCCATTCTGTGTTTCTGAAGCAATAGGCTCATCTTACCAAATAAGTTTAAAGCAGCACCATATGAGGGCAGCACAAGTCCTGTAAGGCTCTAGTGTAATCCTCAGGAGAAGACAGAGAGTGCATTAAGTTTTGTTTAGGAAACCTGAACTCACACCCTTGCTTCTGTTCATGTGAGACAGGATGCTGTGGTGAACTTTTGTTTTGGAAACATTAATTTTTAGAATTAAGATATATTTTTCTGACCCTTCAGTGCATAGTACAATGGCTCAGAAGAGGGCCAAAACAAAGTTTGAGCCTTACTACCCACTTTTTGATCTTTCACATGAAATAGAATTCTGAAGCAGAACAAAAGAAAACCTGGAATATTTAAGAGGCTGGTGGAAATCTCTTACCAGCTTCTAAAAAAAGAATGGCAGATTATTTGAATTGGGCCTGAAAAATCCTAATATATTATTATACTAATTTCTAGTAGCACAGAAAATACAGAGCAAAACCACACAAAAATAGCAAGAGACTGCAAGAATTTAATGTCATTACAATCTTAAAAAAAAAAAAATAAAATCCAAACAAGCTGGAAATTTCCCTCAAAATCCTGGCATCTGCAACAAGCTGTCTTGTCAGTTACAGAAAAAAGCCCTCATACTTCACAAACTAATATTCAAGGAAATATGAAAAGGAACTTCAAAAAGGCAGTAAGAACTCAGTAACTTCCTCTCCTTCCCTTGGAGGAAAGGGGTTTTTCACAGCAGTACAGCCAAACTGAAAGAAAAGAGGTTTCTTCCACAAACAGCAAACAAGTGATAAGCTTGTTCTGATAGTGCTTTTAATCATTCACTCAAGTCACACAGCTTAGGGTACCTTCGTTTCATAGAGCTGGTGCAACCTTCCTTTCTCCTGAGAAAGCTGTTTGATTTTATTAGCATGCTTTTCTATCTCTTTGTTTGCATCTCTCACTCTTCTCTCAAGTGTCTCCTTTTCCTTTCGGAGATCAAGCGACTCCTTCTCCCCTCGGACATATTTCATCACCATTGTTTCTTTCTCATGGCGTGCTTCCTCACACTTCTTGTTTGCCTTAAAAATATGAGAACAGAAGGAAACAATCTTGTATTTCATCATTAACTTTTATAGGACACTACTGGATATTTTCAGTATCACAGTATAGTATCAGAGTAGGAGTCAAAAGGTCCAGCTTTGCAAAGACTAACGTTATATCCCACTTAAGTACTGCAATTACTCATACTTCTAACAGTAAATCTGTATCTAAGCAGCTGCAGCTTCACAGCCAAACATCTCAAATGAGATATCAATACATTAGTAACTTGGAATATAATTTGTTGTTTCAGAAGGAAACAAGTGTATTTGGTAAGATTCAGTAACAAAATAGTTTTGCAAATACCCAGTGCCAGTCCTCTGCCTTCCTTCACCCACATGCCAACTGCACAATCAATGTCTTATTTCTGCAGATTCCCCTCCCCCCACCCCTAACAAATCCTGCTTCAAATTAAATAAAAATAAGGAAAAATAAAAGAATAAAATATAGCTTTAGAATTCACACAACAGGGAAAATACTTGGCATAATATAGAATCATAGAACAGTTAGGGTTGGAAAGGGCCTCAAGATCATCTAGTTCCAACCCCCCTGCCATGGGCAGGGACACCTCACACTAAACCATCCCACACAAGGCTTCATCCAACCTGGCCTTGAACACCGCCAGGGATGGAGCACTCACGACCTCCTTGGGCAACCAATTCCAGTGTCTCACCACCCTAACAGGAAAGAATTTCCTCCTTATACCCAATCTAAACTTCCCCTGTTTAAGTTTGAACCTGTTACCCCTTGCCCTGTCACTAGACTATCATATATGATATTAAGAAGTGAAAAAAAAATAATCTGTTTTCAGTAATACATGAGACAAAATAAAAGCTTTGTGCCAGAGTTGAGAAAAATATTAATTTCATTATATCTTCACTGAAAAAAGCCACTGCCAGCTTTTTTCAACCTCCTTCTGAAGCAGGATCAGCTTACAGGCAAGAAAAATGAGATTGCCTCAAGAGCCCAATTCCATACAGATAAATATACACATTAAAAACAGTTATCAGGCACCCTAAAATGTTAACAGCTATTTAGAAATTCACTGATGACACTTATCAAAAAAGCATACGTAACTTCATGCTGGTAGCTCCCATTTTGGAACATCCTGCCTTACCCAGTTATCTAACAACTGAGGCTACATATTTCCTACCAGAACCAAGTTTGTTCATAGGATGATTTCAACAATTGAAGGTCTTCCAAATTACCTGTTCCATTCGAAAGGCCATCTCTTTATGCAACTGCTGAATAGCATTTTTGGCTGCTGCATCTTGAGTTACAAGTTTGTCTTTACTAGCTTTCAATTCTTTATTAAGCTCTTCCATTCTCGCTTCCAGCTAAAAGACATTATCACATAATTACAGAGAAATTAAGACTTTAATTGTGTTTCATACAGGCAAGAACATTTCACACAACATTAGAAGCTTCAACAGATATTTATGTGTATTTTACATTGTCAAGCTGCAACTACTCATATTGACACCTAGCTTTGCATTACAGTATGAGCATGAAAGATGTCAATTCTCATCTTCAGGGAAACTGAAGATGCATCAAGTCAAGTAAAACATGAGGCACAGTAATTTACTACACAAAAAGTTAAATTGACAGCAAAATGCTGAGATGCCAGAGTAGAGCTGGCTGCTCTCTGAAGCTGCCTCACCTTCCACACCCTTTTGTTGCTATCCCTGTGCCATATCCTCCACCATGCCAGCAAAGCAGTCATGCATCCAAACTGAACTGGGAATTAAATCATTGAAAAATAACTCGGCAAATAGAGAGGTGCTTAGTCATTGTGCTGGCACATTTTTAGCCACCTAGTGAAGCAAGTCAGAACCCTGATCCAGCTGAAGAATAATTACCAGTGTTCAACTGGAACACATCCAGTGCGTGTTCACTGCACAGTTAGGCAAGTCCAGTGCAAGCAACAGCATCGCAAGAGCAAGTTGTGAATACATAAGCTATAATACTGTCCAAAGGCTATGCAAACTTGTTCCACAGGAAAGCCAAGTCACCACAGTTAAGTTGGCTTGGTTTTGGGGGTAGGTGAGGTGTAAGAGGCACAGGGTCAGTATCTTACATTTTTGTGCTACTCTGAACTGCTGGAGGAATAAAAAGGAATCAAAATCTCAAATGATTCTGTTACCACACAATAAATTGATCACACCCTGTTCAGCTCTGCAAATGAATCACTGCCCATACCAAAAGTTTTACCTGTACAAATGTGTCTTTATGGTTTGCTTATGGCTGTGAGTGCAGCCAAGCTTTCACTGACTTGAAAGCTAGCAGAACACACTAATCCAGAAACTGTAACAATAAAACACATCACAAATGAAGAAACCTCAAGTGTTTCACCATGATGTCTCTTACAACTCCAGGTGCCACCCAACTACAGTATAAAGGTATTATCCAAACCGGTTATTTTCTGATATCACTTGCAAGCATGTAATATCACAAATCCTACCATCCTACTTATCCAACCAGAAAACAAAGCAAACTCCCTTACAATTTGTTTTCCCCCCCCAGAAAGGGATAAAGCAATTGCTGCGTGATACAGCACTGTATGATTTCATGAAACTATCATGGAAACACAGACAAGAGAGAATGAGTAAGCTCCTCATACTGATTTATATTTAGGCATATGCAGTTCCAGTTTGCAGCTTAAAAACAATACTTTTCAATTGCATTTTCAATCACATCATGGAATTTTACGATTCTTTGACATTAACAAAAGACAGACTAAGCTTTTACATACATGAACACATTCCTCTGCAGCACTACTAGCCCAACACACTGCTTTGGGAACAGATTTCTGTGCAATGCAGACACTAACAGAGAAACGTGACAACTAGGGTAGTATCAGCAGTACTTTGACAAATGAGTATTCTAAATGTTCTCTCTCGACAGATTCCTAAGCTCTAATCAGTGTACGAAGCTGGGCAACCAACTGCAGGAACATTAGCATGTAACTTTATACCAGACAAGCAATGACAACTGATATGATACCTTTCCTCCCATACTAATACCAGCCTACACCGATGCGCACTCTATGTTCCTCTTTGGCCTGCCATGGTTCTAACAATTCACTAGGGAAATGCTTGTGTACAGTAACTGAAAATATCAAAATAACATGCAAGACCACAGTTAATATGCTCTACTCTTTATACACTTTCCACATATTGTTAACTGCTGTAACTACACCTCCAGCCACTTCTATTAGCAGATACAGCAGCTAATAGAAGATAAAGATGACAAATTAAGACCTCCTTTAAGCCTACATACAAGAGATAAATCATCCCATCAGGATGAAAGCCTGAATGCGTCATTCATTCTCTGGAAAATGACAGAGCCTTCAACATACACCTTCTCCAGCAGGAAACCAAGGTACACAAGACTCACCTACAAGAGCAACCCATGAAATGGGAACTCTCTTGACTTGAAGAGAGACTTCCAGAAACAGAACACTTAAGTTATGTGAACATAGAAAGTCGATTTATCCAAAGACACTATCTGCTTTTAGCCAATGAATATTTCTTGGAATGGAAGAGCAGATTCATCCCCTTAAGTTTAGCATAATAAGCACAGGCATTCTCTCCTTCTCTATGCTACCAAGGATGTCTTGTCACTATTGCCACTGTTTAATACTTTATACAAGTCTGACACTAAAGAGCACTTCTGCTTTATTATCTGTACCTGACACTAAACAGCACTTCTGCTTTATTATCTGTACCTGTTTAATAATGTTGAGGTGCTGCTTTTCTGTTTCTGTTCGTTTTTTCAATTCATCTTTTAAGTTGTCCTTTTCTGAGCAGATTTCTAAAATAAGTTCTTGATGTTTTTTATTTTCTTTAATCAATCTGTAAAGGAAAAAAACAATAAAACAAGGTACATCATTACTGGCGGGGTTTGGTTGGGTTTAGTTTTGAGATTTTGCTCTTTGATCTGTAAATTCTATTGGGAGTCACAGCCAGAAATACTAGTGAAATCCATGACAGCCTTACAAAACCAAATCTGAACTACATTGTGCCTGTGACAATTCCAAACCAGCATCTTCTTTGTGAGGAAACTGCTTGTTTCCAGCATTTCGAGACTGCATGGCACATGCTAATGTAAGACATTTGGTACCTCTATGCAGCTACAGAAATGCAAATGCTAATAATTTTCAGGTAGTCATAAGACAGTAGCTTCCAGCTCTGACTTCAAGTCAAATGTCTGGAAACGCAGATATTGCATTCATTTCATAGATTGCTCCGAACAGCCCCTGAAGTTCACAACCTGTAAGAGACACAACCCTGATTTTTTTCAGTGCTAGTAAGTATGTAACGACTACAATAGTGTCCACGCTCATGCTCCTTATAAAGTTCAATTTTATTCAGCAGTAGTTTGTTCCTTTGCAGCTGAGCTGTCTAGAGCCTGAGCTGAAGCTGACATACTTAGTCTGACCTAGCACTGCAGTAAAAGATAGTTACACCCAAAACTCAGAAGTTACATTGTCAGACTGATGAACAAAGAGTCTCAAATGCATTTAGGTGTTTGAAGATACAGCTAGATGATGGATATTTTAGGCCACTAACTGCATGAATTTGTGGGAAGCATGCATTTACCTGAACAAGACATTTAAATATCCCTTTACACATACATTTCCATTCCCAGCTCACCTCCTTTGAAAAAAATCACTGAAGAAATTAGTCTACTGAATTACAAGGAATTCAAAACCATCAGTGCAGGAAAGCTTAGCACCTGGTTTTTAAGCTATTAATGAATATTCCAGGATAACAAATTCTTCATTCACACAATTGCTGCTCAGCTATATATCCTAGATCGGACCACTGGGCTACTTCCAGAGCAACGCAACAAGCAATTCTGCTAATCATGAACTAAGGGACAAAACCAACCCAACCCAGAACGCCCTTTGGACTGAACATAAGATGTTCCACAGCAGTTTTAACACTCTTGAGGTGAGTCCCCAAGAGTCAAAGGGGTGCAGCTGGGGCAGCAGGCAAAAAGAGAGACCAAAGACATGTTTATATGTAAAACTGTCTGTATGTATACGTAATAGACACACCTTTAAGAAAGTAATTGGTCCATGGCCAACAACATTGACCTGCCTTTGAGTTTACTGCAAACAATTAAAACCCAGATAACTTCTAAACTTATGATCTCCTGGAATTACAACCATCTACACACCCACCTCCTCCTCTGTAATTACTGAATGTTTAACTAGGTACTCCCAAGCTTTGTTGTCATCAACTTTCCTCTCACATTTATGATTTCTGTCAGAGGTTAACTGCTGAGGTGCTTTTTCTACTGGGCATCTCTCTCTCTGCCTGGTTTCCCTCCCAAACCATGCTATCAGAGTGCCTTATATGAAGAGCAGGACACTCATTTGCAGCTCTGCAAGCAGGAATAAATTTGAAGTTAGAGACTACATCTTGTTAGCAAAAAATGTTTCTAAAGGGGTAACAGATTATGAAACACCACGTGGGGAATGAAGAAATCATAGAATCATAGAATAGTTAGGGTTGGAAAGGACCTTAAGACCATCTAGTTCCAACCCCCCTACCATGGGCAGGGACACCTCACACTAAACCATGCCACCCAAGGCTCTGTCCAACCTGGCCTTGAACATCGCCAGGGAGGAAGCATTCACAATCTCCCTGGGCAACCCATTCCAGTGCCTCACCCCCCTTTCAGTGATCAAACAGTGATCAGTCAGTGAACTGTCTTTGATATATAGATTTTTATGTAGTATACTGCCTGATAGAACCATTGAGCCCACTTTATTATAGCAAATTTTATCAGCCATGCATTTCAAAAGCCCTCATATAAAATGTGGTAAGACAGTAGTTTATCTATGCATGACATTTCCAACTCAGAGATTAGCTCTGAACCGCCTTGCAACTTTGCTGTATCATAGCAGACTGAATACTACTTGAAAAAGAAACAAGCAATTTCACACTGAAATAAAATGTACATTGTGTGAGTTAGCAATTCTGAAGATTAATTTCTCCAAAGACATACATGGACTGAATGAATCCTGGACTATTTTTATATCACCCTTACTTTTACATTACTATTTGAGTAGTTCCAGACATTGGCAGGCTATTCAGCTCAACAGTTGGCTATTCAGTCCCTTGCCAAATTCCACAGTAATTCAGAGATCTAAGCACACATTTGTATTTACAAGCACATGCCACAAGTAAAAATAATTCCACACTTAAAGAACATAATTAAAAACGCTCATTAACTGTCCTTGTAACAACTCACAAGAGACCACTTGGTTCATACCAAGATGTTGTATGCAGCTGCACACAACATGCAACCGCAACTGTTCAGTACATGACTCCAATTGTGATGAGCATGTTCAAATACTCACTTTTTTATAGTCTGTTCTTGCTCCAGGTATTTCTCCTGCACACACTTTTCGAACACAGCCAAGGCATGTTCACCCTTCCGCACACCATTGGGGGATTTTCGTTCCTTCGGAAGATCTGAAGATAAGAGTTCAGACTCTATTTCCTTTAGCAAATCCTCCTGTGAGGAAGTCTGACGGATTGTGGAAATAAGCTTCTTTGTGCAGTCTGTGTCATAAGGACTTTCAGAATAGATTTTACCGCTTGAGTTTTTCACAAAGTCAGACTCCTCCCTTAGCTCCTGTAATATTTCCATCAACGACTGTTCCGTCTGGTTAGTTTTGGGATCTTGCCGTTCAATTTCTTCACTAGATAAATGTTCTGGTTCTGCGGAGCCTTCTACCTTTCTATCAGAGCACGTATTCACACAGCAGTCTGCACCTCCACACTGCTGCTCCAGTCTTTCTGCCAGGGCCCCATTGCTGCTCATGCCAATAGGTGCTGAATCCTGGTCTAAGGGCAACAACCTGGATTCCCCTTCCAATAAACCAGCATCAGCTCCAGTATAACTGATGCTTGAGCAGTCCTTCATTCTAGGTCTTTCATCAGTCTTCTCATTACCTGGAGACCCGGAAGAGGCATTATCTGAGACACTGACTGGCTCCAGCACACTTCGCATTTCTGGTAGATGTCCCTCCATCTTTTTCGTTTGGAAATCTAGAAGTAAAATTCACATTACACAACATATTATACTCAAAATCACAATGAAAAGAGATTGAGGGGAAAGAAAGGCTATTGGAAAGCAAAACTGAAAGGGCAGAACTATTCTGATACTTAAGTGTTACGCAGGGCTTGTTGATCTTCCAGCCAGACTTAAAAGTAATTGCTCGAATGCAAGTTTTTCTAAGCGAAGGTGAGAAATCAAGGATAGCAAATGGGAAGTAATGGGATAGTAAATGTCAAGACAACAAGAAAGCAGCAGAGCTTTTTAAAATTAAATCAACAAAAATTCCACAAAATCACTTCTGAAAAACACTTCAGACATAAAATAACAAAAAATATGCAAGACTCTAGAGTATTAGACCTTTCATTTTCCTATATATGATTTGAAAGCAACAACATGTCACGACTTATTCATTTTTACAACACAGTGCAACTCCCTCATCCAGCCAGAACATTCAACTTCCTTACTGTCACATCCTCGCTCACCACCCATACAGCAAAAATGTATCTGTACCCAGCAACCTAAAGGAAGGGGCTGGGGGAGGATGGGGGTGAGATTCTCTTTTCCCATCTGCTTTCAAGCAACCAAAAATCCCCTTGTGGAAAAGCACAGATGGTCTGCAGCAGATCTGCAGAGCAGACACTGGAGGACTTGAAAAGCTATGTAGAAAGTGTTCTATTAGGAGGACATCATACTGAGATCTAAATAGCCAGAACTCTTATGGAAGAGCCTGGGTATAATGCTCTATCTTTGTTTTCAGGAGTCCCAGATGGTCAGGTGTCTGCAAAGACGGCTGGCATTTCTAGAAAGCACAGGAAGCCCTTGTATCATTTCCATTAGGAAAAATTCATCACAGCAGTAGTAACTTTTACATGCAATCCTATCCCCCAATACTGGATAAATGAGTCTGAAACCAAGGAAAATTTATGATTTATAAATTCAACTCTGCTATTCCAACAACCATCTCAAAGCCATCTTGCAACACCAAGCTTGTTTTCGTACTTGCTTTCTCTTACGCAGTCCCACAGCCTGAGTCATACAGCTACAGGCTCCAGGCCCCGCACTTAGACTCAATCTGAAAACAAACCTTTTGTGCTGCTTGGCTCCTCTCCTCCTGAGTCCTGCCTAATTAACCACTACATAGTACTGAGGCTTACGCTGGTAAAACAGAGGGATACATGAAACCTGTTAGGACTGTGACTAATTGCTACCATTATCGCCTTTCAATATTGGGTATAAAAATCAGGTAAGCAGAAAATAAGCAGCCTCATCCCAACTGTTTCTACCAGGAAATACTATAAAATTAAAACTTAATATCTGAAACCAACAGTTGGGCTCTGTCAGCTATTTGACAAGAGGCAAGCATAAAGGTAAAAGTATGAAAGGGAGCATGCCACAATAGGACAACATCAAATGACAATTTTACATTTTTAAGTAACAAGCAAACCACTTTTCTTTCTTGGTTTTAAAGCAAAAAATCTCAGCACTACAGCCCTAACCCAGTACAAACCAAGAAGAACCAGAAAGCAAATGGTAGGGAACTCCTGAGAATAGAGATGGTCAATGTGAGAGAATTCATCCACTTGGTCTGTGTAGCCAAAACAGTGGCTTTCTTTGTACCTATCTACTTTTTGGTAACTTCTGCTAGTAATGAAAGTTCACAATGTACTGGCTCTTACTCCAAAATAAAAAAAAACCCAATGATGATCTCAATCTGAAAGCAGAGAACGAACGTAACTGTAAGAAGCAGCATTCAATTTGATAGTAGCAGAACACACTAAGTCCTACTTCATTAAAAAGCTGTTAAAAACCCCAATGTTTTCAGACTAGTACATTTAATAGAGTCAGTAATCATAAGAATTTACAAATTATGTAGCTGAGGGAAGAAAACCACACCTAGTATCTGTTCCCTCTTGTCACAGGCAGCTTATAACCCACAGACTCAGCTGCAGAAAGAGATTGCATCAGTATAAGGCTGAGGTACCATTTTTCTCGACAGCAGTTACTCTAGCCTAAGTTCTTGCTGACACTTTCTCTGGAATGATCCGAGGGTTTAGAAAAGGCTTTAAATGAGCCAGTAAAAGTACCTCTTAAAGATAAACCCCCCAAAATGTGCAGCTGTTTGATGCAGGACTGCCTCAAAGCTACTCATCGCTGCCCAGCCTCTGCAGTTTTTCACTCCCATGTGGTAAAATCAGATATATGAACCTCCATATTGGTTGTTACACCTAAAAAGTCCAGTCAGCAAACTGGATGGGATGTCATATGAAAGCAACAGGTGAAAAATACAGCCCTGTTAAGATAGTACATTGCGAAGAATACTACGTTTTCATCTTATCGTGCTTCTTCCTTCTGTAAATAATACTGTGAATTGGTGTTAGAAAGATTAATCTCTGTGGAAGCACAAATACAATTATTCGCTTAATTCAATTAGTCACAGAGCAATAAAATACCACCAACTTCATATTATCCTACACTTGATATCAATCATAAAGCATAGGGTCTGTATCAAACGCATGGGAAATCTGAACAGTGACTATACAAATCAGTTAAAGCATGAAAAAGGAATTATGATGACTCAGTGTTCCCTGCAGACCTACTCTAATTTTCAATCATACACAGAATACAATTTACCACATTAATTTCTCAGTCTTTCTGATGCTAATACACTGGATTTTTGATGTATTTGCCCAAATCTGTCTGAGTCTGTTCGTGGCCAACACAGATCTTCTCATTCCCCACTGCCACTGAATAGTTTTCATGTACTAATTACTAACTTATTTTCACATCAGAAAAATCCAAAGGAATAATGTGAGGCACCTGTCAATGCAAGTTCATATTGATATCCAAACGTCTCTGGAATACTCAGTTTGTTACACCTACCTCAGATAACTGAATATAGCAAATACCCCTTTCTTAAGGCCAGAGACACAAAATTACAGTAAGAATATTAAAGGCTTTTTGTAAGCAAAAGGTTTTGTGTTGCAATAGCTTAGAAGGATCAACACTGCTGGCCTAGCAGTATCTGGCTGAAATGAAACATGCTACTACTTGACAGTTTTGTACCAAACACACAAATACAGCAAGTTCCAGATAATATCTGGACGACAGATATGTATTTGATGGCAGCTCCATGTCTTTCCACGTTTAATATCTATCTTTCATTATTCTAACCATTCCTCTCTTCCAAAAATCAGGGAAGTACTAAACTTATGGTATCATTCTCTTAAAAAATACCGCATTAAGAAAACAAAATAGAAAACAAAATGTCTTCAGAAAGTGTCAAAAACAATAAAAAAGGCAAATGGTAACTCAAGCAGATGAGCTGTTTTATGAGATGATGCCTATTCATCAGCCAAGCACACAGTATGAGTAGCAGCAAAATGCCAGGGGAGCACTGGTGACTCTTCTACCCTCAACCACTTGCTCTTCTCCTTCCTCGGGGTTGATCATCAAACTACAGCAAAAGTGTCTTGCTCCTCAGTGCCCTCCAGGTGATGTGTGTCTCACCCTTTCAGTACACGTGCCATAGGAGAACGGAATCACTACCATGTCAATTTAAACCCAGAGCAGGAACTTTTGAGATTAGCCGAGCTCAAACCTGCCTGCATAGCTCCAATAACCATCCATCTTGTGAGACTGCCATACAGCCAGTGTAGCATGTGGAAAGCTTTCTGTCACTGCCTTGTGACACTTTCCACTGTTGTGACAGGACTCTTGGCACTCACACAACTGGTCTGACCAGTCCTCCTGTTTTACAGCTCACCATTAGTTTGACACTAATACACCTTCCCCATGTTCCTGCCCTATTCTAAAGCTAAGGAAACAGCCCTCTTGTGTGTTCCCCACAATGCATTAACACAAAGCAAGTGGAAACGCATCACTTTAAAACCTGGTGATGCGAGTAGCAGAGAATGAGGAACAGGAGCACAGCTCAGCCAAATTTTGTTTAGAGCAGCAACAGGCCCACAGGTGCTATTTGCACAAGTAAACAGAACAGCTCTCTGCATATATACACCAGATTACAGACAAGTTGCACCCTTTAAAAAAGGCAAAGGTTTGGTTTTGAAGAGGCACTGTTTTTCATCATAAATCTGTTCTCCAAAGCAGCAAGGAGCGTACATACTTTACCTCATTATCTCATGGTACTTACAAAAATTAAACCTGCATCAGCCCATCTGACGCTCATTTTAAATATTACATTAGTACCTGGAGTAGTTAAACTGCAGCCACAGGACATACAGCATTAAAGGTGAATACTGGCACAGGTTGCAACTACTCCTCATACTACTGTAACTGAGATGTGCTTATCTGCTAAACTGGTGATAGCGCAACTGACTCAAAAGCAAGCAGCAGAGATCCTGCCAGTACAGCGAGAGGACAGCACACCATCTTGTTATGGCAGAAATGTCTCACAGGTATGTAAGGGAAAGCAAAGACTCAGGAAATAGTGGGATTTTTTATTCACTTGCTTTGTTACACAATAGAAACATCTTCTTATTAACTGCTAACCAAATGGGAACGATAACAAACATGACAACCATTCATTTAAGCTCTTCAATGAAGTATGTGATACAATAGGTATTGATTATCTAGGGAGAACACTGAAACCCTTGATACATGATCCCGAAACATGCCGTAAAAAAAAAAAGAGAAGAATATTTCTTCTAGCTGCCTCCAGTAGCAGTCATCCTTCATGCTTGTTCACTGGAAGAACTCTATTTTTCTGCATAGCAAACAGCTAAAACCTATCACTTTGACATCAAAATTTAAGCCTCTCTCCCCCTCTCTTCTTCCCCTTCTCTCTGTCCATTACTCACTATAAAGCAAAAGGAAACGCTGTAATGAAGATGTAAGACAGGGAGGAGGCAAAAGAAAACCTGAGTATCAGTTGTTCCTTTCCATACATGCTTTAACAGTAAATTCTCATTTCAGAGGTCATTCACTGGCACAGAGAAAAGCAGGATTTCTAACAGTCAAGCCTCCCTTCTCCTTTGCTGAAAAGTACATGCACTTTTCCTTTTAGAGGAAGCAGCTGGCAACCTCATTCTTTGGCTGTCCATCAGGTTATCCACTACACCAGCTGAAAATTTTCCCCCCATTCCAGTACTGCTAATGCCCAGAAACTAGAAGGTAATTCATGATGAAAGCAATTACCTGTATGCTTCCTGCTGTCTGCACAGATCTAATTAAGGCCAGAACCTTTCCCAGCTACAGCCTGCTATTCTGTTACTACAGGCATGCACTGAGAAGCTGGTACATCTTAATTCAATATTCAAACAGCCTGTCTTTTCAATCTTCTTACAGAGTGCAAACATGATTCTTTTAAATCCCTGGCTACAAAGGACTTTCCTAAGCAGATACACTATTAACAACAGCATTTAATTCCATAAAAGAGATAGCTTGACCGAAGCTATCAACACTTCTGTTGCGAATAGTCAAGAAGGAAGAAATGAGTTTGTTTCAGCCAATTTCAAAATACATGTGAGAAGACATCCAAAGAAACATACTACATGACAACTAGAGGAAGCATTTTCTGAGGTTTGGCTGCATAGAATTCAATAACAACAAGGTAAAACAAAAAAACATGTGCCTTGTCACCTAGAAACAATGGGGTTCTTCTACAATAAATACATTGAAGAATGACAGGTGTGTGCCTGTAGACGGGGCTCTGTGTAAGCAGATTGACAGTCAAGGTCCAAAGAAATAAAAATCACTGCTATAAGAAAAATAATCTATTTAAGCTGCAAAACTTAAACACACTGTAGAGAAAGGGAACAAGCAAGTATTGCTTCACAGGTGTGTATATGCAAGTACTTGTTCAAAGCAGGGTGCATTCTAAAAGAAAGCAAAAGCAAAGAGCACTGAGATAAGTAACTGAGCACAAAATCTTCTGAAAGGGGAATAATAACAAGAAGTTAACGCAGTAATTGCAGTTCACTGGGAGGCACATTCAGCCATGCACTGCATGATATAATGGCCAACAGCAGTCAATTATGTCAGCCCCGTTCAACAAGAAAGGTCTTGCATCATCTTTGGGTAGATGTTTTTCACTCATAGCTGTGCTCCTAGAAGAGACCTTGTAGCAGAGACACTGACAAAAGAGGGAATCATCTACTCCCTGAACAAGTATACATGCAATCCACAAAACAGTGAAAATACAATTCTCACATCAGCCAAGACTATGCGTTCTCTTCACCTCTGGATATGCAAAAACATCCAGTCAGGTTTTACTATCTCATTTTCAAACAGAAGTACAATGTAAATTTGCAAAGCTATCCTCTTTTCCCTTCCATTCCATGTCTGTCAGAACAGACACTACTCAAATTTCCCCCAAGTAATAGACTAAAGCCTCAAAATGACCCAAAGCTGCAATACATATATGATGCATTTCAGTGAGTAGATGAGGGACAAGGAAGTGAGCGATGAAGCACTCCACGGCTCATGAGCAGACAGTCCCAACATCAGCAGGGCCCTAAGTACCATGCCCAGGCCAGGCAACCAGATAAGTGACAGAAAAATCTGGTGACACCAACACAAGCAGCCTGAGTTCCCACAGGTCCCTACCACTCTTGCATGGATCTGTCCTGGTTTCACAGCTGGGATAGAGTTGATTTTCTTCCTAATAGCTGGTTCAGGGCTGTGTTTTGGCTTTAGTCTGAGAATAATGCTAATAACACACGGTTATTTCAGCTGTTGCTAAGTAATGTTTACTCTGATCAAGGACTTCCATCTCCTGTACTCTGCCAGTGAGGAGGGGCACAAAGAGCCATGAGGGAGCAGAGATAGAACACCTGACCCAAACTAGTCAAAGGGGCATTCCATACCACAGCATATCATTCCCAGTATACAAACTGGGGGGAGTTACCTAGAAGAAACCGATTGCTGGTCAGGTCATGCTGGAAATCAGTCAGTAGGTGCATCCCTTGTCTTGCCTGGGTTTTATTCCCCTCTTTTTGTTGCCTCCCTTTTCATTACAGCTATTATTACTACTTTATTTCCACTATTACACTCTTCTTATCTCAACCTATGAGTACTACCTTCGCCACTCATTCTCTCCCCCATCCCACAGGGGGTGGGGGACAGGATGGTAAGTGGTCACATGAGGCCTGGTTGCTGGCTGAGGTTAAACCACAACAGCATGTCATCTCAGCAATCACACAGCTGCATTACCACTGCAGTCTGCGCTGTAAACTTGCTAAGGAAGCACTGCGCACCTCTAAACAAAGTCCACATGTTTACAGGAAAAACCTTCCTAGAAGACCAGCCCCCTGAAATTGCTTCAGAGCCATTCTATTCACATTGTTATCAGAGATCCTTATTTCCTGGTTCTTTCTCAAACTGCACTGGATTGATAACTCAGAAAACTGCTGCTGCTACTTTTTATTTTGCTTTAGGAAATGGCACATTCTCAACATATGCTCCAGTGGAAATTCATCATACAAATCTAAGCAAATACCCTTAAGCAACAGCCTCTTCAAATGCTCTGTAATGCTCACTAACTTTCTGTATCAGAACTATGCAATTCAGGTTTAGCGTTCAAGTTGGCCTGTCATCTACTAAGAGATTTAAAGCTTGTCCTCTGGACAGCTTATGAAGATAGCTAGAATATCCTCAGCCTGCATCATGAAAGCATATCACAGAATCATAGAATAGTTAGGGTTAGAAAGGAGCTTAAGATCATCCAGTTCCAACCCCCCTGCCATGGGCAGGGACACCTCACACTAAACCATGCCACCCAAGGCTTTGTCCAACCTGGCCTTGAACACTGCCAGGGATGGAGCATTCACAACTTCCCTGGGCAACCCATTCCAGTGCCTCACCACCCTTACAGTAAAGAATTTCTTCCTTATATCCAATCTAAACTTCCCCTGTTTAAGTTTTAACCCATTACCCCTTGTCCTATCACTACAGTCCCTTGTGAATAGTCCATCCTCAGCATCCCTTCTTTTCATTACTTCTTTTCCCTAGTACCAGACCAGAAGACTTGGGCAGCACTACCTAACTCAAGAAACCTGTCCCCTGGAGCTGCATTATTGTCCTCTTCACCAGATTCCAACTTATTTTACAAACATTCCTGCTCCTCTTTGTCCTCCTCTCCAATTCCACAAAAGGAAAAAGAAAAAAAAAATAAAACGCCAGTTTGATCTATGGACTTACACAGATTCTTTTTGCTAGCAGATCCCAGTGTTGAGGGAGCAAGCAAGGAGAAAACAGCTTCACTTTCATACTGGAGGTGCCAGGTGCAGACATTTCTGAATCACCCCAGTTTTGGCAAAGCTGGATTTAGGAAAGCAGACGTACAGCTTGCCTACAGATACAGAAAGATGTGAATTTTATCTCTGTATAACCCAGGTGCTAGATGAACAGAGAATTCTATACCCCAGTTAAGTCAGTTAGAAATATAATGCTTTCACACTGACTGCCTTGTTTGTTCACCTGCAATTGTCCAACCAGCAACACAAGAACCAAAGAACCTTAAACTGTAGATGCTTTAAGCAGAAACCAGAACTGTTCCCTCTACTTTCTTTATTCTGTGTTTCTAATAGATATCCAAACACCATGAGATCTATTCACTGGCATGTGTTACATCTGAAGATAGAAATACCACCAACTTAGTTGTGCAACCTTCCAAAGCTGCTCCAATAACAAAAATAGTTTTAAAATCAAGACACACACAAAAAGGCTACTAAAAGAAATCCAAACTAACAGCTAGATCTGCAGTTGGGGCATCTGGAAGTCAGACTTCCTTTAAATGAAAAGCATTATCCTTATGGAATTATAGCTGCTGAAGAAAATACTATTTTTTTTTTCTGTATCACTCAACAGTAAATTAAAATGCAGTCATGTGAATTTCCAAGATGTGGAAATGTGTTAAGAAAAGACAATACAATCCAGTACAACACTGAAGATGGACTTTATCTTGCAGAGTTAACTGGGATTTATTGGCTGAAGAATACTGAAGAAAATGATAATGATTTTTAGAGTCTTCCTGATAAGTTCAACAGATATGAAGTAACCATAGTAAGACTTCAAGAAGTTGCAGGCAAAATGCTTCACAAATGCCACAGCACTTACAAGGAAGACCATAATTTATGTGTCTGAACAGTTTGTTCCACAAAGGACTATCCCTCTTCTTTAAATATCAGGCTACAAAATATTCTACTAAAAGCATAACCTTAGATGAATCACAATAGAATAATAAGCACTTTTATTATCTTTGAACACATTATCCTAAGACAGAGACATTAGAGTAACCATTAACAATTAGACAACTGTTAGTATCACAGGAACAGCCACTTCATCTCAATTCAGGTTTAATTTCCAACCTACTACACTCAGGTAAGAGATGAAGCTGCAGGACAGCTGACATGCTAGCATGCTTACACTGATGTTCAACAAAACTGATAAAGAAGTTACTGATTTTGGGGTTTTTTTTCCTGCTTGTAATTGTGTTGTTCAATGTAAAACCCAAATGCATCTTTCAAAGAGCTTTTCACACCTTTCCTAGACAATCATTATTTGAACAAAAATGCTTTTCCCAATCAGTGTCATGCTGTCACTGCACCAGAACTCTTGCTACATATTTTACATGACAATACAACCAAAATTAAATGGAAGAGAAATGTTACTGTTTGTGTCAGCAGTTACCTGAAGCATTATCCTAATAATACTTTTACCTAAACTAATCTGAACAGACTGAACACACCTCTCCACTTGTTGGGTGAGGTTTTTACTTTTTCTAGAGCAAAATATCCTCAACTACTGTTTACCGCCTATTGCATTCACTAGCAAAACTTTCCTGTTTCCAATTAAGACCCAATTTACCTGTGTTTTGCAAGGTATCTTTCGTAAAGACCCCATCACAAATAGCTTTCCCAGACTAAGCATTACACTACCTAGTAACTGCAAAAGATGGAAATTCAAATCCTAGAGATGATTCTGTTTTCAACTGAAGTTTATAAAGAAATGAAGATTCACTTAACGAAGTTCTTGTCATGTTCTACGTGACAAGAAACAAAAAGCAGCTCTATTGTACATCAGCTGTGTGGAGGTGATAATAAAAGGTTTCAACTAAACAGAAAAGGACTAGGATAGAAAAGGTCCTCAAAACCAGATCTGAGACATGGAGCCAGAAGGACTGGTTGAAATTAATCTGGTTATATCTCCACATATAAATGTAACCAGAGCAGCAAGCCACCCAAGCTTAGAAGTGATGAAACACCATAAAAGGAGATTAACTGGATTGAAAAGCATCATAGCACCTAAGAAAAAGTCAGGAAAAGAACATCTTAAGAGATTAATCTGATCATCACTGCCTGTATTCCATACAAAACAGACAAGAGTGAGGCCATGAAGCTTCATACACTGATGATGTTCCTGTATTTGCAGACCACACACACACCCCCCCCTCAAGTCCCACTTACATTAGCTCTCCCAATATTAATTCATTTCTGCCCAAAACACTGCTCTAAATTAGGAAGATTATTAGTTGGCTATCACCTAATATTGCTGAGAAGGAAGATGCAATATATGGTGGTCCATTTACACAGAAAAGCGAGAGGACTGCAACACAGATAGGACAACTGTGACTCACAATACTAGTGGTAATGCTGGCCATGTACGGGGACACCATGTCCTCCAGCCCAGACATAACTGGACACAACTCCCTGATTCAGCTCACACAATGACTTGTTTTGATACACATGCCTGAAGGGAGGGGAATGGAACTGTGTGTATACACAGTGAATACTATGAGGATTTCCTTTTACCAGTTTGATACTTAATCTCCACTGTTTTTTGCTTCTTTAATCTGAATTTATACAAAGGCAGATTGCACAGCCCTATGGCAGTGCCAAAGTGCAAAGCTCAGCACTTCTGTAAATCCTTCTAACATAAGTCAAGTACTTTAGAAGACAAGGTTTACTCAAACTTTATCTCTCTTTATGTCACAAGTTAGATAGTTGAGCAACACTGTATGAATTCCTTCAACACATCACTAGGTTTTCTACCCATCTCATACAAGTCACTAATGTTATGGACATATTAACTCTACGTATAGAGTCAAATAACAGTAAAATTCCAAAATTCAATTAATCAGTTAAGGTTTAACAAGTGGGAATGCATTTGTTCCCATCACAAGTCTTGGGGTACACCTTGATAGTGTTATTTTATGTCATACTAGTCCCAAGGTTAGAAGCTCATGTCCAAGATGTAGCAACAGCACTCTTTTACTATGAACTTCACATGAGACTTGCATACTTAAGGGTTTACACCTTCAGCTCTGCTTACAGGCAGGCTAATACCAGTCAGTCACTACTTTGTTTGCATTCACATTCTGACACTGATAACATCACCTGTGCAAAGAAGAATGTTGTAAAGAACAGGAAGAAATCAATTTATGATTGACTGCACAATGTGGAAAATTATACATTCTGTGACAGGTCTTCTCCACCTATAACCAAGTCATACCTCTCATTCACACTCTAACAGAGCACTGGCAGACCTTATAGAACTGTAGCGTCATGGTAGTGGGAAGATATGCATCTTAGCATACTTGGCACTCAAGATGCCAGCAAGTTTTATATCAATGGCTGTTCTCAAATGTTTCCAAAAATATGCAACAGGGTTACAAAATTCCAACTATGGCATTACTGTCTGCATGACCACTGCATACTGAAAAACACCATTCATGAGGATGGGAAGGCTCTGTTTTCATATCTGATTCTCCTCCAGAATTTCTCCAGTATCCCTTGAAACAAATAAGGACTTCAGTCCTTTAAGAATCTGAGTAAGTCATAGAATCATAGAATAGTTAGGGGTGGAAAGGACCTTAAGATCATCCAGTTCCAACCCCCCTGCCATGGGCAGGGACACCTCACACTAAACCATGTCACCCAAGGCTCTGTCCAACCTGGCCTTGAACACTGCCAGGGATGGAGCATTCACAACTTCCCTGGGCAACCCATTCTAGTGCCTCCCCACCCTAACAGGAAAGAATTTCCTCCTTATATCCAATCTAAACTTCCCCTGTTTAAGTTTTAACCCGTTACCCCTTGTCCTGTCACTACAGTCCCTAATGAAGAGTCCATCCCCAGCATCCCTATAGGCCCCCTTCAGATACTGGAAGGCTGCTATGAGGTCTCCACGCAGCCTTCTCTTGTCCAGGCTGAACAGCCCCAACTTTCTCAGTCTGTCTTCATACGGTAAGTGCTCTAGCCCCCGATCATCCTCGTGGCCCTCCTCTGGACTTGTTCCAATAGCTCCATGTCCTTTTCATGTTGAGGGCACCAGAACTGTACACAATGCTCGAAGTGAGGTCTCACTAGAGCAGAGTAGAGAAGTCAGTCAGAAGACTGACTTCTGCTAGTGTAAGAGATAGTATTATATGCAATATTAGTACATTTAAGGAAAATCAGTATGCTGTGTACTTATTTAAATTAGAGTCCTGAGTTTCTCTTCTCTTTTGACATCAGTTTCTTTCTTTTGCCTCTCAGTTTGAGGCAGCAGGCTCTTGGTCTATGCCTTGAAGGTAAGAATTATCCATGAAGCTTTCCAGTATTGTTTTTGGCAACAGGATAAGTTCAGAACAAGCCAACCCCGAACAGGTACAGGATTGCCTACTGGAACCCATGTGTTAAGAAAAGTTGCAGACTACTGACTTAATCTACTTTCACTGCCTAGTAACAGTACTAAATCCAGAAAAGCACTTGCTTTTTTTCCATAGCTCTTAAAAAAGCCAGCTTCAAGAAATTCAGTATTAGCCTTAGGTAGTGATAACCAACATAGCTGCTAATTAGGACCAAAAAAAACACTCTCCATATGTGGTTCAGTCCTTTTTCTCAACACTTTGAAATGGTAAGCCTCACAATAGCAACATCTCTCAACAACCCAAATCATGTCTTACCAAACAGCGGAAAATATTGCTTTAAAGCCAAGTCAAGAATGGATAGTTGAAGAATTTCAGTCAAAGGAGGGCTCAAAAACAATAGAGAACAATTTAAGGGTTTTTTTGCCCCATAAAATGGATGGCATTTTGTATTGGCAGTCTCTTAAAACACCTTCAGACTTTCAGTTTCTCTTACTCCTACAGCGTAACCATCTCCTAAGATCAATGGCAACATAAGCATTCATAGCAGTTAGCGATTACATTTCCTTGTCAATACAGAAAGGCAGCCGTAGCTCATGCTGTTTCAACGATTTCCTTATAACAAAACACACTGGGACACTGGTCACATGTGGGTTTTTAGAGTATCCTGCTCGAAATATTCTAACTCCTGAAAAGCAGCTTTAGAAGATAAAGCAAAGAAACACTAAGGCCCGACTAAAATTTTTAATGTTACAAGGAGGTTTCAATTCTGCAAGAGACCCTCTCCTGGTCTGCAGTCTCACTGACCGTATACATGTCTCGGACTCACCTGTGCAGACTGTATTTCCACGACAAGACCCAAAATCTGCAAGCCTACAATCATCATCCTACTGAAGTTACACTAAAGCTTCCTGCTTCCAAGCCTAGAAGGACAGGCAGCTTTTGCAACTACGATTTGCCAAAACAAGGACACGTACCCTACCGAACCACGGCAGCCGCCTCCAAAAAACAACCTACATACCGGTGTAACAGCTGCTGCCTTTTGTTGCCGAGTATACTTAACCACACAGTGAAATCAACGCACAACCAACGAAAACAGGACAAGATCATTAACAACGCGGAGAAGCAAGCTGTCAAGAAACAAAGAGAGTCCGAGCCCGCACGGGAGCCAGAGCTGCCCACCCGGAGGTCCTGACTCTGAAGCGCTACTAAGGCAGGACCTCATGCCTCACCCGGCCCCCACGGCCCCCTACCCCTCTCCTCCTGCGGGACCTGAGCCTCAGCCGCAGAGCTGACGGGACCGCTGCCAGCCGGTGCCCCGTCCTCACACACAGCGGCCGCCACAGCCACCTCCCCCCTGGAGCCCACCGCCCGCTGCCTCCGGCGCGCCGCGGGGGGCGGCCGCAGCGGGTCACCGGCACCGCCGCCCGCCCTCTAGCCGGGCCCTCCCGGGAGCACCGAGCAGGCCCGCCTCGCCTCCCCCGGAGCGGGCGGGTAACCCCGCGGTGCACTCCGCCTCAGGGAGCCCGGCAGCGCCCGCAGGAGCCCGGCAGCAAGCACTTACCCGAGCTCTACGCGGCCGGCGGCAAAGGCGGCAGCTACCCCATGGCGGCGGCGCGACCGGCCCCCGAGCTGACACATCAACAAAGATGGCGGCGGCGGGCGGGGTTTCGGCCAGGGGGCGGGAGGCGGGGCCGGGGAAGGCCGGCGGCCGGGCCGACCATGCAGGGGGGTCTGTGGGGCTGCCAGGGGCTCGGAGCGGCTGGGGCAGTTTCGTCCCGGGCATCCCAGAGCCGGCTGACACGGCCCCGGCACCCTGCGGTGACGGCGTAATTCAGCGTGGCTGGTTCAGCCTGGAGAAGAGCAGGCTCCTTAAGGGGGGACCTTAGAGCAGCTCCAGTGCCTTAAGGGGCTGCAGGAAAGCTGGAGAAGGGCTTTGGGCAAGGGCCTGTAGGGACAGGACAAGGGGCATGGCTTTAACCTGCCAGAGGGGAGATTTAGCTTAGACGTTAGGCAGAAGTTCTTCCCTGTGAAGGTGGAGGAGCTGCCACACAGGAGAAACTCTTTACCCCAACAGTTTTTGAGAGAGACGGGCACAAGATACCCTTCTTCTTGCAAGATCAGTGCACAAGTGATGACTAACAGAGTTGCTTCTTCCCTAAGTAAACAGCATCTCGTTTTCCAGAACCAACCCCTACACTCACCGTCAAAAGCCTCTTGGATCCACATGCCATGTAAGAGGAAATCCAGTCTCTTTATTGCTTATTCTGACAGGATTTGGGCATCAAAAACCTGGAGAATGCCTCAGTGTGGGGAGCAGCAATTTTTCAGTGGAACACAAAGTGCTTTGGAATCCAGAGCACTACACAAATGCCATTTTATTTAATTAAAAATAAATGGAAAAAAAATACCCTGGCAGGCAAGCTGTTAAGTGAAAACGGTTGCATTTACTATAGCAGATCGGCTGAAGTGAGCACTGGCTGTTTCCTGCAGGAATTTGTTAAACAGAACAATGGGAAGGCAAGTTAAAATCACTGAATAATTTGGTTTGGCAGGGACATCAGGAGCGTATGTAGTCTAATCTCCTATGCATGGCAGAGCAAACTTTGATGTTAGATCAGATTGCTCTTTTGTTTTGGCTAATTTACTTTTATATACCTATAAAACCATGCACATACCTATATGCTTCATACCTGTAACCCCAGTGATGATTTCTTCAGTGCATACCTTTGATGACTTTGAAAATAGAACGTGCTGCATAACATTACTTAGAAATGTTAATTGGGAGAACATTCTTTCCAGGTATTTGGAATTTCAAAGCCACAAATGCAAGTTTTGGGGTCCTAGAAAACGTTCCCTTGAAAGCTGCTGTGATTTAACCCCATCCAGCAACTAAGCATCACACTGCTGCTTGCTCACTCCCCCAACAGTGGGATGGAGGAGAGAACTGAAACATTCAAATTCGTGGGTTTATAAAGACAGCTTAATGGGACAGAAAAGGAAGAAAATAATAATAATGATAATAATAAAGATGAAAAAACAATATAGAAAGCAAGTGATGCACAATGCAATTGCTCACCACCAACCAACCAATTCCCAGCATGTTCCTGAGCAGCAGCTCCCCAGCCAGCTTCCCCACAGTGTACCATGCTGAGCATGATGCCATATGGTGTGAGATATCCCCTGGGTCAGCTGGGATTGGTGTCCCGGCTGTGTCCCCTCCCAACAACTTGTGCACCCCTAGCCTGCTCACTGGTGAGACAGCATGAGAACCTGAAAAGTCCTTGACTTAGCCTAAGCACTAGTCAGCAACAACTACAACATTGCTGTGTTATCAACATTATTCTCATCCTAAATACAAAACACAGCACTGTGCCAGCTACCAGGAAGAAAATTAACTCTGTCTCAGCTGAAACCAGGACAAAACTGTTACAGATTGTTAAAAACAACAATGGGATCTTAGAGACAATCAATATGCAAACCATTCAGCACTACCATAACTAGAAAAGTTTGCATGTTCATTATTTTGGGAAAGTTAATACTGCTTCAGATAATTAAACGATATCTTAACCACCACCTTTAAAGCAGTGGAGTCAGATGAATGTCTTTAAAACATTATTTAGGTAAAAGCATAAACAAGAGTAGGTTGTAGAGAAAACACATAGCCTCAGCTTTAACCTCCAAATAATATTTTGGAGGCAAAATATATTTTGCTTTGCTCATAATATGCTGTGCATTCAGTATTGCTAAAAATAACATAAAAATCAGGTATGGAATAGAGACAAGAAAAAATTGTCCGTATTCAGAAAGCAGTGCCATGCAACACACACTTGCTAATTACCATGCAGCCCAAGTCTAAGCTTTGCTTTCAGAAATGCTTCTTTGCCACTCCTGCGCCTGTTCTGCAGCTGAGTGGCAAAGTTCACACAGTTCTGATGCTCTGTAACACAGTCACTTCAGTGCCCAAATGTTTCTTATTTGGTCTTCTACTTATTTACAGGCAACTAGAGACACCAGTGTACTCTGGCCTTCTAAGATTTATGCTTCTTCTTTGCTGTACAGTTTGTCTGCAGCCCCACTGGCGTTAATCGTACATGGCTTATTGTGTCCCATCAGACTTGGCAGAATTTCAGCTGATTTTCACCTTTTATTCTGGACATCTTTTTCAGCAGGACTGAAATCAGGTTCAGAAAACTGAACCTGGTTATTGAAATTCTCCCTTAAAGGCAAGCGAAAAGGTGTTTTTCTAGCACTCGGCTGGACTCCCTGTGGCTCTAGTGATGCTCACTGATGCTCAGACAGTTCTGACTTACAATATCCGTGCTTAGGCCAGATTTTCATTTAAAGAGTATCTTACCCCCAGGAGGCATCCACAGATACTTAGGGCATGATAATGACAGGACGTAGGGAGAGCCCCTTCCCCAAACTGCCTGCATTCATATTAAATAAGAATGACCGAATTACTGTAATTTGGCATGTACTGAGGAAGACAATTTCTGAGTAAGAGAACTTACCATCTGAAATACACTCAGTCACACACAACAGACTTCTGCTGCAGACAGCAGCTCTGCATTGCAGAGGCAGAAGCAGAATTTAGACCATATTTTCCAAACGTTGTAGTTCTAGGTTTTGGCTCGTGCTGTGTTATCTAGAAGAAAAGTGTTCATGTAATTGCTCAATTTCCAGGTGACTTTTATTAATTATACAGAGCATTTCTACAGCTTTGCCCACTGAAGGGCCTTACTTTCCTGGGTTTTATTACTGTTCCTATGCTTTCTCCTTCAACTAAAGTGTTAGCAATGCTGCTTCAAGAGAGAACAATGAGGTGGGTTGAAATAGCAGATGTGCTGAACACCCCACACTCCTCTGGGACTACTGGCACTGCAAGGCTATAGCTGGCATTGCCAAGGAGCTGGCAGCAGAGTCCAGGTTGTCTGACTCCCATGCTCTGTGTTTGTCACAAGGCAGGTCTGCTATAATGCGATCACCACGGGCTGATCTGATTCCTGCATTTCACATCATGGCAAGATTACATAGAAAGATACTATTTTCTTCATTAGGAATTGGTTTCGTTGTTTATTTATTCTAAGCAAGCATGATTTACCATGGGTCTTCAGGGAGCACCATTCACAAAAACACAGGAGCCCCATCTTCCCCCCAAATGTTCGGTAGGGACAGAATCTCTGCTGCAGCTGCAGTCCCGCTAGCTAAGGCCCTGCCACACTGTCACCGATCTGTGCACAGTAAATCCTAATTGTGATTGTCATCATACAAGTGCTCTGAGTAAGTTATACCTGGAAAAACCTACTTTCATTATATGTTGCTTGGACTTGTCCTTTGTTCAGCTTGTAGCTCAGTGGTGTGCCAGCTAGTCTAGGCACTTAGTGGTGTCCCAGCACTTAGACTCTACATTATTAGAGCTAATGACACACTGGTACAGTTATTACAGAACTTGCACATAGGCAAGCCCAAAGCTCTTGCTAAAAATTGCAGGCAAGCCACATCAACCTCCTGCAGCTCCTGTGATGCTGCTCCTCATCAGCCTCCACGCTAACAGCACTCTCCCCAGTTACCTCTCACACTCCTTCACATTTATCTTTTTCCACTGCTGCAGCCAGACCTGCTATTTTTTTAATTTCAGCATTCATTTTCCTGGGGTCATTTCCTGCCCTTTCTTGTTGCAGTACCCTGAGGCATGGAAAGGCCTCAATGACTGACATTTAAGAACAAAACCAGTGAAAATAACATTTGCCCTGGCTCAATCATCCTTTGGCACTTTTAACTGCAATAAAACTTTGTGCCAATTCACATGCTGATAAAGTTCTGTCTCCAGTGGGATACGTGGTTTTCCTTTTCATTGCATCCTGTCAATATAATTCCAGCACAATCTATAGTGCTAATTAGTGTCATTTCAATAGACTGTTCAGACTGGCAGCATTGTTTTGGTTCAGCAGGCCTTGGGGAATGGAAATGTGTAGCTAGCTAAATGTACTTGAATATTGTAAGTCACAAAGTCTATTTCTTTTCCCCAGAGAGAAGTTTGAATGACAGAGAAGTATTTTGTAATGCCTGAGTGGTATTATTGCTTCTCAGGCACAAGGATTTTTGGGCTAGTCTTACAGACCTAGGCACGAGGTGCAGGGAGGTAATGGATCATAACTGCTCCATCTTCCCACAACCTCCCATATACAACTCTGCCTACTCTGACATGCAAAGCTGGGCAATTTGGCAGATGGATTTCCTGAAATCCCACCTAATCCTACCTAATTTCCCCTCCTTCTTTCAGGGCAGCCTCCAGCACAGTCAGCTTCTACTCAGATTGCAGCTGAGGGCCGCAGATTTATTGGAGCCAGGGAGGGTCTTTCCTCTGACTTTGGTAGGTAGTATCTGAACCAGCTACAAAAATCTCAGCAAACCTTTGATGTGTTGTTCCTTTTTCTCTTAAGAATGATTAGCAGGGAACAATAGTTTGGCAGACAGGATCCTAGTCTTAAAACACAGGAGATTTGGACTGAAATGCCATCACAGCCAGACTCTGAATGACTTTAAGACAGTATAGCTGTGCTTCGGTTTCTTTTCTGTGAACAGAGATATTAATTCCCTGCCCCACAGAACCCTGTAAGAATAAAATCCATCACTGACTTTATGCACTTTAATAATAAGTGCAACAGCGTAGAATAGATCTAAAATAGAATAGATTAATTTAGTTTTGGTGGAAATTTAATTGCACAGCACTGGAAAAACCTGAGGGCATGTCTAAGTACAAGTGTAACTGCATCAGCATTGAGGACAAGGTATGTTTTCCAGTGAAGATAGAGACATGAGGATGGGAAACAAAAGTTAGAAGAAGAAAAGAGGAAAACACCTTTCATAGAAAAGGAAGAGAAAGAACAAATGAAAGCAGAGAATATATTGGAAATGGGAGATGAAGTTATGTGTTTTTTAGGCTGCAAGACAAAAATCATCAGGGAATCGCAAAATGGTTTGGGTTGGAATGGTCCTTAAAGCTCACCCAGTTCCAAACCCCTGCCCCGGGCAGGGACACCTTCCACTGGAGCAGGTTGCTCCAAGCCCCTGTGTCCAACCTGGCCTTGAGCACCGCCATGGACGGGGCAGCCACAGCTTCTCTGGGCACCCTGCACGCCACCACCCTCCCTCAGGTGACCCGACCCCGTGCGCTGATGGCCGGTGCCCGCCCATCTCATGAGGGGGCCAGGCCGGCGCCGGGGCCTCATCGCCCCCACGAGTCCTTTAACGCCAGCAGCAGTTTCCCGTCCTCTGCGAGAGCCGGCGCCGCCGCCCTTGCCGCCCTTGCCCCGGTAAGATGGCAGCCCCGGCTCCCGCGGGCTGGGCAGGTTGAGACCCGCCTGGCTACGAGCCGCCCGCGGGGCGGGAGCAGCGCGACGGCGGAGCCCGGCCGGGGGGAGCCGTTGAGCAGCCGGGTTTTGCCCTCGGAGCGGGGGTGGCTCCTCTGCAGCCGCCGGCGGGCCTCGAGTGAGGGCCCGGGCCTGCCTCGCGTGTGGCGCAGCCCGGGGAACGCGGTTCGGGAGCGGCCCCTGCGCTGAGCGGGAAAAGGAGCTCGGGGCGGGCCTGGGCCGGCGGCTGTGGTGTGGGGTGCGTGCTTCTGTTGGGAGCTGATTAAAATGGCGTGTGCTGGCGCTGCGCGGTTGTGGCTGATTGCAGCGTGAGTTGAAGTGTGTTCGGTTGAACTTGTTTTCTCTCCAGTAGTGTGGCAAGAGGGTATTTTTATATTTAAAGTAACTTTATTGTGTGTTAACATTCAGATAGAAGGTGCCAAACGTTCGTTTTGGGAGAGCCCGCTGCAGTAGTTCCCGCAGGGATGGGCTCTTCGTCCTCTTCCTGCTGGTGGTCAAAGGCTTCAGCCCTTCACTATGGCTGTGCTCCCAGTCACAACAAAGCCATGGGTGCAATTCATGCTTCGGTGGAGGGGTGGGTTATCTAGAGCAGGGTCTCTTACCGAGAGAGATGTCTCTTGTGAATCCAACAAGCTTGGTGTGCAGGTAGTGACACCCACTCCTGTTTTTAGGGTGTTCCTCTAGAGGACTTTGTCATGTTAGTCTAGAGTGTCCCTTGTTTTGGTCTTTAATTTAGAAAGTACTTTGCTTTTTGCTGTGCAGGTTAAACGAATGGGAAGTAGAGAATTAACCTTCAAAAATGGATGTTTAACCGTAAATTCAGACCATGACTTAAAAATGCTTTTATATTTAATTTGTGTGCCTGCCTGACTTAATCCTTAAATCCATGCTTTTGTAGTTAACTTGCCTACAGCTGCCTTTCATCGTACACTGGTGCAGACGTTTACATGATGGCAGAACCTCTTCACGTGAAGAACAAACAAGATAAAGTTGTAGGTGAAAGTTAAAGTGGCAGAATCGCAGGGGCCAACTTCCGCTTGAAAAGCTCTCAAGTTCAAGGCTGAGTTTCTGAAATACCTAACAAAAACCAGTATTCTGCAAACAAAAAGCACAGGGTATGCTTTTCTGCCAAGTGTAGAAACAGTACAGGAAGTTTTAGCTGCAGCACAAGTGCAATAAAAGAGGGACTTTGTCCAAAGCTTGACGAAGGTATCTTGGCTTTGTTCTTCCCTAATTGTATATGCGCTTGATTATTGATAAGCATCATCAGTATGGCTTATAATTAGAATTAACTTATAATTATCTAAACTTCTGTGGGCTGCAATGTCTTAGATAAGTGAAAAAAACCCTGGGAAATTGGAGTACTAGGGAATTTGGCACAGATATGTGCAGTGGGATTTGGGAGTTCCTTCCGTAGTGTTTCTTGCCTTCAGGAGTGCTTCAGTACTGTATGATCCATGTTCTCTTTTACTCCAAATGGAGGGAAGGTGAATTAATTCTGAGAGGTGTGAGACAGCTTTGTATGCAGCCTTCTTGGGTTTGGAGTAGTTCATGGAGATCTGATTGCGTGTTAGGCAAGAGTTTTAGTTTAGGCAAAGTTTACAAGATTAACTTGCTTCCAGGTGGGGAAAAAAAAGGTCATACAAGCTTTGTGTTGTCTCAGTTGAGAACACGAGTTAATAAGCCTGTCAGACTGGAACAAACTCCTAATAGCATGTGTAGTCTACAGCTGAAATGAATATTTTGTAGGTAAATGAGTTGCCCACTTGTGAAAACTTAGGATGCTTATAAAAACATAGTATATTGGTATGCAGGATTAGCTGAATATTTGTCTTGTAGTAGTCGCTTGATAGAGAACAAACTTGCTTACAAAGACCTGAAGGCTCATAAGGTATTCACTGGAAAGTCAAAATCTCTTTTGAAGCATTTTTTTCTGAATACTTGCTTAAGTGATCAACTGTTTGTAAGTATAAGCTTAATGTGGGCCAGTATTGGAAGAGATTTGTACTGTTTCAGCTACTGTATCGTTGCCTAGTCTAGGTTTTTGCTTTATGGATTTTGGGGATTACCTGTTGGCTTTGTTTTGTTGTTTTGTTTTTTTTTTTTTTATTCCTGCTGAACAACTTTAATTGAAAACAAATTTATGAATGGAGGACATTAAGTCTTAGGTCAAGTGATAGGCACAGAGCAGTGAAACTGATAGGTTTGGATAAATGTTATAATAAGTGACTTCCAGAGTGTGTCATGGTCATAGCATCTCCATTTACTCAAATGTGCTAGCAGAACAGGAGGAGTAGATAAGAGCCTTGTATCTTCCTGCACATACTCCATAACACAGGCATGCATTAGTGTAATCAATCAGATCCTTTTGCAAATACTTCTGCTTCTAGGAAGATCCATGGAAGGCACAACTGAAGGAGGGGACTTGCTGTTGACAGCTGCATCTGATAATGTGAGTTACTGCACTTCATCATTGCCCCAAATATTCTGAGCATTTCTAGATAGCAGAAGTGATCAACATATATTGCTATTTCTAGAACACTGAAATTTTGACTCTCTGGTCACATTTTGGTGTGTTAGACTATTTCTACCCTAATGGGCAGGTTTGGGTTTTTTTTTCTCTAGTAAGAATCAATTAAGATGTTTTTCTTCCACAGGTATCATATTCTGATTTGATTCATGAGAAGCCAAAGAAATCTCAATATTCCCTTGAGAATGGTTTCTCTATTAGCTGTGATGAGAGTCTCTTCAGTTCATTAGTATCACCCCCTCAAAGAAAGACTTGTCATCACTGTGGTCTGTTTGGTAAGTGCCTTTTTTCCTGTAGTCTGGTGTATTTCAGTGAAACCCCATCAGAAGGTTTGCTCAGAAATGTGTTAAAATTGAGAGATATTTTTATATCTCAGATGCAAGTATAGAGACTGTTCAGAACGTGTTTTGAGTTACAGACCTGATTAACGGAAGTGAGCATCTCATTAAAAAAGCTTTGGTTTTCTTTTGGGGATTTTTTTGTTGTTGGGTTTTTCTTTTCCTTAATTATAGAAGGAATTTGGGGCATCTGGATTAGTAATCTTAGCTGTATGTAAATACAAACACCTGTTTCTATTTTGGAACTGTCTTGTAAAGCAGTTATTTAAAAATACATTGAGTCTGTATCTTAGCAGCTATTGTCTCTTATGATATAGCTGTTTCTCTTGGACTCTTCTTTCTCTTTTTAAGGATCCCGTAGATGCTCACAATGCAAGCAAATATACTATTGCTCTGCAGATTGCCAGAAAGAAGATTGGCCAGCACATCGTGTTGTGTGTGCGCCAGTTAAACCAAAGTAAGTTTGTTAAAAAGTTCTGCCAGATAATCTTTACGTAAAGACAGTATCCATCCCATTACAACCTAAGTGACCATTTAAAGGCGCTGTTACAGTGAAATGCATTGCTAGTGCTGCATTATCTCATATTTGTTAGAAAAATCTGTTGCTTTAGAAATGTAATTTGGAAGACATTGAAGTTCTTAAGGTGTTCTGTAGAGTTGCTTAAAGCAAAAGCATTGTTTTTACTTGCTTATCACATGTCTTTAGTGTTGATGATGTAGGGAAAGGAGGAGAAATGAGACTGCTTTTCAGCAGTGGCATGTTTAATGGATTGCATTTAACAGACTCCAAAGAGGCACACTTTGAAGCTCACTGTTACCTCACTTAATTTCATGGATATTTTATTCTTTGGTAAGCACAGCTGCCATTAGAAATTGTCTCAGCCAGGCCATTCTCTAGCTGATCATTATTGCTTGTTGACATGCCAGTTTAGATGCTCAAGAGATCACTTCCTAATCTGATTCAATTAAAATAAGCATCATTAGGTTATGACAAGTACAAATTGACTGGATGGCTCTAGAGCAGTGTAGGAGCGTGATATGGCTATTCAGGCTGACACTCTCTAGCAGAGTGGTGATTGCAGTTCAGTAGATCTGCATCCAGAAGTCTGTAATCAAAGTTTACCAGAGATTTATTCTCCCCCCTGCCCCCTCCCCCCCCCCCAAGTTTTGTACAGTGACTGAATGGGGAGAAATGGGGACAATCTGGCCTGTGTGTTACCTGGATCTTACTTATGTGTGCAGCTGAGATACCAACTTTTTTTATTTCAGTTTTACAGTTCTTAAGGTTGGTTTGGGATTACAGGGAACCTAGGACAGCAGTGTAACAAAACTCCACAGTAGTGTAAAATTTCTTCTCCATTTTAATCGGAAGAACTTTGTTTTGTTGCTGTTGATGGCAGTGGGGAAAAAACACACCAGATGTTGGGTAACAGGGAACTAACAAATTTGCCATTCTGCAGTTTTCTGGAGGAGGAATAAGGATTGATAAGCACATACTATAAACACAGCTTTTTGTATTTGCAAGTAGTTGTTACAAATGCTATTTGTCTGTCTTTGGTTCTTCAAAGTTAACATCCTTTTTTCTTTGGTTATAGTGTAAGGAATAAAAATGGAGGCAAGTCACCTGGCAAAAGCAAGAAGGGAGTTTATCCTAAGGTACAGAACATGCTTTTTACTGTGTCTTGAATGCGTCTGCTGTGAGGTAGTTGCAATATGCTTAGCTTAAACTGTACAGCAAAGGAACACGTTCCAAAGGTTATAATCTACTCCTTTTAGAAAGATCAGTGCTTCAAATAAAAAGTGACTGGGAGAAGCATTCAAAACCATGTTATGTTTTGAAGCCTTTTGATCTTAGTTTCAACCAGACATTTCCTGTAGTCTTCCTATGAACTCTTCTGCAGGAAATCATTTTGTTGTCTTCCTGGTTTCTTGGGCTGATATTTCTGAAAGTCAGTAAATGTGCATACCTGCAATGAGCCTTATGTTTGCACTGTACAAGAAAACTCCATGTGGTTCTTCGAAGTAGCTCATTCATCTGTTTTAATTTCCTGATAAATGTCTGGTGTGTGTGTATTTGTGACTGTGTTCTGATAAAATTGATCAGTGATCGTGCAGGACCTTTATGTTCAAGAGGGTATACAATATGCATAAATAACAGAAGGTGTTATTTATCCCTCATTCATCTTCTGAAACTCAAGGAAGTTCTGTGGAAGTAGGAGAGCTTATATTGCATATTGAACAATACTTAATGTGGTTTTGGTATTGTACTGCGAGATGTGTTTTAATGGAAAATCTAGAAGGATCTTTGTTGCAAGTAGACAATTTGGCAGCTGCAACAGTAATCTCAGTTGTCATGCATTGTCTGCAGTATGTTGGTCCAAATATAAGGCTTTTCATAAGGATGTGTATAAAGTTACTTTTCTGATGTTTTTAGGGTATCACAGACACAGACGCATTAGGTGTATTGGGTTTGTGTGGCAAGGTTTTGTTAGCGGAGGGGCTACAAGGGTGGCTTCTGTGAGGAGGTACTGGAATCTTCCCCTATATCCAATGGAGCCAATGCCAGTGGGCTTCGAGATGGACCTGCCACTGTCCAAGGCTGAGCCCATCAGTGATGATGGCAGCGCCTCTGGGATGACATGTTTGAGAAGGGGAAAAATTACTGCACAGGAGCAATTGCAGCCAAAGAGAGGAGTGAGAATGTGTGAGAGAAACAGCTCTGCAGACCCCAAGGTCAGTGCAGGAGGGGAGGAGGTGATCCAGGTGCTGGAGCAGTGGTTCCCCTGCAGCCTGTGATGCAGACCATGGTGAAGCAGGCTGTGCCCCTGCAGCCTATGGAGGTCCATGGTGGAACAGATACTCATGTGCAGCCCATGGAGGGCCCCACGCTCAGCAGGGGAGTGCCTGAAGGAGGCTGTGACCCCATGAGAAGCCTGCACTGGGGCATGTTCCTGGTAGGACTTGTGGCTCCATGGAGGGAGGGAGTCCACACTGGAGCAGACTTGCTGCAGGACTTGCAACTCTACAGGGGGCCCACGGTGGAGCAGCCAGTTCCTGAGGACTGCACCCCATGGAAGGGACCCATGAAAAACTGCAGCCTGTGGGAATTGGGTTAGGGAGGTTTGTGGAGGACTGTCTCATGGGAGAGCAAGGGAAGAGTATGAGGAGTCCTCCCCTGAAGGAGGAAAGAGCAGCAGAGACAATGTGTGATGAACCCACCACAGGAGGTTGTTTAGATTTTCTTTGTTGTTTCTTATAACATAAATGCCAGCAGTTAAAGCAGTAGCTATAATCTACTCTGTAGTGTTAAGGCTACAAGGAAGCAGGTGGAATTTGATTTGTCTTACTTGTGAGAGCATCATAAGCAGGAAATGTAGCTGAGCTGTCCTGTAAAACGGGTGTTAGAGGAAGAGGTGAATGTGTGAGACTTCAGCACTTGTTTTTCATTGTCTTTTCAGTTTATCTCTGTGATAATGTTTGTTATTTTCAAGAGTACCAAGTCTGTAAGATTCCTTATTGAAAGTCAACAGAAGCACTTTCTCATGTTTCTTGAAGTTATCAGAAGTTCTGTTTTGTTACTACAAGGTGCTAAAGGTAAACAATTCCAGTTTAAGCATAACTTGTAGCTGTTTTAAATAGGGTGGCTCAGCTTCTGTGGATTCTCTTAAGACAGAAGAGCACATTAAGAAAGTAACACTTTTCGATCTTCAGGCTCTACAGATCAAAAAAGCTATGGAAGTACAGGTACTCTTGTTTCTGAAGAATCTCCCGATGCTTTATTAGGTTGCATTGGAAGCTTTGTTAATCATATATAGCTGCATGTCACCTCAGCAATTTTGTATCGTTTTGCTCACATGTAAAATACCTTTATTTGTATGAAGATGAGTAAATGCAAGCAGGGCTGTGGGGGGAGTGAGGAAGACTGTTTCTGTGAAGGTGAACATCACGGGGTTTGTCCCTGCAATTAATTACTGCTGGATTCAAAACAAAAGAATGAAACCAGGTTTAGGTTGAAATGCATTGATCGAAATGAACACTGGTCCTGAATTATATACTGAAGGTTGTTCTTGCATGATTATAATCTATTATGGCTTTTCTGTTTTAGGGTATAGTAACAGAGTTCAAGAGCCCAAGCGAATTTTATATACAGTTGAGTTCTCCAGACTTCGTAGATCAGATCAGTAAACTTTCTCTGAAATTGCAGGACTGTTATGCTAGCACAGTTATTCATGACCAGTATATTGCTGCCAGAGGGGAAGTCTGCGTTGCAAAGTGTTCTTTGGATCAGGTAACATCTGATTGTCCGTAAAATAAGCATTCCTGTGTAAGCTCATCATGTTTTGCATGTTTGGCTTTTATATCTCTACCAGTGAAGGCTGCTAATTAGAAATTAGTTTATTGTGGTTGGACTGTGGTAGTAACTAGTTTCCTGTCATCTGGAACTCATATTTAGGGTATTGACTTAATGCAAAAAGGTTTACTTTCGTGTGTTTATGTACTTGAACCCTGTAAGTGCTATTTGTCCTACTGTTGCTTGAAGGATGTGTGTGTTTTTAACACATCTAGATTACTGTAGTTAGAACAGTTTGGAATACGACTCTGCTTAATTAATGAAGTTATTCTTCATTTCTCATGTTGATTTTCTGGTTGCATTTCCATAGCCACATATAGTTGCTGTTTCCCTTCCTACCCCTTTTTTGTATTTCTGCCCCTTTTTCTCCATTGCTGGCGGATTCTTGACTTGTTATTCAGTATCCAATGTCTGTAGGAGCAGAATTTCACCTTCGCTGCAGTGAACACTACAGTGGGTTGTGTTCATTTAAGTCACTTCAGAATTTGTCAGTGTCTTTGTTAATAAACAAACCTGATGAAGTAAAGCAAACTATGTGGTGTCGTTATGAAGATTATGGATTATTCCTACACAGACCTGGAATAGAGCACTGGTAAAGGATGTGGATATATTTCAAAAGAAATCACAAGTATTCTATATAGATTATGGAAATGAAGAAGATATTCCACTCACCTGGATTAAAGCTTTGGACAAAGACATTGAACTGTTGGTTCCTCCATGTGTAAGTTCTCTTTACCTGATGCTGGCTGAGGTATTTTAAATGAATAGCTCTAAAGTGAGTGTAACTCGTGTCTCAGTGTAACTGTCACTGTAATATTTTGTGTATGGCGAAAGTGATACATGAGAACTGCTATGCTACATGAAGGTCACCCTCTGAAATGTTTCCTGTCTACTCCATAGGGGTGAGGAAGGCTGTTTAGCGTTTTTCCTTACTAGTCACAGAATTCTTGGGTTCTGAGCTGATAAGAAGAACCCTCCAGGGCACTTAGGTCCACTTGTCCCTTGTATGCTTTAGACCAGTCATCTTGGAGCACATTCTCCTGGAAGGCATGCTAAGGCACATGAAAAACAACAAGGTGCTTGGTGACTGGAGCACCTCCCATAGGAAGATAGGCTGAGAAAGTTGGGGCTGTTCAGCCTAGAGAAGAGAAGGCTGCATGGAGACATCATAGCAACCTTCCAGTGTCTGGAGGGGGCCTGTAAGGATGCTGGGGATGGACTCTTTCATTAGGGGCTGTAGCGATAGGGCAAGGGGTAATGGGTTTAAACTTAAACAGGGGAAGTTTAGATTGGATATAAGGAGGAAGCTCTTTACTGTGATGGTGGTGAGGCCCTGGAATGGGTTGCCCAGGGAAGTTGTGAGTGCTCCATCCCTGGCAGTGTTCAAGGCCAGCTTGGACAGAGCCTTGGGTGACATGGTCTAGAGTGAGGCGTCCCTGCCCATGGCAGGGGTGTTGGAACTAGAAGATCTTAAGGTCCTTTCCAACCCTATTCTATGATTCTGTACTAGAGGAAGGCAGAGGAAACATTCTGCTTGCATGTTTTAATCTGGGCTTGTACAGTAGGAAAAATGGTTTCTAGCTTGGGAAGACTTAATTTGGAGTAAGGACAGCTGTTGGTCTGAGTTCATTGCCATACTATGTCAATGTCTTCCATTATAACATAGATGTTCTAGCTTTAATTTGTGAGTTAAACTGGTATGTTTAGCTATGCACAAAGAAGGATAGAGAAGCGTTCTTCCAGTCAGTGACAACTGTGACTATCTGCTACTGGAAGTAGTTGTTAACAACTTGTTCAGATGACTTTCTGCTGGGTCCATAAAAGATTTTGAGAGCTGTTTAAATCTTTGCTTACAGCCTTCAGTGTCTGTTGAGGTCAAGTTAGGACATGCACTTGTGGTCATATGTGATGTGTGATATAAAAATGCCTTACATAAGACATCATAAATAGTGGGAGAATAGGAGGAAATGTAGCTTACAGTTTGAACGTACCTTCCTCATTCTTAACTCTTCTGTAAAGAACTTAGCTGAATTGGTAGTGCTTCAGATTCGAACAGCAGCTTTAACTTTTATGTGCAAGGTGGTATTTCTAAGAGCCTTAAGTATTCACTTGCTTTTTCTAAAGGGCAAACAGCCCCCATCCCCTCCTGTTCTAATTGCAATTCTTTGCAGGCCATTAGGTGTTCCTTTGCTAATTACAATCGAAAAGAAAAAAGGTGGAATGAAGGCGCTGCCAGATTTTCTTCTCAGCTCATAGGAAAACACTGTTCAGTAACTGTTGTTGACGTATTACAGGAGGAAATGATGTTGAGTTTTGCTGTAGAAGTTGTTATTCCGGATTCTGGTGAGTACTTAGTAGTATAGTGGGGCGGGGGGGAAAGCCTAAATACAAATAGTATTCTGTGTTCACTTTCCTTCCACCTGCCCAGTACCTTCAAAAGAGGAATTTTTCTTGTTTTCCTCCTTTATTATTTTGCTTTGCTTTAATAGATGCGAAATTGGGACCATGTTGTTCCTTTTATCACATGCATTTTTAACTCTTTAAAAATTACAGTGGCGGTTTCGAGTTCCACTAAGGATTTCACCAGCTTTTGTTCTATTTTGTACACGCTTACTAATGACAAAGCAATGTAACCTCTCAACCTCTTGGAGAGAAGACCACAAAAAACACCACTGCATTCATGAATGCGGTTTTCCATGCAATGTTGCATGTGCCTATTCCATGACTTTACAAGCAACTTAAACACCTGTGTGCAGGCTTTTTAGTTGGAAATGACCATATAGAAAGCTTGGAATACGATTTCATGCATCAGAAATGGAATATGGAATAGCTAAGAAACTCGGGATTTCTTTGTAAACCTTGGTTAACTTGTTGCATGCTGAGTGTTGTAAATATGGAGGTAAGTTATGAATCCTTGTGTCTGAAAAGCTGTATCAGTCTGCCATGACTTTGAGTACATACTCATTGTTACTGCCTAGCTCATTTAATGCAGTCAGTTTTGGAGCTGTGAATGTCTTCAGAAAACTCAAGTAGTTGGGTTACTCTGAAATTACTTTTATTTTGCATCCTAAGCATATTAAATGTTCAACAAATAACTAGAGCATGCTCACTTTGTGATAGGCATATAGGTCAGGCTCAGAAGATGATTCTGAAATGAAACTAAGCCATGCCTATCTTGCATGGTAAATAACTTTTGTTTCCTACATCTGTATTTTAGGAGACTACCTAGCTAAATTACCTTTAGAAACAAAGTCCGATATAACTACAGGAACTGATGCTGGAGGAGGAGACTCTCCAAGAGGTAAGCAAGCAAATCAAACTTCTTAGTAAGAGAAGGAACAAAAAAATTGGGGAATTTTAGGTCCTTCCATGTCGCATGATACTCTGAAAGTAGCGAATATTCTAGCTGTTCACCAATGTCTTACTTAAAAGCACTGGCTAGCGAAGCTTCCTCCAGTTCGCTAGTGACAGTAGCACATATGCTTTTTAATAGTATAAAGTGCTTGTTTAGTGATGATCATAGAATGGTTTGGGTTGGAAAGGACCTTAAGATCATCTAATTCCAACATCCTTGCAATGGGCAGGGATGCCTTACACTAAACCATGTTGCCCAAGGCTCTGTCCAACCTGGCTTTTGAACACTGCCAGGGATGGGGCATTTACCACTTCTTTGGGGTCAACCTGTTCCAGTGCCTCACCACCCTCACAATAAAGAACTTCTTATCTAACTGAACTCCCCCTGTTCCAGTTTAAACCCATCACCCCTTGTCCTATCGCTGTAGTCCCTAATGAAGAGTCCCTCTCCATCATCCTTGTAGGTCTCCTTCAGATATTGGACGAATGCTCTGAAGTTTCTACACAGCCTTCTCTACTTCAGGCTGAACATGTGAGCATTATTTGCTCACATTTGAATGGCTAATTCAGTTTCATGGCTAATATGACAAGAGCCTTCAAAGTCCAAAGAGTCAGGAAAAAGAATAACCTGCTTCAGCATATTTAAATTTTCAGTCACCAGCTTTTGATCAGCAGCTTCCTTTTTTTGTTTGGGTTTTTCTGTACAGTGTCAGAAAACCATTCTAAGAAAAGTAAAGCAAAAGTGCCTCAAGATGAAGAATATCTTCACTGTGCTCATTCAGCTCCAGAGGATGTCTCTGTATGTGTCGGAGATGTGTTTTCTGCTATTGTTTCTGGCATGCAAAGTCCAGAAGACTTTTTCTGTCAGCCAGTGCGCAACTACCGTAAGTGCCAGTGGGATTCAAGATGCCTACTGTGGTATTCTGGTTTCTCAGTAGAGTGGCTGAAGGGGGAGGTGTTGCTCTTGTGGTTTGACCTGAGATGATGATTCCCTGTAGCTTTAGGCCATGCCTCAGTCAGTTAACAGCCATGGTGTTGTGTAGGATAGATTTGGGCAGCCTTAGCCTGTGAGGTGGTAATATATGGGCAGTCTGAGTAGTGCAAAATAAAGAGATAGTGTGATGTGGATTTCAGCAATCCAAAGTCAATTTGTATCACGAATACTTAATGTTAAATATATTGTCTCACATGTGTCAGAAATATGTTTCTGATTACTTTGTTTATTCCTATAATACCTTATTGCTTTATCACTGGAGGGAAATGTTTCCTTATAGGCTGGCTGCGTGGCCTGAACTTTGTTAGGTAGTGGGGGGAGAATATCTGAGTATGAGAAAGTTTGATTAGAGTGCCCAAAGCCACTTTGGTGTCATCTGATATAGAAAGACATAAGACTGTGAGTAACACAATAGTGGGCCAGAGTGCTAGGCTGCAGGGACTGCTGATGCCCCACAGTGCCCATAAACAGATATCTGGGGGAGAATAAGAGCAGAATAAGTTTGTGGGATGTGACCTCCTAGTGCTGTCCAAGCCAGTGTTTGTGTGTTTTCAGCTAAAAGGGCTTCTGCAGCTGGATGTGATCTGGTGTGTCTCCTACACTGGATTTCTCTTCTGTGTACTTGTGCAGCCTTTGAATTCTGGGTAGATTCAATGCATAGCATGTCCTTTGGCAAGAAGTGACCTTATCATCTGTGTGTTGTCTGAAGAGCTGTCTCTTTGGTTTCTTTCTAGTATACTTACAGTTCCCATTTTCAATTCCTACTGGCTTCACTCTTTTTCCTGTATTGACTGTTTTTCCCTCTTCATTCTCTTTAACACTGTGATTCCCCAGGCTCACATGAGGGCTGACTGTTTTTTCCTGATTTGAAGAGTCCTGGTCTCATCACTATTTTGGTATTACATTAGACATTATGTGAAAATATCTCCATTATACTGCAAGATCTTCTTTGATCTTAAGATTTGTATACTTCTATAATAATTACAACATAGCGTATGTTCCAGACCTCTCTATATTTTAACATTAGGTCAACTTGCTGAGCTTCAAGTATCTCTTAATGAGCACTGTGACAAACTACCCAGTAGTCCAGCTTTCCGTCCTCCTGTTGGGAATGTGTGCTGTGCCCAGTTCACAGGTAAAAATGGAGTGAAAATATGGCTTTCATTTCACTTTATGTGAAAAATATTGTTATAATTATGTTTAGAAATATTTAATGGAGTTTATTTTATTTGGTTTTAGCTGTGGATAGCGTTTAGTAATAATGTAAAGAAATCATTAATAGCAAGTGGTGACATCTAGAAAATACTAGTTTAAAAATTTTAGACCATAAAGTGGTGCCTTCATTGTGCAAACTCTTTACACTGGATTAATTTTTGTATATAGGAGCTTTTTAAGAGACCATGAAAGAAATTTTGGGGTTTCTGTGTTGGTGAGCACCATTTCCTGTGGCTGGAAATAAACAGGCCCCCAAAGGAGAGACAGAAGAAATGGGCTCATTATATCTAATGATGGTTCTCTGATAGATGACTTCTCAATGTTATGTAGTGAAGACCTGATAGTCCTGAGTTGTATGTTGATAAATTAGGTTCTGTCTGACAGTGATCACTGATGTCAAGCTTTTACAAGTCTCATGATAAAATTGAGCCTTGCCTAAACATAGGCAAATCCTCTGCATAAAGCAGTGTTTTGTGCTAGGAACTGGTAAGTCTGTATGAAAGACATACCTTTTATTGATTGGAGTCTGAAGTCCTGTTTGCCTGAAGGCAGTAGAATGAAGATGAATCTCTCTTCCTCACAGATCATTGTCCTGTTCATCAGCTTTTAACACGAAAAAAAGCTGCTCTTAAGCCTTTTTTGTTGCTCAGAAATGTTGCTGCTGTTACTTTGTCATTGATTGTCCTGGGTTCAGCAGTAGCAGTCATTTTTTTCCCTCCTTGGTGGCTGGTGCAATGCTGTGCTTTTGATTTTTGGCCTGGGAACAGTGCTGATAACGCCGATGTTTTCAGTTGCTGCTCAAATGTTTAGTCTGGCCAAGGACTTTCTGAGCCTCATGCTCTGCCAGGGAGGTGGGGAGGCCGGGAGGAAGCAGAGACAGGACGCCTGACCCAAGCTAGCCAAAGAGATATTCCATACCATAGCACGTCATGCCCAGGATGTAACGGAGAGTTACCCGGAAGGGCTGGGACACTGCAGGGTTGGACGAGGTATCGGTCGGTGCTTGGCTGGGGGGAGTGGGGCGAGTTATTGGTCGGCTGGTGTTGAGGTGTTGTATTCTTTCCTCTTGTTATTTCCTTTATCATTATTATTATTGGTGGTAGCAGTGGTGATTTGTGTTATACCTTAGTTACTAAACTGTTCTTACCTCAACCTGTGGGAGTTGCATTCTTTTCGATTATCCTCTCTGTCCCTCTGGGAATAGAGGGAGGAAGAGAAGGGGGGGAGGGGAGTGAGAGAACTAGCTGCGCAGCTGGGTTTAAACCACGACATTGATAGACATTCCTGGTCATTTATTTCTTCCTATTTCCTGTAGCTTTGCTGCTTTGAACAAATTAGTTGTGGAACTGAACAGAAAAACTGAAATAAATGTGTTTGGTTTTTTTTATGTGCTGATAAACAATAAGCTGTCTTGGCATTTGAATGGGTATGGGTTTCAGATGCCTAGCTAGGAAGAGCTATGAGATCAGTACCTCAGATATAATGATAAACTTGACTAAGCTTGTGTTTCTGTTCCTCACATCTTCCAATTGAATTCAAATACTGAAATTATTAATCTGTGGTTTTGCTTTTGAATTGCATGTCATTGTGATCATCTGAGAGACTGCTCTTTTTAAATGTATTTAACTTCAGCACTACATCCACATAATGTAACCAGTTCTTTGTTGCAATATGTATTTGTGAAGGGGGAGATATCTTTATGGAAAGGTAAGTTTGCAACAGTGAAGTTGTGCAAGGGGTAATGGTGGTGGATGTTGCATCATCCATTCACCTTTTGCAAAGGTCTGTATGAACTGTAATGCTGTTGGTTTATGTAGCGATTGATGGTGTATTTTTAGATTGGTCTACCCAAAAGATCATTCTGTGCTCAGAAGTTAAACTACAATCAACATTTGTATCTTTCTTTCAGAAGACAATTGTTGGTATCGTGCTGCTGTTGTAACGTATGTCTCTGAAGAGGCTGTTGTGGCAGAGTACATAGATTATGGTAATTCTGAAGTTCTTCCACTAACTAGACTTCGTCCTGTGATTCCAAGATTAATGGACCTGCCAGCTCAAGCCATAAGGTGTACCTTGGCAGGTATGAAATAAATTAGCAGTTTCAAACTGGATAAAGGCAACATAAGTGGGGTGGGGTTTCATAATGATCACATCTGTAGTATCTTCTGTTGAAATATGGGGAAGGATAGAGATAACAGAAGGTGTTACTTCCTGAATTCTTAATTGTGGCATATCTACAAAATGGGATAAGTCTTTCCTAAGGTACCTGATGATCTGCAGTTGTATGGCTGGAAAACTGTGTTATATTAACATTACTGTTAGCTTTTGCATGTGCTTTTGTTCTAAGCAAAATTCGGTCACCTACTGGATTGTGGAATTCTTTAATCCTTGTGCTTCTGATGCTGCAGGGGAAGCTACAATTCCATTTTTTTATCTTGCAGTTTGAACTGTATCTCTGTTGTGTGTTGTCTGTCCCATCCTCCTCTGGTTCTAGGGCAAATCGAGTGAAACTACCAGCAGATTCCTCTCTGTAGGCTTGTAAAATATGTCAAATTATAGAAAGGATGTTAACACTTTCTAGTTCATCCTTCTGTCTTAAGCCGGGATCATAATTTCTTTTTGACATACTCATTTAACCTGCTGTTGGAAATTATTTATTTTCTGTTTGTTCCCATCACTCTGCAAAATAATCCTCCCCTTTGCTTCTATGCCCTTCCTTTAGAATCCTCAATGTCTTATCCTTTCTTTACGATACTTGACATTTAATCTGCTTTTCATTCATTTTATAAAGTCAGGAAGCTAGAGTATGCTCCTCAGACTTCAGAAGGTAAACATGAAACAATGGTTTCCTTGTATGTAGAGATATAACCAGTGCATATGGAATGTGACTTAAACAAATCTTTTTTCTGGGGCAAACCATGATGCCTATATAGAATGAGTGTTCTAAGATGAAAAAAGGTCCTAAACACAACATGGACACAACTGATCAGACAAGATGTTTTCTGATAAGACTCAAATTTTACTTCTGCATAAACTATGGAAGGCAACTTCTGCCAATCTGTTACTGTAAAGTTCTGGTTATAACTTGCGTTTTAGCCGTAAATTTAGTAGCATGGAGAGTAAACGTTTAAGGAGGAAGAAGCTTAGAGGAGCAGATACATTGGCTGAGAGATGGTTAAGGTTCTTCAAAACTGTATGTCGCAAGTCTTTGAGTCTCATGACTACATTTCTTAAATGCTCATCCTAAGGAAGTATTAAACCTGAATTTATGCTTTTATTTGAGTAGTAGGCTAGTTGTACATGATCTTCGTCTTTTTATTAAATCCAAGTACTCTAAAGTTCAGAATCTAAATAACTAGGTTTGGAATCTTACAAACATGAGGAGTGAGGATGAGTCACTTGATACATCAGCTGCTTAATCTTTTGTTTTAAACAGTGTTTAATAATTCTGTAAAATATGCTCTTGAGAATAATTCTGTAAAATGTTGTTGACATGTTGAGACTTGGACTGTCCTCAGACCATATGTCACTTTTTAGGTGTAAAGCAGCCATTAGGAGGGTGGACCTCAGAAGATACTTGTTTTATGAAACAACTGGTGAAAGACAAAGTGTTTACAGTAAAAATAGTGGGTAAATACAGCTACAGATCTGTGGTGGAGCTTGTAGATGCATCAGTTACTCCAGCAATAAATGTATCAAGCCATCTCATAGAGAGAGGCTGTAGAGCTGAAGAACTGAGAATGGCCTTGCCAGCAACTGGAATGAATGATGTTAAGCAAATAAATGGTGAGTACAGGCATGTCCTGCTGAACTGGCATTATTTAACATCCCTGCTACAGTGGGTACAAAGAATGCAAGTTCTTAACTGGTAAGAACTTTTCAGCCTAGCTCATGAAGTCTGGCTTTCCAGTGGATGCCAGCTACTCTAGGCTTAAGTCTTAAAAAGCCTGTCAGTTATTTCTGCATGCTGCTGGCTTGCCCCAAACTGTCACAAACTTGGCAGCTGTGAAAAATACAAGATTTAATAATATGCTTAATGGAGGAAATTATGGCTTTTCCTATGTGCCATCATTTAGTTTTCATGTGATCTGTTCTACAACTTGTGTTAAATAAGCTTTTTTCAGGTACTGAAGTATAATATACAGTGTAAGTTTCTGCAACCAGTCTTCCTGTCTTAGTTCTTTTTGTTGTTCTTTGTAATATTTTGTTCTTCTTGTCCTTAGATTATTTCCAGTACTCACTGACAGCTTTTCTCCTCTTTTATGTCCCCTCCCCTGTTTCCCAGAGTCCCTCTTGCTCAAGTTATTACCATTAGCCTGTACTTCTTTATGTGATGACTCTTCCTTGCTCAGATATGACTTGCTGTTGATCAAGTACATTGAGCAACTAGCACATTTCTCTTACTTTACTTTATTCTACAAAGAGGGTCTCCCTGGTAATGAATCTGTTGGATTATTTATTTATAACAAGAAATCCAAGGACATGAATGAGCATTCAGGATGTATCATTTTTTCCTGTAAAAATTATTTTCTCTTCCTTTCTTTTCATCTCTGTCCTCAGTAGAGGACACAGCAAACAAAAGCATTTGCAAGTGGAATAAATTAACTCTGAAACAAACAGTCGATGTCATAGTGTGCACACTGTACAGTCCTGGAGAATTTTACTGTCATATTTCAAATAACAGTGGTAAGTGTATTCAGCTTTTTTCTTTCTTCTGGTTTATTTGCTTCCTGATTGTAATTTATTTATATTTCTAATGCATTTTGGTTTCAAGTGAGCTTGTTGCACGAAAACTTATCTCTGAAGTGTTGGTCTAAGAATACAAGTGGAATATTGGAGAAGTTGGGCGTTGGTATTTAGTGACTCTGAGACTGAAATCTGAAGATGTTGAAGATAAGCAGTTAAATGAAACTTAAAGAATGTAGAGAAAAGCGGGAAGAGCTACTATATGATTCTATGATTCTATAACCAAGGCAACGGAGAGATAAACAGAAGATGGCAAATAAGAGGTTTCCTGTGCCCATACAATTTTACTAGTGCTCTCCTCTAGTACTCTGTTGTATTCTAAGTTAAAAAAACCTACAAAGATTCAAAAGAAATAACATGAAAATGAGAATGCAGCTTTTGAGACTTGACTTCCCCTTGGATAAGCTAAAAAAACCCCAAATAATCTTGTTGTGCTATCCTGCATAGAGACTTGTAATAGCCACTGGCATTTTAACCTACTAAAAGACCTGCATGATGAAATTCAGTGGCTGGAAGTGGTAGATAAATGCATTCAAACCAAAAATAAGGCAGATCTTGGGTGGCGGGGGTTGGGGGAAGGTTTGTTCTTTGACTGTCTCTAGGGATAGTACAGATTCATGGCTTCTCACCTTTCAAACACGACCGAGTTCCTCTCTAGAAGTGATGCTATAGAGCAGGCTAAAGAACTTGTTCTAAAAAATATAGAAGCAAGTAGGATGAGATCGTATAACCTGTCATATGCATTGGCTGAACTAGATAATTCCAGTCGTTCTAAAATATACTTTAGATTTTGGAGTGGAGGGTGATTGCTGGATTAGCAGAGGGAATTGCTGATCATTTAATTATTATACTGAAGTAACTTGTCAGAGAAAAATCGGCTGTCTCACCTCTTCCTGCTACTAAGTCTGTCTGGTAAGTGAAATGACTCAGTGTCAACAGGTCTTTCTTCATGAAGTTCTAAAGTTCACTGAAATCTCCCATCAGTCCTTTAAGAAAGCTGCCCAGCAAACACCATTGATCAAGTTCAAGTCATTTTGTTGATCTCATCTTTGATTTTCTTTCTTTCAGAGCTACATGCTCTAAACTTACTTAACAAATCACTGTCTGAATACTGTCAGAAAACACCACCGAATATTTTTAAGCCTGAGAATGGGGAACCTTGCTGTGCCTTCTTCTCTGGTAAGTAATAGACTAAAATATCTTTTTTTTTACAGGGTGAACATAAAGCAAAAAAAAAATGTAGTTTTAATTTCTTACAAGGATGCTGGAGAGGAACTCTTCATCAGGGGCTGTAGTGATAGGACAAGGGGCAATGGGTTCAAACTGACACAGGGAAAGTTTGGGTTAGATATAAGGAAGTTCTTTACTGTGAGGGTGGTGAGGCACTGGAATGGGTTGCCCGAAGTAGTGGTGAATGCTACATCGCTGTCAGTGTTCAAGGCCAGGTTGGACAGAGCATGGGTGACATGGTGTAGAGGGAGGCATCCTTGCCCATGGAAGGGGGGTTGGAACTGGATGATCTTAAGGTCCTTTCCAACCTAAGCCATTCAATGATTCTATGAATTGGCAGAGTATAGCAAAGAATTGGATTTATTTATTAGAAGCTAAATGCTGGTAAACCTGCTAAATGTACTAAGTAATTTACTTTTTCTCTTAATTAGATGATGGTTACTGGTACCGCGCGTTGGTGCAAAACGTTTGTTCAGGTGGGACTGTTAAAGTGTGCTTTGTGGACTATGGAAACGTGGAGGAAGTACCACTGGATAAAATAAGGCAGATCTCATCCTCCTACCTAAAACTTCCATTTCAAGGAATTAAATGTTGGCTCTCAGGTGGATTTTCATATGGATTCTTTCTAAGAGCTATTGCATTTAGAGACTTGCTGCTCTGTAGGGAGGAGGTGGTGACATTGTCTGTACTTCACAATACTGTTTTTTTGGGGAGTGTGGGTTTTATTTGTTTGGTTTTTAATGTGTGTCTGTTGCTTCCAGCCTCTGGAAATTGTGGGAACGGTTGTTTTAGCCTTACATCACAGCAGACTGGCATTTAACAGAAAGATGGTGGTTCTTCCCTGAGCTCCTGACAGTGCTGTGAAGCAATTTGCATGGAGGTTACTTACTGATTCACCAGTCAAAGGGAACTTGTCATTTGGTTCTGCTTCATCTGTAATGCTTACCAACTTTTGGTTGTTGCCTTGCTAGGAATAAATGTGCTTTTGTGTACAGAACTTAATTATTTCTCAAAACTCTTGCAGGCAAAGGAGCTCATCTTTTTTTGTGAAGCAAATTGGCTTTTCAGTTCTCACAGATGTTTTATTTGATTCTTGCGGAGTTTAGCGCCATGCTGCTGTTTCTCAGTCTTTTACCAGTGCTCTGCCTCTTCTGTTCCAAATCACTCAGTATTCTAGAGTTATTCTGTTTTCCTAATGTAGTCTATTTGACTTAAAAAAAAAAAAAATAATGTGGAAACAGGAAAAAGCTCAAGACCACACTTTGTCAAAGTGGGTTTTGCTGGTTTGGGGCGGGGGGGGTGTTGTCTCTTAAACCACTTGTTTTTTCTGCTGTTTTGACAAAGTGGTTATATTAAAATGATTCATAAAGAGTCTTAACAGTTGTTGCTTGTGCTAAGGCATAAGGATTTACTTGGTAAAATACCATAAAATGTAGGAGACAAAGCTTGAGAGTCTTGAGGAAATGGCTCCTTTTAGAAGAAAGGAGGAAGAGAGAGACCAGTTAACAGGATGAAGTACAATATGTATCCCTAGTGTAGTAAAAGTAGCCTTGGAATTTTGAATTATCTGTAAAAATAAAGGTGGGGGGGAGGATAAAAGAAAGTAAAATGTTCAAGAAAATCACTTAAAGGCATTTTGAAAAGTTCCTCTATTTCCTAGGTATAAAGCCTGGTAGCAGCAAATGGATTCCAGAAGCTACAGCAAGATTTCATACGTACGCTGTGGGGATGAAGCTTCAAGCCAGAGTAACTTGCCTTTCCAGGGATGGGGCGGGTGTAGAGCTTATTGATAATTCCACAGGTTTTCCTAAAGTGATCAATGAGTTACTAACTTCTGAAAAACTGGCTGTAAAGGAAGTTCTACAAGAAAAAAATAAGCTTCCAAACAAGCCTGTTGACAAGAAAGGTAACAAAACGAATGTTAACTTTTAGATTGCACAAGAAACTTCAGCATTCCGGTCTTTAACCACGATCTTGCCATTCAGCTGTAGTTAATATCAATAATAGCCATGCATAGTTTTGATTATATTATCAGTTTTTACAGTTAAACAGAAGCTGCCCTGCAGGTGGCATTATAGACAGAGAACGAGGAAAAAATGACTGGGTTTGTCCTAAGTGAGTGCTATTTGAATATTTAATAGTAGAGATGTGCAGGTCTGCTATGAAAAACTTTTGCCATGTTTACTTTCCAATATCTTCTTTTTCTGGTGGTTTGTTTTTTTACTTCAGCTACTTTTGTATATTATTAGTTTACAAACAGCAAATGAAGCAAGAGTTATCCTGGTTTAGATTTCTCGAAGTGAAGACATGCAGTTGTCTCTAAAATTCAAAAAGATACTGTGTAACAGTTACTTATGATATGGCTGTGCTTGGAGGGAAGTGATACACTGCCTTTTCTTACTGTTTCTGTTAGAAACATCGCTTGGGCACTGGAAGTCAATCAAATTGGCTATAGATGAAACCATGTCTGTCTGTGTAACAGAAGTTGTAAGCCCAGACTTGTTCTATGCTGTACCAGTTAAAACTAAAGGTAAGAAAGTGTTCAGTGTTCCTAATAGCAGTAAGAAGTCCCTGTTGCAAGCTAGTTCATAAAATGAATGCCTGCAGTGAACTGAACCTTGTGGAAGTGTAGCTTGGACAGTAGAAACATAAAGAAAATACCAAAGATGGAAGCAGAGGAGCTTGAAAGTAAGTATTCTTTTCATTATACTCAAATGTGGTTAGTGTCGTGGCTTAAACTGATCCACACAGCTCGTCCACTCACACCGCCCCCCCCGCCCCGACCCTCCCCGCTCCCAGAGGGATGGGGAGGAGAATCAAGAGAATGTAACTCCCACGGGTTGAGATAAGAACAGCCCAGTAACTAAGGTATAACACAAATCACTACTGCTACCGCCAATGATAATATTGATAAGAGAAAATAACAAGAGAATACGATACCACCGCTGAACGAGTTCGATCCCCCCGAAGAGAGACCGTGCCCTTCCGGGTAACTCCCAGTTACCTCTCCGGGCATGACGTGCTGTGGTATGGAATACCTCTTTGGCTAGTTTGGGTCAGGTGTCCTGTCTCTGCTTCCTCCCGGCCTCCCCTCGTCCGGCAGAGCATGAGACTCACAAAGTCCTTGGCCAGAATAAACATTACTTAACAACAACTAAAAACAATCGGTATTATCAGCTCTCTGCCCAGGCTGGAAGTCAAAACACAGAGCTTGCACCAGCTACTAAGAAGGAGCAAAACGGCTCCTGGTAAACCCAGGACAAGTTAGTTATTAAATTGTTTTTTGGGTTTTTTTTTCTGTAGGTCAACTACAGAGGCAGTTGATTGAACTACAAGACTATTGTAAATCTTGTATTAAGGAGCCCTTCAAACCAAAACCTGGTGAAGCCTGTTGTGCCAGGTTTTCAGGTGAGGCAGTCCTTTGTTCTTATTTCCTTGACCATTGTTAAACATGGCTTTCACCTTTGCTTTAGGAAAAGGACAGCTGCCAGCTCGAAAGTGCCTACTCTTAATTCTGCTCCAGAGGGTAGCCTGGCTGTATCTTTAGGGCAAGGAAACCATCTGACAGCCTAAAAAAATAAGGAATAGATTATGCCCTGCAAGATGCATGGAGCTTTAAGAGGAAAGAAAGCTAGTTACTGTTTAAACTGAAATTAGTGTCTGAGTCACAGGGACATGAGATTTATGGCAGAGCAGTAGTGTACTTGCATCTATACAGACAGACTTCTGGTTTGTGGGTCCCTGAGCATGTGTTTTGTTGATGCTGGCTGTGACAACTGATCATTCAGCCTTGTTAGTGTAACAAGCTGTCCAGCGTTAGCACACTTAGTCCAAGTCAGAAGTATTCTTAAGTGAGGGAATTTACTGCCTTAATCTTTCAGAAGAGGGGATGCTCTGCTGGATTATTAGCACAATATTTTAAAAGAGGAGTGTTGGCTCATAACTATTTCCAAGTTGACTGCATGTGGGTTGTTACAGGAGATCTGACTAAGTGCTGAAAATGAGCTTTGGTGTTAGATCAGATAGCAGTTCCTGGGAAACAGGATAGGTGGATTAAAATACTAGGCAGACAACAAGAGCATACCTAAGTGTTTGACAGTTGGGTTTACCTTCCACTGATTTCTGCATTATATTTTGTTTATGACTCTTCAGGATAACTGAGGGAAAATGTTTAGGGTTTTCTCTTTTTTTTTTTTTTTTTTTTAATTTTGGTTGTGTTTTGAGAGGGAATATGTATTGGAAAAGTAAGAAGCTGGTAATACAGTGTGCAGATATCCTTAAAGTCTTGTAGTGAAAATCTTATCTAGAAGCTTGTTCTGTGGGCTTGCTACTTGTCAAGTGGTCTTTTGTATGTACCAGAGTATTTAAAAATGCCTGGACAGCTATATAGAGTCTTGTTCTCAGGATGGGCTGTGTTTTGCAAGATTGTACTTCATGTAATTCTTGTCTTAATCTTTTTCAGGTGATGGCCGTTGGTACAGAGCTGTTGCTCTGAAAGCTTTTCAGTCTGTAGTGGAAGTCCTGTATGCAGACTACGGGAACAAAGAAACTTTACCACTTTCAGAGGTGCTGCCAATCACTGATTCCTACTTAAAGCTGCCATTTCAGGCAATTACATGTTCACTTGCAGGTAACAAAATATACAGAAAAACACCGCCAAAAAAACTGTTTTTCTTGACCATTATAAATCTGTGCCTATTCTGATGATCATGTTAATTCCTTTATTCTGACAAACAATATGATGATCTGCTGAAATAGAGGTAATCTGTGAAAGCTGTTTCAGAAATTATGGTTTTAGTTAATTATCTGTAGAATCTAAGCTATTTATGTTGAAAAATTTAGCAGCATCGTACTTTCAAAAGCAGTGATAGCATTATGTGTAAGATTCAAGTCACATCATAAAGGAATTCTGTATAGAACAAACTTGATTGGTTTGGGCTTTTCTTTTGCAGGAATAGAGAAATCTGAGCAGCCTCCATTATTACAAGTTGACAAGTTGAAAGAAATGTTATTGAATAAATGTGTCACAATTAAAGTGAAAGGGATTAATGGAAATGTTAATCTAGTAACAGTGGAGAAACTTTGGGAAAACAGCAGTCTGAAAGTAGCTGTAACGGAAGGTTTGGTCAAATCCAGCAGTTCTGAAAGCTTATGCACTGAACGTCAAGGTATACACTTAATTACTTCAGATTACTTAATTAGAAGAACCATGGGCACATGAGATGCCCGTGTGGCTTTTCCTGCTAAAAACTAGAGAAATTCCACATGTCACCCCCTTAAATTAGGGAAGCCATGTTCATATGTGTTTTGCTCATTCACTTGCTTTGGTTTTTGTTTTTTTTTGGTAGGCAATGCATGTGGGACCAAATGCTGCTGCGCAGAATTAAAAATACAAGTAAGATTCAGTCCAAGCAACACTCTTCCACATTTCCAGGATTTAAAAGAAAACCCATGTGGGACACAGATGGAAGCAGGGAGATAACTGCTAACATTGAAGATGTGCAAAGTGAACATACCAACACTTGTTCTCGATTTGTTTTACAAGTGGTAATAATTAGAGCACCCTGAAACTGAGGGAGGATAGTGCACAGATCACACACGCTCCATTAGTCTGTTTTGCCACATGCACAGCTCTCTTCTTTTTCTTTTCCTAGAGTATATAGGCTCAGGAGGGTTCGTTTTGTCTGCTGTGTAAAGGTAATTGCGGTGTTTCGCATAAACTGTGTCACTTAGACAAAGGGCAGCTGGATTTTTCCAGTAATATGGGAGTGTTTTGCTGTGATTGCAACTTGGCAGACAGCTGCACTTGTAAGAAAAGTCTTACAGTGTGTATTTCAGGTAGCAGAGATTAATACTAATATGTGCCACAGTTTCAGTCATGGAGTTAGGGCTGAGAACCTGAGTTCAGAATACTGGAATTTGTAAGAGTGTTTGCCAGTTGCTAGATTGTCTCTTTACACTTAGGACATATTCCTGTAATTCTGGAAAACTTTCTGGCTTTAAGCTTTCTCATAATTTTAAATTGGGATATTAATGAAAAATTAGAATGTTGGCTTACTAAAAGTAACTTAAAGTATACCAGAAAAAAATACATCAGCCTTTTGCAAAATGAGGATCTTTGTCAGAGGGATGAGAAAAACCTTGAATTTTAAAGATGGAAACCTCTTTCAGGTGTGGTTCAAACTTTCCCCTCTCACCGCAGCCAGTGGCAGCAAGGTCAAAAGCAAAAACGTGATATTTTGGAGGTAGGAAAAGCATTTCTGGTCAAGGTCATTTAGACCTTTACTGCTTTGGAGTAAGCATTGCTACCAGGAGTTCAGTGGCAGAAAGGCAGAACCATGCTGTTCCTGAGTGTAGTTCATTTGTCCCACTGTAGGTAGCTGGACCTCTATTTCCCTTTCCTCTCTACATCTATTTGATCTTCCAGTTAGATCTAGCTAATGTCTTCTGACTTCAATATGAGCTTTCTGTTTTCTGTTATCCTGCTGTATTAAGTTTGGCTCACTGTCATGGCAGATAAAGATAGGACAGGAGATTCCAATGTAACTCAAAACATCAGGAAGTAGGCGTGTGAATAACCAATTTGAGTATTTCATCAGTATGGTTCACAGAAGCTGCTGCTTCAGGGGAAAAAAGGGGAGCAGTGACAGGGGAGTCAGCTACAATTCTGCTGGCTTTTTACACATCTAGAAGGTTTTACAGCAGAAAGGAATTGTATATTCATTGAACTAATACAGGATTTAGCAGAGTTCTGTAGTTTTAGGAAGTATAATATGAAATCAGCAATTTAAAAGACAAATCTTATGTTTCTGTTTATTCCACAGCTTAAAAAGCATGAACAGATCCTACTCTTCCTTTTAAACAAGTATGGGAATCCAGATGGATTCAATGAAATGAAAAAACTGTTGGAACACTAAGTCTCTGGGCTGTTCACTTCCACATACACCAAGTTGCTGCGGTTCCTATTTTGGAAGAGCCAGGTGTATTCATCAGCTCAAAAATTAGTAGCTCTGTAGGAATTCTTCTGTTTAGTACCTGTATTTATCTGTATGCTGGGATTGTTGTTGTGAAATACGTAGCTTGAAGGGTTTCAAAGCAGCAAGCTCAAATTAATGTTATGTTTTTGCTTTGTACAACCATGTGCTGCTGGTTTTGCTTTCATTTTGCTGTTGAATGCATGTAACTCTGAGAATGGTCATTGAATTGTGAGTCTATAGTCTGCAAACTGACATTTGAAATGACTGTAATCATAAAGCTTACTTCAATTGTGATTCATCTTACTTGGAAAAACTGTATCTTGATATAGTCATCTTTCAGTTTGATTTCCAGTCTGAAGTTAGACTGAAAATTGTTTTACATAAGCTTGGTTTCAGTATCATTAATGGCTGAATCTTTTCTTGGACTGCCTGCAGGTAGTCCTGTCTAAAATCACTAAACATGTAAAAGCACACAGTTCTTTATTTACACTTATGCTGTGTAATCTGCATCCGTGAATATTGTTTTGAAGTAAATAGTATTGGAGCTGTTTTGGCTGTAGCTACATTGTCAGGATTTCTATACCATCAAGTTCTTTCACATTATAATAGAGAAGTCTCATTCTGGGCTACAACAAAAATACTGAAACAAATTATTGTGGGGATTTCGGTACCTCTCTAAAGTGGAGCAGATACTTCGTTATCATTTCTGACTAATCTAGGAGCAACATTGCTAAGGATGCCAAGCTACTGTGCATATAGCACAGCAGACATTTGCTTATTGAAACTGCAGAGTCAGCTTTTTTTCCCACTTGAAGTATATTTTTAAGTAGAGGCTCTGTGAAACTCGGAAATAGCTTGAGATTAAACTTGGTGTGAAAGTGACATATTTTATGTTTGTCTGAATGCTTTATTACACTTAACTTGGCTCAGATTGCATGTTTTCCTGCCTCTTGGTTTCTGTTGTGTCATAATCTAATGATTATTCTAATGAAAAAGCTTGAGTCTTGAGCTCTTTGTGCCCCTGGTTCTGAACCATAAGTGTGGCTGTCTCAAGTGTCCTTTGACTTCCTGGAGCAAGTGTGACTTTCACAAACATTTACCCACCTGGAAAGCAACTCCCTGATGCTTTAGTCCTCCCATGGCTCCTCTTCACTTTTGCACATGCTCTCCTAGCACCTTAGCGCTGCATTTCAGATGGTGACTTTGACCGCAGCAGTCAAAAGGAATCACTTTGTCCATATTTCATAAGCAGGGGAAAGGAAAAGGGAATCTCTGCTGGTTATACTTGGGCAAAAACTCCTGGAGCACAGTGGTTGGTGTCTCAGTTGAAGGTGTATGTATGGTGCAGCACAGTGGTATCTGGCAGTAATCCCTCTGTCCCTCTGAGGAAAGGAGAAGAGACTTGGTATGGTTCAGAGCCCTATTTCACTCGTTAATTTCAGAGAAAATCTTTGGGAACGCTGATGTAGGGACATACCAGCCAACAATGTGGAAACCTGTTGTGACTTCTTGATGTAGCCCTGGGTTCTTCTTGCGTTAGTCTGCTACTTTTAATCTGTAATTGAAATCTGTTCTTGAAGTGATAATTTATCAGCTGTATTTACCTAAATGGTAGTACAGAATCTAAAGTAAATTGCAATGTGTGATGATGGCTGAAGATTTAGGTTAAATATTAGGAAAAAGTTATTTACTAGTGCCCACAACTCATTGTGTGTCCTTATTCTTGCTGTGGAGTCTGCATTGCTCACCTTTCAAGGGTAAATAAGGACTGTTGCCAGGGTAAGTATGGCAGGCACCCCATGGCTTGCAGGAGAGAAGATGTGAACAGCAGAATCAGGAAAGCTGATGCAGGAATGGGATCTGCTACTTTGGTATGGCTTCTGTTAATGGAATAATATCACTTAAATGCCACCTTATTCTTAGAAAATGTATATATGAGGTCAGTACTTTTCAAAGAATAGTGGAACATAGAGTTCTTTTGTACATGTTCAGTTGTAAAAGGAGAAAGAAAAAAAAGCCATAATTATTTAAATCAGGTCCCTTAAATAATTCTTCTATATGTAGCAGGTGTGAATATGGTACTTTCACTCACAGGCAGAGAATAGTTTTCTGTGGAAAAACATTCTCTAAAAACCATAAAAAAGCTGACTCAGAAATAAAGTTGCTTCATGGCTGTGGGTGTTGCAAAGACTCTCTGGTCTGTGGTTTTACCTCTCCTGTTACCTGTGCTCTGGGGCACCACCATTTCCAGCTGTGTTTAGTCTGTGGGATGAGTGGATACAGCAGTGTGCATCCCGAAGGCAATCTAGAGCGAGGTGGGTGTTCTGGGGTTTGGTTTGGTCCTAACTGTAGATGGCAGGATGTACTGGGTGAGGCGAGAGGCTGGCGCAGCTGAACACGATATAAATCCAAGTGCGAAGGGGGCTGCTCACAAACCCCTGAGGTGTACAAGGCTTCGCACGGCAGAACTGGCCGACAAAAGGTAACTTGCAATTTAAACTGAGGGTTTTCCCCCGTTTCATGTACCGTTTCTTAAAGCTCCGCCTCGGCGAGTCGGGACCAGGACCGTGTGGGAAAAGCGGAGGTGCTGTGAGTGCGCTGGGTGCCGGAGTGGGGCTGGCGGCGGATCCCTGCGGCGCCGGGAGCGGGGCAAGGACGGGGCGGGCAGCTTCTCCTCTTCCTCCTCCTCTCCTCGCTGTCCCGGAGCTCGGGGGCCGGGGCTGCGACCGCCTTCTCCTGACTGCCGGGTTTGGTGCTCGGGGCCGGCGCGACGAGGAGGCGATGGCATCGGGGTGAGCGGCCGGGCGGCTCCGGGGCCGTCCGAGCAGCCAGGCGCGCCCCCGGCGGGGTGTAGGGGGTGCTGGGGAACAACGGGGAGCCGGCGGGACCCCTCGGAGCTCGTGAGCCGGTTGGGATGAAGGAAGGCGCCGGAGCAAGGCACCTGAAAACCTCGCGGCTGAGCCCATGTCCAGTCCCAGGCCAGCGGAGGACCTGGCACCCGGGAGAGTTTGAGCCCAGCCTCTGTGCGTTCTGCCTTTAGTATGGAGGCACGATGCCCCCCGGGAGCATAAGTTTTGCTCCTGTGCTCGGAAATGCAGATTGGGTCAGGCTCGTCTTGAGCAAGGGATGAATTTGTTCACTGTAGTAAATGGTGCCATGCTGGGTTATTGAAATAACAAAACCCCACCACCACCACCCAGAAAAGCAGCCCTGGCCCCTGCTCTAATGCTTTAATTGACTTGTTTCCAGCAGTTTTGAGGTGTGGCCAGGGGGAAAAGTGCTGAACTTGCCAGGGCAGGCTTCAGACAGGTTGTGTCTCACGTCCTTAAGGAAAACCCATGTGCAGAAGACACAAAGGCAGCTTGATGAAGCAAAGAATGAAGGATCTGGAATGGTATCTGTAGTCTGCCTAGGCATTGGTACTTCATGGAAGAAATTAGAGAAGCCCCTGTCTTTGAGTACACACAATAGCTGGTATTGCTGATGTGTTGCAGCGGATAGAGGGGGGTTCTGGCTGGATCCCACTTCTACTATAAATTCATGCACCTGTGAGCAAGTCACTTTGTCTCTCTGTATCTTGGCTCCTGTGTGTGTTAAAGAGGGATGAAGATGCCTTCCCAGGTGGTCTGGAGTGGAAAGGAAGCAGGGAGGTGCCAGGACCCTGCTTTGCAAGTGATCTGAGGAAATGTGAACAGACACCAAGATCTGACTTGGAAGTTGTGGAAGTGATGTTAGAAGTGGCTTCTGCAAAGTTGGCTTCCATTGTGTTTGTTCATTACTGTGAGGGTGCTGAGGCGCTGGCACAGGGTGCCCAGAGAAGCTGTGGCTGCCCCATCCCTGGCAGTGTTCAAGGCCAGGTTGGATACAGGGGCTTGGAGCAACCTGCTCCAGTGGAAGGTGTCCCTGCCCATGGCAGGGGTTGGAACTGGGTGAGATTTAAGGTCCCTTCCAAGCCAAACCAGTCTGGGATTCTGTGATTTTGCACAGTGAAGGTGAGGCATCCCCAGGAGGCCAATGCCCGTGTACAAACACATTCTCCCACTTCCTTCAGCAAGGGCTCTGCTTAGAGGGGCTGTGTGTGTGTGCTGACCCACTGCTCAGGTACTCTGTGCTGGGGTAGTTAGCCACATCATCTTCAGTGGGTGCCCCTAAAGATGTCTGGGTCTTCTGAGAAGACCCTAGGAGGAATAAGTGGATGGAATAACAAAAACTTCTTTTTTGACCCTACCCCGGTTCTGCGAAACAACCCAAACCTGTGGGGGAGTCCTGCTTTCTAAGCCTCTTTTAGGAAGGGCACACAGACTGCTGCCTGAAAATACATGCAGGGAGCAGCTTGTATGTGTCTGCAGCAGTGATGCTGCGGAGAAAATTCCCAGGTCGTGGCTTGTCCTTGGGGCTTGCAGAGATGCAGCAAGAGGATAAGGTGTGAATTTGGGTTAGTGTTGTAAGAGGGGCTGGGTATGAGATCATCGGGAACATTTTGGTGTCATGCATGAGGTGAGGACAGGCTGTCTTGCTAAACTGAATACCAGAGATGTTACCTCTGCTGCAGGTAACCCCTGCCGCTGACTGGCTTGGAAAGGCAGAGCTCCTCCTCTTCCGCAGTGTCGGATGTTTGGGGAAGGACAGACCACAATTTAGGTTCCTCAAGAGGCAAGCTCATCGCAGCAGCCTTGAAATCCTTATTCCTGCTTGTGAGGTTTGTCCTTCTAAGCCGGCCAGCAGGTGCCTGTGGTCTGAGTGATGGCTTCGTTAGCAACCAGCAGCAAACAGCCCTTCCAGTCCTGCAGAAGTGCAGGCAGTGACACCACCAAGTGACACAGCAGAGGGGGTTTTGTCTTGTAAGACAAGGTGACCAACCTGAGGTCTTCCTGTCCTTCTGGGAAGCTTTTGGACCAAGGCACCTGTGTGGCATGGCACTGCATCTCAGGAATGAAGCAGGGAGATGTCTTGTCGATGTGCATGAGGAGGGAGCACCCGCATTCTTTGTGAACCATTCACACCTGCACATGGTGTGGGCACATCAGTAGTTGATCTGCCTCAGGTGGGGATGTTTCTGGCTGGTGCAAGGTAGTGTCTGGCGCCAGCTGTAGCCTCCACAGATTGGCACAGTGAGGGGCAACAGGGACAATCACAATCATTGCACCAGAAGCCATTGCCTTGAATTAGCAGTTCTCAGTGGGTATGTGACCAAGTTACCTGTGTTCGTTTGTAGCCTCAATATAATTATGCTATTTGCATATTCAGTTCCTTATGCTGTTGGTTTCTCCTAAGACACCAAGTTACCCCAGATCCCTTGCACCCCTTTTCTCTGCCACTCCATACATTTCTTCCCAGTACCAGCACCGCTGCCTGCTGCCATACACAAGCACTGAGTGCTTGCAATGCTGAGGCAGGCTCCAGCTCCTTTGGGTGGTCTTGCATGTGGCATCCAGCAAAAGGTAAGAAAGATGAAGCATTCACAGATACACTCCTGCTGCTTTGCCCCAGGCAACATCAGTAGCATGAGCGCTTCTGTCAGAACAAACCACACAGTGAGTTTAGCACAAGCTCTGGGAGAAGAAAAGTGCCTTTTATTCCACAACTTGTGGGTCATACCTGATCGCTGTGTGCTGATTTTGACAGTGCCCCATATGAATGCTGCAAGATTAAGTCTCTCAGATGCAGGAGCCCTTACTGCACAAGGGGAAAAGGCCATGTCAAAACCATTCCTCCATGCAGAAGCAGGGCGGTGAATAAACAAGTTGGTTTTGCAGAGCATCTTATGGAAATTATATCTCATCACTTGAGGAGAAAAAAGTGTCCGAAGTTTGGGATTGGAGTTTGTGTTGTTTGTTGTAAGGAGAAGTTAAACATTTCCCTGCCATCTTCCTCCTCCCCCTTTCAGTTCTAACTCCCCCTATTAGTTGTGCCTGTGGCTGGGCAGAGTGGACACCCAGAGCTCCCAATAGGGATGTCCCACTGCCTTCCAAGCCTGGACAAGAAGGAAAAGTGAAATTGACTTATGGAAAACAGGCTGAGAGAGGGGGCAGCAAAACCGGCCTCCTCTCTTCTCTCCTAACACCTAAACACCAGGGGAGCAGTGGGTCCCCTTAGCAATTGGGTCCACATCCAGGCAGGCTGACGGGAACTATGGAGTTACACCTACAGTGACAGGGGGTTGTTTGGCTTGTTGAGAACATACTTCAATGAATATGCAGCATAATAATTTCTGCATTCCCCCCTATTATTAAATAAAAGGGGGACAGCTTGAAAAATGAGCTGGAAATGCCTTTTGTTGCAAGCGAGGTCTCTGAAGTGAGAAGAGGAGGTAATCACAGCCACTAACTGGTGATTTTAAGTATCTCCTACTTGTCCCAGTAGAAGAGTAACATTTGCCCCAAATCAGTGTACATGATGATAACTGTTCAAGTAACACACTGTAAAATTGGGATGCGCTCATATACATACATCCATATATACATATATACTGTGCACATATACACAGTGTAGCATCTCATGGTGGTGTTTTGTGCCAGGCAAGTTTAACAAAGCACATGACATCAGCTGCAAGCCCTTTTCCTCCCCTAAAGAGACACCAACCATGATACGTTCTGGATCCCTTCTCAGACAGGTACTGGTCCTGCTGTAGGCACAGCTCTGCTGTTGGACATGGGTCAACATCCAGGTGAGCAACCCCATGGTTTTGGTTCACTGTGTTTTCAGATCAGGGTTTGGGTCTGTCTCATTAGTATGCATAAGGAAGGTGAGGTGTTTTGCAGATGGTGAAAGCCATGTTGGGAAGCACTTGTCAAAAGGAGCTTTCCCCCCCTCTAGCTCTCCCTCCCCTCTTGTCTTACTCCTCCCAATAAAGTACATGTGGCTACGCTCTTACTCAGCTTTACGTAAGTTGTGATTGTATATACGTGAGAATCTTGTTACAAAAAATACAACTTTTGAGTAATCGTGGTTAAAAATAAGAGATTATTTTGACTCGGTATTAATGCAGATACTTCCGAATTTTCCTTTCTTACTGGCCAGAAGGATGAAATGAAAACTTCTTCACTCACCACAGCACCCCCAGCAAAGCTGCTGTCTAAAGATCCTGGGGTAATGCTGATGAGCAGCGGGTGATGATGCAGTTTTCTTTCAGTTCCTGATGCTGAGAGACTAACTGGACTGAAAGACGAAGAATTCATCCTTCAAATTAGTTGATGTAAACCCAAGATAAGGCCAAGTTGTAGAAACACCTCAACCTGTCAACATTTTGCAATGAAAACAACCCGAAATCCTCTCACATCTGTCACAGCTGGTTGCAGGCAAAAGCTTGTACTCCTTTGGGTGTTGTGTGCATTGGAATTAGCTCCTAGTCAGAATGTCCTTGGGGCATGGCAAAAGGATGACCTTACCTCTGTGGCATGAGCCAGGACTTGAAGCTGCTGAGGGACACAAGGGCTTCCTTGATGCAGGCATGTGTTGTGCTTACCCTCCTTTACTTAAGCAAGCTTGGGATCTGTTAATTTGGCAGTGTTAATTTGGGGGTGTTGGGAGGATGTGTTGAAGAGTGATGCTTGTAAAGCACCTGGTAGTTGGTAAAGAGCTGCAAGGCACAGAGCGCTATTGTGTCTGTAATCCCTAACGATGCTTTCCCAGTTCCCCTCTTCATTATGGCCCCATGCAGGTAACTGAGCAGGGCCTTGCCTTGTCTGTGAGGGGTATTGAGGTGCATGCATGGGCTTAATGGGCCCTTGCTCTGACCATTTGGTGTCTGGGGTGGGTGCTAGAGGTACTCCTGGCAGAGCGAAAGGTCCCAGACTGATGCTCTAGTGCAAGACAAGCCTGTCACTTCAGGCATCTCACGTGCCCCTCTGAATAGAAAAGCTTGACCAGAGGAGAAGTTCTCATTGCCGAAAGCTTGGCTTGTGTCCTGGGGTTTAAAGTTTTATGAGTCCCTGGGGGGCTCATCTGTGTTAATGAGATCTTCCCACCTACGGAAGCACAAGGGGTGGCGGCACCCAATCTTAAAGACTGGGGAAACTGAGGAAGCGAGATGTCAGCACAGAACATCAAATCCGATGTCAAGCAGTGAGACAGAGTGAGGAGCCTTTCTCAGACTCGTATGTTCCTTCCTCCAGGAGCTAATGTAGATGTGACCAGGGCGATAGCAGTCGAGGGTTGGACTGGGATAGGCAGCATGAGGACACTCCGTGAAGCTGTTTCCTGACCACTGCTGCCCTGACTTATGAGGGTTGCCACATTACAAAGAATTGATACCTGAAGTGATGGGAATGTGCCTGTTTTGGTGTTTTCATTAACAAGCATCAGTTCTTCCCACCTGCTTATTAAACATATCCTTTGCTGCAGAGACAAGTGTTCCCTGAGCAAAAGCCCTCTTTATTTTCATAGGAAAACGCTTGGTTAACAGAAGCAGCTGTCAAGAAATGCATGTATTTGTCTGTAACTGCATGAGAAAATTTGCTTTTGTAATGAGAGAGGCAGAGATCCAGCACGAATCTGGTCAGATTTGCTGTAGTGAGTGCGCCCAGTGCTTTTCATCTGGAGGAAAAATAAATACACATGCTTTAACTAGAAAGCCAGAGCTCAGCCAGACGTGCTTGGTCTAAATGTGTGCATGCTTGAAAGTGTCACTGAAGTCCATCTGCGATGTGATGGCAGCCTTGCTGATTTCAAAGGAGAAATGAGCAGGAAATGGACTTTGCTGGACAGTTGTGCATGAAAACATCTCCCCAGAAAGCCAGTCCTTAGAAGATATAAGGCATGAAAGAGCCTGTGGTTGAGTGTTATTGAAGACCCGCAATGATGGGCTGCAGCACTGGCAGGGGTGTCTCAGCTGGATGGCGGGGTCGGGGGGACATTGCTCTGCCCCATGCTCAGTGAGCCCCCAGAGGAGCTGTGTGTGGCTCCCTGAGGGCAGTAGGGACCCTGATGGGATTCGGCTTTGAGAGCGAGGTGCAGTGATGAGGAGGAGAGCAGAGGTTTGGGCTCCCCTTGAAGCCCACTTTCTCCAGCCTGAATAGGAAAGGAGATGAGTGCACAGGGAGACTCTTTTCCATCGTTTCCTCATTTTCCTGTTTTTTCCTTCCCTTTGTTTCCCACCCTCCTCCCCAGGAGTTGCCTTTGCTCTTCAGAGCTCATCTAAACTAATCCTATGAGACAACCAGCAAGGAGATGATCAACTGCAGGTAAAGGATCCAGCCTTAGGCATTGGATCAATATTCCTCTCCTTTATTTTTCTTTCAGAACTGTCACCATGAGCCTCTTGTCATTTGAGTCCATCTGTGTTTTCCTGCTTTCACAAGGTATGTTTCAAGTTGCCATTTTTCATCAGTGGTTTCTGTCTTGGATGCTTCCCTGTCTCTGGACTTCTTCATTCTGAGGAATGAGGGCCAAATGAGTGCCTCTCCAGGAGGTTTACAGATAAATCTCTGAAACGGTTTCACGTAGAAGGGGAGACAATAGTACCTGGAGAAACAGCTTTGCTGAGAATTTAAACATCTGTATATGTGAAGTGTCTATTGATATGGGAAAAGCTGATGTTGTTGTGATATTAAAAGCTCATTAATGCCTCCAACGCAATTATTGGGTGTCTCCATTGCTTATGCCTGTAATCTTTGAAGCCTAAGCCTGGCCTAGCTGTCATTCTTGCACAGTGTCCTTGCATGCAATGAGCAGAAGACTGTCTCCTGTGCGCTGTAGTTGGGTCCTTGGCATTTTTCATGCTCTCTGTATTCCTGCCAGAAGGAATTTCCTCCCCTAGACACACATCACTGCAAATGTGAAATCTCTCTAGCAAACCACCGTTTCTGCTGCTCTAGATTAAAGCCTGCATGTTTGTTTGTTTTTATTAAGGCAGTTCTTACTGTTGTTGGGTGATTGTCTGTTTGATCCCACAGTTTTGCTGGTGTGGAGTATACAGGAGATTCATGTGGACCAGGAGATGATCAGCAAGATCTCAGCTGCTGGCCAGTGTAAGTTCATTTTTAAAGCAAGTTTTTCTGTTTTCTGAATTCTTTCTTTCTTTGTCTTGTTTTGTTTTGTTTATTTTTTTTCCCCCTAAATTTTTCAGTTTGTTTACTGGACCTCATTCAGTCTGTAATGCTCTGGCAAGCACAGCACTGTGGCTGCTTCTGCCCTAGCCTGGTTTCCCCCTCACTGGTAATAGCTCTTCTGGGATGTGACCTGCTCTGGTTTTCCCATACTGGTTATTTGCCACCTGGCTGGTGTTTGTCAGTTCCTTCAGAGCCTTTTTCGAGCAATCCTGGTTTGAGGAGCTGTGTTTAATCACAGGCTTGATTATACCTCTCATGTGGCTCATTTGTTCAGCCTGCGAAGCCAGCAACAGCCACAATGCAGTGAATAGGGATGGCTGCGCTCTGGCTGCCAGCAAACCATGTTCACCTACACTCCCTTGACGTACGCTCAATTGGTTACTTGCAACCTGTATCATGCATTCTCCTGCTAGCTATTATTTCCCATTGTCTGCCTGCCAAGTGATAAATTACATGTCCTCCTATGCCAGGCACACCCCCATCCTTAGCACTGTGTGTTCAGCTCAGACTTTCCATCCTGATGTGCTCTGTTTGGATGTTTCTCACTGGTTTCTCACTGATGCACATCCCCAAGAGCCCTTTGGTGGGCTGCAGGTATAAAATCATAGAATGGTTTGGGTTGGAAAGGACCTTAAACTCATACAGTTCCAACCCCTGCTACGGGCAGGGACACCTCACACTAGACCAGGTTGCTCAAAACCCCATCCAGCCTGGTCTCCAAGTCCCCATGCCAAGCCCACACTGGGGTGCAGGCACAGTAGCTTTCTCTGTGCATGCTTCAGCAGGCAGCTGTGGTTAGTGCCTGCACTCAGCACCCGGATTGTTACATCTCCACATCCAGACCAGGAGTGAGGGCAAGGCTGACAAGCTGGGACAGCACTGGTGGGTAGGCTGTGCTGCAGCTCATCCCCAGTGCTGCGCTCCAGGGCAAGGCTGGTTGCCCCATTAGAAGAGCCAGTGACCCAGAAGGGAATGCTTTACAGCTTTCAATCCCTCGTAATCTGCTATTAAAAAACCCTAACTATAAATTCAGGGTTTTGCTAGCAAAAAACATGTCTGGGCTTAAACCATGACAAGGCTGAATCAGTGCAGGCCAGAGCAGGAGTGCATCCAGGCTTTGGGTTGTGTCTACCCTCTGCAAATCTATTTGTCTGGATTTTCTGCTCCTGGCTATCTGTTTCCAGACAGTGAGACTAATAAGGTACAGTTTCAGAGTGTCTATCTTTTCTCCTAGTGATGCAGTGCTCTGCTTCATTAGATGTCCTTTTCCTCTTGGATGGCTCCTACAGCATTGGCAAAGGAGGCTTTGAAAGGTCTAAGCACTTCGCAAGCAAGCTCTGTGATGCCTTGGACATCCACCCAGACAGGGTGAGTGTCAGGAATGTCTCATTTTAGATTCAAACAACTTGCCAATGCGTGGAAAGGCCAGTGATAACGTGCTGAGTGAAACTGCAGTATTCAACCTAGCAGCTGCTATGGGGTATTTATCCAGAAAGATGAGGTGGAGGTTTGTGAAGCAGTGGGGTTGGAGGGCACTTCTTGATTCTCCGCTGATTTTAAGCAGTTCCATTTGGTCTTGAGAAAAAGACAAAATATTTCAGGTTAAAGATTATGATTTGGTTTGGGTTTTTTTACTGATTTTTAATTTGGTTTGGATGCTCATAGATTAAAATGATCGGAAGGGAAAATGTTCATTGCAAGGCATCTTAGTCAGGGGCCTTGGAGCAGGCTGGGGTGGTTTTTGTACTTGATTCCCTGACAGAGCCTTACCAAATAATTGGCAGGTCTTTGGGAAGGTTGTGGCAGGGATGCAAGGTCTCTGTGTAGCAGGACGAGGAACCTGAGGCAGGACAGGGGGTGGGTCTGAGCCTGCTGCAGCTTTGGGGACCCTTGGTCCATGTCTGATTCTCCAGAGCGTTCTGGGAGCAAAGGAGCGGAGGCAGCTCTTATGTTTAATCCTGGTTCCCACGGCAGGGATACTCAGATTTGTACCCAAAACCATCCTCCGGACCAACTGCTTCCACTGCTCCAGGTCCTAAAACGAAAAGCTGCTGCTCTGCCCCTGTGGAAGGATCCTTTGGAAGCTGGAATCACCATTCCCCTTCATCATTTCCTTATGTAAGAAATCTTTCACCTTTCAGATCTCAGCTTACAGATCTCAGCTTACAGCCACGCAGCACAGGGAGCTTCCTGCAGCCTGGGCAATGATGGCAAGGAGTCACAGTGCACACTTGAGGCTTTGAGAGATGCTGGGCAGCTCAGGTTAAATGGACATTCCCTTTCCATGGCTCATATTAAATTGATTGAGAGTAGAGACTTGTATAGGATCATAAAATGGTTTGGATTGGAAGGGACCTTCAAAGGTCATCTAGTCCAACCCCCCTGCGATGAGCAGGAATGCCTTCAACTAGACTGTAATATAGGCTTATAGATTGAAAATCAGTAGTTTTTTCACCTTTGAAGTTGTCACATTCCATGAAACTTCTTGTCAGGCTTCAGTGAATCATCCTGGTTGTATTGCCCAATAGAGACAATTCAGCCTATTTGCATTTTCAATGATAGAGAACAGTTTTAGAGGAGGTAGTGGAAAAATAATTGGTTTGTGTTGCCTGCTGTGCTCGATGCTGGAGGGAGCTGCTTTTAGTAATGGAAAGATTGCTGTGCAGTGTATAACTGGCTCGGTATAAGAGGTGTTATTTATGAACTTACTGTGCTTGAAGCTCCTTGCTTCTCTGAATGGATAAATATAGATCCTGAGCTGCCTGTTATCTCTAACCCAGTTTTGCCCATTTCTCACATTTTTAAGCCACGTTTTGCCATTTCTAACCAATTTTTTCACATCTCTAGCATTTTTTAAGCCATCTTTGGCCATTTCCAACCCATTTTTGCGCATCTCTAGCATTTTATAAGCCGTCTACTGCCATTTCTAACCCATTTTTGCTTGTTTCTAGGCATTTCAGTGCATTTCTGGCCAATTCTAAACCATTTTTGCACACCTGTTCCCATTTTTCCACATCTCTAACCCTTTTAAAGCCATTTTTGGCCTTTTCTAACCCATTTTTTGGGTATCTCTAACCCTTTTGAAGCCATCTTTGGCCTCTTCTAAACCATTTTTGCACATCTGTACCCCTTTTTAAGCTATCTTTGGCTATTTCTGAGCCATTTTTGCACATCTCTAAACCTTTTGAAGCCATCTTTAGCCATTTCAAACCCATTTTTGCACATCTCTTACCCTTCTTAAGCCATCTTTGCCCATTTCTAACTCTTTTTTGCACGTCTCTAACTCTTTTGAAGCCATCATTGGCCATATCTAACCCAGTTTTGCACACCTCTAACCCATTTGAAGCAATCTTTGGCCTTTTCTAACCATTTTTGCACATTTCTAACCCTGGCTTGCCCCTTTCTCACACTTTTTAAGATGTCCTTGGCCATTTCTAGCCCAGTTTTGCCCGTTTCTAGGCATTTCAGTGCATTTCTGGCCAATTCTAAACCATTTTTCCACAACTCTAACCCTTTTGAAACCATCTTTGTCCATTTCTAACCCATTTTTGCACACCTCTAACCCTTTTCAAGCCCTCTTAGGCTATTTCTAATCAAGATTTGGAGCTTTCTCGCCCTTTTTAAGACATCTTTGGCCATTTCTAACATAGTTTTGCACATCTCTATACATTTTAAAGCTGTGTTTGCCCATTTCAAACCCATTTTTGCACATGTCTAACCCTTTTCAAGCCAGTTTTGGCCTTTTCTAACCCATTTTTTGTTCATCTCTAACCATTTTGAAACCATTTTTATCCTCTTCTAAACCATTTTTGCACATCTGTACCCCTTTTTAAGCTATCTTTGGCCATTTCGGAGCCATTTTTGCACATCTCTAACCCAGTTTTGCCCATTTCTCACACATTTTAATCCTTCTTTGGCCTTTTGTAACCCATTTTTGCGCAACTATAACCCTTCTGAATCAATCTTTGGCCATTTCTATCCCATTTTTGCACATCTCTAACCCTTTTGAAGCCATCTTTGGCCATTTCTAACCCATTTTTATGCATCTCTAACCCTTTTGAAACCATCTTTGTCTGTTTCTAACCCATTTTTGCACAACTCTAGGAACTTTAAAACCATCTTTGGCCATTTCTAACCCGTTTATGCACACCTCTAATCCTTTTCAAACCCTCTTACGCCACTTCTAATCAAGATTTGGAGCTTTCTCACCCTTTTTAATCCATCTTTGGCAATTTCTCACACATTTTTGCACATCTCTAAACATTTTAAAGCCGTCTTTGGCCATTTCTAACCCATTTTTGCACATCTTTAAACCTTTTGAAGCCATCTTTAGCAATTTGAGATCCCCAGGACAGTGAGAAGAGCGTGTAGCAAGCTCACTGCCCTGGACTTCAAAAGAGCAGACTTTGGCCTCTTCAGGAGCCTGCTTAGTAAGGTTCCATGGGATATAGCCCTGGAGGGCAGGGGGGCCCAAGACTCTTGGTTGATATTCAAGGATCACCTGCTACAGGCTCAGGAGTGCTGCATCCCGACTAGAAGGAAGTGCAGCAGGAGGGCCAGGAGACCTCCTTGGATGGATAAGGAGCTGCTGAGAAAAATTCAAAGGAAAAAAGAGGCTTATAAAAAATGGAAGCAAGGACAGGCGGCCTGGGTAGAGTACAGGGATGTTGTCCGGGAAGCCAGGGACCAGGTTAGGAAGGCTAAGGCCCAGTTAGAATTAAACTTGGCTAGGGATGTTAAGGATAACAGGAAGGGATTCTACAGGTACGTAGCAAACAAAAAACAGACTAGGGACAACATAGGCCCCCTGAGGAAGCTTTCGGGAGAACTGGCTACACAGGATTTGGAGAAGGCTGAGGTTCTGAATGACTTCTTCGCCTTGGTCTTCACTGGCAAAGGCTCTGACTGCACCACCCAGGTCTTAGAAGGTAGATGCAGGGACTGTGAGAATGAAGACCTTGGGCCCACTGTAGGAGAGGATCTGGTTTGAGACCATCTTAAAAATCTGAACGCACACAAGTCCGTGGGACCTGATGGAATCCATCCGCGGGTCCTGAAGGAGCTGGCGAATGAAGTTGCGAAGCCACTGGCCATCGTATTTGAAAAATCATGGCAGTCAGGTGAAGTTCCCGACGACTGGAAACAGGGAAATATAACCCCCATTTTCAAGAAGGGGAAAATGGAAGACCCGGGGAATTACAGAGCAGTCAGTCTCACCTCTGTGCCTGGTAAAATCTTGGAGCACGTTCCCCTGGATGGCATGCTAAGGCACATGAAAAACAACAAGGTGCTTGGTGACAGCCAGCATGGCTCCACTAAGGGGAAATGCTGCCTGACTAATTTGGTGGCCTTCTGTGATGGGGCTACAGAACTGATGGACAGGGGCAGAGCAGCTGATGTCATCTACCTGGACTTGTGCAAAGCGTTCGACACTGTCCCACACAACATCCTTGTCTCTAAATTGCAGAGACATCAATTTGATGGATGGACCACTCGGTGGATAAAGAACTGGCTGGATGGCTGCACACAAAGAGTTGTGGTCAATGGCTCGATGTCCGGCTGGAGACCAGTAACAAGTTGTGTCCCTCAGGGATGGGTGTTGGGACCGGTCTTGTTTAACATCTTCGTCGCTGACATGGACAGTGGGATTGAGTGTGCCCTCAGCAAGTTTGCCGATGACACCAAGCTGTGTGGTCCGGTTGATATGCTGGAGGGAAGGGATGCCATCCAGAGGGACCTTGACACGCTTGTAAGGTGGGCTGATGCCAACCTTATGAAGTTCAACCATGCCAAGTGCAAGGTCCTACACCTGGGTCGGAGCAATTCTGGGCACAGCTCCAGACTGGGCAAAGAAAAGATTCAGAACAGCCCTGCAGAGAAGGACTTGGGGGTGCTGGTCGATGAGAAAATGAACATGAGCCGGCTGCAGTGTGCGCTCACAGCCCAGAAAGCCAACCGTATCCTGGGCTGCATCTAAAGGAGCGTGACCAGCAGGTCGAAGGAGGTGATCCTGCCCCTCTACTCTGCTCTTGTGAGACCTCACCTGGAGCATTGTGTGCAGTTCTGGTGTCCTCAACATAAAAAAGACATGGAACTGCTGGAACAAGTCCAGAGGAGGGCCACGAGGATGATCAGGGGACTGGAGCACCTCCCGTATGAAGACAGGCTGAGGAAGTTGGGGCTGTTCAGCCTGGAGAAGAGAAGGCTGCGTGGAGACCTCATAGCAGCCTCCCAGTACCTGAAGGGGGCCTATACGGATGCTGGGGAGGGACTCTTTGTCAGGGACTGTAGTGACAGGACAAGGGGTAACAGGTTAAAACTGAAACAGGGGAAGTTTAGATTGGATATAAGGAGGAAATTCTTTCCTATTAGGGTGGTGAGGCACTGGAATGGGTTGTCCAGGGAGGTTGTGAGTGCTCCATCCCTGGCAGTGCTCAAGGCCAAGTTGGATGAAGCCTTGTGTGGGATGGTTTAGTGTGAGGTTTCCCTGCCTGTGGCAGGGGGTTGGAACTAGATGATCTTGAGGTCCTTTCCAACCTTAACTATTCTATGATTCTATGTTGTTTGCTACTGAACTATTTTGGCTTGTATACAGTCTGCATAGGAGATACTGTGGTCTGTGCTCCTTGTTGAAGTTCATTTAGAATCTCACAGACACCTTTCATAATCTTCAACCTTTTCTTTTAGGTCCGCGTGGGTTTGATACAGTTCAGCTCAACTCCTCACCTTGAATTTCCACTGGGTTCGTATGTAACCAAACAAGAAGTGAAAGAGAGAATCAAGAGGACTGTGTTCAGGTCAGCTTATTTTACAGCTCTTCTCTTTTTTGGGGCTATGAATGATCACTGGACTGGGAGCTTGTTGAGGTCCGGACATCTCTGCCCCTGCTGTGCATACACCAATGTGATGCCCTCGGGGAGGAGGGTGGATGAGCACTGTGGTCCATAATCCACAGCCTGCTAAAACCTGGTCCGGCTTTGTTGGTAGAAGTTAATGGGAGCGAGAGTTTTCAGTTTCCCACTATAACATGGTAAATAGGGAGAATTGCCCATGACCCTCCTGGTGAGTTCTTTTGGCCATTTGTGCCGGGCGGCAGGTTACGTGCTTCCAGGGAAAAGCATGCGTGGTGTTCCTGCATGCCTGAGCAAAGGTAGGACGCGGTTTTGGTGGTTACAGTTTCCTTTGTCTTATGAAGTAGTGATGAATTCCTGCTCCCCAGATATCTGTGCATGTGTTCCTGCTGAATTCAACAGGATCAGGTTTTCAGAGGGAAACCATTTTTCTTCCTGATGATAAGACTTGGATGTCTTCCCATAACCTCAGGAAATGGAGCCAGAAGCCCAGAAAAGACCTTTCCTTAGAGCCTCTCCAAATCCAAAGTCTTCATGTCTGCGAAATGCTTTTGGATCTATGAAGGATCTGACAACCACCCCCAAATAACTCTTGTTTTCATGGTAGCTGAGGTACTGGTGTGGCCTGTGAGAGTCTACTCCTTCTTCAGCTCATCTGCGTTAGGGGTAATGTTAGCTCTGCATTTCTCGTGGATGTCTGCTACTCTCAGCATGATGTACATAGTGCAAGCAAATGGGGTCACTCTTGACTTTTTCAAGCAAGATCAATTGGCTGGTTTTGTTGCTTTGCTTTCGATAAGTTTATCAAATCAAGAAAACCTCTCGTGTAACGTTAAAGGAAAAACTTCCCAGAAAACAAGCTACACTCCTCCTCTTTGGCTGTTGGCTGAAAGTCAGTGAGAACAGAGAAAGTGGAGCAGTGTTTGGTGTCTGGCACTGAAATTCCTTGATGACAACACATGGATGCTGACAGATCAAACAGAAAGAATGACCTTGTGCTTGGCTGTTCCACATAGTTTAAATGAAAAGCTGACATTTCAAAGCAGATAAAACAGCTACGGATGGATTCCAGTTGGCTTCTGAAAAAGCTGTGTGTCTGACGTCTCGGTTGAGAGGCTTCTTGATGTGCTTCTTATGAGCCTTTGGCCAGTGAGGCATTTCCTGACTTCAGCCCTGTGCTCCAGGCGTGGAGCTGAGAGCACTTGAAAGGAGGCAGCACCAGACTAAAGTGAAGCTTCTGTGATTTACATGGAGCCTGCTGGTCTCTCTCTGTGAATCCTGTCCAAACGGCCTTTGAATTCATCAGCTAAACCCAGCCAAATTTGGCAGTAACCTCAGAAGCTAAACTTTTTATGAATTTCTTTCATACAAGTCAATGACTGGTTACAGGAGAAAAACCTTCTCTAGAGCTGTCCTGGAGGAAAGGCAACAAGTAAAAACCACATCTCCTTCAGCTTCAGAAAATCCTCATGGGAGTAATACCTTAAACACACACCCACTGTGTCAAAACCAGTGAAAATTGGTAAGAAACTGAATTTAAGGAGCTTTTGTGCAGAGACTCTTTATTAAGTTTTTCTAACCCTCAGGGCTCATGTGGGCACAGCTGAGTTATCGAGATTCAGTCATCACACTGACTATGCACAGTGTATTTTCCCTCATGCACAGCACTTTTCACTGAAGCATCTGACAGCTGCTGACATCTGGTCAGGAAATTGCGATTTGGACGTGCTATGAGCACAGTATGAAATGAGCATGAAATGATGAACTTGGGTATGATCAAATGCTTTTCTTGAACAAGCAAATCAGGAATCAGGTGCTAAAGCAAAGGATGGATGTTCAGAAAGCAAATGGAGTGTGTTTGTGTCAACACAGCTGAAGGACAACATGATGCCTCCAAGAAATGAATAACACTTGTGGCTTGGTTCTCCTTGCTTGCTCTGAATGGCTATAAAAGCAGCTCTAAAAGGCGATTACAGGAAGTGATTTATAGCACAGCTCCTTGGTAGAAGACAGCTGGAAATGTCTCCTGATCTCATGGGGTAGTTATCAACAGGTCTGGAGCAAGTTCCCAGTGAACTGGGCTCCCTCTGGTATCAAACATCCAGTCAGGCATGGCACATTACAGACCTCTCACCTTGTGCAGACGGAGAACTACCAAGAATGGAAGAGTGAGACTTCATGTCAATGTAGAAATTACCCCTTTGAGATAAGCAAATGTTTGTTCCTCTGACACCAAAAAGAGTTAACGAGTTGTAGGCAGGGGTCAAAGCTGTTGACAGCAGCTGAAGTACTTGCAGTGTGGGTTGCCCTTGATTTTTACAGGAGATGAAAGGCTTTTTCCCAGTGTGTTGTGTTGTAGCAAGGTCTTAGCCTGCTATTGACTGGGTGCAGAAATGTAGGTGGTTGATGTGAAGCTTGAGTTGGTTGCACCAGGGGCTGCCTGGGTAGCCTACATCTCCAAGTGTAGGAGATGGACTGGGAATTGGGGCAGCCGGGGCTAATTTCACCTTGGGGTCCAGCTGCACACCCTGCAAGGCAGAGGTGAGACCACCTCCTGCCTCCTCTCCAAGGTCTCTATTAGGTTACTTATGGCTTTTACTTAAATAAAACTGCAGTGTTTGGCTCACAGTGTCATCATTCCTGCCTCAGCCTGATACAGATCATAGTTTTATATGCAATTCTCGTGATGTTTTGTGGTACGTAGAACACAGAGCCTGGTCTTGAGTAGGCAAAGTTAAGCGTTGAAAGCAGAGGACAGTCCCTGCCACACAGAGCTCACTAAGAGGAAATAACAACCAGAGTAAATGTACAGCCCATAAAAACCACACATTTTCATTCCCCTTTTAGACCCATGTGTATGTATAGCGCTCCCTTTTTCATTCCCTTCTGCTTTATCTTCAGCACACTTGCAATGAGGGGCTCCTTCCCAGTTCACGTCCAGCATGCCGTCACCAAGAGACCCTTGTGCTGTGCAGACACTGGCCATAACCCTGCCCGTGGTGAGCATCCCTGCTACCAGAGGGAGCTCTTTTCCTTCGCTGTGGCTTTGTGGTGGTGTGCAGCATACAGCTCCAGTACCTGCAGGCTTGGGAGGCCAATCAGGCTCTTAGGCTAAGGAGGCATCCAGCAGTCAGCAAATCTTACTCTTTAATAATCTCACAAGAAATGAGCATCAGGATCTCTAAAGCATCATTGACTAAAGCTGTTCTCTGGCTATCCACAGCTTATTTTCTACCAATAATGCAATCATGGTTGCTTTTCCTTGGGTGTTATCGCATAGCTGCAAGGCTTGATGCCTGCCATTCCCTGGTGCCTAGCAGCAGCACGTTTTACCTGCTGATTTATGTTGCCGTTGGCATGTGTGCCTGCTGGAATGTGCGCCCTTTAGCTCCTGAATCCTGATGCTGGTTTAGTACTTTGCTACTGAGAGGATTGCTGAGTATTGAGCTGATCACTTTCTACCTCAGAAACATTCCCTTCTCCAGGGGAGAATTCAGGGGCTGCCAAAATATGGAAGTAGCTGGTTTCTTGCACCCTAGAACTGCTTCTGGGGAGCCAGGAAACAGGAAGTAAATGGTTTTATGGGGAAGGACCTGGAATCGGCACTGAAATCTGCTTGTTACCTTTGGTCCAAGGTAACAGTTTTCATTCTCCCAGAGGCCAGCTTGTGCACCCCTCGATCCCACTCCCCACGTTCACCTCTCCTCAGGACCAGTCAGCTCTTCAGAGCAGATTTTCAGATGGGATCATCTGATGCTTTTACACGTCTGTTCCTTCATCTCTCGAGATCCCATTCATTTGTAAATGAAGGGTGGCAGGGCTATCCCCATCCACCGTTTGAGTTACATGCATTGGAAGAAATGTTTCACAGGAGAGACAGGCAGGAAAGCTCCACAATAGCCCAGACCTGAGGGCAGCCAGGCCCCGCAGGGACTTCAGGACACTGCTCAGTGCAGGCAGTATGAGTAAGGTGTCTTTGGCACTCGAGCCACGAGTGAGCTGAAGCAGGTAACTTGTGCCAGTTTTAAATGGCCTTGTACTTCTTTCAGGTGATCCCATCTCCAAAATGAGAAGTGATGGGTACAGCTTGTGTGAATGTACCATCAATGGCTGGTGCACCTTCTCTATGTTGCCAGAGGCAAGCAACCTGGCAGATGGGAGTATTGATTTTGATTGAGTTTTTCACAGTTTTAGATAACTGGAGCATCAGGTGGCTTTTCTTAACATTTACTTTCCTCATGTAAAAGGCACTGGTAAAGCCCTTAAGGAAGCATCCCTTGTGTCCAGTCCTTCTGAGTTTCTAGAGGTACACTAAGATGTTTTCAGCATCTGTATTTTCAGGAGCTTTACTATAGGATGGACACATGCCTTTTAGTAGAAAATCGAATTAACCTGCAAATAAACCATGGAGAAAAAGGTCAAGACTACATACTGCTGGACTGTAGGCACTTGGTTACAAGCTGGGACACGTATCTCCCTTCTTGCTCTTGGTGTAAGAATGGCAGAAGGTTCTGTGGAAGGAAGGGGATGAAATATGGCAAGAATTTATAGCATCTTTATCCATCAGGAGAAAGGAAACCACTTTGAGATGCTGGTGTTCGTTCATTTTGCCCACTTGTACTGTGTTTCTGACTGGAATACAAGAGGTTGTTGTGAAACAGCTTTTCCTTACAACGCTTAAAGAAGTGACTGCAGTTTTTAGATGGAAGACTGGAAGCAGTTGAGACATTTGTCAAAGCTGGAAATAAATATCTGAGAGCTCTGGTTCTTGCTCCAGTTGCAGAAACACTCTGCTATGTGTTGGAAGTCCTGTTGGAGATGAGAGAGGCAAGGGTGAGCAGATGTGACCTATTGATAGGAAGATGACAGGAATGAGAGGGTTCGACATCTCTGTGGATGTGTGGTGTGGCAACAGGCAGGAATATGCCAAGTTCCCTATTACCAGAGGGTGGAAGTTTGAAAATCACATGGTAAATACAATAGCAAGAGAAGAGCTTTGCTTCCCCCTGTTCTGATTTTATCTGCCTTCTTTCTAGAGGTGGGAGCACAGAGACAGGTCGGGCTCTGAAGTACATTCTCCGCAAGGGATTCCCTGGTAGCAGAAACTCGAGTGTCCCTGAAGTCCTGATCATCATTTCAGATGGCAAGTCCCAGGGCAGCATCGCGATGCCTGCAATGCAGGTGAAGGACAGACACATCACGGTTTTTGCAGTGGGAATCCGATTTCCAAGGTAGGAAATTTCCCATAGAGGGGGAAACGGAGGTCCAACTAGCCAAATGGCAAGTTCCAGTGAGGAAGGGGTGGTCTTGTGCTAGATGTGAGCTTTGGAAAGAGAAAAGGGGGATTTGTGGGTTAGCAAATGGAGAAAATACTGATTTGGCTGCTGGTGTAGAAGGAGAACTAGTGTTGAAGGAAGCTCTTCCACTGACTTAGAGCTATGCTACTGCCTGAGGTTAAACACATAAGGCCTTTGAAAACTATTAGAAGGGTGCCATGGTTCTGCATCAGCTCTCTGTTCAGTGCACAGGGTCTGTTTGGATACTTGGTTCTTTGGGGATAACTAAGTGTTTGAACACCCCCTTGTTCTGCAGGTGGGAGGAGCTGCATGTGCTGGCTAGTGAGCCCACTGAGCAGCATGTGCTCTTTGCTGGGGATGCTGATGACGCTGCCAATGGCCTGTACAGCACCCTCACTGGCTCTGTCTGCAGCACCACTGCTCCAGGTAACCCCTTGTCCTGGCTCCTTCTTCAGGTCCATGCTCTGAGCTTGGACCATGTCACTGAATGAGGAAGATGAGGCAGTGTCAGAAAGTGTACAAGGGAAGGAGCAGGACTTGCGCTCTGAGTTATCCTGATTCTGGTAGCCAAACTGGATGGCATGCTGGTGATTCTAAGTGGTGGAATCACCATCCCTGGAAGAGTTCGCAAGCCATGTAGATGAGGCCCTTAGTGACATGGTTTAGTGGTGACCATAGCAGTGCTGGGGTAGAGATTGGACTTGATGACCTTAAAGGTCTTTTCCGACCTGGCTGGTTCCATGATTCCATCATTAAGGCACCAAAGGGGCTGAAAATTTCTCACTGACCTCTGAACGCAGCAGTGAGAGTTTTATAGAGAAGCAAAGCAGGCTGAATAGTCACCACCCAGATAGTGGGACAGGCTGGTGAGCTTGTCAACAGGAAAATTCCCTTCTGGAGTCTCTGGAGGCTGTGTGAATCACTACCCACTCTGCTGATGTCATCTGTAGATGAGGAAGGCTAACCCGTTTCGGAATGGTGCTTCACTCCCGTACAGACTTTGCATTTTCCTGCATTCACCCTAGTTTGCATTTGTTCTTTGCTACAGGCTGCAGAGTTGAGTCCCACCCTTGTGAACGCAGCACCCTGGAGACTGTGAAAGAGCTGGCTGGAAACTATGTGTGCTGGAAAGGCGCAAAGCAGCCAAATGCAGTGCAGGCTTCACTATGCCCTTACTACAGGTAAGTTGGACACCACAGCTCTAGAAATGAGTGGGGCTGAAAGAACATGAGAGATACAGTAATGAGGCTTTTATCTGAACTTTATTCTGTATGGGGATGAAGATCGCTCAGAAGACTGGTGCAAACATGGTCCCTAGACATGGGAAGAAGCTCCCCCTGCCCTGACCATTGACTGATGCGAGAAGCAAAGGGTGAGAGGAGGAGCTGAGACAAGAGGATGAAGTTTGAAGTTTACGTCTCTGTACTGACACTACTGCAGAGGTTTCTAAGTCTGGCTCCCTGCATTGGTGCTTGCTTTGGTTTCATCCACTCAGGCTTTCTTCCTTGCAGAAACCCCTTTTCCTTTGCTTGGCTGCCCTGGGGGACGTGGGAAGCACTTTCCTATGGAGAGGCTCCAGTCACTGGCAAAATACCCCCAGTGCAGCAGTGCCAAAACCAGAACGCGTATAAAGAGCTGCATTATCAGGTCAATGACAGTGCGTTGCATGAGGGAGATGTCCTCTTGCTCAGGGAGAGGAGGCTGGAGCTGCAAACCCATAAACCATGTCAGGTCCTTCAAATAACATTGTCACTGGAGTTGACACAGTGGGAGAAATGCTTTAAAAATGAGCTGTGAAGGGAAAGGCTGCTTTATGCTCTTTGTTGATAAAAGCAGCTGAGTGCAAGTGGTGGTGTGCAGAAATTGGTGTGTGGAGGGGTTGTTTTTCCTTTGAAGAGATGCTTTGTGCATTTGTTTTAATACCAGGCAGTTAGATTAATGTTTGAAAAGCACCCTCGATCTGGGCTGTGCATGATGGCCTGTGCATGGATACACTGAGGGATGACCGTATGGATAATTTTAGGCTTGTCTTAATGTCTGTGAGTGTTTCCAGATCCTTGTATTTTACAGCCAGCTTGCGAAAGCAGAGCAACTTGTGGCTCACCTTCGGCATCCCAATTGTGATGGTGTTGGCCACAGTTGCTGCAAGTTTGAGCAGCCCTAATGCAGAGCACTGGAAAATCAGTGGCATAGTGAAGCTGCAGGTATTAGACAGATAGAACCCTCATTAACACAGATGAGAATAAGCAGAAATCATCTCACTGTCAGGAACCAATGTTACCTGCCTTCTTACATGGGGCAAATATACATTTGTCCTCTAGGGTTTGGGTTAATTTCGTGTCACCTTAGGGAAGGGAAATGATGGAGGAAGTTAAAAAATCTCACTGGGAGGCACAGCTGAAGACTGAGGATTTCCTCCCACTCTAAACCTTGCTTGTTCACTAGTTACAGGTGAACAAATCAGATGCCAGAATTCGCACTGAATGACAAATTCTCACTGCTGTAAGTTTTTCTTTCCATTCAAATTTAGAATAAAAACTGTGACATCTTTTCTGCAGTAACAATAACCAAAAATTAATTCGGAGCCTGAAAAATAAATCCATAAACTTTAAATGTAAAACATTTGTATAGACTCCAAACCCAGAAGAGTAGATTTGATGAAATTCTCTTTCTTTTGCCACCCCACGCAGAATGGACATTTTCTTTTGAAATACTTGTTTTGAAAGATTGTGTTTTCAAAGAAAGTCTGTTCCATTGAAAACACCTTGAGGTCAACCCGAAAGACACCTTGTTAATCTTTAAATTCATGGTAGGTTTCATTCTTCCTATTTCAGGTGGAAGAGAGTCTTGATAAAACACCCATCCAGATGCTTCCGAACTGTATGTCCAGGTGGGATTTAGCCGTTGAAAGTTTTTATTTACAAAGCAGGAAAGATGAGAACTAAACAGCAAAAAGACTAAAATAAAGAATGAAAAGGATGAAAGGAAAGGTGTTTTAACTCTAAAAATTTTGTACTAAGCGAGAAAATGTCATCCTTAGCAAGAAGTCAATGCTACATCCATTTTTTTTTGTGTCATGGATATCTATAACCAGAGGTCTTTTGGATTAAAATATCACCCTATCATTTCTCCTTCCACTTGAGGAGCCAGTTAATCCTCATCTGCTTGTGTCTCTGGGGCAGAGGCTTGCGCTGCTTCCCAATGCCTGCAAGGAGTCACTGCTGTCCACCTAGAGGAGTATGCAGTGAGATGCCTCCACTCATTCACTTGGTACCATGGTCAGAACCTGACCCTTGCTGATTGCCAGCCTGTTTCTGTGACTATGAAAATAGCTGTGATGTTTCAGTTCTGCCCTTAACTCCATCTTTTTGCTGGTTCAGGTGGAAGTGGCTTGATCTTCTTTGTCAGTACAACATTGCCCAAGCAGCAGGCCACACTCTCATCCTTTCGTTGCCAGTGTAAATCTGACCAAGCTGCTTGACCTTTAGCAATCCTATATGTACATGTATGTAACTTCTTTGGCATTATTCTAAAGGAAATGAAGTGAGCTCATGATTTCCAACACTTCCTGTTGGAAAGCCATCCCAAAATGAAGTTGCCGTGGAGGTGAGGGTGTACGTGGCCCTATGTTAGTTCAAACTCTGCAGCGAGAGACCCCTTTTCCAGTGGTGGCACAGACGGAAAGGGGCAGGCTCCCTGCTGACTCCCTGTCTTTCCTTTCCCTGGTCCTGTTTAGATCCTTGTGACTCCCAGCCATGCCAGAACGGGGGCACGTGTGTCCTAGAGGGACTGGACAAATACCACTGCCTGTGCCCAGTGGGGTACGGAGGAGACATCCACTGTGGTAGGTGTAAACCTGCATTCTTCCTCCTTCCCTGTTGGCTGAGTCCTGCCCTTTGTGGTGGCTGTTGCACAGCCATAGGGACAACTGGGGTTGGGCTGCAGCCTTCGGGCTTTTCTCCAGAAGACAGGATGAGTTTATTCTATGATTCTATAAGGGCTGGACCAGATGATCACAGAGGTCCCTTCCAACCTGGTATTCTATGATTCTGTCATGCTGGTTATGGCTGTGTCAGTCCCAGTGACCGGGTCTCACTGCTCAGAAACCTTGCGGATATGGAGCGCACCAATACTGATAGTCTCACCCTGGTGTGGCTGCCTTTGGGTCTACGTGCAGGTGCCATGTGAGCAGAACAGAGAACCTGGGACAGACACATGGGTATGGCTGTTGGTTCCCTCCCTGAGCACATGGGGTGAAGAGGGACTCCTGATTTTGGGGGTTCCATGTAAGAAATCCAAGAAGGTCCCAATTTCAGGAAATGCTTTGTACTTGCTTCCCCCGGATTCAAAGCTCCCACTTTAAAGTGTCTCAGGATGTTACTAAAAACGGCCTGGTGCTTGGACTCTCTCCTTTCTCTGGAAAATTTGGGGTGTTTTCCCCAGAGTACTTAGTGACAGGAGTTGTCACTTTTAATTTGAAGTTTGCCATCCGAAAGTCCAGGAATCCCCCCAGACTCCCATGGATATTTCCTGTCTCTAAAGCCTGGTGTGGCATCCAACCAAAATAAAGCACGCTCCTGACACAGCTGTCCTCCAGCTCACGGCATGTCTGACAAACCAGTTTAGGTTACTGGACACCATGTCCCTGCTCCACACCACAGGGCTTGTCTGGTTGCGCTGTCTATGACAAATTGATACCTCCCTTTTCAGCACGAAAGCTGAGCCTGAAGTGCAACGCGAATCTCCTTTTCCTGGTGGACAGCTCGTCAGCAGTCACGCTGGAAGGGTTCCTGCGCTACAAGGCATTCCTCAAGAGGTTCTTCCAAGGAGTGATGGGCCAGGACTCGCCAATGAACGTGGGGGTGGCCCAGTACGATAGCAGTGTTAGGATACCCATTGAAGTGGGGCAACACAAGGATGCAGTCAGTCTCATGAAGAGGATTGATGCTTTGAATTTCAGTGGAGGAGGAACCCTGACAGGCAGAGCCTTGCAGTACATCGCACAGCATGGTTTTAGGAGCAACCCAGCCTTTGCAGACATGCAGGATGATATCCCACGTGTGGTTGTCTTGCTCACTGACTCCAAGTCCCAAGATCCAGTGGTAGAAGCTGCCAAGTACACGAGAGACCGAGACCTCTTCTTGATTGGTGTAGGCAGCAGCTTCATGAGAGCAGAGCTGACCAAGGTGACTGGCAATCCAAAGCAGACAATTGTCTACTCTGATCCCCAGGACCTGTTCAACAGGATCCCAGAGCTGCAGAGAAGAATCTGCAGTGTGGAAAATCCTAGAGGTAAGACTCATTGTGGGATGAGTTTGTCAAACCACGAGGAGGTCTTCTGAACTCCACTGGGGACAAGGGAAGGACAGAAGGACGAATGTCCTCATTTTGTTTATGTCAGTCATAGATCCAGGGACTAACCTTCCATCCCTGCTTTTTGTGGTGGGTCTGTGTTTATTGGTGTGAAAGGGCTGTCGATCATCCTTCAGGGATCAGCAGTGATGAATTTTGCCCACCGTTTTCCCCTTCTGACCTCTTCTTTTGTTACAAAGGGGTACATACGTATTCTGAGAAATCCCATGTTTGCACTCTCTTATCCAGGCTGCCAGGCGCAGTCTCTTGACTTGGCATTTGTAGTGGATGCTTCATCCGGAGTTGGCCTGGAGAATTTCCTGCGGCTGAGGGCCTTTGTCAGGAGCAGCTCTTCACATTTCAGCATCAACCGGGATGTCACCCAAATTGCCCTTGTGATCTATGGCAGCAGAGCTCGCACCGTGTTCGCTTTGGACACCCACACAAGCAATTCTGCTGTCCTCCAAGCCATCGACCAGGTGCCTTTCCTCGGGGGCTCGGGCTCTGCTGGCAGCACCTTGCTGCACATTTATGGTGATGTGATGACAGTGCAGAAGGGAGCAAGACCTGGTGTCAACAAGGTGGTGGTGCTGCTCACAAGTGGAGGTGGCATGGAGGATGCGGCTGCCCCAGCTCAGCAGCTGAGGCACAACGGCATCTTGGTGTTTGTGGTTGCCATTGGGGATGCACAGAGGGAAACGCTGCTGAGGGTTGCTGGGTCTCCCAACTACCTGGTCCACATCTCCTCCTATGAGGACCTGCAGTATTACCAAGGCCTTATCATTGAAAGAATCTGTGAAGGTGAGAGAGCATCCCATCCTTGCTCTTTATGCTGGTGCCACCAGGCATTGTTATTGTAGGTTTTCTGATTCTTTACCAAGTGAGCTCAAAACTGTCTTTTGCCTTTTACAGGTGGGCAAACTATGGCATAGACATATGATGGCTGTCCAAAGCAATTCTGTAGGAATAGGAACCAACTGGACTGAGTCTTGGGACTCAGTCCACTGGGTGAGACTGGGCTTAGTGTGAGTGGCTCTTTCCAGCCCTGCGAGGCCTAGGTTCTGCCTTCCATGGGAGAAAAAGAAGTTTGTTCTTTTTCTGAGGTTGCTTTAAACCTGTAGAACTTGCTGTGCATTGATGTACCCCCTGCAGTATTCCGGGGACACGTTTCCACAGCCAACAGTGTTGAATGTGAGCGCCTGTCTTCACTGAAAATCAGCTCTTCAGAAAGCGTAGCAGCCCTGGTTTGCAGACATTAGTGATGGTCAAAGTGCTTCTAGTTAAAATGTCATGCCTTGTTTCTCATTCAAAATAGTCTGAGTTTAACATCTAGCTATTTGCTTTTGTTATGTTTTAACTCGTTTGTGAAATCAAATGAAGAAGCACGTTGAGCTTGAGCACTATCAAAGGTCCTTTTCATCTCTGGGCATGCCCGTGACTCCTTCAGGGTTAGAAAGAACTAAAGCACTGTCTCTTTGGGGTGAGGAGCTGGTCTCTTGGCAGGCTCTGCAGATGGTTTCTACCTGGAGCTTTTCAATGTGCTCCTTTTGCAGTGGTATTTTCAGCTGTGTTATTACAAAAACAATGTACTGTACCATGAAATTAACTACAGCGCCACAGATGAAAGGGAAAAGATGGCAAGGTTCAATGAGTCAGGGTAGTAACATATCATTTCCTGAGACTGAATTGCTGCTTTCATTTCATGTGCAGGTAATCACTGTTTGCACTAGATAGGCTGGGACCAAGGGCGATGTGGAGATAAACCCTTCATTCAGTCTTCTGCTCCCAAGTCCAAGGCTCAATAACAGAATCATTGTCTGTGAAAGGGCTTAAAAAATATTTATGACTCATGATAAAAGTATTTAGAAACAGGTCCTGCCTCTGGGCACCTGCAATATCACATTTATTCTGAGGCTCAGCTGAAGAGAGACCATAAAAAAGAGATCTGGGGGCAAGGAGAAAAGATCCTAAGCATTAAATGTCTATGAATCTGATTAATGGAAACACAAACTCTTGGGATCATCAAAGGTTATAATCCCTCAAGTGCAAGAAGCTTATTTCAGATGATACTGTGTTAACAGTAGGCTTGAGTTTCACCTACAGTGAAAGCAGAAGTGTCCATCCCTGCGAATATAGTGTCAGGTAGGACCCCATCTGAGATGTCCCATGATGACAAAGTTGTTGAACCCAACTTGGCTCCATAAAAAATCAACAGGAACTAAAGACTGAGATGTCTCAGATCTAGGATTTGACTGTCAAAAACCTGAATTTCAATAATTTTGCCAAGCTTAGGCACAGGTTGAGAGTTGATGTGCACATGTCAGTATCTGTACAGGGAGAACAAACACCAAGTGCCGCGAGCTGTAGTAACCTTCCTGTTGAATAGAGGATAGAATTAATATCCTTTCCTTTCCCCCTTTTCCTACACCTTCTATGTGTTTTCTACCACAGAGCAAAGAGCAAGGCTAGCAGCTCCACCCTCTACCCCACATAGCTGTTCAGCAGAGGAATTTCACACACTTACCAACACTGCAGTGGTGTTGCCAGCAGACTGGAAGCAAATCCCTCCGGGATGCTGCTACTTAACCTGAAGTATTTGCAGGAAGGCAGCATAAAACACTGCCAGCCCTGCTGACAGCTGGGTTCTGTGGCTTTAAGAGGGTTGGGAAAGCTGTCACATACTTCAAATGAACAGGGCTAATAACAATTTGGGCTGCGGTTGCAGGCTTTTCTCTTAAGCCTCCTAGAAAGCAGCACAGAAATGTTTCCTGTGTTGTTTTCCATTCATGCCATCCTTGCTTCCCAGTTGACTTCTTGTACTTGCTCCTCACTGGTGGGAACCCAGGTCCTCTCCAGGGCAAAGTGGGGTTTGAACTCCAGTGGCTTTTGGGGTTGTAAACTGCTTGGAGCAGGGCATATGTCTTGCTCTGTATTGGCAGTGTCCTGATGTGGGGGCTTAGGGTGCTCACATGTTCAGTGCAGAGCTCTGAAGATGCTCCACTGTGCTCTTCTTTGATAGGCAGCCTAACATATCGCCATACTTTGAAGCTTTAGAATCATAGAATCAACTGGGTTGGAAAAGACCCTAAAGATCATCAAGTCCAACTGTTACTCCAGCACTGCCAAGTCTACCATTAAACCATGTCATTAGGGATTGTCATATATTAGGATTGCTCTCCAGATTAGAACATCTAGCAAAGCCGTTCTTCTTCCTCTTCTCTAGGTTAAATACAGGGGAGTTTGTTACCCTGCTCTTGCAGGGGGGTTGGACTAGATGATCTTTTTAGGTCCCTTCCAACCCTTGGGATTCTGAGTTTGTCTTCTGTGGCAAGACAGGGTTGTAAGCCTGCATCCTCTGCCATGTTAATGTGGTTTTCCATTCTCTTTAGCCCTCCGTGACATTTTTTGATGTCTGGGATAGATAGTTGCTGATACTTTTGCAGCATTCCCTATGAACATGAACATGTGTCCTAGCTGCTAATACTCTGTAGATGCACCTGAGCCTGCTTTCTGCTTGTGTCTTTTGCAGAAGCAAAAAGCCCCGTGAACCTGTGCAAGCCCAACCCATGCATGAACAAGGGCGTATGTATCCTTGGGCCTGGGAGCTACCGGTGTGAGTGCCATGGCTGGGAAGGACCCCACTGTGAGAGCAGTAAGGATCAGCAGATATAGCAACCACAGCAGACGCCATCTGGTCTGCCAGCCCCTCTGAAGGGATCCCACATCTCCCACCCTTGAGCAGAGATGTGGCTGTAACTGTTGGGCAGCTGTTTGGTGGCTGGGTCTTGGTGCTGATGTGGCCTCTGTCAGAATCCCTCCTTGACCCACAAGGTGGAAATATCTGGGATATCTGTGAGGGAGCTGTCTTTGTTGGAATGTGAGACACCACCCCTATTGCTTTCAGTGCTTTCCATGGTGTGAAAGCCTCCCCATTGCCTTTCTTCTCTATAGCTGGGAGGCGATGGCCAGGAATTGGTGAGTCTCTAGCCCTCCAGAGGTGGTCCTGTTCCCATAGTGGGAAGTTCTTAGTTAAGTGGGTCCAATGTTGTGCTCTTTACCTGATCCCAGGAGTTCTGACCTCCACCCCACAGCCTCTAACATCTGATGACTTAAGAGGATGCTTTCTGGGTTGTAATGGACCAAGTGTGAGCTTATCCCTTGGTCCAAAAGCCCTTATCCCGCTTCTGCACTTCTCTTCTACAACAGGAGTTCTCCGGGGTGATTCTCCACGATCTCCAGTCCTTCCTCCACACTCCCATGTGCAGTGGACTCCAAGGGCTTTGCAGCACTTCTCCAGAGGCCCCTGGCACACCAGAAGACACATGGATCACGGACACTGACACAGATGCACCGAGTGCTGCAGTTTTCTGTCCATGAACACTGCCATTCTTAGGCACAACCTAGCAAGCCACCACTGTCCCTAGCAGTGACTGAGATGCTTCAGCACAGGGACTGTGCCGAGGCCATTCCCAGTTACTGCATGGCACAAACTGGGCTTCCCAGTGCTCTCTTTCTTTAGTAATTGCAGTAAATATTTGTGTTTAAGTATTTACTGTTGACATTTTGCATTTCCTCATTCAGGTTCTAGTGCTGTGTGAGTATTATTACTTCTTTAATGGACTTCTTAAGAGATCTTTGAGTTAGTCTAAAAATGCATAGAAGTCTGAGCAACTCTGGAGCTCCTACTGAAGGGGTATAATGTAGATAATGCACTGGCAGAGGAGGTGCTGGAGTGAATGGCTTGCTGCATGCAGGAAGAAAAATAAGAGGAAGGAGAAATGGTTATGAGCCTCTGTTCTGCTTTGTAAGTTGTCCATGATGCTTTCTTCTCTGACTTTATTTGGAGTGATTGAATATGGTTTAGCTTCACAGTCATTTGTAAGCATTAATAAGGAGAAGTTTGAAAAGCATGGGTTTGGCAAGAGCATCGAATGGTTTATGCAGCTCCAAAGCAGAGCTGGGACAGGCAGTTTTTCAGTTAGATGCATTGACTGATTTTCTCCCACATTTAACCCAGGTCGAATCTGGTTAGCAGGGCTGCAAATATACCAAGTAAGGGCAATCCCCAACTGTTTACAAAGATCTGGTCTATTGTAGGCTCTGGATGGAGCCATAGTTTGTTCCATCCTGCTGGTCTTTGGCCTTTGTCTGCTTTCAGGTTTAACTCCCTGCCCAGCCTCACTGTTATCTGCCAGCCACAGTCTGACCTGGAGGGGACAGGACCAGGACAACCTCTTGAGCGGCTTCAAATGGGTGCTTGGAGCAGAATATGTCAGAGGGGAAGAAGCCTGAACCTCTCTTCCCTGATCCCATCTATCCTTTCCTTTCTGCTGCTGGCCTCCTCTTTACTCTCTCCTTTACCCATGCATATTTTCTCTTATTCATGCCTTTTTGCTCATTCCAGGTCAAGCCCCACCCCTTCTTTTTGGTGTTGTTTCCATGGCTTAGATCTCTGCCATGTTACTTAGCTCTCCTTTTGGAGCTGGCTGGGGAGAATGGCATGCTTGTCCTGGCCTGAACCCGGACAGACAAGCTGAACGGCATTTCTGCCTCCCCTTGCTGTTAAAGCTGATCTTGTCCCTGGCAAAGCCATCTTCTGACACAGCACAAGCTGGGTCTCTGGTGTGCTGTGGTGGTTCATGTGTTTCCAGAGACAGTTTGGCCACTTGCCTGCATCCTTTGGAGCATCATCCTCACTGGATCATTAGATCAATTCGCCCATGATGCTGTAAAATTGCTCCCTAGGGCCTGTGCTTCACACTGTTGGGTTGTTCTCTGCTGCCTTTCCCATGGTGTCCATTACCTTGGGAGTGCAGGAGGAGCTCTGGACAGGGCTGTGGCAGAGACATTAACTGTGTTTGCCAGCACTCGTGAAAATAGCATCTATTGTTCCTAGAAGAAGAAAAATGCCTTTATCCAGATGTCCTGGCCCCATGCGTGAATTAGTAACATTAGATGTACAAAGCAAGACACAAATTACTCCTCAGGTTTGTTGTCAGGAGAAGAATGGTCTAAAAGCACTCTCGGGGATGAAAGCTGGCACTGAGACAGGAGCAGCACTCTCCTGTCTTGTGGGAGAGACAAGGCTACAAGAAGAGATAATTCCCTCTTTCTTTTCACTGTCACTCCGTAGATCGTCTGTGTCCTAAGGTGCAGCAAAATAGAGGTTTAGTTGAAGGCTGATATTTGAGATAGAAAGAGAAACAGATCTATTAATGTTCACTTCTCACAGGCATTTGTAGTCTGTAGGACTGGTCTTCCCTCTCAAATGGAAGTGTATTTACCTTGTCTGGCACACAGCTCTGGAGCTGGTGTGTGCTTTCCTGGCCTCATACACAGGCTTCAAGCCTTTTCCCCGTATCTCTGTTGCCTGCAGGATAGTTCTCACAGCTGCTGAGCTCTTTGTCTTGTGGCAACTGTGGTTTGGTGTAACCTTTGTAACTTCTTTTTCTTTAATACATAGCTGGCAAGTACTTTTTTAGAGTGCATGGGCTTTTCTGGGACAAGGGATGCTTGCTTGGGTCTGAGCTGGGGAAACCCTGCCTTTGCACCATCCTGCTGGCTTTTAAGCACTGATTGATGGACAGACCTCTCTGTGTGATGAATGAATCACAGGCTGCAAAATCTCAAGCGGGAGACATTTTAATGCTGGATGGGATACATCTAGCCTTGTGCATCAGTTCCTCAAGTAGAGATGGTATGAGAGATTGGAAACTCATGGAGCAGTTGCAGGAAAGCTGGTTTCTAAACCCAGCCCTTAGCCTCTGGGTGCATCTGGCTGGGGTCTCGATGCCCAAAGTGTCCCAGGGATCTCCATGTCTTAGTGATCTATGTGTTGATTTGTAGTGATCTATGACGGGATGTGCTGTGACCTTCCTCCTAAACGCGAGTGATCACAAAAGGCTTGATGCTTGCTTAGATGTGCTCTGGCCATGGCAGCACCCACCAGGTCTCCTTTTGTACAGGACAAAGCACTTTGCAAGGTAAGAAGGTGATGGGGGACTGGGGGTAAGTGGGAAAAGCCAAGCTGCTAACAAAGATCAGGGTATATGGGATGGTCTTGGAGAGTCCTGCTTGATCCCACAGGCATGCAGGACACTGCTGAACAGTTGTTGAGGCTGTTGGCTTTTCCTTTTTGCAAATCCGAGTTGAAGATCATAACTAATTTCCAGGCTCTCTCCTGCAAATTTTAATTAAGAAAGATTAAGTGGCTTTGATCTCTGACATGATCCCGTACTAAATTCACTCTTACAGACTGGGATCCAGTCAGAAATACTTAATGACAATTTACCTCATGGGAGCTCATTCCCTTGAGGCTGGCACAGCTGCTGAGGAGCTGGGGGTCCTGTGAAGCCAGCACTAATCCTGTCTGGCACTGGGGGAGCCCAGAGCATGTTGTCTGTGCCAGGTTGTCATTAGATGTCTGGGCTGCTGTGACTAATGGAGCTGTGAATTACTCTTGCTCTGTAGGATTGCTGGATGAGCCTGTTTCTCCTTTAGGAAACTGGGTTTTAAGTAGGTAGTATGTATTTTACCCCCTTTATTCTTACCTTCCCTCAGCAAGCAAAACCATGCCTGTTTGTGATGAGAATATGTGTTTGGTGCCCATACTGTAGAGGTTGCAGCAGGGAAGCTGGACTTTACATCCTGCTATACCACCCTCTCTGAGCACCAAGAGCTGAGATCAGGCTGTGAGAAATCTATTGATGCTCCCCTTAAAGCCAGCTGACTTCTTCAGCTTGCAAAATGCCTGCAGTCTTACTCTGCTCAATAGAAGTAAATGGATTTTATATCTGAGACAACTTACATAAACATATAGGCCAGCTTCGCCATCAATGAGAGGCAGGTTTTTTCCCCCTGGCACTTGTGTCTTAGCTGCAAATCAAAGTGCCACTAACTCGCTGGATGTGCTAGGCAGGATCCTCCAGTACCTGCTGTAGGGTTGCTCCAAGTATGCAAAGCAAGAACTGAAGGTACTTGTGAGAAACTTGATAAGAAAAAGCATTTGTAGCAGCAAATTCCCTTTCAGCAGAATATGGGCTTCTGCATGTGACACCCTGCAGCCCCCATGGTGGCATGGCTGCATTGCGTAGGGGTGAGAATCACACAGGGAGTAACTATCAAAGCAATAACAGTAAGTACTAAGTTCTGTCTTAGGCAGTCAGCAGCAGTAGGAGCTCTGCCTCCCTGCACAGCTGTATCTTTAGACCCAGGCCTTCAACAGGGTATTTGGTAGGATAAGACTGAGGTGAGCAAGCCCTTTAGTCTGGAAGGCAGCTGTGTTTGCTACCAGGATGGTCCACAGCCATCCAAAGGCAGTGTTGTGCTGGGGACAGCTAGAGATAATAGAGATGTTACAAAGCACCCGTGAGTGATGCTGGGAAAAGACAGAATTGACTGCTGCTTCCCCTTCAGCTCACAGAAACAGCAACCCCAAATCAAGATGTTCTTTTGGGAATCGCAGGCTTGGAGGCTGGCAGGTTTGTGTCAGTGGTTGGGCTAGGAAAAGCAGGGGAGCAGGACCTTCCGCAGGACTTTGCGCCATAGCTAGGGTGCCTTTCTGCAGGAGTGGTACAGCCACCAAAAGGTATGTTACAGACGTGTCTGGCTTGGTGGCTGTTCAACCACTTTATTAACACTTTTCCTTCCTTTCCATCTAAACCCCATCCTGCTTTTCCCTTCAGTGACAGCAGCAGGCACTAAGCCTTGCACACAGTTGCTATCTAGTGGCCAGAGGAAGGTAGTGGATGCTACTTTCTCCAGTGGTTTTATGCAAGAGAGCTGTGCTACGGAGATACAGGCAGGAGTCTTTTACATGTATTCATGCAAAGTGTCACGGTTAAAGCTATTTTTCAGTGGGTTGGCTGTCCAAAAATGCTTTTTGTTGACGGTGTAGCCACTATAGATGACTACATTGTTTAAGATACAGTCCATTTTAGCTATAGACTGCATAGCTAAGGAACTTTGTAGTAACCAACAGTGTTGTGGGGGTTTTGTACTTGAATTCTACTGGAAAATAGCGCAGGAGCAAGCCACACAGAGAAGAAAAACCACTGCTAGCATAATATACTCATCATTTTATTATAAAACCCTCTAAAGCGCCACTTGAAAGGTCACAGTTACAACAAAGGAAATGCCTTGAGTTAGGGAGACAATGGGGATGCAGAGGAATTGTTTTATGTTTCTTGTCTGGGGAATGTGTGCTGCTCAGGCCTTGCCTGTGTTTACTTCCTCTAATGGAGACACCCCAGCAGGACCACTGATGCTGACCGGGCTGGAGTGGGGAAAGCAGAGCTGCTCTCATCCATCGCTGTCTCAGTACCACTGTGAAATGTCTGGACAACTTCTGGAGGATGACAGCGGGGTGGATGGTGAGGGCATGGTACTACACAGATACTTAGGGTATAGAGAGGTCTCCTGCCAGCTCATCATGGGTCAAAACAAAAGCTTCATGGTGTCCATGGCCTCCATCTGTGCTTTGGTGAGGGAAGGCCCCCTGGGTCCTGAACTAGAAGGTTCAGTGGTTTGTTTGCATGAGTTTTTCCTATGTGCAAACCTTGCACAGGGACAAGGGTGATTGATGCACTGCTCTGGGGCCTGGGATTAGCCATTGCTCCATGTGCACCACAGCAGAGTTCAAAGAAGAAACAGGAGTGAGGTCACCCTTATTCCCTTCAGGATACCCTGACCAAGTGCTTCGTTACACCCCAGCCCCATGGCAGTGGCAAGCAAGCCCAGAGCCCCTGGTCAGCACATCCTCAGTCAGCCCAGTGCCACCACCAGCTTGGGGTCACTGCCCTGCAGACCCCCTGGGCTGCTGGGCCTTTGTGTGAAGACGGAGCATCCCTTTGGAAGTGATCTCAGGCCTGTCAAAGGGTTTCAAGGCTTAGGAAGGTACAGCATTTTGCCTGTGTTTTTACCCTAGCTCTGGGTGCTGCTTGCCAGTGTAGCTGCAGGACCCCAGAGCAGCCCAGCCAGGGTACTGGTGGGTACTGGTGCTGCTTTAGCTTTGCAGGGTTAGAAAACAGGTTCAATCCCAGCACCATCAACTCAGTTACTGAGTCTGGGCCCCAGGGCTGGAGCCATGAGAGGAGACACCAAAAGGTGTCCCCAGGCCATCAGACATGATAGCAGGTTAGTGAGAGGAGAGGGTGCATGGATTTCTGACAGCCTCTCTACTCTCCTTCAACTTCCAACGTCTCTAACTTTAGCAGTCCCAAATGTCCAACATCATTCATTAGAAACCTTGGCCAAGGCAGAGATGGGTGGGATTTGTGGGCCAGGGCCCAAAGGCTATGTATTAAGTTAAATAAGCTGGAAATCAGGGTGACAGCACCAATACGGCTAGCAGCCCACCCCTGGAGCCGAACAGGCCAGGCTGGTCAGCCCTGCCTGCGTGGAGGGGCTCCTGAAGATATCCCTGTACCTTCAAAAGCAGATTGTACGTCTGTGGCTCTGTGGAGACCAGAGAGCATCAGCAAAGTGGGGCTCATAGCTGGGGCAGGAGCATGGGGACTGCTTTACCTCCCCTCCCCTGGGAAAGGGCAAGCCCTGAGAGATAGATACACAGGGATCCAGTTTCCCATACAATGGCTGAGCAGGCCTGGGCCTTTGATGAATTGTTAACAAACCTTCAAATAGGATTTCTTTTCCAGAACAAACTCCTCAGGTGAAAAAGAATGAACTGAATCTGCTTGCAGATCTCCATTGCCCAGAGCTCTTGGTGCCACCAGTCTGTACCACATCTTACAGCACAAGAAGGTGAGCAGGGATTTTCCTTGACACTGGCAAAGCTGGAGCAGGCTGGTAGCAGTGAACACATGCTGGGGGGAATCAGGACACCAATTAGGAATCCCCTGGACAGGCTGCCGTGTGCCTCTCATTCATGTCTTGAGCATCACTCAGGTGTGGTTATTGACTGAAGGCTGGATGAAATGCAGCTGAGTGATGACTGGCAGCAAGACAGGAGACTTTAGCTGACTGCAGTTTGTCACAACAGGTTGAAAACCACCGGGGTATAAAGAATAGCAGAGGCCCCTTCTGAACCCACTACTGCCACTAATATAGAAACCTTAATGACTCACTGATAAACCTTCAGGGTAGAAATACACAGAACACCCCTATGTACAATAACATTCTTGTATACATCAACTGGGTTAGGAACTTGACGCAAGGATTGCCACTGGTTGTTATTGTTTTAGCTACACGATTGGGACTTGTCTGGAAAGAGCAAGATCATTCGGGATAACTCATGTTGGCAGCAGTTGGCTCCTTTGCTGCGCTGAGCAGTTGGTGTGACGTGGAGGAGGCGCTTGGTGTGTGGTTGTGTTGCACAACTCAACCTCCACCTAAAGACGATTGAATCCCCTTGGCCAGGAATGGGCAATTCCAGTCTTTAGTCCATCTAAAAAGACGTGCTTCTAACTAGCTCCCTTCTTCTCCCATTCCTGCCAAGGAATAAAGGCAAATTAGTCAAAAGGCAGATCTGGAAAGCCACAATAGTTGTAATGTGCAAGGTCAACCCAAGTGGTTTTGGCTGCAGAATAGGTCAGGGCTGTCTCTCTGTTATAAGCAATACACACATTTATTCATTTAAATCACAGCTAAAGCAAACCCAGGTGAAAAGACCAGAGGAAAACCAGGCTCTGAGTGTTGCTTGGTCAGGGGTAAGACACCCCACCACCCCATCCCACTGCCAGGAGGGAAAAGCAGCAGCATGTACAGATTAGCACGTACCTTAGCTTTCTGTAGGACTGTTCCCTTCCCTGTCACCATGACGGATAAAGGTCTGTTTTTTAAGGCCGTTGCTGAATTGACTGGTGAGTTGTCTGTGCTGTTTGCTGGACTGGCACTTTTTGCCTGAATCTACAGTAAAAAGAACAGAAGGGTGATGACTTCAGCCTACCAAGAGGGATTACTGCCTTTCCTTACCATCTCCTTCTCACAGTCACATCCCACTTGCACTGAGGAACATATATTCCAGTGACATCCCAATTTCAAAATACAAATATGTGTGTGGTGTGTTTGGGTGTTGAGGACTCAAGCAGAGATTCAGAGCAGGGCAGGCAGCGACCATCTCCATTTCATGGGAACCAAATTCCCAAGAAGGAACTTAGCTGCCTGAATCTCCCCCAAACCACCCTGTAGCTCAGCTGAGCACAGAAGGAGCTGGGTCCAAACCTGCATGGCCCTGGAGGGTGTTGTTCAAAGTCCCACATGGAAATACAACTGCTCTCTTGAGCCCCAGCCCCCTTTCACTTCCCCATCACTGCTGTTACCTCATTATGTTATTATTATACTATTATTTTATGTCTATACATAGCTAATAATTTACATAATACTTTACTTAGATAAGATATAATCTAGACTTTTATATAGGATTACAGATTATAATAATTTAATGCTGCTATTAATGATTATAGTATTAAGCAGGCTGAGACAATGGGAATGCCTGGCTGCTGGAAAGCCACTGCACACCCCAGGGGTACCCCACATACCCGGGGGGCTGCGTTCTCCAGGTGTGTGGTATCCACCGCAGTGCCCAACGTCACGGGGCCAGACTCAGCCTTCTTCAGGTTCTCCTTCACTTCCACCAGGCTCAGCTCCAGGTCCACCCTCCGGCTCTCCTTCCTTTTGCATTCTTCTTCTATCTCCTTCAGCCGCTGCTCCAGGCTCTTGTCTGTGAAGGGAGGGAGGGATAACTTGATACTGGCTGGGAACTTGGGGAGCTCATGAAGGAAGCAGGGACCAGGGCATGTCCTTGTATTTCCTTATATTCTCAGGGCAACCTGTGCAAGCACCTGATCACCCTCGCAGGGAAGAATTTATTCCTAATATCCATTCTAAATCTCCCCTCTGTAGTTCAAACCCATTCCCGCTTGTCCTATCCCTACATGCCCCTCTCCACATCACCCCTTGTGACCAGCTCTACCTGCGTTACCCCCAAGCATTTCCTTCAGCTCCCGCCTCTCTTTGCGCAGCTGGGTGAGCTGAGCCCGGATTTCATCCTTCTCCTTCTCCAGCCGCTCCTTCTCCTCTGTAAACCGCTTCACCTCCGCTTCTGTCCTGTTCTTGCCCAGCTTAGTTTCCACTGCTGATGCTGCAACCACAATCCACCAAAACAAGGGGCAAAATTAGAAAGCTTTCTTAGATGCTCAGAAACATAATGAATGAGGGTCTGGGAAGTCACCAACCAGGAGACTCACCATCCCCTCGTAAAGCTACCGTATAGCAGCATCAAGGGAACCACAGGGCAAAACTCACACTAAGAGTACCACCTCCCTCCAAGCCCCTGCTGCCCCAGTGTCACCCACTCACCCGGCAGCGGCATCTTGGGCCGGTGTGCTGGTACCAGCTGAGGGCTGCTCGCTGTCCCTGTGCCCAGCGGCACCTCGGGGGCTGGCTGGGGGAAGGCGATGTTCTGCTGCTGCGTCTGGATCTTAACAGTGGGCATCCGTGGCAGCGCCTCATCGGGCTCTGGTTTCTCTGGCTGTTTCTGGGGGGAGAGATGAAGTGGGATGATGTGGTGGGGTAACTGGCTCACTGGTTAAGCCTGCACTACACCACAGTCCAGGACAGTACCTGCTCCGAGGTCTCCATCTCCTTAATACAGGGCTCAGCTTCCTTAGGCACAAGGGCTGGCTCTGCTGTGCTGTCTGCTGCAGCCTTGTTGGCAGCCCTTTCTAAAGATGGTGAGCTGAGGGGTGAAGGCTGGCATGACATCTTGCCAGCACAGTGCAGGAAGGACTTCACTGGGGTGAGATCCAGGTATACTCTGTCTTGGTCCCCCTCCGCTTTGCTCTCATTCTTGAGTACTTCTTCCTGCAAAAGGAGAATGCTCCCCTGAAATGGGACCATCTGCTGCAGTATAGGAAATATCTCGCTGCAAAGCAGTAGTATCTCAGGCAATCTGAAGTATTTTTCCATAAACTTTAGAGGAATTAAAACCCCATTCTCTATGTCATTCCATACAGGGCTTTTTAGTGTACTGAAGGAAAGGTCCTTCCTGCTCTCCTTCAACAGCTTTTTTCCAATGGTACCAGCAGCCCCATCCAAGGATCTCACACTGTTGCACATCTTCCAACCCCTGCCAGATTCTTTCCTTGGATAACAGTCCCATCCCCAGCATGGTCTGTCTTTCTTGTCCTTACACAGGACTTGTTCGTACAGGCATCAAAAGGAATTTGGATAGACCAGGCTCCAAACAACCTGCTATCAGTCACCAAATAATCCATGCTGTTTGCTGATGGAAACTGGGATTTTATCCCAGCTGCCTGAGAATCCCTACAGCACCCTGCTGGAAATTTCTCTCTCATTCTTTGGTGCCTCCTCTCCAGAGCTTACTTTGCCCCATTGCAAAAGCCTGGATTTCCCCAGAGCCAGGGAATCGCCTTTGATGATGTTGGAAAACCCTCCCCCTTCACTGCTGGAGACTCCCCCATGGCCAGATGTTTGCCCATGGTGCAGCATTGGGTGGTGATGCCTCTTACCACAGGCAGGTCTGGCAGATCCACATCATCGTACAGCTCCTCCTGCTGCACCTTGCCCTTCGGCAGGTTGTCGATATAGGCATTGGGCTCAGAGTACTTCCTCTGCATTAAGCTGGGAACAAGAAGCAGGACATCCCGTCAGGTTGTGCTGCATTTTGGGGCATCTGAGCATAGTGGTCCTGGGGTCTGGGCAGGGCTGCATGGTCAGATGCAGAAGATGAGAAGATAGAGCCATGCAGCAATGTGAGCACTGCTGCTGTCACATTTCCCCTTGGCTCTTCCTCACCCACCCTCAGGCACAGCACTGCAGCAGCACTACAGCCCTGTACCAGTGGCACAGTGAACCACATGGCTGGGTGCCCATGGCCTCACACAGAATCATAGAATGGTTTGGGTTGGAAGGGACCTTCAAAGCTCATCTAATCCAATCCCTCTGCAACAAGCAATCTTCAGCTAGATCAAGTCCATCAACCAAGCCCATCCCACCAACCTGCCTTTGCAAGAACCACCTAGGCATGTGCCCTAGCCCCACGGCAAGCTGCAGCTCAGGTTAGATGTGCCATGGTGAGACAAGTGCTGTCCTGTCCCTCACTGAGCTTCCAAGGACAGTGACTGAGCTGTGAATTTACCACCCCTTCCCATGTGGGAGGCAGCCAAGCTCCCACAAGCAGAGGGACCCTTGCTCCAGTTGCTTTCCCTCTACCAGCATCCCCATTCCCACTGACGTACAAGAAGGAGTTCTTTGCAGCGCTCACGATGCAGGAAACCCTGTCAGCATCCACATAATCATAGGTGAATTCCTCTGGGTCTGTTTTCGAACCTGACTCCGACAAGAGGAGGCCCAGCCAGTGACCCATTTCCTCCGAGGACTTGGCCTATGGGGAGATCAGACAGTACAAGTTGAAAGCAGTTTCTCTTCACTCCCAAGGCTAATGCTGCTTAGCCCTGCAAAGGTGATGGTGATCAACTCAGCTGCTTACAAGAGTAAGAGCAGCCTCTGGGGCTGGAGATGCTGGCATGGAGCTGGCTTTGGCAAGGAAAGCATGCGGGGTTTATTTTGCACCAGCAGAGCGCAGCAATGGGATTGCCAAAGACAGACATGCAAGGAGACCTGAGCACACAAGGGAGCCTGCGAGTTCCTTATGGCAGAGCCCAAACCCCTTCCAGGGCTGAGAAGAAAGAGGGGAAGGAAGGAGTTTAAAACAGGATCAGAGAACATCAAAGACAGCCCCTTGCTGTAACATGATCAGTATTAAATGAACACCCTGATATTTTGCACAATGAAGAGTTAAATATGGTGCCTTGTAGCCAGCTATAGCAAATAGCCACATGTACTTCTGGTAGTGAGGGATTTCTATCTGAAGCAAGAAGATGCAGCCATCTTTTACTTTGATTTAAAGAGAGCAGTAAGCACAAAGAGAAATTCAGGGCAAGTGAATCCCAAACTGGAAAGTATATTTTAAGCTTCCAATCTGTTTTATTTAGCAGGGACTCGAGCCCCTGGGAAGCCAGCCAGCCTGTACAAAATACACATTCTTCCATTCACAAAATATGAACTTTCCCAGCACCTCTTCTTCACACCTGTAATTAGGCAAGATTCCTCAGACACAGACATACCATGAACCAGAAGCTAACCAAAAACACCTTCGAACTTCACGGCAGGCCCTCGAAGTCAGTTGTTTAGCTATAAATATTCCACCCACTGGAAAAATACAGGAAATTGCTCACATTGTCCACCTCCTACTATAATCGTGCTGTCGTCAGAGAGAACTAAGATTAGAGATAAACAGTCCTGGATGCAGGCAAAGGAAAGTAACAGATGGAGATGAATTCACTTGCACTTTCAGGTGCAGATCTGTGATCAGTTTACTTGAGATTCACAACCCATGGCTTTGGGACTCCCTGTTTGCAGAAGGTGAAGTTTGTTGTTCCTCCTAACCACAGACTTAAATCCCTAAAGTGGCATTCCTCTCATCTAACACTAGCTGTCTGAAATACATCCCGTATAATTTAATCATTATACAAGGTTATCTTATAGTCAGTGGAGAGAGATGGGTATCTCTAGAGGACCCTTCATCCCATCCTAAGATGAGCGCCTAAGATGAAGGCTGAATGGTCCTCTGGAGGCACCAGCATCAGACACAGCCTGGATTGACAGCTAGGCGGGACACCTTCTAGGAGACCACAGGCAGATGAACCAAAGTCCCTCGCTTCAGATTCTGTTTTCCTGGACTGAAGGTTCCTCTGAAGGACCTCACCAGCATTTAGGCCACCTGAGACACCCACGCTGACAGCTTAAAGCAGAAATGTCTTGGAGATATACACCCTACCTCCAGAATGACCCGCTCTTCCCCGTTGTGCAGGATGCGGAAGGAGTAGAGATGATCAGGGCTTGGCTCTGGGATAATTTCACAACCCGCCAGGCTCAGGGGCTGCTGAGCCAATTTGCTTCGGTTCTTGTCCTGGTAGAAATGGAGGTGACCATCTTTTATCTGGCACCAACGGGACTTCCACTGGCTGTTCACTAGCACATTCAGGTAACCTGCAAGCAAGCATGGGTTACTTAGGCACATCTTCTACTCTAAGGGGAGAGGGAATCCAAACTCACTGTGTGCATGAGGATGGCTGATGGGTAAGTTCAGAGGTCACAACACAAAGCCACCGAAAATGACAAAGAGCAAATGCACAAGCTGTTCTATCCATACAAAACAGGATGAAAAGGGTAAAATCTGTTCAAAACGAGACCTTTGTAATTCAGGTTAGGTTTGGCGCAGCAAATTGGCGGCAGAGGTTGGACAAAGTTGGTCGCGGATGGTGAATAACAGCTGACCCACACAACTCGCCCCTTGCTGACACCTACACCCTTTGCTAATGCCCAGGATGAGCAGCACAGATGCCTTCTGCATGCACATCTAGTATTTCCTGCCCTTCCTATTGGGTCACCCTGCAAGCTACTGTCCCCCTTGTAAGCCACTCAGTCACCTTAATGTGTAAGAGGTACCACAACCTGTACGGATTTACTGGCACAGATCAAGCAGACTGTGGCCTCTGCCTCAGGACAGCCTGGCACCTGTGTATTTGAGGAGGAGGATGCCCGGTGCTCATCCTGCCCTGCACACCGAGATCTAGCACTGAGATAAGTCCCTGCAGAGGAGCTCATGCTGGCACTTACTTGAAGTCTCCAGGGATCTCTCTGGGCTATCCAGGGAGCTGGATTTCTTCCTCCCGAGGTTCATGAGGTTGCTCAGTTTCAGGCCAGATGTGCCCTTCTTTTTAACTACCGGAAAAGAAAATGAAAGAGAGCATTTGTGTGGTTTTCCTAACCCACAGCCATACACACAGCCTGCTGTCCCTGCTAGTCCAAAGTCCAGAGAGACGATGAGCAAGATGGTACCAGTAATCCCAGAGTGATTTGCTGAAGATACTTAATCTATATTGCTTTAAACTTGAGTTAGTTGTGACCAAACACCAGTCACTGCCTAAAGGCTGTTTGCACAGGTCTTGCTGTGCAGGTGCCAACCTCCCTTCATTTTCTTATACTACAAAGAATGGAACTAAAAAGAGGGACTTAAGGTGGGGAGGGTGAAAGCTTATGCCCAAAGAGCATCTTTAGCATTTTCCTACTGAGCATACCAGCTGGTGCATGAATATAGCTGCGTAATCATCAGGTAATCACGGTGAGAAACCAAGTTGGATGGGTTTAGTCCAGATTTTCCTTCCCCCTACTCTAACAAAATGATGAATTCCTAGTGTAGAGGGACTCAGCAGCCAAGTTCCATCTGTTAGGTGACTCCAGTTGAGTCCTCAGCATGGCTTTATCTTCCTCTATCCCTCATATACACAGATGGTTCCACCATCCTTCTAATAGAGCATCTCCTCTTTCAATGTGCTTACCTGCCCTATCTTATAGAAGGGGAATATAGATGAATGCCCAAAGCCAGATGCCCTAGCGTGAAGATATAACTCTCCCATTGGAGACAGCTCAGCATTTCACACTCCAGGTTTCTCTGCAGACATTTCTGAGGGAGGTCACTCAGGCTGCATTTGCGCCACCTCAAACTGTCCCAGAGTGACTTGCCTAGAGTCATGCAGCATCTCCATGGTGGGGCAGGAATCACGCCCAGGTTTCTCCAGCCCTATCCTAACTCTGTAACTGCTGAGAAATCCCAACATCCGTCACTGCATTATGGAAAATAATGAACTGGAATCAAATGGACAGGCAGAGAATTCACACGCAGCTTTCACCCTGCACCAGGCCAGTTTGAGGTGGTGATGGCAAACGTGAAACCCTCGCACATGCAGGGTCAATGATCCCCATTCCCCTGCCCTTCCCAGGGTGAGGGTTTACCATCTTTTGTCTCGGCTGTCTCCGGGTGTCCGTCGGTGCTGCTCCCGCTCTCGGAGGCTGCAGAGTACCTCTCAGACACCTCCACCTGCCAACAGCACCAGACACAGGCTCCGCAGATGGACATGACCCATCCCTCAATCCAGCACCCACCGTGAGTGCCTTTCCCCCTCTCCACAGCAGATGCTTTCACACAGACATGCCCCACCTCCCCACTCGCTCTGTGCCCTTCCTATCATTTTTGATCCCATCATCCAGCACACAAACTGCCCTGGCTGGGCTCACCTCTGAGGTGACACAGTGGCACGGCCAGTGGCACCCTATGGTATCATGTCCCACAGCCTGGCTGGTGGGGGCATCTTCCAGTCCCCATAGGAGGGCATGGGCAGGGGAACTGGCCAGGTACACAAACAGGTCCATTTCAGGTGTCCACCAGGGACTTTAGAAGGGTTCTTTCACTTCCCAATGTTCTGGAACAAATTGCACCCCCTGAAGGGTGTCACCTAAACTGGGACTAAGACTGGCCCAAGCCCTGGCATCCAAGGGTCTATGCCCCTTCCAAAGCTTTTGGGGGGTACGGTTGTACTGCTGGATGAGATAGTGGCTGCTGCCTTGTGTGGAAGAGAGCCCATTGCTGAGTCAGATTTGGGGTAAGATCTGGCAACAAAAGGCTGCAAAAAAAATTACTATAGCTCCAATAACTCTCCTTTTCAGCAGAACAGGGGTCTGGTTACACCCACATCCGTCTTTGCTCAAATAAAATTACAACACTACAACTATTATTTACGTAGGGGGTTGGAACTGGATGATCTTAAGGTCCTCTCTAACCCAAACCATTCTGTGGTTCTATGAATAAAGGAACAGATGGAAAAGCTGAAGTGCTAATTCCCTCTGTAGAGACCAGGCATACCTTTGGATAACAGAGCCTCTGTGAATCTGGGATGTACTGGTTGCCTTCGCTGCCTCCTTCACACAGCAGACCGCTGGTCTCTTGGATTACCTGTGCAGAAAAGCAAGCCATAGCCTGTGAGAGAGCTGCAGTACCTGGTCAATACTTGTGCCCCACTCAGGACAGGCAGAACCAGTGCAGCCTGGGATACCCACAGTTTATATTGCTGGCAACCCTGGGGATATTCCTGGCCTTGCAGCAGGCAGCCAGCAGAAACTGATGGATCCAAGTCAGCGGGCAGAGACTGCCAGCAATGGCAGCCCCGGCGCCTTGCAGGCCCAGACTCCTGCTGCTGCTGCTGCTGTCTGAGGGAAAGGGCCATATCTCCCCCTGTCCTCAGCCAATTCATATCAGGCACCCACCCCAGACATCCCTCCTCCAGCAGCTGGGCTGGGAGGTCCTTCCACAGCCTCTTGCACACAGAAGGCAGCAGAAGCTGCAGGAAGAAGCTATCCCAGGACATGGAAATAAAGTCTGTGTTTGTATACAGGCTTGCAGGGAGGAAGAGAGCCAGAGCACACAAGGACAAGACAGAGATAAGATATAGTTTCCCAGCAAAGCCAGGGTGGGAGCATGGAAGGCGCCACTGACCCTGAGCCACTGCTCTGCCTGGTCTTTACTCTGCAGCCCCAGCACGATGACGTCTGCATTCATAGGGATGATCTTCAGCTTGTGTTCTTTCTTCCTCACTTGCTTTTCCTTGTGAATGACAGTGCAGCCCAGCAAATTCACATCCAGCTGTGGGCTGTGGTCTTTAGAGCTCTTGTAGCACTGGGGAAGGAAGAGGGAGGGCAGGTAAGAGGCTGAGGAGGAGTCTTCCCTCTCACTCACTGGCAGAACTAAACCCAAGAAGCAGCTCAGTGCAAACACACAAGTTAAGTTTGCTGAGCACAAGAAAGTCCTATAGATCCTACAAGGCTGCAATGTCTACACAGATATGTATAGAGATACATGTAACTCTATGTACATGCATATATAGTCTGAAATACCTCTTGCAGATATTCCTAGAGGGTCAAGTATGTGTCAGCCAGTGGGATAAATATCCCTTTTCCTTAACCACCTCAAAAAGTTTCCCCAAAAAAGCACCTCTTTGGGAGTTTGGGATTTTGGTTCCAAATGGGACCTTGTGTCCCCCTCAGCAGCCCCATGCACACATTCTGAAAATGAAATGATGCACCCAAATCTCTGGGACATGATTTTTGAAGCACTGCTTCTAGAAGTGCTTTGGTTCTGCCAGCTAGTTAGCATGACCTGAGGTGCCATTTCCCTCCCCAGCTCATGAAAATAGGATGTTATAGGCATAGAATAGAGGATCTACTCACCAGCAGCCTGGTGTCCTTGATAACACACAGCTGTTTTGCCCACTGTCCTAGCCACTTCTTCCTCCACAGGAACGCACAGATGCGGGCATCCTTCATCAGCTCAATGGTGGCCTCTGTGGATGGCCACTGGTGGGTTGCTGACTTGCCTTTGCTGCTCTCTTCTTCATCATAAGATTCATAGGAGCTACTAACAGCTTCACCATCTTCTATAACAAAAGCAAAGCTCTATCATTAAATACATTTCTAGGACAACTCTGAACTTATTGCTTGCCTCAGCCATGCTCACACATGCAAAAGCTTCCAGTGCAGGGACGTGTCTTTTGAGGCTCTCCTACAGGAGAATAATGGATAGGCTAATAACCCTCGTAGATCCCTTTTTCTTTCTAGCCCAATACTGATTCCATTGCAATGCTTTGTGCCTCATAGTAAACACTCAAAAGACACTTCTCAGTTGCCCACAAATTCCACAACATTCCCTTAGACATTTCTGACACTTGCTGCTTCCCCCCCGCGCCATCAAAGATGCTTTTCCTACTTCCCACTTCTAGCCAAACACTCACAGTTTTTAAGGCAACAGCAGGCTACAATCAGCCCTTGTCCTCTGAATGTCAGAAGTAAAAATGATATTTGCAAGGCCATGCAGCAAGCAATGATCTATTGTATTTGATTTGCCATTCCACTTCCCTCTCTGGGCTAACAGGTCTCTCTCTACTCAACATCTAAAGGGCAGCAAGGGGCTTTGAAGGAATACACTGCTGCAGCAGCAAATAAGAGTAAACACATCTTTTATGTTAATTCCTAAATGGATTGCTATGTTATTAAGATGTGTTGGGATTTTCAACACCCAGCTCTAATACACTGTAGGGTGTTGGAGTTTTCAGCTGATAGGAATAGCTGGTTATTGGCACCAGACCCATCAGAAACAATGAAAGCGTTTCCACTGACCACAGGGGAATTTGCAATGCCCTGCTGGGGTTTACAGTATGGCTCTTATTCACAAAATAAGCTCGCATAGCAAGATGGTAAGAACGGGGCAGCATCTTGTTTTGCATTCTTGTCCTACCAAACAGCATGGAGGAATATCACTAAGTTTCCTCTCACCAGAATTTATCTAGGTTTGACTCTCATTAAATCTTACTACCGAGATAAAAGTCACATTATCAGATTGGTGCCAATTAAAAAGAGGAAAAGCAGACAGAAAAGAGAAAAAAAGCATTTGGAGCTTCACTGAAGAGCACTTCTTAAGTTGGGTTTATTTGTTCTTAAGATAAAGGGAACTGAGATGCAGTAACAAAGCTACAGCCTTACCTCCAGTGAAATCTCACTCTATAACATCCCTCAAGTGATCAAAGCTGCACCAATTAAACAAGCTTATTGGAAAGCAAATAGCCCCTTTCAAAGTCTCTGAGTGGTACTGACAATACACTACTGGCTCACCATCTCCACACCCTCAGTGTATTGGACTGTCTATCTTTCATGGGAAAACATTACCCCAGTGCACTATCACTATGCAGACCTTGTCCTCAAGCACCCTGTGCAGAAATTCAGACGGAGTGAAAGCGCTGAGGTTTCTCATCCCTAGAGATACCAAGAAGCCAAACCTCTGCACTGCTAGGGACCTTCCTTATGCATCAGCAAGGATGCCTAAGGGAACCTCATCTTCTAAACCTCCTTCCTTATCAACATGGGGCAGTTAGCAATATGCCCCCTGGGTGTCTCTGCTGCCACCTTTCTCCTAGGGCAATAATACTTTTCTTCTATGCTTTCAGCAGGATCCCTTGCTGCTATTTTCTGCATCAAACACAACCACAAGTGCCTCATGAGGTGAGCCCTTCTTTACTTGAAGAGCTACAGCCATTGCTTTCCTGGTGACATCTCTATGGCCTCATAACAGAAAGGTGTTTTCCAGACAGTCTAGTTGGCAAACAGGGACAGACCTTGCTTGGGTGACTTGAGACAACATTGTTGTCACTACTGAGCTTCACTCAACCCCAAGACATGCAGCTCAGGCAGTACATACTTCAGTACAAGGTCTCCATTTCCACCTACTGGCAGTTTCAACTACGACCACAGTTTTACCCTCTGATTGCCATGACATCAGTGGCAGCCATATTCTTGGCTGTCTTTAATCCATTGCTGCTTTCCTGTTTGTCTTCCTTTGACCATGATGCAGGAAGCTCCAACCATCTCGTACACCGGAGCTGCCTCCAATCAGAGCAACTTCAACATTCAATGAACGCTGCTTATCAATACAGCCAGTGCTATCACCTATCAGCTCCACATCAGTGACCAGAACCAGGGGAATAAAGGCTAGGGATGTTCTCTTCACTGTCATTTTAAGCACGGGGAAAGACAAAGAAATGCCACCTTGTGTATTTCCAGCACAGGCAGAGAGAGGTGGTTATCCATGGCCAGGGGTAATGGGCAAAGCCAGGGGGAGGCACCTGATCATTTTGAGAAAATGGGGGGGGGGGGGGTTGAGGTTTGTTTTTGTTTGGTTGTTTGGTTCTTTGAAAGGCACTTCAGGTTGGGAAAGCATGCCATACCCATCGTTATTGTGGCATAAATAACGCCCTCAGTAACCTGCAACCCTGGCCTGGGTCCAGCCGCAGCAAGCCTACCAAAAAGACCTGCACAGTCAAAGGGAAAGAGAAAGGGAGACAAAGGGAGAAAGACAAAGAGAGAACAAGGTCAGTCCAGCTCAGCCCCATGATTCCCCCTCAGCTGGAGAAGTTGCCCCATCCCTGACGTGGACAGAGGAGCACACCATACAGTGAGACTTCAGACATGGACATTTGCAACCCATCCCCTCAAACTAGGCAATTCCCTTTCAAACAGAACCACTGCAATTAAAATCAGCCAGGGCAGATGAGCTGCTTCAGCTGGAACAGTGATTGCTCAGCTGGCAGTCACACTGCCCCTTGCTTTTTCATTCCCTTTCTTATCACACCCTCCAATTATGCAAAGGCAGACGAGGACGATAACAGTTTAACACATCTCAGCCCAGGAGGAAAGGGAATCAGCAGCACTTGCTGTAAAATGAAAGGCAGAGGCATCCCCAGCAGAGGGGTGGGAATCCTGCTGATGAAAGAGGGACCCCAAGACCCAGTGGACTCATCCTCCTGCTTCATTCTAATTAGTTCACCCATGGCTTGCTACAGTTCCTTGCAGTCCCACCTCTGACGCTGCATGGATCCTCTATCTCCTCAGCCCATCTGGAAGCTTGCTTTGATGTCCTTTCTTGGCAGTACACCCACTAATTTTAGTGGTGTTCCTATTTTTGTTTGGTTTCACTACGCCCATTTGTTTGGAGACGTATGGGTGTCTTCCAAGGCTGAGCACAGACGGGTGAGACTGTAGCATCTTCAGCTGCGATAAACCCACGTATGTCCAGAATGCTCTTTAACAACAACAGTTACACTAAGGTCTCAAGGCAATTGTTGGCAATGAGCATCACTCCACATAGGACAGGCACAGGGTATTATTGCCATCTGGTGAGATAGCAGAACAGATGCCCAGGGAAGCTGTGGCTGCCCCATCCCTGGCAGTGTTCAAGGCCAGGCTGGATGGGGCTTGGAGCAACCTCCTCTAGAGGAAGGTGTCCCTGCCCATGGCAGGGGTTGGAACTGGATGAGCTTTAAGGTCCCTTCCAACCCAAAACATTCTACGATTCTATTAAGCAAGGTGGGGAAAAGGGATGGAGAGCCCAGTTTTTTACTTTTTGAATCAACAGGCAGGACCAAGACCTGCAGGTTTGGCCATGTGCCATGGGATTTGAAGCCTGATCTCGAGGCAAACCAGTGTACTAGCAGACTCCCAGCACCACTGCCCGACCTCCCCTCTGCACAGCATGCCTTCACCCTCTCTCTAGCCCCTGCATCCTCCTCCTGCCACATAACTGCTGTTTCACATCTTTCCCTGCTCTTCTTTCTCACTCAACCCAAGGCACCATCTCAAACAGGAGCTTGCCAAACAGCAGAGAGATTCTCAGCGACATGATGTTGCCTTCCTTCTTGCTCAAACCAGCTTAAAAACCATCAGCATTATAGCATGCCAGGTGTTTTGTGTAGAAGAGACTGGGGCTTGCAGAGGGAACCCAGCAGTTGAGTAGTCAGAAGAGGCAAAGGCACCACAAGGCTTGGTGGTGAGGGACTGCCTGGGTTTGCATGCCCCATCTCTGCTCCCTTCATGGGCTCCTATCTCTTCTTACAGCTGGGATACTGCTCAGTAAAACAGCTATTCATAGCAGCCACAGACTGCCCTTTGGCACCCAGAACTATCTCATTTTGACAATGCTCCCATGATATGGCTTTCTTCTCTTTTTGCAGGGCTCTGATCTCCTTAGGCATCTGACTGGCCTGGATTTCAGTGACTGGTGGGTGGATTTGCATCTTAGAGCAGCAGGTTACCAAGGCAAAGCAGAGGTTTAAGCTGGGTGTGTGCTTATCACTCCTTCCAGCCAAGGCTCTGAACGCCACGTGAGTTTATAGAGCTGCCTGGATAACATAACCTGGGTTTCTCTGCATGGATCCATGGCTGTACTCCAGCTAATCCGGTGTATGTCTTTACATGCCATGGCTCTTAGCACATTATCCACTTTCCCAATGTGCAGCAGGGAAAAACAAGTCCATTTATCTTAGAGTGCAGGCAACTGGAAACTCCCCATGAGTACAAGGCTGCAGCAACCTGTGCTGCGGGGCTTCATCCTCCTGCATGGTTCCCTCCCAGGGAGCTTCAAAGCTCTGTGATGCACACTGGGGCTGGTAAGGACTCATAAGCAGCTCAGATTCAACAGCCAAGGGTTTGAATACAAAGCTTTTACACTTAAAGCTCACTTCTTCGCTTGCCTTGACTCTCCTGGCTCAGCTTGCCCCATGCCACTCATGTCATGGAATGGTTTAGGTTGGGAAGGGACCTTAAAGCTCATCCAGTTCCAACTCCTGCCACAGGCAGGGACACCTTCCACTAGAGCAGGTTGCTCCAAGCCCCATCCAGCCTGGCCTTGAACACTGCCAGGAACGGGGCAGCCACAGCTTCTCTGGGCACCCTGTGTGAAGAAAAACATTACACCCCACTTGCTGCAGTCAAGGCTGATGAGCAGAGGTCTGCTTCTGCATCACAGCAATACAATCTGTCTCACTTGGTTTTAAATGGATTATAAAGTAATGACAAGATCAGCTCTGCTATCAGATCAAAGGAAGGTAATCTCTCACTAAGGGTGTTTGCCAAAAGATGGATGCAGGAATACAGCTTAAAACCATGAGAATCTGGGAACTCAGCCTGTGTGCAGCAGTCTGCTTCCAAAGTGTTTGCGATCCCATAGGGATCCTATAGAGATTGTGGCACTGCTGAGGACATTGCCAGGAGGGGTGCTGACCCAGGCAGCAATCGAGTGTGTGCACAGGGAGCCTGCACACTCTCCCCTCATGTGAAGAGTAGCTTTCAAATCAGGTTTACAGATCGTCAAACTGCCACAAGAGCAGAGCTGAATAAATAGCCAATTATAAAGACATCTAACAGACCAACAGAGCCATGGATTTTGAGCCCCAAAGGGACAATTAGAGCACCAGGATACAAATGCAAGCCACCACAGCTTCACCACTCACTCCTGAACAGAAACCTGCATTTGGCTGCAGCCTGTCTGCTAGAAAACCATCAAGACAAAGAGAACCCACAATGGTTTATAATGTTTCACAGTGATGTTCTATTAACCAGACCTACTACTTATTTCTACAGTAATCCAGCAGCCTTTTCTTTCCAACTAGCATTAGATCTGTCATATCAAGTGTGACCAGTATCGGAAAACAGATTTCCCATACAAGCTGTAAGTAATGTCTGTGCTTTCATTTACTCATTTTCATAAACCTCAACTTCTCCATGTCCTGCATGAACCCCCCAGAGACTCAGCTGTGATATACCATTTACAGAGACATCGTATGGCTCAGCCTCCTCGTAGTATCCCTCTGGGGATTCAATCTTGGGCACCAGAGGTTGTTTTGTTTCGGGAATCTGCAGAAGAAATAAATAAAAGCAGCATGATTAAAGGTAAAAACAAATCCTTAAGAACAATGGGGCAACCCGTTTGCTTTACCATGAACTGGGACTTCTGCCTGCTGCACCAACCCCCTCTAAGCTGCTCCCTGTAACTGGGGATGATCCTCTCTGCTATGGATTATCTGAACAGGGAACTAGAAGGGTGGGCACTTGGTGCTATCCTGGCTTCACATGGAAAAGTGTAGCCTGAGCGGTCGTTGGTCATGTCTCGAGTCTCTGATAACAAATCAACAGCTAAACCCCTCTGCTTCAGGAACTCTATCAAGAATCTTTAATTGTGCTCTGAGCAAAACATGAAGGAAATGGATAAACAACACTGATGGAAAATAGGCCTTTGAAAAGAGTCCAAGTGCTGGAAAATCCCTGTGGTGCCTGCCAAACCCCTCCCTAAACACAGGCAAGGGCTGGCAGGAAGAACAGGGCCTTGATCCTTTAGAAATACCAACACATGAGAAAGCAGAAGAAAGGAGGGGGAGCTAAGAAACAAGCTTTTTACTTTTCAAGTAATTCACATTGCTGCTGAACATGAGACAGCAGAGCTGGAGGATGAGCACACAGCTTAGGCTGTTCCCAAAATATGCGGCATCCCATCTCCCATCATGACCCAACAGTAGTGTCCCTCTGTTCACAGTGAGGTGTCCCCTCTCCTCGCCCAGGTCAAACCAGCCCAGTCATCTGACACTGGTATGCTCCTCTGGCTCACAATGCTTCTACTGGCTTCTGTGCAAATCCTGGACAGGATTTCAGCACATGTAGGGCTAAAGACCCACTCAGTCCTCCCAGGAGGACAAGGCAGAAGAGCAGGTCTCTTTCTGCAGACAACAATGTTGAAGGTTATGGATCACATATGGTCCTTCATGCCTTCATGATTGCCTTTGGTGGCCTGCAAAAGAGGGTCCAGCTGGGCACCAGCATTGCAGAGCAATCTAAGGCAAGGTCAGTCCCTTTGCAGGTCATCATCAGATGCAGTTCAAAGCTGCCCACCCTGCCCTGGCTATTTCCACCAACAGGCGCTGCAGCCCAGAAGCAGAAGGAAAGCTTTGAAGGGAAAGATTTTGTGGCCAGCAACCGCCCATGGAGCAGGATGCTGCTGAGCCAGTGGGAGCTAGGTACCAGAATCACACATCTCTGCTCCCACAAGGGCGAGCTGCCCGTGCCTCTGCCAACCTCACAGACTTCTCAAGTGCCTTGGATGGGAATTCCTTCCTACGTGGGCCTGCCAGATGTGTGAGCAGGCTCTGAGCTTGCTTTCCAGAGCCATGCAGGACACGCTGCCGGAAAACACTTGCCTCCAAACACTTCAAGGTTTAGGAACTTGTTCTAATGTGTTAAATTAAAGAAAAACAAACTCGGCCACTCCAATGCTTTACTTAATCCCTTCCCTGGCCAGGGAATGTGCCTGCAATAGCCATCTGTGGTGGCCTTCTGCATGTAACCAGCTCACATTGTGCTACAGCCATGAACAAATTGCCTACACAAAGAAACGCTGTGGGTTTATTTGACATCATCCCACAAATGTCAGGGAAGGATGGAAGGGGAAGGAGCTGCTCCATTCTGTTTCCTACACACAATGAAAGCCAACAGGGACTAGGTGGGACTGCACCTCAGCTGCCCCAGAAGCTATTTTTTAATCTTTTCTTTCCCTGAAGGCGTGGAGTTGTTTTGTCTCTATCTTAAGTCCAAAAGTATTCACTGTGTTATTTAACCCAAGGCTGGGCTTACAGAACATTTGCCTGTTCCATTACAGCACAACAGAGCATGCAAATAAAACTCTCTTGGGCATCTGCATCCGCAGCGTGTGACTTTCTCAGTGATGGCTGTGGAAAGAGGCAGGGCTGTCAGGGGTAGCACAGAGGAAAGGTCACCAGTGTCTCAGCCACAGCCTGCAGGACCCATTGTTTAAAGGCTGCTCTGGGACAGATCCAAAGGAATTAGTGGGATCCAGGTGGGTCACCCCTGTTGGGTCGCCCACTGACTGTTGGTGTCAGTGAATGTCAGGGACAATCTGCTGTGCAGAGATTTAACACCACATTTCTTCTGAGCCTCAAAAGGCAGGTGTAGAGCAGCACCACAGGGTTGCTAACACCATTGCCTTAACATCACTAAACCACAGAAAACCCCAACAACTAAAACAGGCATATTCTGACGTTCTCTCCTAACCTGCCCATTGCTGTGTAAGGAATTGCGCTCCCTCTCCATCAAATTCTCTCCAGCCTTGCTCCTTGAAGTATGTTCAGATATTTTTCCTGCTAACAGTTCACTGACACTCATGCTCACAACGAGGAGGTACTTGATAGCTTCATCCAAAGGAAGTCAGCTACACTGGCAAAAGCAGGTGGGAGAAGGTAGTTCCCAGCTCAGACCTGGGAGAAGATGGATGGCTTAGGTACCCTTAGCTAAAATCCAAGATTGCTTTTTTCTATTCCCTCACTTAACTTCCTGATTTCCCTATCAGAAGGCTGGGCTGCATGAAGCACCAGCAGAGATGTCTTGGAGACACCCATCTGCTGCTTCTGCCACCCTCCTGCCCATCTCCCTGACACAACCACCATCACCTCCACCTTTGAGATGCCCAAAGCCAAGCAGTGATTCCTGCTCTGGTTGCTGCTCCCAGGCAGTTCCAGCTCAGGGCTGTATCCCAGCTGTTTGTGTGGGCAGAGCCCCCCCTGGGCTGGAGCAGCTCCCAGCAGTCACCCGCACTGTGTCCAAGGGTTCATCGGCTGCATCCCATCCTTTTTTTCCCATCTAACTCCAGCTGAGCCACACAGCCCCCTGGGCAGAAGTCCTGAGCCCTCACCCTGCATCCTGCTTCCTGGGAAAGCAGCAGATCCTCCCCTACCATTGATGGATGCACCACGCCGTCCTCCTCCATGCCTCCCCTCCTCCTCATGCGCACTCCCTGCCCTTCATTCCTTTCACATCCCAAAATCCCAGCTACAGCGATTCCCACATCAGATCAACTACTGAGCAGCAACGTCCGGGGTCTTGAGGATGACCCGTGTCTCTAGGACAGCCGTGCTGGCACAGAGACAAAATCCCACTGGAAGCTGATGGTGTGGAGCTGGACCTTGGCCAGATTGAGAGCTGCCCTACAGAAACACCTACAGTGCCAGTGACTTGTCCTTGCAGGACTGTGGGCCAGCAGAACACCCGGCATGGTCACCAATGCAGAGACAACACAAGGCGCTTCATCTGGACACAAACCTGATCTTCTTTGCTAATGGCTCATGATGCAGCCTGGGGATTGCACCACCATTGCACAGCTGGAGGACTTCAGGTTTGAATAAGTTCATGTCACCAGCCCAGGCACAGCTGCCTTATAGCTCAGGGGAGATTTCCAAAGCATCATCACCTTTGTTTCTATGACACCCCCCTCCCCCCCCCCCCCCCCCATTCTCTTCCTTCTCTGAGCCTGGATGAGCCTGGATTGCCATGGGATGTGTGCAGGTTTCCCTGGCAGGGAACACAGCCCATTTTGCATAGTGCTCCTGCACATGCGTGGGAAGCCCCAGGCTCCCACAGCTGCTTGCTCCATCTGTGCATGAGCTTTGGGAACCACAGGGGTTCCTGCATGCCCAGCCACCCTGGAACACAGCCACCCGGCCTGAGCCAACCGCATCCTGACCTGCAGTGTTCATGAAGACAAAACATACAGCTGGAAACCCATACAGAGGCGAGTGCATTTGAATAAGGGTTGAATATTTCATTGTTATTTTTTAAAATACTAATAAAATTACTATTTTAAAAGTATAAAAAATAGATTATAAAAAAGACTTTCTATTTTTATTTATTTTATTATAAATAAAATCTCCCCATGACCATTCCCATTACTAACATACATTGACATTGGTCTCTCCATATAGCCACACTGCACAGTACATATCATAAGTGATGCCTCAATGGGTTCAGATCCCCAGCCTGAGGGCTGGGCAGTGAAAAGCAAAGGGTTTTCCAAACCTACCTTTGGAGGGGGGAGGTTCGGCAGGCTCTTCTGAGGAGGGGATGAATGCAGTCCCAAATCTCCATTGGTCAACGAGTTCCTCCGATCCAACACTGCAAGCCAGAAACCCAATTATATTGATAACATGTGGCATTTCCCAGCAGAGCACTTGCTACCCACGGCTGCGCAGGAACAGGGAGGTGCTATTTGGGTAGGAAGCAGTGACAGTTACAGTGCTGCAGGGCCACTGTGTCATTTCAGGCCATAGCCAGGAATGCAGCACTAGGAAACCCAGCAGAAGAGCTGGCCTGTTTTTAGGGCATGGTTTTCTTTCTGGAGTGACAACCATGAAGCTCAGACCCCTGGCAGAAACTTTAAAGGGTATTGAGAAGCGGAATGGGCAGACACTGCACGGTGACTGAAAATCCACATCACTTTAGCCCTCACTAGCTCTGATCCTTGCTGCTGTAAGCAGAGAGAACAGCAACTGTGCCCACCTCTGCTGCCTTTCCAGAAAGCTGGAGCTAATATCACCCTGCTCCCATCCAAAGGATGCTGCCTAGCTGAGCTGCACAACGGCTCAAAGCCAGCCAAGAACAGTGATTTAATCGCTACTGAAGGAAGAGCTGATCTTGAAGGAGCCCAGGCCAACCATGTGAAAGGGCATATGGCAGCAGAATAGCTCCAGGCGACCCGTGTCTGCCTCTGGAAAGTCAGATTTTCCACGCAGCTGAACCAGCAGTGATTCAGTAGCTGGAGGGTATATTGAGGGCCTAGAAAACTTGTGTTCAGTCCCTCTCCCCCCACCACACAACTCCTGGGTGGCCTCAAACAAGTGCCTAAATCCCACGACCTGTAAGATAGCTCAAAGCAGCAACGCTCAGGAACAAGTGGGAGCAAGGCACAAATAGCTGTAACATGAAGGACTTGGAAGGCATTATACTGTGCAGATGGGAAGTCCCCCTTTACAGAGCATCTCTTGCCAAGTATTTTGGGAGAAGTACAGCTGAGGTACACAGATATTGCAAGTCCAGTAAATTAGTTTAGGATTTAGGTCCATAATCAGCAGCAAGTTGATGCACCAGCTCCGTTAGTCACCTGCTGATGCTCCAGCCGCATTCTTGCGCACACATAGAAACCACCAAGGCATTGAGCAGTGCCTGGCAGTGGTTAGCACTGCACTTAGAAGACACGGGCAGGAACTTTGCTGCATATTTTCTGGGGTTTAAAAATAGAAGCTGGAAACCACATTACTTTGTTCACGTCTGGGGCCCAGAAGCCACAATGACAGTTCTGCCTTGCCAGGCTGCAGCCAGCTCCTGGCTTGATGGCGCAAGAGCCCAAAACACATCTCTTGCGGCAAACTGCTTCCTTTGGCTGCTCCTGATCATCAGCACTGGGTAACTTCAGTACACCAGGAGGACGTGGAGATCCATGGATCGATAGGCACCAACTCTAAGCAGCTATGCGCACCCCACAAGTAGGGCTGCTGGATGTCTTGTAAGGTTCAGAGTAATCTTATCAGCATATGTAAGCTTATAAGGCTATGATTGAGTGATTGTGGGGAGATCCAACTACCAAAATACCCCATTGATCATACCACCAGAGTCATATCTACAGGTTGCTGTTGAAAGTTGTCCTTTTCTATGAAGGACCAAGGAGATGGAACCCTCAAGGTGGACACCTTCCATCAACAGCAGCTGCTGAGGCCATTACTGAAGCCCCAATGTGCTACTCTCCAAGAGGGGATTATCTCTGCATTCACACTTGTCCACACAGGGAACTTTTGAGGGGCCTCTTTCAGCAGACAGAAACACAGGTCAACTCACATCATCCTGTATCAGGCAGAACCTCTCATGCTCAGCTCCATAGAAGAGAAGCCATTGTAGCTGCAAAAACCACTGCCAAACCCTTCATAAGTGGTGGCCATCTGTTCTGGACTCTGCAGCAAACCTAGCAATCATCCCACAGAACCACAGTGCCAGGAAAATGCTGTTTGATTTCTGTACCAACAGTTCCTCCTCCTCCCATCAATCTTGGAGCACAGGATGGAGACCACAGCTTTGGTCCTCTCCTTGCTGGAGACCTGCCCACCTCCACAGACATGTGCCCATATACTCCAACTGAGGAGCTGAGCAGGATATGATGGAGCTTTGATTCCCAGGCTCTGTGCAAGTAGAAACACCCCTTTAGCCTTCATCCTGTCCTGACAAGACCTATGGGAGATGTTATGGGCTCTTCTGTTCTGAGGTTGCAGAGGGCAGCTAATGCTCTGCCCATCACATGAAGACAAGCAACTAACACATGCTTTTTGTATTAAAAGTCCACACAGCATGTGTTGTATAACCCTTTCTTTTCCTGCTACACACATCAGCACCACAAATAACAGACTGCTTCCTTAGTGGGGTGGGAGAAAAGGAGTATTTTTTCCTAGACAAGCACTAACACTTCACAGGTGTCTTCTGACAAAGATGTCTCTCTAAAACCTGGAATATGGAGAATTTAGAAGAGAGGAGGAATTAAATAAACAACCAAACAGCCAAAAGCCTGCCAAAATTTGTATCTGTACGAACTGCGACTTATCTGTTGGCTCTGTTCTTTGTATAGGTGAATGTCTCCTGGTACTTGGGCTAAAAGGACCACACCACCAGGAGCTGTGGACCACTCCTTCTTTTAGTCTCCCTGTGCTGACTTCCAGGACATGCCATTTGGCTCACTGAGGAGCCCCATTGACTTGCAGGGTAGAGACTTGCTGTGTTTCTCGAGTAACTGATATCAAGTAATGATGGTGCCTTCATCACTCACTGCAGTGAATTCAATTCCTGTGCCATAAAAAGGTCTCTCAAAAGCAGGGTACTGTTCATTTATAGTAAATCCTCACCAATGAAATTGGATGTAGATACAGTGAGCAGTGAAGTATGCATTTTGCAGAAATAGCATGTTTTAAGGTTTTGAGGGGGGGACTTCAGGAGCTCATGTATTATCACTTGGCAAGTGCTTCACCCTGTGCTGCTACAGCACACTTGAGCATGGCTATGGTGGTGAAGAAACTGCAAGGCACAAGAGGTTCTGTTGGCTTCAGCCACAAGCGTGGTCACCACATCCCATCAAAGGCTTTTGGTGAAATAAAATGCACAGAGCATCAATAGATAAATGGGGTAAAGGGAGTGACATAATCACTGGGACAGCCATATCACACCCCCCCATCACCAGTGAAGTACTAGGCTCATCCAGCTGCTAAACCCAAACCTGCAGGTCCCACCACTGACCAGACAGGCACAGATCTCTCCATCCCGTTACAGAGGTGAGATCAGGGCTGCACACCCAGCTGCAGCTATGGCTAAGATCCATACATGTGTCTCACTGACTTCAGCGTTTCCAAGTAACTCAGAAGTTTTACTTGGAATAGGGAGGTCATTGAAAATGGAGAAAGAGTGAAGTGCCAGGTCTCACAGGGAGTGACTGAGTGGGTAGGCTCATGGCCTTGATAGGGAAAAGTCGGAAATAAAAGAACCAACTCTAAAAATAAGTTGTCTGAAATTGCCTTCATGTTCCAGCACAGTGGATCAGAGCAAGCCTTATTTTATCCACCCAAAGGAGAACTTAAATAAGGAGATGTTTCTGTTGCTGCTGAGCTGCTGGAGCTACAGGGAGGCTGTGCAATTCTGTCACACAGCATTGCAGTGTCACCCACAGGGCCCCGTCATTGGCCACACTGGGGTTGCACATGTCATCTGGGGGGACATCCTGTCCTCAGGGGTATTTGAAGTTCACCTCAATTCAGCTGAAGGTAGTTTAAAAGATAAAACAAACAAAAACCCACCACAAAATAAAACCAAACCAAACACCTCCATAACTGGAGCTATCCCAACTCCTGCAGGACCAGTATGCCAGCAGCACTGATGCATCCTCTTGTCTCATCCATTTGGACTGGAAATTTGGGTAGGGTCAGCCTCAGACTAGGTGTGTATTAAGGAGATGTGTGTCACTAATAACCTCACTCTATGCTACTATCAAAACCAGCTTTTGTGATGAGCTTCAAAGAGCAAGAACATTTTAAGACCATTATGCTCTTTGCCGTGTTACAAATTCAAAACCTGGGAAGTCTGAAGACAGTATTTTATCTAGGTTTAATTTCTTGGCTTGCACACTGCAGAGCTCTTGCATCCCCAGGTGATGAGTGTGCTCTGCCCATGTAGATAACAAGGGAACTAGCCTGGTAAGGTTGGGATGGCACAGAGCAATACACTAAAGAAGACACATGCCTTCAAGGTCTCAGAGAGGTGAAGCGACTTGCTCTGTGGCCAAAGGAAACATGAGGGCTTCCTTAAATACCTCAGGCACTGAAGCTTTAAGCCTTAGAAGGCAACGTTTTTATCCCAAAATAACGCCTTCCAAAGTGCTTCTTCCAGGAATAACCTCACAGTATTGGCAAGGACCACTGTTTCTAAGGGAATGTCATGAAAATGGCAGTCCTTCCACACCATCAACTGCCTCAACCCTCAGAGCTGACAGAGGGGGCCCCATCAGTAAAGCAAGACTCTAACCATGTGTGCCTTCATCACCACCATTAGTCATGATGCAACCATTAATCTTCATCTCCCTACCTTTGTCTTGCTTCTCCTGGTCACCCTGCTGCTTATGGATGGTCACTTTGTTCATATAAATATATTCCTCATCGCCACCTGCAACCAGAGGGAAAAGTGAGCTCTTTACCCACACTCTGCTTCCACGTTGCTAAGCTTTTCCGCAAAGACAGATGTGAAAAGTGTCTCTGCTGAATACATTTGGGGAGAACACGTTGTTGAGGCAATGTGCAGGATAGAAACCCCAAGCAATAATAAAAAGCAGAAAAATTAAGTGCTTTATAGTCAGGAAATTCCGTGAGTTAAAATTTCTATTTAAACATTAACTTGGCCAAATGGTACATCCTGTGTATCTTATAAAGTGGATTAAATAAACTTAAGTTTTAATAAAGAAAACAGAAAGGATCAGGAATCTTGGGAATCCTTTGCTTGTAAAGCTGGATGCATAACTATAGTAATTTTACATAAACAATTAGAGGTCACTGCAAAAACAACCTCCGTTTAATTTTCTCCTTCTAATTTTCATGTTCCCCTTTCCCACCAGCCTCCAAGGAAACGTTGCTTCAGGACCCTGCACCAATCCCCATGAACCCAGTGCCCCGGTGCTCCTTGTCTGTACCAGTGGACTTGGTGTAGACCCGCAGGAGGTCGGAGAGGAAGCTTTTCTTCAGGACGGCAGTGCTGCTCAAGCTCTCCTTGTCCAGGATCCGCAGAAAATCTTCCAGTTCCGTGAGCAGCTGCTCGAGAGCTACAACAGCAACAGAGACAACGCTTGGCAAAGCAGTTGGGTGGCATTCAAAGAGGACATACCTTAATGCTGTGTTTTCCATGCAGGAATAATCTGTATTTCATATGCAGCTTGAACCATTCTTTTAGTTTTTAAAAGAAAGTGGGCCCCAAAACCCCAACGCCTCCAACTTCCCTTAGTCTGCTCATACATCAGTAAAATCCTGTATAATTACCTCTTCTTCTTCTTACAGGACTTTTTGCTCGAGGTGGAAAAGCCTGGAGGGATTTTGAGTACCGAGGTTGAGATTACACAAAAGCAGCTAGTGAGATCTTGAGTCTCAGCAAACATTCAAACCCCATTTGGACTGGGACCTACCAAAACCACTGCTTTTTCCTTCCTCTTTCCAAGTCTCCTCCTTATTTCTCTTTCTGTAATGATCTGAGAATGTTTGTGTGTGCCTCCTAAAAAGAGACAAAAAGCCCGCCTCAAACCTCCACGTACACAAGTGGTAATTCGGTGGCTTCTCAAGCCGTCTTGCTTGGCTAGTGACAACAGAGATCATTGTACCACGTGGAACTGAGGACCCAAGACTGAGCGACATCTCAAACAACCTTAAGGAAAACCAGTCCTACCAAAGACATCCCTACATACCCACATCAAGCCACTCCCCAGCAGGCAGAGGCTAAGCCAGGCTAATAAATTTGTTTTCCTCCTGAGGAGGTGCTGCTCAGCTCCACCACCGACAAATCACCCCTCTGACAGTGCTCAGGCTGAATCAACAGCCGTTTAATTGCTTGCTTTTGTTCACACTGAAGTTTATCACGGGCTAATTAGCAGCAGTGGCAGAAGCCAGTTCCAGGGAGGAAATAACAGAGTATTATGTGGAAAGAGGAAGTGCTGTGCACGAATGGTGTGTGGGAAAAGCACGGAAACCCCAGCCAGGGCTGTTCCTCCCCTTTGGAGGCACCCCTGCTTCCCCACTCCACTGCTCCCTGATGCTAAGGAGCTGCGGGGCAGATGGGTTGAAGCTTGGGTTTGCCACTGCCAGGTTGCAAACCAGGCTGTGACTCCTCAGCACGCCACCAAGGAACGTGACTTGTGGATAACTGAACTGGGGCAATGCTCCACTCCCTTTACTTACAGGGTTTCCATGCCATGTGCTCCCACGGTACCCCTATGAGTTCACATCAATGAACTAGGAGTGTTAACAGTTTGGTTCCATAGTGCAAAGCATCTGAATCATGTGTGGTTTAAGTGCTACCACCTCCAAGGTCACAAAGAACATTTGTTTAAGAGCAAGAGAAAGCCATCACCTTCATACTTCCCCATCTTTAGTCACCAGTGACCCTTCCTCAGGTCAAAATACATTTAGAAGATTGATAAATAAAGCAAAAATGACCCTGTAAAGGTTTATGCTGCTAGCCATCGGCTGAAAACCAGGCTACTGCTCTCAAACTGTATTAATTTCACTAGCTTGACTGTAGAACAATAATGACACCAGATCGATCAATAATGGCTCAAGCAGAACCTACCAAGTAGTAGTTCCTCACGCTTCATTTTATACCCCTTACACCAAACTAATTCTCATCTGGTCTGATTTAGAACCAGTAGAGAACAGAAAATGCCTGTATTAGGCTGCATTAACTTCGATGTTTGTGCTAGCTGCTGTTTTGCTCAGAAAAAGCAAAAATCACTTCAAGAAACAACAGCTTTTTTCATAAGCTATAAGGAAATCGGTACTATGTGTTGACGACAATATCAGATGGCACTGATAATCATTAAACAATGAACTGGGAGCATTTGGTGTGAAACCCACTCATAACCAGCTTCTCTCACACTTCAAGGCCCCTGCTGCTTCTAAGTTTAAGGAAGCTCCACTAGGGTAAATGACAGCCCTGCTGTACTCACTCATCTGCTCCAGTGGCCCACTTCAGACAATGTAAATGGAGGTCAGTTCCTGCTGGTCAGGCCTGATGGACAGGACATTTGTGTCAGGGATTGTATCAGAAGAATGTAGCTGTTGGGGTGTTGGTTGATGAGAATCTCAACACGAGCCACCAGCGTGCACTCACAGCCCAGAAACCAACCATGCTCTGGGCTGCATCAAAGGGAGCATGAGCAGCAGGTCAAGGGAGGGGATTCTCCCTCTGCACTCCACTCTTGTGAAACCTCTCTGCAGTCCTGATCCAGCTCTGGGGCAACAGCACACGAGGGATGTGGAGCTACTGGAGTGAGGTCCAAAGGAGGTTATGGAGATGCTGAGAGGGCTGGAGCAGCTCTGCTCTGGAGCCAGGCTGAGAGAGCTGGGCTGGGGCAGCCTGGAGAAGAGAAGGCTCCTGAAGGGGAGACCTGAGAGCAGCTCCAGTGCCTAAAGGGGCTGCAGGAAACCTGGAGAGGGGCTTTGGACAAGGGCCTGCAGGGACAGGCTGAGGGGAATGGCTTTAACCTGCCAGAGGGGAAACTGAGATGAGCTCTTAGGCAGAAGCTCTTCCCTGTGAGGGTGCTGAGGCGCTGGCACAGGGTGCCCAGAGAAGCTGTGGCTGCCCCATCCCTGGCAGTGTTCAAGGCCAGGTTGGACACAGGGGCTTGGAGCACCCTGCTCTAGTGGAAGCTGTCTCTGCCCATGGCAGGGGTTGGAACTGGATGAGCTTTAAGGTCCCTTCCAACCCAAACCAGTCTGGGATTCTATGACTTTAAAGTTCCCATGTATTAAAAAAAAAAATACATGTAATTATTGTCTGAAGCAGGTCAGCTCCAACAAGTGCCCACACGGATGTCACAATATGGGGTTTGCAGGAAAGGGGGTACAATTAAGGGGGTATGATTCCCATTCCCTCCTCCACCGCCACAACTACAGAAAATGACTTTAGTCTTTTCCCAGGCATCCACAGCTAACACACACACAGGGCTCTGCACTTATGAATAGCACAGCCTATACAGTAGGTTACATTTTCCAGCCCACCAAAGCTGAAATCAGGCTCCCATTGACTCAAAGCAACTCTTTTAGGACGTGATCCTAGGGCCACAGAGGTCAGCGGAAAGACTCCGTCAGACTTCAATGGGTTCAGACTTTAGGGGCTCGAAAGATTAATTTTGCTCTTCTTCAGCAAGAAACTGCATATAAACCATCTGCTTTTATACAAGTATCTCTTTGATCTCAGCTGGACATTCCCAATCCAAACCTGATACCTGCAAAAATAAACTGCAGTTGAAATGAATGTGACCATTCATCCTCTTATATCTGAAGGACAAGCCAATACTCAGAGCGTGATGAACGTGAGAAGTAAGAATCAACATCATGAGGGTCTGTAAGAGCCTCTGTGCAAGCAAGTATTGCAGCAGGGCCCAGAACATCAACACGATTAAAGACTTAAATCTTATGTCTTAGAGCTTATGTACATCAAATCATTTCAGGATTCTGAATGCTGGAAACCTATTATGTCGTGGTGATGATGTACGGAACACGCTCATGGTAAAACCAGTTTGGTGGTTATCCAAAGCAGCCTGAAACAAGTGTGTCTTGTTATCTTAGCAGTTTAGAAATGAGAGCACACAAAGAGATGATTCCTGTAGTGCGGTTTGCAGAGTGATAGTTACAGGTGCAAGAAACAAATGGCTATGAGCAGCAGAATGAGCGATCAGCAGCAGACAGAAGCCCAAGTCTCAAGACAGCATAATACTCAGGGATGCTTTTGAGAAGCCTTCCACAGCTACATTGCTATTCTTAATTCTCACAGCACTTCTTTGTGAACCCCCCAGTGCAGTGGGACTCCAGTAATCTTTCCAGCATCATCTCAAGTAAATATCTCCATAGCGCTTGCAAAAATTCAGCCCAATGCATGTAAAAGAGATTACCTCTGAGGTTAAGATTGGCCCAGAAGAATTAAGAGACTTAACCAAGGTCACTGTGAATGCCTCTCCTGAATCCAGCCCTCTCAAGTCCCAGGATATGATGCACACCATCTCCTCAAAAAGCATGGTCACAGATATGGTGTACCACTAGATATCACAGCATAGTTTGTATCATGCTGCTCTTCTTCATGGGCACAGGCAGCAGTCACCGGATAAAACCCGTGAAGATTTCACAACACACTATGGGGAGACCTGTAACAGCATTATAGTCAATGTAAAACTTGACTTATTTTCACCTGCAGTGAGTGGATAATCATCTCTAAAAGGACTGAACTTTAAAGTGTATAGAAATGCCACATCTTTACTGATGTAATAAGGACTTAGAGGATGGGTTTACAAAGAGAACTACCAGCTCCTCCTGCATGCACTTAAATGCATGGCGAGAGATGTTCTCCCTCCTTTAGAGACACTCCCAGGCATCCCTCTGACCACAGCAGACTCTCTCTGTCTGAAGACTGTGACTTTGGTCACAGCAATAAGCAACAAATTGCTTGAAACACGACTGCTCTGTTTCAAGGGCAATTCAGCAGCAGTAGGACGGAACTGAAAAGGGCTTCTTTTGGCAGGAGTCTATGGCCTTTCTTTGCAGACAGAGAGGCTCTTGCATTGCAGCAGTGTCTATCCTAGTTCATGGGAAGCTAGAGCCAAAAATGCAGCAGCTTGCAAAGCCCCCATTGAGGAAGCACATTCCTTGTGAAAGAGCTGCCAATTTTGCCTGACACCAAGGTCACTGAAAGGTAAATGACCATTAAACTAGATTATAAAAGCCATTCCTACCAATAACCACTGATCTTTGTCATTGTGCTACAATAACAACCTATGTCTACATCTAATTACTTCATGCCTTGGCCTTATGAGGAAATGGAAAGAGAGGCTCAGAATGAACTTCCATTCAAGTGTTTTAGTAACCACTGGGCAGGATTATATTGGATCATTTAATCTAAATTCAATTATATATTTTACCAAGGTGGAGGGGCCCCAGCCACCAGACAAGGAACTGTAATAAGATACATAAGGAACAACAAACTCTTTCCTCTACTGAGAGGTGAAAGATAAGGAGTATCATTTGCTAACAGGAAACTAAGGTATAGAGAGATTAAGTGATTTGTCCAAGGATATGGGTGTATTCTCCAGCAGATCAGTAAGACAGTCCAGCTTTCCTGTGCCCCAGCCTGCAGACTGCACTCCCAAACCACCCTTCCTTGGATCCTGAAGCGCTGAGAGACTTCCCACCCTCCTGTCGAAAGCAGGATCTGGGGTTGGTACTTTTGGCTTCACCCCTTATGGAAGGGGTTAGGCTAAGCTGTTGGCAATCAGCACACATCCAGGCATCCAGCAAATACCTGCAGCCTGTGGCATGCCAAGACTTTTGCTTCAAAACCCTTGGGAAATCCAGAGATAGTGGAAGTGATGCCAGCATCGTGATTCATGCATGCATCAGGCTGCAGGAACAGAGAGGCTCCTGAGGGGCACCGAGGTACCTGCACATACCCGACTGTCTCCTTAGTGCAGTACACCCCATGGCATTCCTTTCAGCCCCCATTTCCCACTGGCCAGCCCCAGCTGCCAGCACAAGGATTCCCTAGAGGCTTCTTTGGCAGAAAGCAGTTCCTTTCTTGCCCTGGTTTCTTTTTCCCTTCGCTGCATAAAATCAGTAAGGCAGCTGACGAGCGTGCAGAGAGGACAGGCGGGTACAGAGACAGCATTCAGGCTGCTGAATAGCGGGTGCTGTCAGCAGAGCTGGAGGACCCAGCCCAGGCCTCCTTGGCTCATTTGGAGTCGTACAGTAACAGTCGGCCTTTGCAAGTGGGAAACGTCACCCATGATGACAGCTAGAGAAGGCCATTCTCCCCAGCTGTGAGGAAAAGCAGATGTGTGGATGGTGACAGCTGTAACAGCTGGATGACCTCTACACGGGGCCACCTTCCAAACCAGCAGAGTGGATCCTTTCTCAAGCAGACCAGCCCTCCTCATTGTGCCGGCTTCAGGGTGTTGAAGAGGAGCAGTGAAGCAAAGGGTAAAGCACTGCTTTGGCCCTTCTGCAGTGGTTATGGCTCCTCTGCCCTGCTCTGGATGCTGCTGGCTTCAGCACACATGGGCAACCTAATGCAAGAAAGGACATGGTGAACAGCTTGTCCAATACAGCACCAGGAATAAGCAACGCCTCTGTTGAACCCCAGAAGGCTGCTCCTCTGAAAAGCATCACCCTGAAGCCCCACCAGCATTCACCCAGGGTGATGAGCAGAAGAAAGCACACAAGTGCAGGGTAAAATTTACCAGCTTGGTTTTGACAATCAGAAACCAGGCTTTACTTCCCACACTTGCACCTGCAATGACTGGGCAGCCTTCCTTGTAGCTTTTCATGGGAAAAGGAAGAAAATCCCCAGCCCATTGTTGTCCAGCTGAAAGTGCTCCACTTTTTCCACAGAATAATAACTAAGTCTATAAATACTTGCAGACAGAAGAAATCTCCCCACAGCAAAATGAGAAGTGCTGTGTTTATCAAAGAAAGAAATTAAAACCCCCACCAAGTTTCTGGTAAACAGTGAACTTCCTCATTGGGGAATCACTGCTGGACTAAACAAGATAAAAGGCAAAATTCACAAGCCTGAGACAAGATAAAATCCCTCACAATAAGAAAACTGTAAACTTGGAGAACTCCTATCATAGTTCTCCTATTAAACTAGACAAGTTCCAGACAGTTATGACCACTGTCACAAAGCAGTCTGATTTTCAGGCATAATGAGTGCTCAAAAGGAAGAAAGAAGAGAAAAAACCCACCCAGACTGCTTCTATTGATGCACCTACAAACCAGCATCGCCTGGCTTCACACCCATGTTGGGAGCATTAGGCTCCTCTTTGTTGCAAAGCATGAATCATGGAAGGAGGGAGGCAAACAATGTGTCTTGCTGGTTGTGGGCTGTGAACTGTGCAGATGAACCCAAGCAGCTCTGCGTGGGCTGCTCTGGAAGCTCAAACAAGACCCGTATTGAGAAGCAGCAGCTCTAACCTAGGAACTCTGAACTTTAACAGAACGGCAGCAGAAAGTGCACACAAAGCTTTTTTTCCAGTTAGCTGAGCAAACAACAGGCTTCTCTTCTCTCCTGGAAGGTGGGAAACTGCATCCAAGAAAAATTAAGGGGAAAAAAAAAGAGATAGAAGAGAAGCAAAACATGAAAATCACTGAGTTTTTACTGAGCTATCTTGTATTTTAGTCCCATGTTGCTTCATTATATGCAATAGAGAGCATAGGCATGAAACTTCAGGGGTAACACAGTGATGTCTTTCTTTGCAAAGGGTCTCAGTTTTCCCATGACAGAGCAACTGGTGAGTCATTGGAGGTCTCACACTGCCAAAAAACTTTGTTGGACACATCTTTTTACCATGCCGTGTTAGCAGACTGCCCATCAAATCAGAAGATCCCCAAAGCTTTACTAGGCTATGGGCTGCAGGTCTGTGCTTAGGTGGTTAGCAATGGATGTATCATCAGCAAATGGGGACTTACAGAATCATAGAATCATAGAATAGTTAGGGTTGGAAAGGACCTCAAGATCATCTAGTTCCAACCCCCCTGCCATAGGCAGGGACACCTCACACTAAACCATCCCACACAAGGCTTCATCCAACCTGGCCTTGAACACCGCCAGGGATGGAGCACTCACAACCTCCCTGGGCAACCCATTCCAGTGCCTCACCACCCTAACAGGAAAGAATTTCCTCCTTATATCCAATCTAAACTTCCCCTGTTTAAGTTTTAACCCGTTACCCCTTGTCCTGTCACTACAGTCCCTGATGAAGAGTCCCTCCCCAGCATCCCTATAGGCCCCCTTCAGATACTGGGAGGCTGCTATTAGGTCCCTACGAAGCCTTCTCTTCTCCAGGCTGAACAGCCCCAACTTCCTCAGCCTGTCTTCATATGGGAGGTGCTCCAGTCCCCTGATCATCCTCGTGGCCTCCTCTGGACTTGTTCCAGCAGTTCCATGTCCTTTTTATGTTGAGGACACCAGAACTGCACACACTACTGCAGGTGAGGTCTCACAAGAGCAGAGTAGAGGGGCAGGATCACCTCCTTCGGCCTGCTGGTCACGCTCCTTTTGATGCGGCCCAGGATACGGTTGTCTTTCTGGGCTGCGAGCACACACTGAAGCTGGCTCATGGTCATTTTCTCATCTACCAGCACCCCCAAGTCCTTCTCCACAGGGCAATATCACAGAGTGCCATGGAAAACCATGCAGGGACCTGGGACGGATCAGAATGTCACCCTGGAAGTGCTGCATCTTCAGTGTGCTGGAGAACCAGGTCGTACAGCAGTTGTGTAACATGGTAATGCCTGTTGGGATGGAACCCGGGTAGGAAAACATCAGGGAAGCAACTAAAGAAACATCAGCTCAGTAGCCAAGACAGTAAGGGCTGACTCAAATCAGGATAGCTGTCAACTAGAAAACTGTGGACTAAGTCAGGCAGGGCAGGCTGTTAAAGAGGGTACTCTTTCTAAGGTAAATGTCCCCAAGCAGGGCCTATTGGGATCCCTTCTCAGGGAGAGGAAAACAATTTTAAATTGTACAACACAGAAATCACATTTGCTGCCAAGCCCCTGCTGAATCCCACAGTGTTGTGACACACACATGATTTCCTATAAAGACTGATTCCCTTCTCTTCCCATGGTCCTTTCTGCCTATTTTTCCCCTTTCTCTTTCAGTTTTCAGTAAGACTGGTGGCTGGTTTTGGTTTCTTTCTGCCTTGCGAAGTCTTGCTCTCCTCTCCATCGTTCCATGTGGTTGACTTTGCTGCAGGGGTTGGTGACCACCTGACCTGCAACTTAAAGTACATCCGTTGTTTGCTATCTCATGTAATGCACAGCTATATCCAGGAAGGGGCTACTCAAGAGGTGTCTGATCAAGTAGAACAGCTGTTTTCAAGGAAAAGAAACATGCAAAAACCTCAACTACATGACAAACACATGTGGCTCTACTGCTGGAACCCAGCACAAGGAGGCATCCCACAGCCGCTTGCTCAGCCCAGTCTTGTTCTCCTCTGCTTTAATGAGGTCTTTGCTCTACAAAGGTGACAACATGTGCTCCTGCACCTCAGCTCAGGTCTTTGCCATGGCCTCTGGGTTAAGGGGCATGGTTGTAGTAAAAACCCTGTGTCAAAATTTGCATCATCCTTGTTCACTCTGCATGGTTACATCTAGAGGAAAGTACATTTCCATCCCTCTTTGCATTACAGAATAGCGGGCACACGGCTGCCCTAACACCTACCAGAGCCAGCCACCACAGGAGCCCCTCTTTCCCACAGATAAAGGAAGCCTGGATACCTCATTCCCAAAACAGCAACAAGGAAAATGCAAGGTCCTGATGAGATTAACTATCACAATGACTGTGAACGACAGCTTTCGAACAACACCCCACAGTTTGTACCACTTCAATACAAGTAATGGAGGTTAACTGCCAAAAACATCTGGAGATGGATTTCTCTCTTGCAGGCAAGACAAATTAAAGGAAGCTGCCAGATACACAGAGGGTTGTGTTGCTTTCAAGAGAAGACATGCACACTCACATACACATGCACACACCCTCTGAAGGCCTCATATCAAAGCATTTTCCCACCATTCTCTGTTGATTTAATGGCATCATTCTCCAATGAACAATAGAAACATAACAGAAGGGGAAAGCAATTATGTCTGAGAAAGCAAAAGCAAGAGCTCTGGAGTCAGAGAGAAAGACAGACACACAGCCCTGGAGTCCCCAGTCTTTTCCTTGCTGTTTCCTCTGCAGCAAGGGCTCATCTAGCCATGCCACCCACAACAGCCAGGGCTGGGCCTCCATTCCTACAGCTGAAAAGCAGAATGATTACTCAAGGCTATTGCACTAGTTCAGGGGAAAAACAGGTTTTAAAGTATCCTGAAGTATATGAGGGTAGGCTGGCAGAGCCTACAGAAACATTGTTATTGATTGCTAGATTTCTTCCATAATAATCTTGCTCAATTCCTTGTCCAAACATTGCACACAGTCCTCATCCATCCTCTTCAGGGTGACCTGGGAGCCTAAATACCAGGAGGGAGCACATGAGGTGCTGAGGTGCATGTGAGGAGCATATGCAGCTGAGGTGCTGAGCACTATTGATGCAGCAATGTGCAAACCGGAGATTTTTTTCTGGAAATTGACAGTCATCTGGAAATACACTCAAAAAATGAGAACAAAAAACCCCAAACACCACTCCCAGAAAATTCCCCAGCCTACAGACATCACCAGTGACACTCAATCCTCTTCCTAACAGCAAGATTCAAAGCAAGCCAACATTTACTAACCTTCAGTTCAGGGTTAAGAGGCATGGAAAGGAAAGGTTTAGGAGTGACTACTCCAGAGGTCAAATCACAAACCCACTCCTGCCATGAGTCACTGGTACTCAGTATCTCCCAGCAGTGCTCCAACATCTGCCTCCACAGGAGGCTATAAGCTTCCACCCACCCTCCCACACGCATGGGGATGCCCGAAGGTGACCCGAGGACAGTGCTGGATGTCCTCACTCTTACATTCAAGAGATGCCACCTTTATTCCTCTCCCACACCTCCCATTTGATGTTTCATTGAAGGCAGTGTGGATGAGCAGCCTCCCAGGAGCAAGGAGCTCCCCTGGTTGTTACGCATTGCCAAAGCAGCTGGGCACCACATGAGCTGTTTCAAGACACATGTGCCCTGTGGGGAAACACTAATGTTGTCCTAATGCTGCAGCGATGCTCCAGAGAAACAGAGGCTCTGCCGTGCTTCACAGCACAATCATTGCTTCCATCATTCAACAGGTTTTCAAATGCCATTCAAGTTTTTGTTTAGATGTGTCAGGTTATTAATCCACCTTGTCCAAGAAACTCCCAAATATGTTTCCTTAGTAGAACCTTTTTGTCCAATAATAATAAAACCCGATACTTACTGGTTGCCTTGGGGAAACAAATGTCACTCATAGGGAAGAGCCTCAGAAGAGAGCTTCTTCCAGGCCACCCAATTCATGCAATGGCTGCATGCACATCACTCTTCCAACATAGGTCCTGCTCACCATGTGAAAGAAACCTGTCCTAAGACAGTAGTTGGAGGAAAAATGGTGATAGAATACTTCTAAGCCAGGAGGGTACTGCGGTAAGTGATGCAGCAATATGCAAACTAGTGTGGAAGCAGTGAAGATAAAGGGTCAGGATGCTTGGACCATGGAGACTACTGGAAGTTCACACCACTGCATGAGGAGATACAACGTGAGCTCCCCTTGGTCTCCCTACAGATCCAGGCCCCACATGGTGTGGTAATCACTCAAGGAGCACGGATCAGAGAAGCCATGGACATTTACCTCCTGAGATAAGCAACTTCTGCAGTGGCCTACCTAATGGATGGCTCTTGGTTTGATAGTGATAGACCTGTCCCACTGCCCACAGGTGCATGGGGCAATTTCTTACAAGGTATGGTAGAGGCAAGCACCATAACAGCTGCCAAGGCTGAGAAACAAACCTTGTTTTACCATCAAGGTCACAGGAGAAGCCACCACCTGCACCCTGGGCTTGTGTCTCATCACCAAGCACCAGTAACTCAAACTCAGAGATTTACAGGTGGGAAAGAGAAGGATCAGGACAAAACCACTGCACCTTTGCCTCCTTCCCCAGCAGGGCCCCGCAGGAGCCCAGGGGGGCTGAGACAGCCGAGGACCAGGAAAAGACTGGCGTTCCTTTTTTTCCATGTGAATTGGAAGACTTCTCCGTTTCTATCCCAACTGTGAGGCATGGAAAATGAAAGACAGCTCTCAAACCAGCAAAACAACCATTTAACGGATAAAAGATTGTCTTACTGTGTCTGTCTTGCACTTTGTTTATATGAATGAGAGCCAGTTATCCAGGCTGGGAACAAGCCTCTGAATTAAATCTCTGAAACCCATTACATAAATATGCCAAAGGTATCACTAATCCTATCACAGATTTAAGAGTTAGATCATTATTTTCATTTACCATTTCAGCAGAAAATCTGTGACAAGAAACTGCTGATGAAAGAGCCCAAGCCCTCCCAGCAAATGCAGCTTCCTTGGAGCTTTTCTAAACTCACATTTGACTCTTTCATCTCCTTTTTAACAGTCTTCGGAGGCATGCTTGTTTGGCTGTAATTTACCCAGCCTGGCATTCCTCTTTTCTCAGCATTACACACTAATGAACAATTATGCCATCCTCAGTAACGGAGGATCCCTTCCCACCTAGTTTATTTGGGTAGCAATGGCTCATGGATGGATCCCTGCAGTTAGGGCAGCCCATGCTGTCCTCATTTGAAACCACACTGCCATGTTTTCCATACAAAAGGTAAACATAATAAAGTTAAGTGTTGACACTAATAAATTAATAGCTTTTAATGAAAGTAATAACTTGAAGGAACTCTCTATTTACTTACTGCCAGTCCACTGCTCTGCCTCCAGCACTGGAAGCAATTCAGTCGAGGACATGATTAGCATCTTGCAAGCAGGAACTGTCCTCGAGATAGTTTTCTTGTGTTCATAGGCATAAAGAGATGCACATCCTCACAACTGCTGGCTAGCTAGCAAGGAAAAAGGCAGCTACAGCCAAGCCTTCCAGCTTACAGAGAAGGAACTGAAGACTTCTGGCCATCCAAGCTGCCAACAGCCCAGAGAAGAAGAGAGAGCAGAGATGTTGCTTTGCCTACCTTGGATATTGCTCAAGGAGGAATCATATGCTGCCACTGCAAACATCTACTCAACCTGTTGACTCTCCTGCTTTTAAGCTCCAGCCTCCGAGACAAAGCCAAGCCAGCCAGGGAGCACAAAGCCACAAGAGCCTTTCAATCTTCTCAGGTTAGGAAAATACATGAGGATTATTTCTGTTGTGGTTTGTTGCAGTTTCATTTGTTTTATTGCTATCTGCTTGCCCTGGCTTTCTACGAAGCAGACAAGGAAAGCAGGTGAAGACAAATTACTAGGAAAACACTCACCATACATAGGGCTAGGCATACTTTGCTTCAGAATTCACTGAAAACAAAAAATGTTAATTTCTTGAGATAAAAGTAATTTTGATTTCACCCAGTTGTTTCAAGGATGGGGAGGAGGGATAAAGATAAGGAGATAGCAGGAGAAGGCTGGATCTCCAAAGACAGGGCAGTTGCCCTCTCGCCCTTACCTCCAATTGGGGTTGAGATCCCTCCCCTAATTGAAGTGACTTGAATTCATCTTCTCTGGAGGCTGCTCCATCCAAGTATGTTAGTACAGATGGGAAGGAGCATGGGCTCTTCCACCCAAAGAGCCCCACCTCAAACAGCAACTGGGATCTAACCACTATGAGTCCTTCTGATCTACTGAAAAGCTTCTACTTATTGTCCTTCATCACTTGAGTTTGGTTAAAATGAAACAATCTTTTGTGTGCCTCAAACCAATGTCAGACAGTCATCCCAGCGCAGTAATTTCTCTCACACTGACACCAATAGGAGTTTGCTGCCTCCCAACAGTTCCTTGTGTGAAAAAGTACCCAAGGGAAAAAAGTGCTTGCCCTGGTAGCCAGATGGATGGGTAGGAAGAAGCCATAAGCTCCATCTCAGCCTTCAGCAGGGACAACTATTAGAGCCACCTGAATAAAGTGCTGAACAGGTTGCAGGTGTAAGAGCTGCCCAGCTCTTCAGGGCTGCTCAAACCATCAAACTCCCCACCTCCTCCGTGGCATTCAAGACTCACACAATTAAATTTCCTCTCCATTTTTAATAACATCTGACTGAATTTCCAGGTGGGACATGCCAACTGATGGTTCTGCAAATCCCTCCTCTTGGAGGGCAGGGAAAACACAGGAAACCATTTTAGAGATGTGTAAGAGAAACTGGATCTATAGGAGCCTTCCAGAAACAGAACAATACATAGCAATTTCCCCACCTGCAGTTATCCATCCTCACCCAGAATTCTTCAGAGGCAATGCTCCATCATGTTTTACCCACATCCTCTGTATGCCTATCTAAGACTGTCATCTCTAAAGGACATTTGAAGGATGAGTGTTTCATGTTAGTAGAAAGCAACAGAAGACAAGTGAAATCCCTGATGCAAGCCAAGACTTAGTGAGGACCAGTGAGCCTGCCACTAGCTAGGGCAGGCAGGTATAGTAGGGGATAAAGGAGGGACTAGGAAAAACACCAGTCAAGACATTTTATATACTTATGCAGCTTATGCTGCAGCATCTCCCCCTCACCCTGAGCAGGCACCATGCAGAGACCATGCTCAGGTCCTGGAAACTGGTCTTGAAACAGCACCATGATCACAAGCTCTGCACCTTTGCTAGTGTAGGTATTTCTGTCAAACTGCAGAGTCAACTTCTGCAACACTTGATAAATTGGTTCTGCAAACCTGGGAAAGGCTACTGTGCAGTTAAACACTTGAGTAGTTCACTTTTTTCAATATCCATCCTTCATCACGGCCAGTCTTTTAGGTCAAAACACAAAACTTCAGCAACGGGGCTGATTGCCAAGGCTTTGGCAAAGATACTCAGCACTGATCGATGCTCAGGCTCCTGCTTCACCAATACGTGTTTTTCCTCTTAACACACCTCACTGCATTTAGACCTCTGCCATCAAATTTGCTGCCCTATTTTAGGAGGCTGCAGGAACTTGCTCTCCTGGCTGACACAAGGCACATTACCTTTTCTTGCATGAGTCAGCCGCCAGCAACAGGAGAGACCTTCTTTGTAATTGCAAAGGAATTAAGTGATTTTGAAGCAGGGGAGTGTTTTGGAGACAGCAGGAGCACTTCAAAAAAGGCTGCATTATGAGAAGCAAACTTCAAAAGAAGTGACAAGACTAGAGTGTTTGTGGTGCCTGAGGAAGTAATTAGAATTTAAAAGGGACACAGATCGGGCAAGTACACTAGGCTAAGGAAGATGAACTGCTGCCAGAAAAGTTCCTTTGACTTTTCCAGTGTAGTTTGCACCAGAAATGCAGTTTCATGAATATCGGTCTTAAAACAGTTTTAGAGAAAACCCTTGCATCTGTTGAAAGCAAGAGAAAGATGCCACCATCAAAAAACTAGATGCCTCCTGCTTCCATTTCTCTTTTCAGCTTGTTAATAGCTGCCTTGCTTTCATCGTTCCCAAAAAGGAGAGGGTTTCTGCAAACCCCTCAGAGATAAGCCATTTCTCAGAGGACTGGGTTTGTATACTGCACAGTTTATCTCCCTTCAGCCCACGGTGGGGCTGTTTTGACACAAAGGTTTCCAGAGTCCATAAGCACTGATGTTTGACCTGCCAGTAAGTGACCTTCAGGGTGAGGAGCACTGCTCCAGCTGGAGAGGTGTGATGTTAGTCAGAGATTAAACTGAATGCAAAACTTCCATGATCACTGCTAGATCTTTGCTGTGTCACAGGAGGCTTTGAACTGGTGATTCAAACAAATATGAGGCTGCAACAACAGAACTGCAGCTGAAAGGCTGTTCTGGTTTCCACCAGCAAGATGAAGCAGCTCATGACATACTCAATGCTAAGCCCCTTCCACCAGGAGGTCCCAACACTTCCTCGGAAAGCAAAAGTCAGAGATAAAGGTCTGCAGTAAAACCTAAGACCAAAAGATTTGCAGCTTTGGTGTGAAGCCAAAGTTCAACCAGGGCCATTTCTTCTCATCCTCTGTTCCCTACCTGAAGGCATTAATGCCCATTTTCTTGATCCTTTTCCCTACAGCAGACTCTTTTGGTCAGTGATTCATACCCAGACAGTGACTGAGACAGCTAAAATGAGTCAACAGCCTTTGGAAAGCAAACAAGGCTCATGTTGTGTTGTCTCACCGGCTGCAGGTGAGATGGTGAGTCAGGCTGGAGGAATGAGCTGGAGCAGCAGCACCTGGCAAAGGCCATCCCTCTGGACCACTCTCCCAGCTCAGTGGGTCACTGCAGTTAAGGCACTTGAGCTTCTTATCTGTCAAGTGTGCAACAAAAAACTTGCAAGGAGTTTGGCAAGCTTAAACAGGCTTCCAGTAACACTCTGAGGAAGCTTACAGGATGTCATAACACAAAGTAGTTACTGAAAATCATCTCAGCGTTCAAATGGTCCTCGTGGATTTTTAGTTCAAGCTGTGTAGGAACTCATCTACTTCAGGCTTGTGGATGCAACCCCAATCTCAAAGGAATGGAAGTTTTCACCCTATGTCATTTATCCCCACAGGCGCCACAGGACCTCTCTTCCCCAAGCTCCTGACATGATTTTGAGAGAAACTTAGTATTTGTGCAAATGCAGCTACTCCTGAATGAGGACTCCTAACAAGAAGGTGAATGAAGGGTGCCACATTTCAGGACTGGCAAACGCATCTTGCTACAGAAGATACCACTTCAGAATTTGCTTCAGGAGGTATCAGTGGTACCATCAGCCTGAACCACACACAAGCAGCCACCTGGGTATTTGGATCATAGAATCATAGGATCAGTTAGGTTGGAAAAGACCTTTAAGATCATCAAGTCCATAGGTGACTGAACACACTGCTTACCATGCTGATCCCTTAGTTACTGGCTGGAAATGAGTGTTTATTAACTATGTCAGTTCAACAGGGTGGGCAGGTCTACATGGACCTTCGGACTTGAACTGGAAGTTGGGAGCACTTCTTTGAGAGTACAGAAATACTGTGAGTATACATAAAGATCATATCGTTGCTGTGCAATCACCACATGTATCTACCAGAGCTGCATCTTCCTCTGTCTATACCAGATGAATATCCTATACAGCCCCACTGAAGCTTACAAAATCAGCTTTAATTTAAGCACAGAAGAGAAGGATGCCCTCTTGTCAGAAAACTCCAGTTTTATGCAGGCACAAACAGTGCAGAAATTTCCCCTTTCATGACAGATCCAGCTCTGGAGAACCCAAAACACTAGAGAAAAACCAAGATGAAAGAGAAACAAACACGAGCTGCACTTCATTAAAATGGGAACCACAAACCACTCAACGTTTAATGGGAAGCCCAAACTTGAGGATTTTGTTTGTTTTTAAGAAAAGGAAGGCAGAAGCCACCACCTTTCAATAGCCAACAATCCCACTGGGCCACCCCATCAGGATGGGAAGGTCTGAGGACCAAAACCAAGCTCAGATTGTGCAGCACCAAAGGCAACTCCTCTGCATACCAAACAGTAGTCCCTCTCTTCCATTTTCTCCCATTTAAGTCATTCCCCTACATATACATGTATACATTCTACTAGTGTTCCTGGGGGTGGGAGCCCCATCAAGACAGAGGCAGTGATCTCCAAGGCTCAGGCCTGATGACCTGTGTTTTCTGGCCCTGTTGCAGAGGGATAGCCACAAGACCAAAAACCAACCCTGAAAAACAAACATCTCTTGAACCGAGAGTCACAAGGCAACCCTAAACTTCTGTTTGAAAATATTCAGGCAGGATGTCTTGCTGAGCCGACACATCTGGTTTCCAGAAGGACTTCAGATGGGAGCAGCGCTGAACAAAAGCTTTTCAGGATGCCCATGGAAAGAGAGAAACAAAGAGCCTGGGAGACACTGCTGCAGACATGCAGCAAAGGGAGGACTTGGAGCTGAAGAGCCCTAAGGGAGCCATCACCATAGCTATCCCCACTCAGCACAGCTGCTAGTCCTGGATGTAACCTGAAGTCCTTTAGCCCCTGCATGTACCAAGTACAGTAGGGGAGTGATCTAAAGGCTGTATTCCACTTAATCCATCACTAATAAATGCATTTTTTAGCAACTCAGGACAACAGACATTTACAAAACACTGTACTATTGCAACTGACCTATTTATGGCCCTGGCTTAACTAAAGAAGTCAAGCATGAGGTTAATTCCATCCCTTGACGCATGTCCTGGCACACACAACCCACTTTTAAGCAAGTCTGTGATGGGATCTGAGCCTGTGCTCTGACTGCAGGAGGGACATCTCAGCAGTAAAACAGGCAGGAGCCTGCCCCTATACTTTCCCAACCGGCAGCTTAAAACCTCCCAGAGCATCCCAAACAGCGAGCAGAGAGGAGAGGAGCTCCTGAGATGTCCACTGTGCTCGTTCCTAACACGTTTCACCTTCTAATAAAGGCAGCAAGCAAGACAGATTTTCAATAGAGCAAAAATCCCTTTTCTTTCCCTCATTACACTAGTTGTGGAAGCATCCACTGAAAACTGGCTGGTACCCTCACCAGCACAGCCCTCCCTGCATGCTTCCCACTCAGACGTCTCTCTGCAAAGAGGGGAGAGGCAGGCAAGCTGGATGCATTTTGTCTCTTGCTTACCTAATAAAAACATAGATCATAAAAGGCTGGTTTCCAGGTCCTCACTGTAATCCAAGTAGAATTAACACAGGCGAGAAGGCAAATGCAGCATGTACCCAGGGGACCTGGAAACACCCGGCCATTCCCAAAATAGGAGCAGGGCTGGGACCCCCATTCCCGGCACTCGGCTCTCCCAGGCAAGCGCTGGGTCAGGAGGTGCATTCCTCTGACTAAAATACTATGAGAAAAAGCGATGCAGCAGCAGCAGCCCCAGCGCAGCCCCTGCAGAAACCAAGGGAGCTGCACTGGCCCCTGTCACCTCTGGGATGGTGCGGGAATGATGGGCCCCTGGGAAAGGGGCTGCTTCTCATGATGTCCCTGCAGAGTGCGTGGCACTCTTTGCGGCCCTATGGGATGCTGCAGTGCTGAGAGGTTCTGCTGAGATGCTGCTGGCTGCGTCAGGGAGATGGGAGATACACAGCAGTGCTCATTAAAAACGAGAAGTTAAAAGAAACCCACCAAAACCAACCTCCACCCTGAAATCAGCACAAAACCCGAGGGCAATCAGCTCATTGCCATAGGAACAGGTTTAGTGTTATGGCAGGCAGACAACTTGGTCCTGTAGCCCAGGGTCCTTGTGGTAACCTTGGGAAAGTCATCAGCTCTTGATTACAAATCTCAGGGAACATCGGATATTAGTGTCTGTACTGCCACGTTACATCTTGGCTCTGGCTAAGGCTTCCCTTGGCTCCCAAGGTGCTGGAAGACAAACATGTATTTTCTTTTCATTTCAAGATAGCTGAAAGCCACAGCCTGAGCAATGATGAGAACTGTGTGTGATTAGCAATAAATGAATAAGGCATCCTTAAACAAACAAACAAACAGAAATCCCCTGCCTCAAATCCCAGACCAGGACCCTGGGGAGCCAGAGGGATGCAGTAGTGGGGGAAACCATTGGGCCAACAAGCTTGAATCGATATCTGGCACTCCACAGACCCACTGCAGCATCAGGAGCCCACCTGCAAAACAGGGCTTAGAGGCTGGGGACTGCAATTTGGGGTCTCAGCATAGGATGTTTTGGGTCTCAGCATGGCACAAGATAGGACAGCGAGTCTTTGCCTGAGCTCCTAATAGAGGGTTTTCTTCCCCAACCTGGGCTGTACTGCCTTGCTGAGGCTTGACTTTCAAGGTGTTACCTGCTCTATAGCAGCTGCTGTACAACTCCCCTAAGTCCAAGGAGCCCATAACATACCTGCTTTCTATTTATTGCAAGCATGCAGATTGATTCTGCCTAGCCTCAAGGCACAGTGCAGACTTACTGCTTTGAGGCATGGCAGATTTAGGTTACATTCAGTTAGCAAAGCCCTTTTTAAAAGCTAGGCTAATAGAGTGACTCTTTGGCCCAAGCAGCGTGTCCCACAGGCTGCACTCACAGGAGTCCTTTCCTTTATTCACTTCCCATTTCCTGCCCTTTTGCTTCAGCAGCAAACTCCCTGTGCTCATAGTGTGGGTGGGATATACGGAGAGGAAAGGAGCACTCCCTCCCTACTGTACTTCTCATCCTCCACCACCTCCACCCATCACCATTCAGTATCAGGACCACAAGTTATTTCACCCAGCCCTTTCTAGGAAGGGGGAAGCTTGCAAACCCGGCCCTTTTGCTGAAAAGCAGCTTTTCCACAGAAAGCATGGAAAGAGATAAGAGCACCCGCAAGCAATGCTGGACATGTAGTTTCCACAATAAATCAATGCAATAGCACAGGGGGAAGTGCCTCCCCATGGTAAATGGCATCCCCAGGCAACTTTGCTCATTAGGAGACCAGCTGCCAGAGCAGGTGGAGAAAGACCCAGCAGAATGACCCAAACCTCCCTGCTGTTCCAGGAGGAAAGGGGATGGGGGATGCAAATAGGCTGCATGCCCACTGCAGAAATCTACCCTGATCCAAAGCAGCCCCTGGTGCTCCTTCTCACTCTCGTGTGAACAAGATCAAAGTTACATCGCTGCAGCTAATGCAGGGAGCAACTGAAATGGCCAGAGCTGCACAGGCAGCCTCCCATCACCTTGGGCACTGTGGGGTGAGAACAACCAGCCCTCATATCCTCACCGCAAGCATCACAAATCTTCAGAGCTCTTCCCTGTGCAAGCCTCTTTCCAGGTTGGAGCTCACATGTGAGTTTTCCCAGGGAAAAGCAAGCAAGTTTACCCCAGCCATTTGATGCCTCATCAATGGCTTTCTTGAACCGGCTGCTATTGATCACCTCACAGCTGAAACCCAGCGACCTGAGTCAGAAACCGAGCCTGAGGACAGCAAAAGCACATGGGGGGAACCCACCACCTCTGGCCAAGATCTTATGTGCATCAGTGTCTCCTCCCAGCCCCTGCAGTGTTCCAGGCTTTCTGGTTTTTAAACACAGAGGCAGCCCCACATGACTCAGCTGGCTGCTTCCCCTCAGGATTTACAGCTGGGATACAGGCAGCAGTGCAGGGGAAGGTAGAGGGAGTGGTTTTACACCCTGTGGAAACAATGCCATTTGTTTTGCTGGGCAGCCTTATACCCTCCAACAGGAACAGTCCTGCTGGTGAAGCAAAGCCAAGCACGGGAGCCATGCAGCATCCTCATTGAGCTGCATTGCAAGGTGCATCCTGCATCAAGCTACAGTAAACGTGTGGGATCCTGCCTGACCAAGCGCTTCAGCAGCTTTCCACCAGCACAGCTCTGGGTGTCAGAGGCGCTGACTCAATATGCTGTAATTTAAAACACAACTAATCTCTCCAGTTATGAAAATAATCAGTTATCCTCAGGACTTACTCCCTTTCCCTCTTCCCCTGAAAAATCAGGGATTACCCAGCCTTTCGCCTTTGGCTCCAGAACTGCTTTGCTGGAGGGATGGAAACCTTGACAGTGGTCACACTTAAGGAGTAGCAGATGTTCCTTTTCACTGGAAGTCCCTCCTGCCCAGCTGAACTCCAGTACGTGTAGGAGACCCAATCCTCTGGTGAAGAACCTCCCAGAGACACTTCCAACCCCTTAAGAGGTCAACTAAGGAGGATCAACACTGCAAACACCACACTTGGTTGGGCTGGAGGGCAACCTGGCCAGCAGCTCTGCCCACATCAACCACAGCTGGCCAGAGGTGGGAGCTCACCTTTGATTCCCAGCAAAAGAACAGAAAAGAACAGCTTGGGGGTGCCTGGGAAGTGACTGACCTGCCAAGAGAGACTCTGTGCTGAACCAACCAAATAAATAAGAGCGTTTTTTCTCCAGCCAAACCGAACTGCTGATGAAACCACCTTTCTGCATGACACATTTAGCAGTGCTTCGAGGAAATCAGGGAGGCAGCAAACCCATTAGCAGGGAAAAGCCTCTTCTTCCAGCCCTGACAGTACACTGTCAACGCTCGAGATTTTCATCTGCAGAATAGCTTAAGGGCCACAAGTTCACAGAGACCTGGAGTGTGCCAAAAGCAGATCCAGTGCAATGGGGTGGATGTTCATCCATGCAGCTGTGTCGTGTGCTAGAGGAACACAGGCTCTGCTCCAGGAACCTAAAACTCCCTTGACCAATATAGATTGTGCCTCTATGGAGCTGCATTATAGGCTGTCTTGCACACTCCTATTTAAATGTTCCTTCTCTGTTACTAAGGGTGTACTTAGCACAAGCAGCTGCTAGGGCTGGAGTAATGCATGCTCCATCCCAGATCCTTACTGCTCACAGAAATCCCTTCAAAGGGACTGTGCTGACAACTGAGAGGCTTCACTATTCCCACAGGAGAGTGGGGCAGGCACCTCTGGAGAGCGCCTAATCCAAGTCTCTGCCTGGAGCAGGATCAGCTGCAGCACATTACTCAGAGCAACCTGTTCTAGTTTATGATAAAAAGCTTTATCCTTACATTAAAAGGAATTTTTCCTGTATTCCGCTTCATGCTCACCGTCTCTTGTCCTTTCAAGACACCACTGAGGAAAGCCTATCTTCTCTACACCCCCTGCTCTGGGCATTTATACATGTGGATGAGATCTGCTTGGACTGATGCTTCTCTAGGCTGGATGGTCCCAGCTCTCTCAGCCTTTCCTCCTGTGACAGATGCTCCAGTCCATCACCTTCATAGCCTGAGACAGCTCCAGTACGTTCACCTTTCTTGTACCAGGGAGACCAGCATCAGAGCCAGCATTTCTCATGTTGTCTCACTAGGGGTGAATAAAGGGTGAAAACACAACCTTCCTTGACTTCCTGGCAACACAGGCCAGAAGCTGTTGCCTGTTGCCACCATAGCACATTGCTGGCTTGTGCTCAACATGGCGTCTACCAGGACCCCCAAGTGTTCATTGCAAAGCTGCTTTCCAGCTGGTTGGTCCCAGCATGTACAAGGTGCTGAGGTTTTTCCTCCCCAGGGGAAGGACTTTGCTCTTCTTCAACTTCAGGAGATCCCTGTTGGCTCATTCCTTCAGGCTATTGAGGTCCTTCCTAACAGCAGCACATCAACCACTCCTCCCAGTGCTCTATTATCTGTAAAAGACACTACCCCCTCAGCTGGGTCACTAACAAAGACATGGACCAGTACTGGCCCCAGTATCGACCCCTGGGGCACACCACTAGTGACTGGCCTCCAGCTGGATTTCTGTCTCCAGTCACAACCCATTGAGCATGGCAGTTCAACCAGTTTTCACCTCACCATCCACCCTCTGGCTTGTACTTCACCAGTTTGCCTAGGAGGATGTCATGGGAGCGTGTCGAAACCCGTAAAGAAGTCGGTAAACATCCACCGCTCCCCCTTCAGCCACCAAGCCAGTTACCAGAGCTTGACACACATCAAGGCTGTAAGATGATAGGCTGTAATAAATAAAGCCAACATTTTCCCAAGCTGTCTACTCATCAGAAGCTAAACATAAGTAGTAAGGTATGTTCGAGGTTCTTTATATGGTTATTTAGAGTGAGTAACATTGCATGTCTGTGGGTTGTTCGTGTTTCTGGTTTAGGATGAAAATACAGAGATAAGAATACTCGTATATCACCAGAGAGACAGAATCTGGTTCCCTCACCTGTATTTCTAGATGCCACCTTAAACCAAACAACAGATGCAGTAGATAGATACTGTGCTGGCTCATTTTAATCAGCATTCACCTGCATCCAGTTTACAGGAGAAACATTGGCACTGCATCAAGTTACAACACATGGTTTTGGCAGCATCTGAATGCCTCCCACTAGTGCATCACACTTTCTCTCTTGGCCTTTCTTTTCTTAGGTTTAGAAGAACTTCTTGTTCAGAAATTCTGTATAGTGTGTATACAAAAAAACATACAAACAGGTTGATGCTGCTTTGTTAATGTCTTGGTCTCTTGCCTTGTCACAGCCTGAACTTCATCCCAAGGGAACAATTCACTGTCTTGAAGGACCATTGACCTCAATTTCGTCAATAGACAGCATTGCTACAAGCAGACTGGCCTATTCCAACCAGAAGGAGAAAGTCTACCTGGAGAACCCTTACTATGCTGTCAGCACTTGCACTCTTTATCTTGTTTTAAAAGATACACACACAAGCAGCTCCTGGCTATAAGGGCAGCTTTGGACAGAGGATGTGTATACAGAACTCTCACAAAAGGGGCTAAAATACAGCTTACACAGTCTTCAACTACTCCCTGCAGGCAAGGGCCCTCCCCACACACCCAGGAGTTCAGGTAGAATACAAACCACAACCTTTTTCTTCTCCAGCCCCAAATCCAGGCAGTTCTTTACTTATCTACAAGCCCACCCCTCAGACCATAATATCCCAACCTGGGCACACATTTAAGCTGGACAAGGCTGCCCCTGTGTCTGAGCATCACCACTACATCCTAAGCCAGGAAGCATCCAGTTTTCCATCCAGAGACAGGCTTTAAGGCTGCAGCAACTACATTGCTTTTCAATTTACAGCAAACAAAATACTTGCTTTACAGCAGTCAAACCAAATACTTCCTATAAACTTTTCTCCATGTTGTGGGTGGGAAGGGAGTGGAGAAAAACAGATCAGAACAGTTTATTCAGGGTAAAAAGAAGAAGGAAAAAAAAAAAACCACACTGAAAACACTGAAAAAAGGCATTTGCTGGAGCAAAGTTGTTTTGACAGGAATCTTCTGTCTTCCTCTCCTTGTTTAACCCAGCCTGCTAAAACTAGTCTAACTTCCTTGAAGTCAATGGGAGATTTTCTCCAATATAGTGACAATTGAGACTGAAATAACACAAATTATGGATACAATCAGTAAAAAAGAAAATCAACTTTAAGAACCAGGGTTTTAGGTTGAGTATCATATTTCAAACATAGATATTAACAGCATGAAGGCCTTGGAGGGCTTGGACAGCTCCAGCCAACAAGCAGAGCCCAAGAGGTCCTGTGGAAACAGACAGTAAATTCCCCAGACTGAGTTTATTTGTTGGCAAAGACAGAGCAATTCCCTTCTGATTTATTTGTGCTTTGAAAGAGACATTCAACAGCTTCCCAGCATTAAGACATTTTCACCCTTAAGTCCAAAAAGGGGCTTTAAGCTACTTATGCCCAGTTACTGTATATTTCCACAACAGCACAGAGCCTTGGCAGGCTTCTCAACCAGCTGGTGAGCCTCAAATCCACCAGCATGTGAGGAATAAAACATTTTTCCTCCCAAATTTCTGAGCAGCTGTTTCTCAGGAAAGGCACTGGCCAACTTTCAATGGATCTGCATAGCTGCAGCGCAGGAAGTAGATGTGATCACTTCAACATTGCACACAAAGCCAAGGGTGTCTTCACCTCTCCAGCACCATTTTAGCAGTGATAATTCCATAGCACAGAAAATGTTTCTTGAGTTAATCTGGACAGGCTTGCTAGAAATGCAGATGTGTCTAAGGACTGACGATAACTCTGCTCTATTTGCATTACAGCCCCCTTCATATCATTTCCATGAGTTCACTTTGGGAAACATCAAGGTTATCTCAGGGACCCAAAAAGCTCCCAAACCTGTAGAGCTAGCAAGACCCCTGTGCTCCTCTTTCCTTTTCCCTGCCTTCAGCTACATGGTTTCAGGTCTCCCTTGCATTTGTGATGGTATCCATCACACCCTGCACTGAGCCATATCAGCTCCAAGTTGAAGATATATGCAGCACAACATGTTTGATGTTTGTTGATGGTTTGTTGTGTTTGGGGTTTCTTTCAGAACTGGCTCAGAGGTGGACTGACAGAGCAGGCACAGCACAAGCAGCTGAAGAGCCTGGCTAGGGCTAGAGCTCCCTTTCCGGTGGGTGTGAGGTGTTCAGCAGCTCAGGTCCTCAGCTGTGAGGTGTGATGACACCCTCAGAGACCTCGCACTCACTTCACCCACTCCCTTCAGGCTCTCACTGCATTGGAAACTGTTGAAGGTCAGATTCTCCCATCCCTTTCTCCCCCATCACTCCCGCCCCCCCCCCCCCCCCCCACCTCTGGCATCTCTGCTAACGCGAAGCCACCCACACTCTCCATGTGACAGCTCCATCCACTAACGTTTAACAGCTGACATTCTTCCCTAATTTGTTGATTCCGAGCCATGTTTTCTTACACAGTAACACTCCAGAGCATCAGAACTATTTAATGTGGGGAAAAGCCCATTGATTCCCACCAGAAGGTCCCTTCTTGTTCATATGTGCATGATGCTCATCACTAAAACGCACCTTCAATAAATCACAGCGCACTGCCCTGATCACTACCTCAGTGTACAAGAGTCTTCCTGAAGCCAGAATGTGAACTTCTCACTAAACCACTACATGCTGTGTCCTGCCCATTATCCTCACTTACAAACCAGAAACAAACAAACACAAAAATACCACCCCCCCAACCCCCCCCCCCGAAACATACACCACATGCTGGAAAACCCCCAAACCTCCTCCTGGTTCTCACATCAGCAGCAAGGACACTTGGCTGCATTCTCAGGGCCAAAGTGCCCAGTAACCAGTGGCCAAAGGGAGACTGCTCCAAGTTGTGCTGAACCCAAGCAACTCCTCCAGGAGGGAGGCTCTGTGTCACAGTGTACTTCTCTGCCGGCAATTCCCCTGCACTAGCCAGAGCACACACATCTGTGTCTAGGACTGTGTTGCTGCCACTCTTTGTCAAGGATAACCCTTCAGTTACATCAACTCGAGCATGCTCACCCCAAAAAGCATGCACTGGTGTTTCCTGCACAGGTGCCAGGCTAATGATGGCTTGTTTCCAGGGAGAAGCTCCCAGACTGCTGCTGCTACCAAGCCCTGCACAACAGAGAACCCAGCACAGGACCTTGCTGAGTGCATGCCCTCCTCCAGGACACTTAGTGCCGCTGCAGGGGATGTGCTGCTGCTCTGCATCCTTTCCCCACCGTATGCTCTGTCTCATGAGATCATAGTCATGCCATAAGGCTGATAGGAAGGTCTTAGGGCACTTTTACATTATCAGTGTGCAACACTACTGGAATCTCCATGCTCTGGGCACAGGTGATACTTCTTCCTACTGGTGCCAAGTATACTGCTGGAGGTTTGGGAAGGAAATCATAGAATGGTTTGGGCTGGAAAGGACCTTAAGATCATCCAGTTCCAACCCCCTGCCAGGGGCAGGGATGCCTCACACTAAACCATGTCACCCAAGGCTCTGTCCAACCTGGCCTTGAACACTGCCAGGGATGAAGCATTTAAAATTTCCTTGGGCAACCCATTCCAGTGCCTCACCACCCTCACAGGGAAGAGCTTCTTCCTTAGATCTAACCTGAACTTCCACTGTTTGAACCCTACCTGGGTTGGGGCTTTCCAAGACTGCTGAGCCACTGTAGCCTTACCTGGAGGGACAAGCAAGTAAACTGCAGTGCAAAAGGCTCAGACAGATGGAAAGAAAGGGATAAGTTTCACCTCAATCACCATGAGGTAGATGTTCATCACAGTCTCTTACCATTTGCTATCCTCTACAGATTCAGAGCCCAGATCAGTTTCAGGTTAGTGGAAACCCTATCTACTTCTGCTGGGTTTGGGTCAGGCCCCTCCTAGCTAAAAAAACGACCCAACAAGTCAGTGTTAATGCAGCATGCATGGAGCTTCCACTCCCATTAGCAGGTCTCTCCGAGAGGACACAATTTTCCATCCATGCATTAAGCCAGTCCAATACTGACATCAGCTCGTTTCCATTGATCCTGATTACATAATAGTGACTTAATTCTCCATAGAATTGAATTTTCCATATGTTTGGATCTTTTGCAGTGGCTACATGACTTCCTTGTTCCCTGCTGGATTTATCATCTTTTTTTCTTATACTTAAAAATCACGGTTTTCTCTGCAAGCACAGATTTCTACAGACCTGCTTTGGTTTTCTGATAAAGTATTTATTACATCCATTTCCTTCCATCTAAAAGAGACTTCACAACTCTGCAGCACTGGACACACCTATAGCTATGAGGACTGCCACCAGTTCAGGACTGAAGCTGCATTTTGTAGCGACAAACTAAAAGTAGTTAATAACTGTTATGGCACCCAAGTGTTCAGGTATATTTACTACTCATTCACAAGCACCCATTTTATGAGATTCATAAGTTGTCCAAAACTCCAAACTGATTGTAAAGGTTATAGTTTTATAGCTGTAGATGAATATTCTCACTCTGTGTCCGCCCAACAGTCAGGACTGTTCCTGTCGTAAGGTAGAACTATCACAAGCTCTCAATGGCTTCACTCAGTAACACTCGTAACACCTCCCGTCAGGTCCTTTTGGCTGTTTCCTGGAGGACTGGAGCCCACATTTCCAAGCTCTTTGCTAACTTACACATTACCAGGGCTATTCACAAGAAAATGCTTTAATACTCACATGGTGCCATTGGGTAAAGCCATTAATTTTCATACTACTGCTTGATAGCAAAGGCAGCGCTATGCACATGAGACAGGAGCAAACTGAAGCATGGGAATAACAGAAAGCACCACCAGAAAGTAGGAGTACGTCTGTATTGCCATGCTACAGACTGATGGAGGTTTGTGTGGAATCACCCAGAACTGCAATGCATTTTCAGTCCATCAGCCTCTCGCTTGTGTGTCATGGTCAGTTTTGTTCTGTCTTAACCTTGACACAATCAAACATGATCCCCTTCCCACCCCTGCAATATCCCTTCTTTTTGGCTTCACTGAACTTTTTTCCACCTTTATGCTGATTTTAATCCAAAGAATCCTACAAACCTCTGCCAGGCTCAGTGGAGCTATACACATACTTGGAAGATAGCAGAAGTTCTTCAGCACTTCTGTAGATTATGGTTTACAAGATCAATTACAACATTGATCCTATCTGAGAAGACTAGTTAGAGAACAGGCTAAATTCACCTAACGCTTTTCTTCCAATCCTCCTTCCCTATCTTACTTATATTCCCACCTACCTCCCAAGTTTCAGGAGTCCATGTGTGGGCAATGAGTACAATTCCCAGCAGAGCAAGGCTCAGATTTCTTGCCAAATCAGCACTTTGTTCAGCAGGAATACAAAAGCTGCCCTGATAAGTAACTTGAGAAGTTGTAGGAAAGGCTACAGCATCTACAACTGCATGAGCAGACTCCAGCCCCTAGCAATGAAAGGGTGGAGATGAAGGAGGAGAGCACAAGTGACAGCTGAGCACGGCTTGCACAGCCTGGAGAAGGCCTGGGGGGCTTAAAGCAGCCCTCCAACACCTACCAGGACACTAGGAGAAGACCCAGCTCCCCAGAGGCACATGGTGGGAGAACAAGAAGTGGAATCAATTGAAACAGGGAGGTGCCAACAGGATACATAGAGGGAAAAATATCTCCATGAAGATTTGTTGTAGCAGGTCTGCCCTCTGAGGTTTTCAAGGCTTGACAGGACAGATCCCCAGACAACCTTGTCCAAGTTCAGTGTTGGCCCTGCTCTGAGCAGGAGACCAGGGTGGAGACTTCTCCAGTCCTTTTGGAGCCAAATAGCAAAGCATCATTAAAATACATTCAAAACTATTCAATTGAAGAGACTGGGATGTAGGGGAAAGACAAACCGAAAGGACTCTTGGGCAGAAGTTTTCTCTGTGGCAGGGGAGACACTGCTGAAGTACAACTTTGTAAAACCTTAATGCAACCATCTGCTCCTCAAGCCTTCATAGAGAGACCCTCCCTCTGTCTCTGCAGGACTTTGAAATGGTGATAGTTCCTGGAAATACATCAACAAAACAAGCCACAGTGATGGAATGTACAACGGGAAGTTGGAAGAGGAAGAGAAGGATCTGTTGACATCTGGGAGCGCTCAAACCTCTCTGCTGTAGAATGGGCAGCAGCTGCCTTCTTCCTCCCACATTCCCCATGGTGAAAGCACCTGCAACTGTGTTCCTTTCTCCTGGAGAAAGGGATGCCATCTATCAGCCCAGCTCTGTACCAGCATGAGGTCAGTCCCTGGCCACCTCTCGCCACCTGCAGTTCCTGAACCAGCTCCAGGCACAGCCTCTGCCCTCACACATACACAGGCCTGACCAGTCTCACAGTGATATGGCTGTGACAATCATGAAGACCAGGATGGTTTCGATTTGGTGACAGCATGCAATGTGGGTAACTGCATCCTCTGTGCATCCCCTGGTACAGACACACTCTCTCGAGTTCCCACATTGCAGCACTGGCTGTTCTTTGGCATCAGTGAAAATGCTTGGGGTCTGTCTTGCCAAGAAAAGAAATTATTTTATTCTTCCATTATATATATAACCAATACTAATAATGTGATGCCTTTATACATAGAATCCCAGACTGGTTTGGACTGGAAGGGATGTTAAAGCTCATCTCATTCCAGCCCCCTGCCACGGGCAGGGACACCTTCCACGAGACCAGGTTGCTCGAAGCCCCTTCCAACCTGGCCTCGAACACTGCCAGGAATGGGGCAGCCACAGCTTCTCTGGGCACCCTGTGCCAGTGCCTCAGCACTCTCACAGGGAAGAGCTTCTTCCCAAAACTTGCAGCCAACCATTTTGATTCAGCTGTTCTCAAATGCAATATTCCAGAAAGCATGCATCTTCTGGTGTTCTCCCTATTGAAATGTGAAATATTCCCAATAAGGCGACTTGCCACAGTTTTCTTAGGGATTATTCCATGGTCTGGGACATCTCATTACAATTATGGATATGATGGAGTTCTAACTGGAAATCTAAAGGATCTTTTCTGTCTCTGATTTCACCACCTCTGTACCTGCACAGCTTGGGCTAACTAATCAGACTACTCTTTTGTAACAAATTCTGTGACCATAGCTACAACAGGGAAGTTCCTGCTGCCGGGCATCTCTGAAGGATCTGCACATCCTTGACATCCCAAGTTAGTCCATTCACAGTTCTTTTCTACCCAATGGTCTGCTCCCTCTCCCCAGCACACTGCTCCAGCTCCCATTGCTGCCCAGTCTGCCAGCAACCCAAGCCAGGAAAGTAACCTGGTGAAAAGCTAGTAGCTGTCTGCTAGTGAGGAGAATGGGTACCAGAGATGGTGCAGGCAAGGAGGTGTGACATCCTCCCTGTGTGTGGGTGAGGCTGAGGGCTGGGACATCCTTCTCAGCAGGAGCAAACTGTTAGATAGCAGGATACCTCACAAAGTGACTGTGCCCAAGAAGTCTCCATCACCTACTGCATGCATGGAAATGTTCTGAGGTCCTCCACAGGTAGACATTACCTATTTGTTCTTAGCCTATAGAGGCCAGCAGCACAGAACAAAACATAGGTCCGTGGCTGCATGTACAATAAAGCCGCAGAAATAACAAACACGACTGGCACTTTCCTTCCATACTGGGAATTGCCAACAGCCTGCTGGTCCGTGCCAGACGCGTTTCAGCACATCCCCAGGATGCTGGCCATGCAGCACACCAACCCAACCGCACAGCTCAGTGCGCACGCGTGCTGCGGCAGCACAGGGACCCAGGCTGGCTCCAGCTGTGTTTATTTGGCCAGCTGCAGTGCCACAAAACACAGCTGCATTGATCTGCAGCCGGACACCTGGCTGCAGATGAAAGCAGCTCAGTAGCAAGGAGCTGGCCATCCCTGCTCCATGCAACGGGTGCTGACCCGGTCACCGAGCGGGGTCTGACCGCATCTGCCTTCTCATCCACAGTGCTGCAAACGGTGACAAAGGGGACACATTGAGTCAGCACACATGGGTTACTGAGCCTGACCTGCGGTCAGGAGATCCCAGTTTTCATCCTGGTCCCACCTTTGGCTTGAGCTGCGCTGTAGGAAGTCTTTCCCCTTCCTTGTTTGTCCACGTTGCTCATTATTCCTCGATAGAAATGATGTTCCTCCTCAGTCCTTTCTGGCTTCAGAAAGACTCTTGGCAACCAAGATCAGAAGTTGTTTTTTCTCTTTAGAAAAGCCTCTAAGCTTCATTTCAGATGTTATGGTTTTCATTTTCACATAATATACACTTTGACTGATGTGTCAAAGCCATCATAGCCTAAATCTTTGGGTTTTATTTCTAAACTCACTATAAAGAGTTGTTCCCTGCTACTGACTGAATCATCTCCTCTAGATCAAAGCTTCTCCTGCTCAAATTGAAACAAAACAGTTTGGCATTTGGCTCTTTCATCTAGAAGCCAGCTCCGTCTGTACTAAGCAGCAGCTCCCTTTACATATTCAGAATGGAATATCTCACTTCCTTCTGTCTGTACTGTGGCAGGGCACGCCTGCACATTTGGGAATAACAGACCAAGAGAGAATGTATGAATGAGGGGAGGCAATCCTACAGGCAAGGACTGAGAGAAAATCTGAAACTCCAACTCAGAATCTGAGATCAGCAAAGCTCTCAGCAGCACCGTTTCACCAGCAGCTGAAGAGGATTCAGCCCAAAGCACCAGAGAAGTTGAAAGTTGGGGCTGTTCAGCCTGGAGAAGAGAAGGCTGCGTGGAGACCTCATAGCAGCCTTCCAGTATCTGAAGGGGGCCTATAGGGATGCTGGGGATGGACTCCTCATTAAGGACTGTAGTGATAGGACAAAGGGTAGTGGGTTAAAACTTAAACAGGAGAAGTTTAGATTGGATGTAAGGAAGAAATTCTTTACTGTAAGGGTGGTGAGGCATTGGAATGGGTGGCACGGGGATATTGTGAATGCTCCATCCCTGGCAGTGTTCAAGGCCAGGCTGGACAGAGCCTTGGGTGGGATGGTTTAGTGTGAGGTGTCCCTGTCCATGGCAGGGGGGTTGGAACTGGATGATCTTAAGCTCCTTTCCAACCCTAACTGTTCTATGATTCTTTGCCATGGACTGAAAGGGTCTGTGCTGCAGTGCTGGCTCCACTATCAGCTCTGCAGCCTCAGCACCAGGGGCCCTCAGCCCTTGCAGAGATGACCACAGTTGATTTGGCTGCATTTCCACGTCTCCAGTGCAGAAGAGCCTCCTCATCTTTCATGGTCCAAATAATTATGTCTGGAGCAAGGGTCAGTGCCTCTGTGCTATTAGCACCCGGAACTGTTAGCATTGCTGTTTGGCTAAGAAGTTGCCAGCTCTACATTCCTCCTCTATCACAAGTCAACTTTTGTTATGTTAAATGTAGATTTCCTGGCACGTAAAAAGCATCTTTATCAACTGCACCAGAAATATGGTAAAGTAACGTATTGATAAAATGCATCAATAGAAATTGTGATGTATTAATAAGACTCGGTAAATCTTGCAATAAATCTAATATAAATCTTAGATCCATCAAGATACTTGTGGTCAGCCCATTGACTATGTTGGAATGACACTAGGAATGAAATTGGCCCTTCCCACCTCCCCTAAGCGTGGGCCAAGAGACATTCATGTTTATCAGGAAAAACAAGAACATATGCTGAAAACAGAGCATTTCCAACAAAAACCTCAATCCAGCATGGGAACAGCAGCAAACTGCTAAGATTTTGTAGCTAACTGGGAATGTGAGTGTGAGGTTGTCTGACCAGAGTTAAATGTTGTAAGAATACCTTAAAAGAAAGCATGGGTGTATCTTCCAGACCTACACATTTCTTAATGGAGACATGTACAGCAGTTAACTGATGTGCGAACATGGGATCTGGAAGTGGTACACAACAGTCCATGGTTCTTACCCTGGTTTTAGAGTAAGATGAGTTTCAAAGAGACACTGAGCAGTCTACATTAACTGCAAGGATCCTCCATTCTATTACACACATGGCACCAACAGGACACCCCACATATGCTTTTCAACCCCTCTCACACAAGCATCTGGTTGTGCTTGTGTTGGTCCCTGTGGCTCTGACAATCCTGTGGTATTTGTAGCTGACCACCACAAGAATAAAAGACTCACCATAGCTCAAACTATACGAGCAGCAAATTAAAAACAACCCAGCACACAACCCTAGGTGGATGTCATTATTTCAGCCAAAGAATTGAAGGAAGGCTGACGCAGCCAGCCCAAAGAAACATGAATGTGAAATTCTATGGTGTTTAATACACAATTTCAACCAGAGTCAGCCTGTGCATGGCTCACAGGCAGTGCAGATGCCCAACAGCCAGGCATATCCATGCTCCCTACAGCACCCCAGGATCTTCACAATCTCAGCATCGCCTGAAGCTCGCTGCAGTCAATTCTACGCAATATAATAAAACTGTCATTGCTCTCTTGGTTTAATAGCTCCAGTGAACTATCAGAATTCAAAATAAATCATTCTGGTTTGGGGAATGCTGAGCCTCCTGGGTCTAGAAAGCATTTGTTTCTCTTCTCAGTCAGACATGGGAATTCAGCCTTTAGGGTAACATACAGGAACTCTGATTGCCATTTCGCTTCCCCTCACCCTGCCAACTCCCACTTCAATTTCCAGAAATAGAACTCAGAGAGCGTCTGCCTGAACAACCTGATCTGAAAACTACGCTCATTTTAAGTTAACTAGCGCAGAGTGCTAACAGACACTGGCTCAGAACAACTACATCCTCATCCAGATCAGTTCTGCTTCATATAGTGCCAGTTTATGCTGGCTCAGTATAAGGCAGTGTAACCCATTTAAATAGATGTGATGAGTATTTTGGCATATATAGGTGATTAAATCAACAGCCCACTGAGCTCAAAGTGTGACTGGCTACCATGATCAAAGTGTTCAGATAACAGACCACATCAACAGTGTCTCAATAGCTGTGGATCAGGATCACAGACAGAATTACAATGCAGCATCCCAGAAACCAAGTGTATAGGTCAGTATAACTCAAGACTGATTTAGAAAACTGGTGAATTTTCGTAAACCCAGGCCTTGGAGTTCACATAGACTCAGATAAGAGCCAAGCCACACTTGTGAGAGTTGACGCATTTGACACGCTTTAATCAGTTACAGCGTATGGGGTCTGAACGGTATTGCATTAGAACAAGCTAATAATTCCTTTCACCACTCAAAGGACAACCTAAATTCCAAGAATTATCATCTCACTAGGGGAACAAATTCAAAACTCTCGCTAGAGCAAATTAAATTGACGTGGCATCTAGGAACTAGATAATAACATCGGCCTAGCACTGCTCATTACAGAAAGCTAAAAGACACTGTGAAAGGATCCATGTATATGTATTCTGTAATATGACTGGAAGAGAGAAGATGGGATAAGGTTGAAGCAGTAATGAGAACCTGTGTTTATACAAAACGATGCCATGCTTAACAGAAGAGTAAATCATTTACAAGTGTTTCTTTGCTAAATGGTATGGTAGCTGACTTCTGTTTCCTATCAGAAAGAAGAGACATGACCTTTTTGTTTTGTATTAAGGTGAGTGCATCTCTGCCGTAAGCCACAGAGAATGTGCATTGGTCCTTATTCCACACAGTCCTGGCCCAGTAATAAGACAAGTCCTTGTCAGCAGAAAAGGAATTACTGATTCCTCACTGTTAGGATTAGTTAAGTAACAGAACCCAGTAACACTTGATTAGGCCCATCATGAGAAGTTAGCCCTCACATTTTCCTACAGCTTTCTCACAGACCAGCCAAAAGAGGTCTCAGCAGATGAACTGATGGGGTGAGAAGGCAGAGCACCCAGGAAGGTGCTTTGCAGCGATTTGTTGTAGAGGCTTCTAAAGATACCAAGACCATGCACAGGCTGAGCATCACCAACCACATTTATCTCTGACAATGCTGCACAAGAGATGGGGAGCACAAATACTGGGGTAAGGCGAAAACCAAAACCACCCCAAAGAGTTACATACACATTTCACTGGAAACTCTGCACTGCCCTGGGGTACCTATAAGCATCTCTCAGTGACAGAGGTGAAGTTGCTGAGCTCCAATATCACCTGCAGCCCCAGGCACTGAGTGCAACAAGCCCCACATGAAGCAAAACACCCGCATGGGTTGGAAAAACTCAGGGGGAGAAGCACGTAGCCACTGTGCAGCAGAGACGGTGAGAACCACCCTCCTCCGTGTGCAGCCACATCTTCTGTGGGGTCAGCCCTGGAGGGACATCTCCTGCACCACAGGCAGCAGCCAGGCTTGCCTGCCCTTACATCACACCTTCTATTGGGCATCGCTCGTGCAGTTTCGCACACTACTCATCTTCCAGCAAAAATTGCTGCCTTCACCCATGCGCACGTATAACCAAACTCACAACAGGGACCAGAAACCTGGCTGTGCTTAAAGGAGATGGATGCACTCCTCAACCCAGCTAACTACAGCAAGGTAAAGATACCTCAGCTCCTTTGTAGATTGAGCCTGATAAGCCCAAGCAGTTCTCTTCTCAAGCAGGGTCTTATCATACTCCAGCAGCTGCCAAGATCAGGCAATCCTATAAGCAGATGTTGAACTGTACATTACAATGCCAGCTCTCTGCCTGATCCCGTGTACCCCAGGGTGGTGTGGAGAAGCCTGAAAAGTACAGCAACAAAAGCAGCTGAAGTTCCCACCATTCCAGACTACACGGCACATTTTTAGAGACTGCAGTAAAACACAAGAGATCCTTGAAGACACTGGATTTAAACAAAGGAGACAGGACACAGCTCCCAGCCGAGCAGCAGGGATGAAGCTGCTGATGGGATGCATGGGGCAGATGGCCTCCAGCTGTTACAAGCTGAAGTCTGGCCTTGCCACATCTCCTCTTTTAAAGGCAGCCCCAATGTCTACATATGTGATATTTTGCTGCCACAAGTGGTGGCCATTTAACCACCAGGTACACCAAAGTGGTACAGCAGGTACTGAAGAGCATCTCTGCATTACTACTGATTTCAGCTCATTCCCAGTGGAACCATCATAGTAGGAGCTGGTTGGCACTGGGACTGGACACACACACTGGTTTATTCCACAGAGATGCCAAACACACAGTGCTACTGGAAGGCTGCGCGGCTTCATTCCTCAGCAGAAGGAAGCTCCGTATTTCACATACGTGTGTGGAGAGACTTCCAGCTAAAGCCACCAGTGGCATCACAAAACCTTGTGCAACTCAAATTCCCTACGAGCCAGCTCCTTCTTCCCAACCTTAATAGTTGTCATACTTGGTAGTGATAAATATCAATGATGAGATCTGCAGAGTGAGTCCTGATCAGAGATTTCTTTGCAGATACCTTATCTCTGCTCACAGGAGCCTGCACACACACTTCCCCTCCCACCTGCCTCAGAGCACATGCACGCTCTGGGAAAGAGATCCATGCTCCCCATATAACTCTCTCCTGGAGGGACAGGCTCAAGCCACAGCTTGAGCATGAGCTGCAAGAATGGCCTGGCTCAGACTCACCTCTTTCAAAGCACTGCTGCCAAAGTGTTACGTGAACTTCAACAAGCATCCCCGCTGCTCAGCTGCCCACCTCGACACCCCAAACTCAGTGCCCACTCTGGAAAGCTCATATGCATTATTAGCGTGACTGGGGGTCTAAAGTTACTGTTTAAAACATTCAGTTTCCTGGTTATCTCAGGAGCTTCCTATGCTCAGAGGTAAGAAGCCCACAGGGTGAACTGGCAGCTAAGGCTTGTGGATCCCTATTTCCCAGGCTCCTTCTAAGCCTTGCACTATACTTTAAGCCTAAGCAGTTCTTTATGCAAAACAAAGCACAGTCCACCCAACGGGGGGAAATATTAGCTCTTATTAAACTGCAAGTGGCCAAGTCCATATGTTATATAGGAGTTTCAGTCTGATCCCATAATTCTAAGATATTAACTTCCAGACAGAGCTGTTTATAACCGAAGACAACACTGCCATATACCAGACCATCCTCAAACATGGCTTCCATGGAATTCTGCACACAAAGAAAGCAGTAGGTCAGTGGGGAAAAAAAGAAAAAAGGTATTTTAGTGAGTCCAGACTAAACTTCTGAACTAACTTCTGACTAATCTTCTGAACTTTAGACCAAACCAATGCACCTCCCAGGCCTCCCCTCTGCGGCACCCTGATACACTGCGGGTCCCACACTGGCATAACCCACGTCCACTGTCGCACCCAGCCTGTGCAGGATGGGCAATGGGAAGCCAAACCCTCCCTGCCAGCAGGAATTGCCACACTCCTGCCTCCTTTAGCAACAGCTGCTCCCACGGCCATCCCAGCCCAAGTTAAACCACTCCAAGTGGTTTCAGCCTCAGTTGGTTTCTTTTGACTACAGCCGGAAGGGGAAGATAATTCAGACCCAGCGCTCAGCCCCACAGAAGGGGACACACAGGCACAGGTCCAGCCCTGCTTCACTGGGGCTTGGAGCAACCTGCTCTACTGGAAGGTGTCCCTGCCCGTAGCAGGGGGTTGGAACTGGATGAGCTTTAAGGTTCCTTCCAACAAAAGCCATTCAATGGTTCTCAAAGAGCTTGGTTCCCCTGGCCACCCTTAGCAACTTGTGTTTCCTCCGGAGGTGATTTTTTCCTCCTAAAGCTCTGCACTCCCTGGATTCAAATAAATGTATCATTTTGTTTTGTTTTAAAGTAAAGAAGAACTTTGGGTACCAGAAGATCAATGTCTTCATGCTGAAGACTTCCACACAGATTTTACTTTTTACAGTCGTTCCCCCAGTTCACACAAATTTTGCCATAGACTGTAGCACATAGCAAGAAGTCCCCAAATTTGACCCCTCCTCTTCTTCAAATCACAGCCTAGCTCTTACAATGGAAATGCCTTCTCCCAGCTACTGCCAGGGAATGTGCCTGCTGACTGTCACTTCCCTTCCCACCCCATAACCACAGCCAAATAAGTGGTTCCAGCCCAGAAACTGGTCTTGGCACTTGCACCAGCAGCTCCATGGGGCAAGCCCATGTCAGACACATCTCTGACCCACAGAGCTGTGCTGACAATCTGCAGCACACACTGGACCAGTCCGTCCTGTCTGCTGACCCGAGAGATCAGCACAAGTGACTCAACTTCCAAGATGAAGTAAACAACACCACACAGGTTGTCAAACTCGCTGCGTGACTGTGGGATCCCAGCTTACTTGCTGGGTCTGGATGTGTGCTTCAGCAAGGAACACTTATGTCCTAAGGTGCATCTGCATCATCTTTAATCATAGGTGCACCTATGATTTTTGAGTCCCCAAGACGTTCCCTGCAGCTCTGGGCTCTCCAGTTGCTATTGCCTGAAGATGGACTTCCCTGTCTTAAATGAATCCTGCCTTTCTGGAGGGTGCAGCAAATTAGAGTTTACAGGGACTCTGCAAGAGAACAGCATCCCTCATTTCCACTGATCCAGGCAGAGTGGTTGCAGGGAAGGCATTGGCCAGTGGTTAGGAAGCTTGGAGTTCCAGTTCTGGATTTGCCATAAAATCTTAAAGAATCCAGTCAAGTCATTAAATCCTCTGTATGTGCTGTATATTGAGACAGAAACGTCATGGAGCAAGTATGCCGCTGACCAGAATCCAGACTTAAAAGCCTTTGGTGCACATCCCTGCAGAACCTGGGTGATGTCAGCTGCCCAGTTGCCTGCTTGCCCCCAGTCCATCACCACTGCTGGGAGCTGAGCGAGCCAGCCATGCTCCAAAATAAAGCAGTACAAGCATTTCCACATAGACATTCCCTGTGCTCCTGGGCTGTGGGTGTTCAGTGAGAGCCATCAGTGAACAATAAACTCATTCACACAGTGCTTCCAGTCCCCAGCTGGGCACAGAGCCCGCTGTGAGGAGTGATGGAGGTGCACAGAGGAACAGGAGCAAGACTTGCCCGACACACTGATCACCACCACAAGAGCGAAGCAAGGGCTCATAGCTTGCCAGGAGCACTCCAAAAGCAGGTGCCTAAAGGCTCAGAGCTCATGAGCATTGCTCACTACAGAGCAGGCTTCTGCCAGCTTTGATGATGAGACAGATGGGGCACAGACCCCTGAGCTTGCAGAAGCAAGCACCACTGACCCTTTGGGAGCAGCAAAAGGAGCACCCCAAGGCCTGGCAGTTACAGACACCCCCTTGAGGGCCATCACTGCTCATCAAATGGGACTGAAGCCAGCATCCCTACAGCCTCCTGTCCATCTGCAATGAGCCTGTCCCAGTCTGGAGAGCATTGAAGAGGCTCGCATGTGCCCAACACAGCTCAGAGCATTCTCAGGCACCCTGTTTGCATAAGGAATGCAGCTGTGCCAGAAGAGACACAAATGTTAGGCTGGCACAGGTGACAGTGTGCAGGATGTCTTGATGGGGTGGACAGGGTAGATGTGTAACTGAGACAGGCACTGTTTCAGTCACAGAAAAAGGTTGCATCCCCTAAACCCCTGACTGCGCATTCCTGCTTATTCCATCCTCCAAAACCAGCCAGGGTCACTCTCACATAACCGACAGTTACTGTTCATGTTATAAGGTTATGCAGGACATGAATTTTCAGCTGAATTTAAAGGAAGGCTCAGCCCAGCTGCTGAAAATTGCATTGGATTTGGTACAGGGCTGTACATTGCCCTGTCTCCCCAGCTGCCAATTACACCAAGACAATGAGCTAAACACAACAGCTGTGCTGATGATCAGCCGAGGAGAAACCACATATGTTTTTATAGAGCCTAGCTCATGTTAATATGAATCGAAGCATTTCTGACTCTTGCTAATCAGAGTTTATAAAGGGCCTCAGATTGTTACCAGGGCTGGCGTCTCTCATTCATGTCTCCACTTTGCGGTTAATCCCAAGCCTATCTCCTTGTATTTGCAACAACTTGTTCAAAAGAACACGTGCCAAAGTCCCAAACAGGCCCACACCCCTCTACCCTCCCAGTTCAAACATGTTAACTAGCAAGCAAACACTTCATCTTTCTACCAAGTCATCGGTTTAAGCCTTATCGACACTGAACTGTTGGCTTGTGTTAGGAAGACCACCTCTCCTCCACTGACAAACAATGCTTGTCTCCACAGGGGAGCACTGCAAACACCACCAATGCTCTGTAGAGCCCTGGAAGACCCTCAGATAAGAGGTGTGAGGCTTGTTTCTTTGCTTATAGATAGTAAAAAAATAATGCCAGACACCTTTCTTTGAAGAACTGGGCTTCAAGGCACTTCAATTTCCATTACATTTACGCTCTAACCTTAAAACCACAATAATAACCTTCCAAACCTCTCAAGGCTCACATCTCTTGCCATTTTAGACTATATGCACAGGGCTGCATCACGGGGGACATGCACATGACTGCAGTGACAAGAAGTTGGTCTGAGAGGCCTTGTTAGGGATGCAGATAAGCAAGGGTGCCACCAACACAACCCCTCATCAGTAACAGTGCATTCAGCAACTCTTCTCCCCTAGTTCTGGAGATGGTCATGTGTGACAGCTGGGGCAAGGAGTAGGCATGAAGCCACAGTGCCACTATAACAGGGAGCACAAGATGGGACAGTTGTACAGATCTCACACTAAAAGGAAAATCTCATGGGATGGAGGGCATAGAGTGCTTACAGGGAACAGAGGAGGAACAAGAGATGAGCAGCTGCAGGTACAGTGACTACGTTTACTCATGCCTGCCCTCAGCAGATCACCCCCATGTCCCCTTCAGCCTGGGTATGCTGCTTTTCATGCCTCACACATACTTCTTAAATCATAGGAGAAAGTGGATTTTTAAGCAGCATCTTCACCAATAGAAGATACTCTTCACTGTGGCCTGGCAGAAAAAAAACCCTGCCACACATCAGGATCATGCTTCAGAGCTTTAATAGCTTGACAAGAGTCAAGACATCTTCCTATGCAGCGGCCCTGAAACCTCATTTGCAAAGGCTGGGAAAGGAAACCCATTCCCAGGAGAGTTTCACAATTCCTCCTTCACTTCCCACCGCTCAAGTCCAACAGCCTGATCCCTTCCCGCCCCATGGGTGCCACCCTGGGAGCCACCAGCCCTGGGCTCACGCTCCACCTTCCCTGCCTGCTCCTCCCAGCAGGATTCCTGTGGGTGCTTCACCCTGTCTTGAAACGGGAGAGACACCTCTTGTATGCCAGGATAGAGCCTGGATGAAAGCACATCCTTTCCTGTGCTTAAAGGAAAGAAACGTTGCTGTTTGCCGATGCTTGCAACCTGCATTTCTTAAGTAATAGAAAAGATCTTGTAGTCAAATCCCTTTTCCCATAACACCAGTTCATTGCTCAACAGCCCTCTCTATCCATCTCTATCATTATGGGATTTCCCTGCACAAGCACTCTGCCTTACTCGTGGCAGGGATGAAAACTCCCCATGGCAGCAACAAGATATCCCCCCCAGAACAGACACATATCCCCTGTGCTTATTGCTAACAACTTACCTGCTTCCTCCACCTGCTCCTCAAGGCTCCCAGCTCCCATAGGTCCTCCCCAGCCCAGCACAGCCATTCCCTACCTGCCTCATCCATCCACCCCACTATGCTGCCAACACCTCCTGCCACTAAACAAGGGGCTGCCATCACCTGTGGCTGCCCTACAGAGCTGGAGGTGCCTCAGTCCCCTCATTGCCAGTAACACAACAGGGACTGGCAGGGCTCCACAATCAGTTGCACTTGCTATTCATTTCCCATGTGCAGAACACGTCCTTGCTGCTCTGAGGGAGCAGTGTGCATATTTCAAAAGACAATATACAAAACATAGCTGAATCTTAATGAGTCTACAGCTTTGCTACTGGAACTGAATGGAATTGTACAGAGCTTGCCAGAAAAAAGGACAAAAACGAGACTACACAATATTTGACTTGTAATATAATCCTTCACATCCCTCTTGCAGTATGGTGCTATTGTGCTTATTGGGTCTGTAACGTACTGATTGGAGGGAGGAAAAGGATCAAAATGCAACAGGCAACACAGTGCCAGCCATCAGAATACTGAAGTACCTCCATAGTAAAAAAAATACACAGTCCTGGCAAAACCTGACTTCACACAACAGCATACCTTGACATACACAAAGTCCACACCAAAGGAGGATTAAGGGAAAAGGGCTACTAGCTCAAAGGCATCTTCTGAGCCGCAACCAAGCCTTGCTAGTTTGACAGTAACAAGTCCAAATGGAGGAGTAATTGTCTAGTACCAAGTTCATTGCTTAAATGTTCAAGCTGCAGAAGGAGGACAGCAGTTACAAGGACCACCACGCTTCCTCTCAGCAGGTAAAACATACTGTACACTTACTCTGTGCTACGCAAGGGCTGGATCCCCCTCCACCAGGGAGGGCTTTCACACACCAGCAGAAGCAGAAACCACAGTGTATCCACACACACCTGAGCGTCCCCTACCAGGGCACCTCACCTCACCTCCTCCCTCCTCATCTGACAAGGAGCCCTGAGGTTTGAGAAGTTTCCAGGAGCACCCATAGCCCCAGAGACACAAGGAGAGCCAGACTTGGTGGTAACAACCAAGTGGCATCACAGAGGAAGCGCCAGAGCTATCGATTGCAGGGAAAGAAATAGGTCGTGGGTGACCACCAGCCAGGATGAAATGTGCCAGAGAGGAAGCAGGGAGGCTGCTCATTTGCCCTCTAACCACCAAACACACTGCATTTAGAACACAGGACACTCAATGTCCTGCCTGTTAAGCTGGGGAGGGTGGGATAGGTAACTTAGGAAGGGCGAGCGACCATCAATAGCTAAATACAGCGGCTGCATAAAACAAAACAAGACCCTCTTTTTAGGTAGCAAAACCGCGTCCCGGATCGCAGATGGTGCAAAACAAGAGGCGTCCCCTATTCCTCCCTCTCAGCCCGGGGCAGGTACTCATGGACATCGCATCACCCGGCAAGGCTGCGCTGCGATCCTGTCCCAGACCCCACTATCGGGAACCGCATCCCCCGCGGCTGGCTCCTGCCCCCATTTGCTGAACGCTTCCTCCTCCTTGGAGCGGGACCCCGGCCCTTGGGAACCGAGCTCTCACTCTCAGGACAACACCCCCGCCCCGGGAGCGGCGCCCGGGCTCCACTCGCGGGGACCCCCGCTCCTGGTCGCGCCAGCTCGGAGCTGCCTCCAGCACTCCGCAACCCAGCGCCGCGCGCTCCCACGCGTGGGACCAGTGACCCACAGCGACCCGCAAGCCCGTCACCCCCAAAGCCTCTGCCCTACCCCCGCCGTGCACAGGGCACCCCCCGCACCTTTGTACTTGTCCATGGGGCCGCAGGCCACCGGCCTCCCCGACCCTCCGGAACCCTCCGCTCCGCCGCGCTCCTGTAGCCTCTTATTCCGGCAGCGCCGTAGCCCTCGACCGGACCGGGCCGCCCCGCCCAGCCCGCCCCGCCCCGGAGCCGCGGAGATGGCCGGGATGGGGGCTCCGGAATGGGGAATGGGGACTTGGGTCCGGGATGGAGATCTGGGATCAGGGAATGGGGACCAGCCCCGCGCTTTGTCCCGCACGGCGCAGCCCCCTCGGCCGCCGGTCCCCTGGAGAATGAGCTGAGTTAGGGCGGTGAGAGGAGGAGGAAGAGGAGGAGGAGAAGGAGGAGGGCGGCTGAGGTGCTGTGCTGAGGACCTGGGTGGCTCCCGGGGTTGCTCTGTCCCCTGTCTGCTCCCCGTGTTTGCGCAGGATGCAGATGGGGTTTGGGCACGTTCAGAGAAAGGCTTTGGTTATCCCTTTGGGATAGCTGCGTGTGGTCACGGTGGCTCCCGGTGCTAAGACCCCAGGCAGGATCCACCAGCGACCCCCCTCCTGCCGCGCTCTGAGCTGAGGGATTGGGTTCCACTTCCAGCCGGTTGTAACGCCGAGCCAGGGAGTTTGCACTCTCCCTTTCCAGCGGCTTCATTAAGGCTTCCTGCCTCCTGGATAGCGCAGCTCGCACAGGAGGGTGTTCCTCTGCTTGGGTTCCTGTAATGTTTCTGCCTGAGTTCCCTCACTGCAAACAGAGCTCAAGCATGGCCAAAGTGCACAGAGTGGCAAAGGGAGAAGTGAGCATCCAGTCTGACCTCAACAGAAGGTGGCAATCTGTCCTGAGGCCAGTATTGTGGAGGCACTGCAGGAATCTAATGTTTATAGCAAGAAAGAAAACATTGGAAGGTACAATATGGAAGGTTGACAAGGATTATAGAGGAAGTGCTGTCTCCAGAATTAAGGTTAAGCCATCAGCTTGGGGACAAGGGAGCCATACCTGCCTGTACAAGGCCTTTCTGGCAAGAGGAGAGGCTAGCTATCCACCCTGGATGGGCAGCTCCATCCTGGAGAAAAGATACAACCATTACCTAGAAAACCAACTGCTCCTGTTGGGAGCTGAAAAACAGGGAAACATAAATCAGCTCTGCATCATTCACCAGAGCTGCATCCTCTGGCTTTCTGTGTGAGCATCTAGTCCTCCTTCCACTGAAGGATGATTGGTCACACCAAGCTCATGTTGTTCTGAGATTAATCCTCATCCCAGTGCTGTGGCCCCCTGGGGCCTCACAGGCTTTGGGTAGGGGCAATCCCAAGCACAAATACAGGCTATGTGGAGAGTGGATTCAGAGCAGCCCTGAGAACAAGGATTTGGGAGTGTTGGCTGATGAGAAGCTCAACACAGCCCAGAAACCAACCACATCCTGTGCTGCATCACAACAACCATGAGCAGCAGGTCAAGGGAGGGGATTCTCCCCCTCTGCTGCTCTCTGGGGAGAGCCCCCCTGCAGTCCTGATCCAGCTCTGGGGCAACAGCACAAGAGGGACGTGGATCTGCTGGAGCCAGTCCAGAGGAAGCCACGGAGATGCTGCGAGGGCTGGAGCAGCTCTGCTCTGGAGCCAGGCTGAGAGAGCTGGGCTGGGGCAGCCTGGAGAAGAGAAGGCTCCTGAAGGGGAGACCTGAGAGCAGCTCCAGTGCCTAAAGGGGCTGCAGGAAACCTGGAGAGGGGCTTTGGACAAGGGTCCAAGACCCTACAGGGACAGGACAAGGGGAATGGCTTGAACCTGCCCGAGGGGAGACTGAGATGAGCTCTTAGGCAGAAGCTCTTCCCTGTGAGGGTGCTGAGGCACTGGCACAGGGTGCCCAGAGGAGCTGTGGCTGCCCCATCCCTGGCAGTGTTCAAGGCCAGGCTGGATGGGCCTTGGAGCAACCTGCTGTAGTGGAAGGTGTCTCTGCCCATGGCAGGGGGTTGGAACTGGATGAGCTTTAAGGCCCTTTCCAACCCAAACCAGTCTGGGACACTGTGACAAACAGGGCTTGGGCCTGGCTCAGGGTTTGAGATGTGGGCAGGAAGATGCTGCTGTGGCCTGCAATGGAAACAAACCTTTTCCTGCAGAGAGCGGTGGGACAGGTTGGTGGGTTCCCCAAACCGCACAGCTCCTTGCACACTGACTGCTCTGCAAGCCGAGCTCTTGGCCATCAACCCACATCTAAAGGTGTTAGTGCAACCATGAAGTGACTTCTGCTGCATTCACTTTTCATATGAGAACAAGTTTAGATAAGGGGCTACTGCTGCTCAAGGGAGTTGAAGCTGGAGCATGTCTCATCTCTTGCCAGTACATAACTACCGCACCCAAAGACCAGCAAGCCAAATGCCTGAACCATCAGATCCAGCAAGCAGACACCAGCCTACAATGACTGGAGAAAATACAGGTTAAATAAATACATCTGTCATGTAGGAACACTTCTCTTAGAGCTCTTTCCAGCTACTTCTTGGCTCTGGCTTTCAAGGTCCTCATCTTGCAAGCTTGTGAAGGTTGCCTGTGTCTCGAAGCAGGTGAGTAGTCATTCCAAACTCAGCAAGACTAACTGAGGGTAATACCAGTTAAACTAATTAAAGAGGATTTAAAAGATCAAGATGTCAGTTGCGATTCCTGTCTTCAGGCCCCAGAGCCTGTACATCCCCTGCTTGTCCCTTCCTTCTCCTCTCCAGCATGATAAGGATGCTCTGGAATTCCAGGACTGCTGGTTAGGCCCATGGCAATTACTGGGCAAGCAACAATGGGACAAATACTAATGCCAGAGGAATACAAGTTCTTCCTGTTTGTCTCCTTCTTCTTGCAGTAGGAAATACCTAAGCAGCATCATCTAGTGGAAGGTGTCCCTGCCAATGGCAGGGGGTTGGAACTGAATGAGCCTTAAGGTCCCTTCCAGCCCAAACCAGTCTGGGATTCTGGGGTTTGATAGTACTGGGAAATACTCACACTTGGTGTGAGGGATTAATATTCCCAGTGCTGGTGCTGAAGTCCAGGTGTTTGCCACTACACTCAGCTAGAGCAGATGCTTATGTACTAGTTTTCCTGGTGGAGCTTCTTGAAGCCAATAAAATAGCAGCCATCTATCAGTGTACCCATGTATCCCTTGCCTTTTTCCTGCTTATTATTAGTGATGCTCACTAATTATTATTATTATTGGTGATTATTATTAGTGATGGCTCAGGTGTGACAAGCCTCGAGGACCCAGCTCATCTTGTTCGAGTCTCTTTTTAATCTGGATGACATCCTATCCTTCAGTGCAGAGGATCATACTACAGATTACACGTTCTAATGGGTTTTCCCCGGCATATTCATGCTGTATTAATAGACAATGACTGCTGGTGAGATTTTCACCTTTAACTAAAGTTCTCAAGTATGATGCTGTGGCTTTCAACCGATGTGAATCTGCTTTTCTGGCCTTACATCCTGTCATGTTAGCACTTCTGCTTCCTGTGAAATAGAAAAGGAATCCAGTGTCATTTTAGAAGCCTAATGAACCTCTATAAACAATGATAATGATTTGCGGAATACCTTGTGCAGAAGCATGATCCTGATCCTCTCATTTATCCATGGTGATACTGAGTGCTTTTCATTCTTCCCCAAATACTGACACTAAGCAGGTGTTAGTATTACTGCTGTTACACTTACCTTTTGGATCAGCAAAGTCTTTGATGTCCAGTATTTAACTACATCTTTGCTATGACTTTCTTTTCTTTGGTTGCATTTGACTTCCTCTTTCTTAAGCGTAAGTCAAAGTCTGGTGAAGTTACTGACCTCTCCATTGTGAAAGCTGGGGGGACTCCTACCATGACAGTTTGTGTACAGGTGCCCTCCACCGGTGTCAGGGAATTGGTGCTTGATGGCATCACACCTGACTTGGACTGTGCAGAGCTGCTCCCTGGGATATTTCCTCCCAGATGCTGTTCATCCCAATCGCAGCAGCCCACGGTGGTCAGGATTCTGCCTTTCTTCAGGGGAAATATTCCAGCTGGCAGAACAAAATGTATAAACTTCCTCCACACATGTAGGGTACCTGTCATTACACAGGGCTCCTCTTTCTCTCTTCCCCATGCCCTTATCAAGTGTGAAAGCCCAGTTCAGGAGTCTACTCAGCAAGACCAAGCTCAGTCAGAACTAAAATTGACTTGATCTTGTTAAGCTGCCGAAGGATGGGGAGCCATGTCAGATACTCCATGTGTGCAGGCACCTGGAGGACAGACGGAGAAAGGAAATGGCTTGGCAGTCTTGGGTTAGCAGCGAGATGTGCTCAGATCAATGGGGGTGCACTGCTGTCCTCTTTTCTTCCAAACATCACCTCAGGTACCCACTTAGCTAATGGTGTAACATCTCTGCGGGCAGTTCTGGTCAAGTAGGCATAAAACTACTTTGGAGCAGTTGACATGAGAGGTCTGAGCAGATGTTAAAGCTGGGGGTGTCCTGTGAGTAAGGAAGAAGCCAAAAGCTTCTTCACTTTGGCATCCCTGGTCACAATGCTGGCCATAACCCGAGGGGGAAGAATTCCTTTTGTCTGCACATGGATCCCAATGAACAGCAACAAAGGCTGTAGACCTAGGTGCAGCTGAGCCAAGGAAACAACTCTGCTGTCTCTGAAAGGGAAAAGTCTCTTTCTCTTTCCTCCCCCTGCTTCTGGCCAAAAGATCTCTCTTCTAGTATCATTTTCACAATTACCAGATCAATTTCTATGTTGAAACAGTGGAGAACTAAAATGTCTCCTCCTTCTCCCAGCTGGAGAGCCCCAGCTGGGTCACAATACAGCCAGAAGGACTGGGGCAACACCAGGTAAGTGGCAAGTACCTGCAACTGGAATGAAGGAGGAGCAAAGGAGACCAAATGAGCACGTTAATGCAAGCAGGTGGGATACACAGCTGGGACTAGGTAAGAGGGGTCATCAGTCACAAGCTCAGGTGTCTTCTTAATTGTTGTCCCCCCCGATCTCTCCTTTAAGCCTGCAGCACAGAGTAGACACTGACAGGACATCAGTGTGTTTATGGAGCTCCCACCAATGTATCTGATTCTTGATCCATTGAATTCTGCCTGTATTCCAGATTTTCTGATTTGGTGGGTGAAGAGAAGAGTTGGTATTGGGAAATTGAATGGAGCCCTCTGCTTATTCCCCAAGGAAGTCTAAATAGCCAGACTCTAATTGTCCTGATTCATATGTTCAAACACTCTACATCCCATGTCAAAACCCCAAGCAACCCAGGCCCTGGGAACAGGGGTTTGTGAGAGGAGCTGTGATAAATGACATTGTCATTTGTCTTACTGCAGAAAGGATCATGGGCTACCCACTCAGGAGCACGAACAGCAATAAAACATCATTCCCTAGAAACAACCCTTATGGGTAGTCTTCAAAGCAGATCAGGCTTGTTCCTTGGTTCCATAAAGGCACTGGGAGCCTGTCAGGGCTCAGTCAATGAAAGAAGGGTCAGAAGAAACAGAGAGGCAGATTGGTCACTGTCTGGACAGTATGGCTGATGCAAGCAAAGCTGCTCACTGGAAAAGTGAATACTCTGTTGGAGAACAGGCCACAAATCTTTCCTCTTGGAAGATTTGCAAGAATGCTGCCTATGGGTGTTCTTTTTGAGGTCTTCTTGCTTCTCTGTGAAGCATTCCATGGTTCTGGCTGTAAAAGAGATGACCAAATTCTCCCCCAGCTTAATCTGGCCTCATAGTGGTGTTGCTCCACTGACTTCTGTCCAGCCATTTCTGACTTTCACCAATGAAAGGCAAGACAATCAGCCCTAACACAAACAAAACCAGAGCTGTTCAGCTGCTCAGCTATACAAAAGCTTCATGGCTGATACATTCCAGCAATGTTTTGGATTCTCTCAGACATTAACTGTTTCAAAGGAGTGTGGCTGGGAAGATAGTGGCTGGCAGGAGGGGGGTATTTCCCATTAAGGACAGCAGGACCAGATGTCTTTTTGATGAGCTTCTCTTGGCTTCCCATTCTCTGACATTTCCTTTTCAGTTGCTGAGTCCAAACTGCTTGTAGACCAAATTTCAGGGATCTCTGTTAGCATGAATTGTTTTCTTTCATCCCAACAGACACAATACCTTCTTCTGGCCAAAGCATGAGCCATGCTGACCAGACAGTGTGCTCAACACCCAGGGCATTTGTTCCTCCTGGAGCCATTTCTTCCTTATACTTATTTTCCACTCCAGACCCTCTCCCCCCTCTGAAGAAGCCCCTCAGCTTCCCTGTGACAGTGTTCAATATCAGTTAAAGAAGTAAAAAGCATCCTTTGTTCCCCTCTCCTTCAAACTCTACATGGGGATGCTCATACCAGCAGACTTCATTGATTACCAGTGCATTGTAAGCTGGCATGTAACACTCACAGGCACCACAGGGCAGAGCTATCAGCATCCTAAGAGTTTCTGATACAGGTTTCTGATACATAATTCATTTTTTTGAGGGGATGGGATGGGAAATTGTGGTTTTTAGCTCAGCAAATATGAGAAACTTCATCCACACTTAAGGATTTTACCAGTAAACCAGTATTGAGAAAAATCTCTCCCAAGTCCATATAAAAAGCTCTGTGGGGAGTATCAAGCTGTCAGTGCAGGACTCTTCTCAACAGAGGTGAACTCTTGGCACCTTTCAGCACCACTAAAACTTACCCAGGCGAGAGGAAAAACTTGTTTCATTGAAAGATGAGAAAACATCTTGCCACATTTTCACTGGGGTTTTCCCAAGCCTCCTCCATTATCACTGCAAACTGGGGTCTGATGTCAGCTGTGTGCTCACAGAAGGCTGTTTATTCTGACTTTTTCTCCAAATGGTGGCTTTTTCAGTCTGCAGCTTTGCTTCAGGCCTAAACCCATTCTACTCCACCCAAGTCAACAAGCAGAGCATGCTGAGGTCAACACTGCTGAGGTGGGAAATGGGAAAGGATGAGAACCTGTGGTCTTTACAGGAAAGCACCAGCAGACTGCAGTTTGATTCAGCACAGGCTAAATACTACAAAGAGCCCAAGTTCCATTCCCAAACCCTACATCTGCTGTTAATATTAGATGATAGGGTCTGTCAAACTACCTGCCAAAATGGAAGTAACTACCAGGTAACAGCCCTCACCCATGTCAGTGAGTCTTCCACTTCAGGGGTTATTTTGTTGCTGTGAAAAGATTAATTAAGAGTCAAATTAAGTCTTAATTAAGAGTCAAGAAATCCATCTCGGTAAATACCAAAAAACAGTTTCCCTTCTTGCACGTAGGCCAGTGGAGCTGAATTTCTCCTGCCTCCCCAGCTATCATTAAGTATTCTGTTTAAATAGGCCAGCCACATGCCATCTATAATGAAGTTATAGTGTATTGCTGTGTTATGAATGATGAAGCTGTTGTGTCCTACGGGGAGAAAAATCGCTGTAATCCAACTTTCCTTTTGAAAAGGCCTAATGTATCCACATGAGATCTTCTGGCAGAGACAACTGAGAGAATATAAATAGAAGCTTAAAAGAAGAAGAAGGAGGCGAAAGGGAAAATAACTCCAACAGGGCTGAGTAACTGAAATTCACAAGTTTAATAGGAAGATGGATGACTGAAGAGCCTGTTCTGTGACACAATTAGGACTTTATGTAGGCTTTTCTCAATTATTTGTAGCTGACAAAATATCACACAAAGGCTGTTTCACACTGCAGGCCAGGTGCCCAGAAAGGGGCTTTTTGGAGGGGGGAGGAACTGGGAGAGTAGCCCAGGGGCACAGGCCATTGGGGTTGCCACTGGCTAATTTAGGCAATGGTGTGCGTCACCTCATGCACAAAGCAGCAAAGAGTCCCGCAATGATGGAGGCACCTGTACCTTCAAGCCATCATCTGCCCATCTTCACAGAGCACAACAGACTGTGGGATGGGAGGTGACTATACAAGTGCATACAGTCCATCTTGGACCACACTTTTCCGGTCCTCCTCACAGTTACGGTAAGGGGACGTGTTGGTTCCTGCTACAGGAAGAGGTTTCTGCGGGTGGGTAGTTGTCAGTACTGAGCTTCTATCAAGAGACCTCATCCAGGACCTTGTTCAGTGTGGGTTCTGCCCACGCTGTGCTTCTCATTGACCACTCAACAAATACTACTGTCATTGTTACAGTTTGCCCTCAGCACAAAGCTAACACAGCTGCACATCTACCAAGGATGGTTCCTTGACATAACCTGCTTGTGTCTGCATGGAGCGCTCATACCTTCAGTTGCTTCAGCGCTGCTGCTTAAGGTGATGACATGAGCAGAGGAGTGATGGTGAACTGACGAGCAGGGATGGCTTTAAGATTTCCATTGAGACCCGCAGAAGATCTCACCAAATCTTCAGATTTGAAGTGTTTTTAATTTGTTTTGGTTTACTCCATTCCACAGTGAGCTCATCTAACTCATAACATCTTCATCTAAAAATGCCCGGGAAGGGGTGATTACATTTAATTTAGTTAATTTTGGGTGAACTTTCCTGAGTGTCCCCATGAGGAGAGGAATAAGTCAAATCCAGGAACCTGCAGAGGGGTTAATTCGGCTTTAATGGAACTGTAGTGGGGCAAGACCAAACCTGTGGGAGCAGAGACAGGCTGCTAGGAGTCTGCCAGGCAAAGATAAAGCAGCATAATGGGCATGTTTGTCCATATGTAACAACCTGATTGGGGAAAGAAAGGCACGATAAGGGGAGCAGGGCTTGTGGAGAAAGGAGTCACAGGAATGTCCCTCCTTGAGGGAGGTGACCCCAATGGCAAGAGCAGACCTGGGGCAGCAGCAAGAGGCAGGGATCCTTTGGGCAACATTAGCTGTTGCTAGGGGAAGATGTTCTCCTGAAGGCTCGTTCTTGACTGCAGTCTTAAGTTAATGGTTTACAATTTCTTTTGAAGGCTCAGGTGGCTCAGTGGTGTGGTCACTATGGGCACGGGGCAGAGCTCTCCCATGCCCTTAGTTGTGGTGGCTTAGGGCACCCATCTGCCATGGCCTCCATAGAGCATCACTGGCCCCAGCAGGACTGGAAAGGCCAGGGCTGCCTGACTGCACATCAGTAGGTGTGACTTCAGTTTCCATGTCCATGGACATGCACTGTCAAAGGTGTTTGAAATCTATTCAAAGACATGTTGCCACTGAATGGTAATGCCTTCCCTCAGCCCTTCCCTTGCGCCAGCACTAGCACGGGTTGGCTGCATGTCCAGGCTGACAGGCATGCTGATACAACTAAAAGCTGCTTGGTTTTCCCCCACAGGGTCAGGTTTTCAGCTAGCTTCCCCCCCTCCCCTGGATCAGACAGGTGATCCGCCTGCCCTGGTGCCAACTCCATTGTCCTTGAGCTGGCAGAACACAGGAAAATTCTCCAGAGGGTCCTCCGCTGGGATCGCTCCCGATGGAGGAGCACAAACATACTTTTCAGGAAGCTGCACAATTAGTTATGGAAAAACCAAGCTTTGAGTGCCAAGAGTTCAGAGCCACATCAGAGCACTGAAGTGGTGTGCTCAGGGCTGTCTGAGCATCATAGAATCATAGAATCAACTAGGCTGGAAAAGACCTTTAGTAAGCCCAACCATTGCCCCAGCACTGCCAAGGCCACCACTAACCCATGCCACTGAGGGCCTCATCTACACAGTTTGTGAACACTTCCAGGGATGGTGACTCCACCACTGCTCTGGGCAGCCGGTTCCAATGCCCAAGCACCCTCTCTGTGAACCTTGGCATTTCGTTTAGTTGATCCAGTATTCATTTGCCTCAGTACAAGTTTATTTTCAGTTACCTACTATTGTTTCACAACCTGGCAAGAGGAGTAACCCTTTTTTTTCTCTCCCTTTTCTGGAAGAGGGGCAGGCAGAGGGAACAGCAACAGCCGAAACATAAACATAAACCACACACTTTCAAATGCTTTAAAATATCAAACGCTGACTTTCCTCCTCCCACAGCATCTGTGATCTTAAATGCATCATTGCAAGGAGAATTATTCATGTAGTCCCATCAATAAATCTTCCTTAAGTCCTTTCTATTGCAGTCCTCATTCATCTAGCTGACTCCTCTGTAAACGATAATTAGGGGAAGAGCTAACTCAGATACCACAGAGTTTGCTCCTGGCAGTCATTTAACATCCAGCACGGTACCAAGGCTCTAAAGCAGGCATTTCCCAGCAGCAGTTCATTCACTGTAAAACCTGTTTCGATTATTAGCTTGTCTCCTGTTTCACACCAAACACTTGGGTTCACGTAAAGACCTCAGTCATTTGTCAATGAATTCCTTAAATCGACTCAGCTGCATTTTACTTCCCCTGCAGCATCCAGCCTAAATCCAGGAGAGTCAGCCAAGGGGGAGCACTGTTTCCCTCTGGCCAAGTTACTGGGTCAGTCCTTAAGAGAGGGTTGGCTCTACCATCAACTCTTCCCTTCACTACCTGGTGCTATGGGGCTGGGATAGGCCAAATAATGGGAAATAGATAAAGGATCTGCTCCCAAGTGTGGAGACTCCAGCAGCTGCCAGTCTGCTCCTGCCAGACCTGACTTGCCTTTGGATGTTTCTTCATTGAGCTGCCCAGCACAATTCACATCCAGCCATGACTCTTGCCAACTATGAAGACTGGGGATTTCACTAAGAAGGGCTCTACTCTGTAGAGACCATCTTCTCCAGCCTTATGGCTAAACAATATTGCTGCGGTTTTAGCAGAGACACTGTAATATCCACCAAGGCAAGCATGACTAGCAGAGGCTCTATCCCGTCTTCTGCCCTTAACACTAATGTAGCACAGACTGTGTGGCACCCGTTCTCTTTCCACCCTAATAACCTTCTTCAGGACATCACTCCACCAGCCTGATGGGTAACAGAGACTCTCTGGTTTAGCAAAGCCACTTGAAGAGACAGTAATATAAGGACAAAGAGTTGTGGTCAATGGCTCGATGTCCAGCTGGAGACCAGTAACGAGTGGTGTCCCTCAGGGATCGGTGTTGGGACCGGTCTTGTTTAACATCTTTGTCACTGACATGGACAGTGGGATTGAGTGCGCCCTCAGCAAGTTTGCCAATGACACCAAGCTGTGTGGTCCGGTTGATATGCTGGAGGGAAGGGATGCCATCCAGAGGGACCTTGACACGCTTGTAAGGTGGACTGATGCCAACCTTATGGAGTTCAACCACGACAAGTGCAAGGTCCTACACCTGGGTCGGAGCAATCCCAGGCACAGCTACAGACTGGGCAAAGAAGAGATTCAGAGCAGCCCTGCAGAGAAGGACTTGGGGGTGCTGGTCGATGAGCAAATGAACATGAGCCGGCTGCAGTGTGCGCTCGCAGCCCAGAAAGCCAACCGTATCCTGGGCTGCATCAAAAGGAGTGTGACCAGCAGGTCGAAAGAGGTGATCCTGCCCCTCTACTCTGCTCTTGTGAGACCTCACCTGGAGCATTGTGTGCAGTTCTGGTGTCCTCAATATAAAAAGGACATGGAACTGCTGGAGCAAGTCCAGAGGAGGGCCACGAGGATGATCAGGGGACTGGAGCACCTCCCGCATGAAGACAGGCTGAGGAAGTTGGGGCTGTTCAGCCTGGAGAAGAGAAGGCTGCGTGGAGACCTCATAGCAGCCTTCCAGTATCTGGAGGGGGCCTATAGGGATGCTGGGGAGGGACTCTTCGTCAGGGACTGTAGTGACAGGACAAGGGGTAACGGGTTAAAACTGAAACAGGGGAAGTTTAGATTGGATATAAGGAGGAAATTCTTTCCTGTTAGGGTGGTGAGGCACTGGAATCGGTTGCCCAAGGAGGTTGTGAGTGCTCCATCCCTGGCGGTGTTCAAGGCCAGGCTGGATGAAGCCTTGTGTGGGATGGTTTAGTGTGAGGTTTCCCTGCCCATGGCAGTAGGTTGGAACTAGATGATCTTGAGGTCCTTTCCAACCCTAACTATTCTATGACTCTATGATTCTATGACAAAGCAGTTATCTTAGCAGTTAACTATCCAATGGCAACCTTAGCCCTCTGGCCCACAGGCCCTGCCTGCATTGTCCCCTCTTGACCAGAGCGTATCAAGGCAAAAGCTTCTGGCCAGGCTGATGCATTGTTCAATCAAAAGCCTTAGGTGCAGCTTAACTTGCAGACTGGATTGATCCATGGCACAGGTTGGCTATCTCCAGCCAAAACAGACCACAAAGGGTGTGAGGGAAACCTGACGCCTAGAGAATTACAGTGACTTACCCAAGTTCAGAAAGCTGAAAGCCTTGAACTTACATCTCATGACTTGCTGCCCAGCCTAAAAGGCAAAACAAGACACTGGTATTTCATCCCTTTGCTCTCGAGCACAGTCCTGGAGTGAGCAGAACAGTTGGGGACACGGGGTAACATGCCAGTATAGCAGCATTCCAGTCAGGAACAGTCTGCATCTGGCTTCCTCTCTCAGCAGAACAGCCATGTCCCGCAGAGGATGCAAGTTGAGGGTGAGTCTCAGTCCACCTCCTTGCTTCCCTCTTTCATTCTGGGCGACTGCTGAAACACCCCTGACCTTGCAAAACTATCTGACTCCAGCAGTGTGAACCTTGGAGGTCCTGGGGACAATTACACCCTTCCTAATTGACTACTTACACATAGAAGGTGCGAAGGCACTGTTGGCATTGAAGGAACTAAGGAAGGGCCACCCCCTGTCCTCTCTGCCATGGACTTGAGACTGTGATTCTATGACCCGATATTCATAGCAGTTTTACATGTTCCGCTCCAGCTCTTTCTTCAGACCCTGTTGTCTTTGTGCCCACCCCATTTTTCATGCCAGCGCAATTGCCTTATGAGGCCACTGCTTAAATCAAAGCAGGAAACTGACTCCATGTTAAAAGTGACAAAAAAAACCAAAAACCCAACCCAAAAAGACTCTGTGCGATGAAATAAAAAGTAAAAAATGTTTTCCTAAGCGGGATCTGTTCCAGAATGTCACTGGGAGCGACCCCACAAGCAGTCAGGCTGACATATCTGATGGCAGGAACAAGCTGTGGGGCGTGGGAATACCTTAGGCTTGCTGAACAGCCGCCCAACGCTTTGTCTTATGGCATCACAGCCCAAGGAGAGGCTGCACTGTGCTGCTCTCCTGCTCCCTCCTCCTCCTTCTCCCTGAACCCGTGGTCCCCCATCACTACCCCAGTTACATCCAGCCCAGGATGTACACTTTAATCTGCAGTGTGTGTATACAAGAGAGCTGGAAACAGTGGCTGTCTGAGACCCACCTGACCTTTGGATGTACAGCAAACTTCCTGTTCCAGTGCTGCCGGCTCTTTCATCTCGCAGTCCTTAAGAAATAAAAGTGATCCTATGTGAAAAAATGCTTTGTAATGGGAACTCCTGGAACTACTTCCCTCTCTCGCCCTCTGACTGAGCCGTACAAAACAGTAAATCTCTCTCCCAAGGGTCCTTGTTTTACAATAGAAAGATGGCAGGGAAATCCAAAGTTTCATTTCCCAGCCTCAGACTCGGCAGCAGACAGGCACAAAGGCCATAGGAAAATAAAACAGCAAGGGGAAAACACTCCCCACTCTTGTTAATTCAGAGTTTTGGGGGTTTTGGTGGAGAACAAGCTTCTTTTGGTGGGGAGGAAGTCACACTTGGGAACTGGCTTTCTCTTTTTGCAAGAGGAAGTGGTCTTGGGCTATATACTTGACAGCAAATTAGCACTGACATTTGACTTGTTTTGATCTCAGCTACTCACAATGGTATTATCTGTGTATTTTTTACATGCTGTGAAGATTCCCACTGCCAGATGCCTTGCGATGCCTGTAGGATGCAGTGCATTCCACAGTCATTACTCAGGGGTCATAAACCTCACATTATTTGTGGGGAGGAGGGGAACAGGCAAAAATGGTCCAACAAGTACAAAAAATATGAAACCCTGGACTTGGATTTCACTGGGGTTGTGTATTTAACTGGAGGGGAATTACATTGTGCTTAGGCTGACTGGCACTGTCGCACTGTGGGGCTGGTGACTGGAAGGGATCCTTGTGGATTTGGTCTTCACACAGAAGTACATTCACAGTGATATTCCCAACTGGTCTGGGCTGGGGAAGGCTGTAATGGAGCAACTGCTCTGTTACACTGCTGGGTCAAAGATCCCCAGCTGCTTTGGACCTCCAGAGCTTGGGTTGACAACATGTGTCCGAGGGCTAGCACTACACTGTACTTGCTACAAGTAAGGAGCTGAGACATGGGCAGTGGACTGAGACTGATTCAAAAAGGAGGCTCTTCTTTTCCTTTTCTTCAGTTGGGAACCTTCCAATTAAGTTTCCAAGGGCAAATCATAGACCTACACTTGTGCTTTTTTAAGCAGATGCTCCATGCACAGCTCTTCCTTACTTGCTAAGTGTATGGAGATGCCAAGGGAGCACCTAACATGGAAGTGCTTGGAGGCTGCACGCTGGTAGGTGGGGAATGGGGTCCTTCCCTGCACGGAAACCTGTCGCTGATGTCCAGGGGAAATAAGCACTGTAATTAAGAAAGGTATCTCTTAGACTATAGACTAAGACTAGAGGCTTAGAAAGACTCTCTCAGACTCACTGTTCAGATGAATGGGGAGACATTTAAAACCATCCCTGTGTCTTCCTAACTTTTCTCTGTCTCTAGTTTGCCCAACACTCCTCATCAGTAACCTGCACAGCACCATGTGCTATCAGCCAAGGTTTGCTCCCAAGGGTTTTCCTAAAACACCCGAAGTTTCTCAGTGCTGGTCCTAAAAAGAAGAGGGTAGAATATGGGTTATTACATGGTCATTGTCCTGGTTTTGAGCATACCTGGTCTGAGAGCTCTGAGGGCTGCAAAGCAGCCAGACATGAAATGTCTGTAAACATGGAGGAACTGGGGAAACAAGGAATACTGGGACATACATGCTGATCTGCTGAAGTCCATGGGCCTACTGAAAATTAGACCATTAAATGCTCAAAATTAGACCATTAAATGCTCAAAGCAAGGGTCATCTCCACTGTGTATGTACAAAACATCCAGTTCAGGATGAGGGCTCTGCCAGCAAGGCGCCGCATTGCCATAGCAAAAAGCCTGCATTTAAGTACTCCACTGAAGTGGTGTTTCTGCCCTTCACTGAGTCACACTTCCAGCAGTTGCAGTAAATTAATCTGATTTTCCAATTCTGATTTGATTCTATCCCATCTACAGCAAAAATACAACCTCTGGAGTAAACCACCCAGAGAAAGGAAGCATCCAACTGCTACCAGGTCACTTTGCTGGGTTTGTCCACAGCAGAGGTTCTCTTGTGCAAGTTCCAGCACACACACTGGGAAGTGAACGAGGCAAATATGAACTTTGCTAAAGGCTAACTTCATGATGGTGTTGAATTCCCCACCTCTTGCTTTCTAAGCAGGAGAGGAAGCCCCCATCTTATCTGAGACCTGGTCCTTAGATATACTCAACACAGGACACTGAATTAAAACCCTGGGGGGGGAACCTCTACCTTCGATGTGAGAGAGAACCTCTCACACCCCTCCACGTAGGGCAAGGGCAGGGATAAGTCTCAGAGGGCTGGGGAGTGAAAGAGAAGAATGTTATCTGCAGACACATATCTTATGCTGCAAGGGCTTTCTGTAAGCTCCAGGACGCTGTGCAGGGTGTGTGCTGCCCCTCAGTGGGGGGGCTGCAGCTCAGATGATCAACGGCCTGAAGCAAGATTCTTTCCCACCCCCTTTAAAGTTTTTTTTAGGGCTGCTCCCCATTGGCTTTGCTTCAAACAGTAACGCCACCACCCTCCTCCCCTTTAACAAACAAGCCCTGAGGCCAGTCCTAATGAGGCTCCAGCTCTGGGTGCTCCAGGCCTCATAGCTGCAGGGGGCTCAAATTAATTCAGTGACGAAGCTTGGAAGGTCACCTAGAGCTGTGTGTGAGTGGCTGCTTTTCCAGAGGGTATCTACATGCAGTAACAAGTGAAGTCCCTTGACACGTCTTGTCTGAGGTACTCACAGGAGTTGCTAGATTCCCCTAAGGTGTGGTGTGCTTAGTTCTGCTGCTGCTATGGTCTGCTGGAGACCTGGGTGTTCAGCACATTCATAGGTGGTTTATAGCCTTATTTCCTTGAATGGCATCATCCCTTGCTTTCTACACCCAGACTGAGGCTGGGTAGGTTTAAACTCCAGGTAACAAAGCAAATGCCTAATTTCAACTATTAAGATATGTCAATATCTTTTCAAGTCAGGGACTAAAACTTTAGCAAGGATAAAGAAAGGAAACCATTTAGCTTGATGTAATAGCATGACTTAAGTTAACCTTGCCGACATCTAAGGTCCTTTTAAACCGCAAATTGACCACATGAAATTAACAGTCCTATGTGGTTTGTATGGATATCTGCTTCTAGTGACTTAGTTACAGGAATCCTTGCATCCATTTTCAAACTGTTTGCTATAATTTCATTGAGGCTGTGTAACTGCTCATCTCTCTTGCTCTGGTCATTCTTATCTCACCTCTCTCTTTCTTGAGAGCACATCCTGTTTGACTTCGATGTAACTCTGCAAGATGAAAAAAACCCAACAAATAAACAAGGCAACGTGAACCCAGCAATTAAGAATAAAGCTCCAAACTTTATTCATTGACTTGAGTACAACAGTGATGCAGATTACAGTGGCACAGGAGTGCAATATGTGCTGCTTGCGGTAATGACAGTGGAAACACTAATTGTACAGAACAGCAACCCAGCTCAACTTTTCATTATGCATACAAGCAGACTTACTGTACAGACAAGACATTGATTCACTTTTACAGAGACTCAGAAAGAGAGCTGTCTCACAGATGAATGGAAAACACAGGGACACCTCCCCAAAACGCTGGTTTGTAACATGTGAAGGGAGGAGAAAAGAAAAATAATAAAAACCCTATTGCCAAAATCTACTGATTTAAGGGAAAAAAAAAAGAAGATATATTTGAAAAATTAGTTTCAGTTTCCAAAGATTAAAAAAAGCCCCCAGCTGTATGGCCCCCTTACAGGAAGAGCTGTCAGCAACGACCAGGCTGCACTGCTTGGACAGGACTGATCCAGTAATAACACACAGAGCTCACTGCTGTGCACATATACAGCAGTCAGAGACCTTCCTTGCTCTAGCTAGCTGAGTAAGAGCCTGCTCCAGCCTGTGTGGATGTCAGTGAGGGGCTCCACTGATTTCAGTGGGTTTGCATCTGGGGGGAGAGGGGAAGTGCATTCTGAAGGTGTTCAGTGACAAAAGCCCAGGCAAGTGTCCAGTGGGACCTGTCAAAGCACCTAAGGGAGCTAGAGACTCAGCCTGGTAAGGCACCGCTGGGATTCCCATAGCTGCTTCTGCTACTTGAAATGCTTCATTTCCTAATGCCTGAAGGAGTAAGGTCCTGTGGGCCTCAGCTTTGCAAGTCTAGGGAGCAACACTCACATTAACTGTGGTGATCCTGGCAAAACAGGTTACTTGTTTGCCTTCAGTCATCTCTTTTTACCTCAAAAGAAAGACCACAATGCACAAGGAAGTACTATCTCTTCACATGGACAGGCATTTTTTAGCAAATCATTAGCAGAAATCTATTTCCCTGTTAGAAGCCCTTTGGGCAACAAATAATTTATTTTGCATACAGGCAAAGAACATTAATGGCCAATTACATTCCCACTTCCTGCACTGATGCTTACATTAAAGTTAATAATACTTTTTCTCTCCCTGCCAAATGCAGGCACATAGCTCTGCCAGCAGAGTTGTCTGCCTAAAAACCCTGTATCTTTGCATTATGATAGATGTTTCTTGTTTCTTTTATTAAGCACAAAAAAGGTGTGTGGGAGAAATCACAAAGCAAAACTCATCAGCCAGAGCAGTCCTGCAACCCGCAGAGATAAGGGTGTTTCTAAATGAAAAGAGAAAGGTGCATTGTACTACTATCACAGTGCTCAGTAGCTCTTCATTATGTAGCAATGGGGTAAAACATATCACCTATTATCAAGACCAGCCCTTGCTATGTGTCTACCCTGAAGACTATGCTGGCCTCTAGCAGGTGTGTTGATAGGGCATGAACTGGACCATGACCTGGAGCTAACTGAGTAGGGAAGGGGCTGTGGAGTCAAGCCCTAAAGTCTCTCTGACATGGAAAGATGAGTGGCATTGCAGGACAGATTAGTTGATATTCTTGTTTCCTGCACATGTTTGATTGCATCCTCATTACCATTGACTGGTATTTTTCACTGCCATAGGTAACTTCCAGGATGAGGACATCCTCCTCCACAAATACATTCTGAAAGAAAGCAGTGAATCATGGAGTGGGAAAAAGGCTGTTTTCCATTTAGTCTACTCTACGAGGCCATGGTCCAAATATGCCAAGGTCTCCTAAGTCAGGATGAGTCAAGATAAGTCATTCCAAGACGAGTTTGGAGGGTCTTGATATTTTTAATGTTCTGGGGGTTCATTATTCTGTCCCTTGTTGTAACAGCTTCATACCATTAATTCCTGTGTAGATGCTCATAAGCTATGGGCTCCAAACTCTACTTCCCCACAGTCTGAAATAGGTACCACAGGCTCATGCAGGATATCCAAGCTGTATGACTGAGAAAGAATTTCCAAATTGCAACAGGGAAAAGGCAGCAATCACTTAAATGCAAGGCCCATAGACTTATGACTATAGGACTTTGTAAGGAGAGATGACATCTGTCTTGACAGAAGCACTACTGGAGCCACAGAGCTATCTTGTCCCACATACAGCTATTAAGAAACTTACTGTTCTCCTAGTCTAACCTTTCACAGCACACTGCAAGTATGTCCACAACACATCACAAACCATATTTAATGAAAGGCTACTAACCAAACTGAAAACAAGTATGTTTCTGAGATGCCCCTAAAACCTGCCCTAAGTGACACCAGCATGAGATGACAACAAACAGTTAAAAAAGAAAAATCTTGCGAGCAAACTTTATAAAACTTACTCTTCCAGTTGTGCAGAAAGTTTAGCAAGTTTGGGGTAGGACACTGGCAGAGTTGAGATGCTACATTCAGCTTCCTGAACTGAGGCCACAATAGATCACATTGAGAAACAGTGGACAGTGCAGTAATTTCCAGATCTGCTCTTCAAGCTGCCTTAATTCTGTCTTCAGAGATGATGATCAACATATTTAACTGCTGACTCACAGCAGGCTGGAGCTTACACTAAGTTAAGGCACAGGTATAGAGGGTATGGCCAGCTGTTCCCACTGGAATGCAGAACAGTTCTCTACCAGTTCATATGGAAGTCACCAGACCAGCATCTGGAGGGGGCACAAAACCCAGTAAGTCAGATCTCTGGATTCCTCAGTAACATAAATACTACTGCACAGGGTATTATCCTTCCATCTAAGTACTGCTGTGGGTGCTGCAAATGTTCACATATGCCTGAGGAGGCCTTTTAAATGGCATCACTTGTGGCCAGCCTGGCACTTCCAAGATTTGGGAAACTGACCCTGCCTTTTGCACACTCAACATATCACAGCTATCCACAAACGCTGCAAATACAAGCACATATTTAAGTGACAACCTTCATAACTTAATGACTGCCATCTATACAACACTAGGAACTACCTGGAAATTCCGGGTTAACTACTCATGTAGTATCTCAGCTCCAAATGAGGAGAGTGTGTGCCACACGTGCCACACGTGTTTGAGAACCTGCATGTATACCTAATCCTATTTTGCACACGTGTGGTTATTTTGCAATGTTTTGACAGGTCTTGGCTCTTACATCGCTCTTAAAGTGGAAAAGAGGAAAAAACAAGACAGAAGCAATCAGTTTTCAGTCCTCTTGGCAATGATGTTCTGCCAAGACAGTACTGATTTTGATAGGATTTTATCAGAATCTCAAATGCTTTGCATGAAGAACGCAAGCATGTACTTAAGGCATATTCATAGCATCATAGAATGGTTTGGGTTGGAAGGGACTTTTAAAGATCATCTAAGTCCAACCCCTGACATTTCTCAAGGGAATATTGAAGAGGGGAATTACAAAGAGTTTCCCAGGACAATGCTGCTTTGATTGATACTAGGAAAATGATTCATTACTTACACAGAAAATTCTGCCTGCGGCTAAGTTTCTGTTTTTATTAGGTGTGAAGATCAGATGAAAGAACAGAAAGCGTTGCAGTGACATTCACTAACAGCCCACTGCAGAAAACACACTCCACACCCCGAGGCTGCCTGCAGCATAGGTCTGACAGACTGGTGATCTCTTTGGGCGTATCTACATGTAAGTGGTTGGGATAGTTAAGGGGAATTAACTGTATGCATGAAATGGAAGCTCAGAAACCCCTTTGTGTTCTCAACTGGAAATAAAACAGTATTAACACCAGTGCTGAGGGCCATGAACTGACTATGCCAGTGAGATATGAACCATCAGTAGCCCAAATATCCAGTTAGAGATTGATTCTGCAGCATGTAAGCTGGCTTCTCTTCATTCCTTCCCAAGCTGCAGTTGCAGATTTAAATTCTCTGCTGATGAGACAGATAAAAACTACCCTGTCATTCCTCACAGGCTATGAGGTGGGCTTACAATCTTCTTTTGTCTTTCTTTTTGGAGAGCAGAGAAAACAACCTGGCTTAGTCATTTCTGAAATGATTGGGTAGTGCATTCATATGCTATAGTAATCTGGAGATGGGAACAGAAAAACTCAGACTGGCAGCTCACATCCTTGAGAGAGCAAGTCTTCAGATTAAAAAGGTTTATTGTCAAGGTGACATGGGCTAAATGACCTGTAATGCCTACTGTGTTTGAGAGGCAGCAACATGGTACTGTCCACAGGATGCGGGCTGATGAAATGTGGAGAATTTTAATACTTTAAATGCATTAAAACTCAAATATTCATCTCAAAGTTAAGCCACACCTTGTAGGTGATGAACACTGAATTTCTGAGCCTCCAGCTTTCACAAAGCCCGTGACTGTTCTTTCAATGGATTTGTTTTCAGCAGTCACTAAAAAATGCATCTCAAGCTGCCAGTGCCCCTACCATTCCCACTTGCTTCCCAGTGTTCCTCTAAAACCCTTTCAGATGCTTGTTCTGAAAAATGAAGTATAACCTGTTGAACTGATCTTTGCTGCAGTCTCAGCAACAGCCAGAGAGCTTACACACAACTGCAAGTGTCACAGTGTTCACTGAGGACTTCTGTTCAGTGGGGAGTGCTACCTGCAGGGTAGCACATTCTCCATCTTGCACCACAGACCCACCGCTCCTTTGGTTCTAGGGACAAGGAGCTGGTGCTGACCCCTTGTATCTGCCTCTCGTATACTGAATCTTCACCTCAGATTATATCAAAGGAACCACAGTGATCTGTTGCAACAGGACTTCCTAAACCAGCAAAGAGGAGGCAGGATTTGGGCTGTCCTGCACATTTCATGGTGAAATGCCATTTGGTGATACAGAGAACTCAATACAGTGATAGTGAATCTCACAACTACATGGGACTGTTTCCCCTTCCTGACTTCCAGATTTTAACACCAATGTCTCATGTAATAGAAAATACAAAGGTTCTGATGTCTCCAGTGCCAGAAGTTCAGGGTTAAAAATGAAACCTTGATGTTCTTTGACAGACACAGAACCTAAATGACCCTCTCCGAATCAGGAGATGGGCTCATTAGTGCAGTATGCATTGGCAGTTAAGCACCAAGGAAGAGATAAGCTGACATGGCAGCCACAATGCGTTCATTCTATTACTTTGGTGCTCATGTCCTTCTCTGTACAGGACTCGCCCAGAAGCAGTTAAGGTATATACACAGGCAGTATTTCAAGCTGCAGCATATTGGAAGAAGACTGAAAGCCATGAGTTCAGTGCAGCTCAGAAACTGTCTTGCATGATTACTCTGTCTTCAAAACCAAGTCAGGCACAAAGGGAAATAAAAATAACCAAGGCTGGAGTTTTGACGCTTCAAGAGAGGAAGAGGGGGAAAAAAAGCCTGTGCCCTCTTTTCCAAGCACAAGTGAAAAACTACATTAACTAAAAGGAGTGCTTGGCCCCATGCACTGTGCCATATTGACAACAGCAACTGCAGTTTAATCAAAAAGCCTCTATTGGCAGAGCATGGCACCTTGATGGTACCTTTTAATTCATAAACATTCTTCCCTAAGAGGGATGAATTTGCATGTTAGCTTGCAGAGAACCATCTTCCCTGCTGATGGACAATCCTACAACTCCACTGCAGTCTGAGCTGTACTAGTAAATTCCAGCAGGGAGTCTGTCCTGAAATCTCTGGGTGTGAACCAGGGCACACTTAAAAAAGCATTTTCTCACTCTGTCACTCCCACCCCCAACCACCCATCTCCTGGACTACATGACAAGAAAACTGACTCTTCTCCATCATTCCCATTACTTAAGTGATCTTAACTTATTCAAAGGACTGGTTAAACTCCAGCCCTATTAATTCAAGCAGAAAGTGTGGAAGAGGGAAGACTAACAGACACAGCAATTCACTTCCTACATCCTAGCAAATATATACAAGTACAAGGAGTCCATTTTCCAGGAGTTCAACAGGTATGTACTGTAAGTGAGCAGAGCGCCCACCTTTGCAGATGGTATCACACAAAGAAGATGTCAATTAAGAAACAGTTGTGTGAAAGACTTAAATGTGACCATGTGGATAAGTTACAAAGGGCTTCTCCTTCACTTCAGAGCATCTATCTTCCTCTCCATATATATACACACATATGTACACATACATACACGCACACACAGATAGATGGATAGATATAAATACATGTGTGCACACACACGCAAACAGGCATACATATATATATTTTTATATATATATATATATTCTTTTCCAGTTCTTGGAGTGGTTACAACTACTTCAGTCTACGAGGCATCCTAAGGGCACTTCCTGGCTCTAGCAACAAAGTCCATCGTATTGTGGAGAAAAGTAAAGGGAATATCATTGAGGGAGAAGAACAAAACAGCTTCCTATCTTGGATAATACCATGTAACAGGTCAACACCTCAAACTATCATTGCTGTTTCTGAGCCCTGTGTTCCAGGAGGGCAAACGTTCATCTTGTTCAATTGCTGTGTACAGAGGTGCTGCTATGTGATTTTCCCTTTTTGGTGGATAAGTAGTTCCTTCCAAATAGTTTGGACTGCATGACACAATATCCTTTGCATCATTGTTTTGTTGGTTTGTTTAAGGGGAGATTAAAAGAGTTTTGCTTTTTTCTTCATGTCGTTGCGTCTCCAGAGAGGTAACTTGTCAAACTCCTGTATCGTCATGCCAAATATTTCTTGGAAAACTTCAGGAGCTAAGTGACGCTTCAAAATAGAAAAAAAAAGAGACCAAAAAAAAAAAAAAAAAAGAGGAGAAAAGGCAACGGTCAGTTAAAGCCAAAGAGACACAAGAGGAGATAGGAATGCCTTAGAGATTTCGTGTCACTGAATCAGAGCCATTGCAGGAAATAATAATGCTTTGGCTTTCAAGTCCTCATGAATTCAAGTGCTCGATCAATCAATATAATTTTGCAATTGGTTAAGTCTGAGAAGTTTACAAAGGAAATCAAAAGAACTATCTCAGCTGCTGAATAAGCAAGAGACAAAAAGTTGTCTGAAGTCACCCAACCAGCAGTGACAGACCAGAGAACAAAACCAGCTCCTGCACACCCCTGTGCCAGGCTTTAGCTGTCACCTCTTGCTTACATGTGGAGGCTCAAACAGACACTGGGTTTCAGGAGAGCTCTGCAGAAGGGCTGCAGGTTGACACGCTGCATTCAAAGTTATGAGAAGGAAGATGTCAGGCCAGGCTAACTGTACAGCACATTTCTCTATGGACAACGAAACATCTGTTGGTGTTGTCGAGTGCACAAGTTACTTCTTGTTCAAGCAACTTTAGAGTGCACTGGAAGGGGGAAATGCCTCCATTCGGCAGTAATGTATTACAGCATAGAAATGTGACTACAGATCACATATCTACTAGTGTAAACGTGCATACATGGTTACTTACCCAATTTTTTTGTGGCCCCTTCCATTCATCTTCACAGAAGATTAGCTAACTGCAAACGACTTTAACATCCCCAGCCTTACACTGGGCTGCTTAAATGTTTCTAACCCACAAAGTTGTAAACAGTATTTATTTGTTGGCAAAGATTGAAATCCTCATATTTTTTGGATATCAGCCAGTCTAACTAACTCACAGGACTCAGGGGTGAGTTAAAGAAAGTTAGACTTTGATCATCAAGGACAGCTAGGGCTGACCCTTAACAGAGATGATCCAAGATCAAACAACGTATTGTTCGGTTCCAGTATGGATCCAGTGACTACAAAACATCAAATTTGGGCTTTTTTACCAATTTACAAGTATATAATTAACTACCTGAAAACACAGTGGGGTTGTGAGCAGCCCAGTCCATGAGCAGGGAGACAAAGATGTGGGACTCCTCGCACAGCACTGTTCATGGAGATGCAGCTGCTTCCTCAGTCTGCCTCCTCTTTCCCTGCTTAGTGCTGAGAAATATTCCCAATCTAACAAGAACCCACTCTTCAATGTTTGAGCTTTCAAGTGTGCAACAACAAACAACTTCAGCAGGAAAGAGCATTTAGGAACTTGCTTCTCTTACCTCGAGCCTGGTTCTGTCTACATCTTTTAGTATTTTATTTCGCCCTCTGTTGGTCACCATGAGTATTTCATATGGAAAAATCTGTTAACAATGTATAAAAGGGGGAAAAAGAGATGTATTTATATTCTAAAGCAGAAAGAACAAAATGTGACATAGCAAGAACTTGTTTAGTACCAAACTGCCTCACACTGTACTCGGTACTTCCCCACCCCACCGATTCTTATGGTGCATCTAATACATTGGCTGGCGCTGGTCAGAGACCTCTCTAGTCAATATACTTTCGCATCCATCAATGTATAAGTTTATTAAGGCAAATGTATTTGTCACTCATTGGTCTAACTGGCTGCCAAAGTGGGGACAGCTCTAAGGAAACAGACACTTAGTGGACTTTTAAAAGATGAAAGAGATGAAAGTACATGAAAAAGGAAGCAACTCTGAATACGCAAGATATTAATTCATGGGGGCTACTGCATTCAGTCGAATTCATCACATGATTTTCTTTGCCTTTTTAGGTAGTTAAAGAATTCAAACAACTGCTTGCTGCGGTTGCTGGCTGTGCATACTTGCATGGATTAGAGGAGATACTTTTGTAGATATATTCGTCTTATGCACTTTCATCTGCTTCAGAAGAGTAAATGTCCAGCACATCTCCCATTAACATATCCCTTGATTTCCCTTTACATTGCAAAGAATGTCCAGACCTTACACATATCAGTTACTGGCCAATAATGAATTCCTGAATGCATAAATGATTTTACTTTTGTTTTATGTGTACAGGTTCTTTGTTTGAGTGTTTACTGTCCGTTGGTCTCCAATCAGTCTAATCCAATAGATGCAGTGATGCTTAGAAAGGCTTTCTGAAAAGCATGTGCCTTAGAATCAGATTCTGGAATCATCCCTGGCAAATAAAAGTCTGTCTTAGGATTTTTTGCCTTGGGCAGATGCTTCCATAAATGCCTGGAATGACACAGAAGAGCTCATGTTCCATTTGACAGAGTCTCTCTATAGCCCTTCTCATTGCATGCCTCTGCCAAGTAGGAAAACAGCATTCTCAGACTCCTCATCCAACCCCTACTGAAGTTCTTCTGCAGACTTCAGTGGTGACTGGCTCGGCCTTTACTGTTATTGATGGGTCTTGTTTCACTTGCCCACTGGGAATAAGAGTGAGACCACCAAAACCCTCCTGGAGAGATAAGTATATCTAATAACCAGGTGTTCTTAATGACATTATTTTAATATCAGAAGAAATTCCACCTAACCGACGTTGGTGCAGCATGAGGCCATTAAGTTCATTTTATTGTCAACAATTATCCCAATGAACTTTTCAGGAATATAATAAATAAGATTCAGGCATCAGTGAACACACCACTGAGTTTATTGTAAGTAGTAATAATTTAAATGACGTGTGCTTACATACCAATTGTAAGATATGGTTCTTAGGAGATTCTGACATCATCACAATTGTACAATTAAGTCTATTACTTGGAATTACATTGTGTGTGTTTGATACTGGAAACGGCTACCATTACCATATACAGCATTATAGGAAACTAAAATGTAACTTTTCATATTAAAACAGGCAGAGTTTAAGTCAAGATCTATGGTCATAGGTACATTTTATATTCAGATATTCACAAAAAGGCATATCTCAACCTGGGGTGGCAGGATGCACAAATTCTGTCCTTTCTGGAGACCATTTGGAAAGATTTGGTCATTCTTAAGTTTACTTTTTTTCAATTTTCACATGTTTCATCCTGACTTTTTACTTTATCAGGTTTAAATTAAATTTAGTATTGGACCATTGACATGAATAAACATACAGCAAATTCGCACTGAGGGTCTGGCATCACCTTTATAACCATCAACAGGGAGTGACCTATTATCTCATGACCATTCCCATCAATTTTATTACTAATAATACTGACAGAATTTGTCACCCAAAATACCATTCCAAATCACTGGGTGCATCAACAGCAGTGGTGGCTGTAAGAATTTCTATTGCACTGAAAAAGAAATTATTTGGAGTAAAATGCAGTAACTCAGGAGTTGGGGATGTCACCAAGGTCTTACATATATAATATATAAAAACACTTGTTAATATAAATCACACTGGGGTCTCAGCTTATAAAGCTGGGGTTATTGCCTTGTACAGTTTGTCTGGAGGTGACTCAGAAGCACAAATAGTCATTTGGCTTGCAAAAGAGCTTCTCAACTGCAGAAATGCTGATCTTTGTAACTGGCAAAATCATGATTTCTTGGAAGGTTCACCAGCAATAAAGTTGTAAGATTTGAAACATAGCCCTGGTTGAATCCCCTCTGTATATTATGTTAATTTTTGACTCAGATATCTCTAGACATAGCTGCAAAAGCATTTGCATTAATAATTTCAATTATAGTCAGCCGACATTGCCTCTTTTCCAATAACTCTCCTGAAGAATTTCTTCTCTGGGGAATTCAACATTATAGAAAGGTGTCAGGCTAACATTTCTGAGAGCTAAAGAACAGATCCAGAGAGACATGTATCTTTATATATATGTCTATATATAGATCCATATATATATTCCAGTACTTAAAGGGGCTGGCAACAAATCTGGAGAGTGACTTCTCACAGGGCATGTAGAGATAGGACACAGGGGAACGGCTTTAAACTGAAATACGGGAGATTGAGATGAGCTCTTAGGCAGAAGCTCTTCCCTGTGAGGGTGCTGAGGCACTGGCACAGAGTGCCCAGAGAAGCTGTGGCTGTCCCATCCCTGGCAGTGTTCAAGGCCAGGCTGCATGGAGCTTGGAGCGAGCTGCTCTAGTGGAAGTTGTCCCTGCCTATGGCAGGGGTTGGAACTGTAGGAGCTTTAAGGTCCCTTCCAACCCAAACTGTTCTAGGATTCTATCTAACTTCCAATTTGAAACAAAGATCCCAGAATTGCATTAATTTTGAAATTAAGACAGCCTCAACAGTGTGTTGTGATCCACAATATTCTGCATTGTTTTTCCAGCCTGAAAGACCTGAGATTTTCCCATTGATTTTGGCCTGCTGTTTTGGCTAGTTGCAGCTTGACAGAGAACTAACTACTCAGTATCTTCAGCATCTTCATTTAGTCTCTGGAAAAGCCTCCTTAACCCCAGAAGCACACTTCTGGGCTGCCCTCAGCCTGCCTGAGTGCTAACACCTGTAACAGGCAAAGTCCAGAACAAAGGGAGAGGTCTGGCACATAAGGAGCAGGGACTGAGGTAAGGTAAAGAAAAACAAGGGAACTAAGACATTTCCCATATTTTATCTGCATTTCACAGTCAAACCTTCACTGTGTTGAAGGAAAGTGAATAACATCTGCACTTGCCTTTGGCTCCAACATGTTAGGCATAGATACTCCTCTGTCCATTCTCATTCCAGGGACATGACCATCCGGAAGGGACTGCATCAGATACAGGTATACATCAGACACATAGGTTTACACACAGAGGGTAAAGGCACTCAAGTAGTGGTGAAAACAAAGGTGAATTTGCCCTGAGACTTCCTTCAATTCTTCATATTTAGTCTTATCATATAGATCATTGCCATGGCTACTTCCCTGAGGCATGCAGAGGGATACTTTGATCCTCTCTGCCACCAGAGCCTTCTGTCATTGCTAAGGCTGGTAACAGTTCCCCATTGTGTCTACCAGCATTGTCTCTACAAGGGGAAAGTTTACTATGAACACAAACAGGGATAGGGTAAAAAGGTGCTTTTCTGACACAGGTACTGTTCCTAGCAAAATAACGTTTGGAGTACAATACATGGACAACTCCTCTCTCCTCCTATAATCTAATTCTCTTTCCAATCATCATGATTTTGATAAATAAAAAGTAATTAAACCCTCTCTTAAATTGCCATTTCGTATGGTGATTGTGCTGAGGAGACAGATAGACTCAAACCATTCTGGAAAAAATAACCCTGCAGACAGTATTTGGAGTAAAAGGGTTTGTATTTGCAAGCACATATCTTACTGGCTCAACTGTGATGGCAGCACTGTAGAAACCTACTGATCAGCAATCTTGCCTGGAGAGCAAATTCCAGAGTAAAAATGAGTTCAAGACTCCTGGTATGGGAAAAAACTGCCTCCATAAGAGACTTTCTGTACATCTCTGGGTAGGTAACTAGAGAGGCTTGAAATAAATCCACCCTCAGCTGTCCAGAGAGGACTGTTACAGATAACTCATAGATCAACAGACAGTGGATTTTACAGAGCAAGTCACAGAAGTGGTGGGAGCTGTCTCAACCCAGCTCTGGGGAGGTAACAAGGAGGAATCTGAGGCTGTGTCTGGTTTTTGTTGATAAGAATCTACATTGGTGACTATGCTTAAACATGCAGGAAAATCAAAGCTATTGTTTTAAGAAACCCTTCCCTGTAGCAGAAATTCAGACTTCAACAGGTAGATGCTTTTAGTTCTGGTGTCAGTTGATTGATGAAAACCCATACTGTACCTGGAAATCTGAAAAGCAGAAGAGAAATCAGCTTTAGAGTGTGGAAGAACAGGAATCAGGCACAATCTACCAAATAATCCTTATGTCTTCTGGTCTACCTGATCTGCTCAAAGTTCCACCTGATGCTCTGAGGCCAGCAACCTTCCCGCTTTTGGGCTTAGTTCGTAAAGAGTCAAACACTCCAAACATTGCAGCCCTTTTCATTTGAGCAGACTTTTCATTTGGGAAAATCAAGTCACTTTGGAAATATTAAGAGACACAAAACCACAGTCAAGTAAATAAGCCAACTAAAATTCAAATGTGCAGAGCAATGTTCACCTCACCTAACCTCTGCCATCAGGTAGCTGTCTAGATTCCTCTACAGAGACATGACCACTGACAGAAGATGCCTGATTCTAAGGTGTCTGAGATAGTTGGAATCAATATTCCTTTGGCAATAACTAGCCTCTCCCACTCTCTCAGCTCAACCCATTTCAAAACATTAAGTCTTAAGATTTCATAACTTTTATAAATATTGTTCATTTTTATTAGGCATTGACTGATACCACATCTAGCTCAAAGTCATAATAAAAACCATTTTCAGCAACAAGGATTGCAAGGCATTATCCTTTCTTCACTCTGGCTCATTCCTTCAGGCTGTGCAGTGGATGGTAATTTTCAGAGAAAGAAAAGAGAACCCAGTACATATTCCTGATAATTGACACGTTACCTGCTTCCCATTTGCAGCAATGCTAAAGTGATCCTTTGGCATATACAAGGATCAGCTCCACATAGCAGATTTAGCAAAATAAACCCTATTTTTTAATAGGTATTTGCAGAGTTGGAATTAATTGTTGAGTTTACCACAGGAAGTGCAAATGTACTGAGCAAATACAAAATAACCACATCCACTTAAAACAAAAGCAGAAATGACCAAACATCATCACATGTTCAGTAACAAAGCAGCTCCTCTGCCTTACCTCTAACACCACCACTCACATCTCCGTAACTGTTGTACTGACCAAAATCGGTAGACACTGGCTGCAACAGGAAAACAGGGACACGAACATAAATTCACAGTTCATGACTTCACAAGCAGGTTGGTTTATGGGGAGAAATAAATTGCTTTAAGCCTTTTATTTCCCCTTCAACTTTCACAATATTTCTTGCATTGCTTTCTTGCCTTCTTAACAATGTAGATTGTGGGAAGGCAAATGAGGTTTTGTCTGACTTTGGATGGTCTTATAAGAAACTTGATCAAACTGAAAATCCAATACAGTTAATAAGGAAATAAATACCATGCATAATTAAAGCCACCTTTTGTTTCTCAAAGTCACCATCTCCTTACCCTGTGAAGTCCATTTTTTCCATAGCCAGGGAGGGAAGAGGTTTTGGAGGCTGAAGCATGTGCTGTTGAATGAGAAAGGGAATAATCTTTTACTGGAAAAATCCCATGGAAACTCACAAACAAGAGCATTTAAGGGATCAACTAGCATAAAAACCCACAGCTAAAAGAGCTAAGCATACACATAACCAACTGAGACACACTGACTTCAAGAAACTCACATTTCAGCCCCAAACTCAACACAACCTTCCATACATTCTCGAAGTTACACACAGCTTTATTATGCCATTGCACATGACCTGCCACATGGTTTATATATCATTATACCCTCTGAACCTTTAATGAATTTCCTTTCTATCCTTCCTACTGTAACTATTATTGCACTTATGATCCCAGCTTCTAATGCTGCAAGAAGGCTACAAGATACAGATGACTAGCACACTCCTCTTTGTATTCACATGCTTTAGCTTGCCATTTTTCGCCGCAAAGGAGAGAAGGCTATTAGTTTAGATGCTGAAACACTGTAATTGACAGATGTTTTGGTACTGAATTAACAGGAGACTGATGAGAATGGGCAGCGCTGAGTGAATTCAAACCAGTTTGAGAATCTGGCATTCTGATCAGAGATTACAGTTATCCTGTACACGATGTGACACTTCTGAAAACAAGACATGATTCAACAGAGCTCTGTGCCTCCTTCTTTCACCTGCAATGAAAGTGAAGTAAGGTATCTGGGGGCATTCAGTATTTGTACTGCACTCAAAAATTGCATGAGCAAGATAAAGACAATGTGGAAATGTCAAGGGTGTGTTTTCAAATACAGATTAAGAAGATGGATGAAATAGATCATTGGCATATTCATTATAGCACCTCTACAGTTCATACAGCACCTTCAAATGAGATCCTCCATATAAAAACTCAGTGTTTTGTTTTTTAAATGTTACTTTTACCACAGAAGGGCAGGGGACGTACAGCTTGAGGAACTGCTGCTGCCAGCAATAAGCACCCTTGGGAAAGGTACCACTGATTCCACCAAAGGCAACCGATGACTGCACTGATCACCACTGCAAAGAGGGATTGACTCCTCTCCAATAAAGGAGTCCTCCAATCTCTGTGTAAGTTAGTATAAAAATCATAAGCTCTGAGTTGAGCAGGCAGACTCAACAGATACACTATTACAGATAGTGAGGGAGAGCCACAGGCATTCTCTTCAAGATCATAAATATAGGCAACACACTTATACAATAGGGAACACTAGGAATCTTGGTTTGCTTGATACCTACTCCAGTGGATGACTCCAAAGAGACTCATCTTGTCCCTTCTTGGCGTGAAGCACAGCTGCTGTGCTACAATGACCAGTGGATGAAGAGAGTGAAGTAAAACCCCCAAACCCTTTTCTGGAGATCTGAGAAGGCCACAGATGTATATCAAAATGTGTAATGAGGCCAAGAATCTAAGCCACCAATTAATCAAAGTTGCCTTTTGTGCTTTTGCTGTATTCTTTCAGAATGCAATCAAAATGTTAGCCAAGGCCAAAACATTGGTTGTGTTCAGAATATGCAGCCCCACTGGTAAATGTTGCTGATTTTAACAAAATATGTTATTGTAATTTAATAACCCAGTCTATTGGCATGTGTGTGATATGACAGTCACCAAATGTTTTGCCTCATTCCTTATCTAGATTAGAAAATCTCTCTCCTCAAAATTGAGTGAAAATCCTCAACCTCATATTTCTTCTAAGGAAGAAAGAGCCATAAGAATCCTTGCCCCACCAATACCAGCTAATGAATTATGCCACTCTTTCAGTGGAGAATACAGCATATATACATATCAAGCAGTCTTCCCAGTGGTTTCTATTCTGAAAGGCTGCTTGATGTGTATATATGTGGTGTTCACTATCCACTGTTCATTATCAGCTTTATTGCCTACATGAATTACCTGGAGAATCGTAACGACTGGCAGAAAGGGCTGACCTATCGCGACTCTCCTTTTCCATCTCTTCTTTCAGTATCAATTGTCCCAGACCAGAGTTGAGCTACAAACGGCAATTAAAAAAAAACAGTAAAATCAATAAAATAAAGCTGATCAAGCATTAGTAGCAACTGCTTACAGAAAACAAAGGGCACTTTTGGGATGGTGTTCAGAAACAGCATGAAGACAAGCTTATAACCACCTTCATGAGCTGCTCCTCCTGCAGCTGACGGCGTCTCTGTAGTTCCTCATCATCTTCCTCTCTTCCACTTGATCTGCGTCTCATGTCAGCTCCTGCTTCCACAAAACCACAGTACAGAGAGAGCTTTGTGCCTCAGTTCAACCGCAGCTTGCAGATTTCAATGCTAGTTTATTACTGAATAAACAAAGTCGTATTTTCTTGCAGACGCAAAAGACTTCTTGAATACTCGCTTTTAATAAAACTCACTCAGAGAGCCTGCCCTATGGCTATCAGGCTTCTTGTAAAATTAACAACTACTTAAACTGCATGTGAGTTCCAAACCAAGCTATAGTCGTGGATACAAAAGCCATGGATCAATAAACTGATAAATGGAGCTCAGATAGCTAGTCCTGGAAACATGGGGTTTAATGGCACCAGTAACTGTATCCGTGGCTGAAAACATTGTCTAATTTACATCTAAACTTTTACCTAGACTCAGAAAAGCAAATCTGAATTAACATTTCAAATGGAAAATTAAACTACATTAATATTCTAAATGGCCACTCACAATTAGAATAAACAAGGTTTTAGCCTAAAATGAAGCAAACTAATTTGATCCATTGAATAAAGCTAAATTTGATTAAGACACAGGTGCTCTACACTTTAGTTCCTTACTTTGTATTGAGCAATCTTTATTTTCTTGGATATTCTTGAGAAATAGTCCTATTTGGACATAAAGACACTTCCATGAATACACAGAATATGATATTACTGCAAGAATTTGGACAGCAGTTCTACCTTTTTCTGCACAGGCTATAGCCTGATATAGTTATTCACCAGCTCCATGCTAGACAAACTCAGTGCTTTATTTGAATGAAAACTAAATTTTGCAACTATAGTATCAGAAGGTTTCTATCAATTAAATGTTTTGTACAGCAGTGTTAAATTGATGCTGATATGAAGAGAGAGAAAGCTGCAGAGAAATTGCTTGTATCAAAGTAATTTTTTTTTTGGTATCTCAGGCTTTTGCAAGACTTTTCAGTACAATAGCAATAAAACTCATTTTTGGCAACTGAGCTCATTCTAGCTCTGTAAGAAAATACTCAGACAAGCTGAAAAATATGGGGCTTGTGGGTTTGGTTTTTAATCTTGTACAATGCCTTCTTATCTATGAATATGTCCATGAGCACATTTTTATCTTTACCGTTTCCGAACTGTTCTGTTTAGTCTCTCAGGTGTAATAATATCACCTGATGGATAATATAGAAAGCAGTTTTACTGGAAACCATTAAGAGTTGTCATCCACTGCCTAGAGACTGAGCTTACAGCCAAAATTTCCAACAAATTCTCCACCTTAGACACACATCATAATAATGCTGTAGTTATCACAAACACTGTCAGGAGAGTTCCAAGTATGTAGATGTATTCACTGTGACTGTAATGTTTGTAAGGTTGCAGCCCTATATAAAGGACATTTTCAAAGCATTGCCACTGCAGACGCAGCCCCTTCAATTGGTCATTGAGCTCTCCTACCCTTCTATGAAAATCCCATTGTGAGGAAAACCATACACTCCCTCACAGAAACCCAAAACAGGCAACACCTTCAGTGTTTCAGGCATGACTTCATAAATGAATCAGGCTAGATAGGGGATTTCATGCTACAGGGGTCAACAAAAATTAACAGAGGAAAAAATACAAAACAAAATTATGATGCACATGATTGAAGTAAAAGAAAATAAGAGACCTCAAGTGCTACAACACAGAATAGAAATGAAAAGTCTGCAGAAACAGTAACTGAAAATCTTGACTCTTTTAGTCCATTAATTTTTTCCTTCAGTTATTGCTTTTTGTCGTGAAATTAATTATGTGGTTGGAAGGAACCGTATTTCCTGTGGAATATTTGCTATTAGCTTAGGACTAAAAGATTAAACAGACGTTAACTGAAAGAAGTCAGGCTTGTGTGACACACTACACTTTTAAGCTCCTGTACGGGAGTTCACACAATTTGCCTATGGGTTAATATCTCTGTGATCAATCCCAAAGTCCTTTAGCAAAACCTCTTCTACTTATTTATATTCAATAGTTCTAATTCACAGGCGCTCGGAGGTCTCACCAGAAGGACTGCACTTCATGGTGAACACCTGGAACGGACACAAGCTTCACTCTCCATTTTTACAGCTCCAGTATTAATCTACTTTGGTTACCAGTACCTTGTAAGCCGCATCGCTTGTACCATTTGGTTTTGCATACCTATAGCTGCAAGGGAGGGAGGACCTGGCCAGTGGTCAGTCTCAATCTTTGGTATCTCGTTGGGTGCTGGTGCATGAGCTGCTGGGAACTTGGAGGACTTGATGATATCCTCGGAGGACTTGCTCTGTGCTGCCAAAGCAGCTGCATCTAGATGGCAATCAGGGAACTTAGCTATGTAATAGTATGTCAATAGTATGTCCTTATTTTGTCTAAATTTTATGCTTTACAAGAAGTTAATTTTCAAAAGCAAAATAATTTTCGTGGTTTGCTTTACTAATTGCAATTTGAAGCAAAGTAATGTCTTTCTCTCGCCAAAAGATGAGAATCAAACTTTCCTCTCCTCCCTTATTCCCACCCCCAAAATAACCTCAAATCAGCTAGATTTTACTAGAGTTAGAATGATCAGGCAAGAATGAGAAAACTCAATCTAACAGTATTTGCCAATAACTCCCAAGGACAGCTGATTATTAATGAAGATGAAACCAGATTTATGTACTGATCTGTCTTCTCTTTAGGGCAAGGAAAGAAACAGTTCAGAGAAACAGCACTAATTTTAACTCTATTGATGCTGATTATTTCCTATGTTGCTGGGAAAAAAATGGAAAACAAACAAAGGAATTTGAAACAAACATGTTTATTTAACCAGTGGGTATTTTCAGCTGCATGCCCTTGCTTAGTAGCATGCAGTAGTAGTAAATGCAGATGTGAATTTATTCTGTTCTGAAGAACAGAAGGCTCCAGGGAGACTGTATAGCAACTTCCATTGGCTAAAGGGGCCAACAACAAATTTGGAGATGGGCTTTTGACAAGGCCCTTTATGAAAAGGACTAGGGGAAATGGCTTTAAACTGAAAGAGGGGAGATTTACACCAGATATTAGGAACAAGTTCTTCCCTTTGAGGGTGCTAAGGCGCTGGCACAGGGTGCCCAGAGAAGCTGTGGCTGCCCCATCCCTGGCAGTGTTCAAGGCCAGGTTGGATGGGGCTTGGAGCAACCTGTTCTAGTGGAAGGCATCTCTGCCCATGGTAGGGGGTTGGAACTGTAGGAGCTTTAAGGTCACTTCCAACCCAAACCATTCTAGGATTCTATGATTAATGTGGCAGGGAAAGACAGCTGCAATGAATTGAACCTCACCAATAAGATACCTCAGTAGTGGGGCATCCACACAGGATTCCAGCCTAAGTCTCTTAGAAGCACATGAGGATGTGCATTATGGATTTCACTTCTTGACATTAAAAAAATCAATCCAATAGGATTTAGTTTACATTAAAAAGAGACTTAATTATCTCTTATCTGCAAAGTGTTAGCTCAAATCACCTTCTCTTATATGAAGCTATTGTACAGAAGCAAAGATTATGGATTTTTTCTTCATTTCCCCCCTCCCCCCCCTTTTTTTAGGAGAAATACATCTGTTAATGAAGTAAGCCACTGTGTGGCTCATCCAGCACTTTCAGGGTAGTTTAGGAACATCAGTATTAGGATTAATTGGGAATTCTGAGCAGTTTGTGATTGGGAAACTCTAAGCACAACTGCAGGTATTGAAGAAGCTGGTCAGAGTTTACAAAAGCATGACTTCAAACAGTACTTACATATTAGAATTGGTGATGTCAGTGGTTAAACATTCACATGTTAATGGGAGGTGAGAAGACACATTAAAACCATAAAAATAAACAGAAATAATGTTAAGACTTTTCCAAAATGAGCATATTGTTTGAAAATTAAAACACAAAGAAGAAAAACCCCTCATGTAATACCATAGCACTGTTATTTGCAACCCTTACTCCTAACTACAGAATGGACTTTCTGAGCTTTCCTAATCATCTCAGCTCAATGGCTCTCAGCCAACTGTTCATCTAAACCCTGTAGAACTGCTGATTTGCCACCTAACCCTAAATGCATTTCATTGGATAAAGGGTTTGCAAAGGGCTGCAAACTGAAAGCCTTTAAAACCCAGAGTCATTCATCTGTCACCACATTACATAAAAATCATCTATTCAAAGCTTCCTGTTGACAGCAGAAGGGCAGAGTGAACGCACTCCATTAAAACCAGGACCTTGCTGTGCAGTACTAAAGGTGGGCAAGGCAGTGGGCTTCTGCCATCGTTGTTACTTCAGGCTTAATCTAACAATGTTTACACTGAAAACCTTAAAGCACAAACACTGCTGCTCAACTTGGAATACAAAAAGCTGGGAAAACAAGTACAGCATCTACCTGAGCTGTATCACAGGGCTTGAGAATCCCGTTAGCCCTGTCAGCGACAAGTCAACATATCCTTGTCGATAATTAATATTATCATATCTTATTTAAAGCCAGAGATACACTTGAAATTCCAGACTGCTAATGGCATCTCCATCTTTGCTGTTAAATTATTGTTCTTTGTCAGTTTAAATTAAGGAAATTCCATGAAGTCCCTGTCAGAGAACAGTCTGTTGTTAACCCATTTAACACGATCAGTACCTGTATTCTGAAAATATAAACTTAAAGAAGTGAAATACAGGAAGGTATCATAATGCTAAAGAAACAGCAAAATCCCAGTTAGTGGCAATTCTGCCGTTAATATCAACGTGGCCAAAATTTAAACCATATGGTTCAAATGAAACAACATGCTTTAAAACAATCACTCAGCAGGACATGCAATAACAGCTGTTTCAAGCTTGGGCTACTGATTTTTTATGCTTACAAAGTAACAACTGAATGCTTTTCACTAGTCTGCTTGCCTTTTAATTCAAGTTTGGAAATAAAAAAGGGAAAGATCATTTACCATGTTGTTTGTAGATGGGTGGTTTTCTGTAGATGTTGACACCTTGATCTGTGAAATCAAGAAAGAAAAATGGGAATATGAAAACCATTTCAGTTGTAGACACAGGTAACTCCTACACTAAAACAACAGACAGACCAAACCAAGGATGTAGCAGAAGAAAAATGCAGAAAGCTATTTCTAATATTATACAAAATCAGAAAAAAAACCCAACATAAGAACGAGTGAAAGTCAAAGACATGTGGTATGAAGTCCTTTGGAGCTGATTCTGTCACATGTAGATGCTTCCAAGTCATGATCCATTAATTTTAAGCATTCAGAAGATTACCAGTGGGATAAAAGTCAGAAGAGATGCAAACAAGCAAGACATTTCAATGGTGAAGACAGACGCCATTTGGGGAAAACCACCCCAAATAACTTGTGTGGAAAATTGTGCTTCAGTCACAACAGCTCAATTTTCTTTCCAACTGGCTGGCTGGCTTGAGCAGAGGAGAATGCACTGAGCTTACAGTTCACTTCAAAATCCAGAGAACAAAATAGCTGTCTGATACACTGTTTTAACAGTCAACCACAGCTACACTTCAGTGAGTCAAAGGGATGCTTTACACAGAGCTGATATAACACTAATTCTCAAACCACAAGGCTAGATTTTATTTCTCTTTCATATTTCTTTAATGTAGGGCCCACCATACTGCACATTATCAATGGAAATCAGAACCAAAACACTTCCCAGAACTCTAATGCAGTCATCTAGAGCATGTCTAAAAGATACCATATTTTACAAATAATAATCTAAGACAGGAATCAGTTCATTCCAAGCCAACACTTCGTGTGTTCAGCACAACTCATACACAAAAGTTAATCCAAATCAGTGCTACAGTGCAAAAATCTGACAAAATCTTATTAGCAGACCAAAATGAGCTTCTGGGAACTAGAAAATTCATGTTAGAAACCCATTTTGCTACTTTATACTGCCTGAAAAAAGTTTTTGGTGACATTAGAATGGAAGATGAGAAAGCGTTTCAGAATCGCAGATCCAGTTACTACAGGAGACAACTGAGCCTTTGGCATTAAGGAAAGCTAACCTTAAAAATCTATTGTAACAGAGGCAAATCTTACCCTTTAGAACTCTACATCCTTGACTAAACAAGCAAATTCATTGCATACAAAGACACTGAGGTATTTCCTTGTTGTTAGTGGTCTGTTATGGCTACTTGACCAGCAAATAGGTACAAACATCACATGGGCGGTCATGCTGAACTTTTGCGCACATCTATAGCTGGAAGCTGTAAAGGGATAGGAACACAGCTCCTTCTGTGGCTGCACTGCTCCAGATGGAGGACACTCTCCCACCATGCTAGAGGTATTACTCAAAGCTCTTCATGCAAGTGCATTTTAGCTTACGCAAGTCCAAGTGAGCCAGGTTAGCTTAAGCAGTTAAACCAGCCTACCTTAGCCAAGCCAGGTCACACTGACTGAAAGGGAAGTTCCCACAGTCTATCTGCCAGGTCTGAGGAAAGGAGGAAGAGCAGTAACCTCTGGCAGTGCAAAGGGACACTAGACTGAAGGGGACCTGAAGAGTCAGCTTGCAACTGATGCAATCAAAAGATGCATGTCCACAACCCTCAGGTCATACATTCTCATCCCATCAAAACCCAAGACAGATGATATTCTTAGAGGCTGGAAGATCTGTGCTGCTCACTTCAAAACAGAGACTGCCCTTTATAGAGAGGACATCCTAAGGCATACATATCCTTGTGTATTTGCAGGTTTCTAAGGACACCAAGCCATTGCACAAAACAAGAAACATTCTCATCTGCTTTAAAAAAGGGAACACTAAACTAGAACTGTTGGGTTCAAGACTGAATCAAGTCACAACAATCTGAATGAACAACATATGTAATGGCTCACTGGTCAGCTCTTTCCTACGTGTGTATCAAAACCATCTCCTCCAAAGTTACCAGAGTTATGTCAGTGCTCAACTGGTGCAACTGAGAGAAAAATCAAGCCTTACATAGCTCGTATCTAGCTCACAGGCCATCAACACACCCTGAGAACCAAGGCACTCTAACAATGAAACACTGACCAACAGAACAGGTAAAAATCACAGTGAGCCCCCCCATTTCTTAACTCATTAACTCCTTGCAGCAAGCCCAGGAGCAGTTCCAAACCCTGAGGGTGTACCCCATGGTAAACAGTGTGAAACGATGGAGACAACACAAAAGTTACAAAGGCTACACTCTACACTGTGACAGGACACCGAGAGACATACAGTGCCAGCTCCTACCTGGAACATGGAAATGTTTAGGGGCCTGAGCGTAAGTTGGAGTGAGAGGGCGGCTGTCGGGCCGATAAGGGACAGGGGAGTTCCGACCGCTGGACGGCTCATTGCCTCCAATGAAAGAATGGAGAAAACAAAATGAGAAAAGGGAGAGTGACAAAAAAGAAAAGCAAGCCCATTCAAATCAACCCCAAACAAAACTGGTGGAACCAAAACCTTTGGGGAGAAAAGAAGTTGAAACAAAAACATAAATACAAACAATAACGAGAACTGGTAGTAGCCCTGGTAATGGTTTTCCCTCCCACCCCTGATATTCCTGCAGAGACAGAAGTTCATGTAGAGGCTGTAGTTGAGGTGTGAGCAGCTCAGACTCATTCTGACGGCATGCAGGCAGGAGCTGGATGCTCATAGCTGGTGATAGATGGGCAGCATGGAAAAGAAGAATGGCAGGTTACTTGGCAATGATTTAGTACGGAGATTGATATTAGGAGTTCAAAGGCGCAGACGCAGAGCACAGTAGTTGAGATGCAAACCCAAAAGGAAACCAGCTTCCAAGCAGATAGAAGCAGATGCTGGCAGTTACTACCGTTCCCTAAACCAAAAGCATACAGAAGCTAGAGATGGAAAATAGCTGGTAGGTCACTTGGCCTCTGTCAAAAGGTATAACTGTTCCTTACACACTCTTTCATTGGTTTAGCTCTCTGGTAGGAAATTTCTGATATGGCAAAATAATTTCTAAAGCAATGCAGCCTATCTGGTGGGGCTGGAACTACATCTTGAAGTCCTTTCCAACCCTAACCATTCGATGTTTCTATGCTGGTGCTACCCCAAGTCTCTGTCAATGCCAAATTTGGCTCTGGCAACAATACTTCAGCACTGCTGAACCATCAAATCTGGATCTAATGTCTAACAATTCCAGTTCCACTTTGCACACATGGCTACATTTGTAGGATTACTCTTACCAGGACTATTTCTTTGCTGCCTAACAACCCACCAACTGCAATCCAATGGCACTGAAAGTTCCTGTGTCTGTCCGGACAAGAGGGCTGTTAAAGAACCATGCTGGTATCAAGACTTTACAGCCAGATGCCCAAACCCATGATGTGTGTGTAAGATAAAAGAATGTTGCTGCCTTTCCTTTGTCCCATTCTTCACACTAGTGTAATTTGCACAAGGGAAAACCATCCACATGGGTGCTTGTTTTACATGGGGCTGGGTGACTACAATGGTGAAAAGTAGGGAAGCATCAAATCCCTTTCATTTTTCAGGTATGCATTAAAAAAGGTTTAAAAAAACCTAGAAAAGGTGATTAATAAATCCAGATAAGAGAAAAAAAGGTGGTGGTGGGGGGTGTGGTGTGTGGACAGGGCAAATACAGGAGGGCTATAAAACACAGCAAAAGAGAAATTGCGGGCCTCTTTCAGCTACAGGTTTCCTATGGCCCATTAGAAATCCAAAACTTTGGACTCAGCACATTTCTTATTTATATATTTAGGGTAGGCTGGTGAGGAGAGAAAAAGTTTTCTTTACACATCACACAAAAAACTAACTCTACTCCAGCCCAAACCAGGACAGTCTTTTACTTGAATGGTCATCTGCCAATCTAAAAGGCATAAAAAGGAAGTAAATGCTCTTTGCAAACCTCGTTGAGAGAGATGTGCTAGAGGCTTCTGCCTGTATGCAACTTAATCCATCTGCACATACAAGTTTTAAAAACCACATACACATTTCAGGGGGTTTGACTGTACAAAATTTATCCAGAAGAATGCATGAGCAAAATTCTGTATTTACCACTTGGGTATTTTAGCCCTAAACCACATGAGTTTATGGTGGTTTTCTATTGTGGGTGCAGCAATGCCCCTCCTCATTCAGCAGCAGCTATGCTGGGTGCAGCGATGCTGAGCTTCTGGCCAGATTACAGTATTTGGTAGGTTTACTAACTCTGAAAAGCAGTATGAATGATTAGCTAAAAGATTTTTGTCATATCTCAACCTATGGTCCTTTACTCATCAGTTTCAATACTGTGTTCTACTTGTCCAGCTGTTGAGATATTGTGATGGTGAAATATCTAACTTGGCTACGCTGATTTTACTTATGTCTTTTGTTTCTATTGAGAAATTGTGAGTTAATTTTCAGCAAAATCATTCTTTTATGTGGAAAAAAACCCCTCATCAATATTGAGATGGCTTTCAGATACAGTTAATTCTAAAATTTATAGTCTTTATAGAGACATATCATTCTGCCTCTCTGCTTCCATTAGCAATTAGTATATTCAATGAAAGAGAAGAATCAAAAGGGATTTGTTGACCTGTGGACTTGTCACAATCGAGGAGTCACAAGTGCATTTACCTGCTGGGAACTGGTAGTTAAAATGTGGGCATGTTTCATTTACAACGCTTCTACACCACCACTACAAATACAGGGAAAAACCCCTTCTTATACCCCCCTCTATCTCAACTAGACATAAACTAAACTAAGTGTGCTCACATTCATAACTGTATGCTGGCTAATCTTGTATCAGGTACACAGATAATTTGTTTAGAGAGAACTGGTAATGTTATATAATGCACACAGTATCAGGCAGACAATTAGCATGGTATCATCCTGCATGTGATGCTTCACAGATGGCTCTGTTGGCTTTCATTTCCTGGGGCTCTTGTGCAATCTCTCTCTTTGTAATGACTCCTACTACTACTGAAAAATGACTCTCCTTTACACTTTCTAGGATGGCAGTCTCATTACCTCCAACCACTGCAGGAGGGAATGGTACATCTACTTACATTCTCATTAGATCATCCCTGAGGAGCCCACTCTTACAACGAGGCTTAAGTGCTTCAGATGCAACTGTAAAATTGCCTACAATTTATGAAAGGAGTACCAACATCTGTGGAACGTACATATGCACACAGGAAAGCAGAGCTGCTAACCTGCCTGGACCTGCCTCCCAAGGCCTCATGGACAGCCTGCTTCCAGCTTTACATGAAAGTAGGGACTGTGGATGCTCTGAATTTGGGTTCCTTGCTGTGCCTGCACAGGAGAGTCTCTTACTATCTCAGATATGCCATAACTAGTGTTAAGCGGTAACTCCACTATGCAATAAGAGCACCCCAGTTCACCAGCACTGTAGGAAAAAACAGTTCTCACATCGCTGGCATGAAGTTGAACAGTTATGTGTGTAGGTGTTTGGGGGATCTTAAGAGAGACTGGAGTAAGTTTAAGTACAAAAATCAAACACTTGAGCACAGCATTCTCAGAACTGAAATTCAGAAGGTTTTTTTCTCTCATTCTGTTTGCTCCATGAGATAGTTTCCATTTCCTATAGCTCGATTTGTTAGGCAGGTTCCCCTAGCAGTCAGGAATATAATTGCCTGCCTACACACAGCACAGTGTAATGCAGGTTCCTGCTGCCTTCTGAAGCATTCACCTCTGGGCTCACTGTGCGATTCACAAGCTAAGTTCACAGAATCAGGCCAAAAATGCCACAAGCAACCCAACACCGAGAATTCTGTGAAGCTGCAGTTTAGTTGCTTTACTTCTGAACAGACATAGGAAAATAGCTCAACAGCACCTGAAACCTTAGTCCTATTCAGGTTTTGTCCACCTATCATTCATCACCTTGTCCAGATGTGCAGCCCTTATTTCCCTGCACAAAACTGAAAGTCATGAAACAGTGAAAGCATGGCTGTTTTCCAGAGCAGAGCTTTCAGCTGCATCCACAAACCCCTGCAAATAGTTATCACACAGAGAGAGCATTTGATTTCAGAGACCTGCCTCAGGGAACGAAAGGAGGAATCTGTGAAAGTCAAGGCCCAAATTCACTGTGAAGGTGGACAGACTCCTTATGGGAAGGTCTGTGAGCAGAGGAATACACACTAGTTTGGAACTCAGAACTCTATTTGCATTAAAATCTTAAGGGGGCTTTTCAATATTCTTGAATGCGTCTGAAAAATTCTAGGCATGTGAGATGAAATCCTGGCTCTCAATAACAGTTTCGTCTCTGATTTCAGTAAGGTCAGAGTTTCGTTCATTCACGGACTTGTTTTGATTCTTTCATAGCAAAGACAGTGCTTTATTGAGACAAGACCAAATTCAGTTGAGACTCCAAATGAGATTAATCTCATGAAGTCTAAGTTAATATATATTATACTGTCTTCCAGCTCATTCAACATACATGTCACATCAGCAAACTCTCACTAAGACTTTCTGAGGTATATTTAGCCCCTTCGCTCCTCGAAGTTCTTTACATTTGGCCCTGTATCTATCACATCTAATTAACCCCAGACAGTGTTATAGCTCTCATTTCACATGAATTCACAGGGGTCTAATTCCCTAGTGCACACAGAAACATCAAAACCTCTTCAGAATTAACACCATTTCAAAGCATGGCTTGCATTTGGCTACACCGTTCACAGAGAAAACTGTTGCTCATGTTCTTTATTGAGTACTACTGTCCCAGTCTGCATGTCACCAGGGAACTCTGTGATACTGTTTCATGTTTTCTCTCAGATCATTACCTAAAATACCCCAAATTACTTTATCTGTGGTTTTATAAATGTGTGAGCTTGGCTCAATGCTCTGAAGGAATTCAGCTTGCAGTGTTGAGCTGAAACACAAAAGTGTATTTTTCAGGGTTGTTTTCAGCAGACACCGTCCTCCACAGGGAGGAAAAATGTGGATATTCCCACCATATTAACCTAGGCATAAACTTAAGTCACCTTAAGAAGGTGTTTCTTTCTCTCAAGCAACTATTAAAAGACTATTCTTTCAGTTCAGCCATGTAAATTACAAGATGTGGGTACCTGCTACTTGCCCCTATTCAAATGTATGACATCCTCAGGCGGTGTACACAGTCATAGCAATACGAACTTGAACTTTCAGGAGCTTTGCTGAGCTAAACACATAAATCCTGTCCAGGCTTAAGACCTTTATGCAAAATTTTTAGAAAATCATAGATTCTTACAATGTTTTACTCATAAGAACCATACCCACCCCTTTGCCTACAGTGCTGCTTGTAATCCCACTTGGCTCTTTGAACGGACAACTGAGATACATACCTAATCTACATGGAAGGTAATGCTTTGAAATCTGAAAACAATAGGCATGGATTTCAATAGTTCTTCCAATTTATCTGTTGCAGAAGCTATTTTCTCAACAGAAAAAGAATGAAAATGCCACTTGAAAGAGTGTGAGCATTAATTTCGATTTTTAGCAAAGAAATGTTGAACTTGCAAGGATTATGAATTAACTGCATGCTGAAATGAGCAGTGCATCTATTTTTAAGGGTCCCAATCTTTTAAACTAAGTGAGATTTTTCTTTTATCGTGACATAATAGGAAAATTGAAAGTGCATATTAACAAAAATCATCTAAAGAAAGGCAAGAGTAAAATCAGTAATGGTAATCTAAATGCCTGAAGAGTTATAACATTGAGATCTATCAGTATTTCTTGAAAGTCCATGGCAACAACTCCCTTGCAACTGTTTTTCATCATCTCCAGTTTTTTGATTACCTACATTATTCAGAGATGCCAGAATAGAATCTATGTTCAACTTACTTAACTGCCTCTTTTGGAGCTCTTGTAAGTGGTAGGAGCTATGATCTTCTCCCCCAGTAGAAAAGGCACAGCCAGAAAGTGCTCCAATAGAAGTATAACCACATTCACAGAAAGCAAGAAACAAAACTAAAAGCTTATGGAGCTAAATGAGCTCCTTGAAGGGACGCAAAGAATCACCTTCCCCCAAATCAAACCATGGAAAATAAGACTGAAAAAGAGAAATGGCCATATCCTCATGTAGTGTAAATCCCTGCAACTCTACTGCCTTCAGCAGAGTCTGCTGATTCTCACTAGTTGAGGAGAGGCACAGAGACACTAATTTTACTCTGTAGGCAACTAATGCATGCCAATATGATCAACAGAGATTAACTTCCTTGTTGCCATTGATCTTTTTTTAATTCTCCATAGTTTTGATCACCTTCCTCTCATCCAGACAATATCTGTAGTCAATTTTTAAACGCTTGTTTAAGAATGTGGAAATAACACTTAAATCTGATGTGCTAACTGCTGAGTGATTGTTATGGACTGCTTTAGAAAAAAGCTAAATTAGGCACATGTAGATGCTAAACAGGAAATGATAATGCTTTCCTGTATATTTCAAATAGGTAATTGCTTGACGACTCTTCAGCTAGGGCCCTTAGAAATGACATATTTCCTCTGATAAAGGATATTATGTCTATTCTAACATAGTTTTTGGTGTTAACAGCACATTTCGAAGCATGCTTTGGCAACCTTACGGAGATACACCTTATTAGCTTTGAGAGAATGCTAATAAATCTCCAGCCTGGAGGGTACTCCCAGGAGATGCCTGGCTCCTTACCTTTGACATGGGGGATGAAGTGGTGTCGGAAGGGGGAGTTGGGGCGGGAGTCATGGTGCGTGGAGCTGAGACTGCTAGTGCGCAGGTATGACAACCGCTGCACACCAGTAGAGAGCAGCTCTGCGGCAGCAAGGAATCAGGGGGCAGAACAAAATGAAAACAAAGAAAAACAATAAGAGAAAGGCAGGGAAGGAGGCTTCAAAGGAAGAGAGAAAAAAGGCATTGAGCAATTAGGATTCTGAAAAGAAGGAAGGAGAAAAAAAAATAAAGGTTAAAGACGTACTGAAGGGTTCATAAACGTTAGACAAAATTATAGGAGGTATTAGAAAAGAGGCTCAGATTTGAGCTGCATCACTGATTTCACATCACATTTATTGGCTTAATGAGCTTCTGATCTATGTCTTGTTACCAAAAAGTAGCCTGCTACCAGCATGCAAACATCACAAACACTGACGCTCTGTTAGTTAGGAAAGCAGCTGTTTTGAAAAGTGCCTGACCAATAAGTGTCAGTCAAGAGGCATGCAAGCGGTTTTCTATTGTTTTAAGGCATTCCAAAATTGCTGCCAACATCAGCTAGGGCACTGTAGGAGGAAAAGGCTGCAAACTTTTTCAGAACTCATAGCACTCCAAATTTTGAAGAACCTTATGCTGCCAGCGTCAATGCAGCGGTTCACTTCTTTCTCTAGGGCTAGCTGGGAGCCCAAGAGAAGTTATCTGGGGCCACTGGGTTGATTCAGAGAGAAATTATTCTTGCAAATCACATGAGGCTAAGAAGTGCCATTAGGAGAAAAATGATAAATATACATGTGCTGCTATTCAACATAGATAATTACTGTAGGAAAATTACAAGGTAGCATTAACAATTCCCCCAAAGCAGGGTAGCAAAGATCAAAATGATGCATTCGACAGAATAGCTTCTGTGTTGTATGAGGAACAGAAACAGGTGAGCCAAAGATGAGATCATCTGAGCAGGGGTAAGTTTGGACAAATATCTTCTCAGAAAACCCCTCAGGTTGTCAACTGCTGAAGACTTTATACTTGGATCCAAACTCTGGCTTGAGCCCATCCACCCATCACAAAGAGATAGATAAACAGAGACTGCTTCTGGGGAAGGTCCTTGACTGAACGCAGACAGTAAAACTCGATCACAGTAAAGTCTGGAATAGGGCCTGGATTTGTTCATATCCCTGAAAACACTGATACAAATGGAAAAATCCCCTCAGAACTGCAAGAATCAAAACACAGAAGTTTGCAGCTTTTTCATGCTTTCAAGTCTCTTTCGGTTTCAGTTGTAACGTCATCTTAACACAGAGTCATGTTGTCAGCACCAAGTATCAGACACAATTTGCTTCTGTCCCACCTCCCTTGGGTCCTTTAAATAAGGCATTCACTGACAGACACAATTAGCTGCTTTCAGCCCACCCCCACAAGGAAATGGCTACAGCATTCAAGTTCCACAGTGGTGGCTCTATTATAAATCTTTAATCTTAAAAATGCAGATGTTGTAGATGGGCTTTTGGCATCCCAACCTCTCAGCTGTAATCACCAAGGAAGATGAAACTGCATGATTGTGTCACTTAACTTAAAAACAGATCACAAAGGTTTAATTCACTACTGTAGACAATAAAATTAGTCTTGAGAAGTCTTCAATGATAGAAGATACATTTTTGTGCATTTTGGGTGTGGATGAGCACTTCACTATCATATCTTGCTTTTATATATACAGCCAGCAATTTTGAATGCACTGAGAGCCTGAATGACATGAACATTTCATACATTTTACATACAACTTGTCCAGGACTGCTAAACCAGTAAATGAAGTTTGCGGTCTTAGATGTTCCCAGGCAATTGCCTATGGAATTAAGAAATCTACTTGTGAGGCTGCTTTAAAAAATAACTATCAATTTGGAATATCTGGGGGTTTTGCTGCTGAATCTGAGATCCCATGGCCGCACCAAGCTTTAAATGAATTGGGTTTTTAGGAGGGAGGAATCCTACATTGCTGACTTCTATACAGTCAAGCCATAACTTTTTTTTTCCAGTATGTGATACACTTTTCCCAGATTCCAGAATGAAGTTTGTGATTCAGTGCTGTGAATTACTGCTTTCAGAAACATACAGAGATTGTTAAATAACGAATCAGAAACAAAACCAGAAGATCCATATTTGTAAGAAGCACTCATCAGCCCTGTGCAAAAGACTGCATCAATACAGAGCTAAAAACCAGGCAGAAAAGGAGATATTAAAATATTCAACAATGTTTCAATCCTAAATACTCCCTGTTAAGAGGAACAAGTGTTTTGCTGTGCCACTCAGGGACATAATGAAGAAACAATAGTCTTACAAATACTTGTAATGCAGCTGCCCTTACCAGGTCTGTGGAAATGCTGAGGAGAACGTGACATGGTGGGTGTGTAGCTATGACGACTGTACACAGGAGAATTGATGGAGCCCTGACTAGTAGACCTGTGAATCATGCGATCCCGAACATCTTGATAACCCTGCAGAACAGAAGCATTCACTAATAAATGGAAATGCGCATGAGACAGTTTTAGCAGCACTTAACTTTCACAGATGTGAAGACACCAGCAGAAGCTAGAGATAACAATATCCTTTCAGCTTTTAACCTCCTTCATTATGAGTGTTCTCCTATGAGCTGTTCCAAAGACTCCAATCCATTGTTATAGTCTGAACCAGAATTCAGTCTTGGAAGATTCCATATCCACCTGTAACTTCTATGAAATTCCATATAATTCCAGATTTGCCCACATTCCTATGATTCCATGAGGGAAGCTGCGTTCAGAGTCCTGCAGCATACTGCACAAGATACATAAGCTGGCCTCCAGCTAGCTGACTTGGAGACCAGCAGGAATTCAATCGCTGCAGCACAGAGCTCTCTGTGGCTTTATTTACCATGTGTCTCAAATATCTACATCAAAAGGTATTCAATACCCAAATTAGATTCCCTTGTATCTGAAAACATGACACCTTCTTGTATAGCAAAATTCAATTTACTTGGTTTCCTGGGGAAAAAGACAATAAAAAGAAAGAAAATCCCCAGACAAAACAAACACACCCTGTCCAGCCCACCAAAACCCCATGAAGCAAAGCAAACTGAGACAAAAGGGGCAGAACCGATGTCAATGCATGAAGAGTTACAAGAGATTTCACAGTCACTTTTATAACACATAGCAATCACTACAACCTCTATGTTGCAAATAAGCAACACTCCCTCCCTTCAAAATGATAATGATTCTGCAGTGGCATCTATTGTGTCCTGACAATCAACTTTCCAAATGTTTCATGTTTTTGTGATGTTCAAGTTAACTCCTACGGTAAAGGAGAATGAAACCAAACCATAGTTATGCCTTCTGGAAGACAAAGCTGCAAATGTTTTAGTAGCAAACATGGCTTATTATATAGATGCTTAAAGCAGCATTTTAGCTTCTGAGATCCAAGTCCGCCTGTGTCACAAGGATGAATGCACAAGAAGTGACCTCTGCTGGACAGATGACTCTGCAACAAATGGGTAGGAGCAAAAGCTACATCTTATGCACTATCTGTCAATAAGAATGTAGTTTTCTTTTTAGAACACATTTTTGTTAAGTTTCAGTCTTCAGAAAGAGATGGATCAGACCAATACCAAAATCAACACCTGCATTTGCTGAAGTGAGTAATTCTAATCACAGCAAGATATTGCCCCCAAAGGTTCCACCAAACTTACTTCTGCAGAAGGGGTAGGTGATAATGTCCTTGGAGACTGCAAAGACATAAAAATAAGGTTACTGAATCATCACTGCATGTGCTGGGCCAGAAAATGGTAATCTAAATACTGCTGCAAATATTATATATGGCAATGTAAAGTGGTAATACAGAAATTACTGAGGCCATTGCAGTGCTGGAACTTGCTTTCTCCACATTGCTCAGGAAGTGGTCCATAAATCATTGAAACAATTAAAGTTTCTGGGAGAATCTTTATAAGCGTGATTAATTCAGTCAAATATCATGATGCATCATCTCAGTCATCTAATCATTGTGGTAATTAAAACACAGACGCAAAGATCAAAACCAGAAAGGGTTATTAATGTAATAACCTTTCCTGTTATGAAGAAATCTTTAAAGTGGAAATCAAAAGTAAATAATCTTAACTCAGAGCTTTGCATGGAAAATCAGGAATACAGAGTAACTTCCAGGATGAAGCACATTCTTCCTCCAACACACACACTCTGGCTAAAAGGTGCTTTTCCCCAAGGCTTTACATTTCATACCCATGCAGAGGAGCACGTAGCTGTCATCAACATTTCTTTGATATGGTCTCCTTTAAATCTGTATTCTACCATGGTTACATGAGGAAAACAGACAGGGATTAGAATCAAGAACTGTGCAAAGGCCAGTGGGCAGAAATATGCACAATATTATGAAAAGTTTCTACTACAGAGACAGGGAAACTGAGGCAAGAAGTACCTTTAGAAGTGAAACATAGGATTATGTTGATGGTACAAACAAGAATAAAGGCAATGTTATTTGCCCTTTAATCACAAGACGATTTGAATCTGGAAGATCAGGATTTAATTATTTTCTTCATGGACTAAACTTCAATATTATTTAATTGCCATAATAAACTGGGCAAGAGAGTATGCTTTTAATGAGACCACAATTATTACAGAACGATTAAGATAATGTCTTTGAAGGAAAACTGCTGATTCTGGTCTAACTGCTACAATAATATACAACAGCAGCTATACTTTTTGCACTGAGACACCATTAACTCTCATGGAGCTGGTGACACTGTGAATGGAAAGATTCCAAAGGAGTGACATTTTTTTATTTGGGTATAGAACATTTCCTTTCAGGAAGTTTCATAAAACTTTTTACAGACTGCCCTTGTTACTCTCCATCAAAGCCTTGAATCATAGCATCATAGAATGGTTTGGATGGGACCTTAAGATCATCCAGTTCCAACCCCCTGCCATGGGCAGAGACACCTCACCCTAGACTGTGCCACCCTAGGCTCTGTCCAGCCTGGCCTTGAACACCACCAGGGGCGGAGCATTTACCACTTCTTTGGACAACCCATTCCAGCGCCTCACCACCCTCACAGTAAAGAACTTCTTCCTTATATCTATAACTGCATGAGTTAGATCTGTAATTAAATAGTACAGAACAGCAGCAGCTATAAAAACTGCTTCACTGAAACACGTTGTAGCATCATTCTCCACAAAACCTGACAGCTAATCTAAAACTTTCAATATGAATGAAGAAAGCACATGTTGTGATGTGCATTCCCACATTTATCTGGTAGTAATTTATGTGTTACTGTAAATAATCAAGTTTCCATAATCTGCTGTGGTTACCCAGATGCTAAGGTAATGAGTACTGTAATAGGTAGTCACAGGAATCTAACAGTGGGAAGGCAGCCCAGAAAGTAATGTGCTGAATCCACAACCGACCTTTCACATATTTTCACTCCATCACTAATCTGACATCATGTCATTGCTTTTTGGGAAATGGAACCATGCTCTGGAGCCAGTTTGCTGTGTTATCACGCACAGGTGAACCGCCATATCTCAGACTCTGAGTCTGCCATGGAATGCTTGGTTCTTCAGGGTTTATGAGGTCATTTAAAACCTGCTCCATCACAGAAGTCTACATTAGTCAGTTTGAAATACACTGTGCAGTCAACTGAGAAGAAATAGCTCAGCTCCGGAATTGTAAGCCAGAGGAAATACAGAGGGAGGACTCCAAATGAAAAGAAAGAGAGAGAGAAGGGGAAAGGAGAGAAGAGAAGGGGAGAGGAAAAGAGAAAGAGAGAAGAAAAGAGAAAAGGAGAAGAAAAGAGAAAGGGAGAAGAAAAGAGAAAGGGAGAGGAAAACAGAAGGGGAGAGGAAAACAGAAGGGGAGAGGAAAACAGAAGGGGAGAGGAAAACAGAAGGGGAGAGGAAAAGCAGTCTGGGTAGAGAACCTTTCCTTACCAAATTTACAGTAAAACTTTTACACACTGCAAGAGGCTCAATGCTCTATCACTTTGAGCTCTAAGGGGCTGCTCTATACCTGAAGTCACACAGGTTGTTCTGTATTCTGGGGAGTTTCTGCAGACTTTGACAGGTGTCATTTTATAACACAAATTCCAAGTTTTTTACCAACCTCATTTTAACTGTCTTTTTATTGCACTACCAGGTAGGATGCTTGCTCCATTTGGAAGCATCTGTCACATTAGAAAGAATCCTTTTCTCATTTACAGACATTCAGTGTTTTCAACACACGGAATACTAGAAACAAAGGACATGCAGGTAAAATGCTGCTTCTCTCAGGATTTCTGCAACAAAAGTCAGAGCTGAAAAGAGACTATTTCAGTGCTAGTGAGGCTGCTGGTAGCAGGGCAGAAGAACCTGAGTAACTGACAGTGTCTGGAAATGTTATTGCTACATTAATGGTCAGCCTCTGGAGCAGAAAATTTACTTACAGATCTCATTTATATCTCTGCATATCTTTTCTACCTGAAGCTAACCCGCCTCTCCATGAGCTCCCTTTCTCTCCCTTGCTAACTGCTGGCAGGTCTATAACAAAATGCCTGGTCTCACTAGATGGTGCTATGAGAAAATGTTTTTCATCACTGACTTCCAGAAAAACAAGATAGGGATTTAACTGAGCAAGAGAGATTACGAGTGAGAAACCCTTCAGAGCATTTACCTTCCATTGCAATGAAGAAGTCTCATGCTGTGTTTTCTCACTTTCTGTGTCTAAGACATGTAATTTTCTTGTAGCCCATTCCCTGTAATTAAGGTTCATCTCCATTAATTTTGGTGGCACATCTCCCTTATACACCCGGATATCTTCCTTAGCAGAGTTTGGCAATTTTTTCTGTTTTTAAATCACGATGAAGGGCATTTCTACTGTACAAGTTTAATGTCAAGGTCCCCTTTTTTTTAACACCACCAACTACACACACTTTACAAAGAGATTGCAGGTTAAATCACTCAAAGTCTCGAAATTCCTGCCATGACTAAACACGTCCCATTGCTTTTTAAAGATGATGGTGACTGATGTATGATGTTCCAAGATTGTTGTTACTCTATTATCACAAGACAAACACAAAGTAAGAGATCAGTCCACCCGAGTGGGCTTGTGTTCTCATTAGGGCAAAGGAAGGGAGGAGAAACAGGCACAAAGAGGTGAGGTAACTTGCCCAAGGTGACAGAAGTCAGCAGTAGCGTTGGGTGGAAACCCCAGATCTTCTGAAAAGGAGAGCGCCCTTCTGTTTCCACAACAAATTTCTGTAGTCACCAGAAACTAATCAGATTTAATGCTGGTGGCAATAGTGGATAAGAAAACTCCAAAGGCTTTTGCTTACCCCCAGAACAGGCATAACAACAGAGAGCTTCTACCATACTGCTTCATCAGCTTCCTTCCACATACTGCTTTGTCAGTGAGGAGCTTCCTCTTAAGGATTAACAAATAGCTCACCTTCTCCGGGAGAGATTGGTTCTTCTTCTGTGACTAACAAGAGACTTGTGTGTGTAGAGGGTTTTGTGGAATGGGCCAAGCCTATTGGAACTGGTTAGAGGTCACCAAAGCATCTCTGAGTGGTTTTGATGCAGATGCCAGCTAAATTCACCAACAACACAAAGCTGAGGGGGGAAATGCTGTAATATCCTGATTTGTTAATCTCTTACTTTATTCCTGAGCTGAACTGCCCCCTCAATTTCCAACTCATGTTAAAATTTTAAAGCCTAAGCCTATAAAACATTAAAGGACAAAGAAAACCTGAGGCAGCTGTGATCTGAAGGTAGGCAGAGCACTTGGCTAAGAAAGCAGATTATCAGTCACTGATCTGGGCAACCTCAGACCACTGGTGACTCAATGATTTACTGTACCTCCTTTTTCTTCAGCTCATCCTCAGCTGCAGTTACAGTCAGTAAAATCACTGAGATTGCATGGAAGTAATTCTATGTCCATTTAGATTTAAATTCAAGAAGTGTGACTTATAGTCAGGTGCTATTACATGACAAAACCTGCTTCACAATCTGTAATGGAACCATGTAAATAAGTCACTGCAGCTATGGAAGTTCACCTGAGAAAACTGGGGGACCCTACAACCTGAAAGATATATTTACATACAGATTTAGGCATGTTTTTTCTATCACTGCAGGATACAAGAATCCTTCCTAAATGTCAGCACTTTAAAATGTGAGGCAACTATTTCCGTAACTAACCTGGCTTTCCCAGGTGGAGAAGCACTTCATCCTGACCTAGTTCAGATTTTATCCAGTCTGGCAAAGTGCTCTGGAAACACATTTCCCTTCAATATGTGAGAAAGCATCCTGCTGCTCTTAATCCTTTTACTGCCACGGAACATCATGGTATTCCTCATAATCTGCTGCGAATATTGGTGCTTCACAGCATGACACCAAGTTGGCTTTTGCCTCATGTTCTGGATTTTGCTGTACCCAAAGACTCAGCTACCCATGCGAGCTACACACATACAGCCAGTCTGCAAGTCTCCTCCCTGCCATTCCTCTGCCAGTGGTTGATGCTAAGGTAGGTATTTCATTGTATGTTTAATTGTGCGGTTTTGCACATGAGGCATCATCATGATGTTTCCCATTAAACCCAGATCAAACAGACAAAAAGCACTTGAACAGCAGCAGCAACAATATCTAGGAGTGTCAATCAGAAACTGTTTCAAAAGAGGATAGAGGCAAAGCAGGCTTTGAATAAAGCATACAGCAGAATGAGTTGTGTGTTGGTTCATTACCTCTCCAAGACTCTGTCTCTCCTGTCTGTCCTCGTAGGCGGAAGAGTAGAATGGCTCATATGTAATTAGGTCTGGACGTTCAATGTCATAAATGGCCTTGACTTTGGGAATGGCTGCTAAATCCTTGTAATCAAGGATTTCATTGTCTACTTTTGCCTGAAGGTCAAAGACAGAAGATAAATTAACTTACACAAATGCACTGGTAATTTCTGTTCTACACAATTTACGATTTCTGTGTATTTGTTGTCACACTGTTGCTATGGAAAATCCTTTTTGGCACTCTAGATGTGAAGGGATTGCTTCTTGTTCTTTCCAGCAGGCCTCCTCTGCAAAAGCACACAGTGATTTCTCAGTTTAGGAAAGAAAGAGCATGGCTTATAAAGATGTAAGACAAAAGTTTCTTATCCCCAGTAGCAAGCTGAAAACTTTAGCTCTGAAAATGATTCATTTTGTGGCCTCAGGCAAGTATTTTCACCTTTCTGCTCTTGTTTTTCCATATGTAAAACGTGTGATAACATCAACTTAGTTTGCAGATTACAGACATTATGAGAGGATTCCATGCACAAGACCACAGACAGAAATTCAACTTATAACTGTGAATACAAAAGGAAATACAACGTATTACAAGGAAATCAAAAGGCAAGCAGGACCATTTGTCAGGACTGGGTATCCAAACTCCCAAGTCAAATTATACTATACTCCTCACTCAACCTATACCCAAGCTTCTGACTAAGGCATATGTTGCTTACTAACTGCATACCACATAGTACAAACATTGACTATTTTTGCCACTACAACTGCAAGCAGCTCTTGACTAGTTAAAACATGGAAGTACAAAATCAGTTCCAAAGCCAGCTGCACCCATTAGAAGGAGCTAGAAAGAGGCTTTAAATATAGTATGGATAACTAAAATCTTCCTGACTTCAAAGCAGACTTAAAAAAACCCCAACATCATAAATTTTTACCTATCTACAGAAATATATTTGATGATTAAAACTGAAAGAGAATATTTAAGTTGGGCTTCAAGTCTCCTGCTAAATAAATTATTTTCATAGGAGGCTACATAAGGAAATTAGTCTGATCCATTTCCACTCACATTCAGTTCCCTTCTTCCTGAGTACTACTAGCACCTAGTGTTTTCAGATTGATGATCATCTGCTTCCCCAAGAAATCCTAACAACCACTGGTTCTGATGGTTCTTAAGCAATGCCATAAATTAGAAACAATACAAAACACTTTTTGATTGAGAAGTTAAGTTTTGAAATAGGAAATTCACTCTAAAAATTGCTTCAAATCTGTTCAGGTTTTACTCACCAGATACAACAAAATACCTTAAACCTATCTAATCCTTAAAACATGCAGGTATGTTAATGTATGTTATTTCTGTGTTATTTTTACCACAGCCTGCTAATGAGCTGCAAATATGTCTGGATATTCTTAATCCAATATAAATCACCATAGATACTTTTGTAGCCCCTGGCTGAGGTCACCATGTTGCCCTACAGCCTGTGCTGTTGAGCAGCAGTGAAATTTCATAAGCTACAGCTTATGAAGGTGATATTACCAGCAGAATGGCAGTTCTCCAGGACATGCTCTGTGTTTTGATATCTGCAGTGTGAACATTTTTAATGCATCAGTAAATGTCCATTGTTGTTGAAATGCCCTGAAGAACCAGTATTAAACTCAAACCCAGGACTTAACATTTGTAATGTTTGTAATTTTTCTGCATTCTTATGCACGTAAATGATAAATATACGTGTCTTACACTGCATTTTCACCTACATAATCTTAAGGTTACCTATAAAATCAGTGATTCAGCATTACACATAGGTAACAGAAAGTTTGCCCTGTAGTCTGCCTCCTCTTCCCAGCATACCTTCGCGTTTGATACTCTCACCCTCACTAAGCTGCCTTCCTGTGATTTTCTTCCTTAGCTGTTGTCTTCCACTCCTGCCTATGGTTTTGTGCAGGTTATCTGAGAGCATGTTTTATATAAGGACAAAAGTTATGTGGATTTTCAAGGAAGAGCGCTTTTAGATGTGAGGTTTTGGAAGTGTGGGTTATATGCACAGAAATACAGCAAGTTTAAGAAGGGGCTGAGTTGTTCTGCCCAAGTCTATGTGAGTGGATATTCTTCCTCCTTAGAACAGGATTACTACGGCCTGTGAACTTCTTTGCCATGAAAAAAAGTGTACTGACATTCACCACACTGAAAGGCTGAGAAAATGATACGAAAGAAGAGGAAAACATTATTCCTTTGAAAATTTTGGGCTAGCCTTCTGCTAATGTATTTCCACTTTAAATACCTATGGTCTTGTGGACTCAAAAGGTACCAATAATGAGGCCTAGAAGGGAAAGAAAGCCTCTAAAATAATGAAAGAGGAGGATTGGTTACCTGAAGAATCATATTAAACCCTGCAACCCAGGTAACCACAAACTAAATAGCCTATCAATGGCTTTGTACTTTCAGCACCCTTAGTTTAGTAAAAGAAGGATGTTTAATTCTTTTTTCTTGAGTAAAAACCCCTTTCCTTCCACAACCAAAACATCTGACTTCTGAAACGGAAGGTGTTGTATCAGCCAGGCTTCTTTTATTGTAGTGACCCTCCTCCCCACATCCTGCAGCTGCAGACAGCAGCTCTCTCAAGATGTGCATGTTCAGGAACACAGATCTCCTCACATGGCCCCTAAAAAGGCAAATGACCTGTCTGCTTTCTGTCCTTCTTCACATCACCAAGTGACTTCAAGAGATTTATTGTATATTTCTATTTAACCACTAGGAAAAAAGACATTAGTATCAGTATAAAAGTGACTTATTTCAGCACAGAGTATTTCATATGCAAATAAAGGATCAGCAGCTTATTCATCAGAAGGAATACTTACATAGATAGTGTGGCCTGGAGAGCCAGGTATACTGGAACCTGGTCTGGAATAAATGCTTTCTGATGATGTTCTTGTAGGCTGAAAAACAAAAAGCAACTTTTCAGAGCAACCTGAAGCCATTAACATTGGGAATTTTGGTTTTATATGAAGAAATCTGCATACATCTTGAAATTAACTGAATTTAGGAAAAAACGTCAAGACAAATGCAAGCAAATTTCACAATCTTGTGAGGCAAGTGGGCTTTTTATATTGGTAGGGAAAGGAGTGCTGTGAGAGGGGAAAGAGGCTGTCTAAATCATATAATGTAAAAGACTGACAACAATAATGAACAAAACCAAACAGCACCTGCCAGAGACACTGCAAGGAGCCATACAAAGTATGATCCAGGATAATCCTGCTAGCCATTTAACCAAAACATTAGTTCACAGCTAGAGGTATCAGCAGTTCAGCAGGCAAATTGTTGAGAGGAGCACAGCACACACACTATCACTTTCCCGATGTTCCATCACTGGATTTCCATTATGAATAGAGAGCTAAATTCGGTCCTAAGTAGAAGGAACAGAAATTCTGTGCTTGGAGCTGTTCCTTAAATCTGCAGCACAATCTAGATGCAGCATGAAAGCTAAACTGTTGATTGAAATGTCATGATTTCTTATGTTTAATGCCAATGTCCTGCAAGCTGAAATTCATGAGAACAGTCACACCCTTACAAAGTTGTTACACATTAGTAGATTTTTCAGACACTTCATCCGGACTAAAATTCCCTAAGGAATTTTTTGGGAGAAAAGACAAAATAACTCAGCACTGAGATGTAGGAATCCTGAAAACTTGATGAATCTGGAAAACATCTATTCAATTAAAAGTCACCCAGGCTATTGTGGCAATTGCTCCCGAACTTGGCACACAAAATAGTCAACGATACTACACCTGCAACCAAGAAAGCATGAACAATTTCTGATCCCTAGCTGACTTCAAAAGAACCAAATGCCATCACAAAGCAATGCGTCAGCAGATGACTGATGACACTGGTGAAGTGGGATACTTCAAAGTCACTGAAAATTAAATCTTGGTAAAGAGTCCTTACCTCCTCAGCTTGCGACATTGAACTAAGGGACCTTCAGGCACACACTGAAGAGAACAAGGCTTGACAGCCTGCCTCACTGGCTTTGCCTAGGAAATATCTGGAGTGAACACAACAAGGCTACTGGACCTTTCTTACCTCTCAGCATACATTCCTTGAAAGGATCATTCAGACCCCAGAGACTTTCTATCTTTTATTTCATAGCCAGGAATGCTATTGAAACCATCCGTACAAAAAAAACCTGGTTGAGAATCATACAGGCAGCTTTCTCTGATTTCACTTGTGGAAATGAAATCACCCCAGTCAGGAAGGGTCAGAGGAATAAAAGGCTTTGAACATGTTCCACCAGAAAACGTGAAGATTCAGATCAAACAGAGCAGATGTGGCCGTGGACTGACACAGCCACAGATCCTCTCCAGAGAATGTCTGAGAACACTTTTCTCAGCTGGACCTTTATGTGTTCCTCTGCTTTTCTCTCTGTAGTTGCATATTTCTACATTCCAAAAGGGAACAGAAACTTCTCAGATGCCCTTAAGCTCCTCCCATGATGCAATCAAAGCAAAAAACCCAATAACAACCACTTGTTTCATGGAAATGTTACAAGGATTAAGCTGGAAAATCTGGCTGTTGAGAAACACTTTATTCCCCCCTTCCACTCTGCCATTTCACCACTGTCTAAGTGGAGACACACGTAACATGTTGCTGCAGTTGCTATGGATAACAATTGTTTACATTACAACATAGGGAACAGTATTAAGGATTTGAGGTACTGTTAGGGGTGTCTCTTGTTACCTTTGGCTTTTGGCAGACATACTTGTAAGAGTTTTTTCTGCTCAATTCTCCCTGTTGCAGGAAAACAAGTGTTAGAGGCAGTAACAGCTTCTTCCCACCTGGCAGGGCCTCTTGGCTGCTCTTCATTCTGCATCTTTTATAACCACTTCAGCAAACAAGAAATCCTCAGCTCTCAGTCCATCTCCTCAGCCTCAGCTCTCAGTGTCACTGCTAAAAGCCTTTTCAGCAAAGGAAAACTCACTCGTATTTCTCACTTCAGTGAATTATAAATGAAGTTAGACACCTTCAGAAGAGAGTTTCGGCCACACCCTGCTAACAACCTTCTTAGGTGCTCCTGACCCTGGAGTACAGGAGTTACAGATGGACTATCAAGTTTTAGCACCTTGATCTTCATTTGTGCATTGTGCTTCTGCTCCACTGCCATCCCATAACACAGCCATGAGCCAGATAAGACACCCTCTAAATCCAGTTTTCTATTTTCTGTAATTCTTCCTGCATACATCAATTTTACCTTCCATCTATCACAAAGCTCCGCACTGCCTGGGCAGGACACCATCATGCCAGCCCCTTAAGCCCTCACCATTCCTCTCCTGAGGAGCTTACACCAAGCAGATCTAAAACTGTGGCTCCTCTGCATTCGCAGTCCTGTATCTTGCTTAAGTTTATGAGATACCTCTGAGAACAGTGCATGAAAAAGAAGACTTCTACATCTACTCTCCCCCTTCCTGCCTCACTTTGCCCTGTTTCTTGTTTTGAATTACACAGGCTGTTTCCATTGCAGATGGCTCTTTCCTATTCTGCTGCTTCCCATATGGTCTGGAATCTTTCACAGCTTTGCACTTTCCCCTAAAGACAATTGCATTGCACTGAGAAACATTTGTGCTGCTTGCCTTAACAAACATACAATAAAGATTCCTCGATATAAGCTGCTCCTCTGGCATACTTTTAGCTGCTATGGTTGGCTCTTCTCCTAAGGGACCTAGAATAGCGCCTGCCTATCTGTGACAGGGCATCACTTTTATTAGATTATACATTACACCTCCATTAGCAGTGAAGAATCCTCACCCTGTGTATCACCACTGTGACTTTGTACCTTAAACAGGTGGAAGGAGACATCCTGGAGGTCAAGTTCTTTATTGAGATAACTGCAACGGGGTGTAAATTCCACCTTAGGGGAGAGCTGATCAGAGCACTTGTAAAACAGGAATAGAAGCTATCCCTGATACAACCCTTAACCTTCAGTGGAGATGTCATATGAGCATTTCTTGCACACATTATTGGAAGAAAAAAGGTAAAGAAATGAGAGGAAACACCCTTTAATATGTCTTAATTTAGAGTTATTTCATTCCACCACAACAGTTCTGTGACACTTGTTCTACACTCCCAGCAACAAAACAAGTTAAGCTGCCTTACTTTTACAAACAGATCTACAACGCTCTTTATGTGACTGGTCTTGTTCTTGGAGGATTCAATTAGAGCTTTTCATAATGCTACTTTTGTGCAGGGAAAGTTAAAGCTAATTTCTATGAAGAACTAATCTTTTTTTCTTTTCTTGCGGTAGATGGCATTTTTCCCATTTTCTGACATTGGAAGAGTCACTGGTTTTTTCTTTCCTCTTACACCCAAAAGGATTTAACAGTAGTAAATACATAAATATGGGATGCTTGTACCAGATGAAGGGAGTCTATGTAGTATATGAAAAAGATCAATAGAAATTCAGTCAATATAAATTCATGCACATCATTAAAGCCAAAGAGCTAGAACACAAAGCATCTAAAGGATCTGCAAGACTTCTCAGTATTTCCCACTTTATCCTACAGCTCTTATTTTTTGTTTTTGTTCTTCATTCCATGCATTTGTCTTGAATGCAGAAGTTCTTTACCGGCTTCATTTGCAGACTGGCAGAGGTAACACCTTCACGCTCATCCTATTAGCTTCACTGTGAATTTCAATGCTCAGTTATCATATCACCCATGTATATGCCCCATATGGATTAACGTGTTCTTTTAACATTAGGTTGCAAAGCTGAAGATGTTCATCCTCCTTTACCTCAGTCTGTCATGTTATCATGCATGGCACATAATCTATATATATAACTTCTCACAAGAAGTCACATGAGAGCCAGTCACATCACATCACTCGGGTGCTGCTACAATGTGATGGCTCTGGCATTCTCAAGTCCAGATGTTCAGAATCATGCTCTATAAGAACTTACAAGTGCAGGCAACCAGATCAATACTGATCCCTAGAACATCTGGCCAAACGGATGCACTGTTGTTTAACAAAGGCATCGTCAGCATAATTTACAGTACCTGCCTTAGTTTTTTGATAGAATTCATTATGCAAGGCGGTGGAAATAGCTGCAGAAGAATGAATATGTTTTCACTTGATAACATTTAACACTATAGCTTAAGCAAATTCTCTATATCGCCGAAGCTACTTTAAGTGAAACATGTTTATAGCTGAACTAATAGGAGATTAGGATGTAATTCTACTAGGCAGACACAACTTTGCAATAGCAGGGTGTTTGGCTTTCTCAGTACATCACTTGCTACTCTGACCACCTGTTTCATCCACTGCAAGATTTTACAGTTATTCAGGACTTGGAACCACAATTCATTAAACACTAGCTTCCTATGGATTTCAATAATGTTCAGTGCCCATGTGTGTAACAAATAAAGCACCTCAATGTTACAGCATTAATTGGGCTTGTCTGTTAATTTAACTGTACCCTTCTCCTTACAGGTGCTTCCTTCAAATGAATGAATTCATTATTTCTTTGCCTAAAAGAATTTACACTATGTATGCATCAAGGCAAAACTAGTGAACAGGTTTAGTTTAAACTCACACAGACACACATATTAATACATTACAACCAATTTTTCTTTCCTTTAGAATAGTTAGGGTTGGAAAGGACCTCCAGATCATCTAGTTCCAACCCCCCTGCCATGGACAGGGACACCTCACACTAAACCATCCCACACAAGGCTTCATCCAACCTCTAGACACAGAGGCCAGAGAGGAGAATGAATATTCAACAATCACTGAAGGCACATTGCTAGCAAACTTTAACAAGACTACTCATGCAAAGCCTTCATCAAGAGTGAGTTAAGTGGAAAGCAGAAGTAAATAAAGTGGGAAGTCGAGAACATTCTGAATTCAACAGCAGACTTCTCAGAGAAGTCACAGGCTTTCACTCAGTAATTTTCAACCTTCAGTTTTCACATAGATTCAAGCTTTTGGCCCACCTTTGTAGCAATAGCGATAGTATCTTTGTGTCTACTCTGCAGGAGAACACTTGAAGCCAAAAGCTGCCTTGAATTACACTTTGTATAATCAGCATGTAAATCTAACCAGAATTTAATACTGGCCAAATTTACACAGGAGGATATTCATCTGACCCTAAGCTATTTGTATCCTGCACAGTCTACAAAACAAGAAAGCGAGCATACCTTTATTTTGGCATGGGCTGCTCCTCCTTTGCCTTGCATATTTTTTCTATTATATTGGCTAGAATTTGCATTTTTTTAATCCTAAGGCTCCTAGATTTCACCACTGGAAACTCAGACTCTTACATGGTAAGCTGAATGCAAGAAGCACTACAATGGCCCAAGAGATGGCTGAAATTGTCCCACAGTTTGTCCCACCAGACTCCAACATTTGATTCCATAAAGCCTAGGACTGCAGAGACATTCCTCTCCTTAGTAGCCCTCATAACACATCTTTACAGCTGTATTTTATACATAGTTCTGTAGCTAACAGAGAGACCATTGTTCAAGAAGGGTTAATGCATTTCAACATCCTAACTTAAGCGAATAAAGTACAGTGCAGGACAAAGGGTACAGGGCTTGCATTAACTCCCACTAAATCACAGCATCGGATTCAACCATACAACATTATCCTGCAGACTGCATCTAACACAAACATCCTGCCCTGGCTGATGATATGACTCTGTCTATTTTGCAGTTAGATACGTGAAGGCAGCACAAGCAGACACAATGGAAATCCAGTGGCATGGACTCTGTCAGCCTGTCTGCTTACTGCTAGCCTCTACTAAGACCATACTAACACATTCTTACTTTATCAGGTGAAAGTTACCTCAGGTGTACATGCATGCACTACAGCCACGTCCCCCGCAGCAGACACAATAAATAAGAAGAAATGGAAGTGGGTGGTGTTTGTAGGTGAAAAGCAAACTCAAGGATGTCTGAAAGCGGAAAAGTAGTCCAGGGACAGGGAGGACCTCCCAGCTCAGAGTTGGATGCACCCCATATTAGAGAGAGGCAAATGCTCTTGGGCACCACACAGAGCGTGTCCAAGCCTGGAATTTTGTAAGTATTTCCTTAACTATTCATGTGTAGCTGCTCAATGCATATAAAAAGAAACTGATTTAACTGATGCGTTTTATTATTTTCTAAAAAACATGAACCATTGCTCATGAAAAACTATTTCTTTTTAACTATCGCTTTAAAGTCAAATGCTTTTCACCATTTTCATTTGCTTCATATTTGCACTGTAGTTATTTGTTTTAGAACTTTCTGTAACACTGTAAGAACAATACTACAGCCCCCAAGAGCTCATTTAAGTCTAAAAGTTAGAAATTAAAGTATTTCATTAAACCAAATAAAAAGTGTGAGAATTAACACACAACACTGCACCACATGATGCAAAACACAGCGTCAGTGCCCATGGTGGCAAGTGATAGCAGAAAGCTGTGTGGCAGAAGTAGAAGCAAGCACAGCGAATGACAGCAATGAAAAATCTTCCCAGTAAAGAAGACTGTTATCAATACTATGAAAACACAACAGCCAACCTCTGCAGAGCGTGGCCTGCGCAGAACCAGACTCTTTGGGTAAAAGAACTCAGATGAGGAATGCTGTCATGAAACACAAAAGGGAAAAAAATGAGTGAGAAGGAAAGCAGTTTCCCCAGTTCAGTGGTTAAGCTCTTTTCCTCAATCAAGTTACTAATATCTACTTGCTAGATAATAACCTGTGTGTTGTAATATCTAATGTTACCGATTGCTGCAGAATCACAGCAGCCAGACAGTTATAAAACAACTCCTAAGCAATAGATATGTTTGTAACAGACATATGTTTGCTGTATTTTCTGCTTGTTTTGGCTTTGTAATCTTCCCCAAATATCCAGTGGGGGAAGACCGAAAGCAACCATTGTTTCAGACCTTGACCATGTAGGATGCTGATTAACTTATATCACAACTCAGTTACTGAGGGAAAAGAGAACTTGCTGAAAACTTCTTAAGTTACTTCAATGACAAAAGAGCTTTTTGTTCTGTTTTGCTCTATAGAGAAAGGAAATGCAGCAGAGCAAACAGGCCATGTCCCTGGCTCTTTGTAGAACCACCAGAAAATCTAGGCCTGACCCTGAAAGTGGCTATATCATGTATTTATAAACTCACAAACCAGATTCCAATTCTCATATCAGGTGTAAATGTATGTCATAAGAAACCGAAAGTCAAAGTACAGTTCATAATTTAGAGGTGACATGTTCACATAGCACATAGTTCCCCCAGCTTCGTTTGTTTCTGTACCTACCTCTTTGGTACTGCCTTCATTTGAATGGCAGTATGAAATGTGTCAGTCATCAAAATGAACTTAAATTGATTTAAAAACTGTGATGTGCAGTTGAAGCTAAAAAATTCTCCATTTCTTCAGCTAGTTTCATTATAGTGCATTTGTCAATGCCTTTTTAAAAGGCATAATAAACCTCTGCAAAGAAGCTCTCACCCAGGAACAGGGTGACCTTGAGTAGCTGTGCAATAACATGTCTCATATGTTCTCTTAATATGCATTCTTTGCTTCACTTCATTCTTATGCAAGAACTCACTTAGGCAGTGTCTTGCAGGTGGATGAATTCATTTACATCATCCACTTCAATTCAGGTTAGCTGAGGGGGAAGAAGACTGACATGCTTGGATGTGTGATGGAAAAAAGGAAAATATTTGAACAAGACTTTGGCCATTTCCGTGGGGAATGGGAACAAGCCAACTGACTTATAAGATCAGCTGGAGAAGGTTCAGAAGGCCCACAATACAGTCAGGATTGCTTTGGTAAGACTCTTGGGTCTAAGTGAAAGGGAGGTATCGTACCCCAACCATTCACTACAGAGCACTAGCATTCTGATACTTAAGTAGGACCAAAACACTGTCTTACATTCAAATTGTTAAAGGAGAAAGAAAATCTAGTGTGGCATAATTTTCCATTTTCTCATGGAAAGTCAGGACAGAACCATGTGCAAATGCTGGATGGTACCTACAGCAACATTTGGCCATGTTAGATCACATGCCCATCTAGGACAAATTATACCTGTGCATTATCAGGACAGCCCCCACTAATAAGAACTCTGCTCAACAAGAATTTATCTGCCTGTTGCCATGATCAGAGTGAATTCTCTGCGGGGGATGTTTTACAGACCAGTGCACCTGGGTAAATGCTGAAGGACGTGGCTTCCTGTCAATGAATCACACATAGAACACAACCGACAGGATATCCTAAGGTACATGACAGTACCTCTTAGCTTCCTTGTCTGAAAGACATTTTATTCATATGCAATCTCTACAGAAAAAATAGCAAAGTTCAAAGTACCAATTGAGACATCAAAAAGAGTAAATTGATTTAGTGAGTATGGGCTTAGAACTGCCTGGTGCATATGAAAAGCCAGGCTCCAGCATTTATCAGTGCAGCATCATTGCTATCAAGGATTTGATACAGAAGGTTTGCCTGGATATGCTGAGGTGACTCCATGGGTAACTGCAGATCTTCTTGGCATTCAAATTAGGATCACTTTAAGGTAAGGTTTACTTGCATGAAAAAGCAAGAAGAGTCCATACTGTCTAAATGCTGTAAATAACTGTGCAGAACAGGGGATAAACTATACAGCAACCATAGACGTGCAAAAAACCTAAACATATCGTAGCACTTGCCCTGTTCACATTTACTCCTTGTCTTTCTCAGAGTGAGATAGAAAATGAAATGTCTTAGAGATTTTGCCATGTCTGTATGTCACTAAACGTCACTCTTTAAGGCAGTGTGCTGAGACGTGTATGTGGAGTTGCTGAGGCTAAAAATCAGAGCAACACCTCTGAAGTGCCTCCACTATTTATTCTGCCAGTGGTGACAGCTATGTGAAAAAAGTAAAACCCACAGAAATAGTCCCTCTTTAAAAACAACATTCAGTTACTGAGTGTGCAGTGTGTCTTTGCTATGAATTCAGCTTACCCGTAGCTTCTCTTCGGTCTTAGTGGATTGCTTACAGTCGGGATGCCAGACAGTGGAACCTGAGGGAGGAAAAAAACCCAATCTTTATTCAGGACAGAGCAGATAACATACAGCCATGACAAGTCAGCTATGGAAGAGAATCCCTTCATTGCATCAGCTGGTGAATCTCTATGAACTAAGCAGTCATTCAAATTGAATTCTAGCTCAAGAGAAATACAAGTGAAACAAAATATATTCAAATCCTCAGTCCATCTATAGCAGCCTCTTCCTGAAGCTGTCAAAGCACTGTGCACACATTCTTAACTAAAACTCAAACAGCCACAAGCAGCAAGCACCAGCTAGAGGAACTGAAAGACACAGGGATCTTCTGTGCAGGATGGAGGGTAACAGCAAAAGAACTGGGCCACAGCTACCTGATCTGTTCTCCCCTTACATACTGCACCATACGTAGAGAGGAAGTTCTGTTTATAGGTCCATTAATAGTGGGAAAGTCCTATGACTTTCTTGAGCAACAGGTGTCATATTCAGTTACTGTAAATTATTTACTCAGATCACCTTTTCCCTGCAATTATGCAAAATGCAACAGGAAAGGCAAAATCAGAAAATTCACAGTGCGGCAGAGTCAGGGCTGCATCTCACACACTGCACTGAGTTAGAGAGGCCAGTGGTGAAGCACCACCATGTGAAAGAGCATCTCCGTACATCACAGTGGACCATACTCGCCATGGTCACACACATCATTGTACCCCAATGTCAGTGGCATGTATTGCTCTTGCATTTCCACATAGCATATTCCAGCAACACATCCTACTATAAAAGGCAAGGTCTCTGCTGTTTGTGCCCCAAAACATGGGATTCTTCTTTATGCTGTAAAATTGGAACTATCTGGCTGTCCTCAAGGTCTGAACAGTGTCAGGGGCAAGGAGCACTTCCACCCCATTTCAGTTCTACTTTGGAGCGGCGTATGAACTGTGGTCACTGCTGGGAAGCTGCTTGCAGGCATTAGCCAAGCTGAAACAGAGCAGCTCACTTTCTGCAGTGAAATTAAAACCTCATTCCAGACACCACAAAGCCAAGATATAGCCTTGTCTGTCTGCAGGGGAGAAAATCACCTCTTCACTCTATCCATGAGGAAACCAAACAGAGCAAAGTCCAGGTCTCCTGCTGGTGACTCCTGCTCAAGTGCAGCCAGAGGAAACCCCACCCTCCAAGCCCAGGAGAGGAATGGGTCAAACCCCTGGAAATTCTGTTCTAAGGAGCCCTTACATGGCTCGGTACAGGAGTAAAGACCAGCAGGAATGATTTCACTTCCCAGCAGTACACAGTGTGATCATCATCAGGAGACTGAGGAGAATGCTGTGACTCTGGATAAAGGGTCTGAGATGTTTGGCTTTGAATCCAAGCAGAGGAAGAAGAAGCTGTGCATTTGGCAGGGGGAGACACTCAGACAACAGGGAGAAGTGCACCAACAGCCTTCTCTGTAAACAAACACCAGCCCCAGAGCCAGGACCCCACAGAGCCTGCGAGAACAGGCGAGAAGCATGCCCTGTGCATTTGCTTAGGAGGTCAGACAGATCCAGGCGCTCAGGAGGAAGGCAGTTCATGTTACAAGGGCTGATGAACTGAGAAGGTTTAGGTTCAACTCTCAAATTCAGCTGTGAGCTTCCAGTGTGACCCTGAGAAAAATGATCTCTGCTCTGGACCTCAGGTTGTTTTTTCTATTAAACTATCCCCACCACCAAAGAAAAAGTTGTCACTGCATTTTTGGGGCAGTATTTAGCCCAAACCGGCACAATTTTAGGGACACCCCAGGAGGATGATGCAGCTATTGGAAGTGTACAAGAAATGAAAGACAGCCTGGATGCCATTTTCATGGTGAGACTTAGCTAATGGTTGTGAGTTTTCTTTCACAAAAGGCTAAGTGTGAAATATGTGAAATTTAAAAACCCAAATCAGATAAAGCAGGCTTAAGAGGTTAAATTTGTTGCGATCTTGAACTCTGAGCCACCTACAGCTTGCAGATTTTATTCATCCAAACATGACACTGTACTTCTAAATGCTTGGAACAGTGCACATTCTCAAGCTGCATCACCCCTCCTTTTCCTACCAGATATTGTTCAGCAAATTGTGGCTATTCCCATTCTCAGCATATGTATTGCTTGCTCCCTTGGCAATGCTTGGAATGCTGTTATTCTGCACCCTAGGGTAAACTATTTGGATGGAGTCAGGACATATGTATCAGCTGAGAGCTTTGCACAGGAAAGGCTGTTAGGTCCCTTACACTCACAAGCATGCTGAATTCAGCAAGGAAAGCTTTGGCAGGACAGTCTGAAGCACACTCAGCAATAACCTGACTTAGTCAGAAACCAGCTTGTGAACAATAAAGCAATGCAACTTGGGCTGCTCCTCCTCCGAGACAGAGTGAGCATGAAGAACATTAATTCACATCCACAGGAAGGGAGATACAGCCAAGAGAACTGTGGCAGATCAAGGAGCCAGGCATCTCTCCTCTTTGACCTTGGCCAAGACAAAGTAAAAGAGGGAGATTCAAGCTGGATGTGAGGAAAAACCTTTTTACCATGAGGGCGATAAGCTGCTGGCACAGGTTGCCCAGAGAGGTGGTCAAGGCACCACCCCTGGGGATACTCAAGGCCAGGCTGGATGTGGTTCTGGGCAATGTGGTCTAGTTCATAGCTCATTGAAGGGGGTTGGACTTGATGACCTTTGAAGGTCCCTCCCAACCCAAACTATTCTATAAAATCCAGCCTAGTTTAAGTAGAAGCAATGCCTTCTGTCATCTTTGGATCTGCAGAAATTTACACCTCAGCCTGCCCAGTCAACGTGAACTCCCACTCTCTGATAGACTGTGCAAACAGCACAGTGTGGAGTGAGGTCCAAAAGAGCTCAGAAAGTGAGCAGCAGAATTCAGGGGAAACCCTCTCACTTTGTTATCTCTCATGCCAGCCTGTGTGCTAAGCTACCCATGAAATGGCAAACTCAGAGGCAGCCTAATAAATCACATTTTTGTTACACAGCTTTTGAAAACACAGCCTTGCTTCAGCTAGTGTGTAGGGTCACTGCAAAGCCATGTTATGGCCACCTACTAGTGCAAAGGGGTTTCAAGTGGAAGCATATGAGAACACTATTAAAGCTATAGACCTCCTTGCCCGTATTACACGGGGATGGTTCATGAACTCCTGAGGTCTCTGACAGAAAAGTTATCAAGTCTACTTTTATTGTTTTGGAATGGAGACATACCTTGCAGATACATTTCTTCTCCTTCTGTGAACATCTGGTTGCACCTGCTGCATCGTGCACAGCTTGGATGATAATGCTTGTCACCTGCCTAAATAAAAGAGGGAAATGAGGGACAAATTCATTGCACTCATTATTTGTGACAGACCATTGTAATTTTTCTTCTAGTTCACCTGTTCTGATACAACATGGCCCTCATAACATGACAATAGCGATGAGAATGTAAGATATGCCATACTGATACATATATCCTGAGACTAAGCATGAAGTTCTTCAGCAGAGTGGAGCCCACCAAGCTGCTTGTCACAAGTGACATCGGACAGATTTGACTTAAAGACGATGGCAAACCTGATGTGCTGGGAACCACTCCCAGTTAATGAGATACAAACTATTCCAAGAAGGCTGAATGACTGCCAGAAAGGATCTTCTCCAAACAGGAAGACAGTACTTGAAAAATAGACTGGAAATAATAAAACAGAAATATTTTCTGGGCTCTGCCTGTCTCACCCAACTAAAGAACATCTCTGCAGCAGAACTGTGCCACTGCTTAACAGAGCTCAGATTTTCAGTAAGCACATTGATGATCTTGAAATAAAATTCATAGCTTCCCAAAAAGCATTCAGTAGGGTAGCTACACAGTCAAAACTGGAGAGAGTATGGGGCCTGATATATTACAATTAACTAACCTGCGATATCCCATCTGAGGTGGGTTTGTGTCCCATGAGATGCTTACCAAGTTCCCAAACACAAAGGACGGAAACCTTTGTACATAAGTATGCAGTTTTAGGAAGGATAGTTAGGTTGCAGCAGAGATTTCTATATTGTGAGAGGACCATGGCATGTGGACAAAGAAAATCACCCATTCACACCTGTACAGTTTCAGCTTCTGTTCTCCCAGTCTGGCCTTTGTGGTGTGGTGGATTTGGCTTGGGTTTTTTGGAGGTTTTTGTGTTTGTTTTTTGCTTAGGAACAAGAAAGCCATATCACAGCTATGTTTTCATTAAAAGCTGTAATTCATTGCCACAAGCAAAAGGGGCCAGTCCTTTGGATTTTCCATAGTTACTCTGGCAGTCCTACCCCACGCTTCCGAGTTTTCTGTTCCTTGTTTTGCAGTTAATTCACAATAACTTTAGTCAGTCACTTCTACTAGCTTGATCCATACTTTGTTCTAAAAGGGTCTGTATCCCACCCAATGCTAATATTAATGAGTCCTTCAGTTGTCAGATAAACATTCCACCTATTTTTCTCCCCATCTCAAAGCTTTTCTTGAGGATCCTTTAGAAAAGGGCACCTGGATTCAAGCACTCATCTGTTACTTTCTATAAGCAAGTATATACGTCTTTATATGAGAAACAAAGAATTCATCACAACACCCTGGGTTGGTTCAGCTAAAAGTGCTAAACCCAAACCAATATTGAATATTATTCCTCTTACTTTGCATACAAATTATTAAATGGACTTGAATGAATTGACAGCAATTTCTTGTCAAATGAAATAGTAAACCTATGTGTTACTGTCACTGCCTATAAATTCTCTGTTAAATCAACTGGCATGTGTGCTGGCAGGAGAAGCAAAGATCAGTTATCAATTTATAACCATGAACAATCTCTTCTGACTTTCTTATTTACCTTCTACTCACACTGACAAATAGGTTCTCAGATTAAATCCCATTTGACCATAGCAGACAGAAAAATATAGATAAAAGAATCAGTAGTATACAACCATTTAGGTAATACTTCCAGAGCCTTAGAGTTGCAGAATGATGGAACAGAAGCCAAAGGTGTATTATAAGTGTCATTATAAATGTAAATATACGGATGTTAAAATTGAGTAGCTTTCCATGGTTCTGCAATCTCACTGATTCATGGTTGACCACTAAACCATGTCACTAAGGGCAAACTGATCCCCCCTCATGGCTGCCACTCATGGTCTCCAGTCACAGCCACTGCTCATCTGCCCCCTCATCGTGGCCCACACTATATAGCTTCCACCCCTACCCCTCATGGCCACCCCTCACGTCTGCCCCTGACCTCACCTCACAATCTCCCCTCACGGCCACCCCTGCTCTCCCCTCACCTCTCATGGCTGTCCCTCCCATCCCCTCACAATCTACCCTCATCCCTCACTGCATCCCTTGCTGCATTAGACCAGATTGCTCTGGTCAACTGCCATGGGAAACCTGAGTGAGCTGTACTGCCCCTGTGGCACAGAAGAACAACCGCAGTCAGGGCAAAAATGTATTCTCATGACCAATCCTGACAATAAAACCGTATCATCACCTCTCCTCTAAGGCTTAGGAATGACTTTTGGAGGCTCAATGGCCAACATTCATTGATGGGGGGCTACATAGAGGAGCTGGATGTGTATATTTTGCAGAGTACATTGCCCAAGTAACGTAATTAAAAGTACAAGCTCTATTATGTATTATAACAATGCCAAGACCTATAATAATAGTATATAATGAGACATCCAATTTTTCATAGATCATCTTTCCAGGCTCAGCAGCTATCAATATTCAGCCTTCCTACAGCATACTATTATAGAATCATAGAATCATAGAATAGTTAGGGTTGGAAAGGACCTCAAGACCATCTAGTTCCAACCCCCCTGCCATAGGCAGGGATACCTCACACTAAACCATGTCACCCAAGGCTTCGTCCAGCCTGGCCTTGAGCACCGCCAGGGATGGAGCACTCACAACCTCCCTGGGCAACCGATTCCAGTGCCTCACCACCCTAACAGGAAAGAATTTCCTCCTTATATCCAATTATATCCTTATATTCTATTAAATGGCTTCAGTTTGGCTATGCAAATCCTCCTTAGCTGATCAAACCAGTCTGTAATGCCCTTTTAAAAGCCCCTTGTGCACTGTTCACAGAGGGCTTTGAAGGCTCCCTCTGATGGGGGGTAATAACCCCACATGCGATTATCTAGAATGAGAAAGGCTGTAGAACACAAGTCACTGCATTACACACTGCATGCATCAGGCTTAGAGACCTCTTGCAGTTTAAAAGGTAAACTCAAAGGCTGAGAGGTATTTGAAGCACCGGTTAAACTCAACGCACAGAGCTCCTATACAAGCCCCTCTCACACCACTGATGCTGCAACCTCTTCACAATGTGCACAATGCTCATTTGCCTTCACTTCACTAAGGTACCCCTAGGGACCTCCTGAAGCCAAAACTGAACTGTCACCCCTAGGTGTCAAGGAAGGCTATGGTGGGTATTGTAAGAATAATTCCAAGCCCAGGGCTACAAATACAGCTGCACGCAAGCTGATACAACGTGCCCCAGAAACCCAGCATAAAAAGTACCTGCACTGAGCACAGACACAGCTTTAACCCCACGGTAATAGTACTTCAAAAGCCAAGGACTGTGTTTCTGAGTCCATCCCTTCTGTCCTCACTTCCCACAAGACTAACTTTTATTCTCTGAGTGCTTGTAGAGCTTTAGGCTGATTAAATAAATGTTTTCCTCTTTAGTGAACATGAAGAGCCCAAGATTTCCTATTACTCATGCCTTCAGTTCTGTCCTTCCTTCCAGAACAACAGTGAACAAGAGCCAGAGAGAACAATAACAAGAATCCCGCTAGGACAGCTCACATGCCAGTGGGTCTGGTAGAGGAAGAACTAATTACCAACAGACATTTTCTGCTGGCCAAAGGACACAATTAAGTGCATAGCTGTTGCATTACGTTTGCACAGCTGCACTTACTCTCCATTCAAAGATATCTCAGCAGTCACCTGACAAACAGCTATTAAACATGTAAAAAACTTTACTTTTCTAACACTAAATACTACAAAACCTGCTATATAGTTGAAAAAGTACATTTAAGACTAAAAGCTCCCCCTTCCTTATGTATGTATTTAATTTTTATGAACAGGTATAATAGGCCCATCTGATGGACAAACCTAATCAAATATTTAGTTCTACCGTGACTGAGGAGAATGACCTGATTTGTTAACTCCCTTCAGGACTAAGGAGCAGCACAAAGAATAACTCGGACTCATCTTGTAAACCCCCTAAGGAATGTCATGCATTGTAAAAGAGGAACTGTGGCAGTAGCCTACCATTTTCCAGTGAAGCTTTATTTTAATTACTTGCAGAGGTCACAGAACCTTCAACCCTGTTTGATGTTTGGTACAAGATCAAATTCCATTGTTTCCTTCTCTGCAGGCTTCTGTGATCTCATGAGGGGCTGGAACAGCATAAACAGTATGAAGACCAAAATCTGACTCTCATAACATCCTGACCCAAACTGTCCACTCATTTTTCTCAGGCTCTTGTCTGTTTAGCAAGTCACTACAAATATCTGTGTTCAGATACTAAAATAAAAGTGCAGCTCCTTCGCTTCCAAAGGACTTCAGAATCCACCATGATTTTCTCTGTTACTACCAAAGGAAGGAAGGTCTCATATAATCTAAACGTTGAACAAATTCTAAACTGATAAATCCTTGTTTGACATGTATCTTTAAAGCCAGGACCTTTTAAATGTGCTTTTAACACTACTGTCACACCATCTCAACAGAAACAGCTTTCAAGCTCTCTCTGTTCAACCCAAGACAGGACAGAGCAGCGGGAAGCAGAGCTCACACAGGCAGTTCCCAGGCTGATGGGGCTGTAAGACACAAGACAGGGGGAAAGTGGGAAATGGAGCGTGAGGCCATGAGTGTAAATCTGGGTGACAACATGCATGCAAAAGATGTGGAAGACCCTCTGAGCCTTCCATTGATTGCTGTGGTGGGCAAGCCAAAACTGCAGCTGTCCTCCCGCTATGAACACTTGCACTGTTAATTCATGACGCTTTCTGATTTGTATCCAAGAATACTTTCCAGCATTCCAGCAGTGACTGCCAGTGTCGTGGTAGTGTACCCCTTAACAGACATATTGCAATGAACTTTGTAACTTATTAGTGTTAATTCTACCACCATTCAATATAGTCATACTCATTAGTTGCTGCTAATAGGACTGCAATTGTTAGCTGCTTGGAATATAACTTTTCCTCCTAGCAAAGTTGTGAGTAATGATTCACACTAAATCCCCAGTTGTGCAACTGCTCTGCTGGCATGAAGAAAGAGTCCTCATGCCAGCTGAGCATCCACTGGACTTGCTTTAGTAGTTAATAGTTACTTGTGACCACACTGTCAGCTTGGCTTTGAGTTCTTATTTTCCTGCAACATCCAGTGTTGAGCAAGTTGCACAAACAGATGAAATTATAACTACCAACTATGGTCTTTATGGGAGCTATCAATTCTGTCTTCATGGGGCAAATCCACCTATTGCTACATCAGTATCAAAGTTGAGAACTTAAAAGCAGGCGGTCAGTATAAGGAAAGTAATTGCACTCCACTGAGAAATGTGTTCACAGTAGCCCAAAGCGGCTGATTAGAATACTGCGGGCAGCAGAGAGGAGCAAAGCAATAGCAAACACAGCTTTTTTGCCTATTGCCAGGATTTCGACGTCTCTTAGGATCCTGGGTTACGTTTACGCATAGAGAAACCGAATTCCAGTAACTGACCATTATACTTAATCAGAAACAATCCAGAGGAAATATATGCACTAGATTTATTAAATTTCATTGTAATTACAATACAGATCTGTGAATTCATTGCCTCCATTACCCTTAGGCTTCACAAAGCACTTAATATACATAATAATGCATTAAGTAAATATTCCTTTATCTTGTATACATTTTGTCCAGCACACATATTTGATGTGAAAATATACTTCACCTAAAGGAGCTGTTTACAGCCACATTCATATTGCTAGAATCAGAATCAACCAAGCAAAGCTACTTTACAGCAACTTCACCATAGTGCCAAAGGCATTTTCAAACAGCCTAATACTGGCATAACCATCACTTTGTCTCAATCAGTCAACAAAACTCCTCTACTGACTACTGAGTGAGTTGCATGGGGCTGCTGAGCTACAGTTGAGCGACCAGTTCTTCTGCAGTAAGGCAAGAAAGCCCGTCCAGCCCCAGCTTCTAGCCTGCTGAAAGCAAAGCAAAGCCCTCATTTGGTTTGCTGCTGAGCATTAATTATATGGTCCAAGTCAAAGGACAGCATGGAGTCCTGTGAATAGATTACGTACCAGATGCATACAATATGCAATCTTCCCTAACACCAGGAATCTCCCACTCCCTGAGTCATCTTCATGTTTTCTTTTGTTAGGTGATAACAGGACCATCAAGTTATCAGGAATGTGTGAGTTCAAGTGTGAAACACAACTACGTTTCTGCTTTTAACTCTGTGCACGAAGTGACTGTTAATTCCTTGACCTGTCCATCAGGCTTCTAATAACAGAGCTTGATGTATATATATTAGCATATCACATTAACTGAAATTGTATTTGCACTAGTGCAATAGTATCTCCAAAACAAGGGAAAGTATCCTGGGAGGCTGAGATACTACTAGTTTATTTAATTAGAAATACCTTTATCCCATTGATAGGCTGACTTCAGCCTGCCAAGATTTAGCTAGGAAGGTCAGTAACAAGCCTCCTTTGGGTATTAAAAAAACCCAATTGAATTATTTAATAAATCAGAAAGTCTTGCATGTGAGAGCGGGTAATAAATATGAGACCTCATTCTAATACAAAAAAGTTCTTTGCAATCCCCCCAGATTAGCAATTATCTTCATTCTGATCACTATTTTATTGCATGTATAGACAGACAGAAATAAAAAGCAGTATTACACATGCTATAAAATCATAGAATGGTTTGGATTGGAAGGGACCGCAAAGCTCATTCAGTTCCAACCCCCCACCACAGGCAAGTTCACCTTCCACTAGAGCAGGTTGCTCAAAGCTCTGTCCAATCTGGCCTTGAACACACACACACACACACATATATATATATATAAATGTGCACATGGAAATTTAAAGGAACATATATATCCCTTGATTTTAAAGTAATCGTAAAAACGTGAACTTTTAAGAAATCCTACTAATGTCCAAAAATCTGTATTCTAAAATACAAAAACCAAAGTTGTCATAGTCCATAGGCTCAATGCACAGGAAAGTTATAAGAACCAAGACACTACTTACTAAAAAAATCAAACCAAAGAAAAAAACCAAGGCAATGACTAAGTGATTAAGTTTGAAATACAGACAACCAATAAGAAAGCTGAAGCTATCAAAGAAATAACTGTGGACAGTAAGCTCAAGGCAATAAGAGTCTTTATTGAAGCATGATGGGGAAAAAATAAGAAAGAAAACTAATCACGGTTGAGGCAAAGATCCCTTGTTAGCTGCAGACGAAAAATGATGAAAGATGGCACAGACAAGGCAGGAGTATTCAGGAGGTGTATCTTACCAGTCTGTATTTAACAATGCTGAAAGACAGATTTTTCCTGTTTGATCCTGTTTATTGAGCAAGGCTTTTTGAACTGTTTGCCGTGAGTCAACATTTACAAATGAGGAAATTTGAATAATTTGTACTCAAAAGTCTTAAGAAAACTGTGGCTAGGCAGTTCTCTGCCAGATGGATGTGTTAGCAGGGGAGGCTCTGCTGAGCCAGGTACCTCTGAGATGACTTCCTTCTACCCACAGCATGACGTACCTCTACTTCTGGCCAAGACAGGAACATAAAATCCTTCCTGGTAAACTTGGGGATGACTCAAAGACAAGGTTTGCTTAAGCTACCTAAACCCAACAAGTATGTTTTATAAGTCTAACGCAGTATGCTGCAAACCAAGGAAGCAGGGCCCTGTGAGACTGAGGGCTTTGTTGTGGGCAACAGCAACTGAGAGAGGCGGTTTGAGATCATCATTAATAATACCCTAGAAAATGCTCTCAGCGTACCTGAAAGGGGTGGCTCTTCTGATCGTTCAGAACATAAAAGAAAGCAGAAAATACCTTTTGACTACAGGTACAGCAACATCACCATTAGAACACTGAGTCCATACATGTGGATTTACAGAATAGAATCCAGTGGAGAACCACCAAAGCAAGATGAGTGTTCAGCTGTGAACCTGAAGGTCAAGTCATTACTCAAAGAGAGGTTACAGAGATGACTAGATCACAATGGACAGGTGATTAAAAGCCAAGCAATGAGATAATAGCAGGAAAGAGCATGAGCTTTTCAATCCCACTGAAAAAACTATGACATCGAAAAGCAGCAGTTAGACAAATTTAACCTCAAAATAAGTAAAGTTTCTAAAGAATAAAGGTAATTTAAGCAGCAAAAAGGAAAATCTTTGGCCTTAGAATCACTCTGCAGTCTTCATGACAAGGCAGGATAATTTTCCAAAGGATAAGCTTTCATTTGGTTTTGTGGGAAAAGACCTGTGATACTTGAATAAAGGTCAAACAAGATGATCTTAGCAGTTCCTCTGATCTTAAAATCCATTCCAATGGGCCTTACATATAGAGAAGCTTTTACACATGCATTAGGCTGCTCCTAGTGTGCACAGGTCTGGACCAAACCAGCAGAGTAATTAGAGTCAAAGGTTACACTGGAAAAGTTTCCAATGGAGTTAAATCAGTTCACTGAGAACTTGGCTAAGCAACAAAATTCCTGCTGTAGCAGGGACTCTGCTGCTAGAAGGGAGTTTTTGTTGATGTGGCTTGTGGTTCAGAGGCAGTTCAAGTGCAAGGCCAGGAGACATTCTGGGGCTGGGTGTGCTCCATCAGCACCAGAACTGATACAGACCCAGAGCCCAGCTCTGCAATGGGGCACTAAGTATGGGAAAAGTATGAGAGAAAACAGGTCAGTGTAGCACTAGGCAAAATTCATGTTGACCTATTCAGTGGGCAGGTGCAAACCACCTTGTTAACAATGGATCAAATGAGAATTTGGGAGATGAAGCAACTCACCTTGGATCAAAATGCATGCTCGTAACAGAGCCAAGCAGAGAACTCAAATTCTCAGACTCCCAGCCCTGCCAGAGATCCTTGTTGCACACCACTAGATCCAAATAACTGTAGCAGAGTTTCTTGTTCATCTAACACAAAACTGCCTTTCCAGTTTTCTGTCAGAAAGGTGTTTCAGGAACCGTGCAACCTTTGGCATGCGATTTAGCAAAGGCTGGTCTCCGTCTTGCTGTCTGCATTCAGTTCAGAGGGAGTGTCCCAAGAAAAACAGAGAAATTAAAGTTGCAAATGGTAAAGGATGGGGAAAGAAACCAAGCATGTGGTCAGACACAGGACATTTGTGGAAAATAACCAGAGAATATAAACCAGTGATAGCCTGTAATAAACAAAGGAAGACATGAAGCACTCGATTTATGCTAACATGTTCCTGGTAGACCCACAGATTGTTCTAATACAAAAACATGTTAGGAGTGAATTGAGCAGGGCGTATCTTTCTCTTACTGAGTAGAGCCTGTTCTTGTAGCAACCTAATCCTAAATGTCAGGTCATTCCGAGTATTCTGATCCAATAGCGCTTTAAAAAGTCTAAAGAAGAGGCTTTATCCTTTATTAACCCATATAGAATTATGGGCCTGGATTTAACTACATCCAGGCATTTCTCAGGAATTCCTGTTTTGTAGTTCTGGCCAAAGTGTTACACTAAATTTAAAATGGAAAAATTAAAGCATATCAAGGTAACCTGTGGACAGTTTGTGCAGTGAAATTGTTGTCTCTTATTCAGATAGAGTAACTTTGAATAAATCTCAGACCACCAACATGGCCTCTGCTAAAAGCAGAGCCTTTCATTTCTGGCAGAAGTCCATTTTTTTGTCCTATTTCTCAGTTATCTCATTGCTGATACATGTGATTTTCAATTATAGATGCAAAACTATGTAAGCATATCCCCGAGTCCTAGCTGGCACAACATCCTATCGGAGTGTATTTGTCAGAGCCAAAAGACAGGGATTTGACTCCATATGAAATCCAGATTTCTAGTTACTACTAGAACTATGACAACAAAATAACCATGATACGATATTAGTATGGGCAGTAAAGAGGTGATGGAAGTAACGTAGAAGGGGATACTTAACATCACTCGCTGCCATCCAGTATCCAACTGAGCACGGGGTCTCCATGACTGTTGTCTTAACAGCAGTAGAATAGTTCAAGGATGCTGCTAAGTCAGCTTCAAGTTTTTTACTTCCTCAGTTCTTATTATCCTTATTGCTAGGAAAAGAACATTTTCTAGCCAAGATGCAACTACTTTACAGAATTAAAAGCAACAGCAGATCCATCTGTATGCGCAACAAACCTGTCTCTCCAAATTCTACATGTAAAAGTCTATTTCTTAACATTTAAACTCAAATTATATATGTCAGAGACCTCTGCAAACCACAGGATGTCCCAAGCTTGTTTCAGCCAGTTTAAATGCCAGAGTATACACTGCTTGTGATGAAAAGGTGCATCTCTTGCTGTGTGTTATTTGTCCCCCTTACAAAGAAAACGGCTTGTAATAAATGTGATATATCCCAGGTATCTAAGAGAGAACTGTTAGACCTGTATGATCTAATGCAGCATGTGCATGTAATTAAGATCTACACATTCAGTGCTCCAGGTGGTCATTTTAAACATTTAATCACCCACAAAAAACTCTTGTGTATCACATTTCCTCACCTGTAAAGCACCTGCTCAGTAAAGGCAGGTGTTAATTCTGTGGACTTCACAATCCCTAGAGATTCCAGGCATATCTTTTGGATTTGTTTGGTTTCCTTTCATTTTGTGTACCCAGGAAAGCACCCTGTCACAGCAGACAAAGGACTGGGGACAGTCCTCACAGCACGAGCACTGAGCACAATAGCCGGACGGATGGAGCCTGTTACAAACAGGTGACAGCCACAGACCTGCCCCAACAAGCTCTTCTCCACTCCTCGAGTTTCAGACATGTTATTGCTGCATTCTTCCTAACAATGACTTTTTATGCGGGACAGGTCTCAGTCCTACCCTGCTCTTTCAGAAGTCAGGAGCGAACTCTCCACTGATAGGGCTTAAAAATGAAAGATGACAATCCTGCAAAATATTTTAGCAAGTTCACCATTATATTTCACCATTTTATCCATTTTTCATTGTCATTTCAGTCCAGGGGACAGAAAAAGTAACAGGCAGAAATAACCGTGTTGTTACACAGTGCATGCTCCTCACACTGCCCTATCGCTACATCCCAGCTGGCAGTGACACTATGACACTGGAGGACCTGGTGGTTTCAGTGTAAGTACTTTAGTGCAGGGACCATTATTAATTGTGTATCTCTGCTGGGGGTGATTGTAGCAGGCAGCAGTACCACAAACAAAGGTTTAAAAGATGAACAGAAGATGCAATGGGAGCTATGAAATGCAAATAGAGCATTATATTTTCCCTAAAGCAGACTGCTCCAAGAGGAGAACAAGATGTGTTCTGCAGTGATAGCCATGCAATTTAATTCTTAAAACAGCTACATAACAAGAAAAATAAAGTCACCTAGGTAAGTTACCCTTCTAGTAAAACCTGGTATGTGTTATGTGCACCTCTAAGACATGAGAAAGCTACTTAAGTATCTGTTATGTGTTACTGGAATACATGCAATGACCATATATCACAAAGGCTGCTGTAAACTTCATACGAATAAATGCCTCTCCTGAAACGTCATTTTTTAGACTTCTGACCAGGCTGCTAAAGTTTTTCAGTAATATTTGGTGCAAGAAACACACTAGAGAATATTTAACTAAGTCGACAGATGCTGTACTAGGAAATGCAGATCCTAATCAACCACACCGTACTCACGAAAGCAATTTCAACAGATAAGCCCTATTTTTATAAGCACCTGCAAGATTTCACAGATCCCTTTGTGGCAATAAGGAAGCTTTAATTGGTTGTTTTTTCTAATCACTTGTTACAACTTGCTCTTCTCATTCACCATCCCTGTGTTCTCTTAACATTCCTCCCCTTCCTATTGATGTTCAAATTGACTGAAGGACGGTTTCCAAACGGCTGCTGAGAAGTTAATGCCTTGTGATTCCGCTGCCATAGCAACTGAACTTCTGTTGGGGCTCTGACAACTTCTGATACTCTTTTGTCATCTTTATATGTGAAGTCTTTCCCAACTACAAATATCCCTCTTGCCAAATTCAATCGGGGGGGGGGTGGGGGTGGGGGTGGGGGTGGGGAGGGTGGGAAGGGAGAAGATCACCAAAATTCTGCTCAGAAAGAGTTTTACACGAAACAATTTGGGTTATTTTCCTGGAAGAATATTTGGTTTTGACGCTGTGCATGGTGCAATTTTGCTGGGCAATTACACGAGCATAGTTTTCATCAGGGAAAGGTAGTGTAAGTAAAATCTACGCTGCTTCCCAGCTACATAGACAACCTGTCTAAAGCATTTACCCATATCTTGAGTTATTATTAAACCTTTCATTTCCCCATTTTTATGCAAACCAACCCCATATTAGGGGAAAAAAACCCCCCACCAACAGTATCAGTGTTCTACATCAACTGATAAAACACGTTTCTCAGCAAAAAGACAGGGAAATGGGAAACATACTCTAATCTTATTTCTATGCAACAAATCTCCGGAAGTGATCAAGAGAGCCCACAAACTGTATCAAGAATCATTTGAGATAAAGGATTGCATTGTTCCTCCATACATAAGCAATCAGTTGCAATCAGAAACTGCCCAAGCTCTGTGCCATTCTCTTCTCTTCCTGGCAGTTTAAAAGTATGTTAGCTGTGCTCTCTTTACCTAAACCACAGAATGACACACAGCCTTTTAAAATACTCCTTCTGGTCCACAGGAACAAAAGTACATTAAAACACCACTAGCAAACTATTTGGTCACATCACAAAGTGCATCCCCTCCCCACAAAAGTAAGCTATGACCTGTTCCAGTTCAGATCTAGTTTCACAGGAAGGGCTTTACCTTCTGATACTAATTCTTTACTCTAAGTCCATTCCCTTCTCAACTCTGTGGGCAGTCTCCCTCCACCTCCGTTCCGATTTGGAGCCCTACCAGAAGCGACGCGCAGAGGGCTCCTGCTCTCAGCAATGCAGCTCCTGTCACTGCACTCAGCGCTGTGCCTCGCTCCTCTGCTCTGCTCGCATTCCCCTGCACACACCCACCACAACAAGGAAATAATCCTCCCTGCACGCTAAACCCACTCTGCAGGGACTCGGCCAACCCATTCTGCAAAACGAAAAGGGGGAAGAACACCAGCCCAAACAGGGGCAGGACCATTTCTCATTACTCGTGTGTCATTATTTGATGTTGATACAACTCAGAACATTTTTCCCTTGGGGAGAGGCATCTGCTGAGTATGAAATTAGTGCTCTCTTTCTCTGGACCTTATTAAATATTACTTCCACCGCTTCTGAAGAATTTATACAGTCTCCTGGGTGATAGTCTAGTTTTGTCAGAAACACTTAGTTACACTGAGATTGTTATCCTAGTCTAATTTAGGTTAATGCAGGCAGAGTGCTGCAGTCACTTATTATAGAATAGTTAGGGTTGGAAAGGACCTTAAGATCATCTAGTTCCACCACCACCACCACCCCCCCGCCATGGGCAGGGATGCCTCACTTCTCCCACTTGTATCCCTTTATCCTATTTGAACATTTTGGGTGCTATCATGCTTCAGACACACTCTATGCACAGTTGATGAATTTACAGTGGGCCCTGTCCACTGACCCTTGTCTGATCTCTCAACAGGCATTTTCCATAATCAAAATGGTCCTGTGGTGTGTATAGACCTGTCTAAAAGGATGAGCGATCACAGCACATGCTTCTGCTTTTTCTTATCATTCACCTGGGACATTCAGGCAACATGCTCATGTTTTCTCATTTATTGTAACAGCAGTAAAACTAAACACAAACAGAGCAGACCACAGAACTAACAAAGCAGGCTCCAAACTCCAGTGATGCTTCTCATTTGCTGTGTGGCCTTTTCCCTGCATTTTTATGGAGTGTGAAGATGACAGCGATGGTGTAAATTAGGAGATACTGGTTGAGAGCAATGTCTCCCCAGACCTGCAAAACACCCAAACAATAGCTGGTGCCATGAAAACAGAAGGGTAATACACTCTTCAGGGATATTTCTTTACCACAGGTTTAACATACCACCAAAATAATTTGGAGCCATCATAAGTGCTTGTTCAATTCATTAATTACTTCATTTATGAACGTGTCTACAAACTTACATCACTTCAACCTGTATTAGCAGTACAGGTTGCATCATTAAATCCAGCCAAATGCATGTTTTGTTTGCACCTCCTGCATAATGACTACGAAAACAGGCTTGCTGATTACTTCATTCAGCAGAAGAATATATGTTAGCCTTTCATTTAACATTTCTGAATGGAATTGAAATAAACCTCTGCTTGTTTTAAGAGATTCTCTACATGGTTCCTCAGTCTATAAAGTGTACTGCTTTAAGAACACAGGACAAGAAACATGAGTATAATTGAAGTATCTAATGAACTCTGTACTGCATGGATCTTTGCAGAGATAGGTGATGTTTTCATGTGAGCTATAAGCCTACATCTCCTCAAATAAATTACTTAAACAGGTAGGCTACCAAGTTCCCCTGAAAGTCAATCAACTGAAGCATTTGAATACAAATACTCACATGAGCAAAGTTGCTTAAATGGGTAAGTGCTGGCAGAAGGCACACGCTTGAACAACATAAACAGGCTTTGCTCGAATAAGTCATTTACAGTTCGTATGGGAACCAGCAACGTTGTTCTGTCACCTCTTCATTATTCATTTATTTAGAACAAATTCATTCACATAAAAAGTATCAGCAGAAACTTCTAACACCTCACAGCACAGGTTTTTAGCTCTGAACACAATACTTGAAGAACCTCACAGGCTGTTCTGCTCATGTTCCTTGCCTCTTAAACACAGATACAGTCTCCTTATGCAACCATAGCAGCTTTTGCTGTTTGTGCTTTCACCCTCATTGTTATTTCTTTCTAACTTCAGAAGTCAAGGTGTCTCAGAGCTGACATCTTTCAGAGGTGTTGCAGCACAGAGCAGACACCCTAAACTTCTGGCACATTAAAGTAACACTACCCACAAGTACTAAACCACCTTCACATTAAATACTGCATCTTAAGTTACTCCTCTTTAAAATCAGGGAAAGCTCAGCATGAATTACAATATCAAACCCACATTTGGGACTCGACCTTGCAGGCTGAAGTCAAGGGAGCCTTCTGGTGCCCTGGCATTTCTCTTTTCAGGTCCATCTGTTGAAATGGCATTAGGCCACTGCTTACAAGGTGGGGTGCAAGTTTCAACAGTGCGCACAGGAGATGATCACAGGGCAGGCTGACTCTTGGAACAGGAACTCGAGCTATGCACAGCCAGGAGTAATCACACAATGGCCATTTATTTCCAAATTAATAAGAAGCAAGTAGTGTTATAAAAATCAATGGGTAGAGTAGCAGGGTGGTTGAGAGATTTGATATATACATCTCCATCTCTAGATGATGAGATCAAATCCTGTTCATATTAATAAGAGCTAAAAAAAGTGAAAATTGTAAGACCTGAATCTTATTCTTGGCCTTTCTGTGTGATTTCATGCAAAATATCCACCTCTGTCTGCCCTGATGTCTTCCTTCTGCAAAACTCAAAGAATACCATGTAGATGTTTTGTGAGACTTTAGATAAGCAAAGGTAAAATACATGGGTATAAGCAGGATTCACCATTCTCTGAAGTCAATGGAAAGCTTCTCATTGACATCCTGGACAGCATGCTAAGGCACATGAAAAACAACAAGGTGCTTGGTGACAGCCAGCATGGCTTCACTAAGGGGAAATCCTGCCTGACCAATCTGGTGGCCTTCTATGATGGAGCTACATAACTGATGGACAAGGGTAAAGCAGTTGATGTAATCTACCTGGACTTGTGCAAAGCGTTTGACACTGTTCCGCACAACATCCTTCTCTCTAAATTGGAGAGATATCAATTTGATGGATGGACCACTCGGTGGATAAAGAACTGGCTGGATGGCCGCACACAAAGAATTGTGGTCAATGGCTCCATGTCCAGCTGGAGACCAGTAACAAGTGGTGTCCCTCAGGGATGGGTGTTGGGACCGGTCTTGTTTAACATCTTCGTCGCTGACATGGACAGTGGGATTGAGTGCGCCCCCAGCAAGTTTGCCAGTGACACCAAGCTGCGTGGTCCGGTTGATATGCTGGAGGGAAGGGATGCCATCCAGAGGGACCTTGACACGCTTGTGAGGTGGGCTGATGCCAACCTTATGAAGCTCAACTATGCCAAGTGCAAGGTCCTACACCTGGGTCGGAGCAATCACAGGCACAGCTACAGGTTGGGCAGAGAAGAGATTCAGAGCGGCCCTGCAGAGAAGGACTTGGGGGTGCTGGTCGATGAGAAAATGAACATGAGCCGGCTGCAGTGTGCGCTCGCAGCCCAGAAAGCCAACTGTATCCTGGGCTACATCAAAAGGAGCGTGACCAGCAGGTTGAAGGAGGTGATCCTGCCCCTCTACTCTGCTCTTGTGAGACCTCACCTGGAGTATTGTGTGCAGTTCTGGTGTCCTCAACATAAAAAGGACATGGAACTGCTGGAACAAGTCCAGAGGAGGGCCATGAGGATGATCAGGGGACTGGAGCACCTCCCGTATGAAGACAGGCTGAGGAAGTTGGGGCTGTTCAGCCTGGAGAAGAGAAGGCTGCGTGGAGAACTAATAGCAGCCTTCCAGTATCTGAAGGGGGCCTATAGGGATGCTGGGGAGGGACTCTTCATCAGGGACTGTAGTGACAGGACAAGGGGTAACGGGTTAAAACTGAAACAGGGGAAGTTTAGATTGGATATAAGGAGGAAATTCTTTCCTGTTAGGGTGGTGAGGCACTGGAATGGGTTGCCCAGGGAGGTTGTGAGTGCTCCATCCCTGGCAGTGTTCAAGGCCAGCTTGGATGAAGCCTTGTGTGGAATGGTTTAGTGTGAGGTGTCCCTGCCTGTGGCAGGGGGGTTGGAACTAGATGATCTTGAGGTCCTTTCCAACCCTAACTATTCTATGATTCTATGATATGTAGAGTTAAGCCCTGGAGGATTCGTTATATAGTGTGTGATAACCACATCAGACAAAAACGATTTAGGCCAGCATCTTTCAAATAGCACAATATGTACTAAAGTTTACTTATATTTGTGGAGTTACACATTTCTACACAGAAATTTGCAGGATTAGGATCTGATGGGCGTCTTTCAACAGGCAAGCCTTGAAGCTATGAAAACAGCAGCTTAGTGGAAAGTCTATGTGAAAGTCCCCACTCTTATTATGCCATTACTGCCTGATAAAAACATTTTTTACCACTTGTTAGTGATTTTTCATAAATAAAGATTCCTTTCTGCTGGAGAAACCCAAGGAAGAACATTGATCTCTGTTGCCTTGACAACATGGCCTGAAATGATGTGTTAAAGTATCCAGTACACTCAAGACAGTTGCAATATCTATTTCACATTGGATACGTACCACATTTGTTGTGTTGGCATGCACTCATCTATCATCTGTGACTGTGTGCCAAATAATACATGAGAAATATCTGAGCTGACTTAAATGCACATGATATTTTTCTTACATATTTTCATGGCTATTGAAAGTTGTTTGATCCATGGCCTAGAAAAACGAGCATTCTACCATGATATGTGGGTATTAGCAAAGTAAGTACTGTTTAATGAATTTCTCAACTGAGCAGATGGATGAGAGAGTCCATCCTCTCAAGGCTTGAATCTCAGAGTTTGAACTCAAACCTTGGCCTTTCTGACAGGCTATGCAGAGTGTGCCTACCAGGTGCACAGCAGAGCTGCTTCTGAGATGAAGACTTTCAGGTCTCTCTTGCTGGCTGCTCACTGTAAAAGACTAACAGCCTGATGTTTCATGCTAAAGCATACTGAGGAACAAAACCAAGCAGGAGCTGCAAGTCTAGAATGTTGCAAAGTATCTTAGTTTCTCTTTAAATAATAATTTTAAACAAAATATCTTTTACTGGAAAAAAGGTACCACCAGCCTCTGTGAACACAAAGCTAAGTTTCATGCCATCATTTCCCTTCAGTTTTTCTGTAGACTGCCCTAGATATAATAAGATGGCCTGGGTTTAGCAGTAGCAGTCAGTTTTTCTTCTTCTTAGTAGCTGGTGCAGCGCTGTGTTTTGACTTTCAGCCTGGGAACAGAGCTGATAACACTGATGTTTTTAGTTGTTGCTAAGTAATATTTACTCTGACCAAGGACTCTGGGAGTCTCATGCTCTGCCAGAGAGGAGCGGAGGCTGGGAGGAAGCAGAGACAGGACACCTGACCCAAACTAGCCAAAGAGGTATTCCATACCACAGCACGTCATGCCCAGGGAGGTAACTGGGAGTTACCCAGAAGGCACTCTCTCTTCTTGGTCAGGCTTATTTCAGTGAGTGGTATCATATTCTCTTCCCTTGTTATTTCTCTTATTATCATTGGTAGTGATTTGTGTTATACCTTAGTTACTGAACTGTTCTTATCTCAGTCCGTGGGAGTTACATTCTTCTGATTCTCCTCCCCGTCCCTTCGGGGTGGGGGGGGTGGTGGGAAGGAAAGAAAGGGGCAGGGGGGGGAGTAGAAACTGTGTGGCTGACTGGGTTTAAACCACGACATAAGAATAAGCCACAAATAAAACAGCACTACAGTGTCATGCTGCCCATCGCTTCTGATCCATTAGAGGGAAGTGTTTGTGCACAGCGTACTGTGTACTTCCCTCCAGTTTCTTCTAATCACTGATCAAGATGATGAAATAGCATGCTCTGCACCTGACAAATTATTTTACTGACAAACAAAATGGAAGATACCGATGAGTAAATTTACTACTACCATTTTTATTAACAAAAGTAGTAAAAAGGTAAAATACAAAGTGTTTTCTTCCCCCCCACACACACTGGATGTTAGCAGCTATAACTTCAGCTGGTCAGTGATGCCACAACCTTTACCTAGATAATCCCTCTGACTGTGCTACTTTACACAAAGAAATGTGGTTTCCTTCCCAAGAGAGGCAGCAGCACAAGAGACAACTCACATGATACGTAAATCATCAAACCCACCCAAATTTGCCAAAGAAAACAAAGAGGTAAGACACTAATCCTCCTGTGAGAATCTCATCTAAATTAAAACTTGAGATGTACTGAAAGGTTGTGGATGATTACCCATACAGGATAAGGAGACTGTGAATGTCCTGCATCAGATAGGTCTGCAGCCCTCCCTGAACTGTGGCATCCTGTGCTCTGAATTATGTTTTGTGGCCCTGTAGCTGCTTCCGATCTCTCATCTCCGCTACTACCAGATGATTTAAGTCATGCTCTGACCCCATCCTTTAGAACACCTTTTCTGTCTAAATGCGATACAAGTGCTGACACAACCTTTTCTCATCCTAAGCTTTGACTTATTAGTTCCTTTAGCCTAATTTAGAGGCATTAGTACTGCCCCTTTGGAACTCTGCATCTCTGACAGTGTAAAAGGTTTCTAGGATGAGCCCACAGTTCTCACAGATTGCTCAGATTATTGAATGTGAGCTGCTCACCTCTATCTTCTAATCTTTTCAAGCACCGTTTAGTAACAGAAAGTGCTTGAACGTCTCTTCTGCATCTGCATTCCTAGATGATACCTGGAGAAATCTATTCATGGACTATCCAAGCTGCTAATACATACTGGATGCAATTAAGCCAATTGTCTGAATGGCCTCCCTGACTACATAGTATGGATTTCTTTTGGTGAAAGTTTCTAAAGACTTGTCCAATCTACACCCTTAAGATAGCAGTCAGTTGCACTATTGTCATGGTTTAAACCCAACCACCAAAGCTCATTCACTCACCCACCCCCCACCCCCCCCCCAACCCTCCCTGCTCCCAGAGGGATGGGGAGGAGAATCGAGAGAATGTAACTCCCACGGGTTGAGATAAGAACAGCCCAGAATCACAGAATCACAGAATCACAGAATCCCAAGGGTTGGAAGGGACCTCAAAAGATCATCTAGTCCAACCCCCCTGCAAGAGCAGGGTAACCTACAGTACATCACACAGGAACTTGTCCAGGCGGGCCTTGAATATCTCCAGTGTAGGAGACTCCACAACCCCCCTGGGCAACCTGTTCCAGTGCTCTGTCACTCTTACAGTAAAGAAGTTCTTCCTGATGTTAACGTGGAACTTCCTATGCTCCAGTTTACACCCATTGCCCCTTGTCCTATCACTGGATATCACTGAAAAAAGCCTAGCTCCATCATCCTGACACCTACCCTTTACATATTTGTAAACATTGATGAGGTCACCCCTCAGTCTCCTCTTCTCCAAGCTAAAGAGACCCAGCTCCCTCAGCCTCTCCTCATAAGGGAGATGCTCCACTCCCTTAATCATCTTTGTGGCTCTGCGCTGGACTCCTTCAAGCAATTCCCTGTCCTTCTTGAACAGAGGGGCCCAGAACTGGACGCAATATTCCAGATGCGGCCTCACCAAGGCTGAGTAGAGGGGGAGGAGAACCTCTCTTGACCTACTAACCACTCCCTTTCTAATGCACCCTAAGATGCCATTTGCCTTCTTGGCCACAAGAGCACATTGCTGGCTCATGGTCATCCTCCTATCCACCAGGACCCCCAGGTCCCTTTCCCCTTCGCTACTTTCCAGCAGGTCAACCCCCAACCTGTACTGGTCCATGGGGTTGTTCTTCCCCAGATGCAAGACTCTACACTTGCCCTTGTTAAATTTCATCAAGTTTCTCCCCGCCCAACTCTCCAGCCTGTCCAGGTCTCACTGAATGGCAGCACAGTCCTCTGGTGTGTCAGCCACTCCTCCCAGTTTTGTGTCATCAGCAAACTTGCTGATGGTGCACTCAGTTCCCTCATCCAGGTCATTGATGAAAATATTAAACAGCACCGGTCCCAGCACCGACCCCTGAGGGACTCCACTAGTCACAGACCTCCAGCTAGATTCTGCGCCATTGACCACAACTCTCTGCCTTCTTCCTTTCAACCAGTTCTCGATCCACCTCACTACTTGATCGTCAAGCCCACACTTCTTTAGCATATCTATGAGGATGCTGTGGGAGACAGTATCAAATGCCTTACTGAAATCAAGAAAAACTACATCTACCGCTCTACCATCATCCCTCCACCTAGTCACTTCCTCATAGAAGGCTATAAGGTTGGTCATACATGACTTCCCCCTCATAAAACCATGTTGGCTGTTCTTAATGACCCCCTCGTCCTTGATATGCCTAGTGATGGAGTCAAGAATAAGTTGTTCCATCACCTTTCCAGGGATGGAGGTAAGGCTGACCGGTCTATAATTACCCGGGTCCTCCTTCTTGCCCTTCTTATAGATTGGTGTGACCTTTGCCATCCGCCAATCCTCAGGCACCTCGCCCGTTTCCCACGACTTACCAAAGATGATGGAAAGTGGCCTAGCAATGACCTCCGCCAGCTCCCTCAGCACCCGTGGGTGCATTCCATCCGGACCCATTGATTTACAGATGTCCAGATTGCATAGCTGATCCCTAACCCAATCCACATCTACCAAAGCAAACTCCTCCTTTGTCCTGACTCCTTCTGGGGCTATAGAAATCCGGGGCCCTCGGGGAGAGTCTGCAGGAGTAAAGACAGAGGCAAAGAAGGCATTCAGCACCTCTGCCTTCTTTATATCCTCTGTCTCCAGGGCACCCACTTCGTTCAGCAGTGGGCCTATATTGCCTCTTGTGTTAGTTTTATTTGCTATGTATTTGAAGAAGCCCTTTCTATTGTCTTTAACCCGACTAGCAAGATTGAGTTCCAAGGAGGCCTTAGCTGTCCTAACTGCCTCCCTACATCCTCTAACAACTGTCCTATATTCCTCCCAAGCGGCCAGCCCCTCCTTACATAATCCATAGATTCTCCTTTTCCACTTGAGTTTGCCCAGCAGCTCCTTGTTTAACCACGCTGGTCTCCTAGATCCCTTACTTGATTTCCTACTCAGTGGGACGCTCCGATCCTGAGCTTGGAAGAAGCGGTCCTTGAATGCTAACCAACTATCTTGAGCCCCTTTACCGCCTAGTACACTTTCCCATGAGACTTCCCTTAGCAGTTGACTGAAGAGGCCAAAGTTGGCCCTTCGGAAATCCAGAACTGTGGCTTTGCTAGGTATTCTATTCCTCCCACACAGGATCCTAAACTCCACCATCTCATGGTCACTGCAGCCAAGGCTGCCATTGACCGTCACCACTTCGACCAAACCCTCCTTGTTGGCGAGTACTAAATCTAGCAGCGCTGCTCCCCTAGTTGGTACGTCCACCATTTGCATTAAGAAATTATCATCAATGCACTCGAGGAACCTCCTAGACTGTGAATGACTGGCTGTGTGAGTCTTCCAGCAAATATCGGGGTAGTTAAAGTCCCCCACGACGACTAAGGCATGTAGTCGCGAGGCTAGTAACTACAGCCCAGTAACTAAGGTATAACACAAATCACTACTGCTACCACCAATGATAATATTGATAAGAGAAAATAACAAGAGAATACGATACCACCGCCGAAAGAGTTCGACCCCCCCAAGGAGAGATCGTGCCCTTCCGGGTAACTCCCAGTTACCTCCCTGGGCATGACGTGCTGTGGTATGGAATACCTCTTTGGCTAGTTTGGGTCAGGTGTCCTGTCTCTGCTTTCTCCCGGCCTCCCCTCGTCCCCAGCAGAGCATGAGGCTCACAAAGTCCTTGGCCAGAATAAACATTACTTAACAACAAATAAAAACAATCGGTGTTATCAGCTCTCTGCCCAGGCTGGAAGCCCAAACACAGAGCTTGCACCAGTTACTAAGAAGGAGCAAAACAGCTCCTGGTAAACCCAGGACAACTATGTAAGTAGTTCAACTTCTACAGGCTTCAGCAGTTTGTTCTTAGACATTGAGAACTACTGCTGCCATCTACTGTATTATTATGGGTTCTGCCCTGATAATCAATGAAAGCCACAAATACTGAAAGAAAATTTCTACTTCTAACCAGAACTTAGTATGCTTTATTTCCATGTATTGATAAGATCATTCAATCATTAAAGCTGGAGCCAAGCTATATAGCCCAGCCGTAGACCTTAGCTCAAAGCTTAGATTCTTTCCACAGAACAGGGTTTCCTACAGGGAAAAGAGGTACCAGTTTTACTTCTCGTATCTCAGTGACAGTTTGACAAAGAAGGTTCCCTGCATTTTTTCCCTTTAAACATTTTGATGATGACCCAGAGGGATCCATGCATTGTTCAAGGGTTCCAGTTCAAAGGGAGATGGAGATCGGTGCTAACAACAGAAAATACACATCTCCAAAAAGATTTGGCAGGTTTCAGTGAGAACACTGAGAACTCCAACTAAAAGTCAACAAAAGAGATAGTTCCAATGGTTTCTGCCTTCTTGTTTCTGAATGCATAATTTACCTCACTAGCACATTTCTCTCCCTCTCACAGGTGATTCCAGTACTCAACTTACCTCTATAAATACATCAAATTGACACAGAGTAAGCAGTGCAATAGATTTTACACATCACCATTAAAAGAGAACCATATGAAACACAGATCCATAGAAACTAGTGCAATTAATTTCCCATCACATACTTTTTCTGATGACTGCAAAGCTAAAATGTTGAAAGTATTTCTGAAAATCAGCAACTTTACTCTAAAATCAGCAGAAAAAAACCACCCTTTCCTAAGTGAATTTTTATATTCTCTGCAGTTGCATGAAGACATAACGGGACACGGCCCCATTCTTCAACTCTAGTTTCCAAAATACCTACCTCTAGGACTTTCCCGGTAATGAACTGGTGACATGCTTCGCATTTGACTCCAAAAAGAACTTGATAGTCCTTTTCACAATAAGGAGCACCATCTCTGAAACAGGAAATCCACAGATTACAAACCCCCTTTTAAGAAAGAGGTTACAGCATGACTTACGCTCTTCCTTGGTCTTCCACCTGGAGCTCCTACACACAGCAATAGGCAAATGGGAAAGAGTTCAAGGGAAGTATTTTGTAATAGAAGGGAAGCCCCAACAAATTCTTGTTAGTGCCTCTTAGAATTATTCCTTAAATTTCCATCAAGGAAAGGCATCCAGTACAAGCCAGTGAAGTAAATCTCATTTTTTTAGAGCAGACTTTACAGGTGGTGCAGATTTAGGGAGTTTATGTCGATGAGAATGAGGGGAGATCACAGACTTTATTATAGGCAGGTTGATTTTGCTCACATCAGCAACAAAATCTTTGGTAGTCTGTGAGAGTATAAGCAGTTACTTCCAGGTGTAAAGTTATGTTGGTTTTCAGTATGAACAAGGAACATAAAGTAAAAGTGGAAACATTAATCAGCTTAGGAGGATTTCTCTTTTGAGAAATTACAGATGCTACCTTTTATTAAATGTTATTCACCCCTTAATGACAGGTTTGTGAGACACACTGTTTCCCTATTTCCTTTTTTTGTTACATGTTTGAAGGGGGCGACAGAGACTGTATCTTCATTCCCTCTATTTTATCATTACAACACTTTTCCCTATTCTTTTCCTCTACGCTTCCTTCTGCTCAAATCCCTCCTCATTAGCTTTGTATATGGAGATGAGAAACACAGCGTCAGGTCAATCACATCGCATTATTCTCTAGCAAATGCAAGCAATGGACAAGTTTCTACTTTTTTTCCTCAAAATCACATTTTGGAAAGCAAAATGGCAAAAAAGTTGTATCTGGCTAACACAGAAAACACATTCATGAATTCACCTAATCCTTTATGGGAGCATGGAGATATATCCCCTTCCGTGCTGGTATTAAATACAGACTACAATGATTAAACACCACCTTTCAGTTGCATGTCTCAGTTTCCTTTCCCAACTCAGCTCTCACTGGGAACAAAGGTTTTGGTGTCTGTGTAAAGGTGGTCAGACCTGAATTTTGACAGGTGAACTTCGCTGCCAGCTCTTCTCCATTAGCAACAAGAACTCATGCCAGGAGTGCAGAAGGGACACAGAGGTTACTTACTTGCTGATGTATTCCCCCGTTAGAACCTTCCCACAGGCCTTGCACTTAAAGCACCCCAGGTGCCACTGCTTATCCAGAGCTAGCAATGCTTGGCCATTTTTTATGTCTCTTCCACAGCCAGCACAATCTGCAAACAAACAAACAAAAGCATTTGTTGTCAGTTACTTGGTTCATTAACCCTCACTAGCCATTGCAACACTTGATAACCAAAGGGGACCATTACACAGCAAAGCAAAGGTGCATTCTGTAATATTCTATAATAGATGCCAACTAGATAGTTACGTCTATAATAGACACACTCAGTAGAAGGGGGAAAGTAACTCTTTTGTTTTTCATGCTGTTTATGATTCAAAGACTGCCAGGCAAGACAGAGCTACAGAAATCATCACTGCAAAAATCTGCTGTCTTCTAAAGCCATCAGTGTTATTTCTCCCGTTGCTTTTAGCAAGATCTTGACTGGTTGCACGAAGTCGGAGTCAAGAGACCTGAGCGAGCATCATCAGGATGCTGCACTTCCCCATTGGGTGGCAGCAAAGCCCAACGTTGTCTCCCGGCTCTGGGCGGTGGCACATCACAGTCAGGAACAGGGATACAGACTATTTCAGGGAGGACCAAAGGCAACGGTGACAGCAGTGTGACAGCAGTGAAGGCTGCATGACAGGGCACGTTGTCTTCCACATGCAGGTGTGGGAAACTGGTTCTCATGGTCTCTAATCGGCATAAGGGCTCCCACTCAGGGATTTTAGTACTGCCTTGGCAGTCAACACTTTTCACTACAATTCTGAAAGGCTCTTTAATGGCAGAATGCAAACCTGAAGCCAGGAGCACTGAATGTCCTCTGTCTTAGAGGATGCCACAGTATCTTGTGTCACATCAGAGATTTTTGGCTCAGCCCCAAGCTCTCATGCCTCTCTATTCAAACATAAAATACTCCAAGAGATTTCCTGGTAAGGGGCAATTGAGCACATGGTAAGATCTGAAGAGACTGATGTGGCAGACAGCATTGAGCTGCAAGGGTTGTGCTACAGCTTCTGTGCCCAGCCTCAGGGGACAGAGGGACTGAGGGAAGGCCTGGAAGACCAGCGAAGCAGAAAGGAATGCCCATCAGCTGAGGCACACAGGGAAACCACAGAGGAGACAGCCTGGAACAAAGGATTTTCCGTGTTTTATTATCCTCAAACTGGGTGTTCCTTCAGTGAACGCAACATCCTCTCCACATGCCTGATATATCAACAAATAGTAACAAAAGGAGACCAACAGGATCAGAGTGATCTGAACAGTTAAAGCCTGGCTGCACTGACTGAACACGTACAGCCTGAAACCCTTCATCACCTCATGGGTTCAGAGCCCAGGCATCACCACACCTTGCAGAAGGGCAAGCCCAGGTTTATTGTCACAACTGACAATGAGAGGAGAGTCACTCCTGTAGACACTAAAGGACCTGACTTTTGTTTGATGCATAATGGGCCAAAAAAAAAAAACCCAAATACATGCTGTGCATTCTGGCATTCCAGGTCACCATTTGCAGCAGGTCCTTCCTTCTGTCAGTGGTGTTGCTCCCAAAGCACTGTGGCATCTTGTGATAAAATGCAAGTCACAGGCTGTTGACACAACTTGGACTTGAAAAGCAACCCCGAGATGTCCTAAGACCAGGGTTTTATTCTGGAGGACAAATGTTACAAACTGAAATCATGAAATGACAAGCACTGACGCCATGTAATGAATCCCTCTGCTCTTCTGTGACAGTTCAAGGCTCCATGCCACTCTGTAATAACAGCAAAGGCTGGAACAGGTCACCAAGGAAGGAACTAGAATTTCCAGCATGGGGCTGAGGAGGGGACAAGCAAATATCTGCCAGGATAGCTATGGTATGCTGATCCTGCCTTTGGTTTTAGGAGGATACTATATAATGTCTTGAGGTCCCTTCCAGCCTTTGTTTTCTTATGCTAAATCTAAAAACATGCAATTTGACTTCTGATTGTGACAATAAATGGAATTCTTCCTTCAGTCTCAGTGGGTGCTGAACTGCAGTTTTAGTCAGCACCCATTTCCCAGCTTCCTAGCACTACTGCTTCTCCCTAGTGTGCCAGCTTCCACTTCCTGACCTGGGGTCCTGCCAAACTGTGATGCATTCCCTTTTACACTAATCCCTTGAAAAATCTGCTTCATTTTCCATGCTTTTTCTCAACTGTATCCAAGAAGCTGAAATTTCTCAGATGTGGAACCAAGAAAGGATTCTTAAAGGGCTTCATTTTGATTCTGAGTTCTGAAGCAGTGAGAACAGAAACACTGCCTTACACAAATGGTCCACCTAGTCGAGTATCTCTATATTGATTGGTTCCAAAGCCAGTTACATGGAAGAAGTAGGGAACCATTGCTTCTTTGTAAGCCAAAGGTGGTGTAGCCACACTTGTTTTTCTGTTCATGTGTGATACAAGGGCTTGATAACGTGCTTTTGTTATTTTATAGCAACAATAACATTTAATTACTCTTCCTGGGCTCCTTGAAGTGCTTTGCAAGAGTAAATTAACATCATTATTTCCATTCTGCTAATATCAGATGTGTCAAATGTCAGGAATCAAAGTAAACTAACATCCCAGTACTGTCTTATTAGGCTGAGATGGCTTTTAACTAAACCTGATTTTAACTCTGGCAAAACTGTTGGGCATAGAGATGAAAAGCTAGCAATTATCATTATGTCCTAAAATAGAAAGCAAATAGGGCTAGGCTGGGCTAAGAAAAGACCATTTGTTCATCCAAACTCTACAAATAAAAGCCATTTATGATCTCAGGCCTGCATGAGGCACATTAAAGCCTTTGGCTGAATATCATCTGCACACAGCATATGCAGGCACGATCTCGGTATCCCACTAAACACAATGTGCATCAGTCTAACCTGCAACCAGAACATGCTGCAACTAAAAGGGCCATGAGGTAAGACCAGTGGTCCACAATCCCATGCCAGAGCAGCACCCACCATGGTTCTCTCTGGCTTCATACCAGAGCCTAACAAACTGCACACCTTGACCTTGAGCTTCCTTGTGTTTTGCTTTCATCATTTAACCTGGGTTCTTGCCTCCTCCCATTCCTTGCACATCCATGCGTTCAGCTGTGCCAAGATCAGGAGGAGGAGGAAAGCGCAGTGTACTGGTTAAAAAGCAGAGTGAGCAGTACTGTTCCCATATGCAGTTATGAGCTAAAGAAAAGCATACCACAAAAGACACTATATGGAAATGCATTTGAGCTGAAGGAAGACTTAAGACTAGACATCCCATAGCACTGATTCTCATAAGAAATGGGAAGTGACACATGTTCATATGTGTTGTGTCCATGCCCAGAATCTTCAGCTGTATGACAGCCATTTCTCAATATAAGCACTGCACTGTGACTTCAGAAAGACCAAATCAGAAGGTGGCTATCCAGGAATATCAAGAAAAGAATGTATTCCCCCCAAATCAATCCTAAGTAGGGAACAAAAACGATTGTACCTGAGAGCAGTGGACATATAGTTACCCAAACCCTGGTCTCCCTGAGCTGCCTGTGATGCCAGTAGCTACAATCTCCATAAGCAACGTCCACTTGCTCAGATATTGTGCATGAAAATTGAATTCAATCTCTCTCATAACAGCATTCCCTGACAGCAGCTTTTTTTAGCCAAGCAAAAGCTTCTCCCCAGATTCCCTGCCAGAGATGCTGCACATACCTGTTCTCTCTTTCACATAGTCTGGCTAGGCCTGCTCAGTCTGAAGATATATCCTAACGTATTTAATTTACAGCTCTGGAATAAAATAAGGTGTTATATTTGATGTGTCCAGATACAAAAGCAAATGCCAACGCCTGGACAAAAGGGTTGTGATGTGGAGTCAGCCAGCCCAAAAGGATGGAGAAGTAGGGGGACAGGGCAAGGGAAAGTATCACAGCACTGTAATATTATACATGATTAATGTATAATATTATCCCCCCAAGGCCCCTTAAGCAGCCTCACTGAAAGACGCAGGCTGGCTGAGCTGCCACCCATGACACCTTGCTTGCAAAGATATGATGAGAAAATGTGCTTCCTTTTTTAGCATCTGCATCACCCCAGACATCCAGGAGTGAAACATCCTGCACAGCAACCCACTCGTCACTGCCTAAATTAAGCTGGATTTTCTCCCTCTGCCTCCCTCCCCTGCTGTAAGCCAATAGCAGAGAGCTCTGAGCCCAGCTCAGGTGGGCTCTGCATTAACCCTGAGCACACTGCATGAGACTTTACCCTCTCTCATTTGGATTGCTTTGAACCTTTACTAGTAAATATAGACCTTTACCTCACATCGTCTGCTCACCCCACACAACTTGTGAAAGGGAAATCATCTCATCATCTACCTGCTTTTGTCTTAATGAATGTGGTCATGCAAAGTCACAGGCAGGAGCATACCAGAGCTGCTCCCTGCAGGGTTAGCTCTGCTCACATAGCTAGTAACAGCCTTTCTGATGTCACCAGAGAGTTCCTTTCAATGCTGATGGCCATTTGTAGCACATGTCTAGATAACGTCTAATGCTGCCACAACCCCAACAAGTCACAGCAGTAACACTCTTGTTACACTCCTCTTATTGCTGTTCTCCTCCCTGTAAAACACAGGTACATCAGTTTTATAAAGACAACAGCAGCAGGCTTCTGCCCTGAAACAGGTAAAGCAGGGCAGAATGGTGGTGGTTATTACTTATCTTTTAAAAGAAACAAACAAGTTTTTCTCTTCATCAGGGACTGTAGTGATAGGACAAGGGGTAATGGGTTCAAACTAAAACAGGGGAAGTTCAGGTTGGACATAAGGAGGAAGTTCTTTACTGTAAGGTTGGTGAGGCACTGGAATGGGTTGCCCAGGGGAATTGTGAATGCTCCATCCCTGGCAGTGTTCAAGGCCAGGCTGGACAGAGCCTTGGGTGACATGGTTTAGTTGGAGGTGCCCTTGTGCGTGGCAGGGGGGTTGGAACTGGATGATCTTAAGGTCCTTTCCAACCCAAACCATTCTATGATTCTGTAAGTTTTCACTGGCCTTACACAGAACTACATTGTCAAACACAGCTGGAAGATGTACAGTGATTTGGGAGTTGAGAAAGGGGCAAATATCACTGGAATCAAGGTCAAGCTTAGCTACCTCAAAAAAACAACTTACATCCCAATAATTCTTCTGTGGCAATTTGAAGGTTGCACAATTACAATTTCCCATAGATTCAGAAAGACCAGAACTTTTCCTCAGTCACCCTTTAACCACAGATCAGGCCATGACTTCCGAAGCCTTGTTTTAAGATTAAAAGTTTTAATGGTATCACACAGGCTTTTCCAGATCATCCAGACATTTCTAAAGCTAAAAATACGAACTCATTTTGAGTGTATGATAAATGCTTTCGATGTTTAAAGCATAACTGTTTGATCACCAGGGCAGTGATGAGTTCTGGAAGTCAGAGGACATACAACATTTGGAATTTTACATCCAGGATTTAGAACTGAGTATGTAAGTCAAAAAATCCGCTGCCAGACCCTTCCTCTTTGCCAGTGCAAGGATGGGAAACCTTTCTCAAAACAGAACACACTACTGCCCTTTCCCCAGAGGCAAAACAGAGCCATGCGGGCAGCCCTGTGAGCCTCAAGTGTAACAATAAGAGGTTGGGCGCATACAATGGAGGGAAATAAATTTCCCATGGGAAGCAGAGTATAGCTTTGACAGTGTATTATAAATGGCAAGTTGGGGGAAAGTGATTTTTAGAAACAAATATATAAGGAATTTCATTTTAGTTTATTAAATACGGAAAGAAATCACAATGGCCTGAACTGGCATTCCTTGCTTGCAACACAGGTCCCAGTTAACCATCTGTGAGTGCCTAACATTGACTTGCCTTTTCAAGAAAGAGATCAATATACACCTTGGATGTATTACTGTAAATAGCTCTTTCATCATCTGATGCAATTTAAAGTGCTGTGAAGAGATGGAGGCTGTTCCTCACTCCACTTTGTTAATATGATACTATTTTATCAAAGGAGTTTTTATTTTCCCCCCTCCGTATTGATGTAAACACTGTTAGTCTTCTGCACAGGAAAAGGAAACTCTATTTCCCTTCTTTCCCCATTGCCTTTTCAAACGAGGCCAAACTAATTGACCTTTACACCTTATTCCTGCAAAATGACCCTCCAAGTAACATACCACCAAGTTAGCTTTTGTAATATCAATCTCAGTCCCTCCTTCAACCCAACTGAAAGGGTGAAGACAGAAGGAAGAAATAGCAGACAAGCTGCAATCTGCCTATGAGTTTTTAACTGTCCTGTAAAGAAGTACTTTTCTTAGCAACCCCAGAGTCACAGCCGTAAAACTGTGACAAAAGCTGAAGGATAAATCACAGTCATCTAATCTGAGGCTAGTCTTTACCCTGTTATTTCTTTTACCTCACTTCAGTACTAGGATATTTCCAGCTGACCGCATCCCAAGTGAATTGTTCAGTTAGCAAACCAGCCTCACTGTTTAATACCCAGCTCATGGACAGCACATTGTGTCTCTTCATCGGCGAACTATTTTGGGTAATTTACAATTGTTGCTCACAGAAAACAAGCAATTCCAACAGTTGGATGCAACCTCCAATAACAGACTGAAACATACAGCAACTTTTAGGAAGGTTTTTATGCCCTGATAACCCATGGCAAACTAAGGTCTAGGTAACAACTAATTCACTCTTCACAGCCTTTTTAAGTGACCTCTGATTCCCAGCCTGGCAGGCTTTCTGAACATGACAATTCCCAGATTCTCTTATCTCTGGGGAACTCCTCCTATAGTTATTTTCGAAGCCAGCGATACCTCTTCATGCAACACCCATTTACTGAGCAATTCTTTGCACTTCCCCCAGAACCTTCTTTGGAATTCCTGTTGATATAGTACTCCTCCAGTAAAAGCTAAGGAGACGGACATGTTTTGATTTCCAAGTTCAAGCTGGGGTTAAGCTTAGAGAATGTACTTGTATAGTCTATCCACAACTGTTTCTGCTCAATTTATATGTAACAAAAAGCATGCAAAAGAAAGAGGCAAATAAAACACCTTTCTGGAAAACAGTAATTCTTGTGAAGGAACATTTTCTGATAGAAAATTCACAGACCTGAGACTTCCTGCCCTGCCACAACTATATTCTCAATACATTTGCTGCTCTGTCTCCATCACCTAAAAGCTACACCTCCAGAGAAGGATCTAAGGCAATTTATAGAGCAGCAGTGAAAATACCAGGCCTTGTAAAATATGAAATAGCTTATGTAAATGGAGACTACTCAAGCAATTTAGCCATTGTTATGAAACATAAGTGAGGACTAAAATTAATCCAAGAAAGCAATTCAAAGGATGAAAATGCCTCAAAAAATGGCAAACATTCTTCAAAAGAATAAATCTTATTAGAGGAATCAGAAAAATGGGCCAGTGGAAGGATTTATCAAGGGAAGAGCTGCATATTCTTAGGCATAATCTAAAAGCTTTTGCCAGAAAGGAACAGTGCTCAGATGTGCATCCTATCGCTGAATTTTGCATCATGTTGTGCATGCATCTTCCAGGATGTGGTGATCCAAAGTAAATGGGTTTATAAGCTACAGACCCTTGACAAATCAGCACTTAAAAATGCATTATAATGCATTTACTTTCTTCATGCGTCCAGCAGATTTCAGGTAGTTTCTGAAATAAAAACACACCTACAATGCTATTTTATACATTCTAATTGTCAATTTCCATTCAAACAGAGCTTGACATAAATCACGAGCTAAAACAGCCATTAGGGAAAAGTATGGATGTTAAAGAATGTATGGCAGAGCTGTATTAGTTTAAATAAATGTATACAGAGATGGAATATCTTTCATGGTTATCAATTAGCCTTTTATAATTAAATACCTAAATGTAAAATAAGGCTAAAAATTAGCTATTTTAATCAAAGTTTCCTGGGGTCTTAGGTAACACATAATTAAAAATCATGTGATTTAAATGACAGTGTTTGAAATCAATCCACAGTGATGTCTGTGGTACATCTTTATTCTATGGGCAAAACCAGGCTTGAGTGCTACCAAGAGTGTTTTTGTGTATTTAGCAGACAAATCAAGAATTATGAAATGGGAAAAGCTTTGTGTTTCAGCACACAAAAAATATTAAACCCTTCAGGTTTGAAATTATACACAGCATTTTCAAAATTACATTTTAAAAATGCATGTTCAAACCCCAAATTGTTGTGCCAAAGTTCCCCAGGGCATTCACTGACATGTATGGATACTGGGAGCATGTATCATTTAAGGCAAAACTGGGCTCAATGTCTTACACAGAAAGCCTAGCCACATCTTTGCCAAGTATTTGCAAAATACCTATATAGAATATACCATATAGCTTTCACACACAGTGAAATCTAATTCACTAATATAATTATAGGATATGTCCTCAGAATGAGCTTAAATCATGCGTTGGATATTGCTTAATACCCTTTAAAGCCAAAAATCACTGCAGATCGCTGCTTACAAGCAGCCAGCCAACTCTCTCCCTTCATGTGTTAAGTCCTCCCTATGGACTTGAAGGAGTTTTCAGACAGCTCAGGAAAAATGGATAAAGAACAAAACAATGAAAGCTGAGTCAAATGTGGCTGAATAGCCACAAAGCTGCAGACTTTTCACAAGAACTATGATTAAAAGGAATTCTGTCTTCATTTTACCCACTCAGCTCATTTCTAATGCTGAATTCATGATGCCTTTAAATCAGCTCAGACCTTCTTTCTGAATACTGGCAACAATCACCTATATCTTTATCTATAAAAGGATGGTTATGTCCTGACTATAAAACTGCATTAAGAATTAGAGAATCTTCAAAAGAGGACTGCAAAGTAAATCTGGCGCTTCTCTATTCTGATGCTTCATTGTTTCAAGAACAACCTCACGTTCCTCCCACTTTCTGGGCAGTGAGGCAAAAGATTATTCCTATTTTTTCCTTCCCACCTTTTCCTACAGGTTAAGTATGTTGGTTCTGCTCTACTTCAGCATTACCAGAGACCTTTGCTGGAAGTTTTGAATCTTTACTGGGAGCTTTACTGACTGCATCTAATTTAAGAGATAAGGCTATTGAATAATTAACAAAGATATCTTTCTCCCACAAGTTCATTAAGCATTAAGCTTATTATTTATATCACAATAGAGCTGAGATCCCCAGTTGCAAGCCAGGATCCAGCCCTGTTTGGCTCTGTACTGATAGGCATGAAAGCATTTGTCCTAGAGAACTTACATTCTTTGAACCAGAACATAATGTGCAAACCAGACGAGGACAAGCATACAAAACAGGATTGTGAAACCTCCACGTGGATGCCGTCTGGTCAGGGAGCAGCTGCACCACAGATTATTTGTGCACATGAAACACTGAAAAACCCTGATCCACCTCTTGGCTCTACTGTAATGCTCATAACACACGGGAGAGACCGCTACAAAGAAAAGGGAGTTGGAATATCTTCCCTGTGCTTCTTTCCAAACAGGATCATCACTGCATATCTTGGCATATGTAGGACACAAGTCTCTATTGAACTGAAGAAAAAGAAACTGCCATGTCTCTGCCATAGTTTCAAATTAAGATGATTTTTTCAAGTGAAAGCTCTTGCTAGGTGATTGCAACGCTTCTGTTTCTTTGGGATAAGGAGCTTTATTCCTGTCTAGAAATCCCACTTTTCATTTGAAACACAATTTCCTAATTAGTTCATGCACATCACTAAAGTGATCCAACTGTCAGCAAAAAGGTAACCAGAAATAACTAAAACTTCACAGACAAGGAACCAACAGACAAAGGGCTCAACCTCAGGTAAAGAAATAACATAATTCTCTTCTCGTTGAAATGCTTTACCGTGGAAATAGTGAAATGGAACGCCTAAGGGAAAACCTCTGTTTGAGGAAGAGGGAAATGTATTAAACTATGTTCAAAGACATGTAGTCTCTTCAGAACTTCAAAGATGACCCCGGAGCCAGAAGGCTGCTGGCTGGAATTCCATCAGCACACCACCTCATACCCAGAGCATGGGGGATCCCTGCCCCATTCCTGGCAGTGTTCAAGGCCAGGCTGGATGGGGCTTGGAGCAACCTGCTCTAGTGGAAGGTGTCCCTGCTCATAGCAGGGGGTTGGAACTGGATGAGCTTTGAGGTGCCTTCCAACCCAAACTGTTCTGTGACTCCATGATCTCTCTAAAGCTGCTTTGCTCCCAGCTGTACTTTTCTCTAGTGCATTCAAGAAGAAATGCAAGCCAGTGTGGTATTTTTTATAAACGAAGCTAAACTAAAACTAAGGATTTTTACATTCAAATGCCTGCATTAGTTCACTTATCAGGTGCCTTGGTAAGAATTCACTGATAGATGTGCTCTAATGGAGAAGAATCAAAAAGAATAAGCCTGTTAATATGGCCAATCTACTTGCCTCTGCTTCTCACACTAATGCTAATAGAAATCCAGAGAGTGTGTATCCTCAGTCACTCTAACTTGGCCAGGGAAATAAAATAGGTTGAGATGCTTTGGGCTGGAAAGACATATTATAATGCTCACGCTACGCTTTCAAAGGCACCTAACCCTAACATGGGTGAAGAATAAGGACTTAGACTTTAGGTTCTTGAATTTCTCCTTATACAAGTTAAAATGACACAAATTCTCCTTGGCAGAATCCTGAAAACCCTGAAATAGCCAAGGCATCAACATTACACTTATAGTCAGTGTTGTCCAGTTGTCCCCCTGCTTCTGTGCCGCTCTACATCTGTCCCAGGCACTTTGCTTTACAGATCACATCTCATTTATCAACCTGTCATACGAAATAAAACAGTAACAAAACCAAACAGCACTCATTTAATTTGTCTGCAAAGGTATTTACAGGTATATGGTGTTAGATTTCCTGCTGAAAGAAAGAAAATCTCAAAGCTTGTGCACTGTGTACGTCAAGCAGAACCTAAGGAACAGGGTTGACTAAATTATGAATTATGATTACTTTACAGCATCTGTATATAGAAAAAGATTGTCTTAGAAAATTAGAATAAACGAGTCACTGAAATGGTTCCTCAAGAAAGCAGATGTAATTATTCCAGGCAATACATGTGCAGTGAAAGAAATAGATAATTAGTATAAAGATAAATAAGTACGATGGACCCAACTGCTATTATTTACTGTAAGGGTGGTGAGGCACTGAAATGGGTTGCCCAAGGAAGTTGTGAAGGCTCCATCCCTGGTGGTGTTCAAAGCCAGGTTAGGCAGAGCCTTGGGTGGCATGGTTTAGTGTGAGGTGTCCCTGCCCATGGCAGGGGGGTTGGAACTGGATGATCTAACTGTTCCATGATTCCGACTAAACAAAAAAGTAAAGTTAATTTTTCAGTATTCTTCCTTCTGATCCTCACTGGTGTGCACTACACAAGAGTGTAACAATACTCATGTTATTCCAGATGTTAACCCTTGTATTTAGAGGCATCTGATTTCCCTTAAAACCATCCAAAGCTTGGATGTCAATAAGCCTTTCATTTATGTGAAGTAACAGACATCAGGAAAACAGCATGTCAACATTAATGCAGACATCCTAGTGGATGGAAAGCTTCCTTTTACATTACATAAGCCAATCAAACCTGACAGACTTTCAGTCTACTGAATTTTCCTCACTTTCTCTGTTTTAAGGAAAGCTTCCTCCAGTAATCTACTTGGAAGCAACCAGGGGAAAGTGACAGCAATATAGGATATAAAATAGATGCATTGCATGGATGGGGTTCTGTTCTAAAATCATATGTATTAACCATAAAAATCCTTTCAAAAAAGAGCAAAGCATTAGAAAAAAAAAATAGATGTGTGTGATTCAGGAGCAGGAGAGATATGGAAGCAATGTGGAGCAGCTTATAATAAGTAAGATTTACTCTTCAGTGCCAGCAAGAAAGGCTTCTCTGTATCCAAGTCAACTACTGCACAAAGCTAAAGCAGCAGCTGGCATAACTTTGAACACAGAGGACACTTCATTAGCATCCTTTCAACGGAGCGTATAAACACACACTGTTCTCACTTTTATTTGTTTGTTTTGGAGAGTTTTGCTCTAAAGTGACCAGAAACCCTATCCTATATCTTTCTCCAAGTCTCTGTCCATAAAAATAACTGTGGCAGGTACTTGCAGATACTGAAGCCATGCACTCTGAGCTGTTAAGAGCAGGAGCAATCTTGCTGTGTGTACCAGTAAGGCAGTTTGCCCAGCAGGACCCAGTTTTGATTAAAAAACAAAGAAACCAATAAATTTCACCACAAGCAATGAGGAAGATTGTTTTGTAATCCTTGCTACCTATGGCTTCAAGTGTGGTACCCCAGAAGCAACTCAAGCAGAGACTACAATTCAAGCAGGTAAGTACTGGTTCTCAGGAAGTGACTGCAGCTTTCACTTGCTAACTATCGGACAGCTTGAGCCTATCATTTGACTGGGGGCATTTTGGTACCTGGGGTCCTGTATCCAGAAAGTTACCACACTGCTGGACAAGTGAAAACCAGATGTAGTGTGATCCAGATACTTCTGCCCTGAATACCAGTCATTTGGGAACACTGCTATGGCATGCCTAGAAAAAGAACATCAGTACTGTCCAAGGTCCGTGCGCCTTGAAGTTCATTGCCAATTATGCCTCCTAAATGCCAGGAATTCCAATGCAGTTTCCACATCATTCTTTTCGTCTTGGAAGGATTCCCTGAGTGACTGAAGTACCTCAGACATTTCTATGTTGGTTTGTAAGTCTTGTAAGGGTTTTTTTCAGGTTCCTAAATTTTTCCTTAGCTGATGAGGCCTGTGCATTTTCAGCTCCAAATCTAAAGCTACAGTGGAAAAGTATCACTTAACAGACAGAAAAACACGATAACAAAAAACCTCTCTCATTTTCCATTTTGCTAAGTGTCCGATTACATGCTCTCAGGCAAATCAGACAACCTGAGATTACCTGGAATCATCCAATGAGCACAAATATTATCCAACTTTGCCTTGACATTGCACTTTATAACCCTGGGAGCCCAAAGCCAAGTACCAATACACAGTGTCTCCCTGAAGGAAACCAACATTGGTGGAAAACTACCTCATATCACAAGGAAATCTATAGCCATTTTCAATTCCAAAACTCACTAGGTAAATCATTACAGATTAGAGTGCTCAGTACAACCCATCAACCAGAGATAGAATCAGAAATCCCCAAAAATAACTACAAGCAGAGATTAGTATCAATAATTCACAAATTATCCTTTAAAAGCATTAAACCCCAAAACTCAACAGCAAACCAAGATAATTTCCCTCCCAAACCTTCTTCATTCTTTCTCTTTCCCCCTTAAATTGCTTTCTTTTCTATAAAGGTTTCTTGAGATTCTGATCATAGTATCATTGTGCTATCAGTCTACTGGAAGCATAATCCTGATATTCCTTTTAAAGGATAACTTAATTGAATTAAGGTGCTAAATAGTAGAAGAAAATTCATTTCCTCTGACTTTGTCCTCTTTTGAATACTTAAAGCTGCATAATTATATATGAAAAAATGGAATCTCTCAACTCTGAAACCTCAGATTTCATCAATCAGGTACTTTTCCAGTGCCTATAAAAGAGAAATAGTCCCTTTTAAAAATCTGGTCACTGCCAAAAAGCCATTTGTTCATACTGCAATATCTAAGTGTCTCTTCTCACCGGAAGTACCTGACACTTTTATCAAAGGGCACAAAAAGGAAAGAAAGAAAAAGAAAGAAAAGATGGTTTCCAAAATTGTTTCACATTTCTAGAGGTGAAGTAAAAATTAAAACACCCAAAAGATTGCATTAAGTTCAACTTAATGCTGATGAGCCTGGTGAGAAGCTTCAGAGAGAAGCATACTTACTGCTTGAGGCAGACAGTTCTTTTGGACTGGAGGACATTGGCTGAGCACACATCTGGCAGAGACAGTCCCTTCCATTAAAGGTAACCCGATCACCTGGTGGAAATGGACGCCTGGAGAGTTAAAGAGAAAAATGTATTTTAGCAAAGGTTATGACAGAAATTTTCATCTCTTCCCTGTGCCTTGAGTTTGCTGCCTTCCCCCACTGCAATCAGTATTCTGCAGAACCTCGGGCCAAATAGTTTTGCAAAGTGGCCTTGACAAAGCCAGGCACTGGAAGAAATCCAATCTGAGGATGCAAGCAGAGCAGAGGTTAGACTCGCCTTGTATTTTGGTTTAAAAAGCTATCAAGCACACTTTATCCTAAAGAGTAGATGACAGTGAAATCCACTTAGTCACAACAGCTACACTTAGTATGGTCTCAGCGTGATGTTGTGGATAGCAAATTGTACAGAAGAGAACTCAAAGGAAGAATTGCAATTGGCCTTGAGGCTAGTGAAGGAATGTGGAGCTAGTAATTCACAAATACACTAATTTCATTTGTGTTCAGCAATGAAACATATGTTCCTGCAGATGCAGCAGTCTGCAAAAGAAATGAGATGTTATCCACATTCATTCTCCTAGAGATTTAAAATAGGTATCTATATTACAGAAAAAACACTGTAATTGCACGTGTGCAGATAGTGTTAGAAGAAAGGCAAAGGCTGAATGTGCTATGGAAGCTTGAGATTATTTGCTGAACGCAACAAAATATGTGTTAGGCAGAAGCTGACACTGCTGTTAACTTTCACTTGATGTATAAAATAGAGGATGAACAACACTTTGTATGAGGCTTTCACTGAAATTAAAAGGTTCAGTAACTCCAAATCTGTAGCTGCTGAATACAGGCTCTCCTACCGTCACCTCACTCCAAAACTGTGCTTAAAATAAGCATCTGCTTGCTTCCACAAAACAAAATGTTTAAGGCATTGTTTTAGTTTCCTTTTCACTGCTGTCCCTCAGTGGGCCATAAATACATCAGCAGCAATACTGCATACCATGAATCTATTTCAATGACTCATCTTTTGTTCGTCTGACATAGAATGATTGATGCAAGTCAATGTACAGAAAATTGATGCAATGTTTCATACAGCATCATCTACTTTCACACTGTCCTTGGGAAATAAAACTGAAACGTACACATCATTTGATTATCAACATGCAGTAAATTAAATACACTGTTTAAAACCAAATGGAAAAATGATCAAGATACTTTCAATAGAAAAGGTCTTGGAAAATATACCAGGCTATACAATAAAGTACTTAAACTACTCATCAGAGATAGGTATGGAAGGTTAGGGCAGCACCTGGCAAGTCTGCTGCACTAAGACTCAGACACATCCTATGATGGGATCTCCAAGAAATTACTGCCCCAGAATGTAGATTCTTGCCTTTCTTGTTCATGGCATCCTCCTGCATTGTTTCAGACAATTTGTTTGCTGTCAGATTCAGACTTCTGGAGAACATCACTGTTCTTTTGCCCTCCAAGACTAGAAAGGAACAGGTCCTGTCTTTCGGGTCTTCCCTCTCCGTGAAATCTACCTACATCTCTATCTTTTGCTTTTTATGTGTCCTTCAGGCATTACACAAACTAAACCAACCTGAATTCTAGCAGAATCTCAGTGCCTAGCGCCAGCTAACAGAGAACACTATTCACAGGGTTTTGGGTTGAGTTTAGGCTATAAAGCTCAGCTGAGATTCTTCAAGTATAAAACTGCTCAAATGAGCAGGCTATGACAGCATGTGGAAGATTTGCCCAGTAGTCTCCTAAAAGCTGAATATCTTAGAGTTTAAACAGAAATGCAAGTTCAAAATGACCCTTTTGTCCTATTCACACAGCCTCAGCTAACTTATCTTTAATCCCTGTAGAAATGAAGACAGGTTCTCCTCTTGGGAACAAGAAATAGTATTTGGGGAGAAGAGGGGGATTGGACTTGTCCCAGAGCCATACATTCTTACATGATGTGAAAATGAGTCTACAGTACATTTTCAATTGTTCAACTGTTCTTATAACCCAAATGAGTTCTCTATGGATGCATCCCGAATTTGGATTTATTTCACCCATCAAGCTGGCCTTGTCACCCAAACTCAACTAAACCCATGTCCATCACCTCTATTAACATGATAGACTGATAGTTACTCTCACATGAGAAAAAATTAAGTTTATGAGAACAGGGAACTGTATGTGTCCCCCAAATAAATGAGTGGCATTTTGAAAACCCTCAAAGTCAGACTTGCAGCAGAGCTTTTCCAACCAAACATCTCCCAAAAAGAACTACGTCATCACACTTGAGTCTCATGGCGACACCTGTCTCCCCGTTTTCCTTACGCTGGGTTCACACCAAGTTAGTTGAAAGGGATGACTTACTTGCAAACAGTGCAGGCAAAGCAGCTTGGATGGTATGTTTTTCCCAGAGCTGTCACTACTTCACCCTCCACGAACTCCCCACAGCCATTGCAGCGGGTACCATACATGCGCTGGTAATCCAAGGTGCAAAGATACTCCCCGTTCTTAATGAAAAAGCCTCCTTGTGCCAAGTCACAGCCACACACTGGAAGAGAAAACAACCACAAAGAGAGATTAGAGAAATATATCTAGTAAGGATGTCAGCACTAGTCTGTGCTGCTGACAAATGAGATGACCCTGGTGGTCTTGCTTCCTTCTGTCATCCAGTTAATCACGTTATCATCAGTTACTTGTACCAATGCAATCTTGCTTTCGCTCCAGGACTGGAGATGAGCAGAAGATAGGATACCATAAATAGAACAGACTTTACTAGCATACATTTTTCCTGCAGCCATGTACTTTCAGAAGCTTTCAAGGTGCTGATTCTTTTTAAAACAACAAATATTTTAGAAATATTTATGGTTTAGATTAACTCCTCTAGCCCTCAGATAACACTGAGATACTTCACCGCTGCTACATCAATACTTTGCTTTGCGTTAAGAAGTATGATCTTTGGAATGTTCAGGGTGACTCTGCAGTATTAATTTAGACATAAATACTGGGAGAAAGTTGCAGGGAAGAGACAATTAGGCATTAAAAACCTAGCCCACAGGTCCACTATATACACTTTGTGATATATGCAGCCAAACTACACAGTGTCCAGTATACTGGACACTGAATAAAGCAAGAGTATTTCCCACCCATATTCTGACCAAATTAATATCCTAAGAACTACTATTACCTTTGAGTGCCTAATCTGCATTGATCTTGTGTTAGTCTCTTACATACTGTACTCCCTGTACTTAATGTATTAGATAAACAACTCAAATATTTGGATATAGATTTGTACAGCTTCATAGGGAAAACTAATTGTATCAGTAAAAGGGTGAAGGACCAGTCAAGGATTCCTGTGACTTGGCACTTTTTCCACTGTTAAATGTTTATTCATGCAAAGCCAAACACATCATAATCAGGTGCATGGTTTGCTTTAGGAAAGTTTTCATAGTGCTACATTGGTGTTTGTGGTCAAAGCAGGAGATAAAGAGCAATCCATCCTACAACAGCCAACGCCTATGAAGAAAAAGTGCCATGGGAGATGGAGACTGAATGTCACACTTCAGCTTTAGCTCAGGTTGAATAAAGGACTTGAATGACACAGTAATGCCCCATAGTTGCTCTAGAAGTATTACCTGCTTCACATGAGCTTTAAAAAGCCTCTTCATTCATCTCAGTGAATAATTGGAGCTGCTAGATGAATTATTAAAGAAATATATATATGCCTGCTCCAAGGCATTTTGGTTTCAGCCACTCCTATTGCTCTCATCTGTATATTGCTGTATCTGTGTAATACAGTACAAGAAACTTCTCTTCACAGCAGCCTCGGATGCTACCTTAACTCTAACTGTCCAAGTAATACCATCTCATCCCTCTTCATAACACTGAAGTACATTCAGATCAAATATCAGAAATATCAAGTATTAGAAATTCTGATTATTAAGGCAAAATAAATAAGCAGCATTGAAGGTCCTGTAGCTACACAGTCCTTGAAGTACTAAAATATGAAATACAGAAAGATTATCAGGGGAACTGGGTTCAGTTAATCTCTGCCATAAATTCCAAGGAAGATACTGTACACAACATTCATTCTCTCCCCTATTATAACAGGCTAATATCTTATTAAATGCCTGCCTAGAAAATTAAAATTGCATAGTGTTTGGGGCAGGGATTGCAAATTCTCTGTTCGCCTATTGCCAAACCCCAGAGGTCTAAGGGCTGTTACTGTAATAATAATTAATAGAACAATAACCAGAATGCGCTAAATTGCATCTTAGAATTAAAGCAATATCAGTACTAGCATTTTCCTGGTTACACATTTCTGCATAGAACAGTGTTAATATCCCACATGCAAACAAATTATATTTCATAGTGGCATTAAACAGCCAGACCTCAATCATTAGTGACTTAACTACAGAGAACTATTGTTAAGGTTCTATTATAATGCTGCAAAAATGCTCCAAGCTGGTTTTCAGGTACACCTCCAGAAAAAACCCTCTTTCATTCCTCTGTTTTCTTCTACTGTTCTCCACTTTGTTTAAAGTATTATTTTCAAACACATCATGTACAATATCATGTTGCCATTAGGCAGAAACTACTGTAACCTCTACACCACATCACCTTATACTCTTCCTGAGTTGGGGACCACCCAGTCATCTGCCACTGGAGGTACAGAGGTGAAACCTAAGCCTACTTACAATAGCTTTGATTTTCTAAGTTAACTTGGATGGATTCCTTACAATTAAGTTATGGACTAATTGAGAATTCCACTGATTACATGGAGTCACTGAGAATGTCTAAGAGTTACATCGGTATTTGAACTGTTAGATCCTATGGTTACAGGGTATGAACTGGAGTATTGTCACTGAGTGGTCAGTACTAGATGCTTCAGAAGCTGCTAAATTTCATAAAGAGCCACGGAGTATTCATATGTCTATGTGATTATTTAAATAACAATTGTAATTTAGCTGGCAGTTTTAATGTCCAGGTCTATATATATTTCAGCTTCAAGCTGAAGGTGCTCAGCAGGCTGCTGTATCTGCCTCAGAAGAGGCACATAGGAGCCCTCTTTTTACAAGGGTCCCCAGTTCTACTAATGAGTCACCTTCTGAAATCTCACTTAGTCATTAGGACCCTCTTCACCTGCCTAGTAATGGGGCTAATAGGGTAGGATGACCAAAAGTAACTTTCAATGCAGCCTCCATACTAGCTTTTGGAAATGCCGCTTCAACATATCACAGAGGTCTGGGCAGATCATTGCTTGCAGAAAACCCCTACAAACTTTGAATGAAAGCATTCATGCAGTCACAATTATTAAGCTCTATCCCTTTTGCATGGCCACAAGGATTCAAGCCTGGCAGTGAAAATGGGGGATAAAATTATTTGTCAAGTCTTTTAAAGACAGTAATTACTGTTATTGACAAGAAGCTCCCTCTTTTGCCCTTCATGAAGTTTCCTTTCCATTGAATCTCTCATTTTTCCTGTCAATAACTCAGAACAGGGTAAATTCCCTCATACTGGGAAGTCATGATTTCAGACACAAGCACAACTGCTGCTGATGTGAACCACCAGCAGATTCATCATCTTTGGTGTACTCACAGCAGGAAGCACACACCAATCTGCAAGAATTAAAGATGAGTCCTGGCAGACCCACATTACAAGAGAATTTTGCAGTCAATTTAGCACATGTGCTCCTATCACTAATCACAGCTTTGAGCTACATGGGCAAAACAAGGGTCACCCAGAATGTTAGCATCCATGGTTGGAAAAACGCTGTTCCAGTCGGCTGCTTTTACTTTGAGTCAGAGATCAAATCAGAAAGGAGGAACTCTGTATCCACATTTGGTGTACAATGGTGGCGTGCAAGAAAGAAAGGGACTGAAACAGCTTCTTTTAAACAGCTTGTTTCTTTCCCTCCTTTTTGCAACTGTGCAGAAGTCATGGTTCTGACAATAAGACCTCTCAAGCTTAAACATACTGCCTTAGCACACATTTATGACCACTGTAGAAATACCACAGGAAAGAAGGATGAATTGTGGCTGTTTTCATTAAAAAGAAAGACCACCTGTCCAACATTGTTCATGCCACAAACAGCAGAGGCACTGAAAGCAGCTATGGTGGCTACAAACATACAATAAATCCTAATAGTGTGATCTAGGCAATTGCTGTGATACAAATCTCATGTCATCAAAGAAAAAACAATACCTAAATAATGACAGTAAATACAAAAGATCAAATTATGTCCTTTTGGGTTTTTTCCTATACTGGTGGGAAAGAGCTTTGAAAGAATTACATTGTGGAGCCAATAGCAATGCACAAATCATGTCTGAGAAGACAAACACAAGGGGCATTCTGTAAGCATCCACCATGTGGAAATAGTCTACAGGAGACCAATTCCCCAAGACCTTTCCTGTTCAATACAATGGAAGAAATCCTGTTGCATGTGACCAGTACCTGCCTTCTGAAGCAGGAGATGCTGGGGAGCATTTCTATTCCCCGAGGTACCATTAGCATAGAGATAAAACACTCAGCATTTTTCTTTAAATAAAAAAGAAAATCCTCATCTTCAAAACCTCCTGGAGGAACTCAGCCTTTTCACAGCATCTGTATATCAAAGAATTCTGTATTCCAAACACATGATCCTGCCTCTCCTGTGAATGGAATAAGCTGGAATACACTTCTGCCTCCTACTGAATTCACCAACCTGACAGCTTTTTCCTCTTTTCAGTTACTGTCGGGAGCTACTATTTTGCAGCCTGAGCACAAAAGGATTGGAAACACCCATAAGCACTGCTGTCTGCTCTCAAAGCTACAGGCTCCGTGTAGGGTCTGTGTAGAGAAGTGTGGGCTATTACAATAAAACATGGCTGCTCAAGAGCAATCCAATTACCAGGCCCAGGATCGCTCTTAAGCAGAGCCACTTCCAAGCTTTAACGGAGATGATGAAAATGAAGAGATCAGATTTTTTCAAAGTGAATGGGAGTAGGATTTGATCCTACTGAGCATTATGTAGGATTTCTATAGGGTTATTGTCAGGGAGAGCTGAAAAAACAGGCCCTGAGTAAAATAACTCCATGTTGATGTTAAGTAAAAAATTGTTTCAACAGTAAAGAAAGAAAACCACACAAGCAGACCCTGTGGGCATGGGCTCTCAGCTTGCAGAAGTGAATGCTATTCATTCAGAAAAGTCTAATGATCTGCTTTGTCACCATTCATTAAATAAGGTGCAAATTCAATTTCCTGTTGGGGTTTTCTTTCTTTCTTGTATTTCTAAGCTTCACAGAATAATGGTACTGTTCTGAAGTGGGGAAATATTCATACAACATTTATTTTTCAGAACATAATGGATTTCTTGTTTGAAGGTAGAAAGGAATTTGGCAATGTTTCAGTTTATCACCTACATCTAAACGAATACACAGGGAAAACCTGTTCCTGTGGGTTTTTGTTGGTTTGTTGGGGTTTTTTTTGCCTAAGAGAGAGTTTAACAAATCCTGTATTCAGGAAAGCAAGGTCCATATTCTTATTAAAGTTTAAAGTTTCCACATTCCAAATGAACTAAGTCTCTGCCTTTGTTTTATTCCTCTTATCAACACTTAATGGTGGAAATCATTTCAAGAATGAATGTACTTCAAAGTATTATCAGAAGACTATGTGAGAATGGCAAACCTCAGAAGCCACACTGCAGCACTGCTGTTGCAGAAGGACTACGAGGCACCATTAAGAAGTTGCATACACCTTGCAAAAGCTGTCACAGAGATCCTAATAACTGTCTCACTCCTGCCACTTGTAGTTCTTTTTGCCATATATTGATGAGAGATGCGTTCTGATCCAAGTTATTTCAAACTGTGTCTATCTAACATTCCCAGTGGTTCTGGAATCTCTTCTCATTTCAACAGATTGACTTCAGAAACAACCCTGAGAAGTCTAAAGACCTTTATATAAATGGAACAAATACAGGTGATGTTAAAACCTTCTATGTTATCTAGTCACCAGCTGGCAGAACGTTTTAGCAGCTAAATGACTCCCTGAGCAAAAGAAGGGACTGCATTTCTGCCATCTTTTCCTGAATTGGCCTGGGACCCCTGTGAGAAGAATCCTCTAGCCTCCATCCAGACCCTTCTCCTTTTGCCTTGAAAAACCTTGACCCTCCATTTCCAACACCCCGTCTGCATGATCACTGAGTATTCACAGAATAATGGTGAATAATGTCATCACTGTCATGATGGCACAAGTCATTCTCAGTGAGGTACCTGAGAGAAACCCCTAAGCACATAATGCAGGCATTCACTCAACTGAAACCATTAGTGATGACTGAGTGTCAGATGAGCTCAGAGTTTTAAATCAACCAACTTCCTAATCAATGCCATGACACTGCCTTTTAGCTTTCTTTGTTTTTTCTCCTCTTAACATTAGAGATACAAGCAATACTACACAGGAAACCTTCCTGCCCACACTTGACATGCATATATTTCAGTCTGTCTAGCAATCTAACAGACAACAGCTAATACCTGAGCTCAACAGCAAGCAAACAGCAGCTGTATCTAATGTCACAATGTGACAGCTTCCCAACTGAGCTATCAATGCTTTGTGCACCAGGATGGAAATAACAGCAAGAATCATTCAGCCATTTAAAACACCTTTCACATTAAGCTAAGAACTAGGTGGAGATCAAAGTCATTTGTGAGTTTGTGGGAAATGAACCCTGAAGAAAATGCAATGGGTGGAAAAATGTCAAAGTTTAGCTGGGAATAGCTTGGTTCTAACTATCTAGATGAGATCTCTCTGAAGAGATTGTAATTAACAAACCAAGGATTTAAGAATAGAACAAACAACTCAGCCCAGGCAAAGGAAGGATATACTGACAATAAACCCAAGCAACTTGCCAGATTCTCATTCAGGATGCTTTGTCCCACTCATCAAGCACCTGTAAAGCATCCTGCTGGCCCTCTGCTTTCAAAGGGATCCAGTAGCGTGCTAGAATCTGACATGGCATCTGTCAGCATTCATCAACATCAGCCAAGAAGAGCAATTAACTTTATTTCCTGACAGATGTTTGATCACTGAAAGAGACCTCAGGCCCAACTAACCTAAGATCAGTAACAACCAATTGCCATTACTAGTTCTAAAACCCCAAGAGCAAAAGAAGGATCCAGTTCAGAATGGAATCAAACTGGTTGGGATCTTCTACCTGTCAACATCTAAAGCAAAAATTACAATTCAGTGTTTTACATGGAAACGGAAAAAAATATTTGGGAAAAAAAAAAAAAACCAAACAGACCTAAATGGGACATTGCTATTGGAAACAAGTAGAAGGGCAGGAAAGGGGCAGAGGATGGGAGAACAGTGCAGGATAGCACTAGAGGTATAGTTTGGGCCCTGCTGTCAAAGCCCACAGTCACCTCATCCACTGTACCTCCTCAGCAGGGAGTCAGGAATTCTTACAGAGACTCTTTTCCACAAGTGTGGAGGATGGACTGTCAGCTTTTGCTGCCAAGGGGTTGGACATAGCTTAAAATGTGGCGCACCTCTGGAACAGCCTATTGGCACCCAAAGGCTATGGCCAGTAATGAGACAGCTCTCCCTGCTGCTCATGGGTTACAGGAGGGAAACCAGCCTGCCCTACAGCAAACTTCCCAGGCCCTCACTTGAACCTGACATGAAACAGCAGTAAAAATCACTGCAAGAGAAAGAACAGGCTTCAGGACACAGCAGATGAGGTAAGCAAATACAGAAATGGCAGTTGGAGCTGAGGCTTGCTTAATTCAAGCTATCTGAATGCATGAATTCACATCTGAACCCCCATTTTCTGTCACAGGAGAAAATGTAAGCTCTATTAGCTTCCCAGGAACAGCAGAATCCCATTGCTCTCTGGATTTTCTAAACTGGTCAAACCTGCCCTGTCCCTCATTAGGTCTCCCTGTGCATACAGATAATAGCATGCCCCCCTTTTCACTTTTTCACTTGATTTGTGTACTAATCTCCTCAGCATCAAGTATTTGCTTTCATTTTCACCATTAAAATCTCATTTTACTCTCACTCATTCCCTTCCATTGGACTTTCTAATGTGGCTAAAGGATGTAATGCTTCAAGATCCATGACCATCCCAACCAGGATATTGTATCACCTCTGTCCTTTTTATTTGTATTCTGCTGTTAGAGCATTTCAGGCTCTTATTTTCCAGTGGTTTATATTTTAATGATTAGAAGTTCCGTTTTGTTTAAATAAAAGCCAAGACACGCAGGTTCTAGGGAAAAAAAAAAAATACGAAAGACTTAATAATGTTCAAGGCTGTTTCAATAACCAAGCTGAAAAGGGGAGCTCACAAACAGCAAGCAGAACCAGAGTGTATCAAAAGAGAATCAGAAGCCTGGAGAGATTTTAGATGAAGAAAGTTCTTTGGTTCAGTGATTCGGAGCTTCAAGGGACCTCATAATTTCCTGATGCTCCGGAAGGAGCACATTCTATCCACCAGCTACATTACTGCGTCCACAGATGAGTCTGTTTCAGAACTATTTGCGGAAACACAGAGATCCTGTCAAGCACTGCACTGGGTATCTAGTACAGGCATGTCCTCACATTTAAACTTCACATCCACTGCCACCAAGCTATTAATAGCACTAACCACCCAGCAGCCAGTTTGCAGTCTCCTCCTGCTGCCTCTGAAGGAATCTGATGACAGATCAAAGGTCAAAGAACTAATGATTTAAAACACATTCCAGCCTGCTGATACAGTGTCTGCTTACACGACCCTTACTTCTTCCCAGCCCTTCAAGGGAGGAAAACCCAGTTCAAAGTCAAAGATCACAGAGCATCCCAAAATGTAAACTTAGGAGCCCTCCCCTTTCCCTGTCAAGCTCATTGAACTACAGACGATGTGCTTTGCAAAAGTCATCACATGAAAGAAACAGTCTGTGCCTGAAACCTAAACATACCATACCTAAACATTCCAGGATTCTGGAACTACATATTGATGTGGGCTTCCCTAAATAAGCTCAAAAGACATCTAAATCAAAAGACGGAAACTAGAACATTTGTTCTGTGATTAGGAAACGGCTTTATGCTGATTTATAGCAATGTTTTAATAGAATTTGAAAGGTTCTTCTCCATGGAATACTCTGGGTTTGCAGAATGCTTCCTGCATGACAAGACTTGGCTTTGCCTTACAGTTAACAAGAATATTAGCTGGTAATTGCCTTTTGATATCTGGTATCACTATAGCATGTAAAACATTCATACACAGTGAAACATTTCCACCTGGCATAGCCTAATCAAATCACAGACATTTATGCCACATAGCGAGGACTACAAAACATTAGGAAACCATCCATATTCTCATAGCAAGATTGCTTATTCATGAGGTAATTTTTTAGTTTAGGCTGCCACATGGAAGCTAACGATGTTTTCCAATTTATATTCAACATCAAGAACAGGGACACTGTCTACTATGTGAAATACTCCTACCACAGATAGTACCTTACCTTTTAAGGTAACACAATCAGTCTCTATGTGTACTAAAATCAAGCAACGTAAACTTCTACACTATTACCATGAAAGCTTAAAACTTGTTCTGTTAAGCAATACACTATTGAAACCAGCATTTCCCTCTCATCCGGAAGATTAATAGGAGCCTAGATGAATTTAGCCTGGAGAAGAGAAGGCTGCATGGAGACCTCATAGCAGCCTTCCAGTACCTGAAGGGGGTCTATAGGAATGCTGGGGAGGGACTCTTCATCAGGGACTGTAGTAATAGGGCAAGGGGTAATGAGTTCAGACTTAAACAGGGGAAGTTTAGCTTGGCTATAAGGAAGAAGTTCTTTACTTCTACTACTGGTGAAGCACTGGAGTGGGTTGCCCAGGGAAGTTGTGAATGTTCCATCCCTGGCAGTGTTCCAGGCCAGGCTGGACAGAGCCTTGGGTGACATGGTTTGGTATGAGGTGTCCCTGCCTGTGGCAGGGGATTTGGAACTGGATGATCTTAAGGTCCTTTCCAACCCTAACTATTCTATGATTCTATGAATCACAGCTTAATAATACAGTCTTATTATAGCAATTTTGCTTGCCTCAAAACTTCCTCTCCTACTACATGCAGGAGGGTAAAATGAACTGTAATCAACTGACAATGCTAGAAAATTACCATTTGTATCAGATCACATTTTGAGATATTAAAATCTCTGCTCCTGCACATTGTAATTTAGGGCTTGATCCCACACACATTTATGTATGTAACAGACATCGCAGTGAATAGTCTTAGTTTTTCCAGGAAAGTTCTGAAGTACATTGATGCTTGGAGGAAAAACTTTTACTTCTTTAATAAGCTATTAATTAATTCTTGTTAATGTTAATGCTTTTTAAAGACAAATAGTAAAATGACGAGGTCTCCAGCTCAGTGTGTTCTCCCTTCAACCTCCTCATCTCACCCTCCCTCCTCTCAACCTTCTGCTTCCATTGCCTGGTCGCCATTAACAATTTGGTATGATAATAGTAGGGTACTCCTGGTAAAATAGAAATTAAGTCTTATTTATTACAACTGGAAGAATCCAATTAATTTGCATTTGTAACATACAACAGTGTAAGTGCTTAGCAAGGTAAGTGACTTAGTCCTAAAACAAAGACAACTGCTCTGAACAGTTATTCCTGAGCTGCACTCTTAAATGTCTCTTATCCATCGCCTGTCCATCACTCCCTTGTTAACTCTAGCTGCAGGTCAGCTGCTGACTGCGTGAGATTCTTTGCCTATCAGGAGGCTCACGGAGCTCATCTTCTGAGGGACAAGCCCCACCAATTTCAGCTCTTTGTTTTGTTTATCAGCTCTTCTCTGGAGCCACAAATAGACCCAGCCAGCCCTGCCAGGCAGATAGGACAAACCTGCTGTATATACATTGCTCTCAAGAGGCAGGGAGCAACAGCGAGCTGCATCTCATCATGGGGGTATGGGAACATGTCAGTCTGTGGAGATTTTACTGTCATCTTTGTCAGGAAGCAGTTATTCTCTTCCGAGAAAGATTCCAGAGATGGATGGAAATGGAGAGGGAAGATGACTGTCTGATCACATTACATGACGCACAAGCACGTCCTGAGCTGGCTGATGCAGCATGGAGGCTTAAGTCACCATGTTCCTGCAGTGCATCAACCACCACTGATGTGCATGCCAAGCAGTCATGGAGTGCCTCTGACATAACCTAGGGAAGAAGGATCACGATCATATAAAATACACTTTGCAGTATGATGTAACCACAAAGCTGAGAGCACGGATGGAAATAAAAGGTAAGAAAAGGAATCTCCTACAGAGCAAAGGAAGAACAGGATCACACTGAAACCCTCCTACTTACAACTCGTGTGACAGCTTTATGGGGACTTTTCCATTTCTTCACTAGACTAAGTCCATGAGTAAAATCTGAAGGATTTTCAGCAAGTATGGCAACAGTCAGACAAATACAAGCTTGTTCATGTCTTTCACACTGTAGATGTATGAGCTGAAGTCTTGTCCTGGGTTTACCAGGAGCCGTTTTGCTCCTTCTTAGTAACTGGTGCAAGCTCTGTGTTTTGACTTCCAGCCTGGGCAGAGAGCTGATAACACCGATTGTTTTTAATTGGTGTTAAGTAATGTTTATTCTGGCCAAGGACTTTGTGAGTCTCATGCTCTGCCGGGGACGAGGGGAGGCCAGGAGGAAGCAGAGACAGGACACCTGACCTAAGCTAGCCAAAGAGGTATTCCATACCACAGCACGTCATGCCCAGGGAGGTAACTGGGAGTTACCCGGAAGGGCACGATCTCTCTTCCGGGGGCGGTCGAACTCGTTCGACGGTGGTATCGTATTCTCTCCTCTTGTTATTTTCTCTTATCAATATTATCATTGGTGGTAGCAGCAGTGGTTTGTGTTATACCTTAGTTACTGGGCTGTTCTTATCTCAACCCGTGGGAGTTACATTCTCTCGATTTTCCTCCCCATCCCTCCGGGAGTGGGGAGGGTCAGGGTGGGGGGTGAGTGAACGAGCTTTTGTGGTTGGGTTTAAACCACAACAAGTCTCAAGAGCAAATTTAGTACACAGAAAGGAGAATGACAACCAAGCCACCTGCAGATACAGCTGATATGGTCCGGTCCCAGTATCAGCTCTTCCCTCTAGCTAGCATTATAATGTATAAACCGAGGGGGTCTAACTCCATCTCCTGTAGAGTCACAGTCACGTCAAATTAAAAACCCATTAGAATAAGAGGAAACAAACCACTTGAACAGCTGTGTCCCACTTGTATGAACCATATGGTCAGACAACATGCAATATAAGTAACTAACTATGGTTTAAAGAAAAACTGCATTCACTTCAATGAGACAACAATAACAAGCTCTGCAGCTCAGGTGTAAGATTCAACAGAGAACTTGCACCAACCTCCCTTACAAACCCCTTTCCTTTTATACAAGTAAACACAAAAAAAGATGACACTTGTTGGCAAACCCAATTAATAAGGCACAGAATGAAAGAGTAAAATCTCTAAGACTCACTGGTCCTCTCAGTTCAAACTGGGCTGTGCACATACTAAAAGAGGCAGAAGCCACACTGTCACACAGTGGAGGGCCATAAACTTATGAGGCCCAGGCCAAGAGGAAGGGAGAAGCACAGGGAATGGCACCCCATAATGGGGACAGCTCAGTGAGGGGCTCACACAGTGGAAGACCAAAGACCGTTTGTGTGAGAGGTCTATTTGGGAGCAGGGGAAGAGGAGCCCAAAAAGAGCAGGACACCTGAAAGCATATGGCAAGCCAGCAGAAAGGTGGGAAGCTCACATAGCAGAGGCTTGTACGGAGCCAGGGTTGCACAAAATTCTTTGAGGGTCCCCCAAAAATTGGGGGCTGAGACTCAAAACCCTCAGAGGCTGAGAACAAGAGTCAATGGAGGCCAGAGAATGTGGGAGGCTCAAAAGTGGAGCCCCCAGGCAAATAGACTCCAAAAATGGGGAGGCCTCCATTATAGTGGGAGTCCCAGGAAATCCCAGCCCACGGAGAGGGAGACCCAGAGAGTCAGGGAGCCCCAAAAGCATGGGAGACCAGGAGAGGGGGGAGGCAGACAAGGGGAGAGGCTCAGAAGATAAGGCCCCATGGATGTGCAGTCCTAGAGAGCTAGGGAGGCTCATGGGGAGTGGGAAGCCCACAGAATCCCAGGCCATGGGAGGGGAGCCCCAGAGAGCAGAGGCCCCCACAGAAAGTGGAGACCCAGCCCCACACACTGAAGGCCCATCAAAATGGAGGCCCCTGGCAAGGGAACGTGTGCCTATACGTATATAGTTATATACACACAAGCATGTATAAATATGCATGAGACCAATCACACTGCCATTTCTTCAATTTAGGCAAAACCCAACTAGAAGTAAAGCAAGCAAAGAAGATTTTTTGGGCCAGTCAGCTTAACAGCTCCAGCTCAGCTCTTTCCGAGGGTCACAGTGTCAACAGAGCTGATGCAGATACCCCTGTCTCCTGCTCCTTTCCCTTTGGGAACAGTGCTCGCTCACCAAAGTCGCCCCTCTTAAAATGATGGGTAAGGTACCCCCTTGTTCCAACACAGTCTCCTCAGTGACCACCCTGCACGTTTCTCTCAGGTGTCAGTACCCATCAGGGGTCTTTTTTGGTGTTTTTTTTTCTGAACACAGGTACTTAGTTTCAGCAATCAATTGTCATAACTAACCCTAATGATAGGCAATAGCTCATATTAAGCATTTGAAAAAGAAACCCAACCCAGATTTATCCAAATTCTCAAAAAAGCACTTAGAACAAACACAAGACACTATTTTCTCAACTATACTTATGTTATCTTCCTTTAAACCCCATCACACTACACAATATAAACATACCTTCACCTTATATATGGAAATAACAGGAAATGGATACAGTGCAACATTTAAAACCAAGTCATATATTTACACTGGATTTCTGAGAGGCTAGTAGGGCCTCTCTTCCTATCATAGAACCACAGAATGGTTTGGGTTGGAACGAACCTTAAAGCTCATCCAGTTCCAACCCCCTGCCACAGGCAGGGAAACCTTCCACTAGAGCAGCTTGCTCCAAGCTCTGTCCAGCCTGGCCTTGAACACTGCCAGGGATGGGGCAGCCACAGCTTCTCTGGGCACCCTGTGCCAGCGCCTCAGCACCCTCACAGGGAAGAGCTTCTGCCTAAGGGCTCATCTCAGTCTCCCCTCTGTCAGGTTAAAGCCATTACCCCTTGCCCTATCACTATGTTTTGTGACTCTCCATAAAGCACTTGATCTTGGATGCACAGAGTTGTTTCATCTCTTCCCAAATAAACAGAAAGAAATTTCACCAAAGCAGAGTCTAATTGCGGCCTAATTCACTATCTGGGAAATGTGTGAAACTGTCTACAGAGAACTGCACGAAGCAAAGAAAATTGAAAGTAACATTAAAAAGAGCTATGAAATTATTTTATTCATTTCTTTCAGGTGTAATTATCTATTGTGTAGCTTGTACCCAATGAATAGTAGAAAAGGAAAAGAACGAACTCAGAAGTATTCAGAGCAGAATGTGCTATTTTGAGTCTTTAAATGCTGGTGGCAACCTCCTTTCTGTCCCCCCTCCCCCCCCAATAAAGCCAAATGTCTTCTATAATTCAATTTAATTATAGATGTTTGCATATTGAAGTTGCTCTGTGTGGTGCCAAACACTTGCTGCTTGTACATGTGCCATCCAGGCACTTCACTCCCTGTTCTTTACCCTCCTCATCCACAAGTCCTTCAGATCCTGAGCAACCACAATAGCCTGCAATTGGCTGCTTGCAGGAAGTGTGACCTGTCATCACATGGCTCAAGGTATATTTGCACAAATGGACTCATTTCTAACAGATGAACACCAAGATCTTACCTTTGCAGGTGAAGCATTTGATGTGAAAGTGTCTGGCCTGAACACGAAGTACTTCCCCTTTACATGGCTCCCCACATTTATGACAGTGGATGACAGGCTTTTCAGAGGGGTGGTGAGGCTCCTGAGGATGGGCCACTGTAAAATAAGAGAATACAATTTAAACCCAAACAAGAAGGATGTTTTCTCCTGTACATAAGTCTGTTCTCAGACACTTTCCATCATGAACCAAATGTATCTGTTCACGTTTTACACTCATCTAAAAAGTCACCACCTATTTTAAATGTAGCCTTTCCATAAACCAGTAGTTTAAGCCATTCACATCAATTACTGCCTCTTTCCACTGAGACTGCCATGGAAAGACAAGGAAAAATTCCCCTCTCAGTTTCAGCGCCATGAAGTGTTTCAGAATGCCTAGGCTTTTCTTTCAAGAATATGAGTGTGTGCAAACCATTCAATGAGAGCACAAGGCAACAAGAACTGGGCTATTTTAATACAAAAAGGGATACAATCCAAGCAAATGGAATGAAAGGAAAGCAATTCCAAATAATGCTTTGGGAAACCAGAAGAACCAAGCAGCCTGACTTTGCATGCAAATGACTATGGTAAATAGAAACTACAAACATCCCCATTTTCCTACAGCACATACCTGACACAGGGAAAGCACATCTGAAGCGCAAAGGAAGCAACATTATTTGTTTCTACTGCCATTAATTCTGTATTATAAGCTCCATGCAGAAAAGACTCTCTGCATCCAAATTAGAGATATTATGAGCAGAAAGAAATGACCAAAGAATCTGAAATACAGTCAGGGAGATAAAATTCCAGATTCTAGTCACTGATCAGCTATCCCACAGCCCAGAGCAGAGCTTGGATAGGAACAGGAAAGGTTTGTGTCAGCTTTATTGTGTATTTCACTGTTGCAGTAAAAGTTTTATTGCTCCACATTTGGCTTCCATAAAAAGATGTTTAACTTTCCTTTCAGATGTGCCTTGTGGCAGTTTGGGGCCCCAGTAGCAATGCTCGGGGGTAAGCTAAAGCAAGATTGACTCTCAACTGTACTGTTTGAGGTGGGAAATATTACTCAGAATGTTCCCAAACAAACTATGTTCCTTCAGATCCCCCTCCCACATCCCATTCTAGCAGTAGAAAGTTGTCCTCCTTGTAATACTGTACTCAAACTAGTGACGCTCATTGGAACATTTCAAAGAAACATACCTCTCTACCAACGCCTCTGTCTTTGTATAATTCCTGTTCTGATTTTCCTGGCCTGCAAAGTGCTGATACACCCACATCACCCTCACTGGGAATCATTATTATTTAATCTCTGTGTTTTCTGGTGCTCTTTTCTTCTCCTGATCAAGTCCTGACATCTCCCCAGACATATTTATGCCTTTCCCCTCCCCCCCTCACATCACTGCTCATGGGTACCTTGCTTGTATTTCCTGCACCATTTTCCTCCCCTTCTTCAATGATTTTCTAGAGAAAAAGCCCAATTGCTTCATCACGTCCTTCTATATTACTCTATAAATGGCTTAGTGAAGAAATGCTGCTATCATTCTCCATTATATAAATACAAGAGTAATAATAAAAAAGGCCAATATGTGACTAAAGCAGTAACAGCATCAAGAATGGAGAATAACAAATATTCCAAGCAACAATTTCTGCTGTAAATCCAGCCAAACTAATGGGGCAGCTGCTTTTGGTTCTTACCACTCCCACCACCATTCTTCAAATAAAAAGGCTGAATTCTTCCACTCAAGCTTAAAGTTTTAAATACCTCCTCTCTGGTAGCTCATTTCAACTATTTCCCTTGAGCAGTTATTCAGCTCATACTGGTGAACAGAATGCAGTTGGCAATGCCAGTCAGTTTTCCAATTAGAAGGTCCATTTAAATAAGAGCCCAGTGAATGCTTTGCCTTGAGTGAACCTCATCTAATAGTCTGCACTGCAATACTGTTTCTGGAGCAGAAGTTATTCTTCCAAACAAGACTATTAACTATTAACTTGTAACCAAGGAAACACATAGTTTTTGTAATGAGAAAGAAAGAAAGAAAATAAGAGACAAACAGAGATACAAGTGTTAGCAAAGTAAATTATTATGAGGAAAATTCCTTCTCAGATCCAGGCAGCCTGAGAAGGGCCTGATGCCAAATGAAGAAAAGGCAACAGAATGGACTTCCAAAGTTGCTCAGATGAGGAACTGGATCTAGGATTTGGGCAAATGCTCCCTAGGATTTATACAGTGCAGCGTGAAATCTGTACTTGCAACATTTTGCTCTCTTAAACTCACATGTGGAAGGTACCCTAACACATTCTGTATGCCAGGTTCCAGATTTTCTGGTATTGAACTGAAACACAAGTTCTTGCTCCTTACTAGAGAATAAATAAATGTTTTCAAGACTGGTCTAATGATGCAATTTCCTTCCAGTTCTGCCTTTACAGCTATTTAAATGAACACAAATACTGCCAGTTACTATTTCCAGCCTGACATCTTAAATGAAGCTGATTACAGAACATGTAAATTGTGAGCTGCTCTGGGCCTGAAAACCCTGAGCTAGGAGCTAAATTCATCTCCTCACAGGGATTTCACATCTTGAGTCAGTAAGTATTTCAGGCTATGCCTGCACTAACCCTCCCCACATCAGTTGCATGCTAGAGAACACTTTCTCAGGCATCATGCACTAGCAGCAAGTGCAATAAGGCCATTCTAAATCATGACTAAGACAGTAACAGACTCCAGACAGCGCAACTAGTGACAGGACATAAAATTTGGATCTGGATAACCCAGATTCCAACCCCTGCTCCACAACAGATATATGAGCTCTTTGGCTGGCATGCTCTTAACTCTAAAGTCAGACAGCTAAGTTCAGCTAAAGTCTGTAACCCATCAGCTTAAAACTAGGTTATCTGAATGTTTTAGTTTCTTTGTGTCTTGTGTGCTCCTGATTACAAACCAGGTGTAACAGTGCTGTCAGACTCACCCTGCATGAGGATAAATACAGCTACAAGCACCCCAGGCACTGGGATAGAAACAGTCGCAAAAGCAACTACAACAGTAAGTTGTAGTAAGTACAAAAGCAGTAAGTACAGTAAGTAGTAAGTACAAAAGTAGTAAGTGCAAAAGCAACTACAACAGTAAGTCACACATGCCACATCATCCATATTTCTGGAAGCAGTATTCATTGGGAAGCGTGCAAGTGGACAAACACCAGCTTTGAGGAGCTGCATTGCCTTTAGTGAAGTTTCAAATCCAAATATATTAACACCACAACTATCTTCCAAATTAAAGAAATCAAAAAGAACATAAACTATCAGCTTTCTGAGGGAGAGATGCTACCACAGCAACACATTCTTGGTTCAGTACTGGGGCTTACTACTGTCTTCATATCAGTAAGTACAACCTTACAGCATGGGTAGTATAATATAAACACAAGTCAAGTATTTCCCAGTTCCATTATGCAGATGCAAACCAATACTTGCCTACATACAGCCAATGTCTAGATGTGATTTCATCAGTGTAGCCCCAAGCACCATAACAAAGTGCATGGATCCTTTCGCGTAAAATTAAATATAACGTATCTATCAGTCTAGCTCAAGGTGCAAACGCCTACTAACACAATGGATCTAATTTCAAACAAGTATCATCCCATCAAATGTACCTAGGCTACCGACTGAACTGTGTTTCTTAAATGGGCTCTAGTTAAACTAGTGCAGCGTCTGCACTTGAACAAAGGGATGCTGGAAGCAGGCACACGGATCAAACAGATGCAACATTTTCTTTGAATATTTAGTCTTATTTTTAGTCCTTCAGCACATTTCAGGTTTAACTACGAAAGTTCTAGTACCTATAGAAGCCTAAGCTGTCATAGTGAGTCTTTACAATCTTACAGAGACTAATTACAAGAGATCATCAGTAAAACTTTTTCCAAAGTTCTCGGTTGCTTTATAGCAGCTTTAACTTCCAATGCTGCTGGGCACTGCCTACAGACATATGGTTTTTCTTCATTAATGAACAAAATCTCTGGTCAGAGATGTACACAGAACTTTTCAAGCTACACTGACACTTCCACTCCTGCTTGTAAGACCAGCTTAAATGAATAATCAATGACTAATTAATGCTTTAAGCTCATTTAGGCTTCCAATAAGACAAATCAATGTCTCATTACACATCCAACTCACCCAGAGTAACACATACACTGACTGGAACAACTGGGAAGTCTGAATTACATTGTTTAATGACTGGGGTGAAGGAAGAAAGGAAATATATAAATCAATAGCACCTTCTTCTACAAGGAAACAGTCTTTGTCACTGGGGTATTGCTCTGTGCTACCATCACTCCACAGACGTATCACCATGATTTTTGCCATCACTTACGTTCCCTTGTGAATCATGCAATGTTTGCTTCATTAAATGTTGCCACTGCACTATTTTGAGGTAAATTCAAAAGCAGCTCTACTAGCCCAAGAGTACTTGTTACTGCATTTTATCAAAGCATCTCAAAATAATCCCAGATCTGCAAAGAAACAATTAAAAAGAGCCAGAGAAGAGCAGTAACGACTCAACGTTCATGTGAGAAACCAAAGGCACTCTGAGCAAAAGGAAGGAATTCATTCCCTGCACAAAGTTTAAAGCTGTTTTGCCAGTGGTGCTTTATGTACAGCAGATCATTGTCCAACGGTTTAATGGCAATTACAGGTTTTGCTGCATCAGCCAGAAAAAGGACCTCGGTACTCCTAGCAACCCCTTCTAAAATGGAAATCACAGCAACTACCTGAAGAATAATGGTTGCTGAATTAAAGAAAATGATGGAAATAAATACTGCAGCCTCCTTTATTGATGGTTCTCTCCCTGAATACAGAGCTGTTAGGAAACCAAAGACCCAAGCTAAGCGAGCCTTAGCTGCAGATTCTTGCTGGCAAGACTCCCTGGCTCTGCTGCAAGCCAGAAAATACTTCAGTTTTTTATTGGAAGGCAGAAAGAAGCTTCTGGGAAGCGCCTTGCTGTGCGTATGCTGCAGCACAGAGGTCAGCAGAATATGCTGTGTTGAGTTCTGCTCTAAGCTGAAGTAAAAAGCAGCTTCCTCTACATTTAAACAGAAGGAGGATATGGGCTACTGTTCTTCTAAACATGAAATTTTTCCATTTCCACATTTGCATGCACACCTTCACAAATAAACCTGGAGTTATGCTCAAGTCTATCCATATTGGAGCAGGTGTAACTTCAAGCTTTATGCTAGCCTATACAACTTCTATGACTTATAGCTCTGCAACCTCTGGGCTCTTTTGCATAGCACTGAGAACATTCTGTGCCCATAGCAGCACAGGCAAGGGGACTCTCAGGATTTCACAGACCTGTCCTTTTACCTTCTAAGAGCCACCTAATACAGACAGCATGCTCTCAATGGCTAACTTGCCACTAGCTACTGTGTTTTCTAGGCTGAAGACTGAACTATTAAGAAGCACAAATAAAGATTTAATGCTGTGAAACTATTGTACAGTTTTTTGCTAGACTGATTTAAATGTCCTCACTCTTTGCTTTCAGGAATTTCAGGCCATCAATTCTTAAGTTCATTTACAGGATGTGAAGTTCAAACTTGAAGGTCTAAGTGTTAAGATTTCCTCAGTCTCTCCAGCTGGGCAGCTGCCTGCTTGGGACAGGGCAGAGGAGGCAGGTAGGCACAGTGCACAGGACCACAAGCTGTGAAAAGAGCTGCTCTGAGATGAAAAGTGCTAGAGACACATCACATAACCAAGTTCAAGAACCAAATCTCGCTTATCAGTTCTTCATGTTCTCTTCTGAAAGAGAGAAATAATTTTCTCCCATCCTTTGTGTCTCTTACAGCTCTGCAACCTCTGGTTTGTAAAGCCTGTCTGTCTATAGCCCATACACTCTCTGAGGAATTTCTCTTTCATGAAAGCCCAGCACAGTGGAGCCTTGAGGAGGCTGAAATACCTATTAAAAGGGGTGAAAAAATGCAGTGTCGTTTTGCTTATCTGCAGACTCAGGTCCTGAATCTTAAATCTGTAAGAATCCTATCAGCTAAGGTGACCAAACAGGGACTGAGACTGAAATTAACCCCCCCAGCTGACACAGACAGATAAAGAAATCACTGTAACCAGTACCCACAGGTATCAAACAGAGATCTTCAGGAATTCCAGGATACCCCAGAAGGAGAGAGTGCCACAAAGAGATACTAGTGAGCTGCATGCCTACACATGCCTGAAAAAGCTTAAGGCAAAATCCTAGACTGTAGCTTGCTCATACTACTGCCACTCAAATCACATCTGAAGACTCATTTTAAAACTCTCTTCCTGTAAATGTATCTGTATTGTGCCTACAGTTTGCCAATTTGTCTTATATTTTTGTTGTCTACATATAATGAGAGTAGCTATTTTTAAAAAAGGCATAAAAATATCCTTAAACTTGTAGCCATTTTTAAGTGTTTTCTGATATTTTCCAGAAAGGTATTGTTATTATTGTCATTTCCCCTTCCAATTCATCTGCCACTGAAAACTGTGGATGCAAACAGGAGATGCAAACAGGACCACAGTAGCAATCAGGACACTTCAGGACATCATCTCTTTTGGCACTGTAAAAGCCAGTGCCCTAATCATGGTAATACACGGTACAAACACACGTGAGAGAATATTACCTGGCCAGTACATTCACACTGAAAGGATAAGGCGCCAGCAGCTCTCTCCTATGTTAACTCACACCCCTTTTATCGGGGTGCTGGTGGGATGTAAGTTAGAGCTTAGCATGTAGAGTAGAGCAGGAAAGAAGGCTGGATTATGGGAGAAAGACATGTAAAGATGGACAATACGGCCCATGTCCGTCCTGGTTTAGGTCCAGAAAGAAGTACAACTGACCCTCTCCACAACTACCCAAAAGAAGGATGGGGAGAAGAGGCAGCTGGTCTCTTTTCCCAAGTAACAAGTGATAGGACACATAGACCCCACAAACATTGCAGTGTGAAAGTCAGTTCCTTGAGGTGTATTATTTCAACAATAAATAATGTGTGTGCTCTGAAAGGCTATCAACTTTTACCACTATATGGTAAATGGTCAGTGCTTCCTCTGTGATGGTCCAATACAGTACTCCTGAACTTAGCCCATTCTTGGGCTAGCACTTCAAGTGCTGGATAGCAAGCAGACAATCTCAAATACATCAAATCCCTTTTTCAGGTGCCTTTGGAGAAAAAAATAAAATATAAATGAAACTGCCTCTTTGAACGAAGAAGTCATTTATTGACCCTTGTTTGTGCCAGCAGCAATAAAAGATAATCCTAACTGCTCTGCAAGGCTGTGTTTATATTTGGATCACTTCTTTAAGTTGGTGTCATATTAAGATCCTGCTTTTGTAGCAGATCCTGAATTAACAGAGTTCCACAATATTGCCATGTAGATTATACTAACATCTGTGGTTTCAGACTGGTGCACACAGCACTGGGAATTAGGGAGCTATCCCACTGACACTGTTTACAGAACCTTGCCCATTAGACTCTTGTTCAGCACAAATGCAACAGCATTTCACTTCTGAACAGCTGGCATTACTTGACGTGACCCTTATTTTAACAGTTACTCCTTACTTTGCAGCTTTGAGGTGTTCTCTCATCTTTTCTGTTCTTTTTTTCCTGTCTATATGGAATATAACAACATATCTCGAGGTCCTTTCCAACCCTAACTATTCTATGATTCTATGTAACATGCACAGTTTGGGCTATACAGGGCATCTAACACTCCTCACATATAGCACATTATGCTTATAAAAACCAGTATTATTTCTAATACACAACATGTCTCTTACATATCTCTTTTCACAGCTAACATACAGCTGAAAATGACTGCCATTAATCAAATACCTGACACTACTGCAAAAACATCACAAAGCCTCCAAAAATGGAGCAACAAATTTGAGCAACACTGGAACACTTACTTAGCTTTAAATCCCAGTGATTCAATTAGACTCAACAAGATACTTTGCTGAAGAGAACAGCTTTAAGACAATGCCTAAGTGTTCTCCTCAGCCAGATCTCTTGTGAGCCTGAAAGCTATCCAGGCTCAGTGAAGGAAAGGATTAATCATCCTTTTGGGGATACCGACTGTTCTCTAGGTGGAAAACCAACTCTTGTTATAAATAATCCTTTTAAAAATAGTTATAGATTGCTCCCAGAAACAACAAAATCCTGGTCTCTGGCTTCTCCCATCCAAAGGGCACAGCACATTTTGATTAGTGCAACTTGGACTTTTCCCCTGGTATGCATTAATTTTTCCACAAAAGGAACTGATTCTCCTACAGAATCAGGCCAAATTATCATCCTAACTTGCAAGTTGTTTCCTACCAAGCATACCACCCTCCCTCTGGAAAAACATTCCTTTGCCGAAGCTTAACGTATTTCAAACATGCACGATTTCACTATGCCAAGATTCTATCTTTAAAAGTCTTGCATTTTGAATTCTTGTCCAAGAAAACCAACCATATAATTTGCTCTCTACTCATTTGTTATCCAACATAACCAGCAAGGCTTTGGAAGCAAGGGTGTTGCAATAGCGACTTGGGTTGGAGGCAATCATGGACCACATTGTGCTGGTCACAAATGGCTCCAACCAGCTCAGCAGTGGATAAAATGCACCCACACATCAAAACTAAACCAGACGAGCACAGAGCACCTCTGCAAAAACATATACATAAAAACAAGCAGGAAAGGACATTGAAAGGAGAGACCCTCAGCAGGAGACAAGAGAGATGCCAGAGCACCAAGGATACTGAAACACAGAGGAGACAATGCTAGGGCAAGAGAGACACCAAAGCACAAATAAGAGAAACAAAAATGATGCCAGGGCAGAACTGCTAAGGAAAGCAAGCTGCACCAAGCAGGGACAGACAGGAGGCTCAAGAGGAGGTACAAATCTCAAAGGACTGTGGCCAGCAGAGGAACCTATGGCGAAATAACATAGGAACAAAAACAGAACAACAAAATGAAAGGAACAATGATGCACTGAGCCCAGTCTCCTGCACTGCCATTACTGCATCAAAGGTACTGAGTGTAATGTGTGGCATGGGGACTGTGGACCAGAAAGGGTAAGAAGTGTCCAGAGAGGAGCTGAGGTTTGTTTCTCCAAGTGGGTCTTTGCTTGCTTTTATTATAAACACCAAAATCAGTAATTAAAAGTTTATTAGCTGCCAATAAATGAAATTGATTGGATCTCCCCTACTCAAAACTGGGGGTTTGGCCCACACCACTTGCTATTTCAGCTGGTGAAACAGCTTAACTGCCTCTACCGCTACCTGAAACCATGAACTCTGTGGTCTCAAATTTAATGGCTAAAACCACTCAACCCTCCCCCTTCAGTGAGATCAACAGCACAGGTTCTCCCATTTCTCAATACAAAATAACTGCCATCTCATCTTCAGAGAGCTGGCTTCTCTATGCAGCTGGGGTGCAAGAAATGCATGGAATTTCACTACTGGGAAACAGGGGAAGCCAGCAGGCACGGCAGAACTGCACACTGCTTGCCTGACTGTGGATATGAGTATTCGTCCCCTCACGTGAACTAAGTGCTATTTAAAAAGAACTAAAATCACCAATGCAAACATGCCTGATTTGGCACCTCCTGGGTTATTTCTGTTTCTCTCAGTATCAATGCTGCACAGCAGAACTGCAATTTGAAACCTAATATTAAAAGTAAATTTAGAAAGAGAAAGTACAGAATAAGCAGCAAGATGCCTATAAGACATTCACATACCGCTGGATCTGGTTTGTTGTTCAAGCGCAAGTAGTTAAATCCCAAGACTTAGAGTTCCTTGCCATAGCTGTGAGCCAAAGTAAAAGAAAACTCTCTGCTCCAAAGACTCTGAATCCAAATAATCGAGGCAGACAAGAGGAATGTTTTTATCCTCATTTTACAGATTAACACAAGGAGAGATCAAATTACTTCCCCAAGGTCACCTTAAGAGCCTCTAACACAGAGCTGTTCCACAGCTTAGTACTTTAACTACAAGAGTATTTGTTAACATCTACTAAGCGTATTTACTATATGATTTCTCTGCAGCTTGTGCAAGGTAGCACATAGACTAAAGCAAAACCAAACCCCAAATGCACAGCCCCAAAAGCAAACTGTCAAGTAGAAATGAATTTAATACTAAGTAAACTGAGGCAAAAATAAAGTGAAACTCCCCATCCTCCCCCCCTGCCGAGGTGTATTGCATAATCCTGTCATGTGCTCCAAAACCAACTAACTTGGAGATTTTCCCAGGTCACCCAGGGTTGAAAGTTCCAAAGTCAGAAGTTCAGATCAAGACCATGTTTCATTAGTAACCATGACATTGAGACAGTGTCAGGACCCAAATCCCATTAGTCAACATTTTCTTGATTCACGGTAGGAATAAATACTAAGACTACAAATACACAGAGCACTGGAGAGACAGTGTTTTGGACAGAGAACACCCTTAAGTTAACACACAAGTAACATGTTGCACACTCGTCAAGGAGCTGGAACTGCTCTAAACCAGTTCCATTTATAACAAACCAAAAAGCTCTTGGGTTATGCGACTGGAGAGTAAGACATGACTGGAGCTACTGCAAGCATAAGAACAGTCCTCTTGGTCATAACCTTCAGGGGTATCAGCCTCCTGCTTTATCAAAAGTATGAAGAAAAAAAACCCACAGAACTAAATCTCTCTGCAAGACTCAACTAGATCATAAGCCAAATTATACAGGAAATGCTGTTAACATTTTGGTGAACAACATCTTCCATGTTGCTTATAGGGAAAGCCAGCATCAACTGAATACCCAGGGACAGTTGTGAGAACATGGAATCACAATATAGCTTACTGCAACTTGGCACCCAGTAGGTGCCAGCATCTACCCTTCAACAGAATCAGTATGTGAAGAACAGAAATCATAAAGCCCCTATATCCACTTCCTTAATCTAAAGAATCATCAACCCTTCCTCTTTTCTCCTCTTATCCTTCCAAGCACAGAGAAGTTTGGCATGAATAGATGCTAATCCACTATCATAGGTTTGCCTGCGCATGGTCCGGTCCAAAACCTCATCAGGTACAAAGCTGACTCCCAGTATGCTCTTGCAGACTTAGCAGGTCTGTTACAGTCTTCTTATCAGCTGGTCAAGAAATCAAGAATCAAGGCTTAATCCTCAGTTTATGTGAACTGGTGGAGATAAAAATGAAGCTACAACACTTGTATCACCCAGCAACGTGGCTAGGAGGCTCACAATTTACACACTGAACCACTAAGAATGCAGATTATTCAATATGGGTTTTAAATTGCAGAACAGAAATAATAACAAGACATGCATATGTGCATGCGAGCGTTATTTCCATTAAAGGGTATAAAGAGAGAAAGTTGCTCTTGGATGCAACACAGTAACAATTCAGCTGAGTAACTAGATAATAAGGGCTCATAATGGGAAATAGATAAGTACACAGCCAGAGCCAGGGAAGTACGGTATCAGTCAGATGTAATTTAGGAAGCGCCATTTGGTGTCAGCAGAAAACACCCTGGCCTCAGGATTTTTTTTGTGTATGAACTAACCAGGCAGACACTGAAATCATCCCACAATATGAGCATAATGAACCATGCTAATTTGCTGAAATCTGTTACTAACCCGTTTGCAATTCACTGGATTGGAACTGCATTTTTCTCATTGAAACCAGCCCCTCCAGTGCCTGGTTAACATGTTTATGAAATGACATGGCCTGAACGCATTTTCGGCTTGTTCAAACAGCAGCTCAAGCAGTGGCTGGAAGGCAGGGTACCAGCTGTACTGTACTGGCCTGCATTTTGCAAGAGCATCACTCTAGAGAATGGTATTTGTAGCAGCTTCTTAGTAGTAAATAACTCCTGACCTTCTGTGTAAGGGGGGGGGGGGGGATATAAAAAGGGAAAAAAGAAAAAAAAGAGCAGGGAAGAAAACAGATGAAAAACAAACAACTTTGTTGGAGAAATTATTTCAGAGTAATAAGGTAGAAAAGCAAAATACTAAACAGACACTATCTCTTCTCATTCTGCAGCCATGAGATACGAAACAGCAGTTGTACACCAAAACCAGTTATTTCAGTCATTATCTGTGTGAACAGAAAAAAATATATCCAATATCAATATTAATAGCCATTATAAATAGCGCATTAAACTTGGGGAGGAGGAAAGGAAGCGACTTAAACACAAGTCTTTAGCACATTTTCAACCATTTACTGTCGAGTTTTCCCTCTTGTTTTTTATACAAATGACAGGCTCATTTTAATTTTCTTACAGGTGTATGACATCGTTCATAGTGTAAGATGCTAGAATTGTGTTTACAGAGCACTCCTAAGGTACAGCCCCATGTAGCTCAGGGAGCCCAATGAACTGAGCATCAGGAGGGTGGGGAGCAGAAACACGCCAAAGGATCAAAACTGAACACACAGCTAAAAGGCTTCACATATTTTATGTGTGCTTCAAGAGAAATCAGGAGCCTGATTTCAAAATGCATCTTAGAAAACAAGCAGCAATTACAGTAACACCCTCACTTTTCTGAGCAGACAAGTGGTATAGTTGATTAAAATGATTCAGAACCTTGTGCTTTCAAGGATTTGGGGTGAAGCTGCTACTGTAATCCCCCCTGTGCCTTACTGATACTGTTAGCAGGCCAACAGTTCACCACTGCCATTATAAAAATGATCCTGTAAATCTGAAGTAATGGATCCCAAACCTTCTAAGTAGCCAATACTATTTATGCTGGACCACTGCTCTTCCTCAACCAAAATTATCAGGAGATTGTACAAGTTATGACTGTAACTCTCTTGATACATCTGACACACTACGGCAGGCTATTGAGATATTTGTCTTCAACATCTACACAGCTAAATTCATTCCATTTGTTTCATTTAAAGCATTAAAAAAATCTTAATGTGGGTGTTCAGAGTTCAAGAACTGCTCACTCTCATTCAACGTAACCACTTCTTGTTCCTGTTTCTTCACTAATTTGAATTTATCATAGAATCATAGAATAGTTAGGGTTGGAAAGGACCTCAAGATCAAGATTTATCCCACATTACCTTTTACAGAGTCTTCAAAAGTAAAGAGGACAGATGCTCTTCTTCACAAAACAGAGACTGAGGCTGAATCTACAAGTAATGATAACATAATGCTGCAAACCCACATCCAATCCACGACTGAAATACAATTCACAATGTATTTCACATCTTCAGAATGCAATAGAAGATACAGACCACTATTACCACAAGAAAGACCCCACAACCATTTCTAAATGCTTCAAGTAGTAAGTACTTCTGTAGGAGGCTTTCAATGTTATTTATAGGTAACAGAAACTGAAACCTGATTTACTGTTGCAATATCCAAACAGTATACAAAATCTCACATAACCCATTTTTTCATTAAAAGGTAGAAAAATGACCCTTTCAAGTCCAGACTTGCTGAATATATTAACGTTTAATGTTAAAATTTTAAGGTAACTGCTTTGGTGGCTCTTTGAACTGTAGCAACTACAAGTAAAAAACAGTCAACAGCAAACTTGGGTTAAATCACATTAAAAGAAAATACATGTGCACACAGAAGGAACCCAGCTGTGCAAACATGCTTAATCAGGTGTGTTCCAGCTTCTCCCCTTATTAAAACACAACAGAGGGTGGTATTAAAACAGGTAGAGATAATCAGTGCAATCCACTGCAGGTTTTGACACATCCCCTTTATAGAAAACAGCAACTGTCAATCAAAGCATGCTTCATTTTTAATTTGAGGGTTTAAACCTCAGGTGAGGTTGGCACCTGAGGTTGTTACAGCTCCAGTCTATCAAACAATAAACACAATTACCTTTTTCTTTCACCATGGCAAATGAATTTTCTTCGTCCGGGAAGCAGCAAGAATTAGCTGCAGTGATTTAAACACAATCTCTTCTCCAGCAGTGTTTGGCTGAGGTAGATTCGAAAAGAAAAAGACAGCTTATTCCATATAATGATCTCCCTCGGTCAGATTTCCTGCAAGAGCTGATCAGGTCTGATTGCTCTTCACAGTCTCTTCTCCTGCCTCTTATCTTCCTCCACTGTGGTCTTTTCCTATGGCTAATGGCAGCTCGTACCCTGCCTGTGGACTCTGCCCCTTGTGCTGAAACAACCAGCTACAGCTGCTGCTGTGGAACAAATGCTGAATTCCACCGTCCCTCATTTCCAGCCACTGACACCACCTTGCATTCCTCTGCCCTCGCAGAGCCGAGCTGGCAGGGCAATTTGCTCCTTAATGACGGGCAAAAGACTGCAAGGTAGAAGAAGTGAGAGAGAACAAGCGAGCTCTTCCAACACACACTGAAAGCTGAAGGAGTATTTATGAGCTTCCCGTTATTTTATTCACTCAAACTCAGCCAGGATCAAGAGGGGAAATACAAAATGAACACAGGCAAGTGCTGAGCAGACTGCAGCAGCTGCTTTTCTATGGTGAGCACTGTTTAGCCACTTCTGGTTTTGGTTGTAAGCAAATACCAACTACTTGACCACAAAACACACTAATAAACAGTCTCACAATGCCTTCTGACCATAGTACAGAAGAGAGTAACATACAATCTGTGCAAGCTGGGAATGCCAACTCTATTCACTATCTTGAACTAACAATCAAATTAATGATAAAAATGAGCAATGTCATTGCTCAGTGAGCACCTGGGTTTAGAAGCATAGCCAGGGAGCACCAGATGAGAATCTTGCTTTCAGCTTGGTATTTGAAATACCAAATAATCATAAACCAATTGTAAACAAATACCAAATTGTAAACAACAACTCCTCTCATGTTACTCCTTTCGAGACGCTAGCCATAAATACTCAGAGAGTGAGGAGAGAGTAGCGTACTGAAACAGCAGCACTTACACATGAATTTCAGCCCCAACAAAAAGCAGGAGTGTTGAATCTGGGCATCAAACTGACCTTCCAATTTTTGGGTTTCCGGGCACTGAACTCTACCTGAGAAAGGATTGTGAGGGAGCCGATGTTAAAACCCAAACAAACCCACCCTTTACAAGATTGCCAAGTCTCGCCGTCTTATAGCAAGATTCAGAATATTTCTGTTTTCTATTAGAAGATACAGGTCAAAGTCAGGTGGGAAATAAAGCTTTCCTTTTGTATGCATACTTTTAGTCACAGTTATGAAGAAAAGCTTGGAAACACCCTGAATCAAAACCCTGAATGGCCATTTAAAAACCTTAATATGTATTATTTTTAATACATACATACTGCCAGCATCAAGATTGGGGGTACCTCTATCTATATGCTACTATATAACTATATAGTGCTACACAGAACTATTACTACATGCCATGCCGCCTTCATAAATTACTTCATCCCTCATTTTAACTAGCTACCAGTGGCTTCAGCAATACAAACCTATGCCATCATGCTTTGGCTTTGGCAGCAAATTTCAGTATTTGTTGTTTAGAGGTGGAGAAAATGACAAAGGGAAACAAGTTGACAGAGGTGACCTCAGTAGAGCTGGGCTAAATATAAAGATATGCTGGGCTGGATTATGGGCAGATTCGTTGAGCTATAGCTTCAGCTTGACCACAACTCAGTGCACAATGTGCTTTAGGTTACATGATGGAGGTGCAATTATGCTTATGCTGCATCCCAAAGGAATAGCTATGTTCAGTCCAGAGTCAGAGGAACCCCTATTTATCGAGGGCTGGATTTGGACTACAACTCACACCTCCACAAGGGAGTTCCTTCTCTATGCTGTTCCATGTAGGGAGAGAAAAAATAACGTAAAGAATCAAGCTGTAGGCATCAGCCAGACAGAGTAGCAGATGGCTGATACCTGCTGGAAAAAAAATCAAGAGCATGCACCCAGTGGTAAAAATATTTGCAGTAAATAAACTCTAAATGTTTTGTATAAATGCCACCAGAACAACAGCAAGAAATGAAACAAACCAGTGCGCCTCACCCAAAAGCTCACTCTTATGCAGTGACAGACTTTAATAAATAAAAGAGAGACAGACATTCAGGCACATGCATGGGAGAAAAATAGTTATTCTATTCTAACAGATCTAGGCTGGCTTTCTATTGTTAGCAGTCTAACGGGTAAGAGCAGCACAGCCCAGGCAGTCTGGCATTCCTGCTTCTATGACTCAGTGTGTTACTATTAATAGCATTTGAGGCTCAATCGGGGAGCTGGGCTGAACCCCACCAACACATAATCCATTCTGTCACATCCCTGCCACACTGGAGCTGTCAGGTTGTAACTCAACCTAGCCATGCTCTTTCTCAAGCAGTATTTTGTAAACAGTTAGGGGTCAGTCCCCTGAAAGGGGTTCATCTGACCCTCATTCACAAAGATGTGATCTGATGTGCAGAGGACAGCCTATGGATACAGCCCCATGGACACTGTTAACCCCTTCCTGTGACCCCCAGACCCCCCAAAAGGCTTGCAGTGATTATCATTCATTTTTTGCTCCAGCAGCTGCTGACACAGAAGCTGCCCATCGGTATCTGGATTTTCTGTTCTCCGAGTTCATTACCTCCATTTTTCACATGTGCTAGAGATTAGCACTGCTCTATCTCATCTCACCCATGGCTGAATAGAAGCCTTTCCTCTCATCATTCAGCCATGGAAAGCTGCAATGTTAGACTACAACACGCACACAGAAATAAATTTAAAGATACAGACTGCAGTAAATCACACTGAAGATTTAGGAGTCAAATGTAATTTATTCCTGAGTGAAGAGATACAAAGAACAGACGTTGGTACTGTAAATGAAACCTCTTTACCCCAGGAGCATTTTTGGTTTTAATCTCATTGTTTTAAGCCTGAAGACTAAACTTCACCTTGCTGTATACTTCAGAATCTACTCTGATATCCTAAAGTGGAGGTGACAGGGGAATAGATAGCAATTCCAGAAACAAACCCCTGGTACTTACTGTTATTTAGAGGTGCTTATTTTAAAGGAAAACAAAATAACCTTTCTTCTTTAAATAACCTTTTCGCACTGTACAAATTAAACAGTCTCCCTTGAACACAGTGTGGATGGAAGAATCACAAGTACACTATAGCCAAACATGCTTATATTGCTGTTATTTTCTGGTTAAAAATACCCTGTGCATTCAGCAAGAGGCACAAGAACCACACTGTGATCACTCCACAGAGGGAAGGAGTTAAACCAGTTTATTTTGCTTTTACTCATACCTTGATAATGTTGAAGAAGTATGTGTAAGATACTAAACAGTCACAGCCACAATTTCAGATTTGTTATTCTCATTTCAAAAGCTGGCTTTCTTATTTTTATCTTCCTTTCATTCTTCACAGATGAGGTCACGGCTCACAAGTATCAACACACGGTTTTTATGCAACCCTTCAAAACTGGCTGATATCCCATGTTCATCAACCAAAGAAGGAAACAGTCTGCTAGACAGCAGAAAGGGAAAGGGGAGAAGTTGCTCTATTAAGGAATACCCAGGAAAACAGCCTGTTTAATGTCCTTGCTTCCGGCAAACAGCCTGGCACAAACAGTTCTGATGATAAGCCTGCCACAGGCCTCCACAGCTTAACCACTGCACAACCTCCATTGAGAGCCACCAAAGCCACCACTTGTATGTCTTGATTCTGGCTTTTTGCAAAATGCTCCCTTCTCCAGGAAGGAAGTGCCACACTCTCAACCTGCTCTAATTGTTATCCTGACTTAACTGTGCCTTCTCAGAGGAAAACCAGCAATGTCACTATGGGATTTCTTGCAAAAGGCCCCTGACCCACCAGCGATCCCACTGCCCTGATAAGGAACCCGACAGTTTTCAGTTTTAGCATTCTCAAAAGCCATACCATTAAGTATTTCTGGGGTTCTGTTTCTCCTGAGCACACCCTCTTCCAGCAATCTACTCCTCTAATGTCTCTCCCTCAGCCATGTGGACAACTGACACACCTTTTCCATCTTTTGATAACAGCTCCAACAGCCGTGCTTCCTCAGGACTGTAGTATAAAAGATAGGCTGACAACTTGGGCAAAGGTGATTACTTTGGTGAAGCTTTTCAGATTCATCCAGACACACTGAGCAGAATTTGGCCTGTACCTGACAAAAGCATTACCCATACTAGGTGTGAATAACTGTGTGTGTGCTTGTGAATACAGACAATAACATGTTTAGTAAGGCTACTCTTGCATGCGTTGGTGTGCTGTCTCTCCAGGTCCTTACAAGAAAGCTGCAGGCAAAGCTCTTTTATGGAAGTCATCCTATAACCTCACAACCTCAGACCCTCTATGTTGCACTATTGCAGGTTTTACACAGTCTATAGGAGTGCATGCAGACCCACCAGGGAGGAATACAGTTGTTCTCTCTCTCCCAGGCTGAGAGAGCTGGGTGGTTTCAGCCTGGAGAAGGCTCTGAGGAGACCTTAGAGCAGCTCCAGTGCCTAAAGGGGCTACAAGAAACCTGAAGAGGGACTTTAGACAAGGGTAGGTAGGGATAGGACAAGGGGGAATGGAACTGGAAGAGGGTAGATTTACATCAGGCAATGAGAAAAATTCTTCCCTTTAAGGGTGCTGAGGCGCTGTCACAGGTTGCCCAGAGAAGCTGTGGCTGCCCCATCCCTGGCAGTGCTCAAGGCCAGGATGGGTGGTGCTTGGAGCAACCTGCTCTAGTGGAAGATGTCCCTGCCCATGGCAGGGGGTTGGAATTAGATGAGCTTTAAGGTCTCTTCCAACCCAAACCAGTCTGGGATTCTGTGATGACATACTATGGTCCTGCAATGCTACATCTTGGGATGGTCACATTATCCTTATTATCAAGACAGATCTTGAAGCAAATAATGCCTGATGGCCTGGGTTCTACCCACAGGCTTTCCACTATAGGCCTTTCTTTGTCACCTGTGTCATGCTATTTTGACTACAGTCAGTCTGTAATATTGGTGTTTATAATTGTGTGTCATCATTCTTCTAGAGTAAATGAAATTAAAATTTAGCAAATACATCAATCAAATGATTCAGCAGAATCCATAGTGCATTCATTCTGCTCTGCCAGGATTTGGGGGTTTAGTGCTTTTTTAACAGAATCATTTAATAGTCTTTCAAATTAGACTCCTCAGGAATAAAACATTTCTCAGGCTTTGATCTATTGAAGGGTCTGGATTTCTTACAGATTTCTTTACCGAGGTTCTCCTAAACACTATTTTCTTAGTAGGCTGCTATTCTGGTCAACAGTCACAGTCAGCAAATACAGATAACACAGTAGGAATAATGTCTATTTTATTGCGAAACAAAGCAAGGAAACAAGGACATTTGGCTTTGCTCTAAACATTAAGAAGCCTGTAACACACACTTATGTAAAAAGCACCTGAAACCTCCAGATCATCTCAGGAAACAGATGAGAAGAGGTGGTTACATTATAGTTCTTTGCAGTGGCCCCAAAAATACACAAAGCTCACTGATGGGTAATCTTCCGACTGTAGGTATGTACAAACATTTACCTCTGACCACACATTTATATTACTGATGTAACAAGTGGCTTTCAAACTGCTTATGTTATTGCTAATCCTTAGAAAGGGATCATGCTTTCTCAACACCTGTGTGAACCTTTACACTATGCACATGTACTTGGCGCTGACCTGAGATAAAGTACAATAAGTTGCAGTGACAGTGGTTTGAACTCAGTATTTTAAAAGCTACCATACAGAATCATCATTATTCACCTGCTATAAATTGAATTCACCTAGCCAAATCATGATTACAAACAGTGCTGTTGCTGATAAAAGTAACAATTACCACTGAAAATCTCAAGTAACTGCACAGAGGCAGGAATCCCCAAGAGGAAAGCATATATGCAAGTGTCATGCTTTACTGTGCATGCCTAAGGTTAAGGAGATTTGATATTGATAATCCACTTGAGAACTGGATTAACTCCAGAATAACCCCATAGCCTGTCCTGGGAGGTTTTGGCTCAGTGAAATCAGCAGGAATACAGTAAAGACCCACTGGTCTAAAGAGCTTCTCCATGAGAGGTCCACAAAACACCAGCCTGAAGCAGCTTCCCACCAGTCAGTTAATTTGCAGAGAAAATAAACAAGTTCTTTGTTTTGCAGTGAAAAGAAACACATTCTTTGTTTTGCAGTTTTGAGAGATGCGACATTAACCATTAACCTTTAGTGTACGCCTCAGCAGCACAACATAAAATCACTGAATCACAGAATGCCTTGTGCTGGATGGGACCTTAAAGCTCATCCAGTTCCAACCCCCTGTCACATGCAGGGACACCTTCCACTAGAGCAGGTTGCTTGAAAAACCTGCTCAACACAGCAAAGCACACACCAATGCAGGTCCATGATCCGTGAAGATGAGGCCCATCGTACAGGCACTGGATATATATCACACACTTAAACTGGACCAATCAGTTGTCACAGTGCCAAATGACAGATTGCTTCTCTTCTGACCCCCTTATTAAACTATATATAGGACTCTAAAAACAGAGCATCTAAATCTGTCCTGTAAATTTCTCTCACTCCCAACAGTTATGTCCCAGTCCAGTATCCTGGCAAACAAACCAGAGGACCTCAAAGATAACAATACGCTTTCCAAGTAGATATGACTGTTACATAGTATAATGTTAATATATTCAAACCATATATACAAAATTCTTTGTAAACTCACTCCAGCTTCTGTAACTTTTCTAATGGGGGCTCTCATTTTATCTGCTAGTTATGGTGGTCACTTATTTCAGCATGTAGACACATATTTGAAGATCTCTCCCAAATTCCTTGTTGCCGTTTCAAAAGCAGGATCATCATAAAGATATTAAGCATATTACAAACTGATATTGGAAATACCTTATTATACTGACTTATAATACTGATTCCAACCTCTTCACTGATTGGAACTTTTAAAAGACAAAATACTAAAGCTATTTTGCTGCTACTGCTCCACAAGAAGGTTTGCTCACTGTTAGTTTACACCAAACCGGATGGTGCACTGCCTCTGCTCCAAAGGAAAGAGTCACATATTTTAAAGTAGAGCTTGCCAAGTGAAAAAATAAACAATATCAACTCTTGCAAGCATTGATGCACATTGGTAACTTAACTGGGTTTATAGTCTGTTTTTTACAGCTTAATGCCTCTATGCTTTACGGTGAAAACTGCACAGACAGCCCCACGGTCTATTTCATGTGGTAATAAACCAGTGATAAACATTCCCTGGTACCATATGGGATGTTTCTGCATCCCACCATAAAGACATGCTCTTCAAAGGAAAACTGAAAAATCAAAAGCAGGATAATGCAAAAACTGTAATTACAACCTCCCATTCTAACACTATCTTCTTTCCCTCTCAGCTGCACCTTGTCTGCATCACCCAGGTGAAGAACATTCCTGCTTCCCTTTCTTCCTTTCTTCTTCCATTAACTATTTGCCCACAGAGATGTTCCAAATACTTATCATTCTCTCAAACTAAAAGCCACTTTTAAGGTCCCTGTATACTTAATGATATCCCAACATCTCAGCCATAAAAAAGGAGGAGCCAACACCAATTGGCATTCATCCCTCAACCAGTACAAGAGACATACGGAAGTGGATGAAAGCCATGTACCAAGCTTCTCTCTCCTCTTTTACTTCCTCCATACGCCAGAGTCAAAGCTGGAGTGACTGAGGACAGCCATTTCCTGCACCCTTCTCTCTGCACTGAAGCTTTTCCACGATTTCACCTTCCGGATGAGCAGAGCAGAGCAGACCCAAGGAACAGCTTTCAGAGGAGAAGAAACAGTAATTCCTACTTCTCTTTTCCCCATCCCAGTGCCAATGGATACTTTACCCCCTGGCAGGAAGACTACAACAACATCTTCAGCTTGAAGCCAGCTTCCATTACAGATTTACCTGTATCTTTCCTCCTGTCAGAAGCTGTGGTAGCTCTGAGGGGCTGCTCTCACTGCTTGCACGGTGGAAGACAAGCCACACCGCTGTCCTGCTTCAACCCTGCCCAGGAAGGGGACTGCCTTTCTCCCTGGGCTATTTGATTAAAATACCAAGCTTATAGAACTGCAAATGACGGACACAGGAGAGGAAGTTTCAATCACATACAGAACAAAAGCAGGATTCCCTGTAAACAACAGTGGGGGATGTGTAGCTGCAATATGCTCTTCCCAGTCAGAGCCAGCACTGTCAGTATCACAGAGCTACAGAGCAAGTGACATCTTTCCTCCAATTCCCCCGAACAATCTTCACGCTACTGACTGTGGGTACAACCACACAGGAAACCACAAAGTTTTCATTATTTCCTTCTAGTTAAAGCTGATTTCGCTCACTTTTCCTACTAGGATCCAGTAACAGCAGGAACTGCAATCCTGTTCTTGTTTATTGGATAACAGATAACAAAGAATGTAGGTGGAGGGCGAGCACTGAGTCCTACAGAGGTGAATTCAGTTGCTCTAGAGGCTGCTATAACCCAGATTAATGCTAAACCACTGATGCACTACTAAGCAAATCATCTTGGATTGATCTCAAACACTGGCAACAACTTATCACACAGCAAATAGAAATGTGAAATGGGAAGCCACGGGTGACTTTAAATGTTCATATATTTCAAGTAAAGATGTGGCAGTGATTAAATTAGAGAAGCTGCCAATGGGCAAAGGATGAAGAACTTGTCCTAATAGATTACTTTCTCTTTTTAAATGTAATTAAAAAAAAAAAAAAAACCAATCAAGATAACTGTGTATTTACAGAAGCAAAGATTATTAGGGCTTAACAGGGAGTTCCAGCTATATTTCTTACTCAAACAAACCCACCGCTCAGTATTTTTCACAAGCACATTTGTCTGCGCTTCTTAGGACAATGCAAAACACATCTTCATTTGACAACCCCTTATTCATGCGAAGATTGACTAAATCCCTCACCTCCATTGTTCTAGCTTTAACAAACCTAGTTCTATTAATCTTCTGTCACGTTCTTTTTCCTTAATGCTATTTCCCTATGCTTCTCACTGCTTCTGCTAATTTCCTTCCAATTTATCAGTACCTTTCCTAAAATGCAATGTCCAAACCTAGAGACAGTATCCAGCAGCGTTCTCATCAGTAACAGAGAAAAATTATCTGCCTTGCTATATATATCTCCTGCTAACATATCCCAGAAAAAGAATGGGTTTTTTTACACCAGTATTATACAGTCAATCTGTATTTACACTGGGAAAAGTATCATTACCCTCCATATACTTTTCTGGAGTAGTGTTATTTATTTTCCATTTGTTATCTGTGCAAACCCAACACTTCCCACTTTTGGGCTCTGAAATTCAACTGCGTGCTTTCAGACTATCTAGCTGACCTATTGTGAGTTCAGACATTGCCCTGCAGAGAATGACATCATGCTCCTAAACCCAGATCATCACAAACTTTAAAATCATGCTCCCTATTCACAATGTCAGTATTAATAAAAAGTAACTATAAAAATAGAATTATAGGACTGAGGCCAGGAGAGATTGCTCAGTTGAAAGAATCCTTTTGAATAGCTCTCAAAGAGAAGAACCAACTCATCTGAAGTACATGAACAGTCTGTTCAGCACCTCTCAGCATCTAAAGAGTACCACCTGCTACAATGCCAGCAGAATCTGGATTTTTCTCTCTCATATCAACACTTGCCACATTCACGATTGCTCAGCTTTGGGCACCTGACAAGCTCACAGAGCACCACTAAATCCTATGGCTGTAGATCACATTCAGTACACAATCTGTGGGGAGCTACTATGAACACCATTAGTGAGTAAGATCAAAGATTAAAGTGGGAATTCTTTTTCTCCATCTGTACCTTCTTTCTTTCTGTCCACGTAATAACATGGACTAATAAAGGAACTGCAGTTTTCAGGGTGATCGGGAACACTCCTTGGTACCAAGAATGAAAAATCACAATGGGGCACAAAACAATGCCTGTTCTTTTCCCTGGCTTGGGGCTCCAGCTTTCTTGCCATTAACACAGCAAGAAAATCCTACAGATGCAAGCAAGCTGATGTGTGGGAACTTAAATGTAAAACAGTGAGGCAAAGATTTAAATGCTTATGTTGCATCTAGTATGTCATAATTGAACCTTTTATTTCAAGTCTGTAAAGCCCATTCCTCTCAAGAACACCCTACCTCTGTGTCTACCCTCACATCACCATGTTGATCACTTGGACCCCTTCTCTGTACAATATATACACAGAAAAAAATCAGACTTTCTTTTCCACAGACCACCATTTCTCATAGAATTGGTTATTTCCATTAGAAAGGATCTACAATGATCATCTGGTCCAACTGCCTGACCACTTCAGGGCAGACCAAAAGTTAAAGGGTATTAAGGATCTGGCACAGCACCCAGATGAATCTCATACAATTGGCCTTGGCCAATTGATCCAGCTTGCCCAGATCCCTCTGCAGAGCTTTCCTGCCCTCAAGAACATCAACACTTCTGCCCAACTCAGTGTTGTCTCTAAACTTACTGAGGGTGCACTCAATCCCCTCATCCAAATCACTGATAAAGATATTAAATACAACTGGTCCCAGTACCAAGCCCTGGGGAACACCACTTGTGACCAGCCACTAAATGGATACAGCTCTATTCACCATAACTCTTTGCACCTGGCCATCCAGCCGGTTCTTAATCCAAAGAAGAGTAAAACAGGGTCTCAGTGCTCCATAAATGTTCCTGCATGAGTCCAGTCTGCTCTCTGGCCCAACACTGAGCTGTTTTCATGCTCTCTAGATTCCTCCCATGCCCTTCTCAACCTTTCAGGTTCCTCCATTATGTCTTTACATCCAACTGATACAACACAAGCAGCCATTCTCACAAGCAGTGCTTTAAATTAAGACTGTTACATAAACGGTTGCTAAACTCTCACAGGAGGCTGCTTAGGTAATATGGTACATACCTCCCTCAGCTGTATGCCACTGTCGCATCTAAAGAGTAATCCATTTGGAGGGATGTATAAGGTGTCACCTGTACAAGCAACAGATCATAGGATTTCATACAAGAAGCAACATCACAGAGTTCTAAGCCAATTTTCTCTTTAAAATTCCACTGCTCTCTTGCAATCAAATTTCACCTTTTGCTATTCCTGAAGATCAGATATTTTTCCACAGAATCCTTCGTGCCTGAGCCTGGCCTCCAGAGAATCAAAGCCATGTTCTGAACCATGCCTTCTAGGCTAAGATTTTGCTGCAGCAAACCATGTTTACTGCCAGTCCTTCTTGTGGGAATTACCATGTCCACTAGCAACAAGGGGGAAAGTGGCTCAGCAGTCTTTGGCCAAATGAACTCAGGGGAAATGCAGAATGAGGGGCCTTTCAGTGATTCAAAGCCTCTTTTGAACTCCTCTTTTTTAAGTTTTCTTCAACTATTAAATAGCTTTTAACTGCCAGCACCATGCCAGCTCTTCACCTGATGAGACAAGTTTAACCTTCCACATTCCCCTTATGAAGGGGATGGAATTTCATTATATGAGTGCAAAGAAAAGGTCGTCACAGGTTAAATTGTTGAGAATCAAAAAATTGATTTCCTTAGTATCAAATAGCTCTGCACTTGTTGAGAATTCCTCACCTTCTAAAAAACATAAAGTATGGGCCTTTCCTGATGGTTATGATTCCACTGATGAGCAGCAAGGAAAATAGTTGGAGTCTCCAAATGCCATAAACAGGGTAATTCCTAATTTCTGTTTGCAGAGCCAAACACAGACAGCAGAGTACATAAGCTGCTAAATCTTGTAGTACTTGATGCACCATAATCCTCAAGCAGACACATGGCCCACGACAGACTTGTGTGGTTTGCATCTTAAAGTCACACACAGCTTTACAACCAGGCTTTTTTCAACAACCATTGTGCTATTTTTGTTCTAAGCAGGCGAGTTTCTGATTCCAGATTTTGTAATAAGTGAAGCTGAGACACCAGATACCTGCAGCCTTTCAGCTAGCACTGGAAAGCAGGACCACCATAGCCGTTCTATTGAATAGTAGCACCCAAATTGTAGCATGACAGCACAAAAGCCCCAGTGATTATTTGCACTACCTACTGCAGCACAAAGCTAATCAGAACCTCTCCCACTGTCTTTGTGACTGCTTACAGAGTGAAAATATGCAAAACTGCAGATTTCTAAATTGATTTAAACCCCATTAAAATTAGAAGACAATTGCAAAAAAGGTGACTCCCAGCCTGCTACAATGGCAAGGTACTTCTTTGGAGTCCTGCATGGATCAATCACATAGCTGGTCACTGCTCAGTCAATTCATTTTCTATCCTAAACTGTGATTTATGAAAACGCCTAAATTGGCTCTAGATGCTTTCTCCAGAACACCAATGTGAAATGCTGGGAGGGGGCTGGCAAGGCACAATGAGATGCTTTTTCTGGTTCACAGCCATATTATACATTTGTCTCACGCTATATCTTAGTTGCAATTTTACTTGTTAAATTAATTACTCAGAAGCAGTAATTATCCAAAAGAGCACATGGGGTTTGCCCAGTATTACACTTAAGAGTGTGAAACTCACTGGGTACAGAGCTGACTGGCTAGAAGCTGTTTGCACAAAGAGTGTTTTCCAGTACTGACAAGATGACAAACGTGAAAGCACATCTTTGAAAACTCCTTGCCTATCATACACAATCACTGAGTATTAACATTTTAAGGAGCTGGGCAGAGTGACCACTCTGTAGCAATTTTCTTGATCTGCTAAATACAGGTACAATTCCAGCACATTCATAATTTGAGTTATCAAAACTGAGATCCATAAAGCAAGTCCTACAAGAGAATATTACTGAAACTTATCTGAATGCTTCAAATCAACATTTATAGCCTATTCCATAGATTGGAGCTTCCAGAAAACTACTCTTTATTATTGTTGTTGCTTTTTAATAGATTGTAACAAGTCAGTTAAGCTGATGAATTCCCAATATAAGTTCTTCCACCACTAATAGCTCCATGAAGGAATAAACCAGTGTCCAGTGTTAACTAAAAACACAAAACAAGTTTTAGGACCTACCGGGAGGAATGAAGAACCCTGTTGTGACTCTGTACATATTGCCCATATTATGTTACACGTTGAATTCCACAATTGTTCAAGAGAATTAGAAAACTAAAGGAAAAAGGATGATCAAAGGCATGGACTGGCTCCTGCTCAAATTTCATCTAAATAAATTACAACTGCTTATCCTGGAAAAGGAGGTACCTGGATAAAAGATACAACAGAAAAATAAACTCACAAGTGACAAGAAGAAGGTAAGCATGGACTTTTAATCACCTCTTCCAATTCAAAAATGAGGTAGCAGCAAATGAAGTTACTCAGCAATAGGTTTAAAACAAAACAGGAATATAGCTTCATAAAACCAATAGGAAGGCTCTGGAACACACTACCACAGGATGTTGTGCTTTCACAAGGTACTTCTCTAGCTTGAGTCCTTCTACAGTTTAAAAACCCCTTTGTCCCAGAATGACCACATTGACAGGGCTCCACCTACATCCATCAACTACTTTTGACTATTCAGATTCTAATTTGGCTTTTTATTCTTCTTTCCATCTTCTCTGTCAGTGATGCAAGTATTTCTCTACACCTGAGCACACCTGCTGTCATAAAGCATCTTGCTGCTACACTAAAAATAAGCTAACTGCAAAGCAATTTAGCCTACTCACCAACTAGGAACCAAGATCCGATGCCAGTCCCCACTTACCCAGATCCTCAGGAGTGTCAAATAACCGCTCACATAAGTAGTAGTCATCTGGATTCAAGTAGGGCAGTTGCTTCAGCAAGCTCTGCTTAGGAATGAGATACAAGACCTCTGCAATATCCCCATCCTCAATAATTGACATCCGTTTGACTGAATTTCGGAATTTCACCTTTTCCAGCACCAATTCCTCAGGTTTACTTGATCCACACAGCTTCCTAAAGCTGTTTAAGATGGGGAAAGATGGCATTTCTATTTGGAAGGTGCTAGTTCACGCAGTCAGACTACTACTTGCAGCACACTGCCCTTACCAATCCTTCTCGTTTTCTCTTACCCAGCAAAGGAGATTAAGGAAGATATATTTTTAGTGATTATCTTTAAGAGATTATGACAGTATGCTTGATCAGGTGACTGCCATCTAAAACTATTGTAATCAGTTGCAACTCATCCCCGGGAATGCAAAAATCAGGAGCAAAACCATAAAGAGTATCTGGAAATCAGATTAATATTCAGGACAAGAGACAGAACGTAACTGAGTTACATAAGAGGATTAGTTTAAAATCAAAAAACCTTGCTGTGTCAAAAATCTTATTATGGAAGAATCATCATCATAAGCTACAAATGCACATCTGTGCACTTCATCTACCATGCCCCTGTTCCATTCCAGGTCTGTATGTATGCTAAGGCAAAAAGGTTATAGTAGAGTATGTTGGTTCTCCTTTTTGAGGAGTATACAAAGGAGGGTTAGCACTGCTTCATAAGCAGATCTCTTTGGAGAAATCCCTTCTGGAGCTTTCACTGCCTATTCCAAACAAAAGCACTTAAGCTTTCTCCTAACTATTACACATTGGTTGGCTTGTGCTCTTCCTCTCCACTTTCCTGTGTAGCTGACAGGAGAAGCTTTGCAGACACAGTGCCAAACCTTCCTGCTTCACTTACGAGAGGTATTTACATTAATCCAATTCCAGTGACTTGCTAATCTAATCATCTAATGAATATTTCTCCCTGGTTAAAGGCAGAGTTAATCATCAACAGGGCATGGGAAAGTCACAGGAAATTCCAAAGCAAAAGATAAAAAAAGAAACAAAGCCAACGAAATTAAACCTAAATCAACATTCATCATGTGAAAGAGATTCGCAGGTAGACCCCAGACCAGGACTTGCTCAGATGCAAGTCCCACTTGGCTTCTTTACTCAGCCAAACTCGCAGAGACAATTGCCCAGACAGCGTTTGGCCCAGGCTTTCAATTCCCCTTACCACACAGAATTTAGCTATAGCTACAAAATGACTTGGTGCAGTAACTGCAGTAAGGCTTTTGCTAAATTAGAAGGTGAAAAATCTCCAGCAATAGACTTACTGAGCACAGTGAGATACTGTCATTTAATTCTTCCCCATAAACGCACAGCTGAAATACTGACTACAGATATATACAGGCCTTGAAGACTGCTTTTATTTATTATTTTAAAGAGGAAATGTCTCACAAATCCAGATTTTGATCATTTATTATTATACACCTCCTATGAGGTCAATTACTTATTTTTCAAGTAGTACAACTTCTACATTATCTTGAAGACAAGCCCGAAATCAGTCCCCCATAAACAGCCATTCTCATGGGTTTAAAATCAATCCCAGACACAGTAAAACAAAGCCAGAATAAATCTGCACCACTGTACTAATTTTAATGGGGTGTTGCTAATGTATATTTGAGGAAGAGCTGAGCTGGCTCAATAAACATAGCAGTTCAAGTTCTGCCTTAGAGTACCTCTATCCAATCAGAGACTTCAGCAAATGCCATGTTTTAAGCATTCCCCATAGGAAATTATGCTTTGCATCAACTTTCCAACCTCTCCTAGGTTTCCCAACCTGCTGACCTGCACACCACAGCTACTCAATGGGAAAGACAGATCTGAACCTTCAGATGCTTCTACCACTTCAGCTGAAGGTGGGTTACCCTCAGTGCTTAAGGTAAAAGGACAGCTCATAGGCAATGGCTGGATGCCCTCTAACACATGTATTTATCAGTTTTGTGTAAGAGTTGTCGCTGGGTAATTGGTGAAGGAATTTGACATCTGACAACAGCAGATGTGACAACAGCGGATGTCAAATCCAACTTCATCAACACGTTAAGGGGGACTTTGCCCTTTGAGGTCAGTGAGGCAAAAGCACACGCTGCCCTGAGATTAACTGCTGCAGAAGTTAATTCTCAGGAAGCAGAAAGGTGAGCTCTGCAGTAACTTTTTGAAGTGTTGCAATAACCACTACAGCGTGGCTGCCTCAATCCTGGAAGGAAAGCTTGTCCTTTGCTGGAGTCTGGATGTGCTGGTTTAAGACTGACTCCAAGCTTCCCGTTGTAGTCACATGAATTCCAACTTTCCAGCTACATTCACCTAGACAGTCCTTACACCAGCTATTGCAATGAGTACTAAACTAGTATGACCTGTTGTGTAGCAGTAGGCAGAAGAAACTACCATCTTCTCCCATATAATCAAACACCATATAAGCCTCTATCAATTCCTTTATCTCACAGTTTGCCCAGAAGAGCTGCAACTGAGTGACAGAGGTGCAGACCATGCAGGGATCTGTTTCTGCACTTGGCAAGCTCCTGCAGTGTTAGCTTGGGAAGCAGCAGAGATTAGGGTTCCTTATCCCACAGTATCCCCACTACAGAAGAACTGTGAGTGCTGTAGAAGGGTCCAATGTTATTTCAAGTAATGAAGTGCAATCCAATCTCCTGCCACCAAGAGGCATGGGATTGGTGGGGAAACATAGGAGCAGCTCAAAGAACAGATACTAGCTGCTGCTTATAACACAAAGCAGTATGATTTTTTTGGCTAGTGTTTTTTCAAGTCCAGGATATGTCTTTAAGAGTCTCCATCCTGTTCATGTGTAATCACAGAATACCAGGTTGGAAGGGACCTCAAGGATCATCTGGTCCAACCTTTCTATGCAAAGCGTGACCTAGACTAGATGTCTCAGCACCCTGTCCAGCCAAATCTTAAGTGTTCAACATTGGGGAATCCACAACTTCCCTGGGGAGATTATTCCAATGGTTGATTGTTCTCATCGTGAAAAATTTTCCTCTAGTATCCAACCACAATCTTCCCAGGAATAACTTGTACCCATTACCCCTTGTCTTTTTCACACATGTAAAATATAAAGGACAAGAAGTAGAAGTGATCGAAACAAGACCAGGAAGTACCAGAGCAGCTTCCGAGTCAGATGAAGGGCTGTTCAGAGCAGTTAGTGCTCAGGGTCAGATCCATGTGTCCAAGGTAAAAGACGAGGCCTGAGACAGCCTTTTACACCACACTGTTACCAGGCACTGGAATTTAGCCTTAGCCAGAATCAGACAGTGGCAATCTCCTATGACTTACGTCAAGCACTCAGTTAAGAGGAAAAGATTGATTTCTAATATTCTTGCTGAAGAGAAAATGAAAAGGCAAAAAACACAAAGGCATAACCCTGTCCTTATGTTTCTTGAAATACATTCCCAGAAACCCAGGGCAGCCAATCCGTAAGTAGTCATAGAATGGTCCGAGTTGGATGTGACCTTAAAGCTCGTGCAGTTCCAACCCCCTGCCATGGGCAGGGACACCTTCCACTAGAACAGGTTGCTCCAAGCCCTATATTGAGGAAATTTCTTCAGTATCTGCCAAATAGCAGAATACTTTTAAATCACTGCCAATTCAAAGCCATGTCTAATCCAAGTAGTCAGAGCTGGGGGCTCTAGCCTTCACAGAGAACAGTGTGAGGTATAGGCACTTCCCAGACTGCCAGTTTTCACACGGAACTGGGTATGAGACAGGAATTAGGCAGAATAGCTATTTTAAATATTTTATCTCATTGCCAGCTTTATAAATATTTTATTTATAAATATTTTCAGCCATCCCAAGACCATTTCCTATTCAATCCCCTCTGAATTCACCAAACTAATGGGCTGCCTGCATGATAAAAATACATGCATATTTCATATACAACCAGGAATAGAGGCTTCTGTACCAGCGTTACTAGAACAGAGTTAACAAGAATTGTGACTGCAATCCACAAATGAATTGTGGAACAGAACAGCAGGTACTGAATAGTAGCAAAAACCATAGAAGAAATACCCCTTCGTCCTCCTGAGTAACAGAGGACTAAAGTGGCCCTTCAGCTAAATAAAAAGCAGATATGTCCAGTGTACTAATGCTCTCTATAATTGCTTGGGCCATCAGAATTAAGCTTCCTGCAAATGCATTTCAGTGCGACTTCATTCTTATCTTGAAAGCAACACAAATTCCAACCAAAACACCCAAGAGATTGAAATCAGCCATAACAGATCAGCAAAATCGAGCTGCAAAGACACATCAAAATAAAACCCCAGAAAACAAGGTAAAATGAAACAAAATCTTCCTAAGGAAGAGCCAGCACTGGGTGTATTTACACCAAGAAATACAGTTATTCAAACAATAAAATAGCTAAAACAGCAAGCGAGATTAAAAATAGTCATTCCAACATTCAAGTTTATGCACATGAAAAAGAAACAGAAGCTTTCTACTTGTGGTAAAATTACTCCATACACACAGCTTTTTCACTACTGACACACAATTTACTTAAGGCTGCAGGCTGAGCTGCACTCAGCTATTTACTGTAAACTTGAGGAAACACTTCATCCACACAACGGAGAGAAAACATCCACATGCACATCTTTAATTTCTTTACCTAAACGTCCAAAACAGGCAGTCATCTTCTGGGCATACTGACACAAGCCATTCTCCCAGTAGGGTTCCTCACCAAGGACCTGCTCACTCATTGCTTCAGAAGCAGCTGCCTTTCTCTGCAAAGTCAACCAAGTACTGCTTGCTTGAGACTGATCAGACAAACAGCGCTTTCTCTTCCAATTTATCACCATTAATAATTCAGGTACTACATAAGATCTGCTGAGCTTTAACAACCAGTAGTGCAAAGCTACTTTGTGGCTTTTGAAGTAATCACATCTTAAGTCTTTAAAAAGTACCTCAGCTTATCATATTCCAATAGCTTACACAAAATACTTTGAAATTGCAGCAAAATCCATTCTCTTGCTGCATGAGCAGATATACTGTTGGGGTTATGCTCAGATCAGCAAGACATCCAAAACAGTCAGCCAGCTCAAACCCAGAGACAGAAGTACCAAAGCTAACGAAACGTGCCATGAGATACTCCAGCAAGAAGACAAGTCCACTGCTCTAAGAGCACCACTAGTTCATCATATGGCATCACACACCTCAATGCTATGCATCTTCTGGAGACTGAAAACAAAACAAGAGCCCAGGTGCTAACATCATCATGTCCTCTGGTACTTTCAGGCACAATATATTTCAGAGTAACCGAGGCACCACAGCCAGGAAGAACAGGGAGGAGGTATTTTCTCAGCTCACTCACAGAGGCAAGAACACATCTAATCTGGTTATCTTGGCTGATAAGGAAATACAGGCGAGCTGACTCAGCAGTCCTGCTCCCAACCAACCACAGTGACCACACATACCTGTTACTGATCTGCTCTTCAGAGACTAAAACAGAGCTCTATCATACTAACTAGGGGAGAAAGGGCATAAGAAACTCCACTACAAATCACACAATCAATGACACCTGCTTAACTATTTACTTGCAGCATGGCTTTGGCTATACTCTCTTAATCCAGGTGACCATTACCAGTGAAGCATAGGTGTTCCTCATAAACACATATGCTCCTTGTCTAACACACTTGTTTTTTCTCAATTCACTTAATACTGCTTCCTCACTAATATCATATCCACTCAGGAAAAAATATTTAGTAGAGATCATATGACTACTGATGTCCATATTAAGCAGTTATTACTAAGTAGACACTCTAAAAAGAGATCTGCACTAGTATATAAATGACATAAATTTTGCTCACAACAGATTGAAAAAGCCTAGTTATTAATATTTAATATTATTTCAACAATTTACGGTCTATAAAAGCATAAGATATATTTTTAAAAGAATTCAGAGCACTGCCATTTTTATTGTGCTAAAAGCTGTGAAGCATCCACGTAGATATATGAATTTTACAGTTTGCAGGTCTCTACCAAGTTAATTACTGGTTTCAACCCATACAAGGTTCTACAAGGTAAGCTATATGACTGCCTGTGGCAAGAGGAACACAGAGACCACAGAGCCACAGGGCATCTCTGTATCGGCAAAAAGAGTGGCTTACTGAAAAGGGCTGACTTAGCTTACAGTGGTATCAAAAGTAAAACGATTTGTGTTATAATCAGCTGAACAACAAACTTAAACACAAGTCTCCCATATAGGCTTGTTATCAAGCTGTCAAGTCAAGGTTTTTTCTTCACTGTTATTAGAACTTACATTTAACTATTCGATCCAAAACACCTGGTTTTTAGCACACACAGGCAAAACACAGCATTGAAGAAAGTCACGAAGTCTGTCAAGTCCATGAAGCCTGGGAATGTCTGTATGAAAGGACAGGAGCGAGTTCATCTCTGAACAGGATGAAGCTACATCTGTATCATCTTCCACTGCATCAAACATTAACTCTTTGAAAACCCATCCAGGGATCTCCTGAGGTGGTACACTGCAATTGAATCTCAGTTTTATATATTAACAGCAAGATTTGCACACACAAGCTATTTTGTTAAACTAATTCAGAAAAAAGAAAGCAGATGTTATTCTCTGTATTGATTTCTTCTTGGTGTTCATTCCAAGACACACATGAAACACCACTTTGCCCTTTATTCTGCTGTTACAACTTGCAACCTAGAAAAAACCTAAGAGCAAACACAACTATGTTTCTATCTCAGGCTTAACTCATACCACATGGTGACAATTTCCTTTCCCAACTGATGACATTTGCAAAATCTTTCAGCTGAATTAAAGCATTGTGCTCAGCTTCCTGTTATCAACTATGTATGATAACTTTCATGGCACACGAGCCTTTGATAACAAAAGCCCAGCTTTGCAGTGCATTGTAAAGCAGGAGAGGCAGCATAACAAGCTCTTGGGAATGCTTTTCCCTTTGCTGTACATTCAGAAATTGACTCTGACTCACTTCCCGAAACCCCTGCATCTACCAAGTTTATCCTTCATGAAGCAGTGCGCCTGAAGATTAAACAAAGATATCTAAACAATATGCCTAAGATTACATCTAATCTTTTTGTTGGACAAAAGGCAGAAAAACACCAGCCATCTACCATCGTGTGCAATTATTAGGTGGGCTAAAATAGCACATAGAAAAATCAGTCACCCAGATGAAATAGTTAAATGATGATAGGGAAAAAAAAACTCTCAATAATGTTAGATAGTTACTGTCTACTGCCTTTGGAAGCCATAAAAGTTCTTTTCAAGCATCTGGTATAGGTCCCTATTAGGGATCAGGTACACATGCACTGGAAGTGAAAGAATGGTTTAAATCAGTTTCATAACTACATAATTTCTTTACTGGCTAATCTACTTCCACTAAGAATACTGCAAGTAAATAACCATAAACTGGTTTTTAGAAGCATCTATTAAAACTTATCTCAAAGCAGGAAACAAAACCATCTGTAGAACTTCAAATTTACTAGCATAAAACAAAATATTAACTCTTCCACATTACTGTTCTGTGACACTTGATAAAAAACCCTCAACAACTTTCACTTTGCTTGTAATTCCCAAACTCACTAATTGAAGCACTTCAAGTCTACCGAAGATTTTTGTAAGACTTAAAATCTGACCAAAAGATTTCTCAAATGATTTTTCTGCCTTCTGCAGGAAACTGGTGTCTGTGAAGGTTTAAAGCTAAAGCAGAGACACAACCAAAATCCCAACCTGTGATACAAAATGTGCAGTGCCTTTGGAGGCAGAAAGCTGAAAATTCATATATTCTTGATCCGCCAAAGGAACCAAATGAAGTGGCTTCATCATTCCCTTTCCCATCATTTGATCTTTACATGAATTCTGCAATCAGTTCTGGCTATAGCTGTCCTTTAACAAACCAAGGAATAACCTTGCATTTACTGAATTTGCAGTGTCCCTGCTTTCTAACACCTGCGCCTAAAGGCATTTTCACCTAGGTCTCCATTCCTTGGTGCGCTATTCATGGCTGGCTACTGCTGCTACCCAGAAATGAAGAGTAATCTCTGTAGCACTGCATCTGCAATGCCCGTTTATTTCCCTGTTAGCCACCAAAGGCCTCAGGTACACTGAGACAAGTCCTAGTGAAGAACATCACCAGCATCCAGATGAATTACTGCCACACCCAGAACAGCCTATAGACAGCCTATTCCACCCTATTTAAATAAGCAGCAAAACTATTTGCTGAAATCCATTTTTGGCATTTAATGCCATTACGGCTATCAAAGTAAGTATCTGCTTCCTTAATCAATGATTCAGATGATGAAAAAATAGCAATATTAATAAATAGTAAGAAAGTAAAACTGAAGGGCTGGAATTTCAGATTTGGGAATTGAGAAGCAACCTGGATTTTGAGAAACATGCAGCCTCTGTGCTCCCACAGACTTGCCTGAGCCATTCCCTTAATCCCTTTCATTGTGTTTCCCTGTATCACCTTCTCCCCTCGAAAGGGATTTATAACAATAGGTACATTAAAGACTGAAGTTTTCAGATTCTATGATAATGGGTACTATAGAAATACCACAGATAATAACAGTGGGGAGAAACTGGTCAGCATTAAAAAAAAGAGGTTATCTAAAGCATAGCTGAGAGCTTCTCCTTGATCTTAATTACCTTCCAACTTCGTTACCATATTTCTTAATGATGTTCCAATACATTGCAGCTCTTACTTGAAACTAAAGGTGCTCATTTTCCCTGCGAATCATGTCACCAGATAATGCAAACATAACTAACTCTCTACCTCTCTGATGTGAAAATTTCATCTTTAGCTATCCTGCCCTAAACAAGCAAAATCGCTCTTAATCTGGTCGCTGTGACTAGAAGAGTGCAGTTATCAGTTTATGACAAAAGGTATGATTCAACCAAAGGCCATTTACCTTCCTTTATCAACCCCAATGTTTATTTCAGACTAGTAATGGAAAAAAAATAAATCTCTGTCCTTGACTATTTTGAGGCACAAAATCACAGCGTGCATTAATGGATCCATCTATTGCATTATTACAAGATGAGGTGGCTCAGCATTTTATTTCCTGGCAGTACAAGGCTAATCTATTGATCTATAATGTCAAGAAGAATGAACTATATATTCTTGCAGCAAAACCAATCCTTTTTACTTATACATAGGAAAAAAAAACCCAACAGTAATTGCTGACAACTGATGCAATTTTGTAGGTAGGATGTAGTGAGAGCTATATGAACTCTAAAAACAGCTGCACCCCCAAGTCTCTGTATGATTGAGCAACTCACTCGCCCACACAATTCAAGTGCTTGCCTATCTCAAAGCTTATAAATAATCCCACGACTTCCGTGGGGCCGAGCACTGTGCTTGAAGTTAAAGAGACGCCTGAGCCACTCAAGGGAATAATTAGCAAGAAGGATCCTAGCAGAAGCTGGCAGTCCTTCAGATAGTCAGTAGGGAACTGTTCTTTTTCCCTACTCCTCAGCCATGTTTAGGTATCATGTATTTAAACAGAACAAAGACTTTAAAGATAAATGTAATTCCTTTAATCAGACTTTTTTTCTTTACTTTTCCTTTCTTGAACCTTGACATTTTTCTTTGAGCTGAAAGGAGAAACCCTTTGTAACATTCTCTTCACAACACAGACTTCACAGTAACTGAGACAGGAGTAAGCTGGGAAGCAGAGATCAAAGTTGAAAGCTCAGTGCTCTTTCAATCCTCGTATTTATTTCTTGTGCCTTTATAAAGAGCTGTGCGCTACAAGCATGATATCAAAGAAAGTACCACTCCTCTTGTTCTGTATTAAACTGGATATTATTATGCCAGCTCTCCTGACAAGTCACACAATGACAGAAATATACACAGCAACTTTACTTGCATGCTGAACAAAGAGATATATTAGAGGAAAGTCTTCCCTAGGTCACTGCAGGCCTTCCTGAACATCTTAAGTTAACATTCCCCATTCTCTCCTAACAGTGCATCTTCTACTGCAGCTGTAGAACCAGCACACATGATCAGATAAAGAATTAGCTATTATTCTTGCTGCATCAAACTTTCAAGGTCTCCAACATCATAATCATTCTCACAGCATGGCATAACTGTAAAAGGAAAACTTTTGCAGTCATACTGCCCTCTCCTAGCTTCAGTGAAGAGATTCCATCTTCATACTATAAGGACTAATTTAAGTACCTACCAGAAACCAGTATAAACTTTTTGTCGATGTCCATCAGAACTAAGAATAGGAGGTTACCTTTCTATATAGTGGAAAGTATGGCACTGCTGCACGATGCCAGAAATTACATCAGATCAGTTCGGACACTGCCAACATTCCTACTAAAAGCAGCTTTAAATATGCTGTGTTGGCTAATCATTGTTTTGTAATTAAATAAACCCTACGGCACTGCTGAAGCCTTCCTCTTGTGGTCAGCACTATCTTCTGGTTAAATCAGCTGCACGCACACACACAAGTGATCAAGAGCTGTGTTAAAAACTAAGAAACTGCCTGTTAAGCAAAATTATGACTCATAGCACCTCACTTCTCACCCAGGAATCACATTCTGTACTGGCAAAAATACAGCGTGGACACATCTGAAAATACATTGATGGGGCAGATGAAAGACTTGGAATTCAGTTCAATTTATTCATGACAGGAAATGACATATAGTGTACTATATAAATATTGGCATCTGATAAAATGAGGTTTTGGTCCTCTTGGGTATCTCATGGTCTCATTTTGCTTGTTTTTTCTTGATAGTTATGAGGAATCTACTCAAATAAGCTCTATAATCTGGCACAAAAGGAAAAGCAACAGCCAGAGGAACACAGCAAACTCCCAAAGCTGACAGGACATTAAAAAGGAGAAACACGTCCTTCCCTTGACAACAGGTACAGCTGGGTTTGTTCTTTACCAGTGCCACTCAACACGCAACAGGCCTTATCTTATGATATTTTCCTGACGTACAACGCTGTGAAGCTGTGCCTGTCAAATCCTATGAGAGTTATTCAAAGATAGTACTAAATCAAGAGTCTTGATCATTCAGTAGAAGTGGAGGGCATTTGACATGTAGTAAACTACAGTTTTCAAATAGAAAGTAGGAAATAAGGTCTTACAATACTGGGAAAAATCATTCCATTGGTCTCAAAGTATAGAAATGCTAAATGAGTCAAACTGAATAGCCACAAAGAATCTAAGACCACTACATCAACTGCTTGATTGATATTTACCATCTTGTATTTGCAAGAATGACTTACAACAGTATTTCTTCAGCAAGAATTTCTTGATCTTATCCTGCTACTGCTTTACCAAATGCCACCTATCAAGGTTATGACAGTCAGTCACGTGTACTGTGGGCTACTAACAAAAGTAGTTTTTCCACCCAAAGAACTTTAAACAAAAGCATAGTTTTTAAATAAACTGTAACTAAACCATAATGTAAGTCAAGATGGTCCTGCCCACCTTTGAGAGAGAATCTGCTGCTGCATTCTTAGTCATCAGAGTCTTTATACTTCCTGGTACTTAAAATACATTAAATGTTGCACCTAGACAGTTACTGCACAATGGGAGGTCTGATTCTTCAGTTTATGTAGAGTGCATACAACTAGTGTGTACTAGGAGGTTGGTTTGTTTGGAGTTTTTAATATGTCAACACTCCCTCAGTGCAGAGCAAAGCTTTGTTTTCTCTTACTTGTATTGACATTACCTCCACAGCACTTGTTTAATATACTGATTTAGCACTGACACAAATCAATGCCCAAAAACAAAAATCCCTTTTCCATGCAGTTCACCTTCCACAACCCTTCTGGTATTAACACCCTTTACGCACCTTCATGATTTTCAGTAGACGTTTTATCCTGGTATGATTTAGGAATAGCTCCGCAACTGAGAATAGCAAAACAACAAATAAAGAAAGCGGGCAAGCCAGGCAATCTGTCAGGCTGTGGCACTAAAAATTGATTTATGAATGCTTCTTCTAGCAGCACTGAGCAGTATTTTCAGATGAATCAGTTAAAACAGGTGCTGACCACCACAGGATTTATCTGCAGAGAACATTATGTTATAAACACATGCTGGGCACATTTTCAGACTGGAACTAGTTGGCAGTTTCCAGTTACTTCCTTTTTAACTATGAATGAATTACAAGATAATGTATTATTTTGTACTGGTTTGCTGATTGTTTTGTTATGTTTTTTTCCTCATATTTATCCTTTTTTTGGAACCTAAACCCTCCCAGTACTTTTCCCAGAATCAACTAATTGATTCTGAAGGAGTAAAAAGATTCAGTTCTGCAGCTGCTTACTGGATTATCATCAGAATAAGGTCAGGCCTCCCAGCTCAAAAGAGAGAGCTGACAAAAAGAATCCATGGATGATTCCTCTACAGTGTGAAAGACGGTATGTGAAACTCATTAAAAATGAAAGTAAAACTATTTGTTTTCATTATCCACTTTAATGACAAACAATTATCCCCAACAGTATCTCTTTACACAGTGGATTTCGAAAAGGATAAACGTCTCAATTTCCTCCTAAAGCTCGGGAAGAGAAAGTGTGAACACTACGGAGTAGCAGGGAGAAGTAATCAGTCTTCTCTCCTGTACCTTATCAGCTTTGCAGATCAAGAATTTATCTACTATGACCCAACAGTGAGATTTCCATATCTACACACGAGGTCATCTGCACTAGACAAAGCAGGCAGAGATAAAAGCAAGGCTTCTTCCCCAGTTCTTAGTGCTAGTCAGGAATGGAGAACCAGATGTTCATCTTAACTTTACTATAATGAAACCCCACGAGACATGAGCAAATGCTTGTTTGATCAATACATTCACATAATCATAGAATCATTGAATGGTTTATGTTGGAAGGGACCTTAAAGCTTATCCAGTTCCAACCCCCTGCCATTGGAAGGGACACTTTCCACGAGACCAGGGCTCAAAGCCCTGTCCAACCTGACCTGGAGAGTGATATGGTAGTTTCCCACATCACAACAATATATAAACAGTTGATTTTAACCAAATGCTGTTGTTTTGCACTTCTGTGGAGATTAATTTATATTAATGTAATAAATCCAAAATAGTATTCAAAAAATAATAAAGAAAGGAGAAGGGAAAAAAGTAATTTTGCACACCTAATTCAGCACGCATCGAGAGAAATAAAAGAAATAGAACTGCTATCTCTAGTTCAACATTAGGTGAAGTGTTTGGCTTACAAAGACTAATCAATAACAGGGAAAAAAAAAGAATTGTTGTTATAAATAGCACAAAGTTTGGGCTGGGGGTAAGAGAAAGTGATACTTTTCATAAAGAGATATACATAATTCTTTAATACATCTATCTGCACATTTTTAAGTTCCAGATCCATGAAAATAGATTATATCTGTGTGAGGCATTATTTTTAAGAGCCAAATAATGGATTAGACAATGCAAAGAAAAAATAACTTTACTTCTTCCAGCTCTAATGCCTAAAATCAAATGGGTACCCCAAGGGCTTGTTTATCTGTTAGACAGTAAGCAACTACCCACACTTGAGTTACAAAGAAAGCTAAATATATCTTTTCATACTGATGCCTCTTCCCCCACCTTTACCTAACATTGAGGTATTAAAAAAAAGAAATGTTTACTAAGCAAACTCAGATTTGTGTGCCTCTTGGATGAAAAGAGTACCCACTTCAGATCACTTTGTTGCAACTTATCACCAAAACCATGCTGCACACACTTTTGGTGTTCAGAAGCAAAGTGCTTTGAGTCTCATCTCCTAGTAACTCTTGCAGGTTGTGACACGCTGGCATTCTGTACTGCACAGTCATACCTGCAGCACCTTGGAACAAGGAAAAAGCACCGTTCACCAGCAGCAGCAGCTGCTCCATATCCTGCTGCTTGCCTCTCTGGGCAGAAGCAAACAGAAGTGACAGACGCTTGCGGGACAGCCAAGAACTTGTAGGTGTGCTCAGTCACCGATTGCACAAGAGTGTTTCCTCGAGTTAAATGGCAAAGAAAGCTGCTCTCTATAGCACCCTGAAAGATCAGTTATCAGCTTTTAATTCAAAGCATTAACTAACAATACTTGGAACTTGCATGCCACCTTACCCTATAAAAGCTGTTTCTACACAACCTACCCCACAGCAAGAGCATGCTGTCCTCATCTTTACCTAGAAGAGAAACTGCAAAACAGAGCAGTGAATTACCTGCCACAAAACCACACATGCAGTCAGAGCTGGGTAACAAGCCTGCTTCATTCCACTAAATTGCACTCTAGTCCTTATATTAAAAACTCTAGTGCAGCACACAAACACATGGCTGCCTGCACATGCTTCAGCCACATAACGAAGTCCACTGTCCACAAAATACACTGGACTGAGAAGGAGTTTAACTGTTAAATCAGCAAAGAAAAACAAACTAAATATCTCTATCAGAAGCATGCCAAGTTCAGCTTAACAGAAGCTCCACAGCCTATTTTCCTTCTGTAAATCCAAGAGCTAATGTCCCATGGATGGTTTACCCTGTGGAATTAATCAACAGAGATATCCATAGCAGAGCTATAGCCCAGGACAAACCTTTGCCGTTTGCGGAGCTCTGATGTATTTCTAGTTCCATTTACGCTCTCAAGTAGTAATGTTTCTGGACCTCTAAAGCCTTTCAGAGTACAGAGGACAAGCTGGAGGAACAACCAAGGTCCTTCAGAGGTGGCTCACTGTATGGCTTTACTCCCAGTATTTGCTGGGTTGAATAGTACTAAAGGGAGTGGCTCAAGCAAAATAGGTGTGTCTGTGTTCCCAAACAGTTTAAAGGAAGAGTGAATATTTTCCTGTAGATATTCCATTAGTCACCAGGATCATGGTATAGTGTCTTTCAGTGACATGTTCCAATGTATTGACCAGCTCAAAGCAATATTTTTCACACAGCCAGTCTCAAAGGTTGACTACAAAGGGACTTGACCTTGTCCTGAGACTGTTTTCTATTTTACTCATTATATCACCTACACTCCACTGCCTTTGTTTTATGGCTATATTGCACCAAAATGAACGAATGTGGAGGAGAGGGATTGAAGAAACACTGTTGCCACGTTCCACAAACAGTGCAGGCAAAGATAAAATTCCAGGCATCTTCCCTAGGTTCCCACAACACCCCACCCGGACAGAGGCAATTAGGCTGACTGTAAGTGTAGACTTCCAGGCATTTCCTTCTACGCAGTTGTACATATCCAGAAACAAACTGTTCCCTGAGCAGCTGATTTAATTAATCTTTTTATTCTGACAGATTTGCGTCCAACATCCTCAACACCCATTGGGTTTTGCCCTACCTCCGTGTAACATCCTCTTGGCAATACCATTCTCAGAAGTGCCTTCTGTTCTATTCCATTTGTCTGCTTTTCCAGTTCCTCTCCATGTCCTTTAAATCCATCCATAGAGCCCTTAAGCTGTCTTCCTTAACTATTTAATGTCTTCAATTTCCACCCATACGTCCTAAACCACACACTCTCTTCTTTCACTCTCATATTTCTCATGTACCTCAACTACTGATTAGTACCTTTAAGTTCTGTTTCCCTGAAAGGAGGAGAGAGGGAAGACTGACAGAGCAGCTGGATAACCTTGATATCCTAAGAAATGAGACTGAAAAGCAGACAAACACAAGGTGCAAAACCTGAAACTTGCAACCTGAAGCCCTCTCTAGAACACATGTATTGTTCTCTGGACATTATTATGGACTGAGAGATGCTGCTGTAACAAGAATCCCATTTTATCCCTAAGATTTCACTTTAGACAACAAAATCCCCACTATTTTACCTCTAAACATGTATGAAAAGATGCCAGAAACATACAAAACCTTTCAGGTTCCTGGGTGAGAACTGCTAAATCCAACCGAATTATGGCCAAATACTTTTAATTCCCTGCTTCAAACATAAAATCCTGATTTTCCTGAACTCTTGGACTTCATTTTCCCCACAATGAATTGTCATCTTCTCAGCCATCTTGTTAAAAATACACATTCATGCAGACACAGACAAATGTAAGTACAGGCAGAACCTGGTCTCTCTACCTTTATTCTCAGTCTGGCATTCTCTTCCTCTGGCTTTATACATTTTATTTGCTGCCAAATTAAGTGGAGTGCAGGACAGGGCGTTCACCCTGTTTGGACTTTAACATGCCTGACTGAACATGATTAACTCGTCAGAAACCCTGCTTTCTCTCCGCCCCCATTCTGCTTTTTAATAATCAAAGCACTCCACACTTTAATTACCATTACAACCACTCTGATGTGGTAAGAAGATACCATTACTCCTGTTCTACAGAGGAAAAAACCCCAAACACTATATTCCCAGGAAGTGTTGACCACTAGCATTTATGCATTTTCTTTACTCTGCTCCTAATACAACTGTGTATTGTGTATAAAATGGTGAAGATATATAAAATATTGAAGAGGAATTCTGCGGGTTCAGAAAGAAGTTCTCCTGGCCTCAGTAAGAGACAGGTTTGTGAAGTATGCCAGTGTGACTTCTGCAGTTAACCACATTTATAACTTTATTGTTTAGGTTAAGAGATGAAAGAAAAGGAAGATGAGAATGATTCAATATACATCTACATATTGTACAAGTCATCACGCTCACACTGGCTATGTAGTATTAGTAGCTGTAGCGTTAGACGCTATATTCGAGACATATAAACTTGAGTCTTCCCTATGGCTGTGCATGTACATGTACATCACCTCTTTCATACAAGTGATGACACACTGATTTTCATTTATGTTAAATTACCTGAGCATACCCAGCAGTTCTGTACACTATGTGAGAAGCGATCACTCCTCCCATTGTACTAAGTCCCGGGTCTCATCTCAGGAATTTCTGCACACGTTTCCTCATGCTGAGGATCCAGCCTCCAGAAACTCCGGAGAACTTGAGATCTGCTACTGTGCTGCCATAAACATTTTAAGTTGTTCCCATGAAAAAGCTCACACAAATCTCTCCAAGTGACAAGACTTTGAAACCCTGCAGACTATTATGCTCCATAGACAGATGTTTTGGTTGACTACTGAAGCTCAGCAGAGACTTGCTGGCTATTAGTTCTCCAGCAATTTATTTGATTTAGCTTATTCCATCCTACACAGTTCTCAGGCTTATTGTCGTTACTACAGAGTGACTGGGAATAATCAATCCCCACAGTGCAAGGGATATGCAGAACTACACTGGTGAGAGAAAAACAGAAAGACAACAGTGTTCTCCATGAGTCAGTCACACTGACCAACAGTCTGACATCTCTGACATGTAATGGCTTATTTGTGTGATTTTCATTTGCTTTTATTGCTTTGTTTTACCTCCAGACTTCACATAACCCAAACCGAAGCAACAATCCCGAACTACCAACTACCAGAAAACCTACTAATCAGGAATATGATCAGCCACTTTCTGTAGAAAGCCATGGATCTATGAGTCAGCACATCCCTGTTGTATCTAGTGGGAGACATGCAAAGCTGCATGATTTATCTTTCCAGTTTCAAAAGTAGTTCTTCCTAGACAAGATTAGACTATGTTAGCTCAGCCTGCTCCCTGCAAGTTTTTATCCCTGTTGAGATACTCTTTCCATACTACAGATGAGGAAAACACCAGACAAACGAAGCAATCTGTCCAGGACCATAAAACCCTATGCCCAGTTTAGAAAGTGAACATAGGTATCATGAATCCCAACTCAGTGCCATTCCACCATCTATTTGTAGAGAAGTACTTATTTAAAACAAAACTATAGAAGAAAAAAAGACACAGAATTTACAGGGCACAAATAAGCTCTTATCATAGGGAATTAACTTACCCTGTTCCTTCATAGTGTATCTCCTTATTTCTTCTCACTCCAAGTCCCACATAACAGAAAATGCTCCTGCACAGCTCCTGCGGATGCTACAGCATTTGCACCAGAGCTGGTTCGTAGGTGATGGCAGCGGGAGGAAAATGACAAGCACTCTTCCTCCTTACATCATCAATTCTCTCACCTCCCAATATAGGCTGAGACTCCTGATTGCTGGTATTTCTCCTTCTCATTTACACTTTCCACTGGTGTCTCCTTCAGAACTTTTTCCCCTATCTATGAAATTACTGCATCACTGTCAATGCCTGTCTGGCAGCAGAAACAAGTAACCACCCCAGAGCTTGTGCACAGCAATTAGTTTCAAGTGTAACTGCTTAGAACAAGTATTATGCCATGTATTCCATGCCCCAGAAAATGAGACTTTATAGACATATAAAGTGTAGCCTGGCAAGCCCTCCTTTCTTGTGCATTGCTAACTGCATCTAAATTATAGCATTCTACATCTATTTATGCACCTTTTATCCCTGTGTATCCCAGAGCATTTTGTAAACTGTCACATGATTTAAAAGGAGGCCTGCATTAATACAGAGCTACTAGTACCCAGACAGCTCTAGTATCTAGTGCAGCAGCCCGTAGATAAATTCATTATGAGAGAGATTTGGGCCAACGGCAGAACACTGAAGCTCTGTAGTTAGATAAAGACCTTCCCTCCCCCTTCAGATACAATTTGAAATTCTTGCATTTCCATTTCATTTAATGATCTCAATGTTTTAAAAACATTCATTAGCTTGTACAGTGTTTTAATTAGGCAAGGCATAAATAAAGATCTAAAACCTGCAATGCTTCTGCTAGTAGTCAAGAGGAAGCACTTCAGGGAAAAAGCACCTGAACGAGGGCAAATACTGAGTGAGCCTTCTAGATATTCTCCCACATGGCAGCAAAATCATGGTTTCAATGGAGACTGCCTCCAGATCAGCTACCAATGCACCCATGCTCTATAATCTTTCTTAATTCCTTTTGGAATACATTCCTCCTTTTCAGTGCTTTACACTCTGAAGTAGTGAGCTCCATCCTGCATTCCAGTGCTACATGAAGAAACACTTCCGAAATAGCTTTTTCTGGCTTTTAAGTATGTCACCTGCTGCTTTGATGAGGTTGAGGACAAAATTCCTGCATCTTCAGAAATAATAAAATAAAATTAAAATAAAATAAAACAAAAAAAAAAAAGTCATTCTCTACATGCAGAGAAAGCACAAAGATTTGAGACTATTTTATGGTGCCTCTCAACACTGCTCAATTTTACAGGTAAACAAACACAGAAGCCAAGTGTTTCCAACACAATAACCTGAAACAAGACTCACATCTGCAAGAGCACAAGCTATTTATTTTTAGATGCCTAATTCAGGCATCCAGTTTTAAAAATTCCACCCCTATAGACGCCAAGTGCTTTTCCACAGTCACACACTGAGCTAATGACAGCCCTGGTGAAAAGGCCCAGGCATCCCTGTCCTTACAATCATTACCAGAGGGCAAAGAGAAGGAGTAACTTGCATGCTCCCCAACATATCCATGCAGGAAGGAGGGAGGCTGACTCAATTCTACTGGGGTTTCAGTGTACGCTTCCAAGAAATGCAAATATTCCAGTTGTGATACACTGAGCTTTAAATAGTTTCTCAGATTGAAATGGCAGTCTCCCATTACACTTTATTTCAAGATTTACTTAACAACTTGCTCTTTCCTGAAGCTAAGCTGAGTGTTTGCAAAGCTATAAGAACATGCAACCTCCTTCTGCTGTTCCACATTCAGAGGTAGCTTGAGAACTTGCTGATACTGATTGCTCTCCCCTGACATGGCTTTTAATTCAGGAGCCAGGCAACGGATCATTAATGGATAATACGAAGACAAAACATTTGGCAGACACTTGACTGTTGTATGCTTTCTGTTGCCAAGAAACAAAATAGGACCTATTAAAGTCATCTTATTAATTAACTTTTTCGATAATCCCATTTTTTTATTGGCGTCTTGTTGCTTAAACAAATGTTTGTTCTTTCAGAAGGAAGGTGGGTTAAGCTTAAAGAGTCACTTTTAGTACTGTCAGAGCCTGGCATTTAATAGATCTTTACAGTAAATAACTAACAAATAACTTTGGGCCAGATCCTCAGCCAGTTATGGTTGATTTTGTCCCCTGATAAAAAACCCTGTATCTTTCTTTTTGAGAAGATGATGTTAGTGGAAAGATCAATTTACACCATCTGACAATCTGCATCCTGATTTTCTGCCATTTTTTTTCCTTCACCTTTGTACTACTAAAGGATGTACCACAGTACTGTAATCCTGATCTGTTGTTTTGGTCACTGCCTTTAAAATATGTACCGCTGTTTTGTTTTGAATGGTCCTATTTTGATACAAGCTGGTTGCAATTGTGATCCACCTTAATTTCTCAAGAATAAATACTTAAGAAATATCTGTCTATATTTCATTTGCCTCTTTTATATTACCACCTCAAAAGAAGACCCCTTAGCAGTCACTCTTGCACTAAGCTGTTGGTAGCTCAAGTCAAAACATTCTGGACCCAGATTTAAAACAAACCAATGATGAAGTTCTGCCCTTAAGAATCTCTTCAAATCAGTGCTCAGTTCAGGTGACAGCCTCTGCATTTCCAGAACAAGCACAGCATCGTTTTGGGAGGAAACAAGAAGTGTAGCTATTTTCATTCTCATTTCAGGAACACCTATAGGCTTCTACTGAGAGTAGGACGTTACTGGGTAAGACCTGTAAAAATCATAGTAACATCCCTGTACCATTTAAAATCTGAACAGGTGAGATAACCACTGGGCAGAAGACAAAATGAGGATATAGAAAGGAATTAATTAGCCTAAATTTGCATACCACTAATCACTAGCAAAGCCAGACAGAGAAGCTAGAGGTCTTAAAACACTCTAGGCAGGAGTCCACAAGGCAGGTTTTCAGTTTTGTTTGATTAAGTATGGATGCAACTGATGGGAATACTAAAAATGAGAACAAATGAACACTATAGTCCAAATAAAAGAATACTTGTCTCTCTCTGATAACTGTTGTTTAGATAAATCACCATAGATCTGAAGACCAGGGCTCAAAAATCTGTGAGAAAGGGAAAATCTGAAACAGTTAAAAGCTTTTATAGTCCTCTGTGGGCTGTAAGTATAAAGCACAGTTGAAAGATAAGAATACTAGAAGAATTCAGATGATGCCTTGTAACTCTTACTTTTTTTCTGCAAGGCAATTTTTATCACAGCCTATTAGACTATATTAAAAATTCTTTCATTAAAATTTTATTACCACTGAAATGGCTACACAGGAGATGTGACTCTAGAGCAAGAAAATGTCTCTCTTATCAGAGAGATTAAAGCACAGTGATACAGAAACCTAAACAAAAGGTGGGGTTTACAACACTGAATTCAACATCTGTTTAGTCAAAAGCCTTGCTGGAAATATCAGGGTGTTAAACATTAGTGAATCTGAGTAAATAATGTTTGTGGAGTTTTGGTGGTGGTGGTCTTTGTTACAGTAAGAAGAGAAAACTGGAAGTGCAAACACAACAGACCTCAGGAGTATCTGCACTTGGTTTCTAACAAATGAGCAGTAAAGAAAATGAAAGAGTCAGAAATATGCAGGTTTAAAATTGATAGAGGTTGGTAAGTCAAAAAAGGCAGAAGTATTCTTCCTTTAACTCACATCCACATGCTTTTATGCCTGCATGTTTTCTTCACAAGCAGGGCAATGCCATTTGCTTCTAGTTAAAATGAGTAAGGGATGCCTCACAGATGCAGTGGTTCTATTTATTTATTTATTTCCTGTGTTTCAAAGAACAGAAAATGAGAAGCATGTCCACCTGCCATATCTATTCCTACTCCTCAGTGCCCCATGCATTATAAACCACACACTAGGAGCACTGACAGCTCATCTAAGTGCAAGTCCTTTCTCCATTCTGCCCAAATTTTCTGCTAGGGCAAGCAGTATTCTGTCCAGAACTTACATGGGGGACAAGAGACCAAAGATACATGTTGATTCATGATTCATGTTGACCATCACTCATTTGTCAAGACATTTGCCATTGGGATGGAGTTTAAAAGGAAGAGCCTTGACAAGAGCAGTGCTTGGGGGATGGAGGAGATCATTGCTCATGTGAATGCTGAAACTATTCTGGTCAAATTCTGCCTTATGGGTAGCGCTTGACACTATAAGCAGCTCACTGATATCCTTATTGTCCCTTAAGATGTAAGGATGAAAAGGTTTCTGCCTAAAACAAGTACAACCAGTGCCTGCCGACTTCAGACTGCAGCATGCAGATGGGATCACCCTACATTCAGCAACCTGCTGCCATCAGAATCCCAGGGTCTTAAAAGAGAATCACAGAATACAGCAAGCTGGAAGGGACCTCTGGAAATCTCTAGTTCAACCTTCAGCCCAAAGCAGGGCTACTTTGAGAACAAAATCAAGTTGCTTTAGGCCTTTGTCTATCAAGTCCTGAAAATCTCCAGAGGTTGCACAACTCGTCTGGGTAACGTTAGCAAGGGCTCACCACACTGACGGTGAAAGAACATTTCCTCCTACTTAGTTGGGATTTCTCTTGGTGCGATTTGTGACTGCTGTATTCCATCCTCTCAGCATGCACCAAGAAGAGCTGGGGTAGGGGGCTACGCGGAAAGCATGAATCCATTCAGGTAGTTGAAGCCAGCAATGGTAGTTGCCTTTGGCTTTCTCTTCCCCAGGCCTACACAAAGCCGGATCCTTCAGCTTTTCCATGTAGGTCACACCTCCAGATCCCTCACCAGCACTCTGTTGCAGTTGCTCATGGGCCAGGATCTTTCTTGCACAGGAAAGTGAGGGTAAAACTGGAAAAAAACAGATACCACTCCAGAGGAAGAGTTCAGTGCTGAACAGAGGAGAGCAATCACTTCCCTCACCTGCCAGATACAGTCTTGCATATCTTGTGTATCTTACTCCACTGTGCAGTAAGCTTTCAGTGTCACAAAAGCACTGACTGATATCCACCCTGCCTATCAGGACCCCACTAGTCCTTTTCTGCAAAGGTGTTACCTGGCCAGCTGCTCCCAGTCTGCTTGGTTATCCCAAATAGTCTGCATATGTCTTTGTGAAAAGTTCCAGGTTTCCTCCTGGCCCATTCTTCCAGATTTCTTAAATCCCTCTGAATGGCAGTCCTGATTTTCCTCCAGTGCATTGTTTCTCCCAACCTGATGTCATCTGTGAACATGCTAAGGGGCATTCTGCCCCACCTAGGTCATTGATGAAGATGATGAACATCAATGACTCCAGCATCAAGCCCTGAGGTACTACTGCTTGTGACAGGCTGCTAGCTGGACTTCTGAACACTGACACTTTGAGCCTGTAGGTCCAGCCAGCTTCTCACAAACTAGGAGTCCACCCATTTAGTCCATAACCCCCAGTGTGACTACAAAGACACTATGGAAGATCAACTACTTCATATGCTGGCATAGAGAACAGCGAGCACACTCAAGTTCAAACTTGCACCCCTGCTACACACCAAAGGCCAGGCAGAATAGGTTACAGGGTGATCACAACTGGGTGAAACTTAGCAGTTGTTTGTGCTGCGAAATGCTGTTTCATCATTTCAGAAGCCCAAGGTGTTCATATGTTTGCATCCCAAATGGAAATGATCAACACCTGGGTCACCAACTGGGAATTCCTCCCTCCCCTCTGTATTAATAACAACTTACTCCTTCTGTCCATTTTTTCCCTGTTACATTCACTGAAGGGATACCAGCAAGGCCTTTTAACACCTCATTCTCTTGCTATTAATTAACCCACCCTCCTGCAAAGAGCAGAAAGCACCTACGATGGGGTCTGCTGCTTCTATTTAAAGAATGAGCTGCTATAGTTAGCCAGCCATCCCAGATGAATCAGGAAACAATTCCACCCTTTGGCATCCAAGAACCCACGGAACGATTTTGTGAACAAAAATTAATAGAAGCCAATAAGATTTAGCTGGCATTTAACCGAGAGCTTAGTCAGCAATCCCTGCACACTGGTGACACCTACACACTAATTTCATTAGTTTTTATCATGAGTTTCACATTTGTTCCGTGACAAATCAAAGTCAAAAAATAAACCCTCACTCAACAAATCGTTTGGCCTTTTAGCAGGTTGTCCATGCCTGCTAAAGGGAATCAGAAGGCAAACTCATGGTCAACTGTGCTGCCAAAGAAGGCAGCTCCAAACAAATGCCACCTGGAGTACATGTCTGGTCAGAGATTTGAAAGGCTGGATAATGCATACCTTAAAGACACCTACATTGGAAACACAAATCCTTTGTTCCACTCTGAGCAGTTGTCCTTTTACGTGGACACCTTTACATGGATCATGTATTCTTGGAAGCTCAGTTTCCAGATACTTTTATTACAGTGTCACTAATTTTTCCAGCTCACAACTATTTTCAGCTTCAGCTCAAATGCTATTTTTAATCTTAAGCTCTGGCTCATTGCTAGGCTTAATTTTATTGTGTGCTTAAAGACACATTTAGGATCATTCTCATGCTTTTGCAGTGCCAAGAAAATGATACTGGCCATCTCTGGACTAAATTTATTATGACTATTCTTTTTTCATCAATTTAAATACTAAAATAATAATAAACAATGGTGTTACCATCAATTAAAAAAAAAAAATAAAATCCTTACTGAATCTTAAAGTCCAGATTTAAAAGAGGTCATTTTGTATCAAAAGACATGAGACTTTCTTTGTCGTATTCCCAGAGCACCTATACCCTATCCCAATAGGCACCAGTATACCTTGTACAATTGCCTTTTAAAATCTCCAGCTGATCTAGCCATACCAATTGCCCCTCACTTTCCACTCATCTGTCTTGGCAAATGTAAATATACTCTATACTCTTCGCTATTATCATCAATTAATTTGCAAACCAGTAATTCCTGGAACTCTATAATGAGAGTCCCATTTACCAGATGTAGCAAATTTGAGAGTCCCAGCAGCTTCCAAAGTAAACAGATGAGCTGGGTCATCACACAGAGTCATTCTTGTTGTTCTTCAATTATAAGCACATACGGAAAAAAAATCTGATCCTGGGAATAACCAGGAGAACCTATTTCCTGATACACATTTCACACTGTCAGAAATTAAAACCACTGCTCATCTATGCAAATGAGGTTACCTTCAGGTAAAACCACACCAAGAACAGAAAAAAGCTGAAGTATTTCTGTGCTATTGACATTGTTTATAAACAAAAAACATCTAGCACAAAATGCAGTTAAAGCAGCTGAAAAGTATGAAGACAGGCTGAGAAAGTTGGGGCTGTTCAGCCTGGAGAAGAGAAGGCTGCGTGGAGACCTCATAGCAGCCTTCCAGTATCTAAAGGGGGTCTATAAGGATGCTGGGGAGGGACTCTTCATTAGGGACCGTAATGATAGGACAAGGGGTAACGGGTTAAACCTTAAACAGGGGAAGCTTATATTGGATATAAGGAGGAAATTCTTTAAGGATGGTGAGGCACTGGAATGGGTTGCCCAAGGAAGTTGTGAGTGCTCCATCCCTGGCGGTGTTCGAGGCCAGGTTGGACAAAACCTTGGGCAATGCGGTCTAGTGTGAGGCATCCCTGCCCATGGCAGGGGGCTTGGAATTGGATAATTTTAAGGTCCTTTCCAATCTAATCCATCCTATGATTCTGTGATCTCTAGGAGGCACTGCTTTCTCCTCACTCTGCCATACCAGAACACATGCTCCTTTCCAGCACAAACACACCCCGCAAAATCTAAATGCCTCTTCTCAGAAGCTTACATGCACACTATGAATAAACTATCGTAAGCAAATCTGACAGGAGATGAGTTGGAAATACCTTGGAAATATTTTAAATGGCTCCAGTGCCTTGGAGAGGTAATTAAGTGTCCTGGGCTAGAACTAAATGATACAGATGTTTATTTAAAAGTAGCTGAAATGCATGTTCCAGACCTGCTTGTAGTGACAATTCTTATTTGCAGCTCAGGAGGAAAAACTATTTAAGGAAAATTCTGCTGTTGGGGAAGATGGCTCCAAATCTTTCCTTACTTGAATTCCCACTTAAACTTCTTTCCTTGTGTACACCCCATGACACACTGGAGCAGTAAGGTCTCTGCAAACAAACACTCACAGACTCACAAACTAGGGCTGGCCAAACAAGCTTGCACTGCTGCCAGTCCAAGTGACCTCCAGGTTATGTCCCTAGTTGCCCCCACCAGAGGACAAGAGAAAACAGCAGCGTGTTCTGAGATGTCAGTATCTATTCCAGAACCGGGGACAAATGCCTCCGCCTTTGAAACATATAAGAGAAGATTTAGCTGTGCTCGGAACAGTATGAGAATGACCTACACAAGCTCCACCATGCTCTGGGAGAATGCTAGGAAGCGGAGAGGCGTTAACCAGCCTGGACCACTGCTGGCACCCAGCAGCTGCTGACAACCTGCCAGCACATCCCAGGCTCTGCAGAAACAAAAACAACTTCATTAGTGGGCAGCCACAGTCTGCACTGACTTCAGCTCCTGGACAACATCCATATATAACTATGTATGGGCTCAGTCTCTACCTAGTGTAGCTTCACAAGCAAGGCTTTAAGGTATCAGAGGATGTAATGATTTGGTAGTTCCTCTAACAGTGGAGACCAGCTCTTTATTTGTTATCCTAATGCACCATCCCATTGCAGCGTATCTCATTACTCTCATATTCCAGAGCAGAACTATTGTGAAAACAATCAATTCAATAGCAAGGGACTGCTACCCTTGGGAAGTCAATGCACTTAGCATCTGAGAAGACAGAAGATCAAAAAACACCTCTGCATATTCCTTAGAATTACCCTGTAAAAGCAGAGGCCTTTTCTAAGCAGCTCTGAATATAAAAGGGATCTCCTGGGCTGCTGAATTAGGGCCTGTGACCAGCACAATCCTTTAATACTATACAACAGGGCCCTGAATTTGAATAGATGTTCAAACAAATATTCTACTTCGACCAGCAGAGAAAGGAGCTGTCAGAATACCCTCAAATAAATTTACCATGTGGCAGAGTGGCACAGGCACAGCATCAGGGTAATATTCCAGCTGTAATTTAGAGAGGGAGCGCTACAAACAGCTCAGAGCGGTTCCCATGCACACATCCTTTCCTGCTTTTCCACAACTCTCCTGGATTTAAAAGGGAGATGCAGCTTTCTTTCAAAACACCCTTGGCTGAGTCACTAATAAGAACAGCAGCAACAACAAAAAATTACATGCTGGGACTAACTGGCAAGATCTGGCAGCACAGGAAGCCTCCAAGGCACAGAGCCAGACAACTGGAGCTCATGGGCCAGGTGGTGCATTCGTTCCTTGGGAAACCTGGCATTAGTCTCACCCAGCAGCTGAGCCATAGAATAATTCTGGCTTAAGTGTTGGAAAAAGTGTTTAAAGACTTGCTCTCTCAGCTGTGGGTGAAAGTGGCATATATCAGAGCCAGGGTAAACCAAATGGAAATCACTTCACTAGGAGTAGGAGGAGGTTGCAATTATCAGATTTAGAAGGAGTCCTTAGTCCCTGGTGCTGGCTCAAGGCAATGGATTTGCACAGAGGAGAGACATGGACACTGGGGACATGGCCCACAGGGATGCTGCGGTGTCTCCCCCTTTATAATAATTACCTACTGAGGACATGTAGGCAGATAGGTTTGTTTCTGAGTGCTTGCAGCCTTTACCCAGAGCCTGTTGTGGGTTTTCTGCCTCCAGGCATTGCAGAAAATTAATTCAAATTAACTTCTGAAATGGGATACAGAAACTACTTTAAAAGCTTTTGTGGATGCCTTCGTTGATAAGTAAGAGTGACCTTATTCCAGTTCAGTTAGCTCATTATAAGAGGAAATTAAGATCAATCAGAGCCCCTCCAACTCTGGATTCACTTCTGTATTTAATCTGGATTAGTTGTTCCTATGTCTCTCCATCAGACTGTGTCAAACTGGAGAACAAATGGAAAGAAACATTCCTGTGTCTTCCTGGTTATTACTCTGTGAGCCTCAGTAAGATTCCATGTTCTCACACAAGGCTGCTCCATTCTTGTCTCTAACACCACAGTAACCATGGCTATAGAGCACACTGGTTTGGATCAAAGGAAAATATCCCTGTAATATCTGAAAGTGATACATTGCCGCTGGGTTGCTTGGACACAATTACATGGGTCCATTCATATATTTTAGCTTCTTCTGCACGGCTCGGATACCCACAAAACTTTCTGACCCCTCATAACTCCCTAAGGTCTCAGGCCAGGAGCAGTGAACAAATGATGAATCTGTCCTATCTAAAATCCTTCTGTCATCTTTACTACCTCCTAAATCCCATTACTAGAGCTGGTTTTGTGTTAGTGACTATACTGATACATGTGGGACAGCATATCCAGGTACTATCTGCAATTACAGCATTACAGAGAAGTGGGAATTGTTTAGTATTTCCCATGAACACTTGCCAACAAAGGCCCTGTGAAGTCCAGAAAAGCAACTCTACAAGAGGTAGGTGCAGCCTGTCTCCCAGTCCCCTGAACAAACATAACCCCTTTGGGTTATGGCTAGAGGTCAGTGAGGGACGATGAAAGCAGGGTGTCAGAAATGGCAGGGTCCTGTGCCGTCACATCAGAACAAGCAGCAAAACCAAATGAGGCATCTGCCAGGTCTCACTCCAAAGGCAATCAAGCTGAATGCTGTGGATGATGCCAGCTGTGATCTGAGCTGCACTTGACAGCCCTCAGCTTCTCCTCCAGTGCAGGCTATATACAGAGGCTACAGAAGGAGCTCAAAGCAAGTGAACCAAAACAGCCTGCATTTTACAGAAGTCTTCAGAGCTGGAATCAGGCTCTGGATCAGGTAGCAGTTGCTGAGCACTGAGACTTTTCCTTATAAGCAGGGTTGCCAGCTGCCTCATTTGGGGGCAGGAATAACCTGTTTTGACAGATTTACTGCTCTTGCCATTTCCCCCTAAACCTTTAATGAAGTTTTTATGAACCATTTCCTTCAAACACCCTTTTACCAGTTAGTTGACAATGCAAGGAAGTTACATTTACAGAGTGGAACAAAGTCAAGCAGACAGATGGGAGGCAAAACAAGCTGAGAAGAAATTCATGCTGCTTGCCAAGCATCTACCTAATATTTTCCACAACAAGCTGTAAGCAGTATTCCCCACTTTCTCAAATATCGCATCTTCCTTAGGATCACAATTTTTAAGTCACCTTTTACTCTTTTACAGCATTACTAAAATAACAGAATTAGTCAGACAACCTTTTTGCCTAGTTGGAAAATTTATCTTCTTCATATGTGTCAAGAATCTGTATTTATCCCTGTGCATCTGTACAGCAGTAAAGAGAAGCTGAGCAGCATTCCACTGATCAAATCGGTGTGACATTGACTTCCTAAAGAAAATCAGCTCACTGGTAGTGTGCTAACTGCAGGCTTCACCAGTTAGTTTGAAATTCAGATGAGTGTAAACCTTTGGGACTCCAGAGACTGAGCTCCACCGTCAGTGAATCTTGAAAAAGCAGAAACCCAGGAGAATCTGTCCTTATGTTGTCTCCTATTTAAATGATGATGGGTTTGCAATATTCAGGCATGCCTGAGTGTTCCTATTTAAGTGTGAGGGGGTGACTGTGATTCCCTGTGTCTTTAGCATTACTTCTCTATGCGTTGTGGAAGTGACAATATTAACAGTACATGGGTTTAAATTTAGACAGGGGAAGTTCAGGTTAGATATAAGGAAGAAGTTCTTTACTGTGAGGGTGGTGAGGTACTGAAGCAGGCTGTCCAAAGAAGTTGTGAATGCTTCATCCTTGGCAATGTTCAAAGTCAGGTTGGACAGAGCCTTGGGCAACATGGTCTTATGTGAGATGCCCCTGCTCATGGCAGGGGGGTGGAACTTGATGATCTTAAGGTCCTTTCCAACTCAAACCATTCTATGATTCTATGATTGCTCTAGAGAAGATATGCAGCAAGAGTGAAGCATGGAAAACAAAGAATGTGGTACTGAGAACCCTGCAATGGCATCGAAGATGTGAGCTTAAACCTCACCTCAGTCAGACTTCCCGATGGATTTTGGGCACATCTTTTCTCTCTCACACATGTTAAAATGCATGTGCACTGGAAATGGCTGGCTGGTTTTACTGGTCTTAGGTCTAATACTAAGACAGACAAAAACTTATAAATCTTTAAGAGTGCTTTGTCTTCTCTAATTGTAGGTTTCCTGAAAGTTCTTATGCAACACTCATGCAGGAACTGAAGGGAGGAACACACCAAACCTCACACTGGAGTACCGAATGTACACCAGCCATCACACTGTGCTCTGAATTACACACATAGCACCATTTGTCCCAAAGAATTCAAAGAACTTTACAACCTTTAGTGGAATATGAAGTAGGTGATACAAAGAACTCCCACTCTGGTGAGCAGGAGGGGTTTCACATTCAGAGAACCTGCCAGATGGGACTCGCAAATTCAGTAGCAGGAGAGTACTCCTCAAGGGTAAATCCATACCCTGAGGGCAAAGTCGACTGCCTGAAGCCTGTGAATTTCATGGTATGATTGAAAGAATTACTTGTAACTATCAACAATGTCTTCTTTTTGTTCTACTCTCAATCTATATGTTGCCAGAGAAGAGGTCAAATATTGACTTTCACAAGCATGCAGGTACTCCTTTCCAAACCAACCCTGAAGATGGACCAGGGAGGAAAAGCAGAGATGAAAAGAGCTAAGAGCAAAGGTGACCTGTCACTTTGCTGAGTGTTCTACCTGCGTGCATTCAAATCCATAGCCTAATGAAGACCAGTTCAAGGAAGACAGCCTTCCGTGGGATGACTTCTACTAGTAAAATTATAACATAACAATGGGAAACACTGTCACATGTAACAACTATAAGCAAAATGTAATGCTTAAGACTAGAAGCTATCTCTTAGAAACTACAACAATCGCTTGCAATGCTGAAACAAGAAGTAAACTATTCAGTGATACTGAAAACACAGCAAGTGGATTAGGAAAACACAGTAACTACCTCGTTAAAATTTGATCTGGGCTTGATGAAATGGTTTCAGGAACTTTAATGCAGTCAGAATCTTGATTCACAAGGTATCAAGCATCATGTTCCTAATGAGCTCACCGATATGCTGCAATGCCATCTCAGCTCTGTCACAGGGAGAAGACTGCACTCACAGACATGCAAGCACCCCACCCCCTTTCACCTCTGCCCAAGCTCACTTGAGGATGTCAATCTGACACTGCCTTACATTACCGAAACTTCATGAGAAGCGCTGTGGTGATGAGACCTATGATAGAAGAGATTCACACAGAACAGAACACATATCTTGAAAAATTTTAAAGTATAATTGACAAGTATCCAACACCAATATCATTTATAGGCCAAGCATCCGTCATCTTCCTTGCTCACAGCAGTTTCCTGGGGAGAGCTAAAAACTCAAAGCTCGAAGTAATGTATTCTGTGTGGTGGAGTGAATTTTATGTCTTCCTTCCCCTATCACATCTGTTTATTACTGTAGTGTATTTCTAGCCTCCTCAATGGGCAGGCAAACACTTACTATAAGTACTGCTTCCAGACTGACTGGCTTTGGTACTCCAGTACTTCACGGTACTTTCTCCTCTTGAAAAGACTAAACAAGGAAGGCAAGAAGCAAACCCGGGGAAATGAAAACACTATTTGTCATGATGAGGTCTCAAGAGAAAATGGTGAGTTTTATCTGCCTCCATGCTGTTGCATCAGTAATTTGCTCGTAAGTCTCAAATTCTAAAAACTCTTCTAAGTTTTGCTGCTATGATCAGTTTCAAATTCAAACTCATTTGTACTTATCACCTTATTGGCAAAAAAAGGGAGACTGCCAGGTATATCTGCATTAGAGAAAATGTGATGTTGCTCCTCCTCTCAACAGTATTCAGCAAGTGCTCAAGTAAAGCTGACATGTAACCCTGCCCATGGATACATATTTACCTTAAGATACTTCTGAGAGGCAGCTTCAGTTGAAAATGAATTATTTATTCAGAAAACAAGGTTGCCAGATGCAGATACACAATCCATACTTGTTTCAAGCGTTTGGCTTAAGCCATTTTCTTTCTGTAAACCAATGTTTATATAGGGCTGGACGAGAACTCTGACTGGAAAGCATCCCAAGTATAACACCATATTCAAATTGCTGAGGCTGTTCCTGGTACTGCTTAAAACAGGCAGTGCAGTGTGGTAAAGCAACAAGACAGGGATGCCGGCAGAACTGGAAAACAGAATTTCCAGGCAAAGCATTGAATCTTTTGCTTTGCCTGATTTAAGATGGTCTCCGTTTGTGTCACCTCTCAAAAATCAAATTCAGTTAAATCAAAACTAAAGGTGAAAAACTCACCTATGGACAGAAATACAATTTGCAAGTATTTACATAAACTTCTCAGTACTCCAGCTTTTTCATATGTAAAATGTCACTCTCTCCTCTACTCCCCTGCAACTTCACATAGCACTGTCACTGCAGGATCCAACTCCCAGAGTAACCAAATTCGTTCAAAGCAGCTTTCAGTAGTAAAATCTCAATCCTGCAAAATACCCTAAAATCTTTGGAGAAAATCCAGACAGGCTTATACATATTCTCTCAGTCCCATGCTATAGTATTCCACACATGTCAGTGCTACACACTTGATAGCAGCTATGTGCTTCCATAGCAATGGATTAAGGAAGTTGCAATTCTTTTAAGTAAAAGATACAAATTACATGCATTTTAAAAATGAAAGAGAGAAGTCAGTCACCAATGATGGCAAGTCAGTTGTTCTGAAATGAAGTGATGCTAACAACTGTCTAATCCTCCTCCCTGTTACCAGCATTCTGGGAACTCTGTGAGGCAACAGCAAGGGAATCTTAAAGCAGAAAGTCTTATAAATCCAGCATTAAACTTGGACATCTTCACTCATAGGGTTAATTTTCTAGACAAGATAAAGTAACACTGGGTACTCAGACACAAAGCCACATGAGCAATATCTGCCTAATATAATCAGACAGGTCAGAGGCAGGGGAATGAATATTCCTAAGTCTTTCTGGGTTTCCATTCCTTAGCTGACCCCATCTCTGTCTATTTATGCACTGCTTCTCCTGTAACAATGATAAGGTTTTACCTTGGCTTCTTCTGTGACTTTTTAAAACTTAAGCATATAGTAAACCATTGGTGTCTGCTCCTTCCTTTTGTGTTTTGTACTGCAGTAGCACAATACAACTTTCAAAACAAAAAGACAGCTATGAAATACAAAATCTTCACAACCACCAGGCTTTTGAACTTTCAAAATGGGGGAAAAAAAAATATTGCAGTTACAGTTAAAAAAATCCTAAGGGAAGGTTACTGTAGGGCCTGTAGTGATAGGATAATGGCTAATGGGATAAAACTTTAACAGGGGAAGTTCAGGTTGGATATAAGGAAGAAGCTCTTTACTGTGAGGGTGGTGAGGAACTGGAATGGGTTGTCCAAAGAAGTGGTGAATGCTCCATCCCTCGCAGTGTTTAAGGCCAGGCTGGACAGAGCCTTGGGTGACACGGTTTAGTGGGAGGTGTCCCTGCCCATGGCAGGGGGGTTGGAACTGGATGATTTAAGGTCCTTTCCAACCCAAACCATTTCTGTCATTCTATGATTCCCATCAGTGTCATCTGTCACCTTCCCATGCAGTTACTGTCCAGTCTGCCTTTTGCCAAATCCCTTTTAGGACTGGTAAAGGAAATACTATTCATTTGCATGCAGCTGCAGAAATAAAGAAGGTAATCTTCTTAACTCCCATTTGAATCTGAAATAAACCACAATGGTTTAAAAACCAGAATCCCAGGGTTTTTAAACATAGGAACAGATAAGATATTATTGATTTACGTAGTGCAATATACTTTAGAGAACAATTACTGAGAGCATCTTGTTAGATAACTGCAGCTGTTTGCATTGAGGCAAGTCTACCACAAAGCTCTCATGAAGCCTCTCCTCTGCTATGAAGTTAGAAATAAACTGCAATGAGAAGAAATAGATACAAATGGCAGATGTAATATTTATAATCTTTTACTCACATGAATCCCAGAGAGCATTACAAACTTCAGTAATTATTGAAAAGTGCTCCAAATCTTACAAATATTTTGCTATCAGTGAAGTAATTTTTGGCATTATCTGCCACCAACAGCAGCTTTCCCTGGCCTACGACAGCAATGCAATCTACCTGTACTTAGAATTTATATAAAAGTAGGTAAAACAAACACAAAAACTCAACCAGAACACTGGACAGTGTTTAGGGAAATGAAAAGAAATCAACGAATTCTGCATCAGAAATAGTCTGGGAAAAAACATTCTTCTCCCTTCTATACTCTAAACTTCAAATAAACAAAACAAAAGAAAAGAATACCACATACATAGAATCTAGCATAGCTTGGATTGGAAGGGACCTTTAAGCTCATCCAGTTCCAACCCCCTGCCATGGGCAGGGCCACTTTCCACTAGAGCAGGTTGCTTCAAGCCCCTGTGTCCAACCTGGCCTTGAACACTGCCAGGGATGGGGCAGCCACAGCTTCCCTGGGCACCCTGTGCCTGCGCCTCAGCACCCTCAAAGGAAGAACTTCTTCCTAATGTCCAATCTAAATCTGTATCTTCCCTTACTTTCTTCAGTCTTCCAGTGTTCTATAGGGGGGCTGTAGGGATGCTGGGGAGGGACTCTTCATTAGGGACTGTAGTGATAGGACAAGGGGTAATGGGTTAAAACTTAAACAGGGGAAGTTTAGATTGAATATAAGGAGGAAATTCTTTACTGTGAGGGTGGTGAGGCACTGGAATGGGTTGCCCAGGGAAGCTGTGAATGCTCCATCCCTGGCAGTGTTCAAGGCCAGGTTGGACAGAGCTTTGGGTCACATGGTTTGGTGGGAGGTGTCCTTGCCCATGACAGGGAGGTTGGAACTGGATGATCTTACGATTCTTTCCAACCCAAACTATTCTATGATTCTATGATTCTATGAATTCTTAAAATAATGTGTAAGCATAACCCTCTTCCCTTATGCTCAGGACTTCAGAGCCTATTTATTTTCCCTAAAACTAGGCATTCGGATACATTAGCCTCACAGACTCAACTTCTTTCTTTGTTTCATTAATTTCTTGATTTCATCAAAAGCCTGTTGCAATGAGTTTCAAAGTCTAACCAAGCACTCTTTTTTTTCCCCTCTCCAATTTCCTACAATTTGTATCTAAATGATATTTTCATTGAGGAAACAAAATCAATGGCCCTTATCTGTCTCTTCTATACCATTTATAATTTTAGTGGCTGATATGACAGAGAAAGAAGACGAAGAATGGAGCCTAAAATGATAATCCCAGGGGAGTCTGATCCTTCGTCATGTGTTCCCAGCATAGATCATGCTACTCACCCTTTTCTGAACTCTAGTTTAAGATTAATTAATCATAACTGCAAAATATTCCAGGAAAACCTTTATCCCTGATCAATGTAAATGAACGGTACTTTTTATATGCCACATTCCCTGCGCCCTTTCACTTACTGCTTCAGTCCTTACAAGCAGCCTAAGAAGAGCAAGTGCTTGAAAGATACTAATCTGAACACAGTGTTTTCAAGTCATGATGAATATTTAAGAAGAAAAAAGAAACCTAGTCTTTTTTAGCTCCTACTGTACTGCCTAGCCAATAGTAAACTATTTCTAGTAACAGCTGCTAAGAACTTAGAAGAATATTTTTAGGATGTAACCAAGATCAGGGTATTTTTAAGCTATGATTATACATTGTCTAAGTCAGATGAGCATCACTTAGGAGGTTTAGCTAGACTCTGTTCTTGTTATCATACCCTCTTATAGAACTTGAGACTGCTCCAAAGCAAATCTTTATGAAGGGCCACTTAAGAAACGGTATAACAGAGAAAAGTGAATAGTCTTATTATGTCTAGGGCAGGAACATCTTCAGGAGAGCTTCAGCTCTTTAGACTCTGCAATAATAATGGTAACTCCATAGTAACTGCAGCCAGACAGACACAAGTTTGTCCTAAGTTCCACACCCCATGGCACTGTGGTTTCAGCTGTCCTGGGAAAATTCATTAGTTTCACAAGGTTACTTCAGATTTTCTCCAGTGCAGCATGAGATGAGAATGCAGCTGGTCTGGTGAGAAATATGGACTCCTACAGCCTTGAAGAGGGAGCACTGGGTCTTTTTGCACTTGTTTATTTCCTCACTGCTTTCAAATACTATGCAGCTCAGGTGATAGAATAACGTAGCCTCAAGTTATTTTGCATGTATTACCAGATTCTGCTGAAGATTAAAGACTATTTCCCAATTATTTTTTTCTTGTCTTTGGCATTCTGAGAGAGCCTCTCATGGAAATGAAGAGGTAGGAGGTAGCTATCTTTGTCAGGAAGGCAAGCCGGCTTTGCACTGAGTAGTAAGGGTATCTTTTCCACCTCCACACATTAATTACTTTTCGCTTTGCGCAGCATTATGTAACACACTGCTGTGAAACTGTCTTGCAGTTTAAGTTTCCCTACTCAAAACAAAGAGGGACCTGCTCCCTTGCTGCCACTGAAATTGCACACTGGCAGGGAAAGAGAATGAATCTGTTGGAGGTTTCCAGACTGCACTGCTGAGAGGGTTGAAAGAACAAATTACTGTTAAATGGCAGCAAGACAGAGAAAAGGGGCACCATCCATGCCAGGGTGTTTAACAAAACTGAGAGATCCAAAAAATGACTGCTCGCTTCTCTCCCACAACACAGAGAACTGAGGGCATCGGAGAAAGGATCCCAGCAGGCCACCGGCTCACACTGGCAACAGAAAAAGCAATACAAGCGATTTGAACAGTCCTCCTCATGCTATTCTCTATCACAAGCAGTAGAAACAGGATGCACATAGACCCAAATAAAACCTGTAATTGTTTTAAATTATGTATTGAAACTCTGAAAAATGTTCTCTTCTGTTTGAAGACCAGCTGCTTTTATTACACGGAATAGTAACAGGAAAAAGGAAATATAACAAGGGAAAAAGAACATCATTGTGGCAACAGAGACACAAGTACCTTGATACCCTCTTCACCCTATTGCTTCAGTATGACACAATCAGGTATCTGAGCTCTGTTTCAGCATGAAAAGCCCAGCTCCATGGGTAAAGGATAGGGAGGTCCAGCAAGGTGTTAGCATTTCGGTTTAGGTTCGCTGCAGTTCCCTCACTTTCTTCCCTGCAAGCATGTGTCATTTCACAGCTGAGGGTAAGGGTAAGGGTACCAGCCTGGCCCAGACAGGCAGACTACTCACCCCTGACACTTCAGTGTTAACTGTGAAGAAACACAGATGCTGCAGAAAATGACTCCTGCCCTAGGACACTCCCACTGTGCCAAGGGAAAGGAAAAGTGATTAGAGGAGTTGGGAGGGTCAAAGAGGGAGCACAACTCTGAAAAAGTATCTAGGATGTGGATTCCCCACTCCAAGACTGAACTGAATATGTGAGACACTGCAAAGATCTGTAGAGTCTAAAGTTTCTCCTTGTACTTACTACACTTGTGAAATAAAATCAGCCTATTGCTAGAAGAACTTACTTGCCTGTTTCTTTTACATGTGAAGCCTGTAATTCCAGAGTCAATACCTGGAAAGATGGAGGTGCTCCAAGGAGGTCACACAGCGCAATTAGAATGCTATGATGTCTGGAGTTGAAAAATACCAAAGCTTTCCTGCTTTGGGGCTAGGCTACCTGCAGACCCAGCTCCAAATGACTTCAAACGCTGAATTACAGGCAGCAAGTTCCTTTGGACAGCATGATGTCTGACAGTGGCCTTAAGTAATTTCACCTTTCATTCAGACCCCTTTTACAGCTAGGAATGCAAAACTATCTCACAGGAGTTCTGGGACAGCTCATGCCAACCAAACCAGTATCTACAAACACATTGCCAGCAAAGATGTCCATTTGTTCCCAAGGGGTAAGCTGTTTACACACTAGAACAGCATGGAAGCAAGGGGATTAACCTGCAAGTACAACCATAAGACTGCAACTATTTAGTGTCACAAGGCCAAATCTGGTGAAAGAAGAGAATACGTAAAGACATCCAGAGATCCAAAAGCCTTGCAGATTGATACAGAGGAGGTTGAGATTCAGTAATAACATGCACAAACTATCTGCAATGAAAACCAGGATGAAAGAAGTCTGATATGGGCAGGCTCTGTACTTACCCCAGTAAGCACTCAACCATGAGTGACTATTCAGAGTAACCAGAGAGAAGCAGGGAAGAGTGGTCAGAAACTTTAGTCTAACAATCCAAGAGGCCACCGTGTGCAGTTCAGTCATCCCAACAATCCCTTCACTTCAGTTTTCAGGAACATCCCGTGCGGAACATGCAGGCAATACAGGAGGAAAGCTAAGGAGGATACAGGTACAGAATGGGAAATTCCCACTGATCCAAGGGCACGTCACATTCAGTGCATGTGCTCAAACCAGGAGAACACAATGATTTTAGAACAGTGAAGGGACCAGCATATAAAAATCACAAGCTGCTTAGGAAAAGCAAACATTAATAATCTATTCAATTAGAAGGGTATCATAAGACTATGCGAGAACAAACATCATAGCTGTGGTTAAGAAACAGAAAATAGAACCAAACAATTCTAAACCTGGTTTTCTGATCTTTTTGAATGAAGTTTATTAAATAGACTGCATCCCAATATTCTTTTGGATAATTATTTTTAGGTGAGGAAAATTCAGTGTATGTAGTCAGCAACAGCACGTTATACAGTGATACAGTGCCACAAGGGAAAAGTGAGTGCATTTGGAGAAGATGGGAAATCCCAGATGAACGAGGAACTGACTACAAGGAAGCAAGAAGAAGTTGTGCGAAGAGGGGGATGTGTGAGCTGACCCATCTGCCTGCATTTTTGGGTGCAGAAACATTAATGGCAGGGTCAGGCTGGAAAGCTATGAGGGAAGCTCGGGGGGTCACAGCACTGCTGGGGAGCCGCTTATAATACAGGTGAGCTGTGAGCCTATGGCCCTCTGCCTCCCAAGGCACGGTGCAGCCCTGGTGCCGTCACCACGCAGCACCGCAGCCGTGGTCCGGTCCCCACGCAGCACCGCGGCCGAGCACAGCGTCCGGGCCGCTCCCGGCGCCGGTCCCCCCTGAAAGGCGGCCACCGACAGCGGCCTTCACTGCCCGTGCTGCCCTGCCCCGCCCTTGCGGCCCTGCCCCCGGCGCGCCGCCAGGGGGCACCACAGCGGCGCCTCAGCAGCGGGAGGGGCCGCCCGGCCCTCGCTGCCCCTGAGGGAGGGTGCCCACAGAGCGGGCAGCGGGCACGGCCCGTGGCGGGGCGGTCGGTCCCCTACGGAGAGCTGTCCGGAAATCCCGGGGGGATCGCTCCCTCTGGCACTTCGGAAGTTCGGCTCTCGGACGGGGGAGGGCGGTCTGCCAGGCAGCTGGTGCTGAAGTACCTTCCTCTGCCCGTTCTGCGGCGGTGGGGCCATATATGTAAGAACCCGACAGCCTCAAGCACAGAACTGACCTAAACTTGTGGGCACCACCTGAGGCTGGCAAATAACCTCCGTGCGTCAGCTTCAGCTTTAGTTTTTGTGGAAAGTAAGACTGATGCTGATGCCATAAATCTTGTCATTCTCACTGCTTCGCTCAAGATCTGTAGAGCAAAAATCCTGCACATTGCAGGTGCATTTCAACACTCCGAGCTGAGTAAACTAAAACTGATTTGTAATGCTGGTTTTACATGGATTCTCTTCATAGCAGGCTGTAATGACCACAGTTAAAAGTGTGCTGAACTGGTATTAAGGTCCGTCGCACAGACTCCCTGACGCAGCCCAATGCCAGCGCTCACCTCTGATGTGAAGTGCTCCCTAAAACATGGCACATCTCTCTTTGCCACTTCCCTTTATCCACAAGAAAGGACCCACTGCTCTCCCATGCACACTGAATTTTATTAACTCATTATTCAACATTTCACATGCATCTCTATGTCATGGTTAATCCATTCGATGAACTGTGTTTATTTGTGCTTCTCTGGGGGACTCTGCCAGTCCAGCTAGTCCAAGTTACTAAAAAAGCTTTACATAACTTGCTTTATTAATAAATAAGTAAGTAAATAAAGCCTACAAACTGCTTCTCTGTTTGTGCTGTCTGTTTAGATTAGCAAGTCCTCAGGCACTGGTCTTTCACAGTGTGCAAGTGGTACTTGGTACAATGCCCACCATTCACCCCAGCCTTGCTGGGCTTCCCAGTGGAAATCTAGTAATATAAAGCATTTTCTTTAGGGCAAAATTCACCTTTTGTATCAGTAGTTGCCCACAAGAGAAGCATCTCCTCCACACTGAATCATCAAAGCTTTCTCTCCAATTAACATTAAAAAGTACCAACCAACGTTAATTTGTGAACCTTGCCACAGATCTTTTGGGATGAATGACACTTTTTATTCCTTAGCAACCATTCAGACCAGACACAGTAAATGCCACCTGAATCACAGAATGATAGAATCATTTAGGTTGGAAAAGACCTTGAAGATCATGGAGTTCAACATTTAACCCAGCACTGCCAAGTCCACCACTTAAACCATGTCACTAAGTGCCACATCTATACATCTTTAGTCATGTGTGAATCTGCTAGTGTCAGTCTCCTCAAAGAAAAAAGCATTTCCCAAACTAAATGCTTGCCTTAGATAGGTCAACTCAATTAGTGTTAAAAGGATCTCTACAGTTTTTAAAAGGGGGGGGGGGGGGGGGGGGGGGAAGGGACGATGGCTTTAACGGATTTAAATGAGTTTAATTCGTATTTCAAAAATAGTCTGTTCTTCCTCAAAAAAATGAAACCTCGGGACACTCCCTCCCCAATTTGCTGTCATCAGTTCTTAAAGGCACAAGGCAAACTTTCTGATAATTCAGTCTATTTCTGATAATCAAAATCCAGGTCTTAAAAAAAAAACAGTAATCATTAATCTCATGACTGAGACTCTTTCTCCATTCAGCAACTGACATTTTGAGTCTAATGCAGGGAGTCACAACAAACCAGAAAGTAGCCCACTGTAAAAGATTCAAACAAGGCGTAAAAATAAAAGCTTTTTATGGTCAACCCTCACTGTTAGGCTAGGGCAAGTGGAAAAAAAATGGGGATAAAGACACGATTGGCAGCATATTTGTGGGACTGATGGTCAGGGAAAGGACCACCATGAAGCACATGCAGTCCTGGTCTTGAGTTATCCTGACTACTCCAAAGGAAGGGATCTGTGCGGCATTCTCACACTGTGTGTATCTTTAGCCTATTGGGTGAGTGCTCTTTCATGTGTCACTGTCAAAATCCCTATGACCCTATGGTGCAGCCAAGAGCAGGCGGGTTTACTTCAGTCATAAAGTGCAATTTCACTGCATGTAACATAAACTGGATGCAAACAAAAAGAGAAAATCGCTGCCTTCATAGATCAGATTAATGTCAAAGAAGGGACAACAGTTTGGAAATTCATATTTTTCTTATTTTTAATATTTCACCTTGATCATGTCCATCTTAAAACACTGAAATTACTGTTTTGAAGGATCAGCACATCTGAAGCAATACAGCTGCAAATAGATCATTCCTGAGTTAGCACTGGATTACAAGAGGCTCCCGAAATGCAGTGCCAGCTGTTCCTAACATCTTTTTGGAAGCCTGAACTTAATCCAAAACAATCCTACAGATCTTAGTGTTTTTACAGCCTCAGATGCCAGGGCCCTTCTAGCAGGTACCTCAGCACCCTACAAGGCAGGATGCCAGGTCATTTCTTACTTTAATTTATCACTACTAAGGCAGGTCATCTGTAGCGTGATTAAGTACATCCTGAGAATACCCCAAGCATGGGGCACTGCAAAAGGTTTCCCCAGGTAATACCAGGAAGGTCATTCCAGACACAGGAGTGCTCCCAAGGACAGACAATGTAGACCACTATCTTAGCCACAAACCTGTCTTGAAAAATCACTGGACACAAGCTAAATTCTGCAGAGCCCTACTAATAAAACACATCTCTTCCATCCGCTTAAGAATGCCATGGAAATCAGTTAATTAACAAACTAGGAAGAACATAATTACAGATTGTAGGATATCTTTATCACTATGAATATGTTGTCATATTTATCACTGTTTCCTGTCACCACACACAAAGAACATGTCTTCAGTACAGTTAGTTTAATTTGCAAGCTCTAAAATAATAATTTCTCACCTATATTGACATATCTAAAAGTTATTTTTGCCTTAGAAAAAGCCAACACCAGGATCTGTGAGGCATATTACACAAAGCAGCTTGAGGCTTTTAGCTGCCTCAATAGGCAAATAATGGAGTTAGAAAAGTGTTACTTCTGCTCTGTTCAGAATCAAATTTCACAAAGAAAAAGAGTGACCCAGTTCAGCAATGTAAATACACGTCATCTCATTAGCTTCCAAGCTGAGCTGCAGTAACATTCAGATGCTACAGCTTGCACTTCAGACAATAAATTCCATAAATACTCCTTGTGTTTAACAGGACCAGATAAAGACAGTCAGATCATTGCAGGGGTGAACTGACAGAGGTCACTTCAAATGCCACATGCTTACAGCCGAGGTTTGCTAGGGAATCCTCTGAGCTGTATGCTTCAGATGTTTGCATTGCTTCAAGCAGCAGATCAGCAAGTGTCACTAAGGAAAGACTAGTAACACTACAGTTGAAATCAGCATCACCAGAGCACACAAACTATTCCCAAAGTCATCCCCAAAATCATCTCCCTGTATTTGCCTAAGAAAGCCACTCCAGGTTTCTTCCCTTTATTCCTAATATGATCTGTCTCCTTCAAATCTGAAAGTTATTAAGACAAAATTATTCAAGCTGATTTCACTCACTCATACAGCTTTTTCTTACAGCTGATCCGAAGAGTCAAAGATGAGTTGCCTTTGTAGTTTGATGTGCTTTGTATTTCTCTTTCGGGAAGAAGCACCACCATGCCTTTGAAAACATGAACGTATGACAACTGCACACTTGGATTATGATCCCACAGCCCTCACACTGTAATATGTCTGAAAAGGGACTTGCAGTCATCAAAACCTTTCTATTTCTATATAGCTGTTTATAATGAAAGAAACACATCTTCAATCCAGCCTGATTAATTAACTGATGCAACAGCAATGCTGCAGCTGCATTTGCCAAGTTATCGTCCTCAGGACCATAATTAACACCAAGGAAGTTCCAGTGGGAATCAGGCTTGAATGACATCACTGGTAACAATCAAAGCTCTGAAGCTTCCGCAGCACTTCTGAGCAGCTTCTTAGTGCTCTGAGCAACCCTTCAGCTCTGCCAAATGCCTCTTGGAGGCAGCTAAGGCTCAGTATGGTTTTACTGGACTCAAGGATCATCCTGGCTGAGAGAAATCTCTGACCTAAGGTTCTGCTTCTAAAATAACAGTGCCTGGCTTATACTTCCCCTTTATCTCCATTTCTTTCATGCAAGCAATGAAAGCACAAGGCAAGCGCACAGCTAAAATGGGAGATGGGGGCAGAGTTCTCCCTTGAGCCTGCCTTTTGGATTTGTTGGTAAACAATGTAACTCAAGGAGGCAAGAGATTATAATGATGACCAAATTTACTTACCTATACCCTAGTATTGTTTTGGCTCTCTTCACCCACTCTCCAAATCTTCCACACTCTCTAAATCTTTACAGCTCTCAGCCATGGATAATCATGCCTCATTGCATAAAACCCAAAACACCAGACTGAAGCAGTATGTTGCAATATACTAACATAGTGGATTTTTAATGTTTTTGTTTTACCTAGTGGAGATATTCCCATTTTCACCATTGATCAGTGTATCAACCCCACGTGCAAGATTCCCCAATGCCTCCTACAGACATCAGTCTACCCACAGGCAGCAGTTTGTAATGAGGCAGCACAGCTCCCTCTCCTCTAAAACAAATGCAAAGAGAGGACATCCTTCATCTTTTATTGCCTAAGTGTTTCTGGTGCAATGATCTACTTGCAGCTGACATTTGAAACTTGAAGCTAAAAAGAAATCCACAGATGGACTTTGAAGGTCATCCAAACACAGCTTAAAACCTGCTCTATTTTGCTCCCTGGTGTAGCCTCAAGACAAGCCTCTGGTTGTAAGTTAACCTGTAGGTTTTTCCCTCAAAGTTGATCATCTGGTATATCAATTTATAACTAGGTGGGTAAGAGCAAAAAATCCATTTACAGAGATTTTCCTATTGATATTGTTTTTGAAAGCAGTAAAGCTGGAAACATTTATTTTGTCTTTTAACTTACAATGTGCAAAGAAAAAAAAGTACAACTTGCCTCTTTTCCCCTCCCATCGTATGACACCTAACTAGAAATAGATTTGCATCATGAAACACAGTGGTAAATGTCCACTATATCTTTCCAGGACAATGTGTCAGAGATACTGTGACACTCCCTAGGCTACCAAGTGCACTTAAAAGAACTTGGGTTTGTAATTCAAAACTGTAGATTTTTGATCTACATTTTAGCAAAAAGACTATGTGTTTGCATAAAAAGCTGACTACAACCCCATGCAAAGGATTAGCCCACATTTGCATGACACTTAAATCCTACTTAAGCCTATTCCAAATATCATTAACGTTCTTGCACAAATGACACAGCACAGCTCTGGATTAGGTAATGGGAGACATTGTTTAGCATGCTGGAGTAGATGACATAGGAGGAACAACACAGCATTACTAGATTATGCAATCATCTGTGCTTTCTAACCCCCTTGGATATACCAGCCTCATCTTATATATCCTTCCCTGTATCATGACCTGCACCTGCCATCATAGATCATACTGATCACTGACACCCGGTATTATGCTGAATCACAGAGTAGGAGAGAAGCTGCAGCCTTGAGTGAAGTCTGAGTTAGCAATGGAGCATTGTAGAACTTAGGTCAGCTCTGGATGACATCAGTGGTTACACTTACAGACACTGAACATCCCCAGCGTAGTGCTCTGAATCTCATTAAACATACTAACAACAATTTGCTCTAAAGACCCAACTATTTTAAATTACATTCTTGCTTAGTCAACCACAGGTTCAGGCTCACTTAGGAAGTGAACAGAACCAAGTAATAAATGCTTCTCAAATAAAATCACAATAATCTAAGTGATGCAGGCCACTTCACACCACAAACTTCAGTCTAAGTTTAGACCATGAGAGTAAATACTGCCAGACAAGGCCCTGAGCCACCTCCTTTGTCCCACGTCCTTAAGAGGCAGTTGTGTTTACTGGATTGGCATGACACATTTCACTCAAAGCCCAACTTCCAGGTGACAGCTGATGGCACTGACGGTGAGAGGTCACACTCAAAATGTGTTCCATGACTGCTGTCTCAAATTGTTTTCATTCCACAATTCACTGATTTTAAGGCATCCACCATCACCCAGTCTGACCTCTGGCAATGAAATTTATGATGGTGCATGGAAGTCTCAGGAATGCCTGCTAGCCAGATACTTTACAATGAACTTCACTAGCACAAGCATAAGCATGTTTTCCCACAGAGCAATTCTGTCTGTGGGCTATATGATTCTATACCTCTCATAATTTGCACTTCTTACCCATTTCTCCTATACCAAATCTGTTAATCTTGCAAATGCAGGTGAAGTGATTTTGCAGAGCAGCTTCTACAACCTGCCTGAAGATTTCTCAGAGCAGTTGAAAAGGAGTTTATTCTGCAGCTCCTGATCCCCCTCATATGGCAGTGGTTAGGCTCAGCCCTCAGCTCAACTGCACAATAATAGAAGCTTTCATGTCAAGTCTAGAACTGCTCTTCTGAACATCAGGAAAGGCAGAAAACCACTCTGGGCAATCATTTTAATTATTAAAGAGCCTGATCACCAAATGAGGGAGCATTGATTTAGCAAAGTTCCTCTACTGTATCGTGCATTAACATCATTAATCCTCAAAGCTTTGTAAAATGGACCTGAACAGCTGTTTGTGAGCAGTTGTCTTCAGCAGAGAAGCCAAAGGCCAAGAGGAAAGGAACTCACTAGGTATTACCTAGACCATGTGTTGACAAGATAAAGATAACATCTGAAGCTATATACATTCATAATCCTGCGGGTTTTAATTCTGTCCAGCTATGCCACACTTGGAGAAAAAATTCATTGACAGGCTGGGAGGCAAACTGGGTAGAAATTTGCAAGAATGCAATCAAAAAGGATAGAGGAATTCTGAAAATAATTCCAGGGGCTTGCCTAAAACCACCTCAAAAGCACAAACACGGCAGCAGTAGCCATACCCAAACTCCTATGAAGCTTGGGAACTAACAACAATTAAGTCATAGTAATACAGATTTCAGCTCAGTTTATTCACCGAAACATACAGGTTCTTTCCTAAAACTCAAGCCTCTGTGACTTCTCTTGTACTGATAACCGACCTATCTCAATTCAAGATGTTATGTCATGTCATATGGCAAGTTACAATCACACCCCTGATCTGTACACAGGAGCAGCAGAATGCTTTGATTCCTGCATACCTGGACTTCAGCAACAGCAATATATTTCACACTCCTGTACTTGGTGTCATTTCCAGTCTCCTAACCAGGTTCTGTATTCAAGAAACCATGACAATCTCTTTCTGGTCTTACTTAACAGAAAACAAGGACAACTTGAGGGGATATGCCTTGAAAGTAATATTCCTCCTCACATGGTGATACACCTGTAACACAGAATCGATATCAAAGTTCAGGTTCCTAACGTGAAAGGGAGAAGAACCCAAGCTTCTTTAGTTAGAAGGATAGGAGACACAGGCCCATCACTGTCTTGTTATGGGAGGTACGAAAAGCAGTTATGGGCTGTTTGCGTGACCCAGAAAGAAGGGGGACATCACAATCTCAATGTGTTTGTGGAATCACAATAATAATGTTTGTGGAATATACACTTCTGCCCAGAAGGGTGTTGATGGCATGATTTTCAAGGAAACAGAGATACTTTTACATAAGGGAACTTGCCCACTGAACCCAGTATCATCCTCTGTACCCAGACAACTGAAGTCAATACACAAAGCAGCAATAAATCATTCAATCACCTAATAACTCTGTATTCACTCTCTTCTGCTTTTGGAGCCATCCCTTCTGGAAAAGTGGCACAGAGAGCTACAGCAATGAAGGGCTTGTGGAGATATCTAGGGAACAAGATAACACCATAAATGCAGCCTAAAAGTATAGCCTCTGTCAGCCCTACCTCTGGGCCATTAGGAGGTCCCAAATGCCTTACAGAGCATTACCAAGAGACAAATACATATTGTTTGTTATAACCTGGATAGAAACAAAGTACTGGAGATTATTTGACTGGTTTCCATTTACCTGTCCAGCAGTTTAACTCAAACACCCCAGTCATCTTCACACCAACTTCCCTCAGGGCTGAGAAATCAAGATGCAAGTTCTCAGTAATCCACATAGCAAATAGCCACCGGAAAGATCCAGTCCCGTCCTGATGTAACTTTGCTAATTCCACTGTGCTTACTTCAGAGTTGAATCTGGTCCCTAGATCCTACATTGCTCCACTTCACACAGCTAATGTGTGTGACTAAAGCTCTGCTCAGCTCCAGATGGCCAAACGTCAAATAAATTGAAAAACAGCGATTGCCAAATCTCTGCTTAAAAGAAAAACAAATCACAACAACAAATAACAAAAAAGCTACAGAAGAAATCAAAGAGGGAGCATGAATTCAGTATGAGAAAATGTAATGCAACATGTTGTCTTCCCTTTTGTACCTCACTTTTATGAGGTGTTTACCTTGTAAAAGGTAACAGAAGGGTGCAAAGGTCATGAAAATATCTCTGGTACTAGCTACTGAACAACATCTCAGCTCTTTTCATTCTGCTGGAAGTGTTTATCTCCTCCAAGACAGAAAGCCACCATGCTCTAGATTAAGGGTAAGACCCCCATGCCCCTAAATAATAACTATATTCAGATATTGCACTTTCTTTTGAGAAGATAAGGAATAGCTAGAAAGCGAACTATGCACTAGACAAAACAAAAATGGGTACTTGCCTGTAGTTCTGCTAACCCAGAAATCATGATCAGCAGCAGCTCATCATGAATAACTGAATAAAAACATCTATATACATGCACATGCAATCTGTAATGTTTCCAGCAGTTTTCCAACATGGTTGCCAGGATGGCAAGAGGATTCAGCAGAGCTATTCCGTTCACTGCAGGGTTTAGCCCAGAGGGAGGAAGGGAAAGGGGCAGGAAGGGACAGCAATATTCTGATTAATACACAGAACAAGAAGTCATTAAGAATAGGATCAATTTCCAGCTTCATACAACTTCTCTTTCCTGCACTAACCTACATCTGACATCAGTCATAGCACTCTACAAACAGCTAAAAGTAATTTTCACACCTTCCTTCTAGGATCACATGTTATCTACCATGTCCTACATCAGATAAAGCAGATTGTGGATGAAATATAGATTTTACCTAGACTCCTGGAATAGCTGGGATGAACAATTCCCCAGAGACCATGATGCCTACTTTCATACTTTCAAATGGAGGGAATGCTTATTCAGCTTCATAAAGCTCATGAATCAATTAACATTCTTTTATACACAAATTAACATTCTTTTATTCACGCCAAAGCATAACTATCATCAGTATCAATTACATTTCTAAATAACCAAATTTCTATTGGTGAGGCTGTCTGTGCTGCTCTGAACATGCAAAAAAACTTATTATAAAAAAAGTCTCCAAAGTGGGTGTTCAGACTGAACATAGCTGAATAAACTTGTGTGTCTCATAGCAGAGAACCCTTTAAGTTACTGTGCTGGTTTGGGCTGGGATAGAGTTAATTTTCTCCATAGTAGCTGGTATGGGGCTATGATTTGGATTTGTGACAAAACAATGTTGATAACAGAGATTTTTTTCCCACTGAGTAGTACATACACAGAATCAAGGCCTTTTCTGCTCCTCACCCCACCAGCGAGCAGGCTGGGGGTGCACAAGAAGCTGGGAGGTGACACATCCAGGACAAGCTGATCCCAACTGATCCAAGGGATATCCCACACCATATGGTATCATGGTCAGCATATAACACTGGGGGAAAAGAGGGACATTGGGAGTGATGGCGTTTGTCTTCCCAAGTAACCGTTACGTGTTATGGAGCCTTGCTGTCCTGGTGATGGCTGAACACCTACCTGTGATGGGAAGTGATAAGTTAATTCCTTGTTTTGCTTCACCTATTAAACTGTGTTTATTTCAGCTCAGGAGTTTTCTCTCTTTTACTCTTCCGATTCTCTTGCCCATCCCACTACGAGGGGAGTGAGCAAGTGGCTGTGTGGGGCTGAGTTTCTGGCTGGGGTTAAACCACTACAGTTACAAAACAGCAATGGTGAAAGGGACTTGAAAAGCTGTGTGCATCTTCCTGCCTCAAGTCAGGGTGAACCGTCTCTACAACCATTCCAGTGCTCAGAGTCTTCCTCTGCTTCGCATCATGACGACGAATTCATCTCTCTGACTAGCACAAATCATTCTGCTGGCCTCCACAGCTATTCTAGATTCACATAATCCATGAGAATATAGCTTGCTCTCCAAGAGCTCTCCTACCAAAAAAGACTTTTTGTCAATATATTCTTTGCCCATAAAATAAGCACTGCAGTTGCAGAACATTCATTCAGGCAAGAATTAGATCAGAAATAAAAGGCATGCTGATTATTTCTGAAGCACTTAGGGAAGATCAAATTGCTGTGTCTGCCTCACCCTCTGATACTGCAGAATACTATGCTCAAGTGTAACCAGTAGTACCGCCTGACATTTTCAAGACATATAAAACAGGAAAATAACCATTTTAGAAAGGCATTTAACTTCCACTTCCTAGTAGAAAATGAATTTGATGCTAAACATTTGAGCTCCTGAGATGAACTATTAATATTAAGAGCAGCATGCCTACCGAACTCATAGATATTAGTGGTAAGTAATGCTGGACAGAATGAAAAGCTGAATTAAAGATTCCCTACTGGGTTATTCTGCCTTCCAGAAATTAAGGAGGATGAAGCAGAAAATGAAACTTAATAGTAGTCAAGAACTATTTCAGTTCGGGATGAGGATTGTTTCTGGGAATACTCATCCTGGACTGAAGTCTGGGGAAGAAACATCAACAAATGCTTCACTGAGAACTCAACACATAAAAGAAATTCTGAGCAGGCACACTAAATGCTCATTTAGTACATTTTAAATGGAGCAACAGTCTCCCATATTGGTGTCAAAACATCATTTTTTTATTCTAGAACCTGGAAAAATCTCAGCCTCTCCAACTCTTATCTGGTCCATTGGCCACAGTTTTAATGTAACATTTATTGCTGGAAATCAGAAAATGAGAACACCCTAAGCAATCTGAGTTTTCCTGCCCCCAGCATGAAAGAAGATCTATTCTGACTAAAATTATTAAGTTTGGAACTGTTAACAGCATCATTAGTGTTTAGGCAGCAGCAGTGATTCCCGTGGACTTCATTTTCTCTTCCAGTTATTCTTTCTGTCTTCCCAGTTTCATTTACACGAAGTGTATTTTGCAAATAAAATACCTACTTGTTACCATCACAAAACCACTTTTGATCAGGTCTGGCTTCATCTATGGGGCTCTTCAGACATGTCAGAAATCAAAAGGACATTGAAGCTGATCTCATAATTAATCCATTCCCACTGATTTAACATAATATTCTGGCATTGTGCTTTCTAGTGTCTTTACATGCCCCAGTTGATGTGGCTTCCTAAGTGCCCTAGGAAATCTCTTCATATTTCTGTTTAAAACATCAACTTGCAGTGCAAAGAAAGCATTTGTAGAAAAGAACTAAGTATTTAAGGAAAACAGCAAATTCTACTTTTAAGCAGCAACACAGACTGTGTAATTTAGCAGGATGGAAACACATCAGGGCTGGAGCTGTTCAGTCTCACTTAAGATTAGCTCTTTGCTATGCAAACATGGCACCAAACTTAGCTTTATGTTTTTCCCCTCCAAAGTCATATGCTTGCACACGTGCTCCCCCCAGCCTTTCCAGGCCCTATGCTTGTGTGATATTGCTAGAGAAGCATAACTTCATAAAGCTGGGAGAGAAACCTAATTGCTTAAAAATAGGATCTGGCAGAGCACCAGCTCCTAGATCAGTCTGTGAAGCGTTCAGAGGTTTTAGGCAGCTCAGAGTTTTTCCTCAGGCGATTGCAAACCAGTAATTCCCTCTTCTCCCTTCAGAAAAATCACAGCAGGATTTGCAGCAACTGTGGGGACAGTCACTGCAACACACACTCCCCTTGACTGACTGCTGGGCTTCTTGGGGTGTCCAGAAAATCAAAGAAATCAAAGAGCTTTTTGACATCAGAACCTCACAGCTCCTTCCTGTAACTCTCCAAATGTTCTCTACCCCCATCTCTTTTAACTGTTTTTAGGTTCAGGGCTGGTTCTGGTCTGTGCCAGTCCTACCTCTGTACCAGTTTGAAGAAGGATTTCCACACACATTCTCTTGCCTCACTCTGCTTTGAATGTGTCTCTTTTGCTCACCGTTCTCAGTGGCCCTTCTTTCCATTCCTCTTCCACTCTCTACAGCTCTTAATCACCATCTCCTTCACCCACTACCCTCATGACTTCTCAGTCTCCAGAGGAAGATGTAGGAAGCAAACTGAACAAGGGCAGAACAAAGCTCAATCTTGATCCTGCTTCCTTAGAAAACTGAGTCAGTCTTAGAAACATACTGGGATCTTGCTGGACCTGCACATCTGGAGGAAGGGTTCAGCTATGGAAACTGAGCATCATAGAAAAACCATCCCAATAATATTTCAGGAAGAGGGATTGTGTGGAACAGAGCATGAATTAATCTTCTCCCTTTTTTCAGATGGCTGCAGTAAGCACTGCTGATTAAAGTTTCTTTATATATATATAAATATATAAATCAGCCTCCAAGTATGTTTATGTGTATACATATACATCTATACACTTGCACGCAACCACCAAAGGGAACTTTGCTGGGGTTACCCCTTCCCTACAATTTCACCCATTAGTTTCAGCTGGCTTCTCATGACCTACCCTCTCTCAGCCATTCCCTGGGGAAGCAGCACAACAACCTTTACTAAAAATACCTCCTGAGCATCATAAATAGCAAGATGGTAGGGTTCTTAATCCCCCTTCAGGCACAGAATGGTTTTGCTTTTGATAAATACAGAGTGGCAACAATGGGCAGGGAATAAAGTGCCTCTTCTACTACTGGTCTGTGTGCCTTGCAGAAAGGTAAAATGAGAACTCCTAGTGTACACAAATGGTGTCACGAGAAGACAAAAGAAAAAGGGGAAATTTCTATTGCAAAAAGCCACAAAACCTCCCAAATCTGAATGTTTAACTCAATAAGATTTACTGCCCAGAAGACCTTTTATTAACGTAAGATCTTTTATTAAAGAAAACTTTAGACCTACAGTTATCTGCAACAAGCAGGGAGCCAGGCAGCAGGAAAACTCAAAGCAAAAGAATCATAGAATAACAGAATGGTCTGGATTGGAAAGGACCTTAAGATCATAGAGTTTCAACTCTCCTGCCATGGGCAGGGATGCCTCACACTAGACCATGCCACCCAAGGGCCTGTCCAACTTGGCCTTGAAACTGCCAAGGACAAAAAATGGGAAGGTTGACTCAATGCCCTGCTGAAATTCTGCACCACCACACACTGTACCAAACAAGCTGAATGCTCGGTGCCATGCTGGGCTGGTGGAAGGAAGAACCAGATGTAAACCTTTCATGGCACTCCACTCTTGAAACTTTATACCAAACAGTACATGAACCTCTCAACACCCGTGCCACACAGAGTCGAAAAATCGCAGAATCGCAGAATGCCAGACTGGCTTGGAGTGAAAGGGACCTTAAAGCTCATCCAGTTCCAGCCCCCTGCCATGGGCAGGGACACCTTCCACGAGGGCAGGTTGCTCAAAGCCCCGTCCAACCTGGCCTTGAACACTGCCAGGGATGAGGCAATAATCTCCTGCATTACCTAGGGACCAAGGTCATGTTGTATCTAGATAAAAAAATACATTAAAGAGTCTAAAACGAAACTGCATTTCAGTCCAAGTTTTCACCATTTCCTTATCAAATGTATTATGGGCAAAAATTCTGAAGTGCCAAAGAAATTACACAACTGTGAGCTCTGTTGACCAACACAGTTCTGGAAGTTTCAAAAATCCCAATTTATGATGAAAAAAATTGCCACTATCCAGCTGCAGCTCTAAAGGAAAAACATCACAAGTGATGCTTCCTATAGAAACATACATCATGTTGCAAGCCTGGAAGGAAATATGGTATCTTTGTGGCAACTATAATAGTCCTAGACATTAGCCATTTAAATATTTAAATTTTAAATGACATTTTTGGACATACAGGAAGCAAGATAATGTCACCAGAATTGTGTTGCAATTCAGTCATATTAGGTATGAACACTATCAGTTAACCAGAGCCTCTTTCTCTCCTACACCAGACTCCAACTGTGCACTGCATATCTAAGTACACAACACATTTTTGCCATTCATCTCAAGTATGAAAACATCTGGCAACAGAAAATAGGAAAAAAAAATATAGACATTTTTGGACAGAGATTACTTCAGGTCAAGTCAGAAAGCATCCCTAAGCTCCAATCATCAAATACTTTTACCAGTTACTTTGGATTTAGCTAGCGTTACTAAGAGAGAAGTATGACATAGGTTTTTTATAGCAGCTGCCAATTCAACAGTGATCAAAGTCTTATTATTCTTCCTTAGATCAAAGTCTGGACCGGATAATTTTGGGGATTATCTCCAGCTCATAAAGTAGAATAAACAGTTTGGGATAACCACATGATTATATAATATTGCCTTCTTGAAGTAAGTTTTGTTCTTATTTACATATGCCACAGGTTTTTAGTGGATTGTCTGATGATCATTTAATTGGTTTATTGGCTCTCTAGGACAATAGAAGAGAGAATTATACAACTATTGTAATCCTGTCTCATGTATGTACATTCATATGCAGAGGATATTCATAAGAACAGGTGAAACTAAGATTAAAAAAGTAAAACTGGGCACAATTCTAGTGCAAGTTAATAGGTGTCACAGCTCTGCTTATTATAAACCACTCTAGACATCTGCAGAGGGCCTTTTGTGGAGCAGAGTTATTCACACACACCTCAGCACAGCCTGGTCATGCATGTACACACGTTTCCAACACTAATGAAGAAAGGCCTTGACAGAGAATATGAGTGTATTTACATTATGTTGACTTTCATTAATAGGCATAGAATATTACTTCACGGACAATATTCTACACAATTCCTTTTGCAACTAAACCTAACTGTAAAGGTGCTTTGATTGTGCTTCACTCAGGTATGCTTTTATTCAAGAAAGAAAGGCTTTTCTCCTTTTGGTTTCATTCTGAGAAAACCACTGAGTTCCACATTGTCTATTGACCATAGGCTCAACTATATTCCTGTTCCACTGAACAGAGTATTTAGTATTATCTGCAGTGAAAAAGCAAGTCCAGAACCTATCTCTTCTTTTATACCCTATTCTATGAAATTCATTCATCTTACACAGTCCTTACTATAGTCAGCTCTTCCACACATGTTGATTAGAGAAGTAGCAACCTAGGACACCAGAGAAAGCCAGTACTTTGGCATAAACAGGTTTGCGTTTTCTGTATGTAGGGTCACAGAGTTAGAGCTGGAACATATTTTTCAGAGCTGCTATTACACTCTCTTAGCTATGTTCCTTTATTATTGACTAGGTTTCATCTCTTATCTAAGCTAGTTGTCTCTCAGACTTTCTAATGCCAAAAATAAACCAATGGCTTTCATCACTAGTTTAAAGGAAACTGTAATCTGACCAGCAGTTTTGATGACTTCTCTGTCGATCAAAGATACCTCATACAAGCCTGATGAGACAGAAACAACATCAGCTTTACAGTAACAGAAATTAAAGCAGAATTCTTTCCTTGAGTGAAATCCTGCAGTACTTACCGAGATAAGAGTAACTTTAGAGGAAACAGTAGTTAAAATGAGAGCACATTAGAAATGATTGAGGTTCCAAGTGTAGCAAAAGGGAATGATAAACACTAAACTTACAGAAACTGTTTCAGCTTCACACTTTGGATTTAAATGTGTCTCTCTCTGTTTTGTCATTTAGAAACGGAGTAAAATATTTCTATTAGTAAGGAAGCAGTAAACCAGTTCTTATCGTGCCATCCTTGTAAAGTCCACTGTGGTGAGACCACTCACTTCTCTGACCTGTCTCCAACAGGGTCACTGCTAAGCACCAGGCCAGTAAGTTACCAAGAAAAATGTCTATGAACATGAAATAGAAAAAGACGTCACTGGCTTCATCAATGAACAGCAGCAACACATACTGCACTTTACAGCCTGCTCCAAAAAGAGGTAAACAAAGTCTAAAGGCTTCAGGGAGTCAGAACCTCCCAATACGCTGGCTGGCTTGGACTGGTTTTTTTTTTTTGCACTACCCTCTAAGATGAAACTGAATACATTCCACAGGGGAAAAATAGTACCTTTTGCCTCACTTTTGAGAACATTGTCTTCTGGATGTTTTCTATGTTCTTCTGTCCAGAGCACCCCTCAGTCCCAGCTGCACAGAGCAGGCGTCTCTCCTGGGAACCTCTCACTGTGATCCTACCAGTACAGCAGGAAAACCCCAGCACCTCCTCTTTGGAGGCAAAGCACATACTGATGCCACAAACACTCTGGCTCATCACACTTCTTTACACATCATTCTTTGGTACAGTGATGACAACAGATCCTCCTTCCATTTCAAAATGGAGAGCTCAGATGGACAGATTTATAGTTTTCGTCAAACATAAAGTGCAAGCAATATATTCTAGCCACGGGGAAGTAACTCCAAGCTGGCTACAAGAAACTGTTCAAAACAGCACAGAAGTCAATCCAGGCTATAAAATCCACCGAAGAAATTCGGCAGGTACTCAGACAGGTAGCTCATATTCAGCTAATATAAATGTGTACATGTAAACAGGAGGCACTGCATGGTGGACATGGCCATTTTTCATGGTTTACATGGAGCAGAGAAGGTGCTGATTCGGGCTTACAAATGGGAAAAGGACAATATAAGACAACTCTGTCGAAGGTGTACCCTGCTGAAGCATGTCTGGTCAAACGTTGTTTACAAATTAAGGATTTCTCTATATAACATATGGGACTGGTAAAAACACTGAGTGCAATGCACAGTGACGCTTGCAGGACTGTTTTTGAGTTTGAGCTTCTAAAACTGAAAGTTCTTTCTGAAAAAATGCCACAGCAAGGGCTGAGCATTTAAGAAAATGTGTGTCTCAGTGAATTTTTCCTCTGCTACTACTGTATAATGTCTGGGAATTTTCTTTGGGTTTTAATGAAGAAAAAGAAAGGAGGTTGTAGTAAGGTGGGGGTAGGTTTCTTCTCCCAGGTAACAAGCGATAGAGTTTAGATTGGATATTAAGAACAATTTCTTCACCAAAAGGGTGATGAGGCATTGGGAACAGTGTTGGAATCACGGTCCCTGGAAGTGTTCACAAACCATGTAGATGAGGCCCTCAGTGACATGGTTTAGTGGTGGTCTTGGCAGTGCTGGGGTAACGGTTGGACTGATTCTATGATTCTAAGAACAACATCTAACTATAAAGACATTGTAGCCTAAACAGTATGTAATAAAAAAAGCTACGGGCTACTTGCTGATCTCAGAACTTAGAGATCCAAGTCTGCTTTCCACTGCCTTTATGCTGCAAAACTAAGCAATACTACACCAGTCACATGAACTAATCATGTGTGGTTTTCATCTTCAGTTACTAACAGGTTAGATTAAAAATAATTCAAAATATTCAACTCAAACCTACTAAAAGAGGGGAGAAAAAAAAAAACCAAACAAAAAACAAGAAAAAAGGAAAAAGACAGAAATCCCCAAAAGATTGTTTTCAGAGACTGCAAAACACATGAGGCTCTGGTGTTCTTCACTCAAAGCAATTGTGCTGGCTTTTCAATCCATAAGCTGATGCTTATTTTCCTTCTGTGCAATTCCTTTCAAAGCCATGCATCTAAAATAGATTCTACCTCATTGTTCCAGTTTCCTCTTGTTGTTGCCATTAGTCTATGCAATTCTTTCCATGCATTCAGGACTAATTTTCATTAATCACAAAATTTAAACAGCACAGACTGAGCTTTGTTGAGGGAAAAACAAAAGATAGGAGAAGAGGTAAAACTTAAACAGGAGCAGCTTAAAAAATACTACTGCTTAAGTCAGTAAGATATTCCTTCTCCCCATCAAAAGGGAAGCTTGACCAGGCCTAAAGATTCAGCTGAAGCTACTGATTCTCATGTACAGGCAAGTACAGCTTGCAGTGACAATCCAGGTGCTGATCCTGAGCCACTAAGTTGAGGTTCAAGCCCTAAAACTAGTAACTAGAGAAAAAGAGATGTTAAATATTTATATGTATTTGGAAGAAATAAATGGAAAATGCAGATAGGATTAAGTAACAGTATGAAATCAGTACAGAATAAATTCAGGACAAAAGCTGTGGATAGAAAAGCCTTCAGAGCCAGTTCCAAATCCTGCACAGCACAGGTATTCCAAGTGGGAAACAGCTGTGTCGGCATGACCACACACACAGCTCTGCCTCAGGTAACATTGCAGAGCACGGAGCCCTGCCAAGAACGTGCTCCTTTGGGGTACGGAGCATTATCCCAAGGAAAAGGATGGAAATCACTACGACTGGAAGCAGTGAAGCTGTAATAATTAACTAACATGCTAAAATTCTCTACTTCTAATATTAAGGAAATATCCAGCCAGCTCTCACTGCCCCATTCTCCATGTTGCTTGCCCTGAGAGCATTCAGTGATAGCCACCTACTAGTCACACCACAAATTAGGGACATTATCATGTGTCTGAAAGAAATACCTCTGTAGAAAAACACATATAGAAATACAAGTAGAAAACCACAGCAACAGTTTTCAGAAAGCATATGGCAGACAATATCGTATTCTCTTAAGTGGCTGCTTCCTTTAGATAGGAGCTTTATTACTGTGAAAATCACAGCCCATAGTAAAACACTGACCAGAACCTCCCAGCAGCAAGTTTTCAAACCAGTCAGCAGAGACCTCAATCAGAACCATTGCTGCCAGCAACAGCAGCCATGTCTACAGCTCTCTGAGGAGGATAAGAAGGTTTGGAAATGAAAAAGGTTATTGGTGGAATATGTAGGAACTCAAGGTTCAGTATTTAAATTTCTCAGTGAAAAATCTGCGACTTCTTCACAAAAAAGTTAGCTCAAAACTGGGAGACGGATCAAGCAAACTGTGCACAGTGGGGATGGAGAAAGAGCTGTCACTAGAGAAAAGCATAATAATTAGTGGAAGTTTATCACCTTCTGTTAGAAATCTATTATCAATTTGTGTAAGAACAAATGAGGAGCCCGAGAAGAGGCCAAGGCAGTGGAAATTCCCCTGTTCTGACCCAGCTTTGAGACTCAGGGAAAAGAAAAAACTCATTTTAGTTCTTGTATCACCTGTGAACTGAGGACAAAAACCTCACTCACACCACTGTTACAATGATTTGTCTATCTAAAATGAGAAGTGTTTGATCTACATTGGTTAGAAAATCAAATATGAAAACACAAGCATTGTAGTATATAATAAATCCTTAAGCTGAACAAGCCTACTACTTCAACTACTGAGTAAGCTAAAAACGCAGTTACCTTCTCCGCAATACCCACATTAGCAGCATCAGAGTAGCACAGTGCAACCTGTTAATATTAGACAATGATAGTACTTCTTTAACACTGGCCTTGTCAGAATTCAGCTATGGCACAAAAAAGGCTGAAAAGACACTAGTGTTGATAAACCTATTTTATATGCCTTTGTTTTCCTGAAGTAGTTGTCTACTGACCTAAATAGAGCTCATGCTAATTCTTTCAACATTTAGACAAAAATATTTGGCAAAGATCTTTGTATTTGACCATATCAAACACTCCCATTTGTGCCTGTTTGCTCTAGCATAACTGCAGATTATAACAGTTAAAAATAGCCATTTTTTCCATTAACTTAGACCTTCCTGATAACAAGCAGTTTTGACAGTTTTTAAGCAGTTTGAGATAACATGCACAAGTAGGTCACAGTTATACTTGGCTTTAGAAAAATGTCTTTCATCCAGAGAATGTACAGCTCTTTGCAAACAAGCCCTTAGGTAAGCTACAATCTACAAGGCTTCCTCCAACACCCAAATTCAGTCATGTATGAGTCCTAACAGCAAGTACTAAACGACAGCTTAAAGTAGAAGCTGAAGCCCTTCACAAACTGCAAAACTGAAAAGCCCAACTGACGTCAATGGCAGCTCTCCCCTGATCCCAACAGGCTGCAGAGCAGGTCGTGAGAGTGCCCTGGGAAGGACTCCAACTTGAAAGGGAAGTGAAAAGGGATTTTCAAAGCTCATCTCAGCTCCCAGTTCACCCGATTTCCAAGATGATTATTTGCTCAAGCTGCTGGGAATACTCGTCTGTGCTGCTTCACCTGGCATTTGGTCAGAACATCTGCTGGACCTCTACTATGAGGACAGCGGCAGAAGGATGTGAAGAGACCTTATGCTTTCTTTTCATGACAGCAAGACGTGAGGGCCAGGTGTGAGGGACTGCAACAGCCTAGTCTGTGAAGGGTGCAAGAAAATAAAGGAATGTTTCAGAAAATTCATCTTAAAGCACAGGTGGAAAACTTAGCTACCATTATTTCCATTGTGCAAATAGGGAAGCATACAACTCTTCATCCAGAGTTCCATTTCAGGCAATCTTACATGGATTTGTTTTATTAGTTGCACTTTCTGTATTGACTTACAATCACTTATAATGTCAATGACTATATGGGTAGTTTCAGGAGCTAGAGCAGAAGAGTAAAAAGGAACAGTTCCAAAAGTACAGAGGAACCGCTGGATTTCAGGAGTTTCTTCTGTCATGTACTGCAGTCAGTTCACTAGAGCATGCTGCCTCCTGGAGCAAAAGAGATGAATAGAGAGCTGCGCAGATTGAACACGGATAACACCGTGATGTTTTTTGCTATCCCTGGAATATCTCCTGCAGTTTAGTAATAAAAATGGCACAGGTAAATATTTAACTCCTTTGCTATTCTTGCTATGCTTGGTATATAATCAGCAAGCAGACAGCTCCATGTGCCTGATGCATTCAGAATAACAATAATCACCTTTTGGACAGCTAACACAACATAAAATATTAACAATCAATATTTGCTGAGCTTGCAAACCCCAATGATACTATGCTTTTAATGAGACTGCATATGCATGAGGTAATGTGCAGTGTGCCTTCATGAAGCAAAGGGGCCCTACCTAACATTTGAACAAAGTCCTAATCCCTTAAAGATTCACTTCTTATTTGAGCTACATTCTCATGAGTAATCTCGTTAAAACCCATCATACCACATCAGTGTGCCAAAGTAAGTTCATATGTGTGATTTCAAGAGCAGTGGTGTTAAAAATGGCCAATAGCAACAGTGGTCTATACTGCTTTACACACAAACAGCCTTTGATCAGTACCAAATAACTCTATTTATTGGCACAGACAAACTTATTTTCCAACTAAGTCCATTTGTTAAAATTGAAAAGCAGATATGGAAAGAGATTAATATCTTAATCTCTTTTATGAATCTTATTCACTACTTCCCCAAAGTCCTATGGACTATCTCTCCAATTAATTACTGTGAATAAACTAGATGGCACAGGAGAGGCTGAGAAAGAATTCACCCTTCCTCTCCAGGCAGCTCTCCAGCAGAATCAAGCAGGCATCAAACATCATGTGCTGTTCAGATGAATAGGAAAGAGGGATGGTGGGGGGAGGAAAAGGGAATATGGCCAGTGGAAATGTTCCCTGGCTTTCCATTCTGTCCAGTTCGCTTTTGAGGGAGTCATCTGAGGAGCTGAAATTGAATAGTTTTTCTGTCAATTCCCCGAATCCAGATAGCCCTTTGAAGACAATAAATCTAATCTATGTTATGAAGCTTTGCTGGGTTTTCCCCACTAATGCAGCCTTAGCACGGTGCTGATGCTCATACACTTAGTGTTCTTCCAGAAATGGATTCTTTGGAGACCGATGCAGTCCATTTCTTCCTAAAGCAAGAATTCTACTGTGTCACAGAGAATTATGCTGCTCTAACACCATTAATTATTTATATCTAAAATGGGCGTGATGCCTTAGGAATATGGTCCTAACCACAAAACACTGACAACCTTTCAGCAGCCACACGATGCCTCCCATGTGCATGAAGCTCATTTGGACATCAACAGGAACCCAAGCTAATGAAAAAGCTTGCCCATGCTGAGCAGTATTTAATGTATCAAGATGCAGAGAAATAAAGGGATGAACAAATAAGATGTACCCCTGCATGCAGGGGGTTGTTAATTTGTAATACATAATTTTGACAAAGTATTTTTTCAGTTCAGAGGGAAGTGGGGAGTGGTTTTACCTGTCATTACTGTGAAGATAATCTTTCCTCAGGAGATGCTCACAAGTATTTCTGCTCTGTTATGACAACGTTCAGAAAATGCTTAACTTTATGTCTCCAGCACTCTAATTGATACTAATTATAATAGAAACACTAAAGCACCAGTCTTTGGACCACGCCTGCCTCAGTTTCTCACACTGGAAGCAGATGTGAGAGGCAGGGTCTGCAGCGGATGAGGCTGAGCTGTTCACCTCCAGCCCAGAATCACCAAACACAGCCCGAATCTCTGCACAAACACATGCGAAGGACAAAGGCTATTCGAGCTGAGGCCATTATTAAAACAAACGCAAATTCGCAGTAAAACTTCAAAGTGTTCATTTCAAGCCAGAACCAAACGTCCACCAGAGGTATAATCTGAGCACTGGATTAATCACCACACCCTGACAGCAGCACTCCCGTTACAAGCGCCAGGACGAGCCCGATGCCTCCCCGTGCTCAGCAGACACATCAGAACCAGCTCCTCAGCACCACCAACCACCGAGCCCTGACCCTAAGCCCACCCTCACCACCATATTTCCTCCTCTGCAGACACACACTCTCCATCACCGCTCGAAAGGCAGCAAGCCACCGCCCGCGGGCGCTGGGTGAAGGCGAAGAGGGGTCCGCAAGCCTCGCGCTCGGGTGCCCGACCCCTCAGGATGCTCTGCGGTCGGGTGCCCCGCTCCGGACCCGCACAACGGGACCAGCAAAATCTCTTCGCCTCCTCCCCCCGCTCCCCGCTCCGAAATCGCCCGCACAACCTCCGCTCCGGCGCAGCGTGCGGGCACTGCACCATGGAGAGGCGCAAGGTCAGCGCAGCCGCTCGCAGCGCCGCGGCAGAGACCCACCTCTGGCAGACATGGCTCAGCCGGGCGCGGAGCAGCCGGGCTTGCGGCGGCCGGTGCGGGGGGCGGCGGCGCTGGACTGGGCCGGGCCGGGCCAGGCGGGTCCCGCCGCCGGCGCGCTCCCTCCTCCTGCCCGCCCGCCGCGGTGCGGGGCGGCGCCGGGGCCTCCCTGCGGTGCGTGTGTGTGTGCGTGTGAGGAGCGGAGGGGAGGCGGGACCGCGCTGGGCAGGGAGCGGGGCCGCGTCCCCCCCGCACGGCGGTGCTCTGCGGGAGAGGCACAGCGGCTGCAATAGCAGCGCTGGTCCGTCTGCTCCTGCGAGCGCTGGGTGGCCGAGTCTTCCAACACAGGCACCGAAAGCGATGCTCCACAGCAAGTCAGCTCGGTTATGGCCTGACACGGGGCTGCGGCACAACGTGAGATTCACCCTCCGAGCTCTGCACCTGCGTATCTGTATGTAAATAGTATAATAAACATTATAGCAACGCTGCCTGCAAAACGATGTTGTCATTAACATACAGCAAAGGTCACTCCGCTGCCTCCTGGCTCCTCAAGCAGACAACTGGAGAGCGCCGAGGAACAAGATCAGTATCTAGTGACCACCCCTCCCCAAGGTAGTCTGGCCTCGGGTCTAATAACACCAAATAGTCCCAAGCCATACTCAAAAGAAAAGCCCTGTGCCACCGGTTTATTAGATGCTGGCAAGAGTTAAGCAAAACACAGTCTAGTTTGTCAAGAATAACAGGTTAGATGACCACATCAGAATAATGAAATTGAAACGTAAGCACAGACTCCTACTGATTTCAGAATGGGCAACTATGAACCAAAGAAAAGCACGATCTGTCGTGCTCAGTGAGGAGCCAGCATGTAAACTAAATGACAGGAGAGGCTGAATCACACTCCTCCACTGTGCTCTGCCATACACTAGTTGTCTTCATACAAGCAAGAAGCCTACACAATTTTTCCACTAAAGAAACCCCAAACAATTACCAAAATCTTTATATCTAAGAGAGACGGTGAAGAATTCATCACAGTGTGTCCACCAGCAGAAATGGACACTAGGAACAGACATATCCCACATTCCCACTTTTGGAAAGCACAGCCCAGCCAGCGCTTTGGCTCCATCACAGCAGCCCTCAGGCAGTGTTTCCCCATCACTCCAACCAAGTCGGAAGTGCACATGTGTAAAGCATGTGCACTTCCGTGCACAAGCATGGAAGCAGCAGCAGAACAGTCAGCACACACACACCTTCTCATGGGGTGATAGATGCACAAAACCTGAATCTGTTTGTCTCAATCTGAGTTCATGCTCATATACAGCAGTGACTTCTAGTCATACCCAGTACTATTTGCAGTGTCCCCACACCTCAATTCAATCATACTCCTTATGTCATTCTGTTATCTTACCCACTGCAAATGTTCCTGAGCCCTGCAGCAGGAATTAAATACATCTGTTCTTCTCCTTCCAAAGTCCTATGCCATTATTATGGGTGAGCTGACATCCACTTGAAAAACAGTTCCTTTCCCTGTCTCCTTTTCTGAAATGAGTAGAACTTTCCACTTGGAAGCAACTCAAGTTTTCCTTCTTGTGCAAAAGAGCTGAGGTTTTCCTCAGTCAATGTAGTATGACAGCATTTTGTATTTTTAATTGAGTCATTTCCTAGGCACTTCCTTTGGTGAGTTTCTGACTAGCACTATCAAGAGTTCACCTGTGTGATACTTAATAGATGGCTTTAAAAAGAAGGTTCAGGAACATGTAGAAATTAGCTTTTTAATGAAGAACTTCCTTTCTTTATACTGCTAGGAAGTAGGAAGGGAAAGGCATTTGTAACTTGGGTTTCTATAGAACACAGAGTTTATTCCATTCACCATATAAAGTCTCTAAGGAAGGGAATGCTAAAATGGATCAGATACAGCACTTATTTATTAAAAGGAGCTTTTTAGCTGGGTTTCTGGAGGAACTGAGGCAGATAAAGTTTTATTTTCCTGTCTGTCCGTCAATTCCCCACCAAGATTTTAACATTTGGATATGGAGAATTTCTATTTAGGTTAACTAAAAGGTGTAATTCAGAAAGAGTTCTACATCCCTATGAGTTTTGTAGCAATTAGCACTTAAGAAGAGGATATAAAATGAAGGAGAAAAGCTGCAGTGGCAGGTCAATGGTTACCAGTTCTGGAGGGCATGTCTTCATTAGCCACAAGTACCAGCCAAGCAATCTGCACACGCATAGCTGAATCAGCTCCTGTAGCTGCTGTCCCAGATCCTGACAGTCTCTAGGGAATATGGAAGGAAGCTGAAGAGGATGGGAAAGGGAGGTACAGAGAAGTAAGACATCATTATTACTAGTTTACAAATGAAAACCTCAGGTACTTAAATAAGAGATGTTGAGTCAGAGAAGCTGGACAAGCCAGTGCAGGAGTTCACTGCTGCTTCTAAAGGCATGCTCACCTATGTGTGCCTCTTGTCTTATTCCAACCCATCTGCTCCTGCTTCTCTCACTGCAGCACCATCACCACTGGTCTGATTCTCAGAGAACTACCTTAGCTCATTAGCAGAGAAGTCACATCGAAAAGATGAGGGGTAATGAGCACAACTTATTCCTGGTGAGATTCCAACTTGACAAGAAGAGTTTTTGCAATGAGAACAATCAGCCATTGGAATAACCTCCTCAGGAAAGTGGTGGATTCCCCAAAACTGGACATGCTTAAGATTTGACTCATCAGGGTGCTGGGATATCTGCTTTGACAAGAAAGATTGGGCCAGATGGTCCTTGAGGTCCCTTCCAACCTGGTATTCCATGATTCTATGAATTGTTCACTTTCTTGCGCTGGTTTCATTTTGTGCCAGGTAAGGAAACAGGAGGATAGAGAAAGAAACAAATGGCTCAGATAAACACTGGAGCTGACAGAAGGCGATGCAGAACTACACAGCAAGGAAGGGGTGAGGAGGAACCATTAGAGGGAAAAGTGATGATCCTTTTGAGCAGCAGCAAGCTGTGGAGCAATTTGATTGACTGAGACATTTCCTGACTACTTTAGAAGTCCATTAACGAGCAATGATTGACATTGTTTTATTTCAGGCATCTACCTGAGGCTTCTGAATTAGTCAGCTGGGAAACAGGATTGCACCTCCTACATTTTCCTATTGACTGTACAGACAGCCTAGGCTTCTAACTCAAGTTAGTATAAAAAGATCCACTAAGGTCAACATGTTGGCTCTAAGAGTTTCAAACGGGCACCTAAGGATTTTTCAGAGATGCCCAAACAGTTTAATATATTTCACCAAACAACAGCTGTTTTCAAATCCCCTGTTGGCATTTTTAGATGCCTAAAAATGCCCTTCAGGAGCTAAGTATGTTGTCCAAGTGACAGAGAAAATCTATGTCAAGAGCAAAGAATAGAACCTGCATTTTCAAAGAAAAGTATCCTAAATGACGGACTGTATTCCCTGTGCAGCATACCTCGCTGTCACTTTGCCACTGTGTGAATATTTTGAAGAAAAGCCAGTTTTCCTTCCGCTAAATAAACTGAGTTTAGACAAACAAAAGATTCCTAAAAGGATTATCGCATCCAGGTAACCTCTAAGATTGAAATGGGAAAAGAGGAATTGTTACTGAACCCTTACAGCCGATACATTGCTCCACTCATGATCCACACAGCAATGTGGGTAGAATCTCTCCCTTTGCTTTTCAGTAGCTTTTGGACCACAACTCAGACACCTAATGTCAGACATGTAATGTAATATGTGGTGTGTGTGTAATACAGCACTGCAAGTTTCATGCTTTGGCTTCGCAACAATCTGCTGGTACCAGTCACTATAGCCCCTTCTCCCTTCCATCTCGCCGACCCCTCAAAAAGAGGAATGAAACTATTGATATTTTTAGCATCAATTCTTGGGAAAATAGAATGATAGAATCATAGAACCATAGAATAGTCAGGGTTGGAAAGGAGCTTAAGATCATCTAGTTCCACCCACACATCCATGGGCAGGGACACCTCACACTAAAGCATGCCATCAAAGCCTCTGTCCAAACTGGCATTGAACACCACCAGGGACGGAGCATTCACAACCTCCCTGGGCAACCCATTCCAGTGCCTCAACACCCTTACAGGAAAGAATTTCCTCCTTATATCCAATCCAAACTTCCTCTGTTTAAGTTTTAACCCATCACCCCTTGTCCTATCAATCACTATAGTCGCTAATGAAGAGTCCCTCCCCAGCATCCCTATAGCCCCCATTCAGATCATGGAAGGCTGCTATGAGGTCTCCACGCAGCCTTCTCTTTTCCAGGCTGAACAGCCCCAACTTCCTCAACTTGTCTTCATATGGGAGGTGCTCCAGTCCCCTGATCATCCTCGTGGCCTCCTCTGGACTTGTTCCAACAGTTCCATGTCCTTTTTATGTTGAGGACACCAGAACTGCACACACTACTGCAGGTGAGGTCTCACAAGAGCAGAGTAGAGGGGCAGGATCACCTCCTTCGACCTGCTGGTCACGCTCCTTTTGATGCAGCCCAGGATACGGTTGGCTTCCTGGGCGGCGAGCACACACCACAGCCGGCTCATGTTCATTTTCTCATCAATCAGCACCCTCAAGTCCCTCTATGCAGGGCTGCTCTGAATCTCTTCTCTGCCCAGTCTGTAGCTGTGCCTGGGATTGCTCCGACCCAGGTGTAGGACCTTGCACTTGGCATGGTTAAACTTCCCACCTCACAAGTGTGTTGAGGGCCCTCTGAATGGCACCCCTTCCGTCCAGCGTATCAACCGAACCACGCAGCTTGGTGTCATCGGCAAACTTGCTAAGTGCGCACTCAATCCCACTGTCCATGTCAGCGACGAAGATGTTAAACAAGACCGGTCCCAACACCCATCCCTGAGGGACACCACTTGTTACTGATCTCCAGCTGGACATTGAGCCATTGACCACAACTCTTTGTGTGCGGCCATCCAGCCAGTTCTTTATCCACCGAGTGGTCCACCTATGAAACTCATGTCTCTCCAATTTAGAGAGAAGGATGTTGTGCGGAACAGTGTCAAAGGCTTTGCACAAGTCCAGGTAGATGACGTCAACTGCTCTACCCCTGTCCATGAGCTCTGTAGCCCCATCCTAGAAGGCCACCAGGTTGGTCAGGCAGGATTTCCCCTTACTGAAGCCATGCTGGCTGTCACCAAGCACCTTGTTGTTTTTCTTGTGCCTTAGCATGCCTCCCAGGAGAATGTGCTCCAAAATTTTTCAGGCACACAGGTGAGACTGAACTGGTCTGTAATTCCCCGGGTCATCCATTTTCCCCTTCTTGAAAATGGGGGTTATATTTCCCTGTTTCCAGTCGTCGGGAACTTCGCCTGACTGCCATGATTTTTCAAATGTGATGGCCAGTGGCTTCGCAGCTTTATTCGCCAGCTCCTTCAGGGCCTGTGCATGGATTTCATCAGGTCCCGTGGGCTTGTGTACATGTAAATATTCAGTATGTAAATATTTTTTTACTCAGATCAAGGGAGAATGACTTAGCTTGGTTGAAAAAGCAGGTAGAAGTCAGCATTACAGCTCTTTCTGATGCTGACAACTTACCAATCAGAACATACCCATCTATGCACAACACTATGTTTCCTCCTGAAATTAGATTATTGTGACAAAAGTTAGGGGTTTTTTTGGAACAAAAGGCAAACTCTTACAGAAGTAAGAATAGGCTTTTCCTATCTGTCTGTGGAGTGCTTCATCCACAGGCTCTCCTTGATCAGGCGGCCTGTAACAGATCCCCACAGTAATGTCTCCCACGGCTGTTTTCCCTTTAACCCTGACCCACAAACTCTCTGTAAACTGCTCACCTGCCCCCAGACAGACTTCCATACTCTCCAGCCTATCCCTAACATAAAGGGCAACTCCCCCTCCCCGCCTGCCAGGCCTGTCCTTTCTAAAGAGCCTGTAACACCTTCCATTCCAACACTCCAGTCATAGGAGCCATCCCACCATGTTTCTGTGATGCCTATTATATCATACCCCCGTAGATGTGCACACATCTCTAATTCCTCTTGTTTGTTTGTTCCCCATGCTACGGGCGTTTGTATAGAGGCATCTGAGACGAGCTCCAATTGAAGCCGGCTCGTTGGCTGGAGCAGCTGGAATATATCTACATTGTTCCGAGCATTTATTATAGGATAATAATATAGATATAGATTTATCTATCTATAGATAGGAGGCACTCTCTGCAAGGTTCCAGCTTGTTCTTCAGTCCTTGCTGCTGGGGAAGCCAGACCCCTCCTGGATATCGGCCTGGGGATCCTGGAGGAGCTCTGCGACTGAGCGGTTGACCCAGAGGTTGTGTACGGTGACCTCTTCCACTTCGGACAGCTCTTTGTCAGTGCCCTCTTCCCTCTCTTTCTCCTCTTTGGCCACTGCCGCATCCAGGATTTCGGTCACGTCCTGAGGTTCCACCAGCTGCTGGCTGGTTTCCTGATCCACAGCCACAGCCTGGACCAGAGGCTCCCTTGTGATGAGCAGGGCTGCTCCCTCTGGAGCCAGCTCATATGCCTCTGGGCTGAGCAAGGCAGGTGCGTGGCTCTGTGCCTGCGGTGCTGCCTCCTGCTCACCATCGTCAGGAGAATCTGTTTCCTCTGCCTCCTCCTCGATCTCATCCCAGAACTTGTAGGTCGCACTGACACTGGATGTGACCTGCGCTTTTGCACCTCTTACTGCGGTGTTGACTGAGGCAGGTGCATGGCACTGTGCTTCTGCTGCTGGAGCTTGACTGTCAAAGGCGCAAGAGGCTGGGGTCTCTGCCTCCTCCTCAGCAGCGTCTCTGAAATGGACCTTCTTCAGGATGCTCTTGGGTGTGACCTTCAGATCCTTGTTTTCTCTGTGGCTGTGCGGGGCAGGTGCCCGGCCCTGAGCTCGTCCTGCTGCAGCCTGCCTGCCAGTGCCGGGAGAGGCCTCGACAGCAGCACTGAAACGGACCTTCTTCTTGATGCGCCTGCGTGGGACATTCAGACCGGTGTCATTTCCTGCTGAGCTGTTCAGGGCAGGTGCCTGGCGCTGTGTCTGTCCTGGTGCAGCCTGCTTGCCACGCTCAGGGAAGAATGGAACTTTTGCCTCCTCTTTGGCCACACCTCCGAACTGGCACTTGGAGACGGTGTTGCGTGACATTTGCACATCTGCAGCATGCACTGTGACGCGGTGCAGGGCAGGTGACTGGTGCTGGGCTTGTGCTGCAGCAGCCTGCCTGCCAAAGCCACGAGGTTCTGGTGCTGGTGCCATGGGAACGAGAGGTGCCTGGTACTCCTCTTGCTCAGGAGCTCTGGCCAAGTGGCTCCTCCTGGGCTGTCGCAATGTCCCGATGCTGTTGGGCAGGGTGGGCAGAGGCTTTGTAAGCACCTTCTTGTGCAGCCCCAGCAACCTGCCACTGAGGCTGCCCTCGATGCCTGCCGCCAGCATTGCGCGCTGGTGCCCTGCCTCTCGCCCCGTCTTCCTGCTCTGGGAAGCACGCGTGCTCGCACGGATGTTAGGATCAGCAGCAGGCTGAGTGGCAGTGGCCTTGCTGCCGTTAGCTGCCCTGACAGGGTATCTTCTTGTCATTGCAGCCCTGCTGTATGCTGAGTCCTGGCATGTCACTGCCTGCTGGCAGGGCCCCCGGCTCTCAGCGCTGCTGTTGCGCAGGACTGCGCTCACGTTTCCTGTGCCCTTCGCTGTGGCAGAGGCTGTGGGCCTGTGTGGGGCAGGCTGACAGCTCCGTGGCGACGCAATAGGGCTGCCACGTGCGTGGACGCGGTGCAGCTGGGCAGCGGTTGCGCGAAGCTGCTTCTGACTGTTGCCTGTGCTGTCCATGGGCCTGTCGCTGAATCTGGACGTAGGGGCAGAGGGTGCCGGTGTCAGGGGAGGCAGCCTGCAGCAGGTGCTGGCTGCTCTCCCTGCCTGTGGTGGCAGCCGAGGTGCCCTTTCCACCTGCAGTGGCAGACAAAGCGTTTGCTCCTCTGTCCTCATGCTGCGGGGCAGCACCGCTCTGTGCCTCAGGCTGCCCACCTGCAAGAGAAGCCAAGGAGAGAGGCTGTGTGACAGTGTCTCTTGTGCCCGTGTCCCAGCTGGCTGAGCTCATGCAGTTGGGCTCCCCTGACAGCCCCATGCAAGGCTCAGCCCCACAGGTAGGTGCTGCCTGCTCCCAGGGCTGCCTGGGCAGAGGGCTGGCCACCCACAGCCCATGGCCGCTGCCCACAGCACCCCCGGCATGCGCGGGCAGCCTGTGGGGCACAGCATGGGGGGCTCAGCTTCCTCCCTCCCGCACCTCCCACCTGCCCGTCAGCAGTTCCCGTGCTCGGGAAGGTGTTTGGCCCTGTCCCCCTCGGGGTCCCTACCTGTGCCTGCTCGTTCACGGTGGGCTGAAACCTTCTTTGGTAGGGCAGCTGTGGCAGCGCCATCCCATGCGGCCCTTCCTCAGGCTGCCTGTGGCCCACCTGCGGGCAGGAGGAGGAGGAAGAGGTGTGTGATGGAGGCGGCTGCCTTGGCACAGCAGCCCCCGCAGTGCCGGCAAGCCCGGCCCCAGCACCGAGGCAGCTCCATGTGGCCCCGTCCCACCACCGGCCTCTCACTCCTGCCCCAGCCCTCACCTGCCGTCTCCTTTGCACTCCTGGGCTGCCCTTGGCGGGCTGCGAGCGGGGGTTTGATCCATTGTCCGCTGGCATCTTCTGTGTCCTTGGACGCACACTTGCCGTGGATTCACAGGGCAAATGACACCTCTAGGGTGCTCCAGGGCCTTAAATACCCCCCATAACAGTCGTAACAATGCCCCCGTGGTTTCCATGGAGATGCCTATGACCTCACCAGTTCCAAACGGTCCCAGCTGGTCATGGGCAACTCCACAGCAACCACTGAAGCTTTGTGATGGTGGCAGCATCATGCCCATGGCACTGGGCACCCAGGGATGCACTTTTCTCCTCCCAGGTTTTTTGCTTGACAAGATGAAAAGGGAACAGAGAAAAGAAAGAGGGGGAAAAGGAGGAAAAAATAGCAAACAACAAAAATTAAAAAATACTAGGTAACTGGCCACTCGTCACTGGTCTCCAGCTGGACATGGAGCCATTGACCGCAATTCTTTGTGTGCGGCCATCCAGCCAGTTCTCTATCCACCGAGTGGTCCACCTATGAAACTCATGTCTCTCCAATTTAGAGACAAGGATGTCATGCCACACAGTGTCAAAGGCTTTGCACAAGTCCAGGTAGATGACGTCAACTGCTCTACCCCTGTCCATGAGCTCTGTAGCCCCATCCTAGAAGGCCACCAGGTTGGTCAGGCAGGATTTCCCCTTAGTGAAGCCATGCTGGCTGTCACCAAGCACCTTGTTGTTTTTCTTGTGCCTTAGCATGCCTCCCAGGAGAATGTGCTCCAAAGTTTTTCAGGCACACAGGTGAGACTGAACTGGTCTGTAATTCCCCGGGTCATCCATTTTCCCCTTCTTGAAAATGGGGGTTATATTTCCCTGTTTCCAGTCGTCGGGAACTTCGCCTGACTGCCATGATTTTTCAAATGTGATGGCCAGTGGCTTCGCAGCTTCATTCGCCAGCTCCTTCAGGGCCTGTGCATGGATTTCATCAGGTCCCGTGGGCTTGTGTACATGTAAATATTCAGTATGTAAATATTTTTTTACTCAAATCAAGGGAGAATGACTTAGCTTGGTTGAAAAAGCAGGTAGAAGTCAGCATTACAGCTCTTTCTGATGCAGACAACTTACCAATCAGAACATACCCATCTCTGCACAACACTGTATGTTTCCTCCTGAAATTAGATTATTGTGACAAAAGTTAGGGGGTTTTTTGGAACAAAAGGCAAACTCTTACAGAAGTAGGCTTCAAAGAACAACTTCTGTGGGCAAGACATATGGCAAGTATGGCCAGGACTGACCTGAATAATTAATTAACTTATTTCACTGAACTGATATTGGCATGCTGAAGAATGATGGAAACTATAGGATTTTTCTACATGTTCCACCATAACTCCACTGGCTCCTTTCTTGGGGAAATCAGACCTCTAGGAGTCATACTAGAAAAGAACATGATTGAATCAGAATTTTAATAAGCTCACAATAAGTAGTTCTATGTGACACGAATGACATGAATGACATGTATGCAAGACAGCTCTCTTACTTTCTATGTAAGACTCTCACTACAATCTGCAGCCAGAAAAGACAGCATATTCACGTAAATAAATGAACTTTCACTGATTTCAGTGAGCTTCAAGGGCAGCTCCCACTACTCTCTTTTGAGAGAAGTTCCCATTTATATCCTTCAAAGGAGAGCTGAGCTACAAATTGCTCACAGCAAATATTCATAGAAATGCTTTCCTGAAGTCTTCTTTTTAACCTAAATATCCCACATGCAAATACATAAAGAGCCTTTAACCATCAAACGACAACAAAAAATCCCCCAAAGTTAGAAAATTCCCGGGTGAAACAAATCCCAGAGTCATCTTCCTTACTGTTTTCATCATGTAGAACTAGTTTTCTTAACCTACTTCATGTTTCAACCCTCCACATTGGCTGTGGAATATGCACTTCTATGGCAAAAGAAACGTAATATTGAACGTACGTTACCCTGTCAGTACTGACTACTGGACTCAAGAACGCAGACTGCGTAAGACCGCATAAATGCTATAGGTTTTATATGTATGTGTATATATTATGTGTATATATTTATACATAACCAAGGAATATTTGCAATCCTGGCAGCTAAGGAAAAGCCCTCAGGATTAGGTGACCTTTAAAGGTCCCTTCCAACCCAAACTACTCTACGATTCTATGAATCTCGACTCCAAAATCATTCTTTCTTGTCGTTTTGTATTCAGTGCATGCCTTCAGAGCATGTAGAGACAATCCCATAAAAGGCCTTTTTGTTGTTAATTGGAAATTAGAGTTTTTAGATCTGCATCAAGCCGGGGCTTTTTCTCACTGCGTGCCCTACTTTACCCTTTACCCTAAAGAATTCCACGTGGCCAAACCAAAGGAAATTATGCAATCAATCAGAGCTGGTTAAATGTACAAGCAGTTTTACCCAGAGTAACTTCTACATCACGCTATCAACGTAAAAGATGATGGATATTTCCTTGGCTTAAGTTCAAATCAGCAATTATGCTTATGAATAACATGGCGAGGATATTCCGAATAAACTAGAGACAGATCACTCAGCGCTCCTAAGCACAGAGAAAGTTGTAGGAATCAGAAGCAAAAATTCACCTGTACTTGCAACTGCAATGAGCCAAACTCTGAGAAGCATATGCATTGTGCTATGACAGCCATGCTTCTGCGGGATAGGTGGTTTGGGGCTAGAGAAATTAATTATCTAAATGAATGCGAAAGTACATCAGTGAGTAAATTGCCATCTGATCATATGAGATACTTAGGTTTTGTCCTGTACTCCTGGAATTCACACATCGCTGAGGCTGTCTCAATTTCTCACACGCTATTTTCTTGATACCTGTTTTCTCTTCCGCACACTGTATCGCAGAGCCCTCTAGCTGAGAAGTATAGAACTGGACAGGCCTCCCTTCAGAGCATATCAAAACCATCCCTTAATTAGCTGGTGGATGCAGTTTGATCTAAGACACACGAAGTACTGGCCCTTTTTCAGGAACTGGATGCCTTTTCCCTTGTCATACTAAATAAAGACAGCACCCCCTAGTCTGACTGGACACGCCTGCATGTAGACACATCCTCTTACTCAAAATCTCCTTGTAACTGTGATGGCTGTTTTACAAAGACTCAGAACACCCTTGGGAAAGCACATGGTCCAACCACCCAAAGGCACAGTCTCACAGTCACAGTTACGGTAACTTGAACCTTGAAAGATTCCTGAAGAGATTTGGGAAAAAAGAAAACCCCTTTTCTTCTCCTGTTAGTCTTGCCCAGGACACTCAGGTACACATATTCTGGATATTTTCTTTCTCTTGCCTATCGTTACCTACCAACAAACTTATCTGTTGTAAATGTGACAGACTGGAAGTTCAGATGTAGCTGAGTTTTCTCATGCAGCTCTTTTTCTTTCAATATGGTTAAAACACATATATAAATAAAAACCATGAGGCTTAACTTAGTCACGCAATTGTTTTTTTGGTCTGCTGTTGAATCTGTTTGAGTTCAGGGCTGATGCTAAGCCTCCACAACACGCAGCTGTTTATTCCACGGCAAGTCACACGGATGGACAGGGATGCCGGCAGCTGAGCACGTTGCTAGAGTAAAACATGAGGTCGGGCTGCCCCCTGCGGGCTGTATCTAGCACTGGCATGAACAACAGCTCCTGGAAGCCGGTTAATTCTAGTAGACGACTTCTACGTCTGAACAGTGACTTTCGACGTCGTTTGTACACGTAATGCCAAATATAACAGTTGGCTTTCTGCTACCTGGTTGCTACTGCTGGAGAGGAAGGAGGAAATACAGACTGCACATAACTGATGCAACAATCAAGCCCACCAGGTACAAATAACAGCTCAATATACATCACCTGGGAATTCCCAGGGTACCCATAGCCTGGGGGTAACAGCTTCTGAATGTAAAACCACAGAAACCAAAGGGAAGGCGCATGAGTTGCCCGGCAGGAATCAAGGACGGTGCATTACAATACCAGTTCAAGATCTGATCAGGAACAGGTTCCATTATTACAGATACAGATCTGCTTACTTCAGCATTTCACAACATGAGGCCCGAATGTCAAACTACTCCAAAGCAGCCTGAGGCAAAAGAACAGGGATGAGCAACAGAATCATAGAATCATAGAATAGTTAGGGTTGGAAAGGACCTCAAGATCATCTAGTTCCAACCCCCCTGCCATGGGCAGGGACATCTCGCACTAAACCATGCCACCCAAGGATGCGTCCAAGCTGGCCTTGAACACTACCAGGGATGGAGCACTCACAACCTCCCTGGGCAACCCATTCCAGTGCCTCACCACCCTTACAGGAAAGAATTTCCTCCTTATACCCAACCTAAACGTCCTCTGTTTAAGTTTTAACCCGTTACCCCCTGTCCTGTCACTACAGTCCCTGATGAAGAGTCCCTCCCCAGCATCCCTATAGGCCCCCTTCAGATCATGGAAGGCTGCTATGAGGTCTCCACGCAGCCTTCTCTTCTCCAGGCTGAACAGCCCCAACTTTCTCAGCCTGTCTTCGTACGGGAGCTGCTCCAGTCCTCTGATCATCCTCGTGGCCCTCCTCTGGACTTGTTCCAACAGTTCCATGTCCTTTTGTATGTTGAGGACACCAGAACTGCACACACTACTGCAGGTGAGGTCTCACAAGAGCAGAGTAGAGGGGCAGGATCACCTCCTTCGACCTGCGGGTCACGTTCCTTTTGATGCAGCCCAGGATACGGTTGGCTTTCTGGGCTGCGAGCTCACACTGCAGCCGGCTCATGTTCATTTGCTCATCGACCAGCACCCCCAAGTCCTTCTCTGCAGGGCTGCTCTGAATATCTTCTCTGCCCAGTCTGTAGCTGTGCCTGGGATTGCTCCGACCCAGGTGTAGGACCTTGCACTTGGCATGGTTAAACTTCCCACCTCACAAGTGTGTTGAGGGCCCTCTGAATGGCACCCCTTCCGTCCAGCGTATCAACCGAACCACGCAGCTTGGTGTCATCGGCAAACTTGCTAAGTGCGCACTCAATCCCACTGTCCATGTCAGCGACGAAGATGTTAAACAAGACCGGTCCCAACACCCATCCCTGAGGGACACCACTCATTACCGGTCTCCAGCCGGAAATCGAGCCATTGACCACAACTCTTTGTGTGTGGCCGTCCAGTCAGTTCTCTATCCACCGAGTGGTCCATCCATCAAATTGATATCTCTCCAATTTAGAGACAAGGATGTCGTGTGGGACAGTGTCAAACACTTTGCACAAGTCCAGGTAGATGACATCATCTGCTTTACCCTTATCCATCAATTCTGTAGCCCCATCCTAGAAGGCCACTAAATTGGTCAGGCAGGATTTCCCCTTAGTGAAGCCATGCTGGCTGTCACCAAGCACCTTGTTGTTTTTCATGTGCCTTAGCATGCCATCCAGGGGAACGTGCTCCAAGATTTTACCAGGCACAGAGGTGAGACTGACTGGTCTGTAATTCCCCGGGTCTTCCATTTTCCCCTTCTTGAAAATGGGGGTTATATTTCCCTGTTTCCAGTCGTCGGGAACTTCGCCTGACTGCCATGATTTTTCAAATACGATGGCCAGTGGCTTCGCAACTTCATTCGCCAGCTCCTTCAGGACCCGCGGATGGATTCCATCAGGTCCCACGGACCTGTGTGCGTTCAGGTTTTGAAGATGGTCTCGAACCAGATCCTCTCCTACAGTGGGCCCGAGGTCTTCATTCTCACAGTCCCTGCATCTACCTTCTAAGAACTGGGTGGCGCAGTCAGAGCCTTTGCCAGTGAAGACCGAGGCGAAGAAGTCATTCAGAACCTCAGCCTTCTCCAAATCCTGTGTAGCCAGTTCTCCCGAAAGCTTCCTCAGGGGGCCTATGTTGTCCCTAGTCTGTTTTTTCTTTGCTACGTACCTGTAGAATCCCTTCCCATTATCCTTAACATCCCTGGCTAGGTTTAATTCTAACTGGGCCTTAGCCTTCCTAACCTAGTCCCTAGCTTCCCGGACAACATCCCTGTACTCTACCCAGGCCGCCTGTCCTTGCTTCCATTTTTTATAAGCCTCTTTTTTCCTTTGAATTTTTCTCAGCAGCTCCTTATCCATCCAAGGAGGTCTCCTGGCCCTCCTGCTGCACTTCCTTCTAGTCGGGATGCAGCACTCCTGAGCCTGTAGCAGGTGATCCTTGAATATCAACCAAGAGTCTTGGGCCCCCCTGCCCTCCAGGGCTATATCCCATGGAACCTTACTAAGCAGGCTCCTGAAGAGGCCAAAGTCTGCTCTTTTGAAGTCCAGGGCAGTGAGCTTGCTACACGCTCTTCTCACTGTCCTGGGGATCTCAAATTCGACCATCTCGTGATCGCTGCATCCAAGGCTGCCCTGGAGTACCACGTTCTCAACAAGCCCTTCCCTGTTGGTGAGCACGCGGTCAAGCATGGCACCTCTCCTTGGCGGCTCCTCTATTACTTGCAGAAGGAAGCTGCCTTCCACACAATCGAGGAACCTCCTGGATTGCTTGTGCCGTGCAGTGCCATCGTTCCAACAGATGTCAGGGTGGTTGAAATCCCCCACGAGAACAAGGGCCTGTGAGTGTGAGGCTTTTCCTATCTGTCTGTGGAGTGCTTCATCCACAGGTTCTCCTTGATCAGGCGGCCTGTAACAGATTCCCACAGTAATGTCTCCCACGGCTGTTTTCCCTTTAACCCTGACCCACAAACTCTGTAAACTGCTCACCTGCCCCCAGACAGACTTCCATACTCTCCAGCCTATCCCGAACATAAAGGGCAACTCCCCCTCCCCGCCTGCCAGGCCTGTCCTTTCTAAAGAGCCTGTAACACCTTCCATTCCAACACTCCAGTCATAGGAGCCATCCCACCATGTTTCTGTGATGCCTATTATATCATACCCCCGTAGATGTGCACACATCTCTAATTCCTCTTGTTTGTTTGTTCCCCATGCTACGGGCGTTTGTATAGAGGCATCTGAGACGAGCTCCAATTGAAGCCGGCTCGTTGGCTGGAGCAGCTGGAATATATCTACATTGTTCCGAGCATTTATTATAGGATAATAATATAGATATAGATTTATCTATCTATAGATAGGAGGCACTCTCTGCAAGGTTCCAGCTTGTTCTTCAGTCCTTGCTGCTGGGGAAGCCAGACCCCTCCTGGATATCGGCCTGGGGATCCTGGAGGAGCTCTGCGACTGAGCGGTTGACCCAGAGGTTGTGTACGGTGACCTCTTCCACTTCGGACAGCTCTTTGTCAGTGCCCTCTTCCCTCTCTTTCTCCTCTTTGGCCACTGCCGCATCCAGGATTTCGGTCACGTCCTGAGGTTCCACCAGCTGCTGGCTGGTTTCCTGATCCACAGCCACAGCCTGGACCAGAGGCTCCCTTGTGATGAGCAGGGCTGCTCCCTCTGGAGCCAGCTCATATGCCTCTGGGCTGAGCAAGGCAGGTGCGTGGCTCTGTGCCTGCGGTGCTGCCTCCTGCTCACCATCGTCAGGAGAATCTCTTTCCTCTGCCTCCTCCTCGATCTCATCCCAGAACTTGTAGGTCGCACTGACACTGGATGTGACCTGCGCTTTTGCACCTCTTACTGCGGTGTTGACTGAGGCAGGTGCATGGCACTGTGCTTCTGCTGCTGGAGCTTGACTGTCAAGGGCGCAAGAGGCTGGGGTCTCTGCCTCCTCCTCAGCAGCGTCTCTGAAATGGACCTTCTTCAGGATGCTCTTGGGTGTGACCTTCAGATCCTTGTTTTCTCTGTGGCTGTGCGGGGCAGGTGCCCGGCCCTGAGCTCGTCCTGCTGCAGCCTGCCTGCCAGTGCCGGGAGAGGCCTCGACAGCAGCACTGAAACGGACCTTCTTCTTGATGCGCCTGCGTGGGACATTCAGACCGGTGTCATTTCCTGCTGAGCTGTTCAGGGCAGGTGCCTGGCGCTGTGTCTGTCCTGGTGCAGCCTGCTTGCCACGCTCAGGGAAGAATGGAACTTTTGCCTCCTCTTTGGCCACACCTCCGAACTGGCACTTGGAGACGGTGTTGCGTGACATTTGCACATCTGCAGCATGCACTGTGACGCGGTGCAGGGCAGGTGACTGGTGCTGGGCTTGTGCTGCAGCAGCCTGCCTGCCAAAGCCACGAGGTTCTGGTGCTGGTGCCATGGGAACGAGAGGTGCCTGGTACTCCTCTTGCTCAGGAGCTCTGGCCAAGTGGCTCCTCCTGGGCTGTCGCAATGTCCCGATGCTGTTGGGCAGGGTGGGCAGAGGCTTTGTAAGCACCTTCTTGTGCAGCCCCAGCAACCTGCCACTGAGGCTGCCCTCGATGCCTGCCGCCAGCATTGCGCGCTGGTGCCCTGCCTCTCGCCCCGTCTTCCTGCTCTGGGAAGCACGCGTGCTCGCACGGATGTTAGGATCAGCAGCAGGCTGAGTGGCAGTGGCCTTGCTGCCGTTAGCTGCCCTGACAGGGTATCTTCTTGTCATTGCAGCCCTGCTGTATGCTGAGTCCTGGCATGTCACTGCCTGCTGGCAGGGCCCCCGGCTCTCAGCGCTGCTGTTGCGCAGGACTGCGCTCACGTTTCCTGTGCCCTTCGCTGTGGCAGAGGCTGTGGGCCTGTGTGGGGCAGGCTGACAGCTCCGTGGCGACGCAATAGGGCTGCCACGTGCGTGGACGCGGTGCAGCTGGGCAGCGGTTGCGCGAAGCTGCTTCTGACTGTTGCCTGTGCTGTCCATGGGCCTGTCGCTGAATCTGGACGTATGGGCAGAGGGTGCCGGTGTCAGGGGAGGCAGCCTGCAGCAGGTGCTGGCTGCTCTCCCTGCCTGTGGTGGCAGCCGAGGTGCCCTTTCCACCTGCAGTGGCAGACAAAGCGTTTGCTCCTCTGTCCTCATGCTGCGGGGCAGCACCGCTCTGTGCCTCAGGCTGCCCACCTGCAAGAGAAGCCAAGGAGAGAGGCTGTGTGACAGTGTCTCTTGTGCCCGTGTCCCAGCTGGCTGAGCTCATGCAGTTGGGCTCCCCTGACAGCCCCATGCAAGGCTCAGCCCCACAGGTAGGTGCTGCCTGCTCCCAGGGCTGCCTGGGCAGAGGGCTGGCCACCCACAGCCCATGGCCGCTGCCCACAGCACCCCCGGCATGCGCGGGCAGCCTGTGGGGCACAGCATGGGGGGCTCAGCTTCCTCCCTCCCGCACCTCCCACCTGCCCGTCAGCAGTTCCCGTGCTCGGGAAGGTGTTTGGCCCTGTCCCCCTCGGGGTCCCTACCTGTGCCTGCTCGTTCACGGTGGGCTGAAACCTTCTTTGGTAGGGCAGCTGTGGCAGCGCCGTCCCATGCGGCCCTTCCTCAGGCTGCCTGTGGCCCACCTGCGGGCAGGAGGAGGAGGAAGAGGTGTGTGATGGAGGCGGCTGCCTTGGCACAGCAGCCCCCGCAGTGCCGGCAAGCCCGGCCCCAGCACCGAGGCAGCTCCATGTGGCCCCGTCCCACCACCGGCCTCTCACTCCTGCCCCAGCCCTCACCTGCCGTCTCCTTTGCACTCCTGGGCTGCCCTTGGCGGGCTGCGAGCGGGGGTTTGATCCATTGTCCGCTGGCATCTTCTGTGTCCTTGGACGCACACTTGCCGTGGATTCACAGGGCAAATGACACCTCTAGGGTGCTCCAGGGCCTTAAATACCCCCCATAACAGTCGTAACAATGCCCCCGTGGTTTCCATGGAGATGCCTATGACCTCACCAGTTCCAAACGGTCCCAGCTGGTCATGGGCAACTCCACAGCAACCACTGAAGCTTTGTGATGGTGGCAGCATCATGCCCATGGCACTGGGCACCCAGGGATGCACTTTTCTCCTCCCAGGTTTTTTGCTTGACAAGATGAAAAGGGAACAGAGAAAAGAAAGAGGGGGAAAAGGAGGAAAAAATAGCAAACAACAAAAATTAAAAAATACTAGGTAACTGGCCACTCGTCACTGGTCTCCAGCTGGACATCGAGCCAATGACCACAATTCTTTGTGTGTGGCCATCCAGCCAGTTCTCTATCCACCGAGTGGTCCATCCATCAAATTGATATCTCTCCAATTTAGAGACAAGGATGTCGTGTGGGACAGTGTCAAACGCTTTGCACAAGTCCAGGTAGATGACATCATCTGCTTTACCCTTATCCATCAATTCTGTAGCCCCATCCTAGAAGGCCACTAAATTGGTCAGGCAGGATTTCCCCTTAGTGAAGCCATGCTGGCTGTCACCAAGCACCTTGTTGTTTTTCATGTGCCTTAGCATGCCATCCAGGGGAACGTGCTCCAAGATTTTACCAGGCACAGAGGTGAGACTGACTGCTCTGTAATTCCCCGGGTCTTCCATTTTCCCCTTCTTGAAAATGGGGGTTATATTTCCCTGTTTCCAGTCGTCGGGAACTTCGCCTGACTGCCATGATTTTTCAAATACGATGGCCAGTGGCTTCGCAACTTCATTCGCCAGCTCCTTCAGGACCCGCCGATGGATTCCATCAGGTCCCACGGACCTGTGTGCGTTCAGGTTTTGAAGATGGTCTCGAACCAGATCCTCTCCTACAGTGGGCCCGAGGTCTTCATTCTCACAGTCCCTGTATCTACCTTCTAAGAACTGGGTGGCGCAGTCAGAGCCTTTGCCAGTGAAGACCGAGGCGAAGAAGTCATTCAGAACCTCAGCCTTCTCCAAATCCTGTGTAGCCAGTTCTCCCGAAAGCTTCCTCAGGGGGCCTATGTTGTCCCTAGTCTGTTTTTTCTTTGCTACGTACCTGTAGAATCCCTTCCCATTATCCTTAACATCCCTGGCTAGGTTTAATTCTAACTGGGCCTTAGCCTTCCTAACCTAGTCCCTAGCTTCCCGGACAACATCCCTGTACTCTACCCAGGCCGCCTGTCCTTGCTTCCATTTTTTATAAGCCTCTTTTTTCCTTTGAATTTTTCTCAGCAGCTCCTTATCCATCCAAGGAGGTCTCCTGGCCCTCCTGCTGCACTTCCTTCTAGTCGGGATGCAGCACTCCTGAGCCTGTAGCAGGTGATCCTTGAATATCAACCAAGAGTCTTGGGCCCCCCTGCCCTCCAGGGCTATATCCCATGGAACCTTACTAAGCAGGCTCCTGAAGAGGCCAAAGTCTGCTCTTTTGAAGTCCAGGGCAGTGAGCTTGCTACACGCTCTTCTCACTGTCCTGGGGATCTCAAATTCGACCATCTCGTGATCGCTGCATCCAAGGCTGCCCTGGAGTACCACGTTCTCAACAAGCCCTTCCCTGTTGGTGAGCACGCGGTCAAGCATGGCACCTCTCCTTGGCGGCTCCTCTATTACTTGCAGAAGGAAGCTGCCTTCCACACAATCGAGGAACCTCCTGGATTGCTTGTGCCGTGCAGTGCCATCGTTCCAACAGATGTCAGGGTGGTTGAAATCCCCCACGAGAACAAGGGCCTGCGAGTGTGAGGCTTTTCCTATCTGTCTGTGGAGTGCTTCATCCACAGGTTCTCCTTGATCAGGCGGCCTGTAACAGATTCCCACAGTAATGTCTCCCACGGCTGTTTTCCCTTTAACCCTGACCCACAAACTCTCTGTAAACTGCTCACCTGCCCCCAGACAGACTTCCATACTCTCCAGCCTATCCCGAACATAAAGGGCAACTCCCCCTCCCCGCCTGCCAGGCCTGTCCTTTCTAAAGAGCCTGTAACACCTTCCATTCCAACACTCCAGTCATAGGAGCCATCCCACCATGTTTCTGTGATGCCTATTATATCATACCCCCGTAGATGTGCACACATCTCTAATTCCTCTTGTTTGTTTGTTCCCCATGCTACGGGCGTTTGTATAGAGGCATCTGAGACGAGCTCCAATTGAAGCCGGCTCGTTGGCTGGAGCAGCTGGAATATATCTACATTGTTCCGAGCATTTATTATAGGATAATAATATAGATATAGATTTATCTATCTATAGATAGGAGGCACTCTCTGCAAGGTTCCAGCTTGTTCTTCAGTCCTTGCTGCTGGGGAAGCCAGACCCCTCCTGGATATCGGCCTGGGGATCCTGGAGGAGCTCTGCGACTGAGCGGTTGACCCAGAGGTTGTGTACGGTGACCTCTTCCACTTCGGACAGCTCTTTGTCAGTGCCCTCTTCCCTCTCTTTCTCCTCTTTGGCCACTGCCGCATCCAGGATTTCGGTCACGTCCTGAGGTTCCACCAGCTGCTGGCTGGTTTCCTGATCCACAGCCACAGCCTGGACCAGAGGCTCCCTTGTGATGAGCAGGGCTGCTCCCTCTGGAGCCAGCTCATATGCCTCTGGGCTGAGCAAGGCAGGTGCGTGGCTCTGTGCCTGCGGTGCTGCCTCCTGCTCCCCATCGTCAGGAGAATCTCTTTCCTCTGCCTCCTCCTCGATCTCATCCCAGAACTTGTAGGTCGCACTGACACTGGATGTGACCTGCGCTTTTGCACCTCTTACTGCGGTGTTGACTGAGGCAGGTGCATGGCACTGTGCTTCTGCTGCTGGAGCTTGACTGTCAAGGGCGCAAGAGGCTGGGGTCTCTGCCTCCTCCTCAGCAGCGTCTCTGAAATGGACCTTCTTCAGGATGCTCTTGGGTGTGACCTTCAGATCCTTGTTTTCTCTGTGGCTGTGCGGGGCAGGTGCCCGGCCCTGAGCTCGTCCTGCTGCAGCCTGCCTGCCAGTGCCGGGAGAGGCCTCGACAGCAGCACTGAAACGGACCTTCTTCTTGATGCGCCTGCGTGGGACATTCAGACCGGTGTCATTTCCTGCTGAGCTGTTCAGGGCAGGTGCCTGGCGCTGTGTCTGTCCTGGTGCAGCCTGCTTGCCACGCTCAGGGAAGAATGGAACTTTTGCCTCCTCTTTGGCCACACCTCCGAACTGGCACTTGGAGACGGTGTTGCGTGACATTTGCACATCTGCAGCATGCACTGTGACGCGGTGCAGGGCAGGTGACTGGTGCTGGGCTTGTGCTGCAGCAGCCTGCCTGCCAAAGCCACGAGGTTCTGGTGCTGGTGCCATGGGAACGAGAGGTGCCTGGTACTCCTCTTGCTCAGGAGCTCTGGCCAAGTGGCTCCTCCTGGGCTGTCGCAATGTCCCGATGCTGTTGGGCAGGGTGGGCAGAGGCTTTGTAAGCACCTTCTTGTGCAGCCCCAGCAACCTGCCACTGAGGCTGCCCTCGATGCCTGCCGCCAGCATTGCGCGCTGGTGCCCTGCCTCTCGCCCCGTCTTCCTGCTCTGGGAAGCACGCGTGCTCGCACGGATGTTAGGATCAGCAGCAGGCTGAGTGGCAGTGGCCTTGCTGCCGTTAGCTGCCCTGACAGGGTATCTTCTTGTCATTGCAGCCCTGCTGTATGCTGAGTCCTGGCATGTCACTGCCTGCTGGCAGGGCCCCCGGCTCTCAGCGCTGCTGTTGCGCAGGACTGCGCTCACGTTTCCTGTGCCCTTCGCTGTGGCAGAGGCTGTGGGCCTGTGTGGGGCAGGCTGACAGCTCCGTGGCGACGCAATAGGGCTGCCACGTGCGTGGACGCGGTGCAGCTGGGCAGCGGTTGCGCGAAGCTGCTTCTGACTGTTGCCTGTGCTGTCCATGGGCCTGTCGCTGAATCTGGACGTATGGGCAGAGGGTGCCGGTGTCAGGGGAGGCAGCCTGCAGCAGGTGCTGGCTGCTCTCCCTGCCTGTGGTGGCAGCCGAGGTGCCCTTTCCACCTGCAGTGGCAGACAAAGCGTTTGCTCCTCTGTCCTCATGCTGCGGGGCAGCACCGCTCTGTGCCTCAGGCTGCCCACCTGCAAGAGAAGCCAAGGAGAGAGGCTGTGTGACAGTGTCTCTTGTGCCCGTGTCCCAGCTGGCTGAGCTCATGCAGTTGGGCTCCCCTGACAGCCCCATGCAAGGCTCAGCCCCACAGGTAGGTGCTGCCTGCTCCCAGGGCTGCCTGGGCAGAGGGCTGGCCACCCACAGCCCATGGCCGCTGCCCACAGCACCCCCGGCATGCGCGGGCAGCCTGTGGGGCACAGCATGGGGGGCTCAGCTTCCTCCCTCCCGCACCTCCCACCTGCCCGTCAGCAGTTCCCGTGCTCGGGAAGGTGTTTGGCCCTGTCCCCCTCGGGGTCCCTACCTGTGCCTGCTCGTTCACGGTGGGCTGAAACCTTCTTTGGTAGGGCAGCTGTGGCAGCGCCGTCCCATGCGGCCCTTCCTCAGGCTGCCTGTGGCCCACCTGCGGGCAGGAGGAGGAGGAAGAGGTGTGTGATGGAGGCGGCTGCCTTGGCACAGCAGCCCCCGCAGTGCCGGCAAGCCCGGCCCCAGCACCGAGGCAGCTCCATGTGGCCCCGTCCCACCACCGGCCTCTCACTCCTGCCCCAGCCCTCACCTGCCGTCTCCTTTGCACTCCTGGGCTGCCCTTGGCGGGCTGCGAGCGGGGGTTTGATCCATTGTCCGCTGGCATCTTCTGTGTCCTTGGACGCACACTTGCCGTGGATTCACAGGGCAAATGACACCTCTAGGGTGCTCCAGGGCCTTAAATACCCCCCATAACAGTCGTAACAATGCCCCCGTGGTTTCCATGGAGATGCCTATGACCTCACCAGTTCCAAACGGTCCCAGCTGGTCATGGGCAACTCCACAGCAACCACTGAAGCTTTGTGATGGTGGCAGCATCATGCCCATGGCACTGGGCACCCAGGGATGCACTTTTCTCCTCCCAGGTTTTTTGCTTGACAAGATGAAAAGGGAACAGAGAAAAGAAAGAGGGGGAAAAGGAGGAAAAAATAGCAAACAACAAAAATTAAAAAATACTAGGTAACTGGCCACTCGTCACTGGTCTCCAGCTGGACATCGAGCCAATGACCACAATTCTTTGTGTGTGGCCATCCAGCCAGTTCTCTATCCACCGAGTGGTCCATCCATCAAATTGATATCTCTCCAATTTAGAGACAAGGATGTCGTGTGGGACAGTGTCAAACGCTTTGCACAAGTCCAGGTAGATGACATCATCTGCTTTACCCTTATCCATCAATTCTGTAGCCCCATCCTAGAAGGCCACTAAATTGGTCAGGCAGGATTTCCCCTTAGTGAAGCCATGCTGGCTGTCACCAAGCACCTTGTTGTTTTTCATGTGCCTTAGCATGCCATCCAGGGGAACGTGCTCCAAGATTTTACCAGGCACAGAGGTGAGACTGACTGGTCTGTAATTCCCCGGGTCTTCCATTTTCCCCTTCTTGAAAATGGGGGTTATATTTCCCTGTTTCCAGTCGTCGGGAACTTCGCCTGACTGCCATGATTTTTCAAATACGATGGCCAGTGGCTTCGCAACTTCATTCGCCAGCTCCTTCAGGACCCGCCGATGGATTCCATCAGGTCCCACGGACCTGTGTGCGTTCAGGTTTTGAAGATGGTCTCGAACCAGATCCTCTCCTACAGTGGGCCCGAGGTCTTCATTCTCACAGTCCCTGCATCTACCTTCTAAGAACTGGGTGGCGCAGTCAGAGCCTTTGCCAGTGAAGACCGAGGCGAAGAAGTCATTCAGAACCTCAGCCTTCTCCAAATCCTGTGTAGCCAGTTCTCCCGAAAGCTTCCTCAGGGGGCCTATGTTGTCCCTAGTCTGTTTTTTCTTTGCTACGTACCTGTAGAATCCCTTCCCATTATCCTTAACATCCCTGGCTAGGTTTAATTCTAACTGGGCCTTAGCCTTCCTAACCTAGTCCCTAGCTTCCCGGACAACATCCCTGTACTCTACCCAGGCCGCCTGTCCTTGCTTCCATTTTTTATAAGCCTCTTTTTTCCTTTGAATTTTTCTCAGCAGCTCCTTATCCATCCAAGGAGGTCTCCTGGCCCTCCTGCTGCACTTCCTTCTAGTCGGGATGCAGCACTCCTGAGCCTGTAGCAGGTGATCCTTGAATATCAACCAAGAGTCTTGGGCCCCCCTGCCCTCCAGGGCTATATCCCATGGAACCTTACTAAGCAGGCTCCTGAAGAGGCCAAAGTCTGCTCTTTTGAAGTCCAGGGCAGTGAGCTTGCTACACGCTCTTCTCACTGTCCTGGGGATCTCAAATTCGACCATCTCGTGATCGCTGCATCCAAGGCTGCCCTGGAGTACCACGTTCTCAACAAGCCCTTCCCTGTTGGTGAGCACGCGGTCAAGCATGGCACCTCTCCTTGGCGGCTCCTCTATTACTTGCAGAAGGAAGCTGCCTTCCACACAATCGAGGAACCTCCTGGATTGCTTGTGCCGTGCAGTGCCATCGTTCCAACAGATGTCAGGGTGGTTGAAATCCCCCACGAGAACAAGGGCCTGCGAGTGTGAGGCTTTTCCTATCTGTCTGTGGAGTGCTTCATCCACAGGTTCTCCTTGATCAGGCGGCCTGTAACAGATTCCCACAGTAATGTCTCCCACGGCTGTTTTCCCTTTAACCCTGACCCACAAACTCTCTGTAAACTGCTCACCTGCCCCCAGACAGACTTCCATACTCTCCAGCCTATCCCGAACATAAAGGGCAACTCCCCCTCCCCGCCTGCCAGGCCTGTCCTTTCTAAAGAGCCTGTAACACCTTCCATTCCAACACTCCAGTCATAGGAGCCATCCCACCATGTTTCTGTGATGCCTATTATATCATACCCCCGTAGATGTGCACACATCTCTAATTCCTCTTGTTTGTTTGTTCCCCATGCTACGGGCGTTTGTATAGAGGCATCTGAGACGAGCTCCAATTGAAGCCGGCTCGTTGGCTGGAGCAGCTGGAATATATCTACATTGTTCCGAGCATTTATTATAGGATAATAATATAGATATAGATTTATCTATCTATAGATAGGAGGCACTCTCTGCAAGGTTCCAGCTTGTTCTTCAGTCCTTGCTGCTGGGGAAGCCAGACCCCTCCTGGATATCGGCCTGGGGATCCTGGAGGAGCTCTGCGACTGAGCGGTTGACCCAGAGGTTGTGTACGGTGACCTCTTCCACTTCGGACAGCTCTTTGTCAGTGCCCTCTTCCCTCTCTTTCTCCTCTTTGGCCACTGCCGCATCCAGGATTTCGGTCACGTCCTGAGGTTCCACCAGCTGCTGGCTGGTTTCCTGATCCACAGCCACAGCCTGGACCAGAGGCTCCCTTGTGATGAGCAGGGCTGCTCCCTCTGGAGCCAGCTCATATGCCTCTGGGCTGAGCAAGGCAGGTGCGTGGCTCTGTGCCTGCGGTGCTGCCTCCTGCTCACCATCGTCAGGAGAATCTCTTTCCTCTGCCTCCTCCTCGATCTCATCCCAGAACTTGTAGGTTGCACTGACACTGGATGTGACCTGCGCTTTTGCACCTCTTACTGCGGTGTTGACTGAGGCAGGTGCATGGCACTGTGCTTCTGCTGCTGGAGCTTGACTGTCAAGGGCGCAAGAGGCTGGGGTCTCTGCCTCCTCCTCAGCAGCGTCTCTGAAATGGACCTTCTTCAGGATGCTCTTGGGTGTGACCTTCAGATCCTTGTTTTCTCTGTGGCTGTGCGGGGCAGGTGCCCGGCCCTGAGCTCGTCCTGCTGCAGCCTGCCTGCCAGTGCCGGGAGAGGCCTCGACAGCAGCACTGAAACGGACCTTCTTCTTGATGCGCCTGCGTGGGACATTCAGACCGGTGTCATTTCCTGCTGAGCTGTTCAGGGCAGGTGCCTGGCGCTGTGTCTGTCCTGGTGCAGCCTGCTTGCCACGCTCAGGGAAGAATGGAACTTTTGCCTCCTCTTTGGCCACACCTCTGAACTGGCACTTGGAGACGGTGTTGCGTGACATTTGCACATCTGCAGCATGCACTGTGACGCGGTGCAGGCCAGGTGACTGGTGCTGGGCTTGTGCTGCAGCAGCCTGCCTGCCAAAGCCACGAGGTTCTGGTGCTGGTGCCATGGGAACGAGAGGTGCCTGGTACTCCTCTTGCTCAGGAGCTCTGGCCAAGTGGCTCCTCCTGGGCTGTCGCAATGTCCCGATGCTGTTGGGCAGGGTGGGCAGAGGCTTTGTAAGCACCTTCTTGTGCAGCCCCAGCAACCTGCCACTGAGGCTGCCCTCGATGCCTGCCGCCAGCATTGCGCGCTGGTGCCCTGCCTCTCGCCCCGTCTTCCTGCTCTGGGAAGCACGCGTGCTCGCACGGATGTTAGGATCAGCAGCAGGCTGAGTGGCAGTGGCCTTGCTGCCGTTAGCTGCCCTGACAGGGTATCTTCTTGTCATTGCAGCCCTGCTGTATGCTGAGTCCTGGCATGTCACTGCCTGCTGGCAGGGCCCCCGGCTCTCAGCGCTGCTGTTGCGCAGGACTGCGCTCACGTTTCCTGTGCCCTTCGCTGTGGCAGAGGCTGTGGGCCTGTGTGGGGCAGGCTGACAGCTCCGTGGCGACGCAACAGGGCTGCCACGTGCGTGGACGCGGTGCAGCTGGGCAGCGGTTGCGCGAAGCTGCTTCTGGCTGTTGCCTGTGCTGTCCATGGGCCTGTCGCTGAATCTGGACGTAGGGGCAGAGGGTGCCGGTGTCAGGGGAGGCAGCCTGCAGCAGGTGCTGGCTGCTCTCCCTGCCTGTGGTGGCAGCCGAGGTGCCCTTTCCACCTGCAGTGGCAGACAAAGCGTTTGCTCCTCTGTCCTCATGCTGCGGGGCAGCACCGCTCTGTGCCTCAGGCTGCCCACCTGCAAGAGAAGCCAAGGAGAGAGGCTGTGTGACAGTGTCTCTTGTGCCCGTGTCCCAGCTGGCTGAGCTCATGCAGTTGGGCTCCCCTGACAGCCCCATGCAAGGCTCAGCCCCACAGGTAGGTGCTGCCTGCTCCCAGGGCTGCCTGGGCAGAGGGCTGGCCACCCACAGCCCATGGCCGCTGCCCACAGCACCCCCGGCATGCGCGGGCAGCCTGTGGGGCACAGCATGGGGGGCTCAGCTTCCTCCCTCCCGCACCTCCCACCTGCCCGTCAGCAGTTCCCGTGCTCGGGAAGGTGTTTGGCCCTGTCCCCCTCGGTGTCCCTACCTGTGCCTGCTCGTTCACGGTGGGCTGAAACCTTCTTTGGTAGGGCAGCTGTGGCAGCGCCGTCCCATGCGGCCCTTCCTCAGGCTGCCTGTGGCCCACCTGCGGGCAGGAGGAGGAGGAAGAGGTGTGTGATGGAGGCGGCTGCCTTGGCACAGCAGCCCCCGCAGTGCCGGCAAGCCCGGCCCCAGCACCGAGGCAGCTCCATGTGGCCCCGTCCCACCACCGGCCTCTCACTCCTGCCCCAGCCCTCACCTGCCGTCTCCTTTGCACTCCTGGGCTGCCCTTGGCGGGCTGCGAGCGGGGGTTTGATCCATTGTCCGCTGGCATCTTCTGTGTCCTTGGACGCACACTTGCCGTGGATTCACAGGGCAAATGACACCTCTAGGGTGCTCCAGGGCCTTAAATACCCCCCATAACAGTCGTAACAATGCCCCCGTGGTTTCCATGGAGATGCCTATGACCTCACCAGTTCCAAACGGTCCCAGCTGGTCATGGGCAACTCCACAGCAACCACTGAAGCTTTGTGATGGTGGCAGCATCATGCCCATGGCACTGGGCACCCAGGGATGCACTTTTCTCCTCCCAGGTTTTTTGCTTGACAAGATGAAAAGGGAACAGAGAAAAGAAAGAGGGGGAAAAGGAGGAAAAAATAGCAAACAACAAAAATTAAAAAATACTAGGTAACTGGCCACTCGTCACTGGTCTCCAGCTGGACATCGAGCCATTGACCACAATTCTTTGTGTGTGGCCATCCAGCCAGTTCTCTATCCACCGAGTGGTCCATCCATCAAATTGATATCTCTCCAATTTAGAGACAAGGATGTCGTGTGGGACAGTGTCAAACGCTTTGCACAAGTCCAGGTAGATGACATCATCTGCTTTACCCTTATCCATCAATTCTGTAGCCCCATCCTAGAAGGCCACTAAATTGGTCAGGCAGGATTTCCCCTTAGTGAAGCCATGCTGGCTGTCACCAAGCACCTTGTTGTTTTTCATGTGCCTTAGCATGCCATCCAGGAGAACGTGCTCCAAGATTTTACCAGGCACAGAGGTGAGACTGACTGGTCTGTAATTCCCCGGGTCTTCCATTTTCCCCTTCTTGAAAATGGGGGTTATATTTCCCTGTTTCCAGTCGTCGGGAACTTCGCCTGACTGCCATGATTTTTCAAATACGATGGCCAGTGGCTTCGCAACTTCATTCACCAGCTCCTTCAGGACCCGCCGATGGATTCCATCAGGTCCCACGGACCTGTGTGCGTTCAGGTTTTGAAGATGGTCTCGAACCAGATCCTCTCCTACAGTGGGCCCGAGGTCTTCATTCTCACAGTCCCTGCATCTACCTTCTAAGAACTGGGTGGCGCAGTCAGAGCCTTTGCCAGTGAAGACCGAGGCGAAGAAGTCATTCAGAACCTCAGCCTTCTCCAAATCCTGTGTAGCCAGTTCTCCCGAAAGCTTCCTCAGGGGGCCTATGTTGTCCCTAGTCTGTTTTTTCTTTGCTACGTACCTGTAGAATCCCTTCCCATTATCCTTAACATCCCTGGCTAGGTTTAATTCTAACTGGGCCTTAGCCTTCCTAACCTAGTCCCTAGCTTCCCGGACAACATCCCTGTACTCTACCCAGGCCGCCTGTCCTTGCTTCCATTTTTTATAAGCCTCTTTTTTCCTTTGAATTTTTCTCAGCAGCTCCTTATCCATCCAAGGAGGTCTCCTGGCCCTCCTGCTGCACTTCCTTCTAGTCGGGATGCAGCACTCCTGAGCCTGTAGCAGGTGATCCTTGAATATCAACCAAGAGTCTTGGGCCCCCCTGTCCTCCAGGGCTATATCCCATGAAACCTTACTAAGCAGGCTCCTGAAGAGGCCAAAGTCTGCTCTTTTGAAGTCCAGGGCAGTGAGCTTGCTACACGCTCTTCTCACTGTCCTGGGGATCTCAAATTCGACCATCTCGTGATCGCTGCATCCAAGGCTGCCCTGGAGTACCACGTTCTCAACAAGCCCTTCCCTGTTGGTGAGCACGCGGTCAAGCATGGCACCTCTCCTTGGCGGCTCCTCTATTACTTGCAGAAGGAAGCTGCCTTCCACACAATCGAGGAACCTCCTGGATTGCTTGTGCCGTGCAGTGCCATCGTTCCAACAGATGTCAGGGTGGTTGAAATCCCCCACGAGAACAAGGGCCTGCGAGTGTGAGGCTTTTCCTATCTGTCTGTGGAGTGCTTCATCCACAGGTTCTCCTTGATCAGGCGGCCTGTAACAGATTCCCACAGTAATGTCTCCCACGGCTGTTTTCCCTTTAACCCTGACCCACAAACTCTCTGTAAACTGCTCACCTGCCCCCAGACAGACTTCCATACTCTCCAGCCTATCCCGAACATAAAGGGCAACTCCCCCTCCCCGCCTGCCAGGCCTGTCCTTTCTAAAGAGCCTGTAACACCTTCCATTCCAACACTCCAGTCATAGGAGCCATCCCACCATGTTTCTGTGATGCCTATTATATCATACCCCCGTAGATGTGCACACATCTCTAATTCCTCTTGTTTGTTTGTTCCCCATGCTACGGGCGTTTGTATAGAGGCATCTGAGACGAGCTCCAATTGAAGCCGGCTCGTTGGCTGGAGCAGCTGGAATATATCTACATTGTTCCGAGCATTTATTATAGGATAATAATATAGATATAGATTTATCTATCTATAGATAGGAGGCACTCTCTGCAAGGTTCCAGCTTGTTCTTCAGTCCTTGCTGCTGGGGAAGCCAGACCCCTCCTGGATATCGGCCTGGGGATCCTGGAGGAGCTCTGCGACTGAGCGGTTGACCCAGAGGTTGTGTACGGTGACCTCTTCCACTTCGGACAGCTCTTTGTCAGTGCCCTCTTCCCTCTCTTTCTCCTCTTTGGCCACTGCCGCATCCAGGATTTCGGTCACGTCCTGAGGTTCCACCAGCTGCTGGCTGGTTTCCTGATCCACAGCCACAGCCTGGACCAGAGGCTCCCTTGTGATGAGCAGGGCTGCTCCCTCTGGAGCCAGCTCATATGCCTCTGGGCTGAGCAAGGCAGGTGCGTGGCTCTGTGCCTGCGGTGCTGCCTCCTGCTCACCATCGTCAGGAGAATCTCTTTCCTCTGCCTCCTCCTCGATCTCATCCCGGAACTTGTAGGTCGCACTGACACTGGATGTGACCTGCGCTTTTGCACCTCTTACTGCGGTGTTGACTGAGGCAGGTGCATGGCACTGTGCTTCTGCTGCTGGAGCTTGACTGTCAAGGGCGCAAGAGGCTGGGGTCTCTGCCTCCTCCTCAGCAGCGTCTCTGAAATGGACCTTCTTCAGGATGCTCTTGGGTGTGACCTTCAGATCCTTGTTTTCTCTGTGGCTGTGCGGGGCAGGTGCCCGGCCCTGAGCTCGTCCTGCTGCAGCCTGCCTGCCAGTGCCGGGAGAGGCCTCGACAGCAGCACTGAAACGGACCTTCTTCTTGATGCGCCTGCGTGGGACATTCAGACCGGTGTCATTTCCTGCTGAGCTGTTCAGGGCAGGTGCCTGGCGCTGTGTCTGTCCTGGTGCAGCCTGCTTGCCACGCTCAGGGAAGAATGGAACTTTTGCCTCCTCTTTGGCCACACCTCTGAACTGGCACTTGGAGACGGTGTTGCGTGACATTTGCACATCTGCAGCATGCACTGTGACGCGGTGCAGGGCAGGTGACTGGTGCTGGGCTTGTGCTGCAGCAGCCTGCCTGCCAAAGCCACGAGGTTCTGGTGCTGGTGCCATGGGAACGAGAGGTGCCTGGTACTCCTCTTGCTCAGGAGCTCTGGCCAAGTGGCTCCTCCTGGGCTGTCGCAATGTCCCGATGCTGTTGGGCAGGGTGGGCAGAGGCTTTGTAAGCACCTTCTTGTGCAGCCCCAGCAACCTGCCACTGAGGCTGCCCTCGATGCCTGCCGCCAGCATTGCGCGCTGGTGCCCTGCCTCTCGCCCCGTCTTCCTGCTCTGGGAAGCACGCGTGCTCGCACGGATGTTAGGATCAGCAGCAGGCTGAGTGGCAGTGGCCTTGCTGCCGTTAGCTGCCCTGACAGGGTATCTTCTTGTCATTGCAGCCCTGCTGTATGCTGAGTCCTGGCATGTCACTGCCTGCTGGCAGGGCCCCCGGCTCTCAGCGCTGCTGTTGCGCAGGACTGCGCTCACGTTTCCTGTGCCCTTCGCTGTGGCAGAGGCTGTGGGCCTGTGTGGGGCAGGCTGACAGCTCTGTGGCGACGCAATAGGGCTGCCACGTGCGTGGACGCGGTGCAGCTGGGCAGCGGTTGCGCGAAGCTGCTTCTGGCTGTTGCCTGTGCTGTCCATGGGCCTGTCGCTGAATCTGGACGTAGGGGCAGAGGGTGCCGGTGTCAGGGGAGGCAGCCTGCAGCAGGTGCTGGCTGCTCTCCCTGCCTGTGGTGGCAGCCGAGGTGCCCTTTCCACCTGCAGTGGCAGACAAAGCGTTTGCTCCTCTGTCCTCATGCTGCGGGGCAGCACCGCTCTGTGCCTCAGGCTGCCCACCTGCAAGAGAAGCCAAGGAGAGAGGCTGTGTGACAGTGTCTCTTGTGCCCGTGTCCCAGCTGGCTGAGCTCATGCAGTTGGGCTCCCCTGACAGCCCCATGCAAGGCTCAGCCCCACAGGTAGGTGCTGCCTGCTCCCAGGGCTGCCTGGGCAGAGGGCTGGCCACCCACAGCCCATGGCCGCTGCCCACAGCACCCCCGGCATGCGCGGGCAGCCTGTGGGGCACAGCATGGGGGGCTCAGCTTCCTCCCTCCCGCACCTCCCACCTGCCCGTCAGCAGTTCCCGTGCTCGGGAAGGTGTTTGGCCCTGTCCCCCTCGGGGTCCCTACCTGTGCCTGCTCATTCACGGTGGGCTGAAACCTTCTTTGGTAGGGCAGCTGTGGCAGCGCCGTCCCATGCGGCCCTTCCTCAGGCTGCCTGTGGCCCACCTGCGGGCAGGAGGAGGAGGAAGAGGTGTGTGATGGAGGCGGCTGCCTTGGCACAGCAGCCCCCGCAGTGCCGGCAAGCCCAGCCCCAGCACCGAGGCAGCTCCATGTGGCCCCGTCCCACCACCGGCCTCTCACTCCTGCCCCAGCCCTCACCTGCCGTCTCCTTTGCACTCCTGGGCTGCCCTTGGCGGGCTGCGAGCGGGGGTTTGATCCATTGTCCGCTGGCATCTTCTGTGTCCTTGGACGCACACTTGCCGTGGATTCACAGGGCAAATGACACCTCTAGGGTGCTCCAGGGCCTTAAATACCCCCCATAACAGTCGTAACAATGCCCCCGTGGTTTCCATGGAGATGCCTATGACCTCACCAGTTCCAAACGGTCCCAGCTGGTCATGGGCAACTCCACAGCAACCACTGAAGCTTTGTGATGGTGGCAGCATCATGCCCATGGCACTGGGCACCCAGGGATGCACTTTTCTCCTCCCAGGTTTTTTGCTTGACAAGATGAAAAGGGAACAGAGAAAAGAAAGAGGGGGAAAAGGAGGAAAAAATAGCAAACAACAAAAATTAAAAAATACTAGGTAACTGGCCACTCGTCACTGGTCTCCAGCTGGACATCGAGCCATTGACCACAATTCTTTGTGTGTGGCCATCCAGCCAGTTCTCTATCCACCGAGTGGTCCATCCATCAAATTGATATCTCTCCAATTTAGAGACAAGGATGTCGTGTGGGACAGTGTCAAACGCTTTGCACAAGTCCAGGTAGATGACATCATCTGCTTTACCCTTATCCATCAATTCTGTAGCCCCATCCTAGAAGGCCACTAAATTGGTCAGGCAGGATTTCCCCTTACTGAAGCCATGCTGGCTGTCACCAAGCACCTTGTTGTTTTTCATGTGCCTTAGCATGCCATCCAGGGGAACGTGCTCCAAGATTTTACCAGGCACAGAGGTGAGACTGACTGCTCTGTAATTCCCCGGGTCTTCCATTTTCCCCTTCTTGAAAATGGGGGTTATATTTCCCTGTTTCCAGTCGTCGGGAACTTCGCCTGACTGCCATGATTTTTCAAATACGATGGCCAGTGGCTTCGCAACTTCATTCGCCAGCTCCTTCAGGACCCGCGGATGGATTCCATCAGGTCCCACGGACCTGTGTGCGTTCAGGTTTTGAAGATGGTCTCGAACCAGATCCTCTCCTACAGTGGGCCCGAGGTCTTCATTCTCACAGTCCCTGCATCTACCTTCTAAGAACTGGGTGGCGCAGTCAGAGCCTTTGCCAGTGAAGACCGAGGCGAAGAAGTCATTCAGAACCTCAGCCTTCTCCAAATCCTGTGTAGCCAGTTCTCCCGAAAGCTTCCTCAGGGGGCCTATGTTGTCCCTAGTCTGTTTTTTCTTTGCTACGTACCTGTAGAATCCCTTCCCATTATCCTTAACATCCCTGGCTAGGTTTAATTCTAACTGGGCCTTAGCCTTCCTAACCTAGTCCCTAGCTTCCCGGACAACATCCCTGTACTCTACCCAGGCCGCCTGTCCTTGCTTCCATTTTTTATAAGCCTCTTTTTTCCTTTGAATTTTTCTCAGCAGCTCCTTATCCATCCAAGGAGGTCTCCTGGCCCTCCTGCTGCACTTCCTTCTAGTCGGGATGCAGCACTCCTGAGCCTGTAGCAGGTGATCCTTGAATATCAACCAAGAGTCTTGGGCCCCCCTGCCCTCCAGGGCTATATCCCATGGAACCTTACTAAGCAGGCTCCTGAAGAGGCCAAAGTCTGCTCTTTTGAAGTCCAGGGCAGTGAGCTTGCTACACGCTCTTCTCACTGTCCTGGGGATCTCAAATTCGACCATCTCGTGATCGCTGCATCCAAGGCTGCCCTGGAGTACCACGTTCTCAACAAGCCCTTCCCTGTTGGTGAGCACGCGGTCAAGCATGGCACCTCTCCTTGGCGGCTCCTCTATTACTTGCAGAAGGAAGCTGCCTTCCACACAATCGAGGAACCTCCTGGATTGCTTGTGCCGTGCAGTGCCATCGTTCCAACAGATGTCAGGGTGGTTGAAATCCCCCACGAGAACAAGGGCCTGCGAGTGTGAGGCTTTTCCTATCTGTCTGTGGAGTGCTTCATCCACAGGTTCTCCTTGATCAGGCGGCCTGTAACAGATTCCCACAGTAATGTCTCCCACGGCTGTTTTCCCTTTAACCCTGACCCACAAACTCTCTGTAAACTGCTCACCTGCCCCCAGACAGACTTCCATACTCTCCAGCCTATCCCGAACATAAAGGGCAACTCCCCCTCCCCGCCTGCCAGGCCTGTCCTTTCTAAAGAGCCTGTAACACCTTCCATTCCAACACTCCAGTCATAGGAGCCATCCCACCATGTTTCTGTGATGCCTATTATATCATACCCCCGTAGATGTGCACACATCTCTAATTCCTCTTGTTTGTTTGTTCCCCATGCTACGGGCGTTTGTATAGAGGCATCTGAGACGAGCTCCAATTGAAGCCGGCTCGTTGGCTGGAGCAGCTGGAATATATCTACATTGTTCCGAGCATTTATTATAGGATAATAATATAGATATAGATTTATCTATCTATAGATAGGAGGCACTCTCTGCAAGGTTCCAGCTTGTTCTTCAGTCCTTGCTGCTGGGGAAGCCAGACCCCTCCTGGATATCGGCCTGGGGATCCTGGAGGAGCTCTGCGACTGAGCGGTTGACCCAGAGGTTGTGTACGGTGACCTCTTCCACTTCGGACAGCTCTTTGTCAGTGCCCTCTTCCCTCTCTTTCTCCTCTTTGGCCACTGCCGCATCCAGGATTTCGGTCACGTCCTGAGGTTCCACCAGCTGCTGGCTGGTTTCCTGATCCACAGCCACAGCCTGGACCAGAGGCTCCCTTGTGATGAGCAGGGCTGCTCCCTCTGGAGCCAGCTCATATGCCTCTGGGCTGAGCAAGGCAGGTGCGTGGCTCTGTGCCTGCGGTGCTGCCTCCTGCTCACCATCGTCAGGAGAATCTCTTTCCTCTGCCTCCTCCTCGATCTCATCCCAGAACTTGTAGGTCGCACTGACACTGGATGTGACCTGCGCTTTTGCACCTCTTACTGCGGTGTTGACTGAGGCAGGTGCATGGCACTGTGCTTCTGCTGCTGGAGCTTGACTGTCAAGGGCGCAAGAGGCTGGGGTCTCTGCCTCCTCCTCAGCAGCGTCTCTGAAATGGACCTTCTTCAGGATGCTCTTGGGTGTGACCTTCAGATCCTTGTTTTCTCTGTGGCTGTGCGGGGCAGGTGCCCGGCCCTGAGCTCGTCCTGCTGCAGCCTGCCTGCCAGTGCCGGGAGAGGCCTCGACAGCAGCACTGAAACGGACCTTCTTCTTGATGCGCCTGCGTGGGACATTCAGACCGGTGTCATTTCCTGCTGAGCTGTTCAGGGCAGGTGCCTGGCGCTGTGTCTGTCCTGGTGCAGCCTGCTTGCCACGCTCAGGGAAGAATGGAACTTTTGCCTCCTCTTTGGCCACACCTCTGAACTGGCACTTGGAGACGGTGTTGCGTGACATTTGCACATCTGCAGCATGCACTGTGACGCGGTGCAGGGCAGGTGACTGGTGCTGGGCTTGTGCTGCAGCAGCCTGCCTGCCAAAGCCACGAGGTTCTGGTGCTGGTGCCATGGGAACGAGAGGTGCCTGGTACTCCTCTTGCTCAGGAGCTCTGGCCAAGTGGCTCCTCCTGGGCTGTCGCAATGTCCCGATGCTGTTGGGCAGGGTGGGCAGAGGCTTTGTAAGCACCTTCTTGTGCAGCCCCAGCAACCTGCCACTGAGGCTGCCCTCGATGCCTGCCGCCAGCATTGCGCGCTGGTGCCCTGCCTCTCGCCCCGTCTTCCTGCTCTGGGAAGCACGCGTGCTCGCACGGATGTTAGGATCAGCAGCAGGCTGAGTGGCAGTGGCCTTGCTGCCGTTAGCTGCCCTGACAGGGTATCTTCTTGTCATTGCAGCCCTGCTGTATGCTGAGTCCTGGCATGTCACTGCCTGCTGGCAGGGCCCCCGGCTCTCAGCGCTGCTGTTGCGCAGGACTGCGCTCACGTTTCCTGTGCCCTTCGCTGTGGCAGAGGCTGTGGGCCTGTGTGGGGCAGGCTGACAGCTCCGTGGCGACGCAATAGGGCTGCCACGTGCGTGGACGCGGTGCAGCTGGGCAGCGGTTGCGCGAAGCTGCTTCTGACTGTTGCCTGTGCTGTCCATGGGCCTGTCGCTGAATCTGGACGTAGGGGCAGAGGGTGCCGGTGTCAGGGGAGGCAGCCTGCAGCAGGTGCTGGCTGCTCTCCCTGCCTGTGGTGGCAGCCGAGGTGCCCTTTCCACCTGCAGTGGCAGACAAAGTGTTTGCTCCTCTGTCCTCATGCTGCGGGGCAGCACCGCTCTGTGCCTCAGGCTGCCCACCTGCAAGAGAAGCCAAGGAGAGAGGCTGTGTGACAGTGTCTCTTGTGCCCGTGTCCCAGCTGGCTGAGCTCATGCAGTTGGGCTCCCCTGACAGCCGCATGCAAGGCTCAGCCCCACAGGTAGGTGCTGCCTGCTCCCAGGGCTGCCTGGGCAGAGGGCTGGCCACCCACAGCCCATGGCCGCTGCCCACAGCACCCCCGGCATGCGCGGGCAGCCTGTGGGGCACAGCATGGGGGGCTCAGCTTCCTCCCTCCCGCACCTCCCACCTGCCCGTCAGCAGTTCCCGTGCTCGGGAAGGTGTTTGGCCCTGTCCCCCTCGGGGTCCCTACCTGTGCCTGCTCGTTCACGGTGGGCTGAAACCTTCTTTGGTAGGGCAGCTGTGGCAGCGCCGTCCCATGCGGCCCTTCCTCAGGCTGCCTGTGGCCCACCTGCGGGCAGGAGGAGGAGGAAGAGGTGTGTGATGGAGGCGGCTGCCTTGGCACAGCAGCCCCCGCAGTGCCGGCAAGCCCGGCCCCAGCACCGAGGCAGCTCCATGTGGCCCCGTCCCACCACCGGCCTCTCACTCCTGCCCCAGCCCTCACCTGCCGTCTCCTTTGCACTCCTGGGCTGCCCTTGGCGGGCTGCGAGCGGGGGTTTGATCCATTGTCCGCTGGCATCTTCTGTGTCCTTGGACGCACACTTGCCGTGGATTCACAGGGCAAATGACACCTCTAGGGTGCTCCAGGGCCTTAAATACCCCCCATAACAGTCGTAACAATGCCCCCGTGGTTTCCATGGAGATGCCTATGACCTCACCAGTTCCAAACGGTCCCAGCTGGTCATGGGCAACTCCACAGCAACCACTGAAGCTTTGTGATGGTGGCAGCATCATGCCCATGGCACTGGGCACCCAGGGATGCACTTTTCTCCTCCCAGGTTTTTTGCTTGACAAGATGAAAAGGGAACAGAGAAAAGAAAGAGGGGGAAAAGGAGGAAAAAATAGCAAACAACAAAAATTAAAAAATACTAGGTAACTGGCCACTCGTCACTGGTCTCCAGCTGGACATCGAGCCATTGACCACAATTCTTTGTGTGTGGCCATCCAGCCAGTTCTCTATCCACCGAGTGGTCCATCCATCAAATTGATATCTCTCCAATTTAGAGACAAGGATGTCGTGTGGGACAGTGTCAAACGCTTTGCACAAGTCCAGGTAGATGACATCATCTGCTTTACCCTTATCCATCAATTCTGTAGCCCCATCCTAGAAGGCCACTAAATTGGTCAGGCAGGATTTCCCCTTAGTGAAGCCATGCTGGCTGTCACCAAGCACCTTGTTGTTTTTCATGTGCCTTAGCATGCCATCCAGGGGAACGTGCTCCAAGATTTTACCAGGCACAGAGGTGAGACTGACTGCTCTGTAATTCCCCGGGTCTTCCATTTTCCCCTTCTTGAAAATGGGGGTTATATTTCCCTGTTTCCAGTCGTCGGGAACTTCGCCTGACTGCCATGATTTTTCAAATACGATGGCCAGTGGCTTCGCAACTTCATTCGCCAGCTCCTTCAGGACCCGCCGATGGATTCCATCAGGTCCCACGGACCTGTGTGCGTTCAGGTTTTGAAGATGGTCTCGAACCAGATCCTCTCCTACAGTGGGCCCGAGGTCTTCATTCTCACAGTCCCTGCATCTACCTTCTAAGAACTGGGTGGCGCAGTCAGAGCCTTTGCCAGTGAAGACCGAGGCGAAGAAGTCATTCAGAACCTCAGCCTTCTCCAAATCCTGTGTAGCCAGTTCTCCCGAAAGCTTCCTCAGGGGGCCTATGTTGTCCCTAGTCTGTTTTTTCTTTGCTACGTACCTGTAGAATCCCTTCCCATTATCCTTAACATCCCTGGCTAGGTTTAATTCTAACTGGGCCTTAGCCTTCCTAACCTAGTCCCTAGCTTCCCGGACAACATCCCTGTACTCTACCCAGGCCGCCTGTCCTTGCTTCCATTTTTTATAAGCCTCTTTTTTCCTTTGAATTTTTCTCAGCAGCTCCTTATCCATCCAAGGAGGTCTCCTGGCCCTCCTGCTGCACTTCCTTCTGGTCGGGATGCAGCACTCCTGAGCCTGTAGCAGGTGATCCTTGAATATCAACCAAGAGTCTTGGGCCCCCCTGTCCTCCAGGGCTATATCCCATGGAACCTTACTAAGCAGGCTCCTGAAGAGGCCAAAGTCTGCTCTTTTGAAGTCCAGGGCAGTGAGCTTGCTACACGCTCTTCTCACTGTCCTGGGGATCTCAAATTCGACCATCTCGTGATCGCTGCATCCAAGGCTGCCCTGGAGTACCACGTTCTCAACAAGCCCTTCCCTGTTGGTGAGCACGCGGTCAAGCATGGCACCTCTCCTTGGCGGCTCCTCTATTACTTGCAGAAGGAAGCTGCCTTCCACACAATCGAGGAACCTCCTGGATTGCTTGTGCCGTGCAGTGCCATCGTTCCAACAAATGTCAGGGTGGTTGAAATCCCCCACGAGAACAAGGGCCTGCGAGTGTGAGGCTTTTCCTATCTGTCTGTGGAGTGCTTCATCCACAGGTTCTCCTTGATCAGGCGGCCTGTAACAGATTCACAGAATCCCAAGGCTTGGAAGGGACCTCAAAAGATCATCTAGTCCAACCCCCCCGCAAGAGCAGGGTAACCTACAGTACATCACACAGGAACTTGTCCAGGCGGGCCTTGAATATCTCCAGTGTAGGAGACTCCACAACCCCCCTGGGCAACCTGTTCCAGTGCTCTGTCACTCTTACAGTAAAGAAGTTCTTCCTGATGTTAACGTGGAACTTCCTATGCTCCAGTTTACACCCATTGCCCCTTGTCCTATCACTGGATATCACTGTAAAAAGCCTAGCTCCATCATCCTGACACCTACCCTTTACGTATTTGTAAACATTGATGAGGTCACCCCTCAGTCTCCTCTTCTCCAAGCTAAAGAGACCCAGCTCCCTCAGCCTCTCCTCATAAGGGAGCTGTTCCACTCCCTTAATCATCTTTGTGGCTCTGCGCTGGACTCCTTCAAGCAATTCCCTGTCCTTCTTGAACAGAGGGGCCCAGAACTGGATGCAATATTCCAGATGCGGCCTCACCAAGGCTGAGTAGAGGGGGAGGAGAACCTCTCTTGACCTACTAACCACACCCTTTCTAATGCACCCTAAGATGCCATTTGCCTTCTTGGCCGCAAGAGCACATTGCTGGCTCATGGTCATCCTCCTATCCACCAGGACCCCCAGGTCCCTTTCCCCTTCGCTACTTTCCAGCAGGTCAACCCCCAACCTGTACTGGTCCATGGGGTTGTTCTTCCCCAGATGCAAGACTCTACACTTGCCCTTGTTAAATTTCATCAAGTTTCTCCCCGCCCAACTCTCCAGCCTGTCCAGGTCTCGCTGAATGGCAGCACAGCCTTCTGGTGTGTCAGCCACTCCTCCCAGTTTTGTGTCATCAGCGAACTTGCTGATGGTGCACTCAGTTCCCTCATCCAGGTCATTGATGAAAATATTAAACAGCACCGGTCCCAGCACCGACCCCTGAGGGACTCCACTAGTCACAGACCTCCAGCTAGATTCTGCGCCATTGACCACAACTCTCTGCCTTCTTCCTTTCAACCAGTTCTCGATCCACCTCACTACTTGATCGTCAAGCCCACACTTCTTTAGCGTATCTATGAGGATGCTGTGGGAGACAGTATCAAATGCCTTACTGAAATCAAGAAAAACTACATCTACCGCTCTACCATCATCCCTCCACCTAGTCACTTCCTCATAGAAGGCTATAAGGTTGGTCATACATGACTTCCCCCGCATAAAACCATGTTGGCTGTTCTTAATGACCCCCTCATCCTTGATATGCCTAGTGATGGAGTCAAGAATAAGTTGTTCCATCACCTTTCCAGGGATGGAGGTAAGGCTGACCGGTCTATAATTACCCGGGTCCTCCTTCTTGCCCTTCTTATAGATTGGTGTGACCTTTGCCATCCGCCAATCCTCAGGCACCTCGCCCGTTTCCCACGACTTACCAAAGATGATGGAGAGTGGCCTAGCAGTGACCTCCGCCAGCTCCCTCAGCACCCGCGGGTGCATTCCATCCGGACCCATCGATTTACAGATGTCCAGATTGCATAGCTGATCCCTAACCCAATCCACATCTACCAAAGCAAACTCCTCCTTTGTCCTGACTCCTTCTGGGGCTATAGAAATCCAGGGCCCTCGGGGAGAGTCTGCAGGAGTAAAGACAAAGGCAAAGAAGGCATTCAGCACCTCTGCCTTCTTTATATCCTCTGTCTCCAGGGCACCCACTTCGTTCAGCAGTGGGCCTATATTGCCTCTTGTGTTAGTTTTATTTGCTATGTATTTGAAGAAGCCCTTTCTATTGTCTTTAACCCGACTAGCAAGATTGAGTTCCAAGGAGGCCTTAGCTGTCCTAATTGCCTCCCTACATCCTCTAACAACTGTCCTATATTCCTCCCAAGCGGCCAGCCCCTCCTTACATAATCCATAGATTCTCCTTTTCCACTTGAGTTTGCCCAGCAGCTCCTTGTTTAACCACGCCGGTCTCCTAGATCCCTTACTTGATTTCCTACTCATTGGGATGCTCCGATCCTGAGCTTGGAAGAGATTCCCACAGTAATGTCTCCCACGGCTGTTTTCCCTTTAACCCTGACCCACAAACTCTCTGTAAACTGCTCACCTGCCCCCAGACAGACTTCCATACTCTCCAGCCTATCCCGAACATAAAGGGCAACTCCCCCTCCCCGCCTGCCAGGCCTGTCCTTTCTAAAGAGCCTGTAACACCTTCCATTCCAACACTCCAGTCATAGGAGCCATCCCACCATGTTTCTGTGATGCCTATTATATCATACCCCCGTAGATGTGCACACATCTCTAATTCCTCTTGTTTGTTTGTTCCCCATGCTACGGGCGTTTGTATAGAGGCATCTGAGACGAGCTCCAATTGAAGCCGGCTCGTTGGCTGGAGCAGCTGGAATATATCTACATTGTTCCGAGCATTTATTATAGGATAATAATATAGATATAGATTTATCTATCTATAGATAGGAGGCACTCTCTGCAAGGTTCCAGCTTGTTCTTCAGTCCTTGCTGCTGGGGAAGCCAGACCCCTCCTGGATATCGGCCTGGGGATCCTGGAGGAGCTCTGCGACTGAGCAGTTGACCCAGAGGTTGTGTACGGTGACCTCTTCCACTTCGGACAGCTCTTTGTCAGTGCCCTCTTCCCTCTCTTTCTCCTCTTTGGCCACTGCCGCATCCAGGATTTCGGTCACGTCCTGAGGTTCCACCAGCTGCTGGCTGGTTTCCTGATCCACAGCCACAGCCTGGACCAGAGGCTCCCTTGTGATGAGCAGGGCTGCTCCCTCTGGAGCCAGCTCATATGCCTCTGGGCTGAGCAAGGCAGGTGCGTGGCTCTGTGCCTGCGGTGCTGCCTCCTGCTCCCCATCGTCAGGAGAATCTCTTTCCTCTGCCTCCTCCTCGATCTCATCCCAGAACTTGTAGGTCGCACTGACACTGGATGTGACCTGCGCTTTTGCACCTCTTACTGCGGTGTTGACTGAGGCAGGTGCATGGCACTGTGCTTCTGCTGCTGGAGCTTGACTGTCAAGGGCGCAAGAGGCTGGGGTCTCTGCCTCCTCCTCAGCAGCGTCTCTGAAATGGACCTTCTTCAGGATGCTCTTGGGTGTGACCTTCAGATCCTTGTTTTCTCTGTGGCTGTGCGGGGCAGGTGCCCGGCCCTGAGCTCGTCCTGCTGCAGCCTGCCTGCCAGTGCCGGGAGAGGCCTCGACAGCAGCACTGAAACGGACCTTCTTCTTGATGCGCCTGCGTGGGACATTCAGACCGGTGTCATTTCCTGCTGAGCTGTTCAGGGCAGGTGCCTGGCGCTGTGTCTGTCCTGGTGCAGCCTGCTTGCCACGCTCAGGGAAGAATGGAACTTTTGCCTCCTCTTTGGCCACACCTCTGAACTGGCACTTGGAGACGGTGTTGCGTGACATTTGCACATCTGCAGCATGCACTGTGACGCGGTGCAGGGCAGGTGACTGGTGCTGGGCTTGTGCTGCAGCAGCCTGCCTGCCAAAGCCACGAGGTTCTGGTGCTGGTGCCATGGGAACGAGAGGTGCCTGGTACTCCTCTTGCTCAGGAGCTCTGGCCAAGTGGCTCCTCCTGGGCTGTCGCAATGTCCCGATGCTGTTGGGCAGGGTGGGCAGAGGCTTTGTAAGCACCTTCTTGTGCAGCCCCAGCAACCTGCCACTGAGGCTGCCCTCGATGCCTGCCGCCAGCATTGCGCGCTGGTGCCCTGCCTCTCGCCCCGTCTTCCTGCTCTGGGAAGCACGCGTGCTCGCACGGATGTTAGGATCAGCAGCAGGCTGAGTGGCAGTGGCCTTGCTGCCGTTAGCTGCCCTGACAGGGTATCTTCTTGTCATTGCAGCCCTGCTGTATGCTGAGTCCTGGCATGTCACTGCCTGCTGGCAGGGCCCCCGGCTCTCAGCGCTGCTGTTGCGCAGGACTGCGCTCACGTTTCCTGTGCCCTTCGCTGTGGCAGAGGCTGTGGGCCTGTGTGGGGCAGGCTGACAGCTCCGTGGCAGGCTGCCACGTGCGTGGACGCGGTGCAGCTGGGCAGCGGTTGCGCGAAGCTGCTTCTGGCTGTTGCCTGTGCTGTCCATGGGCCTGTCGCTGAATCTGGACGTAGGGGCAGAGGGTGCCGGTGTCAGGGGAGGCAGCCTGCAGCAGGTGCTGGCTGCTCTCCCTGCCTGTGGTGGCAGCCGAGGTGCCCTTTCCACCTGCAGTGGCAGACAAAGCGTTTGCTCCTCTGTCCTCATGCTGCGGGGCAGCACCGCTCTGTGCCTCAGGCTGCCCACCTGCAAGAGAAGCCAAGGAGAGAGGCTGTGTGACAGTGTCTCTTGTGCCCGTGTCCCAGCTGGCTGAGCTCATGCAGTTGGGCTCCCCTGACAGCCCCATGCAAGGCTCAGCCCCACAGGTAGGTGCTGCCTGCTCCCAGGGCTGCCTGGGCAGAGGGCTGGCCACCCACAGCCCATGGCCGCTGCCCACAGCACCCCCGGCATGCGCGGGCAGCCTGTGGGGCACAGCATGGGGGGCTCAGCTTCCTCCCTCCCGCACCTCCCACCTGCCCGTCAGCAGTTCCCGTGCTCGGGAAGGTGTTTGGCCCTGTCCCCCTCGGGGTCCCTACCTGTGCCTGCTCGTTCACGGTGGGCTGAAACCTTCTTTGGTAGGGCAGCTGTGGCAGCGCCGTCCCATGCGGCCCTTCCTCAGGCTGCCTGTGGCCCACCTGCGGGCAGGAGGAGGAGGAAGAGGTGTGTGATGGAGGCGGCTGCCTTGGCACAGCAGCCCCCGCAGTGCCGGCAAGCCCGGCCCCAGCACCGAGGCAGCTCCATGTGGCCCCGTCCCACCACCGGCCTCTCACTCCTGCCCCAGCCCTCACCTGCCGTCTCCTTTGCACTCCTGGGCTGCCCTTGGCGGGCTGCGAGCGGGGGTTTGATCCATTGTCCGCTGGCATCTTCTGTGTCCTTGGACGCACACTTGCCGTGGATTCACAGGGCAAATGACACCTCTAGGGTGCTCCAGGGCCTTAAATACCCCCCATAACAGTCGTAACAATGCCCCCGTGGTTTCCATGGAGATGCCTATGACCTCACCAGTTCCAAACGGTCCCAGCTGGTCATGGGCAACTCCACAGCAACCACTGAAGCTTTGTGATGGTGGCAGCATCATGCCCATGGCACTGGGCACCCAGGGATGCACTTTTCTCCTCCCAGGTTTTTTGCTTGACAAGATGAAAAGGGAACAGAGAAAAGAAAGAGGGGGAAAAGGAGGAAAAAATAGCAAACAACAAAAATTAAAAAATACTAGGTAACTGGCCACTCGTCACTGGTCTCCAGCTGGACATCGAGCCATTGACCACAATTCTTTGTGTGTGGCCATCCAGCCAGTTCTCTATCCACCGAGTGGTCCATCCATCAAATTGATATCTCTCCAATTTAGAGACAAGGATGTCGTGTGGGACAGTGTCAAACGCTTTGCACAAGTCCAGGTAGATGACATCATCTGCTTTACCCTTATCCATCAATTCTGTAGCCCCATCCTAGAAGGCCACTAAATTGGTCAGGCAGGATTTCCCCTTAGTGAAGCCATGCTGGCTGTCACCAAGCACCTTGTTGTTTTTCATGTGCCTTAGCATGCCATCCAGGAGAACGTGCTCCAAGATTTTACCAGGCACAGAGGTGAGACTGACTGGTCTGTAATTCCCCGGGTCTTCCATTTTCCCCTTCTTGAAAATGGGGGTTATATTTCCCTGTTTCCAGTCGTCGGGAACTTCGCCTGACTGCCATGATTTTTCAAATACGATGGCCAGTGGCTTCGCAACTTCATTCGCCAGCTCCTTCAGGACCCGCGGATGGATTCCATCAGGTCCCACGGACCTGTGTGCGTTCAGGTTTTGAAGATGGTCTCGAACCAGATCCTCTCCTACAGTGGGCCCGAGGTCTTCATTCTCACAGTCCCTGCATCTACCTTCTAAGAACTGGGTGGCGCAGTCAGAGCCTTTGCCAGTGAAGACCGAGGCGAAGAAGTCATTCAGAACCTCAGCCTTCTCCAAATCCTGTGTAGCCAGTTCTCCCGAAAGCTTCCTCAGGGGGCCTATGTTGTCCCTAGTCTGTTTTTTCTTTGCTACGTACCTGTAGAATCCCTTCCCATTATCCTTAACATCCCTGGCTAGGTTTAATTCTAACTGGGCCTTAGCCTTCCTAACCTAGTCCCTAGCTTCCCGGACAACATCCCTGTACTCTACCCAGGCCGCCTGTCCTTGCTTCCATTTTTTATAAGCCTCTTTTTTCCTTTGAATTTTTCTCAGCAGCTCCTTATCCATCCAAGGAGGTCTCCTGGCCCTCCTGCTGCACTTCCTTCTAGTCGGGATGCAGCACTCCTGAGCCTGTAGCAGGTGATCCTTGAATATCAACCAAGAGTCTTGGGCCCCCCTGTCCTCCAGGGCTATATCCCATGGAACCTTACTAAGCAGGCTCCTGAAGAGGCCAAAGTCTGCTCTTTTGAAGTCCAGGGCAGTGAGCTTGCTACACGCTCTTCTCACTGTCCTGGGGATCTCAAATTCGACCATCTCGTGATCGCTGCATCCAAGGCTGCCCTGGAGTACCACGTTCTCAACAAGCCCTTCCCTGTTGGTGAGCACGCGGTCAAGCATGGCACCTCTCCTTGGCGGCTCCTCTATTACTTGCAGAAGGAAGCTGCCTTCCACACAATCGAGGAACCTCCTGGATTGCTTGTGCCGTGCAGTGCCATCGTTCCAACAGATGTCAGGGTGGTTGAAATCCCCCACGAGAACAAGGGCCTGCGAGTGTGAGGCTTTTCCTATCTGTCTGTGGAGTGCTTCATCCACAGGTTCTCCTTGATCAGGCGGCCTGTAACAGATTCACAGAATCCCAAGGCTTGGAAGGGACCTCAAAAGATCATCTAGTCCAACCCCCCCGCAAGAGCAGGGTAACCTACAGTACATCACACAGGAACTTGTCCAGGCGGGCCTTGAATATCTCCAGTGTAGGAGACTCCACAACCCCCCTGGGCAACCTGTTCCAGTGCTCTGTCACTCTTACAGTAAAGAAGTTCTTCCTGATGTTAACGTGGAACTTCCTATGCTCCAGTTTACACCCATTGCCCCTTGTCCTATCACTGGATATCACTGTAAAAAGCCTAGCTCCATCATCCTGACACCTACCCTTTACGTATTTGTAAACATTGATGAGGTCACCCCTCAGTCTCCTCTTCTCCAAGCTAAAGAGACCCAGCTCCCTCAGCCTCTCCTCATAAGGGAGCTGTTCCACTCCCTTAATCATCTTTGTGGCTCTGCGCTGGACTCCTTCAAGCAATTCCCTGTCCTTCTTGAACAGAGGGGCCCAGAACTGGACGCAATATTCCAGATGCGGCCTCACCAAGGCTGAGTAGAGGGGGAGGAGAACCTCTCTTGACCTACTAACCACACCCTTTCTAATGCACCCTAAGATGCCATTTGCCTTCTTGGCCGCAAGAGCACATTGCTGGCTCATGGTCATCCTCCTATCCACCAGGACCCCCAGGTCCCTTTCCCCTTCGCTACTTTCCAGCAGGTCAACCCCCAACCTGTACTGGTCCATGGGGTTGTTCTTCCCCAGATGCAAGACTCTACACTTGCCCTTGTTAAATTTCATCAAGTTTCTCCCCGCCCAACTCTCCAGCCTGTCCAGGTCTCGCTGAATGGCAGCACAGCCTTCTGGTGTGTCAGCCACTCCTCCCAGTTTTGTGTCATCAGCGAACTTGCTGATGGTGCACTCAGTTCCCTCATCCAGGTCATTGATGAAAATATTAAACAGCACCGGTCCCAGCACCGACCCCTGAGGGACTCCACTAGTCACAGACCTCCAGCTAGATTCTGCGCCATTGACCACAACTCTCTGCCTTCTTCCTTTCAACCAGTTCTCGATCCACCTCACTACTTGATCGTCAAGCCCACACTTCTTTAGCGTATCTATGAGGATGCTGTGGGAGACAGTATCAAATGCCTTACTGAAATCAAGAAAAACTACATCTACCGCTCTACCATCATCCCTCCACCTAGTCACTTCCTCATAGAAGGCTATAAGGTTGGTCATACATGACTTCCCCCGCATAAAACCATGTTGGCTGTTCTTAATGACCCCCTCATCCTTGATATGCCTAGTGATGGAGTCAAGAATAAGTTGTTCCATCACCTTTCCAGGGATGGAGGTAAGGCTGACCGGTCTATAATTACCCGGGTCCTCCTTCTTGCCCTTCTTATAGATTGGTGTGACCTTTGCCATCCGCCAATCCTCAGGCACCTCGCCCGTTTCCCACGACTTACCAAAGATGATGGAGAGTGGCCTAGCAGTGACCTCCGCCAGCTCCCTCAGCACCCGCGGGTGCATTCCATCCGGACCCATCGATTTACAGATGTCCAGATTGCATAGCTGATCCCTAACCCAATCCACATCTACCAAAGCAAACTCCTCCTTTGTCCTGACTCCTTCTGGGGCTATAGAAATCCGGGGCCCTCGGGGAGAGTCTGCAGGAGTAAAGACAGAGGCAAAGAAGGCATTCAGCACCTCTGCCTTCTTTATATCCTCTGTCTCCAGGGCACCCACTTCGTTCAGCAGTGGGCCTATATTGCCTCTTGTGTTAGTTTTATTTGCTATGTATTTGAAGAAGCCCTTTCTATTGTCTTTAACCCGACTAGCAAGATTGAGTTCCAAGGAGGCCTTAGCTGTCCTAATTGCCTCCCTACATCCTCTAACAACTGTCCTATATTCCTCCCAAGCGGCCAGCCCCTCCTTACATAATCCATAGATTCTCCTTTTCCACTTGAGTTTGCCCAGCAGCTCCTTGTTTAACCACGCCGGTCTCCTAGATCCCTTACTTGATTTCCTACTCATTGGGATGCTCCGATCCTGAGCTTGGAAGAGATTCCCACAGTAATGTCTCCCACGGCTGTTTTCCCTTTAACCCTGACCCACAAACTCTCTGTAAACTGCTCACCTGCCCCCAGACAGACTTCCATACTCTCCAGCCTATCCCGAACATAAAGGGCAACTCCCCCTCCCCGCCTGCCAGGCCTGTCCTTTCTAAAGAGCCTGTAACACCTTCCATTCCAACACTCCAGTCATAGGAGCCATCCCACCATGTTTCTGTGATGCCTATTATATCATACCCCCGTAGATGTGCACACATCTCTAATTCCTCTTGTTTGTTTGTTCCCCATGCTACGGGCGTTTGTATAGAGGCATCTGAGACGAGCTCCAATTGAAGCCGGCTCGTTGGCTGGAGCAGCTGGAATATATCTACATTGTTCCGAGCATTTATTATAGGATAATAATATAGATATAGATTTATCTATCTATAGATAGGAGGCACTCTCTGCAAGGTTCCAGCTTGTTCTTCAGTCCTTGCTGCTGGGGAAGCCAGACCCCTCCTGGATATCGGCCTGGGGATCCTGGAGGAGCTCTGCGACTGAGCGGTTGACCCAGAGGTTGTGTACGGTGACCTCTTCCACTTCGGACAGCTCTTTGTCAGTGCCCTCTTCCCTCTCTTTCTCCTCTTTGGCCACTGCCGCATCCAGGATTTCGGTCACGTCCTGAGGTTCCACCAGCTGCTGGCTGGTTTCCTGATCCACAGCCACAGCCTGGACCAGAGGCTCCCTTGTGATGAGCAGGGCTGCTCCCTCTGGAGCCAGCTCATATGCCTCTGGGCTGAGCAAGGCAGGTGCGTGGCTCTGTGCCTGCGGTGCTGCCTCCTGCTCCCCATCGTCAGGAGAATCTCTTTCCTCTGCCTCCTCCTCGATCTCATCCCAGAACTTGTAGGTCGCACTGACACTGGATGTGACCTGCGCTTTTGCACCTCTTACTGCGGTGTTGACTGAGGCAGGTGCATGGCACTGTGCTTCTGCTGCTGGAGCTTGACTGTCAAGGGCGCAAGAGGCTGGGGTCTCTGCCTCCTCCTCAGCAGCGTCTCTGAAATGGACCTTCTTCAGGATGCTCTTGGGTGTGACCTTCAGATCCTTGTTTTCTCTGTGGCTGTGCGGGGCAGGTGCCCGGCCCTGAGCTCGTCCTGCTGCAGCCTGCCTGCCAGTGCCGGGAGAGGCCTCGACAGCAGCACTGAAACGGACCTTCTTCTTGATGCGCCTGCGTGGGACATTCAGACCGGTGTCATTTCCTGCTGAGCTGTTCAGGGCAGGTGCCTGGCGCTGTGTCTGTCCTGGTGCAGCCTGCTTGCCACGCTCAGGGAAGAATGGAACTTTTGCCTCCTCTTTGGCCACACCTCCGAACTGGCACTTGGAGACGGTGTTGCGTGACATTTGCACATCTGCAGCATGCACTGTGACGCGGTGCAGGGCAGGTGACTGGTGCTGGGCTTGTGCTGCAGCAGCCTGCCTGCCAAAGCCACGAGGTTCTGGTGCTGGTGCCATGGGAACGAGAGGTGCCTGGTACTCCTCTTGCTCAGGAGCTCTGGCCAAGTGGCTCCTCCTGGGCTGTCGCAATGTCCCGATGCTGTTGGGCAGGGTGGGCAGAGGCTTTGTAAGCACCTTCTTGTGCAGCCCCAGCAACCTGCCACTGAGGCTGCCCTCGATGCCTGCCGCCAGCATTGCGCGCTGGTGCCCTGCCTCTCGCCCCGTCTTCCTGCTCTGGGAAGCACGCGTGCTCGCACGGATGTTAGGATCAGCAGCAGGCTGAGTGGCAGTGGCCTTGCTGCCGTTAGCTGCCCTGACAGGGTATCTTCTTGTCATTGCAGCCCTGCTGTATGCTGAGTCCTGGCATGTCACTGCCTGCTGGCAGGGCCCCCGGCTCTCAGCGCTGCTGTTGCGCAGGACTGCGCTCACGTTTCCTGTGCCCTTCGCTGTGGCAGAGGCTGTGGGCCTGTGTGGGGCAGGCTGACAGCTCCGTGGCGACGCAATAGGGCTGCCACGTGCGTGGACGCGGTGCAGCTGGGCAGCGGTTGCGCGAAGCTGCTTCTGACTGTTGCCTGTGCTGTCCATGGGCCTGTCGCTGAATCTGGACGTATGGGCAGAGGGTGCCGGTGTCAGGGGAGGCAGCCTGCAGCAGGTGCTGGCTGCTCTCCCTGCCTGTGGTGGCAGCCGAGGTGCCCTTTCCACCTGCAGTGGCAGACAAAGCGTTTGCTCCTCTGTCCTCATGCTGCGGGGCAGCACCGCTCTGTGCCTCAGGCTGCCCACCTGCAAGAGAAGCCAAGGAGAGAGGCTGTGTGACAGTGTCTCTTGTGCCCGTGTCCCAGCTGGCTGAGCTCATGCAGTTGGGCTCCCCTGACAGCCCCATGCAAGGCTCAGCCCCACAGGTAGGTGCTGCCTGCTCCCAGGGCTGCCTGGGCAGAGGGCTGGCCACCCACAGCCCATGGCCGCTGCCCACAGCACCCCCGGCATGCGCGGGCAGCCTGTGGGGCACAGCATGGGGGGCTCAGCTTCCTCCCTCCCGCACCTCCCACCTGCCCGTCAGCAGTTCCCGTGCTCGGGAAGGTGTTTGGCCCTGTCCCCCTCGGGGTCCCTACCTGTGCCTGCTCGTTCACGGTGGGCTGAAACCTTCTTTGGTAGGGCAGCTGTGGCAGCGCCGTCCCATGCGGCCCTTCCTCAGGCTGCCTGTGGCCCACCTGCGGGCAGGAGGAGGAGGAAGAGGTGTGTGATGGAGGCGGCTGCCTTGGCACAGCAGCCCCCGCAGTGCCGGCAAGCCCGGCCCCAGCACCGAGGCAGCTCCATGTGGCCCCGTCCCACCACCGGCCTCTCACTCCTGCCCCAGCCCTCACCTGCCGTCTCCTTTGCACTCCTGGGCTGCCCTTGGCGGGCTGCGAGCGGGGGTTTGATCCATTGTCCGCTGGCATCTTCTGTGTCCTTGGACGCACACTTGCCGTGGATTCACAGGGCAAATGACACCTCTAGGGTGCTCCAGGGCCTTAAATACCCCCCATAACAGTCGTAACAATGCCCCCGTGGTTTCCATGGAGATGCCTATGACCTCACCAGTTCCAAACGGTCCCAGCTGGTCATGGGCAACTCCACAGCAACCACTGAAGCTTTGTGATGGTGGCAGCATCATGCCCATGGCACTGGGCACCCAGGGATGCACTTTTCTCCTCCCAGGTTTTTTGCTTGACAAGATGAAAAGGGAACAGAGAAAAGAAAGAGGGGGAAAAGGAGGAAAAAATAGCAAACAACAAAAATTAAAAAATACTAGGTAACTGGCCACTCGTCACTGGTCTCCAGCTGGACATCGAGCCAATGACCACAATTCTTTGTGTGTGGCCATCCAGCCAGTTCTCTATCCACCGAGTGGTCCATCCATCAAATTGATATCTCTCCAATTTAGAGACAAGGATGTCGTGTGGGACAGTGTCAAACGCTTTGCACAAGTCCAGGTAGATGACATCATCTGCTTTACCCTTATCCATCAATTCTGTAGCCCCATCCTAGAAGGCCACTAAATTGGTCAGGCAGGATTTCCCCTTAGTGAAGCCATGCTGGCTGTCACCAAGCACCTTGTTGTTTTTCATGTGCCTTAGCATGCCATCCAGGGGAACGTGCTCCAAGATTTTACCAGGCACAGAGGTGAGACTGACTGCTCTGTAATTCCCCGGGTCTTCCATTTTCCCCTTCTTGAAAATGGGGGTTATATTTCCCTGTTTCCAGTCGTCGGGAACTTCGCCTGACTGCCATGATTTTTCAAATACGATGGCCAGTGGCTTCGCAACTTCATTCGCCAGCTCCTTCAGGACCCGCCGATGGATTCCATCAGGTCCCACGGACCTGTGTGCGTTCAGGTTTTGAAGATGGTCTCGAACCAGATCCTCTCCTACAGTGGGCCCGAGGTCTTCATTCTCACAGTCCCTGCATCTACCTTCTAAGAACTGGGTGGCGCAGTCAGAGCCTTTGCCAGTGAAGACCGAGGCGAAGAAGTCATTCAGAACCTCAGCCTTCTCCAAATCCTGTGTAGCCAGTTCTCCCGAAAGCTTCCTCAGGGGGCCTATGTTGTCCCTAGTCTGTTTTTTCTTTGCTACGTACCTGTAGAATCCCTTCCCATTATCCTTAACATCCCTGGCTAGGTTTAATTCTAACTGGGCCTTAGCCTTCCTAACCTAGTCCCTAGCTTCCCGGACAACATCCCTGTACTCTACCCAGGCCGCCTGTCCTTGCTTCCATTTTTTATAAGCCTCTTTTTTCCTTTGAATTTTTCTCAGCAGCTCCTTATCCATCCAAGGAGGTCTCCTGGCCCTCCTGCTGCACTTCCTTCTAGTCGGGATGCAGCACTCCTGAGCCTGTAGCAGGTGATCCTTGAATATCAACCAAGAGTCTTGGGCCCCCCTGCCCTCCAGGGCTATATCCCATGGAACCTTACTAAGCAGGCTCCTGAAGAGGCCAAAGTCTGCTCTTTTGAAGTCCAGGGCAGTGAGCTTGCTACACGCTCTTCTCACTGTCCTGGGGATCTCAAATTCGACCATCTCGTGATCGCTGCATCCAAGGCTGCCCTGGAGTACCACGTTCTCAACAAGCCCTTCCCTGTTGGTGAGCACGCGGTCAAGCATGGCACCTCTCCTTGGCGGCTCCTCTATTACTTGCAGAAGGAAGCTGCCTTCCACACAATCGAGGAACCTCCTGGATTGCTTGTGCCGTGCAGTGCCATCGTTCCAACAGATGTCAGGGTGGTTGAAATCCCCCACGAGAACAAGGGCCTGCGAGTGTGAGGCTTTTCCTATCTGTCTGTGGAGTGCTTCATCCACAGGTTCTCCTTGATCAGGCGGCCTGTAACAGATTCACAGAATCCCAAGGCTTGGAAGGGACCTCAAAAGATCATCTAGTCCAACCCCCCCGCAAGAGCAGGGTAACCTACAGTACATCACACAGGAACTTGTCCAGGCGGGCCTTGAATATCTCCAGTGTAGGAGACTCCACAACCCCCCTGGGCAACCTGTTCCAGTGCTCTGTCACTCTTACAGTAAAGAAGTTCTTCCTGATGTTAACGTGGAACTTCCTATGCTCCAGTTTACACCCATTGCCCCTTGTCCTATCACTGGATATCACTGTAAAAAGCCTAGCTCCATCATCCTGACACCTACCCTTTACGTATTTGTAAACATTGATGAGGTCACCCCTCAGTCTCCTCTTCTCCAAGCTAAAGAGACCCAGCTCCCTCAGCCTCTCCTCATAAGGGAGCTGTTCCACTCCCTTAATCATCTTTGTGGCTCTGCGCTGGACTCCTTCAAGCAATTCCCTGTCCTTCTTGAACAGAGGGGCCCAGAACTGGACGCAATATTCCAGATGCGGCCTCACCAAGGCTGAGTAGAGGGGGAGGAGAACCTCTCTTGACCTACTAACCACACCCTTTCTAATGCACCCTAAGATGCCATTTGCCTTCTTGGCCGCAAGAGCACATTGCTGGCTCATGGTCATCCTCCTATCCACCAGGACCCCCAGGTCCCTTTCCCCTTCGCTACTTTCCAGCAGGTCAACCCCCAACCTGTACTGGTCCATGGGGTTGTTCTTCCCCAGATGCAAGACTCTACACTTGCCCTTGTTAAATTTCATCAAGTTTCTCCCCGCCCAACTCTCCAGCCTGTCCAGGTCTCGCTGAATGGCAGCACAGCCTTCTGGTGTGTCAGCCACTCCTCCCAGTTTTGTGTCATCAGCGAACTTGCTGATGGTGCACTCAGTTCCCTCATCCAGGTCATTGATGAAAATATTAAACAGCACCGGTCCCAGCACCGACCCCTGAGGGACTCCACTAGTCACAGACCTCCAGCTAGATTCTGCGCCATTGACCACAACTCTCTGCCTTCTTCCTTTCAACCAGTTCTCGATCCACCTCACTACTTGATCGTCAAGCCCACACTTCTTTAGCGTATCTATGAGGATGCTGTGGGAGACAGTATCAAATGCCTTACTGAAATCAAGAAAAACTACATCTACCGCTCTACCATCATCCCTCCACCTAGTCACTTCCTCATAGAAGGCTATAAGGTTGGTCATACATGACTTCCCCCGCATAAAACCATGTTGGCTGTTCTTAATGACCCCCTCATCCTTGATATGCCTAGTGATGGAGTCAAGAATAAGTTGTTCCATCACCTTTCCAGGGATGGAGGTAAGGCTGACCGGTCTATAATTACCCGGGTCCTCCTTCTTGCCCTTCTTATAGATTGGTGTGACCTTTGCCATCCGCCAATCCTCAGGCACCTCGCCCGTTTCCCACGACTTACCAAAGATGATGGAGAGTGGCCTAGCAGTGACCTCCGCCAGCTCCCTCAGCACCCGCGGGTGCATTCCATCCGGACCCATCGATTTACAGATGTCCAGATTGCATAGCTGATCCCTAACCCAATCCACATCTACCAAAGCAAACTCCTCCTTTGTCCTGACTCCTTCTGGGGCTATAGAAATCCGGGGCCCTCGGGGAGAGTCTGCAGGAGTAAAGACAGAGGCAAAGAAGGCATTCAGCACCTCTGCCTTCTTTATATCCTCTGTCTCCAGGGCACCCACTTCGTTCAGCAGTGGGCCTATATTGCCTCTTGTGTTAGTTTTATTTGCTATGTATTTGAAGAAGCCCTTTCTATTGTCTTTAACCCGACTAGCAAGATTGAGTTCCAAGGAGGCCTTAGCTGTCCTAATTGCCTCCCTACATCCTCTAACAACTGTCCTATATTCCTCCCAAGCGGCCAGCCCCTCCTTACATAATCCATAGATTCTCCTTTTCCACGTGAGTTTGCCCAGCAGCTCCTTGTTTAACCACGCCGGTCTCCTAGATCCCTTACTTGATTTCCTACTCATTGGGATGCTCCGATCCTGAGCTTGGAAGAGATTCCCACAGTAATGTCTCCCACGGCTGTTTTCCCTTTAACCCTGACCCACAAACTCTCTGTAAACTGCTCACCTGCCCCCAGACAGACTTCCATACTCTCCAGCCTATCCCGAACATAAAGGGCAACTCCCCCTCCCCGCCTGCCAGGCCTGTCCTTTCTAAAGAGCCTGTAACACCTTCCATTCCAACACTCCAGTCATAGGAGCCATCCCACCATGTTTCTGTGATGCCTATTATATCATACCCCCGTAGATGTGCACACATCTCTAATTCCTCTTGTTTGTTTGTTCCCCATGCTACGGGCGTTTGTATAGAGGCATCTGAGACGAGCTCCAATTGAAGCCGGCTCGTTGGCTGGAGCAGCTGGAATATATCTACATTGTTCCGAGCATTTATTATAGGATAATAATATAGATATAGATTTATCTATCTATAGATAGGAGGCACTCTCTGCAAGGTTCCAGCTTGTTCTTCAGTCCTTGCTGCTGGGGAAGCCAGACCCCTCCTGGATATCGGCCTGGGGATCCTGGAGGAGCTCTGCGACTGAGCGGTTGACCCAGAGGTTGTGTACGGTGACCTCTTCCACTTCGGACAGCTCTTTGTCAGTGCCCTCTTCCCTCTCTTTCTCCTCTTTGGCCACTGCCGCATCCAGGATTTCGGTCACGTCCTGAGGTTCCACCAGCTGCTGGCTGGTTTCCTGATCCACAGCCACAGCCTGGACCAGAGGCTCCCTTGTGATGAGCAGGGCTGCTCCCTCTGGAGCCAGCTCATATGCCTCTGGGCTGAGCAAGGCAGGTGCGTGGCTCTGTGCCTGCGGTGCTGCCTCCTGCTCACCATCGTCAGGAGAATCTCTTTCCTCTGCCTCCTCCTCGATCTCATCCCAGAACTTGTAGGTCGCACTGACACTGGATGTGACCTGCGCTTTTGCACCTCTTACTGCGGTGTTGACTGAGGCAGGTGCATGGCACTGTGCTTCTGCTGCTGGAGCTTGACTGTCAAGGGCGCAAGAGGCTGGGGTCTCTGCCTCCTCCTCAGCAGCGTCTCTGAAATGGACCTTCTTCAGGATGCTCTTGGGTGTGACCTTCAGATCCTTGTTTTCTCTGTGGCTGTGCGGGGCAGGTGCCCGGCCCTGAGCTCGTCCTGCTGCAGCCTGCCTGCCAGTGCCGGGAGAGGCCTCGACAGCAGCACTGAAACGGACCTTCTTCTTGATGCGCCTGCGTGGGACATTCAGACCGGTGTCATTTCCTGCTGAGCTGTTCAGGGCAGGTGCCTGGCGCTGTGTCTGTCCTGGTGCAGCCTGCTTGCCACGCTCAGGGAAGAATGGAACTTTTGCCTCCTCTTTGGCCACACCTCTGAACTGGCACTTGGAGACGGTGTTGCGTGACATTTGCACATCTGCAGCATGCACTGTGACGCGGTGCAGGGCAGGTGACTGGTGCTGGGCTTGTGCTGCAGCAGCCTGCCTGCCAAAGCCACGAGGTTCTGGTGCTGGTGCCATGGGAACGAGAGGTGCCTGGTACTCCTCTTGCTCAGGAGCTCTGGCCAAGTGGCTCCTCCTGGGCTGTCGCAATGTCCCGATGCTGTTGGGCAGGGTGGGCAGAGGCTTTGTAAGCACCTTCTTGTGCAGCCCCAGCAACCTGCCACTGAGGCTGCCCTCGATGCCTGCCGCCAGCATTGCGCGCTGGTGCCCTGCCTCTCGCCCCGTCTTCCTGCTCTGGGAAGCACGCGTGCTCGCACGGATGTTAGGATCAGCAGCAGGCTGAGTGGCAGTGGCCTTGCTGCCGTTAGCTGCCCTGACAGGGTATCTTCTTGTCATTGCAGCCCTGCTGTATGCTGAGTCCTGGCATGTCACTGCCTGCTGGCAGGGCCCCCGGCTCTCAGCGCTGCTGTTGCGCAGGACTGCGCTCACGTTTCCTGTGCCCTTCGCTGTGGCAGAGGCTGTGGGCCTGTGTGGGGCAGGCTGACAGCTCCGTGGCAGGCTGCCACGTGCGTGGACGCGGTGCAGCTGGGCAGCGGTTGCGCGAAGCTGCTTCTGGCTGTTGCCTGTGCTGTCCATGGGCCTGTCGCTGAATCTGGACGTAGGGGCAGAGGGTGCCGGTGTCAGGGGAGGCAGCCTGCAGCAGGTGCTGGCTGCTCTCCCTGCCTGTGGTGGCAGCCGAGGTGCCCTTTCCACCTGCAGTGGCAGACAAAGCGTTTGCTCCTCTGTCCTCATGCTGCGGGGCAGCACCGCTCTGTGCCTCAGGCTGCCCACCTGCAAGAGAAGCCAAGGAGAGAGGCTGTGTGACAGTGTCTCTTGTGCCCGTGTCCCAGCTGGCTGAGCTCATGCAGTTGGGCTCCCCTGACAGCCCCATGCAAGGCTCAGCCCCACAGGTAGGTGCTGCCTGCTCCCAGGGCTGCCTGGGCAGAGGGCTGGCCACCCACAGCCCATGGCCGCTGCCCACAGCACCCCCGGCATGCGCGGGCAGCCTGTGGGGCACAGCATGGGGGGCTCAGCTTCCTCCCTCCCGCACCTCCCACCTGCCCGTCAGCAGTTCCCGTGCTCGGGAAGGTGTTTGGCCCTGTCCCCCTCGGGGTCCCTACCTGTGCCTGCTCGTTCACGGTGGGCTGAAACCTTCTTTGGTAGGGCAGCTGTGGCAGCGCCGTCCCATGCGGCCCTTCCTCAGGCTGCCTGTGGCCCACCTGCGGGCAGGAGGAGGAGGAAGAGGTGTGTGATGGAGGCGGCTGCCTTGGCACAGCAGCCCCCGCAGTGCCGGCAAGCCCGGCCCCAGCACCGAGGCAGCTCCATGTGGCCCCGTCCCACCACCGGCCTCTCACTCCTGCCCCAGCCCTCACCTGCCGTCTCCTTTGCACTCCTGGGCTGCCCTTGGCGGGCTGCGAGCGGGGGTTTGATCCATTGTCCGCTGGCATCTTCTGTGTCCTTGGACGCACACTTGCCGTGGATTCACAGGGCAAATGACACCTCTAGGGTGCTCCAGGGCCTTAAATACCCCCCATAACAGTCGTAACAATGCCCCCGTGGTTTCCATGGAGATGCCTATGACCTCACCAGTTCCAAACGGTCCCAGCTGGTCATGGGCAACTCCACAGCAACCACTGAAGCTTTGTGATGGTGGCAGCATCATGCCCATGGCACTGGGCACCCAGGGATGCACTTTTCTCCTCCCAGGTTTTTTGCTTGACAAGATGAAAAGGGAACAGAGAAAAGAAAGAGGGGGAAAAGGAGGAAAAAATAGCAAACAACAAAAATTAAAAAATACTAGGTAACTGGCCACTCGTCACTGGTCTCCAGCTGGACATCGAGCCATTGACCACAATTCTTTGTGTGTGGCCATCCAGCCAGTTCTCTATCCACCGAGTGGTCCATCCATCAAATTGATATCTCTCCAATTTAGAGACAAGGATGTCGTGTGGGACAGTGTCAAACGCTTTGCACAAGTCCAGGTAGATGACATCATCTGCTTTACCCTTATCCATCAATTCTGTAGCCCCATCCTAGAAGGCCACTAAATTGGTCAGGCAGGATTTCCCCTTAGTGAAGCCATGCTGGCTGTCACCAAGCACCTTGTTGTTTTTCATGTGCCTTAGCATGCCATCCAGGGGAACGTGCTCCAAGATTTTACCAGGCACAGAGGTGAGACTGACTGCTCTGTAATTCCCCGGGTCTTCCATTTTCCCCTTCTTGAAAATGGGGGTTATATTTCCCTGTTTCCAGTCGTCGGGAACTTCGCCTGACTGCCATGATTTTTCAAATACGATGGCCAGTGGCTTCGCAACTTCATTCGCCAGCTCCTTCAGGACCCGCGGATGGATTCCATCAGGTCCCACGGACCTGTGTGCGTTCAGGTTTTGAAGATGGTCTCGAACCAGATCCTCTCCTACAGTGGGCCCGAGGTCTTCATTCTCACAGTCCCTGCATCTACCTTCTAAGAACTGGGTGGCGCAGTCAGAGCCTTTGCCAGTGAAGACCGAGGCGAAGAAGTCATTCAGAACCTCAGCCTTCTCCAAATCCTGTGTAGCCAGTTCTCCCGAAAGCTTCCTCAGGGGGCCTATGTTGTCCCTAGTCTGTTTTTTCTTTGCTACGTACCTGTAGAATCCCTTCCCATTATCCTTAACATCCCTGGCTAGGTTTAATTCTAACTGGGCCTTAGCCTTCCTAACCTAGTCCCTAGCTTCCCGGACAACATCCCTGTACTCTACCCAGGCCGCCTGTCCTTGCTTCCATTTTTTATAAGCCTCTTTTTTCCTTTGAATTTTTCTCAGCAGCTCCTTATCCATCCAAGGAGGTCTCCTGGCCCTCCTGCTGCACTTCCTTCTGGTCGGGATGCAGCACTCCTGAGCCTGTAGCAGGTGATCCTTGAATATCAACCAAGAGTCTTGGGCCCCCCTGTCCTCCAGGGCTATATCCCATGGAACCTTACTAAGCAGGCTCCTGAAGAGGCCAAAGTCTGCTCTTTTGAAGTCCAGGGCAGTGAGCTTGCTACACGCTCTTCTCACTGTCCTGGGGATCTCAAATTCGACCATCTCGTGATCGCTGCATCCAAGGCTGCCCTGGAGTACCACGTTCTCAACAAGCCCTTCCCTGTTGGTGAGCACGCGGTCAAGCATGGCACCTCTCCTTGGCGGCTCCTCTATTACTTGCAGAAGGAAGCTGCCTTCCACACAATCGAGGAACCTCCTGGATTGCTTGTGCCGTGCAGTGCCATCGTTCCAACAGATGTCAGGGTGGTTGAAATCCCCCACGAGAACAAGGGCCTGCGAGTGTGAGGCTTTTCCTATCTGTCTGTGGAGTGCTTCATCCACAGGTTCTCCTTGATCAGGCGGCCTGTAACAGATTCCCACAGTAATGTCTCCCACGGCTGTTTTCCCTTTAACCCTGACCCACAAACTCTCTGTAAACTGCTCACCTGCCCCCAGACAGACTTCCATACTCTCCAGCCTATCCCGAACATAAAGGGCAACTCCCCCTCCCCGCCTGCCAGGCCTGTCCTTTCTAAAGAGCCTGTAACACCTTCCATTCCAACACTCCAGTCATAGGAGCCATCCCACCATGTTTCTGTGATGCCTATTATATCATACCCCCGTAGATGTGCACACATCTCTAATTCCTCTTGTTTGTTTGTTCCCCATGCTACGGGCGTTTGTATAGAGGCATCTGAGACGAGCTCCAATTGAAGCCGGCTCGTTGGCTGGAGCAGCTGGAATATATCTACATTGTTCCGAGCATTTATTATAGGATAATAATATAGATATAGATTTATCTATCTATAGATAGGAGGCACTCTCTGCAAGGTTCCAGCTTGTTCTTCAGTCCTTGCTGCTGGGGAAGCCAGACCCCTCCTGGATATCGGCCTGGGGATCCTGGAGGAGCTCTGCGACTGAGCGGTTGACCCAGAGGTTGTGTACGGTGACCTCTTCCACTTCGGACAGCTCTTTGTCAGTGCCCTCTTCCCTCTCTTTCTCCTCTTTGGCCACTGCCGCATCCAGGATTTCGGTCACGTCCTGAGGTTCCACCAGCTGCTGGCTGGTTTCCTGATCCACAGCCACAGCCTGGACCAGAGGCTCCCTTGTGATGAGCAGGGCTGCTCCCTCTGGAGCCAGCTCATATGCCTCTGGGCTGAGCAAGGCAGGTGCGTGGCTCTGTGCCTGCGGTGCTGCCTCCTGCTCACCATCGTCAGGAGAATCTCTTTCCTCTGCCTCCTCCTCGATCTCATCCCGGAACTTGTAGGTCGCACTGACACTGGATGTGACCTGCGCTTTTGCACCTCTTACTGCGGTGTTGACTGAGGCAGGTGCATGGCACTGTGCTTCTGCTGCTGGAGCTTGACTGTCAAGGGCGCAAGAGGCTGGGGTCTCTGCCTCCTCCTCAGCAGCGTCTCTGAAATGGACCTTCTTCAGGATGCTCTTGGGTGTGACCTTCAGATCCTTGTTTTCTCTGTGGCTGTGCGGGGCAGGTGCCCGGCCCTGAGCTCGTCCTGCTGCAGCCTGCCTGCCAGTGCCGGGAGAGGCCTCGACAGCAGCACTGAAACGGACCTTCTTCTTGATGCGCCTGCGTGGGACATTCAGACCGGTGTCATTTCCTGCTGAGCTGTTCAGGGCAGGTGCCTGGCGCTGTGTCTGTCCTGGTGCAGCCTGCTTGCCACGCTCAGGGAAGAATGGAACTTTTGCCTCCTCTTTGGCCACACCTCTGAACTGGCACTTGGAGACGGTGTTGCGTGACATTTGCACATCTGCAGCATGCACTGTGACGCGGTGCAGGCCAGGTGACTGGTGCTGGGCTTGTGCTGCAGCAGCCTGCCTGCCAAAGCCACGAGGTTCTGGTGCTGGTGCCATGGGAACGAGAGGTGCCTGGTACTCCTCTTGCTCAGGAGCTCTGGCCAAGTGGCTCCTCCTGGGCTGTCGCAATGTCCCGATGCTGTTGGGCAGGGTGGGCAGAGGCTTTGTAAGCACCTTCTTGTGCAGCCCCAGCAACCTGCCACTGAGGCTGCCCTCGATGCCTGCCGCCAGCATTGCGCGCTGGTGCCCTGCCTCTCGCCCCGTCTTCCTGCTCTGGGAAGCACGCGTGCTCGCACGGATGTTAGGATCAGCAGCAGGCTGAGTGGCAGTGGCCTTGCTGCCGTTAGCTGCCCTGACAGGGTATCTTCTTGTCATTGCAGCCCTGCTGTATGCTGAGTCCTGGCATGTCACTGCCTGCTGGCAGGGCCCCCGGCTCTCAGCGCTGCTGTTGCGCAGGACTGCGCTCACGTTTCCTGTGCCCTTCGCTGTGGCAGAGGCTGTGGGCCTGTGTGGGGCAGGCTGACAGCTCCGTGGCGACGCAATAGGGCTGCCACGTGCGTGGACGCGGTGCAGCTGGGCAGCGGTTGCGCGAAGCTGCTTCTGACTGTTGCCTGTGCTGTCCATGGGCCTGTCGCTGAATCTGGACGTAGGGGCAGAGGGTGCCGGTGTCAGGGGAGGCAGCCTGCAGCAGGTGCTGGCTGCTCTCCCTGCCTGTGGTGGCAGCCGAGGTGCCCTTTCCACCTGCAGTGGCAGACAAAGTGTTTGCTCCTCTGTCCTCATGCTGCGGGGCAGCACCGCTCTGTGCCTCAGGCTGCCCACCTGCAAGAGAAGCCAAGGAGAGAGGCTGTGTGACAGTGTCTCTTGTGCCCGTGTCCCAGCTGGCTGAGCTCATGCAGTTGGGCTCCCCTGACAGCCGCATGCAAGGCTCAGCCCCACAGGTAGGTGCTGCCTGCTCCCAGGGCTGCCTGGGCAGAGGGCTGGCCACCCACAGCCCATGGCCGCTGCCCACAGCACCCCCGGCATGCGCGGGCAGCCTGTGGGGCACAGCATGGGGGGCTCAGCTTCCTCCCTCCCGCACCTCCCACCTGCCCGTCAGCAGTTCCCGTGCTCGGGAAGGTGTTTGGCCCTGTCCCCCTCGGGGTCCCTACCTGTGCCTGCTCGTTCACGGTGGGCTGAAACCTTCTTTGGTAGGGCAGCTGTGGCAGCGCCGTCCCATGCGGCCCTTCCTCAGGCTGCCTGTGGCCCACCTGCGGGCAGGAGGAGGAGGAAGAGGTGTGTGATGGAGGCGGCTGCCTTGGCACAGCAGCCCCCGCAGTGCCGGCAAGCCCGGCCCCAGCACCGAGGCAGCTCCATGTGGCCCCGTCCCACCACCGGCCTCTCACTCCTGCCCCAGCCCTCACCTGCCGTCTCCTTTGCACTCCTGGGCTGCCCTTGGCGGGCTGCGAGCGGGGGTTTGATCCATTGTCCGCTGGCATCTTCTGTGTCCTTGGACGCACACTTGCTGTGGATTCACAGGGCAAATGACACCTCTAGGGTGCTCCAGGGCCTTAAATACCCCCCATAACAGTCGTAACAATGCCCCCGTGGTTTCCATGGAGATGCCTATGACCTCACCAGTTCCAAACGGTCCCAGCTGGTCATGGGCAACTCCACAGCAACCACTGAAGCTTTGTGATGGTGGCAGCATCATGCCCATGGCACTGGGCACCCAGGGATGCACTTTTCTCCTCCCAGGTTTTTTGCTTGACAAGATGAAAAGGGAACAGAGAAAAGAAAGAGGGGGAAAAGGAGGAAAAAATAGCAAACAACAAAAATTAAAAAATACTAGGTAACTGGCCACTCGTCACTGGTCTCCAGCTGGACATCGAGCCATTGACCACAATTCTTTGTGTGTGGCCATCCAGCCAGTTCTCTATCCACCGAGTGGTCCATCCATCAAATTGATATCTCTCCAATTTAGAGACAAGGATGTCGTGTGGGACAGTGTCAAACGCTCTGCACAAGTCCAGGTAGATGACATCATCTGCTTTACCCTTATCCATCAATTCTGTAGCCCCATCCTAGAAGGCCACTAAATTGGTCAGGCAGGATTTCCCCTTAGTGAAGCCATGCTGGCTGTCACCAAGCACCTTGTTGTTTTTCATGTGCCTTAGCATGCCATCCAGGGGAACGTGCTCCAAGATTTTACCAGGCACAGAGGTGAGACTGACTGCTCTGTAATTCCCCGGGTCTTCCATTTTCCCCTTCTTGAAAATGGGGGTTATATTTCCCTGTTTCCAGTCGTCGGGAACTTCGCCTGACTGCCATGATTTTTCAAATACGATGGCCAGTGGCTTCGCAACTTCATTCGCCAGCTCCTTCAGGACCCGCCGATGGATTCCATCAGGTCCCACGGACCTGTGTGCGTTCAGGTTTTGAAGATGGTCTCGAACCAGATCCTCTCCTACAGTGGGCCCGAGGTCTTCATTCTCACAGTCCCTGCATCTACCTTCTAAGAACTGGGTGGCGCAGTCAGAGCCTTTGCCAGTGAAGACCGAGGCGAAGAAGTCATTCAGAACCTCAGCCTTCTCCAAATCCTGTGTAGCCAGTTCTCCCGAAAGCTTCCTCAGGGGGCCTATGTTGTCCCTAGTCTGTTTTTTCTTTGCTACGTACCTGTAGAATCCCTTCCCATTATCCTTAACATCCCTGGCTAGGTTTAATTCTAACTGGGCCTTAGCCTTCCTAACCTAGTCCCTAGCTTCCCGGACAACATCCCTGTACTCTACCCAGGCCGCCTGTCCTTGCTTCCATTTTTTATAAGCCTCTTTTTTCCTTTGAATTTTTCTCAGCAGCTCCTTATCCATCCAAGGAGGTCTCCTGGCCCTCCTGCTGCACTTCCTTCTGGTCGGGATGCAGCACTCCTGAGCCTGTAGCAGGTGATCCTTGAATATCAACCAAGAGTCTTGGGCCCCCCTGTCCTCCAGGGCTATATCCCATGGAACCTTACTAAGCAGGCTCCTGAAGAGGCCAAAGTCTGCTCTTTTGAAGTCCAGGGCAGTGAGCTTGCTACACGCTCTTCTCACTGTCCTGGGGATCTCAAATTCGACCATCTCGTGATCGCTGCATCCAAGGCTGCCCTGGAGTACCACGTTCTCAACAAGCCCTTCCCTGTTGGTGAGCACGCGGTCAAGCATGGCACCTCTCCTTGGCGGCTCCTCTATTACTTGCAGAAGGAAGCTGCCTTCCACACAATCGAGGAACCTCCTGGATTGCTTGTGCCGTGCAGTGCCATCGTTCCAACAGATGTCAGGGTGGTTGAAATCCCCCACGAGAACAAGGGCCTGCGAGTGTGAGGCTTTTCCTATCTGTCTGTGGAGTGCTTCATCCACAGGTTCTCCTTGATCAGGCGGCCTGTAACAGATTCACAGAATCCCAAGGCTTGGAAGGGACCTCAAAAGATCATCTAGTCCAACCCCCCCGCAAGAGCAGGGTAACCTACAGTACATCACACAGGAACTTGTCCAGGCGGGCCTTGAATATCTCCAGTGTAGGAGACTCCACAACCCCCCTGGGCAACCTGTTCCAGTGCTCTGTCACTCTTACAGTAAAGAAGTTCTTCCTGATGTTAACGTGGAACTTCCTATGCTCCAGTTTACACCCATTGCCCCTTGTCCTATCACTGGATATCACTGTAAAAAGCCTAGCTCCATCATCCTGACACCTACCCTTTACGTATTTGTAAACATTGATGAGGTCACCCCTCAGTCTCCTCTTCTCCAAGCTAAAGAGACCCAGCTCCCTCAGCCTCTCCTCATAAGGGAGCTGTTCCACTCCCTTAATCATCTTTGTGGCTCTGCGCTGGACTCCTTCAAGCAATTCCCTGTCCTTCTTGAACAGAGGGGCCCAGAACTGGACGCAATATTCCAGATGCGGCCTCACCAAGGCTGAGTAGAGGGGGAGGAGAACCTCTCTTGACCTACTAACCACACCCTTTCTAATGCACCCTAAGATGCCATTTGCCTTCTTGGCCGCAAGAGCACATTGCTGGCTCATGGTCATCCTCCTATCCACCAGGACCCCCAGGTCCCTTTCCCCTTCGCTACTTTCCAGCAGGTCAACCCCCAACCTGTACTGGTCCATGGGGTTGTTCTTCCCCAGATGCAAGACTCTACACTTGCCCTTGTTAAATTTCATCAAGTTTCTCCCCGCCCAACTCTCCAGCCTGTCCAGGTCTCGCTGAATGGCAGCACAGCCTTCTGGTGTGTCAGCCACTCCTCCCAGTTTTGTGTCATCAGCGAACTTGCTGATGGTGCACTCAGTTCCCTCATCCAGGTCATTGATGAAAATATTAAACAGCACCGGTCCCAGCACCGACCCCTGAGGGACTCCACTAGTCACAGACCTCCAGCTAGATTCTGCGCCATTGACCACAACTCTCTGCCTTCTTCCTTTCAACCAGTTCTCGATCCACCTCACTACTTGATCGTCAAGCCCACACTTCTTTAGCGTATCTATGAGGATGCTGTGGGAGACAGTATCAAATGCCTTACTGAAATCAAGAAAAACTACATCTACCGCTCTACCATCATCCCTCCACCTAGTCACTTCCTCATAGAAGGCTATAAGGTTGGTCATACATGACTTCCCCCGCATAAAACCATGTTGGCTGTTCTTAATGACCCCCTCATCCTTGATATGCCTAGTGATGGAGTCAAGAATAAGTTGTTCCATCACCTTTCCAGGGATGGAGGTAAGGCTGACCGGTCTATAATTACCCGGGTCCTCCTTCTTGCCCTTCTTATAGACTGGTGTGACCTTTGCCATCCGCCAATCCTCAGGCACCTCGCCCGTTTCCCACGACTTACCAAAGATGATGGAGAGTGGCCTAGCAGTGACCTCCGCCAGCTCCCTCAGCACCCGCGGGTGCATTCCATCCGGACCCATCGATTTACAGATGTCCAGATTGCATAGCTGATCCCTAACCCAATCCACATCTACCAAAGCAAACTCCTCCTTTGTCCTGACTCCTTCTGGGGCTATAGAAATCCGGGGCCCTCGGGGAGAGTCTGCAGGAGTAAAGACAGAGGCAAAGAAGGCATTCAGCACCTCTGCCTTCTTTATATCCTCTGTCTCCAGGGCACCCACTTCGTTCAGCAGTGGGCCTATATTGCCTCTTGTGTTAGTTTTATTTGCTATGTATTTGAAGAAGCCCTTTCTATTGTCTTTAACCCGACTAGCAAGATTGAGTTCCAAGGAGGCCTTAGCTGTCCTAATTGCCTCCCTACATCCTCTAACAACTGTCCTATATTCCTCCCAAGCGGCCAGCCCCTCCTTACATAATCCATAGATTCTCCTTTTCCACTTGAGTTTGCCCAGCAGCTCCTTGTTTAACCACGCCGGTCTCCTAGATCCCTTACTTGATTTCCTACTCATTGGGATGCTCCGATCCTGAGCTTGGAAGAGATTCCCACAGTAATGTCTCCCATGGCTGTTTTCCCTTTAACCCTGACCCACAAACTCTCTGTAAACTGCTCACCTGCCCCCAGACTTCCATACTCCCCAGCCTATCCCGAACATAAAGGGCAACTCCCCCTCCCCGCCTGCCAGGCCTGTCCTTTCTAAAGAGCCTGTAACACCTTCCATTCCAACACTCCAGTCATAGGAGCCATCCCACCATGTTTCTGTGATGCCTATTATATCATACCCCCGTAGATGTGCACACATCTCTAATTCCTCTTGTTTGTTTGTTCCCCATGCTACGGGCGTTTGTATAGAGGCATCTGAGACGAGCTCCAATTGAAGCCGGCTCGTTGGCTGGAGCAGCTGGAATATATCTACATTGTTCCGAGCATTTATTATAGGATAATAATATAGATATAGATTTATCTATCTATAGATAGGAGGCACTCTCTGCAAGGTTCCAGCTTGTTCTTCAGTCCTTGCTGCTGGGGAAGCCAGACCCCTCCTGGATATCGGCCTGGGGATCCTGGAGGAGCTCTGCGACTGAGCGGTTGACCCAGAGGTTGTGTACGGTGACCTCTTCCACTTCGGACAGCTCTTTGTCAGTGCCCTCTTCCCTCTCTTTCTCCTCTTTGGCCACTGCCGCATCCAGGATTTCGGTCACGTCCTGAGGTTCCACCAGCTCCTGGCTGGTTTCCTGATCCACAGCCACAGCCTGGACCAGAGGCTCCCTTGTGATGAGCAGGGCTGCTCCCTCTGGAGCCAGCTCATATGCCTCTGGGCTGAGCAAGGCAGGTGCGTGGCTCTGTGCCTGCGGTGCTGCCTCCTGCTCACCATCGTCAGGAGAATCGCTTTCCTCTGCCTCCTCCTCGATCTCATCCCAGAACTTGTAGGTCGCACTGACACTGGATGTGACCTGCGCTTTTGCACCTCTTACTGCGGTGTTGACTGAGGCAGGTGCATGGCACTGTGCTTCTGCTGCTGGAGCTTGACTGTCAAAGGCGCAAGAGGCTGGGGTCTCTGCCTCCTCCTCAGCAGCGTCTCTGAAATGGACCTTCTTCAGGATGCTCTTGGGTGTGACCTTCAGATCCTTGTTTTCTCTGTGGCTGTGCGGGGCAGGTGCCCGGCCCTGAGCTCGTCCTGCTGCAGCCTGCCTGCCAGTGCCGGGAGAGGCCTCGACAGCAGCACTGAAACGGACCTTCTTGATGCGCCTGCGTGGGACATTCAGACCGGTGTCATTTCCTGCTGAGCTGTTCAGGGCAGGTGCCTGGCGCTGTGTCTGTCCTGGTGCAGCCTGCTTGCCACGCTCAGGGAAGAATGGAACTTTTGCCTCCTCTTTGGCCACACCTCTGAACTGGCACTTGGAGACGGTGTTGCGTGACATTTGCACATCTGCAGCATGCACTGTGACGCGGTGCAGGGCAGGTGACTGGTGCTGGGCTTGTGCTGCAGCAGCCTGCCTGCCAAAGCCACGAGGTTCTGGTGCTGGTGCCATGGGAACGAGAGGTGCCTGGTACTCCTCTTGCTCAGGAGCTCTGGCCAAGTGGCTCCTCCTGGGCTGTCGCAATGTCCCGATGCTGTTGGGCAGGGTGGGCAGAGGCTTTGTAAGCACCTTCTTGTGCAGCCCCAGCAACCTGCCACTGAGGCTGCCCTCGATGCCTGCCGCCAGCATTGCGCGCTGGTGCCCTGCCTCTCGCCCCGTCTTCCTGCTCTGGGAAGCACGCGTGCTCGCACGGATGTTAGGATCAGCAGCAGGCTGAGTGGCAGTGGCCTTGCTGCCGTTAGCTGCCCTGACAGGGTATCTTCTTGTCATTGCAGCCCTGCTGTATGCTGAGTCCTGGCATGTCACTGCCTGCTGGCAGGGCCCCCGGCTCTCAGCGCTGCTGTTGCGCAGGACTGCGCTCACGTTTCCTGTGCCCTTCGCTGTGGCAGAGGCTGTGGGCCTGTGTGGGGCAGGCTGACAGCTCCGTGGCGACGCAATAGGGCTGCCACGTGCGTGGACGCGGTGCAGCTGGGCAGCGGTTGCGCGAAGCTGCTTCTGGCTGTTGCCTGTGCTGTCCATGGGCCTGTCGCTGAATCTGGACGTAGGGGCAGAGGGTGCCGGTGTCAGGGGAGGCAGCCTGCAGCAGGTGCTGGCTGCTCTCCCTGCCTGTGGTGGCAGCCGAGGTGCCCTTTCCACCTGCAGTGGCAGACAAAGTGTTTGCTCCTCTGTCCTCATGCTGCGGGGCAGCACCGCTCTGTGCCTCAGGCTGCCCACCTGCAAGAGAAGCCAAGGAGAGAGGCTGTGTGACAGTGTCTCTTGTGCCCGTGTCCCAGCTGGCTGAGCTCATGCAGTTGGGCTCCCCTGACAGCCCCATGCAAGGCTCAGCCCCACAGGTAGGTGCTGCCTGCTCCCAGGGCTGCCTGGGCAGAGGGCTGGCCACCCACAGCCCATGGCCGCTGCCCACAGCACCCCCGGCATGCGCGGGCAGCCTGTGGGGCACAGCATGGGGGGCTCAGCTTCCTCCCTCCCGCACCTCCCACCTGCCCGTCAGCAGTTCCCGTGCTCGGGAAGGTGTTTGGCCCTGTCCCCCTCGGGGTCCCTACCTGTGCCTGCTCGTTCACGGTGGGCTGAAACCTTCTTTGGTAGGGCAGCTGTGGCAGCGCTGTCCCATGCGGCCCTTCCTCAGGCTGCCTGTGGCCCACCTGCGGGCAGGAGGAGGAGGAAGAGGTGTGTGATGGAGGCGGCTGCCTTGGCACAGCAGCCCCCGCAGTGCCGGCAAGCCCGGCCCCAGCACCGAGGCAGCTCCATGTGGCCCCGTCCCACCACCGGCCTCTCACTCCTGCCCCAGCCCTCACCTGCCGTCTCCTTTGCACTCCTGGGCTGCCCTTGGCGGGCTGCGAGCGGGGGTTTGATCCATTGTCCGCTGGCATCTTCTGTGTCCTTGGACGCACACTTGCCGTGGATTCACAGGGCAAATGACACCTCTAGGGTGCTCCAGGGCCTTAAATACCCCCCATAACAGTCGTAACAATGCCCCCGTGGTTTCCATGGAGATGCCTATGACCTCACCAGTTCCAAACGGTCCCAGCTGGTCATGGGCAACTCCACAGCAACCACTGAAGCTTTGTGATGGTGGCAGCATCATGCCCATGGCACTGGGCACCCAGGGATGCACTTTTCTCCTCCCAGGTTTTTTGCTTGACAAGATGAAAAGGGAACAGAGAAAGAAAGAGGGGGAAAAGGAGGAAAAAATAGCAAACAACAAAAATTAAAAAATACTAGGTAACTGGCCACTCGTCACTGGTCTCCAGCTGGACATTGAGCCATTGACCACAATTCTTTGTGTGCGGCCATCCAGCCAGTTCTCTATCCACCGAGTGGTCCATCCATCAAATTGATATCTCTCCAATTTAGAGACAAGGATGTCGTGTGGGACAGTGTCAAAGGCTTTGCAGAAGTCCAGGTAGATGACATCAACTGCTCTACCCTTATCCATCAATTCTGTAGCCCCATCCTAGAAGGCCACTAAATTGGTCAGGCAGGATTTCCCCTTAGTGAAGCCATGCTGGCTGTCACCAAGCACCTTGTTGTTTTTCATGTGCCTTAGCATGGCTCCCAGGAGAATGTGCTCCCCTGCCAGCCCAACTGGACGCCGCAATTTCCCACACCTTGATGCTAAAGGCACCCTCTCCGCAGCTACTCATCTTGTTCTCATTCATCAAGTGGTCAGCAGGAAGTTGGGGTTTGTTGACCAGAGAGACCGTAAACACAAGGGCTAAGTCTGCAGACAAACTCACAGAGACTTAATTCAACAAAACCATCCAGCACTTTCTCAAAAAAGGCAGACCCAAAACCCTGCATGCAGAAGCCGAAGCCACTTGGCAGACAAGTCTCAATAAAAAAAAGGCTGCATTCATGGCAGTCTCTCTGCGGTGAGACATGCGATGAGCATCAGCGGAGAGACAAAGATGAAGCACAACTGTCAGACCAGACAGACAGTATTTGGGAGCCTGTGTCAGCAGAGCTGCTCCACCAACACAGACAGTACCTGAGATCCTGCTTTTCCTTACCTTCAACTTGCAGATGGAAGCAAGTTACTCCCCCTCTTAGGAGCAGCACTGCCCACGGCAGCAGATCCAGGAGGACACGGGCAAGCCCTTAGAGGACCCGCTGGCTGCAGAGAAGTTTTCTCAGGTCACAGTTTAAAAGTCTCCAATAAGAACTTAATTCAACTACCCAGTTACTTCATAGTAAATCCCCCGAGTACTAGATACCTGTCTTGATTGCTGTTAAACCTGAGTAAATGAGTCTTTCATCATCCGCTGGCAAGTAATTATCAAACAAGAACTAACTGCAACAGATACACAACCACTTAGATTGAAGTCAGTTCTTTTATGTTAATTAAGTGTAGAGATCCATGAATTACACAAATATGTTCTAACCAACATACAGGCAGAGACGAGCACTGGGCGGGGGGCAGGGGGTGGTAGAGTCCTTATTTATTGGCCCAAGAAAGCACCCACAACCAGTGCAGGCTGCAGCATGACATCCTCAGCACAGCTCCCTTGGGCCTGGCACTGGCAGCAGGGTGCTACTCCTCCACACGTGGGGTGAGGCAGGAGAAACGGAAAGCCTTGCACAGAGCCCTCGGCACTCTCCTGAAGCCGTAGAGTCGTCCCCGTGGGGCCGCTCCTGGGTCTGGAAGAGTGGCAATGCCTGTGGGGTGTCGTGGTTTAAACCCAACCACAAACCTCGTTCACTCACTGACCCCCTTCTTGCCCTCCCCATGCTCCTGGAGGGATGGAGAGGAGAATCAAAAAGAATGCAACTCCCACGGGTTGAGATAAGAACAGTAACTAAGGTATAACACAAATTGCTACTGCTACCACCAATAATAATAACAATAAAGGAAATAACAAGGGAAGAGAATACAACACCTCAGCACCAGCCAACAGATAACTCGCCCCACTTCCCCCAGCCGAGTACCGACCGATACCTTGTCCAACCCTGCAGTGCCCCCCCTTCCGGGGTAATTCCCCGTTACCTCCTGGGCATGACATGCTGTGGTATGGAATACCTCTTTGGTCACTTTGGGTCAGGTGTCCTGTCTCTGCTTCCTCCCAGCCTCCCCTCCTCCCTGGCAGAGCATGAGGCTCAGAAAGTCCTTGGCCAGACCAAACATTTGATCAGCAACTAAAAACATCGGCGTTATCAGTACTGTTCCCAGGCCAAAAAACCAAAACATAGCACTGCACTAGCTACTAAGAAGGAGAAAAATAACTGCTACTGCTGAACCCAGGACAGTATCCACCCCTTATTCCATACCATTCACATCATGCTCAGATCCCACATTTTCAATATACCATCACTCTTACATATACATATACGTCTACATACACACAGAGATAAAGATCATTTCTTAGTGCATGGACTTATAAAGCTGCTGAGTCCATCTGGTCCATGATGTCAGGCTCCATCTCTTGCAACAGTCTCTCAGAGCAGGAGAGGCTGTGTGCAGTGTTCACACTCGTGAATAACCCGGGCAATAGTGTCCATTGCTAAGTCCACCCCTCGATCATGAGTCCATCTCCACGTCGCATCTCTGCCCTGATGGCCTGAAGTGTCATGGGCCCACCAGGCTCAAAATAATTCACTGTCCCCTTCAGCAGTTTCGGCAGCTTGTTGCTGGGGACTCCATACTGCTGCCTTCCATCTCCGATGCTTCCAAAGCACTGGAGGGGCCCAGTGGACTAGATACTCGCTCATACTGTCCCACACACCCTGCCACTCATGACTGTCCAGCCTTGGGGAAGATCTCTTGGTCCTCCCATATTGTGGTCTAACCCCAGACAAGAAGCAAACCTGACTGCTTAACTTCTGAGATCAGACAAAATGGCCGTGGGTAGAACACACTCTGTATGTGTGCCAACATACTGATCCCCATCATAATCAACAGGCAGGTCCCAAGGGTACCCACAGGCTATTCGAACCCTTCAGAACTCTCAAATGATGCTGCTGTACTTGTCCCTGGGGCTGGTGCAGCTGCTGTGCCTGCCGGCTCTCCCACCACCAGCTTCTCTCTTCCTGGGTGCAGCTCTTCCTCCTCTGCCTTGCTGGGAAATGCTGCCTGGGCTCCTGCATCCTCCTGGGGCTCGGCGGGCGGCTTCCAGGGGATGCTCTCGGCCGCCGCAGGGCTGGGCTCGGCTCCTCCGCGGGGCTCGGCTCCCCCGCGGGGCTCGGCTCCTCCGCCGCCTCCTCCCGCTGCTCGGCAGCTGCCTTCCTCCCGGCCTCGGGCCCCGCTCCCGCCGCCGCCTGGTCTCCGGGGCCGCTCTCCCGGGCCGCTTCGGCCGCCGCCGGCTCCCGGGGCCGCTCCCCCTCAGCTCCCTGCAGCCTCACAAAGACAGAGGCGAGGACAAGGGCCAGGACGGTGAAGAGCAGCGGGACGGCCGGGTACAAGGCCACGGCCACGGGCATCTCTCCCTGCTGCTCCAACCATATTACAAGTCATTCCCATAAAGCACAGTGAAACAAGAACCTTAGCCCAAGCCCCACACTTCATAAACACTATCACAGCAAATACCGGCTCTAAGTAATGTACAGCATTCTGAAACTCTGAGAGCAAGAGAAACAACTTTGAGAGCCAATAAATAAGCATTGTGACGACTATTAATCCGATCATCTCTGTCGTTATCTCAACCCTTCGAGCCCCACGCTGGACGCCAAAAAGAACTGTCGTGGTTTAAACCCAACCACAAACCTCGTTCACTCACTGACCCCCTTCTTGCCCTCCCCATGCTCCTGGAGGGATGGAGAGGAGAATCAAAAAGAATGCAACTCCCACGGGTTGAGATAAGAACAGTAACTAAGGTATAACACAAACCACTACTGCTACCACCAATAATAATAACGATAAAGGAAATAACAAGGGAAGAGAATACAACACCTCAGCACCAGCCAACAGGTAACTCGCCCCACTTCCCCCAGCCGAGTACCGACCGATACCTTGTCCAACCCTGCAGTGCCCCCCCATTCCGGGGTAACTCCTCGTTACCTCCTGGGCATGACGTGCTGTGGTATGGAATACCTCTTTGGTCACTTTGGGTCAGGTGTCCTGTCTCTGCTTCCTCCCAGCCTCCCCTCCTCCCTGGCAGAGCATGAGGCTCAGAAAGTCCTTGGCCAGACCAAACATTTGGTCAGCAACTAAAAACATCGGTGTTATCAGCACTGTTCCCAGGCCAAAAAACCAAAACATAGCACTGCACTAGCTACTAAGAAGGAGAAAAATAACTGCTACTGCTGAACCCAGGACATGGGGGAAGAAGAGCTGTGGGTGAGGGACTTCCTTGGGCAACCCATTCCAGTGCCTCACCACCCTAACAGGAAAGAACTTCCTCCTTAAATCCAATCTAAACTTCCCCTGTTTAGGTTTGAACCCATTTCCCCTTGTCCTATCACTACAGTCCCTAACAAAGAGTCCCTCCTCAGCATGCTTGTAAGCCCCCTTCAGATACTGGAAGGCTGCTATGAGGTCTCCACGTAGCCTTCTCTTCTCCAGGCTGAACAGCCCCAACCTTCTCAGCCTGCCTTCATACGGGAGGTGCCCCAACCCCCGATCATCCGCGGGGCCCTTTCCACCAAAGGCTTGCGGCCCTCAGCCCACGGAGGGGAGGCTGGCACACACCCGAACTCATGCACACACTGCTGCCGGCCTGGCCCAGGTGCCACCCAACCCGGGGAAGTACCTGGCTGGTTCTCACTGTCCTGAACTGCAGCAAGCGACATTGATGCTGACTCCACATGCAAGCTTTGTGCCACGTCTGGCTCTTCCACCTGCTGCTGCCTTGTTCCCTGGATGACAGTCACAGCCTTGCCCCGGTGTTTCCTCACAAAGCGTCCGACCCTACCCTGCAGGGTAGCAAGAGCACAGGCAGGGGATGGGGGCAATGTCAGTGGGATGACACAGGGAGCGCCGGAAATAGCCCTGTCACAAACCCCCTGGGAGCTGCCATCCATGGCCTTGGGATCCCCGGTGCCAGCCACACGTGCCTCACTCACCTGGCGCCGAGCGTCCCGAGGCAAGGGAGAAGCTGCTGCATCTCCACTGTCATCTGCTCCTGGAGGAACGTGGGATGTCCCAGCCTCTGCTGCAGGGATCTCGGTCGAGGAAGGGGCCACTTCATCCGCAAGCGCTGTTGGGGAGGTAATGGCTGCGCTGGCCTCTCCCTGAGGCTCTGAAGCCACAGCAGACTCAATGTCCTCAAGTGGTGCAGGCGTCAATGCTGCCATTGACACACCCACGATTTGGGTCATGTCCTGATATGCCACCAGCTGTTGGCTGGGTTCCTGATCCACAACCTGGACCGGAGGCTCCCTTGTGATGAGCACGGCTGCTTCCTGTGGAACCACCTCATGCTCATCTGGGCTGAGCAGGGCAAGTGCATGGCTCTCTGCCTGTGTTGCTGCCTCCTGCTCGCCACAGGCAGGAGACGCTGGTGCCAGTGCCACCTCCTCTTGTGACACTGGAGTGAGAGGCGCGTGGTGCTCCTCTTCCTCTGCAGCTCCACCCAGTGTAGAAGTCCTGAGGTTCCACCAACTGCTGGCTGGCTCCCTGGAGCACGGCCAGACACGTAATCAGGACCTGTCCAGTGATGCTCCTGGCCATTTCTTCGACAGCCATCTCATAGGCATCTGGGCTGAGCAGGGCAGGTACCTGCCTCTGTGACTGTGGTGCTGCCTCCTCCTCCTGGACACAGGCAGGAGACGCTGGTGCCGGTGCCACCTCCTCCTCTTGTGACACTGGAGTGAGAGGTGCGTGCTGTTCCTCTTCCTCTGCAGCTCCACCCAGTGTAGAAGCAGCCAGTTTGGTGTCCGTGGGAACGGATGGGATAGGAGACACTCTCTGCAAGTCTCCACCCACCTCCCCTGTCTCATCCTTGTCCTTGCTGCTGGGGAAGCCAGACCCCTCCTGCATATCGGCCTGGGGATCCTGGAAGAGCTCTGCGACTGAGCGGTTGACCCAGAGGTTGTGTACGGTGACCTCTTCCACTTCGGACAGCTCTTTATCAGTGCCCTCTTCCCTCTCTTTCTCCTCTTTGGCCACTGCCGCATCCAGGATTTCGGTCACGTCCTGAGGTTCCACCAGCTGCTGGCTGGTTTCCTGATCCACAGCCACAGCCTGGACCAGAGGCTCCCTTGTGATGAGCAGGGCTGCTCCCTGTGGAGCCACCTCACATGTATCTGGGCTGAGCAAGGCAGGTGCGTGGCTCTGTGCCTGCGGTGCTGCCTCCTGCTCACCATCGTCAGGAGAATCTGTTTCCTCTGCCTCCTCCTCGATCTCATACCAGAACTTGTAGGTCGCACTGACACTGGATGTGACCTGCGCTTTTGCATCTCTTACTGTGGTGTTGACTGAGGCAGGTACATGGCACTGTGCTTCTGCTGCTGGAGCTTGACTGTCAAAGGCGCAAGAGGCTGGGGTCTCTGCCTCCTCCTCAGCAGCGTCTCTGAAATGGACCTTCTTCAGGATGCTCTTGGGTGTGACCTTCAGATCCTTGTTTTCTCTGTGGCTGTGCGGGGCAGGTGCCCGGCCCTGAGCTCGTCCTGCTGCAGCCTGCCTGCCAGTGCCGGGAGAGGCCTCGACAGCAGCACTGAAACGGACCTTCTTCTTGATGCGCCTGCGTGGGACATTCAGATCAGTGTCTTTTCCTGCTGAGCTGTTCAGGGCAGGTGCCTGGCGCTGTGTCTGTCCTGGTGCAGCCTGCTTGCCACGCTCAGGGAAGAATGGAACTTTTGCCTCCTCTTTGGCCACACCTCCGAACTGGCACTTGGAGACGGTGTTGCGTGACATTTGCACATCTGCAGCATGCACTGTGACGCGGTGCAGGGCAGGTGACTGGTGCTGGGCTTGTGCTGCAGCAGCCTGCCTGCCAAAGCCACGAGGTTCTGGTGCTGGTGCCATGGGAACGAGAGGTGCCTGGTACTCCTCTTGCTCAGGAGCTCTGGCCAAGTGGCTCCTCCTGGGCTGTTGCAATGTCCCAGTGTTGTTGGGCAGGGTGGGCAGAGGCTTTGTAAGCACCTTCTTGTGCAGCCCCAGCAACCTGCCACTGAGGCTGCCCTCGATGTCTGCCGCCAACATTGCGCGCTGGTGCCCTGCCTCTCGCCCCATCTTCCTGCTCTGGGAAGCACGCGTGCTCGCACGGATGTTAGGATCAGCAGCAGGCTGAGTGGCAGTGGCCTTGCTGCCGTTAGCTGCCCTGACAGGGTATCTTCTTGTCATTGCAGCCCTGCTGTATGCTGAGTCCTGGCATGTCACTGCCTGCTGGCAGGGCCCCCGGCTCTCAGCGCTGCTGTTGCGCAGGACTGCGCTCACGTTTCCTGTGCCCTTCGCTGTGGCAGAGGCTGTGGGCCTGTGTGGGGCAGGCTGACAGCTCCGTGGCGACGCAATAGGGCTGCCACGTGCGTGGACGCGGTGCAGCTGGGCAGCGGTTGCGCGAAGCTGCTTCTGGCTGTTGCCTGTGCTGTCCATGGGCCTGTCGCTGAATCTGGACGTAGGGGCAGAGGGTGCCAGCGTCAGGGGAGGCAGCCTGCAGCAGGTGCTGGCTGCTCTCCCTGCCTGTGGTGGCGGCCGAGGTGCCCTTTCCACCAGCAGTGGCACCTTTCGCTTCCGCAGGCAGGGACGAAGAGTTGACCGCTGCCTGGAGGCGATCTACAAATTGTGTAAAACTCTCGCTTTAGTTTTGTTTTATTGCGGACCATGGCAATGGCTTAACAACAACTCCAGAAGCTTCATGAATAGCTCCTCTGGCTGCACGGGTAGCTGTCATTACTTCGTAAGGCCACAGGCCCTGGGCCTGTGCCTGAGGAGTAATCATTGCTGGACCTGTACCCATTAATCGCTGCAGGCTAGAGCCATGTAGGGGATGATCCACCCCGGTTACTTGAGCTAATTGCCCTATACAATTGTATTCCCATTCTTGTTTAAAAACAATTACGCCTGCCCCGTCAAAGATCATTCAACAAGTTTGTTTTATATCGATCGGGAACATATCATCTCCCCCAAAAACACCATCTATGAGGGTGGAAACCATGGCAGAATTAAGTGCTTTATCCGCGATTGCCTTAACAATCCTCAGGGTTTATTGGCGAGTGGACCCTCTGTCCCCTATCTGTCACCCGAACCGGGAACGCTAGTTTGGCTGATGGGGTCCAGTGGGCACAAGCAATCTTTATTTTCCTCCAATCCGTGAGGGGGATTTCCCCCCCTTTGTTCGCCTTCGTTTCCTCCGCCTCTAAGCTTGGATCGGTTGTGACCCACTCGCCCCAGCTGCTGTCAGATTCAGAGTCAGAGCTCGACTGACCGGTTACTTCCGGTTTCCTGTGCCTGTTTGTCGGGCTCCGGCCCCGACCGCTTTTCTTGCGGGCGGGCCGCTCCCTCCCTCTCTACCCGGCGGGGTGTTTGCCCTGCAGGGACATCGCTGCAGGCGGCCGCTCCGATCGGCTTTCCGCCCCTCGCTCGCGCTCTCCTCCTTTTTCCAGGTGCCCCTCCCAGTTCTCTCCTCCCCGCTCTCCTCCCCCCCCCCCCCCAGTCCGCGTGCCCATGGTAACGCCAGCGCTTCCTCCTTTTTCCCGCCACGGGCATCTTCGCCCCGCCCTCCGCCTTTCTGCTCGGCGCCATCTTGGGGCGCATATGGCGGCGGTCTAGCCCAGACTGCCTCAGACTCCGCTTTCTCCGCGGCGCCCCAGCCCTCCTCGGCTAGCCTGCCCCAGAGGGATTTATCTCGTTTCTGTCCCTCCGTTAACATGTCGGGGCCCGTGTCGGGACCCGATCGAGGGGACAAGGCGCCCTCTTGCTGAACTTTAGGCTCAATGCAATCAACATCATCTGGGGGGTGCAAAGTCTGCGTGGCCGCCCTGACTCCCAACTTCGGGGTGGCCAACAAACAGTTCTCTGCCGCTTTCCAGGTCTCCTGCTCTTGTATAGCCTTTTTCAGAGCCTGTACAACTCTCCCCCGTGACTTAAAGATTTTTCCCACAACCCGAAGACATCGTTTCTTCGGCTAATGCTTTAGTGCATTTATCCCACACTTCGGGGTGGAGAATATCCACCAGCTGGGCAATAAGCCCAGTTTGCAAAAGCCTCGCAAAGGTCCTCGCAAAGGTCCTCCTCGCAAGTCCCTAGTCTGTTTTTTATTCACTAGGTACCTATAGAATCCCTTCCTGTTATCCTTAACATCCCTAGACAAGTTTAATTCTAACTGGGCCTTAGCCTTCCTAACCTGGTCCCTAGCTTCCCGGACAACATCCCTGTACTCTACCCAGGCCGCCTGTCCTTGCTTCCAAGTTTTATAAGCCTCTTTTTTCCTTTGAATTTTCCTCAGCAGCTCCTTATCCATCCAAGGAGGTCTCCTGGCCCTCCTGCTGCACTTCCTTCTAGTCGGGATGCAGCACTCCTGAGCCTGTAGCAGGTGATCCTTGAATATCAACCAACAGTCTTGGGCCCCCCTGCCCTCCAGGGCTATATCCCATGGAACCTTACTAAGCAGGCTCCTGAAGAGGCCAAAGTCTGCTCTTTTGAAGTCCAGGGCAGTGAGCTTGCTACACGCTCTTCTCACTGTCCTGGGGATCTCAAATTCGACCATCTCGTGATCGCTGCATCCAAGGCTGCCCTGGAGTACCACGTTCTCAACAAGCCCTTCCCTGTTGGTGAGCACGCGGTCAAGCATGGCACCTCTCCTTGGCGGCTCCTCTATTACTTGCAGAAGGAAGCTGCCTTCCACACAATCGAGGAACCTCCTGGATTGCTTGTGCCGTGCAGTGCCATCGTTCCAACAGATGTCAGGGTGGTTGAAGTCACCCATGAGAACAAGGGCCTGCGAGTGTGAGGCTTTTCCTATCTGTCTGTGGAGTGCTTCATCCACAGGTTCTCCTTGATCAGGCGGCCTGTAACAGATTCCCACAGTAATGTCTCCCACGGCTGTTTTCCCTTTAACCCTGACCCACAAACTCTCTGTAAACTGCTCACCTGCCCCCAGACAGAGTTCCATACTCTCCAGCCTATCCCTAACATGGAGGGCAACTCCCCCTCCCCGCCTGCCAGGCCTGTCCTTTCTAAAGAGCCTGTAACCTTCCATTCCAACACTCCAGTCATAGGAGCCATCCCACCATGTTTCTGTGACGCTTATTATATCAAACTCCCTAGACGTGCACACATCTCTAATTCCTCGTTTGTTCCCCATGCTACGTGCGTTTGTATAGAGGCATCTGAGCCGAGCTCCAAATGAAGCTGGCCTATTGGCTGGAGCGGCTGGAATATCTCTGCATTGCTCTGAGCATTTATTACAGGTGCTGGCAACTGACTGGGTGTGTCGGGATGGAATGATGCTCCCATCCCCCAACATTTCTAGTTTAAAGCATCCTTGACAAGTCTGGCAATCCTCCTACCAAAACCGCTCTTCCACTTAGCGGACAAGCTCCACCAGCTCCCAGCAGACCTGGCCTACAAACTTGAGTCCTGTGTTCTAGACACCCAAACCCCTGACTATGACACCACGCTCTTAACCATTTATTAACCTGGACAATCCTACTAGCTTTTTTAAGGCCCTCCCCTTTATCCTGGAGAATTGACGAAAAGACAGTCTGAGCTCCAGAGCCCCTAACCACCTCTGCCAGAGCTCTGTTGTCCTTCGTTATGTTCCCCAGGCTACTACTATCTATATCCCTAGCACCCACGTGGATCACTAGAAGAGGGTAACAGTCAGTGAGAAAAATTCAAAGGAAAAAGAGGCTTATAAAAAATGGAAGCAAGGACAGGCGGCATGGGTGGAGTACAGGGATGTTGTCCGGGAAGCTAGGGACTAGGTTAGGAAGGCTAAAGGCCCAGTTAGAATTAAACCTAGCCAGGGATGTTAAGGATAACGGGAAGGGATTCTACAGGTACGTAGCAAAGAAAAAACAGACTAGGGACAACATAGGCCCCCTGAGGAAGCTTTCGGGAGAACTGGCTACACAGGATTTGGAGAAGGCTGAGGTTCTGAATGACTTCTTTGCCTCGGTCTTCACTGGCAAAGGCTCTGACTGAGCCACCCAGTTCTTAGAAGGTAGATGCAGGGACTGTGAGAATGACGACCTCGGGCCCACTGTAGGAGAGGATCTGGTTCGAGACCATCTTCAAAACCTGAACGCACACAGGTCCGTGGGACCTGATGGAATCCATCCGCGGGTCCTGAAGGAGCTGGCGAATGAAGTTGCGAAGCCACTGGCCATCGTATTTGAAAAATCATGGCAGTCAGGTGAAGTTCCCGACGACTGGAAACAGGGAAATATAACCCCCATTTTCAAGAAGGGGAAAATGGAAGACCCAGGGAATTACAGACCAGTCAGTCTCACCTCTGTGCCTGGTAAAATCTTGGAGCATGTTCCCCTGGAAGGCATGCTAAGGCACATGAAAAACAACAAGGTGCTTGGTGACAGCCAGCATGGCTTCACTAAGGGGAAATCCTGCTGACCAATCAGGTGGCCTTCTAGGATGGGGCTACGGAACTCATGGACAGGGGTAGAGCAGTTGACGTCATCTACCTGGACTTGTGCAAAGCCTTTGACACTGTGTGGCATGACATCCTTGTCTCTAAATTGGAGAGACATGAGTTTCATAGGTGGACCACTCGGTGGATAAAGAACTGGCTGGATGGCCGCACACAAAGAATTGTGGTCAATGGCTCAATGCCCATTGTTTGCTATTTTTTCCTCCTTTTCCCCCTCTTTCTTTTCTCTGTTCCCTTTTCATCTTGTCAAGCAAAAAACCTGGGAGGAGAAAAGTGCATCCCTGGGTGCCCAGTGCCATGGGCATGATGCTGCCACCATCACAAAGCTTCAGTGGTTGCTACGGAGTTGCCCATGACCAGCTGGGACCGTTTGGAACTGGTGAGGTCATAGGCATCTCCATGGAAACCACGGGGCATAGTTACGACTGTTATGGGGGGTATTTAAGGCCCTGGAGCACCCTAGAGGTGTCATTTGCCCTGTGAATCCACGGCAAGTGTGCGTCCAAGGACACAGAAGATGCCAGCGGACAATGGATCAAACCCCCGCTCGCAGCCCGCCAAGGGCAGCCCAGGAGTGCAAAGGAGACGGCAGGTGAGGGCTGGGGCAGGAGTGAGAGGCCGGTGGTGGGACGGGGCCACATGGAGCTGCCTCGGTGCTGGGGCCGGGCTTGCCGGCACTGCGGGGGCTGCTGTGCCAAGGCAGCCGCCTCCATCACACACCTCTTCCTCCTCCTCCTGCCCGCAGGTGGGCCACAGGCAGCCTGAGGAAGGGCCGCATGGGACGGCGCTGCCACAGCTGCCCTACCAAAGAAGGTTTCAGCCCACCGTGAACGAGCAGGCACAGGTAGGGACCCCGAGGGGGACAGGGCCAAACACCTTCCCGAGCACGGGAACTACTGACGGGCAGGTGGGAGGTGCGGGAGGGAGGAAGCTGAGCCCCCCATGCTGTGCCCCACAGGCTGCCCGCGCATGCCGGGGGTGCTGTGGGCAGCGGCCATGGGCTGTGGGTGGCCAGCCCTCTGCCCAGGCAGCCCTGGGAGCAGGCAGCACCCACCTGTAGGGCTGAGCCTTGCATGGGGCTGTCAGGGGAGCCCAACTGCATGAGCTCAGCCAGCTGGGACACGGGCACAAGAGACACTGTCACACAGCCTCTCTCCTTGGCTTCTCTTGCAGGTGGGCAGCCTGAGGCACAGAGCGGTGCTGCCCCGCAGCATGAGGACAGAGGAGCAAACGCTTTGTCTGCCACTGCAGGTGGAAAGGGCACCTCGGCTGCCACCACAGGCAGGGAGAGCAGCCAGCACCTGCTGCAGGCTGCCTCCCCTGACACCGGCACCCTCTGCCCCTACGTCCAGATTCAGCGACAGGCCCATGGACAGCACAGGCAACAGCCAGAAGCAGCTTCGCGCAACCGCTGCCCAGCTGCACCGCGTCCACGCACGTGGCAGCCCTATTGCGTCGCCACGGAGCTGTCAGCCTGCCCCACGCAGGCCCACAGCCTCTGCCACAGCGAAGGGCACAGGAAACGTGAGCGCAGTCCTGCGCAACAGCAGCGCTGAGAGCCGGGGGCCCTGCCAGCAGGCAGTGACATGCCAGGACTCAGCATACAGCAGGGCTGCAATGACAAGAAGATACCCTGTCAGGGCAGCTAACGGCAGCAAGGCCACTGCCACTCAGCCTGCTGCTGATCCTAACATCCGTGCGAGCACGCGTGCTTCCCAGAGCAGGAAGACGGGGCGAGAGGCAGGGCACCAGCGCGCAATGCTGGCGGCAGGCATCGAGGGCAGCCTCAGTGGCAGGTTGCTGGGGCTGCACAAGAAGGTGCTTACAAAGCCTCTGCCCACCCTGCCCAACAGCATCGGGACATTGCGACAGCCCAGGAGGAGCCACTTGGCCAGAGCTCCTGAGCAAGAGGAGTACCAGGCACCTCTCGTTCCCATGGCACCAGCACCAGAACCTCGTGGCTTTGGCAGGCAGGCTGCTGCAGCACAAGCCCAGCACCAGTCACCTGCCCTGCACCGCGTCACAGTGCATGCTGCAGATGTGCAAATGTCACGCAACACCGTCTCCAAGTGCCAGTTCGGAGGTGTGGCCAAAGAGGAGGCAAAAGTTCCATTCTTCCCTGAGCGTGGCAAGCAGGCTGCACCAGGACAGACACAGCGCCAGGCACCTGCCCTGAACAGCTCAGCAGGAAATGACACCGGTCTGAATGTCCCACGCAGGCGCATCAAGAAGAAGGTCCGTTTCAGTGCTGCTGTCGAGGCCTCTCCCGGCACTGGCAGGCAGGCTGCAGCAGGACGAGCTCAGGGCCGGGCACCTGCCCCGCACAGCCACAGAGAAAACAAGGATCTGAAGGTCACACCCAAGAGCATTTTGAAGAAGGCCCATTTCAGAGACGCTGCTGAGGAGGAGGCAGAGACCCCAGCCTCTTGCGCCTTTGACAGTCAAGCTCCAGCAGCAGAAGCACAGTGCCATGCACCTGCCTCAGTCAACACCGCAGTAAGAGGTGCAAAAGCGCAGGTCACATCCAGTGTCAGTGCGACCTACAAGTTCTGGGATGAGATCGAGGAGGAGGCAGAGGAAAGAGATTCTCCTGACGATGGTGAGCAGGAGGCAGCACCGCAGGCACAGAGCCACGCACCTGCCTTGCTCAGCCCAGAGGCATATGAGCTGGCTCCAGAGGGAGCAGCCCTGCTCATCACAAGGGAGCCTCTGGTCCAGGCTGTGGCTGTGGATCAGGAAACCAGCCAGCAGCTGGTGGAACCTCAGGACGTGACCGAAATCCTGGATGCGGCAGTGGCCAAAGAGGAGAAAGAGAGGGAAGAGGGCACTGACAAAGAGCTGTCCGAAGTGGAAGAGGTCACCGTACACAACCTCTGGGTCAACCGCTCAGTCGCAGAGCTCCTCCAGGATCCCCAGGCCGATATCCAGGAGGGGTCTGGCTTCCCCAGCAGCAAGGACTGAAGAACAAGCTGGAACCTTGCAGAGAGTGCCTCCTATCTATAGATAGATAAATCTATATCTATATTATTATCCTATAATAAATGCTCGGAACAATGTAGATATATTCCAGCTGCTCCAGCCAACGAGCCGGCTTCAATTGGAGCTCGTCTCAGATGCCTCTATACAAACGCCCGTAGCATGGGGAACAAACAAACAAGAGGAATTAGAGATGTGTGCACATCTACGGGGGTATGATATAATAGGCATCACAGAAATATGGTGGGATGGCTCCTATGACTGGAGTGTTGGAATGGAAGGTGTTACAGGCTCTTTAGAAAGGACAGGCCTGGCAGGCGGGGAGGGGGAGTTGCCCTTTATGTTAGGGATAGGCTGGAGAGTATGGAAGTCTGTCTGGGGGCAGGTGAGCAGTTTACAGAGAGTTTGTGGGTCAGGGTTAAAGGGAAAACAGCCATGGGAGACATTACTGTGGGAATCTCTTCCAAGCTCAGGATCGGAGCATCCCAATGAGTAGGAAATCAAGTAAGGGATCTAGGAGACCGGCGTGGTTAAACAAGGAGCTGCTGGGCAAACTCAAGTGGAAAAGGAGAATCTATGGATTATGTAAGGAGGGGCTGGCCGCTTGGGAGGAATATAGGACAGTTGTTAGAGGATGTAGGGAGGCAATTAGGACAGCTAAGGCCTCCTTGGAACTCAATCTTGCTAGTCGGGTTAAAGACAATAGAAAGGGCTTCTTCAAATACATAGCAAATAAAACTAACACAAGAGGCAATATAGGCCCACTGCTGAACGAAGTGGGTGCCCTGGAGACAGAGGATATAAAGAAGGCAGAGGTGCTGAATGCCTTCTTTGCCTCTGTCTTTACTCCTGCAGACTCTCCCCGAGGGCCCCGGATTTCTATAGCCCCAGAAGGAGTCAGGACAAAGGAGGAGTTTGCTTTGGTAGATGTGGATTAGGTTAGGGATCAGCTATGCAATCTGGACATCTGTAAATCGATGGGTCCAGATGGAAGGCACCCGCGGGTGCTGAGGGAGCTGGCGGAGGTCACTGCTAGGCCACTCTCCATCATCTTTGGTAAGTCGTGGGAAACGGGCGAGGTGCCTGAGGATTGGCGGATGGCAAAGGTCACACCAGTCTATAAGAAGGGCAAGAAGGAGGACCCGGGTAATTATAGACCGGTCAGCCTTACCTCCATCCCTGGAAAGGTGATGGAACAACTTATTCTTGACTCCATCACTAGGCATATCAAGGATGAGGGAGTCATTAAGAACAGCCAACATGGTTTTATGCGGGGGAAGTCATGTATGACCACCCTTATAGCCTTCTATGAGGAAGTGACTAGGTGGAGGGATGATGGTAGAGCGGTAGATGTAGTTTTTCTTGATTTCAGTAAGGCATTTGATACTGTCTCCCACAGCATCCTCATAGATACGCTAAAGAAGTGTGGGCTTGACGACCAAGTAGTGAGGTGGATCGAGAACTGGTTGAAAGGAAGAAGGCAGAGAGTTGTGGTCAATGGCGCAGAATCTAGCTGGAGGTCTGTGACTAGTGGAGTCCCTCAGGGGTCGGTGCTGGGACCGGTGCTGTTTAATATTTTCATCAATGACCTGGATGAGGGAACTGAGTGCACCATCAGCAAGTTCGCTGATGACACAAAACTGGGAGGAGTGGCTGACACACCAGAAGGCTGTGCTGCCATTCAGCGAGACCTGGACAGGCTGGAGAGTTGGGCGGGGAGAAACTTGATGAAATTTAACAAGGGCAAGTGTAGAGTCTTGCATCTGGGGAAGAACAACCCCATGGACCAGTACAGGTTGGGGGTTGACCTGCTGGAAAGTAGCAAAGGGGAAAGGGACCTGGGGGTCCTGGTGGATAGGAGGATGACCACGAGCCAGCAATGTGCTCTTGCGGCCAAGAAGGCAAATGGCATCTTAGGGTGCATTAGAAAGGGTGTGGTTAGTAGGTCAAGAGAGGTTCTCCTCCCCCTCTACTCAGCCTTGGTGAGGCCGCATCTGGAATATTGCGTCCAGTTCTGGGCCCCTCTGTTCAAGAAGGACAGGGAATTGCTTGAAGGAGTCCAGCGCAGAGCCACAAAGATGATTAAGGGAGTGGAACAGCTCCCTTATGAGGAGAGGCTGAGGGAGCTGGGTCTCTTTAGCTTGGAGAAGAGGAGACTGAGGGGTGACCTCATCAATGTTTACAAATACGTAAAGGGTAGGTGTCAGGATGATGGAGCTAGGCTTTTTACAGTGATATCCAGTGATAGGACAAGGGGCAATGGGTGTAAACTGGAGCATAGGAAGTTCCACGTTAACATCAGGAAGAACTTCTTTACTGTAAGAGTGACAGAGCACTGGAACAGGTTGCCCAGGGGGGTTGTGGAGTCTCCTACGCTGGAGATATTCAAGGCCCGCCTGGACAAGTTCCTGTGTGATGTACTGTAGGTTACCCTGCTCTTGCGGGGGGGTTGGACTAGATGATCTTTTGAGGTCCCTTCCAAGCCTTGGGATTCTGTGAATCTGTTACAGGCCGCCTGATCAAGGAGAACCTGTGGATGAAGCACTCCACAGACAGATACGAAAAGCCTCACACTCGCAGGCCCTTGTTCTCGTGGGGGATTTCAACCACCCTGACATCTGTTGGAACGATGGCACTGCACGGCACAAGCAATCCAGGAGGTTCCTCGATTGTGTGGAAGGCAGCTTCCTTCTGCAAGTAATAGAGGAGCCGCCAAGGAGAGGTGCCATGCTTGACCGCGTGCTCACCAACAGGGAAGGGCTTGTTGAGAACGTGGTACTCCAGGGCAGCCTTGGATGCAGCGATCACGAGATGGTCAAATTTGAGATCCCCAGGACAGTGAGAAGAGCGTGTAGCAAGCTCACTGCCCTGGACTTCAAAAGAGCAGACTTTGGCCTCTTCAGGAGCCTGCTTAGTAAGGTTCCATGGGATATAGCCCTGGAGGACAGGGGGGCCCAAGACTCTTGGTTGATATTCAAGGATCACCTGCTACAGGCTCAGGAGTGCTGCATCCCGACCAGAAGGAAGTGCAGCAGGAGGGCCAGGAGACCTCCTTGGATGGATAAGGAGCTGCTGAGAAAAATTCAAAGGAAAAAAGAGGCTTATAAAAAATGGAAGCAAGGACAGGCGGCCTGGGTAGAGTACAGGGATGTTGTCCGGGAAGCTAGGGACTAGGTTAGGAAGGCTAAGGCCCAGTTAGAATTAAACCTAGCCAGGGATGTTAAGGATAATGGGAAGGGATTCTACAGGTACGTAGCAAAGAAAAAACAGACTAGGGACAACATAGGCCCCCTGAGGAAGCTTTCGGGAGAACTGGCTACACAGGATTTGGAGAAGGCTGAGGTTCTGAATGACTTCTTCGCCTCGGTCTTCACTGGCAAAGGCTCTGACTGCGCCACCCAGTTCTTAGAAGGTAGATGCAGGGACTGTGAGAATGAAGACCTCGGGCCCACTGTAGGAGAGGATCTGGTTCGAGACCATCTTCAAAACCTGAACGCACACAGGTCCGTGGGACCTGATGGAATCCATCGGCGGGTCCTGAGGAGCTGGCGAATGAAGTTGCGAAGCCACTGGCCATCGTATTTGAAAAATCATGGCAGTCAGGCGAAGTTCCCGACGACTGGAAACAGGGAAATATAACCCCCATTTTCAAGAAGGGGAAAATGGAAGACCCGGGGAATTACAGAGCAGTCAGTCTCACCTCTGTGCCTGGTAAAATCTTTGAGCACGTTCCCCTGGATGGCATGCTAAGGCACATGAAAAACAACAAGGTGCTTGGTGACAGCCAGCATGGCTTCACTAAGGGGAAATCCTGCCTGACCAATTTAGTGGCCTTCTAGGATGGGGCTACAGAATTGATGGATAAGGGTAAAGCAGATGATGTCATCTACCTGGACTTGTGCAAAGCGTTTGACACTGTCCCACACGACATCCTTGTCTCTAAATTGGAGAGATATCAATTTGATGGATGGACTACTCGGTGGATAGAGAACTGGCTGGATGGACACACACAAAGAATTGTGGTCAATGGCTCGATGTCCAGCTGGAGACCAGTGACGAGTGGCCAGTTACCTAGTATTTTTTAATTTTTGTTGTTTGCTATTTTTTCCTCCTTTTCCCCCTCTTTCTTTTCTCTGTTCCCTTTTCATCTTGTCAAGCAAAAAACCTGGGAGGAGAAAAGTGCATCCCTGGGTGCCCAGTGCCATGGGCATGATGCTGCCACCATCACAAAGCTTCAGTGGTTGCTGTGGAGTTGCCCATGACCAGCTGGGACCGTTTGGAACTGGTGAGGTCATAGGCATCTCCATGGAAACCACGGGGGCATTGTTACGACTGTTATGGGGGGTATTTAAGGCCCTGGAGCACCCTAGAGGTGTCATTTGCCCTGTGAATCCACGGCAAGTGTGCGTCCAAGGACACAGAAGATGCCAGCGGACAATGGATCAAACCCCCGCTCGCAGCCCGCCAAGGGCAGCCCAGGAGTGCAAAGGAGACGGCAGGTGAGGGCTGGGGCAGGAGTGAGAGGCCGGTGGTGGGACGGGGCCACATGGAGCTGCCTCGGTGCTGGGGCCGGGCTTGCTGGCACTGCGGGGGCTGCTGTGCCAAGGCAGCCGCCTCCATCACACACCTCTTCCTCCTCCTCCTGCCCGCAGGTGGGCCACAGGCAGCCTGAGGAAGGGCCGCATGGGACGGCGCTGCCACAGCTGCCCTACCAAAGAAGGTTTCAGCCCACCGTGAACGAGCAGGCACAGGTAGGGACCCCGAGGGGGACAGGGCCAAACACCTTCCCGAGCACAGGAACTGCTGACGGGCAGGTGGGAGGTGCGGGAGGGAGGAAGCTGAGCCCCCCATGCTGTGCCCCACAGGCTGCCCGCGCATGCCGGGGGTGCTGTGGGCAGCGGCCATGGGCTGTGGGTGGCCAGCCCTCTGCCCAGGCAGCCCTGGGAGCAGGCAGCACCTACCTGTGGGGCTGAGCCTTGCATGGGGCTGTCAGGGGAGCCCAACTGCATGAGCTCAGCCAGCTGGGACACGGGCACAAGAGACACTGTCACACAGCCTCTCTCCTTGGCTTCTCTTGCAGGTGGGCAGCCTGAGGCACAGAGCGGTGCTGCCCCGCAGCATGAGGACAGAGGAGCAAACGCTTTGTCTGCCACTGCAGGTGGAAAGGGCACCTCGGCTGCCACCACAGGCAGGGAGAGCAGCCAGCACCTGCTGCAGGCTGCCTCCCCTGACACCGGCACCCTCTGCCCCTACGTCCAGATTCAGCGACAGGCCCATGGACAGCACAGGCAACAGCCAGAAGCAGCTTCGCGCAACCGCTGCCCAGCTGCACCGCGTCCACGCACGTGGCAGCCCTGTTGCGTCGCCACGGAGCTGTCAGCCTGCCCCACACAGGCCCACAGCCTCTGCCACAGCGAAGGGCACAGGAAACGTGAGCGCAGTCCTGCGCAACAGCAGCGCTGAGAGCCGGGGGCCCTGCCAGCAGGCAGTGACATGCCAGGACTCAGCATACAGCAGGGCTGCAATGACAAGAAGATACCCTGTCAGGGCAGCTAACGGCAGCAAGGCCACTGCCACTCAGCCTGCTGCTGATCCTAACATCCGTGCGAGCACGCGTGCTTCCCAGAGCAGGAAGACGGGGCGAGAGGCAGGGCACCAGCGCGCAATGCTGGCGGCAGGCATCGAGGGCAGCCTCAGTGGCAGGTTGCTGGGGCTGCACAAGAAGGTGCTTACAAAGCCTCTGCCCACCCTGCCCAACAGCATCGGGACATTGCAACAGCCCAGGAGGAGCCACTTGGCCAGAGCTCCTGAGCAAGAGGAGTACCAGGCACCTCTCGTTCCCATGGCACCAGCACCAGAACCTCGTGGCTTTGGCAGGCAGGCTGCTGCAGCACAAGCCCAGCACCAGTCACCTGCCCTGCACCGCGTCACAGTGCATGCTGCAGATGTGCAAATGTCACGCAACACCGTCTCCAAGTGCCAGTTCAGAGGTGTGGCCAAAGAGGAGGCAAAAGTTCCATTCTTCCCTGAGCGTGGCAAGCAGGCTGCACCAGGACAGACACAGCGCCAGGCACCTGCCCTGAACAGCTCAGCAGGAAATGACACCGGTCTGAATGTCCCACGCAGGCGCATCAAGAAGAAGGTCCGTTTCAGTGCTGCTGTCGAGGCCTCTCCCGGCACTGGCAGGCCGGCTGCAGCAGGACGAGCTCAGGGCCGGGCACCTGCCCCGCACAGCCACAGAGAAAACAAGGATCTGAAGGTCACACCCAAGAGCATCCTGAAGAAGGCCCATTTCAGAGACGCTGCTGAGGAGGAGGCAGAGACCCCAGCCTCTTGCGCCTTTGACAGTCAAGCTCCAGCAGCAGAAGCACAGTGCCATGCACCTGCCTCAGTCAACACCGCAGTAAGAGGTGCAAAAGCGCAGGTCACATCCAGTGTCAGTGCGACCTACAAGTTCTGGGATGAGATCGAGGAGGAGGCAGAGGAAAGAGATTCTCCTGACGATGGTGAGCAGGAGGCAGCACCGCAGGCACAGAGCCACGCACCTGCCTTGCTCAGCCCAGAGGCATATGAGCTGGCTCCAGAGGGAGCAGCCCTGCTCATCACAAGGGAGCCTCTGGTCCAGGCTGTGGCTGTGGATCAGGAAACCAGCCAGCAGCTGGTGGAACCTCAGGACGTGACCGAAATCCTGGATGCGGCAGTGGCCAAAGAGGAGAAAGAGAGGGAAGAGGGCACTGACAAAGAGCTGTCCGAAGTGGAAGAGGTCACCGTACACAACCTCTGGGTCAACCGCTCAGTCGCAGAGCTCCTCCAGGATCCCCAGGCCGATATCCAGGAGGGGTCTGGCTTCCCCAGCAGCAAGGACTGAAGAACAAGCTGGAACCTTGCAGAGAGTGCCTCCTATCTATAGATAGATAAATCTATATCTATATTATTATCCTATAATAAATGCTCGGAACAATGTAGATATATTCCAGCTGCTCCAGCCAACGAGCCGGCTTCAATTGGAGCTCGTCTCAGATGCCTCTATACAAACGCCCGTAGCATGGGGAACAAACAAACAAGAGGAATTAGAGATGTGTGCACATCTACGGGGGTATGATATAATAGGCATCACAGAAATATGGTGGGATGGCTCCTATGACTGGAGTGTTGGAATGGAAGGTGTTACAGGCTCTTTAGAAAGGACAGGCCTGGCAGGCGGGGAGGGGGAGTTGCCCTTTATGTTAGGGATAGGCTGGAGAGTATGGAAGTCTGTCTGGGGGCAGGTGAGCAGTTTACAGAGAGTTTGTGGGTCAGGGTTAAAGGGAAAACAGCCATGGGAGACATTACTGTGGGAATCTCTTCCAAGCTCAGGATCGGAGCATCCCAATGAGTAGGAAATCAAGTAAGGGATCTAGGAGACCGGCGTGGTTAAACAAGGAGCTGCTGGGCAAACTCAAGTGGAAAAGGAGAATCTATGGATTATGTAAGGAGGGGCTGGCCGCTTGGGAGGAATATAGGACAGTTGTTAGAGGATGTAGGGAGGCAATTAGGACAGCTAAGGCCTCCTTGGAACTCAATCTTGCTAGTCGGGTTAAAGACAATAGAAAGGGCTTCTTCAAATACATAGCAAATAAAACTAACACAAGAGGCAATATAGGCCCACTGCTGAACGAACTGGGTGCCCTGGAGACAGAGGATATAAAGAAGGCAGAGGTGCTGAATGCCTTCTTTGCCTCTGTCTTTACTCCTGCAGACTCTCCCCGAGGGCCCCGGATTTCTATAGCCCCAGAAGGAGTCAGGACAAAGGAGGAGTTTGCTTTGGTAGATGTGGATTGGGTTAGGGATCAGCTATGCAATCTGGACATCTGTAAATCGATGGGTCCAGATGGAATGCACCCGCGGGTGCTGAGGGAGCTGGCGGAGGTCACTGCTAGGCCACTCTCCATCATCTTTGGTAAGTCGTGGGAAACGGGCGAGGTGCCTGAGGATTGGCGGATGGCAAAGGTCACACCAGTCTATAAGAAGGGCAAGAAGGAGGACCCGGGTAATTATAGACCGGTCAGCCTTACCTCCATCCCTGGAAAGGTGATGGAACAACTTATTCTTGACTCCATCACTAGGCATATCAAGGATGAGGGAGTCATTAAGAACAGCCAACATGGTTTTATGCGGGGGAAGTCATGTATGACCACCCTTATAGCCTTCTATGAGGAAGTGACTAGGTGGAGGGATGATGGTAGAGCGGTAGATGTAGTTTTTCTTGATTTCAGTAAGGCATTTGATACTGTCTCCCACAGCATCCTCATAGATACGCTAAAGAAGTGTGGGCTTGACGACCAAGTAGTGAGGTGGATCGAGAACTGGTTGAAAGGAAGAAGGCAGAGAGTTGTGGTCAATGGCGCAGAATCTAGCTGGAGGTCTGTGACTAGTGGAGTCCCTCAGGGGTCGGTGCTGGGACCGGTGCTGTTTAATATTTTCATCAATGACCTGGATGAGGGAACTGAGTGCACCATCAGCAAGTTCGCTGATGACACAAAACTGGGAGGAGTGGCTGACACACCAGAAGGCTGTGCTGCCATTCAGCGAGACCTGGACAGGCTGGAGAGTTGGGCGGGGAGAAACTTGATGAAATTTAACAAGGGCAAGTGTAGAGTCTTGCATCTGGGGAAGAACAACCCCATGGACCAGTACAGGTTGGGGGTTGACCTGCTGGAAAGTAGCAAAGGGGAAAGGGACCTGGGGGTCCTGGTGGATAGGAGGATGACCACGAGCCAGCAATGTGCTCTTGCGGCCAAGAAGGCAAATGGCATCTTAGGGTGCATTAGAAAGGGTGTGGTTAGTAGGTCAAGAGAGGTTCTCCTCCCCCTCTACTCAGCCTTGGTGAGGCCGCATCTGGAATATTGCGTCCAGTTCTGGGCCCCTCTGTTCAAGAAGGACAGGGAATTGCTTGAAGGAGTCCAGCGCAGAGCCACAAAGATGATTAAGGGAGTGGAACAGCTCCCTTATGAGGAGAGGATGAGGGAGCTGGGTCTCTTTAGCTTGGAGGAGACTGAGGGGTGACCTCATCAATGTTTACAAATACGTAAAGGGTAGGTGTCAGGATGATGGAGCTAGGCTTTTTACAGTGATATCCAGTGATAGGACAAGGGGCAATGGGTGTAAACTGGAGCATAGGAAGTTCCACGTTAACATCAGGAAGAACTTCTTTACTGTAAGAGTGACAGAGCACTGGAACAGGTTGCCCAGGGGGGTTGTGGAGTCTCCTACGCTGGAGATATTCAAGGCCCGCCTGGACAAGTTCCTGTGTGATGTACTGTAGGTTACCCTGCTCTTGCGGGGGGGTTGGACTAGATGATCTTTTGAGGTCCCTTCCAAGCCTTGGGATTCTGTGAATCTGTTAGAGGCCGCCTGATCAAGGAGAACCTGTGGATGAAGCACTCCACAGACAGATAGGAAAAGCCTCACACTCGCAGGCCCTTGTTCTCGTGGGGGATTTCAACCACCCTGACATCTGTTGGAACGATGGCACTGCACGGCACAAGCAATCCAGGAGGTTCCTCGATTGTGTGGAAGGCAGCTTCCTTCTGCAAGTAATAGAGGAGCCGCCAAGGAGAGGTGCCATGCTTGACCGCGTGCTCACCAACAGGGAAGGGCTTGTTGAGAACGTGGTACTCCAGGGCAGCCTTGGATGCAGCGATCACGAGATGGTCGAATTTGAGATCCCCAGGACAGTGAGAAGAGCGTGTAGCAAGCTCACTGCCCTGGACTTCAAAAGAGCAGACTTTGGCCTCTTCAGGGAGAACTGGCTACACAGGATTTGGAGAAGGCTGAGGTTCTGAATGACTTCTTCGCCTCGGTCTTCACTGGCAAAGGCTCTGACTGCACCACCCAGTTCTTAGAAGATAGATGCAGGGACTGTGAGAATGAAGACCTCGGGCCCACTGTAGGAGAGGATCTGGTTCGAGACCATCTTCAAAACCTGAACGCGCACAGGTCCATGGGACCTGTTGGAATCCATCCGCGGGTCCTGAAGGAGCTGGCAAATGAAGTTGTGAAGCCACTGGCCACAAAGAGTTGTGGTCAATGGCTCAATGTCCGGCTGGAGACCGGTAATGAGTGGTGTCCCTCAGGGATGGGTGTTGGGACCGGTCTTGTTTAACATCTTCGTCGCTGACATGGACAGTGGGATTGAGTGCGCACTTAGCAAGTTTGCCGATGACACCAAGCTGTGTGGTTCTGTTGATACGCTGGAGGGAAGGGGTGCCATTCAGAGGGCCCTCAACACACTTGTGAGGTGGGAAGTTTAACCATGCCAAGTGCAAGGTCCTACACCTGGTTCGGAGCAATCCCAGGCACAGCTACAGACTGGGCAGAGAAGAGATTCAGAGCAGCCCTGCAGAGAAGGACTTGGGGGTGCTGGTCGATGAGCAAATGAACATGAGCCGGCTGCAGTGTGCGCTCGCAGCCCAGAAAGCCAACCGTATCCTGGGCTGCATCAAAAGGAGCGTGACCAGCAGGTCGAAGGAGGTGATCCTGCCCCTCTACTCTGCTCTTGTGAGACCTCACCTGCAGTAGTGTGTGCAGTTCTGGTGTCCTCAACATACAAAAGGACATGGAACTGCTGGAACAAGTCCAGAGGGGGGCCACGAGGATGATCAGGGGACTGGAGCAGCTCCTGTATGAAGACAGGCTGAGAAAGTTGGGGCTGTTCAGCCTGGAGAAGAGAAGGCTGCGTGGAGACCTCATAGCAGCCTTCCATGATCTGAAGGGGGCCTATAGGGATGCTGTGGAGGGACTCTTCATCAGGGACTGTAGTGACAGGACAGGGGGTAACGGGTTAAAACTTAAACAGAGGACGTTTAGGTTGGGTATAAGTAGGAAATTCTTTCCTGTAAGGGTGGTGAGGCACTGGAATGGGTTGCCCAGGGAGGTTGTGAGTGCTCCATCCCTGGCAGTGTTCAAGGCCAGCTTGGACGCATCCTTGGGTGGCATGGTTTAGTGTGAGATGTCCCTGCCCATGGCAGGGGGGTTGGAACTAGATGATCTTGAGGTCCTTTCCAACCCTAACTATTCTATGATTCTATGATTCTGTTGCTCATCCCTGTTCTTTTGCCTCAGGCTGCTTTGGAGTAGTTTGACATTCGGGCCTCATGTTGTGAAATGCTGAAGTAAGCAGATCTGTATCTGTAATAATGGAACCTGTTCCTGATCAGATCTTGAACTGGTATTGTAATGCACCGTCCTTGATTCCTGCCGGGCAACTCATGCGCCTTCCCTTTGGTTTCTGTGGTTTTACATTCAGAAGCTGTTACCCCCAGGCTATGGGTACCCTGGGAATTCCCAGGTGATGTATATTGAGCTGTTATTTGTACCTGGTGGGCTTGATTGTTGCATCAGTTATGTGCAGTCTGTATTTCCTCCTTCCTCTCCAGCAGTAGCAACCAGGTAGCAGAAAGCCAACTGTTATATTTGGCATTACGTGTACAAACGACGTCGAAAGTCACTGTTCAGACGTAGAAGTCGTCTACTAGAATTAACCGGCTTCCAGGAGCTGTTGTTCATGCCAGTGCTAGATACAGCCCGCAGGGGGCAGCCCGACCTCATGTTTTACTCTAGCAACGTGCTCAGCTGCCGGCATCCCTGTCCATCCGTGTGACTTGCCGTGGAATAAACAACTGCGTGTTGTGGAGGCTTAGCATCAGCCCTGAACTCAAACAGATTCAACAGCAGACCAAAAAAACAATTGCGTGACTAAGTTAAGCCTCATGGTTTTTATTTATATATGTGTTTTAACCATATTGAAAGAAAAAGAGCTGCATGAGAAAACTCAGCTACATCTGAACTTCCAGTCTGTCACATTTACAACAGATAAGTTTGTTGGTAGGTAACGATAGGCAAGAGAAAGAAAATATCCAGAATATGTGTACCTGGGTGTCCTGGGCAAGACTAACAGGAGAAGAAAAGGGGTTTTCTTTTTTCCCCAATCTCTTCAGGAATCTTTCAAGGTTCAAGTTACCGTAACCGTGACTGTGAGACTGTGCCTTTGGGTGGTTGGACCATGTGCTTTCCCAAGGGTGTTCTGAGTCTTTGTAAAACAGCCATCACAGTTACAAGGAGATTTGTTGCCCAGGGAGGTTGTGAGTGCTCCATCCCTGGTGGTGTTCAAGGCCAGTTTGAACAGAGGCTTCGCTGCCATGTTTTAGTGTGAAGTGTCCCTGCCCATGGCAAGGGGGTTGGAACTGGATGATCTTAAGCTCCTTTCCAGCCCTGTCTATTCTATGGTTCTATGATTCTATTTCCCCAAGAATTGATGCTAAAAATATCAATAGTTTCAGTTCTCTTTTTTGATGGGGCAGGGAAGGGGCTATAGTGACTGGTACCAGCAGACTGTTGGGAAGCCAAAGCATGAAACTTGCAGTGCTGTATTACACACACACCACATATTACAATATTACATGTCTGACATTAGGTGTCTGAGCTGTGGTCCAAAAGCTACTGAAAAGCAAAGGGAGAGATTCTACCCACATTGCTGTGTGGATCACTTGTGGAGCAATGTATCGGCTGTAAGAGTTCAGTAACAATTCCTCTTTTCCCATTTCAATCTTAGAGGTTACCTGGACGCGATAATCCTTTTAGGAATCTTTTGTTTGTCTAAACTCAGTTTATTTAGCAGAAGGAAAACTGGCTTTTCTTCAAAATATTCACACAGTGGCAAAGTGACAGCAAGGTATGCTGCACAGGGAATACAGTCCGTCATTTAGGATACTTTTCTTTGAAGATGCAGGTTCTGTTCTTTGCTCTTGACATAGATTTCCTCTGTCACTTGGACAACATACTTAGCTCCTGAAGGGCATTTTTAGGCATCTAAAAATGCCAACAGGGGGTTTGAAAACAGCTGTTGTTTGGTGAAATATATTAAGCTGTTTGGGCATCTCTGAAAAATCCCTAGGTACCCGTTTGTAACTCTTAAAGCCAACATGTTGACCTTAGTGGATCTTTTTATACTAATTTGAGTTAGAAGCCTAGGCTGTCTGTACAGTCAATAGGAAAATGTAGGAGGTGGGATCCTGTTTCCCAGCTGACTAATTCAGAAGCCTCAGGTAGATGCCTGAAATAAAATAACTGACTTGAAGACGAAGGGCAGTCACCAGAGTCTAGGCTGTTTTGCAGGGCCATGTGCTTAATAATATGCTGTTACTGCCTGAACCCTCCCCGCTGCCCTTCCAAGGAATATGAAAGAAATAAACTGTATTATTTTAATAATGCAAACAACCTGAAACACACAATGAGGTAAAACACAACACATACAAAAAGAATGTATTGACAATAAGGATCAGTAGACTGTAGCTGCAAAATGAACTAAAATGGGGAGACATACATGGGTCTCTTGTAAGAGTAACTTCTTGTTAGAAGTAAGAGCAGTTCTTGCAAGAGTAACTAGAGGGTGGAATGGAGACATGTTAACGACCAGTGATTTCGTACACCCTTTTACAGGGCCCTGTGAAATTAAGAGAAGCATAGGGTATAAATTGCAATTAACTTAGAAATGCTAAACCTAACAAAGATCTTGCGCTATCCCTGGAGACATTCAAGGCCAGGCTTCTGGGCCTTGAAATCTAGTTTAAGATTTCTCTGCTCATTGCAGGAGGGGTAGACTGGGTGAGCTTTGAAGGTCCTTTCCAACCAAAACCATTCTATGACTCTGTCATTTCTCCAGAGAGAAAGAGCAACAGTTATGCCAATAACACTGAAGATGTATCTTTTCTTGAGGTTGTGGTGTGCTGTTTTTCATCCCTCTTCCCTACCTCCTTCCACATCCCTCTTTCCTTTAGCAAGTGTGTGTCTGCAAGGGGTGGATTTAATCAGTTTTTTCACTGCTGGTTTTGGGTGGTAGAAGGGCTTCATGGAACTCCCTGGTCACAAAGTAGTAGCAGACACTATCCAGGCAGCAGTTAGATGTGGCAATACATCCTGTCATGGAGGAGATGTTCTTCATAACCTGGAGCATGCCACAAGTACCTCCAACACTATCCATTACGAACCTGGCAAGTAACCCAAAGAAGGCTGGCAGAAAACATACTAGAAATATAATCAGATTAGTGTAAATAACGTGAACAGCTTTCTGGATTGATCTCTCCTCTGGCAAATTGGTGTTCAGGCATCTCTTGAGGCTCCTGATCACTTCTGTGGAGCAAGAAGTCAAGACTGCTAATGGAAGAAAAAAACAAACAACATGGAAAGCAGGCTCAGAGCAGCAGGCACGGTGGTACCCTTCTGGAAGCAGAGGGTGGGTTGGCTCTGCCAAATCTGTACAGTGGCACCAGTTATAACGGAGACCCACAGAAGCCCATAGAGAAGGGCTGCCTTTGATGGAGACCTGAAGGTCCTGGCTTTCAAGGGGCGCTTTATGGCAATGTACCGATAAATGGGGATAAATGAAATTATGTAGATAGTCACTAATATGTTGATGAAATAAATAGATGGTTTCTATAGCTGGCAGAGTTCACCTTGGTATGATGTTCTGAGACCTGAAATAGGAAAAGACATGGTACCTCTTAATAGATGCATGTCCTAAAAAAAAGGGGTGTTTAAGTAAATATTTACTTTGCACATCACAAATGTGAATGTGAGTCTACAAAGCCGGCCTTCTCAGCCAGCGTGTAACTGGATGCATCCTTTGTCAAGCTTTGTGTTTACTCAGTTTAGATGTAGACGTCTCAGTAGTATCTTGAATGGAGGGGTGGAATAGCAGTGAGAAGAGCCCCCACAGATAGCGAGGGCATCCTGTGACAATGTGATTAAGCCAGGCTGTGCACATGAGGTAAGATTACCATTAGCTTGGTTATCAGCTAGGCAGCGATTGCAGCAACCAAACCTAAAGCCCCGCACAACCTGTGAGCAAAAGCTCTTATACCAGGTCTGCTGGCCTGGGAGACAGACAAGCGGTGTGAAGTCCTGCAAGGGCACAGCAGATGTCACTTGGGGGACATGCGTGTGCTCTGGCTCTAACTGGGCAAGTTTCTGAGCCTTTGAGCCTTGCAAACCTGGAGTTCCTGCTCAAAGCTGAGGAAAAAATTCTTTCCTGTTAGGGTGGTGAGGCACTGGAATGGGTTGCCCAGGGAGGTTGTGAATGCTCCAACCTTGGCAGTTTTCAAGGCCAGGTTGGACGAAGCCTTGTGTGGTATGGTTTAGTGTGAGGTGTCCCTCAGGGGACAGGCATGGGGCTGGAACTAGATGATCTTAAGGTCCTTTCCAACCCTAACTATTCTACGATTCTATGAAAAAGCTGAAACTGAGCTCCTGCATCCCAAAGGCAGGCTTTAAACCCTAAGTGAGTGGGTGAGGCCTGGAGCTGTCCACTCCCTGGAAGGGGAATTTGGGGCGGAAGGATTAACCTGATTTTAAGCCTGTGCATTAAGGAAAGAGTACAGTTCTGTGGATGTAAAACAGACAGACACACGCGGAACAGGAATCACCAGTGCAAAACAAGGGACTTGCCGTGAAGGGCTGCATGAGACGGCTCCTGCTCAAGGCAGTCATTCTGCCGCGCTGGGAAGTCCATGAGAGGTAAGTAGCAGTTACTGGGTCTGTTTCACACTGGCTGCTGGACATTCTGCAAGAACATTGGTTATGTGAAGAGTTTGAGTTCATGGGCTGATAAAAGTCAGCTTTTATCAGACCCCATCCTGTGCACAGCGGTTCTATGTCTCATGCAGAAGGAACGGTTCTCTGACATGCTGATTCTGTGTATACATCACTGAATTTCTACTTGCATCTAAACACAATTTGGAAAGAATTTAACCTTTTAATTTGAAGCATACATTTCGCCATTCTAATAGGAGACTGGTGAAACCCTACAGCTTTCAGAGATTTCGGAAGGGACACCATGACTGAACATGTCTGGTTAAGCAATTATTTGCCTCTGCAACTTGTTCATTTATGAGAGGAAATAAAGAGAATACCATATCCAATTGATACTTCAGGGAGATTTGAAAGAGAATAAATGCATATTTGGAATTAGGCCAGGACACTGAGGCTACTATGCCTATCCAACAAAAGGAGCCATCGGACTGTTAATGACCATAAGCAATCAGACACTTGGTTTCATGTCTTATCAGCAAGACTACATCACATGCTCATTTAACTCATTCTTGCTTTTAAGTTCTCTCAGCTGCTGAGAGAACTGCTGGTGGGTTTAATTCTTTGTCTTACCAATAAAGTGGGTTCCTTTACTTTTCATTCATTGGAAATCTGTAGGTGATTCACTTGCTACTGCGCTGACCAGATCATAAAGGATGAAATCCTGCACTGACAGAAAAAAAGACAGATCAAGCATCTTAACGGGCTCTTAAGATTTCTAATGTCTGTTTACCATTCCTCATGCCACAGGCATGAGACTTCATTATCAGACCAGATCGCTCTGAAATGGTGAGATTCTTTGAAAATAAGGAATTTAATGGTGGTACACAGGAAAATTTCTAGTATGTACTGATGAATAGGACAGAATACATATGCAGTAAAAAAAGATCAGTTTCATGATAAGCTGCGACAGTCTTTTCCAGTTTTTGAGGAGTTGTTCAATCTTCTGTGTCCGTTATAAAATCAGTAATAGACTTGGTATTAAAGAGCAGTAAAACCAACCTGAAGACATTGGGAAAGCTTGCATTTAATTATGAAGAGCTCAGCAGAGAAAATCCTCCTAAGCTAAAAACAAGGTGTAAGTATTTTTAACAGAAAATATGCTGGGAAGTATCCTGGAGAAAGAAGCCCAGTTGTGTCTGCCTTAAGCTTCAAAATTACTCATTTGTTGTATATTTTACCGAACAGCTGCATTAAAAATGCAGATCTTCAGAAGTGCCTGGAAATTAACTGTGAAGCTCAGCAGCCTTCCTGTTTTGACCTTTCTTCAGAAGCACGATGAACACTGTTCAACTCTTAAAAGTAAGATTTTCCAAAGAGACATGAATAAGCTCTCTTGCCATGGATGTTTCAACCGTCCGTGAAGGAAAGCTGCATTTTCCAGTGTTCACCTTCAGAGAGCATTCTACAAACGTTCTGAAAAGCTGTATTTTTCAAGACATCTCTAGTTAGACAGTCTAAAATTTCTTGTGGGTTTTTGTTTTCTGCAAAGAGCATGTCATGGTTACTGCAGTGTAGTGGACAGAAACACATGAAACCGCATAATTTGATCAAGGCACTAGGAAATCACAAGCTTGCTTTAAAAGTGTTGGCATCAACCAAATAAGACTTAGAGTCCTTAGTGATACAATATTAAACACACACAAAAACCACCCCCAAAGCAGTCAAATGAATGGCCACTCAGTTGAGAAAAAGAATGTTTACAATCCTGCATATTCCTTAGCTGGTGCATGTCTGCCATCACACTTGGATAATACAGTGAGTTTCCAGACCATGCTACGCTTTCCCAAGTTTAGTCTGTCATGTTCTGTGTTAGCTGTGTAATAGGAATGAAGCATGAAGTAAGCAGTAAGACGAGATCACTGAATGATGGTACTTTAAAAGCTTTACCTACAGATAGAAGGTAGAAATCAGAAGGCAGAATTCAGGTTTCCCAATTAAAAATAAATAAATAAAAAAACAAGATATGTTTAATTGCTACTTATATAGTTATATATAAAATTATATAAATATATGTATATATTATATTTAAAAATATTATATATAAATTACATGCAGCTGAGTAAGGTCTGTTAGACTTTTTAAGTGTGCTCTAGGAGGCAAACCCTTCTTCAGGTGAATGTAAGTGGTATTTATTACAGTTTTGCAATACATCCAGATTATTATTAGTGTTTATGTATATTTTCATATGTAAATATTTAGATTTATTTGTATTAGGATTGTAATACTTTAAGTACAGTTCAGGGGCAACATTTCACCTGCTTATATAGTTTGTATTGAAGGTTTGTACTGCCTTCTTAGAGAAAAACAAATGAGGAGCTGTAGGTTTGAAGGCAAGCATGTTGTCAGCAAGTGGGCTGAGGAGTGGTACAGCTTTTCTTCCATCATTGTGAGGGTGTTCACCATGCTAATGGGGACCTTCCCATTCTCTCACCATAGATACTATTTGGGAGCTAGCATTGTTTCTGAAGAAAATGTGGATTTAAAGCACACGTGCTTGATCAAGCTATCTAATTTAAAATGGTAATTTTAAATGCTCTTTGCAATCTATTTGTTTTTGCAAAAATATCTTTTCGGTATGCCATCACCTTCCTACTTCTGAGCAGCAGAACGGATAAAGAAACAGTAAGATATCATGAATACATAAAAGGAGAGAGTTTTATAGTAGTGAGAGTATTCCTGAGCATAAGTCACATTTTATGAAATCATAAGTTGTCTCTTCACAGATGGTGAGGTAAAGCTTTTCTAATGCTTGAGAGCCTCATTATTCTAAGAGTGGCTGATGTATAGAAAACCAATTGTTTAAACGGAGTATTTCATTGCAGTTGGAATTCAGGTTTTGACTGTAAAAGTGACTTCTTATTAGGGTTTTGGCCTTGCAGTAAAGGAAACAGAGAAAATATCACAAAGAAAATATTACACATATGATTATCCCTAAGTTTATTAAACAAATGAGGTCTCTGCAAATTAGACCTGCTTATTCTTACCGATACATTGAGCTTGAAGTCGGAACCATACTGCAAAATCCAGTTTGTGGTGCTTATGAGTGTTGTAAATATGGGGGGGTTTTTATGCTCTATTAAAGTAGTCTCAAATTTCTCAAGTGTATGGAAGTACTTCTCACTGCTGGGAATATTAGATAAATACTGGCAGACCAGTAGTAAGGCAAATCAGTGGAAACTAATGGAAAAAATTATTTCACCAGTGCCAGTGCAAGGTTACGCTGCGTTTGAATACTTCTTGTCCTCATTGGAGATGATTTAATTGGAGATGACTCAGTTATGAAGAGGCAGCCAATGTCATGTCATACGCAGCAGTATGTCTTCACCTGTTCATGCTTGATGTTTATTCCACTGATTTATTTTCAGTGGTCTTCACAAGTATTACTTCTGATTTTAATACTCTTGAGAGCAGAGTTGTGATGGTTTGGGGTTGTTGGGGTGATTTTGGCAAGGTAGCACTTTCTTTGGGGTGGCATATGCAGTGACTTAGTGTTTTGCTTGAATGTGAGTTAAGAGACAGCTTGAAAGCAAGGCTGTTCTAACTGATAGAGCTTTTGGGAACTTTTCTCCCTCTTACAAATTAATGAAATTGCCTAGATTAAATCAACTTAAATGGAGCGAGACAGTGAGATAATGTGCTAGTCTTTCTATCTGAAAATCTCTGCTATTTAGAATGGTGGCACCAGGCCAGTCTCTAATGGATGTATTTGTCTACATTACAGAAGAACTTCCTGAAGTCTGGACTTTTGCTTCAGAAAGGGTGAGAATTTGGAATGTACGTTTCTGTACCCCAGAGTGAAAGCATGCTAGTGGAGCTGGTATCTGTTTATATTCTGTGCAGGAATTTATTGTGTTTATAATAACCAGATGGACACGTATGTTTTCAGTGACTACTTGGGTGAAATAAAGAACGAAGTGTTAGTGGCTCAGCATGATCTCTGCTTTTGAGAAGGGCTAAAGAGATGTTTAAAACCATCTTCCTCCCTTTCTGATTCTGGGCTTGACTACAGAAAGCACTATATTGTGCACTGGATACCAAAGAGCATATAGTTTGAACTCCAAACTATACTTCTCCCAGGTTTAATCAGTGTCTTAGATGTAGTATCGTATGTGCTTCTGTTTGCTATCATTTTCTGTCATTAATTTTGTGGTTGTCTGTGCTTTCAGCTGTGTGCAACACCTCCCTCCTTGCTGATTTGCTGGTAGCACCATGTAGTCAGTTCATCGTGCAGTATTTCTTTAAATCCCATTTTCAAGCATTTCCTGCTCTGTGCGTCCTGCTCCACATCTGTACATCTACTGCTTCTTTAGAGACACTCATCATTCATTCGTCTTCTGATGGGTTATAAACTTCCTAGGCATTAATCTATTGTCTAATTGCTTACCTGTCACATCTGCAAGTGTCTTTATGCCATCACTCATTGCTGTGGTGGAATAATATGGGCTGGACGGATAAATGCCCATGCGCAGTAGGCTATTTCTCATGTTCATCCATCAGTTACTCTCTCTGTACTACCCTGCTTTAGCTTATATAATGGGTTGTGGAGGAGACCACACAAGTAGGTCAGATGTACGTGCTGTGTGTAAAATGAGACATTTGTTTTCCAAACGCATCATGTTTTCCTCAAATATGTCTATTCAACTAGAAGCCTTATAATCCAGGCTTTCCTCTCTAAGTAAATATACGAATGTTCTGCCATACGGTATCTGCAAGTGTCAGCATATAATAAATTATTGAAACCATCTAGAATGCTGTCAAATATTATCAGTCAGAGCTTAGCTAATTTCACTGAAGTGTGCAGGTTAGCAGGACAAACTTGTTCCTGTGGTAGTGGAAGCTGAAGCAAAGAGATGAAGGATAAACTTCCAGTATGCTTTATTGCAACTGTAATGACAGTAAGAGTCTGAATGTCGTATAAATAAGACAGAAAACTGGATTTTGCCTCAAAATATTGGAGATAAACAATTGAGTAGTCCACCTGCTATAAACTGGTTTACTCAGTCATTTAGCTGTGTGCTTGCAGAGAGGGGGGTCTAGCAACCAGCATGTATTCTGGGGGACAATTGAGGTGCTTAGCCTTGACCCTACTAAGAGACTTCTGAGTAATTTTTGGATCAGCTCTGACAGCACTGGTTTTTTTCTCATGCATAATAAGATTCCATTGTTACTTACATCTTTGGATTTAGGGCTATAATCCGTTCATCCCTAAAATGTTATCAGATAATCTGTTTAATCATAAGCAAAAGCTGATCTCGATAGGCAATATGAGCTATGCAAAATAGTTCAGGCACACTACTACTATGCAAGTATAGAAATTCTCTCTTTTGCATTAGTCCGCAATTAAAAGTAGGGTTTAGTCAGAGTTTCAATTCTGTTGTCTTTGGCCTGAGGCATAACTGAGATTTTACAGGGAGCCTGATTTAAATTTTGGCATTATAAAATGTCTTAATTTTGAAGCAAGTGACTAAAATATTTATGATGTGAGATACTCAGTAGTGGCTTCACAATTCATTTTAAATTATTGATAGCACAGTTATCTAGAAAGGTCTAAATACCAGTGTCACAATGCTCTCCAGTGTTCGCTAGCTGTAGAGTTACATGACTTAAGTCCAGTTATGTTCCTCAGTATTTTGCTGTACCAGGAATGTGGCCTGTAATTCCTCTGGGTTCTATTCATGGTGTCATGGTAGGAGCAAGCTCTCTCCAGCACACGCCATAGGTGACCTTGTTTCACCTATGGGACACACAGCCGCAATATTTAGAATCCCTCATAGCTTTTTTTTTTTGAGGAAAAAATAACCCTATGTGTCCTGTGTAGAATGAATTATATGCCAACTGGTAATGTTGCTGCTGTGCGTTACTTAGCCTGTAGAAGCTTTGGTTGCTCATGACAGCCCATCATTTTAGCAGTTCACTCGTCCCACTTGGTTCTCAAATGATGTTATCTGAAGCTACAGGACTGGTTTGAGTTTATGAAGACATTCACTTATCCCTATGGATATCACTTCCGACATGATACTTGCATCTTCACAATAACTGAACGCCAGTGAATTTAAGATCTTGCATTCAAAGATTGGCCTTTCATAACAACTAACTGACTTCTTTTGCAGTTTCCAAGGAGGTGAGTGACCATGTACACCCCCACTGCATTATTTTACCTGTAGTTGAGGGTGGAGGGGGCCATCAGAACACTTGCAGTTGGAATTTCATGCTCAGGAGCTGTACTCTGAGCCAAAGCACATTTCCAGAAAAACTCTGTACAACTTGATCGTTTGTAATTCTTTCTGAGTCATCAGCACTGCAGGAACAAGCGTCTGCACTTGGAGGAAGCCTTTAGGGAACTGAGCTGGAGACACTACTGACGACAAGCAAAGAAAATGAAGTCTGTAGCAGACCCAGGGTCATCCTGAGATGCTTCAGTTGCTGAGGTGAGCAGCTCCAGAGGGGACGCCTTCAACACCGGAGCCAGGGGGAGATCAGCGTCCGGGAGCCTCAACTCGGAGCAGCGAGAGCCAGCGGGGGACCCTCCAGTCCTCGACAGGACCTGCCCAGGAGCCGGCAGCTCAGGTGACGCGAGCACGGACTCACAGGGGGCGGAGCCAGGGGCAGCGGCACCCGCCCTGAGTGGGTGAAAACCTGCCCCCGGGAGCGCGGCGAGGCAGTCAGCGCGGGCAGGCGAGCGGGGCGGTGAGCGCCCGTCGTATGGGCAGGGCCCGGTCTGCGAGCTCCGCTCTGGCTGCCCCGGCGGTGCCCAGCGTAGGCACCCAGACAGAGCCGATGAGAGGGAGGCTGCAGCGCGGAGCTCGGGGTGTAGAGAGTGCCTGCACTGCTCTGGGGAGGGGAGGGTGCGCGATGGGCAGGGCTGCACTCGGTGCCCCCTGATGGAGGCCCTCCCGCAGCAGGGGCTGAGCTGCGGGACGCTGTCAATAGGCTGCAAGGTGTCAGGGGAGCTGAGAGGAAGCAGGGATGCTTGCTCCAGGGCCAGACTCTGCAGGGGCCTTAAGCGTCCCCTGCAGCTCATGAAGGAAAGGAGGAGGCCGTTATCCCGGGAAGCTGGGAAATATCAACAACAAAAACCAACAAAAAAAGCAGGAAGAGGACAATTAAAAGCGAGGGGCTTCCTCCTAAATCTGTTGTCCTCGCCCAGAACCGCTTTGCTTCCTGCAGGGGGCTGATGAGGAAACGCACTCGCACCAGAAACAGCCGGCTGGTGCACTGGTGAAGGAGATCTCTACGGGTGCTGTGAGGAAAAAGTGGCGGGTCCCAGTAGTAGGGAACTCTGAACGGGACAGAGACACCCGTCTGTCGGCCTGACCCAGTCTCAAGTGAGGTGTGTTGCCCACCTGGGGCATGGATCAGGGATGCTGCAGAGGGGCTGCCTGCTCTAGTAAGCCCCACTGACTGTTACCCTCTTCTAGTGATCCACGTGGGTGCTAGGGATATAGACAGTAGTAGCCTGGGGAACATAACGAAGGACAACAGAGCCCTGGCAGAGGTGGTTAGGGGCTCTGGAGCTCAGACTGTCTTTTCGTCAATTCTCCAGGATAAAGGGGAAGGCCTTAAAAAAGCTAGTAGGATTGTCCAGGTTAATAAATGGTTAAGAGCGTGGTGTCATAGTCAGGGGTGTCTAGAACACAGGACCCAAGTTTGTAGGCCAGGTCTGCTGGGAGCTGGTGGAGCTTGTCTGCTAAGTGGAAGAGCAGTTTTGGTAGGAGGATTGCCAGACTTGTCAAGGATGCTTTAAACTAGAAATGTTGGGGGATGGGAGCATCATTCCATCCCGACACACCCAGTCAGTTGCCAGCACCTGTAATAAATGCTCAGAGCAATGCAGAGATATTCCAGCCGCTCCAGCCAATAGGCCAGCTTCATTTGGAGCTCGGCTCAGATGCCTCTATACAAACGCACGTAGCATGGGGAACAAACGAGGAATTAGAGATGTGTGCACGTCTAGGGAGTTTGATATAATAAGCGTCACAGAAACATGGTGGGATGGCTCCTATGACTGGAGTGTTGGAATGGAAGGTTACAGGCTCTTTAGAAAGGACAGGCCTGGCAGGCGGGGAGGGGGAGTTGCCCTCCATGTTAGGGATAGGCTGGAGAGTATGGAACTCTGTCTGGGGGCAGGTGAGCAGTTTACAGAGAGTTTGTGGGTCAGGGTTAAAGGGAAAACAGCCGTGGGAGACATTACTGTGGGGATCTGTTACAGGCCGCCTGATCAAGGAGAACCTGTGGATGAAGCACTCCACAGACAGATAGGAAAAGCCTCACACTCGCAGGCCCTTGTTCTCATGGGTGACTTCAACCACCCTGACATCTGTTGGAACGATGGCACTGCACGGCACAAGCAATCCAGGAGGTTCCTCGATGGTGTGGAAGGCAGCTTCCTTCTGCAAGTAATAGAGGAGCCGCCAAGGAGAGGTGCCATGCTTGACAGCGTGCTCACCAACAGGGAAGGGCTGGTTGGAAATGTCACGATCCAGGGCAGCCTTGGATGCAGCGATCACGAGATGGTTGAATTCGAAATCCTCAGGACAGTGAGAAGAGCGTGCAGCAAGCTCACTGCCCTGGACTTCAAAAGAGCAGACTTTGGCCTCTTCAGGAGCCTGCTTAGTAAGGTTCCATGGGATATAGCCCTGGAGGGCAGGGGGGCCCAAGACTGTTGGTTGATATTCAAGGATCACCTGCTACAGGCTCAGGAGTGCTGCATCCCGACTAGAAGGAAGTGCAGCAGGAGGGCCAGGAGACCTCCTTGGATGGATAAGGAGCTGCTGAGGAAAATTCAAAGGAAAAAAGAGGCTTATAAAACTTGGAAGCAAGGACAGGCGGCCTGGGTAGAGTACAAGGATGTTGTCCGGGAAGCTAGGGACCAGGTTAGGAAGGCTAAGGCCCAGTTAGAATTAAACTTGTCTAGGGATGTTAAGGATAACAGGAAGGGATTCTATAGGTACCTAGTGAATAAAAAACAGACTAGGGACTTGCGAGGAGGACCTTTGCGAGGACCTTTGCGAGGCTTTTGCAAACTGGGCTTATTGCCCAGCTGGTGGATATTCTCCACCCCGAAGTGTGGGATAAATGCACTAAAGCGTTAGCCGAAGAAACGATGTCTTCGGGTTGTGGGAAAAATCTTTAAGTCACGGGGGAGAGTTGTACAGGCTCTGAAAAAGGCTATACAAGAGCAGGAGACCTGGAAAGCGGCAGAGAACTGTTTGTTGGCCACCCCGAAGTTGGGAGTCAGGGCGGCCACGCAGACTTTGCACCCCCCAGATGATGTTGATTGCATTGAGCCTAAAGTTCAGCAAGAGGGCGCCTTGTCCCCTCGATCGGGTCCCGACACGGGCCCCGACATGTTAACGGAGGGACAGAAACGAGATAAATCCCTCTGGGGCAGGCTAGCAGAGGAGGGCTGGGGCGCCGCGGAGAAAGCGGAGTCTGAGGCAGTCTGGGCTAGACCGCCGCCATATGCGCCCCAAGATGGCGCCGAGCAGAAAGGCGGAGGGCGGGGCGAAGATGCCCGTGGCGGGAAAAAGGAGGAAGCGCTGGCGTTACCATGGGCACGCGGACTGGGGGGGGGGGGGGGAGGAGAGCGGGGAGGAGAGAACTGGGAGGGGCACCTGGAAAAAGGAGGAGAGCGCGAGCGAGGGGCGGAAAGCCGATCGGAGCGGCCGCCTGCAGCGATGTCCCTGCAGGGCAAACACCCCGCCGGGTAGAGAGGGAGGGAGCGGCCCGCCCGCAAGAAAAGCGGTCGGGGCCGGAGCCCGACAAACAGGCACAGGAAACCGGAAGTAACCGGTCAGTCGAGCTCTGACTCTGAATCTGACAGCAGCTGGGGCGAGTGGGTCACAACCGATCCAAGCTTAGAGGCGGAGGAAACGAAGACGAACAAAGGGGGGGAAATCCCCCTCACGGATTGGAGGAAAATAAAGATTGCTTGTGCCCACTGGACCCCATCAGCCAAACTAGCGTTCCCGGTTCGGGTGACAGATAGGGGACAGAGGGTCCACTCGCCAATAAACCCTGAGGATTGTTAAGGCAATCGCGGATAAAGCACTTAATTCTGCCATGGTTTCCACCCTCATAGATGGTGTTTTTGGGGGAGATGGTATGTTCCCGTTCGATATAAAACAAACTTGTTGAATGATCTTTGACGGGGCAGGCGTGATTGTTTTTAAACAAGAATGGGAATACAATTGTATAGGGCAGTTAGCTCAAGTGACCGGGGTGGATCATCCCCTACATGGCTCTAGCCTGCAGCGATTAATGGGTACAGGTCCAGCAATGATTACTCCTCAGGCACAGGCCCAGGGCCTGTGGCCTTACGAAGTAATGACAGCTACCCGTGCAGCCAGAGGAGCTATTCATGAAGCTTCTGGAGTTGTTGTTAAGCCATTGCCATGGTCCGCAATAAAACAAAACTAAAGCGAGAGTTTTACACAATTTGTAGATCGCCTCCAGGCAGCGGTCAACTCTTCGTCCCTGCCTGCGGAAGCGAAAGGTGCCACTGCTGGTGGAAGGGGCACCTCGGCTGCCACCACAGGCAGGGAGAGCAGCCAGCACCTGCTGCAGGCTGCCTCCCCTGACACCGGCACCCTCTGCCCCTACGTAAAGATTCAGCGACAGGCCCATGGACAGCACAGGCAACAGCCAGAAGCAGCTTCGCGCAACCGCTGCCCAGCTGCACCGCGTCCACGCACGTGGCAGCCCTATTGCGTCGCCACGGAGCTGTCAGCCTGCCCCACACAGGCCCACAGCCTCTGCCACAGCGAAGGGCACAGGAAACGTGAGCGCAGTCCTGCGCAACAGCAGCGCTGAGAGCCGGGGGCCCTGCCAGCAGGCAGTGACATGCCAGGACTCAGCATACAGCAGGGCTGCAATGACAAGAAGATACCCTGTCAGGGCAGCTAACGGCAGCAAGGCCACTGCCACTCAGCCTGCTGCTGATCCTAACATCCGTGCGAGCACGCATGCTTCCCAGAGCAGGAAGACGGGGCGAGAGGCAGGGCACCAGCGCGCAATGTTGGCAGCAGACATCGAGGGCAGCCTCAATGGCAGGTTGCTGGGGCTGCACAAGAAGGTGCTTACAAAGCCTCTGCCCACCCTGCCCAACAACACTGGGACATTGCAAGAGCCCAGGAGGAGCCACTTGGCCAGAGCTCCTGAGCAAGAGGAGTACCAGGCACCTCTCGTTCCCATGGCACCAGCACCAGAACCTCGTGGCTTTGGCAGGCAGGCTGCTGCAGCACAAGCCCAGCACCAGTCACCTGCCCTGCACCGCGTCACAGTGCATGCTGCAGATGTGCAAATGTCACGCAACACCGTCTCCAAGTGCCAGTTCAGAGGTGTGGCCAAAGAGGAGGCAAAAGTTCCATTCTTCCCTGAGCGTGGCAAGCAGGCTGCACCAGGACAGACACAGCGCCAGGCACCTGCCCTTTACGGCTCAGCAGGAAATGACACCGATCTGAATGTCCCACGCAGGCGCATCAAGAAGAAGGTCCGTTTCAGTGCTGCTGTCGAGGCCTCTCCCGGCACTGGCAGGCAGGCTGCAGCAGGACGAGCTCAGGGCCGGGCACCTGCCCCGCACAGCCACAGAGAAAACAAGGATCTGAAGGTCACACCCAAGAGCATCCTGAAGAAGGTCCATTTCAGAGACGCTGCTGAGGAGGAGGCAGAGACCCCAGCCTCTTGCGCCTTTGACAGTCAAGCTCCATCAGCAGAAGCACAGTGCCATGTACCTGCCTCAGTCAACACCACAGTAAGAGATGCAAAAGCGCAGGTCACATCCAGTGTCAGTGCGACCTACAAGTTCTGGTATGAGATCGAGGAGGAGGCAGAGGAAACAGATTCTCCTGACGATGGTGAGCAGGAGGCAGCACCGCAGGCACAGAGCCACGCATCTGCCTTGCTCAGCCCAGATACATGTGAGGTGGCTCCACAGGGAGCAGCCCTGCTCATCACAAGGGAGCCTCTGGTCCAGGCTGTGGCTGTGGATCAGGAAACCAGCCAGCAGCTGGTGGAACCTCAGGATGTGACCGAAATCCTGGATGCGGCAGTGGCCAAAGAGGAGAAAGAGAGGGAAGAGGGCACTGACAAAGAGCTGTCCGAAGTGGAAGAGGTCACCGTACACAACCTCTGGGTCAACCACTCAGTCGCAGAGCTCTTCCAGGATCCCCAGGCCGATATCCAGGAGGGGTCTGGCTTCCCCAGCAGCAAGGACAAGGATGTGACAGGGGAGGTGGGTGGAGACTTGCAGAGAGTGTCTCCTATCCCATCCGTTCCCACGGACACCAAACTGGCTGCTTCTACACTGGGTGGAGCTGCAGAGGAAGAGGAACAGCACGCACCTCTCACTCCAGTGTCACAAGAGGAGGAGGTGGCACCGGCACCAGCGTCTCCTGCCTGTGTCCAGGAGGAGGAGGCAGCACCACAGTCACAGAGGCAGGTACCTGCCCTGCTCAGCCCAGATGCCTATGAGATGGCTGTCGAAGAAATGGCCAGGAGCATCACTGGACAGGTCCTGATTACGTGTCTGGCCGTGCTCCAGGGAGCCAGCCAGCAGCTGGTGGAACCTCAGGACTTCTACACTGGGTGGAGCTGCAGAGGAAGAGGAGCACCACGCGCCTCTCACTCCAGTGTCACAAGAGGAGGTGGCACTGGCACCAGCGTCTCCTGCCTGTGGCGAGCAGGAGGCAGCAACACAGGCAGAGAGCCATGCACTTGCCCTGCTCAGCCCAGATGAGCATGAGGTGGTTCCACAGGAAGCAGCCGTGCTCATCACAAGGGAGCCTCCGGTCCAGGTTGTGGATCAGGAACCCAGCCAACAGCTGGTGGCATATCAGGACATGACCCAAATCGTGGGTGTGTCAATGGCAGCATTGACGCCTGCACCACTTGAGGACATTGAGTCTGCTGTGGCTTCAGAGCCTCAGGGAGAGGCCAGCGCAGCCATTACCTCCCCAACAGCGCTTGCGGATGAAGTGGCCCCTTCCTCGACCGAGATCCCTGCAGCAGAGGCTGGGACATCCCACGTTCCTCCAGGAGCAGATGACAATGGAGATGCAGCAGCTTCTCCCTTGCCTCGGGACGCTCGGCGCCAGGTGAGTGAGGCACGTGTGGCTGGCACCGGGGATCCCAAGGCCATGGATGGCAGCTCCCAGGGGGTTTGTGACAGGGCTATTTCCGGTGCTCCCTGTGTCATCCCACTGACATTGCCCCCATCCCCTGCCTGTGCTCTTGCTACCCTGCAGGGTAGGGTCGGACGCTTTGTGAGGAAACACCGGGGCAAGGCTGTGACTGTCATCCAGGGAACAAGGCAGCAGCAGGTGGAAGAGCCAGACGTGGCACAAAGCTTGCATGTGGAGTCAGCATCAATGTCGCTTGCTGCAGTTCAGGACAGTGAGAACCAGCCAGGTACTTCCCCGGGTTGGGTGGCACCCGGGCCAGGCCGGCAGCAGTGTGTGCATGAGTTCGGGTGTGTGCCAGCCTCCCCTCCGTGGGCTGAGGGCCGCAAGCCTTTGGTGGAAAGGGCCCCGCGGATGATCGGGGGTTGGGGCACCTCCCGTATGAAGGCAGGCTGAGAAGGTTGGGGCTGTTCAGCCCGGAGAAGAGAAGGCTACGTGGAGACCTCATAGCAGCCTTCCAGTATCTGAAGGGGGCTTACAAGCATGCTGAGGAGGGACTCTTTGTTAGGGACTGTAGTGACAGGACAAGGGGAAATGGGTTCAAACCTAAACAGGGGAAGTTTAGATTGGATTTAAGGAGGAAGTTCTTTCCTGTTAGGGTGGTGAGGCACTGGAATGGGTTGCCCAAGGAAGTCCCTCACCCACAGCTCTTCTTCCCCCATGTCCTGGGTTCAGCAGTAGCAGTTATTTTTCTCCTTCTTAGTAGCTAGTGCAGTGCTATGTTTTGGTTTTTTGGCCTGGGAACAGTGCTGATAACACCGATGTTTTTAGTTGCTGACCAAATGTTTGGTCTGGCCAAGGACTTTCTGAGCCTCATGCTCTGCCAGGGAGGAGGGGAGGCTGGGAGGAAGCAGAGACAGGACACCTGACCCAAAGTGACCAAAGAGGTATTCCATACCACAGCACGTCATGCCCAGGAGGTAACGAGGAGTTACCCCGGAATGGGGGGGCACTGCAGGGTTGGACAAGGTATCGGTCGGTACTCGGCTGGGGGAAGTGGGGCGAGTTACCTGTTGGCTGGTGCTGAGGTGTTGTATTCTCTTCCCTTGTTATTTCCTTTATCGTTATTATTATTGGTGGTAGCAGTAGTGGTTTGTGTTATACCTTAGTTACTGTTCTTATCTCAACCCGTGGGAGTTGCATTCTTTTTGATTCTCCTCTCCATCTCTCCAGGAGCAGGGGGAGGGCAAGAAGGGGGTCAGTGAGTGAACGAGGTTTGTGGTTGGGTTTAAACCACGACAGTTCTTTTTGGCGCCCAGCGTGGGGCTCGAAGGGTTGAGATAACGACAGAGATGATCGGATTAATAGTCGTTACAATGCTTATTTATTGGCTCTCAAAGTTGTTTCTCTTGCTCTCAGAGTTTCAGAATGCTGTACATTACTTAGAGCCGGTATTTGCTGTGATAGTGTTTATGAAGTGTGGGGCTTGGACTAAGGTTCTTGTTTCGCTGTACTTTATGGCAATGGCTTGTAATACGGGTGGGCTCCAGCAGCAGGGAGAGATGGACGTGGCCGTGGCCTTGTACCCGGCCGTCCCGCTGCTCTTCACCGTCCTGGCCCTTGTCCTCGCCTCTGTCTTTGTGAGGCTGCAGGGAGCTGAGGGGGAGCGGCCCCGGGAGCCGGCGGCGGCCGAAGCGGCCCGGGAGAGCGGCCCCGGAGACCAGGCGGCGGCGGGAGCGGGGCCCGAGGCCGGGAGGAAGGCAGCTGCCGAGCAGCGGGAGGAGGCGGCGGAGGAGCCGAGCCCCGCGGGGGAGCCGAGCCCCGCGGAGGAGCCGAGCCCAGCCCTGCGGCGGCCGAGAGCATCCCCTGGAAGCCGCCCGCCGAGCCCCAGGAGGATGCAGGAGCCCAGGCAGCATTTCCCAGCAAGGCAGAGGAGGAAGAGCTGCACCCAGGAAGAGAGAAGCTGGTGGTGGGAGAGCCGGCAGGCACAGCAGCTGCACCAGCCCCAGGGACAAGTACAGCAGCATCATTTGAGAGTTCTGAAGGGTTCGAATAGCCTGTGGGTACCCTTGGGACCTGCCTGTTGATTATGATGGGGATCAGTATGTTGGCACACATACAGAGTGTGTTCTACCCACGGCCATTTTGTCTGATCTCAGAAGTTAAGCAGAGTCAGGTTTGCTTCTTGTCTGGGGTTAGACCACAATATGGGAGGACCAAGAGATCTTCCCCAAGGCTGGACAGTCATGAGTGGCAGGGTGTGTGGGACAGTATGAGCGAGTATCTAGTCCACTGGGCCCCTCCAGTGCTTTGGAAGCATCGGAGATGGAAGGCAGCAGTATGGAGTCCCCAGCAACAAGCTGCTGAAACTGCTGAAGGGGACAGTGAATTATTTTGAGCCGGGTGGGCCCATGACACTTCAGGCCATCAGGGCAGAGATGCGACGTGGAGATGGACTCATGATCGAGGGGTGGACTTAGCAATGGACACTATTGCCCGGGTTATTCACGAGTGTGAACACTGCACACAGCCTCTCCTGCTCTGAGAGACTGTTGCAAGAGATGGAGCCTGACATCATGGACCAGATGGACTCAGCAGCTTTATAGGTCCATGCACTAAGAAATGATCTTTATCTCTGTGTGTATGTAGACGTATATGTATATGTAAGAGTGATGGTATATTGAAAATGTGGGATCTGAGCATGATGTGAATGGTATGGAATAAGGGGTGGATACTGTCCTGGGTTCAGCAGTAGCAGTTATTTTTCTCCTTCTTAGTAGCTAGTGCAGTGCTATGTTTTGGTTTTTTGGCCTGGGAACAGTACTGATAACGCCGATGTTTTTAGTTGCTGATCAAATGTTTGGTCTGGCCAAGGACTTTCTGAGCCTCATGCTCTGCCAGGGAGGAGGGGAGGCTGGGAGGAAGCAGAGACAGGACACCTGACCCAAAGTGACCAAAGAGGTATTCCATACCACAGCATGTCATGCCCAGGAGGTAACGGGGAATTACCCCGGAAGGGGGGGCACTGCAGGGTTGGACAAGGTATCGGTCGGTACTCGGCTGGGGGAAGTGGGGCGAGTTATCTGTTGGCTGGTGCTGAGGTGTTGTATTCTCTTCCCTTGTTATTTCCTTTATTGTTATTATTATTGGTGGTAGCAGTAGCAATTTGTGTTATACCTTAGTTACTGTTCTTATCTCAACCCGTGGGAGTTGCATTCTTTTTGATTCTCCTCTCCATCCCTCCAGGAGCATGGGGAGGGCAAGAAGGGGGTCAGTGAGTGAACGAGGTTTGTGGTTGGGTTTAAACCACGACACCCCACAGGCATTGCCACTCTTCCAGACCCAGGAGCGGCCCCACGGGGACGACTCTACGGCTTCAGGAGAGTGCCGAGGGCTCTGTGCAAGGCTTTCCGTTTCTCCTGCCTCACCCCACGTGTGGAGGAGTAGCACCCTGCTGCCAGTGCCAGGCCCAAGGGAGCTGTGCTGAGGATGTCATGCTGCAGCCTGCACTGGTTGTGGGTGCTTTCTTGGGCCAATAAATAAGGACTCTACCACCCCCTGCCCCCCGCCCAGTGCTCGTCTCTGCCTGTATGTTGGTTAGAACATATTTGTGTAATTCATGGACCTCTACACTTAATTAACATAAAAGAACTGACTTCAATCTAAGTGGTTGTGTATCTGTTGCAGTTAGTTCTTGTTTGATAATTACTTGCCAGCGGATGATGAAAGACTCATTTACTCAGGTTTAACAGCAGTCAAGACAGGTATCTAGTACTCGGGGGATTTACTATGAAGTAACTGGGTAGTTGAATTAAGTTCTTATTGGAGACTTTTAAACTGTGACCTGAGAAAACTTCTCTGCAGCCAGCGGGTCCTCTAAGGGCTTGCCCGTGTCCTCCTGGATCTGCTGCCGTGGGCAGTGCTGCTCCTAAGAGGGGGAGTAACTTGCTTCCATCTGCAAGTTGAAGGTAAGGAAAAGCAGGATCTCAGGTACTGTCTGTGTTGGTGGAGCAGCTCTGCTGACACAGGCTCCCAAATACTGTCTGTCTGGTCTGACAGTTGTGCTTCATCTTTGTCTCTCCGCTGATGCTCATCGCATGTCTCACCGCAGAGAGACTGCCATGAATGCAGCCTTTTTTTTATTGAGACTTGTCTGCCAAGTGGCTTCGGCTTCTGCATGCAGGGTTTTGGGTCTGCCTTTTTTGAGAAAGTGCTGGGTGGTTTTGTTGAATTAAGTCTCTGTGAGTTTGTCTGCAGACTTAGCCCTTGTGTTTACGGTCTCTCTGGTCACCAAACCCCAACTTCCTGCTGACCACTTGATGAATGAGAACAAGATGAGTAGCTGTGGAGAGGGTGCCTTTAGCATCAAGGTGTGGGAAATCGCGGCGTCCAGTTGGGCTGGCAGGGGAGCACATTCTCCTGGGAGCCATGCTAAGGCACATGAAAAACAACAAGGTGCTTGGTGACAGCCAGCATGGCTTCACTAAGGGGAAATCCTGCCTGACCAATCTGGTGGCCTTCTAGGATGGGGCTACGGAACTTATGGACAGGGGTAGAGCAGTTGATGTCATCTACCTGGACTTGTGCAAAGCCTTTGACACTGTGTGGCATGACATCCTTGTCTCTAAATTGGAGAGACATGAGTTTCATAGGTGGACCACTTGGTGGATAAAGAGCTGGCTGGATGGCTGCACACAAAGAACTGTGGTCAATGGCTCAAAGTCCAGCTGAAGACTAGTGACGAGTGGCCAGTTACCTAGTATTTTTTTATTTTTGTTGTTTGTTATTTTTTCCTCCATTTTCCCCTCTTTATTTCCCTGTTCCCTTTTTATCTTGTCAAGCAAAAAACCAGGGAGGAGAAAAGGGCATCCCTGGGTGCCCAGTGCCCATGGGCATGATGCTGCCACCATCACAAAGCTTCAGTGGTTGCTGCGGAGTTGCCCATGACCAGCTGGGACCGTTTGGAACTGGTGAGGGCATAGGCATCTCCATGGGAAGCACGGGGGCATTGTTACGACTGTTATGGGGGGTATTTAAGGCCCTGGAGCACCCTAGAGGTGTCATTTGCCCTGTGAATCCACGGCAAGTGTGCGTCCAAGGACACAGAAGATGCCAGCGGACAATGGATCAAACCCCCGCTCGCAGCCCGCCAAGGGCAGCCCAGGAGTGCAAAGGAGACGGCAGGTGAGGGCTGGGGCAGGAGTGAGAGGCCGGTGGTGGGACGGGGCCACATGGAGCTGCCTCGGTGCTGGGGCCGGGCTTGCCGGCACTGCGGGGGCTGCTGTGCCAAGGCAGCCGCCTCCATCACACACCTCTTCCTCCTCCTCCTGCCCGCAGGTGGGCCACAGGCAGCCTGAGGAAGGGCCGCATGGGACGGCGCTGCCACAGCTGCCCTACCAAAGAAGGTTTCAGCCCATCGTGAACGAGCAGGCACAGGTAGGGACCCCGAGGGGGACAGGGCCAAACACCTTCCCGAGCACAGGAACTGCTGACGGGCAGGTGGGAGGTGCGGGAGGGAGGAAGCTGAGCCCCCCATGCTGTGCCCCACAGGCTGCCCGCGCATGCCGGGGGTGCTGTGGGCAGCGGCCATGGGCTGTGGGTGGCCAGCCCTCTGCCCAGGCAGCCCTGGGAGCAGGCAGCACCTACCTGTGGGGCTGAGCCTTGCATGGGGCTGTCAGGGGAGCCCAACTGCATGAGCTCAGCCAGCTGGGACACGGGCACAAGAGACACTGTCACACAGCCTCTCTCCTTGGCTTCTCTTGCAGGTGGGCAGCCTGAGGCACAGAGCGGTGCTGCCCCGCAGCATGAGGACAGAGGAGCAAACGCTTTGTCTGCCACTGCAGGTGGAAAGGGCACCTCGGCTGCCACCACAGGCAGGGAGAGCAGCCAGCACCTGCTGCAGGCTGCCTCCCCTGACACCGGCACCCTCTGCCCCTACGTCCAGATTCAGCGACAGGCCCATCGACAGCACAGGCAACAGCCAGAAGCAGCTTCGCGCAACCGCTGCCCAGCTGCACCGCGTCCACGCACGTGGCAGCCCTGTTGCGTCGCCACGGAGCTGTCAGCCTGCCCCACGCAGGCCCACAGCCTCTGCCACAGCGAAGGGCACAGGAAACGTGAGCGCAGTCCTGCGCAACAGCAGCGCTGAGAGCCGGGGGCCCTGCCAGCAGGCAGTGACATGCCAGGACTCAGCATACAGCAGGGCTGCAATGACAAGAAGATACCCTGTCAGGGCAGCTAACAGCAGCAAGGCCACTGCCACTCAGCCTGCTGCTGATCCTAACATCCGTGCGAGCACGCGTGCTTCCCAGAGCAGGAAGACGGGGCGAGAGGCAGGGCACCAGCGCGCAATGTTGGCGGCAGACATCGAGGGCAGCCCCAATGGCAGGTTGCTGGGGCTGCACAAGAAGGTGCTTACAAAGCCTCTGCCCACCCTGCCCAACAACACTGGGACATTGCAAGAGCCCAGGAGGAGCCACTTGGCCAGAGCTCCTGAGCAAGAGGAGTACCAGGCACCTCTCGTTCCCATGGCACCAGCACCAGAACCTCGTGGCTTTGGCAGGCAGGCTGCTGCAGCACAAGCCCAGCACCAGTCACCTGCCCTGCACCGCGTCACAGTGCATGCTGCAGATGTGCAAATGTCACGCAACACCGTCTCCAAGTGCCAGTTCAGAGGTGTGGCCAAAGAGGAGGCAAAAGTTCCATTCTTCCCTGAGCGTGGCAAGCAGGCTGCACCAGGACAGACACAGCGCCAGGCACCTGCTCTTTACGGCTCAGCAGGAAATGACACCGATCTGAATGTCCCACGCAGGCGCATCAAGAAGAAGGTCCGTTTCAGTGCTGCTGTCGAGGCCTCTCCCGGCACTGGCAGGCAGGCTGCAGCAGGACGAGCTCAGGGCTGGGCACCTGCCCCGCACAGCCACAGAGAAAACAAGGATCTGAAGGTCACACCCAAGAGCATCCTGAAGAAGGTCCATTTCAGAGACGCTGCTGAGGAGGAGGCAGAGACCCCAGCCTCTTGCGCCTTTGACAGTCAAGCTCCAGCAGCAGAAGCACAGTGCCATGCACCTGCCTCAGTCAACACCGCAGTAAGAGATTCAAAAGAGCAGGTCACATCCAGTGTCAGTGCGACCTACAAGTTCTGGGATGAGATCGAGGAGGAGGCAGAGGAAACAGATTCTCCTGATGATGGTAAGCAGGAGGCAGCACCGCAGGCACAGAGGCACGCACCTGCCCTGCTCAGCCCAGATACATGTGAGGTGGCTCCATAGGGAGCAGCCCTGCTCATCACAAGGGAGCCTCTGGTCCAGGCTGTGGCTGTGGATCAGGAAACCACAGTGACTCCAGTGTCACAAGAGGAGGAGGTGGCACCGACACCGGCGTCTCCTACCTGTGTCCAGGAGGAGGAGGCAGCACCACAGGCACAGAGGCAGGTACCTGCCCTGCTCAGCCCAGATGCTTGTGAGATGGCTGTTGAAGAAATGGCCAGGAACATCACTGGACAGGTCCTGATTACGTGTCTGGCCGTGCTCCAGGGAGCCAGCCAGCAGCTGGTGGAACCTCAGGATGTGACCCAAATCTTGGATGCGGCAGTGGCCAAAGAGGAGAAAGAGAGGGAAGAGGGCACTGACAAAGAGCTGTCCGAAGTGGAAGAGGTCACCGTACACAACCTCTGGGTCAACCCCTCGGTCCCAGAGCTCTTCCAGGATCCCCAGGCCGATATCCAGGAGGGGTCTGGCTTCCCCAGCAGCAAGGGCAAGGATGCGACAAGGGAGGCGGGTGGAGACCTGCAAAGCGTGTCTCCTATCCCAGCCGGTCTCTCGGAGCAGGAGGCAGCACCGCAGGCACAGAGCCACGCACCTGCCTTGCTCAGCCCAGAGGCATATGAGCTGGCTCCACAGGGAGCAGCCCTGCTCATCACAAGGGAGCCTCTGGTCCAGGCTGTGGCTGTGGATCAGAAATCCAGCCAGCAGCTGGTGGAACCTCAGGACGTGACCGAAATCCTGGATGCGGCAGTGGCCAAAGAGGAGAAAGAGAGGGAAGTGGCCATAGACAAAGAGCTGTCTGAAGTGGAAGAGATCACCATACACAACCTCTGGGTCAACCCCTCGGTCCCAGAGCTCTTCCAGGACCCCCAGGCAGATATCCAGGAGGGGTCTGGCTTCCCCAGCAGCAAGGACAAGGATGTGACTGGGGAGGTGGGTGGAAACTTGCAGAGAGTGTCTCCTATCCCATCCGTTCCCACGGACACGAAACTGGCAGCTTCTACACTGGGTGGAGCTGCAGAGGAAGAGGAGCACCACTCACCTCTCGCTCCAGTGGCACTGGAGGAGGTGGCACTGGCATCAGTTTCTCCTGCCTGTGGCAAGCAGGAGGCAGCATCACAGGCACAGAGCCAGGCATTTGCTCTGCTCAGCCCGCACGCCTTCGAGGTGATTCTAGACGAAACGGCCGGGAGCATCACTGAACAGGTCCTGATCATGGATCTGGCTGTGGTCCAGGGAGCCAGCCAGCAGCTGGCGGAACATCGGGACATGACCCAAAACTTAGATGAGGCGATGGCAGTAATGGCATCTGCGGGGACTGGGGACACTGAGTATCCTGTGTGTGGAGGCCATCAAGGAGAGGCTGAAATGCAGCAAGAGGAAGTGGCAGCTTCATGGACTGGAGATACTGAGGAGATTCAAGCAGGAGTCTTGCATGGGCTACCTGTGGCAGGGAGATTCGTGGTGCTCCCTCTGCCAGAGGCTCTGGAGGAGCCGGAGAGGAGAGGCATGGCCCACACCAGGCACAGGCTCGATGTGCAGAGAGCCAGCACGCCTTGGCTGCTGGGAAGCTCTGTGGAAAGGGAGCTCCAGCAGCAGGAGGGCCGGAGGCCTCGTTTGTCCTTGCGGCGCAGACAGATGCCCAGTCACAGGCAGGTGAGTGCCAAGGACAGGACAGGACGGGACGGGACAGGACAGGGGGATGAGCCTCTGCCTGTGCCCAGCCGCTGCTCCATCCAAGTGCAGCCCAGTCACCTCCTGCATCCCTCTTGTGTGATTACGGGTGGCGCCAGGGACCTTGGGCGAGGAAGCTGATGAGGAGTTGGACAGAAAGGAAGAGGAGGAGTGGGAAGAGGCCACAGACAAAGAGCTGTCCGAAGTGGAAGAGGTCACCGTACACAACCTCTGGGTCAGTGTCTCGGTCCCAGAGCTCTTCCAGGACCCCCAGGCAGATATCCAGGAGGGGTCTGGCTTCCCCAGCAGCAAGGACAAGGATGTGACTGAAGAGGCAGCTGGAGCCTTGCAGAGAGTGTCTCCTATCCCATCCCTTCCCACGGATACCAAACTGGCAGCTTCTGTACTGGGTGGAGCTGCAGAGGAAGAGGAGCACCATGCGCCTCTCACTCCAGTGTCACAAGAGGAGGTGGCACTGGCACCAGCATCTTCTGCCTGTGGCGAGCAGGAGGCAGCACCACAGGCAGAGAGCCATGCACTTGCCCTGCTCAGCCCAGATGCGCATGAGGTGGTTCCACAGGAAGCAGCCGTGCTCATCACAAGGGAGCCTCCGGTCCAGGTTGTGGATCAGGAACCCAGCCAACAGCTGGTGGCATATCAGGACATGACCCAGATCCTGGGTGTGTCAATGGCAGCACTGACGCCTGCACCACTTGAGGACATTGAGTCTGCTGTGGCTTCAGAGCCTCAGGGAGAGGCCAGTGCAGCCGTTACCTCCCCAACAGCGCTTGCGGATGAAGTGGCCCCTTCCTCGACCGAGATCCCTGCAGCAGAGGCTGGGACATCCCACGTTCCTCCAGGAGCAGATGACAATGGAGATGCAGCAGCTTCTCCCTTGCCTCGGGACGCTCGGTGCCAGGTGAGTGAGGCGCGTGTGGCTGGCACCGGGGATCCCAAGGCCATGGATGGCAGCTCCCAGGGGGTTTGTGACAGGGCTATTTCCGGTGCTCCCTGTGTCATCCCACTGACATTGCCCCCATCCCCTGCCTGTGCTCTTGCTACCCTGCAGGGTAGGGTCGGACGCTTTGTGAGGAAACACCGGGGCAAGGCTGTGACTGTCATCCAGGGAACAAGGCAGCAGCAGGTGGAAGAGCCAGACGTGGCACAAAGCTTGCATGTGGAGTCAGCATCAATGTCGCTTGCTGCAGTTCAGGACAGTGAGAACCAGCCAGGTACTTCCCCGGGTTGGGTGGCACCCAGGCCAGGCCGGCAGCAGTGTGTGCATGAGTTCGGGTGTGTGCCAGCCTCCCCTCCGTGGGCTGAGGGCCGCAAGCCTTTGGTGGAAAGGGCCCCGCGGATGATCGGGGGTTGGGGCACCTCCCGTATGAAGGCAGGCTGAGAAGGTTGGGGCTGTTCAGCCCGGAGAAGAGAAGGCTACGTGGAGACCTCATAGCAGCCTTCCAGTATCTGAAGGGGGCTTACAAGCATGCTGAGGAGGGACTCTTTGTTAGGGACTGTAGTGACAGGACAAGGGGAAATGGGTTCAAACCTAAACAGGGGAAGTTTAGATTGGATTTAAGGAGGAAATTCTTTCCTGTTAGGGTGGTGAGGCACTGGAATGGGTTGCCCAGGGATGTTGTGAGTACTCCATCCCTGGCAGTGTTCAAGGCCAGGTTGGATGAATCCTTGGGTGGCATGGTTTAGTGTGAGGTGTCCCTGTCCATGGCAGGGGGGTTGGAACTAGATGATCTCGAGGTCCTTTCCAACCCTAACTATTCCGTGATTCTATGTTATGATTCTGTGATTCTATTTGGAAGGGTTACACTAACTTGTTTGTGACCCAGACAATCCAAATATGAAACAACAAATGACAAAAGCTGAGACAAGGGGGGCACAAAAAAATCACATGTAGCCTCATGAATATGTATGCCCAGTGACTATAAAAGGATGGTTTGTGTGGCAACTGAGGAGACACACGTTAGGTGGAGCTATCCCTCGTGTCTCTCGGTGCCGCAATAAAGAATACCAGCTTGTCAACTTGAAAACTTCATTGGTGAGCTTGTTCCTGGAGTTTTCTCCGAATCAAAGCCAGCAGCTGAAGATGGTGGCTTTCATACAGTTGCTTAAGGCTAATATAGTAGGATATAATCCTGCATGAATAAATAGCAAATGCGTGAAGGTGACTGACAGAATGAAGTTAAACCCTTTGTTTTCTGTAACTGTACCTCCTCATTCTCTATTGCACTATTTGTCTTATGCACAGTTCAAGGCAGCAGTAAGCACCCTTCCTTCCCTTCAGAAAAGGAGTATTGAGGTTTTGGGAAGATCTCTTAATCCACTAGTGCTATGGGTTTAACTGGGAAAACAATGACTGCAGTCTGGTCCATAGCTGTGAGGCCAAGAGGGTACCATCATGGCAGAGCTGTCCCACGGGAGTTCTGTGCTGTGAATACCCCTGCATATATCTTTGGTGGAATTTAATTAAACTATTTTAACACAGAGACTGAGGTTTGCAGTCTACTGTTGGTAGTTACAAGTAAGATAACCAGAAGTTCAACCAACTTGGCCCATGTGGAGCCTATACCAGGAGAACACCAGGACCATATCGATTAGCTTCACATACTTACACTACCTAAACCGGGTCTGAATCACATTCTCTTTCACTGTGAGGAGTGTAGGGACATCAGCCAACCTGTATAATAGGCACTAACAAGATCAAGTATTCTGAACATACCACTCTCCTCCCATGTGAACCTGAACTCCATTCTTCTTCGCTGTGTCTGGTTAGAATGCTGTGCTGAACATACACACATCAGTGTGCTGTATCAAATAAACCTAAAAGCTATGGAAAGGAAATGAACCTTTAAGAAGCCTGGACAGTCCATAGGGCTCTTAGGTCCCTCTATACACCAGAAGCTTCTGCATATGAATTGGCCGAGACATCTCTGCAGCCAGCTGAGTTCCATAGGCTGCAAAGTTATGCTCCATATCGGGGTCTGGGAATATGTATTTTTCCCTTACTGCTGGCCTCAACTTAGCCAAGCCAGCCACCCATGTTCCCTGCCGTAATCAGTGATTACCAAGGGTCTATGCAATATTTGCACAAAGGAAATAAGCAGACTGTCTTTGAAGACACAACTCCTTAATGACAGGAGACAAAAGGACACATCATAAATACAGATATTGTTGGTTTTTTTTTTTAAATAGGTAGAGTAATGCATTCATACTTGATCAAGCACATGAAAGACATCAGCAGTGCAGATACTGTCCAGGTCCTCTGCACAGAAATGAGTTTACCAAGAAGAGAAATGTATTTCTTTAAGCTGTTTTAATTTGGGGTGGTTTAATTGTTGGATGCACTATTTTAGAGGCAGAAGTACTATAGCAGTTTCAGAAGTTCTAAGCACATAACACCCCCATGACCTCCCCACCCGTTGTAGTCGGTGGAGTTACAGTAGCATAGGAGAGATCAGAAACATAGACAGAACATGTTTGTTAGAGTCTCATTAAGTGAGAACAAATTCTAAAGAAAAGGGATTAGTCTTCTCCAAAAATACAAGAGAAAAGGGAAGAAATCGGTGCAGTTTAAATCATGATTTTATAAATGTTAACATCCTAAACTTGTCTTTATATCCAACTAAACATCATATGTTGCACAGCAGTAAGACCTACGTTTTGTGGAACAGGAAATCGGTAAAACAGTTTTCCATCAGACATTACACCTGCTAGTGCCTCAGGACACACAGACTGACCAATGCCGGTAAGGCTGATGTGTGACAATCATAGGCAAATGGGATGCTCAGTTATTGCTTCTCACTCAAATGGGATTCCCTAATCACATTTTTTGGCCTAAAGTGCTTGGATTCTGAAAAAAAACTTAGCGATGCCAATCCTCTAGCAAGCCTGAGTGATAAATCAAGCAACTGCTCAACTCCCAGACCACCTTTAAGCTCAAATTAAGTATATGTCATCCCCTGTATGGTGGGAAGCGGAGACCACAGATATCTTTGCACCAGTCTGCAACCACTCTGGATCCACTGCTTGTCTTTTGAATGAAGACAATTTTAGCCCTCATGAAATAAGTACAAGAAAGACAGACAGATTTAGAGTCAAACCTGCTGTTAGGTGGAAGCTTGACTTAGTTTCATTTATCTCTCATTCATGACAAGAAATCAACAATTGGGTACAATTCACCCAAGTACTTAAAATACTCACCTGACAAGTATCCTGTGCATTTCACGTATACTAATCATAATCCCTTCTTAATCTGGCAAGAGGTGGATGTTTTCATCCTTTGTCATACTGAAACGTAATGTTATTGTAGAGCTATTTGCCCAGTCCCTGGTTATTGAACCTGCAGCATTCAGAATTTAACTGTGGAAGTGGTATTCTTGCCTTTCAGGGTTTATTTACAGATTTTGCCAGGTGAATGTGTAACCTGTGAACTATAATTAGGGATTCCCAGCTGTTACCAGAAAGCCTGGAATTCACACCTTGCAAGGTTTGAACACATTTCAAAATCACTACTGGCAATCCTAAAGCATTATTAAACTACCAAGGATGGAAAAGCGTAAGTTTAAAGTTGTATTTACCCTTTAGTCACTACGATTATAACATATGTATACATATGTTATATGTAGAGGTACACAGACCTCTTGAGTCCCTGTGATTTATTTCAGCACAGACTAATTCAATTGCCACCAGCTCAATACTGTATTTCCCTGGTTTGACCAGTAAGCAAAACTGGAAATCTCCGATTCTTTTTTGGTTTGATTGAAAATCATTATTTGGAGCCTGAGAGAGACAGCCTTGGTCTTTTATTTATGTATGTAGCTAGAAGAATCACAGGGCATAGAAGAGGACAGAATTATCTCAGATCCATTCCTCCATGTACTTCAATAATGATCCATTTTCTAAAAACCTTCAATTTAGAATGCTTACCCCATTTCCCATGGTAGCAATTACATGTGTTATCCTTAAACAGGTTTTATTCTAAATACAATTTAGACATCTGAGGATTTTCCAAAAATCAAATTGTAGTAGAATACCTGGACATTTAGCTTGTTTAAAGACAAACTTCCTCTAAATGCAAGCAAACAACATCCTCCATCGCCTCTGCACCCTTCCCCCACCACACACAGAGATTTCCCACCGGAAAAGCCAATTCTGAATTGTATGAATTCTTGAGAAGAGACAGATTTTACCATATAGAACACTGTTTTCATATTTTGGTTCATAACCACCTCAAGCACTATTTGACATAAACCCCCTCAGTAATCCCTTTACCATTCCCCACAGAAAAAACTAGTGAAAGACCTAGTTTTTACCATGCACAAAATTCCAGCTTCAGAGAGAGACAAGTTCTACATCTCAGTATTAGCAAAAGGGGGGTTGCATCTACAATTTCACAGAGACATCACACAAGCATTACCCAACCAGCACACCTGTCCAAATGACTTCTTCAAGCTACAGAAAAGCTTAAAAGAATAAACAGAAGAAAAATGTGAACAATTTCAGGATAAATGAGAAAAAAAAAATGAACATCATTCTTGTTAAGAGGCAGGTCTGAAGAGATCCCATCCCATAAAACCATGATAGCTTGATTCAAAAAGCCAGCCACAGTCCCTACTAACATATATCCTGAAACCATGCGCATATGTTCCCAGTTTGAACCATTTAGTTTGTTATTGTTTCTCATTTGATTCCTTGTCAATATTACCAAAGAGACATAAAACAAAAGCAATCATAGAATCATAGAACAGTTAGGGTTGGAAAGGACCTCAAGATCATCTAGTTCCAACCCCCCTGCCATGGACAGGGACACCTCACACTAAAGCATCCCACACAAGGCTTCATCCAACCTGGCCTTGAACACCGCCGGGGATGGAGCACTCACAACCTCCCTGAGCAACCGATTCCAGTGTCTCACCACCCTAACAGGAAAGAATTTCCTCCTTATATCCAATCTAAAATCAAGAGCTCCTTTTAAAAACTACAGACATGGGTAAGCATCTATATTCTTTTTCTTTTTTCCTGAAGTCCCTAAGTGTAGTAACTCAAGCTTTGGCTCTCTGCCTAAAACTACACCACCACCTTTAAGTTTTAATTCAGACTTTCACCTATAAAACTAATTGTGCCATTAGAAGCGACATAGGTACCAAATACTCCATAATTACATACTGCTAGATGCTTCCCGTTATTGAAAAACATTCTTCATTTCTTATACATTAAAATGGCCATTTGTTCCCATTACTGATCCCAATGGACATTGTGAAACAATGCAAAATTTAACCTAAGTATCTCAGCTGTGTTGCAGTTTGGATAGCTATATCCTCTCTACCCTAAACACCCTCTATTTCTCTCCTCTCTTCAATTTCATTTTAATAAATTAATCATTTCCCCAGTAAAAAACACTACCTAGTGCTGATGGCAAAGAAAAAGCACCTTGTTCCTCTCTTAGGATAGCAGAACAAGCCTTATCTCCCAAGGCTCAGGCTGGTTGTGGAGAGAGTATCCTGCCCACTTGAGTTGCTTCTCAATTTGAAGTGCTGAGTAAATACAGGAGATGAGCCAAAGCTGGGAGTAGCAAGTTTAAAAAAACACACTGCACCTCTCTTAAGTAGGAGGGTGCTCCAGCGTGGGAGGGGACAGCATTCACTGCCCTATAAAAACACAGATTGCAGTTGCAGTTGTGGAGTCACAGTCTCATCAGACTCCAATTAAGCCTGGGGCTGTGACTACAAGTTCTCTTTCAGCTGTGTCAGCAGAAGGGTTCCCATCAGCCTATGTCCTGATCACAGCTTTCCACCACCCTCTGGCTGGGGCTTGTTTCAGCCAAAAGTAAATCTGATTAGCATAAACAGCCTAATAACTGGTCTTTGCTAACACTAATGCAGTCCATGTTGACTGCAACAGGTTAAGGAAAATGTCACAGCAGCTCAGCTGCTATGTATCATAGGGCAGAGTATTCTTTCGGGAGGACACAGCCAGCCACCTGGAGGCTGGTCTCTTCTTCCAGCTTACCTGCAGCCAGAAAAGGATCTATGTCTACAGTAGTGGGTGGCTTCAGCAAAAACATATAAAGCAGGATGCACTTTAAACTGGAAATGGCAGGATAAACATCAAACAGGGTGGCATTAAACTGGAAAGATCCAACCTCTTGTCCTAAGGCAGAGTTCATATGATAGAATTTATACAGAGATAACCTAGCCACTCTTAAGGGCACAGAAATACTGAAACAAGTCTATTAGATCAAAGTATTGTTTGAAGAGATCTGACTTGTATCAAAGAGGCCTTTCAAAAACCTTCCATACCCCTACCATATTTTGTTGGTTGAAGTTTTCCACTGTTGCTAGATCCTACCAACACCAGTATAAATATTAGCGAAGAGGGAAGTGGTTGTCAAAGGTGAGCAGCAATAAGAAAAAAAAAACAGAAAAAGGAAAAAAAATTCAAACCAGCCATGCAAAGTCACAGAACCACAGTACTGTTAGGCTGTGAAGGGACTCTCTGGAGATCATCCAGTCCAACGCCCCTGCTGAGACAGGGTCACCCAGAGCAGGTTATACAGAAACACATCCAGGCAGGTTTTGAGTGTCTCCAGAGGCAGACTCCATGACCCTCATGGGCAGCCTGTTCAGTGCTCTGCCACCCTCAACATAAAGTTCTTCCTCATGTTGAGGTGAAACTTCTTGTGTTTTAGTTTATGGCCATTGCTCCTCATTCTGTTGCTAAATATCACTGAAGAGTTTGGCACTGTCCTCATGGCACCCGCCTTGGAGATACTTACATGTGTTAATGAGATCCCCTCCCAATCTTCTCTTCTCTAGACTATACAGGCCCATGAGAGACATGCTCCAGACCCCTAATCATTTCTGTGACCCTCTGCTGGACTCTCCAGTAGCCGCTTCTCTTTCTTATACTGAGGAGCCCAGAACTGGACACAGCACTCCAGATGTGGCCTCACTAGGGTCAAACAGAGGGGGAGGGATCACCTCCCTCGACCTGCTGGCCACACTCCTCACAGTGCCCCCCAGGATAGTATTGGCCCTCCTGTCCACAAGGGCTCACTGCTGGCTCAGAATCAACACTAGCCCTTCATCCAGGTTGATGATAAACAAGTTGAATAAAACTGGACCCAGTATTGATCCCTGGGGAACACCACTTGACAGGCCTCCAACTAGATTCTACTCCATTGATTGCAACCCTCTGAACTCCATCAATCAATCCAACGTACGGTAAGGATGCAGTGCAGGTAGTTACCTTGTTCTCTAACATCTAATCCACATTTTCAAAAGCAAAGTGTGCACCCAACTCCTGATCAGTTTTCTGTACTATACAAACCAAATAATCCTGGCTGCAGGATCTTAGAAGAGACTGTACTGCTGAGTGGGTTTGAGAGGTACAAGTGTTAATGGGGTATGACAAACCAGAGAGGAAAAGAGTCGTCACTTTGCTGCTTTTCCTGGCTGGAGTAGGGCTGATCTTTCCCTGCCTCTACAGAATTTGGCACCCAACACCGAGCTTCATGGCACTTCGGAACTACACTTTCAGCTTGTCAAGTGGCCACTGCCTCAGATCGCTCAAGTTTTCCAAAGGGTCACAACACCACCAATGTTATTACTCCAAGCAAGACAGCACCCTGGGTTTGTCAGCACTCAGTTCATTTAAACATCAGGTTAAAGCTGGGAAGATTAGAAGCTTATCATAACAAAAAAAAAAGGTGAATACTGAAGGTGGGTTGCAACAATGGAAACAAGATTACAAACTGAAATACCAGGCTGGGAATTCAAGAGACTCACTCCCAAGTCCCTGTCCATTAAGCCTACATCTTCCCTTTCTTCAAAACAAACTTCCAAACTAGTCACAAATCTTTAGCCTGCAGTAGCTCTAGTAATTCATATTTTCCTCCTGGGCTTGGCTTTTCTCTACCTTCTTTCAGTACAGGTAAAATATTTGGTGACTGGTGCTGGAACCAGTGCAAGGCAAATCAAACATTTGGGGTATCTCGGGAAGAGAAGATAGATAAAGGGCTGAGAGGAGTTAATTTTCAAGACCATTGAAAAAACCTTTATAAATATAGTATCACAAGAAATGTTCACTGGATGCACACCCTCTCTGTCTCTGTTTAAGCTCTCCACGGGAACAAACACAGCACATTAATAACATAGGTGAAAGAACTGGCATGTAGAGTCTTTGTCTGAACTATATTCCCTACTCTCTTATGTCAGCTTGGAGACTTGAAACAAGTGGGTTGCTTCATCCATCACTGTCTTTTATATATCCGCAAGGCTAGATCCAGCAAACAAAAATCTACTTCAGATATTTCTCTTAAGCATAAAGGTAGTATGACAGCTTAAATAAAGATGGTTTTAGTTTTCTCTTTCTGTTTCATAGACTTTTTCCTTGCAGCAAATTTCTACTGTTTCAGTCAGAAAGAAATGACGTTGATTTTTTTTCCTGATATCTCTGCATAGCTTTATCCAGGGCACCCAGTCTTTGATTTGCAGAGCCAGTGATCATGACTAAATGGATTGTTAATCCAGATGGCAGTCCAGTTCCTTCACCCTTTTCACCTTCAGGAGCCTTCTCTTCTCCAGGCTGACCCAGCCCAGCTCTCTCAGCATCTCCATGTCTGTGAGAATTGTTCTTAAGAGCCCTTTGCAGCTAAATGGGAATTCCACTGAAAAATGACATTTCTTGTTTAAATCAGTCCCCACTTCCCATTCCGCCCCCATGGAAGTGACCAGAGCTAGAACATGATGTATAAAGTTATTTCAGTGGGGCTGAATGCATTTCTAAAGTACCAGAACTGACTCCCATGGATGGCTTGCCTCACGCCTGGTTCTTTCCTCCCTCCCTTTCATTTAACCCCAATTTAGGTTTCCTTTTGCCTCCACCCCCGTTGTTTGGCTTCGAGATGAGCTGAGGTCCGGTCTCCCTCTAGTGGTTCAACACTCTCCATGCAGCCCTGAAGCAGAGCGGAGCTTGGGCCTTTTGAGGTTCCAGAGCAATCTCAACAGCAGGGGAAAGGCTTGGTCCTCCCTTTCCGGCCAGACTTTGGTCAGGCAGCAGCAGGTATCCTGCAGCGAGGAGTTCTGTGAGCTGCTACAACCAGCGGATAATGGAAAAGGGATTTCTAAACCCAGATCTTATCCCTTCCCTTTTTAGTGGTGTTCAGGAGAAGCCAGCCAGCATCCTCGCAGTTCAAAATGCTTTTGGAGATGTGCATCAAGAGGACAGCTGTCCTCTTCTTTATTCCTGAGCCGTCTCCGCATCATTTTTCATTAGCAATCAGAGCAATTATTAGTACATCTCTTATTAGTTTTAGCTGCCATTGAATGCTGTACTTGGTGGTAGCATTTAGTTTTCTGCAGCAAGAGCCAGGGTCAGGGATCTGCATGCGGCCTCTCAAGGATGAAAGCTGGTCTGCATCTCAGAAGTGTTACAGTTCCTGCCACAGTTCCAAGGCAAAAAGGCTCACCAATGCCATGGCAAGAAATGTGATCAGCAGCCATGCGAAATAAAGGGACGAGCTGTATCTGGTCTAGTGGGTGATTCTGTCACCTGGATCTAAGGTCAGTACTGCTGTTTACCCTCCTGTTTCAAAGGAGTTAACACAGGAGTATACTCCAGGTGCAATCGTTCATGGACAGAAAAGACCTGGGAGGTCTGAGATGTCTCTGGATTTTCCTTGCAAGGGGAGCATGGCTCCACGGGTGCAGGTTCCTGGGTCTAGAAAGCATCCTGAGGGAGCAAACCATAAGACAGTGCTGCAGCATCTGTGTGCATCTGCAGCTCTTGGCTAGCTTTGAAAATGATGCTGCTGCAGGAATCATGCCAGAAGACCTCTTCAGAGGAGAGGGAATGTGCTACAGCAAATACCTGCAGCAGCTCTATGCTTTGAACACAAGGAGAAAGTTAAGAGCCCAGAAGATACAAGAATCAACCATAACAGACATCAGGAAGACCTAAGGCTGAGACAAGCCTTAAACATACAAACCATGTCTAATGTGGCCAGTATCAAAATGAGCCTTTGAAAATACACCAGCTCCAGCCCTCTCTCAGTTTCTCCACCACCATTTTGTGTCCCACCATGGCTGGGGAAAGGCAATGCCTTGCAGAGCTCAAATAGTCAGCAAATAGCCAGGAGGAGTTATCTCCTATCAGTGCTCCTGGCACATGACTGGTGAGGTGTCCTGCAGTGTCCATTCGCTCGTGGCTGTGAGAGCAGCGATGCTGGTTGAGGAAGCACCCCTGCCCCTCCTTAATGTATTTCCCCAGGGTTGAGCTTCCTCTGCCACCAGTGGCGTGGTTCATGCCACCCCCTTTTGACTGAGGAGCCTGCAATAGCCAGGTGAAATGCTCATCTGCTGTGCAGCCCTGCAGCAGTTCCTCTGGTGATGGAACAGCTTTGGGTTTCCAGTGCCTGATACCTCACTGGGCAATGCCCACTGACCTCCCTTGCCCAATAGGCTGTGCTCATTGCTTGGAGGGGACCTACTGGCCTGGAGCATCCTGAGGTCTTCTCTCTGCCTTCATAGACCACTGCTTCTGCTGGAGCTGGCGTGGGGACTGTCATCTGAATGGGCCCCCAGTCCCATTCACAGAAAGGTGAGTGCTGTGGTTTCCAGACAGTTTTGTGATTGTTACAACTGGTTTTCACTCTGAATCACAGTAATTCTCTCATGTTCCATAGTTCTGTTCCACCAGCAATGCTAAGAAGATGTGGCACTGTGACCCTGTCATCTGCTGACTCTCTGACTGCTCTGTGGTTGCAGTACCCTGAATTGCTGTCTTGGGCAAGCGCATTTCCCCTTCCCATGTTCCAGGTTCTCTCAAAGCACCTTCAGGAGTATTTCTGCATTGTCTGTCTGTGCATTACAAAGCAGCCTTTGAGATTAACTCCTTGTTATCAGTGGATAGTCAATATAGAGCTTGGTTTGAATACTTCTCCTGAGTTTCCAGGGACTGATTTTGCCTTCCTTATGACTGCTTCTTGGGGGATGTTTGTAAATTAGTCAATGACTTATTAGTACACCCAGCTCATTAATCCCCAAGCACCATCATTTTCATGTTATGAGCCTTGTTAGTACTTTAGCTTTCGAAGTCTCCCAGCTCCTGGGTTGTGATAGTTTCACTACTGTACAAAAACCACTTCACTTTACATCATCCTCAAATGTTGTTCACATATTCCTATTGTCTGTATCAAGGCAATCACTACCAGTGTTAACCATGAGCAGTCAAAATCAAGCCTGAAGGGAGTTCAGCTCATAACATCTCTTTGGTGTGATGCTTCCCATCCACAGCTTGGTGCTGTGGTCACCAGATGAGGGCAGCTATGTTGCCCATCAGCCTGGCAAGGCTTCAAGGGAGGGACAAATCATGTTACCAGGCACAAAACAGCTGGCTGTGATCATCAGTCTCACCAGGATATGTCTGAGCATCTCAACACGAGCTACCAGTAGGCAAAACTATGACGAAGTTTTATCTGCAGAGACCTTGTGTGTCTCCAGGTGTGGCTCTGGGGTCTCTATCTGATTCCTGGACACCACTAGGTCAGGATCCGCATGCTTCTCTCCGCCTCGTCTCCTTACCAGCTACCCTCTAGGCTCTCGCAGATGCTTATAGCCCCTTTCTTCATCCACTTACAGGTTTTACCACCTCTGCCTTGGACCAAGGATGCTCACTCAGTGTTTTCCCTTGCCCCTGCAGTTCTCAGCCTGTCTCAGCCCTGTGAGTGCTGTCACCGTGCGGCACAGTGCAGGGGGCACTTGCGCTGTTTTCTTGCTTGCTGGCAGCTCTCCATCGGGGTAGTCTGGGGGCACTACAGGGAACCGGCGCCTGCACAAAGTGTGTTACTGCTTGCAGCGTGCTCCAAAGGACCTTTTACTGACACCAGCACCTTCCACACCTTGTCTGGAAAAGTGATTTTCTTAGTGCAAGAAGCCAGTGACGCCTAACACTGCTGTAAGGTAAAGCACCAGTTTTGCCTTTCTATTTGTTCCCTCCCATTTGATGTTATTCAGATGTGTTGTGAAACTGCACATTTTTCAAATATCTGAGCGTAGGAGAGCTATGGTTAATGGCCAGAACTTTCCCTCTCTTCCCTCATCCTGGAGACAGGGCTCTGTTTGGTGGTCTCGGCTCCCTGACTCTATTTTGTCTGATTTAATTAAAAGCCGTGTCGTTGGTGTGAGATTTCTTGTGCCGATTCCTTTAAAATTCTGGAGTTTCTGGGTTCTTCATCCTTACTGAAAGCTGTGATTCAGTAATTGGGGAGTGTTCAGGACATACCTGGACAGTTTTGTTGGTTTTATCAGCAGCAGCACTGGGTGATCTCACTTCTTTGCTTGTAATTCGTAGGCAACTTTTCATGTCTAAGGGCAGAATTTGCTAAGACCTCAGCAACACACAGAAACTGAGCCACAGGTGATGCGCTTCCAGAGCTCTCTCTACTATAGCCCTCTCCGTACTCCCACAGCATCAACGCCATGAAATACTGCATCATGTTAGCCCCTGCCTTCCCTGCTTAGATGGGCCAGAACCGCTAAATCTTGATGGCTGCTCACATAGAAGCAAGAATCTGGATTTTCCTTGCATGTTATTTTTGCTTTTTGTGTCCGTCCTGCTCTCCACAGACTTTCTCCTGCAGCATCAATTTCCTCATTTAAAGTTTAACCCATTGCCAACATCCTTTCCTTTCAAGGGTGTCCTGGGTTGAGCAGCAGCAGTCAGTTTTCTCCTTCTTAGGAGCTAGTGCAGTGCTGTGTTTTGATCTTTTGGCCTGGGAACAGTGCTGATAACACCGATGTTTTCGGTTGCTGCTCGAATGTTTGGTCTGGCCAAGGACTTTCTGAGCCTCATGCTCTGCCAGGGAGGAGGGGAGGCTGGGAGGAAGCAGAGACAGGACACCTGACCCAAACTGACCAAAGAGGTATTCCATACCACAGCACGTCATGCCCAGGATGTAACGGGGAGTTACCTGGAAGGGCTAGAGGGACTGCAGGGTTGGACGAGGTATCGGTCAGTGCTTGGCTGGGGGAAGTGGGGCGAGTTATCTGTTGGCTGGTGCTGAGGTGTTGTATTCTTTTCCCTTGTTATTTCCTTTATCATTATTATTATTGGTGGCAGCAGTAGTGATTTGTGTTATACCTTAGTTACTAAACTGTTCTTATCTCAGCCCGTGGGAGTTGCATTCTTTTCGATTATCCTCTCCATCTCTCCAGGAGCAGGGGGAGGGCAAGAAGGGGGGGGAGTGAGCAAAAGAGGTTTGTGGTTGGGTTTAAACCACGACAGTTCTTTTTGGCGCCCAACGTGGGGCTTGAAGGGTTGAGATAACGACGGAGATGATCAGATTAATAGTCGTCACAGTGCTGATTTATTGGCTCTCAAAGTTGTTTCTCTTGCTCTCAGAGCTTCAGAATGTAGTACATTACTTAGAGCCGGTATTCCCTGTGTTAGTGTTTATCAAGTGTGGGGCTTGGACTAAGGTTCTTGTTTCGCTGTACTTTATGGCAATGGCTTGTAATACGGGTGGGCTCCAGCAGCAGGGAGAGATGGACGTGGCCGTGGCCTTGTACCCGGCCGTCCCGCTGCTCTTCACCGTCCTGGCCCTTGTCCTCGCCTCTGTCTTTGTGAAGCTGCGGGGAGCCGAGGGGGAGCGGCCCCGGGAGCCGGCGGCGGCCGAAGCGGCCCGGGAGAGCGGCCCCGGGGACCAGGCGGCGGCGGGAGCGGGGCCCGAGGCCGGGAGGAAGGCGGCTGCTGAGCAGCGGGAGGAGGCGGCGGAGGAGCCGAGCCCCGCGGAGGAGCCGAGCCCCGCGGAGGAGCCGAGCCCCGCGGCCGAGCCCAGCCCCGCGGCGGCCGAGAGTTTTCGCCGGCAGCCGCCCGCCGAGCCCCAGGAGGATGCAGGAGCCCAGGCAGCATTTCCCAGCGAGGCAGAGGAGGAAGAGCTGCACCCAGGGAAAGAGAAGCTGGTGGTGGGAGAGCCGGCAGGCACAGCAGCTGCACCAGCCCCAGGGACAAGTACAGCAGCGTCATTTGAGAGTTCTGAAGGGTTTGAATGGCCTCTGGGTACCCTTGGGACCTGCCTGCTGGTTGTGATGGGGATCAGTATGTTGGCACACACACAGAGTGTGTGGGGCGAGTTATCTGTTGGCTGGTGCTAAGGTGTTGTATTCTTTTCCCTTGTTATTTCCTTTATCATTATTATTATTGGTGGCAGCAGTAGTGATTTGTGTTATACCTTAGTTACTAAACTGTTCTTATCTCAGCCCGTGGGAGTTGCATTCTTTTCGATTATCCTCTCCATCTCTCCAGGAGCAGGGGGAGGGCAAGAAGGGGGGGGGAGTGAGCAAAAGAGGTTTGTGGTTCGGTTTAAACCACGACAAAGGGACAGAGAGATTATGCCTTGCTGAGACACTAGCAGAATGCAGTTGTCCAGCCCTGCTTGTTGGAGCTGCTGATGGGCTGCGGCTGCTGCTCCCTACAATTGTTAGCCAGGGTCCTGTGCAGGAAAACCAGAAAAAATGTGCGGATGACAGTGTTTCTGTCCTCGTGGGTTGCTATTCCAGTGCTGTGCAATGGCTGCTGGTTTGTTGTGACCCATGTTTCATGGTTTGTTGTGACCCACGTTTCATGGTTTGTTGTGGCCCAGGTGCTGTTCCATTTCCTGGGAGCGCTCATGGAGCTGATGTTTAGTTCTGAGTGAAGAAAGGGGTCAGAAACCCACCGTTAACATCAGTATAACTTGACATGTAAAGCAGATAATAATTTTTTGTCCCTGGTATTATCTGCATCTTCAGGTAATTAGAAATTGCTCATCTTTGGGTTGCACTGTAAGTATCCTGTTGTAAGGCAGATCTCACATCATGGCAGGTAAGTCTCTTTCCACAGTCCCTAGTATAAGTTTAGCATTAATAATAGAGGACTCTGTACAACGGTGATAAATGAATATTTATTTATAGATATATTACTATGAGATGGCTTTGGTGTCACTTGCCAAAGACTGCTTCCTTTTCTGTTTTCATGGCATTCCGTGCAAGCAACGGAAGATAATATTTAATGGTGACTGGGATTGTGAAGTCAACAATTTCTGTTTTACAATAAGAAAAAGAAACAATTTCTTTTAACTTAGAACATGAACAGTGGGAGGTGTCAGTTTGCTTTCTACGAGAGAAAAACACCTCATACCGGTCTATATGCAGCAAGCCTGGCTATGTGTAGGAATGCCACCTATAAATCTTTAGCTCAGTTGTTGCACTGGTTTTGGTACCAACAGTAAGCTGTGTGGTGCTTAGCTGCTGGCTGGGGTGCAACCGTGGAGCCAGAAGACACTCAGAGTCAAGGACCATGAAGCCAAATGGGATACAGCCATCACATGCATTTCAAAACCTTGTTTTGTTTCCCATGCTGACTCTATGGGTCATTTCCTTCTGGTGCCCCAAGATTTCCATTTGTGGCTTAACTGTTTTGAGCTGCTCTCTTGTCATTTCCCTGTGGGGCGGGAGGATACACAATGCATAGTCAGCAATCCCAGGTATTACAGAGATTTGTAGTTGGAAAGCCAGACATTTACATTGAAGCATGGTCAGGGATCCAGCTAGGAAAGCTTAAGGCTCTCTGTATAATCATAGACTGGTTTGGGTTGGAAGTGATCTTAAAGATCATCTATTTCCAACTTTCCTGCCATGAGCAGGGACACCTTCAGAGTTAAATGTCTCAAAATGAAGTGCAGGAAAGCTGTTGACCCCCACTGTGCATTGTCAAGCACCTGGAAGAGAAAAAGCGCTGAATCCAAAACAATGCTTCATCACACAGGGCAATGCCGAGAAGCGCTCAGTTGTGGGTCTGCCCTATCTGTGCAGAAAGGCCTCACTCTCATCAAACCTCCCCTGAAAACTGCTCATGGATTGTAAGAGTGGGATTAGGGCTGTGTCTGCTTCAGGTTGCTCACTGCTGTTTTCTGGGCATCAACGCTCGCTCTGCGTGAAGCTGTGACCACTTGAGCAGATGAGGTCACTTCTCACCAGACAGGACACCCACTGAAGAGCTGATCCCATTGAAGTACAGCAAACCTGTCACCAGGGCTTACTGCAGTCGCTTGGGTGAGATCAGATCTTCACAGATTTGTACCTGACAGACACAACGCTAAAGCTCTGTTCTGGGGCCTATAATGCTTTGCAGGGCTCAGTTTTTCCATGCAGTAATGGCTTTAGTTATACCCACAATGACTTTAGTCTCACAAATGCCAAGGTGTTGCCCCAGGCTCATACAAGTGTTACAGGGCAGGAATGGGGCAATAGTCATGGTGATAACAGCAAGCTTTGAAATTATACATCTTGGCAGGACACTACCAGTGTATGGTTTCATGTGAGCAGCACAGATGTATTAGGTTTGGCATTGTAGTACATGGGTTTTTTCTTGGTGTTAGCTGACCACATATACAGCAGTACCAGAAGTGGAGTTCTGTATTGCTGTATGGGTGCTCAGTTTCCTATGTTTAGTTGCATGTGATGTACCAAGAGGTGCATGATGGAAACAGTGGCCTTATCATTTATTCTCAATCCCACGTGGCTCTCCCTCTTGAAGCTGTGATACAACAGTCTTAAGACTATGGTCAAAGCTGGGGTCAAGTCACTGAGGACAGAAGGACAAAATTCAAGTTAATATCAGAGCCCTTAGAGATGATTGCCCCTTTTGCAGGTACGTCTACAGCTACAAGAATTGCAAATACTGTAGAAGGTCCCATTCCCTTTGTCTCCAAACTTCAGCAGCATTGGTGGCCCTTAACACCTGCAGTGTGCTACACCTTGGTTATGTCATGACTTGATCTCTGGCTGGCTGGGATTCTTGGCTTTGGTTCATCTTGGACCTCATTGACGTACAGGTGGGGAACAGAGATGGAAATTCTTGAAATTCCTTAGCTGCAAAGTAATAGCAAAATGCATCCAAACAGCAGTTAGAATTTGCTAAGCATGCACAGATATGAAGACAGGCTCTAACTTCCGAGAGCAGAGAACAAGCTCCAGCAACACTCACTGCAAAAAGCGAGAGTAGGGCAATGTAGAAGGGTGAAAAACATACAATGAACACGCACAGATTCACAGAAATAATGCAGATTGCTTTCTGGATTAATTTTGTCTCATGAGAGCTCGTGACCGTCTTCTTCTTGAGATATCTGATAACTTGTACTGAACAAAAAGTCACAATCACTAGGGGAATAAAATAGATAAATATGACAAACATTAACAATAGATAACTAGGTTGAGCGGATTGCTTCCGAAAGCAGAATTTTTCCTTTTTGTCATGAAATTGTGGATGAAAGTAGGAATAAATCATTAGTATTATCCAAAGAACCCCACAGATAGAAGCTGATCTCAGTGGGGATCGAAGAATCTTTGCTTTTAGAGGGAACTTGATTTCAATGCATCGATCAGTTGCAATCAGGGTGATGATAAGGATGCTCATAGACATATTTGTAAAGCAGATGTTCTGTATGGTAAAACACAGGTTGTCTATGGGATGCTCGTACCTGGTAAAATACATCAAGAAAGGCAGAGCAAAGAGCATGCAACTGTCTGCAACTATGAGGTTGATCATGTACACCCTGGACTCGGTCCATCTCTTGAGTTTGCAGCAGAAGACCCAGAAGGCAATCATGTTCAGTGGGATCCCCAAGGAGAGCACTGGGATGTAGACTGTAAGTTGGAACAGTGCAATGCCATTCTGCATGTCGTCGTCTTCGGTGCAGTTCTCCGTGTTGGGTTGCATCTGCAAGAAAAGGGGGCAGGCATGAGACTGAGCTTGGGGCAGGTTGTCTGGGCTGGATCCTGCTGCAGTGCCATGCTCTCATGGCTCTGTGGCTGCTCATGCCCCTGCACTGCAGATGTAGGCTCATCAGCACCGTCTACCCCTCAGCTATCAAAGCAGCTCAGCAGCAGCTAACACAAAACCACAAAGGCAATTGTCTCTTGCAGCTATTACAGGGTTAGCCCTGCCTTGTCCTCCATCCAGTCCTAGTTTGCACAGCTTGACTAATAGCAAAGGGTCTGGAAAGCAGAATGATCATCTCTGTGGTCCCCTATCTTTGCTGCTGCTGTAGTCATCTGAGAGCCACTGGCTTTAAGGCAGCCCAAAGCAGAGCTGGGCAGCATTCCCCCTTTGTCCCCAAGGCCCTTGCTTTGCTGCTGAAGCCACCCTTTGCTCTGGGTGTTGCCAGGCTTGTGAAACTCAAAAGACTTTAGTCCTTCCAGATCTGGGAGTAGCTCAGGTGGCTTTATATACTCCTGGGGTGGTGGGAATGCTGCTGCAGGCTGCTGGGTGCAGACAGGTGAATGCTGTGGGCAGGCTGTGTCCAACCATGGCAGCAGAGAATCAGCCAGGTTGGAAGAGACCTTTAAGCTCATCCAGTCGAAACGTTCCCCAGCACTGCCAAGGCCACCACTAAACCATGGCACTGAAGACCTCGTCCACACAGTGTGTGAACGCTCGCAGGGACGGTGTCTCCAGCACTGCCCTGGGCAGCCTGTTCCAATGCCTGGGCACCCTTTGGGGAAGGAATTGTTCCTGATCTCCAGTCTAAACCTTCCCTGGTGCAGCTTGAAGCCGTTTCCTCTTGACCTATTGCATATTCCTTGGGAGTAGAGCCCAGCCCCCTCCTGGCTCCATCCTCCTTTCAGGCAGTTGTAGGGAGCAATAAGGACCCCCTGAGCCTTCTCTTCTCCAGACTAAACCCCCCAGGTCCCTCAGCCGTTCCTCATCACTCTTGTGCTCCAGGCCCTCCACCAGCTCCTTTGCCCTTCTCTGGCCCCGCTCCAGCACCTCAATGTCTCTCTTGTAGTGAGGGGCCCAGAATTGAACATGGGATTTGAGGTGCAACCTCACCAGTGCAGCGGTCGATCACTGCCCTGGCTCTGCTGGACACACTATTGCTGATACAGGCCAGGATGCTCTTGACCTTCTTGGCTGCCTGGGCACAAGCTGGCTCATATCATGCTGTCACAAAACCACTCCTCTCTCTGCAGGATGCTGGGGAGGAATTGTTCAGCAGAAGTACCACCAGCCCCAGCAGACAACAGATCTCCAAAGAGAGAAAGGAATGTGCGCACGTGTCTGATCTCAACCTTCAAAGACAGGAAACCAAAATGTTGCTAGAGCAGAAAACACAAATCCAAGAACTCAGACTATCTCCTGGTATTCCTTTAGATATTCAGGGCATCTGCTACCATCAATGAGGCTGTGGAAGATGAATCACATTCAGACTGCAGTTTGTAAAAGAAATGTTTACACCAAGGCAGGTAGAGAAAACACCCAGAATCTTAAAATCTCTTACAAATACATTGCCTTATAAGTCAGCAGCTTGTAAACATCAACTTAATAGTTAAATTGTAGTGAAAATGCCCAATTGCATGAACTATGTGAACTGGTTTTAGTGTCGGAGACTGGGAGATGGATCTGGCAACCACAGAGGAAAGCACAGCACCTGCCCTAGTACCAGAACTGATGTGTCATTACTGAACCACAGAGATATGGTCATTTTTTGGTTGGAATTTATGGAGGAACTAATATACAGCTGGTGTCCTGGCTCTTTTGGGCTTTCAGCCTCACAGGTCCTTGGCTGCATTGTGGTACCCCCTACCTTGCAGCTGTTCCCTGCCAGCCTCCTGTGGGTATCCCACAGTGAAAAAGTCACTTTCTGCATGCAGAGCACTGCTTCAAGGAGCAGCTGAGCCCTGTGTGACCCCATCAAACCCCCTATGTAAGCACAGAGCCGGCAGTGGTTCCCAATGTAACGTGCTGCAGCGTGCCTGGAACTGGGTATCTCCATGCGTGCAGACAGGAACTGGTGTCAAAGCAAAGCTAGGGATGAAGACCCCCCTGCATGACACAGGCGTCTGCAAAGTAGGAGGACACCAAAGCACCTGTGTGCAGGTGAGGACTGAATTAGAATGGTTTGGGCTGGACGGGACATTAAAGCTCACCCAGTTCCAACCCCCTGCCATGGGCAGGGACACCTTCCACTAGACCAGGTTGCTCCAAGCCCCGTCCAGCTTGGCTTTAAACACTGCCAGGGATGGGGCAGCCACAGCTTCTCTGGGCATCCCTGTGCCAGGGCCTCAGCACCCTCACAGGAAAGAACTTCTGCCTAGCACCTAATCTAAATCTCCCCTCTGTCAGATGAAAGCCATTCTCTGCTTGTCCTGTCACTACAGGCCCTTGTCAAAAGCCCCTCTCCCAATTTCTTGTAGGTACTAGATAGCTGCTCTAAGGTTTCCCTGGAGCCTTCTCTTCTCCAGGCTGATTCTCTCAGCCTGTCTTCATAGAAGAGGTTTGTTACAATAATCTTCAGTCTCATGCATGTATGTTAACAATCAGGCTAGTGCTTCTATTATGAGGTGAGAAAGCACACCCGAAAGTATGCATTGAGCAAAGCACACACCGGTGTGGGAAGAAGTAAAAGCCATTACCTGCTGCTTGTGGGGCCGTCAGGGTGGTTTAATCCTCTGAAAGGTTGCAGCGAGGATGCAGGTGTTGTGGCAGGAGAGAGGATGAGCCAGGGCCGTGGGTACCACTGCAGTATGCTACTCCATGCAGGGCACAGCTGCCTCAGAGCCTGCTGCCGGCAGCTGAAACACAGCAATGAGCTCTTGTTCCCTTAAAGCGCTCCACTTATTACCTACTTTTTGGGACAGTCGAGTCTTTGGTGCCCTCTGCTGTTCTGCTCGCATCAGCTGGATGCTTCACCGTCACCCCTACCCACCCAGCCTGTGCTCCCCAACTCGCCTCACAAAAACCCCAGCAATTAAAATTTAATGTTTTCAGTAGTGGAAAAACAAATACTTTCTGAACTAAAACCCATAATGGTTGTAAATTGCCCTTCTGGCAGCAAAAGGGGGCACAGCAGGGCTTGGCAGCCTCCGGTGTGGTTGCAGAGTGTGTGCAGTGGGGGGCTGACAGCCTTTCTGAGGGGACAAGTCAGTGCTTGTGCACCCTATGACAGTGAGAGCAGGGTGAGAGGTCCCAGCGTGCTTCTCTTCAGTGTCTTTACAAGAAGGGTGACACACTTTATGGGCTGGATCGTCCTCTGTGAAGCAGTCAGGTGTGTAACACTGCTCATCAGCATCAGTGCAAAGCCCAAGCTGGTAATGACAGTCACTGGTCGGAGATACTGGTGAGGCAGTGCGCATGCTATTGGGACCCTTAGAAACTTGTTTAAGAGTATGCCCCAGTGGGACTTTCCAGTCATTTTGATGGGTTTTGTTGTCTCTTGGCTGCAGCAGTTGCAGTCCTATCTGTGAGAGCCAGGCTCTAGCTTCCTCAGGATTTGTGCCATTAGTTCATGTCTTCTGAACTCACAGTTCCATAGGTGACAACAGCAGATGGAGCAGCAGCCATGGGCTCCCTGAAGGCAGATGCAGATCGCATGCATGGGTGGCAAAGGTCTAGACAGAGTTGAGAGTGCTTCCTCCGGGGTGTGAGCAGTAGCCCATTGGGGAGGTGTCTGTGTCAGGGCTCAGCCCTGATACCTCCTGGAATTTGTACCTTTATGGCACCGGGTAAGTCCTGCTTTCATCCTTCACATCTATATGATGCATTGACTTGAAGACGAAGGGCAGTCACCAGAGTCTAGGCTGTTTTGCAGGGCCATGTACTTAATAATATGCTGTTACTGCCTGAACACTCCCTGCTGCCCTCCAAAGGAATATGAAAGAAATAAACTGTATTATTTTAATAATGCAAACAACCTGAAACACACGATGAGGTAAAACACAATACATTCTTTTTGTATGTGTTGACAACAAGGATCAGTAGACTTTAGCTGCAAAATGAACTAAAATGGAGAGACATACATGGGTCTCTTGTAAGAGTAACTTCTTGTTAGGAGTAGATCTTGTAAGAGTAACTAGAGGGTGGAATGGAGACAAGTTAACAACCAGTGATTTCATACACCCTTTTACAAGGCCCTGTGAAATTAAGAGAAGCATTGGGTATAAATTGCAATTAACTTAGAAATGCTAAACCTAACAAAGATCTTGCGCTATCCCTGGAGACATTCAAGGCCAGGCTTCTGGGCCTTGAAATCTAGTTTAAGATTTCTCTGCTCATTGCAGGGGGGTGGACTGGGTGAGCTTTGAAGGTCCTTTCCAACTAAAACCATTCTATGACTCATCATTTCTCTATTTATCCTCTCCCCAGGATGCTGGGGAGGAATTGCTCAACAAAAGTACCACCAGCGTTTGATATGCAAACATTTTTGTGCTCTTTACCTCTTACAATAATAAACACAAATAGTCACAATAGTGTCTGTACCAGACAGTTTAATCACAGCAATGTGCTCAGCATCCAGAAAGAGAAGGTGTTAGGTACCAGAAGTCCTTGGGGACTTTTATTACTGGAAACGGGATCCTTGCCAAAATCTGCAAACTGTATGTAGAGAAAAGACAAGATAAATTGATTCTTAGGACAGGATCGTGCCAGACTTATAATTTTCAAGAATCTTTTTTGATTTCAACCTAGCAGCAGATCAACTTAATATGTGAATTTGTTGAAAAATGAAGAATGGAGGGGGCTGGGTAAAATAGGTGACACTTTAAGCTATAGGAGCCTCTGCAGAAAACAAATTTCTATTGGCAGTCAAGGTAACAACCATAAACAGGTGGTCGGAGGGGAAAATTACTTTTTGCTGTAACACAGATCATATATAGATGACTGATTTCTTTTTCAAATTCAAGCCCAAAAGGGTTGTTTATACGTATATTCAGCATCTGACCTAGCTCTTGAAGAGATGAGGAATGGTGGCTGAAGGGCTCTCAATGTTTCTTGGCAAGGAGTACAGGGTAACAATCAGTGTAAGTAGAAATAGTTCAGAATGTTGCTAACAAAAGCAAAGCTGTTCCTTCAGGTAATTTGTAATGCTTGCCCTCTTAGGTGCCATCAGAAAGTTTTTCTTACAGTGCTTTATATGTCAGCTGTGAAGCCGCTTTGGATACCCATTACTTTCCTTTACTTGGGATGTGCTAGAAGTACCTGCGTCTATAGAAATCTAGGGACTGTGTGTTTGCATGAATAACGAATGTCCTGCAATGTGGGCTCAGCTTCTTTAATGCGTCAGATCCTTATGCAGATAACTGTCCTCTGTAAATGGTCTGGAAATCATGCTGATGTAAACAAAAGCTTCAGAATGTAATGTGTTAGCTTACATAGCTTCTTCCAAATCTAGAGACAATAAGCAGAAAGTATCTCCACTTATTGTCCTATTGATTAGTATAGATATTACCAAAGGGACTCTTTCAACATACTTTCAGCATACTCAGTTTCAGTGATTTAGTGCTCAACTGTGGCAGCTAGGTTTGTACTTCCATTACCTACCACTCCTAAGTGGTTTTTATCCTGTACTGCATTTGCCTTGAGTTGTTTAACTTTCCAGATCATGCAAAATCTCCATGGGTTCAACACAGTACAGTTTATACTAAGAGGAAAGTAATTGTGTGAAATGTATAAGATCCTCCTACCATTATTTTCCCTGAGGACTTGGACTTTCAGTGGTGCTACACTGACAACATTTCTCTAGCTTTGACTTTCCTTTTGAGTCTCCTTTTAGTTGTGTTATTTGCTAAACTAATGTAATGTGCTGCCTTAAATGGACTTTCCCATTTAATTTTAATGAGTGGAAAAGAGATAATTGTCCTTGATCTGTTCTGCTACTGCTCATCAGGCTTGCTTTGCAGGATCGTGGGTTTCTTGGAGAGTCCCACATAGACAAACCCCATAATAGTGAAGGAAATGGTAGTTGTGTGAATTTGACCTATCTCCTGCAGAAGTGTCTTAACTGATGGGTTCTTTTACTCTAAAATCAGTATTTGAATATTGCTCTAACATTGTTATAAAGCCATGATTTGATGCAAGCGTTATGGACCATATGGATGTGTGACTGCTGATATTACTCAGCTGCACGTAATATATATATTATATATTTATATATTTATATATTATATATAAATATATATTTTACATATATATGAAATATATTTCTGTAATATATTAAATATATTTATGTAATTTTTATATATTATGTAACTATATAAGTAGAAATTAAACATATCCTGGGGTTTTCTTATTTATTTTTAATTTGGAAACCTGAATTTTACCTTCTACCTTTTATCTATAGATAAAGCTTTTAAAGTAACATCATTCAGTGAGCTCCTTATTTGTTTTTCTCTAAGAAAGCCGTACAAACCAAAGCAGTACAAACCTTCAGTACAAACTATATAAGCAGGTGAAATGTTGCCCCTGAACTGTACTTAAAGTATTACAATCCTAATATAAATAAATCTAAGTATTTACATATAAAAATATACATAAACACTAATAATAACCTGGATGTATTGCAAAACTGTCATAAATGCCACTTAAATTCACCTGAAGAAGGGTTTGCCTCCTAGAGCACACTTAAAAAGTCTAACAGAGCTTTTTATGTTAAACCAAACAAGTCAGGCACCTTCCAAATGCAGCATCTGCCGAGCTAATAATTACCTAAAGGCAGAGATGGTACATATGTTTCAACATATGACTGCCCTCTTAGCAAACTAACATTTCCTATGAACATCTATAGAATATAACTTGATGAAACTACACTAAGCAGATTTTTTTATTTAAAAAAAGAAAGCATAATTACCTTTAAAATGTATGTTATTTGATATGTCTGCATTTTGAGACGGAAATAGCTAGCTCTGCTCCTTAGCAACTCCAGTAAAGGTGTCCATGTACAATCAGTGTTTATTTCATACAGTTCTTGGGCTGCAGCTCTCCACGTCTGCAAAGCATGGGGGTAGTAATAACAATCAGTACAGCAGAACCATTAGTAAGATTTCATCACAAGATCAACAGTCGGACTCCCCACATGACACTACTTAAAACACAGCAGTTAAATAGTAGTTTTATCCTGTCTTTTTGATCAGTCTCTCTCTGCTTGCTCGTAGCATATGAGGAAGTTGGTGTTCGCCTCCAAAAATCAGTGAGAAAGTTTTTCTCCATTTGGAACTACAAGTTGCCTTCCCTTTCCCATACTGATTTGTCACCTTCCCAACATTTCACACTGATCCTCCAGTGCCAAATCAGTCCTGTTCTCCTACTTCCGTTTGCCCATTATCCAAATAATATGCCATTAATTGCAACTATTGCCAAAACATCACACCAGCCATCAGCTACACAGAATCATAGAATCACCTGGGTTGGAAAAGACCTTTAAGATTGTCAAGTCCAACCATTACCCGAGTACTGCCGGATCTACCACTAAACCATGTCACTGAGGGCCTCATCTACATGGTTTTTGAACACTTTCAGCAACAGTGATTCCACCACTTCCCTGGGAAACCCATTCCAACACCTGACTACGCGTATAGCCTCTGTTCATCCCATCTCACCCCTGCTTTTCCTGTTGCACAAGAAAATGGCAAGGATTATATTTTCTCTGAAGTATTTGGCTTGTATATGAAATAAAGCCCTCTCTGCCTCCTTCAAAGCTCTGGGGGAAAAAACAAACAGCAGTGAAACAGGTAGCAATGCACACTGCCACAAGCCCTCTCACGCTGTGGGACACTGCAAAACCCATAAGGACTGCAGTCAGTCAGTCCATGCCACCAGCTCCATCGGCCTTTCATACAGTCGTAGAATGGTGCATGTTGGAAGGGACCTTAAAGCTCATACAGCTCCAAACCCTGCCACAAGGCAGGGACACCTTCCACTAGACCAGGCTGGCCAAGCCCCGTCAAGCCTGGCCATGAGCACTGCCAGGGATGGGGCAGGCACAGCTTTCCTGGGCACCCTGTGCCAGCGCCTCAGCACCCTCACAGGGAAGAACGTCTGCTTAAGAGCTCATCTCATCTCCACTCTCTCTCAGGTTCAAGCCATTCCCCTTGGCCTGTCCCTACAGGCCCTTGTCCCAAGCCCCTCTCCAGGTTTTCTGCAGCCCCTTTAGGCACTGGAGCTGCTCTGAGGTCTCCCCTTAAGGAGCCTTCTCTTCTCCAGGCTCTTAGCCAGCAAGATGTCACTGACTCCCTCAGCCCATCTCTGTGGGGAGCCGGACATTGTTTCCCTGAGCACCTGAGAGTCCCTGTGCACAATGACAGACTACACGTGTCCCAGCAGGCAGCGACCCGGGCCTTTGCCCACCCGTCCCAGGCCTGCTCCTTGCTGCGCCGTGCTAGCAGGCACGGGTGCAGGCGCCCCTCACGGAACAGAGGGCAGTGTAGACACCGAGACCTCTGTGGGAGCCTGATGGCAGGCCCCTGGGCACGGAGACAGCGGCTATAGGCGCCGCTTCCCTTCACCTCCCTGCCGGGAGCTGCCCCCAGAGGCGGGGACCTGGCTCGGGGAGCTCAGAGCTCGCTGCCTTCTCCCACCCCGGCAGCGGCCCGGGCTGCCCGCACCCCGGCACACTCGGCCTGGTTCGAGCGACGAGGCCAGGCCCGGCCAGAGCTCGGCGCTCTCGGCTGCTCAGGCCCGAGGGCCCCGGGCCAGGACAGCCCAGCCGGAGCGGAGAAGAACGGGGCGGGCTCGGCTGGTCCAAGCCGGGCGGCCCGGCCGGGCCCCTCTGCGGCGCGCCTGTCAGCTTGAGAGGGTGGCGGCCCCTGCAGGCCGCGCTAGGGCGGACACCCGGAGCACCGGCAGCCGGCGCCGCAGCCCGGCGGTGTCAGTGCCACGGTGTCCGCCGGGAAGCGAGAGGCAAGAGCCGGCGGCCGCCCGCCCTCCCTCCCGATCCCCGCGGCCAGGCCCCCGTATGCAGCCCTCACCCTGGAGCGGCGGCGGCGGCGGATCGAGGAGCTCTCGCGGTCGTCCCGGCAGCGGCTGCTGCAGTCGCGGGACAGGATGTTCTCCAAGTTCACCTCCATCCTGCAGCACGCCGTGGAGGCGGTAAGGCCGCCGGCGGGCTGAGCCACGCCGCGCCGGGGATGCAAGCGGGGCCTAGCAGACGAGCGGGCGGAGCTGGCAGGCTCGGTCCGCTCTCTCAGCGCGGCGCCCCTTCACCCGAGGCCTGCTGCCGGCGAGGGGCCCCACCGGGCCCGCATATCCGCCGGCAGCCGCGGCACTGCCGAGCCCGGCTCGCCCGTGCCGCGGGGCTGGGAGGCGGACGCCGAGCTCGGCGGGCGGGCCGCGGCCGGCGGCGGGCCCTGGGAGGGGAGCGGAGCTGCCTCAGCGCCGGCTGCAGCCGGCCCGGAGATGGAGGGAGCGGAGGGACCAGGCGCTGCCCGGAGCGCTGCGACCCCGGCACAGCCCCTTCGGGCATCGTGAGCCCCTGGGCTGTCAGCGCCGGTAACGTGCCTTGCCCGTAGGCCCCGGTGCCCTCGGCCTGTCCGCTTTCAGCGAAACGAGAGTGAAGTTGAATTCAGGAAACTTCTCCGGATTCTGTTGTTGTTGTGGCCAGCAGACAATAGTCGCCGTGTCCGGTGCATTTGTGTGATGTTGTCACTTCCAAAACGACGTTTTCAGCCTTGGTTTCTGGTTTTTAACTGGGTGTGGAGGGAAAGGAGGGCCAGGGGACCTGCGGTTGTGTGCGGTCGGTTCGATTTCACCGTGTAAACACACACATCGGTGCCCATCGCGGGGCTGGGGAGAGGGGAGCAGTGGGGCCTGTCTCTGAAGCTGCCATTTCTGTAGGCCCCGTTCAGCTGCTTGGTTCTCAGGACTCGTTTTGGGTCTGCACGGGTTGGTTTTGTTTGCTTTTAGGTTAGGTGAGGTCCTGGTGGTAATATCTGTGGCTTCCAGCACCTTTCTCTTTAAGCTAACACATCCAGGAGGCTGAGGTTGAAGAGGTGCATCTTTGTCTGGGTGCAAAAAACTGCCAGTGAAATACTGTTGTCAGTGAGGGTGGAAAGTGTTGATGGAAAATGGTTCAAATGGTTGAGAAAGGGGCACCGTTTGTGCATTAATGTACCCCTTGATGCTGCAGATACTTGAGTGTATGCATTATGTGTGTGCATGGAGTTCTGGGCCTTTAGCAGGACTACTCAGGTTTAGAAGTTAGGCTTATAATAATTAATTGCGGGCTCCTACATTGCTCTTTTAGTGGTGGAGTGGCAGTTGGAAAGAAATGCTTGAAATAACGATGAAATGGCCTGAAAATTCTCTGTGACCACATATGAATGCCTTCAATAGACAGTGCTTTCATTGGAGGAAAAACAGAAAATAGCCCCTCCCTGACTAAAGAAACCTTGTTAGTCTTGTGAGCTGTGCCACAATTTGTATGAGTAGAGAGATTCAGGCGTGGAAAAGAAGTTCTTCTTTCAGACCCACCAATTCAAGATATCTAATCAAAGTCATTTCTAGAAGAACATTTACATTATTGATGTGTACAAAAAGAACTGCATTTATATGAGATCCATAAAAAAACTGGGAAACATGAATGAGTTGAACGGAAAAGGGCAAGAATGGAGATGGTAGGGACTAGATGATCTTTTTTTTAATCAGAAAACCCCAATACCTCCCCACCCGAAGAAAAACAGACACAGATGGAGAACATCATTTGGCAAGTGACTGCTAGCAAACAACATGCTCTGTGTCCTTGCTTGAGTCTGGTGTCCCTTTTAGAATCACCTTACCCTGCTAACACCACTGTGAGGGAGCTCCTGCTGATAAGTACTGCACTGCATTGCATTTGCAGGGTTGTGACACACCAAGCACCACATGCTAGGAGTAAATCATGGAATCACAAAAGCAAGAGGATATTAAGAATGTGTCTTACTTCACCTAGGAAGTTTGACCCACTAATTCAAAGCCAGAACTGATAAATACAAACTTTTCAACAGTTCTGTGGCTGTATGTGACTTTAAAACATTGTTTTTATTATCTCACAAAAAGTATGTGGGCTACGTAGCTTTGCTACTCTGAAAATGAAAACTGGTGTAAATCCTAAATATTAGATAAGCTCAGCTTGATGCTGCCTGCTGTTCTCAGAACCTAGAGAATTCAGAGCATCGTTTTTACTTGCTGTTACAGCTGCAGAACAAGTGTAGCTTGTGCAGCCTCATGTGGACTCTTTCAGCCCTGAATATCGTCATCAGAACTGGTAACTAAGATATAAATTCTCCTAGGTTTTGGGTGCCTACTTCTGGGAGGAATTCATTTGCAGCTGAAGAGTTTTGAGCTGGGCTGGGCAATTAAATACACTTGGAGTGCCTAGTCTTAGCTTTCATTGGTAGGACTAATTCAAATCAGAATGGTTTGGGTAGACTTTCTTTCCTGTCATTTCTCCTACACATCACTTATGTAATGCTCCTGTCCTGCCTCAGGGCCCACAGGCCTGCAGACTTCAGAGAGATGTATTCAGGTAAGAGTTCCTATGTTACTAGATAATCTTTGTTATCTTACCCTCAACATGCCATCTCATTGAACTATGACTAGGAGTTCCAAAGGTTGACAGTCTTAATACACACAGGAGTATTTGCCTTTCACTTGCTGTGAGTGTGCCGCTCTTTGACTGCCTTCATGACAGGACTATAATGAAGCAAACATAAAGGATCATTTGCTTTTCAGTAAGAGTTTTCTTACCTTGAATAACTCAAAACTTTCAGTCTTTTCTGCCTAAAATCCCCAAGAGTGTGAAATCATATTCCCATTTTCACTACAACTGAATCCTAATTTTTGCCACCTCTTTTCCTGTGTCAGTCCTGCCAGTATTTTAGATACTTTTACCCTTTTGGGAATTCTCTGCAGCATCCAGATGAGCAAGCACTCTGTCAGGTATCCTCCTGACAGAGGCATCCTTAATGTGGGTAGGGTGAGAATGGTGGAGGGAACTGCTGTCTTTGTTCTGTTACCTTACTTCAGGGCAGAATAGAAATGTTGTTGCTGTGTGGGGTTAATATTAATGAATCTGTGACAGTTTATATATGGCTTGTCCCCAAGATGTTTTCTCTTTGCTATGCATTTCTAGTATACTTTTATCCTAGATGTATTCCAGAGTGCTACATTGTCAGCAACATACAAAATGTAGTGTACACTAACAAAGCACCAAGTTAGACTTACTATTTCTCTTACCTTGTACTCTTCACTCATGTTTCCCTAGACAAAATAGCTCGTCTGTAGAGTGGTCACTCAGTGTTCAAAGGACTTTTGTCTCTGATTTGGGCTTTCAGGAGATGTTTTGTCTTAACAGTCAACTCAGCAGGATGGGTTTATGCTGTGTATCTTGAGCAGGAAAAGTGTGATTTTTGGTTGCTTTGAACTTTGCAATTTGTTGTCAAACAAGATTGTATTACTCTTGGGATTGGGGAATGAATTTAGATTTTAGTGCCTGCTGCACATTTTTGGGACCACTCTCTACCAACCTATTATTTCACTGTGTCTCTTACACTGGCACTTTAATATGCTTTTTAGTAGCATATTTTCTGTCCATATTTTGAGGCAAAACTGAAAGAAACTGAGTCACTTGCTACAGGCACAGCTCCGAAATCATTAACTGCATAGCTACTCAGAACAATGCTTCTTTTTGAACCCACTTTATTTGATGTAATGACCTCACATTACCGATAGTTTTAACAAATCTGATGACAAAATCTAACGCATGGTTCGCAAGCGTGTGCAGTCTTAATTTTATATGCAAAGGCAGTGATCATTATAAGCTCTATGCATTCATCAACTGAAGAAATAAAGTAAACCTTCAAGCATTAGTCCTTTTTCGGACTTTCCATCAGGGTAGACATTCATGCTAGTGAGATAGTAAGATCAAGTGACTACTGTAGTTTTCCTTGTTTCTGTTAAGGGATTGTGAATGCAGTTCCCCTTGATTTCTCTTTGACCAAGTTTCTGCTTTCATTTTTACTCTGGCATCTGACCAGACATTACCTGTTATTCTTTTACACAGCGTTTTCTTTACTTGGCCAGAAGATACTAAGGGATATCACCAGCTTCCGTTGTTTCCATTCTTTTCAGTACTGAGTTGCACTTCAGAAAACCATACATGGAGCATATGACAATGATTTTTACATGCACAAAAGAATTGCTGTTAAGCACTAAATATGTATACGTTTCTTTGCTCTTGACATTATTTTTTTCCCTGCCTAAACACAAATTCTGTATACTTTTAAAAACAATGTGGAATTGTATTTTGGACAGATTTTATAACAAGCAGACTATAGTCCTGGTCAAAGATCTGTAGTTGTCCTGAGAACAGCGCTTTTCCTGGAAGGAGTGGGGTTTGACCATTAATAATGTATTGTCACCAGAATGATAAGGCAGTATGTGTTAAGTTTAGCTTCTAAATGAAAACACTCACTTGTTCACTCCCAGGGAGCTCAACTGCTAGATTTGGGGACCAGATGGAAGAGCTAATCAGTGTCTGCTCAAATGGGCTGGTTTTCAGTAGTGTTCGGTGAGGTTCGTCTATTTGATGTACAAGACCTACACTTCCGTCTTTAAGATCTTAAGTTTTTTCCCCTGAGGAGGAGAATTTCATTTTGAGGTGAGGAATCAATAGCTCAGAATTAGTAAGAATATAGAATCAAGGGAATCATAGAATGGTTTGGGTTGGGAGGGACCTTAAAGATCATATAGTTCCAGCCCCCTGCTGGGGGCAGGGACACCTTCCACTAGACCAGGTAATGTATGTAATTACATCAAAATTGATTAATAAAACTGAGAAATAACTGCACTTTTAAGTTAATTCCTTCAAATTAGACAAATAGCAGGAATTAATAGCCTCAGCAGTGGATTTTGTTTTACTTCAGAATCCTTAGAAAGGCATGTGTACTTTTACAAAAGAGTGATTCTTCAGATTGGCAGCTGTAAGATGTATTTCATCTCAGCTGGTAACTAATAATTCATCCTAAAATAGAAACTACAGCTTCATCCTAGAATTACCTGCCCTAGTAGGGTTAAAGCACGTCAACCAAGTGTTTACGCTTACATTTTTCTAATGCTTCCTAGTGTTGGGCTTTGTTTGTCTATAAGCTCCTATCTTAGTCTTGGCCTTTACCCTGATTTTGTGTTTGAATTACTAATTCAAGAGGATCGGGGGAGGGTGGGTTCATTTTTTGTCAGTAGAACGTTTGTCAGACTAATACACAGCATTGCTGCAGTTATATTTCTGTTACATATTACCTGGATTAGCTGTTCTGTAAAAAGCAGATTTATACTAGGTCCATCTGCAGTGGGAAGAGGAATTTGAGGGTGAAGGTTATTTTAGCTGAAAAAGTAAAGAAAGTAAAGTAAACAAGTAAAAAGTAAACAATCTTTTTCTACATTGTTAGGAGTCGCTAAGTCTGGTAGCCCAATGCAAGCACAGCTCCGTGTCACCAGGTCCAATTGGTGGCAATATATATCATATATTGCAAATATATCATACATTGCCAGTCATATATTCCCAATAGGCATTCAGGTACACATGCACACACATGCTAATGGTGTCTCTAATATCTGTCTTGAAGTCCTTGATCAGAGAAGACCCTGTGAAATCACTGAGTGTTTTAATTAAAGAGGGCAAGACCTGTCCCTGAATTAGGTTTTCATGTCTGAGAGGAGTCCCTGGAGGCATTTGTTGGGAGGGAGATTGTCTGTATCCACAGTTCTCCCCTGCAGTGGATGAATTATTGACAGTGCTGAGAAGTGAAATCCTTTTCCTGGCACTGCTCAGAGCCACTAAATTCCATCTTGAGGCAGATGAGGCTAGACGAAGTGGAGAGGAAAATCACATCAGTCAAGGATAAATCTTTAATGTTATCTATCATGTGTTACTTTGGAAATAGAGTTGCCTGAAAGCCCTGGTATTCCTCAAAAGTGGTTTCTGTGCTATTCATCAGCCAGAGTGGAGTTTTTGGTGTAGTTTTATTACAGAAATCTGCAAAATGATCGTTGCATTGCTTGAAATACTCATCTGCAGCAGCAAGTGTGACATACGAAGCATGACACAAAATATATTCTCAGTCTTCAGTTTGTTGAGTTATTCCTGTGAATTTCAATAACTTTGTAAACTTCATTGTAAAACAGACTAGTTTTGTGCAGTGTGTGGTATCCTGATGCTTACTCTGTGGTAGCTGGGTGCGCTAAATTGGTGTTTTCAGTGCCCAGCTGTGGAAGTATGGAAGATGCAGTGAGTCCACAGACTGTCAGGGAATGGATAAGCAATGTCCATTTGATCTTGTTACCATTTGTAAAGGCACATTTCCACACAGGATGCAGGTGTAGTTTAGTTACCAAGCGCCACTGCTTCTTTAAAGTCTTGCATTTCAAAGTCCTGTGTGCAAAAGGTCATTAACAATTAGCATTCTACTTTCTTATCTTGGCAGGGCATGCTGTTCCTGTACTTGGGTTTATGACTTTACCAAGATAAATTTAAGTGTCATTCAATTTAAGGAAAAGACTGATGTGGAAAACTTCCAAAATACAGCACTACCCAGTGAAGAGTATACAGATGCTTGAGCCCCATGCTCCTGTTTGTCCGAGAACTAAGGCAGCTCAGTACTTTTTAGGCACTATGAGGAGTCACTAGAGGAATTCGTAGTTATTAATCTCAAGTGTGGTATCTGTAGCTTCTGGGGGGAAACTTTTTCACTGTGAGGGTGGCTGAGCTCTGCACAGGTTCCCAGAGAGCTTGTGGAATCTCAGTTTGTTGAGATATTCAAAAGCTGTGGGGCATGGTCCTGAGCAGCTGGTTCTAGGTGAGGCTGCTTCAACAGGGGGTTGACCAAGATGACCTCTAGAGCTCCCTTCCAACCTCAGCCACTCTGTGACTCTGTGAAGGACTGAACTCCATAGCTTGTCTGGCTGGTCCAACTCCTTATCCTTCTAGAATGGACACACCAACTTATGCATGGGATTCTTTCTGCTTGCCGATAGGTTTCATTGTTGCCATCATGTCAAGTGATAATCCTTTATCTTAGTATTGCCTATGAAAAAATTACTTGATGGTAAAAAATAAGCCTCAAGCAAGTAGGGTTAAGCCTCAGTAACAACAGACCCTCACATGATCTGTAGCTTGGGGTGGGTTTTCCCTCCAGGATTCCTGATTTTACCCGCTCTGAACATTTCATATTGTGGTTGCAAATTCACTGTTTGCCTCAGCTTTGGAGAGCAGACTGGTTAGATTATCATGGTCGTGGTGTAGTAGTTGTGCCTGTGGCGTAATGAGCCATGGGGCACCCAGTTCTCGAGCTTGGTAAGGAATCACAGAATCACAGAATCCCAAGGGTTGGAAGGGACCTAAAAAGATCATCTAGTCCAACCCCCCTGCAAGAGCAGGGTAACCTACAGTACATCACACAGGAACTTGTCCAGGCGGGCCTTGAATATCTCCAGTGTAGGAGACTCCACAACTCCCCTGGGCAACCTGTTCCAGTGCTCTGTCACTCTTACAGTAAAGAAGTTCTTCCTGATGTTAACGTGGAACTTCCTATGTTCCAGTTTACACCCATTGCCCCTTGTCCTATCACTGGATATCACTGAAAAAAGCCTAACTCCATCATCCTGACACCTACCCTTCACATATTTGTAAACATTGATGAGGTCACCCCTCAGTCTCCTCTTTTGCAAGCTAAAGAGACCCAGCTCCCTCAGCCTCTCCTCATAAGGGAGATGTTCCACTCCCTTAATCATCTTTGTGGCTCTGCGCTGGACTCCTTCAAGCAATTCCCTGTCCTTCTTGAACAGAGGGGCCCAGAACTGGACGCAATATTCCAGATGCGGCCTCACCAAGGCTGAGTAGAGGGGGAGGAGAACCTCTCTTGACCTACTAACCACTCCCTTTCTAATGCACCCTAAGATGCCATTTGCCTTCTTGGCCACAAGAGCACATTGCTGGCTCATGGTCATCCTCCTATCCACCAGGACCCCCAGGTCCCTTTCCCCTTCACTACTTTCCAGCAGGTCAACCCCCAACCTGTACTGGTACATGGGGTTGTTCTTCCCCAGATGCAAGACTCTACACTTGCCCTTGTTAAATTTCATCAAGTTTCTCCCCGCCCAACTCTCCAGCCTGTCCAGGTCTCTCTGAATGGCAGCACAGTCCTCTGGTGTGTCAGCCACTCCTCCCAGTTTTGTGTCATCAGCAAACTTGCTGAGGGTGCACTCAGTTCCCTCATCCAGGTCATTGATGAAAATATTAAACAGCACCGGTCCCAGCACCGACCCCTGAGGAACTCCACTAGTCACAGACCTCCAGCTAGATTCTGCGCCATTGACCACAACTCTCTGCCTTCTTCCTTTCAACCAGTTCTCGATCCACCTCACTACTTGATCGTCAAGCCCACACTTCCTTAGCTTATCTATGAGGATGCTGTGGGAGACAGTATCAAATGCCTTACTGAAATCAAGAAAAACTACATCTACCGCTCTACCATCATCCCTCCACCTAGTCACTTCCTCATAGAAGGCTATAAGGTTGGTCATACATGACTTCCCCCTCATAAAACCATGTTGGCTGTTCTTAATGACCCCCTCATCCTTGATATGCCTAGTGATGGAGTCAAGAATAAGTTGTTCCATCATCTTTCCAGGGATGGAGGTAAGGCTGACCGGTCTATAATTACCCGGGTCCTCCTTCTTGCCCTTCTTATAGATTGGTGTGACCTTTGCCATCCGCCAATCCTCAGGCACCTCGCCCATTTCCCACGACTTACCAAAGATGATGGAAAGTGGCCTAGCAATGACCTCCGCCAGCTCCCTCAGCACCCGTGGGTGCATTCCATCCGGACCCATCGATTTACAGATGTCCAGATTGCATAGCTGATCCCTAACCCAATCCTCATCTACCAAAGCAAACTCCTCCTTTGTCCTGACTCCTTCTGGGGCTATAGAAATCTGGGGCCCTCGGGGAGAGTCTGCAGGAGTAAAGACAGAGGCAAAGAAGGCATTCAGCACCTCTGCCTTCTTTATATCCTCTGTCTCCAGGGTACCCACTTCGTTCAGCAGTGGGCCTATATTGCGTCTTGTGTTAGTTTTATTTGCTATGTATTTGAAGAAGCCCTTTCTATTGTCTTTAACCCGACTAGCAAGATTGAGTTCCAAGGAGGCCTTAGCTGTCCTAATTGCCTCCCTACATCCTCTAACAACTGTCCTATATTCCTCCCAAGCGGCCAGCCCCTCCTTACATAATCCATAGATTCTCCTTTTCCACTTAAGTTTGCCCAGCAGCTCCTTGTTTAACCACGCCGGTCTCCTAGATCCCTTACTTGACTTCCTACTCATTGGGACGCTCCGATCCTGAGCTTGGAAGAAGCGGTCCTTGAATGCTAACCAACTATCTTGAGCCCCTTTACCGCCTAGTACACTTTCCCATGAGACTTCCCTTAGCAGTTGACTGAGGAGGCCAAAGTTGGCCCTTCGGAAATCCAGAACTGTGGCTTTGCTAGGTATTCTATTCCTCCCACACAGGATCCTAAACTCCACCATCTCATGGTCACTGCAGCCAAGGCTGCCATTGACCGTCACCACTTCGACCAAACCCTCCTTGTTGGCGAGTACTAAATCTAGCAGCGCTGCTCCCCTAGTTGGTACGTCCACCATTTGCATTAAAAAATTATCATCAATGCACTCGAGGAACCTCCTAGACTGTGAATGACTGGCTGTGTGAGTCTTCCAGCAAATATCGGGGTAATTAAAGTCCCCCACGACGACTAAGGCATGTAGTCGCGAGGCTACTTCCAGTTGCCTGTAGAAAGCCTCATCAACTCCTTCGTCCTGATCAGGAGGTCTGTAATAGACCCCCACAACTGTATCACCCGTGCCAGTCAGCCCCTTGATTCGTACCCACAGACATTCCACTTGCTCCTCATCCGACCCCGGACAGAACTCAATACATTCTAGTTGCTCTCTCACATAAAGAGCAACTCCACCACCTCGCTTTGCTGACCTATCTTTCCTAAAAAGGACATAGCCATCCATGACCACATTCCAGTCATGTGAACTGTCCCACCATGTCTCTGTAATCGCCACTAGATCATAACCTTTAGCCCGCACACAGACTTCTAACTCCTCCTGTTTATTCCCCATGCTGCGTGCATTGGTGTACAGGCATTTCAGGGAGCCAGTCCTAGTACCCTTTTTCCCCTGCGGGACAGGGTCTAAAGAGCTATCCTTTCCCACAAGTGAAACAAGAGATTGGTAGTCCTCCTTAGCCCGCCATCCTTCAATCCCTAGCATGTTCCTCTTAGGCTTGTCCCCAACAGGCCCAGTTAAATCCCCTCCCCCCTTCATAACTAGTTTAAAGCCCTGTCAATAAGCCCTGCTAACTCCTGCCCCAAAACCCTTTTTTTTCTCTGGGACTGGTGTATCCCGCCTGTCACCAGCAAACCAGGTGTCCCATACAGCAGCCCGTGACTGAAAAACCCAAACCCCTGCCTTTGGCACCAGTCACGTAGCCATACATTAACCTGCAGAGTCTTCTTATATATCCCTTCACCCTCGCTTGCAACAGGTATGGAGGCAAACACCACTTGCGCTCCAGACCCTTTAACCAGCCGTCCCAGGGCCCTGTAGTCTCTCTTCATTGCCCTTACGTTCCTCGTAATAATTTCGTCACTGCCAACCTGAAAAACCAGCAGTGGGTAGTAGTCAGACGGCTGCACCAGTTCAGAGAGCTTCTTTTTAACATCTCTAATCCGAGCCCCAGGCAGGCAGCAGACCTCCCTGTGGGGTGGATCCGGTCGACAAATGGGCCCTTCTGTTCCCCTCAGAAGGGAGTCACCCACCACAATTACTCTTCTTTTCTTCTTGGTTGGGGAAGTTCTGAGGTATGTGGGTGAGTGACTAGCCCTGGGTGACTCACTAGATAGATTTGCCTCACCATCTCCATTCACCTGGCCCTGAATTTCCAAGACCTCGTACCTGTTATTCAAGGGCAACTGGGAGGGAGGAAGGGATTGTGAGGGTTTTTGCTTACCTCTCCGAGGAGGAACCTCCCTCCATCCATCCTTGTCCATTAAGCTCTCTCCTTCTGTCTGATGGTAGGAGGGAAGGGGATCCATAGCTTGTTGAACCACTTCCCTCTGCCCTTGCCTTAGGGTGTGGTTCCACCAATCTATTTCACTTTCACACTCTCTAATGGCTCTCAACCTTTCTACCTCCTCCCTCAGTTCAGCCACCTGCCTGAGCAGGTCATTTATTTGCTCACAGCGAACACAAGCAGTGTCACTGGCTCCCTCCAATACAAGTGCCAGGCTCAGGCATTCGCTGCAGCCAGAGACCTGCACAGCTGCATGTCTGCAGGAAGGCTCAGTCTGGATACCCACATTAGTACTCACTACAGCTTTCGACCGTGTTGTAACCATGATCTATCTGGTCAATCAATCTGTCTACGTCCCTCAGCACTCCTTCCCCCTCCTGTACTCCAGGCGAGTCCTCTCGATGAGGCGGTTGGAACGCTTCCCTGCCCGCTCGCCTGCCCGCGCGAACTGCCGAAGGAGCAGTGCTGATGCTGACTGGGTGGGAAGCCGTGTTTTGTGTTGTTCCTGGATGCCAGTCACACCCCACTGGCCCTTCCAAATTCATCCGGAAAAGAAGAAACTTCCTTTTCTGTCAGAAATTAAATAAGAAACGTTTTTGTTAAAAAAACTCACAAGCTCTGGGGGTGGGCCTGGTGAATAGTTGTGGTTAACAGGAAAAAAAAGCATGTCAAAAACTCTATGAAGCAGCTAATTGGTATTTTTAAGGGAGCACAGGGAAAGAGGAGAACAGAGCATACAGAAAAGGAAGATGGCGTCAAAAGCAAATGTAAAAGAACATGATTTTTTTCCTTACAGGACAAAACTCTGCGATGTAAACAATTCACACCTACATTTCTAGTGTTGTTTTACTGCATGAGCAATTGCTTTCGTTGCTTCAAATATTGTCCAGTCATAGAGACATCACAGATTATTACTGATGTTCACAAGCTAGGCAGTATGAGATGGGGCTCATGCCATGAATAATGTATATAATCCTTGTTAAAGGCGGAAGAGCACAGAGTAAAAATTATAGCGCTAGTCTGCAGCAGTTTGCTTCCAAGTATAAGATAACATTCAATTTAATCTCTGAGGATGTATGTTTATTTCATTCCTAACTGGTTTTTGTTTGTTGTTTGTTCTTTTTTCCCCATAGCTCGCACCTTCGCTTCCATTACAAGAGGATTTTGTTTACCACTGGAAAGCAATCACCCATTACTACATAGAGACATCAGGTAAAAGAAAACATTCTGGTTTGTCTCTTTACTGGGAAAAATGTAATTCCCAGTTTCTGTGTTGTTGAAAAGATTAAGTGATACTAAAATGAAGCATGTCTTCTATCAAAATACCAACAACAACAACTAGTAATTAAAAATATTGTGTACCTCCATTCACGCCTTAAAAATGAGGCATGAAAAATGATAGAGGGAAGGTCTTCTTTCCTGAGTACCATGTAGAGAATTGTACCTTTCCATGCCTGATCCAATTTCTGTCTTCATATATTCTGTTTAAACTAAACAGACAACTACAGAAATGTAGTCCCTGCTGTTAACCTTTTTATTGTTCTGCATCAGGGATTTTCTTTTTTTTTTTTTTTTTTTCCCAAAAGTTTAACAAAAGTGATTTTGTGATCATAGATTTTAGAAGACATAAATTCTGAGTGCTCAATATTAGGTCTTTTTTCCTCAGTGTCTTGTCTTTGTGAAAGGTATTTTGATAACATAGCTCTGAAAAGTGAATTTATGAGCAGATTTAGAACAGATTCTGTTAAAACTTACCCAGATCTTATTCTGCTCTTCTAAAAAACCCAGTGGGTATTCAGATGAAATATGACTGTAGATGCTTTATCTTAAACTTTGCCCCAATTTCTTGCAACAGTGTACAACATTTAAATGTTAAATGTTTGGTTCTAGTTACTACACTATTAAGGTGAATGTTACCGTGCTTTCCTCAAGCTTATTAGTTCTGTATTTCTGCTAGAGTAGCTATTGAATCTGCATTTGTGGGACTGTTTGTGGGACTGGTGATCTTGTTTATGTTGGTATTTACTCTTAGAAGCTGAAACTTGACCCTTGGTTCTAAATACCCTTCTTTCGGAACACTATGTGATGTCCCCTAAGGTAGAAATTACAGGATGGTAAGGGAAAACCGATACTTGTGATTACGTAATGTGGAATAAAAGCTAACCTCTCTCTACCACACTTTCAGAAGTGTTGTGAAAAACAAGTTGCTGTTCAGTGGATATATTTTTGTCCTCTGCAATGGGAGCAGAATTATGCCTAGGACATTTAAGCAAAACACTGTAGGCTAACTGGAAGTTGTGGTAGAGATCACAATCACACTGACACGGCTGTTTTCCTTTGTGATCTTGTTGCCATTTGCATGCAAGTGGCAGTTATTTTTAGGTTATTGCATAAGAAGTAGTAACAATTTCCCTTGTGGGATAGTTGTTCAAGTAGAACTGAGCTGAAAAAAATACATAGGAAAATCTCCATGGGTGCGTGTGCTTTGCAACATATTAGTGCCAGCTCCCACTGTCAGGAGCATATAAATCCACAGAAGTTTCATGACTTCACCATGATAATATCAGTCATACCCATTCCTTCATAAAAGTTTGACAGAATGCTGCTTTAATGCAGAAAGTATCAAAAACAGTTTTAAAAGTAAAGAATAAATAGCATAGAGTTTGGGTTTTCTTTGTTGTTATCATTAGAAAAACCATTTATTTAATTACATAGTTTGTAAAGGAAGTGGTCAGCTGCAGATTATCTGGTTTTGGAGGCTCTTTATAGATTTTTAGAATACTATGTGAAGAGGCAGAGAGGAAGTTACCAAGACAAGGGTGGATATTAACCCGAAGATTGAGAGTAGAACCTTTCCCTCCCTAAGTTTGGTTTCTGCATACGAAAGTTTTCCTTTTTGACTGTGTAATTAATGCATGTTTTGAAATTCAGCATTTCATCTTCTCCCCATTGCAAGGTTAGATACCTGCCTAATGAGTGTTCCAGTTTACATTTCCTGATATGGTTCCGAAACTTCAATGTAAGACATGTAAAAAAGCTTGCATATTCTGTAGAAGATTCTTTAATGAGTGGTCATGTTTTTAAATCTTACATTTGGAACTGAACTTGAGAAAAGTGAGGACAACAGTTTAATCATTCTTAATTGCACATCTCTTCTATTTAGATGACAAAGCTCCTGTGACCGATACCAATATTCCTTCTCACTTGGAACAGATGTTGGATATTCTAGTTCAAGAAGAAAATGAGAGGGAATCGGGTGAAACAGGACCATGTATGGAATATTTGCTGCATCACAAGATTTTGGAGACACTCTACACATTAGGAAAAGCTGATGTATGTATTTCTCAGCAGAGCACTTTATTTTTTGTATGAGCTCCTAATTGTGATAGAGACTGAAGTTCTACAGTAGGTGGTAGTGTGGGACACTGAACTATAGCAAATAGTTGTTTGCTTGTGTTACCACCATATTATGAATAACTGTCTTTTACAAGTATGATCAAAGTGAGCCAACGAAAGAAATGCTGACCAAGGCAGAACTCTGAGATTTGTTACTCACCACTCATAATATTGACTGTGAAGCTAGATGTAGGACAAGCATATTTGTTCAGTCTAGTATTTTTCTGGCTCTGCAACAGCATATTTTTCCTCTCTGTCCTTTGTTAAGTGCTGGGAAATTCTTGGGTGAAAAGCACTGTATTAAATACAGACTTTGTTTCATTTTTTGGAATGTGATTAAGTTATTGCTCAGAAAGACTTCCATGTCAGAAAGCATTAATTTAAGCTGATTCCCAGACAGCTTTCACATCCAGTTCTTTGGTATGAATGCAGCCCTTGGCAGTGTTGTTTGGTTCTTCTCATGTCTGCTTTGTGGCACATGTGAAATTAGTGTCATGGGTTTGGTGCATTCTTGTTGCTGTCTTTCTTGGCAGACTTAATGAGCTGAAATGTATGGGGCTGGATGGATCATGGAATGAATTAACTTAGCAGCCCTTGTGCTAGAAGTGTATCGTGATGCAGATGCAGTTGGGAAAGCGTGGTGTACCCTGATCCGAGAATAGCTGGAGCTCTCCATGGTTTCATCGTCAGTCAGTCTTTTACACATTGTCATGAGTTCTTAATCTACTAGATTTTGCATTTGTAGACATGTAGGGTACTAGCTGTTTGAGCCTGGAATGTTCCTTGCTCTGCAAGGACCAGAGCTGTTCCTACATCAGCTGTCCTATAATCAGACTAAGATGTATTGAAAATACTTGCTCAGAAATACAGCTCATTCAGTAATCTACGAATTTTGTCAAGAAACCAAGATGAAATGGTGACATATGTGAAGTGGGTAATTAGTAGTATGTTTCTGAGAGTTGAGAGAAGTCATTTTGCACTCATGCAAATACGCCTGTACAAGCAATTCTTCTGCAGCATGTCTTTATGCTTGCCACTTGTGAGTTGATACATCTGAAGTAAACACACAGTTATGTGCTTGCAAGTTGTTGCAAAGATCTGTTGCAAAAAGAGTAATATCCTTTCACAGCAATCACTTAGACTTATTACATTATTGTAGATGCACCCTGACAGTCCATTGTCAATGGATTCTTGATAACTCAGTGATAATTTGGGTTTAGGAATCTAGGGATAATTACTCTGGGAGGAGAACCAGGTTAGGCAGTTGTCCTTCTGGCTGTTTCCACTCATGCTCTATTCCCAGTCAATCTGACAAGAGAAATTACGTGGGTTAAAATTAACCTATGGAATAACAGCTTTTATTGACATGATAGGACACAGAGTCAGGGGGGATTTAGCTAGACACAAAGGACCACGAGCCATCAGATGTCACGGAGTTGTGAGAGTACACTCATGTGACGTGGTGCATGAGGGACAGTAGAACAGGGGTCTGGATGTTTCACAGATACTTGTGATTTGTATTCTGCCGAATATCAGGGAAAACAACAGCTTTCTCTTGTCCTGGAACATCTGTTTGTAAACACTTTTATCTGTCTAAGGTTAATTGCTCGTGAATTCAAAATACATTTTGTAGACATTAAGGTGTTTATCATCATTTATTTGTGTGTACTGACTCACTGAATTACTGGGGTTTGCAGCACAGTACCATAAAATTAGACAGCTGACACGTAGCCATTAATTTCCCCTTATCATTGTATTGGTAGGGAATATTTCATGTAAAGATTGGTAGAAGTCTGCACTGCAGCAGTTAACTGAAATTATGAATAAGTTGAAAAAGGAAACGGTAATGAAATGCAACATTTTTTGTTGTTCTCTGTTAATGTCGATAAAAGGAATGTGCTAACAGGTGATGGTATTTTAAAAACGCTTTGGGATGAATTATTGCTGTTTCATTAGCCATTTTGAGTGACAAATTTGCATCTTGTTTCTCTCCATGGTTGTTATATTGTTGTTATTGTTCATCTGGTTTCTTTCAGTGCCCTCCAGGAATGAAACAGCAAGTTTTGGCTTTTTATACAAAACTCCTTGGAAGAATACGGCAACCTCTTCTTCCCCACATAAACGTGCACAGGCCAGTGCAGGTACTGTTCAAATTTGAAGGAGGCTATGTTGTAGCATGACAAGTTTCTCTTATTCTGCTGTAGCTAATGAGCTCTTTAATACATCCACTGTCAGGTGAGTTAAAGAAACTGTTCAAGTGCAATATCAGTTTAACGTACTGATGATAGGAGCCTTGAACTGCAACTGTAATGCAAGTCAAAAGTAATAAAGAAGTCTTGTTCACAGCAGTTTAAACCTAGAGCAAATGTTTAAGTCAGTAATCCTACATCACTGTAGTATGTGTATAGAAAAAGAACTTAGTCCATCATTCGTAGAAAAAAGCTATAATTTCCTCTCTGTCTTAATATTAGTTTTTTTTTATGTGACAGAAATTAATCAGGCTGTGTGGTGAAGTTCTGGCAACACCAACAGAAAATGAAGAAATTCAGTTTCTCTGTATAGTATGTGCAAAGCTGAAACAGGATCCATACCTGGTCAACTTCTTCCTTGAGGTGAGTAAACCAAATCAAAAGTTTCTAGGTGTATTTACTGTGTAACAGACAAAATCTAATGGAGAAGTGAAGGTATCACATTGTGCTTCTTAGATTTGTTTTTATTCACTCTGTAATTTTTTTTCCTGTGATATTAGAAGTTTGTTTGTTTTTTTTTTTTAACTTCCAGAGACTTGATACACCTGATTATTTTTACTAGAATTTCATTCAGAGCTTACAAATACACCTGCCTGAGGTCCTTACCCTTTGTAGTGAAAGTATCTTTAGAGTAGGAACATGGATTATAATGTAGATCACTGTGTGAGGGAGACAGTGGATTGCTGATGTTGTTTTGTCTTCAGCCTAACAAAGACTAAAGGACAGATTGCATGGGGCATTGACACCTTGCAAGTTACCAAGTGTTCTGCAGGATTGGGCCCTTATTTGGTAGTGGCACATATGGTCTAGCTGCAGTGCCAGCTCACAATCTACAATATGACATTATTTTCTATCTGTAAGAAAGCCAAATATCTTTACTCCCTCTTCAAACTTAACATGTGGCATGGATGAAATCAGAGTGGGAGGAGAAAGAATTTCTAGACTGGCTTTCTGTTCACATTTAGAAGGAGCATATAAAAGTTTAATTTATAAAAGTCTGTTTAGAAATGCCTCCTGCTCCCACTTTGATGTTTGCTGTAGTGACACGGTGTCTATTTAAGCATATGATATGTAGGTGAAAAGATGGATGTAGTGTCCGCCACAAATATTTTCAAGCTTTCTGCAAACAAGATTTGTAATAGTAGAGGCTGCTAAATTGCAAAGATACATTATTTTCCATTGAGTATATGAATATCACTTACAGGTCAGTAGTAAAAAATCTATCTTGAGTTTGTTTTTACCTTAATTAAATACAACCCTGATTGCCATTGTGTCCACTGTAGTTGTGCAAGCTGTAGAAATGGTGTAAGGATTGGCAAGTTAGTGTTTAAACATTAGAAGCCCTCAGAAGCAAACTACTAGATGCAGAATAAGGTAGTAAGTCCAAACCAGGATTATTTTTAATGTCATTCGTGCCCTTGAAATCAAACCTGAGAATCCCAATCATAAGAACCACAAGTGTTTTGTCAGGCATTGGCATTCTTCCCAAAAGTAGCAAGATTACAGTATTCAAAATCAGACATGAAAACCCAGATGATTCCGAATTTCAGAGTTCTCTAGTTCCACAAAATGCTGGCTATAGAGTTCAGGCAAGCTGAAGAATATTTCTTGGAGCTCCTGTTTCCTTCACGTTATTCTAAATGTCAGAGGGTAAGGAGGATGCCTTCACGACTTCTGACAGTTGTTTCCAGATAAGGTATTTGGGTGCAGAATTGTTCGTTACTAGAACAGAATATCCTGTTCACGTCTATGCCTCCTAGAGGTGCTGTTGTTGTGACTTGATAGCTACTTCTAACCTTCAAATGCATGAAGGGGTAAATATACAGAATTTTCTGTGGCATTTATCTCTAAAATCACAAAAATTAGAAACTGAAATGCAGATACATCTCTGCAAAGCAGTCTGTTTGTTTTGCTTGCTTCTTTGCCTAATCAGTTTCTTGCTTTATGTATTTTATCAGTATTTTATGAACATAAAAAAATGAATGTGTATAAACCCAGGATTTCCTTTGTATGATTCCATAAGAAATAGTTTGCTGACAGAACGCTGTTTGTATTTAGAAAAATCTTTCAGCTCTGTTGCTTAAAGCTATATGGCATAACTGTATCTCTTGAGCAAGTTACTTCTGTTGTGGAAATAAGAACTGGTTTTAAACCTTTAAAATCCATATACTAATTCTGTTTAAACTGAGTTTTCCTTGTTCCTGTGTAGAGAGAAAGAACATACACAGGAACATTTATCACCTCTATCTCAGTCATTTTATGCTAAACTTGTTGCCTCATGTTTTTCCTTATTCGTTTATTCCTTAGTTGCCCCATCTTATCATACCTTACATGAGATACTCCTTGCAACTGATTGTTTTGTGATTATCTGTGCTTCAATTTCTGCTCTTGAGACCTTAAACAAGTTCTGTTACAAGGTTTGTTAAAAGGTTCTACCTTCATATAAAATGAATGCTAGTTTCACTATTCACCTCTACTTTCATCACTACAAATTGCCAACTTTATATTCCTCACCATGAATTAAGTGGAGATTCTTATTAGCTGTGATATCACTTGATTTTTTCACAGAATTCTTTTTAAATCTATTTTAACTTACCCATTGAATCATCTGCCACAGATGTTGAAAATCTAATAGTTGCATATCGTGAAAATGTAGAAATGTGTTAATATATTGTTTGCTCTGTGTTGATGTTGAATTCAGTTAGAGGGGTACTTTGTCTAGAAAGAATTGAATATATGTTTTATGTAACCTTTTCTATTAGGTCATTCAGGATCCTGTTTTGCACCTTTACAAGAGGCAGGTGAGCAGCTAAGCTGCAGAATTGCATGATCAGACAATAGGAAGCTTAAATACACATAAAAACTCTGCCTATATGTTGTCCAATGTACAGACTGCTTTGTGTTACCTGCCAATGTAAAAGGAATGAGCTATGGAGGGATATTTATACAGTTACATGTGTTAGGTATTCTCATTGATGCCTTAGCTAAACTAAAGCCTTTCAAATGACAGAAAAGTCCACACATGAGGTAATGGACCAGTGTAAGATAAGTATTTTATAAATGCATTTCCATTTTTTTCATTTTCCATTTCCATTAGTTTTGCTTTATGTGCAAGGCTCATCATTGTGATTCAGATATTCCTGTATATTGCTAAAATATATGGGAGCATACTGGAAGACTTTAGAAGATTTAGGGATAGACAGACTTGGTTCACAGACACATTTGGGTTGCTTTGCAGCCTTATGCATTTCACACTGTAAAAAAAGCACGTGTTGAAGGAGTAATTTTTCTACTGTACTCAAAAATCATACTTATTTTATAGCATGCAGTGTGCTGGTTTTACCACCATGTTGCCTCTCCAGGGAGTTGGTTATATGAGTGTATCACAACATTCAGTACAAATTCTCCACAGTGAATGCACATCAATTCAGCAAGCATGCAGAGCAGCTCTCAAGTTTGCTGCCTGAGACTGGCATGTAGTCAGTCGCTGCTGGTTTGTATGCACTAAACGCCATTAACCCCAAAAGGTTACTCTTTTAAATTATTAATGCTTGAGATATATTTGTAATGATTTTGGTGTTATCATAGAGAAGGGGAGCCATTTGGATTTATAATCTCACTACTGTACTCACTTGAAAAAATGTCTTGTGCTGAAGTCTAATTTTTGGTTCTAATAAAGTATTACTCACCTGTGCTTATGCCAGAAGGACACAGAATTCTTGCCTTGCAGTGTGTTTCTTCATGGTATCACAAAGCACAATTTTAAATGTCTTTTTATGGGCTGGAGGCAGATTTATGGGAAGATGAGTTGCTTGCTTCCAGGCTAAGTAGGGATGCTTTGTAGCTTCCAGGAAGGGTCTGTGATCTGTTGTAGTATCCAGTGTTAACTTCCAGTATCTTCTCTCCATTCAATCTGCTCAACTTTTTCTTCATAAGAAGCACAACTTGAGAGTACTCTGCAGTGATAAAAGACCTTTATTTCACTTTCCTGTTAAAGATAAAATCTCAAGAAGTTTATAATTGGTTTAATTCTGTGACTCCAACTGGAAATAGTGTTTCAGACATCAGATATATTCCCCTAGGAAGGGATATTTTAGTATGTGCTGAGGTCTAAAGGTGCAGTCATAAGGTAAATGAAAAACTTCTATCAAATCAAGTGAATATATGCTTTCAGTGGTGGAGAGAAAAAGATGCCATCTCTTTGTAAATGGCATATTATACCCTGAAGCAGAATAGTACAGGCCTTAGGAGAAATTTAAGAAGATTGAAAAATGTTTTAGGTTTAAAAATTCCCATGCACCCACAACCCACTACATTCTACATGGTTACTGTATCCAGCCTTGTAGAGAAGTGTTTCAAATGCTGATGTTAAAAAATTGCTCTTAGTAAAGTTCTGCTTCAGGATGAACAGTAATTTCAACTGTGTAATTCCAAACAAATGCTTTGCAGAATAAGTTAAAAGCAATGGCTTCCAAAGGATCAGCAGATGTAATCACAGAGGACATGATAAGAGGACAAGACTCTTCGACAACAGACATGGGACAGCCCATTCAGCCTGAAGAAATGCCCAGTGCTGCTGGTGTGGAGCAAATGGAGAAGGAAGATGATCTCCCACAACAGGCAGATGAGCTCTCTTTCAGTCTGGATGAACTAAATGTTGCGTCATCACCTGAGTCTTCCACTATTGGTCCAAATCAAGACTATAATTTAGTGAATTCTCTGCTAAATCTCACTAAAAGTCCTGTGAGTTGTTTGGTTTTTGTTCTATTTAATGTGGTAAAATGAAGTAGTTCCGATGCTGTGTGAAGTGGGCAGAGGGAGTGAATATACATGTATGCACACACTGTATTTTAAATACGAAAAGTGAAATGAGATTTGTTTTGCAGGCAGTTGTTAATTAGCAATTTTCTTTGCCAATTCAGATCGAAGTAAAAATACTATTTTTAGAAAGTAATACTAAAGTTTATTAACAGTAATATGTGTTTTGAGCAATTTGCATAGAATGCTGCATGTTTCACAGACAAGCTGCATAGGAGTATCGTTAGGTTAAATATACCACAAAGAGTACTTAAAAAACTCCTTTGAACTGTACTGTCTTAACACACATGTTTTGTAAAGGCACTAGACTATTTCTAGAAGTTTGATTTCTTTAAAGACAACTGCTGTATGTCTTACCCAGCTCCATCCTCGAATTCATACTCGGATTCCTTCAGAAAACTTAGAGGTGCATTGGGAAAGCCTGTAATTGCCACAGCAGCATTGAGAGCAGGAAACCAAATCTACTGCTGTACCTCATTATTGTTAATTGAGAGTTTACGTTGTGTAATATCTTGGTCTTAAGCAGACATACAGCACTAGTTCTGTCAACCTGATAGTTGCAGTTGCATTCTTAGTATTTGACATGGATTTAGGTGAGATTCTTTATTTTGTGCCATGCAAATTCACTAGAATTAAGTTTCAATGACTGAAAAGGCAACAAGAATAAATGCATTCACTCACTGGTTGAGGAAAGGAGAGGGTTTATTTGGGAGATGTTTGCTTCTTGATTTCAAGTGAGCTTCATTCACTCTCTGATTAATTCTTCCATGCCCTTCTGCCAGGACGGCCGGATAGCAGTAAAGGCCTGTGAGGGCCTCATGCTTTTGGTGAGTTTGCCAGAACCAGCAGCTGCCAAGTGCCTGACTCAAAGCACTTGTTTATGTGAACTGTTGACAGACAGGCTGGCCACCCTCTACAAAGCCCTGCCTCAGTCGCTGGATCCCTTAGACATCGAGACAGTGGAGGCAATTAACTGGGGGTAAGAATTTTATTTTTGTGACTTTACACTTCTCCCTGAAACTAATTTTCTATAGGTAAATAAGTTGTATAACATATTGACCCCCACGTGCTAAAGTCTCAAGAGCAGAGCTGAGATACCAGCTGCAGCATAGCAGTATGGCTTTGCGTGTCCTGTGTACACATGATTCTAACACGAGGCCAGGTTTGACTGCTAGTCCCTTGCAGAGATTCCTCAGGGGGCAAGTTTTTCCACTGGATTACATTAGTGGTAGTGTAGGTGTAGTATCAGGTACAGAGTATTGTCTTGTTCAGGTGTCAAGGATTTAGGAAGCAAACTTTGCAGTGTGCACAGCACTGTAAGCTGCTGCAGGAGGAAGGGTATATTTGATAACAGGCTATTGTTGCAAAATATTTGCAGTAAAAAAGAAGGAAAGTGTTACCACATAACTCATAAGCATGAAGCAGAAGATAAAGGCCTGTTATCCTAATTGTGCTTGCATGTTAGATTCTAAAAATATTCCTTTTCCCTACTCTGCCTTCATTATTATGAATTGCTCGTGATCTGTTAGTACTGAGAAAAAAAGTAGGTATTTGGGAAACCAAGCCAAAATTTCTGGTGGTTGGAGTTTGAAGTTAGAAGGGGAAAAAAACCCAGAACTTTATCAGAGTTTACCAAAGAATCACAGAATCATTTAGAATAGAATAGGTAGGGTTGGAAAGGACCTCAAGATCATCTAGTTCCAACCCCCCTGCCATGGGCAGGGGCACCTCACACTAAACCATCTCACCCAAGGCTTCGTCCAACCTGGCCTTGAGCACTGTCAGGGATGGAGCACTCACAGCCTCCCTGGGCAACTGATTTCGGTGCCTCACCACCCTAACAGGTGAAAGAAAATGATGATTTTTTTTATTCCTTAGAGCCTTTAAACTGAGATGTGTTCAGGCATATTCTGTGTGTTTTTGGTGGACTTGCTTGAGGTTGCTTAGAGAACAGGGAAGAGCAATTGCCTAAATTTTATGGTTCTCTGACTGAAGGAGTTATTAATTCAGTTTCTGTAGTCTGTGTTTCCTGTAAGAACAGACTAAGTGATCAGTTTTCCTTCTGATGCAAGAAATAACTTAATCACAGTTCTGCTGTATGTACTATGTACCCTTTAGCATGACACTGAATGATAGATAGTACTGTCAGATCAGTAGAGACTGTCAGATAAGCTATTTTAATGTTCACTTCGTTGCAATAGATAATTAACTATTCTGTTAAGTTCAATAAGAATGAAGTCCAAGATTCTTCAGTTACTTGTAGACTAAATATTTTTCCCTGTGTTCTCTAGTTTGGATTCCTATAGCCACAAAGAAGATGCATCTGCTTTTCCAGGGAAAAGAGCGTTGATTTCATTTCTTTCATGGTTTGACTACTGTGATCAACTCATCAAAGAAGCACAAAAGGTTTGAAATGTTTACCAGTGATACAAATATATTCAGCAAATAAGTAGTCCCAGTTGTTTCTGAGCTTTTGAGTTTGAGACGTACCATTTTGTACTTTTGTTTCAGACTGCTGCTGTTGCTATGGCAAAAGCTGTGCGGGAACGATTTTTCATTGATGTTATGGAACCCCAGCTGATGCAAACGTGAGTAGCATCCTGCAAGATGCAGCAGAACAGGATCTGAATCCAGCTGATTTTTTTCAGATGAAATCTACTACATAGATTGATAGAATCACAGAATGGTTTGGGTTGGAAGAGAACTTAAAGCTCATCCAGTTCCAACCTTCCTGCCATGGGTAGGGACACCTTCCACTAGACCACGTTGCTCCAAGCCCTGTCCAACCTGGCCTTCACATATCTGACATGAAATTTTTTGTTCAAACAGGTCAGAGATCGGAATCCTCACATCAACTGCACTATTGCATCGCATTGTTCGTCAGGTGACTTCAGATGTCCTGCTGCAGGAAACAGTTTATTTTATACTTGGAGAACACAGAGAGCCAGAAACTTTGACAGACATCAACAGACATCCATTGCGACACAGGTTAATCGAACACTGTGATCATATATCTGACGAGGTGAGAAGTGATAATGGTATCAGAATGTCTGCCAGCCAGTTCTGTCTTGTGTAGGGGCTATTAAAACACCATCGTAAGGAGGGCTTGTATTTGTGACAGCAAATTTCTTTAGACAAGGAAAAGAGTTCTGACTGCCAGCCCTGCAGATTCCCTTTAGAAAATGAAAGTCAAGCTGTTTCCTTTAGCTAGCGCATTGTTCCCTTTTATAAAGATTCTTTGCTAAATTTGCATTCTCCCTGTGTATACCTAGTTAGGCTTGCTCACATATAAGGTAGGGCAAAATTGGTTTTTAATTGCATTTTAATTATATGTTTTATCGCTGCTGTTTTCCATGTTGTGTCAATCTCTCATGTCATTGCATAAGCTATAGTTAAAAACTTCTTTTATACATAAAGTAAGTGTGGCCAGAATATACACAACGCCAGTTAAAAGATAATATAATATTTAAGCACTTTACACACACTAAACATTGTTAAAGTCATTTACTTCAGTAAAATCCCTCCTCAGGAGCTGCTTGATTCGTTTTTAACATGGAGCAATCTTCATCTTCTACTTCTCAAATAAAAGCCAAGCTTGCCTGAAATACAGATCTGTGACTTCACATACACCAGTTTTTCAGTATTTTTACCAGCTCACCCTGTCAGAACGAGTTACGTGTATAAATGAGTTGATCTTTGCAAAGCTAAGCACTCCAAAGCTCTCTTTGATAACTGTCTCTGTATTGCTTAAAGTCAGTCGCCTTTTACAAGCCTACATATCTCCATGTAAAACTCTTAGCCTGTAGTTTTAGTCACAATATTCCACTATGACTTTGGTTTATTCTGCATATTTATTACTAACTGTAAGTCCTGTTCTGTATTTCACTGGTACAGTGATCATGGTCTTCCAGCATGGATTTGATTGTAATATGAAAAGTTAAGTTATAAGTTCTCTGGATGTGCTTTGTGTTGTTATTTTGGCAGATTTTAGAACAGGTTTTGTTTTACTGGAAAAAAGTACATCCACATACCGATTTTCAGATGTGTGTGAATTCATCCATGTTTATACCACATCCAGCATAACAATTTCCTCATTTTTCTTTGGATTTTTGCTTCCTTCCATAACATAAATAAGTAATTGCAGTGTTCTAGAATGTACAAACCAGCAAAACGTGTAAGGCAGCGGGGCATCAGTTTACTGAATTGTCACTTCTTGTGTTGCAGATCAGCATAATGACTTTACGAATGTTTGAGCACCTTTTGCAAAAGCCCAGTGAGCACATTCTTTATAATTTGGTTCTGAGAAATTTAGAAGAAAGAAACTACATAGAATACAAGCCTTTCTGTCAAGAAGATAAAGACGTGGTAGAGAATGGACAGATTGCAGGAGCAGTGTAAGTTTCTTTTTTAAGGGAAGTTTTAACAACAGCTAATTTGGATCCTTATTTTTAGAACAAAGCAGTGGTAATTGAATGAAAAGTGAGTGTAGACAGCACTTCAAGTGCTCCATGTATTAACCCATATCCATAAAATGATGCAGAAATTATTGTATCACCAACATATGAAAGTTTTTAGAACAGTAACAAAACTCTCCAGACAAATAGGTGCTCAAAGGTCTTCATATATCTTACTTATCCATCTACCTAGCTTAAGTCTATGTATGTTTGTATTGTTTTCAATTAGACTTTTCTTGAAGTCAGTCACTTAGGTGTCTTGCTTACATTTACGTTCTGGAATCATTTTGATGGAAGAACTTTTCTGGGACACTTTACATAAAATGCTTTTAAATACCCTACATAACTCTTGTAACTCCTTTCTTACCCATGAGGGGAAAGACTGGTTGCACCCACCAGTTTAGGCATCTTAACTTAGATATTTCTGAGTAATCTAAAATAATCTAATGATTTCCTGAAGTATAACTCTCTCATGTAAAACATGTGGCTAAAGAGTGTAAGTGATTTCATGCACTGATCTTGTGTAAGTCAGAAATGTTTAATCTGTTGTTCAGATCAGGAATTTATGATTTTTGTTCAAAACAAAAAGTTTGTTGGGTATTTGTAAGGGTTGATGTTTCTGGATTTTAATTAGGTAAAAAGATGTGCCTATGATACTGTTCCGGAAAACACCCTAGTTGTTCAGAGAATTGGAATAGAAATCGTGCCTTTTGACCCAGAGATTTTCCTGCCTCCCATAACATTCTATGAATGATAATGTTTTTGTCTAATACAATCTCACAGAGACCTAGAGGAAGATCCGTTATTTACTGACCTGTCTCCAGATAACACATTGTCAACGCAGGAGTGGCTCAGTCCTTCTCCACCTGTCAGTCCAGAACATCAAAAAAATGATGGGAAGACTGAAGTTCATAAAATTGTAAATAGGTAAGAAATAGACACTTAAAGAACTCTCTGAATGTGTGGGTGTCTGCACACACTGTGCAAATTAAATGTACTCTGTAAGGGATGTTATTCTCTGCCAGCTGGTAAAATGACTCCACAGAGGAAATTATGTGGCATTTTATCAGAAAGCTACTCCTGAAAGATTAGAGCTTACAATAAGTAAAAATAATTCAACATAAATGAGAAAAATGTAATAACTTTCCAGCTAATAGTGTAGTTGAATACTCTGAATTTGTGATGAAAGCCTTACCGATTATAAAACTTTCCTTTGCCTTCTTTATATGTGCTATGCTTAAACTGCTGTTATAGACTTGGCCTTCCTGGGAAGTCTTGCAGTAAAATCCTTAGGGGGCAAAAGACCCTCAAACTTCCTAAAGCTCCTTGAACATATATATATATATATATATATATATATATATATATATATATATATAAAAGCAAATAATTGCCATACTGGAGATACTCTCCATTCCCTTAAAATCAAGAGGCACCTCTTGTCACCTGCAACATGCCTTTATGCATGTTAGACATACCTCAAATTGGATATCGCAATGAGGACAGGCTCTGCTCTAAGCAACTTAGTGATGGTAATTCTCTTAGCAACTAGTATTAGGACAACTGCTGTTTGCTCTGTTAATACACAGTAGCAAAGCAGCACTGGTATTTCAGTGCTGACCTATCTACTTACCCAAAAATAATCAAAGGTGTTAGCCAGAGGAAAACAGCCCAAGGACAGTCAGCATGGAATGGCATTATCACTTCTTGCCCTCTTTCCCCTAGTACTGCTATATATAGTTGATGGTGGACATGGTTTGGAGCAAAGACATAAAGAACACTCTCCTAAATTCACCTCCTGCAATCTCCGTCACTGAACAGAAATGTTTTCAGGAGTTGCAGTGTTTTGCCAATTTGTATTTTTTCAGCTAAGATGAACTCCATCCTAAAAGTCATCTCCTATATATTTCTGGATATAAATCTTACAGGAGCCTCCAGCAGTTCTTTGGGTGTGGAGAAAGCTGAAATGTGGAAACGGCGCAAAGACTAAGTTTTATTTTGCTGTCCAGAAATTTTAGGGGTTTTATTTATTTTTCAAAGACAGCTCCCCTCTAAGATTCAGAATTTCCTCATGCTTTTTAGGTCAGATATTGGTGAAGTGATAAGGACACAGAGTATTTGTGCTGCATACCTGGCAAAAGCTATTTGTAACCGGGACATTTATATTCAAATAGTCCTGTGCATTCTTACATGTTCCACCAACTAACTGTGGTAAATAAAACTGCCTATGCAGTAGGGTAAGAAGATTTTGACTGTAATTCTCTTTTGGCTCATTTATTCCCCAGTACATTTTCCTTATGCTCTTGCAAAATGGAGTCTGACCTCTAGCAAATACTTGACCTGGTTATGAATATTCCTTGTAATCTGCTTTCTGTCTGCTGGTTCTCATAAAATGCTTCCACTGAGGTTTTACTGCTAGTGCTAGATACAGAAGTTCTGAAGTAGGCATCTTGTTATTACAAACAGCAGTTAGAAGAGATGTGCTTCAATAGATTTTGTGTTCTCTGTTCTTCACATAAAGTTATGGCAGAAACTGTGGATTAATTGGCCAGACAATTCAGTGTTGTGTAGACTGTCACAGGTGATGAGAAAGTATTGATCTGGTGCTCTTTGGATTATAGATAATCATTAATGTACTTTTTTCTCTTTAGTTTCCTCTGTCTCGTACCCGATGAAGCCAAGTCATCATACCACGTGGAGGGTACAGGTTATGATACTTACCTCAGAGATGCCCACAGACAAGTAAGTCAGTAAAGTCTTCAAGTCCTTGAGAGTTTGAAGCACTTATGAGAATATCCAGATGGTTCTATAAATAGCCCTACTAAATGCATCTTTGGTAATGGAAGATGTGAAACTTCAATTTTTAGTTTCTAATGAAGACTTACCTGGAGAGATCTTTTGATGGTGAATCCACCTTGTATTACTCTAGTGGGAATAATGGATGACATTAAATGCATTAATATTCATATAACAAACACACTGAGAGAAAATCTGAGCTGCAGATAGATTCTTAATTTGCTTTTGCATTTATCTGCATTCTCTTGGAGAATTGCCTGCCAAGCTGTTTGAAAGGACTAAAGGGAAATTAAAATGCTGCATAGGAGTTATGCAATCTGGGACTTTAAAAATAAAGGCTCATCACAGGGAATGTGCAGCCTAAGGCATTCAGGTTTGAAGTTGGGAGTTTTGGTAGGTAGGGAAAGCTTTATGATTGACTGGTTGGAAATAAATGTGGGGTTTGTTTTTACCAACATAATCTAAAGTTTCCTTGGGTAGAAGACAGTCACTGTCTATTTGCAGTTTATTGGAGCCCTATGAATCTTCTAGAATAGAAAAATTTATGCAAAGGAGTGGAGTAATTGAGGGAACTATGTTAGTAGGTAATTCAAAAGTTCCATAACCCCTGGATTATGGTATCAGCAGTTTAAGAAGGGAAGCTTGGACTTCTCTATTTATGATATTGTTTTATCTATGGTCTCCCCTGAAAAGAAAGGGAGAATAAGTAAAAGGTTGATGTAAAATTCCCCTATGTTCTATTCTTGGATGCTAGAAAACGCATATCATCTTTGTATTTCTTTCATGTCTTGGGAAAAAGAGTATTCTGGGAGTTATTAGAGAACAGAATTGCTTTCTGTCACTTCCTGACAATGCTATGGCTATTCATAAAATATTCCCCCCCTAAGAATAGCCCTGCCTATTGCTGTTATTACATCCAAATAGCTGTTCTGCTTCCATATTTCTATTCCTGGGAGCCTGCACAAGTAGGTAAGCTGTAAGCAGTGAAGAATTGCTGAGTCTGTTTTGTCTCTCTTCTGCTACTGTTTATTCCTGTGTTCCTTATTTTCACTGCTATGACCTGTGCTCCTTTCAAGGTGTAATTCCTTGAAAGTGAGACATCAGGCAGCCCATAGCAAATCAGAGACAGACATTCGGAAAGATGGTTGTGGGTGATTGGAAACAGAGGGAAGAAGAACCCCTGAAGTACTTTTCATCTGTAGCCTTTCGTGTCCTGGGAATTAGGGAGCAATATAGACTGGATAGCATGATAAGCTACATGTAATTCAGTGAAAGTGTGGTAACGTAATGTCAACAAGAATGTATATGAATGTAGTTCCTGCTTTAGAGGAACCCTGTGTATTGTTGGCTTTGCTTTGTGTTTGGGCCCCAGCTGCTTTTTGAGAGCTCTGTTCTCCACTCATTGTTTCTGAAACTACCCTAACAGCATGAATGTCAAGAAGAAAATGAGGTGCCTGCATAGAAACTGTCAATGTTTACTTTAGAATGACTTCTTTTTGAGCTTACATTTATCATTTAGCTGCAGATTAAGGTTTTAAGGTGTATGGACTATTAAAAGGAAATGAAATGATTTCCCTGGAGGCTTAAGTCTGTTTTCCTCGCTATATTTTTCTAGTTCCGGGATTATTGTGTCATCTGTTTACGGTGGGAGTGGCCTGGATCTCCCAGACCTTTGGAAAAGTGCAATTTAGAAGCATCATTTTTTGAAGGACACTTTTTGAAAGTCCTGTTTGAAAGAATGGGCAGAATTCTTGACCAGGTAAGGAAAAGCAGGTTATTAATTCAATTTCTGATACTTCCATCACTGCTAAGGGGCAATCACCATAAGGTCCCATGAAGTTTCACTACTGCAGTATCTATTACATCATCATATTATTGTGTAATGTCCCATGTCCTTGATGCAGGTCTCTGTAGATTGCAGGATGCTGTAGTGATCAGTATTGTCAATTTACTAGTAGTGAACAAAAACTCTTCTTATCTTTGTTAGCCACATTTTTGGTACCAGACGTTTCATTGACCAGAAATAAGAGACAGGTCAGGAAACCAGTAGTAGCCTCTAGGTAAGCTCTGTGAGTGTTTAGGGGAGAAGGATGTTTGAGAGTACCAACTTTCACAATTCAGAAGTGAGAAAAGAAAGTCAAATACTTCCATTCCTATGTTGTATATTTTCTGGATTTTGTTTCCAGTAAATATGTTCTGCACGCTTGACTAGCTGAAATGGTTATAGATTGGAGTCATGAAGACTGGTCATCACCAGCTCATAGGAAAAACAAGCCTCATGGATATGAAAACCTTATCTGAGCAATGACACAGAAGTTGCAACTTGAAAGATCTTTACTTTCTATAGCTTCTGTAGTGTCAGATTTGTATGATTACAACAAAAGTAGCATCTGGCATGGAAGCACAGTCCCCAGTTTGATATACTACCTGTCAGCATGACACACATTTGGGTTAGTCAAGCAAAATGGTACGATCTGTGGTGTCAAAAATGGTTCTTGACACCAGGTGAATTAAAATATACTGCTTGAATCAGAAGGGGTGAATTCTTACTGTATCATACGAAGCCCCTGAAATTCCTAGGGGTTATTAACGGTGAAACACATAAATCACATAGGGAAAATACAAAACAGCAAGACCTGGATCCTGTCAATGACTATTCTAATATAATGGGTGCTAATGTCCGAAGTGAAAAATGTTGAAAAGCCTTTAGTTTGGGACACAGTGCTACTAACAGCTTGTGTTCGATGTCTCTTTTTCTTTGTTAGAACTCTATAGGTTGTTCTTGTGGTATTACCAGGTTTTCTCAGTAGTTACCAGAAAACTTTGCAGAGGTGGTAGGTATCATTAACTTAGTTTCTGACAGAAGATGGTGAAGTAACTTGTTTCAAGGCTGTTCAAATCCACTACCCCATCTGCCAGATAGTACCTTCTTCCTCCTGTTAGTATTCCACATTTCCATGGAAGTGATTATTTCCTAAGAAGTTTGTAAGAATTCCCTGAACTGCAAATTTTGCTGGTTTTAACCTTTTTAGTTATATATTTTTTAGCATGTTACCTGATAATAAAGCTGCCTTACTGAGTCTACTGACATATGGGCAGAAATAAAAGCTCCATGAGAAGAAGCAGCTTTCCTTAACGCTCTCAATTAGTTCAAATCGCAACAGCAATCTGTCTGAACAGTGCAGCGCGTGTTACTACTTGTTTTCCCTCTCTGCTTGTGAACACCAGATAATGCTCATGGCTTCAAAGCTTCCTAATGAATTGACTGACTGAGACAGCTCTAAAGACCTTCTTCATTTCAGCTAGGTAGGCAGTAGAATGGATTTTTGGAAGGAATTTGTGTTTCTGTCTACAGAGTAAGTTTTCCACAGTAACTCAAAATGTAGTGATCTCTTTTACCTGTAACATCTCTGGGACAGGGTCTGAAAGCTTCACTTGTTAGAAGGTTGGGATGAATGTATTGCTTGAATATCAAGTACAGAAATAACTGCCACTGACTGGGAGAAATAGGTACTTTCACTTCAAAAGATCTATAAGACAACTCCCATTGCAATGCAGCAGTGTGTGGTAATGAATGAGGAATAAGGAACCTAGGTATTAGTTATGTGCCCACATCTAGTCAGTGGAAGTTCTGCCAGAACAGCTCTGGGAGGCTCTGGAGCTTTTAGACTGAAGAGCATGTAGGTGTCTCTTTCAGCTTCCTTGACTTCTTTGTCTGAAGGCTTGACTTGGGTACCTGAACTGAGCTATCTGTTGCCATTTTTGTGATGCCCAAGATATTCCCATAGGCTCCTGGTTATAACATGGATCTCACAGTATCCACCCTCTGTTGGAACTGCCAAGAGACCAGCAGATACTCCTGAGCATCTGAGATTGCATGAGGTGCTGGTGTGTAGGCAAGTGTTATCAAGGTCTCTGTTGAGTAGGCTAATGAGAGCTTAAACATCTAGACATATCTAAATATATCTGTCCTAATCTGAAGCTGAATTCTTCCAAACCTTACAGAGTTTGGAAGGGAAGAACCTGTTCTCTGATTCTGCAATAGGATGCTAACTTGGGAGCATAAAGATGATAATTTGAGGCCATGAAATCATCCTCTCCTAGATGTGATTGTGCCACTGAGGATGTTACTGCCAATATGCAGTCAGAGAGATTGAATGAGGGCCCTGTAATCTGACTCAGGTAAAATCAACAAGGTTAAATTAAACTATGTGTGTTTGGTAACATCTTCAGACTGGCATAGGGGTGTACCAAGGGAATGTCTGTCCATCTCTTGTCAGCATAGTCTGTTCCACCACTGAATAGATGGAAGGAAATGCCACTAGTTTTCAGAGTTGAGCTGAATTGAAATGTCAACCTCTTTTCACTGTGATGAGAAAATCAAAGATGGAAAAAAGTACTTGGAACTAAAGAAGCCATGGTGAAAATACTTGCTTTTATGGAAATTAGGTTCTCACTGGAGTGGTAAATTCTGTAAGCCAGGCACTCTGTTTATTTTCCTAGAAAGTTAGGTACTGGTTTTTTTCCGTATGACTGATGAGTGTCTTCCGGCATCCGACAGTGTTGCCTCTTCCATTTGGTTGATTTGGGGAAAGGAGTTAGAATTCCATGCTACCTTCCCAGTCTAAGTCTGTCTCATCTCCCATAGCATGCTGCCACAAGATGACTGGGCTTTCTACAATGGTTCTTTTGAAGACAAAAGAAAGTAGAGGAAGAGAAATGCCATATTAGCTGTAAATACCGATTTGTCTCTCTCATTTCCTGAGCTTATATACTTCACAGTGTATTTTCCAGGAGAAGCAAGCAGATGTTTAATCTAGGCTGATTCTTTGCTGTTTGTTTAGCTACTGAGCTGAAGAAATGTTTTACAGGAAAAGGCTTTATCGTGAAGTAAACAAGTGTGCAAAAGCTTCAAGTGATTCTAGCAATTAAACAGATAATAACATCTAATATCAAACTGTCATATTCACATCATTCTTATTGTAGAAAGCAGAGGGTTTGGGCCTGACTTCTAATCTGTTTTTTGATCTTTATTCATAACCCTTTATATAAGGTTCTAGTAGTTAAACAAACACTGGCTGCATGAAAAGAAGCCAGCATGAAAATAACTGAGCTCTGTGTTTTCCTGTTTTATTGCAGCCCTATGATGTAAATTTACAAGTTACTTCAGTGTTGTCCAAACTGGCCTTGTTTCCCCATCCTCATATCCATGAATACCTTTTGGATCCCTATGTAAACCTAGCTTCTGGCTGCAGGTCTCTCTTCTCAGTTATTGTCAGGGTGAGTAAACACACAGTTAATACCTACATATGGCTCTACAGCACTGATGTATTTATTAGCTTTGTGCTTAGTGATAGTAGTTGCTGGATAGTTTAAGTCGGCACTGGAAGTAGATATTTGTGTTCTTGATTTGAATCAAGGTATTGGACTTTCTACCAAAAGCATTGGAATATTTCTCATGTCAGGGGTATTGGAACTGGATGATCTTAAGGTCTTTTCCAACCCAAACCATTCTGTGATTCTATGTCTTCAGAATTGTTTGCTTAGCTTCATTGTGCAGAGTATCCCCCCTGGCAATGATGTTGCTTTAAACTGGATTAGGTCACATTGTTGTCACTTGCAGGCAGCATAGAGTAGTGCTTTGGGAACAGGCCAAGTACAGGTTTGCACCTGGAGGGGAAAGAGATGGTTTTGATACTACACACACAAGCAAATGACACTCCTGAATATCCTGTGCTTGGATGAATATCTCTGCTCATCCTCTTTATTATTTTCTATGATAAAGATTGTTCTTGACAGCGATGTCCTGGATTTATCAAAATCCCCTTCTTTTCACTTTCTGATTCCATCTCTTCCTGCCAGACCTGCATCCTCGAAGTGCTGGCTGAGTGCCTGTCACACTGCAGTCTCCTCAGTCAGAGATCCTTCGCCTGTCCCACGCACCAGCTGTTATTAAGCTGGTCTGGAGCCTGTTAATGATGCTTTCCCAATACTTACAGAGGGCTTAGCTCCCTTTTTCCCCTGCAGCCCTCCCCATTTCAAAATAGAATCTTCACTCTCTCCTCTTGTGCTTTCCCTAAATCTGAGAATTTTCTCATCAATTGCCTGTGTCAGCGTTTACTAAGACAAATTAATCATTAATTAAAATAAGTAATACCATTTGTAGCTACGGCAGGTAAGGCTCAGGAGTTCCTGTCCTTCGGCATTTCTACTTTCTGCACCCACCCCCCCCACCCCCCACCCCCTCTTTTTGGGGCATGTTGTTTTGTGAGGATGCTGAAGTGAGGCTGCATTCTGGGCATTGAAGGTTCATTTAACCCTGCTGCCAGACACTCTGCAAAGGCGTTAACTTTGTGTGTTGATGGAATTGTGCTTTACAGGTCGTTGGGGACCTCATGGTTAGAATCCAGCGCATCCCGGATTTCACTCCCAAACTTCTGCTGGTCAGAAAACGCCTGCTGGGCTTGGAGCCAGAAGGGCCCATGTGAGTAAACATTGCATATTCTCCAAGAGCCATGGCTGGGTTTTTTGGGTTGGAATCTTGATTCTCTGCTGTTTTTTCTTCCTCAGCATTGACCACATGACGTTACTAGAGGGCGTGATTGTGCTGGAAGAGTTCTGCAAAGAGCTGGCAGCAATTGCATTTGTGAAGTATCATGCCTCATCTACACCATAAGCAGCCTTGATGAGCAGCCAGGCTTGTAAAACCACCTAGCTTGTTTCAGTCGACAAGACTATTGACAACACCCCGATAAGAAGAGGTGGTGCCTCCTGGCAGGGTGTCAGTTGACATTTGGCAGAATGGCAAGACAAGTTGCTTTCACCAGATGTTGACTTTGCAAGAGAGAGGGATTCAAATGGACCTAGAATACGACTGAAGGAGTTTGGGGAGAAACCAGTATACTGCATTTCTAGCCACTATGTGAAGAGCTGCAAAAGCTGCATGGAGAACCACAGACATGAGACCTTGGTTATTCTGTTGTAACAACGATGTTTAGAGAATTGGGTCTTTTGTATGTTCTGGGGCTCACGTGCACCAATTCACTTTTGTGACCATATTACTTTTAAAAGCAAATTAATTTTGTAACATTTTTATCTCTTAATTCTTTTTCTTTTCAGTTGGAAGGAAATCACAGCTATAGATGCAATGTATATTATTGAAAATGAAAAGGTTAAAAGAACCCTACCAATCCATATACAGTAGGATATATTAATGAGAAATTATTTTTGTTCTGGTGAACCCTAAAGACAACTCTGAGCCTCTTTCCCCAGTGGATTAATCCAAGAGATATATCAGTATAAAATCAATACTAACGGAATTAATCCTGATTCAGCATCACATCTCTAACAAATATATCTGAAGCGTACATGTTTCTAGCATGTTTGCCTCTGTCATTCCATGTGATTGCTCTTCAGGTTGTCTGTGTAACTATATTTGCTTTAGGTTTTGACATGTGAATTGTAGTTGCTTGACTTATGTCACCTTTACAGGGAAGTTAATTATAGGTCATTAGAAGTTGTTGCTGAAACAGTATTTTTGATTTCTTGTGAATTGGTATTTAGTCTGAATTGGTTTAAGAATCTTTTGTGCCTTGAAAATTGGCAGCATAAGCATTCATGCTTTTTAGCAGTGTTTTTACTGCTTATCTAACCATCGCAGTAGCACCCAGCGAAAGATTCACTGATGCCAATTCGGTTGATACCATGTACAGGACCAAAATATTCTCCTGCTTTCCATAATGTTGGGATGCAGAGATGTCTCTCAGTGAATCTGTTTCATTATGAATACTACCAGCCAGGGCAGGTATTTGCACTTCAGGCAGAGGGCCATTCAGACCTCAGTGTGCTTTGCTTCTGTCTCTAGCATGACGGCAGCCTGTGCTTCAGGCAGTTCTTGCAGCTCACTGCCACATGTGCACCGTCAGGTTCTTTAACCTTCAAGTGCTTTAACCTTCAAGTCACACTGTGGGGCTTGGATTGGAGACCTGTCCCACTCTGCACAAGTGTGTAGTACCTCTTTCCCCTCCTATGAACACGACAGTGTAGGCGGGTAAAGTAGAGTTTAGCTCCTTGTGTTTACACTGTCTTCCTACCTTTATCTTTCCTACTACCCTGTTGGCACAGTTGGTGCCCCTTTCAGATGTGATTGCTCATATGCAAATATGGACTGATTCACTCAGTCATTAGAATTTCTCTGGATTTACATGACTGTACCTAGAATCAGATTCTGCTCTGAATCCATCTATGCCTTTGAGGTCTTGGGTTTTAATATTTATGGAGCCTGGTTGTTGAGAGGACTTTCAAGTTTGCAGGTTAATAACAGCAGTGTCACAGTTAATGGGCTACATCTGTTTTTGTCGCAACGATGTAGAAGGCCCTGCTGTAAAAGCTTACAGTAAAGGTTCAGCTGGGAAGAGCCGTTCTGGAACTGGGGAAGCATCTTAGCAGGTGAAACCTGTATTCAGTGGCTCCCTAAACTGGGAGGTTTGTGTGCAATGTGTTGCATTTATGTGGCAAACTCAAACTTGTTTTAATTCCTCAACTTTTCTTTTTCTCTGAGTTTAGCCCCAAAGTGTTTTCAGGTTCAAATAGCATTGTAGGATAAAGTTTAAAAAGATGACATTTTTCTCATTTTTGGTCTTTCAGAAACATACCTTGAAAGTAGCAAATGATTTTTAGTGATGTCTATTGCAGTCAGTCCATATTAGAAGCTTTGTTAGTGTAACATACCCAACCCATAGTTTAGAACATGTGTCTCTGCAGTGATATTTAATACATGCTTTTGTTATAAATAAGGTCCCAATTCAGAAAAGCAGTTAAACTAAAGCTTCATTTCAGAATTTGACTGGTAAATCGCAGTTTTTTACATGAACAAAGTTAAGCTGTTGGGTACAGGTGCTGATGCTTTACTGAATTTGGGTCTTTGTTGGTTTGGCTTGAGCTTAATTACTTCTTCCTCAAATTTTTTATTTTCATTGTTTATTTTCTTACAAGTGTATGTTCCAAAATATTTATAATGTCCCAATTTCAGTGCAACTGGAAGTGATAATACTACTAGTAATATTATCTTACTAGAAAGTGAGAAAAATGTTAAACAGGACTTGCAAGAGCATTCCAAGTAATATAACAATTTATAAAGCCATTCAAGAGATGTCTGATCTCAAAAGAAAGCATTAACATCACCTCTTTTGTTGTACTTATTGTTTTCACTGATACCTAAGCTCATTGCACTGTGAGGAATTGTATCAGTCAGTCTCTGGAAGGGCTGCTGCAACCTCTGTGGCATTTTAATGCAGAACAGCCTATGGAGCTGCAAGCACAATTCCTTCAAGCTTGTCCATGAGGAAAATAAGTAGATGTAAGTATAAGCACTCATTCAGGATATAATTGTTCAGTCTCCAGCAATATTGGCAATGTTCTTGCAAACCAAATCTTATTCAGTGCTGAATTTATAAGACCTGGATCTATCCTGATAGAAGCAAAGCAATCCTTCAGGTTGCTTTAGCCTAAACTGCTTTTGTGAGTGCTGCCTACAGACCCTGAACTACCGTGACAGTGACCTTTATTTTTGTAAAAGTGATTTAATTTTCTTTAAGGGATGGAACTCATTTCATTGTGGGTTTTTTGTGTGATATTTTTCATGCACTTTCTTTAAAAACAGAAGGTTAGAAGTTAGTCCAGGTCCATGTTTTCACCTTTCCAATCTATGCATGTCATTGAGGTGCCTGTTTCCTTTCTGTGTACGTGTGTTTGTATGTGGTTATTTATTACCCAGAGGTGGACACCTGAGAAGATACATGGCCTGAAATCCACATCATATGCAGATCCTCCAGCTGTCAGTGGGAAATGCAAGTGCTTATCACCTTAGAGAATATGGCCGCTAGTATTAGACTGAAATACTTGAGAGGTAATACTAGAGTAATTTTATCTTTCAAAAAGCAGATCTAAACCACATTTTAATCCTGATGCACATGTGTGTAAATAGATACATTTTTTACTTCTTTTTTCCATTTACAGTATGTGTTTGATTTAGACTCTGATACAGGAAATTTTGTAATAAGCCATGTACTAGCTCTGGTAGAACAAGTTTGTCCTTAGTTCCTCATATGACTGTAATATTCCCGGTATTCAGATCCTGTCTGTGTAATGTTCTTACTATGTATTTGTCTGTGCAATATAAGAGCTGTGACTTGAACCACAGCTTGAGTCTGGTTGTACATCACCTATGTATATATATACATATACATATATATATAAAAAAAAGGACCAGAATCCTGAGCTTGCTTACACTATGATTAGTGTAAAAGTTGTCGCACTCGATTTTACAGGGCACAAGTAATCATGGCTTTGGCTTTGTAAATGCATGGTAATTTCTACCATAGCCTGCTGTGTAATTTCACAGGTGGCATTTTATTCCTGCTATTTGTCCTGCTAAAAGAAATATTAACTAAAGCAAAGTGCCAGGTAAAATGGAAGGAGGACGTAAGAGACTTGGGGCTACATGGGAAATCCATATCTGATGTTGTGTCTCATCCTGGATTTTCAAACCATGATCTCCGATGCTTTCTGTGCCCTGTAAAATAGTGTAACTATATGAAATATATACTCCTTGTTATGCCTCCTGCCTTGTTTACATTAAACAGAGGATATTCAGTAAAATTTTTCTATTAAACTTTGTGTAGGTCACTTACTGCCCGTGTTGCCGAGGTTTCGCAGGCATGGGATTTCCAAGGAGGAATTGCTGAAACAGCAGCATTACCAGACGTACGATAGCAAGTTTATAAAAGAGCTGATGATAAAAATCCAACTTTTTGTGCTAAAAAAAGGCATGGAGGATTAAAAGGGATCTTATAATAAATGCATTTCCATGAAGCGACTGCTTCTATTATTACAGAATCCATAATAGGTTTTGTATGGATGACCTTGAGACAGAAAATGTTTTAACATCTTACAACATGCATTTGATCCTGAAGCCTTTTCATTTATTCTGAGGCTGTAACTGCAGCATCTTCTGGGGGGGGGATAGGACAAGGGGCAATGGGTATAAACTGGAGCATAGGAAGTTCCACGTTAACATCAGGAAGAACTTCTTTACTGTAAGAGTGACAGAGCACTGGAACAGGTTGCCCAGGGGGGTTGTGGAGTCTCCTACACTGGAGATATTCAAGGCCCGCCTGGACAAGTTCCTGTGTGATGTACTGTAGGTTACCCTGCTCTTGCGGGGGGGTTGGACTAGATGATCTTTTGAGGTCCCTTCCAACCCTTGGGATTCTGTGATTCTGTGTTAACCCTGTTTCCTGTGCTGTGCTGTGCAGGGCTCAAAGTGAATCAGCAAACCCTTGCCCATGAAAATTCAGTGCTAAGGGAAATGGCCTAGATGGAATCATCCCGAACACAGACTAACGTCTGCTCTTCCCAAGAGCCCTCATATCTTTCAAGACTGCAGCTGGTCAAGACCTTGGTTTTCTATTGCATTTGAGTACAGAGTGCATCAGTCACAACATTAGTTTATTGAATTGGGTACAAATGGCATGTACGTGAGTAAGCATTGTTTCTTCCTTCAGGGTATGGAGGAAGGCTTTTATACGTCAGGGTTTGTACACATTTTTATATATTTTAAATGGTTTGGGGTATTTTTTTCTTAGTATCTCATCTACTTTAGGTGTCCTTCAGGTTTTCATCTGCCTTTAAAAGCTCTTGTCTCTCTGTAGGATCCCCTCTGAGGGATACACTTGGATGTTAAGCTGTTTCTCCTCAGTATTTAACAGCTGCAAGTGCTCTTGCATCTCTTACAAGGAGAGTGCTACAGCAAGATGATGCACTCGACAGCTTTTTTAATAGCTTTCCCCCATCCTCGTGGGTCTTGGAGATTGTCATCTCCTACCCCAGATCATTTATTTGCTGTGCCTGCATGAGGCATTTAGAGATTGAGGGACACTTTGCTTCCTCAAGCAGGGAGGAAGTGGTATCAAAATTGCACATTTTATATCTTCTTGTATCTTCCTCTTTGATATCCTTGAAATGACTGGGTTATTGAATTATGGTAATCTTACAGCACTTGCATTCTGAAGCAAGACTTTTGGGTTCTACATCCTGTTGGGAAAAGCCTGGAGTATTACCAGTGTGTGTGGTCTCTATTTCTTTAACTCATTTTACATTCTCCCTCAGAGCTCACAGTGTTGATACCAATAGTGCAGGATCTACTGAATTTGTTAACCTTTAAATTTTACCGGAACGGGTGCTGTCAAAGCCGCAAGGATTTTGAGAGTTTGGTGTATGATCTGATTGGATTAAAGTGGATTAATGCTCAGAGAAGTGAATGTGTCACAACTTGTATGAGCCCTTTCAGCCTAAACCCATATGTTCCTGACGCATCCTTTATCAGCCGAGGTTCCATTTGAAGGATGAGAGAGGAAACTGAAGAGTAATTTAGGAATTGAGTGAAGCATATGGCGGATTAACGTTTTCAGGTGTCACAAGCTTCCTGGGAATGCCAAAAAGGAAGTTGAAGTGTGAAAAGTGAAATTGTACAAGTTTGGGCTGATTTTTGGCATTTCCTTTGGAGTCAGATCCCTGAGGATAAAAAGATGTATCTTGTGACGTGGTACCTCTCCAGGCTATTTAAATTACCCTTGCTACTATTGTATCTATATTCTGAACTATATTTCATTAAATTCCTGCTGGTTATTGCAGCAAATGCTACTGGTGGCATAAAATCTGCTGGAATAGCCCTGTGGAACTGATAACTTTGTCAGTGTCTTGTAACATTGATGGAGTAGATGCATCTTGTTGGCTTTGCCTTTCTGCTCTATGGCAGCATAATTCAGTAGGGGTTTGTATGGTGTCCTCTCCCTCTGGTAAAAGATTTTACATACTGAAACATACGGAAACACGTGAAGGGAAGGACCCTGTTACAGTGCTAGGCTGTAGGAACATGGAGATAAATGTATTCCTCTTTAATCACCTTCATGTTCAGAAAAGGTGAATTACATTCTGAAGTGAGCAGTTGTCTGAAATCACAGCTGTTGAGAAGAAGGGTATTCTCTACAGGGAGCCCAGGGTGGTTAGTGCAAACCCCCTGTAGTAATTTGCACTGAGGACAGCAGAAATGAGACATCTGTGTTATATCTTTCAAGGCACATGGTATCCCGTTTCCAGTTTTGAGAGACAATGCAGCCAAAGATGTAAGTCACTGTGCTGAGTAATAACGTCTGTTACAAAACTACAGGAAGTTCTGCAGAAAACAGCAAGATACTAAACCGATTTAAGAGGAGGGAACAGAGGTAACCAAGTTTAGCATAGTTACATTATGGTGTAGGGTTAGAGGAATCAATTCCCAATAAAAAGGATTGGAAAGCCTTAAGCACCAGACTGAAGGAATTACAGAGCCTAATTTATCAGAATGCAATTAAGAATGAAGGAATGTCATTTAGGAAAAATGATACTCACTGTCAATGAAAACTTCCTGCCTTTGAATGCTGCTAGACCAGCAGTGGAAGGAACCTCTAGCCTAACACTTAAAGCCAGACTGGACAAATCATTGAATGAGGAAAACCAGCCCTTGTTGATGAGGAAATGAAGTAAACAGGCATTTACATCCTCAGACTCCCAGCTAATTGATGGTTCCTGAATAACTCATATTTGCTCTGCTGGGAGCAGTGAGCTGGACTGATCCGCTTGAGCATCTCCTGTAAGTGAGGGAAGTTGCTGCAATCGGAGAAAAGCAATTTTCAGCCTTCCACAACACGTCTCGCTCACATAATAGTCTCTTTACAGAAGCGGCACCCATTACCCTCCGCAGGCGGTACAGCTTCATTAGCGGGGCCAGGAGCTCCCCCATGCTGAGCTGCCTTGAAGAGAAGAAACAAATTACCTGTTCTCGGAATCGTCATTATCCCTTACTTGAGAAACCCACTTCTACTTCCCTCATCTCCGCACCCACAGCAAGCACCTGTCAAGTTCGTGCTTCTTAATTTGGGGCATGAATTTTTATCTCCTAAGGTTTTGGGAGACTCCTGTTTTACTGTTAGCGGGATGTCCATTGACACTGTGTGTATTTACAAGCAATTTTCTTTCTACCTTCCTCTCAGGGAAAGGAATGTTCATATTGTTTATCCTGCTGTTTGAGATGCATGTTCTCCTGTTTCATTAATCCATCTTTCCAAATCCTTTCACTCTGGGGCTTCAGCAGTTTGGGCAGCTCAGCAGCAGGGAGTGGTAAGAACAGTACAGATAAAAGCTGAACTGCTTCTGCTCCCCCAGGTCCAGCTGCAGGATCTGTACATAAATCATAGAATCCCAGACTGGTTTGGGTTGGAAAGGACCTTGAAGCTCCTCCAGTTCCAACCCCCTGCCACGGACAGGGACACCTTCCACTAGACCAGGTTGCTCCAAGCCCCTGTGTCCAACCTGGCCTTGAACTCTGCCAGGGATGGGACAGCCACAGCTTCTCTGGGCACCCTGTGCCAGCGCCTCAGCACCCTCACAGGGAAGAATCCCCTCCCTTGACCTGCTGCTCACCTCCTTTGACCTGCTGGTCACACTCCTTTTGATGCAGCCCAGGACATAGGGGGTTTCTGGGCTCAAATGCACACTAATGGGTCATGTTGAGCTTCTTGTCACACAACATCCCCAAGTCCTTCTCCTCAGGCGTGCTTTAAATCCAGTCTCTGCCCAGCCTGTATTTGTGCTTGGGATTGCCCTGACCCAGGACCCTTGGCCTTGTTGAACTCCATGGGATTCACACTGACCCACCTCTCCAGCCATGGAGGTCCCTCTGGATGGTATCTCTTCCCTCCAGCATATCAACTGAACCACACAGCTTGGTGCCATCAGCAAACCTGCTGAGGATACAGATTTCTCCTGATTGAAAGAACATGTCTGTACAAGTACTGACCTGGCAACAGTTCTGTGCTTCCAACAGTCATATCTGATACAGGCTCAGCACAGGGACAGAGGACCCATGGCTCTGGGGCACGTATGGGACAGTTGTTGTCCTGGAGCAAAGGAAATGCAATCCTTTGTAACCCTGTGAGGGGATCTGACAGCATTACCACAGAACTCAAGCATAAGCCAGAGAGAGGAGGAGCATATTTCATATGTATTTATATAACATATGTCATCGATATGAAATATATATTTCATGTGTTTCGTATTTCCAAATGCTCCAAAATGTATTGTTTTGCTGGTGCTTCCTTGTTCAAATAATCAAACACAAATTCCTAAGGAACCAAAGGCAGAAGAATTTATGATCAATATTCAGTCACCTAAATCTCTTGGCCTTGCTTACTTAGGCAAAAATTTGTCAGGATCATGTAAGATCCATGTTTAAGCCAGTGCTAAGTGAAGTATTAATCTCATAGCCCTACACCAGAAAACAGCTTTGCTAGTGGTGAATAAGACCTTATAGTAACAGCTTAGAATTCTGCTGTTCCTTGATTCCTTGCTGAAATTTAGGTAAAGGAACTGGGTAAATCATGCATCAAAATTGTGTGAGCAGTTTCACACCACATACATTAAATGTCTGCTTCTCTGGAGCCATGATCTCAGCTTAGGTCATTAAACAAAGAGCTGATTTGATATCAACCAGCAAATCACAATAAACCTTGATGCTTCCAAGATGACAAATATGCAGGAAACTCGATTTACCAGACCTTCGTTTTACTTTCAAAAAGATCAAGAATGAGCGCAAACCCTTTGCCCCTTTTACAGTTAATTCCAAATGTCAATCTGCTCTACTAATATGATTCTAATAACCAGATTCCTCAACTAGGGTTGCCTTTTTGTTTCTAGATATCAACCAAAGAGAATAATGAAGAAATAAATGCCTTGATATCATTAACTGTGATCTGTTCAACCAGTGGGACAGCTCCACAGCTTCAGTTTCTGTCTCTCAAGTGAGATGCTGACAAAGGAGTGTTCTGGCTGGTTTTGACTAAGAGGAGAAACCTGCAGCATGAAAAGTTTCTATCTTTTACTTCTGGGGTAGAAAGTGGAAGTACATTGTGATGGCTAGTTTGGGATTATGGTATATATACTTATCCTGTAAACCATTACTTGTTTCAGAAAGAAGCAAAGGTGTGGAAACTGTAAATAACATGATGCTATTCCAGACAGCAAGTGCAGCAGTTGGTGCCATTTCAAGAATCATCCTGCTTTTTACCCCAGATCACTGCATCTTGTCCTGCTAGTTGTTTAGTTATTAAGTAGGTTGCTTACTATCTACACACTGAGGTGGTGCTAAGTAATCTGAGCTATTTTGATGGGTTTGTGGTTTCAAGTGACTAATATGCTTTTTGCTCCATGTGACAGCTGGATGAGTCTATTAATAGAGGAAGCTGTCACAGGGGAATCACATATATAGACTTCATTTAACTTTTTTAAGTACAAGCTGTAGAGGTGCAATTCATCTTTTCAGCTCGTCAAGTATTAAACTCTTTGATGGAAAGGACTTGGTGCCTTAGTCTTGACTCAGTTTTTTTTACAGAAACATTTTTAGCCCCATCCCTGGCAGTGTTCAAGGCCAGGTTGGACACAGGGGCTTGGAGCAACCTGCTCTAGTGGAAGGTGTCCCTGCCTGTGGCAGGGGGGTGGAACTGGAGGAGCTTTAAGATCCCTTCCAACCCAGACCAGTATGGGATTCTATGATATGCTCAGCAGCTACATGAGCAATTATCAGAAGCCCCTAGAAGCTGCTCTAACGTTGGCCCTGTTGTTTGTTAGTTCAGAGGCAAAGCAGAGACTTCAAGAGCACGCTGACCCAGGTGCCTGATAGAGATCTTCTCCGGGTTGAAACCGAAATTTGATGAAGAAAACTTGCACCATTATGAGCCAAGGTCAGTGTAATTGTGTAACTCAACTATTTTAGCAGCTGCACATTCCACCTGATTAACCTATTTATAGCTTTATATTAATTCAGTACCACTTATTCCAGAGGCTCTGTGAAACTCTATGAACACAGCCAAGGATTCACCAGTCCCTCATGCACTATTTAACGAGTTGTTTTTCATTAAGGCATTCATCAACAGCCAGCTCCTAGTGTTTTACTGACCCCCATACCTTCAGCTCCTACCTTTGGTGACGGGTATTAGCTTTGTCTGAGTTGAATTGAAAGACAATGAGAAACTTCAGAGTAGAATAATGCAGACGTGTAACCCTGTTATATCATATTGCCATTGCTAGTGGCAGGCCACAGGTTATGTGCTGAGTTTGCAAGGCCTCAGGGCTAAGGGGCATCAGATTTGCTTTGTCTGAACATTTATTGACCTGCCTGCATCTTTGTCTCAATTCAATTGAGCTGTTACAGCAATTTTTCTTCTGACCAGGTGACTATAACTAAATTCTTTTACTTTGCTTACCGTTGCAATGGTGCTGCTGTAATTCCACACTCTACTTGTGCAGTATAGAGAAAGATGGGTCTGCTATGATAAGCAGAGGAATAATGGCATGGAGTGAGAAGAGATGGGGCACTGGAGACCCCACAGTGATGAACTCACCCACAGCCAGCTAAAGAAATGTGGAGCTGGAGCTGGACAAAACTGGGTTTAGGGATAATGAACAACAAAGAAATAGTATCTAGCAGATTTAAAAGATGTACATAGCAAATTCAGATGCGATACAGAACAATGAAGAAAGGAAAGTGTAAAACAGGTTAGAAAACACATTAAAATGAGCCCCAGTGCATCTTAGAGCAAGAAAGAGAGAACTATCAGCATGAACATCATAGTCCTCCTGGCCAAAGACTGCTGCTGCAGTAGCATTGCCACTAAAATGCCAGCACCAGCCCCAGAGCCCAAGGAGTAGGGGAAGGGGCCACACTACAGGAAATAGGGCAGAAGACAGGAGGAGTGATTTTAACTGGTTTATTATTAGCATTGAAAATGTTTGTATCTGTACAAAGCTGCTTCTTCCTGTAATAATTAGAACTGGGCTGATAATGGCTCTTGGAACAGACTGCAAATATACACTTACAGTAAAGTCTTGGCTTCATATATAAGGTGTGTTTCCTCTTTGCCTATAAACAATTTTTGGGGCAGAACAGTAACAAACACATGTTAGAACTAAAAAAGGAAAAGCAAGAGGTTCAAACACACCAGGAAACATTCATGCTCCTGCTGTCAGGGAGAAGATTCTAACAGAGCAGGGGGAAGACACTTCTATCTGATGAGAAATGTCATCTGTTTTGTAGCTGGGTTTGATCCTGATACCCTCCATGCTGTGGAAAAGTTGCTTGAGGGGTTTTCCTGCGTAAGAACAGTGACATTTGATCTAAAATCTGCCCAGAACCAGGACTGGGGATATGCACGAGGCTGTTGGTAAATACCATTCTTCAACATTTAAATGATGCTGAAGCCCTGATATTGGAGACTTTAGCCAAGTATAGCTGCAAAAGAACACCTGAGTCCTGTGTCCAACCAAGCATTTTATAACAAAAGCTCTTTTTCTTTGGTTTCAATCTAGACATCTCAAGTCAAATTCTACTCTGCTACTGCCTCCAGGTTTAACTAGAATAAAAAATGACTCCTGTGACAGTGGGTATGACCAGACTGCAAAAATAGAAGCACAGGATTTCATGTGGATGCTCGTCATTACTGAATCCAGCAACCAGCATGCATTAAAATTTCATTTTACCACAACATATTTGTCTTTGGATTGCATCCCTGTCGTGGTTTAAGCTCAGCCAGTAGGTCAGCACCACACAGCCTGTTCTCTCCTCTCTGGGCAGGATGGGAAGAAGAATGGAAGCAAAGCACCAGCTACTAGAAAGGAGAATAAAATAACTGTTACAGCTGAACCCAGGACATTCCCAAACCATTTCATTCCCTGGTTATTGCATTGTTTCAGTAATGATATCCCCACACCATAGTTATTCTTAAGGGGGTCAGTGTGGATGTGGGAAACAAAGCACTCATCAGTGGGTACCATTCTTAGTATCCATTTGTTTCTTGGTTCCCTGAATCACTGTTACAAAGCATTTCCAGTGAGCTGATACTCATGTTTTAAACCATTATGTTTCCTACCATTTATAAGCAGGTCTGAGCCAGAAATCATTCAGTGGCTGTTGCTGCTGCATCCTTCGGGGACGAAATGTTCCAAAGAGCTAATGTTGCTCTTTCATTAAGAAACCTATTCAGAACCACAGAGAGTGATTTTGACAGTGGGACTGGTAGTTGCTCTAGGGTAGGAGCTTGACAGGAGTTCTATTTTAAGCTAAATGAATGTATACTGTTCATTTAAAGAACCAGAATCACTTAAAGATTTTGGTATGCATACATAGGCATAAACCAGTGTGTTTCCTATGCTGTGCCTCACCAGATTGCACAAGGTAATTCTGTCCTGATACATAAAAAACTGACGTGTGGTTTCTGGCCAGCTATGGCATGGAGAGAAAGAGAAAGAAGAAGATGAGGAAGAGAAAAGAAAAAAAGGAAAAAGAGAAAGGAAAAGGGAAAACGAACAGAAGAGATTCCTACAAACCCAGGATTTCATTAATTTCACTTTATCTCATGTTTTTCTAGCATGAACACACTTTGCTTTTTCATACAGAATCATAGAATCATTTAGGTTAAAAAAGACCTGTAAGACCATCGAGTCCAACCATAAACCCAGCACTGCCAAGTCCACCACCAAACCATGTCCCTAAGTGACACATTTACATATCTTTTAAATACCTCCAGGGGCAGTGACTCCACCACTAACCTGGGCAGCCTGTTCAACGCCTGGCTACCCTTTCAGTGAAGTTCTTCCTAATATCCAATCTAAACCTCCACTGGTGCAGCTTGAGGCCATTTGCTTGTCCTATCACTTCTTAGTTGGGAGAAGAGACCGACACTGCCTACATGTTTCAGTGGCTTTAGGCACTGAAGAGAAGAGGAAAGAAGAGGATATTTAGTGAATAAAGTGAGGTAAAGTGAAGGGCATTAAGGTTCAAAGTGACAGAGTAGATTAACTGCTTGCAAAGATGAACAAGAGTATTCTTTCACATTACGGTTCTTGTGGTGGCAAAACTGCTTCAAAGAAGTTTGTATCATGTTTAGCTCTTGTTGAAAGATATATATAAACAAGAACATTCCACTGATCATTGCAAAATGATAAAGTTCAACCAACACAGACAAAGGTTATAAACTGCTGCCTGGAAGTGGGAATGGGCAGCAAATTTCTATCTTGCTTCATAAAGAAAAATGGGAAAACACAGCAATCTCCAGCAAGGAAGGATGGTTGTGTGGCTGAACTGCGGCCTGAGGAGCTGGAAGAAGCTGGTCTTTGTCCCTGATGCTGCTGCACAATCCACCACCTCTGTTGCTTCAGCACGAGAGAAATATTAGTGAAGGTATCTCTTCAGAAGGGTGTAGGTACATCCCATTAATGCAAGTTTAATGGAAGATGGTGTAAAACCACAGCATTGTTTTCAGAACCTCTCATCTTTATAAGTGCCTCTGCACAGGTAATTGCAGACTTTAAAGATAAGATCTCCTGGTAGTGCTACTGAACACATATGCTTGTGTCTTAGCATAATGTTCTTTGCAAGGGCTTTGGAGATCAAAGACAGTCTGGGCTTGATTGGAAACCAATTAGCTACTGCTGTGTGGACCTTTGAAAACTATCAGGATTTTTATTTCCTGTATCCTTTGATCCCCCAAATGAGCAATATAAAGAAAAGGAAAAGCAGAACAAAAGAACAGATGTACCAAGCAAAGAGTGAAAAGGGAAAGCAAGAATGTGCCTATAGGTTAGTTGGATAGTTTAGAGAAAAAGTAAAAATCAGGCTGCTGGATTAGAAAGCCCCAACAAGCTACAAGCATAAGCAATGCATCTATCAGCTCAGTAGCTTTGTGACTTAGAAAGTCACCTAAACAGAGTTGCAATATGGATTATAGATGGATGTCTATAGGAGGGATTTGGTTTTGCTCCATATGCAACTAGAATTACTTGTGCAGCTGATGCTACTTCTCCAGCAGTACACTGCTGTACCTTTGATCTCATTGCCTAATTCCTTCAGCCTTCCTCCCACCCTTTTCCTGGTTTGGCCTCATATTCCAGGAAGAATCCAACGCTGACAAGCATGCTTTACAGCTCCAGCTCTAACTTGTCATTTCCAGTGCTGTCAGCAGACTGTGGGCCAAGGAAAGCAGCTGCAGATCCATTCCCTTTGGTAGCATTTCACCCACTCCTATAGCCCTGTTGCTGTCTGGGGTCAGTCCTTGTGCTGAGACAATTAACACTGAGCATCTGAAATCTGATAGGGCTTTAAAGCCAAGGTTGAGTGCTTGCCACCCGGTGAGAGGAGGAGAAAGGAGGGGGAGGATGAATGAGCTGGACCTTTTCCTTTCTCATCCGGCGCACATTAGTGGATCAATGACTGAAATGGATGAGGGTGCTGCTGGAGTGTCACGGCAGTGTAATGATGTAGCTGCTATTAATGGCTAAAGCTCCAGCCCGGAAATTATAGTTGAAGAAATGGAATCAAAAAATGTTTCTGAGGGCTCTGAATTGGTGATTTGAGGACTGTAATTTAGAGCTTGCTTTCATATTGCGTAAAATGGTTACTATGCACATTTTCAGAAGCTTGCCTCTTAGTTAAGGAAGGAATAAAGTCAATAAAGTGTGTTTGATCATGGTTCTCCTTCTATTCCCCATCTAAGGTATGACACACAATCAGTGCTGGTGGCTCTCAAGATCTATTTCATGCTTTTAAGAAGATCTGTTTGCAGTGAGGAAATGTACCGTCAGCCCTCTGGCTGTCTGGATTTAGAGCAGATGTACAAAATATTATGGTTTATATAGTCTGTGAGCTCAGCATATTTCAAGATTAAATTCCTATTAAACTAAAATAACTGGCAAAACCATGATTATCTTCAGGCAGCCTGGATCTAGACACAGTAAAAAACCCCACAACAACTTACCAAAGCAAACCAGAAATCCCAAAAGAAAAGCTCTTTGTCTTGCAAAGCTCTTTGTCTTGCTGAAATCTGCTGGTTTCAGCTAAATCTGAGACTGATATGAGGATCCAACAGGTTTTTTTCCATATTGACTTTCCTTGGGCTCTCTGTAATGAGACAGGTCAGAGGGGAGAGCATGAAGGGGGGGAGTTCAGCCACTTCCTTGCTGAAAATGATGCAAAGGGATGTGACATGCTTCTGAGCCACTAAATAGTGAATATATAGAAGTCTGTAAAGGATTTCTGTAAGAGCACTGCTGCCACTCACATCTTTCAGACTAGCCTACTTGCTGCTGTCTGCTCTGAGGCCTTTCCCTCCATCCCTGCTGCGGGTGGCTGCTGAGGCTGCGCTTGCCCTTTCTGCAAGCAGCCGAGGGCAGAGCATCCAGCATAGACTGGGTCAAACAACCAACCAGACCACTCGGTGGCTAATAACTGTTCCTGAAACACTGTTCCCACTTAAAACTGACAGCAGTCAGGCCTGCTGAGGTGAGGCAAGAGGAACTGTGCCCTTCATATGCTTGCCTGACATTGCTGAGGCACCCGCTGGTCCCCCCTCCCAGCCCTTTCTGCCTACCCATTAATTCTCCACAGCTCTTTCGTGGAAGCTTCAATGCATTCTAAAAGGGTTTTCTTCTAATTCCACTCTTTTTTCCTGTACTTCCTAAATAGCAGGAGCTGCCTGATGAGGCAGCTGGGGGTGAGCAAGGAGAGGAGACCATGAGGTAAACAGTGAACCATGGGCATAAATATTTCAGAAACCTGTGTCAGCATTAAAGGCTTGGCTGCTGCTATTCCTCCTGTGGGGTCAGGTTGCAAAAACCTCGTCCTCATCCCCCAGCATCTGCCTTGCTCAGTGAACACATCCAAGTGCACAATGAATTTCAGAGATGGGGGAAGCAGGAGAGCAAAGTATTTGCACTAATAAAACAGTCCTTGTAATTCCACCTTGTCTCTGGCTAATTAAAGCTTATACAGCCAGTTCATCATCACTCAGAGGCTGCAAACCCTGCTCATTGCCAGCAGTTAAATGCAGCCCGATGTATATCTGACTGGTTGATTGTAATTGAATGGGCCTCTGTGAGCCCCGTTCTGCACGGCTGCATGGACGCTCACCGGCGGTGGTTTAAAATGGTAATAGGCACATCAGCAGTTTGACCCTTTTCTGACCAACTGTGTCATAAAAGATGCTTTGCTGAGACTGGTATTTATCTCAAAATGCACATTATAGAAAAAACCTGTAACACTCCACCCTAATGATCCAAAACCCTGAGTCAGTGGACCTTGGAGATTCCTGCAGTGCTGGTTTAGGTGGTTGCTCTTTCCCCATTGCTCCGAGCTTATCTGTCCCCAGAGCAGGCGCAGCAGAAGGGGATGATGCATCTGCTCCTCACTTACCCCTGTTCCCAGACCAGCTACTACCCTAAATACATCTGGCGTATCCTGCACAGTGTAGCACAGCTGTGCTGCACTGAAGGATCAACAAGCCTCAGTTTTCAGCTTTGGTGAAGATAGGAACATCTTTGCTGTGCTTGATTTTAATACGAGTTGGAATCTGAGTCCTCTTAAGCAGCCTGTTAGCGCAAAATACCATGAAAAAGAACTTGTGAAACCACTGGAGACTGTGGGCTGTACCATGCAGCTATGCACTCCCTAAAAGTCACATTGGGCCCAAATACATACACAGAAAGTATCTTTAAATACTCAAGCTGTGTGAGTTAGGGTATGTGCCAGCTTGGGAACTCTTTCTATGGATGGATTCAAGCAGTGGGACTGCCCTGTAAATAAGAAGGCTGTTCACAGTCTGACTAAACTTCATCTAACATTTATGTCTTCTAAATGTGCAGCCATCAGGTTGCCTAGAGAAAAGGAAGTGGAGCAAATTATTGAGTTCTGGGTTCGTCTGAGGGCTCATGAGTTCCTCTTGTGCCCTTGAGAGCTCAGCCAGCCTTGGTGCACCGCAGCCCTGCAGCCATGAGGCAAAACATCCTCACTGTGTTCCTTGAAGGAAAAACACTCTCAGAGTCTCAAGGTTCAGAGACTTTGTTGGTGGAGCACAGGGCATTTTAGAAAAGCTTGGTAGTATTTAGTGTAAGACGAGAGACAGGAAACATTCAGCTGCCCAGCAGATGGTATGGTCAAAATTAAGTCCGCATACAATCAACTAAAGCTACTGCCCTTCCCTTCAGGAGCCTGATTTCATCGATTGACCAGTGGCTCCAAGCTGGGGCTGATATTGAACACTTCTAACCCCTGTCTCGGGTAATACAGTTTCTTTAGCCACTGTGTGGAGGAAAACGCTGATTAGATTGCCTTGCTCAGTGCTAATTTTTCCTTCTGGTTCTGATTATGCAGAATGATGCTGCTAAAGAGGACGTTAGAAAGTCAATCAACCATTGCAAAAGATACAGTAAAAGCCTATTGTAAAAATCTTTCTTTCCTTATTTCTATTTTATTCCTCTGTCTGTCTCTCTCTATAAACTCACACGACTACATTTACATTCAAATATATAATCCACAAGATTTTAAGCTCCTTTGTGGAAGTTAGTTAGTTTCTTTACTTAATGTATCTTGAGACAATATAGCCAGTATGTGGATTTTGCATGTCAGGCCCACTGCTTAGAGATTAATTATTACTTTTTGGTTTAATGTGTAATATATTGACTTTTAGTTAATAGTACAGACAATACTGGAGAATTCTTGTTTCTTCTTTTGGCCTTTTCCACTTAGCATGGGAACTGGAAAAATCAGGCTTACCATATTCAAAGAGATTCAGCAACACGTTCCTTTTGACACTGCATAACTCTCAAGGTTGGTTTCATTCCACATAGAAAATAAAAATAAGTTTAATACGTATTATACAAAACCATAAAGGGAAAAGCACAGAACTACCACAATGGTCCCAGCTTCTTGTCCTCTAAAGGTCAGCTGTGAGGATGTGAAACAGCATTGAATTACCAGTGCAAAAGAAGCTGAAACACAAGAGAAAGTATTGAAATAGAAAGAAAAAGAAGGCTTGAAGAATTCCAGGTCATCATATTGTAGTTCTCAGAACATCCAGTTGCTCTGTAAATACTGCTTAATTAAATGTACTCAGATTGACAGCAATATTTAATTCCAATTGCATTAGAACTGAATCACTACCTGCAATATTAATTCCAGATACCACAGCAGAAGCAAACTAGGAGTAGGTCTGATTTTACATCCTGATCAAGAATTTATGCTGCAGATCCAAATGTATCGAGTCAAAGGACAATGTTAATTTATCACAAGGTCACACAGACCTCTACCGCCTTGATTCATGGTCTCTTCTCCCAGCTTCACAGAAGACCTGTGTAAAGGCCAACTGCTTAGTCTGAATGTCATGAAGAAGAATGTAGCAAATATGGTCGCCCCTTCATATTTTAGCTTCCTAGAGAAATCTGGTACTACATCAAACAGATAGTTATCTTGGATGCTGTGGGAAGGGCATTTTAGTGCATGGAGCAGTGGCTGAAATCTGACATGACAACAGAAAATGGACTGATGATCTGTAGCAAATGAAGGTCTGTCAATCAGATGAAATGTCCAACCCTGCTGAACTAAACGAGCTTGTTTATCACTGTAATTATGTAGCCTTACAATGATAAGGTATTACATATACATGTCTTACTCAGTGCCAGGAACTGCTCCGCAGAAACCCAGTAAATTTAATTACAAGAGAAGGAAAAAAAGATTCCTCTATTTCATGATCTACCCACCCCTGCAATGATTACTCCAGGGAAATTCCCACTGAAGCCAAGCAGATGGTTCCTACCTTGTTGTACGCCCAGCTTATTTTCTTTTAAGCTATGAAGTGGTTTACAATGCCATTTTTCTCTGGAGCTGCCTTGCATTTGGCAGGCTTCAGACTGTCTGTGAATTCCTTTTTATTGTATATGTGAATGGATTTCTTAGTTTCTTTTCTACCCCAAATAACAAATCCCACTTTGGATTCATATAAATAAGGACATGAATCAGACAAGTCTCTAGTCCAAACATGGTTTCAACAAGATGACTCCCATTGACTTTGTTGCAAGGGAGTTAATAATCAGATTTAACATCGCTCAGACATGTCGTCCCTGGTGCATTTCCAGAAACATTCGTGTTGACTCTTAAAGACTCGTCTATGGATCAATGTTGTGTATTTCTGCTTCTGAGCAATCCCTTACTCCCTTTCTGCACAGATACGTAAGTTTGCAGAAAACCTGAACAGATGTTAGTTGGATGAGGGAGCTGTCTGCTTGCTCTGTGCCTGCTGGGAACCTACATTGGTCCAGAGGGCAGGATGAAATCCATCTGTGATAGTCTCCAAGGCAAACTTTGCCCTCATATCAGAAGCCAGCTCAAGCCCTACTCACTGTTCAAGGGTTTTCCCCAGGAGAGAGGTGCGGTACTGGATTGTTCTCAGCAGAAGGGTGAATTTTTGCTATTTCTCCTTTCTTCTTAACATCCCAGGTTAGCAGGGCTCTCACAAGTATCACAGAGGTTTTGTAAAACTGATGAACACTGATGACATCTCTTGTGAAACTTTTCTTTAAGTCAAATCTCTGTAAAACTAGAAGTAACCAGATTAAAGGCTACACCTAAATTGGCAGTGTCTGGTCAGGGGATGGTATATACTTTATCTGATTTGAGACTATGTAGCTCCAAGGAGTTCTTTAAAGAAAGATAAATCATTAATCCCCACAATCAGTTCAGAGCAGCCAGTAAAGAAGATAAAGTTCTTGTGTCTTTGTGCCACACATACCTCCAGGCATCTTCTAACAGATTTCTCTGCAGTTTGAATTCAGCTCTCTACTTCAGAGTCAGAGACTCAGAGGGAAGCTGCGTCTGAAAGCAAAGAAAATAGCTGAACTCTCTCATGAGATATAATTTAAAATGGATATCGTTGGGGGGAAAAAGAAGTTATTTGCAAGCATTACGGTGTAATTTTTCTCTGATATCCATTAAAAGCACACACAATACCTGGATGACTTAACCTGTGACCATTATTTATTGTAACCCCCTTTTTCTCCAGAGCGAATGCCTGAATTTGAATCTTCCATTTATTGCTAAGTGCACTTCTGGGAAGGGTAAATAGAACAGCAAAGGCCTGGGTCCCCGGGCAAGAAGCACACAGCAATCAAACCCAGAAAGTAGAAAAGTGGCTTTAAGTGTCCTCTTGGCTCCCTGGGCCTGGGCTGGCTGAATAAGGCTGGCCCCAGTAGAAATGAGAAGACCTCAAAGCCTGCTCCCTCCTCCAATAATTTGTTTCCATCTCTGACTTTATACTGTGGAATAAAGAACCCCTTTGCAGGCTTTGGGAATTACAACATTGACCCAGGAATGGCTCCAGCACAGTGATTTGTGTGGTGCAGTATTTGTGTGATGCAGTGATTTGTATGGTGCAGTGATTTGCGTGGTGCAGTGACTTGCCACACAGCACCTTTACAGAATTACTGCAATGATCAAAGCAAGTTGAATCAGCTCAGTGGTTTATACATGTTTGCATCCCCCTCTGCCTCCCTGTACCAAGACAGGATGTCTCCTTCACTTTGGACAGCAATGATGCAGGGAAACCCAATAATAGCTCTGTGTCCAGCCTTCCCCCAGGCACGTTTTCACTCTCATCCTTCTATGGGAGAACAGATGGAAATACGAATTAGGAGTGGGAGATGCTGCCACCTCTCAGAAGCCCATTGAGGGAAGAGCTTCTGAGAGAAGGTCAGCCTTTCTATTTGTTTTCTGCCTCAGGAAACCTCTGAAACAAGCTCAGAAGATTTGCAAGAACAGTTATGAGTGTGTGCCTATGAACTGAAGCTTGGCCTACCAGCACCATACAAGGCTGTTGCTTCAGCTGCTGACCCCAAGCACAAAGCACAGCTGATTTTAAAGACATGGTGGTGACTCTCTGACACACAAGCATCTGGTCTGGCTCCACTATCATTTTATGCTGGTCAGACAACATGAGGCTTTCTGGGGAAAAGCAAGTGCACTGTGTTGCTGAATGTCACAAACCCCACAGTTTTCAGTGTTAAAACAGTTGGACTTGGAAGCTAAATTTGGGTGAATTCTTCTGAAGAGGAAAGCAGATACTTTTAGTTGTTTGAACCATTAAACTGTACTTAAAAGAAGGAGGGAAAAGTCTCACAAGTCCTGTAGCAAGTTGCTATTCTAGGTTTCATTCCTGCCCCAGCTGGGGGGCTCTCCAAAACACAGAGGAAAGGTAAGGCATTATTTATTAGGATTTATCTGAAAGATGAATCCTTAAACTCTGCTATGGCATGAGGAGCACAGGTGCCTGGAAAAGCTGCTACCTGCCCAGGAGTGTGTGCTGTGCTGACAGCCCTGCTCAGCAAAGAGCAGAGGCTGCTATTGCACAATTCTATCTCAGCTGTGTCCAAGACAAATCTAATATAAGCTTTATTTTTGAGCATTTAAGTGGGGAAAAGGCTTGCTCTTGTTTTCTGCACAAGAAGTAAGCTGCCAGCAGCTGCATCTGCCACTTACAATAACTGTTCCACTGTGGCTGAAAAGTAACATGAATGCAACCATCAGATCATGGATTTCTTTTAGAGTCACTCCCTCACATTGCCAATATTGAACAGACAGGTTTCCATCTTAACTTTCAAACTTGCTGAACTAAGTTCAGCAGTTTGCAGCAGTTTATCTCTTCTAACTCTGTGCCCCTCAAGCTCTTTTGGACTGAAACAGCTCTAAGCTCCTTGCAGTTCATTCACTGGGGCTCCTAGCTTGGCAGAATACCAGACTGATGCCAGGATGGCCATGGCCATGGGATTTTTTTAAGGACGTTTAGTTCCTACCATCTGTCTGTTGGCTCAACTCTAGGAAATTTAGATTGTGTTGCCTTCCCAAAGTTGTTTTTTCCCCCTTGGACTGCTGTCAGGATATGCAATCTGTCTCTGTGAGTGTTCCAGTGAGACAGTACTCGAGATGCAGTAAAATGCCTCTGACTCTTACATGTGTGACTTTATTTCTTAATAACAGGTGAGGATACTGGTGCATTACCACACACACACGTGAAAGGCAAAGAGTCCAAAGAGGTTCCAAACTTTTAATGGGGATTAAGTGTATTTTAGGAACTGTGTAACAACATTTGCTCTGCTAGTTCCTCAGTTTGGACTTTTAGACCGTGTTGGTTGGTCAAAGTGTGGAAATGAGCTGTTGTGCTGCCACTCATCTGGACTGGGGCTTTCCACAGTGGGGACATTCCACTCAGCTGTGAAGACAATACAGAAAAAATAGGGGTAACTGCACTGTTCCTGGGTTCCTCTTGCCTGTGTGTACCACAATTATACCCCACTTTAAGCTTCATATTTCTTTTCCCCTGAGATGTTTTGGAAGGAAGTGGTATTTCACTGATGCTCCAGTACGCCTCCCCATGAGCCTGGTTTTGCCCCTCATTGTTAGACAGCCAGCTAGTCTATCATAACACTTAGAGATGAACCTCAGTCAGCACCCTGGGCACCTGATCCATTCTGATACTGGGCATATATATATACTTCATTAAAGGTTTAAACTCAGGAGTGGTTTATGAACCATTCCTATGAGAACTGGAAAACTCCTCTACAAGAGTGAATAAGAGAATGCAAGTCTTCTTAACTGAGCTGCTCTCATGAAACTTCTGCTTTTGTGAAGCTTGGGATACATCTGAACTGGGGTGTATTTGATGGTGTTGTTTTCAGATAGGACTTTTAAGAGTGGAACATTCCTAGGGATGAATCTGAAGGTATGACAGATTCTGTCTGTTTTGGCAAATAGATTATGAGCCCACCAGCATTTAAGATATGATTTTAGACTCTGCTTGAGGGGCCACCTAGGCTTGGATTAAACCTTTTACCTTACAAGGTCTATTTACTTTACAGACCCTAAAAATATTACATTGATAATGTGTTTCTGGATGTAACCCATACGAAAGAGACATGTAGTTTATAGAATAAAACCATAAGAAAGCCTAAAATCGTGGGAGTGCAGCTGGTTAATATCCATGTTCTTGTCTAATTGACAGGTTTAAAAAAAATACTGTCTTAGCTAGAAAATACAACCATTACTTTAACAAAACAGATCTTCCCTGTCTTACTTGATTACAGGGCTCACATTTTGTATATACAGCTGAAGTCCAACTAAATTATCTTTGGTTTTAGCTGACTGCAGTTCTTCTGCAGAGAATGTTGATAAATCCGCAACAGATAAAAACTGGATGTTTTCAGTTTCAATAAGAATTAGTTATTTTTTTTTTAAAGTGGGAATAACAACAAAGAGGCGCAAATAAGACAATGTAGGATTTAGATAAATTTAGGGTTACGACAGCTCCCTTGCCCTTAGCCAGTGTAATGAATAATTTAAAGGCAAATTTAGGGGCACTCCAGGACTAAAGTATTGCATTATCTAATTTCTGTTGTTACTCTGAAGTGTAAGCAGCAAGCTTATTAAATATGAATGGGGTAATCAGACAAATTCTATGACTGTGTGCGTGAGCTTCTCATTAATGTTTCACAAAGAAGCATCAAGAAAGACTAAATAGACTGCACGGGATTTAAAAGTAATAAATATACTCCAGAAACAAAGTAACTTAATGACCTTCTTAGGAACAAAAGGGCTTAAACCAAAAAGACACTCATGCAGAGTATCCTTATTGAAGCAATAACTCAAGTAGATGATCTTTTGTGCATCTCTGGTCACCTCTGGATTATCATTTACCAAAACATCATTGCCACAGTACAGCCATTTAGTGTTTATTTTCAACGCTACATTTATACACTGGTAGCCTCAGCCATCACAGCCTGCCATTATTTTATTACAGCACAAGATGATTGCTGTAAACTGGCTTCTTACTAGGACACAGAACATACCTTCAAGCCAAGTTAGCAATTAGGGCATGATTTTGAACATCCTTTACCTCTCACTGACATCAACAGAGAACACCTCTGGGATCACGCTCTTCAGCTATCTAAGGGAATGCTACTTAAAAGTGAACTTCTGAGATAGAAGAAAAGAATACTTTGGCCTTTTTTTCAGCTTTCCAGGAAAGTGTTTTCAATATCTAACAGAGGAAAACATTCTTTAATTTAGCTTACTTTTTAACATTTGATATTGGATGCACTGGTTCACATTCAGAAGTGGAATGTGAATCAGGATACCAGGAACCAGAGGTTCAAATTAAAGAAAACTAGTTTAAGTATGTGGAAAACCTCAGACTGACTTTCTAGGTGATACGTGACTTTCAGTTCTAGCAAATAGTCTGTTTTTATGAGCAAAGACATTTTTGAATAAACTTCTTACTGTAATTTCCCCATATGATTACTAAAAAAAGCAAACTTTGTCTAGATGATATCCTTACAAGATATAGTCTTATTGCAGCATAAAACATTATAAATATAATATCTTATTGCAAGATAAAACAGGAAATGAAAAGAAGATACAAATACATAAAAACCTGGAAGAAACGTCAGAAAACTGGCAAATACTTCACTCCATTTTACTTAATTATTTCAAAGAAAAATATAGGATTTCAGATAAGACAGGCCAAACCACAGTCTCTTAAGGTTGCTCACTGTGATCAAGGTATGGTACGGGATAACCCTGATGAAGTGGGATATTGATCTAAGTATGTGTGCTAGTCAAAATACTTATTACTTTATTCACACAGACATGGTAGATGTGGAACATCATTTTAATGATTGCAACCCAGAATAAGAAAGCAGAACACTCACCATCTTTTTGATCTCCTTATTTTTGATGAGGTATCTGTAAAATCAGCCTTTCTTCTCTCTGCGATTTTAAGGTCAACTTTATGAAAACACAAAGCAGACATTATCAAGTTAATCTTACAGTTGGCAATTAGCATCCTTACAGACTCCAAAGCCTAAACAATTAAAAGTTGAATAATTTATAGCAAACGGAACAATTTCTGTCAACAGTATTATAACGTGCATTAAAAATATACTGCGCTGCCTGGAGCTGCTCGGTTATTGATTCTGGAGCTCTCATTAGAGATGCAGTTGGCAGCTCCCACCCGTGGGCAATGGCTACTTCTGTTTGTCTCCACTTCAGAATTAATTGGAACTAATCCATGGCAACTTACACTTATTTAGGGTGAGATCCTGCCAATAAAAGAGGATAGAGGAGGTACACTGTGGCTGTTCTCATGCCAGCAGGTTATCTTCAGGCAAAACTTGCCAGAATGGCCACTGGCTCCTCTGGCCAGTGAACACAGCAAACACCTTCTCAGGTCCAGTTTCCTTCTTGGGACAACAGATACCAAATCCACAGCTTTGACCTTCTTATCATAGATATTTGCTTGGGCTGGTGATGTTCACAAGCCTCTCACAGCAAAGAAGGTGTTAAGCAAGGCATATATTAAGGAGCAGTTGCAAGGAGTGAATGATTAGATAGAAGATGAATATGGGCAATGTGTCTTTGAAACAGTTAAAGCCAAAAGTATTGAGTCTTTCCAGGGAACAAAACAAGGCTCTTGGAGAGAACTGTCAGGTTAGAGATAGGTTGAGAAAGGCCAGTTTCTGCCTGTGTGTGGGATGATGGCTGTGGGGATGTCTCCAGCTAAAGGAAAGATTTGTTGATTGAGGTCATGTCTGCTGGAAGGTGGTCTACTTATGTTCCCACTCTTCTTAGCAGGAAGAACCTGAGATGCTTAGCCACTGCCCTTTGTAGGGTTTCTGGACAGCCCTTCTTATTCAGTGCAAGGAGAGATATTTCTTTCTTCTTCTAAGACCATACAGTATAGGAGAGAAGACCCTAATGTGGAGTGAACCTTCATCTCTGTGCTTTTTCTAACTGCCTCTTGCAGAAACACTTTTCAGCTGGCTGTTTACTTCCTTGCTGTGAGTCACCCAGCACGGGCCCTCCTTGGGAAGGGCACTTGTCAGACTGGAAGGAAAGACTAATAAGCAAATAATGATGTCTGCTATCCTACTTCTGCAGAGAATTATCCCTTCCCCCAGTAGCCCCCCCCCAAAAAAAAAAAAAAAAAAAAGCATCTTGCAATGGAAGATGGAGGATGCGGGAAGAAAGAGAACAGCTATAAGGCATCAGGCAGCTTCACTTGCAATTCATGAAGTGCCAGGCAGTGAAATGCAGAGAAGGAACAGAAAGTACTACAGCAGGTCTCGACAAGCCACGCAATAAAACCATTGCATGGCCATATTTTAACTGCTTAGTAAAATACTGCTCACCCCATATCAAGAATAATGTTGTACAATCTCAAAATAGATGGGGAAGATAATTACAATCCTAATAAAGATTATAGCCAACAAATAGCCTCTGTCCAAGGAGTGACTAAAGAGCTTTGGAAAAACTTAATAGGATTCTTCACATTGAGAAGAGACAGGCAGGGAGAGAGCAAGATATGATTTAAGGCCTTTCAAATCATGAGAGAGATGGTGGAAGTAAATGAGTGAATTTTTCATTTTTCATTGCACTAGGATCAGGAGGTGCCTAGTGCTAGACAAGGTAGCTTGAAATAAAGGACAGAAAAAATAGAACTCCTCCATACAACCTCCAACTAACTTGAGAAAGTCATTGCCACAGAGTAAAAGCTGAATGAAGACATGGCTTCTTAAGTATTAGGCAGATTAGACAACAGCAGGAAGATCCACTGATAATGGTTAAACACAACCATTGTAACAGTCAAGCTTTGGTTAAAAATACCTCTGACTGCTGACAATGGGAAGCTGGGAGGTGTTTTGGAAAAGAAGATCTCTACCTTCCTCAAATGGGGGTTTCACAGGCTTTAGCTAAGAAAATTATACAGTATTTATCTAACTTTGATGTGAGTTTAATGCTAGATGTTGAAGGCGGCTCTTTTTTGGAGGTACAATCTCTTCCTTCACTCAAATAAATAGGCAAGAAAAGGAGGTCATTTGGGGAGCTCAGGTATTCTCTTTTCTACACATCCATCACAAAATGCTAAACAGAGTCTATATGCTATATGCTCACAAGATGAGAATGAGTTGCCAAAGAGCTGATTATTAACACATTTATCTGAACACTGAAATTGTACAAAGGCAGTTGAAAAAAGAGGTGTAATTTTGAACAACTGGTGAAGCTACAGATCTAATTTTTCTCCTGTCTCCCAGTATCTTCAAATCAAGATTGAATGTTTTTAAAGAAAGCACTCCAGTTCAACTGATATTGCTCCATCTATTTTCTAGCCACGGCATTTAGCATCCTCTCAGATTTAATAGTGTCTGGGTCCTTTTAACCTTATGTTCTGAATTTACAGAGGGGCAGGTTGGACTTGAATTGTCCATATAAACCATCCCCCATGTGATGCCTCCTTCCATATGCGCATCTGGTGAGTTCTTTGCTGTTCCTAATTAGGATGCAGCTTCTTGGAAAGCCAGTTCTTTGACAGAAACTGTAGCAAGAAACTGTGCAAATTTAAATGAGAATTGAGGATCCCACTGAGACTTTTATTAGCAACAAAATCAAAGATCTGCAAAACATATTTTGTTTTTATTCCCCTCAGCATCACTGATCTTCTGATTCCACACCATGCTGAGTCCTCTGCCATTATAGACAGACCTAGGCACATATCAGAGATTAAAAGTAACTTTTCAGTCCATAATCTGTCCTCACTTACTAATGCAACATGTTCAGAAAAGGTCTGTAAGGAGCAATTGAAATCATATCTGTATCATATTTCTCCATAGCTCTACACCATTTGTGACCTACCAGTGGTCAGGAAAAATTGCTGTTCTCTTATTTATCTAACTGCCAGAACTGCATTTCACTTAAAAAAGGAATAGCTAAAAACATTTGGATCCTATTGTATTTTGTCCAGTTCAACTCAAATTGAAACTATAAAACCTTAACCAAAACCTCTTCTTGTCTAAGGTACTCCTAATTCAAAATAATCGCTCTAATAACAGAGAAGCCAGGATAAAAGTCTAAAGAAAATATTCCTAAAATTAAACAAAGCCTAGACTTAAAATCTGAATTGGTGTAAGCATTAAATACCAACCTTGTGTGATCAAAATGCAAAAATCTGCTCATGAAATACCAGCAGTTTAGTAACCTTTTCTCTGGGGGAGAATGACTAACAAAAATTGCTAATCCCAGGATGAGTGTATGCCATAAGTAGTTACATCATTTCTTGCATACAGTAACTGACATTCTTTTCTCAAAACTGCTGCTGTTCAACAAGATACTGAAGAAGCTACTTTTGTTCAGAAGAACCACTCACACATGATGAATTATGTGCTTCATGCCTATCCAAATGAACTAACAAGTTGAAGAGTTATTTATCTACTCCTGATCATCCAAACAGACGGAACAGTTAGAGGGGGAAAAAAAATCTATGTATTTAGGGCTTTGATAGTTCCTATTACAGACAAAATTCCACTAGCTGACGAGGGAGCAGTTTACATGACTATGAGCTAAACTTCCAAACAGCTGCAGCTCTTTGCTTTTACAGGAAGAACATGAGCCATGATTGACCTCCTTGCAATTATTTGCTCTGATTTGGATACAGGCGATAAAGCTGGAATCATAAAGGGAAAAGAAATATAGAAATGGGCTTTTTCTACTGAATCTACTTTAAAAGCTGTAATGCAGCATCATTTTCTTCTGCATTGTGGTCTGTGAGCATTATATCAGTCTGAAAGCACACAAAGAAGTAAGCATCTTTCTGGAGAAAGGTAGAACGAAATGTTACATCTCTGCTCTACACAAGCAAGTTTTCTCCTCTTTTGCAACAGACCTCATCTGCCGTTTGCATGTACAACAGCTACTACCCATTATCTCTTCTCTATAAAGCATAATTGCACCAGATTCACAAGGCATTGCTTTAGATAATTCTAGTGACCCAAGTGGAGGATTTGTCCTGCCTCTACTAGACCTGTCATGTTCCATGCATAAAGCAACATCATCCTTTCAGCCATTTCCTGAGCCTCTTTATTAAGGTTGCAAATAAAGTCAGCAACTCTAATCATGCTTTTGGTTGTTGTGGATGCTGGCTTGGCTAGGAATTGTTGGGAGATAAACATCTTGTTTCAAATAGGCTACTGAGCAGATGGTAATGACTTTTAATCACAAGCAACACGAGGCAAATCTGAAATAAAGCAAATCTGAAATAAAGCCCTTGAGATGAACAGTTTGGTATATCATCCCCACCATTTTGAATGCTGAATAACCTTGCCCCATGAAGAGAGCTATGTGTGATTTATATACACATAAACTTCCACCTAGCTAAAATACTGACTGTCATTAATAGCTTTTCACAATTCTTGTTTTGGGCCCTTATCCAATGCCCACTGAAGTCAAAGCAAACATCTCTTTTCTAAGGCTTCAAAGACTCCATCTGCTGCAATTACAAAGTGTTGTGGTTTAATTGCTGATGTAGAAGTTTGGAAGACCTATAACGACTTCCTACTCAATATTAAATATGAGAGTAGTGGGTAGTTTCTTTAGACACCTGAAACCCTGTCCTAAAAAAAAAAAAAAAAAAGAAAAAAGAGAGAGAGAGAAAGAAAAAAGTATAAAAAAGCTTTTTGCAATTTGTGGAAACAGAGTACTGGGGATCAGACACGGGCCTTCAGCTCATGCCCTATGACTATGTGAGGTTAATTACATCATTTTAAACAATTCCCTGCTTAGGTCAGTCCTGAGAAGGCAGCACAGGGATTTTTTTCACAGGCTCTATCTGCCACTGCATTACTGGAAAGTTGAGGTGCTCTTTGCATTAAGGATGCCGTTATGCCAAGAATGGAGCTCTCATTTCTGCATAATCTCCCTCTGACCATGACGATGTTTTCAGAAGTCTGCTGACCCAATGATGCTGCTGCCCATGACGGTGTGGCAGGTTTGCATTTCGGGGCTTGGGCTGCAATCTCCTTGCTTGGAAGGTTACTAACACCATTAATAGCCATGTTTAAATAGTTTTGCTTTAGCCTGCTTACACAGCAATCTGCACTTAATCTCTTTTTAGTAGGGAATTGGCAAGAATGGTTTTCAAAACCATTAGCCTGACTAAATCAAGTCCGCAGCACAAACTCCATCATGGTCCTGCTCCTCTGCTCTGCTCTCGTGAGACCTCACTTGGAGCATTGTGTGCAGTTCTGGTGTCCTCAACATAAAAAGGACATGGAACTGCTGGAACAAGTCCAGAGGAGGGCCATGAGGATGATCAGGGGACTGGAGCAGCTCCCGTATGAAGACAGGCTGAGAAAGTTGGGGCTGTTCAGCCTGGAGAAGAGGCGGCTGCGTGGGGACCTAATAGCAGCCTTCCAGTACCTGAAGGGGGCCTATAGGGATGCTGGGGAGGGACTCTTCATTAGGGACTGTAGTGACAGGACAAGGGGTAATGGGTTAAAACTTAAACAGGGGAAGTTTAGATTGGATACAAGGAAGAAGTTCTTTACTGTGAGGGTGGTGAGGCACTGGAATGGGTTGCCCAGGGAAGTTGTGAATGCTCCATCCCTGGCGGTGTTCAAAGCCAGGTTGGACAGAGCCTTGGGTGACATGGTTTAGTGTGAGGTGTCCCCGCCCATGGCAGGGGTTTGGAACTAGAAGATCTTAAGGTCCTTTCCAACCCTAACTATTCTATGATTCTATGATTCTCTGGTATCCAACATGGCTTCCACAACTCTGCTGGACTTTAACTCCATGCAAATCAGCAGTAATTTTCTCACAGACCTTTCACCTAAGTGAGGCTTCTGGAGAAGGACTCTGACACCTCACTTCCGTGTCCTGCAAAGACAGACCCCCTGTACCATTCACCAGTGAATCCACCCTTGAAGCAAATGCTGCACCCTTGCACCCTTCCACAGCCAGATGCAGCCATGCAGGTGAGATCTAAGCAAATAAGGTGCCAGATTATGCAAAAAACTTCTTCCCTGTGAGGGTGCTGAGGCGCTGGCACAGGGTGCCCAGAGAAGCTGTGGCTACCCCATCCCTGGCAGTGCTCAAGGCCAGGTTGGACACAGGGGCTTGGAGCAACCTGCTCTAGTGGAAGGTGGCCCTGCGCATGACAGGGGGTTGGAACTGGGTGAGCTTTAAGGTCCGTTCCAACACAAACCAGTCTGGGATTCTATGATTAATAGCAGTCACAGAGGGTGTGCAGGGGATGCTGGGGGGCATTGCTAGCGGCAGGCAGCCTTTGCCCATCTCATGGATGCAGTGGTGGCAGCCTGCAAATGGAAGCACTGGGCCCATGCAGCTGCTGTGGAAGGTGTGAGCAGGCACTGAGCAAGCCACTGTCTTCAGTACAGAGAAGACACAGAGACCCTGAACCTGCGCAGTACAGAGACAGCATCGACTTCAGCAGGAAGATTTGCTTCTCTCAAGCTCTGGGGAGAACTAGGGATGTACATAGCCCTTTGCTAGCCATGCATTTATTTCCCTGTAACTCTCTCTTCATGGTTTCATCTACAGGCTCTTAAAAATAAATAAATGTAATGCATGAACAAAACATCCAAGCTCTCGGTGCTTTGGTCAAGCACAGCTTGTTTAAATGCCTACAAGACTCCCAGCAGGACGGGGAATACGGTGTAAGTAGTTTGTGCTGAGGTACCTGTCTCTCCTCTCGGGCTTTCCTCACAGTCGGCACGCCGCCGGACTACATTTCCCAGCGGCCCCCGGGAGGGGAGGAAGGCGGGCGGTTGTGGCGGGCCGGTGCCCGGGCCTGCCGGGAGGGAGCATGGCTACGAGGGAGGTAGGCGGCGTGGTGCTCGGCAGGGCGGCCGAGAAGCTCTTCTCCCTCAGCGGGCTGTTCGCCGTGTACAAGCCCAAGGGGCCCACGTCGGCCGGCGTGCTCAACCTCCTGAAGGAGAAGCTGCTGGCAGGTAGGCGCCGGCGCGGGCCGGGGGAGGCGAGGTGCAGGGCACACTCCCCGAGGTGGGCATGGAGGCCCGAGGTGGGGTTTTGGTGAGGGAGTCGTAGCAGGGAGGTGCTCATAGTCCCAGGGCAGGAGTCCTCGAGCCTTTAGTCCTCGAGCGCTTTGGCTGGGGGTCCCGACCACAACCACAGCCCCTGTCAAGCCACTGCACCCTCTTTCTGAGCCGTGGTATGGGTCGGACTTGGGGGATGGAGCCGTTCCTGGGTACCTTCTGACTCACTGCATGGGGCTGCTGGTTGCCCGCGAGACTCGGTGTGTTGGTTACACAGCATGGCTGCTGTAAGGCCATATTCACCACTTGCTTATTTGGGGTAGGCATGTTGTATTGCCTGTGGTACCCCATGATGTGAGCCTTCAATGTGAATGGGATAAGATTTGCGCTAGCAGAAAGCTCCAGTCCCGCGGTGCACAGCACAGGGGGTCCCAGCTTCCTTGGAGAGCTGTTGGGCATACTCCCTGGGACAGTGTGCACCCATCTGCCAGAATGGGTGTCAGCAGCTCAGCACAGCTCTGGCAGGATGTGCTGCTTCAGTCCCACTGCTTATTGCCATTAAAAAATACAATAAATACCACCAAAAGAGTAAAAACCACATTGTGTTGAGGAGTTTGAAAGTCCTGAAGTCCTGGGGACACTGCAGAGACTGCTTTTTGTGAATACAGGTAACCCCAGCTGTCAGTTACTGGGGGGGGGGGGGGGGGGAAGTGTGATCATTACAAATTTGAGGGACTATGGCCTAGATTCTCTTTATAAAGTATATGTGGATTTGATAATCTAATCTGGGCTTTTGGGCACTTGCTGATGAAGTGAGAACCAACTTTCATATCGGTAAGTGCTTATTCAGGCTGATTTACTTGGTAATGAACTGTAGTGTAGGCATGGACTTCAATTCAGCATTGTTTGGAAGAGTTTTAGCCAGATCATGTCTGATTTCCTGTAGTGAAAGGCATAATGGAGGGATAATTAATAAAGTAGGTAAGGGAGCTTAGAGCATTTGTTGTATTTAATAATAATAATTAATAAGGGGCCTTGAACTCGGCAAAGTTCCTGGAGTCATCAGCTGCATGGGAAGTTATGGTGGGTTGAGGTGCTGTGACAGCTTGAAAGCAGCAGTGAGCAAGTTCGTTGTAGGGTTTCCATAGGGCTGTGTACATGCTAATAAACATGTATTTACATGGAAGTAAATACAGTAGGAATTGCTCAGATTAGGTAGCATTCAGTTTGTATATATGAGATGATTTCAGGAGCTCTGCTGCTAGTTCTTGTGTGCTTTGTTAGTGAAACTTCACAGGTGAACTCTCACCCAGGTTTTCTAGTGGCATTTTCTGAACATCCGTTTATAACAGTATGCAAGACTTGATTAGAATCTAGGTGAATATAGCTTGCAAATTGTTTGAGGTTGGGAGTAGATCTAGATGAATCACTGGTCTTATTGAGGACAACAATTTTTGCACTACTAATTCATAGTTTAAATAATTGATATTTATCTTCTTTAGCAGACTGGAAATATGTGCTATTTTTCCTATGTTGTAAGGTTATCCTATAATGTTTCCTTTCAATTTCTGTTTGCAGAAGCTGGCTTGCAAACAAATAGGAGCAAAAGAAATCAGGTTTTGAAAATTGGACATGGTGGAACTTTGGACAGTGCAGCTGAAGGAGTTCTGGGTAATGTAAAATATAAATGCAGTCATCAAAGGGTGACTTGGGGGAACATTTTCATGCCTACATGAAATCAGAGATGGAGGAACAATTTTGAGATAAGCATGGCAGGCTTTCTGGTGTTGGGGGAAGGATGGGTCATTGTGGTCTGGGTTAAATTTTTTCTGCATATACTTCTACATGTTTGTTTTTTTTTTTTTTACAGAAGGCTATGTTCCCTACCCCCAACTCCTGAAATAACCTGTGAGTTATTACATGAACATAAAGACTCTTGTGTAATGAATTCTAAATTACCTCAGAAATTGATGGCTTTGTTTTTTTTTTTTTTTTTTTTAGTTTAAGATGGGGATTAGTAGTCAGCATAATTTCCTAAAGTATTTGTTCCTAAACTAATGCTTTTCTGGGATTTTGTGGGAGCCTTTTGAGTTGTGATACTCACCAAATGAAAGATGTATAAGAGCAATTCAGCTGCTGCTTTTTTAAGGCTCAGCACAGAAAGACTTTTTGCTTCCTGTTCTGTCTAGCTTCATAAAGAAGAGTCATTAGAGAGATTTCATCTTTTAATTTTGATAGCAATCAATCAATCCGTTTGTCAAATTCCTTTGTTTTACTAAGGAACAGGATGTGCCAATTTGCTGGTGTTGAAAACCCGGCTATGTCTGTGACCATTGGGCTGGATTATTCGCGTATCACATATTGTCACCAACAGTTCTAAGTGACATGCAAACTGCACCTTGCTTAACTTGTAACCTTGTAGCTCTACTTAGCTAGAAGAAATAACAGCAATACTTTTTTGGTATTGAAAGGCAACAGGTACAACTGTGAGTATATACTGAAAGTAAATCCACTTTTTGATTGTTCAGGAAGAGCTGTGCTTCAAGGGGAGGTTGTTTTCATGAAGGGTGTTGCTAATAGAGGCCTGTAGGCTGGTAATTGTTTTTCTCTGTCATCTGTGAACATTGCAAAATGTAACATTCTTAGGCTAGAAGTACCTACTATCTCATTTTGTTTCAATTTCCTGTAATGTGTGGCTGCTCACTGGAGAATACCCTGTGTACTGCTGAAGCGGACATTTTCCTTCTACACAGATGTTCCCTTTGAGCATGTTACTGCCCATTGTGGGAAGTCAACAGCATTGATCCAGAGGAAAAGAAAAATCACTCATGCCTCTTAATTGCTTCTCCTACTGCTCTCTGATATGCAGCAGTCTCCAAAGCATGCTCCTGTGGCATGACAAAAAGTACTTGGGCTTGATGTGCTTGGTAAAGACAGAAGTGCATCACCTTAATATGCTATGGATTGATCATTCCAATGCCATACAAAACACACACAGGAAAATCAGTGGTAGCTAGATTGGAAAGGACGAAACTGGAGAGGAGTGGGAAAGGGAATGTGCCCAAATTTTTTGTGGGTTTGGGTAAGATATTGAGGAGAGTGGAGAACACAGCAGAAGCAAGTTACTCAGATAGGGATGGATAGGGTGGTGAGGCAGAAAGTTTTCTTTCCTCATGGTCAGTTGTACAATAGTATTTATTTTCTGAAACCTCTAAGCTTTCTTGATCTATAATGGCTGTTTCCCAGATTTTATGTACTGCATATCTAGAACTTTATTCGTGGGAACTAGTGAATTAGTTGATAGAGAGTCTTGCTTAGCATGCCAAATGTACTGCAAATAACTGAGCTGTGCTTTTCATCTGAAAATAGACTTTCATATTTTTTTTACTGACAGCAAGTGCAAATGAGGAAGGACCTTGGAGACAGAGGTTGGTGATGAATGGCATGTGAGTGAAAGGCAGTGTAGAGACCAGGTGGTATTGGTGGCCTCACACTGGTAGGAGCCTGAAGCGACTGCTGACTGAGGGATAATCTTTAGTCTGTCCCCATCTGTGGCTTCTGTTGCATTTGGAAGGTGGTGGGAGCTAGGATTCAACTTCTACTTCTCAACATTAGGTCTCAAATTTTAAGATACAAGAAGCGAGGAACTGTAGGTCAAGTCTTAATGAATACCTTACGTTAGTCCATGGTTGGGGTTCCAGTTTAGTGTTTCTTATTGTACAGTAGGAATTGTAAATATTTAGCTTGTTTCTGTAGGGCAGCTATGAATTGTGCTTCCATAGGAGAAGAAAAAACGAAGAAGTACCAAAACTAAAAATTCAGTTAAACTTTGTTAGGCTCTGTGTAGTCTGGCAAGTTTAGTTTATGTCATCTTTCAATAATATACATTACACAAGCTGATGATTAATGGGGAAAATTGTTAGTGTCTTGTTCACAAAAGCATTCAGTGTCTCTTTAAAATGATTCTATTGAATCTCTTGACACTCCTCAGCAAATTTCAGCTCAGCAGTTATGCAGAAGTGTCAGTGATTTCATCACGTTGCAAGAACAGTGTTTGGTTATAAAGTTTTATCTGTGTGCTATCTCCTTTTCTCAGCCTTGTTGCAGCTCCTTCCTGTCTTGCAAATGACAGGAACAGGCTGAACTGAAGTTTCACGAGCACAAGGGCATGTGTGACTAAATACCCTCAGGAACAAGATGAGAAGTAATTGAGAATGAGAAGTCATCTAATGAGTCTCAGAGTGTAAAGATTTGAGAAGCATTAGAGCAGAAATATTTGTTTTGATTTTAAGGAAAGATTCATTGTCAGCTTAATGTTTCTGGTACTGGCTCCAGCTTAACATAGACCTGATTTCCTGCAAGCTCCCTTAACTCCTGTAATTTTATTAAAACCAAGGGCATAAGCAGTTATGTTTTCATAGAATCATAGAATAGTTAGGGTTGGAAAGGACCTCAAGATCATCTAGTTCCAACCCCCCCGCCATGGACAGGGACACCTCTCACTAAACTATCCCACACAAGGCTTCATCCAACCTGGCCTTGAACACCGCCAGGGATGGAGCACTCACAACCTCCCTGGGCAACCCATTCCAGTGCCTCACCACCCTAACAGGAAAGAATTTCCTCCTTATATCCAATCTAAACTTCCCCTGTTTAAGTTTTAACCCGTTACCCCTTGTCCTGTCACTACAGTCCCTGACAAAGAGTCCCTCCCCAGCATCCCTATAGGCCCCCTTCAGGTACTGGAAGGCTGCTATTAGGTCCCCACGCAGCCTTCTCTTCTCCAGGCTGAAAAGCCCCAACTTCCTCAGCCTGTCTTCATACGGGAGCTGCTCCAGTCCCCTGATCATCCTCGTGGCCCTCCTCTGGACTTGTTCCAGCAGTTCCATGTCCTTTTTATGTTGGGGGCACCAGAACTGCACACAATGCTCCAGGTGAGGTCTCACAAGAGCAGAGTAGAGGGGCAGGATCACCTCCTTCGACCTGATGGTCACGCTCCTTTTGATGCAGCCCAGGATACGGTTGGCTTTCTGGGCTGCGAGCGCACACTGCAGCCGGCTCATGTTCATTTTCTCATCGACCAGCACCCCCAAGTCCTTCTCTGCAGGGCTGCTCTGAATCTCTTCTCTGCCCAGTCTGTAGCTGTGCCTGGGATTGCTCTGACCCAGGTGTAGGACCTTGCACTTGTCGTGGTTGAACTTCATAAGGTTGGCATCAGCCCACCTCACAAGCGTGTCGAGGTCCCTCTGGATGGCATCCCTTCCCTCCAGCGTATCAACCAGACCACACAGCTTGGTGTCATCGGCAAACTTGCTGAGGGCACACTCAATCCCACTGTCCATGTCAGCGACGAAGATGTTAAACAAGACCGGTCCCAACACCGATCCTTGAGGGACACCACTTGTTACCAGTCTCCAGCTGGACATCGAGCCATTGACCACAACTCTTTGTGTGCGGCCGTCCAGCCAGTTCTTTATCCACCGAGTGGTCCATCCATCAAATTGATATCTCTCCAATTTAGAGAGAAGGATGTCATGTGGGACAGTGTCAAACGCTTTGCACAAGTCCAGGTAGATGACGTCAACTGCTTTACCCTTATTCATCAATTCTGTAGCCCCATCATAAAAGGCCACTAAATTGGTCAGGCAGGATTTCCCCTTAGTGAAGCCATGCTGTCTGTCACCAAGCACCTTGTTGTTTTTCATGTGCCTTAGCATGTTGTCCAGGAGAATGTGCTCCAAGATTTTACCAGGCACAGAGGTGAGACTGACTGGTCTGTAATTCCCCGGGTCTTCCATTTTCCCCTTCTTGAAAATGGAAGTTGTCGGGAACTTCACCTGACTGCCATGATTTTTCAAATACGATGGCCAGTGGCTTCGCAACTTCATTCGCCAGCTCCTTCAGGACCCGCGGATGGATTCCATCAGGTCCCACGGACTTGTGCACGTTCAGATTTTTAAGATGGTCTCGAACCAGATCCTCTCCTACAGTGAGCCCAAGGTCTTCATTCTCACAGCCCCTGCATCTACTTTCTAAGAACTGGGTGGTGCAGTCAGAGCCTTTGCCTGTGAAGACCGAGGCAAGAAGTCATTCAGAGCCTCAGCCTTCTCCAAATCCTGTGTAGCCAGTTCTCCTGAAAGCTTCCTCAGGGGGCCTATGTTGTCCCTAGTCTGTTTTTTCTTTGCTACGTACCTGTAGAATCCCTTCCTGTTATCCTTAACATCCCTGGCTAGGTTTAATTCTAACTGGGCCTTAGCCTTCCTAACCTGGTCCCTAGCTTCCCGGACAACATCCCTGTACTCTACCCAGGCCGCCTGTCCTTGCTTCCATTTTTTATAAGCCTCTTTTTTTCCCTTGAATTTTCCTCAGCAGCTCCTTATCCATCCAAGGAGGTCTCCTGGCCCTCCTGCTGCACTTCCTTCTAGTTGGGATGCAGCACTCCTGAGCTTGTAGCAGGTGATCCTTGAATATCAACCAACAGTCTTGGGTCCCCCTGCCTTCTAGGGCTGTATCCCATGGAACCTTACTAAGCAGGCTCCTGAAGTGGCCAAAGTCTGCTCTTTTGAAGTCCAGGGCAGTGAGCTTGCTACACGCTCTTCTCACTGTCCTGGGGATCTCAAATTCGACCATCTCGTGATCGCTGCATCCAAGGCTGCCCTGGAGTACCACATTCTCAACAAGCCCTTCCCTGTTGGTGAGCACAAGGTCAAGCATGGCACCTCTCCTTGGCAGCTCTATTACTTGCAGAAGGAAGATGTCTTCCACACCATCGAGGAACCTCCTGGGTTGCTTGTGCCATCGTTCCAACAGATGTCAGGGTGGTTGAAATCCCCCATGAGAACAAGGGCCTGCGTGCGTGAGGCTTTTCCTATCTGTCTGTGGAGTGCTTCATCCACAGGTTCTCCTTGATCAGGCGGTCTGTAACAGATTCCCACAGTAATGTCTCCCATGGCTGTTTTCCCTTTAACCCTGACCCACAAACTCTCTGTAAACTGCTCACCTGCCCCCAGACAGAGTTCCATACTCTCCAGCCTATCCCTAACATAAAGGGCAACTCCCCCTCCCCGCCTGCCAGGCCTGTCCTTTCTAAAGAGCCTGTAACCTTCCATTCCAACACGCCAGTCATAGGAGCCATCCCACCATGTTTCTGTGATGCCTATTATATCATACCCCCGTAGATGTGCACACATCTCTAATTCCTCTTGTTTGTTCCCCATGCTACAGGCGTTTGTATAGAGGCATCTGAGACGAGCTCCAATTGAAGCCGGCTTGTTGGCTGGAGCAGCTGGAATATATCTACATTGTTCCGAGCATTTATTATAGGTGCTGGCAACTGACTGGGTGTGTTGGGATGGAATGATGCCCCCCTCCCCCAACACATCTAGTTTAAAGCCTCCTTGACCAGTCTGGCTAGCCTCCTACCAAAACTGTTCTTCCCCTTCTTTACCAGAGCAGCTCCACCAGCCCCCAGTAGATCTGGCCTACTAACTTCAGTCTTATGTTCAAGACACCCAAACCCCTGACTATGACACCATCCTTTTAACCATCTATTGACCTGGCCAATCCTCCTAGCTTTTTCTTGGTCCTCCCCTGTGTCCTGGAGAATTGATGAAAAGACTATCTGAGCACCGGAGCCCCTAACCACCTCTCCCAGGGCTCTGTAGTCTTTCTTTATGGTCCCCAGTCTACCATGAGTTGTACACAAACCTGCTTTCCTTTTGAAATTTTCATTGTTTCTTTGGTTTGCTGTGTGTGGAGAATATCGATAGGAAAGCAGATTCAGGGAAAGCACCTTGTAAAAACCTTTAAGGTAAAATATAAGAGAGAGCTCTTTTACTGTCTTCCTTTTATGAAGAACTGACTGCTGTTTTGCTGAGTACTGGTTTAAGATTGAAATGACAGTGGTCTGTATACACAGTAATGGGAAGGTTTGATTATGAAAGATTTTTGAGAGGCAGTTGGACCTTTTGATTATTTTATTTTCTTGCTCTAAGCCTGATAAACTATTTCATTATGCTGTCTTGCTGTGTTACTCTTGGTCACTATCAACCTTTAAATGGGCCATTTAGTTACAGTGAAGGCTGGATTCATTATTAGGGAGCCATAGCCTTCATCAAACCATGATGATGTTAATTGCACTATCCATTTCTTTGGTGATTAAAAGATAAATAAATAAATGGGTTGAATTAAAGCGTTTTAACAATAGGTGAAGCTTATTTATCTTCTGCTTTAGACTTTTCCTCTCACTACTCCCATGTTTGAACATCAGGGATGCTTTCTATTGAGTGCAGCCTTCCAGTATCTGAAGGGGGGCCTACAAGGATGCTGGAGAGGAAATCTTCATCTGGGACTGTAGTGATAGGACAAGGGGTAATGGGTTTAAACTGAAACAGGGGAAGCTCATGTTAGATATAGGGAAGAAGTTTTTTACTGTGAGGGTGGTGAGGCACTGGCACAGGTTGCCCAAAGAAGGGGTGAATGCTTCATCCCTGGCAGTGTTCAAAGCCAGGTTAGGCAGAGCCTTTGGTGACATGGTTTAGTGTGAGGTGTCCCTGCCCATGGCAGGGGGGCTGGAACTAGATGATCTTCAGGACCTTTCCGACCCAAAGAATTCTATGATTCTATGACTCCCTTTATATGCTAAGAGACTGTGAAAGGCTATATTTCTGACTAGCATAATATTTAGTAGTGAATGGTGTGCAATAAGGGAACTGCAGAGCTGGGGTTGAAGTGGCATTTCTTCTTCTGTCTTTGCAGTGATTGGTATTGGAAAAGGAACAAAAATGCTGGGAACTATGTTGGCAGGTTCCAAGGTAAGGAATGCACAATGACTTCTATTAGTGGGGTTTTTTGTTCGTTTGTTTTTCTTTTTTCTTCCCGTGGAGATCTGCATCCACATACAAATACCTTAACCATTCTGTGTATTTATGTTAAATGTGTACTTCAACTCCTTTCTGTATTTTGTCAAAAATCTGATATTAAGATTTTTACATCCAGAATGGGTTTTGTTTTTTTTTTTTAACTTTGTTTGTCTTGGTTTGTCTACAAGATGTTAATAAAGCCCAAATTCCTATTTTACAGTAAGATTCTTATAATATTTAATGTTTACCCCTGCACCCCCCAAATGCCCAAAGCAAGCTATAAGAAAGATAGCACTGTAAATTATGTTTTGGGGATGTAATTATGTACAATGGTTGAGGTTTTGGTCTTTGTGTGTAGATAACATAATAATTATTTAGTTTGCAGTAACAGATGCTCTTTGTTTCTTTTCTCTCTTAAATACCATGAGGCCTTAAAAGGCACCTTTTGGAATTAAGGTGTGTTTGTGATAGTAGCTATAGTTCCAGATAGCAGCTCCTGTGCTCTACAAACCATTGATAGGTGTAAGAAGCCAAAGGAAACAAAAGCCCTGTGGCTGCATAACATAATCCACACTGGAGCCTTGACTGATAGCAGTCTTGTGCATTGCTGCTCTTGATTAGTGGTACTATGTTTTTGGTGGGTGCACTCCAGATTGTAGGTGTTACATACACAAACAAGTGCATGTACTCATAAGAATAATGTACCAGTGTTGATGCTTTCTTTGCAAGTAAATTCCTGTTGATTTAGCCATTATTCTTAAATGAGAAGTTTAGGTAAGAATGACAGATGGAGAAATCAATTAAGCCTTCCAAATTTAATCTTAGACTCAAGGAAAGTCAATAGTGGGCTCAGTAAATTGATGGCCTTTCTAATGCATTTTATTCTGCTGGTTTTACCATTCTCTTCTGATCTGAACACTTAAGCTCTTTAAGGTGCTGAACTGATAGCTTGAGGTACAATTTGACAGTCTTCAGTTCAACTGAAAGGCAAATAATTTGAAAGAAGAAAATACAAGGAGGACAAAAGAACGTAGCCATAGAGTCTGATCCAAAATGTACTGTAGTCTTTGTCAGTCTCTGCACTGACTGTAATGTTTTGCATTTGGTCTATAAGACTGGATTTCAGAGGTATCTGTGTTTTGAAACATGCAGTAAGCAGTGGGGGCTGGATTTACAGTGGAAGTGTAAGCAGCTACAGCCTGACATCTCCTTTCAAAGAACTTCAAAGTTAAAAAAAGTCACTGAGATACTTCAGCTAAATGGGCAGTAGGGGCAGTCTGGCGAGCTAGATCAATCAGCTCTCACCTGGCTTTAGACTGGCATAGGCTGTGAGCACTTTATTCAACGAGGCAAGAAAAGTTACATCCTTACTGTAGATCAGCTGTTCACCTGCAACTGTTTGTGTGTTCCGATGTGGCAAAGAGTGTAGGGTAGCTAACATTTGTGCGAGGGGGCATGGCAGTCATAGAATCATGGAATGGTTTGGATTGGAAAGAATCTTGAGATCATCCCGTTCCACCCCTCTGCCATAGACAGGGACGCCTCACACTAGACCAGGTTGCTGCAAGCCCTGCCCAATCTGGCCTTGAACAAGGTCAGGGACTGGGCAGCCACAGCTTCTCTGAGCAACCTGTTCTAGTGCCTCACCACTCTCACAGGGAAGAACTTCCTGATATCTAACCTAAAATCTCCCCTGTTTAAGTTTGAACCCATTACCCCTTGTCTTATCGCTAAAGTTAAGAGCCTTCATTTGGAGATTGACTTGCCTCTGCTTTCACACGTTCTATTTATACTGAAATAAATTAGGCATACAATAATTTGTGAGTCTAAAGGAGGTTGAAGGATCTCCCAGTTATCTGCCTATTTGTCTTTTTGACCACACTGACTCCATGGCTGATAATGTAGCAAGAGATTTGGTACAGATAAACCCATCGCTGTCTAAATAGGCTTGAGTGTCATTTTGCATTCCATGCCACCTGCTAGGAGTTTATACTTTCATTGCATTTTTTTTTTTTACCATTGTTGGTGCTGAAGTGTGTGTTGAACTGTGAGGTTTTTCTTTTGTTCCTTTTATTACTATAAAGATTGAGTTGAACTGTCTGGGCCTCTCTAGTCAGGATTTACTGTTTGGGTATAGGAATGTATCTTATAAAGAAGTAGTTCAGTCTATCATTGTTGGCAGCAGAGCTATGCTGAATGGCCAAAACGTATGTTACTGCAGTAAACTCCATATGGTGGCTCTGCCAGAGATTGGACTATTTCTGTTTTTTCCCCAAACATTGTGTGAAACTTTCCTGACTCTGTGTGGCAGCTCTGAACGTTATCACTTGATTTGCAACTCATACACATTATGCAAGGAGTGTTGCTCCTCCAGTGTAAATCTAATTCCCCATTGGTTTGACCTCCCTATGAATTAACTCAAAACAAATAGAAATGTTCAGCCAAGGGCAATACCTACTTACTGTTCCAGATTTCTCATTGAATTCTTAGTATTTATCCAGAAACAAAAATATGTGCAAGCTGGCTTTGGTTTTGTTTGTTTGCTGTATTTTATTTCAAATATTCCAAGTGAGGGGGAGAAGTGGAATGCTCTTGGATCTGGAATGTAAATACTGAGCATTTAATACATGTTACATAGGAAAAACACTTTTCTTTCTTGTTTTCTGGGATTTGGACTTGGTCTTGCTTGGACTCTTTTGCACTGCATTATTTTGAGAGCAATCTTTTTATTGTGTTTGCAAAATGAAGTTAGTAGAATGAGAAACCATTTCCTGCTTCACCAGTAAAAGTAATATGGTAGGGGTGGAGCAGTTTATGTTATGCCTAGTTTTTTCTGAGTGACTCAGTCTTACTGGTGACTTGTCTGTCTCAAACACAATGTAGAAGTGATCTTTTTTGGGGGAAATGGGCTAGAAAATACTAGCTAAGAGCAGTTTCCAAAGTGGTAATCCTGCTTTAAAAACTCTCATCTACCACAATGTGCTGTTATATAGAAGCAATGAGGGAGATGATCAGGAACTCATCAGAGAAAGAAAAAGGAAGAGCAAAAAGCAGTGAAATTCTTCATTATTCTAATACTTTCCTTTGGGAGGAGATGTCTTCCAACATATACAGCCTTTATTTTTAGGTGGGATAAAACAGGGTAATTGAAACTTTCAGACTTCACTTTCGTGCTTCATTGGCATATTACTCCATGTGGTAAATCTGGGTTCATCTAAAGAGAACTTGAGTCATACCAGTGTGAATGAAGGCAGAACATCCATCAAACTGTGCTTGAAAACAGTGCCTCTCGGGCAGCAGAAAGCATGAGCATGTTGGGTTTATCTGAGGATCCAACTTGTCATGGTCCACACACAATCTGAAACCCCAAGTGCTCAGTGAGTGACTTGAGGGGGATAGCCTGAGTACTTTGCACTGGTTGCACAAGCTTAGGCAGGAACTAGTTAAAATAGGAAATTTACAGAATCACAGAATCCCAAGGGTTGGAAGGGACCTAAAAAGATCATCTAGTCCAACCCCCCTGCAAGAGCAGGGTAACCTACAATACATCACACAGGAACTTGTCCAGGCGGGCCTTGAATATCTCCAGTGTAGGAGACTCCACAACCCCCCTGGGCAACCTGTTCCAGGGCTCTGTCACTCTTACAGTAAAGAAGTTCTTCCTGATGTTAACGTGGAACTTCCTATGTTCCAGTTTACACCCATTGCCCCTTGTCCTATCACTGGATATCACTGAAAAAAGCCTAGCTCCATCATCCTGACACCTACCCTTTACATATTTGTAAACATTGATGAGGTCACCCCTCAGTCTCCTCTTTTGCAAGCTAAAGAGACCCAGCTCCCTCAGCCTCTCCTCATAAGGGAGCTGTTCCACTCCCTTAATCATCTTTGTGGCTCTGCGCTGGACTCCTTCAAGCAATTCCCTGTCCTTCTTGAACAGAGGGGCCCAGAACTGGACGCAATATTCCAGATGCGGCCTCACCAAGGCTGAGTAGAGGGGGAGGAGAACCTCTCTTGACCTACTAACCACTCCCTTTCTAATGCACCCTAAGATGCCATTTGCCTTCTTGGCCACAAGAGCACATTGCTGGCTCATGGTCATCCTCCTATCCACCAGGACCCCCAGGTCCCTTTCCCCTTCGCTACTTTCCAGCAGGTCACCCCCCAACCTGTACTGGTCCATGGGGTTGTTCTTCCCCAGATGCAAGACTCTACACTTGCCCTTGTTAAATTTCATCAAGTTTCTCCCCGCCCAACTCTCCAGCCTGTCCAGGTCTCGCTGAATGGCAGCACAGCGTTCTGGTGTGTCAGCCACTCCTCCCAGTTTTGTGTCATCAGCAAACTTGCTGAGGGTGCACTCAGTTCCCTCATCCAGGTCATTGATGAAAATATTAAACAGCACCGGTCCCAGCACCGACCCCTGAGGAACTCCACTAGTCACAGACCTCCAGCTAGATTCTGCGCCATTGACCACAACTCTCTGCCTTCTTCCTCTCAACCAGTTAATCTTAAAAGCTGTAGCATCTCCAGAACGAAACACTGTGAAAAAACCCCTAATAACTAGATAGGGTACAATCCAGACTCCAAATGTTCACAAGGACTAGAAAGAGAAAAGGAGATTATGGGCAGAATGAAGATACATCAGTGACCTAATATGTGATAGCTTCAGTTTATCACAATTGTTAAAATTTGAGTTCTTATGAATCCTGAATGGAAAATAAGCCCTAGTTCAGTGATGGGGTCTCAAAACTTGCCAGTCACACTTGAATCCTACATCTCCCTACGGGAGAGGGCTTGCCTGAGCAGGAATTGGTTCAGATCACGTCAGAGGATTACTGAGAGATATGTAAGTTACTTTTTGCAGTGTGATTCTGGGATTAGAGTTTGTATATTGCTAAATTCTTTGTTTGTATATTTGCAAAATTCATGTGTTGGTACCATGTGCTGTGGAACATGTCCATATGGAAGGTTGTTTCTTTACCTCCTGTAATTATCTTACTGTCCTAAAAATTAGGCTTTAATTTGTATCCCTTAGCTTCTCTAACCTAAAGGTTGCAAACTTTCTCCATTAATTCATTTTTTTGGAATTAAGTCCTTTGCTTCCATCTTTTGGCAGTGAGTTCAATGAATTAATAATGCATTAAAAAGCACATCTAGTAGTTCTGTAAGGAGCAGAACTAATGAAGCCTTTTCTTGTTTACAGCTCGTTAGACACCAAAGCCCCATGTGGACTCTTTAGTACCCAGCAATACAGTGGGGCTCCCTCTGGAGACTTTTTCTTCATGGAAGCTGCAATAGATTTATTTCCTCTATCTGTCTCTTTACAGGAGGCTTATAAGAACCCGGCATCTCTGAGACCTCTGTTCTTCTGCCAACATTTGTGTGTTTGCACATTAACATGCACACCATGATGGTGTGAGTGCTGTTCCTTTGAAAATCCTCATTTTCTTTTTGAAGAGCCTTGTGTGGTGGGGTTTTTTTGTGGGTTTGTGGGGTTTTTTTTTTAATGTATTTCAAAAGCAGTTTGTGCTCCAGTTTGCATATTAGAGTTACGAGTGCAAGAAAATTGAGTTGACTTTCCTTTTGAAGGATGCTCTTGGTGGTGCGTGCTCTTACTTTTAATCTTAAAAAAGAATCCTCTGCAGTATCACCAGCTAGCTCTTTGCTTCAGTTTGCTTTCTTTTGGAGCTGATAAAGCCAAAACTACTTATTCGTACAGCATATAGTGGTGTGTTCTGTTTTCTTCTTCATATTCTGGTACGTTTAACAATCTCTTGGCAGGGCAAGATTTGTGGGTAGCGGTAATACTTTTTATTAGACTAGTTGGTAAAGTATGGGACATGGTGTTTGGGTCTGTATGGCCTTTCTCAGATTTAAAATAGAAGCCATGGACTTTAAGTGTATTGCAGATTTGTTTATAGAGTTTAGTGAAGTAGGAATCTCCTGGACCAGAAAGACCATACTTTCTGAAAGTAAAAATAGTTCATCATAGAATCATAGAGTGGTTTGGGTTGGAAAGGCCTTAAGATCATCGTAGTTCCAGCCCCCTGCTATGCACAGGGATGTCTCACACTAGACCGTGTTGCCCGAGGGTCTGTCCAGCCTGGCCTTGAACACGGCCACGGGTGGAGCATTTACCACTTTGGGCAACCTTTTCAGTGCCTCACCACCCTCACAGTAAAGAACTTCTTCCTTATATCTAACCTGAACTTCCTCTGTTTCAGTTTAAATCTGTTACCCCTTGTTCTATCACAATGCTGTAGATGCTTTTGAGTGTGATATACCAACAATTCTGTCTCGGCAAGCAGTTACAAGTAAGATCCCAAGACTGTTCTACACAGATGAGCTACATTTTATTACCTGCTGTAATAAACTAGAGAAAGAAAACAATTTATCTCCTGTGCAGGATAGCAAGGTACTGCTCACAATTGATCAGCCAAACCAGTCTCAGGATGAGGAGGAATGTTACTGCTTGCTGGTGATTTCTCAGATCCCATCTTGCTTGTGTTGATCTGTGGTTTTAGTTGGGCTTTTGCTTCTGAATTGTGATATTAACATATCCAGCTGTCTATATTTGTCTTGGAGGAATCCAGGTAAAAGTGGTTTGTTTGCTTTTTAGCTCTTCCCCTAGGAAATTTGTCATCTGCAACACCTTCTCATTTTTCACTCTGTGGTTTGTACCTTCTTACATTCTTGCATCTCTTTGTTTATGGTATCCCATCCACAATAACCAAGGGTTATTGAGATGGGAGAAGTATTATAAAAAGAGTACAGCGTGTGACCTGCTCATTTAAGCAAAATGTATTGTAGCTACACGAAATGTCACTATTTTGCCTTTGTGCAAGCCCAAAGAAATTATTGTCTCCTTATAAGGGAGGTAGGAGAGGAAAAGAGGAGATGATAAGGTTATCTCCTAGGGGAAAGAGAGAGCCTGGTAGATTGTGGCATTGTGGCATGTGAAGGGGTTAGTGTGAGGTAACGTTTCAGTGTGCCATAAATCCAGTATCTCTATTGAGCCCATGTTTTTTTTCTGAACTCAGTGGAGTTATGAATTTTAGTTCCCAGGCTTGTTTTGAAAGGTGCTTTATAGGTTTCCCTGAAGGAAAGGGACTGGCAAATTGGAGATGGAGTGATTGTTTTATGAGAGATGTTAACCCACAGGCAGATGGATGTGTTTCAGCCCTTGTAGACTGGTGAGGTGAATTCTTCCTGATGTGTAGTGGTTGCTTAATTTTACCCATTTAGTTGCTGTTTTGTGCTTTAGATGGAGTATATTGCATTCCTGAAATATAGCTAAAGGACAGAGAAGTATTGACATTTCTCTTACATGGTATTTCTTACGTTACTGTGCAAACATTCAAGGATTACTTCCTTGTGTGTTTGCACAGTGCAGTGCAAAGATGTCATGTCTATTAATAAAACTTGTCCTACTTAATGTCTGTATTCTGTAACGTCTATATCCCAGAACTGCTATAATAGTTTGCCTTTTTTTTTTTTAACCACTGCTGACACCTGAGAAGGTAAGTTCTGATTCTGCAAAGACTACTGTAATTCTGTGACCTCTTTCAGAGCAGAGGAGATTGGTTCAGATACCCATTACTGTTTATGCAAACTTAGCATTGATTTCTGTCCTGTGTGTATCATTTTATATTACTGACAACAAATTTCTTTTTCCCCAAATGCCTCAAGTTATTAACTAGAGATCAATGTCAGTTCATGAAAGTAGGGTTGTCTTCCTTACTTTGTCGCAAGGTGAATGCTTATATAAAAAAAAGGCTGGGAAAATGCATGAATAATGTTGGGTTTTATGTATTTTGAGAATGTGTAGAAGGTGTTATCAAAACAAGATGCACTGAGAAAATGTTATGGCCACATGGAGGATGCAGGAATCGGGAAGTGCTAAAGTTTGGCTGGATTAAAAGGTCTTAAATGTGCCTTTTATATGTTATACATTGTTGACATCTTTGATTACCTGTTACTGCACAAAATCTGATATATTTTTTAACTTGTGTTTTTGGTAACAAATCGTAAGAGAAGGCATGGATTCGAATCTTTTCTTTCCTGCCCTGCCCAGTATTCCCAAAACAAAATCGTAGAAGAAGCAGCTGTTGAATAGTAAAGATACCCTTTCCTGCAGTGGTACCGTTAGTAAGCTGGCTTGACATGCTGTGTATTGCTGGAGTGTCTTTTATGCTCACCCCAGAGGCCTAATCTATTAATAGCTCAGCTTCATGCTCTGTTAATATTCACACTTTTCAAGATTTCCAACAATTTAAGGAGACTGCACCTATTTTGCTGCAGAAAATCTTTCCCCCAAAAATGCAGAATATTTTAAGAGCATGCTCTAGTGTGTTTTTTTTTCCTGTTCTTTCATTCACGAGGTCAGTGTTGCCTTTATTCCTCTTGACCTTTCTATAATTGTGTGTATGTCTGTGCTACATGTATAGTTCTTGCTTGCATTCTTTAAAGAAAATATCAAGACTGCAACATGGCAAGGCTTTTTTAGGCTTTTTTCTCTTTCTCAGTAAAAATCACAGGAAAACAGGAAAGAAGTCAGCAGCTTTAAACTAGCCATTCACCACTATTTCTGTTTGTGTTCCTTTAGTAATTTGGTGATGCTTCTTAGCATTGCCTTTTTATTGCATCTTGGCCTTAACAATGTCTTTGAATTCACCCAAATGCCTTTGTGCATTCAATTTTATCTGTGGATTTGTATGTACCTGTAAAGTCTTATCCCTCTGGAAGGACTGTCTTAAGTCTCTGGGCAGAGAATTACGAATTTGCTTAAAACTCTGTTTCAGGTAGAAGCTGAAGGTCATCCTTGTTTATTTTGTATAATCCGTGGTGTAGGTGCTAGAAGACATAATGAGAAAACAGTTATTAAAGCTGAAATTTAAGGACCGACTAGAGATACTTTGGTGAGTGGGAGAGGTTTTCACAGGCAGTAAGTGTCAGAAAGGTTTGCATAAAGAGACTGTGGGTCACAAGCAGCCATTTTTGCCCATTAACCTGCATCCCTCTTAGATGCTGCAAGCTTCTATTGTGCAAGTGATGTGTGGCCATGGTGCTATATTTGGTGACCTAGTGTTCTGTTACTGTTGGGATTGTTTCCCCTCTCATTTTATTTCCTGCCCTTCCTCTAACATCAAAATTTAAACTTGCTACAGCTTTCAACCACGCTTTTATGGCTTCCTTGAACTCCAGGTGAAGTATCTTCTATGGATTCCCCTATTACAGGTGGATCTAGTCCTTCCCATTGAAAATGTGGTCACCCTGTAGTTTGAACTTTTAAAATAAGCTGATGTAAGAGGTCAAAAAATCATGTTAGTCCCAGAGTAAAGGTCAGATAGTTCTTCAGCAGTGACACTACAATTACAGCATCCAGCAGTAAATAAAATTTAATGCAGACTTAGCACAAAGTCAGCTTTTTCTTTAAGGAGAAAAAAAAAATGAATGGTGGAGAAAAGAAGTTGTAATGTTTGTGTCTATGAAGAGGACATGCTTGGCATTTGATGATTTTGACTTAGCTCTATCAAAAAATATGGAACTCCTCCCTCATCCTGCAGTCTTTGTTTTGCCTCTGTGAAACCTGCTTTTAAGAGATTAGGGCTCTGTGCTTTTAGTATATTGGAATCTGCTTAGTGAGAGTGCTTTGTTTTGGAAAACAATTGAAACTATGGCAACCCTCAGGGTTGTTTTTTCCCAGCTTATTTGTCTACCTCATGTACTTCTGATTTGGTGGATGATTGGCATACTGGAAAACACTGGTAGCTGCTAAGGTTATACAAACAGCAAATGTAAGTCATGTAAACATTAAATCCAAAGCACCTTAGTTGTGCTTTAGAAATCATAGAATGGTTTAGGTTAGAAAAGACCTTAAGATCATCTAGAGCCAATCCCCCTTCCATAGCCAGGGACGCCTCACACTAGACCATGTCACCCAAGGCTCTGTGAACTTGTCCTTGAACACTGCCAGGGGTGGAGCATTCACCACTTCTTTGGGCAACCTGTTGAAGCGCCTCACCACCCTCACATGAAGAACTTCTTCCTTATATCTCACCTGAACTTCCCCTGTTTAAATTTAAACCCATTCTCCCTTGTCTTACCCCTACAGTCCCTAATGAATAGTCCCTCCCCAGCATCCGTATAAGCCCCCTTCAGATCCTGGAAGGCTGCTATGAGGTCTCCACGCAGCCTTCTCTTCTCCAGGCTGAACAGCCCCAACTTCCTCAGCCTGTCTTCACACGGGAGGTGCTCCAGTCCCCTGATCATCCTCGTGGCCCTCCTCTGGACTTGTTCCAGCAGTTCCATGTCCTTTTTATGTTGGGGGCACCAGAACTGCACACAATACTCCAGGTGAGGTCTCACAAGAGCAGGTCTCACAAGAGTGCACACTGAAGCTGGCTCATGTTAAGTTTCTCATCGACCAAAACCCCCAAGTCCTTCTCTGCAGGGCTGCTCTGAATCTCTTCTCTGCCCAACCTGTAGCTGTGCCTGGGATTGCCCCGAACCAGGTGTAGGACCTTGCACTTGGCATGGTTGAACTTCATGAGGCTGGCACTGGCCCACCTGTCAAGCGTGTCAAGGTCCCTCTGCATGGCATCCCTTCCCTCCAGAGTATCAACTGAAGCACACAGCTTGGTGTCATCTGCAAACACTCTGTGTTCAGTTGCTGCTGTGATTAGAAAATGGGTCATCCTTGGATGAACTGTTCTGAACTGCCTCTTCCAGGGAGCTTGCCTGGTAAATTCTTGCAGTGGGAGCCATCTTAAAATCTTCCTGACAGCTACCAGTGACCTTGTTTCATAGTTGCTTGTGTTTCTGTCTAGCTCTTCCGAAGTGTTGCTTCTTCATGTTTGAAAAAGCTTTTAAAACATGTTATAATTTCAGATTTCGAGTCTCTGGCCTCTTTCCAAAGAAAGCTTTGATATATTAACAGTTAAAACTGAGAGGCTCCATTCCATGGTCTGTATGGCATTTGCACTGATAAGTGGGGCAGACATGCCTGGCAGTCAGCCCAGGGGCTTCAGCCTCCAGTAGCCCCCCTGGTGGGTTGTGCAGTTAATAGCTATGCTGCCTATACAGCCTCTGTATTGGGAGAGGTTTCTTCTTCCTTCTCTTCCTCTTCCTCCTTTCACAGTTAAAAATGTATACTGATAAAGTCTCACCTCTTTTTATGGATATGCTTTCCCATTCTGTGTTAGTATAACAATTTATCTGAAATTGAATGTGAAATAAAAAAGCAAAATGATAGCTATTCCATTACTAAAACATTATTTTAAACATCATATGGTTTATTATTTGTGAGAATTTTGTCTGTGTCCTGTGATTGTGACTCTAAAACAAAATTCCTCTTTCCAAGATTTCAGATTTATTAGAGGGTTGGTTTGTAATTTGTTTCTTATGGGTTCCTGTAAGCCTGTTTTTTCTCTAGTCCGGGCTCTCATGGTGTATTTCTTTCTAGTCATGGATATGGCAGCAAATACATGACTGCCAAAGCACTTCACTGTCTTTCTGGTCTTGTTGAAGGTTTGCATCCATCACATCCCCCAGTTTGTGTGACAGAGTTTTCGCGTTATCACTGACAGAGTACATTGGTTTGTCACTGTAAAGTGTCTTCTTAAGGCTGTCTCATCACTAGTGTGAGTGGAAGAGTTGCTTATACTTAAGGATTTCAAATCACTTTGCTGCCTTTTATTTCAGTTGCTATAATCTCAAGAAAATGAGAGATATAGCCATTATAGAATCATAGAATAGTTAGGGTTGGAAAGGACCTTAAGATCATCTAGTTCCAACACCCCTGCCATGGGCAGGGACACCTCACACTAAACCATGTCACCCAAGGCTCTGTCCAACCTGGCCTTGGATTCCCTTATTCCCATTCCCTAATGCAGGATAGTTTTGGGAAGGTCTGTATGCCCTCAGGGTTGTTGTACTGTTGTACAGTTGAGGCTCTGCTTTGGGACCATGCAGCCCACCATTAGAATTAGAAGGAAATAATACATGATGCTGCTGTGCTTGCAAGTTGCGACTGGGAATGCTTGATCATAGGTCTTAATACACTACACTTTCACTTTGTGGAATCCCATAGGGAAGCTGAGGTGCTGCTTTTCATCTTTAAATTGTTTGGGTCCCAGTATCTTGAGGTAAGTAGTGGGCAGGGTGTAGGAGCTATTGATTGTCAGTGTTCTCTGATGAGCCACCGATACAGGGATATTTCCTATCATAGTCTGCACTTGCTTTTCCACTGCCTGCAACAGCTCCTACCTTGCTTTTTCTGTTTCAGGTTGAGTGGGTTGAAGGCAGCGTGGTTGTGAGCAATTGCTGTCTGTGTTCCTGCAGTGATTTGTAATTTAAGAGCACAGGAGGAATGCCCCTAGAGGTATTTTATAAAACTGGAAGAAATAAATGTTCGCCAATGTAGGTGGGAAAAGGTCACCAAAGGCTTATTAAATGACTCAGAATCTATTGGGTGCTTCTGAGGGCAGTGTGAGTTAGAGTCTAAAGAGACAATGCTCAATTTTGACACAAAATAAGAGGAACATTAGATCAAGTCTGGACTCTCATTTTATCTTCTACAAGCTCCAGGTCCTGCATGCTACCAAAGGGGAAATAAACCCTATTAAGTGACTAGTAAGAATTATGATATATAATTGTAGATACCCAAGGGCAGTCCAGAGACTGATGATAAACCAGCTGTAATTCTTAATTTCCTGACCTGTTATAGCCTTCTTTGTGGATTATTGCATTGCTGGCTTGAGACTTTTGTGACTCTTTAATGGCTTCTTTAAGGAATGGGGATTTGTGACTAATTTTAAGGAACTTTTTTTTTTTTTACAGATTGAATGGCTTTTTGCCTTTTTTGCAGGAATCAAAGGGGAAGTCAAGCGTTTAGATTGGGATTACATTGTTCATACAGTTTGTGTTTACATATAAACAGATGGTATTATCTCTTTGTTGCTGGTAGGTCAAATATCACACCTTATTGTAACAGCCAGCCTGAATCAAGATAGCCAAAACCAGCATTAAGAGGAAGAAAGTCCTACAAACTGAAGTAGTATCATTTGGAAACATCTGAAGATGGTGTGTGAGGTTTCAAACTTTCAGATTTAGGGTTTTACTGAACTGCTAAAATGATTCATCATGCCAGAATTATAAAGATCTCACATGGCTTTATTAACCTCTAGAATAGTTGCTGAGTAGTGTCTCTAGCTATGCTGTTGAATGTTGAGAACTAGATTGTTAAATGTCTCGGAAAGCAGGCAATTTTATAGTCCTAAAGCAGATAATAATGTACTTGCACATTTATTTAAATATTTGTTGTGGAGCAGCCTTCATCCATTTTGCCTTTCACTTCCTTTCGGTACCTTCCAAAAGGATGTAAACTTCAAGGATTTTACTTTTAAAACGCCTAATTTTTCAGAGTTACCAGGGGAGTCAGACACCTGCAGTGTGTGGGGGGAAATGTAGCCTTCATGTGGTGGTGTGGTTTAACCCTGCAGGCAGCAAAACACCACACAGCTATTCACTCACTGCTCCCAAGTGGGATACGGGAGAGATTTGCAAAAAAGGTAAAACTCATGGGTTGGGATAAAGACAGTTTAGTAGGTAAAGCAAAACAAGGAATTCATTCAACACTTCCCGTGGGCAGGCAGGTGTTCAGTCATCTCCAGGACAGCAGGGCTCCATCACATGGAACGGTTACTTGGGAAGACAAACACCATCATTCCCAGTGTCCCTCTTTTCTTTCTTCCTCCAGTGTTACATGTGGAGCATGTGGGATATCCCTTGGGTCAGTTGGGATCAGCTGTCCTGGCTGTGTCCCCTCCCAGCACCTTGTGCACCTCCAGCCTGCTTGCTGGTGGAGTGAGGAGCAAGAAAAGGCCTTGACTCTGTGTAAGTGCTGCTCAGCATGAAAACATCTCTGTGTTATCAACACTGTTTTAGCATAAATCCAAAGCACAGCCCCATACCAGCTACTATGGAGAAAATGAACTCTACCCCAGCCAAAAGCAGCACACAAGCTAATAATACATTTATTTTTATATTAAAAGTTGGATTGCCTTTAGTCTGACTATTCCTGCTGCTTCCATTTAGTGGCAGCTGCTTGAAGAAATACATTGAAGTGGCAGGTTGTCACATGGAACAAAATCAAGGCATGTCTTAATAGTCCAACTTTGTGTGTGTGATTTTTATGCCTAGAGTATTATTACTTGAGCTTGTTTGTACTTCACAAGTACATGAAAAAGGATGCATTGCATCAAAGAGTAAATGTTACTGCTTATGCATGTTTGGATATGTTCAGTAGAATTTAGTGAACCAACTTCTAAAAGCTGCATCCTTTTACAACTTGGTTCAAATTTGTATTAGCTTAGTTAGGAGTAGGTTTGCTGAAATCTTACTGGGAATTAGGCATGTGGAACACCTTGATTTTTCTCTCCCAGGCTATGTAAATGCTTTACTTTCAAAGCCCATGGACTTTAACATAGGGTTGATGCAAATGTAATGGACTGGGATAGGCAGTGGGTCAAACCACAGATTTTAATCCCTGAAAGTATCTCCAAACTTGATCGAAACTCATGTTACAAAGTAAGTCTTCACATGTTGGCAGCCTCGTGAAAAGACATAGGGCATTTAGTTCATGGGAAGTTTTCTGTCAGCTTCGGCAAATTCTGCTGTATGCCTACAGCCTGGAAGTACTTGGGGTGAAAATGTGGAAAAGAAGGACATGAGGTGAAATGCAGTAAGGACAAGAGCTACTGGCATGGGAACAGGTTAATTCTTCAAGTTGCAAACACAAACACACTGAAGAATTCTTTAGAGAAAAACCCTGAAACAGAAATATTCAGAGAACCCATCATGAACAGAGATGTTACTCAGTGGCATTGCACTCCTGGTGCTGGTCAGCAAGGTCCTTACTGGATGCCAGATGTTCAAACCTTTAGGGTATTGCATATTACTGCATTTCATGGCAGAACTGTTGTAATACTTTGCCTTGGACAGAGGTGTTTTGCTTTCACAAGTGAAGGTCTTTTTGTCTTTCTTTTGTTTAAATTGTGAAGGAATAGAAAAATAGTGTGAAAGCTACTCTGTGCTTTGCTTCAACAGTGGTATATGACACCCCACTGAGGCTTTGATTTTCCCACCCTATTATTTCCTTTATGGTAGTGATGTATTTATAGTAAAAATCAGATTCCATGTTGCTTCTTCCAGGGGTTTCTAAAACTGAAATCATAGGCACATATAATGCAGGATTTAGTTTGGAGAAGAGGAGACTGAGGGGTGACCTCATCAATGTTTACAAATATGTAAAGGGTAGGTGTCAGGATGATGGAGCTAGGCTTTTTTCAGTGATATCCAGTGATAGGACAAGGGGCAATGGGTGTAAACTGGAGCATAGGAAGTTCCACGTTAACATCAGGAAGAACTTCTTTACTGTAAGAGTGACAGAGCCCTGGAACAGGTTGCCCAGGGGGGTTGTGGAGTCTCCTACACTGGAGATATTCAAGGCCCGCCTGGACAAGTTCCTGTGTGATATACTGTAGGTTACCCTGCTCTTGCAGGGGGGTTGGACTAGATGATCTTTTGAGGTCCCTTCCAACCCTTGGGATTCTGTGATTCTGTGATTCTGTGATTTACTTTTTGTTTAGTTCCATGTCTTTTCATCTTTGCTTTTGCTTACTCAAAGGCACTGGATTGACTATTTAGACAGTATTCTTCCTGTCCTGACTGAAGTACTTAGTAGTTGCAGTCTTTATTAAAAAAGAAAAAAAGAAAGAACCTTGAAGACCTGACTCTCCAATCTTCTTTTTCCTCTTTTTTTCCTTCCCAGAAATACACTGCCATTGGACTACTGGGCAAAGCTACTGATACATTAGATGCTACAGGAAAAGTAACTGAAGAAAAACCTTATGGTAAGCAAAAATTTATCTGTATACTTGATGTGATTTGAAGGCATAAATGGTCTCTAGCATAGAAAAGCGGAAGAGATGTTTGGCACTCTGTGAATTAAGTTTAAATGTGAAATCACACTAAGATTATTTCATCTTCAACTTCAGTGCTCATATAATTCAGAGCAGCTTCATGCAATTATGTCCAGTGCAAGTGTTCATTTCTTCTGGAAAGAAACAAACCAGGCATTAGATTAGGAGGGAGAAAATAGAATTGGGCAGGACTGTGTCATTTGAAATCTGTGACAGGCTGACAAATGGCATGCTGTGTCCAGTAAAATTTTCCTTTTTCAGTGTGTAGACCATGAGTGCTCTTTTAGTAATGCCATTCAAGGCCAGTGGGGGAATAAAGTACTTAGATCTTCCCTCTAGGATGCCCCTTTATCTACAGACTGCTCAAGGAAGTGAGGATGGCATAAACTACTCTCTGTATATTTACGCTTACCAAATCTTGCTCTTGCTTGCAGTCTGTGTCCTAGCAACTTCAAGAGATGAACTTTTGTGACCAGCAAAGCACAGTGCAAGAGTTTAAGGCTTCAGAGCTAATCCTGACTCTGGCTTTGTTGGTGTGGCCAATTCCACAATACCCAGGGCATCTTAGAGACAACACAGAACTAACCAGGGACCCACCAAATGTATTTACCATTAATTCCTTCACAGCAGAGGAGAAAAAAGGGAAAAAAGTAACTGGTTGCTTAGCAACTCTCCAGGTCCCACATTGTTTGTGGTAGCTGGTAATAGGTACATGAAGTAAATTAGCCTTTTTTTTAATAGCATGATGGAAAAGGTGGCCTGGATTCCTCCTCTCACACCCAAACCCTTTTCTTATGCAGTTTGTCTTTTTGCACGAAGCAAGTGAGTGGTTAAACCCAAGAAGCTCTCTTCAGTACATCCTTTCATTGTGACCAACTGTAATAAACAACATTTCTTTCTAAACTGCTGTCTAGGGACACTTTGAGGACTAAAATGTGACGCTTTCTTATAGTTAATATAGCAGGCAACTTTCTGCAGGCATTTTCCTTTTGTGGTCCACGGGAATCATTCAAGAAAAGTTTTATGTATCTTGCAAGCTGTTTTAGTCCTTTTCTCTGCACTAAGGCCCAGTCCTGGATGCTGCTGGCACTGCCAAATTTACATTCCTTAGCAGATGTGTGCAGAAACGCATTGCTGCATTTCCTAGCAGAAGCACAGAGTGGTTTGGGTTGTAAAGCACTTTAAAGCTAATCCAGTTGCAACCCCCTGCCATGGGCAGGGACACCTACCACTAGACAAGGTTGCTCTAAGCCCCGTCTAACCTGACCTTGAACACTGACAAGGATGGGGCACCTACAGCTTCTCTGGGCAACCTATGCCAGCGCCTCAGAGCACCCTCACAGGGAAGAGCATCTTCGTAATGTCTAATGTAAATCTCCTCTCTTGTCAGTTTAAAGCCATTCCCCCTTGTCTTGTCACTACATCCTATGTAAAAAGTCCCTCTCCAGAGCAATTATATTGTGCATCACTTGTCTGTCTTGAGTTTTATTACTCTTTCTCTTGATTTCCATTTGTTGTTATCATATCTATCACTTACTAAACGGTTCTTATCTCAACCCATGGGTTTTACCTTTTTTTCAGTTCTCCGCATCCCACCATGATGTGTCTGGTGTGTGTGTGAATACTTAGTTGCTGGCTCATGAGTCCAAACTGATGCCTGGGATACATATACAGTTTAGACATAGTGAAACTATGACAAGACTAATGGAGCATTCTTTATGACTGAGGGCTGGATGAAAGCTCCACCAACTTGTGTATTATTCTAGGAGAGGGCAAGAATCCAATACAGTCCATTAACAGAAAGGCAGTGCATGACAAAAAATAAAGAGAAAAGCACATAGTTTTAGGTTTTCAGAATGTAATACTGGCCAGCTTGTGCCACAGTGTATTGCAGAACACAAATATGATTTATTCTAGATCTTAGCAAACTCATCTGTAAATATTTATTTTGATAACACATCACACCACTTTGTTTGTTAATGGCTTAATCCATCATTCCTTACATGGTGCTTTGTTTTTTTTCCTGATATAGAGCTTGCCTATAGCATGAGTGATTACCTCAGTGGCTTGATGTAACCCCTCAAGCAGGAGAATATGAGATCAGAGCAGGAACTAAAGTGAGATATCTCGTTAAATGCCCTAGCCACAAATGCAGTTCATGGGGTGAAAACTGAAAGAGAACCCCAAGTGACACTTATGCTTAGATCTTAAATACTAAATCCTAGCCTGAAGCAACCTGGGGCTCACAAGGAGGCTGATAGGGTCACCAGCATAGAGCTGGGTCATGCTAACTTTTTGCCATGTAGTTTTGTTGTGATGTGTTGCTAAACTAGAATAATACAATCAGAAGATTGAAATAACCGTGTAAGAAGCTCTTCAGAAGAAGATCCAGGCTTGCTATAGAGCTGATTTTGTTGTTCCTACCTCATTCTTATGTGCATTGATATCTCCCAGCATCCACAACTGATTTTCGTGCCTGCAGCCTTGCTGTTAATGACACTTCTTGAGTCAGCAGCTGGGGCTTAGGCACAGCATCTGCTCCTGACACTGCGAAGTGTGCTTTGCAAAAGTGAGGTACCACATTGCCATCTTCCAGTGCTGTTGTGGAAAGAAACCTCTTCTTTTTTACTTACAGCATGAAGTACATCTGGTTTATAAGGTTTGCAAGTAAAGGTCTTTTCCCAAACAATGAAGACTCAATAAATTTGGTTGTTTTTTGTCCTGGGATGCTCTTGGCTTAGTAAGGTGACGCTATTTGAATTTAACTTGTGACTAACAGGACTAGTCAAGTCCTAGAGTAGAAATCCACAGAATTGCATTATGATTACAGATCTTACATTTGTATTCTATAAACAAATAGATATGAACGTCATATCTGTTGAATAGTATTTCAAAGGACCAATTCAATCACCTACATAGGTTATAACTTAATAAAAGTGAGACAGATGTATATGTGTACTCTTAAAAGAGAGTAGATTGCCTAAAGCAGCTATCTTTCTTTTGCAGGATTTCTTCAGTAAAATTGCCTTACTTAATATATAACAATACCGTGGTGTGCAGTTGCAGGTTAGTTGTTTGATACAGAAATTTGATGTGTTGTTCCAGTGCAGTGGTTTTCTTCACTAGCAAATACCCCCACAATGCTTTTGTTCTCTAATAATCCATTATATTTTTCACTGCAATTAGGTACTTGTAAAGAGAAGTTGCCAAGGTTAGATGAGCGATTTATTCTTTTTGGTCCTTTAATGAAAATCAGAATTGGGCAGATTTTGTATTTTTTGCATAGGTCCCAAGAAAAATGAATTTGCAGGCCCAAGAGAGAGAAATTGCAGAAGAAAATGGTGTATAGTGAGATTTATGCCCTTCTGAATGTGTCCAGGCTGTCTTAATCACCTTGGACAATTTGTTCCACCCTTTGTGATAATTCACACTCCTACCTACATTCTGGTTTTTAGCTCTTTTCTTTGGTGTTTTTCACCCAGTCTAAATTCAGATGAGATGAACTCTTCTTTGTAACTGTTTGCAGAACATGATTGATGCTGTTAACGCCCTATGAATACTCAGTGCTAACATACTTACTATCTTCTTTCTACAGACCAGATAACAAAAGGAGATCTTGAAAATGTGCTACAGAAGTTCACAGGGGACATAATGCAGGTTCCTCCACTGTAAGTTCCACAATATTAAGACACTCTTGGCAGTTGTGTTCAGCTGTTGGGACTTGCCAACACAAGTCAGTTCTCTTTAGCAATAAAAAGACACATTTTGGCAGGAGGATAGAGGCAAGGCAGTTTTAGGAGTTTGACATTTACAGCTACAGGTCATGCCCATTTGAGCACAAATGGTGACCTGGAGCCTATGGCTTTTTTGGGTAACTGTAAAGTAATAAAGTCTTAAACAGCTTTGCAGGGCTTGGTGGCTTCTATTGTGTCTTTTAGTTAGAAAGCGAAGCTCCGGGTGTTAAATGTTAGTGGTGGGTAAGGGCATGCATCTGTGTGGAAGTGCCCTAAATGATTTTGAATTAGTTTTCTGAATGAGTGATTAGTGATTGAGCTTCAGCAGCTTAGCAAATTTCTTCTAGTCAGGTGAGCCATAGTAGATGGCAGTGTGCAAGCACTTAGCTTGTGACAGATGGCTCTTATGGTGATTTAAACTAACATGCTTTCGTTTGCATTTGCAATGGGTCAATTACTGTGGTTCCAGTGTGAGCCCTGAAAGGTCTGTAATTCAGTAGGTGTTCTGCTTCATTATCCTCCACTAATTTGAGCAAGATCTTTGTGATTTTTTTTATGGTCATCTTTCTGTCAAGACCAAAGTTGGAGCTTGGGATAAAGTTTCATGTAATCAGTGAATTTTGTTTTTGTTGTTCTATAGTGATCCCTTAAACACCTTAGAGCAAGGCTACATAACTTGGGAGCTGCTGCTGTGAAGAACCTATTGTGAAACGAGCAAAGGTGCAAGGCAGAATAATAGGAGTTGTCTAAGCAGTTCCTTGTGCTCAGGTCAACATAACGCTGAAACAGAGTACACCCTGCAGACTTCTGATAGACAGCATGTTAAAAAACAGTTGCAAGAGTTGTACCCCTTCTAGATACTCTTTGTTTTCATAAACTACAAGTTGAGTGATGAAGCATTTCTAAGTCTGTACAGCAAGAGGTAAATGCAGGACTGTCTCTTGTTTTATAGTTTATGTAGCTACTGCAAATGGGATGATTCTGTGTCCAAGAGATTTCAGAAGCATTTGCTAGGTTTTTTTGTGAGCACTTGGAGAGGATTAGAAGGATAAAATGTGTGCTACTGTAGTAGAATATTAACAGGATCTGGAGAATGGGAAGCTTGTTCTGTTACAACCATATGACACACATTTTCATGCTCTATCTGATCAGCTATTCTGCTTTGAAGAAGGATGGAGAAAGGCTATCAACTCTGATGAAGAGAGGAGAAGCAGTCGAAGCAAAGCCTGCTCGGCCAGTAAGAGTGTACAGCCTGTCTCTCCAACAGTTCCAGCCACCACTGTTCACACTGGGTAAAGGCCAAAGATTATTACACAGAGTGATGTCTCCAACTTGTTTGTGTTTATTTACACTCAGAAAGGGACTGAGACAGTGAAATGGGTTTCAGTTTGCTCAGCTATTTGATTTGGTGTGAGCCCATGTGCAGAGCCTTTCACTTTCCAACAAAAGCATCGTATTTTGGGTTTAAGTTAAGCTGATTATATGTAATCTTTCTGTGAGGAAAATTCTGAGAGGCTGGTCAGGGATTATTTGCATCTGTCCATGATTTTGCAACCTCCAGCTCATTCCTTCTTTCTCAGGTCTGCTTACTTCAGTTTGCCCATTCTTTCACATAGATGCCCAGACCTGCTGGCATCTCTCCCAGGGCACAGCAATGACCAGTATCAATTACTGCCAGGCCTCTTTCTTGGTTGAAGAGGCAGGACCCTACCCTTCTTTCTGTCCTACATGAAGAAACTTGGGTAGTACATTAAGAAGCACATTAATAAATAAACCAGAAAGACTGTTGTAAATGTTTGATGTGCTGTAAGGTCAAGATAATGTCTTGCACTGATCACCCGCCTGGTTGATCCTTAGTCCTCTGATGGACCAGATGTTATATGATGAGCCGGTATGAGTGACAGCACTCAGTGCTATGTTACTTCAGCCCTCACTTTATGGTTGTGTGACTAGCCGCTGATCTCTGACAGGGAGAAGGGGAAGGCTGAGAGAGCAGGGAAAGTTAAAGGTGAATTTAAAATTTTATTGGAGCTGTGCAGTATCTTAAAAGAACTGATAGTTTAGTCTGTGCTTGAAATAAATTGATTTCGCCATTAGAAATATGAAACAACCTTCAGAACCCATTGAAATAAATAAAAGTGAAGCATTTGTTAACATACCACAGCAAGTACTTAATTTCTAGTGAGTTGCCATTGTATTTGCTTTCCCTCCTGTCTAGCTTAGCAATCTCACCCACACATATGTTACAGGATGAATAATTGATGTTGCATCCTATAAATATTCTATCACTGGGTTGTTTGCTTAGTGCATTTTTACATTTATGTGGGGGCATGGTTTCTATGTAAAGTAGATTTCACATTGCACTGGCAATTTACCAGGTCACTGTTAACATTCCAGATGTTGAATGTGGCGGTGGCTTTTATGTCAGGAGCCTGGTCAGTGACATTGGCAAAGGTAGGCATGAAAAAACCTCATGAAGGGAACATTTAAGGAATGAATGTGTCTGTTTATGAAAGCCTTTTGTCATTTTGTCTATCTCCAGTAACTAGACCTGTGTATTATTTTGCAGAATTGTAGTTCTGTCACTTGTTTTTATATACACAGGTATTTTCCTTGGGAATGAAAGCTAAATAATTGCCAGAGGACATAGGGGGCTGTGAGATAAAAATGGAGCAAGCAAGAGCACTGAGCAAGATAATACAAGGCAGGGTGGGGATCTTTTCTTTTCCTCCTCCATATGTTAAAGCTAACTCAGATTGAAGATGAGAAGAAAGATACTGGCTTTTTAAACATTATTCATCACATTTTGAAAACAGATTGCACAGAACATTACCATGCACATAATAAACCCTATCTGCTGGAAAGACTCTACATTTGGGGTGATTTTTCTAGTATTTTCTTTCTCCTTTACCTGGACTGTGAAGGGTTTTGCTTTCCCACAGGATTATTTGTCTTATGCTCTATATCTATCAAACTGCATGATGGAGAACAGATAATCCATTTCAGGGATTTTTTTTTTTTTTTTAACGATACATTTGCAGATCAGAATGCAATTGATGTGGGATAACCCTTTGAATTTCAATGTTGTTGTTTGTGCTTAGGCAAGTCAAAGATTCTGTTATTGCTTTCTGAGCATACTGGCTTATGTTCAGTTTTTTAATGACAAACCAAGATAAAGTCTGTTCTTGGCTGGTTTCTTTTCAAACATTTAAAAAGCAATATAAATCTTTCTGCATCAGGAAGGATGGGAGAGAATGTTTTAGTGTACCTATGTGCTTGCAAGTCAGCTCTGGTTGCTGTTATGTTTTGTAGCTCCTCATTATGTAATTGTGTCCTCCTGGTATTTATTTCGCATAGCAGAGCATTTGTTTATATATTTTATTTTTCCTTATCTTAGTTTATGTTACCCTGGTAGGCAACACAGGATGAAAACGTCAAAAATCCTTCTTGAAGGCAAGAAGTGCTAAAGCCTCAAAGGCTGTGGAAAAAGAGTACATGGTCTTCCAAGTCGCTTGTGAATACAGAATGTTCTGCTTATATAATTATTTCATCTCTTTTCATTCTGACTTAAATCTGGAAAACCTTTTGACAGCTTTCTGTCAGATTTTGAACTCTACTACACTGGAGATCTATGGAAATCAAAGTAATTTCTTGGCTCAAATTTAAGAAGATGTAAAGAAGAGCTAAATCTTCATGAACTTCCTTCTCAAACAAGGCAGAATAACTTAGAAGGCTGCATGTAAAAGTATGTTTTAACTGAGTTGCAGGTAGTTAAACTTGAACCATGAACTTCTAAATCCTTTTTTGTCCTTTACTGTAGAACTCTCTACATGTGCCACTATGCAGGAGCTGACCCGCACCAAACATGGGCCATTTACGCTGGAGGAGCATGCCCTTCATGAAGATAAATGGACAATTGATGAAATTGCACGATCCTTAGAGTTCTGCACATCTCTTCTCCCAGGAGAGTCATCTCATAAAAAATTGAAGACAGAGCATCCTGGTGAAACTGCTGTGAGCTGTGAGGATAAGTGATAAGTTAGGTCAAGGAAAAAGACTGAATGATTGAGACATTCTAAGATTGGATTGGGATTGTCTTGCCTCCTGTGTATATCTGCAAGTCTGTACTGGGAGGGTGACAAACAGCAGTACAAGAAAAATGGTTCTTTTGTTTTCTGGGCTGATAACATGCACTGAAAATATCCAGCTCTTGCTGTTTCCTCATCTGTTTATTTTCCTTCTTGCACTCTGTAAATGGATCTGCCACTGATGTCGAATCTTCATAAAGTTTTAAAGAACTTGTAGGGTGAAATATACCTGTTGTTGCTAATTCCTCAATAAAAATATAAATGTTAAGGTTTGATAAATGTGCTCCCAAAAAAATCATCTTTTTTTCTTTACAGCTGGTAATCAAATACTGAAATACCATGGTGACAAGACTGTGAGAGCCTGAAGGTACAAGAATGTGGTGTAGCAATCTGCTTTCTTGAAATCCATTTCAGGATCTGTCCATTTTACTGTAGTTTTTCCTGTGCAGATTGTTTTTTCAGTCAAATGTTATCCAGACTGCATTAGATGGTAATATTTTACGTTGCCTAAACTGTCAGTGAATAGTATGAAGTACTTGTTTGATAAGTGTTCTGAAGAGCGTGGTCATTGTTACAGGTGTACGTATCTTATTCTGGTACAACATCCCAGTTCACCATCCATAATTTAAAGTATAGTGAACTTTTATGCTGTTCATAGGGCTAAGGGAATTAACTTTTGCCATCTGTGAATTGCTTGAGCTGTCTGCTGTGGATTGGGTAGAAGGTTGATGTGCTTCTGGGCTTTGACTGTTACTGTACAGTACAACCTGTACTAGTTGTACAGACAAGAAGGATAAACCATCAAAGATCCTTGCTGAAGCTGTTTTAATTCACTGGGGCAGTGAGGGCCTGTTCCAGAGTTCACATAGTCAATGGAATTTGGTTGAACTGATTATTTCTTACCACTGCTGCCCTTGATTTTCAGAATGTCTAAAACACAGTGGTTTGAGAATGCTAAAAAAGCACTCTAGTTTGTTTCCATGTGTGTGATGGACTATCCTGGAAGGACTAGTTATGAAGGGGGGAGGGGATTTAACTGGGCCTGTTGGGGACAAGCCCAAGAGGAACATGCTAGGGATTGAAGGATGGCGGGCTAAGGAGGACTATCAATCTCTTGTTTCACTTGTGGGAAAGGATAGCTTTTTAGACCCTGTCCCGCAGGGGAAAAAGGGTACTAGGACTGGCTCCCTGAAATGCCTGTACACCAATGCACGCAGCATGGGGAATAAACAGGAGGAGTTAGAAGTCTGTGTGCGGGCTAAAGGTTATGATCTAGTGGCGATTACAGAGACATGGTGGGACAGTTCACATGACTGGAATGTGGTCATGGATGGCTATGTCCTTTTTAGGAAAGATAGGTCAGCAAAGCGAGGTGGTGGAGTTGCTCTTTACGTGAGAGAGCAACTAGAATGTATTGAGTTCTGTCCGGGGTCGGATGAGGAGCAAGTGGAATGTCTGTGGGTACGAATCAAGGGGCTGACTGGCACGGGTGATACAGTTGTGGGGGTCTATTACAGACCTCCTGATCAGGACGAAGGAGTTGATGAGGCTTTCTACAGGCAACTGGAAGTAGCCTCGCGACTACATGCCTTAGTCGTCGTGGGGGACTTTAACTACCCCGATATTTGCTGGAAGACTCACACAGCCAGTCATTCACAGTCTAGGAGGTTCCTCGAGTGCATTGATGATAATTTCTTAATGCAAATGGTGGACGTACCAACTAGGGGAGCAGCGCTGCTAGATTTAGTACTCGCCAACAAGGAGGGTTTGGTCGAAGTGGTGACGGTCAATGGCAGCCTTGGCTGCAGTGACCATGAGATGGTGGAGTTTAGGATCCTGTGTGGGAGGAATAGAATACCTAGCAAAGCCACAGTTCTGGATTTCCGAAGGGCCAACTTTGGCCTCTTCAGTCAACTGCTAAGGGAAGTCTCATGGGAAAGTGTACTAGGCGGTAAAGGGGCTCAAGATAGTTGGTTAGCATTCAAGGACCGCTTCTTCCAAGCTCAGGATCGGAGCGTCCCAATGAGTAGGAAGTCAAGTAAGGGATCTAGGAGACCGGCGTGGTTAAACAAGGAGCTGCTGGGCAAACTCAAGTGGAAAAGGAGAATCTATGGATTATGGAAGGAGGGGCTGGCCGCTTGGGAGGAATATAAGACAGTTGTTAGAGGATGTAGGGAGGCAATTAGGACAGCTAAGGCCTCCTTGGAACTCAATCTTGCTAGTCGGGTTAAAGACAATAGAAAGGGCTTCTTCAAATACATAGCAAATAAAACTAAAACAAGAGGCAATATAGGCCCACTGCTGAACGAAGTGGGTACCCTGGAGACAGAGGATATAAAGAAGGCAGAGATGCTGAATGCCTTCTTTGCCTCTGTCTTTACTCCTGCAGACTCTCCCCGAGGGCCCCGGATTTCTATAGCCCCAGAAGGAGTCAGGACAAAGGAGGAGTTTGCTTTGGTAGATGAGGATTGGGTTAGGGATCAGCTATGCAAACTGGACATCTGTAAATCGATGGGTCCGGATGGAATGCACCCACGGGTGCTGAGGGAGCTGGCGGAGGTCATTGCTCTCATAGGCCACTTTCCATCATCTTTGGTAAGTCGTGGGAAACGGGCGAGGTGCCTGAGGATTGGCAGATGGCAAAGGTCACACCAATCTATAAGAAGGGCAAGAAGGAGGACCCGGGTAATTATAGACCGGTCAGCCTTACCTCCATCCCTGGAAAGATGATGGAACAACTTATTCTTGACTCCATCACTAGGCATATCAAGGATGAGGGGGTCATTAAGAACAGCCAACATGGTTTTATGCGGGGGAAGTCATGTATGACCAACCTTATAGCCTTCTATGAGGAAGTGACTAGGTGGAGGGATGATGGTAGAGCGGTAGATGTAGTTTTTCTTGATTTCAGTAAGGCATTTGATACTGTCTCCCACAGCATCCTCATAGATAAGCTAAGGAAGTGTGGGCTTGACGATCAAGTAGTGAGGTGGATCGAGAACTGGTTGAAAGGAAGAAGGCAGAGAGTTGTGGTCAATGGCGCAGAATCTAGCTGGAGGTCTGTGACTAGTGGAGTCCCTCAGGGGTCGGTGCTGGGACCGGTGCTGTTTAATATTTTCATCAATGACCTGGATGAGGGAACTGAGTGCACCCTCAGCAAGTTCGCTGATGACACAAAACTGGGAGGAGTGGCTGACACACCAGAGGACTGTGCTGCCATTCAGCGAGACCTGGACAGGCTGGAGAGTTGGGCGGGGAGAAACTTGATGAAATTTAACAAGGGCAAGTGTAGAGTCTTGCATCTGGGGAAGAACAACCCCATGGACCAGTACAGGTTGGGGGGTGACCTGCTGGAAAGTAGCGAAGGGGAAAGGGACCTGGGGGTCCTGGTGGATAGGAGGATGACCATGAGCCAGCAATGTGCTCTTGTGGCCAAGAAGGCAAATGGCATCTTAGGGTGCATTAGAAAGGGAGTGGTTAGTAGGTCAAGAGAGGTTCTCCTCCCCCTCTACTCAGCCTTGGTGAGGCCGCATCTGGAATATTGCGTCCAGTTCTGGGCCCCTCTGTTCAAGAAGGACAGGGAATTGCTTGAAGGAGTCCAGCGCAGAGCCACAAAGATGATTAAGGGAGTGGAACAGCTCCCTTATGAGGAGAGGCTGAGGGAGCTGGGTCTCTTTAGCTTGGAGAAGAGGAGACTGAGGGGTGACCTCATTAATGTTTACAAATATGTAAAGGGTAGGTGTCAGGATGATGGAGCTAGGCTTTTTTCAGTGATATCCAGTGATAGGACAAGGGGCAATGGGTGTAAACTGGAGCATAGGAAGTTCCACGTTAACATCAGGAAGAACTTCTTTACTGTAAGAGTGACAGAGCCCTGGAACAGGTTGCCCAGGGGGGTTGTGGAGTCTCCTACACTGGAGATATTCAAGGCCCGCCTGGACAAGTTCCTGTGTGATGTACTGTAGGTTACCCTGCTCTTGCAGGGGGGTTGGACTAGATGATCTTTTTAGGTCCCTTCCAACCCTTGGGATTCTGTGATTCTATGATTCTGTGTATCCCCATACAAGTTAGTAGCTGGTCTGTTTTCCTCTTGTCATAATGGGGAACACAAGGAATGGTTTAACCATGTGAGTGATACTTGGGAGAAACTCCTGCTTTTGAAGTTGTCTCTGAAGCATCACCAAAGAGCAGTGGGCTGGCTGCTGCTACAGTTCTGTGCTGCTGCAGGCCAAGTGTCCTGCTGTGGCTTTGAACAACTGCTACACCTTAGGGTTTGGTTTTAGAGTAGAGGGACTTGAGTCTGAGTGACTGAATGCTGTAAAGCCAAGAGTTTGTGCTTAGATTAGGGTGTATCTGTTAGAGAGAGACACAAACATTTGACTTAATGACTGTGTTAATGGACTTGCTAATTTCTATGGTAAGGTATCTTGATAGCTGATTACTTCTGTTGCTTAAAAGAAGGTGTATTTTATTCCCAACTTGACTTAAATCTCCACATGCTGCATTTTATGTCTCTGTCTGCACCTTACAAAAAGATATTGTGTGAAATGATAAAGTTCCAACCTTACTTTAAATCTAAGATATGAAATAAATACCCTGAAGTTTCTCATTGCAAGGTACCTTTCTAGATATCTATAGGGGCTTTTTTGTTTTTCATATAACAAGAAACGGAAGTCTATGCAAGATTAATGAAACTTTTGTTTAGAGGAAGGGTTTATGCTTCATTGTTCAGTAAACAGGCATTTTCCTTCTTTTGTGTATTACTATAAGAAATTTAAGGGAAATGTTGAAAATACCAGGAGCAAATTGAAATGTTAGAGCACAGTGGCACAGTAGCAGCAATATATTTTAAGGTACAATGTAGGTGAAGTAACCATTGTAAGAAATTTTGATTTCAGAGATGGGAGAAAAGCATTGTGTTCTGTAGGAGAACAGTGGGAGATTTCAGCTGTTTCTTTTCAGGGTGGGTTTTTTTTTGTCCTTTGGATAGAAACAGAGAAGAAAGAGCTTATTTCCTAAGGAAATCAAATAAAGCAGAAAATTTCATTTTCCAGTATGCTTATCTTGAATGATCAAAGACTTTGATTGAAATACAGCTTCTCTTATTGTCGAAATCTGTATTTTTCCAAGACTAATGTATGTTATCCCAGAAGTTTTCTAGAGTAAGTCCTCATTTTATATATTTTTCTTTCTGCTTTTTAAAAAAATAGATATAATTCTGTTAGTCTGTTTTATCTACAGGGTTTTGTTTCTTTAAAAATTAGTGCAATTGAGAAATCTTTCTATTAATAGGGTACATTTGTATACAGTGTTATAAGTGTCTAGCACATTTTTTTATCTCAGCTGTTTGTTTAATGCTCACCATGGTTTTCTTGTTATTCCATGTAAGACCCCCTGATATTTTTGTTTCGAAAGGAGAATGATATTTTTATCAGCTTTTAGGTTAGCTTGCAACTGGCCTGTTATAATTACTGCTAACAGATCTGTGATCCTGAGAAGACAGGATGTCTTCCATAGTGTAGTCACTTGAGAGAAATGAAGGCACAATTAAAGCATCCTTGTCACATCAGCAAGTTCTAGTTTGGGCTGCAACTCCTAATCCACATGAAAAGCATAGGGAGAGAAAGAATGCAGTTGTACATGTTAAGGCATCTGCATATAGTGTGTAGATAGTGTTTCTAAAGCCTGGAGATACCTTTCAATTTATGAATGTGACTTTCCCCAAGGCTTTCATTCCTGTGTAGCAAGTCAGGAGGCTTTCACCAGCTCTAGGTCGAGTTTTTGTCCTGGATTCATCTCATCTTCCCCAGGGCTAGGTTCTTCAGAAATAAAGGCAGAACTTCTTTATCTCCGATTAATGACAAACTTTCCCCCATATAGCTCGTATTTGACTACAGAAGTTATTTCACTTACAAGCTGGGTGGCAGGTGTGTTTGGTTGCACTTGTATATATGGCTGGGTAGCACAAAACAATGGCAGACAGCAGACTGGTGTCCTTAGAAAACACAGTTAAAGTCAGGAACAAACCACACAATAACAGCTTGGTTTACACCCATTGATGGGTGTCAGCCCCTTTCCAGCCCTGAGCAGTTGAACTGAATTTTCAAACATGTCAGACTCCTCTGGCTGCTTCCCAGTGTCTTTCCTAGACGCTTGGCCTCACTTGCATGTTCTTTCCTCTGTACCCCTCCACTTTAATGGGTCTCTGCCTCTTGAGCCATTAGTATGTAACCAATAAATAGTAACCAGGAAGCCGCTGGAAAATCTAGGAATAGCTTTTTAAGACATGTTTTAATAAGTGTTTAACCTGGTACCTTGAAACTATCCACATCTGGAAGTAAGTGTTGTGTTCCCATGGGAACCTAGGGCAACATTCATTGCAACTTCTTTATTCTTATTAACATGCATGTCCCTGAGATGTCAGAGTTCAGAATCATGCTCTAGCCACAGAGAACAGAATATCCTGTGATCCCGGCTCTTGAATAGTGGCAGTCATGGTATCTCAAGGGCTATTTAGAGAGAGAGGAAAAGTATAAAGTATTTCTGAGATTAGTAGAAGAGTTAGTGCCCAGCTGACACAAACAGTAGTTCATAGGAATTTTATGGCACTCTGGACATAAAATATGCATATCTGTGGTTTACTATTTATATCCATGATACATGCTTTTAATGAGTGTTGTTCATGGGCAAAGTGCTGGTAGGAAAGCATGTCCTGCTTTTTGAGCTCAATATTGTGTGGTTGAATTTGCACTTGCCATCTTTAGTCCATTGAAGTATGCTGCCATAGCCTGGCTGGCTGCCTCCAGTGCTGGTTCACTGGGATTGACAAGGGCTTCATCATCTGTCTCCTAATGGCTCTGCCTGCCTGGCTCACTTTCATCCTTATTTAAATGGCAGCTTTTCTGTGCACTTCACAATGTATTTCTGCTGCCAGCGTGTTGAGCACTTTTTAAATGTTGTTTTAAAGCAAAATCAATAGGCTCTTTTTTCTTATATTAATCAAGTCTGAGCCATTAGCAAAATATTCAAGGAGCGCTTTTGTCAATAACAAAGCATTTAGCAGCTTACCCTGCAGTTCTGCTTTTGATTTATATGTTTATTAGAAGAAAATAAAGTCAAACGTAGAATAATTCCCTAAATTTGGGGATATTTTAGGATTTTATTTTTTAGTGTAATAAATGGTGAAGTTTCTATTCTGGGCATGAATAGCTATGAGACTCTAATGGCCAGGGTCATTCTGTTTGCTTGGCAGCATCAAAGAATCAGTTTGCAACAGTATTAATTTTATTAAAAAGGCCTTAGAGAGACAAAGTGAGAGTATACGTGAGAGTGCGACTACGATATACAACCAGAGGGAAGACAGAGAGACAAGGAATAGATTCAGCCAGTGCAGGCAAAATCACTGTCCCTATTAGGAAGCAGTCATTGTTTCTAATAGCCAGGGCTTTAATTTGCTTCCTCCTGAGACCTGATTAAGTAAATCACCAATACTTAAGAGCATGTCAAACAAGCAGGTTTATCATCAGGATGCTTATGTCTCTACTGGGTTTGCATGTTTGGTAATGGTGGGGATACAGGGGTGGCTTCTATGAGAAGGTGCATGACCAGCAGGTCGAAGGAGGTGATCCTGCCCCTCTACTCTGCTCTTGTGAGACCTCACCTAGAGCATTGTGTGCAGTTCTGGTGCCCCCAACATAAAAAGGACATGGAACTGCTGGAACAAGTCCAGAGGAGGGCCACGAGGATGATCAGGGGACTGGAGCAGCTCCCATACGAAGACAGGCTGAGGAAGTTGGGGCTGTTCAGCCTGGAGAAGAGAAGGCTGCGTGGGGACCTCGTAGCAGCCTTCCAGTACCTGAAGGGGGCCTATAGGGATGCTGGGGAGGGACTCTTTGTCAGGGACTGTAGTGACAGGACAAGGGGTAACGGGTTAAAACTTAGACAGGGGAAGTTTAGATTGGATATAAGGAGGAAATTCTTTCCTGTTAGGGTGGTGAGGCACTGGAATGGGTTGCCCAGGGAGGTTGTGAGTGCTCCATCCCTGGCGGTGTTCAAGGCCAGGTTGGATGAAGCCTTGGGTGACATGGTTTAGTGTGAGGTGTCCCTGCCCATGGCAGAGGGGTTGGAACTAGATGATCTTGAGGTCCTTTCCAATCCTAACTCTTCTATGATTCTATTCTATGATTCTATTCTATGATTCTAAGGTGCTGGGAGCTTACCCTATGTCCAATGGAGCCAGTGCCAGTGGGCTCCAAGATGGACTCACTGCCAGCCAAGGCCAAGCCCGTCAGTGATGGTGGCAGCACCTCTGGGATGACATGTTTGAGAAGGGCAAAAGTTACTGCACAGGAGCAATTGCAGCCAAAGAGAGGAGTGAGAATGTGTAAGAGAAACAGCTCTGCAGACCCCAAGGTCAGTGCAGAAGGAGGGGAGAAGGTGATCCAGGTGCTGGAGCAGTGGTTCCCCTGCAGCCTGTGGTACAGGCTGTGCCCCCTACAGCCCATGGAGGACCCCACACTCAGCAGGGGAATGCCTGAAGGAGGCTGTGACCCCATGAGAAGCTTGCACTGGAGCAGGCTCCTGGCAGGACCTGTGGCCCCATGGAGAGAGGAGTCCACACAGGAGCAGATTTGCTGCAGAACTTGTGACCCTACAGGGGACCCACACTGGAGCAGCCCGTTACTGAGTACTGCACCCCGTGGAAAGGACCCACGCTGGAACAGTTTGTGAAGAACTGTAGCCTGTGGGAATCACTCATGTTGGAGAAGTTGGTGGAGGACTGTGCTATGGGAGGGACCCCACACTGGAGCAGGAGAAGAGTGTGATGACTTAATTTCTGTTCCCTCCCCATCTCTAGTTCAAAGATGGGGCTGAATCAAAGCTGCAGCCTCTTCCTGACTTCTCCATGTCGCATTGCTGTGTGTGTTGTGGATGCTGAAACACTCCTATGCTCTAACCCTGGGCTGTAAAAGGGGTTGTGTGCTTTGCCCCAGAAGTTAACAGTAACTGAGAATGAGTAGGATGAGAAATAAGGTAATGGAATTTGTAGTATAAACACAAAATAGTTTTCCTCTTGCTGAGTGTATTCATCTTAGGTCACAGCTCCGTGCCCGGCCCTTCCGCATGTCATCCCATTAATTTACCTACTGTTTGAGACAGTTCATCCTAAAACTCTCTCATCCTTTCTTTTGAATTCCTTTGTGGGTATGTGTGGGCCTTGGGATGGCATGGGATGGCATGGAGCAAAAATGCTGTTTACTTTCTGGGGGAACAGGAAAGCTGGTGCCAAAGCAGAATTGAAAAGGATGAGGTGTATCTGCTCCATTTCTTACCATGACCCTTTTGTCAGGAAGGCATAGTTCTGAATGCTCTAGTGCCATTTCTGTGGGACATGGGATTATTTTAGATATTTCACAATTAGGTACTTCAAAGTCAAATCTGCAGCTGAGTGCATGCATTAAAATAAAAATACATCATTTCACAGATGTCATGCTACTTTTAGTGGCTTCAGAACCTGATTTTACAGCTTAAAAGGAGGGGGATAGAAAAGGCACGGCAAGAGGTAAATGTGTATTTCAGTTGTTGCATTTTTTAAATAGATGAATTCATTTTAGGTAATCATGTAACAAAATACATTTAGGGTACTAATGGGGAACGTAAAGAGAAAGGACACGGTTTTTACTACCTTATCTTTCTTTTAGCACATAAAACAATTATCTTAAATACCCCATTTCAAAGCGTAAGGAGCTTTTATGTGGAAACGCACGAGAGGTTGTTACTGTGTGCTGATGTGAAAAAAGCATTCATTTTCATTGCAGCCATTGGAAAGATCAGTCTTCTGTGATGCCCTTCAGAAGGCAGTGTTTTATTTTTGCTTGTATTGAATTGCCTTAATTCCTTAGCATAACTTACTTGTTTGTGTGTGGTATGTTCATAGTAAAATAATTTCCTGCAGCTGACTTTCCTAGGGGTCAACAGAACCGTTTCAGGTTCTGCAGGTAACGTAGGATGCATTCCCAGTGTAAGTGGAACATTGTGCAAACTAAACGTATTTAGAAAACAAGATCATTTCTCTGCAGTCTTTGCTATGCAGATTGCTCTTCCAGGAAAATGTTATCCAGGCTGCATTAAACCTGGCTGCTGCTGTTGTGTTGCTTTGTATATAGTTTCTTCTTCATGTATACCATAATTTGACAAGAGGCACTGGCACACTGTGGTTTTCTTGTCCAGGTGATTAATTTCACCCAGCTGCTCATACACAGGGAGATTACTGGCTTTAACTTCTGTATTTACCAGAGAGTTGGAGTTGTTCAGCTGGGAGGAGGAAGGTAGATTTAAATTAGACATCAGGAAGAAGTTCTTCCCTGTGAGGGTGCTGGGGCACTGGCACAGGGTGCCCAGAGAAGCTGTGGCTGCCCCGTCCTGGCAGTGTTCAAGGCCAGGTTGGAAGGGGCTTGGAGCAGCCTGGTCTAGTAGAAGGTGTTCCTGCGCATGACAGGGGGTTGGAGCTGTGTGAGCTTTAGTGTCAGTTTAAACCCAAACCATTCTATGATCCTATTTTTTAGCACTGTGCTCTGCACCTCTGTTAGAGAGGACCTCTAGCAGCGCTAGCAGCAAGAGCTGTGTACCTACCTCAGCCATCCTGCTCACAGACAGGTATACAAAGTGTTGATGGTACAAATTTGGTGCAAATAAACTAGACTGTGTTAGGAGGACTGTTCCTAACAGGAATAGTATGTTGCTCTGTTAACCTCCAGCAAAAGAGAGTGGGCAACAGGGAATAGTAATGTGCTAGAAATCCTTCCTCTAAGCAAGAGTCGGTGGAAGATGTCCACGTGGTGTGTGGGTTCATAGTTAACGTAAAGCATGTGATGATTTCCCCTTACCTCAGTTAGGGGCCTCCAGCCCTGTTCTACTAAATTATATAGATTATTACTCACTGAATTAAGGCCTTATGTATTTAATTTTCATCTGTCATATTTTTCTCCTTTTTTTGCCTTTTTATTTTAGTAATGCAAGCTGATAGGTTGAAAAATGGTGTTTCTTTTTACGGGAGAAAGGAGAAAAAGCCAGATTAAAATCAATATCAATGGTGTGGCACAACACTTCGAGTTGTTCCATGTCTAATGAATATGTAATAGTTCTGTTTTCTACCTAAACACACTAATATTGTCAGAATAGAATTAGTGTTTTGAGAATGTGTTTATCTAGGAAATGCATTTCTCCAGAGAGTGCCATTAAAGGCTGTACAACATGGATAAGCCAATGTGAGTGTGCTAGGGATCTGTTCCTAGAGCAGGGAACACGGAGCTTTTATTGAATTGTGTACTGTTTCCCTGTGCTGGTTTTATCTGTTCTCCTCTGCTGTGTTGTAGATGTGTATTACTAGAGTGAGCATAGTCATAAAATCCAAAATGGTGTTCAGGCATTCCTTTCTGTCAGTGGAAATGCAGAGTACTCATCCCCTTAGCCCCTGTGCAGCAACAAATCCAAGCTGGTCCTTCAGAATTCCATAGAAAAAACCCAGCCATAGGACACTGGCCCACAGAGAAGGTGGTGTATGATCAGGATTTGAGGAGATAAACTCATCTGGAGGCAGAGCATGTTTTATAGCTGCAAAGACCGGTCAGCCTTACCTCCATCCCTGGAAAGATGATGGAACAACTTATTCTTGACTCCATCACTAGGCATATCAAGGATGAGGGGGTCATTAAGAACAGCCAACATGGTTTTATGAGGGGGAAGTCATGTATGACCAACCTTATAGCCTTCTATGAGGAAGTGACTAGGTGGAGGGATGATGGTAGAGCGGTAGATGTAGTTTTTCTTGATTTCAGTAAGGCATTTGATACTGTCTCCCACAGCATCCTCATAGATAAGCTGAGGAAGTGTGGGCTTGACGATCAAGTAGTGAGGTGGATCGAGAACTGGTTGAAAGGAAGAAGGCAGAGAGTTGTGGTCAATGGCGCAGAATCTAGCTGGAGGTCTGTGACTAGTGGAGTTCCTCAGGGGTCGGTGCTGGGACCGGTGCTGTTTAATATTTTCATCAATGACCTGGATGAGGGAACTGAGTGCACCATCAGCAAGTTTGCTGATGACACAAAACTGGGAGGAGTGGCTGACACACCAGAGGACTGTGCTGCCATTCAGCGAGACCTGGACAGGCTGGAGAGTTGGGCGGGGAGAAACTGGATGAAATTTAACAAGGGCAAGTGTAGAGTCTTGCATCTGGGGAAGAACAACCCCATGTACCAGTACAGGTTGGGGGGTGACCTGCTGGAAAGTAGTGAAGGGGAAAGGGACCTGGGGGTCCTGGTGGATAGGAGGATGACCATGAGCCAGCAATGTGCTCTTGTGGCCAAGAAGGCAAATGGCATCTTAGGGTGCATTAGAAAGGGAGTGGTTAGTAGGTCAAGAGAGGTTCTCCTCCCCCTCTACTCAGCCTTGGTGAGGCCGCATCTGGAGTATTGCGTCCAGTTCTGGGCCCCTCTGTTCAAGAAGGACAGGGAATTGCTTGAAGGAGTCCAGCGCAGAGCCACAAAGATGATTAAGGGAGTGGAACATCTCCCTTATGAGGAGAGGCTGAGGGAGCTGGGTCTCTTTAGCTTGCAAAGGAGGAGACTGAGGGGTGACCTCATCAATGTTTACAAATATGTGAAGGGTAGGTGTCAGGATGATGGAGCTAGGCTTTTTTCAGTGATATCCAGTGATAGGACAAGGGGCAATGGGTGTAAACTGGAGCATAGGAAGTTCCACGTTAACATCAGGAAGAACTTCTTTACTGTAAGAGTGACAGAGCACTGGAACAGGCTGCCCAGGGGGGTTGTGGAGTCTCCTACACTGGAGATATTCAAGGCCCGCCTGGACAAGTTCCTGTGTGATGTACTGTAGGTTACCCTGCTCTTGCAGGGGGGTTGGACTAGATGATCTTTTTAGGTCCCTTCCAACCCTTGGGATTCTGTGATTCTGTGATTCTGTGAAAGACAAGTGCATCTGGACAGCCTTTCCTATGTGTCTACAACCTGACCCTGAACACACCAAGCCAGACAGCTTTCCCAAGGAAGCACATCTTTTGGAAGAGTGTCCAGTCCTTAGATCCAAGGAATAAAGCTCCCACTGTCAAAATAATTGAGTAAACTTCTCACTTCTCCTTTGTTAAAGGAGCTCACCGACTCTGCTTTGTTCTTGCATTGCAAGGCTGGTTTTCAAGCCCTCCAGTCATGCCCTCGAAATTTGTACGGTTTTCCATGACTGGCATGAACAGAGGATGTGTTCAGAGAGCAGCTCTGATGCTTCCTTTTGGTTTTCTTAGCTTGCTTAGTTTGGAGAAAAAAAGAGGGAAACCCTGGCAGCATCCCTTTCGTTACAAGGCAGACTTTCTGCTTCGTGCCTGTTCTTGTGTAAGATAAACCTGGCAATGGTTTGGGTTGGAAGGACCTTAAAGTTCATCCAGTTCCAACCCCCTGCCATGGGCAGGGACACCTTCCACTAGAGCAGGTTTCTCCAAGCCTCATCCAGCTTGGCAATGGAAGAGGGAATTCCATAGCAAAGTCTCTCCTACACTGCCTTTCTCATCTCCCTGTGTAAGATAAGCACAACTTCTTTCGTGTCACTTCTGGAACTTGCATGTGCTTGTTTCTTCTGGAGTTGGACAGCTTTCTGCACCTTGGTACCCAGGAAACATTCATCTCTCACTGCAGCCATCCATTGGCTTCATAACTAGCCCAAGGCTAAGTAAGAAGCAAAGTTGCAGTCTAGAGATGTTGCTGATTGTGGTCCAGATAGTGAAAAATATGGCCAGGAGCAAGTAATTGTTGAATAGCAGAAACAACAGAGAATTCTTGCTAAAGCATGAAAAATGGCTGGTGTCTGAACACATCGCTGTGGTACAAGGCTGAAAAAAGTGTGCTTGGGCTTTCTGAGGTGGTGTTATTGCACTTCACTTGTTCGTTCCTAACAAAGTTACAGGGCTCTTAGAAAAGTGGTTTTATTGGCATCAAGTCCCAGTTGCAGGTTTTGGGAAGCTCAATTGATAGAGCTTTTGTTCATTTTCTGGCAAACTTTTATGTATTTAGAAATCCTTAGATAAAATACAATAGGTAGTTGGGAAAGTTGGAATTCAAACCTACACGTACACCTTTTCTGGTGTACTTTCCAAAGACATCAGCCCCAAAAAGGAGTGAGGACCCTGCAGGTCCCCTGCGGCTCTGTTCTGCAGGATGCAAAGTAGTTGCTTGGAGTGGGATGGGCATTTTAAGGAAGGGGGTGTATGTGTAGGAAAAGAAATCTTGAGACTCCACGTTTAATCCTTCCATGAGGAAAATGTCTTTCAGTGTTCATTTTGAGGTAAGGTCAACCCAGTGACTCTTCAATTATACATAACCCAAGCTGCATGCTTCATCTTCCTTTCTGGAGATCTATATAGCCAAGAGAGACCAGTGAGGAACTGTTTTCAAGGGAAGAAAACACTTGGTGTTCCACAAAACTGGTAACATACCAGATGCATGCCCACAATGGAAGAAATTACAGGCTATGATTACCTCTACCTGAGTTCATTGGCGTAAAGGAACAAGGAACTTTCTGATATGTCAGCTTGTTTCTTTTCCTAGGATTTTATATCATTATGGGGGATTGCTTCACTGCAATCATTGTAATTTAATGCCACTGCTATGTGCATCACAGTGTGTGACTGCAGAGTGAGATGATTCTTGCCTTAGAATGTACTGTCTGTACTGACTCCAGCATAAGCATCTAACCTGATGAGCTGAATGGTAAACGCAGAGAGCTTCAACCAAGCACAGCTGCTTTTATTATTTTGATGACTATGAAAAGCCTTAAAAAGAAAGTACAAAAGAATGATTCGAAAGAGGAAAAGTGTTTGTATTTTGAAACCTTTCCTGTAGGAAATAAACGTGTCAGTAATCTCCCAGGGTTAGCAGGGGACTTTCCCAAATGTCTGTTTAGAGAAAAGGGTTTGTAGGGAAGCTGTTGAATATTCTGGTGATTTGGTTCAATGAAGTACTGCTCTGTGTGTTGTTCCTAATTCAGATCCTGTTCAGTCACTAATAGTTGGAGTTCCTGTTTCTGTCATGCTGAGTTGGTCAGTCTGCCAAGGTTACAGCCTGATGTATCAAAGCTTGAAATCTGGCTGATCAAAGTTAGCTCTGTAGCAAAGCTGCATCTTATCAAAGAGCACAAGATGAACAAGGCATACAGGTATGTAGAAAACAAATGTGTGAGGAGAAGGGAAACTTTATTTTCTTGCTTTAACAATCTTTTTAATTATAGTCTATCTGGCTTTGGTTGATCAACCTTGCTCTCTGTTGCAGGCTGAAGGCAGAATCAAAAGCAACTGCAAATTCACGGTTCTCCAGGTCAAAACTGTGATGGTTAATTGAAGAACTACCAATATTATGCATCATGTAAAGGCACTTTTGAGTATTGGTTAATACTTACCTGCTCATCTTCTCTCACATCTGAAAGTTCTTCATCTGCCCAGGTACATGTTACGAAGGGCAAGCCCTGCAAATGAAGATACCGTTTTTATGCTTTCATTTTAGAAGCAAACAGTAGAGTCAGGACTGTTGAACCATGGTCACAAGGGTGTCAAGCAGGGCTTTAAGGCAATTATTGAGACATTTGGTTTGCTTAGAGCAGGATTTGGCATGTGAATGTGAGACAGCATAAGTGTGCAAGGTTAGTGTTCCTTCCCAGACACTGTGAGCATCACATCTGACAATAAGCTTTACCTTGCCACATGTTTCCTAGTTTAAATAGAAAGCCAGAAACATCATGAGGAGAGGAAATAAACATCCATGTTTATGGATGTGAACTCTTAACAGCTCTGAGCAACTAAGCTCAACAGATGGAGCCAGGATTAACAGTTACCTGGATCATGGCTCTTGTCACCAAACTGAAGTTCTACTCAAAGTATCATTTAGAAGTTGTATGCATACGATTATCGGAAATACAAGCTGGTGTCTTAGGGCAGGTAAGGAACTTTTTGGTATAAAGCTTTTTAAAGAATATTTTTGAGAGCTTTTTAAAGAATATTTTTGTGAGTAGTTTCAGTGTTAACTGAACTGGAGGCCTTCAAAGCCTTCATTTTGCCTGGGATAAAGCCAGATTTGATCAAACCACCCACCTTTTCAGCGCAGGCATATTGCTGTGCTCCCCTTCCTCATTAACTACTTGTAAAATACCTGCTTGTCTCTTCTTGTATTAGAGCATTTTTAACCAGTTCTGTCAACATTGTCTGTGCAATGCCCAAATATTTCCATTGACTTCCCTGTCATTACTCCATATTTATATTGGTGTGATGTAGAGCAGAAATGTGCCCTGGAAAATGTGGAACCCCAAAGACATCCACTAAATCCATTTTTTTAATAAAAAAAAAAACAAAACGATGTTGCAGTTGAATGTCATTTGTGATTGTCTCCCACTTGCTTGTATCTCATTATAAAGGACGAATGCAGGAAGGCTATCCCATTAGCTGTTGGTTCCAACCTAGTTCAAAAAGAAAGCCCAGTACCTCCAGGAATGTCTTTCCAGCAATAGTCTGATCTCTGCAGGTTACTGTTCAGTTTCTTTAAATCAGCCCATGCTTAGGCTTTGCTGGTTGGAAGTACCTGTTATCTGCAAACCTGTTTAACTTGCATGTTCAATATGTAACTGACGATATCATTTGAAAGCACAGTGCTTTCTGAAGCTCCATTTCTGAGAAGGATTTCATGCTTTAGCACGTTGTCTTCTGATGCACTGAACACTGACCTCCCTCCTGCTTTCACTAAAGGTAAAGCTAAAATGGAAAGTCTCTGGCATTCTTTAAAACATTCCAGCTAAATATCCTTTGATGTTTCTGTGGTCAAAGATGCAGATGAGATTTAAAAGCCTGACTTTTTTGTATTTTCTTCAAATAAGGGCGTTGCTAAGGATCAAATTATTCCATGAGCGATTCCTTTTTCTCTGCCCTAGGGGAGTTCAGACATAAGGGCTGTTCTTTTTTAATGTCACAGATTTGTACTGCACCTCTTACTTGAGGCTATAAGAATAATTTGCAAACGTTAGTTCAGGATCCCACTCCAGTCAAGTGGTGAGACAGATTTTTCCCTAGGAAAAAGTAAGTTAGAAGATGAATGTCAGGTGAGCAGCACAGAGTCCTAGCAATAAGGTGGGTACTGACTTACTGACCTACTAAACCTCACCCTACTGTTCTGTGTCTGTGCCCTCCCTTTAACTGCCTCTTTAGTCTGAAGCAATTTATGGCAAAAACAGCTTCCCTATATAGACAAAACGCCTCCATTTCATTTTGGGTTTTAGGTAAACCTTAATATAAATTGATATTTGCTTGTGGATTCACCATGGTGAACAATCTTGGGCCAGCAAAGCTGAGTGAGAGTGAGCTTTAAGTCATAGAATCATAGAATCATAGTCTAGTTAGGGTTGGAAAGGAGCTTAACATCATCCAGTTCCAACCCCCCTGCCATGGCCAGGGACACCTCACACTAAACCATGTCACCCAAGGCTCTGTCCAACTTGGCCTTGAACACCACCAGGGATGGAGCATTCACAGCTTCACTGGGCAACTGATTCCAGTGCCTCACTACCCTTACAGGAAAGAATTTCCTCCTTATATCCAATCTAAACTTCCCCTGTTCAAGTTTGAACCCATTACCCCTTGTCCTGTCACTACAGTCCCTAATGAAAAGTCCATCCCCACCACCCCTATAGCCCACCTTCAGTCATCTTTACTGGAAACTGGAAGGCAGGCCAGACCACTGTGCCTTGACTCCCTCTCTGTGTTAGTGATTTGCTCAGCTCCCAGGTGCCTACACAGCCTACTTCCCAACTGTTGAAGGTGAGCTGTGTGTCAGGCAGGGCTGGGAATACCTTTCTATCACATAGTGATGCTGTGAGCAGCTGGGGTGACCTGCACACAGCTTTGCAGCTGCAGAAACTGGGAAGAGTCTTCATATGGCTGCAAACCCAGTGCCTGCAGCCCTGGCTTGGCTCTGTGTCCTGGCATGGTGCTCAGTTGTTATCCTGCCTAATAAGCACTGAGAAATGGCCCGTTTAGGCTGCTCTGTTTATCAATACCTAAGGAAAAGTTTATAATCAGCTCGTGATCAGCAGGTGGTGAATTTTTTGAGCAGTGAGGAAGGATAGTGAAGTTACTTGAAAGAAAGGTCTCTTTTATGTGCACATACCAGCTCTCCATTGACAATGCTGCAGTGTGAGCTACATTAGCGGAGGCCAAAGGCAGGAGAGACTCAAAACTGCAAGTTTCGGGGGATGCGGGCTCACGGGATGGGAAGACATTGAGCAGCTCCCAGCTCTGAAAGGAAACAGGGAAGAGCTGTATGACACAGCCCTCGCTGCCTTGTCAGGCTGGCTGCTCATCCACATCCTGCACTGTACAAAATATAGAAGTCATTTTTGGCCCATAGGAGCTGGGATGCCCTGGAGCATCAGGTTTGGTAAGAAAAGGTTGGAGAGCTCTGGAAATGTGCAGGTGATGAAGGGTAAACTTCAAAGTTGTTCCAGCAGCAGCTACAGTTTTCAACCAGCAGAATATAGAGCAGAAACCTCATGGCTGGAAACTTGTTCTTTGGTCCTTACATCTTCATGGATGGTTTCTGATGAGCCAGACTCCCTGAGGACCTTCTTCTGCCTTCTTCCTCTCACAGACAGAGATTTAAGACGTCTGACAAATTTATGCATTATCCTGGGGAAAAAGCCCAAATTCCTCCCAGGTTCACTGGCAGGTTGCAGGATTGTATCTTCTGTTGAGAAGGTTAAATTTAGGTTCTACAGATGACATCTGTCTAGCTCAGATCCTTTAGTTCAGGTCCTAACCTGCAGCTCCCTCAGCCTGCTGTCGGGTGCCTTGGGCTGAAGGCTGTTGCAAGGTTACGCTTGCATTTAGGCCAGTGCAGGAGAAATGAGAGGGAAGTCCAATAGCATAGGAACTGCAGAATGTAAAGCTTGGATGTTTCACGTGCTCATGAGTGTGATCCTGATTTTGCAGCCATGGAAGTTTTATCGCATGAAGTTCAGCTGATGAGACCAGATTTTTCTGGGAAAGGGAATTTGTTTGGTTTTCACTTTATCGGATGTTGGAATGCAGCGGGGCTGAGGCTTCTTGTGTCTCTTCATAGATACTCAGAAAGCAGAGATGCTGACCTGCCAATTCTACCTGCCAGTACTGTTACAGAGATCTCTCCTCTTTTCTGTCAGTATCTACTATAATACTGGCCTAGTTTCCTCCCAGCAGCTGCACAGCATGGCACCAGCAGTGTAATTCAGATCTAATTTTATGAATGTTTGCTAAAGTGTGAGTTGCACTCTTATGCACTGCTTGTTCTCAAACATGTTAAAGCAGTTAGAAAATAAAGGAGCGGATGGAAAGAAGGCACAGTAATGCAATAATAATAGTGGAAAGCACATTTCCCCTTCTAGTCATCTAAGAAAAAATGTGTTAAAAGGTTCTGAACGAGTGCTGAAAGCTGGCTGCTGTAGTACATGGCTCGGATATGTTACAGGGGGAATGTTTGTCTGTGAAGGCAGTGCCTGCTTCTCACTCACAAGGCTGGTGAGCTCAGCTACAGCAGCAGAACATGATCAGTTCTGTGCTGCTTCTGTAGTTGGAATTATAGCTGAAACCATCCATAACCTGGCCAGCAAACACAATGAAGGGCTTTGAGCGGTTGAGGGCAAAAAGCTTTCTGAATGCTGTTGAAAATCCCAAACATGAACCATCACAATCCTGTTACTAATTGTTCCCATGCACTAATTACAGCTACCCTGTTTTGGCAGTAACTATCTCTGACCCTTTCTAGCATGAATTCTGCACCAGGGCCCCCTTTCCCAGAGCACATTTCCTTGTGACCTCAGTAGTGGCAGCGTTATTTCCCTGCCTCAGCACTTTCTGTTTATAATGGTTTATGGCTCTCTGGTTCTCTACTTCCTCCTGCTCTACTGATTCTATACACAATATTTTCTTCTCTTTTTCTCCTGTCTTTGCTTGGCACTATGTTTTGCCTCTGTTTTTTTGTTGTTGCTGTGTCAGGTGCTTGAAAAGCTGGTTTTCCCCTTTCCTCTATCTCTTTGTATTGCCTGGTTTTCCTTCCACTTTAACAAGCACTCACTCCACAGGTTTTCCTGTAAAATGTAGGGCAATTGGCAGGGATTCTGCAGGCTTTTTAAAAGTTATCCGTCTCTTAGCTGTGTTATTGCTCTTATTTACTGCTTTTTCTTTCTCCTTATCATTTGCTCCAAAAAGAAAATCAGGGCTCAGCTGAGATAAGCATTGCACAAATACATATAGAGATGCTATGTCGAAGAAGCTGGAACTTGGCTGATGAAGGATGGGAGGAAAGACAGGGCCCAGAGTGGAGAGTAGTGGTGCCAAGGAACTTTCCTGGCACCTGATCTGGTGCTTTTTAATGCTGTTTGCTGATACATAGCACTCCAGTCCCTGAGGAGTTAAAATGAAAGTAATAATATGTGTTAAGGAGGAAAATACATCCTTAGAGGTATCTTTCAATATGCAATGATGGGCAAGCATAAGAATGAAGACAAGGCAATGTGAACTATTCAATGTATGTTTTTCCCCCTTGGTTCTTCATCAATGTCTCTTGGTATCTATTCTTCCCCTTGTCTTGCCATTACCTAGGACCGTATATCAGCAAGAGCACACTGTGGACCAGGATGCCAAGGTACTAGATGCTGGATAAACTCAAATCAAAACTGCAGTTCCTGCCCCAGAGAGCTCACAGAGCCATGCCACTGCTGGGTAATAGTCAGGGGCATAGGGACAGGATGAGCCTTTGGGGTGAAAAAGACTGAGAAAAGCTTGTTGTAGTAGTCCCAGAGAAGGACTGTAGGGTTTAGATGCTCCTGGGGGAACTGTTTCTTAAAGGTATTAAATATGCTATAATTTGCAAGATACAGATGTGGCCTGGCTGCCTGCAAGACCAAATAAAAGGGGGTAACTACTCATGATCACGAACATCTACCAGGAAGGCACTGGTGGGCACTGGGAAGAGGACAGGAACTCATGGGAAAGGGTTGTGAGTGGGAAATGCTGAACACCGTTTAATTAGAAGGGATTGCTAGATATCTGTGTGCACTGTTGGGCTGTGATTTTGCTTGAGGAAGGAAGATTAGGGGGATATATAGATAAGGGAGCTAGAGGCACCTTTCTAGTTCAGACCTGGGTAATTGACAGAAATGGCTGAAGAGTTTGTGGTTTTTCTTTCCAGACAAGATTGGCCAGAGATAAATCACGGAGGCACATGGGGAACCAATAATGACATCTCACAGTGACCCTCTTTTCACTTTACCTTCCTTCCAGACCTGGAGATGGATATGAGCATCCTCCAAAAAAACCCATAATGAAGGAGTGAGAAGGATTTGAAGGAATAAAAATTCCCACTTTCCTTCATTTTCTTAATTTCTTTTAATTAGTTTGTTTTCATTTCTTCCTTGCCAGCTCACTACTTCTTCTAGAGGTTCCTGTTGCTTTCTAACTGCTGTTGCTTCTAGCTCTTCCCTTTCCTTGTGTCTCTTACCTGCTCTCTCTCCAGTGCCTACCTCTTTCCAGCCCCACTTTTCCTTCTTTGAATCACTTTCCAAGAGTTTTATCTGGGCATTTTCCTTACTTGCAGACTCGGAAAGGTGGGGGCAGATTTCTTTGAGTGGAAGAAATATCTGTGGGCACGCATCTTCACTCTCTGCAAAGCAGAAGCAGCTGAATTGTCTCTTGTGGGGTTCCTCAGCTCAACTGATGCAAGGCAGTTTGCCATGTACGGGTGTTGCACAGAGCTGTAGTCTGAGATTTTGAGTTGGAGATGTCAGCAGCGGTTACCAAGGAAACTTCTAAAATTACACTGGCAATGTCTCCACTCGGATACTCTATCAGATCCTTTGGAAATGGCACCGAGTGAACAGGCACAGATCGGGAAAGTGGCACTGTGTAAGACTCAGGGATGCTTTATATACATGTAAAGTAAAATCCCTTAAAGCTTCAGGATGACAGAGGGTCTCCAGCTCTGCGATCCTGAACCAGGAAAACAGCATGAATGAAGTAAAATGCATTGGTTCTGTTAACATTTCATACAGACAATGGCTTTAGCAGCTTTCTATTTGTTAACCTCCATTTTGGCTTTTGTTTTTCAATACTAAGGAAAGAAGAGTTGCTTCTTATAGGTAATTCACAACAAGTATAACTTCTTATGAGAAACTAATGGGAGAAGATACCCTGCACTCTGCCACTCCTCAACCCCTGACAGGTAATAGTATAAACAAATATTCATGCATTTTTAAATGCATGCTAGTCAGAAAGAACATTTGGGACTAAAGCAAATGCCAGAAACTTGTAAGAGGGAGAGTTCCAACTGAGCCTGAATAGGCTTTTTACTTATATACTGTAGGACCTTCTCTGGCTGAGTAGGTCTGAGCAACAAGCTACTGGAGACTGGGATAATATTGTACATTATTAACATTTTCCTTATCCTCATTCTCTTTTTTGGCTGTTCATTGAAGTCAGAGGATGGTCACAGGCCATTTATCATGCTTGATGGTCTTAGGTCTGACCTGATGCAGCTGGACCTATATAGGGACAAACATCTCTTCTTCCTGGAGCCGTCAGTCCACTCCTCCTTGGAAAGATGTGTGTCTTGTGTACCTTGTGCTTGTGTACCTACCTGCCTAATGGGAATTTGTCCATGGCTGGATGTGAGGTGCAAATAGTATTTCCCACATGTTACATGTCTAAGTTGTGCGTATTTTATTGTTGTCTTCACTCATACAAGTCTCTGCTGTAAAATATTGCACATTATTAAGTAAAATAGATGTTTGTGTATATAAGGCAACTTTGCTTTCAAAATATATTGTCTGGCCAGGTAAGCCACTTATATTTATTATCTCATACCAGGTGGTGTTGGATCAGCCCCTTGATTTAATAACATTTGTGGAAAGTACATTTACATCTTAATAGATGTTAAAAAACATCTTTTCTTGCATGGTGTTGACTGCAATGTATTGACGCATTACCAGGCTAACTTTTGCCACCTTTGTGCAAGAGCTCAAAGAACATAACCTGAACATGTGAGGAATGTACATGGGAATATGGTACATACACATCCAGTGACAGATAATTGGCCAATTTCAGAACTTGGGAATATGCTCCTGGGAGAAGCTGATTGCTATGCTGAATTCAAACCATAGCAAGTGTAAGTAATTAATCACTGTATGATTAATCAAAAGCTCATCACACTCTGGATGTTATGCATGAAACAAAAAGTGCCTTAAGTAGCAAATTCCTTTAGCGCTGCAAGGAAGCTATTCTGGCTGCTGCAACAGGAAGGACAATGGTGCTGATGATGAGGAGAGGTGGATGGCTGCTCTGGCTTACAGTACTGCTGGAGGTTTAGGTGGTATTTTGTTCAATGAGAGTGCCCTGATATAGGAGAGTGACTTTTCTGTACAACTTGGTGATCTTTGAAGGTAAGATCCATCCAAAATTATCGATGAAAGATCAAGCTCTCTTTTAATTTCACCTGAACAAGATTTTATTTCTTTAGGTTTTAGTGTGACAGAATCCACTGACAGAAGGTACCCATACACATCTAGTCCTGCGGAGCTGGCAGGAGGAAGGCTCCAAAGGTGGATGGTGAGATAGGTGAAAGTAGGTTGTGGTTGCAGGAGCAACTTCAGGAGTATGTGGCCACCTCCTGATAGCATTTCTTTATGCTTCCTATTGTTTTACCTGGAATAAATTCTTTGTTCTTGATGTGAGAAGCCAGCGTCCTGAAAACTTCAGCCCTGTGAGACACGTACGTGCTGAAGGGGAGTTAGAGTCAAAGCGACACCTTATTTTCCTTTTTCCCCGTAGCAGAAAGCTACTAATGATCCGGCAGCCCCTTCCTGAGGAGCAGAGCTGACACACATCAGCAGTTCTGAGAAGCTGTGAGAACACTTAATGAGATGTACAGCAGCAAGTGAGGCACTGAACGTAACACAACCTGCTGCACTGACACTTGCAGGGCAGGGGCAGCCCATCGAGCCCATTCTGGTTTGCTGGGAGCAGGCAGAGCTGCCCAGCACTGTGCGACCTGACTCATGACCCACCGTGGCTCATGATGTCTCCTCGCTTAGGTGTGGGGCAAAGGCGATGAAAATGAAATGGTCCTTTTCCTTTGAGAAGCAAAATTGCATTTGAGAGAGAGAAGCGAAGAACGTGTTTCCCAGCTCCCAGGAAAACTCCACAGGAGACGTAGGGGTGTTCAGCATCACGTGCTGAACATAAACCATATTTTAGGTTTAGCTGTTTGTACTCTGGTGCGGACAACAAACATACAAAGCTATTTTATACAGACATGGAGCTCTTAAAGTAAGTCCTACTTTTGTTCTTTAATCTTCACAAAGCTGTGTAGAAAGACTAAGCAATGTGGGTGAGTACATTACCAGATATTCCTTTTTCTTTAGGGTAATGTTTAATGATCAGTCAGTGGCTGCGTTTACATACATTAAATATTTATTGTTCTTCTGTGGTGGGGAAACGTGCTCACATTCCTGCCAGTCACTAATTGGCTAACTGTGGATGCTCAGGGTGCTTCTGAAGCAGCAGTTTCATCCACAGTGCTTGCCTCATTAAGGATTTTACTGTTTGTATTCCAGAAGACATGAATCCTCCAGCTGGGGCTGGGGCTTTGATCGATTGTCGTCGTGGATGCTTGAAACGTAACTTTATTACCTCTGAGTAAGAAAAAATTGTCATTTCCTTTTTGCTTTGTTTTTTTTTTTTCTTTACGATTTTACAGCACAGATTTCTGTCCATTTTCAGTGTTTGCAAAGTCATGGTTTCGTTTAAATCAGTGGGTTTCTACTCACTGATCTGGCTGCAGACACAAGACTATAAATGTGTGGAAGGTTTAATTTCTTACTGCTCTTCTTTAATGTCTGTGCTCAGATTTCCGGCAATGGTGATCTCTGAGACCTCTTGTTGCTGCAATGTAACTTTGGCTTCTCTTCAAGGGAGCAAAACTCAGGCGGTAACTGGCAGTCACAGGAACAAATCCTTTCTACCTCTGTTACTGAGTAGCCTGTTGTCAGCACCAATCTCTATTTCCCAGCTCATCCATCCCTGGGCTATTTAAGGGAGTGCCTGGTCTGGGTTGAATTCTGCCCCAGACACAGTCCCCTCCACCACTAAAGGCACCAGGATCAGCTTTTAAGGTGATGCTCAGCATTTGTTCAGGAAGGTAGGTTGAGGCTATAGTAGCTGATACTACTGAACTTATATTTGAGGTCATCACACGTACATCACATGTGCATCACATGTTTTTTCCCCCCAAAGGACAAGGATTCCCTCCCAAGCTGCTTCCTGACACCTCCCTACCCCCAGTTGTGTTGCTGGCAGCTTGATTTAGTTTGCTGTCCTCTGCTTTCCACACTATATTTTACAAGGATAGCCCTCCTTAGGGACTCCCTTCTTTGTCAGAGCTGAGCTGTAACATCGGCTTAGCCCAGCAGGAAGGAGCTGAGCTTGCATACAGTGTGCTGAGAAGGATCTTCCTGTCCCGGAGGATCTGGACTCTGGAATCACACATTCCTCCTTCTCAGGAGAGCTCTTTATCTTCTGTTTATTTAAAGTTCTGCCCCAGCTTCATTTTAGGAGCCTAAGAAATACCTGAACTCCTTCATTTCTTCAGCTTTTGGGAGGGAAATGGTATTCCAATAGCATACGGGTGCTAAATCATCCACTTGTTTGCAAAAAGCCCCAAGACACTGAAATACTGAACCCTTCAGAGAAGAATATTTATTTATACTGTGCGTTATTCTGATAATGTCACCCTTAAGTGGGCACCATTTGCTGCTCTGAATGTTATTGCATAGCCTAAATATCACTTTGAGAATGAAGCTACTGCTGAGTCTTTAAAAGACTTTTTCCCTAATGGAATTTTAAATATAGATAAATGAACAGATGATGTGCGAAGTCTTTTTTTGGTTGTGATTTGGTCAATCTTAATTGTTTGCTTAGTCATCACTGGTGCTTTGGCACATTAATGACATGGAGCACCCTAAGGAGGCTTCACAGCCAAAACATTTGAAGTCGCAAAGGGTCAAAGATGCCATTCTGAAAGCTCAGTTTAGAGCTACATTAATGAAATCCAAAGTTAGTAGTTTCTAAGGTCACATCGTGCAGGTTTACTTAGCTCTTTGCAGCCCATGAGCAGTGTATTTAATGACTGCTCATTTGGATGGAAGTTAAAAAAGAATTCAAGACAGATTCTTTGGCACTTTCATCTTGAAATAATATTTAACATTTATGCCATTAGAGGGAAAACTTCCTCTAGGTAATGACAACTGAGATAATTCAGAATATCCCTGCAAGAGGTAAGCTGTCAGACCGAGGGTCTGCTTTCTAGTACGCCTTCTCCTTAACCTGCCCCTCCCCATCTGCTTTCTTGATTTATCTACCTCAAAGCTTTTAACTCATATGAATCTCTCTCCTGCCTGTAAGACTTTATATATATATATATATATATATATGTATATTCAATGAAACAAAGGTTATTTGTAGGGTGGTTTTTTTGACTGCAGCTAAAGAATTATTATCTGAGCACTCCACTACTATAGTATTTGCTTTAAAAGCAAGATTTTTCCTTTATAACTACTTCCTCTTAGATATACAGTAGTGTATGTTCTTCCACTTTTGTGTTTATTTACACAATACTACAGAATAGGAGGCTCAAACCTCTAAATAAATCAAATCATTTGTTGTTGCTTGGTTATTTAGATAATTTTCAGTGTGCTAAGTTATACATAAGAGGAAATCAGTGTGTTCTGTTTCAGCACAATCTCCTGACTCAATAGGTTCTATACATAGTTTTAAAGCTAAAGTACACGTTCATGGATCTACTGTCATTAGCCAGGGTTTTTTGATGCCAAAGTTATGAAATGGGTGTCACTTACTGTGATATTTAGTAGAGCAACTGGTCTCAGTGAAGGTGCCTACAGGGAAGTTGTGAGCTGCAGAGGATTCTTTTTTTACTTCTTCAGATATTAAATACTTACTCTGAGCTTTATTTTGGTAGAATTGGGTGAGTTTATGCTGATTCACATAATCTAACTGTAATGTTAAGTTTGTGTCCATGGAACTGACAGATTTATCATTACCATACACCTATAGATGAATAGATACAAGAAAATGAACCACTAATAGATTAACATGATGTTGCATACTGAAAAATTAGCTGGAAAACTGTGGGAACCCCTTCACAAAACATTTAAGGGCAGAGAGCAAAGTTGTTTTCTGCTCAGCCATGGTGTCTTGATGCCAACAGGCCAGATTTACAGTATCTAATTGCAGTAACAGCACTGCAGATCAGGACAAGGTGCAACGTGCTCACTTTTACTGTCTGAATGAACAAGAAAAACATTGATTTCAGTGGGCTGTACTTTAACTTCTGAATACAATATCCCTTAGAATATAAATCCATTATTAGATAAAGCACATGGGTATCTGCCCAACCTCCACATACATTAAAGAGACTGACAAGTGGAGTTAAGCACACTACAACCTGCATTTTGTGTTACAAATCTGGGCAATAAGTGATATTTCATCTCCTGTAGCAGCATTGCTGTGGTAGCTTATTCTTTCAAGGGTACCAAAAAACACCCAACAGAAGAACAGTGAGGTAGCATCTGTTTTAGATTTTAGACCAATAGATACAGAAATAGATGAGATCTGAGGCCTGACAGCTTGCCAGTTTCCTTCCCTTTCTCAGCTTGAATCTCCCCAGTCTCTAAAATTTCATGTTGAAGAAACAGCAGAAGCTGAAGAGCCCCGCTATATTTGATAGTTGAGAAATGTGCTTTCAGAGTGTTCACAGGGAGCTCTGACAGTTATGTCAGCCATACGAAGGTGGTTCCTATGCAGAAGGCTTGGAACCTGGGAGCAGAATGGGTCCCTATGCCCTCAGTAAGGTAGTTGCAATTCTTAGCCAATACCTGAAAACTAAGCTGTAATGATTCTATTCTTCAAAGAGAAAATGAAAGGTACATTATGCATTATAAAATCTCTCATTTCTCCTACTTCTAGGAAAGCTAATGTTTTGCCTAATTCCACCATCATAACCTTCATTTAAAAGCAGGTATGTTTTCCAAATAGACTAACTTTCATTTCTTTTTCCTGGAAATATTCACCATTTAAAACACTTGGTTTTTTTGGGGGAAAAGTATTGTTTTATTCCATATGGCTTTCAGAAAAGTTAATAGTTACAGTAAATTAAATCCGCTTTTCCTCCCTTTCTTATTTTAATGCTTCATCAGGAAATACTAACACTCTTGTGCAATTGGTTAATGTTTTTTTTCTGTTTCTAAAGAGGTCAGAAAGAAATATGTTTCATTCTGCTCAATATTTGAACATATTTTTGTGTCCCCTGTGTATTGCCTCAAACGATGGCATACAATTTTCATTCTGGTTTTGGCCTGTGCTCTTCCTGAAAGCAATGTTCTGTACTGCACGTTGCTCTCTAATCTTCTTAAGTCATCGTTTCACTTGCACTGTAAATAGAAATCCATTTGTGTAATTAATGATTTTGTTATTACAGGAACCTTTTATTTTTCCTCTTGAATTTAATTTCGCTTATGCATAGATGTCAAACATACCATCCTTAGCCTAGCAGTATCCCTTGCAATGCATTTAGGGGTCTGCTGCTTACTGAGGACTAAGTTGAGGCTTTCAGGTAAGAAGACATATGTTTGACCTCATACTTGTGAGAAAGATTCTTCTGAAAGTGGAAATCCAACAGCTGAGCAACAGCATCTGCCCCAGTCAATGTCTCTGAGGCAGCATGAACTTCCCAGTCCCATTACTCCTATTTAGGAGGTAATCCCCAAATCTAATGTTGTATAGACCAGCAATCTATTAACTCTCTTCTTATACGTGTAGGAAAGCATAAGATCAAAGTTTATGAATGAAGGGAAGGAGTGCAAGGGGAATCAGCAACTGTCTTGTGGAAGAAAAAGAAAAGATATGGAGGAGCCTACAAAGAAGTAAAAGGCAATAACAGCACTGATCCCAAAAAGGAGCAGATTTTCCTTTCTAAATTGAATTACGCTGAATGTTAGAACATGACAGTGGAAAACTCCCATCCTCAGTACGTGCTCACAATGAAGGGTATCTCCGAAGGGTAGTTTATATTCCAATTTCACTTTTCGTGTCAATCTATCTTTTCCTGACAAGAGAACACTTTCTGCTGCTGGCAAATGAGCCTGCAGCACCCTCAGTTCTTACCGTGGCACATGGAGTTTCCCTAAACATGGAATTTGCATCTTTAGTAGAATAACTTAGCTAGGCTGTTTCATAAGAAAACTATGCAATCTCTGCCCCAAGGTTTTTTCTTCCACAGCCATAGCTAAAGCAATCCAGAATATCCCTAAATAGAGGTGGGAAAAGATGAATGTAATTACAAATTTACTCAGATGAAATTAATTCCAACTTTACTCTAAAACTGTTCATTGAGAGCCTTTCATTTCCAGCAAGATGGGAAAACTCCCCTTACTCCCTTTGAAACAGGCAAGTGGTTGCAGGAGTACAATTCTTAATTCTCTGCTGTAGGGAAAACCTATCTGCGGCTTTCTCTCGAGTCAGGCACACAGCTGATTGAAATGCATGCGTTTTTTCATGCATTGCTATTTAATTTCTTTAGAGCTCCCATATTTGAATTTGATATCTTGTATTAAAAAGGAATTACTCCAAACCCTTCATTGTAATGAAACCCCAGAAACTGAGAGGCGTCAGACACTGAGGTAACCATACTCTTTTATGACCCTGTCTTGCCCTTTACAAAAGCCAGCTTAAGTTGGTTAGAACTGCCTGTGATTGCTCATCTTTTCTAGTCATTACTTCCTGCATACACATAGTAGAAGAAGTGTTGTGCCAAAGAAGATTAATGAAAATCTACATTACACTTCATTCAAAGCATCTGCCTGCTTTGGGAGTCATGCACTGGCACACATACTAATTAGAGCAGAACAAAATGGGCCTTTTTTTTCCCTTTTGGGGAGGAAATTGAAACCCAAGAAGCTATTTTCTCCCTAATTTTTTACAATGGTCACACCAGCTGTGCACATTAAACATCCCATATGTAGTGTGCATTTTGGAACCGAGATTGCTGCAGGGGTTAAGTTAATAATTCCACTTGAAAAAGGATGATATTACAATCATCCTTGAGAAGGGAGAAATCTACTTCTCTGCAAATGCAGAAGTCAAAATGATGACTACCAATATATCTGCGCCCTGAAACAATCCACCGATGCTCTTGTGCACAGAGCTGTACACTAGCTGCTGACTAAAGAGGGAGAACAGATGGCATGACTAATTTTTACAGTGGGAATAAAGCACAGGTAATAGCATGCCTATTAACAGAGAAGACTGTTGAGGAATTTCCTGAAATCATGGGATGAACTATGCAGCCATACGTGCTCATTCTGAACCAAGGTTCCTGCCTTATGGCTGGGATGGAACAGACCGGGGGGGAAGCAACTGAACCCATGAGAAAGTGAAGTTGCTGCAGTGTTATAAGCACTGCTTGTCTCTTTGCATGCGTGTTGGGTGCATGTACTTCTCAGAGCTGGAGAAATCCAGGACATCACCCCCACATGCGCTCCTGAGCATATCTTTGCCCTTGGCAAAGGGAAATCCCATTGCTACAGGGACCAGGACCCAGGAGGTGCAGGTGAGTGCTTGCAGTGGAGCACTGCAGTCGCTAAGGGGAAGTCAGCAGAGTTTCTTTGAATGTAGAAGATCACCCAGTTGTTCTGTCAGGTGTGAATGGCTAAAAGTCAACAAGGAAATGATTGCACATGATAGAGAAGAAAGGGCTGACTCTAGGCAGTCAGTTTAACATTCAGGAGAAGATTTCTGGGGAAAAAAGATACCCCCAAATGTATGTATATAAAAGAATGCAGCACAACTGCACTGCCAGGTATTCACTTCCAGGAGATGGATGCTCTTGAAAGGAAGAAAACTTTACAGGGCTCTTCATCTAGCTCGCTACATGGCAGAATAACATCCTTCAGTCTGTCAAGCTTTTGCCATCAAAAGGCTATGAAATTCAAAGAAATGTGTTCTTTATACATTATTCAGTGTGTCTTTCCAGTTGCAGGCTTTGTAAATAGTATTTTAAGGGGGTTGAAATGATGAGGAGAGAGGGGCTGGCCAGTTTTCATTGCACTACCTTACAGTTTTCAGCAGAACACAAAGTAATTCTCCAGTGCTATAGAAAAAGGGATAGTGCAAGAAGAGCACACGCATCACCCATTTTTCCTAAGTGTGTGGCTGCAGAAGATGACGTTTCTGTCAGTGAAATGTAGTTTGAATGAAAAATCAGAGTATATTAGCTATGTGGCTCCAATTTTGTATGTAAATTGCCTTCCCACACCCTCTCAGTATTAGTGCTTTGGTGACAAGCTAAGAATGTAATTCTGTTTTGAGCTTTTTTTATCTGATGATAAGTCTCTGTGCTCACTGCTCCCTAACTTGTCACCACTGTGGTGAGATCAATCGCGTCTTAAGTGCTTCAAGTCATAAGATGTTTTGCACATATTCATTAAAATTCCTTATTTTCCTCCATTAATATTTTCAAAGTAACTCCCTAAGGTTTCGGGTTCCCCCTTGGGTTAAGGCTAACATTCGAGGATCTGTTTCAGTAATTTGTTAGAACTATTTGCTTATTGCATTTCTTTGTGTATTGCGAGCTTCAAGGAGACACATGCGGATGGTGTTACACTTCAGTAAACTGGCCTGCAAGGTTTTAGGTTGAAAAGCTGGAAATTATTCCAGCTGGAAAATCCATGAACACAGATATCTGTCTTCGGCATAGAAAACCTGGTCCCAAGGCAACAAAAACCTGAGAGCTTGGGTTGTTCACCTTAGTGAAGTCAAGTTGGAGAAATGTTGCTATTGATAAGAAACTGTGGGAGAGAGGAGTGAACACCAGAGAATGATAGAAAGCATTTGAGGCAGAACAGATGGTAACACTGGGTTGAGTGCACGTAAACAGCCACTTGCCCAAGTACATTTAGGTTGGAAATGAAAGATTTTTAATGATTAAAAGACTTTGGCTTTGCAAATGGTTTTATAATGGTGGTGGCAAGAGCAAACTGCCCAGCATATGACACTAGCTGATGATGAATTTACATTGAGAATATTAATGGCATTTCTCTTGCGATAGAGGAAGCTTGGGTTCAGGGACCCAAAAGCCCCATTCAGTTCAAGGTTTCCAGAAGCTTTCAGCCTTCGGATCTCATGCAAATGTCAAAAGCAAAGGTTTGTGCTGGAGGAGGCATGTCCTGAATTTTGGTAGTGTGGTATTTGCAGAGTTCAGGTTGTGTCACAAACTCTCTTCTGTATTATGGAATAAAGGGGGAAGAAGGAAAAGAGAGCTGTAATTTTAGAAGTGCCAATGCAAGAAGTTTAAAATGATGCTAAAATAATTTATAACTTTGTGCCTCACATCTTCATTTCCTCAGCTGCCATTTCCTTCCTGTACAAGCTATCCCCAGTAACCCTGCTGCTAACCAGCACTATGCTGATGTGGGATGGAAACAGATTTAAGTCTAAGAAGAGAGACACTTGAATGATTTGTAAGAGCATGGTTTCTTTTAATGGTGCTTGAGAGTTTGAAGAATCAATCTGTACTGAAGGGATGGCTTAACAATAGCCTCTTTGACTTCTGTATTGATTGCATGGGCTTGTAGGCAACCATGATTCCAGGATAAAAATAAGATTTTATTGTGTTTATAAAGAGACTCTTATAAGGCCCTTTAGGATGGGGTGTGGAATTAGACTCTTCCCTTCTCCCATAAATGTTCTCATATCATGAGACCCAATGAAGTTCATGAATATAAAGAAGTAGGCCATCGAATTTAAAACCAGCACATAGTCCGAAGAGGCAGTTTGAACAAAGCAGGATTCCCTCACTCAGGGTCAGTCATACGTTGTATGAACATAAGGAAAGGCTACTTTATCAATGTGTGCTATTTATAATGAGCAAAAGTAAAGAATTAAGGAAGTTCTGGGAATGGATCTGATGAAGAGTCTTCCCTCAGAACCAGAAACCAGCATCCTATCACAGCAGGTACATGTCCAAGAAAGAGTGTATCAGGGCTTTAACTTCTAATATTATCTTCTATACTAAACTCTCCCACTGCAGTGGGGAAAAGAATACAAGTTCTCTGTCGTTTCCACAGTTAAATACCAAAAAAATGTCTGATAATAAGTGAGCAGAGAAATCATTCATCAGAACTAAGCCTGGCATGGACTGTAGATAATGCTAATGGTGTGTCTTAGGTTGTGCTCTCATCTCTGTCCAGTTTTTGTTTTGATTGTTATAAACAAATCCCTATCACTTCATTGTATCTTATCATGAATGTCTTATTAAACTGGTCTCACACAACCTTTATTCTCTCTGATGTATGAAGATGGCCTGACATACATGCTGTTATATTCCAATTTTGAGATGCTGGAGGTATAACAAATGAATTAAAAGGTGGTTTTGGTTTGTTTTGTTTTTAACTTTTACTTCCTTGTAGTGCTGGGGATGTGAGCAAACAGATGCCAAACCATAGGTGCTGCAGGACACATTTCTTAGTTCATGTTTTAAAGACAAAGCACATCAAATTGCTTCAGGGCAACTGAGGTTTGGACCCTGCAGGTTTCTTAGCATTGCCCAGGATGAGCAGTATCCAAGTTATGCACTTGGTTTCAGACCAGGCCAAGGTTGCTGCAAGAGCTCAGAAACAAGTGTGTTTGCTAAAACCTGCTCCAATGTGTCATGGGAAGACAGGCTAGAATTAGACAAATCTGAAGAATTTAGGCCTGTAAACCTGCAGGAGGCTGCTTAGGATAACAAGTAAATCCAGATTTAAATGTTTAAACTTTTAAGTATCTGAACATTAATGCGTACATTTGAAGCCCTGGAAATCTGTTTGTCTGCCTGCGCATAAGGTAAGATAATACAGTTATACCACAGCATTTCCTCTGCACTTCTAGTGCAGTATTTTACTCCTGTCAAAGTCAATTGCTGGGCCTTTTTAATGCGTTTAGTTGCCTCAGTTACTGATGCAAACTCGCTCACAGAAAATAGGTCTCCTCACTAGAAAGGCAATCTGTGAGAAAAGCAACTTTGCTTTTAGTTTCTGCATGTTGAAGAAAATGAACATGAGCCGGCAGTGTGCGCTTGCAGCCCAGAAAGCAAGGAGCATGGCCAGCAGGTCAAAGGAGGTGATCCTGCCCTCTACTCTGCTGTTGTGAGACCTCACCTGGAGCATTGTGTGCAGTTCTGGTGTCCTCAACATAAAAAGGACATGGAACTGCTGGAACAAGTCCAGGGGAGGGCCACAAGGATGATCAGGGGGCTGGAGCACCTCCCGTGTGAAGACAGGCTGAGGAAGTTGGGGCTGTTCAGCCTGGAGAAGAGAAGGCTGCGTGGAGACCTCATAGCAGCCTTCCAGTATCTGAAGGGGGCCTATAGGGATGCTGGGGAGGGACTCTTCATTAGGGACTGTAGTGACAGGACAAGGGGTAATGGGTTCAAACTTAAACAGGGGAAGTTTAGATTAGATACAAGGAAGAAGTTCTTTCCTGTTAGGGTGGTGAGGCACTGGAATGGGTTGCCCGGGGAAGTTGTGAATGCTCCATCCCTGGCAGCATTCAAGTCCAGTTTGGATGGAGCTGTGGGTGACATGGTCTAGTGTGAGGTGTCCCTGCCCATGGCAGGGGGGTTGGAACTGGATGATCTTAAGGTCCTTTCCAACCCTGACTATTCTATGATTCTGTGATACATGAAGAACAGTGTGTAGGGTTTAGTATAAGATATGGTTTTAACTGTGAAATAGTAAGAACATGTCAAGCTTCCTTGCTTAGGAAATGCTGATAGCATAGGCTGTAGGAGTATCACCATAGATGTGGCTTTGTGTTTTGTATATAGACAGTTGTCATTGGAGACCACTAGCTATGACAGAGCTCTTCACTGAAAACTTCAGTGTTTGGATGGAACATTGTATTATCTTGTGTCCTTTCTTGCATGCTATGGGCTTAAATAAAGAGTGGATCTGGCTTTGGCTAAGAGCAGAAGAGTGGTCAGAAACATAATCCTACTCTAGAAATGGGCAGCATCCTTCAGCTTCAAGTTTGTCCCCAAATGACCACATCTTAGTGTGTGAGTAGGAAGGCAATGCAGATTTAAACTCTTATTTATTGGTCGGTTAGTTTTTGTTTGTTTGTTTTAAGTAGCTATTCTAAGGCTTGAAAGAGAGAAAGAATTTGGCACCTCCTAATGCAATCAGATAAATGCAAGGACTGGAAGTGCCTAGTTCCTTCTGATCTAATAAAATGAGGCTTTATCTGGAAGAAGGTGTAAAAATGCTTCCTATTTATAAACACCCCTGCTGAGACTAAAATTAAGCTAAAGAGTCGCTTAATAGCACCTGCTAAGCCATCATATTCATTAAACAGCTTTATAACATTTACTTTCTGGGAAAGCACCTTTTATTTGTCATTATTTCTCTTATTTGACACTGTAGAAACTGCCTATACTAACAACGCTCATGTCACTAATGACTTTCAACATCCTTTTGGGAAACAGCTCCCACACTGTTCCTGGCTATATATATATCTGTATATAACTTCATGAAAGTGGTGCTGGCAAAACATCTCCTGCCATCGCAGACATTGACAGATGAGGCATCCTGGAAATGCCAGTTAATTTGGCCATTACAAATTTTATACTAAATGTCTCCTTTATGGAGGAGTTGCAGGGATAAAGTAAAAGAGGTGAAAGCCTGGCCAATGGAGGAAATGATAAGGGTCTGCTTATAATAAATCAAGCAAGGAAAAAAGCCCCCACCCTAACTAAATGCAGTAATAAAATACGCTGAAGGCAGTTGGTGGCAATTAATTCTTTGCTTATCTTTCAGTTTCTTTCAGTATGACACAGTGTGAAGATTTCACAGATACCAAGGACTGCAGCCTTCCTGCGGGGTGGAAAGTGCTGTTCTGCTGGAGAACCAGAGGAGCAGAGGATAACAACCAGGTCTTTCCCTTCGTAGTCCCATATAACACTCTTCCTCTTGTTGTATGTCATGGTGAAATTGGTGCTGCTCTAAAGGCAGGATTAAAAATGAGATGGTGTCAGGAAGGTAGAGCTCAGGGGAGGATTGTACCTACATGGGTGGGTTGGATAAGAATCTGCAAAGGTACAGGAACATTTCAGGGAGCTAGTTCCTCATTTTTAAATGGAAGCAACAAACCCAGCTGTGTAAATGTTTCAGTTTAACTTCTTTCTTTTTAGATAAACATTTGAAAATTGCTGGGTTTCTTCCTGGGTAAAAAAGATAAACATAACTGTGCCTGCAGACTTCTTTTGTAGTACAAATGCCCTTGTGCTTCCTTTTGGTCATTTCAGTAACACTCATGGCTGTAGATACATCTTTAACAGAAGCCTGAGTAGTGCACGCATCTTCTGCTTACATGACCACATCTTTCCTAGCAACCTTTTATTCCTGCTTTGCTTGCTACAAGTAATCAGAAAGTAAATTTCCTTTTTTAGAAACTGTGTTATCATAGACCATTGCTTTTTGCACTTAGTTCTTAAATCTATCACGATATCCTTTGAAAGTCTAATTTGACAAAGGGCTGAATCTAAATCTCCCATTCCTTTATCCAGTGGAATGGTAGCACACCCCTGTGACAGGCTTGTGCTGTCAGTCTGGATTCAGAGATGTCCGAGTCAGCTTATGAAACAGAGTGAGGAAATGAGAAAGACAAGTGTTGTCCATCCATCTGGGCACAGTCATTTCACAAAAGGACTATTCTCGGTAAGTGATTACAAGGGTAAAACTTCACTCAAAACAGCTATCCTCAGACGCTTGCCAGTGCCAGCACAAGCAGTCCCTTGCAGATACAATGCCATGCATTCCTAGAGGTAACACAGCCATCCATGTACCTTCTTGGAACTCAGCGCTTGGAGTATGGCTGAAGTCTTCTGCATAAAGGAAATAAGAAGTCTGATTTAGAAAAAATAGCTATTACTGATAAGAAGTTACTGAAAGCAAAGCCCAGGATCTCGTGCCAGCTGGCATGGTGAATTATCGACCAGATTTTCATCAAGAGGATTTGGACCATTTTGAAGTGGGATGAAGGAATGTTTACTTGGGGTTGAAATAAGTAATGATCTAAAGCTTTGTATTAAATAACTACTCAGCTGTAGATACTGACTCAGTCCTGCCCACCATAAACTCCTCTCGCTAGCTTGGATCCCCAAAACTGGGGCATTATAAACTTGGTGGAAAATCCTACATTTCTCTGTGTACATTAAAAATATATAAAATATAATGCTTTAGGAATGATGAACGGTTGAATTCACACTAATTGTCTGTTACACTGGAACTTGCATTTACAGATTCCCACTGTGATACAAAAGCTGAAAGTATTTTTCCTTCAGCTGGTTAATGTATTCAGTGTCTTTTAACTATGGCTGGAAGTGATGAAAACATGTCATTTTTCTGACATGTATTCTCAACCAAGAACTCTTTACTTGTCTTTTGCAAGTACAATAGACTGTCTATAATAATATCTCAGCTCTAGCTGTGGTATTTTTGAAGCAGATGCTCATGTTAGTCATCAACTCTTGCTCATATTAGTATGCCTTAGATACACCAATAGCTCACTGAAGGCAGTGAGATTTTTCATGGCATAGGTACACTCCAATGTGAATTGGGGCTGCATTATCCAGTCCTTTGTGTGGAGATCTGTGCCCAAAGCAGGATGTAAGAGACTCCCAGCGGATGTAGCAAAAGGAAATAGTGAAATTTATCTAAAGCTTATTTTGTAGGTAGCATTGACGATGCATTCGGGAACAGCTACCACATGAACTCAGCCTTCTTTGGGCTCTGAAATTTGCTCTGGGGGATGAATATATTTTTGTCTTCCTTTTTTATTGTTTTCTGGACAGAAAACAGGGTTTACCTGGTTTTGTTTTGTTTAAATTTAAATGGAAACAAAGAACAAAGGGAGGACTTCTCAAACATTGTTATTTATGTGTGATTTCAAACCTTTAACGTTACAATTTCATTGCTGTTCATAAGGTCAGCTGGAGCACCTACAGATTTTAGAAATGATGACATATTTGGGGCATTCTACTGGCACTGTGGTTGAGAAAAATATATAGATAAATAGCTAGAGGAATGGATATGTACACTAGCGTACAGAATGTTCACGCTATAGAAGCAGAACACTGTTGTTGTACCATGTATCTTTGCCTTTGACAGCCCACATTTGTGCTCCAGTGGGTTGCTCCATCTTTCAGAGCTGCTGCTGGATTCCAGCTGCCCCGTGACCTTGTTTTGCAAACACTGCCAAGCACAATGCTCAGCGCTGAGCTCTCTAGGCCACATCAGCACAATCCTGCATTCAAATCTGAATTGCAATATCCTTATGCCCATTTAAAATGCCCCAGGTAGGTGAATGCTGTGGTGGTGTTTGTGAAATGCTGTAAATTGCCTCAGAAAGAAAGGATATACAGGCACAACTGCCTTGGAGGTATTTTTCTGGCCTGTGTAGCTTCAGGACAATTGTAGCTATGGGTGGTCAAAGCTTAGCCTATGTTTTTTCATTGCTTTGCCTCTGTTGCTGGAATTGGTGCTGCATGTGACAGATGTGGAAGAGAATTAGTTTGGTGGCTGTACAGTAAGCTGATTATTTCAGGTATTGTCATTTTATCTTTCCCCTGTGAGCATGGATTTACATATCTACAGAAAGAGCAGTGAACAATTGCTATTTCTAGAAACCTTCACCTTCTAGCTGAGGCCACAGTGAAATGATTAAATTCATTTTCAAATAGGGATTTTTAGAAAGTAAGCTGACAAAACGGAGAGGGTTCACTACAGGGCTGCAAAAATGATTCAAGATTTGGAGAACCTGCCATGTATTTAGAGGCTTAATTAACTCACTCTTCTTTAAAAGAAAATTAAGAAGTGATACGATCAGCCTACCAATACTTATTTTGTTGTTTCTAGTGACAGCGCCTTTCTCTCTCCCACAAAAGCAGAACAACATCCAGCCAAACTACTTGGTGCCTAAAAATAAGAAACAATATTTCTAATTAGATAGATGGAGAACTGGACAAAAGCAGAATGGAACTTGAAATCTTTAAATCAAGACCATTGACTTCCTAGAAGGAAAAACTTAGCTCAGCCACAGCTTGATCAGAGCTAAAGGACATTCACCACCAAGGAGATCCAAAAGATCAGTCTGAAGGAGGAGGTATGATGATAACAATTCTTTCTGCCCTTGTAATCTGTGACTGTATATAAGGGAGATAGATAGGTAGTAGAGAACAGAGCTTATTTGGAATAGGCACTATTTTACAGCCTACTAAAGACTTCAAGGCCAAAGTGAATTCCATAATGATGGCAATTAAAGTATAGCTGGCTATCTTTCCAGGTTAGGCTTTCAAGTTAATCATGCAAAGGTCATTATTAATGCCACTCAAGCACAGTAGAACATGTAAAACCACCTTTACACCACCTCTAACAGAAACTGCTTTCAAATCTTATCTTTCTTCTGCTCAATTTAAGTGCTACAGTTTTTGGTAAGCTGTACAGATACTTTTTACTGGAGTAATTGCTTTAAATACAAGGCCCATTCCTCCATATCCAAAATATTTTACTGGAATTTCAGGTGTACAAACAGAACTTACTTGAAATCGTATCAATGAAAACAGTGGTATCACAAAGTTCATTTATCTTGTACTTAAGAGAAGTAAATCAATCCTAAATTGAGATAAATAAATCCTGCCTGAGTAGGCAGGCAGGCAGACAAAGCAATCAAATAATTTCGGGAGTATGCTGCATAGGATGGGTAGATATAATATGTAGTATAGCATAAAATATGGTTGTCTAAAAAGGGAAACCAATTGTGCCTCCGTTTTGAAACACAAATCTTGCCATTTTATTCATGGAGCTGCTAGCCCCTTATTCCACGCAGTCTGCAAAACTCTTAATCAAAAGAGATATTTTCTTCATTCATTATAGAGAAGCTGGTTCTATGCAGATACACAGCAAAAGTTCTAATTATTAAACCTTTCTTCCCTTAGTTGATGTTCCCATTGAATAATTTTATATCCCTTGGTAGCCCTTTTCCTTCACCTTTTCTCTGTAATTAGGAAGCAGCCACTGCCTGAATCTTTGTTCATAGAGCAGGACCTAAGTTGTCAGGGGTTGAATCTTTTGCAGAGGATGAGCTCTGCTATGCCTCTGCAAGGAACATGCTGCCAATTATTTTTAGGGAAGATCCAACTTGCAGTAAACACATCTCTTTTAATGGTGACAGACAGGAGAGTGAAATAATAAATCGTATAGAAAGGGGAGCTGACTAAATTATTAGAGGAGAAATCACACTTGCCAGGTACTAAGAAATTTGGTGACAAAGTGAGAATCTCCAAAACCTGGAAGGTTTTATCCACCTCTTAAATAATGCTATTTTGCATTTTTAGAGTGTTTCGTGTCTTCAAGATGCAGAGCAGATGTTTCTTAATTCTTCTAATGGTTCTGTAAAGCGGGTGAGCATTATCTCAGCTTTACAGATGGGCAGAGGAGTACAGAGAGGTTGACTGATTTGTCTCGGACCACAGTGTGAATCAATGTCAGGGCCAGGAATAGGATCAAGAAGTGCTCGGGAGTACATGTGCATGCTGAAACCACTCAACCACACTGTACCCATCATGAGAAATGGAAATTAATTTTTAATATTCCTGTTTCTAAAGCGAGATTTTGGATTTTAGACAAATTAAATATTTATTTCATTATGTATGACTTCATAAGCCTATAATTTATACCAGATAGATTTATTGGCTTTATTTCCCCATGATAATTATGTAGTCCTTGTTGATCTAATGGGCTTGTCATTTTTAGTAATTTATCCATCTGCCCAAAGAAACTGCGTTATTTGCCTCTTATGTACTTAGGAGCAGAGTGGAACAGTATGCACATAAAAATTACACGGAGCTTCAATATTAAAATGAAGGGGTTTTCCTCCTCCTAAATGCAGATTAAACGCACTAAATTAATTTGCAACTACTTCAGTTTTCTAAGCAAATTTAATCCGCTGATATTTATCAGGCTGGCAGCTCCACAGTCCTCTATTTACTTAAAATATTGAATATTTAAACTGCGATATGTAGCAATGACACCAGCAGACTGCAGTGAGTTTACAAACATGAGTGTCTCTGCCTTTAGCAGGCAGTGCCTCTGGCTGGCTGGTCATTCAGACCTTTATGAAGGATAGTGTTTGACACTGATTCACAGAAGGCATATTCAGGACTGACACAGCTACAGTAAGAGAGGGCATCTAGTCCCAGCTATCTCTTTTTGCTTGAGAAACTCATGAATCACTTTAATGATAACATGATACTGAAGCCTCTACAGCCCTGGCATCACCATAAACCTAAGCTTAAAATTCTGATCCATTTCCCCAGTCAACCTCAAAACGAATTTATTTTCACAACTCGGTGTTTTTCAAGGAATCATAGAATGGTTTGGGTTGGAAAGGACCTTAATATCATCCATGTCCCTTCCCAGAGCCACATGGCTCCTCTTTTTCCTATACAGACATTTTTCTCAGACTCCTTGCCCACCAATTCAAGGATTCCTCATGTTTCACAGGCCACTCTTGGATCCTTAACATTTTTTATCTGGGTTAAAAACAGGTTAAACTGCATTTTCTTTTGTAGAAATAGTATATAGAGATTTGGGAAAGCTGTGACATTGAACATAGAAACCCTAAAAAGTATCCTGACATTTTCTGCAAAGGAACATTGCATTTTCAGTTAAAAATAAAATTTAAGAAAAGCATTATCATATATTTCACTCCTGAGTTATTATGCTTATGGTAAGTCTGGAGAATCCTACAGGTGCATTCAGCCAGAGAGGCCCTGCTGAGTATTTTTAAGTAAATGTGCCCTTTAAAGGTTAAGTATGAAGGAAGGGATGTAGCATTTTTGTCTATTAGACACGTTTTAAAGATGGCATTACTGCTGTGGAATTCGAGCCAAATAACACCTTAGGAAAAAAAGAAAAAAGGAGGATTGAGGGAGGGGGAAATAGTGACACGGAGGAATCTAGACCCAGTATAAGTATAGGAAAAAAGACAACAGAGGAAAGATTGAATGGGCTGGATTGTGAATGGATGTATTGTTTGTGGTCCTGCTTTTGTTGCTCTTTTCTCTTGTGGTCCCAATTAGCCATCTGGGTCTACACTCATTCCCCTCCCCTTCTCTCCAAATTTCTCCTTAGCCTCACAAGGCTTAGAGCTAATTACTAAAGAGATTCTCATCTGTTTCCCTCCCTTGACCTCCCCATCAGTGCCCTGTTCCTCTCCAGACAGCCTATGCACACATGTGAGAAGAATCTGGCCAGCATGCTACCAAAAGGCAGAGAATTTAAAACGCAAAAGAGTAATGTGGATGGCTAAGAACTGCCTGTCAGGGATTCCCAACATGCAGACAGATTAGTGATGTTATTTACTGTTGAAATAGATTCATCTCTTTGCTGCAAAGCTTAATGTGGAAAAGATCCCTGCTACAGGTGTGAGTGGTTAAGAATGGTAGCTCCCTTTTTGATTCACCTATTAAATGGTGGGTAGGGGCAACGCATATAAGGCAAAACAACTAGAGAAATCAAGCTGTTTATGGTAATCAACATTTTCTTCACACGATCTTTTAATTCTCTTATAACAGGCTAGGTATGTTTTTTCCTTTGACTTGTACTATATATTAAAGGCCATCCTATTGTATCTGGTTTGACAGTCCTATCTTTCTTGTTTATAACACAATTTGACTGACAATAAGTCAGTGGACTATGATTTGAACTCCTCATTGTAACTGGCCTGACAATCATCTCTTTCTTATTTACAGTGCAGTTTGATTGACAACAAGTCAGGGGATTGGCAGCTGCTTAGCTTTCTTTTTTTCCCTGAATGCATATTTCTAGCTAAGACAAGACATCTATTCCTAAACAGTCTGGTAGATAGTTTGTACAATATTCTAAAAGTGTGCTATACCTCAGCATTATTACTAAAATGATTTTGTTCTTTGGCTTTGTACCAATTTCACTTTTAAGATGATGGTTTTCCTTCTTTCCCCTCTGCCAATTGTCTCTCTATTTTTCATCAATGTTATTAAAATATTGTAGAATTACTTATATTAGGAATTGTTATGGAGGTTCTTGACAATTTTTCTTCTTAACAAGTACCAGAAAAAACATTATCTGCTTTGCAAAAGCAACATCCATATCCTGCAATTGTTTGGGCAATGATATTTGGTGGTGGCTGCTTAAGCATTGTTGAGTGGAGGAGGGAATCTGGCACTCACTATGTTGTTGGTGTCACCTCTATAGAAATACACTTTCCCTGACACTTGGCACTTCCACTAGCAGGTCTCAAAGCCAAAACCAGCACAGTTTGTGGTGATGTAATAGCAAAGGGGCACTTTGCAGTGGCCTTCTCCAAAACCTGGCCAGGAACTGATGCCAAAAACATTGTCCATGAAGCATTCCCTCTGCAGCAGAACAACAACCTGTCAGGATGCCTAATGCCTAATGTACCTTCCCTGCAATCTCCAAAGGTAAAGGAGAGTAACAGTATGGAAAATAGATATCCTAAAAATATAAAAAAAAATCCTTAGGAAAAAGAAGAAAAGCAGATATTTGTGCGTTAATGTTTCTCTGCAGTTTCAGCTTGATCTTTAGATACTCTCAGTTGGATATACTTCATGAGTGCAGCCACCGTGGAGGCAGGTTGAAGGGCAAGGGAGAAGGGTTCATGGGCAGGAAATCAATAACGGTGTAATCCTCAGGATGAGGCTGCAGATTCTGCAGCCGCTTAGAAGTCCATTACTCACAACGCTTCTGGTGCCCACCGTTTGTAGGGTACCGCTAGTGTTATATAGTGCATGTTTTTTATATCTGCTACCCCCCTGCAATATGCATGTAATTAGAAAAGTAGTACAGAGAAATACTAATTGCAGTTTTTGTAGAGCACCTGTGAATATTTTAGCTAGAGGGATACGATCTCTTCACAGTTTAAATGTGCTCCCTGCACATGCAAATACTTTGTATACAAATATCAGAGAGGTTTTCTGTAGTCATTGAGTAAATACTCTGCTCAGAAATAGTTTCATAATCCTTCAGAAAGAATACAGTCAGCTACATCATTTAAATATGCTGGAGGGACTGAAGATTGAACAAGCAAAACTATAAATTGCACTTGAGGAGCAGAAAGTAGAACAGGTATGTTTGTGTCTACGCTTATTTCTAAAGGATGAAAGGGCGAAGGAAAACTTTAAATTGGTACTAAAAAGACATTAGACTGCAGAATTCTGATAGGATAATATTCAACAGAACAAGAAGCCTAAAATGAGAGGTAAAGGTACTAAGGCAGAGGATTGCAATGTAAAGTTCATTTGTAGTAGAGAGAAAAGTATTTACTCCTTGTTTTTCATTCCAAATCAGTTTCTTTCTGATGCTGTAATCTCGTGCTGCTGTTTATCTCAACCTGGGACTTTGCGCATTCCCTTTTCCCTTCTAAAAAGCATGGCAGCTAGCAGCGCATTTAATCAGCCTGTTTCCTAGATGATGCCAAGTAGGGAGCATCTTCCCATCAAACACTTGAACTGGTGAATTCCCCCAGTTAAACACCACCATTTTTAACAAGGATAATTAACACAGCAAAAAAAAAAAAATCAAAGGGAACAGAACTGATTTTCAGAGATACTCAAGGCCAACATTACCCAGAGCTGAGCTCTGTACACATGCAGGGAGCTGTTGGCTTTAGGCATGCTAAATGAAACATGGTTTACATCTGGATCAGAGTTATAAAAATCTTAATGCTGCTATAATTTCTTAGGGTTTTTTCTTCCTGAACAAATGGCAAAGAATATATTAGCCCCTATTGCTATAGGATGGATTTCATAAAACAGAATGGATGTGTTTTCTCACATCTTACTTGCTTGGCATTCAGCATTCAGATAGTGTTATTCACTGTTATCTTTTTCAGTTAAGTACTAATAGGCTATTTGGGGCACAGTAGTAGCCAGTTATGGGGTAGAAGCATACGCAGCTGTCCTTGCCACCATTCCAGATCCATTTAAAGTTCCTGCTCTATGACTAGGAGCTGAAGCAGCTATTTCTATAAACCAGAACATAGAAACATCTATGAACTTTGTCTATTTTTCTTCCTGGGGATGCCCTAAGCTGTGCTTTCACTAGTACTTAAATTTAAAAGATTTTGTCAATTATGGAACCCCCTCCCAGTAACAAAAATGGAAAAATAGACCATTTTGTGCTCTGGTGAACTAAAATGGAAGACTGTGGTACCGAAAGAAAGATAGAAGACCAAAATTGGAAGCTCTTTATTTTTGAAATATGAACTCTCTCCAAGTTGACTTTACAAAAAGGGAAAAGAAAAATTATAGCTATGAACACAGAGCAGAAGGAAAAACATGGAAACCAGCTTGACAGTTCAGTAGTCTATTCCTAGGGAACACTACTTAGAGTAAATGTGCAAAGACAATAGCAAAATCTATTGGTTTTATTGTAAGAACCATAACAAACAAGAAGCTTTCTCTGATCTAATACATTTATTAATATCTAGACTTTAAACATTATCACATATAACATTTATTCTTTTTTTTCCCCCATACTTCAAATTATCATGTCCAAGTTATGTCTTCATAGCTTTAAATAATCGGGAAATTCTTCTATGTGAAAAAATTTGCCCTCGTCCTTCTGTTACTAGAAATACAGATTCTTGCATGCTTTTTTTTTTGTCTAATATACATCCCAGACAGTACAATATTTGGGAAAGAGATTTGGGTGTTCTTTTTAACTGGTCACTTCCTTGTTTATATTAATTTTCCACTTTCAAGGTGGAAAAGAATACAGCCAAGCGGAAGAGAATTTTTACTCTTTCCACCACTACTGCTAAAACATACTTACGTTGTATGATTGAAAGAACTGAATTTCAGCTTTGATAGGTTATAAATAGAAAGCATTGTCACTGTCTAGCAGTTCTCCTACAAAGGAGAGGTACCGGAGTAGATGAATAAAATATTGTCATTAAAAAAACATTTTGAGTTTAATCTGAAAGTAGCTGATGAAATATTTCTATAGCTGCACTGTCAGCTCATGCTCCAAGTAGTAACCTCTTTGGTTGTTTTTTTCTCTCTTTTAAGAAGTAAAAAACACCCAAAACACCCCAAACCCAAAATACCTGAGCCTAGGAGAGTGTGAGTATCCCAGGCTTAGAATCATGGAATCATGCAACACTTTGAGTTGGAAGGAATCTTTAAAATGTTATAGTCCAACCCCCCTGCAATGAGCAGGGACATCTTCAACCACATCCAGCCTGGCCTTGAACGTTTCCACGGATGAGTGTCATGGTTTAACCCTAGCTAGTAACTAAGTACCACACAGCCCCTCTCTCACTACCCTCCCTGGGTAGGACGGGAAGGAGAATTGAATGAATGTAAACCCCATGGGTTGAGATAAGAACAGTTTAATGGCTAAGTATAATATACTACTACTAATAATAATGATAAGGGAAATAATAAGGAGGGAGAATATAAAACTTAAAGGGAAAAGGAAAACAAGCAATAAACACAAGTGATGCACAATACAATTGCCCACCACTCAGCCTGACCTGAGCAGCGATCAGTCCCTTATGGGTAACTCCCCCCAGTTTTTATGCTGGGCATGATGTGCTGTGGTATGGAATACCCCTTTGGCTAGTTTGGGTCAGGTGTCCTATCTCTGCTTCCTCCTAGCTTAGTGTGCCCCTCCTCACTGGCAGAGCATGAGAGACTGAAAAGTCCTTGATCAGGGTAAGTGCTACTTAGCAACAACTGTGTTATCAGCATTGTTGTCAGACTAAAGCCAAAACCAGCTACTAGGAAGAAAATTAACTCTATCACAGCCAAACACAGGACAGCAGAGAATCTACCACCTGTCTGGGCAGCCTGTTCTGGTGTTTCACCACACTCATTGTAAAAAATTAAACCCAGAGTCTGACTCTACTCTCTTTTAGTTTAAAATCATTGCCCTTTGCCCTATCATTTGCAAGCCCTGCTAAAAAGTGTCTCCAGAGACACTTCTTCAAGTTACCTAAGATGAAGCCTTTTCCAGCCCTGCCATTCAGACAGATCCTGTTGAAGTACTTTGCTCTCTAAGTGTCCATCCCCAGTCTCACAGAACCTGAACACCCTGCGGTACAGCCTGCTTGTTCTACAATGAGACAGCGAGGCAGAGGTTGTGCTGCACTCCCCTTCTGCAGGTGGAAAGCTTGGGCTGCCCGTACACTGCACTCATAAGAGAGGTCTTGAGTCCAGACTCAATGTCCATACCTGCTGCCGGCTTGAAGGTGCACAGTTATCTCTGGCCCATGTGCCCTGAATAGTGGAATGGCACTGAAATCTCTAAGCTGTGGGTCCACAAGCATTGAGCTGGTTCCTGGGGTTCAGTTCAGATGAGGTGTGGAAGCAGTCAGGGGAATGGGCTGGTTTGCCCAAACAGGTCCAGATCTGTGGCTGTGTTGCAGGTTGAGGCTCCCTAGGCTAGGCTAGTGCACTGCCCTCCTGTGAAGAAAGAGGTGAGGGGAATGTAAAAATGGCCTGACAGTTTATTAATACCCTTAATGAGGCATTAGCTTTACTTAATATGAAGTGCAATGTGTGTCACATAAGGTCTGGTATTTCAGGGACAGATAATTTAAAACCTAACAGCAATTTACCACTCCAACATTACCTAAAACATCTCTGTTCACATTTTAGTTCTTTTGCAGCTAAGCCATGACAGCATTGAAGATTAAAGATTTTTTTATTTCTCTTTAAGATATCAGCAAAGCGCAGATTTGAAACACAGAAAGAGGTTGACCTTTGTATTAACCTGAATCTGTTTTCCTGTTTCTTCTTGGACGTATTTTATTCTCTTTATGCACAGTGGGGCTCTTTTTTCATGTGCTCCGCTGTTGAACAAAATGCCAAAAAGATGGAGTGTGCACTTTTACATGAAAGAAATGATGAGACCATAAAAACTCATTTCCCTTGTGACTTCGTAAATTGTTGCTAAGGAATTGCACAAGTCTGTCTGAAACAATGTGTCCCTTTAAATTCTGTTTTCTTATTTGTCATCAAACACAAAGGCACAGTTTCATGTAGATCCTGATCCAAAGGCCACTGGAGTCAATAAAAGGTTAGTTATAATCCAAAACAGTGAAAATATTGATTTACTTCACTTTTTCTCATACATAAAGGTGATATGCAAAAGAAATAAACACAGGAACCAAATCCACAATATAGATTCTGTTGGAGGGAAACCTTCCCTAGTTCTATATAACAGTTTTGGATAATCACCCTCATTGCTGGGATGAATAATTTGTTACTACCACTATCCAGTAAGTTGCTAGAAATGGTCTTGACTGGAACGAAAAGGCATTGTAAAGCAATTATGTTCTGACTATTAACAAAGCTCCTGGAGGGAGCATTAATTTTTAAAAGTAGACAAAGACTGCATTTAGTAGCTGTATAACTGTAGTTATACTGAAATATAGAAAAAGGCTGCAGCAGGTCTACCCTGTTTTAGGTACTCCTTATTGGTTTCCAGAAGAAGGTTGTAAAGTTCCAATTTAGAAAAGCATTTAAGCCTATGAACTTTCTTTCATTTTAACTGGGTATAAATTAAACAAATTGATAAGTCCTTTGCTTAATAACAAACAATTTAAGTACCTGCTTATAGCCCAGGTTCTGGTTTCATTAATGTTTCCATTCCTCTGAATAGAGCCTTAATCCTCTGAATTGTTATGGCGTTTTTCAGGTCTATAATTCAGATAATTCCATTTTTCTCCCAGAGACAAAGCAGTTTTCTTCTTAAGGATACCCACAGTATGTATCTATAGTGTATTGCTTTCCACAGCTGCAGCCTTCTACTCTGTTGAATTTACAGCTTATTTCTCACTCTAAATTACTAAATACAGTATTTTAAGCAGGTAATCTTACAACTGTTCAAAATAATGATTTCTTACTCTACTAGATCATGAAAAATCTGGCACTGGAGAAGATAGCAAACCTCTGTGAAGGTCTCTAGTCTAGTCATGCTCAGATGTTGACATTTTTCCTCTTCCCCTTGCAGACTTCTGTCACTCTTACACCCAGTTTCTGGATGGTCAGTCTCTATTTTATGCCTAGAAGGAGACACTTTCTGTTATGATTCCGCTCTGGGATAGCAGAACAATAGAAAAACATTGCTACCAGTAAAACATGTTTAAATGCTGGAGTGAGCCAGCAGTTCGTATCAAAGCCTTTGTGGAGGCATCAAGCCAGTTTCTCAGATCACATTGGTTTTAATCTTACTTGGGTTATTTCCCAGAAACTTAGAAAAGGTATGACTTTTTGTGAGTTTGTCCAGTGCCAAAGTGAGAGTAAGGGATATTTACAAAACAAGGCTACCTAGCACAACTGGCAGCCTTTGGGATTCTGATTCACTGAATGGCTCTTCACTGAATGGCAATTCTGTAACTGAAGATAGCTCAAAAACCTAAATTACACAGGGGGGTTTGGTTTTGGGTTGTTTTGGTTTTTGCCTGTTCGCACAGTTCTGAGCTAGAGTGATTGAGGCAGGTTTAGTTCCACGCTACTGGTTCTGAAACTGTTGATGTGGCAGATGCAGCAATACAGGTTCAGAGGATCATAAAGGGATAAGCAGGCAAAGAACACTCCCATGATAACATTCGCAGGGCCTTTTTTTGCTTTGCTTACAGGAGTAAAGCAGAGAGATGCCTTTTCTTTTTGGGTGGCAGGAAGTACTGCATACATGATATTGTGTGAACACGTAGGCAGAGGAAGGAGAAGGTAGACAGAAGAAAGGGTGTTTTACAAAGGCTGTTCCAGGTTTAGAAAATAAGGGGAGACAGATGGAATGCTGTGACCTGCTCAGGTAGAAAATCAGTAGTAGAGTCAACCTAGGACTCAAGTCTCTTGTTGCCTTGTTTAGTGTTTTCTCTCTGACATGGTTTCTCAAGGCCAGTTCTGTTTATCTTCCTTGGTTGTGCTTATGTAGGTAGTTTGCTACTCTGCGTCTGGACTTTCAACATGCCCAATGCAATGGGGATTTGAAAGTATAGAAGATTTTAAATAGATGCTTTTCCAGATTGTGTTTGCATGTTTAGCCTGTATTTTTAATATTGCAGGAACACTGAATATGTGAAATTGTTAATATTTTCTGTTGATGAGATGAAGAATTCCGAAGGTTACTGGTTCTATTTCTGAGACATTCTAACAGCGTGCTTCATCTTTCAGACAGTTGCTGCAGTGACTTGTGTAAATCTGGCACATTCATTCTTATATTCTTTTAATTTTATTCTTGAGCTTCTTCTTGGGAAGGAGTTGTTTTAAAAATTCATTATTATTTGATTGCAAGTTGGATGTCAGCCAGCTAAATTTTTGAATTTGAAAGAAAATGCAGCATCAGCTTCTCTGGAACTATAATGGAATGAAACCCTCTAAGCACTCATTAAACGGGCTTCTGACGTCTCACAAAATTAGATGAGGTGTAAATCACTGAACTACCACATGTGGGTTTGAAATGGAATATTTAATTCTGTAGAATCCAAACCCAAGGCTAAAAGGAAATCTAACTGCACCAGCATGATATTTTGATGATGGAAGAAGTAATACCATTTTTCAAGTTTTATGTTTAAGTTTAAAAAATGTTTATTGAGGGAATTTCCATTGATATCTACATTATTATCTGGAATATAGGCAAACGCTAGAAGACTAGTACTAAAGCACAGTAATAACTTTCCTCCACTGAAGAGTTTCTAAGGGCTGTAGAAATATTATTGGAAAATTCTGATTGTAGAAGCCTGATCATAATAATTATTTCTTACCTTAGCTTCCTCCTGATAATTTTGTGCTCTTTGATACAGCTCATACTATGGGAAGTTTGCTGTTGTTCCTCAGTTGCTGAAGGATGGAGTTGGTTCCATTCTGCAGGTAGAAGAGATCAGGAGCCATGAAACAGTCTTGCCTTCGATATTCCTTATGTTCAAAATGCAGCTGCAAAATGCTGTTTTTTCAATAACAATAACATTAGTACTATTGGTAAATATTTCTGTTCCTTTTCTTTCCACTGACCCTTGTTGGGATTGGGGCTTCACTATGCTCACACCATGCAAGTTTCAAAGAGGAAAGGCCTGTCCTGTTGTCTTTGTAAACATACATAAGGAAATGGATGTGGGTGCATCTCCTGAGCAAACAAATACACGGAAGAAGGGGTCTTACTGTGTTATACATTAAGTAAGATTCATTTTGATCCCTTCTAGCTCCATTTGAACTATAGCTTTGTGAGATGATGTAGTTTACAATATGGTTTTACAGTAATATAAATTGTCAGGCTGTGATTCAACCTTTAACTGCACTCTCAAGAATAAAGGTGAGATGGCATTGGTTTATCATTATTATCTAAATGCCTTTATGAAGGCAGACAAGGATTCATTTCACATGCTGCAAAAGTCTTACTGCCCCAACATGAAAACCAGTTTAAACAGAAAACTGTGTTTGTTTTCTTGTTTATACTGCACATAAGAATGGAATACTTCTGTACAGAAATGTACTTCCTGGTGATGGGATGGATGAATAGGCTTTGATTTCTCAAACAGAACTATTTGTTTGTCTCATCAAGCCAGACAAGGTGGGACTCATGAATTACATTTGAAGAGGAATCGCTTTGAGGGCAAGGGAGAGATCATGTGAGAAAACCCAGCATTTAAGGAAATCTTAAGCAGAGTTTCAAATTTATTAAGAATGAAGACATTCTTGAGAAAAGGAGTGAGCTTTGAAAGACTCAGGATGTGCAGCAATGTGCTGAGAATAAGGAAAAGATGTGGTTCCTTCATGGTGTTCTCTGGAGTGGGGGAGCAGAGCACTGGGAGTGGGTTGGGATCAAAGGATGGGTGGTAATTTATTTTGTGTCCTTTTCTACAGCTACTTTGATATCCAGTATAAGCTGAAATGAATAATGTTCATTTCTTGAGGAAAAATATGGTGCATTTGAAAACCAGTGTTCAAATGAGCAATAATCCAGTCTGGCTTCCTTTGTGTTATCCAAAGCAGCAGCATCTTCAGCTTCAGAGATAAGGGTAGGAAGACTGCTTAATTTCAAAGGTTTTCACTTTTATCTTGGACTGGGAAATATGAATACTTTAATGGGTTTAGGTTTTTAATTTAATTCCAGGTTGCTCATCATTTCACCTTTCAGCTGGGGTGTAGAGATAATTCAATCATATTTCCCTTGACAAGTCATCTGAATTGCGCTTATATTTCTCTGTAGATGTGAAAATCAGCTACCATAATAAGAGTGTGACAGACACTTTTGCATCCCCTCCCTCTTTCCCCCTTAATTTAGGGACTGTTCTGGTCTTGCTCCATAATGCAGATATCCTCTGACCCAGGCACATGAAAGACAGCCCTTCTATAAAACATAATGTGGTACTTCTTCATAGACACAGTGCTGAAAGGTTTGGAAGTAAGGCCAGAGAGCAGTAACCAGGCAAGAAAAGGATGAAAATGCAAAACCAGGAGGTCTGGGGAATGTGGGCTCTATTTTTTACTAGAGTTCAAACAAGAGACTCATCTGTTTACATGCTTTCTCCCTTCTATAACAGTTTTTCACAGACTCCTTTTATTTTCTTTCCAGAGCTATCCCCTTGCTATCCTGCACATCATCAGATCTTAACTTTTGACCCAAGTACCTGAACACAGAGGAGGATTCTCTGATCTGGTTCTCGATTCCAAATGGGTGATTGAGACACAAATATGAGATGGAAATGACTGGTTTTGCTTTTAGACTTTGCAAGTTAATTTTGTAAGTAAGTGAAAGGTCCTCTCTTGGAGTTACCTCAACCAAACTCAAGCATTTGACAGATTTGCCATTTCCATGCTGAGATGAGATCTGTCTTTTTAATATCCATCTCCCTTTTGAAGTCACTGAACACGACCTTTTTTTCAACATCCATTTCATCACCTCTGTTTTTATGCTATCCCTGAAGGTCAAGACAGTTACAACTGCTCAGGAGTTAACCAGTGCTGAACTGCACAGTATGCTGCTGGTTTTAGAAGTCCTCAGGGGTGAACTGCTACCATCATCCCACAGAGATGTTTCTGCCTTCTTCCCTATAGGCAGCTAACAGCACTACTAGCATTTTCTTCTATTTTAGAGGTAAACAGGCATCAAAGGCACATAAAATACGCTTCCCTTGAGGTACAGACTGTAACTCCCGAGTTTATTCTCTTTAATTGTAGACCATACAAACTTGTGAAAGTTTCACATGATGTGCTGTTGTTCTGCTGGTACAATTTTCTGACATTCTTTAGAGAGACATGAGCATTCATTTTTGCCAAAAATACCCTGAGGAAACACCCATACCGTCTGCTACTTATAAAACTGGCATTCCTTTTATATTTGGCAGGTGTTCATACACAACCCTGGACATCAAACAGCTTTTTTATTCCAGGAATTTTTGGTGCTTTTTTTAAAATAGTCTCTTTCGGCTGGGGAAGCAGCAGCAGGATCTTTTTTCTTCATATAGGCAGCTTCTAGAATAAGGTGTGTCTGCAGGTGAGGGTGAAAACCAAACCAAATCAAAAAATCCTGGAACAATAACAAAACTTTAAAAGTGTACTACTGTGTGCATGTGTGCATGCACATGCATGTATCATGTGTGCACATGTATGTTCTGATAGGACCATGTCAGACTGACACAGACTGATGGGGGATGTAGGTAACAATACAGTGTCCTTTTGTAAAGCGTGAACACTAGCCCTATTCTTTACATGAGTTCTCTGTACTACGCTGCTTTGATAGAACGATGAATACTAACAGAATTCAAAGAAAAAAAGAGAAAAGAATACAGGTTATTTTCTGGGTGGTTGTTTTGTTTTGCTTTGTTTTTTCAAGTAATTCAGATAACGCAAGATGTTAATAATGCATAGATAGATGAAACATGTTGAAGAACACTTCTGTTAAAATCCAATTTAAAAATAAAGGCAATATGGCCTGTTGAACAAAGCCTCATAAAGCCAAGAGAAGTCCTTCTTTCAAATACAATAAATATAATCTTTAATTATTGTCAAAAGAGTTTTATAAGCTCTGTTTTACTATGTTACATTGTGATTTAAGAGGGTGCACTCCTACATTTTCTTTCTGTAAAAGTGAGGAGTATTTTGTTATTTCTTTTACTCTGGAATTACATCCAGCTGCTCTCAGATTGGTAAAAAACCCTATATTTTCTTAGAGTCAACATGGAGATTAAATGAAAGATCAAATTTAGATATAATGGGAAAAGAGTATTTGGGTTGATAGAAACAACAAAGAAAATGAACAGCTAAGATCAGTTTCTCTTCATTAAGTTAAAGCTTTTAGTTATCATTAGGTTAAAACTTTATAACTTGCCTGACAATATGGTAGCTTTTCAGTCAGGAAATTCTGTAGACAAAGTTCATTACAAATTATTTTTGTCAGTGTAATTAGGCATTCAAATTATTTAAAAGGATGGAATGTGGCTCAGCTCAAGTTATGATTTTTCTCACTTTGTTTTTTTGGTAAACAACAAAGGAATCTAGTCTAGAAAAACAAGGGGAAGGCAGAAAATACAGACGCACAAAGTGCAGTAAACTTAGTTATACTACTGTGTACAACAGTGTGTGTACAACACACACTACTGTGTACAACAGTATAACAATTAAGTTATACTGTTAGTTATAACATGTTATAACTAACAGTATAACTTAGTTATACTACTGTGTACAACAGAAGTAAAAATGTTTTGCATCAAACTTTTTTCAATGAGATTTAGTCAAACCTTCCTATTCTTAGACTTTTTTATAGCCTGAAGCTGTATGTCTTCATGGCATAACAAAACTGTAGTTAGTGGTATAACCCATCCAGAGTGTTACCATTCATTATGTGATAATCAATCTTGATACAACTTTTGTTGGCAATGAGGAAGCCACAGATCTATTCCATGAGATGTAATCTAAAATAATATTTCATAGTCTTGTTTTGAACGTCATTTTAGTATTTAGTATGACTGAGTGCAACTGACAGAAGTAAACTGTGATACATGGAATTAATTTCAGTGGACCAGATACATGCCTCTTCTTGTAATGACAGTGGACAATTCAACGTGGCTGGAGAAGGCACCTGAGAAAATGAAACTCCATTATCTGTCTTTGCTTCAAGCTTGTGAAATTGCTTTAGAGGACTTGAAGAACTAGGAGAATTTGGAGAGGAAAATGGGTCAAAAATTATGGACAAGCCATTGCAATGTATAATCCTTACGGAAAACAGCAGTCATCTTATACAAAGCAGTGTAAGAGTTACTACTATTTCAAGCACAGATCTGTCCCATTTGAACTGGATATGAATATTATCATGCCACTTGTGACTCATTCTGTGCTTCAGCATTTCTTATTTTATTCTGGCTTGCTTGTGCTAGTTCTTTATACTGATCATTATATATGTGTCCTTTTTTATATTTTATAATTTTCTTTCAGATTTTCAGATCATTAAAGAGTTCCTGATGCAATCATGTTAATTTTTGATGTACTTCTAATCTTTCCTCCATGTTAGGATAATTTGCTGTTGTGCCTTTATCTCTTCCATTTCTTTTTTCCTTATCACTTCTCAGATACTTGCATTCCCCTGAGCTATTTGAAGTCCATTACCCTTATTTTGTTATTTGCAATTTAAAGGAAGAATGGAAGACTTATCATTTTTATGATCTTTTTCACTTGAATTAACTTCCACTTTAGGATTCTCAACCACTTCCTCCTAAAGAATTTGAATTAAATCTAAAATAGCTACTTTCTGTGTAATTTCCTCCACTTTATGGAAGAAAAAAGCAGTCCCTAGCACATTTGAAGAACTGAATAGAAAATCTATGTCCTGCCTTACTGCTGTTTCAAACAGAGCCTCAGATAGTTGTATTCCCATCTAACTACTAGGTCCTGCCTTTCCAGTTTCTGCTCCTTAGATACTTCCAATAGTTGCTATACTGAAAAAGCCTCCTGATCTGAAAATCTTTGGTTTAAACCTGACATTATGTGCACTTTACTCTTTCTTCCTTTCCCATATTTCAGCTGGTATTCAACAAATCTTTCTATTACTTGTTCCTAGACTTCAGGAAAAGTAAATCTGCCCTTTGTAAGCCACACCACCTCACTTTTCCTATGGCTATTCTTCTACAATATCCTATGCCTTTCTCTAATTGCATTCCAGTATTGCTGTTGCCCAGCCACACTTCTGCAATGACAGGTCACACTAGGGTACTAATACCATAAGGTCTAGCACTTATATCTGAGACTGCAATGTTTGTGGTTCTGTACTTCAGATGTTTGATGGCCCACTTCACATTCTCCCTTTCTTCTTGCATTTTTCCCCTTTCTCTCCTCTCCTCCCAGCTTGGCTTTGACCATACATATTCTGAATCGATAACCTGAAAAGGGAGGGAGGTAAAGCCTCCCTTTTAAAACTCTCTCACAGCCTTGCTCATGAAGAGCAACTTGCCAGGCTAGAAGGTTTCCTCAGAAGTTAGGCTGTTTAGCATCTTTATTGGCAACATGGACAGTGAGATTGAGTACACCCTCAGCAGGTTTGCTGATGACACCAAGCTGTGTGGTGTGGTCGACGCGCTGGAGGGAAGGGATGTCATCCAGAGGGACTTCGACACACTTGAGTGGTGGGCAAGTGTGAATCTCATGAAGTTCAACAAGGCCAAGTGTAAGGTCCCACACCTGGGTCAGGGCAATCCCAAGCATAACTACAGGCTGAGCAGAGACTGGATTGAAATCAGCCCTGAGGAAAAGGACTTGTGTTGGTTGAAAAGAAGCTCAACATGAGCCAGCAATGAGCACTTGCAGCCCAAGAACAGTGTCCTGGGTTGCATCAAAAGGAGCATGACCAGCAGGTTGAGGGAGGTGATTCTGCCCCTCTACTCTTGTAAGACTACACCTGCAGTCCTGAGTTCAGCTCTGGGGCCTCCAGAGTTGAACACAAGAGAGATGTGGAGCTGTTGGAGTGAGTCCAGAGGAGGACATTGCAATGCTCCAAGGGCTGGATCTCCTCTCCTATGGAGACAGGCTGGGAACTGCAGTTCTTTAGCCTGGAGAAAACTAGGCTCCAGGATGGCCATACAGCAGCTCTCAGTGCCTAAAGGGCCTACAAGAAACCTGGAGAGGGACTTTTTATAAGGGCAAGTAGTGACAAGGGGTGAATGGCTTTAAACTGAAAGAGGGTAAATTTAGATTAGATACTAGGAAGAAATTCTTCAATATGAGGGTGGCGAAGCACTGGCACAGATTGCCCAGGGAAGCTGTGGCTGCCCCATCCCTGGCAGTGTTCAAGGCCAGGTTGGATGGGGCTTGGAACAACCTGCTCTGGTAGAAGGTGTCCTTGCCCATGGAAGGCAGTTGGAACTGGATGAGCTTTAAGGTCCCTTCCAACCCAAAGCATTCTAGGTTTCTATGATCCTTCTGCGAGTTAGAGAAGTATCCTTCATGTCCATCTTCACACTGCCTGTGCAGCCAGACCTCCCCCATGGCACTGTCTGTGCCTTTATCCCTAGCTGACACCATGGATAAGGTCAGCATCTCTACTCATTGCTTCTTCAGCCTCACTGATGTCATACCTGCAGTAATGCCAGCGTCAAGGTTCACAAACAGGAGATGCCACATGTGAAGATATTTTGCTCCTTTGTGGCAATATCCATATGTCTAAGTATACATAAAACTTGTTAGTTCAGGGAAATAAGCTTATTCTTAATAATGATTACTTTTATCATTATTTCGATCTGCAGTTCTGGAAATTAATGTCTTAAAATAATTAAATAATTGCTTGTGTACTTGACAAAATACAAGATTTATACATGAGAATGATTTCTTCAAATTACTGAAAATAATTTCATTGAATTAATACAACATGCCAGTTGGATTCCTGGCATGTAATGTCTGTTTTGACATTAATACTGAAGGAAAATTGAATCTACTCCTTTTTTTTTTTTGACATCTGTATAGGAGATGAGACAGGGATCAATGCATGCATAACCTCTGATTTTTGCCAATTTCATGCAAATCAAAGGGCAAAAAAAGGGCATGATATTATTCAATTATTCCACTATGCCTACTACAATTATTGTTTCATTATCTGTGTTGCAGAGTATTTGATGTACTTGTTTTTTACATTTTTTGCAAGAAACAGTTTCCAAAGCTTAATAGTACAACTACTCAAGTATTAACTGAGAAAAGAAAGAAGTAATATTTTTAAATACATAAAAGGGAATGAACAGGAGAATTCACTAGGTCCAACAGCAGTAACTGGAAAGGAAAATGTGATTTTAGGAAAAGCAAATAAGTTTGTTACAGTATTCAAACAACTTATTGAGAAATTAAGTATTAGAGAGATTACTACAGTCACCATTATTAAAAGTTTTTTTAAAAGAAGAGTAAGAAATCAACATGAGATGATATTGAAATGGAATAATTTAACTAGGCAATATTACTGCAAAGGAGCTGAACTGTGATATAAAGACAGAAATTGTATTAATCAAAATACAGATTGTATTGTTGATTTAACAGTTGTCCAACATTACACTTTTTTGGTTTTCTTTCAAAGAGATTAAATTTTTCAGCCTGAAAATATTGACTGAGAAATCACGCTTTAGTAGCCTTTGAGGAAATTGGTGTAGGGCTTCCAAAGCTCTTGGGTACCATATAATGTGACAAGGAAAAACCAGTAAGCCACTAATAATAAAAGCAGTCTTCCAAAGTCTTGCAAAGAACAAATAGTGGATAAGAGAAAAAATGGAGCAGGTGATTTATTTTGATTTTCAAAATCTTTTAGTAAGGCTTTTCTTGACATAATTCAGCAAACTAGCCTTATCCTGAAAAATGTGGAAGGCTCTGCTAAATTCTGAAGGAGGGATGTAAATCCCAACAAGGTCAATGGAATTTCATTGCCATCAAATAAATTTTTCATCATTTTTCTAAAACCTATGAATAAAAAGAACAAATACAGAAATACAAGCAGCAGTGGTATGAATCCCAAAGATCATTTCCTGTTTTAGAAAAGAATGAGAGAAAATAACTCAAAGTAAATGCTTTCTCAGCATTTACTGAGAAATGAAAAGTATAAAGTCTAATAGCTCTATCCCTTTGGGATCATTAAGGGTATTGGATAAATTCAGTATACCTCCTAATTATGTGTAAGAAAGGTTGAATTGTGAGATGGAGCTTTGCTGACAAGGAAAAAAATGCCCTAGCTTAGTGAAGATTAAGTAGGATTGTGAAAAACTCCAGAAGGAATAGAAGTGAAAATGAAATGCAGCAGAATGGATGCAGAAAAAGACTTGGCAGAAGGGACATTTGCAGTGGAAAATGTCAGTGTTTTCCAGGGAATTTGTAATATATTGCAGGATGCATCAAGGTTTCAGCATGGCATACAGTTACACATCCATTCAGTAGAAAGACATGTAAAACCTTTTTACTTTAAAAAAATCAAAGATTTAAGAGTCAAGATCAATGTCAGAAGATTCATTCAGTCATAATGGACATGCTATCACGTATAGCTCAGTTATTTAATTTTTACCACGCGTATAGAAAGTACATAAAAAAAAAAAACATAGTATGATTTTATTTCCTGGTTCAGTAGACTTTTATTTGAAAGCAGAGAGGTGTTTCAAATAACAACAGTGTCACTGTCAGTGCTTATAGGACTTGGTTTTGTCTGGTATCTCTGTTTTTCTTAAGTCTCTTTCATCTTTAAATAGACCTCAAGCCAACTTGTCATTTCCCTTCTTATTCTTGATCCAAAGTCCACAATTTTCAAGTAAGGGGTGTAAAAATGTAATGACTTTTTTTTCCCTGCTGAAAAATTTCTGCAAAGGATCAAACATTTCAGTAAAAGACCCTTTCTTTGTAGAATAGATTTTACACCTTGGCTTACACACATGCATAAAAAATATAGAATTGTCCCTAAAAATTTTTTCTCCAGATACTGGCTTTGGATAAAGTATAATAAAAATTAATTTTCCCCTCCTCTGTTTTGTCATTCTTTCTGAGCTTGGTAAGCTTCCTACAGTATTTACAGCAGTTTGCTTGCCAATATTTATTGGAGAGGGAGGTAACAAACAAGACTTGCTGCTGTAGCAAAACACATGCATGGGTGTTAAGAAAGGTAAGATTTTTGTATCAAGGTCTCATTTTTGAAGGGTGTCAGTAAATTTTCTAGGAACTTTATTTCTTTCTAAATTAAAAAAAAAAAAAAAACAGTAGGCAAGGGAAGGCTTATATTCTTAATCTTATAAAATTGATGCTTCCTGAGACTTGATGTCTTGGATAAGACAAATATGAACAGAAAATTGTAAGTTATTCTGTCAGCACTGGAATCTGCTGTGTAGCGCTAAATTTGGTTTACCTTATGGAAGAGAATTTCATAATGTCAGAAACAGAATGGCTCAGGTGACTCAGTGCTACTCTATGAAAAACTAACTTGGGATTTAAGAAAAAAAACCTTATGCTGTCCTCCATCCACACTGCTGTATGCATATTTGGAAAGAGAAGGGAAAGACTACACCCAAGTTGTAGTTGTAAGGTTCAATAATGAGCCTATGTGCTGCATACCAGAAAGCCTGTACACTGATGTTAAGCTAGAACAGCTCTTGAAGCTGTATCGAGTCACACTGCAGCTATTGCCCTTTGCTGCAGGAATCTACACAGTAGTTTCCCCAATATGTCATAAGGCCAACTCAGATCTATATATCCCTGCCCAGCAGCAGCAACAGAGCTTAGCCCCTTTTGCTTAATGAGTCTGATAACATCTGTCCCAAGGAGAAGGAAAAGGGCATAGAAAACATTGGTTTTTTCTTAATATCCTCACAAAGAGGTCAACCACAAAGGTAATCTTTTTCCTCCCTCTTTCTTTAGCTAGTTATATTGTTTCTCTCAACATCACTGCAAAAATATGTCTGCACTAGACACCATAAATAGGACAAAGCATCCTTAAGGAAAGATGTTTTCTGTATTGAAACAACCTGTAGGAGAGTACTAGCAAAGTGATATGTGTGTGTGTGTATGGTATACGGAGGACAGGATGGATTCTGCTCTATTCTTGTCCTCAGGGTCTTGCAGAAACTCTGAAAAACTGAAGAAGTCTGTTTGAGGGCTGTTTCCCTTTATTCACTTCACCCTGCCTCACAACAGCAACCAAATAGAACTTAAATATACTCTAAGCTGTTTTGCTGAATGAACACAAATGTATCAGTATTTTTCTCCTTGTATACTAGTGCTTAGGTTCTGACAGTAACAGCTAAGAAGCTTTTATACTTGTTCCTTTTATTTTGCTTTCCTACTATAATGGATATATTCCTGGAAGGTTTTTTTTTTTTTTTTTTTCACATAACCTTCTACACCACTACTCTAGGCTGTAATTTCATTATCTGCTTTTTTTTTTTTTCAGTAACTTGGAACTTTTGATGAGTTATTTAGATGGTTTCAAGTTATAAATTCTACCCAAGATGTTTTAGTACATTAGTCCTTTAAAAGTGTAAATGATTTCTGTGTCAAGAACCAGAAGGATGAAAGGTGTAAAATGTTACACTTACGAGAAAAGTGGAACTTACAGATATGCATGTAATGATGAAAGGATTGACAGTTCTGACTTCTCTCAGCCAGATCTGTTAACTTCATCTGACACCAAAAAACTCCCATTAAATCAGCACAGAAAAGAACCAATATTGGCATTTGCACATTAATCCTTAGGGTTATGAAATATCTACTGCATTAATGAATATAGCAGCCAGAAGGTTTGCATTCCTTCATGGAGCTGTTGGAGCAAGTCCAGAGGAGGGCCATGAGGATGATAAGGGGGCTGGAGTACCTCTCTTACGAAAGTGGGCTGAGAAAGTTGGGGCTGTTCAGCTTGGAGAAGGTTGCGTGGAGACCTAATAGCAGCCTTCCACTATCTGAAGGGGGCCTTCAACGATGCCGAAGAGGGACTCTTCATCAGGGACTGTAGTGATATAAGACAAGGGGTAATGGGTTTAAACTGAAACAGGTGAAGTTGAGGTTAGATATAAGGAAGAAAGAAGTTCTTTATGTGAGGGTGGCACGGCACTTGAACAGGTTGCCCAAAGAAGCAGTAAATGCTCCATTCCTGGCAGTGTTTAAGGTCAGGTTGGACAGAGCCTTGGGTGACACGGTCTGGTGTGAGGCATCCCTGCCCATGGCAGGGGGTTGGATTATCTTAAGGTCCTTTCCAACCCAAATAATTCTATGATTCTATGATTTTCACGGCATGTTACTTTTTAGACAGGAGATAGCTGTCCAGTGTTTCTTCCTTGCTGTTCTAAATTTGGAAAACTTTATAGTTGTATTTAGGTTTTCAGTCAGCATTGTTTATGCAGTAAAAGTACTTTCATACTATTCTCTGCACCTCTTATAACCACCCTCATCCTTTTCTGGTTGTCTATTTGTGGTTTCTCTCTCCAGCTTCACAGAATTAAGTAAAAAGCTGTTTAAGCTTGCCCAGTGCAATTTTGTGTTTTTATTGACTTTCTTTTTAAATTTTTTGTTTCATTTGTACTGAGGAAGAAAGTTGGCATTTCATGGAAATATGCATGCTGGTCATTGTGCCTTTGAATAGACCTGTTGCCTGCTAGAGTATTGTTGAGATCTTAGCTTTGCCGTGAATGCTGATTTCAAAGATTTGGCTGACTTCTGTAGATCTCAAGCAAAATCTTCCTTCAGTCTGAGGCAAATATGGTGCTGGCTTTAGGATTTTTTTGGTTGGTACCAAGGAAAGTGGATAAAGGGGAGGAGGAATTTATCTTCCTGCCATGGTAAGCAAACTATTGCTTAAAGTGTTTCTGGACTAAAGAGTACTCTTGAACTGGCTTTGTGTCTTGGGCTGTAATCACCTATTAACTGCAATTCTGGTCTCATAATGTTATGTATCAGAGGACAGTTGTTCAGCAGCTTTAATCACATGTAATGTTGTACAAATAGCAGACTGTTTGACAAAGGCTTCAGCCTCAGCTTTTTTCTATACAATATAAAGCAGCAACACAGTTTCCATTTCCTCTCTTTGCATGAACTCAGCAATTCATTACAAAACAGCTACAAAGAGATTTCTAATAGCTAAGAAACATGTCTGATCCAGAACAACAAAATGATGTGTCTTAGCTCTGTTAGGAAGACAATGTACAGACTACTGCACTGAGAGTTGCTTGTGGGCCTCCTGACATCCTCCAGAATGAAACTGGTCACGCCACTTTTCACCTCTGTTCTTCGCACATACTTTCAGGTGTTCCCTCTGTCAAGACTGCAAACTCCTTAAGGCACTGACTGCTTCTCTGTAATGTTTGTGCTGTGCTTAGCTCTGACATCCTCACCTTGGTTGGACTCTTACTTCACACCAGTAGATAGATACTGATGGATGTTAGTGTGCTCCTTATGGAGTCCTGATGGACTTTGATTTTTTGGAAATTCAGGCAAAGGTTTAAGGAAAGGAAAGGAAAAACAGGTTAAACCAAACCCCAAGTAACTCCTGTGCACTCCAAAGGTAAGACCCCCAGAATGTGGGGAAGGGTTGATTTGGATCTATCTCGGAGTCTAACATGGGCCACTCTGGACTCTTCTGTTTTGAGATGGTACCAGGAGATGAAATTAAGTATCTTTACTTTCTTGGAACAGACATCATGTCATAAATTTTTTATTTCAGCACTAGAACAAAGTTGCAGAGCATTTGTTATTTTCTTCATCACCTGACATTATTTATTTATTACTTGTAATAATTTATTACGTGTAAAAAAACCCTGTAAAATGAAAACAGGTTATAGGAAAGTTGAAAAAGAAGGGCTGCGCTTGGCACACTGCAGAGAAAAAGACGTTTCAGACAATTTTATTACAATGACTACTTTTGTACCGTGGAGTGGTACAAAAACTGGTAACTTTTGTTACCTCTCGCCAGGCAGTGAGCAGACGGCAAGGTCTTGATTTGAGATGAGAAGGTGGAGTAAAGGACTGTCGGCAGGAAGGCAGGGAGCTCAGAACAAGTTGTAACACCTCTCCCAGCGTTACCGGCCGCGAGTTCAAAGAAAACCGCCTCAACTTCTCAGGACTTGACGGGAAGGCCGGAGCGGCCCGGCCGGCTCTTAGGGGAGAGGATCACGGCGATGGCCGGGGGGACACTGCAGCCACTGCCCAGTGGCAACTCGCCCCCACCACGCTTACAGAAGCCGTCCCGCATCACCTCCGCTCCCGCCAGGCCGTAAAGCCTCCGCCGGCTCTGTGAGGCTGGGCCCTGCGCGCCCGTGCCCGTTTCATCTCCCCCCCGCCTTTGCTGTTGTTTTTAAGCGGGGGAAGATGTGTCTGTCGAAGCACGGGGAAGGTGAAGGGGCGGGAGAGGCGTGCGCGACTCGGGAGCTCCCGGTGCTGCCGGTAGCGCGGCTGCACCTTCAGAGGGGAGGAGGCTCTCCCGCCCTCCACACGCCGCTGAGGGACGGATCCAAACGGACCGAGGGGCGGGGGGCGTCACAGCGAGCGAGCCCGCGGCAGTGAGGACAGATGACAATTAGCCTTTAAAAATGGCTGCTTGGGAGCTGTCAGTTGGGACACGGAGGTGCAGTTAACCCTCCTCTCCAACCTTCCTCCCGCCTCCTTTCCCTTCAGGGAGGGGAGATAAGAGCTCCTCCGCCCCGCCGGCCCCCCCGCCCCGCTCCGCCGGTGCGGGATGCCGTAGCGGCCCCGCGGCCCGGCCGCCCTCACTTCCCATCTGATTGAGTGGCGAGAGGACGGCGGCGGCCCCCGCCTCCCGCGCTCCTCCTCGCTGCCGCCTGCGTGTGTGCCGCGGCCAGAGGGACTACAAAGGAGAAGGGGGAGCCGGGGGGGCTACATGATCGAGAGCGGTGTGTGCACGCCGGTGGGGGGCATATCTGGCGAGGAGAAAACACAAGGTCAAGAGCCAGCTCTCCTTCTCCTCCTCCATGGAAGAAGACGGGAGCGATGAGCCCTGAGGAGGACGACGAAGAGAAGGAGCGGATGGCTGAGGGCTGCCGGGCTTCCCCTCAGGAGTGAAGGGGCGCGGAGTGCTGAAGGGGCCGGAGGAGGCAGCGCTGGGGTCGGGAGGGAAGGAGGGAGGAGAGGAAGGCGAGAAGGAAGCGGGGGGTTTGAATCTCCGCGGCTGGATTATTTCCCCTGAGGGGAAGCTGCCCCTGCCCGGGGAACGCGGGCGCTGCTGCCATCGCTGCCCGCCGCCGGCCGCGCCTCGGCCCATGGCCCCAGCGGTGGAGATGGACCCGGGCAGAGCGGGAGCAGTCCCCGCTCCCCGTGGTGCCGGGAGACCGTTCCCTTCCTCCTGCTGCTGCTGCTTCTCCTCGCTCCTGGATGTGAACAGCTGGCTGCTCTTCTACGGCTTCTTGTACCTGGCCATCTATGCCCAGGTGTCCCAGTCCAAGTCCTGCGACAAGATCTCCTGCTTCTCGGGTCATTGTGTCAATTCCACCTGTGTCTGCGACCAGGGCTGGGTGGGAGACCAGTGCCAGCACTGCCAGGGCAGGTTCAAGTAAGTCTGCTTATTACGGTTCTCTTTTCCTCCTCCCTACACCTATTCCCTGGCGGTTTTACTTGCCTGCTTGTTTTCTTTTTGCTTGGGTCTGCTATGATTTTGTTCATGTATGGTGGAAGTATGTGATAGAAGTTAAGGATGGAATAGGCTCCTCCACTTCATGGTCCCTGCCTCTAGGAGCACACAGGACGCAGTCCTCTGTAGGAAAATAGTACCGGTTGACTTATCGCTGAAAATAGGCTGCTCCACTTGGTGGGAATTGAGAGAGAAGGAGAAATCGGCCGAAAGCTGTGTCGCTGCTGTCCCTTCTGGGAGTGTCATGGAAGTGACATGTGCACTTCATGGGGCTGCCCAAGGAGCAGAAAATGCAAGTGGATTTCAGTGACCTCTTCCTTCTGGAAAGTGCAAGTGTTTTGCTCATTCCAGTTTTCAAGTGTGTTAGCTAAGTGGGCATTAGTCAGGCACGTTCAGGATAGCATAAACATAACTCAGTGAAACATACATCCCTTCTGACAAGGTTTGCTGGAGAGGTGAGAGTGATAAATATAAACCAATAACATATTTTTGCAAAGGAATGAGTGGTGAATGGAGCTAGAACTGTCTTCTCATTCTTAAAAGTGGATGTGATACCGGGTCATTGATCAATGAGAAGGCAGCACACCCTGACACTTGCTTTTCCACACGTAGTGGAAAAGAAGACTTAATTTATAGGGCTGTCACTTTCCCCCCGCCCCCTTTGGTATCAGTATAAAGACTGGCTGTGAAGGATACTGTTTGCTGTTACTTCGCTATATAACCTTGGACAGGACATCTCATTTCATTCCCTTGTAAAACACCTTTTAAAAGCAGATCTATTGATTAAGTATATTGACACATATAGCTGGAAAATGTTCTAATATTTAGCTATTAATAATACATTGGTAAGGCTGTGTCTTAGAGAAATTAAATTCTGTCTTTGGAAAAGTACCTTTAATGGGTTGAAAGTATCAACAGTCTCTTTTAAATTGTGTTTAAGTTCAGTTTCCTCTGTGGAGTACTAGAATTAAGCTACAGAATTTACATCTCTTTTAAACGTTTAATCCAAGGTTATTTATTCCTAAATAAACTAAAAGTAAATCCAGTAACTTGTTAGCTTGGGAAGTTAAGGAGTAGCTGGAGTCAGACATGTTGGCTGAAGTAATGTACGTGCTGTGTAGGAAGAAACAATTCACTGATAATATTTGGTGGCTGTCCTGGGTTCAGCTGTAGCAGTTATTTTCCTCATTTGTTGCCTCTGTGTTGAGGACTTAGGGTCTGTCCTGCTCTGTGTTATAGAACAATGGGCTAATTGCAGGGGAATTGAGAGTGAGGAGAGGAGGCCCAGGTGAATCTTCTTTGTGTGTGAGGATCTGCAGGAGACAGGCTGGCAGAGCTATTATTCCCTTGCTTTAAAGAGATTAGTTGTATCCTTTGTCTTGATGCCACTCACAACAGACCCTGATAGTTCAAGGGCTGAAGCAAATTTTCATTTCTTAAATATAAAAGCTTGTTGTGAATTAGTATATCTTCTAAATGGTTACTGGAGCCTTTATCCAGTCGTTATAGGTATTCTCTTGATTGTCTGTTAAAACGTTTATGTTTCTTTACGTTGGTTGTGTTCGTGGAGTGAGGAGGCACCGTGGTTCCGTTTTTTCAGTTCTGGTAGAAAGTTAATAATCCATCCCCACCTAGAGGAAGTTCTGCCTGAGTGTTGAAACAGCATCTCTTCTGAGCTAAGCCAACACATGGGTTAATTGCTGTGGCCGTAGGAGTTTTGGTGAAATCAAAATAGATTTTTCATTAACTCCTCTACATTCTTTCATGCTTAGCTTTAGAAATGACAGTGATGCTTGCGTTGTGATTATTATCTTGGAAGTAAGCTGTTTGTATGTTGAAGACCTATTTTTTACTGTTGACACTTTAATAGTGCTGTCTTTGATAGCTCATCTTTAATCTTTATTCTTGGAAGCAAAATATACTCTGCAATGAAAACAAGCGTTCTAAGATTTTAATGATTTCAAGCCCTGTGAGTTGGGGATGGCATGAAATACATTAAGGGGTATTGCAATGCAGGTAACAACTCAGAGCTGTTGTATTTTGAATCCTGAAAATTGAGATGAGTGTTGAATGGGTGATGACTCAAGTCTGTATTTGCAACTGAAGAGCTGGGAAAAGCATGTTAGTGTGCCTGATGGCCGGGAGATTGAAGACCCTTCTGACTTCTGTGGCACTTGATGGTTTGATTTACTATCGTGGAACATTTGCATGTTGTTTCCATTTGTCTGTGAAGCGAGTATCTGCTTTATGCATCAGTAGCTGTGCACTTTTGCAGCAGTGGTACTTTCATTTAACAAGTTGGATGTATATCACGTTTGCAGCAGTTGCTTCTGCCAGGAAGAATTATTATGAAGAACGTTTCAGAATGACATGAAGATTGAAAAGTGTTTGGCTATTATAATTGCATTAACAATTACTTGCTGGGTTGTAGAAACAATCTGTACAAATGCTAGTAGAAATTTGTGTATTATTCTGAACATTTATGTCGTTTTAAAGTTTCAGCAGCCTGAAATGTCCCGATGCTACTTTGTTATGCAAGATTAAAATTGAGCTTTTAATGACCCAAATTGGGTGTGTGTAAAACTTGTTTTCTGTCACTAGATTGATTTGAGAAAACAGATTTTTAAGGATAGGCTTAAATAACTGGAAAATAAAAGTCTTTGTTTTTATTCATATAAGTGAAGTATGGTTATTTTTTGCTCTTTGGAATAAGTGACTTACATTAGCCAGCATCAAAAACATTGTCATAAGAGAAGCGCTCTACCTAGAGGTAGCTTGGGACCATTAATTCTTTGGTGAGAGATGTGTAGCATTTCTGGCTTTGTTTTATTTCTTTTTATAGACTGAGAAATAACATAGCAGAGCAACATCAAAAATAATTGATCAGTCTTAGTAAGCAGGTGTCAAAATTAATTGACAATACTATAGTAACCTTGCCTTTCCCTCTAGGAGAACTACCGAGTAAGTAGACTACTTTGTAAATGTTGCTCTGGACTGGATGAAAGAAGGGTGGATGGGGGATTCTCTAGCAGTATTTTATTATTCTTATTTATTAACTTTTATGACTACTCCTTGTACTGTGAAGCATGTGGTAACTCGTTATGTAAATGGAAATGTTACTCTTGCTGCATTGCATTCCCATCCTTGTCAGTAGCTTTTAAAAAATGGTCTAGGCCTCATCTCTGCTTGGCAGTAAATAATTTTACATCTGTTCAGGATGGTATCTGAATGCAGTTCTGACTTATTTCCTTCTCTCTTGAACTTCCTCCTTCCCCTTTCCCTTCTCCTCTGACAGAATGCAAAAACTAAAATAAAAAAGGGAAATTTAGTTACAAAAAGGGAGGGGAAAGAAATTATCTGTGCATGCCTACAAGAGATGGCAAATACAAGAAGGTCAAAAGTGAGCAGGTTCTGTTTTTATAGCAGGGAGCTTCAAACAGCAAAGCTTGCAAGAAGTAAACAAATTAAAAAGCATAAAAGCGGTGTCCAGTTTTATTCTGATAAACTGATTTATTAAGGAAATTAAGCTTTTAATGCTACATCTGCCACTCTTCCCCTATCCTATACCTTTGAATTTGTTGGTCAGTTACAGTTTTTATAATGATACGAGTACAGGCAGAAAGGAGAGGGAAATGCTGCCCAAATCAGTTGTAAGACTCCAGGGAATTTAGGGAGACAAACACTATGAATGGCCCAACTGAAGGAAAAGCTGCAATCACAGTGTTTAGGTATTTAGATGTTAAAGTCAACCAACCTTGAGATGCAGCACAACAGGAATATAGGCTTTTGCTGATCAAAGAATGACTTGGGCAGAGAAGTTTCTTTCAGTTTGGAGCAAAAAGTTACCCATTTCTTCACCTCTGCTTTGTATGTTGGTGTATGGAAGAACATTAGAGAAAACGTTGTGCATGCAGCTACTCTTCCTTTCAACCTTTTGAGTAGTTAAATGACTGGAAATCTCTAGTCTTCTAAAATGCTGTCTTTAAAAAAAAGTAGGTTGTCTTCAGATGGTTATTGTTGCTTATTTGATAATTGATAAGTCCCAGTTGGCATATGTAATGAAGCAAATTGTACAGGATAGGCGAGCATCTTTGAGTACCTAAACCTCAGTTCATCTGCTTTGCCTAGTCCTAGGTATTAAGTTGTTTTTCAGAAAGAGTAAGAGCAAATTGATATGTTTCATTATTAAACCTTGTCTCCAGATGTTCTTATAGCACTTGTAAATTACCTCCTATGCAGGAGAACCTCAAGGAGGTTCTCCTTGATTTCTAGAGCTCCTACAAAATACTCTGTGTTCCTAAAGGACAAAATATTTTTGTAAGTATAAGAACCTTCACAATTTAAATGTCAAAAGGGTATCAAATTTTATTATTCCAGGCAAAATCCTTATTTCCATCTGAAACTGAATTCTGCTCTTTGCAGAATGACTCACACAAGCAAAGTGTCCTTAAATTGCATGTTGTAAATGAACAATAATGCTGTGTAAGAAGTGATCTTTAGAGAAAAGATAGTTTTAGATGCAGCCAGTTGAAGTTCATGCTGCTGTAAAAAGGAATGACTTTATCCTTCACACTCCTCGTTGATTACATGCTTCTGCTTCTTATGTAAGCATTAATATTCCTGCTGAGAGTTGAAAAGTGTCAACAGGAACATACCTCCCTACATCTGAGCCAATTCTTTTTTTTCTTTAAGCCAGCTGAGTTTCCTGATGTTACTTCACTCTTGCTGGCCCAAAGGGGGTAGCAGGAATGAGCAGGTGTTGAGAAAACTGGCCCTTTTGGAAGTGGAACAGACTTAGACTGCCTTAACTTTAAGGTGAAACAGCATTGCTATTAAACTAGTGGAACTTCCATTATAGGGGGTGAAATCCTGAGTCAGACTATGAGTTGCAAATCTACTTTTGTCATCAGCGTGGCCTGTATCTGATTCTGAGTTGAACTCATGATTTAGAGAAGTATCCAACATGTCTGAAAACAGTTGGATTCACTGAAAGGCCATTACAGATTTTCATGATTCTTCCATTGGTTAGTTATCCTCACCATTTTCTATAACCAGCAAAACCAAATGCATAATCCCCCTTGTCCAGAAAATCTACCCTACCTCATTTTTTTTCTTGAGTCACCCTGTTTTCTCATGTTTTTAGTCAGGCCTTTTGTATGTCAGGTCTATGTTCCTGTTCCTTTTCCTTAAGGAGGAGTGTTCCTTAAGTCATCTCAACATAAAACAAATTTTTTGATCCTTGATTGCCCTCTTGGTTTTCAGCTTTCCCTATTGCGTCAGCATTATTGATCTATGAATGTCAGAACTGGATGCTTGTCTTTCAGTAATGGTTGTACTGGTGAAATGTAGAAGCAAGAGTAACCTCTCCCCTGCTGCTTGGTGTCCTACTGTGCGCAGCTGCAGAGAGTGCTTCGAAGTTTAGCACTGTGCTGGCAGCTCAGTCCATTATTTTCTGCCTCATAAGTCTTCTGTCAGAGCTGCTGCATCCTCAGTACTGAGTGATTGGTATGTGCCCCTGCTTTACTCAAACTGGGCTGTGAACTGAGCTCAGCTTCTCCTATTTGGAGTGATGTTTAATTGTGGGGCTACAAACATGTACCTATGTTCTTTTAAAATACCTCTCTTCCCCTCCCAAGTAGTAGATAAGTAACAACATGCAGAGTCCCTTCCCATGTGTATGTCTGAGACCATCTATAGGACTGAATCCAAATGCAAGTTAGGCAAAGGGTTTGTGGATTCTGGAGTTGAGTTTGTTTGCAGACTAAGCATTTTGTTACTTGATAAAGTGTGGGAACTGATGGCTGATGACCCTGTAAGGCCTTCAGACAGCACCAAAGGCTGGTTGACATTGCTATGGGTGTGTAAAAAGCTTAGTTCTGTGAAGTGTATGCTGAAGTATATTCAGAAATGATACATAAATGCCTATACCGGTTAAAGCACTTAATATATATTATGTATTAAACTGGTAAATAAATAGTTTCGTACTGTGTATCACTTGCTTTCTTCAACCAAAAAGAAGGCGTGATGATCATATTTTGGAAGGCATTACCATATTTCATGTCATCTTTTTAAGATGAGTATGAGCAGTTTTTGAGAGATCAGTCTATCACACAGCACTAGAAATTGATTTAATTGTATCAAAATGTGGGCAGAAAAGGTAGGAGGTAATATGAGATGCTACAGGAATATCCTTAGGATAGTCTTAAACATACTGAAGTGCTGGTGAAAAAGACCTTTATGTAGTAGAGTTTTAAAAGAGTAAAAAAACCTCATACAATATTGAAGAATAATTATCTGTCAGTGTCCATGGAATTTATTACTGGCTGTATACTCTCGTCTTGGAAAACATGTTACAAAGTAGATGTAAGGAAGAATAAATGATGATACGTGAAAACAAGGGCACTCCAGTGAACTGGAGCTGTTAACATTACTGAAGGAACAATAGTAGACTATAGGCAAAGGATGTATTTTCATGTGAGGTGGGGAACAGTGTGAATTTTCAAACTAGTATTATAAGCTGCCCTATATGTTCTTAAAAGCCTAATGAGTGCATGTGGGAGTTGCATTGATTTTAGAGCTTCTTGTGGAGTAAGACCCTGTTGAGGAATGATGGAGCTGAGCTCAATGCTGTCTGTTAGTCTTCATTCACAAGGTACAAGATCTGCATTCAGCTCTGAAGTCTCCTGCAGGCATAGAAAACTAAAGCTTCTTACGCCTCTGAAAAGTAATTTAACCACCAGCTCCACAGAATAGTCTAGGGCAAACTCTCTATTAATGCAACATCATTTTGAGAAAATGAATTCACTGTGAAGTCTCTCCCAAAATTTAGAGTTTACCTCACTCATCTGGAAGGAATGGATTCCAAGACCTGTTTGAATCAGTGTTTTATATTTCTTAGCTAAAGATGGGGATGTACTACTGCCATTGTATGATGACAGAATACCTGGTTTATCTATGCTAATGATGGTTAGAAACAAGCTAATTGTAGAGTATTTCAAAGTTGTAAGCAGCACATGCCTGAGAACCATGATTTGAATAGGGAATTTTGAAGCCAGGATATTCTAGGATTATGAATTGCCAGGTGGCAATAGAACAAGTAATGAAGTACTTAAAAGATTGCATGCAGACACATAAAATGACAGTGTCTGTGTTTTCTTATGGATTTCTTCCATAATTTATGTGCTTCCCTGTCTCATCTGTAAAAAGGAAATAACACTTCCTGTAAGGTTGAAGACTTTAGGTGACTCAAGACTGTATTGATGATGGACAGCTAATAAACTAGGTCCAATTTTAGAGAATGTTTTTTTTCCTAGAACATCATCAATACTATGGCATGAAGTAGTTGTCTAGACTGGGCTGTATATCTCAAACAAATGAGTAAAATCACTTCCTCATTAGGTTAGGTGGACATAAAACTTGGAAGCAGTCTGTATTGTTACAGAATATTTGAAGAGCAAGTTGTTCTCTTATTCAAGAGAATCCTTGGGAAAAAAAGTACATTGTCCTTCAACTGATAAGATTTTATTTGAAAAGGTGAGACCCCCCCCAAAGACCTAACCCCAGTTAAATCTTGCAAACAAAATATTGTGATATGCTGTAGTACTTAAACAGTTGCTGCCCAACTTTCATGAATATAGTGTTCTATATTAGTTATTACATTCCTGTATCAGTACCAAAGAACCACGTATTTGTCATCTGTAGGATGGTTGCATTATGTTACTACAGAATTGTGAGTTTAGATTTACAATCTTTAAATGTAGGTTTTTATTATAGACATGCACTATTATTTTAAACAAAGATGTATATTTACTCCCATGGTTTTGAGTGTTCAGCTTGTTTGCTATTACATTGGAGGCTAGTACCTTGTCTTGAAAAAGTGGATCATGTTGAATGTGTTATGTTACTATCAGGATGCAGGAGCTGGGACTGAAAAACAATCCAGAGTATCACAAAAGGACCAGATTTTAACTGTATACATTACAGTTGTGGCAGCAATGATTTTCTCAAAAACTTGAGAGAACTGGGGTGATAATGCCTTTAAACATTGATACACTCTGACTTGTATAAAGGAATGGCTTTATTAGTAAAACTAAAATGCTGAATAATCCAGCTGTAAGATAATTTGCACCTTTACTTGTTCTTTGTTGAATCTATAGAGCAAGTGTTTGTATGTCCTTCCCACAAAGGAAATCCAAACAATAAACCAAACGCAAAATAGCTCATGTTCATGTTTGTGTGTGCAAGCCCAGGTGATGAATGTACTTTGGAGGATAGTTGATAATCAAAGGGACATGTGGTATATGCAAGATCTATGGAAGCAATTACGGGGAAGAGGGAAATGAACTGTGTTTCATAGAAAAGATCAGTAGAGCTGCTGTAAGCAAGCTGTATGCTTTTCTCCTATCAGCAGATCTTTTTTGTTTGCTTGTTAAGACAACTGAGGCTTTTCTAAAGGGTAACTTAAAGCACTGAACAGGAGAAGGAAGGTGTTGTTCTTGAAAAATGACAAATAATGGACAAACAGCTGCTTCTGAAAACATACAAATTCATGCTTAGAATCATAGAATAGTTAGGGTTGAAAAGGACCTTAAGATCATCCAGTTCCAGCCCCCCTGCCGTGGGCAGGGACACCTCGCACTAAACCATTATATGTGCACAGTTGGAATATCATGTTAAGATACCTGTGTGAAAATATTTCTGCAGATGTTTTCTAAAACCTAACAGTGATATAACATCCAGAACATTGATATTTAAAACTTCTTTTTTTATGGGTATTTTTAGTAGCGTAGCACTTTGTAGGAATAACCTGTGAGCATCTATTTTAAAATCAAAATGACATGATTTTTTCTAGAGCTTTTTAATTTACAAATTGCTTACACTGTTTTAGTGTTCATGGGGGAGCCCTTGCTCCTATATTCAAGGAAGTACTTCCCTCTACACACCTGTATTGTACTTTGTTTAGTTGTACTTTGTACTTTTTATTGTAGTTAAGCACTAGATAGCTAGTCGTAACAATGACCTTGAAAAATAACCTCTTAAGTTTTAAGCTGTTTTACATCTGAGAAACCTGAAGCTCTGTGGTTATGTAAGCTGACATAACAAATAAGCAAGTAAGTGACTGAATTGAAATGGAAGCTTGGGAGCTTATACAATTTTCTGTAGTTCTGCACCAGTCCTTGTTTTAGGAAGCCTGAATTGTTTTCAAATTGTAAATTCTTCCTCTGAAAATAAACAGTATAGGTTGAAGTGCTTTGTTTTGACAAAGACCATTACTGTGTAACATAATCAGATATAAGAAAGTATATGAAGCTTATTCAGTTATGGATGTATGGCTGAGGAGTTTTGTGTGATGGTATTTTAGGCTGACTGTTCCAAAAATTACTGTATATCATTCAGTGATAAGGGGGCCTCTGTCAATGCACGTGTAAATGCCAGTATAGGTTAGAGGTTGATGAATGCTTAAGAGGATTGATCTTGAAAGGTGTCCTTAAATGAGCCAGGGCATCAAAGCTGGACTGAGTTTGTAGTTAGTCTATCTTGTTTTTAAGGGGGGAGGAAAGGACAGTGGGGATGGATGGGAATCAAGCAAGCCATGTTGGATGGGGCTTGGAGCAACCTGATATAGTGGAAGGCGTCCCTGCCTGTGGCAAGGGGGTGGAACTAGATGGTCTCTAAGGTCACTTTCAACCCAAACCATCCTATGATACTGAGTTCACAAAACCTGTTTATTAACAGGAACACTTCTGGATGATTTTATTTTCTATGCTTCACAAGTGCACTTACTGCATTTGGGGTTTTTATGCATTCAGAAATCTGCTGTTTAACATAAAACTCTGAGGTGAGAGGTAGCTGAATGTAAGCACAATATTCCTTTAAAGTTAGGTATTTTTTATTAATTTGATTGCATTTATGAGTAGCAATTGGACTGGAAAGCAGAGCCAGTGCATGTTACAATGATGGAGGCTTGCAGTGTTGCCCTGCGATGGAATTTGAGAACATCTTCCTCTGAAATTCTACTTTGCATTGTCTTGATAGTTTGAGGTCATGCTCTGTAAGGATACCTACTTTAACCTGTGGTTAAAGTTCTTGCCTACTAAAGACATTCATTTAAAGAGTCTAAGCAGTATTTTGTCACATCACCTGTGTCTCTTCAAAGTTGCTATTTTTTTATCATTCTGATAAATTGGACTTTTTATTCCTATCTGACAGTAAAAACCACAGCAGATGAGGGATGTGCTTTAACTCATTTTAAGCTTTAACTTTTTTTCAGTGGTGATCAAGGAAAGCATTGTGCAATTATGTGATATTCTTGCTTATGTTGGAACTTTCTAATCTACAAGTTTCCTTATTGTTGGTATGTAATTCACGGGGTATGGAGGTAAATTATTGTGCTTCAAGACTGGGAGAATGACAAAACGAACATGTGCTATTTTTGGTGAGATGAGCATAGCCACACAAGATCTTCAGTAGAAGAAATACTCTTTGTTGTTCTCCTAGTTGTACCATTGCAGGCCTAGGCTTCAGTAATGTGGCTTACTTTGGTGCTACCTGAAGGCATACTTGTTTTGAATAAAACAACACTTTTTGACAAGGGAAGTTCTTGGATATCTCATGCTTAAAAATCTACAAATTATCAAGCAGCAGCAACTTTTTGGGTTTCCTCCCTGCTGAGAACTCTCTCATTATGATTTTGAGTCTTTGACACTTTCAAGTTCTATGTTCAGTGTTGTGTGGTGGTTGTTTTTTTTTTTTTTTTTTGGTTTGCTTACAGACCAGAAATATTTAGACAATGTCAACTTACAACAAGTTCTGCAGCCTCATCTTCAGTATATCATGTATTGATGAAGTATACATGTTCTTATAACACAGCTTAAATGATCAGATGCCTTTATTTTGTGCTTGTTCTTGGTTTTAAGCACAACTGATCATCCTTTGTTGAATTCTTTGTTCTTTGCTCATTACATCCTCATGGTACGATATACATGCCTTAGAGTTAAGATGTTCTAGTCTAAAAGAATGTGTCATCACTTCCATATGAAAGTGGAAAATGCTGTTAAAAATTTGGATGGCAATGTCTGGGAGCTGCAGCCATGGCTCTGAAGGGAATTACAGGACTGAAGTTAGCAGGTTTATGTATAAGGCCGTTGCTGTACAGAAAAAGTTGTACATTCTGGTGAATTTATGCTAGCATTATATATTTCTGTTTGTGCAAGTGCTCAACAGGGTAAGCTTGTAATACTTTTCAGGGCACCTCTGTTCTAGATTTCAGTGGTAACTTGGGTTACAGGCTGCATAAATCTGCTTGCTGCTGTAAATCTTAAGGCTGGATGTTTTTCATAACAGGTATGGGAGTTCTTGATGATACTCTCTGTGTTTAAGATTATCAGAAGGAATTTCCTCTCCCCACCCAAAGTTGAATTTTGCTTAGTCCAGATTCACTTGTCAGTGCTTTGGGGTTTTGTGTGCATATATGCTTTATGGCTCCTAAGTTATTCACTCAGGCAGCAAAGAGAAAATTGTATAGAATTTATGTAATGAATTGTTGAAGACTGTAGTTATCTTCTGGCACTTTTAAAATCAAGATTTTAGGGTGTTCTCCTGTGATAAGAATGCATTGATTATACGGTCAGTTCTCATAGGTGTGATTTATTTACATTAGTGTTGCACTCAGAAGGAAAAATAATTATTAACAGCCTGTTTTTAGTTTGTGTTGTGGTTCCAAATATTTTCCTCAAGTTACAGACATTTGAGGGAATGTTCTCCATAAGGAAGTTTTATGCGTGTGAAGAAAGGGAAATGCTAACTTCTGTTCAAGCAGAAATCCCTATTCTCTCTTAAAATATTTTCAACTTATCCTTGTCAGAATCTTCTTTAGGGGAAAAAAACCCAGTTTCTATTATGAAATCTCTGGGAGCTTTACTGTGTTTGGATGCAGAAAAGAAATTCAAATCTTACTCTGGAACAGAATGGGCATGGGAAAAGCAAAACAATAACTAGACTATGGCGTGTGACAGGGGGTTGGAACTAGATGATCTTAAGGTTCTTTCCTACCACAACCATTCCACGATTCTATGTGACCATTGTGTTTGAGTAGTTGGTGTTTGAATTTATGCTGAAGAGCACAGAAGGAAAAACATTCAGGGTGAATGTTCCGGCTTTTATTTGATGTAGGGTATGTGCTGAGGGGTAGGAGAAGAAAATCTTCGAGGAAGTGTGGGTTTTTTGTACAACTAATATGAAATATGAATATTGGATTCCATGTCTAAGCCTGTGTCTGTTGCTTTTTTGAACTAATGCAGCACCTTATTTTATTAATTCTCCTTCTGTTTGTAGCAAAGTAGCAGTGTCTGCATTACTTGGTAGTGATACATGTATGTCAGGAATGACTGAAGGTATCAGTGTCATGGGAGACACTTATTTCTCAGCTAATCTTTCTGTTGTCGGGCAGTAGGTGTAACTTGATGTTCTAGGAATCAAGCTACAGTCGTTTGTAGGGGTCCAGAATTGTTATAAAAGTGCATTTAGTTGTCGGATCTAGTGACAGTGATGCCAGGACCATATCTGAAGCAGAATTCTGCTGTTTGTGTCTAATGGACTGAATTTGCAGGATTGTATGAATAAAATGGCTTATTGTATTAGATAATTGACAAATTCACCTGACCAGTATCAGCAGTTAAAACCATTAAATCAGAAAGTTTTTAATTATATGTAGAGGGCCATTTCTGATTGAAATGTGTGGTTACTGAGCATCTTCCAGAGACTTCAAGGTTTTCTGCATGGGGAGCAGGGGGAACAGGTAGAAAAGAAGTCAAGTTTACAAAGACCAATAGATTTGATCAGCTCTCCAGTTTCAGATAAAAATATACACTTTGGTTAGTGCACATCCTGCCACTTTTAGCCGGAGTTTCCTCTCTGAGGTATTTCATTCTGTTTGGAAGGATCCTATTGAGAGGGTTACTCTGTCCAGTTCAAAGACTAAAGATCTTTGCAAGCTCACAAATTGTATCCAACAACTCTGAACTGTTAGTAGCCACATTATATTAGAACTGAAATTTTCAAAGTGCAGCCTGTGAGAATGGAGTGATCTGGATGAATTAAAGCTCAGTATTTGATGCTGGAGTCTGTTTTTTGTTTCTTCCTGAGCTATCAAATCTTAGGGAAAAGCAATTTGAAAGCAAATAAATGCCCAAACAATCAATAAATGTAAGATCATCATGGAATTTTGAGGGGAAATATAAAACAATGAATCAAAGAAAACTCCCTTGCAAAATGGCAATCAAATTGATTTTTTTTGTAAGCTCTGAAATGAGTACTTAGGGATCATCCCTATTTAAAAGCTGCCATGTGGTAGTGAGCTTGAGAATTTCATTTCTGTAAAAAATGCTTTAGGGTTTTTCATATTGCTTTACAGTAAATCACATGCTTTCTTTTCCTATATCTTTTACTGCTTTATAAATCTTCAGAGAAGTTATGAATTTGTTTCATATTGCTGTGTTGTGATAAAACTGTTTATTATGTCCAAAATAGAGGTAATTGCATCATCTAACTGGGAGGAGAGGTGGACTGATTGTGGGGAAACACAAATAGCATTAAAAGTTAAGAGACAAGAGGAAAGATTTGTTACTTAAGCTGTACAAGCAATGCAGTACTCCTGAAATGCAGGACCAAATATGTATCTTGTTTTGCCGTTAAGTTAAATAATAATTGTAAATTACAATTTACATGTAAAGAAAAATGTCTAATTGACAGATGAATTCATAGCACCCTTCATAGCATAGCTGAAACTTTACCTCTGCTTTGTCACTTCTTGTTTCAGCTACTGCAGTCTTGTTTCCTTCTGAGCTGCCTCCTCGCCAACACTGGAGAGGAGATAGCTGAAATAAAGTACTTTGTGCATGACTTAAGATTTCCCTCAGCCAGTTGTGATTCTTACAAGGACTCCTGCTCACTTCTGTTCTTCCATAAAGGGGAAGAAACAAACTATGCAACCCCACCAGAGTTCCTCACAATTTAGAAGACTGACAATAATATTTAGGTTGTTTCTAACCTGTAATTTTGTTGCTGCAGATTTTATATATATCTATAAATGGAGTTCAGTGATATTGGAGAATGTTCACTCTGGGTACAAGTTTACAAGTATGAACCACCACCTCACTGGTGATGGTCCTTTGCCACCAGTGCACAGTTATTTCATCAAATGATGTGTTTGAGTATCAACTGAACTATCATTGTAAATCTAAGATAAAATTAGTGATTTAGATTATTCATACAAGAAAATAAGTAGGACTTGTAAAGTATGGGGTGTTTTGTTTTATAATTCTCTGGTTATCATCAAAGGTCTGTTACTTTCTCTGTTACTTTCTTTTTGTTAGAATTCCTTTTTCTTCTCTAGATGAATGTTGCAGTTGTCTGAAACTGCTAAAAAGTTATAACCCTATGCAATGGGGTAAAGTGGTAAGTCCTTAGGGAGGAGAGAACAGGGTAACAGGGAGTTTTTAGTTTACCAAAACCTAAAAATGTGACCAACATTGAGAATGAAAATTAAATATTTGAGCTGGCAAGTTTGAATGAACATGGATGTTGAGGTTTGTTTACTATTTCTATTATGGCTCAGTCTTCCTGCGACATTATTTGGCCTTGCATTAGAAATTGCAATTAGCAATTATTTGTTGTGAAAATGATTTGGTTCTTGTGATATGTTAATTTATAGTGCTGTTTGTAGCATATTATAATTTTCTGTTATTTAAATGTAAGCTATTAAAATCATTGGGTGCTTTTGCCTCAGTTTGTGAAATTTTATTTTTAACATGAAGCTTTCTTGATGGTGCCCAGTTCCTGAAGTATTGTACTTTTGTTTTGTTTTGATTTTTTCCTTTTCAAGTGTTTTGATTTATTTTCTAATGCCTTGCCTGCCTTCTCAACATTCTGGCAAGTTGGGATTAATTAAAAAGGCTTTTCTGTAAAGCAGCAGGGATTTGTGTGAGTTTAAAGGCGAAGTCTTGCACATGAAAGCAAAATATTTCTAAACCAGATTTGTATCTATGGGTGAGTGTATATATCTAGCTCTATATGTATGTATCTACAAATAAACTTGAAAATAGACATAAAAGACCAGGTTCTGTTCAGTTGGTTGTTGGATTTGAAGCATCTATGTGAGTATTGCAAACCTTCCCTTATCTGAAGTTAGTGTCTCTAATCATTGCACTGCTGAATGAGAGTGGGAAGGATGAGGAGGAAGAGTTTCATCTTATGTGCTCATATTTGAAGATAAAATCACTGCCACTGCAATTCTATGTGCTGTGTTTCCAGATTGCCTATTAAGATCACTGAGGAGTTCGTTAGATTCATATGTTGGGGTTGATGTGACATCCAACTTCGGCCCAGGCAGTTATATCCTTTTATTAATGCCTTTAAACGTAGCTGTCAAAGAGTTCACAAGCTGTGATATGGGAGAAAAAAACAAAGTGGCTGTTCAAAATAGCTGTCTCCAGGACTGGACAGTGAGGCTAAGCTTTTTGAGGTGCAATTTAGGCTTGAGTACTGCTTTTACCCTACTTGAGTCTACAAGTTATTTTCTTCCTTTCCTGCCAGATTTCTGTCTGTTGTTACCAGCCAGAGTGATTTGGAATTGCTGGCTGTTGACATCTCTGTAAAGGGTCTTTATTTTTTCCCTCTGTTCCCCCAACCTTGCAGAATTACCACACTAGTCTGTGAACTCTATTTAAGGGCAAAGGCAGCAGTCGTTTGCAGGAAGCTAAAAGTTGTGTGTGAAAACATAATATAATGCTTCTATGTTTTTAAATTGTTGCAGTAAAATAAAGCCTTGGTTACCTGTATGTGATAAACACAAAATTCCCATTATTACGCTTGAGGATGTCTTATATGGAGAGAGTTAGTTGTTTGAAAAGTAAAAGAACAGAAACCTATCTCAAAACCTTGCAAGCATCTCTAGCAAAAAAAAAAAAAAGCATGAAACTTGAGCAGGTATTTTTTTCAAAGCATGCTTTGATTACTTTGTGTGATTTAGATAGAGTTTACTAAAGATTCTTCTTACACCATGGTCTCGAACTCTCTCAAGTGGCAATATTTTGTGACTAAATATGCCATAAACATGTTCAGCGGTTCTTGTATCTTGCATTTCTGACAGACTGAATTTAGACTGTTAACTATATTTGTTCATGCAGTCTCCTTATACTTGCCTCTTTTTGTGTGCATGTAGTTTGTTAGACAAAAGAGCTGATCTTTCTCCATTTCATTTTCCTTTTAGCCTTTTCCCTTTATGACAGGATAAGTAAATGTCCTCTTGTAGGCTCTTATTTCTTTTAATCACTCAAATAGCATGCTCTGGTCATGTTCCAGTTTAATCTTTTCTCTTCTGTTTCCTGAATATGGCTTCACTTGTCTCTGTGATACTGTTTCTGCCTGACCGCTTATCGAAATCTCACATCTGTATCACTGATGGATCTCTGGAAATCCCACACTGTAGGATCATTTCTGTCCTTTTTTCCCCTCCTGGCTGTGTCCCATTGGTGACCTCCAGTCATTCTGCTGTTTTAATAATCTTCTTCCCTTTCCAATGGACCCGTTAAAATTATTCCCCTCACTTCTATGTGCATGATTTTACAGATTAAATTACTAAATTTAAGCTCTTCTGTGTTAGTCCAGCGTCAGCATCACCTGTCACCATTCAGGCTGAGATTTTTTCTCATGGGCAATCCATTAATCTCAGTTCAATCCAGCTTCTTACTTGCATTATGGTTCTCATATTAACTTGATCTCTAGGTTTAACTAATTGCATAGATATTATTGAGTCTTCACATAATGGTAATTTTCTTTATAGTCGCTTTATCAAAGGTAGTGTGTGATGTTAATAAATTTATGATGCCCTTTATTCTACTTTCACCTCACATCCATATTTTTAGATTAAGCTATGAATATGGAAATAATGAGAATCCAGACTAATAGGTCCTATTAATTCTGAGCAATTTCTTCCCTTTTTGCATTGCATTTAGGTACAATATTTGCTAGAATATGAGAAATGGTATAATTTAATATATTTAATAGCTTACCGCTTAACTTGGAAGTTAATGTCTTGGGTCTTTTTGTTTCCTGGTGATCTTGCATAGAGATTCTTGTCAGTGTTCTGTTAGGAAAATAATTTTGTTACTACTAAAATTGTGATATTACTTAATTCTGTACACTTCCTGCTGTGAGCTGTCTTGCTTTTGCAAGATTATATTTTACATCATTATCCTGAGGGAAAACGGTCAATCTTTAATTTCTGTTGCCTCATGCTTCCTGGTGTTTTTGATGATTGACAGGTTTACAATCCTATATATGTAAATATGTGTATGTATATGTGTGCATCTGTGTGTATGTATATGCACACACTCATACAAACAGATGATCTCACAAACTGCTTAGCTAGAACATGATTTTTCTCCAATCTGGATAAGAATTGGTTCTTACAGGGTTTTGTGTTCCACGTTAAAGCTCAGATGTTCTGGTTTTATGGTTGACTGCCTTGTCATGCATACATTTCTTAATAAAAAAAGTGGAATTAGAACAGGAAGTAATGCTGGCGAAGGTATCCCAGTAGATTTTTTAAGATGTAATTGGGCAGGGAAGCGTTCCAACCGCCTCATCGAGAGGACTCGCCTGGAGTACAGGAGGGGGAAGGAGTGCTGAGGGACGTAGATGGATTGATTGACCAGATAGATCATGGTTACAACACGATCTAAAGCTGTAGTGAGTACTAATGTGGGTATCCAGACTGAGCCTTCCTGCAGACATGCAGCTGTGCAGGTCCCTGGCTGCAGCGAATGCCTGAGCCTGGCACTTGTATTGGAGGGAGCCAGTGATACTGCTTGTGTTCGCTGTGAGCAAATAAATGACCTGCTCAGGCAGGTGGCTGAACTGAGGGAGGAGGTAGAAAGGTTGAGAGCCATTAGAGAGTGTGAAAGTGAAATAGATTGGTGGAACCACACCCTAAGGCAAGGGCAGAGGGAAGTGGTTCAACAAGCTATGGATCCCCTTCCCTCCTACCATCAGACAGAAGGAGAGAGCTTAATGGACAAGGATGGATGGAGGGAAGTTCCTCCTCGGAGAGGTAAGCGAAAACCCTCACAATCCCTTCCTCCCTCCCAGTTGCCCTTGAATAACAGGTACGAGGTCTTGGAAATTCAGGGCCAGGTGAATGGAGATGGTGAGGCAAATCTATCTAGTGAGTCACCCAGGGCTAGTCACTCACCCACATACCTCAGAACTTCCCCAACCAAGAAGAAAAGAAGAGTAATTGTGGTGGGTGACTCCCTTCTGAGGGGAACAGAAGGGCCCATTTGTCGACCGGATCCACCCCACAGGGAGGTCTGCTGCCTGCCTGGGGCTCGGATTAGAGATGTTAAAAAGAAGCTCTCTGAACTGGTGCAGCCGTCTGACTACTACCCACTGCTGGTTTTTCAGGTTGGCAGTGACGAAATTATTACGAGGAACGTAAGGGCGATGAAGAGAGACTACAGGGCCCTGGGACGGCTGGTTAAAGGGTCTGGAGCGCAAGTGGTGTTTGCCTCCATACCTGTTGCAAGCGAGGGTGAAGGGATATATAAGAAGACTCTGCAGGTTAATGTATGGCTACGTGACTGGTGCCAAAGGCAGGGGTTTGGGTTTTTCAGTCACGGGCTGCTGTATGGGATACCTGGTTTGCTGGTGACAGGCGGGATACACCAGTCCCAGAGAAAAAAAAGGGTTTTGGGGCAGGAGTTAGCAGGGCTTATTGACAGGGCTTTAAACTAGTTATGAAGGGGGGAGGGGATTTAACTGGGCCTGTTGGGGACAAGCCCAAGAGGAACATGCTAGGGATTGAAGGATGGCGGGCTAAGGAGGACTATCAATCTCTTGTTTCACTTGTGGGAAAGGATAGCTCTTTAGACCCTGTCCCGCAGGGGAAAAAGGGTACTAGGACTGGCTCCCTGAAATGCCTGTACACCAATGCACGCAGCATGGGGAATAAACAGGAGGAGTTAGAAGTCTGTGTGCGGGCTAAAGGTTATGATCTGGTGGCGATTACAGAGACATGGTGGGACAGTTCACATGACTGGAATGTGGTCATGGATGGCTATGTCCTTTTTAGGAAAGATAGGTCAGCGAAGCGAGGTGGTGGAGTTGCTCTTTACGTGAGAGAGCAACTAGAATGTATTGAGTTCTGTCCGGGGTCGGATGAGGAGCAAGTGGAATGTCTGTGGGTACGAATCAAGGGGCTGACTGGCACGGGTGATACAGTTGTGGGGGTCTATTACAGACCTCCTGATCAGGACGAAGGAGTTGATGAGGCTTTCTACAGGCAACTGGAAGTAGCCTCGCGACTACATGCCTTAGTCGTCGTGGGGGACTTTAATTACCCCGATATTTGCTGGAAGACTCACACAGCCAGTCATTCACAGTCTAGGAGGTTCCTCGAGTGCATTGATGATAATTTCTTAATGCAAATGGTGGACGTACCAACTAGGGGAGCAGCGCTGCTAGATTTAGTACTCGCCAACAAGGAGGGTTTGGTCGAAGTGGTGACGGTCAATGGCAGCCTTGGCTGCAGTGACCATGAGATGGTGGAGTTTAGGATCCTGTGTGGGAGGAATAGAATACCTAGCAAAGCCACAGTTCTGGATTTCCGAAGGGCCAACTTTGGCCTCTTCAGTCAACTGCTAAGGGAAGTCTCATGGGAAAGTGTACTAGGCGGTAAAGGGGCTCAAGATAGTTGGTTAGCATTCAAGGACCGCTTCTTCCAAGCTCAGGATCGGAGCGTCCCAATGAGTAGGAAGTCAAGTAAGGGATCTAGGAGACCGGCGTGGTTAAACAAGGAGCTGCTGGGCAAACTCAAGTGGAAAAGGAGAATCTATGGATTATGGAAGGAGGGGCTGGCCGCTTGGGAGGAATATAGGACAGTTGTTAGAGGATGTAGGGAGGCAATTAGGACAGCTAAGGCCTCCTTGGAACTCAATCTTGCTAGTCGGGTTAAAGACAATAGAAAGGGCTTCTTCAAATACATAGCAAATAAAACTAACACAAGAGGCAATATAGGCCCACTGCTGAACGAAGTGGGTACCCTGGAGACAGAGGATATAAAGAAGGCAGAGGTGCTGAATGCCTTCTTTGCCTCTGTCTTTACTCCTGCAGACTCTCCCCGAGGGCCCCGGATTTCTATAGCCCCAGAAGGAGTCAGGACAAAGGAGGAGTTTGCTTTGGTAGATGAGGATTGGGTTAGGGATCAGCTATGCAAACTGGACATCTGTAAATCGATGGGTCCGGATGGAATGCACCCACGGGTGCTGAGGGAGCTGGCGGAGGTCATTGCTAGGCCACTTTCCATCATCTTTGGTAAGTCGTGGGAAACGGGCGAGGTGCCTGAGGATTGGCGGATGGCAAAGGTCACACCAATCTATAAGAAGGGCAAGAAGGAGGACCCGGGTAATTATAGACCGGTCAGCCTTACCTCCATCCCTGGAAAGATGATGGAACAACTTATTCTTAACTCCATCACTAGGCATATCAAGGATGAGGGGGTCATTAAGAACAGCCAACATGGTTTTATGAGGGGGAAGTCATGTATGACCAACCTTATAGCCTTCTATGAGGAAGTGACTAGGTGGAGGGATGATGGTAGAGCGGTAGATGTAGTTTTTCTTGATTTCAGTAAGGCATTTGATACTGTCTCCCACAGCATCCTCATAGATAAGCTAAGGAAGTGTGGGCTTGACGATCAAGTAGTGAGGTGGATCGAGAACTGGTTGAAAGGAAGAAGGCAGAGAGTTGTGGTCAATGGCGCAGAATCTAGCTGGAGGTCTGTGACTAGTGGAGTTCCTCAGGGGTCGGTGCTGGGACCGGTGCTGTTTAATATTTTCATCAATGACCTGGATGAGGGAACTGAGTGCACCCTCAGCAAGTTTGCTGATGACACAAAACTGGGAGGAGTGGCTGACACACCAGAGGACTGTGCTGCCATTCAGCGAGACCTGGACAGGCTGGAGAGTTGGGCGGGGAGAAACTTGATGAAATTTAACAAGGGCAAGTGTAGAGTCTTGCATCTGGGGAAGAACAACCCCATGTACCAGTACAGGTTGGGGGTTGACCTGCTGGAAAGTAGTGAAGGGGAAAGGGACCTGGGGGTCCTGGTGGATAGGAGGATGACCATGAGCCAGCAATGTGCTCTTGTGGCCAAGAAGGCAAATGGCATCTTAGGGTGCATTAGAAAGGGAGTGGTTAGTAGGTCAAGAGAGGTTCTCCTCCCCCTCTACTCAGCCTTGGTGAGGCCGCATCTGGAATATTGCGTCCAGTTCTGGGCCCCTCTGTTCAAGAAGGACAGGGAATTGCTTGAAGGAGTCCAGCGCAGAGCCACAAAGATGATTAAGGGAGTGGAACATCTCCCTTATGAGGAGAGGCTGAGGGAGCTGGGTCTCTTTAGCTTGGAGAAGAGGAGACTGAGGGGTGACCTCATCAATGTTTACAAATATGTGAAGGGTAGGTGTCAGGATGATGGAGCTAGGCTTTTTTCAGTGATATCCAGTGATAGGACAAGGGGCAATGGGTGTAAACTGGAACATAGGAAGTTCCACGTTAACATCAGGAAGAACTTCTTTACTGTAAGAGTGACAGAGCCCTGGAACAGGTTGCCCAGGGGGGTTGTGGAGTCTCCTACACTGGAGATATTCAAGGCCCGCCTGGACAAGTTCCTGTGTGATGTACTGTAGGTTACCCTGCTCTTGCAGGGGGGTTGGACTAGATGATCTTTTTAGGTCCCTTCCAACCCTTGGGATTCTGTGATTCTGTGATTAAGTAATTCAAGGCTTGCTTAGAGTTCTTTGTTAGATATGATGATTTTAGCCTCACTTGAAATTTGAGGAAATCTTAATTGTGACTTGAATTTCCACCTTACAAAGCAATTTTTATGTTGGCTATAAGATAAATAGCCCAAGATTCATCTCCATTGCTCCATAAATTTGAATTATTTCAAACAGAAAATGTGCTGAATACTACTGAAAACACACGCATTCCATGTCCCTTCCTTATTTGCTTTCTATCACTTACCTTAATTATTAGTTGTGTAAATGAGACTGTGAAATACTTCATAAGATGCTATGAAATGAACAAACAGTAACTGTCATTTGAGAGTAAGTTTTAACTGGCAATAGCGAAGAAATAATACTTATCTATAACAGGTATATGATCCCATGGCAGGTATTTTGGAAAGTAATTTCTAAAGATGAATTATTTCTGGGCTTGTGTAGTTATTAAAGGTAACAGTTTAATCAGTGCATTTGACTAATCTTCGTTGCAGATTACAGCTGAAGTGCTAATGAGTTAAGTACAGCTGCTTTGGCTTTCCAGTATGTCCATATGAATACTCAAATTGATAGTGGTACGTCATGCGTCTTCTTTTTTCTTTCCTCTAAAAAAGTAGTCACTGGTGGCAAATTTAAATGGAAATATCTAAGACTAGAGGATCTTGCATATGGACTAATTAAGTACTTTTAAGTACTAAGTTTAACTATGCAGTTTGTCCAATATGAAAAGCTTTGGTGGTGTTATATGCTCCAGTAACGTTCCCTTTGTTAAGCATCTACACACCTGTTACATCTGATTTAGTATTTCTGGTTGACATGTTGTTTAAATAAGTATTTATATTGGGATTGGTTGGCGGAGGAGAGATTAATTATGATTTTATTACATGATTTTTACTAAATTCCTTCCTGAGCACAAGTAATATTTATATAGGAGAAAGTATTAATGTGTATATGCACTGCTCACAAATACCTGATATTCATGAATAGCACTCTTCTAAAAATGTATGAATGAGGGAAAAAATACATGCGTAATCTCTTAACCTCAGTTTTAGATGGTAAACTGTAGTTTTTCAAGACAGGTTGTTTTGTGTTTACTGACAAATCATTAAAAAAACCCCCAACAAACCAATCTGCTCTGTAATGCAAAGCAAATGTAAGTTTTTATGTCAGTGTACATCTGAAATATAAACTAACTTCTGAAATACAAACTAAGTTATCACTTTTGTGTGTTTCTGTTGATTTTTTTGTCAAAAGCCAAGAGTTTATTACTGCAGAAGGAGCCCTCCACCCACACTTGTAAGAAGAAAATAAATGAGCCTTGAATGGTTTTTAAAATTTGCTGTTGATTTATTTTACATGCTCATTAACTGTGACTCTAAGATCAGTGGATTAAAGGAATTTTAAAGGGAATGGAAACGTCTAACTAGAAAAAGTTGGCAGACGTTGGCAGACACAGCAGATAAACCCAGTATACACACTGTAAATCTGGGGTTTGTGGTTGGTGTTTTGTTTTTCTTTATTCATTTGTGAGTCTGAGCAAGTTGTTTGTCATTTAGAGCAGTGCGTAGCAGGCAGCTTTCTGGATGATGATGACTTTGATGTGTTTGGTTCACTAGCAGTGTCATGGTGAATCCCAAGATGTCTGTCATCCTGATGTTTTTATCTCAGTTTTAAAGGGGGAAAAACCTCAGGCAATGCAGAGAAGACTGATATTGTACTGGTTGTGAAAGCTGACTATTTCTACTAGATGCATGAGCCAGGGAATAGCTGTTGCTGATAACTGTGAAATACAGCAGCTGAGAGCATCTACTGGCAGCTTGAAATTTTGAGCCTTCACATAGTTTTGAATAGATGGCTATCTGAAACATCTGTAGTTATTCTCAGATGTTCAAATTCCTGATTTGGTAAAGTAACCATTCATAATCAGTTTAATGAAACACTAGCAGGAATGTTGGTCATTGTCCTGAGATGAGAAGACTTGGCTGACTTTACCTTTTTGCTTTGATTAAGCCGAGTGACTTCCCTTTCTGCATCCTTAGGGGGCCCATTTGCCTGATTATATAATTGAATTTTTTTCTTCCCCTTTGCAACATGCTTCTGCATTTCATGCAGAAATCCCTTTTGGCAATACCGGTATTGCACAGAGGATGCATGCTATCGTTGTTAAGGGTTGCTATATTAAGCTGGAATCAACAGCTTTTGCAAAGCTTGCAGCTTGTAAGTGATCTGTGACGTAATCTGTATGGAATAACGGCCCCACAGTGGTATTGCTTGAAGTTCTCTGTAACCTTCTTTTATAGTTAAGTTAATTTTATATTTATTTTAACCTTCTAATTTTTTTAGGAAGGCTGTGGGTTTGAAGTGGGGAAAGCAAAGACTATGCAGGCTTATGGTTAGACGAGTCAATGTACAAGATGCTCTATTTGGCCTTTCTTTCCAAGTTGAACCTTGCAGGTCTTGGGGATGGGAAGTCTTTGGCAACTGGGACTTTTCAATGTTGACCTAAATTATGCTGTCCATCCTTAATCTGACTTTTTATTTAATTTGTCTTTGACATCGTTGCTTTTTGAGGTCTCCTTCTGGATGGTTCTTTGCATCTTGTGCCTTCACTGCTGATTGTGTGGCTTTCTTGATATTTGTGTTTTTGTCTCCTTACTTGAAACTCAACTACTGTTACTGCTTCTTCAGTGTCTCATTGAATTATTTTCCTTCTCAAGGCTTGCAGAAATCATTGAAGCAACTATTCTTTATCCTTATTTAGCCATCATTCTCCATGTGATTGCTTGTCTGCAAGCTCTGTCTCTTGCTGCGGATTTTAAAATATCTTCTTCCAACTCAGCCTGTTTTATTTCTTTAAATAATCATGTCCGTTAATCTACTGAGGTTATCAGACACTTGTAAAAGCCTCTGAATGTCCAATAATTTACTACTGTAGTTAGTAATTTTTGCAAGTCTCTCAGGTGACATTATGATAGAGTTGTAAACTGTTGTTTCACCTGTAAATTAATCCAACTCTTACACTTGGAGATACTAAAATTAGTTTTTATCATAGAATCATAGAACGGTTTGGATTGGAAAGGACCTTAAGACCATAAAGTTCCAACCCGCTGCCATGGGCAGGGGCACCTCACCCTTGACCATGTTGCCTAAGGCTCTGCCAAACCTGGCTTTGAACACTGCCGTGGATGGAGCATTTACCACTTCTAAGGGCAACCTGTTCTAGTGCCTCACCACCATCACAGTAAAAAACTTCTTCCTTATATCTAACCTGAACTTCCCCTCTTTTAGTTTAAATCCATTACCCCTTGTCCTATCACTACAGTCCCTTATAAAGCTCTTGTTAGTGAATCCACTGATCAAGAATCAAAACTTTGCAGGTAGACATAGGAAAAACCAGTCTTTCACATACTCTTTCTTTAAAAGAAAGCCTTCAAGAGCTGTGCTGAAACAATTGTCATTTTCTCTTCCACAGAAATTCTAAGCCATGTAACGAAAATTATTCAGAGTGGGTTGTGTTAACATTAGTATTAAATTTAAAAGTAGCTATGGCGAATGAGTTGTGTGTTTTGGCTGCCTTCAGTAGAATATGCTGATAGTTTTTCAGTGCTTCTCTGGACTAGCTGAATGTCTGAATGTTAATGAATTTCCAGAAGCTTGTATGTCTAAAAACCTATGGTGCTGTACATCCTATTGATTGAGAAACATCTTCTGAAGAGCATGTCTACCGAGAACAGCAGTGTCACCTATTAGATTCTGTTGAGCATCTACCATTGTAGTACAGCATAAATCTGCAGAACATAATGTTGTAGCATCTGGGATATGTTAGAGTGTTTCCTGGTTTTTAGTAACTGATTCTAAAATAATTTCTGTGGTTTTCTTACAACTTGTTTCGTATCACAGTTGATCAATGATTGTGATAAATATGGAACATGATCCAATGTATCACTGAAAAAGTACTTTGAGAATGTGTTATGGCATTCAGGATTATTTGAACTTATTAAGTATGGGGCGTACTTTGTATGGAGGATTTGCTATATCTATTTTCAAGGATTTTGAGTGTGTTGTAGTCCATAATTCTTGCCATAGGGTTGTAAAATTATCATGCAATCTTGTTGAAGTAATATTTTTCCTGAATTTGACATTGCGATTTATTTTTCTTTTTCTTTCTCTAATGAAGAATGCTGGACAGCTGAGTCCTTGCAGCATTTTAGAACACTGCCATACTGCTGAGCATTTAAAGGTAATTCCAAAACTGGAATGCGTCAGACTTGGAATTCATGTATAACTTTCATTTTATAATAAATGTGTGGAAGAGGACTCTATTCAACCTAATTCATAAGAGGCATGGCTTTGCATTCTTGTCATGTCCATCATCAGAGGCTTCTTAAAACTGTTAAATCTTGTTTATGCGGACATTTATTTAAAGTGGCCTGTGACCTAACAATAGGTACTGACCACTTTTCTGATGGAATAGCAGGTGGCTACTCAGAGGTTCCTTATGTCTTATTCATATAGATTGGTATTCACTTGCGTCAACATATTAAATGTGTTACTAAAGATGGTTCTTTCCTGTTTTGGAACAGACATGTTACTGACCTCATTTGGGCTGTTACCTTATCTAGTAGATACAGCAAATGTATCAATCTTTTGTGTTGACTAAGCTGCTGTGTGTGGTGTTAAGGAAATCTAGACACAGGTGAGTAGTACAGATCTCAATAGCTGTGCAGAGCATGCAAAAAACCAAAAAGGAAGAACATGGAAACTGCTCATCTATACGAATGCATAATGACTCTGAAAGCTTACTAAAAAAAATGTTTTGACCCCTTCCTAGTTAGATATTGTCTGCTTAGCAGCTTAAACCTGCTTCTAAGAGTGATGCTTTCTGTTTTAAATAGTATTTTTGCGATTTAGCCACCCACTTAAGATTGGCCTGGCTTTCTCCACTTTTCCCAGTTGTTACCTGAAAGATCCCTCTTTCCTATTTTGGTGCATGCAAAGTTTCTTACGTGTTTATACCATTCTTCAATGAGTAGTGGAAACACTGATGAGAAGTATGTTCAGAACTACACCTTAGAAGTATTTAGCGCCTTCCAACAGGTTTTTGAAGCTGGGCTTTGCCCTGTCTTGCCCTTAAGACAGGGTCGGTTCTGTATGCATGCAAACCCATGCCGGAGGCAACATGCTCAGGGCATTGCTAGGGACGAAGAGCTCTGTGTGTGCATGATGAATTTAAAGAGAGTCCATACTGAGGCTGTGTTCTGTAGATTGTCTCGGTAGGAAAACCTGACACTGCTGTCAGTATCTGCCAGACTTAGTCCTCTTCCACACAGTGATCTTAGCCTAAATATGATTCTAAAGTGAGATTTTATTATGGAAAGTGTGGATACATTCTGCTGTGAATCAGTTTTTGATCACTAGTATGTAATTGAAACAACAATACAGTATTTGCATCCTCTTTGTAACAAGAGGTAACTCTTGCATATTATACCACAGTAACTGAGATGAGGACTATGTCTGTTTTCAAGTTCAGTAAGATTTTTACATCTCATTTTTTTGAGATGGTACAGGGTAAGTGTTGAAATTCAAGAAATACGAATAAATACTTCCACAAAGCTCACATACCAACTGAAAGCTTTTTAAAGCAGACCTGACAGTTTAAATTCCCTAAAAGTATGATATGTAAAATGATACACAGGTGCTATATAATCCTATCCTTATTAAATGGATTTGCAACCTAAGAACTTCTCTGAATCAGAACATTTGCATTCTTAGGCTGATTCAAGAAAAAGAATTTTAAATATAAAGGGATTAAAAACTTGTATTCCCAGTGACTTTGTAAGCATAGATTTAGTTTATTTTTCAACTCAGTGCAAAAGCAGACATTAGGCTGGCAATTCCTGAGCTCCAGGCTGAAGAAGCCATCTCAATCTTGCATATGCAGATGACTTGTTTAAAAAGCAGCTGTTTTATCAAGCTGGTTACTTGAGTGCGGGGAAAATGAGACAAAATCAAACTAATCTAGTGTCTCCCTTGGTCAGGAGATGAAAACCCAGACTACTGTCACTCAGGATTTGACTCCAAAGCCCCCAGGGTAGTTGAGTGCTACTTAATGGGATGGTACAGCCTGTGCTGTGCCAGCCACTTGGAGCTGAGTTGGTCAAAAGGTTCACGTTACAGCTTGTGGCTGGTTTCCAGTCAGGACAGAGAAATCAAGTGAAAAGATGCTCTGCTTCATTTTGGTTAGATGGGATTCAGAGTGGGAGCAAAATGAACTGTAGAAGATTGTGCCTTGTTCTGCCTCTCCCGGCTGGTACTCATTTATACAGCGTGTTCCGTATCTGGCACTTAGCTTTGGGGAATGGATGTGTTAAAGTATAAATGCAGGTGTGGATTTTGTGAACAGTGGACAAAAGTGAGCAAATTCACAGATCAAAATAAATACTTTCCACAAGTGTATAATTTATTTACTCAATATACTTGAGTAGTCTCAATTTACATAGGCACTGGAACTACCACGTTTTGATGAACACTTTTTCCCCTTTACTGAATTTCTTCCCCTAAATAAATTGTTTATCAAAATAGCTGTATTTTTAAATCCCAAGTCTTAAACTTTTCTCTCTTAAAGCAATGAACAAAGTGTCAGCTTCCTATTTGTAATTTTCTTCTCTGGAATTTTCTGTGGCTGTTTTATCTTCTGCAGTCATACAGGGGTGGTTTAGTTTCTTGCAGTTTTGAATTGAAGTTTATTTTGGGGATGACTCAACAAGCCCTCGAGCTCTTCTTAGGCTGGTGATAACCTTTCAGTTTCCTTACTGGAAAACAAGCCATGCTTGAATTTGAGTTTTGCTTTAACTGTAATATGTTCCAGTTTAATGACCTACTAAGAGTCCTATGAACAATGATGTCCTTGGAGAGCTGAGGTCAGGAGCGACTGAAGATAAGAGTGATGATTTAAGAGCATCTTCTGGTGACTAATCAAAGGCCAGAATAAATGCTTGTTTCGACTGTAGGGTGCATGCTTAGAAATGTATCTAGAAGTATAGCCTGGAAACAGATTTGATAGGTTTTGTACAGGGCAATATAGTAGAATATAGTTTTATCTTTAGCCTTTCTGCTCTAGAACATCTGTCCTCTCAACCCTCAGCTCTTAATCTCTTCTGTGGTTTGTAAGCATTGCTGAACAGATGCTTATGCTAGATAAGGTATAACAGAAGAGGACCGATAGCCAGAAACTCTGTCAGAAGTTTGAGGCTCAGCTGTGGTCTTAGGTGATGTAGTTTTTGTTCCTGAAACAGCCTTACATGACCTCTTGTGCATAACTCCACTTGCAACTGGTTCAATTGTAACACTCTGGTTCTAGCAAGACCTTGGTTTGGAAACAGTCTCATGTCGAAAGAAGACTGTGTTGCATTGTATTGGAAAGGTTGAAAGTCGCACAGAAGTTTAAGGGAAAGTGAATTCCCTTTCCTGTGACTTGTTGCTGGTATTAAGCTTGTGTGAATTCATTCTTGGAATTATTTTCTTTAAAAGAGAATTATTTCTGTATTGATTAACATTCGGTGAGTTTTGCATCAATGATTGCTGATCAATAGGAACTTCAGAGTCATCAGTTATTTGAGACAGCAGCACAAATGCCAAATTCTAGTCCACAAATTCAGAACTGAACAAAAGCAATACTAAAACTTGCTTGTGTTGTTGTGAGGGATATCTTTTGATTGGGATTCTATAGGTTTTGAATTGTGAATGACTAGTGTTTCAGACCAGGTTGGTAACACAGAAGTTTTCAAGGAACACTGGATAATTTTTCTATTGTCCAATAAAAATTCAGGACATTTACTGTAGTTTGTGTAGTTTTTCTGGGATTTAGAAGGAGAATTAGTTTTGTAGGCTTGTCGTATCTGGTCACTTATTTTTATCGGTAATGAAACCTACTGAAAAGCAAAATCAAGCATCCAAAACATTTAAAAATAAGTTATATTTACTCTTAATTAGGAACAAAATTAGTTTGTTATAATTGAATTATTTGTGATATAGACAGTACTGATTATGTCAGTCTATGCCTGTTTGGAATAGCAAACTGAAAAGGTACTCAAGAAATCATCTGGGAGAGCAGGTAAAGTCATGTAGGCAAGGAAAGTCAATTTTATTTAAACAGGATTGGTTTCAGTTGTCATCTTTGCTGCAGCAATAATCTTTTTTCAGTTAAATGCTTTTCTTTCAGATGTCTGTCTCTTCTTTATGCAAACCAGTATGGTTCTGAATTTGCTATGTATTCTGGTTTTGCTTAAGCCAATCAAATAAAGCAATAGTTAACCTCTTTCTGATGTATCTTGCAAAGGCCTTTTTGTAAAAATTCCATCAGTGCTAAAAATCTCACTCTGCTGTTGGATGACTTGAGTGAGGTGACCATTGCAGTTAAGATTTCTGGTTTGATACAATGCAAGAAAGATCTGAATGACAGTTGAAGCAGTTAAATCTGACAGGCATACTTGATGGCATGTTTGTAAGTTGGTATATTAAATAACAAAAGTATCTCTTTTGAATGATTCTGTTTCATTCTAGAGTTGCTGAGAGCTGGGGAAGCTTCTTGTACAGCATGGCACGTGGAGGCTGTGCTGGAGGTGCTGCTTCTTTGGCACATGATCCATGAAAATCAAGAAGGGCCAGGTCAACCCATCCTTCCTATTCTCCCTAACCACTCATCTGCGTTGAAGCAATTCTCTGCTCTAGTGCATTTTGCCGGCTGAATCATCTCTTCTTCTCTAAGTCTTAGGGTCATTGCTTTTTTCTGACCCTATTTCAGAGTGATTGCTTGCCTTCTCCTTTCTTTTCCGCTACTTGTTAACAGCCTAATTTACTGGCTTTAGACTTCAATGTATGGCTTCCTTGATTCCTGCTGGCTTTCAAGCACTATGCTATGTATGTATTGGAAGCTCCTCTCTGTGGGCAGGTGTAGTTTCTATTTGTGCTGTCTTGATGAACAGTAGGTCTTTTTTTTGTAATCTACTGTACTTTGTGTTTGAATTGAGTGAGGAAAGAGCAGCAGTAGCTCTGAGCTTTTAGCACAAGTTAGGTTCCAAGAGGGAAGTGGGTGTAGCCTGTTACCCTAGGAGCAGTCTTAACTTCTGCTTAAGAAAGATGGTCATAAACTTTCTATATCCTCTCACTGGTAAGACAAGACAGGCTGGCAGTGTGTTCCACGTTGTACTATATGCCTGTGAGGAGAGCATGAATAGGGTTACAAAAGCTCTGTAACCTTGTAGCTATGTATCTTTGCTGTTGTACCCTGTTAATGGAAAAGCAGAACATTCCAAGCAATGCTGTCCTGATCTGTATTCTCCTTTAGTGGGAGACTGCGGGCAGCAGCCCCTGTTGGATATTCACATGTCCTCTTTCTCTGTTCCTAGCTCTAAGCTACGCTTTTTGAACAAGTGGCTGATACTGATCAGTACCTTGGCATGCTAGAGCAGAAAGGTTTTGGAGATTTCAGCAGGACCTTTCATGGTTTTGTTCATTTAATTCAGTGTCCTTATCAAGACAGGATTTGAAGGGACCAAGTTTTCTATAGTAGTTTTTCTGCTTTGCAGAAAGAAATTGTAAAACAAAGTTTTTTGTTCAATGCATGTGGTAAATAAACCCATGGAGTGTTACGCTGAAAAACCTGAGTTGCATCTTTCGTAATGAAACTAATACGGTACTTTGTTTAAATCCTAAACCCATACATGACTCTGTGAATGGAATAACATGTATAATCTCAGTTGAGTTTTCTCATTAGAACTACAGGAAGATGCATACATGGGTCAGTTTGCAGGATGCAACTTGTTCCTTTTCCTGGCTTTTATTGCCATAAAACTTTAAAAATATATATGCCACCTTTCAGAGATTCCCATTGATTTTTCTGTTGCATATTGCTAATTTTATACTATTTTGTGTTTATTGCAAAGAACGAAGAAAAAAAAGGTGAGATAAGAAAGAAAATATTGGAAAAATGAAGCCATTATAATTTAAATAGCACGATTTGTGTGTTGTGTTTCTATGTTTACGTGTCTGTTGTGTTTCTATGGACAGTAAGAGCACTGCCAATACCATCTCCCAAAATCCCAACAAAATTGCACTGAATGTATGTAACGCAAATTAAGACTTATTTCTGAAGGGACTAAGGCTTGTGTAGTTGTGAAGTTGTCAGGATATTTCACAACAGTAGCTTTGGAGATGCAAAATGATTGCATAAGCAGGTCTTCGGTTAACAGTTCAGTGAACAGGAAGTTGTATTTAGCTCAGTAATTGATGGATGTAGCATAGTTTTCTGTGTTCCCTTGTCTTCTGACACTTCTTCATGGTGTTTCATTTCAGCTGAGAGACTGAGCTCAAAGCTAAAATTGCTAACAGGTTTTATTTGTGATTTAAAACTTCAGTATTTCATTAATTCTGGAGGTTTTGCATTTAAAACCAGAACAAATTACTGGCTAAAGGTACCCTTCCCCTCAGGAAATCCCAACAACCCCCCTCTTCCTGCCACCCTAGCCAAACAGAAAGAACCCAAAACCCTCTACCATTGAAATGTTTGATCTTGAAACTGGCAGCTGCAATAGTTAAGACTCAAATATCATGGTCTTTCCTTTCGTATTTCTCTTCATCTGCTTCTAGAGGGATTACTGGAAGCTGCAAACAGTCAAACCGAATATCCGAGTAAAATGACACCTGCCACAAATGAAGTGTTCTAAAGTGATGCTTTTTTTTTTTTTTTTTTGTTACTGATAAGAATCTTTCATGTCTCCAGAGTGAATAATGGCATTCGTGTCTCTGTGGTATTGCAAGCCATTCCTGTTTTTTTAAAGGAAAAAGAGGGATGTGCTTTGTATTTAAGGCAAACGTGTAATGTCCTGATAATTGCTACAGCAGGGGGTTGGAACTAGATGATCTTGAGATCCTTTCCAACCCTAACTATTCTATGATTCTATGATCTATACAATTATCTAAAAGACATTACTTGGAACCTAGTCAGCAACCAGCCATTAGAATTTATTAATCAATTCAGTTTTAGAAAGAACTATTATCTCTTCTTATCTGAACATTTTTACTGTTTGAGGTTGTGTTCAAGGACTAAGAGCCCCTTGTGAAGCAGAATATGTGCTGATGGGAGATGGGAGGAAGTAGTTGCTGGGGTTTTTTTATATATATAAGTAAAATTGAATTAGGATGATGAAGTGTTGAAAACCAAACAAATAATGCAAATTATAAAATGAAACAAACATCTGTTGAGGTAGTCTAAGGGATTCTAAGAGGTACTTGATGTCTTTGGGTTTGTTTTAATTTAGAGTGTGTGTGTGCGGCAAAGTTAGAGTAGAATCATAGAATAGTTAGGGTTGGAAAGGACCTCAAGATCATCTAGTTCCAACCCCCCCGCCATGGACAGGGACACCTCACACTAAACCATCCCACACAAGGCTTCATCCAGCCTGGCCTTGAACACTGCCAGGGATGGAGCACTCACAACCTCCCTGGGCAACCCACTCCAGTGTCTCACCACCCTAACAGGAAAGAATTTCCTTCTTATATCCAATCTAAACTTCCCCTGTTTTAAGTTTGAACCCATTACCCCTTGTCCTATCTTTACAGTCCCTGATGAAGAGTCCCTCCCCAGCATCCCTATAGGCCCCCTTCAGATACTGGAAGGCTGCTATGAGGTCTCCATGCAGCCTTCTCTTCTCCAGGCTGAACAGCCCCAACTTTCTCAGCCTGTCTTCATATGGGAGGTGCTCCAGTCCCCTGATCATCCTCGTGGCCTCCTCTGGACTTGTACCAACATTTTCATGTCCTTTTTATGTTGAGGACACCAGAACTGCACACAATATTCCAGGTGAGGTCTCACGAGAGCAGAGTATAGGGGCAGGATCACCTCCTTCGACCTGCTGGTCATGGTCCTTTTGATGCAGCCCAGGATACGATTGGCTTTCTGGGCTGCGAGTGCACACTGCAGCCGGCTCATGTTCATTTTCTCATCGACCAGCACCCCCAAGTCCTTCTCTGCATGGCTGCTCTGAATTTCTTCTTTGCCCAATCTGTAGCTGTGCCTGGGATTGCTCCGACACAGGCGTAGGACCCTGCGCTTGGCATGGTTGAACTTCATAAGGTTGGCATCAGCCCAGCTTACAAGCGTGTCAAGGTCCCTCTGGATGGCATCCCTTCCCTCCAGCATATCAACCGGACCACACAGCTTGGTGTCATTGGCAAACTTGCTGAGGGCACACTCAATCCCACTGTCCATGTCAGCGACGAAGATGTTAAACAAGACCGGTCCCAACACCGATCCCTGAGGGACACCACTTGTTATCAGTCTTCAGCTGGACATCGAGCCATTGACCACAATTCTTTGTGTGCAGCCATCCAGCCAGTTCTTTATCCACCGAGTGGTCCATCCATCAAATTGATATCTCTCCAACTTAGAGAGAAGGATGTCATGTGTGACAGTGTCGAATGCTTTGCATATGTCCAGGTAGGTGACATCAGTTGCTCTACCCTTGTCCATCAGTTCTGTAGCCTCATCATGGAAGGCCACCAAATTTGTCAGGCAGGATTTCCCCTTAGTGAAGCCATGCTGGCTGTCACCAAGCACCTTGTTGTTTTTCATGTGCCTTCGCATGCCTTCCAGGAGAATGTGCTCCAAGATTTTACCAGGCACAGAGGTGAGACTGACTGGTCTGTAATTCCCCGGGTCTTCCATTTTCCCCTTCTTGAAAATGGGGGTTATATTTCCCTTTTTCCAGTCATCAGGAACTTCACCTGACTGCCATGATTTTTCAAATATGATGGCCAGTGGCTTAGCAACTTCATTCGCCAGCTCCTTCAGGACCCGCGGATGGATTCCATCAGGTCCCATGGACTTGTGTGCGTTCAGATTTTGAAGATGGTCTCGAACCAGATCCTCTCCTACAGTGGGCCCAAGGTCTTCATTCTCACAGTCCCTGCGTCTACCTTCTAAGACTTGGGTGGTGCAGTCAGAGCATTTGCCAGTGAAGACCAAGGCAAAGAAGTAATTCAGAACCTCAGCCTTCTCCAAATCCTGTGTAGCCAGTTCTCCCGAGAGCTTCCTCAGGAGGCCTTTGTTCCTAGTCTCTTTTTCATTCGCTACATACCTATAGAATCCCTTCCTATTATCCTTAACATCCCTGGCTAGGTTTAATTCTAACTAGGCCTTAGCCTTCCTAACCCGGTCCCTAACTTCCTGGACAACATCCCTGTACTCTACCCAGGCTGCCTGTCCTTGCTTCCATTTTTTATAAGCCTCTTTTTTTCCTTTGAATTTTCCTCAGCAGCTCCTTATCCATCCAAGGAGGTCTCCTGGCCCTCCTGCTGCACTTCCTTCTAGTTGGGATGCAACACTCCTGAGCCTGTAGCAGGTGATCCTTGAATATCAACCAAGAGTCTTGGGCCCCCCTGCCCTCCAGGGCTATATCCCATGGAACCTTACTAAGCAGGTTCCTGAAGAGACCAAAGTCTCTCTTTTGAAGTCCAGGGCAGTGAGCTTGCTGCACACTCTTCTCACTGTCCTGGGGATTTCAAATTCGACCATCTCGTGATCGCTGCATCCAAGGCTGCCCTGGAGCAACACATTCTCAACAAGCCCTTCACTGTTGGTGAGCACAAGGTCATCCTGTTGGTGAGCACCTCTCCTTGTCGGCTTCTCTATTACTTGCAGAAGGAAGTTGTCTCCCACACAATCGAGGAACCTCCTGGATTGCTTGTGCTGGGCTGTACGGTCTCTCCAACAGATATCAGGGTGGTTGAAGTCAGCCATGAGAACAAGGGCCTGTGAGCGTGAGGCTTTTCCTATCTGTCTATAGAGTGCTTAAATGCATTTGGATGACTTCAGAATTAATATAGTGAGTGGGAGCTGGTGCTTGCAGCCTTGTTGTTGGAGGTAGTTTCCTGTGAGGAGAAAGCTGTCCTAAACTAACATACAATTTGATGGTTAGGTATTAATCAATCTAAATGACTGAATGGTAGAAGTAGTTACTTCTGTTAGCACAGGTGTGTATTAGAAACTTGTCTTGAAAAGACAATGAGAAATTTAGGAGTAGGTGGCACACTGGATTTAGAGTGTTGAGCTGTTACCTCAGGAAGCTTAAGTTAAACCTCTGAACTAGGTCACAAATGAAAATGAGTTTTATAGTGATGTACAGTGAAAAACTGGCACAGTGCATTACCTTTTTGCCAGCTATCTCAGTCTGCGTTGTGTCTATACTTTGTGCCCCACATTTTAAGATACTGTAGCATGTTTGATTAATTGTAGGAGTCTTATGAAATACATATATATGGCTCAGTATGCAGATATATTCATGCATATGTTTAATGTACGTACGGATACATAAAAACTCATGTAATTTCCCTTCAGTCATGTTTATCTTGTGATTAAATCAAAACCTGCAGGCAATCTAACTTATAAACTACTTGATATGAAATCTATTTTAGGCAGCAGGGATAAGGTGAAAGACATAATCAAAATAACGTAAATAGTATGTTAGAAAATACACTTAATCATATTGCTTCTGGAAATGGGTGGCTGCATTGTAGAAAATAAAAAGTAGAAAAAACAGTGTACCGACTAAAGAAGCCTAAACTGTAACTTTGAACTCTAGGGATAACGTAAGGATAATGTGTTACTTCAGGGACATCTTAAAATAACACAATCTATTCATAGTCAAAATTTTGACAAACAAAAAGAGGCTGTAGGAAAAAAGTAATAGAACTACTTCAGTCTGGTGGAGTGTGGATTTTTTGGCTTGTTATTTATTTCTTCATTATCTTGGCAACATTTGGCCATAAAAATAACTGTTGGCTGAAATGAACATTGTTAAATGTTAGAGCAATGAGGTATCTCCTTGCTTCCTGGCACATTCTTTTGTAATTCCTATTTGCTTCTAATAGGAGCTAGCTAGAGGGGTATATGAGAAAACATTTGAACGTGCTGCTAATATTCTTCTGAATCGAGACTGAATAGTGAGAATTTTGACTCTTTATAATCTTACTCTTTTTCCTGAGAAAATGAGTAATCATGACACGAAACTGTGAGTTCAAGAGGTTCACTCAATGAATTGGGTAGGTGCTCTGCCTCTGACTTGAAACAGGAATAATTTTTCTACAGCTTTTTAACCTCTTGGGTTCCCTATCCAAAGTCGCATTTGCAGGCGTAACGAAATGTGATAGTGATACAGGTATGATGTCTTGTGGTTGTATTGAATGCCAACTTGATGTCCTATCAGGTCTATTTATAGATAGGTAGAATTTTGGATGACATCTATGAACGAGCATGGTCATTTCTAATAGAGCAGATGCCTGATGCGTATGATTTTGTCCAATCATGATATAAAGATAGGAAATACCAAAGGTGTGTATTATTCCATATGAGAGAGATGAAGCTGTATTTCTTGAAGCTTTTTTTTCCAGGTCAGTGGAGGATATTGTGCTATTTGTAGTATCTTTTAAAAGGCACTGATTTCCAAATGGAGATGAAGAGGACAGTGCCACCTGGAAAATATTGGCAAGATTTGAACTGTTAATTGGTGTAGCAATTCTGTGGAAAGTATGTGGTTCACTGTTGAACTCTGTAGATTGACTCAACTCCACTCAATTTTAAGGAAACTTTCTGTGAATATTACATGTACATCCATCTGTGTAAAACCAGATTGCATAGAAACCTTTTTAGGTGTTGATAACTCCTAAATGATTGGGGGTCATACAGTATTTAATAGTTCGGGTTTCTTAAAATGTGGCATACCAGCCCTCCTCCCTGTGCTCCAAATAGAAAGATTTGCATTTAGAAAGTATTTTCTGCATTCAGGTAAAACCTTGGGAAGACAGATCACAGAAAAATGTGTACTTGGGTACCTGTGCTTAAATAATGAAGCTGTCAGTTTTGAAAATCTCTGTTCATCTCATACAAAATTAGGTGCTTTTGAAGTTGTATTAAAAAAAGTCTTTCCTGATGGATGTCTACTGTATTTATTAGAGGTGGAAAGTGGCACAATGAGAGCTATAGGTAAGGAACAGTTTTTCTGAAGATAATAGAGTTATTTGTAAAAAATCTATGTGATTTTCTCCTTGTTGCATTACGTGAATATCACTATTCAAAAAGGCTAAAAATCCACTGAAGGATAATAACACATTTAGTGACAGATTTCTGAGTGCTGATCTATTTTTCCTTGCTGCCTCTCCCTTCAGTCACTAAAGCGTTTATCATGCTGGCTGCACTCTGCTATTCTCCCTCATGCTGCATTAGTGTCTTGGCAGAACAGATCTTATTAGGCTTTGCTGTCTTCTTTTTTATTTCGATTTGAGCCCTTTCAAAAATTGCTTCTTACTTGGAAGTTCTGTTATTCTGAAATCTGGCTTCATTTACATAGTAATAAAAATAAGTAAATACTTGATACCAGTAGAGAGAATTGTCTGTTTCTTTGCTTAGATTCAAGGCAATCAGCATTTGGATTTATTTTCTTTTTACATAGTTAGGGCTTTTACTCACATATTTTAAAGAATGGATCTATCTACTCTGCAGAACAGTCGGAAGATAGAGGCCATCCTGACTTCTTGAAGGCCCCTTCTATGAAGCTATGCTTTCAATAGTGTTATTTGCTCCATTCGTGTATCAGGCCATTAAATGAAAATAGTCCAATCATATTTGCGGTGGGAGAGATTACTGTGCCTGTTCTTCATCTTGTCTCTTGGTCTATGTTCAAACAAAATTGTGTTATTAATTTGTCATCCCCCCTCCCCCCTTAAAATTGAGCATTTTGGCATATGCTGTTGTTGGAAACTAACAGGAAAATTTTTCTACATGCAGGAAAAGCAGAAAGCTCTTCTCTATATGCATGTCAATATTTTTCCTTCAACTTTAATATTAGGAAAACCTTGTTTGTGCCTCTAATTAGCAATGCTCATGTCTGTCTGCTGCTTTGTTTCAACCAACACAAACCATGGTACTGGGTTGTAATTGGTGGATGACATCAGAGGGTACAAAATTAATGCAGTTGTCACAGTGGGGGCCTACACATATGCACTTGAGTTCTAATTTTTGTTAGGACTGACATTATGTTAGTGCTTTGTAAGGTGAATGAATAATGAATGTGAATAATAATTCAGAAACTGTTGACATAAGTGAGTAATAGAAAAATCACCGTTAAGGAAAATGTAGGAAAGTACTTTATGATAGAGACGCACAAATGGAATTTCATCTTTTCTTGTGGGGTTCGTTGATTTTTAAGTAGCATTTGTCACTCTGCAGTGTGGCCAGCAGTTACAATCTTTTAAGTGAACACTTATATCGGAAACAAAAATAGATTTTTCTACTGAGAAAGTGATTATAAATGAAACTTTCCTTGCAGCAAGTTCCAGACCATGCAAACTGCATTGATCTCATATAACACTGCCTGAAAAAAGTTGTACTGATGGAATTGGATACACTTCAGTGGGCAGAATTAACCCCAGTAAGATGAACTAGAGTAATACCGTTTAGTTCTTTTTGTGGAGGAAGTTAGCAGTCACAGGGAATTGCAGGTTGTGTACAGATCGGCACTTACAAAGGCAGTTATTCCACTACTTACATTCAGGAGAACTGGCTATGTTAAGGACTTCAAATAACACTTCTTCAGTGGTTGCTATGCTGGTCAGACTACAGCTGCAGTATTGGGTACCATCTTGAGATGCAGATGCATTGGAGAAGTTCTAGAGGAGGGAAGTCTACAACATGATGCCTGAGCAATGTTAGATTAAATTGATTAATTCAAAGAAGGGAAGGCTGAAGGTAAATGTTTAGGAAAGGTAAGCAGAAAGAGGAAGGTAATTACTTGTTTTCTGGGTCAGCTTTGAATAGGACAGGAAGTAATGTGTTTAAGTTTAGGTAGGAAATAGCTAAGTTAGACATTTAGAAAAACTTTCTAACATAAGGATATGTCAGTACTAAAATAGATTGCCTAAAAATGATTGTAGACTTCTGTCATTGCAATTACTAAGAACAGATCAGACCAGTAACCGTGAAGAAAGATTTCAGTACAGTTGCTTTGGGACAGGCATTGGGGAGTGTTGTAACTGAGTGGCTATTAAAGGTTTTTTTGGGGTAAAAAAGTAAAGTACCACCTAACACTGTAAGGAGGTAGAAGAAAATTCTTACATAGCCAATAGAGTATTTCCACAAGATTTTAATTTACAATAGAAAAAATATTAGGATTACAGTGTTACTATATATTCTACATTGGTTTGTTGACCAATTGTTCTTAAGCCTGTGCCTCTATTTTGTTATGTCTACTCACTTCATAGATTCTGTTTTAAGTCTCACAGTCACAGATTGACATATCCTATTCCAAATGACCTGTCATGGTCTATGCTTTGTGAATTTATATAGTATGGAATGTAAATGAAAATGCATTGCTTAAGTAAGATACCATGTAAGTTTGTATTTATTCTCTCAGTAGTTTTTGGGACAATTAACAAAAATGTATTATAGAATAATAGCCATTTTCAGAAAAAGTAAATGAGGAAAGAAAACTGACATTGGAGTTAAAGTTTAATGTTTTGCACCAATCGGTGTTTATACGCCTGCTAACTAAAAAACAAAACCATGTGCCACACATTAGTGTTGAGCTTCTTGAAATACAGAATATGTTCTTACAGGGAAACAAATGTCATTTTGTAGTCTTCATTTTATTTCTCTGGGATTTTTTTGATCATTTTGGAGCCTGGTTTTGTCGAAAGTAAAGTAAGAGTGAGGAACTGAATACTTGAATTAAGCAGCAGGGAAACTACGAAAGCAACTGTTACTTTATAGAATCATAGAATAGTTAGGGTTGGAAAGGACCTCAAGATCATCTAGTTCTAACCCCCCTGCCATGAACAGGGACACCTCACACTAAATCATCCCACACAAGGCTTCATCCAACCTGGCCTTGAACACCACCAGGGATGGAGCACTCAGAACCTCCCTGGGCAACCCATTCCAGTGCCTCACCACCCTAACAGGAAAGAATTTCCTCCTTATATCCAATTTAAACTTCCCCTGTTTTAAGTTTGAACCCATTACCCCTTGTCCTATCTTTACAGTCCCTGATGAAGAGTCCCTCCCCAGCATCCCTATAGCCCCCTTCAGATACTGGAAGGCTGCTATGAGGTAGGTCTCCATGCAGCCTTCTCTTCTCCGGGCTGAACAGCCCCAACTTTCTCAGCCTGTCTTCATAAGGGAGCTGCTCCAGTCCCCTGATCATCCTCGTGGCCCTCCTCTGGACTTGTTCCAACAGTTCCATGTCCTTTTTATGTTGAGGACAGCAGAACTGCACACAGTGCCCCAAGTGAGGTCTCACAAGAGCAGAGTAGAGGGGCAGGATCACATCTTTCGACCTGCTGGTCATGGTCCTTTAGATGCAGCCCAGGATACGGTTGGCTTTCTGGGCTGCGAGCGCACACTGCAGCCGGCTCATGTTCATTTGCTCATCGACCAGCACCCCCAAGTCCTTCTCTGCATGGCTGCTCTGAATTTCTTCTTTGCCCAATCTGTAGCTGTGCCTGGGATTGCTCCGACACAGGCGTAGGACCCTGCGCTTGGCATGGTTGAACTTCATAAGGCTGGCATCAGCCCAGCTTACAAGCGTGTCAAGGTCCCTCTGGATGGCATCCCTTCCCTCCAGCATATCAACCGGACCACACAGCTTGGTGTCATTGGCAAACTTGCTGAGGGCGCACTCAATCCCACTGTCCGTGTCAGCGACGAGGATGTTAAACAAGACCGGTCCCAACACTGATCCCTGAGGGACACCACTCGTTACCGGTCTCCAGCCGGACATCGAGCCATTGACCACTACTCTTTTTGTGCGGCCATCCAGCCAGTTCTTTATCCACCGAGTGGTCCATCCATCAAATTGATATCTCTCCAATTTAGAGATAAGGATGTGGTGTGGGACAGTGTCAAACACTTTGCACAAGTCCAGGTAGATGACATCAACTGCTTTACCCTTGTCCATCAGTTCTGTAGCCCCACTGAAAAGGGGGGTTATATTTCCCTGTTTCCAGTCGTCGGGAACTTCACCTGACTGCCATGATTTTTCAAATATGATGGCCAGTGGCTTAGCAACTTCATTCGCCAGCTCCTTCAGGACCTGCGGATGGACTCCATCAGGTCCCACGGACTTGTGTGCGTTCAGATTTTGAAGATGGTCTCGAACCAGATCCTCTCCTACAGTGGGCCCAAGGTCTTCATTCTCACAGTCCCTACGTCTACCTTCCAAGACTTGGGTGGTGTGGTCATAGCATTTGCCAGTGAAGACTAAGGCAAAGAAGTAATTCAGAACCTCAGCCTTCTCCAAATCCTGTGTAGCCAGTTCTCCCGAGAGCTTCCTCAGGGGGCCTGTGTTGTCCCTACTCTTTTTTTTTTTTTTTTTTTTTTTTTTTGTGTGCTATGTACCTGTAGAATCCCTTCCTGTTATCCTTAACATCCCTGGCTAAGTTTAATTCTAACTGTGCCTTAGCCTTCCTAATCTGGTCCCTAGGTTCGCAGACAACATCCCTGTACTCTACCCAGGCCGCCTGTCCTTGCTTCCATTTTTTATAAGCCTCTTTTTTCCTTTGAATTTTCCTCAGCAGCTCCTTATCCATCCAAGGAGGTCTCCTGGCCCTCCTGCTGCACTTCCTTCTAGTCCGGATGCAGCACTCCTGAGCTTGTAGCAGGTGATCCTTGAATATCAACCAAGAGTCTTGGGCCCCCTGTCCTCCAGGGCTATATCCCATAGAACCTTACTAAGCAGGTTCCTGAAGAGACCAAAGTCTCTCTTTTGAAGTCCAGGCCAGTGAGCTTTCTGCACACTCTTCTCACTGTCCTGGGGATCTCAAATTCGACCATCTCGTGATCGCTGCATCCAAGGCTGTCCTGGAGTACCACATTCTCAACCAGCCCTTCCCTGTTGGTGAGCACAAGGTCAAGCATGGCACCTCTCCTTTTCTGCTCTTCTATTACTTGCAGAAGGAAGTTGTCTTCCACACAATCAAGGAACCTCCTGGATTGCTTGTGCCGTGCAGTGCCATCATTCCAACAGATGTCAGGGTGGTTGACATCCCTCATGAGAGCAGGGGCCTGTGAGCGTGAGGCTTTTCCTATCTGTCTGTGGAGTGCTTCATCCACAGGTTCTCCTTGATCAGGCAGCCTGTAACAGATCCCTACAGTAATGTCTCCCACGGCTGTTTTCCCTTTAACCCTGACCCACAAACTCTCTGTAAACTGCTCACCTGCCCCCAGACAGAGTTCCATACTCTCCAGCCTATCCCTAACATGGAGGGCAACTCCCCCTCCCCGCCTGCCAGGCCTGTCCTTTCTAAAGAGCCTGTAACCTTCCATTCCAACACTCCAGTCATAGGAGCCATCCCACCATGTTTCTGTGATGCCTGTTATATCATACCCCCGTAGATGTGCACACATATCTAATTTCTCTTTTTTGTTCCCCATGCTATGGGCGTTTGTATAGAGGCACCTGAGCCGAGCTCCAATTGAAGCCGGCTCATTGGCTGGAGCAGCTGGAATATATCTACATTGTTCCGAGCATTTATTATAGGTGTTGGCAACTGACTGGGTGTGTTGGGATGGAATGATGCTTTGTCAACTGATAAAGTGGGGTCTGTTTAAGAGCATGTCTTCGATTAGTTGGCACATAAAAAGTTGTCTTTACTGCTTCTAAGTATACATTCTATTAACGCAAAGCAGTGTGTACCCACTATAGGAGTATGATTGGCATATGCAAATATTTTCTTAATGTAATGTATTTATGCCTCTTGATCAGTCATTGAAGAAAAATTAGAACTGGAGCATGTCTGTATGTTCTGGTTTAATATACATTGTGGAAAAAAATTAGCCAACAGCAAGGTTCTACAATACATGTATAAATGCAGCAAAATCAAATGCAAGTTCATAAGCTTTTTGACAGGTGTTAATCAATGCTTCATGCCTGGAAAACAGAACTCTGGCTTTGGGTTTTTTCAGAACATACCATTTTTCACATCTTTCTTTGGAGAAAAATATTAGACAACTTTCTTAGTCTATCACTTGAAATTTTAGTATGAGAAATGTTCTCTTGCTCTCTTCTGTGCCTTGTTCTGATATCACTGACTCTACTTTATTCCATAAAGGGGGTCCACTTTTTTTTTCCTTCTTTCTCAATGTATTCATCTGATTTTATCTGGTGCCTGTGAAAAGCCTCTTTCCCTGCTGTGAAGGTGAGGTGCAAGATCTCAACCTAGGAGGGTTGCCTACTTGTATTTATGAAGGATTTGATCTTAAAACTTTTAACCACAATGTCCTTTATTTTTCTAAATAAGATAAATTTCCCTATAAAAATGAGATAAAACAAAAATTTCCAGCAATGAGAAGTATAATCCTTGACTGGCACAAAAATACTGATATCGAGATAAGTCCATATAGCAAAATATGCTCTGATTCTTATATTCAGATCTATCTGAAGTAGGAATTGCAGAATCATCCAATACTTCACGGAATTCTTAAATGTGACACAAAGTAATACCGAGAAAAAATGCACCTCTTTATAAATGCTGCTTTTATTTCACAATGAATATTTGTGATGTTATGAATATGCTTTATTCTTTGTTTCTCCTATTTACCTGTATTATAAATCAGACCTCTGTCTGTCCATCTACCAGAAGTTTTGTGGATCTTTGTTTGCTGATGACAAAAAATACCCAATGGTTTCTCTGGTTTAAATTAGTGCCCCTTCTTGAAATATCTGATGACAATATTCTTTTGCTAGAAGATACAGGAAATGACATGGCTGGATTTTTCACAGATGCATAAATACTACAGCCAGGAAAGGCCATTTTAATAACCTGCTCTGATGTCTTATTTATTGCAGGCCATAGGTACCATGCTTCATTTGGACCAGTAATTTGACTGAATTAGAGCATAACTTTTCTCTTTCCTTGAAATGCATCAGTTTTGATTTAAAGTCTCTGCAGTGATAAATTTAAATGTTACCACTTTAAATTCTGACTCAATTATATTTGCCATAGTTTTATAACAGAGGTAATATTCCATTGTTGCGTGTTACAGTTGCCCTGTGCTGACTTGAGCCTTTAGCTTTTGTGTTTCTGGTGTGTCTGTCTGCTAGATGCAACTACCTATAGTGCCATCTATCCTTCACATAGTCTGTTATAGACTGATTAGCTTGGTGACTAATCTGTCAATGAGACTTCTGAATGTCTTTAATTCTATTGTGCAGCATCCTGACTTCTGTCTATAATTTGGTAGATGTATTTTACGGTATACAGAGAAGGGAAATGTTCTCTTGGCACGCACCTCTAATTCTTTATAGGCTTTGATTATAACCCTGCCAACTAAAAAGATATTGTGGTGTTTATGAAAGCTGACATGCAATTTAAAATGACAAAATGACAATATGCAACATCGGCTGCTGCCCTGTGCGTTCTGGTTAGAAAGCTGGAGTCTGGGTGTGATAAACCTATGGTACATAAGCAGCCACACAAATTGTTCTGGCTGTCTCCTTATCTTTGAAGCACTCTCAGCAATGAGCAGGGAATGGGGTGCAGTATGTAGGCTTCATTCTGGCTATTCCACTTCTGTAACTAAAGAGTGTGTCATCTTGTTGGCTTATCTGGTTTTGGGTTATTTGGTAGGATCACCGTTAGTCACAGAGAACTATGCCCTTGCTAGGAACTTACTTTATATGATAGAGAATATTGTCCTTGATTTGGTAAAAGGTTACATGAATGTAGTACTGTTGATCCGTGTGTTATTTATGGGATTTGGTATTTGATAACATTTGGAAATAAAAATGATACAGAAAACTTCTTGGTATGATTCAAGAAACTTACAGTAATAACACTCTGTCTTGCTGTGAATTTATTCTAAATAGGACAGCCCCTTTATCTTACTGTTTTCTATAACCATTATTACAAAGCAATGTTGTGCTCTTATTTATTCTTTACTTTTTTTTTTTCAGCAAAGTGCAGTAGATGTTTCAAAGGGTATCTACTCTTCCGAAATAATCTATTTATCACGAAATTATCAGCCTAGGTGACAAGGGAAATTGTTTGCACTTTACTCGTGCCAAAGGGCTGATCTAATAAAAACAACTCTTGTAAGTCACCTCCACTGCATTATACAGCTACTAAGAAGGCAGTGGTCATGACTGCAAATGAGTACTCAAGATATTTCACACTTATTACAGCAAAATAAATGTTCTCTGGCTTGCTATGTAAGACTTGGTATATAAACCCTATAGTAACCCTACAATTATTTTGATTGGAGTTTTAGATGTTACTGCCTTTTCTTAATAAATAAATTACTTCAGTCTAGCACACACTAGCATAGGATCCACTCCTGTAATCATCTTTACTGAGGTTCTGCTAGGGTCCAAACATCATTAGCTTTTTATCAAAATAGTGATGTGTAACTTAGACCTCCCAGATATGTTGATACTATGTTCAGCATTGTCCAAGCAACATGATTAATATGTAAAGAAGCTAGAAATAGCCCTGGAAAACCTATTTCTCATGTATGTAAACATGAAAATGTCATTTTAGGTTAAGTTGATGTTTCTCAGCAATAAGAAATATTATAAGCTTAAACTGTGTTTTTCTTAACTTCAAGCAAAAATATTGTGTTGCCAGGCGCTGATTCACATGAGAGCACCAGGCAGGAGCATAATTAGGTTCTTGCTGTGGCTTCTCTGGTGTACAGCAGGGAGGAGTGTGAATTACCAGCCGTGCCTCTCATCAGTCATTGCTTTGCTTTGAGCTACACCAGCATTTGTGTAGAGCTTCCCAGGAACCCTTGCTTTTGAGGAGTGGGGCACTGCAGCGTTCAGACCAGCTCAGTGTGTTGGGTTTCATTAGAAATATTTGTCTGTTGCTTGTGTTACCGTTATCTCTTTTTCTTCTTTCTATGCAAAAAAATATAATACTTTATTGATACTTTTTATGCCTTGAACAATGTTTCAATTATTGGAACAGCTCTCGATATTAGAGGGTTTAGTTCCATTTCATCGAAAGGAAAGTGTGTGTAAAGATCTTCAAACCACCAGCGATTTGTGACAGAGTGGCTTACAATGTGCCTAACAAACTGATGCAAGTTCTCATATGAGAAGTGAAGGAACAGCTTAAAAACCTGACAGTTTGCATGGAACTTGTCTCAGAATTTTTCATACTCCCTTGGAAAGGAAATAAATATGCATGTTTATAGTTTTATGCTTAGAATTACAGATCTCTGTTAATAAATACGCAGTTAGTGTTTGATATGAGTTCAAATGTAAATAATTTGCAGTAGATGTAGTTCTGAATATTTTTTGTGTATACGGTTTCAAAGAAGGCAGGATAGCAGATACAGAATTCCTCTTCAGCTGGACTCCTGGTGGGAAAATTTAGCTGTGATTTGGTTAGCTTGTTCAGTGTGGTCTCTGGATTTAGATCTCGTCTATTGATTTAGATCTACAAAACTGAAAGCAAAGCAGAAAAATGCAATAAGTGATAATTATTGTTAATGATTATCTTTCCACAGTACATTGGAATAAATGAGCACTTCTGAGTATGTATTTCTATTTGTTGTCATTGTTGTATCATTTTAAAGGGGAGGATGGTCAATTTTCCCATTGGAGTAAGGCCACCAGAGATGAGTGTTTAAGGCCTGAGCTATAGAACATAATCATAAAGGATGCACAAAGTAGGGTAAATTAGCAAAGTGACAGTGTGCTGGAGATACTAAACTCTTTTAGAAAGCTTTTATGTTAATAGATTATTGAATTTCAGCTGTGATTTTATTGCTCTGTATAGATTAATGTGAAGTAATATAGATGAATGGAGGAAAAAGGTTCTATTTCTGTTAAATGAATTTCTGTAAAGAATCGTAAACCACCTATTATCACTCAGAAAAAAGATAAGCTAGTTGTGTTTGAAGTGTCAGAATAGTAGTTGTTGAAAGCGGAAATAAAATGTTAAGATGGGAATAGAGAGCAAAATGAAAATCATTATTTGGATACTGTACAGATTCATGTTTCACTTGCATCTTGAATACAGCATGCTGATCTCTGCATCTCAGGGTATAGAAAAATGCCAGAGAAATAGTGAAGGCAGTGAACAAGGAGTTCTCAAGGGATAGTGAAGAAAAAGATGGGAAACAACACAGGTCATTGCATTTTGTGAATTTGGGTACTGTTGTTCATCATCTTATCTAATACCCAGACCTAAGGATGTCAGGTGAAATTGTGGAGAGGTAGGCTCAGGACAAAAACAGCTGAGACGTGTCTTCATACGTGTATGGAAATGATTCCATGTGTAAGGAAATGAGGGTGGTCTGGATGCTGCTGGTTTGAGTTTGCATGGGCAAACTCCTAGGAGAAACGTTAACCCAAAACTAATATAAAGGAACATCCTCTGGCTGAAGGATCCTCTGGTCTCTGAGCTGCAAGTCACTGAAAGTGGTATAATGCTGTAGGGGGGGAGTATCTGTAGGGATAAAGATTCTTTCCTGGGTGTCCTTTACTGTGTGTTTACTGGTTATTCGGTGGAGTTTAGGATCCTGTGTGGGAGGAATAGAATACCTAGCAAAGCCACAGTTCTGGATTTCCGAAGGGCCAACTTTGGCCTCTTCAGTCAACTGCTAAGGGAAGTCTCATGGGAAAGTGTACTAGGCGGTAAAGGGGCTCAAGATAGTTGGTTAGCATTCAAGGACCGCTTCTTCCAAGCTCAGGATCGGAGCGTCCCAATGAGTAGGAAGTCAAGTAAGGGATCTAGGAGACCGGCGTGGTTAAACAAGGAGCTGCTGGGCAAACTCAAGTGGAAAAGGAGAATCTATGGATTATGGAAGGAGGGGCTGGCCGCTTGGGAGGAATATAGGACAGTTGTTAGAGGATGTAGGGAGGCAATTAGGACAGCTAAGGCCTCCTTGGAACTCAATCTTGCTAGTCGGGTTAAAGACAATAGAAAGGGCTTCTTCAAATACATAGCAAATAAAACTAACACAAGAGGCAATATAGGCCCACTGCTGAACGAAGTGGGTACCCTGGAGACAGAGGATATAAAGAAGGCAGAGGTGCTGAATGCCTTCTTTGCCTCTGTCTTTACTCCTGCAGACTCTCCCCGAGGGCCCCGGATTTCTATAGCCCCAGAAGGAGTCAGGACAAAGGAGGAGTTTGCTTTGGTAGATGAGGATTGGGTTAGGGATCAGCTATGCAAACTGGACATCTGTAAATCGATGGGTCCGGATGGAATGCACCCACGGGTGCTGAGGGAGCTGGCGGAGGTCATTGCTAGGCCACTTTCCATCATCTTTGGTAAGTCGTGGGAAACGGGCGAGGTGCCTGAGGATTGGCGGATGGCAAAGGTCACACCAATCTATAAGAAGGGCAAGAAGGAGGACCCGGGTAATTATAGACCGGTCAGCCTTACCTCCATCCCTGGAAAGATGATGGAACAACTTATTCTTGACTCCATCACTAGGCATATCAAGGATGAGGGGGTCATTAAGAACAGCCAACATGGTTTTATGAGGGGGAAGTCATGTATGACCAACCTTATAGCCTTCTATGAGGAAGTGACTAGGTGGAGGGATGATGGTAGAGCGGTAGATGTAGTTTTTCTTGATTTCAGTAAGGCATTTGATACTGTCTCCCACAGCATCCTCATAGATAAGCTAAGGAAGTGTGGGCTTGACGATCAAGTAGTGAGGTGGATCGAGAACTGGTTGAAAGGAAGAAGGCAGAGAGTTGTGGTCAATGGCGCAGAATCTAGCTGGAGGTCTGTGACTAGTGGAGTTCCTCAGGGGTCGGTGCTGGGACCGGTGCTGTTTAATATTTTCATCAATGACCTGGATGAGGGAACTGAGTGCACCCTCAGCAAGTTTGCTGATGACACAAAACTGGGAGGAGTGGCTGACACACCAGAGGACTGTGCTGCCATTCAGCGAGACCTGGACAGGCTGGAGAGTTGGGCGGGGAGAAACTTGATGAAATTTAACAAGGGCAAGTGTAGAGTCTTGCATCTGGGGAAGAACAACCCCATGTACCAGTACAGGTTGGGGGTTGACCTGCTGGAAAGTAGTGAACGGGAAAGGGACCTGGGGGTCCTGGTGGATAGGAGGATGACCATGAGCCAGCAATGTGCTCTTGTGGCCAAGAAGGCAAATGGCATCTTAGGGTGCATTAGAAAGGGAGTGGTTAGTAGGTCAAGAGAGGTTCTCCTCCCCCTCTACTCAGCCTTGGTGAGGCCGCATCTGGAATATTGCGTCCAGTTCTGGGCCCCTCTGTTCAAGAAGGACAGGGAATTGCTTGAAGGAGTCCAGCGCAGAGCCACAAAGATGATTAAGGGAGTGGAACATCTCCCTTATGAGGAGAGGCTGAGGGAGCTGGGTCTCTTTAGCTTGCAAAAGAGGAGACTGAGGGGTGACCTCATCAATGTTTACAAATATGTGAAGGGTAGGTGTCAGGATGATGGAGCTAGGCTTTTTTCAGTGATATCCAGTGATAGGACAAGGGGCAATGGGTGTAAACTGGAACATAGGAAGTTCCACGTTAACATCAGGAAGAACTTCTTTACTGTAAGAGTGACAGAGCCCTGGAACAGGTTGCCCAGGGGGGTTGTGGAGTCTCCTACACTGGAGATATTCAAGGCCCGCCTGGACAAGTTCCTGTGTGATGTACTGTAGGTTACCCTGCTCTTGCAGGGGGGTTGGACTAGATGATCTTTTTAGGTCCCTTCCAACCCTTGGGATTCTGTGATTCTGTGATTCTGTCCTTTACTGTGTGTTTACTGGTTATTCTTTAGTGTAAGGGTGTTGAGACATTAGAATAGCTTGAGACAAAGAAGCAGTGGCTGCCCAATCCCCAAAAGTGTTCAAGGCCAGGCTGGATGGGGCTTGGAGCAGCCTGGTTTAGTGGAAGTTGTTCCTGGCCATGGCAGGGGTTGGAACTGGATGAGCTTTAAGATCCTTTCCAACCCAAACCATTCTACATCCACTGCAGGGCACTGTCAGAGACAGGCTGCTGGGCTACCATTGTAATTTTGGTCTGACCTTTCATAACTGTTCATATGCATTTTATTTAGTTTCTGCGTAGTGCACTGTGATTCTGCTTCCATATCTCATCACTGACCAGGAATAAGAGAGGGTCAGGCTGGCAAATATGCTTATTTAAATTAATAATTTATGCCTTCATTTCTGTTGACCTAGAAGGGTTTTTCCACTGCTGTGGTCTAATTTCAGAGTCAGATGTAAAGCAATGGTGAAAGAAACAAGCAAACCAAACCAAAATACTCTTGAAGAAAAAAACCTTTATGTTGGCTTGGATTCATTCTGTGTGAAGGATAATTTAAATTATACGTAGTATTTTCTTGCTACTGAACTAGAAAATTTCGAAGTCTTGTGATTGCCTAGGGGAAGAATGTATATCAGTGATGTAGAATAATCATAACTCTCGTTTTTATGAGCAAAAATAGTGTAAAAAGAAAAATGAAGAGAGACTTGACTCTTCGATCCCCACTGCTTTCAAGTATTTCAGTTTTCTTTCCATCTAGAGAGAATCTGATGGCATGTTGATGATGTGTCTTCTGTTGTGCTGTCTCTGGTTTATTAAAGCACTGTTTTTTTTTCTTGTAGGTTAACAGAACCTTCTGGATATTTAACAGATGGACCAATAAATTATAAATATAAAACTAAATGTACATGGTTAATTGAAGGATAGTAAGTATTTATTTTCATAGCTTACATTTTCTGACAGTTTGATACTATGTATTCTAGACATCCAAAGAACTCCTGAAGTAGAAACTTCATCTGGATACAATCTAAGCAGTTTTTGTTTGTTTTTGCTTGTTTCTGTTTAAATGCTATAAAGTTAAAAAAGAAAAAATAAAGGTAGGATTTTCAAGATTGCTCAGTTGGCCAAATTCCATTTCCATTCAAACTGCTGGCAAAAGTTAGGCTGACATTGGCATTTGGCCAGTGTTGCAAGCTCTCAAAACCCTATGATAAATGTGTTGCCTGTTTGAGTACCTTTGCGTGAATTCCAAATGCAGTTACAGAATCCTATTATTTAACTCATTATCTTACCTATTTGTCTTATTTAACTCATATCAGTGATAAATCAGGAATGGCTTCAAGTACAGAATGCTTCCAGGCTAAAGGATAATTTTTCAGTTCTATGTTGCTCAAAAGTTAGTGCTTTTATAAAGTATTTTCTTTTTCATTCTAGTTTTCCTCCTGTACTTAGTTTTAAAATCATATGGTGCCCTCAGTTTATACAGTTGAGATGTTTCATGTCTGTTGCAGATTTTTTCAGTTTATATAGCACAAACACACAGACATGCACAAAGGAATAATGAGACACATACACTGGTGTGACTAAACCATTAAAGGCACACTTTTGTTAAAGTTTAGTGGAGCCTTTTTTCCCCCAGAGCCATGGTGTGAGGATTTCACTGGAGAATTTACAAGGTCTGAATTCTATATGTTCTAGAAGAAAATAGCTGCCTTCTGCATTTTAATATTGTCATAATCTCAACTACCTTAGATGTCTGCTCTATCTCTGCAGTCCAGTAATGACCTATCAGATATAATTTTGTTCTGCTTATATGCAATTTAATAAAATAATTTAAACACAACAGTAATGATATAGGTAGTTTACAAAATCATTTAAGTAGAAACTTCAGTATGTAGGTGACCAGGCTATAGCTGAATATCTTTCTGACATAGCCAGGCTTCTCTTTTTACCCATCTCAGGAGTATTTACGCTGTACTATGCTGAAGTGAAAACATGCCTCAGGACTGTATGCAAGCTCTGCTTTGAAGTTGGTTTTCATTCTGTTCCTCCACTTTGCAGGAGGTAGAGTGGGTGCTGATGGAAGCAATGTGCTGCACAGTATGTGTACGGGTAATGCAAGCCAGTAACATAGTGCATAATGTCAGCACACAAGGAAGCCACATATATATAAGATAATCTCTCTTAAAATGAAACAAGAGCGTTCCCCAAATGATCTCCCTCCCACACAGAAAAGTGTTTTACAAACTGTATTCGAGTCTGTCAGTAGGGGGTAAAAAAATAATTAAAATGAAATAAAAGGCAATGATTGTTATGTTGGATGGAATATATTTATGAGTCTGCTAATTTTGTCATATGAGAAAATTCCTCTTTCAGAATTCTTACAGTCCCCATTTGGATCTCTACCAAAACCTGGTGAAATGTGATTCCTAGGTGTCAGGGGGACAAGTGGGCAGTGAGAAAGAAATATCTTGCTCTAGTATTGCTTGCTATTTTAAATGTGTGTTGAGTTTTATCTTCAATAACTCATGTAATATTGCAGTGAGGGTGTGTGTTTAAGTATCATAGTCATGACATTTTAAAGTAAAGCTAGTATATTAAAATGGGATATTGTAATTGTTCTGAATAGTGACAAAATCTGATAAACTTTAGTATCTTAAGTTCAGGGCTTATTAGACTTAGGACTGAAGTTATTATTTATATTAATTAATTTTTGTTAAGTCTTTTAAGATAAAGTGAAATTCTTGATCTCTTTGAAATGTTTAGTTCTCAAAATGTTTTAATAGAGTTATGCTGCATGATTGATTTTGCTGTTTTTTATCTTGTGTATTCAGTACTTCTGCAAATAATGTTTTACATCAATGTTGTGTGTTGTTTTTTTTCCCTTCCTTTTTCAGCCCAAATGCAATACTGAGATTAAGATTTAATCACTTTGCCACAGAATGTAGTTGGGACCATATGTATGTATATGATGGAGATTCAATATATGCACCTTTAATAGCTGTATTTAGGTGAGTGTGTTTATTAGTCTTTTATTCCAAATAGTCATGTATGGACATTCTTAGTTTGCAGAGGAAAAAAAAAACTATCATTAAAAGCTTTAATTTGTTAAATAGCTTGATTTCTTTTGTTAAGGTTGTGGAAGCACTTATTTAAAGGTATATTCTAATAAATTGCAAAGCACTACCTTTTTTCGTTAGGTCGTCATAGCATGAATCCATTATTTGGCTTGTACTTAGTGCTGACATTGCATGGAGTGTTAATGGTTTTGGACAGGCAATCAGAAATAACTGGACTATGGCATATGACAGGGGGTTGGAAATAATCCTAAGGTCCTTTCCAAACCTAACCATTTTATGATTGTTATGTGGGAATAGAACTCGTGCTGAAAAACAAGTGAGTGTTAAGCATCTGTCTGAAGGATATATGTATTTCCAAAGCTAAAATAAGCTTTTTAAAATCAAATTGACAGTGCATGCACCCTCAAATGTGAAATTTTGCATTACTGTGTGAAGGAGGAGTTTGTTTAGATTTTAGATTTTATGCATATTTTGTACTATTAGTTTGTTAAAAATAAATTTGTCAATATGGCATGGGGGCAGGGGCGTGGCAGGGGGGTTGGAACTGGATGATCTTAAGGTCCTTTCCAACCCTAACTGTTCTATGATTCTATGAATATAATAGTAGAATAGGTGACTCCTCTTCCTCCCCCTACCACCCCAAGGCTGATTAAAATCATGGTTCTCATTTTCTTTTCCAGTGGTCTAATAGTTCCTGAAGTGCGTGGAAATGAAACTGTTCCTGAAGTAGTTACTACGTCTGGCTATGCATTGCTACACTTCTTCAGTGATGCTGCTTATAACTTAACTGGATTTAACATTTTTTACTCGTAAGTATTTTTTAACAAGTCATTACTTTAGTATTTAGCCTGTCATTTCTTTCAGGAGAATGCTATGATCAGGGGACTGGAGCACCTCCCGTATGAAGACAGGCTGGGAAAGTTGGGGCTGTTCAGCCCGGAGAAGAGAAGGCTGCGTGGAGACCTCATAGCAGCCTTCCAGTATCTGAAGGGGGCCTGTAAGGATGCTGGGGAGGAACTCTTCATTAGGGACTGTAGTGATAGGATAAGGGGTAACGGGTTAAAACTTGAACAGGGGAAGTTTAGATTGGATGTGAGGAAGAAGTTCTTTCCTGTGTAAGGGTGGTGAGGCACTGGAATGGGTTGCCCAGGGAGGTTGCGAGTGCTCCATCCCTGGCAGTGTTCAAGGCCAGGTTGGATGAAGCCTTGTGTGGGATGGTTTAGTGTGAGGTGTCCCTGCCCATGGCAGGGGGTTGGAACTATATGGTCTTGAGGTCCTTTCCAACCCTAACTATTCTATGATTCTATGAAAATGAACAAGCCAGGGAAGGTGTTTATTGATATATTAATCACGTAAGAGCTATACTTGCTGGCTTTAGAAATACAGAGCTAGGGTTGCAATAAGTTGTAATTACAGTACCAGTTGTAAAGAAAAGAAAATGAGATAAAATATATTGTTCTGAGTGAAGCCACAACGTGGCCATTCCTATGCCATATGGAACTAGAATGTATCCCTTCCAGTATTTACCCAACACATGTAGTTGTCATATGGAATAGAAAGGAGATTATATGTGCTGTCATATCAATTTGCTTCTCTTGAACTAGAATCATCTGTTCCTTGATTTTAATTGCTGAATGTACTTCTGTGGCTTTTGAAACCTTCACTGAGTTCCTACTTTTATTTTTGTGCCAGCCACAAGGGTTTTGTTCCATTTCTTCTCTAATTCTTGGGTGCTTTCCCCTCCTGTTTTTCATCTTAGTCTACATCCTGCCTTCATGGTTCTTATCTGCATTGCCTGTCTTCTAGTTACTGTGATGGTGAAGTCATGAAGTCATGCTTGTTTTCCTCCTTTCTGCTTTACTGTGTCAGCATCTCTAAAGATGCATCCAGTGGACCTGAGACTTTTTCTTCTTATAAGCACCAGCTGTTGATTGCAATTTCTGTCTCATTTGGGACATGCTTGTGATAAATAATGCAATGTCTCTTTATACTGGATGCTTTAGTTCAAGAGGGGATTACTGGGTCCTGTTGGACCCGTTTCTTCACGTGATATTTTTTCCTATGGTTGAAGATACTCTTGTTCCTTTTTTTCAATTCCTTCACATTCTGAAATGCCAGTTTTTGGGGTGTGGTGGCCAGCACTGCACTTTAAATGTGGAAATACATTTAATATTTTTGTCATGTTCTTTATTAGTTTAAAATTCCTATTTGTGCTTTTTACCATAGCTTTACTCTTGGCAGAAGTCTTTGTTAAATTATCTATGGAGAGATTGTTTCTGTAACTTGCAGTGGTTTGCCTCCGTTTTACCAGTTAATAAATAGCTTTCAGAGTTTGGGAAACCTTACTTTACATATATTGCATTGGAAATAGCAGCCTAGAAGACAGGGTATTTTTGTCAATTGACGTCAGTAAAATGCAGTCACCTGGCAGACTTCTCTGCTGTAATTAGATACATTTTTCAGTGATCCCTGAAGCTTTTATTACACTACTTTGTGTTTGTCTTGGGAGCAAATGGCAATATGACATGGCATTCTTAAGAAATGAGTAGATGTGCTCCACATTCTTTCATGACTTGTTGAAGTGGTGAATGCTACATATTATTACCTAATTTTTTTGAAGGTTTAAGCTAAATAAAAAACCTGCCAGTTTTTAATTCCATGAAACACATAAGTCAGGAAATTTTATGTACTCGGTTCCTCTGTTTCTTCTATTGCAGTGGACACTTTTAAAATATGTTTTTTTTTTTTTATTTTTTAATGAGCCATCAGTAGCTCTTTGTTATAAAGCTTTATGGTACATAAACATAGAAGTACCTGCAATTGCGTTTTATGGCTGCATTAACTTTTTTCTGTCACCGATCTGTTGCACTGTGCTTCTGTTTCCCTCTTTCTTCCTTGATTTGGTAACCACAAAGCAGTTTCTGACTTTATCTTGGTGGGCTGCTTATATCCCTTCATTCTGGGGAAGACAGAAGCGCAACATCTGTGTCTGAAATGCAATGCCAGTTGTGAACAATAGTTGCTTCAGAATTCCCTGGGTAAATTTTGTGTTCCTTGAAGTCAGGCAGCCTGCTTTTAACTCTGCTCATCCAGTTTTTCTTTCTGTTTGAATCCTTAATGAGCCTGTTGGAGTGGGAATGTGTCTACTTTTAAACTGGTATATCTGCTACTGGAAAGACTTAACTGTTGACTTTCCTGCAGAACTCTCTCCTTGTGGAGTCAGGAGGAGAGGCTCCTCAGAGCTGTGGTATACGGAAGTTAGTGCCATCAATGGTTTTAATGCCATGCATGTTAATAGACAAAGTCCCAGGACATTTGCAGTTAAGATATGAAATTTTCTTGTTTGGTAATGTAGCAGAATCTGTCCTCTGAGGTGTGAGTCTCCAGAAAATGAAAGCATGTCTTCTGACTATCCAACCACAGCTACATTTGGCCGAAGTCCAGCTTTGAACAATTCCTCACTATTTCAGTTTCTTTCTTCAGTAAGGGCAAGGAATGCTATGAACAGGATCCAACCCTTGGATCTACAGGGAGGAGCCTGCGTTACCAGCAGGCGTTTGTACTAACAGTTTATTCTCTGTTTCAACCCAGCCCTTTGTGAGACATAAGAAAGGTTTAAAATCTTTTTTGGACTCCATCAGGCACATACTGCCTGAGATTCTGTTCATGCAGACTCTTGGACCCACATACTTCAATGTCTTTCATCCCTCCTCATCTCCAAGGAATTGCCTGCATTTCTGGAACCAGTTTCCATAGCTTTGCAATCCAGTTGCCTGTGATCTCAGTGTTTGTAGGGTGTATCACAGAAATGCTAACTCCAATACCGGTCACAAATTTCTTTCAGCCTAATCTTTCCTCTTCTGCATCTGACTGCAGAGTTAGGGAGGCAAGGTTAAGGTAGCTCTGTTATTAAAGATTCAAAGCATGAAGTGCTACTTGTAAGTGGTTTCAGGGTATTAGCGATCTTGTCATCTTCCTTACATTGTTTTTCAAATGCTACTCATCTCAGATGCTGGATGTACTGTTTTATAGATTGGACCAAAGCCACCCATGAAAACCCTTAAACTGTATGCCTGTGTTATGGAGAGTTTAAAGGTTACTGCTCACAGTCACTTCTAGTGTGGATGTTCTTAGAAATAATAAGCATTTAAAGGGACTGACTATAAAGCTGATACTGGAACACAGGAAAAAATAGGTGGTGATCTGTCCTTCCGCTTAATGTCAATACTTCTTGTTAAAGTACAAAGTGTTTGTGATCTTGACTGCATCACAAACTGTGTGTGTAAGCCTGGATGAATACGTTTTCAGCTCATGTGCCTGTAAAATCACCATTAAACTTGTATTTTATCAGTACACAGAAATTTTTCAGGAGAAAATACTTTGTCTAACAAGTACTGTTGCAATACTGTCAGATCAAACCATGATGATGGTTTGTAATGAACTCTTGGCTTTTAATTTTCCTTATTTTATGTGTTTGTTTTCAGAATTAATTCATGTCCTAATAACTGCTCAGAACATGGAAAGTGCACAACCAGTGTGTCTGTACCAAGCCGGGTATACTGTGAGTGTGACAAGTATTGGAAAGGAGAAGCCTGTGATATTCCATATTGTAAAGCCAACTGTGGCAGTCCAGATCATGGCTACTGTGATTTGACAGGCGAGAAGCTGTGTGTTTGCAATGATAGCTGGCAAGGTAAGGTTTTGTTATTTGGAATCAAGTTAATATTTAGAAGACTGCTTTTAATGCATCCTATCTAGAATGCATATTAGCATCTTTAAAGAATAAACAAAAGGAATAAAATAATGTCTGGAGGAACTTTTCACACGGACCAAGGTATGTGTACTTTAATGCTGTAAAAGGCTCACAGCTTTGATGTTTTCTGTCTGAAGATAATGTGGAAATATCTGACCTAAACTTCCTTGTGGTGGGCATTCTTCTTTTTGCCTCATTAATTTGAAAAATTAATAGCAGTAATTACTCAAGAGTTGTGGGCACTTCTGAAGGCCAAGTTCCTCCATAGTGTAATTTCCTATTCTATTAATTTCTTTAATGCCTAGATAGATTTGATTTTCTTCCCCCTCCCTTCCTGAATGTCGCATCATCACATCGTATTTTTAGTGCTTCCTGAAGTAAGTTTCACTGCCTGGCTTTTCATTGTGCATTATTGTAAAGCCTCTCAATGAAAAATGAAGGTAAGCTGTTTTGTTGAGATGGTGCAAGAAAGTCAGTGTGGACTCATACTGTAGAGTAGTAACAGGTGTACTGTAAACATGTGCTGTAGTTTTACTCTCAGCAGCATAAATAATTGTTTCTTATTAAAGATCAATTATTTAAGATCCTAAATGCGTAATTCATTTTCAATAACTATGCTACATGTTTGTAATTTTTTCTTTTTATCCTTTACCAGTCCTATTGGAAGTCTCAATTGGATTAGCTTGCTGTGCATTGAAATTGCCATTATTCTCTTACAAGAAATGAATAAGTACCTCCAGATTACTTAGCTGATGTGCCCTCTTCACATTACTTCCTGCTTCTACTTTTGTTTTAATTGCTGTTTCTTTTTGCATGTCAAAGGAAATGACTTTTTTACTGCTATTAGCTGTTACACCTATTAGACCAATGACACCATGAGATTTAATACATTCCTCTTCTTCATTAATGAAGTTATTCATTAAAAGGCAGTCAGTGCACCCGCAGAAAGGAACTGGGTTAGCAATATGGTCATTGAATGGAAACAGTGCAGACTTGTTGCTGAGTCCTTTAGACCCTTCCATGGTTGTAGTGCACAAAAAGAGATCCTGAAAGCTTAATCACTGTAAGGAAGCTGTGAATAGAACTCGTAGCAAGAATACCACCCTTTTATTTGTGCATTGGGTCCTTGCAGTTTCAGATCCCTGTGTATAAAATCACAACTCTTTGGAAATGCTGTTTAGGCTGAACCTTCATTTAACATTTGAAGTTTTGAGCATAAAATGAAATTAGAAGTCTAACTTTCACTGTTAGTGCCTTCCTTTCATCTAGCGTTTCTGTGCGTAATAGCTTCCTGTTCTTTCCTGCAGTGAGTAGGATTAGATGCTTTGTTTTCACTTGGATTTTTCACTGAACCTACATAGGTTATGATTTTTTTTTTAACTTTGTGATAGCTGAGCTGGCTTGGATAGATAAATATTTTTTTCTTATTAAATACTAAACAGTACTAAACTTTCCTGAAGTTCTCTGGGAGATTGCTTGCTTCTCTGTTCTAGTCATCTATTTATCTATTTGCATCTATATACTTTAATAGTTTCTAAGCTGGCAGTATCTTCTGTGGAGGTTATTTGCAATGCTGGAAACCAGAAACGGTTATTTTATTACTCTTGATGTCTGCCAAGTTTATTGTGTGTTCGGGAACTCAAACCAAGTGGCTAAAGTAGGGTCTTGATTTCTCTGTTTTTGAGGAGAATTCTAGGGTTTGGGTTTTTCTGAGTATATTTATTCCCTGTATTAAACATAAATAAAATCTTTGGACTGCATTGAGATGTACAGTAAATAAAAACCATGGTTCAGAACATAAAGGTATTTCATTTTCCAACATGAGGAGTTTTTCCTTTACAATGGTGACATCTTGTGGATGATGGGGAAGGAGCATCTCTGAAAACAAAAATTCCACTTTAAAAGTATTCTGAGAAAAGAGAACACTGTGCTTTGGGAAAGAATAATTGTTTTAAGTAAAAATTAGGATCCTCTCATTGTTAGATACATTTTGTGGAAGAAGGATCTTGTAGATATTTGAAGTTAACTTTTAGTTGTACAAATACACACTGAAGCCGTAATAGAAACTTATAAACGTGGAAATAAAATAATGTAATAATTTTATTTTTAACAAAAAGTACACTTAAAAAAGTGTACTTGTTATATGGACTTTTTTGTTAAAAGAAAGTATTTTTAATAACGCTAATAATGTTCAATAATGCTAAACATTTCTGAAATGTTTGATCTCAGAAGTACACACAGGAAAAAATCAGATGAATTAAAAAAATTCAGGCAACATAATGAAGGCTGAAATTTATCTTGAGTGATTCCCTTTGAGTACTATATCATATTTCACTGTCCCATTACTGCCTAAACTGTCTTTATATTCTAAAGCAGCATGTGTTGATGCTGCTGGTACAGGCTGTGGATGTCACTCAGGAAAAAAAACCCAAAGCAAGTTACCTATTTGCTCTCTTTGTCTTTGCTAGGCACAGATAACAAAGAAATGTGGCTTTGGCTGAGACAAAAGTGGTGGCTCTTGCATGATTTGACCAATTTAAGAAGTTGAAAAAGATCGTTTATAGGATCATAGAATCATAGAATAGTTAGGGTTGGAAAGGACCTCAAGATCATCTAGTTCCAACCCCCCTGCCATGGGCAGGGACATCTCACACTAAACCATCCCACACAAGGCTTCATCCAACCTGGCCTTGAACACCGCCAGGGATGGAGCACTCACAACCTCCCTAGGAAGATGTTACCTTTTGCTGAGCATGTGTTTATAGCCAGCAAATTCCATCCCTGCCTATGGCAGGAGGTGTTAGGATTCGATTAAGTTTAAGGTCCCTTCCAACCCAAACCATTCTATGATTCTGTCGAATTCTCTTTGGTATCAGGATCACTGTGTCTTGGATTGTCTCACGCTTTAAGTGAGCAGAGGAGCTTTCCAAACCGTTAATTTCTGTAATGGTTTAAAAATTCAGGATGACTGTGAGGGTTGTAAACAGTTCCACCTTTTTAAGAGGGGGTAAGTGAACATGATGAAAATATCAGTAAATACTATGAATATGTTGTATGCTTTTTAAAAGTAATACCACAGGTTGTCTAGATGTTCTTTGATTTCTTTAAAGGAGCTTGATTCAACACACTGCACAGGAAATAACTATCCTGCCACATATTAAATAGGTTAAAACTGTTTAACAAAGGGTACCTTCAAAGTAAACCTGGTTCTCCATATGTGCTGTTTTTTGGAATGCATCGTGAGGTAGTTTGAAAACACAGCAACTGCATTCCTTTTAGATGAAACTACACCAGACGAGTTCCAAGGTTGCACATAATGCACACGAGCCACAAACAGGCATTCAGTCCTAGGAACTGGATCTAGCTCAAAGTTATAACATCAATAAAAATTCTGTAATGCATATAGTTATTTCTCCCTGCAGATCTGCTCCTAGCAGATAGAGATGGAGCAGAAGACCAGATTCTGAAATTGAACTAATTAACTTTGAAATAAGTCTATTAGAAATTGAGGCAGCTTGAATTTTATAACATTTCTCTAAGGGAAAACGAGCCTTTATGTAAGGAGAAAAGTAAACAATGGAAGTATAAAAGGGATGTTATGACTACTGCTGTATTTTCTTGGCTCATTGCTATGGTGTTTATTCTAACAGCATCTTGAATATGGCCAGTACTGCTGTGTCAGTGTGTGTCTATACTTGACTTAGACTATCCTGAAAAGGCAAACCTTTTTCCTCAATGCTTGGATTTAGCAAAGCTGTGCTTGTGTGGTGGTGGTTTATTGAAACCAGTGGAGGAGGATTGATACGTGAGCTCAGGGAGTGGCATTTGAAATTGAGAACTGGAAAGAGCTTGTGCCAAATGCTGTGATGTCTGAAATCTGGGATTTGGGGCTGTTGCACCTGGATGTTCTTGAACAGAAAGCACACAAGTACATATTTTCGGAGAAGAGGATGTATGACACAACACTTGCTTTGGGCAAACCTGGTTTTGGAAGGAAAAAGTAAATAGAAGAAGATGTCTTAACTCTTCTGCCCTGTGATAATGCTCTCTTTGTCTAGATCTTACTTTTTGGGTTTTCTCCTGGCTGACTATCAATACTGTCAGAAGAAACTGCAGTTTTACAGTCTGGGAGATGTCTTGTGCATTATATGTCAATTAGTATGTGTACGTAAAAACACAAGCCCAAGGAATCCTTTCCTTCCCTAGTTTTAAGTTAAAATCCATTTTATGCACTCCGTATTTGTAAATATAATTATGCATATCATAGAAATGAGAGTTGTCAAAGGAAGTTTTGCATTTACAGAGGAAATCCTAGGAAGGAATTGGCTTAACATGGATGGTTGTTTCATACATACTGAAAACTTACTCAGTTTTATGTTCAGATTGAGTGTAATAAATTGTCAAGCATCCTTTGAGGACTTTGTGCTATTTACAAACAAAATACAGCACAATTAGAAATCTAGTGTCTAAAATTTGGAGAAAATTAAATATCCTTATTGCAGAAGAAAGAACATCACAGTTAAATGAAGAGCCAACTTCAATTTTAAATACCTTTGTGGTCTCATCTGATGATTAGTGAAAGCAAGCTTAATAGAATTTATTGGATGCATTCCAATAAATGGTTGGTTGTACTGAAGTGATTCATAATGGTCTAGATGTACAATTGGGCTGAGATTTAGGGAGTCCCCTGCAATTTGTAAGTTTTAATGAAAACCTTAATGAATTTAAAATAAATATTTATTTAAAATGGATGCATGTAAATGTAGTAGTTTAGAATGTGCAAGCACTTGATTAAACTAATGAACGAATGCAGTGCTATGGCCTGAATGTGGGAAGTGGATAGATAGCACTTATCTCCCTGACAAGGGAAGATGCTAAGTTTAGCTTATTACATGTGGCACCTTTATTTTCAGAATAGGAAGAAAGTGATTCAAGCAGCCCAAAACTTCATGGCTTGCTTTCAGCAGTGTGTAAAGTTCTAGACCGTAACTTGAGGAAAGAAATAATGAAGCACATGTTGTGATTGAATAGTGAAACAGTTGAAATGTGGATTTGTCAGTGTAGTTCATGCTAAAATAATTTGTAGGAGAAATTACGAGAAAATCCAATATATTTATCTGAAACCAGCATTTGGTAATAGGAAATCATTGAAACTGAAGAAATTAGGGAATACAGAAGGGACCAGTAAGAGGGACATAGCTTCTTAATTGTGAAATGTGAGTGGGTGTGCTGCACATCTAACTTGGAATGCAAAGGTATCAGTGCTCTTTAAAGACTGAACTTGGGACTGATCTTGTTACATAATTTCTATAATCTACTCATAAAACTGCTAATGAAATCTGGTAATACAAAGATGGGAGTTACTTTAAATACAAAGGAGGAGCAGAGTATCCTTCAAAACAGAGTTAATGCGTGGGAGGTAATTACTTCATTGTAAACTGTAAATTCATACATTTAGGGACCAAGAGTATTAAGAATTTGTTTTATAATCTTGAAGTGTGGAAGGTGGCTAGGAAAGCTTCCAGTAAAGACTGCTGTGGGATCAGGCTTTATTCTCCTTTACCAATGTAGTTGATCCCGAGTTTGAGACCTAAAGACAAACAGTTAAAGGGCAGTGTTGAATATAGGCAGAAATGGCAGGCAACACAGCCCTTTTGGCTTGCCTACTGAGACTGACCGTGCAGATACTCTTCCTGGCCGAGGAAGGAAAGGGGACTGAATAATAGCAACCAGATGGCATGTCAAGAACCATATCAGCTTGTGAGCATTAGGGTTTCTGATTAATTCATGGAGAAAGCTGAGACCTGGCACAGCTTTCTGCCATGCTGGAGACCTATCCAGGACTTCTTTGCCTACCATTAAGTCTATTTGGAGCAAGACTGTTTGTAGGAGGTGGGAAATAATTACATCCTGTATGGATATTGTGGAGTTGTGCGGTGGCAGTGTAGGGGTGCATGAATACACCTACTACTAGAGCCATTCTTGAACAGCATTTATCTTTGCATAGCAGCCATTTATTTTTATGTAGTTTATATCTCCCCAGTTTCCTGTAAGATAAGTGATACACTGCTTGGTAAAACTTCCAATGGGATTTTTATTGCAAATATATTCAGATACATTCTCTTGGAAATATTTTTCATAATCTCAAATTCAGTGTTATATGAAGATTTTATTGGGTATTCGAAAGCGGTAATATTAGGTTTGTATTTGTGGTGTTTGAAAATTATGTTAAAGCAATAATTCTCAACTCAAATGATCAGATATCAAAGAATAGATAACAACAAATGCTTTATTTAAATGCTTTGATTAGATTGTATGGAAAAGAGGACTGTGACATTTACATTCATCACATCAATACTTCATTTTTTTTCCTGTGATCCCAAAGGAAAAGATTAGAGTCAAAGACAGTAGATGATATTTTCTGATTAGGTGGAAATTGATCTTACGATTTGAACTACTGGAATAGATTGTTACTTTGGCAGTTCATGAAACTCCTCAATAAACAGAAATTAGATTCTTTCTCTTGTGTTGTGTGGGTAATCACTTTTTTTTTTAAACCTATAGAATTTTCTCCTACCTTTGAGGATAATGTAATTGACTTCCAATTCAGATTTATAAAGTTGTTTGCTGTTTTTAAAGCTTCCCCTCCTGCCCCACACCTCCCTTCCCCCCCCCCCCCCCGGTGGGTTGAGTGACACATTAGGAAGATAAGAAAGAAGTCCAATTTTAAGTAAGTGGAAAAAAATAATATTTGCATAGAAAATAATAAAATGTATTTTTCATTAAATTTGCTGTGCAGCTGTAGTGCTCTTTGTTACACAAAAGCCACGTATTCAGTGAATGCGATGTTCCTGAAGGGAAAATGTATTTGTGCTGAAATAATAGTGATATTTCATGTTATATGTATCTAAGTAGGAAAAATCTGTAAATGGTTTTTTAAGTTCTATGTTCACCTTGCGCTTCTAAGGCAATAGCCATACAAAAGTGGTGTTTAAATAGTGTTTCAGTAGTAGTCAGTATTATTCTATTGCTTTTTTTAACTATATATTCCATTTTTGTACTGATTAATACATACTGTGATAAATCCATGAATGTTTTACTCTTTCACTGAAGAGGCAGTGCTGGCCACACAGTCTTGGCACATTTAGGCATACATGGGCAGGGTGAAAGATAAGGGAACATAGATAAGGGAACACATCCAGATTAAAAGTTACCCTGGTTAAAAATAAAAGCAAGTTTCAACTTGGATGTATTCTCTTATCTGGTTCATGGTGAAGCCATGTGAAAACTGGTGCCAGTAGCGATGATAGTTGAAAAGAGTAAGCAGTGAGGGGAGGTCAGGGGTGCCTCTTCTGTGGCAATGTTGACTGGTGTTACTTCAGCGCATGTGTGCATCACGTACAGGGTATTGATGTGTTCTTCGGAAAAAAACCTGATGCTTTCAAAGCTTCTGAGTTCAGGTGAGGCTCCTTAGGATGCATCCTTCTTCCATGCCAGAACAAGACCTGTGTACATGGTGCATGTCCTCTCTATCTTACGTTTCCTGTTGTTCAGCATAGACCAGCAATGAAGTACTGAGGCTGTAAGAGTTACCTGCAACACTCTTTCAATCACTGATTTGGTTAACAACGCTGTTAAGATTTTGCACTGTTAACTTTTTATGCAAAATTTCTGATGTCCTCATGTCCTGGGTTCAGCAGTAGCGGTCATTTTTTCTCCCTCTTAGTAGCTGGTGCAGCACTGTGTTTTCACTTTCGGCCTGGGAACAGAGCTGATAACACCAATGGTTTTAGTTACTGCTCAAGTGTTTAGACTGGCCATAGGACTTTCTGAGTTTCATGCTCTGCCAGGGAGGAGGGGAAGCCAGGAGGAAGCAGAGACAGGACGCCTGACCCAAACTAGCCAAAGAGGTATTCCATACCACAGCACGTCATGCCCCAGGAGGTAACTGGGAGTTACCTGGAAGGGCACTCTCTGCTCGGTCAGGCTCCTTTCGGCGAGTGGTATCATATTCTCTTCCCTTGTTATTTCTCTTATCATTATTATTATTATTGGTGGTAGCAGTAGTGGTTTGTATTATATCGTAGTTACTGGATGTGCTTATCTCAACCCGTGGGAGTTACATTCTTTTGATTCTCCTCCCCATCCCTCCGGGAGCTGGGGGAGGGGGGGATAGAGTGGGCTGTGGCAGACTTGTTGACAGGCTTTAAACATTGATACATTCACTGTCATCTGAATGTATTTTGTATTTGCTATCTGAATTCCTCCCGTTTCTCTTTTTCCAAACAAGAAAAACCTCAGGAATCAATCGGCCTGCGAGGTTATTTGTGGTCTTATTCACTATTTGCCACTAGGGGACACTGCTGACCACTGCATATCTGTGCAGGAATGGTCGCTGTAATAAAAGTGTGTTCATTTTCTGACTCGAGGCACCATTTTCGAAATTCTAATCCCTTTCCTGATCAAAGAGTACTTAATCAATTGTTTATTTTTAAGTGCTTCTGGATTCAAATAGTTTCCTCCAGTGATTCACGGAATCAGAATCTTGCTGAGGTTACAATTCTGTTACAGTATCTATTATTAATGCTTAAGAATAATATACTGAATTGTTCATACTCTCCTTAGACCTCATTCAAATACAATTAATCTTTTCTGGGTAGAAGGTATAATGAACAATGGGAATTGAGTGTCTCCATTATTTAACGAATGGAAGGTCATCTGGATACAAGTGGACATCCTTCTGTAGAGTACTAGGAAAAGTTGACAACTGGTTAAGCACAGACTGGATGCATGGTTGTTGTGTGTAAGAAGTAATAGTAATAAATTGCCCCAAAATGGTAATACACATTGGAAAAATATAAGTGCCCCTTTCTCCCCCTCCGCCATCCCCAACCCTCAAGATAATATGCTTTAAAGTTATGGACTTGATGTAAATTAGTTTAGTTAGTAAACTTTAGCAGCAGCTCTCTTCTAAATGCCTGTCCAGTCTGTCCTTGACTCAGTGTCAACTTTTGCATCCAGGACATCCTTACTCAGGAAAGCATCCTTGCCAAGGAGATCTGATACTTTTTGTGGAAGTTACCTCCACTTGTTTGTTTAGAACATGGTTTCTTTCAAGCTGCCTTTGATAAATCTCAGACGTTATATTCAGAGAGTCTGTAGACTTTTCATATCTATCCAATATCACTTATTTGATAGACATTTATAATTTATTTCCAGATGTTATTTTCTTTTGCAAATGAAAAAGTCTTAGCCAACTTGGTAGTTCCAATTACAGAAGCTATTCAGTTCATTTGAACATACTTATTACTTTCTTGTAAACAGTCTTCAGTTCTGTCTTCTTTTTGATTAGGGTATGCAATTTTATATGTTCAAACCACTGATTTATACAGGGAGGTAACAGTGTTCCTATTCCTAATGTGGTTCGGGTGTTTTACTGTTGCTGAATGTTGATGGGATATTTTCATGAGTTTTCCCAAAATGAGACTTTGTTACTGTCTAGTGGTGGTCAGTTTAGCAACTCTTCACTCAGTCTAAAACATAGCTTGCTTTTATCTATGCTTCATGTGCAATTTTTTCGCTCAGTCACATGGTGAAGCAAGAACTTGTTCTGTGGCTCTTCAAGGGCTGATCTTACTCTTTTTGCTCTCCAGTAATTGTCTTTATCAGCAAACTTTCTTCACTCCTCATCCTCTTTTAGGATCATTAATGTCTATGTTGAATACCTTGGGGAGTAGAAATCCTTGTGCCACTCCACAGGTGACCTCCCTCCCTTTAAGAAGTGGCCATTTACTCTGTCTAGTATTCATAACTATATTTTCTAGTCAGTTGTTTAGCCATGTAAAGGCCTTCATTATTTTGCTGCAGAAGTCAGGTTTCCTTAAAAAGTCTTTAGGAAGGGAATTCTGTTAAAATCCAGTGAAAAATCCATATCGGTGTATTGATTGGATCAGCCTATCTTGATTTATTTGAAGAATTTTAAGTAGGTTTGGAGAACAGGCTGGTGTGTTTAATTTTTACTTTTGTTTTTTAAGCATGTTATCACTGAGCTTCCAGAGAAGGTTACGCCCACACTGGCTTCAACAGCTTAGGTATTTAGGGATGTCCTGCAGGTTGAGGGATGTTAGGCAGGCTGAGAGGGACATACCATTATGTTTTAGTATCAGCATCAAATTACAGAAATAATGTAGCTGTCGTACAACATCTGCATGCAATCACTGATGACAAGAATTTCAGTTCCATGATTGATAGTGTTTAAAGTGGAACACATTGGTGTCCTAAAAATTCAGTGTTCCCTGTCTAGAAATAAAGCCAGTTAATAATGATACACAGATACTGACAAGAGGCAAATAGTGCATAAGCTTTTTTGTTTGTTTAAGCAATGTTCTGGTATATTCAGGTTTTTTATAACAAGATTTTCAAGTTCTTCCAACATCTAGAGCATAAACTAATGATGAAGAGATCATGTTTTAATTATTATGAAGGAAATGAACATAAATATTTCTGCTGTTCATGATTTTAATAGTTCTGCAACTTAATTATGCATTTGGTTACTTTCTTAGAAAAAAATTGTCTAAATTTCAAAATAATAGCTGTGGATTTGCTATCTTTGTAGAATGATTTATACAATTTTACGAAATTTGAATAATCAGATCTTTTTCTAAAGCACTTTACAGTCTGTTGTACTCTTGAAAGGCAATGCAGAATGGTATTGGCAAAGGACAATTTTTTTCTTCCTAAGATTTAATAGGATATATCTATATAATTTCCTGTAATGTTATTTGCTTTGATATAAGCTATACCGTATTTGAAGTAACCACAGTAAGTTTTTCCCCAGAGGTAACATGCAGTGTGTATTGTGTTGTATGTTTTCAACCTGTATAGCATCTAAAAATATGATGCATTATGCTTTTCTTTTAATTTTTGACTCATACAATATGTGCTCAGAGAAGAATGCAGAAATGGATCATTATTATTTGAGCTAATCCAATGCTTTCAATTTGACTGACATCCCCTGTTGTCAATTTATTTCACTGAGCATCTGTTAAACATAAAAGTGTATACTGTATTTTATCAGAATGAGCAATCCTGACATCTGTAATTAAGCCTCCCTGTTTCTGCTTTGGTGGCTCTAACATCCCTGTCTAACAGATTGTACAAATTGCACATTTGTTTACAAAACAGGTCCAGATTGTTCTTTGAACGTCCCTTCTACAGAGTCTTACTGGATTCTACCAAATGTAAAACCATTCAGCCCTTCTGTGGGCCGGGCTTCCCATAAGGCAGTCCTGCACGGGAAATTTATGTGGGTGATTGGTGGCTACACTTTTAACTACAGTTCATTCCAAATGGTGTTGAAGTAAGTGATTTATCCTTTTGTCATATCCTTTCTGATGCAGCTTAGGGAAAACAGATCTTACCAGGGAGGTAGTCTCTACACTGCAATTTTATGTAAAGGTTTAAGTTTTTGCGTTCTTTAGTAATTGTCTTATTTTCTGCTTGTCATTTTCTTATGATTATTATAGGTGAAAATACAGGTACCATCAATCTGTATGTGATACTGATGTGTAATTTCTTCAGTTTTGTGGAAACACTTGCTACACTTTGCTGCAAAACATAAAAATGTGATTAAACAGATAAAGAAATCCATATGCTGACATTTTCAAGCAGTGCATATAGAATGTTATCTACATTATTGAAGATAATTTATTAATATAGGAGACTTGCATGTAATGCATGAATACCTTGGGTAGCAGAAATCTACCCTGTCAGTAGAGGTAACCCTCTACTGACCATTAGTGCCATGCCAGCATGGTTTAAGCAGTTCATCCATGTTTCACTTCTTTATGACAGTTCGGATGTATGTACACTTCATCATGTATTGAAAACAATGTTGAAGCAGCTGTAAATATTACCTAGTTGATTTTCATGGTAACTTGTATATATAGAGAAGTCCTAAATGTGGTAAATGGAAATGATGGCATGTTTATTTCTCCTTTTTTTGTCTACATTGTTTTCTTTCACACATTTACAGTTATCCAAAACCAATCCCATCATCATTATCATAATTTTCTTTTCTACCTCTATTAATAATTTTTTACCTCTCTTTCATCTTGTGATGTGTTAATGCATTAATGGATTAATAGTTAATTAAAAAACTAATGGAAATTAAAATCAACCACGTAGCAGAGAGAGTGTTCAACAATAACTCTCCAGAGTAGTGCAAAAGATTGTGACATAAGCAGTTGAGTGGGGTGGGTTGTTTATGTGGCTAATAACAGTGATCTTGGCAATGGAGATTCATAGCTACCAGATAATTTTGGTGATTTTTATTACAGCCCCATTATTGATGGGAAAGAGCTCCTCCTGTTTTGCTTGATGAACATTTGTACACTATTGTAACAGTTCAGAATAATCATGTTACTGTTGCTAACAAATAACCATGTCAGATAAATAGCGACTGGTCAAACTTGCCAAACAGATGTCAGTCTGAACATACAAACCTCTCTGTTTCTCTGCAGCTAGAAAATGTTTACTTTTCTATTTCTCTTTTAGCTACAATCTGGAAAGCAGTATATGGAATGTTGTACCTGTATCCAAAGGGCCACTTCAGAGATATGGACACACTCTTGCTTTATATCAGGTTTGGACTTTTCAGCATCCTATTTCATGAATCCCTTTGTGTGTGCGGTTAGTGATCTTAAAATGATTCATCATGAACATAGGTTATTTTTGAGGATAATTTAATTTCTAGTCCCTAAACATTTTGTATTAGTGTCTTATTCAGTACTTAGATGTATTGCACAATTTTTGGAAAAAAGATTGTGCAATAGATCTAAGTCACTTACTAGCTGACCATAAATCCTCAGAGCTAAACCTCCCAATAAAAGGGGACTAATATAATTGGAGTTGCACTAAGGGAAGGAGAGCTAGGAACCATGGCAATGCTCTTGCTGACTGAGCACCATCCCCAGGGACTACGCCCAGCAGGCAGAGCCAAGGGTCTGTAGCAGGCTCTTTTGACAGACCCAGACACGGCAAGAAAAGACCCAGGTCTGGGTACTATTCAGGGAGACCAGTCAGGGGCACAAGGAGACATGGCCTGAGGCAGGTCTGGAGAGAAGGCTACAACACATACCTGAGCGCTCAACCCTGGAGTATATCATTATCCTGGGTTCAGCAGTAGCAGTCATTTTTTCTCCTTCTTAGTAGCTGGTGCAGCGCTGTGTTTTGACTTTCGGCCTGGCAACAGCACTGATAAACCCGACATTTTTAGTTACTGCTCAGTAATGTTTACTCTGACCAAGGACTTTCTGAGCCTCATGCTCTGCCAGGGAGGAGGGGAAGCTGGGAGGGAGCAGAGGCAGGACACCTGACCCAAACTAGCCAAAGAGGTATTCCATGCCACAGCACGTCATGCCCAGGAGGTAAACTGAGAGTTACCTGTGAGGGCTAGTTCACTGTGGGGTCAAGCTGGGTATCGGTCAGTGAGTGGTTGTATTCTCTTCCCTTGTTATTTCTCTTATCATTATTATTATTATTGGTGGTAGCAGTAGTGGTTTGTGTTATACCTTAGTTACTGGGCTGTTCTTATCTCAACCCGTGGGAGTTGCATTCTTTCAGTTCTCCTTCCCATTCCTCCAGGAGTGGGGGGAAGAAAGGGTGGGGGGAGTAGACTGCATGGTTCTGATTTATGGCTGGGCTTAAACCACGACAGTCGTCTTATCGTAAATTCAAATAAATACGAACTACTGATAGTTTTGCTTCTACTGATACCATGTAGTCTGCACGTGGCTTTCTTCAAAGCACTTTTAGAGGTTTATTTCACTATATTAAAAAAAAAAAAAGAAAAAATGATTCCCTGTACTGATAGAATATAAAGAAAAAAAAGATCTTTACTTAAAAAAAGAAAAAAGGCTTTTGTTTATTGGTTACTTTTTGGCTACTGTTAGTTATGTGAGTGCGAAAGGGAATGCAGTGCTTAATTCAGCCTTGTACAGATGATGGCGAACTTGTTAATGGTGACAGAGAAGTACAGAAATTGTATCACATTTTTAGTTGTTTGTAGAAGATACATCCATCAGGGAAGAACATAAAAGATTATATAAAGTCTGACCACAGTGTTCATCTGGCCTGGTAACATGTCTTAAACAATGGGTAACAGCAAACACCAAAAGAAGAATATAAGAAAAAATGACTAGAACATTTTAAAGCTTCCTCAGAATATTGTTGTAGTCTGCATCTGAGATTTCCTAATATAGGATAGTATTTTTGTGGAAAGATTATGAATCTATGTGTGTGGTGTTTTTTATTTTTTGAACCATCTATTTATTTTAGCATTGATGCTACCCTGTGCCTAAAGAACTCCAGTGTATTTTGTGAAGAAATACCCCATTTTTGGAGAGTGGTACTAGCTGTTTTAATTTTGATAATCACTATTTCTTACTTTCCATTTACTTCCTCAGTACCACTCACAAGTTTCTGTGAGTCTGTCATTTCCTTTCTCTATCATTTCTTTTTCATGCTGAAAATTCCTTGTGTTTTCAATAATCCTCTAGAAGGAAGTTATTTCATACCTTAGATAACATTGAATTATCACCTCTACCTCTTCTGGTTCTGTAATATCCCTTCTGAAACACAGGGAATCACAGTCTTTAGTATATTGGTTCCTCAGAGGTCTAATGTTTTTCTGTTTATTCTTAATGGTATTTTAGCTTTTTGAAAATCTGCTGTTGTCTTTGAACAGATATTTTCACAGAACTATCAGTTATAACATCAAGATCTCATTCTAGTCAATTAAAAACCCACATTTGTATGGACAGAGTTAAAATGTGAGGAGTGCATATGCATAAAACCTCAAACTTACCTATGTGAATGCTTATTTGCTCTTGTGAGACCTCACCTGGAGTATTGTGTGCAATTCTGGTGTCCTCAACATAAAAAGGACATGGAACTGCTGGAACAAGTCCAGAGGAGGGCCACGAGGATGATCAGGGGACTGGAGCACCTCCCGTATGAAGACAGGCTGAGGAAGTTGGGGCTGTTCAGCCTGGAGAAGAGAAGGCTGCGTGGAGACCTCATAGCAGCTTTCCAGTACCTGAAGGGGGCCTATAGGGATGCTGGGGAGGGACTCTTCATCAGGGACTGCAGTGACAGGACAAGGGGTAACGGGTTCAAACTTAAACAGGGGAAGTTTGGACTGGATATAAGGAGGAAATTCTTTCCTGTTAGGGTGGTGAGGCACTGGAATGGGTTGCCCAGGGAGGTTGTGAGTGCTCCATCCCTGGCGGTGTCCAAGGCCAGGTTGGATGAAGCCTTGTGTGGGATGGTTTAGTGTGAGGTGTCCCTGCCTATGGCAGGGGGTTGGAACTAAATGGTCTTGAGGTCCTTTCCAACCCTAACTATTCTATGATTCTATTTACACTTTTGTTCGTCTTCATATTGCACATTCAGTGTTATGAGATTGTTCTGCAAGTAATTCTTTGCTTTTGACCATTATCTCAGCTATTTTGAGTAGCATAGTATTGTCAAAACCTAGTAATATTTCCATTCATTCCTGTGCCAGGTGGCTTGTCAGTATGTTGAACAAACATATCCCAGATGCAGATTTCTGTGGGACACTGTTAATCACCTGTATGCATTTAAGTGACCATTTTTCCCCAAAGCCTTTATTTACTGAATTATTTAGCCTTGTGTTATCTGCCTTGCTTTTCGCAGAGTCTCTTAAGATTTTTCATGCCTTAAAGAAACTGTCAAGCGTCTTTTGGGAATTCCAGGTAACTTTCTCAACCAGACCTTTGATTTCTTCAAGAAAATCCAATGATTTGCAAGATAAAACTTCCCATTTCAAAAGCTGTTAGACTTTCCCTCTGTGGGCCTGTCTTATCCATTTGTTCCCTGAATTCAGTCCTTTATGCCTGTTGCTTTGCACTCCTCTGGTACTAACACATTTTTAAGGAGGGATTTACAAGCTACAGAGAAGGATCATCTTTTTTGTTCTTGAATTCCTTCAGAACTGATCCTGCTGACTTGTTGCTGATTGTTCCGTCAGCTTTGTTTTTTTTACTATAAGCTCCTGTTAAGAATTTCTGCTGTGGAAATACCTCTGAAGTCTACCATGAAGAAGTCTTGCTGGAAAATTAACTTCATTTTATTGCTACCAATTGATCTTCTCAGAATACTCCTTGTTGTGTCTGTGTCTCTTGGCACCACAAAGTATCTAGTTAGCTGTGTTTCTAATCCCTTTGAAAAATGATGTATTAGTACTTATTATATATAGTATTTATTTATATATAAATTCTGCAGGCAGCTCATTAAACTGTTTCATGTCTTGACTTGTTATTTCTCGGTGGTTTAATCTGCTGGAGATTTTTAACCTTTATCTTGAAGTATATTTTTTCTTCTAGCAGTCTTCATTATCCTCCTGCTAAGTCAAGCTTTTTTTTTATTTATTTATTTACCTATTTGTAGTGGAAAGGATTTGTAAACAGAAAGCATTCATATGATCTGTGCAGATGTCCTTAAATTGTCTTCATATTGTCAGTAAGGATTTTATCCTTTTTACTTGTTCCTTTCCGATTCTTTTTATGATCAGTCTTCCTTTTATATAGTCCTCCTTTATTATTATTCTTCCAGAGATGTTGAAACTGTCTATGGCATGGTTAATATAATAGAGGCGTTTTTCAGCAGTAATATGAACAAGATTTTGTGCATGCCCCAACATCAATTCAGAAATTGCTTTTCAGGTTGTTGGTTCCCTGACTCATTACTAATGTATTATCTGGTCTTTGAAAGGTCAGATCTTTCTGACCGCTATCTTTGCTTGTTATGGTACTTGTAGAATGTGAACCTTTTGGTTCAGAAACGTTCAAGTAATGTATCATTTATCAATTCAGAATAAAGGCTTAAAATATCATTTAACCTTTTTACTTGACACTGCTAATATTTTCTTGAGATATTCCAGACTAAACAGTAACCAATTTGAGCTACTTTTACCAGCAAATATTAAATACAGTAGACCTGTGTTAAAACAGAGATCCTTTTGGATATCAGTGAGGAAATGCCACTCTTGCTAATATTAATGAATGCTACAAGCAAGTGTGTAGTGAAGAAGCTGTTGCTGTTAAAAGCACATATTAATTAGTAATTAGATTTCACTAATAATGGACACAGCACTATTCATGTCATATAATTCATATGTTGCTTGTACTTACATTACATTAAATATCAATTACATGCGCCAAAATGAGCTGGTCATGTATGAAATTTCGAGAGGAAAAGGTACATCTTTTTGCAGTAAATTCTTGTTAAGATAAACTTTTGATATTTTTCTTTTCAGGTGTGCAGTCTCTAGAAACAAACAGAAAAATAATGTAGTGTGAAGAGTAGTAGAACATAATACCTAGAGATGGCAGCTTTGAGCTGTGTTTTCAGCTGTGTACTAGTCATTGTGTAACGTTTCCTTTATAGTTGGAAGAAAAAAATAGCCACAGAGAGGAAATTAGATTAAGTTTTTGACTTGAGCTCCTGAGATTTCAAAGCCTAGTGCTAGACTGGATTGAGAGCACAGAGCTGGTATTGCCTGATTGTGGTGCAAGGTAAATTGAAGCTATAAGATTGACTCTGTAGAGAATAAGTTACTGTGCCCATTTCCCTCAGAAAGCTTCTTTAGTTAAAATGAAAGTACTGTACTACTTTATTCTGAAGAAAAAAAAATCAGATGACTCTCACTGATATATAGTTATGACAAGTGACTGAGACTTTTTATGCATTTATAGATGAGAAGAGTATAAAAGTTCTTGCTTTTAGACCAACTAAATGGTTGAATCACATTACCTTCAGTGTTTCAGAATGGCTATTGGAAAGGCACTGCCTCTCTCTGATATCAGTTGGTTCTCATCAAAGATTGTGTATAGTTCCTGGCGTCTTGATACTGAAAAATGCCCACATACTTTAAAATAATTCATATAAGAAATAAGATTACAAAGAGACTGGAGTAAATGGCTTGTGAGGTTTTTAAAGTAAGTACATATAGCTTGGCTAAATAGTGACTAGGTGTAGGGAGTTTGACAGTAACTTGGAAAATACTAGATTCTTGGAATAAAGTAGAAAGGGAGTTGCATACAAGGTGTTTATGGTTGCTGCTGGAAGCTTACTTGGTAGTGAACTTGTGGTTGTATCACAGCATTCATCCTCATAATTAAACTACTGCTAGTGTTCCCAAGAGTTTGGAAGGATGACTGGCCATTGAGATTTGTTTCCTTTGAGTCTGGCGATAGGAATGAAGCAAGCATGCAGGCCGATGTAGTAGTAAATGTCAAGATGTTTTCCAGTATATGGGCCGTTTTAAACATAGTTAAACTTAATTTGGCTCATTTGAGTTTAATGAATGTTACTTCCAATTTTAAAGCTTTATTAAAACGAATGATTGTTTTGATTTCTTTTCCAAATTAATTGGTATTAGTATTGAGTCCATATATCTCTTCTGCTATTTTTTTTATCAGTCTGATGTAATGGGAGGTTAATTGGCTCATGTGGAGATGTTGATTGTTCAGTTTTTTCTTTTGTGATAACACATAGAAGTATGTCTTGGGGAAAAGGAAGAAGTATTGCATAGTCCTAAACCAGGTGGCAAATGCTGAATGCAGAAAACAGGCTTGTGTTGAATGAGTTACTGCTAGGTGACTTGAGTCTTATTCATATTTCATTAGGGAAAAAATAATCCAGAAATTTCTTAAAGATTTGACTAAACTGTTAGAAATTTTAGGTATGCAGAGAACAGAAATTCTCAAGAATTTGAGTCCTGTTAGGTTACATAAAATTAATTTATAGACTAATGCATGGGTACAGTCTAGGGGAGACAAAAAGATGGATAATTGTGTTTCAAGAAAATTGGGAATTGACTGTTCTTCATGCAGTTTAGGAGTAGTATTTTTTTGGCCAAGTTTTCAGGAACAGATTAGATTTAAATAAGAACTAAAGCAGTAAACTTGTTTCTGAGTAAGAGACTTTTCTACTATGTAGCCATAACTCAGTTGAGAAGTACAAAATGAAAATTGCGTAGTTATTTTAACATGATTAATTTACTTCCAATTCATTAGAAATGGATTGTAAATTACCCTCTTATTGCATTTTCTTTACACTGGTTTTTTTTTTTTTTTTTGGTAACTACCAGATAAGATTCTTTTGGAATGCAGGCAAGATTTGCATAACAGTGTGACATTGCTGGGTACAGTCAGAGCAGCTGATAAATGTTGTTCTTTTAGGAAATAAGAAAAATTGCAAAGTCTAAAGAATAAAATTATGATAAGTTTTAGAAAAATCTTGAATTACTGCACTTATATGAAATATTAAATCAGTATTAACACTGAGATATGATGTAGGGAATAGAGCATGTCCAAGGTCAAAGGAACTATATAAGTGATAAAGGTAGTGTAAGTTTGTAATGGGATTTGTATTTTTCTTTGAAAATCTTTAGGCTGCTTAGGACCATTTGCGCTGGTACCTTCCTACAGTCTCTTCCTGATTAGGCTTTCCAGATAAATGTCCACCTTTATGTGCCTAGGATGCTGAGTTTTGTCTAACTATGCATGTGCCATTTTTTTTCATTCTGTATTTATTCTACTGACTCTGGTCAATGAGCCTTTCTTTGTCTGTGTTCAGCTGATCATCACTAAGTTTTAAAGTGTTTTTCAGCAGCACTAGGAGCTGCTTCATCTCAGAAATAGCCCTTAGCGAAGCTTAGTTAAATCTGTTTTTGCGGTTGATAAAGCAGTTGTCATGACCTCCTCATCTTATTCTGTGAATAGTTTTGTGTACAGGATCTGCTGTGTCATTTATAAAGATTGCTTCTCACAGGAGTGTTCTTTTATCTGAACTTTGAATCATTTAAAACAGAACTGTGAGGAGGATTTTTTTTTGCTGTCAGCTGTCTGAGTAATCATTCCAAAGTTCATGCAGCTCTTTAGGTCACCTTTTTTTCTGTGTAGTGTCTTCCTCAATGTCAAATCTTTTTTCTTTGGTTACTGTTATACAGCACCTGCAGCTCCCTAATTAGCTCCTCTGTCTGCTCTAGTCTGTCTGCATTTAAAAATAAAGAAATAAATATTTAATCTACTGTGTTAGAGATGCTGATTTGCTGTGTGAGATCTTTGTGGCAGTGTAATGAATGAGCCATATAGGATGCTTTTAAGGAGGATACCTGTTCAAGCCATGCCTTCGAATCAGTGCACAGTCTCCTTACAACTTTTGCGGGTCTTCACCATGCTGTTTAAAATGTTGTTTTGTCTCATGGGAAAAGAATGGGTTCAGATACATGTATCTAATCGTATTACAAGTTCATACTGAAGGATGTGAACATCTTTTGGTCATACACCACCATCCAAACTTATCAGTAACACAGAGTATCAGTGCATAGAAGTGATATAAATTCCAAATCAAGAAATGTTTACCTGCCGCAAATGAAAACGAAATAAAACAGTTGAAACTTGTAGAAATTTCAAGTGTTCTCTTGAAAACAGGTCAGACAGTTTGGTCAATTACTTGCTGACTAATCTGTCTGAGTAATGAGGAAGTTTTTCATTTGATCTTGGACTCTGTGGTTTACTGTCAAGTGCAGGTATTATTTATATAGCTTTATAACCCTCACAAGCCTTTGTTTTGCCTGACTGAATAGATTGTCATTCTACTTATATTTGACATGCTTACGTTTGAGTTCATACGTTTGAGTTCATCTTCCTTGATGTGTATGATGATAATAGCATGCAGCTTACATTTCTATTTAGATCCCATCAGCTCCTTGTACAAGTCCGAAATTTCTGCATGGTTGATCCAGACTTCTTATGTTCCATCTTACTAAATTTTCTAGTCTCATTTCCTGAGGCTCAGTATCCCATGCCAAGCAAAACTTTGCCAATGTTCTAAGCTTGAACCTTCTTTTTTTTTTTTTTTTTTTTTTTTTTTTTTTTTTAGCCAGGTAAGACTGAATTTGGGGTAGAATATTGCATTGCTGTATGCAGAAGGCAATTGCAAACAGTACAAGCACCATGCAGGTGGGATGCAGAGTGCATGTGGTTCTAGTATGTCCTAGCAAAAACTAATTATTCCCAGAACCAGAGGTAATTTTTTCTACCCAGGACAAACTGTCTTTGAGGCAGTCTGTGAAACTAACAAGCTGGAATTTGTTTTGTGACTTTGTGTGCCTTGGCTTGCAACTCTAGATGAAGTCTGAGATTTAGTAGGATTTGCTTTCAGTCAATATTTAAGTAAATCCTTCATGACTTATCAAACCAGATGGCATTGCTGTTTGAGGTATGTGGTTCATGAAGACCAGAAAATCTGTTTTGCATCCCTTTAAAAGAACTCAAAGTACTTCCCTATGGGATTTGATTTTAGCGAATGTGCCCAAGAGGATGCTATATAAACATTGTCCCTTTTCTCTGGGCTCTGATGACTGCGAATTTTCTCAGGACTTAAGTTACTTTGCTATTAGGAAAGAATGTGCTCTCTTCTGCTTGTGCTGAATGAAATCTCCATAGACTGTGTGTGTGTAAAATCACATTTTAGTTCTGTGAACTGTTCCTTAAGAAAACAATATAATATCCTTTCTGTTTAGTGTGGGTTTTTTCTTTTTTCTTTTTTAATAGAATGCTGCAGGATGGATTAGAAGAGCCGTGTAATTAAAGTTTTTCTGCTTGAAGTAATCTGGTTGAGATTAATTTTGGTGTCATTTTCATGGCTAGGTTTATTTTTCAGAGAAATAGTCTCCTTATCATCATTGTTGGTTTAGTTTAAATATCGTTGCCTGGGATTAGTGTCTGATATTGAGCTAGTCAATGTAAGATTAAGCGTTAAGATCGAAATCAGATAGTTCAGTTATGAAATACTGCACAGCACAGAAATATGTAGTTCAGATGTTATCTTTCTGTAATCCATTATTTGCTTTCTCTTCTCTCCCTTCCAATTTTTGCAGGAAGAAATCTACATGTATGGAGGCAAAATTGAAGCAAATAATGGCAATGTTACTGATGAGCTGTGGATTTTCAACATACACAGTCAAATGTGGAGTGCCAGAACTCCTGCAGTACTTGTACATGGCCAACAATATGCTGTGGAAGGTCATTCAGCACACATAGTAGAGCTGGACAGCAGAGATGTGGTTATGATTATAATTTTTGGATATTCTGCCATATATGGTTACACAAGCATTGTGCAAGAATACTACATCAGTAAGTCACTTTCAAATAATTTTATCACATACTGATTGAAAAATTCCTGATACTTTTTTCCTATGTGAAGAACACTCCTGTTCAGCGTGAAAATTTGTATTTTTCAGATAATTAGAAAGAAACAAAAAAGAGCTTATAATGTAGGTTAGGTTTCTTGTCAAGCAGTAGCATTTCATACATGTTTGAGTATGCTGGCTTTGGCTATATATTAGTGTGTACATGGCCGATATATTACTGTGTACGTGGCTGTGGTACTCTTTAATAGGCAAAAGTTGAAACCACAAATTCCATGTTGTGGTTATCGTTGTGATGCAACTTACCTTTTTTTACCACAGACTTAATAGCTTTTACTACAGAGCAGATAGATTAAAAAAGAGTAAGTAGGTCAAAAATCAGAAACGTCAGAACAGAATATGATGTACAGTGCTTACTAAATTACTTGCTTATTTTGAAGGTTAATGTTGCTGTAAAATTTTCATTCTGGCTTTTGAAATGTAATAACTTCATTGTATGTAGGGTTCTCTATAAGAGAGAGATGCTCTGTGCATGTTGCTTCTAGAGGAAACAAGAGAAAATGAACATTAATTTTTGTAAATAACCTCCCAGAGCTGTCTGGGATTCCCCTTACAAACTGTAAGCTTTTCCTACAGGTGATTTTCAATACTAGAATTAAATAAAGATATTTTTTTCTAACACATAATACATCAAAGATATTATTTTCCTAGAATAAACATGAAAATTGACACCTTCTGATACTTTTGAAGATATGTTTATATGCTTCCTAATTAAAATTGTAACATTTTCTTACTTTTCACGATTCTTTGTTTTCTATAGAATTGATCTGAACCACTTGGTTATTTAGGCCATCCACAATGTGCATAATACAAAATATCAAAGAAGTATATGTCAAAGCATAAGAATTTTTTACTGTTCCATTTAACTTTTTTGGCCTGTATGTATGTGTATATAGACACTGTTTAAGCAGATTTATAGGCAGGGGAAATCCCTTCAAAACTCAGTGGGTTCTTATGCTTCCTGGCATTAGCTCTGATGGTACTGTTGGCATTTTAGAACTATGTTGAAAAAAGGATAAAAGAGAATGGAAATAAGAGCAGCAGCACCATGATGTGCTTTATCTACAAAATTTGATTGAACTGCATTGAAGCGCTATAAAACTATGGTCTTAGAATGATGCTTTGCAACAGTATTATAAGATTTTTTTGAGTATTAAAATAGTTTTTTAAAAAATGTAATTTCTCAGAGTTTTTTTTAACCTATCAGAGAGGATTATTTTCTTCAAAAACAAAAATATGTTGGTCTGTTTTCTGCATGCTCATTCACTGTAATGTCTATTGACTTAACTTTGAATCAGTTATTGGCTTCTTAACATGCTGCTTATTTAGTCTGAAGTAGAAGTACCAGTATTATTCTTGCCTTATGAAAAGGGGTACATGATTCACTTTGTAGTACAGCACTTTCTTTCTGGCAGATTTTATTGCAGGCCTTATTGTTGAAATATGTATAACTTTTTCTTACTTTAATCTTTTAAAATGTTAAAACTGTGGAGGATTAATAAAACAGATTATAAGCATATTTAAAAGAAACAAAACAACTTTCCCCTTCCTCTACCCCCCCCAAACCTTTCATACCATGGTGATAAGCTTTGAGTCAGAGAAAGCACTTTTTTCTCTGGCAATTATTATGGGTTTGAATTATTATATTGTTTTTATGCCTCCCTTCTGAGGAGATTATTTCATCACATGCTAGTGAGAAATTTAGTTTGATAGAGAAAATATGTTTCACTTGTATCAAATATAAAGTAAACTTGTAAAAATAGGCGGTATTACTGTTGAAAACCATTGATTTCAGTGGGCTACTGATGTGATAAAGGATTATTGGTGCATGCGATGCTTTGCAGAACATGGTCTAAAATGCTGTAACAACCATTTTTGCTGTGGCTAATTCCCATGTTTCATTTTAACCTGATTGCATCTCATTCCTTCCCTTCCCCTGTAAATTAAATGAATTTTGTGGTGAATTTTCCTGAATTTCCAGCTGTAACATTTATCTATGGTTTTTCACCTGTGGGATCATTTTTAACCTTAAAATTCCAGATGGTGGTTTGAACTAAGAATGACTAGTTTTTTCTGGGGAACGTCAGCAGTTCAGAATCCAAACTTAAAAGACATAGGAAGTGATAGAACCATTTCTGTGAACCCACCTGAATAGGAAAGAAAATTTTTTTTATAAAAGGGCATTATGGAAAGAAAGATTAAAGTCCAATATATTCTTTGTGCTTATTCTTAAAACATAGATTGCCTTAACATTTCATAGAATCATGGAATCAGCTAGGTTGGAAAAGACCTTTAAGATCATCAAATCCAACCATTTCAAATTGTATTGCTTTGTTCTTTTAAAATGTTATCAGCCATGACTTCTAGTCCTAATGAAGGCTATTTTTCAAGCATTTACCAGGTGCCTACAGAAAGAAAGAGGTGTAGAAAGAGGCGACTTATCCTTTGGTTCATAGGAATTGAAACGTCTAGTGTTCCAGTCCTGTTAATGGACTTTGAACCTGATGCATGGTGCGAAAGCTTTCTTTAGTTGCTGTGACCCTGATTTCTGTGGTGTCTAGGTCAACAAACCTCTAAAGGGTTTTTAATGATTTGTGGATTCCTTAGCTTTTCATATAGCTATGTACTTCTTACTAACAAAATATGTGAATCAAACGTGTGCAGGGCCTGAAAATTTCTTTGGCGTTGTCCAGCGCAGGAAGTAAGTTCCATCAAGTCAAATTCTGGAAAATTAGGCATGGTTTGCAGGCAGGTTTTCACCATACAAAAGCACAGGAGTTCATTTCCACTCCAAAGGTGTGGTGATTGTTGCAGGAACAAAAGAGCTTCCTGTCGTCCTTTCTTGCTCTACTCAGACTTATGATTTTTGAGGAACCAGTAAATCTTGGTATGGGAATTATGTGAATGATTTTACTAACTTGAACCATAAAGCTTTTCTGGGTTACTCCCCAGAGAAATTTATATCCCTTTAGGTTAGCAATACCTCATAAACCTCCTAAGAATCTCAATGTGAGTCTGAAGGTGAATATAATACTGATGTTTTGTTTTAGGTGAGGTTTATAAATCTCCTTATATATTGAGAAACTTCTGAATAAGTCCTTTGTGCTGTTATATATATTTTTTTAAGAAGAGTGGTTTGGTTTATCAGCATACAGTTTTGTTTTCTAGGCTGAATTTTATTATGACTTTAGAAGTAGGTTGTAGGTTGCTTTTGATTAAAAATGTTTCTTTGAAATAGTGTTTAAAGAAATGGCTTTATGATGCAACATGTGTTTCCCCTTGATTGTAAGTTATCATAAGCTTCATGGTTGCTCAAAAAATTAAGTTTGTCGCTGCAGTGAAATGAAGATGCCACACTTAGGTGCTTATTCAATAGAGAGTGTATAGGTTACTTATAAGGAAGAAGTTCTTTACTGTGATGTTGGTGGGGCACTGGAACAGGTTGCCCAAGGAAGTTGTGAATGCTCCATCCCTGACAGCGTTCAAAGCCAGGTTGGACAGAGCCTTGGGGTGACATGGTCTAGTGTGAGGTGTCCCTGCCTGTGGCAGAGGGGTTGGAACTGAATGATTCTGAGGTCCCTTCCAGCCCTATGATTCTATATTCTTTTTACCTAGTCTGTTTGAAGGTTGTATTGTCTTAATGGCAGATCAGGCTGATGTATCTAACTTTCCACGGATTCTTACTGAATTTATTATTTCATAATAAAAAAAATACCGGTCTTCAAACATCATTTTGGAAACAACCATATCTCAAAATGCTATTTTAGTTATTCTGTTTTGAATGATTAAAAGGTTATTGCTCAAATCTGCAGTTTTTCTTGATTTGGCCTTCCCAGTTCCGTACAATTACACGAATTGGAGAAAAATAAAACAAGAAACTAAGTTTTGTTTCTTTCTCTTTTCTTGCCTTTCATTGTTTGATGATGGAATAATTTTACATCTTTGGATGTGATTCTTTGGATGTGATCAACTTCCTGTGATCAAAGCACTGAATTTTTTCACCTTGGCCATCAAAATCAGTTCTTTTAAAGTGTAAACACCGTATTTCATAATTCCTTTAAAAAATGTATGAGGATTAATCTGAAACAGTTTGGATTTTGTTCACAGTGCCATTAGAAAAGCGGGTATAATTTTAGTGGCTAGGCATCTTCTAATTCATACACTATCTCTATCAATGGCCTGTTTATATTCACTTGTTTTCTGGGTGATACATTGTTTAATATAAGCAGCTTGTCTCCTTTCCTAGAATTCTCTCTGAATTATATTTATAGATACCAGTACTCTCTTTTGCAAGACTAATTAAGGCAACCTCATCTATTCTCCTGTCATTCTAATAGTTCATCTCTGTACCTCTTCCACAAGGAGTTCATCTGTCTTGAATGTGGATGATTAATGAAGCCTTTGGGATATTCTAGGTGAGATTTCACCAGTGCCTGGCTAACTAAGCTTAATCCTACTTTATTGGGAACACCTCAGTTGGTAGGTAGTAAAATGACATTTGTACTGCATCTGTGAGAAAGTCATTAATGACTCTTCGGTGAAGCAGTGCTGCTACTTATTCTCAGTCATTATCAGTGGATGAGGTTCCATTTTATAGACGTTCAAGTTGCTAATCCCAGTGCACAGTATCTTTAGGTCATTGTTGAATTTTGGTCCTTTTTTTTTTTTCTTGTAGCCAAGATCATCCAGTTAATTTTGCACATTTTTCTGCTGCTTCTGTGAACTGTCTAAATTTATGCAATTACTACACACTGAATTTGTGACAGTGTCATAAAATACACCCATTCTGGTCCTTAAAAAGTATCCCTAATAGTCCCACCACCTCTCAAAACTGTTCATTGCTGCTTCTTTTTTTCATGCTCAAGTCCCGTTCTGTTACGATGGTTTATTTAACAATTTCCCATTGTGACACTAGAGTTAAGGGTATTACTAAAACTCAGATATGAAGATCACCTATTCTTCCTTCTCCTTTAATTGTTTTTTAGGTAAAGGTGATGTAAATGGTTGGTTACATTTGTATTGTTTGGTGAAAGGGTTTCCCATTACTTCAACTTTTTTTTTTTTTATTTATCCTTTTTAAAAAAAACAAACAAGCCCAAACTTTGTCCTAAACATTTGCCTATTACTGAGGTGAGATTAAGGTCTGTAATTGTCCATATGCTGTTTCCCCTCCCTCTGGTCTTTAATGTCAGCACCATGGTTGCTATTCTTTGGTAGTATCTAACCAGCTTTGTTAAAAACACTTGCTCCTGAGCCTGCATTTTCACTTGCTGTGTCTGCAGAAGTTGTATGCCCAGCTTCAGTTCATTAAACTGGGGAGGTTAGCTGCTATCTCAGCTGTAATTTCTTTTCCTGTTTACATGTTTTGGTCGATGCCTCTTCTCTTTCACTTGCTCAGAGTCCTGGAAGGGAAAGCGGGACATGAAGTATATCATTCTGTTGACAAAGGCGACTGTAATATTGCAGCCTGTAGCAGTGTCCAGCACTTTAACATGTGACACATGTAATTCTCTCAGGTTATCGCAGTGACTTGCCTAAGCATTGTGAGAGAAACTTTATGTGGTAGAATTCTCTGGAAAATGCCCCAGATGTTGATGAAAAATGTCAAATTACAAGTGAAAAGTAGAAGCCCCTATTACTGGAATGATGTCCTTTTTTGTGATTTTATTTCAAAATTAATTTGATCTTATTTTTACACTATTAGGCTTACAAATTGAAATCTGGAAATAAACAAAAATCCTATTTCCTTCTTTCTGGTTTGTTTATTCACTGATATATTTCTGTATTTGGCTTTTTAAGCTGTTGAGGATGCAGTATTGCATGACTGATTTGGTCAATCGAATACTTCATCTGATCTGATGATAGAAAGAGTGGGACCTTCTTGAGTATGAGAAGAGTTATGTAAATATCTTCAATAGAAATTGGATTTTTGTTTAAAAAGGATAGGTGATGATCCATATCAATGAGTCTCTTAGAAAAAAACCCCACCCCAGATCGTATGCATAGTGATGTCTGTAAATTGAGACAGAATTGTATTTTTGTCTGTATGGTGCAATATTCAAGACGCTGAAGAAGTGTGAAAGATAACAAAACTAGATACACATTTCTATACTCAAAACTCAACTAAATTTCAGGAAATAAGAGAAACTTTGATCCTATTTTTGATGTTTATTTCAGTAAGTTGCTGGATCTTTTTGCTCAAATTTACTTAGTTATGTATAGCACATGGTTTTTATTACACAAGCAGATGTGAAGAAATGCGAATAGCTGTAAGTCATGTAAAGCTTACAATTTTGCCATGGATGGTAATGCTACAGAAACCAGACGCCCTATCCCTTGCAGTGTTCAAGGCCAGGTAGGATGGGGCTTGGAGCAACCTGCTGTAGTGGAAGGTGTCCCTGCCCATGGCAGGGGGTTGGAACTGCATGAGCTTTGAGATCTCTTCTGACCCAAACCATTCCGTGAATCTTTGATTCTATGAAATGTAAACTATTCTGTGATATGTATGATCAACACCATTGTGAAAATTTATGTGGAGGAAGTGATTTTTTTTTTCTTGAAACACATATATGTCCATCTTAGAATCATAGAATCATAGAATAGTTAGGGTTGGAAAGGACCTCAAGACCATCTAGTTCCAACCCCCCTGCCATAGGCAGGGACACCTCACACTAAACCATCCCACACAAGGTTTCATCCAACCTGGCCTTGAACACCGCCAGGGATGGAGCATTCAAAACTTCCCCGGGCAACCCATTCCAGTCTCTCACCACCCTCACAGGAAAGAATTTCCTCCTTATACCAAACCTAAACTTCCCCTGTTTAAGTTTTAACCCATTACCCCTTGTCCTGTCACTACAGTCCCTGACGAAGAGTCCCTCCCCAGCATCCCTATTGGTCCCCTTCAGGTACTGGAAGGCTGCTTATTAGGTCCCCACACAGCCTTCTCTTCTCCAGGCTGAACAGCCCCAACTTCCTCAGCCTATCTTCATACGGGAGGTGCTCCAGTCCCCTGATCATCCTCGTGGCCCTCCTCTGGACTTGTTCCAGCAGTTCCATGTCCTTTTTATGTTGAGGACACCAGAACTGCACACAATACTCCAGGTGAGGTTTCATGAGAGCAGAGTAGAGGGGCAGGATCACCTCCTTCGACCTGCTGGTCACGCTCCTTTTGATGCAGCCCAGGATACGGTTGGCTTTCTGGGCTGCGAGTGCACACTGCAGCCGGCTCATGTTCATTTTCTCATCGCCCAGCACCCCCAAGTCCTTCTCTGCAGGGCCGCTCTGAATCTCTTCTTTGCCCAGTCTGTAGCTGTGCCTGGGATTGCTCTGACCCAGGTGTAGGACCTTGCACTTGGCATGGTTGAACTCCATAAGGTTGGCATCAGCCCACCTTACAAGCGTGTCAAGGTCCCTCTGGATGGCATCCCTTCCCTCCAGCATATCAACCGGACCACACAGCTTGGTGTCATGGGCAAACTTGCTGAGGGCGCACTCAATCCCACTGTCCATGTCAGCGATAAAGATTTTAAACAAGACCGGTCCCAACACCGATCCCTGAGGGACACCACTCATTACCGGTCTCCAGCCGGACATCGAGCCATTGACCACGACTCTTTGTGTGTGGCCGTCCAGCCAGTTCTTTATCCACTGAGTGGTCCATCCATCAAATTGATGTCTCTCCAACTTAGAGAGAATGATGTCGTGTGGGACAGTGTCACTTTGCACAAGTCCAGGTAGATGACATCAACTGCTTTACCCTTATCCATCAGTTCTGCAGCCCCATCATAGAAGGCCACCAAATTGGTCAGGCAGGATTTCCCCTTAGTGAAGCCATGCTGGCTGTCACCAAGCACCTTGTTGTTTTTCATGTGCCTTAGCATGCCATCCAGGAGAATGTGCTCCAAGATTTTACCAGGCACAGAGGTGAGACTGACTGGTCTGTAATTCCCCGGGTCTTCCATTTTCCCCTTCTTCAAAATGGGGGTTATATTTCCCTTTTTCCAATTGTCGGGAACTTCACCTGACGGCATGATTTTTCAAATACAATGGCCAGTAGCTTTGCAACTTCATTCGCCAGCTCCTTCAGGACCTGCGGATGGATTCCATCAGGTCCCCCGGGGCCTATGTTGTCCTTAGTCTGTTTTTTGTTTGCTACGTACCTGTAGAATCCCTTCCTGTTATCCTTAACATCCCTGGCTAGGTTTAATTCTAACTGGGCCTTAGCCTTCCTAACCTGGTCCCTGGCTTCCCGGACAACATCCCTGTACTCTACCCAGGCCGCCTGTCCTTGCTTCCATTTTTTAGAAGCCTCTTTTTTCCTTTGAATTTTCCTCAGCAGCTCCTTATCCATCCAAGGAGGTCTCCTGGCTCTCCTGCTGCACTTCCTTCTAGTCCGGATGCAGCACTCCTGAGCTTGTAGCAGGTGATCCTTGAATATCAACCAAGAGTCTTGGGCCCCCCTGCCCTCCTGGGCTATATCCCATGGAACCTTACTAAGCAGGCACCTGAAGAGGCCAAAGTCTGCTCTTTTGAAGTCCAGGGCAGTGAGCTTGCTACACGCTCTTCTCACTGTCCTGGGGATCTCAAATTCGACCATCTCGTGATCGCTGCATCCAAGGCTGCCCTGGAGTACCACGTTCTCAACAAGCCCTTCCCTGTTGGTGAGCACGCGGTCAAGCATGGCACCTCTCCTTGTCGGCTCCTCTATTACTTGCAAAAGGAAGTTGTCTTCCACACAATCGAGGAACCTCCTGGATTGCTTGTGCCGTGCAGTGCCATCGTTCCAACAGATGTCAGGGTGGTTGACATCCCCCATGAGAACAAGGGCCTGTGAGCGTGAGGCTTTTCCTATCTGTCTGTAGAGTAAATCTTCATCCTCATTTTTTCATTTCAATAGTGATCAGCCCTGGTGTTGGTGATAGAAAGTTGTAGTAGCAGGTTGACTCCTCACCAATCCTCTTAGATAAATTGTATCAAGTAAATCTATCTGTTAGCAAGGTAATTTGTGTGTAAAACACAGTATTATTGGTACAAATTTGATGTTTGTGTTCAGAATTGCAGTTCTTAATAGCTTGATAATACATGACATAGAGATGGGAATAAAATACATATAAATGAGGCAAATATACTGTGTTGAATGTAAATAGCGTATTACACAAATATCAATGTTCATACACAGAAAAAATCTGACTGAAAGTCATGAATCTCTTCACTAAACAGAACAATACAGAGGAAAAAGAGCTAATTTTCACCCATGTAATATCAGATAAATATTGAAATGGAATTTAAAGTAACTTTCAGATGAAGCAACGTGTGTGGTGGTGTGTGCTACCTTTGGATAAATAACTTCATAATGGCAGCCAATTTAGGTTGGAATTAGGAGACTGCTCCATTTTGGAGGTTGTCCACAGTACGTATTCTTCTGACTTCACCTTCAAGAGGCTGCAAGTGAATGATTTCTTCCATTTCACACCCATAGAACTGGCTGCCAGAATAGGCTGTCTTCTACAGAGAATACCTCCTGGCTTGCTCTTTTTGTGACATATGTCATCAGCTGGGAAGATGGAGAAATAAAAAGCTGGAAGTTTCAGGGCCACAGGCAACAAGTGACCCTTTAACTTCTCTGTGTTTTCTTATGGCTATTGTAAAATATTTTCCATTTGTTTTATTCTTCAGTAACAACAGGACAATGGTGTTATCTGGTGTCTCTGTGCAGTTATTAATGATGTGATGTAAAATGTGATTTAAGTGCCAGTTTAATGAGCTGCTGTCAAATTATCCTTCTGTGAGTGTTCAGCAACTGAGTAGATAATATTTGCAGTTAAATAACTAAGAAGCGGTAGTTGGAAACTGATTTTAACTCAATAACTGTACAGTTTGCTAGCAAAGCATCTGTATCTGTGTACTTTGAGCTTCGCACACTTCACAGCAGTTCAGTTTCTGCCAGGCTTCTCCAGACAGTTTCCTCGTGATTGAGTACAGGTGTTCCTAACACAGCTGAGGTAGCTGGAGCACTGAATTATCATCAGCCATGTCTGGTGGGACAAAGTTAAGGTTGGGAGAGAATTAATCATAACCCTTAATTTCCCGTTTTCCAAAAGGCTGTTTTTGTTTTTTGTTTTAGTTTTTTTTTGGCTGTGTGTGCTGAACTCACACATAGGAGAGTATTTGATACTGCTTGGCACCTGTGACAACAATGTATTTCTGATTTAATCAAGAATAGCAGATAATAGTCTAATATCTTTATCCAATTGCAATTATTGCTGTACTTAGAATCACTTTTCATTATAATTCTATATACTGAAAACTCCTAGTATTGTGTGTTAGCAATAATAAACCTTAAACCTGTGTCTTTTGTCTGTCTATTCCAGGGTCTAATTCTTGGCTCGTACCAGAAACAAAAGGAGCAATTGTGCAAGGTGGATATGGCCATACAAGCGTCTATGATGAGCTGACAAAATCTATTTACGTCCATGGTGGATACAAGGCATTACCTGGCAATAAATATGGATTGGTGGATGATCTTTACAGATACGAGGTTAATACTCGGACATGGTAAGTGGGATTTATAATGTAGGAAGCTATTATATGTTACTGAGAAAGAAAACATAAGCATCGAGTAAGGTAAAGTAAGGTTCTATTGAAGTCATGGGCAGAGATCCTTTGTGTTTGCAGAGAAGTACATTCTCTGCAACAAAATGGAAGAATTGTGGCCAGCAGATTAATGATTAATAGAATTTAGCCAGCAAATTGATGGAGCTACACATAGAAGGAATGGCAGGGAGGAGACTTTGGACATCTTGTACAAAATAAGAGAAGCTTCCTATCAAGAAGTAACTGCTATACAGAAAACGTGTACTCTTTCAATGTGGTGTGAATATACTGCTGATGCACGTTCAAGTACCTGTTATGTAAGTAAGTAGAGAAATCAAAGAACTGCACGAGGTTACTCTTCATGGAACTGTTAGAAATAAGAGAGAAAATTCCTGGTATTGTATATGGATCCTTAGTTATTAATGTTCTCAGGTTTTCTATTTCTGTCAGTTCCTTGTCCCTGAAGATTATTGTGGCTTATGAATGGTACTTGTATGCTATGTATAGGAAGTGACCTTAAAAGCTTATTCCTACCATAGAGACATTTTGAGGTCAAGAACTATTTCTACAGAACATTTTATTCCTGCAGTTTAATATTTGTCTTGAGAATTAATACTTTAACTTGAAGCACACAAGACTTGCTCTAAAGACGTTGGAAACGTGGGTTTGATTTCACTGAGGCACTTAATTTTTGAATGTCACTAACTCATGGCACTTGGAAACATTATTACAAGAGTTTTTTGTCCCTGTTAATGTGTTTTTAAATTGCTGGAATTTTAATACTTTCTTATTATAGTCTATTCTTGGAACAAAGTGATATTGTATCTTTTGATGGTCTGTTCAACAATATAATAATTATTATTGGGATATTTTTATTCATTATATTAAAAAACTGCAGCTTGTAGAGAACTTAACTCTTTTGTTTCATGAGTATTACACTGGCAGGCAGTTATACTGCGGTTGAGAGGATGAAGTAATGACAATTAGGTAGTAAGATAATCTTTCTTTGCTGTACCTGTGACAATTTATAATCAGGATTCAAAGCACTCTGTGAGGTAACTGAGCCTGAACACACCACTGGCCATGCTGGAGTATGTGGCAGAGATGGAACCAGAGTGCTTTCTTATGTCCATATACATGGCTTTTTTCAGTCTCACATTTTATTTTCCTCACTGCCTCTGTTTTTCTCACATTCTCTGTTTCTCTATCTGATCTGGCTGAGGTTCATGTGCTTCACTAAGTCTTGGTATACAAAACTGATTACTTATTCAGTGGCATGTGGCTTTTCATTTCTCATATCAATTAGGCATAGGCTTAATATTTCTTGGTATATTGTCCTGGGTTCAGCAGTAGCAGTTATTTTTCTCCTTCTTAGTGGCTGGTGCAATGCTGTGTTTTTGATTTTTGGCCTGGGAACAGTGCTGATAACTCCGATGTTTTTAGTTGCTGCTCAAATGTTTGGTCTGGCCAAGGACTTTCTGAGCCTCATACTCTGCCAGGGAGGAGGGAAAGCCAGGAGGAAGCAGGGACAGGACACCTGACCCAAACTAGCCAAAGAGGTATTCCATACCACAGCACATCATGCCCAGGATGTAACTGGGAGTTGCATTCTTTTCGATTCTCCTTTCCGTCCCTCCAGGAGCAGGGGGAGGGCAAGAAGGGGGGGGAGTGAGTGAACGAGGTTTGTGGTTGGGTTTAAACCACGACATATATGAAGGGCTGATATTTTAATTCCTACTGCAAACATTGTTCCTAATACATAATGGAGAATTAGTGTTCATAATACCTGCATTGCTTCGTATTACTTGCATACTGCGGCAGTTGGCAACTGGGGGACAGTGTGATGCTGAGCTTAGATAATGGCCTTGAAACAGTGGAAGCACCTGCTGGCTCCTGGGTATTTCTATTACCATTATAATGCCATGCTGCTGTATGCAGCTCCTGGCATCAGTACAGTTGACATGCCCTAATGTTTGCAGATGCATGTATATATGCATAAATAATGAATTCAGTATAAAGTGTGCCGAGACTCACATAATTTGCAAGGGGCTGATATGTGTTGGTATGGGGAGTTCTAGAGATTGCTGTCATTGGTAATGCTGAGATGAATGATGAATATTGATATCATGGCCAGATTAACAAACTTGGTGTGTATTACGCATCTACTTCTGCTGAATATTGGAGAAAAGTTATTGTTACCAGGAGGTTTGAAACTTAGCACACTATGTGCAGAAATTAGAGAATCATGGAATAGTTAGGGCTGGAAAGGACCTTAAGGTTATCCAGTTCCAACCCCCCTGCCATGGGCAGAGACACCTCACACTAAAACCATGTCACCCAAAGCTTCATCTAACCTGGCCTTGAACACTGCCAGGGATGGAGCATTTACAGCTTCCCTGGGCAACCCATTCCAGTGTCTCACCACCCTGACAGTAAAGAACTTCTTCCTTATATCCAATCTAAACTTCCCCTGTTTAAGTTTTAACCCGTTACCCCTTGTCCTATCACTACAGTCCCTAATGAAGAGTCCCTCCCCAGCATCCCTATAGTCCCCCTTCAGGTACTGGAAGGCTGCTATGAGGTCTCCACGCAGCCTTCTCTTCTCCAGGCTGAACAGCCCCAACTTCCTCAGCCTGTCTTCACACAGGAGGTGCTCCAGTCCCCTGATCATCCTCGTGGCCCTCCTCTGGACTTGTTCCAACAGTTCCATGTCCCTTTTATGTTGAGGACACCAGAACTGCACACAGTACTCCAGGTGAGGTCTCACGAGAGCAGAGTAGAGGGGCAGGATCACCTCCTTCGACCTGCTGGTCACGCTCCTTTTGATGCAGCCCAGGATACGGTTGGCTTTCTGGGCTGCAAGCACACACTGCAGCTGGCTCATGTTCATTTTCTCATCAACCAGAAGAAACCCCCGTGTACAATGTGGAGACCAGGGCTGGGCAGTGCAGTTGTGTGACAAGTCGGAAAGTGAGTAGCCCAAAGAAAAACTGTGGGGACTCCTGTTCCCTGGAACAGTGTATAGCTCTTTAAGTCTTCAGTGATCTAGACAGCTTCAAAGTGAGATAATCAAGACAGAGCCTAGGGTATAGCAATTAATGTAGGCTAGGAGGAAGTAGTTGTAGAAAACTGGTAAAGCAAAAGACATAAATCTATAGGTAAAATAGACAAAGACAGTATCTTGGTATATCATTATTCTTTCAACATATAGCAGCAGTATTGCTCCATTGCTAGTTGAAAATAACTGTTTTAAAATAATGTCCTATTTCCTTATAATTTCTAATTTTGTACATTGCTAACTAATGAATTGAAACCAAATACCACATTTTCTGGCTAGATACTGTAACTATTCTATATGAAGCTAACTCTCGGTTAGAAAAACACACTTGGGTGGTGCTCTGTTTTCAAAATCTATTAATTAGAGTCACACAAGAAAAATGTAAATCACTTACCAACAACAAAAAAGAGTTAAGCCAGAAGTACATTGGTGGGTATGTTGGTGGCTTGAAGGAATTAGCACATTTTTAAGCAATTAAAAAAACCTCATTTACTTTCATTTAGGCTTTGGTATTTCCTTTGAAGTAACTCTCTAGTGGTAGGGAGGAATCTATTTGAATGGCAGAATTTACGTTTAATGCTTTCCTCTCAGCTTTAAAAAAATACCTTGAGTTTAGAGATTGATTTACACCATTATGTCAAAGCAATGAAATAAACTTCAGACCTTCTCCTCCAGATCTTAAGATGATGAAAACGTATTGAACAAGCGTTGCATTAGTATGATTCAAGAAGGATGGTATTATTTAATCAGAAGGAAAGATTGTCAAGTCAGAATGTTCATTACAGGAAACAAATGACAAAACTGTTTAATTGTAAGTGTGGCAATGTGCAGTAACCCAAGCGAGAGTCTAAACGTAGAAACCTTTTTCTGGACATGTAAAAGGTTATTAGGGGAATGTAAATTATATTCTGCACTGTTTATCTGATCAGCTCTTCCCAAACATGTCCACAGCTGGTCTGTTTAAGTAATTCAAGCTGGCAAAACCCACAAGTGGCTACTTTGTCCTTTGGTGAGATTTATTTGCTGTGATTGAATCAAGCCTGTATTCTGTTCTTTCTACTAGCCCTACACCTGCTGCTATAAAACTGCAGCGCTGATAGCTCTTGGCTACTGCTGGGCCCATATTATTGCCCTAGGGCGAAGCAGACTGCACATCACAGCCTAAAATGAGTGAAGAGAGGTCAAAGACTCAGTGTGCATGGGCTATTTTTATTTAATGTATTTATTTTTTGGTACTGAAATTCTGTGTGTTCGAGTTTGCCAGCCTGAATATGTTTCTGAAGCAGTGCAAATGTTTTTATCACACCTAAAATGACTTCTACCAATTTCTTTTCGAGTTCTAAGTGTTCAGTTAATTAACAAACAAATGAGTTTCTCCTTTTGCAATATTTAGGAGAGTCTAAAGGTTCTTTTAGCCTTCCAAAGAATTTTTTATTGCATTCTTGAGCAAAGCTACAATATGGCTGTGGATATACAAGAATAGACTAGAATAATGTTTTCATTCAGTTTTAAATGCAATTTGCCATATCATTAATCACTTCTGAAGAATGTAAACATGATACAATCTATTTCAGATACATTATTTGACAAGCTTTTTTTAATTAAGACAGCATAACATTTTAAATGAGTGTTAAATATATTTGTTGTAACAAAAGGAACTTCATAATCTGGAAGCAATTTGAATATATTTAATCATATTTACTGAACAATAGCTTTAGTGTTTTCCTTGGTTTTTATACTGTTTTCATCTGTAAACTTTTTTGATGTGTCTGCAAGTTTTCACATGTTACTATGAATTAATTTGCTCTTGTATTTTGTAGGACTATTTTAAAGGAGAGTGGTTTTGCGAGGTACCTTCATTCAGCTGTCTTAATCAATGGAGCTATGCTGATTTTTGGTGGAAACACTCATAATGATACTTCCCTGAGTAATGGTGCAAAGTGTTTTTCTGCTGACTTCCTCGCTTATGATATAGGTATGTATTGTTTTCTTCTCATTTGAGTTCTAAGTACCACAGTGTTACTTTCTCAACTCAAGCTAATGTGAGTCTTTAAAGTCTTGATCCCAAACACCTTCAAGTTATATATAAATTATATTGTAAAATTTAAAGCAGTCTTTTGTTCCATAGGTTTGTTGTTTGTGGGGCAAAGCATAGTAGCTAAAATGATGTGGTTTAAAAAATGTGGCCAGTATTGTGTTATAGTATAAGTAGTGGATGTGTTATTGCGAAACGAATTGCAAGAGTTGGTGCATTTTTGGTGTTATGAAAGTGTGTTGAACACAGACACTGGTGGTTAGTTATTTTTCATAATGAATAGCTACATAGTACTAATAAAATACGGTGCTTAAATTAAAAAGAACAAAACAAAAACTCAAACCAACCAACCAAATAAAAAAATCCAACCGAAAAAATAAAAAAACCCCAAAGAAAAACTAACACCACCACCTGCAATTGAAACAAACCCACTTCCCCTCAAATAGCTCTTGAGAGGTTTCTAAAAAGGTTTGGAATTGGTGGCAATTTGAAAAATGCATTGCTCAGTGCTTATGTAGAGGCACCACAGTGGGTCTGAATTGAAAATCAAGGAGTGGAGAAGCCAAGGCAGGCAGCAGTGTGAAAGGTGAGGTGAGGTAGTCAGGTGGTGATGCTCAAGAAACTGATAAAGGTGGAGCTGCCACAAGCTGAAGAGCAGTTTGGAAAAATAGGAAGTCCACACCAAAGAAGAAGAGTATATAGAAACACCACTTGGGAGATGGACTGTGGTTGTAGCTTAACCGACACAGGTTGGGGGTGATGGATGAGATGCATGGGTTTTGCTGGGTATCTTCCTCTGACAAGTTGCACCCCTGACTTCTGCCTCATCCTGTCCTTTTCAGGTCAGAGTATTAATTAAAATATTCCTGCCTTTGAGAAGGAAATATGTTACTTGATCAGAATTACTGCCTTGGTATATGCCTGTTTCACATATGTTTGTAGCAATATCTTACCCACAGTCTAACATGATTGGTCTTGCTGAGCAGGAGAAAAATTCTGGGGCATACTCCCTTGGATAGAATAATGGGATAACTATATTAAATGCATCAGGGCAATAGTAGACTATAGAATACATTTGTATCCTTATGTTAAGGATAAAAACGTGTTTCCATGGGTAATAGTGCAATAAAAATGGCTGTTATTTGTGCTTAGCTTCAAGGACAGAAATAGTCTTAGGAGGATGGTGCTAAAAAGAGGTTTACTTTTGAAGCACCAAACCGCACTAATATACAGTATAAATGTCAAAGTATAGAATTCATTCCCTGTTATCCGAGTTCAAAAGTAGAAGTGAAGAGTAGCAAAAGAACCCCACTCTAAATTTCTGTGAAATTTCTGTGAAATTCTATGGTCCTATGAAATTTGATGGCAGCCAATTGGGAGGAGGCTGGAATGTCATTCAAGAAGAATGAGATGATTGGAAGTGACAGTTGACATGAGATAATGGTTAATGGAACAACGTGCAAGTCATACACTTTAGGGAATGATTAAAAAATCATTCCTACAAATTGAATGACAGTGACTTGTGTGTCTGAGTCAGGAGTGTGGCTGTAGAAGTGGCCTATGTAGTCCTAATGAAAAGGAGGAAGCTTCGATACCCTTCTCAAGGCCCTGGATATCTTTGTCAGATTTTGGCAACACACGTTTAAGAAAGGCTAACTCAAACAGGGCTCTTTCATGGCAAGTGGAATTAAGGCTGACTGAAGCATGAGGAGCCTTTAGTAGGTAATAAAAGGATGTGGTATATTTAATTTTGCAAGAGAGTAGCTGAGATCAGGAAAGATTGTTGTTTATAAATGTATGATAAGAATACACTTTGCAGGAAAACTGGTTAAGGTAAAAGACCTCTGAAGGCGAGACTACTTGGTTGTAAGCTTTGTCTGTAGAATGGTTCCAACCATTAGAGCTATGCAGTTGCGGAAAAGCCTCCCTATAGGATTGTGGAGGCTGTAAATCTAAGGGAATTTAATGACTCCGTATCCGTTTCCTGTCTTGTTTATTGCCACTGCTGTTCTTACCATAAATAGTTTTTCCTTTCCCTAATGTTCATGTCCATATTTTATGCATAGGCTGCAAATATAAACACACGGGTCATATTCGTGCCAAAAAGCACAGCCACTTGTCCTGGGAGCTAAAAATTGGGGAATGTGTCAGAGCAATCTGTGAAATGGAATCATACATGATCCTGTTGAGAATAGCCTGTGGATAGTGCCTGGATCTATTCTTGACAAGCATTTACCAGCTGACTACAGTGGTAGAAGAGGGTGAGACAAGATCCTTTTCATAGAACTAGTTGATGGCTCTTTATGGCTTTCTGTTTAGATATTAATGCAATGCATTTGCTTTCATTAAAAAATGATCAGTAAATTAAGTACATGGAACATGTATGTGTTATTTCCTGTCAGTTTCACTGAGTGTGTGAATAATGCCTTTCAGAACAGTTACATTTTTTGATGGTATTACATATTCTGTAGCTTCTTGTAGGCGTCTGATGGTGTGAGCTATTGATTTTATTCTCACTTCTGTTTACATCTTGTTTTAATTTTTAATGAAATAGAGCTCCCTCCTCATTTTAGAGGATAATATTACTTATTGGTCTACATTTATTTGTAGAATGTACACTTGAGAATCAATAGTATGAATCCCAGGACCCGAATAAGTGTAACTTTGACTTTCATGCACCAGGAATTTTTGCTCTTACTTCATGAAAGTGTTGTAAGAAAATGTTGTATGCTTTTTTCAAGTGGAACGATACATTGTTTTTCTAGTCAATTACAATACGCAGTATGGTATTCATGTTTTCTTGCAAGTCATATTCTCCTATGTGTTATCAACCTGATAAAATACAAACTAAACTGTTGTAGTAATTACTCTTAAAAATAATTCTATGAAGATGGATTTGTTTCAGACTTCATATTCTGTATTATTCATTTCACCAAATGGAAAACACAGTCTCACAGCAAGCATTCCAGAGTCTCCTACACTGGAGATATTCAAGGCCCGCCTGGACAAGTTCCTGTGTGATGTACTGTAGGTTACCCTGCTCTTGCAGGGGGGTTGGACTAGATGATCTTTTTAGGTCCCTTCCAACCCTTGGGATTCTGTGATTCTGTGATTCTATAAATTCATACTTTTTCAGAAGTCAGTATTTGTGTTACTAAAAATTAAATAATTACGTAATGGGTATATTTCAGAATTATTTTTTACTTTGTATCATGAGTTTTTGAACAGTGCTTGGAAGAAAAAAATGTGAAGTTATCAGTATCACATTTCCTAGATATCTTGCAAAGGATGGAGTGTAATACTCTGCCATGTAAAAAATGGGTGCTGTCTAGAAACCAGCTGAATCCTCGAGATAGAGCCTACGCTATTTATGTTCAAGCTGGGCTATAGAGTACTTTTGATTATCTCTCTTATTATATGTGACATAGTCATATGGATAGACGGCTTCAGCTTTTATTATCCATGAAAATGCTTTCTGTTTTTCATATTAATGTGAAATGTCTGTTTGGGGGGGGTGTCATGGTTTAATCCCCACCAGCAGCTAGGCCCTGAACAGCCACTTGCACAGTCTCTGCCACAGTGGGATGGGAAAGAGAAGCAGAAGGGTAAAAGAGACAAAATTCATGGGTTGAGATAAAGAGTTTAATAGGAAAAGCAAAAGCTGCACATGCAAGCAGAGCAAAACAAAGAATTCATTCCCCACTTCCCATGGTGTCGTGGTTTAAACCAATCCACACAGGTCATCCACTCACCCCCCCCCCCCCCCCCCCCGACCCTCCCCACTCCCAGAGGGATGGGGAGGAGAATCAGGAGAATGTAACTCCCACGGGTTGAGATAAGAACAGCCCAGTAACTAAGGTATAACACAAACCACTGCTGCTACCGCCAATGATAATATTGATAAGAGAAAATAACAAGAGAATACGATACCACCGCCAAACGAGTTCGACCCCCCCGAAGAGAGAGAGAGCCTGCCCCTTCCGGGTAACTCCCAGTTACCTCTCCGGGCATGACGTGCTGTGGTATGGAACACCTCTTTGGCTAGTTTGGGTTAGGTGTCCTGTCTCTGCTTCCTCCCGGCCTCCCTCGTCCCCAGCAGAGCATGAGACTCACAGAGTCCTTGGCCAGAATAAACATTACTTAGCAACAATTAAAAACAATCGGTATTATCAGCTCTCTGCCCAGGCTGGAAGTCAAAACACAGAGCTTGCACCAGTTACTAAGAAGGAGCAAAACGGCTCCTGGTAAACCCAGGACACATGGTCAGGCAGGTGTTCAGTCATCTCCGGGACAGCGGAGCTCCGTCGCCTGCAGTGGTTACTTCGGAGGACAAACACCATCACTCCCAATGGCCCTCTTTTCCTCTTTCCTCATGTTTACATGCTGACCATGACCCCATGTGATGTGGGGAACTGACCTTCAGGTCAGTTGGGATCAGCTGACCCTCTCCCTGCTTCTTAGCCTGCTCACTGGTGAGGTGAGGAGCAGAAAAGGCCTTAACTGTGTCTAAATGGGGCTCAGCAATAAAGAAAACATCCCTGTGTTATCAACACGGTTTTCAGCACAAACCCAAAACATTGCCCTGTACCAGCTACTATGGAGAAAATGAACTATCTCAGCCAAAACCAGCACAGGGGGGATTAATCTCAGTCAAGTTTATCTAAAAGGTTGTTTTTGAATACTGTCTGGTAATACTGACTAGTCATCTAGTCAGTGGAGAGAGACAAGTATTTAATTAATACTTGCAATAATATTGTAATATCATAATAAATTTAGCAATTAATTTTACCAAGCTTAGGTAAAATTGCTTTTTTTTTCCTTTTCTGGGACCAGTCATTGTTCTCAAGGTGGTGAACTTAGTTTACACGCATAAGTATTAGACAGTTAAATGTGTCATGAGCCAAGAGCTCGATTCAGTCATTTTAAATACTTACTTCATTTGAATATACTTGTTAAAGCTGAAGACTTTGATATCTGGAGAATGTTATATGATATATTATGATGCCCTAAGTTTCATATGTCATAGAATCATAGAATCATAGAATAGTTAGGGTTGGAAAGGACCTCAAGACCATCTAGTTCCAACCCCCCTGCCATGGCCAGGGACACCTCACGCTAAACCATCCCACACAAGGCTTCATCCAACCTGGCCTTGAACACCGCCAGGGATGGAGCACTCACAACCTCCCTGGACAACCCATTCCAGGGTCCCACCACCCTAACAGGAAAGAATATCCTCCTTATATCAAATCTAAACTTCCCCCGTTTAAGTTTTAACCCATTACCCCTTGTCCTGTCACTACAGTCCCTGACGAAGAGTCCCTCCCCAGCATCCCTATAGGCCCCCTTCAGATACTGGAAGGCTGCTATTAGGTCCCCCCACAGCCTTCTCTTCTCCAGGCTGAACAGCCCCAACTTCCTCAGCCTATCTTCATACGGGAGGTGCTCCAGTCCCCTGATCATCCTCGTGGCCCTCCTCTGGACTTGTTCCAACAGTTCCATGTCCTTTTCATGTTGAGGACACCAGAACTGCACACAATACTCCAGGTGAGGTCTCACCAGAGCAGAGTAGAGGGGCAGGATCACCTCCTTCGACCTGCTGGTCACGCTCCTTTTGATGCAGCCCAGGATACGGTTGGCTTTCTGGGCTGCGAGTGCACACTGCAGCCGGCTCATGTTCATTTTCTCATCGCCCAGCACCCCGAAGTCCTTCTCTGCAGGGCCTCTCTGAATTTCTTCTTTGCCCAGTCTGTAGCTGTGCCTGGGGTTGCTCCGACCCAGGTGTAGGACCTTGCACTTGTCGTGGTTGAACTTCATAAGGTTGGCATCAGCCCACCTTACAAGCATGTCAAGGTCCCTCTGGATGGCATCCCTTCCCTCCAGCATATCAACCGGACCACACAGCTTGGTGTCATCGGCAAACTTGCTGAGGACGCACTCAATCCCACTGTCCATATCAGCGACGAAGATGTTAAACAAGACCGGTCCCAACACCGATCCCTGAGGGACGCCACTCGTTACCGGTCTCCAGCCGGACATGGAGCCATTGACCACAACTCTTTTTGTGCGGCCGTCCAGCCAGTTCTTTATCCACTGAGTGGTCCATCCATCAAATTGATGTCTCTCCAATTTAGAGAGAAGGATGTTGTGTGGGACAGTGTCAAACGCTTTGCACAAGTCCAGGTAGATGACATCAACTGCTTTACCCTTATCCATCAATTCTGTAGCCCCATCATATAAAGCCACCAGGTTGGTCAGGCAGGATTTCCCCTTAGTGAAGCCATGCTGGCTGTCACCAAGCACCTTGTTGTTTTTCATGTGCCTTAGCATGCCGTCCAGGAGAATGTGCTCCAAGATTTTACCAGGCACAGATGTGAGACTGACTGGTCTGTAATTCCCCGGGTCTTCCATTTTCCCCTTCTTGAAAATGTGGGAAATAAATAAATATTGTTTGGTGTGTTTACTTAAATAGCAGTAAACATACTTATGCCGGGAAGTCTCCTGCATAAAATGAGCTTTAGAAACCTGGTCTTGGGTATGCTTTTGTTCTCTGATACTTTATTACCTGACTTGCCCCCAAGTTGCTCTGCAACTCCTTGCAGATGCACACATTGTTTTCCTCGTAGAGGTGACAGTTTCTGACGGAGCTGTTACTGCTTACATTATGTTGAAAGAGGAACTATGGCAATGGGGACTGGGCTACCCCTGGACTCAGATGCTGTGGTTGACTTGCAGTTTTCTAACTGTTGTTGTTTATAGCTTTTCTTTATCTACTCTTCACTGGAGTGCCATAGTTACCTGTTCAGTATAGAAATGAGGCTGAAAAGCTTCCGATGGTGAGTGTCTGCCTGCTGTGAATGTAATATCAGTGTTAAACCTAGGATATTTATTCAGTTCTTCTATTGTAACACTTTGAAAGATACTTGTAGCGTTTTTCTCATTTAGAAAAGGAATTTGAATAGGTGTATATAGCAAAAATAGATACGTAGTGCTTGTGAAGGTGTGTGCTGTGTGAAAGCTCTTATGGAAATCAGGGAGTTACATAATGACAATACAAACTAGGATGTGTGTGTCTGAAACTCTGTCTGCATACTTGTAATTAATAGGGATGTATCTTTCAAAATAAGATATTGTCTTGTTCTTCAATCTTTACTGTGTAATTGAGAAACTGTGTATTAGGATCTGTATCCCAAGTTCTCTCAACTCCTTAACACTACTTTGTAATATATCAAAATTGCATACCATTGGGAGACTGAGACATGGTAGAAAGAATAATCACCACTGACTTTAATTTCTACAGTGTTTAGATCCCACAGAGATTAGTTCAAATGAATGTATAATAGAACTGGAGAGGAAGTGTGACATGCACAGTATTGATGTTTTCCTTATGTTTTTTTTCTTGGTACAAAGTGTGATGTTAGTTCAGTCTGCTTTTTTTCTTCAGCAACAATGTCATGAGTTGATTATTGTTGGCCTTAATTTCAGGATTGTGTTTATTGCTCGCACAGATGTAGAGCGGTTCAGCCAGGCTAGTGTGCTGCGGAGTTTTTTCTTAGTACTTGGTAAATTTAATTATGTATATTATATAAGGAATAGAATACACTTCAGAGAGAAACCAAGGTGATATGTCTACCATACAAAGTTCTAGTCTGACTCTGCTCCAAAGAAAATATTAGAAGTTAGTGTGAGTCCATCTTAGTAACTGGGCTAAAATCTGTGAGAGGATAAAAGTAGTGAAATAAATAACATTCCGTGCAAATAGTTCTTAGTTTTATTTAAACATTTAAAAACCCCAAAATGATATCACTTTGTGAAGACATCTCATTCTTTGGCCATTACTAAAGGTTATTTGATGCAAGTTAGAAAAATTTGAGGATATGCTTTATACATGCCTTTATATTAATTTGATCAAAAATACCATACTTGAACCAGCTCCAGTGGGCTTGAATGTGCTCCAGTATAATTGAAATGAGCTAAAAACCTATTATGGATTCTTCTTTCTGCTATTGGCCTCCTGATATTGCAACAATCACAGAAAATCCTCCCAGAGAAATTAGAACTCTGGTTACTTCTAACCAGAAGTTATGCTATGAATATCCAGTCACATACGATATTCTGGGCTGTATCAACAGCCAGCTATTTTGAGCAAGAATCCTCCTTGCTCTGTTCTCTACTGTAGGCTTGGGAAGAATAGAGGGGTGCAGCATTACAGCTGGTTTTTCTTTTACCTTCAATCTTTGTATCTGGTACGAAGGTTTAAAAAACACACCATGTGTCTGTCTTTCTTATGTTGCCCTATAATTAATATTACAGTGCTGATAAATGTATAATTTATATTTATAATGTATATTTATAATTTATATGACCATATAATTTATAATTTAGTGGAAGGCCATGTCCATGTGGATTTTAGTTTTCTAAAGAAGAGCTCAATGTACAACCTGGGGAACCTGTCAAAATACTACTTAAAAATAAAAAAAACTTCAACTACTACACTATGTATTTATATACATATGTATTAAATACATACTTAGATGTATCTATATACAAAAATGCACATATGTAAATGTTGAAAGACTTGTTTGCAGCCCAACAGCAGATAAAAAAATCCAAAGCTGTACTCTTAAAAAATTTACAATATATTTTTTAAGTATTAGCTTGGGATTAATAAGTCCTCTCTTTGGTTTTTAATTGTAAAACTGTGACACAGGGGCCCTCTTGGCCCCTGTCATGGTTTCAGCCCAGCCCGTAACCCAGAACCATGCAGCCACTTGCTCACTCCCTCCTCTTCCTCCCCCTGTTCCCGGAGGGATGGGGAGGAGAATCAAAAGAACGTAACTCCCACAGGTTGAGATAAGAACAGCCCAGTAACTAAAGTATAACACAAATCACTGCTGCCGCCACCACTAATAATAATAAGAGAAATAACAAGGGAAGAGAAGACAACTGCTCACCACTCGCGAACCGATACCCAGCCTGACCTGAGCAGTGATCCAGCCCTTTGGGGTAACTGCCCCCAGTTTATATAGTGGGCATGATGTGCTGTGGTATGGAATACCTCTTTGGCTAGTTTGGGTCAGGTGTCCTGTCTCTGCTTCCTCCTGGCTTCCTCTCCTCCCTGGCAGAGCATGAGGCTCAGAAAGTCCTTGGTCAGAGTAAACGTTACTGAGCAGCAACTAAAACCATTGGTGTTATCAACGCTCTTCTCAGGCTGAAAGTAAAAAACACAGCACTGCACCAGCTACAAAAAAGGAGAAAAATGACTGCTACTGCTGAACCCACGACAGCTCCCCACGGACTTAAAGCTCTTGCATTTCTATTCCAATCAGAGTTTAGGAAAGTAATTATTATGTCTTATGAGATGTAAAATTTGTGGATAAAAATAGATTATTTGTATACACAGAATTAGAATTTAAAACAGAGATTCTAACTGCTGAGACCAGTATTTGAAGAAAAAAAAAAAAAAGAAGAAAAATGCTTTTTCTAGGCATAAGGATATTTATTTTGGTACCTGGCCAGAAGGTAATGTTAATAAATTTCTGTATGCCTAAGGCACTTCCTGTAGTTTCAGTTTATGAAGTATTCAATCTCCATCCTTTTTTTTTCATGTATGCCAATTGCTAAGTTATGTGGACACCTAGAAAAGGTATAGAGAATGACTGACAGGAACCTTTATGAAAACCAAAAGCCGAAATCACTGGAACATGGAAGCGGCTTTTGTGCTCCCTCCTATTGGTAGTTGTATTTCGGCATTGTATCTATGGCAGAAGTGCAATAACAAACACCTTTAATAGAATAGCATATTTTGCAATGTTTCTTTTATAAGTCTCATTACACTCTAGATTCAATTTATTATTATGGTTTAATAATATGCAAATTCAGTTGCTTATGAAAGGCAGTATTTCGTGTGAAATGTTTAGTTTCTGGTAGGGTATTCAAAGAGAGCTTAAAAACTTTTCCCTGTTTGGAAAAACACTTCCAGATTATCTCATGAGATTAACCTTAGCTTCATTTGTAATCAAACCCATTGCTTGTATTTTGCAATAAACCAAATTGTATATTCATAAACTGTGTGCTTTTAAAGTGTGTTGTTTCTACTCTTTGTCGTCAACAAAATGAGTAAGTTTAAATGTTTGTACAGATTTTATCTTAATGCAAACACATCTACTTTTACAGTTCTTCCTCCTTCTGGAGTTACAAATAAATTATCAGTGTGCTGTGGCAAGGAGAATGTAAAGCAGTGGCTAGAATAGAGGTTTTATACATCCCTTCACACTTAAGTCATAAATGTAGTTCTGGTACAGTCTATAGTAGCAATTGCCTCCATATCACTGTACTGTTAGGAGAGCAAAACCAGAATATAATGCACTAGTTGCTCCATTTAATAGTAAAGCTTAAGGTTGTGGAGTTATTTTAGTATTGCTTAGGGAGACACTGTTACATATGTAGGCCCTGATGTAGAGGTTAGATCTATAGTTTAAATTCAATTCATGCTGCTTCAAACACATTTGCCTTTGTTTTCCTGAGAATCAGGAGATTCTTTATTATCTGAATAAAGAAAAATACTTATGCAGTGTGGGATGAATTGGAAAATAAAGGGTTTTTTTGTTTGTATCTAACCTTTGTGGTGTTACAGTTGTTTGTAGTGTTTAGCTGCCCAGTTACAAAAAAAAAAAAAAAAGAACCAAACAGAAGATTAATATATCTCCATACTCTGTGAACCAACATTTCTTCTTTTACCAGAGAAAAACTAACTCAGTAGTTACTGGAAATATGTAAAGAGAACATAGAAGCATAATCTGACAGTGTATTCTGCATAGTGAATAAGGCTGTGCTGTGGGTATTGAGTGTGATTAAGCAGAATTGATACATTGACATTTCAAATTATCTAAATTCTTTAAATACTTTTAAATTGAGAAATGGTTTGATAATGTAAACACAAAGTGGGTAGCACCGTATATACCTTTTCTTAAAGCTTAGCTCCAAATGCTGTAAGATGTTGTCACTAAACCTGCCTGCCAGTGCAGAAATACAGAGATGGTCCTAGAAGTATGAAACACTGGTTGCCTCTTTAGAGACTGACCTAGCAACTTTTGCTCCTAGATTCTAACATTTTCCTAATTTATTTTTTCCCCCTGTTTGGAGGAACAGCATTACTTCGGAGCAGTGATGAATTACCTAGCTTGAACAGTTAGGGCACTTTCCTCAGAAATTAAAGCTGTGTGTTTAAATCCCATTGGGTAGGAAATGAACCCATTTCTCTTCTATCTCGAATAATTACTGTAGCTGCTATTCAATTATGTAAGTCTTTTTCCTTTCCATTCTTTAAAGGGAATGACGAGAGTATCACTTTGAGAGTGTTCCACCTGCAAGTTCTGAGTGGGATGCTTCTGTCCAGTCTTGAGTGCAGTATAGGGCATTGCAGGGTGGGGGAGGGAAATGAAGATGATGTGTAAATAAGCTTATTTTCTGTTCAATGCTTATAGTTTTCATTCTGAGTTTTTGTAGTGCTTTCTGCAAAGGGAATATTTCAGTTCTGTTCTTTACAAAATTTTGTAGATTTAGGAGTTGTCAAGATTTTTAGGCACATTCTCATGGTCTTTTCAGTTGTTTAACTGAGATGTGCAGTTCTCTTGGATTTTTGTAAATCAGAATTTGAACTGGAGATAGTTGGATGCTCAACTTGGATAATTTTCAAAACTGCCTCACTAACTTAATTCAGACATGACTTTAATGGAGTTGTTTTAACTTGCTTCTGCTCCAGTTCTGCCCTAATATTTAAGGAACGGATTGTTCAAAATTGGGTAAGGGTAAAATTGATACTGCCCTCTACTCCTACACAGTTTTTTAATGGTATGCTCAACTATGTCTGAAGAGCAAAAGTCACTCATAAAAACACTTGTGGGAGTAACAGAATGAGCTAGGATCCTGTATTTCCCCCATTTTTCCTTCAATCACATTTTTGTAAATTTGATTTTGGTTAAATATTTTAAAGCAAATCTGAGCACTTTACTGATATGACAATGCTGGTGAAAAATGTGGTTGTTATTTTTCTATGAACTCATTCTGGAATACATTCTGGTAATGTAGGAATACATTATACTAATTCTGTGTGTGTATATATATATACACACTGTATATATATATGTATATGCACGCTAGCATAATATATACTATAGCATATTCCTTTTGCCCTACCCTATATGCTATTTAATACCTTTGTATTGAAATAACTTTGTATTTTGGGTGATCTCAGCAATGGAGCTTTAATGGTCTCCAGTGAACTCTCAGTTTAGCCTTCTCTGTGTCTCTGTGTCCCTTATGGACAGCCTAGATTCCCATCCAAGTTCAAACTCTGTGACATTTTTCCTTACTGTTGCAACATTGGGAACTTTTCTATAAAATGTCTTGGTCATCTTTTCTGATACCCGTAATACATTATTGCTGGTAGGTTGTAGATAAGAACGGTACAGGTGACTGGATAAAATATAAGGTATCAAGACCTGTCCTGTTGGAGTGTGGACACTGTAGTGCACTGTCCCATGCAAGGTTCAACTGTTTTTTTTTTCTGCCACCATCAGATGGATCACTGCACATCTGATGCATTTCTGTGGCATGTTTAATTCTGTGCTTTGTGTGCCTGGCAAATTCACTCTTGGAGCCACTTCTGTATCATCTGGTAACCAATTTCATCTACACTAGGGGGTGTATGAATTTTTTCCTTATAATGATATAATGTGGTACAACTTGTTCTTGAAGTGGGAACCTTTACTAATAGAAAAACCCTTGTGTTCCTCATTATACTTTTCAGTGACTACAAATTCTGCTAATCAGTTTGGAATGAATAGTATGACTCTTTCATCTGCTTAGTATCTCTTTCTATTAAAAGCAGTACATGATTCATGTTATATTGTCCATGACAATGATAAATATAGCCAATACCGTATCTTCCACTTACTATCTGTATCATACCTGAAGAGTGCATGACCTTGGAGGAAGTATTTTATTCCTTGCTCCATACGGCTTACCATACTTATTAGACTTAATACAATAAGAATAATGCACAGAAGGATGTAATATTGGTAAACAAGGTTGAAAATGGTACTGAGTTTGCTGTTTGCCCCTTTCTTCTTGGAACTTTACAGTAAGTCTGGAGATTTGGGTACTTTAAAATGTTCTAAAGAAGTTTGAACCAGTTGGTTAACTGTATTATTTACACTATTTTGTATTAATCAATCTGCAATGAGAAACTCGGATCAGGAATTTAAAGCTGAAGAAAATTATAATTCTTGCACAGTGTTCACTTCAGTGATCAGTAGTTATTGAGAAAGCTGGGAGGAGATAAGAGGCAAGACTATTTTGTAATGTGCTTCCCTCCTCTTCTTTTTTTCATGTACTCTATTAAAAAGACCTGCCAGTTTGACAAATACCATCAGCAAGAAAGAAATTATTATACCTCCAGCCCTCGAAGGTGTTTTATCTCAAAACTGGCCTTTATTAAGGTTTTCCTTCAGCAGTAAATCCCACTTAAATAAATTTCTGAGTACAGGAAATACTATATGTTTGCATGTATGTTTGTAAAATTACTAAAAATAATGTGCAGCACTTTTCAAGATCAGATGAAAATTCATGTGGGTTTTCCTAAGTTGTTTCCTTTATCATCAAAGGTATATGAGCTCTAACATGCTGTTTCTGTTAATGTGCAATAACTTAACAGCAGCAAGAACTTGATTTTAAAGTATAACATTAAGGTTTTGCTGGTTGGTTGTAGCGTTAAAATGTTTGAGTTTCATAGCTTTTGAAATATAATACTATTCCTGCCTTCTTTGGAGACCTGTGATCATAACTGGTGCCCTAGTACTGTCATCTTTTTTTGTTGAAGCTGTTTCAGGAACACCATCTCTCTGGCATGTGTGTCCTTGCACACATCGTTATTGTATTGTGAATATAGCAGCTTTTTTTTTTTTAAATGAGAAAGCTGTAACTGCTGTGTCTGATACGAAAGTCGTCTTGAACCTGTCTCCAGAACCTCTTCTGATGACAAATTCTACAAATGCTTTGCCTGCTCTGCAGAAAACTTTTTTTTCTCTGTTTTAAGGGGATTTCCAGGAAGTTTCAATCTCTGGGTGCTTTCTATTCCTGTTACTGTGGGATTTGAATATTTGAAGTCAGTAGAACTCAAGTAGGAAATAATGAAGAAAGGACTAATAGTTGTCAAGAACTAAGATCTCAGGACAGAAAAACGAAATCACACCAAAACCACATTTGTAAATGCTTCTACAACTGAACTAAAAGAAATGCAATCAAATACTTAATTTGTCATGAAGATACTGATACAACATTTATGTTGAACACTTGATGAAAAGAAAGTAATTAGTAGTGTACTTACATAAGACAATAATGAGATGGGTTGCACAGGTGGAGTGGTAGTTTCATCTTAAAGCACATGTGAAAAGAAATAAGATCACTGTTATAGATGTCCCATGAAATACATAGAAATTGAAATCCTTTGGCTAATTTGTGAGTGTGTAATGTTAGGGCAATGCTACTGATCAGTTGATTACAATGGTGGCAGTGTTTGTTGTGAATGTTGAAATGGTCTGTAAAGGCAGAGGACTGTATAATAGAGGACCTAATAGCAGCCTTCCAGTATCTGAAGGGGGCCTATAGGGATGCTGGGGAGGGACTCTTCGTCAGGGACTGTAGTGACAGGACAAGGGGTAACGGGTTAAAACTTGAACAGGGGAAGTTTAAATTGGATATAAGGAGGAAATTCTTTCCTGTTAGGGTGGTGAGACACTGGAATGGGTTGCCCAGGGAGGTTGTGAGTGCTCCATCCCTGGCAGTGTTCAAGGCCAGGTTGGATGAAGCCTTGTGTGGGATGGTTTAGTGTGAGGTGTCCCTGTCCATGGCAGGGGGTTTGGAACTAGATGATCTTGAGGTCCTTTCCAACCCTAACTATTCTATGATTCTATGATAATAAAGGGAGACTTCTGTGAGTGTCCTCTGGCCTTGATAAATGCCATAAGTGTTGCTTACAGGTTCTTGGAGTAGCTACTTGACAGATGTATCTAAGAGGAATACCTGTTGATTTATTCTTGAGCAGTGCAAATACAGCTTCTCAGAACTACAGCCTGCAGTGTCCTCAGATCTTGCGACTTATAGAAGTGTAGAAGAATCTGTATGTATAGGAATTGTTTTCCCAGAAAATCTCAGTGATGCATTTTAAAAGGGGATCTACCTAAAAATCCAAAGCCTACTTGAAAAGAAATGAAACAGATCAAAAGTTTGAAAATGGAATTAACACAGTATGTTTAAGGACTGATAGTGTGTATATCACTGACCTGTGATATACGTTGATAAATGCATATTCCTGCAAATAAAGACTTTAGAAGAACCCTATCAGTTCTGAATGAATGGCATATTTAAACAGCACAATAAAGCAGATTATTAGAAGTGGGGGAAAGCAGCTTAGCTTTCACCAAGTGACAACAGGAAAAAAAGCCTGTCAAATCCTGCTGATTTCACAGAGCAATTTGAAAACCACTGGAAACTAATATTAAGAATGGTTTTAAATACATCAGTCAAGTTATGTTTCAGAGGTTGTGAGAACAAAAGGTGATAAAAGCATGTTAAGGACATGTGATGACCATGAGGTATAGATGGTCTGTTTTTACAATGGAAAGCAGGGGGTTGCCTGCACTGATCCTTCTGGGAAAGGAGGGTAAAAAGGCAATAAAGTTAGGTGATACTTAAAAGAGTATCTGATAATCCATTGTTCATATATTTTGCTGGTTTTTAAGATTGTGTATGTTTTCATATGCTTTTGTTTCATCTTTCAGCTTGTGATGAATGGAAGATTTTACCGAAACCTAATCTGCATCGAGATGTCAACAGATTTGGTCACACTGCTGTTGTTAGTAATGGGTAAATGAAGTGTCTTCTAAATTTTTCTTGCTGTTTTTTTGAATGAAAATTCTGTGGCAGAAATTTCACCTGTGTGAAGTGTGGTTCGATGCCATACAACTGATGTAATTTATTAACATGAAAAGCAGTGCTCATTAGGGCTTTTCTTGTTTTAGGGAGCCATTACAACTAATTATCAATATGACTTGCTGTGGAATCTGTTTAGTGGCTTTTTATATGAACCTTCTAGCGTACTGAGGTGTTTCTTCAGTATTGTGAACTACAGGGAATTGGAAATTCCGTACCAGCTATAATCCTTACTGAGATGTGATGGGAGAAATCATTTTCTCTTTGCAGCGTGTTATAATTCCTTGTTCGTCTTCTATCATAAAATCAGAAACTCGTAACTAAAACTTGCTTGGAAAAAGCAGGATTTTGATGATACTGATACAGTTGTTATTAACCACTTGTGGGGAAAAAAAGCTTGCCAGTATCTAGACTTTATTAAGTGACTGCTTATCCTTCAGAAAATATTTTCATGTCATTTGTTACATTGAGGAGCTCAGTAAAACAACTTCATCTAGAAACAGGAGATGGAGTGTATCTGGAGCTTTCTGGATTTGGTGGATGAACTTCCTGGTTCTGCCACCCCAACCCCAAAAGATAAAATTGTAAGACAAATGTCACCTTTTCAGAGGAAAAGTTGTAGAAAACTGTAGTCAGATTTAAAGAAATCTCTAAATTTCCATGTTTCAGTTTTACTGTGGCCAGCTGCTAGCTAGCCTAATAGTATCTGATAGTTGCAGTACTATAGATCATTGTACTGCTAATCATCCTCTTCTACATGATTCATCACGCTAATAAACTCAGTACTTAAGTACATGTATATAAGTATATGCAAGCAACTTGGAGATCCTCTACATATGTGTATTCTATAGTTAAGAAATAACAGACGTGATAAGTAATACGAAGATTTTGATTTTAATGAAAATAGCAGTAAGTTGTAACTCCATGCGCAGAGCATTTGAAATTAATCAATGAACAGATTACTCCATTGAGAGAAAATTGCTTGGAATTAATGAATTCAGCAAATGATAGTTTTTCATTCATATTTGTGTTATTTTAAGATGCCTGATACTTTGAGAAGTGTCACTTTCAGTGAATTAGATTCAAGGTAAAAATGCCTGTTTTTTTCTGAACTTAATGGTATTTTTAGTAGGCTTTTATGTTCAAAAAACCGTAACATGAGATGCTTCACAAAGATTTGTTATTGGTAGCTGTATGATTAATTCTGTTTTAAGAGTACATGATACAACAGACACACAGGTTCTTTATTGTTATCAGTTACCAGAGTCTGTTCATAATTTTAAATGAGAAGGGGAAGGTCTTCTGGTTCTGATGTCAGAAGCTACTGCACCAGAAGTGTTACCAAAAGAAATACCCATCTGCCAGTTATTGCTGTCTGTCTTTGAAATCTTGAAGAAAAATGTTCTCATTTCCTGCAGGCCATTATTTCACACTCTGTTCTCATTATCTGACTCAAAAAATGAATAGTTTCCTTCACAGCTCTTATTTCTTCTTTCCAGACATTTGGAACATATCCCTCAGTAATAATATGGCACAATGCATTTGTTAGTGTAAAATTAACGGAGAAATTCATTGGAAAACTAATCAATGACCACTGACAGAGTCTTTATTAGAGAGAGATGATAGTATGTGTTATGTTTTAATTGTATATCAAGACAGATAAGAAATCAGGAAGATGCGTATCTATCTGTAATAGCGGTTATATTTACTTGCTTTTTCTAATAGGTCCATGTATATATTTGGGGGTTTTTCGAGTGTTCTTTTGAATGACATCCTTGTGTACAAGCCTCCAAACTGTGAAGCATTCAGAGATGAAGAGCTGTGTAAAAACGCTCGTCCAGGGATAAGGTGTCTGTGGAACAAGAAACATTGTGAATCCTGGGAATCTGGACATGCTAACAACATCCTTAGAGCAAAATGTCCAAAGAAAACAGGCAAGTAAATTCTAGTCTTACAGTGTCAGATTTACAATGTGATTTAGGAGATAAGGGGCAAAAAAACACTACATGCCCCCCCCCCGCCAAGTGGAACTAGTGATTGGACTGTTAAGGCTGTTCCTCTCGGAGTACTCAATGCAACAGACTGATGGATTAATCTTTAAAATCATTAAATTCTGGTTTTTAATTTATTCTAAATACAGGGAAGTAGGTGCAGATGGCACAGGTTTAAGGCGCAAAGGGATACAAACCAAGATGGTTCAAAGAAGAATTTGTTTCACTGGGGAGCTAAAGTGTAAAATAACTTTTGCATTTAGCTTGTGTTTGAAGCTTTTATAAAAGGGTGAGCTTTGCAATACTGTAACTAATTTTCCTCTTTCTCTGCCTTCTGTTTTGGGATATATATATATGTCTGTGTGTATATTGACACACATTTTATTTATATATCTATCTATATCTATCTATATATATATCTAGGAAAGCCTTCATGTTTTTCTGATTCCAAGAAAGCATTACAGCAGTCAGAGCACAAATGGGTGCTCCAAGTGGTACCTGGCGTTACAGGCATATGACACTCTCATGTCTGTGTGTCACCAGTAAGTGAGAGCGAAAGCATTGCTGCTTCACATAGATTACCTATCAAACAGGAGCATTTGTATAGAAGAATATAGAACCTTCACAGCAGGCTAGAAATTTGAGGCAAACAAACCCTTTGATGCAGTGTGTCAAAACGGGTTCAAGTTTGTCATGTGAATTTCTATGCAGCATTGTGATAGCTGTATTGTTTGAAACAGTAGTTTAGCATTGTGAATAACTGTTGCACCCTATTCCGAAGTATTTTGGCTTGTCACAAATAAATTGCTTGTGAAAGTGTTATTCTTGTACTTCACATGAACAGCATATGCATCATTGCTACATACACCTACTATTTTTTTTTGTGCATCTCTCCTTTCAGCACAGTATAAAATTGCTAACCAAACTTTGGCTCTGTGCTACGTGTACAAACTACCATACAATTAAACTGCCAGTCTGCTTTTAATGTTTGTGAAAAGATATTAGCTCTGCTATTAATGAGTACTTCAGGACATTTTTTCTGTTAGCTTTTGTTTATTTCAGAACTGTATATAAAGTTTCAAACTCAGAAAAGGTGCATTATATAACAAAAAGGTTACCCTAGGTAAAGCTTTCTGAAGAGCTGCTTTTGTGCAGTTTAATAACATTTAGAGATCTTGAGTCTACAGTTTCAGCTCTTTATAAAAGGAAGAATCTTGAGATGCTGAATTCAAAAATAATACAGATGGAACTGGATCTTACAAAAAGCAACAGGTAAAGAACAGACACGCTGAAGGAAAGTAAAGTTAGAACAGTTTCCAAAGTACAGCTGCCACAGTGGCAATAACCAACAACTGAACTTGTGAGAGATGAGGTGACTAGAATTCCAGTACCGAAGAAGTTGTGTGGACACCACTGCTTCAAATCCTTCCAGTTTCAAGTGGTAATAAAGCCAAATTTTTCAAGGCAAAAGCCGATTTTTCGTATATTCTTTTACACTGCTCAGTTGTTATCTGGTTGATGGTATCACCTGAGAAGCTGCTGATAGTCAATAGTAAAGGATAAGCAGAAATTTTAGTGGGTTTTCAAAAGTTCATTTTCCTGGCAAGGGAATCTCTTAAACTTGTGTGATCTTCAGACTAAAGAAGCCAACTGCACAGGAGTCAAACATGGTAATCAGTGCAGGAAAAGGCAGGAATTCTTCTCTTCTCAATCACAGTGATTTTGCAGATTTTTGCCTCTTTTAAACAGAAGTTATAACTTGTCTCTGTTTTAAATAACATTAACATTTAGTCCAAGTCCTGAAGCCTCGTATTCAGGATTTAACTCTTCCTCAAGTATTTTTTGTAGAGAAAGGGTGGAACTATAACTTACCAATTATTATTAGGTTTATAAATTAATTTATAAAGACTTAAACTGACTGTGTGTTACTAATATGTCTTAGATTTTTTTTATCTACTAGTTTTACCATTGATTTCTTGCACAGCAATGTAATATTTTTATCAGAAACCTGCACCTGAAGAAAATCTTTTCTCTGTGTTAAGGGAGTGAAGAATGAGTAGTTTAAAAAAGTTTTTTATACTCTTTATGCACTGTACTAAGAGAGTTTGTATGCTGCAAATACACTGCAGTGAGTATTCCTTTAGTTGATGAGACTTATGAACCTTCAAATATAGTTGTTACTAAAGGAATTTTTTAAAGGAGTAAATCCTATCAATGAATAGAATTAATTTCCTGCAGTAACCTAAACCTTTATGAATGACTACAGTTCAAATGAAGGATACAACAGCACATTCTCAAAGCAAGTGTTTAAAATATGGTATCTTTCCCCTGTGTGACGTTTCCCTTTGCCTGTCATTGGTATTGCAGCTGCTGCAGATGACAGATGTTACAGGTATGCGGATTGTGCAAGTTGTACCGCCAATACAAATGGGTGCCAGTGGTGTGATGACAAGAAGTGCATTTCAGCAAATAGTAACTGTAGCATGGTGAGTCTGCAAACCTATGGTTATGTTATTAATGCTGTTTCTTTTCTAGCTAAGCCAGAGGCCTGCTGCAGCAAATGAAAGGGGTATAGTAGGCTAATAGTAGCTTGTTTTGAACACAAATGTAAATGTGTTTGCCTGGCATTTGCAGTAAAAATGTTGCAGAGGGTAGAGTTGGACTGCAGCAAGGATACCTATTCCAGAGGAAAAAAATACAGGTATTATTTAAGATTGTGTTAGCCCGCCAATATATCTCTTGGGACAAATACTATTGCCTCCTAATTAACAACATTTGGAACAACGTGGCGTCATTATCAACTTGGATTTTGTGCGTATGTGGATACAGTATGCAGAAAGACGTGGAATCCAATGAAGGATGGCTATTGGTTTCCCTCTTCCTCCTCTTCCCCCCCCTCCCCCCTTTCAAACAGAACCATGTCAGTCATCAACAGTCTTGATATTCTCATTACTGTTCTTTATAGAAATGTTTTTCTTAGGGTCATGGAGTTACTTATCTCATTAAGGAATATGAGCTTTTGTCACCATGAGATTAACAGGCTTGTGATGATTTGGTAAGATTGTTCTGATCTTTGTAAGTACAAGCAATAAGAACATACAGATTCATACAGTTTCCTCATTTTTCTACTTTTAATATTGCTTGCTGCCATGTTTTATTCTTTATGTTGTTGTCCACTGGTTGCTGCATCTCTAGCTTGTTAATTTGTTTTTCGACAATCTTATAATAGCGTTTTAGCTTTATAAATTTTCTTTCTTTATATTTTTCAGGTAGCTCCAGGCACCTGGCTGTACTAGAGTTCACAATCCTTTCTTTTCACACTTCCATTAGTAAAAGTAGCTTGCTCTCTGGTGGGAACCTGATGCAAATCAATTGTGTTCTCTAGACAGAGAAATTAATGTGTGAATTGAATTGATTCTGACTCAAATCTTGCCCATTCAGAGTGTTTGCAGCCAGCTGTAATCACTGGCATTCGTAGTTAGTCACTACTAATAAAAGCAATGCAGACACAAGTTCATCAACAGCCATGTTATAAGTCTGTCAAAGGGATTTCACATTCCAGGCACTAATGGTTAGTTTCCTTTGTGATCTTCAAGGGCTCTTCTTTCCTAACACATTGTACTATATTAGGTGCCGATTTCCTAACTGTGGTTTTCAACTCTTAAGCAAGGAGTAGTTGCTAAGGAGCAGACTATCTTCATCTCTGATAAATGTGGAGCACTGGGTATTTTAGAACAAGCTTCTCAGTGTAGTATCCTTCTTTGACAACCATTCATGACCAAGATTGTCAGCTTAATGAGCAACTGATGCACCGGTCTTCTCTGTATCATTTCCTGTCCTTTATTCAGGGTTTGAAGTGGATAGTGAAGGCTATTAGTAGAGTTAGTAGAGAGTGTGATAGTAAAAAATTCATAAAAATGATTTCTGAAAAGAATTATTATCATAAGCTGAAGATGGCTATTGCAAAATTAATGTATTTGGCTGGGAGATGATGGAGGCAGAATGTTGCAGCTATCGCCATAAACCCACCAAAATAGCATCAACACAATGGCACCATGTGGAGAAGTGGAATGGATCAGGCTGATTATCCATTTTCGTAGACGGCTACTTCTGGACTAGGCCCACAAAATGAAAATGTTGTGACAGTACTGTGATGGTAATATGGCATAACAAGCTGTAGAATCAGAAACAGCACAAGGAGAAAGTCCCACTGTTGTAGCTGTACAAAGGCATTGATACATGACTTAGATCACAGAACATCCAGATGAGACAGACCATAAGGTATGAGGATCTCTTTCTTTTGCTTCATGGAAACTGGTCAGCATACTAAAGATATGTTGGCAATCGTTTTGGCAATGACCTTGTGGTCTTAGATATGTGCAAACCAGTGACTGGTCTGCTTATTGGAAGGGCTGTAAAATATGGATATTTCCCTGAAATAACTGTTTGCACAGATGGACTTCATAAGTAGTGCTAATATATCAGCGATACATGTTTACCTGCCTATGCTCACTGATGTGGGTCAGTACATTAACAGGACACTATTTCCACTACTGTGCAGACTCATGGATCATTAAGATATATATCATGCTCATATCTGATGTAGTTGCAAGCAGAGGCTTGCATTGCCAGGTTGTTCTGATGGTGGATATAATGAATTAACATCATCATATCTGATAGAAATGTGTAAGGATGAATGCTTATCCTGTCCTCCCCAACTGGGAAAACAGTTTACTTAAAATTTGTGGAGTGATTCAAAATTGTACTGAAATTTGGCCAGTGAGCAGCATGCTAGCTATCCTATTTGTCTGTTTTCTACCATTAAATCTATGTTAGAGATTTTGTCTGTTATAATAAGGATTTTGAAGGTTGTCTTGAGAAATTATACCATTTAAATTCCCTGGACTGCTTACAGTGGTTGTACATAATACACTGAAGTTATTCCATAATAAAATGTAGGTCTTGTATATAAAACTAAGAAAACAGTTATTTAATTTTTACATTTGAGATTGATGGATGGTGAATATGGTACAATGACCTACTCCACCTTTTTTCAAAGCTATGCAAATACAGATACTGGTTTGCCATGGGGGCAGAAGCAACTATAATGCTGTCATACTGTGTTATGACAAGTACAGATGTCACAAAATACAACATACTAATAGCTGTATAACTTGCTCCTTCAAGCTCCTTCTTGGAGCCTCTTGTATCTAGTCTAGAGCTGATTTCAGCTTTGAAACATATTGTATAGGACTTTGTTATAAAGAGGGAAGCAGTGTCATTGATGTACCTGTTTGTTTTGTCCCATTCATTTGATGTCTCTATCAAAGATCAAAATTCAAACAGGAATATTTCGATTGACTTGTGAAACCTAATTGTGTTGTGTAGGTGTAAGCACTACATAGCACTCCTGAAATTTCTGTCATGCCCATAACTGCCTTTTTAACTTAGCTTCTCTGTCTCACATCTTCCTTCTTTTGCTGTTTCCAAAGAAAGTTCTGTGTCCTGCTAGCGGCATGTTTCTGATTTTTGTGGGCGTTGTGGTTTAAGTGCAGTCAGTAACTCAGACCCACACAGTCTCGCTCACTCACTTTCCTCCCTTTATCCCCCCATGACTGCCAGAGGGACGGGGAGGAGAAAGAATGCAACTCCCGCAGGTTGAGATAAAAACAGTCCAGTAACTCAGGTATAACACAAATCACTACTGCTACCACCAATAATAATAATGATAAGGGAAATAACAAGGGAAGAGAATATGATACCACCTGCTAATACCCAGCCGGACTGAGCAGTGAGCCAGCCCTGCCGGGTAACTCTCAATTTACATTCTAGGCATGATGTGCTGTGGTATGGAATACCTCTTTGTCTAGCTTGGCTCAGGTGTCCTGTCTCTGCTTCCTTCCGGCTTCCCATCCTCCCTGGCAGAGCATGAGACTTAGAAAGTCCTTGGTCAGAGTAAACATGATTTAGGAACAACTAAAACCATTGGTGTTATCTGCGCTGTTGCCAGGCCGAAAGTCAAAACACAGCGCTGCACCAGCTACTAAGAAGGAGAAAAAATGACTGCTACTGCTGAACCCAGGATATTGTAGATTGTATTTACTTTTACTAGCAGTTCACTGAATTTATGTCTGTTACGTTTATCTTGCACTTTGACCTTTGACATTTGTAGTCTATAATATCCAGTGTCTTCCTGGTCCTCCGTGATTCTGATGCATTTTGCCTCTTAATAGAGGAGAACAACCAGATCTGGATCTGCTTAATATGTTTAAGAAACTGTATTCACATTGTACATCTGCAGATAAAAAGCTTTGTGTCTCATACTGTGAGAATGATACTCCCTTGCTGATTGCGTTGGTCAGAAAATTGACTCTATTTCTATTTGATAATGGAAATATTCCCAGGAAAAGCTGTTAATTTTATAAATTTGCCTTCTAGTTTTTACCATCCTGTCTCCAGCAATAAATAAATAAAAGGCTTTGGGGAGAGATTAGTTTTATTTTAAATGGCTGCCCCTTTACAATGTGTCATTTTTGCTTGCGGTAGTAGCACGGAAGAGTAAGCAAAGACTTGGTCTGCTCTTCGGGGAGGAGTCATCCCATGAAGCAAAATCTTTTTGTGCCTTGTGAGAAAGAAGAGCTTTAATAAGAATAATCATATTTAAAACCAGCAATATATCAAGTCCGCATTACAGCCCTAAAGCTGTCTCATTTTTGCAGGCAAATTCAAAAAATGTGATTGCACTGAAGCCCTGAAAGTGCTGCTTGCAAACCTTCCTTAAGCAATGTGCTTGGGAAAGAAGAGGGTGAGCTGGGTTTAGACATGTACCAGCCATTTGTATTTGTGTTTGGCTCAAGTACTGATAGACTTACAGGCTGAAAAATGTCACATGTCATGTGCACATGTGGGTTCTTACTGGACAATATTATGGCTTCTTTTTTGATATTCATAATGTGGAATAATTTTGAGGGGTTTACCTTTTTCCTCTTTTCTTACCATTTTTTTTTTTCACCCCACTTCTTTGTCTCTTCCCCCACCCTGTTCTTTGGGAAACAATGAGAAATGCTTGCACTGGTTATTAAATGAAATTGGTTCTAATTCTTTATATCCTCAAAACAGCTCTTCCCATTTCCTGGCTCCACACCGAACTTCACATCCAACCAGCAGTCCTGAAAGGCATGCTTCAGGAATTAACAGGAAATGGCTTCTTTCTCTTCTGTTGTCTTGCTTCTCTACAGTAGAAATTGAAGTAATCACTGAAGATATGGTAGCTGTAATAATATGCTCCACTTTTTGCCTACAGTGTTGGCCTGTAGTCATTCAGTTTATAGAAATGGTAACTGCCTACACTAAAACATTGCAAATAAAGTAACTTACTCCCATTTTACTTAAGGAAAGTATTTTGAAGGCTAGAAAGGCAGCAGTAATGTGATACTAAACTTTACTTGAAAAATGTTGACTCGGAGAAAATGTTTTCTCTTCAAAACTATACGACTGCTTGGAAAAAAATGGAAAAACCCCACTTTTCTTGTAAAATTTCAGCTCTTATTCTGAATCCTCACATTAAGCTTGTTAAAATGCCTACTTGCTACACTATTACCAATACCAAGAATAGTAATAGCAATCTGCCTGCATTTGAGGAACTCTATAAAATAATAATTAAAGGGAAATGTATAAAGTATTTGAAGGAATTATGAATAGAATTAAATTCATCTTGGGAAAGATAAATTTCAGACTAAGGACTGTCCAATAGTGAGATTTGGGAGTAGCTTCAGACAAATACTATCAAATCTGTTAGATTAGTAATTTCCAGGAAGTAGACAAGATTACAGTGTTAACCTAAAAAATCCAGGCAAAAGAGGAGAGGTAGCAAAAATTTGAGAATAGCAATTCCCCAAATTCTGAGAGAAACTGCTGTAGTATATTCGTTCTGCAGTGGTTATTCACAAAATCACTGCAGTTCATAAGCCTGCCACATCAAGAAGAGTACTAAAAAAATCCAGGTAAATCAGACATAAGTGGGAAGCTTTATACATAACATGATTTACTCATGCTTTGGTGTGTAAACATTATAAATATCCTACAGCAATATAGAACTTCAGTAACAGATGGGCTGTCATATTTCTGAATTTCATTGGGTTTGGTAGCTTAAGTTATAACCTTAATATTGTGTTAATATGAATTACCTATTGGGTTCACTTCTACATTGAACTAATGAGATTTTCAGGCAAGCACTGTTAAAATTGGATTTAAGGGCAATAAGTGCTGGGAATAAGGGAATACAACAGAGAACATTATTACAGAATAGTCACTAGTACTTTGAATTTTATTTTAAAAATTAAGTAACCAGCACACAACAAGCTTCATGATTAGAAAGTAATAGAAAAATATCTTGGTTTAGTTGGAATATTGTAATCTGTATGTAATATCAATAAAGAATATATAATTTACAAAACCAATGTGAATGATTAAGGATTTTTGACTATGCCATCATGAAGCATTAGAAGTATTAGTTGAGGTATTGTAAATGAGCAGATGGTGGTTACTTGTGCTCTAAAATTCACATTAAAGTATCTCTCGGGCAGTTTTGTGAATATGCTTCATGACAGTGAAGTTAGATGTGGGCCTGTGCCAAAGTTTTTTTGTGGTTTACTGTTTGTATGCATTTATTTGTCTAGGTAGACATTCTATTACTTTATGGCATGGCCTTTGGCTCTGTTTCACACTGCGGTGTAGATTCCTTCTCCTAGAACTGCTTCTCTGTTGTCCTTTGCTTCACAATAGCTTTTCATATAGACAAGAAAAATAGTTAGTACCTTTTATAATAAGCTCACTGGTATCTGATCCAGTAAAGTCAACAACCAAATCCCGAAACAGCAGTGTTCTTTAGCAGGACTGAAGTTGGCCCTGTGTGAGATTGATGTTCTGTCACTGTCCACATTCAACTACCAACGACTGCGTAGTTCACCGTAGGATTTTCCCTTTAGATGTGCTTTATTGTACTGCAGGAGATAATTAGAAAGGAAAGCAATCAAAATCGTCATGTAAACCATGCATTTCCTGTCTAAGTGCAATCCATCTTTGCTGCCGTGCATGAATTAATCTTTTGTTGCTAGAGAGAGAAAAAAAATGTTTGGGTTGGTGATGACCAAGATGACCTCCAGAGGTCCCTTACAACCTCAACTATCCTGTGGTTCTGTCTTGAATTAGGAGGTTTTTTTCATTATTACCTTGAAATTAAGTTAGTAGAGACAGCCTTATAGATAAGCTGATGAATTGGGTGAGGGTTGGGGCAGTTTGTTAATTAAGATATCAATATTGTGTCTTAATTAAAAGTACTGTGCAGAGGGAAAAAGTTTTGAATTAAAAATGCCTAATTTACAAAGGAAGACCTGTTTTTAGAGTAACAAAACACTTCACCAAAAAGAAACACTTCACTTTCACTTCGGCAAAAAACCCAAGAGAAAATTCCGTCAGTGTCTACTGCTTTTCTTGTATACTGAGGTACTAAAGGAATGATGTTATTCCTGGTTTTATATCACTGTTTGGCAAAATGATTTCCTGTAGATTCTGTAAATTTCTTACAAGCTATGTTGCATAGAGGTTTGCTCTTAAATTTGTAAAAAGGCATGATTGAAATTTTTGACAAATCCTTCCTGTGTTTTGTGCCTACTGGCCTATAGCTTCTATTTTTGTTTCATTTAATCCCGATAAAATGAAGCGGAACACACTTTTCCACTTTCAGTCAATGATGTGTAATTATTTTACACCTGTATCTTGTGCCTTTTTTTCTATTCAGTTTATTTTACTTGTTTTAACCTGCATTGTACAAAATAATTTAGAGATAGCATATCTCTTAGCTATCTAAGAAGTAGAGATTTAGTTTAGTTATTTAAGTTCCTCTTGCGCTTTGCACACGAAAATGGCATATTTAAAGTACTATTTGACCCATTCAGAAGTTATTAATGTAGGACAGGTAGGGTGATTTGTGGTCTAGAGATGCAGTTTATACTGTCTGCAACTGATAAGGGGATCTACACAAAACTTAAATTCACCCAAGATTTTAGGTGGCTGTGATTTTTTTAATTTTTTTTTTTTCAGTGATTTTCACCTGCTGTGTGTTTCAGTTTTGCCTTCTGGTTTCTTGATAGCTTGACATCAGTTTGAGATGCTGTTTTCTCTGTTTTATTTTCATAGTCGGTTAAAAACTACACCAAATGTCATGTGAGGAATGAACAGATCTGCAATAAACTGACCAGCTGCAAAAGCTGCTCGCTGCACCTGAACTGCCAGTGGGACCAACGACAGCAGGAGTGCCAGGCTCTACCTGGTAAGGGCTATGGGGTGACAATGCTGCTTTATGCAGTTGATTTCAAAACTGGAATAAGTTTCTTCCGTTGTTGTCAAAGAATGTTTGTTCAATGAGTAGTCCTGGGTTTGTTGTACTTGTGCTGACTCTCCCTGCCTGTCTGTGCCTGTACAGGTGAACACAAATGTAGTTACATCACTGGTTTGTATATCAGTGCTGGCTTTAATCTTGTAAGGAGAGATAATAATATAAGCGAAGGCATAATGGCATGTACCTTTGCACAAGCCATAGACAAATTCTAGCCTGTGGGGATCATTGAGTGCAGAGCTGAATTGCCATACTGGGTCCTTTACTATTACATATCCACTGACATTGTTACTCTTGCTAGCTGAGGGTTTATCTTCTAAATTATACTTCAATTATACTTCAATTTGTCTGTGCAGATACTGCCTAAGATCTAGTTTCTTGATTGTCTAGTGTTGGTAATACTATGAAAGCAGTGAATATTAAAATACTGATATATTCTCAGAAGGTGACTGTTAATGTTCTGAAATGATATTTACTCTGTAATTCATATTCATAACTGTGTATGCGCAGTCAGATGTCAGAACCTTTTCCATTTGATCTTTATGTCCAGATGAAGTTAATAAACACATTTTTTCCAGAGATTATTAATTAAATAACTGATCAATTTATTCTGCAGAATAAATAGCTGAGAATAAACTGAGATTAACACTTGCTCTGAATTACTTTTTTTAGTTATCTGAACGTGAGTCATGCTGAAGAGGAAATATTTTCTGAGATGTTATTTGAATTTCCTATTACTCTCATTGTATTTGTGCTTAGGCAAATAAAAATGCAAAGATATGATGATAAAGCAAAGCAAGGGTAAAGTTGTGATCACTTAATTCTAGGAGAGTTTTTTTCGATTTTGAAAAAGGAAAATGAGTGTGGGATGTATTTTGAATTATGACCTCAGGAAGGTAAAATTCAGACTCCCTTAGGGTTTTCATTATGTTTTTTCAAATCATCTTTAATCATATGCTTTTTATGCTAGCTCATCTGTGTGGGGAAGGATGGAGTCATATTGGAGATGCCTGCCTCCGCATAAATTCTAGTCGTGAAAGCTATGACAATGCCAAACTGTATTGCTACAATCTGAGTGGGAATCTTGCCTCGTTAACAACCTCAAAAGAAGTGGAATTTGTTTTCGATGAAATTCAAAAGTATACACTTCAGGTAACTTGAGTAACTGTAATTGATGCTTGTGTGAATTAAATTTTCTTTGAGAAATATATTTTAGAGATTTGTCCAAAGAGAATAAAGTTTATGCCCTCAAAGAAATGTAGCATGGTGCTAAAGAGTGCTGTAAGTGGTGTATAGGATATTAAGGAAGTCTCATGTTTAAAGTTAATGACCCGGCAGTACCCAAGTGTTTCTCCATACCAGATTTAACTGTTACTGGTTACTGCTTACTTTCAAGATGTGACTCAGGAATGGCTTGGAACGCTGATCTGGGAGGTCCCAGTGCTTTTCAATACACTGTTATAGCAGGAATCAAACAAAGACATAATAATTTTCACTGTAACAGAGAAATAAATCCAGACTTTCACATAAGTATCCATAAAACTGCTTGCAGGACTGGGTTTGGGATGGTGAATAGCTGGGCTGCAAGCAGCTGGGGACAAGGAGGTAGTAAAGATGTATACTTTTCTTCTCCAGAAAACCCTAGCTCCCTGTATAACTGATATGTAGGATCAAAGGGTGACAGAATAGCTGTACTAGTATGAAGGCATGTAGAAATTCCCTGCACAGTGGCACTGGAATGAGCCAGGAGCTAATTAGCTTTCTGCTCTAATGGTGGGGGAGCAAAAGGGTTGAAAACTCTCACATGCCTCTGGCAAATACAGGAAGCTGCCATCAGAATATTTCTTAGGAAAGTGATCCATGTTAATTTAACTGTGGGACAGAAGATGGGAAATTCAGGATTAATGACCACCCTTCATGGGTGGTCAGCTTCAGTTTTTTAGCAGTTAAATATTCAGATGCTTATTGCTGTTTAAACTGTTGGAAGGCCTACCCACATCATTGGTACCCATATATGAAATGTATGGGTATATATGCTCAAATATAAATGCTCAATATATGCTCAAAAGATGTCAAACCCAACAGTGTACACTCAGATGGAATGTCTTTGCAAAATAAGGTTCTATTACAGGCAAATCAGTTCATCTTAGTAAAGGACATTTTTAGAAGTATTTTAGTTTGTAGAACATGCAGCATTTCTTTGTATAAAACCCCCTAATTTTTAAGTAGCTTAGGATTTTACAGTCACGGGAAAACGGAAGGTAATTGTGAACAGTAATTAAAGCTTATATCAAGCTAGTATGTGATTTGCAAAGTTGTTACGTTGGAGATGAATTGAGATGCATATGAACCAAATGGCAGTTGAAAATTGCCTTTGTTATGCTGAATCTGAATGCAGGATTTTAGGAACATATAGTGTGAATCAAAATATTCTGTATTACCCTTTTTAGTGTTCCATTTCAAGAAGGACATGCAAATATAAGTTATATTCTTAATTTCCCCCCCCCCCCCCCCCGTAAATGTAGGACCTGGACAGAGAGAGTTGTTTTTTGTTTGTGGTTTTTTTTTTTTTTTTTCCCTAGAAAGACATGTATTTTCTATTATTTGCTAATAAAGGAGAGAGAAGTAATTTTTCTATGTCAGAAGATCTCCCCTGATGTTGTACTTACAGTAGACTTGAAACACATTGTCCGCTGCTTGCTACGACGTGATGTTGAAAATGTAATTGAAAACAAAATAACAAAATCACAAATGTCAGTGATTGCTCTAGTTATTTATTTTGCTGCTTTTATTATTTTTTTCCTTTTCCTTTTTCTCTGATTCCCATTAAAATATTGCACAGGAGGCCTTCAAATCTAATAGTGAGTGATGGAGTATTGATATGACTGATATTACCTGACTGGCTTGAAGTGTAGATGAGAAATAGCTGCTTTTTAAATTTAGAAACTAGATTTTTCTTACATTTCAGAGCTTAGAACTTGAACAAGGTAACATCCTGCTGCACTTATCTTTATTTAAACAATGTCCTAAGCCAGTGTGGTGATGTAAATTTGAGATACGTAATGTACAGTTTTGCAATTGCAGATAAATGTACATTCTTCAAAAGACTATCTTGGGTTAAAGGACTTATCCTGGGGTTTTCAGTGGCATTTAAGAAAAAGAAATAAGGTTTTTTTTTTTTTTTTTTTTTTTTTTAAATTCATATCTATCTTTCCAGTCCCATTTATTCTGTGTGAGACAGCCTAAATGTCTTATCCAGATTCTCTGGAACTTTTTGATTTTTTCCTTTGTCTGCCTTTTCCTCTCAAACTGCAATCATAGTGATTTAAGGAGTAAGATTTCATTTTAGATGGCTGTTGTAACAGGTGGTGATGTGGAGTTCACAAATGCAGTCAGAGCAACTTTTAAGGTGAACACAGTGCCTTTTAATCTGTATTATCTATGGTGGAGTTTGACTTGTGTGGTTAATATAAAAGGCTTTAAAATCTTCACCTATGTGAAGGGCTTTCAGGATTAGTGAATGTGTCAGAGCAACATTCGAAAATAAGAATATGGATCTGTTTTTATCTCTGCTTTATTTGATATACTGAGAAGAGAAAAGCAACTTTGGTGAATGTTGTGTACTGTACAGACTGTTAGAATGGTGTTAGTAAATACTGTAGCCTGGAAGGGCTTAATGACTCTTTATTGTTCATATAAATAATGTGAAACTTCATAGGTTCTGGTTAGGGGTGTGCTTTATTATTTTTCTTTCTAATGCATAAAGTCCTTGTCCTGGGACAGATTTAGGAAAATTTCTTTATCATGTTTAGAATAACACAAAACACTGCTGGTTGGGAAAGTTTCAGATTGAGGAGGCTGCTATTATCTCCACACCCTGTCCAGACCATATCATATATCAGTAATTTCTCTTTAAATCCAATGCAAAATTGGAAAATAATTGATTGCCTCCGAAAAGATAAGGATAAGGTTCATTTGGTACTTAAGGGGCAAAACAAAGACCTTTGTAGTATGAAGTCAAAACACATTTGAGTTTGCAGATGCATTCTAAAACCATCACTAATAATTAGTAGTCTAATTTGTGTTTTTCATTGAAAAAAATCAGATTCTTTAAGTGAATGTCAAAGTAAACACAATGGATGGACTGCGGACTCCCATACTAAAGCAAAACAACGCTGTCTTTTTTTATGTGCTGTTTTATTGACCTAGTAAGCAAAATATTATGAAAGGGAAGATTTGAGTTTTTCTATAGATTAAACAGCAATACGAGGCTAATTAATTGTTCTTGCAATATTCAGATGTTGGATATTCATTTGAAAGTGCAATAGTGCTCTTGGGATTTTGCTCACAACTGTGGGAATTGAGCTAAAAATAACAACTTTCTTGTTAACATGCAATAAATTCTGAGATGACTTAGTTGTGGTGTAGTAAGCATAAACAAAGATGAGAACAGTTTAAACAATGCCTTTGATTATATAAACTGCAACTTTCCTTTAACTTGCTGTTCTCAGGGCCTAAGCATCCTTTATAAATTACACTGGAGTGTAGGTTGTTGTTAATTAGTGTGCTTTGCATAGCAATATTATTCCTTGTTAGATCATAGTATTCTCAGAGGGCTGTATGTTTTTGTGGTTTTATCAAATGTGTGTTTTTAGTGAAGCTGACACCTACTTTTTTTCTGAATTAGTCTCATTAGTGCAGTTTCCAGCAGTCCCACTTCTCTGTTGTGGTTTTGGAAGCCTAATAAATTGCTTCAGCATTTTGTCTCCATCAGAGGTGTTACATTGGCTGCCCATTAGTTCACCTCTAGTTTAACTTTTTCTTCCCACTTTCAGGAAGTGGGGGGCTCAACTTGCTTTTTATGCTTGAGAACCTGAATTTCCCCCTAAAATTACCCCCTGCAAAGAAGAAAACTTTGGCTTTTAAACCAAAGTCCCACTGGAATACTAGCTGTAATCTCTCTGGATGGAAATTGGGGAAGCTGTAATTTTCTTGATTTGCCAGATTTTCTGTGGTTTTTTTTAACCAATGTTACAGCAGTAAAATTTGAAGACAGTAGGAGAAAATGTTCTTATGACCTAATGCATAACTCCTACTTCTCACTGAGTCTAGATTTCATCATTTCTAGATTTCATCATTTGTGTCTAATACAAACTGAGACACTTACAAATCACAGAGCTGCTTCCACTGCTTATGTGTCATTCCCTGGGTAACTATTGGCAAAATACGAAATGTGGAGGTATCTAGCATAGTTAGAATCAATGCATATTTAAAAAAAAAAGATACTGAGCAATGGGCTATTAAATAGAATTGATGTTTTCTCTTCATATAGGTCTTAGTTTTATTAGGTAGGTTTTCTTAAGCATAAGGATGCAGAGAAGAGGGAAGCTGACAGCAAGCACTTCTCAAAAGTGTGGATGTTACGGAAATATGAGCGTTAAGTGGCCACTGTATTTTGAAAGTTTCTAGAATTATTATAGAATCCCAGACTGGTTTGGGTTGGAAGTGATTCGGAGAAAACTCCCGGAACAAACTTGCCAACAAAGGTTTCAAGCTGACAAGCAGGTATTCTTTATTGCGGTGCCGGGAGACACGGGGGATAGCTCCTCCTAACGTGTGTCTCCCCAGTTGCCACACACGCTGTCCTTTTATAGTCACTGGGCATACATACATATTCATGAGGCTACGTATTGATTACATCATTTTTCAGAAAGCTCCCCACATGCATACAGAATTGTGGTGGTGGTCTCTGAGGGTCGTTTACTTCATCCAACAATCTTCATCACTTCTGGCAGCCTTTGAAGCATGCACAGTAGATGTTTATACCAGTTTAATTGGTTCGTTAGCACCAGAGACTCCTATCCTCCTACTTATCAGTTAGTTTAGCTGTAGCCCATCCTGGACACCTGCCGTTCCCAGATACTCCTTATCCCTATGTCCTGTTTTTCTAGACTATTTTTCTTAAAACTATGTCAACTATAACAATTTATCTCGTGTGAGAATTCTCAGTATGTTCTCTAGCTGTACTCTATTTTTTTCTCCATGTATCCTGCACCTCAGTAATTTTCCACTGCTACTGTTACAAAGCCATCAAACTTAACATTACTCAAAACTACTTCTAAAGGTTTATATATTCCATTTTGTAATTTTGTGCCCCCCTTGTCTCAGAAGGGATGTTAAAGCTCATCCAATTCCAACCTTCTGCCATGGTCAGGGACATCTTCCACTAGACCAGGTTGCTCCAAGATCTGTCCAACCTGGCCTTGAGCACTTCCAGGGTTCGAACAGCCACAGCTTCCCTGGGCAGTCTGTGCCAGTGCCTCACCACCCTCACATTAAATTACAAACTTAATTACAACTAAACCTTTGTAGTTCAGTTTGGGGGAAAACTTTACCTAGAAATCAAGGAGTTCAAAAGAGTCTTAAAGTTTGTTGAAGTTTGGTAATAACATATTGTTATGCATACATTAGAAAATACATCAGAAGTGTATCATACACTTCCAGGACAATTTAAGATCCAAAATGAAAGGAATGTAAATAAAGATGTGGATAAATTTTTGAAAAGATATATGGTTCTTTAGTATTTTGCATAATTAAGGAAGAGAGGACAACTTTGAGCCTCAGTAGTAATTGGCTATTCAGTAAAGGTAGGCTTGCTCACTTCGCTCCTCTGCAAATTATTCAGCCCTCATTAAATTAGTGCTGAGGCAGCAGTAGTGCCTGAAAAATGTGTCATGACTATAAATGATCACATTCACTGTATATCTCAAAGCAACTTAGCCTGACTTAAATTTTCTGACTGAACCCTAGGTTTAACATGAAGTATGAGCTCTGTAGTTAAGGTGACTCAATTTCCTTTCCTAATAGAATTGCATAATTGCTACTTAAAAGAAAGTTAAAATTGAGGGGGTTAGAAAAAGAGAAGAGCACATATTTGAAATTATTAGTGATCAGTATTTAATGACTTCCTGCAATGGTTAAAAACTTGCCTTATGTTCAATTAAGTAGGACTGTAGCTCATTCTGTGAGCACAGACTGACATTCTGTTTTATGCATCTTATGACAGCAGTTTTGCTTTTCTGTCAGATGAAAATAAAGCCTTGTCCAGCAACTTGCCTAAGAATTTAATAATTCCTGAAACTTGTCTAACTTAACATAAAGGTTGAATTCTTTCTTAAAAGGGTTTTTGGCATCTTCTTATCGGTGTTCTGAAAGATTTTTCTATAGAATCAGATAAACCGTGATTAGCCACCTTTCAAGCACAAGTATACGGCTTCTGAAATGGGCTGTGAGTTCTAAAAACTGGCCTAGAAAGAAATAGGTAACAGGAGAAACATATTCTAGAGAATGGTTCTAAATTTTGAATAGTGTAATGGGATAAAGCTATGGAACAGTTCTCAAGATATGTTCGATAGCATTCTCTAGTGCAACATTAGTAAGGCCCATTACAAGCTTTGCTGAGGTAGCTTTGGCCACCTGCTGTGTATTGCATTGCTTTGCTTCACTGTGAAATTTTACTTTGATGATTTCTGAACATTTTCCTCCCTACATCCCAAATTTTAACTGATGATTTACGTAGAAAGCTATTGAATAAGCTTAGTTGTTGCTGGTGTTGTTTTAAAATGTTGTACATAATGTAAACCCCGAGTTTTTGTAGATGTACCTTATAGCCTGATTTAAAAAAAAAAATCCACTGGGATATTTGAAAGAATACATAATATTTCAGAATATGGTGATAGTATTCCAGCAAAAATTGTCACGATTTGAACCACCAGAATATGAGCAGTCATATTCTGTAATGGTGGTTAAACAAATTCTAGCCTACACATGTTGAATTTTGTCTATATTTTCTAAAAATAGAAAAATTGTAGGTTAGAAGTCATACTTGCTGCAATGAGCCACTGCTTCCTCCCTATCCTTTCCTCTTCCCACACAAAGGAAAAATTAAGTCAAAAGTTTATGAACTTCACCATTTCACATAGAAATCTGTAATGTAATAGAAATAATTCCTAAACCCTATAAAGAATTATAATCTGTATTTAGTCAAAAAGCTATAATTTGTTTTGGTGACTTTTCATGGATGAAATGCAGCTTTTAGCTCTTAAGACTTTTAAATGGCCATGTCATTGTTTACTGACAAGTGTGTACATGTTCACATGTGTACCCATTCACATGTGTGTTGGAGCTTTTCCTTCTTCCTCAAACAGAAAAGGAACTGATTCTGATTGCAGGTTCCTCTTCAACTCTGAATCTGAACAACTTGCCAGATACAGTGAGGATAGGATAGCTTTCTTCATTGTGGATATTCGATATCTTGAATGTATACATTCATTAAGGCCTTGAGAAAGAAAGAACAAGTCTTCATAAGTAAGGAGTAACTTTCTTCCCACTTCCACGTTGAGCAAATATTGTCTGACCTTCCAATAGAGAAGCTGGTATTCTTGAGAAGAGTGGTGTCCCTCAGGGATCAGTGTTGGGACCGGTCTTGTTTAACATCTTTGTCGCTGACATGGACAGTGGGATTGAGTGCGCCCTCAGCAAGTTTGCTGATGACACCAAGCTCTGTGGTCCGGTTCATATGCTGGAGGGAAGGGATGCCATCCAGAGGGACCTTGACATGCTTGTGAGGTGGGCTGATGCCAACCTTATGAAGTTCAACCATGACAAGTGCAAGGTCCTACACCTGGGTCGGAGCAATCCCAGGCACAGCTACAGACTGGGCAGAGAAGAGATTCAGAGCGGCCCTGCAGAGAAGGACTTGGGGTGCTGGTCGATGAGAAAATGAACATGAGCCGGCAGTGTGTGCTCGCAGCCCAGAAAGCCAACCGTATCCTGGGCTGCATCAAAAGGAGCGTGACCAGCAGGTCGAAGGAGGTGATCCTGCCCCTCTCCTCTGCTCTTGTGAGACCTCACCTGGAGTATTGTGTGCAGTTCTGGTGTCCTCAACATGAAAAGGACATGGAACTGTTGGAACAAGTCCAGAGGAGGCCACGAGGATGATCAGGGGACTGGAGCACCTCCCGTATGAAGACAGGCTGAGGAAGTTGGGGCTGTTCAGCCTGGAGAAGAGAAGGCTGCATGGGGACCTCATAGCAGCCTTCCAGTATCTGAAGGGGGCTTATAGGGATGCTGAGGATGGACTCTTCGTCAGGGACTGTGTAGTGACAGGACAAGGGGTAATGGGTTAAAACTTAAACGGGGGAAGTTTAAATTGGATATAAGGAAGAAATTCTTTCCTGTTAGGGTTGTGAGACCCTGGAATGGGTTGCCCAGGGAGGTTGTGAGTGCTCCATCCCTGGTGGTGTTCAAGGCCAGGTTGGATGAAGCCTTGTGTGGGATGGTTTAGTGTGAGGTGTCCCTGTCCATGACAGGGGGGTTGGAACTAGATGATCTTAAGGTCCTTTCCAACCCTAACTATTCTATGATTCTATATTTGGGGCTTGTCAGCAAGTTTGGTTTGGGTTTGTTTTTTTTTCCTGAGATGAAGAGTAGATATGTACTATGTTTTTCACCCACCTGGCTTGATAACAGTATTTTTGAAGAGGCATGGAAACTAAACTCTTGTATCTGTGAGTTCTGGGTACAGTGAACAGGCAGGCTGGATTTCTTCCTGTTTGATCCTCTTCAGAACTATCTTTGGCAAGATATTCAAAGTAAAGGAATCAGTTTCCTACATTCATTTTGCATTAAATGAAACAGCCTTACAGTTCAAGTGAAGTGTGTTCAACTCTCATTTTTAAGCCTGAAGAAGAAACTGGATTGACATTCTCATTTGGCACCTTTGAAGTCCCTCAGTTGCTTCAAGTACTTTGAGACTCCCAGCTATTATGTATGATTGAACCTTTCATTGGTTTGAGAGATGAGGACTAGATCTATGCTTTTTTTGGCGAAGAAATTAGTTGGATAGTCACAACACACTGGTGGCTCTAGGTGTCACAGTTGGACTTTCCTGAATTCTCTGTTCACTGTTTGTTTTTTCCTGTTGACTTTCATGCAGTGCAGTAGCATTCACTTTTGCTGATAAGCTTTAATGATATCAACATGCCATCTACTATTGCCAGTAGTCTTCAGTCTACCACATCATGGAATCAACACCACAAAATCGAATATGTGATTTAAGCAAGACCTTTGAGCATTTTGGTGACCTGCTTCTCAGCTATTTACCATATTTTAATCAAATGATTAAAAAATGTTTTGTATAATCTGTTTTGAGCATCCTAACAGCGTGCCCAGAGCAGCTTTAGTGATGCTGCAAAGCAATAGCTTTGATAGTGTGTATTTGATAGCATGGTAATCAGCGTTCAGGTCTGATGTCTTACACTACCAAAGAGCCAAAGATGGTACATCTGGAATTTGACATACCCATAAGTTGTCCAGATATTGCAGCTAGTAAGGAAGATGATGTCAAAAGCAGCACATACTGTAGTCAACAGTTTTTCATTTCAGGGGTGCTGATTTTATCTCCTAAGACTGCTCTGGCTTTCATCCTACCTGGGACTTTGTCATCATTAAAGGGGTTCTGAGACACTCTCCTACTCAAATAGAAGAGTTTCTTTCCAAATGCCACTGCTGCAATGTCAGTTTTAATTATTGGCCTGACATCCTTTTCACCATAGCTGGAATAAGATTGCTACTTTCTGTTATACTGATGCTGAGAATTATTTGGCAGTGCATTTGAAACAGTAGTATATTGAAGGTTCTCTTGGCTAGAATTCCTCAGCCCCAAAGTAGGCCTTTAGGCTTGGTCTAGGTCTGTATTTCTCAGCAATTTATCCTGCCTAAGCCCCTGGCATATTTTTATATGTGCCTGGTGTGCGTAGTTAGCATTCTACAGAGAGATGTCTAGAGGCATGCATAAATATCTAAGGTTTTCTGATGCATGCAGACCACGTACATGCATAGCAGTCTAGGCAACTAAATAACAAATAGGACAACAGATGTGTTATCTACCACTTTCCAGGTGCCCAAGCTCCATTTTCACTGCTTGAATCATGTTCTATCTAGTATCCAGGACTTGGGTGCTCTCACAGACACCTGGAAAGTTCGTCATCTTGGGTAGCAATGAAGTTATAAAGTAAATACAGAAGTAAGCTGTAAAAATAGGCAGTGGCACTTCTGCTGGATGTTCTTGTTGCTGTCCAAGTCTCCCAGAATGCGTCACTGCTTATGGAATGGCATTTATTAATTTTCAGGTTTATTTAAGTTTTTCTTGCGTCTCTAAGTCTCCTAGTTGCAGTAGCAATTTCTGTCTGATCATGTTGCCAACTGATAGGACAGAAGAAGGAGAGAGCATAGGGAATATGATTTAGGAATGTCAGGAATACTGATTATCTACCTACAGAGTTTTCTTTTAAAGTATCACTACTGCTATTTCTGAAGCAAAAGTAATAATTCTTTATATTTCGGTTTGGTCTAGTGAGGCAGGGGAAAAAGGGGAATGCTCTGATCAAGTGTAAGAAAGAGCTCTGAAAGATCTTGCAGTTGTGGATTACACCTCAATGGGAGAAGAAAGATGTGAGATCAAAGAGGAAAGATCTCACAGAGAGATGATGGCAGTGACTCTTGGTTCACTTGTGAAATTTTGCATAGGACCTGAAATACAGTGGGTTCCCTTTAGGTACATTATAGTGTTTTACTTACTTTGGCATGTAAACCAGTCAAGAACTTTTATTCACAGTCAGTTCAACATCTTTACTGATAACATCCGTCCTTTGCCCAGTGCAGATGGCTGAGTTGTTTGTACTCTAGTATTCACCTGACACCACATACATGCCACAGCTGTAGTCTGTCTCTGTTCATTGTTAAAATGAGGTTAGTTAAAACTGATGGCATAGAGATTACATGAGGAAAAGTGTTTGCTTTCAGTATCTTGGGATTTTTACAATGATAGGAGCAAGAAATGTAGATTCAGGCAAAGGCCTTTATTCCTCAAAATCTGCTTTTTCTCTTGATAATTGTATAAAGAGGAAATTATAAAAATTAGTAGAATTTTTGATGTTATTTTACTACCACATCCTAATTATTTTTTAAGAATTAATGCTTTTTATGGTTTTTAGACTAGTTTTCTTAATGGCTTAGAAATCAATAATAAAAGTGTTTTCAGTACGCATTTGAATGGCGTTGGAGTTGTGAATGTGCTGCTTGCATCTCTCTTCGAATTGCCTAAAGATGTTGATCAGTATCAGCAATACAGATTTTAGAGGATGGATTACTTATCCTGTTTTTTCCTGAGCTTTGATGTCGGTGAATTGCTGTTATGTATATTTATTATCTACATTGGCCTAGAAATTAATAAATGGTATAGCAGCTGCTGGGAAAAAAAAACTCAACAGTTTTATTATGACCAATTGGGCTGTTTTCTGACTCCATGTCAAATATTATAATCAGAATTGCCTTTGAACAGTATTGACAGAGATTTTGGGTAGAACAGGAGCATATGGTGGGTAGGGGGTTTTATTTTTTTGGGGGGTGCATTTCAGCAAGGTAGAGCAATTAAGAACTACAGACAATGATTAGATGACAAAGTGAGAGAAGAACATGGTGAATTGCCTAAAAATGTGAAGTTGCTGCTGAGCTATTCTTTGAAATGTTTTAACAACAACAACAACAACAACAACAAGTCATTGAACTAATTATCTCTTTTTTCTTTCATTCTGATTTATAGAAAATTTCACCTTGGGTAGGTTTACGCAAGATCAATATCTCCTACTGGGGATGGGATGACATGTCTCCTTTTACCAATACAACTCTGCAGTGGCTTCCTGGAGAGCCAAATGATTCTGGCTTCTGTGCGTATCTAGAAAGAGCAGAGGTGGCAGGGCTGAAAGCAAATCCATGCACTGCAATGGCTGATGGTCTTGTGTGTGAAAAACCTGTTGGTAAGCCATCTCTTATACTCAGTTACAGTTACTGTCATGATTAGCAAGCTTGTTTGGATTTTCATTTGGTTAAGAGAGATTTTTGGACAATTTAGATTAAATAATAACAAAAAAAAGGATTTAATTATTTTTTTAAATCTAGAACTTTAATGTAGAAAACAAATAATATTCCTAAAGCAGGAAATATTTATTTGTGAATTAGTTTACGTGGCTTAGTTTGCATTACACCAGAAGTTTTATAAGTTGCCTCTAAATTGGTAGTAGTCAGTGACAACAGTGATTGAGTGATTGTAGTATGAAAGTGAATGTGTACAACAAGTCTTATGTTGAGTGAGATTCGAAAAGAAAATATTATTCAACATTTTAGTGGTCTGAAAGGCTGACAAACCAGAATTCTTATTTCTGTCTTGTAGGCTTACTTGTGTGTGAAGATGACTATGGCAAATAGTCACTTGACAGTTCAGATTAGCATTTTTGTGCTCTGATTGTCCTGTGTTTCTCTTCATGGCTGTGTGGTTGAGCACATGAAGTTCTTTAAACTTCCCCTTCAGATTTGCTTTGTACATTGTTTGTGCAAAACTGGAAAATAGCTGCATTGTTGGTGTGTTGGGACACTGCCTATCAGTCTCATGGCGTTGCTGTGAAATTGTCCATGTTGTTAACCTGCATAACAAAAGTGATCTTACCAATTCTTTATTCTCTTCAAAGCAGTTCCAAATAGTGATGTCATTGCAAAGTGTGTGTAGTACGTTTGTTGCTGCTGCCATATATATTTCCTAAAAATGTAACCTTTCAGTGTTCTTAATATATCTGAGGATGAAGACTGGTTTGGTAACTTGGCTGGTATTGAATATGAATCAATAAGATATAAAACCATGCTAATATATAGGAGGGCTTGATCCCAATGTTTCACAAGGCTTTTCTGCATGGAAAATACAGTGTTACGTGCACTCTTGCATTCCTACCTAAGAATTACTATGCTTTTGTTGTACACATAACAGTTTTATTTTAAATCAAAGCACAAATCAGGAGTTTTAGGATATAGAAGCTCTTTTTGTGTGTTATGAATTTCTGAAATGACATACAACATTAACTCAGTCAGAATGTGATCTCTAATAGAGAAAAACAAACAAAAAATATCTGAACCTGAAAAACCCTTAACAATTGAAAGAAAACCCCTTCAAAACAAATCTGTTCTGCATTGAACAATGTTCCTTTTGTTACTTTCCCATTGGATTCAGGTTACTTCCATGTGTATGCTGTACGGAAAAATTTTAGGGGATAAGTCAGTCCCGAGTAGAATATTTTTTGCTTATACACTGTTGAACTAATGAGAATGATTGATAGCTCCAGAACTCTACTGTACTTGTTATAGGAGTTTGAGATGTATTTTATCTCATGGATGTGCAAGTAAGCAACTATGCTGATGTTACCAGGCAATGAATATTAAATTATGTAAGTATATAGATAAAATTGCTGTGAAATGTTTCAAATGGACTCTTAGAGCTATAGTGTGACTCATGCTGAGTATTACTTAATAATTTTTATAAAACTTTATTATAGTTTTATATTGTAGCATAACTTTGGGTGAAAATATTTATGGCCATTTAAGGACACAACCGCTTTCACTTTAACAAGAGTTGTTCTAATGGAACATGTCATTAAAGGAAATTGAATCTGTGTTCAAAATTATAAATGTGATTCTTTTCCAGTCAGTCCCAACCAGAATGCCAGACCCTGCAAAAAGCCATGCTCCTTGCGAACGTCTTGTTCTAACTGTACGAGTAATGGCATGGAATGTATGTGGTGTAGCAGTACGAAGCGATGTGTTGACTCAAATGCCTATATAATCTCCTTCCCATATGGACAGTGTCTAGAATGGCAAACTGCCACATGCTCCCGTGAGTATCTTAATGAACAGTGATCCTATTAAATATACTGCTATATTTGTTGCCACTCAAAAGTGCATCTATGAGTAGAATTCAGCACATTGATTAAAGATAAAAATTATTTCAAATGAATGACTTTATATAGCTACTAATGTGAGCAGCCAATACTCTGTATGCATTTTCTAGATACAGATAAAATACTGGCAATTCTTTTCTGATGAAACATTTAGCCTTCTGAAACAGCAAAAAGCGCTATTGTTTTCAATAGACTTATACAACATTAAGTTGTTAAAATAAAGAGGTTTATTATTCTATGATTTATTTCATAAGGTGAGACAGATTTAGTGTTTTTAAGAATCTCATTCATTTTGTCAGATTCAAAATAGTACTTTTTCCTAGCATGCAAAGATGAAAATAATGTTACAGTCATGATAGTAGTCTTGAGAATATTGTAACACAGATGTAAACCAAATGGTTTTGGTCTTCCTTGGATTCTTCTCACTTGCCAATGCTGATTATTAACCCTTGCAGATTATTTATCCTTTGTGGAAACAGAAAGAATTCTGTTAGGCCAGCAGGTACATAAAGATGTGCAGGAAACTTGTCCTGTGTGATCAGGCTGGGTCAGGCTGTATTAATGTTCAAGGTTGCTCGTTTCATCCTTTTGAGATAAAATACAAGTGATTTCTTACTTCATCAAGCAGTGAAGGTGCTTCCCAGATGTCCCCTTTGGAAGCATAATTCATCAGAAATTGATACTATGCTTCTCTAGGAGAGTAAGAAACCTACTCATTGTACCTTTCAGTGTACCATTCAGCTGGAGCTACTTCTTTCCAAGTCTGTAGTGACTGGACCTGTTAAGTTCAGGAACATTCAGTTCCAGTGTGAATCATAGTGCCATAATTCATGTAGATGCTGGAGCAAGCTGCCTGGTGCCTCACATTTTTGTCTCCATCATAGTTTATTTAGAGCAATTCCTCAGTCACCTTCCTACAGAAGACTGGTTCTTAGTATTTTTACCATCCTTCAAGATTTGACTCAGGTATTTTCTACCTGTCCAGTGGGACCCAAACTTAGTATGTAGGACTTCTGAAGTGTACTGTTGAACTCTGTGGCTCTTCTCTGTGAGAGTGTTTTTCTAGTTACTTCCAGCTTCCTTTCCCTTTTTTGATATCAACATCTCTGGAACGTTTCTGGATACATTGTGTCAGGATGGATCAAGTTGACAACAAGAAGCAACTTGCTGCAGGGTCCTAATAACGTCATGATTCCATTTAATAGATTACGGATACAAATGCAAAAAAATATAAAAGGTAGTTACTTGATTTCGTCTAAGCCTCAGGAAAATATTAAGTAAAGTAAGGTCCTGCCTTGTCTGTAGTAGGAACCATTTATATAATCTTATTTTAGGAGAAGAGAATGGCTATATATACCAACCCCCTACAAATGTCTGGGTTAAAGGAAACTAAGGCATAGGAAAATTTTTCTTTCAGGTAAAACTGGCCAAGTCCCTTTATTCTTCTTAGTTAATAGATTCCTTCTTTATTAAGAGAATCATCTTAATTAAGCGATTCCTTCTTTGTTCCTAGTAATTGTAGAATATAATGAACGAGCACAGTGTTGATTTGTTCTGATAAACTTTTATGCTTAGTTAATTTCTGGTGTTAATACAGATTCTAGAGTCCAGGTGTGGACTAAAAGTAGGCTTAACATGGTCCTTGGGTCCTTCTGTCCTCTAAACACAGTCATCAGCCCATATTTGGCGTAAGAATAAAAAATAATAGGATCAGTTAATTTCTTGTCCCATATATTTAGGATAATAAGACCATAATTATGTAAAGGTTTCTTTCAGCAGTTCCATAAACCTTTTTTTTTTCACTCCTGTAAGGACTCAATTTTGCAGCTTCTAAAATAATGATAGTGTGTTGTGGTGTAAGATAAGTAGATTGAAAGTTTGGAGATAATATTGACAGAACGCATATGTACTATGCTTAGCTTTTTAAAATAGCATGTGTTATGTCAGCCTGAACTTTTAATCATGTTTTTGTTTGCACACTGTGCAAATTGAGTTTGTTTTCAGAACACAAAAAATTGTTCTTAATATAATTGTCGCTTTTATCAGGTCTGTAAAAGTTTATATTAAATGGAGCAAACAGGATTTGCTATGTACTAGTTCATCATTACGTAAAGGCAGTTTTTTATGAAAACTTATTTTCTATTCAACAACTTAAAACAAACATAAAACCACAATTGTGTGTCCATAAGCAGGTTTGGTTTTTTTCAGAGTTTTAAAGTTCTAGGTATTTTGCATTTAAGCAAGAAAATGTTTGTCCAAATGGAAGGTAGTTCAGGCATTGTTTCACTCTAAATGACTTGAAAACTTTCGTAAATAGATGTAACATTATTGCTGCTGAGGTAATGAAGTATTAAGTGTATTGTCTTATGAAGGGGTAGTGTTTCTACTTACTTGAAGAATGAAAGTAACTATACCTTTAAAAAACCAACTTTTATTTTGATTTTGACTGATTAATGAGGTTTTGGATGTTTTACTCTGAATGAAAAAAAAAACAACACAAGCATGTATGATTTCAAAGAAAAAATATAACAGCTGAGAGCTTCACATTTATTTTCACAGCTTGGCATTAAAATGAAGAACGCTGTTTTATTGGTGACATTTTGTCATTTTAATACCTGATTGCCAAAAAGTTGCATTCCACTCTTTCCCCACATCCTTCCATTCATTATGGCTTTTGATTGAATAGCTGGCAGTTGAGCAGTCTTGGACCACCTCTAGAATTTCAAAGGAGGAAAGAAATTTCTGCCTGAATATTCTCTTTTCCCATAAACAATAATTTCTCTGCTCTCCTCAGTGTTTCAGCTGAATGCAACTACAGAGATTATCTGAGGATTTTCATTTTTGTTTCTGTTTTACCTTCTATGAGGATGGTGCAGTTGATACTTCAGAACTGTTTTCTCCTAGCTTCATAAATAACAGCCTGAGAATTGTGTGAATCATTTACAGTGCATCTCTGAAAGGGCAAGCCAGTCAGTACAGTATGGAAGTCTTTATTTTCCTGTTGATCCTCTAGTGTATTCAAACCAGAAAATTTGTAACATTCAACTTCGGATCTGATGAGGTCTGGTGTAAAACTGATCCTTCACATGATTGATGTTGATTTCCAAGAACAGTTGAAATACCTCCATTCCTTTTTTTTTTCCATAGTTGGGAAACTTCAAAAATGTCCTTCTTCCAAGTCTAATGACACAAGAGCTCATGCTCCAGCTTTCTGCACTGTTGGAAGTCCTTTTGAGATCACATTCAGGTTCTTAACTGCCTGTTTTCTTGGTATCTGCATATATCTTTAAACTGCTGGAGTATTTTTTTCTGTGACAACTTTCATAAATTTTAAACAGTTTTAATAATTGTTGAAGTCTCAGTAGCTGCCTTTATTCTGCTGTCAGTTGATTTAATTGGAAACAAAATTGTTCTGCTTAAGTATACCCTTTACAACATGGATTCAGGTGTTGCCTTTATGGAGTTGAGTTGTCCAAGTAGCTGAGATCATTAGTTGGATATAGTGTCCTGGCTGCAGCTGAGCCACATGAAGAAATTACACTCATGTAGAAGCCATTTGAGTGTCCTCCAAAGAAAACCCCACATATCTTTAAAGTACTTTCTTTTTCTTCCTGGTAGAATCTTCCTGAAGCTCGTTTATGCTTTTAAAATTTGTTTTTAAGTGTCCTCAAACATAATGTGACAAGAGACAGGGACTCATAGTGATCAGTGTTCTAACAATTCTGTTAGTTTCATTCAGTATTACAGCGTTAATTTAAAAAGATGTAGCAGAAAGCTCAAATGAGCTTGAGAATGCCAATGGTGTTCCTGAAGGTACTAAACTGTTAATTTTTTGTTAATAAGAAATAGCAGTAACCTCGGCATAGTCATGTTGTTTGATTCTAAACAGGCTTAAAATATGAGGCAGACTATTTAATGAGAAATTAAATAATTTAAACATAGTGGAATATAAAAGATTTAGGGGGAGACTTGATTTTTAGTATGCAAATCAAAATGCTGATTTACTCCTAACAGATGAGACTCTGAAGATATAGTTCAATTAAATGGGATGGAATTATGACTTGTAGCTTAAGATCCTTTAGTTTTGGGAAGATGTGTATTGTTGGCTCATTACTGAAGTTCTGTATAAGAAAATTGGGTTGTATTTGTAGATGAATTCTCAGGTGTGATCTCAGGATACTTTGTGCCACCAGAAAATTATAGTTTGAATTACGGGTTTAAACTGAAACGCGGTAAATTCAGGTTAAATATAAGGAAGAAGTTCTTTACTGTAAGGGTGGTGAGGCACTGGCACAGGTTGCCCAAAGAAGTGGTAAACGCTCCATCCCTGGCGGTGTTCAAAGCCAGGTGGGATAGAGCTTTGGGTGACATGGTCTAGTGTGAGGCATCCCTGGCCATGGCAGGGGTTGGAACTTGATGATCTTAAGGTCCTTTCCAACCCAAACCAGTCTGTGATTCTATGAACTATCACAATTTTTTGATGATTATTATCACTTTTATTTGTGTTATTGACCTTGCCTGATTTCTAGTTTTCCTGTAGGAATGGTTACTTACATCAGGAAAATCAGCAATATATGCATAACATGATATATATTAATACAAAGCACATACTGTATATTTTTATCATGGGATTTGATGAAGATGTGTAATATTGTTCTACCTCATTATTTTTGTTGATTTGTAATTTTTGTTGTTGCGTTGTGGTGCACTTGCTGACCTTTGAAGAAGTACAGCTTTTAAAGAAAATGCAGATACTCTTACTCCTGTTACTGAAATTTTTAGTATGTGGAAGGAAATAGAAATGTAAAATTGGGATTGTAAAATCCTAGCGTCTCATTTAGAAAAAAACCAACGAACCAAAACTCCCTCTTGCATTAATATTATATTCCATGTAATGCAGCTCAAAACTGCTCTGGACTGAGGACGTGTGGACAGTGTTTGGAACAGCCTGGGTGCGGATGGTGTAATGATCCTAGTAACACTGGAAAAGGGCAATGTTTGGAAGGATCATCACGAGGCCCAATGAAGGCAGTTGGCATGCACTCTAATGAAATGGTGCTTGATGCTAGTCTCTGTCCAAAAGAGAAAAACTATGAGTGGTCTTTTATCCAGTGTCCAGGTAAGGCCTGCATCCATTCTTTATTTTGTATGAGATAAGAAATGTTTCTCTGTTTAAGTATCCCAAATTAACATAATTATTTTGAGTAATACAGATAACATTTGCATGAGGAATTTGTATTTCCGGAATATTTCCTAAGTATGGAGTTTGTTAGCCTCTTGTTCACTGAACACAAATGTGCTTCCTGTCGTGCAGAGTCGCATATGAAATTTCATGCAAATATTTTAATCAAAACTGCCATTTTTTTTGTAAATAAGTTTCCACACATCCCGTCGTTTTACTTTTTCAAATCTAACAATATGAATTTACTCTGGCTCTTGCTTTCTTCTGGCTTCTGTATCCATCACAGGAAAGCTCAGCTATGGAGAAATTATCTATAAGTAACTGATGATGCCAGGAGGTGTGAACTTCCTGTATCCCTGGTGCTCACACCACAGTCCAGCTGGCTGTGAGAATAGGAGGCTGCAAGTCTCTGAGCTGTGCCTCCCAGTACATCTCTTTCACGTTTGGTGTAAATAGAATGTATGCTTTTATCATCTTAAAGAGAATCTAAATTTAAGCCACACTGATATGATTATAGTGTTTTAATCATTGGAAAAGTAAGCATGATGTCAGGTACTTTAAGAGGGTTGAAGCTGAGCTGGTACAGTTCAAATCCTGAAAGCAGCGTGAGAAGCAGCAACACAGTAGTGCAGGCACATGAAAAGCCCACTGGGGAGTTTGACAGACCTGCAGTGGTAATTTACAATAAATAATACCATTTAGAAACTTTTTTTTAGAATAAATGGTGTAATTGTGCTAAAGGCATTTTTCCAGCAAGTGTTCCTACTGCTGATAAATTTGGAAGCTGGAGCTTCTCTAGGATCAGAACTCTTACGGGTGCATGCAGTAATGTTTGCTGTGATGTATGTGTGCTAATATATATATTTATAGGTAATTGTGTGTAGCACTGTATTATTTAGAAAGCAGAATCTCTGAAGAAGTTTTTATTTTGGTAATTTTTTTTTTTGTGCAGACATGGAGAGTAGATACTTACTAAAGTTTTAGAATAATGAAGTGAAATGTAAAGCCAGATGTAAATGGTCTAAGTTCAAACTGAAGCACTCCCGTCTATCTAACACGATTTCCTGAACCCAGAAGCCTCTAGTAAATTCCTGGAAATAGGAATACATTTCCATACATTACATTATATGGGAACTTCATTACTTACTCTGTTAGAATGCAGCTATGCTTTTATTTTTAGCTCGTACAATTATTAGACTTTCACTGCAATACACAGTATCTACCATTGGTGAAATTGTAATGGGTAATAATATTGGTTGTCTAAAATGTTTGAGTTAACAGATTTCACCCTCTTTATTAGTTTAATATTTATTCTTTATGGATAAAGTTCTGTAATCATTCTATGTTCTAACCGTGAATTCTCTGAAGTTTTGAATTTAAGAGGCAAATTAAATTTGATTGGTATAGTCTGTAGGCTTTTACTTAAGCTTTTCATTTTCTTAAAATACTGTCTGTAATGGATTGTATTTATACAGTTTATTATTCTTAGCACAGCAATCATTTGATGTTTTTGAAATAGAATTGATACCAAGGCTATATAAGCTTATGGAACAGCTTTCAGTTTCAGTGAAAATAAAAATAAATAGCTTATAGAATGTAGCTTAAAGATTATTCTGTCACACTGATGAACAGTTGGCTAAACCATTCATGTTCGTTCATGTATGTACTTATGTTTTCCTTGTAGTTTGTATCCATGTTCTTTATGGTGCCTTTAGGCAGTTGTGTTGGTTATAAGTGTTTTAAATTCATTATCATTCTCTGTTCAGATCTTTAAAGGTAATATTCATCACGTAGCCCAAGTTTGTCTTTAAAGTCTAAATTTCTCTGAAAAGAATTGTGAACTGATTATAACTAGTTAGTTTAAAACTAGATGAAGTACCTTTACCCTAAATCCAGAGTGTAATGCAGGCACACATTTTATATATTTTCCTAGTATTAAATATTTTCTTAAAGCTAGAATTATCAACAATTTTCAGCATCAGCAACCATTTCAACTGAGAGGTCAAAAGCAAATTAGACATAAAGTTGTTTATATCCTGAGCAGCCTCACTTGAAGATTCAGCTAAATCACATTTGTATGCATGAGGAAAATAACTGTTGCTGCTACTAATGTACATTAAAATCACTTAGAGAAAAAAATTACTTCTACAAATTTAAATTGTAGTTCTCATTCAAAGGATCATTACAGTGTCTCATTATTTTAATTACTAATTTAATTATTTAATAGTGATGTTTCCAGTTTGAGTGCACTTGTCTGTATCATAGGAAATTGTTGAACTGTGCAATTCGTCTGGCTTTTAATTTTTCTCAATGAGATACATATTTTTAGGAAAACCAGCAGATATATAATACCACTTTTGGTGTGCTGTGTCAATCATAGATTGCTTTGGTTCTTATTGTATATCTGTTTTTGAATCAGACTTAAGAACTTTTCCATTTACTTTGCCTTAACAAAATGTAAGAATTAAGAGCTATCATATATGAACAGGTAGTATAGTATGACTAGCAGCAAACTAGAATTCACAATAAGAAAATGGATTAATTACAGTCTCTATCACTATCCTTTAAATAACACAAAAATTCAGGAATGCAAAGCAAACCATTAGAGAGCATAGAAAATGTATAAATCAGTGACCCACTAGTTAGATTATCAGAATGAAACATTTTCCCTGTATTATAATCCATTCCCTATGTTATCATCTTACTCTACTTTAATAGAACACCTATTTAATGCACTATCTCCTTTTTCTCTTGGTTTATTGGGCAGCATTTTTTTTTTTTTTTTAACATTTCCCCAGAGTAATTTTATGTGTAAGACATGAACAAAACCCAAAATGGAGCTGCAATTCATGGGTTTTTGGTATAGCTTTTCCTGAGACAGGCAGCAAACCACACAATGGTGAACTGCTGGAGGAACACGCCACAAAGTTGTCTAAAAAAATCAAGTATTCTTAGGAAGAATGTAACTTGTAGTTTCTAAAAAGATTTAGTCAAGGTAGAAAACTTTCAAGTAGTATAGAAATGTTTGATACTTGTTTACAAGGTCCGATAGGCATAACTGCAGAAAAAGGAAGAAATTGTAAACTTGGGAGGATTAATGGTTTATGAGTTTTATTTATAGCCTGGCAATGGCTATAAATATATAAGTTACTAAATTCTAAAGCAGGTCAAAAACCATTTAAATCAGCAGTGACAATATCTTTTTCTTTTTTTCTGTAGCCAAGACACCAGTCACTGTGACATTTAGATTAAAAATCCAAATTAAAAAAACCCTTATGATCTTGCTGAGATATAGCTGTCCTCTGCTGAGTGTTAAACATCCTTCGCCAGTAAGGGACTGAAAGGTTTGACATAGTCTGACATTTGACAAGCTGCTGTAATTGACAGATTGCTAATCTACTGAGCACTAGGAGCTCTGGGGTCCCACTCTAAGGAGAGGTTATCCTTCAAAACCTCTTGGTTGTTCAGCCGAGTTCTGGCAGGAGAATCGATGACTCTGGTAGAATTCACGTTGTGATATTGTTGCAGTAGTGGTCAGTAGTTTTTCTGAGTTTCTCCAAAATGTGGAGCACTGGAGTGCAGATGTGGTGCAAGATCCGTGCTCTATAGTGGTAGTGTTTGACAAAAAGCAGTTTTATGCTTCTAAGGTCAGGTGTAAAAACCAAATGTCAACAGGAGTCCAGTTCTTTTTTGCTTTCACCAAAGTCAACTGCAGCAAGGAGGGACTGGAGCTGTATGATGTGGTCCTCATGTCCTTAAAACCCCATAGTGTGCTAAAACTAATGTGAGGGTTGTAACTGTTAAAAATTAGTCAATCTTTAGTTAATTTCTTGTAAGTTCTCTCTCCCCAGTAGATACAAGGTTGACTCTGAGTTGTTCATGTTCTCCATCACAGTAGCCTTTCAAATGCTTCAGAGAGTGGATTGCATGTAGGTATGGAGGTTTTGATTTTGTCTCAGTTGGTACCTTAACTGTCTCCTAAAAGTTGTATTGAGTGACCAGGCAACATTTTAAAGCTATGAGGATTGGATTTAGTCACTCAAAAATGGCAAAAGAAGACTTTCTCACACACTTCAATCTCGCATGTCACTAAATAGTTAGCTTTGGTGGTCTTTGGTCTGAATTCTTGTCTTATCATGATGCCATTTTAAAGTGATTCTCTGTCAAAAAACAAATATATATGCTGGTCATTAGTCACAATTAAAGTTCTCAGAATTACACTCCACTGTAATTTTGTAATAACATAGGAAAGACTTTTTTCCCAAGAGCAATTTATAAATGGCTTTTTTAACGTTGTATTCTAGCCTGCCAGTGTAATGGCCACAGCACCTGCATCAACAGTAATGTCTGTGATCAGTGTAAAAACTTAACAACAGGAAAACAATGTGAAACATGCATGCCAGGATATTATGGGGATCCCACAAATGGAGGACAGTGTACAGGTGAGTTGTTCTGGGAGGAAAAAAGGGTAATTAAAATGACATTTTATGTAATGTGAATTTAACTTCTTAAATGTAACGTGAAATTAACTTTTCTTTAAAGGTTAAATGTTTATTCATTTTGCAGTTGTTTTTTAGTCTGGATACCCTAAGAACAAGGTGGTAATTTAAAGGCGCTTTACTAGTTAGGGAAGGGAGGAGAAAGAAACACTCTTGTGGGAGCAACACCTTAAATCCTGATATTTCAGAGGTGTAGTTTAATTCCATGTAAACAGTCCTATTAAAAGCAATGAGAAGGTATTTATAAATGAAGTTCACTATCTACCATAATGTCTGATAGCACTGATTTACATAAATGTGTAATGCTGGTGTAAAAATTATGCCTTTAACAGACCAACAAATCTGTATAGTTCAAACAGAAAGGCCTGGTACACTGAGGATTGTAAGCTACCTTAGACTATCCAATCTGTTTTTGTAATTGCTGCATCTCATTGGAGGATTCTCCTTGAAGTGAGAGAGAGAATGAAGTCCAGTACTCCAGATGGTTTATGTATATTGCAATAAGGTGATTTTAAAGCTGACAGTAACCCCTTCCCTTATAGCTAAATATAATAGGGGAATGAGAGATATTAAATGTGAAAAGCTATTAAGGTACTTCAGATTGTATCTAGGAGGGTGCTAGAAAGTTTTCTCTTGACTTTTTCTTCTCTATTATTGATGTTTCTTTAACTAGACCTTTGCTTCTCAAGGAATATTTATTGATTTCACTTGTTATTCACCACTTCAAGATGCAGTAGTCAATGCATAAAGCTGCACATCTGGTAAACTCAGGCACAATATGTAGAAAGTGTGTTCAAGGGGATGGAAAGATTAATGTCTACCCCTATTGACGATTGCACATTTCACTGGCTCTTTATGATGCTTTAAATAATTCTTAATAGCTCTCTTATTTCCTAAAGTTGACAAAATGTTCTTTTGCTGTCTGTATCACCTTTATGGCAACATGATGTATTAATATACCTTTTCTTCTTCAGGGATACATTAGCTATCAACCAAATAAGCATTCCATCACCTTTAGTGAATTATGTATGGTGCAGTAATGGCTAAAATCAATTTTATAGGACCAGTAAAATTATAAATTTTATGACTTGTTTTCTCAACCCTAGTCTGTAAGAATACATAATTTTATTGGAAGGCAGGATTTTAACAGGAGCTGTTTAGGCTAAAAAATGATTTAAAAAATAAAGATGATAATTATTTTGAGGCTTTATCTGCATTGGTATGTCGTATTTTGCAGTATAGAGCCCATAAATCTGTTTAAGTCTTTAAGACATTTTGATGAATGTTGTACAAATGAATATTTTGTACTGTTAGATTTTCCTTCAATATCAGAATTTTTGTTCCTTGGAGATCTTGAATTATTTTTTCTGAGGATCAAGATTGAGAGCTTTTTAAAGGAAGGTGAGGATAATGACTATAACTCTCAAGCAACATCTGTAATACTGTAATATTGTTCATATAACAAGTTACTCCAGTTACAAGGCTGTAACTTAGTTATGAATGAGTGAGCAGTTGAAGCTGGAAAAAGAGGTTGTACTTGAATTCTGCGGTTGAGAAGCAAAGTGGTGCACACTGGGAGAAAAGCTAAGAATTATTACCTTATAATGTACTCATGATATATGACAAGGAATAGTTTTTCCCAGTGTCCTGACAAAAGCATTCAGTACATAGAATCATAGAAGTACACTTACTAAGTATTCTGCTGTTGTGGTATATGTACTTACAGGTAAAATCTGACCTCCCAACTTAGTTTGACTATTGGTTATATAGTTTCAAAAGATCTGCAAGAAAAACTTCCTTTTTTTTCTAGGCTGTATTAGCCTTTTTGGTCCTTAGATCCCTGATAATCTTGAAAGGAAGGGGAAAGAGATACATAGCAAGTCTTTCAGTCCTTGGAAAACTTTTATTCCTTCACCACTTTTAATCCTTTCCTAAATTCTTCCTGTTTATACTTCTAGGAGGTCACTCAGAGAGCTCTGAAAGAAGCTGACTGTCCAACCCTGAGTGATAAGTTCTTTTCTGACTTTTGACTAGAGATGGGAACTCTGCACAAATATAAGTGTATTCCTTATTCTACTTGGGGAATAATGATGCCTTCACAATAGTCATCAGATAACTGATACATTCATAGTAGTATAGCACAGTGTTACATTTACAACTTACTGTGGGATGAGTAACAGTTTTTATAGGAAAAAGATATAATTCATGTTTCAGAAGGTATTGAATAGTTGTGATTAACGAATGGATGAAAAATTAGACTTCTCTGGATTTCTGCTTACTATAATTGCTGACATTTCAATAGCTTTAAAATAAATGTAAGGACTCACTTTGCATCCTGATATGATAGGGGTTTAGTAGATATGACAGACCTAAAAAGAAAGACAAAGAAAAGATGGTGGCATAATAGCAGGCTTCAAATACGTGAAAGGAAGCTGAAAGGAGAATGATAAAGTGTCTTTCCCCACATCCCTGTTTTGGTTGAGAAGGAAGTAATAGGATTAGATTGCAACTAGAAATACTAAGGTGGAATACAGGGAAAACTTCCTACTAGTTAAATGATAAAATAGATTGCCTAAAAAGTGCTATGAAATCTGCTTTGTCACCTACATTATATTCTTAAAATCTTCAAACTTCCTAGCTTTAGGAAAGGGCAATGGACTGAGTAATTCCATGTGTTCTTCTCCAGTTCTGATTTTCAGAAGATTGGTGGAGTCTGAGACCTAGAATGCAGGGAGGCTTTGAGTAACGATAAATATTCCCATTATATAAGAAAATGATCTATGTATAGCAAAATGACCACGGATATTTACCATACTGTGAGTGTTTAATGTTCCTCAGTCATACATATTACTTATTTTGGAATCTCTAGCATTTTTGTTATTGTGGTGTTAAATAGCTTTCCCTCTAAAGCAGGTTTACTCTGTGATTGATGCTCTAGTTTATTTTCCCTGTCAGAAGTGTGGCATGTTGGTTGTTGAGGGGCAATATTTTGACAACGATCATATTTCTTACAATTAACTGATGAAGTAAATTTTTTTTTCCTTAGAAAAGCATGCCTAATTCTAATTATCAATTTAAATTCTGTCACTTGGAGTATCTATACAGGTAATGGGAGTTTTTGTATTCTCGGAGTATACATGATCTTTATGTTCGGTAATCCTAACATGGCTTGCAGGGAAGATATATACACTCCTTCAATTCTTTATGACATTTCACTTTACACATATCTAGTTTGAATTACTTAATTTGATTTATTGTTGCATTCTATAGTAAAATCAGTAATAAATTGCAAAAGTCTTTTGTTAAAGTTACGTGACTGCAATTTATTGCAGTTCTTAATGCTAATTAATATTACTGTTTTTAATATTGATTAAGCATGGTTTCAGGTAGTTATGATGTCTGTGACTTGAAACAGGTAGCTAAAATATAAAAAGAAATTATATTTTTTTTACCTGATATTATTGTATATGTTTAGTTACACAAAAAGATTTGCATTCTTTTTTGGAAATAAATGATAACACAGTGCATCAGTTAGTAAGTCCAGGGCCTGTGTGCATGCTTCAGAGTTCTAAGCTAAAGCCCCTGTATGGCAAAGTGTAAAATGATAGTACTATCAAAGTTACCACCTAAAATTACAGCATCCTTTTTAAGGGCTGGCTCAACATGCAAGAAAATAACAGGGAAGCCAGAGGTGAATTCAGAACATGAGGGAATAGAGTGCTGTAGCAAGGAAAAGGTTTTGTGTTCCACACCAAGCTCCAGTTCTGTTGTGGAACAGCACCAGCAAACTTTTCTCTGATTGATTTTGAGTGCAAATGCATGAGCAGCCTTGGAGTGCTAAATGCAGTGCTGTCAGTCTGTGCCAGAAATATCTAGGGATTCAAACCCTCTAGTGATTTAACAGAATAAGACACACTCGCACTGTGTTGTGATAAGTCTTAGGTGAGAGGTGCACAGCTCAGCCTTGTTTGCTTCTGTAAAACAAGGTAAAGCTGTCCAGATGTAGGAAACACAGGAAGCCTTGTAGACTGAGATGGTGAACAGTTATAGGGCAGCTAATCCAAATCACATTGATGTTCCTTGTGGTTTTTTTCTCTTTTTGTTTTTTTATTCTGCTCATGTCCCTTTTGGGGTAAAATTTTGAAAGCATGAATATAAAAATTCAGTAATAGAAAATCCATCATTAAATATTGATGGATTTTTGAAAATAAAACAGCTTTGTGGATGGAAACAGATACTGGCTTTCTGTCTTGGAGGTTTCTCTTGATGTTCTATATTCTTCAAGGTCTCGTTCTGTCATGTACTGCATGACTGGGAAATACGCAATGTTTTTATGATATTCTAGTAAAAATAGGGTTATATATGCACTGCAGACTGCAGCATAAAGTAACAGGAGAAAACAGTATGGGAGATTGCTTGGAATACTTCTGTGTCATCTTGGCAACATTTTTTAGCGTTATTTTCAAACTTATTAATCACCTACATAGCTGTCAATGTTCAAATTAGCTACTTATCTCTGATCATTTTTTTATTCATGGTGTTTTTAACAGGAAGTCTTAGAATGTATGAGATGCTGTGAGAGAATTCTTTACAGTCACTTAAGACACACTGTGAATGTATAATACACTCAGCAATAAGATAATGTAAGCACTTTGCTGTCTTGCCATTTTTTTCATAAAGTGATAATATCCCAAACAGTGTTTAGTTTTCCTATAATTGTACTACCAATGCTGTTGCTTTTAAAGTAGGAGTAAAACTGTGAGTACTGGCACAGCAGGAACATGTTTCAACTTGCACCACTAGCTTTCTAAGCAGGCTTAAAAGATGGCATTTAAGACAGTGACCATTCTGTAAAAGCCTCCTCCCAACTAGGCTGTGTGGGTGAAGTTTTTTAAGCAAATCTGTAGCATTTCTATTGCCTTTATAGATCTGTCCCCTTTTCTGCTATAACACAGCTGGACACTACTGATACTAAAGGCAATGGCTTCCCCTTACATTTGATTTGTAATCATTCTGTTTGAAAATCTGAAGTTAAAATCTGTCCTGGGTTCAGCAGTAGCAGTTATTTTCTCCTTCTTAGTAGCTGGTGCAGTGCTGTGTTTTGACTTTCGGCCTGGCAACAGCGCTGATAAAACAAATGTTTTAGTCTGACCAAGGACTTTCTGAGCTTCATGCTCTGCCAGAGAGGAGGGAAAGTCGGGAGGAAGCAGAGACAGGACACCTGACCCAAACTAGCCACAGAGGTATTCCATACCACAGCACATCATGCCCAGGATATAATGGGGAGTTACCCGGTAGGGGAGTTCACTGCAGGGTTGGATGAGGTATCGGTTGGTGCTCGGTTGGGTGGGATGGGGTGAGTTATCCGTCAGCTGGTGTTGAAGTGTTGTATTTCTGTCCCCTTGTTATTTCCTTTATCATTATTATCATTGGTGGTAGCAGTAGTGATTTGTATTATATCTTAGTTACTGGACTGCTCTTATCTCAACCCACAGGAGTTGCATTCTTTTTGATTCTCCTCTCCATCCCTCCAGGAGTAGAGGGAGGGAAAGAAGGAGGGAGTGAGTGAACAAGCTGTGTGACTTTGTTTAAACCATGGCAATTGTTTAGTGGAAACACTAATTTTTTTTTTTACCAGATCTTCAAATTATTGGCAAAAGTGAACAAATTTCAAGTGAGTGTACAACTTGTGTGCATCAAGTCAGCAGCATCTGATGTAGCCGGGTGAGAGGTCTGGGTGCCTTTTTTTTGTCCCTCCAGTACACAGAGTGTGAAGGACACAATAAATCTGAGTTTTTCTGCTATTCTGCTGGAGCTTCTGCCTCTGTAAGAGCATTGCCTTTTGCAATGTCTGCTTCTTTTACACATTGTGTAACTGAACTTTTTGCCTATATTTATATATCTGTGTGTGTGTACATTTACACATACTACTCCCTGAATTCATTCCACATGAGCTTTGACATCCATGCATTAGCCGTCCAGCTTACATAGAGCTACAGTAAGTGCCTAAAGATTAAAGAAAAGATAGGCATATTGATTTCCTTCCATCCCTGTCTTTCCAGAAGAAACACTGTTAAAAGCTACCGTGGGCACCATCAAGATCAGAGCCCTGTTCCTATAGATCCCAAAGAGCAACCAGTATGTTTAATATTTGGAACAAAACAGTTTTATCTTCAAGGAGCACATGTGATTTAGAGTGGGCACAGTTTTGTACGTAGCATATAGAATCATAGAATCATAGAATAGTTAGAATTGGAAAGGACCTCAAGATCATCTAGTTCCAACCCCCCTGCCATGGGCAGGGACACCTCACACTAAACCATCCCACACAAGGCTTCATCCAACCTGGCCTTGAACACCGCCAGGGGTGGAGCACTCACAACCTCCCTGGTCAACCCATTCCAGTGTCTCGCCACCCTAACAGGAAAGAATTTCCTCCTTATATCCAATCTAAACTTCCCCTGTTTAACTTTTAACCCGTTACCCCTTGTCCTGTCACTACAGTCCCTGACAAAGAGTCCCTCCCCAGCATCCCCATAGGCCTCCTTCAGATACTGGAAGGCTGCTATTAGGTCCCCACGCAGCCTTCTCTTCTCCAGGCTGAAAAGCCCCAACTTTCTCACCCTGTCTTCATACGGGAGGTGCTCCAGTCCCCTGATCATCCTCGTGGCCTCCTCTGGACTTGTTCCAGCAGTTCCATGTCCTTTTTTATGTTGAGGACACCAGAACTGCACACAATACTCCAGGTGAGGTCTCACAAGAGCAGAGTAGAGGGGCAGGATCACCTCCTTCGACCTGCTGGTCACTCTCCTTTTGATGCAGCCCAGGATACGGTTGGCTTTCTGGGCTGCGAGTGCACGCTGCAGCCGGCTCATGTTCATTTTCTCATCAACCAGTACGCCCAAGTCCTTCTCTGCAGGGCTGCTCTGAATCTCTTCTTTGCCCAATCTGTAGCTGTCAATTACTTTGAAGTAATCTGTAGTCTGATTTATTAGATCATGAACATTGACTTGAACAAGATTACAGAAAACTAGGGAAGGTGAACTAAAGAAAACCAGTTAGAAGCAGACCCACCTTTTGCTGCCACAGAATTTCAGGGTAGGTGTCTGTCTTTCCCAGTTTTCTTTCCAATATTACAATTTCTTCTTGTGTCCCAGCTGAATCAGACTCCATGCAATACGCTAGATTTTAGTAAAGTCTCTTTTTTACCTTTTCCCTCTGGTCTGTTTTGATTCTGCTCTTTGATATAGATAGGTCTCTTTTCTGAAATGTCTCCTAGTTTCTATTCCTGTTTCAAGTTTTCTTATCTTCTCTCTGAACCCTGCTTGCTGCTCCTAATATTTTTTGCAAAGCTGTAATTCTCATTTGCATCCAAGGAAGAAGCAGTTTCCTCTCTAGAGAGTACAAAGTAACCCATAGTGGCCAGTACACTGTAAAGAGGCAGTCTTTCTCTTCGCTCCCCAGCCATGTTCTTAAGATATGTATATATATATACACATATATGTGTGTGTACGTAGACATAATGCACAGCTCTTGTACATTAAATTGTAATACAGCAAATGGCATAATTTCACACATTATGGAAAGCAGCTTGTCTTTTGTGAAGGAAAAAGTTGATAGCATGACAAGGAAAACAATTTAATATTCAGTTTCTTTTTTGTTCTGAAATATGCTGTTGTCTGCTTAGGTGATAGAAAGGTACTGGGTAATTTTCCTTTAGACTTATTTTTTTAGATTTCAAAAAGTTATACAAGCAATGAGGGAGCAGAAAGCAGTATTCTTAATTTTCACTTCAACACTATCACTCCATAGCTTTTACATTACCTGTAGTTTTGTTATTGCATAGGGCAGTTAGAAGCATCAGCCTAAATATTCTGTATTTCTGGCAGTAAACCTAAAATTGGGAAAAATATTTCCGTTACAATAATTTTATTTAGTATATATCATAACATAATGACATGATATTTGAGTTTTGTCTCAAAACACGCCGAGACTCATCATAGCATTAGAAACTCTATGATGCTACTTTAAACAGGCAAAATCAAGGTACTGGAAGGAGCATCCTCCTTTTGCATAAGAATTTCATGGTTAGTGCACCCAGGATAATTTCCATCCTCACAATCATTTGATTCAGTACTGCTTTTCTTTAGTCACTGTAGGCTAAACTTAGTGCTAGTAGTAGTAGTAGACAATATCATTTGCTCTTCGGGGAATTTAGGTGTCAAACTTCCAAATTTCCACAGCTGGAAGTTTAATGCCTTAGTACTGAAATCTCATTTGGTAACCTGTCCTTGAAGCTTTCCCAGCCTGTGATATCTGCCACTGGTATCACTTCCAACATCTGTTAATAGCAGCTCTCTGTGGGAAACAGTCATACAGGCTGTCATTTTGATGAAAATATGTAGCAATTATTATAAGCTGTGATAACCGAGGAAGCAAAAAATACCTGAGCTCCATAAACCTACATATTAAAGAGAATTAATTAATCATTTTTATAACCTCTAGAACATCATATGCTTGTAGTTGAAACAAAATTTGAAAGTAGTTTAATTAGTGTATTCATTTCCTTCTTTTGTTTGCATTAACTTTTTCTGCTGCTATGACCATGAAGTAGTGACACATGTCCAGAAGCACGTTTTTATTGTCCTGTAATAATAGTTGGTTTTAATAGCCCAAAGGCTGCTGTTCTTAACTGTTCACTTAACATTCAGTGAGCAATGACCTGATGATCTACTCATATCATGTATTATTTAGAAATAAAAGACAGATGTTCAGAATTCAAATTAATAACATAATACTTTTCTATATAAAATGATTATATGAAGAGGCGGTCATTTGAAATAGAACATCTAAATTTTGGCTCTCAAGCAATCATCAGTCTTTTCTCCCTCAATATGCGGAATTATTTAAAATCTGAGTTTTCGAAATGTGGTCAACCACATGAGTCCACTCACTACTAATAGAAGTCTCAGTTTTTGGTCAAGCTTAAGCTGTCTTGCAATCATTTATGTCTCTCACACTTTTCAGCTGGTTGTGTTGTGGTACAGCAGCAATTTTTGCATGTGTGCATACATGTCCTAGAAAGCACCATAGATCCAAGAGGAAAATATTCTATGAAGTAGTAAAAGGTATTTATTGTCAAGATAACACTTAAAAAGCCAAGAATACTTGCTTGCTAGCAGCTGGAAAACAGCATTATGTGTGTTTCTCACACCTAGTGTTCTTAGCACTTAGCTGAAGCTAACCTCCTCCTCTAGTGTCCTGTGGACATGGGCCTGGGGCTGCATTTAGCACAGGCAGGATACTGAGAGCTAGAATGTTTGGGTGGGGATCAGCTCCACTACCCGGAAGGCAGTTTCCACCCCTATTTGCAATGATGTTTTAGTCTTCAAGATGTTTGTTCCTGTACATTTTGTTCTGACTCTGCCTGTGCCACAGGCATGCTTTTCACAGTGACTAAGTCTGTGTCGCTAAAACCCAAAAACATCTTTTAGTGCAGGCTCTTTGTGGTTATTCACATAAAAAAACAATATTCAGTGGATTGGAGACTTATGCAGACCCCAGGAGTTTATGTGAACAAAAAGATTTTAGATAAAAATGGACAAATGTACATCAGTGGATAAAAAGAAGTACACTATGCTTCATACTATCGGCATGTACTAGAATATGGAACTGAATTTAAAAGAGAAAATAGACTTCTACTGTTTGTCTTGTACCTTGGTTTCCAAGAAACAGTGGGTCACAAGTTCGTAGTAAAACTCTGTGATAAGAAGCTGTGATTTAAGGTTATTTAGAAAAAGAAAAGCTCACATGTGGTGCTAAATTCCACCAGAAAACATGATTTTGTTTATCCTATACAAGCCAAATAACCAAAGGTTTTGACAAATGTGGGGGGCTGTCAAGAAATTCCATTTAGCAGTAGTGGTGGTGTGGGGGTTGGTTTTGTTTGGCTGTTTGTTTCTCTTTAAAGTGTTGAATAGAGATGACACTGATTTCTCATTTTTATACAATACCTTATTATAGAATAAAACCGCTTAATAGTAACTAAAATGCTGGAATTTGTTTTAGTAGTAGGTGGAGTACGTATGAAATAAAAGACATCATAGCACAATGAGGCATTCAAGAGAACCTTCATACTGCTCTTTGCAGAGAAATTGCTAGAATCATTAGAATAATCACTTTTTTAAAGACCTTTTTCCCCAAAGGTGATTTGAGAATTTATTTTCCTTCCTTTAGTGAATGCTGTTTATTGTACAGTGTTCAGAGTAGTCTGAACACTGAATAAAATGCCTGTACTTAGTTATGAACTTAAATAAAATTCACTCCAATGAAAAATACATTCAAAGTAAGTCCCATGTGAATGAAGTAGACAAAAAGTGGATTACCGTAATAAAAAGTTAGTTGAGGAACTTGGAAAAGACATATTTAACAACTTACTGTTCCTGTTATTCTTTGACTGCCAATCAAAATGTGCTAAGCAACTTTTCGGTATGTTATTAATTGTTGTGTGTACATATAATTTTCTTTTTGCTTTGTTGTAGATTAGACATGTATTATGAAGTATGCTTTCTAATATAACGAATTCTACATCCAATGCAAAAACTCAGCAAAAATTAGGCACCTTTTTGTAGAAATTTTTTTATTCTATAACCTACTTAGAATAGTTGTAGTTGAAGGACCTGGAGTTATGCTTCAAGCAAAATGTCATTGTCAAATGTCAATAGACATTCAGATGTCTGTAATTTTATGGGAGAAAAAAAGAAGAAACTGTTGATGATGAGAAACTCAACATGAGCTGGCTTCAGTTTGCGCTCGCAGCCCAGAAAGCCAACCGCATCCTGGCTGCATCAAAAGGAGCCTGACCAACAGGTCGAAGGAGGTGATCCTGCCCCTCTACTCTGCTCTTGTGAGACCTCACTTGAAGTATTGTGTGCAGTTCTGGTGTCCTCGACATAAAAAGGACATGGAGCTGTTGGAACAAGTCCAGAGGAGGCCACGAGGATGATCAGGGGACTGGAGCACCTCCTGTATGAAGACAGGCTGAGAAAGTTGGGGCTGGAGAAGAGAAGGCTGCGTGGGGACCTAATAGCAGCCTTCCAGTATCTGAAGGGAGCTATAGGGATGCTGGGGAGGGACTCTTCATTAGGGACTGTAGTGATAGGACAAGGGGTAACGGGTTAAAACTTGAACAGGGGAAGTTTAGATTGGATATAAGGAAGAAGTTCTTTACTGTAAGGGTGGTGAGGCACTGGAATCGGTTGCCCAAGGAAGTTGTGAATGCTCCATCCCTGGTGATGTTCAAGGCCAGGTTGGACAGAGCCTTTGGTGACAGAGTGATCTGATTTTATGAACAGTAAGCATGCAAAATTGCTGGTTCAAGCATCAGCTTACAATTGCTATTGAAAAATCATAGAATCACAGAATGGTTTGGTTTGGAAGCGACCTTAAAGATCATCTAATTCAACCTCCCTGCCTATGGGTGGGGACACCTTCCACTAGACCAGGTTGCCCAAAGCCCCATCCAACCTGGCCTTGAGCACTGCTGGGGATGGAGCAGCCACAGGTTCTCCAGGCACACTGCGCCGGTGCCTCAGCACCCTCAGGGGGAAGAAGTTTTCTAATACCTGATCTAAATCTACCCACTTTCAGCTAACTGACAGTGTGGTGAACTGACCCAAGCCAGCAGTCAAGCAGCACTCAGCTGCTTGCTTACTCCCTGCTTTCGCTGCACAATGGGATGAGGAGTGAATAGCAAAACTGAGGTAAAGGGGTTGAGATAAAGGCAGTGTAAGAGATGAAGGAAAACAGGGAGGAAGAAATCAAACCAGGCGAAGGTACATACTCACCCCTTCCCATGCATAGACCATTGCCCAGCTAGTCTCCAAAATATTTGTTACTAAGTATGACATTAATTGCATGGAATACCCTTTTGGTCAATTTAAGTCTGCTGTCCAAGGCAGCATACCTTCCTATCCAAATTAGATAATATTCTTTCATTATCACCATGATCAGAAGGTAAATTCAGTTCAGTCCAGTCTCGTGGTTTGTGGGAACTAAAGTTCTGTTCATTATCTGTAAAGGTGATTATAATAAGTTAGTCAAAGTGTCTTTTTGACTCCTTTGAAGGAGGTTTTTTCTTGTGTAACAAAGTTTTCTTTCTACCTTGGACAATCATAATGTAATTGTATAGCTATGTGTCTAGTAACCAATTTCCTCAACAATAGCTTTGATCCTTCAGCCTGATTGCTGCAGTATGTGGCTTTGCATAAATGTAAATTCACCATCCAGCAAAGCTGGGTCTAAGTTACACAAGTGGAGTGAGAACAAGGTAGCTTTTTAAAAAAGAAAAAATAAAGGAAGGCAAACCTATTTTTGAATTTTTACAAATGTACAATCAATGCTGCATATATAATAAAATCAATGTAAACTCTTTTTCAAGGTCTATTATGCAACAAAATATCTGAAATAGTAAAAAGAATAACTTGTGCTATCTTAATCTGTTTAAGTAGCAAGCATTTTGTGCGTATTCAGCATCTTGGTCTGAGAACTAATAATTCAAGCATCCTTTAATTGATCACCTAGTATTACTTTTATAGATATTGAAGAGATACAACAGTTTGAGTTATATTACATTCCTTTATCTCTGTGCTTATTTTTTCACAAAGATTAATGGCGATTCTGTTGCTTTCACTGATGCTGGTGATCAAGTCCACCTGTGTGTTACTGTGTAACGTAGCTTTTGGCGATGATGAACGATTTGCTGTGCTTTCTTATTTTTGTGGTTTTCAGGTTTACATGCTGTGAATTTGTTTTATGAAATAACGAATATCTCTGAAATGCGGTTCTGGTGTACTATCAGAGCTATGTGTCAGTACGTTCACCTTCCTAATGAAGCCTGTAAAGTCACTGGTTTCCAGAAGATGCTCCCAGAGGAGATAGGCAGGGCATGATTTAGAAACTCTGTTTAGAAGCTGTCCAGAAATATAGGGATTTTGTTTGTGTTTTATAAGCAAACATATTTTACCTTGTGTTGGAAAAGATTGCAAGAGCTCGCTCAGCTACTGTGTCTAGGCTGAGAAGATGCTAGGCTCTGACTGAGAGTTGGCAGTTTAAAGTTGAAGATGACAGTTTGTTAAATCACTGTTTCTCGATTCTCAAATAAGTATTTTACACAGCCAGAGTTGTCCCATATACAGTAGACATTAAAAGAAGATGTTTTGTTTGTTTGTCATTTCTGAATTTACCCTTCTAGATGTGTTTTGCATTGAAGGAGTGACCCCTCTCCCTAAGGGGTCTTGGAAACGCCCTACAGGCTGTGGAAAGAATAGCTTTTGAGGCATCGTGCAACTCATTTTCCAGCTTGTAGAAAGAAGATTCTCAAGAAACACTTGTAGTGGCATTTCTGTTTGATTGCAGTTGATTCAGAGTAATTTTCTGAGCAGTAAATGCAATACATTACAATGGCAGAATGCATTAGTTATTTAAGGAAAAAAGAAGCATTCACTCACAATTGAATGCATTAAAAATCAGTCGTATTTTGCACCTCCTAATGGCTAGCACAGTGAATGATTTGCTGACTTATTAACATTTTGTGGCATTTTTGTCTGATAAATTGTGGAAGTCATTTCTCTTCTTTGGGCTTTTACTCTGAATGGGCAAATACACACAAATAGTTGCAATCACCAGTTGTTGATTTCAGTTGTTTTTCACCTCAGATTGGATTTTATTGTTTTATTTTTTCTACATGCAAAGCCACTCTGAATAGATGTTGAGTGCTTTTAAATTTTTTTGCTTTTCATACTGGCTTTTAATAATCTTTGATTAATTTTTTTACTGTTATAATTTAGGAAGTTATACATTCTTTTTAGTGAAAGAAGTTAAAAACCAGCAGCCTTTTGGTGAAAGGAGTTTTGGGGGGGCAAAATTCCCAAAGTAGCCAGTAGAGAGGCTGCTCTCTTCTTCAATAAAGTTTAAAAAGACATAGTTTAAAAAAAAAAGGTACTAAGCCATTAGTGTCTGGAAGTCATCTTTATGTCATCTCAGGTTGGGCATGCAAGGATGAAGACATCCAAAATCATCACATTGTGGTTTTCCTTTAGAAACAAAACAAACCCTAAACCCTCCACAGTTTTAGTTCTTACTAAACTTTTAGTCTGCCAGGTCTGAAATTACTTCTTTTTTTAATAATTCTAATTTAATCTTATGTTTTAGTATGAAAAACCTTTTTGCAAACAAGAAAACTAATATGCAGAATAATACTTTTGATCTCATAGGCATGCGAAAGAAACATCTCTTTAAGTGCTTGCATGTTTAAAGAACTGTGGTGTACAGCAGATACAGTGGTTAGTTTTTGACTTGAACTCATAAAACCTGAAGCTTAACAAACTATAATACTTACAGGGTATTTATTTCTTATCATATTACATATAAAAATGAAAAGTGAAAAAATGAAAAGGAGACTGATTAACATGTTAAACTTATCTCCAAGTAAAGACAATAATGCTTTCACCTGGAATTTTTCAGTTTTACATGTTCAAAGTAAGTGTAAAATTTTCAGTTTTTCATGCAGGAGACACGGAAAAAATAAAATTGTGCTACTGTAGTAGTTCTTGTAGAGTTCTTTTAGAAATGTTATGGTTTGGTATGTTTTTTTTTGGTAGAAAATGACATCCTCTATGCACATGTTTTCTAAATGGTCACAGGAGCAAGCTATAAGAATTCTGTGCTGTAGTTCAGTATTGGCATAAAAGATTCAGTCACAGCAAGACTCTTGTTGATTGTCTAAGATCTGTTCAGTTAATGACAAGAAATAGTATCCCATCTTTCAGTGTTAATCTTGTGTTGCATTTTCATTATCTACTTGTATAAGACAAACTTGTGGTTTTCCAAGCTGCTTTTATAGTGTTAGTTACTGATGATTAAAGACAGATTTAGGATGATTGTTTGAGATGTATTTATTTCAGGGGAAGAAAAAAAGAATCAGTTTACTTCTCAGGATGAATACTTTAAACAGAAGAAATAATGAAATACATAGTGTAAAAATGGCAATGTAAAGAATAAATTCAGGCCCTTAAATACGGAAAGTTGCCATAGGGTTGTTGTATTGTAACCAACCTAAATTTTGCTTTCTGCAAAATAAAATAAGCTTGTTTGTTGTTTTGCAGATTTGTTTGGGGTTTTTAGAATAAATATTCTACTTCTAAAATGTATTTGTCAGTCCAAAAAGCTAAGGAAACCCCACGTGTGATTTCCAGATTGACTGTGTGACACACTGTTACTTACTAGCAGCAACTTTTTACTGGTACTCAAATAAGTACTGTGGGCTTAGGTCATGGTCAAGTGAAATTTTGTCTTATCTGTCCTGTCATGGTACTGTAAAAAATAAATTGGTTTGAAACCTAAGAAATATACGAGATAAACCAAGAAGGATAAAAGTAAATTTAGCTATATATGTGCTAATTAGTCTAATAAGATCGATTTATTATTTTGAAGAATAATCCTGTTAATATAAAATGACAGTTCTATTTGACCTGCATGTACAGCAGTCCTTTAAAATACCATGTTTTCCTTTCTTTAGTTTGTACTCATATTTTTATTGCTCATTGCTTCACAGGAAGTTCTTTAGCTCAATTTTAATGCTACTCGATTAGTGATACTGCATAAGTGTTGGTGGGCACATCTCTGCTTTTACATTGCTTGTCTCAGAGGCCGAATGGATGTATTTCCTATAAAAGTAATTCCTGAATGCTAAAAGGGTATCAGGGGCTTCCAGCTAAATAAGCATTTCTAGAAAAATAAATGACTAGACAGTTTAGCAATATTATTAATGTAGAGGATTGTCTCAGAAGGGCAGTTCTCATGAGTAGACTAATGGATTCCATAAGTGAGCATTTACAGTGAGATTGAGCATTACAGTGTTATATCTAATATATGTTTATACTTGCTATTTCTTACTTAGCCTAGGTGTGTGTGAGACTAGATCTCCTTTTTTGATGCAGCTCGTGTTTTTTTGATGCAACTTCTGCTTTGCATGTCACCAAAATTAACAAAGTAGGTTTTTTAACCTCAATAATTAATAGCATTGCCATAGTTTTCCTTAAAAAAATAAAAAATCTGCTAGGTGTCTTAAAGGAATTGTTGATGTGCAGCTACTAGTTTAGTAACCTTAGAAAGTAAGCAAATATATTAAGTTAAAGTTCCATTTGTAAAGAGCTCCGTTTGAGAGAAAAATTGCTCTTGCAGCTATATGTTGGAGATGGTGTTTTTAAGCAATAAGTGTTTTTAAATTCAATTGTCTAAAATGCATACTTCATGGAAATAGTGATGGATATTCTTTGTTGTCAGCATCAGAACATTTATATGCCGAGCTAGCAACTTGGAATCAATCACACTGTGGATTTATTATTTAATAAATTCTATAGGGTTGTGATATTGCAGCATGGATTTGCTCTACTGGATTATATTGTTTTTATATAACCTTGTTGTTAAACTTAGAACCTGCATGTTGTATGAAGGAGTAGTGTGAACTGATATTTCTCTAGAAATAGAGCAAATATTGCCAGGGTGGGGTTTTTATTGTTGTTTCGAAACTCTAATGTTATCATTTCAGTCAATATGTCAAAATAACATAACAAAAATAGGATTAGATTATATACTTTAAGCAGGTTTTTTATTGTAAGCCACAGATTGATTATTTATTTAAAATATTTTCTGACTGATAAATGTTTGCATGGTCATTAAGCATTTCACATAACGGTTTAAACAATAGCGTGTATGTATAATGTAAGCCCAAGTTGGAGATGAGTGCATACAGTAGTATGGGAAGAGTCTTGAAGTTGGGCTGGACTCGCTGTTTCTAACCAAAGGTGCAGCAGAAAGTATATATGTACCTACAGCAATGCAGCATGTCACCCTCAGAACAGATTTTAGGTTTTGATGGACTGTCCTGTTTCTTAACTTGTGGCTCTTGTTTTTTGTTCTGTCAGTGGGCACTACCAAGAGCCTGGTTCTCTCCCATCAGGTACTTAAACATGTCAATAAGATCCCACTGAGACTTCTCCAGGCTGAATGCCAGCTCTCTCAGCCTCTTCAGTCTGAAAGATGCTCCAGTCCTTTAGTTATGTTTGTGGTCCTACAGCCATCTTCTGTTTTGGTTTTATACCTGTGAAACTGAGTTCATGGCCATAGAGTGTGATACAAAGCAAAGGAAGGGAATGTCTAGGAGATTTCTTAGAAAAGTTTATACTCCTCTATGCAACAATACTTGATATTAATGAGACATTAAATATTGCCGGTCAATCTAGGGGATCATTTCCAGCATCTACAGAGGACCGAATGTCTAAGGTGTATCTATACTTAGAACATAAAAGTGGTCAAAACTCATTATTAAAGCTCAACCTGGAGGCAGTTTACACAATTTTGTGTACTTAATTCATGATTCTCAGTCATGACTGGGGAGGATGGATGGTTCCAGAATGCTGCATCTCAAGTTTCCAGTCTTACTTGAAGGGAGAATTTTTGTAGCTGATACTACTTTAAAAAAAATATAACTTATATGATTTTTGAGAGTTGATTTAAAGAATGTGCACACGTTTGGGCAGGAATTTGCAACATGAAGTAGTCTCCATCAGAGTGATAGAGTATATTTTGAAATAGAATATATCTCTATGCCTGTATTCTGTGCTGAGTTATTCACACACAATAAATTGTGACAATTCCAATTCCCACTTTTTCCCATATCTTCAAGTCAAATATAAGCGTTGCTAAGAAGTTCTTCTCTTTCATGCACTGCAATTTATTTTGGAAGGTGTAAGGCTGATGATAATTCTTGACTAATAAAAGGTTCTGAAATCCAGCAGAACCTGGAATTTATTTTGAGTCTTAAGCTTGTCCTTATAATTAAAAACTGTTAGCACTGTGTCAATTATGAAATAGTGAATGACAGATGTACTACGTTCCCATGAGAGAATTGGAGCCACGATATACTCTCAATCTCTGTTGTATCCTGGAGGTGTGATTATCTCATTGAAAATACATAACCTGGAATTAACTTAGTAATGTTATTTAAAGTCAGTAGTGTCTTGGAATGCAGATTTTTTTTTCTTCTTAAGAGAAGAAAATTCTGTATCTTTAATTTTAACCAGTTAGTTTGCAGAGATTCACTTCTGAATTTTCAATACCGAATATGAGTATTAGGAGGAAATAGAGAATGTGAACAGAATTTAATAAGACTGTTAGAATGTTACCATATAGTAAACTTGCTGTGACATTAAAGCAGGATTTCAAGCTGCTCTGCATTGATGACTGAGGGAAGATTTGAGAGAGGATTAATGTCATTGTAACCTCCTAAATGTGTTTGAGTATGATGCTGCCACGAATGCTGGAATGTGTTGTACAGCAGTAGAATCTGAATTTGATGTACCCTCTAGATGATAATGTCTCTTCTCTAACCATCTTGAACAGCTGTTCATGTGGTGGTACAAAAGGCATAAGGGTATTAGTAAGGCTAGTTTTCTGTGTTGGTGGTGTGTTAAGGGTAGGGCCAAAAGCTGACCCTAGATTTCTTTGAGATAAAGGGTGTATTTTAGGCAAAGAAAATCTTTCTGTCTGTTTCTGTCTTTCTGCTAGGGACACAATATCCCTATCCAAAAGCATACAGATTGTTTCTGAGTGTGTATTTAATTTCTTTCAACTCAGCAAATCTGTGTGGGTGTGCTTCATCCTCTAATTTTAAGCTTACTGCCAGTGTCCCAAATAAAGTAATTCATGTTAGGAATTGGACATTATTTAAAGCATAATAATGATAGAGAATGTGTTGCTGTCAACCTAAGATCACTTGAGAGATGTGACAATGCAAAAGATTCACACTGTGCCTAACTGGACATGTGAAAGAATAGTGGCTATCAGTGACCCACACTAAAGGACATGGGAACTAAATGGATCGAAGGAAATCAGTTGGAAGATGCTGAAACCTGGTAAAATGTTTTAGTGTGACAGAAGCTGAAACTGTCCTTACTGCCTGAGAATGTCAGTAGGATGTCTTAACTAACTTCATACACAGCCACTGAAAACACAGTGTTTTAGGAGAACACTATAAGGCACAAAAATGGGATCTCCAGAAATCTAGCATTAAGTAGTCTGAGCCTGGGATTTTCAGTCCGAAATCTCTGTGAACCACCATGCAGGTCTACTCAAACTCTTAAACCTTTTATTAAATAGAAGGTCTGTGTGTGTGTGCGTGTGTGGGTGTATGAGAGGGTTGGGGTTAGAGGAATAGAAGTATTTGAAACGTGAAATATTAAGTATATTTTTCATTTTAACTCTTAGCTCTTATTTCGTTTTCCTTCAGCTTTAGAGAGTTCTTACAAAGCAGAATCATGTTAAGCATTTCCTGAGATCAGCATTAGAGATGATTGTCCTTTTTTTAGGGGGGGGTGGGGAAGGGTGTGCTGGAGAAGTCATTTAATACAATATTCAGTTGCCACTGCTGCTGGAACTCAAGTTTTGTTCCTTGAAAGGAAATGCATGGGGTGGAGAAAGGGGTGGGACTTCTAAAAAAATACATGGCAAATATAAATTGCGTATCTTGTGCTGAATTCTGCCAGCTAAGAATGATTGGCTCAAAATATGATTTTAAAACTAATTCCAAGAATTGGCATATTTCTACCAGCATTAGACTGTGAAAGATACTACTGTAGCTACAGTTCTAGCTGTTGACTTACAGTATTATCGGAAGAAAAAATATTCACTGAGAATGGTTAAACAGAGAAAGAGAAGTAGAAAATATTAAAGAAAATACAGAAATAGTAGTATGAAAATACCGAGTTAACAGAAGAATGTAAATCTGTTACTTTTAAATGAAATACAGGTTTAGGTTGCAGCTTAATTAGTAACCATACTTCATCTTCAAAGCTTGTAACTGTCATTTGGAAGGAGGCCAATGCTGAAAACCTCCAGGGAGGCGCAAAGGTCATGGCATCTAAATTTTTTTCCAATGAATGCACTATAATATCGTCCTGTTTCTGCTGTTGCATTTGTTTGATAACATATATTTGCATTTGCTTCAGTAACGGCAGAGGTAGCTTTTATGTATTTTGGTTTTCGAGTTAGTCCCAACACAGAGGTCCACAGATTGTTAGAAATCCACTTTGCATCACAGACTTGCAAGCCTGAGATTAATTAAAAGATGCATTTACTGCTGTTAAGTAAAATTTGTCCAGATGAGACTTTTAAAATAATGTAAAAATTATTAGCTCCTGATGCCCTTTTTCAATGGATTGTCCAGGGAGCAGTTAAATTACTAGGAACTTGATCAACGAGAGTAATTTCTCTTCATCTTTTAACAGAAGAAAATTAGTTTCTGGGCTTGTCAGAACTAGCTTTTTTTTTTTTTTGTTGACGAGGAATCCAGAATACAAGGTTCTGAGTCTTCTGAGTTCTTCTTTCTTCTCCCTTTCTAACCCTACTGATGTTAGCAGTATAGAAGCTTCATATGTGTCTTGAAAATGCAGGTGAGGTATAGCAGCTATGTCGATGCTTTGGTGAGAAAGACCAAACTGTGAATATATCCTTTATTTGTGTGCCCTATGAATATACATAGGTCAAAATTTAGACATGACTCCATGGAAAAGAAAATTCCGATCAGTTGTTTATATGATGTGATTCTCCAGTATAAATGCAGCAAACTGCAAATACAGAGTGCAGGGACTAACACATGTTGCAGTTTAAATGGAAGGAGGTACCTGGTTGATTGGAGTTCACCTGTGGATTGCTGTGTGAGTGAGCACATAGCACACTAAAGTAGACTGTATTGGTGCTGATTTGATTTAGATGTCCCTGGGGATAAATGGTGCTGAAAAGTTTGATTTATCAGTAATTCCATGGACTCGGAATACAAGTCATGTCTGAGCTGCCAAAGAAAACGGTTTTGCCCTTCCACAAAATCTCATATGGCTACATCTGTTACCTTTACTGTGTAATCCATTTTATCTTTTCGTTTTTTTTTCCCCAAGAAGGTGGTAAAGATGCAGTGTCCAAAGGCTCTTATAACTGAATGTTTAAATACTTTTAGTAAAGAAAAGCTACTTGATTAAAGGAAGTTCCGCTTTCACGTTTGTGATCTACTTCCTATTAAGTGAGCAATGACTATGGAAATATTCAATTAAAGTTGGTTGGCAATAGCTTCTGTATTTGTGAGTATATTGACAATTGCATATTGGCATATGAGTTGGAATTCACCCTTTTACCTGCCTTATAGCTTTTATGCTGTCTTGTAATGATGCATCAGTGTTAAGAGCCATTAACCATAAAGCTGTATAAGAATATATAAACTATATAAGAAAATATAAGAATTAAGCTATTAAGAATATATTCCTTAGTTTTCAACCGAAAGTGTAGCAGATTTACACAAATAAAATTAACTTTTGAGAAGAAGCTTTTCCAGTTTAAAGTGCCTAACTCATCATTCCATAAATATAGAGGGAAAAACTTGAATAGGTTTAGGAAAGCATAACTTATTATATAGTAGCAGCACATCAATGAACAAATGTTAATTGTAGAGTGTCAGGATCGTAGCAAGATTGCAAAATTTAGCACTTTGTGGTAACTGCAGGTGTTTTTCAGAAATGTTACAAGCTGTATTATGAGAGAGAGAAAAACATTGTGTATGCTGCATAGAAAATTCTGGTGTTTCTAGCAGTTTGGATCTGTAGTACCTCTGTAGTAAGAATCTTCAGCTTCCACTGGCTATTTAACAAGTTCTGAACAAGCCATTCCTGACATTGAAATATTCTGTCAATAATATCTTATGTTTAATTGTGGTTCTGTCTGTTATGACTGTCTGTCTGGCTGTTATATTACCCTTTTCCCTATTTATCTTAGGCTGGTGCAAAGAGCTTAGAGTGTATGTGGTATGAGACACTGTCATGGAAGTATTCATTATGTATTATTCTTTATCGGTAGACTAGGAACATTAAAACTCAATCCCTCTGATAGAAATCCAATGTTAGGATTATTAAGTGGAAAATAAACTTTTATTGTGTACAGGTCGCCGCTTGGTATTCTACCTGTTCCCAAGCAGGAGCCCACATATTAAATCTTTTATCTCAGTCATAATTAAAATGTCAGTGAAAGCATAATATGATAATTGAGGTACTTTCAGAGTTACTTTGTATTAAAAGAAGACTTTAAATGTAGTGTGAATATTAGGAGGTAGTTATTCCAGTATGATGTGGGAGCTTACTGACACATTTACCAGAGGGAGGTTGTTAAGTTTTGTACGCTTGATTAGAAAAGAGGGAGGACTGCCTAAACAAGATAGTCATTTATATAAACATGGGAAGGAAAAACAAGAAGAAACCCCTTGAATTGGAAACACAAAGTTTTGTTTTAGGGTGAAAATCAATCAGGCAGCAAGAGCATCAATGAGCAGAACATCATGGAGAGATTTACTTTAGCCATTGAGTTTAAAAAGGAGTGGTGATGATGTTTCTGTGATTCTTCTCCAGTTCAAACTTCAGGAGCTTTCAAAGTTGTTGGTTTTTGCTTCTGGAATACTCTCTTTGTGGAGCATAACTATACTATTCCCTCTGTTTCTGTTAAAATGGTTTAAAATCTTTGTTTGCTTTAGTAAAAAGCAAGAGTTCCAGTTAGATATTTTACCAAACATCTGCAGTAATAACTTTCTTTAATGTGAAACTAATGGAATTTTGCCATTGCTTTTGCCATTGGTCAGGATTTCACCTTGTATAGGAAAGCTGTATTCTAATTTTTTGTATTGCATTTTGGAATGATGAACTTTAATGGCTATCCTGAAACTACTATTATTTAAGGCATGGAACAGAGCCCTTAATGACACATGTATAGTTCTTAACTCTACAGAAAATTAACTAAATGATGTGCTAATGAAATGTTTTTCAAAAATAATTGAAGTAGTAATACTTTATTTTTCTAATACAGCTTGTAGGAAATGTATTTAGAATGTATTAAAATCCATTAAAGTTCCTTTAGCTCTAAGGTAAAATGTGGGTGAAGAAATCTCACTTTTCCTTTCTGATTTTTATAGCTTGCACGTGCAGTGGACATGCAAATATTTGTCACATGCAAACTGGAAAATGTTTCTGCACAACTAAGGGAATCAAAGGAGACCAGTGTCAACTGTGAGTACAATTCAATATAGCCCTGAATTGCAATTTTGCCTAGTGTATAATCACTCTTTCCCTGGTTTTGATTTGCTTTTGGTTTTGGGTTTTGTGATTGACCTAACAAGTGTTTTAGTGATGAATCTAGAGTTCCCTGCATTTCTTAGGAAATTTCAATATTACTTAGTATTTTGTGAAAGAATTACACCACCAATATTAGCAGTATTTTGCAGACTATAGTTTTAACAAATACCTTGTAAAAAGAAGTAACTGGAGAATTACCAGTTGTTGTTTTCCTTTTGTGAGATGTGTTTTTGTTTTTTTAATTATTGTAAGGAAAAATACCTGTGAAATTAGTAATTATATTCAGTACGTTTGTCATATCTTGAACGGAGTCTGTAGTGATTAGATTTGTAGAGTTCTGAAAACATAAGGTGCACAGTGATTTAGGTATTTTCCCATATCATTAAATATAGAACAAAGTAATGTCATGGAAAGTACAGTTATTGTATCTTGTTTTGTACTGGAATAGCTTATTGTATTTGTTTAGAGAAAGAGCTTGCAATTTAAGATAGAACATAATAAATGGGAGCACTGTGAACAAGGAACTACTAGAGTAACTTGTCAAGTAGGAGAAACAACACATTAAAGTTAACTATGAATAGCCTTGTATTTAAAGTTATTTCTTTCAGTTCATTCTGCCCTGTACACTGCACTATCCGATAGGAAACTTATTCCTTTCACAATTATAGTTATTTTAAATAGTTTCTGGCCACAAAATTGTCTTGGCAATGTTGGTTGGAATTGGGGAAAAGGCATAAAAATGGCTTATTTCTCTTGAGCAGGGAAAGGTGCCAAGACATAATGTTGTGCCTGACACAGGGCATATTCTTTCACTGGATTTGTGGATTCATCTTTGATACACTTAGTGAACTGGCTTGAATCCTACCCTTAATGCTTTGCTTCATAAATAGGCAAGAAACAATAACACCTGATGGAGATGATGTGTGTATATTCATGAGAAAGATCTGTGCTGGCAGGTACGCAGGTACACTGTTTCAGTGGTGCCTCTGGGACTTTTTTGTCTAGCTAATTGGAGACTCTCAGGATGAGATAGGAAACCAAGATTAGGACTAAATGATGAAATTTTATCATGACAAATGCTGGAGAGTGATAATATCTTTAAACTAAGAATGAAGTCTTCACTGAGAAGTTATTTTTATCTCTTTTTATGCCCAAACACAGATGTTAATCAGTTATTTGATTACCAGTGTGCTGTGGACATATGTTGATGCCATTCGATCTATTTACAAACAACAGTGTGTGTGTGGGAATCTACTCTTTGGTATATCATAACACTCCAAATACAGGAAATAGTTTCTTTGCTCATAACTCCAGTCCTCTGCCAACTACCATTTGACCTAAGGTGCTCTTTATGGACCTTTTCCCCAGTCTGTGTTTCACATACCTATTTTGCTATTGCTTTCCCTTTGTCTTGCATCTGCTTCATAATCATTTCTCTCCCCTGATTTGGAACTTTTTGTCTCACATGGTCAGTTGTGCAGCTCAGCCCTATCAGTCTGCTGTCCTGAGTTTGTTAGAAAGGGTTCTTTGATCCCATTTACTGAGCTAGGAGAGAAAAGGTTGCCTTGGTGGTAGGTTTTCCTGTCTAGTCAGCAGTCACAGCAAGTCCACAAAGTGGAAGAAATGGAAATTTGAATTTTGACTCTTTAATTCAGACTGAAAATCCCTAGTTTTTGTCCCATATAATACATTCTTCTTCCTAGATACTTACATAAACCAAAGTCTTACCCAGGACAAGCTGGGGTGTTTAAGCATTTGGTGTTCCAAACGGTTTCTTTTGGATGAAATAAACTCTGCAGAGCAGCCGTTTTCAAATTGTTTTTTGCTGTGATCACATTTCAGATTGTGACCTTCATGTCTTTTGCGTTCATAGACACAAATATTAGCATTAAAATTGAGTTTCTGCTCTTAAGTTCCTTCCTAAATCTGGTATTAGAAATAAATAGAGGCTATGTAGGCTATCTATTTTATGTCAGCACATATAGAAAGAGACCAGTTGCAGTTTGAATGCATTAGGAGACTGTCTAGGAGACAATTTCGGTACTAGAGAGTCACTGTTAAGAATCACTGTATATCCTGAGGAAAGCTGATACACTAAACTCTAAATCTGTGTTTATCATCAGACAATACACTCGGAATTTGTCATTTTATTCCGATGCTTGCTTTGGGAGGGTATCCATCCATCTGTGGAAGTTCCAGTCAAATGTTTTTTAATTATTTCCTTTAGAATATCCCTTAGGAGATGAAGAACATAAAAACCAGGTCACTCGTGAATCACTGAATCCAGTCACCTTCTGCTATCTAATTTGTAAACTTCATATGAAGTTTGCAAACTTGATCAGATCTGTACCCTGGTAAAAAAAGAGAAAATCATTTCCCCTGTAAAAATGTTTAAACTCAAAATGTGTTGAAAGTATCATATTATAGTTTCAAAATTACATGTACAGTAGTTATCGAGAAGATTAGGGTGATTTTAAATCAGCTAAATGCTTTACTTGTATTTATTACTTTATTCTTGATAAATCTTCTGGAACTTGATTCAAGGTGTGAATACTGTTCTTCATAGTTTTGGATGCATTTCTATTTACTTATTTATTGACTTGGTTTTTTTTTTTTTTTTTTTTGCACTTGTTAGATGGGCTGTTGTCGAACCTCGGCAACAAACCTACAACCCTGTGATTTCTAAAATAAGGATTTCTCTGAAAATTCCAAACTCTGTTTGGTGTGTGTTGGATTTATATTCCTGTCAAGAATCCTATTGATTAGAAAGTCATAGCTGCAGGACTTTATGTTATGTGTCTCTCTCCCTTCTTCCATCTCTTCCTCCTTCCCTCTGCTGCTTTTATATCTGTTCATCAGGTGAGCATCATGCCACGGGGGTGGTGTTTTTAGGAAATCAAGGAAACTTAACAATATTCCCCTTCTTTTTCCCTCCATAGCTAAGAACAGCTAGTTAGTTGTCATATTATGGAGGAACTTCTTTATTTTTATTCTTATTTTTTATTTATTTATTTTTTTTTTTAGTATAGCAATATCTACTACATTACTTTTTGAATTGTGCCGTTGAATAGCACAAAGCACACTGGCACTTTAAATCAGAATTAGTGTCCTAAGGCAGATTTGAGCATCCATTTACATGATATTTTGCAATGTTTCTTTATTTTCTGTAATATTAGACTTGCTAGCTGCTCATTTAATTCCCTTATAGTAATTCATCTAGAGAGGTTTTATTGTATCCATATGCAGCATTATACACACAGTTAACTTTCAGGAGTAGGAATATGGAAATGTAAGGAACATGTTAAGGAGTTGTTTCAAAGTTGAAATTTTGAGATCAGATGAGAGAGCTTTTACTGGATGCAAGGAAGAAAAATTAAAAATTATAGAAGTAACTGCTTAGTTACATCATTCTTTGAGAAATTTTGGTGAGGCTGGGATCTTCCAAGAGCCAGCCTTCACTTGGGGATGTGTCTGCAGCTTTCGTATCTCCAGATTTACACGGATTTACAAGGGATGACATCTGGTAAGGTTGCAGGGTTGCAAATGTTTGATGGAAATAAGGTTCCATAGTGAATTTTTCAAATTATCAGGTTTTACTGGATGTACCATAACATTTATTGCAGTGTACTTCCCAGTTACAGCCATTGCTGTACTTTTGGAGGAAGGAAATCACTCTCTTTTGTTAAGTACTTTGTGCTATGGTAGATTTTGGGATATTGTAACTGTCCTGCTGGTATTGAATCTGTATATTTGAATGATGGGTGGTTTAGGTATCATGTTAGTATATATAAATTCACAGACATAAATCAGAATAATAATTATTTTTCCTAATTGGGAACCATTAAAATGTTGAATATCTGCTGTGGTGTGTAGAAAGAGAACTACCAGAAAACCATGTAAGAACTGGACAAAAACTGGGCTTCAAGACTTCTGTAATGAAGAACTCCTAAGTGGAAATAAAATCATGGGGAAAGAAAAAAAATCCTTATTTTTAATATAATATTTCATAATTATTTCATGTTATTATAAGAAGGATACATTTAAGAGTATAAAATGTATAAATCTAAGTTATTCTGGATTTTAAAAGTAATATTTTGCTCATTATAATTCTAATAAATATTCAGGCTATTTGTAGTCGTACTGTTATTTCTCCTGAAGAGGTGGAAGAATTACCATTTTATTTATAAAAATATACCCTGTTTCATTTGTTAAAATCTTCACTGTATGCAAGCTTAAAAAGCTGTTTAATAATGTAAGGATCTGTGCATAAATAATAAGCACTTACTGATAGTCTGATTTACATAAGAATAAGGTTTTTAACTATCCAGCTGTCCTCTTCTGTATAATTCCCCTGCACAGAATGGTGTAATTCTTCTTACCAGATGGAAAGACAGGTAAAAATATTCTGGGTTACGAGTCAAATTCACCATTCTGTTGATGTCACTGCAGCTTTATTTGCTGACAGCCCAGTAAATCTGTTCCTATTGTTTCCTCTTGGAGCTCCTCTCCCTGCTTGCCAGCAGGGGAAAAATTGATGGCAACCATATAGAAAATTCACCTTTTTAGAACATACTTTATCAAAGACACACACAGACATGAAAATACAACCAGAAAACCAAACAAATAAACCAACACAGGGAGATTCTAGGTGCTGGTATGTCCTGGGTTCAGCAGTAGCAATCATTTTTCTCCTTCTTAGTAGCTGGTGCAGTGCTGTGCTTGAAGCTGGAGTGGTTGCTCTGTCTGTTGCGATCAGGGTTTGAATAGCTACTGTACTTGTCACTGGGACTGGTGTAGTTGCTGTACTTGGAGTAGCTGCATTATCTGCTATAGTCAGAGTATGAGTAGCTGCTGTACTTGTCACTAGGGTTGGTGTAGCTCCTGTATTTGGACTTGGAGTAGCTGCGTTGTTGGTTGCATTGCCATCAGATCCCGAGACATTTTTTTTCCCTTTGAAGGTGCTGGATGGTGTCAAACAGGGCTCTGTAAGCATAGGCCAAGCCCCAGCACGTTGCCATGATTTGTCCCTCTCTGGTATGACCAGGATGACAACGCACCTCATTTAAATGTTTTACTACATTTTTCCCAATAGAGATTTTCAGCCTCTTTTTTAATTATATTATCTCTGCTGAAAAAGAAATGCATCAAGAGTTGTGCATTATGATGTACTGAAATTTGAGGCCTACAATAATCAAGTGATTTGAAATTATAGAACCATTGGTTTAACAACAGTGTTAATGGTTACTACCTTGAGATTGGCTCATCTGCTAAGCAACATACAAGAGTTCCTGTCATGACTCCCTCTTCTTACAATATCTGTAAGAAAGAGGGTTGTTGGGAGCAACTTGTGAGCCGCCAGACTAAATTGCTGTCCGCCTTTGTGAAGTCTTTAGGAAAGTGAATGGCAATGGACCAGAAAGCTGTCCTGGCAGGTCAGACATAATCCGTGGAACCACAAAATGACTAACAAGGCTTTAAATTGGTGGGTCCACTGACTGTAGCCATAGTCTAGAGTCTGCAAGGATAGCACAACCTAATAGTTATGTGTGGTCAGTGTTCCAGTGTTTGTATCTGAGTTTTTCCTAATATGAATAGTTTGAAGAAGGTCAAAAAATGTCTCAGAGATGTAATAACAATGCTGATAACACCAATGGTTTTAGTTGCTGCTCAGTAATGTTTGGTCTGACCAAGGACTTTCTGAGTCTCATGCTCTGCCAGGGAGGAGGGGAAGCTGGGAGGAAATAGAGACAGAACACCTGACCCAAACTGACCAAAGAGGTATTCCATACCACAGCATGTCATGCCCGCTATATAAACTGGGGGCAGTTACCCAGAAGGGCTGGATCACTGCTCGGGTTGGGCTAGATATTGGTCGGCGGCTGGTGAGCGGTTGTATTCTCTTCCCTTGTTATTTCTCTTATCATTATTATCATTGGTGGCAGCAGCAGTGATTTGTGTTATACCTTAGTTACTGGGCTGTTCTTATCTTAACCTGTGGGAGTTACGTTCCTTCGATTCTCCTCCACATCCCTCTGTGAGCTGGGGGAGGAAGAGGGAGGAGTGAGTGAGTGGCTGCATGGTTCTGGGTTGCTGCCTGGGCTTAAACCACAACATGGTAGTTTAATAAAAAACCTTTCCTGGTAGGTGGTAAAATCCATATAATACTAGTTGCTGTGGTGAGCTGTGCTCTTCTAAGATGAAATTTAAGAAGTATAATATTTACTATTTAAAGATATTAGAGGAAACTATTTTTTAACAAGTTTTTTTCTTTTCTGTTTCTGACGTTTGTTCATATTCCACTGTTATTTTTACATATTTGGTTGTACTTGACATGAGGTGTTTTCTCCTTGTTCATGTTGCTCTTGTGAGACCTCACCTGGAGCATTGTGTGCAGTTCTGGTGTCCTCAACATAAAAAGGACATGGAACTGCTGGAACAAGTGCAGAGGAGGCCACAAGGATGATCAGGGGCTGGAGCACCTCCCGTATGAAGACAGGCTGAGGAAGTTGGGGCTGTTCAGCCTGGAGAAGAGAAGGCTGCGTGGAGACCTCATAGCAGCCTTCCAGTATCTGAAGGGGGCCTATAGGGATGCTGGGGAGGGACTCTTTGTCAGGGACTGTAGTGACAGGAGGAGGGCTAACGGGTTAAAACTTAAGCGGGGGAAGTTTAGATTGGATATAAGGAGGAAATTCATTCCTGTCAGGGTGGTGAGGCACTGGAATGGGTTGCCCAGGGAGGTTGTGAGTGCTCCATCCCTGGCAGTGTTCAAGGCCAGATTGGATGAAGCCTTGGATGAGGTGGTTTAGTGTGATGTGTCCCTGCCCATGGCAGGGGGGTTGGAACTCAATGATCTTGAGGTCCTTTCCAACCCTAACTATTCTATGATTCTATGATTCTATGTTCAGTCCAGCCCTTCAGTTTTCCATTTAACAGAAAACTTTGACGTGCTTATGCATGTTACTCCATTAGCTATGAGGTTTGAAGGAGAATTACAGTAACATCTGGATTTATGGACAGCCTCTGTTCTTATTTAACTGCCTGAAAAATTTAGCTTGCTTCTGTAAGGAGAGGTTCAAGCCCTCAGCAAGTTCTTGCAGAACTAGGTTGTTGGGTTGCTAAGGAGAACAATAAAATAAAACTCCTACTTCAACATTAAATATATGCTTTAAATGTACTAATTTTCTGCTCTACATGTAGTAATTATTGCCAGATCTATCAAGAACTTGAGATACCTTTTTTTTTCTTTAATTCTTGTTTCTGACATCAACCATTTTTGCTTAAATTGTAGCTTTTGTTTAAACAATGTCTACTATCAAAGCTTCGAATATGACCCAAATGCATTCCAGTGGCTTCAGCACTCAGAAGGCACTTGAAACATTTGAGATAGTTTTTAATCTAAAATTTGAAGGAAAGTAAAATCCGTGATTTGCAATATGTTTAAACGATTTGATATGTTTTTAAATGGCTCTTGGTAGTGTTCTGTGTCACTGTCGGCCTTTTTGTTGATCTTTTTTGTACTGCACAAGGCTCCCTTTCTGTTCTTTGGTGTATCTAGTATATGATATGTAAAGTTCATAAGGCTCTCTGGGATCTTTCAGAGTTGCACGCTGTCTTTAAATGTGAAACAAGACTTCTTGTAAGCAGTGTTACTTGCAAACATTACATTTTATTCAGGAAATTGCCAAACTTTGTAAATACAGAGAAGAACTGAAGTTTAAATGTCTTGTATTGTTCCTAAAAGGTGGTGTTCTGGGTGAAGAATGAGAAGGAGTTAGTGTCTAAGGTAGAAGCTGCAAGCACTTAGCCAGGAGCTTTGTATAGTGGTATTTTATTGTGGGTCAGTTGCGAATATGTTAAGTCTGGAGCACACTACAATATTGATATCACAATGTAAAACTAGTTATGGTAACAAGATGTCTGTTTCCAAAAGCTGCATTAAAAGTGGTACATGTAGTTTTCTTGGGTGTTCTGTTCTGATGAAATGTGTCCTTTCTGATTTTGGTATTAATTGTCTGGAAAATGGGAAACAGTTTGGGCATGAGGGTTTCTCTTTCATGAGAATAAAGTAATTTTGCTTTTGGCCTCTTAAGTTAGGCTCTTCCATAACTGACTGTATGCATATATCTGAGTATATCTTTTAGTTTACCAAGCTTAACAGAGCAGACTCACCACTGGGCTTTGGTTGTTCTCCAAGGCTTTTTATATTCATTATTTTCTCTCTAGGCTACCTCCAAAAGTACAAACCACAGAGCAAAACAGACTTTCTTTAACAACTTTCCAGACACCCCTGGCTGTAAAATAGGAATGCAAGCAGTGTACCTGTCTCTTGTGCCCAACTGGTTTATGTTAGCATGCACGCTAGCTATGGATTTAATTAAACAATATATTTTTTTGTTTCCTATTTTAAAAATATATGATTCTAGATTTTCTTTCAAAAATAAGTGAATCAAAATACTTTGTTTTTAAAAATTGTTCCTCTTGTGCCAAGGACATGTCATTCAGTGATTAGCATTTGAATAATCTGTTTTGCTTAGTACAGGATATATCAGTGAAGCACTGCCTTACGAAAGGTAACATAAGCCAAAAATCAGTATGAATATCTTCTCTCATAAAGCAACCAACTGAGAGGGAGAGGTGTATCTCTTGGCACTGCTTCTTTGAGAAGATGTAAAAAGAGTCAGGAGCATCTCTTTTAAGACAGCCAATATAGTGGTGTTCAGATTCCATAAAAAGCTTGCAGGAGGCTGCTGACAGTTGTCTTTACTAATGTGCACAAACTAAATACCCCCATGGTCTATTCTTTCTGTCCAGAAAACATACTGGGGTCCCCACAAATTATAAATATATCCTGTCTGAGTTTCATGGTCACTAATTGTTAACCATTAATATAATGATTCTGTTCTTTTCATGCTGCTGTCGTTGGATTATAAGCTGTCATAGTTTGTGGGAGCTACAGTTCATCTCACAGATCATAAATTCTGACGTATAGGATAGCATCTGTGAATTACTCTAGCAGAGTACTTTTTACTGCTACTTATTGATGAACTTCTGTGCCTTGATATAGCTGGCTACTGTGTGTACATCTTCAATATTCACTGTTTACTATACCTGCTGTCATAGTCAAGCTCATTTTCAGATAGTAACAGCTTGTCCACTTTATGTCCTGTGTGCCTTACACCTCTCCAGTGAATATCCTGATCCAGCCATTTCTGTCCAGAGGAACTTTATACAGAGCTATTTTGACCTGTAACTCTCAGTCATACAAAACACATCTAGGCAACTGTACAGGTAGCTGAGGAGGTCTGCAGCTTGATGTTCCCAGGCACCTAACTGCAACCTGTTTGCTACACAGACAGTTGTAGTCATTCTGGATATGGGAATTCTGCTTCAGCAGCTGGCCATCTAACAGCTTGGTGATGAGATAAGAAGCGTTACGGTACGTATGTCTCTGTGGATTTGGCCTCTGATCCATTCAGTTTTGATGGGGTTCTTGTACCATAGTTAGCTTTAGTATATTTACACATTTGAGAAATCAATTCCATCAGAGTGATTTTAATTCTTTTGGTCTTCCCAAGGGGATCTCAGCTAGGGTATGAAATACAGATCAACCTTTAAAAAGATTTATCACTATTTTATGTATCATTATTGGTCCTTTGTGATGGAAAAGAGCCAAGAGGAGATCCAAAGAGTTTCCTGACATGCCCCCATCCTTGCTGTTGCTCATAGTCCACCATCATATTCTTAGACAAAGGAAATTTGTCTGTCAGTTGTAAGGAGAGAGGAGAAGGGAGATAAGGCAAAAGAAGGGCTTACACCAGTATTGTTGTCACATTGATAAAAACCTGTGTTTAAATAAATACAGTTTTGGTTGTGTAAAGCCATCACTTTTCAGTTGTGTCAGAAACAGGAAGGTTCTCTTTATTAGCTTCCAATTTAAGGTAAGATGAATCAATCAAGATTTTTAAATTTGTGACTGAAAAAAAATGCTTAGAATGATATTGGATCATGACAATGAAAACAGCAACAACAAGAGACCAGGCAGAATGTCCATCACATTCTGGGAGCCATCCACCCAAATATTCATGTGGCAAAGAGCCGCAAGCACATGCTACTCACCTGTTGGGACATGAAAGCTGTGTGAATATATCCAAGAAAACTTCCTCCTTCCTTGACTTCTCAGGAATCCTACTTCTTTGTCGTGAGATGAGGTGTTGTGCTGGACATGCCACTCCATCCCAAGATGTCCTGCTGTTGTTGGCCATATTGGCTTGCTGCCCTCCACAAGCATGTTGGTTCAACCAGCTGCTACTTGCCCCAGTGCAACCCAACTGCTCATTATTTACAAATGGGCACCAACATGAGATGCTAAGTACCAGATGCTGATAGGCTGTTTTGATTACTGCATCTGGAGATACATTAATTGTTTATGATCTTCTTTGTACAGATTTTCTCTTGTGGTTTCTAGCAAGGATAAAATAGATTACTTCACATTTTCTGGTAGAAGAGCTTAAAAGTATTATAGCAAAAACATGGTTCTTTCCTCTGAATCATTCATGGCAGCTCTGTATTGGGGAACAAGCAAGATTTTTCACAGCATTTTGTTGGAGAGAAAGGGGAATTGATCCATTTTCATTCAATGATTATCAGCAGAAAATGAGATCTGGTTGGCTGAAGTACAAAAGGAGTATTATTATATTGCAAAAAGGCATTATGATTTAAATGCCTACATTGATTTCAATATGCAGAATTGTTTTTTAATTATATACTGTTAGAGTTCAAATACTCTAACAAACTCTGGTTGTGAGCAAGTAAAAATTATTGTGGGCCACAGGTATATTGAGCTTTGATTCAGATGACATGCTTCCTTCTCACCCGAAACTGATCTGTAAAAATTGGATGATTTCAAAGGAACCCCAGCTGTTTCTGCATGTAATTAATTTTGCATGTTCATGTAAATTCTGACATTTTTGGAGGTTCCTGATGGGGGATTCTATAATGAGCTTATTAAGTAGTATTGGATGTCCCCCAAAAGACCTTTTGTGGGTGGTTTTATTTATCTGTTTAATTCTCAGCCTTATGCCATCCAAGTCAATACATAACAGTGGGTATACTTCTGTACCTAGTTCAGTCATGGTTTGCATGAATTAAATGGTATTGAATATACAACTATTAAAATCAGGAAGAATATATTGATGATAAGTATTTCCTCATGCCTACTGTTTTGTCTTATGAAATGAGAAGGGATCTGCATGACAGTTTTTATTGCAAGAGAAAGCAGCTTTCAAAGGTAGACTGTCCTGGATGTCCATGTTTTACTTATTTTAAGTGTATAAGTTTATATAGTAATCCAAATATTAGATTATTTTTGAATTTAATTATGAATGTAACAAGATTTCTGAATTCAAATTTTAAATTTAATAAAATAGGTTCTGTGAATCTTAATTTCTTTTTAATAGATCAGTAGCACTTGTGACTTTTTGAAGCTCTTGAAAATTCTCAGATAAAATATTATCCATTGTGCAGTGTAAATCTGGGTTTATAATTTACATTCGATAGGCCATTAGCATGGTAATTAGTACTTGGTACAAGAGATGTTAGAATTGAAACAAACATCTGGTTTAATCCATGTGTCATTAAGCTGGTATAAGTATATAGGTAGCTGTGGGAAAATACCAGTATGATGGCTCATAGCTCTCTATAAGCTATCAACACATTGCTAAGTTTGAAATTAAAATAGTGTCTCTTCATGTTGCTTGATATGGATTGGACAAAATACCATGTCCTGGTTTTATGTTTAAATCTATTTTTAAATCTTACAAATAAGTAAAAGAAGCTACGTTGTGATGAAAGCCGTATTGGTAGAGGTATCTATCGGCTTTGGCTTGTGATATTTATTCATTTTATTCACTAAGAAAGAGGAAGAAAAAGAAGGTTTTATAGAGCAGTAAGGATGCTATGTCAGATGGGTTCTGGTTACACCATTTGTCAGAAATCTCCTGGTGATGGAAAGATTGCTTTTCTTCTCCTCTTATGGTCTCTAATAGAACTAATCTGCATCTTCATCCTGCTGGTCCCATTTTCTGTTTTCTATTTGAGTCAATTGTATAGCTTTACATATAGATGAAAATTTATCTTCAGTAGTTGTATTTCTGGTTTTAAAGTTAAAACGTTTTGTTGCCAGTTATTAGTTTTAAATTGCTTCAGTAGTTGCTGAGAGTGTGAAAAGAACTTTGTGCATAAAGGATTAAAATTATGCATAGATAGAACTAAGAAATGTATTTTGGTATTAAGATATGGGAGTGAGAAATGCATTACTTCTCATTTCATTTTTTCTTGAAGCTGCTGGTAATTATATAGACTAAGCATATCAATTACACAGTGCTAAATCATGCTTAGAGGGTTCTTAATTTGGGGAGCCTTCCAGTTACAGCAAACTTGTATTCTGCATTTCTACATGCAGACATCTAGAAGTTATGCAGGTTTTCTTATATATCTTCTCTTCATTGCAATTCTGTATCAGCAATTGCTGCAGAAGAGCCAATGTTCTCATGCTTCTCCGCGTCTCAAGTACAGGCACTGCTAGAAAACCTTTCTTTAATGCTAGCTTGGGTTAACATGGTACATACCTCTTGTTCTGTTACAAAGGTAAGGTCACTGCATGCAACATTTAAAGAACTGCTTAGAAAACAGTAGATATTTGAATTGTAGTTTAGCAACTGAAGAAAAATAGGAGGCTATAACAACTATGTTTTTTCAGCAGTGGGGTTAAAGTCTTATTCTGGGGTTGATCAGTGAAATCTGATGTGATTGACTATATTTTTATTGCCCCTTGCTGATGATTTGCCTATTTAAGAGGAATATTGTTTTCACTCCTGTTTATAAGTCTAGGTATAGACTACCTGAGATAATGAATTCTGCAGGCTGAGCATATGTAAGCATATATGCTTACCTAAACACCCTTTTTTCTCTGTCTTTTTATTCTTAGCCTGGGTTATCAGGTGAATGACATAAAATAAACAAAATATGAGAAAGTAGCAAGTTAAAGTTAAAATAAACTGCCTTACTGAAAGGTATCTGTAATATTTTACCTTTTATAACATAAACCCACAACATTTGACACCAAAAGCAAGTTCTCTGTCATATGCAAGGTATTTTCAGGGAATGATAACTGATAGGGCAATGACAAATAGCATAGGACCAATCCTATCTCTACTCACCAGCTGAAAGATAATGATGTCTTAATATTAGAAATGGTCCCTTATTGTTTTCTCCTTTGTACTGAAGAATCACCTTTAGAAAGTATAAAATATAAATTAAGTTGCATAACCTTTGCATGCTTTGAGGGCTCTTTTTGTGGATGTATTTAAACATAAGTGGTATTCTTTATCTAGCTTACTAGATAATGGGGCTGGGGAGCTTGATTACAAAGACATAAATCAATCCTAGTGCCCTGATGATATCCTAAACTTCCACAGTGAAGCCTGAGTGGTTTATTAGATTATCACTTCAGAAGGATTGATCTACAGCTTTAGTTCTCATCTCCACCTATTATTTTTATGTTACGTGAAAACAAATTTTTCAGCAATGTAAAAATAGGACAAAGTACTAGAAGTCAAGCAAACACTGAGCTAGAAAAGCTGTTCTAAATAATGACAGGAGTCTGATTTGGAATCAAAACAAACTTAAAATCAGATCTGAAAATGTGACGTGCCACGACGCTCTTCTTCTTCTCACTGTTACATAGAGCAATAAAAAGTCCAGGAACACTAAATTACAGCAGGAGGCCAAAGGGAGAGCAGTGGGATTGCCAGACTAACATAAGAAACATGTCCAAAGTGGCACACTGTCCTGGAAGAGAAGTTGTTGCACTGCTTACAGTGAAGTGATGAGAATTAAAGGGTAAAGAAACAATCAGATGTGCTAAAAGAGATTTAATAAATCAGATTTCATAATGAAGTTTAAGTTAAAAAAAGATTGTCCTGGAAATGAGTTCTTACAAGATCCGGAAGCAGATGAGGGCAGCAATTACTTTTTAACAGATGCTTCAAAATGACTTTCTAATCCTGTTCTTGTTGAGGTCATTTTATCCTTTCTTATGTATAGTCTTGTTTTAATCAAGATTTGGGCCCTGATTGAGGTAAATATTTAAATACAAAATAACATCTTGTTACTTAAGTTTAAGAGGGAGTATTTCCCTGTTGTGGTGTGACCTGGGGAACATGGTTTACTATTATTTTCTCCTGCTCTTGGGAGGCTAATTGTAAATTGTCACATACAGTAGAGCAGCAAGAGTTTCACAGAACTACAGTTATTCCCATCCCTCTTGATACTTTGAGTATCTACATTCTTTTTCCTTCTCTTTACTTGTTTTCTGGACTTTGTAAAGATAAGTTTTTTTTTCTTGGTGAAGGAACAATGAAGGGGACAAATGATGATTCTAAGAAATGAAAAAGTACGTAAATCAATCTTTCATGTTGAACAGAAAGATTGCTTCCTCTCTATGAATAAAAGAAGAGGTAACAGCGCATCTAAACAGAAGAACAACTTTACTGCTGTTCGGTGCTGTCCACATAAAGATTCAGAAGTGGGAATTCTGTAAATTCCTTTTTTTTGTGAGATATGCTAATTATTTTTTTCTTTTTTATTTTTTAAGAGAATGCATTTAGTGTTAAATTGTACTTAAGGAGTTTTTCACCTTTAAACCAGATGAATTTGACATGTGTAAAATGAAATGCATTTTCCAATCCTGCTTTTAGAAAAAAGATAAAACTTCATTATGTTGCTTTTTCTTTTCTTAATGCTTTTGTCTTTTTCCCATTGATTTTCCTGAAACTCTTCCTATGCCATTAGTTTGTGGCTTTTGTTCTTGCCTTTTTGGAAAATAGTTGCTTTTTTGGAACATAGTTAACTACATGATTTAATAAATGGTTTGACATTTACTCTTTAGAAGCTTTGATTAGAGCTTTCTCTGTGCTTTTGTAGAACTGTATCTGCCTGGTTTTCGTCTTCTACTTAATGTTCTGAAGTATTTCTATGAAGTTAAGGTTACGATAATATTGCACATTGGTTTAAGTCTTAGTTGTTATGCCAGAGGATGTTCATTCTTCTAGTTGAAATATTTGATCCCTTGCATACTATATACCTGTCCTCTGCTTTTACCTTTTGTCCTGGGTTGAGCAGCAGCAGTCATTTTTCTCCTTCTTAGGAGCTAGTGCAGTGCTGTGTTTTGATCTTTTGGCCTTGGAACAGTGGTGATAACGCCAATGTTTTCAGTTGCTGCTCGAATGTTTGGTCTGGCCAAGGACTTTCTGAGCCTCATGCTCTGCCAGGGAGGAGGGGAGGCTGGGAGGAAGCAGAGACAGGACACCTGACCCAAACTAGCCAAAGAGGTATTCCATACCACAGCACGTCATGCCCAGGAGGTAACTGGGAGGGACCCGGAAGGGGTAGAGGGACTGCAGGGTTGGATGAGGTATTGGTCGGTGCTTGGCTGGGGGGAGTGGGGCGAGTTATTGGTCGGCTGGTGTTGAGGTGTTGTATTCTTTCCTCTTGTTATTTCCTTTAGCATTATTATTATTGGTGGTAGCAGTAGTGATTTGTGTTATACCTTAGTTACTGAACTGTTCTTATCTCAACCCGTGGGAGTTGCATTCTTTTTGATTCTCCTCTCCGTCCCTTCAGAAGCAGGGGGAGGGCAAGAAGTGGGGGGAGTGAGCAAAAGAGGTTTATGGTTGGGTTTAAACCACGACACCTTTAATGTTTAATTTCTGTGATGTAGAAATGTCTTTGTTTGTATCATATGAAATTTTATTCATTACAGTTGTCATTTTAGTACTAACTTTAAAATAAACTATGTTTAAAGTTCAGCAAACAGTAGCTCTTTCACTGGGGAAAGAGAATGAAGGGAAATGGTGACTAACATAGAATCATAGAATAGTTACGGTTGGAAAGGACCTCAAGATCATCTAGTTCCAAACCCCCTGCCATGGGCAGGGACACCTCACACTAACCATCCCACACAAGGCTTCATCCAACCTGGCCTTGAACACTGCCAGGGATGGAGCACTCACAACCTCCCTGGGCAACCTATTCCAGTGTCTCACCACCCTGACAGGAAAGAATTTCCTCCTTATATCCAATCTAAACTTCCCCTGTTCAAGTTTTAACCCGTTAGCCCTCGTCCTGTCACTACAGTCCCTGATGAAGAGTCCCTCCCCAGCATCCCTATAGGCCCCCTTAAGGTACTGGAAGGCTGCTATTAGGTCCCCACGCAGCCTTCTCTTCTCCAGGCTGAACAGCCCCAACTTTCTCAGCCTGTCTTCATACGGGAGGCGCTCCAGTCCCCTGATCATCCTCGTGGCCCTCCTCTGGACTTGTTCCAACAGTTCCATGTCCTTTTTTATGTTGAGGACACCAGAACTGCACACAATGCTCCAGGTGAGGTCTCACGAGAGCAGAGTAGAGGGGCAGGATCACCTCCTTTGACCTGCTGGTCACGCTCCTTTTGATGCAGCCCAGGATGCGGTTGGCCTTCTGGGCTGTGAGCACACACTGAAGCCAGCTCATGTTCATTTTCTCATCGCCCAGCACCCCCAAGTCCTTCACTGCAGGGCCGCTCTGAATCTCTTCTTTGCCCAGTCTGTAGCTGTGCCTGGGATTGCTCCGACCCAGATGCAGGACCTTGCACTTGTTGTGGTTGAACTTCGTAAGGTTGGCATCAGCCCACCTCACAAGCGTGTCAAGGCCACCAAATTGGTCAGGCAGGATTTCCCCTTAGTGAAGCCATGCTGGCTGTCACCAAGCACCTTGTTGTTTTTCATGTGCCTTAGCATGCCTTCCAGGAGATTGTGCTCCAAGATTTTACCAGGCAGAGAGGTGAGACTGACTGGTCTGTAATTCCCCGGGTCTTCCATTTTCCCCTTCTTGAACATGACATTTGTTATAAATGTGATAGAAGTTCAAATTAAATTATTCCAGTTAAATGCAGGCCTAGCATTGGATAGTACAACTTAAATATTTCTCTGATACATCTTCTTCCATAGTGTGTATATTGAGCTATGCATCAGTTATATCCAGCTTTGTGTTTCTAAGTAGTATGTGGTATCCAATTTTCTGCCGACTCACAGTACAGTAGATTGTCATACACTGTATTAACACACTGTAATGAAAACTACCAGGTAACATTGTGTGAGTATTTTCTTATGCAGATTCTTTCATAGCTAAAAGTCAGGAATATTCCTTAATATTCCTACAGAAAGCTATGCTGCTTTCTTCCAGAATCCAAGCCTGATTACTAAAATTCCCTTAAGACACTTCTGCAAAGCCACTTTTGAAGTAGGACACTGAAATCACAGGGTCGTTTCGGTTATATTTCCTTTAAAAATAAAAATCCCAAAGGGGATACCAAACAAACAAAAGAAAGTTGAAAGAAAGGAGGTGGAAAGCTTAAAATTGCAGTACAGACGCTGCCTTTTTTTTTTTTTTTTTTTAAGCCTGTCTCATGATGGTCACTGGAGAATTTTCAGATTAAACCTTTAGATTTGATCCAAGAATGAAATGTTTGCTATGATGCATCAGGATGCTCTGCAAACATAAAATAATTGTAAAGTGTATTCTTTGGAGTTTTTCCACTCCCATCTTCCCAAAAGAGCATTCACTTCTGAGTGCATTTCTCCACTGTGTTCTCAGTTGATTTCTTTCTGTTATTTATGGAAAAATGTGACAAGTACTTTGTTTTTCTTTCATGATGGACCATTTCAGTCACCAGCGTTGTGTTTCAAGTGACATTAAAATATTTTGCATTTCTAATTAGTGGGTAATGTTACAAATTATAATAGTAATTTTGCATAAATTAAAATCCCATCTGAAAACGAATGAGAAACAAGACTTTAGGAACATGAGAATGATTGAGAATAGGGTTGTATTTTAAATAATCTTAAAAATCATGCTTGTAATGCAGAATATATAAATAACCAGAAAAACTGTAACTAAAGTTTTCCTCTTAAGTACTAATTTTTATATTATCTCTCAGTTAAAAAAAAAAAAAAAAAGGGAAATTTTGACAATGTTAAAACCATTGGCTCAAAAATTATTGAACTGAGAAAAGTTATTATTCTTTGACTTAAGCAAAATGATTTGGGACAGATTTTCATGCTGGCACGCAGAACAAATTTAATTCAAACTGAGATGAAAGGCGGTTAATGTAATTGTAGCCTATTATCCTATGCAGGCTTGAGTTAAGAAGCAAACCAACAGACAGTCAGGAAATGATGGATAGAAAATAGAAATGCTCAAGGCTGGTGAAATAGAGACTTGTGAAGGGATTATGCTGTAACTGTTCCCACACAATCTCTGCATCAGTAATATCCCACCTCTGCTGTATGTTTGCTTTACTAAACAGGGTTTTTGTATGCCTCCTGGGTTCTCTTTATTTTTCTCTGACGTCAAGAAAGGTCCTAGTTTAGTAAACTTCAGTACTCTGTAATCCTGATTTTTTGCCTTGAATCTGCCACTTTCATCAGTCCCAGGGATGCAGTAAAGCATTCTGCTACAGCACTTTTCTCTTTTATTTTGCTATCACACAGAGGGAAGTGGTTCTCCAGATAAATAAAGTCTTTGATCAAAAGTCTGTCTCATTGTTAGCAAATTAATATTATTTTTACTAGAATATTTAGTTAAAAATAGTAAATAGTAATCAGCTCTCACGTTTTTCAACTGTAAGCATGGCTGTTTTGTTTAGTGTGTCCCTTTGGAAGTAAAACAGTTCAGATCATCCGGTGGGTTTCTTTAGGACTGCATTCTGAAAGTTTGCCTATTTATTGTTCCATTTTATTTTTTCGGTAGCTGTTATTTAGGTTTTATTTTTAATGCATAGCAGATTTTGCACTGAAAACTTTTAAAAATCAAAAAGAGACAGCTTGGGCTCCTCAGATATCTATGGAGAAGTGCTACATTTTGGGACACTTCGAAAAATTTTAATTGCAAAACTCTTTGGACAGGTTTGTCATTCTGGGCATAGCCCATAAAGCAAAAGAAAGCCCCTTCTTTCCCATAAAATAACTGAAGTGTGATACATACATCTCAGGTAATTCTACCAATAACTAGTTCAAGCATCTAGTGTGATGCTTGCAAAATACAGGAGATCAATTACTAATCAGAAGTCCAGCTTAAGTCTTTCATCCTCTTTGTAGGGGGATTGAGTCTTTGAGGTACATAGGCTGGGATGATACAATAGGTTTTTGAGGAGTGTAAGTTTTGGCTTTCCCAGTTACTCCCAGGCAGGATGCAAGAATTTTCTCATCCTTTGTAAGTTATCTCACCAGAGCTCTAGAGCTCTTGCAGTAGCTAAATCTCTCTCTTTTTTTTTTTTTTTTCCCCTTCAGTCTGTCATTATTTAGGGTGAGATTTTGTGCATTTGAAAAATGTTTTATTATGTGAGTTTCCCTTTGGGAAGTCATTGGGATTACTTAGAGAGTTAAAGGCTCTGTTCTGCGCTGTACTTGTACAGGAGCAGGCATTGCTGTTCATTGGAGTCCTCTGCAGCCTGCAGTCAAAACCAACATAAACTGAGTTTGAATAAATCAAGACTGACAGACGAGGACTCCTGTTATGAAAGTACCCAGCCATGAGGCTATAGCATCATTTTAATAAACTTTTCTTTTGCTTTTCACAGCAATTACTTTTTTCTTCTTAAAAGGCAGATAAGAAGAGTCAGCCAAGACTAAAAGTGTTGGCAGATATAGTATTGTTGCAACATAGACAGTAATATTTATTTCCACTTGTTTGGCACTTCATAAAGAAGTATCTGTGTCATCTCTGCTCCAGGAAACTCACAAGATTATGTGCTATAATGGAGTAATGGAGACTGGGGCTCTTCATAGGAAAGGGACCGGAGAAAATCACATGTATTTATCTTCATAGTTTCTCTAACCACCCATACTCTTTCATATGTCCTGTTCTTAATAGATTGTTCTTTATCTCTTGGATTGGTATTTTTTTAATAAAGTCAAACAAAAGATGGGGCAGGTTAGCTGTGTTTGATATCCTAGATATTAAAAAGGACAAGTAGAGACCAGACATGGTTACGATGGAGCAATGGTAGGCAGTAAGGGATTAATTTAATAGCCTTTGCTGTGCAGGGGTGAAGTAGAGAAAATACTTTACTTTAGGCAGAACTTATCAGAACAACCTATTGGATAAATTTATAGATATTGAAATGGTCTGGTGGAAAAAAAATATGGTATTGAAGACCTCTGTGTTTGATTTCTAATGATCGCTCTCTCGTGGGTCACTTGTAGTATTTTAGTGAATGCTCAACATTAATTGTTGTTCAAGGAGCAGCTATGAGTCCCTGACAGTTGCTTTCAGTACCACAGGAAACAAATAAGTAAATATTCTGGATACACTTTCTCAGTATCTAGTCAGAAACTCCTCAGTTATCTAGGAGTATTGGAAGTTATTTGAAAATATCATGTGATACCTCGAGTTTTGCCTCCCTAAAAGTAGGAATTACAGCTTGGCAGCTGCACTACCTGTTACGCTTAAACCTCTGTGATATTTATCTGGTGTTCATATTACAACGTCATTAACGCTGTAGAAGTTGTTGTTGCAGGTAGAGGAACAGCTTAGACATCACTATTTTATAAAGCTCCCTAATACTGTATACCTGACAGCCTAGAGAAAACCAGGACATTCTCATTTATTCATGACTGTGTTCATTTTGCATTTAATATTCTTGAACATTCAATAATTAAGCAGCATTTGGGCATCTTTAAGCTGCAGTTTCCACTCCCAAATGGGTCGTGCGCTTTAATTCTGAAGCATCCTTTTTTGTTCTGGTTTAGTAGAATTTATCATTTTTTGGAAAGTATTAATTTCCATTTTGTGATAAATTGTAGACTTAAACGACAAGAAAATGACCAAAGTTACCTTACACAACTTGAAGTAGAAAAAGTAGCTTGTCTGTCCTTATACCATCTTCTGGAAATTAGTGTATGCATGGCATCCTCAAATATTACTTAAATATTCCTTTATTCTTAAATAGCCTTTTATTTATATTTCCTCAAAATTAAAGAAACCTTGGTCGTCTTATCTGAATATTGGGTTTGTTTTAAACAAGCAACAAAATCAACCAAACAAAAAGTGCCCCAAAATCTTGAAAACGAAGTAAAATGTAGAGAGATGATAACTCTGTAGCACTGTAATACTGTTGCATTGAACTTTCTGCATTAAGATTGTTACTGAATACTTTTTGCAATCATTTTGATCAGTGACTGATCTCAAATAATCAATAGTAAACCAGTCATATTAATGCACATTTTTTAAAACAAGACATAAAGTGTTGAATACTTAAATAACACAGATTAATAGTACATTTTTACAAGTCAGTGAAGAATAGTAAAAATGCAGGAAAATACTTGAGATTCAGGGTGTGTATATATATTTTTTTTTCATCAGGTCTAATTGCTGTAGACATTTACAGTACATTGACTGTCAGGGCCTGTCGAATGTGTGATGTTGAAGTGCTATTTCTCCTGCTCTTTTTGAGGACTGGTTTCTAAGTAAGAAAAACATACACACACCCTTGGAAATTCCCAGATCACCAGCAGTGGATAGCATGAGAGATGATCATATGAAAGAAATCTTTCTCTATGTCCTTTGTATTTGTTTTTCGTTTCATGTTGAAATTACTGTCAGAAGAGTTCATGTGGGTGAATGTGGATTATTTTAAATGCAGTTAACAGTGTTATTTGAACAGTGAGATTTGGAAATAGGAAGGAATTTAGTAATTTTAACTGAAGACCTAGACTTCTTGTTTTCATGATGATAAGAATATTTTTTCCAGGAAATCTTAGTGAAAATAAAATCAGTGTTCCACCGAGCAGAACTTTATATTAAAAATGATTTCAGAAGAAACTGTTTTCAAACTGCGTATGCTTTGGGATGCACATTTGTTAACAGTCTATTGTTGATATTAAGTTAACTCTTAGCATGTCGTCAATATTTATCTTTTAAAAGAATGAAACATATGTAAATTTTTTGAGCTGTTCACTGATTTCTGCAAAGTAAATATTTAGCAGGAGCTGCATTTCAGTTTAAGCAGTAATAAGTATTCATAAACTGTAGATGATTTACTGTTACTTCAATCTAATTCTTCTAGCTAAAGGAAATAGTTGAGAAAACGATGCTAATATTTTTTGGAGATGTGGTTCTGTTCAGTGTAAACATAGCGTCTTACTTTGAGCAGTCTGGGGTATTTCTAACATTTACTTTATAAGGGCTGGAGAAATATCTGAAATAGGTCAAAATGTGAAGGAAGAAATGTTCATATTTCCCCTCCCCAATCTGATAGAACAGTTTCCAATAGGAGGGAAGTTTGCTTTCCAAGTTCACCCTTTCACATTTACAAAAGTTTGAGTGCATCACTACAAAAAATGTGGTCATTCATAGAGAAGGAAAAGTTCTACAGGTAAAGGGTAAGGCCATGGATATGAGATTTTTTTCTTTGGTTCAGAGTGAGTAGCCTCGAATCATTGGCATGTGCATTGCATTTGCTTTCTGATTCATGGAGATTAACAAAGATTTTAATCCAAATGACAGCTGTAGTTTACTTAATTCTTGTGTAGAAGAAGAGATGTAAATATAATCTAATTAGAAAATCTCATTTTATCTGTTAACTAATTTCTCTTAATTATATAATTGATGTTTGTCACCTGTTAATTTATTTTGTCCTGTAATCCAGTGTATTTAGTGACTTAAAATAGCATTGCTTCAAAGAGTATATTAAAAACCCTGTAATATGAATTATTCTTGAACTTGCAGAGAAGAAAGATTTGGATAATGTGAGGGAAATCTAGAAATGGAAGATTTTCTCATGAAGATAGAAGGTTTTAGGTTTTAGCTTTTTTGGGGTTGTTTTTGGGTTTTTTTTTTTTTTTTTTTTAATGGGATCAGTCTAGATTAAAAAAAAAAAAACCCAAGTATTGCTGGCTAAGCTTTTTTCATGAGTTGTATGAAGAAGGAACAAATTAATCTACAGGAAAAAAAAGCATTGTCTCAAGACATCGTTACATGCACTTACAAGAAGAAACAAATCATTTCCCCACAGTATTAAAAAGTCCTAACTGGAAACATAAATCCTAGTACCTTTTACCCTTTTTAGGTTATCATTATCTTAAGAGGTAGGCTGATAATTCTTTGTATCTAAAGCAGAAAGGTTGCTCCTGACTGGAAGGATCTTGGCACTGAAAAGAGAGAAAATGTCCAATTTTTACATTAGAACCAGAGATGCCGTATCACGGCTCAAAAAAATGAGAGAACTGTTCACATACTTCAGTATTAATGAGAATATTGGGATAATATAGAACAGTGTCAGTACAGTCAAGAAGGGGACCCTTAACTATAAGAGGGATATAGTTGCATTTACAGATTATTAATTTGTGTATTTTACTGCAGCAAAATAAAGATTATGGTAGTGGGATAAAACCAGAATAAAACTTAGCAATTAAACAAACCTATTCTCTGAAAATCACAAAACTGATTAACTTTGCTGACAGTACCTATTTTTCAGTAAATACATCATCTGAGCTCAATGGTGACATTTGAATCTTGGTGCTTCTGTGGGAGAATGATGCTGCTTCTGAATCTTTTAAATACGCCTGAACTCCCAATATATGAGACAGGTTGGAGTAGCATAACTCTGCTGCTTCCAAAGTCGCTTGCTGTCTTTGCTTTTGACGATATCTGTTTAAGTGTTATTGGTGGTTAGAAGATGTGGCTGTTCTTTGGCAGTTCAGTGGAAAAGGTACTGAAACCAAGCAGGCTTAAGTAAAGATCTGGGGATTTTTGTTCTCTCGCATCCAGGCACAAGTGTGAATTGGGATTCGTCAGTCACTCACTCTTCTGGCCCTGTTAATAACCCAAGAACATCTGAGGTTTATGCTTTTATCCACAAGTCACAACTCTTAAGCTGAAAATCTGTAGTTTCTATGGCATCACTTCCAAAATGTTCTGAATTAGCCAGTTACAGTTACCATAGTTCACCATATGCCTCAGCTCATTTTCTCATTGCTGGAGAGCTGCTTTTCGAATAGGAAATCTTGCATGACTTTCAAGAAGGGATAATTAACAAGGAGGGTAAATACCTGTGTGTGAATCTGTGCTGAGCTAAGTGGTACTACACCGATTAGTAAAGGTTCATCAGCTATCTCATAAATATCTGCAAAAGCCACAGTCATAGCACCATGGATGTATTTTTAATGCTGAGTATGTAGTAGTATAGAATGTAGTAATGCTTCATAGCCCACGTAGGATGCCACAGTTCTAACCATGTGACTAGAGATGTCTTAAGTTTAGCTTTACAAAAACTGTTTGAACTTTGGTTATGAGGTGTCCCAAGTAACCAGATTGTTATGTTAAATAGTATTCCACTAGTCAAAAACCCCATAACATCATACCAATGTGGTACCAGGAAGGTAGAACAAACACAGGAGCCTGTTGTGCAAGATTAGGAACTGGGGCAAGATCAGATGCAGAAATTGTTAATGGAGGACAGCAGAAGTAAGACCACTGGCTAGATAGGGGAGAGAGGGGACAGAAGGACAAGTCAAGGCTAGAATAGAGTTGAGCAGAAATTGAACAGTAGTCCTAAAAGATATTCTGACTCCTCTAAAAGCTGGGTCAAGGCACCAGTCAGGGCCAAGGCCTGCTAAGTCCATTAGTCTGTTTATCAGGAACCACTTGTAGGTGCAATTCTGAGAAACTAGTTAAAGTCCCAGGCCCATTTATGACAAGTCGTAAATCAGAATGATGACAGTTCTTCCCCAGACTCTGTGGAAGTGGTCTGTGTTCATTTGCAAGGACAAAATGTGAGGTAAGGGTCATAAATATTTACTGAATATAGTTGACAAGACTATGCCTGGGCCAGGAACAAGATACAAGTGCTTCAGCAGGGAATCAGTTGAATAAAAGAATATTGTCTTTTAGAGTGGTCTGACATACATTTTTGTCTTTTGTGGGAGTTTGGCATTAAAGTCAGACTCAGCTAGAGGAAATACCAGCCGTAGGTTACTCTTCCCCTGTTTCTCTTTTCCTTTGCTTGGAACTGAATTGGAGGAATAGGTTTACCTGTCAGTGGTGGCAGCAGAACTACAAAAGAATCCTGTCTTTGTGATGAAAGGTTAGATGAACTGTTATAAGAAGATTTCCATATGATGTTTGCTAGTCTATAAAGCTGTAGATGTAGGTTGGTGTTATATTCTGACTGTCTTCTTTAGGTGAGAAGCTTAAAGGTGTACCCTTTGTTAAGGGAGATACTAGGAAGGAAAATAAAATTACATATTTGTCTACTGCCAGTTCCTTAGCTTTCTTAAGTTTGGAAGATGCAAATATAGTGCATGAGATCATACACATTGCTAAGCTTTAACAGAGGGTTATTTGTAAATTCTCTTACAAAAAAGCCTTTAATTCATTCATTAAAATAAGCCAAATCTGTGAATCTTGTAGATGCGTACTTTTGGAGAAATTTAAGGTATTTAAAGAGAAAGCCAGAAATTATCAATCACTTCATCATAAACATATGAGAGAAGTGGGTGGGTTTTAATGCATTTGTCAATAACTTTTATTTTTAACTTCCAGGAAATCTGGGGAGAAAAAGAAAGTGAAAGAGAATGGTTCAGTTTTGAAAGGATAATTGAGGGAGTGGTTGGGGAGTAACTGCTAATAGCAGGCCATCAGAAGGTCAGTGACCTTGATGAATTGAATACTTTTGTATTGGAACAAACCATAGAATTTGTACCTAACCTGGGAGGAGCCTTCCTCCATTTGTCCTTGTAAATGGGAGTTGTGTCGTTGGAGTCATGCCAGAGTAGAACTGCTCATTCATTATCACCACTTAAAGCAAATGATCATAGCCCTGTGGCACATAAAATAACGAGTGTAGCTCCCATTTCGCAGATATGAGGCATATATTATGCTTCACATATGGTCAAATGTGCGGTGGCTTTTGGAAAAGCTGGAAAAAATTACTACAATGAGTAAAGCTCATAAGGAAACAATTCAGAGAATAGGAAATTTTGTAATTGGAACCATAATTAGTGACTAATGCAGAGCAATACATACGCTTAATGAAATAGGATAGGATTAAAAGACAATGCTAAATTTATTCAAAGCCTAGCATATGTTCTCATGTGAATAATTTTAGATGTATTCCTAATCCTATTAGTTTCATCTTTTCGTTCCACTGAAAACTAAGTTTTTAAGTGGCAATTTTAATTTGAATTAAAGCAGGCTTCTCTAACTACTAAGAACTCTACCTCATGCTATTCCTAATATACATTATGAAGGTGTTCTGCACTGAGGAAGTGAAAGAGATGGTGCAGGGTTCTTTCTGTATCTCAGTAAGGCCTGGCAACAAATGGCATAATAAACTAGCTGTTTTAATAAGATGGAATAAAAAGAGGAATACAGGTATCAGGTGAATTTTGTGCCCCATCAGTTGCTGTGAACCTCATGTGCATCTGGCACTGGATGGACCCAGCATGGATTTTCTCCTGGTGTGCTGCACAGATCCTGTCCATGGAGAGGTGCCTTCTCCCTCCCATACCCTGGTGCCTCTTGTCTTGTGTAGAAACAAAAACATGTATTCCTCCTGATAAGCTGGAAGGTTCTTTGATAACACCCAGCAGCACACAGCACAGGCTGGTTTAGGGCTGTCCAACACCTTCCCTTACCCATGCTCACAAATGGGCTTTCTGGGCCAGGCAAACAAGGACTACTGCATCAGACATGCCTTTTCTGAGATCACTAGGTCCTTGAGTAAAGTGACTTCCATGAGGCTCCCAATACAGAAAGTATAACATATATGATAATATATATAAATACTGTGCTGTGGTGTATTTCACTGTTTTTATTTTATAATTCCATCATGCATTGTGCTGAAACAACTGAAATGCTGGCTGTAAAATTGCATTGCCATTTTCTCTTCCAGAATCTTGAAGGTCATTTCTATAATTGTCAGAGAATTAGTAATTATTTGGATTTGAATGAATACTTATGAGTACTTGTATATTGTAAAATATTCCTTACCTAGTAATTTTTGTATTAACCATTCTTTTGTGCATTCTTTTAAGTAGTGAAATCTGTGATGCATTAAACGGATTTTATAGAGATTTTTATTTTATGTATTCATGTGTTTTTCCAGTAATAGAAGTGAAAAACCCAGAAAGGTATATGTGATGCTGGAAATCCCTGGGTTCTGGTAATTATTGATCCACAGGAGATGTCTTCATCTGATTAGAGAGGTAGCTGAATGGAGAAGGGAAGCTGTATGGAAACAACATTCTTTTTTTAATAAAGATTTTAAAGATTTAAATAAAAATAAAAAGAAGAAAGTCCTGGTTTGTGTTAGGAGCAAACCAAACTTCTTTTAGACCCTGGGTCAAATCACCACAGGTGGATACTGTGGCCAGCAAGAGTTCACAGCAGAATTTTAGTCTCTCCTGAGGTAAGGTTGCACAGCTTATTGCAAGTGGTGGTTGGAGGTTGCTCGTCCATTTAATGCATAAATTATGCTTTTATCAGTAAGCAGCAGGGTAAATTTCTTTCCATCTTCCTTAATCTCTGAATACACAGTTATTTGTATAAAATATATTTGTGTGTTTGAGTATAAAACCCCAGCATATCCTGAATACTGCCTATATTTAATATTCTACTTTGCCTTTGAAATAATTAAAAAGGAAAAAAAAAATCCTCTTACAGTAATATCTATCAAGTTGTTATTCATGACATGATGTATTGTCTCATTTATGTGACAATCTTACAGGAAAAGGAAATTCTTTTAAACTCTTCATTCAAAAGTGATTCTTCTTCCTTAAGCTCCTTCTTTCAAATTTGCCAACCTAAAGACACTTCCAGACACAAAAGTCTAATTTTACAAGCCTAATCTGTTTTAAGTAGTGAGCTGTTCTTTGAAGAGTTTAGTTAGTGTTTTGTGGTTTAGAAAAAAGCGTGTCAGCAGACTAGTATTATTACTTGAGATTATTTTCTCCTTTCCTTTATACATGCAAGAGAGATACTTGATCATCAATCCTACTAAATTCCGTAGAAAGGACCGTAGTGCTGATGTGTCTGTGTGGAGAAGAGCACAAAGTGTGTGCTGCAGTTAGAGCTGAAACACAGAGTTTTTTGATTTCTTGGGGTTACAGCAAAAGTGTATCTCTATTAAAAAATGTTGAATTTCTTTATAGTTGATCTTGTGAAGAGCTCTCACAGTGACATGAGACCAGGAGTGAGCAAGGGTCAAGGAGATTCTCTGCCTATTTTTTAATAGCATGTTAAGAATTACCAGTTGGAAACTATTGAAGAGACCAACAGAAATACAAACATTATTCTACAGTCTGCAACTTGTTAAATGATGAGGCATCTAAATTAGAAAGTGTTTTAAATATTACAAATAAAATAACAACTAAAAAAATCTCATTGCAATTTAAATTTCTTAAAATAATGAAGATTTAGTCCAAGCTATTAAATGATCCAGATTTCCTCTGGGAAAATATATTTAATTTAATAGGCAATGATAAGCTTTCTCTTTGTTTTAGGAATCATTCTGTATATTTAATAGAAATTATAATCTTGCTGGAGACTTCTGAGGAATAGCCAAGAAAATCAAAAGCAGAATAATCATTTTCTGTCAAGGTACTTGGCATTTTTAGAGAAAGTTGATGTGACTCAATTTGATCACTTTGAAGTCCTATAGGGTATTTCATGCCTCTGAAAATAACTGTATATCTTACCAATAAGAAAGATGTGTACATGTAGGAGCTGGAGATACATTTTGTCAGCAGCATCAGTACATTGTATTCAGTCTAAATTTCACCTACTGCCCTAGATGGTTGATGAAGGAAGCAATTGCTTCTGAAGTTTAGAGAAGCTAAGTAACTGACACACTGCTGTGCTTACAGTGCTACAGATATGGCTGCAATTACTGGCTCAGAAGCCAGTTGTCATAGTCATAATCCTACATAGTTTAGGACTAGATCTCTACAGCAGATAGTTTTGGGTTACCTCTTGGTCCTTTGTGGTGCTATAAAAATGTAACTGTTATTTTGTATTTAGGGATATTTTGGAAGAGTTGGAAATAATATGGAGGCATTGCAGCCTACCAGAGTGGTGTTTGTATGGCTGGAAATGGAAAACATACGTTCCATTGCTGAAGGGATGGTGTGAAAAAGTGTGGAAGGTGACTGAGGGTGCAAAGCCAGGTCTCATGGTGTTTCAGAACTGTGCGTGTTAGAGGGAGGTGTATTTGGGGATGCTGTCTGCCGTTGATGATCCCCCTGATGGATGCTCAGCTGCTGTTTTGGAGAGGGACAGATCAAAACCAGCCAAAGGAGTAGAGTATCACTGAAGTGGCATGAATAGTGAAGGATCCAGTGCCTGGCCTCCCTGGCTGGCTGCCTGTTCATTAGTGGAGATATACCACCTATAGCAAGTCCTACATTAGGCACCATGTTTAAGCACATCATTTGAATAAGTAAGTGCCTTATTCAAGAGTCTAGTGACTCTGTGTTTCTTTTATAAGGAGAAGTGTCTCTGGAAAGTAGCACACCCTAATTACAAACTCTGTCAAATACTTCTTATTTTCATGTAACTGTGCTACTAGTAATGAAACTACGCTATTTGGAATAAATATTCTAGCTGCATTTTTGTTAAGACTATTCCGTGTTTAATGGGAATGTTTGGTTTTGTCTTTTTTCCCCCTGCAGCTGTGACTCTGAAAATAGGTATCTTGGAAATCCACTTAGGGGAACATGCTACTGTGAGTACTTATATTTTTAATGTTCAGTACCTAAATGCTTTTTACATATTATGTTATAATTTCATTTCCTTAGAAAACCAAAATATTTTTCTTAAGATTTTCTGAAGTTGGGCATGTTGATATTGTGACTGAAAAATAAAATGCTCCACTGGGCTTCTCTGTTACTTTATCCGCCAGCATGAAAGTTAAAGTCTACTAGAAATTGATTCCTTATGCCTAGGTTAGGGGGAATGGGCAAGCCATTGGGTTATTCTCTCTCTGTACCTCAACATATGTGAATGAAAGGGATAAATGCTTGTATCATTGTTTCTGAGACAGAATTAGTGGTGGGGAAATGCAAAGATACTAAGCAGCACTGCATTCGGGGGATGTTTTGAATGGTTAGGCAGTCTTTCTTCCAGGGACAATGCTATACAGCTGCTCTCCAGAGTACCATAAAATGATACTGTGTCTCCATGTTCTTATTGTTGTACATAAGGTGCCTCTGGCAAAGTTACTTTAAAGCATTACATTTTCATAGTCATAGTGGAAGACCTGAAGGGATGAGGATGCATATTACTCATGCGCAGAAATCCCTTAGTGAGCTGTGCCAATTTTGTTGTGCCAGTATCAATGCTAAATAGTAATTTTAATCATCATAAAAACATGTTGAATATTGGAGAACAGTATTTTACTTTTTGCAACTTTTCCACATACCTGCTCAATGTCTGACAATTGGATCAATTTGTCTACAGCGTCCTAACATCATCCTTGCCTGAAATTTAAATTTACACAAATACGTATCTCTGAATATATTTATATCATTCATTCTGAGTTTTGGTCTTTTAGCATTTCATTGTAGAATGTATACAGAAGCTTCGATTTAGGATCTCTTTAAGGCATCATTTACCTAATAAACGAATGTTTCGTTTTTTACTAATGTTTCTTTTATACCTTAAATGATTTGCATCTGCAAGGTATGTTTTACAGAGCAAAATAGACACATGCTGCATTACAGATGCTGACATACACCTAGGCCTAAAACATGTACTCTTCTTGCCAGGCATTAAAGAAACGTGGTGTGGGTTGTTGTTTTTTTTTGTTCTTACAGGCAGGTTAGGTTTCAATGGAATTCTTTAAACTTGAATACTCCTTAAAACTGTGTTCTAAAGATACTGTCGATCAATAAATTCAATTTCATTTGTTATTTATTGCATAAGAATTTTTTTTTGTTTTAAAACAAATTTCAGTATTCAGAGGAATTTAACTTTTATCTAGGAATTTTATAAATCTTGTAGATTTAAAGCTAGATAATGGGTACACAAGAAGCTCATGCTATGAAGAGAGTGCCTTATACGCTTTTTGATATGTGTACCAATATTTATTTTGTCCTTTACAAATAAATGTTATTAAATTTGAGGGGCAGAAAAGAAATGACAATAATGAGATTTGTGGACCTCAGGCACCTCCGTGAAAAAACTTATTTTTTGCCATCATGTTGCAGGTTGGCTCTATAAATCATGTTGGAGACAAATTGAGCTATATTCAAGATACCCTTTCACCTTTTACTCACTACTATTATTTGTCTTCTGTCAGATTTCAAAATAGTTTGAAGATCTTGTTGTCTTAGAATGATAAATCTTCTTTTAATACTTTTAATCATTTAAAATAGTGTATATAAATGATTTTCAGAGTTACTTTATCTGGAGGTGATAAGGAGCCTGTGCTAATTCAAAATAATTGAGTTCTTTATTTCTTGCATTTGGTGGCTGATGCACCATAATGTGAAATTGTTAATTTGTGGATAACTGACTGACCTCAGATTTCAATGACAATTGCTTATCAGCACCATCCATTACCTGCTAAATCATGTATGAAAATATATATCTGTCATAAAGAGATGTTCCAATTTCTTATCTACAGATGTATTTTAAAATATGGCTGTACCATGGACTATAAGAAAATATTTTGCTTTTGTATAAGGCAAACATTTGGGTGGTATTTTTCTGTGTTTATTTCAGTACTCTGTAAGAAACTTTAGTCACTTTTACTGCTACTTCTCCTTGAAGTGAAGAATATTCCTACTTTTACAGCACAGGAATAGTTATTGCTCAGGAGGGAGGAAAATACGAAACATAAACAAATTGCATACATTTATGAGCAGTGTCAGGTTATGAGAAAAATTCTAGACACATTTGTTTCTCTGTCTCAGAATCAAAAATCAGAGAATGGTACGAAAACAGGAATACAGCTTGTAATTTGCTCTATGGTTGGGATTTTCTTCAGGAAAGCTTTTAGCCATGTGCCTGAATTTAGACATCCTCAAAATTACCATTTTTAAGTGTTCAAATTTTGTATTTTTTGGCTTTTCTTTTTCACTTGTGGAAATACTGCCCCAAAGTGCAATGATTTCCTTAGCCAGAACCTTAGAGTTAAGTCCTGAGGGTATGTCCAACTTTTGTCTGATATTGGATGACATCAATTCTTCAGCAGCAGAGTATGGGTTGAGAATGCTTGTTGCCTTAGAGTAACTTCCTGCAATTTGTGATACTGTGAATGCCCACTGCCCGATAGAAGTTTAGCTGGTTTCCTCTCTTTCAGCTCTCTTCCCAGTTTTCCTAGTTCTTGCATCGTCCTTTCCTCCCCCTTGCCTGTTATTGCCATCTTCAAGCCTAGGAAAGAGAATGGACTGGTGATGATGTAGGTACTGGTGTTAACAACAGTAGACTATTAATTTAAGCTAGTAAGTAAACTCTCAAGTTAGCCAGTGAGATAGGACCGATAATTTTAGCTTCTTCCTTGTTTCCTTTTGTAGTGCTATAGGAGAGTAAACAGAATACTGTACATGGCTTATGTTGTAATTGGATAAGTCAGTCAGCACAAATGAAAACATGGGAAAGCAGGTCTAGAATGATCACAAAGAATGAGACTTATATAGGAAGTAGCATACTGCAACACTGCAGGGACTTCTAAATACAAATACTATGCCAAAAGAGAAAGTAGTGAAGCCATCAAGTCATAGAGATAACAGGAACAGTTTGTTAAACATCAGGTTCATTCTGTTACAGCATTTGAAAACATGACAGTACTGGATGTGAGTAGTTTTTCTACTTTAAATTATCAAAACTTAATAAAAGTAGAGTAGGAAATGCGTAATAGTGTGTGCAATAGTGTAGTATCTAGGATGTGTGAAAATTGTCACCCATTGATTCTATTAAACCTATTTTTATTTCATGACTTCACTGTATTGAAAAAGTAGAGAGAACAGACTTCTCCAAGTAAGAGAATAAGAAAATGCTTCATAGATATAAAAGTTAGAAAAAGGTAGAATGCATAAGAATGCATGAGCAGCTGTGTGATAGTCCATCTATTCTAGTACCCCGTTGTCAGTAGAGGCTGAATATGAATGCTAGGGAAAGAATATAGCAAATGGACAAACAAACAGTGCTGTTTCTCTCTTTACCTCCAACAATTTGCAGCTCAGGAACATTTTGTGAGGCAGGATTTCTTGATCCAAAAGTGTCTGATGTGCCATTGCTTAGGAATAGCAGAGGAAGTTTTATGAAAGATTTCTTACACATAATAAAAAGAATATGAATACAAAAGAAAGCTTCATGAATTTAAAAGCCACAGTTCTGTTTGTCCATGTAAATATTCTTGTAGATTTGGTATAAGTCTGCTTCTGGATGGTTTCTCTGTAATTCTGGTAGGGAGGCTCTGTATCCCAAGGCCTTTCTGTCGAAAGCCAATCTTTCTGTGAATGATTGGAAGCTAATTCAATCCGTATAAATGAATTCTGAGTGGAGGCCAGAGGTGGTTATGCAGCTGACTTATGCATGTACACAAACCATAAATATACCATTTTGTCAAGATGCATTCATATCTGTTGTTGCTATTGTTTTTTGGTATCTCAGCCAGCATGATGTATAACAGTGGCACCTAGATAGCAAAGTATGCATCCAAATGGCTGGATTAGTTCTTCCGACATCAGCATTAGAAATACATTGTTGTTGGAATCAGTGCTTCTGGGTGTAAAGAAACATGCAGCCAAAACAGATGGGTTTAGACTGATTGGGAGGAATCACTGGAGTAAATGCCACTTCTGTGATTTTGATCTGGGTTATATACAGACACAAAGCTATAAATCATAAATGGAGGAATAGCTAACCAGTGTTCTAGAGAAAATGAGAGTTTAAATTTAAAAGTCGTGGTTTATTACTATACAGAGGGTGAATTATAGGCTTGCTAAAAACCACTTGTTTTGAAAGGATGTGATACTTTTCTTCATAAACTCTTAGATATCTATATTGCTAAGGTAAAAGTCTTTCCAAAATGTCTGTTTTACGTACATTACTTTGAGTGTCATGCTTTCAATGCTATGTTTTAAACAAGAAGTACAAGTGATAGAATCTAATACCACTACACGCAAAAGCATACAACAAATCAGTACTGTGAGTGTAAACTGCATTGTTTGCCTGCATAGTTGTTAGAATTCCCAGCTGAGTACTCAAGTTGCCTATTCCACTAAGAAATTTCCTAGCTAAGACCAATCTAGTACAAGGTACGAAAATATAGTTGAAAAAATGCATGTGGATTTAGATACTTCTGTTTCTTATTCCCTTTTACCCTATAAGAAATAATGTTTAGAAGCATTTTTTATTATTCCTGGGTACTATCATCAGCAGTGAAGAGAGGGAACAAGTAGTTTCTCCATTTGGTTCTGCAGATTGGTTGTTCTTTTAAAATAGTCAGCAGTAGAGTGTTGCAGGGCAGCACACTTTAGTATATGAAACTTTCAGCACCCTAGGTCTTCATCTTTACAGAAGAGTAGACATAAAAAACTTCTGCAAAAAAAAAAAAAAATAGTTCTAGGGACAGATGGGTGCTGGTTTGGATGAAACTTGGCTCTGGATGCTCTCAGTTTGTGAGTAGCACACTGGGATCTACCATAAATCAGTTCCTGGGCTGCTCCAGCCCTGATGCTTGAAATCTGTTTTATGCTTCCTTTTCCTCATAATTTCTCAGCTCTTTTCTTACATGTAGGATGCTGCTAAGAAAGAGTTGTTCCTGGATCTTAAGAAGTTAATATCAGCAGCAATTAGCTCAGAGCCCATTCTAAGGTGTGCCTGTCTCCAGTGCTGGGGGTACCACACTGTGACAGTACTCCCCTCCAAATAAGAGACTGTATAGCGCTGCACGGGGCTGAAGAAACATTGGCTTCCCTAATATTTCTCATCCTATACTGACATAATATATTGTTTTTTAACTTTGTTTTTTATAAAATAAATTGCAGGTTTTTCCTTTTAAAATTGCTGTGAACTTTCAGATCTGACAGCGAAGAGCACATTATAAGATGGTTGCATGCTAGTCAAGAAATACAAATATGGCCTGATAGCTGTTGAAACCTATAAGGCAACCTGCCAGTAAGAAAATACAATGTGAGTTTTGAGCAGCCTGAGTGTGTGCAGGCCAACATACAGGTCATGTATATGCATTCAGTGACTTAGAGCATGGCATCTTATATTGAAATGAAGAAAAATATAATATGAAATAAAATGTGTACTACAGGTATCCATAAAGCACTAGGTGGCAGACTTGCTATGCTTAGAGAAAAATTAAGCTCAAGAACATTCCAAGGAGAGTATTTTAGAAGATAAATAGCAAGCAGCAATTTTAATAAAACTGTTAGTGGAGATTTTCCAGATCTTTAAAAATTATGTTGAAACTTAAAGGGTATAAACAATAAATTTTAGCTATGAAAAAGGTGTTTATTTTAGTGGAGTTGTGAGATGTATAGCAGCCGTTAGATGCTTTGCTACTGATTTGTAGAATCCATGTTTTCTTTTGGGACAACATTAAACTAAATACATACTGAAGCTGTAAAACTCTCATGCTTGACTTAAAATAACGATTTCCACCAGTTGTGTCTAACACTGATTGACTTTGATACAGACTGAAGCAATGTTTAATATTTATCAATACAGTAGCAATAATGACTCACATTCTCTTTGGAATATATGGGCTTATACAAATAAATTCTATTTAAAAAGAAATCTTAATGTTTAAAGAGTCTTGTGGAACAGATTATAGTTTAAATCAGACAATTCTAGGATGGTTTGAGACAAGATTAGCCTCAACGAGCCTACCAACTTAGAACGCATAAAGAGCAACAGACAAATGGAGTCTTTGCCCTAAGCTAAAATAACCAAACTGTCTAAAATAAACAAACCAACTGTCGCCTTCCAGAGAATTAACACAATAACCACACCAAGAATCTGAAACTCCTAATTAAGTGTTATGGTCTCACCCCAGGCTCTGCGTACCCATTTGCCAAATGCTGGGTTGGCTTTGCAGCTTTGTTGGGCAGGCTAAAGAAACAGTTTTGCTGCCAATCATTTTCAGACTTTGCTGTGGATTGAACAGTATTTGCATGTATGTATTTACTTAATATTGGGGATTAGCTTTGTTTAACCCCCCCCTTTTTTAAACGAAGTTTATTTGCTTTCTCTGAAAGCTTTTGCTGATGTATCACTGACTTTACTAATTGGCATCCCCTTATTGATACTATTTAATACCTTTCGCCAAAGTAGACAAAGTCCTTGTAGTGACTTAGATATGCCACTCCTAAGTCAAAAGAAGATGCCACTACACTGGATAAACTAGCTTCCTAACTGCTAAGCAGAAGAAAATAATAGATAAACATACATTGTAATATATGCAAATAAAAGTGTGACCTATAGGCCTTCATCACCTGAGAGGCTGTTCCACAGGTTGCATAATTATTTTTTATATTGTTTATATTTGTCTTGCAAACATAGTATGTAGTATTAGAGTAAAATACCAATTACTATAAATTTACCTATTACAGAAAAATTTAAGCATGCATTATGATTATTTATGGAACTCTAAGTTTGAGAATCTGGATGAGGGAAGTGTGAGAGAGACTCGATGGCTTGGAAAATTCATTCAGAAGAAATACCTTGCTTTGTATGGAACTGTAGCCCATATGTGAAGCAGTTTTTTTAATGTGAAGGAAACTGATGCAAATATCTACATATGTACAATTATTTTGTCTGTATGTTGAGCTGGGTTTCATAGGGTTGAATACTTTCTGAATCCTTTTGCTTTATATGCAGTGTGCTGTGTCTGTTTGTTTCCCTAACCTGTCTACAAAGACAGAAGCTGTCACTCCTCAAACGCTCAGGAGACCTTAGAGCTCCCCAAGACTGGAGTTGCAAGAAGCAAATGGCACAGTAAAGGATCCATCAGTGTCCATTTACTTTCCCTTCTGACAGTGAAGGGAAAACCTTTGTGGTGGTTTTACACTTGCATTGGTTCCTGTGCTGACTTGTCAGGGAAAAGACAGAATTCTTGATCAGTGGAACTTCAAGGAACAATGTGTTCTGAAATCTTGAACCAATTGAAATAGGAAAAAAAACCTGCTCTGACTTCAGTAAATGGCTTACGGATTGTGAGAGAATTTGTGTTGATTCCTTTGACTGGGAGTTCTTGGAGAAACCTAGGTATTCCGTGTCAACTGGGGTACTGTTCTCTGCTTGCAAGTATGAAGCACTTGAGGATAGTTTTGCCTTTTCCATTATTACAGGCTGAACAGATAATGCAGTTGGCTAGTTATTGTTAAGGTATGCTCTTCACTTGTCTTGGGTCCTGAACCACCTCATCCTAGCCCACATATTTGTAAAAGTCAAGACAGCAGTCTCAGTTTTAGAGTTAGTGTTGTAAAGCCCTTGCAGAGTAGTTGAATGACAAGCTCTGTAAGATAGCTTAAATAAGTTGAGCGTCATTTCTGTCTCAAGATGATGACAAGATCTTAGGTTACATAAGCTTTAACAAATTTTCTATTAGGTAAAATGTGGACATTGTCACATTGTTCAGCTTTCTGACTAACTCAGCTCAATTTCAGCATACTATAAAGTAGCCTATGAGTCCTTGATACTAATTTATTGCCACTTTTCTTAGCTTGAATTGTGAATATTGTTTTAAAATACATTCCAGAAATATAACCCTTTGGCAGAAAAGTGTAATTTGCTAGTCACTTGATACAAAGTGTAATGCTGACATGAAATAGAAGAGCAAACTGTGAGAGGTCAAAAAGCAGCAGTATACATTAGCAAAATAGATACAATAGCAAACAAGACATTAAGGAAAAGTTGAAAAATGTTTCTGTCAAGGAATATCAGGATATATTGGTAGAGAAGTAATATATCTGTGTTTGATTTGTCTTTTTATGTTATGGGTAAATAAATATGCTTTACCGTGTTACCCCCTTAAGGAAATGCCAAGGCCATCAGAATAATTTTGTAAAAATGACAAGCTATGCAAAATGTGGAAAGAAAAATCTTAAAAGGGCAAAAATCTAACAATTTTTTCATCAGTAAAACAATAATTTTAGAATTCTACTCTTGTTGACTAGAAATAGATACCACAGGCTAGCAGATTTTCAAGTGTTAAAGGCTTTCATGGCGCTTTCATGGCATTAGGAATGACTAATGAAAGAGAGGTAGAGAGACACAGGCACAAGTTCTCCAGGGAAGCTGTGGCTGCCCCATCCTTGGCAGTGTTCAAGGCCAGGTTGGATGGGGCTTGGAGCAACCTGCTCTAGTGAATAAAGAGATGTTAGAATGAACAGCAGACTAAATGGTGGAAAGAGAAAAATGAAATTCATCTAGGGAAGACTACATCATGCAAATATGTCACCTACTTCATGTTCTTTGGAGAGGATTGCCTACCACATTATACCCTCCGTGAAGGTCAGGTATAGGTGATAGGAACAATCAGCGTTTTTCAGATACCAAGAACAAACAGACTGCCAGTATTTGCTATAGTTTGCTGTTCCTTTTTACATGATAATTCACTTCCTAAAAAAGCTGTGTCAGAATGTTTGTGCCTGAAATCTATCTCAAAGTAGTGGAATCTATCAGTTGTTCTGTATTAAACTAATCATCTGAAAAAAACCAAGCAACCAACCAAATGAACAAAAAGAACAATGAAAGAGGAAGAGGTTTATTCTGCTTGTGCGTTTCAGTTACTGGTACTTTCTTTCCATGGCCAAAAAAAGCCATGAATTAATGAAAGCACAGCCGTATCTAGTTCCTAGTTTATAGAAAAAATAGTGCTAGGGAAACAGAATATTTCTTTTAATGTCTAGCAGCTGTTTGAGGTGGAAATTGACTTTTCCAAGTCACTTTCAGAAAGCAGTCAGTGAGCCCTGCTGTGGTGGCCAAGGTTCCCTCTCTCAGGCGAACAATAAATCTTCTCTGAAGAGTGGGTGACTGTGGTGGAGTTGAGAAAAACAGCCTTTTGGGCTCCATTTCTTCTTTCCCTGTTCTTTCCATTTGCTTAGTTTCACTAGACAGTTTATTTTACGTGCTTAACTGCCAGCTCTACAAGTTAAATTTGTAGGAAGTGGGGAAGAGAATCTGGGTTTATTTTTTCCCAAGTTTGTCACTCTGTACTTTGTACTGAGGGTTGAAGTATTTCCTCCTGTATCTGTTTTAAAGGGTTCATAGTCTGGATTAGGCATTATTACAGATATGCAATCTCATTTGTGAATGTTTGGAATGTTAATATGCCATCAGTGGTCATTGCTGAATTGGCACTCAATTCTTAGCATGAGTAAAACCAGTGAGAAAGTTATTATTTAAATCAACAGATTTTACTTAAATATACCCAATGGTGTTTTAAATTAAAAGATGCTTGTGTTACATCTTCTTTATAGAGTTGTAATACAAAAGCATTTCTACTGTCCATTGTGCAAGTATGGCAATTTAGCATATTATATCTTTTACCATACAAGTGCCTGTTGCAGTTCATGACTTTAAGATAGAGGAGACTGCACAGCAAGGTATATGAGATGCATCATTTCTGTCTAGTATGAAGTGCATTTTTGCAGAAAGAGTTCTGGATTTATTTGTTATTAGAGGTTTTGGTTCTCAAAACTAACATGTTAAAATTGTTTGAGAAACAGCAAAGAATATCAGCAAAGTTGAAACATCTCAACTTCAATTTACATTGTGTATTTTGTACAAATCACATGGAGTCAAGCAACATGGGGTAAGTTCTGACATTTGGACTGTAGATTCAAGGTTTCTTAAGCAAAGTTCAACTAAATAATGAGAAAAAGGAAATAAGAGAATTTTGAAAATGTTGAGATATTACAGGAGCACCTACTTATCTTCGTATATTTATAGCCAGTTTAGGAAGTGCATGTTATGTCTCCTTGTAAGGCTGAATCAGCTAGGGGTTGCTCCTATGGCTGAGACCTGTGTTTAATTATTCAAGAACCAGGATAAAAACTCTGCTAATAATCCACATAGAAGTTATTGTGTGAATAACTTCTGAATCTTCAAAATTTATGTGAAAACTTGAGCATATACATGTATAAAAGCATAAACAGTTTAAAAATGTTATTTACACTTTTCCCGTGTCCATATTATGGGCATCAATCCAATCCATGTTAGCAATAAAAATCAATTTCTTTATTTTTAAAAGGAAACATATTACCCAATTTGTAGGGATTATAAAATAAACTGAAAGTTTTAGGGCAAGATTTAAAATAACTTTAAAATTTAACTGCTTTAATTAATTATATGACAAGAAACATCCCTCTTTGGCAATAACACATGAAGTCAATAATTTAATGTTTCTTACATGTGAAATTTCAGTTGTCAGAACAAGGAGATTGAAGATCTCTTCAGCGTGTATAGGCTATATTACTAGAGAAAAAAACAATTAGAAATAGGTTAAGGAGTGTTGATGCTAGTATATTGCAAAATGCTGTTGCATGGTAGAGTTGTAGTATTAATATGAGTGTTGTAAAGTTGGTGATGCATCTAGATCATTATGAAGAAAACTTCATGGAGAGATAAATTTTAATTTCTACCATAATATTTAAGTAAGACTTTTTTTCTTGGTTCTGTTTGTACTTTTCTCCCACTTTTCTAACACTGCAAGAATATTAACAAGAATTAAGGTATCACAATGAATGTCAGTTGTGTCAAAAGTTCGTTTCCTGAGCAGTCCTTACTATTAAATAATAACACTTATATCACAGAATCACAGAATCCCAAGGGTTGGAAGGGACCTCAAAAGATCATCTAGTCCAACCCCCCTGCAAGAGCAGGGTAACCTACAGTACATCACACAGGAACTTGTCCAGGCGGGCCTTGAATATCTCCAGTGTAGGAGACTCAATGTTTTGACTAATCATGATGCCTGTGCCATGAGCTCTGAAATGGTCCATCATCAGAAGCATCTAGACCTTTTCTCTAAAATTGATGTTTTAGTAACTGCCAATTGATGCACTCACTTTTCATTGCTTTTTTTTACTACTATTTTGATTGTAATTCTCTAGTTCATTGGTTTCCAAACTCCATAGACTGTGGTTGTAGGGAGATCTTGAAAAGGGTCTGCAGCTGTCAGACGCTGCAGTATTTTCAGTTAAGAGACTGGTGAACTATCCATGCAAAAAATAATACCTGTGGTCCATGGTTTAAAATACATGGCTGTGGTCCATGGTTTAAAATACTTTACGAATGTAGTCTTCAGTTTCTATGCTTAAAAGAACCCAGGTAACTGTACATGTTTGTCAGTTTTTAGATTTCAGCAACAAGTCTTTCCTTGCTCATCGTAGCATTGACATACCTAAGTATTTACTTCTATGACACTTAGATTGCAGTGCATCTCACCCACAAGCTTCTTAAAATGTATGTGTCCAGCCTTAAATAACCTTCTAGATATTTCCATAGTCAGTAGAGAGAATCAGGGGTTACTCACCTAAGCTCTGTGCATATCTTTCTAAGAACGACATCATCTTCAGAAAATTTTAGTCTATATAGAGTAAGCCTGTACTATTAGTGACATATTATATATATAGTAACATATTAGCTGAATAAAATTGTAACACAAGACAGCTTTTTCTGTATCTGGCCTTTCGTTATGATCAAAACTGACAACTTATTAGACCTGTCCAAATGGCAGCTGAAAATTTCAGAAGAGAAAACATTTTTGTTTAAAATTAGTTACCAGATTTGCTGTTTATGACACTAATCCCTGTCTTTTCATGAGCTTTTTAACCTAGTACTTTTTTCAATGTGCAGAAAAGAAACAATGACTTGTCATTTTTCAGTTTTCAAAACTTTGAAGTACTGTGAAATTCATTTTCACATGCCCTTTCTTTACATGGGAAAAGATGTATAAATAGTAAGTGCTGAAGTATTTTGAAGCTCATTCTGCAGTCTGCATTCAGCAAAAATGCAAGTTTTGCTTGTTTATAGTAAATGACTTTTTGTTTTCTCACAATGGACAAGTAATGTCAGACACCAACATATTTCAGTGTAACAATGAAAATGAGGCAGTGGATGACTGCTAGATACAGACAACAGAGGACTGAATCAGGCAGCTGCTCTGAAAGTTCAGAATAATTATCATGACTGAAAATAGGTCTGGTGGTAACCCCCTAACTTTGGTATAATAAAAGTAGAATTTATTTCGGTCACAAATGAATATGATTTATAGCATTTGATAATGGAACTTGGTCTCAAAAGCAGTGTGAGTTTTGCTGATGAAGAAGAATGTGAGTAGGACTGTTCTCAACAAACTGTTGCTGGAAATAGAGAACAATCAATAGAAAGAGCAGGAGAGAGACAAACAGCCTGTGCAGTGAGGAGGTGAGACTGTGAATTTTAGAATTGGCATGAATAGAGACTTCCCTAAATAGAAAAATGTGGGAAGACTGACTGTGATGGGTCTGATGTTGCAGTCATGAGGGAGGTTCTCACAACTTTAAGTGGTTTCATGAAGCTAAGATAGAACAGCACTGTTTTTGTATTCAGGAAATAGAAATCTTCTATTCAGAAAAAAAATTATATTCAGAAAAAGGTTGTATGATCATCAGGTTCTAGTTGGGACCTAGACAATGTTGCAAGTGGGTCTGGTTATATGGTCTGTTCGCATGGCTGGCTGACATACAATGTGGTCCTTTTGGGTTAGAACTTTTGCTGAACTTTCAGTGTTGGAGTCAAAATGCTAGACATATTTCTCAGAAATTCTGTATGCGTGTGAAAATCTTTTGCCATGTTGTTGAGTTCTAGAAATGTGTTTTAAGAAACTGTGTGACAAAGGCCATGGGAGAATGGACAGTGGCCAAAGTCCATGAATCTGTCCAGTGATTTATGGTTTTGCTCCTTTTCTGACAACCGGGGTTCATTCTTCCTTCTTTGCTGAGATGTAGTGAACTGGGAACTCTGCTGGAAAGATCTGGGGAATGGGAGAAGCTAGCTCAAGAGTGAAGTGGTTCTCTAGAGTTTACTCCAACCTGATTCTTAAAATTACTTAATAAAACCTTTTTATTGAAACAGACTGTTCAGGCAGTGGGTGCCAGGAAAGCAGAAGAATTAAGTTTGCTGGCAGAATCATTTTTGATTTGCTTCCTTATTAGGGCATGATTGTACAACTACTGATAACATGGCTACATACTATTTCCCAAGGAACTTTCCCTCTACAATGCACTGAATGGATTTTTAGGGAAAGAATCAGTGATAATGTAATGGAAAGATGAATGTATGCTCCTTTCCTGTTTTTTTTTTTTTGGTTTTTTTTTTTTTGTAAAAGTAGAACAAATTACAGTGAATGATGGAAGGAACTGTAAAATAGGAACAATCATGTGTAGTATTATATAACTCACATAATATGAAGAATCAGGCTCTAGGTATTTCAGAATGGTTACTCTTGATTAATGGATCTTTTTGTCCTTGGTCTTTTTGTTTCATTCCGTGTCCTATAAAATGAGACTAATAATGCCTGCTCATCTCTCAGTAATGTAACAAATTCATTAACTTTTCTGAAGAACTCAAACCGGTAGTGATGAATACTGTAGAAAGCCACATGAGAAACGAATGCTATCCTTAGAAAAAAGGGTTTGTGTAGTATGTATTAAATGAGGCATGGGCCCAACACCAAGTACTGAATGTAGAACTAAGTGTTGAATAGCTGCCTGTTAAATGAGCACTCACCCAAAAATAATCCACAGACACCCTTGATTGTAGTGGTTCTTTTTATAGTTTTAATATTCCTGTTTAATGTACCCTTTGAATATCTATCACTAATTTATATGAAACATATCCAATTTTTTAAAAGATTTTAGAAATAATTACCAATGTAATTATATGTTCTTAGGGAGTTGTAGGGCCACTCAGATGTACTGTAGTAGAATTTCAAGTCAAGATTTCTATCTGGACTTTGTTCTTTGAGGAACACTGGCATTTTAGAAAACACAAAAGTTTTCTTATAATACAAAAGCTTGAGTAAGGGAATAGGTTTGTTTCTTACTGGATATGAGTTTAAAATTCCCATATTAACCATATTAAAAGTCATAGGCCTTCATTAAAGAAAGAGAACAGTTTCTTGAAAATTAACAGCAATACTAAGATTAAATGATTGCTTTGAAATTTATTTTCCTCATTTAATTAAATGGCTTTCTTTGCCTAATTATTGTTTGTTCTCACATGCACTCATTACTAACATTTTGAATAGATTTTAATAACCTCTTTTGACTCTTGAAGCAGTCAAGGGTTTTGAAAAAATCAAAATAGAGATGTGAAAAGGCTCAATAACCATAAATCCTTGTTATATTTGACCATTGATGATGTCAGGATGGTATTGTAGTCTTATCTCCCAATGTTCTTTTTCTACTTCATTCAATAATTTTTAATACACAGGGAAAGCAATATGCCTTGAAACAGAAATTAGACTGTAGGAGTCCCCTCTCCCTGCTGAGTGCTTGTGTCATTTGACTTCTGGTCTCAGTCTCTGTGTGCAAATTGAATTTTCTTCCCATGCTGGTGTGAATCCTGTTGCTGCTTCTCCCTTGCCCACACTAAGGAGATGAGGCACCTACCCTGCTAGGCAAAAATAGGAGGAGTTGGTTTTAATACTGTCAAAAAGAAGGCAGCCTACAACGTTTTCCTGGTGAGAGCTCTGAAGAGGAGGCTGCACTGCAGTTACTTGGCAGCTTAATTGTGCACAGGACTCTGTAGTAGCTGTGTTTAGGGTGCACTGGGCTGACTCCTGGAGAAGCTTTGGCTCAGGAATACCCATCTGGTGGGTTCCAAATACTCTGTGGTGGGGAACTAAGATCTGAGCTGTGGACTCTGAGTTTCTATAGGAGGTTTCTATGTCCTCAAGAACTTCCCCTGTGAAACTTTAAACATAAAAGTTCAGGAAGTTTATAGATTATACTTCATTCTGTGTCTCTTTAACTTCCGTCTGGCTGTATCTTTTATCAGATTTGAGATGAGGGTCTGGGGCTGCGCATCTGAGCCAACAACACACTGGATATTTTACAGTCCAGCATGAAGTAGGAAGGGGTTATTGCTATTGTAAGAAAGTATTGTAAGTGGTTCTATCTCTTTCTGTAAACATTGGTTGTTAGTTTTATTTGTTAGGGCTTTTTTAAATATTTGTTTCAAAAATATTAAGTGGAAAAATGTAGATGTGGACGATTTTGATGACTTAGAAAAATGAAATACTGGCTATTAAGATTTTATAGAAGCAATCCAAAACTAAGATGAAATTGTCTTCTGCGTAGTTCCAAAAGTTTGGGGATAGGTAGAAGAGCAAGCTATTGTTAAAAAACAAAGAAGGTTTCAGTATACTGTTTTTCAGTTAACTTTTTTAAAAGTAAAAGAATGCAACACTCATTCTGTAATGTCATTACCATTTTCTCCACAGCTAAGAGTCTAGGTAGCTAACTACCTAGGTTCTTTGGAAAATCGTTATAGCTAATTGACACTTTGAATTTGAAATGTGTTGAGATTTAGGTTTAGATGAGGAAATAAATTTTGAAAAAAGGTGGGATTTGTGTTGTAGATATTTTTAATTCTTACAGAAAAATGAGTCACCAAAATGAACCACACAGTGTAGACAGTCAGGCATTTTATTCTATAAATCACTGAAATAATTCTATAACTTTCTGTATTTAATTTTTGGCTGTTAATGGCCATTGGTAATATTTTGATTGCCACCTCTTAGCAGTGATGGTGTTTGTTTTATTGTTGTTGTTGCTTGAATTTGTTTCATTTTCAGAATTCACCTGATTTTGAAAACAGTTTTAAAGTCTTATTTCTGTAGGTCAACCAGATAAACACTGCAAGATTGCTTTTATCAGGTGTTTTCTCATATGACAATTTGATTATGTTTAGTATTTGTTATCTTTGTGCTTTCATTGTCATCTTATGATACAATATAAATGCAGTGAGAGTTTTTTTAGTTTCGGTTTGTTTCCTAATTGAAGCAATCTGTTCTCTGTGTGTCTTTATAAACTGAAGCACTTGTACAAAGTCTCATAAGTTTATGTAAAGGGTGAAAATACTTAGAGTGGCTTTTTAACGGTTTAAAGTAGAAACAAATATACATTGGATAAAATCTCTGGCTTCTCCAAATTCACGATTGTAAATATATATGACAGCATGTATCAAGCAGGATACACGGAATGTTCTTTAAATAGGTTTTTCTACATTTAAGTGTAATACCTTTGTCTATTATTTAAATATTTCAAACATGTTGTGCTCTTACAATGAAATTTTACTTTAATTTTGTATTTGTTTCCAGGCAAAGGTGTCTAGGCTGAACGGCACTATGAAATATGATGTGATGTAGTGTGTAACTGCTTAGTCTGTTTATGTGAATTTGGGATATATTGGCATAGATTATGTTTTAGGGTTATGTTCCGGATGCAGCTTGGCAGAGGGAAGGAAAGCTATTTTGCCTGCTGCGGTCTGCTGAAGGTGAAGCCTTCTGAAGGAGAGGGAAGTGATACTTTCCCAGCTGTGGGATACATGTAGGGGAAGAGTGTCATAAGGTAAAGCCTGAAACACAGGGATTAAGAAAAGTGAGACAGACAGCATCAGGTTACAATAAATGGGCTTCTTTACAATCCCTTTAATTTCTACTCTCACATTAAATTTCCCCTAAAGTTCTTCTAATTTATATTCTAATAAAATGTAGCTTTAGAGCCTTCCAGACATTTGGGATATGTAAGTCAAGAATAGGTCCAGGCAAATCTTTCTTGAAGTTTTGGCCAACCAGAAAGTAATCTGAGTATGAAAGTGAACCTTCCTCCAAGCTGTGAAACTTCTTCAGCATACTACTGCAGTCATTAGAAAGATGGGAAGGAAATGTTTGCTCAATGCCAGCTCCTTCATTTGCACCCGACTTAATTTGCACTGTTGAATCACATAACTCTGTTAGGCAGTGCTCTCTGCTTCATTCAAGTCATATTCACTTTAGTCATCTTCCTTGAATTAACGGGGAGATCAGGCTCAGTCAGCATGGGTTCATGAAGAGTAGGTCCTGTTTGACCAACCTGACCTCCTTCTTCGATAAGATGACCTGCCTGATTGATGAGAGGAAGGCTGTGAACATTTTCTGTGTTGACTTAAGTAAAGCCTTTGACACAGTCTCCCACAGCATTCTCCTGGAGAAACTGGCTGCTCATGGTGTGGATAGGAGGATTCTTTGCTGGGTTAGAAACTGGCTGGAAGGCCGAGCCCAGAGTGATAGTAAATTGTATCACATCTAGTTGGTGACTGGTCACTAGTGGTGTCCCTCAGGGCTTGGTGTTAGGGGCAGTGTTGTTTAATTTCTTCAGTGATGATCTGAATGAGGGGATTGAGTGCACCCTCAGTAAATTTGCAGACAACACCAAGTTGGGTGGGAGTGTTGATCTGTGAAGGATAGGAAGGCTCTGCAGAAGGATCTGGACAGGCTGTTTCAATGGGCTATGGACAGTGGTATGAGGTTCAACAAAGCAAAGTGTCGGGTTCTGTACTTGGACCACAACAACCCCCTGCAAAGTGCCAGTCTGGGAAAGAGTGGCTGGAAAGCCGCTCAGCGGAAAAGGACCTGGGGTGCTGATTGACAAAGCTGAATGAGCCAGCTTGTGCCCAGTCAGCCAAGAAGACCAACAGCATCCTGGCCTATATCAGAAACAGTGTGACCAGCAAGGCCAGGGCAGTGATCAACCCTGCACTGGTGAGGCTGCACCTCGAATCCCGTGTTCAGTTCAGGGTCCCTCACTAACAGACATTGAGGTGCTGGAGTTGGCCAGAGAAGGACAATAAAGCTAGTGAAAGGTCTGGAACACAAGTCTGATGAGCAAATGAGAGAACTGGGGGTGTTTATTCTGGGGAAGAGAAGGCTCAGAGGGGACCTTATCACTCTCTACAACTACCTGAAAAGAGGTTGTAGTGAGGTAGAGGAACAGCCTCTTCTCCCAGCAGGAGAAGGACGAGAGGTAATGGACTCAAGCTGTGCCAGGGGGGTTTAGATTGAATATTAGGAAACATGCCTTCACCAAAAGGGTGGTCAGGCATTGGAAGAGGCTGTCCAGGACAGCAGTGAAATCACTGTCCCTCAAAGTGTTCAAAGCCATGTAGATCAGGCTCTCAGTGGCATGGTTTAGTGGTGGTCCTGGAGTAATGGCTGGACATGATGATCTAAAAGGTCTTTTTCAACCTGGTTGATTCTGTGATTCCATGATTAGAATAATCTATGAAGAGATATGTATTTCTACTTTGCAGCATCCAATCTGTGGCTGAGGTAGAGATTTAATTGTTTGTCTCTCTCTGCTGCAGGTTGAATAAAACCTTCATAAACTGTGTTTATTATTGCTGAGAAATGTGCTCCTCCTGAATAGGTTAGTGAAGATCTGCTCTCTCCAGTTTGTAGGGCTGGCTTGTCAGGAGTTAAAGGTCCTTTGGCACCTTTGAAGAATCTCAAGGCATGTTCCATGAGTTGGCTTTCAGAGCCCTTCTTTAATAATGCAAGCTGTGGTATTCAAGGCCATTTGAGTACTGCAGAAGAGATAATATCTACAGTGTGTAATATACAACTATCTTTGATAGTATTAATGGAGTATCTAATTAATTAACTGCTAATTAATTAATAACACCATAAAGTACTTTGGGATATCTTGCGTATAAAAGGCGCTGTAACCATCTTGCTGTTTTTCGTGATTGACAGTTGCAACTGTATTGTAAGTAAAAATACAGTTAAAAAAGTGAAAATATTTTTCTGATTTGTTACAGATGGTAAAACTGCGAGGAACTGTAATAGTGTAACGTCTTTTATCAATGTAAAGACTTTTCCTGAATACTTTGAAAACTTAGTTCCTATTTTCTTGGCTTTAGCAAGTAACACATAAATTTTAGAAAAAGAAACCAACAGAAACCAAACAACAATTAAATATAACAGGAAACCCCAGGAAAAAGTAGTCACACTGTTTTAAGAGTAAATGACTTTGATATCTTTTTTAAACTTATGTGCAGAAAAGCTGTTCATGTAATTGAGAGACAGGAGTCCTGTGTCTACTCCCAGTTTTGTCTAATGATGAGAACTTAACTATATATCTCTGGTCTTTAGCTGATGCTCTGCATCTCTGAGAGGGCACAGTTTGAGCTTAGAAGATGTCTGTGGCATTTTTAAATGACCATTTTCCATATTTTCTGAGCAAATCAGCAGTATCTTGTCCAGACGGCCTGTCTACGGTGCTTCTTGCATTTGTAGCCTTAGCAGTACCCAGAAATTCCATAGGAGTGCATGCTGTGCTACTTGTCCACCATACATTTACAATGGTTCATGCTAAAGTAGGCCTTTGTATTTCATGGGGTCACAAGTTGACCAGATCAGGAGATTTAGCATATCTATACATTATTCCTAGCCTTGCTACTCGTGACTATTAACAGGTTTATTAATCCCTTTAATAAGGGGTCAATCACTACTTGCCATCTTTTGCTGGCCTGCTGCCTTTAAATATGTTCTGGTGTGATGATTAATCTTACTGTTAAATATGTAGATAGAGTACAATGTTACTAATAGATTCAATGAGATTTTATTAATAAGATTTGCTTAGTTATCAAACTGTACAATGGTATTAATAATAAATGGATTCTTTAATATTTATTTATCTTTTGCCTTCAGAGCATGCAAAAACCTGATCAAAACTTGTTACCTAAGACATCTAGATCAATTTACTCTTGTTTGAATAGTGGAACTGTGGTGTCTAGTGATAGAGAAAGTGGACTTGTCAGCTTCAAAGGTCATGGTAATTCCTTTCACGTAACTCCTTTATCTTTTAATTTTCTTTCCACACAGTGTAAAAAAAAACAGCCAACCAACCAAAAAAAAACCTCTACCCCAAAACATTTTCTTTAACTATTAAGACAATACAGTGGGCTATATTCATGCTTCATTGACCAGTAAGCTTTTTTTCTCCCTCTATGTCAGGCTTCCCAAGGGATACAATAAAATGTATTTTTCAGATGATGTGTTCCTGCAGAAAAGGTGATTGTCAGCAGTAAGCAAGCTACTGAGTCCAACAAAAAGCTGACACAGCTTTTTCCTGCTTTGACTTAATCTTTCACTCTCTTTGTATTTACTGATTTTCTTTTTATGATCACATTTTTTATTTGTAACACACTGTGTGTCGTTGGTGACTAGCAGAATGCCATCAATACATGGATCAAAATAGGCCTCCAAAATTACTCACTAGGGTGTCACATCAAAGGTAACTTGCATCTGACCATACTTGAACATGCACAAAATAATAATCTGAACCAGGTACACTTATATGTCACCTCCTTATTTCCTGTGACAAAGGCAAAACCAGAATCTTTTGATCCCTGTAGAACCATACTGGTCAAAGACCTAGATTTATTCTGCTAGATCTGAAGATATTTGCCCCTGTAACAGAGCATTCAAGATCCATCCACTGCACCCAGCTCTGGTTCACAACAGTCTGTTGCAGAAGGATTATTAATCTGCTAACAGAGTTTACATCTCTGAGGGCTCTTCTGATTCTTTAGTACCTGCCTGCTGGGATTCTACATGGAGTGCTGATGAATCACAGCAACAGCCATCCTGTGTCTATTTCTTACACTATGGAAGTGCTGGAAAACTGTTTCACCCCGAAACATCCAATTATAACTCTTGCCCCTGCAGATAAATTCCTTTTCAGTCATTCCTGGTGACCCAGATAAGGGTTAATCTCATTCCTCCAATTTGAGGAACTATGGGATACTCAAAACCTATGTCCTCTGACTGGTCCAAATCATTTTATACTCCTTCCAGGAAGGGTTAAACATGGTTTGGATCATCTTCTCCCTTCTGCATCTATGCCGACTTTAGCTGGCCATCAGAGGAGTGCTGTTAGTGTTCAGTGACAGGAATGGCATGAATAGTAACTGCTGGCAGACTCCAGTCCTTTCATAGGTTGAAAGAAAAATGGACAGAACAAATGCCATTTTGAACTGAAATATAGTCTTTCTGAGTCAGTACTAAACTACCTCTTGTTTCTCTTGTATGAAAAGTTGCTATCACTTGCCACTTACAAATTCTCTTAGAATTCTGTCAATTTAGAAGAAAGGTTGTGCTTTGTGGTTATATAATTTCTATTCAAAATTCCACTGTGTCATTTTACTATTACCAGTCATATTTACCTTAGATGCCTTCATGCTATATAATTTTACCGTAGATGCAAGTTTTAAAACTGGTTATTCCAAAATGTGTTATATTGCTGTAGTTGTGTAGGTGTATTTCTATAACATAGTAAAGCATCTGAATGTAAAACTAAAATATTTAAATGCATTTTGAACAGAATATTTGAATAATTATTTCAGAGTAAAATTAGGGAACTGGTAACTCTCAAAACTAATGATACTTGATAGTGTACTTTGGAATAATTACTTTTCAAGGAATGACTGTTTCGTTATGTGTAGTGGTTGCTCTGCCTCCATGATAGAATCTGCTTCTTAATATAGTTATTTTTCTTAATACTATTATTTTTGTTCCTGCTTCACTTTATTGCTTCAAGACATTATATTGCAAATACTAAAGCAGTGAAATGCATGTAGGTAATTCTGACGTGTAGGTTACTCCGTGCCTTTTAAAATCCACATGAATGGTATTTTTTTTATGCTTGCATAGCATTATTAATATGTTTACACTTGAATCTCTTTTATTATCTTTAATTCCTGTTTTGCCCACAGACAGCCTTTTGATTGATTACCAGTTTACCTTCAGCTTATTACAAGAGGATGATCGCCATCACACTGCCATAAACTTTATAGCAAATCCAGAACAAGTAAGAAAATGTTATTACCTTTAGACGAGTTTTGGAGAGTCATGATTAAGATTTCCATTATATTTGACCATGATTAAAAGTTTCCCAAGTGCCCATAAGGTATTAGAGATAGTTCAAATCTTTTTCGAGAACTGAAAATTATTCCAGTGCAATTCACTGATAAAACATTCTAAATGGTAGAAAACTTTCTAAATGTAGTTCAGAACAACTAATACTGCAAAAAATTATCAGCTGGTTTACTTTATTGTTCCTATGGATAACAAGTTTCAGTATCTTCCTGAGATGAATTACAGGAATATACCCTTCAGTTAAGAAATCTTCATTAGCGGATGAGAAAAGTATTCTTTTTTACTGTAATTGAAATGTAGCCATTGCCATGGTTATTTTTATTTAATTTTATAAAGAGAATGATTTCATTATTTTTATCACAGTCTGGAAAGGTAGCTGGTGTAGTTATATGCTTATTTGAACCCTATTCTTACTGAAGCAAAAGAAAGGATCGCCTTTGGCTCTGAATTATTACTACTACTATTTATGTACAAAATGGAAAACGGAAGGTGATTAAAAGGCTGTTTTCAGTTATGTGCAATCATTATATTCAATACATTCTGATATATTTTCTTAACTTCAATATATTTTCTTTTTTATCTAGTCAAATAAAAATTTGGATATATCAATTAATGCATCAAACAACTTCAACCTCAATATTACATGGTCTATTGGTTCTACAGGTGAGGGTGAACTTCTGTCTTACAACTTTTCCCCATATGGTTTCATGATCCTTTAAATATTTTAACCTGATTGTCTCTTTGTTGCTAATTTTGATAATAAAACTTTACCAAATGCGTTCTTTTGCTATTATCAGTATGCAATTATTAATTATATTATTTAAACCTCAGATGATAATTTGCAACCTGAACAAAGCTTCATTAACATGTTAACTTTCTCTCCTATTCAATTAAAATTACTTTGGTAGGAAAAGCTTGTAGTCTATTTAAATTCATAAAACGACAGTGTTATGAAATGCTGTGATTTTAATTAAGATAAATTACTTCCTTAACTACTGCAGAGACTGAGATTTTATTTCTTTGTTTCAGTATTCAAGCTAAAAATTTAATTATTAACCTTAACATTGATATCAAACAATAAAGTTCTTCTGTGTATGCTGATAAAAAGAGCTGCTTATCTATTTTTCTCCAACTTTGAACCCCATTACTCTTCTTTGTTTTAAGAAGGAAGAAAAGCTCCATTTAGACGGTTTCTCTGAATTGGTTCTATTGACTTTCTGAAAACACATCCAAGGAGAGAAGCATGATGCTTAAAGTGAAACTGTATTAAAATTAAAAACAACAAGAAAAAGATTCAGAGTTTGTCTTACATAAACTCATGAATTTCTTCATTGGTGTCATTCTGAAGTACTTTAACATTACTGTAGTTAGTAAATTCTATTTATTCCTTTAACTTAGCATAGTCATCCATGTATTTGCAAAAAATTATATATGTTGATTAGAAGGTATCTTGTTAAAGCTTTCATGAACAATTGAAACCCTACAGGAACAATGTAAGATGTAGCCAAATTTAGTTTCAAGTTTTATTAACCTATGAGTTTCTATTGAAATGGAATGTAAATTATTAGAGTAAAGCATATTATCTGTTTAGCTGACCGTAACAACTTTCTCCTAAAATTCATATTACTTCTATCAAAGTGATAATTAATTCATAATCTTTTGAAACCAGAGTAAGAGTTTCTATGAATTCTCTATATGTGTATGAAATATACCTAATGTGCCATGTAATGAAGACATCAACAGTAATTAAAGAAATTAAGTTGCTTGTGCAAATTTACTTTGGCACCTTTAATGTTGATTAATATTTGTGATAAATATAAATAAGTCTACATATGTGGTTTTTTTTATTTTTAGCTGGAACAATATCTGGAGAAGAGATTCCTGTTGTTTCTAAAGCTAATATTAAGGAATACAGAGATAGCTTTTCCTGTGAAAAATTCAACTTTCGGAGCAACCCAAACATCACTTTCTATGTCTATGTCAGCAATTTCTCCTGGCCAATCAAAATACAGGTTAGTGTGACTGTTTTGTGCTATAGAGATGTTGACATCTTAGCTTTACATTGAATTTAATCTTTTCACCCATACTGAAAGTATATAAATAGTATTATTTGCATGCTGTGGTTTTTGTGTATAAGAATTATGATGCTTTTGCTTATGGTAGTGAAGCTGACTTCAAACTGTTGGTTTTAAAGTCTGCAGTTAAAATTATTGAACATAAATATTTATTTGTGATATATCTTAAGCATTTAGATATATACATAAAAGAGGGTATACAAATATGTATGTAGGTACCTAGATATTTGAGTATAATCTTTTGCTAATCACTAGGTTTCTTAGCCTCTGTTTTTCTTAAAGGTTGAGGGTAGGTTGAGCGTCTATATTACATTGCAATACTACCAACTTCAGTTACACTAAGTATATTTGGTTAGAATTTATATTCGTCTTTGACTTCATTGGAATCAATTTCACTGAGTACTTTCTGGAGTAGTGAGATACTGTGCAGTGGCAGACTCAAAAAAAATCAATGCAATGATGATTGGTTTTTACCTCCCCAGAAGTTTCAGCAATATTTATTACCATTACTGTAGTTGCATTTCTAAGTACTACGTCCTCTACACCAATCGAGGAGCTTTTTATGTGGATTACCAGCTTTTGGCTATAGCTCCCTTATGGAATTCATTCTTTAAAAAATAAGTTTTCAAAATTATCATAAAATTTCGTAATTCCTAATGATTTCTCAGGAGACTAGAATAAGCTTAAAATACTTGCCAGTTAAGTCCAAATATTATACAGAATTCCACTTTGTTGGGCCCCCCCTCCTCGTTTTTATAAAATACAGAGTTGGTTGCATAAACTTACATATAAATGATAAAATCTGCTACGAGCCTTCTGAATTAAATCAGTCATCTTCTAAGCAGATAAATAATATTCCTGTTTTGTTACATAAAGCGAAAGTTTTCTTAATTGTACATGGATGTTAACTGTGAATATGTGTTACACAGTGTTTAAGGATGAATTTGTGCAGTTTATTAACATTTCTGCATGCACTAATTCATATAAAGAAAACCCCTGAAGGTTAACTGTTTTCTTTCACTCTCCATAGTAGAGGTATTTTTTTATACTCACCAATCCCACTTTCTAAGCATAGAACAACTTCCATTGCCTTCCTAAACAAACCCATGAGGCAATTTAAGCCATAAATGCATTACACACTCCTTTCACTTTGAAGATTGGAAGGAGCCTGTATTATGATTGTAAGACAAACATTATTAAGGTGATGTATTCCTCACATGTGCAACTGTGTCAGATGGCAGCAGATTGCAGCTCCTTCTTGTGGTGTTTCCACTGCAGCCTAACACCTTAAGAGTAACACATTTTAATGCATGATAAAGGGAATCCCTTATCATTGGTTAAATTCCTTCTTCCCCCCACTGATTTTTTTTTTTTTAATCAGACTTTTCCATAATTGGATTTTTCCTTAATTGCCATAGTTGCACAGAGTTTTCTATATTTATTTTTGAGGCACATTGAAATTCATCAGTCTGGATGATTCTGGCTCAGGGATAATGATCCTTGAGTATTGCATTTTTTCCCCTGTACTGCTGGTTTTTCATAAAATAACTTCTTCCATCTAGAAATTAAGTCATTCCAATTTTACCCAGCAGAAAAGGGATGCTAAGATCCAGTTATGGAAACTGTTTAAGGATTTTTATTATTGTCCTTTATATTTGCCTTCTTAAACAAACAAGATTATTATTTAACTCTGTTGTGGTTTATGCTGTTATTTGTTTTTTCCCAAGGGAATATCCAAAATTCACATTATCCATATAGATTTCTTGTGTTTGGTGCTCTAACAGTAGATATGATCTTAAAATGATAAATGGAGTAGGGAACTTTTCAGAGGAAACAAGTTTAATTTTAGTTAGTTAACTTTCGGATTCTGTACATGGTAGATACTTAAAAAAGTAATGAGCCATCCTGTGATTTAGCATTAAGAGAGGGAAGTCATGGTTCATCCCTATCCAGAGGCTGAAGCTTCCAAAGCCAGTACTAAGTGGGCTCACAGTTCTACTATTTATAACCTTTTACATCTCTTAGTATACCAGATTTCACCTTCCCAATATGCAAAATGATACCAGTCCATTACTATATTAGAGAGCATTCATTTAAAGCATGATAATTATTAAAAACCTGATGTTAGTGTTATACTGATGAAAGGACTCTGATGATGTCTTTGAGCTCTGGTTTGAAATGGGGACCTCTTCTAGATGGTCTCTGAGTAATCTTTCAAATGGTCTAGAAAGTAGTTCCCTGAATGAGTCACCATTGTCTTTCTATGGTAACTAAAGAGTTGGCTGCCTGTTCTAGTGCAGGGCTTTGGATGTTACAGGAGCTGGCCTGTGTATAAGTGGTCATAGACACAGAACTATGTGCACTGTAGTCTTTTCCACTAATGCAGTCACTCTGCATTGGTCAGATCGTGCTGGTTAAAATGTATTGATACTTTATATCAAGTCAGTACTGAAGGTTTCATTCAATCCTGTTAGAGCTAAGGAAATTACTGTGGCTTCCTTGAGAGGTATTCTGTTCATAGGAATAAGTAAGATAGCAACATGAAATTGGGCACATGCCTTTTACAGAACACTTTTGTAGACAACTAAGTGCTCACTTCAGCACATCTAGCACTTTTCAAATACAATCTCAGTACCAGTCTCCTGCATTTACATTATTCATTGTGACTTGTCAACAATTGCTTATATAAAGAATAAGTTTCTAAGGAAGCAGTAGTGACCTTACTACCCTTGTAACTGGTATTTCAAGTTGTGTTGTTGATATGCATTTCACTACTTCTTTTACGCCATTACACTGGCACTGGAGCTAAGATTACTTGTGTCTTTCATTGGGATGGTTTGGGTGTTGGTGGCTCATTATACAAGACATTTAGTTTCATTTTCTGTCAAAATCACCCATATTAGCTCTATTTTTGCATTTAGTTCTTATCAAGATTTTCATGACTACAAGGAAAAACTGTACATCCCAGCAGGTGATTGTTTATTTGTGTTAATGGCTCACAGTTGCTTCCTCAAATACTTTTATTATGCATGTTACATATTCACAAGCTTGGAGGGTTTTTTTCCCAAATCTTAATAAATCCCTCATGATTCTAACACAAAATATCTTCTTTGAAATATGATTTCATGACTTTGAAAGAAGGATATGTGATGGTTGTGTCCATACAACAATTTCCTGAAGATGTGCTGGTCTGTGATTACTGTTCACCAGCAGCTACCCAAGAACACTTTGTATTTTTGTCACTAGTGAGTCTAAAGACTTCAGAATAGAAGTTCTTCATCATTGGATAGCAATAAATTACTTGCCAATCATAGAAACTATTCAGGAAATTTTCAGTTTCAGATTAAGTCGTGCTTTCTTTATAAAATTGTACTCTTAAGTTCCTGTTACTCAGCACCCTTTTTCTTTCCAGAATGGCTTTGGGCACACAGCTTGGTGTTCAGTTAGTAAGCAAGCTGTGCAACCCTCAAGGGAAAATGCATTTCTATTTCCTGATGCTAGAAGCGTTTTATTTAGCTATGTGATCTCTTTTTCCTTGACATCAAAGGAGAAGCAGAAATGTGCCATAGTTGTATAAGGGGTCATTACACAGCTGATGATATAGGACATCTTCAGCTTAGAGCTGTTTCCACAAATAGGCTTGTTATTGGGTGTAACATGGAGGACAGCTACAAATTTTTCTCAGAAGTATGTAGTAGTTATATGCTGGTACATGAATGTTGGGTATTTTCCTGTTGAAGTCTTGGCAGAGTTTCTATCACTTTTTCTCCACTTCCTGTAATGCAGAGTTGGCTGGGAAGTAAGTACAAATACAGAACCTTTAGGTGTTCAATGTCTTGTACATGTTAAGCAGGACTCCATGAGAAAGTGCTGCTCTCTTAAATGGGCTAGATTGCTGAACTGAATATATGGCAAAGCCACATAACATGTTTCTGCTCATTTTTATTTTGTTTTGAGAGATGTGTAATTCAGACTCGACTGCTAATGGAATTTGAAAGCTGTAACGTTTACTGAAAAGCAGTAACTCAAATTATAGCCAACACATCAAATAATAGTCAGTGGTCCCTGAAGTAGGAAGCAGTCATAAAGGTTGGGCTTCTGACAGCTATTCATAACAGCAAATATTAATAACAGCAGTAACAACATGCTCCTCACTCAGGAAACTGATTTTATGGCCAGGCTTTTTTGTTGTTGAAGCTGGTAACAAAAGGCTTTCCTTTTTTTTTCATCACCTTGTCCCTTATTCTGAAAAGTAGCAAGTTGTATAGGAAGCAAGCACATGCCCTTAAAATGCTGTCGTGGCTGTCTGGTCTATGTACTCTAAGGACAGCAGTAGCATTCCTGCTTCTGCATCAGCTGCTATGTCTCAGTATCCTATACCTCTTTATAACCAGTTCTTACAAGTATAACTTGTAAGTCTGACCACAATTTGTGCTTGAGCAGCAAAATTTTCTATGTGATTTAAAGCCACATCTGAAGATAATAACAACTGTTAGCTCCTTTCCTCCCTATAGTATAAATGAAAGATTCACAGGTGTCTGAGTTTTAATTTGGAGGGTCAGTTTCAATTGCAAGGTTCGACCTCAGCAGCAAAGCAGTGCCTGAGAAACTTAGGTTTATAATTAATGAAAAGAAGCTTGTTACTCATTTTTGATCATATAAGAGTTACTGTATCATGTTTCCTGTTAATCTAACATCTTTCCACAGCATAGAGCAATTATTGTTACAGCAAAGTTAGACATGATGTTAGTGTGCATGTGGAATGCACAAATGTGTTCGAAGGAAGGATTTTAATGATTCTTAAACAAGCCTACTGCAAGCTTTAGTAGCATAGTGTTGGGTTCTTTTCTTCATTGTTGTTTCTGAGGAAAATCATCTTTGGCACCCTGTATTAGTGTGTGTGCCAGAACAGAAGAATGAATTATGGTGAAGATTTACATTTTATTCGTATGTAGCACAACAAATAATCAAAGCTACTTCATACATAAATATTTAAGTTTTTTTTCTAAAGGGGAAACTAATGTTCTTCCAGTTTACTGGCTCCTGTTTCAGAATTGATTTTCCTTCCCCTGTTAATAGCCTGTCTGTTACAACTGAAGGACAAATGTAATGTAAATCAAGAAGCATATTTACCCTTGTAATAAAATTTACTGTGTTGCATAATTTATTTCATTTCTTTTTGTTTTGGAGTTCATTTTGAATTTTGAACGTTCATGAATGACTTATATATTGTGAAAGCTCCGAGAAGTAAAACCTGTCAGTCATTGCCATTAGAAGTTGCAACAGTAGCACAAACCTAATTACTAAATTAACAAATAAAGATCAAAGGTTTTGGGGTTTTAAAACCTTTCCAAATTTGCAGTGGTCATGATTCTGGAATCTTTGTTTGGAAAATGTGTATTTATCCACATGTAGCTATATTTGTACAGAACCTCCTCCATCAGCGATTGCACACCTAAATCTAATCTTTGTGATTTATGGTGAACGATTCAATTTCTAAGTGCCTTAATGGTTTTCACAGAGGCTGCTGAGTAACTGCATATAGCTGTGTGTGAAGACACTATAATTCTTGAAACACTAAACAGGTATTGATGATGAAGTGGATTCATTAGCTTCCAAAACAACTTTGATGTTTTCTTACAGTAAATATAAAACCCCTTTAAAAAGAGGTTTGAAATTAGTATAGCAAGAACAAAAACCTGGGGAATGCACTGAACTACCATTTAGTTACAGTTCTGCAAGGAGCATGAAATTCTTTCTGAACAGAAAAAAAATCAGGAACAGAAGGCATCCGGCAGTACAGGCTGGGTTAGTTTATAGATGACTGAGGTACAGCGTAAAGCGGGAATATATCCTTAGCTTCGGTTTTCAATAGGGATGATGATATTTATTATGGTCTAAAGTAAGGCTTGGTGATGATGGCAATAATAATAATGATAAATAATAACAACTAGAACAACATGTATTTAAGAAAATTATCCTCTACAGAGTTGGAAAGAAAATTCAAGCTTAATGTAGTCAGATTAGGCATCAGGTACTGTCCATCCTTGAACATGAAGGAAGTGACATGCAAAACTGCAGGGCCAAAAGCGGAAGGGTAGGACCACCAGACTGGAGAAAAGCAAATGCAACTTTGTAGCTGAACATAGGAGGGAAGTGGTTCAGGGAACAACAAATTTAGTAGTATGCAGTGCTTTGGAAGAGATTTTGAAGGAAAGTTAAATTATAGTATTTAGTATTTTGTCAGGTTTTATCCATTGACTGTAGGCATGAAATTAGACAGTAAGGGAATTAGCTGATGATTGTAAAGTAGAAAATGTAGATCTAAAAAACCAGATTTCATTAACATGACATGGCAACTTATGATACATTTGCACTTTGATAGTCTGCCAAAGTGGCTCATCTGATTACCTTTCTTGGCATGGCAGAGTGCAAACATTTAGCTTGTTTGACAGAAAAAGATCTGGAGATTACAATTTTTATCTTGCATAGGATTGTTTATTATATCTGATTAAAATGTATAAAAAGATGCTGTCATTGTTTCTCAATTCAATGTAAAGAGGGGTTTTGCTCTAGAATTATTTCTAGAGAAACAGCTGCATTAAGTGAAGGAACTCGAAATTATTTTAGAATTGAAATCAGTGGAACCACAGCATGTAGGTAAAGATTCTTTTATTTCAGTACTAGGTTCTAAAACTCAAATCCATTCTGTTTTTCAACATGCTAAATACCATTATTAAAAATTCTGTGTCAAAGTTATATTATTACAGGTATATGTTTTACATGTATAATTATTGCATTATATAAAGTAGTTGAAAATTAGTACTCAAAAGTGGACTCTTACGGTAATTATGATTACCTTTGTTCTTTCTGAAGTAATATAATATAATATATAATACCTGGCTCCTACTGGTTCTTGTCTAAGAAAATTGACTATCTAGAATATCTATCATTTATTTGCTTGTAGTTGCAAGACCAATTGTGTGGAGAATAAATCATAAGACTGTAAAATATTTCTGAAAGCTTAATGTGCCCAAAGCCAATATAGCATTTTCCAAAATACTTCCTATGAATCTTAAAATGTCTCTAAAATGAGGAGGTCTTTTCTAATGATTAGATTGTACCTTTCTTCTTTAACAAATAATACTTGTCTTAAAATATACCAGTGCAGGATTGCCAACCATATTGTGCCAACTTCTACACTACTACAGTAAAAGTAAATGTTAATTTCATTACTCTCCCTGGTACATTTCTTTTTCCAGTCATGGAATCATAGAATCATAGAATAGTTTGGGTTGGAAAGGACCTTAAGATCATCAAGTTCCAACCCCTCTGCCATGGCCAGGGACACCTCACACCAAACCATGTCACACAAGGCTCTATCCAGCCTGGCCTTGAACACCACCAAGGATGGAGCATTCACAACTTCCTTGGGCAACCCATTCCATTGCCTCACCATCCTCACAATAAAGAATTTCCTCCTTATATCCAATCTAAACTTCCCCTGTTAAAGTTTTAACCCATTACCTCTTGTCCTATCCCTACAGTCCCTGATGAAGAGTCCCTCCCCAGCATTCTTATAGGCCCCCTTCAGATGATCCTCATGGCCTCATCTGGACTTGTTCCAGCAGTTCCATGTCCTTTTTACGTTGAGGACACCAGAACTGCACACAATGCTCCAGGTGAGGTCTCAGAAGAGCAGAGTAGAGGGGCTGGATCACCTCCTTCGACCTGCTGGTCATGCTCCTTTTGATGCAGCCCAGGGTGTGGCTGGCTTTCTGGGCTGCGAGCGCACACTGAAGCTGGCTCATGTTCATTTTCTCATCGACCAGCACCCCCAAGTCCTTCTCTGCAGGGCCGCTCTGAATCTCTTCTCTGCCCAACCTGTAGCTGTGCCTGGGATTGCTCCGACCCAGGTGTAGGACCTTGCACTTGTCATGGTTGAACTTCCTAAGGTTGGCCAGTCCACCTCACAAGCGTGTCGAAGTCCCTCTGGATGGCATCCCTTCCCTCCAGCATATCAACTGGACCACACAGCTTGGTGTCATCGGCAAACTTGCTGAGGGCGCACTCAATCCCACTGTCCATGTCAGCGACAAAGATGTTGAACAAGACCAGCCCCAACACAAATCCCTGAGGGACACCACTCGTTACTGATCTCCAGTCACCTTAGAAAAGGTTCAATATGAGCCACCAGAACATCTGTAAATATTTAACACAGTTGATGTATTTCTCAGAAAGCAGAAGCACTGTTAGTAGTTCAGTTGATGATTTAAAGGAACCAAACCACCTAATTAAGAGATAATTAGTCCTTAATGATGCATAGTTTTAATTAGTGTGTAATTTGAATGTCTGAGATAAGAACTCCTGTAACCGATGTGCCAGTTGCATAGGGTTTCTTTTCCAGACAGATCAAGGCAGCATCTACTGGTAGCTGTATATCAAAATAGAGTTGTATAGATATGCTATTTGCTAAGAAAAATTATCTCCCTGTAACTTTTAGCAAGTACACAATGGGATTTTTTTCCCTGTAATTTCCATTTCCCTTATCTAGTTAATTAAGTAAATTGTAGTTAGAACATTTAGAATGAAATAAAATCTTGCTCAAAGATAGCTTTTATTTGTTCAAGACTTTTGATTAGCTAAAGGAAAATAAATCAACTATTCCTCTTGGGAATTTTGGGGAGGGAACATATGACAGGGTGTAGAAACATGGGTTTTTTTAGTTATAAGAAAAAACTTTTCAAAGATTAAGATTCTCCCTGAAGGAAACATCCATGCCTTGGTGAACCACAGAAGCCTATAAAGGTCATACAGAATGGCTTACACACAGTCAGGGTAATTTGAAAGTAAATGTTTGGCTCTTAGGGAATCAGAATAGAAATAAGAAGATTGTGATAGGGAATAGATATTTTTATCCCATTTATCATGACTTGTCAGCTCTAGAAACCTTAGTTACCCTCTCAAATAAGGATTTTATAGATAAATGTGAGCAATGTTCAGGATTTGCGTTTCTCATATTTTTGTTTAAATTTGGATTTGTGCCAAATCTGTGGCTTTTCAACATTTCTAAATAAACAAAGTGTCAGTGGCCCAAAATCAACTTAAAAATTCTAACTAAAGTTGTTTGTGAAGTAAGCTTCTCGAGAGCCCCACATCTGCTGAGTAACAATGACAGTCTTGTCAGCCTCAGCACCATGATTGTGGTCCTTACACTGACAGGAGTTCCAGGTTTTCAAGTTAGAGCAGCTTTTGGTTTTCCTAAGGTCTTGGTTTTGCTGATCAGGTTGCTCTGAACTGTCACTCAGAGCTGCAACGTACCTGGCCTAAGTGGATCCCCTGACTAAGGTATGAAGCAGAGCTCATTTACATCATAGGATGGTTCTTCAGCAGCAGCACATGGTCCCTTGTCCCATGACCTGAAGGCTCCAAATCTGACCTCTGAGCACTGAACCAACAAGGTACGTGATGGTGAGCTGTCTCTGAGGCAGTGACCCTGGAAACAGTAGTTTCCAGCTCTAGGTAAACTTGACAGCAATGACTGGAGTGCTACCTTAGATTAAGCAGACATTCATGCTTAAAAATGCTTATTTTAGTGAGTTGCTATTTTTGTGACACTGAAGTGTAGGAGTTACTGTAGTCACAGATGCAAACAGTTAAACTTTATATATGCTACTAGAAGACAATCATTGAGAATGGAAAACAGTTGCCTTTTGCACCTCTTCAGAGGTGTATTTTTCTGTGATGAGGTATTTCATGTAGACCTCTGTCTTTTTTGCAGAGGTAGGTATTAATCTTTTAACTGTAAGGTCAATGTATTCATTTCTATGATGAAATAACATAATTAAAATATTAGTCAGTGAGACTCCGGAATTTTCAAATCCTGAGCCACTCTGTGGTTCTGCATGGATTAACTAATGCTTACCTGGTTTGAGCTGGCCTAACCAGTGTGAAGATGCGAGGAAGTCAAAGTGTGCAAATGCTGTTCCTGAGAAATACAGAAAGAATAGCACAATTAGGCAAATCACAAGAAGCACCAAGATCAGCTCACACCTGCAAACTTCTAGGATCTGAAGGGGGCTATAGGGATGCTGGGGAAGGACTCTTCATTAGGGACTGTAGTGATAGGACAAGGGGTGACGGATTAAAACTTAAACAGGGAAAGTTTATATTGGATGTAAGGAAGAAATTCTTTACCGTAAGGGTAGTGAGGCACTGGAATGGGTTGCCCAGGGAGGTTGTGAATGCTCCATCCCTGGCAGTGTTCAAGGCCAGGTTGGACGAAGCCTTGGGTGGCATGCTTTAGTGTGAGGTGTCCCTGCCCATGGCATGGGGGTTGGAACTAGATGATCTTTCCAACCCTAACTATTCTATGATTCTGTGAGTCTAATTCAGCATATATTGGGGAGCTACTTGTGCTCTTTGTTAGGTTATACTGTGAATGTTCATTTCTTTAGACTGTGCAAAAGGATGCTAGAACTCTGATTCTGTTTTCATTGTGAAAGGTTGATTGTTATTTTTAAATTTGAAATACTTTAAGGACCTTTAAATTGTAGCAATAATGTCATTTTAAAAATCTCTTGAGTTCTGTATTGTCAGGGAGTTGCACATATTGTGAAGAAACAGGTTAAATAAACACCCCAAAACTGTTTGGTCTGTGTTAGACAAACACATTCTATGCCTTCAGGGAAACCATACAAACAACCATTAGACATAGATAGCCAGATAAGCATATTAAACAAGACGGTGGAGAGCTTGCAGGTCACCTGCTTTTTTTAAAATCTGTAATCTGGCTTTAAGTGCATTAGTTACTTGTCATTGGTTTTTCGTGTAAGCACTTGATTTCATTGCTACTTTGGTGTTATATCTCATAGATGATAAATCTAGAAGGGGCTGCTGTGATCATATAATCTGAAATGAGACATAAACCTAAAGCATAGGCTTTCACAAATTAATTGCTGTTTGAACTAGGCCATATATTTAAAACGTAAAAAAGAAAAAAAAATCCAGTCTTGGTTTAAGTATTTCTAGAAATGGGATATGGACTATACTCCTACCAATAGTTCTGACTGTTAATTATGGCCACGTTTAAAACCATGTGATTCATAAGTATAGCTTTCCATGGGCTAGTCGTGAAATACAATTTCATGCTAGGAAGAGCTTCATCCTGGAAAGGATGTACTGTTGTAAATGCTATGGACTCCATCACCTTTTCTCTAACTTTACTCCAGTCTTAGTGTCTTCTCATGGCTTCTCTTTGAACCCTTCAGTATTTCAGTATCCATTGGGAATTCTTGATGCCAGAACTGGATATGTTTTTCCAAATGTGATGGCATCTGTTTCAGATACAGAGTTCATGTTGTGCATGAGGGGGCAGGAGAAGGATGCTTTTCAGCATCTCCCCCATAGGCTACACTTTCAGCTGAAGGAAGCAAAGTAACCTCAGCATTACTTTTCCTGCTCTTTCTTCTGGTGACTCCAGTCCACCCTTTTAATTACATTCACTATTCATTACATTCAGTATTTGCCTCTATATATCCAGGGTCTCCATAGCCCTTTCAGCACAGCACTGGGAATGTAATGATTATCTCCCATAACCTCAAATGTTTTTTAGCATCACTGAGTCCAGAATAGTATCCTTGAGAATGATCTTCATTCTTTGATTCCACATTTATACTATCAAAGGCAGTATTAATTACTTTTACCTTCCCCTTATCCTCCTTGGATAATGGCTTAGTTAAAGTGACCTGTACTGTTTTCTTGGCAGGTATTGACAAAAACTTTAAATAACACTAGGCAACAAAGATGCAATAATCTCATCGTGCCTTGCATTAGAAACACATTTGTAAAAATGCAAATCTCTATTTGCAATTATATTTCACATTAGTTAGAGTTTATTACGTGCCATTTTGAATTTGTGTTATTCTAGTTTCTCACAGTGGTGCTTTTGCCAGAAGGATTAATGCAGTCTCCTTGTATGTATAAATGGTAAAATACGGAGAGGGAAGAGAAGTTCTGTTACTTGTATTGCTATGTATCTTGGACTGGGGTAGGAGATGGTCTTTGTAGGCATGAATTGGATCTCCTGTGAAAATGTATAAAACCAGCTGACTATAAAATACTTGCTTTGAACACTCAGATTAAGTTGATGAAATGATTTTTTAGACCAATATGCTCTACAAATTTTGCTATTGTAGTCCTACATTATTATTTATCTTGAACTTTATTCATAGTTCTTATTTTTCCTTCTGTTACCCCTTGATGAACAAACCTTACACAAAACTGGAGGAAAGTGAATCTTCTCCCTCTCTTTCTTTCCTTTGTACGCCTTGTTTCATGATGTCCTCATTTTACTTTCTTGTCTTTTCCTTTTATTGTATCTTTTACTGTGACAAGAAAAATACTCAAGACTGACATTGTTACAGATTGCAATCTTGTTAAAATTGCCATATTAACCAGCAGTCCAGGTAGTGAAAACAGTTCAAACTGTCAGATATTCTCAAATGAGTGAAATAAAAGCTGTTTGTATGTATATAGTGTCATCATTACTGCTTTGTCTCATAATACCATCTTTGTACAGGCTTTGAATTGTTTTCATTTAAGGTAATTTTGTTTTATTCTTAGTGGTAGTGTGAGAAATTCTCTGCTGTGTACATGAGCTTTACAGAAATGACTAATTTCTACTGATAGCAAAGTGTCTGTATTAATTATCTCTAATGGAAGTGTTTCATATTGAGTTTCTTCATCAAATGAATGTAGATATAGCACCAAAAATCACTTTCTATGGATAAAGAATATCTGTGTCTGGGAAACGCAGCATAGTTTAAGTCAGAAGAACTTCTGAATGTCTCCAGTCCAACAGGGCCAACTTCAATGTTAGATCTGATTGTTGCGAACCTTTTCCAGTCAATTTTTTAACTTGTGCCTCACACTGCAGTTTATGTCCATTGTATCTAATCCTCTTTCTGTGCACCTCTGGGAAGACTGACTATTTTGATTGCAACCCACCCATTAGGTAGTTGGAGATGGTGATAAGATCCCTTCTTCACCCTCTCCTTAAGACATTCAAAATTAATGACTTATTATTATGTGGCAAAGTGTCAGCTCAGTGAATTTACAGAAGGGACTAATATCAAGCCCAGGAATTCAGTGCAATTCTCCTTGAAAGTCCCTCAAACTCCAATGATTTTAGAATAATTAAAATTATTATAAATCTTGAGGTCATTATTTTAAATACTAAGTTCAATAATGTAAATACAAGATAGTTTAATTTGGTATTTATACAACTGTTAGGCATTTTGAGCTCAATATTTATACTTGCCTTCTTGAGGAAAAAAAGTGTTATTTAAATGGTAGTTCAGTAGTCTCCTAAGGCAGAATGAGATGTGGCTTTTGCAGATGCTAATTCTAATAATCATACGAACAAAATGCGTGAACAGTGTTTTCCAAGATAAATGTAGTTTTAAATTTTACCTATGAGATCTTAATTTTTCTCTTTTGGAGTTGGTTACCCAGTGAATGACTTCTTTCAAGTAAGTAAATCGCTTATTATGCCTGCATAGGTGAATTAACATGTAGTGCTAGAAAGTGGTATCAGATGTTTTTCTTAAAAAAGCACCTGGGAAACTTGTAACTCTTCTCATGGAGGGGACTTTGGACTACTCGTAGTTGCAAGGCACATCCAGTGTACAGAGCATGTAACATATGAACTGCCTTTTCAGTTTAATCTTTCTTTTCGACTGATATCTTTGCTGTATAGCATAATTGGCCTTATTAAAATATATTTGTTGGGGTTTTATTTGGGTTTTTTACTCCTTTTCTGTCATACGATTACTGAATTATACATTCCTGTATTGCCAACTTGATGGCACTTGTGCGTGCACACTAGAGATAAGAAAGAACCAGAATAAAGTTCATCTCTTGAGTAGCAGCAAGAATAAAAAAGCTGAAATAGTGTAAAGCAGCATTACATGTGTTTGTTAGTATTGCAGTTTGCAGAGTTGGTGGTGAGATGGCAGTGAAGTAAGTATTCATAATGTATATTCTAACAGTTTAAAAACAACTTTTCAGCTCTGCTTTCTTGCTGGGGATGTATTCTTGCAACACACGTTAATGTGAGCATGGTGTAGCTATACTACTTTGTCTATGCCAAAGGGAGGGCATTCATACATTGTCAGCTCTTCAGTGGGGATGTAATAAAAGATGTGTGTTCTGCCTTAAGTAAGAGGTATATTAGCACTCTTGTGGTTAAGTCCCATGTGCATCAGTTAGGATAGGTATTTCCTTAGCCGTTGCCTTCTCTTTAAGCATTAGAAAAGGCAAAGAGCCATTTAATACACATCATACCTGTATTATCTACTGTACTGTATCTACTTTTTCCAGTGTTTACACTGGTTTGTGGGGTGTCGTTTGGGGTTTTTTGTAAACTAATAACATTTAATTTATATTCTATGAGCATTAACCACAGACCTTAATTTGTTTTGAAAATCCTTTTTAAAGCTGTATTCATCTGTGGCAAGGCTAGTGGTGGTAAAAAAATCTATTTCGTCTGTATTATTTGCAAAGTAATCAATTGACTTCTCCATTCTAAGTAGAAAAGGCATCCTGAGAAGCTGGAAATTTATATTAATCTGATATGCTTAGATCTTGCCTTTGTTTCATTGTAAAGACAGACACTCACCTCTACCTTTGAATTTTATTTACAGTTTATATAAATAAGGGCTACTTGAAAACATCTTGAATATGGATGTAATCACCCTGTTCTTTTGACAATCCTTTGACACTGTTGGTCTTATTTTGGCTCTTATGAACTGGGCATATTTAAATGGGGTGTTCAACTTCTGTGTTAATTGCTTTGACTTGAACGGTGTCTCAAACTATGTGTTTAAAGGAAATTTAAAGGGAAGTGTACAATAACTTTTCAGTCCTTGGTTTTCATGCATACTAAGCGTTATTCTATCCGGGATTTATTGCCATTATTAATCTTGCTATTAAAATAGATTTTACTTATTTTTTTGTAACTGCTGATGTGTATAGTAATTTACAAAAAGTGAAGGGCTACAAGTTTTATGTGCTGGGCTCCAAGTCTTGCAAACCTTAAATTGGTCTTCTGACATCTTAGTAATACAGGCTTACAGCCAGCAGAAACCTTTTTCCATCATCAAGATGACGTTACCTAATGTTGCAAGCAAATGTTTTTATGAGCTCATCCATCTGTTTTAAAGAGCAGATTGCCTCAGTATTTGAATTTAAAATATTTTCAAAAAGCTTCTTTATTTCCACAAATGTGATCATTCACTCTATACGTAATTGTTATTGTGCAGTCATTTTCTATGACATTAGTAGCTCTTCATTCTTCCTGATGTTTACTCCCTTTTGTGTATTTATACATGGCAGTCATGTTCCCTATCAGCCTTTGCTTTACCCTGCTAAGCAAACTGTGTTCTTTGCCTTTGGTAAGATTCATTTTCTATTCTCATCCTGGCCATCTTAATGGTTCTTCACCTTCAGTTTGAATCTATCTTTGAGTAGAGTGACAGTGTGGTGAACAGTTATTAATCTGTCAAGACATCATTTTTCAGTTAGAAGATTAAATTGCACAGTATCTTAGTTATCATTACAATTTTGATTACTCCAGTAAGATGCCTCACATTCCATTTCTGTTTTTCTTTATGCTTGGCTGGCATATTTTGGAAAAGTTGCTTTAGTGGTGCTTATTCTATACCTGTTATAGTAGCCAGATGTAAAAGAGTCAGGACTTGTGATTTAAACAACTAACCAACCAACCAACCAACTCCAAAACAAAAAGCCAAAGAAAAGACCCAGCATAACAATTTAATATGAAATAAGAAATGGATCTCATTTAAGGTGACGAGTTCAAATAATATTCAAATATGATAGAATTTAATCTTTTGAAGCAGAGAGGATCTGTGTGACTAATTGCAGTGCATAAACTCCTCATCATACGAATACCAATATGAATTTATACTCATGAATTTACAAGTACTCTATCTCCTCATTAAATGGACTTTCACCTGTGGATGCTTTCACATACTTTATCATTCACAGTGATAAACTGCATGATATTATAATATTAAACCATCAGTTTCTGTTCAGGTCCACTTACATGTTCTCTCTATTAGCATGAATACTGATTTACTGGGGTTGCATTTGCTGTGTGGATGAATTGCTTTGCATATGATTTTTTATTTCTAGGAAATACCCTACTGTTTAAATTCTCACTCATATTTTTTAAACTGATTTTCATGATATTCAAACATTTCATTTGTTTAACGTGATCTTTGTTTAACTTCAGTCACTGGTGAAATGCAGCAAATTATGGAGGAAGGGTTTTTTATTATTATTTTTATATTTTCAGTTTAAATTGATAAATATACAAGATACAGTTGTGAGTTTACTAACAATATGATAGCAGGTGTGCTAAGGTTAATTGTGTTTTCTGTCAGAAGGAAGTTAATTGTAAATGGCACATTTACCATTAAGTCATTGCAATAAGTTTTCTATAGTTTGCAGAGGGAAAGAAATTCAATTTTTATTAATGTTATAAAATGCTAATAAGGTTTTTAGAGCCTTACAAAACTTACAGTGCAGCAGAAGCAAGCTGTTATTTAAATGATCATATGAAGTAATATTGTACTTTTAAAACTCTGTTGCTGAGCTGACACTTCGTGTTAATATTGTTCAAACGGTAACTCAGGATCCAAAGAGAACAAAATGAAAGTGAATCAAAGACATAAACCAGGACTAGTCACCTTGAAGAACAGTGTTTTAAGTGAAACTTTTACAGCAGTTGCTCCACTCAGCTTTTTCTGGTTTCAACTTGAGAGTTCAGAGGGTAGTAAAAATTGCACAGGGGTCTAGAAAAAATTCACTTGAAGAAATCATTTCCCTTGTTCATCTCATGAAGGAAAGATTTAAAAGGGTGATGCTGCAGTCAGGCAGGCAGCTAAAGATGTCTGATGGGAGAAGGAGATAAAGCAAGCTAGAAGAAACAGGCTTGAATATCAGTAAGAGATCCTTCGTTTAGACATGCTAGAAGGAAAGGTGGCACAGGTAACTTCTGAAATCTCCAAAATCAGAGGTTTAAAAACAGAAATTTTATAACCATCTATCTGGGTATGTTTTATTCTCGTTTGGGAAGAGGGTGTATTCCATCTGTTGTACTGGCTGTGCTTTTATTATATTTACTGTGATACAGTTTTCCTTTTTCAATATTCCCTGTTTATTTTTTTTTCCTTTTTGATAGAAGTAATTTGTAACAATAAAAGTGAAGTGGATCCATGGGTGTCACCCTAATGAATGAATGAAATTGTCCTCATGATATGATAGACAGGGCCCTCCTAGTCATTCTTAGCAACTGAAGAGGGAAAAAAGTAGTGGGGATGAAGACTGTTTACAATTATCTCTGGAGCTGTTAAGAAGGATCAATAATTCTCAATTTTTAACAAGTGTTTTGAAGAAGTAAGCGGTGATTACTAGAAAGCAGTTAATGGGCTTCAGAAAAGGATAAAAATGGCCCATTTTTCAGCTTGAAGTTTTGTGTGAACGTTTTAAAAACAAACGAACTTGGTCTTTTACCAATTGACTCTTCTTTCACTGCCAGTCTGTTGACACTTGGAGCCCTTTGCTCCGCAAGGAGTGATAATACAATTGGTCTAGTACATACTGTTTAATTGAATTGACTATTTTGCCCTGCTGCTCAGGGAATTGATAAATTGCTACAACCTTCTGTTCTGAAAGTTGGCGGGTCTTTTTGTCACTTGTTTTGGGAATAGAAAGTAAGTATGAAAAAAAAGCATTCAGAATTGGTTAAAGACATCACTGAATTTGTTTTGACTAATGGTATTATTGTAGTCTTATTTCTGTGAAATAGTTCAGGAATTAATCAGTGTTTACTGTCATTTCTGCTTCTGGTTTAACCATGTAGGTAAAAGAAAAGAAACCTTCATATTCAATATGCCACTACTGGTAGAATATAACTGAGTGTTTGGAACTTTCAATAGCAAAGTTACTTCTTTGAGCTGATAACACTGTTATGGAGAATATTTTTCTTGACCTCATTAGGTGCATATTAATGGTGTTTTTGTAAAAGGCAGTTGATCTGTGGACACAATTTGAACGACATTTTATTATTAATCAGGTTAAGCGAAGTTTCTAAAATCAGTTAAGAAAATATGACATGAAAGATTTTATTTTCCAGCCAAATCAATATTTTTATTTATAACTGCTACTGTCGTGTCCCCTACTTCACAAATATATTTCCCACTTCTCAAATTCTGTAAGCCACAGATTATAGTGAAATAATACTTTTTAAGTCATGTAAGTGTTTGGATGCTCATTTCTGGAGAGATTGGGGCATCTGGATACTATCAATGGCTTTAGAAATATCAGCCAGTATTTATCTTTTATCTCATATCCTATTATGAATAAGTTCTATCCAGCTGTTATGAAGGAATGGAGGACATTAAAGGGGTTGCTTTGACCGAAGACATACACTACACAAATAAGGGTGGATCCACATACTAATCAATCATAAGGAGGAGTAGGTTATTTTTGAGTGACAACCTTTTTGTCTTGAAGCACGTCAGAGGGTGATGGGGGGGGAGAAGAAAAGGCAGAATATGTATGTAGTATCTACTTGAGAAAAATTGTTGCTGACACTTCTTATCAGTATCGTGTCATTTCCTTAAATCATTCAGTTCTGTGTTGTAGAGAGGTTACCTATTTATACACTCATACAATGGGTCCACCATTATTTGCTTCATTGAATCGCCATACGGGTTTCGAAGAGCTCTGTGGTTTAGTGTGTCCTCTGCAGCTGAATCCATGGCTGGGTATACTGGGGGATTTGGTATCAGACTACAGAATTTACATACAAACCTACATTTACAGTTTTTTAAATCTACTTTAATCCCAATATGTCAGTAATTTATCAGTTCATAGAATCATAGAATAGTTAGGGTTGGAAAGGACCTCAAGATCATCTAGTTCCAACCCCCCTGCCATGGACAGGGACACCTCACACTAAACCATCCCACACAAGGCTTCATCCAACCTGGCTTTGAACACTGCCAGGGATGGAGCACTCACAACCTCCCTGGGCAAATGATTCCAGTGTCTCACCACCCTAACAGGAAAGAATTTCCTCCTAATATCCAATTTAAACTTCCCCTGTTTAAGTTTTAACCCGTTACCCCTTGTCCTGTCACTACAGTCCCTGACGAAGAGACCCTCCCCAGCATCCCTATAGGCCCCCTTCAGCTACTGGAAGGCTGCTATTAGGTCCCCATGCAGCCTTCTCTTCTCCAGGCTGAACAGACCCAACTTCCTCAGCCTGTCTTCATACGGGAGGTGCTCCAGTCCCTTGATCATCCTCGTGGCCCTCCTCTGGACTTGTTCCAACAGTTCCGTGTCCTTTTTATGTTGAGGACACCAGAACTGCACACAATACTCCAGGTGAGGACTCACAAGAGCAGAGCAGAGGGGCAGGATCACATCCTTCGACCCGCTGGTCACGCTCCTTTTGATGCAGCCCAGGATACGGTTGGCTTTCTGGGCTGCGAGCGCACACTGCAGCCGGCTCATGTTCATTTTCTCATCGACCAGCACCCTCAAGTCCTTCTCTGCAGGGCTGCTCTGAATCTCTCCTCTGCCCAACCTGTAGCTGTGCCTGGGATTGCTCTGACCCAGGTGTAGGACCTTGCACTTGTAGTGGCTGAACTTCATAAGGTTGGCATCAGCCCACCTCGCAAGCGTGTCAAGGTCCCTCTGGGTGGCATCCCTTCCCTCCAGCGTATCAACCGGACCACACAGCTGGTGTCATCGGCACACTTGCTGAGGGCGCACTCAATCCCACTGTCCATGTCAGCGACGAAGATGTTAAACAAGACCGGTCCCAACACCGATCCCTGAGGGACACCGCTTGTTACCGGTCTCCAGCCGGACATCGAGCCATTGACCACTACTCTTTGTGTGCGGCCATCCAGCCAGTTCTTTATCCACCAAGTTGTCCATCCATCAAATTGATATCTCTCCAATTTAGAGAGAAGGATGTCATGTGGGACAGTGTCGAATGCTTTGCACAAGTCCCGGTAGATGACATCAACTGCTTTACCCTTATCCATCAATTCTGTAGCCCTATCCTAGAAGGCCACCAAATTGGTCAGGCAGGATTTCCCCTTAGTGAAGCCATGCTGGCTGTCACCAAGCACCTTGTTGTTTTTCATGTGCCTTAGCATGCCTTCCAGGAGAATCTGCTTCAAGATTTTACCAGGCACAGAGGTGAGACTGACTGGTCTGTAATTCCCCGGGTCTTCCATTTTCCCCTTCTTGAAAATGGGGGTTATATTTCCCTTTTTCCAGTTGTCGGGAACTTCACCTGACTGCCATGATATTTCAAATACGATGGCCAGTGGCTTAGCAACTTCATTCGCCAGCTCCTTCAGGACCCGCGGATGGATTCCATCAGGTCCCACGGACTTGTGCGCGTTCAGATTTTGAAGATGGTCTCGAACCAGATCCTCTCCTACAGTGGGCCCAAGGTCTTCATTCTCACAGTCCCTGCATCTACCTTCTAAGAACTGGGTGGTGCAGTCAGAGCCTTTGCCAGTGAAGACCGAGGCGAAGAAGTCATTCAGAACCTCAGCCTTCTCCAAATCCTGTGTAGCCAGTTCTCCCGAAAGCTTCCTCAGGGGGCCTATTTTGTCCCTAGTCTGTTTTTTGTTTGCTACGTACCTGTAGAATCCCTTCCCATTATCCTTAACATCCCTGGCTAGGTTTAATTCTAACTGGGCCTTAGCCTTCCTAACCTAGTCCCTAGCTTCCCGGACAACATCCCTGTAGTCTACCCAGGCCGCCTGTCCTTGCTTCCATTTTTTATAAGCCTCTTTTTTCCTTTGAATTTTCCTCAGCAGCTCCTTATCCATCCAAGGAGGTCTCCTGGCCCTCCTGCTGCACTTCCTTCCAGTCGGGATGCAGCACTCCTGAGCCTGTAGCAGGTGATCCTTGAATATCAACCAAGAGTCTTGGGCCCCCCTGCCCTCCAGGGCTATATCCCATGAAACCTTACTAAGCAGGCTCCTGAAGAGGCCAAAGTCTGCTCTTTTGAAGTCCAGGGCAGTGAGCTTGCTGCACACTCTTCTCACTGTCCTGGGGATCTCAAATTCGACCATCTCGTGATCGCTGCATCCAAGGCTGTCCTGGAGTACCACATTCTCAACAAGCCCTTCCCTGTTGGTGAGCACGAGGTCAAGCATGGCACCTCTCCTTGGCGGCTCCTCTATTACTTGCAGAAGGAAGTTGTCTTCCACACAATCGAGGAACCTCCTGGGTTGCTTGTGCCGTGCAGTGCCATCGTTCCAACAGATGTCAGGGTGGTTGAAATCCCCCATGAGAACAAGGGCCTGTGAGCGTGAGGCTTTTCCTATCTGTCTGTGGAGTGCTTCATCCACAGGTTCTCCTTGATCAGGCGGTCTGTAACAGATTCCCACAGTAATGTCTCCCACGGCTGTTTTCCCTTTAACCCTGACCCACAAACTCTCTGTAAACTGCTCACCTGCCCCCAGACAGAGTTCCATACTCTCCAGCCTATCCCTAACATGGAGGGCAACTCCCCCTCCCCGCCTGCCAGGCCTGTCCTTTCTAAAGGGCCTGTAACCTTCCATTCCAACACTCCAGTCATAGGAGCCATCCCACCATGTTTCTGTGATGCCTATTATATCATACCCCCGTAGATGTGCACACATCTCTAATTCCTCTTGTTTGTTCCCCATGCTACGGGCGTTTGTATAGAGGCATCTGAGACGAGCTCCAATTGAAGCCGGCTCATTGGCTGGAGCAGCTGGAATATATCTACATTGTTCCGAGCATTTATTACAGGTGCTGGCAACTGACTGGGTGTGTTGGGATGGAATGATGCCCCCCTCCCCCAACACATCTAGTTTAAAGCCTCCTTGACCAGTCTGGCTAGCCTCCTACCAAAACTGTTCTTCCCCTTCTTTACCAGAGCAGCTCCACCAGCCCCCAGTAGATCTGGCCTACTAACTTCAGTCCTATGTTCAAGACACCCAAACCCCTGACTATGACACCATCCTTTTAACCATCTATTGACCTGGCCAATCCTCCTAGCTTTTTCTTGGTCCTCGCCTGTGTCCTGGAGAATTGATGAAAAGACTATCTGAGCACCGGAGCCCCTAACCACCTCTCCCAGGGCTCTGTAGTCTTTCTTTATGGTCCCCAGGCTACTACTACGTATATCCCTAGCACCCATATGGATCACCAGGAGCTGGTAATAGTCCGTGGAACTTACTAGAGCAGGCAGCCTCTCTGTAACATCCCTGATCTGTGCCCCTGGTAGGCAGCACACCTCCCTCGAGACGGGGTCAGGCTGACAGACGAGTGCTTCCGTCCCTTTCAAAGTAGAGTCCCCTATTACTACAACCCACCGCTTTTTTTTTTTTTTTGTAGCACCAGTAGAGATCTTTACCGGGGCATAATCCGGCTGTTTGTGGTGCAAGTGCATTTCCTCGTTAGTCTCCTGCAGGACAGCAAAGCGGTTCTGCGTGGGGACAACAGATTTAGGAGGAAGCTCCTTGCTTTTAATTGTCCTTTTCCTCCTTCTTTTGTTATTTTTCTTTGTCACCAATTCCCAATTTCCCGGGTTGGTGGCCTCCTTCTGTCCTTCATGAGCTGCAGGGGACGCTTGAGGCCCCTGCACAGTCTGGCCCTGGAGCAAGCATCCCTGCTTCCTCTCAGCTCCCCTGACACCTTGCAGCCTATTGACAGCGTCCCGCAGCTCAGCCCCTGCTGCGGGAGGGCCTCCATCAGGGGGCACCGAGTGCAGCCCTGCCCATCGCGCACCCTCCCCTCCCCAGAGCAGTGCAGGCACTCTCTACACCCCGAGCTCCGCGCTGCAGCCTCCCTCTCATCGGCTCTGTCTGGGTGCCTACGCTGGGCACCGCCGGGGCAGCCAGAGCGGAGCTCGCAGACCGGGCCCTGCCCATACGACGGGCGCTCACCACCCCACTCGCCTGCCCGCGCTGACCGCCTCGCCGCGCTCCCGGGGGCAGGTTTTCACCCACTCAGGGCGGGTGCCGCTGCCCCTGGCTCCGCCCCCTGTGAGTCCGTGCTCGCGTCACCTGAGCTGCCGGCTCCTGTGCGGGTCCTGTCGAGGACTTGAAGCTCCCTCGGTAGCTCTGGCCGCTCTGAGTTGAGGCTCCTGGACGCTGATCTCTCCCCCGCTCCGGTGTTAAAGGCGTCCTCTGTCGAGCTACTCACCTCAGCAATTGGTTATTAGTCAAAACCATGCCATAGGCAGCATGAAAGCATGATTTAGTAAGTGTTGGAAAGAAGTCGTTTCTTAAAGAGGAGGAAACTCTGTTATGCTGCAAAAATAAAGAAATAGCATTCCTTTTCTCAATTTCACCTGGGATTTTTTGTTTTGGTGGTGTAGGGTTTTTTGCTCCTGATTAGGCTGTCTGTATAAGTACACCTTGCCCTGCCTTCATATGAAATAATCATGCTTTCAGCAAATGTTAAAATGGGTAATTGATCTGAAGGAAAGATTCAGGTTAGGTATAGAGAAGAATTCGTGACTGTGAGGGTGGTGAGGCACTGGAACATGTTGCCCAAAGATGGGGTAAATGCTCTGTCCCTGGCAGTGTTCAAGGCCAGGTTGATCAGAGCCTTGGGCGACATGGTCTAGTGTGAGACCCATGGCAGGGGGGGTTGGAACTAGATGATCTTAAGGTCCTTTCCAACCCTAACTATTCTCTGATTCTATGTTTTACCAAAGACAGTATACAGTTTTCACACACATTATACCATGGTTGGAAAGTTTATCTGTGTGTTTGTCATGCTTTTTCACTTGATTCCTTTTTTACATTATTCATTATTATAATTCATTTAGGAAATAAACGATATGGTTTTATACCTTCCATTTTATCCACATTCCATGTATAAACCAGCCACGTGACCTTTAGCAGATGCAGTGTATTATGCATTTCCTGGAAGGGTGTCCATTTAATACTACCCTTGTGCTTTTATAACCTCCCAGAGGTTTTGGGGAGTTCGCTGTCAAATATCCCACTGTTGCAAGAGATAATATTTAATTAACCCATGACCAAAGGTAACTGTGTTCATCAGGATATACAGAAGCTTAGTTAAACTATTTCTTTTCACTAAAGGTTCCAGGAATCTGCGAAGACGCTCAGGAAATGCTTGTTAATCAGATAAGCATAACCTTTTCCTTTACCCTTTTATCAGTGAAATGAAATAAATTGTAGCCCAAAAGTTATTCAAAATTGCTACTAGGATTTTAAGGCTTGCCTCCATTAAGTTAATGTAGTTCACATTACTCAAGCAAAATGTGAGTTTGCCATTTATCTTTTTTAGTTCCTCAAAGATTTTTCTCCTTTTCTTCAAGTAGTACTGAAGCTTAACTGTTAGTCATCATGGCAAAATCAGATAAGTATTCCACATAGTTTTACTTCAGCTCTGTGAATTTTATTAGTTAAGGGCACACTTTGGCCTAAACCGAGTCAAAAAAGTTTTGATAGATATCAGAATACAGTAAATAATAATACACAGCAACTCTAGCTGTGACTGAGGAGCTGGTAGTTGGTGGGTTATTTTCTGTTAGCCAAAGCATTCCGTAGATACTCACCATTCTTGTGTATATGCTGACTAACCCTGTTCCAGTATATGTACTGGAAGTATTTCCTATATCTTTATCATGAAGGTGATCCTCCATCTCTTATTTAAAGAGAATTGCCTTCATTTCATTCATCATGTGAGTGAAGGAGAAGATTAAATCAATCTATTGACTGGTTTTCAGTCAAACAATGTGTGATATTATCTCCCTGGTTTTATGGAGTTAAAATAAAAAAGCTTTGTGATTAATCTTATCACTGTATTGAATTATATGCTTGAAACCATATAGTCATAGAATCATAGAATAGTAAGGGTTGGAAAGGACTTTAAGATCATGCAGTTCCAACCCCCCTGCCATGGGCAGGAACACTTCACACTAAACCATCTCACCCAAGGCTTCATCCAACCTGGCCTTGAACACATCTAGGGATGGAGCATTCACAACTTCCTTGGGCAACCCATTCTGCTGCCTCACGACCCTTACAGTAAAGAACTTCTTCCTTATATCCAATCTAAACTTCCCCTGTTTAAGTTTGAACCTGTTACCTCTGAGATCTGAGGTCTCCACGCAGCCTTCTCTTCTCCAGGCTGAACAGCCCCAACTTTCTCAGCCTGTCTTCATACGGGAGGTGCTCCAGTCCCCTGATCATCCTCGTGGCCTCCTCTGGACTTGTTCCAACAGTTCCATGTCCTTTTTATGTTGAGGACACCAGAACTGCACACAATGCTCCAGGTGAGGTCTCACAAGAGCAGAGTAGAGGGGCAGGATCACCTCCTTTGACCTGCTGGTCACGCTCCTTTTGATGCAGCCCAGGATACGGTTGGCTTTCTGGGCTGCGAGCACACACTGCAGCCGGCTCATGTTCATTTTCTCATCGACCAAAACCCCCAAGTCCTTGTCTGCAGGGCTGCTCTGAATTTCTTCTCTGCCCAACCTGTAGCTGTGCCTGGGATTGCTCCGACCCAGGTGTAGGACCATGCACACGTCATGGTTGAACTTCATAAGGTTGGCATCAGCCCACCTCACAAGTGTGTCGAGGTCCTTCTGGATGGCATCCCTTCCCTCCAGTGTATCAACCGAACCACACAGCTTGATGTCATGGGCAAACTTGCTGAGGGCGCACTCAATCCCACTGTCCATGTCAGCGACAAAGATGTTAAACAAGACTGGTCCCAACACTGATCCTGAAGGACACCACTCATTACTGGTCTCCAGCCGGACGTTGAGCCATTGACCACAAGTCTTTGCATGCAGCCATCCAGCCAGTTCCTTGTCCACCAATCAAATTGATATCTCTCCAATTTAGAGAGAAGGATGTCATGTGGGACAGTGTCGAATGCTTTGCACAAGTCCCGTTAGATGACATCAAGTGCTCTACCCCTGTCCATGATTTCCATAGCCCCATCATAGAAGGCCACCAAATTGGTCAGGCAGGATTTCCCCTTAGTGAAGCCATGCTGGCTGTCACCAAGCAACTTGTTGTTTTTCATGTGCCTTAGCATGCCTTCCAGGAGAATGTGCTCCAAGATTTTGCCAGGCACACAGGTGAGACTGACTGGTCTGTAATTCCCCGGGTCTTCCATTTTCCCCTTCTTGAAAATGGGGGTTATATTTCCTGTTTTCCAATCATTGGAAACTTCACCTGACTGCCATGATTTGATGGTGTTGTGAGAGTCTTTGGGATTTTTTGTACTTGTACCCAAATAGTATTAGGTAGCATACAGGAAGGATTGCTCTCCTACATTCCCAGGTGCAAAAGTCATTAAAGCTCTGTAGCAGCTTTTTCTGTTTTCTAAACCTGGTAGCCTGCAAGTGCAGGAGGTCATGGTGCATTGAAAAGCTTTACTGCACTGGGCTATTATTATGCTCTATTGAAGGAGATTAAGATCTATATGCTAGAACTTAAAGGAGAAACAAAAATGCATGCTGAGGTTAGAGCTAAGAAGTTTCAAGGGGAGAATTGGAATGGAGACTCCTTCAGATAATATACTGAGGCTATTTTTGTACTGAAGAAACTAATGGAAGGGAAGGAAGGACACAGAAAATATCAAAAAGACGTGTTACAAGGATTGATAAGTAGTGTGATTTGATTGATTACAATTTTTTTGTTATTGAGATGTGTCAGAAATCAGTTGCATTTTAACTTGTAAGCTACATAATTGTGGAATGAAGTTTTTGAGGTTAGTAAAACTGCACCTTTGAAGTTTTTATTTCATAAGCTAAGGAGCATGGTCTTTTTACCAAATATGACTTTCAAGCAAAACATTCTTCTTATGCCCTTGTCACTTTGGTTTTCATGTATGTTGACAGTTTTACTGCCTGGTAGTGTATAAGTGTTGTTCTGTTTCATCCTTCTTTGTCCTTGGACAGCTCATAAGAGTAGCATGTAAAATACCTTCTGAAGAGCCTTCAACTGGACCAGAATTCTTTGAAGTCAACAGCATAGATACTATTTTTTTCTAAATAATTGAGGTTGTTCCATTAAAAAGTGTAATTTAGGATTTAAAGTCTTAATTATTAGGGCTGCACTTTGATGTTTGTTCCATATACTGCAAGTGTAATTTGTACCATTGAGTGCCATGTTGCAAAGTAGTCAGAATGATCTACTGGCACCTCATAGTCAAGGAAGTTTTCAAACTAAAGTTTAAACAATTAGAATTTGATTCTAATTCCAAATTCCTGTAATAATACGGTCCCATATTTCTGTACATGTTATTTCCCTCAGAAAAGCATTCCATTATTCAGAAGCAGAAAGAACAAAAGATTTTTCTTCCTTCATCAGTCATTTCATTTTCCGAAATGAAGGACTCTTTCATCTTCTGAGGAGAAGTTCGTAGAAGCGTACTGTAAAAAAAAAAATCCTTTTTATTTTGTTTTCCTTTGAATTATCGCTTGCCTCTGCAAACACAATATTGGTAATTGGTTTAAGCATCATTGTACTGCTTGTAGTTACATATCTGCTTTTTCTAATCTGATACTTATCATATGCTAAACTTTTCTGAAGAAATCAAACAGTGCTTGTGTGCATGCTGGGAGGTTAGGGGTTTTTCCTTTGTCTGTGATCTGCACATATTTTATCACATAACATCTGTTTATTCTTTTCCTGCTGGCAAATAAGCCTTTTGCTGTTCCTAGTCTATTAGCAGTCTCACCTTCTATGCATTTTCTTTTAAATGTTCCCTTTTCACCCAAGGAATGGGGTTATTAATATTATCCTATTACAAAGAATGTAATGTAGTGTCAGTCCTGAATTAAAACCTCATTGTCATGGGCTGTGTAAATAGCCAACAAAAGGAAATTAATTTCCTCATTCTTAGGTATCTTCTGTGTCAGGAGTCAAAAGGCTTTTCACCAGCTGCTGTCCTAAGTGGTGGCTGTCACATCATCAGTGTCACACTTTATGGTGGTTGCTGGTATAACATTGACAGTAGCTGTGTGACAGCATCTTTTGGTTTGGCTTCTGTTACACTGTCAATAGATCTCTGGCTTTTCCATGTCTGACCCTTAACTTTTGAAGAGCTGTGGTAATCATCTTTTTTAACTTCATGTAGAAATTCTTTCATTTAAGAAATACGTAACGCAAACCTAAATTGACTTTAAAAAACCATTACTGTATGGATTAAGCTCAGTTTTTGTAGGAGATTCAGCCTTAGAATTAGAGCTCTTCTTTTGTAAGTTTAGGGTAATTTGTTCATGTCTCTTTGGTACCTTCTTTTCAAACCCCTATCATTAACTTGGTATTCATGTCTCAATGAAAACAAATTCTTACTGTGTTTGGGGGCTGTGATGAATAGCCTGAATATCACATGTTGATTACCCACAAATTGGTTTATATATGAACTCCTTATTTTTGCTTTGTGATCTGCTAAACAAGATACATTATCTTTTATAAAGGAATGGGTGTAGTTAATAGAAAAAATGGTATAAGGAGTTACCGGTCCTTTTATTCTAGCAGGAAAAGCGATAGGAAGCATTTGTTCTGTTAGGAGAAGTTAACAGTGTGGATTGTGAAGCTTATAGGACATTCTGAGGCATTTTGAAAAGACACTTTTTCCCTGACCTTGTATGAGACATGACTGCCAGAAAAATTAGGTTCATATGACATTAAAACTTAGTTTCAGTTTTAAAATTGGTTTTCCTCATCACACAACTGTAATAATTTGCTGCAAAGCATCAGTTTTCTGCAGTAGGAATTTGCTAATCCTTCTTTCACCAGAAACACATTTCATTTAGTTACAAAACAGGTTTTAACGATAAGCCTGAAACCGATTTTTCACAAGTACTGCATCAATATGCAAATAAATTTGTTTAACAATATTAACTCAGTTTTATTTAATACCTTCCACTAGCCTATTCTGTTGTACTAGAAATAAAGTATGTCAGGGAAATGGTGATAGGCATAAAAAGGTACTAAATTGAAAAGAGAGAACCTGAATGGAGATACTGATTTCTAAAGCTGGAAGTGGCTTAGTGGGTACATTTTCCTGATGCCATTTGCTTTTAATTTATATATGTATATAACATACATATATATTTAAAGAATGTATATGTATATTTCTTGACATAATTCTCTTCCATACATTTCCATATTCATTTCCATATACAAGTCAGAATTATTTCAATGTCAAGACTGTATATTGTTACAATCCTATTTTTCCTGGGTTTAAATTAAAATCTGTCCATCATTATGGTACACTTTGTTAGTGAAATCATTTGTAGAATAATGTTTGGGGTTTTCATGTATTCATATGGGTGATGAGGCAGAGCATATCCTCAGCAAGTTTGTTCTGACATGAAACTTGGAGGAGTAGCTGATATGTCAGGGGGTTGTGCTGCCATCCAGTAAGACCTGGAGAGGCTGGAGGCATGGGCTGACAGGAACCTCATGAAGTTCAACAAAGGGCAGCGCAGGGGGATTAGACAATTCCAAATGTCCCTTCCAACCACAACAACTTTGTGAAACTCTGATATAATATATATATATATATATATATATATATATATATAAGATTTGAGCAGGTTAAAATTCAAATACAGTAAAAATATGTTAACAGGAGATGCACAGATTATGTACTGCCATATTGCCATTGAAACATCCAGCTATCTTATTGTATTATCCAACAACAAGGAAACGGTAAGAAGGGGGGAAGATTAATCGCCCCACTACAGCCTCTCTAACTATCCCTTACACCTCTGCTGCTTTTCCAATAAATCCTTGACTTTTTTTTTCTTTAATATTTCAAGCTATTTTTGAGATGCTATAAATATATAGAAGATAAATATACCATTGCTTGAGGGCAAAATATTTTGTAAAACAGTGAGCCAAGCAACGAAAGGAATTATATCTGTAAGCATCAAATGTTTAATATACTTTTTGTAGAAACTGAAAAAAAAAGGTTAAATTATACCATATGTATTTGTGGAGGTACATTTTGTGATTATTTTTTTATGCCAGAGGCAGAGCTTCGCATCGTGTATCTTGAGTGTAATCATGGCAGTTTTTAATTTTTAGGGAATATTGGAAAATAAAATTCTAACTAAATTGCCAGATTTACTGTTTCATTCAATATCTTTATTGACAAAATATATATTCAGTATTATTGCCCTTTATAGCTTTAGCATAAGTACAGCTATGTAAATTGCAAATGACAGTTACCAATGGGTTTATCCTGATTTTTAACATGCTTTTATTTGTAAAAATGAGTTAGGTACAGCTTTTCAAGCTTAGCTTTTTATTGGTGTTCATGTGCCTTAAAGTAAAGACTGGTAAGTGCAGTACTGGGGGGGGAGGTGGGGATAGCTGACAATTTGGCACATATCTGTATTGTTCTTTAAATGTCCCTTCATTGTACTTTCTCGTGGCAGGATTAGAAGGTCTCAAAAGCAAAAGATCACAGAACTCTGTGAGGCTACTGTAACTCCCTCACGACCTCAAAGTTCAGGCATATTTATATTGTCTTGATGGAAGTCTGTTATCATAGATCTTGGAGGGACAAAAGGCTCTTTCATTGTCTCCGGGTAACCAGAAGGCTCTCTGGCAAGCAGCAAGCCTGGGAGAACCCACTTGATTGCAGAGTTCCCAAGGGGCTGGTTTCAGTGGCAAGCCTCTGAGAAGATCTTTTAAAAAAATCCTTATTTTCTGTTTCTGAATAGGCACAGCTAAGTTGTTCCTATCAATTTCCTTCAAACCAATTTGACAATAACTGGTTATCAACAAAAGTCAGTAACAGATAAAAACATCTATTCTGAATGAAGCAGAAGTTGCGTCTTGTGCACCAATAATTGTCATCAGTACAAATTAGCAAAATAGTTATGTACCATGATGCTAAACCTAGGTATACGCTATTAGTATTCAGTGACGTCATTGCGGCATTGCATCCAACATGCACCTTGTGTTGTGCTGAGTTGATATTTTCAAGCGGATTAAGTATGAGAACTCATGTCAGAAGCTCCACTGTGCATTTTAATACTTGTGAATTTATAAAGAATTGTGTCAATGAGAGATCATTGGGTCGCTATTCTGAAGTCTACAGCAGAAGTATAATGTACCATTACACCTGATGGCCCTATTGCAGGATAAGGATTGCAACACATTTTTTCAGAGACTTCCGAATAGAACTGTTCATGGCTCAAAAAATGTTTTGTGTTATTTTTTTTTTTTCATGAAGTAGACAGTGGGGGTATGTGCTTACATTGCAGCCCTTCCTATTCAAAGTTTGAGATGAGACTCAGCAAAGAAATGTGACCCAGAAGGCCTTACTAATTTCCTAATGTGATAACAATTTTAAAGTCTTTGGTTTCCATTGTCTTTGGTTTTCAAGCTGAGATCCATGCTCCAGACTATAAAGATAGCAAACATCATTGCAATAGCCAGATATTTTATAGGGTACAAACGGACATTACTGTAATGCAAACAAGGGGATTTTTGCTGTTAATTTTATTAAGCTAAGATGCTTGGCTACAGATGAATAACTTTTCCCAGTTCATCTCATTCTTTTCTAACTACAGTAGATCATTATTGTTTGAATTAACTAATTCTTTAACCATTTTCAGCCAAAGTTGGGCATCTGAAAACTTGTCCAATAAGATGAATCTGAATACCTGCTGATTGTCCTAAAAGATAAATTTAGAGCTAAGAGTACTTTTTATTTATGTGTTATACACCTGGGTTGGAGCAATCCCAGGCACAGCTACAGGTTGGGCAGAGGAGAGATTCAGAACAGCCCTGCGGAGAAGGACTTGGGGGTGTTGGTCGATGAGAAAATGAACATGAGCTGGCTTCAGTGTGTGCTCGCAGCCCAGAAAGCCAACCGCATCCTGGGCTGCATCAAAAGGAGCGTGACCAGCAGGTCAAAGGAGGTGATCCTGCCCCTCTACTCTGCTCTTGTGAGACCTCACCTGGAGTATTGTGTGCAGTTCTGGTGTCCTCAACATAAAAAGGACATGGAACTGCTGGAACAAGTCCAGAGGAGGCCACGAGGATGATCAGGGGACTGGAGCACCTCCCGTATGAAGACAGGCTGAGAAAGTTGGGGCTGTTCAGCCTGGAGAAGAGAAGGCTGCATGGAGACCTCATAGCAGCCTTCCAGTATCTGAAGGGGAGCTACAGGGATCCTGGGGAGGGACTCTTCATCAGGGACTGTAGTGACAGGACAAGGGGTGATGGGTTAAAACTTAAACAGGGGAAGTTTAGATCGGATATAAGGAGGAAGTTCTTTCTTGTTAGGGTGGTGAGGCACTGGAATGGGTTGCCCAAGGAAGTTGTGAATGCTCCATCCCTGGCAGTGTTCAAGGCCAGGTTGGACAAAGCCTTGTGTGGGATGGTTTAGTGTGAGGTGCCCTGGCAGGGGCCAGGCAGGGGGGTTGGAACTGGATGATCTTAAAGTCCTTTCCAACCCTAACTATTCTATGATTCTGTGATTCTTTGTTATTATATGAAAAAGTTTTTTTAAAAAGCTTTTACAATTTAATCTTCCCAGGAGATAGGCTACAAAAACTAGGTTGTGACTTTGGACCACTGGTCTATTTTATTTCAAGTAGTTCCTCTATTTTCTAATAATTTGAAAGTTTCTTTTATTCTTTTATTTTTTTAATAGGAAAAAAGTAAAATACATTAAATTTTTCATTTTAATTGAGCTCAAATGTATGCTTTTTGACAACATGATTAAAAAAAAAACCCAATTAAATTTCAAACACTGGTATCCCTCATTTTTGATGCCAGTGGTTGTAGCTGTATCTACTGCAAGGATAAGTCCATGTCAGTGTGGGCTGTTGTATGAAATATGGAGTGCATTTGTAGTTCAGTTTGTTTGCAAAGGAAGATATTCTTTCTGCATGCTAAAAAATTATGCTGTAGAGTTAACTGGTATGGATTCCAGATTTAATTTTATTCGTATTTGGTTTTATGGTTCCTACCATTCAGTTCTGTCTTTGAAAGAACAAAAAAGTACTGTAGCTTAAACAGTGGTAACTTAAAGAAACTGAAGTAATTTATATTCTCATGCAATAGTCTGCTAATCAACATTTATATATCACAGCTAAAATTGAATTAAATAGATTGAAACTAAATTACAAAGTCCTGAGTAAATTGGATTTGCTAATTTACTATTGAGTCTTTCTGCAACTGATGTCATAATTTAGTTGTATTTCTTATGAGAGGGGAATTATTCTTCCCTTTGCAGTTTCAATTTGTGAGTGTGAAGAGGAATGCACTTTTGCTAATGATCATGCCTGAAATACAAAACTAGTAACTGACCAGATGTTAATGAATGTGTTAAGATGCTGTTGCAGGTCTTTCAGCTAATCTTTTTTTGAACTTGAGAAGCAGCACTGGGACTCGGCAACTCTCAGGAATGCTTAAAGAAAGAGGTGTGTTATGGCTTGGGCATAGACATAGATAGCGTTCATAGGAGATGTTGCAAATGTCATATTTAGCTGTATTCGTACTTGCCAGCATTTTATGCATTAGAATCTGTCTTGTGAGCATTAAGGATTTTTTACCTTTTGACCTGTTTGTGGTTTATCACCCTAAATTCTGAGAGCTGGCTTACTTACAGAATATGTAGTAAATTATTTTTATAGCAGATATTTGATGGTGAGGTCCATATCAACTTTTTTTTTTTTTTTTTCCATTTTATCCTTCAAAATATATATTGCATTATTTTGGAATCTTAGGAAAGGATGTTTGACATGATTTCTTACTCTCAGACATAAATCAGGAGACTGTTTTATTACATAATAGTGTGGCTTCCGTAAATGCACTCCATTTATGAAACCTCTTATATATTTAGGGAAATTTCATAATATGCCATATTACTGTGGGTTGTTCTTCCCAGGTGGAGCAATGGCCTTGGGCATGAAGCCACACTGTTGGGCAAAATAATGGCATCATTTTATAGCTTGATAATGGTACCATTAGTACAAGATATTATTGTATCACCTTTTTATGGATACTTATATTTTAAACCAAGCTCTGCTATATGACATATAAGTGCAGCATTGGAACAGGCCTCAAAAAGAAAAGTGTAATTTCTCTTTCAATCAGTTAAATATTGTAACATTTATGTATCTATTACCTTTATTCTTTATAAAACAGTGAGCTTCTCCTTCAGATGTTTAATTAAAACATATATATAAGCCCAGCAATTTTCCATCTGAAATAGGTGCTGAGGTATAAGGTGTTTCTTGACCCATTGAGTGTGAATTTTACTCCCAGACAGATGGATAAAAAGTCTGCTCTTGGCTGGTCTGATACAGTTTCTGATTCTTCCAATCTGATAGAGCTGCTGTTGCTTTGGAGATTATACAAACAGTTCAAAAAGTCAATTCCTAACTGTTCTGGAACTCAAGGTTTTAAATCTAGCCTCAGTTTCTAACTGTTGATCTGCTTACAGACTGCAGCCTCATCTTTGAACTCAGACTTTGCTTCTGATAGTACATCTCCAATTGCAATTAAAATGCTGTGTAAGATCTACTCCTTCAGACAGTCAGCTTTTTATAACAATTAAATATATTTTACCAATATAGTAAAGATATTTTCAGTTTCTTAGTAGATCAGTCTTGACTAGGGAACTACAAGTACTCTTAGGTTTGCAGACAAACAAGCACTTACACCCTAAAAACCTGGCTTCCTCAACACACTCCTATCTGGTGATTCAGAGCTTATTCTCTTCCCTCTTGAAAGTTTAGTGTGAGTTTACTCTCTCTGTGGTATTCAGACAACTAAGTGGAATTTGGACATATAGAAAGACACACACAGATTAACAGTAATTGGTTACAATCCACAGTTGGGTATCAGGTTTTAGACGTTCAAGATATAAAATGCAGCAACTGCCAAGATAGCAGGGTAAAAGTACAAAATTGGGAATGTTACTTGGTTCATAAGAACACTTTAGCTTTTGTTATTTTAAGGACTAGATTGTGCAATTTTATTAAAACTCCTTTAAGTAAAATTTAAGATCATCATCTTATCTGTTTGAAGTTACTTATCCCAAAGAATAGATGAATTGATCTTTAAATTTGCTTGGCAGTTTGGAGTTTAAAATAAACAATTGTGATAAATTGTATTGAAAGAATTATGGAAAATGCTTAAGACAGTTTGATATCAGAGCTGTAACTTGCTTTTCGCTTTTGTCAGAATTCTTATATTCCCTAAATGACATCTTTAACAGATATGTCAGATGGAATATTGGTATAATGATTGCACGTAGGAAACAGATCAAAACCTATCAACATTCAATAAAGGAGGAGGTTGACCTGAAATTGCACTTGACTTCTGGTATCTTTGATTCCTGTCAGGCTTTTAAATTATAGCACAATAAGTATTTTGAGCCTTTAAGAGTCACTAAAATTTATAGACAGAATTTTAGTAGATATGATGCAAAGGAAAATAAGGAGAAATTCTTTTTTTAATAAGAAGGTGGCATGAGAAATTCTTATGGTAGAGGTGTGATTGAATAGTGAGGTGTGTTCATCATTGGCATCAAGGGGTGTTTTTATGGTAAAGAAAAAGGTTAACATGTTATTAAAAATGAAAAATCAAAGAACATAAATATTAGAACAGAACAGCAGTTTGTATTTTGTATAGTTTTGACTGAAAAGATACACAAAGATTTACTGGTAATACGTTCATTAATCTTTAATATCAGAACACTTAAAGTCTCTCATTTGAGTATGTTAATTTTGGAAGGATGCTAAGCAGAATTAATTAACTTTCTAATGCTAAGTTTGGAAATGTATCAATGTCGTGGTTTAAACCCAACCACAAAAGCATAAGTTGATTGAATGTGAATGTTGAAATTTGACTTTGAAAGTTGATTGATAAGAATGCATAAGTTGATTTTGGGGTTTGTTGCTTTTTTTTTTTTCAAGAGTTTTAAAGTTTTAATGCCTATTGCTTATTATTATATATTAGCAATGTTGGAAATCAGCAGTCAATGCATATTTAAAACACCAGAGTGCCTAAAGGTAAGATCCTGAAACACCATGGTTGCATAAGGCAAACCTGGTTCAGAAAATTTAAAGAACACAAGCAAATTAGATATTTTAGAATTTCTTATTTCTAGTGTTCATTCTGAGAAATAAAACAATGCTTTGCCTTCTAAACTTTTTAGTATTTAAGCCATATGAGACTTTCTTGCCATCAAAATGAAACTTTAGGTCTGGTCGGAAAAGAATTGTTTCTACTATGCTGACCCACCATATACAGATTTACCTACACTTTTAATTTGAATATATTTCATAAATGTTCTTTCTTTGGAAGGAAAATGGTGGGTGTGTATGTATGAAGGCTCTCAATAGAAAGTAAATATAATGTATTATCTTTTCTGATTATTTTTTCTGTAGTTATTCTTTACTTTAATTGATACATTTTTTTATGCTTTCTTTTTTTATCCAGTCCTTGAACTGGCACAAGATATTTTCAAATACTGATGATGATGGAATTAAGACTCCTGTTTATGTTAAAGAGAAATATTAGCTAAGTCTGATACAAGTGCACAGACGTATCAAGGGAATTTTTTCCTGTTCTTTATTCAATTTCTCAATTTGGCTGAATAGAATCATAGAATAGTTAGGGTTGGAAAGGACCTAAAGATCATCCAGTTCCCACCCCCCTGCCATGGGCAGGGACACTTCACACTAGACATGCCACCCAAGGCTTTGTCCAACCTGGCCTTGAACACCGCCAGGGATGGAGCATTCACAGCTTCCCTGGGCAACTCATTCCAGTGCCTCACCACCCTAACAGGAAAGAACTTCTTCCTTATATGCAATCTAAACTTCCCCTGTTCAAGTTTTAACCCATTACCCCTTGTCCTGTCACTACAGTCCCTGATGAAGAGTCCCTCCCCAGGATCCCTGTAGCCCCCCTTCAGATACTGGAAGGCTGCTATTAGGTCCCCACACAGCCTTCTCTTCTCCAGGCTGAACAAACCCAACTTCCTCAGCCTGTCTTCATACGGGAGGTGCTCCAGTCCCCTGATCATCCTCATGGCCCTCCTCTGGACTTGTTCCAACAGTTCCATATCCTTTTTATGTTGAGGACACCAGAACTGCACACAATACTCCAGGTGAGGTCTCACGAGAGCAGAGGGGCAGGATTACCTCCTTCGACCTGCTGGTCACGCTCCTTTTGATGCAGCCCAGGATGCAGTTGGCTTTCTGGGCTGCGAGCACACACTACAGCTGGCTCATGTTCATTTTCTCATCGACCAACACCCCCAAGTCCTTCTCTGCAGGGCCGCTCTGAATCTCTTCTTTGCCCAGTCTGTAGCTGTGCCTGGGATTGCTCTGACCCAGGTGTAGGACCTTGCACTTGTCATGGTTGAACTTCATAAGGTTGGCATCAGCCCATCTCACAAGCGTGTCAAGGTCCCTCTGCATGGCATCCCTTCCCTGCAGCATATCAACCAAACCACACAGCTTGATGTCATTGGTAAACTTGCTGAGGGCTCACTCAATCTCACTGTTCATGTCAGTGACAAAGATGTTAAACAAGACCGGTCCCAACACCGATCCCTGAAGGACACCACTCGTTACTGGTCTCCAGCCGGACACTGAACCATTGATCACAACTCTACCAGGGACTAGTTGTGCAGGTCATATGTTTTAAAGTTTTGTGGTTGTGACTCACATGAAGAATATGCTGGTGACTGCCATTGTATTTTATCCTCAACTCCTTTTTTTGGATTCTAATGCAGTAACTTTATGAAAGCTCATACTGGCCACAGCCGCATTAATAGATTTCTTGGTAGATCCAGTTATAGAGGTATTGATATCAGACATTTCAAGCAACCCATGTGTGTATATGCATAGCATATATCAATCTGTATTATTTTTCATTACCATTCTGTATTGAATTTTGCAGCTATTGTGTTTCTAAATTAAGTGCAAAGAATTTTAATACTATAGGTAAGATTTTATGCATGCCAAGAATCAGTATAGGAAAAGATAGGCCTACTACAGCAACTTCAGCTCTTGTCTCTTAATTTTACTGGTATCTCAGAATCGTACAGTAGTTGAGTTTGGAAAGGATCTCTGGAGGTCATCTTGTCCAACCCACCTGCTCAAGCAGGGTCACAAGTAGAAATTGCACACAACCATGTCTAGATAGACTTTTGATATCTCCAAGGGTACTGATTAGGTGTCTTCTTTCCCTCCCTCCCCACCTTCTTAACTGGGTTTTTTTTATTCCCATGGAAGATTTTATTCTGACTACCAGCAAATACAGCTTGTGTGTGAGATACAGCAAGAGTCTTGAGTGTTCTGTAGACCTTGGTAAACTAGACGTCATGATGGAGTGCCTTTCCCTGTCAGAGACTAGATCTGATCACCCTGCCCTGTTCTTCACATTCCTGTTTTCCTGTATCACATAAATTTCACCACTCTTAACTTTTCTCTACATAAAATTTCACCTGCCATCGCATTCACCTATTTCATGTGAAGGACATGTTTAAATTAACATTCAATTAACTGCACACAGTTTATATATAAACATTCTAAATTGCAGCAATTTAATCATAAGCAGTTTAATAAATACTTAATCAAGGAACAGCAGAAGGAGCCAAAGGGGGCTATCAGGTTTGTGGACTCAATTAATTGTTATAAAATGTGGTCAGCTTTCCAGCTTATCTATTAGGAAAAACAATTTTAGCTCTTTAAGTAGGTTAAAATTAAGTGAATGATATTGTCCTGTTGTGGTTTAAGCCCAGCCAGTAACTCAGAACCACGCAGCTGCTCACTCACTCCCATGCCCCTTCCTCCCGCAACTCCCAGAGGGGTGGGGAGGAGAATTGAAAGAATGTAACTCCCACTGGTTGAGAGAAGAACAATTTAGTAACTAAGGTATAACACAAATCACTGCTGCGCCACCAACAGTAATAATGATAAGGGAAATAACAAGGGAAGAGAATACAACTGCTCACCACCTGACGACCGATACCCAGCCCAACCTGAGCAGGGATCTCGCCCTTCCGGGTAACTGCCCCCAGTTTATATAGTGGGCATGACGTGCTGTGGTATGGAATACCTCTTTGGTCAGTTTGGGTCAGGTGTCCTGTCTCTGCTTCCTCCCGGCCTCCCCTCCTCCCTGGCAGAGCATGAGGCTCAGAAAGTCCTTGATTAGAGTAAACATTACTGAGCAATAACTAAAACCATCAGTGTTATCAGAGTTGATCTCAGGCTGAGAGTCAAAACCACAGCACTGCACTAGCTACTAAGAAGGAAAAAAATGACTGCTACTGATGAACCCAGGACACATCCAAAGATCGAGTCATTGAGTAGATATCACTTCACAATGCAGTTCTTCAGACCAGTAATGAAAAAGTGTAGAAGTGCTTTTTCAAACTATACACATATTGGTGCTTCTGCAAATAGCATGTTGCAGTAAATATATATTAGTTTGCATCTTAGTTTTAAACATTTGTTGTCATTACCAGAATCAGAGCATGTTGATATAAGAAGCTTTGAATCATAACACTGTTCGTATCAAAATATCAGTTGATACTTTTTTTCCCCCCTGATATCAATAGACATTTTTAGGATGTCCCTTATTTTATTAAACTGCTTTGAAATTAATAAAAAACATAAGTGTCTTTGATAAAATACATGGAAAAGATTAGGTTTAGTTTGGATTAGATAGTATTTGTAGGTTTTAATTAACACTTGTCAGCTTTGGAAGAATGAAGAGAAAATTCAGTCTCTCAGGAATCCTTTTTCTTTCTTGTCTCCTTTTACTGACACAAAGGCTTAACAACCCGTGCTAACAACCTGTGAGAAGGAAAGTAATCATGCCTAATCATAGAATCACATTATGATTGTAGTTGGAAAGGTCCATCTGGAGATTGTCTGACCCCTTAAAGCAGGGTCAGCTAAAGCAAGTTGTCCAGGGCTTTGTCAAGTCAGATTTTGAATATCTTCAGGAGTGGAGAATCAATACCCAACCTACCTGAGCAGCCTGTTCCAGCCTTCGAGCATCCCTGAAGTAAAACAAAAATATGTTTAAATGCAGTTTCCTGTATTTTAATTGGATCTGATTTAGGTTCAGGTTTAAAAAGGTATAAATGTCAGTATAGAAAATACTTCTTTTTTTTGTTGTTATTAAATTATGATTGAGAATGTACTGAAAAAATGTTGCTCTATAGAACATCTCATTTGTGAAAATCCCCTATAACCTTTGAATGTGGTCACATGGTTTATGTTTGTTGAACTGTTTCCCAACAGGCTAAGTCAAGATTTCGGTAAACAACATAAATCAGCATTAAGCCCTCTACAGACGCATACAGTAATTACAAAACAATCGCACTTGCAGCTAGAAAGCAATTAAGTAATAAATATACAAAATCTTTATTTTCTTACAAGTTTGTTCTTGTCTCAGTGAACATAATGAGTAAGTTCTCGTTTGGACAAAAGGGGAAATTTGTAGGGTACTACTGTAGAGTACAATGGAATGATCTTGATACTCCACTGGGAGGAAAAAAACAACCCTTCTCTTTGAGTGTAGTCAGTGCATTTAGTTGAAGATATCTTCCTGCAATGTTCTTGTTCCAGAAAGCATACTGAAAATCTTTCCTGGAATACTCTGTGGATATCTGTTATATATGGCTGTTGGCAAGAAAAATACCTTTAAAACCTCTATGTGGGAAAGTTCACCCTGCAGGGTGTAAACAGTGTGGTTTTAATTTCTTAACTTTGTTTTTCAACACCTTCCTGTGCTTGAAGCCAGATAGTCTGGATTGTGTTTTAAAGTATTCTTCTCTTTGGAGATAGCATTGTTAATATTTGTTCCTCTGTGCCTTGCCCAAATCTTACAAAGGCCTGCTCAGTGTTCTTATAAAGAGTGCAATGATTAGAGTTTGTCAAATATGACAATTTTGTAGGAAAACTTTTGGAGAAAATTGCCTTTTCTGTTTTAAAAACTTGCCAGGAAAATATTTCAGGGTTAGAGCAAGTTTTCAGTGTGTTTTAAGGAAAAACTTCTTCCATTTTCACATTTAGAAAATAAATTTTTCCCTTACAAACTTTTCTAAAGTGTTTTATGTTTCTTTTTGGGCCATCTCAGCCAAAAGCAACCTTGTCAAAACTGGTAGCTCTGGAAGCAAATGACAACCTTGATTTTGTTTTTCTGCAGATAACCCGATACTTTGTTCTGACATTCTGTCTAAAATTAATGTGAATAATTGATACTTTTGTAAGTATTTTCCAGTTGCTTCTATGATGCCTAATATTGTGTGTGCTTGTGTAGGTGTCTTTCCCTCAATTGGTACATTTATGTTTATCTCTCTTGTAGTCTTGTTATGAATCTTGAGGCACTGAATTTTTAAGACCCTTAATCATCTCTGCAGTGTGTTTAAAGTCAGTCTTTGAGTCCAAAGCTGTTCATGTAGGACAGGCAGAGGTACATTCTATAGCTTTCTTTCTTTGTAAACAAAGTTTTGTCAAAGGAAATTTTAGAAATTATCATATTGCAATTTAGAAACATGTCCCAGGTTAAAAGAAGACATTATTTTACTGAGACATAGAGGAAGGCTGGAAGATACGCAATCTTTATGTAACTTCCTCTTCCGAATAGGTTTCGTACTTATTGCCCAGCTCCCCTGCCATATAGATTTGGTAAGGCAATCGAGATGCTTCAGAATTCCAGAGTATATGTCTGTGTAACAGAAAGTGAATTCATCATCTTCCTGAATGTTTTTTTCTTTCCACGCAGGATGTTTACCCTGACTCATATACATGTTTTGTCAGAGGATGTTATTCACTATTTTGGAATCAAATTCTGCTCTGCAGACAGAGTCTCTGCTTTTACTCAAATGAAAAGAATCTAGATAGCTCAGCAAGTATGCACACAAGCAGATCTTAATATTTCTGCCTGGTATGAAGTCAACATGAGTAAGGAAAAGGCACTAACTATGCTTCAACAGAGTTCAGATCAGTGTTATAATTATGTAGGGCTCTTGGAAAGTATTTTCCCTTACTTTCTGAAAGCATAAAGTGCTCCAGCATAAGAAGTCTATTTTCTTTCATTTGGGATTTTGTTAAAGCTTTTCAATACCTGAATGGTTACTGTTCATTTGTACATGTCTAATTAAACAGAGAGTCTGGAAAATCTACTTGGAAATACAGGTCTTTTAAAAGTGAGAATAAAAAGTACTGTCAGTCTGCCAACTTTCTTCGAAACAGCTAAGCCCTTTATGAATTGAAGTGAATGTGAAGTTCCTTGCCATGTGTCAATGAGGTGGGAACAGCCCATTCTGAACTTTGCAGGTAGCCGTCAAGATCACAGTTCTAGGTGATATGTCTCATATATTACATTGCCACTTCTATATTTCAGTTATAGAGCTTTTGTTATAAATGTTATTTCATGCAAATGACTGTTGCCAGTACCTATCAGTGTAGTTCATTGTGTCATTGCCAAAATGCTAGCATGGCTAGCCTAGTTTCTGGGAAATCAATTTCAGTTGCTAAATTCAGTTAGCAGGTGCTGCTCTTCCATTTGGTTTACATCATTCTGAATCTGCCCAGAAGCCAGTTAGTTACTCATCCACCTTTCCCCACCTAATTACTGCAAGTTGTTGAAAACTACAATGCCGAAGGTACTAGCACTGCACATTTCTCTGTATCTTTTAAAAATACTTTCCTGGATCTGACAGTGTATGAGTCAATGATATGATACATTATATATCAATAATATATAACCCTGACTCTACAGAATGTATTATGAGGTTGAGTAATAAAATCTTAAGCTGTCAGTTGTCTCTGCCTTCTTTCAAATGTATTACAGCTTGCAGTATAAAAGGAGTTTCATGTGAGGGATAAAAGTTAAATGAAATGGAGTAAAATTAACAACAAAATTGGATCACAATGTGTTCTGTTAATCCTCATCACTTGATTTTAATTTTATCGTGTAAAAGTCTTGTCAACTTTCAGGATTTTGATCACCTCTTCGAGGAAGAATATTAAACTAAATTTCTTTCTTAAATGTTACATATTTTCTTAGTATGCTGAGGGGTTTTTAATTGAGGGTCTGTTAACCAGTTCCACTTTATTTGAAGTAATTAATATTTTCACATTATTGTGATCTGTTGTTCTTTCAGCAGCAGATCTGTTTGAATAGTCTCATCCCTTGTATAGGTAAATGGACATCATCCCTTAAATCCCTTAATTGGAGGTTCCTCAGTTGTGTGGAAGACTACTTCCTTCTGCAAGTACTAGAGGAGCCAACAAGGAAAGGTGCCATACTTGACCTTGTGCTCACCAACAGAGAAGGGCTGGCTGGAAATATGATGCTCCAGGGCAGCTAAGGCCCAGTCAGAATTAAACTTGTTTAGGGATGTTAAGGATAACAGGGAGGGATTCTACAGATACATAGCAAATAAAAAACAGACTAGGGAAAATGTAGGCACCCTCTGGAAGCTATCAGAAGTGGCTACCCTGGATTTGGAGAAGGCTGAGGTTCTGAATGACTTCTTTGCCTCGGTCTTCGCTGGCAAATGATCTGATCGCACCACACGAGTCTTGGAAGGTAGACGCAGGGACTGTGAGAATGAAGACCTTAAGCCCACTGTAGGAGAGGATCTGGTTCGAGACTGTCTTAGAAACCTGAACGCACACAAGTCCATGGGACCTGATGAAATCCATCCGCAGGTCCTGAAGGAGCTGGGAAATGAAGTTGCTAAGCCACTGGCCATCATATTTGAAAAATCATGGCAGTCAGGTGAAGTTCCTGACGACAGTAAAAAGGGAAATATAACCCCCATTTTCAAGAAGAGGAAAATGGATGACCTGGGGGATTACAGACCAGTCAGTCTCACCTCTGTGCCTGGCAAAATCTTGGAGCAGATTCTCCTGGAAGGCATGCTAAGGCACATGAATAACAACAAGGTGCTTGGTGACAGCCAGCATGGCTTCACTAAGGGGAAATCTGCCTGACCAATTTGGTGGCCTTCTATGATGGGGCTACAGAACTCATGGACAGGGGTAGAGCAGTTGATGCCATCTACCTGGACTTGTGCAAAGCCTTCGACACTGTCCCACACGACATCTTTCTCTCTAAACTGGCGAGACATCAATTTGATAGGTGGATCATTCATTGGATAAGGAACTGGCTGGATGGCCGTACGCAAACAGTTGTGGTCAATGGCTCAGTGTCCGGCTGGAGACCAGTAACGAATGGTGTCCCTCAGGGATCGGTGTTGGGACCGGTCTTGTTCAACATCTTTGTCGCTGACATGGACAGTGGGATTGAGTGCACCCTCAGCAAGTTTGCCCATGACATCAAGCTGTGTGGTTCAGTTGATACACTGGAGGGAAGGGATGCCATCCAGAAGGACCTCGACACACTTGTGAGGTGGGCTGATGCCAACCTTATGAAGTTCAGCCACGACAAGTGCAAGGTCCTACACCTGGGTCAGAGCAATCCCAGGCACAGCTACAGGTTGGGCAGAGAAGAAATTCAGAGCGGCCCTGCAGAGAAGGACTTGGGGGTGCTGGTCAATGAGAAAATGAACATGAGCCGGCTGCAGTGTGCGCTCGCAGCCCAGAAAGCCAACCGTATCCTGGGCTGCATCAAAAGGAGCGTGACCAACAGGTCGAAGGATGTGATCCTGCCCCTCTACTCTGCTCTTGTAAGACCTCACCTGGAGCATTGTGTGCAGTTCTGGTGTCCTCAACATAAAAAGGACATGGAACTGTTGGAACAAGTCCAGAGGAGGCCACAAGGATGATCAGGGGACTGGAGCACCTCCCGTATGAAGACAGGCTGAGGAAGTTGGGTCTGTTCAGCCTGGAGAAGAGAAGGCTGCATGGAGACCTCATAGCTGCCTTCCAGTACCTGAAGTGGGGCCTATAGGGATTCTGGAGAGGGACTCTTTGTCAGGGACTGTAGTGACAGGACAAGGGGTAACGGGTTAAAAGTTAAACAGGGGAAGTTTAGATTGCATATAAGGATGAAGTTCTTTCCTGTTAGGGTGGTGAGGTGCTGGGATGAGTTGCCCAGAGAGGTTGCGAATGCCAGGTTGGACAAAGCCTTGGGTGAGGTGGTTTAGTGTGAGGTGTCCCTGCCTATGGCAGGGGGGGTTGGAACTGGGTGATTTGAAGGTCCTTTCCATTCCTAATTTTTCTATGATTCTATGATTCTAAATGCAAGAAAACCTCATACTTTTCCTTCACTGGAGTATGCATACTATATCTATGTATCTGTCTATCTATGTATCTATCTATCTATCTATAAATCTGTTAATAATATATATTTCATTATCTGTTTTTTTATTCTATGTTTTAGGTTGGATATTCTAAATTATATAGGCTATTATGTTATCTTCATTCTCGTGCACACAGATGGAACTGAGTTCCGTACCCTTCTTTTTATGCCTCAGTTTCTCTTACTATTAGGTGTGGATCAATTAAAAAGTGGATGGACATTTTCTCTGTACAATTTACTGAGCTTTCTGAATCTTCATTTGTTGTCATTTCACAATGATGAAAGAAGTTTCACTTGGGTACCCATAGACTTAAAAAGGCCATTCTGCATAAACTACCTTCCTGATTTATCTTTTGGCTACTTACAATCCTTGATGAGAGAGAGGTCTGAGCATTTAAATTTCTTGTTTTAGCATGCTGCTCTGATATCCTGGTCTTTTTGTAGCCAAAATGTCAATAGGTATTTACCATTAATAGTAATGTAGTCAGCATTCGCCTCTGGAGAAAAAAGTGAGACTACATATTAAATTCTCTGTTTATTCTATGATAGTGCTGTTTGTCAGATGAACAAAATTCAAGTATTTGTTCTGTGAACAGCTGCTGGAATACAGATTCCTTCCTCTTTTCAGAAGTTTTAATTGCATCAAACATGTTCACAATGACTTCTGCTCTCATTGTCCTAGTGCTATTTACATCAAGGAATTACAGTCTGTGTTTCATGGTCTTATCAATAGGTGAGGAAGGGAACGAGAAGATACATCAATGAATTTTCTGCTGAATGAGAATGCTGCTTTTTGGTTTTTTGACACATTAGAGAGGGGAATCACCAAGCACCATGCAAAAGATCAGAAAATGTAATTTCTACAAAGTGGTATTATATACATAAATCTTCTGAAAGACAGATACCTTTGGGATATCATAGGCCATAGACTTCTGTGTAATCCATTACCCATGCTGATATAAACCTTTGATTTGTGGGTTTCAACCTGAGGCTGAGTAACCTCATAAATATGCTAATCCATAGTAATCAAAAAAAGTGCTATTGCAAATACAAAATTTTTATTCCACAGTTCCAACAGCTTTATAGCATGCTCTACATTTATAACAATAAAGTTTGGAAAAATTACTCTCTTCATGTTCAAGAAAAAGCTTTGCCCTTTTCTTGGCATCTCACCAGTGAGTTTTATGTACATTATTTTGAGTGGCATGATCTTTATGCAAAATTCAGTGCATGTTTTGCCTTTTCTAACCAAGTATTTGATTTCCAAAATGAACAAAACATTGCATAAAGTTTAAAAATTCAGCTTTTGTAGCCCTATAAAATTTTATTATCAGTTTTAATAGGCCGGAGACCAACCACTGGGATAGCTGGTAGAGTGTCTGGCAAAACCAGCTCTACTATATATTTAAGAAGGTCAAGACTTAATGGTTTTGAAGGAAATCTTAGCCTTTTTAGCAGCAAATTTTCTGTTTCTGTTACATGCATTTCTACACGTAGGCATGAAGTTTAAATGCCATTTCATGGCATTAATATGACATCGTATTTATTTCTACAGTTATTCAAATAGTTCACTGTAGATTTTCTTGTTTCTTGAAAGACGAAACCTGCCTTTCATCCAGGAAAGAAAATAGGATATTTTTCCATGTTTATGAACTTCAGAATATGAGAATTCTGCTTTTATTTGGGGGTACAATGTCTGTGTACTGAGAAATTCTCACTGAATGCTGTATATAAAAATAGTTTTTTAGAAAACAGTTTTTTCAAGAAGTAAGTGACATTATCTTCAGTGCTATTTGGGTTCTCAGATACTGTGATACTAAAAATCAGTTGGCATTTTTTTTTTTCAGTAATCCCATTTCTAATCCATATCTAAAGAAAATTGAGTTACTTTAAAAGTGGAGGGAAAAAAAATCAGTTCTGAAATCATTTATTCCTTATTTCATGTGAAATGCCTGTAAAAATGATTATTTTCTACTTGCTGTAATTAGTAATTATGATTTTGTATTAGGTGCCTGACAGTCTGAAATCTAAACACTGGTAATTTGAGCAGGAACATGTTTTCCAGGATGCTAGGTTTGTGCTTGCCAATTTAACTGTATAATGAAGCTGTATCTCTTTGTATATTTCTCCCATTCTTTATATTAATATAAAATCAGGGTCCAATATTTGATGAGCTGACATTCACACAAACAACTAATTTACTCTTCACAGCATGAGATTGTATTCTGGTTTTACGTTTAAACATTACATTTTGTAGAACCAAGACTGCTACTCGCCTCTAAAACTAGAAAATCATCCAATGCACATTCATTTTGAATTCCGACATTGTAACTTGATCTCAGGTACTCTCCAAATCCATCTGGTGTTTGAAACACCACTGTTTAGATTTCTGTATAGAGTAACATTGCTTCTGAAATCCTCTCTACTTACTGCACAGCAAAACTGAAATCCAGGTATTACAGTTGAAAAGCCAGAATCAGTTGCTCTATGCCCACTCTTCAGGGAGCTCCCTGTCTCTGAAAAGTTCTTCTTGTTTCCTAGATTGAATTTCATTTAGTTTAATAGTCCACAACAGTAAGCAAATTACATATCAATAAATAATAAAAGGTCAATTATGCTAAGTGGTCTGGATAGCTTTGTAAATTAAACTCGTTTGAACAGTACGCATTTTAGTAGAGCCAAATACAAGGTTATTAACTGCCTACAAGTGTAAACAAGTATAGCATTTTGATACTTGCGTATCCTTCCACAACATCCCATACCCTGTACTGTGATCAGAAGAGCAGCATATACAGCCTTAACAGAGTTAAGATGCTTGCAGGCTTATCGCCAAGCTGTTAATTTTCTCCTGCAGGATGTCAGGAGCAAGCAGGGTATTTAATGTAATCACATTTCCAGCATTGTAACAGACATGGGAATGACTACCTAAGCATGCCATTTTAGGAGACATTTTGTGTCTCCTAAACCAGAATTGTTTCCATGCCATTTGCGTGCACTTTCCACAGGTTGCTTCTGCCCAGTCTGTGTCCATTCAAAAAATGTAAACAATTTGCTTCAGTGGTAACTTCTGTGAACTGTTCAAACTATCCACACAACTTTTTCTTGTTGTGTTCTTGTGCTGTATTCCTTATGGTGTATGACAGGATGGTGATAGGTGCACATGGTGCTGCAGAAGGATCCCTTGAGTCAAGGGTCATCAAATAGGTGTGTTTGGGTTGGCATGTCAAGTATAGGTGAGACAGTTTAGTGCAGGTCAGGCATTACAGTTACTTGCTTTAGCTGCCAAAACAGAAACTTGTGCCTGACTTAAGAAGATACATCTCTGAGGCTTTTCTAGCTGTGCCAACAGTGCTCTGTCTGAGGTTCGTTGCAGAGAGCTGAGATCTTGCACTGCTGACTGGTGTCTACTGACACGTTGTATTTCTTGAATTTCAGAGTTGTTTGGGTTTTTTTCATTTTAACTCTTCACCTAGGAGGGAGTCCTGAGCCACCCTCTGCACCTTATGGTAACTGCTGTGAAGTGTCCCTTTCACCTCAGTGAGATGTTCTCAGATTCATCAGCAGCGTCATAAAGTTAAATATACCCTGACACAGTAACATTGACTCTGTCATTCTGACTTTATCCTCCAGGAAATTTTTCTTTTAACAATCTGTGTGGATTCTATAAAATATATATTTCAAATAATCATTCCATTGCATCAGTAATTATGGAAATGTGACTTTAAAATCAGCTCTTTAGTGGTAGTGGCTAGGCATTTCCCTGCATGTAGGAACCATGGAAGAGATCCAAATTGATCATCAGCTTATCCACAGTTTGACAGAGCAATATGAGAGCCCTGTTACTATTTTTTTAATGCAATATTTTTTTATTGAACCATTTTTCCTTAGAAATATACAGCACTTTGAGGAGTGAAATTAATCTGTGTGGGAAACTGGTTTGTGTAGAATCATAAACAATGTATAAAGTTGGAGATTTCCTATATTTATTTTTTGAATAAATATAATTTACAGTTTTGACTTAGTATGGTATCCTAGAGCCATAGCAGTCTGCCAGTTGTTTGAATAGGATTCTCTATTACAGGCAAGGATTCCTGATGTTTTACAAGCCCATCGATCATGCTACACTAGATGAGAATGAAGGTATTACTATGAAGCACCCAGGTTGTTTCTCACACTCTTTAAGTGCAATATCACCAGCCTGTGCTTGAGCTAATTTATGTTTGACAGGGAAAAAAATCTAAATTACATTGTCAGAATGGAGATTGTATTTTGAACAGGAGTGAATCAGAAAGGGACTTGAACACACCCGTAGTTGAACATGAATTGTAAGGTTAGCACTGTAGGTTAGAAGAGAATGAGAAATTTTAAGATAGTTCAAGATGAGCATGCAGTTGTCATTGTTTTATCCTTAGTGTGACTGTTATTGTAGCAGCTTCTACACATTAAAGAGATTCATAGATGCAGCAAGTATTTGAAAAGGATCGAGAATCTATTTTACTTTGAAACATATCAGTGTTTAACCGGTTTTGTTTATTAGAACAAGATACCTTGATGTTGAGAGTGAAATGGTTTGATATGTCAAACAGTAGAGCTTTGATTCAGGATGACCTTAGGAAACTGGGTCAACAGAAACCTCGTGAAATCTGACAAGAAATGCAAAGCCCTAATTAAGGTGGAATTACCTAATGTCAACTTGAATATTACAGAATCACAGAATCACAGAATCCCAAGGGTTGGAAGGGACCTCAAAAGATCATCTAGTCCAACCCCCCCGCAAGAGCAGGGTAACCTACAGTACATCACACAGGAACTTGTCCAGGCGGGCCTTGAATATCTCCAGTGTAGGAGACTACTATATTAAGCAACAGTATGCTCACATTCCAGTTCTTCATTCCAGGCAATACTCAAGTGTGTCACCTCATTAAGAGAAAATTATCCTCTTCTACACAGCTCTGGTTGGGCTGCATGTAGAATGAGACTCCAGTTTTGGTGTCCAAGTTCAGAAAGGATATTGGGAAGCTGAGGGGGTCCAGGAGAAGTGCTACAGAGATTTTTTAGGGGCCTGAAGAACACAAGCTAGGTTGAAGCTGTGGAGCTTGGTCTTGTTTAGTTTGGCAAAGAGCATCCAGTACTAGGCTATAATTACTTGTGGAGGAGTTACAAGGATGATGAAGCTAAAGTTATCTCTGTAGTAGCATGTGGTAAAAAAGGGGAAGCGACCACAAGCTGCACCTTGAGAGATTCTGATCGAAAACATTTGTTAAGTCAGCAATGCTGCATTGAAACAACTTCCCCAGAGTGGCTGTAGGATATCCATCCTTGGAGGTTTTCAAAACTTATCTGGAAAAAGACACTGTTGACCTGCCCTGGTGTTGACAGTAGCCTGGCTTTGAATGAGAAGTGGAACAACATGAGCTTGCAATATTTCTTCCAGTCCACATTTCTATAATTCTTAGCTTTTCTAACATATTAGAAATACACTCCTTAACAGGTGGAGCTTTCCTAGTTGGAGACTTAATTTATCAAGTCATAATAAGATGTCATAAGTAGTCATAACAAGAAAGCTGAAGAGAGAAATCCGATTCTAGCAAGTGATAGAAATGGCTTTTCCTTAATGTAGCTTGAGGAACAAAACCATATCATCATGCAGTCCTTCTCTTTGTGGGAGAATTCAGTCGTTCAACTCTGCCTGGCAAATTCCCTCACTCCGTTCCCTTGCTTCACTTCCATATTTAATTTTCCTGCCTATCCATTTAATCTATCTAGGCTTTAAAAAAACAGAGATTCAGGAGATTTGTCTAGAAATCTGCTGGTTCACACTCAATTTGTAGGAGAACTCAATCCTGCAAAGATTTATGTCTAAAATAACTTTCTGGTAGTATAGATCTGGCAACAATTGTCTGTGCCTGTCATGGTTTAAGCCCAGCCAGCAACCCAGAAGCATGCCGCCAGTCTCTCACTCCCGCCCCCTTCCTCCCCCAACTCCCGGAGGGATGTTACATTCGAAACTCGTAACTCCCACGGGTTGAGATAAGAACAGTCCAGTAACTAAGGTATAACACAAATCACTACTGCTACAACCAGTAATAATAATGATAAGAGAAATAACAAGGGAAGAGAATACAGCCGCTCACCACCCGCTGACCAATACCCAGCCTGACCCGAGCAGTGACCTAACCCTTCCGGGTAACTGCCCCCAGTTTATATAGTGGGCATGACGTGCTGTGGTATGGAATATCTCCTTGGCTAGTTTGGGTCAGGTGCCCTGTCTCTACTTTCTTCCGGCTTCCCCTCCTCCCTGGCAGATCACGAGACTCAGAAAGTCCTTGGTCAGGGTAAACATTACTGAGAAGCAACTAAAGCCATCGGTGTTATCAGCACTGTTCCCAAGCCGAAAGTCAAAAACACAGCACTGCACCAGTTACTAAGAAGGAGAAAAATGACTGCTACTGCTTAACTCAGGACAGTGCCTTTTACTTGTCTTTCATTCTCTCATTGACTCTAACATTCAGTATTTCAATTTCTTAATAATGTCTGTATTAATCATTATAAACATATTTTGCATACTGAATTAAACTGTAAGTTAGATAACAGTTCTCCTCCCCCATGTATTCTCCTTAACTTCTTGGAAGTTACTAACTGAGGGTTTTTCTGTGTTGTATGCATTTGGTCATATGTGTACACAAAACCACAAAATTAGAAAAAGCTGTGAAAAAGTGGTGTATGAGTGTGAATTTAATAGGCAAAGTGCAAGATAGGAAAAAGTTCAGCTGGAAAAATCTTCAAGAATGTAATTTATCTCACTTTAATACAAACCTAGATTGTCTTTCAGCCTCTTATTACTCTGAATGGTGGAAATAATATCCTGTAATTATTGTATTGTTTGAGAAAGAAAGGGGTAGATATTTGGATAATCTAGTGTATGCCATCATGAAAGACAGGACTTCAGCATGCAGAGGTAACCTGTGGAAGCTGTTTATCAAATCTTGATATGAAGGTTTGTTGTGGTTTAAACAAGGCAGCCATAAACCACACAGCCCATCCACTCACTCCCCCCCCTTCTTGCCCTCCCCCTACACCCAGAGGGACAGAGAGGAGAATAGAAAAGAATGCAACTCCCACGGGGTGAGATAAGAACAGTTTAGTAACTAAGGTATAACACAAATCACTACTGCTGCCACCAGTAATAATAATGATAAAAGAAATAACAAGAGGAAAGAATACAACACCTCAACACCAGCCGACAAATAACTTGCCCCACTCCCCCCAGCCGAGCACCGACGGATACCTCCTCCAACCCTGCAGTCCTATCCCTTCCGGGTAACTCCCAGTTACATCCTGGGCATGACGTGCTGTGGTATGGAATACCTCTTTGGTCAGTTTGGGTCAGGTGTCCTGTCTGCTTCCTCCCAGCCTCCCCTCCTCCCTGGCAGAGCATGAGGCTCAGAAAGGCCTTGGCCAGACTAAAACATTTGAGCAGCAACTAAAAACATCAGTGTTATCAGCTCTCTTCCCAGGCCAAAAAATGAAAATATAGCACTGCACTAGCTACTAAGAAGGAGAAAAATGACTGCTACTGCTGAACCCAGGACAGGTTGTGAGTCTGAGTAGGATTTTCTTTGTTATCTTTCATTTTCTATATATGTTATCATTATGAAAGTTTTGCTATCACTAATTCCCATCATCTGGGAGGACTGTTTGTCAGCATTAGGCTAAATTCTTCACTGGCATCAACCCAGCAGAAAGCAGTGTGGTTCTGTCAGCAGACACTTCGCTCCTTATTGCTTCTCTGATCATTTCATCCCAGCGAGAAGAAATATTTTTTTCGTATGTTAACATTATGTTATTTTGCAGAAATACCCAATCACTACTTAGAAACTGTGGGAGAACTTTATCTCTCCTAACATTATTTATATTCTGAGTGTGGCATGAGATCTATAGTCTACACTAATCACAGGCTCCCTGTGTTCTTTAGCAGAGAGAAATGGCAGTTCCATAGCATAATTCATTCCACAGTATGAGAGTCCCACATCTATTTTAGAGTCACTCACCTATGAAGTGCCTTCCTATCTCTGCTGATTATTATAAATTAGCTGAGTCATTTCAACTTGATTCAAGCATTTGACTAGATTTGCCATGTTCCATATGACAAAAGTCACGTAGATTTTCTTTAATTTTTTTTTTTTTTCAAGTTCTGGGAGAGCAAATACATTGACTAAATGTATGCCATGTTTAGCCTCTGTGTAAAAGTGTGTATTGTTTCTCTCGTTTAGACAGAAGTCATTTGGATTCAATGTTAATTTAACATTCTGTAATAAATTTGTCCATTTCTTACCACGTTCTTTTGGAATTTTTGTTTTCTAAAGGAAAAGAAAATACATTTTGTCATTTGCCTGTTAAATATTTCTGGTGCAGGTCACTCTTCATGTTCAAAGTCCAACTTGAAACAACAGTCATTACCATTTTTTACCCTCTCTAAAAATATCCCACATAACTGTAGTTGCATTTAAGCAAAATAGTCAGAATATCTCATCTTTTCTTACGTGATTACTGGTTGCTCACTGGTCATATATTTACTGAATTACCTGACTGTAAGCTGGCCTTTGAAGAGAAACATAGATCATCAACAGTTACTGAAACATATCTGCATCTCTAGCCGTATCTGTAGCTGCCATATTGTTGTCAGTCCTGTCTTCTCTTAGAAATCTAATGTTGATGAGTGCAAAAATTAGCATATTCACCTGTAATTGTTTTCAAGTAATGTCTTAGGGTACTATAATCCCACATCCTTTTTTCAGTGTAAAGCTGTGTAAAGCAGAGGTGTTATTATTCCTTTTTCTACAAGGGAAATAGTTTTATGTTGAAAATTGTGTTGACTCATAGGGGCTATCCTTTGCCATAGAAAATTATTTTCCACATGGCACTTGGTGATTCTGTTAATCAGAAATGGAGATTACATTTATCTTGATATTCATGTGTAAGATGCATATAATATTTGTGAGATCTGTAGGCTTATTAGACATTTTGGTGAGGGCTACTTAGGCATGATACAAATTAAAAAAAGGGAGATTCATCTCCTGTATATTTAAGTCCTAAGTGAAAACCTCAGCTTGAAAGAGTTTTCCTTCTCTTGTCCCCTGTCTATTTAGGCACACAGACACATACAAGACAATAACATTCATATCTAGATGAAAATCCCATGGAAATAAATATTTCTAATTGTATTATGGTTCTTTACATGAGGCTTACATTCATGACATTTACTTGTTCCTTTGTGATCTACTTCTAATTAAAATATGCATTCTTTTTGTTAATATTCTGTATTGAAATTAGTCTAAGACGCATGGTACTGTTTCTTGAGAAAATACCGTAGTTCATCTTTTAAACATGAACTCTAATGTAATCATTAGAAGACAATGTTTACTTAAAAACTGAAATTACTTCTGGGATGGAACTTTATATTTTCCTGTGTTTTTTGCTCTAAAGTATGAGCACTGTCAAGAATATCCCATGCAAGCAAACAAGTGAGTATTACAGAGGTTCTTCAGTAGGTTTTCAAACATGGGCTCCAGCAGAAGAACATTGCGATTGTCTTGAGTAGGTGATTTGATTATTAAAAGCTGGGATATGTAAAATTTGGTGTCTGTTTTCTTGCAAAACTCATCTATCCCATCTTTAGTTTAGGGATATGCAAATAATAATTAATAGGCATATAAAATCATTAAATTGTTGTAAATCTGCTTCATATTTGCTGTGTGTTGAAAAAGAGAAATAAGGACTCTAGAATTTGTTAGAAAAAAGAATTGTGATCAGACTGCGCTTTTTGATTGCAGGAGTTTCCCTTGACTGTAGCTGTTTCTAGGCTGACAGATGCTGTTAATGAATGCTGACACCTTGAATGAAAATAATTGCAGTAATTCAAAATATAAATGCTCCTTCAACAAATAGCTTTTTAACAGGTCCCAAAAGGTGAACTCTGTTGAAACTGAAATGTTTCTTTTTGTGTTAGCTCATCTGCCGAAGTATAGTTCTTGTAAAAAAACATTCTGGAAAAGCCAGCAGTTAATTTGAATATTAAATGTTATTTGAAAAAAAAACCCCAGCCTGTATTTAAAATTAAGACTGAATGTAGAATGCTTTTATTTTTCATACAAGGTATTCTTAACAATTGTTTGTGCTTTGAATGCACTTAATATTGGACAAAGAAATCTTGAGATCTTTTCTCAGATTTTCTCTTTTCGATGTAAAATAAAGGTTACACTGATGTCAGCAAATACTTTGACAATTTTGCCTACCTTGTACTTTCTCTTCAACTTTTTCATATTGTTGCTTGCTAATTGCTCTTCGTTTTCGCACAGTATTCATCATGGCAGTAGTCTAAGGTTAAGTTTCTGAGAATTTAAGATTTCTGGTTATATTGGAAAAATGTGAAAACTTGTACATTTGAGTAGTGAGTCAGAGAGTTCTTTCTATTGCTTTGTCCCCACAGGGTCTTCAGCTTGTTGTGTTTCCACAGGCTTTGGGGCTAGAGTATAGGTTTTGTCCTTATAACGCAGCAATCTAGTGACACATTTAGATTTCCTTTCTAGAGAGGAGATGAATTATAGCACTCAAAATATAACTTAGTATACCAAATTATATTCTGATTCATTTATTGAGTATCTTACCTAATAATTTGGGATGTGAAATTTGAAATATCTGCTTTCTATAGTGAATTCCAGAGTTCCTAGAGTTGTTTGCATTGCTTGCAATTGTGCATTATTAGTGAAGGGAGAAATTGCATTTTAGAGATGTACCCCCTAAAGTTATTCCTGGAATGATGCAGTTTACATGCTGCTCCTTCCCTAAACTGTTAAGTAGTGTGACCTTTGGTTTGCTGTGTCTAGCTGGCACAAAGTACAGTAATAGTATAATCATGGAATCATAGAATAATTAGGGTTGGAAAGGACCTTAAGATCATGTAGTTCCAACGCCCCTACCATGGTCAGGGACACCTCCCACTAAACCATGTCACCCAAGACTCTGTCCAGCCTGGCCAAATTTTACATTATAGCTTTGCCCTTAAATAAAAATAAATAAATAAAACTTGAATATCATGAATTCTCATTTCAAAAGATCACAAGTCATCTGTGAAAGGGAATCAAAAGTAATTTGGTTCAATTATTAGTCAAGATCAGATCTTACATGCACAAATATCTTTGAAACCAACAATTATTTGAACAGGCTGGAAATGTAGTTAAACACTTTGTGTAATTCAAAGTAGAAGATTCTGTGTATCTTCAGTTTGATAATTATACACTATGAAAAACTGAACAAGACAGGGAGGGACTTAAGGATATTTGTAGATATAACTTAAATATTAAGTACTGTTCTTAACATTAGCAAAAAGTAATTATAATCATAATTATAGGCTCTATTGCATGCAAGCGTGAATGTGCATCTGTGTGTATATGCTCTCTTAAATATAATTATTAAATCTTTGTGAAAAGTTATAGTAAGGAATTGAACTAAGGCATGTTCTAGTGAGGCTGTAAAAATGTAGCCTGAAAGAATATTTGTTACTTTGACCTTAATGTGATTTGCTTTGGAACAGTTTATTATGTATCAGATTTATCTGGGATTATTTTTAAATTAACATCTGCATTACTTTTAATATTATGCAGTTAAGCTGTTTAAAATACATTTCTTTTAAGCACAAGATAATTTCTGTCATTTCTAAAACCTTGTTTTGGTGTTTTTATTAAAATGTAAAATTGTGACAGTTAAACCAGCTAACTAGAAAGAAAACAATTTCTAGCAGTCTGGTTTCTTAATATTTTACATGTTGTTTTCATTTTTTATATCAAGCAAGTTTTAAGTGGATATTTTTATGAACTTCAATAGAAAGACTATCCTCCATTGTTTATATTTTGACACAGACAAAGACATGGGGGTTAGTTGCTCACCTCACTTTCTGGAAAATATAGGTGTGTTCACACTAGATTGAAATTACACTTGAAACTAATCATCCATGAGCCAAAAAGCCCTAACCTAAAAGAGCTGTTGACTCTGAAAATGTAATTTGCTTCTGTTTTGTTTGCAGATTGCCTTCTCACAGCACAATACTATCATGGATCTGGTGCAGTTTTTTGTTACCTTCTTCAGGTAAATTGCGTTTTCTGTCTTCTGATTGAAATAATGCTGATTCTTTTCCATCAAACTAATACCTTAGCCAGCTTCTTAATCTTAAGAAATGCCTCCAAGGAAGCCTTTAAACTGTGTTCTCTAATTTGTGCTGGTGGAGAATCCAGGACATTGCCCTGTAACTAAAGGCAGCTGCTGACATCTTTTATATGTTCCATATATTTCACATTTAGACATACAATTTTCATACTTCATAAATATGAGCTAGGTATCTACTATATATTACAGTGATTAAGAGAGGCCAGCTATTTGGATTTAAATTAGGAATTTGTGTGTGATTTTTTGTGGTAAACTCTTTGAAAGAATTATAAAAAGTGATGGTTCTGTTCAGTCGCTTTTTATTTTTAATAAGGCCAAATCACTACTGATGCTTTCCTGTGTTAGAGGTTAATTGTGGAACGTGGTAGGTATTGCATGAGATTTGGTTGTGGCAGCAATGCAGGATTTGGCTTCAACTGGGACAACTATTCTAGGACTGAACAAAACTTCACTGAAAGTCTTCTTAAAGGTTCAGCTGTCTTACAAAATGTCACAATCATAAACACATACATACTAGTTATAGTGCTTTGAAGTCTTCCTGTGAAGATATTCCCCAATAACCATGAAGTGTATGTGTTTAATTGTTGGGGGTTTTGCCGTTGTTTGGTTGGTTGGTGGGTTTTTGTGTTGTGTTGTTTTTTTGTTGTTTTGTTGATGACAAGCTCCATAGAAGAAAGCAAAGTCTGTCCAAGTACAGTAGAAGAGAGGCACCCTGTGGAAAATAGCAGACATGGACTAAAAGCAGTTTGTTTCTGCTCTGTGCCTTAAGGCAGGCTTAGAAAAGTTGTACTATTAGCTCTTTGATGGTGAAGCCATCTCTATAGGTGTATTGCACCTTTCCTGGTCTAGCAGTTTACCTAATATGGTTTATTCTGGGTAAATGCAAACTCACCATGATCCTGATGAAAGAAGAGATCTCTCTGCCAGAACAGTAAGCTGATTGGAAGCAAAGGCCAATGTAATCCTTTTTTCAGAGAGAGGTTGTAGGAGACCTGGCAGCTATCCTATCACTGCCTTTGACTCGGCCCCAGTCTAATTGTATAACCAAGGCTTTCAGCTGGCACTTAGCTCAGTTGGGCTTGCAGCATAATGTTAATCAAACTCAGGAACCTAGTTGCAGGACTATGTAAAAGAATCATGAAATGCTGTGAGTAAAATGAATGCTGTTGCAGCAATCCAAGCAAGGTACAAGTTATTGACACCCTCCAAAGGCACATACAAATCAGGCTAAGGTCTGATGGTTGTGATTAAAAATAGAGAGGTTATCAAATATACTTTAAAACCTTGATCTGAGGTTGTATACTGCTCTTCTACAATTGAATTGGTATTAAGGTGTCTGTAGATATACATAGGCTGTTTAGGAGCTGGAGTTCTTGTATTTCTAAGAAACCAATAGAAATGGAAAGTAGAGTATACAGTAGATTCACAGCTTGCAAAGCAGAACCTGAGAAGAAGAGTGGAACGGAGAATTTTGAGTTAGTTCTTAATGAAACAAGTTAATGAAAAAACATATTTAGCACCACTGTTTACTGTGTTAATTAACTCTTCTAGGAAGATTAGCTCAGGCCTATTGCTTTGCTAAGTGGCTGTTTCCAAGACATGAGCTGGTACTTTCTATGTGTTTTTTTCAGTGTTATGCCCAGAGACATGGGGTTTTCATCAGTGCAAAAAATCCATTTATTTTCTTATCACAATCGTGCATAATGTCACAGAGACACTTCTGGCTCCTAATTGCTGTGAGCAAAGCATCCTCACTAACACCAAAGCTAGCAAATGGTCAGTCTGTGTAAATGATCCAAAGAAGAAACTGTCAGGTTGTTTGTCACTGGGCAGTAGTTGCAGTGTCTGGCAAATAAATGTAGGAAAAATACTTAGTGTGTCCTTTACAGAAAACCAGACCAAGAAATTGGGAGTGAAAAGTTTCCAATGTAGACACCATTAAAACTTTCAGTAGATATTAAATGGGATGTTGTTTCTACAGGCTCACTAGTCTATAAACAACCAGCAGAATATTTCTGATGGGAAAATGTAACAATAACTATTTCCTGTTTCATACTTATGGACAGATTTAGTCATACCCAAAGATGGCATCAATACATTGATCTTGATGGCTGATAGTAATCCAGACTTTATCTGAAAATTTGGTTTCAATATTTTGTAGCCTAAGAAAATTCTTTTAATGAAGGTTGGTTTGTTTGTTTCTTGGTTTGTTTGGTTTGGGTTTGTTTATTTATTTTACTGGATGGAAATGTGGTGTATTAAACAGCAGCAAATTATGTTGATAACACGAATAACCCAGGTCATATTTGCTGGGATTGTTGACAGAGAAAATAATTGTGTTTAAAGACAATTTGAATGCGCTTGATAAGAGAGCATCTTTCAACCTGCTTAGGTAAACACGCATTTGCATTTCTCCCAGCTAGTATTATATTTTTCGTATTCCGAGCACGTGGCATAACCCTGTTCTCCCTGGCTGCCTAGACAAACCAGCAAGTAGTTTCGTTTGACAATAGCAGGTTTTTAACAAGCATTCAAGAGTCTAGTTTAAACCTCTTCCGTTACAGGGTGTGTGTTTCTGAGTGAAAGATGAAATGCACGTTTTACTGCCTGAATCAAAAAACCAAAATAACAAGCAGGTTTAGAATTTTCATGATTTTTCATGAGGAATTTATTTAAAACTATACATAAGAAAATTGGAAAAGTGTGATTAGATCTGCAATTAATGCTTCCCATACCAAGATACTGCGCTTGTATGCCCTGGAACTGTAAATTAATACAAATAAAAGGGGGTTTTGAAAAACAACTAGTTTCATTCTTTTTTATACTGGAAGATTGAATTATAGCTACTGGGTCAGTGACCTTTTTTTTTAAATAGAAATGAATCGGTCAGATATATCAAGAGTGATAACCAGTTCCTACAGTTACAGAAACTGTAGCATCTGTGTTGCTTTAGTCAATGCCTTGAAGACTTTTAGCTGCCACACAAATTGGGGAGTTTGTGACTTTTCTTTTCCACCTGCTTTGGAGCAGTACAGATCTCATTAGAAAATGTCACAGACAGCAAATTAATAATGATCTGTCATCTTATACTGAAGAAATGCAGTCCTCATAGTTACAGGAAGTGTATTTCTGTATTACCCTGACAAGTAAAATACTCAATACACTAAAGCCTAACTGTTGTGTTGTTTTTTTTCCTTGAACTATAAATTATAAAGAAGTTTTTAGGGTTTACAAGTCTGATACGAATATATTGTTTTAGCTAAGTAAGTGGACAGGACATTTTAGGGATTTTGTAATAATATATGTATTTAGTTTCTGACAACATTATTTACTTTAGATCATATTTTATCATGCAAAAAATTTGTCAGTGTTCAGTATTTGTTTGTTTCTATTATATATGATTTGAGTAAATCCAGAATTGAGAGCCAAGAAACTCTTGATATCTAAACTTGCTTTTAAATAAAATTATGGTTAAGAATTGCTGTCTGTAGTCATGTATTTCTCGGAAAATTATTTGTATTGAGAATCTGCAGCAGGAGTTCTGGTAAGAAATGTGGTTTTGTCTCATCATCACGAAACAGGCAAACATGAAGTCCATTCAGGTGACAAAGGTTAGCTATTAGTATTTTTGTGATAGGTAACGATATGCAAGTGCTGTTGTCATGACTATTTTTAAAAGTCTGTTTCAAATGCATAGGACAAACCACTAACTAATTAGGCACTTTCTCTGAGCGTACATCTTTATGTTTTCAGACTGATTCCTTCTTTTGTCCTTGGTTCTCAGGTGGAGCTGCCAGTGGTGGATTTCACATCTGCTGGAGCAGTTCACTTTAGCCAATTTAATAACATGTCTTCTTCCTTATTAGGATTTACAGAATTTTCAGTTTCTAGTAAGCAGAGCAATATTCATTAATAGGGATACTTTGAAAGTTTCAAAAGCTTACTTTTGTGTACCCTTTAAGAAATTCTATGGAAAATTACAGTCATTTAGGATCACAGCTCCTGAGAGCTTCAATACCTGAATCTGCCATTCTGGGTGCAAATTTGCAGTGAGGGAATGCCATTGCTTTACTGGCATCCTTTAGTGGGTTTGCTTGGCTTCCTGTTTTGTTTTTCTTAAGATAAAGGATGATAAATTAATGCTAGATTTTGCATGCTTGTCTTTATGAGATCAAATATTGATCTGTGTAAGAAAAGCAAAACGCAGTGTGTCAGGAACAGATCATATCCACCATGGCTGTGTTCTCAGAAAACACAGAAGTTGTATAAATCTAAATTAGCATATTTTCTGGTAACATAAAAATCAAGTTATCTTAGCAGAATGGATTTTACATTTGGGGCTGGAATCAAATTGATTTTTACTTAGTGACAAATTAAACAGTTTTCACCTCACTTAGAAAGAAATAGTTGTTTGACTTCCACTGGGACAAGCATGTCTATACTGCAGTGGGCAAACTGACTTGGTTTTGGGTTTTTTCTAAGAGTTTGTTTTGAATTGTTTCTCCCACTCTCTGAATCACCTGGAAACTTTGTCATCACTGTAGAGTGATTTGATATATTCATATTTCCTGAGAAGACAGCCACTTGTTATTGGCCTGCAGGCAAAGGAGATTCCTCAGTGCTGCTGGATCAGTTACTCTTCAAAACAAGGGATGAGTCACTTAATCCCATTGTGAATAGAACTGTTTTCCATTATTTTGGTCTTGTTTTTCTTCTTTCTGTTTGTCTTTTGAGTCATTTGGAAGTTCCTGTGAGTGTACTTGTACTTACTGTTTGATTTCAGTGCACGTTGTTCTTCAAAGTGTACATAGTTGCTCACCTTGATACCTGAAGATGGCCTATGTACTTGTTTGATATACAGGAGATATGGGCTTTTCCTTTCTTCAGTAAGTGCATTTAAAATGTTGAACTTCTCACTTCCTGTATGTATTAAATACAGTGAGAGCTGTTCGTTGTGCCTGCTGAAGTGTTAAATTCCAATTTCTGCTCAGTTCATACTAACTAGAAATAAATTCTGTAGTTGCTTAAGTGCAGAGGGGAGTTGTAGGCTGAAAACTTGGGTGCAGTAACAGGATTTGGAAGATTTAAAAAGACAATCTTAAATTGCACTCTTCACTGTGCATTGTGCTGTAGCCTCATACTCCAAAAGCCATTTTGTCACTAGTTCTACTGTTATAAAATCTCATTAGAATCAATGCTGCCATGTACATAGTTGTGTTGATCACAGAGGTCTCAGAAGGTGGCACCTACAATGTACTTCCCAAAGCTCCTGAAGAAGCGATGTTGTTTTTTTTTTTTGGAGATACAGTACTTTGCATGCTCCCTTACTCTGAAACAGTTCTGTAATGCTCTCCTTTCAGGGATGTGTCTTTTTACAGCTGCATTTTATTTTGTTTCCTAAGAAGCATTATAGATAATTCATATTGTGTTTGTGTTTTGATTGCCTACATTTTATATTGTATTCTCTTAAATGCGATTAGGCAATTGTTTTCTTAGGCTAAAACACTGCTGGTGCTCACAGCTATTTGTCTTCTAGAGCGCTTAATCCTGGTCACTTTTTCCTGAAACTCCAGTCCACTGTACTGTAAAAAAAAGAACAAGAACAGGTTTTCTTCTGTGATAAATGGACTCAAAATGTTGCTTTTGTCATTTTCATTCAAAGGAAAAGCAACTCTGTCTCCTCATGACAAGCTGTGTGTGCTGGTTGCAGAGTTAACTTCAGAAGTTTGTTTCCAGATATAAGCATAGAGTGAAGTGGGGTGAAAGCTGCCGATGAAAAATAATAACAAAGAAAATAAAGGAAGTAAAATATATTACTGTTTGCCTGTAAGCAGTAACGTCATTGTCTGTAATAGCAAGTGACAAGCAGCTTTCTCAAGCACTGTGCCAGTCTGTCTCTGCAGATGCAGTGGGTATGGCACACTGTAGTGTGAGTGCTATTGAAGAAATGAGCAATCTGTTTGTGGCAGTAGAGAAATATTCAGGGTCCTTACGTGCAGTTTTAATAAATCAAAGGAAGAGAGAATGAAAAGAGTGCTAGACTGTGTTATGCTATGGATTTTATAGATACTGAAATATTAGATCTAACAATTAGTTTTAATAATAGACATCTGAATCCAAAGAAATTCACCAATTGTACTTTCTTAATGAAATATTAATAAAAATATTCCAGTAGCATTTACTGGTACTAAATGAGCCATTTTATATAGAAGATTTGGGGGGTTTTAAATTCATTTATTAGAATTCAAGGTGGGGGAAGGGACTACGTTTTCTGAAGCAGCCAAGTTATGGAAACTCTGCTGTGGATTCCAAAAGCTGCAGTAAAATTACACTTTAAAAAGTGTGCATCATCTATTTAAGTTTTAAAACCTGAATTTAATCTGCATATGTGGCCCGATTGTGTTCTATATTATAATTTTTTTTTCTGTATTTTCAAAATTTTTGGTGATACTTTAGGAAAACACTACAGTTTCAAAATTATATTTCTTTCCTTACATGTCTTGAGTGTGTTCAGTTATAATTCTAAATATCAGGTTGAGGGGAGGCAGGCGGGTTGTGTTCTTTTATACAGTACAATTACAAAGCAATAATAATGCTTCTTTGACCTGGAAAGCCAAGAATCCTTAGTCTGTCTTCAGGACAATTTCATGTTAATAGGGCTTTTAATAAGGAGAGTTATGGGGTTTTTTCACCTACCACTTCAAATATATTTGCCTCTTAAGAAAAGGTAAAAGAAATATAACATAATGAAGGGAAATATTCTTTAGCAATGTATTAGATTTTTTGATTATATTTGACTCAAGCCCATTGGTGACATGGCTTTGTTACTTTCTAAATATATTTTATATTTCTATGATTTCTTATCAAAGGGTAACATCTGCACTAAAGAAACTGCAGTGAAAGAAAAGAATGAGGGGAAAGCATAAACAAAATACTCTTGAGATAATGTGAATCTTTCAGTTTGGAAGACTGCTAAAATGTGGTATTGGATGGCAGTGCTTTCTCAAATTCACTAATTGGTTCGAATAAATGAGTCTCTTTCTTCCTCCTTAATTTGACATCTTAAATTAGCATAAATCAGCAAAATAATTGCAAAAAAGCTGAAGTATTTTGAAATAGAAAAATTGTATTCAATTTCTAATTCTTGAAAGTTACTGCAGAAAATAATATGTATTTTGTAATTTTTCTGCAAATTTAATGAACATAGACTATTTTTTTCCTTCTTTTTGGATCTAGGATTTTTATATACACCGTCACTTGCTGAGAGAAATATAGAGTATTTCACCCTTGAAGGGCAAAATCATAAAATTATATGAAATATGAAAGTCTCTTCTAGGAGTAAAAGAAACATAATCACACTTTATGGGTGTGATGTTCTATTTATTCTATGGAGATTAATTTCAGTTTAGGTTAGATTAAGCCCCTTTGATTGTAAATAATTTCTATTTTCTTCTTCAAAGAAGTGAAAGGAAGAACTGACGAGAGCTAAAGTTCACTTTTAGAGCTTTATTGCATAATATATTTCATAGAATCATAGAGTGGTTTGGGTCGGAAATGACCTTAAGATCATCCAGTTCCAACCCACCTGTCATGGGCAGGGACACCTCGAACTAAACCGTGTCACTCACGGCTCTGTCCAGCCTGGCCTTGAACGCTGCCAGGGATGGAGCATTTAGCACTTCTTGGGGCAATCTGTGTCAGTGCCTCACCACCGTTAAGACCTTCCTCCTTGTATCTAACCTGAACTTCCCCTGTTTCACTTTAAATGTTTCACTATAGTTTAATATCATATTGACACTTACAGAATGGTCTGTGAGTGTTGGTATTCTGGATAGTGTCCTGATGTACACTGTATCTATTTTCCCTTTTTAGTTGCATATAAAGGCTGTTCACATAATTGGTCATTCATTCATACTTTACTATAGTAGCTGCTTGTGTTGCTTGTTGTATATTTAAATGAAATGACAACAGAAATGAAGTATGTAGGAAAATATATGTATTTATGCATTTATACATGATATAGTTACTTTTTAATAATTATTTTATTACGTGAAGTTATTTAACATCACCACACACATTCTCTGTAACATTTTGGCACATACACATAATGAAAAAAATCAGTGCTTTTTTACATAATTATTTTCTTTCAAATAACAAAATTCTCTATTTATACACATTTCTTTCTTCCCTACCTACAAGAAGTATTCTGATTTTCATTGCAGAGCAAAGACCTATAAACCCAGGCTTTGTAGAGGTAGTTGTCAGAGATTATTTTAAACTATTATAGGAGTTTATGCCTCAGGAGAGGAAGAATTAAGATGGTTTTTTGCATTCATTATATATTAATAAATGATTTTATACAGGTTTGGTAGCTGTTCTTGCTAATAAAATAATATGCATTATACTGGCATTTCATTTATTCTGCTTGCTTTAAAATATTATTTTGATAAAACTTAGATGATAACATTGATACTTCAATCTCCCTGTTTTCAGTTGTGCATTCAGAGCTTAAATTGGGAAGCTTTATTGATGACATTATTGAAGTTTTAGTTATTATTTAATTTTGCTCTTCTTCCTTAACAAAATTATTTTGGTTACATTTTTAACGGTAATTTTAAATGTCTCCTTTAGAGACTTAGAGCATGCTTTTGGCAGTATGCTGGTTTTTTAAGGCTCATTTCCCTTTCATGTATTTCTCTTAACTTCTATAGAACAGTCCAAATGTTCTGTGCCACAGCAACCTCCAGTGGTCCTGTGGAAATGAGTCAGAAAGCCCCATGGCACAGGATACTACTTTAGTTTCCCCAGAACCTTTATTTTGGCTCCTCTGCCATGCAGCAGATCTCCACTGCCAAAACAGAAAAGCTGCTACTATCAAAAACATTTACCACGGCCAGTGGGCCACCTAAAGGCAACAAGCACCTTCTACTACAATAAATCTTCATTACATCCCAAATAAGTTACACTCTACATGCAAAAGGGCTGGAGCTCCTCAGCCTGTGCATTTAAACCTTTGTTTATAATGTGTTGTGAGCTGAGGCATGCGTTGTGCTACCATGTGTTGGTGTTTGAATGAATCAGTCCATGAATACCTACCATGAATATAGTGCTGCCTCACTCAATGTAGGTGTTCTGGGTAGAAGGACTTGGGTAGAGGCAGCTCGTAGACTTTTCTTTGTTTTTTTTTTTTTCTTGTGGTTTATATTGCTATTTACCTAAGTAGTAAAACAATCACATTTTAGATCTCTATTCTTCTCCCATAATGCCTCTGTAATTTTATGTATGTAAAAAACATTTTCACATATATTTCACATAGGCATACTTAAATATATCTTTTTTAGTGGATTCACAGTGTACATACATAGGTGGTCCAGGTGGCTGTGGCGCAAACTTCTCAGATATTTCTGAAAATAGTGTCATTGGGGTAATTCAGACTCATTTAGGGCTTGTGGGAGTGACAGTGAGCTTGGACCGCACATGTGCTTCCATCTTTTTTGGTAGTTGTTTGGCTGTGCAGCTAAAAATGGCCTGATGGTTAGTCAATGCGAATTCCTCAATTAAGCGACCAGCTGCAGCAGGCCAGTAGTAACATCCCATGATCCCCATCAGGTTAGAGTTGCTCAGGAAGTGCCTAAAAGCTATTGCTAACTTTGTGGAGTTGGAATAAATTGTTTGATTTGGGATTTCAGAAGATTGCACATGTAGCTGTATAGGAAGTGATTTCTTGAAGGGGCTTTACTTTGAGTGATACCAAGGTAGAGCTGTAATGCATGTCATATGCTGAAAGAAATGCTGCTTGATCAGATACTGCTAGAGGAGGGTATGAATTTACACCCATGCGGGTACTACTGATTCAAAAATGTTCTGTCAAGTTCTGAGATTTAAGCATTATTTACCATTTTTAAAGAAAAAAAACACATGCTCATGCTCCTTCAGTGGCCAGTGTAGACATCTTTAAAGTTTGACTGAGTCTGAGATTTTAGTAGGGCTCTTTAAAATGAGTTAAAATATCCCTTTTTTTTCCAGGTATTCTTCTTCAGAAGATCAGGTAATAAGATCCTTTCTGAGGGATTCCTTTGCAGTGTTCCTACCATAGTCAATAATAGTCCTCCAAGATAGAAATACATTTTTATCTTCATATCCATCTAATCTATAGGAGATGAAATTCTGTAGAAAGATCTGTTACACTGATCTGCCAAAGTTCTCTTTCCTTCATAAAAAACATCTAATCTCTCTAGAACACAGAAACCAGGAATTTATTATGTGGGAGTAGGGTGTCCCCCCACCCAGCCCATTGTCTCTGAAGGTATTTAATTCAGCTTAGCATAGAATCATAGAATAGTTAGGGTTGGAAAGGACCTCAAGATCATCTAGTTCCAACCCCCCTGCCATGGGCAGGGAAACCTCACACTAAACCATCCCACACAAGGCTTCATCCAACCTGGCCTTGAACACCGCCAGGGATGGAGCACTCACAGCCTCCCTGGGCAACCCATTCCAGTGCCTCACCACCTTTACAGTAAAGAACTTCTTCCGTATATTCAATCTAAACTTCCCGTTTAAGTTTTAACCTGTTACCCCTTGTCCTGTCACTACAGTCCCTGACAAAGAGTCCCTCCCCAGCATCCCTATAGGCCCCCTTCAGGTACTGGAAGGCTGCTATGAGGTCTCCACGCAGCCTTCTCTTCTCCAGGCTGAACAGCCCCAACTTCCTCAACCTGTCTTCATAGGGGAGGTGCTCCAGTCCCCTGATCATCCTCGTGGCCTCCTCTGGACTTGTTCCAACAGTTCCATGTCCTTTTTATGTTGAGTACACCAGAACTGCACACACTACTTCAAGTGAGGTCTCACGAGAGCAGAGTAGAGGGGCAGGATCACCTCCTTCGACCTGCTGGTCACGGTCCTTTTGATGCAGCCCAGGATGCGGTTGGCTTTCTGGGCTGCGAGCGCACACTGCAGCTGGCTCACGTTCATTTTCTCATTGAGCAACACCCTCAAGTCCTTCTCTGCAGGGCTGCTCTGAATCTCTCCTCTGCCCAACCTGTAGCTGTGCCTGGGATTGCTCCGACAAGCAGTCATCATCAATGATCAATGTCACATCTATCAGGGAAAGAGAATATGTTGATGTTTTCTGAACTAAATTTTTTCTCATCAGCCCAAGCACTCTGCCAATGGCTCCATCTCAGCCTTTCTCCTTCCTTTGTTTTATTCTACGTGAGAATAAGTACCAGTTACATCTGTTTCCAGACAGAAGTGTGCAGTTTGTGTATGATTCTGAGACAGACATTATGAAAATAAGAATTGTAGTATTTGACTACAACAGGAATAGGAAATTCTTTAGTTGTGGCCTCCTGTTCTCAGTTAAAAGAACTGCTGTGATACTAGGTGGAAAACTGCACAAAGGTTTGATGTTTCTGTGGAGTATAACTTGAGCTTGCACTGATAATATCTGATCGGCTGTCATTGTAGAGCACTGTTAAAATGCAGGAATATTGAGTCATCAAAACCTATTCTTTTAGGTTTCCTTAAAAAAAAAAGGGGGGGGGGGGAGCAAAAGAAAAAGCCCGACAACAAAAAAACAAAGAAACAACAGAAGACATGTTCAATACTCATATAAACAGGAAAGCTTATATCATTTAACACTTGAGTTTACTCTAAATTTTAATCCCTGTTGTATACACTGTCAGCCTTTTCTCAGCTTAGAATAACTACATGCTAGTGTTTTCTATAGCTGCAGAGGTGTTCATGGCAATTACTTTGCTATGTGAACATGAGAAAAACGTATACAGATTTTCAATTGCCATTTTTAGAAGTTTTGCATGTATTAAACAAAAACGCTTTCAGTTGACTCTCCATATATGAATGTATTTTTAATTCATGAGCTAAGGTGTTTCCATTATGGCCTTATTACGTTTGTAAATCTTCATTTAAAACCTTGGTCAGTAATTATATGAACTGCATCTCTGTGCAGACACTGCTCCTGGTAATCAACCATGACACAGTAAAACAAATCTAATGTAGATATTCTTTACCTTGCATTCTTACCAAACACAGGGTTCTGCCTGAGGGGACCATATTAGTAGACGGCCATACATATATTTCTTTTTAACTGTTATTCTGGGTTTTATGAAGTTGGTAGTTGTGGAGATGGGAGAAGTGAATTTTGGGGGCAGTCATGAGACTTTCATGCAAGATTTATTTTAGGGAATATATGCCTTTTCCGGACTGCATCCAAAAATAGCATTTTAATCATTGTCATCTGGCTAAGAAGAATTATCCATGTAATTAGTTTCAAATGAACTTGAAAGGTGTTGCTTAACTTGTGTGAATTCCATTTGAAACACAGATAAATACAAATTTGCATTTTAATGATTTTTAGTAATACTTGAAGTTTTAAATACCATTCCAGATAATTCACTTCATATTCAGGCATTTCTTTCAACTTACACTTCGGAAAACAAGAACTGAGGTCTTGAACCCTTTGTATGACTTTTAGATTATAAGGTTCACAGTTGAATTAAACTTCCCTTTTGTTTCTGTATTTCATGGCAAAATTGGGGGGGGGGGGAATAGCTGGGGCTCAGAAGCTATCACTTTGTTAAAATGACAGGGGCAGGAAAAATTTGGCTTAGAATGGGGCATAGATCTAGCATCTTGGGAAAAAAACTTCCATTTTTAACAATGTGCAACAGTAAAATATCTGTAGCTGAAGAGGAGAAGGTTGCAACTATTAGCTGATTGGTCCCAGAAAATGGAGTGTGGGGTGTAGCCAGTGCATGGAATTGTTGGTGCTGGTAGTATTTCTCATGATTAGCAAGAATAAGAGGATTCCTGAATCACCTAACTAGTAATCCTGGCTTAGCTGGCAGTGCCTTTCATTGGCTGTAGCAGCCAGAGTTCACTCTGACCAGGAAACATCACTACTGGTTGATAACATCTTGGGTCCACAGGGTCAGCCAAGATTTGTTTCACTGACCAGCGCTCTGTGTTACCATGGACTGGAAGCTGCATATCGTAATCTCTTGCTAGTGAATCACAGAATCACAGAATCACAGAATCCCAAGGGTTGGAAGGGACCTCAAAAGATCATCTAGTCCAACCCCCCTGCAAGAGCAGGGTAACCTACAGTACATCACACAGGAACTTGTCCAGGCGGGCCTTGAATATCTCCAGTGTAGGAGACTCCACAACCCCCCTGGGCAACCTGTTCCAGTGCTCTGTCACTCTTACAGTAAAGAAGTTCTTCCTGATGTTAACGTGGAACTTCCTATGCTCCAGTTTACACCCATTGCCCCTTGTCCTATCACTGGATATCACTGAAAAAAGCCTAGCTCCATCATCCTGACACCTACCCTTCACATATTTGTAAACATTGATGAGGTCACCCCTCAGTCTCCTCTTCTCCAAGCTAAAGAGACCCAGCTCCCTCAGCCTCTCCTCATAAGGGAGATGTTCCACTCCCTTAATCATCTTTGTGGCTCTGCGCTGGACTCCTTCAAGCAATTCCCTGTCCTTCTTGAACAGAGGGGCCCAGAACTGGACGCAATATTCCAGATGCGGCCTCACCAAGGCTGAGTAGAGGGGGAGGAGAACCTCTCTTGACCTACTAACCACTCCCTTTCTAATGCACCCTAAGATGCCATTTGCCTTCTTGGCCACAAGAGCACATTGCTGGCTCATGGTCATCCTCCTATCCACCAGGACCCCCAGGTCCCTTTCCCCTTCGCTACTTTCCAGCAGGTCAACCCCCAACCTGTACTGGTCCATGGGGTTGTTCTTCCCCAGACGCAAGACTCTACACTTGCCCTTGTTAAATTTCATCAAGTTTCTCCCCACCCAACTCTCCAGCCTGTCCAGGTCTCGCTGAATGGCAGCACAGTCCTCTGGTGTGTCAGCCACTCCTCCCAGTTTTGTGTCACCAGCAAACTTGCTGAGGGTGCACTCAGTTCCCTCATCCAGGTCATTGATGAAAATATTAAACAGCACCGGTCCCAGCACCGACCCCTGAGGGACTCCACTAGTCACAGACCTCCAGCTAGATTCTGCGCCATTGACCACAACTCTCTGCCTTCTTCCTTTCAACCAGTTCTCGATCCACCTCACTACTTGATCGTCAAGCCCACACTTCCTTAGCTTATCTATGAGGATGCTGTGGGAGACAGTATCAAATGCCTTACTGAAATCAAGAAAAACTACATCTACCGCTCTACCATCATCCCTCCACCTAGTCACTTCCTCATAGAAGGCTATAAGGTTGGTCATACATGACTTCCCCCTCATAAAACCATGTTGGCTGTTCTTAATGACCCCCTCATCCTTGATATGCCTAGTGATGGAGTCAAGAATAAGTTGTTCCATCATCTTTCCAGGGATGGAGGTAAGGCTGACCGGTCTATAATTACCCGGGTCCTCCTTCTTGCCCTTCTTATAGATTGGTGTGACCTTTGCCATCCGCCAATCCTCAGGCACCTCGCCCGTTTCCCACGACTTACCAAAGATGATGGAAAGTGGCCTAGCAATGACCTCCGCCAGCTCCCTCAGCACCCGTGGGTGCATTCCATCCGGACCCATCGATTTACAGATGTCCAGATTGCATAGCTGATCCCTAACCCAATCCACATCTACCAAAGCAAACTCCTCCTTTGTCCTGACTCCTTCTGGGGCTATAGAAATCAAGGGCCCTCGGGGAGAGTCTGCAGGAGTAAAGACAGAGGCAAAGAAGGCATTCAGCACCTCTGCCTTCTTTATATCCTCTGTCTCCAGGGTACCCACTTCGTTCAGCAGTGGGCCTATATTGCCTCTTGTTTTAGTTTTATTTGCTATGTATTTGAAGAAGCCCTTTCTATTGTCTTTAACCCGACTAGCAAGATTGAGTTCCAAGGAGGCCTTAGCTGTCCTAATTGCCTCCCTACATCCTCTAACAACTGTCCTATATTCCTCCCAAGCGGCCAGCCCCTCCTTCCATAATCCATAGATTCTCCTTTTCCACTTGAGTTTGCCCAGCAGCTCCTTGTTTAACCACGCCGGTCTCCTAGATCCCTTACTTGACTTCCTACTCATTGGGACGCTCCGATCCTGAGCTTGGAAGAAGCGGTCCTTGAATGCTAACCAACTATCTTGAGCCCCTTTACCGCCTAGTACACTTTCCCATGAGACTTCCCTTAGCAGTTGACTGAAGAGGCCAAAGTTGGCCCTTCGGAAGACTGCTTTCCTCTTAAGTCTTCACACATTTTAATTTGAAACCACAACGCTTCATTCCCAAAATCATTCAGAATTGCTAGTCATTGAAATATTCCTACTTACAACAATGTTTATAAAACTGTGATTCAGAGCAATTGAATTAATCATTAAAACATAGAAAATGTTATGCTTCTTTCATATGTGTCAGACTCCTAATGCTCTGTTTACAGTGGTTTGTACTTCAGATAATACTCTTGAAATCTTTAGAGTTGCTCGTCATGCGTGTATTAGTTAACACAAGTAAGGATGGCTGAACTCAACACATCATAATCATAAACACAATGTTCTTGTCAAGTACAATGAAAGAAATCAATTGCTGTGACAATAATTGCTATTCAAAGACAGGGTTTTAGAGATATAATTGTTCTGTTATTTTAATTTTAGAAGAATTATGCTTGCTTTATAACATATCAATTAAAATGTGCTCTATTTGCCAATAAAAAGGTAGTAAATAATACATCAGAAAAACAATATACGTGATCTCTTAGGAAATTTTTGCAATACTGATTTAAAAACATTGACTTAGATATGAGGCTTGTTTTATTTGCATGTATTGACTTTAAACAATTTCTGTCATCAGTTGTTTTCTTTTTTACTGAATACTGTTATTTTTGGTCATGTTTAAAAATACCATAATATGAAGGAGAAACCTTAATGCAGCGTAGGAACACTGTTAAGTTGTGTACATTCTTGTGCTCTTAGCAAAGAGAGTGAGACCAATGGGCAGGAGCTATGTGGATCTAGAAGGATATTTAACTATGGTCTCACTCAGCACAGCAAGGTTCATGTAATGAAGCAGTAATTGCCAGGATGGCCCAACTCCTATTAAAAAAAAAGACTTGTGAGGGGCTTTCAAAATATGTGTTAAGTATAGATGTAGGCAGTCAGCGGGAATGCTAGGCACCTAAATAACCTTATAAAGTAATCTTTGGGTGCTCTCTGTTAGAAGGCAATGTGGACAAATAGGGGATCTGTTCAGTAAAGTGATGCTGAGGACCTGACACCCACTATATTCATCTTGTCATTTTTTCACTTTGAACTAGCTCTAGTTTAGGTGTCTTGACCGAAAGCCCGTTCGTGTCTGACTTTGGCCCCTGTCAAGAGTCAATGTGATGGTGCTCAAAGTAGAGTCCCACACAATTCTTAATTGCAATAGAGTTAAAAGTATGATAGCTTTAAGGTAAAGTTTGAGAAAGGGTTTGCTTTCATCTAATATGGAAATATGCTGAATTATTATGTAAATTAGCAGATTAAATGAAATCATAAAAACAATAATTCATTCATGAATGTTTACATGCATTTTTGGACATTTTAATTTCTCTTTGCATGTGAAATAATAAGAGAATGAGAACAGAAATATAAAGGATGGAACATTTTGGTTTGTTCTGTTTACCTTCTGTTTTCAATATTGGTCCTTAAAATGTTTATATTTAATTCATGAAATAGTTCCTTTTACATCACTGTAAAAATAAGTAAATTATTTCATTTTAATGCAAGTAATATTTTGATGCAATATATAACAGACATTAATATGTAATGAAGAAAAAAATTCTACAGTGTTTCTATAATGCATTCACAGAGCTTAAGGCACAAGCATGTCGTTAATTCGTCTAGTCCAACCACACTGACCATTACATTTCCCAGATTTTCCCCTGTGTTTATCCCTATAATTTGAGTTTCTTTAAAGATGGTCTGCAGGTTTTGTTCCAATTTACACATACCAAGCAGCAACACCTCCACTGATTCCCTTTACACTTTTCAGTCTTTCTCCTAAATACACACACGGAGAAAATTGTTTCTCAGGTACGGAAAACACTGTCCTCAGCCAGGTCTGTGAACTGCACTAAATATGTCTAAATATGACCTCTGTAAGTTAAAAAATTACGCTGTACATTGCAACAAGTGTTATGCATGCAATTATTCCTTGCAGTTTTCCTTGTCTGTGTGCTATTAAATCAGTAATTGTCAGACTACCCAGAGCCCTTCTGGGAAGATCATCTATGTAGCTTACACCTTACTGCTAAACCCTGTATTCTCTTGCAGCCTTTCCCTGGCCACTTTATTGTATTAGACATAAACTACTTATATTCAAGGCTTCTTCCTCTTCAGTTCATCTGTTCTCCTATTGTTTATTGTTTCCTACTTCATACTAAGAAGGTAACTTTCCATCAGTCTGTAGCACACACCACTGGGATGAACTGCTTTTGTTCAAGCATGCTTTTTAGTGTTTCCACCTGTTTTGTTCCACATGGTTTGAAGGGGCAACTGTGCAAAACTATGTCGTTATCTTCTAGCAGATCATTTCTTTGGTCTAGAGACTTGGTAATCCTGATAATGCCAGTACTGCTGTGGGTTTAAGTGTATTTTAGCGTGATAATTGTCTTATTGGGAAGATTTGCATTCATAAGTGCAGAAAGTCATTCACCCTGTACTCTGGGTCAGGGTTTCATAAGCCATCTCCAATTCAAAGGCATCTATCTGTGTATTTGGATGTTATTCAGTCTCAACTGGACAGTTAGAAATAGCCGACCCAGTCCGTGACCATGTGGACAAGTCTGTATGCAAGTTTATTTTTTGTGCTTCCTGTTCACCATCCATCCATTTTCTGTGTCTTAGATTATCTGGTCATTGCAGCATAGTAAAATATTTTTCAGTATATGTAACATTGATTTAAGATAAAGAAAATAAATCGTAGTAATGTCTGAGTTTAATTCAAATGTGTCTGCTTCCAGCCAGTGTTTCTTACTATGCATTTCTGTGCTGGATGAATTTGTGCCTTTGTATTTTCTCCCCACAGAAACTCATGCACACTATAGGCAAGTCATCACTTGATCTTTTTTGAAAAGTGAGATGATTGAGCTTCCTAAATCATTCTCACTAAAAGATTTTCCCTAACCTTTGAATATTTTTGGTGATGCTTCTCTCTGTTCTTTCCATATTTCCAACCTCCTTTAAAAACAGCAAATCCCAGATTTTCAAGAACAAGTCTGATAGTATCTGATTTGGCAATACCTTGTAGAGTGATGAATTTATCTTCCAAGTGCTGCTTAGTGCTGTCCACCTGAATATTTAAGGTTTTTTTTAACCATTTTTGTTTCCCCAGCAGCAATTCATACAGAGTTGGTCATTTACACTGAATTCCTAAGTGCTTCATTCCAAAGGAAATGTGTATCTATTGCTCTGTCAATGAGGCCTTGATTCCTTGTTCTCATAAATACAACTTAGCAAGGACTATGTTTAAAAGTAAATGAAAATTGCTGAAATAGATACAATTGACTAATTGCACACCATGATTTCGGTGTCCTCCTTACCATTAACCTTTTTTCCTCAGTCTCTCTGTAAAGCATATTATATATCAGTCTCATCAAAACTGGCTGGATCTGACACAGGTGGAACCTTGCAGACCTGTCTAGAAATTTCCTTTTCTGATGTTGGTCCGCTTCTGACAGCTGGCCAATTTTTAATTCATTCATTTTGCGTTGCACTGATCTCTGTTTTGACACAATTCACATTTTGCTTTCTTATATCTCTGAAACAAGAAGCAGTTAACTATACTGGGGGATTGCAGAACATCCATTTATACTTGTCCTGCTTTTATGCTCTTTGCCTGTGATGTTAATGTCTTTGTCATATTTCACGTCAATTCCATATTGTTTCAAACCTGAAAAGATCTTATTTCTACCATTCCATTCCCCTGGCCATGTTGCATGTACTCTATTGTATCTTTTAAGTAAAAATTAGTATTTTTGAGGTGAGGTGATGTGTGCTTCAATTTACAAACGTGCTATAGAGTTATGCAGCAGCATTCCAATACTTTCTGTTTTGTTCTTTATTCCTTCTCTAGTCTCTCCTAGCATTCTATTTGCTATTTTGACTGCCACTAAATGTTCAGTTGATCTGTTCAAAAAACTATCTGCAATGACTTCAAGACCATTTTCTTGAATGGTAATTGCTAATTTGGAACCCGTCTTTGTATATTTGTAGCTAGAGAATTTGTTTGAGTTGTTGTTTTTTTTCTTGTTCACATTGCCTTCAGTTCATTGGCACTGAATTTCATGCTTTTATTTTATTGCCAAGTCAGTCAATATTGTGATAGTCTTTGCAGTCAGATTTAATTTTTATTGCCCTAAATAAACCAAGGCTATTGTCTCACCACAGCCTAGAACCAGGTTATGTTGACAAAATCTATTTTCTGTGTCTTTTTGTTAACATGAATTTTGATTTTTTTTCCCCTTCTGATTATTTATATTAAAAAAACCCAAAACAGAGAAGAAAGTCAATTATTTCATATTTACTAGCCAAGAAAAGATCATGCAAAAGTGTTAAGTAAACATTTAACATTCTCAGTGCTGTAATTTGCAGTGATTTATATTATTTTATGGGTGTGTGTTTGAAACATTCATTTCTGAATTTGACTTCACATGTAAACTAAATGATGTTTTGATTGATGACAGGAGAGTTCAGTGTGTGACCCAGGTCCGTTGACATACAGAGCACAGAAGCAATTTGAAGTTTTTCAGCCAGAACCCTGAAGTTTTTTCTTCTACTAACTTAAGAGAATTGTTCAAGAAATGAATAACTGTGAAGGACAGTGTTTTTTAAGGAAAGAGATTCAGTTCCTGGTCATAATGAAGCAGTCACACAGCACAAGGATCTCTTAGTTTCTTGTCCCCAGCTCTTTTGAATGTATTAATCTTTTCCAAATTTCAGGAGCTTTGAGTTCATCGTTTTAAGCAGAGTTGCTGATACTTCCCTAATTTAGTTTTTTTGGAAGGACTCTAGAGGAGAAGAGTAAGTGAAATGGCTTAACCTTACTTCATGCACAGCATGCTCATTTATAGCAACATGTCAATACTGTGATGTTGCCCCTAAGCATCTGTTGCAGTTACTAGGTAGACAGTACACTGTATGGTAGGGAAGACATTTCTGAGAAATAGTATTTGTAAGGAGCTATCTGTTTAAAAATCTTAAAAGATGTTGCTGTGAAACTGGACTAATTCTGGTGGTCAGTGGGGTTTTTTGTGTTCTGCTTTTACCTAAGCACCAAATATAAATTCACAGTCAGCTTGTACTTGCTTTCAAAGCAGGCTGGAGAAAGGAAGACATTAGTGTTACTGCATGGATAATGATTATATTTTGCATTTATGCACAGTACTCCTCTGAATTATACTGCTTCAGGGAATTTGTGGTATTTCCCTTGTTAGTCAAAGAATATAATTTTGAAGCTTTTTGGCAAAAAAATCATGGATGAGCTATTTATTCAATAATTCAATAGTTGCAGCGCAGTATTAATTGAAAACACTGTGTACAGCAGATGTGCTACCATGACTGACAAGTTTTTTGCACAAGAAAATGCAGATACTTTTATAAAACAAAGTCTAAAAAATTAAAAGATCTTCTGACTGCTTTGAATTAGGCTTCTAGCCTTTTGTCAGTATCCAGAAATTCACCAAAAGAAGTTGAGAGTTCAAATCCTGAATGTGCTAAATGCTTCAAATACAAAAATAATGTATTTGATTGTGAACTGCAGAAGTTTAATAATTTTGATTTTTTTTCTCATTCTGTTTTGTCTTTAGAACTGTAATGTGGGCATACTCTTTAAGATGTTTTCCCTGGGAAATTTACCATAGAAACATTCAATATGATAAAACAGACCTATTGTCATGTGCAATTATTATACTGATTATACTTGTGCATAGTCATCATTCCCATGTCCCAGGAAATTATTCAGAATTCACAAACCAAGAGAAGTATAAATTGATACAGGTTTTTGCTGTCCTTCACTCTCTTTTTCCATCTGCTAAATGTAGAACGTACAATGCATATTTGTTGAAACTGTTGTGGGTATGTAGATGGTTGTAAATGGAGCTTATCCTGTGCTAATGGAGACAGTAATAGCATTTTATGGAGACAATCACAGCATCAGAGGTGTGCATTCTCTTTTGACTTTGAACTTGGATGTTTGACTGTTGTTTATCATCTGGTAAAGTTAAGTTTTCCTCTATATTTGTGGGGTTTCCCCAAATTTAAATGTGTTTTAATTACCTTTGATACCCTAAAAATATAAGCTTTTTCAGACCATTATGTTACAATTATGTTTTTCTTTTGTAATTGCAGTTGTTTCTTATCCTTACTGCTGGTAGCCGCTGTCGTTTGGAAAATCAAACAAACCTGCTGGGCTTCTCGACGGAGAGAGGTATCAATAACTTTTAAGTTTATTGTAATAGCTTTATCTTTCAGGATAAACTGAGACCTTTGGTGGACAGCCACACCTCCGCTTTTTCCTGTATACATAATTTAAATATCCCTCTAAACTTTTTTCTACCCTGTACTGAAGAAGAAAACTTTGTTTCTTCCTGCTGTCAAAAATTAGAGAAATTGAAGCATGAGGTTGCAGAAGGCTGAATTTTCATTATGGTGGAATATTTAAATAGAATTGAATATTCTGGTTGGAAGAGACGTACACGAATCATCTAATCTGACTACTTCAGGGTTGACCTAAAGTTAAAGCATGTTATTAAGGACATTGTCTAAATGGCTCTGAAACACTGACAGGCTTGGGGCACCTCTGGGAAGCCTGTTCCAGTGTTTGACCACCCTGTCAGTAAAGATATGCTTCCTCATGTCCAGTCTAAACCTGTCCTGGTGCAGCTTTGAACCATTCCCATGCATCCTATCAGGGGATATCAGGGAGAGGAGAACAGTGCCTCCCTTGCCACATTCCCTCCTCAGGAAGCTGTAGAGAGCAATGGAGTCACCTCTCAGCCTACTTTTCTCCAAACCAGACAATCCCAAACTCCTCAGTTCCTCCTCATAGAAGGCTGACATGCCTTCCAGCCCTTTCAACAGCTTTGTTGCCCTCCTCTGGACACATTCAGGGACCTTCACCTCCTTAATTTGTGGGGCACAGAGCTACACACAATACTCAGGTGAGGCTGCACCAGTGCTAAATACAGAGATAATCACATCTTTTGACAGTCTGGTTATACTGTTTAATACATCCCAGTACTCTTAATAGTCTCAAAATAATAGTGCAAAAACATTAGGAAGTTGAAGGAACACAGAGGATCATACTGTAGTGTCTCAAACTTTCTAGGAAGCTGTTTGGTGCTGTGACTGAGGCTGTGTTGTATCAACAATCATTGGAATGTAGAATAGTAGACAACCCTCTCTGTGAGGAGCTTGTAATTTCTTTTTTTTTTTATTCTCTTCTCTTTGTATTTTTTTTTTATTCTAAGCAAAATTCTATCTCCATTAATAGTCATTAAAACCATGGCACAATTGAAACTCTTCAATAAATATTCATACATAAGGTCACCTTATTCTTTTCTTAGCCCAAATATTTGTTCTTATCTGTAAACAAATGATTAAACTTAAATGAGATTAAATTTAGGTTATGTGTACGGCTGTGCTTATATAGAACGATTCAAATGATGTGTACTGATAGTTGTCTATGCAATTTTGTTCTCATAAGACGTATAGTTTTAGACAGTGATTTTTTCCCCCTTTGAAGTTTCTTATCTTGGTAATTTTGGAAACAACACTTGCTTAATGGTATTGTAATCTAGATTTTAAAAAATCCAAGTCTTTCTTTAATTAATTAATTTTTCTTAGGATACTGGCACTAAGAGTGTTTAAATAACTTTTAATGTAGTCTACATTGAATGTAGATATGCTTTAAAAGTGCCAGGTAACCAGCAACTGCTACTTTCCCTCACTGAAATTATAGTGTATTAATGTCCAGATTTAGTTCTCAACTGGTGCTACAAAGAAAAAGACATATTATGATTGTTATTTCATTTAGGTATTTTTTTATTCAGATGAATATTGTTAAGCATATTCTCCCTCTAAGGGCCAGTGCTCATGTGTTTGTTCTTACTTGCAAAATACAGATGAAAGTTACTTTAAACTGTGGTATTCTATCAACTTATTAATATTTCATTTGCGTTTGTCTCAATACTTATTAATAGGTCTGTGCAAAACTGTTGTGACAGAACATAGCAATTCTCTGATTTAATTTATCATGTTAATAAGGATGTTTCATTGACATCTTTAAGAACAAATGTGACCATATGAGTTTAACAGATCTAGGGGGTCTAGTCTGTTTTCCATTCTTACCTTCCTAGATGTTTGAAATAGAGTATTTTTAATGTAGTCTGTAGGCATCATCCTATGAAGAACACATTCTCATATAAAAAAATTAAGTTTTCCAGGTTTTATTTTCCTAATGACATTTCTAAGACTGAATGGAAGCTCATCTAAACTCACTGATAAATACAACATAAATATAAATCATCTTCTTTCGAAGAGAAAACCAGAAAGAAATGCAGGGCAACTGTATTAAAATTCTGAGGTCTGTGCTTCAGTTCTGATCCTTGGTTTTTCTTGAACTAGAGAAATTTAGCTGTCTCTCATTCAGAAATGTTCTTAGTTTAATTTCAAAATTACATGAGTATGTTTTTCTTCCTGTTTTAAATGAGGTGTGAAACAGTACCTAGATTGTGGCAGCATTATGAAATGTAAATGTTCAAGCAAATCTTCTTAATTTTCAGTCTGCTATTGTGCATCAGCAGCAGTTCATGTCAAAGACAAATTTTCCATAACGTTCCCCATAATATTTTCCTCTACTCTAGATCAGAGAATTTGTTTTTATAGGCTGCATATTTTATAAGGCTTTGGAATGAAGTGTTACAAGTAAGTGGTATAAAAAACCATACAAGTAGAAGGCAATCTATTGTTGAAAAGAATTATTAAGTACCTCCTTTTAAAGCCCACCCATTTAGCAGATAAGCTTTCCATCTCTTTCTCATTCTTGAAAGACAGGAATGTTTTACTCTGTAGATGTGACCTCCAATATGGACACAAACTGCCCTAAGAAGTGAAATATAACGAGAACACAAATATGAAAAAGCATGCTGTTAATAGCTGTGCATCCATTTATTGTTCGTCCCAGTATGTTTTCCCCTAGAGGAGGAGAAACTTTACTATCCAGTTCTTGTGATTTTTTAGTAATGAATTTTATGAGGCTGTTGAGGTAAGCAAATAATTTTTTGAAGTTTTCAGAGACCTCTATGTGTAGCTGAAAATTCAGAACTTTGTCCTTTTTTTGACTTCTGACTTTAATGCTTGGCTAAATTGGGTCATTATTGATTCCAACTTGAATGCAGCTTGGCTCAAATCCAACACAAAGCAAGAGCAAGTTGTTTGCCCTGTGTAGTGGGAATGTCTCAATTTTCCCATGAATTCAGAAATTCACTCTCCAGTTTCTTCCTAATTCATTGCTCATGGAGGAACCAAACCTCAAATTCCTACTTAGAGAGCAGAATAACATTTGCAGGTAAGCATGGAAATTCATGTAGGAGTAGAATAAGGGCAAGATATATTTGTTTGTCAAATAAGTTAAGGGAGTTCCTAAGTGTTGCAAAGTTTAGGAGCAGGAAAGCATTTTTTTACAAGTCTTACACTACATAAAAAGATCAGATATGTACTCTAGGTTTTAATCTCTCATCCTTCTTTTTCCTTCAGAGACTTATAAATCTTTCTACCAAGACCATTCTTGGTGAAATTTCACTTGTTAGTTCTCTGGATGAAAAACGGAGAGCTGTCATTCTCTCCCAAAAGATTTGTTAGGCTTCTTTAAGTTTCAATCTGACTCTGTTTTCCTTCTTTAAACAGAAAAAAGATATATCACCCAGATTTACTAAATAAGAAAATTGAAGAGAATATTATTTGTTGTCTCTGCATGTTTCATATCTAAAGTATTCATTCAATCTTCTGTTGCGAATGGTACAAGAGAATCTATTCATAGATCATTTTACTGAAAAGCTTGATAGGTTGCCTGCCAGTTTTGTAGTGGCTCAAAGGTTTTGCCTCATGAACTTCTTCTGATTGAAAGACACCACACTGCAGATAAAATTTGCATCCAAATGATTTCTTATTAATAGTGTGTTGAACTTTTCTTTTTGCTGACAAGATTACACTGAGGTCACTAACAAACTCATACAGATGGGATTATAAACCACACAGCTTCTACTTCAGGTATTTTAGCAAAGTATTTGTCCTTCATAAGATAAAGCAGTTGCTGCTCAAATATACTTTGTACTATTTATTCAGCCAGGTGTTTTAAAGAATGGTTACCTTTAATCCAAAAGCGTGCAGTCATTGATGTACCTGCAGACATACTTCTCCCCTATCCTCCCAGACACACACAAAATACATCTGTTTGCAAACACTGGGTGTTGTTATATAAAATCATAGACTGGTTTGGGTTGGAAGGGACCTTTGAAGGTCATCTAGTCCAAACCCCACCGCAATGAACTGGGGGTATCTTCAACTAGACCAGCTTGCTCAAAACCCCATCCAACCTGGCCTTGAATGATTTTAGGAATAGGGCAGTTGCAGTTTCTCTGGGCAACCTGTGATGGTGCCTCACTATCCTCATCATAAAAGGTTTCTTCCTTACATCTCGTCTGAAATATTAATTTGAGTGTATTGTATTGGTCAGTTAGTTAAAAGGCAGCCTTATATCTTTTCACAAGAAAATCTCCTTTCTTATATGTTATTATAATTACACACTAGAAAGCTTGCATATCTTAAAAAACTGACATAAAGTCTTGTTTCCTCTTGTAATACACTAGAAGTCTCCTGAGCAATGAGGAAGTAATGTGGGATTGCACATTTATGTAACAATGTTTAAAAGCATAGTGTTATATGTGTAAAGTGCTTGCCTAACATTAAAGGTTAATATGGTTCCTTTATAGGAATTTTCATCTTTATATATAGCATTTCATTATACAGTCAGCTGTGCACCATTTGCCTGTCTGACAGAATAGCGTATACAGGCATAAAAGCGTGGAGTCAGAGATTGCTTGCTTTACACAGCGTGTAGGTGCCTCACAATATGCTGCTTCATTTTATTTAATAAGCTTATGTTTTTTAAAAAAACCCACCTTTCTAGCCTTAATTTTAATATCAAGGTAGTTTCATTCTCTTGAATATTCAAGGATTCTTAAAAACATGCAAATAAAACTGAAATAGACTTCTTAATAACAGCGACAAGTCATCTAATACCTTTAGGCTCATTTCTATGGTAACCCTAATAAGAACAAGAAAGTTCAGTTATGTTGATAGTGCTAATGAGTGTACGTAATATGTGAATTTCAGCTTTTTTCCTTTATATTATAATGACACTTGTATTTTTAAAGTATTCCTTTTAGAAAAGGCAATAATGGCTTTTGGTGAATGTAATATTGCGTATGGAATGCAACATGTTTAGTTTAGCAATATTAATATGCATAGAATATGATGCAGTCTTGAGCAACACCCTTTTGAAGGAGCAAAAGGAATACCTTGGTTCATCTATGTGTTTTAGTGTGGGCAAGGAACCACCAATAGTAGATATAAGGAAACCAAGAAATATTAATACATATAATTAAAGTACCCTGAAGCATAATATTATTCATGTGTGTAGGTGTTTACAGGCTTATATGCTTTACGTTTAAAAGTTAACCTCACAGGTCATTTCTCTTTTTTGGTAACTTCTTGTCTGTTGCTTAGCAAATATCTTGCACATCTATATGTACTTACTCATAGACTGTGTGAGTAATCCTACTGAAGTCAAAAGAGCTATTCATAGGACCAGAATTTCAACTTGTTACATTGCTTAAGCTCTTCTGAAATCAGTTGAGTTATGACTGCTTTATTTCAACTGTGGATTTAGTTTGATTGAGGATAACTGGGGCATTTATTTCAGGCTGACATTTTCTGAATTCTCTCCAACCTGAAATTTAGGCTCCTCTTTGAATGAACCTTTCAAGTGAAATGCTAGTTAGTTGACACTAGATCTTGTATCAGGACTCCCTCTGCAGTCAGTATAAGAGACACTTGCAAATGACAACTCTTCCCACCCAATTTTCAGTGTTCCTTTTGATACTGGTGGGATGACGACTTGTTAAGGATATGAATAACCCAGTGAGTCAGTTCTCCTATATTGAGAGTTAATCTTTGCTTTAATTTTGTAAAATTGAGGCTTTACTTATAATCCTGTCACTTTGTAAAAATAAGTGTCTGATTACTATATTAACCACTGCTCACATTATGCTTATTCTCTGTAAAGAGAAGTATTAAATGGTATCAGTGACAGACTCAGTATTGTATTGGAAGGATTTATTTGGGGGGCTGGTGAGTTAAACAAATTTGATCTAATGCAGATATCTCAAAACATCATACAGTGTTAAAAGGCTTCAGTGGGCAATTCTTGTGGAGTAGGAGCATGAGATTGAAGAGCATATCTTAGTTATTGAAGGCTAAGTTGCTCCGGCCGAAGGCCCTTGTCCCAGGAAGTAATTTTAGCTGTCTTGTATCAATTCAGCTTATTGAATTGCCATTTTCAGCAGGAATTCACCGTGACCATGACTGCCTAGAGTTGATCCAGGTTTTATTTAGGCCTCACACACTTCTAAACCTCTGTGCCCTTTAGGGAGATGTTATGGCCTATGGAGGCATCTATCTGTGGGAATAGGGTTAAAGTGGTACATAGTATGCAGACTGGAGGAGATTAACTATACTAATAAAATCAATGGGGAGGTAGACTAAAAACAGAAGCCAGATTATCCATCAAATGAAAACATTCCTTTGAAAACAATGTAAACCCCGAATCATGGGATAAGTATGTTGAAACACAAGAAGTAGTGATCTGGTTTCTTTTGCAGACCTTCCCTTTCATGAGTTTATCGGTTTCATATGAAGATAGGCTGAGAAAGCTGGGGCTGTTCAGCCTGGAGAAGAGAAGGCTGCGTGGAGACCTCATAGCAGCCTTCCAGTATCTGAAGGGGCGCTATAGGGATGCTGGGGAGGGACTCTTCATTAGGGACTGTAGTGATAGGACAAGGGAAACGGGTTAAAACTTAAACAGGGGAAGTTTAGATTGGATGTAAGGAGGAAATTCTTTCCTGTAAGGGTGGTGAGGCACTGGGATGGGTTGCCCAGGGAGGTTGTGAATGTTCCATCCCTGGTGGTGTTCAAGGCCAGGCTGGACATATCCTTGGGTGAGATGGTTTAGTGTGAGGTGTCCCTGCCCATGGCAGGGGGGTTGGAACTGTATAATCTTAAGGTCCTTTCCAACCCTAACTATTCTCTGATTCTATGATTCATCTTAATATCATCCTGTCCAAAGGAGGCATTTATAAAAGCTTACTAACAGATTTGTTTCTTCATTCCACAAAAATTCAGATGATAAAGAAGATAACAGATGACAATAGATTCTGCAAAGAAAATTGTGGGCTACTTCTCTTTATTTAAAAATTAAATAAATGAGGGAAAACATAAAGTAAGTAGGTGTTTTAGTTATATCTGCATATGACCAGGAGAAGAAATTGTTTGCTTTTCTTGACATAATAACCGAGGTTTCTTACATTTGTGTAGTGTAGTTAACCTGAAGAATCCCAAAAGGCAATAATCACAGCAAATTAATTCATTGTATGTGATTCCTGAGTGTATGCATAGAAGGAAGGTTGGATGTAGTTATTAGTGCTGATAACAGTACTTTAAAATTAGTAGTTGTGGTATTCTGCTCAGTAGCATTTATTATCTAAGAGATTTCTAAATGTTAGTATAAAATACTGCTGGAGATAATACTAATATTACAATGGACTTACTAATTAGTGCTGCCTGACAGAGGTCTGGTTAAATCTTGCAAGTGTACTAAGTTAAGCTTTCAAGCTAACAGAAAGGTAAAATTAAGGCTATTTAAAAGAAAGTGAGAACTGGCCAAAATGAAATGACTGTGAGACAACTGGCAACTTGGCAGAGCTTGAGGAGCCTTTGAGCTGTATGGTCTGAAAGGTTTCCATGGGACTAGTTGTAAACATAAGAGCATTAGGAGAATTATTAGCGAATTACCTGTCAGCAAAAAGCAACAGACAGTGAGAAAGGCAATCCTTAGTGAGGCCTTGGGACGAGGCCAGATAACTTCTTTTGAATTTGGAGAATAGTCACTTGGATTGTTTCCACAGTGTTAAAGGAATGAGGATGCTGAATATGTTCTTTGTAAATGAAGAGGATTGCACCAAAACAGATGATTCATTTTTGACTCTTAACAAAAACAAAAGAGCAGGTGTTGAATATTGGCCCGAAGTGGTAAGACTCTTCTTTACATTTGTATTTCCTCTGTGTTTGCAGTATAGTGTCAATTTTTTGTCCCTTGTTAAAACACAAAACAAATCTTTCATTCCGCAAAGCCCTATAAGAAAGGAGTGGATTTAGGTGCAAACAAAAATGCTTAGAAACTTGGAAGAACTCTGCTGTGAAGAGGATGTGAAAAGGTTTGAGGTTTTACAGCAAAAGCTTTCTGAGGGAAACGCAGATACTCCTCTCTATTTCCTCCTTTGCTTTTCTCATAATTGGGAGCAATTTTAGTAGTACTGGGTAGACATCTTTGGCCCAGGTGAGTCACCTACAACAGGAGTGGTATGAAGGAAACTAAGTCAGAATTGTCCTTCCTCCAAAAAGCAGCGAAGCAACTCGAAGTCAGAGAAAATATATAGTCCAAGTCCAAAATATGTATAGTTCTTCTCTCGTGTTCTGCTCCTCCTTTCTACCTAAACTTCTGTTTATTTACAGTCAAATGATAATCATGTCTTCTAAAAATTGTATAAAACATGTTAACAATAATTGTGATTGCTTTTGATATATGTAACATTTGCTACTGGACTCTTGACAGCTGATGTCAATATTATTGACAGTCTTTCACAAGTATGTCTGCCTCCACAAACATCCAACTTCTCCTTGCAAATAAATAAATGGGAATTTTTTCAGAGCTGATTTTTAGGTGCATTTCTGTATGTGTGCAGTTGAGTAGCAGTAAAGGATTACTATCATGCCTGAATAAATTCCAAAGTGTTTGCATTTCACTTTGCCCAGCATGGCAAAGTACGTGCCTTATAAAATAACTACATTGGCCTTTTTCTTCTCTTAAAGTTAATATTGATTATATATGCAATTATTTTTTCTTTCTTAAAAAAAGCCCATAATTTTAAGGCATTGAGTTTCTTATATGTGAATGTCTCCCTGCTAAGGTTAGAGCTTTAATAATTTTCAATGCAAAGCAAACAGAAATATCAATGCAACTGGAAATTGGTCAACTTCACTAATTTATTTGGTCTCTCCGAGTAGAATGTGTTCAGTGCTGTGAATGTCAGTATTGTTGCTATCAACAAATTCTGTGGGGAACTTGATAGATATTTCTACATGCAAACATTCCTTGGTATCATACCTCTGTGCAAATGGTGGCTGTGCAGTTCATCAGCCTTTTAGGTTTCTCCCCCTTCTTTGGGTAGGAAATAATAGTAGGTTCATGGTGACAAAATTTACATACATATGCTTTTATTTATTGAGGAACCTGCAAATGCAAAGTAATAGCGGAACCTTGGACTGGAGACAAGAAAAAATCCCCCAAAACCTTTAGGAGAAAGCATGTCTACAAAAAGGTAGATTAGTTATTCTTTCTCAAGGATATAATAATGCAATGTTTATCCTTCCTGGAGCTGTAGTTTTTATTGCTCCAACAGTTCACAAACAATAGCTGAGAGTTAGTGTGACCTGATATAAACTAAGCTCATTACATTCATTTTCAACAGATAATTAATAATTAACATATAACCTTTGGCTTTCCTTTTATCTTCAAGTATTGACAGAAGTCACATAAAAACATACTATGTGTGGAAAAACTGCTTTGAAATGCAAAATTTAATTAAAATTAATGTAATGTTATTTTAGGACAGTTGTATAGTAGCAAGAGTACTATGGGGAATATGAATATTTGAACAGACCATTATTTTTACCCATGCTGTTCAATTTATACACAATTAATTTCTGGAAAAGAGAATGCCATTTGATATTTTGCTGGGAATTTATTGGATTGAGCGCACTGTGGTAGTTAAATTGTAATATCAGTAAATTTCTCTAGCCTGCTCTAACAATCAATTGACCCACATGCAATTAGCAAAAATTAAAGCACAGTGAGCCCTATAGCTTGACATTTTTTGGTTTTCTGTGCTCCCCATACATTTTGAAAATCCCAGTTAATTACATTTATCATATCTAAATAGCTGTAGTTTCTCAGTCTTTTATATTTGTGCAGCCATGGCCAGAAATACTACTGGGAGAGGCAGGCAGGGAATAGCATGTCCCAGTCAAGAGAAGTTTGGGTTTGGAAGACAGTCATTTGCTTACAGGTGCCCTTGTGCAAATTGCTTTGCTACCTGGGCCATCCGTTTCCCATCTGTAGAATGGGATCAGTTGTACAGATGGTCTTTATATGCTTTTCATTAAAGATGCTGTGGCTATTAATTGGGAAACCTTATTCTCATTACTGCTCTGCTTTATTCTGCAATAATCCTGATTGTCCCTAGGCAATTTCTTTAGGTATCTGTCCATTTAGGCAGGAAAAGTGGGTGAAATGGACACTGGATTTCTCTCTTACTTTTTGTCTGAGTGCATTACTGCTAATCAGAGTACAAACATGTTGTGAATACAGTCTGTTATTTTAATGTGTTATATTTAATACCTATTTCAATATTTGATAAAATACATTGTGAAAGTATGAAATATCTCATGTATTTCATTTTCAGCATAATTAAAACCAGTCAGCCATTTCTTAGGTATTTATGCTGTTATAAGTGTTATACTGATTCTACTGCACTACTTCTTACCTACCGTAATAATTTATGCTTTCAAAAAATTAATGAATAACATTTCCAGAACAGTGGGAGCATGTTACAAAAATATCACACCAGTGCATTTGTGACCCCTATGCAAGCATGAGGCACATAGCATTTTGACGTAATACTGTAACAGTGTCCATTAGTAATAATCCTGAACTTGTCCTCCTGCCTATTCACATGGAGAGCAAGTCCAGATTGTTAGTGTTGTTAACAACTAAATCAACCATGCATGAAATGTCCGAGTTTCACCTCTGGTTAGAGCATCTATGAATTGATTGAGACAGATTAATTGTTCTGGACCTATCATCCCTTCATTTTGCAATTCTTCTGGCTTCTATGTAAGAGTGGTTAGCAAGGCAAGAGAGTGTATTTGAGATTATAATTGAAAACCATGCACAGATCAGAAATTGAGCAAGTATTTTATTATTGTTTCTGAATTTTGCTTTCATAATTCTGTAATACATAATTTGCAGTTATTCTGGTTCTCCTTTAGCTGAAACAGCCTCACCAGTATTCTGAAATACACTACACGTTTTTGTACAACAGCACTGCTTAACACATGGACAGAATTCTTACCAAAGGTAGAATACTGCATCCTTATGAATCATTCTTCTTGCTTTCCTGTATCCTGTGACAGATGTTTTGTCTGTCCTGTAGATGGACAATATATTTCTACTACTTTCAGAATGTCTTGTTTGCTGACACGAAGCTAACATAATTTAAGCAAACTTTCTTCCTTTAAATGATGATTCATTTAAACAAAAACTTTGGCTTTCCTTTTATCTCAAATAATTGATACAAATTACATAAAATCATACAATTTGTGCAAAATTCTTTCAAATGCAAATTGTAGTTATAATGAATATAATGTTAATTTAGGACGTATGTGTTACTGAAATATAATGTTTGGGACATAGTTTTTGTGTAATAATAATTTTGAGTAGAAATAATTTTGAGTAAAAAATGTGAATCAAGCACAGTGGCACAATAGCTAAATTATAGCTGTATTAAATTGCTTTAAATTCTTTTACAAATTGAAATGCATGCAAATAGCAAAATAATAAACCACCTACAATTTGCTTTTTATTTTGTTTTTCATATGTCTAGCTACAAAGCTGTTATTAATTGGAAATAATACTATGGCATAGAAGCTATTACCAAACACGTTTTTTGACAAAGATATTTATCTACAGGCTGAAAATACCACTTTTAGTGGAAGGCAAACAGCTTCATTTAGATTAAACTTTTTTGATGGAAGTGGCTAGTAAGTACATATTTCTAACATAAAGGAATAAGGTGATTTAGCAGGATTGCTAGCAAAATAGGATATTAAGAAATATAGTCTAGCATCCCAGCAGTAAATAGGTTTTCCTAGTAATTGATACAGTCAAAAATTCATTGTCAACCTGTATAAAGTTCTCATTCATAGCTGAGACTTACGGATAAGAGCTTATATCCCTCTATCTTGCTAGCATCTCGCTCAGGTCACTCTGATATCGTAATTTTGGAAAAGTTTCCACTATCTTTGAAGTATCTTTCTCTAATCCAAATATTTTATGGGATGCTATTTCTGCTACCAAGCTTCACTTTTTCATTGCGTCCCAGTTCTTTAGCTCTGTAAGTGCCCATTTACTGCTCAATCCTGCAGTGTTCCTACGTCCAGTACAGATATACATAGTTTATCGGACTTCTCACTCCAAGAGGGGGGGAAGTATTGTCTGTTTGTTGGGGGTTTTTAACTCCTTTTTTCTCTTGCTTGATTCTTTCCAACATGAGCTGCAGCATGTATCTGTCTGAGAATACTTTGGTTTTTGCCCCGTAATGGAGTGAGTCTGCAGGCAGCCAGTTGTCATGCAGCAGTCATACCATTTTGCTCAGTGTCCTTCAGGTAGGAAAGCAGTGTTTACAAAATGTTTCTGTCATCAGAGATTCAGCTTCTTGTAGGCTTAGTCCCTCAATGGGACTTTCTCCTCTCTTAGCAGTTTGGGATGAAGTTACTTTCAAAAGCTTTATTTACTGGACTGCTACCCCCCAGTTGAAGAACCTACTTGAAACTGAAGTCTTTCAAAGATATATTAGTGATATTTGTAGGAAATAAGTTGCATTTTTTGCATTTCATATGAAATACATTTACTTGGTCCTCACATTTATTTCGGTATGAAAGTTTATTCCTTTTTTTCTCAAGGCAGTGTTTTTCCCAGAGTCCATGATAAGGGCTGGCCTTATCTACTCATCAGTGCTCTCATATTACTGTCATGAAATCAGATACAATAAAGATTTTCAAACTGTATATAAACATTCTCCTGAAGAAAGTATTAGTTACTGCCAGTTTGTTCTGCTTTGTGGGATAAGGTAGCCTATAATATCCTGAACAGAAAGTGTGTTTCGTTTGCCATAATAAAATGGCACAAGTTGGTTATGAGCAAATAAGGAATATGCAGGCATAACTGCAGCTACATTCAATGCTTTTCCTAGATGTTCTAGGAGGCAAACAAAAATTTTAAATACATAAATTTGCCAGAAGGGAAATCCTGTAGAAGCTATTACTGATTTACTGGAGTTAAAATTTTGCCTTTAACAATTATTTTAGTTGCTCTAATGTATATAGTGTTATGGCCCATCATGATGTTGTATAGAAGCCTTCTGGCCTTTGAAAAAAGTTGAGATATGCAAGCACTGAAATATGGTGAAGTGTGCATGGTGACATCATATTGCATCTGTTCTGTACCTACCTCTGCTATACTTTACATCAGGTGGGTGTGATTGCTTTGAAGAATCTAACACAGTTCATAGTGCAGCCCATTCCCAAACACTAATTTTACTTTAAGCAAGAAAAAAACATATTCAAAAAATATTTTTTTTCATTTTTGGAGGGCAGAAAATTATTATTTTAATCATCTTTTGTTTATGATTATCTTTGATTTTCACACCTCAAAGTGCCATAAAATCAGCTTTTGATCTTCATGCATTCTTAAAACAACCCAGTAATTAAGTGAATAAAGGGGAAAAGTAAGAAAGTAAAATTGTTTATGAAAGATAGTGAATCAAATGCTAAGTAGGTTTGATTTTTTTTATCTGATTAAATTAGAATAATGTTCTGGCTCAAAAAAAATTACACTGTGACAGTGCCCCCCATGCTCACATGAAAGTTTGTCAAGTGGTGCTTATGTGCTTTTGATAGTAATGAAAAAAGTTCTGAAGTTCTGGAGAGATTCATTGCCATTTTAGCTGTTGAGGATTTTTAATATGTCTCATTAATGTACAGTTTCTTCTTCTAGATGAATGTTTGTTGAAGCCTAAGTGAAGGTGCCTTTGATGTTGAACGGCTGGTGCATGTGATAACAACGAAGGAATAACTTGTGCAAATTCAAGTTAAATCGTGTTGCAGCAGGTCGTTGTTATATGTATGTGTGTTGGAGAGACTGTGTGGCTATACACATTGGAGCTCACTGGTTAGATAAGAAAAACTTAGATCTTCCTGGTGTCTTAGGGGATTTATGCTCATACTTTTATTCAAAATGGAAACTGATCCCTGATGAAGTGGTGTTCTGTTTGGATTTAATAATTTAACAAACAGAAAATAATCCTAAAAAGTATTAAAAAAAATTATCACGTTTATTGTATTGGCATGATCTTGGTGCCGTATGTTCTGAGTTCTTTGTGGATAGTGTTAGGCATTCAAGGGAGAAGGTTGGAACTATCTGGGGACATTTGTTATGGTGTCTGTAATGTTTACACCTGTACATTATTCTGGCACTATCTGTTCAGTGTTTATTGCTTCATGGGAGATGCCTTTGACGGCTAGTTAGGCACTGCTGGGGCTTATCTGAAGGCTGGGATGAAGAATGTTCCTCAAGAAAACAAATTGGCACAATCAAACTATGAACAGTTGGTCACTGACTTACTGCCAGGGACCTGCAAACATGACCAGTGCCCTAGGGGAAGGGGAGACAGGGTAACCCCAGTGTGGGCAGTGCCCTCACCCACAGGGCACCATCTCAGAGGGGTTGAGCCTGGTGGGGCAGAGCTGGGTGATGGAAATGGCCCCAGTGATGAGCCAAATCCAAGGGCCGTCCAGGGTGTCCAGACTGGTGAAAAATGGCTCAGGGCCAGACACAGGGCTGGAGACAAAGCTAAAAATGGGTCCAAATCCATCCAGGAGGAAGGGTCATGGTGATTAAGATCTCTTTGTGCCCTCAGATCTCTGACACCCTTAACGTTGTTGATGACAACAATTTAGACACAAGGAAAGCTGTGGGGTTTTAAGTATATTGTTTTGTGGATTGGTTTTTTGTTTTTTGTTTGTTTTTTCTCAAAATAGTGTTACTTTTCTCTAGAAATATTTCTGGTTTGTATCATCATGCTATAATAACACTACTTCCATGTTTAACTGTGATTCAGTTATACCTAGTATTTTGTTATACATATACATGAATGCACTCTATCTGCCACTTTCTCAGAGAGCTTCCGGAAATAAAAAATAGCTATGGCAAAGCTTTATCATGAGAAGCTCCTCCATGTAAGTGACAAACTTGTTCAGTTCTATTCATTTTTTTTTGTAATATTAGTCTCTGCCAGAAAATACAGGAGATGTTGTAATAAGCATATTAATTAATCTTATCTTTCCTTCCTTGTCCTCCTGATTTTGATTGTATAGTTGTTATCTTTGATTTTTGTCCCCTGTTCTCATTCCCTCTCACATCACATATATCAATTTCTCCTTTCTATTATTCATCGTTGTCTTTTCTATTTTGCTAGTACTTGAATATGCTCTTATGAAACACATCTCAGCTGTGTTATGTTTTTGTTAAAATTGGCACTTCTAAAAGGTTAGGCCTCTGCCTTTTGGCTGTTATACTTGAACTCAATTGTCACAATGATTTCTCTAGATTGATGACTCTTTACAGAAAGCACTGCTTTTGCTTGAGTGCATTGCTGGTACATAATAATCATTAAAGATTAAACTACCCTCTTGACTGTCAAAATCACCACACAAAAGGTTTAAGAGGACGGAAGGGACAGTTCAACTTGGTGTAAACAAGAGAGGATGTAGCAGCATAATACTATTGTCTTGTGCCAGGAGAGCATGTTCCTCACTATGCAGGGCTACTGCAGGAAGGGAATTGTTTAGGGGTCTCGCCTTCCACAGGGGTCAACCTAAGGTGACCCACCTGGTGGATGAGGGAAAGACTGTGGACATTGTCTATTTGGACTTAAGTAAAATATTTGATGCTGTCTCCCACAGCATTCTCTTTGAGAAATTGGCTGCTCATGGCCTGGATATGTGGGTTCTTTGCTGGGTTGGAAACTGGCTGGATGGCTGAGCCCAAATTTTGGTGGTAAATGGTATCACATCTAGATGGCGACTGGTCGCTAGTGGTGCCCCTGAGGGCTTGGTGTTAGGGCCGGTGTTAATATCTTACTGTATCTTCACTGGTGATGTGAATGAGGGATTGAGTGCACCCTCAGTAAATTTGCAGATGATACCAAGTTGGGTGGGAGTGTTGATCTGTGAAGGATAGGAAGGCTCTGCAGAGGGATCTGGACAGGCTGGATCGACGGGCTGTGGCCAGTGGTATGAGGTTCAACAAGGCAAAGTGCTGAGTCCTGCACTGGGGCCACAACAACCCCATGCAATACTGCAGGCTTGGGGAAGAGTGCCTGGAAAGCTGCATGGCAGAAAAAGCCCTAGGGGGCTGATTGGTGCCTGCTGAACATGAGCAACTTGTGCCCAGGCAGCCAAGAAGGCCAATGGCATCCTAGTCTGTATCAGCACCAGTGTGGCAGCAGAGTCAGGGCAGTGATCGTCCCCCTGTACTTGGCACTGGTGAGGCCGCACCTTGAATTCTGTGTTCAGTTCTGGGCCCCTGACGACAAGAGGCGCATTGAGGTGATTGAACAGGTCCAGAAAACAGCAACAAAGCTGGCGAAGGACGTGGTACTGACGTGGGGGTCGATCTCTTCTCCCAAGTACCAAGCAATAGTACAAAAGGTAAGGGCCTCAAGCTGCACCAGGGGAGGTTTAGATCAGAGATTAGGAAAAATCTCTTCACCGAGAGGGTGATCAGGTATTGGACAAGCTGCCCAGGGCAGTGGTGGAATCCCTAAAAGTGTTCACAAACCGTGTAGATGAGGTTCTTAGTCACAATGGTTTAGTGGTGGCCTTGGCAGTCCAGGAGTGATGGTTGAACTTGATGATCTTAAAGGTCTTTTCCAACCGAGGTGATTCAGTGATTCTAAGGGCTAAGTATGACCACAAAGAATGGTATTTCTAAGCTTCATTTATGCTAAGCAGTTGGGTAAGACATGGTTTAGTATTCACTCAAAGGGAGGGCATAAAAGCAAATAGAAACAAGTTCCAGTAGGAATAGATTTACATCAGGTGGATGTGGTTATGTCATTTTATATTAATAGTTTAAAATCATATACTGTCAAAAAAGGTATCAGATATCAATATAGAAGAAACATAAGAAATTATCCGTCAGTGCATTGGTAGAGGATTATGCCTTTAATTCTCCAGAAATAGTTCATTTGCTGGAAGTTTTCTGAAATAAAAGGAATAAGTATTTGGATCCCCAGATGGTTATTTACATTTGACATTTTTTTAATTTAAAAATATCTACAAGCAGCATTTTATTAATGCCTTTAATTTAGAAAGTTGTCTCCTCATTAGTGGTACATATACAGCGGAATATGGAGCAGTGCAGAAATTGAAAAAGCAAACTGTAGTACATGCCTTACATAAGAAAAAACAATTTGCAATCTATTAACAGGAATCTCAGACACAGCTAGCAAGTTAAGATTGTTTTTTCAAGTCAGTGCATTTTCTGGTGGACTACAGGTGAAGGAGAAAATGCAGAAAGCTCTCATTCCATCATTTTGCTTGATGTAGGGATGAATTTATATGTTGTTACCTACACGTTTTTCCCGCAGTTAATTGCTTCTTCAGCTTAAGCCACTTGAATGTAAAAATGTGTTTGCCGTCACTGTGTCTCAGTGCCTGTCCTACACATTGAAAGAGTGCTTTTGCAAAAGTAAAAGACAGGCTAAGGCTGGCAGGAGGCTTGCATTGCTCTTTGGAGTAGCATGCCTTTCAAGTGAGGCCGGAAACTTCATTTAGATTCCCAAAATTATATCATTGAAGTTCCCCTGTACTATAGGAAGTAGCATAAACTGAGAGGAATATGATGCACATTTCTTATCATCACTGCTTACCCTCTGTCTCTGTCTGTATATACATTTATGGGTATTCCATATGTTAACTATAGGCCTTTAACCCCCACAAAAAGACACCGAAAAGGAGTGGACTGAAGGGCTGCAAAAATACCAGTAAATACTCCAACAACTTGGAGCTTTTGGCTCTGTGGTAGCAGCTACTGAAAGAGTTTGGTTCTTGGGGATATTACTTGGCTTTTTTAGATGTCATGGTAAATGGAGAACTGTAGTGTTCACTCTTTTACACTGTTATGCTTAGAACTTGCTCTATTGCATATGCTCATTTGTTTTTCTTGGAAGAAAGCATTCCTATGCAAAACCAGGTTGTATTCTGTATTTGGTATTAAGGTTGATTCCATTTCACTATGTATTCTATCCAATAAATTTTCAATAGCTTGGGAGAGAGTCAGCCCCCTTCCCCCCTTCCCCCCCTCCTTAGATCTGAAATTTGCTACTTTAACTATATTAATATTGTTTTCTTTAATCTTTTGTGTGCTTTCTGATCCTTTTTTAATGACTTTTGGGAGTAGCGGTCTGAAACATAAATTTATATCAGGGGATTATGTTCCGTGGAAAATAGTGCCACCATAGAATAGTTTTATTCAACAGTATAACTAAAAAAACCCTGACAAGTCTTCATAGTTAAAGTGTTTTATTTTACAACTGTAGCCATACATATGCTATATATTGTATGTCATTGGCGTGATTCACAGTCTTTATATGTTGAATTTCATTCTAGGTTGCTCAAAACAGGCAGCAATGATCACTGGTCTTGCTTTAAGTTGCTGGGATTTTTCTGTTATCTTTGAGAACTTTTATCTGGTGATGCAGTGGTTCAGAAGGTTTCTACAGTGCACCTTGGAGATCTCTCTTTGTTTTTTCTTAGCATGGGATTTTTGAAGGAATTCAAATCGAAGTTACCAGTGCAGCGGGAATTTTAATACCTGAAGCAATATTTTGTGCTGTTCTGTATTGCTTTTGGCATGTGTTTGTTCTGATTTTAAACCTTTCAAGTGAAATTATGCGCATTTGTCACGTATTTCACAACTTTCTGATATTTTTAGGTACTTAACATGTTATGTTTAGTACTAATCGATATTTTTCTTTTAGTACAGATAAACAGACTTAATCAGTGTCAGGCAGTATTTTGGGTTGTGTCTCTTAAAAATGAATAGTTTTGGACACACAATCTTTAAACCCTCAAGGCTTGACATCATTGAAAATAAAGGCTTGTTTACTCTTAAAATGGGATGTATCAAAGGCAGCAGAGATATTTAGCTGCAGTTCCCAGTGAATTTGCTTTGCAATCAGTGCTCATGTCCCTTTATTTAGTTTCTCTTATCAGTTGCCTACAACTGTACCAAGTTCGTTTGAGCTTTTTGTAGCACAGTGAATTATGTATAACACTTTGGTCCAAAATTAATTAAAATAAATTTATGAGGTCCTGGTGACTTCAGTGAGAGTTGAATTCTGCCCCATTATCTGGACTGAAGTCCTCAACACCTTTCACATCCATACCAGACATACTTCAGATAACAACGCTGTAAAAACAGAACGCTGGCATCATTGTAAATGATCACATTATTCATTGTTAGGTAGGGCAATAACTGTTACAATACTCTTTGTCCCTTTATTGTAGCTGAATGAAATGTCATAATCCAAGTTTCATAAAATGTACCTTTATAAGACGTGTGTGACTAACAACAGTTCTACCTAACAGATGAGCACTGATATACAAATAGCTCATAGATTTAGGGTTTAGGGGGTGGTGGTGGTGTTTCTTTCAGGTGATTAGAAAGCCAAAAATGCTTTGTGCCCTTGCTACAAAGTTAACAAAGCATTATATTGCCACCTGGCCATCTGTTAATATAAAATGGATGTTATTTTCCATAATGTTACTCTGATTTAATTTTTTTTCCAAACTTGCGATTCATATTTCATGTATTATGCAAAGGGGCATTTTTCCCAATGTATTTTAGCTGAAAATCTGTTGATAGATTTTGTGCTCGTAACTGAATACCCAATTCAGTATTTATTCACAGAGGAGGACAGTTAGATTTTATACCTTGTTTGAATTCTTATGGGGGCAGCTACCATTTTTTGTTCAATGGTAGGTAAAGCAAACCTATGCTGTTACATTTTCCAAGAATCAGATTATGTTTGCTTGCAGCCAAGATGCCTTGCCAATTCTTTCATGCTCACACAGGTGCACTCTCACCTTTCCTGTATCCCTCCCCATCTGGCATATGCTAACATGTCTGTGCTGCTGTTGCTCTTTTGGTTGCCATAGCATATACTCAGGTAACATTACTTGCACCAGAATTTATTTTAAGTTGATAATGTCATAAACATAAATAATTGTTTTTCACTTATGTCTGGCACATTTCACGTGCTATACATTTTATGTTTTGTGACAGAACAGCTTGTAGTACCTCGTGGTTTTAGACACAGATACACAGTATAGAGATTTACATACACAATATGTCAGTTTATCCTTGAATATAATTGTATTGTCTCAGGGCAAGGAAAAATGAGGATTAATGTATCACTGTAAAATCTGTATACATTGTGCTGGGAATGTTGCTTTTGCTATTTTTTATAGTTGTGATGAACAAAAAACATGCTTTAAATATACAAAAAGTATAAGATTATGATAAAGATTTTAGTGAAGATTATGAAAATTCTGTAAGCAAAGCAGTTTCCTCCTACTACCCACAAAAAAAAGAAGTACTGCAAATAGTCTGTGCAAGAATCACATTCACTTTGTTTGCAGATCTGAGCACCTTTGTTTCTTGAGCGTTATACAAAGTGAACATATGTGGAATATTGCTATCAGCTTGCATTCTTTGATAAATCTAGACAGGCAGAAGAATGCTGGTGGCAGAAACTCTAGGATACTGGTGTTTCTTATGGTTAATGCAAAATCTGGAAATTCGAGCCTTTTTGAGCAACAATGCCAGTAAGATTAGAGCAAAAATTGTTTGATGAATGTGTTACACGTATTAACTATGAAATGTTAATATCAAACGTATTTGGCAATAAATTAAGGGTTTCCATTCTGTGATTTTGCATTGATCTGTAGTATACAAATGCAGCAGAATACAAGCAGAGTGATTTCCATTCATAATTAGAGCCAAAAAGTGGTATTTTTGCACAAAACATCTGATTTGTAGTGAGAGGGTTTTGTATGTCAGTACACTTTTGAAGCTGCCTTACAGCTTCCTGCATCCCAGCGGTGGTAAGGGTCAGCGTCTGTCAATTCAGGCCTTTGCTGCTCAGCAGATGTGAGCTGGTACCATTACGCAGGCTGTTGGTACCAGTCTTCTGAAACTTCATGGGGTTTCCTGTCACTCTGAATGACCAGCTCGGGCATGTCATTGCTGAACTGCAAGAGGAAGTATGAGTACTTCAAGGAATATTGTCTAATGCATGACTTCAGAGAACCTTCTCACAAATGTTTGCCTAAGGAAATAGAGACTATGTGGTCTTTCTGTCTTCTGTATCCTCCCGAAATCTGTAATCCAGTGGTCAATGTCACACCTACTAAAAAAAAAAAAGAGAAATCATAAACATAATATCAAAAAATATTAGGAAAATAAGAGGATGGTTAGAGGACAGAAACCTATCGTATTTCTCACATTGAGGGAGGGATCAGCACACCTACATGTGTTGGTTTTTTTAGTAACTAACAAAGAACTCTGTGCGTAGATGCAGTAACTGGTCCTGAGGCATACCAGGACTGACAAAGAGAACCCCAGGGAATCTGAAATCCTCATGTGTGAAGGAAAAGTCAGGGGATAAAACGCGCAAATGAAACAGAATCAAAGCTTCATTAATTCTGCTCTGGTATAATTTATGTGTTACAACTTTTACTTTGTCCAAGTAGCAGTACCTTGATCATACAGGATATTGTGGCTTTTGGTAGAATAAATATTCCTGGAAGTGGAAAACCTTGTTTGGAGATTTATAAAGTCTGTCTCACAGCATGCATGACAATGACTTAAGTGTTTATAGGTTTTTCACTTGCAATAAGTAAAGAGGACTTGGAGCTGGGTAGAATCTTCTGTGTTTTAACCAAGGTACTTTCCATTAGTATGAACAAAAATTCGTATATGTTTATAATGGAAATGCATGCTAAAAATTTCATCTCATCACAGTAGAGACATTATAGTCTGGTTTACTTTGGGGCTTCAAATGCTGGGAATTGGTTTTAGCCTGCATTTCCTTGGTGGTCTCGATAGTCCTTTGCTGAAAGGCATTGTCAACATCAAAGCCGTCACAGATACTTTAACTTGCTGCTATGATTTCCCTGCGTACATCAAGGTTCTAGGACATCCTCTTGCTTATTCAGCTGGGACATCCCTCATTTCTCTGAAAGATCAGAAGGAATCTGGAATGAAATCAGACTGCTGAGTAAACTGGCCTAATATATTTTGGAGACATTTAAGTCTATGTATGTTCATCACGCTTTGTTGTCAAAATATTGTGCAGTGCTTGTCATTGATTTCACCTGTTCCTTTTTAATTGTCATCTGATTTAAGAGTTTTGCCTTTTCTATGAAACTTTTTTGACTTTATGGTCTGTTGAATTTTTCTTCCATAAGACATTATAATGATGATCCTATAGATTAATTTTCTAGATAAAACACATTCTAACCTACACAAGTAAAAAATTGAAAGACATTTCTAAAATAAAATACAAGCCTTGTAAATATATATTCTTATAATATGAAGCATGAAAATATAAAATTATTCCACATTCAACTCAATTTTACATTCAGGAATGAATATTTATACAAAAAGATCCAGTTTTAACTTAGCTAACTTTCTGTGTCACTAGCAAAATGCCGTAGGAAAACCCACAGTATTCAAATTTGTATTAGCAAATATCATTTGCTAAAAAGAGAAGAGTAACAACCTTCAGCCCAAAGTAGAGCTGAACATCAAAGTGTGAGTGTATTCTTGCATTTGTTATCCGGCATCTGAGGCTTAGTGTTGCTGACATCTGGAATATTTCTCAATGTGTTTGTATAATGTGTTTCTCTCTCCCTTTCTGTTATTGATCATACATCCATTTGCCATGCAGTCAGATTTTCCTAAATGTTTGGAGCTTCAGTTTTATTCTCTCTTCCTCTTTCACTGCAACAATTTTACATTTGCTATAATTTTCCTCAACAAACAGTGGAAAAGAGTCAAAAGTTCAAGAGCAGACTGAAGACAATGGCCAGATGGAATTGTTGCACATGGAAAATGTAGCTGTGGTGCTTTGTTTGGGTTTAAGAGAGGTTAAATTTGCGTTACTTCTCTCTGACCGTAACTTTAAAATAATGGTTGAGTGGTATTGGCACAGGTTGACAAAGATGCTTCAGATCCACCTACACAAGCAGGTAGAGGGTAAGGAAGCATGGTTCGGTACAGCGGGGGTAGGTGAAGGAAGTATAGATGCTCAATGAACAGTTCGTATCTTTGTGTTGTATTTAATATTGACCTGTTGCGTTTAATATTGACCTCTACCACTGAGGCACTGTAGGAAAGCTTTCATCGATTTCTGTGGACACAGATTGTACCTGGGTTTCCACTGGGGTCAGTGCTATGAGACTCACCTGTCTGATACTCCGTTTATCTTTTAATAAAGAGATTGTATATCAGTTTAGGAAATTTTATCCCCTTGAAATATTAGTGAGAATTTACATTGTGTTATCCTGCTCCTTTAAATTAGTAGCAACATTAACCTGCATATCCTAATTATCTGTATGTTAATATAAATGTGAGCATATAGAAAAACACTTAGAAGAGTTGCAGTAATACAGATTTCTGTTTACAGTTTGCTTTATTCTTGTTAGGGAATAATTTTCTTTTTTGTAATGGTGAGTATAATTTACTTTGTATCTTGCAAGCATGCAAAGTAACCTATTTTAATAAAAATTTGCAAGGTTTTAGTTTGTTTCATTATGAATAGTTTTAAGTTTCTCTGAAAGCTTAAGGTAGATTTTGCCTACTCAGCTACATACTCTTTTCCCATCCCATTGCTAAAATCTCATGGGCCAGATAATCTTCAAAAGCCCAGCAGTGTAGCTACTGTGATAATAAACACTTAGATTCCCCAGTCAGATTTTATTTTAAGTTACTGTGACACACTCTGCTCTAGAATAAATGTTTTTATTTAAAATGTGTAATTTGCACTGAAGTCTTTTATAACTGAATCATTGAATAATCGTAAGACAAGGCCCTGAACTAGCAATAGAAAAGGTCAAGAGAACGTGGTCAATAATTATGTGATCATGTTGCGACTTCAGGCATCTGGGTTTCCACGTTGCCACAGTTTATCAGCATTTTTAATGCGATGGACAGAATTGTAGCTGACACAGTGTGTATGTGTTAGATCTCTGTCAGGAAGCTTTAACAGAGAAATGTATTCCAATAATGCGAAACATAGCACATAGGGAGTCAAAACAAATGAGTTCAGTTTGGCCGTTGTTGGGTTGGAAGTGTGGCCTGCAACAGCCTTAAGACCACATCTGAACTGCAAAGAGTGTGATTGTTAAATGATTACAATCGTTTACTGCCATAGGCTATAAAAATTAAAAAGGTCTAAGTGCTTCTTTCAGACAGAGATGCAGAGACTAATTTTACATGAATGCATATCCTAACAAGATTAGCTGGCTTATTCAGGCATATGAATTGCACTTCTGTTCTTCATGTTAAACAAGCTTGTATCATCAGAGTCACTTGGAGCTTATCGTGCTCACAATCAGGCCTGTACTTTCACTCCATGTTTTCCCTCTGTCTCACTTTTCCAACACCAGATCTCTGAGGTTCAGCCTGTTTTCATGCTGACCTTTGCTATTTGTCCTCAGTTTGTATTATTGATTCTTTATGCTTGTGTTTCTTTATTTTTAACATATTCTCCTAGCAACTCTGTGTATAGTGCAGAATGATGTCATAGTTTAGTAACACTGTGCTAGCAAAAGAATGGAAATGATCCATTTTTAACAGCATTTTCTTTGTTGCAATACATTCTATATTTCTACAACCTTAGTGCTAGTGTTTCTACAGCAGCTAGGCAAGCAACAAAGAATTCTTTCCCTGTCATAGAATTAAAGATTGATTTTATATGTTGGCTAATCTATTGATGGTGAAACATTAAAAATGACTAGATAACTGCAATTATAAAAATCAATTCTTCTGAAATTTCTTCAGCTTCTGAGATCAAATGTGCTTCTTTATGTTTTTATCAAGCATTCTGCCTGAAAAACCATTAAGAGCATTAAAAATGTAATTTTAGTTAGAATAAAAACTCTATAATATATTATACATCAATATACTTTTAAGAGAGCCAAATAGAAGTTTTTTTGGGGGGCAAATCTAGTTTTCTTTTTTCCTTAGTTTTAACTTTTGCAGTTTATATCTCACCTTTAAATTCAGGGGTCATCAGGCATTACCTCACAGGACTTGGAATGTTCCTGTTTTTAATATATCTTGAAAACACCCATTCATTTAATAATTTGATTTTTTAAGTAATCCTAGATCAGTAAGTATATAGGTAACTTCTGTTTCTAACATTGTTTTTTTTTTCACTTTGTATTCTTACCAGCTTGCATATACTTGCATTTACTAGTAGCAATGAGTCATGAATGTGAATTGTAGTCTAGAACCCAACCAAGTCTTCACAAAGATAGTTGTTTTACATAGGGCATGCCATTTTCCAAGCAACCTGTGTACATCTCTATGTACAGGTGTATGTGTGCCCACATTTTCATTGTTCTGCTGTTATAAAATTGTCTGGCTGCTAAACTATGCTGATTTCTCATTTCCTTTTCCTTCTTTTTTTCTTTTCTAAAAAAACGAGAATTTGCTTATTTTTTAAAAAATTTCATGGACTTTGGATACAAAGAGAAGAATAATAAATCTTACAAACCCTGATTTTTATAGAAGGATTCATATGTGATAAGTTTTCTGTGTTGCATGCTCATATTACAGCAATAGGTTGATAAATTGTTAATAATATTTATACTGCATAATATTAATTTTGTGTTAGTTTCATCTGATTACATTGTATTCCTTAGAATAGAATTTGAAATCCTGCATGACGTGGATACCTCCCATTCTTTTGCCCTGTTTTTTATTATTACTGTTGACTTAGTTCCTCCTTTGTCATTTGTCCAGAGTGAAAGGTTAAATCTTAGATCTCATGCTTTAAAAGAAACATAAAGGAAGAAGCAAGCTGGCTAGATAATACAAGAGAAAATATAGAGTGAAACAGGCAGGGTAAAAAATTATACATGAATATAGGAAACAGTATTAAAAATAGCAATAAAAAAGGAGCACAATAACATCTAACTCTTAGTGTTAGATCTGCCTCAGAAAAAATGCTTCAGTCTTGACTCTTGGATAGTTTTTGTATCTAGAAAGGACAGATTGGTGAAGAGTCTGACATACGTTCCTGTTTTAGGCGAACACAGTTTAACATGGCATTGAGCATCTTAGTAGTTTTTGTGTAGCCCTGTGCTAACATGGATCTACTGAAATTATTAGAGTAGAAGAATAATCAGAGACTGAATTATTTACTTTTCATGAAGTTGCACTTATTTTAAACATGTCTTGCAGAATAAAACATGTCTCTGAGTCTTTTGCAAGGCTTTAGCAAATGCCTTATTACAGTATTTGAAAGAAAATAAGCATTTTGTTGTCTTATGTTGCCCATTGTGGCACATTTAGATACCCATCTAAAAGCCAGACTTCCAACAAACATATGTTGAAAAGGGACAAAAATATGTAGAGTTTTATGGAAGAAGTATCATGAAGAGGGGCTGTTAAGGAAAGTGGTATCTAACTGTGGAAATATTTTTTGTTTAGCAGGACAATGGCATTTGCTAATTAACTGCTGTAAATTCCCTTTATGTTGAGTTTCTGTCTACTTGCTTGGTAACCGAAAGGCAACCGTATTCAAAGTTCTGCATAGCCAGCTGGCTGCTTTTCAAATGTGCAGCCTTTGAAATGGATTTGAAACTCCTTTGTGCAGTAAAACAAATGTAAATTGTTGACATACTGATGACACTGCACATCCTGCGTTTCTGTGAAAGAGCAAAATCAATTATTTTTCCTTCAACAAAATGAATCACCAAGATGTAAGCCTAAGCAGGATCTTTTCTGGCTCAAGTAGAAACATTAAATTAGTCAATGTTTTTCCAGAGGTGGTATTTACGATTCACATTTTCTGTGGGCTGATTCACCTTGTTTCTCATACATTGAATTATTTCAACAATTTAGTGATAGATTTCTAATTCATATAAGTAATATAGAAAACAGTTATCTTGAAGTGTATTACTTGTATTGAGATGCTTGAGTGGATGAAGAACTGCCTTGGTTTCGGATGCTTGAATGCATGTGTGTGCATTCTCAGGTGGCTCAGAGAAGGAAGAGCAATGCTGTGATTAAGCACTGTCCTCTGTGGACATGTAGAAAAGGACATGTCAGCATGAGTTAGTAGTTCATTAAAGCATTGAACTATTAGTATTAGTATTAACATTCATATTCCTCTCCTGATACCATTTTCCAGTTCTGACGCTCGAAGTTATTAGTAAGTTAGAGAAAGGGAGTGAAATCTTCCTTTGTGCAGAATACTGTAGCCTTACCTGTGTCTTTTTACTTCTCAAATCATGTGCAACGTGGGTTTGGTATGCTAATTTAGATGTTTTAATCAAAGTCTTCAAACCATACAGATGCTGCCTTGTAATGTTCATTAAGGATAGCTACCAAAATATTTAACTAAATGCCAGATATGTCTTTTAGCTCACTTAATTTCCATGCTGCTGACCTGTAGTGTTCTGGAAAACTTGGTTTTTAACTTCAAGGCTAACTCCAGCATGTCTGTATTACTTGGATGAGCTGTACCTTCACTTGTTCTTTCAAACTATTCTATAATGGTTGCATAGGTGATTTACCCATTTTCATTTCTAAAGTAAGCCTAATGAAACCACATGTGATCAGTTATATTACTGGGTTTGGGTTTTTTTTTTTTTTAATCTATATGTAGGCTTATAGAAAAGGATTAACACTGAGAACAGCGAAACATATTCCTTTTAAAAAACTTAATCTAATGGGCTAGTGAACATATATTACCAGGACTATTTGACATAGGTATAGTATGTTCTTGATAGGAAAGGGTAATTTTAAATTATAGGCTATTATAGGCTATATTTATTTTTTGATGATTCAGACAGGTAAAGAATTTGTTAGAAATTAACTTGAAACATCTTTAGCATAGAGGTCTATATCTGAGCTATCATCTGCATGCCAGAATTCCTGCTGCTTAGTGTACTTGGTGCTTGCTTAGTGCTGCTTAGAACCTTGGGAAGCCTGGAGGTACACTCTGCCAAATGAGAGGTGGGGGTATATGAAACAACTACCAGTAAATTTGGTACCAGACTCTGCCCCAGTGGCAGTAAGCTTGACTCTCTGAGGACACCTCCAGCTCTCCATCCCAGCACAGATTCTTCCTTCTTTTTTTTAAAGGACAGGACCTAGAAGCTAATTTGGCATTGACCTTCTCTTCCTTAGAGTGACAAAATTTAGTTGTTCTTACCCTGCCCAGATTTGGCATTTAGATAACACAGAAAAGGGTGTTTTACTCAAACTCAAATCTGTGAAGCTTTTGAACATGGAGCATTTTTGAACATTTTGAACAATGCCATACATGAAATGCGAGGCATCACTTTTAAGGTACTTCTAGCTGACATGTATTACAACCACCATACTGTCTAATGTAAATGGTAATAGAATAAATTCCCTCAAAGGTACAGTCTAGTAGGCAGTCAAATACAGATCTCAGCTCTGTCGGAATCGTTGAACTCTCAGCCATATCACTGCTAAGCTTGCTTCCGCACTAATAATTTGTGGCATATGAAGGACAGGAATAACCTTTCTCAGTAGCTCTAGTCCACGCATGGCTTTTATTGGAACTTAAGCATGCAAATAAAGATATAGATATGCTTTGCTGAACTGGGATCACTTACAGTCTTTGTTCAGTGAAGAGTGATCACAGAAGAGGAGGTGAAACTCTGTTTTAGCTCTTTGTGCTCCTTCAGCTGACTGAAAAGAGTTAAGAGAGCTTTGCAGTTTTTGTACAGTTTCCTGTCTGCCACTTGGGTGGGTAGATGAGAAAAAATTCACTGAGACTAAATTTCTCCCTGACTGCTAGCAATCAGGAGGGCACAGCAAAGAAAGGGCGCTCTGAGAGTTGTCATAGTCCTGCAGTGCTGTATGCTTTCTTTTGTCTCTTCTCATTTCATTAAACACATTCCTGTCATCTACTTCCTAGGAAAAAGTTATATAGAGCTGAGAAGGCTGGAAGTATTATTTAGGTTAACTATCACTCGTAAAAACAATGGAGATCTTGACCTCACTGGACTAGGACTAATTGTTTCTTATCATGTATGATCATGTAGTTGAGAAACAGTTTTTCGTTCCAAGTATGTTTAAGGTCGACTTGGAAAGGAAGGAAGAAAGGTTAGAAGAGAGAAAGTAGAAGTTTGTTCAGCATAAGCCTCCTGCTATTTATTTACATACCATATGCTTCCTCATGCACATTCACACCGGATGATTTTATTTGGATAGACAACTGAAACATCAAAAAAGTAACAACAGTTTTTGCACAGTGTGAGGCTTCTATTATAGCAGCTTGCCATTCACTGCGAAGTTCACTTCTCAGCTGAGCAGTTTTGAATGCAATACAAAGAGAGAAAGCTGGCACTTAGTTTCATTGTCACAATATTGAAAACCACCACAATTCATAACCGTGCTCATTTTCCTTCCTTTTAAACAGTTCCACAGCTTCCAATATCACATTTTAGCTTAGTGGGCTGAAAAAATACACTTGTGCAAATACTCTGCTGGCTGTCAGTAAGAATTTCTAAACTCAGTCGCCAACTGCAACTCGATTACTTAGATACAATGTCCAAAAGTCCTCAGTTTCTACCAAGTCGTGTGAAAACTGACAACAGCTTAGAGGAAGGAGGTCCAGATTTGTGAGAGCAAAGCCAAGAGAGCTGTTCTGTACCCCAAACAGCCCCCTGGTTAAGGGACAGATATGCGTTACCCAAACCATCAGCATAACCCTAACACCAGCCACGCAATACAACCACACACTGGCTGCGGCATGTGCCATTTGCTCAGCTGAAGTGGTAGGGAACACAGGAGGGAGGAGAAGGAGTTAACCCAGGGAGGTATTATATGGGTATAGTGGAACCAAAGGTTATGTGATGGGCCTTGCAGACTTTAGAAGGCCTGCGGATTTAAGCAAGACTTAAGAGTGATGAACCTGTAGGGGTTATGGAAGAACTAAAAAATAATCCATTAGTGTATCTTTCCTCTTCTAATTCAATTTCTGTATCTCTCAGAACTGTGGCTATGAGATGTTTTTGTATCTATGCTTAAGAATGGTGGGACTTCATTATACAGGAATAGACATTTGTATCCAAAACCTTTATATTATACCCAAAAGCATTCAGATTTATCCATAGAAATGGATAATTTTGTAGTTTTCAAATGTGCTTTCTACTTTGAAAATACTTAAAAGCAGTGTTCAGTTGAGCATAACAATATGTTTATTAACAAGGAAGTATTTAAAAATCTTTTGAGGGGAAGAAAAGAGCTATAGGTTAGTTAGGGTTTTTTGTGTGAAGAAGTACAAACTAGAAGGATAGAATGAAGTAGAAGGGAAAGAAATGAAGAAATGTGTAGAATACAGCAGCATAAACCATTAACAGATTATTCTGAGTTCTAAATGGATACATGATTCAGTTCCTTTTCCTGAAGTGGGGCTCAGGTCTTCAAAAGATGTCAGAGCAGAGCTTTAGATACCCATTAAACCTACACGAAGGAATACTGCTTTGTAAATGTTTGCCACTCCAAGTTTTAATGCTGCTTGTCAGCTGAAAACTAACAATGTGAACAAAAGTATTTGCTAAATCAGCATCTCTGGTACTTCCTAAAACCACATTTAACCGAACATCCTGATTTTCTTTTGCATATGTAGTAATATGTTTTTCCTTGCATCATGTAGGAGGACGGACTAGTAGAAAAGGGAACTATCTATACTGTGATCCAAGTGCCTGAAGTACGATTTCATAAATGAGAAATGTTTGTTCTGAGTGGTTAAAGTGAATAAAACTTGGACCTGCTGTACTGGAAATTGAGCTTGTCATCCTAGCATTGCTAGCAGTGAACTGTGAAACCAAAACTTCCTGGTTTATGAGGTAAGAGAAATAAGATCTCTTCAACATGAAGGGCTCCAAGTGGACAAAGTAATCAATAGCAGTCAGTGACAGCGCTGAGAGAACTCCTGTCCTCCCACTGCAGGACTCCCATCTTCCAAGCCACAGGGTGACAGTAATAGCTGCAGCGATTGTTTCCAGAGATGTTGTTCTGTGTCTCTGATGAAAAAAATGTTTAATAGATGCTTGGACCATCTCAGGCTTCAATTCAAGGAAATATTGACAAATATATTTTAGACTCATCATACTGCAACAAAGCAAAAAACCAAGAGATTCTGAGTTTCACTGAAATGTGTGTTCAGAAGACCAGCCACTCTATCACCTTAGGGAGCACTAAATTCCATCCAATTAAAATATATGAAGATAATTATGGATGCATCAACTAGCTGACTATGTAGGTTGAACTCTGTAAACATCATTAAGATGCACACTGGCATTATGTGACAAAAGATCGGGATGTTTCACAAATAATTATTTCAGACACATTTTAAAAAAAATACGCTTTCCAGCCTGATATAGAGGTTTACAGTCAGTTGAGTCAAATTGCCTGTTCTGTAACAGCACGTGGTTTCATTATGCAGGATGTTAGAGTGCTTTTGAGACTGTTGCATCCATATTTTCAGTAACATTTAATTAGACAGTAATAATAAAGACCAATACATACTGAGTTCTTCATAGTGAAAATGTTGTTTCTTATTCTGTATAAGTTTTTGTATTAAAAATCATTTTACTGTGAAAATAAAATTGTTGTAGATAGGTGCCAACAAAAATCTTTTAAATCTTTGCGTTCAGCTAAGAGCACAAAAAGAAGTCTTTATTTAAAGTCTCTTTTATAGAAGGTTTGAATATGTGCCTAATAATTTTTTTTCTGGACTGCTATCCTACATGCTTAGTTTCAGATTGCAAAGAATTTTGTCCTAAAGTTATAAACCCTCTGAAATAGGGACATAAAAGAGTATTTAACAGACCATTAACTACAGGGGTAGTACCAACTGTAGCTTTAATGTCATACAGATCTTGCCTTTTAGAATGTTTCAGTACGTAGTTTCTGAATTTTAAGTGTGGAAGTCAAATATTTCTAACACGTAACATGATCAGACCTAAGCAAAAGAAAAACTTGTTTTTTTCCCCCTACTTTGAGTGAAATACAATCCCCAAATGCAAGAAATGTACCTTGAAAATTAGCATTATATATTTGTTCGATGTAAAAGCTGAAAACTAGAATAAGGGGATTATCAGAAAGCTACTGTTAAGTATTTCTAGGTCTAAGCAATTTAAGATTTTGGATTTGTGAGAAACCTCAGAAGAAAATAAAGCTATCTTATTTTTGTCCTTACCATTAGAGAACGCTAAATTTATTTAGGACTCAGCATCTTTCCCTCTCTGAAGACCTCTTGTCTGCAAGAAGCAATCGGAAGTAAAAACCAAGAGCAGACAATACTAACTGCAGCTTTCAAATGAACCTCAGATCACCTGTCATCTCTGTCAAACTCCATTTTCCACTGCACTAAGTGAAGGAAAAAAAGTGGTCACCGTAAAAATGCCTTTAATATGGCAGTTTCAAGTATCATTAAGCTCTGTTCCATCTGCTTAAAGAGAATGTGGCCATCTAATTGCTAAGAACGTTGTTATAGACCAAGCAGCCAAGCATGTAGATTTATCATATGGAGTCTATAAAAAATTCAACTCTGTTGGTGTTCTAATGATGTTTGTTGAATTATGAATTCATTCAACAAGTTTGTAACTTCCTCATTTAGTATGTAATCTGTATGGAGAAGGTAAATAAGCAGTTGCAAATCAAATAATTTCTTTTAACTGTCTTGTGTAAAGTTCATCATTTGTTAACTCAATAATTAACATTTCTTTAGAAGCTTCTGAACCATAAGACCCAAAGCACTTTACAGCAGTAGGTAAGTGTCGCACTGTTTTACAGATAAAGGCAGAAGTGTGACAATAATAAATTGTAGATGAAATGGCATGTACGGTGAGCAAATTTGAGTAAAGATCTGAGGGCTATCTACCGAACCTTGTTGCTTCCTTGCATGGTCTCTCTGTACTGTACATTTGTCCTCTTCCTATCCTTCTCCACTCCTTTACCATTCTGCTCTTCACTTCTCTGTCACTTTAAGCCACCTCCGTTTGTTCAAGTTGGTGGAACCTAAACATTTTTGAAAGCCCTGTGTTAGGAATTTTAGGTTTAGCATTACCAACTTAAAGAAAAGGAAAGGTCTTGGAAAAGATTCAGTATTCAGTTTGTCAGCTTCCTCTACTGTGCATTTTATTTATTTGTCTCTCTGTTACTTTATTATTACTTCCCTCTTCATTTAATTTGTCAAGGAGTAAGGCAAGCTTAGTGGAAAAAAGGAAAAGGAGAGAAAAAAATTGGTGAAATTAAATAGGTGTTCAGGAAACTTGAGATGAAACTTTCTTAATAAATATGCCTTGGCATATTCTTTTTTGCCAAAGACATCAAATGAACTATCCATTTTTTTTTTTTCCTGCAAACAGATCAGTATTTTAAATAGATATAAGTAAAAGGACCACATAGCCCAAGCTGTATGAAATGTACTGTCAACATATTCTGGCGTTCTGGCTGGAAATGTTCAAAAGTTAAAATCAAACTGATTTTCTTCAAAAGTGAGATGTTTTACCATTCTTGGCAAGATCAGTAAGTCAGATTTGTATTTGAAGTGTTTTAACGTCAACTTCTAAGAGTAAAGAGCAAGCCAAAAAGTAGAATTAGAACATTCAGGAAATGTATCTCCTTTTATATACATAATAATCAAACGAACAATTGAAGCAGTTATATTATTTTTTTATTTTTATTTTTCCCAAACATTTTGCAAAATATAAGGAAAGGTGTCCCAAAAGGAATTTTTGGAGCAAGTCCTGAGTTAAATAAACTTGAATGGGGCATCAAATGGAATGTTTTCACAAAATCTTTAGTATAATGCAGTTACAAATTACAGGAAAACATTTTGGGTAAGGTGGAACAGAAATATCTGTAGTCGCATACATGCTCCCCAAGATAAGCCTTTTTATCAAGAGGTAAAAGTAATAAATCTAATGTTATAATAGAACTAATTAATCATATTAAGCAACCAAGCTGTTTCTGGTGCTGCAAAAATGATCTAAAGCAGTGACATACCTTTCCTGACTAACTGTGGGTTTATAATCCTTTTTTGAAAGAAACAGTGCTATTTCTGAAAGAAGTGCTCTATACTTTGCCATGCAAAGAAAGAAGCCATTATTAAGAGAATGTGAGAACGTTGAGTTCAACACATGTATATAGCACATACCTGTTTTGCTGTAAGGAAATACATAATGTCTAATATTTCAGGGAAAGTTTAGATTGGATATAAGGAGGAAATTCTTTCCTGTTAGGGTGGTAAGACACTGGAATCGGTTGCCCAGGGAGGTTGTGAGTGCTCCATCCCTGGCGGTGTTCAAGGCCAGGTTGGATGAAGCCTTGTGTGGGATGGTTTAGTGTGAGGTGTCCCTGCCCATGGCAGGGGGGTTGGAACTAGATGATCTTGAGGTCCTTTCCAACCCTAACTATTCTATGATTCTATTCTATGATTCTATTTCGTGTTATTTTGTCCAAAGACTGAAGTATTTCTTTAGGAAATACGGCTGAACTGTCCTGTTAAACTACAGAAGAGTTGGTAGCTGTACATCTCAAAGCATATATATTTGAACAGAGTGATTGAATTTGCAACACTATGTGCTTTAAATTAAATGCACACATCAAAATAACTAAAAAGGAATTGCAAGTTAGCACTAGTAGAAAGATGCAGTCCTCCTTTGTGTAGTTGTCATCTATATAAAGTGCAGCACTTGAATGAAATTTCCTGATTTTAAAATTAATATTTAATGAAATTACTTTAGTAATCCATATGGTTAATGAGAAAACTCAGTTCATAGAAAGTGTACTCTTGGAATACTGTGACATTCCAGTCTTGATTCCTCGTATGCAATTATTATGCAGGTATTATTGCTTTGACAAGTGACTTTTGCCAAGAGTTGTTTTATATTTGTTCAAGGTTATTGAATGCTGTGGATTTTTAGGGTTTGGGCTGTTTTTTTAGCAGTGGTTTCTGTAACAATGTCGTACATAAGACATGAAGACTAATTGCTGACAGTAAAAGTCTCTGCAGGTGTAAGTGGTGCTTTTCTGCGTTTTAAAATGTCAGGAAATGAGACATCTAAAATTTTAAGAATTTATTAGTTAGTGTTTCCTCAAATAGGGTTGCTATGGATGGCAGCTCATCTTTTCCAGTAAATGTGAGAACTGTGATTGTGTCCAGCTTTTCTTTTCCAGCTGTCACTAGCAGAGTGTCATAATATTTAGAGATACACTCTATACCCGTCAGAGTTTGTTACAGTTCAGTGATGCATGATGAAGTGTGAGGGACATAGTCTTCCTACACTAGTACCGGTATAAAGGCAGTGATGATACTTCACAATGACTCCTTGTTTAAGGTCAGTACAAAGAAACTCGTTTGTAGCATTCTACAACTCACTTATTAATTGCCAAGTTCTAGAATGCAAGGCAAATTTCTTTGTGTCTAATTTTATGGAAATATTTCTGGGTATTTATAAGAAATATAACAAACTTTTGTAACAAATGCAATTTTTCCATACAATTTCTCTTTCAAAATGAATTGATTTAATCATATGCAATTATTTCCTTGTTCGAATCCTTTGAAATTAAATACGATAGCATTAGGCTTTTGCTATTTTACCTCAGGATTAGTCCTGCTGGTATTTGAAGATATAACTGAAGGGATACCTCTGACTAATACTTATTCTGGTAATTTTTATAACACCTTAAAAAAAAACCCAAACTTGCTAGCTAAGGGATTATTATAAGCATATAAGAAGAATATACACCTAACTCATTAGCCTTATTCTTCTCTTTTGCCAAAATATGCACTTTTAGGGCTTTAACACCTACAGTGCTCTTAGCTTAATTTGTGTGTGCCATTTAAACACATGTGGGTTATTCCATTAGAATATTTGCATGTGCTACTTTTCCAATTGCTAATTATCTAATAAAAATACTCATTAATTTACAGATGTTCTGTTACTGCACTGTTGTCCTGAAACCTTTTTTTATCTTATACTGGTCCCTTGAAATCATAGGGCCATAAAGGAGGTATGACTAATAGCATTATTAATGGCATATTGAGGTGTTTAGAGCCTTGGAGAGGCTTCTTTATAGTTATTTTAAAATCTAAATAAATACATACAAATATTTCAGTTTTCTGTTGAAGACCTGCAGCTCTGCAAACTTGAGCAACAGTTTGGTTTTGAAAAAATAACCCTGCTGTTTAAATCACACAATAGAAAAAAATCCCTTACACAGAACAGTTTCAGGTAGAAAGTACTTTTGAAAATCTGAGAGAAAATGGTTACGAAAAACATACTTGAATCACAATGAGGATGAACAAGCTTTATGTATTTTCTGAAGATCTTTGACAAGATCTGGTGAAATCATCTCAGTGTGGCGTGATTCCTAGTACAGCAGAAGTAGCAGCATTCACCAAGCTCCTCCAAGGGCAGCATCTCTTCCAACCTGCAAATGAATTAGCACAGCAGACACCGTGGTGCCACTGGGGCTGTGGTGGATGAGATCCTCTGAGTAGACTGTCTATTATTGTACATCCTTCTCACTTCCAAGTGTTAAACTTCATCGCATTTCATGGGGCAGTGAGAGGTTATGACTATCCTGATGTCTTTATTCAATATGTCTTTTGTCTTTTATTGCAAAATTGGAGAGGAATTCTGTATTTTCTTGCTGTGTTTTGGGGTGGGTTGTTTTTTTTGTTTGATAAAATGTACTGAGTATAAAAGAGGAGATGTAGGGTCAGACTGAAACATGATGTATAGTCTAGTGCATATGCTAGTTTAAAAAGAGCCTACTTGAGATGTACAAAGTCAGCAACTTGCCTGCTCTGTTTGCTGGGCACTTACATGGGACAAGAACAAGGAAATGAGTCCTTACTTGCTGCTGGCTTTGGCTTTTCTTATATCAGTTTAACATCCAGGGCAATGATGTATGGGAGAGCAGGACTTCAGCTTCCAACAAAGGCTCCCTTCACAGATTTAAGGAAAAAATAGTGTATGTTTCTTGCTTATGTCACAGAAGGAAGCATGGATACCTACTGAGACCTGAAAAGTCTGACTGATTTTCGTGTATTTTTGCTTTTGGTTCTAATGGTTCTAAACTTCAATGATGTTGACATCAGAAGTTTCAGAATAACTTAAAAGTATGCTACAGAAATTACAAAGACTAGTTTAAATTATAAATTTTGCTGAAGAACTGAAGTGCTTTTAAGCCCTGAACACTTTTCCCTTATCAACATTTTTCATGCTTATTGGAAAGCAACCCAGTGTCCATTATGTGTTTTGCAATTTGACATTAAAACAGAAAAATCTGAAGAGCTAAATGGGTATGAACTGAAGGTGTATAATATTAGGCCTGAAACCTAAAGTCCTACAGTAAAACTGACAATTATTTAGAGAATGCACCAGTAGCATATAGGAGTTTAGAAATTACTTTTATTATAATCTGTTAATCTATTTACTATGTTTGCTCCTTTCCTTAAATATTTATCTGAAATATCTCTGGCTGGACAATTGTAAAGGGATTAACAAAAGAGAGGCAAGGATTTGTTTGAGTTTTGAAAAAATACTTACACATACAGAGACTGAAGAACTCAATGTAGTTAGCAGAATGAAGGTTATGAGGTGATCCGAGATTACAGTTTATCTTTTCTTTAGGGAGCAAATTTCCAGCTCTAAGGTGAGTTCTTTAATGTAGCAGGAAATGGTATAGCAAGACCCTACAAAGAGAAATAGAACTTGTCCAAGGTTTCCGGAATCCTCTATGACTAAATAAATGTTGTACGGTTTAAGCATAAACTATTGGGGTCTATTCTTTAAAGTATGTTACGGATCACGTCAGACTGGATCATTGTAATAGCTCCTTGGTGGGCCATTGGTTTGGCCCTTATGTAGGCATTAGAATGTCACCTTCTCTGAAAGTATCCATCATTCTTCTTTTATGCACATACTGATCTATTCTTGCATTTTCTTAGTTTATGAGATTTGATGTGTCTTATCATGAGACAGGACAGTGACTGACAAGTGTGTATTACAGCTGTTATAGCTTACTTGAAAGTAATTGCAAGTGCCAAATAACTACAATTAGTTTGTATGTCTTTTATTATGCTTATGGTCAATAGTTAAGTATTTTTCTGTTATCCTGCATTATTGTACCACATTATAAACTATTCTGCTTTAAACATCACAATCTTGTGCAGTCATACAGCTAAAGAAGATACTGGAATGTGCTAACATTAACTTATCATCAGTTTGAGTTGATCTTTCATGAGCAAACTATGTGTTACCTACCAGGTTATATGTGGAACAATTTCATTTTCACTGGTGTAGCATAAAACCCTGTCATGCAATGACAATTACTGAGACCTGTGTTCCATAAAACGTACTTTAATTTTTTTCTCCCTTCTGTAGTGTTTAGGAGCAACTTAGACCTCTTGAGCTTTTGGAGATTTATACTGAAATTATTGTCACCAAATTGTTTCTTTTAAGCATAGATTGCAAATCTTTTAAAGCATTTATTAGAACGTGTCATATGCTGCAATTAACTTGCAGTTACTTGCAGCTGCCCTTTCCAGTGAAAAGATTAGAAGACGGGAATTTATAATCAGAAAACCTCAACACAGCTGTCAAAAAAGACTTGGGATCAGTACAAGTAGTCTCAAGGGACAACTTGAAAGGCAGATTTGAACTGTGAACTTCTGTGTCAGAATTTTGATTGCCAAGGACCCTTCTAGGTCACACAACAAGGATAATGAGTGCTACAGACTTAAACGCGCTTGGACAAAAGTTTATTATAACTGCACAGAGAAATAGCCCAAATATGTCACAGTAGATTCATGGTTATTACTGAAACAATGCATTAATGTTGGCAGTCACTTGAAATATGGTATGTATATAATAGTTTCATTTAGTATCATTTAAAGGTCTCTACTGCAAAGAGGCATGACCTGTCACTGATGTATGTTGCTATAACAAAATATGAGTTATCCCTTTCCTTTGACAAATTTCAGATCACTCATCTAATTTAAAAAAGGAGAAGAATTTAGGATAAGTTATAAAAAACTTATTTCACCACTTTGCTCTGTGGTTCTTATTCTTGGAACTCAGGTGATTCTCCCCAAAATATGGAACATCAGAAGATTAAGTACGGTTTTGGTTTTAATTTTAATTTAAACAAGCAACTCTTTACTTATAATGAAAAGAGATGGTGGCTTTAAAGCTTCCTGGGTTTTTGTTTGGTTTGCTTGCTTGGTTGGTTAGGGTTTTTTTTTGTGATGGCCAAAGATTCTCAGATGTGTATGTAGGGTTTTTTTTGAGATTCTTAACTCAGAAAATAAATTTAGTATGCCCGAATAAATAGGTAATAAGAAAGTGTCCCTGTCTGCCATAGAACTGACAAAAAGTTACTGCTTTTTTGAAGGAAAGCAAAACTTGTTTTCTCCAGTCTCTGTCTGCTGTTACCTTTGGAAAGAATCAATGTTTACATTACTCTTAACGTAGTTTTCAGACAATGACAGTTTCAGACTGACTTGCATGTCATGCTGTGGTGGTTGGGAAGACAGTGAATGTCACCAATTCTAAGTAGGAATATGGAAAACAAGATTAGTGCCTCCATAAAGTGCAATAAATAACTTTGCCATTGTAGCTGATGTTAGGAAGACTGTGAGTTTGTATTTTACCATAAACTCTGATAGCATCTGAGGTGACAGCAATGAGTTCAAGATCTCTAGTGCTGCAATTTTTAAATCAGTGCAGAGATGAAGTGATGAAAGACTGTGGAAGTTCTTGGAGAAAAAAACCCTGCAACTTTTGTTTCACATTCAAAAGAGTGAATGCAGCTAATCCGATAATGAAATCTATCAAGTTTGAGTTTTTGTTTCTAAACTGTATTCAGATGTGTAGCCCTACTGAGGAGACTGTATTGACTGTGTAATTCAGAATGCAACAAAACAATGAAAGAAGAGTTTAATAAGGTGGAACTGATTGGGTTGGACATTCGTATACCTCTGTGATTATTGTTTAATTGTCCATGAGATTGAGTTGTTAAATAAGCAGACTAATATAAACTGAGTTACACAAGAAAGAGAACTAATAAGAGATCGCAAAAATAATTTTGTTTCTAATATACAGTTCTTAATTATAGTGTTCTAAGCACAATGCTGTATGCTTGAAAGCTTACATTTCATGTCCTCGTTGAAGGAAGCAAAATAAATGTTATTTACCAACACTGGAATTTCTCTCAAATGCATACATTTTCTGCTTGACTTTTAAGGCATGCAAGAATTCATGGATTAATTGACATGCTGGTTGACACTGTAAGTATACCTGGAAGGGTAGCAGAAAAAAGTTTAGCATGCATTTGACATCTTATTTCATGAATGCACAAAATGAGTGGCTGACTGACAATTAGATGTCCAGATCAGGAATATACACAGTATTGATTTTTCATTCAAGTACTGTGGTCTATCTTTCAGATGTAAATGATCCATTCCTCCTCATCCAGCTGTGCCAGGGAAAAAGATTTTAATCCTGTTTCTAACCCCAGCTGCTCACCATTGCCATCTGGTGAAGGTTAACATACTCTCAGCTGTGCTGAATGGATTGCCAGGGCTCGCTTAGCCCATTTCAGTCAAAATTATCTGGGCTAGCAAAGATGTGCTGTTTAAATCATTTATGCTAACCTGGGGCTAATTATCTTTGGCAAAGACTGGGACAATTGACTGGGTTGGCTGTCACCATGTCCGGAAAAAGGTATGTGTCTACAGGCTTTGATTTCTCATTATTTGGTTACTCCATGCAATTTATTAACTCCTCAGGATAATCCTGGACAGCAGCTGATTGTTGTACTGAGGGGAGACTTATTTTTAGGTCTGTTGCCTCTGACCAACCTTGCATATACCGAAGATAAGTTTGGCAGTGGGGCGGTTACAGGGGGATTCCACAAACTTTGTGCAACAAATACATGTAGTCTGTAAAGATGCTGGGGGCAGTGATGGTTGTTGTTCATCTGAAAAGATAGTACAGTAACGGGACATTTGTTTACATGTGAGTGAGATGAGTTGAGGAGATCAAAATTAAGATACTTCATTCATCTTGCTTCCGAGCCAATTTCTGTGCTTCCTGCAGCCACCACAGAATTTGAGGTAATAAGCTGGTTAAACATAAACAAATTAGATCATTTTACACATTAAGAACTTGTGGTAACCTGATGGTTCATGACTTGAGTGAGGGGACTCTGTGAACTGTATACAGTGTGCAGTGGCTCTGACCAATTAAAATGTACACTGTACCTTCTCTTAGAAGGTGGGGTTTTTCTCCAAAACTGTATGCTTTTCTGAAGCCAGCATCTTTGATAATAGTTAAATTAAGGTTTTCTTCCTAAAAGGTGGACTTTAGTGCCCCTTTGCTATATTTTTAGAAGTCGGGAGGATGCAAATGATACACTTGGTCTCATGTCATCATTTTGACCTCTCTGAGAATGATTTTGTACCAGAGTAAAGCATTTTCTTGATACACTTCGGGTACTGAAGTGCTATACAATAGCACTAGTCCTATAGTTCTTCAGTTGGTATTATCATTTATAAGCATTATATTTGGAACTGACCATTCCTTTTAAATTAACTCAAATAAAGAAAGCTTGAGAGCATCCTACGATAAAATAAATTAGAATTTCTTCTGAAAAGGTTGGTTTTCTGTTTGGCTGGGGTGGGTTTGTTGGTTGGTTTTGGGTGTTTTTTTTCAGATGGCAAAGCAGCATAATAAAGCTAGCCTGCCTAAGTGGCAACGAAACAGTACTTTCCTAAAGACTTTTTCTCACAGGAAATGTATGTAACATTGTGAATTCCTTTTTTTGTAATTTAGGTTTCATTAGGTGCAAACTTTTAGATGGCTGTGAGAAAAAGTAGCTGAAAAGTAGTTAATCTTCAAGTATTTATGTAGTGGCTAGTCCTTCCTTAAATAGTGAAGGGAAGCAAGCATAACAGGTAATGAACTTCAGCCGAAGTATCACTTGGGCATTAAAAAAGTGTTCCCTTGGGGCCAGTGTTGACTAAAGTTTAGAAACACATTTCTGTATGGCTGGTTTGATGAAGTGCTCTCTACTGCTCTGTTTTGTGGTGAACTGGTTAAGATGCTTTGAGAAGCTACGCAGTATTTTGGATTTATGATAACTGACGTGAGATGTCTGCCCAAAGAGTGAATTTCGTATGAATAAACACCAATTTCTTCACAAGTATCTCATTGTAAACCAACACACACTATATGTAATTTGATTTCCTTTAATCATAAAACCAGCTGTTTCATCACATCAGTATCTTGAAATCTGCCAGCATTAGCAAGCATACAGTAATTAAAATGCTCTCCAAGTAGAAAATAGGGATAGGGAGACCTCTATAGTTTACACCAAGGAGAATCTGACTTGTTATCATTAGTATTTTACCAATTCACTGTAAAAGAGAAATTGATTCTTCTTAGTGCTAACAGTGGACACAAGATGATTTAGTGTGTTGGCATTGATGTTTGTCAGAATGAGGTTTAAGAGTCAGAATGGGATGGATTTAAATAACTATAATGCACTAAACAGACTAAGCATGTGAATTGACTTTGACACAATATGAGATACTGGGGAAGGATCCTACTATGAGGAGTTCTGTCTGCTCTCTTTAAGACCACTGGATATGACAGCTTTTAGTATAACACTCTGAAACCTCAGGATATCTTTGAATTGAATTACAGTGTAAAGTTATAAATACAATGCATTAAAGATAATTATTTAAAATACACTTCCAAAAAAGAAGTACAGAACTACAAAGAGCAGTTTTCTAGTGTTCATTTTTACATTCCTTTATAGCAGACAAACACAAGTAATTAAAAAAATCAAAACTAAATCCTCATCATAACAGGATTCAAGCAATGTCACTAGGATTCAGTAAAGTCAAATGAGAAAACAGTAGCTCTTCAACTATTACAATGAATTCATTAACTTATCAAAATCAAACATATGTATTTTCCATAAATCACATAAAATTGTGACTTCAGAAACATTCATATAAATGGCTCTGACAGAAAGGTATTATAGAGTATTAAATAATTACATTAATAATAAAATCTGGTATTCAGAAAAGCCTTTTAAGGGATAGATTTCCCCCCTCACTTTCCAACTTTAGATGCTATCACCCATTCTCTGTGTTACCCTACCTGTTTATTTGTGTTGATTCTGGCTTTGCCTGAGGAAGGGCAAAATATTCTGCATGCGTCAGGAGAGTGAGTTGGAAACTGCTCTGAATTTATTCTGCAAGGGGATGTTCTCTTTGTATTTTTCTTGGCAACCATTAATAGACACTTTAAAATACTGCCAGTGCTCTGGAGGATCCCTGCTATCCATCTTATCTGAGGGAAACATCTGATACCCTGGCCTTGATTTTTCTCCAGGTATTGTGCATTCTAAAAGTACAGATTTCACTCCGTGTTGTGACCTGTAGTGTTAATACAAATCAAAGAAAATCAAAATCTCTTATTAATAGAATTTTAAGTCAGTATAAAAAAAAAAAGTCAAGTGGGATATGTACTTAAGATTTCTACAAGATTATGTGTTATCCCTAGTATACAGATTTGAGTCTTTTGACATACCTCTCTGGAAAGAAAGTTGTGTGAAACAGGAAAGTACTATTTGTAGTAGACAAATGAACGAGTTGCTATTTTGATTTGTGTCATTATATCTGATTAGAGAGGAATCATCATGACCCGAAAGACTCATGACATTCTACTACTGCTTTACTGCTAAGCACAGGTGATAGAAAGCAAGAGTTTAATACAGAGTAACATGTTGGAAGATCTCAAAGGTTCCAAAGAACATTATTCTGAAGTCCTGAATGTGGGTTGATTGAGTTCCTGCATAGATCATGTCCTTTGTATTTGTGTTAAGAGAGTCTTTTTTTATCTGTTAAACTTGGCTAGGGATGTTAAGGATAACAGGAAGGGATTCTACAGGCACATAGTGAATAAAAGACAGAGTAGGGACGACATAGGCCCCCTCCTGAAGCTATTTGGAGAGCTGGCTGCCCTGGATTTGGAGAAGGCTGAGGTTCTTAATGACTTCTTTGCCTCGGTCTTCGCTGGCAAAGGCTCTGACCGCACCCACCCAAGTCTTGGAAGGCAGACACAGGGACTGTGAGAATGAAGACCTTGGGCCCACTGTAGGAGAGGGTCTGGTACAAGACTATCTTAAGAACCTGAATGTGCACAAGTCCATGGGACCTGATGGAATCCATCTGCAGGTCCTGAAGGAGCTGGCGAATGAAGTTGCTAAGCCACTGGCCATCATATTTGAAAGATCATGGCAGGCAGGTGAAGCTCCTGACGACAGTAAAAAGGGAAATATAACCCCCATTTTCAAGAAGGGGAAAATGGATGACCCAGGGAATTACAGACCAGTCAGTCTCACCTCTGTGCCTGGCAAAATCCTGGAGCACGTTCTCCTGGACAACATGCTAAGGCACATGAAAAACAACAAGGTGCTTGGTGACAGCCAGCATGGCTTCACTAAGGGGAAATCCTGCCTGACCAATTTGGTGGCCTTCTAAGATGGGGCTACAGAACTGATGGACAGGGGTAGAGCAGTTGATGTCATCCATCTGGACTTGTGCAAGGCGTTTGACACTGTGTCGCACGACATCCTTCTCTCTAAATTGGAGAGACATCAATTTGATAGGGGGACCACTCGGTGGATAAAGAACTGGCTGGCTGGCCGCATGCAAAGAGTTGTGGGCAATGGCTCAATGTCTGGCTGGAGACCAGTAATGAGCGGTGAGGTACCTTTCATTTTTACCTCAACAGATATGGTGAGATTATGAGGAAAATAAAACTATTTCTGTGCAATAAGAATTGTGTGTGCATATAAAAGGTACTCAATGTTCATTAAGAGTAGCTAGAGACTATTAACAAAAGCTCAGACCTTTGCTTTATATATCACACATGAAAATGGTTCTTTTTTTACTTTTTAATATATTTTGTTTTACCTTTACTTCTGTTTGTAACTTTCTAAAAGTACCAGAATTAACTAAATATTTTATTTGCAGATCTACAGAGTTACTTACCTTTGCATACAGTGATTATCCCTATAATTTTAATAAGCTACACATATTAGCCTCCTTGGTAGTCTTCCTACAAAACTATAATGAAGTATTTTGTATTTCTGGTTTATAAAGCAGTTGCTGATTATGTGCAATGAGAAAACGATGTCAAATTATAATGCAGACAAATAATGTAGGAAACCTGAATCAAACTTGTGGAGGTTATGATATGGTTGCATTTTAATATATACAGATTTATACACTTTTAAGGGGACAGATTTATACACTTTTAAGGGGACTGAACCCACGTCAGCCCAATACTTGAAAATCAACATAAAGAATTAGAGTAAGCGACTTAATCCCAATAGGAAATGAGATGACGTAGACAAGCATTTGGCTGCTACTCCACTCTAAGAGGTTTCACAAAGGAGATAATGTGAAGATTGAAGACTGAATTTGAAATTTTAGGGTGGTTTATTGACTTGCAGATTTTTGTCAGCACAGAATTCTTTGAAAGGTACCTCACCATCCATGTACCTTCTTAATGTGGGGAGCCCAACAGCACTTCCAGCCAGAAGGAATAATCTTGCCAAGTTACACATTTACAAATCCTGCAATGGGCTTTCTGGTAATGTGCCCATTATTCATTCTTTTTGCTGAATAGTCATTTTCTTTCCTTTTTTCCTGCTCTATATAGAATTCTTTACTGTTATTAAAAATACTTTTTTAAAGGCTTGTAAAGCATTTTTAGTAAGTTTAGTTTGAAAATTAGCATTCCTTTAGAACTCAGAAATAAAAGCACTCTAACAGAAGATATTCCAAGATCTCAGGAAATTGTAACTTCCTCAAGAATGGATTCCATTGAGGTTAATGGACTGATAGATGACATTCCAGAGTGAGATCATGGTATCTTCAAATGCTAATCCTAAAAGGGGTTTCATTTCTCTGTCCCTCTTGCTGCTGTTTGAAGTTTATGGTTATCTTCAATCTGGTCTCACTGGGTAAAGACAAAGTTAGTGACCATTCATAAGACTCATGTATGTATAGTTGTAATGCCAACTCTACTGTTATGACTGGTATTTACCATATTTATTTATAAGTGAAATCTGTAATGACTGCCTGCCTGTGGCAGAAGAATGTATTTCCATTGTGCCAAAAAGATACACTCGTTTTGTCTAAATAGTCAATATGGTGTCTGCAGATGAGGAGCTTTTTACTGACCAATACTGAAGTGGGAGAACTATAATCTTTCTCACCAGTAGGAAGAATCCTGCACCTTCTGTTAAAACCTTTAACATTAAGTAGGCATTTAAGCATTACTTTAAGCATTAAGTAGGTGCAGACTCTGCCCTCTGTGATTATTAACAGTTGGATTATATGATTGTGTGAGGAACAAGGTAGAATCCCAGCTGACCCTCTAAACTAGGCTATACTATGTACCTGTTGAAAGCAATGTAGCTGTTGCATTTCCTCATCATGGTAAATTATTTGGTCAGATAATGCAGAGCTATTTAATAAATAAATAAAATAGTGGGGTACAGAGGAGTACAACATTGCCTTTGGTCCAACACTAGAGACAGTGCTCCAGGAATGGTATCACAGAGCATGTGCTATGGGTTTTGCAATAGGAATACTTTACATAATACTTTACTTCTGGTAAAATTTTCCTCAGTGTTCACTGTTTGTTGTAAATGTAAAAAGACATAATAAAATTATACAACATTTAGGGATTGTACCCCAGCCAAAATGGCTTACATTCATTTGAAACATCATCTGTCTCAGTAATTAGAATAGTTACAGTTAACAGGGACCTGGCTCAAGCTGTTTGGTTTTGGACTATATTCTGTTTAAGCATCTGCCCTTGAGTTAATTTGTTAAAATTTCTCAGTATGTTCTAGCTGTGGTCTGCATGTTTAATTCCTCATGAATATTTTTCTACTATTGGTGGATGCATGAACCTTTCAAACTAAAAAAATCTTGATATTTTGTGTGTGGACAGGATATGGAACTATATTATTTTCCCCTATGCACAATTATCTCTTATTTGTATTGTTTCACAAAATTTAGGGTTTTTTCATGTGAGTGAAAAAATCACCATTTTCACCTTACTGTTTTTCTAGGGTAAAAAAAAAAAAAAAAAAACACAACAAAACACCACAAAAAAAGAAACCAAAAAAAACCCCATAGAAAACCTGAAAATTAGGTGACACCGTAAGTAATAAATACTATGCCAGGGTAATAGATGATTATATGACTTGTTACTTTAGAGTACAATCAGTGCAGTCGCAGTATTTCAAAAGTATGTTTTGGTAAAATGTTATTTGCACAGCGTTATCCTGTGAGTTGCTTTACTGATGCCTTCATTTGACTTAATACTGAAGAAGAGATGCAGAAGTCTTGGTTTAGAATATTGAATTTTTTAGAACATTGAGATATTTGAGAGATTCATCTGGATATCAAGTTCTCAGAATCAAAATAACATGAAAATATTTACTTTTTTTTTTTAACTCAAAAGTTAAAAAATCAACATTTGTAATACTAGTAAAAAGAGGGAAAAACCCCAGTACCTTTTGATTTCATTTTTGATCTCCTTTCTTTCTGCAGGGGTAAAAGGAAAGGAGAATAATGTTTAAAAAATAGAGTACTGCTGATGTATGTTGAGGAACTCTGACAGAAGCAGTAGAGGCAAAAAATGACATAAAACACTTCATCTTATACCATGTTGAATCTGAAATGACAGTATAGCATGTGCCTAAATCTGCATCTGTGTGTATATATATTTGTCATACAAAAAAGGCTCTTCTCTTTTCTTAAGTAGCTTACAAGATCATAGAGAGGTTAAGAAAAATGAGAATTTTCTATGCATCACTTTTCATTCCAGTATCTCAAAGTGCTACTAAAAACAAGGACTATCATTCCTCTTCAGCAGCTGGAGAAGATAAGGTCTGGGTTGTTAAATAACGCACTGCAGTTCACAGATTAAATCTGGGCAAAGATGGGGGAACACTGCTTCTCTTATTTCCAGTGTACTGTCTTCTCTGACAAATGCCAGCTTTAGTGTATTCCTGTCACTAGGCCATTGCTAATGACATTTGAAATGTAGACATTAAATGAAAGTATGAAAAATGCTTAATAGTTGTTTTGTCAGGAAAAAAATATACATGAAACCACTTTATACTTTTTTTTTTAAACAATTGAGCTATTAAAACATATTTAACAATTCATTTTTTGATGCGTGGTATGCCACAGTTTCCATCAACTTTCATTATCTTTGGCAAGTGATCATTGCTGTTCTCTGGATGACTTCAGCTAGACAGGTTTTTCCATTTCATGCAATGCAAAAAGTAGTTCATTAGTTCCTGTAACAGTGCTGGCATTCAATCAACCATATTAAGCAATGACCTAGTAACAATATGGTTATTGTTACCTTAGATGGCTTAGGGATATGTATGTTTGAGTTTAGATTGACTTCCACCATCCTAGAAGTTAACTCAGTGTTTCATAGCTCTAGAAATAGTCTTGGAACAATGACTTTAATTGGCCACTGGTTACTAAGCGAATAATATCTAGAAAATCTATGTGTTTGAGTATCCTTAAACCTAATGGAGTTGTTATCCCCATACAAAGGAATCCTTAGCCATATCATATGCTAGCTCCAGTAATCAAGCTTTGGTTTATTAGTTCATATTCTTCCAACAGACCTGAGTGACTCTCTTGAAATGCTTATGCTAGCATTTTTACAAACCCTCACCTTTTGTATGAGAAAAGATAATTAATGTATGTTTTAATTTTATTGGTATCATGTTAGACCACTCCATTCCCTTTTCCTTCCTTATATAGAGGTGACTGCAGAGAAAGAAAGCATAAATGGATATATTTATCAGAAACTTAAAGAGGCTTATAGTTCATCTTTGTGATCAAATTTAAGATGAAAATTGTGTCTGTTTATGCTTGATGTTTATTTTCCATGGAATAATGTAAGAATGGTATTTTTTTAAGCTTTTGATTTACATTACATATTCACTAGTTACACTGACAACATGATGGGGCTACGGAACTGATGGATAGGGGTAGAGAAGTTGATATCATCTACCTGGACTTGTGCAAAGCCTTTGACACTGTGTCGCACGACATCCTTGTCTCTAAATTGGAGAGACATCTATTTGATAGGTGGACCACTCGGTGGATAAAGAACTGGCTGGCTGGCCGCATGCTAAGAGTTGTGGGCAATGGCTCAATGTCTGGCTGGAGACCAGTAATGAGCGGTGTCCCTCAGGGGATGGGTGTTGGGACCAGTCTTGTTCAACATCTTTGTCGCTGACATGAACAGTGGGATTGAGTGCGCCCTCAGCAAGTTTACCGACGACACCAAGCTGTGTGGTTCGGTTGGTACGCTGGAGGGAAGGAATGGCATCCAGAGGAACCTTGACACACTTGTGAGGTGGCTGATGCCAACCTTATGAAGGCAAGTGCAAGGTCCTACACCTGGGTCGAAGCAATCCCGGGCACAGCTACAGGTTGGGCAAAGAAGAGATTCAGAGCAGCCCTGCAGAGAAGGACTTGGGGGTGCTGGTTAATGAGAAAATGAACATGAGCCGGCTGCAGTGTGCGCTCGCAGCCCAGAAAGCCAACCGTATCCTGGGCTGCATCAAAAGGAGCATGACTAGCAGGTCGAAGGAGGTGATCCTGCCCCTATACTCTGCTCTTGTGAGACCTCACTTGAAGTATTGTGTGCAGTTCTGGTGTCCTCAACATAAAAAGGACATGGAACTGTTGGAACAAGTCCAGAGGAGGCCACGAGGATGATCAGGGGGAAGATAGGCTGAGGAAGTTGAGGCTGTTCAGCCTGGAGAAGAGAAGGCTGCGTGGGGACCTCAGATCTCAGAGGTAACAGGTTCAAATTACAGAATCACAGAATCACAGAATCACAGAATCCCAAGGGTTGGAAGGGACCTAAAAAGATCATCTAGTCCAACCCCCCTGCAAGAGCAGGGTAACCTACAGTACATCACACAGGAACTTGTCCAGGCGGGCCTTGAATATCTCCAGTGTAGGAGACTCCACAACCCCCCTGGGCAACCTGTTCCAGTGCTCTGTCACTCTTACAGTAAAGAAGTTTTTCCTGATGTTAACGTGGAACTTCCTATGTTCCAGTTTACACCCATTGCCCCTTGTCCTATCACTGGATATCACTGAAAAAAGCCTAGCTCCATCATCCTGACACCTACCCTTTACATATTTGTAAACATTGATGAGGTCACCCCTCAGTCTCCTCTTTTGCAAGCTAAAGAGACCCAGCTCCCTCAGCCTCTCCTCATAAGGGAGATGTTCCACTCCCTTAATCATCTTTGTGGCTCTGCGCTGGACTCCTTCAAGCAATTCCCTGTCCTTCTTGAACAGAGGGGCCCAGAACTGGACGCAATATTCCAGATGCGGCCTCACCAAGGCTGAGTAGAGGGGGAGGAGAACCTCTCTTGACCTACTAACCACTCCCTTTCTAATGCACCCTAAGATGCCATTTGCCTTCTTGGCCACAAGAGCACATTGCTGGCTCATGGTCATCCTCCTATCCACCAGGACCCCCAGGTCCCTTTCCCGTTCACTACTTTCCAGCAGGTCAACCCCCAACCTGTACTGGTCCATGGGGTTGTTCTTCCCCAGATGCAAGACTGTACACTTGCCCTTGTTAAATTTCATCAAGTTTCTCCCCGCCCAACTCTTCAGCCTGTCCAGGTCTCGTTGAATGGCAGCACAGTCCTCTGGTGTGTCAGCCACTCCTCCCAGTTTTGTGTCATCAGCAAACTTGCTGAGGGTGCACTCAGTTCCCTCATCCAGGTCATTAATGAAAATATTAAACAGCACCGGTCCCAGCACCGACCCCTGAGGGACTCCACTAGTCACAGACCTCCAGCTAGATTCTGCGCCATTGACCACAACTCTCTGCCTTCTTCCTTTCAACCAGTTCTCGATCCACCTCACTACTTGATCGTCAAGCCCACACTTCCTTAGCTTATCTATGAGGATGCTGTGGGAGACAGTATCAAATGCCTTACTGAAATCAAGAAAAACTACATCTACCGCTCTACCATCATCCCTCCACCTAGTCACTTCCTCATAGAAGGCTATAAGGTTGGTCATACATGACTTCCCCCTCATAAAACCATGTTGGCTGTTCTTAATGACCCCCTCATCCTTGATATGCCTAGTGATGGAGTCAAGAATAAGTTGTTCCATCATCTTTCCAGGGATGGAGGTAAGGCTGACCGGTCTATAATTACCCGGGTCCTCCTTCTTGCCCTTCTTATACATTGGTGTGACCTTTGCCATCTGCCAATCCTCAGGCACCTCGCCCGTTTCCCACGACTTACCAAAGATGATGGAAAGTGGCCTAGCAATGACCTCCGCCAGCTCCCTCAGCACCCGTGGGTGCATTCCATCTGGACCCATCGATTTACAGATGTCCAGTTTGCATAGCTGATCCCTAACCCAATCCTCATCTACCAAAGCAAACTCCTCCTTTGTCCTGACTCCTTCTGGGGCTATAGAAATCCGGGGCCCTCGGGGAGAGTCTGCAGGAGTAAAGACAGAGGCAAAGAAGGCATTTAGCACCTCTGCCTTCTTTATATCCTCTGTCTCCAGGGTACCCACTTCGTTTAGCAGTGGGCCTATATTGCCTCTTGTTTTAGTTTTATTTGCTATGTATTTGAAGAAGCCCTTTCTATTGTCTTTAACCCGACTAGCAAGATTGAGTTCCAAGGAGGCCTTAGCTGTCCTAATTGCCTCCCTACATCCTCTAACAACTGTCCTATATTCCTCCCAAGCGGCCAGCCCCTCCTTCCATAATCCATAGATTCTCCTTTTCCACTTGAGTTTGCCCAGCAGCTCCTTGTTTAACCACGCCGGTCTCCTAGATCCCTTACTTGACTTCCTACTCATTGGGACGCTCCGATCCTGAGCTTGGAAGAAGCGGTCCTTGAATGCTAACCAACTATCTTGAGCCCCTTTACCGCCTAGTACACTTTCCCATGAGACTTCCCTTAGCAGTTGACTGAAGAGGCCAAAGTTGGCCCTTCGGAAATCCAGAACTGTGGCTTTGCTAGGTATTCTATTCCTCCCACACAGGATCCTAAACTCCACCATCTCATGGTCACTGCAGCCAAGGCTGCCATTGACCGTCACCACTTCGACCAAACCCTCCTTGTTGGCGAGTACTAAATCTAGCAGCGCTGCTCCCCTAGTTGGTACGTCCACCATTTGCATTAAGAAATTATCATCAATGCACTCGAGGAACCTCCTAGACTGTGAATGATTGGCTGTGTGAGTCTTCCAGCAAATATCGGGGTAGTTAAAGTCCCCCACGACGACTAAGGCATGTAGTCGCGAGGCTACTTCCAGTTGCCTGTAGAAAGCCTCATCAACTCCTTCGTCCTGATCAGGAGGTCTGTAATAGACCCCCACAACTGTATCACCCGTGCCAGTCAGCCCCTTGATTCGTACCCACAGACATTCCACTTGCTCCTCATCCGACCCCGGACAGAACTCAATACATTCTAGTTGCTCTCTCACGTAAAGAGCAACTCCACCACCTCGCTTTGCTGACCTATCTTTCCTAAAAAGGACATAGCCATCCGTGACCACATTCCAGTCATGTGAACTGTCCCACCCTGTCTCTGTAATCGCCACTAGATCATAACCTTTAGCCCGCACACAGACTTCTAACTCCTCCTGTTTATTCCCCATGCTGCGTGCATTGGTGTACAGGCATTTCAGGGAGCCAGTCCTAGTACCCTTTTTCCCCTGCGGGACAGGGTCTAAAAAGCTATCCTTTCCCACAAGTGAAACAAGAGATTGATAGTCCTCCTTAGCCCGCCATCCTTCAATCCCTAGCATGTTCCTCTTGGGCTTGTCCCCAACAGGCCCAGTTAAATCCCCTCCCCCCTTCCTAACTAGTTTAAAGCCCTGTCAATAAGCCCTGCTAACTCCTGCCCCAAAACCCTTTTTTTTCTCTGGGACTGGTGTATCCCGCCTGTCACCAGCAAACCAGGTGTCCCATACAGCAGCCCGTGACTGAAAAACCCAAACCCCTGCCTTTGGCACCAGTCACGTAGCCATACATTAACCTGCAGAGTCTTCTTATATATCCCTTCACCCTCGCTTGCAACAGTATGGAGGCAAACACCACTTGCGCTCCAGACCCTTTAACCAGCCGTCCCAGGGCCCTGTAGTCTCTCTTCATTGCCCTTACGTTCCTCGTAATAATTTCGTCACTGCCAACCTGAAAAACCAGCAGCGGATAGTAGTCAGACGGCTGCACCAGTTCAGAGAGCTTCTTTTTAACATCTCTAATCCGAGCCCCAGGCAGGCAGCAGACCTCCCTGTGGGGTGGATCCGGTCGACAAATGGGCCCTTCTGTTCCCCTCAGAAGGGAGTCACCCACCACAATTACTCTTCTTTTCTTCTTGGTTGGGGAAGTTCTGAGGCATGTGGGTGAGTGACTAGCCCTGGGTGACTCACTAGATAGATTTGCCTCACCATCTCCATTCACCTGGCCCTGAATTTCCAAGACCTCGTACCTGTTATTCAAGGGCAACTGGGAGGGAGGAAGGGATTCTGAGGGTTTTCGCTTACCTCTCCGAGGAGGAACCTAGATTGGATATAAGGAAGAAGTTCTTTACTGTAAGGGTGGTGAGGCAGCAGAATGGGTTGCCCAGGGAAGTTGTGAATGCTCCATCCCTAGCGGTATTCAAGGCCAGGTTGGAAAAATCCTTGGGTGAGATGGTTTAGTGTGAGGTGTCCCTGCCAATGGCAGGGGGGTTGGAACTGGATGATCTGAAGGTCCTTTCCAATCCTAATTTTTCTATGATTCTATGATTCTAAATGCAAGAAAACCTCATAATTTTCCTTCAGTGGAGTATGCATACTATATCTATCTATCTATCTATCTATAAACCTGTTAATAATATATATTTCATTATCTGTATTTTTATTTTCTTCTATCTTTTAGGTTGGATATTCTAAATTATATAGGCTATTATGTTATCTTCACTGTCATGCACACAGATGGAACTGAGTTCCATACCCTTCTTTTTATGCCTCCGTTTCTCTTACTATTAGGTGTGGCTCTTCAGTTAAAAAGTGGATGGACATTTTCTCTGTACAATTTATTGAGCTTTCTGAATCTTCATTTGTTGTCATTTCACAATGATGAAAGAAGTTTCACTTGGGTACCCATAGACTTAAAAAGGCCATTCTGCATAAACTTCTGGATGAAGCCTTGGGTGGGATGGTTTAGTGTGAGGTGTCCCTGCCCATGGCAGGGGGGTTGGAACTAGATGATCTTGAGGTCCTTTCCGACTCTAACTGTTCTATGATTCTATGATTCTCTAAAATTGTGCGTCTTCTATATAGAGGATTTATTTCATCATTAATGGAAAAGCTAGATGTTCAGTCTTTCCCGAGTGAAGGAGCGTGCTCCTTCTCCTAGGTATGGTGTAGACTCACAAGGGATCAGTAACTGAAAGTTTTCCCTTAGAACCCTAGTTGTGGTGATGTACTTCCTGTTTGTTGTGAAGTTAGGTCATCATTTTATCCACACTGATTCTTATATCTCATAATAGTTGTGTTTTGTTTTGCTTGCAGGGAATCATGGCCTAGTTTGTGCTTGTTTTGGTTGTCATTTTTGGACAAAACCAAATGATGTGTTTATAAAAAATATTTGTTCCAAATATTTTGCATGGCTCACAATTTTATAACTTTGGATTGTGCTGCAAACATAGAGCTCATGACACAGAGTGTTAATAGGCTTTTTAATATATGTATCAGTAGTTTTCTGTCAAGTTTATATAATTTTTGGAATTGTGTGTTTTGAAGGTCCGAAGATGAATATGCAACGGAGAACTTAGAATTGTCAATAATTTCTGTTTTGTAACAGAAAAAAAAAAAAAGCAGCTTAATGACATCATTTTTTGTGTAATTCCCAGTCATAATCATGAAAACCAGAAGTTGTTGAGCTTGAGTAGGGAGGAAGAGAAAGAGAAGTATAAACTGAACATGTAAAATGGTGAATCTGGAGACTAAAATAAAGAAAAATAAAATCTTAAAAGTTCTGTTCCAGTGTTGTCTTGATACCTGTGGCCAAAGGTGCCGTTCTGAGAATACCCTTTCTCCTATGAATCGTACAATATAAATCCCTATTAGTGAAAATTGGGTTTAATGGTTTTTAATACAAAAGTTTATTAAGAGAATATTTTTAATGTTTTATTTTCCTGCATTTTGTTCACTTTAATTGGAGAGCATAGCTCTCCAAGTTTCAGTCTTTATCTCCTGCAGAGCTATCATACCTGCTGATGAATACTCAATCTGTTTATTTGGTTTGGCCAAAGAGATTTAAAAGGCAAACTTTCACTGTACAGATTCTTATTTCAAATGAAAAACAAAGTACAGTTTTGGTAAGCTATCACTTCTGAGAAGGTAATATATGCTCTTTTTCTGCCCTTGGCAAATTTCTCTGAAACTCAGAAGCTTCAAGAGAAGTCTGCATCGCCCTTTACAGTTTTCTTCTGAGAAAGGGGTCTCTTTACCTCTTTCACTAAGAGGGCCACAAAAGTACCAAAACACCTTCCAGAAAGACTTGCTGGAAAACGGCAAAGTCTCTTTTCATCTTCTCATAAATGTATTTCATACAAATGCCACTGTATGTTTCATAAAACCCAGTAAGATTTACAGTGGAAGTAATACCATCTTCATTCATCAGAAGCACGCTTTGTGCCTCTATAATAGTATGCTGGTACAACCTCACAGTTTAATTTTGATGTTTTGTTCTTTCTTGGGAAGTGAAGCTAGGGCCATGCAGAGTATCTGATGGATTTCCAGTCTCAGTCAGATGACATACTCTCCCCTCAGGTAGGTAAGAGTGGGCTTATTGACACACTCTTTGCATTCCTGAGTCTAAGGCTATCCTCTGAACTGAGAAGACAATGTGAGTCTGAGCTTCTTTTGCAAATTCTTTGAGAGTCGCCTGCCTCCATGAGGCTGTGGGATGATGGGTCATTACTTTATCACCTTACAGTGCATGGGACTTCCTGATGCAGAGCAGACTTTCTCAGTTCAGTCCTTTGTTTAATGTTTTTGTAGTCTGAAATTCCACCATCCACAAAGAGAGCTTCAGTAATGTATATGGAATATACAAAATAGAAAGAATGTGTCTCTGAAGCAACTGGTATTTAGGATGTGATGCAGCTACATGTGTACAGTTCGAGGTGTTTGCATACCCAGGGCACTTGAGTTACAGCATTTTATTTCTAGTACTCTTGGGGACTGCTGAGGGGACATAAACTTTCATTGTTATTGCAGTCTCAGCTAACGGCATTGGAGGATATGACTGCCTCAAATCCTGCACAGTTCCGAAGAAATTTAGTACTCCAAAACGCTACTTAGGCGATGCAAGGACTAAAGCCAATGAGAATAATGAAAGAATATTTATGGTTCTGTTGGCCCATCCTGCATGGTAGCTCCAGCTTTTTGTTGGAAAATAAGTATTTTTCTTTCATAAGCCTGAATATCATACAGCTAACTTGTCTTTCCCCCAGAAAAACCAGCAGTGCAGCCATCTACATAAAAATGCAGAGCCAGGAACTAGGAATATAACAGAGCACCCGCCTCTCTCCTGTTTACTATCCTTTGCTTGATCTTGAAACTTGGACTCATTCAGATCATTACACAGACTGTCAGACCATCTGCCTTCCCTTATCCACATGCAGAATCATAGTGTCTGAAGCATCCTAACCAGAGATTCACTTCTACAACTAGCACAGGGAGGTGATAAGAGGAATCTCTGGAGATCTTTGTACAACCTAGGTAGGCTCTCTTACAGAAAAATACTTCTACTTTACATATTTGTATTTCCTGTCTCATTACAAGTTTATTCCAGCTCACTAACTTCCAACTGTTTTATATCTTATGCTGGTATTGAGTCCAGACCTCCTCCTTTTTTGAGTTATTACAGTCTACCATATGGCCTTTCACCTTTCTTTTGTTCCCTCTATGCCTTAGGCAATTGTAAGTGCTGCCTGCCTGTGACCTTTGTATTTTTAGATCCTTCGTTCTCCTGTTTTCCCAAAGAGCTGAGCTTTCTGCCTTTCTTTCACACTTTTCCCTCTAGATGGATATCCTTGTAGTCCCACTTTCTCTCAGCAAAGTTACTCATCAGCTGCTGCCAATTTGTGCCTCTTAATATTGCACTGCTGTAGTCTGGTCAGTAACATAGGACCAGCTGTTTCTCTCTGTGTTTTTTTTTTCCCCTTCCTACCGTGTGGGCCCAAGTTTTGTAATAACTTTATTATTTTTAATACAGATGCTAGTAGTAATTTACCTCCTAAACAGTCAGTGCAGTGATGAACTCACATGCTAGTTTATCCCATCGTCATTTCTCAGTCTAAAAAGCAACATCTTCTTATATCACCAATATATCTGTGATCCTAATAAGGTGTGTAGGATTAAGCTACTGACTTTGAGTAAGGTAAAAGAGCACACCTGAAATTCATTAGTCACCATTAGAATTTCACTTTCTCTGTTTTCACAATTTGGTGTTGTGAGCAACATGCTGTGTTAGGCACAAGTCAGTAGTGGAAACAATGACACACTGGCAAAAATTCATCCAGCTTCCCTTGGCTTTGGGTGGCACTAGGGACTCCCATAGTTCTTTTGTTAGTAATGGATCTTCATAAGTGGATCTGGTCTTCAGATTCCCTAAGGATGATTTTGTCCCCTGTGCCTGCTTATCCAGATGATGCCTGAGGCTTTCAGGAGCTTTGTCATTGTCTGGCTTGTAACTAAAGGACGTGCTGCTGGCTGTGGTCCAAGATAATTCATTCAGTTGCTTGACATCCTGTAGCCTGAGGATAAGGAGAAGGTGACTCCACCAAATAATAAAGGCTCGAGTCTTATTGGCCGGATGGCAATTCTGTACAATAATAAAATAAAATAATTACTGTATTTTAATTATAGTCCTCTTTCAAATCCTTTGTCTTAGCATATTTTTCCAATAATGCTCAGCTAAAAGAACAAACCCAAAAAATATACAGATGTAACTTTGTTAATAATTCATACGTACATTTTAAATGCAGTTTGGAAAAGGCATAGATATGCAGGAAGTGCTGAGCTCTTTTTCTTTCCTTTGAATAACCTGATTGTGTTATATTTTCAAGGAATCTTTTTCCCATTATATTGCTTTTAGGACAGTTTGAGACAGCCATTACCTATCTGCAGATTACGTTGAAGTATGTTGATTTCTTTTAGTTGAAACTAACTTAAGATCATCAGTAAATGTAGCAAAGATTTTGAAAGATACAATAAGATATATAATTGTGATAGTAATGTGTATTTCTGTACAGAAGAGATTTTAAGAAACTTTAATACTTGTCATTTCATTTCATAGATCAAAGAGCAAGTCTAGAACTTCCATCTTTTTCTTCCAAAGTTGAGAAAACAAATGTAAAAGATTTAAAAGCAATTAGTTGCATGCGTATTGCCCTGGCACACCATTCTATGCCTTTCCTATGTAAATTTTGAGGCAAGCCTGATTCATCTGACTCACTGATGTGAAACAGGGGAAAACCAAGACTGTCATTCTAAACTGATGTGGGTTGTTTTCCTTTCTAATTTTATTGTTATAGAAAAATAAGACAATTTCAAAACCAGTTTGAGTCAATAACAGTGTAATAGCATCCTAAAATGATATTATTATTTATTCATGCTTAGTTAAATATAACTGTAACATGAAATAAATGATTATCTGGTTTAATACAATTTCATAATAAGGCCTTTGAAGGTCATTTGGACTAGTGCACTAATTAATGTTTTATTTCCAGCCTTCCTTAATTATTCTTGCCAGATGGTCCTTTATTTATGTTATTGCTTGGAGTTTCCAGCTGAGGTTGTTTGATTGTTGAAGAAAAATATGTGATGGCACTGTAAGATAACGGTAATTGAATTGTTAGGTATGTTAGAACATTCAAGCCTTCTGTCCCTGCTTTAGCCACATCTGGGAAATAAGTTTGTTAACAAAGTGCTTTGGCACCTCACTGAATGCTTGATGTGATATATGAAAATGTTTAGGGCAAACTCAATTAACATAAAAGCCTTTAGAAAAGAGAACTCTGATAGCTTCTCATTCATTTATGAATTACAAAATCTGCTGGGTAAAATGTACAAATGGGTAAATTACCAGGTGGTTGGTTTTGGTTTGGCTTTCCTTTGGTGTTGTTTATTAGCATCTGACTTATTTTTTTGGCATTTAGACAATATTGCTTTTATGTTTATAATCTTTAGACTAGACAAAATAATGTGATGAAAGCATAGTAATATTAATATTACTTGGATATTACGTGGCTGGCTTTGGTAAATAATACCTCAGGAGTACTATTTTCTAAAAGAGTTTAGTTCAGCACTGGGAGATACCAGGTTTGGGAACTAGAACGTAAAGACAGCATTTACAGAAAAGTAACTGTTTACTTTTACTCAGTTATCAACATTGTCTTATGCTAGTAAATAGGTATCCCACTTGTTTTTTGAAAGTTCCATGGTGTCAGGTTCTATATAGCAACATATAAACATGCATTTTGTAAAAAATAAGAGGAAATAATCATACAATCATAGAATAGTTAGGGTTGGAAAGGACCTCAAGATCATCTAGTTCCACCCCCCCTGCCATGGACAGGGACACCTCACACTAAACCATCCCACACAAGGCTTCATCCAACCTGGCCTTGAACTCTGCCAGGGATGGAGCACTCACAACCTCTCTGGGCAACCGATTCCAGGGTCTCACCACCCCCACAGTAAAGAACTTCCTCCTTATATCCAATCTAGACTTCCCCTGTTAAAGTTTTAACCTGTTACCCCTCGTCCTGTCACTACAGTCCCTGACGAAGAGTCCCTCCCCAGCATCCCTATAGGCCCCCTTCAGATCATGGAAGTCTGCTATTAGCTCTCCACGCAGCCTTCTCTTCTCCAGGCTGAACAGCCTCAACTTCCTCAGGCTATCTTCACACAGGAGGTGCTCCAGTCCCCTGATCATCCTCGTGGCCCTCCTCTGGACTTGTTCCAGCTGTTCCATGTCCTTTTTATGTTGAGGACACTAGAACTGCACGCAATATTCCAGGTGAGGTCTCACAAGAGCAGAGTAGAGGGGCAGGATCACCTCCTTCGACCTGCTGGTCACGCTCCTTTTGATGCAGCCCAGGATACGGTTGCCTTTCTGAGCTGTGAGTGCACGCTGCTGGCTCATGTTCATTTTCTCATCGACCAACACCCCCAAGTCCTTCTCCGCAGGGCTGCTCTGAATCTCTTCTTTGCCCAGTCTGTAGCTGTGCCTGGGATTGCTCCGACCCAGGTGTAGGACCTTGCACTTGTCGTGGTTGAACTTCATAAGGTTGGCATCAGCCCACCTCACAAGCGTGTCGAGGTCCCTCTGGATGGCATCCCTTCCCTCCAGCATATCAACTGGACCACACAGCTTGGTGTCATGGGCAAACTTGCTGAGGGCGCACTCAATCCCACTGTCCATGTCAGTGATGAAGATGTTAAACAAGACCGGTCCCAACACCGATCCCTGAGGGACACCACTCATTACCGGTCTCCAGCCGGACATGGAGCCATTGACCACAACTCTTTGTGTGCGGCCATCCAGCCTGTTCTTTATCCACCGAGTGGTCCATCCATCAAATTTTTATCTCTCCAATTTAGAGAGAAGGATGTCGTGCGACACAGTGTCAAAGGCTTTGCACAAGTCCAGGTAGATGACATCAACTGCTTTACCCTTACCCATCAATTCTGTAGCCCCATCTTAGAAGGCCGCCAAATTGGTCAGGCAGGATTTCCCCTTAGTGAAGCCATGCTGGCTGTCACCAAGCACCTTGTTGTTTTTCATGTGCCTTAGCATGCCTTCCAGGAGAATGTGCTCCAGGATTTTACCAGGCACAGAGGTGAGACTGACTGGTCTGTAATTCCCTGGGTCTTCCATTTTCCCCTTCTTGAAAATGGGGGTTATATTTCCCTTTTTACTGTCGTCGGGAACTTCACCTGACTGCCATGATATTTCAAATACAATGGCCAGTGGCTTAGCAACTTCATTCGCCAGCTCCTTCAGGACCCGCGGATGGATTCCATCAGGTCCCACGGACTTGTGCGCATTCAGATTTTGAAGATGGTCTCGAACCAGATCCTCTCCCACAGTGGGGCCAAGGTCTTCATTCTCACAGTCCTTGCGTCTACTTTGTAAGACCTGGGTGGTGCAGTCAGAGCCTTTGCCAGTGAAGACCAAGGCGAAGAAGTCATTCAGAAACTCAGCCTTCTCCAAATCCTGTGTAGCCAGTTCTCCCGAAAGCTTCCTCAGGGGGGCTATTTTGTCCCTAGTCTGTTTTTTGTTTGCTACGTACCTGTAGAATCCCTTCCTGTTATCCTTAACATCCCTGGCTAGGTTTAATTCTAACTGGGCCTTAGCCTTCCTAACCTGGTCCCTAGCTTCCCGGACAACATCCCTGTACTCTACCCAGGCCGCCTGTCCTTGCTTCCATTTTTTATAAGCCTCTTTTTTCCTTTGAATTTTCCTCAGCAGCTCCTTATCCATCCAAGGAGGTCTCCTGGCCCTCCTGCTGCACTTCCTTCTAGTTGGGATGCAGCACTCCTGAGCTTGTAGCAGGTGATCCTTGAATATCAACCAGTATCAAATAAGGGTGGAAGTGGTGTACGATAGTACACAAATGCATAATTTTGGTCCAACAGGGTAATTTTTATCACTTCTCTCTCTCTTTCCAAACCATTCTAGTCACTGTTTTTCTATAATCGTTGCAAGAAGCAGTTTTAGGAAATGAAGATGAGTACAGCCCTGTAACCAACATGGAAGATGTTGAATATGTTTTTCATATATGTGTGTTAGGCGTAGCTGGGAAGAAAGAACTGAGATGCCTGAGGAAATTGGTTAATCGATGAACAGAAAGATATTGACACAAAGATTCAAAATTAAAGACAATGATTGTCTCATCCAGAAAATGGAAAGTGAGACCTATTTTTATTTCACTAATGGCTGCTTACTGCAAGAGACTTAGGTAAAATGTACTAATAAAAAGAAAAGGTAAATCAACTAGAAGTTAGAAATTATAAGAAAAGGCTTGCCATAAAAATGGATAGTAAGAGTTTGTTGAATAAGAGTAGTCTTAGAGAAGATGATTTTCTCTGGTTTTCTTGTGTTTCAATTTTATTAGCACAGTAGAAAATGTTCTGGAAGAAAACTGTCATTCCTGTTGTGGAAATTAGCTGACAGTGTTGAAAATATGGATGTGCTGTGCAAAGTTTCACCAATCTATCACATCATTTAGAAATAATGGTGAATTTTTGTGTTGCCTTTTTCTATTGGAGTACGTGTTGAATTTTTGTGTTGCCTTTTTCTATTGGAGTACGTGTTGAATTTTTGTGTTGCCTTTTTCTATTAGAGTACGTGTTCAGCAACTCAACATATTTCCTTGGCAATTCCTCCTTTGTTTGCCACATATAGATTTCCTGAGCAGCAGATAGTCAGGGCATTAGAGAAATACTCTCCCTCAGCCTGTATCAGAGATGTGTGTTTTTGGCTTATTAGTACTCTGAATGTAAAATTCTCTTCAGATGTTATGGAAGATGGGAAGCAGCTGCTGTCTTTCAGAGCACAAATGTAGGGTTTCAATGTATACTGTCTGCCATGGAGCAGGATGGAGTCCATACAATGGAGCCCATCACACAATACAGATGTATCAAATTAAGGCTGAACCCAATTGGTTTTTGCTACTTCCTGTGTAATACAAGGGCTTTGTGGTTTGTTAACTCATTCGGCTGCAAAAACATTATAAATATGCATTATCTGAATTGCCGCCCTGAAAAATGAGCCCCTGGAGCTGTTGGTAGCATCTCTGCAGCAGTGGTGGAATGAGTGAGCACTTCTGTCAGCTGCAGGAGATCTCCCCATTCATATTTAAATCTAGTCCTTGTGCCAGAACAGAAATGCAGACTGTTCACGTGCTCGTCTTCAACAGTGTTGTGCATGGGTGTCTCTGAACCACAGACAAAGGAGAGCCCTGATTTTCTTTTACGACCGATTAAACTGATCTGATAGTGCTTCCAGCAACTGGCCCCCAAATAATCAAAGTAGGTAAAAGAACCAGGAACTCCAGGGTGGTTTCACTTTAGTAATTTTTAAACTCTTTTCACTTTTCACTCTTTTCACAATTTTTAAACTCTCTTCTTTTTATTAATTCATCATTTGACTGCTTCCCCTTCCCTCCTGCACTGTACAATCCAATTTCCCCAACAATACTGCCTGGCATTTTTAAATAAAAATTTTAGAACAGTATATGAGCTTCCTTCGCTCCGCTTCCCTTTTTCTATCTAGTGTTGCAAACCAATAAATCAAGGCCAAAGCACACAAGTTCTACAGCAGTCTTGTCATCAGTGAGCCTAGCTCTGCTGTTTGTAAACAGCAGCTTTTCTGAAGTCTCACAAGAGGTTCTGCATTTTGTTGCTTCCACCCTGTGCAGCAGGAAGGAGGGTGGCCAGCTGGGCAGAGAGACAAGTCATAAAAGAAATGAGCTGACCTCTAACTTCAGTGTTTGTGTGAATAGGAGGTTGATCCTGGATGGTCTCTTACCACAGCAGGATATCCCAGTATGAAATGCCAGCATGAAATTACTAATTATCACGCTTTTTAACTTCAGGATATGCTGCAAACTTTGTATTTTCAGAAAGTCAGCATAGTATTATAGAGGCATGTGCAGAAAGAGACATTATCTTGCCATTGTGACATCAAATTGGATCAGGGTAATTTAGCAGTCTTTTGTAACACTTATTTTAGTGCTCCTGCCTTTTGTAGGGATTTATAAAATTCCTGTGCAGGAAAAAAAAAAAAATAATCCCCAAGCAAAAGATTAAGTGGTTTTTTTAACCTTCTTGTGTAAGCCTCTAAATTCTTTGACATTACATATGGTTTTTCACAGTGTAGAAGATCAATATTAGTGTTTCTTCTTGCCCACAATGCAAGATGTATTACCCAAGGTGCATGACATACTACCCAACGAAAGCGCCCGCTGAGATTTGTAGGTGGTGTTGGGTTACAAGTGTTTTTTTCCTGGAGGCAAAAATTGCCTAAATCTTCGTTCTCACTGTGCTGTTTTTCCCTCATTATATATTTAAGAGGGTCAAATCATTCATCATTCTCAATTACTGGGATATAATTCACTGCATGCAATGTGAGCTACAGACCAGATGCCTGGAAAATTCCTGCACTGACCAATAATCTTAGGTCCCAGTACACATTCTGTTTTTAATACAACAGTAACATGTTTGTTTCCTATTGAATTATTTACAGAAGATGCATACCCAATCAAAGCTTGTTCAGACAGGTGGTTATCAGAATGGGACACAATCAGGGAGACTCAGAGCAATATAAACATACTAAGCTCTGTTCCTTTTAACAGCCTATAAAATGCCAATAACATTTAAAAGGAATAACTTGATTTTATTAAAGGGCAGGATCTGTTGTGGGAACTTGCGGCTGCAAGGCGTTTAAATTAATGTTTCTTAGTGGACTGGAAGTCCTGCCCTCTAGTACAACTATAAGTACTAGAAAATAAGTGTTTTCATTGTATGAGCGTTTCAGCTTGCTCGTAGTATCTACTGGTGCATATATTGCTGCATAAAATCATTTATTCTTCATGGTGTCACATGGTTAATTCATCAGGACTAAGGTACAGACATCACACTCAAATGAAAACAAAGTTTAAAACAGTCGCTGCATGAACAATCCGTTCTAGTTTTGATTTTTTTTTTTTTTGTTTTAACTTACTACAGTGTACCAACCTTCATGGATTTTGTGCTAATTCTAGAATCATTCCAACAAATATAAGATACTAAAGCAATTGAGAGGCTGGGAGTTTCCTGAGTCAATGAAGTCTCAGTATCTGGGATTCTGAAGTGGTCGACACTCAAGAGTTTGGTTCTTATTAATACGAATGTGCAGAATTAACTGGTTTGTGTCCGACAGAGCTTTTAAACTGAATAGTTTGGGGTAGCCTAAGGGGCAGTGTAGGGGAAGGTAAAAATGGTCTAATTTCAGAAGGCATCATTAATGATTCAAGAGCCATAGTGATAGCATATGAGAACTGCTACATAGGAGAGAATAAATTGCAAAGGATTTTGAAACTGAAGGCAAGTAAAAGGTATTTGATGTGATATGGAAACCGAAGAGCCAGTGAAAGGATTTTAAGCAAGAGATGATATGATTAAAGTGATGACAAAATAATGATCTCTGTATCTGTGAATAGATCTTATATCTGTGGATAGATATAAGTGGACTTGGATTGGATTTGTCAAGGCGAGTGAGAGGACTGCAGTGGTCAAGGTAAAAGCTGGTGACCACATGAGTGAGAAACAGAATTCTGAGGGTTATTAAATATACTTACACTGTTCTGTGGTTGCATTTTAGTCTGTGGTGTTGGTATTTACAAAGCCAGAACTCAAATGAATTAATCCTTCCTGCCTGCTTGACTTCAGTTTTGTGTAATACTGAAATTGTTGATTTTGTTGTTGTAGTTCATTGGCAGCCCTTGAAATGGAGAAGAAATTTATTTGCATCAACCCAAGTGATTTGTTTTCTTTAGAATTCTCATTTTTATAAAATATCAGGCAAAAATAAATGCCAAGTTTAACAGGACATGTACTTTTAATGAAAGTGAGAAAGAAAACAAACCTTGGAAATAAAAAATTTGAATCTTAGACTTCAGTGCCATTCCTAATCCAGAGGAGGAGGAGCTTTCATCAAAATTATTTGCCTTATTGAATTCTTAAGACACTTATGTGTATGTAAGATGGGAAACCACAATTAGAAGTATTCCTTTGTCTTAGCTGGAATAGAGAGCTGGAAATAAAACTTTTCAGTTCCTATAAGAGTGCCCCAGTTGTTAAGTTGGAACATTCTGGAATATCACACCCCCTGAGCCTGTTTTGTTAACTTTTCTCACTGGGGAGAAATGCTAATTGGCCCCAATATCAGGAAATGATGACAAGTGCCCTCATCAGCTGGAGGAGATGCCAGGTTCCTTTTTTTTTTTTTCTCCAAAGAATAATTCAATTATAAATACGAATTGGAATGACTGAAAAAGGAGAGGCTTGGGGAAATCTCAGGCTAGTCCAGAGATGAACCATCATTCTTCTAAAAAAATAACTGGGAAATAGGAGGTCACTGTATTAGCCTGAGATTTTGGTGGGTTTTTTTAACTTGATAGCTGCTGATGATTGAGAGGCTTCTCTAGAAGTATGTGTAGAAAAGGAGCTGGATTCTCAGGTGTTTTTGCCAGCAGCTCACCTTTTTCTGTGGAATCCAAAGGAAACTCAAGATGCCCAAGGCTAAATGGTAGGAGTGCCTACACTTTTTCCCATTCTTACACTGAATCAGCTGTAAATAACTCATCAGTACCTTATGGCCTGTTTTGTTCCTGACTACCTCCTGCATAAAATCAATGTAAATTGTCTCAGCCTTCATCCTTCTATGCAGAAACCACATGGGAGAAATGAGCCCAGAATTTCACAAAGAAAATCCAATGTTAACTCAGCTGTTTCTTCTTTGTTTCTCTGACAGCAATATAGCATTGACCTGTGTCATGGTGGTAGGTATTCTCTTAACCAGATTGGTCACTCGGTACTTAAAAACTAAAATCAGCATTTCAGGATGTATGAGAATATAATTACAATAAAAGGGAATATTTGGAATATTTGAAATGCATTTTTTTTTAAAGAAGGTTTTATAGTAAATTCATAACACGAATTAGCCTGATGTAGTTAGCTGCCATATGTGAGGAAAATTCAATTAAACAGAAATTGAAGAACTTGAGTTACTTTCGAATATGACAGCATGTCATACGACATTCTGGCTCAATATCTAGTTTCCAGTTGTCAGATAAAGATGATTATTTGCAGACAGCCCTTTTTCCCTCTGGCATGCAGCACTTCTGTCATATGAGCGTGGTGCTTTGACTTTATTTAGTTTAACTAAACTATGTATGGAACAGCACAGCCTTTCCCCTGTCTTCTTACTGTAGACTCTCCACACATTTTTCTGTCACAGTCACATTAGAACTTAATGTATTTCCAAATGTATGTAGAAAATACGATGATGTAAATGCTATCAGGACTGAATGGTGATGACTTAGGAAAGAATGGAGTCATATTCAATTGGCATAGTGACTCATGATATTAAAAAGAACCCTAAACACTCATTTTTTTTTTGCTACTTGTCCACAGCTTTCCCAGTAGTCATTCTACCTTCCCTCCTCCTTAGTGACAGGTCATGTAGTTTATAGAAAGCATACGATCTTTTGTAGTACGTACTTGTTTTCAAATAGAAATTGAAACCCTGAGATTGTGGTGAGCCACACTGGGATTTGCAAGAGATTTACTAGAGAAATAGTAATCAAATAAGGACTTCAACTTTTCTTTGGGAAAACTATGTGACTGTGTGTAATTACAACATCTCCTGAATCTAGGTTGCCTGTAGTTTTTTGGGGTTTTTTTTAAAGAGCATATAATGAAAAAGGAACTAGTTTATGTTAATATCTATAATACTGAAATAAACTTTGAAGATTACCCTGGTCTAATGTTTAGGCAAGCTATTATATTTAATCTGAGATCTGATTGACAAAATAAAGAAATATTAAAGCAAATATAAATTCAGTTCCTGAACCTTTCCTGGTCTTCAGTGTCAGGGTTTTCTGATTAATCTTAAATACTGATGGAAGCTCTGTCACTTGATTAAAATAATTTCATAACACACATAAAATACTTCAGCACTATTATTTCCATGCTTTGGCAGCATACATTAAGTACTGACACTTCTAAAAATAATTTCCTTTAACAAAGAATAGTGTAAGTTTTCTATTTAAACAGGAATGAAGAATGATACAATTATATTTGCTATGAATAAAAAAGTTTTCTTCTCAATTTGGAAATGAATTATGTGGATTTTTCATGCTACTTATATTTGGTTTAAGACTTGTGAGGAAATTCATGATGATAACTAGAATAATGAATGACCAGTTCATATAAATATGCATAAAAGTATTGTAGTTAAGCATTTAAAGATACGTACTTTTCATTCCATCTTTAACGTGTCACATAAATAGATGAATTAATGAATAAGGCAGTTGATAATTGGACCATGTGATCCTTATCTGAATTTTATCATTGATGTGAGGGTTTCTGCAAAACTTTCCATCTCCCTTCCCTGGCAACGAAGTGTATGCCATTTGGTTGTGAGCTAGCCTCATCATCCATTTTCTTCAGATTTAATTCAATTTTACCTGGTCAGTTGTGTATATATATGATAACTGTATGGCTTATTATACAGGATGTGGACTTTGCTTTTTATTCATGCTGCTTCTGCCTCTTTAATTACCCATTCAAAGGATTTGGGGAATAATAGGAAAGAGATGTTCTGTTCAAGGGCTGCACTTCTCAAAAACATGACGAGGAAACAGATAGGGTACCTGTGGTCTGTTTCAAGAACCAATTTCACATTTCATATGAATACCAGATTTGAAAAAGAAAAAAAAAAAGGATTACGGAGTATTGGGAAATAGTAATGGCTAAGCATAGTTCAATGTTCTGACATTTACTTGATTCTTTGTTTCAGGTCTGAGTACAGCATTGTTTATATTTGGTTGAGTACAAGGGTTATTTTTAGGAACTTACATGTCAGCAATTTCTGATATTCTTGTTTATATTGCTTGGCTATAAAGCCCATATGTGTTTAAAATGCATTTCCATTACTATATTATGTGAACAGTTGATAATATTAAATGGTTGTAACCTCAAAAACCTTTTGTGGTTTTGCAAAGTACTCCTTTGCGTAATTTATAGATCGAAAACTGAGATTTGGAAAGACTGAAGTCCTCAAATGTGTTTAGGAACTGACCTCCTTCTAGACATAACTCCTACTGGACACATGATCATATTAAACTGTTCATCTCCTGTAGCAAGAGTTATTGTGGGTATAGGAAAAGGAATAGATACGGAGTATATTGTCTTCAGGAAACAGTCAAAGAAAGCTGGAGTCAGCAGCTACATTGAAAACTAGAATTATGATCTCAGAAAATTGGAGAAATACATATTGATAACTGGCTGAGATAAATATCAAATTGATCATGATTGAAAAGTTAAGTTGGGGAGGGTGGCAGAAAGCCATTTCTGTATTGACAAATAAGATCTTTGAAATGCATGAAGTACCTTTTCTACTCTGCTTTGTTTGGGCAATGTTTCATTAGAGTCTTAGGTTAACTTTGGAGCCCTGCAGTTCAAAGTGCAAGCTGGTTTTAGAGAATCCAGAAAACAGCATTATAAGAAGTGTCTTCCACAGTGTTTTTTAATAATCTGTCTCTATATCAGATGTCCTTAGAAGAACAGGGACATGAATCCAGGTCTTGCTGTTCTGAAGCAGTGACCCATTCACTAGACATAACTGTAATATTTATTCTTCTGTTATCTGGCCGTGGTCCAGACTGGGTTACATTGTTTTCTTTAAATCAATATCCTTATGTTTCTCTTTGAAATTTTACTGGTAATTTTGGAAGGATCTTTTCCACTCCGAAGACTGATTTTTCACAAAGGTGCAGTGAAACCTATCATACACAAAATCTGATGTCACCAGAAAGGGAGCACGCATTGTAGGCTTCACTGTCATCAGGATGCTGATGACCTGGGGCTCTGTGATTTATTTTCATTAAACTTTATCAGTGAAAGGTCTCCTTTGTCTCCGCCTTCACAGAGTGTCTGTGAAATTGGATTTGGATGACAATGAGCTGGCTAATGCTCCAACTAGGAAAAGCAGATGCTCCTCATTTGGGAACTTGAGATCCATTCTTATCTGCAGGGAGCTTCACTAAAGTTTGTATTTGTTCACTGAGATCTAATAGGCTTGGTGGACAAGAGTGGATTTTTGTCATGCAATTGGTTAGTTATTTAAAACTTTTACACTGGAATTTGTGCTTTGCCACACTAATCCAAGCTTACGTACTCATTGATTTGATTGTTCCAGTGGCCTTATTTGTTGTTCCTGAAGCCACAGAGAGCACTTGGGCATTGCTATGAAGGCAGAGAGCTGCTATGTGGCTGTTATGCAGGTTAGGGACGTTGTCTGGCATTGAGTCTTCAGGCACTATCTTGGCATTTCGATTGGTTTTTGTAGTAGTGCAGGTGCCACAGTGGATCCTTAATAGCCTTACATGATTTAGGTCCTGTTACCCACACAGATCTTTGTAGACTGATGATCCAACTGGCTGTACCTTAAACGTCTTTGCTTTGGCAAATGAACATTCTCAGTGGAAGAACAATGATCTTCTCAGACATAAATCATAATCTGTCTCTCCTACCATGAAGATAAAGCTAGTTCTTGTACTGTACTACTTAAAGAAAAGTAAAAGGCTGTTCTTTCTTAAAAATTTTCTGTGTATCCCTGCAGGACAAAAGTTAGTAGCAGACTTGGTTGTTGTGGGGTTTTTGTAGTTATTTTGATTTTTTTTCGCTTTGTTTCTGAAGGGTTTTTGTTGTCTTATATTTTACTACAGTATACTTTTTTCATAAAGATTTTAAGATATTTTTCTTCACTTTGCCCTGGCAGCAGAATAGCTTGAAGGTGTCCAGATTTACGTTCTATAGTTCTAGGCAATGCCTCATAGGAACTAAAGAGCATCCGAAACTGTATAGGTAATCTGTTCCATCATTTTTAGTGATTTTCTGAAGTTACATGGAATAAACATTTCCCAACACTTTTGGTTGTTTTTTTCTTTTTTCTTTTTTTTCTCTTTTGTTTTTGTTTTTTTTTTTTTCTTTCTAGAGCCTGTTTTGTTTGAATGAGCAGAATATCTCTAAATACATGCTTCATTTACAATAGCGCTAGGCCCAAATCTGTTCACATAGTTACGGCCCAATTACTTGTCTCATTTTACAAAGTCAGCAATGAAAGCAAATTACTTGATTGTATTATGTTGTTATTTCTTTTCTTCCAGGTAGTCTTGTACTCTTCCTTCCCATAATCCACCTGGGCTACAGGTGGCAGGCTGCCAGTATTAAAAACAGACTTTTCTTAATGTTTTTACTTTTAAAGTTCAGATCCCAGTTCAAGATAGGACAAAGACTATGTTATTAAACACAAAACATTATGTTTCAGGCTTAAAATTAGTATAACTTAAACTTGCATGGACTTAGAGACTTCCTTATGGCATCGAGGGTGTGCTCTACCACATAGAAACAAGTTACTGTGAGGATAATAACTTTTATTCCCAGTTCCTGCAAACCCATGTTTACATTAATATAACACCACATGTGTGGCAAATAGCAAAGCAAAAATACAGTAGCTGAGCTATTGCACCTGTGTTGTATAATATGCGAGTATTGACAAAATACTGGAAGTAGCTGTATGTTCAAGAGCGGTGGTGGTGGTTTATGTATAGGGTCTTGGAAAATACACTAAAAAACTCATGGAATTTGTCAGAAAAGGGGGAAGATCTGGTTTGCTCCGATCCACACTATTTTGGAAGGAATAGGCACTATATAGAACGTGTACAAAATAGAGATTGAGCCGTAGACAAATTTTTGTTTGCTTTCACTAAAATGAAAGATACAGCTCCAAGGTAGATGAATATAATGGTAAAAAGATCTGTGAGTACATTATCATCCTGCAATTTAATTTAGGGAAGTCAAATTTAAACTGTTAAATGAGAACTAACACAGCACAGATTTACCAGGTCAGGCAGCAATGTACTTCTTTGGAGCTAATGGACTTTTCTTCATGTATACTTTTGTATTAAAATCTTTCATTTTAAATAACCTACATTTCTGTACTGGTCTTGGTGGTAAGCCATCTGGTTTGAAAGATGTCATGAACATTTCATTAGAATTAGCCAATAATTAGTTTTCTCCTAGTAAATATTCACAAAAGATTAACTGTATGAAATTCTTAAATTTTATTTTCAAATTTATATTTTTTAATGTTAATTTACAAAATTAAGCATTAAAATAATCTTAAACATATACTATTTGGTAAAAGGACTGGTAGTACCTAATATAACTACAGCATATCACATAATGTGCTACTACTTGCTGGTATGGTGTACTGTGAGATAATATACTTGAAGTATGCTTTAACTTATGGTAATTAGTATTATTTTTTCAGTTTTATTCTTAGAAACCTTAGTGTTGATTGCAATTATTTCAGGGCCAGCACTGTAATACCTTTGCTTCTGTCTTAATCAGGCAACAGGACATCACAGATTATGTACCAACCTCTAATTGAAGTTAGGCACCTGTATTGCTCATTCAGCTAATCCGAGAGGTTAATATATGTGCCCCCCATAAGGAGTAGGTAAGTAGGGAATAAGGTTCAACTGTGATTAGAGGTATCCAAAAGGAAGTACTAGACACAGTTTAATCCTATTACTGCCACACCAATTTACACCAATTTTAAAACAGTAAGAAAATATGAGCTACAGTAAAAGCATTTTTTTTGTATATGAGACAAATAATTTCCTTAATGAATAGAATTACTTTAATCTGAAATCATTAGTCCCTTTGCATAGCAATCATTAATTACAGAAATCTCTGTGGTTTTATACAAATACCAGATATAGTTCAAAATTAGTGCTTAAAATATCTGATCTAATCTGTAAGGTTGCTTTTGTCATTAAAATTACTTCCATTTAAATCATGCATTGAAGAAATTCCTCTATAAGGTTTGTAGCTTCATGAACTAGCTAAGGAAATCTCTGCCCCTTTTTGTTCTGGAAGCTAGAATGCTTTTTTTTTTTTTTTTTTTTACTTTAGCAGAGGAAGAAATTATGCAGATGGGGTAAGTTTCTGGAATTTTACCAAGCACATTACCTGCTGCTACAAAAGGCAGCATGCTTAGAAGGGAGTTTCTATCATTTTTCACAGCCTGATTTTTATCAGCAAGTCCTACATGAATGAGGTATGTTTTGTTTTTTTTAAGGCAGTGAAGCTAACAGCCTGATAGCTGATATTGCACATTTATCCATGAAAATGAAATTTAACACACACATTTGCCCTATACATAACACAGCATAAAAAGATGATTCTAAAGTGAAAAAATGTAGACAGCTGTTTTTCTTCTCTATTTTGTATACCAATACACATGCTAAGTGGTAGTTAGTCTTGCTGGTTTAAATTGTTCTGTGTATTATAAGACAGGGGACTGATGGATCAGTGGCACATTCAAGCAAAGAAAAGGAAATTTTGAGTAGAATGAGAATTCCTTATAAATATATACCTTTATATATACATTTAGTATGTTTTCCTAATCTCTACAATTATCCTACCATAAGAAAAAGTGGAAGGAGTTTCTTCTGCATAACTCCTCAGTTACATTGTTGTTCTATGCTAAATATTTTACAGCTCCGATTTACTTGGATGCCTTCATGACTCAGTTCTGGTAACTCTGCCAACCTAATGCCCGTTTACCAACTATGAATAACCTATTTTCAATCCTGTGATATTCACCTCTTTTCTTTGATTTATGCCTGTATTGCAAGCTCTCAGAGATGGGATATGTTTTTAATTCTGTGTCCGTAAGATACCTAATGTTGAAGAAACAAATCTGGGGCTTGCAAATGGTACTCGAAGGTGCTGCCATCAGCTAGGTGCTATCGTTTACACCACAGTGCCTCCCAAGGGATATGTTAGTTTGCGGACACTTTATATTCAGAGTTGCAGTCCAACTAGTGTGTTTCCATTGTATTCACTCACAAAATAATTCCTGAAAGTTTGGGTTGCTAATCAGACAACCATCATCTTGTGACAATTGTCTAGAAGCACTGCCAAGAAAAACATCTTCTGTATATTCATTGGATCACAAAACCCAATTATTTTGATTAAATTGGTGGTAATTTTGTGTGATTGCATTTCAGCCACTTCATTTCTTGGTACAACTTCATTTCTGCATTTTCCTCATGTATTCTAAAGTATTGTGTATGGGTGTGAGTATGAGTGTTCGTACAGATAATAAGTTATGTTTCTTGAATTAATTCAAAAATTTACAACCACGATGTGAGACATGAGTAGGATGCTGGATATGAAGGGTCAGTACTGCAAAATGCAGCATATCCATAGTGCATATTGAAGTGAATGTGTGTTTTAGACTGGGAGCAGCAGTACATCTTTGAAAATCACTGGGATTGGTTATAGCAAGTATATGTATAAATTGGTGAATACTTTTGTTAAGTAAAAGCTTAATTGATTCTCTCATTTCCACATACTGTAGAGATTTTTATTTCCTGGTTTTTTGTTCGCATACCCTTCAAATCCTAAAGAAAAGCAAAGCAGTGTTTGGAATGATTCTAGAAGAAAATAACTATAAGCAATTACGATATATTAATTTAAGGGAAATTGAACAGCATGAGGATGTCCTTAAAGTGAAGCCTGTTTGAATTTTTTTACAGTGGAAGATTCTGTTCTTGACTGGAATTTGAATGCTTTGTTATATTTTAATTAAAAAAAAAAAAAAAAAGTGGGACCAAATACTTAGAAATAAGTCATCGCTATACTGTCCCTGTAAAAATGTTTGTCAGCTGTATATAACCACATACACATGTGGGTAGTGGATGCAACTGTCAGATATTTTGCAGGAGTTACGAAAGAATGGGTTATTTTAGTCTTTCTTCTTAGCACTATTCACACACAACAGTGTCATTGGCAGGCATAACATTTTCGTAATTCCATGAACTTTATCTCTTGAGAGAGTATGAGTTAGCCCCAGGACACAGTACTCATTTGTTTTGCTTGTCTTTACCAGCTCTCTGATGATCAACTGAGACAGCAAAATATTTCGGGTTTTTTTAGAATCGGTGTGTGTATTTCAAAGGAAAGCAACTGGCCCACAGTTTCCTTCTTACCTCATTCGAGTGAGAAATGCTACTGCATGTGATTCTTAGTAATTGAAGATAATACAGTACTGCCTTGTTCAGTGTAAGAATGCTTAGCTCATTTAAATGCGTAAATCAAACCATAAGCTGGTTGTTTAGTAAGACGTAAGCATGCAGAAATGATTGTGTGACTCCAAAATGCATCACAGACATGTGCCTACATGGCATTTTTCACTTCACTTGTGATTATAAAATATGTATAAAACTATTTTTGGTTTTCAACAGAGTTGCCTTTGCTTCTGAAAGAAATGTAAGTTTGCTGTCCCTCTGGTGCACGGAACTGCATAATGTAGCTTCTTCTGAACTGAAGGATGGATTTCCTTAAAACTCATTTATTGTATTCAAATAATAAAAAACTGTCAGGCACATGTAGTTGGGGAATATTCCAGATGGTAAATAAAACCAAAGCATATGATAGAAAAGCAAGTTAGTAAATTATATGTTGAAAAGCCTTTTTTCTTTCATTTTGTATTTCCAGGTAAAACCTCAGACTGACAATCAATTCAAAAGTCCCTGGACTAGTTTCACCAGAGGTTATAGCTTATCTCAGTTAATATAGCCTGACACCGTTCTTCCTATTTCATCAATGTCTCTTACTGAGCAGAATCACAAGAATTACTGGTTGACAGTACATGCTTTTAGAACTAGAATTTTTAAATTGTGACTAGTGTTGGGTTTAGTTAGAAGAGCTGAAGCAAGTTGTAAATATTACATTTGCAGCTGCATTTCACCTGTTGGCTTATTACATTTAAAAGCTTTTTTTTTTCTTTAAAGTAATTAAAATCTGCTATACAGCTGGGTCTGAAAAGATACCTTTTCTTTTTTTATGTAGGTATTGACTTAACATTTCTGTCAGTCTTCAAATAAGACCATGTAAATTTTTTTTATCTGAGATTTAATACCAGTACAAATGTGATTTTAAAAGCCTTCATGCTGGGGAGGACATTTTGCATTTCCTTAAATCTCATTTAATATATTAAAATACTAGAAAACTGTCTGGATTTTAATCAGTACAGAACTGTTTAGAGTCTGTACATGGTAATGAAGGGTAGTGATACACCTTTACAAGGATGTTAAGTTTCTTTTAAATAAAGTGTACCATCCCTCAATACCTGAATTTCATATGGTAATTCAACAGCTAAATCTGAATTAATTGTTCTGCCACAGAAGTGAAACATTAAATATTTTGACCTAGATTAAATAAGGTCTGTCATTTGTCATGTTCTATGTATCAAAAAGTAAATCCTGTGCATAGTTGTGTTTCATTCTTTGTAGGGCTTTCTTTCATGCATTTTTAATGAAATCATCAAAACTTTAATGTTTTCCTCGAAGCTGGTTGCTATAGTACTATTTATATAATCTTATAGTGTTATTTTAGCTCACTAAATAACTTTCCCTCAGGCAAGTAGGATCAAAGTGCTTTGTGCCTTTAGTTATTGTCAGCAACCAGGACAGTTGCTGTTTGAGTCTTTGCTAAGTAATGATTTATGGTGTTTTGCTTGAAGTTACACAGGATATCTTTTGTCTCTTGAGATGTGGGGAACTCCCTCATTGCTTAAGACAATCTCCAAGTATCATACTTCGTTAGCATCTGCATGCATTCACTTGATATCGGTAGCTGGAGTTAAGTATCATGATGAAAGCTCTTTGTGATTTTCTATTTTCCCATAATTGTTTGTTCTAATAAACTAACTTTTGGTGGATAAAATGAATAACAAGATTCAGAAGTTAATGAGTCTAAAGGAACATCTGTTAGAAGGACCTTCATTACCATACATTTCCAGGGAAATGAGAACATAAGGCAAGACAGAAGCTGATGAAGAGCCTGTTTGGCTTAAGCAAATGAATAATGTGGTCCAGGACAGCGGATGAGCTTTTCAGTTGGATACTAATAAGCATTGCATTGGTTTTGGCAGTTAACCCCAGATGTTAATCTGGTGTCAACTGCACCGTTCCATCCTTCTTTCATGCCAGTGTAATTTATTCATCCTGGCAGGATCCACTTTTTCCTTTATTTTTCCAAGGCACCACACCCAATACATTTTATCCAGTAGGCTTAAAAAATACTTCCCCCTTAATTTAGAATGTAAAATGGTTACCAATCTGAAATTAACTTTATGTCATGCTGTAGGATCCAATGGATGAGCAAAGAAACATCAGTGTCTTTTGTATTGAGAAAAAGAAATGTCAAGGTTGTTTGCATAATGTATCCTTTTATTTCTCCTTCTTCCCTTTATGATCAACTATGGTAGTTAAAAATGCATTTTGTACAAGTGGTTCTAGGCACAGAAAATAATGTTCAACAGGCACTCTGAGATGGAAAAAACAATTGCAACAATACTTTTCACACAGTGAAACGTAAAGCACATTTATTAACCACTCAGTCACAGATTTACTATTTTGCAGCTAACACTTATTCTGACATGGCAAACCACACATAATGAAATAAAATTAGGTCTCTAGACAGATCTAGTATTTATAACAAAGAGACAGGAGTCACTCTTGAATTTCTCATTCATGCTAGTTCTACGTTATAGAACTGATTGACTTAAACACCTCTCTGTTATCCCACAGATACTAAGCTTTTGATAACTGGCCAAATACGTTTTTCCCCAGACTAGACATTTTATGAGAAGGTTGATAAAACCAATACAAAGACTTTTAAAACTTGTGCCCTTTGAAGTGAGGTTGTGGTGTATTTTTCCATCAGTCTGGTCCTGGGGGAAGTGATATCAACAAAATTACAGCTGAAAAGAAAGACAAAAATATTTCTTCCATGCTTTGGACTCAGGAGATGTTAAAAAATGTATCTTCAAAAGTTCATAGGATATTTCCATGATCATAAAATAAAGCCTGTAAACTGACTTTGCATCTTTTGACTGTAGATGGTTTTCAAAGGTGGCAAGTTGATTGGAGATGGGGGAAAATGTGGCAAAGAAGGGGATCGTAGAAAAGATGTGTCTATGTATAGCACACGGTTGCTGTAGCTAGTTGAGTAACTGTGACTAGCCATAGTCACTCCTGTAGTCTAGAAGGCAGAATACTGATCGTTTTCTGTGTAGACTAAAAGCCCCCGATCTCTTCTGGTATTCCTCACCACAAGCTGCTTTTGAAGGCTATCCTGATTTGCTCCAGCCTTGAATTCCAACCTTGAATAACTCCTCCATGTCCAGCTCCTGAGTCTAAATATTCTTTTAATGCTGAACAAGCCTATGTGAGCTGTTTCTTTTGTTGCTCCTTGGTATAACAAAATTGTTCCCATTTGTTGTGAAGGTGGTTTCCCGTACCCTGGCTCAGTGCTTATAATTTCTTTATGACCAGCCTGATCCATTTTGCTTCATTTCAGAATTGGATATGTTCCTTGATATTGGAGGCATCAAACTTGCTTTCCAGGGCTGTGCAGAGCAATTAAAATGAGAGTTTTCAGGCCAATTATTTCTCAGTATTTCTCTGCTCCACTGAATAATAGACTTGGATGATATCGCCCAGTGGTGGCACTATCACAGCACACTGCATGCTCATTTTCACTTACATATAATTATTAAATCTTAAAGTAATTTTAAAGATTAATTTCAAAACTATTGTCTGAATATGCTGAAAGAGTGGTTGCTTTATTATTAAAACAATATTTTTTGTAGTAGATCCAATCTTCCATAGTTTTAGAAAGTTCTATTGCATTTGCAATTCTTGAAACTCCAGTGTTATCCTCTTTCTCAAAAGAAATTACTTAATGGGAATAATGACCATGTAAGCAATTTAGTACCACTTACAATTCATCTTGAGAATATATTTTAGTCAGTTTAAAGAAGTATTGCTTCTTTAAAGAAAGAGAGAGCAGAACCAGAACAATGTTTACACTTAATCATAGAATCACAGAATAGTTAGGGTTGGAAAGGACCTTAAGATCATCTAGTTCCAATCCCCCCTGCCATGGGCAGGGACACCTCACACTAAACTATGTCACCTAAGGCTCTGTGCAACTTGGCCTTGAACACCGCCAGGAATGGAGCATTCACAACCTCCCTGGGCAACCCATTCCAGTGCCTCACCACCCCCACAGTAAAGAATTTCTTCCTTATATAGAATCTAAACTTCTCCTGTTTAAGTTTGAACCCGTTACCCCTTGTCCTGTCACTACAGTCCCTAATGAAGAGTCCATCCCCAGCATCCCTATTAGGCCTCCTTCAGATACTGGAAGGCTGCTATGAGGTCTCCACGCAGCCTTCTCTTCTCCAGGCTGAACAGCCCCAACTTTCTCAGCCTGTCTTCATACGGGAGGTGCTCCAGTCCCCTGATCATCCTCGTGGCCTCCTCTGGACTTGTTCCAACAGTTCCATGTCCTTTTTATGTTGAGGACACCAGAACTGCACACAATACTTCGAGTGAGGTCTCACGAGAGCAGAGTATAGGGGCAGGATCACCTCCTTCGACCTGCTGGTCACGCTCCTTTTGATGCAGCCCAGGATATGGTTGGCTTCCTGGGCTGTGAGTGCACACTCCTGGCCCATGTTAGGTTTTTAATCTACCAACACCCCCAAGTCCACAGGGTTGCTCTGAATCTCTTCTCTGCCCAACCTGTAGCTGTGCCTGGGATTGCTCTGACCATAGTGAAGTTACTTTTAAAACTCAGATTCATTTTAAAAATATATTCGATTTTGAAGTTTTGGCAATCTGACTAGTCACAAGGTTTCTGTACTGATTGCAATTCCCTTCCTGCAACAGTTATTCATTTGGGAATATGATTGATGACTTATAAGAACGTTCAAGTCTCATATTATATTTAAGATTCAATAGTGATGTTTGCTTGTCTAGCTCTCTCATTACATTAAATAAAGCTGGGTAATGGCTACTGTCAAGTGCGAAGTTTTATTGTAAAATAACATCTAACATTTATTGTAAAATAGCATCTAGCTTATGTTTTCAGTGTTTTCAAGAAATTATATAAAAGTAGTGTGTCAGGATCTGGAGCTTGTGACAGTGTATTTTACCCATTATGTATGTAGTAACTTATTTACTGGAGGTTGTGAGTGCTCCATCCCTGGTGGTGTTCAAGGCCAGGTTGGATGAAGCCTTGTGTGGGATGGTTTAGTGTGAGGTGTCCCTGCCCATGGCAGGGGGGTTGGAACTAGATGATCTTGAGGTCCTTTCCAACCCTAACTATTCTATGATTCTACGATTCTATGAAATTACAGATATATGGACAGATTATTATGTTTTGAGTTTAGATATATTCTTTAAAGGCAGCAGATAAAGATCTTGGGAGGGCAAAGGGACATGGTTCAGTGTTCCTCCTCTTACATTATGTTCTGATTTGCAGCTTAAAACATTTCCAGTTGCTATAAATCTTTATAGTAAGCATACATCGGCGTATATTGTATGGTGATGAAAGCATTTTGCTGATTTATAGTAATGAAATACCTTTATTTGTGTTTCCTAAGTTTCACAACAGACATAAAACCATACCTCCTTCAATCTGGGCAGGTTTTTCCTAGAGTGTCCCAATGTTCACTACAGGTGCAAAAGTACAATAAGCACAACTAAATTTCTTTTTCACTAGCGCAGAATCTTCAGCAAGTCTTGGAGTCCAGAAAATGGCAGTTGAGCAGTTGTTGTGATTACTACTTCTATGTTATTTGAAGTAAAATTAGTTTTGTAGTTATAGGAAAACCCATTCTTTTAATGGATATTAGTAATTTACAGTCTGTTGTTTGTGTGTGTGGTTTTTGTTTGTTTGGCTGCATTTTTTTTCGTGCTGCCACCTTTTCTTGATAGTGGATTGAAATTCTGTTGTAAATAGGCATCATTCCATTGATGTTAGTGCTAGTTCAGGCATTTATACCTAAAGAGAATTTTATCCAATTAACTGTCAGTTTATAGCAATGTTCAGCGTATCCGGTAATGGTGTTTTCTGAATGCTGGCTGAGAATTGTTAATAGGAGCTGCATTATATAGCTAAATGCTTTCTGGTTTTGAATGCCTGAATGCCTCATTCAGATTATCTTTTACTCTTCATCAAAAATTAACAAATTACAATATAAACTCTCTGGACCATAAACCCCCTCCTTCCTTTGTTTGCACATCAGCTAATGCAGAGAAGTCCTGGCTTGTGGCTTGCAGGCAATTTAGTGTATATAAAAATAATAATACAATTAAATTCAACTTTAAAGTGAATAGATTATGTGCAGTCAGCATCCATAACGAGGGGCTTTGCCTCTATTAGATGTGTTAGGTGAAATGGTAGTTACTTTCATTTTATTAGAGTATTGCATTTCTCTTTCTTGAAATTTGCCTTCACACATTGCTTCCCATTCTGCTACTGCTGTTGAGGCAAAGCTAATGAAAAAGAACAAATGACAGTATACAGTGCAGATCCACAGAAACCTTAACTATTTGGCTTTGCCAAAATAAAAAGCACTGGCCTGTTATTGGAGTCTTAGTTTGCTCCCTTTTCTGATACCTGCCATTGTATGAGTGCTCTACCTTTTGAGTAGAGAGACCCTGGTGCTGATTTTTATGCTAATTTTACACATATTCACATAGGTTTGTTTGAGGTTTTTTTATTCAGGAAGATCTTGAACACCCTGGCTGTGTTCAAGGCCAGGTTGGACAGAGACTTGGGTGTCATGGTTTAGTGTGAAGTGTCCCTGCCCATGGCAGGTGGGTTGGAACTAGATGATCTTAAGGTCCTTTCCAACTCTAACTATTCTATGATTCTATGTGAGTAAGGAATGCCTCTGTGGATTATTTGTCCATTATCGGTCTGAGTTCCTTAGAATTACTACATTTCACACAGACTTCTCTAGAATATCTAAGTCTTTCCAAACAAATGCTCATTGTCCCACGAAATGGATGATACAAGGGCACACCATCCATGTTACTGACATTTATGTTATTTACACATCAGGATTTGAATGTCATTCCAGTATTTTTCCCTTCTTTTCAGTTATTCCTCCTTAACATGGGGGCTATCCACACCTCCTTCATGGCATGGTTCATACACATTTCCAAAGTGAAGGCAGATGCAAATAAGGCTCTTTCTCAAAGGCAGAGTTTTAACCAGTCCCCTGCTTTTGCATAATGCAGGCCAAAAGGAGACAGACATCCTCTTTGATTGCACCACTTTTGTCTAGTAATACTCCATGTACCACAGTTCCTCAGCACATATGCGCCGTGTTTTATTCTGTGGCTAAAAGCAAGCACTGATGGGAACTGGAGGATTCTTATTTCTTGCTTGCATATAAAACCAAAGTCTTTTTTCCATCTCTGCAAGCAGTGAATTCTGACATAACAGCCTTCATTTGTTTTGTTACTGTAACAGCCTTAGTCTTGCTAAAAACATGTAGGATGCTGTTAGGAGGTGGGATCATCCACTGAGACCTTTCTCCTGTAAGGAATTTGCTGATGGTAAGATGCAGGATGGAAAGACTAAGATTCTGAACCACTGGCTCAGAGATAATCAGCAGGCAGATCAAAAACTTGAGGAATAAATTGGAGAACAGCAGCAGTATGCTGAGCTGTTATCAAAAGCCACGGACCCTGAATAAATGTTTCACAGGATAATGTCAAAGGCAAGGATCGTGTCACGTTTAAGAACATGTCCCAGATGGTTTCTCTGTACCACAAGTGCTAGATTTCAAATGCCTCTGTTTTTTTAAAATACTTCAATATAAAAATCGGTGAGGAGATTTTTACTCGTCCCATGATATTATGTTTGCCTTTTATTGAATGTGCCCAGGGAAAATATGGACTCGCTTGTCTTGCCTATTTGCATAGGAAATGTTCTCTGCTTGTGCTCGTTGTATGCTCCTATCTGTGGCAGTAAATTAATACCCAAAATCTTTGTTCTTCCACTAAATTGCTTTTTAGCCCCTTTTTTTGGCTTCACACTGCTACTTTAATAAGAGATATCTTCCTGTATATGTATTTATTGTAGTCTTAATATATCTCTGCATTCTATTAAAATCCACATAATGTTTGCCCCACAGCTGAGAAGAAACCAGATTACATTTTCTAAAATATTATGTCCTCTGGAGAGTTACTGCTCTGTGGGTGTATCTGTATGCATTGAACACTATTTACTGCTGTGGTATGGCCTGTGTATGGGGCCTGGGAAAAGGTTGTAATGCAGAAATTGTCTGTATATTTGCAGTGTATTTATTTCCTATTTGGGTATTATGAGGAGGAAAAGATTAATAATATGAATGTATTCTTTTTTTTCTAATTCTATTTTTTTAATCTCACAATAGTCATAGGAGAAGAATGGTAAATATTAGCTTTTCTCTTTTTTGCTAGCCATGCTATTCTTATGGCTTGGAGTGACTAATCTACTTCTTGATTATTTTGTTGATTTTTTTTATCTCTGAGTATGCTATCGGCATGGTCCAACAGACATCTCTGATGCGGGGCAAACAAAGAATGCTCTTCTTGTTGTTTCTGTTCCTAAACTGAGGGAATAGTTGGTGAACCAACCCAAATATTGTACCACCACTGAGCGCACAGCTCAGTCTCCTTGTACCACTGCTGCCTCTGCATCATGGCTGTGGGAGGCCATCAGGGAGGAGGAGGTGTGAAGCAGTGCAGAAAGAGGTGTTCCTCACACTCATCCTTGTCTGTCAAAACCTCAGAATAACTGGTCTCTGAGGAAGCAGGGCAGAAAAAGCCTGCCCTGAGCAGGTTCTAGTGTTTCTGAAGGGAAGAGTGAAACCATAGCAAACCTGAGGGAAAAGAGAAAGGGAAGGGGCATCATGTCAGGGAAAGGAGTTACTGTATTGTCTGCATGAAAGGAGAAGCAGCGCAGGTTCCTGAGGGGAGAGAAGGGATGGCTCCTGCAGTCCCCAGGCTCCCTATGGTTGCAGTGCTCACTCATAGCAGAGTGAGGGCTGCAGAGCCAGGACCTCACCCAAGCAGAGTGGAGACTGCTGCCTCCTAAAACTTGTTTTGTCAGGGTGCTTAGCCGAAAGCCCTGTTGCTGCTTACGAATTCTGTTATACACAATATTAAATACATTTTAAGGCAGCTACCATAGAGCTTGGAGGCTGAGAAGGAATCTTGTGAACACTTTCCATTCGTTTTTTATTTGTTACTGCTTTTGTTTTGCCCAAATATTCTTGTAGTTATAATCTCTTTCCTGAAACAATCCCCCAATGATCTTGTCCAGGGGTAGTGCATTGTAACAAGAAAATGGGCAGTCTTATAAGATCAGTATGTGCTGGTTTTATCAACAGTAATAATGACTGAATAATTCTCCTATTTCTCTAGCTCCCTAAATTTTAAATATTTCTCCCTGGATTTTAAATATTTTTAAGTACATGTGTGTTTCTTTTGGATATATTGTGATTGTATTATTTTTTAATATAGCATGAAACACTTCCATAACAAATTCAGACATTTTCTAGTTTAATGCAAAAATGGAAATAATAATAAGCCACACAGAGCTGTACAACAGAACTGAGTTCAATCACCCAAGTCAGCATGATCAGAAAGAAGGGTGAAATGCCAGACCTGCCATAACCCACTTCATTATGCCTCATTTTCACAGTGCTCACACAACGGTGGATGATCTTAAACATCATAATTGAAGAATTATGACTCAGGATGTTTTGCCCTAGGGCATAGTTTCAGCTTTTCCTGATGTGGCAAATAATGTTCCATGTCATTTTGTGTTAAGAAACACAGTAGCCATGCTCTGTGTTATGCATGGCTAGTTTTAAACTAAGAGCACACAATTGTCTGCACCATCAGGTTAAACTGCAGCCCTCCAAAACCACCTCTATGCAAAGCAGGCAGGTATTTAAGGAGACTTTCACATGTCCTGAGTCTGCTTGATGTCTGCAAACCTTTGCATCAAAGCCTTTTATATTTTTAGCAGAAATAGCAATATGCCCACAAGTAATGCCCAGGTTTTTGAGGTATTTGTGTCATCCTGGTGTGCAGGTTGGTTTGTTAATACAGTTAAGAATCGGACCTTTTATTAGAAATTGTACAGATATGTACCAAGGAACATTCTTTATTGAGCCACCTATATATACAGTACCATTGCTAATGGCATTTCTTTTGAACAAGTAAATTGACTTTGAGAAATGCAGCTGACACCATAGAATGCATGGCAAACAGTAAGGTTTTGCAGAGAGTTTTACTCTTTGAAAAGTAAATGTAATTTATGTCCAGGTGAAGTGCTGTCAGATGTCCTTTTTACAAATCATAAACTGTAGGTCCAGCCTCTATTTTTGCTTCATCTCAAAAATAAATGACATGCTCAGGGAGTGCTAGACCTCATCACATCACTGCTGGATTCTTCTGCACTGCTGATGAGTTTGCCAGTGGCAGCTGAGGTGACATTAAATGAGTTTGCTTCTGGAGAAGAAGTGCCTCAGGAGTGGAAACTATGAGAGCTGTTTCGTAGAGCTGACTCACAGCTGTCTATCTACAGTTTGCATGAAAAAGGGCCAAAATGTTGTCTGGAAAGACAAGATTAGCAAAAAAATCACAGAGTAAATTCAATAGACTGGGTGTCACCTCTCATGTTGGCTATGTCTTACTCCACGCAGTTCAGTTTTGTTTATATTGTACATAAAAATTTGTGTTATTCTTTGATGTTCATTAGGATCAGAAACATTTCTGAATGACTACAAAGGATATATAGAATGGGTAAAATCCTAGAAGTAGTGGCAGTGCTCCCTACACTAAATGTTTCTCGTTATTTGTTACTAAGGCTAAATAACATGTTTTTTTTTTTTCTAAAAGATTACTTTTACTAAATGTCAGGTTTGTATGTGAAGAGAGATGTTTTAGGGAAAAATTCTGAGTGGATGAAAAATTGAATGATTCTGTTTTGGGTCAGGTGAACATTGATCTCTGAAATGTTCGGAAGGCTGCTATACCTTCTGAAAGCTGTAATTTCAGGTAGTATGAAGTGCTGTTCTCCATCATCTTCTGTCCAGCTCCAAACCTGGGTTTCATCCAGGTACAGTCTCTTCCTGTGGGTCAGATGTCACAGTTCTGTACTGTGTAGAGCAAGCATGATTGATTCCCTCCATCCAAAAGAGTGCATTTCTATCTATCACACAGTAGCTGACTGGAGAGCTTGACCTTCCTACCCATGATCATGCACCACACAAGAACGTGTTATATGGTTTAGCTCTAGCTTTACCTCATCTTTGCACTTCGTTCTGTGTTGCTGAGTGACTTAACACTTCTTTTTGCAAAAGGGGAAACCAGCTTACAGTTATCTTGGCTTGTCTAGTAGACTGTAGCCAACATGTTTCTTCACTTGACTTTGCATCTGTATTACAAAGTACTGTTCACTCACCAAAGAAAGCCTAATATGCATTGGAATTAAATAGAATGCGTGATTTTGGGGATATCTCTATGTATGTAAATTGTTTGCATCCATTTTGTGTAAGTCTGACTTAATAAAAAAAAAGTCATGTTAAATATGTTAGACCTAGTTCAGTGTTTGAAAAATCCCATTTTACACTTTGGGGAAAAAAATAATGCCAGTATTGTGCCATACTTTCCTACTGGCAGTGGTAGTAAAGGCTGGTATAATTATTATATGTGCTGGTGTGGCCACTTATTAACTGTATCTGATAATAAGTTCCTACATACTGCAAATATTCCATGTATATTTTACATTAAGATGAATATAGAATCATAAAATAGTTAGGGTCGGAAAGGACTTTATGATCATTACCATTTTCTAAGTATAACAAATGCAAAATCTAGGTGGTGGATGAAAACATAAAAGGCAAGATTCTTATTCTATGAAATTTCACTGTGTTTTATTTACTTCTAAATGCTGGAGAGTGTTCTTTTATACAAATCCATCTAACTTGTTAAATATTTTGTGTTAATACTGAAGATAGATTGAACTGTAGAACAATATCCACAGGTCTCCATGTTGTCTATATGTGATTGAATGTAACTTAAAATTTATCAGAAAAACAAGTCAGAATTTATCATTAACTAAAAATGGGAACTAAAAAACAGGCATATCTTTCATTGATAAGATGTGAAATGCTATCATTTTTTTATCACATTAGCAATTACATTCTGTGAAGGTAATTACCAATAGAAGGTAAACACCTGAGAAAAAGAAATGTGATATTTCTGCAGCTTGCACTGAGCCTTTTCTTTGATTCTGCTTTTCATCATTAACTCTGTTCCTGGTGTACATAATTCTGGTTTAGCATATCTTGGACCTTGGCAGTCCGAGTGACACAAACTCTTACTATCAGTGTAGTTCTCACTATATGTTTCAAGTTTCATTTTCTGAAAATTAGGTGGGACATGATTAGGGAAGGACCTAATCTGCTGTGTACGTAACGTGGTTAGAATACAGGGACCTAAAAAGATGAACGAAATACTCTGCTGCAATAAGCCTTGAGTCATGGAATATAAATTAAGAAAAGAGGAATAAGTAGCTGGAGTGTTTACTGTACATGAATCTCTGTTCCCGTATCTGTGAATTCCAATGTTGTTTTTTTTTTCTCTGGACTAACTCAGGTACAAACACCGTTCACTTCTGACTCAAGCACCAAATCTTACTACAATCAAAAAAGCCAGAGTTTTTATAATAAACCGCTATTTTTAAATCCATGCTGGAACATACATAAACTGATTATCAGAAGTATTGCGTACTCAACAGGTCAATGAGACCTATTTTATTTTCAACATAGGAAGAGAGACTACATCTGAGAGTATATTTTAAATATTTTAGAAATGTTTGGATTTCTCAGAAAAAAACCCATGAGGACTCTGATACCAACTCTGTAATAGAGGAAAACAGTCTCTAAATGTTTTAATTGGTATAATCACTATGTTGGTATAATCAAATGGAAGACTGCATTTGTGAGATGTGATAGGTTCCACTTTAAAAGAAAATAATTAAATCTGCCACAAGTTTAATTTGTTTATTTTATTGGAGAACAGTTTATGGCACTTGCATTTAAAAAGCTGTGTTTAAAAAATCGTTGGTATCTTGCCTTTAAAGTTGCAGAGAATTAGGTCAAAATTTCCCTCCATCAGAGACTGAGAAACTCAGAAATTACTTTTACCTGTAGGACAGGAATGAATGCACATTAGTTTAAAGGCCAGTGAAATATAACTGCAAGCAAATCTTTACTGTTGAAATCATAAGATTCATTCATCAGAATTGAAATGGAAGAGAACCAAAATGCTGATAAATTATAAAGCAAGGCAAATATTCAAACCATTTTTTTCAAACATATTCATTTTTCTGATAAGGCTGTACTCTTACAATCAGTACAGGAGTATCCCTGTATGAAATAAATTTCCTAATGTTATAGTTGCCTGCATTTTGTGTTGGAACATGGACAAAGCAGTAAACATTTAACAGACATTTTGGAGTACATACATAGGGTAGATTTTTGTATTTGAATCATAGATATTGGCTTCATCCTAACTATAACTTCATACTAAATATATGTATTGTCGGAAAACAAAAATATTAAAACATTTCCTACTTCATCTGCATATCCAGAGCATGGTGAAGAAACTGTGGGAGACACTGGAATACTCTGCATTTTGAACTGTGTATAAGTTTGAAAAAATAATGTAGTCAATTACCAAATATAACCAAATTATTTGTCAGGACCTCTTTGTTGCTACTTGCCCAGGTATAAGTTCCTGTGTACTGACCCTCAAAAATGGTGATATAAGACATAATAGAATCATAGAATAGTTAGGGTTGGAAAGGACCTCAAGATCATCTAGTTCCAACCCCCCTGCCGTGGGCAGGGACACCTCACACTAAACCATCCCACACAAGGCTTCGTCCAACCTGGCCTTGAACACTGCCAGGGATGGAGCGTTCACAACCTCCCTGGGCAACCCATTCCAGCACCTCACCACCCTCACAGTAAAGAACTTCTTCCTTATATCCAATCTAAACTTAATAAAAGACATAGAGTAGCATGGGGCTATGTACATTCTTAATTTAGTAATGGTGAGTTTAATAATCCTCTGAGTGTGATTGTTCAATCTCCCTTTGCCTGTCATCAGAGTGTCTCTCTCTGCTGAAAGTTTTTCATGTTACCTTCTCCTAATACAAGTTACACATAAGAAAAATCACAACTGATTCTTTCAGACCTCTATTCCACCAATGCTAAGCTGCCAGTGTTGATTTCTGGTATGTGATTCCAAACTAGGCTTTCCAAATTAGTGCTCCACACTACGCCCCTCCTGCAGTTGGGGCATAAGGAATAGTTGAGCAACCAAAGCAAGATTTCTTAGTGGATGAAAAACTGCAAAACCCCACTGTATAATGTGATTCAGTATAACTAGGTGAGAAGGAGCATCTTTCTCATCTCTGATTGGTGCTAGCTGAGGCCATTGGGACCTGTTAGCAGTGGTCCCAATTCACAGTGCCAAATCTGATGAGTTTGGCTTAAGTACTGCCAAAAGCATCGAACACTGATAAAGTGTTCTCCACCAGTGCAGGGAGGCATTATGCAGAAGTTCCCCTATCGTATCATTGATAACTTCTGTACTCCATCTATTTATGTGTGTCAGGGAAGGATCAGAGAATTATTTCAGATCATCACACCCTACCACTGCTCTTGCACTGTCATTCAGTGGTGGTTCAGCTTACCTTTACTGACAGCATATCTGATATTTGTTTCACAGCGATGAGCTGCTTCCTCCACAGTGCACTAGACTTACCTGCTATCATTTGGTGTATTGAACCTGTGCTAGATCTATGATGTTGAGAGTGATCCTTACCAAGAGACAAAGCCAGAAGCTTTGTTGGTCCTCAGTTAGGTGGGCGAGAGAATGTAAATGTATCTCTGCAGATATGAATATCCTTAATTCTTATGTGGTTTTGAAACATCTATTTAAGTAACAATAGATCATGTAAGCAAGACATAAAGTTTTCCATGTAATAATCAAGCAACCATGACAGCCCTAAGAAAATATAAACTTATGTTGAAGGGTTTGAGCATTACATATTAAAATGCTTCCCTCAATTCCAAATAAGTAGGGACAATTCATTAGCCAAATCATAACTGTCATGCTCTTTTTAAAGAGCCCCTGAGGGCTTTGTATGCACGGTGATAAATATAGGTCTGTTGAGGAAAAACATTGAGATGTGTGGCACCTTTGACTTGTAGATCATATCTTTGTTTCCTTTTGTCTCCCAATTAAGGATGTTGTTGGTTTGGAGGTTTTTTTTCTTGGTAAATAAATTTCAATTAATGAAATTCCAGCTGTCTCATACATTATGGTGGTGTAAATTTGAAACCATTTAGCAGATGCCTGTATAAAAATCCATTAACACATAGCAGGTTCCCTGACATTTTAAACCAATATGTCTCCAATATGATGGAACAAATAACAGAAAACAAGTCCACATTCTTGAAAGATTTGTGGCACTCTCTACTGCAGGTAAAAGATTCCTATGCAGAAAAGGGGATATTGTGGAAGAATATTAAAATGTCCTATGTTCTTAGTTTTGTAAGAGGAAAGTCATGAATGCAGTTTGTTGCATTCATTTGCTCTTTATACAAACTGAGACTCCATATAAAATGAGGAGCCAATTAAGATTCCAGGGAAGACAGCGCTGTCTCTAGTTTTTTACTTAGTATTTATCACTCCTAATCTCTGAAAATTAGTAGTTAAACATTCTGATAATTTGCTTGTCTCTAAGCATTTGTATATGATGCAATTATTGAAGTAACTCTAAGACTGCCATAAAAGACTATTAGTAATTCACTACTTGAAGTCCTACTAGCAAAGTCAAACTTGGGGAGGAAGTAAAGGAATGGGTAAAATGACCTTGGCTTGCTTACGCAATATTTGTTTTGGAAGTGGGCCATATGAGAGGAAAGCATGTAAGAGAGATACATAATGCCAGTATGCACAGAAACTATGATCGAAGAATATGGAAATATATTTTTGGAAGCCTGGTCATTCTGGTGAAGCAATCATTGCAATATGTGTATTTTTAAATGCTTACTTCGATTTGCCTGTGTAAAAGATGTTTTATTTAGGAGAAGCGGGTGACTATGCTATGTGGAAAACAGTCTTTGTTCTTTCAGTTTCATTCTTAATATTTATTGTGGTTGAAACAATAAAGCCGGCTTTTCATGCCTGTTGTGCAGACTTGCCACTATGCAGAGGGCTAACAAGGCCTGTTTTCTAGTTGAAACCATGTAAGCCTCTAAACTGCAATTTAGATGATGCACAGTGCTTGTGATCACATCCATAGCAAAAGGATGAGTTCTTAATATAAAATATTTTGTAAAGTGTTATCTGTGTAAGACTTCAGTGCCTTTCTGTGTTTCACTGTGATTTAAGTTATTGCATTGTCAGTGTCTTCAAATAACCATGGCAAATTCAAATTTAAATTCTGTCGGTCGGAAGGCAAGTTCTAACAGTTTACTGATAGTGATTTTCCTTTAAAATAGCTAACCTGTGTCCTAACCACATACAGTTACAATAGCATTCCAGTAGTGCAGTCATCTATTTTAAGGGTTTAACTGCAAAGGTAAATCACTGTGTAAGGTAGATGTATACAGTACAGTGTCTGTAGAAAGACAGTGACTGCAGGGCTACTGAAAGGATGTTTAGCACATTGCTTCCTTAAATGAGGAAGAAGGTTGTCAGATCAAAGCAAAAGAAAGAAACTAAATGTGGGTGGAAATCTTGACCCAGCCGAAGAGGCTGTCCAGAAAAGCCTACCACTCTTGTGCACCAAAAGTGCTGTGCTTCCCTTTGACTGTGTCATTGCTACAGTCCTGTACTTGGCTGTCCTCTCTGTTGTAAATTAGAATAGATGAAAGCTGTCAAGCCAAGTCAGTGATGGAGGCTAATTTGATGTGATATAATTGATGAACTCTAAATCGTCCCACTTCTCTCTCTTGAAACAGTCTAACTGGGGCTCAAAATGCCACAGTACTTTGATATACACTCTGTCACTTTTATGTTGAAAGTCTCAGTGTGGCAGCAGTGAGGGATTAACTTCACAGTATTTTTTTCTAATCTGTGGAGTATGTGCACACACAGACTGGTGCAAGCCCCTTTAGGAACACAACAATCCTTGTTTGCAGCTGGATTGTGCACAAAATTGTTATAAAGAGAGCAACAACTTGGTGTCTGCTGTTACAGATATTGCCAAGATAGTCGCTTGGAATTCATGTTGTGCTTCTTATTTCAGAACTGAATTTTAGACTATAGGATTAGGGTATTTAATGCTTGAAGGCTCTCTATTTCTGAAATTCTGATGTAGCTTAAATATTGCAGGAGCTTATGCAGGTTCTAGTCCCTGCTGTAGCTGTGGCTTAGTAGGTAGCAGTTCAACTCTTAAAATAATTCTCCATTAAAATGTTACAAGCTTCAGGCTTCCTTATCTCAGTAATTTCGTGTTATTCATACTTTCCTGTTCAAGATACTTGCACTGAGAGCAAACCGCCTTGGTTTCTTGGAAACATAAGGGATTGTCAGTGGCCTTACTTTCTTAGTTCTATAGGAGTGCAAAGCTTTGCAATTAACTTACTGTTCTAATATTCTTGAGCAACCACTATTAAAAGCTGTGACATCTCACGTCTGCTAAATCAGTTGTTTCAAACTTAGAATCCCATGAAAAAAGAAGAACCGCTTTAATCCACATTATTACTCTGATCAGATAGTAGAACTGCATCTGTTTCAAAGCCGTTTGCCTCCCTGCACAAAATGAGTTTGGCTGTGACCACATGCCATTCCCACTAGCAGTGTGTGCCAAATTCTTGCTGACCTGAATGTACTAGGTATGGTGAACAAATCAGTGAAGTCTGGAATATTTCTTTGGACAAGCACCCAGATTTCAGATCAGTATCCTAGTTTTATGTTGATTAGCTAAAACCCTTCTCACAAGTAGATAGGATTTGTTGTAAGGATTTTCTGTACAGACTTTTCCACACTTCATGATCCTGACTATAGCTTAAAACTATAGCTTTACTAGTAATTGTGTTGTTGATGTGAAAAATACTGTTTTAGAGCTTCTGGATGATGCAGTTGTACTAAAAAAGCTGTCAGTGGCAGGATGAGCCTCATTTTTAAATAAAAAGGGAGGGTGGTAGCTAAGTAACACTGGCTCACCTTTTGTAAGGATTGTCTAGAAGAGCTTTACTCACCCAGGACGGTAGCACAAGGTATTGTGGCATGCTTGTGACAGCAAAGCTAATCAGCTCCTTACACTGAGGATCCACATAGATCAGGCCATTTCCATCCATCCAAGCAGGACTACTGATAAGTGTACCTCTTTGCATGCTTGAAAGCATTTAACAGTGTCAGTCAGTCAGTCATGGTCCATCACCAGTTTACCTTCCCTAATGGTAATGTCATTTGTGCGTTAAGTAGCTTCTAAAGTACCACTTTAGACAGTTGTATAATTGGCAATGATGCTGCACTTAAAATGTTTCATTTACATTATCAATGTACCAGTAATCTGAAATTATAGATGGTTTTTAAGAATTAGAGGTAATAATAATGGCAAACTACCTTTGTTGGAGGACAGCCCAGTTTTCCTGCTCAGTATTTTTTATTTTTCTTCTGTCATAATTTTTTCACTTTATATGTTACAATTTAATTAAAGGTAGAAAGAAAATAGTGAAGAAAAGTAAATATAAACCTTAGATTCAATATAATCTTGAAAAAAATTCTTAAGGTTTTGATCATCTGAAGTCACTTTGTGGTGTAGGGACCAGGTATGTTTCAGAAACTTCCGCTTTTTCTAAATTGGCATAGCTTTAATTCAGTCATTATAATTTGGACCGCATGTTTTCACATCAGTTCACATAGGAGACAATTCCAGTGCCTTCCTTTTTTTGTTGTCCTGCAGGCTAAAAAAATGCATTGGCATTATTTGCAAATAAAATAAACTTACCCTGCACTTGAACCTCTCTTTAAAGTACTAGTATGTACACCCCATCTGACTTTGTCTGTGCTAGGAAAAGAATGTTTTAAAAGCACTTTAATTAAGGCTTCTTTAAAAAAGTAAAAAAGCTATGCAATATCAAACTGTAATGTAGAAAGGGAAAAGGGAAAGATATATCAAGTGGGCTTCTGCTGGGATCTGATCCTGGTGTAAGTGAGACTGCAAACATACTATAGGATGGAATTATAATCTGTACAAAAGATGGGAGAATCTGAAATAATTTGCTAAAAAGCTACAATTCCACAATTCTGTAATTGGTGAGTACATGATTCTGCACTGAGAAACAAGTAACCACCTGCAAAAAAAGGTAGGGGGAAATGGGCAATGAGCTTGGTAGAATATTCAGAAAATGAGGTGGGATGGTCATGAATCAGAAGTAAATGTAAGTCACCTTACTTCTGTTGTAGCAAAGATGTTAGCATAATATTATCAATCAACAAAAAGATCTGTAAGGCCTGCAAAGTGACCTTTCTATTCTGCTATGTAAGGTTTGGGGCCCCCCATTTTTGACACTTAGAGAGTACAGAAGGGAGCACTGAAAACAGGAGCAGGACTAGTGATATAGTACAGTTGAGAACATTAAAGGGAAACTTCAAATCTATGAAGAGCTCCTATAAAAGAGAAGAGTTTTGGATTTTGATGTTTTTTTCACTTGTAGACAGGGAATGCTCTTGACTGTAGACAGGACAAGAAGCAATTGGCTTAAATGTCAGCATGGAGATTTAATTTAGATTTTAGAAAAGACCTTTCCGGTACGAGGATCATCAGGCACTCGACTTCTGGGGTGACTGTGGAACCTCAGTCACTGGAGCTTTTTAAAGAAACTTATACATCTGCTAGAAGGATCATAATCACACTGCCACCTACCTTTATGTTGGCCCTTTATGTAGGACTGGTGTTGGTCCTTTATGTCGAGCTAATGCACAGAGGTGGACAAAGTGATCTCATGAGGTAACACTTAGACCCAGTTTCTTTCATTAGCCCATATATACTATCCTTGAAGCAAGAACAACCTGAAACTTTATTTGTGAGCTGGAAATTATAAGCTTGACATCTATTGTCTAAGGTGAGTAACTAAAGCTGTTTTTAACAGTTGTGATAATAATGGGTAATATTCATGATGCCTTATTTCAAAAGCAGTAGCTTAATGTTGAAAGGATACACCGAGATTTTGTTAATGTAAGGTAGTTTCCTAAGGTGTCTTTTCCATTTACAAAGATGGCACGTTTAAAGTACTACACTATCAGCGTTAGTAATTCTTTAGAGAAGACATTTTGAAAAGCATTCTTTATGTGGGACCACTGTAAATGAGGTAGTTCTAAAGAGTATTTTGCATAAGATGATACTTGAATCTCTCTCATATTCTGAAATAATTAATTTTAACACCTATATTAATGTGTTCATTTGTAAATAACTGCCCTTGGGCAAATACAGTCACATGTCTTATGTGGAAACATTTGAAGATACATAATTATTGGGTCTGGCTCTGTTTCTCTATACACAAAATTAGTTTGCAGAATAAGCATTTTTAGCAATTTTCTGTAAATTGAAAATGGCTTTTCTAGTTAACAGGAAAATAATCAGCAACTTGTGGAAAGGATTTTTTAAACCACTTGATAAGGAAGAAGTATGCAGTTCTGGGTTTAGTAAGGCCTACAGAAAGACTTAAGTACCTCTAGAGGAACCTTTAAAATGTTTATGGTTATGGGACTGTGTAAATATGCAGCATGGATTCATAGTGATCTAAGTGAAAGAGATAATAGATATTGTTTAGCACTTCTTAAGTTAAAAAACAGTGAATTGAATTTTGAGTATGTTTCTGATTCTTAGACACCAAATAATCTTCTATGCTAACATTTATCTTTAGGGGAAAATTCTGAAGGATTGATCAAAATTTATTGTAATATGAGGTTCCATAAATTACTGGCTAGTAAGCATAAACTAGGGTGCCATTTCCATTGTAATAAGCATATTGAGTGTTTTAAAGATGGGAATTCTGTTCTGGAGTCAGAGTTCCAAAAGCTAAAGTCATAGTAGATTCACATTTGCTCTTTGCTTGCTAATGTGCAGTACATTAAATGTCTGTTCCTTGGATCTAGCAACAAAATGACCTTTTCAGGGCTCATCTTTTTTTCTCATTTTTGATTTGTTCAAGGGAAATTACGGACGACTGGTATTTGGTTTCCAAAAGGGATACATAAAAACTTGACCTTTTGGAACTGTTATTTTTTGGGATGTGTACACTGTATTTTAAGTATGTCTTAGCTGTTGTTTGCTGGACTATGTCTAGTTTAAATAACCCTTCATTTTGTTCGGTATAAAGCTAGGACAAGAAGTATAACTCCTCTCATTTTTTTCCCATGATAGACCTTTGCACACACCTGAGAGCGCTTTTTCTTCAGGCAATTTTAAGAGAAAGTGGCATGGAATAGGCCCTGTTATCTTAGGAAGTTTTGTAGAGTCTATTCTGCAGTGCAAATAGCATGTCATGCTATGTCCATCATTGTAATATCTCATTGCCTACCTGAAGGCACTCTTGTGTCAGAGCACTTTTCGCTTAACAGAGTGGGAAATGAGGCACAGGGAAAGAAAGTGCCAGGATTATTTAGGAAGTTCATGATGGAGAGAATGAATGAATCTTGATTGTCAGACAGCTGTCATAAGTATGGTTATTTATGCTACTTGGTTCCATAAACTTTTGTCCAGCTCTTAAATTCACTGTATCTCCTGCAGTTACATGCAATGTTGAGCTTACTTAACCTAAAAAACAGCCAATGAATGGCATTCCTCAAGGGTCGGTATTAGAACTGGCACTGTTCAAGGGCTTTGTCAGTAACATGGACTGGGTTGAGTGCACCTTAAGCAAATTTACTGATGACACCAAGCTGTGTGGTGCTGTTGACAGGTTGGAGGGAAGGGATGCCATCCTGAGGGACCTGGACAGATTTGAGAGATGGGCCTGTGTGAACCTTATGAAGGTCAACAAGGCCAAGTGCAAGGTACTGCACATGGGTCAGGGCAGTCCCAAGTTCAAACACAGGCTTGGCAGAGACTGGATTCAGAGCAGCCCTGAGAAGAACTCGGGGATGTTGGTTGAGAAACTGGACATGAGCTGCTTCAGTGTGCACTCGCAGGCCAGAAACCAACCGTATCCTGGGCTGCATCAAAAGGAACGTGCCCAGCAGGTCAAGGGAGGTGATTCTCCCGCTGCACCCCACTCTGCTGAGACTACACCTGCAGTCCTGCGTCCAGCTCTGGGGCCCCCAAAATAAGAAGGATGTGGAGTTGTTGGAACAAGTCCAGAGGAGGTCACAAAGCTGATCAGACGACTGGAGCAGCTCTGCTTTGAAGACAGGCTGAGAGTTGTGGGTGTTTAGCCTGGAGAAGGAAAGGCTCCAGGGAGACCTTTGAGCAGCTTCCAGTGCCTAAAGTGGCCAACAAGAAAGCTGGAGAGGGACTTTTTACTGGAGCAAATAGTGACAGGACAAGGGGGAATGGCTTTAACCTAAAAGACGGTAGATTTAGATTAGATATTAGGAGGAAATTCTTCCCTGTGAGGGTGCTGAGGCATTGGCACAGGTTGCCCAGAGAAGCTGTGGCTGCCCCATCCATGGCAGCATTCAAGGCCAGGCTGGAAGTGGCTTCAGCAACCTGGTCTAGTGGAAGGTGTCCCTGCCTGTGGCAGGGGGTTGGAACTGGATGAACTTTAAGGCCCCTTCAAACCCAAACCATTCTGAGATTCTATGATAAAATAGTTTAATGACTATAATATGCCTTACCAGTGAAATCAGCTGATTTGGAAATTAACCAAGTCAAATAGGTTATTCAACATGCAAATGAGAAATTGCTCTCCTTTCTAGCTATGTAAATAGCTAATTTAATTTGAAGAGATTTATAACACCAGGAGTTACAATGAGAAAAGTTAAGGAAAGCAATCTTTCTCTTGTGCAAATTAAAGCAGATAATCAGAGCTTCATTGAAATATCACTATGTATAATTCAGTTTGAGAATCAGAATTTGAGATTTTTGAAGATAATTAAATTACATTTATAACTAAAATGTCTGTGTTCCACTCAGATGTGTGTAGTCATTTAAACCCTACTAAGTTGCTTCTGTTGATTAGATAACGGCAATAGGAAACCTCAAGGTCTGTCCATCTGCAGGGCTGTCCATTTACATAAATACTTCATTTTTTTAACCCCTGGCATTTGTCAAATGCAATGTGATTGGAAATTAGTTGATACCACTCTGCAGGAGTTTTTGTCATTTTTCCTCATTGCAAACACTTTTCCCATAAATCTCAGATTCAGTGCAGGGCATTGTTAACAGTTCTGTTGTAGCCTTTTGATGTTATTTACATCAGCAGCTGACAGCACAGAAACAGGAGAGGAGGAGACCAAGCTGTAACTGCAGACAAGTCAGGGCTGGGTGATGAATAAAGAGAATATGAATTTCAGATTAGACATTGGAAAGCCTTTGTCTCTAGGAGAGTAGCGCAGCACTGGATGGGACAGCAGTGATTGCAGAATTACTGTTCTTTGCTGTTTTGAATACTCACCTTGACAAGGTCCTGGATGGCCTGGTGCAATGTCTAGGAAAATACAAAACAAAATCTAAGATGTGAAGGAAGAAAATCTAGAAAAGTTAGACAGTTGTTGCTGTTAAAGTAATAGGCAACCTTTCAACTGTGCCATATCCTTCCTCATTTCTGACATAGTGTACTGAGACTGTCTGGCTCTGAACAGCCAAAAGGGAAACCTTTTTATTCTGTTGGTCAGAAGTCTTCCCAACATTTTTACAAGCATTTGTCACCTCCTATCCCTTTCCTAGCTTCCAAGCTGCCCCATGAACTTGGGCATTCACACTTACCTGTGCATGCTTTACAGCACATTCAAACATTGTACATTGCTTGCCAGTGGGCTAAATCAGCCCATAAAGGTGCCAAACAGCTACAGAGGGATCTTTCAAAGGATTTTTCTGTTCATTATGTCACTAAAATGGTTTCCTCCTTTTCATCTATCCCTGTCTATCAGTCCCTCAAGAATGTCTGTTGCTGTATAACAAAGAGAAAGTACAACTGTCCTAGTTCCTAACATCTCTTGTACTTTATTAGACTTTTTTCAATTAGGGCTTTTCTAGGACACTTATGATGGAAGGTGAAGAGAACAGCATAGAAAAAGCAGTGCTAGTCAGAAGAACAGTATCCTGTTCCACATGAGAGACCAAGTCTTAAAAAAAAAAAGTCTTCTAAATAGGAAAAGAAGCAAAATGATAATGCTTCCCAAAATACAAAAGACTTGAAAAAAGTCAGCCTGAGATTGTTGAAACATTGTATTCTGTTAATGTTAAATCAGTGTAATATGCATTTTGCACTGAGTGTTTTGTTGTACCTGAATAAATTATGGGCATTAAAATATTTTGAAAATAAGTCTAAATGTTATCAAATGAAAAAAAAATTGAGATATTTGTACTTAAATATGAATTTTGCAACAGAGTCATTTTCTTATAAAACATTATGCAAGATGCTATGGAATATTTCAATTCACTCCGAGCTGCATTGATTAGGGAACTATCCCCCCTAAGGATTTTTTTGATCAATGGTAAAATTCAGTTGCTTCCCCAGGCAAGTACATTCCTGTGATATACTTTGAGATGGGGAAGCAGGTACTATCTCAAAGGTACTTATTTGACTTGAAAGATTGACATAATTTATTGGTGAAGATGTCTACGTGTCTGTGGAAAATCAGGTACAATGTATATTTCCATGTCAAGGGACTAATCATGCTAAAATGCATTGTTTTTTTAAGAAATGTTTTCAAATTATATAGGTTTTGAGTGAGAAATTGAACTAACTTGTAGGATGCTAACATCTTACTATTCTTTGCTGATGAGAAATGTAATTCTATATTTTATGTGAAAAATTCCTTAACGGGGTATAAATTAATACGTTGTGATTGCTGCAAAATAATAAAGATTACTAAAATCTAATCTTATCAATACTCTTGTACTTAATGAGATTTAAAATTATGGTTGTCCTTAAAATCAGAGGTCTGCACAGTCAGATAAATGGTCATTTAATTTCTCAGTCCTATGCTAAGAAAGTAATGTTTTGAATTTCCCATAGTTTCAAGTTAATATTTAAGCATATGCTTAATTCTGAATATTATAAATTAAATGTGTAACAGAATATTCAAATATTATATATTGATAATGTCCATCTCTTCTCCAAGTAAATATCCCTAATTACTAAAGTAGTATGTATTTAATTTTTGTTTGTATGATTTTTAAATGCAGTAAATTTTTTGTTATCTGAGTACGTAAGTAAAACCAGCATAGTTCCACTTTCCATTATCCCATGTTTATTGTACCTCCGTATGATGAAATTTATGTGGCTTTTTTAATCTCTTTGGCCACTGAGAAAAGGTAAGGGGAGGGGGTTTCACTCTTCTCACAGAATCTCAGAATGGTTTGGGTTTGAAGAGACCTTAAAGTTCGTCCAGTTCCAACCCCCTGTCACAGGCAGGGACACCTTCTGCTAGACCAGGTTGCTCCAAGCCCCATCCAACCTGGCCTTGAACACTGCCAGGGATGGGGCACCCACAGCTTCTCTGGGCAACCTATGCCAGTGTCTTTAGGAATTGCTTCCTAGTATCTAATTAAGTCTCCCCTCTTTCAGCTTAAAGCCATTTACCCTTGCCCTGTCACTATTTGCTCCAGTTAAAAGTCCCTCTCCAGCTTTCTTGTTGGCCCCTTTATGTACCGGAAGGCTGCTAGAAGGTCTCCCCCTGGCTTCCTTTTCCCTAGTTGCATGCATCTAGGCTTCAAAATACCCATGTTCAAAGAGTTTCCCTGTTTCTTGGCCTACAAGTGGATTACAGGAATTTGCCCCGTGTGTGACTGGAGCACAGGGTATAACACCTGAATGCCACCTGCCATGCGATAATCTAACTCACAAGGTTTTCTGTAACTGGAACTTTGCCTTTGTCCCAGTCTTGATACACGGACAATTGCAAATGGTGGAGCTAGTGACCTTTTCCAGCCACAAAGCTAATTTTAAACACCATAATATCTTTCTGTATTTCTTCCTGATTGCATCTTATTTTTCCTGTTCTGCATGTTACAGGGAGCTTTAAAATGCTGGAACAGAAAAAAGCCATAGTAGTGCTCCATCAGAGTGGAGCACTTTGATGTGCAAGTGCTCAGCTGCCAGACTCTGCAGTGTTTCATGTGCAGCTGAACATTTTAAACTTTTCATTCTTGTTTACAGAGCTAATTAAAAATCTTCATAGCGCTCTTCTCAAGCAGTATCAAAATCACAGTGACCGCCTTGTGAATGAAAAGGTTTTACTGAATGCATGACCTGGAGCAGAGGTGAAGAAACCTACTAGCCTTAAAAAAACACAGAGCGTATCAAACATACATTCCCTTATAGTCTGCACTAAGTAAATCTTCTAAATAATTGTTTGTGCATTTGGAGTGTAGGTAATTCTGCTCATTTAAGTGCTTTCCCCAAGCAATTCTATTTGTTTAAAACAACGTTTGGTTTCCCATTAAAAAGTAAGCATTAGCCAATAGACTTACAATACTGTAATGAGTTCCATGTGGCAGGAATGCACTAACAACATTGTTTTCTTTATTTTTTGTTAGGTTTTGGGTTTTGGTTTGTTTTTAAGAAGGAAAGCAGCTACATACACTAAATTTTAGCCTTTAGTGACTTGGTATTTTCTGCTTAAAATTTCTTTGTCAAGTTGTTGGTAAGACTGGAGGGTCATAGTAGTTCTTTCTTGCTGTAAAATCTGTGAATATATTGTACTGATGCAAATCAGTACTGATGTAAATCAGTATACAGAGATCAGCAGTTTCATTTTTAAAAACATAAATTTTAACCATCTAGATATTCATACTAGGCTTTTATTTATGCTGAATATAAAACATGCAGTTTCACACACAGGCATTATCAACTATCCTTTTGGTATAATATAATGGGAGCCCATTTGTACAGGTGCTTGCTGACAAATACACTGCATGTTTGTAAAAAGCAAACTTTAAGAATGTACTGGATATGCTTTAGGAGATTACTATGGTGTTTTGATTTTAACATTACGAGTGCTTGTTTAGATTTCTACATACAATCTTAAAATGCAAGTCAAGAACAAATGTATGAGAAGTGTTGCAAAATGAGCTTTGTTCTTTGTAACAGACCTTAAATCAAGAATGTTTATTATGAAGCTGTCAGCAAATATTTGCTTGCATACCTTTTATTATTTCAAAGTCTTTTATGAACAGTACGTCACAGTGCTAGTGTAATTTACTTTCAAATACCAATTTCTACTGTTTTAAGCTTTCCAGAGACATAATAAAGGAAATTAATCTTAGATCTTTTGTAATAAAACATTTTTGCAAGCATTTTGTGTTTTCAAGATGCTATGACATCCTGTTCAGTTGAAGAAGCGCACGACTTTAATTGTACGACTCATTCACTTTAAATATTTCATAATGCTTTTATTAGTTGCGTAGAACCACTGAAGTAAGATCTGTAATATCTAGTGCTGGTCATCATTTTTATTCATCATGGTTTAATAAGCATTATAATTACAGATTGAGGAAGAAATATGAGTTAGCTTTGTGGTTTTCCTTGGGACTTCTGTACGCACGAGTATGATTGGAAGGGATTATACAAGCTCTGTGAGCATAGCTGATTGCATTTAAATACACTGATGCAGTCTCCCCAGTCCTGACACATTATTCTTCATCTCTAAGTAACTGCAGAAAAGATAATGCATAAAATTATGAGTCCTGACACTATTAACTCCATCTGGCTTAGTAGTGAAGTATGAAAATTTGAAGGCCAAGTGGACTTGTTCTTGGCAGGTGTTGTAATGCATGCATTGCCGGTGGAATTAGACTTCAGCTATTTTTTCCAACTGTTTCCCATGTTTGCTTGCAACTTGCACAAATAGCAAAGTTATTTAGAGTGAACAGTCAGTTAGGGAAGCTTTCATTTGGAGATTTCATCAGAGTTCAAGCTGCAAGACCATTAGTAGACAACGTAAGCCCTCTGGGCTCAGTTTTCGAGTAAACATAGATGATGAAAATTTAGTATAACTTTCTCCCTTTAATGTTACAAATATGACTGTTTGCATGCTATTTGCATTCCTATGTTATAATGGGAGGTATGGTAGGGCAGACTAATATCTGGTGCATTTTTTAATGTTTTGTTAAAACATCATTTTTTCCTCATCAGCAACTTATGCGGGAGCGACAGCAGATGGCCAGCCGCCCCTTTGCTTCTGTCGATGTAGCACTGGAAGTAGGAGCTGAGCAAACAGACTTTCTACGAGGGCCATTAGAGGTAGGAACAGTGGTGCTGACAAGGGACCATTGTGATTTGCATATTTACATTGCTAGTCTCATCTGCATCTGCTTCTGAAACCAAGCAGCGTCTGATTACCTGGAGCTGACAAGTCTCAGCTATGTATGTTATGCCATTTTCAAGGCGCAGTTTTAATAGCATGGCATGAGCTGTTATCAAAAGCCACTGGAGAATCTATTAGCTTGCGCTGGAGTGACAGCTCACCTGGCAGTCCTTCCGTGATGGATGTGAGCTGAAGGAATGCAAGGCATAGGCATTAAGAAGGATGCAAACCTCATGTACAGTCCTTCAAGTACACAGTACCCCTAGTTAACATCCATCTTAATTAACAGAGATTGCAGCAAACAAACAAACAAATTAATAAAGCGGCTGTGGGTTGAATTTCAGTGTTGGGCTTTTCATGCACAGGTTTAAAGAATACAGAGTATATTGCATAGTTTTGTTAGTAGATAATGGCTACATTACTGCATTCTTTTATTGTAATTGCAGTACATTGGAAAAGAAATAATAATATGCAAAGCAATGTGATATTGGAGTAGTGTAATAATGCATGAAATGGATTCTGGAAGTTTCACCTGAAAATAGACGGAGAATTACAATATGTGGATAATAATAAATATCTAATCTAGGTTGGGCTTTTGGTAGATCATAATCCTTTATTCCTTTACTTTTATTTACAATATTGTGTTTACAGTTATTACTTTATCTGATTTGTGGTGGGACCTGGCAATGAGATCTGATAGCTCTGCAATCTTTCAGGATTGTACTTTTCACTTCTGCCAATTCCTCTTAAATTCAAAGCTTCTCCTACTTTTCTCAATAGCCTCTTTCAACGGAAGATTAAATACACTCTATCAAATCTCTAAGGTTCCTGGAGAAGTGAGCAATGTGAAAAACAGATTCATAGCAGAAAGAAAAAGAATCAATTCTTGAGTACTTACAAATTGAGGTTCTCTGTCCTGCTATTGTATGGGAAGCAGTCGCAATTGTTCTTGCTGGCATAATTTAAGTACTTGGAATAGATAGTGAATAAAAATTCCATATCTCTTTAAAGAAGCATTGTTATTTTCTAACCAAATACTAGAACCTCCACATTCTTCACCAATATCACTATATTTCTGTCTGTTTTTATCTTGGAACAGAAGGCCTCTCCAGCTCCCCAGGCTGAGGGCACATTACACTGTAGTTAAAAGTTAACTCTTTTTGAATGTGATTTCATTGTTTCATCTGGGAATGTTGTCTTTTCAGAGGGAAGCAATGAGTGGGAGCTGAGGCATCCAAACTCTTAATTCTGTACATACTGATTATTTAATTAAACTTTAGAAGTAAACATCACAAGTTAATTACCACATTTTCTTTTCTTATACCTGTTATTTAGCACTCAAAGACGTAGATGCTAAAATATTTTAATTATATTTTACAGGGGCTTTTTAGCTTTTTCTTCTAGCCTAGCATTTTCTAGTAATTGTTTAGCATTCAATTTGCGTAGTGTTTTTCCTAATGAATACATAGTTATACACAGAATTAAGTTCATTCAAAGTTTCCTTGGAATTGCGATATGCTGATCTATATCAAAACAAAGCATTGTGCTGAGGATTAAATGAATGTGATTAAAGCATTGATCATCCTTTAATGTATATTCTTTAAGAAAGAGCTATATTAATCATCTATTCCCAGTCTATGTTCAGTTTCCAAAAGGACACTAAAAGCTGTAGTAGCTATTCTGTTCTTCATTCTCAGCTCTCTTTCAGACTGTAGGGAATTTGGGTCATACATGCATTTCCAGGGTGCAATGATTAAACAATAGGATAGTATGAAGTAGCTGTAACTTCATTTTGTTGTATTTAGAATCATGAAATTATTTTAATGATCCTGTGATGCCTGATGCCCACTGGGATCTTTAAAAATTGGACATCTTTTGGTAAAAATGAGGAATATACAGTAACTCTCTTCAAAATGTTCCCACTGGCATTGTGAAGATGTTCTACTGATATACCAGGAGTTCCAGTTTTAATGTTGGAGGGCTGCATTCCCTCAGCTCACACTTTTATTGACATTGTATTACTCATTTATACTTTGGACATTGTTGGTATACTTTTATTGACAATGTAATAACTCCAGCACTTCCAGTGGCAGTGTATTGATCCATGGGTCCTTTAGGCACATGTCTTTGAACTCTTCCAGATATTACTACAAGATTCCCATTCAACTGCATCATAAGACTGCTGTTCATTGATGTCATCTTGCTTACATTGCTTTGTGCAGCCGGTGTCCTAAATTAATACTGATGGTCTGGTACATATCAGTATTCATACGATTATCTACAGTATGCCATTTGGTTAGCTTTTGGTTTATTATTTGCATTTATTTGTAAATATCTAGAGCAACTGTTTTGCTGTACAGTTTTAGTGTGCAGTAGTAAGTCACATTTTACCCAGTGTTTGGAAAGCATATCTAAGAAAATAAGAGTATGAATAGTGTACTTAAAATGATGGCCTATTTTAGATACTTATGACACAACGGATATATTTGGGTCTATTTGCAGTCAGCAGCAATTTGCAACAGATTAAAATAAAATACTGAAAGCATTACAGGAGAGAGTTGAATCTGTTATTTTGGGCTCTTTCTGCTTTGGAGTCTTTACCAGCCAGTCTATCTTTCTTAATGTTTTGCCAACAAAATGACAGTACCTTGATATTAACTCCTTCAAAAAACTTTAACCTGCATCATACTGTTCCTGTTTCCTGCTGTCTGAGTGGGTTTTCAGTCACTGACAATAGCCTTTGCTCTTCCCAATTAAACCATATTATTCATCAACCTTTTAACCTCCTCAGGCTACTTTTCTGTGTAACTGAATCACAACATGACACTAACAAGTCTCATCTTGTCATCCATCCTGTCATGTTGGCCTTACATCAACTATTAAATATCTTATTGTCAGCTTAAACTTAACACAGAAGAAATCAAACTTAGTTTTTCGTTTGTGCTCCTTCCCTTTTGGTATCAATCACTGTCTTGCTAATGATATTGACAGCATCATAGTATCCTAATTCTAAATCTGTGAAGTAATACCTACTCCTGCTGTGTCATGATATTCATGATACTAATTTTGTGCACAATTATCCTATTATACTGATTATACCAATGCTAGCATTTATTTGCATCTTTATCTGCTTCCATTGCTTTCCCTACTTCAAAGTGGTGAAATCTGTATAAGTTCTTACAGGAGAAGGTGAGGATGGAGGCAGGCCACCTCTCACTCTTCTTCCCTCCCTCTTGGGAGGGACAAGAGCAGGCAGTGAACCTATGGATCCCAAGAAAGAAACAGGGGAGGCTACAGTGAAATGACTCCTAAGGTCCCCTTGTTAGCAGTTTCACATAGCACACAGGCTGTTAGGAGCAGAGCAAGAGAACACCAGAAGCACCCTGTCCAGAGAGTTTGAGAATATTGTGATAATTTTTGATACCACCTTAATTTTTTCAATGCCAGAATCAGAAAAAAATGAGATAGCATCATAGATCAATAGATACAATGCTTTCTGACAGTCAGTGCCCTTAGTATTAAAAGTTTTTTTATTCCTTTCTTGTCTTTTTTTCTAGACATCTAAGTAATTTCCAGACCTGGTTGCTTTTTGCTGTTCAGTATTTCCCAAAAGCTAAATTGTTTAGGCTATCTTTGTATTCTAAGCCTCCTTTAGGCAACATTTTTTCCACTAAATATAACTCACTTTCGAAGAGTCACTTCCTCTGTGCTGCTGACGGTCATTTTACTTAATCTGTAGGTTAGGTGAAAACAAATATAAATGTGGTGGGTTTTTTTCTGTCCTGCTCTGCCTAGGTCCTGGGTATTTTTCAGCCCATTCAAAGCCCATGGATTTCTTTTGAAACAGGGACAGATTTTTTCTTTAGAGATAAGTTGGGCACTACTGTAAACTCTAATGATTGGTCATGCTAAGTCTCTGGACAGTAGCATCCACTATGCTACATCTGCCGGAGTAAAGACAGATGTGCTATTGCCTGCATAAGAACCAAGTGCAGATTTGCTCTTATGATGATCATCCATTTGATAACTTTGCAGTATTGGATATCTATTTTTTTGCAAATCGATGTTCTTTAACAATTATTTCTGCAGAAAAAAAATACAGTAAAGCTTTCAGTCATTTTCCATCAAGTTATTGAGTTTCCTGTAGAGTTGTCACAGACAGTAGATTGTTCTCTACTTCTGACAAAGTGAGATGATCTCAAGAATTTTGAATTTCAACTAAAATCCATCTTTGTTTTTCTAGCAAGCATTAAGTAATATGTATGGTACATTAATTAAGTTTTGAATTTCAGGCATCTCTGAGAAGTATGAAGCAAATATAAGCCATTTTTTCTCGTTTATTTAAGTAAAAGATTTGAAAGGTATGCACCGACACCAGTAGCTATCATTATAGCAAAAATGGCTATTGGAAATCAGAGTGACTTATTAAAACGCATGAAAGACCTATAGCAGGGGGTTGTGAGGTTTAGGTAGTTGAAATTTATACTAATCAGCTTCATTGCTGGTTTCTCCTGCCAATATGTCAGAACTTTTATCTTGATTTACAAATAAATGGAACGTAATCATTGTACAAAATTAAAGAAGGTCATATGCTTCATCAACATTACACCTGCGTTATTTTGATGACATAAAGTCTAATATCAAGGAACAGACTCTTCCCGACTGTGTTACAAGTCATCAGACTGCCCCTTGATATCCTAAGTTCCTAATTTTAGTCTTATTGTCAGAGGATAACTTCAGTCTCCTTGTGAGAAGTAAAGATTTATTTAAGATCATGATGAAATTGTCCCTAGAACTGTCATCTTGTTTCCAGTGACCAAAAGGCAATACACATATGGCAACAGGAGCTATCAAAGGCCATTATACTTGCACTTCTTTACTTAAAAGTCATGCTATATAATTTATATAGTTCCATGTGTTGCTCATGCAAGCTTTTTGGGGAGCTGAAGTTTGGGAACTTCGAGGAAGATACTAGTATATTAATTATTTCTTATAAATTCTGTTTTAAATATGATCAAATCTGATTAGCATTTATTGCTATAGTGGGATAAGTAGACATTATCCCACACTATCATGTGGGTAAACCAGACATTCCCCTGGATGGGGAAGGATAGTTTCACTGTTTAATCCATCTTTATCATGCTTAGTGCTGAGGAAGGTATGTTGCCAAGTGCAAGATACAGACTGAGCAAGTTTGGCCATGATCACACACAAAAAGTTTCAGGTTGTTCTGAATGATTCCAGGGATTACAAAAGCTGTAGCTGGATTCAAGCAAGCAGTTTAGACACCTACCCTGTTCTTTTTAATGTAATTCAGAAATGCAAGTTTCATTGGGGTTTTTTTTGTAATCTTCCCCTTCGAAGCCTTTGGATGTGCGTGCACTGAGTCGCTGTTTTTAGAACTCTCATCCCTGAGTCTAATTGTAGTTTTCATTACTTTTTTTTTCCCTAACAAAGTTTTGGGGATTTTTTTTTTCTTGGTTTTGTTTTTTTTTTTTTTTTTTAACCTCATGCTAATTCCAGATTTGGATTATCCATATTGTCCATGTGTTACATATGTAAGATAGATAAACTCTGCTTGGCAATGGAAGGGGCTTAACTAAGTACAGTGTCTCGCCTGTGGCAATGGAGCTCAAGGAGACCAAGAGAAGAAAGAGTTTAGTTGAGAACAATGTGAGCAATCGGATTTAGATAATATAAATACAAGGAAAAGTCAAGGAAATTGGAGTAGACTATTGAAAGGATTCAAAATAATAACCTGAAACATGCAAAAGGTTAGTAGCGATCAGAAGGGCAACAATCTTTTCTTTTGTGTGCACTATAGGCAGCAAGGGTGTAATGGATTTAAATTGTAGTAGAGGAGGTTTAGGCTGGATATCAGGAAAAGCTTCTCATAATAAAGCTGAACCACTGGAAGCAATTGCCTGGGGAGGTGATGGAATTTCTTCTATTGTAAGCTTTTTAGAGCAGGTTGGACAAACATTTCCCAGGTACCATGAATCATAGCTGCATTAGCTTCTCTCCTTTCAGCTCTGTCTTTATTATTATTTTGATTGCTGCCTAGCTCTTCCTTTTGCATGCTATCTGAAAATAGTCCATTTTTCTTGTTTGAACAGTTTAATTATCTTCACTGGACTATTATTTTTCTGTTACTGAATATTTCTGACCCTTCTCTTCACTTTTGCTGTAATCTTCATTGATTTATGTCCTCAGTTTTCTTGTAAGATCAGAAACTATGTCATCCTGACCCCTAGTTGCTCCATGACTGTAAGTCTGCCTAACATGATCTCCAATCCATTCTGAAATAGTTTCAATATTCTCCTTGAAGTCTGTGTTCATGATGTAATTATTTTTTGGCTTAACCAGTGCGTTACCATGTTTATAGCCTTTCAAAATCCATGCAGCATATACTGCTAGAGTTCAGAGAAACATAGTCAGATGATAAACCTGACTCTGAAGATAAGAATCTATATTGGATAACATTTTCTGTTTTTCTGTATTACTCAAAAGATCATGCTAAATTTGCTGTCCACTGCCTCAAGGACACCATTATCGTGTGCTACACTTTGACCTTGGTGGCTCACTACATTCTTCTCTGCCCACAGCCTCAGTCCTATTCAACTGGAAGACTTTCTCCTAAACTATTGAGTCACTTTATTTTGAATCCTACCTTCAAATCTTATTTTTCTTCTTTACAGAGTATTTATTCACCTTCGGTACCCTTTGGTGATAATGTGCGAGAGATGTTATATCAGATGTAAAATTAGCATTTGGTAGTTCTATTAAAGTGTTTACCTGAAAGCAGCAATATTTGGTTTGCAATATCTTCTTTGTTATATAATGAACCGTTTTTCAGAAATCAGATTTTTAGATTTCACATCATTTAATTCAGTGGTCATATACAATAGTGTAGCCCAATTAAATATCTTTACATTTGCATAAGAATTTTGTTGCTGCTCTTTAAATCTATGTCTAGCACTCTATGAACTCTGAGCCTGTGATATAGAACAAATACTTAAACTAGTTGCTCATGCATACTGGTCACAGCTATGATTTTTTTGTGTGTATGTATATTAACTCTATTCAATGTAAAGTGTATAGATGTTCAATTCCTTGCACAGAATCAAGTTAACAATATTTTGAGATATCTAAGTAACAGTTTTCTCTTTTAGCATATGGGTAATCTAAAAATAATCAGAGAGATGCTGCCTGGAGTAAGCCACATTGTTTTTTCATACAAACCAAATTTGTGTGTGTGTGTTTATTGCTAAAATATATACTAACACCTTAAAACTTGTTGATGTTTTGACAGAGTCCTTAACTTAAAGTTTTTAAAAATTCTAGTTTGGTTCTGGAATGTTTCCAGTCTCTAAATTCACAGAAAACACATTTTTAATCCCTGTTTGCTTGCTTATTTCTGTTGAGTTAGTTGACTTTCATGGCAAACAAACATTGTAAGAATGCCCTAAACATGATGTATAGAAAATTTGTCTATATGCAGGCTGATGCCCTAATGTTTCATGCTAACGAGAGTCAAGCCTCTGCTTATTTGCTTATGGGCTATGGATCTGTGAATTCACAATTAGTTCTGAAAACCTGATTTTTGAGCAGGTTTTTTGATAAAAATGTATCTTTCCACTTCACAAAATGCATTTGGCATGTGTACCACGTAATCAGATGACTACAGAAGTTGTTTGGATAGAAATATATGATTTGTGTTGCACAAAATTGCCAACAAATTTCATGCTCAATTGGAACAATTAGCAGGAATTTTGGCTGACTGGCTAAATGTAGGTGTTTCAGCGCTATTGGCACGCTCTGAATAGAAATTGTTAAATTACTGTATTACGCCTAGTTGCAAATTGAAAGTATCAAAATAAATATTCTGATTGTTTTAAAGCAGAAGTGTTTAGATGTGTCAGTAAATGTTATGAATAATAAGACTGTACATGTCCTATGTTCATATAAAATTTATAAATATAATTTTTCCAACATCCTATTTCATAAAGGTACAAAATTCAGTGAATGTAAACTAAAATATATATGTACGTACCTCTGGGATTGTCTTTGAACAAGGCTTGCTTATGGGAATCTTGCCTTTGGTTAGCAAATCCATGACAAAGAGATTTTTCCAGAATTGTTTAAAAACTGAACGTACCAAAGCATGGAAATAATTTTGCTATCACACTAACTAAAAGCACATAGACTGACATTTTTCTCTGTTTGATTGACTGGGCCTTTCTGTGCACCTGATTTGCACATGCCATTCTCTGACAGGCTGCTCTTTCTAGTTATATATATTTTCTTAGTATTTCTTTTGTGTTTAGATCAAAAATTATTTCTCATCTTGAAAGCAGGACATTTCTCACTTTAAAAGGAAAGGAGAAGAAGAAATACATACAGAAACTATAGTATTTCATCAGGTATTTCTCATGGTTCCAGGTGGAACTGGCTACTGTATAATCTTACGTAACATTTGGCAGCCTGTAAGTCCTTAACTTTGCTTCAGAGACATTACCTGCATGCCTGGCTCTGTACTTGAGTTTCATTTTTTTCCTGCCAACAACAACACATATTGAAACTGCAGCAGACAGGAGACGAAAGTACAGTCAGTGCCTTTGCTTTTCTTCACAGAACTTGATGACCTGCATGTATTGTTAGGTAATCTAATAGGTTATGCCAGTTTTCACTCAAGTTTTATCATTCTGTAACTTCTATCACACTAAATTTGAGTATGAAATAGGTATGAATTCATTGCATGGAAGGCAGTGCACCTGCCCTGGACAGCAGATACTTAAACCTCACCTAAGAGTCAGGGAGCCATCCAGTTTGCTTCCTTCCCAAGACTATTCTCAGCAGGCACTTTCCTACTGGTCTGTAGACTCGGCTTTCACAGTTACTGGCTAAGCTTTGCCTAAGTCCACATGAAAGACTAAAATATTGTCTCTGGTCAGGGCTACAACTAAACTGATTTTGAAGATGGTCACCTTTTGTGCAATAATATAGTGAGGATAGTACTTGTCCATGAGCTAAGAAACCACTGAGCCCAAGGGGGACTATACCTATATAGCCCTAGCCATCCTGTGGGAGCATACTCTTATTTTTACAGCTACAGAAGCGGATTGATCAGGTGATGAAAAGAAGAACAGACAAGAGGGAATCTGACTGCTTGGATAACCTGGACACTCCTCTGAAAGGGAAAAGTAGTAAAGTGTTCCCTGTGCGAGGATCCAGAGCTACAGATTTTGCTCTTCCCATCTCAGTGTCTAACTTCGGATCTACCTACTGTGCTTTTGGTATCACAGCTCTTGAATTTCTGGTTGCATGGTGGCTTAATTTCAAGAAAAAGGATGTATCGTGTTCAAATTTAGGTAGACCATAAAACCCCTGGACTCAGTAGAACCTGAAGCTGAGCTTTCTCCTTATTTGGATCACTCTTCTGATGTATTCTGCAAATTCAGGTCCCACTCAGTATATGTCCATCAGAGCTGGAGAAATTTAATGTAAGTGTGCTGCATAGCATTTCTTCTTGCTCCCAGTGTTCTCGAAGGAATCATGGAATGCTTTGAGTTGGAAAGAACCTTTAAAGGTCCAACCCCCCTGCAATAAGCAGGGACATCTTCATCTAAATCAGGTTGCCCATAGTCCCATCCAACCTGACCTTGAATGTATCCAGTGATGGAGCATCTGCCACCTCTCTGGGTAACCTGTTTCTGTGTTTCACGATCCTCATTGTAAAAAAATTCTTCCTCAAATCCAGCCTGAATCTCCTCTCTTTTAGTTTAAAACCGTTGCCCCTTGTCCCATCCCTACAGGCCCTATTAAAACTGTGTCTCCATCTTATAAGCCCTCTTTAAGTATTGAGAGGCCTTAAAGTCTGCTCAGAACCTTCTGTTTTCTAGGCTGAACAATCCCAACTCTCTCAGCCTTTCCTCAAAGGAGAGATGCTCCACCCTCTGATCGTTTTTGTGATCCTCCTCTGGACCCACTCCATCAGGTCCATGTCTTTCTGGTACTGAGGAAGAGGAGTCCTGTTTTCCCCCCTTCATATTGAGAGAGGCAGTTTTCATTTTTACACTGATTGTTTAGAACGGTATGGTAGTAATTACAGGCAGACTAGATCACTTCTTTGGTATGAGGAACCCAAGATGTCAAAAAGGCTATGAGGAGGCTGGGTTATAGAAGTTATAGGGCATGGATTCCATTCGCTGGCTTTAGGAAAATAGAGGTAGAAACATTGCATAAAGTGCAAGCTTCAGTATAATCTCAACAATGTTTTTTATTACAGAAAATACCATAATACTAGAATTTGAAAAATTAGTGGGCTCAGTCAGGACTGTAGGACCCAATGGTTTTATACTTTAATGGTCTTAAAGGAGCCATAATTTCTTTCAGAAATCAAATATTATCAATAGTATATGGCAGTAAAGTAGAAGCTGTAGTAAAGTGGACATTACAAAGGCAGTGAGGCTGCAGTGATATTAGGAAGATCACTAACTTTGTATCAGGGAAATATCTGAAAGAGGAAATCCTTTAAAAACTAAGGAGTATTTGTGATATGTGATCACTTCCAGTTATGAATATAGTGTATTCTACAAACCTATTAGAGCTTCCTATAACCAAGTCTGTAAAACATTATTGTTCATTAGTGTGAAGCAGTAAAGTTTTTAACAGATACGTATGAAATAAAATTTTGCTTTTTTCATCTTTAGTATATATTTATATTATTGGAATGCTATTTGAAGTAGAGTTTTGCCTTTCCAGGTGCTGCTCCTTATACTCTACCCTTGACAAGATGACCTTTTTCTTACCTTTGTTACCCAGCTTTCAATAAGAAACCGGGAAGTTTAAAGAGACACTTGCTGTCAGCTTCTTGTCTCAACTGTTTAGGGCTTTAAAAAAAGATGTATAAGTATTGAATCAGCTCAAGTTAATAAATAAAGTTATTCTGTTCCACAAACAAGTTACTGGCTATTAAAGAAAAAGCCACTGGGCTTTTGTAAAAGTAGACAAGCAATTTATTTTATATTGAGAAATTTTTCAAATTGTAGGAATCAGAAAGAATCCAATGTACCCTTCTGAACACACTTAAATACCAGTTTAGGTGCAGAAAAGAAGAACATTATCCAATGACTCACAAACATAATTTGTACTTTGCAACACAAAACACACAAGTGTAGGACACTCTTTAAGATCACCACTAAATATACCAAGAGGTGCTGACATGACTTTGGCAATGAGATCTAATGAGATCATTTTCCTTCTGGGCATATGGATGTGTAAAGTGCTTTTTTTTTTGCATGAAGAATATTTTAAAGAAAATCTATTACCATTTTGATATATAGAGAGACAGCTGAACATCAGAAATTGAATATGCATAAAAAACTCTCCAAAAACTACTGTTGTGCCCTCCTATGTACTTTCAGTTAGATTCTGTCATCACTCACTTGCTGAACTCAAGAAAAGCAGCATTGCACCAGGTCCAAATCCAGTACAACGTAAATCTGCTACAGCATCATTAAAACTAGACTAGTGAAATAGTATACTTAATCTGATGGATTTATTGAGAAATAGTGGATTTGTCTGTAATGTTAAATGCAGAGCAATTGCAGATACGTATTTAAAAAAAAAAATAATCTATTTTTCTCATTTCCCGATATAATTAAGTGGTAGAAGTAAATGCAAAGCACAATGTGGTTATGGTCTAGCAAACGTTTATAACCAGTTTGCTGCTATTTTGCAAAATAACTAGCTAAAGAAAATTTTAAATAAGCTTCTGTAACCAAGATTTCTGTCTTATTACTTACTTTTATTTATATAAGGATGCTGAGGGTGAAAAAGAAGTAAGAGGAAAACTGGAAGGGGTGAACAAACAAACAATATAAGACCCTGAAGGAAAGCAATAATTAATGTAAGGCCATACAGGAAGATGCTTTGATGCTTTGGGAGCAAAAACTATATATCCAGTATCTGAAGGGGGCCTACAAGGATGCTGGAGAGGGACTCTTCACTAGGGACTGTAGTGGCAGGACAAGGGGTTATGGGTTCAAACTTAAACAGGGGAAGTTTAGATTGGATATAAAGAAGAAGTTCTTTACTGTCAGGGTGGTGAGGCACTGGAATGGGTTGCCCAGGGAAGCTGTGAATGCTCCATCCCTGGCAGTGTTCAAGGCCAGGTTGGACAGAGCCTTGGGTGACATGGTTTAGTGTGAGATGTCCCTGCCAATGTTTGTAGATATATCTATATCTATATATATACTATATATCTATATATAGATATAAACAACAACTATATATCCATAAACCCACACAAAATACACATCAATAAAATGGCACACCTAATATGACCACTGAGTAATATGTTGATAAAGTTTGCCTTCAATCCAAACCATATTTCCCAAAGCCTAGATGTAGTGTTGCAATTTGCATATGCACTGCCTGTAGCCATTGATATTCACAACAGAACTTGGCATAAACCCAGTGCATTTAGTGTAGGAGTGCATGATGTCATGCTTTGTTTTGTTTAATGTATATGTTTTGGCATGTGAGAGAGGGCAAAGTCAGAGAAACTTTGTTTAGAATTTGGGATGAATGATAGGAAAGTTTGTTGAAAGTCTGCAGACGAAGTAATACTTCAAGAACATTACTTCCCTAACCCTGGGGAACCTACATCACCTGTAGTACTTGCAGCTGGTTTTGTTCCAAAAAGTTCCATTGTTCGAGATGACAAAAAAAAAAAAAGGCTTGATCACAGCCCCTTAGGCAGTTTTTTAGATGTGCTGTATTAGCCACTGCGTATGAGGATACCTCAAATTTGTGTTCCAAGGAAGGGCAGTACAAAAAGCAAAAGGCAGGTGTGATGTTTTTACAGAAATCTCTACAGTAGCCTTTGCTACTGAGGTGTAACCCATTACTCTGTTTCAGATAGTTTTTCAAATGGCTTAAAATGTTCAAGTATATCATAGAACTGTAGTTGCCCTGAGAGGTGATAATAGCACAATCAACTCATTATCATCCAGAATGTGGGGCAACAACTTTAAATCAACTGGGAAAGGCAGAAAGCATTATTCAGAAATGCTGCTTAAAGAGAGCTGGGACAGAATGAGAAATTCAAAAGCACTTCTATACAATGGGTTATAGTGATCATTGTTTGCTGTATCTTCTGTGTAATTATAAGTTCTTCTGAATGCTTTCCTCTGCTCACCTCTGCCTTGCCCATTTTTAACTCTAACCAGCTTGTTTTCATCAGTATGCAGATCTTCTCCAAGCACCATTCTGTTTCAGCATTAGGATCACTATGGCAGGCACTTCTGACAGAAAAATGCACCTATTTGCTAGCTGAGTATTTACAGCACGAGAAATCATCTTCTCATCAGCTGTGTCATGTTAGGAGACTGCATGTTAAACTGAAATCCAAATTTTTTTACTTACTGAATTTGAATTATGTGATAAATCTAATCTGTAGAAAACATCATTTATCATGCACAATAGAATAATAGATCATTTGTGTTGAAGGTACCTCTTGTAGTCATCTGCCAGTCAGAGAGACTGGGGATGAGCCAAACCCCTGAGCAGAAGTCAAGCCACTGTTGATCAGATTGCTTAGGGCCCTGTCCTGTGGTGTTTTGAATATTTCTAAGGATGGTGATTCCATGAACTCACTGGCCCCTGTTCAGATGTTTGACTACCCTCATTGCGAAAAGCCTTTTCCTGATACCTCATCAGAATCTCCCTTCTTGCAACTTCTTTCTGCTGCCTGTTGTCTTATCCCTTTGAGAAAAGCATGGCATAGTCAGCTCCAAGACTGAACAAATCCTGTACTGTCAGACTTCCCTCCTAACTTGTAGGCCACCTGTATCTCACAATTTTGTTTACAAAGATACCATGGGAGACTGTTTTGAGATTCTTGCTAAAATTCAAGGTTAACACCATCCACTGCTGCTGTCCACTGAGCCAGTCATACTATCACCAAAAGTAACCAGGTTGGTGAGACAAACCTTTACATTTTGGTACTTGCAACATGTACCTTGGTATACTATAGACAGAGCTTTTAAAAGAATGTGTTTAAATACTGGCAGTGCATGTGCAGTTGTAAAACACAGTTATGAGTTTGTGGCTGATGTATGGTGAGATGAGTTTAGTATTTTGGGGGGGGGGGTGTTTAGAGGGTTTGTGGTAAACTAGGCACAAGTCACAGGGTGACAAGACAGAAAGGGTTAATGAATATCCAACTCACAGGCTTTAATCAGCCTTCAGCTTTGACCAATTATTCAATTAGAAACAGCAGCTGTACAAGCTTAGATCCAAGTAAATACTTAATTTGCAGTCCCTTCTTGAAGGGGTTGATAGAGTTGTGCTGGGAGGTGCTGTAGGAAGAGCTCTGTGTGAAGAGTTGACCATGGAAAGCAGTCTGGAAACTGGGTGAGCTATGGAGAGAGCAAGCTCTTTTCTTTCTTCTTTAATGATGGGTGTCTTGGCTGGAGTTCAGTAAAGTTAAGATGAACTGTGCTAAAGCTGGTTTTTATGCTGCACAAATTGGCTATGCTATTTTAGTTCTTCAAAGAAGAAACAAAAGAAAAAGTAGATTTCAAATACCTATTGCTAAGAGTAAATGGGAAATATGTTTTCCTCTTTCATTTGCTCGGTTTTTCTGTTTTCTTCTTGGTAACATGTCAATCATAGTCTCTTATTTGTGTGCACCAGCTGCACTTTCAGAGAGCCCACTATTAAATATCATCTCTCTTCAGTAAATGCTAGTTTATTTTTATTTTTCCAGTATCCCTTCTGAAGCCTACTAGGTAGTCCAGGCAGATGTAACTTTTCTCCTTATTACATTTTCCATCTTCAGGAAATTACCTGGTTACTCTTCTTAATCCTCATAAAATTTCACTTAAAAAGATAGTACCTCCTTTTTAAAATAGGTGTGCTTATCTGATTCATTAAAAAGAATCCCTGCTACATCGTAAAGCCATCATCTTCTTTCAGTGATTTATTGACACATTGCAGTCCTTACAGTGTTTACACTGTATACTTTAGGTCTGCTAGTTTGCTAACAAATAGAATTGATATGTTCAAACATCTGAATAACATTAACTGCATCTTTTTACTGGCTCTGGTTGTCAACCAGAGATGATGAAATTGTATACTCTAAGGTGTAGTAGAGTGAGTCGTCCCAAATACCTTTCTCCTAAGCATGTTAGATCACTAAGCTATGTGAACAAAAGTGTCACTGCGTTAAAAGGGTGTTCTAATGGCTTTCACAATAGAGGTGGTCATTTTGTAGATCAATTCTTGACAGTTACACTATCATAGAATTTAAAAACAGAATTACTTTTGTGATTATTGTATTTGTACCTTGGGAGCAAACATGATCTAGAACAGCTTTGGGAAGTGAAGTGGTTATCTTCAGAAGTGAATCAGTAGCATTGCATACAAATACTTAAAGCAAAAGTGGCAAAGAGGTCTCTGCCCGTGGTAGGGGGCTTGGAACTGGATGATCTTGAGGTCCTTTCCAACCCTAACTATTCTATGGTTCTATGAATTATTTAAGCTACAAATTGAGAAATTGTCCTCTGTATGTGATCTGATGTTACTAATGTAAACCACTGTTCTGTAGATATTTTAATCTACAATGAATGTGATAATTTGTTAAGTGTTACTATCGGTACCCTTTTCCTCTGGATATTTCAGTGAAGACAGTGTATTGATAACTATGAGGTACATAGTGGATCTTCTAAAATTTGTATTCAGAAATTCACTATCACTAATTTAATGCAGTCATAAGCAACTTGAAGTCAGTGTGACACAAGAAATGATATTCAGCTGTCTCATAGCTAACAAATGACGCTAATTAGCCGTCTTTTAAGTAAAAGATAATACATCACAGATAAGAGTTCATATTTCATATAGTGCCCATTACCAGAGACGTAGGGCCAAATGAACATTCATGTTACAATCCTTTAAGCTCTTCTGTCACAGAATATATTATAAAAATGGTGCTCTGAAGTAAAGTTTTAAGACAGTGGAAACTTTGGGAAATTGAAGGCTTTAGTGAGCAGTCATGATTAGTATTTGCTTTGATAAGGACTAAGGGAATACTTAGGGCTTATGCATCGCTGTTGTGTTGTCTTCCCCACTGCTAATATGGGTATGGCAGTTTGGTTCACCTCTGGTCATTTCCACAGTGACTCAAACAGTACCAGCTTTCTTTTTAAAAAGACTACAAATAAGATAATTCTCAAGCATCTAAAAGTTTTTTGCTGCTTACAAAACCTAGTATGCATCACTAGCCCTATGATATGGGGACCTTGGACATGATCTGTGCAATGGGAATGCGGCTGCCTGCATTGAGTTGCGATCCAGATCTTTCACTTCCAAGATTACAATGGTCTGAGGTTCAGTAGCAAATAGCTGATTAATACTATAAAATATTTTGATCCACTCACCAAAACCAGGGAGTAGTTTGAGTAGCTGGTAAATAAAATTGATTCCATTTAACTGCCATAAATAAAAGGGTAGAAAGTTGAGAAATGGTGAGCAATGCAGTGAGTAAAAGCTGTGGCCTAAGCCAAATCCTGCCCATTGCAGTAGCTGGAATAAGTAGCATATCTCTACAACTGTTGCAAAGCAGAAGAAGGGGGAAAATGAATATAGCTACCTTTTGTGTAAAGGGATATTCCATACCATAGAGCATCATGCTTAGTGTAGAAACTGGGGAAGTTGGCTGGAAAGGGCTGATCATTACTTGAGGATGGGCTGGCCATCATCTTTTTTTGCATTATTCAGATGCATATTGTATGAAACATCACTTGGTTTTCTTGGAGTTGCTTCCCTTCTCTATTTCTTCTTATTATTATGCTTTATTTAAATTATTAAACTGTTCTTATATCAGCCTCTAGGGGGTTTTACCTTTTTTTCCCTAATTCTACTCCCCATCCAACTGGGGAAGAGGGGGTGGGAAGTGAATGAGTGGCTGTGTGGTACTAAGCTCCACCTGTGGTTAAGCCAAGACACAAAGCATTCCTGTGTTATCACAAAAAAGTGTGTAACACAGGTGGGTGAAGTGGTGTATTTTGGGGGGGAATGGGGGTGAGAAAGCTGTGGAGTAGCTAATGTTAGTTACAGTGCTGGGAACATGCACACAAGTGAGGTATACTATGGATGCAGCCTATTGCTACAAAGGTGCCCCAGCTTGAAAAAGACGGAGAAAAGCCAGTTTACATGCTCAGTGCAGAACTGAGGTATCCTTTCTAATGTTCAGACACGTGATGTAGGCTTATTCATAGGCAGACTGCAGTACTACCCTGTTTGATTTCTAAAGTGAAACTGTAACTCTCAGGACATGTTTTTGTGCGCAGCTTCTAGAAACTCAAGATAAAAAAGCAGAATTAGTGCCACTGAATATAGCCAGGTATGCATCTTACTGAAAATAGTCATGCCTATGATTTTTACATGTGATTCTTTACCAATTGTTTGCTAGGAATTTCATCCTTGCATATAACATAGGGGAGAGAATATAAATACTTCTAGCATTCTGAAATCCTTTAATCTGCCTTCCTGATAAGACTTTGTTGCTGATTCCAAGTAAAAACATAAGTCATCTTAAATCAGTTTGCATAAAGAGGTTTACAATAAAGATGAATGCGTGAAATTTAGTGTTTTCTTCATAAATTACAATACTACTTTAGCAATACTTGCAATGGTGTCTTAGGCATTTATACATGTGATGGGCTCAGAGGGTAGTACAAATACGTCTGTTATATGGTGTGAGCACAGATCAAAATTAAAAGCAGTGATTTCAAAGGAATAAAAGGTATTCTTTGTAATGGAACAAATATTCCTATTGCATGAACACTGCCTGAAGTATCCTGTTGATGTGTTTGCATGTTAAGAGAAAATCAACACTGTTATGTTTGATTTATCCTTCGATGTAATGTGAAGCTGAGTTATTACTGTACTAATGGTGTGGCAACAAAAGTTTCTGAAATGCTGGCAAGGCTCCAGTTTATCTTGTTTTTAAGTGTCAGAATTAACAAAGTGAGGTTATTCCAGTATTATCTAAGAGTCATTGTTATCTAGGTGGTATTTGTGGTCTATGGAGCCAGGCTTCCTGAACTGTGAATGTCCTTTTACTGATTATATTTCTATTTTTTAATTATTTAAGTAGTAAATTCTGTACAGTGCAGATGGAACCTTTGAGGAAAGCAGATATTATAGTAATTTAGTATTTCAGTAGCTTTGTAGTTATTTGAAATGGTCTATTAAGTAATGTTTATTTTCATCTTTAGGTATAAAAATGCTTCTTATATATTAGTAGATATCCATCCCACTTTACACAAAGGAAAACTGACAAAGAAAATTCAGACGTGAGCCCAGGTTTTGAGGGTTTTTTTACTCCTTATCCAGTGACCTGCTCGTAAGTGACATTTATATTGGCCCTTTCTATCTTCAGTCTAGATTTGTCTTTCAGCCTAACAGAAGCCATAAAATAGAAATCAGTAATTACTACAGCTTTTCCTAAAAATACAAGATTTAACTAGAACTCATTCAGAAATATGCTGTCAATTTGAAAACACCAAATGAGGTGCTGGGATAAATTTCTCCCAGGAGAGTTTACTATTGTAATGCCCATTGCTGTAGTAAACCATTTTTAGATGTGTTACTCAGAACTGAATCCAGAGATCTGTGGAACAGAGCCAACAGGGACTACTGAAAAGGGATGTCTCTTCAAAAGTACCTAAAACAGGCTGCAGAAAGCTTCTGTCAAGTCAGGGTTTAAATCTGAAAATGGTCTTGCAGAGTTAGGTACTCGTGCTTCTGCTTTCAAAAACAAATGGACTGCCATTGCTTTCATACTTAGTACAGTAGTTCAGTGCCTCAAACAGTGATTGATAAGAGATGGGTGTTACAAGCCGTCATCAGCCAGCAAAGAATAATTTCTTATGACCTCAATATAAGGTTATGGGATCTCTTCTCATTTATTGTCACACCCATGACTCCCCTATTGTAGCGAAAAGCGTCCTTGATTTCAACAAGCCTGACAGAAAAATGACGTGTGACCTAGACTGCTGTCCTGGGAGACAGGAGATACTGCGTATCGGTTTTCTAATCTCCATGCCAAGTGATTCCCATACCTTTAATCCACTTTTATTGATGTAGTATGTGGTTCATGAATCGCCCTTCGAGGTAGAATCAAAATCTTGGTCTCTCACCCTAATAAGCTATTAACAATATGTTACGAAATTGTACTTTGCTATAATTAATCCTTATTTCTTTCATTGTTCTGTAGGAAACTTCAGCAGAGGAATGTTTGGCATTCCTGCGTGTGTGTGTTAGGCATAAACATTGAATCCATTAACTCTATTTAGACTGCAGTAAACTCTCAAGGTGTGAAAGTTTCTCTGTGTATCAACAGGAATTTATTTGCCTTTGGATTTAGGCGCCAGTAAAATAATGCGGAATTGTTTTGAGGGGCAACAAGCATCATAGGGATAGGTGTCAGTTCTACGTATGTTCAGTCCAGTCACATCTGACTTTTTTGGATCTGGATCTACAGTCTTCCAATGGTTAATACTTTTCAGCTTTTTCTGTAGGTGCATTTAATATAATGCATCAACTTGAGCTGTGGTAAATTTAAGAGACACTCAAGTTTGGCTTGCCTTCATCTATTAAAGTGGTCTTAAAGTCTTGTACTACTGTTGGTACTTGTAGATTTTTATTTAATGGTCTTTTAAAAGTTGTCCAGTAAAGCAAATGGAGTTCTTCATGTTGCAAAGCATGTTTCCCATACTGCAGATTGTGCTGGAGTTCTCTGAATGCAGTGCAGTTCTTCATCTTTTGTTTTTCTTGTTTGGACTAGGACTGGAGCCAAAGGATAAAATCTGAGTGTTGACTGTAAGCTGGTGTGGTTTTGTTAATGTTTCACGCCTGGTAAGGCTCTAGTGAAAAATGAACATAATACTGCAAATGCTGCATAAAAGCATTGCTGCACTCATCTGTTACTCTTTCCCAGTTCCCCCTTAAGGATGAGTAACATCCTGTGTCTGTGTAGGACCTTGCATTCAAGCTGTACTGTGATGCATACATCTTCCTTGCTACATAGCGTCTACCAATGGTAAATAACAATTCCTTACAGATCAGTGTTTATAATCTGAAAGCCTTATTAGAAAGGCTTTATTACCATGTAATGATTAAAGTGATGGATTGTATGGAGTCAAATATCAGGTGTCTTAGGATGCCGATAGAAATACTAGTTAATACTTCATCACAAATATAATTTGTTATAACCTGCCTGTATTTTAACGTATACTATTACTTGAATCACTCACTTCTGTTGGTGAACTGAAACTAAGATATGCTCATGGTTTTTTAGTTATGCCTTGCAACCTTTGGAATACCACCTTTTCTGCTCTGATGTAATTGCAGATACTTGTAGTTTAAATTTTGGAAGGGTTTAAGATGTGATACAGGCTTCAAACTAATGAAGTATGGCCAAATTTCTTCCAAACAATCAACTTTCATAGCTGAAGCATGTAGTAGTTTTTACTAAGTTTATAACATACCAGGGGGGTGGGGTGGTGTCTACTACACCATTACCTTGATTCAGTGAATATAGATAGTTTTTTTGTACCTTCTAAGTGTGATTATAATAAATATATAAACTCGTAATTAGAATACTTTACTTACCTCTCTCCCTCTAAAAGGAAAAAAAAAAAAAACCAAATGCCATCTTTTTCACCCTGCCTTTCAGGTACCAGACACTTGCTGACAGGGTTGGGAATAACCACTTGATTCTTGACAGCATAGGTGTGTGAGGCCTTAGCTTTGGTAATGAAACTAGTTCCCATCTCTCATTGCCTTTTCATTTGTGTCGGTGTAGCTGTGGATCAATACAATGAAACACAAACAATCTGGTTCAAAAGTAATCCTCTAGGCAAAGAGTTATTTCTGTTATTACCCGAGGCTCTTTGAACATCATCTAAATAGCTGTTTGAGAGGATTTTTGAATTGTATTTTCAGAAGTTTCTGCAATGTTAAAGTACTGAGCCATACGTGTTCTGCAGTGGTCTGCTTCCGAAATGGGATATTGTAATCTGCCTTTGCTCTCCTGTATTCTGACAGAAGTTTAGGGTGTTCCAAAATAGTCAAGGAAAGAACAGGGTGACTTTCTGAAGCTGGTCATCCTAAGCTGTTCCTGGAATAGTAAGAGCAAATGGATCTCAGAAAATCCAGTTATATGTTCTCGGGAAGCAAATATCAGACTTACAGAAAACAATTTTTGAAGTAAAATCTGCTACTATTGTGACTTGAAGTTAAAACTAAAATATGTTCTTACTTATGAAAAGGCTTTGTCTGAAATCCATCCCCGGCGGTGTTCAAGGCCAGGTTGGATGAAGCCTTGTGTGGGATGGCTTAGTGTGAGGTGCCCCTGTCCATGGCAGGGGGGTTGGAACTAGATGATCTTGAGGTCCTTTCCAACGCTAACTATTCTATGATTCTATGAAATCTAATAAGCAGCAATGGTAGTGTAATGCTAGTTGTGTGCTGCTATGTTTTTAACTAGGTTGGTCAATATGTGTTCAGCCTGTAGTGCTTTCCCAATGTAAGCTCAGCCTGTTAGCTCTAGGATAGGCTTAGTCAACGGATTCCTTTTTACTAACAGGGAATGATCCATGGGAGCTCCCATAAGGAGAAGTCATGAGGCAAAACACAGGCAGCCTTTCATGCTGTGAAAGAGAAGCCAAGAAGTAAGAATCTGACCTGGTTTTGAGGTGGCATTTCAAAGACTTTGCTGTTGAACTTTTTCTTCATTAAATCAATTCATGTTATTAAAGGAAAGTTGAAAAGGCTTTTCAAACCTTTTACTTTATTGATGCTTGTTTGCAACTATGGTCTTTCTTGAAGTTGCACATCACAGGAGAGTTATTAATACAATAGTTATTTTGAAATACAAAGTGATCTGCATCAACTAATGAACATCCTGCATATTTGTGTGAGGGAGTTGCAGTAAGTCAATGAAACTGGCAGTAACCTTTATGCTTGCTGGTGTTTAACAGAGATGAGTACAAGTTGGTGGACTCTGTCAGGTACCTATTGCAAGCCTGCTGGAACATGATCTGTTTCAATACCTTGTTTGCACAGTAGAGACAAAAGCTCATAGTATATCGATTTCCAGAAACGGCAAAGTCTTGCAAGAACGTTCATTATAACAGTAGACATGGATGGCCATGGTTCCTGTTTGTAAAGCTTTATTCAGATTAATAAACTCCTAAATAATTATGCCATCTTAGTTTATTCTTATGATGCATTTGTGTATGTGTACTTGAGCAGTGCTACCTGAAGTTCAGTGAATATTTGAAATCTGGAAGGGGGAGGTCTTTTCATATGTCTTAAATTATTTCTAGCTGAGAGCTTCCAAGAGGCTGTTAAGATATTTATGTTTGGCATTCAATTTTAAACGGCTCTTGAGTGTTGGTTTTCTTTCTAAAACTTTCCTCGTTCACAAACACTATCAAATAACCTAACGGACTTCAGAAATATGGTACAGAAAGTACAGGATGAGCTAAACACCTGTACCTTGCCCCAGGCCAGAGCAACTTTCTTTCTTTCCTTTCACACTGCTTATGAACCTCTGAGCAGAATTCTGTTCCCTCCAACTGTCCAGGTACGCTGAAATAAAGTGTAGTAAATGCATCCGTATGTGGTATATTTGCTAGTATGCATGGCCTAGGAGACCCCAGAAAATATTTTGGCTGATTTGGCCAGAAGCAACATTGGATCCTATCATGTTATTAAAAGCAGTCAAGTCTAATGCAGCAGTAGTGAAGCATTTGTAATGAAATATGCTGCCAGTGAGAGGATGGGGTGGCTGGGTGTTAAATACAATTGCTAAACATTTTCTAAATAATCATGGAAAAAATAGAGTTATAGGCTGCTTTAAATTATTTACAGAAGAATTTAAATTTGCAACTTATTACAACAAGCTGCTGCTTTTAGCAGTGCTCAGGTTCTTGAAAATTCAGTGCTAAAATGAGTTCTTACAAGTAAGTTAGGCATATGAAATTAAATTAGATGATAAACAATCCATTTTTCGTCTGTAAATTGGTATTCATGACAACTACTCCTAATATGCACCTGAACCTGTTATTCTTGGTGCTTCATAAAGTGGCAATTGATAGCAATTTATATTGACAGACTGTATTGAATATAATTTCTCATCAGGAAGTAGCTAATCAATTAATTAACCATAGTATTAGTCAAGTTTGTTTTTATGTTGCTGCATCATTCAGAAAATTAACTGCTAACATTGTTTTCAATTAATATAACTTAAAATTTTAGTTTTTATTGGCTAAATTACCAAGCTTAGACTGATTAAATAAGTGTTAATTTTCACTTTCTCTAGTAATTTAGGAACCTTTATATATATGCTAAATTGCAAAACATGCAAGAGATCCTAATTATATTATACTTACCATTACACAGCATTAAAAAACAGAATGCTTAGTCTTGCAGTCCCTCTTGAAAATTGTTTGGGTGCATATGGAAAGACCTGGCAACTTCTAAAAAGACTTGAGGGTAGTAATCATCAACAGTATTATGATAAAATGCACCATCAAATCATATTCTTCTAAGGCTAATTAAATATTTACACATTCCTTCACATTTAAATAAGGCTGACTTAAAAATCAAAACAACAAAGAGGTAGTTCCATTGTCCTGCTAGGTCATTCTAGACAGATGCTTAAAGTATGTGAAATCCACTGACTACAGTGACTGCTCAGAGAATGCCACAGTTCATCAATCTGGAACCCCTTTAAGTCTAAAAGGCTTCAATGGAAAGCAAGGGTCTGCTCACCTGATTCTGACTGTAGTAACAGCACCTGAATTATGAATTTTGACTTGTGTTGAGATAAATTTAATTGCATAATATTAAAATCTTAAGTTCTGTTAAACCCTTGCCTCAATAAATATGAGTCCTGGCCCAGAGACCTACATTGCCCATGTAAGCACAACATTTCCCTTAAAAGTTAAGAGAATGGCCCTGATAACCTTTATTTCATAGCAGCCTTCCAGTATCTCAAGGGGACCTATAAGGATGCTAGGGAGGGACTCTTCATTAGGGACTGTAGTGATAGGACAAGGGGTAACGGGTTAAAAGTTAAACGGGGAAGTTTAGATTGGATATAAGGAGGAAATTCTTTACTGTAAGGGTGGTGAGGCACTGGAATGGGTTGCCCAGGGAAGTTGTGAATGCTCCATTCCTGGCAGTGCTCAAGGCCAAGTTGGACAGAGCCTTGAGTGGCATGGTTTAGTGTGAGGTGTCCCTGCCCATGGAAGGGGGGTTGGAACTGGATGATCTTAAGGTCCTTTCCAACCCTAACTATTCTATGATTCTATGAAAGTAACCTGTATGTGCCCATCTTAGCTCAATATCTCCCTGCCTTCTACCACAGCCACCCTAGTTAGTCTGCAAGTTAGGCAGAATTGAAGCTGCACCTTTTACTTCATCTTTCCCACTCTGAAAAGTTGTTCATGGCTCTGGAGGGACCATTTCCTCTTCTGCCAGGCTTATTTGGATAAGCAGTCATAACACTGGATGCAGAATATACAAAGTAATCAGGTAATATTGACAAGCTTGTTTGCCAACTCATATAGTCAGGGAAATGCTTAAAAATGTAGATTTAGGTTGTATTTTATTTGTCCTTTGAAGAATGTGCCTTTATCTAGCTCAGCTTATTAGAATAGAAAATACCAGTCATTCTGTATCTTGGATCTTGTTTGCTGAGTGACTGTTTTCATAGAATCATAGAAATAGTTAGGGTTGTAAATGACCTTAAGATCATACAGTTCCAACCCTCCTGCCAGGTGCAGGGACACCTCGCACATATTCTTAGAATATGGATAAATTTAAGATTTCCATTAACAAACTAGTTTACCAGGGAAGTGTAATTATTGCTTTGTAAAGATATTGAAAGTTTTTTTTATATATGTTTCTTTTCCTCAAAGAGTAAGACAAAATATTGAATGTCATGAGCAAAGCCATTCTGTTTATGGGTGCAGTCCCAGAGACTGCTGTGATAGGAGACCTTTGGCATAGACTGAACCAGCAGCAATAGTCATCTTCTAAAAGAATGAATTCTCTGTTATTCTCCATGTCTATCTTATTCTTCAGGGCTCTTATTGTAACTAAATATCTTTTGGATTATCTTTTTTCTTTAAGGATTGGCCTGAAGCTGAAAATATGAAAAAAGAAATGAAAGTCTGAGTGTTCTGTGGATCAAAGTTACAGAGACATAGAGCTGGGCTTGTCTGGGTACTCAGACACCTAATACCAATATGGCAAAAAACATCAGAAGCAAATTAATTTTAATCAAATGCCTGTTGTCTTCCTCTTTGTTTGCAGTCTGACTTGATTTCTGATAGTCCTTTCCTTTTGTCAGTAAGATCGAAACTGTATGCCTGACTACTGCTATCAAAACCCCCTTTCTACTTCCCAGACGTAGAGTATACCCAATCATTTTATCTTCACCTCTTGGTAATCTGAACAGTTGCATTAAAATAACAAGTTATAATGACACAGGAAGCATGGGAGGTACCTCCTTTATTTGGTCACTGAGTAGCTGAATACAGTACAAGAATTTTAGCAGTTAAATAGATAATTTTCACCTTAGAAGTGATTGTGTCAGGGAGGTGTAAGATGCACTGAAGTCACCCAAATGCCCACTTTCTTCTTGTAGAACTGACAGGAATAGAAGCTGGATGGAAGATTTGGGTTCTGACCATGTAGCTGAGCAAGAGGTGGTATGATAGTTGTGGTGTCTTAGAAGGAATCCCCCCAAACATATCTTTCCTGCTTTCTAGCTTACCTCTGAAACAATCAAGGATTCTCTCAGCAATCACTTCCATGGAGATGTTAGCCTGGAGTATTAGTAGATAGGCCACGGAGATGCTCTGAGGCATCCTCTGCTCTGAAGACAGGCTGAGAGAGCTGGGCTTGTTCAGCCTGGAGAAGACTCTGAGAGACCTTAGAGCAGCTCCAGTGCCTAAAGGGGCTACAAGAAAGCTAGAGAGGGGCTTTTGACAGGGGCCTGTAGGGACAGGACAAGGAGAATGGCTTTAACCTGGCAGAGCGGAGATTGAGATGAGATCTTAGGCAGAAGCTTTTCCCTGTGAGGATGGTGGGGCCCTGGCACAGAGAAGCTGTGGCTGCCCCATCACTGGCAGTGTTCAAGGCTAGGTTTGATGGGGCTTGGAGCAACCTGCTCTAGTGGAAGGTGTCACTGGTCTAGTGGAAGCTGTTTTCAGCTTCTCCAGGCTGAAAAAGCCCAGCTCTCTCAGCCTGTCTCCAGAGCAAAGGATGCCTCAGAGCATTTCCATGGCCTATCTACTAATTACTCTCTACTAGATTGAGTGTAAGGGATGTTGGACACATCTCACTGATATATTAATATAATCTTGAGGTAGAGGATTTTTGTTATTTTTCTAGTAAATAGTGCAATCAAAATTGAAACCTGACCTGTGGGGATGGAGGAGGCTTAATGTTAAACACTGCTACAGAACTTCTGATATGTACTTCCTGTCAGACCTCTTTTAACGTAGAGGAACTAGGATGCAATGAATTGGTTAAGATACCAGAGAACTTGATTGGGATGCTCAATTTTACTATAATAGTCTAATCTAAAACACTCAGCCCTTTTCAGCTCTTCTGTACTCTTCCAAAATTGTTCTTAACAAGAACAATCTTTAAAAATGGGGCATTTGAGACAAGTTAATGATGCTATAGCTGCTCAAGATAACCATTGTCTAAGAGTAGCATTTGCTGCCTAAGCAAAAGAATAGATACAGTGAATAGTATCTAAGTTGTTCTCTAGCAGCTTGGAGAGACTTGAAAAGATACGTACATTAGCCATTAAAGAGCTAAAGACCTGTGCAGTTAGACAAAACCACAGGTTTAAAAAAACCCCACAACTTCATGTAAAAAGAAATGCAGAGTGAAAGAGAGGTTAACCTAGTTTAAAAGTTCACTTCTGCTTACATCTTGCACCGGGTCAAAATCCAGGAATTGGGAATTTTCTTATTCTGCCTTAATTTCACTTTCAACATTATTTCTTTGATATTTTTATCAATGATTATCCTGCTAAGCTTGTTCAAAGACAGTCTCATTACACCACTTCCCTCACTCTCTCTCAAATCTCTGTGCAATTTAATGCTTGCCTTTAAGTCACCAACTGTGGCGGTGCAGTGCTAGACTGAAAGGTATCCTGCATAACTTAACTTGCTATGAAAGTCTGATTTGCCTTCTTGATAAATATAATTTAAGAGTTCAGTGTGACCATTAGCAATTTCACTGTAATTATATGAAAAGATAAAATAACATGAGGAGGGGAGATGGTTTCAGACTTTGAATTTAGGATCTCGAGGGAGGTTTGGGTGTGAAATGGAACTGCTGAAAACAAGATTCCTCTGCTGAATGGGAAAGAAAAATGAAAACAGTTTTTCACCTGTCCATATTTGTTCTTTGTCAACACTCAATGCTTTGTCAATCACTTCAATATTGAACTTATCTTGTGTTCTTTTTGGCAGGGAAGAGAAATATATTTGAATATGAAGGGATAGGAGTAAATTGAGTGGTTTTGTGGTGGTTTCTTGTAGGTTTTTTTTGGTGCTTTATTTGCTTGAGGTTTCATTAAGAACTCCCCCCAGGACCCCAAACTTTCTAAGCTGCACTCGAGAAAGCAAATGTTGTCAATTTAGACCTTTATATTCCCCTTCCAGTAGATCACCTAACCCAATTCCAGGCCACCAATGAGAAGGTACATCCCTGAGATGTTCCCTGGCACAGCTTCACCCATCAATACGTGTTGCCAAGTCTCATGCCTGCTTCGGGAAAGAAAGCAGCCGTACTGAAATATCTTTGCAATCCTCTCTCATCCTGGCAAAGAGGCATAGTTGACTCCATTAGTGATAAGCATTAGAACACTATGTGCTTTTTTCTGCAGAAGCTTTTGGCTTTCAAGGTTGTATATGTATTTCTAATCAAGAAAAATCGAAAGAATCAGGAAAACCAGTATATATTGCATGCAGAGATGACATCATGCAAGTTATTGTGTCTTTTAGTTACTAGGGTATTTGAGATACACTTAAAGTCACAAAACCTGCTCCCATTTATTGTTCACTGGCAAATTAGTCTGAGCACATAAAGCAATGAGGGGAAGCAACTTGGTAAGGAAGAATCTAGCTGAAAGTGATGACTTCTCTTAAAAGGAAAAAGTACTGTTTACTGCTAACAAAGCTGAAATTTCCTTTTCTTTTTATTAATGGTGGATCAAATTGGAACATGCAAATGAAACATAGTTTTATTTGCAGAGAGGCACAGCATCACAAATAGCGAATCTACCTCCTAGAAGAGGAGTTGTTACTGGGAGCAATCAGGCTGGTGACTGGGACAAGGTATTAAAGAAAAGTTACATTGAGAAAAGAATATTAATGAAAACACACACAGTGAAAAGGGAAGTTAGGTTTTCTGCTGTGAATTGTACTACTGCTGACAGGACTTTACTGAACCCCTACTAAGTGAAAGTGTTGCTGCCTGGTGTTATAGACCCATTCATGAGCAGACCTCTCTGTCCAGGATGAAAGGGTAGGCGGTTACAGTGAAGTCTGTGACACCTCCTTTATTTCCCATCAGCTTGTTTTATTTCATGTTCTTGGTTTTAGGTCAGATCACAATCTGACCCTAGATTTTTCACCTGATTTAAATGAAGAATGGTTTCCTCCCACCCCAGGAGTGCTATATAAGCACTAATGTTTTCAAACAATAACATTGTCTGGGTATGGAACTGCTTTGTTCTTCCTTTATATTGTGTTGTCTGACCTTTCATTGACATGCCAGTGTAATTAATGATATATAATTACATCCCACTGCTGACAAAATGCTGCAGTGTTGTTTTCTTTCGCTAGTCAGGGCCAATGATCTGTAAAGTCACCCTTCTGAATTCTCTCCATTCAATCAACACCTATGTATGTAAAAAAAAAAAAAAAAAAGTAAAAGCTATTTCATCAAAAGGTTGATTTCCCTTTCCCTACACTTGTGTGCACATGTACAACAGTGTCCTCCCTGCAATCTCTTTTCCTCAAGTAAGTGTTGATTGGCAGGCTCACTGGAGTAATATATCAAGTCTTCCTATGTAAACTTTTCTCTATAAAGTTGAAATGCAGACTTTACCACTAGGTTAGTTCCTTACAATTAAGATATTTTTCAATGGGGGTAAAAGCATACAAGCAGAGCTATAGTGCTTGGGCTGCATGTGCTTTATGCTTCTAGGATCTGAAGGTTAGAAGGGACCACAGCAGGTCAGGAGCATGGGGGAAACAGAGCAATCCCTAGCTGCTCTCTGGACGGCAGACCTCCAATGACTACCATGTCCCTGCATGCAAGTGCTGGCTCATTTTTGATGGAAACATAAAAAAGATACGACTTTATCCTAATACACATCAAACCTTTCTAATCAAGAGACAATGTTTTCTTTTCTAAAAAGCTTGAGGAAAAAATGTATTCCCTTTATAACATAGTTTACTTGTAAACTTTGTTTTTCTTAGCAGATCATCTTGACTTTCTAAAGTTGGTTTTATTTTTATTTCATTCAAATTAAACAAAAATCAACATTTAAGTGGGTAGATAATTGTAACTCTTATGTTGTTGATATAATTCCTAGCTGTACATCTGTATAAGATTTGGCAGCTTTTTGCTTTTAAAAATAGCTGTTCTTTTTAGTTATTCCAGTGTTACCTGTTTGAAGATGATGAGCTGAAAAGAAAAAGCTACAGACTAAGAAAACCTTGGAGCTCAGGGAAGTTGGGCATTATTAGAGGTGGATGCTATGTTATAAGAGGTCTTTTTTTAAAAAAAAATCTATATGTTGTGCTTTGTGCAGGGCAAAGTATTGAACCCCTTAAACTAGCTGCAGAAATGTTAGATCTTAATGAAAGTGCTGGAAGTATCTGACAGTTGCAAGATTATTGCAGATACACTAGATTTCTACAGTCACTGCTGGTCATTCTGCGACCTGCTCAAATGCCAAGCACAGTAATAAGCACAACTGAAAATCCATCCTTGAGATGAATACAATAAATTCAGGAGTGGGATGTGATCTAGAGAGTGAATGTGGTATTTTTGTTCTTCTCAAATAAAACTGAGCAATATAATCTGATTACAAGTAAGAGCTATACCCCTTACCAGATGAACACATAAAAGCTTTTTATGGCTAGTACAGTTAATTGGACTATTCTAAAAATCTTTTATATCAATCAACAGGCAGGTCTGTTCTTTAACTGTGTGGTAAGTGGTGAAAAGCTAAGTCAGGGTACCTAGTGCTCTGTAAAACATTTCAGTAGTTAAGGAGCCGATAAAAAAGCTTAATAGAAGTCTGTTTAACCAGCAGAGCGCTGGAGTGTTTAAATGACTTGGCACTCATCATATGGGAGCAGTAATAGGATTCCCACCGTCAGCCTGGTTGCAAAACTTTAGCTTGCATGCTTTCCCTCATATCCTCTTCCTATACCTTTCTAACACTTAGGAGGATCTAGCATAGCATGTGCACTTCCAAGTAATGGGATGAGTACAGGGAGCAGAGTACAGCGTCTGGCAGTTCAGTAATACAAACTGTGCAAATAATGTCACTTTCCTTTGTGATGCTATGACATCCTGGGGAAAAGTAATCTAAGCTTTTTCCTATTGCAGCTCTTAAACAAATATGACAATAGGTAAATGTCCCATTGTAGAAAACGCTGGAGTCAAAGCAGGGCCCTAGAGCAGGTCAATTATTTCAATTATCTGGAATTCATGATGAAAACCAGCAGCAGCTTTCAGGAAATATGCATGAGTCTGGCAATTGCTTGATCAGTTTTGACAGTCCCTGCCAAATATCATGTCCCATCAGGTTTTGCAAAAGGAAAGCTTGGAGCAGGTGGATTATTTTAGTTACCTATGCTCCATCACAGGAGCAGCACAGTTCTCAGGAGATCTAACAGGCCACCAATTGCTTGATTAAGTATGACATCACTGGCAAATATCACAAGGCAGTAAGTAATCACAGTATAGGCAGAAAGCAAGTGCATAGAGCAGATGGATTGTTTCAATTATTTGGGCCCCTTGATGAATAAGAACCTCAACTGCCATCAGCAGATCTTGTGGCAGGCAAGTAATAGCTGCACTGCCATGGCATCACTTTAAAATCTGGTAGAGCTTAAGTATTTCAACAGCTGTAAAGCTTAGATTTGTCTTAGCATCGATTTGACCCATAGCTAGCTTAAGTGCTAAGAACTGAACACTGAGAAATTTGTGTCTGAGTGCTTCCAAGCACTTCATGGTAAGTCAGAGTGTGTTTTCACCACTGCAAGGAAAACACTGACCCAGCACCAAGCTTGCTGTTGATATGTTGTGGGTTTTTTGTACTGCATTTTTCAGGAGTCAGTAGGGGAATGCCTAGGATTGCTTACTCTCTCAGGCACTAGGACAGAAAGCAATAGCTTAGATTTGTTTGTGAATAAATTTGGGAGGGTCTGAGCATCCAGAAAATGATCCTTAATTGCATAATGTGCTAGATCCAAGATCTCATAGGCCTGAAATTTGTTAGGAAAAAAATAACTTAAGAGCAAACTCCCACATTTTGCCTTCAGTTTTCCTCTAGGTTGCAGCAGACACAGCCTACCTTAATTTTTCTCTTTACACTTGTCTTGATGCTAAAACAAGCTCACGATGTTTGCTTTTACAAGAAGATACATGGTACCTTATATCACTGTTCCCTTTCAGCTAGATGTTGTTTATTGACTGTGGTGCACAGAAATCTAGTTTACACATTAAAGGCTAAAGAACAGGGGACACTAAAGAATTAATAAACTTTGAAGCCTAGAGTTGTTGTTTTTACAAACCAAATCCCATTTGAAATTTCAGATTTAAAGTCTGAGATCTGCTTTAGTTAGGCCTTGAAGGCAGAATAGAGTCAATAGGAAGTTTTTGTTTGAGCTAATATGTCTTGTTAACATATTTCAAAAAGTTAATGTTATAAAGGATTTCTGAACCCTTCAGTTTTTTTAAATTCATTTCAGAACAGAATTGATAGAGAAATATTTCCTTGAAGTAATTAACCCAGTTATGCAAACATAGCCTAGTCGTGAAGGGGGTATCATTTATGTTAGAAGATCGATGTTGAAGAGTTTCTAGTCAAAATTGGGAAAACTAAATAGGACCATAAAAGAAGAATGCCAAGGGCAATTTAACTGTATTAATTCTAGAAAATATAAACTGCAACAATTAAAGGTTTTGTGGAGGCTAAATAGACTTAAACCCTAAAACTTTCCCTTCCCCATCATATGGCTTTGATTTAATTAAGGATGGGTGTTATTTACATTCCATACAAGGAAAAAGTAATCCTCATTAGTATCATTTATCTATCCTGTCCATTTCCCATTACAGGGGAAACAGCTTCTAACTTGAGATCAAGAAATTACTTTTGCTAGGAACAAGTACCTCAAATTGAGGAAATTAGAGCTTTCCCTCTGTTTGCTACTGGTTTGAAATCTGTGAAATATGAAACATTTGTAATTTCTGGTCACTTCCATGCAAAATGGAATAAAAGTTACTGAGACAATGTTGCTGCCTGGTTTTACAACCTTTAGTGTAATGAGTGACATTTTAATGGCATTTACATGGTGACTGAGATTAGTGTTTCTTTTTTTTTTTCTTCCCTTCCTTTAATATTGTGACTCTACATTATGTAGTGTTACCTCAGAATAGTCAAAATCAGGTATGGACTTAAGCTATTGGTACACAGTGTGCTCTCCTATTCAGGTCAGGTCAATATCTGTCCCTGTGGGTCAGAATGCTAATAATCTTACAACTAGCTTAAAAATTGTAAGACTTCAAAATATTAGGGTTGAATTAAACCCTTTCTCACTTATAGTTCATTAAGTTAAGACAGGAATAACCATCAGAACTTAATTTTCCTTTTTGAGAGAGGTTTCTTATGGACTTTATTCAGAAACTGCATATTTAGAGGTAATAAACTTAACTATTTCAAGTATTGTAATAAAATGAGAATCGACAGCACTGCTTGCAAAGAGAAAATTTTGTGAGTGGTTTTTGTTTTAAATCATGCTGAAGATCAACTCTCCTCCAATTAAGTCTTGTCAACCTGTTAGAACAAGGCAGCATTTACCTTTTATTCTAGAAACAGTTTGTGAGCCAGTTAGGCAGGGTGGTGCTTGGTAGTGTACCAAAACAAAACTGAAGTTACTGTGGGTTTACGTGAAAGAGGGATATGAAGAGAAGTGAATACAAAATAATGAAAGCAAAGAACTGGGTCTGAATGAGGCAATAGCCTGAAAGGGGCAGGAGACCCAGAACTGGTAGAGAGACTCTGGAGACCAAAAGAGTTGAAAATGATGCAGAGGGAGAAAGGCAAAGACTAAATCTTAAAGGGGCTTATGGAACTGAAAAGAAGGGTAGCAGGGAGAGGCTTCATGAAGAGAAAAGGAAAGAAGAAATTTGAGCAGAAGGAAGAGGTGAATCAATGGCTAAGGGAAAACAAAAAAGGCAAAGGATTGGGCAGCTTCATATGTATGAAAAGAGAGGAGGAAAGTTAAGCAAACTTAAATGATGGTCAGGTTAGAAAATGGGATTGGTTTTAAACCAAGATTATCTGGCTCTTTTATGCAGTCACAAGTTGTGATTGCAAGGCTTTTCTCACCTTGTATTATAAACTGTTCTGTAGTGTTACCATGCACTGTAAGGTAACTGTCTTGTCTCTTCACAGAGGAAACTCTGCTTCTCCCTCCTGCAGTAAAGCAATTTAAGTGAGTACAGGAGCCTCCTCATATTCTGGAGTATTAGATGCAAAATATATTGTAGTAGTGTAGTATACAGGTAGGGTCTTCTATCACAGTTTTTATCACTTCAGAAATGCTGTCCAGAGAAAGCCAATAGGTAGTCTTTTTAAACAGCTGTCAGCACAAGGAAAAAGCATTGTGTTCGTATGGGTGGTTTTCCAGAAAGTCTATTTAATCTTTATCTAAATAATTGGCTAAAACCCCCAAACCTATAGCAGGAGAAGTGTTTCAATGTGCTATGGTTTTAGTTGAAATATTTCTGAATCATTTACCATTTTGCACCTTTGACACAATACTGTCATACAGGCGTCCTAGAGATAAAACCATTGAAGATTGTATTTGAAGGAATGAAGATAGTTTTTATTGGTGTTCTTTTAGGATCGACCACAAGGACTGAATAATGCTCCCAAAGAAATACATTTGGATGAAGATGACTGAACATGCAGATCCAAAGGCCTTTTAGGATATGGTGAACCTTTGGCCTTGGATGAAGAATGTTCTTGGATGAAAGAGCTCCAGCTGAAAGACTTTGTCTTTGCCTTTTGCCTTGAGAATTGTAAAGATATGAAAGACATGAAAGGAAACAAAGATTTGCAGCTGAATTCTTGCAGGGTGCAGTTACAGTGGCTGACACTGGTACGCAGCCAGCCTGCCTCATTTCTGTGGAATGTCACATGCGTGTACCCTTTACCAGTCTTGTAGAGCTCCCTAAAAGCCTCTCATGGGTTTATTTTTTTTTGATGCTTTCTCTTTGCTAATTATATTAGCAAATTTTAATTGCGTAGTTTCTGTAGTGAAATTGGCACCTCTGGGGTTTATGTGTATCATGTGTGGCTAAAGATGCAGAAAATACTTGGTTCATCAGCTTATAACGCTTGTACCTGCAGCTGAGCAGGTTGTTAAGTAATAATACTTGGTTTTCTTCATGGTTAATGACTTGCCTAAGTTTAAAATGGCAAGAGTTCATTGACTGAGACAGTGAACTTGACATTCACAATATGGTCAGCCATGGCTATCTGGGTATCCAAATGGATTTCCTACTGTGACATATTGAACTGTGTTAAAGTCAGTAGGAAGACATGTAGTGACTTTTAAAATTTCCTTACTAAATATTCAATATACTTGAAACTTGATTATACATTTAACTGTTTCACTACTTGAAGTGTCCTTATTTTCACTTTACAATAAAATTCAGCTCAGCTAGATTTATTCTGTTTAGTATCTTAGAATATGATTCGCACCACAGATTTAATGTAGCAGAGTTTGCTAAGGTTGACCTTCAAAGCATGTCTGTATATGAGCATATTACCTAACATGTTTCTTACTGAAGTAATTCTGCTCATGTGTTAAACAACGACTACATAGGATAATGCTGTACCAAAGTTAAAGGGCCTATTTTGCCTTTGTCTCTCAAATGAATCCACCTGGAGAGAGACATAGTGACTTGTGCTGTCCTGGGTAGAGTTCTGTAGTATAATTTCATACCAACTCCTGTACCATAGTACCTTTTGCGCCAGTTGGGCTTGCTTAGGTCTGCCTGGATTCAGGCTTTTACAGTATCTCCTTTCTAAAATGTGGCCTGTAGCAGATGCAGTCACCAGGCAAACGTCTCAAAGGACAGACCTGAACAGAAACTATGTATCTAAACAAAAAATGTATCCTCCACGAGGTTACCTTAGGCGAGCCTAGCCTTATCAGATGAGGTCATATTAGTTTACTTCTCAAAAATGCTCAATGCAACTTGAAGTGTTTCTTCAAAAGCTATTTCTTCTTGCCCTCCTGCCCTGTCTGGCTTTACAAACAGTTCCAGAAGCTGGTTTTAATCAAGAAACAGACTTTCCTAGACAATAATATGGGCACTGTCTTAACAATCCTTAGATTTTGACCTGAAGGGCTGGGACAGAATAGCCTATCTTCAGTTGGTGATTCTTGCTTACTTTTCTCCTCACATCTTACTGTGTCTCTTCCTCTCCACTCATCTTATCTGACCTTATCTGAACATAACATTGTGCATGACTATTGGAGGTGTCAGTTACTGCAGAGTCTTTCTGCTGGTTTGGCTAATATAAAATAATTGATACTGAGGTACATATGTATGTGTTGTGTGTGCAAGATGTTACTAAAACTTGCTGCCAACTTGTAAATATGCATTGGAATGTGTGTATACACAAAGAAAGCTATGACTAGAATGTCAGCTATCTAGATGCTGGACAGTTAAACTCCATTGTTTACCACTGACTATTAATGTGCTGGTGCTGTTTTGTTACTGCCCTAATAAAAAAAATTGGCAATGCTTTGGTATTGAGTAATGTGTATGGCAAAGAGCCTCAGGGTATTTCTCTATTAGGAGACAAAAAGCCAAAAGATAAGTCTGGCTTAACCAAAACATGTTTTTACAGTGATGTCCAAAACCAGGTCCAGTTATGGGTTAACTTGAAATAGCTTTGCAACATATTTTTTCTCCTTTGATCACCGTTAAAATTGACCAGCTCTTCTGATTTTACGTGTTTCTTCCATGTCAGATAATGTTTTTGCGTAGTTGGGTATCCCTCCCTAAGATTGGGATACATCTATTTCTGGGTTAGTGGGGGAGTATTTGCTGTTATTAAAGAGCCACTTTGTTTTCCAAGTGATTCTTGTAGACACTTTGCTGAAGATACAGAACAGTACACTTTTCTGGTTAGGCTTTCAGTCCGGCTTAGTCCTTTGGTCTTCTGGTGCTAGAGCTATCATGCTGTATTAAAAATCTGTTCTGCTCCCAAGAGCTGAATCATGTGCTCGAATCCTGACTGTTTTGTTGGGTTTTTTTCTTGTGTTTTCCAGGAATTCATCTTACCCAATCTTTTCACCTTGTGTTTAGCATCAGTAGTACTACTGCGCTGGCAAGTTCTCATTGTTCTTCAATAGGGAAAATGTTAAATGTATTCAACAACTTGGTCACTAGTGTGGCTTCCTCTAACTTTGATAGAAATTCCCGTGTTTATTTACTAATAATCTAATTAAAAGTACTGTAAATCCATGGTATAATGATAAAGGAACTTTGGAGGAATCTAGTTTTAAAGCTGTGTGTGAGGATTTCTCCTTGTATTTCCCTTTTGTGCATGTGCATAGAAGTTCTTTACTTCAAACACCACTAGTATATCCTTTTTAGTGTAGAAAGGTCATGAGAAACAACTTCTGTTAGGTCCTCTGTTTGTTTGGGGGTGTTTTTTTTGGGGGGAGGGGGTTTTGGATGCATGGGGAATGGGGTCTCCCTTTTTTCATCCTTTCAGTCTGAACCTCTGTGCTTGACTAGATTTGGAGGTGGAAAAATTTACTTTGTATTTAAGAGGAGACCCAAAGTCATCTTTTCTTTAAAAAGCATAGAGCCAACCTTAAAAAAATTTATCTGAGGGCTTTCTTTTCACTTCTGTTTTCCTTTCTTTGTCAAAGGAAAGCATAAGGGGTGACATATCTACTCCACACAGGAGATGCTCGGTATTGGGGATTCATTTATCAGGAAGGCACAACATAACAAGATCCTGAGGCTGAGCCTGAAAGTCAGAGAATTTGATCAGGAAAGATGATGCACATTTTCAGAAGCCAAAGTATTTTATTATTGGAATGCATCATTCAGGGAATATGATAGATTTTCCATTAGTGGAAATCTTTGATCAAAACTGTATATCTTTCTAAAAGAAGAGCTGCCTCAAGAGCAAGTAGCTAAGCCTGATGCAAGAATTATTGAATGAGGGAGTTTTGCCCTTCTTTTATTCCAGATGAGTCAGATGTGGTTGCCATAATACCACAAATAGTAGTAGTTATTGTAGAAAAGTGAGATTAAACTTTTGCTACAGAAGTGGCACTTGAAGAAAATTATTAAAATAGAGCCTAAAGCAGCTACCACTCATGCTGCTGACATCAGAGAACATGTGTGACAAATGTTATAGTTAACTTTGTGAAGACATAAAGTTACCTATAATGAGCTCAGAAATGCCTGTGAATGCTGATGGGTGCTTTCATGAAGGCAGGAGACTGTTACAAAAACAATTGCAGCAGCTGTTACCTTTGCAGGTCAGAACTGTTGCGCAGGGATGATGTTACTGTGGATTTTCTTTAATGGTTAAAACATTTACACAGACTTGGGGGTTTGGGGTTCAACACTTCAGACTGAATGGACCAAAAGTGTCAGGAGAGAGCCACAGCTGCCATGTCAACATATAAGTCATGTGATATATTTCATTATCTGATGCTTAGGAGCTGTAGTTGCCAGTGGTCAGAAGCACAGCAGGAGAGAACCTCTTGCTGCTGTCCAATAGCCTGGTGATGGGGTAGAGGGTGGTCCCAAGCTGGTGTGTGCTGCTTGTGAGGTGACAGTGGCCTCACAAGTGGCCCACAGTGGTGGTACCCCTGCTGAAAAAAAGCTGAATTGCCTGGATTTGAACTAGGTAGAACTCTGCTATCATGTGAAGCCTGTTACAGGATATAGTCACAGCATCATCTTCACCCCTGCTGGATTACAAATGCATTATAACATTGGACCCTGCAGAAGCTTAATGCTGCTTAGAACAACTCCCTTTGGCAATTCTAGGTATCTTGTTGTAAGCTAGCCAAATTACAGAATTAGTTTTGTGGACTTAGATGTATTATGAATGTTTATGTACCATTATAGTCTTTCCATTCTTCAGTTCGTATTAGTGTGTGATTAACAAAATCAAGTACAACAGAGCCAACTGTTGTCAGAAATGAGGCTATTTTCAGATTATTGGGGTTTTTTATAGGCACTCTCCTATCTTCCAGACACAAGATATGCTTTAAGTACGTGTACTTCCAGTTGTTTTGCATGCTTTCAGAAATGGTCTAGAGTCAGAGGATTTTTTCTTCTCTGGGTAGTACTTCCTTTCATTCCTGGAGTTATGTAATGGTTACTGATCTATGAGATCTTACTAATCTTGGTGGGTTTTGCTTTTGGGTTTTGAGGTTTGGTTTTGGTGTGGTTTTTGTTTCCTGTATCTGACTTGTGCACAGACAACTGGAACCAGCAAAGTTCTTCAATGCTCAACCCACTTTTGTCTTTCTGTGAAATTTGGGCTTCAGAGATAAAGTCCTCTAAGGCATAAGAAGTATCAATCTTGGTATATGATAGGCCTTTCCTTTAGCCTTATCCAATGATTTGCCCTTGTTTAATGAATAGCTGTGGGTTAGTTTTCCAAGCAGAGCTATCACTTACGCTTCATCTCTTTAGCTTTGCTTTTACAGCCTCAGTTGCTAGATAGTAGATATTAAAGAAATTACCAGGTGATAATTTTGTTTGTAGTAGTTCTGTTCTCTAGGAGAATAAATCTCTTCCATTCTGAGAAAGTTGGACCCTTTTTTACCTTGTGTGTTACTTTACTGTGAAAGTCTGTTACTGTAAATGTGGCCACATTATCAACTTTTGTCAACAAATGTCCAGTGTTCCTGCTTCTGATAGGTGCAGCCATTGTGCATTCATTAACTGCTATTGCTATGTGGTGTGGGAGGAAGGAGAGAAAGGGAGAGACAAAAAGAATCTGCATAGGATAGTTCTCCTTTGAGAGCTGGGGAATGATTTTCTTTCCTTGCAATAGCAGGTTTTCGAGAGCCTTAAAAAGGCGATTTCCTCCTAGGTACTTTCTGCAGGCAAAGCATGAGCTGTAAAACGATCTTGACACCCGCACCAAACACAGCGGTTCTGCAGGTGTCATCGTCCCTTTCTTCTGTAGTCTAACACGTGCTTAGTGTGTCACAGGCAGCTTTGAGGTTGAATTCCTTTAGGGGCCATGAGACCAAGCTGCAGGTCTGAAATAAGCCTGTAATTTTTCTTCCTTGTGTGTTGAGCTTTGCAACAAGCTGTGCGATCTCCTCATTATTAGATATACCACGTTTTGATACTTCCTCCTTTGTATGAACTTTTGTGTTCTGTTCTTCAATGCTTCAAAAAAGCTATATGCTTCAGAGCTGAACACCTGAGTTATAATGCTGCTTCCAAGCAAGAAGGGTAAAATAAAACTAATATTTGAGTATTGTGATTTTGTGGGGTTTTTTTTTAAGTAGTTAGTGTTACCTGGGAGCTTTGCATGGCACTTTCAAGGGCACTTTGAATTTAACATACAAATGTGGGGAAATCATGTGTATCACAGAAATATTATCCCATCTCTTCCATGGAAGCTCTCCCCATATTTCAGGTATTGCTCTGGCCATTTCAGCATTACTTTTGAATATTCTGAAGTAGGATGGCAGAGGAAGACCTTGCGTTATTTTATGACTTAGCTTATATCTAGCCTAACAGGATTTTTATTGATGTGAATATCTCTGAAAACAAGATACGAATTGTTTTTAATGATCACAAATTAGTAACTTTTTCCCCCTAAAGAAAATCATCCTCCGTATTAATTATTCACACTGAGATCCAAATGTTTTTGTGACCCTAATCTTTCACTATTTTTCTTCATTCTCCTGCCTATATTCCCCAAGATTTTATTGCCTCCTCACAAGAATATTTACTCTGTGAAAATATCCATAAGAAGCAGGGTTAGAAGTGGTAGTCAAGCGATAGGTTTTATTTTGTGCCGAGCCATACAATTTAGGTTTCAGAGAACATGGGGGGGGGGGGAAGCTGAAACCCAAAATGCAATGTAAGTTGACAAAAAGCTGACACTCTAAATACCAGAAAATATTAACATCTATTGTCAAGAAAAATAGAAAGTATGAATCACTCCATCTCCATGACACATTTCAAAACTGCTATACACAGCACAAATTATAGTGGTTTTGATGGTATTGGGGATAATAGTACTTGAGAGTTCCTCTCTGAGTGCCCAGCGTTGCTACTAAAAGGGTTCAATTGTCTTGGCTTACACTATAGAGTTGCAGAAAAAAAGATTAAGGTTCTGTGAGGTCATCTTTACTAAAAATGAAAGCCGATCAGAGTTATTGCTAATAACTTCAATGAAATGAAAACAGTTTCATATTTTGTGTAGCGCATTCTTAAAGAAAACCAAACATTGTATCTACATCACTGCCATACTGATTATTTCCAGTGTGGCATCCCCTTCTTCACCAGTCATGTCCTACACAATCCTATATTGTAAGTCTTTCTATTGCCAAGTTCCTAAAAGGCAAATCGGGATTGTTTCCTGTGCTCAGCACTCATGACAGTTCTAAACAGAGGAGTCAGAAGTATGTCGGGAAAGCCTAAAATATAAGAGTACTCCCTGTCTGAAAAACTTACAAGGAATTTTCCTGTTTTAGAAAGGCCATCACCTTCGACTTTCTTGTATTGCCCTTAGCTGGTGGTCCTTTTTGCCTTGAGAAGGAGAAAGAGTTTCTCTGAGAACTGTAGGAGATGAAAGTATTTCTCTAAGTGGCCACTTGTAGGCAGCATCTTGTTTCATTTCCAAGGAGAGCAGTGAGAAGTGTGTTTTGTTCAGAGGAGTTCTTCATGGAAATTTTGGAACAGAATGTTATTTACCAATACTGAAGGAAAAACAAACAAACCAACAAAACCTCTCAAAAAAACCCAAACCCAAACAAACAAACAAAAAAAAAAAAAAACCAAACCCCAAGCCCTAAAGACTTGTGTGGGGAAATCACTGTAACTTTCAGAGAACACTTTTCAGAACAGGAGTAAGCACAAGACTTAAACTATATGGGAGGAGGGATTTGTTTAGTTTAGCTCATTCATTTGTTTTTTGTTTACCTTTTTTAGCTGAAGGACCCAACTGCAGTTCCTTTTAATACCAAAGTAATCATTGGCTTTCTGTCTAAATCCAAGTGTAGTAGAAGCGAAAGCACTGTAACATTAATCATTACTTGGTTTATTATTCATGTGTAAGAAATGTAATTCCTGCTTTTAATGTTGAATTTTACTTTAAGTGCAGGGGTGCAGATCCTGTCTGTGCAATGAAAAGCTTGATAGAAGAACCTCCAAGAGAGGGTGGTTGCAAAATCCCTGTGGTTACTGAATATTGAAATGGAGCACATAGCAAGAGGAAGAAGAGAGTATAAAACATTGTAAGGCTCGTTATTAATACATTCACCTACCTAGAAAGAAAACAAATTAATTGTAAATCAGAAGAGAGAACATAGATACTTGCATAGAATCTATGTAAGAGATTCTTACATGCATAGAATCTATGTAAGACAAACTTACATAGATTGGCTGATGCACAATATGCATCTTTAAGGGTGAAAAGGTCATTGTAAAAGCTTTTTCTGAACAGGTCTGTTTTATGTGTCTCTGGGGTTAGCTGCAGTATCAAAAAAATACAAAGTTTTTTAATTATGTACTTTTTAGGTTGTCTTCATCATTACAATGTCCCAGTTGCCTCCAGCAGTTCATTAAGGAATGCAAATAGTACGCAACTTGTAGTTTGTTTTTTTTGACCCTGCACATATAAAGTAACTGAAAAGGATGGCAAGAAGCTGATTCAGTTTTACATTTTCACCGGCAGGACTGTATCCCTTTTATCCTCTCCCTGATGCCTGTACAAAATTCTAGGAGTCAAGGGACCTCCAAGTGCCATTAAAGACAGAATTACAAAGAGCTCAGCTGAATGTGCAATTACTACAAAGCTTTTTTTCTTAAACTAGTTAACTTGAAGGCATTTGGTATGGATATGATTGAAGTAGAATTGGAGGCAATACAGTTCTTCTTTACTTTTAGAAATAGAGGTCTGATGAGAGCTTAGTTTTATCCAGTAAGATCTACTTTTCTTCTTCAGTGAAAGAACAGAGGATGATGCTACAATTAAATCCAAAGATGGTAAAAAGGTAAATCGCAGTTGTGTTTGAGGAGGAAAGATGCGTGTTGGATGTGATCATGCAGTATGGCAGAATAACTTCCCAAGATAAATTCTGCAGTTGGAGAGAGGTGAATGACGTAGGTTGGAAATTGTGGTTGAAATTATGGAGCCTGGAGCAAGTCAGTGTTGAAAGAACATGTAAGTGGCCTGTCAATGTGGGTCTAATTTTTACCACGACTTGGATATTTTTAAAACTTCTTTTTGACAGAAAACAAGTTTGTGCAAGATGCTTATGTCATCAGCAGTGTGTCGGATGATATAGCCTGAAAATGAAGCTGCTAAGAAATCATCAACTCCAATGCGGTTGTGTCCAGAAGGAAATAATTTGCATTAGAAATTTTGCTGTAGCAGGCTTGGCAGCCCACACTCCCTCTGCTCTGTGTTATCTCATTAACATTATTATTTGGAAGCCAGAGTCAAACACTTATATTGGGTAATAGTTCTGACTACTTGACACACTGTCAGTAAAATGCAATTTTTTCATGTAATTAGAATTTTGACAGGAAAGAGAGGAAGAGGCAGAAAATGAGAAATTAGTTATTTCCTGTGCCTCTGTCATTGCACACATTAAGCTTCACTGGTGCATTTTGCATGATCTCATGGCAGCCCCTTCTCAGCAGCCTGATCTCTGTCAGGTTTAAAGACAGATGAGTAGAATAAGGGGTGATGACTTAGAAATGTTGCTGGTTGAAACAGTAGACCTTTTAGATTTTCTAAATCACAAGAGGTCCAAGGCAGAATACAGTATTTCTCATTTTTCTGGGAATCTGGATTTATGACAAAAGAAATTTTAAGTGAAAATATCCTAAATCTGGAGGTAAAAATATGCACTCATTAGCCTGGACCCTCTGTAGAATGACAGTGAAGCTTTTTATTATCAAAGGAAAGTAAGTGAGAATAAATTCTAATGAGTATTAGAACCATCATAAAGTTTGGTGTGGTTTATTTTTCTTTCTGAAAGAGAGCTTATTGTTCCACTCAGAAAGAAAGATTCATTCTCAAAGCCTTTAATATGGAGCTCAGATTTCAGGATCAGTGATCTCTGCATACAAGCAGACATCTGCCACCAGACCTCCATCTGGTACAGATATTGGTGAGGCTAATGTCGCTAGGATTAAAAAAAGTCAAGTTGTCCTGTGTCATCTTGGAAGGAGACATTCATTAAGAACTGATATGTCTGCTTATAACAATCAAATAATAAGCTTTTCAGCAAAGTGCATTTATTCAGCACTTCTTATGGCACTATCCAAATTTTGGCATTTGGTTTGTAAAATCAGATTAATTTATTACTACTTTTCCCTCTTGCTTTTCTTTAATACTTTTGTGAATGCATAATTCTATGAACTCCTGTTATGGTTTATTTGGGCCGTTATACACATTGCAGTCACAACTGAAAGTGGAATTCCCACTGGAATACATGCAGTAAAAGCATGTGGTAAGAGTAGTCCTTACCTGAAATGTTTGCTTTATAGCTGAACAAAAGTGGGCAAGGAAATGGAAACACACAGAGGTGAAGTTACTTTGCAAGGGTCACAGAACAATTAAGTGGCAGAGCAGAGATTGTTTTTTTTTTCAGCAAAGTTTCATGAGGTTGATCCAGTCATGTGAGATTGAATTTAACAGTGTGGAATGTCTTGTTTTAGGTAGGGATCTGCTAAAGCAAAACAAGATTGCACAGAGCAAACCACTGACTCATACTAAGTAAAAACCTAGTGAATTCCCTCTCTTGGTTTCTCTGTTCCTCCATTTTTCTTTACAAGATTCACATATTGCTTCTATATATGAAATTGCTTATTTCATTTATAGTTACAAAGTGATGATAGGCTGCTTCTAATTCTTGACCTGTATGTTCTGAGATTTAAATTAATTAGTGATAATCCTATGGTACCGCTGTCTTCTTATTTTTCTTCTAAGATCAGTGAAATTGTTGTAGAAGCTTACCCTGTTCTTTCCTCCAATGCTTTTGGAAAAGCTCATACTGAATTACAAGTGGTATTATAACATGCTGCTTTATGTGCTCCCCCTCCAAGTTTGAAGCTGACTAAACCACCCACTTAATTTGTTTATTTCAGTGGAAGTTGAAACTGAATTTTGATAGCTAGTAATTTGGTCAATATTGAGTCTTGCTAATGATTTATGGCTTTAAGTGTATGTTTTGCTCTTTGGGTTAATGCTGCAATCGATACGTGTGAACTTGTCCATTATCTATTTGTATTTTATTATTCAAACTTAAATGCTGGGTTCTATTTGATAATCTAAGCAGAATTCAGTAACAGCAATGTTCATTAATCTCCTTTTCCTAGCTCATGTCACTCCCTTTTAATCTGATAGTCTGATTCACCATCTTTCTGTGCCATTTTAAATCTCTGACAGCACACTATGTTTAGACAGTGTCGTGGCATTTTCTGACGATGACGACAGAATGATAGAAAGGTGGGTTTTTTTTGGTGTCTCATGTTAACAGATGTGTTTTTCTAGATAGCAATCAGGTTAAATTAGAATGAAATGAAATAAATCTCATCTTGAAAGGATTGTGTCCCGTTGGAACTGCTATTACAGCAGAAACAGGAGGTGAAGTTTGAGTTGAAAAGTCCCTATTAACATAGGTTGTGCCAACCAAAAGCACAGCGTTTCATCTGTCAACTGACAGCAGCCCAGACTCATTTATAAAACCAAGCTGTTTTTCTAGTTAGTCATACTTCAGGAAAACATGCATTTGGACATACATTGGGAAAAACATCATGCTCAAGATTGCAATGAATCCAGACACAGTCCTAACATATTGATCCCCTCACTCTATTCCCATCAAACCTTAAAGTATGGATGCAACTATTCAGGCAATGACTACAGACTTCTATTACTCAGAAAGCAATGCAATATTCAAATGACAACATTCCCCAGATTCTCAGACCCTATTCTTCCATAATGATGCCTCAACAAAATGTGGAAAAAAGTGAAGTTCAAGAGGTGTTATACTTCTTTTTAATGACTAGCTTAAACTTGTCCTTATCTGGGTCACTTGTTAAAAGATTAACCCTATACTGATGGAAAAAGTTGAGGGGAAAGAGATAAGGAATAAGTCTTACTTTTCTGGGTTCTTACGAAGTTTACTGGTAAATTTTGTTCGGTTTATTATATTAATAGTTGGGTGAAATATTGGAAAAAGAATAAAATTAAGAAATTTACACTTTTTGAAAAATATACAAGTATATAGAACAAGCTGGACTGGATATTTGGTGAAACATCAGGCATATGGTGACAATTTCTGCTACTGGCTATTCTGTAAAACAGGGATCTGTAGAGAAGCAGTCGTATCGCAGTTCTCAAAAAGAGGGACTGTGTATATCTCTTGTGTTAGAATGGGGATCTCACAAGTGTCACATTGGTACTCCTAAAAGTCCTTCGTGGAACTTTTCTTACAGTTTTTGCTTTTCACACAATGAATCATGCATTTCAAATAACTGGATTCTCCTCTGTGTATGGAGGTTATCGAAGAATTCTTTGGAATCTCTGTGAGGTATAAAGTATCTAGAGACAGCCTACATTTGCATGAGGAATATACTGCAAGAGAGAAAAATAACTAATGCATGCTCACGTCAATTGGCAACTTATTTTTTCTAGGTGTTGCTAGATATATTTATGTGTGTATGTTGATAGTACAGCAAAATCTGTTACTGAAAATGGGTATCTACTGCACCAGTGTTATCAAAGGATCTAGAAGCCTCTCTTTGCTTTCTGTCACAAAGCTCCATCTTTTTGCCTGTGTATTATGCCTCTAAGAAATTTTACTTCTTTTTTTTTTATTATTATTAATTTAATTCAGTACTTTCGGTTAGAAAGTGATGCAAATTAGCAGGTATTTGCACCACAGGCAGAACAAAGCATCTGCACAGCTCTATGGAAACCCTGCAAAGAATTCCTGAAACTTCATAGCATCGTACTAACATCAGTATGGGATCCAACAGATATAACTGACAGCTCTGTAATTTTGCCTTCCAACATAATATTCTTGGAATCTCATAAAAATGCAAAATGAAATCTTGCTAACAAATCTACAGTGTTACATGCAGTTATATTCTCCAAAGTTACCAATAAGGATTTCTTCTCAAGTGGATGTAAAGAGGGCCAAATCATATTTAAATGTCACCAAAAAAAAAAAAAAAAGGAAAATTGTTATTATAAAGTGGATAGATACATTTCAAGTTGTTCTTTGAAACTGTTTGTTGTGTCAGGACCAGTGATATGTAAGTCACTGGAAAATGGGTTGGGGAGTAATACTTATTCTGATAGAAGTATGTTAAAACCCACTAATATTTCATAATAGTAGCATAAGGGAGAAATAATTGACTGTATCTTGTCATATGGGAATGCCTTACAATCTAACCAGAAATCAAACACAATCATATTAATCTGAGATGTTTATAAGCTGTCAGAAATTAAGCCATAGGAGAATAGTACTAGCTCATAAATCAGTAAATGAGCTCAGATAAATAACTTGGTGAGATTTTGTAAATGCAGTGAAGTGCTTTTGTTCTCTTCCTTGTTTTGCACTTTCACTTACCCACTCTCCTTTTAAGATTGTTCTTCCATTGGTTCAGTGTTTAGAAAGAGGAATATATAAAATGTAGGATTTACGAGAGCTTCTGACATTTATGGTATTTTTGATTAACACCTTTATTAAACTTGTCTGAAAAATAATTCATTATTTCAGCTTTTCTTTGTAGTTCTCTAAAAAGCTGCCATGGTCATCAAAAAGATCAGGGCATGTAATAAAAGCCATACAGCCAGTAGTAGAACATACTGTCATATAACCATTAAGACTGTTCTAAGAGCCAAAATGTCGGAACCAAAAGTATTTTTAATGACATGAAATTGTTTGAAGTGCTTTCTGAGTTGAAGGGTGCTGATTTATTTATGTAGTGTACTTACCTAAATTAATTTGGATAGAACTACTTTGGTTTTAATCCTCTTACAGTGAAATTTATGTTAATATTTTTAGATAGCACATCATTTTGTCTGAAAGATAGAGTTAAATAATACTGGGCTGAGTGTTGTCATTAAATAAGAAAATGTGAACGAACTGTCCAAAAAAGCATTAAGGAGTGCAATCTTACCCGGATTATAGTAATAATTTTTGGAAGTGACCTTGCAGGGAATGCAAAATTTCAGTAGTATCGTCCCTCTTTCTCCTTTTAATTAGTCTTTTAGCACAGCAACTCTCAGTAACATAAGTGTATCAGCAGCTATTTTAAGTAATTTTATATCATATATCTATGACTTAACGTATTGTTCCTTCTTCCTTTTTTCTTTAATATGCTTACTGAAAGGAAGTGTATTAACCCTTTGGGACATATTATAGGTGTTGTAGTAAGCAAGTTAAAGGCCTGAATGTTTTTTATTTTGCTGTTTTTTCTGCTGGGTTTATCTTCTCAGCAGCCGTTTTTAGCCTTATTGTACTTACTGCATGGCTTCTTTTGGGAAATTTGGTCGTCTACTGTCCAAGTTGCTTCTTCATTATCCATTACTGAGATGAAACTTGTCCCCATCAGTGAGAGTAGCTCTGCTCAAGACTTTTTCCTGCTATACTACACAGGTCTCCCAGAGCAATTTCCCCCAGCTCCCACCTGCGTCTTATTTGCTGTGCGACTGAAAACCCTTTTTCCTTCATTCCTTCTGAGCACTGCCTCATTTCTGCCACATATATTCATTAGCTAGAACTTTGTTGGTTGCAGTCACTGGAGCATCTGAATATACTTGATGATCATCTGTCACTTTCACTGACATGTTTACTTACCAGTAGATAACGGCTCTCCCTTGTACATACACTTGTTTTCCTAAGTCTGGCTTTAGTAAAACAGAGCAACCCACTGATTTATACAGAGATCAAAAACATGTTTGTTCCTATTGACTCTTGATTACAATTTCTCCACTGCCAAACTATGACATTTTGGTCTCTTGGCAAAAATAGTTGTATTATGCAGCAGATATTGGTTGTCAAAGTCCCTGGGAACTGGAGAAATGCTGTGGCACAAAAGTTTTGCCAATAGAAAATCCTGATGCCGGGTAACAGTTTTATCATTTCTCTTTTGTGATCTAGAAAGTGCAGGCAGAAATATACCCTATATCAATATATATATATATATGCATGCAGTATATAGATAGCATACATAGAAAGGTATGAGAGTGATTATTTTTTTTTTTTATTAATCTGGTCTAGCAGTTTGATTTAATTTTCCCTTTTTCAGAATAATGAGAAAAATAAGATTTTGGGAGAAAATTACTTAAAATATGGGTTTCTTCTTATCAAAAATTGAAAAATTTGGCATTTCTTCTTTTCAGAGTAATGCACATAGATTCCTGAACTACTAAGGGGAGGAACAGGAATTAACTTTTCAGCATTCTGAATACTTCCCTAGCTTATAGGAAAACTTGATTTCTTAAAATGCCCCCAAAAAATAACCATACTTCAATAGGATGACATTGTGGAAGATTTTATGATTTCACAAACCATTTCTACATTTCTCTGTTCTAGCATGTCCCAGGCCAATGAAAACTTAGCCTTACAGCTCTTCTTTCACTCATAACTGAAGGGCATTATGGCAAGCTGTTCCTAATTTATTTTCTTACTCAAATGTGTCTGCCTTATGCAGTCTCTGCCAAAACAGCAGTACCTATGAACCTGTTTCTGGTTGCAGAAGAGTAAGGCAATGCTACAGTGCTCTGGAAGAATAGTGCTTTGTACCTTTCTATGAGCAAGTAGCGAGAGGAGTTACTTCTGCATTCTTTCTTAACTGGTAAAGTTGTGGGGTTTTTAGATCAAGGAAGATAAAGAGCTGATATTAAAACAAACACCCAGAAACCAACAACAACAGAAAAACCTCCACTAAACCAACCCTCTCTAGCAGAGAAATCCCATAACCCACCTAGTCTTCCAGAGAACTTAGATAAAATGGTTAAGAGGTTGAAGAAATATATCCCACTTACATAAATTTTAACTCACCAGCCTCATAATCACATACTCTCTAGGAAAATAAAGATTTTCCAGAAAATCAATGCATTTTATTAAACTAACTTACATATTTCTGAAATAGAATCCAGGCCAGCTTCAGGCAAAGAAGAACTCCTCTTTCAGTCTGAAAAAAGAAATGGCAGTCTTCATGTTAAGTACAGGTTGTAAACAATATGTCTTAGTTTGAGTAGTATAATTAACATAAATGATTAGTTTGAGAGAATCTAGCTCCTGTGAGCAGGGAGACATGCTAGCAGAGGAATATGTACTTTGGTGTTCCTAGCGCTTTAGTGGCAGTACTATCTTCCAATATTTTCAGTCCTCTGCTTCAGGCCCCTAGCACTTCTACCTTTTACCTGTGCACATTTGTTTGTGTCCCCCCAGATTTGCTTGAATAACCACTCTTAAATGAATTGAGGAAGCTAGCTAACTCAAAACCATCTCAACCTGCTTTCATTTCCCTTGGTTATTTTTAAGGTAGGTCATTTCAGCAGTCCAGCTCTCAGGATATGGCTACTACCTAGCAGGGCTGTGTGCTGCGATGCAAAGATGAGAAGGTAACACCAATTCCCAGCCCAAGAGCTGAGTGGTTATTTCACATGGAATTTTAAAGGAGACACTGTGCTCTAAAATGGATAGATTAAGTCTGTGGGGTTTTTTGTATGAAATAATTTGCAGTAATTTTTACAGTAAAGTACCACCAGCACACATGGGATGGCACAGCACATGTTGCAGCAGGGATATATCCTTTAGCCTTCAAACAAAATTCCAGCACTGACATTAAAGAGATTTTTCAAAAGTATCCTAAGGAACTTAGGGCCTGAATAATTTGACAGGGGAGAAAGGAACTGGAGCTCAGGTGCAGTAAAGCAGAAGTCTCTGTAAGGAATAAAAAAATTGAAATTAATTTGGGTTAATGGCGTTACTTCTGTGCTATTTGAGATATTCAGTGTATCTGCTGCTCATTATAAGAGCTTTTCCATAAAGGAAAGCAAGCCTCATAATTGCTGTGTACTGTTACCATAGCGGGCTATATAAATTAAGGGAAGATTTGCTAATACACAACATTTTCATTGGCATCTGTTGTAGGGGTACGAGAAAGGGGAGCTAAAACTCCCAATGCAAGAAAACAAACAGCAAATCCAAAGAGCAGTCACTCCTTAATCATCCCTTTTCATAAACACATAAATAAGGTGTAGCCAAGTTGATGGAGTAGGTTTCAAATGTCTACAAGAAAACTTACTAATAATGAAGTACTTTATTTCAGTTTTGTATTTAGTGGCAGAGTGGTTGTGTTTTGGTTGTGTTTTAATTTTTCTTGGTTTTGTGGTTCCATTTAAAGTAATAATTAAGGAAATCTTAATGCTGGCTGTCACTTATTTTCTGTGCTTTATTAGTAGGAGTGATCTTTTTTCCCCTTTTCTTTCTTTTTAGCTAGAAACCCTGACATGGTGTCATTTGTTCAGTCCCATGTGTGTTACTGCACATGGGGTTGGTAACAGCAGGGACTGAATTCCTGCAGGAGCTCAGCCTGCCAAAGCACAGACATTTTGTTACTATAGAAATTGTCAGATGGAGGTGCTAATACCAGAGACAAGGTTGGAGACAGGGCTCTGCATTGTAAAGGAAGTCCCAAAACCCTCTAGGTGAGGAGCACAAGCTGGCAGCTCTTGTTGAACAGAAGTGCTAGCACTGCCCAGACAGCTTCTGTGGCTTCAGTGGGAAAAGTAGGGAGTTTTGTTTGCATCTGCCTTGCATTCACTTGCCAGTAATTTTGTTCCTCTCTGTTCCCACGAGGAATGTTGTCTTTTCTCTGTAAGTACCTTTTCTTTTCTGATTGTGTAAGCTCTGATGCTGAGGGCACAGTTCAGCCTCTGAAGATAGGTCATAGCAAACATCACTGTTTAACTTTGAGCAAACTGGCAAACTCCTCTCGTGACACAAATATTTTGTTTAGAGTGCAAAAGCAGATATGAAAGCAAACCTAAATAACCTTTAATACTTAACCAAAGGTGAATGGCAGTCCATCTGTAATAAGCACTTTCATATAATCTGTCAAAATCCAAGCTGCTGGGACATTTCTCTTTCCTTGTCACTGATTTCAGTTAGAGGCTCCCATCCATGAAGCTGCCTGAGGGAAGAGGGGACACAGTTCCTCTGCAGGATACACACTGATTTGTTTACAAGTATTCTCTAACGTGTATGTTCACAGATGAAATTCATTAATATTTCCTACTATAGCATCAGTTGTTTCCAACTTTTAAACTTGCAATAAGTGGATTTATATATTTAATTCCATTCAAAATTTCTGACATTTGGCATAGTTGTTGAACCTGTTATTGTCCTTCATTCCAAAAAATAACTCTAATTATAACCTGTTCACTTCTAAGAAAAGGTTTATTGTAAAGAATAGACTTGCTATAACCTGAGTTTGTGCATTTTTCCCAGCATGCTACCTACTCACTTAACATTCAATATCAAATGCAACTATAAATTATCCTGTAACATCTACAGATACAAGAAACATTTGAAAGTTTCTTACATTAGTGCATTTTAAACTTTACTATTTCATATGGTCAATGAAGCAGGTAGTGCACCTCTGTGTTTTATTAATTGCAGGGTAATAATCTGCATATAGGAATAAAGGAGAATATATAGCTAGTGGCTTCTGTGTGACAGGAAGATAACTTACCATGATGCTTCTATATTGTTTCATACAGGAATCCTTCAGAAGAAATGGTCAAGATCTGGTTTTGTTTGGTTTGGGTTTTTTTCACTTTGAGATCTTGTGAAAAACTCCTTAAAGGGAAGATACAGATCTTAATGCATAAATTTTGTTGAATGACTGATGAACTTGAAACTTCATTTCAAAAGGCACTGGGCTTTGTTTAACTCTGTATTTTTAGTATCCAGAGTTACTGAACCAGACTTTACTTAATTAATAACTATAGGATGTGAAGCAGTTCCAGTGCTGCTTTTTCTATTAACATGCAATTTCCGTTAGGAAATGATTAAACTGGGGGGGGGGGGGGGGGGGGGGCGGAGAGGGAGGGGGGAGGCATGGCTGCAGAAAATAAATTTGGTACCACTGTGCATTGCCAAATTCATTTGAATGAGTTAACAAACATGGCTTATAAATTGAGTAAGTTTACTTCCATAACTCACACTACACGTTATGTAGGAATAACAAAAGCCGAAGACTCCTTAAACTGAATATGGACTGAGATTAGGAAAGGCAAGATATCATTTCTAAATGTTCATTAAAATAGTGTTCTAATATTAAAATTCACTTGGTAATTTATCACTATCAAGACCATGTTTACATAAGATAGAGACATATTTCAACTTCACTTTTGTCAATGTAATCTCCATTGCTTCCATTTAATTTGTTTTGTCACTGAAAGTAGCATCTGAAATGCTCCAGCTGTTAACAGTTTCCTAAGGTCTGGGCTAGACATGAAAGAGTTACCTTTGTTTGGAACTGAAAATCTACCATGGAAGTCTGTGGCTATTGCCTGAAAGTTACATTAAAACCAGGGACTGAATCTTTCCAAATATTTTCCACATGGGTGAAGGACAATACTAATATTTGATGCTATGAATACTTTAGTCACAGTTTTCCCCATTAAATTCAGTATACTAATAATTAGAATCTGTGTTTTAAATGCTCTAATTTCAGGAGGTTATCACTTATTCATAGGGAGGTTTTGTAGTAAAGTAATTCAATTAATTGTAGGGCCTCTTAATTGAAATTTCTTCTTTTCAATTGCTATCAGTTTAGATTACTGCTGAAGTAGCAGTGTTGCATGTTAGAACACCTCAGACACTAAAATATTCTGTTTTCTCAAATGTTGTAGGGCCTACCTTTATTCCTATACCTAATATGTGTAGGTATATTTGGCTGGGAAACAACCGTAATTCTGTTTCTACAAAAACACTATTGAATGTGTACAGTGAGTTTTCCACAGATATTACTTATTTCCTGTGTTATTTGCACATTTAGTAAATGATTCCTGAAACCAGAGGAGCTACGGTTAGGTATCTATCAGAGTTAAAACTTAAGAACATAACAATCTCACATTTACTGCAATAATTAATTGAATGGTAGTTTTTTTTTCATCTGAAAAAACACCACATACATAAGATAACTACATGTTAACATAGGGCGGCTAGCTCCCCACCTGTAGTATCTTGTATGTGGTGCATACAGACTAGACTGCATACATACTAGACGGCAGAACGAGTTTTACTGTAGTTTCACTGTCATTTAACATGTGCTTATTAAAGAATTAGCCCCACTTCAGGTTATTATTTATTAGACACCTATGGCCGGTGTCTGTGTTCAGAGTTTGTAGTATCATAGATTCATCATTTATGTGGATACCAGTTTAAAACATTTGTCTTTTGTTTAATTTTGGCCGTGTATAAGCATCTATTCATTTGTGTACTTGAAATTATTTCTTGTTCTTGATTAACATGTGCTAGTGGGCTCATCTGAGCGTGTCTTGTTATTAAGCTTCTTTATTAAAGTCACCTTTTAATTTCCTGAGTTAATTAAAGATTTCTGTTACTTTTGCAATCTCTGTAGTTGTGTGATGGCAAGTATAGTACCTTTTAGTCTCTTGGTTTCTTGTAATTTATCACACTGTCAATGGAGCTGTTGAGCTTTTACTTCGTATTTAAGTATTAGCAATGAGTGACTGAAACAAATGATTTTATAATAGCTAACATGTATTTGTAAATGATATTAAAGTGCTATCTTTAATTTGTTTGGAACATAGCAATTGGATTAAAAGTGGCATTTCATCATTTTGGTCTTTGTCATGGATGCAGTATAATGAAGGTGTCAGTGGAGTAGAGATGGAGAATTCTCTCCCTTGACCTTCTGGTCATGCTTCTTCTGATGCAGCCCAGCATGTGGTTGGCTTTCTGGGCTGCAACTGTATGCTGTCAGATCATGTTGAATTTCCATCCGCAACTGTAGTGATAGGACAAGGGATAATGGGTTCAAACTTAACAGGGGAGGTTTAGGTTGGATATAAGGAAGAAGCTCTTCATAATGAGGGTATTGAGGCATTGGCACAGGTTGCCCAGAGAAGCTGTGGCTGCCCCATCCCTGTCAGTGTTCAAGGTCAGGTTGGGTGGGGCTTGGAGCAACCTACTCTAGCCAGAAGTTTACCCTGCCTAGGGCAGGGGTTTGGAACTGGATGACCTTAAGGTTCTTTCTAAGCCAAACCATTTTATGATTGATGTCAACTAAGAAAAAACAAAATTTTTTATGAGGAAAAAAAAATCCCACTTTTAATTTTGCTACCTACATTACATACTTGTGATTATCTACTTGCACGTGTAAATTAACTGATTGGAAGAAAACCTGTCTGATTTGTGCTGCGATAGGTATTGTCATGAGATTGAATGCAGAGACAGGAAATCTACATGCAGTACCAGAAAGGACTTTCAACATTCAGAAATATTAAACCAAGCATTCCTAAAAGCATGCCATAATGTGCTTTCATACCTTCAAAACTTTCTTAAAAGCTGCCCAAAACAATGTAATAGGCAGGTCTAAAACCTCTAAAGCACTTCACAATTATTCATAATCGGTGTCCATTTTCTTACAGGTTATCACACTGGTACAACATCAAGTGGTTGAGTGATGTTAAGTTCAATGTGGCAGATACAGTTCAATCATTTGTTTCAATTTGGGAAGCTGGAATTAGGTTGTAATTAGCTGCATCAGTTCATTCTGTTTTCTTACTCTGACCTGACCACTACGGCAGAATATGAATTGCATGGCTGCAGTTTTCAGAATGAGCTATCTGCCAACTCTTTGATTTTTAGTATTGATTATGAATAATTTAAAATATAAGTCTTAAAGACCACAAACCATATCTTATGAAGACACTGAAAGGTCTATAGATAGTTTAGGGGCTTTATGAATCAACATTTAAGATTCTGTATTTTCTGTTTAATATACTGAAAAACACTTTAATAAAATAATAAGCTTGGCTCTGTTGCTGAATGTTTCACAGCAGATACGTAACTATTAAATATATGGCTATAATTCTATATATTAAATAAATTCCATTAAGATAAGAACATATAAGAACTTTGGAGGTAGTTTGATACAGCTTCTTAAAATTTGGGATATTTTGAGGTTTTAGGGAAATTACAAATTTAGAGGAATTTAGGAAAAAAATCATATAACCTTTCATCCTTAGTTCTTCAAAATTCAAAAAACGGCATGTAAAAATTGATCGTTAATCACTACATCTTGCAGAGGAGATGTTGATGGTGAAGGCATCTGTGCATGCTGGAATTTGTAGAACCTTGGTACCATAAAAAAAAAACAAACCTATAAATATATGGTATAGCTCCCCCCACCCCCCCCCCTTAGTTATCAAATGCAAACCAAGCAGTAAAAATGGTCCCTGTGTGATGAAATTACAGATTCAGAAAATTTACAGTCCAGTTTTCTATCTTCTATTTCTGCAATTGAATTGATTGACTAAAGCACTGGTTTTAGATCTGAAGTATACAAAAGCTGGTATGAGAGGAAAAACTTCATGTTTCTTCTCTAAATTACTTCTTTCTATAAAATGTATAATGTATTTAGAGTATGTAATTGTGTGGTGTCAGTTAGCGTTATGCCTTCTTCAGCATGACTTGCATAAGCCCTGACATTCAAGAATAATGTGGCCTTCCTAAAGTGATATTCATTGAATGTTTTCATCTTTTATATGTGTGTGAGCAAGAGTTTGGGAGGACTGCATTACTCATAAATGAGCTATATATGAGTTATATAGATCACACCAAACAGCCATCAATAAAAGCTCTGTAGATTGCTTTGCCATGCATTATGCATATGCCACGTTTCACAGCAGAAGAAAATAGAAATTAAAAACTGTGGTTCTTGTATTCTTAGATTATAAAGCTAATTTCTTCATTTGTATCAGTCTAAATTTGAAGTCCTGAAGTGCTGTGTATCTCAGTGGAAAGCTATGAATCTCCCAGTTCAGGTTATTCAGCCCTTTAATTTACAGCTCCTAGGATCAAGAGATAGCAGGCCTGGAAGTGCTCAGTGGTGTTAGATGAAATACTAAGCATATATATCATGAGAATTCCAGATCTTAAGAACAGAAAAGTGCCTTTGCATTTTGAGTTAGGAACAGGTTTACAAATGTGTTTAGATATTTTTTAGGTCTATCTCTTACAAAGAGTGGAGGTTTTTAAACTATGGACCAGATGAACAGAGGTGTGCTGTGGTTTTTATTGGATATGACAGGTATGGGAGTGGCCTGTGTGGGATATAGTAGAATGTTAGTTTAATCATTTGCACGTACATGCTAATGGAAAGAAAAGACAGTGGTAGGTGCTATATTTAAGAACCCTGTTAACAAGTTTTTAGATGATTTGATGAGTTTACTTTCAGAAGAATCTGGAAAATTGCAGAGAAGATGTCTCATGTTATACAATCTGTTGCTATCAATATGAAATAGATGTGCTGTAACAAAACTGGATTTTCAGGGATATCACTGAGTCAAAGAAAAGTAGAAGTGCAGAAAAAAGAATATGATAAGGCCTTGAGTTAGATCTCTGTTTTGTGGCTCTGCTTTCCCCCTTCATAGATTTTTTTGTCTTTTAAACCTTTGGTGATTAACAAGTTCATTTTATTTCTTTATTTTCTTTTCAACTCCTAATGATCCTGCTCAGCTCCTAAAGATTTTATTGCAGGCATCTAATTACATACAAGTGCTGTCCAGAAAACAGTTCTATTTTGTCTTTAATTCTCCAATTAAGTGCTTCAAACATAGATCACAAAGATCCCTTGCTGAAGTATTGGTGGGAAGTATAAAATATCACTGAGATATTAGCTCTAAATCAAAATGTGAATATCATATATACCAAATTTTCTGGATTCTGTTGTTTTCTGCTCACGACATGCTATGTAAAAGGCACTCATTTCCACGTACATGGCCCAGTATTAGTGATCATCACACAAAATCTTTTTCTTGAGGTCCTTTCCAACCCTAATTATTGTATGATTCTATGATTCAGTATGGATTAACAGGAATGTAAGTATATCTGTAATTTTAAGTAGTTACAGTAAGGTACTAAACAGAATAAGGAAGGATGAGAAATAGATATGATGGTAGAACTAGAAATGCCCCACAGTAGCTGTAATCCCTTCCATATGAACACTGCCAGGGATGGAGCATTCACAACCTCCCTGGGCAACCCATTCCAATGCCTCACCACCCTTACAGTAAAGAACTTCTTCCTTATAGAATCATAGAATAGTTACGGTTGGAAAGGACCTCAAGATCATCTAGTTCCAACCCCCTTGCCATAGGCAGGGACACCTCACACTAAACCATCCCACCCAAGGCTTCATCCAACCTGGCCTTGAACACTGCCAGGGATGGAGCATTCACAACCTCCCTGGGCAACCAATTCCAGTGCCTCACCACCCTAACAGGAAAGAATTTCCTCCTTATATCCAATCTAAACTTCCCCTGTTTAAGTTTTAACCCGTTACCCCTTGTCCTATCACTACAGTCCCTGATGAAGAGTCCCTCCCCAGCATCCCTATAGGCCCCCTTCAGGTACTGGAAGGCTGCTATGAGGTCTCCACACAGCCTTCCCTTCTCCAGGCTGAACAGCCCCAACTTTCTCAGCCTGTCTTCATACGGAAGGTGCTCCAGTCCCCTGATCATCCTTGTGGCCCTCCTCTGGACTTGTTCCAGCAGTTCCATGTCCTTTTTATGTTGAGGACACCAGAACTGCACACAATGCTCCAGGTGGGGTCTCACAAGAGCAGAGTAGAGGGGCAGGATCACCTCCTTCGACCTGCTGGTCACGCTTCTTTTGATGCAGCCCAGGATACGGTTGGCTTTCTGGGCTGCGAGTGCACACTGAAGCTGGTCCATGTTCATTTTCTCATTGACCAATTAAGTACTTCTCTTTGGGCTGCTCTGCATCTGTGCTCTGCCCAACCTGTAGCTGTGCCTGGGATTGCTCCGACCCAGGTGTAGGACCTTGCACTTGTCATGGTTAAACTTCATAAGGTTGGCATCAGCCCACCTCACAAGCGTGTCGAGGTCCCTCTGGATGGCATCGCTTCCCTCCAGCGTATCAACCGGACCACAGAGCTTGGTGTCATCGGCAAACTTGCTTAGGGCGCACTCAATCCCACTGTCCATGTCAGTGACGAAGATGTTAAACAAGACCAGTCCCAACACCGATCCCTGAGGGACACCATTCGTTACCAGTCTCCAGCCGGACATTGAGCTATTGACCACAACTCTTTGAATGCAGCCATCCAGCCAGTTCTTTATCCACCGAGTGGTCCACCTATCAAATTGATATCTCTCCAATTTAGAGACAAAGATGTCGTGTGGGACAGTGTTGAATGCTTTGCACAAGTCCAGGTAGATGACATCAACTGCTCTACCCCTTTCCATCAGTTCAGTGGCCACATCATAGAAGGCCACTAAATTGGTCAGGCAGTATTTCCCCTTAGTGAAGCCATGCTGGCTGTCACCAAGCACCTTGTTGTTTTTCATGTGCCTTTGCATGCCTTCCAGGAGAATGTGTTCCATGATTTTGCCAGGCACAGAGGTGAGACTGACTGGTCTGTAATTCCCTGGGTCTTCCATTTTCCCCTTCTGGAAAATGGGGGTTATATTTCCCTTTTTCCAGTTGTTGGGAACTTCACCTGACTGCCATGATTTTTCAAACATGATGGTCAGTGGCTTCGCAACTTCATTCGCCAGCTCCTTCAGGACCCGCGGATGGTTTTCATCAGGTCCCATGTACCTGTGTACGTTCAGGTTCTTAAGATGGTTTCGAGCCAGACCCTCCCCTACAGTGGGCCCAAGGTCTTCATTCTCATAGTCCCTGCGTCTGCCTTCCAAGACTTGTTTGGTGCCATCAGATCCTTTGCCAGTGAAGACCGAGGCAAAGAAGTCATTCAGAGCCTCAGCCTTCTCCAAATCCAGGGTAGCAACTTCTCCTGATAGCTTCCAGAGGGTGCCTACATTGTCCCTAGTCTGTTTTTTATTCTCTACGTACCGTAGATCTTTGATGCTTTCTCGTAACAACAGTGACTCAATTAGACGGAATCCAGTGATCCACAATCTAGATTGTCACTTGTCTTTTTCTAATGACTTTAAACTGAGTGAGCTAAAATGTTGACAGCAGGGCAGAGAGGTAGCATATGGCCCTCACTAGTCTTTGCTATCTCCCAATAGATGTCTGAACCCCTTTAATGCAGAAGGTTTTGTTTACAGATGGTTGATTAGGGGCCTAACTGAACCTTTAGAAGGATAGATGAAAATTGATTAACATCTACATCATCTACATGAGCAGCCATTAATAAGTAGTTCTCACTATTTTTATAGTGATATATCCAATTAAAATCATCAGCTTGCTCAGCAGATCACTGAAAATGAGGAAGCTCTAATGACCAAAACCAGGCAAACTGGAGAAAATTGCAACTATACAAAAAGGGATTTAATGTGGACATGAAAAATTATTTTAAATATATAAAGAAAATGTATAGTAAAACTCCCTAATATAAAGATCCAGTGGCTGAAATGTTAATTCCTCAAATTAACTTTGTCATTTTGTGTTTGGATACTTCCCAGAACTGAGAGTTACAAAAGATAAAATATTTCATAAAAATATTCATCTTTTTTTTTATGTTATATTTCTTATGGTAAATTCATAGCAGCTTGGATGAGGACAAAACCAATTGGAATGTGAAGGGCAAAGATTGCTTTAGCAAGCAGTGTTAGCTGATAAAAGACCAAAAAAGACAGTGTTTGGAATTGCAAATTTCAGCAGTAGGTGATTCTGCAAAAACAAGGACTTTACAACAATCAGAACTGGAAGTCATCCAGAAATGTCGCAGCAGAAGAATTGGGGACAAGGGAACTGGTGAGAGTGGAAGCCATTCTGACAACTCATGATGAAAGAGAACTAAAAGGCATCTATGAAATTCTTAAATATATTGATGGCTCTAGAACCTCTTAGTGTAACTCATTTCAATAGACATTTGGGGAATTATGAGAAACTGCTGTCTGCAACTGAAAAGGTTTTCAAGAGGATTTCTCTTTCATATAAAACATACAAAATCCATTCAGATGTTCTGAGTATGGTGCATAGATAACTGCTACTTAAAAGACACATTGTGTGTTCTCTGAATCCTTAACCTTCCTGTAGCTGTAGCATTTAACTACAGCACTTTCCTCTCTGGATGGTGATATGTGTCTTAATACATTCTTTGCATTCAGTCCCACACAGTCACTTCTAAATTGTAACTGTCTTATTAAACATGCCTGCTTTTTCTATTATGTCTTGATTTGTCTGTGACCTGTTTCCAGAATATCCTTTGCCACACATTTCTCACTCTTGAAATGCTTTATAGATTTTAATTTTATTTATCTGTTTATTATTGTTTATTATTATTTTATTATGTGCTGTATACTGTTAGATACAGTACAAATCACCACAATTAAAGCTTTTTAACTGGCTTCTTAGTTGTGCTCTTTTGCTTAATATTTTCCTCATTTTGGTGGTACTGTATGTTAAAATAAGATACCAGTGGCACACATAGTTCCATACTTGTGCATATTCTTATGGAAATCTAATTGCACTCTGATTGTGTTGCTGTATTTTAAAACAGATTTGTTTTACAATAATAAAAGGCAGGAATCCTCAATGTTGCCTGAGTAAAGGCCAAGTTTTAAATTAAATTTAAGCCTTGGATAGAACTGGTATTAGGAAAAAATGTCTCACATCTCAAAGATACGTGAGAAGTTTCTGAAAGACTGGGAAAAGTTTGAACAGAAACATGGTACAGAAAGTTAAAGGATATTATGAACACGTAGCAATAAGCTGTGACAGAAAACAGCTTTGGAATTTTAATTATAGTAATCAGAAGTTGCTACCATACCTTTTTTAACTTTTCCATATTTTGAAATGTATCATTTTATCCTTTCCTAGGGTTTCTCTGTGAAAGGAGATAGAAAGACCTCAGAAAGGAATATTTCTGATATCCATATGACACATTCATTCTGTAATAAAATTCCTGCTAATTTCCTTGCATAGCATTAAATAGAGTTTTCCTTTCTATGTGTTATAATAACCAGACAGGTTTCACCCACCTGCTCAACTTCAAATAGAAGTCTCCCCTGTTATCCATCTATGGGTAGTTTGATTGCAGCAAGAGAGAAGTGGTTAAAATACCAGGCACAGATTGGGCTAATGGGACTTTACCTGCCCCTTCCCACTGATACTGGCTGTGGTGTTTCCAAGTCACCTGGCAGTGATGGCTGTGACTTGCTGCAGCCTTCTTCCCTGGGGTGCACTCAGGGTCAGGGATTCTGCACTGATGGAGTCCCACTGACTTCACTGGAACAGGGCTTTGAAGTTTTACTGTTCTAGTATGATTAACAAGCAGCAAGTCTGAAACGTGGTTATGATGTGACAGGCCATTGAAAGATGCTTTCTGAGTGACGCACGGGCTTCACAAAGTCTACTAAGAATGAAGAATGGTTTAATTGCTGAAGAGGCTGGGGCCGACATTTAGTAACCACTGCTGGTTTTGTGCTGCTGATCTAACCACAGGAATTAGCAGTGGGTTCCTGTTTTCCACTGTTGCTGAATAGGGAAACACTGATTTGAGTGGCTGCCCACAGGAGGGGAGAAATGAAACAGACGGGAGTTTAGTGCTGAATGAGTACAGTGTGTGTCATTTTATGGATGGCTGGTATTGTGATACATTATCTTTTCAGACCTATAGAAATCCTGTCTTGTAGTTACTATTGAGAGCAAATAACCAGAAAGAAAACATGTGAGGTTGATAACTTACCGTGGGGTGCAGCGTAATGCAGGGCGCTATAGTTGCAGTGCTGGCTAATAAAGAAGTGTTTGTTTGGAATATTTTACAAAGCTTGGTCTCTATAGTAACAATCTTCATGAATACTTTCAGCTTCAGAAATAACATCTGCTTGATGAGTGATCTCAAATCTCAACCCTTGTTTTAAGTAAATAAGATCCTGCTTCTTCTGCTTTTTGTATCAGTCAGTGGCATTTGATAGGGAGCATTTATTTCCATGGAAAGAGCATCCTAAGATTGGGAGGGTGTTGGGAAGGGGTGGGAAAAGGGAAGAGGAATCAGAAAATAATGGTGAAATACAAGATTTGCCTCATTATCCTAACAGTAACCACTGCTAATATATATTAGATTTTACGTACAGTATAGAAGTAAATGTGTTATACCATTCTGTTGACTGAAGTTCAGGGCAAACATTACTGTGTTTTAGTCTTGAGAGTGGCTTAAGCTATGCATAAAATTAGGGGAAGAGAAATCATTTGATTAGATAAGAAAAATGTGTGAGATGGAGTACAAAGCTTCGTGGAATGCAAGGATTTAAAGCAAACTCCAATGAAAAGGTCATAACTAAATTTTCAAGGAAATTCTTAAAAGTATGGTCAATATGCTGTGAAAATGCTATGTTTTTTGAAAAAAGATGTTTCAAGCATCATCACTGCAGCTAAATTTTATTTATGAATTAATATTTCAAATATTTCAATATTTCAATGAAAATTTCAAATGAGAACATTTCCTGAAGCAAAATAACAAGCTTTTAATGCAGTAATGATGGGGACTACAGAATTCCATGTGAATAATGAATTTTGTTGTTGCTGACTGTGTACCTCCTTGCTGAAGAAAATACTAAAACTATAAAATAACGAGAAGCTCCTGCTGTGCCCTAGGAAACACATGTGGAACAGAAGTGTAAGCGGAGCTGAACTATGTTTCCATACTACTCTTTTTCAGTTAGCAGTGCTCAAGGGGCTAAGTAGGCTTGGAATATGGTACTTCCTAAATAAGTAACACTTACTTTCCATGTAAGTGGGACTCAGGAATTGCAAGTTAAGCAAATATTTTATACAGTAGATCTTTGCTGGTTTAGTAAAAATGATGCAGATTTTTTAATATTTTGAAGGAGCAGTCTTTTTCCTATTTTTTATATTTAAAAAGTGCCTCAAAAAATAATCCGTCAGTTATATTAAGCTAACATGAGTAACACGCAGAAATAATTTCATTCATGCGAATAATCCTGTTTGCTTTAATGCAACAGTTTCTCCAAGCACTAATTCTCATATGTCTAATTATTTGTCAGATTAGATCCTGTGTAAGCTTTATATTTTGTGCATATTCAGTGAAGTTCTTAATATGTTTATGGACACTGTAAGTACTAAGTCTTGATGAGGAGCATCTTGGCAAGCAACATCAAGTGATAATAGAGTTTATTTGTAGGATTTTTCAAGGACACCATTAAGAAATTATTAATACAGTGTCAGATCTATAGCTACTATAAATCAGCATATTCCGCTGTTACTTGAGTGTTGTGCTGATTTAGGCAGCTGAGGATTATCTCACAGATATGTGAGATTTCAATTAATTCATAAGAGTCTAGTGAAAAACTGTAACTGATTGTGCTTTCAAATTGGTGAATGGGCAGAGTAGGTGATGGACATCCTCGAGAGAGGAACGTGAGAGGTGTATCTTGCAACACCTTTAAAAGGGTCTGGTTTGTGCTTTCACAAGCCTACCAGCTTGCCCTCTCCCTTTCCACCTTGCTGGCAGCAAGTGCTGCCAAAACTGCTAGTCCGTTTAAAACATGCTGCTGCTGCAACTATGTAATACAGCAAAACTGGGTTCCCTTTTGCTGCCACTTTTTCCTTGGTATAGAGAAGTCTCTTATTGTTTCTTCCTGCTGCGGGAGCAGCTACGATCTGATCCGCAATATCCACATACAGTCACTAGGATGAAAACTTCATAGACTTACAAATCTTAAACAGGGATAATTTGTTTCAGAATGCTTTTGGCTATGGTGTACACATTCTACAGCTGTCCAAGGACAAATCTTGTCCTTGGCAAGGAAATAAAAATAAAAGCTATGTCATGCTTTCAGACATTTGGTTCGTGTCCTCCCTACATTCAGTAGGCTGTGATCTGTGTAAGTTGTCATGATAGAAAGTAATTTGTTATTCGGGTGCCATTAGCATTTTTTCCCTGCATTAAGAATATTGCCAAGTTTGCACTTTAATCCCTTCTGCTGACAGCTAGTTTTCACAATGTGTGTCTTGATTTAGTTCTCTTTTTTTATTATTATGATTCCAGGTATAAATGATTTAATTTGTCATTCGCTAGGCATCCTGCAGGTGTCCAGGAGGTTACAAAAGAACTTTAAAAGGTATTGCTGAAGAAAACTTCACTGAAAGTGTATTTTGGATGACATATTGTGTACTCTATTTTCTTTCCAATTTTGCAAGAAATGCAAAATACAGCATAATAATTTCAGTACACTTGCCTTTTCTAACCCTCAAGTCTGGCATAGTTCTACTGTATAATAATCAAACCTGATCATTAATGACTCTAGGTTGCCGCAGAGCTCCAGGAATAAGAACTCTGGTCACAAAAGGCACCTGCTGCTCAGAACTTTTGACTTGTCTGCGATGCATTGTCACAGTGACAGATGGAAATTTTACGATCCACCCCTAGCAAAGGGCAGTCCAGGTTTATCTACCTCGTGGACTCTTCAGAAATCTGCAGCTCACTCAGTTTGCTTGTTCCTTCTCTACTGTGCTCTCTTGAGACCTCACCTGGAGTATTGTGTGAAGTTCTGGTGTCCTCAACATAAAAAGGACATGGAACTGCTGGAACAAGTCCAGAGGAGGCCACGAGGATGATCAGGGGACTGGAGCACCTCCCGTATGAAGACAGGCTGAGGAAGCTGGGGCTGTTCAGCCTGAAGAAGAGAAGGCTGCGTGGAGACCACATAGCAGCCTTCCAGTACCTGAGGGGTACCTACAAGGATGCTGGGGATGGACTATTCATTAGGGACAGGACAATGGGTAATGGGTTAAAACTTAAACAGGGGAAGTTTAAATTGCATATTAGGAAGAAGTTCTTTACTGTGAGGGTGGTGAGGCACTGGAATCGGTTGCCCAGGAAAGTTGTGAGTGCTCCATCCCTGGCAGTGTTCAAGGCCAGGTTGGACAGAGCCTTGGGTGACATGGTTTAGTGTGGGGTGTCCCTGCCCATGGCAGGGGAGTTGGAACTGGATGATCTTAAGGTCCTTTCCAACCCTAACTATTCTATGATTCTATGAAAGTAACCTGTATGTGCCCATCTTAGCTCAATATCTCCCTGCCTTCTACCACAGCCACCCTAGTTAGCCTGCAAGTTAGGCAGAATTGAAGCTGCACCTTTTACTTCATCTTTCCCACTCTGAAAAGTTGTTCATGGCTCTGAAGGGACCATTTCCTCTTCTGCCAGGCAGTCTAGGGTAGAGTTAACCCACTGGGAATGATGATCTGATTCTGATAAATTCAGAACTTGATGGGCTATCAGTAATTTGTCACCTGTGAAATATGAGTTTTCATAGACAAGCCTTTAAGGTTGAATTGTGAAGGAATAACAGAATTCTCCATTTCTCGTTTCTCATCCTTGAAGATCCAATAGATGTACCCACCTGGGAGACAAACACCCATTAGCATCACCCTACACACCACCACTTTGACTTTGGGGAATTTGAAATGGCAATAGGGAGAATTTTCAGGAAAGTATCTGGGAATATGTGATACTTGGTATATGCCACAGACAGAGGGTCTCAGGTGCTTTTCCCAACAGGATCTAGCTAGCTGCTGCCAAGACAAATTTCTTTTCACAAACTGGATGCTAACGTTGCCAGCCTTTAATCAGACTCATACAGCTTAATAGGGGAATGTTCTGGAGGCTCTTGAGGATATCTCTGGCAGTAATCCAGTACCACTACTACACACACCATCCATTGTGAGTTATGTTCTATATTTTCCAGATTAACCTGAAATTATTCCTATTAGCAGTCAAGATGTAATAGTAAAGTAAAACCAACTTTATTTACCAGTATGGAGAGAGAATGCTGCAGACATACAGGAAAAAAAAATTCAAAGGCCCTTACAGCTACCCGGTGTTTTGATTTAACTTCAATGACTCGTGTTCTGTTCAGCCACTTGTGAAAGTCAAGGAAACTGCAGGATGGTTCACACTAGTGTCACAGTTCAGAAAAAGCAGCCCCTAGGCAGTAGGATGAAAGCTGAATAGGGAACTTGACTAGGAGTTCTTTCTGGAAACCCCATTGAAAATAAGTGTGTCTGCAGGTGTTTCTTGTAGCTTTGTCTTAATAAATCAGTTTTAATCAGGATGTCAATTTATAACTCTCTTGCTAATGAAATGCTGTATGAAATAGTATTAGGTTTTGAAACAAAGTCTCTTACTAGATTAACTGAGAGTAACTCTGTTGCAGATAGAGTTCTTATAATAAAAATACGGCTCTTCTGAGCATAGCTTTCAGATTCATACATAAATTTAACATCAGCACATAACCTTTGATAACTAACAACTACATTCTACTCAGAAAAGGCTGCAAAAAGCAATACAGTCTATCACTGCATATTGATGTAGTAGAGATAGATAAGACAATAAATTGAAGGATAAGAATGTGGTTTGCTCACTGGGGCTGTACTCACAGCTTGGTAACCATAATGCGTTCTTTTTATTGTTAATTCCCACTGTTTTTCTTATGGAAAATAATGTATCAATACACTCTAAGATTTCCATTGCCAATTTGAAACAAAGAAATTAAGAGAGATTTATATTCTGCAAAAGCAAGGGGGCAAAATATGCCTGGAAAAATTATTTGCTATTAAAAAAATCTCTAATAGGGAATGGTAGTATAATTTTCGTCATGTTTCATTTTATTACCAATAAATTTTTGACCTCATCTCCACTAGACACCATAGAAGTTTTCAGGGAAAGCTGGTTCTTTCCGAAGGTCAAGTAGAATTGGTAGAGTCCTCCTAGTAAATCAGTGCTGGCTGGATACTCAGTCACAGAAGGAAGGCAGTTACGTCAAGTCTCTTTCAGTATAAGTGGAAGAATTGTAAGGTATTCCAAGTGTTCTCCAGCTTTTAGTGCTGTAGGTAACATGGTTATGTTCCTCACATGGGTTAGTGGGACCATTTTAACCAAAGTTAGAAATCTTTGCCTGAGAAACCCTCAGGCAAAAGAAGGAGCAGTATAGAAGTCCGAAGTGTTGAGGACACTCAGGCTCTGGGCTATTCTTGTAGGTTTAAATGAGGTAAAGCTTTCCACTCAGTAACTGCAGGAGAGGAAGTTTACAGGATGGATTAAATGAAAATCTTTAGTGGATGCTTATAATTTCACTGAAACCCTAGGGTTTTATGAAGAACTGCTGTTTCCTATGCCAGCCACAAAGCAATGTTCAGAACTCCAGCCTAGCTTATTTATTCTGTTGTGGTATTTCCTAAAGGATATTTCTCCAGGCACACAAATGATGTTTGGTGAAAGCTTTTTTGTCTCTTGCACTGTCATTAAGGCTTGTTACTCGCTGAATAAATCTGTAGAAAATTATAAAAACCTTTGGGTGGGTGGGAAGCTCATACTCAAAAGTATGTTAAAGTATTACTTAATGTGTACCCACATTTAGAATAGTAATGCAGTGTAGTGCTGATACCCTAAGAAAACAGCAGTACTGATTACTCTTTATTTCTGTCTGAGGCACTGACTTATTTTCAGTGCTCTGGAAGAAGTGCCAGGTTCTCCTTTAGGGCAGCAGGAGGTGCTGTGAAAGCGATGGGTCTCTGCTGGGAGAAGCAAACAGCATTTCTTCATTCCTCTGATGGTACTGTTGGTATTGATTCTCTTGGCAAATGACCATAAAGAAAATAGGATGGGTATAGGATGGAGGTTGGCGACAGGTGGGAATCTCCCATCTCCATGGCAGGATACCTGCCATTGGGGTGTTTGAAGTTTCTCCATCAAAATGGCTAAAAGTCCCCACCAAATGACATCAATGGATTCTGTGAATTTGAGAGGGTGAATTTTCTTTTGCTCCTTTGCACTGCTCAAAAGTCTGCCTTTACTGCACTGAAAATGGTCAGAGCAATCACAGAGTTTTACTCTGCATCTCAGTGTTTCACTTCCAAGAAGCATTTAGTAAAAGCAGAAATAGGAAAGCCAGGATTAATCCTCTTTCCATGAAGGACAGAGTTACTTCTGCTTTCACCTGTGTTTTAAAAGAAAGTGGCCACAACTGTATTATAAAAATCTAATTTTGTAAGCTGTTTTTGGAAACAGCCACTTAGATTGAGCTCCGTGTCCAGGGGAGATGCAGAATGGAAGTGAATGCTGAGTGGGTGTAAGAGAGACCAGGATGTGTTTGGGCAGATAGAGGAGAGCTTCAGCTAAAGGGAAATTTTTAGTACTGAAACTAAGATTAACAGGGATTTTGAGGCTCTTGAGTTTGCATGTAGGTATCTAAATTTGACCAAAATCCAACTTAGGTTTTCAAGTGCTTTTCCAAGTCCGAGTCTTGTTTATCACGAGTAAATCAAGAAACTCAGAAAATAACCAAATGGTTCAGGAGTAGAACCTGAAGCTGAGATAAAATGGTAGATGTGAGTACTTCTAATGTAATAGTCGAAATTTTGTTTGTTCCTTTTCTACATTCCTTGCCATTTTAGAGGACACAGTCTTGTTTCTTTTTTTTTTCCCTTCTGAAGTCTAGAACATTGATCTCCAGAAAAGTGGCTGTTTACATTTTGAATCTGGCACTAATCACAGAATCACAGAATCCCAAGGGTTGGAAGGGACCTAAAAAGATCATCTAGTCCAACCCCCCTGCAAGAGCAGGGTAACCTACAGTACATCACACAGGAACTTGTCCAGGCGGGCCTTGAATATCTCCAGTGTAGGAGACTCCACAACCCCCTTGGGCAACCTGTTCCAGTGCTCTGTCACTCTTACAGTAAAGAAGTTCTTCCTGATGTTAACGTGGAACTTCCTATGCTCCAGTTTACACCCATTGCCCCTTGTCCTATCACTGGATATCACTGAAAAAAGCCTAGCTCCATCATCCTGACACCTACCCTTCACATATTTGTAAACATTGATGAGGTCACCCCTCAGTCTCCTCTTTTGCAAGCTAAAGAGACCCAGCTCCCTCAGCCTCTCCTCATAAGGGAGATGTTCCACTCCCTTAATCATCTTTGTGGCTCTGCGCTGGACTCCTTCAAGCAATTCCCTGTCCTTCTTGAACAGAGGGGCCCAGAACTGGACGCAATATTCCAGATGCGGCCTCACCAAGGCTGAGTAGAGGGGGAGGAGAACCTCTCTTGACCTACTAACCACTCCCTTTCTAATGCACCCTAAGATGCCATTTGCCTTCTTGGCCACAAGAGCACATTGCTGGCTCATGGTCATCCTCCTATCCACCAGGACCCCCAGGTCCCTTTCCCCTTCGCTACTTTCCAGCAGGTCAACCCCCAACCTGTACTGGTACATGGGGTTGTTCTTCCCCAGATGCAAGACTCTACACTTGCCCTTGTTAAATTTCATCAAGTTTCTCCCCGCCCAACTCTCCAGCCTGTCCAGGTCTCGCTGAATGGCAGCACAGTCCTCTGGTGTGTCAGCCACTCCTCCCAGTTTTGTGTCATCAGCAAACTTGCTGAGGGTGCACTCAGTTCCCTCATCCAGGTCATTGATGAAAATATTAAACAGCACCGGTCCCAGCACCGACCCCTGAGGAACTCCACTAGTCACAACAACAGATTTGATTGTTTATTTGCCAAGCTGTCAAGCTTAGTTTATGTGGAATTCACCAGATTAACTCTGTTTTAATAATATGGCTAAAAACTAACCTTTAAGTCACATCATTTATTACTAAAACAAAAAGTATAAGTCAAACTGTTTTTTAAGAAGAAATGAAGTTTTATTTATAATGATTTCTTGTAAGTAGTACTAAGACCATTTAAGTTAGGAAACATTACAGTGATTAATGCATAGTTGTTCGCATTTTAATACTTGATTTATATATCAGATCTGTATGTGTGCACACTGTCAAACTTCATTCTGTTTTTGTCAAAATACTTATTACTGCTGACAGGTGTAACATGCTCACATTAATCCTTAATTCCTTGATTCAATTTTCTAATTGCTTTTTTGGCATGAGTTTGGAGCCATTTAGTCTTCTGCGATGTATTTGTCTTATGATACAATAATGCACTTTTAAAAATTGGATGCACCTAACTTGTAATGCTGAACAAAATAGATATAGAGATATCACTTAGTAAAAAATCCAAAGTTTTATAACACTTCTGTGAGACACCACTTCTAAGAAGTGGTGTCTCACAGAATAGAGACAGAGCCAAACATTTACGCTTTCCATCTTCCCATTTCACAGTATTAAATGTTTTCATTGATAGATAAGAATTGATGCTGAAGTCTGTGTGTTTTGCCCAAGGAGACTGTGAACCTGTAGGGCAGAATCATAGAATGGTTTGAGTTGGAAAGGACCTTAAGATCATCTAGTTCCAACCCCTTGCTATGGGCAGAGGTGCCTCACACTAGACAATGCTGCCCAAGGCTCTGCCCAACCTGGCCTTAAATGCTGCCAGGGATGGAACATTTGCCACTTCTTTGGGCAGCTTGTTCCAGTGCCTCACCACCCTTACAGTAAAGAACTTCTTCCTTATATCTAGTCTGAACTTCCCTGTTTAAGTTTGAACCCGCTGCCCCTAATGACTTTTCATTAGTCCTTAATGGAGTGTCCCTCTCCAGCATCCTTGTGGGCCCCCTTCAGATACTGGAAGGCTGCTGTGAGGTCTCCATGCAGCTTCTCTTCTCTAGGCTGAACAGCCCCAACTTTCTCAGCCTGTCTGCATATGGGAGGTGCTCCAGTCCCCTGATCATCCTCGTGGCCTCCTCTGGACTTGTTCCAACAGCTCCATATCTTTTTTTTTATGTTGAGGACACCAGAACTGCACACAGTGCTCCAGGTGAGGTCTCACAAGAGCAGAGTAGAGGGGCAGGATCACCTCCTTCGACCTGCTCGTCACACTCCTTTTGATACAGCCCAGGATACGGTTGGCTTTCTGGGCTACGAGCGAACACTGCTGGGTCATGTCAACCAACAGTCCTTCTCCTGTTGTGATTCAGGAGATTCAGGCTGCTCTGAATCACTTCTTTGCCCAACCTGCAGCTGTGCTTGGTATTGCCCCAGCCAAAGTGCAGGACTTTGCATTTGTCTGTGTGGAACTTCATGAGGTTGGCAATGTCCCACCTCACAAGCGTGTCACGGTCTCTCTGGATGTCATCCCTTCCCTCCAGTGTATCGACCGAGCCACACAGCTTAGATCGATGAACATCCCCTTAGTCATTGTTGTGCTCTCCTGCTCTTCTCACCTCTTCAGCTGCTGCCTGCTGTTGCCCACTGTTGCCAATCCTTCCCACCAAGGGTGACAGAATACACTTCCCAGCTTCTTCTTGGTCTGGACTATTAAAGCTGCTCATTTGTGTTACTTCTAAACAGCCAAATAACACTTTACAAGATTTACTGGGGTTTTCAAAACTTAATAAAAATTAAACCTGTTTTGTTACTTTCTTGTCATTTTAAAGCAGATGTGCTAAGTTACTTAGAAAGGAATATGTTTAATACAGGTATAATGGCATAAACTGACATACGTTTTTATGCCAGTAATGGCAGCATTACCATCTGTCCTTTGTAAAGGGAAAAAAAAATCTAGCCAAAATTTATTCCTTATGGAAGCAGATCAAGGGTGAGCAAAGAATCTTCTCAAAGCTCAACAATTCCTCACAAACTCACCCAGGCAGATGGACTTTGGCTGAGTCTTTGTGTGATTATCAGAAAAAAATGTGGAGAATGGAGAACCTTCTCTCTCATAGAAATCTAGGACACCAGGAAGATGATTTCTGATATTTATTTCCTCTGAATAAATATGACTGCACGTTGAAATTGTGGATAAAACCCTCTTCCTCTCCCTCCCTCTCTCTCTCATTCTCTTTTCTTCCCTACCCTCTCCACTTCTTTCTACACACACTGACTTACTCCGCTTTTCTTGCTTTCAGTAATACCGTATGCTCTTTCACCTTTTTATTCCTTTGTGGTTTTCTTCTCCTTCATTTTTCACCTTCCCAAGTGACATACCTCCTTCTGTCATGCTGTGAGCAAGAAAGGGAATATAAAAGTAAAATGATGTTAAATAAATATTTGTTTATTCTGCCCTCCACTGATAGAGTTTTATTAACTCTGTGATTGTCATTTGTGCTTTTTGGCAAAAACGTAAGTCACTTTCTGTACAGGGGGAGAAAAAGGCAATTCTAGCAAGGAAATCATGGTAGCTAAGTGCTGTAGGCAAACAAAAACATGCCTTATCTCTTCCAGGAAACCTGTGGAAAATGCACGATAAATGGCACATTTCAGAGAACATGTTATGTCACTGTGATATAACTTTGATTCATGGTTATGTATTTATCTTTAAACAACTGACAAACCTTAGGTTATCTAAATTATTATCATTTGCTCTATGCTTCTGTGGGTTTTTGCTAGTAAATCTGAATGATGTGAGGTAAGATATGACATCTGGTTTATCAGTCATAATGTTCTATGAAGAAAAAGTAGGCACAAACACAAAATTCTTACTGTATTTGAGTTTCAGATGAAATCCTCTAAAAAAATGTTTGTCAGAAATCATATCCTCCAATTGTGATTTGAAAAGCATTATTATAAACTTCAAAAAGAAAAGGACAGGGCCTGTTAATGTGTCATAGTTTAAACCAATCCACACAGGTCGTCCACTCACCCCCACTCCCGGAGGGATGGGGAGGAAAATCAGGAGAATGTAACTCCCACGGGTTGAGATAAGAACAGCCCAGTAACTAAGGTATAACACAAATCACTGCCGCTACCACCAATTATAGTATTGATAAGAGAAAATAACAAGAGAATATGATACCACCGCCGAACGAGTTCGACCCCACCGAAGAGAGAGAGAGCCTGCCCCTTCCGGGTAACTCCCAGTTACCTCTCCGGGCATGACGTGCTGTGGTATGGAACACCTCTTTGGCTAGTTTGGGTTAGGTGTCCTGTCTCTGCTTCCTCCCGGCCTCCCTCGTCCCCAGCAGAGCATGAGACTCACAGAGTCCTTGGCCAGAATAAACATTACTTAGCAACAATTAAAAACAATCGGTATTATCAGCTCTCTGCCCAGGCTGGAAGTCAAAACACAGAGCTTGCACCAGTTACTAAGAAGGAGCAAAACGGCTCCTGGTAAACCCAGGACATAATGAAAGGTTTTATATCGCACATCAATAAAGATATTATCATTTTGATTTATAATAAAGTAATTATTCACCAAATTAAAAGGCGTAATCATAGAATCACAGAGTCATAGAATAGTTAGGGTTAGAAAGAAACTTAAGATTATCCAGTTCTAACACCCCTGCCATGGGCAGGGACAACTCACACTAAACCATGCCACCCAAGGCTCAGCCCAACCTGGCCTTGAACACTGCCAGGGATGGAGCATTCACAGCTTCCATGGGCAACGCATTCCAGTGCCTCACCACCCTCACAGTAAAGAACTTCTTCCTTATATCAAATCTAAACTTCCCCTCTTTAAGTTTTAACCTGTTACCCACCTTGTCCTGTCAGTACAGTCCCTAATGAAGAGTCCTTCCCCAGCATCCTTGTAGGCCCCCTTCAGATACTGGAAGGCTGCTATGAGGTCTCCATGCAGCCTTCTCTTCTCCAGGCTGAACAGCCCCAACTTCCTCAACCTATCTTCATACGGGAGGTGCTCCAGTCCCCTGATCATCCTCGTGGCCATCCTCTGGACTTGTTCCAACAGTTCCATGTCCTTTTCATGTTGAGGACACCAGAACTGCACACAATGCTCCAGGTGAGGTCTCACAAGAGCAGAGTAGAGGGGCAGGATCACCTCCTTCGACCTGCTGGTCACGCTCCTGTTGATGCGGCCCAGGATGCAGTTGGCTTTCTGGGCTGCGAGTGCACACTGCAGCCGGCTCATGTTCATTTTCTCATCGACCAAAACCCCCAAGTCCTTCTCTTTGGGCTGCTCTGAATCTCTTCTCTGCCCAACCTGTAGCTGTGCCTAGGATTGCTCTGACCCAGGTGTAGGATCTTGCACTTGTCATGGTTAAACTTCATGAGGTTGGCATCAGCCCACCTCACAAGCGTGTCAAGGTCCCTCTGGATGGCATCCCTTCCCTCCAGCATATCAACCGAACCACACAGCTTGGTGTCATCAGCAAACTTGCTGAGGGCGCACTCAATCCCTCTGTCCATGTCAGCGATGAAGATGTTAAACAAGACTGGTCCCAACACCAATCCCTGAGGGACACCACTCATTACTGGTCTCCGGCCGGACATTGAGCCACTGACCACAACTTTTTGTGTGCGGCCATCCAGCCAGTTCCTTATCCACTGAGTGGTCCACCTTTCAAATTGATGTCTCTCCAATTTAGAGACAAGGATGTCGTGCAGGATAGTGTCAAAGGCTTTGCACAAGTCCAGGTCGATGATATCAGCTGCTCTACCCCTTTCCATCAGTTCCGTAGCCCCATCATAGAAGGCCACCAAATTGGTCAGGCAGGATTTCCCCTTAATGAAGCCATGCTTATATATAATGATAAATTTGTTCCTTTCAGTTATGTGTCCACATAAACCATATTCTGAATTACATTTTAAAATGAAATTTCATTTTTGTCTGCATTTTCAAATACAAAGGAATAATGTAATTTTATTTGCTGTTGTGACAAATTGTGAAAGGTAACTTAAATGCTCTATTGTTTCTGTTAGTATTACCAACTATTTTAACTGTAAATGTTGTACATGGATTCAGGTGTTGTTGTTTTAGTATATAGTGGAAGATGGTCCATTTGTAAAATCTATTTGTAATATTAGCGAGTGCACGGGGGTCACTGCCTAGCCACCTCCCTGGTTTATAGCACTCTGTCCATCGAGCTCTGCTCACAGCTGCAGCAGGAACTTCCATAGACCTGGAAAGTCTATTTTACACTGAAGATGCCAGTGCATAGTGAAGAGGGAGGCACGGGATTGAAGTGAGATTACCTTGCATGGAGCTTTATCCCTGCCTTGATGGTTGGGGAGGGAAGTACAGGTTGAAGCGCTGGAATGAAGGGGCAGAAATTCAGGTCCAAGGAGAGGTGTGAAATAAGTGTGTGACAGTTAGGAAATCATGGATTTTGACAGTTGAAAGAGCAACAGGAGCGAATGAAAGCATGTAATAGTGGGAGAAGCAGAGAAGACTACGCCAGGTTTCTGTCAGTGCTGTTTTGTATTGTATTACTATATGCCTATACTTGTCTGATTAGATTTAAGCAGCCCAGGGCACAGATACCTGCCAATCTGAATGATCACATCAAGACCCTTTCCTATATTAAATTTTATGATCTGAAGAGTTACCATTATTTTTCTGTGTTGTGGTTTGTTTTATTTTTACATTTTCTTTCAATATGCATAAGTCAAAGGATTCTTAATAAGAATTTTTTCCCACACCTTTCGCTTTCTTTTCCGTTAATCCACTGGTACTACTTTTGTAGTGTTGCATGTGCAACCAATGCTGTTAATGTTATTAAGGTTTTGTTCTGTTTTTCATCTTTTCTGCATTGCTTTTAATAGAGAGTCGTATCATCCAGCAATGCCTGTCTAAATGTTTTATTGATAATAGATCTGTGGAAGTCAACAGATATACAGCAGCTTACGCAAGTTCAGAACCTGCCTCTTCATCTGTTCCTTTGGTGTCCATTGAGCCAATATGTTAAAAAATTGTATATTATTATTAAATGCTACAAGTCCAGTGCACTCTGCTTACAAAGTATATCTTATGTTGGGTTTTTTTTGAAGTTGGTTATCTTTGGTTTTAGATGAAGCTTTTAAGGTTTTGCTCTTCTGTTTCATTCTGGGGGGGAAGATTTTAGTGAACAGTTGTCACTGATTATTTTAAATTTAAATTTAAATGAGATGGCATTCCTCTCCCAAGCTATTTTAATTCTATCACCTCAAATGAATCAACAGAAATGCCTTTCAAATATGACCATGAAATAAAAAAAAAAAAAAAAAAAGTATGTTTATCTATTACTCAATTTATTGCTGTATTCTGTGTTTCCTTATCTTCACTGAGCAGTAATAAATGTTGGTTACTTGGATGTAGAAAAATAGAAAATGATAATTGCTTTACATGATGGAAGTGCCTTTGTTTTCTTTATAATACTTTGCGGTGTATTTAATACACTTGGCTAAAATGCCATTTTTCTTGGTACACATGAATCAGTTGACATTTATATATACATTGAATTTTGCATGTAAATGGAAAGTTTTATTGCTTTGAATTTTGAATCAAAACATCAGACTCATATTTTGCCTTGGAACATAACAGACATTCTAAAAATATACAAAACCAAAAAAGAAATGAATGCTTCTGCTGAGTTTGACCTGATGTTTTAGAAATATCTTTAGCTCTTGACTAAATGTTTGAGCTATCAAAAGTGAAATGCCTATCTCTTAGTGAGCACAAATCATGGAAACATGTAAATATGGAAATATTTTAAATTGTTGTATTAGAACTTACTATTCTATGGATCTTTACACTGCTTTGATTTCTTCCAGCTTCTAGTTTCCTCAGTCTTGGAAACTTCAGGACAATATGACAGCAACCATTTAGTCAAAAGCTAACTGCAAATTAAAAGATCTGTATAGCTAATAACAAAGATGCTTGATAACAGCACATACCTCCCATCAGCAAAGCCACTGTTATCATAGCTTTATATAAGACAAAAAAAAAAAAAGACGATAATTGCATTGTCAACATTTTCAGAGTGTTTCTAAGTTTATTTAAATGTAAACAGTGGACCTATTTTCTGTGCATGCAAGAGAAAAATCAGGAAGGTCCTGCCTCAAAGAAATCATCTGTTTGCTTGGAGAGATACAGAGAAAGCAGACTTACTGGTCTGGGAAACTCAAGAAGGATTTTTTATCTTTATATATTTGTATGTAATATAGATTTTCTCTCATTTTATGGCTTTGATATTAGGAGGCCTAGGTAATGGATGCTGTTGGAGTAAGATTATTTCACATGGGTACTTAGTAGAATAGAGGAAATTCTAATACTCACAGATACCGGTGTGTTTACCAAAAGGTTTTGCTGTTTCCTAAGCTTTGAGAAGTTGATATCACTACATTTAGTGAGCTATAAAATCAAGTATAATTTTATTGTCTTTAAGTTCATTTAATTTTTTCTGTTTGGTTAGATTTGCAGCGTGGGCTGTTAAAGCCCATTTTTTAGTCAATTAGCACGGGTAGAACAATCTGTTTAAATGCAGAGAAATAACTGGGGAAAATATCTTCCCTACTGTTGCAGTGAACCTTAAAATAAATTAAAGATAAACAAGTAAAAGTGTGATGGAAATCTTAATGATGCATTGGAATTTTCCTGTTTCAGGGTGCTCCCAAACCAATTGCCATTGAGCCATGTTCAGGAAACAGAGCTGCTGTCCTCACGGTATTCTTATGTCTGCCCAGAGGATCATCAGGAGTCCCACCCCCTGGTCAGTCAGGTAAGGCTCGTGTTGGTGAGCATCATGTCTGTCCTCATTCAACGCACAACTGCACCCACACAGATCCAAAATACTGGCACAGCAGATTTATACAAGTACAAATGGACGAGTTTAGGACCAATGTTTAATGAGGAATTTTTGTTTGAAATTTGGTATGGTAACCCAAATAAAAGGCCCAGTGGTCAAATTAGGCTGGTGTACAATGGTTTATCTCATTAGGACTTCATGTGTGCATACTGATATGCTTCAACATTGTCTTTCAGGGCAAAAAAAAAAATCATATGCTGGCCACTCCTATGTTTTCAGTTCAAGTTGCTATAAATACAGCTATATAGGGAATACCCATGAGTATTCTCATTTCAAGATGATGATTAGTGCACTATCTTCTAGTTAAGTTCTTTTGCACCATGAATCCCAATATTGTGCTGCTCAAGATTCAGTTACAGTATTAATATTTTCCATAATGCCTGTTGGATGAAACCTGGGGTTGTGTGAGTACTTCACTAGGAAGGTGTTAACTTTGAAAATGATCCCAGCTCATCTTAAAGCAGCATTTGCATTATCTACCTTATCTGATCTATGCTAGATCATTGTACAAAACCATTGTAGCCATTCTTATAAAATACTTCTAAACAGGAGGTACCTAAATACACTTTTAAAATCCTTTAAATAAGTGCCTACAACAATATGATACAAAATGGTCATGATAGCAAAATTTAGACAGTAATGTGGCACATCATAGATGACCACTTTATTCTTTCAGATTTCAGTGGAGCTGTTGCCAAAATGAACACCTTTGCAATGAATAGTATGTGCCCAAAATGCTCCTATAAACCAGAATATATGCTTTAAGGCTAACTTTTATCATTAAGAGCCAAAAAGATATCCTTTTAACCTTCAAAAATCCATTTAAGAGATTAAAAAGTATTGAGTAATGATGAGGGCAAACTCAGTTGACTTATGTTGGAAATAAGCTCAGCTGAGTGTTCTTTCTTCTTTTGGCTTGATGACTATCTGTTATTTATTTAGGGTTTTCAGTTCATTTTGGGGGGGGAGTTGTGTTATATTTTTTCCCTTCCTGAGTTCTGAGGTGAGGACTTAGTTCTTAAAATGCTCTTTATGGCCTGGAATATAATTTCTGGAAGTGCTATGAAAATAAAAGTGTTACTGATGCTTTGTCAAATACATTTCCTGGAAGAAGTATATAAATGTAAGTGATCTGAAGAGAGCAATGAGGGAGGAAGGATGTTTAGCGTATTCCCTGTGCATGTTTTAAGCAAATGAAAAAGAAACGAAGGTGTTTATAGTCTTACGACAAGGAAAAACATTACAAAAGGAAATTAAAAGTAATTGTTGAAAATGGAACTTAAAATGGTTTTTTTTCTGTTGTTTTCAAATTTATCTATGGTGTGTGTCTCGGCGGTAAAAATGTATTCATCTAGTTACTTCACAGCTTCTATTTACTATATGCCGGGTTTTTTTTAAGTAATTGCTGTTCTTTGTTGTGTGTAAAACATGGAGAGAATAGGCTTTTTGAAACAGGAGTGGGGTTCAACAGTACAGCAGATGTGTTATTTTGAATGTTTCTAAATCTGTGAAAAAATACACCTATTTCTTACACATTATATCCTCCTGCTCTGTCTTCTCAGTACTTTGCCTTCCATCACCTTTGCAGGCATGTATTTCAAATGCTGTTCCTCCATTTGTTTTTATGGTCTTTGTCAGCCGTTTAGTATTTAAAAATATCTAAGATTCTTAGTCCTACAACTTTCACTTTGTTCAAGGTCAAAAGCAAATGGAAAAGCTTGAGGTGTGCAATCATGCTGATTCAACCATTAGATTATATTACTGTAATCATTTTTTGTTGTGTGTAATGAATTTTGGTACTCATGGACTGCTTTCACTGTATGTAACCATGCATAGTCTAGGCAGAAGCTATTATGCAAGTTTGCTGGCATACCTGTAGCTCTACTAATTCACTTCATTCCTGTCCTGCAGCACTACCTGCTGCTTCTTCCCCAGGCTTCCTCAGAGCAGATGCTGTGAAGTGTGCCAAGTTATCTGAAATGATGTGGAAGCTTTGTGCGGCAGACGTGTTTGCTATGTAGTTGGTTTCCCTTATGACCTAAGCTAGATTAAAACAACGATATTTAGGTGGATGGAAGTAATGTGCTCAGTAATTATGTCTTGCGAAGTAATTTTAGAATCCTCTATTACTTGAATATTACCATTTTCAAGCTCATTTGGATAATTCTAGGATAAAACTGACAGTGTGTCAAACATATTTTTTTAATGGTATGTCAATGATACTGATTCTTAGTTCACAATAAGAGACTGTGGGTTTCATTTCTTATATGCATATGTATTCTTCTGCAGTACATTTTCTGCAAAATCAAGAAAACTTTAATTCTTTCCACAAGTAACTAGTCTATGTTGCACTGGAGTTGTTAGTTATATCCCTATGTTTTTAAGACCTGAATTTGATCAAAAGTGAGTTTTGCATGTTCCCAAGGTTTACATTAAGAATCATCTTGTTGGAAAATGCCTCTGAATATTAAAAAAAACCCAAATAACCCAAACGCTAATATAAATGTTGCTCTTTCTGCAGCATATGTTCTATACTTCACCTTTATCAGCAGCTGGAAGAAAAGTTGAAAATACAGATGGTGGGCTTTAGCCAAAGGCTATGCAAAGTGAAAACTTCTCTGGGAGAGACCATATGTCCCAGTAGAGATCTAGCACTCTCTACTTCCTGCAAAAAATACTCAGAACTTTGCAGACTTTTGACAGTATCGTTTAATTCTGAATGATAATCCTGTAAATATACAAAACCCAGCTAGGTTGGCACAATAGAACTGCATAAAACTAATATGTGGTTAAAGATATGTTTTATACAGGTCATGTAGATTCAGATGAAATAACGATTAAAAATGTATTTATTACAAACAAAAAAGAAACACTATTCATTGTGACTCATGTTTTAAAGAGGGACTTTTTCAATGAAGGAACAATTTCTAGAATTAAACATTCTGAGAACCTGGAAAATCAGTAAATGTTACCATCTTAGTAGGTTAGGTGTAGCACAGAAGGCACTACATTTTCTTTTAGGCGTAAGTTTTGAACAGGATCCTAGTAATTCAGTTATATGTCTCTAGAGTAACAACTGTATTTAAATGAAATTTTGCTTGTGTTAGAACAAAATTGTAAATTATAATGATCAATGAAAAGCATTAAGGAAGTTTAGCAGTGATAAAAATTAAATGTCTCTATTTAGGATTGACTGATAGAACATGTAGTTTCTTCATTCTTCAGTTGTCTCATTGGCTGCATTGTACCTGGGTAATCAGTTCAAAATTCAAAGGTTAAAAAACCCAGCAATTCTCTGTACAATTTATGTGTAGATCAGTTATCAACCGATGCATGGATGTATGTTCGTATCAGAAAAATCACTTGCTCAAGCACCTGTAGGCAGATTGCAAGATAAAACGACATATATGTCTTGCAGATTTTATGACACATTGGAAGCTAGAGATCATCTATTATTGCTGTAGTGTCTGACCCCATGCTTTAAATAGTTTAAACTCTTCTTAAATAAAAAGAGATCTAATAATGAGAGCAGCTGCAACCAGATCTCTAGAAAGAACTAAATTATGCATCTCGGAGGTTACTGAAAAAAATAAACTACAAAAATAAAATAAAAAGGAACAAGATGTTCATATATAAATTACTTAATTCAGATAAAGGTGCCAATGAATTATCAGCAGTTGGAAAGACCAAGAATAACTTCTTCAAGGTCTTTGTACAGTTCTGGTGATATATTGGGCAATACAAAAATTATAGCTTGGTAGTGTGATAAATCCTGTTAAAAGAACTATGATCGTGTCATCATTACTATTACAGCCAACTGAATCCCACACTTTGAGGTATTGAGGTATTGTACATCAAATTTATAAAACTCTATTATGTTTGCATCGTTCTTGGTTAAAGCCACTAAATGCTTTAAAGCATAAAGAGAAATGAGAATATTAGAACATTTGAAAATATTTCAGAATCAAGGGATGAAATTTCTGCATTATTTACGGGTTTTGTTACTTTCACACAGCATAAATTTACTATCTACCAAGTAGGTAAAGTGGTAAAGGCAAAGGTACCTTTACTCAGTAAAGGTATTTTGCTATTAAGACAGGGAGCTGAATGGTCTCTGAAGGTGTACATATATGAATGTTTCTCTATTAGACCTCAGAGGATATCTAACACCAGTATGGCTATGACTAGGTAAGGTGAATCTAACCGACTAGACTCAGACACTGGTCTTAGACTTAGACTAACACTTAGAAATTAAAATCAAGAATTACATAAAATATAGCTATTAATTGAGCAACCTCAGTGGAAGTAATTTTGCAGTGGAAGTTGTGGAAGGTACATCCTGGAAGGCTGCATGCAATAGTCTGTTGCTATAAATTAAGATAGCAATGTTTCGTGTTCAGCAGTCCTGTACAAAAGTTCGTCTCTGATATACTTGGATCAAAACAGAATTCCATTTAATTCTGGACCCAGTAACTGTGGCGTTCAGTCCTACTTAATCAGAAAGCTACAGTAGGATCACAGAACCGATAAAACTACCAGGCCATGTCCCTTCCATGTACTCACCATCATAATGAATAACGACTCATTAAGTGTTCTATAAGACAGTTAGCTCTGGATGGGAGTTTTCAGTACCAAGGCTTTCTTGGTTCTATTTCTAATTTTATCTGATTAAAATACAAAGCCTGGTAATACATAAGACACATATTAATATAATTATGACATAATATTTTTATCTAATATTAGATTTAATGACGTTGCTGACTTGTTCTGACCCTGAAACAAAACCATAGGTAGGGTTTTTCATATGTAGAATAGATTCATAAGTGTACATATCTCAGTATGCAGTGAAATAGTTGCAGATGTACTCCAAGGCAGTTGAGTCCCATGAATTTCTACCTGCTACAAACACATACCTTGCTGAATCCCTTCATACTTGTAAAATAACCCAATATAAAGTCAGCAGGGCTAAAAGGATGAGTGAAGATTTTCTCGTAGAAAAATATTAAAGATGTTGATGAAAATAGACTGTAATTAAGACATACAGAAGATGGTTGAATCTCTTACTGCCTTTTTACATGTTGGAGGGTATTTACTAAAGGAGTGAAAATACAGGATGGATTAATGAAAAAGTTGATAACTATAAACTGAATTGTACAGGCTGATATATGGAATACATGTTATTAAGGGCCCATGTGTGCATGCTGAAGGTTTTAGCATTTCTTATGTACTCAAAGGGAAAAGACAAGGGAAATACAGGGGAAAAAAACTGAACCTAATTCTGCATTAGCAAGTGTACCCGTGTGCTTATTGAAAAGCTCTAGCCTCACAGCAGCAGTGAGGGTGAAGAGTTGAGGGTAAACTTCAGAGGCTCTTTTGCTAAGGACCACTTTAACCCCTTGTCTTCTCAGACACACATATTCTGGTACATTATTTCACCTCTTTGTAGACCTTTTCTTATGCTCAGAAAGGGAGAAAACAGGGGGTTGGCAGGGTGGTGCTTGAGGCTTGCTTCTGTTTAGAGCAGAGGGCTAGGTCAGATCATTAATCTTGTTTGTCCTTTGTGTGGTCTCTGTTCAAAGTGGAAAATAATGACTTACAAGTTCAAGATCTGTATGTATGTTGTAATGTCAGGTAGCTAGTAGAGAGGAGTGCTGGCAAAGTATCTCTTTTGGAATACTGCTTACATCAAGTATATGTTTCATGCTATATAAAATGTGGCAATGACTATTTATAGTTTTGCACATAACATTTTGGAGGCATATATGGACTAATACCTACTGACAGAAAAACAGCCTTCAACTGTGCAAAAGGGAACCAGTGAAAGAGCTAAGATGTTAACCTAGAAAAGAGGTACTAAAGTTATATTAAAAAGGCATTCTTTCTGTTGCTCCTTAGTTTAGGACTTCTAATTACTCATATATATAGCAGGCTTTAGTGAAGAAAGACGATGAATACTTAATGCTGGGAGAAAAAAAGTAGGGGTAGGCATAGAAATGGGAAGATATTCATAACTGGTAGGTTATTTAGACTCCTAAACAGAAAAACAAGAAACATAAAAGTGATATTGCAAAAGAAGAAAGGAAATCTGTGAAAGGATGTAAGTCTAGATAGAACATAGTTCTGCATTCTGTTTTTTCCCGAACAGTTTGTTAGTCCCATCAAAGTAGTACCTGGGCATCTTACATGTGTATTTAAGTAAACATTTCTCTGCGTCATCCTGTTCTTTGTTCTGTACCTCTCTAGAGTCTGCCACTGTAAACTGGAGTCATCTCTCCTTTGTAATTGCGGAGGCAGACTACTGGATTATTTTCATTGTTTGCTGTTTTATTGGCATAAGTTTTTTACTGATACATCAGAGATGTAGATTTTTTACTGATAAACTAACAATACTCTTTAGGTAGAATAAAGTGACATGTAAACAGGGAAAGCATTATAAAAACACTGAGTAAAACCAACTTCACAATACCCCTAGAAGGGACACTCCCCCATCATAAGTAACAAGATTTCTCCTGTGAAATGTTTAAAAAAAATAAATCTCTATTCACCTTCTCTGAAGTGCCAAGATGCAATTGGAAATTTGCCAAACTACGAATCACAGCAAAACAGTATTAGATGTCTAGAATTTGTGTTAAAATACAGGGATGAATCAGGCATTTTATCTGGACTGAAACTAAAGTAGTGTTTACAGTGGCATATAACTCACTATTCTAGAAAAAAGACAAAAACCAACAGTCTCCAGAAGAGATAATACATCTTCATTATGTGGATGATACTTCCACAGTGCCAGTTCACGTAGCTCACCTTGCAGAGGTGCATGGCCGTATTCATTTGACCAGAAGCTCTACAGATAAGGTGAATTATTTTAAAAGACTCAGTGAGTAACAGAATCTTTTGAAAGTTTACCTTTACTGTTTAGACTGTGTGAAGACTGAGATTAATAATTTTCTCTAACCTAAGGCATGACTAGAGCATTTTGTATAGCAATGGGATTTTGGTAATTGTATTGAAGGATACTCCATATTAGTTACCAACATGCTGCCAGTCAAATGCTCAAACAATAGAAAAAGTTAAAATTGAGAAAATCACAATGGTCTTTGTAAGTGTTTAGTGACTATAACTAAAACCCTAATTAATAAGCAATAACTTCAACTTTCTGACGCTGGGAGACTGGTTTGTCAAGTACCATGGTCTCAAGGGAAGTAAAATTTGGAGTTCTTTTTAGTTAACTAGAGATGCTTAGAAAAACAGCTCTTTAAGACTGGTGGAAACTGAAATAATCTATTCTGAAGATTATTTTACTGTAGGAGTTGCTTTCTTTTAAATAGTAAGGCCTATTTTTGGAGCAACTGTTTTCTGCTTAATTCTGTTCTTCTGCACTGCATCAAATGAGGGAGCAGACTGTGTTTATAGTATTGACACTGTGAAAAGAACACACTGGTAAGTGGCAGATGGTGCTGATGATTACTTAAAAAATATTTATGGCAATAGCAAAAACAAAATAGATAATAAAACCCAGTAGCCACCACCACCCCTCCTCCAGCCCAAACCCAAAGCAGTTACTTTTGAAACCTGCTGGGTAAAGTCCATCTGAAAAACACTGAGGTTCTTAGCAAGCTTTGTAAGTCATGAAGAATGAGGTAGGTATTGATTTTGTCTGATCTTTTAAAGAATTTTATGTGGTTCTGTTATGAATTAGTTTTTGCATTATTCTAGCCATAGAACATTGATTCCTTTATAGTCTGAAGAATTTATTTGAAAGGGACGTAAACACTTTAATATGAAGAACGTGCAGTGTAATGTTAGCAATGTGTCTTCCACAGATCTTAGCAAAAATAACATTGATTGGACAGTCAAAAATGCATACTCTAGAGCTGTCACCTGGAAAGGAAAAAAAAGCAAATAAATAGGAGGAAAACATAGGATGTAGAGATGGTTGTTTTATAGAATCATTGAATCAAAGAATGGTTTGGGTTGGGAAGAACCTTAAGATCACATAGTTCTGACCCGTTGCCATGAGCAGGGGTGCCTTACACTAGAGCATGTCGCCCAAGGCTTTGCCCAGCCTGGCCCTGAGCACTGCCAGGAATGGAGCATTTACCACTTCTTTGGGCCAGTGCCTCACCACCCTCACAGTAAAGAACTTCTTCCTTATATCCAACCTGGACTTCCCTTAAGTTTGAACCCATCACCCCTTGTCCTCTCACTACAGACCCTGATGAAGAGTCCCTCCCCAGCATCCTTGTAGGCTTCCTTCAGGTAATGGAAGCTGCTTTGAAGTCTCCATGCAGCCTTCTCTTCCCCAGGCTGAACAGCCCCAACTTCCTCAGCCTGTCTTCATACAGGAGGTGCTCCAGTCCCCTGATCATCCTCGTGGCCCTCCTCTGGACTTGTTCCAACAGTTCCATGTCCTTTTTATGTCGAGGACACCAGAACTGCACACAGTACTCCAGGTGAGGTCTCACAAGAGCAGAGTAGAGGGGCAGGATCACCTCCTTCGACCTGCTGGTCACTCTCCTTTTGAGGCAGCCCAGGATACGGTTGGCTTTCTGGGCTGCGAGCGCACACTGAAGTCGGCTCATATTAAGTTTTTCATCGACCAGCACCACCCCCAAGTCCTTCTCCTTGGGCTGCTCTGAATCTCTTCTCTGCCCAACCTGTAGCTGTGCCTGGGATTGCCCTGACCCAGGTGTAGGACCTTACATCTTTCTTGCTGTATTTAATGCCCTAGAGGGACTCAGTAAAATGAGACATAGTAATAAAAACTCTTAAACACGTGACAGCTAATTATTAATTGTAAAAATCAAAACTGTCACTGTTCCTTTCTTGGGGGGGGGGGTGGGGAGGAGGGCTTTTGCAGCTTTAAAGGGAACTGAAAGAATGAAGAGGCTGTAGAAGTTTTGACAATTGTGAAATGTAAGTACAGTTGTGCACAGCTACACTGTTCATGGAGATTGGTTGAGCATTTTCAGGTTGCATCCAGATGGCAATTTGGTGATTTCCTCTTCCCACTCATCATGGGGAATAGAGAGGTAATGATGGATGCTCATGGCTGCAAACAAATACATTAGAACCCAGGCCTTCAGATTGAAGGCTCTAACCTGGAGAGAAACATTATTCTTCAAGTGTACCTGCCTGCTGACTGTAAAGCTGAAGTGCTCAGGGGTTATCCTGTTTTCAACATGACATCTATCACCCACAACGTTTTGATACAGCACTCACATCTCTTTTCCACCTTCATTTTGCCAGACTAAGGCAGATGAGGTCTACTTCAAACATGTTCTTCAGACTTCTGAACACCTTTGTAGCTCTGTCCTAGTTTCGGCTTCAGTTCAGCTTCTTTTACCTTGCATGGCTAGGTTGTATTCAGAGTGCCATGTGAAGTCCCATCTGGTGTTGCCCAATGACTAACATTTCCTTGCTGTATCCCATTTAACTTTTGCTTTTAAAAAATTATTTCCCCCCACTCCCATTCAAACTCAGTTGCTCTGTGGCCAATTACTTATATCCCTGCCCTGCTTTTCTTCCTCAGTGAACTTTTAGTATATACGTTTCTGCTTGTTCCCAAAACACACGGTTTTGAATTTTGCACTGTTGAATCTGAGTACATTTATATTGCTCAAGTTTTTGAGGTCATGTATCTCTTTCTGGATTATATTCCACTTCTCTGTACTGATGATACATACCAATGTTTGTCATGATTGAATTTCAGCAGAACACTCTTACTTTTATGGCAAGCTCTTTAATGAAAATATTAAAAAAATACTGCTCAAAAGGTTGATTTGTTTTGCTGTGCTATACCTTCAGCATCCTTTTTCCTTTTCAAAGCTACTTTTGTTTTCTCTCCTTCATGCAGTTGTCCACTCTACACAACTCCTGTACTAACCTCGCATCTTTCAGAAATTTCAGAGATTTCAGGAATCTAGAAAATCTAGAAATCTAGAAAATGTCCTTACCCAGATAAGCAGCTGAAAACAGTCAGGTTGGTCTGGCACAATCTTTGGTGAAATGTTGATGTGTTTTGAGCCATTTTCCATTTACATCCCTTTAAATATTCTTTTTTGACACCAGACTGCACACAATACGCCGGGTGAGGTCTCACAAGAGCAGAGTAGAGGGGCAGGATCACCTCCTTCGACCTGCTGGTCACGCTCCTTTTGGTGCAGCCCAGAATACGGTTGGCTTTCTGGGCTGTGAGCGCATACTGAAGCTGGCTCATGTTCATTTTCTCATTGACCAACACCGCCAAATCCTTCTCCTTGGCCTACTCTGAATCTCTTCTCTGCCCAATCTGTAGCTGTGCCTAGGATTGCTCTGACCCAGGTGTAGGACCTTGCACTTGGCATGGTTAAACTTCATGAGGTTGGCATCAGCCCACCTCACAAGCATGTCAAGGTCCCTCAGGATGGCATCTCTTCCCTCCAGGGTATCAACTGAACCACACAGCTTGGTGTCATCGGCAAACTTGCTGAGGGCGCGCTCAATCCCGCTGTCCATGTCAGCGACAAAGATGTTATACAAGACCAGTCCCAACACCAATTCCTGAGGGACACCACTCGTTACTGGTCTCCAGGCGGGCATTGAGCCACTGATCACAATTCTTTGCATGCGGCCATCCAGCCAGTTCTTTATCCACCGAGTGGTCCACCTATCAAACTGATGTCTCTCCAATTTAGAGACAACTTCTGTTGTTTCTATTGCCATACCCTCATTCCATTATCCATGTTGGTAGTACCTTTGATAAACATTATCTCCTTCCTTGCAAACAATGACATAATTATTTCCTGAAACAATATCTAAAAAACACTTTCTTTCTACAGAATGACTTTTTTGTCTCTATTTATAAAGTGAAAATCTATGGATGCTTCTTTTAATAAACATTTACAAGGTCTAACTCAGCTTGACTTTTGACAATTCTTATTTTGTTCTTACAGTTCCTTGCAAAAAACACAGCCTCCTCTGTTGCTCATGGTTAATTCTTTTTATCCATATTCCTATGCTTTCTGAATTTAAAAACCTGCATAGGCTCTTTCCATCAGAAGTTTATTGGCTTCCATAATACCATAGTTATAATGTATTTGTTGGCAGTCAGGAAAGAGTGAAGAATTTATCTTGATGAATGTCTTGCAGGTCAGCAATAATGTATTTTTCTATCGATGTAACAGGGACAAATTTCTAGCAGTAATTTGTCCCTTGGAGAGTCTGAGAAAGATTTATGGTAGCCAAGACCTTGTGCTCCCTACCTTGTCAAATGGCAGGGGAAGCCTCACAATCCCATACTGTGCTCCATGTGGAGGGGTGGGGAATTGTTGTCCCTTTATGTTTTGGCCCCTCTCTACTGGCAGCTCTAATTTTCCTTACCATAATCACTTCCTCTAAACAAAGTGGTAGTTTCAGAGCTTGTCCTTATTTTCTTTTTTAGGCAGTGAAATTCTACTTGTAATACTGGATGTCATGTTTTTTTTCTCTTTATCTGTTCTCTGATGAGGAAGGCATGGGATTAGTAGGGTTTGGGAAGTCAAGTAAAATTTGTAGGATGTAGAGGAGTAATTCATGAATAGGAAGAAGAAAATATGCTGTAAAGGTAGGTCTGCAAATTTTACTGTCTTTCAGGCAGACCCATAGGCACTCTGCAAGGCTTAGCTTTCCATAGCTGAAAGAAATTGTAGTGTGCTTTTCTTCTCTTGACATGATCTATACAGATGTCAACAAAGGAAAGAGGGGAAAAAAACGCCACCAAAAAAAAATTATAAAGGCAGCTAACATGCGAAGTTCTCATTTGAGAATTTTGCTGAGAGAGATGTAAGATAGTTATGTCATTTATGATAGAAATCTCATGGAAATATCTTTCACTAGTGTCATTTTTTTTTTTGCACCAATAGAAACATTTGGGATCAGATAATTATATTAAGCAGTATTTTGTTCTACTCTCTTGATATTGACACAAATACTCAGTGTTTCTTACATAGAAAATAGGCAGTCTGGTCTGTCTTGTCTGAAATAGGTCTGTCTTGTCTGTCTGTCTTGTCTGTGTTCAGCCCATGTGAATGTACACCTTTACCTAATGGAGCGTCTTATCAGCCATATTCCTTCTGAAAATCAAGCAGATGATTTCAATTTTGTACTGTTTAAATTTCGAGGATTTGACAGACGTCTAGTTAGAGTTGCAAAATTAGGTAAAGTGAACAAATCCCTGTGCAAGTGACACACTGGATAAGTGTCCTTCCTTTGAAATTGGTAGTTTGGTTTTATATTCAGTCAACACATACTAGGTGGAGCAGATGGCATACAGTTAAATTAGAACCATAAATCTTTCAAAGATAGAGTTGTATATGATTTAAATCTTTCAGCAGGGGTCCCATCACCTATTTCTCCTTCCTCTAATTTTGAATTCCTTGAAAAGAAGCACATTTTTTTTTTATCAAGAGAAGTCAAATCTACCACTAGAAACAGTTACATGGAGACCAGTCTAGGTTCTAAGTCATACCACCATGGAAAGTTTCATTCGTCACTGGGACAATGCAATTGCATGTAATCTACCTTCCCACATTTATTTTATCACACTCTTGGGCTAAGATGCTTCTACTGTCTATTCTGCGGGTAAAGCTATCCAAAATTATACAGAGACCAATCAGATTTATCATTTTGTGGCATTTGATGGCATCCATCTGTTTATTTATGAAACCGTTAAAGACTTATTGAGTTACTAGACTACAGAGAAAATAAATTGAGTTATCATCTATAGTTAAATTCAGCCCTTGCATCTGCTGTCTTTTCAGCCTGTATGGTGTTTTCTGAAATTACACTGGCTTGCAGACCCAAGCTTCAGGAATATATTTACTTCACAGCCTTTTTATGCCATTTCAAGTGAATTTCTAATGCATGAGCAATTTGTGGTTCAGGAAAATGTTGACAGAAGGATGTCAGGGCTTTCTGTTGTTAGCAGTTTAAAAGCATGATAGGGATGGTTCTTGCTCGAAAGTAGCTCTTAAAAGTTTGAGGCTGCTCAATTTCTAGAATCATTTGATCCTAACCCCTTTCAATCAGTTTTGTGCAGCTGTTGTAGAAGGCTAGGTTTAAAGCTTATACAAATAAATTAATATAACTATCATTAAGTATAAAATGCTTTTAAGATGAGGGATAGAAGATGAATTACTCTGTGCTCTATATATCCAATTACTATTTAAGTACAAAGGAAAAGACATAAGGTTTAAAGTTCAAAACTTTCTGTGACTAAAATTGAATAGCAGATGGAGGAGATATATCTTAATGGGATACTTTCATTCTTGTAATAAGAGTGAGTTTGTAACAATGAACTTGGTTATTGCCTGCATCCTTTCTGGTTGTAGATTAACTGTCCCTTAATTATGAAATCACTAGAAATGTCCTGAAGGAACAAGTTTGGATCCAGCAATGATACTAACTCAAAGCACCTTCAGATGTCACAAAAAACTCAGGGTTGTTAGAGAAGAGTGTTTCTTGCTATGGCATCCTCCTTTACTGTGACAGCTTCTCAAGTTTTGTTATTTGTGTGTCTTGGATAATTCTGATTCATAATTCTGGAACTGAGGGGTATGGGGAATATAGTCCAGAGACATCCACATATCAACTCATGTCCTGTAGGGATATAGTAGATCCAGATGAGTCTGTACAAGACGAGGGTTGAGTTCTGCATCTCTTATGCTGTCCTTTTAGCATGTAGGTATGGCAACATGCCTACATATACCACCAGCTAAATGGTGCATCCAAATGACTAAGTCTTTGTGGAACATGAAAAGGGGAAGAGTGTAGAAACCACCAAATGCTGCTTTTTGGAATGAGTTTCAGCGGAGCGGGGCTGTCAGAACTTGTACTCTGTGGTGAATCATACCTGACTACAGAGCTGCTCAAGAATTTCTTCAGGATGCACCACTATCTGTAGTACTTGTAGGATATTCCTGCCTGCAATTACCCAGGTTTAAAGAGAAAAAAAGGTTGGAAGGTGACTTGGTGATTTCTCTGCTCTTCCTTCCTTACAAAGTATACAGAAAGATAAAGGCCTGAGGAAACAATGAGAAGGGTTAAGTTTAGGCATACAGATTTAGCAGGTCCATAAGAAAATAGGCTGTTTAAAAGATTTTTTTTTTTTTTGTGGAAAAAAATCAAACAAAAATCCAAGGATTAGTTAAATACGTAAAGAATGAAGATAAGGAAAATATAAAATGAGAGAAAGCTAGGTTTCTGTAAATTTTGGACCTGGCAAGTAAGTTACACACCAAAATGCGTATATTTTTTTGTATTGGAGAAGATGAGCTTGAAAAAGACTGAGAGCTAGTTAATATGAAAAATGGCAGGCAAAATCCATCCAAAAGAGGGACATTTTAAAGTAGTATCTCTGTGAATCACTTCATAAAGAATTCCTTTTTATAAACCCGATCTTTCCAAAATTCTTGTATCTGCAAAGTGTTAAAGTTAAGTGAATTTTCCAAATTGCTAAGCATGAAGCATGAGTCTGAACAGTAGCAGAAAAAGACCACTCTTGTCAGTTTAAGTCTTTCATTTCAATAAAGTGCTCAAAACATGCTAGGGTGTAAATGAAAGATTACAAAGAAAATTACAATAGCAAACTATATTTAGGGTTTAGAGTGACTTAGCGTGACACAAACTTAGAAAGTTTAGAATGACATCTACCCTTTTCACCCATTCTGTGCTAAATTCCTACTATTTTTATAAGTATTTGTTACTTATAATTCACAGTTCAGTGATACCCAGTCTTGAGTGTCTTTTGTGATGTACTTTGCTTGTTCAGCTTGCTTTCAGTGCAGCTGACTGCAAGTGGGAGTTAAAATATCTAGTGCCTTTCCATAGGGCAAACCCAGTAAGGCAATATACTTAGATTTATCTAATCAAAGTGTAACTTGCCTTATCCTTGTCCTCTGACAGTGTTATACCAGCATGATACACTAACTGGAGTGCAAGGCTTCAGACTTGTCCCTGGTAACATCATTCAGGGCACTTTTCCAGGTACATAGCTGCTTCAGGCTTGTGCTGTCTGTTTTCCCTTTACTCTTCCTATGTATTTGTAGCTGTATCTGCCTCTTTCTCATTTAGTTCCAATTCACATGACAGTGGGCTCAGCAGACCTTGCTCTGTAGTGAAATGGTTTCACTGACTAGAGGTAAGAATGGAAGTTTTAGGTGGCTTGTTGTAGCTAATCATATGAAGAAGGAAGAAAAGGCTTTCTGGGACTTGTACCTACTGGAACTTTTATCCAAAGCAGACTGTAGGCCTTCCTCTATTACCAGATCCCCGTGTATTTGTGATTAGATGGTGTTTCTCTAAATGGGATTGAGGATGTTGTGGGAATAAATGAATTAATGTTTGAGATGTTCTTGGATTCATTTTTGTAAATGTAACAGAAAAGATATAGTCAGTCATTCATGGCATGGTTTAGTGCATAACACCATTTATTAATTTGCAGCTCTGTGCATTGCCTGAGCAGTAAAATCTGAGTCAAGGATAGAGTTAAGAACTCTTTTTTTGGTATTTGTTGATGCATTTTCAGATCAGTATCTCAATATATAAGACACTCTGTTGTATTTTGTTTGTATTTTTTCTCCAGGAAAGTACAGATTAATCCATTATTCTTCTGTAGAGAAATGATTCCTGTCAAATGTACTCATGCAGGAATCTTTGTCCACAGTAGAGAAATACTGATTAGTCACCATGAGAGAAAATGGATAAAAAATATTAGATAGTACATTGCAGCTGAGAGTGCACCATACATTTTTTCATAGAGATATTTTGGTTACCTGAAAACGTACCAATATGCAAAAAGCATAACAAGTTACAGTACAAACTATTAAAGCATAACACATTACATTCACAAAGAGACTGCATCTTTTCCTGGGGAAGCAGCAAAGGAATGTTGTCCATGAAATGCAAAACGATCTAAGTATAAATGTGAAATTTAGATAGAATTTTCTTTGCAATTTCTGGAGATTTTAATTATTGAATTGTAAATACCAACTACTGAAGAAATATTATTTGAATAAATTTTGTTTGCATGTGTATATGGAGAGGATGAAAATAATGGGGTTTAGATTTTTTAGAATACAGCAAACTATGGCTGTCATTTAAGTGAGCCACATCCTGAACTGCATCAGAGGATTGCTGACACTGACATAGCAGAAGAGTTATATGCAGCTTTATATGGTCTGTTGGATTGAAATTAAAATATATCTTTTCATTTACTGTTTTCTGATGATTTAAGAATATTTGCTCAGAAAAATATTTAGAATAGAGAAAGCTCTAATTTATGTGAAACAATGCATTAAAATCAGTTACTCATCCACCTAAGAAATATTATTAGCTACCTGTCAGCTTCAATTCAGAACAGAAGCTGAAGAATGGCCTGAAAAAGGCATCACATTTTTTCTGTTTTGTAAAGAGCTTGGAATGCAAGATACTGAGTGTGACAAATGCGGCTAGGTACAAATTGCCACCCTTCCCGCAGCTGCTGGAGTTGGAGGTCCCGCTTTCCTCCACTTAAATGCACACAGTTCCACCTTGGTTTGTACCGGAGGAAATCTGGAATGCCATTACAGAGCACTTTGCAAACTCCCATTATTTTCAATAGGAGTGATGCCAAGCGCCTTTCAAAGTTGATTACAGAATCATAAAAAATAAGGCTGGAAAGGACTTTTAGAGATCATTTAGTCCCATCTCCCCTGTTCAAGGCAGTATCAGCTGCATGTAAACAATTCCTGGCAGATGTTTGTCTAACTTGTTCATAAAAGCATACAAAAATTGAGTTTCTGCTTCTTACCTAGGAAATTCTTTTCCCATGCATTGCTGTGCTGTTAGAAAGCTTTTCCTAATGGTTAACCTAAATTTCCTCTGCTATGGTTTAAGCCCATTACTTTTTATCATGCCAAAAATGAGCATGGAAAAAAGATTATTTCCTTCCTTCCTCTTTGCAGAATTTTTTGTATTTTTATGTTTCCCCTCTGTCACCCTTCTCTATATGAAAATAATCCCAGTTACTCCAAGCTGGTCAAGGTCATCTTTTCTAGACCTGATTGTTTTGTATTAGTCCTCTATATTATGCTGATGCAAAGACAGGTACAGCAGCAGCGTAGAATATTGAGGACTGGTGGGGCAAATTGAGTATTTTAAAAGGAAATGATACCAAGCATTCGATAACATTTTTTGCAAGTACACCATCTTATCTTTCAGTCTCTTCTTCAGTGTGCCCTTTTCGCACTCACAACTTCCATCTTCTGTATACTGTTAATTACTGATGTTTGATAGGGCTGAAATGATTTGCTGAAAGGCTGGCATAGCTAAAATGAGAGGTACGTGATACATGACATTGTAATTCTGAACTTGGGCAATATATAGAGTTTAGAGTAACAGGAAAATCAAGGCTGTGGTTGATTCAGATTTTCTACTTCCAAATCTTAATTTTACTGAGTGACTTGACACTGAAAGCAGAAAGCTTACTCCATACTTCTTCCTAAGTTTGGCTATTTTTAGGATTTCCTGCAGAGATCTTGGCTCTGGGCTTGAATTCCTTCTTCCCACAAGCATGCCCATCTCTTTCCATACACAGTGGAGTCAGTGATTCATGTCTGGTACAGTCAGCCAGCAGGGATCAGTTATTTCTTCCTGCAGGGTTATGGCACTTTGTAACAAGGTGCAATGAAAAGTGCATTTAATGAAGAGGAATTTGTTTTAGGAAGCAAGTGTGACTTAGTTCCCAGCAAAAGTGGTGCCTGGCAATTTAGGATCTGTGATGTTCACTTTGCTTACAAGGATGTATATACATTCACAGGGGAATTTGTAAATTATTCAGGTAATCCTTACCTGTGGGGTAAATATTGTCTCCTAGGGCTCGCATATAGCTTTATAATCTTATAATCTATTCCAACGGTATAGTGCTAAAAAATTCTGTAATAAACTTTCACTAGTTATTATTAGGTGACTAAAGCTTTATTCAAATGTCTTTTTCCTGATATTATGCTTCAGTGATGCTTTCTCTGATTTTTCTCTATTGATCAAAAGTAGTGATATGAAAACAGATTTTTAGAAAGCACCATTCTCCTGCTTCATATCAAAATTATTGATTTTTTTCTTTGATGGTAGGTACATGAAAATATTCCAGATAGTCCGATGAACATTCAGGATCCATGTCAAGCATTTAAGGCTCAGTTTTTGCATTGCATTTAGAATTTGGTTTTGCCAGCTTCAGTACAAGTGATTTTTCTACACTCACGGGAGGCCACTTTGCACTTTTTCCCTGCTGAGACAATCCCTATGAAAAATTCCAGACATACTGGGTTTTATATCCCAAACAAGACAAATTCTTCAATGGGCTAGAATGTGAACAATGTGACAATCAACAAATAAGACCACATCCACAACCTGTCCCACTCAGACAATCTAGCCCATCTATTGAAGAGCGTTTACATCAGCCAGCAGCAGACCACATCCTGACATTGTGCCACACTAAGCTCAAGGAAGACCCAGTACCCTTCTTCATGCTGGAGTAATAACCTTGTTGAATCTTACTCAACAGCTCTGAGGGATGCTGAACAGCCATTTCCTGATCTCTAATCCCTCATTACATCCTATCCAAAAGGTTCAAATGTGGAAATGCTAGCAAACCTGACCTGGAGTGCCTGACTGATTGCCATGCAAAGCCTGTAGCTCTTGCCTATCCAGCAAATTGGAAACTGATTGAAAGGCAATGAACATAAAATAATTCACCTCAACAAGTGCCCTGCTCTGTATCATCATATTCCATGCTTTTATCCTCAACTATACCAAATATATCTATAGTTACGTGCAGGTGCAAGTAAACTTATATCAGCCTTTCAATACCTTAAGGAGGACTTTATATATTGGTGTGTAGTGCAGGACAAGGGGGAATGGGTACAAGCTGAAAGAGGGCATATTTAGATTACATATTAGGCAGAAGTTCTTCCCTGTGAGGGTGCTGAGGCGCTGGCACAGGGTTCCCAGAGAAGCTGTGGCTGCCCCATCCCTGGCAGTGTTCACAGCCAGGTTAGATGGGGCTTGGAGCAACCTGCTCTAGTGGAAGGTGTCCCTGCCCGTGGCAGGGGGGTTGAACTGGATGAGCTTTCCAACCCAAACCATTCTCTGATTCTATGAACTAAAGAAGCACAGTGCAGCAGAGTGAATTTACAATCCACAAAGGACAGAAATTCCCAGCTACCAGTAAAATAATATATTTTACAGATTTCTACTCCTCAGTCCTGAATTATGTTAATGTGAGTCTATCCAAATGAAAAGGGTAGGTCCCCTATCAAATCAGTGCTTCCACTGAATGAAAGATTCCTAGCCACCTGAAAATTACAAAATTAGTTCCCAAGCTCATTTTCTAAACATTATTTATGGTTATATTTCTATATTTCTTCTCTAGTCTATTTCAAGTTCATGTCCCTTCAACCGTATCTTCAACAGTTGACTAAGGGATGGAACATAATTGCAGTAAAATTTTTGTTCATTTGCGCATTCATCAATAGTACAAAAGTAGCATAAATGAAAGCTTGGCATGAACACTGTTAATAAATTAACAAAGAAATTATGTTTAAAAGATGAATTCCAACCAAAAGACCTATGCTCACATAGTGCAGCCTGTGTGGACAGAATTAAAGTGTGCAGGTACACCATATTCTGAGATAAATTATTACCTTCCTCTTTCAGGAGTAAGGTGTGCTGCTATGACCACTGTTGTATCTGTAGTTATCTCTCTATAATCTTTTCCACATGAATAATTTGCTATAGTGATACCAGTGCCATGAAAACAGTTTAGGTTTCTGAATAAAAACTCTTAGAAAAGTCCCAAGAAATTTCACAAAACAAATAATTTCTGCAAGCACTCAAATTAACCAGCTTAGGTGTTCCTACATCCATTTTCATGCAGTACCTGATCTGCCTTCTTTAGCTTGTGTTGCATTGCTTGGGTGCTTTTGATAAAAGTATTTCTTACCTTCTCCTCTTTGAATTTCTCCACCTAATCACAATAGCTACTGTATGAATTTTCCCTTTTGAAAAGCAAAAGTTAGGAGACTTTGCTTCCCCAAATTATTTTTCTTCTGATATCAAATGGCGTGCTTGAATTTTAATGCTGCATTTCTTGTTCGGGGAGTTGAAGCTTTTGTTTATTCAGCTGAGCAGTGGCAGCCCCGGTTCAGTTTTCCCAGCAGGGGTCACCGATGTGTCTGGTCCCTTACTTTGAAGGAAGCTGTCTCCACTTATTAATGCGCCTAGAGAAATTGCCAGCAAGTACGGAGGTTAGTAAAGGTTATTGATGTTCTCGTAATGATTTCTGTAGAATGAAATGAAAAAAAATACCACATTCATGTAACAGAGAGCACCAAATAATAATCAGATGGGAATAGTAATAATCTATACCTGAACAGGAGGACCACATTTGAGCACTTAACCTGCTTCGTACTTGCATTGTGTTTTGCAAGATTGAACTGAGCATGACTTGAAGTTACGAGCTCTTAACTGTTGGTTGGGGGGGTTTGGGGTATTATTTATGTCTTTTGAATTGCGATACAAGGAGCCCATTGAAAAGTCAGTCATGAGTGAAAGCCCCACCTTCGAATCGGTAGTTCTAAGCACTCTCTGAAGTATAGGGAAGAGAATGGAATATTGATTTCTCAACAAATCATATATCAGAAAATGAAACAGCTTAAAAAAGTAGGGTGAGGTACCTCATTGGCAGCGCTTCATGAAGTGCATTCTGATCTTTGCTTTTGGATGCCGCTTATACCACAAATCTGCCATTTTCTAATTGGAATGCTGTTCTGCCAGAGCTTGAAAAGGAAGCATTTTTTTCTGTTCAAAACATTTTCAGCATTTCAAGCCAAACAATTTCTGTAAAGGAATAGATCTCTGTAAAGAAATAGGAGCAGACTACTCATTATTGCATCTGGAATCTTACTTTAACATGTTCTGTCATTTGGAAGCAAGGCTATGAATTGTGCTCCTTTTATGACCTGAACAGCCACAAATTAAAGAGCTGTCTGTGATTTTGTCTCCATAGTTATGCGCCTTTCTTGTAAACTCTAAGTATGTTGTAATACCATTTTCTTGTCCCAGACTGGTAAGGTTGAAATGGAAAGAAATGAACCTGATTGAAGTTGCAGGTCTACTTGTAGATTGTTTCATTCTATGTACAGTTGAAACCAATTTTATTTCCCATTAGTAAAGAAGAAAAAAAAGCATCCAGTCTTATATACGCTGATGCCACAAAGAAGGATAGATAAGCTACGGTTCGATTTCCTGGATCTCTCCCTGACTAAATGAGAAGGCATTGTTAGACAAGGCTGTAAAGTTAAATACCTCATTTGTAAGCTGAAATGCCAACATGGGATCAAATTGTTACAGTAGACAGCTTTTTTAACTGTGATGTTGCACATGGGTGTAGTAATACGATAAAAAGTAATAGACTTTTTTCTTTCAAATTGAATGTAATCTTCATATTGAAAAATATTTAATTGGGAAGAAACTTCTGAAACTGTCCTGCACATACAAATATCTTTTCAAGGTGCCGCCTTCTTATGAACAACAAAAACAGAAGCAGAAATGCAAAATTGAATCAACCTTAACTACACATACCACTCTTGAGCAGCTTTGATTATTCATTGTCTGCATGTGATGTGTTGATATCACGGCATGAAATATCCTGAATTCTACCAGACTTTTAGGACACTTTAAGGTGTGGTTATAGAAAGTAACATTCAAGAGATTGAGCAAGTTATGACATATTACTTGGAAATGACAAGAAAATGACTACTTCGCTGAGGAGGTAGATGTTGCAAGTAAACATCCCTATGCATATGGGAAAATGTAATTTACTATGTTTTGTTCATGGAAGCAGTATTTTTTATTATTTTCATGGAAGGACTAGAATCTTACAGTATTGTTTGATATTAGCAAGTTAGCTCTTCTTTCCCCATATTCAACTTTCTTTTACACATACCTTCATATTCATTTTTTTAAAGAACACAATCATAAGTATGGCTTTATGAGGTAAAATTGGAGGTGAACTCATCAAAAAAACTGAGTGCGAAAGTTTCGAGTGCTAAAGTTTCAATTGCTCTTAAGCAGATACTTTAGAAATTATTTCCATAGCATAGTGCTATTCCTTCTATGCATTTTTCAAAAAACCTACAAAACAACAAACCAACAACCAAAAAAAAACAAACCAAACAACCAACAAGCCCAGAAAACCTGTACTATTTTAGAAACGTTGAGACATTTGAGTGTATTTTTCAATGTGAACGCATGTGCATGTGTGTGTGTAGATAAAAATCATAAAATCTCATGATTCTTAGTCAGCTGAACCATAATCCCCTTGGGAACTCTCTCTTTAGAAAGCTCAGATCTGATGAAGGGGTCCTGTTCAAGAAAGTCTTGTGTTTTCCCAACTTTATCAATTGGTCGATACCATCTCTCCATACAAATCCTAACTCAGTGTCATTCAATGATGTATTGCTGTGATGCATCGTTAAATATTGAACCTTGATTATGTAAGTGCTGAAGCACTTAGTTTTGTTCACTGTACATAAAGCCTTATGAAACTTGGCCAGTAAGTTACGTAGTGGGAAGAAAAGACAGAAACATTTAGTGATGCTAATCTTTTAAATAGAATTTATGTGGAAATGAAGAAGTTGGACTCCCCATCATTGAGTACTTTTAAGATTTAACTAGTTAGGGTGCTGGGACATCTAGTCTAGGTCATGCTTTGACCAGAACAGTTGGACCAGATGATCCTTGAGGTCCCTTCCAACCTGGTATTCTATGATTCTATGATATGTAATAGTACAATTTGCCAGTCTTGAGAGAGCTACTCAGAACAAATGGACACAAGTACTGCAGTACTATGAACTCTGCTGTTCTGAACTAGCTGTGGGAATTACTTGAAATATTGTAAATAACAGGATGAACTCTCTCTACTTATTTATGCTCAAGTTCCTTAGACACTGCAGAAGTTTATTTTCTAATACTGTTACTGATTCAGTTGAGCTGTATATAAGACATTGGTAACTATATGTAAGGTCGTCTGTAGCTGCAGCTAGCTATTTGAAGCAATTAACAAGTTTAAATGCAACTGCTGTCACATAGGTGCCCACTTTATCATGTTTATAAACTTGTTTGTGAAGCGCTTGTGTAGTTATACATGAAACATATGTTTAGACAAACTTAGGGCTCTCTACTAAGTTTCCCAGCACATTGGAAGGAAAGATTTTTGCAGAAAAATATGGTTGCTTTCAAAGTCAATTTCTAACACTTCTGTTGTTTACAGCAGACTTTTAAATTTGGTCAAGGAAAAAAAGCCCATGAACTAAAGAAGTGCCATTTCTTTATTCCCTGAATTCAGCCCTGTTTATTGGAATCATAAACTGTAGAACATCAGAGTTTTCTTTCTTTTAGCTGCATTTCATAGGAAAAATTGGCAGCAGACCAAAATAATAACTGAACTCAAACATTTTTAAAGATTCAGGTTCACATTGCTGCCAGAGCAGCTGTAGCAGCACAGGCTGCACTGTAACATGTTTTGAGCGGCTGGAGCTATGGGGAAGAAGGAGCAGGCACAGTCAAGGCCCTCTGCTCTACAACCACGCCTCTCCAGACCTGCCATGGAACCTCTGCTCCATCTGGAGAGTCATAGAAAAGATAATTTTCACACATGGGTTTATTCTTGACAATTGATATATTTGGTCCTGAACATGAAGTTGAAGAATCCTGTGATGCAGCTGATAGGTCCAGCGTCAGGTCCTGGGGCTTTGTGGGAAACATTGCTGTTAAGCTAGCAAACTTTAGAAGCCATTTCCTTTAAAATAAACAAACAGCAAAAGCCAGGGGAAAAAAAATGCTTCAAAGGTTGTTTTAAAAGGGAATCATTGAAACTGAAAAGCCAAGTTCTTGGAAATAATGGTTTGCCAGATTTGGCTTTGCAGCCACTGTTCAGTTCTCCTGGGTGAGTGCACTGTGACACAGCCTTCAGTAATGTAATATTGTCATATGTTTCTGCAGAACACCTGCAACATTCATGGCATAGGCAATATTGTTTGTACAAACAGCTGCAATGTTTTAATGCTTGGTATTGTCACATATGTTTTTACATATTGTTCTGAGTGTGGATGCTGTTGAATGCACATGTAAGGGTGGGAGTATCTATGTGAGTGTACACGTGCACCTGTAATTGAGGAGATTAGGAGGTTTTTGTTGCTGCACAAAAAGAACTATCAATTTCTCAGAAGAAGGATGCTGTAGGGCCAACTTAAACATTTTAGTGCTGTAGATGTATGATTTTAAGCCCTGGGTAAGAGCCGACTGAATATGTCATAGACATGATTTGTCTTTGGATGAAAGCAGCATCTCTCATAAAGCACTCCACTCAATCTATGGAATGATATTAGTAGTGAATGTGGAGAATGCTCTTTTCCAGTAGCTTGAGGTGTACTTATATGAAACTAGCTGGTGAGTGACATGGTAAATAAAATCCAGAGGAAAAATGATATACGCTTAAAGATGTATTTTAGTGTCAGGCAATGCAGCAGCAAAGGCAAACAGAAATAGAGCCCTGCAGTAGGTATGTGAAAATAAGAAGAGAGAAGAAAAAATGCCTTCTAGAACTAATCATCCCTTGAACATTTTATGTGTTATCCCAAATTAGACTAAGAAAGATCTATTTAACAGCAAAAAAATATTTTAGTTTGTCTTTCACGGAATCTTACGTATTCCTCTCACTACACACACTTCTGAAATGCATGTTAGGAATAGAATTGTAAAATTTGGAGGCAAAAACTACCATGCACATATTAATGCGTGTAGGTCTGTATTGGTACATTATTTTACAATCTGGATAGTTTAAACCACATTTTTTTCTTATCTGACACTAATTCTAGCACCAGAATCACAGTGGTCTCCATAGTGGATCTCCTTTCCTAACAGTAGGTTTCTCAGCAAATGAAAAATCACCCAATCATTACTTTCTAGTTATGTGTCTCTAAATACCTAATTGTCATTGGGAATAAATTGCATCCTACAAAGATAATATTATGAAGAACTGTTAATGTGTTAAGATGTTGCTTTTGAGTTTCAGCAGTTGATGCAGCTGTTAAAACAGGATTCTTTGCTGCCTGGACTCACCATTACAATTTTGTTGTAAAATTCAGAATCAGCGGAAGAGAAGCTGGAGTACTGGACTTAGCTTCCTTATGCATTCTGCATGTCAGATAAAGAAATGTATCTGTATGTCTTTCATAATCTACTTTTTTCCATGCATTAAACTACATTCTTAGAAGCTGAGTCTTTGGTAGCAATAAATAGTAAAATATTACATTTTCTGTCAGGGTTGTTTGGTCTGTTTAATAGCTTGGTTTGCGTTGTTCACCTGTCTGTGGCAACACAGGAGAACACAGTAGATTTGTGGATCTTTCTTGCCAAATACAGTCTGCATAGAAGTTATGAGTTCCTTTAGAATACTTGATAATTGTGCTTGGGTGTCTTAGCTGTAATTAATGGGTAATGTGCACTTTGGCTAGAAATGAGAGATCACAAGGTACTTACCTCATGATTATTTCAGCGTGCACAGTTGTGTGTTGTGGTCATAGAAGTGCAGGCTCCTGAACATCCTCAGCTCCTACTGAAGTCCATTGGTGCTGAGTATCTCTGAGACCTCCTAGATGAGGTCCTTAATCCCTGAGAAATATATAGTGACTTTATGTACAGCATGATTTATAGCTGATGACTGCATACAAGTAATGCCAGTGCTTGTTACTGATACCATCTAAAATTCACAACTCAAGGACATACCTGATTGCTAGAGTTATAAAACTTTATTCATAGTAAAACCTCCTTTTAGAGCTGAACTTTTGGATTTTCTTTTTTTCCTTTTTTTCTCTGTATCAGTTGTTCAGGATAGACATGCATGAACTAGAGTCATTTCAGTACTAGAGGTAAACACAGTTGTACACTCACTATCTATTTGTATCAATTGTATATTGATCTGCTAGTATGAAACCTAGAAAAAGGTACACTGGTTGAGAGTTCAGTCCTAATTAGCAGTCATTATGCTGCCACCTCTTCTATGTAGTCAAATCTGCAAAATACTGGCAATATGAAAGAGAGGTGCTTGAAGAAATCTAAGTTAGTGAGACCCATTAATAATCTGGTCTCACAGGAATACAACTAAAATTTATTCCCTATTTTACTTTCATGAAAAAGTTAATTAAACTCATCAGCATTTTTAAAACCACAAGAGAAATCCTGTCCCAAATTCTGCCCATCTGTATACAGGCAGCCCTGAAATGGGAATGAGGATATAACCATGCCATGTCCCTTGCCAGAATCTGCAGGCGACTAGTGAGGATAGCCGTAAGCACTGTGAACTTCCCCAGCCATGCTGGTCAGTCCCCATGGACTTGTATTCTGCATCTGTGGAGTTTTGGAGATGTTACAGGATTCGTCATTTGCTGTTTCCAAAGACACATAGTATTTTGTTTCTTTGCTCTTCTGCGATCTGCTCACAGTGAATTCTTAATCTTTATGCCTGACATAGTAGCGATTTGAGTGGGTGGCCATGAGTACTTCCCCTGTTGTGGTGATCTAGGCAGGAGGTAGGCTTGGAATCCAACCTGGCCGGGGTGCACAGAAACCAACACATGAGCTGGTAAGCTAAACAGAGCAGTACTCCAGGCAAGACCAAGACAGACAGAAGGGTTTAGTTTAAAACTGCCGCATGAAGTAGCTCAAATCATGGTCCCAGGCCTTGCAGAGCAGCCAAGGAGCACTTACAGATGCTGTTCCTTCATCTCGTCTGTGAACAAGGTATGGTTTTGAGGCATGGTAACACACAGCAGAAGGCAGCAATGCCTTCGCAAAACCAGAGAAGCTGTGAATGAACATCCAAGTTGGCTTCAAGGGAGCTGGTTTCAAACTCAAACTATTTCTGGTAAAACAGAGAAGGGGAGACTCTGAGCTTGCTTCCTTTAGAAGGGCCAAAACACAGGAAGCTGCATCCCAGTAAGTAAAGAGCACAATGCAATAACTTCACAAGAGTTTTTCAGAGTAGAAATTATTTAGCTAAAAGCCACAACTGTGAGCTAGATCGAAAAGTAAGAGGAGCATGAAGGCTATTTTGCAATGATGACCAAATGGACCAGTATTGCCGGGTAATTTAGTTTTGGTGGAATTTGATTCCTTCATGTCGTTATTTCTACAAGGCAGCGTCTGTATCCGGCACTCCAGCTGGGTTATTTGTGAAAATGTTTGATTGTTTGTATTATTCTAGTGCTGGGAAGCCCTAATCATGGGTCAAGCCTGCATTGTTTTAGGCGCTAAATGAACTCAGAACAAAAAGACAGTTCCACTGCCATAGAGCTTATAATCTAAGTACAAAATAAGAGACAACAGATGGGGCTAGACAGACGGGGAAGCATAAGGAAGCAATGTGACAGTACTGGTCAGCCAAAAAGTCAGTGTTCAAAGGAGAGCAGCAGGCCAGCTACAAGGTTTCTATAAGCAACATATCAAGGACAGGGTTTGAAATGAGATAATTAAGACAGCTTTGTGGATGACTGTAGGCAACTCCTTCTAAGTATGAGGCAGGTTGATTAGGAAGTATTTTGGATGTAAAGCCAGACATCTTGGGGTTTAGGGACTAGAAAGTGGGAAGCCAGTAGAAAGCACACAGGTAGTGGGAATATCACTGAAACTTTAGATACGAGGTTTTTTGCAGCAGCATTCTATATAAGTGAGAGTGAGTTAAAGCTGCATGCCTTTGATCTACTTTTTAAGTGTGGAGCACGCTCTGAGGAACACTCCTTCTCATCCTCATTGGAGGATTTCTATCCCATCATACCAGCGGATACTTCTTTGCCATGAAGAGTTTGATGAAGTTCACTTTTGAGTGCATAAAATCTTTTGCTTGGCCAAGGAGGTTACAAAATACATCTGTATCCCCAGATTTCAAGGGCTATTGAAACAAAAGCCTGGATTTGGAAGTCAAATAAATTTCTTTTCTGAAGCAGATCAGGAAAATAATCACAAGACCATGTTTGATCGGACTGGACAGTTGGTAAACAACTTGACAGCAATCTCATCATACGGTTGCATTAGCTATTATTTTATATGCCAGTTGTATTTGGCAAATTACAATTTCTCTTTGAAAATGATCCTTGGAAAATAATACATGACATTTTAAAGATCCACAATCTATATATGCAAACCAGTAAATGCAAGGTAACTGCATACAGCTCGTACAGCTAGGTGGCATTAAGTGAGTTAAAAGAGCCTTTACTCTGAGATTTCTCACTTTAGTGCTTCTGTATTCCATTACTATATTAATAAAGTTCTCTGTATTTAAAATGACAATTGCTTGCAAAAATACATAAGCTTTATGTTTGCTTTCAATTTCCATGCTGTACATAGGGGAGATAAGAGTACTGAGTATCTCTTAACAAAATGAAATCCCTCCATATGGCACCCTTTTCCCATTAAGATGTAGAATATGAACCCAAAAAGCATCTTTTAAAATAGTTTTATAGCTGAAATGGGATTTTAGTTTAGCTTAATTTGTGAATTGCCTGAAGCAAGAATTATCTTTAATGCTGTCTGTATAAGGCTGCTCCCACAGCTGTTCTTAACCAATTCTATATCAAAATAACCAGGAGCTGTCTCACATTCATCTAGAAGTTAGGTTTCTAATCTGTTTCCTTGATAGTCAACAGAAAGAATGAAGCACTTTGTCCTAATCTTGCCCTATTCTATTATATGAGCTCAAAATAAAACTATTTTAAATCTCAGTCTTGAGGTAGCCTTGCTCCTCTGAATCCTATGGAGGGAGCCTGTATGATTAGCTTAGTCTAGTCACCTCGCTCTGGGCAGATGGATTTGGATGAGATTGAAAACCTTTGAAACTGAGCTGAATTGTCTTTTATTTCAGCCTGTCAAATGTATTATGGTGATGCAGCTAGCAGACAGATCTTTGGCTAGCGAGCATGAGAAGAATATAAGGAAAGCCTGTACATAGCCAGGGTAGAATAGTTGCATTAATTAACCTGGATGTTATAGAGCTAGAAGGGTGGCCAGGCTTAGCAGTAAGTACTAGTTTTAACAGGAAATAACCTTGAGAAAGTCTAACATTTGAGGTAATGTAAGAATAATGTCATATCTTGATTGCTATGTAAATAATTAATAATATCACACTTTATAATTCCTACATTAAGAGGAGGCTTTACTTAAAAGAGCATTAGGTTTTTGCATGACTGGACTGTTCCCATGTCAATGTCTCTACTTCAGCCATGAGGTCATCACCTATCTGTTTACCCAGAGTGCCCTTCTATGCACTGGATTACCACTAGCACCTTAGTGTGGCAGCATTTACTATGCTACAAACATCTGATCTGTTGAATGCAAACTGAGAACTTGGAGGAGTGTTTCATCAGCTGTAACATACTTAATTCTTAGAGCTATTTACCAAGTGCAGATGTGTTTGATTGAGTGCAGGGACCATGATTCTGCCTTGCCTGCTCCCATTTGTCACCTGTTTTACTACTTTCCCTGTTAAAAGTTGTGGTACCCCTGCTGTTTGAAGGACTTTTCTGTAGTTCTCAGAGCCTTTAAAATAAGCCTTTTTCATAAATCGTATTTTCAAAAGTGCTGCTCCAAGTGATTTGACATTTTTTCAAAAATAAGATAAAAGTTTACGTGCTTCAGAATGATGTCTCTAAGAAGTATGCACTTTATATTTTATTCATTTTGATAGCTCATGTTATGATGCATTTGATAGATGCTGAAAGACACTGTCAGTTTTAAAGATACAGCCAATAAACTTTTGTTAGTGATGAAAATGTGCCCTGTAATGATCAGATGCCTCTGTCTATGCAAAGAGATTGCATCAACCTTATGACATCTTTTGTTTTCAAACATTTTTGTTGCACTGTTTTGACCAGTGTTACATAACATGCCAGAAAAGCAATATTTGTCAAAAAAAAAAATGGGAAGAGAGCAAAAAAGTAAAATTAAAATATAAAGTTTAGCAGCTGAGAAGCACAGATTCTTTGAGATGATAATCCTTAAAGAAAACAGGTAAAAGATGGTAATGGTCTCTTTTCTTATTAAACTTTGTTCTGAAAGTTGCAAACATAAGCCCATCTATATGTGTATTTATATATAGTTCCAGCATCTAGATACTGAAAGTAACATCAGTTAGGACTCCAGTAGTTTTCTAGCTAGGCAGAAAGAGAACCTTAATCCCAGCTAGCCAAATTTGGGATTAAACCACTGCCTGTAGTAGAGAGCATCCATTAATACCAGCTGAAGATAAAACACATAGCACTTCTGAAGGTTTCAACATTATCCTTCAGAATAAAATACACAGAAGAAGATTTTTTTTTTTTTTCCCTCCTAATGTAACAGATTTCAAGGGCAGTGTGGAAATACAATGCGTTGAAAATATGAATTAATCAGTAATGCTATCTAAATTAACATTCCTCGCGAAAAACCTCAATGAGATAAATTGTTCAGTGAGCTAAAAAAAAAGTTAAATGCAATTACCAGGTGGGAAAGTTTAAACAGATGCATTAGTCTCTGGCATCCTTCAACCAGTTTGATTGGGGGATTACAAGGTGAGAGCAAGACAACATGAAAGTATTGTGCATGTACTGAGGTGCAGTACAAGCAAGACTGCAGTGTCGAGATAAGAGACTACTAAAATCCTGCGAAGCAGTCCTTCTGGTTTTGCTGTATTTGCACTAACTGATTCAGCAGTCAGAGCACAGAAGGATTTTTCTTTGTCTTGAGAAGGACCAATAGTTCTGAAATTTCATAAGAGTAATACTGTGATTTTTACTGAAGTAGGAACCTCCTCACTGCTGCGTGTTGAGCTTTTGCAGGCAGTGAGAATATGGGCAATGGTTGCTGTAGTTCTTTCACAGAATAATATAAAGTAGTTGTTTACAGGCATATTTTAAAACTGAGAAGAGATCTGAGTGTTTTGTATCTGTAAACATGTTTGCAGCTCTGCCAGAACGTATCCACATGTGCAATGTCTCACTAACATCTCCTTTCCACATTCATTCCATATCATGGATATCTTCTTTGCCCTCCCCTTCCTACCAAATGTCACAAGACATTTGCTGTGTTTCATTCCACACGACAGAAAGACAATACCAGATTTTGAGATATTTGGCTGGGAATATCATTTAATTACCTTTAACAGTCATTTCATTGAGTAAATTTTCCCTACTGTAGTATTCGATTTTTAAGACCTTTTCTAGGTGTCTCACCCTCAAAGAAAAAATTAGGACCAACCCAATGGAAAGTCGCTGCCACATGCATAAGAATTATTGCATTTTTTTTTTTCTTGAGACAGTGGAGAGTGTACCATGGCGAATTTATGTTCTGTCACTGTGTGCAGTCAAGAAGCATCTCATTTTGGTTTTGAGATGAACTATCTATGAATCTCTTGAGTTTAAGGCGGGCAGTCATGGGAACCTTGTCCTTTGCAAAGACTTCCACTTAGAAAATTCCCTGCCAGAAGGCCTGCGTTGGTGCAGTCCTTCTACAATAGGAGTGACCTCACTGAGCTCCACTCGGAACCCTCCGTAGGCAAATGCCATTTCTGAATGACCTAAGGTTTGGTCTCCCTACTAATGCCTCTGTACTAAGCTTTCTCCTAGGAAATTAATGAATTGCCTGTTTTGCATTTAGCTATATTAATTAACAATATACTGTGATGGAACCCTGTTATATGTAAGGAGATCACCACTTTTCTTTCAGTTTTGTTCAGATGTCTTTTTTGCAGTGATTTATACTTCTAGTTTATTTACACTCTGAAATAAAGTGTGGGAAACAGTACACATGAAATTATCTCAGTTCTAAAAGCTGAAGTGTTTATAGTTGGTAAGACTAAGTGTACTGTATAATTAAAACAATTATTTCATCAAAAGATGCTTTCTTAAATTGTTTTTCAATTAGTGCCATTGAAAAAGTTCTATTATCTTACATGTATTTAATTTCTGTATTGGTCTCTCCAAAGCACATTTTTTGTAGAAGGCAAAACAGTGTAACATCTATAATTAAGGTTTAAACAATTAGGGGTATACATGATCAGATTGGGACTGAAGCACAGGAGAATATACTGTGGTGGATAACTCTATTTCAGGTTATGAACATATGGGTATGCTTATAATGTTTTCCAGTTTCAGTGATATTGTATCACTGTATATTCCCAAAGAGCTGAAAAAAGAACTTCCCACTCCTGACACGTACCCTACAGGTGCTTACTGAATAGCTCCATTACATTGTAGCAGTAATGGATCCATTGTTAGGGGTAGGTTTATAATACTGATTTCCCTTTAGATTTTAGAAAGAGCTTTACATCCTTGTCTTGCATCTCTGGTCTAGAAACTCCAGGTATTAGCCTCAATTTGTGAAAGAGATTCACAGAGAGAGTGTTTTTGTGTGCACAGTTGCATCAAGGCTGATGGAAAATTGGTTTGAAGCAAAAGCCTGCTATGTTTGAGGGTTGTTCTGCAGTTCTCATTTTAAGTGTCCTGAAACTTGTGGGCAAATCATCTCTTTCTACAAATATTTTTGTGGAAGACAACTGTAGGGAAGGAAAAAAATCATGTGTATCTCCTAGAAGATATGTAGGATATGTAGTTCTAGGGATATGTAGTTCTACCATTGACAGGATGGGTCTCTGTGAGGTCTTAATCAAGAAGCATGTGTAGAAGTTTAAGCATTGACATGATGATAAGCATTTGTGTATGTATCTCCAGGAATCGATTAACAATATGCGGAATATTTCTTAAATCAACAAGAAAGAAGTCCAGCAGATAGTAAATCCATCCAGACTTTGTCCTTTCATTCAGCAATGGACACGCACTTCAATTTTTGATCTGGTGGGTTGGGGGCAGTCTGTTATTCTTGGACAGCAGCAGTTCCCCTCAAAGCTCCCTCTTCATGTACAGGGTTTTTACATTTCTAGCATGGAGTACAGGGGCTATTTTTTAGCAGCAGAACACTTGATAAGGATAAGGTGTATCTGAAGGTGTACAGTCTTTATTATTTTTATTTTTTTCTTTCAAATGAGAATTGCAACTCCTTTTTGATATTGTTTGAAGCACATATGCTTTTGTCCATAATTCCTGAATCTTTCTGTAGTCAGTACATTTTCTGCTTCCTTTTGCCCTGTCTTTTGTTCATACTTAAGCTTTAACTCTTGGATTTGGCTCTATTAAGGAACAACGTTCATCGGGTCTCATTACATACAGCTTGTAGCACATCACTAGGAGTATTAGAAAACATAGCTGCAGAGTGAACACACAGCCAAGTTTCTCCAAAGGTTTTGTGACTCAAATACAAGTAGATGGTGATCTGAAAATACATCGTATTGACAGCTTAATTTCACATGGGATTTGTGTTGATTGCAGACTGACAAACCCAAAATGTGTTGGTAGCCTGATGATTTCAATTTCATTTTTCTCATCTAGAACCTTATTTCATGGTTTTGCTTTCATTTGCTAAGACAGTGTAGAAATCCATATTTTCAGGTAATTTGTTTCACCCCGAAATTGCTGAAATATCTTTCCTGAGTTCTTCAGCTTCTGATTTAGACAGAACAAATTGTGAGTAAACTATTAGTGAAATATGTTCAGTTGGAATAACAATATATAGGTGTACAAGTACTTTTATATATATATGTGTGTATTTATATATGTAAAACTGATTTTTAACAAGGCACTTCAGCTTTTTCTTTAATTGCTACCACCTATGTATGTGCTTTTTCTCCCAGTGTTTTTCTGGGATGGTTGTTCTTCTGATGGTTTACCTCCAAGTCTGTTGACCATTCAGAGTATCTGCTTGATTCCTTCTTTTCAGAGTTTAAGATGTGAATTGACTTACATACTCTGATGTTTTGTTCAACAAAGTTCCTTTAATTTATCTCATTTAGGTTTCTTGAGTTTATGCTTTAAACCTGGATGTTAGATCTTTCTTGCTGAAAGGGTGAAAGAGCTCTTTTAGCTCATGATTGTTCCCTTCCTTAGAACTTCCAAAATGTAATCAAATAGTTTCCCCTTACCTGACGTGTGAATTGAAGAGACTTTCTGAAGCTACTGCTTTGGTTTTGTTATATCGCTTATTATTGTTCCAGATGTGCTATAGTGGCAAAACACCTAATAAGAAAACAATATTTAAATATAACTTATTTAAAAAATACTTCTTTTTTTTTTTCCCTGTGGATGTCATCTTCACCACTTCTGTTGTGTCTGCCTCTGTCATTGCCACATCTTGCTGTAAATGGCAACATCAAAGAGCATGGGACCTGTTGGGGTGCCTTGTAAAAGAAATGTTCCAAAACAATTCTGTGTCAGCTAATTTTACACATACTTATATTCAGTTTTCCTTGCTTTAATCTCTTTTATAGTAGTTCCATGTAATCAAACAGTTTCAAATAATCTGTGAATATTATTTTAGATGTGTCACTAATTTGATCGCTCACGCTTCATTCTTAAAGCTTCTATCAAAAGGCAGTTCAGCCCACCTACATTCTCGATTCCTCTTTGGACATGCCTCTCTGCTGATTTTTCGAATCTGATGTGATACTTTCCAGATTTGGATGTCTCAGCTAAGTGCCTGAAGGCAGATTGGATGAATTTGAGACCTTTGTTCCCATTACAAAGACCCAATCTACCTTGATCTGATGGATTTCTCGAATTTAAGCAGTCTTTTCCTCCACATGTAATGTACCTCTCTCAATCTTCACTTCTTAATGTTCTTTCTCTTTCACACTTCATCTCTGCAATTTCTCTCATTTCAGTATATTCCCCAGTTGCCCCATGCTCAGCTTAGCTCCATCACTGCCCCTTCCTTCCCTGCACTATTAGCTTCATCTGTCCTTGCCCTATCTTTCGTGCTATTGCCCATTTCATATCTCTTCCCTTGAATGTTTCATTTATCCATTTGGGATAAAGAATATGCTTCCTGTGTTTGTAAAGCACTGTACAAATTGATATATATGGACGTATTTTCATAATTATCACATTGCAGTTTCAAATAATACTCTGCCTAATTCTGCTATTGTGCTGGTGAGTTTAGACAAGATGGTTGTTTCTGTTTAACTAGTGCTGTAGAGCAGTATGCTGGTCAGAAAGGTTTGTACTATAATTGAGTAACAAATTATTATTTTCTTCTCATATGTTCAGTGAACTGGTTTTGCAGATCTTTCAGCTCAATTCATTATGATCAAATACAGAAGCATTTGTTTCAATAAGATTTTAATCTCTAGGACTATCTTTTGCATCAGTGACTTTTCATTGTTAATTGCTTTCTTGTCCCCCATTAAGGTGTTCTTGCAACTGCTTCATCCAAACTAAGCTCCTTGTCTGCACACAAAATTTGAAAAGACTCTTTCCTACTTTTTAGGTAATATATAACCATTGTTGCCTTCTTAATCCAGCAGTGTGGTTTTGGCATATTTTTCTCCTTTGATGCTAACAAAAACCGTACAGAATCACCTCTCAATGGAATTTTAGAAATGTCCTGAATCCCCATCACATACATCAGAACATTAACAGTTATTATTTCATAACACCAATTGAGAACACCAGGACACCTCTCTGTGCTGGATGTTTCTGAGTGAATTACCATTAATATTAATGATTTTAAAGGATATGCACTGGCTGGAACACACCCCTAATGTCTCATAGCCATCCTACTGAGAATGATTTTTATTACCACTTCTCCTGAACCTGTTGCTACTTTAGACCCCATAAAGGGTATAGGAAAGAAAGACCAAACAACAATTTGAAATATGCCCCTAATTTTACATGTTGAAATAACAAAATTAGGAGAAAAGTTTAAGTGGTTCTTTCCCTTTTCAAAAATCAATCGGTTGTGAATTTGTTATTTTAACACAGCTGACAGAGAACATACAGAAGGAATTCAGTAATGAAAAACATTTGGGGGGTTTGACAGGTCTTGGCTGAAATGAAGTCCTCCGAGACCAGCTTTTGGAGGCAGAGGTGAAAGTAGAAATTGGTTTACGTGAAGATCTCTGTATATCGAATCTAAATTTTCAAGGGAAACTGCCTGCCAGTGTCAGGGCTTATTTTTGACACATCCAGCCTGAAATCTATCAAAATCTGGAAACTTCCTGACTTCTCACTGTAACTTCTGTGCGTGTGATTTTCAGAAACTTTGTTTGCACAGGTCCTAAAAGTTTCCCGAAATATTGTGCTAATCTTTCAGTCTATTCAAAACTACAAATCTCTTTGTTTATCTACATTTTCTATGTTTAACTCCAAGCATTAACTATATTTAGCTAAAACTCATTCAGATATTAAAATTAACTATACAAGTAATTGAATTTTGCAGCTTATTAATTTATTAGTTTTCACAATAATTTAGTCTGGTTCTCTGGAAGAAGTTGATTAATATAGTCTTATTACGCTATAGATCTGTGCAGCATTTGTATTGACAGTATTTAATGTAAAATAATGGGGTTCTTTTTTACTTGTGTTACAACTGCAAGCCATTGTAGGAGTGAGGTAGATTTTGTTCTTTCTTGTACATCTAATATATTAGATGTAAATATTTTAATATACCTATTTACGATGGTCTGCTCAGTAGTAGCTGTGTAGCAAGATGTTAGAAGTATGACTTGAAGCCTCTGAACTGCACAGTAACTGAGAGCTGATAGCAATTTGCAGAAATTTTATTGCTTAGTAGGTTATTGTATAATAGTCTAGCTACATTTTCATGTTTGACCTGACTTTAAAAGTCTGTGGGTGAAGAGGGTCTGTGACTATTTTTCCTATTGACATGAAAACTTCAGCACAGTGGAAAGTTGTTTAGATTGTAAACTCTTTGGTGCCGTGCTCACATATTACACTGAAAATGGTAGGAGCTGTATTCCTTACTGGGGCTGACAGAAGTTACAGGGGGATATCTAAGTAGCAGTAATAGCAATTGCACTGAAAAGGAAAATGAAAACCCGTCACACTGTTTTGCGGAGCCATTCTATCCATGCATGCTGTAATATATAACATACATAGACTACAGTTATGTGTAATTTTAAATATTAAGTGCATCAGCTAGCAATTGAAACCTGTGTGATAAAATTGGCTGTGTTCTAGGAATTTTTCACCAGCATTCAGAGCATACACAGAATTATATCATTACAAAATCATCGTTTTTGGGGGTCATGCTTATATATGTTTGGAAATCAGATTACTAGTTATATATTTATTCACACGTGCAGTGTTTACTGTCTAAAAAACTTCAGCCATGTGTACTTAGGGCATCGAAGAAGAAGTCAAGCCCTAAAGCTCTCAAAGCTGAGTCACTTTAGATGGCACAGTGATGCATCCTGAATTGTGCAAACCAGAAGATACTGCCTGCATTTGAAAATGTTGGCAACCAAGTATATTAACTCTCTGTGATCACCGCAATGCTCTGTGCCAGCTTCTGAAAACATAAAATGTAGGAAAAATATTAAAAGACCCATAACCTCCTATTAGACATTGCAACTGCTGGAGTGTTCAGCAGAAGTTAAAGGTGGATAAAACGTAAAAGGTATGATCCATAGCAAGGAGCAGAGGATGAGCTGCATTCAAGACAAATAGATTCTTCATGAAAATGCTGTCACATTTGGTTTTCATATTAAAATTCAAATCAAGTGTTTAATATGTCTCATAGACATCATCTCTTTCTGTAATTCTGGGACTGGAGCAGTTTTGCCCTTAGTCATTTGGGGGTTGCTTTTCCATCCTCTTTATCACATTGTGCTTCTGCAATATTCCCACCAGTTATCCTAAGAACTCTGAAAATGGAATGTTTTTTCCCCTGTCCTAGAAAATAAAGTATCATGAATGAGACCGTCAAATAGAACTGGGAAGGAGAGGAAAAAAACAACCGACCACCCCAAAATGCTTATTAACTCCTTGATGTAAACACTGCTATTTTTGAGGATTTAATGAAACCTCTCAGAAAACATTAGCATGAATATATAGAATGCACAGCCAGTGTCAAACCTTTTCTTTCCTAAACAAAAGAAAACATTCTGGTAGCACAAGGGACAGAAAACAATGCCTATTCACAAATGAAACCTTTCATGGTTTAATATTGTTGTTTTGTCCCCTGCGATCATAGAATGATAAATATTGTACCTTCATTTGTCAGTACCATAAAGACTTTCATATGTGGAATAAATTCTCATTCATTATACTTGATTTGGGTTTTTTTCCAGATTCCTTTTTCCAAGCTACCTCAGTATATGTCGTACCTGTTATATCATGCCAGCTTTCTTGTTGCTGTTCCAAAGCTCCACGAAAATCTGTAATGCTACCAGTTTAATTTCTGATTATTAATAATTTTTATTTGCATTTCAATGCTTTCAGAGGTCTCACTGTGGCTTGAGACCTCATTACACAAAGAGGTGTACAAACATGTGCATAATATAGCTTGCAAACACTGGAACTGTACGTGCCATGCAACTGTCCATTGAGTGGCTCTCTGGGAAGCCCTCAGGGAAAGCGTGTTTGGTCTGTTACTTTTTTCCCGAAAGGAGGGTAAAAAGGACAACCCCTTGGACGGACAGCCGTATGGAGGGGACAGCACTATCCTCTAGATACTTTCTTTGCTATTTCCTTTTGAAAAGATGCTGTGAGGCATCAACGCCTGTGAAATTTATGCACAACACAATAGTCATCCCAGGTGAGATTCCTGTAGCTCCATCCTCATCCAACTAGCCAACAGCAATCTGTTATGGTTATTTGCATAGCATTGTAATCTTTCAGTAACTCAGAGCACATCTTGATTTCAAAATGTTTCACCAAAAGTAATTGTCTTTTGCAAATAATCTCAGTATTCTAAATAGACTTACATTATTTTCAGTGGGGAATACAAAATGTTAAGCATATTATGTTTTAAGAGCTGTCCTGGCTTTGGTGTGATACCAAACCATCTCTTACTGGATGATGGCATTAGAAAACATAGTCATTGCACTAAACCTGGGCAAACTAGCTAATCAATATATTAGCATGCATTAGTCAGTAATTTAATGCCATTTTTTCTCCTCGGACACATCCCTTATCTTCATATTTAAACCAGTATGGAAAGGCTGGTACACATTGATTTTGTAAACGAAAGCTCTAACATATGACTTGAAAGAGCTAGTGTTTTGGGGGGGAAAGAGTGTAAAAAATCAACTTGTTTAGGTGAGGCCTTCAATTTTGGGTGCCAGGGTTCTCCTGCTAAGCTTTAGGTCTCTTTACAGGCTCATATATGGTTAAGCATTTGTTTCCTAAAAATGTCATCATTTTCTGGACCTAATATAATTGCTTGTATGGACCAGAAGAGGTACTTCCCTCCCCTTGAAATCCATCTCAGTGGATGTGGAGAGCACTTTAACCACACTGTTGCAGTCTCTGTGGACTGTCAGCATCTTCATGGGCATCTCACACTGGTACAAAGGATAGCTGTATCCTTGAGGATACAAAGGATCCCTGAGGCCATCCCAGTAGGAAAAACACATTTCCATCCCCTTTGCAGCATGAGCAATGAAAGTACAGTTAAACACATCAAACATGAAAAGTTGCATAAAGAAATGTGCACTAGTTAGCACATGGCTTTTAAAATCCTGAACGTAAATATTGTTCTTAAAGCACATGTGGGACTCAAATAATGAAATAAGGCTGGCTGTATTCAGATTATTCACCATCTACTTCATCGCTGTGAAAGAAATAATTAGATCATAATTCAAATGTGACCAGTTATTTTTATCTCTCATTGTAAATGGTGGATGTATGTATTTTTCTTGGAAAAGAATTGCCCACTACAGTGAGAAGTCAGAAGGACAAATAATGTAACTGCTTATTAAGATGTATGCAGCTTTTAAAGCCTGCCATGCCAGCACCTCTTCACACTAGTACAATTCAATGAGATGAAAGAATGTGGAAGGGAATTAGAGTAGTCTTAGTAACTAACATCAGATCCACAAAGAGAATTCCTGATTATTGGAAGTCCACATAGAGAAAAATAATTACTTTGTAAAGGCAGCTTAATAGTGTGGTGACTTAAGCTCAATAGAACATGAAGAAGCAAAAATAAGAATGGAAAATGGAGGGCTGTTTAGAAGGAAAGCAATGAAAAATAGTGTAGAAAAAGCTAGGAATCCTGTATATTCCAGTGTTATATTGAATGCTTGTCCAGACAAGACCGAACAAATAGAAGTCAACTCACAACATCACATATATGGACACAGGCCTTACGGAGGTTCAGTGAAGTCCCTCTTGTTTCTAATGCTTCCCCTGTTGGGGGATAATATCTTCCATTTCTGAACATCACATATTGTCAAATCCCATTCTCACAACACTGTTTGGGGTTTTTTTCCTCTCACCTTTTAAGATAGAGGCCAGAAAATGTGGTTAGAACGCACCTTCCACCTGTTAGAAACAAGGTGCAAATATTGGTAGAAATAAGGTGCTAATTAGTTTGCCACTGATTGCCCACTATTTCCATTCTTTGCTCCCAAGCTTGCAGAATGCTTTTGATGAACTATTCCTAAGCAGGAACCATGCTTTTCATTATCATCTTCTTTTCTATTCTTTATGAATATCAATGTTTGCTTATGGCTGCTCCAGAGTCTCAGTTGTATGATGTCTAATGGTATTGCTTTAAAATTTTATGTTTTATCTTTATAACATAGGGTAATTATTTATAGTTGCAAATCATAATGTAGCAGCATTATAGGAAACAGAATGCTGGATTGCATTGCAAACGAAAGAGCAGATTCAGGGTTTATTATATTATTATATTACAGAAGGCACTTCAGAGGCTAAGGAAGAAAGCAACTCAAATTGTAGCAGTTCTCAGAAGCTGGGATAGTACAAAACAGGTTTCATTCATAACACAGTCTTGTATCATCATCACTCTATGTATAGCCATTAAAATATAATTGAAATATAGAAAATCAGGAAATGAGAGAACTGAAGCTAAGTTTTTCACATGTGATCAAAAAGCATATGGGGAAAAAATAGAGGGGAAAAAGGTCAGCAGTTAAACAGAAAATAGAAGACTCAACATAATTTCTGCTTTTAGAAAACAGATGGGAGATTTAGCAGAATTGCAGTGAGGGAATTCTAATGTCCTGCTAAAGGTTTATTTCTCCATCACACAGTAAAAGCTTTTTGAAAATACGTAAATGAAAACTAGCTTCTAATCACATCCTGGAAATACAGAGCCAGCATGGCGCTTTATACAACACGTCAGTTTGTAATGAAAGCTTTGTGAAGAACGGGGCACAGAGTTGCTCTGAATTTTGCCTGTTATCTCGAAGAATCATCCTGACGTTGGAAAACTCCAAGCAGCATGTATCTCTTGCCACATCTCCCTGGTTTCATTTCTGCCATTTCTTAATGCCATGACTTCAGATGAGGAAGGGCTTCTGTAGTAACTCTTCATTATCTGAAGGTTTATTTTCACTGGGTACATCTTCTGGGACTGACATTGCTGGGAAAAAGACTTTATCAGAACTTCTGGACTGTATCTTTCACTTGGTTTCTACTTTTGATTTTAACATCCATTTATTAGAGTTAGTCCCATTCTTCACTGCATAAAAAGTTTGTGTACCCATCAGGCTGAGATTTATGCCAAATCTGATCCCAAGAGAGGAATATTTCACAGGTCCTGTATCTCTTGTGGATATTGTTCCTAAAAGGAGAAACACTGAACCTGAATTTGGAGTGTCGGAAGGGTCTCTCATGTTTTCCCAGTTACATCCTCTAGATGCAAATGGTCATCTAGAAGAATGTTTTAAATGGCAAAAGTTATAGCTTGGTAATCTTTGTACCAGAATGATTCTTTCTTTTTTTTTTTTTAATTTGGATTAATAAATGAGACAATGAGAGCTACTTGTTGGAGTGTGAGTACACACAGAGCTAGGTAATAAGCTGTTACTATCCATCGGCAGTTTTCTAGTTTTTCGTCTCCAAACTAGGAAACATGCATAGAGCATATAATACATTTCCAGTGCTATGCAGTCACAGTATTACTATCTCACACTTACAGGCATTTGCTCTACCTGCATATGTCACAAAAACAGAAATGGTGCTGTTATTATAAACTTACTGATATTTATCAATATTGGCTGTTCAGGACCAAGTGTATGTACTCAATTATGAGCATGCAGTGTTTAAAATGGAACCCTATTTCCATACATTTTGACACTAACCAGGTCTAAGTGTGTCACTTTGCCTGTTAAAGTCATAATATAATGCTTCAGTGACATATAGATGATACAGGAAAGAATAAATGAGTAGCTGTATAGCTTGCCTATATATACTGGATTGGAATTATTTGCATTCAGTGCTGACTAGGATTCTGGTAGGGTCATTTGTATAAATCTTTGGGGGTTTTAAAATGTATTTTATGGCTTGAGCTTTTCAGCCTTTTACCAAACTTTTCTGCTAGAATTAATAAAAATCAATACTCTGTATAAGCTGATGATAGCTTTGCTAATGGAGCCACCCTGATACTGACAGCAGAGCATTTGTGTCTTTTTTTTCTTATTCTAGGGTATTAATAGGTACTGAAACCACAAATACCCACGTATTAGAGATGCTGAGGACCATGAAGTTGTCACTTTAGCAATATTTCAAAATATGGTTCAAAATTCTGAGCCTGTTTCTGTCCTGTTGGCTTAATTCTGTGTTACACTCCCAAGATCGTTTGTTTTGTCAGGGTGACTGCTGGCTGTGTAACTGGGGATGTACTGAATGTCTAATTGTGGAAATCAGTAGAATACTGAAAAACTGGCATTGTTATTTGGCCAGAACCAAATTACAAGCCAAACAGTGGTTAGAGTGATGATATACTGAAGCAGTATGTTGGAAATGGAAAACAAGTCCAGTACTTCATCGACCTTGTAAGTGAGAATGGATTAAGGGAAAGCACTGCAGATATCATGCCTACTTCTGATTAAGCTGTAATCCTATTGAATTTCTGGTGAATTATAAACATTTGTTTATATGAGCATATTCATCACTCTCTGGTTTAAATAAGATTTTTGACAGTGGAATAAAAAACAGCACCTGCAAAATAATGGTGCAAGAGTGAGAAACAGCATTTTTGGAGGATTATTGCTCTAATCTTCTTCCTTAACAGTAAATGATAATGTAAGTAGTGTTATTTTATCTCCCATGGGGGCAGAATTGGCCTCTCTAGGGTCCTTAAACCTATTGTATTCAAGGTGATGTGTTTTGTCTTGAAGAGGAGAGTAGTAAAGCTTCAAATCTGACAGTATACATTATCACCCAGGTGGAACACTAGGGAGGTATTCACAAAAAACTAATTTAACCTGTTGAGGTGATTAACCCCATATATGCTCTACAGAGGTAAAGAAATCTGTTTCAAATCATCCCCTGCAAGTAAGGCCCCTCTGGAGGGAAGCAAACCTCAGTGAATACCTCTGCCTGTTCTCCTTCTAACTGTTCTGATTGCTCAGTTGTGTTCAAACCTTCTCCTTGTTTTCCATATACTCATGCACATCTATGCACAAACACGTGCAGATATCTTGATTGCTTAATTACATGAAATGATAGTTCAGCCCTGTATTAATGGGGGGTCAATCACACTCTTTTTATACAAATTATAAATCTCTCTCATAGGTGTTCTTCCTACTCATGGTGTTTAGTAAGGCTGTTTTCATCACAGTGGATAGAGTCCAACAGCATGAATAGATTTGAGTAAAAAGCTTTAAGAATATTTTTCACAGTTTTCTTATCTTCATGTTTCTCTGACTGGCGTTCATGATCCCAATAAAAGGGCATTGCTGAAGACAGAGACAAAGAGCAAAATAACACTGTACAAGTAACCTCAAGCATACTGGTCTGGAGGAGGCTTTTGCAATCCAAATGTGTCTAATTACTATCGAGAGGTTCATAAACTAACTCCAACTGGGTCACAGCTGTGATACTGACTTATAAACAAAACCAATTAAAATTTTGTTTGTATCAAATCAGGTATTGCTAAAAGTAAGTGACAATAGCACTTCTTCAGTACTCCGAGTAGCTTTTTTTCTCTTCTGCAGAAACAGGTTTACAAGACCAAATTAGATTCTGGCATGATTAATGCATCTCACCAAATTCTTGCAGAGTAGCAAATTAGTTTATAGTGATTTTCTTGAAAACAAATTAAACGGCTGCACAACATCACAAGAATAAAGATGGTTTTCATAACATATGGATAAATGAATCAATGGGAAGGAGATGTAATCAAACTAAAAATGTAATCCAAATGTTTCAAATATTACTGTCCATTATGGAAACCTGTGTAATTACTTGCATTTTAGCACATGATGTGCAATATGCAGTGGGGGATCATCAAGGGATTAATCTGTGCAAAGTCAGTACATACTCTTAAGATTATTCACAGAATCAAAGTGGTTGAAACTGGCAGGGACCTCTGGAAATCATCTGGTCCAACCCCCCGGTCAAGCAGAGCCACTTAGACCCAGTTGGACAGGACTGTCTGGAGGTGGCTTTTGAATATCTTCAAGGATGAGACTCCAAGCCTCTTTGGGCAACCTGTGCCAGTGCTCAGTCTCATAGTATTTCTTTTTAGGTGTTTTTAATGGCCATCAGTTAAAAAAAACCAGCACTCTTGTTTTGCTAGTACCTTAAAATAACATTTTGTGAATAGCTGGTGATTTGTCATTCATGTACTTGATTGATAGCTTTCAGAAAATGTTATGTATCCTATAAATGCAAAATTGCACACAAAAATCTGCCATCATTTTGTACAAAGTAAGCCATATTGAGCAAGATAATGGAACAGTCAGGGGCATTCTCAGTTTTCTGTAAATACGAGTTGTGGTTCAGGGTCCAAAATTTACAATAATGGAATAAAATAATGATCTAACATTAGATCAGTTGTATGTAACTACTGCCATGATAAAGTTTCTTAGATAAAAACATCAAGATGCTTTAATTCTGTTAGCTCTGCTATTCTGTGAGAAGAGTATATTTCCTGACTAAATGTGATGACTGTTTTATTAATTGAAATCTAGTGCTGATAAGCATTGCAGCCTTAGGAGCTATTACTAAACCAGTCTAACTGTAACTATTTCCCAAGCTTATTGTAATATATAAGTGAGTCAATAAGAGGTTTTGAGAAGAAAGTTCTATCTTCAGACTCAGCAGTCAACTACAATTCCTTTTTTTTTTTTATTATTATTTTGGTGGTTTTTTTAGTCTTTGAAATAAGTCATATTCTTAATATCACCAGATAAATCCATGACAAGCTTTACCAGGGAGCCCCAAGGAACAGAGTCCAAGAAACAGATAATAAACCTAGTAACATTATTTAACCATCATAGCTTAAGGTGTGCTTTACTCTTCAAATTTAAAGATTTTTTTTTTTTCTAAGCAATCTCTGTCAGAGATCTTAGGAGAGTATCTGTTGTTCAATTTCTTCCTTTATTTGTAGAGAAAGCATGCATTTGACCCTCATGGAAGTCTGTATTCCATACACCTGGGTTTGGGTTACCTTTCACCAACAGGTTAGGTTACAGACCACTTTTATGTAGTTTATTTTGCATTCCCACAACTTTTTCCATTTCCTCAAATTGGTTTGGATTCCACTGCTTGTGCTTGATGTCCCTCTGCTCTTGCCCAAAGATTCTTTGACTGTCATTCCCTTGCTTCCTCACCACCAGCATAGTCTTCACCATAGTCTTCAGTCATTCAGCATAGTCTTGCTGAATTCTTTTCCACAGCCTCTCCAGAACACCTGCATTGGGAAACAAAAGCCCTTCCCTGGGATCCTTGCAGCTTGCTTCTGAATTATTGACATAGTGAACAATTAATGTCTTAACCATGTTTATTTCAAATCTTTTTCTTGACTATTTTTTTCTTTGTCACAGAAATAACGTTTTAGTACCTTCACATACTCCATTTTTCTATTGCCTCAAATGTCATTATTATTCATCTTCAAGATCTGCCATGACTTACCATTCGCTGCCTATCATCTCATACACTGTTTCAGATGAGGGGTTCTTATCCGGTCTAAACTTCCTGTGTTGAAGTTTTAACCCGTTGCCCCTTGTCCTATCACTATAGTGCTTAATGAAGAGTCCCTCCCCACAATCATTATAGGCCCCCTTCAGATACTGGAAGGCTGCTATGAGGTCTCCACACAGTTTTCTATTCTCCAGGCTGAACAGCCTCTCCCAGTTTAGGTCAGCCATTATCTCAGTCTTCCTCTCTCATTTGTTAAGTGCATTTCTACGTCCATCTGCGCTGCCTTCCCTTGACAGGATGCACAGGTTGGACTGGTGCACAGGTCTGATGATACAGTCCAGCTAAATGCAATAATCTCATATTAGCTCCTTTTAAAAGTGATCAACGAAGGAGCAGCTGAGGGAACTGGGGTTTAGTCTAGTGAAGAGGAGGGAGACCTTTCCACTCTCTGCAACTGCTTGAAAGGGGGCTGTAGTGTGATGGAGTCGGTCTCTTCTCCCAAGCAACAAGAGCTAGAACAAGAGGAAACAGCCTCAAGCTGTGCCAGGGGAGGTTTAGACTGGATATTAGGAAAAATGTCTTCACTCAGAGGGTTGTGTCAAGCATTGGAACAGACTGCCCAGGGAAGTAATGGAGTTGCCATCCCTGGAGGTATTTAAAAGACTTGTAGATATGATACATAGGGCCATGGTTTAATGGTGGCCTTGGCAGTTAACAGTTGGACTTGATGATCTTACGAGCCTTTTCCAACCTAAACAAGTCTATGATTTTTGTCTTCCAGAAGGGCTTGAGTTGAGGGTGGGAGAAAAAAAGCTTCAGTTAATCAACAGTAGCTTGCACCAGTTCCACTGCCATTGTGTTCACACCTCGTCGATTGGTCCCCCCATCAGTACTGTGTTTACCCTGTGGAACAGATAAGAGCATTCCCAAAGTGCATAGTCAACCCCTGCCTGTCCATAGCCAGAGAGACCAAACACCTCAGGCTGCCTCTTAGCCACCAGCAGGCTGAGAGTTTAAAGGCACCAGATGTTGTGCAGAGCTAGATTACAGACTAAACTACAGATGTCTCGCACTGAAAGAGGAGAAATTGCCTGACCATATACAAAAAAAATCACTACCAACCCCTTAAAGCACAAGTCTTTCACACAAATATGTGGGGCCATGTCCTTTTCAAAATGAGGAAAATTGGAAAAGGCTGAACATTTCATAAAAGATCCTTTATTGTATAGTCTGCATTTCCCACAAACTGGCGGCAAGTAATTTATAAGTCTATTCTGGAAGTAAGAGTTTCTTAGCCCCTTGTAGATGACTGTTATTACTAAATACCAAGGGTATAATACAAAGGAGCATGACATCTCCTCTCCACTAGTGTGTGGGTATTTAATTCCACACTATCATTAGTTCATTATTGTTATGGTTTAAGCTCTGTCTCATATTTTACTTATTTAATTAAGTTATATGCATAAGGAAAGGAAAACATGCCTCCTGGACTCTTGGCTTTCTTCCCATCTAGCAAAAATTAACACCGAAAAAAAATGATGGGGTTACTTGCCCAAAGTAATTTCCTAGTTAGTTTAGCTTCTTTAATATATCTTTTGCTTAGCAAGAGCGGTGTCCACTTAAAATACACATTTATGCGCCAAACAGGAAGAGAAACCCATAAAAAGAATTTGTGCTTTTGAGGTGCTCTCAACCTTGTCCTTTTTAAAAAAATCTAATTCAAATAAAAAAGCATTCAGTATGACAGGTTATGAAGATGCTTATTCTTCTTGGCTGTTCCTTATGATGGGTTTTCTCTGCGACTAAGTCTGTGATCTCTGGATATTGTCTAGGCACACCTGCCAGATCAGGACCCTCAGACACAAGTGAAGGATTTGCTATTTTCTGACTTTGAAATGAACTCAGCTCTGTTGAGAGATGGAGTGGTTCCTCTAGTCTTGTACAGTCCTGAACTTCAGATGACTCTTAACTTTTCTCCTGGAAAGTAAGCACTTTGGCATCAGGTTGTCCTGGGTTCAGCAGTAGCAGTCATTTTTCTCCTTCTTAGTAGCTAGTGCAGTGCTATGTTTTCATTTTTTGGCCTGGGAAGAGAGCTGATAACGCTGATGTTTTTAGTTGCTGCTCAAATGTTTGGTCTGGCCAAGGACTTTGTGAGCCTCATGCTCTGCTAGGGAGGAGGGGAAGCTGGCAGGAAGCAGAGACAGGACACCTGACCCAAACTGACCAAAGAGGTATTCCATACCACAGCACGTCATGCCCAGGATGAAACGCAGAGTTACCCGGAAGGGCGAGGGACTGCAGGGTTGGACAAGGTATCGGTCAGTGCTCGGTTGGGGGGAGTGGGGCGAGTTATCTGTTGGCTGGTGCTGAGGTGTTGTATTCTCTTCCCTTGTTATTTCCTTTCACATTATTACTATTGGTGGTAGCAGTAGTGATTTGTGTTATACCTTAGTTACTAAACTGTTCTTATCTCAGCCCGTGGGAGTTGCATTCTTTTCAATTCTCCTCTCCGTCCCTCCAGGAGCAGGGGGAGGGCAAGAAAGGGGGGGGGGGAGTGAGTGAATGAGGTTTGTGGTTGGGTTTAAACCATGACACAGGTTTGTACATGGATAGGAGGTGGTTTTGTGGATCAAGCTCTTGAATCCCAAATTTTGTCTGGTTCCATTTTTACATGTCTTTTGAATATCAAATCACAGATCTGTAGCATTCACGCGTGAGGCACAAACAGTATTCTTTTCAGTCATGGAAACTAATCATGAGTTAGTCCACTTGGAGAAAATTTTGTTGAGAAAAAAGGGAAAATACAGGAAGTACCAGACTCTTGAAAATTTTACCAAACAATTAAACTGAATAGTAATATTCCTATCACAATATCTCATCAGCACCTACCTGTTAACAACCTTCTTGAAAGTTATGTTCCGGCACCATTATAGGTGCTATAGCTGACGTATATATCTTCTATGAAGAGTAAGTGTATGCAGTCCTGGTGTGCATCCGTAGAGGTTATGGTGAATGTGATCTGCTTCATCAAATTAAGAAATAGATAATACAAAACTGCATTATTAACAAGGTGGGTTTGTATATAAATGTAATTTATATGCACATAATATGCATTTGGTATTTACAAAACAATTCTTTATAGACTTGAAATAATGATAAATGACGGAACTCGTTAAAATTTCTTGTGTAATAACTGGCAGTTTTATTGATGAGCATGAAATTGTCTTTGCTGGCTTTCGTGTGTGCTATGGTCATCTTCATGAGGCACTAGAGTCTGTAATTCTCATCACTTTGTATGACTTCAGACTGCTTTAGATCCATTTGTGCAGATCTTCATGGTCATTGCATCTTCTGCAAGGGAAAGTCTTCAAATAACAGACCCTTTATGAGAAAAGGCCTCTGTCCATTATTAGGTGAGCATGTACAGTAACACATCTTTAAAGAATCCACAAATGGAAGTAACACAAAGACTGCTGGCTGCTGAAGGGTGAAGCTATTACTTTAATAGCATAGTATTTACTCAGTCTTTTCTGTTTAAGCCTCTTGGCATGGCAGCTGTCATTTTATTTTCGTCACTTAAGGTCACCTTAAGCAATGTCTATAATTTTGGTTAAAATGTCAGCCAAATCTAATTGATCCACCTGAGTTGTAGTTATTTTATTGTCTCCAGCTTTCTGAATGTTCTGATTCTGCATAACAATGAAAACACGTGGAATTTAATCAAATGAAGATATCTATCAAATGTTATCTGTGAATAATACAAATTTAAATTGAAAAAACAACCCACAATTCCAGGTACCCACCTAACCATTCATCTGAGGTCATTCTGTTTAATTCACTTTTAACAACGGGATAGTAAGAACTCAATGCATTTCTCATTAAAATGAACAATAGATGAGGGGAAAAAAAGTTTTAAATATGCATGCCAGCATGTAAGACTAACTTTTTCAATGTAAGTTTTTTTCTACTCTGAAAGATAGTGTAGCCTTACATCAGTTCAAATGTAGTTGTATACAATCAGAGAAAAAATGTTTAAACATCCCAGCATGGGTATTTCCATTTAAATCTGATTACAGTGAAATAAAACTGTAGCTATTAAAGGTTTAGAAGAACTACAAATACAAGCAGTAAAAGAAGACAGTTAGTAAATGAGGTAGTAAAACATTTCAGCAGGGCAAACACTTTATTGCACTCAGCCTTCTTGCAGCAGACTGTGCTATTCACTACAGACCCGTGCACTGTTCCCTGAACTGCACTTAAACCTGCAATTAACCTTTCACGCCTAATGAAGCTGTTTTGCTGCAAAATTAAAATATATAGTACTGCCTGTTTTTACAGAGACTGGGAGGAGAGCATCTCAAAATGAATGACTTTTTCAGATGCTTTTGTTTGAATGCAGAATTAAAGTGCTGTTTGTATATAAATTGGGAATGCACTTTTCAAGGCAATCTCGTTTGATGTGCTGTATTTTATTCCTCTCCTTATTAATTGTTCTGCATTATTGTAAAAAAAGAAGAAAAAGGACAAAAAATTCACACCCCAGTAATTTTATGATTAGACACTTACTTCCTGAGAATAAACTATTGCCATTTAACTTCCATTAGGAAAGACAATAGTTCTACTAAAGATAACCAAGTTCATATTGCTTTCTCTGGTATTTTTCTCATTGTGGATGCAATTATCTTCCACAAATATATACTTTCCACATATGTTTTTGACTGGGCTCACTTCTTAATGATCTTCTCATACATATCCTTAAAACAAGCTAGAGGTTGTTTTAGCTGTATAGAACTAGGCCAGGTTATTTCTATAACATTCAGTAGAAAAACAAACTAAACTTAAAAATAAGTCTGGTTCTGCAACTAGGCTTGAATTTCCAGAAATTAGTCCATTAGAGGTGACTCATTGATTCTCCATGTGGGATGCTTACTGATTGCACTGTTCCTTTCTGCCACTTTACGCAAGATTCAGAAGCAAATCAGAGACCATGTACTGGCTTGGAAAATACCGGTTTGGATGGTAGATAGGATATTTAAATGGCAGAATTTGGGGAAGGCAGTTAAATGCAGTAACTTACGAACTGAGGTAGCAGATACAGAGAACTATGCAATTTATAGTTCCAACTTTAATAACTATAAATGTATTCACATTTGTTGTGTATATATGAAACCTGTAAAATAAAAGGAATGTTTTGGGTTTTTTTTACTTTTAAAGAATACTTTAGCCACAGCATTGTTATCAAATCTTCTGTTTTATTTTGATGTAAATTCTGCTTGCTCTCAGTGTCTGTGCATCAGCTTGACTTGGTAAATGAAATTCCTTTAGACCACCAGTCTGAAATAATGAATTGTTAGCCTGGTTAATTGTATTGCTTTGATAACAAGGAACTATGCTGGCCATAGAGAATATAATAAATTAATTTCATCAGATGATTCATGTGACATTTTGAAAAATGATCTTTTGTAGTGACTTGATTTTAGTGGAATTCCAAGAGTATGCCAGTATATCCCAGTATGCAGCATTAGATTTGAAGGAAATCATTCTTCCTTTTTGTTAATTGCTACGTGAAATGAGGTTAGCATCATACATCAAAGTATATATTAAATATCTCATAAAAAATATAAAATCTGTTTCCCTAATAACATTCGTTCCATTTAGCCCACTCCCTAAGCCTAGCTGTTAAAGACAGCATCACATGTAAATAACCATCAAAATGTTATTTAGCTTTTATCCCTGAATTTGCTAATACCAGATACTGATACTTTAAAGGTGCATCAAAGATTTCACAAGTTCAATTTCTCAAAGTCCAATTTAAGGCGTCACTAGCTTATGGCAGGCAATATATGTGTATGTGAGAAGAATGACTTAATTAATCTTGGCTCTTACATATCCTGGAATGTAGCAATGATAATTGTACTTAGCATTTTACGGTATAGTGCCGTGCCTTTTCAAAAAGCTGTATCACATTAATTACTTCTTGTAACATTTTCATGAAGTAAGAAAGGTAGTGTTACAGTGTGCAATAGCATAAATTTTTGTCAGGATACTGGAAACATGAACCAAATCTGACAGTATATCTTACACCCTGTAGAAACTCTTCTAAATGAAAAATATTCTTCACAGAGTTTCTTAGATAAATGTTATAATGAGGGAATGCATGAAAACCATTGCAATATGAGCTTCTCTAATAGATAAACTGAGTTTGATATTAGCCTGGGGTGAAAAATAGAGATTCCCTGTTCATCATGGTGGAAAGTATATTCAAAGGTTTCCTTTTGTACTGGTTTTGGTTAGAGATTGAGACATATGGGACAAAACAGAGAACTAGCACCATCTTTACCTATATTACAGGTTTATATAGATGTGATTTTTCAGTCATAAGCATCATAGTTTTATTGCAACCATGGTGCAATAGAAAATATGACTGATGCGAATACTCCTAATCCATTTTATTGTGATACCACCTGTGTGAATTTAGAAATTCAGATCTACTATGTATTAAGTGTGTTGTCAATCACAGCATTTCAGCAGAAGTCAGTAATTTCTAGCAAGTGTGCAGTAACAAGAAAATAGAAGAGTAAATTCTTAAACTACTCATTTACTAAGCCCTCTGTAATACCCTGTTAAGATTATAAAAGGTTTTGAAATATCAACAACTTAGAGTCTTACCAAGAAGAGTTTTGGTGAGTTGACAACATTTAGAATTTATTGAGGTCAACACCATGATGGTTCACTGTCTGTTTACAAAACCAAATGCATTCTGGACAGATATTTTCATATCTTTGTGTTCATGGTAAATACAAACCTCTGATTATTCCCAAATTAGGGAGGCACATGCATTGCAAAAGGAAATATTCAAGGATACAATTTTGTCTTAACTGTGGTCTCCATTTCTCTTTTATGTTCAATTTTACAGTTTCAGCCATTTCTAAAGGCAATGCACAAACATTTAATAAGGGAAAATCCATGTCAGAGAGCTGCTGCTGGTCCACATAACCAAGAAAACAGTGATAAAGAGAGGTGATGCGAAGATCACACAACAAATCAATGAGGCTTAAACGGAACTCAGTTCTCCTGATTTCCAGTATAGTGTCTTAAGTGCACTTTTTTTATTTTTGTCTTCCCCATTTCTTCACTGTTACCAGGTAGCACTTTAGAAACATGTTCTCTAACTCCAAAGTACAAAATATTTGGCACGAAAGGAACCATCGCACTGCTGTAGAACTCTTCTCAGGAAAGCTGGGCATTAAATTTTGGTTTTGCTTTATTTCTCTTACAGGTCTTGCAATCGCAAGTGCACTGATAGACATTTCACAACAGAAGCCTGCGGACTGTAAAGATAAGAGTTCAGGAGTCAGAAATCGAAAACATCATCTTTCAACACGTCAAGGAACTTGTGTCTGAAATTCAAAAACTACACTTGTATATTCTGTAATGTTTTCTTTTTAAATGGCTTCCATTGAAAGCTATACTACAGCCTCAGTTTTTATGGAGGCAAATCTATGAATGAACACGAGGTACTGTGCTCTGCTATAGTCACATAGCCTGCTATACCCCAAAGCAGAACAAACTTACGGTAGGTATATTTGATGAGCTTTATTAAAAAGAGTGGATCAACAAAGTATGAAATAAGATACCTAGCATTCTTAATCCTGAACATATTAGAGCAGGGAAATATTCTTGAACTTAACTAGGAAAACTGTACATTGTTTTGTAATGTAGAAGGAAATTGTATAACTGAAAATCAAGCAAATTCCGGAAAACTATAGGACTTTTTTGTATAGCTTAATGTAACAACGAGAATTGTACACTTCTTTCCTTGTAATCAGCATTAAGATTTCTTTCCAGCAAGCAGGAACTAAAGAGGATCATTTGGATTTAGACATTCTTTTATTGTTGCCTGAAATAGGTTGGCAGCTTTTGAATTTAGCATAGGTATAACCCCAGAATACCACATGTGATATATGAAAGTTAATTCCATAATAAAAACTTTATTTGAGCATTTCATTATTATTTTTCTTTACCTTGCAAAAGCCTCAGAAACATAATCTGGGCTTCAGTAGAGTGATAGGTGGGATTTCATGTACTTAACAGTCTATTCTGCATGATCTGTTTTACGAAGAGCACATGTGAGTCCTTCGTGCCAGTTAACTGATTAACAAAATTAATTCAGCATGGAAAAGCTTCTTCTGCAATAAAGTTTGTTTCATTTTCCAAGGAAGTCTCCAAGATTGCAAATCTAATGAGAGGTTAACTTGCTGTTATTCTACCTGCTACCGTTTCAAGATTGAAATTCAGTAGTTTCTATATATTGCCCTGACCTCCAAGCAGACGAAATGAATCCCCATTAGCACTTTGACCCTTGTTTTTGTAGTAAAGTAAGGGTACTCCTTTTCTCCCAGCTGCAGAATTTCATTCTCACTTTCACACCAGTTAAGGAATTACCCTGCATAACAAAAGTTAAATAAAAAAACATTTAGAAAACCAAGCTGCTTCCAATAGTGGTTCTCAGATTCGACATCCAGTATGGAACCTCACATAGTCAGTACTCAGCAACAAAAAGCAGATGAGAGTTCCCTTTCTATAGGACATTAATCTTTGGGGGCTCAGTCACCACAACAGGTAACCTAGCAAACAGCTTTAATTGCCCTCAGTCTTTTTAGTTATTCAAAATCAATGAATATACAAAGAAGTAAGAGAATGCTAAGGGGTAGGTAGCAGATGTGTCATATTTTCATTTATGCATTACATAGTTAACAGCAGTGTCATATGAAACTAGTAGTTTTGTACAAGCTTGTTGAAAATCTAGTTTCTCAACTCCAAATTTGCCACCATACTAGTACAGGAGAGTGGTACGGAGGTATAAATGCCTCATGTAATGATAGACTTTTGGTAAATATGAAAGACATAAAAAGATAATTGATGTTTACTACTATATCTGTATTTTTCATGTTCTTTTTATTTCAGGAAGATGATGACATTTTACTGTTTATAGTTGACTACATAGTTACTTGCATGCCATGGTGGTGCAGTAGCGGTAATAAAGACCTTTTGTGAGTTGTGTTAATTTCGTAACGCCATTCATACATAGAAGTACTCAGCTTAATTTGGATGAGGACTAAATGTAAAAATAATTATAAAAAGGAACGATTGTACAGTATGTATTTATATCTTATACAGGAATATTATGTTGCATCTAACCATGTCTGCTCTATTGTTTTGATAAATTATGCACTTCTGAATTATGGTATAATTATTTCTTATGCTGGCATGATTGTTTCAGTATTTTCATATCTTAAAATAAGATTACTATTCTAAAATAATGCCATCACAATCTCATGACTTTTTTTGCCTTTTCCAACCTCAATCTCTCATATTTTAAAACTTTAAAAATTCCTTCTAAAGCTTCTGTTGGGACCTTTCAATCAGTGCTACTTAGCATAGTGAAAAAATGGTCTTTCGAAAACAACCCTATCTGTCAGTTTTAAAGTTGGTCTGTTCAAATGAATATAAATCAATGGAATTGGTTTAGATGATGCATACACTAATGAAAAGGAAAGAACCACTTGTCTGGAATATATTCTAAACTCTGTATTATCCTCAACCTAAACATTTCACATAAGAAATACACAGTGTGTGTTTTGTGAATGTACTGGAAACCCCATACACAGAAAGACCATGTAGTCTTGTAGAACACATTTGACTATACACATTCATAAAGGATTACATTCCTCTGTATCTCAGCCAGAGTTTGACAAATACTTGAAAAGCAGGTGTGAATTTGAAAGGGATTAAAATATTTTATTGCAACACTGAAGAAGGGCAAATAGCTATCAGCCATTTTATTGTGTTAACGGTTAAAAATGTTATTTTATTGTAAAGAAAAACATGCTTGTCATGGGTTCATTCAGCATTTTCATTCACTCTGAGAATGTTTTTTTTTCTAAAGTACTTTTATTTTCCCAGGGTCCCTGATTGCATGTAAATTAGTAAAGTCATATAATAATAAAATAACAAAAACCCCAAAAATACTTACGTAATGGCCACAGTGAAATACCGGAAGCTTTTCAGCACATCTCAAACCAAAGCTTCAGAATAACTGTTACAGCTTTCTATTTGAAAGGAATAAAAACAGCATAATATCTCTGATGACTACATTTTGTTAGTTGTTGGCAAGTGAAAACTTTTTAATAATGACCACTTTACAGCAGATGAGATGTTTTATCAACTGTCACATCAACTGCTTCATGAAAAAGCCTTTTTTTTAATATAAAAACCTGTTCTCCAATTTAACTTTTGAACTCTTTCTTGGAGTCGAAAAATGTTGAATGGCCTGTTTTACCCCTAGTGTGATTTATGTTGGATGAAAATTAAACAACTAAGTGCTGTTCGGGAAAGTAAGCCTCAGTGAAGTTCTGATTGTCAGGATTCCACCTCCACCCCATCAGTCCATGGATCCTGATAAGGGAAACTCAGCAGCTATGAATTACTGTTCAAAATAGACTGTCTGGGGTAGCATGGGGTTCATGATACATGTGCAGTTTCTCCCTGCACCATGTATTTTTATTTAAATTCCTGAAACTTAGATCAAATTTGTACACATATAAATAACACTTTAGAATACTTGCTTCCATTCATCACATTCCTATCAAATGTAGTGAAAAATGGTTATCTATATGTTGCCACTAAAAACAGAAAGACCAAATTCTAGCTATGCAAAGGCATGCAGATACCATTAATTAGGAAGATTCAGATTCTCCTGATTTTAAAATGTTCATAGCTGACTGCTCTCTTTATTGTTAGAGTCCCCTCTCATCTTCCTGTATCAAAAACATTTGGACAAATCCAGATTGGGATATGGAATTTGTTGTGTGTAAAATCAGCAGCAATAATTTCTAAATACTCTAGAGAGCTGGAATCCTGATAGTAAGAATTATAGTTTGGGATGGCTTTAACAGATGATCAGTCTTTATGCACAATAACATTCATAGTATTCATCTAATTTATAAAATCATTATGTATCTAATTTCATTACCAGTTTTTTAAAAAGCATCTGAAAGGTTTCTTGACAATAAAGGAAAAGTCTCTGTTAAAGGTAATTAAAAATCCCTCTCTTTTTTTAAGCAGAATTATCCTATCCACAATGCTTGACATTACTGGGGAAAATTAAATACATTAACCCTGTTGTTTCAGTCTCTAAGGGTACTGCATTACCTGAAAAGCCGTAGTTTACTGGTACTTATTTCAGATCATCTCCAGAATAAAGTAGGAATACCTAAGGCTATCCTAGGTGCTTATAGCAAACAATGGCAGAACTACTGTTGTCTACAGGTGGCCAAAACTTCCCATATTGTCTTCAGCTGCGCTGCTTTGTTAAATGCTAAGGAAGAAGTACAAAGCTGGCAAAAGCAGGCCCTGCAGAATCTGGGCTTGTGTAGTTCAGGGCCATATGGTGTTTCAGCTTTTCCTTACTTAATGCTATTTCACTTTCAGTATGAATGCTTATATTTCTATATGACAGCATATACAGTCACATGTGGCAATTTCTATGGCTACAGGTATTTCTGATGTAAAAAATCATCTTGTATATGTAGTTGAAGTTCTAGTGACCCTCTGAAATTTATTGTGAGGCTGAAAGGGGAGTATTATTGCCCTAGGCTTCCCTTCATTGTTACTTCCTTGCTCATGTAAGTACAGGCTCAGTCATGTTTTGGTAAAAAAACATCTCTTTGCACCTCTTGATGTAGTAAAAGCTTCCTAAAAAAAAAAAAAAAAAAAAAAAAGCAAGGGTAGGAATGATGAACAAAGAAAAAAAAACAAACACAAACAACCTGCTTTAAAACATAGAAAAAGCATATATATATGTGTATATATATTGGATTATGTACTTGGTTTCACAGCTGACCTAAGTCAGAAATTTTTCTTGGTTTTCTTACAAATTCTCACATGTTATATTAAATAGTATGAAGACTTTAACTGAATCAATGATTTTTTTTTTGTGTATACTAATGATAATTTCTACAGAAATAAAGCTTTAAGTGTATTTATTCTTTGAGTGAGGATGTCAAAGGCAGTTCGGAAGTCTTACTGAAGTGTTATCAATTATTACCAATTAGGCATCAGTATTTTCAGCATATCCAAGACTGAATTCATAAAGGGAGGTAAGTGTCTTCCATTCTTTTATATCCTTTATTTTTTAATGTATTTTCCTGTAAGAGTTTTTACATGCTAGAGCCAAAGTTAATAATACATAGAGAATATGAAATTGGATTTTGGGATTATTGTTACTCATTTAACATTAAATGTTTACCTTTCTATGGTATTGTCAAAACAATGCTTAGCTATGTTCTTTACCAATTTTAGCAATGTTTTTTTTCTAAAAGACCTCTTATTATACAAGAAACAAGAGAAGAATATAATATGGAGCTCTGTAAATACTGTTCCAGACCCAGATGTTCTCTTAAACATCTCATTCTAATGATGGTCTGAGTCTTTAGAATGTTCCTTTCCAGGTCAGTATTTATCAAAAGTCAGTGTTATGATATGATTTTTAGTGGTTAACATGAAGGACAAATCAGTTTTTAATGTAAAGTCCTAAATGTCTTTTACAATATTCAATTATAAAATATGCTTGATAAAAGAAATAGTTTGGGAATATAATGCTTAGGATAACCAATATGGATGTTTTTATGATAGAACTCTACCCAAATTGTCTGTGGTCTAAAGCTTTCTCTCAAATATGAAGTCTGTCAGTATTCCTGCAAGTCTGCTCTTCCCCCCTTCCCAAAGCACAAAGAGCAAAACGGGCTAGGTATAAAAATGTTTCTAAATGCATTAATGCAGGTAATTTTGCATTACATTCTGCTTCTAAGTAGTTGGTTGGAAAATGGCAAATCATTTTTCTGCTTTGAGTTCCCTAACTCAATACTTAGCTATGATAAAATTAACTTTACTAATGACATGGGAATGTGGAAGATTAATTAATTAATGTTTAGAGAGTACTCAGAACTCTTTACTGATCTAAAAATAGCAGTCACTGTATGAGTGCTAAGTATAATTTAGTTATTAAGTTATTTAATATCAGATTTATTTAATAGTCCTAAATGTTATGTTTTTCTATACCATAATTTGAGGCAATATTTAAAAAAAATAAAAAGAAACATTTGCCAACAATATTAAATGATTCATACTCTGTGGCTTTTCATGCAATAGCGGTCAATTCACTCTCAATTTCTCCTGTTGAGGTTATTTTCCAGTTGTTGGGAAATCATTTTGCTAATTACTCAATTTACTGATATTTTTGGTTAATCATGCTTCTCTGATGTCTGATTTTATATTATTTGTTCTTTGTTTTTCTTCTTCAAGTAGCCATTCTTTGTATAGTACTTTCTGCTTCATTCACAATTGCCTAGACCATAGGATCCCAAAGGTGCTCACTATTTTGATGTTCATTGTAGTCTGAAAATGTCCTTGATTGTACCATTTTAATCATGTTGAAGAATATTGGGGACTATGTATTTCCAGGCCTTAATCCCTCATTTATATTAAATGGGCCAGAGATTTTACACCCTCTTCATGCTCCATCTTCTTCACTGCAAATAGTGACTATGCCTTTTAAAAATGCTTTATGGAGTTATAAATTCCCCCAATGTAGCTCAAAGGCCATGATATAGCATCGTAAGATTTCTTAAAATCTATGAGTCTGCAAATTCATTCTGATTATAGTATTATATCTTATCAAATACATCATGAAAATATTTAATATTTAGTAGAACTCTTTTCCAGAATTCCCACCAGTGTTATTGAACTGTTCCTGCTTTAGTTAAAAAAAAATAATAAAAGAGTAAAACCTTCTGAGAAAGCTTTATAGACTTTAAAAAGAAGACAGGCACCACACTGGCTTTTATACTGCCTTTATGAAAACCGCCTTCCATGGCTCTGAAACTTTTTCAGATATCTGAAATCAACAGAATTATTCTGTACAGCCTTTGGCTTTGTTCACCTCCTCCTGCTTTTAATAATTTAATGGCAACCCTGTCAACACATGGTGCCAAGCTCTTCCCTCTTGGCTTGCAATTGCCTCTTGGATCTCTTTGGATCTGAGCTCCACAAACAACTTGGGTCCATCCCTCTGTAACTTTCTTCTTTGAAAACAAAATACTTTCATTGTTCAGCAGATTTGTAAGAGGATGATACCTTTTCCTCTGGCTGTAGATTCTGCCTTCTTCTCAGGCATTAACGTTCCTCCTCTGTTCCATCCTCTTCACCATGCCCTTCAAATATTGTCTTTTGCATTGATTTTTGGCATCCTGTTTTGATTCAGTCTGATAATGAAACTGATCCAGGTTCTGAAGGCATGTAGTCCTTGCTGCATGCTGATCCTGATTCCTTTCCAAATTCTTTTATTTACCTCTTCAATGTACACTGCTGGTTTCTCAGGCAGTTCTCCTAATGTATCTCCAGTAATCTTACACTCAGGATCAGCATCCTCTGCTCACTTTGTATAGAAATTTTTCAAAGCTTCAAATCTGTCCTTAGCTGCTACTCAGTAATTCCCGAATCCGTCAGAATTAGTAAGTTTTATTTGTATCTCACACATTTAATTTGACTCTACTAGGACAAGGCTGTCTCTTGTACAGGCCTTTAAGGTTTTGATATCCAGCCATTTGTTTCCATTCCCTTGCCTTGCATTCTGGCTTCTATTGTACCATATAAACTCAAAGCATTCCAAGTCCAAAGTGTCTGCCCTTTCCTTAGACCTCTACAGTTTTATCTGCTTTCCTAAGATGTATTTAAGTGTCTTCTAAGTATTTATGCTTCTTTGTGAAGAAAAGGCCTTCAAATCCAAGTAATATTCTTTTAATAAGACCTCACTCCTCTAGCCTGCCCAGGTTTTTGTAACCAGCATAACTTTTGGAGTCACACATGATTCAAGGCGTCCTGTGTTATGTCAAGATCCAGGCAACACTAGCCAGAGCAGGTGTGCAAAACCGTTGCCTGAATTCTGTAGTACTGTAGATCTGGGAGTTGTTTTGTGCAGTACTTGGAGAGCAAGGGGAGAATGTTTGAGAAACTGAAATATTTTAACTGCATTAAGCATATTACTTTATAGGTGTTCTTATCTTAATTAACCTGATTGTCATTTTCTGTGGTTTGCTTCCCACTGTGCCTCTCCAGGTCCCATGAAAAGGAAAACAGCTTCATGGACCCTTCACCAATGAGCCACTGATATTACTAATGGTAGATTTTATGTTATTACTTATTTTATTATATAAACTAATCCATTTTTCAAGAGGGGCCTTTAAAATTGTGTGGCTCAAAATTGAAGCATTCAGAACTTATGGTTTACACTGTCTTTTCTCAACCTCCTATTACAAATAACTGCCTTCATTATAAAAATTACTAGTCCAAAAGGAGCGCTTGGAAGCTTGGTTAGTTTTTACCTGCTTTGCAAAACCTTGCTTTGATGGCAGACAACATAGAATTGCAAAGCTTTATTTGTGTTCCTGTGGCAGTGCAATGTGCAGGCATAGTTTTACTGTCTGGTAAGATCAACTTCTTTGGTTTATAGACTCTAAAAATGAAGGCCAAGAGGAAGGGCATCAGTGGCTGTACCTCTACAGGTTATGATTTCAACAACAACAAAACTGGCATCACTAAACTCCAAATAAGTAAAACTTAAGCCACTAAATAACATGACATTTTGCTTCCTGGTTGCTCACTGGGTTGTTAGGAGTATGATATACAGATGAAGCTCTGTTTCACGAGAGGAGAGACAAAATAAAGTGCAAATCTAACTCATTTACCCAAAATGGTACATTTGTGCTCACACACATGCACACATAATATATATGTGTGTGTCACCTATAGAAGTGTCAGTCTGGCTTAAGGTCTGTGGTTTTGCTTACAAATACTTATGATACTTTTCTCCATAAAGAGCACAGTGTCCTCCAGGGGCTTGAGGAATTTTCCAGCTTTCTGTTCTACTTTTATATAGACTGTAGCAAAAAAAGGGGTTTTGCTTTATGAGTGGATATTATCCTTAGTAATCTAAGGGAAGAATGAGCCCCAATGAAATCTTTAGGCTCCCAGTTAGCCAAAAATTCATCCCTATGGACTGAGAAAGGATCAAGCAATGTGGATTTAAGACAAGAGGCTGGATATGCTGCTCCTGTCCTTCAGGTGTAAGAGCATAGAAGCCAGAATATAATATCTAGATCAAGTTCTTTACTGGATCTTAGGATCACCCTTCTGAGGTATGTCAGCAAAAAATCATTGTTGACAGAGCACTAGCATAGGTTTATAGGACATGGGAGCAAGTCAAAACCTTTCCTGTGGTATAGGGACTCATTTAAAATTTATTAGTATGGTGTTTATCCCTTTACTTTTTGGGATCGTCTTGTTACGTCAACAGCATACATTGTATTACATTGCATCAGGGTTTTGTATGCCAAAGATTGTAAGGATACACTTACATAGCGTACTGTAGTATGGTGCAGATTTCTCCAGCTAACTCTAGGTTAGTCTGGGTACCAGAAGGGCATAGCTGCATCAGCACTGTACTGCATTCCTGCTAATAGCTTACTGCTCTGCATAGCCAATTAGCTCAGTGAGAGCACAGGATACTGGCCCTGGTACAAGCCAGCTTGTTTCCAGCTAGCTCAGGTAGTTCTGCAAAGCATTTAATTTTGCAGTCTAGTTTTAAAGTTAGCAACACTTGCTGGATTAGCCTTAGTGCCAAAGCAACATAAACAACAGCCCCACTCCAGCAGCACTCAGTGCTGTTGAGTGACATTTTTCTGCAGGATTCCTTCTGTGAGCTGGTGAAGCAAAACAAATGTTAAGATATTCGTACTAGTAAGTATATTGTGCCCTCAAAAAAGTCAGTCACTCCTTCTCCTGCGAAGGCTAGTGCTAAGTGATCTGTGGAGTCTGAGTCATAGCTTAAAAAAAAAAACCAAGTCAGAAGAACTGTGTACCAAAAAACAGGCAACCAAGGAACAGCAAATATTCCTTGGATTCCTTTTGAGCCAGCCTTTATGAAAGCTTGTTGCCTTTTTGTCTGCTATTTCAAGCTGCTTGGTGAGCTTCTGTACCGATGTGTCTGACATTTCGTTAGGTGCTTCTGAGTAAAACGCTTAAGCTCCAGAATGATTTAAATTTGTATTGATAACGAGCAGCTTTCATTCTTTTTCAGTCAACGTTGGCACATGCAAAGCAAATTGAAAGCTGTGATCAACATAATAAGCTGAAACATCTATCTCTTCCAGTCAGCCATTACTTTGAGCTTTTTTTGCCCACTTTAGATAAACAATCTACAATGTGTTTACTGAGGCTTGTACTGATATCCCTCAATGGTATAGGTGAGTCTACTTTTATTCCGGCAGACACAGAGAATAAGCCCACAGTGCATAGTGCTTGCAAACCCCTTTGAAACCTAAGATTATTTGTTCTCTGACTGTTCTAAGGTAATTAAGGAGCATTGCATGTTTCTCAATTAATGATTCCTCATTCAGCTGGGGATCTTTGATGCTAATTTGTTTTAATCAGGACAGAGACTGCTAAAAAACTAAACAATTCAGTGAAGAGGAACTAGGAATTTTTAATCAAGTGGAAAAGATCTAAATGCTATGAGGGACACATCCATCATAAGTTTTCACTTCTTGTTCATTTAACTTTGTTCTTTCAGGTCTCATAAAATGCTGCATTAATCAATGCAAGGAAGTTTGTTAAGATAAAGAACGTGTGGTGTTTTTTCCTCTAACAAATGTGAACATTTGTGTAAAAATGAGGATCTGGAACAAGAGCTATGATATTAAAATGCATTCACCACTGGTTCTTAGTTAGGCAATAAAGTTATTGTTTCATGTTTTGTCAAATATTATCTAGAAAGTTGTCAGTCATGGTCTTGGTATGCTGTGTAGCCACTAGAAAAAGAAGCTGGTTTTGTATGGGATTGGATGCTCTCCATTTAAATGTCAATTTTTTTAATTAGAATAGAATCATAGAATAGTTAGGGTTGGAAAGGACCTCAAGATCATCTAGTTCCCACCCCCCTGCCATGGGCAGGGACACCTCACACTAAACCATTCCACACAAGGCTTCATCCAACCTGGCCTTGAACACTGCCAGGGATGGAGCATTCACAACTTCCCTGGGCAACCCATTCCAGTGCCTCACCACCCTAACAGGAAAGAATTTCCTCCTTGTATCCAATCTAAACTTCCCCTGTTTAAGTTTTAACCCGTTACCCCTTGTCCTGTCACTACAGTCCCTGATGAAGAGTCCCTCCCCAGCATCCCTATAGGCCCCCTTCAGATACTGGAAGGCTGCTATGAGGTCTCCACGCAGCCTTCTCTTCTCCAGGCTGAACAGCCCCAACTTCCTCAGCCTGTCTTCATACGGGAGGTGCTCCAGTCCCCTGGTCATCCTCATGGCCATCCTCTGGACTTGTTCCAGCAGTTCCATGTCCTTTTTATGTTGAGGACACCAGAATTGCACACAATACTCCAGGTGAGGTCTTACAAGAGCAGAGTAGAGGTGCAGGATCACCTCCTTCGACCTGCTGGTCACACTCCTTTTGATGCAGCCCAGGATACGGTTGGCTTTCTGGGCTGCGAGTGCACACTGCAGCTGGCTCACGTTCATTTTCTCATCGACCAGCACCCCCAAGTCCTTCTCTGCAGGGCCGCTCTGAATCTCTTCTTTGCCCAATCTGTAGCTGTGCCTGGGATTGCTCCGACCCGGGTGTAGGACCTTGCACTTGTCATGGTTGAACTTCATAAGGTTGGCATCAGCCCACCTTACAAGCGTGTCAAGGTCCCTCTGGATGGCATCTCTTCCCTCCAGCATATCAACCGGACCACACAGCTTGGTGTCATCGGCAAACTTGCTGAGGGCGCGCTCAATCCCACTGTCCACGTCAGTAACAAAGATGTTAAACAAGACCGGTCCCAACACGGGTCCCTCAGGGACACCACTCGTTACTGGTCTCCAGCCTGACATCGAGCCATTGACCACAACTCTTTCTGTGCGGCCATCCAGCCAGTTCTTTATCCACTGAGTGGTCCATCCATCAAATTGATATCTCTCCAATTTAGAGAGAAGGATGTCGTGTGGGACAGTGTCAAATGCTTTGCACAAGTCCAGGTAGATGACATCAACTGCTTTACCCTTGTCCATCAATTCTGTAGCCCCATCATAGAAGGCTACCAAATTGGTCAGGCAGGATTTCCCCTTAGTGAAGCCATGCTGGCTGTCACCAAGCACCTTGTTGTTTTTCATGTGCCTTAGCATGCCTTCCAGGAGAATGTGCTCCAAGATTTTACCAGGCACAGAGCTGAGACTGACTGGTCTGTAATTCCCCAGGTCTTCCATTTTCCCCTTCTTGAAAATGGGGGTTATATTTCCCTTTTTCCAATTGTCGGGAACTTCACCTGACTGCCATGATTTTTCAAATACGATGGTCAGTGGCTTCGCAACTTCATTCGCCAGCTCCTTCAGGACCCGCGGATGGATTCCATCAGGTCCCACGGACCTGTGTGAGTTCAGATTTTGAAGATGGTCTCGAACCAGATCCTCTCCTACATTGGGCCCAAGGTCTTCATTCTCACAGTCCCTGCATCTACCTTCTAAGAACTGGGTGGCGCAGTCAGAGCCTTTGCCAGTGAAGACCGAGGCGAAGAAGTCATTCAGAACCTCAGCCTTCTCCAAATCCTGTGCAGCCAGTTCTCCTGAAAGCTTCCTCAGGGGGCCTATGTTGTCCCTAGTCTGTTTTTTGTTTGCTACGTACCTGTAGAGCCTTAACATCCCTGGCTAGGTTTAATTCTAATTACTTTGGTATCTCACTATAAGCAGACATTGGACAAAGTGACCCTCTGCTGTCTTCTACACATGGAATTAATATTTCCAGTGCTGCAGCCCATGCTACATGAAACCATGTGGTTTCTGAGTAGACCATGTACATGCTTGGTAAACGTACTTATGAATAGTGTAAGGTGTCCCTGCCAATGGCAGGGGGGTTGGAACTAGATGATCTTAAGGACCACTCCAACCCTAACTATTCTGTGATTCTATGATTCTATTTATAGCAGTGATGCAAATGCATTCACAGTTCTGCCTCCTCCAGCTCCTTTAATATGATAGACCTTCTGTCTTCCATCATGCAAATAGTACCAGTATCTTCTATTCCCATGGTTTCAACAGAGAATGTGTTCCCAAACCTTGGCTTCCAAGCGCCTTCAACCATCTAACAGGGTTAAAGCCATGAAGGACACTTAAGTCTAAAAGTACATCTTCCTGTATAAGCAAATTAAAGGCAAATTGTAGGTGCTAAGGAATTTCCAGCTCCGAACAAGAGGCATTTAATAGCTTTGAGGTTTTTAGTGTTAGGAAACATTCTCATATTGCTAATTCTCATGTGACCTCCAGCATGTTCACAATTACTGCTTTTAATGCATGAGTTCTGTTTTGGACTGGTACCTAACTTCTAGTTCTGAATCAGTTCCTGGTGAAGTGCTGTGAATTAGGCCCTAAGCAGTGCCAAAAACATGTACAGAGCCAAGGAATCTAGATGGCTTCCTGCCACCTTGCCCTTCTTTCTTTATGACTGTGAACCATTGTGTTTATTTTGTAGTTCAGGAGTCCAAATCAACAGAATAATGCTGCTAAGAAATTCCTAATGACCTATCTTAAGGGTGAACTTTATGGAATTTAATAGCAGCAAACTCTCAATATTCTGTATGGGGTTTTTTTAAAGCTTAAATACACCACAGCTGAAAGTAGATTTATATATGTTAAATGATTCCTCTATAAATGGAAGCACAGCTGTCTAAGAGTTTTCTATAGAAGGTGCTTTTTTTTCTTCACTCAAAACTGTCTGTATACTGTGAAACACAGTTCAGATGTTTGAGCTTATACTAATTGAAAGATCAACATTTTTCCTTCTTCAGTGAGTACCCTGCTCTTTTCGTCTTTGAGATGGCTTTCCCATGTGCAAAAAATGAGCTGTAATTATGCCCAGCTCAAGGCAATCTCAGGATCTAAAATATCCTGCCAACCAGTGTGTTCTCAATCTGCCTTGTTAGTTCACAAAATTGTGCATGTGCCTTTGCTACAGTCTCAAACCTGATAATGTCACATCATTGGGACAGGAAGCGCTCTCTGATCTTATCTGAAGTGACACTTGCAATTTCAAGTTCTAGCTTGATGAGATCACATTGTCAGGGCTCCACGTAAGTGTGATCTTTCCTGATTTGCAATTGTATCTGTTTTGAACGGTCTTTACCCTGTTCAAGAAAAACATATGATAATGTATTTTGTCAGATGCAAGGATAATGAAAGGGTGATTTCATGTTTCCACTTTTAGAAAATCCTATTCATGTGACTAAACTCAAGTCAGTTTTCTTACCACTTCCACCCCATCTGTCTAATTCCTTTTGCACCTGGAAACTCCAGTACCTGAGCATGTCAAGGTAGCTCATTCCCTTCATGAAATAGATGAGCCTTATTACCTTTAAATCTTTATTAATTCCATGAAGCTCAGGGCTATAAAGTGGTTTGCACATGCTAGAATTGTTGAAACATATCTATTATGTCTTAAGTAAAAATATTTAATGCAGTCAAAGCTTGTAAAGTTGAAGAATACTTAAATACCTACTCTGTATTATTGGCAATAAGAAAGTCTGTGCTATTTAAAACCAGGATACTCTGAAGTCATATTTCAAATATTTTTATTCATTATATTAATTTTCTTCAGATTTACATTATACAGGAAGGAATGAGCTGGTGTGAAAGCTGCATATTCCCTTTTTACCATATAGATTACTGATTCCTGTAGCACAAAGTAAAAATAGAAGAGGGAAGAAATATCACATATAGGTAACCTATTCAGACTTCAGGAGTTTCTGAACAAAACTACAGCAGTAAGCTACAAAGACTTAGACATTTTATCTCCATTTAATATGCATTATGACAGAGCCCTGTCATCAATGCAGACAACTAAGACAAAGAGCAAGTTTTGACCTCTCTTTTTAACAATAATAGCATATTTATTTGTCTAGATTGTGGCGTACGGATTATAGTAGCAAGCGATACAAATTACAGCTACTTAACTAAATACTACAAAGCCAAAAAGTGAATTAATATTTATTTACCTATTTAAAGTGCCAAAAATAGAAGGCAATAAGAATCTGGAGTCTTTGACTGTCCTGAATAGTAAGGTGAGTCTAGAGTCTTCGTCCTGGGAGGCTAGAGAAGTTGAAAAAGAGGACTTTCTTGGCAAGCAGTTTTGAAATCCGTATAAAACCTTTAACAGTTACTTATTTCAGCTGAATGTTATGTCTAAATAGTCATGTCCAAGCCACAGGAAAAACAATTTCTAGTTTATTAGTGTTATTCCCATGTTGCAATAATAATTATATCTCTCCTCCTACAAGATTAGATAAATACGCAGTTTTGTTGTATATCACATACTGATATATGACCCAGATAAATCACTAAAAATTAAAGTGTTGCATTTAGACTGACTAATCCTAGACAAATACTATTTCTTTAATAATGAATCCAAGCCCAGAATGCATTGTATTGTGAAGGAAGTGACAGTTCTGCCAAAACCCTACATAACTTGCAAGATGCAGGCTCATGTGAGATTACTGTGTACTGTGCTGACTAAGAAAAAGAAAGGACAGAATTAGGTTATTGTGATGCTACCATATATATTAGACCATTCTAGAGATGAGGGATGCATATGTAGTGCTGCCTCTGTGCATCCTTTCCATATTCAAAGCACTTTCCAAGTTTTTCTTGTATTTTGGGAACAAAGTAAGCAGATGCTTCTCTCTATCTAATACCTAAAATATTAGAGGTTCTTTTACTGAATCGTGTCATGTCGTATTTATCACAAAGCTACTCAGATTAACACATTTAAAGGAGAAAGCTGTCTTATGTTATTTCTAAGGGACTGTATTTCTTCTATTGGTTTGTGGTTTTGTATGTATTCCTTGCTGATGTTCAAACTTTATGACTAGATAGTCTGAAATGTTATTAGATGGCAACAATAGCTTCCAATCTATTGCCTGGTCAGCTAGATTTTTATTGTTTAAAACAGCTTAACCTTTCCTTACCATTTTATAATAGGGAAATTTTATAGGTTATATAGTGTATATAGAAGTTATGCTTTGGCTGAAAGATGTACTTAGGAGATGGATTTTAAAAGTACTGTGATTGAAAATCTGCGTCCTGTGGAGCCATTTACAGTAATCTGTTCTTGCCCTAGTACTAGTTATTCTTTAGCAGTGATCTGGAAGAAAATACAAAGCCTCTGCTGGCAAAAATTACAGATGACATAAAAATTAGTGGAGTGGTAAATAATGACAGGACAGATCATTTCTGTATTCTGGATTTGCATCATTCCAAAAGGTGAGCTCACATCTGAACAATATGCATTTTAATCCAGTCAAATACAAAGTCATATGCCTGGGAACAAAGAATTCCAGTCACACGTACAGAATAGCAGAAAAGTACCCTTGAAATACAGTGATACTGATGAAGATTTAGAGTTTGCGATAGTGTCTGAACGTGAGCTCCCTGTTCAATGTAATGGCTAAGAGAAAAACATTAGCTTTGAATGGGTAAGCAGTGAATGTCAAGCAGGAAGGAGATGAGTTCGTGGTATGACTGAGATAATTACTACCATTCTCTGTCCAGATCTTGTTTTCACCCATTAAGAAAAAGACTGAAGAACAGAATAGGTTCAGAGAGGAACAAAAGAATAATTCTGAGCCTGTGGGAAAAAAATCCAATAACGTATGATTTAAGAAAATTAATCTACCTAATTTATCTAAGAGCAGGTTAATAGGTGAATTGGTACCAGTCTTCAATAACTATGTAAAATAGCTATTTATTTGGCGAAGAAGTGTGAATACATCACTAAAAACGATAACAGCATCCAGTGTTTGAAAACTAGAGCTAAGCAAATACAGACTTAAAAACACCCTACACAGTGTTTTAAAACTGAGGGTAATTTATTACCAGAACAACTTATCTAAGATCAGAATGTATTTCCCCTTCTGATTGAATTTGTGAAAAATGTACTATTGTTTAAACAGAAGTTAATTTAAAACAGATTATTGTAATGATCCCTTTGGCTTTACAATGCATTGAAGAGACATTACAAATCTCCAAATATGACCCAGAATGCAGATTTTTGTTTGAAAAAGAAAGTGTTTACGAAATGAAAGACCTATAGGAGTATGTGCTCGATTCATTTTAAATCTCCAAGAGAAGTGAATGAAAGAAATAAGAAATATCTACTGATAGCTGCAACCCAAATATTATGCATCAGAATTTAAAAGGAAAACCAGAACAGCAGTGACATGAGTTTCTCCTAACCATCTAAGCTGTCCCAAAATGCAGAAGGAAAATAACAAACTGGGATGGTACAGCACTAAGAATTGAATTCAGTAATAACAAAATTATTGGCATATTTCTTATGATACCTCTTGTTTATTGCCCTTTCTAACTTGCTACTGCTTTTCTATTTTACCACTGAGATATAACCAAGATTGTGACATAAAAATACAGCTGTTAGATGAAAGAGTTTTGATGAGACATTTTTTGAAATATTAGTATCACTGCTCTATATTTCTGTGGCTTGTCATGTGAAAGAAATGAAGAAAAATATTAGTGAGGCATTAGAAAATGTTTGAGTGTCTAGTAATGCTCTGTACTAAGTCATGCGAAAGAACTACTCCCATTGCTGAAGCCACACAAGGTAAAAGGTATTAGTACAATAATGACACCAGAGAGGGTCAAAGGATGAAGACATAATGAGAACAGACATGTCAGAAGGATGGATAGGTGTGGTCATTAATTTCAGTTGAAAAGGCAAAAATGTAGATTCTGGCAAGATTTAGAGGACAAGTAGAGGCTGGATATAATGCAACAACTATAGGACAGAGAAGAGTAGAACACCTTTGGATAAGGCAAGAGAGAAGAGAAATACTCTCCCTGCATGTAGCATTTATTCTTTTTTACAGGGTAACACCTCATTCTGCTGCAGGGTGAGCTCAGGGACAGAAAAGGAAAGAGAGCTGCCAAAAGGCAAACTGCCTTTGTCTGCCAGGTATAGCTTTTCAAAAACTGCTCACCTCAGTTGATTCAAGGAAGCGTCTGTTTCAGAGCAAATGATGGTAAATGCAATGACTGAACTCCTTGTGAAAAAAAGTGCTTAAGTACAGAAACTTGTGGAAGATAAATTTCCCAGGCTCCAGAACAGGAGCAGTAACAAGAGGGAGTTTATAATTCTGTACCTCTCCTCTTGCCTTAGAGCCATTATTAACGCTGCTAGGTAACAAGAAAGTATATAAACTAGGGGCAAGGATCTCAGCAGGGTACCATCACAACAGCCCTGAAATCTCAGTGAGTGCATGTGTTAGTTTTATAGTATTGTAATGCATGATACTCACCTAATCATTTTTCTGGCTGAATACCTACAGGAATGTAGTAAGCCTAGAAATGCAGCGAAAATGAGAGGCTATGTATATGTATTTTAATGGCAAGGTCTTGAGCACTGATGTAATAGAAATGATTATCCAAACATCTTTGACATTCTGATCAAAGACACCCAAAAGCAGAGTTCAGTTATTAACCTCCCACATTTCAATTAACATTCAAAGAAATCTTTCCTTCTAGGATGAACAGAAATGAGTTATTTATATAATTCTACAAATGAGGGGGAAAATACTTAGAATACTAGTTTTACCAACTGATGCTAGGATCCTATTTCTTTTCAGTATCCCATTAAAGTCTTTCTTTTCCTACTTGCCAGAGCCTCAGTTCAACAGAACATGTAAATGTTTGAGGTAACTTATTCTATGCAATGAAACACTTTCATACTTACCCATATGTCCCATTGACATTAAGCACATAGTTAAAGTTAAGCACACAATTAAAGGCTTAGCAGAACTGGAGACTAAGCTCTTTATAAAAGAAGTTAGCTGCAAAGAGAAAATGAGGAGGGGTTCATTTCTACTTAGTTGGCTAACAGCTAGATCTGTGTTTAAAGAGTATTGTGTCTAGAAAAATAGTTAATCCTAATTCCTTTGGCAGTAGTCTCTAGACAGAGCCAGCTGCAAAGGAAGACTGATTGGAAATTTAGGATTCTAGGACTTGCTCATCAAGGACCATCAATTCTCGTCATCCAGTTACTGCAGACAGTCTTGTTGCCTAACCCACATTAGCTCTTCCTCGGTATAGTAGCAGATCCAGAACTGAGGACCCGTTGCCAGCGCTCTGCCTAGTTATCTGGGCCAAAAGAAGTATTTGGTGGCATTTTATTGCATCTGGTGTTTCTGGAAAATATGTGAATGTAGTACAATCAGGAAGGTAAAACAATGTAATTAGCATCCTTTTAGACTGTGAAATCCTTAACTAACCTCCCTCTTGTACTGCTGTCACACTTTTTGTAGCTCTTACTTATATTTAGTTGCAATGCAGAACCATCACCACGGTTAGATAGGAAAGTTCGTAATTTAGAGCATTTTAAACTGTTGTTGTAGTTCTTGAAAGTATTTGGAAGAGATGGTAATTGAGATGGCAATTTTCCTTTTTGAACTGTCAGGTACTTTTTTCCTAAATTCCCTAAGCTATAGATTGATATCTAAGTGTGTGTATGTGTTATCCTCAGGCCTCATGCCATTCTCATAACTATTTATGATTACTGTTATTGGTTGTTGTCACATATCTTAGTTTGGGTTTCATATCAGCCACAAGTCCTTTCTTGTAATAAACAGTGTTACTTACGTATGTTTTATCTAATTCAATAAACAAAAGATTCCAAGAGGATCTTTATAGTACAGTTGAATTCAGATAAATAGGCTTTTCAGCACTGCTGTGAGTGCAAGTGACATTTTTGAACCAAAACTTAATAGAAAGTGACTGGAGTAGCTGACTCCTGATTTTTTGTGAAGATAAAATGAAACTTCAGTCTTCACACAGTCTTATCATTGATTTTAGTCTTTTATCTTCCATGAAAACATCCCCCTCAAAAATCATTTAGCTGTAGATTTAGCAAAACCAGAAAACAGATTTTGTCTGTTTTCAAGCTGCCCCAGTAATACAGTTATCTGACTTTATTAGGGCATACAGATGCTAGTTGGAGAACAAACCCACTTCTAAACTTACTTAACCCATTTCTTACCGTGACAGGGGAAAATATGCTTAGTATGTATCCTTGGCAAGTCACATAGAAAGAGCTTGGTGCTGGGAAAAACACAGATGGCAAAAAAGAGCAAATGGAATAATAAGGGGAATGAGGTGTCCATCAACACATTCTTCAAAATTCTGGATTCCCAGCAGCTTCATGTGTCACTGTAGCCTAGCTGCTGACCATGTAGCGCAGTCCTTTCCTTCCTCCGTGCCTCCTTACCTATCATGTTTACTTGAGCGTAACTGGTATTTGCAAGCTTCCTTAAGCATTTACCACCCGTTTCCCATAGGTTGACAGGACTCAAAGACTCATCAAGTCCTGGGATATGCCAGTGTGTATGGCCTACAGGTGGTCCCATGCCTAATGCATGTTCTTCCAAGCGTGCTATGTATTTCCTGGCACACAGATCTGGATGGCTAGTGCCTCCTACACCGTGAAACAGAGCATTCTTGTACTCAGTAGGCCTCCTCATAAGGTGTTACCCTGCTGATAACCCTCAGGCTGTGCAAACTCTTGAGGCTGTCATTCTCTGGTGAGAAGCAATGGCATGTCCTGCTTGGCAGGAGGTGTACACGTGTGTGAAAGCCACTGATGCACTCTTAATCCCCACACATGCTGAAATAGTAGTAGTGAAATCATGGTCTAGGAGCACACCTTATCTTTAGACTGAAAACAGTGTGGATACTGATTGTGACTATGTGAAGTTTGCACCTGAGACTGATTCTGTGGTTCTTCCTATTCTTGGACACCCCTAGCCTTGTGTAATCGGTCTTTCAGAGGAACACTCCTGGACTGCAGTCTGTGAGCTGCCAGTGTAACTGGTTTACTGTGGTGGAATCATCCTGTTAAAAATGAGATATCTGTCCTGCTTGTGCCATGGAGTAACATGAAGACAAATACTACTCATAGTGTGTGCTTTGATTGTGCAAGCCTGCAGGCCTTCTTTATCAGCTTTGTCTGATATATGATGATGGATATCAGGCATGGGAGTCTTAGAGTATGGAACATGTAGATTTCACATACAGAGACCGTGGCTAGTTCTTTTCCTTCCCTACTGGGGGCATACCAGCCAGAGCACTTTCCAAAATCCTCAGGATACCGTTGATCAACTGTTTGGGAAGTCAGAGGTCTGAACTGCATGAACAGGAGCACTACAACATTATGATGTGGACAATGCCAGGTAGCCTCTGCATTGCCGCATGGGATTGTAGGTCTGTTCATAAATGACTGTATCTGCAGGAGTGGACCTTCAATGTGCAGATTTTACAGGTGCATAGTTTCAAGAGATTCAGTGAGATTCAAGCAGTGGAATGAATTTATGGATGCTCAGTGTGACAACAAGGGAACAGGATAAAAGCTTCTCTCTAGTTCAAGAGGAACACAGGAGGGAAGAAGGGAGGAAACAGAATTTGCTTATGAATGCATAGTAAAGCCTGAAGCAAGCTTACTGGATGAAGGAGCAGAGAATCTATTTGCATTAGCTTAGCTGTGTGTGGTTTTGTTTGTCTAGTAATTGGCCAACTAAAACCTTTGGGACATCTTTCCCTAAGAGCAAGTTAAATGAAAGGCAGCAGTTACTGAACAAACGTGTGCAGAGACGTGGAGAGGAGGAGGAGGGTAGGGATTGGGTTTGTCAGTGTTCTGTGGAGCAAGGTGGGAAACTGCTGCTCTTTGTTTAAATGTCTAATCCCACTGTGGAAGTTCTTCACTGCTAGTAAAAAAGATACAGTGGGGACTGAATTTAATTGCCTAGTTACTGGAGAGGAGAAAACAGTGATGCTATTAGAAACAATGGTAGTAAGGCGATAGCTCACAATTCTGGCACTTTTCTTTAGTAGGATCCTGATCCGCAAAGTTGCTGAGTGCTCCATATGGAAACAGATTGGAGAAGGTCAAACATTGTGACCTTTGTTGTCTCCACCAATTAGGTGGTACCTTCATGTATCTCTCAGCATATGTATGGCCCACTGCATACATCTCCCTGTTTCTCAGAGCTGCACTAGAGCCAGCTGGTAGAGCTGATATATTTGCCTCTTTGCTAAAGGTAAAATGTTGAAGAAGCCATCTATTGCTTTCATTTTGATAAAAATTTGATTGTACATCCTGTGCTAATTGTAACAGAGCTTTTTTTGATGCCTGTCTCTGCACATGCATCTCTTGTAAACCACTGCTTACTTCAACGCTCTTCACAGCGCCTAGCAGCTGGTGCTGCAGACAAAGAGGCTTTATTGAGCACTTCTTGATGCTGGGCACTGCTCTGGTGGCTGGAGCCGAGAGAACCACAAGACGATTCAGTGTTTGCTGATCCCCCCCACTGCGCTCAACACTCTGTCCTGAGCTTGAACCCCAGCTATCAGAGCTGCAGTTCACCTACCCCATATAAAGCACTAGGACAGCTGCTGGTTGTAGCTTTGAACTGTTACAGCACCATGGCCCCAAGGTAGCCTTGGGAAATCACCTATAGATGATCCCCATGTCCCCATGGGGGGACATACACCCATATTTCTTGTCTGTCTCCTGTACCTGCACTGTGTGAGGACATGAAGCAGTGAGAGCTGGGAGTGCAGCTTCCCCTCCCCTCTTTGCAGAGCAGAGACTGCTTCTGGCTTGCCCACGCCGTTTTGTTTTGTTTCCCCTCATCTAACCCCTTAAAATAATTACTGAAGAGCTCTAAATCCTAGGGGCAAGACATCCTCCTCAGTGCTTTGTTGCAGCCCATGTTTGCCTTGTGCAGAAAAGCCTATGTGCAGCCCGAGCTGTGTACAGAACATGACAGATCTCAGAGATGTGCAATGCTGAGATCATCCCGGGGATGTGAATGTAACAGTCAGGCAGTGAAGATCTCTGACAGTCAATACATACTACCAAAACTGGTAGGGGGAGAGTGTATATGAAAGTCATACATAAAATTTAATGTGGGGTGTTTGTTGGGGTTTTTTTTAAACACAGATATGCAGTTTCCATGGACACCCATTTTTATCCTATAGTATGTTTCCTTTTATTAAATATGCATAACCGGGCTTGCTCAGAATGCGAGGTCTGGTGTTTGATTTTCTTTACATTGTCACTAGGGAATTGCTAATAGGCAAGCAGATTTCTGAAGTCATTTAGGACAGTTTTACCTTCCTGCTATCAAAGATGGCTTAACCCTTAGGAAGCCAGCTAAATATAGGGAAAGTCAAACTCCTGTATGCAGTGTGAAAGGCTCATATTTCCCTAGCATGGCCCATTTTTCCACTGGACTGGTCTTTTCTTTCAGTAAGCTTCTCTTGTTTTGCCTTTTTTCTTAGCCTTAATAGCAGCAAATAGTTATTACTAGTAAAAGCTGATTTCCATGGGAGGGACTTGAGAATTTGTGGTTTCATGGGGAGCAGGTATGTGAAGCAAGAAAGCCCAGCATTTAAGGTCAGGTGACTCATGAAGTTATTTTATTTTGGTTATTTTATTTGGTTATTTTATTTGGTTATTTTATTTTACTTTGAAGACATCTTGGTTTAGAAGAAGAACCTTTAAAAAGAGAAAAAGCCTCAACTGCTTTTTAGGGTCGTAGTGGTAGTACAGTGGTGCCTTAATAAGGTGTCTTCACAATGTCTAAGCAGTGAGTTACACTGAACTTAATACAGTGCGTAACCAAAGAGACAAAGGAGGTGTATAGAAGAATGGGGTCTTTTTTTTTTTTTTTTTTTAGTTTTCTTAAATTTTAGTGCAGAATTATTTATTTTGGCTGGCTGATCAGAAACAATTACAGGTGGCAGACAGTTTTCTGAAGTGTTCCCTCTGTTTCAGTTAGCACCAGAGCTGAGTGTTCTGAGCATCTTCAACGTAAGGCACAGCACTCTTCGATGATCTGATCTTCACTTAGCTTATACCACAGATGAGTGATTATGAAAAGTTATCTTGCCCATATGGGAACTTAGCTCTGGCCTCAGAGAGTGGAAAAAGCAAAGAATAGTTCAAATATCTTGATTCGCATGATGGTCTTTCATATATTTCCTGTGAAGTCAAAGATGATGCAGAAAAATATAGTCGTGTTTCTCTCTTTTTTTCCTTTCTTTTTCTTTCTTTTCTTTTTTTTTTTTTTTTTTTAATTCAGATCTCTTCTTAAATTAGTTTCTTTTTTGATGTTCAGGACCAGGAACTGGTGCCAAATTCAGCAAGTTTATTAAATCTATTGATCCCACATTGTTCTGTGTTCAGGTCCCCACCTGGTCATCTGGTTCAGATTCATACTGCTTTTTACATTATTTCTGCCTTCTGGAATCAGAGAACATGTATTTCTCTGTCAGGTTTAATGGTGAGAACATTGTCAGTGTCTCACTGATGTGCCATTTAGAAGAGAAAAGGTGAAAAATTCAGAATTATTCTATCAACTTCACTTTACTCATCCCATTAAAAAGGAAGAGTATAAGGCAGGTTCCCCACAAATGTCATCACTTATGTCTGCTTACACTGCAAAGCCTTCTACCCTAGAGCTCTCATGAAGTTTTTATCCATTAGCCCCTTCTTTATCAGGTCTATTTTATATTATCTTGGACACTGTGCTGAGCAGTAAACTCTGAAAGCCAAAAGGCAGGGCAAAGGGCAGGTGACATAGAGGCTGATGTGGAAGGAGGTGACTCATTTGGCACTTCATCCTGATCAGATTACTACATTTAATTTAGACATTGGAATCTGACATCTTTTGACACTTCTTAAGGCAGACAGTAGGAGAGATGAATGGTGGAGAAAATGTTGTACTGAGCTCTGAGATGCAGCAGGGCAAAAAAGATTTCTTGCCATTCATTTGTATTGTTACACTGGCAAATACAAAATAATTGCTTTCTTGCACAGATACAGAGACTCTTGGCTGTGACTAGGAGGCAGGCTACACTAAGTTCACTGCATATCCTTTCTGGCAGAGGAGATTAGGCCTAAAAATGCATCTATGGAGATTGCATAGCTCTGTCTTTGTGAGAGGCATGGACAAAGCAACTGAGTTGTATGAGACCCTGGTGGCCTCAGTTCCTTCTCTTTTATATGGCAAGTACAGAATCCTGGCAAAACCCTGTGGTCTGACCAGGTGTATGTCCATGTGCCATAAAGTCCTGTTATTAATCAGTGTTAGTTTATAGTCTGAATGTGACTCAGGTAATTCTTCAATAAGGCAGAAATGGATTCTGCGTGGTGAAATCTTGAATTCCTTAACCCAGTGCTACTGATGAGAGCATGAAAAGGACTGAGAGTGCTATGATTTTATCCCTTTATCTGTGCCTAGGTAAATTCATACCTGTTGCTTACCTGACTCAGGGACCACACTTGCACATCCTCCTTTTACCATCACTGTGCTGCTGTCTTGTGGGAGGCAGGGAACAGCATCAGCAATTAACATTGTTTTACTAAAATGCCCTTAGAAGAGATTTCTTTTTAGCAGAAGCCTCTCTAGTGATAATGATTTCCAGCAGGGCTGACTGCCCAGCGGGGCTAGTGATAACCTGCCACCAAAGTACTAAGCGATGTTTCGATTAGTGCAGCTCACTGCAGTGGGCTCAATTTACACTTAGCGTAGACACAGTCTTGAGTTACTTTTCACACCAAACGTCTTTGGCATGGGAGGGTAGTAGTGAGCTGCTTTGCCTAAAGCACACAAACATGGTAATATATGTAGTTTCATGACAAATCAATGCCCTTACTCTTAAGAAGGTGGTCTGTGGTCTACAGCTGCCAGTGCTGCATGTGATTAGTCAGGTCTAATGCTGAACTCTACAGATTAATGTGTTGCTATTCTCCCATTATATCCCTTCTCCATGAGGCAGTCTATCTCTTGCATCAGTAATGACCAGCTGCAGAGCCTAGGGGTTTTCTCTAGCTACTTTTAACTGATCTAGCACTTCTTATTTTTATCATGCTCTGCCCTTTCCTTGATTGGTAAATTCCCCAATGTCTTTAATCAAGCTGTGTTGAGCCTAGCAGCTCTGGCAAGTTTTCTTTTGTTTTAATAAAAGGTGAGTTTGTTCCCCAGGCAGGTTCTGCAAGCTCAATTTCAACTATTGCACATTTGTCTTTAAAAAAGGGGCCTTCCATCTCATAACCATAGGCAATACAATATCCTAGGTGAACTCCTGCAACCTGCCCTTTACCCTTCACAGGAAAGTGAGACTTCTCCCTCCTATTTCTGAGGTCCATGTTTTGCCCAGTGTAATCTTCACTCACAGCTTCAGGCTAATGGACAAAAAGAGTTTAGTTGTGCGGCTGATGTTCAGCCCAGCCTCAGATCTCAGGTGGCCAATTAGGCTCTCCAGAAATGTCCTTGGTTAATACTCTGGCAATGACAATGTTCGAACCTGCAAAGCCAACATTAGCATCCTTGAGATCTCACTGTCTGTCTCAATTCTCAGCCTCTCTCCTTTTATAGGCATTTGATCAAAGCTGGAAGAATTGTTTCAAGTAAACAGACTGTATGGAAAATTGCACCTAAAAGGGGAGAGCAAAACTGTTTATGACTTTGGCCAGTGCATGTGAGTAGATTTGGGTAGCAGACGTTTTAATTAATATTATTTTAAGATTTTCTTGAGATATCACCTAATAATACCTAATATTTGCAAGCAGACGTGGTCATTATGGAACTGAAGAGCTGGTGGGGGGAATCCCAGGTAGCTCGTGAAGACTGAAAAGATGAAGTAATACGGACCATCTATCTCAGTTCCTGAGTATCCATGCAACTTGTCCTAGTATTCTCTCTAGAATATGCTCTTCCCTCTACCAAGGTTACTTTAAAAACCATTCTCAGAATTTATGTGGGGACTTTTTTAAAGCTTGCAGCTATCAGTAAATCCAGAAAATTCAAGGGTAAGGTTGATTTATCAGGAATACTTCCAAAATCTAGACACAAAGTGTGAAAATTGATATTAGAAGCACCTGTGTAATGTATTTAGCCCTGTATAAATAAAAGTGCAGTGAAAAGTCGAGATGAGAGCAATGTAGGGCTATTTCAGGCAGGAAACATCAAAATTGATGTAATGAGCCAAATGGTGTGAGAAATCATTATAATGTATAAAATGCAGTAATTTATTTAGTTCTATGGAATATAACCCAAATCTTTAATTGTTTAAATACTGATCAGAAAGCAGTTGATGGGTGATTAACAAAGGCAGGATGGATTTAGATACCATCTTCCTTTCACTCAGTAGGTCTCCTCCCAGGAGAAGCAGTTACCGGATGCCATGTGCTGAGCCTGTCCCCCTTGTGTGAAAAACTTCAGCACTCCTAGGAAGAGTGAGGAAGGAAAGGTAGAGCATGTGAACCTCTGCAATGGCTGGGATTTTCAGCTGGGATGTGGAGCTGCCTTGCAGGTCTTGGTCCAATTAACATTTGCTTTAACAGTGTCAGAGAGAAACTGCCTCATATCCCAGGAGGGATGTACAAACCATTAAAACAGGGACATGCAGAATGGGCTGGATCAGATCCTGTGCATGCTTCCACACAGTTCCCTGTATGCAGTTCAAGCAAAAGATCCCAAATTTCTTGTTGCAGGAGATTTGAAACTAGGTGATCTTAAGGTCGTTTCCAACCCTATTTATTCCACGATTCTCTAATGTCTTGCTAGGTGGGAAAGCAGAGAATTGAGAGAACAGCAGCAATGGGTTGTCTTGGCTGAGAAGACAATACGAAACCCTGGCACGGTGGGAGATGGCATATTGCTTTCTGCTGAGAGGAAGTGGACCTCGGTAAAAATTAATTGAGTGGGTCCACATTAAACTGTTGGGTGAAAGGTAACAAAACCATCTACCATCCCTTCTGAGAGTTCTAGCTCAATACTTCTTTCTCAGATAGAACCATACTTCTTTCTCAGATAGAACCATTAGGAAATTCGACCTGAATTCAGAAATAGTTTATGGACAATGGAAAAGGAGAGTTTTTTGGTGACTTTATTATTGACTGAAAAAAATATATGTTTACTCATCCCCACAGCAATAAAAATAGCTTTTATCTCCATTACAAATAGGCTTATTTTGTCTATCAGTGAGGTACTTTAAACCTCATATTTCCGTTACAAACAGGTTTGTTTTCTTGGTGACTTACTTTAAATCTTGTAGTAGAGTTCTGCCAACCCTGATTTTCTTTATGGCCAGATGCCGACCAAAGGAAAATAGGTGCCATATACTCCACATTCACAATCAGAAAAACTGGGGGGCTCTGCAAGCTTTCCTTCCCTGTTCAGACTTTGTATATATAGAACAGAATAAGAGAGTGGTATTGGCACAATTCCTGAGGCTTCACAGTCACGGAGGAGGGCGAACTGGGGGTAACTGTTTAAGTTTGGGAGTACTGCAAATAGTGGGTGAGACAGGGAGGAGCTCATGCCCTAGCCACCACACAGGGCTGCAACAACTCTAATGCTCCCTCTGCATGGACCATCAATTATACAAATGTCATTGGATATAGAACTCAGTATGTCTGCATAAATAAACTTCCCAGGCCCAGATCAGATGATTGCACTTGCTTTCTGAACAGAACAAAGCTTAGTGTAGTGATGAAGCTGCGTGCTTAGCACTGAAGACATGAATATATGAAGTCAATTAGAAAAGGAAAGCTCTGTGGTGCGCAAGTAATTGGTACAACTACAGTGGCTCTTCTGAGTGGAATATATCCTTAGTGTATTGCTGCAGCCTTCCTACACAATCAAAGTAACTGATTAGAAAAAACAAGCCCACCTTACAAAGTAAGTGTGAATGGAAAAAAGGTGCGGAGTCAGAGGTTAGCAGTGGGGTACATATTAATTACTATTTTAAATGCCCCAGCTATGAACTTCCATACTTTGAGATATTTGAGGTTCTTTTAAGTACAGCCAGAAGTCAGAATCCTCTGAGTTGTTAATGCCTGTGGTGATCATTAGTGCTGGGCACCCAGTGAGTGTTAGAAACAAATGAAGATACAGTTTATGTTCAGAAGGATTTACAATCTGAATTGAAATAAGGCACAGTGAGAGGAAATCATAAGCAAACAAAATACAAGAGAGAGGCTGTTAAGTCAGAGTTTTGGTGGTGTTCCAGCACCTCAATGAGACGATTTTAAGTGTGCAGGTTGCTGTGGTATTGCTGCATCACCCTTCTCCATCCCTCCTCCACAATGCAGCCTTGCCAGAGGTAGTATCCATGGTTTCTCATCAGAAAAATTCAAGGGTATGAAATTCAGAAAAAGTCACATAAACCATAATAACACCATGCTCTCAAATCTTTGGATTTGTTGATCTAATTTAGTCACTTAGGCCATGGTCATTTCAGAGGATACGCACCCTGTCAGATAACAAGTTGCTTCAAAAGCTCTTGCAGGGCTGATTCACATCAATACCTCTCCTGGCAGCATAGCTAGTTCCACACACTCTTCATACTGTCATATGTCTCAAGTGCCTGATTTCCCTCTCACCAGCCACCCAGGTTAGAGGCTGCAGATAAGCAGGTTCTTGAGGGTGCTCCATCTGAAGTCATCCTGGTGGGAATGTCTCCAGGCAGCACCAGAGCTGGCTGTTGAGAGTGTTCCATCTCCTCTTGGGAGCCACTGTAATAGAGGTGCACCTCTGCAAAGCTACCTACTAGCTGAAGAGGAGGAGGACATTGCCTGCCCAGAACTCAGGGCTCCTGTAGTATATGATTCATGGGGTTCCATGTTTGGGATGGAGTATTTCACTACCTAGATGAGATTTGGGGAAGCCTCTGCTAAGCAGAATAATGCTTAATTACAGCTATATCCAGAGAGTGTAAGAAGTACCACATCCCATGCCTCATCTGTCAGGTGTCTTATTAACCAGCTGAGTTCAAAACTGTTTAAAACCCAAAAAAACCCTCATGTTAGCTCTTGCTTCAAACAGCATAGGGTCACGAGAAGTATTTAAACAGTGCTCAGTATCCAGTACTAAACTCAATTTAAATAGGACTCTGTGTCTAAATGCTAAACAGCCTTTTCCACAGCCATTTAAGATTGAAGTGGGGCTAGCATAATATGGAGAAGAAACTAAGCCAATATGAAAAAGATTCAAACAACATTTCAAAGGAACTCTAGATTTACACATAGTTGCTTGCTCAGTGGATGGTCCACCTGCAAAGTCATTAGAAGGTTGGGGAAAAACAAAAATGGGCACTGAATAAGAAGATGGAATACACCTTTTAGACACAATGAATTATTGGGTTTTTATCTCCTTCCCTCTTTGTTCTTAGTGTTTCTCATTTTATCCACTGACACAGTCTTGAGGGGATTTTGCGGAATCTCTTGCATATCTTGCTTTTTAGATTTCACTCATTACCTCTCCTTCCTTCATTTAGCAGTGTGAGGGGGAAGTTCTGCCCTATTCCAGGCCAGAAGCAGGTGTTGGAACTTGACCGGCTGCAGTGACATTTCCCATGTAATGTCTTGGCCACCTCCTTTTCGGTGGAGGATGTTGACCATGGACAAGCGCTCAGGCTAGTTCCTGCCACAGCTGATCTTTTCAGGAGCAGAACATGCCCAGGCTGTGTGGCTCTGAGAGGCTTTCCTGGCTTGCAGTAGCACAGCAGGACTTGGCCCACTCTTTGTCTTCTTCTGGTGGTTCTGCTGAATAAGAAGCACCTTTCCCTGAGCTGCCATAGTACAGTGGAGGTAAGAAGAGCTTATGAATAGAAGTCTTAATTCCCTGCACAGCATGGAAGTAACTCTCAACATCTAGTTGCCAAGGAACAAAGTTTCTCCTAAAAAATAATGAACAATGCAGATGCCAAAATACTATTAGAAATTATTTGGCAGTATACCATACTTTTACTTTGTCTCAAGCCTTCATCTTATGATTGCCTTGATAAAGGTGTAAAGCACAGGATAAAATGATGGAATGGGCAAGAAGTATAGATCGTTTGTTTCCTGTTCTATGTCACTGCTTTGCAGAGAAAATGTTCCTGCAAGGGAACGTGTGCATCGTTTTTCAAGTTCCGTGTTGATCTTTTAAAGGAGATATCTGTTGATCATGCTCAAGTGTATCTATGGAATTTATCTATCTCAGCAGAGAGAAAAATTACTCAATTTTTTTAGGTCTGCCACACAGAGGAAACATCTGTCCTTATAGTAAGAAAAAGGGTAGGATCCATACCCTCTGTGACAAGTTATGCCAGGGCTGAGTGTCACTGTTAACATGATCTGCAGGTGAAATAGTGGTATGTAACAATAGCAAGAATCATTTTTCTAAAACAAAGAATATTTATCCTTAAAATTTCTGATTTATACTCTGCCTCATTACTAGGAGAATTTCACACCATTCCCAGAAATCCTTCAACCTTTTTTGTCTGTATTACTGTTTAGATTTAAAGAAACGGAGTGCAGTTTCTCAGAGAGGGGTCTCATGAGCTGCCTGAGACTACAGACCACAAGGAGATACCTTCCACCTTTGAGTCCCAGCCATAGACACTGGGCTTCCCAATCTTATTACAGAGTATAGGAAAGTAGAGTGTACTTAAAAGTAAATCAGACCTTGGAGGAAGAGAGCAAAGCCTGTCATGTCAAGTGCAGAGCACAGGAGTAAAGAAATAGTAGCTATAAACTTTTGTGAAGACACTGAGTGGAGAAAGATAAAATGAGTGATAATCAGCTTGTCATGTTTACAGTTTTATGACCTTTAGAAGCTTAATAGATTTTAATAGAGTGGAAAAGCCACACATTTGAAGCTGCTGTTGGAATGTATATTGCCTTATAGGGTTAACTATAACCCAGAATTCTGTAAAGTTTTAATAGTGTTATTTAAATTAGTAAAATACATATTCATTTTTATGTTGACAGAATAAAACCATTGAAGCTTGTGGCTGTACTCACATACTATCTGCTGTATATTATCTTATGCAACTTTAATGTGTTTTCTTTATCCTTCCCATGTGCTGGTACTCTTAAACCATCCCTCTCCTACTTTCTTTGCCATTTTTGTAACTGTAGATATGGTTTTCCTCTCTTTTCCCCTTTTCCACCCTCACAATTGCATTCTGCTCCCCTCTGCCTTTTGCCATAGCCTGCAAAGGGTGCTATGTTTGCGAGCCCTAGTTACAAGACAGTAAAGAGATGAGCAGCAGGACCTACTCATAAAGCTCTGGAAAGCCCTTGGCCAAAACTACTGAGATGTCATGTTTATGGCTGTTAGCAGTTTGAGACAGAGCTATTGATGCAAAGCATTTATTACAGGAGGAAGCTTTAAACTTGAGAAAATGTGAGAACAAGTACGGCTATAATATTTTGGGGAGGAAGTTTGTGCTGCTTTTCTCAGCTGATTCTCGGTTTTGACTTGTCTTCTCCTTATTGGGTCCATTCTGTTGATGCTCCCCTAGGATATATCAGTAAAACCAAAGTTCTTAAGGCTCACTAGCTATGTAGTCACATTTGAAAACAAGTAACACATCCTTAAGGGCTCTTAAGTACACTAGTGTTGATGATAACTGAAGCAGTGAGAGTTCTTTCCTTTCTTGGGTAAAATACTTATGCAGGACAATGCCACAGCCCTGGCTATATTCCATCAGTCTCATCTTCCTTGGTTCACTGTCGTGGCTTGCTAGTCCGGAACAAAGCTCTCAGACATGTTGCAAGAAATAAAAAATCTTAGAGAGAAAGAGAGTTAATGACCACAGTCAGAACTATTAACATCAACCAAAGCCAAGTTACAGGAACATGTGGCAGATCTACTCACCAGGCTCCCTCTGTGACTCTTTGATCCTATGCAGCTGTAGAACAATTCAGCATAGCAACACCTGCTGTAAAACAGCTCAGTGACTGTGCTAATTGCTAAACTGAGGAAAAACAGCATTAAATAACACGAGGGTGACCACACTGTTTCCGTCTTCAATCACTCAACAACAGATCAAACACTGAGCTCTGCTGATGAAATGCAGTGAGAAGGAACAGGAGAGCTGGCACTTGTGCTGTGCTCAGAGCCTAAGCCTCATCTAATGCACTCGAGGGAAGAAGTCAAAGATGACTTTAAGGCATTCTGGGGGTTTGAGGCCATCTTTTCTGTTCTTCCATTGGTGCGGAATAGGTACATATTCCTGATGTATGGGTTTAGGGCCTGAAAGGAAGCAAGTGTCTGCACATTGGCGAGACCCGCGTTTTTGTTTAAGGAGAGTCAGTGAAGAGCAATGAAACCAGCTCTTTACAGACAGGACAAAACTCTTGGCAAGAGAAAGATCTGGGTAACTTTTTTGGCCCTACTGTAAGAAATCTTTAGGCAAAGCAAGAGACCTGAAAAGCTTTTATCATGGATGTGGAAATTTATTCATTAAAATACAGGGTGTTTTTTTCATTATGAAATCAAGATAGGTTTGAACTACAGGAGCAGGACATTACCTTACATGTTTTTTTTTTTGCCTTGCCATAGGTGTTATACTGTTCTCCATATGCAGATGTGAAGCTGGCAGCCTTCTGTCAGCTACAGTAATTGCAGGTGTTTTCACTGTAAAGATCCAGGGAATGCAACAAGAGGGAGATTAATTTGCAAGTCTTACCTAAAATAGCCTAGTCCATGTATTTGAAGCATCCCTTCCAGTGTAAGGCAGTGATAAATTAGAAATCTCTGCCCCAGTAAGGCTTGTTAGTAAATCTGATACACAGTTAGTTGACAACTCTGATGCATGGAGTTTCAAAGCTGCTTTTTGGAAACCCTGCCTCCTGCCCACCTCCCACCCTATTGTTTTAAAGTATATCCATCGTATTTTACATGGGATAGCTCAGATTGCTGTCTGGATGACAGCAACAACATTTTCTACATTAGCAGCTCTCTACAGATAATGCCTTGAGGATTGAGAGAGATTAAGTTTGAAGAAATATCCCATGATATTCATATTTAATCATTGTACTTACAGACTGTCCCATCAGTCAAAGCAACAACTGTTACTGACATGTAAGATGCATAAAAATATATACTAAACCAAAGCAATAAGCCTTGTCCCTTTGAATTCACCTCCAGTCCTTAAGCAGCTCCCAGAGAGAACAAACTGTGACTTTAGAAATAGAAACTGATGGCTCTAATGAAAGAGCCATGTTACCCAGGAGTGACAAACACTAACTTTGGACATATCTACGTGTCTGGAGGAAGGGGGAAGGAGAAACTGTCCTGTGAGTAGCTTGATCTAGCAAGTAGTATACCTTTGTAACCTTATTAGCTTCTGAGTTTGGGATAGATTAAAGCTGTTAAACCCGTTTTAACATCACTCCCTTAGTCTTTTTCCACCTTCATAAATGCCAATAGGATGAGAGGAAAGGGGGCAAACAGCAGAGGAAGAGAGGATGGTTTTGAATTGACTAAAATGTTTCCGCTTCTCTGGATGCAGAACTACAATACTTGGCAGAAGTCTGGGAAGTGACATTTGGCAGGAGAGGATGGAAGGAAATGGTGAAGAAAGGCTCAGAGAGGGACAGAGTTGGTAATTTGAAAATTTCTAGAAGAGACAGAGCAGATATATTGCTGATGTGCTGTAAGTAAAGTGCACCATAACCAGTGTGACTGAGGTGAGCTGGCATGTGCTTTCACAATGAAATTTGGCTCTTCCATCACATGAAATATGCTCTGGTTGCTGCCCCATCATTTAACAGTATGGCATTCTGCTTAGGACAGAGCAAGCTGTTCTGTACCTTTAGAGACAGTGAGTACGTGTAGTTATGTCTTGAATGTTTTCACTGTAGCATATAATAGAAAGCCTCTCCAATGTAAGCATTAGCAATGCAATTTCATAACTATCTGTTCAGACAGTGCACAGGAGCTTGAAAAACAACTTGAGACACTTTATTCCCTCTGGGAAATGCCATCCGAGAATATGTTAATCTGACAAATATGCGAAAGGCTGTCCCCTATTGGTGAACCATGAAGAATACCACCTTCTTTTTTTTGTAGTTATGTGAAACGTGCTCCTCCCTGCTGAGAGTGGAACAATCCTTACCCTCCCATCAAACCAGACAGCTGAAAAGTACAGAGACACTGTGCTGCCTCTTTTGCCTTGCAATGTAAATTTGATATTATCTATACCACCTTTGACAATGCACTTGAAATTAATCAGAGGAGAAATGTCTTATTTGATTATACTTAACCACAAACATTGATCAGTTGCATGCAGTTTTAACCCCAGAGCTGCATGTCCAAAGTCCTTTCTAAAAAGAGCAAAATGTTACCCAGAGATACACGAGAACTTGTATTATCTGAATCTCTGAAAAGACACACTCAGGGGAAATGAGTGTACATCTGGGAAATTAAGAATCATTTATTATGAAACCCTCTGTGAGAGATGAACAGTATCAAAAGAAAGATCCCCAGAAACATCAATCCTTTGCCCATTCCATGTTTTCATTGCAGTTGCCTTAGCTCATCTTACTTTAAGATTCTCGCATTAATTTCTGGCAGACCAGAGACTCAGACAAGTCTCTGAGGAGACCATAGGAAGACCCTGCTGTTCCTCAGCATTTCAAGTGGAACTGGAAGCATCTGGCTGCCCTGCCTGTAGCCTGAAAAAAAAAAAAAAAACCCATGGAAATGACATTGTCCTCTAGTCCTTTTTCAGGCTTCCTTTCTGCCGCAGGGTACTTGCTCTGGCCTTAGGTACAATAATAATATGGCATCCTTGGGGTAGGTAGATCAGTGAGAGGACCTATTGGGAAAACTCAGAGTCAAGTGGCCCAAGACCTCTGCACCTACACGGTACCCAGCTTGAAAGCTTTCCTTTGGATGTAGTCGGTCTGATCCCCCAGACTGCACTTCCACACCAGGCACATTGTTAAAAGACAAAGCCCTGGCTGTTGATGCAGACCACCACATCCCCATTGCTGGCTGGCACATGTTTGGTACATATCTGGACTGGAGCTTCAGGCTTAGCTGCCTCCAAAGGCTACCTGGCTGTCATGAACCAAAACTGCTCCCCAGTCTGAGCCAGCATTGAACTGCACTGCTCTACCGAACAAAACATTTGTGTTTGTAAGTACTCTGTAGGATGGCAGTGGAAAACTTTCCACTGTTATTGCTTGTCTCTTAAATGGGTAGAGATTATCACTTGCTGGTTCCGGATCTTCTCCCTCTGTTTGTCAGGGTATGGTAGATCTCCCAAATTTGGTCTATCTCATGATGCTCAGATAGGCAGTACTTTTCACTGATGAAAATAATTTAGCCTAGGGTGAAAAAAGAAGGAAGTCAGGAAACAAACGCTTATTGTAGCATGTAGCAGGATAGTGGGCTGAAGGTCAAAATGCGTCTGCTCTAGTCTCTAGTCTAGAGCTTTTGACAACTTATCATTCCTCAGCTGTACAGGATCTGTGAACTCAAATAGTGCACAAGCTCAAGCAAACTCCTTGGATTCTTTGCTGGGTTAGAAACTGGCTGGAAGGCCGAGCCCAGAGTGATAGTAAATTGTATCACATCTAGTTGGTGACTGGTCACTAGTGGTGTCCCTCAGGGCTTGGTGTTAGGGGCAGTGTTGTTTAATTTCTTCAGTGATGATCTGAATGAGGGGATTGAGTGCACCCTCAGTAAATTTGCAGACAACACCAAGTTGGGTGGGAGTGTTGATCTGTGAAGGATAGGAAGGCTCTGCAGAAGGATCTGGACAGGCTGTTTCAATGGGCTATGGACAGTGGTATGAGGTTCAACAAAGCAAAGTGTCGGGTTCTGTACTTGGACCACAACAACCCCCTGCAAAGTGCCAGTCTGGGAAAGAGTGGCTGGAAAGCCGCTCAGCGGAAAAGGACCTGGGGTGCTGATTGACAAAGCTGAATGAGCCAGCTTGTGCCCAGTCAGCCAAGAAGACCAACAGCATCCTGGCCTATATCAGAAACAGTGTGACCAGCAAGGCCAGGGCAGTGATCAACCCTGCACTGGTGAGGCTGCACCTCGAATCCTGTGTTCAGTTCAGGGTCCCTCACTAACAGACATTGAGGTGCTGGAGTTGGCCAGAGAAGGACAATAAAGCTAGTGAAGGGTCTGGAACACAAGTCTGATGAGCAAATGAGAGAACTGGGGGTGTTTATTCTGGGGAAGAGAAGGCTCAGAGGGGACCTTATCACTCTCTACAACTACCTGAAAAGAGGTTGTAGTGAGGTAGAGGAACAGCCTCTTCTCCCAGCAGGAGAAGGACGAGAGGTAATGGACTCAAGCTGTGCCAGGGGGGTTTAGATTGAATATTAGGAAACATGCCTTCACCAAAAGGGTGGTCAGGCATTGGAAGAGGCTGTCCAGGACAGCAGTGAAATCACTGTCCCTCAAAGTGTTCAAAGCCATGTAGATCAGGCTCTCAGTGGCATGGTTTAGTGGTGGTCCTGGAGTAATGGAGTAATGATGATCTAAAAGGTCTTTTCCAACCTGGTTGATTCTGTGATTCTGTGATTTCCTGAGAGAGTTAGAATTGCCATATTTCCTCCACCTTCCTCAAAGATAATATGTTTTAGTGTAGTGAAGCAAATTTGTATGTCCTGACAGGTTTTTCTTGATTGTCTCTGGCATTCACCATTCCTCCACAAAGGGCAATAGCTTTTCCTACCTCTCACCCCTAACCTTCCTGTTCTCCAGACACCCTGAGGGTCTTGGATGGCATTTCCTCGAGGGAGGAAAGTGTCTCAAGCTATTATTCAATAGCTTTTTTTGGAACCTGAGGAGGAATTAAGATTTCACAAAAGTGACTGGGTGGGCGGAGGGGGGAGCCTGAATACAAAATCCACTTGTTGATTGGGATTCTGGGGTGGCAGCAAAGGAAGAAAGCTTTGCAGGGAGTGTTTTCAAGCTCTTAAGAGCATGTTTTTCCAAGAGTTGTTCTTAAGCATAAAACTGTTAATTATAAGAGCACAGTAGGGTAATATAAATGATACAAACAGCACTCTTTCATTGCAAAGCTTGAATGGGTTTGTGGTTTCGTATATTTTTATGATAAAAGAGACGGAATAAAAGTTTTTTCCTTCTCAAAAGCTACCATGCCTAGTAACATCTTTTGCTAATAAAAAGAACTCAGCCTCCACCCCCTCCTGACACAAGTTCTTACCCAATTAAAGTCCTCCTGCAGATCCCTAGGCCTATTGACAACTTGTTCCATGTCACTAAGCTTGGTTTGCTGCCCTGCTACAAAAATAACAATGCAGTGCCTCTTAAATGGTCTTAGTGTTAATAAGTGGCAGAAGAGATGGAGTTTTGCAGGCTGCCAGCCTCCTACCTAGGATCTTCATTCTTCTCTTTCTTCTCCCTTCCATTTTGTTTTTGTCTGCAGCAGGGCTCCCCAACAGGGAGAGATTCAGTCTGCTTTTGTATTGCAGGAAATCAATTGTTGTTGTTTTCCTTTTTTCTTTTTGCCAATTTGTCCTAGGCAGGTTGGAGGTGAAAGGCTCTGAAGTGTGCAAGTTTGTCATGGAAGGTACACAGAGAGAGGGTGCTATCTGTGGGCACATGGAAAGGAGAAAGAAACTGTGGGAAAGAATAACCAATGTCCCTTAACATGAAATCAGCCTGTAAGATCTCGATGGAAAGGAGGAAACCTTTTTCTGTGTAGAATACTAGAAGCCCAATTCTAGTCCAAATAATAAAACCCTCTCAAAGTAGACCTGTAGATAAGCTGTGCAAGCAACATTAATACCTACTATCATTTCAGCTGCAGCCCACCAGCTGGTGCTGGCTATTTGTAAATACGCGTGTGCTGTTGAAAGCAAGGCAGTGTCCCCCCTTAGCAGTCCAGTCGCTTTCTCTTACAAGTGCATGGAATCCAGATAAAACTGATTTCACTCCCTTTTCAGCAGGAACATTAGGAGTAGATGGTGTTATCATAGAATCATAGAATCTGAGGTTCTCCGCTTGTGTCTTCCTCAGTTGTTCACTTGGTAGCAAAATCTAAGGATGAAACCCTACAGCTGCAACAAGGAGAATAGATGACTGTAAAGCCTACATTACAGTAATCATTTCACAACTCTTTCACACACTGTGTGAAAGTCTTGGGTGGGTACCTGGCATGGTTACTGCGAGCCACTGAGGTACATAACTCCCACTGAAATTAAGTGAAAGCCCCTAAGTAACTTTTCAGGAGCTCTGCTATCTTTTATTAGTAACATATGAAAGAGAGACAGTAACACTTCCAGTTTCCTCTCTCCTTCCCCCCTCCTTTTTGTATCTGTATGCTCGCTGAATGAATTTAGTTAACAGGATCTACCACAGCACTCGCAGAAGAATCCCTTCCCTCTCTGCCCAGCTGCTGGATTCATTCCTGATCACACATCTGGTACAATAACCCTGGGTGGATCATGAATGGCTCCCTAAAAATGTATCCATGAAGGAGGGCTATACCTTAATGCATAGCTTTCGGGCAACTCACTTTGCAGCACAAGAGACAATGACTAGTGCACTGTTATCTTGGTCTTTGTTTCGTTTCTCTGATTAAAAGCAAACTTGTGTTTCCTCTGCTGGATGCATTTGTTATCATTAGTCCATTGACTAGTGCATATACAGCTGGTTTTGGCCTCCATTTGAAGTGCAGTGAGTTTAAATACTGATGTGTATACTGCAGCAGGGTAGCTAAGATGTACTTGAGCTCTCATACATATAGACATTTATTATTTTACCAGCAGTTTTAGAATTGTGAGTTTTTTTAATCTAATCCATTCAGTCAGTGGTCTCAAGGGTAAAAGATTCTGCCTCAGCTTGGTGTTGATGCTTGGTTGAGTCTTGATGCTTCATGGTTTTTTGACACTGCACTGTGTCTGAAGCTTTGATGTCTGAGACTGCTGCCTGCACAGAGTAAATCATATTTTGAAGTTTATCAGCAAGAAGACTGTGCCTTTTCTCAGACATACACACATGCATCCACACACAGCATCTTTACACTTCTTTTAGCTACCTACAAATTTCCTTAGGATTAAATGATTCTTTCACTTACTGTTCCCACACAGACAGTGACCTCTTTAACTGAAAGCTCACAGCATTTGTGGGCTAAGGTAAAATATTCTTGTGCTTAACAGTGCAAATTGAGGGCCAAAAGAGAAACAAAAATGTTTTTCTCACTCCACTGCCATAGCCACTGTACCTGGTTCATACTGGCCATGTATCTCTGTGTAAAAGCTGTTGCTGAAACTGGTGGGACTAAAGTGAAGGCCAGATTTGTGCATCAGCAGATACTTACTCCAGTGACAGTGGTGGCTCCCTCTGCTTTAAATAGTGTCATGAAATAATGTTTCTCCTGTGTAAACCTGTAGCTGTCACAGAGACTGATGGTGATGTTTTGATGCAAACAAGACCAGGCTTCATGGGCCTCCAGGGAGCTCATTTCCTGGGTTGGCACAATGGCTGTGTAGCCCCTGTGGCTGCAACCTTGCTGTTCCCCTTTTGACTGGGTCTGGGGAAATGTAAGCCACCTCTCTGAAGCATTGTGAAAGTTCAAGTCTGCCTTTCACAGGCAAATGGAGCACATCAGGGTAGTCGATTAGGGGGATTAGCAGGATCAGTGTCTGAACTGTAGCTGTCCAAAGCTTTCTCCAGTGTACAGATAACTGCTGGCAGGAAAGAGCCTTGGCTCCCTATGTGAAGGGCAAGACCCTGATAAGCAGGCACTTTTCTGTTACAAGCAGCTTCTCTTTTCCAAAATGTGATTTTTATAAGAAGCAGACAGTACAGTTTGCATGGGCATGTGTGCCTTTGTGTGCCAAATACATATTTTTTAGCAAGCTATTCAAACCAGTGGCACTTATGATTGTCTTTGTACATCTCCTGGTTTCCATCCAGTAAGAGCACAGTAGAGCACAACGAGACCGTGCAGGCTAAAACTAGTCCTGAATTTCTTTATGCAAAGTTGTAAATCAAAGAGTAGCATTCAACACAATCCAGTGCACCTGGCACTAAGGGCTAAATATGTCGTTATCCAGTTCAGTGTCTTTTGAGGAGACACTGGAGAGATGGTACCACTTGGAGAGAGAATACAGAGGAAAGCTGGAAGTAGGAGTTTCTGGTGAGTGTGGTTCAAGTCACAGCCACTCTGTGCCCAAAATTACTTAGAAACATGAGGCCAGCACTCTGAAGAACTGAGAGAGTGGAAATTTGTTCCCAGCACAAGTAAAAAACCTCTTAGTGTAATAAAAAACTGAATCTAATCCAACATCACCTGCAGTCATGAAGGATAATGCACAAAATCTGCTGTTCCAGGTGTTAATTGTGGTGTGGCATTTCAGGTAAACCTAAGGAATGTAATACCTGTCAGTGGGACTTATGCTCCTGAGTCCCATCAGTGCTTTACAAAATCCTCACCTCCCTCAGCCAATGTCTCTTGAGGTTTCTTGTACCTACTGAGGAATGTCTGGAAATTCTCAGGGCAAGAAATAAAGTAAAAGGTTTTTCTTTTGTTATTTTTTAACAAAGCTCTATCATTCATTCTCTAAAGAGCTGGGGTACTCTCTGTTCAACACCTACCATCTGCAGTTGTTTGTTACATAGAAGAAAAAGCCAAGCATTCAAGCTTTTTCTCTGTTTCTTCAGAGTAGCTGCAAAGAACTCGGATGAGAAGTATATTGAAACACATTAAGAGCACAGAAAACCTCCTCCATCTATCATTGCAGCATTTTCCCTCCAGCTTCTATTTGTCTTCTATGTATAGAATCCCTGAATGAAGAAAATTCTTCAAGAATTCATGATTCAGGCTGTGGGGCCAGGAGGTAACTGGGGACAAGGAAAGAAAGGGCAGGTAAAACATAATTGCCTGTACACTGCTTTCCCTCAGCCATCTATGTAACTCTTTCCTATGGAAATGTAAATGCCTTGGTATAAAGGTCAAGATATTAGTGGACTGGGCATGATTCAGACAATCTTTGTTCAATTCCCGCTATTGACTCTTTGTAGGACCTGAGGTAGGTCCCTCATTTCTTTCAGTCTTACATCTCTATCTGTAAAGTCAGGATAAGAGTATTTCTTCTCTTTTTTTCTTGTCTATTTGGAATGCCAGCTCTTTAAACCTTGGTGTTAGGTGTGGATGCAAATGCATCCACAGCCATGGCTCTCAAAGCATAATGATGGGAATGCGAATATGTGAGACTGTACCTGAGCTTCAAAATCTGCCACTAAAAGAAACAGCACAGTTTACCTGGCCTCAGGCTTAGTGCTTTTCTGATTATTTGTATTTTTTTATATTAGTTGCCATCAATGCTTTTAAAACAGTAGACTAGGAATGAGCTCTTCTGTAAAGAGCATCATGTTCATAATAACCTTAACCCACCTTCAGATCACTGAAGCTGGTAAGAAACCTCCCAGGTGGGGGGTTCATTTGTAACTGCAGCTTTGGACTGTAAGGACTTTCTCAGAAGCATCTTGCTGGCCAGCGTTTACAACAAGGCGCTGGACCGCAGAGATCACAGGCTGATCTGGCACTGAATTCCCTGTCATCCTCAAAGGTACTATAAGAAAGTGTAGCAGAAAGTGGTATGCTATTTAAATTCACAACAGTAACAGCAATAAAAGGTTTAAATGTTCCCATGAACCAGCTTCTTAATATCCCGTCAATGCTACTTCACTACCACTCTTGCTGTGAGAGGAGCAGTCAGGAAGACACAGGTTTCAGCAGCAAAGCTGACCAAAGACATGTTCTCCCCCCGGCCACTTCCCACCTATCTTCTTGCAGTTCATCACCCCTCAGCTGTGTTGATACAAGAGTTTATTATTAACAATTATTTTCAGACTGTTCATTTCAGAAATCCAAGTTACGGCTCAGCTCCACAAACAATCATGATTGCACAAGTGAGGCATATCAAACACAAGGGCCAGGAGGGGATGTGCAGAACAAGCAGCAGGGGAGCAGGGACTTCTGAGGCAGGGCTTGCTGCTGAACCATGCCATGCAATGACCCGTCTCACTGCATGATATCATCCTGTTAGCTGCATGTGAACAAGGGTATGTGTTTTCCTAAGAAGTTGGGTGCATGATGAATTCCTAAGGCTATTGATGACATAGCATTCCTTGGAGAATATCTTTGCTAATTCAAATGTTCATCTCATGGTATCTAGGAGTTGGAGGCACTGGTAAGAAACATAAGACACCTGGACACATGTGACACACTGTGACAAAGAATGGGGGGCATTGAGCACAGACCCTGAAAAAATCATAAACAGAGGAATCAAATAGCAATAATTATATAAGATGACTTTTCATTAGTTTTTATTTTTGCTTTTATTCTCTTTTAGGACATAAATGGGGATATAGGCTCACATTCTGTCTTGTAAGCCATAATTTTAACAGTGATCTTACTGAAAACTTGTTGAACCTCATTTTGCAATCAAAATTGACTTCAATTTGCATGCTGGTGCAGAAGCTTATGCTAGGTAGGATTGCAACATTTATGGTCTCCAGATGGTAGCTGTTTTTACAGATGAAGGTCACATCTTTTTAGATCCGTTCTGTATCCATAGGCAAGTTGGTTGAGATTTGAGGCTGCTTTGAATCAGAATGAATATCTGAATGTTGGAACCTCAGCTTCCATGCAGGACAAGAGGATAAGGACTGAGAGGTACTAAGGATTCACCTACTGATCAACAGATTGGCCAATACCAGCAAGCACTTTTTCAACCAGAAAAGCCATACCTGTGGATGACAACTATTGGCAGGGGAAGGAAGTAATTTCCTGAGGAGAATACTGCCAAATCTAATCTCCCCAACAGGTATTGTGGAGATAAGCCCATTAACAACCTTCTGTTTCTGCTTCTCTTTGCATTATTTTTCTCTTTCAGAGATGCAAAGTTTAAAAAACATTACATCTCTTACAGATTATGTAGAGTTTTATGCCTATTTGTCTACTTACTTCCATTAGCAAGGGCAGAAAGAACTTTTTGTAAGTTATCGTATCATTAATCCTGAGCTCCTAGGCTCGATTTGACTATTGTGAATAGAGTCCCTTCCAGAATCTATTTGAAAGTTATTATATCAGCTTTCTGACACTGTGCACAACACCCAGTTGCATCCTCCCAGGTGGAACATGCAGCCTTACATCAGACAAAATCAAAGCCCAGGAGAAAATAGAGGCTGAAGAGAACAGAACAAGGCTGGATTCTCAGAAGTGGCTAATGATAAGAGGTGCCTAGAAGAAGATCTGGCTTTCTGCTAGCTTGGAATGCCTAACCTCTGAAGATCAGAAGCATTTAAGCTGTCTCAAACCTGAGCCAAAATCATCTTTTCTCTGGTGTTTGCTCACTGATTTTTCTCCTCTCTTTGGGCTGATGACTTCATTTGTCCCATAGGTCCTTTATCTGTGCATTTCCATATCCTGCCTCTACTCCTTTCATCTCGCCTCATTTCCTGAGGGAGCTAAACTACTTGGAATTCTTTTCTTTTTCCAAATTGAGAGTTCAAAGGATGGATTTTTGATTAACTATTCCTGATGAGTGGTTTCATTAAGTGAACAAAGGGGAAATTGTTTTAATAACCTTCTGTGTTGCTGAGGGGAGGGATAGTGATTTTGAGACCTCATGAGTAAAAGGGCAGCCTCCCACAATATTGAGAACTTCTCAGAACTGTAGTATGCTGTTTTCTGCAGAATGTTGTAGATGGTTTGGGCATGCTGCTACACCTCTGTCTGTTGAAATCAAAATGAGCTCCACCATGAAAGACAGTGGCCTTCCTTGTTCAGAGTGGAGATTGTCCCAGTATGGTCACAGTGGCTCACTAGAACTAGGACACATTCTCCACAGAGAAAGATCATAGACATAGAGCCCAAATCTCAGTGCATCTCAAGCCTCTGGGTTCATTAAAAGCATATTTGCACAAGTATTTGCATGCACTCTGACTATTTTGGGGTATTGTATATATTACTTGTAGAGCATCCAGTACAGTTCCTTCCAAGATAACTGGAGTATTGCCATTATGCACTGACCTGAACTGCCTCGATAAACAAGGTGGGACTTCCTAAAGCTGTCATGGCATTAGCCATGCCCTTGACAAAAGGCTTAGAATAAAAGGTAGTACCTACTCACTAACAGTCACTGGGTCAGGGTCCAGAATGCCTGCAAACCTCTCTGAGAAGCCGAAAAAAGGTCTGCTAATAATGGATTTTCCTGAGTTAACCTTTTATCTCGTCCTTTTCAAAATGCTGTCATCTAGCATGAGTTATATGACACAAGATCATTTTCCTAAAGTGGTTACAGTTTACACCAATCAGAATTAAGCTCTTTGTCTGGACTATCATTTTAGAACATGCTTTAACTGCACCTTCTGTACGATATAGCCTCTCAGGGAATCTTTCAGAGACACAATTCACTGCAGCAAATCCATCTTTTATGTGTAAGCATGCAAAAGGAAAACAGAAAAGTAATCAAGAATGAAGGCATCAGTTGCCCTTGAATATATCTGAATTATTTCTCTCAGGAGAAGGCAGAAAGACAGTGGTCGTAATCTTGCTGTAGCTTGTACAACACTTCCAACACTGATTAACACTTGTACACATGTTCTCCATAATATCAATGGAAATTCTATGTGGTTTCTGTGAAGTCTGAAACCCTCAGATGAAGAATTCATTGGGGGTTACCAGCTACAAGGAAACAACAGGTACCTCAACCGGCACTGCTTTCCAAACCAGCTTCAGCACAGGAATGCAACATGACTTTGGCAACAGCGCTGTGGTTTGCCTCTGAAGGGCATAGTATGGCATAGTATGAATCTGAACGTCTTTGGATCAAGCAAGGACTACTCTCTGGGCTTCCTGCATTTTACAGACGTCTTTAAGACATTGAAATTAGCATTAGGAGGCAGCACCAGCACAACAACCCCATTCCAGCAGTTTTTTCTAATGAGAACCTGGGCAGAGTTGAGCTGTTTTTCTCTGTGTCCCTGAGGTGTGATATCATTTCAAGTGGGAGACAAGCACCTTTCTGCTCCACCCCAGGGAGCATCCCAGCATGCAGAAGTGCTTGATGAGCTCTGGAGTCCAGCATGAAGGTGCTGACTGAATTAAGTCATCTCTGGGACTAGGCAGTGTGGAGAGCAAACACTGTACATCATCTTCTGAGAGGCCGGCTCCTGGCTTCAATTTAATCCCCTTTTTAGACCGTTTGAACCTTTGTGTCCTCATCCATAAAATGGATTCAGCAGCATTTTCCTGCCTCTTAAGACAGCTGGGTAAGCACACAAAGGTGTGTGCCTTAGCACTAATGAGCCCTTATGAATACTCTAAATGAGTACTGTCTAGATTAAATGTGATGGGGGCTTTCCTTTATTTTGCTGAAATTAACTGAATCACTAAGGTCACTTTTGAGGGGGTATCCCAGAGGAAACGTTTATGTTTTGTGGAGGAAACAGTGGGGCCAGAACCCATGCAAAGGTGCATGCATAAATATGCATAGCACAGTTCAACATTTTCAGCCTGGGGAACACAATTGTTTTGTTTCATTTTGGGATTTGTTATTTTATGGGGTTTTTTTTTTCCACAGCAAGAAGACATGAGTAGAGGCAGCTGCGTTAAGGAGAGTGCTGATGTCTCAGATCACTGTCTTTGGGCTCTGAACCCCAGAAGTGATGGAACAGCTCCCAGGCCTTTCAGTCCCTTTCTCATAGAAACAGAGTCAAACATGTTTCATACACAAATTATTTAATCCAAATCCATCGATTATTATGATACGTACTTAAAAACTTTGACTAGTGTGAAAAATGACAACATTTACTCTTTAACAGAACATTGCTATTGTACAGAAGAATGGACAAACATGAGTTTGAACTGCACACGTAAGAGCAGGCTATATCTGCTTGTCCTGAGGTACAGAGGAGCCATTCCTCTCATGCCTGCTTTGCTTTTTCCCCTTTATTCATGTGTGTATCCCTTCCTATGCTTGTGCCTGTTACTAATGGTTGATGCAATAAAATTTGTGGCAGGATCAGGAGGTGATAATTCTAAGCAAAAGAGGAATATCATGGTATACAATGGCTTTAGGTTACTACTTGGCACTTGAATCCAATGGGCTTCATTGCTTATAAATTGAAATAGAACAAAATGCTCTCTTTCCCTGGTTTTCTTTTCCAAGTGTTTGAAGTAGGATCTTTTGATGCATCCTTTGCTGTTTATCACAAGACCAGCTGCATAGCAGAAATATGTGAGATGTGCAAGGCAAAATGAAAAGATTGTCACTCTTTCTGGTTTGTCTCTTCCTATAGGCTTTCTCGGGTTCCCTCGCAGTGATACCAATTGTGTGATTATAGTGAGTATGTTTATGTCTATATGCTTAGTATTAATTTCCAAGATGAAGACTGTGATTTTATAGTGTATTATTTATAAATTTCCTGCTAGGCCTAATGCTTGCTTCATGAGAAATCACTGTTGAATATTTGAACTGAACATGTCTCATTCCACTTAACAACTTTCCACAACAACAACATTCCACTATCAGCATGCTGTCAACAGTAATGCTGAACCCACTTCACACCAGCATAAATTTTAAATGTCCCATTACTTTTACTAGAAAATTAGCCTTCCTTCTTGATAAATACCTTCCTAATACCTTGTACTGAGTGTGACAAGAGGTCAGGGTTTCTTTCACACAGTTGTATGTTATTCCACCACTGGCATTTTACTCTGGAAACTTTGGACTATTCTTGTTTTCAAGTCGGCAATTGGATCATATTTATTTAGGTCTGGCTGTGCAAATGTATTGATTTGTAGCCTGTTATTGTTTTGTGCCTTGTATTTATGTGGCTCTAATGGACTGAAAGTGTTTCAAAACTGAAAGGGATTAAAATATAGAGCTTTTTCTCTTAGCAAGTGTAGGGAATATTAACGACTTTAAATGTTTCAAAATGGGAATTTACAGCATATATATACTGCTATTTTAAAGCTAGAGATACTCTGCCATCCAGTAACTGAGTACAAAGCATACAGAGAAGAAACAATGAAGTTGGCAACACAAATCCTTGTCAAACGTGAGGAATGAGCTTTGAAACAAGCTCTGACTTTGCTTTAGTGTCACTTGCTTGGTCGAACAATATCACCCCCTAGCCAGACATCACCATATGGCCGGTGACAACTTTCCATTAAAGGCCTGTGGTGTTTATCATCTCCTTTTACATATGGATAAAAATAAGTTCGGTGATCTGCTCATTGCTTCTGAGAGGTGTTTGTTCTCCTTCTTTAGAAGACGTTTTTCCCTAGACTGTCACTCATCCTTGGTGTTTAAAGCTCCCAAGCCTGGTTTTAGTGGTTTGAACTGTTGTTCAGCCACTGCCAACACTAAAAGCTGGCTCAAGCCCACATTTTCATCAGTCCCTAGGTACTGAGGATGGCTTTTGGAGAAGCTGAGGGCTCAGCTCTTGACAGTGCTGAAAATGTCATTGTGCAGTTGACTCAAGCCCTGCATGTTCCTGCACCTGCTTTGGCTGCCCACTTATCCAAGGGGCTTTTTCAGAGCACGGCTACACAAATATGAATGTTGTGTCATGCGTCTCAGCTGCTGAGCAAGGCACCTACTGTGTTGCAACAGCGCCAGACACATTTACTAAGGAGTCCTGGCACCCTTAATGAATGAGGGAAAGGTGCTAATGATCCAATCACCCACTCATTCTTGAGATTGCTTAATCTTTATACAAGAAGTTTGATTATAGGAGTTACCATGTGTTTCAAGTTAACTTAATATGTTCTTATATGCATGGCTGGGCTTTCTTAGTAATCCTATACAGTGCATGGATCCAAGGCACCATTCAGTGGCTCCTTGCAAATCCCCACAAAGCAATTACCAGCCTTTCTACATATTCAGGAATTGTCAGTTTCAGGTGCAATTAAAGTAAAATTGCTTTCACTAGATACTTGGCTATGATGACTTTTGCTGGTCATAATTCTCCCTACATTTTGTTGTTTCTTCAGATAAAAATTATGTTTCTCTTGTGCCCTGAAATCTCAAGCTCATTTTTGACCCAAAGTATCCTCAGAGAGTTATAAAACTTGGATGATATAACTGCACATTACACAGTAATGAACATTGTGAGAATCAGGCCAGGAAGATGAAGACAAGAGGTATGAATTAATGTTTTAATAATCTTCCTCAGATTAGTAGAAGTCATACAGGCAGGGATCCCAGTAACTGCTGGTGAGCAATGCAACTCCTCCAGTACAGACTGATATTGCTTTATAACCCTCCAAGGAGATGATACTCTAAGGTCTGAAAGGACAGATGGTCACTCAGCTACCAACAAAGTTATGACCTTGTCCCAGCAGTATGATGCAACTATGTACTTTGGAGAGAGCTGCTATTTAAAGCGCCACAGCTTTTGTTGAAGATGCAGGAAGCTGATTAGTTTCTTTTTACTTCTATTTAACCCTAGGCTATTCTTTTTTACTGATTCACGGCATTCACTATTTTTATAATGGAAAGTCTAACACATACAACTGTGAATCATGCTACTTGGGTTCACAGTGGCATGACAGAATACTTGTTGGAGCAGTATCTCTGACTGCAGTCTGCTGGTGTTATCCTTCTCTAGTACAAGAGTCAACCAATATGAGACCTACAGAATGCCAGCCTCTCCACGCATACATATATGCTGTCAGTGAAGATCTGTGATTTCTCCATGCTGAAATAACCAAAAGAATAGTGCCTTGTTTTTGCATTTTAGAATACAAAGTATCTTCAAAGACAGTGCAAAGATTCAATTCTATTCTGAAAGTGGGAACCCCAAACACCACAGAACTGCATACTAGAGAAATGGGTTTACCCATTATAGACTAAAAAGCTGTCCTCTGGCAGGTGTAGGAATTTCCTGAATTATTCTTTGAACACAGCTTTTCTCTGGGGAAAACACTTTGTCTGGTTGCAAAGATTTTGTTCAGTGGTGGAGAACACAGTATAAATCTTGTTTACTTGTTCCTATGTTTACTTACCTACTCTGCTAAAAATGTCACATTTTTGTCTTCTGAACTGGTCTAGATTTAACATCCATCCATCCGTCCGTCCGTCTGTCCATCCATTCATCCACCTGTCCATCCATCCATCCACCCGTCCGTCCATCCATCCATCCATCTGTCCGTGCATTCATCCATCCATCCATCCATCCATCCATCCATCCATCCATCCATCCATCCATTCTTGTTAAAGCTTTGTCTATGGGATGGAAACATTTATATTTATTTTCTAATTTCTCTTCCTTGGCAGTGTTCAAGACAATGCATACTGGTTTTATGATGGGGTTGCACTGTTAAAAGATGTACAATTAGCTATGCTTTTCACAGATTCTTAGGATTATTCTTTTGGCTCTTCTAGGGGCCATCTTCAATTTTTCAGCACAGTCTGATGAGGTTTAATGAAAAGGGGCAATACTGACTCAGAAAGCTTCCTATCTATGACTTTCAAAACAGGTAACAAATCTTTCTTACATTCCATGCATGCTATACAAATATATATATATATATATATATACACTATACAAACACTGAAAAAGATTTAATCTTACATTTTAAAGTACCTGACTATGAGGTGGGTGTGATGTCACAGAAATGATAGCACTCAATGAAGCCTCAGTTGACTCGGTTCCTCCACTTGGGTACAGAGAATTTGGCTTCAGTACATTTGCAGTGGCTCTAGCAGATATATTCTTCTCAGCAAGTGTCACTGATGTCAGTAAACCAGAAAATAGGGAACAGGGGACAGTTAGTAGAGAAACTGTTACCACTGCGACCTTCTTTGTTTTCTTTAATATACCCTCTTTTTCAGAGTTACCTTCCAGTTCGTCAGCACTATTAGTCCAGCCTCTGGTTGATGAGTGTTTAAAAAGTCAGTTAACCACATCCAAGCTCCAAACAAGCATCTGGCACTGGTTGTTTAGATGTGTGTGTGAGTAATGACAAGCTACAGGAAAGCCAAGCCAGTATTCAGACATTAATTTTTGGCAATGGTATTTGCTGCGTTATTTCTCTTCTGTATTAACGGAAAGGATCTGGCTTTTGTTTTTTAACCTTGTTGTTTCAATGCCAGAACAGTAGAAATATTACACAAGTTAAAACAATAGCTCTTAAAAGATGTGATACCTTCTTTCATCGCCTGTTTAGTACAAAGCCTTGGTAGTGCCATTTCACATGAAGAACTGCAAAAGTCACAAGGTCCAGAAATACAATAACTCCAGCACTGAGAAAAAAGAGACTCGCTTTGTCTTTTTATTGACTATAAATGTGGTGAAAAAGGCCATCCCACATCCTCAGCTGTAACTAGTTAATTATTTTCTGTTGTTTTTGTAGATGTTTCTAACCAACATTAAGCAAAATGTACATTGTGGAACAAACCATCCATACAGTATATGCCATAATTACTGTTTAGCAATTTCACACTAGCAAAAATTTATTAAAACTTCACGACTCATTAATAGTAAGTGATCATAATCGCTTAATAGAAAAGGAAACTGAGCTAATGATAGAAGTGCTGATTAATGTTTTTGACCTTAAGATAGGAAGCCAAGTGAAATTAATGTCACTGGATGTTGAAAGTTAAGTTATTGTCAAGTGGAGATAGTCCATACCAATAAGAGAAACACCCCAACTGCACAAATTTTGTGTTCTCCATCAGAAAAGTATTCCTTTCCTGTACTGTGGCATTTTTAAGCCTTTCTGCTACATTTCAAGAAAGCACAAGATTGTCTCATTTATTATGAAAGTTGGTTTAAAAAAAGTTATCTATCTAAACACGCATATACATGCTCACTTCAGGAGGAAATCTCACAGCAATACTTATTACGCTAGTAAATTCATAGACTCATAGAACAGTTAGGTTGGACAGGACCTTAAGATCATCTATTATATGTAGCTATTTTTCTCTTCTTTGGTCAACATGATTTCTTTAATGAGCTCAGGTTTAATATTAGTCAAGGGAAGCACACAGTACAGCTCACCAGCCAGTTGCCTAATCACATATCAAATACTTGGGCACCACTGGACTTGACAGGATGACTGTTTCTATAGCCAGCTGTGTGCCTGGAAAGCGTCTCCCTTAGCTTCACATCTGGCTGCTTCTGGTGCCCAAGGGGCTGTAGCAAGTGGTGGCATTTCAGGCGCAGCAGGCAGTCTACTGCACTAAGAAGTCTTGTGACCAGCCTTGGGTCAGGTCAATGTGGCAGTGTACATCTGCGTAGACCCCAATGTGCAAGGGTTGCAATGTCTGAGGTAACATAGGTGCCAGGTTCTAAGATGAAAAAGTCTCCAGCTTCAGCAGTAAATACATGTTTTTTCACATGTGCTTCTCTCTTTCTTTGAAATGAGACATTGCTTTAAACCAGACCAACCAGGACATGCTGGATTTTAATAATGCCACAGCCCCATGGGCTACATTTAAGGAGGATGAAGGTTCTGGACCCTCTCACAAATTGGTCTGCTCCCATCCCATTGAAGATGTTGAGTGAAGATGTCTGATTTGACTTCTTAGCCTTTTCCTCAGGAAGGCAAACTTCCTTCTCTATATGCTAATTTAGGTTGCTAGCTCTCCAAACTTAGTTTGAATAATCTCCCTTAGATTATTCAACCTCCATGATGGGCAGAATGGGAGAAATTATTTCTTGCAAGTACAAGCAGAATTTGTCCAGAATCCTGGCTGTGACCTTTAAGTTCATTTGACATCAGTCAAAGTCACAGTGGGCAGGACAATCCCTTCCTAATAATGTCACTCAATATTTAGCCTACCTACATTTGTATTAATAATAAAGCCCACAGGCAGTGAGTTATGTGCAGCCATTGATCTGCTCAAAACAGCAACTGCAGTATTGACGAATATTGTTTTGGAGGCAAATAAAAGCTAAACTGTATTTACAGCCACCAGATTCTGACCTCTGATAAACTGGCAAATATCACTGCTCAGCCAGGTTAATGCTACCTCTGGGGCCTCTCCAATCCAGCATGAAGCCAGCAATGGATGGGTGATTTCTTTTTTAATTGTTGGTTTTGTGCTTATATCTCTGTGTGTGTGTGTGTGTGTGTGTGTGTGTGTGTGTACTTTGTGAGACACTGCTGCAACTGCCTCTCTTTAAGATTTTTGTGTTAATGTCCCTTTTGAAAGCAAAAGGGATGTGGCACACTTGCAAACCTAGAGATAAATACCATCTGTTTAGCCAGCCTCACAGAGAATGGTGGTGGAATGTTCTTTTTTTCAATATATGTGTATATATATACATATATAATAGCAATTCAGAGGCTTGAATGTCAGGTCCTTCAAAAGTAATTGGCTATCAGATTTTATGTTATAATGCCACAAAATATAAATGCTTTTTTTTTTATTAGAAAGTCTGAATTACACCTTTTACCTCAAAGCGACATATTTTCTAGCATCCTCTCTGGGTAAAAACAGCAACAACAACAAAAAACCCTTTCTGCACAATTATGTTGGAGCAACATTTCCCAGTCCCTGTTTTGGCTTGTTCCTGGCTGCTGCTCTGCAGTTTTCTGTAATTAATACAGATAAAATATTTGGCGATGCAGAATTAGGGAGCATAATTTGTGTTCAGGGCCAAAATACGCGTATCACCAAAACAACTGGGTTCACTGTCACCAAAAAATCATTTCAGGAAATCATCCTCCTGCCTCTGAATGTAAAACAGCAGGAAGCAGACAATACACAGACAGCTTTTGTTGCCAACACGCAGGAGCTGTGCAAGTGTTGGGGCTGGCCAATTGCTTGGACAGAGTGGTTTGGAGAGCTGTAGGAGAATGCTTGGAAAATAGTGAAGACCACCTTCCAAAACCCATGTCCTAGGCAGCTGAGATCCTCTACTGGTTTAATGGCACACTCTAAGACCACTCTTAATGGGAAGCTGGCCAATTTGCCCTGTCTAACATATTCATCATATGCCTGAAGATGTCAAACTGCTTTCTTCATCTGCTTATCAGGGTGTCATTTAAAATGCCTGTGCACAACTCAACCTATTTAACTGAAATGATTCGATAAATGTCATTAAAAGTAGATAATCTCACTTATTTGGGCATCGCCACTGAAACTCAGATTTCCTGGTGTGATGGGCATTGTTTACTTAACACCTAGCATCCAGGACACCAGAGAGAAAATGTCCTTATGAGGACACTGGTCCCGTCATGACAAGAGATTGATGCTATGAGGCATCATTCTTTATTAATCTCATAGTATATGCACGTGGATGAAAGGCAATGTGGCACAATGGCTTGTATCTGTGCACCTCCTAGGAAGACTCCTGGTACTACTTACCCAGCTGGCCTTTGTCCAGTAGAAGTAGCCCTTTTGCCATTATCTCTCAACCCAGATGGATATTGATGAAATTCACTATGTGTGAATAGTAACAATGAAAAGTAAAAAGAATAAAAATCAACAAACCCTAAAAGTCAGTCCCACAGACGACACACACTAAAGAACCCATCTGGTCATGCATAGCTGGCTGCTTAGTGGTGTCAAGCACAGCTTGGTTTAAACTGTCCCCAGAGAGGCTGCTGCTCAGCCAGCTTGTCACGGAGCTGTACCTCTTGAATGGAGGCTTCACTGCTGTCCCTCCCTCCATATTCTCCTCTTTCACAGCGCTGATGCTGTGGCAGCATAGAGACAAAGGGAAAGCAGGTAGAAGGAAAGCCTGATGTTAACTCATATTGTCAAACATTCTGATTGCTTTGTGCATCACAGTCCCCCACCCTGCATCTTTAAAATGGTTAAACACTTGGCAAACGGCACTGCAGGAGCTGAAATACCTGCAGCACTTATGCACAGGACCGTAATGGCAGCAAAGCAACTCCTAAATCCAAGCAACTTCAATAGGTGGCCCAGAAACTCCAGCTGAGCTGTTGGAAGCTCCCAGGTTCTGCTGCCTTCCCCTTCTACTTTCAAAATCACAGATCATCTGAGCAGCAAGCAATGCCAGGACAGCTAAACACACCATGCAACTCTAGCTCCTTCTGGGGGCTGCCAAAATGTGATGGTGAACATGTAGGATGGTGACCATGTAGGACAGTGACCTGCTGCTGTGTTAGTTGGGAAAGTATTTTCAGCCCTAAAAGAGCAGCCCTTTCATCTTGGATTTCCACCACTTCCACCTTTCCTTTTGCATCCTGCCACCAAAACTTATTTCCCCTTTCTGAGGCAACAGCAATTGAAACTGGCCTTAAAATGGTAGGAAGCTCCGGCTTGCCCTTTGCTGTGCAGCAGGTTTTTGGTGGGTGGCTGTGGTTGCTCTTTGCCCATAATATATTCATTTGTTAAGCCTCAATTCAAACATCAGTAAATGCTGAAATAATTTTCCTCGTTTCTAGTCATCAACACGAGCAACTGCATCATGAAAGCTTGTCTGTTTGTCCACCTTCCCTTTGCCCTTCCAGCACACTAGTAAAATATCCCCCTGCCTTTAAGACCCTTTTGTCTTTTAAGCCTTTGCAGCCCTTTTGCTTCCATTGTGTGAAAACAGGAGCAAGCCCTTTCTTCAAGCCCTTTCTTTCTGGCCTGGCAAGACGAAGGGGTGGGATGGGTGTGGAGGCGTGTTTGCGTGCCAGAGAGTGAACTAGCATGAATAGGGCCAGCTGGCCACTCTTGCGCCTGTCTTTCCATCATTTCCATCTGATGTTCCCTGCTCATTGTAATTTTGCAGGCCATATTCACTAACACAAAAAGACTAGGGAGCAAGCAAATGCAGAGATATTTAAAGGGCGAAGCTTTATTTCTTATTTTCTTAGATCATAGTGGGCTGTAAAACAACAGGAAACAATGAGACCAACCTTTAAGAAGCTTGCTTTCTTTTTTAGGCTTCCTTGTTTTTTTGGTATAAATCAAAACAGACCAAACCACTAGGAATTTTTTTTTTTCTCACAAAACCATGCTTTTTAATAAAAAAGAGAATAATGTTTATTGTGAGAGTCGTTTTCTGGATATGTACAATACTAATGCAGGACAATTATGCTAACAGAAAACGCTAAGCATCGTGAATTAACTTCCGAAGTGTGGACAGTCCGAAGAGCAAAGTCCTCAGATCAATGCCTAAGTAAGTCAACAGGAACAAGTGAACAGTGGTTTTATTTTTTTTTACAACAAATTACCAGCCATTATGACTGAAGACCTGACACATACATAATAACCTGCAGTGAGATGTACAGAAATCCATAAGACAACGTAGAATTTACACAGGAATGCAACTGGTTGTGTAAGAATTTTACTCCAGAAAATAGAAGTGTGTTCTAGACTGAGAGTTTTGGGAAAAAAGAAGTAAAAAAAAAAAAAAAAAAAAAAAAAAAAAAAAAGAGAAGAAAAAAGAAAAAGGAAAAAAAAGGCAAAAACAAAGCAGGAAAATACTAACATTGGATATCCTCAGTTCACAGTGAATGCCAGTCTTCCTGGGTCCAAAATGCTACCTGTTGCCTTTATCTGTGTCCTTTCTGCCTAACCTCAATTAATCCCTTTATCACTGCAGTGTAACAAAAATTACTTTTACTTGAGCCTTCCCCTGCTATTTCCTCTTTGCTGTAGCTCTTGTCAGCCTGCACTTTACACAGAAAGTGCAAACTCAGACATACCCTCAGGTGAAAGACATGCACACCTTCCCAGCATGAGCGGTACTAATTACAGCTAATCATTTCTGCACTAAGTAATGCTACACAAAACATTGTGCAAACCCTGTTAGGCAAACCTCAATAGCAATAATCTGGGGGAAGGGAAGAACACAAAGATTAATAATTGCCACCAGTTAAGTTTCCCATGTGCTGCAGTGTTTAGAAGCGATTTCTTACCCTGCCTGCCTTTTGGATTTTTACGGGGAGTTTTGTCTTATCCGGAAACAGTGGAGAGTACTGGGAAGAGGGAAAATGTTGATTTTATGCCTCATTTCTACTGTGACCTTCCCAGAGAGGAGGCAGTATAAAACTCAAGACCAAATTTCTGCTTTCCCTTTTTACTTTCACTTTTCCTTATAAACTGTGTGTGACTCGTCTCAGTCCAGATTGTGCACTCCTGGCTGGCAGATGCAAACCACTGCAAGGCTTTGTTCCACCTCTAACAATCCTTACAAACACTTCCTGAATTAACTTCTACTTAAGAATTCAAGTCTTTATCCCACCAGCATGCAGAGGGTATCATTACTAGTAATCAGGTTTGGGGGGGTGGCAAGGAGACCCTGTGCTCCCAGCTCAGCACAGTCCTGAGAGAACTGCTTCACCTCTCAAGAGGAACAATTCACAAAGTCAAAGTATGATTTCTGTGTCTTTTACCTAGTGGGACATACATTCTGCTTCTCAGCAGTGTGGTCTCTGCAGTATCTCCTTATAAAATAAATGGTAGCTCCCTAAACAGTAACTTTTGCATCTTCTGACTGTCTCGTATTTTTGACAAAAGCTTCTTTCTGTCACATATATCCTATTCCATAAACATTAGCGGGAAAGGACCACAATGTTTCAATTTTATTTTGAAAATTACTCCAGAGTTTCAGCAGGTTTGCTGGCTTCTGTGCTTGAAGGAGTTTACATCTCCCTGTGGTTCATTAATCTATAGGGTTTGGCTTTTGTACCTTTTAAGCTTCAACCTAAGGGCAAGTGTGGTGGTCAAAATCAACTCATTCTGCACAGACCACCTGAAGGGGTGGAGCTAGCAAGCCTGGCAGCTCGTAGCTCTGAAAAGGTTTATTAGTGTAGCCTAAACAAACTTCACACCAGCTGGAGTGGCCTGGGTGATGAAGTAGACACAAAGGCTAGGTACAGTACAGACCAGCTAGTGTCAGCATACCTCATGTTACCAGTGCATCAGTGGACAGCCAGAAGAATGCTGCTGCCTCTTGGTGCCCATTGTAGTACTGCTTTTATGCAATTTGCCAGTAAATATGGACTGATATTACTGACTGAGATGGACTCAGGTTACTGAGACTGCTGCTGAGAACTGGGTGGCATCAGTCAACCATTTTCAGCAATTTGGTGCTTTCAAAGAGATAGATTGATCAAATTATATCAGAATAGGGTAGAGCACGGGTGTATTTCAGACAAGAATAAAACAATAGAAGCAGCAGCATTTTTGCACTTACAAAAGCAGGACTTTGAATGTCAACTACTGTCAAAGCAATGTCCAACTGAAAGAGTCATGAGGAGCTTTGCATCACTGAGAGCAATGCTAGAAAACTGCTAGACATGAGCTGGTCAACACCGGAGTGCCATGACACAATCTCCAATTACTTATCTTTCTTTATCCATAACATCAGTTTGTAGAACGAGTGGTTTGAAGAATTCTGAAAAAAACCCATGGCCTCATTTACTAGAAGCTGAATCCCTCAAACTGCTCAGTTTCATAATGACTGAAGGTGCTGGGCAGGGGGTATTCAGTACTTTGGAGGAAGGAAGTCTTTAAGAGGTCAAGTATTGTGGTATTTTGGCAGGAGGAATCTGAAGATAATTGCCCTTAAATCTATGACTCATTTTCTCCTGTATTCTAGGAAATTCTCCTTTTGACACATTGAAGAGTAGTGCAAAAGAACCAAAGTGTGTTGGAATCACTACAAGCAGGGGGAAATGGGCAAAGGGGAACCCTTGCTGAAGTGAAATCATTTTTGGCTGCTGTAACCCAGGCAGCAATTAGCTCTAAGTGTCTGCATGGCAAAGTTCAGCTGCTGGCACCTGGCAAAGGTAAAACAGCAAAATCTGCAGCTGCTCTGTTTAAAAGTGCTCAGAGAACCTCAGTGTCTAGTCTAGATGGTACCAATTTATCATATCACAATCTATATTGATAAGAAATGCTACTGAGAAATTGGTTGACTCTGTGCTCTTTTAAACTTCAACTAATCTTTAGGCCACATCTTGAATTTGTTGCTCTGGCTTTTATGAATGATATGAATGAATAAAAGAGACAGATCATCTGAGTAGCAGTTGCAGGACTTGGCTCCTGACTATTGAGGTGACCATATCTAATATGAGTTTAATAAGTATAACCATCCCCTGAAGGCAAGCATACTCAGATGTAAGAGAACATGGAACAAGGGTGTATGAAAGTCAAGAGGATAATATTGAGTTAAAAATGGCAATTCACCACCCTTCCTGATTTTACCTTAAAAATGAACCCATCAAAATTCCCCAATTAAACTTCTTAATCTTAAAAAACCCAAAAACCAAAAAACAAAACCAAAATCCTTCTTATTGAGACTTTACCTATTTGACTGAAATTCCAACTGGAAAATACATTGGAAGTATTTAAATATTTCTAAAAGACTGTGAGAGCTTAGAAATTTTTAATCCTCACTCAGTACCAAGCTAGATTTTAAATTCCATCTGGGAAATAGCAACATCACGTTTTAACCTATTCGAACCTATCAAACAGTGCTAAACAGATAAAACTAGGAACTTGCAATTTCCTCCCCCCGAAAAAAGGTGCTGGTCATTCAGTAGAGACACATTCCTAATCACATTTTTCCCCCAGAAGTGAAGGCTGTAATTAAAAAAAACCCCAAAATCCAAAATAAAACCAACACTGGGGCAAATCTATAAAGTGGATTACAGTACAGTACAGAGAAAATGACCTTCTGAAGTTAAAGGGGAAGCTGCAATAGCCAGTAACTGAAATGTCATAGGAGGAACTTAGCTGGGAAGCAAAAGCAAATATTTAAAGATGTGAAATATTTAACAAGTCACTGGATTAATTTCTCTGTCAAGTTCACCAGAAGCAAATATATTTCTATTTGATGTCAGGGACAACAGGTACAGTCTGACTAACCTTATGGCAGTAAAACAACCTTGGGGGGCTCTTTAGCCTGGAAGAGTTTTAATGCAGAAGTCTCATCGGTGAACACATGTTTTTCAGTAAAGCAAATCAACCTTGGTGAAGACAAACAATTGCCCTTTATGAAAGGAAGTTTTAATTGCTGTACAAATAACTGCTTTTTCTTCCACCTTTTACTGCTTGCTCTGAAGAAGCTGCTGTTCTAGCAGAATTCGGCTCTTTTATTACAAGGTAAGTATGAGATACTCCTGTCACTTGACATACGCAAGATGTGTGTCCCTTCAGGGAGCTGTTCTGAGTTTTGCTCTTCTCCTTCACTGGTGTCTCACCATCTCTCCTTCATGGAAATATCCTCGTGATTAAGCCAACAATCACAAATTAAAATTAAGACTGAGATTTCAAGGTGATTCCTTCTCTTTTTATTTCACCTCCAGCCTAATTGCACAGGCTTAGCAAAAGTGTATGCTTTCATGTTTTCAGTCTACTGATTCAAACTGCAACATCCCTCAAGCAGCCTCATAAAAGGTTGAGTCCTAGAGGGACACAATTTCATTAAAAAAAAAAAAAAAAAGGCCAGAAATAGGTCTCCAGACAGTCTATCTATGCAATGCTTTGAAATGATTAAGAATTCCTGTTTCTCCTAATACTTCCTCATGACACAGTAGGAATGAAGCTGTTCAGTGTAAAGTGGCTGGTGGCCCCGTGAAGATGGATGGGCAGCTCTTGCTCAGTGCTTGGTACCTCCATTCTCTTTAAGTAGCAGGGATCCTGGGGAGCGCAGTCAGGAAAACAAGGGCTGCACTCCTCATTACTGACCAAGACACTCCTGCTGCCTGTTGGTGGATGTCACCACCTGCACGGGTTCACCTGCAGAGGAAAGCCTCAATTGCTCTTACTTTTGTTAATATCTGAAAGGTTCATCTTCGGTGCCTCTCTCATTGGACTAGCTTGTGCAGGCAATACCTATGTTAAATACCGCAAAGCCTTAGACATACATTTTAGTTCAGTCTGAATTTTGTCGTTGTGTGTACTACTAAAGAAACATAAACATAATAATCAAGGTTATTTAACATAGCAGAGTATACACACTCCTAATAATACTAATGACAATGATCCGTTATGTTAAATGAGAAAGATTATTTGTATATGTTTACGGTAGGCCACAATTTAATTTACACACAACGGAATTGGTTAAATTTACAATTTAAACAGGAGATCATCTGTATGTACATTCTGTATTTGGACAGTTCTTGTATTATTGTTATATTGATAGAAATGTATTCATATAGTAAGCTCAGCCGAAGCTTGTTCACTGAGCACTCAATATATGTTTTTTTAGTGACTGAATGGGGGAAAAAAAGGAACAATTTACATACTTCAGTAGTGCATGACTGCATTGACAAGGTCACCATGCTAAATTGACATCATCCACGCCACATCCATCTTCTAAAAATCCACCAATATTTGCACTGTGATGCCTGTATAATCCTCAGTAAGTGTCAGACTCTTAAGGTTTTTCTCCCTCTTGCCTGGTTAATAAGCAATTTATTTTTTTAATTAAGAATTCAGTGTGCTTTTAATTTACTTGGGGAAAAAAAAGCTTGAGTGCTCTGGGGTTCTTTTGTGGTAACATGGCTAGCCATATCAAACACCATTTCTTCCTCTGCTACATACATAATTGCATTTCCAAAGGTACCTCTCATTGAATCAGATAACTAGCAATTTCTTTTGTAATCAGACCCTAATTAGGTTGTTGTTTACAGTATAATTGATCAATAGCTTTTATTCTGGATCACACAGTGTCAAAGCTCTAATATTTGGTATTAAATGTAATAGAGATACTGTAATCAAACAAAAATATCTTCAGAAAGTATGCACTATATTGGGAGGTTATTAAAATTCCCGATACTGCTTAAAATGTTTAATGTGCTGAATACAAATGATATTTGAAAGAAAGCTTTGTGGATCAAAGATGGATTTAATAATTGTGATGTTTATTAATTTGTTTTGAAAATATTTTTAATTGGATAATGTCAGACTTTTGAATCAGAACCCTATGCTCATTAGCATTTCAATGGGTTATACTATCAACTCCTTTTGACATAAAAGAATTTGATTTATTTTTTAAATCATGAATCTCACAATCTTTTTTTTCTGTTGCCACTAGTTTTTAATATTTTGATTAGCTTCTTCAAGAAGAGCAACAGGAACCACATGGGCTTTGCTGGTAATGATATGCTATGTATCTCTTCTCTGAAAGCAGCTCTGCTGCCTTTGAAAGTGATTTGAAGTTTCTTATCAGCACAGAATTAAAGAGTAATATTGTCTAATTTGTTATGTTCAGTGGCACAGAGTATTGTAGGATTCTATCACATACACAGTGTTTTGAAACCTAAAGTATGTGGCCATAATCAAGAGTACATAAACAAATTTCAGAATTTATGGAAGTGTTTATTACTAGCTAAGGAAAAGCTCAAAAGATGAACTTGTCAATAGGTTTAATAATCTCTTAGTAAGATGTGTATTTTGCACACTCCCAAACTTCAGTTTATAAAACAGTAATATATAGTTGATAGTTGTATTGCAAATAACTGGTGTGGATGTTTCAGAGCAGAATGGGGCATAACTGTGTAAGTCCCAACGTAAATTGGTTAATTCAACATGATGAACTCCCTGCTTAGCGAAGTTATCTTCTAGTCTCAATAGAAACAACAACTGATTACTGTTGATCATTTAGGCATAACTGCTTGTAACAGTCAACAAGCCATCACAGTAAGATATAAAGACCTTAGGAGAAATGCTGTCTATTTGATGACATTTAAAGAATTCCTTCTAGGTACCACAAAAAATCATCATGAGCCAGCTTAGGCTGTCAGTGTCACTGAATGAAAACCCAAATGATCAAATCATGTATACCAGCAATATCGCTATCCAAACCATTAAAACAATTTATGGAACTGGTCTTGAAAACAGTTCATCATGTCAGCAATGCCAAGGCAGGGTGTGTGACGTTGCCTTGTAATTGGATCAACCATCCTATTGTGTTGATTTTAGCAGTCTAAGAAATAAAACACAGTTTACATGATATCCTAGTACCTCTTTCCCCTCTACAATGTTGTAATAAGAGAAGTAAGGTGTGAAGTTCCTGCAATTTTTTGCACTGACATTATCAGCTATGTATAAACAGATGATGCTGGTTTAGTAGAGCAAATAAATTTTGTGTCATTTTTTTTATTAAACAAACAATATAATAACTGGACTATATTATCACAATGGAAGCATAGAAGACCATAGACTATACAGCTGAAACCCTGTACCAAAATTTGTTTCTACCACCTGTCCTCAAATTTAAAGAAACATAACTTTATCGAGCTTTCACAATGGCTGCTTCTTGTTAATTTAAAGAATCTTCACCCTTGTTAAGGCTAGATGATTACAATTAAAAGATAAATGTACTGTTAGAAAGTTCTATGCCACACTCTATTTTTATGAGAATTTAACTGAAAGACATACATTATACCTGTATGTGAATTATAATGGCTTCGCAGCAGGAAACGCAGAATTACTTACAGTACGTAAACATTTAAAGAGGAAAATGCTAACACACTGAAAGAGTTTAACATCAGTAGCAATTTATCAAATGAAGACGTTTGAGAAAGTCCACTCTCTGGGAGAACATTCACCATTAGACAAAAGCCTCGCATTCTTGATGGTCTGAAGTTCAATCAATTTGAAAACCAAAACCATTCAATGAGCCAAATCTGAGGATCTTAAGAAAACTGCCATCCTCCTTCTCAGAGAAAAGCCAGAAGGAAAACAATTATTATGAAAATAATCCAACCGGGTTGCTTTACAGGCAAATTTACACACTGTCTCTTTAAAACACTGCATGCCCAAAAGCCTTTTTGGGTTTGGAATGTAGCACTGCACCAAGTACAAAGCCTCTAAATATCACAAGAAGCTTTTTTAGAGAGAGAAAGAAAGAAAATTCCAGCTGACTGCAACCGTTCTAGCAGGAGTGCCTCAGCTGAGCTCCCAGACCTGGAATTCCAGAGATACAACAGAGGACAGGAAACAGATAATATTTTTACATGTCCTTTTGTAACGCAGCTACAAGATGACTGATGAGCTTAGGAACAAACAGAGTGAGAGTGCAAGTGTCATCAGAGTGAGCTGTGTGCTTAGATAGAAGCTTGCAGGAAGAGCGAGCGAATTCTCCGATGATATGTGACTGGTGGAGACTCCCGCGGTGTTGTCTTTCCCGATAGCGTTCTGCAAGACACAACACCTTCCTTGGTCACCATTACACATTTTCATTGCAAGACAGTCAAAGCTACGTCATGAAATGAATCTTTTGTTTGTTCATGGCCCACCCTCCAATGTTACCTATGTATCACTGTCACAGATTCGAAGATGCAAAAAGCATAAGAACAGACATCAAAATGTCAGTGTTGAAAAGTTAAAGAATAAAAACACCAGTACAGCACAACCCAAGAAAAGAAGCATTAAAAGGTCCCTACTTTAGCAATGGTTCCATGTGTAAAACTTCACCTTGTTAAGTACAGCAAATATTTTAGCAATTTGCGTTATTATGCCAGTTTATTTTAACAAGTAAGTGCAGGACCCGCAGAGAAACTGCAACTTCTGCACAGTCAACAGAGCAACTTTGTTTGACAAGTTACTTCTGGATAACAATAAATAAAATTTAATCCAGGGGATCAGAAGAGTTTTCTAGCTTATGAAAATTTACATTCCTAGCCTTCTTCGGTACCAATAATCAAACAACGTGCATACGCAAGTACAGACTGGCAGATTATAATTATTTAAAGAAGGAGGTAAAGCAGGAGTATTTTTCATTGCTATGATCCTCAGTAAAAATAAAACCCTATCACATATGATCACAGAAGTAGATCAATTTAGATTAGAAGGGATCTCTTCATTAACTCCAACTTACTTAGACCCTGTCTACTCTGGATCTGAAAATCCCCAAGGATACAGCTTCTACAGAGGGGATAAACCTCCCCCATCCTGAAGAGGCAATGAGCCTCTCTAGGTACAAATTGTAAACACCCAGGGGACCAGATACAAAGAATGAGTACAGAGCATCAGTTTCCACATGAATGACTGTCTACAGAGTCAGGGAGGTATCCATGGATAAACTTCCATGCCATTCCTCTACTCTGATACCACTTGTTAGAAGTAATAGAGGCACTGGGGGAATTATCACAGTGTATTCTCATATACTGAACTGTGGGTAGATGCTTTTTTGGAACCTGTAACAGAGTATGGGATAAGACAGACCAGCAGTTCTTATGGTAAACTACAGTTACTAGGACCTTCTTGTGTAAGGTCTTTCAGCCAGCACAAAATGTCAACAGGTCTGTTAAACTTCACTGTTCCCTCACATATTAGGCTTCATTCTAGAATGTACAGGAAATTCTTAGTAGAATTTGAAGAATTAGGAATGGGCTACAGAATTGTCATTGTTTAGAAGAATGGGAAAATCTGGATTGGTGAAGGAGAACCTGAAATATATGGTCACATCCTTTTGAGGGCTTATGCCTGCGCAGCTGGTCTTGTTCCAATGCCGATGCTATGTGCTTCCACACAGTAGAAATTAATTTACGTACATCACTAATTACTAAGCTTCCTGAGAGACTCAGTACAAAGGATATGGACTGACAGACATGGAAACTGATGTAATGTTTACGTCTGAAAGGGGGCTTGGAGGTCAGCCTGAGCAGACTACTCAAACAGCACTGGGAGGTTCATGTCTCTTGGGGCTGCCAGTCTGTCTCCTGGTGTATGAGCATCACATCTCCTGATGTGAACATAATTTCATGCCCTATGTGGTCATTTGTTTTTAGCCACAGAATGATGTCCACTATATTTCTGTGTACCTGCTAAAAGCCGTACCAGCTTGTGTTCTTGTGGATTATTAACTAAGTGTACTTGTCAGATGCAATGTTAATTACTATGGGATTTGCCTAAATGTGTACTATACTGCTATTATCTAAAGTCAGCAGTAGCCACTTTGAGCCCATCTCCAGATTCCTGAGTAAGAAATAACAATGCTAAGACTTTAGTGAGAGGTAAGCCCATTATAATCTTAACAGACTTTGAACATTTTATATTATGGGGAGACACCTGAAATATACAGGATCCACACTTACCTCATTAAGACAGAGCTCTGTATCTACAGATTCATTGGATTTCCGCTTCTTCTGTGCCTACGAACAAATGCGAGATTTATTCTCTGTATAATTTTTACATACAGTGGCACAAAACAATTAGATGAATTGCCTGGGTTGTCATACTCCCATAATTTTGACAGATTTGCACATGATTAGCAAATAAACTCTCCAAATGTAACCGCATGTTTTCCAATAACATTCACATTCTGATCTGAATTTACAACAAAACTTCAATCAGTCAGCTAAGGGTACTTAGTAATTACAATGATGAGTGCCACCAGCTGCAGCGAACATGCTATGTTCTGAGGCCCCTTAAAAATGGCACTGGGTGTTCATGAGAAGAAATGAAATATGACAGTTAATAACAACCATAATACAACTGCATATTACCAACAAATATATCATACACCTCAGTTTTAGGAATACACAGCACAGTATTTTATCCTTAATGATTATTGCAATTTTTCCAGGTATTACTATGAAAACAGATATAATTTCAATATATTGCATGGCTGCTACAGAGTCTCTTTTAGAAAGTTACAATAAGAATATTTAATGTCTTTTAACATATATACCTGTAAGTCAGATTGAGCTGCTTGTTTACATTGAATTCACTGATTACTGTAGATGGAATATAATTAAATGCAGGAATATTTTACACGATCAAAAACTGAAAAATGAATCTGCTGTATCTTCAGCCATGTCTTATGATGAGCATCCATCTGTTGCTATTACAGTGTGCTTTCCACACTGACTTGTGTAAGAAACATTTCTGGTAGCAGCATCAGGCAAAATGAAAGCAATAGTGTGCACTCCGTCAAGCATCATAAGGCGTTTAATATCTCCATTGTTGAAGTGAACATGATTGTGCTAGGAGTTTTCTGCTTTTCTACAATAGCAATAGGAGTCCCCATCGTGCTGAAGGTATTTTCAATGAATTGTACTGTGGTGGATTTAAGTACTTCAATGATTTTCAATATAATTTCTTTCTTTGTATATTCCAGAAACACACATCACTCTTTTACAGGAGCTACCGATATTAAATGTACAATCAAGTCTTATAACAGAAAACTTTGATTTACACAATGAAACTACTGACTGCTTTGGGCACATCTGATACTTCCACCTGGACTCGCAATTTACTTCCTGTAAAAAAAATTAGGCTCTGCTCTCACTGTGTTGCATTCATTTTACACTGCAGAATCCCACTGGTGTTGGCAGAGATGGACTGGACTAATGCTGACGTGAGAAAGTGCTGAACATTCTGATTTTATACCGTCAAAAATTCATTTCCAAGCACAGCTATTTCATTTTATATCTGAGAGCCATCGGTGCTGCCTATGGACACAAAACAGTCTTTGACCTAATTACTGATTTTAGAATCCAGATGAAGGAACTGAACTTCTCATTAGGAAGTGCACTCTGCTTTTCATGACACTTTAATAAATAAATATATTAGAGACAACTGGAAAACTAAAACAGCTGGGATTTAAAAGAAAGACAGCTTGGTATTTAAAAAGAAAGGCATGGTAAAAATGCTTACTGTATATGTGTTCAGAGTTTTCAAATATATGACAAAATAATAGCTCAATTAATTAATAAACACCCTCTGTGAAATCTCTCTCTTACATACCCTTTGTTCTAATTAGTACACTAAAGTGATTACGGCAAGCATAAATCTAACTATCCAAATGGAAAGAGAAATGCCTGGAATACATTTGCTACAACATGAAGCAAGACAGTGAAGCCTTCATTTGCAGTGGTGATGGTAGTATTCAAGAGGTTAGGATTATTTTTAATGGTAACTGTGTAGACTTCAACTCCTGGTTGGCTCCAGGGAATGGGTAAAGGAGAAACTGGATTTCAATCCTGATTTTCTTATATCCAAAACACCCATATTACATTGAATTGGAATGTGAGGCTTCAGCTGCACTCAGGTTCAGAGCATCAGATCTTGACAGTGTAAACTGTAAGGACTGTACAAGCCTCATATTTCTTAGTTTGTCATTCAGAGCTAAGTTTCTAGTCCACATAAGCATCTGCCTACTGGAAACATTGTGTTTTGCTGCTTACTCGTGATATGAATTCACAACACTGTGCTAACTATAAGTCTACACTTCGTATTAGTCTCAACACCAAAGTCAGAATTTATGTTCCTTCTGTACTGTGCTTCTCAAATGAGAAAAGACGAAAATATCATTATTTTGTCTATATGCAGTAAAATTTTTCTTTACTTCATTCAGCCTGATATACAATAGAGTGCAGCAGCTAAAACATCTTTACCTTTGGGAAAAGTATTTTAAGGGTAAAATCAACAGCTGAAAACAAAAGGAACATAGAAAAAGCTTTTCAATAATTTTGATCAATATTCCCTAGCATTAATTTGGAACGTAATGCTTCTCTGTATCCATATACATATTGCAGTCATGCTAACATCAACAAACCTATTCACATGCATCCTCCTTCATAAAGTTCTTTCTTAGAAGTGAAAAGTAATTTTAATAATCAGGCAGGCTTTCCTCTTCTCAAAACAGAAAGGACAGCATCTTCCATTTAAAGATACAGCAAAAATGCAACCTCCTTCCATGGGGAAGGTGAAGGGAAAGAAAAAACTATCAGTTTGAGAATGAGATGAGACATTGCATGCCAAGTTTCAAATTGGAAGAGTACATTTTTACTGTTGAGTTATAAACCTGTAAAAATGGGTTATAATGGAAATGCTGGCATAGGCTGCACTACTGTAATACAACAGTGCATCACGAAATCATAAATAATAGTAAAAGAACCAAAACAAACCCAAAAAACTACATATTGAAGAAAGGGCTATAGAAAGTGCATGTCCTTTAAAAACAGGCTAAGGGGGAAAATCTTCTGTCCCACTCTTTGGCAGAAAAGACTACATGTAGCAGAACGGCTGGGCAGGGCTGGGCTTATAAAAATAACAACTAAATAAAAAGTGAAAGAAAAGCAGCTTAAAATGACTGGTTAAGCAGATGGAAAGAGGTATGAGATCTTTCCCACTGAGGTAAAATAGCATTTGCTAATGATTTATATGCTCAGCTGTGACATGCCTCTGACTGTAAAACAAAGGGACATAAGACAGGTTGACAGCCACCCTGGCTTTGCAGGGAACTATAATTCAGTAACGTGGGCTACTCTGATAAAGCTGCCCCATACTGCCTACAACCTTGCACTGACTTAAGCTTTTATATTCTGTAAAAATGAACACCTGCTTTTACAGAGAATCTGATCACTGAAGTGGCACAAGCAACAGAATATATTTAGAGATAATCACATTCATACACCTCCTCCTGAGCTTCAGCATCCTGTCCAGTAGTCACACAAGGTTCTTTTGGTCTTCGCAACCTTTAGCATTTAATATTCAAACTAAACTGCTTAGTTCAAGGACTGGTAGAGAAACCAACTGCATGCTCAGAAAATAAAAAACTCTCATGATCAAAAGCAAAATTTCACTTATTTCTTTCCTAGAAAGAAGGGTGAATAAGGATCAGAAGAGGAGCTAGTGGTTTTCTGAAAGGAGAAAGGATGATTGCTTATAGAGACATTTTTCCTTCTGTGGACCTTCTGAGGGCTCTGTGGGCCTTCATGTTTCCTTCTAATCCCTTCTAATTTCCTTCTAATGCCCCTAGATGAGTTCAGTCGTATGTCCTTGCTCACACCTAACCTAGTCTTCTCTTGCCCTGCACCTAATAAACATCACGAGATCCTCCCAAACCTAGTAACTCTGCTTCTCATCCCGCAAATCCCTCTACCTACATCCTTCGCAGACACCGTAGCTCTGAGCTCATTCGAGAAATGCTATCTTGCAACCATGCATCTAGCTTTTACAAATCAAAGCACTACATGGTTAATAAATGCATTAAACACTGCGCTGGTATCTCACGAGTCAGTTCATACATTTATGGTTTGTATTTTCACACCTCTGCTACAGCCTGCAAACCTATGTTACTCACAGCAAGGAAAAGGTCTGACTGGGAATGGCTGCAAACAGAGTTGAGCTTTAATTTGGGGGGGGGGGGGGGAGGGGGAGGGGGGAAGGAGAAGCACATAAAGGGAAGTGAATGCATTGGACCTGAATGTAAACAGGTTCAGAATAAGCATCTAGACTCAGAAACCAGTCCCTTGCTGTTAGCTACACACTCTGGGCCTCACATGCTTTATGGAACATATAGCTTAGACATTACAGTGAGAGGCAACAGGATTATCATTACGATAAGTATCTGTTTTTTCAGCTAAGTTTAATGAGTGCCTTTGTCCTCTCCTGAGTTAGTTATGCCTGTATTAACAAGCCTTTCTAAAGAGGCACATCTTCCAGAATACATCTTTCAAATGACCATGGTTCTGAAGCAGCTGTAACAAATGAGGGTGCTTGTTCTTTTTGTTCCTCTTGTGTTGATTAAAGAGATTTACTACGCATCTAACCTGTTTTTCCAAGAGCAAGACACAAACAATAAGCAGAGAAATATAAAGACTGTAAAAATGCAATCAGATTAACTCTTCTGCACTCACTAAGCAGTAGCAGCATCCATCACAACTGTCAACAGTATTTTCTTCTTTGCACAGTAGTACTACGGCATGCTGGAGTATAAATTACTTTCAACAGGGAAGATAAGCAAAGTGCGGGTCAGAGACACAGGCCACTAAAACAAGGATCCAATTCAGCACAGAGCAATTTTGAAACCCATAGCATACAGCCAGGGTGCAAAGCTATTTAAGCCATAAAAACAATCAGCTTTTCACAGTCCTGTAACAAAGAAGTCAGATCTTTTCTGCTGCTTTTTTCTTTTTTTTTTTTCCTCTGCTGAATCAGCCCTCAAGACACAAGCTTGGGGTAGGAAATTATCAGTCGTTGTTCTGCATAAAAGCACTACAGTCCTGTCATCCCACTCTGTAGAGTGAGGAAAGTATCTTTTACAAACAAGTATTACCAAGACACTGCTTGCACTATTCTCCAAAGCCACGTAGGTAACACCTAGCATAGTAAGAATCAAATCACAAGTGTTTTAGCTAGGAGACATTAAATAAAGCAAACCAGTTAGCCCCTTGTGCCCAAACATGCACTGGGGAAACGCACACTGAGTTTTATAGTGAACTGCAATAAACTGTTATCAGCCAGTCCTGTCAGATCCCATCACCTCCCAGCCCTAAACTCTGTTCACCATAGCTTTGTACCTGTCCTAAAATTACACAGCTTGTCCCCAGTCTCGTATAGGGGTCTTGTCTGGATTTCTCCCCACAATGTTGCCTCAGCTGGGCAGGGTGGTGGATCATAGGCAGAACTGAGTGCTACAGGATGCCCTGACTGCTTTTGGGACCATCCATCCTTGGGTTTCCCAGTCCAAGCATTCAGAAATCACAAGTAAGATCCCACTCAAAACCACCACACAGCTGCTCAATAGGCAGCGCTGTGAAGTGACAGATCTACCTAGCTCACCTTCACAAAGCTCTGGCTCTCTTAAGGGAACACACATGACATTTTAAAAGCTCCACATTAATAGGATCTTGCTGGTTTTGAGTACTTCAGCGTGAGAAAGAAACAGAGGGCAATCTCAAAGTAGGGAGGTCCGTTTCCTGGTCAGGAAAGTGAAAAAGGGATGGTGGATCTTAGAATCATAGAATCATAGAATAGTTAGGGTTGGAAAGGACCTCAAGATCATCTAGTTCCAACCTCCCTGCCATGGACAGGGACACCTCACACTAAACCATCCCACACAAGGCTTCATCCAACCTGGCCTTGAACACCGCCAGGGATGGAGCGTTCACAACTTCCCTGGGCAACCCATTCCAGTGCCTCACCACCCTAACAGGAAAGAATTTCCTCCTTATATCCAATCTAAACTTCCCCTGTTTAAGTTTTAACCCGTTACCCCTTGTCCTGTCACTGCAGTCCCTGACGAAGAGTCCCTCCCCAGCATCCCTATAGGCCCCCTCCAGATACTGGAAGGCTGCTATGAGGTCTCCATGCAGCCTTCTCTTCTCCAGGCTGAACAGCCCCAACTTCCTCAGCCTGTCTTCATACGGGAGGTGCTCCAGTCCCCTGATCATCCTCGTGGCCCTCCTCTGGACTTGTTCCAACAGTTCCATGTCCTTTTTATGTTGAGGACACCAGAACTGCACACAATGCTCCAGGTGAGGTCTCACAAGAGCAGAGTAGAGGGGCAGGATCACCTCCTTTGACCTGTTGGTCACACTCCTTTTGATGCATCTTCTGAGATGTTTCCATGCATTCCTTCAGAAGGAAATGGACTTGAAAAGAAGTCTCAACCCCAGGGCAGCCCACAGGAATCTTCTGGGGAGAGTAGCTGAGACATACGTCCATGTTCTGCTACAGCTTCCCAGCTCCTTAATCAGTGAAGGAGCACTGCCGAGTCTTCTGGGCAGACCAGGTCTCTTTCCTGGACTACTGAGTAATAATGGACCAAATTAGCTCTGGTCTAACAGCCACTGCAGACTCTTGTGCTCCTTGATGGCTGCAGATGGAAACACACTTAGCAGCAGATACTGGTTCAGACATCTAAGAAACACACCTAAGAGCTGATGAAGTCTGATATGAATAGAACAAAACTTCCCTTCTCTTCGATCTTGTAACTGTAAGAATATTTGACTAGAGGGGGACAAGCTGTAGTAATCCTCCCAAAAGGGGCAGGAAAGAGTGTGGATAGAAGGAAAGATGACCCGTACCTTATGAACTATTGCTGGACCATTCCCAGATCCTTACGTTAATAAACGTGAGACCTAATTAAGCCCTGTCTCTCACTGCACTTATATGGCTGGGACAACATGGCACGAAACCTTCCTCACAGCAACCTTACAGGTTTTATGAAGAACAGATGCTATCAGCAACACCAAACTGATCAAAAGCTTACAAGGAGCAGACACACACGTCTTCAAATATTTATTTCAAGCAATTAGTCTCCCAGCGAGCACAGCACAAAATATGACACCCAGCCAAGACAACTGAACTGACTGACTTACCTTTCATGGCAGCACAGTAACTCGTTAACAATTTTGTTTTCGTGTTCAGTCGTTCGTTTATCTGAGGAGAATTAATTTCCCTGCTCCCAGATTCTCGCTTCCTATTTTTAGGGGATATTATGCAATTCTCCTAATATGGTCCTTTTTATGGATTTGCCTCGAGCAAATATTTTTGCATGAAGAAGGGCAGAGGAGAAAACAGAATACCAAAAAGCATAGACAGAATACGTTTTATTAGGTTAATATCTCAATGGCTTATGCTGCCTAGGGTATTTTTTTTGGCTTTTTTTCTAGTTATAAAACTGAAGAGCCATGTAATCCAAAATCGAGTTGTTTGGGATTTTATTATTAAAACACATTTCCCTAGTGATTCACTACAGCTATCAAACTAGCGCCACAATGAGCAGTTACAGGTAGCATCTGGCTGTTGTGCAGGGAACAGCATCTAAAGCAAAGCAGCATGAACACAAAGCCATTACAACCCCAGTGAAATGACATACTCAGCCTTTAATTTTGAACAAAGGTAAGCCATTGAAGAACTACAGATCCCACAACACTTCCCTAGGCTGGATTGTGTGCCCTTGCGTGTCCGAATATGCAAACAAAGTTGTTCTGTTTGGCAGGAGGTGAAGTACCCACCTCCCCTATTAGACTGGGCTCTCTGGTGCACTGGAGTGTGGTGTAAACACTCCTGAGCAGCTGTCAGCCATGGCTACTAGGGGACTAAAACCAGCTCAGCCAGAACTGCACTGTGCTAATGATCCTTGAAAAGAGGCACCACACTAATGCAGCTACAGTGCTCCTACATGGCATCTCACACCTCCAGGTGTGCCCTGGCAGGTACTTGCTGGCTGAAGTCTGGCTGTGATGCGCTTCCCTCTGCTAGGAGCATGCACTAAGCCTGTTACTCGCAGGTGAGCTTTCCATCACACTGAACAGATGACAGGACAGTGTGTGACTGGGACTCCCTGCTAAGAAAAACTTGGGAACTTCCCAAGCCAAGGCAGACTTGGGAGGAGAGAGCTCAGTAGGGATGCTCACCACATCGTTGAGCCTCATGAAACATCCAGCTCTGAACTGTCAGTATGTGGAAGAGATTAAGTAAATCAGGTCAGGCGTTGTCTTCACACTCAGGCAGCAGGACCAGGGATGCTGTCCTCTGGTCCTGCAGCTGGAAGGGAACATCAAGGCAAGCTTGCTTGAGCACCAGCCTGCATGAGGCCTGACTGCTGAGCCCTATAGGAAGCTTCCATTCCTGCTATGCCAACCTTAAGCAACTGATATTATTGCTGGTTTCTTGAGCACTGGGTTCACGCATAAATACTAAAAGGGAAGGGAGGAGAATGATCAGGAATATCTGCTTTTGGTTAAGTGATTAAAAATATTCAAGACCTTTATTAACCATATGTGTGCGTTGTGAGTACTGGCTTGGTTATGCACAGAAAGAAAACACAGAAAGCCTTAAAAGGGTTTCAAAACCACCTCAGATAACAAGTGATTTTGCTGCAATTACAAAGGCAAAAGCAAAGGCTACAGACATTGAGGTAACCTTGGACAGAAAGAAAGAAAGAAAAAACTAAGCACTTATTTGAGCACGCACCATAGAGCTATACCCTCCCCTCCTCAGTTTTGTTTAGACGTTTCAAGCCCAATGTATTAGTTTCCTCACATCTGTAGTTATGTGGCTATGCCTGTACCCAAGTCCCATTAAATCATGACTTAGAGACTAGGTTTTTTTTTTTTCTTTTAAATCAATTCAATCTCAAACAGCTGTGATTTACAGTAATTGGTGAATTTTGCAGTTTTGGCACAATCAGAAGTGCCACTGAAATAAAAATTTAAAGCATTTTTCTCCCTGTTCCTCTAATCCTGCATCTGAGTTCTGCAGGTGCACACATGTACGCTCAGAACTGGCACGGACGACACTTTAGTGAACTGGCTGCAGTACTTGCCTCAGTATCTGTGTTCCTTTGTAGCACTGAAAATACCATTCAGAATAATGCAAATTTACCAAGGTGAGTCTACAAGAAATGAGGGTATAGTATCCTGTAATTTTGACAGGCAGTTATTTCCTAAAAATTCAGCCAGAGCCACACACGTAACATGAAAAAATTCACCCACACAGTTAATGTACTGGCAAAGTTCAAAGTCACTGAACACAGGACTTTTTAAACACAAAAACGTAAGACAACTTCAACTGTAAGCAGAGCTGTTAGCTGCTTCTATAAAAATCTAGCTTTGTTTTCATTAGAATATATGCCTTTATACTTTTGTAGAAAGGTATTTAAATTCACTGCTAGTATTCCTGAGTAATAAATCCTGACAGCATTCTAATTTCTAAACATGAATTAAAATAATACAGTTTTGATTGCTGGTATTTTATTTTCTACAATAAACATACATTTCAAAAGACTTAAATCATGACTGACAAACAAATAAACATCAAGTTGGTCTTGTCCACAGATCTCCATTAGCTCAGTTAGACCTTGGTTTGTCCTGTCAGCTTTCTAAATGTTATTAAAAGGCCCTTGCAGTATGCATCTTAAAACTCAATAATTCTAAGAGACTTTGATGTAGCACCCTACATTCATTCTTCCCCTGATGAAGTGAGTGAAGGTGAGAAAAACCATCTCTTCTCAAAAATATGAGGAGTGACATCCTAACACTAATTCTCTTTAATGGCCTATACTATAGTGGACTATACTTTAATGGATTATATTACAGTGGCCTTCCTCATATCCATTATTAACACATGAACGATGCTCTCGCTCACAACAGTTACACTGTAGTTAATGAAGCTATTCAAATAAGCAGAGAAACTCTCATGTAAAAGGAGCCTGCAGAATCACGACCTTAATAGAAAGGTGCCACACCAACTGGAATTCTGCCACTGGTGAGGCAGCAGCAACTGAAGATGAAAAGTAACTTCCTAGTATCATCTGCATACATGGCCTCAAATTTGAGCTCAGTAAGAAGTACTGAGAAATTTATTCTATCACTGAAATAATTTATTAGACACAAAAAGTATTGTGAATGTTAGATGTTTAACAATTACAACCCTATTAAAACAAATTTGAGCCTTTAATAACCAGATTATGCAAATAATTAGCAGATTATGCAAAACTGTAATCACAGCGTATGATCCTGCTTTATCACATAAATAATTCACAGGACAAAAGGCTTACATTTATGTTTACATTTGATAAGTCTGAAAATACAAATAGATGAATGCTAATAATGCAAGTAATGGAGATCAACAGGGTCACTTTGTGTATAGTTTGTAAGGTTTCCATAATAAACTGGAAGAAGCTTTTGCAGATTTATTGTGGCTAGTTTGCCTACTTTTTGAAGTATTATGTTGTGACAGACTGGGTAGTTCAAGACATTATTTATGGGACATAAAGCCTTATATTCCGAGGCAGCTTTTTTAATCTAGCTCAGGTCAATACTGACAACAGCTGTGTAGTATTTTTTAAATGAGGAGGTGGTTCTGGAGGACTTCCTCTCTTAAGGGGGCAGGTTCAATGTACAAAATTGGCACTAATTTGCACCTCGGGCAGTGTGCTTCATCAGAGACTGAGGAGTTAATGGGATATAGACTTAAAATATCGCAAAGCACCCAGGATGTTTCCCCATGCCCTTCATTTCCCTTTCTGTGGGATGAGCTGCTCTGTTAGAAAGGGACAGTCCTCCTGTATCCTTACATGTAGTTCTACTGCAAACCCCACAAGCAAAATCTTGAAGGTGCCCTAAGCTACCAAATTTTAACATCCTTTAGTGGGACTCAAGGGAGAGATTAGAAGGTTTCACCTAGGAAAACATCTTGAGAGTGCTATCTGTAGAGAATCTTGATTGATGATGGTTGGCAGCAATATTTCTCTGAGTGCATAACTGTTTTATTCATAGTTCTGTACTGAGCTGAGGCAAGTAGAAAACAGAGGGTGAGGGGTGAGGAGAGCAAGTGAGGGGAGTTTTTTGTGAGCTACCTATTCAGATGCATCTAATACTCGCAAGCATCAGCTTTGTCTTACTAGTATGTTTCAGCGCCTATGCATTGCCATCAAGTTTACAGAAAGCATTAAAAAAAAAAAAAAACCCACATCTGGGTGTGTGTCAACTACAGCAACAATACGGCTTCTTGTATCACTCATACCTCCAGACCAGTGGGTGGAAAATCAGACCTAAGACAGCATTAGTAGAGATGAGGCATGAGTGTAAGCAGACTGTGCCTGTGTATTAACATACATGTATTGTATATACAGGCTGCATATGTACACCAGCACTGATACTGCACTAGCGTACTGAGCTCTCTCTTCCAGTAATAAGTGAATTTAAAGGCTTTAAGAGATGCCATGTTCAGTGGCCAAGATGGGATTAGCCTCTCCAGTATTTGAGAACTGCATCCTTGAAAGGGATCTGGGATATTATCATGCTGCTCACGCTCAGTGACCTCTTGAACAGCATGGGACATCGCACTTCTGACATGCTGTGCATGGATGAACATAATTGCACTACAACAGGCTTTGTACATAACAAAGGGCAGCAGATGATAAGGACTTGAAGAGCACATGAGCAGATGTGTCTCACTGGCTTGGAGATTATTTGGAACTGCAGCTTTGCCAGTTGCTCTCTTTAAATGTTCATGAAACACCAGAGTCCAGTACTCTGTTACACTGACATGAGCCAGCATGACTTGTGATTTAGGGGCTGTCCCTGTGATTTGGACTCAGGATGACCAGTTCAGCTCCCAAAAAGAACAGCTCTCTCACTAAGGCCGGTGATCAAAGAGTTGTTGCTACTAAATATGACATTGTATCTGAGCCATCAGTTTGAAGGTGAAAAGCCTCTGCTTAATTAATGATTCCTAAAGTATCCTCATTAAGCTGTTCTCTGGGTTTAGAACAGGTGTGTTTTTTATCTAAACCTGTGCAGTTGTATCTATAACAATTTGAATTTCCCATCTGCAAATAACCCTGACTGAATCCTCAGGAATAATCAGGAAATCTTAATCAAAATTAATAGGGGTTAGGCCAACTCTTGATGAGAATATGATTCTGCAAATAGCTGCAAGAATTTGTCAAACTGAGTTCAAAATCAGTATGCAAAAAGGGACAATTTTTCCTTCTGAATTCGCATTTGACTTCTGAAATTGTATACAGGCAGTTAGTTCCCTGCAGGAACAGATCTGTACATTTGCCCTCAGAACCACATAATTACATTACATATGTGATTGAAGCGTGCAGGATGGCATACTGAGATAGAACTCAATATAGAATGGTCTTCAAGAATTTAACTTGGATACATGGAACTGTTAACACACTCTTTTTTTTCCAGAGGAGGGCAAGCCATTGTAAAAATCATACTAAACACTGTTAATCAGAAAAGTTCTGATCAAACCACCCTTTCACATTTGTGCAGACACAAATTTAGGAATGGATTTTCACAGATATTTATAACTGCTTGGCTTTCAAACGTGCACTCTTAATTTACGTGCCCACTTATCCAACTCTCTGCACAAATTAGGTACTTAACGACTGCAGGTAGCTACTTAGATCCTACCTGCTACATGTCTTACCTGCCATGTGCATAATAAATCTGAAAGCACGCATTTCAAATCTGAGCATGAATTCAGTACATCCAAACGTTTATGTGTGTGCTTATGCATATCTAGCCTTGAATTAGAGGCAACTTGAGGCTTCGGAAAATGTCAATCATCTGGAAAAATAAAGTAGTACCACGTAATGAAGTATTTAGTAAATTACTGCCCTGAATACCTAATTCTGTTTTAAGAAAGACATGAGGGAGGATAATCCTGTAATTCTTTAGGACACATACTGAGTGCAACTATGAAAATATATCCTGCATTATGCACACCAGTCAGTCTGTTTACCTGTGGTTCATGGAAAGAGCTAAGCATGCAGGAGGACTTAACCTGAAGTGGGATTATTAGGCCAAGTCCACTCATTAGAACTACAATCTGGTGTGAAATAGGCCATCCTCCAAAGTACAGACTAAAATAAACATTTTGAACTCCTGCTGATTTCAAAGGCAGGGAATTCTAATTGGTGACAGTATCTCATGGTCAGGAACTCAACAGCAAGTCGAAAAATACTGTAGAGTAGATGGTTTGAGTGTAACATAGATATCTATTATTCAGGTAAGACAGCTGATTAGGAGTTATAGAGACAAAAAGTAAGTAGGAGATAAAGGGTGTGATTTATTCCAGTTTTGGTTACTAATGTACTTTGAAGGCTGGAAGTAAAATGAGCAGACAGGTTAAAAGCAGAACAAGAATATATTTCTGTTCAGCTGTTTTGTTATCATTAATTTTATTTTTCTTATTAAGAGTACAGGCTAACTAATTTGGCTAATAACTGTGTTCATTTTCTGTCCTGTGAACTTGGTTTGACTCCTTGAAAAATGTAGGCATGCTTTGGGAAAGGTTCCACATTTTAGCTCTTCAGCAGTATCCTATTCTTGCTGCTATGCTGCCTTGTCACCAATGTATGATTTAGAATGATTACTTATTATTGTATTCTAATTTTCATTGGGCTTTTCTTTATTTCATTTGCTGCTGGTAACAAGGTAGATACTATTTCTACAAAATCTTCTTTATTATTACTGAAATGCTTTTGATCATTTCTGCCACACAGTAACTGTGAGCCTGGGTAATTTATTTTTTAAGAATATTAGTTTATGGGCTATGTAGAAATATGAAAGAATGATGCAATATATATATATATATATATAGGGAGTAACTGATAATTACAATGTACACTTAAGGATAATTGCAATGTACACAACTGTGGAGTTATTCCACTTTAGAAGTGTATAAACAAAAGCAGAATTTGATTAGGTTGTGTGATTGCCTCTTTAGACTCAAATGACTTTATATGCATAAACATACTTCATATACTTGGGTTTGCTGTTGGCAGAGGAAGGCAATGTATCCTCTTTAATCAAGGATTAGGAAGCAGGGTTGACGCAGAGTCATTTACCAAATCAGAATACTACTCCAGTCTCTTAATTGCACCCTAGTATGGCCATGACCCTTAGTCCCTTCTCCCTTCCCTGCTGTATCTGTAAAGACAGCCAAGACAGTGATGGCATGGTGACTCCTCCTGTAATGGACGGGCTCAGCATCCTCCTGCTCAGTCTTGTGCAGCCTCTTTTTGATCCCTGAATCTGCATTTAGCCATTACATCATTAGAGAGAATATATAAAAATGTATAGTGATAAATTTCATGCCAGAATAGGCCCATAAGGCAGTTGCGTGCCAAAAGATTAGCAACCAGATCTGCAAGAAGGAGGAAAAAAAGGAAAAAAAGAAGATAAAATAGATGGGGGGAACAGAAATGAAAATATTCTAATAAAGACTAATGGTTAACTGGAAGTGAGGTTTCAGATACAGTGGAGATATGCCTGTAAATTGAGACTAACAGTCTAACAATTCATATCACATAAATAGGCAGAACTAGTCTTGGTTATCATTTCCCTAAGGGGAACTTTCCTTCATGATATTATAGTATTATTTCTTGAATTTCTATTATTTCCAGTAGGAATGGTTTATAAGAGTACAGGAAGTTTAAAAAGTGTTTAAAAAGAATCTTCGTGATTAGAGCTGCTATCTGTGTAGAGTTTTGGGAATCTATCTCCATAAAGGAGTGTGATTTTCTTTGATGGTCCTGCAGAGATGTTTAGACCTCCAGAGGAAAGGTTACATTTATGTGCCAGGGAAAGTAATGTTGCCATGAGACTAAGTGTAAGAGGAAAAGCAAAGCTGCCACATCCACTTCCACATGTGTAAAAGGAGAGAATATGGTAAAAGCCTTCAGGCCAATTTTCATCCAGTGGGTAACATCAGGTTATCCTTTCTATTTTTCTGAGCACTGGAGTACTCACATTCATACACCTTCCTCAAATGCTTTAACTCTACGACATTCTCCCTAATGATTCAGTGAGAACCAGCAATGAAACACTTGAAACTACGAAGAAATAGACAAACATGTGCACAAGGTTCCTGAGGCTCCTGGAGAGCTCTATTTGTCTGTTAACTACTCACAACCTATCACAACAGGGCAGCAGCTTCCGCATACCACCCAGTTCTTATGTTCCTTAAAATTATTTTGGACTGAAAATAAATCAGACAGCTGTGAAGATAAGACACTGAACTTTATTGACACCTTACTGTAGCAGTAGAAAAAATGTTATCAACCACTTGTCCCAGAGAACAGCAGAGGTTTGGTGTGCCCTAGGAAATAGATGGCTAATCTATGCAAACAACCTGTTGATCATTAAGAACACATTGTGGTTTAAACCCAGCTGGTAACTCAGCACCACACAGCTGCTTGCTCGCTCCCCCCTTTTACCACTGTGGGTGGGATGGGGAGGACAGTCAGATGAATGTAAATCCCACAGGTTAAGATAAGAACACTCCAGTAAGTAAAGTACAATATAATACTACTACTACAAATAAAAATAAGGGAAATAAAAAGGGGGAGATTATAAAAACCAAAAGGGGAAAGGTAATCAAACAGTAAACAAAAGTGATGCACAATACAATTGTTCACCACCCAGCGATTGATATCCAGCCTGTCCATGAGCAGTGACTGGTCCCTTCTGGATAACTCCTCCCAGTTTATATACTGGGTATGACGTGCTGTGGTATGAAATACCCCCTTTGGCTAGTTCAGGTCAGGTGTGCTGTCTCTGCTCCCTCCCAGCTTCCCGTGCGCCTCCTCACTGGCAGAGCATGAGAGACTGAAAAGTCCTTGACCAGGGTTAGTGCTGCTGAGCAACAACTAAAATATCAGTGTGTTATCAGCATTATTCTCAGACTAAAGCCAAAACACAGCACTGCACCAGCCACTGGAAAAAAAATCAACTCTGTCCAAGCTGAAACCAGAACGGAGCCACAAAATGTCCCAAAGTGTCTGCAACAAGCAGACTGTAAGAGCAAAAATGGTGACAGCATATCAGAAAATTATAGTGCCATTTGAATGCAGTAGTCACCCTTGAGCTTTTCTCTACCCACTTATGTATCCAAGAACTCATAATACTGGGGAACAAAGATTTTGGGAAAAGACTCTGGGGTGGGCAGCACCAACAGCCCTGCTCCAGGATCTGGGACCATCTCTCCAGCTGCTGGGGATTTCAAGGAGCAACAAACCTCACAACCCTGCACCAGGACTGTGCACAATGAATCAGGGTCCTTCTCCACCAGTGAGCCTTCTCCCCCATGGAACAAAGACGTGTAACAACTTCCTATGCTGCTCCCCCGACTTCTCACCCCCCTCTGTACCATCCCCCCACAAGATGGAGAAATCATGCAATTCATAAAAATGTGCTCATGTGTGATTAACACGCTTCGCTATCCAAAATTCTTTAGCTTCCACATTGTCATTTGTCTTAAACTGTCACACTGTGAAACAAAAACATCAATACCTGCTTCAATAACTGTGTAAAAAAGTACATTTCAATTATAGAAGTCTTGTGAAATTATTTTCCTTGCCTAGCAAATAACAATTCTTTCTAAAAATGGCATAATTGATAAAGAAAGATTTTATCTGTTAGATTTTGATCTATTCTGGCAACTGCTGAGCTATTTTCATACTTCAGACAGAAACATCTCTGTACTAACAACTCTATCAATTAACTGAGACAGTACCAAGCCTTTTACTTTGGTTTTCTTCTCGTATCTCTGTGGACATACTTTTTGAGGATAACACAGCGCATTAACATAGTTTATAATAGTAAAATATTTATTGTTTCCAGAGCACTCAAATACACTATGTGGTTTTCAGAATAAAGGCTATGAGGTGATATCTTAGCTTCACTGAAGTTAACTGTAATTCATTGTGTTTTTAAGGTCAGGAGTACCTTTTCACTATGAGCCTGTGGAATAGCTTGTATGATGGGATTCTGGTATATAAGTAGGACTCCTACAAGCTATTCCAGTTAAAATAAAGAAGTGCTAATGATTGCAAGAATTCTATTCTTGTCCTCCATTCCATTAGAAACCTGGTGGCACAATTGCTTTTGCCTGCACTTGCTTTGCAGCAGGGTCAGCCTGGCATAGCCAGAGTTACTTTCACTTGAACAAGTATAAATGGAAGCAGAGTCATGGCTAAAACCTAATATTTACTAACAGCAAACAATATGTCTTAAACAAAGCACTTTGTCAAGTCCCATAAATGTACAATATGTTATGAACTACACTTCCAAAGACAGTATGATTAAACATCCACCATCGCAATGCAACGACCTAGAATTTTTATTAGGAGTAGTTATGCCTTCAAATTAAATTATAATACTGCATTTTATGGCTGTTTTTTGCAGGCTATAGCGATCTGTTTTAAAAGGGAAATACATGATGGACTACTTATTTGATTGAAAGCTAAAGTTGGATGACATTAGGAATACCTTTAATATGATGAAGAACCACATAAAGTAATAACACAGGCTATGAATAGTTTGATTTGGCTTACCTGATGCTATCCAATTTTCTGATTCTGGCTTATTCTACCACTTTGTACTTTTGTGGGTATTCCCACAAAAGGATATTGATGTGAAATGTAGAAACAACTGTAGCTTAGGGGAACACTGCAAACGCTACATCTGCTTTTAGTAGCAATAACTTGCAAAATTCTTTCTGAGGATAAGAACTATAATCTGTCCACAGAAATTTCCATTTTCTGTAAAGGCGTGTAGCACACTTTAATAAAGTTGTATTTTTGTAAGCTGTTAAATAGGTTTTTAGTAACCTCATCCTCATTTTCAATTGAACAATTATTAAACTATTAAACAAAATTGCATGATTCCTAAAACTGTAGTCTGGAGTTTTACAGTCTGCTATAAAGCACAGTATTATTATAATAGACTAAAGATGCTCAGACTATTAAAACTTTTTTTTTAAATGAACTGTAAAATATTTTATCATTGATGAAATAATTCTAAATTATTCTGCTCTCCAGCAATGTACATGCAACAGTATTTTGGTATAACGAAAAGCATGCTAATAAAAAATATTATATAAACTGTAATTCTAATATACAAAATAAACCATTTTGCTGGCTTTCAGTAACAGAAGTTTATCATACCTGAGTTCCAACATTAAAAATGGTTTGTCAGAGTACTGATCATTAAATGTAAGGTCCATTGTCACAAAGAGCTCCACAAGGCAAAGAAACTGAATGTTTACCAGTGTACATCTGTGTAGCTCTGATAATAACAATAGGGATGTGCTGACTTACATTGTCAGAGAGTTTTAGCCTGTATTTTACTCTACAAATCATGACTGATCTTGCAAGGGGGCCCGATGTTCAACTAAGAAGTTCAACCAAGGCTGGTAAATGAGAACAATTTTCTACTGATTACTGATGGCTGATGTCTCATAGCAACGCTGACACTAATATGATACATCTAAGCCTATAGGATATGATACTTGGCTACATCCTCAAACTATTCCTCTGATGTTCAAAAGAGAGGCAAACGACTCTGTACTTAGAAATTAATCAGATCTATTAACCAGATCTTTAGCTTCAGCAGCATTCCAACAAGCTTGAAAATTATCCATCTTGTGTGGTCCTGAAATTCTTTGGCAAAGACAGTGAAGAACCCAAGTGTAGCCTTGCTCTGAGTGGGTGCAGTCTAGATCATACCACTAGTACATATGTACTCATATGCTCATTGCAAAGCAGACTTTCAGCACTGAGATCATTGTTTGCACAGTAATGCAGATGTACTGCTGACCACTTTCCTGCCTATGGACAGCAGGATTGCCATCCAGACTGAAAACCCAAACCTGTCCCTCTCTCATGGGGACCTCACCTTCTCTGGTTCTATCTGAAAGACGCAAGAATCATGCAGTAAATGAATACAGCCTCAGTGAAACATATATATCCCCATTTTTTGAGGACCCACTCCAGCATGGTGCTGAAGCAAACAAGGATTAACTTCACTGAAATCAACATCAAAGAAATCAGTGGACAAAGCAGTGTCCTTTTCGGTAAAATACAGCATTTTCTTCAGTGCTCTCCAAATGAGACGTTTAAGACTAAAGATGAAACTTCAAATTATCCCTGAATGTCAGACTTTTACCTGAACATGCAAGGCACACAAGACCTCTTTAGGTACAACAGAATGGCTACTGAAGCAAATTAAAGGTCTTGCTTTTTCAGGAGAAAAGCTGCCAATAAGTGTTCTCTAAATCACTTGTACCAGCAGGCTGACCCCATTATGTCAGGTCATCCTGGAAATATAGGAGGTTAATTTAAATCTTTTCATACAAAACATAGTCAATACTATAATTTATTTTTTATCATTATTTTTTATTTTGTTCTGGCACAGCATGGTGAGTTTTATATTTCTGTCCATCTTTTGCCTCACACTATAACTTTCTGCGTAGTAGCAATGCCCAGAGGAAGAGATCCAAGTACGACTACTCCCAAGGGACAAAGCAGGCAGAGCATCTGGAAGGAGAGTGCTTGTTTTTCACATAACAAAAAAGTAACAGAAAGATCACAGGCTGTGTGAAGAGATGGGGGAAGGAGGGTGTCAGGCACTTGGGCAAGTTAATACAGGTGCTCAGTGGATACATCAAGTTCTCTTTGCCTCTATTCCAGGGTACCATCTCAGCAGATGTACTATCCCCTCATCAAAAGCACACCTACATGCTGCCTGTGTTTCCGGCTTATATTCACCCACCACTCAATTACCTGTCCACAAAGCTCCACACCTGCTGTGTCTTGATCCTCAGAACATCACACCGAAGCTTTTAACCCTCTCCAAACACCTACACAGTGCTTTATAATAATAAGATTTAGCATATGGGAAGCTACATTAAATAATTATAGACAGTACTTCAAACATCAGATTAGAAGATCCACACACAGCACTGAAGGCTTTGCAAAAGATAGATTTACAAGTGAAAATCACAGTCATTCCCAGTCTCTGAGTCATGTTTTAAGTCTTGGTCTCCTCAGAGAACTGTGAGCCCTGGTTTTGTCCTAAGACTTGCCATATTAGATATGTTTGTAAAACTCCAAGTTTATGTAAAATTACATTAATTTGTGGAATAACAGCACGCAATATGGCCCATGTCTGTTCTAAACACTCACTAGTCTTATATGCAAATAGAGAGAATTGCCGTATATAAGTGTCTAGGTTTCACTTTTCCTCCTTGTTCCCCACAAAAATGTTTGAGCTCTTTAATCCCCATCTCATATTTTTTTAAACTTTGCTGCTGAGAGTACAATAACATTCACATACTGGACTCTATTGAAAAGTGCTTGCCTGTAGTCTGAAGGGTCATGTATCCCAATTACGTGTGTCCACTGCTTACACTTCTTCAAAAGCACAAAGACCTTAAATTCCCTCTGAATGCTGAACCAAGGTTAACTAGAGCAAGACATTTATAATAAATGTGGGCGAACAAAGTATAGAACTAGCCAGGGAGTTGAATGATTTCAGAGCAGAAATTTAGACTTAAATATCCTTAACCATCTTAACTCCTATCATCTCTGTCTTGTGCAAAATGCCCCTGAAATATTACAGCAAACCCAGTACGAAAGTCTTAAATTTCTATTTATCTCTGCTGACAATGTAGTAACAACTGGTCTAATCTACTCTAATCTATCACTTGAAGTTTATTTCATTATCATCTTTCAGCTCCATGCATGTCCTAAATGCAGAAGCAGCATTTTTCTTGAAGAATACATGGTGTGAGTACACATCCAAACTCATTCTTTTGCCCCTTTCAAATAAGCCAACATGACAGCTCAAGAAGCGGTGATAGAATGTGAGACTGAAAGACCATAACGATTTCTTGACTGGCGTACTGAGCACAAGCCACGTTCGAGAATGAAGGATAAACAAATATGTCAGTTCAACAGAAAACATTAAGAGTAAAGCTATCAGAAAAAAAGATAGGAATGGCAATTACTTAATAAAATCTGCCTTCACAAGGAGCATGCTGTCGGCATTCATCTTCCTTTTTGTTCATAGCACTTAATAAATTATTTTATGTGGTTCTAAGGATCCTTTGCAAGATGCCAAACCCTTCAAAAAATACCTGAATTTAGCATTTTATATAAAAATAAGCACTACATACTCTCTCTGTTAGACAAACTGTCGAAAACCAGTTCTACAAAAAAGTTTCTAGGATGCTTGAAAAAGTGAAGCATCTTCGTGGCAAAGATGGAATACTGATTTAATTTAGGAATAGAAAGAGTGTATTACACAAATCCATGCATCTATAACATAATAGATAACATAATCTATAACATAAAATAAGCATATATCAGAAATCAACATTTCTCCATATCAATATGAAATAAGAAGATACCCCCATGAGAAAAGAACTGGAAATTCTTGTATCAATGGCAGGTGGAAATGAAGAACAATTTCTAAACTGCACCACTGAAAAGAAAATTATGGTTTTGTTTCAATTTTTTTTTTGTCCAAACCTACAACAAGTATTGAAAATATTGAGCACAGGGAAACAAAGAGTAACAAAACAAAGCAAATAGTATCGCATATTTTGTTTAAGCATTCACAATCCTTCCCAGTTTTGCACGGGTGCAGGAGAACAAGGCACAGCAACAAAACCATTAGTGGATTCTTGCTTTTCATACAACCATTTTGAACAAGTCAGAGAAAAATGCATCAAAAATTGCTCAGCCAGTGACACTCTTGGCAGATTGGGTTAGTAGTGCCCTGTATTTTACAGCCCCAGGAGGTTAGTATTTGTTCATTTCTATGGCAATTTATACTGATCAATCACTTCCTATTCTTTCTTCCTTCACTGTGTTTTTAAACCCACTAACTAGGATGTGCAGCCTTGTAGCATCCCAGTGATCATTTCCTTTTCCCCTCTCTGCCATTGTCTTTTTGTGCTCAGACTAATGCTTTTAATTCTACTTTTCACTGTTTTGGCTATATTGCTTTTTTGAAACCTTTCAGCTCAACTGCTAAGCACATAACAAAGCCCTTCAGATTACTTCTGGTCGCACTAGTTCATGTTTTGAGAATACTACAAAGGCATATTTTTCATGGGAGGAGAGCCTCGGAATGAATACCCTTCTCCAAGTGTGATATGAAGGCTCCAGTTCCTTTGTAAAATTTGCATTGAGTTTTAAGTCTCACATGCAAAGTGGCACCATACTGTCCAACAAACAGGCTTCCTTTTAAAAAAGTGTGGGCTCGTTTTGGCTCTATTTGTAAGTTTTTTTTTTTTTTACGAATGCATTAAAATAGAAGAGCTTTGCTCTTCATGTTTCAGTTCTGACACAAGGAAGTAGCGAGCACCAGAATCTTGAGCTTCACAGGAATGAAACTGCTTGATTCCCATAACTTCAGTGACCTTTTAGTGCAGACTTACCTACAGTTTTTACAAAACAGCAGAGATCATTTATTTAAAGCAAGCTCTTTTCCCGACAGACATTTACTTCTTGTGTTGAATATAGCAGGGGTACACTGGAAGTCGTAACATAGCTTTAAACCAGTGCTGATAAACTCACGTTGGATGGAACTTCAAAATGCCAAAATAACATGAGTAAAGACAGGGAATAATGTTATTAATTTTCAAAACACTGGGAAAGCTATTCAGGGTTGACGAACATTTGCAAATCGAACTGAATCCAATGGGATTTTTGATCACTTGTCATTTCTTCAGCTCATTATTTATTAGCTGTACTTTGGTAGCATCTGGAGGCCTTACTCTACAGGGGACTGCACAAACATTGAAGGAAAATGTGATCTCTCCCATAAAACAACTTCTGAATATAACATGAAGTGAATTAATAATATCCCATCAAGGTCTTGCTTTAAATGCAAGATATTCTAGGTCTCAGGTTTAAAAGGTTACATTTCTTCTCGCATATTCTATTTGTATAGAAATATATGCCTACATCTATCTCCTTCTCATCAGTAACTTACAAAGCTTAACTAATAATGAATGCACAGGTATGAAAAAAAGAATTAAACCAGAAAGACCTGAACTTGACACCATCTACCATTAACCCACTATGCTTTGTGACTCTTTAATGCCTCTGAAAAATGTCAATTCGTATGCGATTGCCAATTCAAAATAAAGGTAGAAACTAGAAAAGGATGAAGGTGAGAAATTCGTGCCGGAAAAATTTAGAAGCAAAATACATTTCTGAGGAATACAAACAGTCCATTTTAGTGAACATGGAAAGCATGATACAGTTTAATATGATGAATACAAAATCTATTTTTTGTAAGTGAAATACTAATGCCGCAGTGTGGAAGAGTGTGGGAATCTGGAAAATCAGTATCTTAATATAGATGAGACCTTAAACATGGACACTCATTTGTGTCACAGATTCTCCTTCTGTAAAGACAAAAATAAACAGGGCAAGCTGATCTATCTCTGACCTAATTTTGCATTTAAACTACCAGTAGGTTTTATAACCCCTGATTCTAATCTGGCCAAAGAATGTTTTCAGCTTACATTTCCTGTTGCCTCTTTCCTGCCTTCATTTTGCAGTTGTTTCCTGCTGAAGTTCAACTTTCTAAAAGCTGCATATACTGCCTTAAATCCAGAATCAAAGATGCACCATGAATAGCCACTGAAGTCTCAAAGAAAATCGCTACAGCCATTGGCCAAAATCACATCACAACCTTGACCCCAGTTCAGGAAAGCACTGATTCAAAACAGCTTTGTCCAGCTTCTTCACCATGTAGTTTGCAGCACCACATATTCTCTAATACCCAGACCTACTCAGCCAAAAAAACTCTTAAGTTTACTGCCAATAAAGTAAGAAAGAAGGCAGCAGGACATGCTAGCTGACATTAAGAGCTCCCTCTGAATTTGTATTACTCAGGGGATTAATTTAATCTGACATATCCTGGCAGTGTTTGGAGAGTGCCACATTCATATCCAAACCTGAGATAACAAATTAAATACTAGGCCCTGTTTCTGAGCCAGAGAGGCAATAAAGTCCATTTTGAAATACTTGTGTTTCCGACTCAAAGTAAGTGTTTCTGATAATTTACGATATATCCGCCTTGTAACTACACCATGGGAATAAACAAATATTCCAGTTTAAGCAGACATCTATTTATGCGGCAGCTTTGTACATATATCCATGAAAAACTTTCATTTATGCACCGCACCAAGTACAAGACTCCCTTACCTGCAGGTTTGCACATGCTGGTGAATCGTTGTGGGTGGGTATTTCATTGTTGGTGGTCTCTGAACCTGTGTTTTTAAGTCTGGAAGCTGTTGTAGTTGTGGCTGTAGTGGTCTGTACTGGTAAGACTGGCTGCCACACATTCACATCAGTACCATTGCCGAAGGCCTGAATTGCGTTTTCTGTAGAAATAAATTACAGGCAATTTTCCATTTCTAAACAAATGGTAGAAAGAAGAACTGACTTTTTACATTACTATTACATTGAAAAATGTGTATTTATAGAAACTCAATTTTTATGCTGAGGAATGTGTCTTAATTTTGAACATAGCAGAAGCAAACTGAGAGTCTGGGGTTGCATAATTATGTGGTGCAAACTCTTCTTTGTAATGTTCCCAGTAATTCTTGACAGAAGCTCTAGGAAAGCCTCAAAAATTTACTTTAAAGGTTTAAAATACAGTTTGAACATTTTAGCTTAAGTCAGGCAGGTGATATTACATAGCAAATTAAAAACAGAGAGCTGGCAAAATATTAGTTTATTTCTACAGCTTGCTACAGTAAAACTAATATGCCTAAAACTATGAAATTGTTTAAGACTATCTTTTCCTCGCAGTTTTCAATCAAAATCTGCATAATTAGGTGAGGGAAGCAAGCCCGAACTAAAACTTCAGAATATAAAAGTTAAAAAGCTTATCACAGTTTCAAGGGATTAAAGAGTGTGTTTATGGCAAGAGTAAATTGGTTGGGGTTTTTCATAAACAAATAGGAAAAAAAAATTAATCAGGTCTTTGGGGATTCAACATGGATTTAGGGATTTCTTATTTCAGATTCTTTATACAAGAAATCAAACAATTTCACTGGGGACTAATACGTGGAAGTTATTAATACTTCTTCTCTGTGGTATTCATTGCCTTATAAGAACTAAATGTGAATTATTTTATGAAAAAAGATGCATTTTATTGTAATATTGGTTCTTAGAACTCCAACATGCAAAGGGAAGAATTTGTAAAAGGCACCACAATCATCTGGGTTGATGGAGTCAAAGTCAGAAGAATGGAACAATAGTTTTCTTTGTTTTACCTGAATAAGCAATATATAAAGCAATAGTTTCCTGTGATTTCTTAAATTAACAGTAACTCTTTGTTCCCATTTTTGCAGGAAGGATCACAGAAATACATGAAATCGTTCCAGTTTTGTAAGGAAAATAAGTTATCTTTAATCAGTTCACAGAATCATACTCCATGGTTGTTATGAGTCTGTCCCCATCGTTCTTATAACTCCCCTTTAAGTACTGAAAGGCCACAATAAGGTCTCCCTGGAACCTTCTTTCAGGTTGAACAACCCCAACCCTCTCACAGGAGAAGTGTTGCATCCCTCCTTATATTTTCATAACATTTTGAACATATAAACTGTATCTGAAATATGTATTTTTATATGTATTTCAAGTATGTTTCAAAAAACTTCATAAGAGTAAGGAGGTGCTTGAAATGTCTAACTGCTCTAGCAAAGTTCCCTTCAATAATTTTTATTAACTAACTCACTGCTTTATGCTTTTCCTCCCACTTAGCAATTCTTTTTACCTCAGTATAAGGCAGGTGCAAACAAATCCTTTGCACAGATAGGTATATATACTCAATCCAATTCAGTTCAGCAGGAATACTAGAGTATGTAACTGAATGTCAGGGCATTCGCTTTCAGAACAGCTAAAATAAAGTCTTAAGATGGATTTCCAGAATTGGAACTGAAGAGGCAGTAACCAACAAACTTGCATAATCCAATAAAGAGAATAAAATTTTGTGCAAGCAAGGTAATACACAACCCCAAATCTTAGGGTGGCATAGATCTTATTTGGAGCCTATTAATTTGGATTTTTTAGCTTTCTTGAGACTGGGCCAATTTCACAGTTCTGCTATAAACCCATATGCTGCAGGACAATGCTGAGTTAAACTTTATCTAATACATGCAAAAAGAAAACAATGTAATGTTTGTCTTTTTTAGAACTGATTACTAAAAGACTGGAATTTTAATTTGTATTTTCACACCCACCTTTTGAAATCAAAACTTCCACTCTATTTTCAACTTAACAGCTGTTGCAAAAGGCTTTTCAAGGCTACAGTGGAACTCTAGGCAAGTGCATACAGAGGTTCAAGAAAGACCAGGATTTCAGGTGTGTATGTGGGACATGGTAAACTCAGTTTGATATCCCAGGCTCCACACCACACGTAGTATGTACATGACCTTAGATCTCCTGCTTCCTGAGTCACCTAGACGTCCGGATACAGCCTCTCCTATTCAACTTTGCATAAATAACCCAAATCACTAGTTTATTTTCCATTTTGAAGGGGAAGTATACTTAAGCAAAACAGATTAGCAAGAAATTCCTAGTTTTATTATTTGTGGGAAAAGAGTTTTTGCTTTGTCTAAAAAATCTGTGAGGAATTTAAATCTCATCCAATAGACAAATGATATTTTTCTCCAGGAACTGGAAGGCCCATTAATGACAATGACAATTAAGAAAAAAAATAAAAAATTGGAACTTTTCCCATTATCTGAAAGCTACAAAAATTTGTATTAAACCAGAACATCTTTAATTTCTTCCCAAAGAAGACATCTCTTACAGTTAGGATGACTATAATTTGTCTCATGGTAACCTCTAATGTCTTCAATTTGTCTTCATTAAAGCTTTTATACCAATACCAAAAGAAAGGACAAGGGACAGCTCTGTCTTTATGTTCTAAAAGGAACCTGTAACATTTCAGCAATTAATGCATTCACAAATGAATAAAACCTGATATATTACAATATACATATAAATGGCAGCCCCATTAGGTTTGAAGGTCTGATGCTATATTATTAATTTTTACCCAGTCACAGTCTGAGTTGTTTTCTGGGATTTTTTGTTAAATGATCTTGGGTAATTGATTCATTCTTCCAAAGCTTAATAAACAGTGTATCAAACAGCAACTTAAGACACACTTTTTGAATGCAAAGCTCCCCTTGTCTTCACAACAGTGCTGCCTGTTGAGAAGCTACCGATGGAGATTTTCAGACCCTATACTAAAATACAGACTGATCCCTGCATTAGCAGCATTAGCTCAAGCACACAGGGCTGGATGGGACAGCCTGGATCACTGAGCTCATTTCCTATATTTTTTAAAGCCATGATGTATGCTACTTCTCATAAGCTGATGAAATATGACTTCTAAAACCAGAAGAATACCCTCAAAAATCCTGCTGAGGCAGATTCCTTAACTTTAGTCTGATAGTTAAAAATTTTCCTATTTTGAGCCTAAATATGTACGGGCAGTATCTTCCTTTTCGATCCTGTACCAACACTGTCCTCTAGGTTAAGTAATTCTATTCCCTCCCTGGGCTTGCCCCTCTAATGCAATTGCAAAGGACGATCACATATCCTTTCAACTTCTGTTCTGCCAGGCTAGGGAAGCCAAGCTTTTTTGGTCTCCTCATTTATCTGAAATTAAAACTCTGATGCACACTCCACATCATCCAATTATGCTGCTCCAGGCAGACAGGAAATTTGAAAAGGGAACCTGCCAAAATCGACTCCACTGAGCCATTCTGAAATTTATAATAGACCCTAATTTGGAAGTGAGCTTGACTGAAGAAAAAAGAAGTCAATAACTTAACAAAATCTTTACAATAGGTACCATCCAGACTTGTGTTAAAACCAGGCACTTGAGATCGAGTAGCCTAAAAAACATGAAGCTTGGCTATAAATTGCAAGCACAATCCAATTTATACTTACCTACAGCAAATCCTTCATATCATAAACTACATGTCTTTTTTATATGAAGCTCTTAAATTATACAGAAGCCCCTCAGGTGTTGCAATCTTTTGGTACAGATTGCCTGACTGTTAGGGTCCAAATATGATCTGTGATGTAAACATATTTCTCTATGATAGCACTTTGTTATTTGGATTTTTTTCCAAGAGCTTCTCATGTTTGCAATCTTGGCCATAAAACACAGTATCAGGCATATTTGCTCTTCTGTTTAATTCTTACACCTACAGCAGAAGCATGCTCCCAAAGTGCAAAGAGATGGCTTTGATGCATCATAACCTACTTAAACAGTAGGTATTCCATAAAACATCCAAAACCACATTTAAATACATCTAATTTTGTACTCACTAAGGCATGTATTGTCCTGGAAGAAATTCAGGAATTTCAGGCATTCATCTATGTCATTACCGCTGTTGCTGCAGTCACACCATGGGGCAACACTGAGACTATTCGAGTCTATGTAGTTTGGTGTCATCACCGTGCCTAGTAACAAAGAGAGAAGAACAGTACTGTGAGCGACTTCTGTACTAGAACATTCTTTCAAGAAGACAGCAAACAGCACTTGGTATAAGTCATGTACTCAGAGCTGGATTCACAATGCAGGGCTCTAACTTCCAGATTTAACAGTTCCTGGTTCCTTTTGCTCTTTGACACCCAGCCTTGTGCCATGCTTCACACCCTCTGTTGTTCAAATGCAACCACTTTAGGGACCGTAACATGATTCTCACATTAAAGTCTCAATCCTTTCCTCCAAAAAGGATTATATTGCATTCCCCCAGAGAGCTCCATCAGCAGAACTGGCATGTGGAAAACCATGGCACAGGGGAAGGCTGGATAGGGAGATAGTGGGAACTTCTTAAAAGGGATTTGCTGCCAAATCAAACATATGTGGACCTGCACACTGAGTTGCACTCTAAAAATCCAGTTTTTATTCCTCGCTTGTGTTCTTTTCCCATTTTGGTTCTAGCTGCAAATAAATGGCTGAAACCATTTCTGTTAATCTTGCTGTGCCACTACTTTTTCAGTACAGTGACTGTTTCTTAAACAACTTGCAACCACAGGTTCATTCTAACTCTATTACAAATTCCTGGGTAAATATTCTCACATTTATGTGTCAGCTCAAGGCTACTGAGAATGAAATGAAACCAAAGAATGCATTTTGTGTCCTAAAAGATGCATAGCAACTGTTCATCACTCATCCGGGTCAGGCAACTTTTATATGATCAGCACTTATTCAAACCAGTAGTCTCACTCAAGGCATTGCCCCAGGTGGTCACAGATCTCCAGCTTCCCCAAGGACTGAGAAATTTGGACCTTTATTTTACAGAAAACAGGAAAAATTAAATAAAAAGGGGCTGGTACTCCAGACTGGTCCTGGTGACAGCAGCTTCAGGAAACACGTTCCTCACTTGGTAATCCACAATTCTAGGACAGGCTATATATCATGAGGAAATGTGATCACATCTCCTCCAAACTGACACCAAGGTAGTCATTAAGAAGATAGAATAGACGAAGTATAAATACTAGAGACCCAACATGTACACTAGCAGAGAAAATTTGGTCCATAGGTCCAGGGTCCAAGAGCCTGCAATAACACACAGAAAAGGGCTATCAAACAAAGCTAAAAAAAAAAAGGAATATTAGAAGTAACATAAATCACAGGATGATGTAAAATAGCCTTTCAGACACCAGGCAGCACTGGGAATGGAACAAATCGACATGCAAACTGCCTCATCCATGACCTGGGAGACAAAAGAGAACAAACATTAAGGGCTGACCTGAGAAAGGCAGAAATGTATGTGAAAATGAGTGCAGTCCCACTGCCAAACTCACATAAACCATCGGTCGTCTTGGTTTGGGATGCTCTTAAATTAGAATGCAATCCCATACCTTTACCTACTTTCAGCTTTTAACGTATAGCTGCAGTAATAATTGCTCAAATTCTACGTGAGATTAGCACATGAGTAAATAGCACAGTTCGAAACTTATTAAATAGAGGTAGTGAATTTAGTAAAGTAGGCAAATAGCATTTGCACCATTAATGAAAATTTGACCATCGATAAATAAGATGAATGATGTTAAAATAAAACATATGGAACCATCTGTCTGTTATATGTTTGATGGTTCAGTACTACTACTTCAACCATGTGATGTGATCTGAAAAGAAATGAGAGGAAATAAAAATCCAGAGGATTTTGCAAATGGAAAGAAAACAGCAGGGTTCAAAAAACCAAAATCCGAGTAGAAAATGCTTAGTAAAGGGTTAAACAACCAAAAAGGTATTGAGGAAATTAGAAAGGTCACTGAGGTAAGACTTTCTTATCACAAAGAGGTAACAAGGTAATTAAATGGGTCAAGACAGGGGCTAAAAGTGTAACAGATACTAAAGTATGATTAGGGTTGATGAATACAGGAAAGACAGGACAAGGAATGTGTTTACCCAGAACACAAACTGTACATCCAGCAAAAACAGAGTGGCTGAAAGAGCAGCTAGTAGAAAATCAGTCTGTCATTTAAACCTGGGGGCAGATGTGAACCCAAGCGGATTATGTGCTTGGTTTCCTGGGGTGGATTTCCTTTTTTTCCCTGCAATGCCTGTGCCTCCCTCCTCCACTCCCCCCTGCTAGCTGGCATCTTGGAAATTCTGCTGAAGGACACTAACAGATCAGAAAAACCATGGTGGCTGGCAGTAAAATAGGACATGCTGGGTTTCCTGTGTTCTATCTATCAAATAGTTCTGTGATCGTCTCAGCAGCAGGCAGCCAGGTCTCTGTATTTTAGACAAAAGCAGAATAGACCTGAATACAGCCAAGAGGGTCCTTAAATTAGGGTCAATAAAGAATAAGAAGATGCATGGTGAGTCCAGGAGGAGGGGAGTGTGACCAGAATTCCTTTGGGCCAAAGCAATTCTAGTTTATTCCCATGAACTCTCATGGAATTCCTAGAATCCCAGGGAAATAAGACGGATTTTAGTGAAGACAAGGGAAAATGTGTCAGAAAGTGAAGACTAAAGTAGGTCTTGAAGTCAGGAGTCAGAGCAATACCGAACTGATGTGGGAGTGCAGACAGATCTAGTTGGCCTGAGAAGGCTGTAACCAAAGCACTGAATCTCAAACATGGCTATCTCCAGCCTTTTTGTACATTTAATAATTTCTACATTTTTTGGTTTTTAAAAATTTTAATTTATCCCTATTATGACAAAAAGGAGCCCAACGTGATGAATTAAGATTTTCAAAATGCCTGTAAAAATACAAATCTTTAAAATTATACATGTAATATATATATTATATATATGTTATATATATAATATATATATGACACACTGATGCAAACCTTAAAGCACCCTTTACAGACTGTTATCCACTTAAACTGATAAAGCAGCTGACACAAAAACTGTGCCTGACTCTATTTCCACTTAAGTTACTTATTTCAGGTGAGATTCCACTGACTTCAGGAAATTAACTCTGATTTACATCACTGTATGTGACAGCAGAATCACATCCACTGTACCTTCCATAGAGAATCCTCAATTTCCTGAACAAACTCTATGGAGGTGTAATTTTTGCTACATTTAATGACATGGCTAACTGAAATAATATTTTATTTTAATGAACAATATTTTATCTTAATTAAAACACCTGGAGATCCTCAAGCTTTGATGAATGACTGGATCTGTAATGGCTTCTTACCCACAATCTATCTGTCTCTTCTTCCTATACTTTATATATATACATTAAGCAGACATTTAGACCTCTGTCTTCTATCTCAGCATGTTACCAATTTGATGATCTTCACATAATTTACTCCATCTTTACATCAGGCTGATACCAGAAGCAGGAATTTAATATTTCAGCACAAAAGGACATGGAACTGTTGGAACAAGTCCAGAGGAGGCCATGAGGATGATCAGGGGACTGGAGCACCTCCCGTATGAAGACAGGCTGAGGAAGTTGGGGCTGTTCAGCCTGGAGAAGAGAAGGCTGCGTGGGGACCTCATAGCAGCCTTCCAGTATCTGAAGGGGGCCTATAGGGATGCTGGGGAGGGACTCTTCATTAGGGACTGTAGTGACAGGACAAGGGGTAACGGGTTAAAACTTAAACAGGGGAAGTTTAGATTGGAGATGAGGAGGAAATTCTTTATTGTGAGGGTGGTGAGGCATGGGAATGGGTTGCTCAAGGAAGTTGTGAATGCTCCATCCCTGGCGGTGCTCAAGGCCAGGTTGGACAGAGCCTTGGGTGAGATGGTTTAGTGTGAGGTGTCCCTGCCCATGGCAGGGGGGTTGGAACTTGATGATCTTAAGGTCCTTTACAACCCTCACTATTCTATGATTCTACGATTCTATGAATGTTTTGGTAATTTTCTTGGTTTATGAGAATTAGTACCCAGAAGTAAAAATTCTTGTAATAATAGTCACTTCTATCAGTTTGCATGTGTCTAGGGGCTAGCAGGAAGAAAGAAAAATGTTTGTTTTTTCCCTCTGAAAACCAGATCTCCTTTTGATGTCAAATCCTCAGGGATCCATTCTACATCTCAGATGTGTGACAGTGCTTTGCAGCACGGTCATCCACAATAACACAAAACTATAGGAACTGGGTCATCCTTGGGGTTAAATTGAAAAATGGATCCAACAAAACTGTCAGCAAAATTCACTAGGTCCAGCATGAACTTCTTGGCAGCTCTTACCCAGAAGTTATCTATTAGTAACAGTTACTCTTTGCCAGCAGCTAGACTTCTTAATCTCATTGACTAGATCAGATTTCAAGGCTATTCAGTTCCTTGTTTTAGAGTCAAATGACATTCTGTCATAACTGTTCATATGTTATACCCTTTGCATACTGTCTTCATCTCTTAATTTGCAGAAGCACATCCTTTGAAACCATCACATCTGATTTTACCAGTTGCCACATGGACTTACCTCACTTGTTAGCTGCTAGAGCAATAAGAATTATAACAAGTGAACATAGCTTTCAGTCATTTTTCAGCAAACCCAACCTATTTTAGCAATATTTTGTGTATTATCTCCAGAGACACTTATTTAACAGCAGGATCTGCTTCAGGGCCTCAGCTGGCACCTTCACGCCCAACAGAAGGGGATATTACTATATCACAGCAGGTGCAGGCTGCAAGCTTAAAAACATCTTTTCTGGTGGCCTTTCAAATTTGTTTGTTTCAGAGATTTGACATTCACTTATTCTTTATTGCCCAACCATGGTATTTCTACATGTTCACCTTCCTGAGATGATCTCTCGGAATCAAATACTGCGAGTGGTATATGGGATCTGGATTGCATGAAGGCATCCTTGGGCCTGTTGACAGCCAGGAAGGTGGCAGCAAGCAATATAATTATGTTGGATTTTAGAAGACTTCAGTCCACCCTCATTGACAGGCATCTCAGAAAACATTCAGAGTATACAGAATGACACGTAGGAAAGAATAGCAACTAGAAGCAAAACAAGGCTGGGTTGGTCTACTATCTCATTCCTAAAAATGTCCTGCAAACTTGCCCTGAGGACCAAGAGGTATTTACCCAGCCTTGTGATGACACCTGCAAGATCAACCAAGGTGCAGTTTCACTTGTTCTCAGAATCATAGAATCATAGAATAGTTAGGGTTGGAAAGGACCTCAAGATCATCCAGTTTCAACCCCCCTGCCATGGGCAGGGACACCTCACACTAAACCATCCCACACAAGGCTTCATCCAACCTGGCCTTGTGAACACTGCCAGGGATGGAGCACTCACAACCCCACCCTGGGCAACCGATTCCAGTGCCTCACCACCCTTACAGGAAAGAATTTCCTCCTTATACCCAATCTAAACTTCCCCTGTTTAAGTTTTAACCCGTTATCCCTTGTCCTGTCACTACACTCCCTGACACAGAGACCCTCCCCAGCATCCCTTCTTGACTTCCTACATCATGGTCCTGTCCCAATTCAACCACACTAATAAGCTTTACTTTGTAAGCTTGAATTCATTTCAAATCCAAGCACCTTTCTCTATCTTTTTCCCTTTATTTCCTTCCAACATACAAATTTACCCCAGGGAATCTCCATACGGTTAAACAGGGCCAATAGACTTAGGTGGAGAATTTTGCCTTTTGCACAGCATTATATTCCACAGTTTTTCTTTCCTGTGAGCCTTCAGAATATACCTTCGGTGTGTTTCTTTGACCAAGCAACCCCCCCTCTCCCCTTCCCTGCCTTCTTACCAATAAGCCCCGAGTAAGCGAGGAGGCAGTCAGCATAGTTCTCCTTCAGACAGCTACTAACAGACCGTGACTCAGGCTGGCAGTTCGTGAAGAAATCTGCGAGGCGAGATCTGTAACGTGAAGAAAAATGCATATCTTTAAAAACCAAGCCTGCAGGCACTCTTACCTTTTAAACCCTTTATTTTTAGACAAAGCTTAATATTCTTTAACTTCAGCGTATATTGGACACATTTCAGCTGATGGGAGTCTCTAAGATGCATCTCTTTCCAGAATCCATTTTTGAAGTCAGGACGAAAAAGTGCCAGAATGACAGGAAAATGTCAGGCCTTTCCTAAAAGAAATGCTCTGCATTTTCATGCCAGAGAGAAAAAAAAAGAAGACAAGGAGTGATTTTATCATCTGAGCAGTCATTTTGCCTGGATCTGAACTCTGACTGGAATCTGTTACTCTACAGACTCGGAACACAGTTTCTGCTGTTTTTCAGATTACACAAACTGTATGTTTGTGCTCAGAGTCCTCTTACTATATGACCTGAGGCAGGACTTACTCTGGTACTGCTTTTTCCAGGGAATAGGTTTACTTTTGCTCTGGACTGGCCTGCAGAGCCAGCTGGCTGAAGCGGAATAGGAGGCAGATCTGGGTTGCATGGTCTCCACAGCCCTCTGCAGCCATGGTACTGAGAATCTACTTGCTCTTGTAGAATGTGCATTTATCCAACATTTACAGTATTGAGCCCAGGGCTGAGAATAATGGACTGTGTGCTCTGCGCAGAGTTCTGCTGCTGAATGGCCATATTATCTTCACTCACTTCAGCTACCCCATGTTCAAGATGGGGAGAGCACTGCTTGCTTACGAAATGTGTTTTAAGACTAGAAGTGAAGTTGTACTGCACTTAACAGGTTGCTATTACATTGGAAAACAAACAAACAAAAAGCAACTAGCATCCAGGAACTCTTCTGGTTATTTGCACTTTAAAGGCCACATAATACTGCCATTCAAGTCTGTAAAATGTAAAAGGCATCACTGAGGTGGGTCAAGGTCCTGCATCATACAGCTGCTCCCCTGTCCATCTTGGTCTGCTCTCTTCAGCTCCACTAACGCTTTCACTCAGACTTGTGAACCCAAAGCAGTGACTTTTGCTTCTTTATAAAGTGTCACTAAGACCTTTACCTCCATGAACAAAACAAGTTCACCTCCCTGCTTCAATCTTCCCTGAAAAAAAGGGATGAAAATGTTCATTTGCATGTAAGGATTCACAGCCATCTTTCAGGATCAGGTACATAATTGTTGCAAAGGCCTCTCAAAATCAGAATAGGATAACCTATGAACTTTCAGCACTGCTCTAGCATTATGTAGATCTGCAACATAAATACTCTTTTTTCGGTTCTGCAATGAAAACATGGGAGTAAGCAGAAACAACTGATTTGCAAGTGATTTATTTTACTTGTTTACATGCTCCAGAGACTAATTATCTTTGCTTGCTTTATTGTTTCACCTATCTCAGAATGGGACTGGATGTACATCATTAATTGGCCTGAAAGTAGTGATGGGCAAACTTCAAAAGGTTCACAGGCTTGAGAAAAAGCATCCTATAAATAGACTATATGGAACCTGTACCTGAATTTATCTGAGCTATTCTCCTGACCTCTTTTTAGTTCCATTACTTGCTAACTGTACTGACACTAGCAAATCCATGAGTGCCCTCAAACCACAATCATCTGTAAGCTTTTCACGCCCTCTCTTCCCTTATTTAACCATTTAACCTTGAGATGGACATCTGTACCCAGGTGCCTTAAACAGCTTTAAAGAGTCAAGCATTCTACCAGTCCTTTAAGATGCCCTATATGTATACAGAAGTTTCTACTTTTCCATAAAATCTCTGCTTTGCTGATGAATACATACTACCAGGGGACAGGCTGAGAAGGAATGGATTCCAAGGTACGGGAAGAGTCAAATAGCAGCATCACGAAGAAAGTCTGGCTAAGGCAACCCTATGTCACTGCAGTGATTCCTCTCCCTGTAAATGATTAAGGTAGTGGCTCAGATCCAGCTCTCCGAGCAACTGGGAACAAAGGCAGTTGACTCTTTCTGAGATTTTTACAAATTCTACTAATACCTGGATGAAGTCTGCTTCAGGACAGAAGAGAGTCCATTACATCTAGTATGAAAAACCTTTGCCACAGTAGAAAGAGCAAGCCTGCTGTATGTGCAGCAGTTCTGCATTTCTAGAACAAACTAGTTCTCAGACTTGAATTTCATTATTTATGTGTCCTACATCCAGCTCTGGGCCAGCCAACATAAGGACCTGCACTTGCTGGAGTGAGTCCATACGAGGCGATGAAGATACTCAGAGGAATGGACCACCTCTGCTCTGAGGACAGGCTCAGAGAGCTGGGCTTGTTCAGCCTGGAGAAGAGAAGGATCTTTAACGGGAGACCTCAGAGCAGCTCCAGTGCCTAAAGGGGCTACAGGAAACCTGGAGAGGGGCTTTGGACAAGGGCCTGTAGGGACAGGCCAAGGGGAATAGCTTTAACCTGCCCGAGGGGAGACTGAGATGAGCTCTTAGGCAGAAGCTCTTCCCTGTGAGGGTGCTGAGGCACTGGCACAGGGTGCCCAGAGAAGCTGTGGCTGCCCCATCCCTGGCAGTGTTCAAGGCCAGGTTGGACACAGGGGCTGTCCCTGCCCGTGGCAGGGGGTTGGAAGTGGATGAGCTTTAAGGTCCCTCCCAACCCCAACCATTCTAAGATTGTATAATTCTATGGAGTTATACCATCAGAATCCTGACAATCCTGGAAACATCTCTTGCAACTATTTCATCATTCTCAAATGTCCAGTTCTCCCTTAGATCATTAGATGCATTGGTATAGAGATCATTCGATACAATCCTCTTCTTTAAATGTTTTTAAGGACTGACAACTATGGAATAACACTAGTCATTTACTACCCAAGTCTACTTAAAGAACTTGTTATAAAGCCTAAAGGAGGCTAAAAATTGCTCTGCTGTTCTCATTTGAAAACAGCTTAATTTCTATGTTAATTTCTGAAGAATTTTTGTGGTCATAAAAGGTAATGATCTGACAACGCTGCACATTTAACTTTTCATAAGCCAAATATAGTTCATATAGCTCTGGTCCAAGCATTACTGAACATCATCATACACCTTCCCCCTAATGAGTCGTCTTAACTTCATACTATCAAAGTTCTCACTCTCCTGAGGTCTTAACTACACCTGATATTTATGTGGATTCTTTTCCATTGACGGTAAGGTTAAGGCCAGCAAATAAGAGCCCCCATCGGCCATAAAATAACTCCATAATTTTCAGCAAAGACCTACGGGTTAACACTCCTTGAAGATCTGGCTCCAAACATTGCCAGTAGACTGGCACTGGTGAAAGTGTGCTCATCAGCAATACCGAAACAGTGGTATTCTTATTATCTAGAAATACAAATTAGCCTAATTAGCAATGATAGAATAATTTATCCTGAAGTACTGCACATGATATTAAGAATTGTTTGTGTAAAAGAGAATCCTTTTAGGAATGCTGAAAAAGAGCAATCGGATGACAGGAGTCCTATAAAAAATACAGCTACCACTGTGTTAACTTAGTGTTCCTTCATCAGGAAGCAACTTGTAGGTTGTAACTTGTGGGCATGTGTCTAACCCATGACTAAATAATATGGTAATCTAGAGAACAAACAGATCTTGCAACGTGTGCCTTCAAGTGTGCACAATATTATACGTGCAGTGTACATATATGTACCTATCTGCTAGATGGCTGGATAGAGGGACACAGGCAGTTCTATACTGTACATAACGTGTAGCAGTACCACATATAAAGGAACTATTAATTTTTTTTTCTGCTGAAGAATCACAAATCCTCTTTGTTCCTAGCAGCATTAATGTTGTGGGTTTTTTCCTTTTCCTTGCTTAAAAAAGAAACTGAAGAGAACCACCAGAAATCATCTTCTTAGGAAATAAAAAGAAAAATATTCTCTTTGTAGGACAACCCCCCCCCCCCCCCAATTAAATTAGACCTATCTTAGCCCTGTAAAATCTCAACAAAGTGAACTGCAGTTCTTCTGTACAAAAATACTTTAAGTATTTTGTGTACCAGTAACTGGAAAAACAAGAATAATCCTATTGGCAAATTCAAAGAAAATCTGCTCAAACAACAAGCACTTTCTGAGAAGAAGAGAAAAGAATTCCAAACCTGCTATTCCCTAATCTTCGTATTAGCACCAGTAAAATAATTTGTAACAGTTAAAACACAAAGAAAACAAAGTTAATTTGTTTTCCTTATGATAGTGGTTCTTCAAATACTCAGCAGGATAAATCAAAACTTCCAAATTTTGCTTACAAATAAGCTTTGTTAATAGCAGTATTGTGCTTAATCTGCATACAATTTTTGAGGCAATTTAAATTTATATTAGCACAGCCTGTTGCGTTGGCAACATTCATTAGGTTTTCGCTATATTTTATTCTCAGGGTTTTGTAAAATGTCTTTGATGTTCTGAAGTTATCTTTGATATTTATCAGTTCTCCCTCTTCAAAGTCGGTGAACTCAGCATCAGTCCTGGTGCAATATTTAAAAGCATGATTTAAAGGATGAAGTTGCAGAAAATTTCTAAAACTGCATTTTTAGGGTGGATCTGGTATAAATGAGGGCTACTGGAAAGCAACTCCATGAATCAAGCGTGGGTCCTCCCCAGGAAGCACCCCTATCGCTGAGCTAGCAGATGTTGGTGTCTCCTCCTGTTGCATGCATCCTCAATTGCTGGTACACAGACGCTGAGCCTTGAGAAGGAGAAATCTCTCTTAGTCTTGCCTTTGTGCTGGTGATCTCCAGAGCAAGACAGACAATGAATGTGGATCTCGCAATGACTGCACACATGCACCCTGTGATGTTCAAGTGAGGGTTACAACTCCTTGCCCTGTTACTGAATGCAGGGAGTGACAGCTGCTGTCCTCTGCCCTCACCTTACAGAATCACAGAACAGTTAGGGCTGGAAAGGATCTTAAGATCATATAGTTCCACCGCCCCTGCCTTGGTGATGTTAGGTGAAGTCTGTGCTTGCTCCCCGCCACCTCTCTTTACATTGCTGCTTGTGTTTAGATACCTATTTATGGCTCGACAGCACTAACATAAAGAGTATATAAATGCCAAAGCTGAGTGACTGGGGTGACTACACTAATTAGTCAAAGCTGCTCTAGCGTCTAGACACCATTTGGCAGACACAGTATAGTCACGTAAGGGAAGTGCTGCATCAATATTCAAACCAGAAGATAAGTATAAATCTGACACTGAAAAAATTCAGACTAAGTCAATGAACGTGTGTCACAGTGACAAATGACACCATTACAGAAAAAAAACCATGCCAAAATACTTCTTCTTTTGTGGGGGTCAAATGTAGTACCCTCTTCCGTAGCTACAAATAGCTCCTGTATAGCTTGGGTGGTACCGTTTCTGCTGGAATACAACAGTGGCAAGAAAGGTTGGTATGTGGACAAACTAAGGGCTTCATTGTTGGAGGAGCTTTTCATTTTCTCTCAGTTTCATTATCACAGAGTGACTGGACAGTGAGAAAACAAGGCAAAGGCTACATAAGAAACCATCAACCAGTGAGCCGAAAAAAGCCTCAGAGCTGCTCCATCACAGGACAGGTGACCCTCCTAAAACCTAGTAATATGGATTTGACCCCCTTTTTTTTCCATTAAAAGACACGAGGGCTGCGTAATACTAATACATCTCATATCTCCTTAGTTATGTACATGCACTATTGAGCACCTCTAAATTTTGACACCTTTGTAAAAGGCCTTTTTCACATATATTTATCAAGGAGCAATTCCATTCATTTTCTTTTGGCAAAAAGGTTAGTTTTTCTTTCTCAAACAATGACAGTGGCTGGGCCCTGAAGGCACTAACATCCCTGCCCACCCCTGGGGCTTCCCTTAGCCAGTCTATGGTGGAGGACCCCATTCCAGCATCCCATGCCTCAGCCCCTGCCCCAGTAATGCTGTACGACCCTGGTCTCCAGCCCTGCACAGCCCTGCCTGCCCAGGCACAGGTCCCACTGAGCCAGGTCTACCTACAGGTCGATGTCGCAGCCTGTTCCCAGCCTCCTCCCAGGCTGGAGTGGTGGGTTGAGCCTTGACTGCCCATTGCTCCCCATGAGATCCAGGATGCTCCTGGCCCGTGCTGCACCCTTACACACAGCTCAGTATTAGTACCTTTTGGGAAGTGGGAAGGAAGGGCAAGTAAATCATTTGATGGCAGGACCATCTGTCTGCTAACGCTTGTATATTGAAAGTGGTTTCTCTCATGTGAGCTGAGCCAAATCTGCAACACTGGCAGAAACCATTGCAGGATCTTGGACCTCAAATACTACCTACTGACCAAAAGAAGCTGTTTTTATCTCAGTTTACTTCTGTTTTGTTATATTTTAAGTGACTGGCAAGCCTAACCCCAAGCAAATATTTGTTTCTGATTCAACTTACCTCTAAAAATTGTGTTGTTCATCTGGAAGTAAAATACAGACAATCCCCAATTATAAAGAGGCAGCCTATCTGGACTGTGGAATAACTGGATACATAAACAAATACCAGATACACTTGTAGCATCACAAATGCTTGCTCAGAGCATCAGGCACAGAACGACAGTCCACCAAAGCTGGTTCCTCCTGCTGAGCACCCACACTTGACCCAAATTGGCTACCTGTCTACACCACGTTCCCCACTATGTCTGCCAGCACCTATGTTACCCAGGCTTTCTGTTTCCCAGGGTCCTTCTAGACATCAAATACCTTGGATAATTTCTGTGCTCACAGCCCAGAAAGCCAACCGCATCCTGGGCTGCATCAAAAGGAGTGTGACCAACAGGTCGAAGGAGGTGATCCTGCCCCTCTACTCTGCTCTTGTGAGACCTCACCTGGAGCATTGTGTGCAGTTCTGGTGTCCTCAACATAAAAAGGACATGGAACTGTTGGAACAAGTCCAGAGGAGGCCACGAGGATGATCAGGGGACTGGAGCACCTCCCGTATGAAGACAGGCTGAGGAAGTTGGGGCTGTTCAGCCTGGAGAAGAGAAGGCTGCGTGGAGACCTCATAGCAGCCTTCCAGTACCTGAAGGGGGCCTATAGGGATGCTGGGGAGGGACTCTTCATCAGGGAGTGTAGTGACAGGACAAGGGGTAACGGGTTCAAACTTAAACAGGGGAAGTTTAAATTGGATATCAGGAGGAAATTCTTTCCTGTTAGGGTGGTGAGGCACTGGAATGGGTTGCCCAGGGAGGTTGTGAGTGCTCCATCCCTGGCAGTGTTCAAGGCCAGGTTGGATGAAGCCTTGGGTGAGATGGTTTAGTGTGAGGTGTCCCTGTCCATGGCAGGGGGGTTGGAACTAGATGATCTTGAGGTCCTTTCCAACCCTAACTATTCTATGATTCTATGATTCTATAATGGAGATCTAATATTAGAAATTCAGTAATGAAAAAGATCTCCACCTATGCATATCTATTTCAGAATTATCGGTACAAACACAGTATTCTTTCTATTCTTCTATTAACAAAACTATTTTTTCTGCGTACCAAGCACTCTAAAGTATACATACCCTACACCCATGTTCTATTATTGTACTTTACTCAAAGCAAAATGAAGTTATACACTATTTTCTATTAATATTATCCATTTGCCTTTGTCATGCCATCTGCTAGTGACCTGTTGGATCTTTCTACACACAATGTCTGCTGCAGAAAATCAAAAGAACTTAACAAAACACTAATCTCACAGTTTATCGGTGTTAGTTAAATCCTCTAAGTGACTCCGGATTGTACATGAGAGCAATTTTAATTTAGTATATTAGGTCTCCTTTGGGTTTAAGGAAAACTGCTAAGCTTGACTGTGATTCCAAGGAAGCATGATTTATCTGCAATTTTGTAATATAAATATTTTTATAGTACTGACCTTTTGTGTAATAAAACCAATTCTGAACAAAAATATGGTGCAAATGCTGAGCACAAGGGGATTCACAGATGCAGTGACAGAAAACAGAATATTCTCTTTCCATTTGCAAAAAAAAGAATTACCTCACATCATTTTTTTAGAGGCCTGTTTGAGAGAACATCTGGAAAGCATTCCACAGGAAATCAAACCTATATTAAATGTATTTTGCGGGGCTCTGTTTCCTTGCACTGACTTTAAGCATGCATAATGTGGTTCTGTCTTCTCAGCCGCAAAGAAAACACTTCTCTGAGAATCTTCTACAAAATGATAGGCTCAACTGTCAGTCTGTGATTTCTATCAGGGGCTGCTGTTAAGATTTCTATTTAGTCTATCTGTCTCCGCACCAAAGCTCTACAATAAGATGAACAACTCTAATAGCTGCTTTCCGAGTACCGTGAATTTGTGTATTTTAAATTTATTTCATTTCCTTTATGCTGTTTAATTCGAAACTTCTAAATATAAATGACTGTCATGTTTAAAGATGTCCAAGACTCACAGTGTCTCTTGATAGCATGTTACTCAGGAAAGAAGTAGTGCATTACGGATAGTTGTTCTCACTTCATTAGCTGGGCAGACAGGAGTGTCTCTGAATTACAGGCTGGAAACCTAAGAAAATCACTGTCAGTCTCGAAAAGCAAGCCAAGGAAATTAGTGCCACTGCAAGTCCTTGTGTGTGCCACTAGATGCTTATTAACAACTATATCATGAATGTGCACTGAAAGGATATGGTTCCAAGTACCTGAGAAAGACATCCATGACAATTCTCTGTAACCACCTCAATAAACTATAATAGACTACTGCTGGCGCAAGCATGAAACTGTTGTGGAGTTTGGAGGCAGAAAATAATCTTACAAATCCAATAAAAGTTCTCTCTTTACCAGAAAAGTTTGTGTTGGCAGATGCACTGCCAGGATCATCAGGTTTCCTAAGGTTGCACAGGTATGCCTTTTGCATAGGACAGCCCCTTAGTGGCACTATGCTATGTGCTGTACCATTCCTTAGAGGAACAGCTTCATGTCCCCTTGCCATAGACCTGGCTGAAGGAAAGAAAGGGTGCCCAGTGTGTCCTTGCACTCAGTCGTGCAGGGTCTGTAGGCAAACAGTATGGCTGAAACTCATCCTGAAGCTACTCTAAAAGCTTGTCTGACAGGGAGTAAGACAACAAATGTAACACCAGAACTACAGCAGGTAAAAGCAGATTAGAGTCTCTTTTATGTGAACCCTTTTTTTCCATGCATAAACCAGCCACATCAAACAGCAAGTTCTGGCACTTGCACACCAATATAGCATTGATCTTATTCAACACGTTTTACTTGCTTTTAGAACCTAGATGGACATATAATGCTAGTACAAAAAGCACTGATTTGTAGTGCAAGATTGGAAAATACACCATTTTTACCAGTTAAGGATGATGTGGCTGTCTTAAGAGGGTATTTTTGACTCCACTGTCAAAAAAAGGCTGAGCACAGCCACTGAGAGCTGACAGCCTGTGATATATGCACATTTACAGCAGTTATTCTGAAAGACATTGTCCATTCTGAATATATTTTGCAATGGTGCATGATGGCCAGTTACTGAGATTTATCTCCAGCATAGCACAATGCCTAATTAGAAATGGAAGCATCATAACTGAGAGGACAACCACTGTAGTTTATGCTTGAATTGGAACAAAAGAAAGTGAACTGAACATTCAAATGATATGGTTTTAGTTTAAAAGAAGTTGTAGTCATATGTGTTTTGTAATAGAAAAGATTGCTTTAATGGTTTATAGAATGTGCTTGAACAAATGCAGTGTAAGCACAAGCATGTGAATGTAAGGTCATCTATTAATAATCTTAGGAAAGGGTCACAGTCAGCTCACACAGAAAATCTGTATTCAAGAGTAAACACACACCAGAAAACCTTTTGTGTGTCACTTGTTTTAAAGCCATCAGATCACCAGAGCATGGGAAACAACCACCACCTCTGCTGAGAAGTCTTTGCAAATGCTGGTACCTTTACATCTGGCTTCTACTTCACAGTAGTTACTCCCTCACTAACATGGCAGTGCTTAAAACATAACGAAAGCAATGCAATTTCTAGTCAGTAAACACTAAAATGCTAGAATTTGAAAATACACATGTGGCTGTCACTTGCTCTGTTGAGAAACAAAGTTTTATTTTTAGTTCCACTGCTTACATTTTCTTGCAGCTATTTTAATAGACGAACTGCCACCAGAAATATTCTCTCACTGGGGCCTGATGCAGAATGATATAAATAACCTTTACAAAGTCCAGCATAATGCAATGGTAAAATCAGTTGACATTCTTTTAATTAGCACTGCCTGAAGATTTACCTACACAGAACAGGAATAGCCAAATTCATCCCTGGAATAAATCCACCGAAGTCGCTGATGTCAGAGGAAGTACACTGGGAATGGACTTGATGTAATAGTTCTGTTATACACATTAAACATACAACAGCTTCTTCTCTGTAGCATGTACGTGGTTTGAAGTAAATGATAAAACATTGTGTGAGATATACACCGTTTCTTTGGCCCAGAAACAGAAAGTTAGCCAAATGTTACTGGGTGTACATTAAAAGGGATCAAAACCCTTCACCAGATTTAACAGATTAGCGGGTAGAAACTACTTATGCAAACAGGTGGATGTTAAATTCCTCTCTACAAAAATCTCTCAACTAACAATTCAACGAATCAGCAGTAGCAGTACCCTTACTGAAATCCCATCCAGCAAAGCAATTAAGTGCTTGCTTAACTGTAAGAACATGAGTAGCTCTGAATTTAGATCTTTATTAAAGTTTAATGCCAAATTTAACTTCCCTGGATTTCAGGGGTTTTGACTGAACGTGGGTGAAACTGCTTAATTAATACATGTAGTTTAATCTCCCCCCTGATAAACAAACAAACCAAAATGGGTCACATCTGACCTGCTGTAACCCCCTTCCTGGCTTGTCTTTCTAATCTGTAGTCTCCTTATTTCTTAAACTATACAAGTAGTTTTCCCTTCTCACTTAGGATAAAAAAACAGGCTCTTTAGACAAAATGATATGCAGTGACACTGTTGCTCTCTACAGCTATGTGACAGGAGGTTGTAGCAAGGTGTCAGTCTCTTCTCCCAAGTAACAAGCAATATGACAAGAGGAAATGGCCCTCAAGTTGTGCCAGGGGACATTTGGATATTAGCAAAAATTTCTCCACCGAAAGGGTTGTCAAGCATTGGAACAGGCTTCCACAGGAAGCTGTGGAGTCACCATGCCTGGAGGCATTTAAAAGACAAGTAGATGTGGCACTTAGGGACATGGTTTAGTGGTGGCCTTGGCAGTGTTAACAGTTGGAGTCAATGATGTAATGGGCTCTTCCAACATAAATGATTCTACGAGCCTATGAAGGATCCTACAGGTGACCTCAAGTTCCTAGAGCTAAAGCTCAGTGGTGATGCAAGTACTTCAACCCACTGGCTAAAAAGGGACTGACAGGGGAAGGCAAGGTATCTAAATACAGCCTGTAAAGCTCTAATCTTCTGTATCCAAGTTTATTTTCTGATTGCTGTACACTCACACACATGTACTTTATTCCTTCTTTCACTTTTTCAACCTTGTAGAACAGGTAATAATAATATTGTCATAGCTTGTTCTTAACCTTAAAAGTTAACCTGAAAGTACTGCAGGAAGACCTCAGCCACATCAGGACTACTGCCAAAGCTACATCATGCACAACAGCAGTTGTCTGAATCAAACAGCTCTGACTGAATGTTGAGCCCTAAGTTGTGTTTTACAGATAATGGGCACAAAAGAATTACATTCCTTTTTTGTGGAGCTGGGTTTCAGGAATCAGCTGAATTCTAGCTGACTGAAGAGATGCCACTTAGAGAGATTCAAGCTTGCCTGACAAGGGACCCCAGCATAAAGATACTGTCTAGTTACCGCTTTTTGGAGCATAAACCCCCTGTGAGGCTCTCTTCATTGTTAAAGCACAAACCAATGTGAAGTTGGGTGCAGGAACAAAGCTGAGCCATTTTTTCTAATTACTATATCCTTGCGCCTTTGCTTCTTTTGGAGAAATGTCAATCACCCAGCAAGCTTTTAATCTTCAAGACCCTCTTAAGCAGAACAGTGGGAGTATAAATGAGGACTGGCCAAGCAGATCTTGGCACAGCAGAATGAGATCCATCTACACTTTAACAGGGACAAAGCAGTCTTGTTTTGCTGGATGTTCTGATTTTTGGATTCCAAAGGGATTTATGGACGTGTTTTAAGGAGGAACTGGTTGATTCATTCTGAGTTTTATTCAGAGGGAAGAAATTTAAAATTACTTTTGTTTATGGGGGGAGGGGATAGTAATACTCTAATTTACTCTGCTAACGGAAGACATCAATGTAACGAATCACGTAAAGGACTAGAAAGGAGGAAAAACAATATGATATTGCAGCATTTTCCATCTTTAAATTGCCTTGACTAGAAAGGTTTGTGCTTATTTTGCAGAGACTGCATTAATATTTTTTTCCAGGCTAGCAATTCCCCACACACACACTCCACTACACCATCACGCTTCCTCTGCAGAGCACACCAGCTTCTGTCCCACCTGCCCCCAGATCCCATGGTTTGAATTTTCTGAACAGTCACCACCCTCACCTTTCATTCTTTAAAATGGATTAACATCTGGGGTTTCTTTCATTTAAATAAATAGGGTACCTCCAGCAATATATACATATATATACATGCTTGTATATATATATATATGTATATATACACACATACACATGTATAAAAATCACTCTTCGAGTTCAGGCTATGCTTATAGACATGAGGTGTGGGCATGCTGCCATATATGGGCTGAAAGGAAGCTTTACTTTTTTCCCTATTCCACTTGGTGTTCTGCAGTCACAGAAGCCTTCCTGATGTCATGCACAGAGAGAGCAGGGAGGATGTGCAGGTAGCCTGAGCTCAGGCTAACCCTATTACACTGCAGACATTCTACATGTAGTGCGGGTTGAGTCAGGCAGCACATGAGGTATTTCGCCCACTCCCTGACTCTAGTCTCCAAACATGCAATACAGGCATAGCCTGCATGTCTCTAGAAATCAAGAGTGTCCCTGTTTTAATGTCCTTAACAGCATTACAAAAACTATGTTGTCGTCCTGGTTTTGCATACCCACAGCAAAACAATCATCTCCAGGAGCTGCCAGACTGCTTTGAGTGCCAAACTGATATAAATACCCTGGAGGGATGCAAATACAGCTCTGCTATTCAGAACTGTATAATGCTACTGTATAATGTCCTTCATGAAAATATCTACTAGGTGTCTTTTTAACACATAAAGCTAGAGCCAGACTAAGACTCAACAGTGAGGCTTAGTAGCTGGCCAAGTGAATTGTAACCAATATAAGCTACATGGCTGAGAAAGGGAGGTAGCACCTATGTTTTCTCTCTCATTTGCTGAATTACAGATGATCACTAGACTGTGGCAGAACATTGAGGGAGGAAAAACACATATACAGAGGAGCGGGTGAGGAGGTACTGTAAGTGGCCATAACAGAGAGAATTCAAATACAGAGAGCCAGTGAAAGTCAGATAATGACTGGGGTATCTGGAAAGAGGAGATGAAAGGAGACTAAGCAAGGGGAAGACTTAAGAAAAAAAGGGGGAAAGTGAGAAAAATGAAAGAGAAAGAACAGAAAAACTGAGGAAAAGGGCATAGTTCTTCCCTTTTTCCACGCATTCCTCCCTACTAGCTGTTAATGCTGTAACCAAAGAAGGCTCCCTCCCAACACAAGATGCTGGGCTCTCCCTCTCCTACAACAGGACAAAAAAGGCTGACTGCACATTTATAGCATCTCCTCACAGATTTGCCTACAGTGATGAACCACCCTCTCCTCTGGAAAATCTTACCATGGGGGTGCTGTGTTTGCAGCCTCTATTGGTACTTGTTGCAGGAACAGCCCAGAAATCTTACAGAGAACCACTTTCATGAACAAGTACTGGTCTAAAGCACTTGCAGGTTAGCACATGTCTGATGGAAGAGGATCACAGATACAGTGACTCCCTTTCATGGTAACTTACTGAAAATGTTCAACAGCATTTAAATAAGGAAAATTAACTTCTTGGCAAGTTTCTTGTGTTTTCAGGAGACACAGCGAACAGCTGCGCTTTTGTTCTAGCTTTTACTGTGGATGAACTCTTTTATGCGCTGATGAAAATGTTTGCATATCTTCACCCAGCGTTCTTGTATCTGTAGAAGCAGGTACCTTTCATACAGAATTGAATGGGTGCTTGCAATAAGATTTTGAGTTTCTGATCACCCATCCAGTCTACAGGTAAAAACACATCAGTGAAAGCACATTTATAATGATTTAGCATTCTGAATACACAGTACTGAAAATACCCTGCCTGTATTTTTAGGGAGATGACCCATCCACCAAAACCTAATAGGACATTTCATTATTATTCCTCAGACATTCCACGAGGAAAAGTTATTTAAATACATGATGCAACCATTCTATCTGGGTTTCATTCAGTATGAAAAAGCTGCAGACAGCAATGTGTGTTTTTCAGAGAACTAAAGGCAAAACATTAATAGTATTTATTTTAGGTGGGGAAAAAATATCCAAACATGTATCTTCCGGAATAAGTGAAGAAATACTTTCTGGCTATTTTAACTTGAAAATGAGCCTCAATGATTTGACCAACTATTCTGAATATAGCAATTATTGAGAACAAGAAACATGCTGCTACTAGATCCTTATACTAACAAAAAATGCCTCATGTTATGCCACCCTTCTTTGCAGACCTTTGCAGCACGTGATTGGATTGATACCTTTCTTTTAATAAATACATGTCTGTGTCATTATCATTCTAGTTGGTGCCTTCTGAACATATCCAGGAGACAGAAGAATTATGGAACTTCGAGTCACAGATTATTAAAAGGACAAAACTAATGAATCACACTTTCATTACTCAAAGAAAATAGTATTTGAAATACTGTCAAACGTGGTGGTGGCAAAAATGTAGCTCACTGGCCTGCATGCACAGCAGAGTGCTATCTTTCAAGCCTGCCAGTCAACTTTCTGAAGTTTAATTGGTGGCTGAAGTGATGAGAACAGGAGGTTCCGCAGAGGTTTTGAGCTACTACAGGTCAACATAATTGGTGAAGGTTTTTGAAAGTATATTGACTTGCCTTAGAAGCTTTGCTTATGTTCATAACAAAAAGTTTAATCTAATGGCTTCTTTTTGTTCTTTGGGTTGGGTTTTTTTTGACTTTCTTGTCAGTGAGCAATGACAGGCATGCCTGAGACTCCAATTGGTTTCAAAGCTGGAAATGGACTGGCATACAAGTAGAGGCAGCAGAAAAATGATAATGAAAGTGAACCATTCAGTATTCTGGTGAAGCTGGAAAATTAGGACTGTTTACATAAGCCAGAACTTATTTGCATTTCCTGACATTTCTAGTGTCTTCTTCCCTCAATTGAGAGTTTATGTCATAAAACTGATAGAATAAAAAATGAAAGAGTGAAAAATAAGTAAAATGTCCTGCCATCTCAGTTAGTGGTATCTGCAGCTTTGGCCAAATCCCTTTCTTGCTCTTAACTGTTTCAGATGCAGCAATATACGCATCTGGGACAAAGCTCTTAAAGAGCATCCAAGCCCAAATGTTTCAATACTTGTTGCACAGGTCCAGTTGATATTTTATACGGAGCATGGGCATATTCAAACTTTGCATTTCTAAGCAACATTCATAAACCATTTGCGTGTGTAATTCCAATGCCCCCCTTGTCTTAACCAGCATTACGAAGCAGCTTTGATAAATGTAATAGTCACGCAAATAATAGTTTCTAAATGACTCGGTTTCACAGTAGGCAGAACATATTCTCAAATTATTCTCCCATTTAGATACTCTTTCTGATTTTAAAATGAAGTAGAAGCTATGAGAGTTGGAATACTACTGACTACTCCTTTTAATTATTCTTAACATTTCTGGTATTACTATGAGGTCTGATATTTATCAGTGCCAATACTTTCAATACCAGGGAGGAAGATCTTCTCCCTTTTCTCTCTTCCCCTGCCTAAGACCCTGTTCTGCTGCAGGACAAATCACACCAACTCCTTTTAAGTGCACAAGTCACAAAGACAAAGCATCTTTCATCATGCTAAGGATAGGCTGGAACAGCTCTGCTGCTGATTCCTCCTCTCCAAGTGAGGAGAGAAGGAAGGTATTAAACACACTAACAGTTTAGACAGCCCAGGAGGTATTAACACCTACATGACATGACTCTCAGCAACTTTATCAAGCTTGCTTTACCTCCAGGCATAGAACCTAAGCGCTGCACTCACTGACTGTGCTGCAGACCCAGTGCTGTCCCTCGCCCTCACAGTCAAGGTTTCACTGAGCCTTGGAAGAGCCAAATGCGTAGTCATTTTGAAGCAAAAGAAGCCACAGGAAGGACCTGTAAAGAAACCATTTTCACCCCAGTGCTGGCTGCAACTTACGGCAATGGAGCAGAGATATACTAGGCCTTCCTCCGCAGTATTGTAATGGAGAAAGCACGCAACACCAGACTCATAAAGTCAAATTAAACAAAATGCCATTAAAAACTTAGCTGCTGAGACAACATTAGATCAAAGGAAAACACAGTCATGAGACAAGTAATGGCATTAATTTAACTAAGTAATTCCTGAACACAGCCTGAATAATAGCAAAACTTCCTATAAAATCCTCTCTCCCATTTCATTGGCACTGTAATGCAATGGAAGCTTGGCAGATAACACAGTAAAGGCACTGTAACTCTACTAATTAACAGGACCTGTGCATAGGGAAGTCAATATATATAAGCAAAAAGACTAATGGCACAACATGGAAATGGAAAACAGGTACCTGAGACTACATGTATCCAACTTTCATAAACTGCAATAGCATCAGCTATGAAGGTGCTGGATGCAACGCACAGGACTAAAATGAGAACCCTGGTCTGATTTAAATATGCTCTCATTTGGATCAGCAGGAAACTGGCTCCAGATTTCCCCTAAGCCATCAAGGGTAGGGCACTGCTTGCCTCCTCACCTCTGAAAAAGAACACCCAAGCACATCTGAAGTGCCACAGCTAAATGTTCAAGATCAGCAGTGGACATCCTCATAAACAAGCTTCAACATAAATATTCTACCAGGCATATGTAAATATGTACTAAGATTTACATCATCTATTCAGTGCCTCTGACATTTCACAATAGTGTTTATTTCCTTACTTGCTAATTCACAGAACTGGATAATCTACAAGGAATTTACATATTAGAAATGAGCAAGACTCTTGGGTGTAACTTCATAAATATGACATTAGCATAGCAACGTTCTAATACAAACATACACAATGCTAAGTAGGAATAAAGCATTTCCTAAGGGCAGAGGAGGTCCTCTAGCCCCTGAATGAGAGCTGTGTGACAGCCTGCAGGGAGTTCAATGACAGTGAAAGGACCCAGCCTGTCCTGCGAAGCAGTGCTCTGTGCTGCCTCCCATCCTGACCACGCAGAGGAGAAGAAGCTGGGAATTGGGTCAGTGAATCAATGACCCGCCAGTTGTATCAGCCCAGCACTGTTGTCAGGGCAGGGAAGATAAAACAATTCCAAGGCCAAAACAGCTGTATGAAGATAGTGGGATTAAGTCTACAAATGTGGACTCCTTTTTTTTCCAAAGAAGAAAAAACCCCACGAATAGTCTATGATGACCATTTATAAACTCCAACATGTGGCCTGTATTCACAATTGTCAGTGTCCACACTAATTTACTATTACAATGCAAATTAAAACATAATTTATGATTACAATGCAAATAAACCTCATTATAATGAATCATTTTTTCTGTCACCTGGTCACTAAAGGGACACAAAAATCATTCTGAGATCTGAAACACCATTTCATAGAGACACCAATGAGAAAATGTTTCCAACAAAACCATGTAAAATATAAACTGGAGGTTTAAAGATTCCCCCGTTACATGAGGGAGCAGCTGTGAACAGTTCTGGAGAAGGCACACACTGTAACTAAATGCAGTCTTTTGTTAGTCCGCTAAGGATGTCAGAGGTGCTTGCTTTTTCCCCTTGACTCATCCTCTTCCCTACTGGGTATTCTGACCCTTAGTCCTGGCAAATCCAGCAGTACCAAAGAGTTCCTCTCTGGTGCCTCATTAATCACTCCCCTGCCATGTGCTATCTTACCTGCAGATGTAATTCTTCTTGCAGGATTCTTGTAAATTCAGGCAGTTTGGTTTCTCCCTGTCCTCATATGAACACACAGGAACAATAGTCTGCCGTCTCCTTTCTGTACAGGCTACGTCTCGACAGGAGCAGAAGAGCATCCCGTAGCTGTGCTTTGGGGGGACTTTGTCAAAAAATAGCCGGAGGGCCTTATGACACTTCCGCTTGTTACAGATTTCATTAGACGTGCTGCTGGTGCAGGGGGTTATGTAAGCAGATCTGAACCTCTTGCAGGTATCATTTAGGTTACAAGCTTTTGCTGCATCCAAGCAATTGTTCCCCTTTGAAAGTACTGGCTCCACTAGAAAAAACAACACAACAGCAGTGAGAAACATGGCACATTTATATGGTGGTTTGATGTTTTCTTCTGTTTGTTTCACTGTCAATGAGATCCTGATTAATATATTTGTTACACATACAACCCTCAGTGCCAGAAACTGCGACCAGTCCTTAAGTTTCTTAGGGTAATGGTTTAACAAGTAAGCAAGAGCACAGGCATGCGTTAAGAACAGAATGCTGGCAAATAAATGACCATTACACCGGGCAGGCTGTACTTCATCTTCCTTGTAGCAGACATGCAGGATGAATACGGGGCAACACTTGGCCTCAATAAAAAGCTATTAAAACCATTGGTAAGTTGGTCAGGATACGTTTAGCCCATCACACAAGAACACAGCAAGTGGGCTCCTGAGTCTGGTTTTGTACAGCTCTGACATTTCTTATTTTCTCCTTGAACAGTATAAATGACATTCAGCATCTACAACAAGTAACAATATTTAAATGTAATTCATGTACCCTGCAGAATGTAAAAGCCACGTCTGTTACTATAGCTTTTGAGGTATGAGAACAGCCCACCCAGGCAGAAAGGGAAGCAGGTGCAGCCCTATGACTGTGAGATATCTAAGGCCACCCACAAGGCCTGTAAGCTCCACACTTAGTTAAGACACTTATATGAGATCTACGGATGCCACCTGAACCCTGGAAGTTTTATGAGTTTACAAGTTTTGAGGAAGCTGATGTAGAATTAATAAGTAACTGAAAAGAACATTCTCCCCTACAAGAAGTTACAGAAAAAAATTGAACTCAGATAAAAGTTAAGGCTGTAATTACACATTTAATTTTGCAATACCTTATCCAGATATTAAAACCCAATAAATGCTTTGGTTGAAAATGAAGGCAACTGGAATTAGAATGCAAAATTCAATTAAGAATAATCGTATTGCTGCTCTGGATATTAGGAATGCCAACATCACAGATCTAAGAAAATACATTACCTTTCCATTGCTGCAGATTTTGCAAGCTCAACAAAACATTTTGCAAGTAACTAAAACTCTGCAGCAACCTCCTAGGAGGGTTGGCCAAACGTAAAACATCTCCAACGACCTAAAGCTCTAAGTTCATCTTAGAAACCTTTCTTGACAGATATTACACCTTTTCCCATTAACTCAACCCAAGGCCCTTCTACAACTCAATGCCACTCCACTGCACTCTCCTACTATGCTGCTGCCCATTCTCAGATCAGGATATCAACCTTTTCTATTTTTCCATGGCAGGAAGAGAAGATGCAGCCTGGGGGATGTTCTGCACTGAGGTACTGCACTTGCTTGAACTGACTATGTCCAAGATGGGCCTTGGATGCTAGCACACACTCAGCATTATAGAGCTATACACATATATGCACCTTTTCTCCTCCATGTGTCTTAACCTTGCCAAATGCAAGGTCGTACTTCCAGGTCGGAGCAATCCCAACCACAGCTACAGGTTGGGCAGAGAAGATATTCAGAGCGGCCCTGTGCAGAAGGACTTGGGGGTGCTGGTCGATGAGCAAATGAACATGAGCCGGCTGCAGTGTGCGCTCGCAGCCCAGAAAGCCAACCGTATCCTGGGCTGCATCAAAAGGAGCGTGACCAGCAGGTCAAAGGAGGTGATCCTGCCCCTCTACTCTGCTCTTGTGAGACCTCACCTGGAGCATTGTGTGCAGTTCTGGTGTCCTCAACATAAAAAGGACATGGAACTGCTGGAACAAGTCCAGAGGAGGCCACGAGGATGATCAGGGGACTGGAGCACCTCCCGTATGAAGACAGGCTGAGGAAGTTGGGGCTGTTCAGCCTGGAGAAGAGAAGGCTGCGTGGAGACCTCATAGCAGCCTTCCAGTATCTGAAGGGGGCCTTCAGGGATGCTGGGGAGGGACTCTTTATTAGGGACTGTAGAGACAGGACAAGGGGTAACGGGTTAAAACTTAAAACAGGGGAAGTTTAGATTGGATATAATGAAGAAATTTTTTCCTGTTAGGGTGGTGAGGCACTGGAATGGGTTGCCCAGGGAAGCTGCGAATGCTCCATCCCTGGTGGTGTTCAATATCAGGTTGGACAGAGAGGGTTGGAACTGGATGATCTTGAGGTCCTTTCCAACCCTAACTATTCTGTGATTCTATCCAGAAACAATGGAATGCATAAGTAGCATTAGACTTGTTTTTCATTCTAGCAAAATACTGCAACTACATTCAGGAGGTTCATACATTTAACCTTTGTACATTTAACATTCACGCTCCAAGTCCTTTCCAATCTTGCACAATAGACTTCTTGCACAATAAACTGCAACTTTTTGCTTCTTACCTTCATAAATTACAGAATTATAAACATGCGACATTTAACAGAGCCAAGCATTTCTTTCAATAGCAGCCTCCCACAGTTCAAGCAACACCAGATGCAGCAGATATCCAAAATACAACCCTCTCAGAAAATTGTAACACTTCTATATAAAATGTTGTACTACGTTAACATCCAACTATAATCTTAACTATGAACTCACAAAGTTTTTTCTTAATACAGTATATAGAATTATATGTTTAGTACAAATATAATTACTATGTAATCTGCAGGGCATATAATTATGCAATATATGAATAGCACATGCTAATTACTGTGTGATTGCAGAGTAATTACATGGTTATTTGTGCCTGGAGTCAACTGCTGAATTCCACTCTTCAAAACAAGATTTTGTGGAAGAGCTCCGAATGGGGCATTGCAATATGAACAGACATCAGCTTGCTGTGTGATACATTCTAAAGCATGCTTTAAAGAAAAACCAAGACGTAATAAAGCACCTCTTTGCAGATAATCATAGATATTATTTCCATTAAGGGTCCAAACTGTAGCAAATGCTGCTACAGAATTAAAAAGCACTGTGAATATGAACACCTCAAAAATCAAAAGAGACAGGTTAATCAATCTCTTTAAAAAGTAGAGCAGAAGCCAATTCACTGACAGCAGAAACATCACTGAAAGTTATCTTTGATGAAAGCTGAATTATCTGCAAATTGTTCACAAACAAGTTACATATATTCACATCTTTCGTGCAATTTATATATACCCAAGACTCACATTCCTTTACATGTCAACTCTGAACATGGATCACAGGGGTTTTTTGGTTGTTTTTTAAATGAGCCCTGGCTGTAACATACCACTTGCCTTATCTATTTTGAAACATATATCCCCAGGTATTGTTTCTGGCATATATTTATCATCATATTATACAAAATATTTTTATGCTTAAAAACCAAGATTACATACAACACATAAGAGATATGCACCAACTGCATTTGAGTGACATGAAACTGTCCAAACCACCTCTTCTCATTAATACCAATTTGTCCCAAGGTTTTAAACCATATTTTAATGCAAAATTTGCAACCCAGAACACGCTCTATCCTTTATTTATTGCAAAAGTACAACATAATTATTCCTAAATCCTGCGGTAACTACAAACAGTTAACCATACTGAGAGTGTTCCTGAGGATTACTTACGCAGCAGTAATGCATAAGGTCAAAATTTCACCCAGCTTCTGTTCTGCAAAGCTTAAATTATTAAGACAGGCAGGAGTTTGGCTCTTACTAGGTACTGACTACGTTAAGAGCAAATGGATCTAATCCAGAGCTACTTTTCCTGCCAGCATCCTTTGGGAAAGGTTTATGTAAGGAGATCCTTTCTCAGTTTCCCCCCTCTTGGGACACTTGGATATGGATAGAGGGAGATCAAAGTAGCAGCCTGGGACAAGTAACGATTTCTTCCCATCACCATTTCCATAGCCAGAGCTTCCTCTCTCCAAAGTCTGCTTTGCCTTGGGCCCATTCTGGAAACCTCTGCCAAATCATGCAGCTTTCCACTCCTGCCAAATCACTGCCAACTCTGAAGTTACTTCCAGGCAGGTGATAAGTGATGCCTCATGCCTGTGTGTGAGGCACTGGTTCACACCCATGGCAAGGGGCCCATCAGCAGCTGAGAGCTGCTTTGCTACTGTGGGTGCTACCCTGATGTGGTGCAGGCAGAGTCATGGAGCTGCTGCCTTGCTGGGAAAGTAGCAGTTCCCATTATCCATAGAGCTGGGATGCCTAAAAACATACTCTACCAGCAGTTTGCTGTACACTACATGCCAAAACTCTGTGGTAGCAGTAACTGGCTTACTGATACTAACTGACCCCTATGCTGGCTCACAGCTCTTCTACTGTACATGTAATATGTGCATGCAAGGTGAGAAATATCTTTCCGATAAATTTTACTGATGAAAAAGCAGGCCTTGTATTACAGTATAAGGCGCAACCACTTTGATGTTAACTATTTCCTGAACCCCCCTCTCCCTGGCCCAACACTGTTATAGATGCAGTGGTTCTGGACTCTTACTTCCATACAACACCAGAAAGAGCCAGCCAAACACTCCAGTCTTTTATCCAGAGATATTAAAGTTTTGATAGGGCTTTCCCTGCCCTGTGTGATCTTCCTTATGCTTCACCCTCTTTCACAGACTTTTCACCTTAATCTTTCATATCTCTTGCTTTTCCATTTCTATTTCATTTCTGCACCTACTGAGCCTTTGGCTATCTCCGCAACTCCTGTTAACACCATGGGGCACAAGAAGGGATTCTCAGTGGATATTGGGAGCTTCTTATTCATGCTCCCACTAGATGGAAGGAGCAAAAAGACTACTACTTGCTCTGTAACATTCTTACTAAACAGCAAAATGGACACTTAGTTTTCCATTTTCTTACAGCACATAAAAAGCAATTTACTGAAGCTGCTATTTAAAATTACCTTTACTGTTTGCAAGTAATTAGCGTTAGTAGGTTTTCTAAGTGTTTTAGTGAAGGGAATGCTGTAAAGAGAGCGATAAATGTTAATGTTATGGAAAGCAAAATTACAAAGTGATAGAGATGACCACATGGGTATGGGTCTACTCCAATAAAGACACAGAATATGGCATATAGGAACCAAAAACTGACCAGAATAAAAAGGAGAACCACAATACCACTTTAACAGAAGTACTGCCATGGGGCTCACCAAAGTACTTCTGCTTTATAAGAAAAGCAGATTAAAAAATAAGGAAAGCATGTGAAATATTGTCATCTGCATTTTAATGGATTCAAATAAACTACAATTTTCCTGGACAAATTATTTCTAATCCCAAATGGCAAAGAAAAAACGAGTCATCCCTGAGACATCATGAGACTGATATACATACATATTCTGGGGTTCTACTTGTTCTTGCTCATCAGCATTTAGAGAACAGTCAGGCCTACTTCTGACCTTTTCCATAATCATAATAAGCAGGTGCTTTACCTTTTAAATTGAAGACAATGCAAGCTCAGCCATAACCAGGGTTTTCAGAGTACTACAGAATATGACAAGATACATGTTGAAACTACAGTCGCCGTCGCAAGGCAACAAGGATGAGGCTGACTCCTGTGTGCAGAAGGGCACAACCCAAGGCTACAGCAACAAAAGGACCCAAACAATCAAAATTAGCTAAACTGAGACTTTAGGTTCCTGAGACCGAAGCTGGAACATTTTACACACCTGGTCAGTCATGTAAGTCTTTGGTAACACAAATTTCACGGGTCCCTAAAATTCTTTTCTGAATGCACCATAAATCTATTTGAGGAGGTAAAGACTGTCTCCTGTCCAAGCCCTACAGGGATCAACAACATCTGCATTGCTTAGTATGAACCAACAGACTTCATTTGGAAGTGTTCATCATTCAACAACCATGTTATGAATAACTGCTACACCCTGAGTCTTTTTCAAAACATCCTGGCCCTTGTTTTTATGAGACTCCACTGGTGAATCATCAGTCGGGGTCTAGAAGGCTTTGGTTCAATGCCATCCTTAACATGGAGACTCAGAACCACTGTTCTCATTTCCCAGAAGGGTTCTCAAACCATCTCGTAAAGTGTTCTCAGGAAGGTACACAGGAAAATAGTGCATGTTGCAAAGCATAAGAGAGAGCACGATGCTTCAGGCCAAGGATAAGAGCTCTCCCTGGGAGGCAGACTGCTGGGTTCTGGCCTGCACCCAGGAAAGAGAGCTGTTTTTCTTGCAAGAGCAATGACTGGAAACCAGGATTCCCTCCCTGAAGATGACTCCCTTAATTGTAAGCCTGTGGAGGCGTGATCCCACTTGTGCTCTCTTCTTTTAATCCCCTCTAAAAAACATAACCCTTTCTATACTACAACTCCTCCCCTTCCTTCCAGACCAAGCTACCGCCTAATCCATAGGGTACCCTCCCAGGCTTTGTGAAAACCCATAGAGAAGAGCAGAGAGCAAAGGCATCCCACTTCCCCAAAGACTATTCTATCTGCAAACTTAGTGACTAAAGCCTCATGACATCTTCTGCTAGGTGCCCATTAAAAGACAAGCTGCTCTCTACTCACAGAAGCATACACTGATTGCTGCATGGACAGACGCACCTGCCTGAAGCTGTGAATCCGGCCCCTCGGGTCCAAAGGCCTCCAGCAAATCTCAGTTTCTGTATTACTTATTGTCCATCTACACATTTATTGTGCAGGGTGTTTTTGTTAGTTGGTTTTGATTTTTTCACACAGTATTCCCTGTGCGCTTTATAAGGGATCTGAGCACCTTGCTAAGGATTTTAGATATCACTTGGAAGCAGAGGCTCCTGACTTTTAGGTGGATAAATCTATCTCTTGCTCTGTTCTTGGAAGTTTAATTCTAAGAAGGCCACATGCCCTATTTACTGCATTTTGCACTGCCCAAGTTCAACACTGAATCTGAGCTCTTACTAGGTGGGACTCTAGTCTCCATTTACAGTTAGATCCTGCTACCTTTAGCTGACCATTTCCTGGTGTATTTCACAGACATTTCAGGTAAAGATTGCAAGAGACTGCAACTTCCATGCTGCATATGTGTTGATGAGAAAGGGGAGAAATGGTGTCTTAAGATTTCCTTTGATACTGTCACTATTTTCTGGGGAGAAATGTGGACAGGCTGAGCAGAAAACTCAAAGGTGGCTGAGCCCTGTGGACAGGGACATCTGCTGAGGGACATCTGCTCAACTCGCACGTTATCTAAGAGGAAAGCCTTATAACCCTACAGTGAACTAGTTTAAAGTTTTGTTCCACAAAAGCAGAAAGGGAGAGGAAACCCTGCTCCCCACAGCTAACAACATTGTGGTCTGCTGCTGAAATTCCTTCTGTCTTCACTCACACAAATATCCTGATCTATCACCTTTCATTTCTGCTACAAATCTAATGAAAGGTTATACCAGGGTCCCTAGCTTTCCACATGGCACTGAGGACAGCAGTTCTGCATTATATTCGTGCCAGCGTAGTTAAATCAATTTTATTCACTAGAGTTCTGAACTGTCAGTAATCTAAGTCAAAGAATTTGGTTCTTTAATGTTTTTACTTCTTCTCTCCAAGGTATATCATTTAGGAGACAGAAATGTATGAATAAAATCAGAGGCTGCTAAACAAAGAGACTTCCAATTGTTGCAAACTAATCCAGCCACTGTTACTCACATCACTGCACCGATGATTTCAGTTCTGCCATAAAGAGTTTTAGGGTGTAAAGGTCATTTTAACATATCTACACTGCGTTAGCATTTGGCATGGATTATGCATGACTAGGACCATATACAGAATATATTTTTTTGTGACCGAATGATCTCGGTCATCCCATACACAATTCATACTCTGTATTGAGTCAAAGGCTGGTTTTGTGATGTGGAAGGCTATTACCACAGTTTCGGCTGGGTTCTTCTAATTAATTCCCCCTTAAAATATGAAAGTGTGTTACTGCATATGCTCTCACGTTATACAGTTCAGTATTTTATTATTAGCCTAATTCTAAGTCAATATAATTGAGAAAGAACTAACACACATGGAAATACAGAACAAACCTGAGAAAACAGGCAAACCTACATGGTTGCCACGAGAAGTGATTTACTGCATGCAAGTTCTCAAGACACAGTGAGGGACTGTTACCAAAGTCATGCCAATTTACAGGGCAACTTTCAGTATTCCTTTTTATTACTGAAGAATTGAATTCACAACTTGTTTCCTCTTTCCCTCAGACTTGATTAATTACCATGTTAACATAACTACTATTCTCCGGCTTATAATGGGCTCCCCTCTAAAGTGCTGCCCCAGCAAAATAAACCAGGAGAAAGCTTCTAGCTCTTTGCTCTAGCATTTCAATCCTTTCTAATCTCACTATTTTTCAAATTTATGTTCCATTCCAATAAAGCTTGTGTGAATATTATAGCAAATCAGATAATACAAGGTTATGACCCTTGTAATTGATCCTTCAAGGTTCTTTTTGCTTTTTTTCCACTTGACGTGGTAAAAATTACATTTATATGTGCTTGTTGACACTTGAGAATTCTCTTTGTTGGTCATATACACTGTTTCAGAGAGATCACATTACATAATGATGTATTTCCAGTGCTTTATTTCTTCTATACCTACAACCCCATTAAGCTGTAAGCAAACCTCCCGTGGGGCTGTAAGACTACAAGTATCAAGGGGGCTATGCTCCTATACCGTTCAGAAGCAGGAGAGCTGGGGAAAATATCATGTGAGGGTACAGGGTTAAACATCGGCTACTATCTTCAAATATTTTCAGATAAATAAAAGCAGCTTAAAATAAAAAGTTAAATTTCCATTTGTCTAAAAATGCACATTTTACACACAGACCACGTGTGCCGGCAATAGAAATCAGTTATCTGTAGCAATGGTTTCTGCATCACATGACCACTGGAATAAAGTGATTAATTGGACTGTCTCAGTAAATGCGACCATTACACTTTTAATTAACCTTTTCAACCTCTTGCACCTTTTGCTTTTGCTATACATTAGATTTTTGCAGTTTTCCAGTTATTACGCTTGATTAAGCTTAAAACAATGCAGAGTTCTCTTAGAAAGATAAGAACAACAATTCAAACAGCTCTTACTGTTCCTAATAAGAAAATACCCCTGATACTGTCATCATAAGGATAGTCATAAATCAGGTGGAGGACAGACATTCTGAACTCTGTGGCTATGTTCCCACCTAATTTTTGTTTTGGCAGCACACTGTTATTTAATGGCTCTGGCTACCAGGAAACTAGCTTTTGAAAATTCTTTCTCAACCTAGTTATAATCACTCCATATAAATCATACAATGATCAATTATAATAATCTTAGCTTCATCCATTATTTACACATAGCATTCGAATCTACACAGCAGGAGTGCAGGAAATTCCAAAGTCCTTTCTCTGCTCACTAACAACTGATTTATTCCTGAAGTCATGCCAGGTACAGAAAAGAAGGGGCCAGATATGCTCTCAGCTACAACACCCAAACCTGAAATAACCAGATTTTGGACAAGGAAAGGTTCTTGGCTCTGGATACAGTATTTTTAATAACCACACTAGCTTCAACATAAGATTTTGCTTTACACTGGTGCACCAAAATCAGAGGAGTTCTACAGTTATACACTCTGACAGCACAGTGTACTCTTACTTTAAAATGGCCTAGATCTTTCTCATATATATGCACACATATTTGTATAAGCATGTATGTATGTACGTATAATGTTTCAATAACATTTGACTATTGTGTGCAGTTCTGGTGTCCTCAACATAAAAAGGACATGGAACTGTTGGAACAAGTCCAGAGGAGGGCCACGAGGATGATCAGGGGACTGGGGCACCTCCCGTATGAAGACAGGCTGAGGAAGTTGGGGCTGTTCAGCCTGGAGAAGAGAAGGCTGCGTGGAGACCTCATAGCAGCCTTCCAGTATCTGAAGGGGGCCTATAGGGATGCTGGGGAGGGACTCTTCGTCAGGGACTGTAGTGACAGGACAAGGGGTAACGGGTTAAAACTTAAACAGGGGAAGTTTAGATTGGATGTAAGGAGGAAATTCTTTCCTGTTAGGGTGGTGAGGCACTGGAATTGGTTGCCCAGGGAGGTTGTGAGTGCTCCATCCCCGGCAGTGTTCAAGGCCAGGTTGGATAAAGCCTTGTGTGGGATGGTTTAGTTTGAGGTGTCCCTGCCTATGTCAGGGGGGTTGGAACTAGATGATCTTGAGGTCCTTTCCCACCCTAACTATCCTATGATTCTATTCTATGACTTCATGTCTCACTCTACAAGGTAGCTACTAATGTATTTATTAATAAGCATGAGAGTCCAAGTATTTTGATCTCACTTAAGGCAATACCTGAGCTCAGTGTGAGACAGATGAGTAGTCTGATGGAAGGAAGAAAGACACTTAAAAGAAATGAACTTTCCAGAAGACTCAGGCCAAACATCCAAACATTTTTCAGGAGAAAAATAGACTATAACTAGGATTTCGAACTAGTAACGAGGAATTTTAGAGCATTTTAATAAACCAACTATATATTTTCAACTATGTGGAACATTAACCTTACGATCATCACTTTTTTGTATCTTGTCCTATGTCAGTCTCAGCCATAATGAATGTTATAACATGTAAACACAGGGTCTGTTTTGAGGTTTAATATTTTGAAATTTTCCAACACGTAGTTTAGCATTTCAACTACATGCCAAGAATTGCTTTGTCAATAAAACTGTATTTTTCTAGTTTACTTTTTTAATTTCATTAAATAATAAAACTGTTAAAATGTGAGAAACAGAAGTTATATTACACAGAATTCTATTTAATAGAATATATTAAAAATGCTATTTAAATATTAATGTATTTAATATTAAATATATAAAATAACAAAGTGGTGCTTTTGCACATACAGAACCACACTTTTCCTTAACATCAAGAGAAAGAGTAATAGGTGAACCAAAGAGAAAAAGGTCAAAAGTAGGAACGTGAATGCTTTCTGACCGAACAGGAAAAGGGCAGAGAAAGCCCTCAACCTAACCTATAAATGCACATACAAATGGACACAACTCCAACAGCAGAAACAAAAAATGTAAATCCGTATGTCCAAACTGGGGCATCACATGAAATTTGTCCATGGACAAAGCACAAGTAGAGGCTCAGCAAGTGGTGCATAAGTAAAAATTAATGTGTAGGATTTATTTCATTCTACTTTTTTTAGTAAGATGTGAATATGACCCAGAGCAACTTTTTTTACAAAATTAAAAAAAAAAAAACAACTCTTCCTCAGAAGTCCATTTGGCTCGTCAGATGGGTAACTGCACAGTAAGGGAACCAAGGAACTTCAGCTGGGCAGTTCAGTTTGCCAAAGCCCTTCAAAAACTTGCAGCATTTAGATTTGAGCAGAGAAAGCAGAATGAGAACTTGTCAAGGCAGGAAGGAAGTTCTAGACAGACAAGAGCTCATAGAAGGTAAAGCTAGCATTCATATTTGGTCTTAAAATCACAAGATTAGAAAGGATTTTGTAAAGTAATCCATGCTCCTACCCCACAGCAAGACCAGCCATTGACAGAACAAAGCCTCACTGATGCTGTCTTAGGTGTACCCAAGTCCATGGGAGCAGAGGGCATGCATGCAGAAGTGCTCAGGGATCTGGCCTATGTCACTGTGAGGCTGATCTCCCTTTCATAGGTCTTGGCAATCAGGGAACTTATTGATGGCTGGAGCAAAGCAAATGTCACAAATAACTTCAAGAAGGGCAAACAGAAGGATACACAGACTAACAGGTGGGACAGCCTCAGCTACAGCAATGATTATTGAGCAAGCCCTCCTTAGAGCCATATGCATGCACATAAAGGACAGGAAAGTGATGAAAAGCAGTCAGCATGGATTCAACAAGATCCAGTCAGGTCTGACTGCCTTCATGGAGATGACTAGTTCAGTGGACAGAGGAAGAGCACAGTGTCACTTTGCATTGACTTTAACAAGCCTTTTGGAGTAGTCACCCAAATTAATCCTTGCAGTCAAACTGGAAAACCAGCTTGGACAGGACTACAGGGTGGAAGTCATACTACTACTCTGCTTTGCATGAGACCTCAATGATCTCCAAAGGTCTCTTCACACCTTAATTATTTGCCTAAGCTATGCTTAACCTGTTTTTCAGTAACTCTACAGCCTCTCCAAAGAGCATTCCATTATTCTCTATATATCCCATTAAAATCTTTTCCTGGTATTTAATCTATTACTTCCAGCAACATAATTCCTTGTTTCCTTCCTAATTTTACTCCTTTTCTCTTAACAATAGCTTTTTGATTTCTTGAAGACCATCATTCTCCACTCTTCCTTTAAGCTAGTCCTCCCCAGTCTACTAATTCTTTCTTCACAAATTTTGTTTTCTAGGTATCTACACAATTTTATTCTCAGATTAGGGAAAAAAGAAGATTAGCAAAACAATTCATAGACCACGAGCTCCTATGTGAGCTGTACTCAGGATATTGCTACAGACAGCCATAACCTGTTAATTCAAGAGTTGCTGAAGCATAGTTTACTCCAGCCTCAAGCAATACCAGTGTAGGTAGGGACGGTTTACACGCACTGACTCTCTACAGCAGGAGTATATATTAGCTTATCTATGACAGCAGCTTGCTCCTGATGGTTATAACCTGAAAAAAGAATCGAAGTCTGTTAAGACCTTAGTAGAAAAATTATCCTGCTTATTCTGTAGTATTACTCTTTCAGAAGGAAAATCAAGAGAGGACAGGGGCTGGAGAAGTGATTGTGAATTGAATCTGACAACAGCAGCTGATGGGATAAAGCAGGAGATATTTGAAAGCAGAGAATGGGGAAAGAGACTCTCTCCAGCCTAACAAGACAAAAGCTCCGCCTTCTCTAAAGCTCTCCTGCAACTCCTATCAGGTAGACACAGATGTCTCTATGGTCACGATAGAAGTACATTAGCACAAGTAAAAGAATGGTATACAATCACAGAGAAAGCAACAATAATGGGACAGATGCTCTATTAATTGACAGCAGCAGTAGGGGTGGGGTGAAGGATGTCATCATGGCAGCAGGGAGAGCAATAGAACCAGAGAACAGCAAAAGTCACAGCAGCTGCGGAGGCATTGAATCACCCCCTCCTTTCCTTGCTGCTAGTGAAAACCATTTGGGGCAGTTATCTGGCCTATCTACCAAACAATATGAGCCTCGTTCCATTAATCCACCACCAGCTGCTCTTCTTTTCCCTATCAGTTGGTCCCAATGCAATCCTGTTGAATACAAATAAATTTAACATAACGTGAAGAGGGGAACTCTGGTACCTCTTGTCTATTCATGGATCTGCTGTAGATCAGCTTCAGGAAGCGTGTAAGAGCTGCAATCACTGTGATGATGCTCACTTCAACTTAAGTCTCATTGCTGAGACTTCAAAAGCCAATGATCAAGGACATTGTGTATTGAGGCAGGTGAACTTTATAGAACAAGAAAAATAGGAGACTTCAGAAATAAGCAAATTATATGATACTGACTTAGAGATTATGATGGTCACAGTCCTACTGTGTGCTCAGGAGATAAAGCAGTACAGAATGAAGGTAAGGTAGCTGTTTATGATGTAAGCACTTACCTACATGCAACTGGGAGTTTATTAACTTGAGATCATTATGTTATATGATAAATTAGACCATACTAATAATCAGACCACCACCTACTGTCTACTCTAAATTACCTTTCACTTCCACTTATGCCATGTATGACACTTGGCAATAAAAGTTTCTTTCTGATTTGTCTTCATGCTCTGGTCTTTTCCCTGTTCTCTGCTGATCCCTCTTCCTGAGCTAGTCTGGTTTGCCTTTACCTGTCACTTATAAATGTCCCAACTTCTCTTTTTCTTTCCAAATGTAAAAATTTAGTTCTTCCTAAAAAAAAACAAAAAAAACCCCAACCAAAAACAGGTAAGCAGGAAATCAAATTATTTTGATTTCAGCTAACTACAGAGCACTCATGTCTCTTTTTTTAGAGGTGCTGCCCCTATGCCCCAGCTGTCAGTTATTTAGTGTCCAGTCTGAAGCCCACAGAACACAACAGTTTGACTTCCATTTGCTTTGACAAACTCTGGATCCAGGTTTTATGCTCCAACGTAGCCTGTGCTCTAAACATGTTTAGATCAACTAAGCATTTGACTAAGTGCTATCATGAACTGGGCATCAGTTTACACCCTCCTTGGCTCCCTTTTTAACGCTAAAATATATATGGATCACTCTGATTTTTGTTTAATGTACATGTTTACAAATACATGAATGCACACATACGTAGAAGTGAAAACAACTGAAAGAGAAGGCCAGTGTTATACTAAAATTAATTATTTTCATGTTCAAACACTAAAGTAAAATGAATATCCTCCTAATTAGTTAGAAGTGATCTTCACTAAGTAAAATGACAACATTATTTACATTTAAACAGTCTTGTTTTATTCAGAGTCACTTCACACATATGCACACTACTGAATTGCAGCCAGTTCTGGAGTGGAGAATTACATTTATGTAGCACTAGCAACACTGTCCAAGAGACATTGGAGGAACATGGATAAGAGATGAACTAAGAGTGGATAATGCTCCTGTAATCAGAACTAGAACACATACTCAAATCACTATTATTACTTTTTTTCCAATGTTAGCACTCCTGCTCAAGTAAAAAGTGTTACTGCTGCTGGGAATTCAGACCATCAGACTTTCCAACTCACATCGTGCTGAGACACTTGTGCAGTATTGACCTAAATGGATGGTTTTGAAATACTAATTCACTGGTGTTAACAATATTAATCACATTCTCTTCATTGCAGGTGCAGCCAGTACAGCGCTGCAGATAGCTGCACAGTGGTAGAGCCATTTCTTTGGCACATAACACAGCCCACTGATCACTATATGATGTGGTAATAGGAAGACTACAGCTGCCTGAACTTGCTTGCATAAACATAGCTCTAGTTTATGGCACTTGCTCTGACATTCTGTGTCACTGAAGCCATGGATGTGAAATGGGTTCAGAGCCTTTTTATTGTTAATTTCTGCCTGGAAGCCCCGACGTTTAACAAATTGTGCAGAAAACTTTGGTGAGCTTCAGTTTCCCATTTTTCTCTACCCGTTTTCTTGGAGAATGGATTGCAACACTTAGGAAAATCCTGGCGGTACTTGGAATGAGTGCCCCTCACAAACAGGCTGATGAGGAGTTTCTTCTCATTCCTGTTGGTAATAAGAGATTTAACAGCACCCTATGTATATCTGCTCTTCGTATTTACACGCTTCTCCATACCCATCAAATCCAAAACAGAGTTTGCCTATGTAACTACTGATTAGTGTCAACAGCAGTATTTTTACTTTTGAATATATTTACAAATGCACATATTTAGTTAAAATATGGTATTCAGATTAAGCCTGGGACCTAAACTAAACCTACATCTTGAAGCTACTGATGTTCTAAAATTATTGTGATGTATGAGAAAGACATAAGATAACAAAAAGCCCAAGCACCCAAACAAGCACAACACATAGAAGCCCCGAGGAGAGAACAGAATCTCAGAACTCACTATACATTGGATACCACCATGCACATGCATTGCTCAATCAGCAACAACTCTTGCTCTCCAAGGCCCTGTACAACTGTGAAACTTACACACGTCCGATTAAGCACACAACCAATACAATAGTATAGTTTCCACTGTAATTCAAGAGTGTAAAAAAGATTAAGAACACTATTGAAATCAACACCAAAACTTCAAATAAAATGAATTATGATTAACTGTTAAAGCTAGAATAATGTAGAAAGGAAAGATATCCACAGTACAGTAGTGCACCAATAAACAAATAAAGTACAAAAGTCCCACATATACGACGTTTGAAGAACAAAACTATCCATCAATGTCTTGGCACGGATCGATCAAACAGAATGCTACTGCCGAAAACCTAATAGTATGATGGTAATAATGTAGCCATAAAGCCTCTACTCTATAATTGACTGCTTCCACTTCAAGCTAACATGTCTAAAAGAGTGACTAATGTTCACCTAAAGATTTCACAGGCATTGAATGACAATCAGCTCACCTCATGCTAGTCTCCACAGATTGCTTATGCTGGGTAATTGTTGAGGGACATGAGCCAGGGGGGAAATAGTCTACTTAAAGAAGGAAATTCTATATGAAGAATGGCATGATAATCTGAAAGGAAAATATACAGTTTCTTTCTGATTGTAAAACACAATGCAATACTTTACTTCAGCCAACACACTCCTTTCCTAAAGCAGAAGCATCAGTAGCAACTCCATAAATAGTCCAGAGTAGGTTTTATATTTCAAACAGGTATTTAAACTTTCAGCAAGGTGTAAGAAATACACTGTATGCTTCCCAAAATTATAGCCTATGTTCTTTGAATAAAGCACATGTTTTCGAGAATTTACACGTAGACTGTATGCTTTGGTCAGATTTTCCTTTGGTAGACGGGGAAATAATGCAATTTCACTGAAATCCAATACTTAATTGATGTTATAAAACTAAATTGAACTATACACTTCAGTGACACGATCTGTGTTTTGTAACTTCTGTGATCTCACAGACCAGGCTATCTTAAAACCAGCATAAGCTAACACGCAGTTTATTTAGCTGTAATTCAGGAGACTAAGCTGAACTCAAGCATATTTTTGTCCTTTCCTGAATGAAAAAAAAAACCAACTGAAAACCTGAAGAATCAGTTTGGGATTTTTAATTTTTTGAGGCCAGAATGAAAAATGGAAATTTGCTTTGTATGTTTCACCGCAGATAAAAATATATTTATAATTAAAATGTTTGGAACTCTCTAATGGACCATGAGCACAAGTCAAATTGCTCTGCCGCCTTTGATATATACTTAAACATAATTGGCTAGTCTTAGTGATGTATTTTTAAAGAGCTACCTATTGATTAATAATGTTTCAGTATTAATATAACCACTTTGTGTGGATCAAGAAACATCAATAGCAGAAGCCCATATTTATCAGCAAATTAACTGGATATAGATCTGTTGCTTTAAGCCAAATGGGGTGCATTCACCCATTATTTTCTAAGAGAGATGAAATAACTGTAAGAGTGAAAGATTAAAGCAAAACTTGGGTTTATATTTTAGCTTCATACAATGGATAAAGTTAATGGGTTTTAACACATAAAAAGAAAGGATGCAAGAGCAAAACTCCCATCTGCAGGAATCTGTGACAGAGTAGTTTTGTACTTTGGGGCCTCTTCTCATATATTGGACAAAATGAAATGTACAGTACAGAGGTGGGGTTTTTTTTGTTTTTTTCTTTTTTTGTTCTTTTAAATCCAGTTAAAAATGGATTAAACCAGTAAATGATCTTGTAATCTGATCCATATAGCCAGAGCTCTTACAGTCACAATCATCTCGATGACACCCAACAGGCTCCATAAGGACACAGAGATTTTTCAATTTAAAGAAATACCTGAAAATAATACCCTGGCCTGCATGTGGGGATCCATCACAGAAGTATATGAACATGAAACACTGCTTGTAGATCAAAGTTATTTACCCAAGACTACAGTGTACATTCAAACAATGCATGAAAATGCGTGAGAACCTCTGATATTTTGCATGGAAAATGGCATGAAAAAGCACATTGTGCCTTCCTACTGCAAACACTAATGAATAAATTCAGGAAAGCCCCATTGTTAAGTATTATATCAAGCAGTTCAACACCTGTATGGTGCTGTGATATCTTTTCAATATCAGAGCAAATCAAGGCAGAAGGAACTCTAATGGCTATGTAGTTCATCCTCCTGTAGCAAGCCAAACTGAGTCCATCCTCTGCAAATGTCTGTATCTCCCAGTGAAGGGGATGCTACAGCCCCCAGGGTACTACGTACAGTGCCTTGCTATCCTTAAAGTTAGATTTCTTTTCCCTAATATCTAACCTAAACATCACATACTACAATTCAGACCAATTGACAATTACCCTGTCACCAAGGATATTAGATTACTTTGACACTTGTTCTTAATGAATCCACACTGACCCTCCTTATCACCTTACATCCCCTAGATGCTTTTAAATCAATTTTTTAATACCCTATTCTATAATCCTTCTAAGCACAGAGTTTGGGAACTGGATCGTAATTCCCTGGCCTTTTTCCTAGGTTTATTTCATTGATGGCATGTATGTATATATATATCTCTTTTTTTAATAGGATAGGCACTATGTTAGTCCTTTTCCGGCCCTCTGGGATCTCTATCTTTCATGAGTTCTCAAAGATAATTGCTAATGGTATAGGGACAGCTACAGCTTGGTTAAGTACTATAAAATGAATTTCACCAGGCTTCTGGAGCATTTTCGGGCCATCAGAAAGAAAAAAAAAGGTAACATTTCTAATGTGTTTATTTTTATTCAAGACACAATTTAGCTAAACTGAGCTAAAACCAAAACACATATCTTTAACTTTTTTCTTTTTTGTGATAACAGACCATATGTAACAGGTCAAACATCTTTAAACTGACTTTAGAAACTGCTAGCCAAGTTATGTTGCTACAAGCTCAGGAGTGCTGCATCCCAACTAGAAGGAAGTGCAACAGGAGGGCCAGGAGACCTCCTTGGATGGATAAGGAGCTGCTGAGGAAAATTCAAAGGAAAAAAGAGGCTTATAAAAAATGGAAGCAAGGACAGGCGGCCTGGGTAGAGTACAGGGATGTTGTCCAGGAAGCTAGGGACTAGGTTAGGAAGGCTAAGGCCCAGTTAGAATTAAACCTAGCCAGGGATGTTAAGGATAACAGGAAGGGATTCTACAGGTACGTAGCAAACAAAAAAACAGACTAGGGACAAAATAGCCCCCCTGAGGAAGCTTTCGGGAGAACTGAGTACACAGGATTTGGAGAAGGCTGAGGTTCTGAATGACTTCTTCGCCTCGGTCTTCACTGGCAAAGGCTCTGACTGCACCACCCAGGTCTTACAAAGTAGACACAAGGACTGTGAGAATGAAGACCTTGGGCCCACTGTAGGAGAGGATCTGGTTCGAGACCATCTTCAAAATCTGAACACGCACAAGTTCGTGGGACCTGATGGAATCCATCCATGGGTCCTGAAGGAGCTGGCAAATGAAGTTGCGAAGCCACTGGCCATCGTATTTGAAAAGTCATGGCAGTCAGGTGAAGTTCCCGATGACTGTAAAAAGGGAAATATAACCCCCATTTTCAAGAAGGGGAAAATGGAAGACCCAGGGAATTACAGACCAGTCAGTCTCACCTCTGTGCCTGGTAAAATCTTGGAGCACATTCTCCTGGATGGCATGCTAAGGCACATGAAAAACAACAAGGTGCTTGGTGACAGCCAGCATTTTCATCAATGACCTGGATGAGGGAACTGAGTGCACCCTCAGCAAGTTTGCTGATGACACAAAACTGGGAGGAGTGGCTGACACACCAGAGGACTGTGCTGCCATTCAGCGAGACCTGGACAGGCTGGAGAGTTGGGCGGGGAGAAACTTGATGAAATTTAACAAGGGCAAGTGTAGAGTCTTGCATCTGGGGAAGAACAACCCCATGGACCAGTACAGGTTGGGGGTTGACCTGCTGGAAAGTAGTGAACGGGAAAGGGACCTGGGGGTCCTGGTGGATAGGAGGATGACCATGAGCCAGCAATGTGCTCTTGTGGCCAAGAAGGCAAATGGCATCTTAGGGTGCATTAGAAAGGGAGTGGTTAGTAGGTCAAGAGAGGTTCTCCTCCCCCTCTACTCAGCCTTGGTGAGGCCGCATCTGGAATATTGCGTCCAGTTCTGGGCCCCTCTGTTCAAGAAGGACAGGGAATTGCTTGAAGGAGTCCAGCGCAGAGCCACAAAGATGATTAAGGGAGTGGAACATCTCCCTTATGAGGAGAGGCTGAGGGAGCTGGGTCTCTTTAGCTTGGAGAAGAGGAGACTGAGGGGTGACCTCATCAATGTTTACAAATATGTAAAGGGTAGGTGTTAGGATGATGGAGCTAGGCTTTTTTCAGTGATATCCAGTGATAGGACAAGGGGCAATGGGTGTAAACTGGAGCATAGGAAGTTCCACGTTAACATCAGGAAGAACTTCTTTACTGTAAGAGTGACAGAGCACTGGAACAGGTTGCCCAGGGGGGTTGTGGAGTCTCCTACACTGGAGATATTCAAGGCCCGCCTGGACAAGTTCCTGTGTGATGTACTGTAGGTTACCCTGCTCTTGCAGGGGGGTTGGACTAGATGATCTTTTTAGGTCCCTTCCAACCCTTGGGATTCTGTGATTCTGTGATTCTGTGATTCTGTAAGGGGAAATCCTGCCTGACCAATTTGGCGGCCTTCTAAGATGCGGCTACAGAATTGATGGATAAGGGTAAAGCAGTTGATGTCATCTACCTGGACTTGTGCAAAGCCTTTGACACTGTGTCGCACGACATCCTTCTCTCTAAATTGGAGAGATATCAATTTGATGGATGGACCACTCAGTGGATAAAGAACTGGCTGGATGGCCACACACAAAGAGTTGTGGTCAATGGCTCGATGTCCGGCTGGAGACCGGTAACGAGTGGTGTCCCTCAGGGATCGGTGTTGGGACCGGTCTTGTTTAACATCTTCATCGCTGACATGGACAGTGGGATTGAGTGCGTCCTCAGCAAGTTTGCTGATGACACCAAGCTGTGTGGTCCAGTTGATACGCTGGAGGGAAGGGATGCCATCCAGAGGGACCTTGACACGCTTGTGAGGTGGGCTGATGCCAACCTTATGAAGTTCAACCACGACAAGTGCAAGGTCCTACACCTGGGTCAGAGCAATCCCAGGCACAGCTACAGACTGGGCAAAGAAGAGATTCAGAGCGGCCCTGCGGAGAAGGACTTGGGGGTGCTGGTCGATGAGAAAATGAACATGAGCCGGCAGCGTGCACTCACAGCCCAGAAAGGCAACCGTATCCTGGGCTGCATCAAAAGGAGCGTGACCAGCAGGTCGAAGGAGGTGATCCTGCCCCTCTGCTCTTGTGAGACCTCACCTGGAGTATTGTGTGCAGTTCTGGTGTCCTCAACATAAAAAGGACATGGAACTGCTGGAACAAGTCCAGAGGAGGCCACGAGGATGATCAGGGGACTGGAGCACCTCCCGTATGAAGACAGGCTGAGGAAGCTGGGGCTGTTCAGCCTGGAGAAGAGAAGGCTGCGTGGAGACCTCATAGCAGCCTTCCAGTACCTGAAGGGGGCCTATAGGGATGCTGGGGAGGGACTCTTCATCAGGGACTGTAGTGACAGGACAAGGGGTAACGGGTTCAGACTTAAACAGGGGAAGTTTAGATTGGATATAAGGAGGAAATTCTTTCCTGTTAGGGTGGTGAGGCACTGGAATTGGTTGCCCAGGGAGGTTCTGAGTGCTCCATCCCTGGCGGTGTTCAAGGCCAGGTTGGATGAAGCCTTGGGTGGGATGGTTTAGTGTGAGATGTCCCTGCCCACGGCAGGAGGGGTGGAACTGGATGATCTTAAGGTCCTTCCCAACCCTAACTATTCTATGATTCTATGAATCCTTTTTAGATGATCTTTTATCAGTACAGAACAGTAGTTCTCATAGTCCAAAATGTGCCTTTTCACCTCCCATCATACAGATCACCAAGGAATAAATTGATGCAGGAAGTGAGGCCTAAGATATTGGTAGTCCTTGGTTGGGCTTTTTTGCTGTTCTAGAGAAGGAAAACAAACTTTCACCCCAAGTGAGAAGCTAAAACAGATTTCTGGTGACTTTGTCTCAACATAGTGGCCTAGAGAACTACTTCGTACAAATCAGACTCTGAAACAGAACAAAGTTGGCCAAAATATTTTTACTCATTTCACTGATAACTGAACACATAAATGGATAGCCTTTCTATCCAAATTAACTACAGCTACCTATGGCCAAACCAGGATCTTTCAATGCGCACTCACATCTCTGAAGCTCCAAAACCCCAAGCTATGAGCAAAGTGTCCTTATTCAAAAGAGATCACAAACCCACCAGGTTAGGATAGCCTATCCACCACCATTTGCCCCATTACCCTCTTACACTTGTATGCAAACACCAGGATGAATAAAATAAGGACCTCTTGAATCTCAAATGCATGAAACTCCTCACTCTTCCTCTTATTTTCCTGAGCAGGAAGATGAAATATCTCTTAATCTCTCTTATGGTCAACATACAAGCAAACTATTTGAGCTAGGACAACAGTGGCTAAAGCTACTGCTATAAAGAATGTGATATAGTTAAAGAAACACAGCAAACCCAGATGAAATCTTAACAAGGGGAAGAACAGCAACACAAATAAGATCACTTACTGTCCACAGCAAAGAAAGCACCTGAATCACCATCCCCAGCGCTACATGGCTGTGGATACAACAAGTCAAGGGCTTCCACAACATGCATTTTGTACTCAATCCAGCAAAGGACTTTCTCACAGCATCCATCCTCAAAAAACCTAGGTGATTTGTTGAGCCTTATAGATAATAAGCCCTCTTTTATCTGTTCAGGAAAGCAGTGAAAACAACTGGACTAGAGCAACTAATCAGCACCCTAAAGCCCTATCCCCACAGAGCTGTCAGTCAGTCAAAGCCTGGGGATCTCCAAACCCACTCTGTTAGCATCTCTTATTCATCTATAAAATTGCATGAAGCTAATGAAGGAACAGTGCCAGGAGCATCAGTTTCTGTTTCTGAAGGGCTCCTGGAAGACGTGTCAGCCTGCTCAGCATTTAGCCCAGGAGCTGTAGGGAGCTGAAAAGAGGAATACCGCATCAAATCAAATGTAATCTATAGCCTTTCGATGAGGGCCACAGCTGTCAGATGATCCCCCACATGCAAAACTACAGAAAGCTAATCGGTATTTCTTTTCAATGCAAATCAAAGTGTTGGGATGGAGTTACTACTATGCTAGAATGGCCCTTTTCCTCTGAGTTTCCAAAAGCTTAGAACAAGCTCAATAACAAGCTGCTCATCCCACACTGGGGTAGACCACGCCATCTCGATTCCATAGCAGGATCTCTCAGTCTTCCGAAGCACCAAGAGCAGGAAGGAGAAACTAAAAGCATAGTATATTATAACAAAAGGTTTACCATGGATCTGCATGACGTAAAATTGCAACTACTGCAGAAACACTACAAGGATTAGCTTCTTCAACATAAAAATTCCCTATTTTGTTTCCTAATAATAATTCTAAGATAATTTTTGTCTTTCTGTAAAAAAATTAGTCAATTTTTCTAGTTTGTCTTCATCCAAGTATTTCTATACAACACATTAATCATCAGCTCAATTTTTATTTAAAGCTCTCTGCAAAGTAAGTTGTGAAGAAGTAACATGGCATTAGATCCAAATAAAGTTTAACATTTTCCTCCTTTCTTTTAAGAAACCTCACAGGTGCTTTACATTTTCCTACAATACTTTTATGCAATGCAGAATCTGAAGTCACAATGACCCACCCAAATTCCCAACAAGTTAAGCAAATGCGCAAGAAGCAATCCGGAAAACAAGTAGTAACACTAAGAAAAAAGCCATTAAACATGCAGAGAAAGCTTTTACCAGGGCAAAGAGATAGGTCAAGTTGTTCAAAAAGGAAATGCAAGAAGCAGTTTAATGGCCTTAAATGCATCAGTAATTTTACAGCATTTGCGCTTTTTTTTTTTTTTTTTTTTTTTTTGTAGTGAAAGGATGTACTCAGTACCTAAAAGCTACTATATTTAACTGGAAAAACCAGTGACCACTGTTTACTACTACAAAACCCAGGCCCTAGGTACATGACAAAAAAATTACTATTTACTTCAAATCAACCAACTAAAGTACTTATTTTTCTGAATCTTCATCCAAGCTTCCTCATTGTCATCTTTGGGAAATTGCAGCAAAGTATTAAGGATCTTTATCCATGGTTGAAAATATTTTTTGTATAACAATGAAGTCATTACTCTTTTGATTTCTGCAAATTCCAGGAGAGCAACAGAAGCACAATAAAAATCTTTTTCATAACACTTGATTAGAAAATATGGCCTGCAGAAAGCATAGCTCTCTTTGCAGTCTGCACATTACGAATCCAAATATGTTACCAAAGCTGGGATTTTAACCCCCCACAGCTTTAGCACAAAGAAGCACATTAATAAGATACAATTTAGATTTGCATTTTTTAATAAGCAGGGGGATCAAAGAAAATACGAATGCTGAAGGGATGTTAAATCATGTGCAAATTCAAACATCAAGGTATCCTACAGAATGAAGACATGTTTGCACTGAAGTAAGTACAGTAAGGTTTTCCAGAAGTTGTGGTGAACAAAATGTTCACCTGTGCCTGGTATGTCTAGAAGGAAAGCAGATGCCTTCAAGTTGCACCAAGTATTTTGGGGATTTGCATATGTTAACGGCTGACAGCAAATCAGCACGGAAGGTAGAGAACCTGCAGTGAAAGGATTAGCCTTTCTAATAACCTAGAACTGCTCTTGAAGAAGACTCTGGTCTGTTCTCACATGAATGTAAGAGTATCTTCAACTGCTATATATTTTCATCCAGACATCAGGATGGCATATCTCGTTAAGGTGGCCACAGTGCTGTAACCTACTAGGAGTAACCATGTTTAATATTTTCATCAATGACCTGGATGAGGGAACTGAGTGCACCCTCAGCAAGTTCGCTGATGACACAAAACTGGGAGGAGTGGCTGACACACCAGAGGACTGTGCTGCCATTCAGCGAGACCTGGACAGGCTGGAGAGTTGGGCGGGGAGAAACTTGATGAAATTTAACAAGGGCAAGTGTAGAGTCTTGCATCTGGGGAAGAACAACCCCATGTACCAGGACAGGTTGGGGGTTGACCTGCTGGAAAGTAGTGAAGGGGAAAGGGACCTGGGGGTCCTGGTGGATAGGAGGATGACCATGAGCCAGCAATGTGCTCTTGTGGCCAAGAAGGCAAATGGCATCTTAGGGTGCATTAGAAAGGGAGTGGTTAGTAGGTCAAGAGAGGTTCTCCTCCCCCTCTACTCAGCCTTGGTGAGGCCGCATCTGGAATATTGCGTCCAGTTCTGGGCCCCTCTGTTCAAGAAGGACAGGGAATTGCTTGAAGGAGTCCAGCGCAGAGCCACAAAGATGATTAAGGGAGTGGAACATCTCCCTTATGAGGAGAGGCTGAGGGAGCTGGGTCTCTTTAGCTTGCAAAAGAGGAGACTGAGGGGTGACCTCATCAATGTTTACAAATATGTAAAGGGTAGGTGTCAGGATGATGGAGCTAGGCTTTTTTCAGTGATATCCAGTGATAGGACAAGGGGCAATGGGTGTAAACTGGCACATAGGAAGTTCCACGTTAACATCAGGAAGAACTTCTTTACTGTAAGAGTGACAGAGCACTGGAACAGGTTGCCCAGGGGGGTTGTGGAGTCTCCTACACTGGAGATATTCAAGGCCCGCCTGGACAAGTTCCTGTGTGATGTACTGTAGGTTACCCTGCTCTTGCAGGGGGGTTGGACTAGATGATCTTTTGAGGTCCCTTCCAACCCTTGGGATTCTGTGATTCTGTGATTAGTGGCGGTGTACCAACCACAACAGACTAGTACAAAAGGCTACTAATGACCTGCCTTTTAAAGGGCTGCATATACATCCTGTAAGGTGGCAGAGCTACCTCCCGAATGGCAGAAAGCAAACCAGAACTAGCACTTCTGCCATCTGTACACATCTAGGGCAGCTGACATGTACAGAAAGGGATATACAGTTGTTGAAAAGGGCACTAAGAAAACAAGGAGGAAATGGCCTTGACAGGCTAATGACAAACATGCTCTTCTGTAAAACTGTTTAACATTTTTTGAAGAATTGAGTTCAGAAGCTAAAGCTGCCTCCAGGCATGACCAGCATTTACTCATCAGATCACCCTAGGCCTCGATAAGCTTGGCAGTCTTACAAGGATCATATTTTTACATGGATGAAGTGTTCCTGGACAATTTGTCCAAACAGGATTTCTATCAATGTCAGACACACTTGTCTTTTCATTCCAGTTCCCTTTCCTTGATTAAACATATTTATAGTGGACATTTAAGAGAGAAAAAACAAGTCTTCACTAACGTGCAGGTTTAGTAAATCTAAATCAGTCAATCATAGAACTAAAATAGTGTTTGCAGTTATAACACTCTTCACTGCTCGCATGCTTTGTCCCTCTGCCTATCGCAGTGATTTACTTCATAAGTTCATCAGGAGAGGGTTTATCTTGCATTCCATGTTTGCGTACAGCCTGGCAGAATGGCATCTCATTCCCAAATGGTTCTTGAACATTATGTAATAAACATGATTCATATGAGGATCATCTCCATCATTCTCACAAAGAGTGACAGAAGATAATACCTTCTGAAGAAATCGCTTTCAACACATCAGCATCAGTGTGCAGCGACGGTGTATGCTTATTGTAAACTTCCTGTCTAAGAGTTTCCCATAAATTTTGAGGGTAAAATGCTCACTGCAATTGAAGTATACAATGAATTATATTCTTTGCTTACAATTAGATTCAAAAATCCCAGGTAACTTTGTTGCTTCACTGAAAGATGTCAAATTCTGTCTCATTTCATAGCCTTCTCCCATTTTCAGAAGAGACCAACAGAGAACAAGAAATCTAATCCACAGCTCTTTAAGCATCACACAGAAAAAATGAGGATGATATTTATTCTTTCCCTGCATAAATACTGCATACTATAAATCTATATATTAAGTTGGGGAAAAAGTCTGTTCCAGCATCCCTACTCAAACACAAATACTTCATTCATAAGCAGAATTCAAAGTTTAGATTTGATTACCATTTTCTGCCTTGCCTTTACCTGCACTAATAGCAAATTAATTGATACCACACCACATACACAACTATCTTGCTACAGTGGAGCTTAATGGAAAGGAAGAAGGTACTAAAATCTCCTGGAAAGCAGCTGTTATTGGCTGCTGTCAGACAGGGATAGATGGACATCTGTTCCGATTCACTGCAGAAATCCTTATTCTTAAATTCCTAGCACATCCATAAGTCACAACAGGCTGAACAGAGCGATTTCTCTATAGCTGCACATTATGACTGTACTCTTTATACTTCAAAAGAAACTTGGACAAAAACATTACCAGAAAAGCATCTAAAATCTTGCCCTAATCACTGCTAATTTTCAATACTATATTTATTAAGTCATGTTTTCAGTCACAGAAATATAACAAGAAATGGAGAAATCTGCTGCTTTGAAAGCAATAAATGAGCTAAATTTCTCAATTCAAAAACAATTGAGATAGTGCCCTGTGAAAATGTTAAAACTTGGCTGCCTGAATGTACAATGGCATGGATATCACACAGCACAGTAATCATCCTGGATACATATTTGAATTACTCACTGGGACAGATCTATCCAGCTTTATTGAGCTGGTAAAAACAAATGGCTATAAAGATCAACTTTGGTTTACGAATCTGGCCCATAGAAAGAAAGAAAGAAAGAAACATTTATTCAAATCGTTTTCCAGCACAATAGCTGAAAGCAAGCAACAGACAATAAAACAAAATGGTGCTTGATCTAGTGCTATTCCATACATTTTAAACCCTTTGCAGTATGCATTGTTATATATGTCTTATTCAAAAAATTGTTCCATTTAGCTGTTGAGACAATAGAGTATGATATTAATGCCAAATCTTAACAAAAGCTGGTTTGCCTCAGCCAAAAGGCAAAACAAAACACCCCACAAAATTACAGTTTTCTGTACAGCACTGTCACTAGATATATAGCATGGATACCAAATTGTGAACTAACTAGAATAAAAGAATCACCCTTTTAATGAGTGTAATATATCACGACAATGTCAATTTGATTAATGTAATGGGGCCACAATTCAGGAGAATGAAATTACAGGTCATTAGGGAAGTTACAGATGTGAAATATTTTCTTCATTTTGCTAAGAATTTCTCAAATGTTTTTCTCTGAATACCTTGTGTTTTTCTTTAAAATCTCACACCATTCTTCTTGTCTCCAACCAGTTTTAACTCAGAAATTGAGCATGAGTTGCAACACTTTGTCTGGTTATAGAACATCTGGATTGCTTAGAAAACAAAAACCAACTTCTGAATCTACTATAAAAAAAACCCACTTCTTTTCATTAATATAATTATACACGCAAGTCCCTTTTTTAACACAGATTTTTAGTAATCATACAGTTTTTTGCCTTGGAGATACAAACAGAAAATGACAAGCAAGGCAAGGCACAAGAGTTTCAAGGATGAAAACGAAGATTTTGGAGGCAGCTTAGGGAAGGTAGAATACAAAAGAACAAGATGAAAAGCAAAACAGAAAGATGCAGTAACATGGGGAGAGGCAGTTTCGGAAGAATATGTATGTAGGAGTGAGTGAGAGCAATTGAGGTTTAAGGATAAAGATGAAGGGCTTGAGAGTGGTCTGATAAAGGATAAGAAGACCTAAAGGATGCACAAAACTTACAAACCCAAAGAAACCATATTTTCAGAGTTTTTAAAAAATAACTGGATGCAAAGAATTAGATTTTCCCCGTTACTGAGGATGGCAGAGAGCATTAATAGAAACAGAGGGGAAGCATGGAGCCAACAGGGGTGCAGAAGATGCCCCAGAAGGCAGTGAGGAATGGAGGAAGAGCAGATCTATTCATACACATCTATGCAAATGTTTTCTTTCTGGGGCAGAGAGGGGGCCTACTACACTTTGTCTTCAGCAAGCACACACAGACATAAATCAAGACTTCTATAAACTCAGTCACCTCAAACCACAGTGTGAAAGAAATGTGTCAGTTTAAACCAATTCAGATCACATCATGTCAGTACACTAAATATTTGAGAGCTATCCTGCACTTGTCTAGCTGCTTGGCATGCTAGACAACCTTTCTGCTTGCCCCACAGAGCATCTCTGAAATGCTGTTGGGTTTCAGCATGAGGGCACAGAGTTTGGAATCTTCCAGTGGGATTATTTTGTCCTGTTATCCACAGTTGTTTAAAGTAAAATCAAATAAACTCTTGACTCAAACTACTGACAACAGCAAGAAGGACTGATGAAATCCAGCCAGTTGAAGAAGAGATTTCATTATGGATTATTGCAAAATCTGGTTTGTAGTTGATTTGAAACGGGCAAATCACAGTTGAAATCAATAGATCTAAACATAGATGTTTATATGTGATGTTTGCTTAATTCTGTACCTTTAATTGTTATATATTTATTCCTACTACAACAAAATATTAATGAATTTATCATTTATCCTCGGATATCTCAGAGGGGCAACACCAGAGTTTCAATTTATAGCTATGGACTCTAGGCACAGAAAAAGTATTCATGTTTTGGTCAGATGAAATGTGAAATCTGTATTCACATGAAATGTGAAATCTGTATTCACAAGGGATTCAAGAGATACCTCGAGCAGAAATCTTGGATCCTGCAATAATTTCTAAATCATATCACCATACAAAACTTTGATATATCCAAGCATCTTAGTTAACACTGCAAATAAACGGACCTAGGCATTGTCCCCAAGAATAATTCTTTTGTGGGTCCCAAAATCCAAATTCTAATAAATCTTTTAAGGTACCGTTATGCACTGTTGAGAAATCTTTCCATGCATTTTATGGAAGGAATCCCAATCAGTCTTGAATGATGTCCCAGGCAAATCTGAAACAGTTTCATCCAGTTTGTGATTCATCAAAGCCGTGTTCCCAGTCTGATAGACTTCCCAGTAACATTTACAGAGGAAGCCAAGGTTAATTTTGTTCAAACGTGGTCAGTTTAAACCAGCTTTTATCCGTTAAGTCTTTTCTTCTTACAATAGCCATGACAGTTTTTTCAGGAAACAAACTCAAGAAGGCTGAACACTTCACTTGCCAGTGGCAAAAGTAGGATCCATAAACCGTAAACCAATACACAACATTATGCAGCGTGACAAAGACTACTTTAAGTCTATTTTGCTGTAAGAGTTATAATTCTAAATGGGTTAAAAATCAATGACCACTGTACAGTTTAAAATAAATATATATATATATACACATGCACTATCTTTAAGCTACCGTGCATTTAGAAATTTCAAAGGAGTATGGAGCACTAGGCATTTAGCCATCCATAGATTTATGGTATTTTTAAGCATACTTGTTTTAATTAGTTATTATTTTAACATGTTCTCTTTGAAAGCAGAAAGGCATATGTCAATAACAACAATGAATGATTAATCCTCCTCTTACAGGATCTTAATTTACTAAGCAGGTAACATGAATTTGTCTAAATTGAGTCCTAAGTATATTACAAATGTTAATAGAGGGCCAGGTCACTGTCTACATTAATTTGATAAACACAGTGATGTTTTTCATTATTAAAATGTGGTTCCCTGAAGTACAGATTAAAAAAGATGGACATTAAAGAAAACAGAGATCGATGAGATTCAGCTTTATGCTGCATTGCATAGAACAGCATGTCATCTAAGACAGCGTCTGAAAAAACAGATGAAATCAGTTTGAATAGAACAGGCCTCCAGTAAGATGACATTCTTCCACATGTGCTTTGTAGTGAGAGAACTCGAGGGAAGGATACATACATAGGAAAAGTTTGTGAAACCAAAATGCAACATCTGCAGAGAGCAATGCCTTGCCAAAAGGTCTGGTGGCATCAGGTCTGCTCTGCAGTTGTTTATATATTAGCTCTAGCATCTAGGGAACAGCCAGTGCCCCAATAAACTCGAGACATAGAGATCTAATTCCTGATAAATAAAATGTGGCCTCAATAGCACAAAGATATTCATAGTTCATTAGCATTTGTGAAAACTATTTCAGTGCCTTTGGATCCTGCAACAATTCATAAGAAGTTAATCAGATTCCTATTTGTCACTAACACTGTTCTATGGTAGTATTATTAAAAGACCCTTGGAATGTTTTTCAATATTTCAGCTTGTCACATGTTAACTTCCTCGAACAGTCTTTCAAACAAGCCTGCTCTGAAAACTAAAGCAAACCACTTTGTAGCTCAGGCACAACATATAGGTATTTCCATCCATGATCAAAATAGTTACATAGCCACCACTCATTTTTAAGACTGTTCGGTTAAGCCATCCTTGACTTGGAATGAAAAGGGGGGAAAAAAAAAATCACTTGTCAAAAATAGGTATTTTTACCACAAGTACATTTAACAGGTCATGTTCTTACTGTGCATAAATTCATCAGCATATGGAGACACCCACATATATACACACTGATATACACTGGAACGTGAAACAACGTACTGCTGCATAGGAACATTTTTTAACTAGGATTAAGTGCAGTGAGACTTTACATTGTTCAGCTGCTATGGTAAGTAAGCTGATAATGCTGCTCTTCCATTACCTCATGAGAATGTAAGTATCGAAACACAGCAGTCTCTGCTGTAATGTGGAGTACACAGAGAGATTGAGAAACAATGGAAAGGAGAGCATGAAAAATGGCAGAGGGCACTTAGTAATGAATAAAGAAAAAAACCCACTGCTAATTTCCCAAGAGGTGGGTTTGTTTAACTGCCACATCTGGAAACCATTTTTAAGTATCATTAAGGGGGTTGGTTTTCAAAGAAAGGTTATAAACTGAAGTGTTCTGAACTCACTATGCAACGCTGTTTACATAGCGGAGTGGCTGCAGGTTTTACAGCTGCGTGTTGGATACTGACAGCCACAGGAACCAGTAACCCCACAGGGATGCTTACAGAGATGCCCTGCCCGCCAAAAGGGGATGTTCACAAAAGAAAAGCAGCTTAACACCAGCCAAAGAGTTTGAAAGTCTCAGACACAGTTCTAGAGGTATTAGTACAATAGCCTCTCCTGGGCCAAAAAAAGAGCCATGTATTGTTTTTATAGATTCTCATCATGATAACTACACTCCAGCCCAGCAAGTGGCTGAAAGAGGCACAAAGGACAATGTCTGGAACTTTAGTGACGTGGTATTTGAAAAACACTTCACATATACAAAGAAAGTCTTCATTTCCAGAGGACTAGCAAGATCCAGGTCTCAGTTTACTCAAGAAAATCTTTACTCCAAAGAACATCTTCTAAAGGTATTCAAAGCTAGTGGGAACTCTGAATTAGTAAAGGGCCTCAAGGTTCAACCTCTATTCATCTGTGCATATGTGCACTTCACATTGAATTTAAAAGCCCCTAAAACAAACAAACAAGTGAACCTCAGTAGATTTTTGGAAAGGTCAAAAGCTCTTTGATCACCAACAACTTTGGTGAAGTATTTCGGATTGCTACTGCAAACATCTTTAGCATTATGACAAAGATGAAAAGATAGAGAGTGGCAGACAAGGTACAAAGACACTGAATTTCTCTTGCAAATACATATGTGAATTCTGCATGTGCTAGCTTGCTTTGAGCTATGTTAGGTCATGCTGTGTGACACTCATTTGATTTAAGATTTAGAAGGACACACCTATCAAAATATGTTTATAAACTGCCTGCAGAATTAGTCAACTGCATTTTGTCTACATCTGAAGTAGATGTGGGATGTTTATTTGTAGACCTAAAGGCTAACTGCAGTCAGAGAATGCTGCTGAACTCATTTTTTTGTAGGAAAAACAACTGGTATTCATTTTATCGCCACCATACTTATCAGTATTTTGTTTGAACATGGAACTTGGGAATTAAGGCTATTTCCCTCAGCCTGTTCCAATAAGACAGTGCAACACCCTTGCTTAATTATTACTTTTAAATTCTAACACGGCAGAGAAAACAGAAGACAAATTAAAAACCAAAATGATCTGTTTACATCTGTTCACAGGAACACAGGAATGAGTAACACTGATTGTCATTATAAAGCAAGATTTACACTTGAGTAAATGAGGTGTTATAGTCTATTGGAAAAATCTAGCTGTATGTTGGAGAGCATCATTTAAAACAGCAGCATATATAGTTTGTGTTTCTAGAAATTCATATTTTCATTTGCATCTAAAACTTCATGAATCTCTACAAGCCTATTTTTTATCTGGTAAAAAGGTGTTCCCAAGAAGAATACCTATGGGCTTTTATCTGCAAGCAGATTTCTTTCTTTTATGTTAATGTCTTCAGAAAGGGGACAAACAGAAAAAGGCATACAGTTTGGAAGGGACAATTCCTGTGTATGGGAAATTTAACATACATATCCATCTTCCTTTGGTGTGGTGTATTTCTTTGCATGCTCTCTCATGCACCAAAGGACCTATAAAAGCATGTCCTTGTAGTACCTCTAGAACAAAGTGGCACCCACTGCCACTTCTGAGTTAAAGTCATCAGGCTGCAAGGAGAAAACATGCTCCATAGGTAATGTCTGATGGGTATGTGTAATCCAATTTTGATTTAGTTGTCATATTAGGTCACATTTTAATTCTGTGTTTATCTGTAGTTCTGGTGTCCTCAACATGAAAAGGACATGGAACTGTTGGAACAAGTCCAGAGGAGGCCACGAGGATGATCAGGGGACTGGAGCACCTCCCGTATGAAGATAGGCTAAGAAAGTTGGGGCTGTTCAGCCTGGAGAACAGAAAGCTGTGTGGGGCCCTAATAGCAGCCTTCCAGTATCTGAAGGGGGCCTATAGGGATGCTGGGGAGGGACTCTTTATTAGGGACTGTAGTGATAGGACAATGGGTAACAGGTTCAAACTTAAACAGGGTAGTTTAGATTGGATATAAGGAGGAAGTTAAACTTAAACAGGGAAGTTTAGACTGGATATAAGGAGGAAGTTCTTTACTGTCAGGGTGGTGAGGCACTGGAATGGGTTGCCCAGGGAAGTTGTGAGTGCTCCATCCCCAGCAGTGTTCTAGGCCAGGTTGGACAGAGCCTTGGGTGAGATGGTTTAGTGTGAGGTGTCCCTGCCCCTGGCAGGGGGGTTGGAACTGGATGATCTTAAGGTCCTTTCCAACCCTAACTATTCTATGATTCTAAACACAGAATTAGATGTTTATCTTTCCGAACTGTTCAAGTGAAATAGAGACTGAAACACTAAACCAGAAAGGTTTTGCTTAGATCTGTGAGAATATGAAAGGCCAGTTAATGGAAATACATGTTAAGAAATTTTGTTTATTCAGTTCAAAGCATATAGACAGGTTAATTAAAAATTCACAAAGGATTTGTTTTCTGTGTATCAAGCCTAGGGGTTCCTAGTGTTGTGTTTAAACAAGTGCATAAAGGAGCAATGAAGGGAAAATAGATATGTATCTTGAAAGAGGAATTTAGAAAGAAAATCAATATCCCAGGCAATAGAAAAGATGGAATTTACTAGTTGTGCATGCAAATGAGAGGGTAGTTGGGATAAGAGCTAATGTTAATTTCTCACTCTTTTTGTAGTCAAGTCCATTCTGAGTTTTCAAATTTCAGCAGACAGTAATGACCTGATAAAGATCTGTACCATGTGAAGCACACAATCAAGGCAAAGCAGCATGTGAAAGGCAGTGCATCCCACACTGCGCATGGGTCACCTGTTTAGGATCATATGGCCAAGCACCAAATAGAGCTAGACTCAATCCTTCTCTTGCCCAGAGTACAAGTAACGCACTTCCTAGGAGCAGGGAGCTTGCGTAAATTCCTGTTGTAATTTATCTGGCATAACAGAACAGCCCAAGTTGGAAGTGGCCTCAAACCTGTCTAACCTTACAAGCATCCTCAGGACTGGTGACTGCCACAAAGGGACTGTACTGGCCAGTCTACTACAGATCTGACAGTGAAACCAGCTCCAGTGGGAGGTGGTCATTTCGTACCATGGAAACATCTTTTCAGCGTAAAGAAAGATTCTTCTTATCTGAGATTTATAGCTATAACTGATTTCCTTTTCTTATGTCCAGATCCAAAGTATTCAGGCTCCCAAGAGGATGAAAGCAGCTACCTCCTTTGACTGAAGCCCCAGAGTTCAAGCCAATTCTCACTGAGCTCAAGAAGACTAATTACAGATATTTTGAGTAAAAGCATTGATGTGTCATCAACTTGTATTTTGCTATTTTCTTACTGTTCCATAAAAGGCTGCTTACTGCTTGAATTGTTTAATCTAAGATGGGAAATATTTCTAGCTGGCACACTTGAAGGCAACAGCTCTGTCTTCCAGAGGAGGAGAGGAAGATCAGCTTTAACCACCAGAAAACTGTGGTTTCCTTCAGAACAGTTTGCCACAAGGGCCACTGCACAGGCAAACACAGACAGCAGCGCACAGCTCAACTGCAAACCACCAAAGACATGCCTCCAGTGGTAGACACTTACAGGCACAAGATTCATATATAACTGAACCCTGATAGAGTACTGGGGTCTTTCTGTAACACATACTCCAGAATTCTGTATTCCTGACAGAGTAACTTTCAAGATTAGAAAAGGGCAGCTTTAAATGCATGTGCAAAGGAGGTAAACTTTGAATAATTAAGCTTTGGGGTGATGGAGTAATGGAGGAGAGGTGATGAAAGTGGTAAATAGTATGTGTAAACATATGCTGAACCAACACAGAAACAGAAGACAATGAACAAGTAACAGATCACTCAGTATGAGTCATTTAGAAAAGTATTCAAGTAATATACAGAAGCGCTGCTCAAAAAATACCTCAAAAAATCCCTAAAAAAGATTACATGGTGACTTTTTTACACGTAGCATGCTGAATATGTGAATACAGTTGACAAAACAGAGATTTAATGTTTTTCAAGCACACCGTTTCTCTTCTCCCCTTTCTTACAAGTACAGAATTTTACAGTATATTGCTCACTTTTTACCATTTCTTTGGACACACAGTATTAAAAAAGCAAGCAAGTATAGCTGATATTGCAGCAGCCTTCCAGTATCTGAAGGGGGCCTATAGGGATGCTGGGGAGGGACTCTTCATCAGGGACTGTAGTGACAGGACAAGGGGTAATGAGTTCAAACTTAAACAGGGGAAGTTTAGATTGGATATAAGGAGGAAGTTCTTTACTGTGAGGTTGGTGAGGCGCTGGAATGGGTTACCCAGGCAGGTTGTGAATGCTCCATCCCTGGCAGTGTTCAAGGCCAGGTTGGACGAAGCCTTGGATGGGATGGTTTAGTGTGAGGTGTCCCTGCCCACGGCAGGAGGGGTGGAACTGGATGATCTTAAGGTCCTTCCCAAGCCTAACTATTCTATGATTCCATGATTCCAAGTACAGAGATATCTGATACCACAAGCTGAGCTGGAAGCTCTCTTTGGCAAGAGAGGAATTGCAACCATTAATTCTTTCAGAATGTAAGCTTTTAAGAAAATAAAAAGCACATAAAGAGCAGAATGGTACACCAGGCTACTTCATGTCAGACTTTTCAATAAAAGCAATGCCCTTTCTAGAGAGATTCAACAAACTGGGATCATCAACTCTGAAAGTCACTTAGATCTGAGTACCTTGAGAAGAACTGAAATTCATACCTTCACGTATGTGGGCTTGACGGATTTGTCCACTGTTTCCCAGCCCTTATGGTTACAAAGATAACCTTCCAAAACTGAAGTGCGCATAAAGGGAATGCAGAACTGTCCTCTTGAAGCTGCTGGGGTGGAGGTGTTTGACATGAATCAAAACCCCAAACCAAAAAAATAACAGAGGGAACACCACAAACCTCCACCTCTCAGGTGCTGCTCACAGCATTCTAACCCGGAAAAAACACCTAAAATTGACAACACTCCTGTCATAACACAGATGCTATTAAGAACCTTGCAGGGCCTCTGCAAAGCTTTCAGAAGTCATGCCATTTCCATGCTGCTGTAAACCAGGGAATCTGGGAACTGAACATGGGTTAGCACCAACTTCACTTTTCAAGGAAAAAAACAGTAGAATTGGAACCAGAGCAGTGCTACATTGGCTGAGATGCCTCCTTTCTAAATCAAGAAACTAAAGCTAGACATTAAACAGTAGAGGGGATATGACTTTCATCTATGCCAGAAGGACTGGAAAAAAGGTAGAAATGGGAAGGCAGAGAAATAACCTAAGGAGGACACTGCACCTTCCACTTCAGGTATGGTTATGCAAATCTGAGAATTTGCATAAACAGAAGGTGAAAGAAGTAAAAAAGCAGCCAAAATAAAGATGTAATCTACCAGATTTACCAGTTAATTTGTGCCAAATTACAAATCTAAAACAGAAGCTGATAAAAGGTGCAAGTGGAAAGAAGTAGAATCACATTCCCTCTGCGGGGCTTCTGGCCCTTGGTTTCGTTCTCAACTTTAAATGCAGTTTTCTGCTAGTAGCCATTTAGAACCAGCTTTCCAGTAATGTTTCAGACATATCTGCGCTGGCTCTTAGCTGGAAACTAAGCCCTTAATCCAGAATTATTAAGTTCCAGGCCCCTGCTCAGCTGCTACAAGAAAGAGATGCATGAAGTTCATAAGCACTTTATTTACAGCCCCAAAGTTTCTGTATGTTTGAGGTTATAGCCAGGACTTTTGGTCATGGCCATACTGCCACTTTCATGTTACTAAACTATTCCACAACCTCACTGTTAATGGGCAGAGCAGCTTTCCATTTAGCTGATAACGAAGTCCCTCAAGATGCACACAGGAAATATTCCCTCTCCCAGACCTAAGAAGCTTAAATCCTACTGGAATTTATTTGAACTTGCTTAATAAACTGGGTTCTGCAAAGAAAGCAGTCATTTTACCACAGGGCCAGGACAGAAAATGAAATAGTGACAGTCATCTGATTCAATTATTTCTGTTAAATGCATAAGCAATCCTTGGAGCAGAACTGGAACTGTACTCCACTTCCCCAGGAGAAGGCTGACCACAAGGTTACAGAATCATTACAACTCTTACATCCTTCTCATCTCCTGTTTGTCACAAGGTGTAAATCCTTATGTGGACACAGAGACTAATTAATTTGGCAAACATGACATAATGTAAGTGTCCAAATGCATTCAAGCAGTTTCAAACTAGGGAAACAGAAATAAAAAGGGGAAAAAAAATGAAGGATGCTTGAGCCTAGCAAAACTACCCTCCCCCTCAAGTTCTTGAACTGCATCCATCACAGCCCTTTCTCAACACTTGAGGGCACAGGAAAATCTTGATTAAATGGACAGGGCTTGGAACAAATCCAAAACATCAAACCTCAAGCTCAGTTAAAAAGTACCTACTATTGTGTAGGATGTATTCTCAGTGCTATGTAGATCTTAAACTAAAATAAAGACAGAATTGTACACTGCTTGTTCAAAGGAGAAGACCTCATTTTTTGAGTACAAATTGTATGTGACTTTAATAGTATGAATTCTGTCAAGTGGTTCATAGAATAAATTTGCACACAGTTCAACATAACATGTGCACATTAAATAGGATTTGGCATTAAAGGACCCAACATTGAATGGAAATCGAAAATAAATGCCCACATTCTCCCCAGAAGACTATTCACCCCAAGGCCTCAGGCATTAATTTAAGTGAATGAGGAAGCCACTAGGGCAGCTGTCGGTAGCTTATTTGATTTGTGAATAAACAATGGCTTCATTTTAAATGCTATTTACTTCTACTCCATACTAATGCAAAATCAAAAGCACAAAAAAGAACTATTTAAAAACATGCATTTTTAAGAAAGATTTTATACTGCAAAGTTCTTCATTTCAACATGGGAGGAAAATAAAATAGTAAGATCTTCTGCTGCATTATTAATTTCAACTGCTACTAATTTTAAGAAGCCCCGAGGTTGTATCTTATACTTAATTGATATTGTGCATTTGGCTGTATATTAATGAGAAGTTAGGGTATCATAGGTCATTCCAATAAAATCTTTGGGCTTGTCAGCTTGAATTATGTATCTTTACAGCTGTAGAAAACAGTGGCAATATGATAATTACAGTAGTTGATACATGTTGTTATAACTTGCTAGTACAATCAGGTACATCATGTCCAAAGTGCAGATGCCAATCCAGTCTGGCACTAATATTCCATCAAACAGATTATTAATTATCAGCAGTTTCTATGCAAAGGGAAGCATATAGCTGCACAATGAATTTTCAGATTGGAGCATAGTCATTTCTTCTTGATATTATAAAGCTTTAATTACAACACAGAGCCACCATCTCCCTGGCACTACAAGGTGAAAATTAAGGCTTTTATCCCCTAAATCCATATACAAAGGGCTGAACTTCACATGTAGGTGAACTTCATGTGGGTTTGCAGATAATTACATGCATAAACACATGCACCCATTTAGTTTCATATGAAGCAGCTTCATGCTATCAGGATTTATATTTATATGTTGGTTTTACCTTGCCCAGAATTCAGAGAGGATCTGCCTAGAAAGATGCAGTTCTATAGCCTTCCTCCAGCAGAACATACATGCTGAACACTGATAGGTTTTCAGGTAATTTAAAAGACAACAGAACCTAGCTGCCCCAACCTACACTCTATTTCACACACAGATACCTTGCCCTATGAACAGATTCTTGTTTGGCATGTAATAGAGGTAAGGGAGTCTGAGAGAAGTTGAAGAATTTGCATAAAAGGAAAGGAACTGTTCCAATCAATAAGCAAATTGTATCTGTTCATGAATGCAAAATCTGACTATAAAGCGAACTGAGTGCACAAGTTAAATATGCCCTTGTGCAACTGACACAACGGCCAATAAACCATCCTTGAAAGCATTGCAATGACAATCTATGGATAAATTGTTCTTGAACAATTTCTCCAACATACATTAAGTACAAAAAGATCTGTTTTTAACACACACCATACGAGTTCAGCCTTCCTGGTTTTCCTGGTAAACGTGAGTATTCAGGATAGCAAAAGAAAGGAGCGGGGGGGAGGGGAAGTGTCCCACTAATCAGTTCCTATGGTGAACTGCTGCTGAGATGAAAACCTAGAAAAAAACCCACTGAGATCCAAAAGGTGTTCTGAAGTTAGTCTGTTTGTACAATCAGAATCCAGCCTGTATATTCAAACACATCACCTCCAAAGGCCTGAACCATGAGTATATATATTATATGTGACCCAACATTTTTACCTTAGCACTTAAATTCACCCAGGCTGTCCTGGACAAAACAGCAGGGTTTAGGGAAAGAAAAAAAGCATGAAGAAAACCAGACTGTAGGTATTCCTGTCCATGTGCAATGAACTAATCCAAGAGCTCAGGACATTTCCGTGAACAATTCAACTGTGTAGCACATGTGGAGGGAGGGAATCCAGCTCCTCCCAGTGTTTGCTGTGCATGGCTATATGAGATCCTATGTGCACACCAGTTCCAGCTGGGCTGCCAGATGTCTGAGATTTAGGGACATATGGCAGCCTACACGGTAGCATCTAAACTTCTAGGACATCCACAAAACCCACACTAATCTGTTAAATTCTTGAAATCTACATGGACAAGAACTCTGCATGCAAAAGGGAGCGTGTCCAGGAGAATGCAGACAACTGGCGGCTGACATGGATTAATAGCCCAAACAATCTAAAATCTCTTATATTCAGAGAGGAGCCATGATCTCCACTAATTTTTCTCTCTGAGTTACAAAGCAGAGCTCACCAGGCTGTAAAATGGCATATTCAATATATTAAGACCATAATGGCTGTAAGTATGTTCTGTCTTCCTGAGGTATTGCTCAGGTGGTGCACCTAAACATTTCCTCCTCTGTGGGCTGGTATTTAGCAAAGGAAGCACAAAGGAGCCCCTGCTGAGCACATTCGGGTTGGTGTATTATGGACAATAAATTCTTGTATCTACAATAAAGGATAAAGATAAGAAAAGGAGGTGTAATGAGCTGCTTGAAAAATTTCTATCTCATCATCAGGGACTGTAGTGATAGGCAACGGGTTCAAACTTAAACAGGGGAGATTTAGGTTATCTGTAAGGATGAAATTCTTTACTGTGAGGGTGCTGAGGCGCTGGCACAGGGCGCCCAGAGAAGCTGTGGCTGCCCCATCCCTGGCAGTGTTCAAGGCCAGGTTGGACACAGGGGCTTGGAGCAAGCTGCTCTAGTGGAAAGTGTCCCTGTCCGTGGCAGGGGGTGGAACTGGATGAGCTTTAAGGTCCCTTCCAACACAAACCATTCAGTAATTTTATCTATGGACTCAGATCTGTAGCTGAGTTGCACATTACACAATGCCTCAGCATGTTACCTCTGCTGAGCTGCAGTGTGCATGTTCTGGGGGAGCATCACCACGCAGGGCAAACTGTGTCTGTCGTTAACTTTTGAACCACAGTTTTCTATGCCAGGCTTCAGAGAAACATGAATCACAGCACAGCTCAGAGAGGAGTTTCTGGCAGCTAATATGACTTACCAGAATGATGCTTCTAAAGCATCTGTATTTTCATTCCCTATTCTGGTTCAAGTGTGTGAGCGAAAGAATTCCCCTTCTGGGCTCTTGGATTTGAAAAGTTAAGCACTGTATCTGTATTTCAGTACCTAAACAGAGCAGGCCTGTTTCTCACTATCATCAAAGCTGTATACTTTCAACCAGTGCTTTTCAAGTTCAACTGTTCTTTTCCACTCTTGAAAAACTATTCGCCTTTTTCCTTGCATAAAGAATGCTCAGATTAGTATAACAAGGAAGAAATGTCCTTGTAAAAGAAAAAGAGAGGGACAGACATACAGACCACACTCTCCCAGGCCAAACAACAGGCCTTTTCATTAATTATCTTTCTAATGATGGATTCTCGAACAATGCTGCAAAATTTCATTCAAAAATTGGACTACTCAGTGGGGAAAGAGCACATTTTATCTTGTTCCCTCAAGAACTCTGAAGCCATCTTCCTCATATTTATATTCTAATCTTTCTATGCTCACTTCTAAAAGCTCATAATTAGGAAAGCCTCTTTGATGGTCAGAAGCTGCACACTATTTCTGTGTGCATGGTAACAGCATGAATCACTGGCTGCACTAATCCTGTAAGAGTGTTAAAGGTCCCATGTGACAGTTACTGTGAATGCTAAACCTGCCCTATATTATGCTATTTCCCACTAATCCTAAGAAAATTAATGTTAATTTATCATGAAAAAAGGTTAATTATACATTTACTTCTGATTTAAGCACATTAGACCAGACTCACAAATAATACCGGGGGTCTTGAGGGTGGTTTTTCCTTTTTCCCTCTTTCAGCATACAATCAGGGACTATACTCCAAAATCATACCAGGTTATGGGTAGTGTTTAGAGACAGGACAATAACAAGACCCAATGGTAATTCTAATTGCCCCTCTGATCCGGTTTGAAAAAAACTTCAGCTTTTCCTCTTTATGCAAAACTTGCAATAGTATCTGCTTCATCTCGTCCGCTAGTAGTTTTCACATAGAAAGTGAATGCCAATTCAGGTTCAGAAAACAGACTCAAGATATTTAATTACCTTTTCATTGCTTACTAAAGAAATAGCTTAAAGAATAATTATTTTTCTTTTATGAAATACTTTATTGTAATTAAATCACAGCATTTACTTGACATGGAAAAAACCCAGCAACAATGCCCTAAATTTTAAATGATTTATTAATATTAGCAGACTGGAATCCTTTTGTACAATCCTGGCATTTTATCCAGGATCACATAATAGCTGCACTACATACTATGCAAAACAACTTTCAGAGATTGCTCCCTGTTCATCTAACAGAAAGTGGGAACCTGCTGTAACAGGTTGTAAGGTTGTTCACAGCATCTCTGACAAAGGAAGAGATAAATTAATAGAAAGATCCCTTGGTGAACTACACAGCATATCAATTCAAATACTGATGCAGCTATCTGGTTCTTGTATGACTTGGCCACCTACTCTGTTCAAACCTACAGTGACATGCAATTTCTCTGCTGTGCAGTATAAGCAGCATACCTTTTTCAAGTTAAAAATTTAGATAGCTGTTATATCTTCTATCAGCTAGCACAGCTGCCAGAGCAAGGTGCCAAAAAAGGGGCCATTTTTTTTTGCTGAGAGTTAACCCAAACCCATGTTTTATATGTCTTTTTAAAAAGCAGTTTTAATAGCCACTATTGCCTAAAAGGAAATGCATTTTTTCACATTATGCTTATAAATCACTTGTCTGCTGGGAGCATGTCCTAAATGGTTCCCCCTACCACGACCAGCCCTCCCAGCTGTCTGTCCAAGTTCACTTATGATCAAAGTTACATCCAATTTTGGCAGATGCAGCTCCACCACCTATATAATCCCATATTTTTCACTAATTTGCCACTTGCCTTAACTGTTGGAACTAGGAGTATTTAGAACAATTGCTTTGGGGGCTATTTACAATACTGTTCAGACAGACTACCTCACAGTGGAAGCCACAGAGTCTCATCTCTTCAAAAGTCCCTAATACAAGAAAATCAGTGTTGTGGTTGTAGGGATTTGTTTTTTCCAGTTGTAGGTTTGGTTTTTTATGCTTTGTTTTGGTTGCTTTATTTCTTTTGTTTAAAGATCAACAAGCAGTTGGTTTAATTACTATTTAATTATTCTATGACTAGGTTATGTACTTTAATCAACACACATACATTGTGAACATGTACCTGCCGCAAAACTCAGTCTCTGTCTACCCTGATATTTTTCCAAGCAGACCAATATTTGCATCTTTGGGTTGTTTTCATTGCCCACAACATGCAGTGAAGTGGAAGAGGTTTACGAACACGGGGTTTAATTCACATGAGGCAGCTTCCTCAACATCTAAACAGAAAAAAACTTTCCGTAAGCATCCCCTTACTGCTGACATCTGCTTCCTGAAATTACCTTCTGATCGAGCACTCTAGTATCTCTGTCCCATCACACAGAACAGCCTGGAGGAGGGAAGCTCAGGGGAGACCTTATCGCTCTCTATAGCTAGGTTGTAGCGAGGTGGCTTTGGTCTCTTCTCCCAAGTAACAAGTAATAGGACAAGAGGAGATGGCCTCAAGTTGCACCAGGTTTAGACTGAATATTAGGAAAAGTTTCTTCACCGAAAGTGTTGTCAAGCACTGGAACAGGCTGCCCAGGGAAGTGGTGGAGTCACCACCCCTAGAGGTGTTTAAAAGACATGCAGATGTGGCACGCAGGGACGTGGTTTAATGGTGGATTAGCAGTGTTAGGTTTATGGTTGGACTTGGATGATCTTAAAGGTCTTTTCCAACCTAAACATTCAATGATTCTATGATCTGCATATTCCTTAAATTCGGACCAACTTGTGCAGTACTGCATGGCATCTACCAGGAGAGACCAGGAGATAACCAACACCAGTGGGTGCTCTGTTGCTTCCAGCTAAAAAACAACCAACAAAGGCAATAATGTACATCACTAACATTTCTCAGTTACAGAAGTTAAAATTTAATTCACCTGAAATGGAAGAAGTTAAACAGACGTAAACTGTATCGTTTCCATATATCTCGGTATTTTCTCTGGTATACCTTAACTTCTACTACATCACTTTATAGTTAAATGCATACATTTACAACATGGATCGGGTCCCAGCTGATCTCACTAAAACAGCATTTACATTTTTGCTTACTTTTCTATTAGATGTGCCATCATAATGTGTGATGAAAAGCCATTTCAAATTCAGCTGCTTTTCAGAAAAATTATAACACCCAATTATTAACAGACAAGGTCTATCCTATTTCCTGCATCTTCTAATAGCCTTTTGAAACCATTTCTCTGCTTAATATCCTATAATTTTTTGTTAGAAACATCCTTCAGTGTCTGTGATAGGAAAACTGTGCTGAAAATCAATAGTGTGCATACTTTTTTGCCTGAAATACATTATATATCATAATCCTGTTTTATAAGAGCCTAAAATGAGCTAAACCAGATTCAATTTTAAGATTCAGAATTCAGACTAATAGGTTTTAATTTAAGAAAATATCTGTCACTGTGAATAAGCAAACAAATGGATTAGATTCTCTGGTTTTATTCCTTAGGCCATAAGTGTTAATCTCTCAGCAGAACCAACATAATATACCACTACAGATTATCAAAAGTGACTTCTCACTGCTGTGAATTATTCATTTGAAAGGTTATGCACCAGTGATAATATAAATTATGTTTGAAAAATATTCATATAACATTTTAATAAGCTTTAAAAAATGATTTCTTTCCCAATGTTTAAACTAAAAATAATACTTAGTGTCTCAGAAGGATTTATGGATTTATTGGATGTGTTCAAAAGTCATGACATAAGGTATCTGAGACTAGGGGGAACTGATCATCTAAATGCTCTTTAAGATGTACTTGCTCCATAAATTAAAGATAATACATGTACATTTCTTGCAAAGGCCTATAATCGAATTATTCTCATGCATGTAAAGAGCTAGTGACTGTTTACAATTTATGATAAAACCATGGAAATCTTGCTTGTGCTGCCAGATAAAACTGCTCAAGCAGGAACTTAACACTCAGGACAGGCAAGCATATGCCTTTGTGTTTGCATAGCAAAGCAAGCGAAGCTCAATTTTCATCAGCAACGCCCAGTGCAGCATCTGAAGTCAGTCCAGCGTTGCAGTGTATCTGCACTGCTCCCTCCAATACAATAAACTATCTGAAAAAATACAGTTCTTGAGATCTTGTTATTGAGATTTTGAAAGCATAGCAAATGTTTTTAAAACACAGGGATTTGGGGTCTGTTGCATATGGCAAATAGACACTGCCAAAGCAGCCTGATTTTCTCAGTACCCACCTATAGAAATGAAAGCCCTTTAAAAATGTATTTTCAAAGATATTCTGAAGTTGAAATCGGTAAGGTTTTCATTTGTGCATTTGATTTGTGGCTCAGCTCTATAGCACCTGGTATTCATTCCCCATTCCTACCATGGTTGTCACTGTATGATCTGACAACTCAATGCTTCCTCTTTTCTTCCTTTTGCTTTCACTGAGCTCCAGCACAAAATCTCAGCCAGTGCTCCTGCCTGCTCCATTCTCAGTGAGTTCACCTGCCCTCAGCTTCCAGCACCATTTTGACACTGATGAATCACCCATCTTCCCTTGCATCTTACACTGCAAGATATCTCACTTCTTTGCCTGCTTCTCAAACACACAATTTTGATGTCAAAGTCAGCCTCTTGAAAATTGAACTTCTTATCTTTTCTTCCAATTCTCGCCTCCTTGCCATTACTGTTGACAACACCACTATCTTTCTCGATTCTCTAGATTTCAAATTTCATGGCCCATTCAACTCTTTCCTCCATCACCCGATCACAGCTGAAACTGTCATCAAATCCTATCAGTACATTTCTACGGTATCTCCAATATCCACCCTGTCCTTTCCAATTGTTCCACTAAAATCCTTATCCAAGACTTCACATTACTTGCATCAGTTACCCCAAAGTCTTACTCCCCATGCTCCAATATATGCAAAATACAGCTGCTTAAATAATTTCCCCCTTTGCCTGCACTATGGTCACCCCCTAAAGAAAAAGCTGCTAAAGTTAGTCATTATTTTCTGTATTAAGCTCAATCTCCTGACTCTGAAGTCCTGTACATCTCCACTCTTAACTATTTTTAACACACTTTCTTTTCTGCTTCTCTTAAAACCTCATACATGCTAACACAAGGCTGAATATACAAAATAATCTTTGTTCCTTCCCTCCCAAAACACAGCTCTTTGTCACACTTACTCAAGTATCTCTTCTCAAAATTCTCTGCTTCCTTTCACCTGCAGTTAACCAGGGGAACACAATCCTTGCATTTATTTGGAAAAGGAAGTAAGCGTAATAATCGAGCCACTTCTTATTCTGTCCAGAGCAGTTTTGCTGCTCCTGCCTGGTTTTCTTTTAAAGGAGTACAAGCAAATCATTCCACAAGAGTGACATCTTCAAAGATGGATAAACACCCAAGCAAACAAACACAAAAAAACCCTCAAAGCCGTCTCCTCCTGAACAGAAATAATCAGTTTAATTCACTGTGTATGTCATTGAAAATCAATGCTTACTAACAACTAAAAATCAATCTTTCTTTAGAAAAATCATGGACAGTAACACACAAAGCCAAATTTAAATCAATTATGCAAATAGTCTACTTTTAAGCCATGATTTAAATCAAGATTAATTAAATTCACTCAAGATTAATTAATCACATTCATTCACCAATGTAATACCATAGTACATTATATTACTTACACAGCAATGCATGAATTCAAAGTCCTTTATAAAAAGTTGCACACACAATTTGACCTGGAGGAAAACAAGTGATTTTATTCCCGTCAACAGATGGATAAACTGAGACACAGAGATCAGTCAGTAGATCTGTGGCATATCTAAAGCCTTGAACTGATCTGCTCATTAGACAGCTCTGCCTTCCCTAAAGAACAAGGGTGATGGTTACCAGTTGAGCCCCCTCGAAGACTGCGGACATTGCTACTGAGCCAACAATTAAGCACGTGAACTCGAATGAAGACGACAGGAACGGTATGGTATAATCACCATTTTCCAGATAAATTATTTGAGCATGGATATACAATAGTTCCAGAAACAGCTATAGTGACTTAGCTTGTCAGCCACAAGGCGCTTGACATGACCCCTACAGAAGAGACAAACAATGTAATGGATCATGTGTCTTTCATATGAAATAATCCTGAAGTAGTAACTCAAAATTAGCTCCAAAGACTCAGAATCACTCCATGACCTATCACCACAGTTCAACTACAGGAAAAGGTAACATCCAGCAAAAGAGCAGTAAGAATAATTAAGCCCGGCAGTTTCTTAAGCTTCACCAGTAGCTCCCTGAGGACAACAGAGGGATCTCTAGCTACACATCTGATTGCTGTCACACCTCATTTGGGGCAATAGATATACCTGAAAGGAGCTAAATTAGTATTATTGGAATGTATTTTACAAGTTTAGCAGAGTTTTCCAACTCCTGATCAGCTCAAGTCTACACTGGAAGCAAGTATTTTTAGAGTAGCACAGCAAGTAAAATATTCTCAGAAATGAAAGACACTTCCCCAAAAACATGCAGCTCCAGGATTTTCCAAGATCATAGAAAACATTTAAATGTAAATGTCAGCAGGCTGATGTCTTTTTGCACCACCACTGCAAGTAAAGCAATACAACTTAAACTGCACTGCCCTTCAATTCTTTTACTATCTCATCATTTCATAGGTACAACCCCAAATTTTAACATCACAAACATGTAATTCAAAAGGTTTTCTCGCTATGAACACTCTACTGAGCACAAAAGCAAGAAGAAAAACAGATCTAAACTAAAAGTGCAATGAAGTGATTATGACGGTTATGAATCAGCCCTCCATTATTGAGCCACTTTAGCAGCATGTAATAGATTCTGATTAAGCTCTTTAAGCTGAATTACAATGTACTATTAGGAGACTACTCAATTAATATTTTTCAAGACCCAGAAGCTAATTTTACCATCATCCCCGTATTTCTACCAAGGTCTGATGAGACCTTATCACAGTCTGCTCAGTGGGAAGGCAAGGAGCCATCCCCAGCTTTACTAAGCCTGCTAATAAAAACATCAAGCTGATGTCAAAGCTCAGAGTTCTGTCAAGTGTGGAAGCTTCTCCTCATGCCATAGGTAAGAATTCTACTATTCCCCATGGGAATGTTACAGACAACACACGCTTGTAACAAGAGGCAATTCCTGGACTGGGGTTTGCCATTTCAGAAGCACTGTGCTATTACAGAGCTATTAGATGCCATTGCAAACATTTAGAAGCAGAGACAAGAACAACTCAAGCAAGTTTTCAAATCAGTTTATATGGTGCTCCTGGCAATGGAAAGTGATAATCACAGCATACTGTTGCTCCTTTACTGCACAATAGACTTTGAAACACTGCAATCATTCATGTTCCCATTGGAAGAGAAACAAGGCAGGCACAGTACTGTCTCCTGTTATTCACAAAATATAAGCAGGACTAACCACATTTACTAGAAATGGCAAGAACTGCAACAAAATGGTACTCCAGCACCTCCACCTACAGAAAACCTGGGCAAGAAATGACTGCATCTATCCCAGAGACAGCAGTTGCCTCTGATCCATGGGTCATGTTAACATCTGTGGAGAAAAAGTATTTCATTTATGAGACTCCTAACTAAGGTGATAAGCTACTATAGCATTATAGCTTAATTTTACCTAACCATTTTCATCCTAGTAAACATTATGAATCCTTAGCGTAGGCATTTCATTAACAAAAATAAGCACATTTTCTCCTGAATGCTTCAAATAGCTAGTTTTGGTATTGAGAATTATGTAGGCAAGACAGTACAAGTTTAGCATTTAAAAAGGTTCCTTTCCAGTTCCCAGATGTATTTTTGCAGTCAGGACTATTTTGCATGACACTGCGGCAACGTGGCATCAAAATCCACATTTAATTCAAATGTTTGCGCACTGAATACAATGTAGACACAGCCCATCTAAACCAAGAAGTCTCTGAAATTACTGTATAAAGCAGCACCTGATCAAAAAATCCCCTTAGCCCTGTAATGAAAGGGATCCCTCAAGCATGTTTGTCTACACAGATTATGCATAATCATCTCTGAAAACATACTGAGAAGAGTTTACTTTTCCAGTCCACTCAACTGTCATCCATTTCTGAGTACGCTGCAGTCATTCTTTGAGACTTCTACTAAGCAGAGCCTTTGGAACCAGGTTCTTCGACAGCATGGTTTAACTTCACTGCTATCTGGTTTTCATCTTGTCTCCAAAGAAGTTCATTCTAACTTCTGTTACTTATCAAGTAATTGATAAAATATGTATCAGCATCTCTTTTGTTTTATGGCATCTCTTTTTGCTGCACATGGAGCAATAAGTAGCAGGTGTATTTTCTTACAGACCATAAATATTTACAGATTGTGAATAACAAAGAGCACTGTTTTAAAAGAAAATCCTCTCTCGTATTTTTACATGCAGCAGGAGGAAAAGGAAATTTCCTCTCTAGAGCCTGTGTGTGGGAGTGAACGTCTTGGCTCTGTGTGTCAAGGAAATATCTGAGACAAAGAGGCTACGTCCGTATTCTTACAGTCATACAATTATTCATATATACATATATGTATGCATGTGAGTCCATGACATCACACACCTTTAGTACATTTCCTATAAATGCAGGCAGCTGGTCTTTGAATCAGGTTTTGAAATCCCACCAGCCAGAGGCAAGTAGGAATTTGGAGCAGGTGAGTAAGTTGTCCTGGGAATTTCTCAAGTCCTACATTATTATTTCATTACTTTAGATTCCCATTAAAAAATAACTGGACATAGTTTACATATTAAAACCAAATCTTTTAGTGTTGGTTTAGTGCCAGCTAAAACTTGTGCAGTCCCCAGATATTTACAGCTAGGCAGTGGCTGGAATATACCTTAGGTGCAAGTAGTGCAATACAGTCTCTGAATGTGCTACCATTAAGTAACATGAACAACTGCACTGAGGACTAGCTCTGAGCTTCCAAGTAGCCTTTGGAGTTATTGCCGTACATTTTGGTGCACTGCAGCATCAAAATGTGGGGTTCATATGGGTATAAATAAATTGGTTCACAGAGAACTGGTTACAAATGAGCAGAGAGAAAAAATAAATAGTGTCAACAAATTCTTTTTCAGGGTTAGCATGGGGCTTTTGGTTCCCCCATGGTCAAGCAGAGAGAGAACAGACAGAAGTAACCTGCTGGAAAAGGAATATCCTGACACCTCTTAGGCATCTCAGGGATTCTTTGTGATGCTGAAGCAGCTTAAAGAAGCAAAAAGAAGGAGGCCTAATATTTAGTCCCATGTTTAATCCCTTATTAAGTGGTGCTCATGAAAGGGTGATTTCTATGTTTGAAAGCAATAGTTCCCTCAGCAGGGTCATCATTCTCAGCAGGGATCACAGCAATGACAAGTAGTGTTCTCAGCTCAACCAAGGTTGGTTTCTTCTGGTGTTTATGCTAGTAGTTGAGGAGGCGTGAAATCAGCAACAGGGAAACAAGATTACAGGTAGAGCAAGCTTATCATCTACTGCGTTAAGGACAGCAAAACTCAGTATGGGTTTATAATGTGGCCTTCTGCATAATGTTTGTCCACAGAATAGGCATCTAAATCCATCTAAATACATTTGAGAGCACTTTTTTTATAAAGATATCTCCAGAACAGAGCTTCATGTAGTGAAGAATCCACCAGCTTAACTATATTAGCCAAAAGGCAGGTATTTTAATGATACTTTTATAACAGTATTTCCTTCCGTTACAACTGTGATTGCCGCATTTGGATGCAAATATCATCAAAATAATTGAAGATTTTAAGAAACCTCTATGTCGGTTTCTTCATACTGCAAGTATTCATTTTTCCTTGTATTTGCAGATTATGCACTTCGATGAGCAACTGGTCTAGTGGAAGGTGCCCCTGCCCACGGCAGAGGGGTTGGAAATGGATGTCCCTTCCAACCCAAACTGTTCTATGATTCTACAATTATTTACAAATATGAATAGATGTGAATCCTAAATCAGTTCTGCACTGTCCTCTCCCCAGCATGGAGGGTTCTCTAGGCTTTATTTAGCTCCCAGAGAAATGGTTTTATCTCCACTTGGCTGAGTTATCCAACTGTCACTCAGGTTTTCATCTTGCCTAGACTTCAGGCAAGCAGATCTTTGCTCTTTCAGTGGAAGAGCACAGCTCAGAGTCACCCGCATAATGTCATTCAGGCTAAATATTACTCTTCCCCCACTGTTTTTACATAGATGAGTAAGGATCCCACCACTTAATGATCACTGCCCAGTTGAGCATTATAAATGGAAATGTTCAGCACTATCCATTTAAACATCTCTTTTCAAGGAGATGTGAAAAGGGGAATTCTCCCATCTCCTCCAACTGGAGTCCACAGGTAGGTCACTAAAACCTGTATATCACTGTCACAGAGCTGATGGAATGTTTAGAGTAGCTTTGGCTTAAATCTGCCCACTGTAATAACAGTTTAGTCAAAATTCTTTTCTGTATGTAACAACTCCAAAAAAGAAAATGATAGGCTTCCAAACATGAATTAAAACTAGTTTCATGCAATGTGCCTGACCCCAAATCTGTACATATAGACATACTCTCCCTCTTTTGCCACTCAGTTGAAAGGCATCAGCAGAACCAGTGAAAAAGGCTATGCACAAAGTGCTGCTGAACATAAAAAGCATGCCTTGGAGAAGAGAGGAATTGTGTCCTCATGAAAGGTGATCTGTAACAGGGTAAGTTCGCAAAGATACTCTTTTGATCTGCAAAGAAATGGATACTGAAATATCTTACAACATGACATCTTCCCGACATCTAGCAAGATTGTCCATCTTGTTTGCAGCCCAGGCTTACAGTGATTTAATGATTTCTGGCAGTTCAGTAACTGACAGATATAACTTCACTCTGCCCTTAGTTGCGCCCATTTCCCCTAATGAACGAACAGCTACGAGCTCAGAGAAGCCTGTCTACTAAGAAATCACCAGTAAATGGCTTGCCATTGACCTTCTGAGCACATTTAAGTACAAATATTCCTTTCAAGTAAGAAAACATCTTTTTCATGCATGCTCTTAATTGTATGAAAACTAAGCACATCAATTAAACACTAGAGTAAGCTGCTTTGCCGCTTGTTACCCCTGCTTGTTACCTCGAGAGAAACCCTTCCTGTATGTCTATTGGATAAAAATATGTTTGTAATTGTAGGATAAAAATTCTACAGCTTAACTCTGTAATATTAAAAAAACCCCTATACAGACATCTTGAAGTGTCCAACTCCATCTGTACGGCAGGACAGACGAAATGTGATACATGTTGTTTCTTTTTTCCAACTAGAAAAATAGCAAGAGGGAGAAAAAGTGTTACTCATATACAGAGAGTGACAGTTTCCAATTATTGATGCCTCACTAAGCAAGGTTTTGCTAACAGCTAAATGAGCTATTGCACTTACAAAATGAGGGCACGTGGCATATCTGATTAGTTTTACTTATATGTCTGTGATATTATGTAATTCTAGAAGCTTGGTATCTCTTTATCTTCCGGAAAAATGTGCCACTTAAAGGAACAGTTGTATTAAATGCCATATTGTTTTCTACCCAATTATCTTTTGTTTTCAGCATGCAAATGGAAGAATGCTGAGTGCTCATTTTAAGTCCTATATATCATCATAATTAATTGCGAGCTAGCTTCTGGTTGCACTTGTCGCATACAGAACATAAAGGAAATTAAATGTTCCTGGCAAAAGAAGGTACAGTATTCCAAGAAATCTGCTTTTTGCAAACTAATGAAACAATTTTTAACAATTTTTATTACAAGCATCTGTGAGCTCCCACCAGGCAGCAGCAACAGACTTGTTTCTGCTTATATTGCTCAGTTCCAAGCTAATGTCCCTTAAAGCTGTTAGGCTGAAAGCCAACAGAAGATATATCCACAAAGAGACCTGACCCTTATCCTTGCAACTAATAATGTCTCCTGGAAGTTTTAAGTTAATAGTCTATGGGAGATTCTTATTAGCAAAACTTTGCCTTTTTCCCCAAGCATACGTGGTAAATTATACTCTTTGGGCAGCAGAAATCATAGAATCATATAATCATTTAGGTTGGAAAAGGCTTTTAAGTTCATTGAGTCTAACCATAAACTCACAACTGCCAAGTCCACCGCTAAACCATGTCCCTAAGTACCACAGCTACAAGTCTTCTAAATACCTCCAGGGATGGTGAGTCCACCACTTCCCTGGGCAGCCTGTTCCAATGCTTGACAACCCTCTTGGCATTGCTTTTTGTTTATCTGTTTGTTTGTTTGATCTTGTTTTGTTGCATTTTATCCTGTATTGCTCTAAAGATTCTAGCAACAGAGGCCAGTATTTGACTCTTTATCAAATACCCTTAGTATTGAGACAACGCCATGTTTCCACTACTTCAACCACAAAAAAGTATCAGACAAAATGGCATCAGTAACCTTAGTAAGTGAACTGACTGATTGAAAATATTTGACTTTACAGAGGGTAAATTATGTGTAGTTGAGTCTCTGAACACAGTAAACTGAATGGGAAATAAAACCAAAGAAACCACAGAGGTTAAGACTTCTAGAGCAGGAAGCCTCAAATCAGGCTTCCTTATCCATATTTAAATACTTAGGCAAATAGCAGTTGGCTCTTCTGCAACAACTTTGACCTACAGTTAAAATGAATCTAATTATAAGATGTGGGCTGTTCCTTTGGTTAATAGTCACATCAGAGCAGAATCTAGTCTGGTGACTCTTGAGGCCAACGTCCTATCTGTGAAAAACCACTGTCTAACCAGGAATTGTTTTATGCATGACTGAAAGTTCCTCTCATGGAAAGAGAGAGATTTAAAACAAAAAAAAAAAAAAAAAAAAAAAAGAAAAAATAGAAAAAACATAATTCAGTAGAAGAAAGAGCTGAAAATATCACCTGCCTGAGCCAATGCGACATGACAACAGTTTCAAGAACTGGATCAATTTCCAAGTCAGAGCGTTATTAGTAGATAAGATCTTTCCTCCGAGTACTGTCTCTGAGCAGATCTGCAAGAGCAGAGACACAAACTCCTTGCCCCAGTAGGAGCAATGGAAGTACTAACTAGGACAGTCTTCTCTGAAGCCATTATTTGCACCATGCTGCAAATCAGACTACCTACAGAGCAAGAGGCTCGTTGTCAAGACTCTGGAAATGATGATTTTTTTTGAAGTGCGTGGAATAACTCAGAATGCATTTTCATTACATGAAAAATAATGTGCAGTACTACCAGGAAGTCTACCACCACAGATTTCACATGTATGCGATAAGAGAATGGTGTGCAAATATCTGCTCATATCTACTTATCAGTTATTACAATGTTTACTGATAAAGAAATGGAGATCACATGGGAAGATTAAATCAAGGAGATTTTACAAATCTAACCCAAAATGCATTCTGTTGCACAGAACAACTATACTTTACAGCAGAGATTAGCTAAAATGTACACCATCAGTTCCAAATTGCTTTGTTTGCTGGAATTTTAGGAGTGCAAGCTTTAGAAAACAGAGTAAAAAATCTATGAGGCCTTAGAGCTTCCAGACCTGAACACGAACTATTCATGACTTGATCCCAAATAAAATCTAGATTTAAGGGACCATTTATTTTTTTTAAAAAAAAAGCTGTTAGCCTACATGAAAGAATTAGTCTGTATGTTCATATAAAAAAATCAAGAACTGGAAAAGATTTTACAGCGGCAGTAACATTACCACTTGAGTCCCTACACTAGAGTATACATAAGTTTTAAAACAAACCAAACTAATAAGAAGAAAACAGTTTGGGTATATGAAGTAGAATGTACTCGAGGTGATCCTGCCCCTTCACTCTGCTCTCATGAGACCTCACTTGGAGGATTGGAACAGTTCTGGTGTCCTCAACATAAAAAGGACATGGAACTGTTGGAACAAGTCCAGAGGAGGCCACGAGGATGATCAGGGGACTGGAGCACCTCCCGTATGAAGACAGGCTGAGGAAGTTGGGGCTGTTCAGCCTGAGGAAGAGAAGGCTGCGTGGGGACCTCATAGCAGCCTTTCAGTATCTGAAGGGGGGCTACACGAATGCTGGGAGGGACTCTTCATTAGGGACTGTAGTGACAGGACAAGGGGTGATGGGTTCAAACTTAAACAGAGGAAGTTCAGATTGGATATAAGGAAGAAGTTCTTTACTGTGAGGGTGGTGAGGCGTTGGCACAGGTTGCCCAAGGAAGTGGTAAATGCTCCATCCCTGACAGTGTTCAAGGCCAGGCTGGACTGAGCCTTGGGCGATGTGGTCTAGTGTAAGGAGTCCCTGCCAATGGCATGAGAGATTGGAACTAGATGATTTTTAAGGTCCTTTCCAACCCAAACGATTCTGTGATCCTATAAAGATCAGATTCTGACACTAAATATTCTGAAATGTACAAATGGCAATTATGCGCCTAAGTCCCCTGGGAGTTTCCAAATATCTCCTTCCATCATGAAATTGAGATCACCCCAAGAAAATTAACATGTTGCTATTTCATTTTTACTACATTTTCATAAGCACAGAAGAACACAGATGAAGAAGATATGATAAAACAATGGGAAGATGGAGGGAACGTTAAGATTTAAAGCTTATTCTCTTTCTATATAGTAAAAGAGCAAGTGCTTTGTGCAGAAGAGTTTGGCATAAACGAAATAATTTCTGGATAGCCACCAGGGCTAAGGTTAAAATGCAACATTACAAGGCTTCCATGATGACAGCCTACTGGGAGACATTTGCTGAAAATTGCTTTGCCTATCATTCAGTCAGCAGAAAGAAAAAAAAAAAAGAAAGAGGGGGGGAAAAAAAGCACCTTGCAATACTAGTTATGTTAGAGCTATGTTGAGCCTGTATCTATAAATGATTCAAATTGTAAGCTTATAAAGCCCCCATACAGGTGCAATCAACATAAAAGCCTAGCATTTCTTTTCTATCACAAAGTTCTATGTATTTTCACCATACGCCATTCCAATAAGTGTGTGCAATTATAAAAGAAGTATGACCTAAGATTAAGATTCAAGTTTCAAAAATTAAATTAAAGTGGGTTTTTTTTTTCTGACAACAGGCAATAAAGTTTTCACCAGTTACACTGTGAACAAGAAGCTTTAAATCTTGCAACATCAAATAAAACAACGTGTTTTAACTATACCCTTTTACTCGGCAGGAAATGACAACTTAGGCAGTGCAAGTACTAAATTGTAGTATTTTAACTGCACTATATATGTCTGCCTTTGAAAGTCCACTAAATACATGAAAGTCTTCTACAACAGTTTGAAAGAAGTAAGAATAAAGAACCAAACCTCAAATTTTCAAAGAGGCCCATACAGACTGTCATTTGACTCTCATTTAAATTAATGGGATTCAATCAACTACTTCCCAGAACACTGCTTCAAAACCACAGCACTAAATGGTCAGAGGGGCTTTTTTATCAATATAGTTAAGAAATTAATATTCATATTCTACAATAGCTTTTATCTTTATATTATCTGTTACTGACAAAGACAAACTAGAATTCTGTGTTTTGGTTTTGCTAAATGATTCAAGGAAATACAATTTCTGATTTCCTTTTTTTAAGACTTAACCAGTATCTGCAAGTGAGACTGGATTTAGAATCATAGGATAGGGTTGGAAAGGACCTTAAGATCATCAAGTTCCAATCCCCCTGCCATGGACAGGGACACCTCACACTAAACCATGTCACCCAAGGCTTGGTCCAACCTGGCCTTGAACACTGTCAGGGATGGGGCATTCACAACTTCCCTGGGCAACCCATTCCAGGGCCTCACCACCCTAACAGGAAAGAATTTCCTCCTTATATCCAATCTAAACTTCCCCTGTTTAAGTTTTAACCTGTTACCCCTTGTCCTGTCACTACAGTCCCTGACGAAGAGTCCCTCCCCAGCATCCCTATAGGCCCCCTTCAGATACTGGAAGGCTGCTGAGAGGTCTCCATGCAGCCTTCTCTTCCTCAGGCTGAACAGCCCCAACTTTCTCAGCCTATCACATTTCAAAGTGATTCAACCATTTAATCGATTGGAAGGAGTTTATGCAAATGATGCTTCAATATATGGTTCATTTTACAACATTTCCTATCTTTCTGGATCAATTCTAAGGCAAAAGCATGTGTTTCTGCAACAATTTCAATAATCCATTTGTTCACTTATCTACAACACAGGGAAGGACTCCACACTGTCATCACTGTGGAATCAAAGCATGTGTTGAGTTTGTGGTTCGTTTTTTGGTATTAACTCCCTACCTCTTTCTCAAGAAATTCCTATTTCTCCTAGAAAAATGACTATAGACTATCTAATGATGAATTCCTAAATCCACAGAGAATTCATAGGTCTGTCACTAGCTCCCCCCTTTTAAAGCATTACTGAGAATGTCTCCCTTCAAGACTTGACTAAAGTAAAACAGTAAAAAGTATTATTTGGTATAAGCAAAGGATTACTGTGTATTACCTTGATTCATCCTTGTGACAACTGGATAAGGGTTCCATGTAACTCATATACGGCCAACAGAAAAATTATTTACTCTAGTACTTCAAACCTAAATTGGTCTCTGATCCTTAAGCCAAATTACACTTGCGTATGCTGTATTGAAATAAAGGGAAAGAGAAAAATGATTGCCTGACGCTGGTCCCAAGTTAATATCCACTCACGTGGTATAAGAGAGCTTCTGTCTTTGCGTAAGCATGTAGTATAAATATCAGAAAGCTCTGATATTGTTTTTACACCACTGGTACAAACTATACTTGGAGATTAAAACAATGAGTTTTCTTATTTTGTACTTATGGAAAATAAATGGTAAACCAGTTTGGTAGGATCATCACAATCTGAAAATAATTCTTTTTCACAAGACTTCTAGTCATTATGTTCCTACTGGGACCTCACACTGTTATGCATCCATACTTCTTGTATCCGTGATTATGAAAAAAATCCCCAAACGCTGCTTCTGCAGTTCCAGAAATGTTGGCAAGTTATTTTTTATTTCAATTCATATTCTTTATCAAGTGTTTCTACCCCTAATTAATTTTTATACCAAAGTCCAAATTTAGCATAGTACAAACAACCAAAAATTCAGTGCTGTTTTATTTACTTTTACACAAACTGATGTGCATCCTAAATTTGGCCTCTCCTATCACACCAATCAGCCACTGACTGTCAGCCTTTTTAGTTCCCAAAAAGCCATGAAAAAATCCAAATGTCAAGTCTGTGCCATCATCCACAAACCAACTAGAGATGGATACAGAGATGTAGGCAGACACGCTACATGATACTGACAAATTAAATTCAAGGGAAAAAACTAACCTAAACATTTTACGTAGAAAGAAAACCCTAAAATTAGTTTATACAAAAACCCTGACTTGACAAGAAGTGAGACAAACCTAGCTACGGGGGGCTGACATGCAGCCATGACATTCCAGATAAAAAGCTTATTTAAAGAGAATTGGAGAAACCTCCTTTTTTCATTGAGCATCAAACAAATACAAGCGAGAAGAACCTCTTGGGCCTTTGAAAGAATCATTCCGATCCCTCTGTGTGGCTGTTAACTACTCTGCATAGGTATCATCACCTCCTTTCTATGTGCTTTACTATAATGTATCTTCCAGCTGGGTAACCTGATCTGGATAATACTAATACGAAGCCCCAAAGGAAGGTCATGTATGTACAGCTCCTGAGTCAGTTTGGATGGGTATTTCTTTTTATTTTAAAAGGCATACTGAGAATGGAAAATGTGAAGGACAGAGAAAGGTAAAATAATGGGCAAAAAGAAGACTGCGGTGTCAGGGAAGTGCGAACAGAAAGGAGGACAACAACTGACATCACTCAGCCCCTAGTCCAAAGTTGCAGAATTATCAAATGTGACATCAGGACATTGTTAATATCAACAAAAAAAATCTATATACAGAGGCTGCTAGGTCAAAGAGCCCAGGGATACTCCCCTGAGGAAGGAAAGCTCAATGCACTGGCTGGGTAGGCTTCCCTCACCATATGTAATGTCACAGAAGGGGTGTAACAGCTGTGGAGCTATGACATATCGATGCCTGCTATGTAGATGTTGTGCTGGGGCACGGGCCAGTAATTTGTATGCTTGCAGGCTCACCAACTGCTACTGCCAACCTTCTCAACATCCTCGATACACCACTGTGAAAACAGCTACCATGGAAGTTATCAGCCCTCTACTGCTTGTACCTACCCCATACATCTGAACACTGCAGCTGTGATGTTTTTCATACTTTCAACACTTGCACTCCAAGGGAAAGAGGTTGGATTTGATTCAAAGGATGCTACATCTGTATGCTTTTAGAAGGATGAAATAGATAACAATTTCACTCTGACCTCTAACATTATAAAAGCTGTCACCAAAAGATATTAAAACCAGCTAGACATGTGGCAACTGGAAATGAACTCAAAATTCACTGACTACTGCATAAACAGTGCTCATCGCCCTTTCTTGATTTTATGCTGATTGCCATGCTGTCGTAATGCAGAAAGCACCTCAGGATGAATACAGACTTTGCTTCTGAAACTCATGTACACACATGTACAAGAGCCAAGTAGCCTGGTAATTTAGTCTATTGTATACCTATTATTACACTTCAGAAAACACATCTCTGAATACATTCCACACTGGTCTAAAACAGGAGACAGGGCAACAGGAACTGGTGTCAAAACGCAATAGCACTTTCTCAGTGAATGCGAAATGGCATCTCTAACAAAGGCAACTCTTAAAACTTACGGTCCACTGGCCCCAGCATTTAAAAACCAAACGCAGGGAGTTTGAGAAGGATATGGCTCATGAAAGGATCTCTGTGACAACCTGTATGGAAGAATTGCTAAACTGGAGAGACGCTGGGCTGTTATTTATATTCAACAGTGAAACACATACAAACACACACACAATTAGAAACGCATACTGTACAGGCACCACACTACTTACCATAAAAATGGAAAGTAAATCATTGGTAGGATAAAAACAGGCAACAGGCAAAAGCGAATTCACTTCTGTTTTACAAGTGAGATAAATACCAATTCCAATCAAATAAAGTATGTTGAGTAAAATAACCTCCCTCTTCAACCTTATCTCTATAAGTGCTCTGCCCCTTGCATGGGGCACTAAGCATATGTAGACTCTCCTATCATACTGACAGTAGAATCATAGAATCAACCAGGTTGGAAAAGACCTTTAAGATCATCAAGTCCAGCCCATTAGCAGGAGACAAGACAGTCCCAAGCATGGATGCACCCCAGGGAGGAAATCAGGGATCTGCTGTGTTGAAAAGAGAAAACCCAAGAAATAACTGGTATTTTCGATGCAGTCTAAGAGCTGTAGTACAGCTGTAAGTAGAATTCCAATGAAACAACAACAAATAATTATTCAACTTGCTTCTCCAGCACTGCAGAGCATAAACCCGCCAAATGCATCCTGTATACAGCACCACAGCAGAAGCTACTCTGGGGATGCGTTTGGCCCAGGGATGGTTTATTTGCAGAGTACTCAGCACCAAGCACAGCAGCAAGCCCTGGACCAGAGGGTACCAGGTGGTACCAGGCTGCTAAAGAGCGAATCGGAGCGCAGATGCCAAGCGTCTCTGCATGTGTCCTGTCTAGTGGCGGACTGAGAGGCATTACCAGCAGCCTCACAAACAGTTTATTCCATGTACTGGCCAGAGGGTGAGAGTTGCACTGGTTACGGCAGCTGGGAAGGAGTGTGTGGAGAGGTGAAATAAAAATGGGGAAACATGGAAGGTCACACCAGCCAAAAGAGATAAACACACACACGACACAAATAATCATTGCAGCTTCACAGCCTGCTGGAAAGTAGCACTAGCTGCAATTTCTAGATCCTTCTGTCGGATTTGTAATACTCAGAAACATGGATAATGGAAAAGATTAATTTTAGAGGATTTCTTAATTTTGCAATATTAACTGGGGTGAGAAGAAGGAAAAAGCCCCCACAAAGGACTAATGTAGGACTTATGCAAATATTTCCATCTGGGTTTAGAATAAAAATCAAAGCCCTGAACCAACCAGCAGACACTGTTTCATGCACTGCTAATGAAGAGAGAATTCAATTCTCCTGTTTGTTGAAATGAATACTGAACTTGTATCTTCATGTTTTACAAGAATATGCTATGTGTGTGGAAACAAGAGTTTCACAGACAATCGCAGGAGGACTGGCAGCTTCCCATAGTGCTTAAGGACCAGATCATAGCTTTAGCCTGAGAGTAAAGGACATGGAGTAGCCATGCCCCTACCCAGTCGTATTTGAAATTCATACAGTAGCTGTTGTGATGGCAGTCTGCCCTTGGCATGGCCCCATTCCCTACTAAATAGATGATACACACATACAGACTGGGATACATTTCACAGCATTACAAGTTAACCCATATCCTAGCACATGCTCCGGCACCTGAACCTGCCAGCTATTTTCCTCAGAAAAAGGATGGGGAAGAAGCTGAGTTGAATGGATCCCATCCAGCACTTAGGGAGGGTGACAAAAGGACAAGTTCCCATCGCTGGGAAGCAACGGATGAATACAGGCTTGCTGCTCATACAGCAGCCTGGAAACAGACAGCAAGGGCAGGATTAGAAGAGGAGGAGGGTAAAATCTGTTCTTTCACACTGGTGATAGCAAAACTGAAAAAAAAATAAAATGGTAGGATGATAGATGACTCATGAAAGTGTTAAGACTACTGCCAAAAGCAGCAGATTTGGCAGCAGTGCAAGATACGCTGCCTCAGGAGAATCACGCTTCAGTCCCTTGCTCCAGTGGGGAAGCGAGATGCATGAGCTCCCATCCAGGGCAGCTTCCTTCCTCCCTGCCATAGGCTCTCTTGTACCACCGTGCTTGCTCTCCACAGCACGATGGTGATGCCATTAGCCTGGCTTTTCCTTCTTGTTTCCAATGCTGATCTTACACTTCAAGTAAGAATTTGCAACAAGTAAATTAATAAATGCATCTCTACAATGAAAGTTTGAAATGGTTTATAAATTCAACTGTTCTTCCCTTGCTGTATTACTAAATCTGCTTTCTTGCCTCCCTCCTTCACTAAACTCTTTTGTCTTAAATTTTTCATTTGTGGCATATGGACTTGGGATTTCCTCCACCCCTCCAGAACTGTTCAATATAAAGCAAACAGGCATTTGGGAAATAAAGGAGATCTGAAAAATGAGAGGAGCTGAACTTTGGGAAGTGTGCCAAAAAAACCCTGAGACAAATTAAGGCAGTAAATACATATCGATTACTCAGGGGAAACTTTAACTATGTTTTATCAAAGGTTACCTGCTCCCAATCCTTTCTACTCTAAACCATTATACTGCCAAATCACAATACTGTTTCAGCATTTATGCATCCATTCTTTATGCCTAATACACAGTCTTATACACAGTCTAAATACAAGTCCCTCAAAAATTGACAAACGCTGACAAACTGACCCTCACTCACCATAGGCAGGCAACCAAGCCAAACAGATTAGTTTACTTCAGATGCACATATGTTGACTGCAAAAGTCACTGACAACTTTCTCAACCCTTCCTTCACCTATAAATGCAGGTTACTGAAGCCCTGAAACATTAGGAAGCTCCCTGGAATCTCAGGTTCCATACCCGTTAGGTCTCTGGCACAGGCTGACAGCAAAAATGTTTTCATTCATATCAACATACTTCTTACTATTTTGGGTAACAGGCAGTGTCTGGGCTACAGAGCTGTACAAAAAAAAAACCCAGTAAAAGTAGAATTTCCTGACGGCACTCGCAAGTACAACTTTTCTTAAGCAGTCTCTTGAAATAGAGTATGCAAATGGTGTCCTCCTAGTACTCTGAAGACAGGTTTTAAAGTAAAAAGAGGCACCTTAGTGGGTTGATTCTTTTGTATAGGTCTAGGGATATGAGGAGATATCCGTAGTGTCAGGGACAAGAGAAGTGTCATGTAGCTTGCAGACTCAGGGAAATCCGAAGCCCATCTGGACTCCTTCATCCACTTGTCAGCTATCGTACGAAAGGTTGTGAACAAAAAATTGGCTTTGCACATATGTTTATGTGGTCTTAGCCTTCTGATAATACTGTCTAATAGAAGATTTCTTATAGCAACTCCCCTCTGTACTTTGATTCTTACCTCACGCTAAAGTTAACAGAGAAATCGAGTCATCAGCCCAGAGAGCTCCAACTTCAGGGGCTGGAGTTTTGAAAGTTCAGTCCCTGCCTTGTCTCTGAAGTAAGAACGAAGCAGATATTGCAGCTGAAAGTAGTATATGCTCAGCACTTTTAGGCGACAGGAACATTGATATTGCTATTCTGCAGGCTACAGTTATCTTTTATATTGTTAAATTTTTGCTACTTCCATTTACAGCCAAAGAGAACTCTCGATGTGACCTTCACACTGCTGGCCTTCTAGCCCTGAAAAGCTACAGTGCAGGTGATGGAACAAAGCAAACATCCTTCAGGTCCAAGTTCAGTGTTGAGCAGCACTTTCCCCTGTTTGGGTTCAAACTTAAAGAGGGGATTAGGCTGGGTATCAAGAAGAAATTCTTCCCTGTGAGGGTGCTGAGGCGCTGGCACAGGGTGCCCAGAGAAGCTGTGGCTGCCCCATCCACCGAGGAGAGACGGTGCCCTTCTGGGTAACTCTCAGTTACATCCTGGGCATGATGTGCTGTGGTATGGAATACCTCTTTGGCTAGTTTGGGTCAGGTGTCCTGTCTCTGCTTCCTCCCGGCCTCCCCTCGTCCCCAGCGGAGCATGAGACTCACAAAGCCCTTAGTCAGAGTAAACATTACTGAGCAACAACTAAGAACATCGGTGTTATCAGCTCTGTTCCCAGGCTGAAAGTCAAAACACAGCGCTGCACCAGCTACTAAGAAGGAGAAAAACTGACTGCTACTGCTAAAACCAGGACAAGACATTTCAATTATCAACCCATTCCTTCCAGAAACTCATCAGAGAAGGAAATAAGAAAGTAAAAGCAATGAAAGTAAAATAGTATTTACTACAGATTTAAGAGCTAATTAGGCATTTTGGGAAAGAGGGCTATGTAACTGCAGCAGTTATGCAGATACAGACAATTTTCAACATTCTCAGCTTTCTCAAAGGCTGTTTTCTCAGCATTTGTTCCAAATTAACCAGTTTCAAATATCCACAAGCCAGCTGAAAAGTTCTCATTCCACATTGAAAACTTCTTGGAAATACTGGCTGTTGTGTCTCACAGTTTGACGTACGTTTGGGTGTATGGGCAAATGTGGCGGTATTCAGGGACCTGGCCTGCTCATTCAGACACAAGCTACACCATCACTCCTCCTTGCTTTTTTAAATATTTCTTCTCTCAGAAGTTCAGAATTAAGCTGTCATTATATATAAAGTCTGTGTTCTATATGACACTGCCAAACATCCATCACACTACTGTGCAATGCGTCATTCAGAAAGCAATTGTACTCATAACTTTTCAATTACGCTTGCTTAAACTAACACCAACTTTGGGGTTTTTTTAATGTTACAAGCAATGATTGTATTAAAACAGTGAGAGCAGTAAGCCATATATCAAGCCCAACAACTCTAACTGCTTTACATCTAAAAACAGGAGAAAACTATAAACACAGAATTTTGATGCCTTTATACAGTGACTCTTAAAGCACTACCCCGCACAGCAACACAATGCTTTTAGTACTTCACTGTTTGTAACATTAGTAACTTCTCCCAATAAGAAAACTGTTTTCATATAATAATGCGAGGAAATAACAGTGTAACAACCACCATTCCAGGCTTTAAGAAAATGCCACCGAGTTTCCAATTGCAAGAAATTTTCCTAAGATGATGCTTAACAGCATGTCATGTTACTGACTGGCAAATCCTACCAATGGAATGGCAAAATCTACAAACTATGTCAAGCTCCTTAGTAATAAACCTAAATTTATTCTCTGCACTTCAGTGGTCCTCACAAATAAAGCACTTAGATTTTATCATTGTAAATGATAAATCTGTCTTGTGTTTTGCACAAAGACTGTTTCACGGTGTAAATAGATACTGCGGTAAGATGAGAAATACAGTCTACACTCCTGGTTGTGATCGTTTCTAATTTATTAAATATATTATAGCCAAAGCTGTCTAGGTAGCTCAAGCCAATTAGAAAGACTCCCAATAGATATGCATTCCCACAACAGATATTTCATTAAAACCAGCTTCATCCCCTTTTCAGTTTTGTTTGTTCAACCTCAAGTAAATCTAACCTCTAATGTAACTTACAGCATGTTGGGTTATGTGCGTTACACAGAAAGTCTCTGTAGGAAAAAAGAATTATTATATACCCTCTGGAAATAAATCATGGCTAGCCTACAAAGAGTGGGTATCTTCTTTCCCATACCATATGCCCCCCATCAGCATTAATACATCCTGATGTTCAAGAGACAGACAACTGTGTAAATAAATAGACCACTGTGGACTGCATTTTGATAGCTATATAAATGAAAAGGGTATTCACTATTTAATTAACTCAATTAATGTACCAGCTTCCCAAATCTTTGGGAAAACATCAACATGCCTACAGCTATAGATTCCCAAAGCTAGGGATTTCATTAATTAATCTTAAAAGGATGTCAAAAATTGATGCTATGGATCTGCAATAGCAGAAAGGACACACTGAGGTCTACACCACTCACTTGGTTCTTCCCACCACAGCATATAACCTTCTCTGAAGGGTCTCTGAAACAAAGCAAACCAGTAAGGAGAAACATGAGTCATCCTTTTCTTTGCCTCTTACCGCAATGTCCTTGGAAAGCACAGTGAAAAAAACATTCAGGCCCGATCTGATCTGATTTCTGCCCATTGAGACAGTGACTTCATAAAGCAGAAGGCAATAGAGAATATGACTCATGTCAATGAGAATTCTGAACCTCCCTTCTGCGGATGGCAAAACTTTCAATGACTTTTACCCACAAAGAACTGGCCTTCTACTACAATCTGTTATTCATACACAGAGTAATGCCATATTACAGCATCATGAGATCTGTACAATATATCCAGATACCATTTAGGGAAAAACTCAGTTTTGGCTTATTTAACAAATGCAATATACACATATTCTCAGATGTTGTTGATTGCTCTATCATAAAATGATAGAATAATTCAGGCTGGAAGGGCTCTCAACAGGTCGCTGTAGGAAGTACAGCTAAAAGCAAGGTCAGCTATGGCATCAGACCAAGTTGCTCAGGGCTTACCCAAACAGGTTTTGAAACCTCCAGGGATGGAGAGTGGACTTCACACTGTACATTTTACTATCAGCTCACAGGGACATAAGCAAATAGATAACCTGTGCAACTGGCTTAACAAACTTTGTGTCAGAGGGTAGGCAGGAGGTACGCTGGACAGCATAGCTGGGAAGCCAAATTTAGTCTTTTGTCTGTAAGGCCCACTTCCTTCTTGATAGCTAAATACATCTTCCATCTCTGTGACATGCTGCCTTGCCTGCTCTGTGAACACCAAAGGTTGCCTCAATCTTCTGTGAAAATCAAGGCAGCACGTACTGTACATTGCCACTGGCCACTCTCCAAAAAAAAAAAAAACCCAAATAAATATGTCTTTAAAAAACCAGAGATCTGAGTACAATCACCATTCACGTTCTTTTGTAGCATTTCTGCTATTATAAGACTATCGTATTTTGCAAGAATATGTTAATTGCAATCTGATAATAAAAGGAGCCTTACACAAGAACAATACAGAACACAGTTTTTTTTCTCTCTGTGTTTTCCTTTATGTGGGCACTGAACTAACTCCAACCCATAAAATTTTCTTCTTTGTTCTCATATATCAATAGAGCCAATATATCAAGTTAGGATTAATTTTTCCAAAGATCTATACAATGGCTTTATTATATCGATAAAACCGTTGGTCTCAAAACAAAGAGGGCACAGTATGAAAGCAGGAGCGCAAGGGTTTTGCATGCTGAATAAAGCTTTTGAAAGTGTTTCTCTCTAAAAAATAATGCTGGCAATGTGAAATTTGATGACCTTTGCAGCAAGTAACCATAGGTAACTCTATATGAAAGATGAATCCTAAGCCTAGGGACATGGGTATTCTGAAGACAAAATATCCATTCCTGGACTCTTTCCCAAAGCTGCTGTACAGAAGTTGTTTGAAGAATCCTTTCTTTACACACATCCTGTGAACCACAGACAGCTGTATACAACACAGTCACAAGATAGATTGTTAAGAGTTATGTGGGGGTTCTATTGGTTTTTTTGGGGAGGGGGTTGTGGGTTTCTTCACATTCTGTCTCTAGTAATTAATTCCCACTCCCACACAAGCTCTATGTATTCCCATGAACATAAAGATCAAGAGTACCCTGGAGAACCCACAAATATTTCAAACTACTTTAAGAAAATTGAGATTTACCAGGAAAAAAAAATCTCTGAGGTCATTCACGTTTGGGAACAGAGCTGCAGCTCTCAATCAACTACACCTCCTCTGTCTAATTTTAATCCAGTTTAAGAAGATCCAGTAAATTGGGTAGATGTACATTTGGATACAAAGTTCTCTGTCTTAAGCCACAGGATACAAGAAGCTGGAATAGCACAGGGAGAGTCATGCTGGATGAGAACATGACACAAATCCAGTTCATTTATGCAGCAGATGAACCTGATCAGATGAACTAGGAGACTTCCTTGCTTAAGGAGTATGTCCTTCCATACTGAAACATTACCTTCTTCCTCAACCAAGCAAAGATCAACCTCCTACCCCGTAAACAAGGGCAAGTAAATTAGACAAGGAAAAAAAACACCCCTTTGTTGTCCTCCCAAATGACATGAATCCGACAGTTTTCCCCTTGCACTTGATCATTCCAAGAATTTCCCTACTTTGAGCTTCCGTAAGTTTCACAGTCCCACGTACTCTTTTACAGGATCTGTATAGTTCGTACCATGCCTTGTTGCCTCTACCGTACAATTATTCTCACTCTCCTTTTATCTAAGTCAGAGTTTAATCACATTTGCCAAGTAAGCAAGCATTAAGCTGTATCCCTGGGTGAGTTTCTAATGCTAACAGCATGCAACAGAAGGAGAATCCCATCACTTTATTGATTGTCTCTCCAGAAAGGCCAAAACCTGATTTAGCATGAATGGGACCATTTCTTATGTTTAAAGGCTGTACCAGAACGAATGCCTGTATTTCTTCTGCACATGATCTACGGAAAAGGAGGAACACATTGCTCAAATGTATAAAGTTAAACTTAATACACATTAAATCTACTTCAGAAGTCCCCCTAAACTGGGTACTGGTTTGACTGGAATATGAGAAATCATCTAGGAAGGTAACAAAACAGAATGATAATCCATCTTCGAAAATAAACTGCACTCATTAGGATATTAATTCACTTAGTCCAGATAACCTGATGGTAAATCATATAGAGTGAAGGGATATAGAAACTGCAACTTCAGATGGAAAAAAAAAAAAAAAAAAGCCCAAAAAACCACTTTTCTTCGAATAAATCGAAAGGTATTTCTAAAACAACTGCATAAGAGCATCAGCCTAAAGCTTATTTTACACTTGAATACTTTCTAATATCCAGACAACCTCTGTGTGTAAATTGGCACAGTTCGTAAAACTAATTAAGACAGGATAGAATATCTAGACATTATAAACATTTTAGGCAACTGATGAAGCTTCTTCATCTTTTCTTAATAAGTATATTCAACTATTTTTCCACCCACAAGAACATTCTGAAGAAAGATTATGGAACAGGGTGCATTTATACAGAAAATAAAACAAAAATATGAACCCCAAAAGACAGACGCTTTTTCAGCTCATTTTAGAAAATAAGATTCAAGAAGGAAATAATACAAGATACAACACGGGAAAGATCACCCTGTTGCAGATCATTACATTGTGATTTTATGGGGTTCCTGCCAGAAATTAGTTGCATTAAATGGAATTCATTGGTAGTAATGTAATTTATGGATGAGAGATAAGGGCTGTGAACAAGGAGAAGTAATTTCTTTCACATAGGGGCATGGGCGCTCAGGATACTGAACACTAACTTATAAAAGTGAAGATTAGCATGTTTTATCTCTGATCCTGACATCCAATTCTTGCCTGTTCTGTCCCCTACTATTGCCTAGTCTGAAAAGCAGCAAAGAGAAAGGCAGTTCAAACACATACACTCTGAAGCAAAGGATACTGTTACACACCACTGCCTGCACCCTGTTCAGTTTGCAACCCACAGTTGCCTATGTCAGTTGTTTATAGATATATAGGTAGGTAGATGTGCTAGATATAGATACAGATGCCTCTCTGTACAGAGAAAGAAAGAGGGTGGGACTAAGATCCATGTATTGAACACAGCACTGCACAAAGTGAGAAAGAGCCCTTCCTATACAGAGAGCACTACAAAACACATTCCAGCTTCACTGCAACTTTCATCTTGGGAGAATCGTATCATAGAATGGTTTGGGTTGGAAGGACGCTCAAAGCTCCTCCAGTTCCAACCCCCTGCATGGGCAAAGACACCTTCCACTAGAGCAGGCACGTCCCTGGTCTGGTCCAAGCTGGACCTTGAACACTGCCACAGTGGCATGTGATGGGGCAGCCACAGCTTCTCTGGGCAACCTGTTCCAGATGAAGAATGAGTGGAGAATCTATTCTCTCCACTGCGTCCTAGAATGGAGAGCCAAAGCTCTGCTACCCTTCAAAAAAGGACTAAATGTATTTTATAATACCACTCAGGATCCGTCTTTTGTACAAAGCAAAACATTACAAGACTATATTTATTTTCATACTTAATTTGGGAGAAATGACAGAAATACTAATACACTTCTCTGTTTATGTAAAACATACCTGAATGAAGAAAGGTAAGGTAAGACATCTCAATGTGGATCAATTTAAAAGAACAAACTATCAGTGCTCAATCTCATCCTACAGCAGAACTTCTGATGCAGAAGAGGAGTGACAAAACACTTTGCCTGTTGACTGAGGTCCTCATAAGACTTATAAAAAGATTGTTCCTCTGTACCAACGTTATTACTGAGAATATTCAACCACTGGAGCTGTATGATTTCTTCACAAGGACACAAAAGATCAGTAGCAAAATTAGGACAAGCTTGAAGTTTCACTTTAAAGTTTAGAAAGCAGGTCTTTCTACTGAAGAATTTTGGGAAAAAAAAAACATTGAAAAAAATGAGGGTTTTTTTAAATATACTTAGTAAAAAAACAGACCTATCAGACTAATTTGTATTTACTGGGCTGCCAGGTTGTTGGCATCTGTGATTTTCAGTGTTTCCTAAATATTTTTCTTCTGAGGAAGAGGCCTATGTTTTTGATAACAGTAAAGGTTCTGCATATAAGTGCAATTTCTTTCTCTAGGTCTTTGGGTTTCTTTTTGATCTGCGTCATGGAAACCAATTATGGCAGTATGGTGCTATTTTTGCTCCACTGAATTACCACGGGTGTTGATACATAAAAATGTTGATACATAAAAAGGTTTGCCTTTTTTTTCTGCTTTTCGACTCTTTTCATTTCTTATGATTAGGAACAAGCCTCTACTTGCCGTTTTTTTTTTTTTTTTTTTTGCTTTGGTGTCTATTCTGTCTCCAAGTAGCATGTACAATTGAAGATGGCTTCCGCTATCTCAGTCCAGTGCTGTCAGGATTCATGTCCTGGACATTTTGCTAACATCCCTTGCAATTCACAAGTTTCAGAATATCAGACACAGATCACATCCCATTTTCAACACAATGCAAAATACAAGGCCATTCTGCCATAGCTTTATCTTTTCCTTCTTCAAATTTTTAAAGAGTGATTCTGTATTACAAGAGCTATAAATGCCAGCTGCGCTCTCAGAGAATCATGGAGAAAAGATAGGACCCCGAAGAAATCCCAAATACACTAGCTTATGTTGAGTCCCTTCTAGCTTTGATTTTTTTAATAGATTAAATATATGTGTAAAAATAATAAAAATAGCATTGATATAGTATTATATTTACAATTTTTATGGAAGGCTTTCATTGTTAAGGATCATACTAAATCTACAAGACAACCCTATTTAGTAGTGGTGTTTTTCAAACACATACATTGAAATGCAATGCTCTTTTCTCTTCACAAACTAAAAGCCAAATTCAGGACAGGGCATGTTATCAGTAGAAGCATGCAAATACCACAATTTATATTCATTTAGAATTAAACTGAATTACTTTTTAATTATCATATATGTAATTCTAGCATAAGGAATTCAAGTACAAATATTTAGGCTGTATTATTAAACTCCCTGGGATATAAAAATATATTAAACTCCATTCCTGTAGCAGCTCCTGATGATTTATCTGAGTCTAGCGAAGCAATGTAGATTACATTTTTTCCCCAAATACCTTGCAAGGTCACTTGTTTGAGACTTGAAATGTAAATTACTTATATTACAGCTGTATCCTCAAAAGTTTTCATGCTGTGCATTAGCTCCTTCTCTCTCCATCTGTGCTATTTTAGGATTAGGAAGTCTGAAATGTTTGTTTTTATAAAAAGACATGTTAGGACAGAACTGAGACAATGACCTGGAAAATGAGTTGCCCTTAATCTAATCAGTGTGGCCAGGTCCTCCCATTGCCAATCCCTCTTCACCATTCTTCACCTCTGCCTTACAGAACTTCGCATTTATGAAGCAGTTAATCTCCCTTTTCTCCCCATGCCCTCTGCCATTCCAGTCTCTCAAGGTCATTGCATTTTGGCCTGGCCACAACAGCATTCTTAGTCCATCTGGCTTTGTGTCACCAACAAATTTGATCGCTAATTGCATCAAAGAAATACCCAACAAAGAAGATGTGAAGCAGCTGCACATCAGACAGAAAGGCAGTAGTTTATAGTTTCCATCATGAAAAGAGCTTCTGTAAATGCAGCTATCCAGAATATTCAAACCCTACTTGAGAACCAGTACAAATTTCACTAGTGTAACAGATGCAGCACATCAGCATAAAACATAATGAAACTTCTCCCGTGAAAGGCACGTGCTGTGAATAAGATCTTTCCCAAAACATGCAGAATTATAGCTAAGTTATGTCGCTGAAGAAGAAAATATGAGTGTTTCTTTAAATGATAAACTACAATGCAATGTCCCCTATGAAAAGAAAAACACATGCAAAAAGCCAAACGGATATCAATATGCATTTGTAATAGAATCACCTTCTTTAAGCGCCCTGTTCTTTGAAACATTTCTTCATCCAAAATCACAGGAAATACTTCTCCAGTACAACTGATATGTCCCAAGTCAACAATTGCTTCAAGTTGCTAAACTTCACAGATCTTTTTTCTAACTGAGAAATTCTCTTTCAGTTGTATTTACAAGTCAACTGAAATCACATCTATATATTCCATATGAAGAATAAATGAGGAATTGTAGAGATCCTACTTAGTGTTTACAGCAAGGTCTGAACTCATACAGGATGCTGACTGACACTCACTACACATGCTATCTTACTGTTACTAAGCATTCATTTCAACACACTATTTTAAAAACAAATCTAGAATTATAGTAATCCTTACTACACTAAATTGGCAACAAAATATTGTATAATCAGAATATCTAGATGTGAAGTGCAATAAAAGCATAGAGACTGATTCAGTTCCTAGTATCAAATTCACGTTGTCATGCTCCACCCCTAGTAGATACCCAGAAAGTTTTACTCGTGCGAATAGTAACTGCACTGACCATGATTTTACCCTTACATCTCACCCTTCCTTCAGAAAAATTCCCAGTATTTTAGCAAACACACATTTAATGGGAGAATCATTTTATACATCACTGACACCCACTAGTACACTGATAGGGTGCAGGCGATACGGTCCAGCTATGCAGCAACAGGCCTAAAAATGAAGGCTACAGCAGGCAAACCTAAAGACTGACAAAACCCTTCATCCACCCTAGGTGCCAGCAATTAGGACTCAGTTTCCCTTGCCATTTTCTTTACTGTTCTTGGTGTTTACATCCTAGAACACACTCTCTTTCTGAAGCCGGAAACTCAAGGATTTGTTAGTAGCAGTAACATATAAAATATTAATATTGATATTAAATCCATAATATGCCCAGCCAAGTTCCTTAAACATTGTGACAGAATGCGCACAAGTCTCCAAACACAAAGAAACACCAAAATGTGTTGGCACTGGAGAGAAAGCAGAAGGAAAGAAAAAGGAATGCAAATTATCCATGTGCCCTTCCTTTGTTCCATCTGTTTTCTAGTCTATGTCAAAGCAAGACTTTTTGTGGTCAAGGGCTTCCTAAAATAATGTAGACATTAATTTCCCTAACTTGAAAACACAGAATCTTTTGTTAAATCCAGTCAGAAGTAAATACTAAACTTGGCTATTTTATACATCTTTGAAAGCAATTCTTTACTTCTGTATTCCAGTGCCACTGCCCTAGAAACTATAATGTGCTCAATTTGTCCACATCAGTTACTAAAACATCACTAAAATAGTGCTCTGCACACCATATACTGCTCTGTTTTAAACAACTCTAAAGAAACAATGCTGCTTCTTTTCAATTAAATCCCTTAAATGGCTCAATTGCGTTGCTCTCAACCCCCTTATTAAATATGTAAAACCTTGGCATCATAGGGTGTGTCTACACAGCAGAAATATACCTTGAACAAAATAACTCAGGTTCCACATAGCTGCATTAGCACTTTGTTCTACTCAACCTAGTTAACCCCACTGAAAAGATGCACTTTTTCTCACCGCGAGTGATTCAAATCTGACTTCTGATTACAATTTCAGTTATAGTTGAATGAATAATAAATAGTATGCTATATGCCACCAATTTTTTTTCCAACACAATTCTTTACGCAGAATTATTTTATTTAGACTCTAAATGGTAATTAAATTAGGAGTACACTCAGTAGTTGTAAAATTCATGCTGTTCTGCACTTGTAGAGGTACAAAAGGTCCCTTGTTTGCAGTACTATGCTGACTGACTCCTATGGTAGAGCTGTTGATTCCCTGCATGAGTTTTCCCAGATAACACATGGCCTTTTAAATATTGGTGCACGAGTATTTGTAAAGCATATATTTTCTACAGATAAACTAGGCAAAGAAAGCTTGTTGAACTTTGTAATTTAACTCAACCATTAAAAAAAAAAAATCGAAGTTTCATACAACCTATTTTTAAATTACAAAAGCCAGCGCTGTAATGACAAAAATGACCAGTATGAAAGAGAAATATTATAAACAGCATTTATATACTAGAAATTTGAGGTTCTTATAAAGTGTATTTGTGACAAACATACCCAAATTTGCTTTACCATATCAAAAATGATAGTTTTCCAATAGATATTTGTGATTTTTGCAATATTGTGGTCAATGGGACTGCTCTACAATACACTGCCAGCAGGCAAATGCCTCAACTGTCTGACCCTGGGATCTTCTAAGGTCTACACCCAGGACTGTGTATTACTGTATATATGACCTCTAACGTTCAGTGCTTCTATACAGAGAGAGAAGGTGGAGTAGTCATTATATTCCCACCTTTTCCCTGTAATTCACATCTTTTGGTAGCAGTGTACTCAAATGACTAAAGCATCCTGAAGAACTGAAGCAGCCATAGGAGAACTATCTTATTTTTCTTTGGGTGCATGCCAGTATAAAGGCAGGCAAGAGTAACTGCTAAAGCTGCAGTCTTTTCAGTGGTGGCATGAAAAGTGCCAACGCTATCAATTAAGCAAAGATGGGAATACTGCTCTCCCAGTGCATCAGCTCTGAATATAGCTGCTGTATACTTTACAAATATGAGCAGCTTGCTCTGTTTGGGAGCCTTCTAACTTTCATAAACTAGATGGCTTTACAAACAGGACAAGATGTTGCCGAGGGTCTGGCAATGGAGGGAAATACAGCTGCTATCTGATTGCTGAGCTATAAAAAGAGTTTTCCACATAAATAATCCTCTCCATCTGCATCATGCAATTTAGGGGCGAAACATAAGGCCACCAATTCCGTTCTGCAAAATGCAGGCATCATCTTTATGAATGAATTTCCTACAACGTCTCAGTACTATTTGTTCCTCATAGCACAAGGCCTATAGCTTTTATACCATTACCTGTCTAAAGTCTGCTTGCTCTCCTGAAGTGAATATCAATTTTAAGAGTCAGACAATGATCACAGCAGTGCTTAAAATACACAAAAAGATGCACGGCGAGCATCACAAGCAGGACATTAAAGTGTTCCACAAAAAAACCTATTTTGTCACTAAAAGGGTCTTTCAAAACTCCTACCAGTATGAGACAGAAGACACACGTTTTACTATCAGAACTGTTATCAATGTAAAAGAGGGAATGGAACATCCTTTGTATAGTAAATAATTAGATATTTAATTTCGAAAGCTGCCCACATGGAAAATCTCCTCTGCTTGGAAGGAATTTTCCTGACTCTGCGTGATGTAGTCTCCTTATAAGATTGCTCAAAGCCAAGAATCAGTAGCCGTAATATGAGAATAATTATCGAGAACAAGTTCTGTTTTGTGGAAGAGATCTCTCCAGGATTATCTGTCAGAGGCATCAGACTACTGCATGAAAGCCTGCATAAAACCTCTGAGAGCTTTTAACCCATATTTTTTTATGACTAATGAAAAATATCATTTAGAATTAGACAAAGGAATGACAAATATTTTTTTTTTTTAATGTTATGGAGCTTAGAAAAATACCATAGCGGGTAAACACAATCCTCTTTCCTCACATAGCTTAGGAGGAAGGTAATAGCTGTGTCCCTTGTATGTGTGAATAAAGCAGGCACAACACACATATGGAGCTCCAAAAGATGCAATTAATCAAAACATCTCAAGGTTGCACAGACAAGGTATATTTGCAACCTAGAATGCACAAAGCAGCATCGGTGTTGACAGTGGTTATATTCTGCAGCTTGCTTGGGAAAGCTTCATTTGATCTTAACACAAATTTTGCCGAAGGAGGAAATCTGCTCTAGTAAAGCTGATTTTCATCCAACTCCGATGGAAAACAACTGGAAACTCCATGGTAGCTGAGGGCCTACAATACTCATAATGAGCCACTGATAATCAAATGTAAATGGATGCCCTGTGACTAAAAGCAAGAGAAAACACCCTTTTGCAGTTAACTATAAAACTTATTCTACAATGAATATTTGTCATAATCGAATACTATGCATATGGGTTCCCTAGATTAAATAAAAATATTTCCAGATGAAGGGACAAAATGATACAAAATGTATTTCGCTCCAGTATTTCCACCATACATGAATGGAAAACCAAGGCAACAGTTTCACAGGAGCTGATCCTAACCCCATTAAAAAAAATAAATCTGTAATTAAAAGAAGTAATTGCCACACTACTATAATCACTGCAACCTGTATTCTTCGACAAACAATGCGACCTGATCAAAAAACAGGTTTAAACATGGAAATATCAATTCTCTTCCTCTGCCAAGTGTCTTTTAGAACTACTGTTTTGTTTCTAAAATGGCTGCTGCAGTCTGACTGCTCTCCATATAACCAAATTTCTCCATAATGTATCACCATTTCCCATTAGCGACCAAGTGACCGCTAGCAAAATTGCCAACTGGAATAATGTTTATGCTCCATTACACATTAAGACAGATTGTATTAAGAGTATAACATAAAGCCAGAGTTTATGGTATTCTACCACATTAGAAAGCAAACTGGTAGTTTCTCTCCACAACCAAAGAGAAGCACTACACAGTCTTCTCCAGGAAGACAGTGCCAACTCCTCTTTTGGTACTCAGTGGAATAGCTTTTTGATACACATGAGAGTGAAAACAAATCACAGGTTTTTGTATTTAAGTAGGTCTTTTACGCTACCTGAAGCTCTCCAATTTAGAGTTTAACAAACCGATTTTATTCACATGCAAAACGCTGCCTTCATCCCTTACACTGATCTGCCTCATTTCAGATGTTTCTTTTCAAAATTTAATTTCAATTGATTATTCAACATTTACTTGTCACCAGCGAAGAAAAGAAACTGCCAGAAATCCAGGTATTGAAATTCTAAGTATAGCATAAAAATTAATGCTGTGTGACAGTCATCACAGGATATATTCTCTAAACAAGAAAAGACAGATTTTCCTTATGAAGCAAATGCAACTTGGTTCTTCCTTGTTTGTTTTATTAACTAAAACAGTGGTGTGATTGCCCAGCTGAAGAATTCACTTCATTAATACAATAAGTGGGCTCTGAAAAGACAGATGTGAGAGGGAACTTTTGCATACTTGTTTCCTATGAACTAATGCCCCTGAACTCCTTTCACTGTGATGCAACAGGTACAGGCAGAAGAATTAGTACAAGGAAATGAACTGTAACACAGCTTGCAATGCAACAGCAACAAATACTGGTTTGGGAATATTTGGCCTTATGCTAATAAGTGTCTTTAAAAACATGCTGACCTTATATCCTATGGTTTGACCAAACACGATCACAAACAGGAAGGTTTGGCTCTTTACACATTGTAAACTGTTGTTGAGCTGTATGAACAGATACGTACAGACACACCTCTTCTGCACAGTCCTTTCTGAGAAGCACTATGACAGAAACTGGTGGCCCTTCCAATGCCACCTGTAAAGGTTTGGAAAACTCCTAACAGGAAGAAAAATGTGGTCTCACAGAATGACCGACCTCGAGTACAGTCAGGAAATTAGGGTTACTGCATTTCTTTTCCAATAGAAAGGAGCTGGTTTGGAGGAAATGTCTGGAAGTTTACACAAATAAGCCTCCTAACCTTCCTTTCAGTAAACGTGCTATTGAATGATTTATGAAAAGAAACTTTCCAGGCAGGCAGGCCCAGAATTAGAGATGTGTTTGTACCTTAACTCTCCCTTTAATATATGTATTAGTCAGATTTTAAGTACATCAGCAAAGGTGATCTTAGCACTGGTACAGTATTGATTCATAGCACGTACTGGAAAAGGAGTGTTTGAATGTAATTTCAAGCCTCGTGTCAGAAAGGAACTGCGCAAAAGAGAAAAAGCTAAAGTCATAAGTTTCCCGACCTCCAAGTGCTTGTGTCTGCCAAATATACATTAGCTCAGCTTTTACATTTAATATGAAAAACCTAGAGTCCTGCCAGCACATATTCATTCAGGTCTTAAAACAACTAAGGATAAAACAGTCAAAAGAATGAACTCAGCCTGGTCTTCTGCAAACCGCGCAGCTTCTCTTGCTAGCATTAGAGGCAAAGAGGAACAACCTGGGTTAACATTTGGCTGTTACAATATGAAGCAGATAAACACTTCATTTGCCAATTAAAATTAACATGATCTGCTACAACAAATGTGCTGGCTGCACCTCATCCGGTACCAGTACACCCCCCACCTTTCAGGTGAACTCATTCATCTAAAGCAAATTTGGGGTATTCCAAACCACGCAGAAGAAATGTGAACAACAAGAGTCCCCCAGTGGTAAAAATACCTCAAAGGAAACTTCTCTTCCCAAATACTTACTACACAGTATTTTGGGCAGCTCGCCAAAACCTTGTCTCTGAATAGCTGCAGAGTGATTTAAAGATGTGCTTAATACTTTTGCCTGTCTTTAAAAATAAATAGCTCAAAAGAATACATTTTCTGCACACGTGCGAAGTTAACACCTTTATAAAAACCTTTCTAGCTTTCCTGTTGCAGTCAAATAAATCATTACTAATATGCACAGTAATTTATAGATTTTTATTTAAATACTTTTCTGTTATTGCATCACATCACACAACAAAAAGTCATTACCCAGAATAAGACCACTGCACTCAGCTACAATCTGGGGAGAAGATGATATGTGAAGTATTACTCTGAAATACCAAGGTTTTCTGAGTTTAAACTTATTTCAAAACTTGTAAATCCTTTTAAAATTCTGAAAAACCTAGAGGAAGAGTAAGTAAGAAACCCTAATTCTCTATGACACATTCCTTGAGACTCTCATCTTGTTCAACATGTAGCACTCCTGCTCAGGAACATTATGAATTGTCACCCCAATCTATCAGCGAGACACTGCCATAGAAGTAGTACAGCCTGCTCTGTAGATAGAGGAGCTGTCTGTTACAAGCACTTTGCGCATCTCCCATTCTGATAGCTGCAGTGGGAAGTAACTCTTCTCACCACAGCCAGGTCTAGAATCATTTATTATATTTCCCAGTCTGGCTAAAGGCAGAGACTAGGCACTTTAAGTACTCTACAACCTTGAATATCGACTCTTTACAATGCAATCGAGTCCTTCAATTAGCACATGTTACTGCTCAAGGGGAGATAAATATTAGCTCTATTTGTACTAAAATAATCCATTCCGTAACTTACAAATTGTATTTCTCTTCGCAGTCTAAACCAGATATTGCATAGTGCCTGTGCTACAGAAATCTGAGATTTTTTTTCTCAAGATCCTACTGAGAACAGCTTTAGAGAAGATAATGCTATTTACGAAAACAATTTCTTTTGCCTCCTGTTACTGTCCTAGGTAGTCACTCCTTGATTTTCATTTTATTATGGCTGCTTGTGTAGGATTAAACACATATTTATATCACTGAATTAGTTTAAAATAATGATAAAAATCAGTATGTACAGTTGCAGTGCTAAAAATACAATTCTGAAAGGCAAAATAGAACGTTTCTTGTTTTCTTAGCTTGATAAAGTATTGGTATCTGGAAGATTTTTATGGTGACATTTTCCCTTTAAAGCAAGACTGAAAGTTTGCAACATTTCAATCCTTGACTTGCCACAAGGAAGAAGATACCTCTCTTTTGAATAATCTAAGGAATTTATAAGCTTACCTGCAATTAGCATAAACGAAAGCGAGTATCAGACTGCATAATTATTGCACAGCAATGGAGCACCTAAGCCTTGAAGATGACAACTTCACAAGTGCAACCGTTCTCCATCTTGTTAAGTGAATGACTTAGGTAATTAAGAATGCTGCAGAGTGGCTGCTTGCAGTGGCTATAGCTACAAGTCATCTATGTTTTCAGAAGTATCCCAGTAATGTCAAAGATGCCCAGACACTGACAAATCTTTTTAATTAATAAATATATAAATAAAGCTCACTCATCACAATTATTCAATGTTTATGGCTGTGGTTATGGCGTTAACTATGTCTTTAATATATTGAGAACCTCACCTTTTAATCGTTAGTTTAAATACAGTCCAAGAGGGTAATGACTGAAAGTGTTTATATAGTTGCAGGGTGAACTACACAGGAAAAGCCAGAGGGGAAGGGGTATGTTAAGGGATAGATATCTGAGCTGCAGAAATCACCATATAATTGGCACCTTCTGCAAGGAGGAGAAGGCCTGAGTGGGGAATGAAAAATGACCTACCTTCCCATTTCTAGAACTACTGGAACCCTGCTCTAGCAGCAAATTTATTTGCTCAGCTCTGCCAGGCTGGAGATATTGGAGGGCTGACAATACCATTTTGCCAAAAGCTAAGACATTTGGTACCATTTTTCTTCAAATGGGCTAATTCTAAATTTATTCTCATTTATGCTTTTTAATCTTCCTACGGCTCTTAGAGAAAGGTCAAGGGCATGAAGATAAGATATTTTTAGCTACACAGCAGAAATGTCTTGAAAAGCTAAATGAAGCTCCAAGTCGGATTCAAATACTCACTAAATTAAACCGTATGCCTTCCTCTGTAAACATTAACACAGTTAGAGTTTATACATTCACTTTCTACCCAACCCAGAAGAGGCATTTTTAAACTGTGCAAAAATGTAAACCTTAAACCACCACACCAAACCCCATGTTCAACAGTTCTCACACCAGTTTATAGACAAGATTAAATACACTAACACACCACATTTCTTTGCAAGTTTCCTTTCATTTTCTATTGCAAAGGTGGGACATTTGGCAAGGGGAAGAGACATCTCACACATCAGCAGCCTTGGGGAACGTTTGCTTAGAAACACACAGCTTGACCTCTCAACGGATCAAAGCAGTTTACTTCATCAGGTCATAAGTGTTAGCAACTGCTGCAAGTTTGTTTCTCTATTTCACTATTGAGGAGGCTAAAATTAAGTAAATCTATTATGAGAAGGCACTGAACGCTTTCTCAGTCTATATGGGTTTACTATAGAGCTGTAATTTCCATGACTTTTCATCTGAGAATACTATAGGCAGCTCTGATCTTTGCGATCCTTTAAAGAAATCTGACAAGCAGATTTATCAATTTCTAATAGAATTTCAAATACTGCAGGCACCTCGCTGTCTTCAATCATGTCTTGTTCCATGACTGTGTATGTAGAGGAAAGACATGTTTGTCTGGGTGCTCACAGATAATATGATGTACATTCCCATGGCAATACAAAATGAACAATAAATATGATAATTTACTTCTCTGTCAGGTGCTGACCCTGTAGGTGTGAAGGAAAGCAAGTAAAGCTTCAGGGACAGGGTTTTGATCTGGTATTGTATTTAAATATACTGTAGTTGAAATTTAATTGCACTTAATCTGCTCAATAAAATTATCTTCACTGCTATTAGTATCCCAGCCCTGTGTTATTATATAATCCTAACCTATTTTTAAAACAGACATTTTAATCTGCTGCTTAAGTGTTCATTAATGCAAAGCCACTGCTGTGCAGAATACATTCCACTCTATTAGCAAGTGGCAAGCCTGGAGAAGCCCAGATATTGGGAACTAAATTCTTTGAAACTATTACCAAATGCTACTGTCACCTTTCTTAATTTTGTTTATGACCCTACCACAACAAACATCAGCAAAACTTAGTCCTTAGTCCTAAAAGCAGTCCATCTGCAAAAGAAAATGGCTCTAAAAAGTGCAGTGTCATTTGTAAATGCAAAGTGATACCATCCAAATAGTCAAAAGCAATATATGTGTTCTTATATAAGAGCTTTTGGATGGGTCCTTTCTTGTTTCATTTCTAAATCTGAGTTAAATAATCTTCATGCCAACTACCATAAATGCATTATTATTCCCCATTCTGAGAATCGTGAGATGCTCGATTATCTAATACAACTGTCAGCCATCAACTGTACTTAACTGTATGTAAGTTTCAAGTCCACTGCATGTTTATTTATATCACCAGCATGACACACTAGACACTTTATGAGACCAGAATAAGATGAGATTATGCCACAGTCTAATGCTTAGCGATACAACAGGAACCAAATTTGCTTTTTTAAATCAAGTCAATGTAAGCAAATTGAGTATTAGTTCCTTCTATCTTCTCCACACCCCTGCAGCTCCCAGTGATTTTTTTAACCCATAGGACACGCTCAAACAACTTTGACAGAGGAATTAAGGTCTTAAGATATTTCACGAAAAACTGCAGGTTTAGACCCAAGTGCCTGTTGAGGATAAGGCGGGCACGTCCCTGGCTCCAAGAGATCTGAGAGGGATCCAAAATCCAAGATGTTCTGAGAGGGAACAGGGACCCTCCTGCCATACAGTCCTTCAGCATGTGTATGACACCAAGCCAGCCACAGCATGTGTTGCCCCAGAGAGATGAGACATGGGACAGAAGCGAGGACTAGTCAAGAGATAAAGCAGTACATGTGGAGAGGGCACAGCACAAGGAAAGAATATAAGAGCTTGCTTTGTGCAGAGATCGAGGGCATCCAGGAGATGAAGGATTCTGGTAGGAAACCAGGCTTTATTAGTTCCATTACTCAGGAACAGCTCCTTTTATTAGACCACAATTCAAACTCTTTACAGGGAGGGTAAGAGAATGATTTGAAGAATGCTGGAAAAAGCAGAGTTTAAGGAAAGCTTTCAAGGAACAGACAAGGTGTTGCCTCACCAGAAGTACCAATAAGGGAGAACAGAGAGATATTGGGGGAACAGAGAAAGGAGAGCAGGGTTGGGGGCAGATGCAGACCAGAAAGCAAAGACATCAGAGAGGAGAGCAAAGACAAGCCTGTCATAAAAACTAAAGAGAAAGAAATGTAGTCAGGTTCCCAAGAAGTGAGCAGCTGAGGTGGAAAGCAGAGCTGTTCCATGCTGCAGCGACAGAGAAAGAAACCACTGACATCCTACAGCTAGAGGGGATTTGGTGCAGGAATTATTACCATTCAGTGAGAGAAAAGCCAGCAAAGAAGGGACAGCAGTATATGGAAAAGGTATGCCAAGGCAGGGATGAGTTGCAGTTATCAGCTCAAGGAAGCGACAATGGTTAGCACTAGCCTAACTAGGGTTAAATGTTAAGAAACAGCAGTGGGCTGGAGGCAGTGGGACTAAGGAACAGGTTGAATCATGGTGCTGTCTCGTGCGGAGGAGGAACAGGGAAATGGTGAATTCTGGTTTTGCAGAACTGAGCTTTAGTACTGAATTTAGGGAGCAGAATTTAAAAGGAAGAGAGTGGAAGCTTTTAACACTTCTGAACCTCATCAGCTGCATGACAAAACTTTAATGGGAAGATGCATTTTATGGACACCAGACAGTGATAAAACCGTATAACCAGTGAATGCAGAAATTCATCTTTATTTATGGGTTCCTACTCAAATTGTTTGATATCTTCAAGTCTCTTTACAACCCATCATTTCTGCAAATTTCTATGCAGGAAGCACTATCTCTATGCCATTACACTTTGTGTCATGCATTTCATGTTAAACTTCAGGCTGAGTGCAGATTGCACAGGACAATAGCCTGACACTGATAAAAATTGTCAAAGCATCGTAACGACTAAAGAACTATTCCCAAAATAACTTAATGGTCATAATGCCCTAACTATACTGGCAGCATTGTTGCTGCATTAGTTTCAACCACAGAAAATGCAAGGATAGGAAAATAATACCAAAAACCTAATATAAAATAGATTACAGAATTTGTTTACATAAACAAAAATGGTCACTTTTCTAAAAATCAAAGCTGTGAAGACATTCCTTTCTAAGATTAAAACAATACAATGTACCTTGCACAGTAAGAAATGTTGGATACTAATTTGTGGTAAATTCTGCCTATAATCCAGAAACCCTTATTTCTTTTCATCACACACAAGCATTTTACTCTTAGCATTTTTAACATACTGTCAGCTCCTGACAGATACCACTGGCTCTTCCAAGGATTGTCAAAGTTATCCCTGAGAGTCAACTACAAGCAGGGTTATAAAAACAAAGTTCTGAAATATTTTAACATGTGAAGTGTGCAGATCGCCTGCCATAAACTGCACCTTGCTGCATCACCAAGACACCGCTGCAGGATACGCCTCTTTCAGGCACTGCTCTCTGCATTTCACATGGGGACACAGCTTACAGATGTGGCACCTCAGGAGCCCTCTGATAAAGACTGCCATAGAAATATGCCTTCTCAGCACAGGCTTCTCCTTTGCACCTTTATAACCACCGGAATATTCCTAACAGCATGCTCAGCCCTGCCCCAAAGCTATGCCACATGAGCCACAGGCTTTTTCATTCACAATACCGTGCCTCCAGCAGCCCCATCAGCAGACTGGTTGCGTCCAACTGCTTACCCCTGCCACACAGTACAGATACATAGCTAAACTGTACCTTGGCAAGTTCTGGGTTTCTAAGGTCCCCTGGCAGCCCTTGCCCACTCTTGCTCACCACAGCCTTGAAATGGCAGTACTTCCCCTAGGTAACCATCTTCCCTCCCTCGGTGACTAGTAAGTACCTGGTCTCTCCTCATAATCCCACCAATACCACCAGCAGCACCTGTGTGCTTTTGCTCCTACTTCAGAGGAACTTGTGTGGCACTTACACAAACCATAAGCTGGCCTGCAACAGAAAACAAGGATATACAATATGCTGCTCAAAAGCACATACGCATTTGCTTTTTTGGTATCTGGCCCACCACACTGTAATTGAGGCTTTCCTGCAATGATACAGATTAAAGTGATGGCAATTCCACTCTCCAATGATGCTACTCTAGACAAAGAAGACATGTTTTACTGTATACATTATACATTGTAAGCAAAATGCCTGGCTATCATTATTCAACTGGCCATCTCCCAACACTTTCCTTTGAGGCTTCAGAAGAACTCTTCAAGCTTCCTTCAGAAGTCCTAAATATTCTCTCTCGCTACTCCCAGAATTCAAGGAGACCTTGAACACTCACGCGTAAATGCTTAGTGTTGTATCACCAGGTGCTTCCTCCTTCCAGGGAAGGGATTTCATCTTGTTTCCCACGTTGAAACAGGCTGACAAAGCCTGCCTAGACTACTGAGGCAAACAGAAACTCCACATTTGCTCAAAGCTGTGCATTTTAGATACTTGAGGAACGAAGACCTTCCCTTCTGTTTTACAGATCTTCAGAGAAAGTAGCAAAAAAGTTCCAATAATCTCACCACGGAAATAAATATGGACTAAGCTGAGGGTATTTACACATTCCTATTTGGGGTTTCAACGCCTGTTCATGTTCCTGCCAAAGTTAAAGCATGCAGGCATGGCCTTTATAAGCTTAGTCAATCAGTTACTTCAGTAAGGTACTTAATTCCCCTCTCATAATCAGATCTAGCTTCAAGAAATGCAGAAAACAGGAAATTCAAAGAGCTCCTGCAAGCCAACAGTCACCAAAGTGATTTTCTTTTGCGTGAAGTCCAATCTGATTATGAAAACGCAGGAGTGGAAATCAGCAACTGGTATCTATGCACCCAGATAACTTGTTATCTGACTGGAAGCCAGCCTAGTTGTCTCTGCAAAGAAAATCTGCAGACAGAAATGTCAAAGAACACAAACGCTGTACATGCTCATATTAGACTTATTTTTGTCAAACTATTTTCGGTTTGCTAAATGCAGCTGAAAGAGATGCCTGTGTTGTTCGGGGTTTTTCTTGCGACAGGCAAAGGGCCACAAATTCTCACTGCAGAAAGAAGAGTGAGTGTGGATCTGTTGTTGTAAACCCAGTATTACATATTGGTCCGAAGGCTATTATTTTAATGAATTACCTTACAAAGGAAAATGTAGTTGTGCATGTGACAATCTAGTGCAGGCTAAATTAACAACGTGTTTGTACTCTTCTGTTATCAAAAGGCCCAACCTCATGTCAGAAAACCAGAACTAAGCCAAAAAAAAATTACAACAGGAAACAGAATACATCATAATCAAATAAAAAGATTTTTGATGTGTTATGCTTACTTCCGTGGGAACAGAATCAGATTGCAAGACTCCTATTAACTTAATAAGATCTGGTTTATTGTTTATGAAATTGGTGAATGTGCAAAGTAACTAACATGAAGTATCTATTTTTTTAATGAACTACAATGACATGGGAGGTAAGGGCTGACAAGAGCATTCTAAATAGTCAAGAGAAATCAACACATTTAGTATTTTGCAAATTAAACTGCCTCTGCAGAAACATGGCATCTCAAATATTCTAACAGAAATGTCAGAAAAAAGACATTGTGTTAAATTAGTAAAATATGTGGCATTTGAAGCATACACATACTTAAGAATAGAAGCAGGATTAGAGGCCTCAGGCACTAGGAATTGGGGACGTCATACAGTATTAATTCATGGGAGAAGCCACTAATTTACATGCCATAAACTCCAGAAGGAAAAAGCAGCAAATCTGTTGGCTGTGACAGAGCCTCTAACTTACCTTCTCGATAAACAATTTTAATAATGCTGTATTTGGATTGTACAAAAGAAAAGTAATTTACCAGGTAGGGAAAAAAGAAGCAAATGATAATTAAGTGTCAGGGACCTGCTAACCAGGATGCAGCTCTTAGATTAGCTCAAGAATTGCAAAAATGAATGGGGAAACATTCAATTCCTGATTAAAAGAATTTTGGGGTTATGAAAGTTTGGGCAAAGTTAACTCACTATGACACTATGTCTTCACGTTCTACAGCCCCTCTTTACAGAGGCAGCAGAATGAGAAGGTATGAGGAGCTAGATTATCTTTAAGGTCCCTTCCAACCCAACCCATTCTATGAACCTTTGAACCCTACAGGACCTTAAACATGCAGCACACAGAAACTGTTTCTCTGGGTCTTGAGAATTCATATTGGAAAACCTCTATCTTCCACCTTCGCTGATAGCAACTTTTCCAAAGGAAATATGTGCAAGTCATTCTCTGTGATGTCTCTAACCCATCCCTGGGAAGGATATAATAACAGGGAGGGTCCAGATAGCTGTCAGCAACACACAGAGCAGGTTTTAGGCTTGGGAAAGGGACGTATCCCTTTACAAAAGTCTGCCAAATCTTGAAGCAAGTGTTCTGCATACTGGACTTGATTCTTTTCCAGCATCAACTTTCTGATCTGCGAACGCCTATTATACAGCATGCCTAAAAGACTTTGGAAAGCTACTAATTAACCCGCTCTCCTTCTGAACAACATAAAGATACCAGAGGAAGACCCAGACCATCTTCATAAATCACAGAATCATAGAATAGTTTGGGTTGGAAAGGACCTTAGGATCATCCAGTTCCAACCCCCCTGCCATGGGCAGGGACACCTCACACTAAACCATGTCACCCAAGGCTCTGTCCAACCTGGCCTTGGACACTGCCAGGGACTGAGCATTCCCAACTTCCTCGGGCAACCCATTCCAGTGCCTCACCACCCTCACAGGAAAGAACTTTTTCCTTATATCTAACGTAAAACCTACAGAAAGATGCCTAATTTAAATGCCACCAGCACACACATGCTTATGAGAATTACAGCACTAGCTAACCTTTTATAGACTCAACTTTTTAAATACCAGGAAAAAACATCTTACTGTCCAAAACCATTTGTATTTGCACTTTTAGCTTATTCAGTATGCAAATCGCATGCTAACCTCATGTGCTGTGCTACCCATGTTCTGATGTCGAATGATACACTCCAATGAGCAGCTCTACGTGCTGTGCTGTCTCCTGAACTTGTTTTTAATTAAAAAAATTACCATAAAATACACCCTTTTCTAAATATAAGCTTCCAAATACCTTCTGCAACAGAATATTCCCAGAGTTTCTAAACAGTAAACATCCTCTCGTGAGAATGACAGAATTGGGAAACACTCCTTTTCACATACAACCATATGAGCCAGTTTCTTTCTCCCGTTTGTTAATGATGCACTTTGAAAAACAGTTTACTGTGCTAAAAAGAGATACTGGCAAAATAATTAATTGCTATTTGTCTTGCATTTTAACAATTGGAAGCAAGACATAGCTAGCATCATGTAACTGACCAATTCTCACAGATTACCAGCAAAACCTGTTTCTAAGAAATACTCTGATCTATGCAGGCTGTTCTTAAAGATTACTTCTGAACATACACCCTAAAAGATATTGTAACACATGTAAAAGAAAAAATTATACACAAAGCTGAACAATGGGATAATAAGTCTGTAATTATTAGGCAACTTATACTAGGTTAACTTAAAAGTGAATCCACGGGAGGAGAGCATTATGTCATCCTAGATACTTTGATTTAAATAGTCAATTCTTTTTAACATTAAGTATTCTATTTACACCACTCCATAGATATGGCTTAAGGCATTTTATTCAGCTTTAGTGGCTCTCCATTTTCTGTTGAAATGAACGAGACTTTTCAGAAACACTTATTTTGTATTTATTTCTGCAGGTGCATGAAGCTACAGTTTTTACGCAGGACATTTTATTACTATGTGCCACAGAGGTGACCACTACACTGTATCAGCTGATAGCAAAATAATAAGATCTCTTCCAGTTGTGAGGCTCAATGTCAAATACAATACAAATTCAAGAGGCAAACTACTCCCCAGGTAGTAAAAAAGCTTTAACAAGTGATTAATTCAAGCATCTATCCTTAATCTGATGTGAAATTCACCTGTGAAATCCCATCAACAGATTCTGCACGCACTCTAGTTGTGGCAGAAGTTGATGGTCCTAAAATGTTTTCACCTCTCGTAAGTTATTAAGGTTCAAGCAAAAATGTCTGTTTAAGCAAAATCTTTACATCACAGTAACTGACCCAAACCTGTTACTCTCCAAAACACACACAAGTCCTCAGTAACTTGAAGAGATGCCTACCAGCAAGAAATTCACACCCTTGAGGCAGAAGCACCACATCAGACAGAGTAGCTCTAAAGAAAATCCAAACCTAGACATGCCCAAAACAAAACAAAAGACAGCCCTGTCCTTCAACTGGGAAGACTCACAGTCCCAGATCTGACCATGTGAGGGGTCAGAGGACTGACTTTACAGAAGGAGCTTAATTCTGAACTTAAAGTGTAGACAGAAAGGAAGACCAGACCCTTGAATACTTGGGATACTTTCTCACAAGTAAATCAAAACACTGAACTCACATTGCTATTTTAGCCATCAATTATTTTTTTGTTAGTACCTAAATATATGATACCTTGGGCTTAACAGCCAGTACTATGATACACGATTTTGTGGGTATAGACTTTTCTGTGTTGCTGGACATTGGTTTAAATTTTATATAGAACACTTAGCATGTCCTGGTTCTAGACCAACTACACCACTAGCCCCAGTATAATACAGACCACTTAAAAATATAAAATAAAGCTTTAGTAACACAACTGCATTACTTGCTCTATTATCGTAATGAGAACTAGGGAGAAACTACAAAATCCTCGATTTCTTAAAGCTATGTACACTACAAAAGACTTCAACACACAAACCAGTCATCTTAGCCAATGTTTTTCCTGTTATGTACCACAAAAGACAACTATTGTGATTTTCTATACTGTCTCAAAAATAAAATAAAGATGGCAAAAGCATCACACCTGATATATACCAAGTCACATAGTATCACAGAATGGCCTTTGTGAAAGGGTTCATCACTGCTTTTAATTACACCCAAGTAACTAATGACAGTGAATACTGGAGCAACATCTATAAACACAATGACCATGTTAGCAGAACACCGGTTATGAAATCCCTGCCAACACCACTTGTACAGGGGTTTGGTTTGTTTTAACCATGATACAAAAATATCACCAAGTTCTGCTCTTTGGGGTATTTGCAGAGCCCTGCAAAAAACCCTGTTAATATCAGGCAGCTTCAGAGAATGGAACCTGCAGTAGTAACCATGACGATAAGAAAAATGCTTTTGCTAAATCTTTTTGTTTCAGATTACAGTATTTCCAAATACTGGTGGTTTTCCACTGTATTACAACTTTTGGTTATCGCTCCCTGTGAATCTAGCCCACCAATTCTTGTAAACCTGAAACTTGTGACAAAGGGAACAGCAGCTTGGGGTGCACTAGTAACACAGAATGAGTCCTAACCAGAACACCAGCGTCTTGAGTGACTACAGATAGGATGGACATCACCTGATGGCAACTATGTCTTATTTCATGGTTGCACAGAATAGGTAGGGAAGAAATTTGTACATTTTAAAGATAACTACTTTGCAAGAACATGTGGCATCTAGTAAGAGTAACAGAAAGAATGTCCATAGGGTATTTCTGTGGAGATCATAAAACAGCTGGGGTAGGTCAAAATTAGGCCCTTGGCACACCAACCATAAACTTCAACAAAACTGCCTGGAACTCCTCTGCATTGATTTTGTCTTGGTTTTCTATTAAGTTAGGGGGTTGAAGCAAAAAAATAAGTAAAGATTCTTCAGAAATTAATCTTTGTTCCCTCTTTCTCCATCACACTTGCTCACTAAACCAAGTAATGCTTTTAAGTGATGTGTGTGATTTGGACCTCTCTTCACAGTTTGAAAAGTGACTAAAAAGGCTGATTTTCAAAGGCATTAAGACAGCTAAAGATGCATTAAGTACGTAGATTTTTTAAAACTGCCTGGGCACCTAACACCTATTTAAATCACTTAGTCCTTTCTGAAAGTCCCAGTGGGCAGTTATCTGCATTTTATGTGTCTATATGCCTTTGAAAATCTGTACCATTAGATACTTAACAACCTAAGTCCCCCTGGCTTTTAATGAGACTAAGGGTCCTAAAAAGAATAAGTACTTCTGAAAATTGGTCAAGACACTCTCTCTGCTCTTTTCTTCTTTCTTCTAAAGAGCCATCTACTAATACTTATCCATAGCATGTCAGTTAGCTACAGCTTCAACTGTCAGACTTACACATTATACTGCGCACATTCAGTTTTTTATGGAGCTAAACAAAGGTACTGAGTACAGACTGCATGCTCATAAGACTGACACTCTAAAACAGAAAATTAATTCCAACTGAATTAATAATCCCTCTGAATGCCCCCAAATCATTGTTTTAATAAATATGATCCAAAATCTTTGTAATTTAGTCTAGTAAAAACCAAACAGCAGAGTTTTAAGTACTGAGCAACTTACTCAAACGTCTATAAACAAGTTCTGAAAGACAGCCACACAGGAGCAAAAACTGTTCAGAGACAAACTAGGCAAGGAAGGAAGCTGTGAAGAGGCTCTTTAAACAGGCAGCTCCAGAAAAGAAGAAATTTTAGAATTCAGGCTTTTTTAAACAAAAAATGTACAAAACTATAAAGCATTCCCTTATGCAAACATTTGAAAGCTTTATCTTCTTATCTTCTTTAATGTCAATGGGAGGTAACTTGCTCTGACCACATTCCCCAAAAGGAACTGATTTGTAAATTAGGAACGCAGGGAATCAGATTGCCACCTACAGGAAAATTTAGCATTTATTGTCAGGAATGACTCAAAAAGAATACAAACTGCAATCCTGCCAAACACTCTTTTAGTTATTGTTGCAAAAGCAATTAGTATTTTCTTCTGCACAGCTACATCATGAACTTCCTAAACCCACAACCATTAACACTTCTTTTCATTCAAGAGAGTTTTGCTTGCATGCACCATAGTCCAACTACAAAGCAGCATTGTAATCACCTTTCAGTCAGCGAATTTTAAGTCTGCTTACCTGATACAATTGGTGCTAGCCTGAATATGTCCGATAGCCTGCTGTTAACCGGCTCATAAGGGGAATCTTCAAGCAAGTCATTTCCTAAAGACAAAAAATACTTTGATTTGTTTTCTTAGATGAGAATTCAGGGTAAGATTTTGTTGTTTACTTTTACTCCAAAGTTACTCTGTAACAGCAAAAGGTACCCCCCTTAATCTGTTTATGTGGCTATTTCTCCTCAAAGCATTATCTGTAAAAACACCTGAAAGAAGTTGTTTATCCCTGTCACTATTTTCTCTCCTTCCTCCACGGATAAGGTCATAATTTGCAGAGACAGCCTGTGACATCACAGGGACTATCCCACCTCATGCCAGCAGGAGAGGAGCTGTAGCAAGGATGTTCCTCTTCATCCACTCTAACAGCAAAGCTCTTTTTTTTTTTAGCCCATCTAACAGCTAAAAATGAGCATCTTTGGAATAAACACTCCTAACAAGATGCTGTTGGAAGGGAAACTTTTTATGATACAGAAACGTCCAAGAGCAGTAGGATAATTCATTATGCAGGTTAAAGAAAAAAAATGTATGTATTGACTCATTAAAATGTTCCAGTGGATGACTGCATAAATAAACAGAAAGGGATGACTTCCCCTTTTGCACAAGCAGCTACAGAAAAGAGTTAAATGGGGACCACACTGAAACGAAAGATTTCATCTTCGACTGCAGGGCTAGAGCTAAACAGGGCTAAACATTATGTATCTAATGTAAGGACCTGACTGCTCTCAGTAGACTGTGAGAAATCTGCCAGTGACATCAGGAACAGAAGTCCCCAGTCAATCACTGTCATAACCCTTCTAAGTGGCACTTCTACACACTCACAAACTTCTTTTTTTCTGCCTCAACATGCCCAGGGAATATTGTTAGTAAATGCAGGAAAGGAAATAAACTTCCCCTTAAATCAATGCTCCTCTTCATATTAACTTTCAGCAAAGAGCTAAGAAACCAGTTCCAGTGGTCTTGTTAGGTGAGTCCTAATTAAGGAGTTTAAATATTATTAGGAAAATGTCTCCAAATGACTGTTTTTGTAGCTCTTGCACTTGCCAGTGCCCTTATCTTTTGACTCTGGTTTAGAAAGGTCAGCTGGATCCCCTGGAGGAAACCCTCACTGTGGATTTCCCAACAACAGGAGACGGAGCAGCAGCTGTTCATGAGTCGGATGAAAGGTCCTCAGTTTGCAGCTGAAGAGCACAATGCGAATTACGGGGTCAGACCCTGGGTTTAGCCTCAGTGGCTGTAACTAGCAGTGGATGTGAGCGGCTGCAAAATCACACACTGCATTAGGGGAGTGTAAGGTTTCTGTGTTTTGCAACGTACCCTGTAAGCTCTGGTACATGCTCCAGTAAATGCGCAGGCAGTTTTTCTCCTTCTTCATGCCCCTCTTGCAGCGGCAGTTGTAGAGAGATTTCTGCTTTAGAGCTTCCATGGCGCTTCTGCATTCATCCTTTGCCTCCAGGCCTGTCGCCCGGCTGAAGTTGCTCTCTTTGCCGGCTACACACTGCCTCAGTGTCCTGTATTTAGTACTACAGCTCTGCTCCTTGAGACACTGGTCACTGGCTTTCACGCAGTCCAGGCGGTCCCCTCCAGGCAGCGCGCTCACTTCTGCGGACAGAAGCACATCTAGAGAGAGGGGACACAAACCGAGAAACTCTCACTGAGGGCTGAGGCTGATCTAAGCAGGGCTCCAAAGCAGGTGTCTGGGAAGTACAGGGCACCTCCTCACGCAGCACAAGCAGCCAGCCCCACAGGCAGCACCTTGCAAACCTCCAGGGTTTACCCTACACCAAAAGCACATGGGGCTTTCGAGGTCTTAGATCCACTTTTGTGGGAGCCCAAGGAACCAGGATGTTTTAACCCTGATGGGTGATTTATAAGAAAACACAAAAAGAAAAGAGGATCCACAGGGGTTAATGTGCCTGACAAAACAAGCACTCATTATTCCTTAGACCCACTTTGGTGGAACAAATAACCTTTCCGTTCCAGTGTTTAACCGAGGGGTTAAATATTCAGCCTCACTTTCCACAACAGCTCTGCTGTAATTTCAATTACATCCACAAACAACCCGCTCAGAGAGGCAAGTATCCTCCTCACAGATTGATATTGGCTTCTTTTTGCATCAGTCACTTTTGAAAGGCTGTACACATTTCTGCTTATTCTACATGTATAAAGGTAGAATTTATGACTCCCCCCTCCATTTCTCTCCACGTATGATGCTTTTTCAGGAGAACAAAGCAAACTGCATTAACTCTCTCCTCTCTATCGTGCCCCCTGTCACGCTCTCCCAGACACACACAGAGACAGAAACGCACACATCTCCTGTGGAAAGGAAACCAGTTTGGGCTGCAAACCACTCGCAGCCGGGCAGGCTGCCAGGGTCAGGTGAAGATGTTTCAGTTGGCTCTTGTCGCACACACACACACACACACCCCTCCACAAGCAGCTTTATTAAAATGAAAAGTTTCCTTGTAACTTGCGAGTACCCGATTTAACAAGAGGCTTACGCAGGCGAGTATCTCAGGCTGTAGTCTCCCAGAGCTTAAGCGTAGACTGGGCTAACTGATGCGCGGCAGAGCCATAAAAACTACTGGAAACTTCACTGTTCTGCCTGAACAACAGACTGACAACCGTCAGGCATCCGATCCCATAAACCCCACGCTTTGCTTTATGAAGCGATGTACAGGCAGAAATCAGACGCCAGCAACTTACCCACTAAGGGCAAAGCGAAGTACAAGATAACGAGGAACATCTTGCTGTCTTCGGATGGTTTCCCCAAACAAGCTGATGTGTCACAACAAGGAAGATCAGCATGAAGATATTCCAAAACCGCCGAGGTCCAAAGGTTCCAAGTTCAGATCCATTGAATTAAAGGGAAAGTAGGGAAAAAAACCCAAACCCCAAACCCAACAAAACAACGAAAAAAACCCCACCCCTCTCTCCTCTTCACCGCTCCCAGCACCAGCGGCAGGAGCAGCGACGCGAACGCTGAGCGTTTTCCCTTAGATTTCAGGTCTGAGCAACCTGGAGACACAAGCCCCGACTCCACTGAGAGAGCGGCAGCCGCGCACGCACGGGTATATGTGTGTGCGAGTGAGCAAGCGGCAGCGGGGCAGCCGCGCCGGTCGCCTCCTTGGGTGGGCAGCGCCTGTTCCCAGGGAGGGACCGAAAGCACACGAGGCGGGAGGGGGGGGGTGACGGGGGGACGGGACGAGATCGGCGGCGTCCGTCCGCCCCTGGCCGCGCACCCGGGCCGACCTGCTGGCAGCTCCCGGCTGCGGCTCCTTGGGGCGCCCGAGCCGCCCGCAGGCGATCCGCCGCTCCCACCCTCCCCAGACCGCAACTTTATTTATTCGCGTGCGCCGGGAGGCGGTGCGCGCGGGGGGTGGCGCGCAGCTTGCGCGGTGCGCTCGCCTCCGCCGCCGGGGGAAGGTGCCGCGCTGCCGGCAGTGCTGGGAAAGTTTGGCAGCGGGAACTGGGACGGGAGGCGGCGCAGCGCCGGAGGGGGCGGCTGCTCTGGTTCCGCCGGCCCGGGCGGAGCGGCCGCGCCTGCGGGAGCCCCCGGGCACGGCGCTCCGGGAGCGCTTCCGAGCGGAAGCCGCCGCCAAATAAGCGAGCTGCTGCAGGGGTGGTGGGGCCGGTGCTGCTGCCTGCGCCCGGCGGGGGTGGCTCGGCTTCTCGTCCGCCCAAGAGGGAAGCCCGGGGCGCCCGGCTGCCACCCAGAGGAGCGGAGGGGAGGACCGCACCTCCTGCCTTCCCCCTGCCGCCCTCTTCGGGGGAGGCCCCGCGCCTGCGGAGCGGAGGAAGCGCCGCCCGGGGGAAGGCGGGACCGCGGGTGCGCATCCCCGCCGCGCCGCGCGGTCCTCGGCGCGGGCCATCCGTGGGCCGGGGCCGAGCTGAGTGTATCGGCTTCCACTTGGCTCCTGAATAAACAAAGCGAACATATGTCCCGTACTCGAGACAGATGGTTCCAACAGAGAACTATTTAGTGGTTTTCCCACAGTTGCTACTATGTAGCGCTCCCCTGAAACCCAACAAACGCAATTAGCCTAAAATAGCGTCGGTTTCCAGATTTCCTTGTTTTCATACGCGGAAAATTTTGTTCAGGTGGTTTTATGTTTTAGCTGCAACCCAATAATCATAAAAAGAAAAAAAAAATAGTGTATACATTACTTGGCAATTCTGTCAACGGGCTGTTTGTTCCGTTGACTTAAGGAATTTGCTTCTCCTCACAATAAATTCTGCCTAAAGGAGTTTCCCTCGCCTCATGAGATGGAAGATGATCAGGCTGGCCACTTTTATAGCGAAAACTGGCTGGCAGATGGAGCTAAACTGTTGTAAGGTACTTCACAAACACTTATTTAAAAGCTTAGCATATGCCAGGAGAGACAGAGGATATGACAGCCACCGAACCCGAGTGGAAGCTTTATACTTGTTGTTTATTTGTTTTCCTCTCCTGCCACTTTTTTTCTGAACAGACAGATCTGCATTCCTATCAAAACTAAATCAATAAAACCCTAAACTGTCAGAAGCGCCAGTTCTCTCCATGAAGTCATAGTAGCGATGTCAAATCGCAGCTGATTAAGTCACAAGCATGCCTTGGTGGTTTAATGTGAAGGGGGATATGCTCTTATATCGTCACAAAATCTATTATCTGCTACATGTACAAGGATACAATTGAAGAAACAATGACAAGGACCAGATTTCTAGAATAGGAAGTGCTAAATTGGTGATGGCATTGATGGTTCAAGACACCTTCAGCTTTTGAACTAGCTGGTATATAATGGAGCAGCTTGGCCTCCCAAACACTTCAGTACAAATTGAACTGGGTGATAGAGGCAGGTGATTACTTCTTCACTGATAATTTTGACACCATTATGGCACATGATAAGCTTTGTATATCTGTCCAATGCACAGGTAGTATTATTCTCCTGCTCTTTACAAGTCTCAGTCAGGACTAGCTACAACATTCACAGCAGAGCAAGGCAAGTGAAAAGAAGACTGAAATCCAGGCCACTATTTACAAAACCATTCATGCATTAATGTCTTGAATACATATACACACACAGGGTTATTTGGCATATAAAAGCAATGCATTGCAAATCTCTGCATTAATAACTCTATTCACTATTATAAAACAGAACTTTTGTGGGGTGTTTACTATTACAGTGAAATGGAAATCATGTTTCAAGTGTTCAAAGTCAAATAAAATGCTACTGACAGCTCAGAGATATCAGGGCAGCTGGAAAGCATGCATCCAAAACTCTGACTATTGCCACTAAATACTCCTCCAGTCAGTATTTTGACTTACCTCTGGAAAATTATCACCCAAAGTGAAAAAAGGTTAAAATGCCTTAATGCAGGGAAGTTTAAAATGCAGCTGTGTTTTGGAAACATAAGAAAACTATTCAAGGAGAAAGTCCATGCTACATACAGTTGTTTGGAACTTCCAGCTGCTGCACACTGTACCAGGACTGTAGGTCTGAGAAAGTTTCTTGCAAATTACAAGGACATTCATTCCACAGCAGAAATTACCCAGTCTTCTTTATTTCTTCCAGAGATTGAATTATTTGTGAGCTTTGTCAACTTACTTTCAGTATTTTCAAATTGATTTCTGGATGCCATCATTTCCGCCCATGACTAAACTAGTTTCCATGTCCCACTAGGGCTGTGACAACACAAGTACTTTGCTCTCTTCATAGCAGATTGCTTATGTGGTGGACTGATGCCACATCAACACACAAGATACATAGCTTCTCTGAAGTGCCATGTTGTATTAGTATTGCCTGTGTATACTCTGCCATAAATCCTAGCTACAAATCATTGTCATTGTTTTAAAGAATTTAAAATGGTATCAGACAGAACCCCATAAGCCACCCTATGGCTGGAGCAGTCCTCCTGCTCTTTTAACATTCTTTTCCAACTGCCTTTTACTTCCCCTGTGGGTAAAATTAAGTCAGTGGTTGATTTCAGTCAAACCAAGGTCCACCCTACAAATTGTTTCTGATAATGGCTCAAACTGTAAGGCTCTCCAGTCAAATGAAGAATAAAAAAGACACACAGAAGTCCTTAACGTGAACATTTTCAAGACACTTAAGCTTATTTTCTATTCTGTTTTATGAAAAAGTTTGATAAAGAAGTACAGCTGGTAGGAACAAGCATTTTGTTAAAGACAGATGACAACATAATCACTACTGAATTATTGTTTAAAGGCCGTTACAATATAAATAATGTGGAAGAAAGTGCTAACTACTTCAAACTACTTACTGCCAGCATTAACAGCTAGTACTTCAATCTTTACATGATTTTACTTTGTTCTTTCTAGTTAGTTGCATTAGCTGGTATTCTTTCACTGAAAACTTCTAATAAAATACAATTTATTGAGGATAGAGGGCTTAGTTGACACTAAAACTTATGTGAAAAAACAGTGCTTCAACCACTGTTACGTCCAAGCAGGCTGGGATAAGTGAACCCCTAGCTATATGTAGTTTTAAGCTTCCTATCACCTTGCAGGCTGAGCCCAAATGCTCTGAATACAGCAGCAGCTTCAAACCACACCTGTAGTCAGAACCATGTGGTACTCGAGGCCAGCCTTATGAGGAGTGCAATGTCAGAATACTGGAGTTTCAGTTTTACTGGATTTTCTCCTACAGCAAACTCTCACATGCAAAAAGAACTGACTCAAATGCAGTCGATGTTTTGCAGCCAGTCCCATATGCAAAAGCTGTGGTGTTGGAGCCCTGCATTAGGTCGATATGGCTGGCAGCAGCTCAGATGACAATGTAATGGTAAGCTGACAGGAAGGCTGAATTAATACACTGGCTGGGCCACAGTTAGCCTGAAGATTCCTTTCACCCCTGCCATAGACCTCCTTTTAGAGACTGAACCCTGGCAAGAAAGTATTGGAGTTGGAGTCACTGAGACAAGGGATCATTAAACAGTATTATTATCTGCGGGCCTGGGGGGTAGTTGAAGAGAAAGGATGCTGAGAATAAGAACAGTGCAGTGAACTTCAAATATAGTTCTTTGCAGAATGAATAAGTGAAGCAAAGCTGAAGCTAAACTAATGAGTCAGATATGGCAGGTGGGGGAGAGCAAGCAACTGATGGGAAAACGTTTGTGTGCCGTGGGAGCACAGAAAGTAGTGTTTACACAGGAGGCTTTGTTCAATAATGAGAAAGGGAGAATAGACAAGTCAGAGAATTACTAGGGACTGGGGAAGAACAATCTGAACTGTCTTTTTGTCTTACATTTATCTGCTTACCATGAAGTCAAAGTGCCTGGTGGTGGGAATAAGGCAAGAAGGATTTGCTCAAGGCATTAAAGTTTTGTAAAGGACAGATTAAATAACAGTGCTCCAAAAATCAATTTTGAGGGGCTTATGAAGTCTTGAATGGGCTTTTGCAGCACAAAAGCAAGATGAAGTTTTTACTAAACCTGTCATTTATTTTGGTTTACAGCTTTCAGGAAATTGTCAGAAAAACATGAAACAAAAGCAAAGTAAGCACTGAGCATTCACACAGTAATCAAATATGTGGAAGTGCAATCCAGATCACAGAGTGACTTAATTGATGCAAAAGTATAAGAAAAGAAAGTTGTCCCCAACTTCCTGATTTAATCAGATCTGGGAGTGGATTCCCACAGCAGTTCTTGGCCAGGAAGTTTTTCCTAAACTCTTGCTTTCCCTGTCCTCACCAGAGGTTGATTTTATGTAGTATCAGACCACCTGGAAGAAAGCAAGAAAACAAAAAGCAAGCTGCAAAATTCCTCCATGAATTCATATGTGATATGTGACCTCATTATGATTTCAGTGGAATACATAAATACTAAATCAGCGCAATGCAGTGAGCTTGTAAAGAAACACAACATATTAGTTACCCTTAAGGATTTTAAAATGTGGACAAAACTGCAGCCCCTTGTGAAGTTCTGTATCTTATACAAAAGACTCCATCAGACTTTGAATAGTGATACAGGTATTGATGTTTGCTCAAACTGGTAAGGAAAGAGTTGTTAAAGACAGGCCGTTACTAGTTGTATCCCTAGGTTTATGTCTTGCGGCTTTAAAAAATGGAATAATACAGCCCCCTAGCTGTTCGTAGAGGCAATTCATGCTAATGTGGGAAAGGTGATACATGCCTCTACAGCAAAACATGCCGAATTCCACAAGGGATAGTCAGTAAAGAAACGATGTGACACAGTTAGGTAAAAGTATCAAAGATCGAAAAATATGAAATATAATATATTAAGTAGTAGTAATTCACGTGCCTAGAAAATTTAAAGCAATACGATCCAGATGCTAGAACAGCATCATTTGAAACTTCAGCTTCTGAACACCAGCAGCATCAGCCTTTACCATTCCATGGGCTACAACGGCTAGTGTGATTCAGCGAAGGTAACAATTTGGTCTGTTAACTTGAAACTTGCCGTTTGTCTTTTAAAATTTACCAGCAACTTGCTCTTGTGGAAACCATGCAATCCTGACAGGAAAACCTGCCTTATACTGTGTAAAATACATTTTACACATACATGTGAACCTCATAGTTTTTGCAGAAACACTAAAGCCGTAGAAAATTACTTATTCTAATTGTCTATTGCTGTAAGAATACAACATTCAGGCAGACTTAAAACCTTAATTGTGGAAAGCATTAGTGCTTCAGAACATTGAAATCAGATTCTTGAAGAGCATCTGGGAAAACCGATGTAAAAACTGAGAATGTTGGCATTTTGTATTTCCAGACTGTTTCACTTATATGTAGGTTCATTTCCCCCCGCCATGTTTAATTGCAAGTAGTAATATGTTTGTGTATAAAATGATGTATAGAAAGTGGTGAGATTCTCTTTTCAAACGTGCACAGCTCTAGCTAGGGATGGGTATTCAGCTTTCCCTGTTCATGCTACACTGGTTATACACGCACTTACAGAGCAAAGACTATTAAATCATAGAACATTTTGCTTTCACTTATGGTACATATCTTATTCTAAACTGTAGGATCAAATCTGCGCTGACTCCTGCTTTGTTTAGGGAAGTCGAAAGAGATGAGTAGAGGTTAAAGGCATTTCAGAATTTAGTGACCAAAGGCAAAATTATCATCTTGGATGTTCAAAACTGTGTTTTCTGTACATTTGCTAGACTAGCCCTGACGAGTAAAATCAATTTTTCTTCTGATGGTATCACCAAAACTGTAATTTTATTGGAAGTTTCTCAAAAGGTTAGTGACTCTGTCAGTGTTAATTTCTACAACGTCTGTTTGATCGGTCTTCCTCTGAGGTGAGAAATTTAGGGTACAAAAAGTCTCAAGATATTTATATTGGAGGTGAAAGGAGATCAAGAAAAAATGGAAGTGGAAGAAAGCAGTGTTGTAAATGCCTTGAGAATTTGTCCTACAGAGAAAGCAAAACTGACTGTTCCAGATAGCTTCTATCAACTACATGTAGCACCCTTTCTACCAAAGGTACAGTGATATTTGGGGTTTGTTTGTGAGTTGTTTTTTTTTTGGGGGGGGGGGTTGTGGCTTGTTGGGGTTTAGGGGAGGATTGTGTGGTTTTGTTTAATCATAAAAAGTATTCAGTAAATATGGGCTGAAAAGGCTAAAGGTGTCTTGAGTCAGCAACAATAGCTCCTTAATTAACACATGCTTTTTTTATACATATAGTTTAGGAAGAACCTCATGATGAGATAATTCTCCTGTAATCCAACTGATTATCAGCTGGAAACAGTGTAGACAATCAAGACATGTTTGTTCTACTAAAATACCACATAATCCCATTATTTAGCTTCTCTGCTGTTACTTCTATAAAATTCTGATGGCAGGGGAATACCCACTGAGCCCTGCACATACTGAAGTAACCGTGACAGGCCACTCTGAAAGGCAAGTCTGAAAGCTAGAGTCACAGCTGATGCTACTTGCAGTTTTTTCCTTCCATGCTTTTCCACAAGTGTTCATTACATCAACTACAGCACTGTTAAAGAATTTTTCCTGGTTTAATCATGTGACGCACAGTTAAATCTACAGCACTTTCTTTAGATGGATGTAGTTGCCTGCTGGTAACACCAATAAAAAAAGCTTTTATGATGGAATGCCTGCATCTATCCTGCAGTTTTACTAGCAGACATAGTTAGGTTGAAAAACAATAATGCATGCTTTAAAAGAAAGCTGGAGAGGAGCTTTTTACAAGACATGTAGTGATAGGACAAGGGGGAATGGCTTTAAACTGACAGAGGGTAGATTTAGATTAGACATTAGGAAGAAATTCTTCCCTGTGAGGGTGGCACAGGTTACCCAGAGAGGCTGTGGCTGCCTCATCCCTGGCAGTGTTCAAGGACAAGTTGGACAGGGCTTGGAGCAGCCTGCTCTAGTGAAAGGTGGCCCTGCCCGTGGCAGGGGTTTGGAACTGAATGAGCTTTAAGGTCTATTCAAATTCTAATTCAATTCTGTGATTCTTTTTTAGTAGAGAAAACTCATTTTAGCTGGGTGGGCTTGACTAAACACAAGGTTTGAAAACAAACCTTTCCCATACTACTTGCAGGGATGGAACAAATCTTTTTTTCCAAGTGGTTTCCTGACTTGAACCAAGTTTACTCAGATTATCCTGGTGTTACTAACGTGTGGCTTGTTTTTTTTTCAGTCTCACCTCTGAGGCTTGCCTTTGGGTCTGTTCAGGCATTCAGAGAGAGGACACTCAGTGCTTCTTAGAAACCTTCAACACTTATCTCTCCAGCCCTTGTTGATTTCGGCATGCCTGCCCTGCAGAAGCTTCTCAGTCCTCCTCCGTCTAGATGGCCTGGATGCGGGAGCCAGGCCAAGGAGAACAACACAGGCATCTTTTCTGTTGTCCTGGAATACCTTTTTAACAGTTGGTGTAACATTTGAAACCAGCAATTCAAAGTGTATTTAAAAAAAAAGGGGGGGGGGGGGGGGAATGCAGGTTAAATGAGGACCTTTTTTAATTTACACTTTACTTCAATTTTATTTCTTAAATCCTGCTACCTCAGGTTTTCCTGGACATTGGTGAATACCTATTGGTCTACTAAAGGGAATGATGTGCTTCAGACTGTGGATATTCACCTGTACTATGCCTGTAAAATACTTGAGAAGACAAACATCCTGACCCTAAACAAGTTTAACAACCAACCTTGTATTATAAACTGGAAGAGAATCTAGCATGCAAGACTGTCCAATGTCTATGTGTTTGCTTCTTACAAACCGTACCTGAAAAAAACATTTGTAAAAGCCATATTTCTGAATGCAACGATGGCTGAAGATACGAGCAACTGAACCGTGTATTTTATTTTATTTTATTTTATTTTATTTTATTTTATTTTATTTTATAAATGGCAAAAAGGCTAGGAATCAGCAGGCCCAAATAAGGAAAAGAAGGAAGTTTCTGGTGAACTCATTTTCATAGGAACTTAGGAGTTCTTAATTTATGACAGAAAAAACCATGTTTCCAGACAAAATGTTAAGATAAAATGTAAATACTTTATATGAAATTTAAAACTGTCACATATTACTTACATGCCCACAGTGTGACCCTTCCAAGTTTTTGACTTTGTTAATTAACCAGCAGATCACTATTTATAACAAAATAATGTATTATTTTAAACAGTTTAAACATGTACAGTAATGGCATCTTGCCACAATGAAATGTAAGCGTGATGTTCGCAGAATTACAAAAATCCAAAGCAACTGTTATTAATGCTGTGATTTCTGAACTTGGTTACTTTTAATCTGTATGACTGGAGCGAGTCAGAACATCCTGACAGGTTCATGGTCAGGATATTGTGAAAAACCAGCACAGCACATCTGAGTTCTTTTTTATACATAAAAAAAAAAAAAAGGCAAGAAAAAAAGACACAAAGGAGTTCCAATTTAGGGGTAGCACAGCTGAACTTTCAGGGTTACCTGACAGAGGATAACCTTCAGGGATGCATGGGACCAAGCTCACAACCACCACACGTAACACCCTGCTTTTCCAGGTTATAATAACTGCAGCTCCTATCAGCAAGAAAAGGGGAAGCAGAGCTAACCACATTCCTAAAATTTGGCTGTTTGTAGCCTGTGTGATTGACTGACTTAATGCACAGAATAATTCTGCTCATTGTTTCATTTATCATGTAGAAATTCATGCATGTATTTAGTCTGCCCTGTCCTAAACCATGACGTCCTCAGGAACAGAAGCTTGTGCATTTCTCTTGAATATATCCGTGTACTTAGAGCTTTAAGGTTCAGATTTTCTCTGTCAACTGGGTAATCACAATTGCCCTCTTGGTTTGGTCTTGACTATATATGTAGTAAATGCTCTGAAGCAGGCACTACTTTGACACTGTTCAGAGAATTATAAAGGAGGCTACAATCTTGGCTAGAAATGCAGGAATTACTGTAACATTAGGATCAAACAATTTTGGTGAAGACATTTTGAGAGAGAGAATCTTCACTCTGAATGTCAAACAACTGGTAGGTGATGGCACATTAACTTACTTGCTTTTTGGAATAGTTGGCTGGGCCACAGTAGTTGATGGAGTCCTGGAGAACACAGGGAGAAGCAGAAAGGAGAAAGCTGTTCATTCCAGGGTACCCGTTTCACTGCATTACCATAGTCTTGGTTGAAAATGCATTAAAATGTCTATAAATATTCAGCCTAATTGGTTAAGTCTTTTAATTCACAGATAGAATACTGTTCTAATTCTCACATTTGGATGCTTAAGCTTCTTAAAATTTTACTTGTTCAAAATGCTTAGAACGATCCCATTATCACTAAAATGATGCCACAGATAAATGATCAAAGTCCTAAAGTTTATATATTCGTATAACAAGAGTGAATAAATTTAATCTTCAAGATGCAGACACCTATGCAAACTGAACTTCAGCAGGGCTGCCTTTGTCTGCTGGAAAATACAACTCTCAAATTCAACATCGTTTCTCCTTGTAACACAATTTGTAATTCTTTTGCATTGCTCTTCTTGCTATTAAAAGCTTGTGTTATTAACAGCACTGCGTTGCTAATTGTTTGCCTACATCAAATACCTTGAAAAATGTGTTTTTTCTTCCTTAATTATATGTTTTATAAATTCTTAAAATATTTTCTATATGAAAACATTATTTTAGTGTGACTGAGGTCACTATCCACAGGTTACATGTAACCACCAAAACAAAGCTATTTCACAGTTTGAATTTGCACTTTTTTTGCAGAGCTTCAATAAAAGTGCAGTTAATATTGCAAACATCAGTTATATTCTTTCTACAATTTAAAGGAATATTATTCAACATATACATGTGCTTTGTGACAGCTGTCCATATCCACTTTTATTCTACTGTAAACAGAGTGATACGCGAAACTTAAAGTACAAATAGAACAAATTTCAAAGTTATTGATTTGTGACAGTGCTTACAGGCATTAAGCAATACTTTTTCAGTGTCCTGGTTTCAGCCTGGTTTCAGACATCTGAAATAGATCACTTCAGCATAGAGACACTGTATTGAAGGAAAACTGTGAAAATGTGTTGGCTGCCCAGTCAATATTAATTTAAAAATGAGGTTTAGAAGTTTTAAAAAGTGAAAATATTTTTGTTGTTTTTTTTTTTTTTTTAATCATCTTTTATCCCATAGGACCCATAGGAAAAACAGCCAAAAGTCCCTGCAGGAAGATAATGTAATTCCCCCACCCTGAGGAATTAACCACAAGCATTCTTCCTGCAAGATTGCCATAAATAGCCACAAGTGCTCTTTCTATAAGTTTTCCACTTTATGTGGAACATCCCCGTTGATGAATATTGACTAAAAATATTTAAAGAAGTGTCAGGCTCAAAGAGGTTTCCCTCAGTCTGTTTAACTCCCTTGAGCATCTCTAGGGGATAATTTTAACTTGCAGGAGTCTAGAGAAAACAAATCCTAAACTGTAGGTGAATCAAAATGGGTAAGGCATCAGTAAAAAGGCATGGACTTAGTTACAGTTCTGGATCCTCCCAAGATGTTGGTATCTGTAATCTTGTGACATCCTGAGACAGGAAAATGCTTATGAACGTGAATACATGGCAGGGAGGCCTAAACATATCCAGTTATTGGTCTACTTCATGACCAGGCTGACAGGTACTGGTCAACCAGAGGGGGCAAACTGATGCAGGCTTCCTGGCTACCTTCCTGAACATGGTTTGCAATGCTAGCTCAGACTCGAGCGGTAGATTTGGTGTATACCCAAACAGAAATCTTACAGTGGCTAGGGGCCAGCATGGTTCTATTTTGAGCTTTGTGATAAAGATCTAGTGGAGTGGTGTTCATGGTTTGAATAACTGTGTGAATGGACTGTCAAGACTTATCTGCACAAGATTTTTTTTAACACTCAAATGGTACTTTTATGGAAAACTTGGAAGACAGCTTCCCCTTTGAAAAAAAGCTACTAAAATAAAGCACTTGGCTGCTGAACTGAGTTTACTGTACCTTAAAACCACTCAAGAATGTTTTTATTTCTGTAATGATTGGAGAAAAGTCAGGTTTCCCAAGGAAGTGTACAATTTTCAAGACAAGAAAGAACTGGGTGTTATATTGCAGACCACTTTAACAAGGCAGGGTCACTGCATTTCTGCATAATATTCACAAGACAAAAGTATCTATGCGCATGCTTTGCAAACGCAGCTCTTAGAAATGTATGGTGGTGTGCTCAGTATGTAAACTGGGGGGGAAGCCGACTGCAGGGCCTGCTTCTTGGAAACAGGAAGGCATTGTATGGTTGGTGGTGGATCATAGGATCATAGAATAGTTAGGGTTGGAAAGGACCTCAAGATCATCTAGTTCCAACCCCCCTGCCATGGACAGGGACACCTTACACTAAACCATCCCACCCAAGGCTTCATCCAACCTGGCCTTGAACACTGCCAGGGATGGAGCACTCACAACCTCCCTGGGCAACTGATTCCAGTGTCTCAGCACCCTAACAGGAAAGAATTTCCTCCTTATATCCAATCTAAACTTCCCCTGTTTAAGTTTCAACCAGTTACCCTTGTCCTGTCACTACAGTCCCTGATGAAGAGTCCCTCCCCAGCATCCCTATAGGCCCCCTTCAGATACTGGAAGGCTGCTATTAGGTCCCCACGCAGCCTTCTCTTCTCCAGGCTGAACAGCCCCAACTTCCTCAGCCTGTCTTCATACGGGAGGTGCTCCAGTCCCCTGATCATCCTCGTGGCCCTCCTCTGGACTTGTTCCAGCAGTTCCATGTCCTTTTTATGTTGAGGACACCAGAACTGCACACAATACTCCAGGTGAGGTCTCACAAGAGCAGAGTAGAGGGGCAGGATCACCTCCTTCGACCTGCTGGTCACGCTCCTTTTGATGCAGCCCAGGATACGGTTGGCTTTCTGGGCTGCGAGTGCACACTGCAGCCGGCTCATGTTCATTTTCTCATCAACCAGCACCCCCAAGTCCTTCTCTGCAGGGCCGCTCTGAATCTCTTCTTTGCCCAATCTGTAGCTGTGCCTGGGACTGCTCCGACCCAGGTGTAGGACCTTGCACTTGTCGTGGTTGAACTTCATAAGGTTGGCATCAGCCCACCTTACAAGTGTGTCAAGGTCCCTCTGGATGGCATCCCTTCCCTCCAGCATATCAACTGGACCACACAGCTTGGTGTCATCGGCAAACTTGCTGAGGGCGCACTCAATCCCACTGTCCACGTCAGCGACAAAGATGTTAAACAAGACCGGTCCCAACACCGGTCCCTGAGGGACACCACTCGGTCTCCAGCCAGACATCGAGCCATTGACCACAACAACTCTTTGTGTGCTGCCATCCAGCCAGTTCTTTATCCAAGTGGTCCATCCATCAAATTGATATCTCTCCAATTTAGAGAGACGGATGTTGTGTGGGACAGTGTCAAACGCTTTGCACAAGTCCAGGTAGATGACATCAACTGCTTTACCCTTATCCATCAGTTCTGTAGCCCCATCATAGAAGGCCACCAAATTGGTCAGGCAGGATTTCCCCTTAGTGAAGCCATGCTGGCTGTCACCAAGCACCTTGTTGTTTTTCATGTGCCTTAGCATGTCATCCAGGAGAATCTGCTCCAAGATTTTACCAGGCGCAGAGGTGAGACTGACTGGTCTGTAATTCCCCGGGTCTTCCATTTTCCCCTTCTTGAAAATGGGGGTTATATTTCCCTTTTTCCAGTCGTCGGGAACTTCACCTGACTGCCATGATATTTCAAATACGATGGCCAGTGGCTTAGCAACTTAATTCGCCAGCTCCTTCAGGACCCGCAGATGGATTCCATCAGGTCCCACGGACTTGTGTGCGTTCAGATTTTTAAGATGGTCTCGAACCAGATCCTCTCCTACAGTGGGCCCAAGGTGTTCATTCTCGCAGTCCCTGCGTCTACCTTCTAAGAACTGGGTGGTGCAGTCAGAGCCTTTGCCAGTGAAGACCGAGGCAAAGAAGTCATTCAGAACCTCAGCCTTCTCCAAATCCTGCGTAGCCAGTTCTCCCGAAAGTTTCCTCAGGGGGCCTATTTTGTCCCTAGTCTGTTTTTTGTTTGCTACGTACCTGTAGAATCCCTTCCTGTTATCCTTAACATCCCTGGCTAGGTTTAATTCTAACTGGGCCTTAGCCTTCCTAACCTGGTCCCTAGCTTCTCGGACAACATTCCTGTACTCTACCCAGGCCGCCTGTCCTTGCTTTCATTTTTTATAAGCCTCTGAGCAATTGTCATTTGCATCTCTTCTTTTTCCCTGGGTTTTATTGCTCTTTTATTTTTTTTCCTCTTTATTACAATTTCTTATTTTTATTTTAATTATTAAGTTCTTACCTCAACCCACAAGTTTTCTTACTTTCACCTTTCTGACTGTCTCCCCACTGGGGGTGGGAAGGATTGAGCAAGCAGCCATGAGGTGTTTAGCTGCCAACTGGGGTTAAACCACAACAGTGACTCAACAGAAACTTTTCGGCTTAAATTTAATCACACAATTTATTAGGCAGGGGTGGGGGAGCTATTTTCATCTGGACTTAAGATGATAATGAAAAGAGTTAGCTTTGATTTATTGCTGTTCCAGATGGTAGCCAAAAGGGACTGAGAAGTGTGGGAGTAAGAGTTCTTCAGTGGGGGTTTGGATTTAGAAAGTTACATATGCCATGCAACTATCAACTGTTGCTTAAAACGTTCCATGGCTTGTTAGACTGGACTCCGCAGAGACAATCATAGAATCACAGAATGGTTTGGGTTGGGAGGGAACTTAAAACTCATGTAGTTCCAACCCCCTGCCATGGGCAGGAACACCTTCCACTAGACCAGGTTGCTCAAAGTCCTGTCCAACCTGGTAAAGGCAAAGGTGAAGGAACAGATCCTTCAGGATGATTTTTATGATGTGATATGTTATGAAGAGCAAAGAAAAGAAACCTGGTGATTTTTGCTGTTTGCATCACCAGTAGATAAAGAAGAATTCACTTAATTCAAAGCAAAGGCCTCATGAGGATTTTTTTTTTTTTTTTGTACAACTGGCACATTTAGAGACATTTATTTTCTATAAATGTTTCAGTCCATCTCTTCACTGAAAGATAATTGATCTGAGTATGTCAAGACAGGACTCGAGAAAACATACACGCTCTAGATTTAACCTGAGTTATGAATCCGCTATTTTATTTCTCTGACAGCAAAGGTAGGGCAGGGACAGACTGAGTAGGAGTAGATTATACTGCTGCTTTTTAATCTGTGCTTTAAGAAAAACTTTCAAACTCCAGGCTCCTAGATTGCAAGAGGTAAATTGCATCATAGAACTGGTACATCGATACCATTATACATGTTATAAGAAATAAGCTGCACAATTCCAGAGTACACTTATTCAGAACTCAAGAAACAACACAGAGATAAACTGAGTATCTTGTTTTTCATTAGCGGCAAGAAAGATAGCAGCAGAGCCACTACAAGCATGGGTATATCAATAATTCACGCTGAATTACCTAGTAGATTTTTAACACCACTATGTCCTTTGTGGCCTTTAGTCTGAGTATCTGTATTCGTGTAAAAAGCCGTCTTCAGAACTAAGCATTATCAATACAGTACACATACACCTAACTAATTGTATCCACTTAACTATGACAGGTGAGTTAGGAGCCTAATTGCCATAGACTACTTACACATTTAATGAGATAAAGCACTATAACTTTTCAAGTATTTCTTTTCAAGTACTAGTGGTCAAGAAACCAAATGTGGAAGGAAAACCATGTGTCTGTAGTTGCTATAAAATGGATTTTACAAAGTCTGAAGAGCCTCAATCATCTAGTAATAAGGCATCTATGTGTTAGTGTAATACCCAAGCTAAAAAGCCCCTAGAGTCCCAGTTAAGAAATTATGGCATCCCCTAAATAGCTTTTAAAATTCTTTGATCTAGAGTCATCATTAAAGGATGTTTTCTGCCATAAAGTCTCAGGAATATCTGGTCCACAAAACTGGTCAACCTTTCCTTTTTCAAAACTTACCATTATATACAAAGTATCCTAGACTGCCTCGTATTCAGCTCCATGCTATCTCAAGAAAGTAAAATTTTCTTATTCAGAGGAAACTCCTGAGTGATCTGAAAAAGCAACACTGAATCAGGTCTTGAAGCATACTGAAATCATGTCCTATGTTACAGTCATACCCCCTTGTACCTCAGGAGAGTAAAAGATTGAAAAACATCAATGTGTCAGAGAACAGTAGAAGATACTAAAGTCCTGAGAGTTCTTGACCAGCCACATCTTAGCAGTCTGCAAAAGCAGGTATTTCACAGGGTAAAACTTACATCCCACTCCAAGCAGTCATGTTAAGCAGAGAGAAAAACATCCTCCATAGCTCCAGCCAATATGACTTGGAGAAAAATTACTTCCTGATTCCAGTCAGGTGATCAATTTAACCCTGACTATGTAAACAAGTTCTATCCAATTAACACCTGACATCCTAACAAACTGCCCTGGTTTTACCTGCTGCCAATCTTATCATTTAGGAAAGGGCAGCCCCCTTCTCCTATAATATGCACCAAGAAGGAACATAAAAGTATATGCAGAAGACTAGAAGAACTGGCATGTGGACCAGTTAAAAACATTTCTGTTAGGGATTGTGTAAGAAAAGTACACAAACAAGTTTCCCATTAGATTTGTCTGGCAATGTCAGTGAGTATCCAAAGCTTTAAATCACAGACTTTATATTCTGACCCAAGATCGCTTCACCATGTCACACATATCCTTTCACTAATTTATAAATTTCCATCTGGAAGTAGTTCAGGTCCCCACCTCCATGACCTTGTCTGGAAAGCAGTTCCAGAGCTTTGCAAAAATTGCCAAGAACCTTCTTTTAAATTTCTTATTTATTCGTAGTTGTTTGTAAGTATCCAAACTTGAAATAGTGTTATCCTTTAGCATACAAGTCGTCTTCTGTCACGCCTACCCCCACACATACTTATAAAGATATAACCATATGCCCTTTCAAGCTTTGTTTTGCCAGAGAAGCTATTTTCATCTCGGCTGAGAAAATAGGTACTCCTTTCCCCTAACCATCCCACTCTGCACCTGCTGCGAATCAATGTGGGTCATGAGAACTGTAAACAACATTCTGAGAGTTGTCTTACCAATGCCTTCTAAAGCAATGTTAACACTTTATCATCCTCACTGAAAATCCTTCAGCTAATATTCCCTGAAACCTCTTCATAGCCATGATGTTATGATGGCTCATGGTCACTGTACAGCCGACTAATGCACTAAACCTCTTCCCCTTACTATCGCCAGCAATCAAGACACAGCTTATACTAAAAGAACATGATATTAATCCCACAGCACCCACCTCCACTTTCCGTACTATTAGGTTTCCATTTTTTCAGTCCATAAGGCCATTGCTTTCTTTTCTGATATGCTAGTCATATTCCAGTTTTGTGCCATCTCTTAATGCCACAGGCAGTTTCCTACTTTAACCAAGGTCAACAATGCTACTGAAATCAGTGTCAAGATAAGTCCTAGAGAAATTTTATTAGTAAAGTCGTTTCATTTTGGTATTTTTAACAGAACTCTCTTTTAATATAACCATTTACTCAGTTCCTTTTCAATGTTACAAATGTTTCATTAAATCCCACCTTCTCCACCTTAAACAACTTCCCACAGGGAACACTGTAATGCCTTATTTTGATAAAGGTAGATTAAGTCTTCTGCATTACTCCTCTCTGGGACAATTATCTTATCAAAGAAAGATATTAAGTTAGCCTGATATGATCTACCTTTGATAAAATCATGTTGGGTTTTTTCCCACTTTCCATTTACCTCCAGGTCCTTGATAAGTTTTACCTTCAAAATCTACTCTAAGACCTTGCTTATTGTTGAGGTCAAACTACTATGCCTGCATTTGATTTGACCACCTCTTTCCCCTTTTATGAATAAAAGGAATATCTTCATTATTCTTTAGTTGTATTGAGCTAGCCCTGAATTGAACTGATACACGTAATATCCTTGTAAATTAGCATTTGCATTTGTGTTTTTGTTCAGTGCCCTGAAATGGGTATTGTTTAACCTCTCCATTTCATCACAGTAAGTAGTTCTATTCAGTGTTTTTAACATCCTGGAAGATGGAATAGAGAGTACTTACAAAATGTGCACAACTCAATGTGTAGTTTTGAGGAGGGGACAGAGATTGGAGAAAGGGAAGAGAGAGTTTTGGAAGAATCAGAATTCAGAATACTGTGACAAATGGGAAAGATTGTGTGGAATATTCACTAAGCACAAGAGCAGCATGGTACATTTTAATGACAATAAATCTAATGCACACATGCAGGCTAAGGAATGTCTGGCCAAGAAGCTGTCCAACAGGAAAGAATCTAAGAACATGAAAGATGGAGAATACGGGGGAAAAAAAACAAAGGAAAAGAAGTTAAGAAAATACGACTGATGCAGACAGGGTGGAGGAATTGGGTGTGTTAGGTTATAAACATAGGACAAGGAGGGCTCAGCAGAGCACCAATCTGCCAGGACTTCCTGAAAAGTTCTGCCCATGATGCAGTTCCCTATCCCAATGAGTCAGGCAGCCACCAGTACGCTTTTCCTGTCCTAAATGTAGAGTTAAACCAGACAATCTACCCATGATGCAGTTCCCTATCCCAATGAGTCAGGCAGCCACCAGTACGCTTTTCCTGTCCTAAATGTAGAGTTAAACCAGACAATCCCCTGCTATGCTTTTCAGCCCTCCATGCCTATGATTCTCATGTCATCTACTCAGTGTTTCCTACTGCATTATTCCTATCAATTAAGATTACAGATATAAATACATGTGTGCATCAGGCTCTTCAGTAAGTCCTTTGATTAAAGAACTTTTCTCTTTTGTCTTTTTTTTATTTTTCTTTTTACAGTGCTGGAAGATCTAACAGATCTAACAATTATTTCTAAATTATAAATAAGGTATCCTTATTTCTTGTTGCAATGGAAGAGGGTTAAAATGCCATCAAGAGCAGCATAGTTATCATATGATTTCTTCTAAAATAGAAAGAGGAGCAGGCCAAAAATTATGTGAACACGCATATAAATACTGTGTGTTATTCCCTTTTATAAACTCTGCAGCCTCAACTATGGATATTAATTTTGTATTCAAGGAACTGACTTACCAAGGGTATTTTAAAGATTCTGATTTCGTTCTCAAAATAGAAGAAATGTAATTATTTTAGAGGAAGCAGAATTTCTGCTATTTATTCTAATCCACTTTCCTTCTGTAATCTTCTTTGTAAAAAGACAGGCTGTAAAAAGAGGAACCCACAAGAATTATTTACATGCTTTTCACAAAATCTAGGCATGTTTAATGCTTCTGAAAAGAAGTCACTGTAATACAGTGCAAATTATTAATTTATGAATGTGGCACAATTGATAACACATGCTTACCGCAGCTGTGATTTTCTACTCTACTTGAATTTAATGCTTTTATTATCTTGCCTATGCGCCGAGTCGTGGCATATGTATGCAGATGTGCGCCATGAAGCCTTTGAAATTTTCAGGATTAGAGATAGCTAATCTCCCAGAAGCATCAGTGGGAAGGAATATAGAAGGGATAGAAGCAAAGCTATAGGTTCTCTCTTTTTTTTTTTTAATGTCATCTTTTAAAAAGATAAAATTACAGCATAACATCTCTATCAATAGGCATTTATGTTTATATAGTGTTATTTATCATTGTTAAATCTTCATTTTTACTTTTCTCTTCCCACTAAGGGCTTCGCAGAAAACAGAGAGCACAGTTTTATAGAGATCCATTTATTAGACTGGATTTTACAAAGCAGCTTTTAAAACCTGAAGATAGAACATACCTTTTGCACAATATTCTGGAGGAAGTGAGTTATTCTGAAAACTGTTCAGATTATTTTGGAGGAGTAGGCGCAACAGCTTTTATTCTGAATATGAAAATAATGAGACTTGGGAACTTTCTTACAAAACAGTTTGTCACTGAAAAATACCATCTGGCTCAAATTCGGTGAGAGGTTTTATGAGACTTCGCAGTTTCAGTAGTTGTGTTAAAAGCAGGTTTTCAGATTCAGGATATATGTTTTAGCTAAACTGAGATAGCCCTTCGTTAAAAAGGCAATACTTCCTTGGATTAGGCACTTACATGGAATGTGGAATAATTTCTACTGATGCCTAACTCAGGCCATGGGCATATGTCCAAGTCCTTCAGATGTCTATGGAAATGCCATATTTTGAAGCAGGAACATTGATGGAACTGTAAAATTAATCTTATGAAAAATATTATTAGAGATACCTAAAAGCATAACTCTTGATTTCACATGACAGTTATTTTCAGCATGCAGAGAAACTCATTGGGCTTTAATACATACAGCTAAAGTGTAACAGTTATAAAACGTAGCACTAAATAAAGCTCCTGTTGTGAATAAAGACAATAAAGCAGTTTCATTTCAGTCATCTACACATATTCTTTTCCCTACAATTGCAGCATGAGGTAGAAATAGAGCTTAAAGAACAGACGTAAACATTTAAAAATATCCTGAAATATTTTTCTTTTATGAACTGTAAAGTTATTGCTTTCTATGTTTCAGTGTCTATTAAGATTTTTCTATGATTAAGATGAATTTTACGTCAAAAGAGATAAACTAGCATACTGACGTTATATGGTTATAGGAAACATACCACAGTTCATTGATTAAACTGAAGTATTTTCAAAAGATTGTTTAATAAGTTCCAATCCAAGATTACATCTCTTGCATGAAAGGCCTAGTTCTCAAAATATTTCCTTAACAACCCTTTATTCAGGAGATTTAATGGCAACCATCTTCTTACAAGACATCGCAACATAATGGATAATTCATTTTCATTTCTGCTAATACAAAATTAAAAAAACCAACACCTTTATAAGTGGGAGAGACAAACTATTAAAATCTAAAAAGTGTTTTTTCACTGTTTCTGCTGTAGGTTTCAGTGAGTGCCAACTTAGCGATAACAGTATGTAAAGCAAACTGAAGTGTTCCAGCCAAATAATTAAGAAAATTCACTATGAAAATGCAAAGCCAAGACAGTGTTTTGTACTGTGATATGCACTCCAGATCTGAAAAATTCTTTCTCCATTAGACAAGTTACTACCGTTATGCCAAGATAAAGAAGAGGTCTGATAAATGTTTCAAAATGAGAGGCTCAGTCTTTGCTTATTCAAATACTAAAGAACAGCAGAGTAAAAAGTTTTAGGATAAACTCTTCGATCCAGTAAAAGACACAAATGAAATATATTTAAGACTCTAAAACACTACAGTGGAACAACATGGATACCTATATAACAGCGCAGTTACCGATCAGCAAAGAAAGCAGCTGTTGTGTTATTTTAACCAAAGACAATAGAAGACTAAGATTTAAAACCATGAAAGAGTAATCTTTGCTTTGTAACCCAAAGGGATCCAATGAAGCCTTTCCAGATGGAAATAAACAAAATCTTGGATGTAAGACTCAAACACAGATATCACAATGGAAATATCAGGCTCTATCCTTATAAAGAACATCTGTTGTGAAGTTGTTTACATTCCTACCAAAGTGGAATAGAGTATAGCTAATTCTCCGTTGCAGCCAGAAGCCAGACATGTTAGGGGGAGTACGAAGTTACTTTTTTGTGTTTTTTAATACATTATAAACACACACGGCTTTTCATTAACTCAGTTTTGTCACTTGAAAAAAAGAAATAGGGATTTGGGGCTCAGAGAATCATTTGCTTGCAATTTGCCAGAGATTTATTTCCACATTTTCCATTCTTTTATATTTTACTACATGACTTTTTGAAGTTTATTTCACCCCTGTTACAAGGAGGAAACAAGGTGTCCATTCATGAGTCCCTTGCTGAGCAGTCTACAAGAAATTAAGAACTTCCAGGCTGTGGGTTAGCAATTTGCTCTCACTTTTCCAGAGATAATAACTAGACTGTGTTTAACCTGAGTTTCTCAGGAAATTACAAATAGATCATAAATTATAGGTTATTACTGCATTAATATTCCTCCTCTCTGCTGTCCAACTCTAGGTTTTCAGAAGTAGTTGAGGTTTATTTCATTCCTTTTTTTCTTTTCTTTTTAATACTGGGAAATCAAGTATATTTAAGCAGAGAACACAAAGTGTTTGTTCTGCTGTTTCTGTCCTCCCCAATACCCTCATAGTCCAGGCAGGAAACAGGCAATGGAAGACAGAACAACTCCATCTTCCCCTGTGATGGGTGGCTAGTGGGAGGGATAGAACAGCCACATGAAATGTTCTTGATTTGCATTAAAACAACTTTATGACATGTTACCACCCTGCTTGCTGTATTTTAGCAATGAAGTTTTAAATAGTAGAGCTAAAGCTTTGATTTTAAAAGCTACATTACAAAATTAATTTTGCATACATCTACCATTTTTTATGCCTGCTTATGCCAAATTATTACTAGGTTTCTCACTATTTGTAGTCTCTCTCCATCAGCATTCCTGATCAACACTGCATTCCAAGTCATTAGTGCTCACTCTTACATGCATATATATATATACACGCACACAAACACACGTATATACTCACACACACACATATAGATATTATTTCCCAGTAAAGTTTAGCTCAGACTTCAGCACTAAACACAAAGTGATAGCTGTGAATTTGTACCACAGAATAATTTGACTTTATTCCTTCATGTAAGGTAGAAAAAAGTTAGTGCAAAAATATAAAAATACAAAGACCACCAACAGCAAAGAAAGACCAAAGAGGTGTAGTTTGGGAAGAAGGTTTGCTGTGAATACAACACTTCAAAAAGAGGCAGTTTAATTTGTGTATGGAAAATATAATACTCACAGTGCCTAAGCACAAAAATGGAAATCTATGTGTAGCTATAATCCTATAATTTCTAGTTTCTACTATGTATTTTTCCAGTGAAGACCATATTGCATCTTATAATTTTTATCCCACTACTTCTTTACCTTTGCCTTTTTCATTGTTGGCTTTCAGAAAAACAATTTTTGAAATGATCTGACTGTATATGATTTTGAGATAAATTACATTAATAAATATTTTTATAGTTACTTGAAATTGCAAACAAAATCTTGCTTTTCTTCTTCCTACACAAACTAGAGAATAAGCTTATAGAAGAAACTTCACTACCAGCACAGCAGCCTGATTACAAAGGGCAATTACTAATTTTGAAGTACACTAGATAGACATGACCTGATTACAGCACAGTGATTAAGATACAGATATAGATTAAGATTAGGATGCACTGATATGACCAACAGAATAAAATTAAAGTCACCTTTCTAATAGCTAATGATTTACGAAAGTTCTTTTACTTTCCAAATGTTGGAGTTGAGCAAAGGTAATACACGTTTTCTTTTATTCTGAAACATTTAGGTTCATATGATCTTATCCGTTTCCATGGGATCCAGGTAAATACACACCTTTGAAGTAATGATCCTGATTCTGAAGGCACTTGTATATCTTTCACTTCATACAATCCTGAATTATTGTAGTGAGTTGATTTCCCCTGTAAAACTCAAGAATGTGTCAAATAGCTGCAGGAGTCAAAAGCTATGAAGCTTAATGTCAAATACTTGTTCCACTTTGAATTTTTTCAGTCTCTGAAGGAATCTTTTACAGAACTAACTGTTAATTGCACTGAATGGTCATTCTCAGACAGTGAGAAGTATAGTTGGAGCCAGACTCTTCTTTCTAGGGGGAACAGTCCCTTTGACATAATTAGAGGCATCCTCCACAAAACACAGTCGTTTCTTTAATAAGTGACACTGAATACCATCCCAGCCTACAGCAGCTTTCTCGGTTTGAAACACAAAAGTAGTCAAGTCTCAAAAACTTCAAAGACAGCTTTTCATTTTATTTTCTCCTTGATCCACTGATAGAGCAGTTCATTTTCTTGAATTTTGTAAAATGACTTTTTCACTCATCAGACCTGTGTAACAAATCACTGTCTCAATCTTGTTCCTGTTTGATTCATCCGCTTTTCCTTTGGCCTTTGGATAGGAAGCTTCTCTTCTGAAACATTTTCTAAATTCACTTTTGTGAACTTTTCTCCCTCAGTTGCACTTTGTTCCATTTTAAAAAATAATTGCATTTCCTGCAACATAATGTGCTAGTTTCGGGGGTTTAAATTTCATCAAATTATCGTTCTTAGAGACAGCAATGTCTTTTCTTTAAAAAGCACCATCTGATAACACACTATCAGCTATAACATGGTGCTTTTAAAGCAGCAAATTGTATAACATAACATATTTCCAGGATTCTCAGTTTCATTGTGCTAACTTAGAACAGTTTTTTCACTAGTAAGACATTGGCACTCTCATGTATATTTTTTTGCTTTTTACAAAGATTTTCTGATTTCTGAACTTTGCTGCTGCAGTCTGTTCTAAGACAGTATCTCCTCTGAGGACAACTCTTTAGCAAGACAGGACTGCCAATAATCCTGATCTTTTTCAATGTTAAAAAGGCTGGAAAGCTATAAAGTTCCACTCCTCCAGGCTTTTTCTGACTCAAAGCTGATAGGCAAACTTCACATAGATATTCCCTGTGCAGAATGTAGTTAATCCTTCTCAAGATGTAGGAACAAGCCCTATGATATGAATTACATTTTCAACTGGGTATTTACATTTACAGTGTACAAACAAGAAAGCTGCAGAAGCTCAAAGCATAGTAAACTCATACACAAGTGTGTTCCAGGAGAGCATACAATGGGCTAAGTTATGATCTTTGCTTACTTAGACCAACTGGAACACAAACACTGTCATTTTACATTAATGGTGAAATGCAGCTGAGTTGAGTGTGACCATGGCTAGTTAAGTTTTGTGTAGTTAGCTTTGCTGTCTTGTTCTGTATAATAGCTGATATTACCCCACTTCTTTAACTGCTAAGCTTAGAGATCAGCCTTCAAGATACACAAATCTGACCAGATGTAATATTTAAGAAGGATGGTGATCACTCCATAGAAAAAGGAAGGTGCAAAAACCCAGCTTCTGAACAACACAAAACCAGTATGAAACATGTGGTCCCAGAGAAACAAAGTCAGAACTCCCCAGACTCTGAGTCAGAACCAATGTTGCACAAACACGCATAAGTTTGACAAGATTCAGAGTGTCAGCTGCCTTTTGCCTAGCCAAATACATTCTCCCTTGTGCTCCTACTGTGCTGCTTCTCTGCATGCTCATTTCCATCTCCTGCATTCCCCCAGCCTGTCATCCATGTTTCCCTCTGCCTGAGGTTCACTCTTATCCCCCTACTTTCTGCACCCCAAATGTCCCACACTGTCACCTCCTCCTCAGCAGCCGTGTCCCATCTACCACGGTCACTTCCCTCCATGGTCTGGGGTTTCTTTCCCAGCCCTATGGAGAGCCAAGAGCAGAGCCTAGGCCTGGCTCAGTACAGAGCCCTGAGGGAAGGGCTGTGTCCGGGCCCAGCCTCACCTCCCTCCAGCTCACCGCAGCTTTAACCAACCAGCCCTCCACAGAGAGACAAGACCCGCAGAGCCCACAGGCTCCACAGGAAGACAGAAATGAACCTGGATGCCTTGTTCCAGCAAATACAGTTCACAGAGAAGCAGGCGAGGGAGAAAAGACAGCTCATCCAACAAGGTCTGCCCCATGGCCGCCATCCTGTGGCGATGACACTGACCACACTTAATGGCTTCTCCTAGGGAAAAGCAGGGTAAACCCGCCGTCATGAGGGGATCAGTGAAAGCTGGCAGGCAGCTGGGCTGGCTGCTGATTGCCAATAGCATGTTTTTATAAGAATGTGACTTAAAATCATTGACTGGTTTGGGCTGAGAAGGACCTTAAAATCATCTAGTTTCAACCCCCACTAACTTTTACAAACTGAGCACATATTCTTATGGACTTTTTTTGTGTTGCAGCTAAATTCGACATAAATAGAAGCTATGAAAAAATTAACCAAATAAAAGAAGAGCTGAGCACTGCAAAAATCAAACTGGAAACTAAGGTAAGCGGGCATGTTTATAGTATACATAATAATGAAATACATTATATCTACAAATATATGACCTATTCTTTCAGGAATAGATTCATAAACAATTTCAAGGAATACGCTTCACCTATCGAATGCCACAGCACAGAGAAAACTTACACTGTGCATTTCCGTAGTGAAATATAGTCTGTCAGCATCTTTCCCCTCTCACAAATCTCCCCCTTCAGGCTGGCTCCTGGCTACGGGCAGGGACTCGCTCACCTCAGGGATAGGAACTTTTCCAGGAGTCTGGAAGCACTGGAGACAGCACCTGTGCATGTGGCAGTCACTGGTGCCCTGCAGACAGAGCTTGGCAGGGAGCAGACCACCGTGCCAGGTCAGTCTGTTCCCAAGACACAGCCATCAGACATCCCAGGAGCTGTCTTAACTGTCCTGGAGCTGTTAAAGCACCTTCCTCCAGAGGCCCAGAAACCATTCATCTGCTGCCCATTGCCATTCAATAAAGGCCTTTCATAGAAAATATATGGAAGCATTCCCTTGTGTTTACTTGGCAGGATCTTGAGACACATACTAAACATATTCCCATGAGCCTAGGCTCACAGTTAGGACTTACAAGGCATAAGAGTTTTTCTAGGGACAACAAAGACAGAGGAAAGGTTCTGAATCTGTTTAGTGTTTTTAAGATTTTATTGTGCTTTTCATTTAACCAAACTGAAGACATATTTTCAGATTAAAAAAAAAAAGAAAATCCATTTATTTATGGCTGAAAATGAATCATAGAATCATAGAACAGTTAGGGTTGGAAAGGACCTTAAGATCATCCAGTTCCCACCCTCCCTGACATGAGCAGGGACTAGATATCATTCCTTTGCACTTAACTATGTAAGCTAGCAGAATGTATATGCACAACAGGAAAGCATATGGAGCCTCCTTTGAAGTCAGAACTGTTATGTCCTATCACTTAAATAAACATCTGCAAGAACCTTTGGGGATTGCCTCACCTAGTTGTGAAGATAAATGTTTGGGGGACGGTTTTCATCCTTCCAAAACCAGGCTCTTCTGCCTTTTGTAAAAGTCTATGTAATATGTATAATAAATATCAACATTACTGCAAGGGGATAGGAATAAAAGAGAACTCATTTACAGATATTTACTGGTTGCAAATTGAGACTATAATCATGCAAGCAGCTATTCACGGGTTTGTATTTATGGATGTCACAATCTCAGAACCCAAAAGTGCTTTAAAATATTATCTTAACTGACACAGATTTTATCTGGGTGTGAATTGTAAGGTTAAGTCCTTTGTAGTCTTCCTCATAAATTTATTTATTAACATCACAATTTTGTGTTTATACTATTAATTTGTTATTGACGCATTGTAATTTATATCAAGGTTTATGTGGTAGGTACAGAAGGGCCCAAGAGTAGAGACATTATTGTAAACAACTAATGGGAAGAGCTGAAGAACTATTCCTAATTAAACCCTATGTGCTTTACTCCCCAGGGTTTATAACATTCTTACTAATGTCCCCAAAAATACTTTTCCTTGCTTTCTTAGTCAAACATTGATTCATGTATAAATGAGAAATTATACAAAAAACAAGTGGAATCAAGAAATGCATTTCAATCAGACAGTATTTAGGTTTGAAGATCACATAGTTATTGAAATTATTTGAAGTAATTTATTTTTCTGCACAGGAATTAAGTTTACATATGTCTACAATAGTAAATGTGATTGAAACAACATTAAATAATGTTCAGCTAGTGCTGCTCATTTTGTCCTTCTGTCCAAATAACTACAGTTCTTTATAAGCCTACACATCCAAGCACGTGCATGCACAACAGCTTATGCCTGACCGAGCAGCTGAGACTGAGTTCAAAAGTGTTTTGACATCTATTTCACAGAGACTGCCTGTGGTCAATCAAAGAGTCTTAGGAAAAGCTATTTTTTCCTCTGTTCTGTACAATCAGGTAGCATGTAATTACAACCTGAATTATAGCATTTTGCTTTTCATGGCTCAATGATCTCTTAAAAAAAAAAAAAATCAGTTGCAAATGCATAGATTAAGTTGGCATCTTACAGATGGAGAAATTAAACTGCAGCTCATTATGTTCAATAATATAAATACAGTGGTAAAAGATCCTCTGCTGTCTTTGAATTAATATGCAAAATAAATATTCATGAGGCAAGCACTTTCTGGGCACTTAACATGCTGGACATGTCAGGGATAAGGAAAAAAATGGGTCCTTTCTAATTCTCATATTCTAGTCTTATGGAATTTGGTTTCACTCTCCTTTTTTTGATCAGATGCTCGTCATCTGCACCCTCTCTAAATTAATCTACATTATTTCATTTTGCAATATTTTCATTTTTGCCTCTGTAATATCATTTGGTCTTTTTTGCTTCTGCACACAGTCACATATCAGCCTGACTATTCAATTTACTTCCTGATGCTTACCCTGGGCCTTTACAGTCTGTAGGCAATTCTCCTAACTTTACTTTCCCTACCCATTGTTCTGAGTATTACAGTCTGAGTCATTCTTTTGACCTCCTTTTCTCCACTTCATCAGATGAATGATTCTTATCCTTTAAGACTCTTCAGCACCTAGATGTTCCCTATTTTTCTGCTGTTATAGTTTATCCCACCATATATCTTAGGTTAGACAATGATACAGCAAATGCACTGGAAAATTGACAGGAGCTCTGTAGCAAATTTTGAAAATGAAATGGTGGAACGGCATACCGTTCTATCAGACAAACTGCTGTTTAAAATGAATAAAAATAAAAATATATTCAAAATAGACATTTGGGGCTTGGGGATTTTATGGTCAAACTGTCTTTAACCAATGAGCTAATTTCCATTCCATGTCTTTGGCTAAGAATTCCAGAAGTTGTGCTCAGAAAACTATAAGCATATCCCTCCCTCCTTCACATATACAATAGTAGCATTGCAGAGCTGATGGTGTGTACAGCTATTCAGTAAAAACAATGATGCTGGAACCCTGTCCCCCTGATATTACTATCTGATTTGGTATGTGATGAGCTTTACACAATTAGATGTAGGACATCTTACCATGTTAGGTACCAGATCCCATGTGATCAATATTTTTCCTGGTTTTTACAAATCTCCTAAACTGAACAGAATTACTTTAGATAGATGGACCAGGACTAAGTGTGTCTTTTCAAAGGCTTAGTTATATACTGGAAGATTACTGTGGGGAAAAAGAGCTGTTACGCTTGTGCTAGTCCAGCAGCTATGCCAGCTGTGTTTTAACAGGACCAAGAACCTTACATACAATATCAAAGTATATGAAACAGTAAAACAATGACCTTTATAACCTTTTTTACTTGTTTGTTTTTTCTCTTGGAAGGTTCAGCATCTGTCTGAAAAGGAGTTCTGCTTAGAAATTCTGAAGAAGCGTGAAGAGAGCTTAGAAAAGCAGAAAGCTGAACTTATTAATCAAAAGAGCAGTCTTCTCAAAATCTTTGTATGTTTTCAGCTATGGTATTCAAACAGCTCTTCTCTACTGTATAAGAATAGTCAGCTTTCAAATTTGAAAATATGGAAGAAGTAATGTTTTAAATATGGAAAATATTTTTTTTTACTCTACCATACTTCATGTAAACGTAGATATATTCTCACTATTAATTTAAACCGTGGTCTAAGGTAATGTATGCTGTGGTTTATCTACGAAGCTGATATAGCATTCTTGACTTCATTTCTTAATGTCTGCTGTTTTGTGATTGAACTCCAATTCTGATGCATTATTTCCTTTGTAAAAGAAAACTAGGAAAGTCTCATATAAATGGGACTGCATCATCCACAATAAAACATATTGAGAAGGATCAAAGTAAAAAATTAGTGAGGCCAATACCACACCACATTTTAGAAATTCTGACATACCACACAATCTCTTTGATGCCTGACAAACCTAGCCACCTCTGAATAGGTAGCTTATAGAGATATATACAGAAAACAAGCTTTTCAGTTCTCTTTTGTGCTAACCTGGATAGTGCCTTCCTCTTAGTACATTGAGGATCCTTGGATATGTAGATGTTAAGAAAAGCCACAGATGAGTAGTCTGCGCATATGTATTTGTACTTCAAATAAGCAGAGCTGAACTTTAAACATTCAATATGAATCACCAGTTCTTCAGGATCCAAAGTATTCTCAATCTGAAGTATACAAAGAAATAAATACTATAAATATAATAGAAAAATTATTTAGCTATAAAAACTAAATGTACTTTGAAGAAGTGTGGTTTCTTTTAACTGTAACTAGTCAAGTTTGATATATAGGTTATAATGTCTTTCTTCCTGTTTATCAGAGTAATTTAATTTTATTTAAGTTAGCAATCAGTTAAGATTTTTTAAAAGGAATTTAATAAAGCCTTTCTCTTTAGAATATTTTTTTCCAGAAAACAAATCAGTAACTTCCTATCAACTATATCTTTCTTGGTAGTTACTGAGGGAGGTAAAGTAAGTCTGCATTTTGCAAAGGAATATACAACACTTTTATTTCATTTAATAACAATCTGAAAAAAAAACCAGAGTAGCAGTAGTATGCTACTGACTTTAAACAGAACTTTCTACTAATTTCAATAAAGGGTTTAACTGGAAAGCTGATAGCACAGGTTTGTAAAGTAATGCAGTGATTTTTTAAATGCTCTATTATTAAGAATACATCCTTTTTCAGAGAAAAAAAAAGGATAAAACAGACAAAATTATGGCGCTGTAGATCATTTTCACATTCTCAGAAGTCAGGAAAAGTAAATATACTACATTTATAGTACATGTTTGATAAACACCAGCGTGTTTCAGTCTGTCTAGCTTAACAAAGACTTTCACCTGAACATTCAAGTTTTTTCCCTTTTTTTTTTTTTTAAAGACAGATGCAAAGAGAAAAATGACTGAAGAGGAAGATAATTTTACTAGAGAAGTAACAGAGTTTAACAATGAGTATGGACTAACAAGTAATAGGGATCTTATGATTAGAAAAAAAGTCAAGACTGAAATAAATGATTTGGAGAATGAAGCAGCTCTGTTGAAAAATGGTAAGTTTTATATTAAACTATTTATCTTGGCTTACCAGAGAATTAATACAAACCAGTAAAATACAGCTCTGCAAAACAATAATTTTAAATCAATTTCCTTGCTGTCTGGAACTTCATTTTAAAACTACACTGAAAGGCTGTGGTCTGACATACCACATTACACAAGCATAATTAAAGCCTCTTCTGTTCCCTGTCCTCTTCAGTCCTTTCTGACTACAACCACTATGAGAAGCAGCAGACCTGCAGGACTGGCTCCCAGTGCCTGACGTCAACCAGACAGAGGTGCATTGTCACACATAACATACTGTATTAGGTTTGCACTGATTATAATAACTTATATAATCACCAGTTATGTAATTTCCTTAATTTCAAAAGAATTTTATGTATACATATCTTGCAGGAGTGGTCTTTTATTGCCACAGTATAACTTTATCTTTGAGGTAAGATAAAAAATAAGAGATTTCTCAGAACAAAGAATCCGACTGAAAAGCAATCCTTCAGCAAGGAAATAGGAGCATGGACTACGAGCTGAGCATGAGCCAATGACATGAGAATGCCAACACCACACTGAGACATAAACATAATTCTGACCTCTAAAACATGCAAAATAATCCTTCAGTCTATTTAGGGCAGTTAAGCTCTTAGCTGGAGTACTGTGCCTCTAGTTTTGGATGTTACACTTCAAGAAAAAATGTGGACTATCTGGAGAGAATCTACATGGGACCAGTGAGAGTCATCACAGATCTGGAGAACATTAAATTTTTTAAAACATAAAAAATAAAGAATTGGGATCATTTAACCTATGAAGGAAAAGGCTGTCAGAAGATGGATATCAGTCTTTGAATCATTAAAGGATCCTGTAAAAAGGAAATGAATACATTCGCAATGCCTATAGTGAACTGAATAACAAGTAATAAGTGTAAACCACAATAAGGGAGAGTCTGGCTGACTATTTAGAAGTCTCTCTAAGAACATTGAACAACTGAAGCATTCTGCCTTAGGAGATTCCATTGCCAAAAGACTTAGGAGTCTCCATTACCAAAAGTCTTTAAAAACAGCTTAGACAATCGTCTGTCACAAGTGACAGAGGTAGAGGTGGTGCAGTCTTCAGAAGGAGAAATGCAGTAAATTACCCCTCAAAGTCATTTCCAGTCTCATGATTCTACGATTTATCAAGCATCAAAACTTTGAATTCCCGATTATCTGATGTAAAGCTACTGAAATATGACTATTTGAGTTTGTACTTCATGGTAACTTCTTTCCTGATGCTCTTATTCTGTTCTACAAGTGAAAATATCCCATACTTTTTGGCACCTGTTACTTTCAATGATTAATTTTCACATATTCAGGCAGATCTGATCGGTAGAACATGAAAGGTGACTAACATTCTTCTCTAGGCTCTGGGTCTGTCTTGATTCCATCCTTTTAAATTGCACATTTTTTGAGGTACAACTTGTCTGTCTTTCTGTCTGCTACAGTCCTGAGCACACTGACAACACTAAAAGAAAATAATTAAGAAACTCATAGCAAGGAAATTCCATGAGGACCTCCAGCTGATAGGAAAACTATCACAATTAATTCCAGATGCTGTCAATGCTCAGGTTCAAATGTTCATAACACTAAACAAACACATGCTTTTCTTTAGTCTTGCTGCTAGGTTCATCACCTATAAGTCATCTCTCTTTATATCTGAAGTTACTCTAAATGAAAACATTCTTTTTATAGCCTGTCAACAAAATATGTAAAACATCTTAATAAAATAAAACATTTTCTTTCACACTTATGGATCTATCATATGACATAATTTCCTGTGAACCGGAGTTTATATGCCTGATTTTGGTTGGTTTAAGTTTCATATTTGAGATTCTTTTTGACTAGATGAAGATTGGTGCAAGTAGTTAACAATATTTAAGATTATATCATGAAGACTAAAACTGCAATGCATTTTAACCTAAAATATATTTATTTTTTTTTTTAGAAATGGAGTCAATGGAACATAAAAATGTTCAATTAAATGCGCTTCAAATGCAGAAGAATGAGTTAAAGCAGGACTTACTTAATCTCCAGAATGAACTTAAAGGTGTTCATGATAATTGCTTATTATAATAATTAGTTGTGGCTTAACAAATGCTTCTGAAAAACCTCCTGAAGTTGTTTTTCTCAAGAAAAAGAAATCATAGAAACAAGGTGTTAATATATGATTACATTATATAATACTTACTTTTTAACGTGATTATAACAAATATGGATTTCAGTGAGATTTATTTTAAATATCAGTGAGACTGGGGTCTACAGATTCCCTGAAACATAAGCTATAAATATGAAAAATAAATTTTTAATTTTGCTGATAAGTTATATACTTACATGGATAATTTAGTGTTTAAATGTGAAAAGCACAAATACAGGCTGAGTAGAGAATGGATTGAGAGCAGCCCTGAGGAGAAGGACCTGGGGTCTTGGTTAACAAGAAGCTTAATGTAACCCATCGGTGTGTACTTGCAGCCCAGAAACCAATCATGTCCTGGGCTGCAGCAGAAGGAGCATGACCAGAAGGTTGAGGGAGGGGATTCTCCCCCTCTCCCCCACTCTTGTGAGACGCCCCCCTCCAGTCCTGTGTCCAGCTCTTGGGCCCCCAGCTAAGGAGGATGTGGAGTTATTGGAGCGTGCCCAGAGGAGGCCATGAAGTTGCTCTGAGGGCTGGAGCACCTTTCCTATGAAAACAGGCTGAGAGAGTTGGAATTTTCCAGCCTGGAGAAGAAAAGGTTCTGGGGAGACCTTGAAGCAGCTTCTAGTGCCTAAAGGGGCCTGCAGAAAAGCTGGAAGGATTTTTTTTGAGCCACATGGTCTAGTAGAAGGTGTCCTTGTCCATAGCAAGGGGGGATGGAACTAGATTATCTTGAAAGTCTTTTCCTACCCAAACCATTCTATGATTCTATGACTCTATGATTAAAATTGACATATTGTTAAAACCCCATTAACCCATAATCAAAGTCACTAAAATTCAGATGTTTAACAAGCAAAATTACTTGGACTGATAACAACAGATTTAGCCAAGGTGCTAAATCTTTGAATTGTAAATTCAGCTATCATCTTGTTACTGATGCTTGTGTGTTCATCTAAGAAAGCCTGTGCATAAAAAAATTCTACAGACAAAGCTGGGAGGAATGTGCCACAGGAAACCCTATAAAAATGCAAAATGATAAAAGATACAAAGGGAACTATGAAAGGTTCCATGTCAAAGGTGATCACAAGCATTTGGGATGATTTTGAAATTTGGATTAAAAAAAAAAGGTAACTTGGAAGTGGTTTTGTAACTTTTTTGCAAAAGTGTTAATCACAGAATCACAGAATCCCAAGGGTTGGAAGGGACCTCAAAAGATCATCTAGTCCAACCCCCCTGCAAGAGCAGGGTAACCTACAGTACATCACACAGGAACTTGTCCAGGCGGGCCTTGAATATCTCCAGTGTAGGAGACTCCACAACCCCCCTGGGCAACCTGTTCCAGTGCTCTGTCACTCTTACAGTAAAGAAGTTCTTCCTGATGTTAACGTGGAACTTCCTATGCTCCAGTTTACACCCATTGTCCCTTGTCCTATCACTGGATATCACTGAAAAAAGCCTAGCTCCATCATCCTGACACCTACCCTTCACATATTTGTAAACATTGATGAGGTCACCCCTCAGTCTCCTCTTCTCCAAGCTAAAGAGACCCAGCTCCCTCAGCCTCTCCTCATAAGGGAGATGTTCCACTCCCTTAATCATCTTTGTGGCTCTGCGCTGGACTCCTTCAAGCAATTCCCTGTCCTTCTTGAACAGAGGGGCCCAGAACTGGACGCAATATTCCAGATGCGGCCTCACCAAGGCTGAGTAGAGGGGGAGGAGAACCTCTCTTGACCTACTAACCACTCCCTTTCTAATGCACCCTAAGATGCCATTTGCCTTCTTGGCCACAAGAGCACATTGCTGGCTCATGGTCATCCTCCTATCCACCAGGACCCCCAGGTCCCTTTCCCCTTCACTATTTTCCAGCAGGTCAACCCCCAACCTGTACTGGTCCATGGGGTTGTTCTTCCCCAGATGCAAGACTCTACACTTGCCCTTGTTAAATTTCTCCCCGCCCAACTCTCCAGCCTGTCCAGGTCTCGCTGAATGGCAGCACAGTCCTCTGGTGTGTCAGCCACTCCTCCCAGTTTTGTGTCATCAGCAAACTTGCTGAGGGTGCACTCAGTTCCCTCATCCAGGTCATTGATGAAAATATTAAACAGCACCGGTCCCAGCACCGACCCCTGAGGGACTCCACTAGTCACAGACCTCCAGCTAGATTCTGCGCCATTGACCACAACTCTCTGCCTTCTTCCTTTCAACCAGTTCTCGATCCACCTCACTACTTGATCATCAAGCCCACACTTCCTTAGCTTATCTATGAGGATGCTGTGGGAGACAGTATCAAATGCCTTACTGAAATCAAGAAAAACTACATCTACCGCTCTACCATCATCCCTCCACCTAGTCACTTCCTCATAGAAGGCTATAAGGTTGGTCATACATGACTTCCCCCTCATAAAACCATGTTGGCTGTTCTTAATGACCCCCTCATCCTTGATATGCCTAGTGATGGAGTCAAGAATAAGTTGTTCCATCATCTTTCCAGGGATGGAGGTAAGGCTGACCGGTCTATAATTACCCGGGTCCTCCTTCTTGCCCTTCTTATAGATTGGTGTGACCTTTGCCATCCGCCAATCCTCAGGCACCTCGCCCGTTTCCCACGACTTACCAAAGATGATGGAAAGTGGCCTAGCAATGACCTCCGCCAGCTCCCTCAGCACCCGTGGGTGCATTCCATCCGGACCCATCGATTTACAGATGTCCAGTTTGCATAGCTGATCCCTAACCCAATCCTCATCTACCAAAGCAAACTCCTCCTTTGTCCTGACTCCTTCTGGGGCTATAGAAATCCGGGGCCCTCGGGGAGAGTCTGCAGGAGTAAAGACAGAGGCAAAGAAGGCATTTAGCACCTCTGCCTTCTTTATATCCTCTGTCTCCAGGGTACCCACTTCATTTAGCAGTGGGCCTATATTGCCTCTTGTTTTAGTTTTATTTGCTATGTGTTTGAAGAAGCCCTTTCTATTGTCTTTAACCCGACTAGCAAGATTGAGTTCCAAGGAGGCCTTAGCTGTCCTAATTGCCTCCCTACATCCTCTAACAACTGTCCGATATTCCTCCCAAGTGGCCAGCCCCTCCTTCCATAATCCATAGATTCTCCTTTTCCACTTGAGTTTGCCCAGCAGCTCCTTGTTTAACCACGCCGGTCTCCTAGATCCCTTACTTGACTTCCTACTCATTGGGACGCTCCGATCCTGAGCTTGGAAGAAGCGGTCCTTGAATGCTAACCAACTATCTTGAGCCCCTTTACCGCCTAGTACACTTTCCCATGAGACTTCCCTTAGCAGTTGACTGAAGAGGCCAAAGTTGGCCCTTCGGAAATCCAGAACTGTGGCTTTGCTAGGTATTCTATTCCTCCCACACAGGATCCTAAACTCCACCATCTCATGGTCACTGCAGCCAAGGCTGCCATTGACCGTCACCACTTCGACCAAACCCTCCTTGTTGGCGAGTACTAAATCTAGCAGCGCTGCTCCCCTAGTTGGTACGTCCACCATTTGCAACATATCACAGTAAGAGAACTAAGAAAGACAAGCCTAAAGGATGGTCATATATTGCTTGAGAAAAGAAACAAACTTTTTCTAGATTGCAATATGCATAATAATTAGAATAAATAAGTAATTCATATTCTTTATTCAGATGCCTTTTCCCTATGAACAATTTCAGAGAAATATTAGAAAAGATAAATTTAGAAAATGTAGGAAGTCTTTGAATATGGATGATTAATATATATTTATAAGGTAATTGTTGATTTATGTTTAGACCTTGAGAAAGAAATCAGGGACGCTGAAAGAATGACAAAAGATTTAGAAGCAGAAAAGGTCCAAGTCACCGAAAAGCCTCAGACTGATCCTGAATGTTTAAGGTAAGAGCCTCATGTTAGTAAATTCCTACATTTAATTTTAGGGCTGCAACTGCACAACAGTGCTGATGGCAATGACTGTTTTACCTTTCCTGTACAATATTCCCTTGAAATCAGAAGAATCATTCTTTTTTATTACAGAACTTGAATTCCTGTTATTACATTCTTTAACCCTTACATGCATACTTCAATGAACTAAAACCGGAAAGTCTTTGCAAGGAAGTCAGTAAAACTTGGACGAAGAGCAGGAGACTGCTCATGGGGGAAGGCTGGTTCTTCAGTTTTTGTGAAAGCAGTGGTAGTGCACGAACTACTGATGAGCTGACAGTGCTATACATGCTTCTGCAGACTGGCTATACAACCTTCCCCAGAGCCTGATTGAAATGGAATGGATTGGCCACAATAACCTCTTTGGGTCAGATGGGCCATGTACTAATGCGACTAAATGTAGATTTGTTTTCTCTGTGATCTCTACTATCAGTTCTTCCTTGCCTTCGAATTAAGCTAGGTTTGAACAAAATTATGAAGATTTAACCAAAACAGAAGACCATCCACAATCTCCCTTAATAGTGAATACTGCTTCCCAGGAGCTGACTGGTAATGACTGATTTCTCATCAGTCATACAGTTTAAGTGTGACACATTTTCACTATACAGAAAACAACTTAATGTTTTCAACAAAAATATCTTCCACTGTAGAAAGCCTCATATCACAGAATTAACCATATTTTTCCCATGATATTGTGTTGCAGATGAAAGTGCCTGTAGATATTTAAAAATATGTAATAGACATTGCAAAGGAACTTCTCTTACAAAAGCTAGTCCAAAATATTCCTGAATATAAATTGTCAGGGAAAACACAATTTTTGTTGCCATCACCTTTTCTTTTCTACCAGTTTTTGACAAAAATAAATATAGGGGTTTTTTTGTGCCTGAAAACCTTCAATGAAAAAATAAGATTTTGCATAGAATCCTGGGTCATTTTCTGAAAGATGGTTTGGTAATGGCCCTTTTTTGCTGAATATTGTTTTTTGAAAGAAAATGATGTATCAGCCCTATTACTCTCTTCGACCTCTTACATGGTGTTGAGACAAGTCCAAAATTCCCTCAGTGTAAAAATTAATTAGCTCACAATTCTGCATATAGTAGCAAAAGCTTCGCATTCAACCTATACATAGAAGGCACAGTATAAATAATAACAATAGCAGCATTTCAGTGAGACAGCGTGTTATAATTCACTCTTTTACATTATTCATTCCATCCTGATATACTAGGTTTTGATGCATGAGGTTATCATCTTCCTTCTAAACAACATAATTCCCTTGGAGTAGTTTACTGCCATGATGCCACTGAATATCCAACTTAGTGTAATTAGTTTTCTATAACAGGTTTCCTGTGTATAAGGTTCAGAAGTAGTAAAAATTATATTACTTTAAACCCCTAGCTCTGCCACTGGTTGCCACAAGATCCTAGGCAAATCTTTCAAATCCATATATGTCTGTCATTCTACATACTGAAATTAACTCACAGCTCTGTGGAACGGTACTTTGGTTTTATCTGGATAGAGAACACAAAACTGGATAAAATATATCAAATTTTATTAACTACAAAAGCAACGAGTGTTGTTTACAACCAAAGCAAGAAGTATGATATGATTTTCTTATTTTATAAAATGCCTCAGTTTATGGTCAATAAGCTTATATTATTTGATAATTGCATGTAGTGCAAAATATATAACGCTCCTACTGCTATTACTATCACAAGAAACAAGTGTTCTTTGAGGTGTAATGATATACTGAAGAAATTTTCTTTACATTGAAATATTTTTCATTTCTGATTCTGGACAAAATTAGGACAGATTGGCCTAAATCATATATTTATCTTGAACTTGCTTTTGATCAGGAAAGCTCAATACTTCAAGAAAGAGAGAGAGCCCTCAATAAGTTAACTTAGATGCTGAAAGCAACATAGCTATGTTACTGTACTTCCATGTCAGCACTAATAGTTTCTGCTTTTCAAATAGGCAACCCTCATTTCTGTTTGTGCTCATGTGCCATAGTACTGTGCTGTTTAGAATTATCTGAAATCTTATCAGATTCATGCAACTCTGTAATAGTTTAATTAAACAAAACATACCCATCACTTCTTGGTTTGGACTGCTGAATGAAAGGAATTTAAATGAAAAGGAATTTAAAGTATTATATTCTATAAATAGTGCAGTATATAAATTGTTCCCCTGGAGGTACCTGATCACCCTCCAGTACCTACAAGGACATCATCAACAAGTTGGAATGAGGATCTGCACAATGCTGCTCAGTGGGATAACACAAGGCAAAAGGTTGAAATAAGCGGGGTTTAGAATGAATTAAAGGATACTTTCGTATCATGAGGACAGCTTAGCAAAGGAAAAGGTTTCCCAGAAAGGTTGTGCGGTTGTCATCCTTGAAGATTTTAAGACTTGACTGAGTAAAGCCCTGAGTAACCTGGTCTGACCTTTTAAATGACCCTGCTTTGAAAGGGACATAGGGCTAGATGACCTCCTGACATCCTTTCCAGTCTGAATTATCCATTGAACCACTTATCATTGTGGATTGCACAGCCCATGTATTGATACATAAGCACTGGCTTGTGCACAGGTGCAGAATTATCTGCAACAAATCCAGTTCTCTTCGCACTGCCTCGCATTTGGAGATAATCATATCTGGCCTGGTCCCTTTGTCTCTGAGACATTAAAATACAGTGTCATATATATGCACATATTTTCCATTCAAAATGCATGGAATACTTCAAGGAGTTATGTCCAGCCCAGCAGTGTGCTGGTTCAAAATGACAGTGCCTAACATATACTTTTCATGTTCTCATGTGTCACAGTTATTTGAGAGCCCATAGCTGCTGCAGCAGCACACATGCTGATGTAGTCCATGACACTAGTCTTCCTGGGTCAGATCGTTGAGTGACCTATCCTGTCCACTTCTGTGGGTGCCCACTGAAATGAATCTGAGAATAATCATAGAATGGTTTTTGTTGAAAGGGACCTTACAGCTCATTTAGTTCCAGCCCCCTGCCATGGGCTGGGACACCTTCCACTACAACAAGTTACTCCAAGCCACGTACAACCTGTCCTTGAACTCTGCCAGGATGGGGCAGCCACAGCTTCTCTGGGCTACCTGAAAAGAGCACATTCAGTGTCAGTGTGAAAAACAAACGTACAAGGCAGCTGGGCTGAACCAGAAACCCCCTGACAGTCTAGATACACCTTTGGCACTTGCAAAGGACCTCTCGCAGCCAAAGTGCCAATTAATGCAATGTTACATATACTGGTATATATCTTAACAGGAGTCAGTTTTGGTCATATTAAAAATTAATGTGATTGAAACTACTGTTTCAGAAACAGCCCTTTATAGCCTAACAAAATAAGATTTTTCCCCATGCAGAATCTATTTCAAGAATAGAATTTTAGTTTCTATTGAAAATCATATTTATTATTTATGGAGGAGAAGATTTTGACACAAGTAGTATACATCAAAATTATATATTTTTCCTATGAAATAAGCACAAAATCTAATTCTTTTTTTACAAAGCAGGAAACCATGCCACTCTTTAAATTATAAAAATACCAACGTTTTTAATGCTTCCTTAGAACAAATATGAGAGACAGTCAGCATCAATAACCTGATATATGTAACTCCCAGATCACCCTGTAAGTCTGTTACTGTATCACATACCTAGGCCCAGCTCAAAAATCAATATCAAAAGTAGCTGGCATTGCAAGAATCTTCATTACAATTAAGTATATATCTTAAAGTAAATTGCATTTCAGCTGAAGAGTGTAGCCAGCTAATTCAAATTACAGCAATTCATCTTTGATCTGAGAAAAATGCCCTATACCATGTCTACAGTTTCACAAAATCTCTCCCAAATCCATCAAAGAATTACAAAAGGTCATGAAAAGCATGCACTAGTAATTCCAACAGCTCTTGGTGCTGCAGTTACAGGCTTGTTTTAATACACATCAGATACAGGAAAAAGCTAAACCAAAATTTGAATGTTAAGCACAGATATAGTTATAGATAAGACACTGTACACTCTTCCTCAAAGTAGGCACCCTGGAAATTGTAAGTCTTATGATACAGGTGTGTAATTCAGAGAAATATTTGAGAAAAAATGGCTTTTTAAATTATTTTTAATCAGAGCAGATCTGCAATTAAAATCCAAACCCTTATTTTAATCATCTGTACTGCCAATGCCAATCTCAAAAAATCCCGGAAAGAGCTTTGGCATTAGCTCTTTTGAGTCACATTTCCCTCACAGGTAGTATGTAGCATCACTTAAGTGGAACAATACAGGAGTGAAGCAGAAACTAACTGATACCAGTAAATTCCTAGCTATGCAATTTCACTATTATATTCATTGTAATTACTTACTACATTAATTATTTATCTTCTTTCACATTTTAATTTGAAATTTATGTGTTGCCTTAAGTAAAACAACCTAGAAGTAATTATAATTAAATTTTATTTAAACCAAGAACAGAGAGTTTCTATCTAAAATTGGGATTTCTCACACTATTCTAAAGGTAGGCTAAGCGTAAAATATTTCTTTGAAACCTGAATTTCTGTTCTACTTTAGAAAAACAGTAGCAGGAGGGAAATGCATGAAGTCATCTTACTTTGTAAATAGCTGAAGGTTTTGTATACTTGGTTAATTCTTAAAAATATTTTATTGCTTCTTATACTTCATAATACAGAAAAAGAAACTCCATTAGCAAAATTAGAAAGGGAAAAGCAATGGTTTCTTTCATACAAATCATGCAGGAAATATGTTCATTAGAGCTGAACAAATGTTTCATGCTAAGAGTAGATTACCTCAGGCTGTACATGCATGGTTCTGGTGGATTAAAAAAAAGTAAAATAATAAAATTCACAAGTTAGTTTTAAGTTAAATTTTATAATCAGGAAATATCAGTCTCTGGAGTAATATATATGGTTCAAAAATGGGTTTTATAATGGCAGTCTCCTCATCAATTTTTTTAAGCTTTTCCTTTTAATAGCAGTGCCTTTTGGAACTATTATAGTTTGAATTATGTTAAAATAGTTCCATTATAAACTGCAGTATGGATTTACAAAAAAGTAGATCAAATCCAACTAATGATAACTTTCTTTGATAAGGCAGCCGATTGGTTAGGCACAGAAAATGCAAATGCTACCCGTGTAGACATTAGTAAAGTGTTTGATATTATCCCGTATGGGAAACTACTAGTTAACCTGGGAAAACTTATTGAAACTTTTCAAGGAGTAAAGAAATGCCTGATAGTAACAGTAATTGTCTGAAAAAAAGACATTTTGGAGGCTAGAAGAAGGTAGTTACACTCAAAGGTGGTCTTGCTTACTGTTTGAAAAAACGACTTGGGAATAGAAGGTATTTTAAGACAATGGTGTAAAACAAAATTCTAGACCTTGTAAACTGCAGTCTAAAAAAGGAGGAATATAATTATATACAGTGCAAGTTTAAGTACTTGTACACAACTAAGGACTTCAATAATAGGTACCTGGAAACAAAGAAGAGAGGCCTGAGCATTCTACGTAATCAAAAGACAGCTATAAACATCAAAAGGAAATATAGCTGTGCCAAAGATAAAAGTAAGAGATGTTTCCAACAAAAAAACCAGGAGGGTGTAAGTATACTGTGTATAAATCTCTCACCCCCTATTCAGAAAAAGATGCATTCAGCTTGGAAGATGAGCAGAAAATGGAGAGCCCTTATTGCAGAACAAGGACAACTCTAAACCTTTTCTATCTGAGAAAATTACGTGAAGCAAAGCATCACAGTACAGAGATAATAATTTCAGTAGTTGCATTAATACATCCAGATTGAGACCTGCCTTTCCCTGTACAATAAAAAAATCAAGATATATGAACTATAAGAATCATTGACCCATATTTATTTTCCCTGCCTTTCAGTAGGAATCTTATTGACCTCTAGAAACACATTTCAGTTTTGATGTTTCTGGTGCTTGTACATTTTTTCTTTTCTGTGTAACTTGTTATAGAGTCATAGAAAGTCATAGAGTCAACTAGCTTGGAAAAAAACTTTAAGACCAAGTTCAAGCATTGTTAAAGTTCCTATGAAAAGTAGTCTGTGTAAATTCAGTTTGTTATCTTCACAAAAGCAAATCTCACCCTAAATGAGCATATTAATTCAGTGTACCTTAACCTTTCCATGTTTATTCATCTATAATAATATATTCCTTAAAGACTTCCTGTGATGTTTCCTGTATTTAGGGAATACAAATTAAAACCAAACACAAACCAAAATACAAACCACACTTTTCAAAACCTATAAGTATTTTTATAAAGTTGCTTGATAGCATTCACGAAACACAAGCGTGGGGAATGCTGCACATACTAACCGCTAGACAGGGGTCTATAAAAAGCCTGTAAGCTCACTCAGTAAATGACTTTGGTTGCACCACAACTGGAGTCTGTGCCTTAGTTGCCACACACAAGATTTAATCAATGATAATTATGTATTTTAAAACTAGTATGTGGTCTGTAACAGTAAAAGATGAGATTTTCTTATTTTACCTAAGGTATTTCTATTTATTTAAATTTATGTTTAATTCTCATTGTTACATATCTTAGTACCCTGCTCAGTTTCATGTTTCATCTTCTTCCTAGCATTTATTATTACTACTAGATCACTTTCTTAATTTTTATTCTATTTCTGCTCCATCAAGCACATACTGCTATAATTTAATTGTTCAGCACAATTGTTCAAGTGCTTCACTTTATATTTTGAGATACTGAATTCCATTTAGATCTCATTTTCTCACTTTTTCAATCAATTGATAACAGCCTGAAATTTATTGACTTCTTCAGTTGTATCAATAGTATTTTCTGTTTAGTACTGTCAGCAAATTGTAAATGCCAAGCAAAATCTTGCTTTTACTATAGAAAGATATACATCAATTTAGTCTCACTATTGAATTGAGATTGGATGATGCCAATGCATTAGTTCTACTTTTGTCTTGACACAATAAACTGAAGTCTTCTCTTCTTCTGTCTCAATAAAGTCCTAAAACCTTGATAAATATTTTTCCTGATTTTTATAATAAAACTCAGAAAAATCAATGTACATACTCTCAAGCTGTATATGAACTTCTTAGGGAATTCCATTTTGTACCATGCGCTCTTTGCCCTCTATATCAGTATCAAACGATTCTGCTTTGTAATACACTCTAACGTTTTCCCTTCTATTTATGGTTAAAAAATAAAATAATGGTCATAAGAAAGGCAAAGACAAAATGCAAAATAAGAAAAAGATGTTTTACTTGTCTCAGCAAAATATAACCAAGAGACAGTCTGCTTCTTCTGCAACTCCAACAACAACCAGGTAGGGTCTTCCATGCCCACTTAGAAAAAAGGCTCTACAAACACATATTCAAGCTGCCTTCTACACAAACTAGCTCTTTGAGACCTCTTTACATAAAATTATTCCTGGAATGCGAGTTTTGGCTACTGAAGCCTTGATCCAGTAATTTGAATCTGTGAATGATTTTCAGAGAAACCTGTTTGACAATAACATTATTTTCATCACAGTTCAATTCATAATACTAGCATGTATTGATTTCACAATTATTTTCCCTATTTGCCTTCTGCATATACAGCTGAAACTCAAGAAGAGTGTGTATCAACTACAAATGCCAATGACACTTAATAGCTGTGCTCATTTCAAAGCTGCAAAATCGATCACCTTCAGGGATCTCCTCCTTCTTCATCTCTTTGTCACTTCTGGTATTCAAGAGTTATGGAAAATGGACCACTGATAGCAGAGCTCAGCCTAGGACAAGCTAGTGTACAAAAAAATGCCAATGCTGTTGTTCAGCTAGAAAGTAGATTTAAGGCTAGATTCGGCTATTGCTATTTTTTCTTGAATGTTTTCTTCAGAGGAATATTCAAACCTTCTTTCAAATATGGCATTTCAGCTCTTAACTGTTCAGTAGAGCCCATTACCCACGATGCTGTAATTTACCAATACACTGTTAATCCAGTGCAATGACTTTTTAAAAGACATATTTTATTGTTATCAAGGAGAACAAAATGCTAAAAATAAAACCAAACAGAGGACATGTAGGGCTAAATGCTAATGTGATTTTTCAGAAAACTTTTTCAAAGATATTTGCTTTTCATCACAGTCATAAGGAGGGTATAATTGTCATATTAATCTTTCTTATGGCAAACAGTGCATCTCTTTCTATTTCCAAAGGTGACAGAAAGCCTGCCGTCCATCTAAACAGTGTAGTTTCATGAGTGTGCACATGCAACATGATAGTAGAAAGATGAATATAAATATCTTGCGTATCTTAAATGTAAAATAAAAAAAAACCACATTTGCTTCCAGGTTAAGCTTTTTCTTTTTTCTTTTTTCTTTTTTTTTTTTTTTTAATAGTTCCATTGTCTCACATTCCTTCTGGTAAAACTTCATCATTCAATATAACTTCATCATTTATTCAGTAACCCAGGCGTCTCCAATGCATTAATTGTGTAGACTGTAACCTAACAGACAGCCCTTCTTTTGTGAATATAATATTCCTGGCACATGCTGTAATTATCTAGCTTCTAAATAAGAAAGAAGGAAGACCTGAAAGCAGAATCAATTGATTAATGTAAAAATTAAACACCACATTTAAATGAATACCTGTTATCACCACTACCCATTGCTATGTAAGGAGCTGTGCTGTCTCCACATTTGGAAGTTTTATGAAAGATTTTGTTTAAAATTTTTAAAGGCATACACAAAATGTTCCCATTTCAAAACACATCACCAATAGTAATTAATTCAGAATCCCAAGACACAGATGAGCAGCTCCTACTGCTTATCTTCTGGTTGTTCTAGCCTTAATGTACACCTAACATGGACTGGTATCATTCTTAGCTGACAAGTAGCAGACTATGCATCAATTTTACAGTGTGGGAGACAATGAGAGAACATTTTCTGAGATTAACAGACTATGTCTTTTCCTAAAGTAAATTAGGCAAAGTAGGGCTTTTGTTTAACAAATTAGGCTTCCAATATCATGCTAACAGAGAACATAGGGGAAAAAAAATTAGGAGGCAAGGCAATGAAGTTAAGCTGATTTAATCAAGATCAGAAGCTGATCTTAGATCTTGAAATTAACTTCTTTCAATGAAAATGGTCTGCAAACTAGCAATGCACTATGGCACAGTGAATCCTTCATTTCTTAAAGTGTAGTGCAAAGTTTCCTTTTGTTCAAACCCTTGTATGTATTCCAAATGCAGGAGGACTATTTCTGAAAGAAGAGGCATTTACTCCTTTGTAATACTGTTCCCATACTCCTTTCATATGAAGTTATACTTTTGATTTTAATAAATCCATTTCCTTGTGTAGGAAACAAATTCTCTCTGTGGTATTACAGCTAAAGAGGTGCATCATCTATATAACAGGGTTAAATAATTTATTCACTATTGCAGTATATATTAAAAAGTGGTTGTTGCTTCCTCTTCCAACTTCAGAAGGAACGCAGTCATGCTTTGATGCATCAGTTTAGCTATTTAATGAGAAGCAGAATATATACTTTTCTCCTTTTTTTCATTCTGTCTATATGTCCAAGATTACTCACGTTGTTTACTGAAACTGTATTAAGGGTAAGCAACGTTAGTTTTCTCATTATGCTTTTCTTATGACAGCCATGGAAAGACTCAGTATAATCTCATCACCTTGCATTCCTCAGACTACTAAAAGCTCTGGCATAGATTTCTCTTGGCCTATCGAGTATTAATTTAAACCACTGCACTGATGTGCAAAGTTTAGGTGTCTCCTTTTAAGGAGGACTAAATGCGCTTTTGAATGCAAGAAAATACTTATATTGAAATTAGATCTTTCATAGAAAAGTTGAATTCCTGACTGAGACTACTGGGAAACAGTAAGTACTGTGTATAGTAGGAGCAGTGGGGAGAGAACAGCAGCAATAGCAAAGGAGTCTGTAGAGGGGTGTGGAGCAATGACTGCACATGAGTAGCTGGCACAGGGTCAGGCAGAGGACTCATGAAATTCAACATTCTGGCTACAAGCAGATACCCAGAGAAAGTAGGAACAGCAACATATGGTACTTCCTAAGTATCAACATCCAAATTCACATGTTTAAATAAGGAAAATTATGACTAATGAGGCCGTAAGTCTTTAATGGTTTATAAAAACAACACAGTCCAGGAATGTTTCTAACAAACTACTGAGTCAAGACACACTTTGTAAAAACCCAAAGTGTCATTTTCTGAAGCTCCTCACATTGTCATCACAATTGCCAGGGCTGAATGAAATCTGACAATATTGCAGTAGAGCAGCATCTTGGACTGCCAATTACAAAACTAGCAAACTTAAATCCTGATCATTAAATACATCAGTGAGGGTTTTCTAACAAGAGTCAAATTGACAACTGGGACCAAAGGTGAAAAAATAGGTACCCAAGCAACAGTTCTCTGATCTGAAAATTTATTTGGTTTTGGACACAGGATTAAGAAAGAATTGGAAAATTTCAAAGATGATGATTGGGAAAGTATCTGTGAGACTCTTCGAACAGAAATTGAAATTCTGCAAATGGTATGCCACTTTCATTATGCATTGTAAAGGTTTGATAGTTTCAGTTCAAGGTGTAATTTCAGATGATTAGCAGTGGGTTTAGATAAGCGGGATTTTATGCTATGTATGCAACCAAACATCCTTGCATTGCAGGTGCACTCCAATTCTCCTTTGGTTTCGCCTGTTATTTCCAAATGTTCAGGAATATCGTTTGACACAGAAAAGAATTTAAAAATACATTTTTAGCACAAGAAAGACTTATCTGGGGGACTAGTATTAATCATTACTTTCTTGAAAGCTGCAAAATACATGCATTTAGGAGCTAAATTAATCTGTATCTCCAGCTGTCAGTTAAATGGAAGATGGGAATATGGAGAAATAGGATGGTAATAGCATCCTTTTATGCAATATGTTATATTGTCCACTCACAAATTCTTTATATAAACTTTTTAAAGTGTGTTTTTTTCTCTAAAGGGCAATTCTAATGTCAAATTCTCGATTGTCAGTCTGTGTAAAAATAAAATTAGAAAAAAGTATTTTTAAGTAATTTTTTGAAGTAAAGTTGTTTTAAAGGTTCATTTCAGAACCCCTGATTGAGCTGTATGAAGACCCAGCTGCCACAGAATAACAGTCAGGGGAAATCTGTATTACTCACTGTAATGATCAGCTTCAAGATCCTGTTGGAGGAATGTAACTTACTTGTAGTTTATCCCTTAATTTTATCATGCTTGTGAAACTTCAGGAACAAAACCCCCTAAACAGCTCAATGTTTAAAAATGTCTCTGTAAAGAACACACTGAACTCATTAGAGCTCATTTTCTATAATCCAATTCTTTCTCTTTTCCAGAAGCTATCACAAAAAAAGCCTTCAGATAAGTGAACAATATGTGGCTTATGATATGGAGTGCCATGGAGGCTGGTCTTTGAGCATTTTATAACCATTTTACTTGGGCTCTGTCAGGTTTGTTTCTAATTGCCTGGCTGAACCACAGTTTGTTTCCTGCCTTTACTTTTCATTAAAATAAAATTATATTCATTTATAAGTGCTGGACCATGTGAATACATTCACTCACTCTGCTCAGCCTCAGTTCACTTTGTGGTCATTGTTTCATCACACCCAGCTCCGTATGCAAATAATTTTCAATCAGCTTCCCACCTTGGGGGTGGAATGCATAATTGCTCATCACTTGTTCTTCTACACCTAGAGCTCTCTAAGCTACAGAGGGTGTCTGTCACACGTAAATCTACCAAAGACATTTTATTAAGAAGGGAGGAATGAAATCATTTCATTCCACTTTTGGAAGCTGACCAAATTCTTTTTACGATGGAGAAAGATTTTTCCTCTTGGGACACAAGCTGCAGTTTGAAGTCTGGCAAAGTTTGATCTACAGCAGTGGTATCAAATAGAATTCTGATCCACTGGGTTAGCCAGGGTAATTCCAAGAGACTGGAATTATCGTTCTTAATAGCCAGAGCTGTTGGAACTGACATCCTCATAAGGGATTTTTTGTCTTTTCCCTAAGAGGGACCCTCTTAAGATGTGCTTTATTTTAAGCAGCTTAGACCCTCTGACTTGTATGGGACCATCTGACTATTAAAGTTAGGCAACCTACTAAAGGTAGACAACTACTGATTGTGGGTTTTGATCAAATCCAAGACATATTGCAAAATTATAGAGTTGCATATCAGTGTGTACAGACAGCTAAAGCAGTGCTGTTTCTGAGTTTAATTGCTGGAAACAGATATGAATTGGGGATTTGCTGAAATGGCTGAGTACAGCCTGATCATTTTATTCATTTAGGGGGGCTTGTTATATTTGCTTTTATTTACAAGAATCCTTCCATCTGTTTTGCAATGGTTTCATATTTACATTGTTGTTCCATCCACATAGATTAAATGCTCAGATATGACATGAAACAGAACCATGGGCTTATACCAGCATTCTACATAAACATTTTAGGTAAGTGGAATGAGCAATATCATCTGTCATGGTTTAACCCAGTTGGCAAATAACACACAGCTGCTCGTATGGAATACCCCTTTGGCTAGGTCAGGTGTTCTGTCTCTGCTCCCTCCTGACTTTTTGTGCCTCTCCTCACTGGCAGAGCATGAGAGACTGAAAAGTCCTTGATCAGAGTAAGTGCTACTGAGCAACAGCTAAAACATCAGCATTGTTCTCAGACTAAAGCCAAAACACAGCACTGTACCAGCTACTAGGGAGAAAATATACTCTATCCCAGCTGAAACCAGGACAGCATCCAATAACTATCAATTAATAATACAAATTAATGTCCCTGAGTTACCTAAAAAAGCATCATGTGAAAAGAAATATGGTAAGTTCTTCTCAGAGATACTTCAGATTTCTGGAACCAACTGCAACTTTATTTTTTGGGGGGAAGTTGTTTGTTTGTTAGGGGTTTGTTTTGTTTTTATTAGCCGTGAAGGTCTAAATTCTTGATTATTGTAGTAGGATTACAGCATAAATATAGCACAACTTGTAATAACTCAGATGGCTAAACCTCTCTGAATCAATATAACAACAAAACTAGAATAAAGCTCACCAAAGTAAGTGAAACAGAAATCAATACAAAGCCTATTGGGCTAAACAAATCCCTCAACAGCTCCGAAAAAAATATAATGCCAGGCTAAACTAGCTGTTGCTGGCTGAATGTAAATGTATTTTTGTACTCAGAGAAATTAGTATGTTTGTCACCAATGTCTTACGAAAAATGTAATTTGGAACAAACACAATATTTCTGTTTGGAGGACTCAAGCAGAAGTTTGCATTTTGTTTATTTTCTTTAAAATGCTCAAACCAGGGATGAGTACTCTTTCAAATAATGAGTGCAAAAGAGCCAAACCTTTTGTCATGTTTAATAAATATGTTACAGAACAGAACATGATCAAACTGCCCTTAAAATGCACAAAGAATTATTAATTTCACAGATGACATAATAAGATACTTTTAAAAGGATAAACTATATGTTATAGGCCTTGTTTATGAAAGTGTAACATAACCTCTGAGGCTAGAGGAAGTAGTTTTCTCTTTCTATAAGCAAAAATTATGAATTTGAACCATAGAAATTTTTGAAGCAGTTGGAGAGAAAGAGGAAGACAGCACAAGAAAAAAGTTGTTATTCTAGAAAAAGAAAGATGTGGGGAAAACAAGCCATGCTTCTGTATTGGACCTGGGAAGAGTTACTTTTTAGGATCAACAGATAAAAACTCCCTCATTTTTGGAGGGAGAAAGATAAATACTAAATATACCTGGTAAGGATTAAGATTTGACAAGAGCCAAGTCCTACAAACTTCACAGAAGACTTGATGAACTATAGTTTAATCTCAGGCTTACACACTAACACCCCAGCTTCTCTACTCTGACCACACACCTAAGACACAGCTGAGCGGATGGATTATTGGGTTTTTAATCACCAAATCACAGCTCCCAGCCATGCTTTGTAAAAGGCACTTCCAGTAGCAGCCTAATGCAAACTGATTACTGCAAAGGCAAATCCAAGATCCATTTAAAAAAACCTTAACAGCAAAATAATTAAACCAGGCCATGGATGCGAGAAGGCTTGAGAAAGTTTGACCTTGTCTGTTGAACCCTTAATCTACAAGATTATGGGGTTACAAATCAGCCTTAATGAGTTTGGAGGTACAGCAGGTCAAGTCAAGGTCAGGAGCCAAAGAAACTGGGAGATACACTATGCCAAAGTCACCGTCAGAGGCCTTGCAGAAGACCCAAGAACCTCCATACCCAACAAGCCAAGAGACAGAGCTCAGTGCCCAGCGAAGATATGGCTTAACTGTGTAACTAAGTCCCCCCATGACCTAATGTTGCTCACCCAGGTATGTACCTATTCTTGGAGGAAGGAACAGCTACAACTAGGAGGAAAAAAACAAAAAAATAATGCAAGATTTTGTTTCTTATGAAAAGGATTTAAGCTACCGCATTTTCATGTTTTTTATTTATTAACAGCCTATCCAAAGAGTACCAAGGAAACCACAATATCTGACCACAGACTAAAATTACAGTTAGCTAGTGCAGCAGTACCCACACAAATGATCTCTAATTGGTTGACATAAATATGATTGAATTGGTGATAGTGCCAAATTAACATTAGAAAAGGAAGAACAGCACCAGATGAAAATAGAAGTCACACTTAAAAAAACTACCTGAAACTGAATGGCAGACTGAATCAGTGAGAAAAAAAATCATGTGTGTGACACAGGGGGGCAAAAATACCAACTGAGGTCACATATGCTTGTTCAGCTGATCTAGTTTATGGGGTTCTCAGCCACAGAGGCAGCTGAGAGTCTGCAGCTGGTTGCCTACACTGAGCTTGACAGTTTGGCGGTTTGACTCATCTGAAAAATAATTAGAAACCAAGAGAAAGGAACAATTATTTTTAAAACCTGTAGCTGAATTACATGCATAGATCAGAAATGGGTAAGAAACATACCTGCATGGCCAACCCCTGCCACACAGGTGTAGTGGAAACTTGAGAGCACAGATTCTACAAGAGTGATAGCGAGGGACAACTAGAAAGAGAAGACATGTTCCAGCGCTGTTTCCCCGGTTAAGGATGCTATACCTGTCTGTAGCAGATCCTCCTTGTCCTTCAACAGGAAAAGGATTTGCCATTCACTACGGTTTTTTCTGCAGATTTAATCAAATGTAGAGTGCTATATCTTACTATATAATGGGTATTAAATATATTAGAATCTTGAAGAGATCTATATGTGCATGTGCTTGTTTGGGTGCTTTCTGTTCTAACTGATACCATAGCATCCAGTCAGAGTGAATTTGTATGAAACAATTGGTATCCCTCTGTATTGCCATGCTTGTCCAGGTTTAAACTCATACTCAGTACTGGAACTCAGGTGCAGAGTGAGCCGACTGGCTTACCACAGTCATCTTCAGTTTGATAGCAATTTGCCACATGAAAAAGGATTTTACCTCTGACTGAGCTGAAGTAATAAATAGGGAGCTTACTGTAAGAGAAAACAGCTCCAGGTGATTTCCATGGAAGAGATAACAGGTTTATTAGATTTGCTGCACACCCACTTCCAGGGATGACAGTGGAAATACACTGGGTAAAGAAGACTAGCAAAATAGTTAAGAGTCCTCTGCTCTGAAATAAAATGTGATCCTACAGCATGTTAACTGGGTAAAAGATCACTTTCAAAGTCTAACAACCTATGCCTTGCTTATCAATAGAGTATTTAAGTAGTAGCTCTGCTTCTTTTACTGATTGCAGCTGACATGTAGTGGTTATATATTCTAGTGATAGCCCAACCCTCCAAATTCCCATCCTTCTTGCTGTGTCTGCCAGGATTTGTCAGCCCCTTATTCAAAGTACTTTTGTAATTATTTTGTTGTTCATCTGGTGAATATTTTGGGCTGAATTTATCAAGTTTCTAGATACTTTTTGTGTATTATGAGTACCACACTGCTGTTAACAGCCCTTTGTGTAGCAAAGCATCTATACTCTGGGCTGAAAACCAATTATATTTAGTAATACCTTCATCTGCAGAAGGGCAGTTCTCACCTGGCTCACTGATAAACCTCCTAAAGCCCAAACTGTCAAAAACACTTACAGTTTGAGCTCCATGTACGGGAAATGCAGGCTTTGATTCTCTGAAGGGCCAAAGTTAAGGCTCATCCATACTTTCACAGTCATCTCCAGCCACCCTGCTGATACATGTAGGGTTTGAATTAGTTATCAACATGAGTGTCATCTGCAGAAAGCTTGTATTTTACTTATTTTTTTGACTGAAATGATATCAAAAAGTATACTACAATATCACTTTCAATTTTAAAACACTAGATGTGTTACACTAAACCATATACCTTTTGCATTTCTTCTAGCAGACCTATACAAGAATTCCCAGATACAAGATTCACCACTCATGTGCTTGCTCCCATTAAGCACAACTCTGTCAGTCTGAATAGCTGAGGAGCTTAAAAATGTCTTTGGAAATGTGAAATGGGATCCGATTCCTTTCTTCCCACTTAATGTCTTGAGTATTTAAAGACAACATCCACTTGCTTGGAACAAACAGCTTTAAAATGATCAATTTTATATGTAAATAATTTATTAAATAGATGAAGTGCCAGGAAAGAGTCTTTATAAATACACAGCATGTATCTTGGGTTTTATTGAAACAATAATTCCTGTTGCTATGTACTAATAAACTTCCAAGCAGTCTTGATGCTATATCCTAGTGAGAGAGGGGCCCATAGCTTTTATTTCACTTTAAATAGAGAATTGCTGTAATATATTTAACTAAATTTACTCTAGCAAGAAGACAACAAGGCAAAGCCAGCAATCAAACTATGGGTTGGAATGGTGTTCAATTCCATACTCTATGGAGCATTTGATATAATTTGGTGCTGATTAAGTTCCCTTAAACAACATCTCCGAACATTTAAGTGCATAAAGATAATTCAGATAATTATAAACTAAACAGTGAAGTGTATATTGTGTAAAATAAACAGAAAGAAAAAAAATTGATCCTGTCTAATATCAGAATTTTATGTCCCTTGGATTTTTCATATTATGGTTCATAAACTCCTTTTAGCCTTGATTAAAAAATTTGGATAAATCAGCCCATCACTCCAAGTAAGAGGATTTGTAAAGGGATGTTTCAGTGCCATCTAGTGGCTTTTTCATATTAATAAAAGATGTTTCCTCTTGTATGACAACTTTCATTTTATAATCATAATCTGAAAACACTTGTCACCACTGCTATATGCTTATTTTTTCCTCTGTTCTACACATAATCAAGTTGGACACATTACCATTAAAATATGTCTGTTGGCTGTGTCTAAGGACGTACCATTTCTGTGCAAAAATAGAATATCATGCAGTGTGGGGATATACTAAACTACATTAAGTACAAGGAGGAGGCATCATACTGTGAGGCTGAGACCAGTAATCTAGCCAGGCAACACCCCCCCCCCCCCCGCCATCTTTTGGAAAGGAACGCAACTTCAGTTTGAAGATTCCAAGAAGGGAGGTGCATCAGAGCTCTTCTGCTTTGGCATGCTAATCTTTGTCCAATTGATAGCTGAATGTGTTGGCTGTAGCTTCTCATCCTTGTTTTCTCTTATGCTTTCTTCTCTGAGATTAAAAAGCCTTTTAATACATGGTATATTCTCCTTGTATTAGTATTTTTGTGCTACAATCAAATTACCTTTCAGACTTCTTTGATAAGCTTAACAAATTGCATTCTTCCTGTCCTTCACAGTTAGGCACTTTTTCAGTGCTCAGATACTCTTTCTGGCTTTCTTCCTATGCTTTTTGTGTTACTTCCACTGTTAGAAACACTGATACCTGACTTACAAGCAATATTCTAGTACTGGCTTCATCAGTGATTATACAAACAAAATCGCCTTCCTACTCCTACGCACTGCCTTCCTGAATAGATTTACAAATTCTTGTTAATCCTTTTTACCTCGCACATCACATTAGAAGTTTGTGTTGACTCAGTTGCTCGAGATGATTTATAAGGACTTTTGAAAGTTGCTGTCTTCAAGGATACTGTCCTCCCCTCCTTACTTATAAATTGCATTTTTTTTCAGTCATACAGCTCTGCATGTGAATGTATTAAAATAGTAGCTAATTGCATGGGTTTGTTCTGCTTACTAAACTACCCGTGTTAGTCTGTGCAACATCAGCACCATCATCATCTGTCACGCTGTCATCCTCTGTGTCATCTGCATATTTTATCAACAGCAATTTTGCTTTTAAGTCCAGGTTATGCACAAATCTGCAGCATCACTTTGGTTTGAGCACTTTTCTTCAGAAAATGCAATTGTAAACAGCCTCACTGCATGATTATTTCTTACTGGCATTGTTTGTTGAAACCATCAGTCTTGGATTTTAATTCGTTGCTTATGGGCTGTATGTGCTGCAGTGCCACCTATTTTAAATGAACAGTAGCATAGTGTACTAGCCAAATACCTTCTGGAAGTTACAGCATATGATACCTACACAGCACGGTTACATCTTTAAACTCTCAAAGAGTTAAATCAGGCCTGTTTTCCATCAAATCATTCTGACTTCCATTAATTGTATTCCCAACCTTTAATTCTTTAGCACTGAAGCCCTTTACCCTTTCACCTGGAGCTCCTGTCAGGTTAACAGACCATTTAACCACAAGTCCTTTTCAAATACTGATAAGCTATTCACAGCTTTCCTGTTTCTACCATTTCCCCAGCACTCCAAAATTCACTTCAAAAGCTTGTTGGTATACGTGAAATACCTCTTTTCTTTATGGACATTCAGGTGTGAATGACTCAGATTTGATCATTTTAAAAAACCTTACCCCGACACCTGACTTCTTCCTGACTTTTTAATGAATTCAGTCAAACGAGATCATTAGCATGCTTCTTTCCAAACTCAAACCAGAAACAACATATTGAAGCTCTTTTCCCTTTCTGCATCATTCTAAATAGCTGTAATATTGATCTACCTGAGGGGTCCATTTGAAATGTGTATTTGGGAGCATTGCTCTATATCCTGAAGAAAAATTCACCTGCAGTTGTAAGACATCAGTCACAATCTTTCACTCCTCTAAAGTTCCTACGGGAAATCTATAGCCATACCTGCCTGCCATGGAGTCATGAAAGGAAAAGTTAAACCAGGATACTACATCATAGAAAGAGCCATTGCTGGTATGATGGTTAAGCTGTAACACAATATTTGATGATTATCTTAGAGTTTACTCTATCAGAAAAAATACATATAGCTTATAGTTATATACAATACTACACTTACAGTTATTAAATAAACTCATTTGCATTCTGCTTATATTTCCACACTTTCCAGTCTCACTAAATTCCAAGGAATTATCCATCAACTGCAAATTCAACCTTCTGAGTCTGTGCCCTAAGCTTCAAACGCTTTGCTTTTTGTGTAGGTAAGCTCCCTTTGCCCAAATCACAGTGGAATTCCAAATCAGTGGAACTTCTAAGTTATTTACGTGTTTATAGGAAGTTTGATCCTTCCGGTCTCTTTAGATCTGGTTATTTCAAATGAAAAGGATAGAGAAAAAGAAGAAGCCTGAAAAAAAAAGAATAGTTGCTTATTGAACTGAAATGTATTTAGTTCTGTCAGAGTTTAAACTAGCCCATAAACAGAACTAGGATTAATATATCTTTATATGACATAAGTATATAACCTTTATTTTTGAGCAAGGGCAAACGCATCTAGTATTAGAGAAAGTTCTGCTGCACACTAAGTTAGCTGTATATGTATCTTTTCCTTATTGACAGAGCATTAAAATAGGGATGGGGAATTAAAATACTAGTAGAAACTTGACTAACTTCTTTAAAAAGTATGATGACATCCTCTCATGATTCTGAAATCATTAATAGAGACAAAAGATTCTGATATTAAAAAAATGCCTAACCCCTTTGTAAATAGACAATGTTTTAACATATATTCATTATTACATACTTATACTAAGGACCAACATTGTATTTGACCTTTAGGAATTCTATATATATCATTTGAGGATATCCACTGGACATACCTTTTAAAAAAGGATTGTTTCATGATAGAAGAAGAATAGCCCCCCAAATAACTACACACTAGGAATTAACAACATGAGCGGTTTAATACATACTATTCTTTGTTAAGATCAGAATGCCGATACTTATAAGCTTAGAGATTTATTGTGCTTTGCATACCACAGCACATAAGATCAAGACAATCTACTCTCCTTTTCCACATCACACTTTAAATATTGACAGGGTGCTCATACAAACTATTCATATAAACCCACAGCTGCATAATTCAGCAGGAGTAGGTGTGTATTACTGTGCTAGAGGAATGATTACTATCTTACAATGACTATATACATGTGAGAAAATAAGCACATAAAGCATGGAAGTCAGTGTACTATTTACAGAGGGCTTAGAACAATGATGTTCTGTTTCTTCCATTAATATGGAATTATTACTACAGTCAATAAGTACATCAGCTGGATTATTCAGAGGAATTCAGTAATAATAAAGATACTATACTGTATAATGCTCTTGCATTGAAACATGAATAGCACTAGATGGTAGTATGAACTTGCTCCTCATGGGAAACTGTCTAGGGTTAATAGTAATAGTTTGTGATAATCATTAAGAAGTCTGCAGTGCTTTTTCCTTTAACCATACATACTTTACCTAAAAGAAGCTGAGTGTAATAGTAAATACTGAAAAGTGAAGATGTTTTTCAGAAATTAACTTCCAAAAAAGGAATTCAACTCAACCTTGTGTCATACTCATGCTTTTATATCCATAACCAAACACACATGATGTATCTTCATGTCTCCTCAATACTTACAAGCTATATACACAAGACCAAAATATATACGGGTTCTAATCCTTTCTTCCAGTTCTTAAATCCTTTTTTTCCTCCTTCAAAAATATTTTTTCATTTCAATTTTTGTTAATTGTCTCACTTATTTTAGGAATCTTTTCTTTTTCTGCTTGTTTGCCTTATTCACCTGTGTCCTCAGCACCAGAATTTATCCAGGCATCTTTCAGATACTCATGCTAAGAGACCTGCCAAAGTTGTCCACTAGAGAGCATCACCATCAAGTTCAGAAGAACATAACTAGGTTTTGAAAATGTGGATGGTCACCAAAATAGTTGAAATTTACCTCTCTGATGGTGGCTCAGTTCCAACACCCCATTGCAGCATTTCCCATTAGAGATTCAGCGACCTGAAGGTCTGCATACCATCCCAGATGCATAAAGGCAACTAGAACACACCACTAATACTCACTGCAAGTTTTATATAGGTAGGCACAGGTGTAATCGTCACACAAAAATTATCACCTATAGAATTAGAGCATTCCTATTTATTTATGCCACCTGAAAGCAAACTGATGCCTCACATCACAGACAGATTACATGCCATCACACAAGAGCATTTTGGTCACATGCAGGAAGCACTGCTGTAGGATGAGGGGAGAACAAGCGATGTTCCTATAGTAAGACTACAGTTACCCTGACAAGAGATGAGTGCATTGTTATCATACTTACACATGAACTGAAGCAGAGGAATGTTTTGCGTATGATGTGTAGGAAGGCGAGAGGTGATAAGAGCAGACACTGAGCTCAAGTTCTAGGACTAGGAGTGGCTTAGTAGGAGGCATGTGCACCATAGGGAAGGTGAACAAACAGATCAAAGCTGGTGGTGTTGGCTCAGCAGTGACAATGTTGTGAAACTGAGAAAACGCTGTGTTAGTTCACTTCCCTTAACCAGCTGCAAAGGAAAATCATCAATGGAAAAAAATCCCTGCAGGCTCTCACTGGAGGATATTTATGAGTATCAGCTGTTACCCATCTCTCTGTCACTTTGAAGTGTAAACCGTAACTCTGGCTCCTGGCTGTAACTATACCAGAACCAATGAAAAGAAACACTCATCCAATCAGTATGAATTCTTATTAATTTTATAAAACAAAATAACACAAATAAATAATATTCATTAATAAAAAAATACTGCAGGAGGACGGATCCTTCTCAAGTTTCCAGGGAAACTACCTCCACCAATGGGTTAGTGAAAATCCTTTTAACGCAGTTGTCTCCAACCCTATCTTCAATATAATTGTTTAAACCAAATGGTTCATTCTAATGCTTCACAGGAAACACTCAAGCAAATATGATAAAAGAAATCAGACATATTTGAAGATCATATTACTCTGGGGCTTATTTATTCCTGTTGAACTGAATACACATAAATAGACCTTTTCACACCCTTTAAGGATTCAAATAATGTAAATTGTAATTCTCTACCTCACAGAAGATATTAGTATATGATACCTCTATGGATACACTCATATGCCACTCCAAAGATCTCAAATGTACTGATACACGCTTGAACTGAACTCTAATAACAACATGCAACAACCATTTGTGGATATATGCTTGCCAGCAAATGCTGCCAGCCACTTGCCATTTTAAACATGGTGCTCCAGTAGAATGTGAACTCCATTCCAGTAGAATGTGAACTCCATTGAACAGCACTGTTTTGTTTTCAAAAAGCATGTGCTTCACTATGAGAAAGGGAGTTTCCAGGGATTTTTTCCTTTTCTTCTTTTTTGAGCAAGTTAACACTGTTTCTCACTGAATTTCTGCAGGGAAAGATTTAAAATACAGTCAGGCTGAGCAGGAAAGTGCAGCTTATTTAATTTAAGGCTTAATTCCAATTCTCAAAAAACATCAAGCAGCTCTAACTTCTCATATGTAAGAATACAGGTAAACCAGAATAAATTTCACAGATGAAATGTCACGAAACAGCAAAGATGAAGAGGCAAAAATAGTAGATCAATAGTTCCTTTGTCTAAGAGGCACTGCAGCATACACCTAGGGAATCCCATTAAATGCTGACAGCTAATGGGGTAGGCAACAATGACTGCTGTCAACTGCCTCATACTTGGTTTATCAATGTCAGTCTCTGCTTCCTCCATCCCTCCTGTTTATCTATCTCAGCTGCTAGCTGCATCAGGATCAAGATCTTTACCTTTCAGGTACTGCCGTGATGCAAGTAACTGGATGATGGAAATGACGCTATAAAAAGGAGCTAAAATGTGCGTGCTGAATCGCCCACAGTTTCATGACCCTCTGTGTGAACATCCAAGCTTTATTCTCCTGCATAGAATACATGCAGGTGGTTGTTGATCCTGTCCTGGGTAATAAAGTTCTTGCTGTGTGGAGGTGTCTCTACAACTGTAATCATATTTATTAGTTTCATAGGAAACTCCAAGCACATTTCAAGACCCAGCCATCAAGTTCAATTCACAAGAGTGTCTTGCTGTGATTAATACATGCTTGTTATATTTTGTTATCATTTCTAAACCCTCATTAAGTGTTTCAGTACTCCAGGCCCTTAGATACTGTTTAGAAATTAATAGCCGATAATAAAAACTACATGCAAATTACTTGTAAGGTGACATTTTAAAGTATTTTCCCTTTAGGCAGCTAAACTCTTGCTCTAATTTAGGAAGATTATCTGCAAGTATCATGGTACTTGTGCAAGGCCTGGCATTTTGGACTCCTGTTTCAAGCAACGCTTCCTAGGAACATCAGTAATGCAAATTGATAATAAAAGTAGGGTATATTCTCCGTGCTACCATTTTATAGGCTTAATTTTTCCTTCCCTAAAACATCATTTGGCAAAAGCATCTGATTCAACTATCTAATTCCCTCTTATCTGAACACAAAAATTAGGAGGACAAGTTTGCACTACACTGAAGCAAGAGCATTTTCAAGTGATCTACTATACAATCAAAAATACAACCAGAAAAGTGATGTTCCTAGTAATTTACTTTCAATTGTGCTGATAAAATGCCTGCACAATCAGTCTAATGAGATTAACTAATGAGGCAAGCTAATAATTAATTCATTGTTTAGAGGCTATACTATTTTAAGGCAATAATGAACTAGTGGTGCTGCTCAGGGATGCAAGAGAAGCTGTTTCTTTTCCCTCAATTTAAAGACTGGGGCAGCTCCACCATAGAGCTCTCTTCCCAGCTGACTGCTACATGAAGAAGGGTGGTGCATGTTGGGTCTCGCCCCCATATGTAATGAGAACATTGCCAGAGCACAGACCCTGGCCTGAGAACCAGAAAGCATTCCTTTCTGGGGCTGATAATCTAGATGAACCATCACATATAATTAGGGATCAAAGTGTCTTTGCAAATCAATTGAAACTATGGGTAGAGATGCTGGTATTCACACATCAACCTAGCTAATTTTGGAAGGATACCTCAGCTGTTTAGGGAGCCCTTTAATAAAATGAGAACCTGATACAGTTCACAAAATAATCATATTATGAGATCTATTATCCTCCTTTATCAATTCTCCAGATGTATATATTGCATCAGGTTGAGGCATATGACTGTGTACAGCACAGACAGGTAGAACCTGGGGCTCGTTCCCTCTGCTGTTTCAGTAACCTGGACCATTTCTCCTCTGCAGTTGATTATTGTTAATATCTTTATGGCAAGGCAGGTGGAGTATTTCATTAATGAAAGAAATCAGTTTATTTTATAATGGAGTACCAAACATGCCATGATTTTTTAGGCCATTCTGAACAGCAGTCTTGCATGTGCTCCTCATAGACTGGGAGAGCTGGAATTGCTTCTCATCGGGTCCCAGAGCTCCCTGTAATCAGCATTTATATAATGGAGAAAAGGATTGTGTAAATCTTGAAAGCACATACCTAACTCTCAGTATGTGGATTCTGTAGCTGTCTGAAGACAATTCTTTTTATCACTTCAATGACTTAATTTCAATGGCATCAAAATTACTCTCAGTAAATATCTCATTCACGTGTCATACAGATTCATATACACGGAGTTCGGTAAACATGTTAAAAGGCACACGTGTACATAGTGCATAAGAAATAATAATTTAGATTATTAAATTTCAGGAGTTTGTAAAGTATTACTGCAGGTTATGAGAAAAGTTTCAGTGATTAAATCCTACTGGGATAAAGGGTGCTGCAGAGAAACTTTATAAAGGCAAAACCAAGAACTCCTGAAGTGCCGTTTCCACTATACTTAAGATTTCATGCTAGTGAATGCACTCCCAGTTATTATTGCAAGAGTGTTATACTAAAGAGGCTAAAAAGGCCGTTAACCTCTATTTTGTTTTGTAAATCGCAAATGAAAAAAGGAAAAGTATTAGCTTACCCCACCAGGAAAATTTTGCATTTTATAGCAAAGAGAGAATTATTACTTTAAGAAGTGGCAGCAGTTAGATGAAGGCCATGGAAAACAATCCTTTTGAAGAGTGTTTTCAAAGCTAGCATGAAGTCTTTCAGAGAAACAAAATAGCTGGTTTCCCCAGAACCCATGAAACTGCCAGATGAGGATGGCCTTTGATTTCTTGGCTAAATGCTCCAACTTATCAAGCCAAGCTCTGACATCAGTGCAATCACTGGGGCTTGGACTTCAGCAGCCGGAAGGTCTGTCTGGAGACCCCTTACTTTTTATCACATATGATGCAAGCTCTGACTGTTGTTCATATTACCAGCCCTGAGGACCTTAAAAACCACTGGCTTCCAAGCTTAACTTGCCTGGCTGATGGCACGTTCTCATCCAGATGAGTGCTCAAGGCTCCCCTTTGCCTGGACACAGAATCCATCTAGCATATCTATATTGCCTATGAATAATAGAGTGTTCTGAGACCATGTGCCTGGCACACAGTGAAACACTGCAGCTGAGCAAGATAAAGTAGCTGGTCCCAGTGGTGGCAGGGATCCTGATGGAGCTGGCAAAGGCTGTAGTAAACTCCTAAGTTACCAGCGCTGATCCTGAGCGCAGCCCAGGCTTCATTTGGCTCTCACCTCTTGTAACTGTTCATAATTCTAGCTTTGATTCATTAGATGTTTCACATTAGTCTCAGCCAACCTAAACTGGCTGTAGTCTGGCTGGTAGTAACAGAAAGCAGATAATGGTTGTTTAAAATGTTTATATATGTTATAACTAACATTGCAAAAGACAAGAATAATCAGTGCTGCCTCCTTTGCATATACCACCATTGCTCAAATCAGTCCATGGTTAACGTGCTCATAGCAGAGCTTCAGCATCCTCTCTCCCAGAGAGGAGACAAGGATGTACACACACTGCAGTGCACATCTAATGTGCTCCAACACATCTGGGAAGCAAGTACCTGCTCTGCACACAAACTGTCTGTCCACTGCATCCAAAATGTGTCCAGTCATGAGACTGGGGAGTACTAGTAGCCTAGAAGCCCTTATTTGCCACTGGAGGACTTTAACCTTCTGTTCCATAGTTGTTAAAACGCAGTTTAGAAGAATGCCTAGATAGCCATTTCTTTCCATAAGGCTTAACCATTAAATAAACCCCAAACAGGCACAGCTCCAAGGCTGCTTGCTGCAATCTTCTGCAAGTGATGTGTCCACCACTCAACTGGTTTTCAGAAGCATGAAGCTCACGCAGAAACCAATCTGAAAGCTTTTCACTCTCCAGTTCATCACACTTAGCATTTAGTTCCAGTCCAATAACAGATCACTGGAATATACTGAGATCTAACATCTTTTTCAGACATTTAAACGCACCTCAAATACAACCCACAACTATATACACCCTGAAATCAACACTGCAATGCTGGCTTCTGCCCTCGCTTATTGAAAACAATGGCAATAACTTCACTAACTTCAAAAGAAGCCGTGTTGAACTCACGTTATGAAACACTCCAGTTAAACTTATTAGGTCTAATCGGTGTGGTAATGCCTTTATACATTACATGCTGTGCCAATTGCAACATCCCACTCCCACATTCCTTGGGTTTAAAATAACTTTGGGCTTTGCAACTCTGCCTCGTAACTCTCAGTTGGGGTAGCTCTTTAAAGAGTTTTCCCTGTTCCTTGTGAGTGTTTTCTTCACAATTTTCCAAAATAATCTGTGATTTCCTAACTTCAAAGCCAAAAGGCTTAAAATTGAAAAGGAGATGCTCAGTTTTTCTGAAGTCACATTGAACACGATGCTGGTTTAGCTGCAAAAGAAATGAATGCAATCCTGTGGCTTTTTTTGTTACTTCATGTACAGAAAGATGCTTTTCTTCATAGGCTACACTGCACTGGCTGGCCGATCTCAAATGAGTGTTGAGAGACCTTCCAAAAACAGCACAGGGCAGAGGTAGCGCTTCATTAAAACCTGATTTAATACCAATAGCGGCCCACAGATCATTAAAATTCTGATAGCACTTCAAAGGATACTAAAAAACCAAACTGACCAAAGAAACAGCAACATTCAAAAGCAAAATAAAGCAGCCTTCCTGTTCACAGGCAGTCTTGTTTCACAAACAAATGTGATACAAGGTTATTATCTGCGTAAGTCATCCACAAGGAGTGGAAAAGCTGGTGAGAGACACCAAGCAGACCTTGGGAGCCATCTGTGTGCTGCTTCTCCTTCTGCCAGCCCCTTCCATGGGTCCTTTTGAGGAAGGAATCTATAGATCATCATGTGCCTTTGCACAGCTCCAAATTGAAACCTCCTCTCCAGACAAGACACAAACCAGGGACAAGCACAAACCTGTGATAAGGCTGCCAATGCAGAGGATACTACAGAAACAATAAGCAGCTTTATTAAACCATTACTGTTCTTGCTGCACCACAAGTAGTTAAGAACCTGATGACAGTGACACGAACATAACAACACCTTGACATAAACTTCCTGTACTTGACTGAAGTTAAAGGAAATACAGTGGAACAAAACCAGCACTTGCAAAATAACAACCAAACCCATATAAACCAGGCCATGGACACATTGAAAGCCCAGTATGAAATCACTTAATTATTTTATTAGGTGTTTCTATGTAATGACAGCTAACAGCTTGTAGGAATTAAATTCATTCTATTGACTTTATCATACATTTTTTAACATGGAACATTCTGCTTTGACAATTAATAGTCATTTAACAGTTTGATAAAAATGAGATATAAGGATATTAAAACCTGATTAAGACTGAAATACAGAGGAAATATGGTGAGGGACTAGAATAGGTAGAATTTCTATGCCTCTATCTTTAGTCTTACCTTTCAGAAATAAACACATAAAATGCTTTTATCTTCATATAGAAATCATTCAGCCATCCCAGAAGCCGATGTTAGCTTGTTTAATATAAACCATCTTAGAATCATAGAATCATAGAATAGTTAGGGTTGGAAAGGACCTCAAGATCATCCAGTTCCAACTCCCCTGCCATGGGCAGGGACACCTCACACTAAACCATGCCACACAAGGCTCTGTCCAACCTGGCTTTGAACACCGCCAGGGATGGAGCACTCACAACTTCCCTGGGCAACCGATTCCAGTGTCTTACCACCCTAACAGGAAAGAACTTCCTCCTTATATCCAATCTAAACTTCCCCTGTTTAAGTTTTAACCCGTTACCCCTTGTCCTGTCACTACAGTCCCTGACGAAGAGTCCCTCCCCAGCATCCCTATAGGCCCACTTCAGATACTGGAAGGCTGCTATGAGGTCTCCACGCAGCCTTCTCTTCCCCGGGCTGAACAGCCCCAACTTCCTCAGCCTATCGTCATACAGGAGGTGCTCCAGTCTTCTTTAATTTCAGACAGAAACAGCAACTAGGAAAAGATAGAAATACAGTGCTTCTGGAGGCATGACACTTTAGTAATGATGCTACCAGACAGGGATTTGCCCCAGTTGTCTCAGAAAGGATGGCTTCCTATTTTGCTAATAACCACCAGCTATATAAAATCAAAGGCCTTCAGATAAAGCTTCTATTCCACCACTCCACATAATCTTTAAACCATATAACAAAATTAATCATGATCAATTACAATACATTTATCACAGCCTTCTATGGGACAGTGGAAAACAGCTAGGATTAGAATCTTTATTACATGCTTTTCCATTAATCTGTGAAATCCATTTTAAATGGTATAGAATTGTCTTTTCTTAAAATAACTTATAACTTTTCCAAAGTACAAAACAAATAATTTCATACTAGATAGCTGATGAGAGAAAGAAATGGCAATTGGTTAGGAAAAAATCAAAAGCTTTCCAAAGCTTTACTTCATTCTTTCTGTTTTTGCACTGTACTTAACTAATGTAGGTCAATGCACATAGTGTCCATAGGCCTTAAAATACCTTGCTGGAGGAGATTTAAAATTTTCTGTTTATCTCACATTCTTAATTTCTTTGTTTTGTACTTCTAAATCCAGAATATGCACCAAGCACATGATTGTTTTATCACAGGGACGATGGAAAGCTAACTGCCTTGGAATTGACACAAACTAAGTCATACCAGTAGGGATAAACTGATTTTGTTTATTAAGACACAAAGGGGGGTTGGAACTGGATGATCTTTAAGGTCCCTTCCAACCCAAACCATTCTATGATTCGGTGATCCTTTGTGAAGTTAATTCCTCTCCCAACTTAGGAATGTTAGTAAGTGTTATAGTTAACCAGAGGGAACTAAGCCTGGAATAAAGGATGGCTAATTACACAAGCACATCCTTGAAAATACACACTGCTATGAGGAGAGCAGACAGAAGTCAATATTCCCAATAATTTATTCACTTTGTTTTAATTTCTGGTACAAAACCTAGTCAGGAGCTAGGTCTAGTCACAGACCAAATCTCATGGTATCTCCAGACACACCTCACAAAGTACAAAACAAAAACGTGGTCTTGTATGGGAGTTATGAATAAGTCACGCAACAGTTGTTAATTCAAATGGTATTAAAATACAAAGCGAGTGGAACTTAGCATTGGTGGTCTCTCTTTATCCAAGAAGTTTTTATTCTACGAGTAATCCCACTGAGATTGGCATCAACAAGACTATTAGAAGCTGGATCATAATGAAGGAAGAGCGGATAACAGGAACAATAACCTCTTCATATCTATTTCAGTAGCCAAGTAGGCTGAAAGAATACAAAAATACTTGCTGGTATTTAAGGGTTATTATTCAACAGTTTTACTTCCCTAGGGAGGGTCTTACAACTCTTGTGTTGGAAAGGTGACCATTACATCACCGTTACCATTTATAATAAATATTATTCATACACGACCCAAAACTGAATCACATACCCGACAATATACATAGGTAGGTAGGTATGTAGACAGGTAGGTCCTTGTCCAGAAAGATTACTCTCCAGGTATAGATATGACAAGTGGTGCAATTACAATTAAAGGATAAAAAATGCAGATAAAAAGGGAAAAACACCCCAACCAGCATAAACAACCCTACACAATAACTTACATAAATTATACCTATTAGTCTTATTTTTTTATCATATTATATGCACTGTACCTCATCACCTAAATTCCTCTCTTACAGACATTGCTATGGAAAGTAGCTTTTAGGAGACACTGCACAAAGCTGTGTTTGAGCTGCAGAAAGAACCTTCTTCCATCTTCAGCCACTTCAACCCTCAAGAAAACACACACTCATTGAGGAAACTTTTGGACAGAAGGAATTTTCCTCACTGATTTAGTAATGATGGGCAAAAGATTAATGTTCATCTGCTCCAGCTGCATGCATTAAGCAGTTATTTTCCCACCTCCTCTGAAATGTAAGATTTAAACAGGAGTCAGCCCAGGAAAGAGATGGAGGTGTGAATGTGATCTATAAAATGCAAAGGGTCACTGAGAAGGCAAATACAAAGTGACTGGTTCATTTTCTCCTACACTAGTAAGAGGAAGCATGAAAGGAAGCCAGCAGTTGCACACCTCCAGACAAACAAAAAGAGATGATTCTTCTCACAGTTGCATAATTGCAAGATGTTTAATAAAGGATGCTGGGTGTGCTAGAAATGTGCCTGAGTTCAGCACCTGCACGGACAAGCTTATGGAAGAGAAATGCTCAGGAACTTCTGAGGGATGGAAAGTCAGCACTTTGTGGCTTGCTGCTTACTTTATGGGTCCCAAATAGTACCGAAGTACTTAACCCCATTAAAGTGAGAAGTTTTCTAGAAGCCAACACAGAAGTGCTGACATCTCCCAATGTTGCTGAGCTGTGAGCTTTCCTGGTATTAGTAAACTAGCATAGAAAACTGATTTCATGCTTATCTGCTGGAGTAAATCCTCTGACTAATTTGTTACAAATACGAAGATGCCCTGCTCTCTCAGTAACCTTGTCTTACACGCTGAAGGAGAGCTGCAGTGCCTCGCTGACTGCTGAAAGGCAGCATGAACACCACTAAATAATCATTTCACATGTGCTGGGAAAAGCCTAGAGAAGTTAAGCTCCAGTTGATGCTCAATACTAGCTGGAATGATGATTTATAATATTGCCTAGTACACATTTGCATCTAGGAAGCAAGACGATGCTCCCATCATAAGTAAACTAAAAAGCCCTTAAATATGTATCATTCTGATTTTAACTTTGCAACATCATTGAATATTATAAGTAATCTGATATCTTCACCATAAGGCTGCTATTGAAAGTTCATCTTGCAGCAGAGGGTTGAAGTGTGGTTTGGGATTATAATACCAGGTACCAGATAAGCTTCTAAATGCAATGGGTAATTCTGATTTCTTGAGCTCCCCAGGGATCATATATGCTAAAATGCTCAAAATAGGTAAAATCCATGGATTCAAATTAACAACAATAATTTATTAAATCTACTAGATTAATTTAAAAGTTTGAGTGACCTGTTTCTGCAGGTCAGGAAAAAGAAGTCAATGACCTGACTTCTCCTGAAGTGGGAAGAAATGGTGAGGATAGACTGAAGTGAGGGTTTGGTCCAATATTATAAATAACAAGAAGGAAGTAGATCAGAAGGAGATTAGGAACTGATTTTCTGTGAGGCCCTTAAATTCTAATGAATCAGCCTTTCATAATGTGTCTATAAATTCTTAGAGATATAAATACCAAATATCAGCTCCCTTTGAATATGACACTACATCACAGATCTAAGCACCAGATCACCAGATCCAAGTATACCATACACTGTAGCATCACAGTTCTGAGCACCAATGAACTATCACTATATCCAGTTTTGGCCAGTATGACCCAGGATAACTGGGAAGCAGATTTCTTTTTGTGTGCTTCTTTTAACCATTTAATGGACCAGTTTGCACCCTAACAACAGTCTTTCATTATGTGAGCAGAAGATAACTCAGATGAAATTTAATGTGAATAATTCATCACTTCACTGGACTAATTTAGTCCTGAAGAAATTAAAAACCTGAACTCCTTGATGTACTTACTAACCTTCCTTCTTAATTTTCTGCTAGAGTTACATAGCACAGAAGATGGAGGATCTCTTTAGTATCTGCAATCTGCATCTGAAGAAATTAACCTTTCAAGGCTACCTAAATAAACAAACAAAAGGTTATTGTAGCTATCACTCTTAAGAATCACTTTAACCCAATTTATATTTGTATGTGTTAGATGTGAGATAAGTCATCAGTCAGTGGAAAGGATTGTACCAAAAAGGAGTTTCCCCTGGCTTAGGAGGTGTCAATGGTCACCCAGTATACTTAAAGGGTTTAACATCAAGATGTTGAGATGAGAGTTTCTCATTTGTGTCTACACAGAATCATAGAATCATTTAGGCTGGAAAAGACACACATACAGAAACAAAGATTTCTAGGAAAGCCTGATCAGAAATGTTAACATAACAATTTGACAACAACATAGTACTGTGTGAAAAGACATCATTACCAAAACTCCGAAAACTAAAATTACTGCAATTATTACAATTTAATTATGAAGACTCACGGTGACTGGATGTGGTAACAGTCTGCCTAAGGACTGTGCTCCCTTGTTTAAAGGCATTTCTGTCATTTTACAAAGAATAGTCAGGTAATTCATCCACTAGCAAATTATAGAAGAGAGAAATACAAGACAAACAAATAACAGATGACAGACTGGGCAATTTATTTTATTGCCATTTTTCATCCTTTTCTTTCTGCCTTTTCTCAGGTAACAGCTTAAACCTTGCAACACACATACGAGCTCATCCAAAAACACCTTGTTTATGTCTTGATGATGTAATGGTACACTTAACTAACAAATTTTGCCTCAGTCTGTAAATGATTTAAGGCGGAGATTAGCTCCAGGAAGGATGCTTTTGCTATTGAAACTTTAGAATAGGACCCAAAAGATTGGGCTCTCTACAGCCTTCCAGTGTGATGCTACTCACACGAGTCCCAGCTCAGCATCACACAGAGATGAGCAGCCCAGCCTACGGCGGAGCCTTGTCCTGATCCTGAAAGGGCTGCATGTTCAGTGTTTACACCACACTTCCCAGCTCTTTTTAGCTTTAGAGACAATTACCAATGTGTGACAATAACACCCTATTTGAAACTTTGCATTGAAACAGGCGGAGTCACGCAGTAACTGGTCTGACCTGGTTCGTGTTATCTCAGATGAAGCATGCCTTATACAAGGAGATACCTCTTAGCACCAGCCAACAAAGCCACAGGTGCAGCTGGAAACCCAAGGGTTGTGGAGCAGCAGTGGGGTGAGTGTTCCTCTGTCCTGTGTTCTGCTTCATTCCAGGCTCCTCAAAGAGCTTCTGCAAGGCTTACCAAAATCAGCAGAGAGGTGAACCTAAAGAACTTGCTCTAAGCTCTGCCAAGGTAAAATGGAATACATTGGAGCCAAGAACATTTAAGGGACTGAAATAAGGTGCATCATGATAAGGTGTGGAGTATCTGGTGAGTTGCTGGAGCATAGGAGCTGGAAGCAGGACATGCTTGAACCTTCAGTGGATTTCACAGGGAGAACTCTTAGCTCCTGACAGCATACTATGGACTTCAGGGGACAGGGAGGACAAGAGGTGGGAATGTCAGGAAGAGGATGCAGGGCTCTGCCTTTGCAGGACTCATTGCAGGATCAGAGCCTGATATTAGAGTTTTCTAAGAGCAATCTTCTTTCATTTGAATGTAAGTTATTTGCAGTAGTAGTGATCAAACAGATCAGGGCCGATAAGCTTACCTGGCTGATAGCAATGATCAAAATGAGTTGTCAAAACTATCTGTATGATATAGAAACACAAATTAAATTTGTTCCTGGGTTCTTTTAAATACAATCACCGAATAGCTCTTCTGTAAGAAACTTTTCTATTACATGCTATCAGAAACTTCACACTGTAAAAATAAGTTATTGCAAATCCTTTAAGAATCTTATTTGTTTGCCCGTGAATTGCGGCACTAGAGGAAAATCAACGCATCTGTTTGTCAAGGTCAGGAAGACAATCTGGAAGACATGCTTAGAGGATATCCTGCATATGCAAAATCTCCATGGCAAAGAGCAAGAATCCCAAAGGTATTTTCTTGAAATCTTGCTGTCTTTAAGGAAGTATTGATTCTTTTGGATCCAACTAATTAAATGCCTGAAGTACTCCTATGGCCACTGTGACTTCTTTCTAATGAGTCAAGGAAACCCTTAAGGTGAATTCCAGAATCTATTTTTAATTATGTTTCAACTGTGTTCTTATTTGCTTTAGATGTTTGCAGTATGGATCACTACTCTTCTTCTCAGTGAAGCCAAAGGTAAGACACATGGTTGACAGAGTCTATAAACAGTAAAAACTCTGTGCAGTTTAAACTAGAATATCTGTATTTTTGAAAAAGGATGCGCTTTGAAATGGATTTAATGGACTTCTTCATTAGGAGCACTGAGTTCTGTCATGTCTCTCCCACATTTAACTTACTGCTTTTAAATTCTGTAGAGGCTTTTGCAGCTAGCAAACCGAATGGGAATCAGAAAGGCATTTTTATATATTCATTTATATCAACATTGTTCCAGAACAGTTTCCCCTACCCACCCTCAACACACACCAGCATTTATGGTAGCTACAACAGTTGTAATGCCAGCCAAGGCACTATGCAGAGAACAAGAAAACAGTCCTGGTCCAATAGTCCTTTTTACCAATAGGAAAGGATAGTTCAATGGTGACAGATGTACAGAAAGAGCAGAGAGAAACAAAAAGGCACAATCCAAAAGTGGAAACACCCCTATGAAAATGACTTGGTCACTTGTGGAGTCTCTCACGGTAGCTCCAGAATCAAATCTCTTTCTGTAGATGTATTTTCAGTATGTATCACTCTACCCCTGTGTTTCATACAGACTAATGACTCGAGTAAGTCATGATGTGACTGTATTATGAATTATGACTGTAGTATGAATTTCTCACCCATCCTAGCTAACAATAGCTCCTCATTGTTTTCAGTATCTTAAGAGCAATAAAAATTATTTTGGATTTCACAGTTGAGGTGTTTTAATGGTGGGTAAGGATGACATTTAATGGCAACACCCGTATGCCGTACTTGCATCATTACTGTATTAAAGTCACAATAGAAATTGGGAAACTCTAGTCCTTCAGGCACAGACCACATGTCCCGAGGCTGTGCTTTACTTTAGGCTTCCACTCAAATTCCAATTTAGTGCTTCCACTAAAGTCTTATGGTGATAACAGTATAAGGGAGATGTTTAATAGACATTGTGAAGCAACCAGAGGTATTGCTCTCTGGTTTCGTTTTACTCCTTCATGAATTGTTGCATAAGAAATAACAATTGAGATAATTCCTGAAGCATTAGGACTAATTTGAACTGCTGCTCTGGGCGGGCAGCAAAAACTGGTTTGCTCTCTGAATCTATAAAGGATCAAGATTTTATTGTCTTTTGTTGTTGACAATATGTTTAACCAAACACATCCTACATTCTCCCGAGTTCATTAAGCTGAGCTCTACATTGTGTGTGCAACAGGAATCAGTGCTGAAGACCAAGTCCCTCCTACATGCACAAGGCACAAGAGCACAAATGCGCTCCATAATGGAAAACTGAGCACAAGTGCCTGAATCAGTCATTTTCTGCTTCCCTTTTTGTGTATAAACTAATAGTTTAATGTTTAGTGTATAAACACTATCCTGCCAGCTTCTTGTAAAGTAATGGCGGCCTAACCTGCTACATTCCAGAACACTAACAGTTTACTTTGCATACCCCAGGAAGGGAGGTTTGCTACAGAAGACTCGGATGCTTTACAGATAGACCCCCTTGGTCTGGGATCCCAGGGAGAGAACTGGCAGGCTTGCCCAGCTCTCCAGAACATGTGAACACCAATTTCTTTCTTTACACTAGAGACAACATCATGAAACATCAAGTAAGAAACTGCTTTGCTTTTAAATGCTGATAGCATACAACATTCAACAAATTATATAGTTTCTTTTCTCCCATATTTTTCCTTATAAGTGTCCCAAAAGAAGCCCCAGCTCTATATTACACATGAAGAACCCATCATAATTTTCTTCATTTCAGCTGTCTGATGAGCCAGGTGTATTTACAGCATATTAATCACAGTCTTCTAACACAAGTCACCTTCTCTACAGTAAGCTAATGACTCAAATGCAGTTTCAGGTTTAGCATTATAAAGCCAGAGGTAGGGAAGACAGTACAAAATGAAAATTCAATTTTGGCTCCAGTTCGAAAACATATTTCAGACCCATACATATGACTCAGGGATGTGGTTCCTATGTACGATCACTAGCTTCTCTGAACTATGTATGACTGGTCTCAGAGGCTTTGCTTATGTGGTTGTCAATGCTGAGCCCTAAAAGCATGTAGACAGTTAAGAGTGAAGATCAGAAGAGAAAGCACCCACCAGAAGAGAAAGTTCACCAGAGAGAGGAGGGAAAACAGGATTAAAAAAATAAAGGGAAGCTTAGAAGAGGAAACAGACTACAGAAAAAGGAAGGCAAGGATGAAATCCTATGTGAAAAAAGAAGGGAACAACCAAAAAGAGAACAGAATGGATGTATAAAGAAAATAAACACATTTTTGAAGGCTGGGGCTGAGGGAAATATGGAGATTAATAAGCTAAAGAAAATGATTTGGTAAGATATACCATGGAGAAAGCTTGGAAGTTTCTTTTCCAGAGCACTGAACCAGGTTATCCCTCATGAAGACACATCAGGTAGAGAAGCACAGAGTGCTGTATGGAAGCAAAAAGGTTAAAATGTGAGGTTATCTACAACAGCTAGTGGCGGTATCAACAACAACTAGTAGGAAGCTCTGGGCTGTGACAGAGTGACAAATGGAAGTAGCTAAAAAGAGCCTGCAGGACTGTTTGGGATGGATCAGATGGGAACACATACTGAAAGACACCGGCAGTGTGTCAGCCCTTTCCTCTGAAGAGCAGCAGGTACTGAGAAAAGCTCACAGCACGATGCTCAAGGTGTTGGAGGTGTCTGGGCTGTGGTTGTCCATAGCATGGAGCGGTTTGTGGAGCTATGAGCTAGTCTGGTGAAAAAAGAGAAATGACCATCAGAGACTCTGAATTTTACCTGGACAAAGAGCAAGAAAAATGAAGCAAATTGGGGGTGGGAAATTTTTTGCTGCTGTTTACTTACATTACATGAAAAAGGTTTCACAGTTGTGTATTTTAATATAAATGGCAGTCACAAACAGTGGAGGTGTTTAACGATTTCCCCTGTTTGAGTCACCTCAAAACAAGTCCAGCTGAGAGGGCCTATGAGGTTTTAACTTCAAACAATCCTCCACTGAAGATAAGATATGTGCTAATTAGTGTATGACATCCTCTTTTAAGCTTGCAAAACCATAACAAAAAATAAGAAAGAGACAAGTTTTACAATAACCCCGGATTCAGAATTTCTTGAAAAGAAAATCATGTGGTATTTCCCAGTAAACCCTGGTGGGCTTTCTCATAAAACATAAATAAGCTTAGCAATGAAGGTCTTATCTTCAAACAAAAAAAGCAAGAAAAATGTGCATAGATTCAAAATCAAGCACATACTGACTTGCAGCAGATGCCACCTTTCTATTTCTATGGCCAAGGTTGATAAAATCTTGTGTTTACATGGCATGTTGTAGCAGTATCTCTCAAAGCATTGTATGCCAGTATCATTAGTTCAATTAACAAGAGGAAGTGAATAATTTGTTGACATGATTAATTGATATCCCCCAGCAAGGCAATTTACACGTGAGAAACAAGACACATCTCTATGGAGTCCAGCACTATGCCTTAGGCACGGGGTACTCAGCCGTGTATCACAATGTACTGTGGGATGGAGCAATCACATCCTTGTTGTGTTGTTTGTTGGTTATCTTTTTTACACAGAAAATTTCAGCTACAAGTCCTTCAACTATCAAAGCTTCCAATTTCCGGACACACAGGAAAACTCGCTTCCTTATACATGGCCATCTCGCTGGAGCAGACCTCCCCTGGATATCAAAGATGTGCAGGGTATGGCATGACTATTTTCTGACAGTCATTTTACTTCTGTTTGAAAGTGTAGATATTCACATCACCCCATTAACTGGCTTGACATTTCCACCTAATATTCACACCTCTCTTCTCTTGTTAATTCAGGGAATATATGAGGGAAAAAAACCCTCAGAATGAAGCTCAGTTCCACATGAACACCCTCTTGTTCCTAGCTATGAGTATAGCGCACTCCAGTCTTCTGCTAAGTGGCCTCTTGTTTCATTCAGCTCCACTGGAAAGCTATAATTAATTGATTTTTCAATTCCTTGCCAATAATAAAGGGGGAAAAAAGTAATTTTTCTCACCTCAGCAGAAGGTAAAAATAAACATTTCAGTCTGAGTGAGGCCTTTGATCTAATAAAAACAAAATGCTTCTTTCAGCAGATCGGCTTCATTTTATTTAGGCCCATCTCAAAAATTAGATTGTTTCAGAACGAACAGTCAGAATGTTCCATTGCCAGAAGTGTATAAACAGTATGTTTTGGTTAAAATATATGAACTTTGGGGCTGAACAACTCAAGCACATGAACACAAATTTGTGAATCCAGCGGTCCAAGCATATAAGTTTTGATAGATAAAGCTTGGACAATGAAATAGAAGTAGCACCATCCTCTTTTTCTAACTGGGGTACTGTCATTAAAAGAAGCTGATACCATAAAGCAAACCAAGGCATCCAGAATGGAAATCGGAACTGAAGCAAGCTTCTGTGTATCCTGTGTGTTCAAATCACTGCCTCCACTCTGCCTCCATGTGTTAATTCTTAGTATTGTAGGAATTAGTATACCGAAGATGTGGCTTTACGAGTCACACGAGCCCCAGATATAACAAAAAAAAAAAAAGATACTTTTTACATATACCTTGTTACAATTCCTATCTGTTTGCTTCTGTTCTTCTGTTTTCATGTTTTCCACCAGTTCATGTTCCACACTGAAGATGTGAACTGCATTTTGACTGACTGGAGAGGTGGCTCCAACGGTTTGTACACTGAAGCAGTTAACAACGTCCGCATTGTAGGGGCTGAGCTGGTATACCTGGTGAACCTTCTGGAGGTAAAAGTATCTGTGGAACATGAAAGCCAGGGCATAGTGTGTATGGTAAAGGCTGTTTTCAGGGTGGCGCCTTTAGGTTTGATGTCATAGAGTCTGAAGTACAGAAGTTCTCGATAATACAGCTGAAAATGTCATAAAAAATCTCTAACCCTGCACAAATGGGAATACCTGCTTCAGTGTCACACCACAGATAAGTGTGTCCCTGAGGGCTTATAGGCCATAATTGCTGAAAGTTTTGCTCATGATGGGCTTTATACCGGATAAAACATCAAATTACATCTGTCTAGTGAAACTGGCATGGTGAAAAGTGGTAATAGAGGCCCAATACAGTTAAATCATCCCTCTGTGGGTCATATACACTGCCTCCTGGGAGAACTGAATTGCAGCACAAAGATTAAACTCTCCTGCAGCAAGCCATGTCAGGCTTCCCATGAAGAAGCTCATCTGAGGTTGGCACACCAGCAGCAATCCCAGCATGGTCCTACCTGTCCAGCAGGTCCTGTGTGGTGGATCATCCCCATAGCAGGACAGCCATTTGATACATGAAGAGGATATGCCACAGACAAAGGCACTGAAAACTCCTCCTCCACAGACCCCTATCCTGGTGGGACAGACAGCTTCGGGGGTGAGGCAGTGGGTCATTCACGTTTTGGATAAGTAATCAGTGCAAATATAGGGGAGCTATTGCAGAAATTTCCTTTTCCTTATTTTCTGTCATAAAGGCAAGCTCCTGACAAAGGTTACTCCCACTCAGAGGCATGATATAAGATTGGAGGGATGATTTGGAAACTGTCTCTTTAGATAAAGATCCCACCACCCAAAACAGTAACTTTCCACTCAAGACACTCCCCTCCATCATCCACTGGTCTGGCCATATCCTGTCACAGCATGGGGCCATGGTGCAGTGCCACCAGCTTGTATGCCCTGCTTGACATGCTTGTTTTTTCCTTTCCATACATCTTCACAGAAAGACTATGGCTACTCTCCTGCCAACATTCATTTCATCGGCCATAGCCTCGGAGCACATGCTGCAGGGGAGGCAGGAAGAAGGAAACCTGGCATTGGAAGAATAACAGGTATGGAAGCTATTTCATCTGGTGAAGCTTTATGTTTTTCATGCACCTGAAGAATCACTGCTGCCTTATAAACACATGGTATAGACTGCCAATGTTCTCGTTTGTCATAATTAAACAAATGAAGACATGTCCTATAGCATGCCATGCATTTCACATGTCAGAGTTCACAGTTCTGAGAAAGGTTTGACTGCAACAGATCAGAAAGGCTTATATATCCTGACTGTGGCTAAATAGTGGTCGATTTTCACAGGTTGCAAGTCCTAGGAAATACTTGTTTACGATTTTTAATGATACAAAAGAATGGGAAGAAAATACTCTCTTACATGTGGAATAACAGATTTGTAGAATTAGCAACTCACTAGCATATTGGTTTTAAAAGCACAATCTAATATGGCTTTTTAGATGTTCAGGAGATTGAAAATCTGAAATGAAACATTAAAAAGCCTGGTTCTAGTATCAGGATGAAACAGTAAAGAGCCATTGACATCCTGAAAAGGAAGAAAGCTGTTAGTCACATAGCTACACAGAGAGACAGAACACCATGACACACCCAGACATCATTGTTTTTAAAGGCTCACCGTTTTCTGCTTTCCTTTCTCCTCCAGTCAGTTCTTTTTTATGCACAGACATTGCTTTGACTAAGCTGCGTACACAGCAAGCAGTCACACAAGCAGTTCAGGGAAACAGGGATCAGAATTGTGTTACTTTAGCCCTGAGGAGAGCTCACTGACACTGAAATGTAGGGGAAACATTTTCAGTCAAGCTCTTTTGGAAACAGAAAATAGATTTTTGACCAAATGAAAGTTCTCAAACAAATCTGCACACTCAGATTAACATAAAAAGATTTCATATTTTTCACTAACAGACGAAAAACCCCAAACCTCTTCTTAGAACTTTGTTCTCCAAAAGCAAGCCAAGTACTCATCAGAATTTTACTGCTCTGCAGTAACTCCAGCCACCTTTCTATTAAAACTCTGCTTGTTTTGCTGGCTGCGGAATACAAAATGGATTTTTATATGTGGTGTAAAGACAGAAGTGTAATGATACGTGATGACGTACACATCGATCTATGTGCTCAACCAGACCTATCTCCATTCATTTAGGTTTGGATCCAGCTGGGCCCCTTTTCCAGTATACTCCCGCAACGGTTAGGCTGGATCCTTCAGATGCAAACTTTGTTGACATAATTCATACTCATGCTGGTCATCTTTTCTTTGACTTTGGTAAGTTTTCATGCAAAAGCTGGCATCAATAGAGAGGTTGGCCATAGTCTACCTGAGAGCGATCAGTCTTGATTCCTTGTGCATTTCAGCTCCAGGGATTCTTCAGCCTTGTGGCCACCTGGATTTTTACCCAAATGGGGGGAAGAAGATGCCAGGATGCAAACAGCTTCGTGTACCTACTGGGAATCGGAGCATCAACGACCTTATGAGAGGTAAAAATGTTTTAAAGAAATAATACCTCATTATAAACTACAGTTAGAAATAAAGGCTAAGCTAAGGTAAAGCCTCTTGAATGTATGTGTTATTTATATAGTTCAGCTTTTGAGTAGGGAGAGAATGCTCAAAAATGGAATATTTAAAGCTGCCCTTAAATACCTTCCAATTTTCTTTTATACTAACCAAAGAAAATTCTAGATGGAAACCTCATTTAAAGCATGCAGACTTGTTCATCACAACGTTTATAAGAACCTGCAGCTGTGCTGACAGACTGACCTCAGTGGGAATTCCACATATGAAGGACCAGTAAAATTTCATTCAAGGATAATCCAAAATTGAGTATTTTAAAGCCTGAGCTTTAAAAAAGAAAGCTGGAAAGACATTAGTCCCAATATAACTGGGGTTAGACACTCTCATCCACACCATTAACAATTCTGTCTTCAAAGGGAACAGCACAAGGTTAAATATACAGAAGCTGACAAAATGAGTGCTCCATTGATAGTTCATGTTCTTGGAAGAAAACTGGGCAGTTAATCGGAATTACCCTGGGAAACTAATACAATACATCCCCAAAATCCTGTCTTCTGATCCTAACCTACAGAAATGGGAACATTCATTATTCACAGCTAAATGTTTTGAAATCCCTACCACCAGTGAAGTAATTGACTTTCAGGAATACTCTCTTGGAACTGGTAGGAGAACTTAGTAACAAAGGGGACAGGAAGTTGTCTGTGCACAGTTACTGGGAACCAAAACACTTTCCAATCAGACTGCATGAGAATGTCTGCATTTTCAGAAAAAAAAACCCAAAAAACCAAAAATCACATTTTCCAGAGACATTTCACAAGGCTGTTTACAATGCTGTTTGCTGATGCAGAAGCTCAGCTCTACTGAACACAAGCAGATAGAGTTGGTTGTTCATGAAGCTCCTAAAAATAGAAACAACCATAACTCCTGCCTCTTGGCTAAACCTTACTTTTGTGCATATCTCTTCTGTTTGATTTACATTTATGTAGTGCTTTTATGCATGAAGTGCTTTAGAAATGCTATTTAGTAGCTTGTTTCTACAGCTTTTGATACAGTAGGGACTGCAGTATTATGTTCCCATTGTATAGATGTCAAGTGAATTTGGCACTAGCGTAAAGTAAGCTAACTGTAAGAGCTGTGGTTCTAAACTTAAAAGCACAGACCCTTCTGAATTAGATTTAAAGGAGAAACAATAAGGAAAGCATACTCAGGAAGCCTTGATGATGCAGATTATTTTCAAGAAAAACAGACAAAACTACTTGTTAGAGGGGTTTTGACAAATTTTGTTTCTTTCCTTATGGAAAGGACAATGTCAACTGGTGTTGACGGTTGTCCAGTGTCAACTGGTCAATACCAATGGATCTGTGTTTAAGATGCATAAACATTGACAGTAGGTGAAATTCTGATTTTAACTATAAACTGTGGCAGCTTGCAATTACTTCAGTGCCTCCAAGACTTCACCCTATGATTAGGTGAGCCTACTTACAGGCTGAAGCAGAGTGGAGACTGTTTTCATACAACTTGGTCTTAGCACATTGTTCTTTCATAGAGGACAGACTTCAGAGCCAATGAAGATAATACTTGTTGCAAGAGACCTGTAAATATAACCCAAATAGAAAATTCTTTTAAAGTTCACTCTGATGGGAAAATGTACTTGTTTCATGTATTTCTGACAAAATCAAGGACACACTGCCAAGCATCTCACTTTTCAGAGCATGTCACAGAATCACCTCTCAAACGACTGCAGATTTTCTAGAGCTTTAAACACTGAAAGCCATGGAAGTTAAAATAATTACTACAGTTACCTTTAATTCTAGAAATGAGTGGAAACTGTGGTTTTACAAAATACCATGTTGTGATAACGGTAAGCAAATGTAAACTACTTTATAGTAACTCCTATACGCTTTTAAAAAGCTATACCCATGAATTAGTCAAGTCTTTGACATATCAAAGGGAAATTCTCCTAAATCCTCCTCAGTTCTCATGTTAAAGTAAAAGCAGTTAAGTACACCTAGCAGGACGGGAGGCTGCACAATGTCTACCTGAATGCATCACCACCTCTGTTAACTTCAGCATGAGTACAGGGACACACAGATTAGAACCTAGCTTTTCCCCATAGAAAAATATATATATAGCCATAAGTACATTTTTTACTATAAAACCTAATAATTCACACTTTAAACATCTTTTAATTATTACTATATTTTAATCTGAGACATCACTATATGCACAAATGCTTTTGAGGAAAAAAGACCCACGAGTGTTGCTTTGGCATGTATTTTATGTCAATGCATTGCTTTAATCTTTTTTACCTGGTCTCTTTCCCAGAATATAGATCTCTTGGATGTGGACATAAAAGAAGTCTCCGGTACTATGCTGAGAGCATTATCACTCCAAATGGATTTGTTGGGTATCAGTGTGAAACTTATCGAGCTTTTGTATTGGTAAGTATCAGGTACACATTTATCTGAGGGGTTATAGCCCTGCCTTTCTTCTCTTAATAATTTCTGAGACAGATTCTGCTCTCTGGATCATGGGATATAGGGTGGGCTATGCAGATTCACTGACCACCTTCATCCAGAGGACATGCAAAATATAGACAAAATGTAAAAGCAACAAACTTAATAAAAAAAATTAAGTTAAAGTTCTAGAAGAAAATAAAGCAGTAAATACATTTACAGAGGGAGATAGGAAGCGGCTGGGCTCACCTGTTGCATAGGTCACCAGTTAAGGTCACTCTGGTTGAGGGAAGTCCATCGAAAGCTGGTGAAACGCATCATCAAGAGGACAGCCTCTGGATTTCAGAAGTGTTTAAATATCTGCATAAACAATAAATGTCCTCAGTATATAGAGCAAGGGAGATATTTATACATTGCAGCATTGCTCACAAAACCCTCAGGTGGCAGAAGAAAGAAGGCAGCACAATATCCTGGTGTTTCATGCCAGGCATAACTGGGCTTTTAGCAAACCAGTTCTGGCTGCACAACTGGAGGCTGGTCAAGGAGGAAGATAAGTCTGAATTTCTTTCCATTTACTACCCAAAAGAATGATTACAATACTGGGAAAAGCTGTTAATGTTTGAAGCAATATTGCCAAGTAACTTGTACCTTTTCAAAAAAGCTGGAAAAAAAAAAGCTGAAATAACTTAATTTATTCAACTTTAAGAAGTGGGCTTAAAACAGATAACATCTTGTAACACACATTGTTATTTTCCCCCAGGGAGACTGTTTCCCATGTCCGAAGGAAGGATGCCCACTAATGGGTCATTATGCTGATACATTTTCACATAAAACTGAAAAAGAACATCAAAAGGTTTATTTAAACACAGGACCCTCCTTTCCATATGCTCGTAAGTGCTCATTTTGAGAGGTGGATTCTAAAGTGGCAATGAATTATACGTGAAAAATCTCTTACACTACTCCAGAGAGTTGCTGGAGTTGATGAGTGGCACCCAATGCCAAATCTAGAGTTTCAAGTGTGTTAGGAACACGCAGCACCAACATTGCATAGGAAGTTCCACGTTAACATCAGGAAGAACTTCTTTACTGTAAGAGTGACAGAGCACTGGAACAGGTTGCCCAGGGGGGTTGTGGAGTCTCCTACACTGGAGATATTCAAGGCCCGCCTGGACAAGTTCCTGTGTGATGTACTGTAGGTTACCCTGCTCTTGCAGGGGGGTTGGACTAGATGATCTTTTGAGGTCCCTTCCAACCCTTGGGATTCTGTGATTCTGTGATTGCCTAGGCTGAGATAATCATAGAAACAGATCAACTCATGTTGACCTCTGAGTTAGAAACAATGCTAAAGTCTTTGTTAATTAGATGATGGCTTCAAAAATCTATAAAGCTGAAGATGGGAGGAATGTTGTGCTGAAAGTGCACAATTTCAAATAATAATAAAAAAGTTACATTGTCTTTATTGACAAAAAATTATAAAACTGAATCATTTCTTTTTGCAAAGCTCATCAAGTCAAAATGGCAGGGAGTAAGAAGTACAGTTTTCATTGTGATTTATGTAGAAGCAGCCAGTGGGGAATAAGAAAATTTGTGAGTAAGTTGCAGTCCATCACAGGTGATGAACTGCAAGGGCAACAAATGGGAAAGGGTCTTCGAGGTCCTTATTCACTGGGCAACAAAACATGAAAGCAAAATGAAGGAAAAAAACCAATCATCTTATGTGTTGATAAGAGCAAAAAGTAAAACAATTAATGTGAGTATAGAGAAACTGGCCGTTTCGCAAATCTAAATGAATACATTCTTTTCAACATTTACAGACTGCTGAGTTTATAGAAGTTATAGCCTGAAACGAAATATAAACTTCTGAAATGGAGGAGAAGATTCTCCTTTTAATAGCCCAAATTAAAGCCAGCACAAACACTTCCCAAACCTGGTTATTTGAAATCAATATGTGCTATTGCATCTGAGACCCTTCTGTCTTAGACATGCGGGATGACAGGATCTCCTGACAGCTCTTGGACTATGCACAGGTATAAGAAAACCCTAAAAATTCTTTATGTTAGGATCATCCTGGTAAAGAAACCAGTTTTGTTTAATATATCTTTCACAACATAGCAATTCACTGGATCTCACTTCACGGCTGAGAGCATGCTACCCATGAGACCCCCAAATTCCTGATAAGTGTAAGAAATGACAAAACTACGAGTGAGGGCAAGTGAAAGAGCAAGGTACAGTATCGGCCATGGCAGATTAAATACTCAGAATAGTCAGTAGGTCAGCAAAGATTGGACCTGCAATTTAGACCACTGTCAAGGAAATTAATAGTACCAGAATCATGCAGAGCTAACATTTGACTTAATAGTGACATTGTGTTTACTTACAAGTGCTTTTGTGCAATAATTTTCTCTCCCTGAAAGACACTGAAACATATGAGAAGTTTTACCATTACAAAAGAAACTTCCTTACGACCATAATCTATTTCACTTTGCTTTCAAAGGCTGGCGGAAAGAGATACACGTCAAAGTGTCTGCAACAGAAACCATGGAGGGAAATATAGACATAGCCTTGACTGGAACTAATGGCACCAGGAGAAAATATACAATTGGCAAGTAAGTTTAACAGCTTGTTGAAAAAATAGCTCTATTGCCGTTACCACATTGAATTTATACACAGCTAATTTTACATGTCTCGTCTTGTTCTATGTGATCTGTGGTTTAGACTGGTATTGAAAGTAGCTGATCAGTGGTTGAAGTTCCCCATGGTACAGATGGTGGTCAAAATCTGCTTGCTGGTATCTCTTGCTCTGTATTTTCTTTTCTGTTCTGAGGATGACTGTTAGCATAGCAAAGGGGATGAGAGCAAACAGCTCTGTGGCTGCTGCTGGACTCACACATCATTTGGTGATCTCTGTGAAGAAAGAGAGCTGCATGGTATACAATCATTTAATCGTTCCCTCCTCTAGGGAAAAGGTGAGAAAGTTGCAGCTTGGTTACGAATGGAGCTGGAGTCAGATTCCTGTCTGCTCAGCGGAGCTTTTACCGGTGAATTTAAATTTCATAAATTGATCCTTGCCAAGAGCAGAGCTTAAATATTGAAAAACCAATCTCCTCTGTGCATGAACATTGCCCTGTAACTGGTACCCTGTAGCAGGAGTACCTTTGGTTGCAAATACACTACTGCAGCGATACACCTACAGGTAATTTCTATGTTAATGTCACTGTAGTGTATATTCTATTAAAATGAATGATACCACAGAAGACATGAATATAAACTATAATCTTCAATTTTCCTCATGGTTGAGAGCAAGCGGAAGCACTGAGAGAACTTTTTGTCATGACTTATTTGAAAACTGATCTCATTTTCCAAACATAATATTTAGAATAAACCCCATGGCAATACTGACAAAAGTAGAGCTGACTAATCTAGTGTTTTCATGTTGAAAGGCACAGGAATTTAAGCCACTAAGTCCTCTGCATACTTATGTAGGTCCCTGTTACGATGCTTGTCCAAAAAAGTGCTTGATATATTTTATGTATGACTAATCTAAGGTCCAAGGATTTCATAAACAACTTTTCTACATGGTTTGAATGACCAGCCAGCAGACAGGACAAAACTTGGTGCTTCTGGACCCCCAGACATGATGCCCCCAGTGCCTGCGTTGAAAGCCTTAGATCTGCGTGAGGCTCTGCATCAAGAGCCCTGTGCACTTCCCAGGAAACATTCTCCAATGACATGTTCTAAGCTAAAATTTTGTCTAATACCCTGGACGGGTAATCCGTGAAAAATAGAATATAATAAAATTAGAATGATAGTAATCAAAGTTTCAACTCTCACAGCATCCCACAACTCATCTCCCTTTCTGCTTCAACTGTAGCATTTTGTTTCACTCATTTGCAAAGAAAGCAGAGCATCACTTCTGTGCTTTTCTTTTGGCAGGGGAACTTTCAAACCAGGCAACACGTACTTGAACTACATTGATACAGAAATTTCTGGGAACATTTCAAAAGTTGAGTTTCTCTGGAAAAAGCATCTAGGTCATGTACACAGAGGCTGCATGGGAGCTGAAGAAGTCACAATAATATCTGGAGAAAACGGAAATGTGTGAGTACACAACGAAATGGTGTTCCATTCTGTGGGCATAGAGGGGGAAACAATGAACAAAACAAACAAGGGAACAAAATACCCAACATATTTTTGCATGGTATCATGTCACTTAAAACAAGTGGGTTTAGGTACTGAAAATCAGAGCCTTAAGCCACATTTCATGGCAGTACTGGGTGGCTGGCTGAGTACAGTTACTCCCAAGAGCTCAGCACTGCAGCCAGACTTCCCCAGAGAACAGAGACATCAAATCTGAAGTCCTGGTGCGGAATAGCACTGAGCTTACAAGAAAGGTAGGAGTTTTTTCTCCTCAATTGCAGTTTCCTGGCCTACACCTCTGTTAGCGCATAGCACAGCACATCAGAAACAGCTCTGCACAGTGCAACAGTCACTCGAGGCGGACTTCAACCAGACCCCATGGATCAGGCATCCACTGACACTTGCAGTACATTAAGTACTCTGTTGGAGTACCTGGAGTACGCTGCTTGGCTCACTTTTAACCAAAATGAATCGACCTGATGTGTCCAGACACCACTCTGTCATGTAAACCATGTGTCGTAAGTGGGAAAAATGGAGTGTAAGGTTCCCTTTGAAAGCATATTCCTCGTCCAAATTAAAATGTTAATGGAGTCTGAACATAAAGACAAACACATCCTAAAATGTAATAGTTGGTTACTAACTAGAAAATCTTCTAAAAAGTCATTGTATAGCATACACTTTTTTGATCTCAGTCTACTAGAATTCATGCTTTTATTTAACATGAAATAGAAATAAGACTTACATTGATTATCTTGTGCTGCTGCTCAGAAAATGTCCCATTGTGCTGAAAAATATCTCCTTGAACTCTTCCTCTCTCACTAGGTCTGTGTTCTGTGGCTGTGGAACCGTGCAACAGAGCACATGGCAAGACCTGGCCCTTTGCTGAGGCTTGGTGAGGAATGCCATCGTGTCCATTGTGGCAGCTCTCACCATCTGGAAGAGAACACTTCAGTCTGCAGCAAACTATGAATAAAACTCCTTCAACAGATCATTACAAACTTGCCCAGCCCACTACAAAAGCTCTATTTCCAAATTAGTGTTTTCTGCTTTCCTCCATACAGGGCTGTATAGTTCCAGTTACAATGACAGCTAACGTGTATTTCACTACTAACACACATGTGCACTGAGAGTATATTTCAGAGCCAAGAGGGAAAATAATAAAATAGGGAAAAAAAGCCCCAGCCAATTCCCCTTAGAAATACACTTAATTATCTTAGGAGGAGCATCCAAAAAAGAAGCACCAAAACCAAGCAAAAAAAACCAAAACCAAAAGCAAAAACAAACAAACAAACAAACAACAAAAAAAAAAAAAACAACAGAAAAGAAATACTAAAAAAAGGAAATTACAAAAAAAGGAGAAAGAAAAAACTTAAAAAAAATAAAGACAGATAAAAGAAAAAAGCAGCATAGACAACAAAATTGTTTAATAGTGCCTACTTACTTGCTCAAGAAAAGGACCCTTGCATGCTTTCAGAAGGATCTGATTGTTTCCATGTCAGAAGTCTGAGGAATAATTTTAAATAGAAGAATAACAGAGTTTGAATGCTGTTGCCTGACATGCCCTTTCTTCCTGAAGAACACAGTTAACCAGCCATTTAGCAGTGCATCCAAAAGACTGCTTAGGAGCTGGGGCTGTGTAATGAGTTATACGGTAGCCTTTGATAAACTCTACTATCAAAGTGCACCATGTGTCAAGCAGGGCAACTTAATCATAGAGTCATAGAATAGTTAGGGTTGGAAAGGACCTTAAGATCATCCAGTTCCAACCCTGCTGCCATGGGCAGGGACACCTCGCACTAAACCATCTCACCCAAGGCTCTGGTAATGTACAGGAAAATACTTGATTGTTGCCTTTTTCCTGAGGAAGAGCTCATTGACGTGTTCTGTTCATCTCTGTTGAACACTGGGTGAGCTGGAACTCTTTCTTTATACCTGACACAGTCATTTTCATTATCAAAACAATGTTGCACTATTGAGGATCTTTAATTTTCTGGCAGCCTCCAAAGAAACTACATTATCAGTATAACTTCTTTATCAGTGAAGCTGAATTTTCACCTTTACCTTGCCTTTCTGAAGCCACTGAAGTCAGGCCTAAGCAGAATTATTTACATTAAGATACAGAATTGCTCCCTCCAAATTTGGCAGCATTTTGATTATATTGGTTAACAAAACCAAACTACTAAGAGCGGTAGTCACATCAGACAAAATAAGCTATGATTTATTTCTGTTTCAATACAAACTACCCAAAAAAATTCTTCTGGTTTTTAGTTGCCCACTGTGGCTCAGACATACTGCTAATTTTTAGATGTATCATTTGGGTACATAAATCCTTCATGTGAATCACATTGAGCAACTCTGTTCTGTCCCATCCTAACAACTAGCTATTCCAGAATACTTCCAGCGAGGTTCACCAGAAGGTGCTAATGAGGTGCGTTACACAAGGCTAAATATGAGTGATGAACACGTGTGTTTCAAACCATGCAGCAAGGATTTTGAGTTGTCAGAATCCAGTCACCTCCTATGAAATTTGCCAGAGGAGCTTGCTTAGGATGTTTGCGGCAAAGCTGACAAATCAGCAGTCTACCTTCACAGACTCAATGCTTCAGTACCCTTACCATCACAGGGTAGGATCGAGAAACCATCTTGAACAGTGAGCTCATCCTCCTCTACCCCTTAGGGAAACTCCTTAGAGAAGACCTCCTTCTTGGATAAGTAGGGACTCCCCTCTTCTGTGCTTCCCTGGAGAAGTACAACAGAACTCCCCAGGTACTTTTATGCAGTTGGGAAATATCTGTAACTAATAATTACACCATCTTCAACATCCTTCATAAACCAGGCATGGCTCTCTGCCCCTGAGTTGCACAAATAAAGGAGATTTGGGAGGGAAAAAAGACTTATTTTTCCTTTCTTACAGTCAGGAACTGAAGTTAAAGGTATTTTCTTCAGGGTCAAAGAAAAGTATGGAGCAGGGCCAGGCACTGGATTGGGTCATTGGAGTTAATGGTGTGAGACTGCAGCATAGGCCATCATTTTTCACAAGAAGGAAGCAATGTCCTGTTGAACTCAAGCCTTCTATACAGCCCATCCCCTTCTGCCTCCGTACTTGGCTGTGACACTTTCGCAAGTCTAACAATTAATTGCATGTTTTCATGAATAATAAATGATGTTGCTGCTTTCAAAAATACAAGCTCTCATTTTGTTCAATTTTAAGCTATTGACTTGAACAGCATTCTGACTAAACATGACAGCTCATATGGGCTGATGACTTCTGCTATAAATATGGTCTAGCTGATTAGACCACTTAAAAATATACATTTTCTCACCCAGTCAGCTCAGCTAAAAATAAAACATTGCATTAATTTCTCCCCTTTACGTTGTCCTGTCTTATACCATTTCTTGAGTTCATTTTCAATCCTTGGTTTTAGCAAATATCAACACTCCATTCCTTTGCAAGTACATCTGTGGACAGAGCAAGACAGATTCATTTTTATGAGCTAAAGGTGAAAAAAAAAATACTGACAGCAGCTATGTGTTGCTGGTAGAAAATAGACTTCCTCCTGTTTCATTGTGTACTTAAAAATTGAAATTGCTACTTGTATGAAACCTTAGGATACTATCACTTTGTATGAATGAAGCCAGTCCAAAAAAATGCAAGGGTTTGGTATTTCACAAGACAATCTCTCTTTGACAAAGCCTGGAACAGTAATTCTTTCATAATTTCACAACAAGGTAAGCCAGTTTTTAAGAACGATTTAAATTGCATCTTTAAAATGTCAGTGAGATGCACCATTTGATATGCTTGGCTGTCATGTTGAAAGGTAGCGCTTTTTTTAATCAAATGTGCTTCATTTGTCTAGGGTTTTTAAGAGCATATTATGATTTGCATTCAGTCTTTTATGTTATTTAAATATTTTGCAACAATATGAATGCTTCAGAATTACAATACAAATTTCATTTAATAATCCTTAAGCATTTGTTCACTGCAAAAAATATGCCAAAGGTACATTACTAACAAAGCCATTACAAAGCATTCAGCCTCAGCCTCTTTTCTCTCTCATGACATTCTTTTGGCAATGGGGTAAGGTAAAACAAACACACATACAAACAAACCTCTTAAATATTTTCTAGAAGAAGGGAGCAGCAATAATAAGTAATTCAACACTCTAACTCTCTGCTCCGCTCACATCACAGAATCACAAATGTTTGAGGCTGGGAGGGACCACCAGAGGTCATCTGGTCCAACCCCCTGCTCAAGCAGGGAGTCAGTGAGAGCACATTGCCCAGATCTGCTACTGAGGAAACAAGGACCATTTTTGTTGCACTTCTCCATTAACAGGAATCATAGGATGGTTTGGGTAGGGAAGGACCTTAAGATCATTCAGTTCCAACTCCCTGCCATGGGCAGGGATGCCTCACCCCAGACCATGTCGTCCAAGGCTCTGTCCAACCTGGCCTTGAACACTGCCAGGGATGGAGCATTTACCACTTCTTTGGGCAGCCTGTGCCAGTGCCTCACCACCCTCACAGTAAAGAACTTCTTCCTTATATCTAACCTCAACTTCCCTGTTTAAGTTTGAACCTATTACTCCCTAAAATACTATACTGCAGGGCACAGCAGACTCTCTTCTTTCCAGAAGCCACAGCCTATCAAAATGTCCCTCATAAATATTTGTCAGCCCAGAACCAGAAGCACAACAATGAAAATTAATTAAATAGAACTTATAGGTGAAGACCTCCATTTTCAGATAATGCAGTTATCTCTCTTCCCTTTTGTGATCATATCCATTTATTTCTGTGATTTCTCAGATTTGTTCATGCTACTCTAATATCCTAGAACATAGTGATAAAATCCTTGTAAAGGAACCACAGCTTTGCAGGAATAAACCTCCAAAGTCCTTTTGCTCTTTTGTCTTTGTTAGAGAGGAAGCTTGACAAGGCTCTTCCTACAAAAAGCTTTCCCAGCACCTTCATTCTGCCTTTAAGACTATCTTGTTGGTTATATCATTTTATAGGCCAGCCACTTGCCAGCTTCTTTCATTATAGAAACACATCATGCTTTTTTTTTCCTTATCTAGATAATCTGTATTCTGTATGTTCCCACATGATTTTTAATCAGGTTTTGTTTCTCTTTTCAGGCTTCTGTTTCCCCTCCCAAAAAATATTTTTCCTCAAAAAAAAAGCTAATTCTTTTCTTCATAGTTACATTTTTATAAGCTTTTCTGACTTCTCCCTTTACACTTAATTTAAGTTAGAGCCTTTATCTTTGACATAGCAGAATTGCGTGAATTATAACAGTGGTTCAATGCCAGAGAACACACATCCTGAATGTACTTTGGGTAGATCTGAGATGTGGTTGTAATCTTTTTCAGCCCAGAAAGTCTATTTATTTTCCCAGTTAGCATTCTTGCAGGGGCATCACCTTGCTCCTTTCTCTTTCATATCCTCCTGGATATTTTCATAGTGAAATTATTTACCTCTATTTACCACACTCTCTTCCTTCAGTGAAAATTACTTATCTTTCCTAAGACACTCCAATTCTCAAATGTGTTATGTTATATAGAAGGTATCTTTGGAAAGTAATTTTACTGACACTTTGATGTAGTCAGAGTATTCTGGCTCTAACACTTACGTCTGGCAGCTCATGGGACAGAAGCAGAAATTAAACTCTCTGCGCATTCCCAGCAATTAGTTGAGTTATTCTTCCAAAACCAAAGCTGACTAGGGTTGCAGTTCACTGGGAGGGCAATTACCCACTGACCTATCAGCTAATCTGTCTATACGGGCTCTCTATAAAACTCATGGCTCTCTTCTTTTGTAGTATCACACTATCAGGGACTTCATAATTTCAAATACTCTCCAAACTGCTTGAACTTATTCTGTTTCCAATAATTAGGAAGCAGATGTTGACAACATGCCCAATTTTATATTTATGGCATATTTCCAAGATAACACAGAGCCAAGAATCTGTTCCTTATCTTTAACTATCAAGGATCTAAAAACTTCCGGAAGGAACATGCATCATCACCAACCCTTGCACAAGCAGAGCACGCCTACATTGCTGTTCTGCAGAAAAACATACCTCTCCTCCCAGCTACCACAAGGTTGGATGGAGCAAGTGTTTTTCAGCACCGGAAGCATAAGCAATATATGAAAATATAGGCTGGCATTGGTGTCAATCCCCTTTTCATCGCACAAGTTTTCCTTTTTTTGGTGCTAGGAAAGCTTGGGACTGAATGTAGGTGTCGTCCAGACTCCTAGATGGCTAGCTTTGTTCAGAGTCACTGGTCTGTATCCAAGACGGTGAGAGCTATTCTTATATTGATCCAAGCATGCAAGATTTGCATACGCCGTTCAATCTCCAAGGCAAATCTACAGTTATTCCCTTTTATTTCACTGGCTTATTTCAAATAACTTTAATATTCTAGCATTAATAGGAGAGTGAGCATTCAGAATAATAGACTTCAGTCACCTCCTTTTAATTCTGCCTATTATTTGCAAAGTAAGCCCACTGTACCTACTGACTCCTTTCTGTCTTCAGTTACTTTCATCATCTGCTTTATAAGCCTCTCCTAATGATATTTCCTTTAAATACTACGCTCTGTAAGTCTCCAGCTCACAAAACCAGAACTTGACATTATCTTTGCTTGCTTTGGCTGATTTAATTAGCAAGCAGAATCTATTATGGAGGATTATAAATATTTATTTCCAAAACATTCCTTTTATTTCTGTTGTGAAGCACTGGAAAGGATACACTAAGGCAGTTTGGTTTTGTCTCTATTCAATATAAGATTTGTTCGATTGACCAGAATGAGCACATTGGAGTTAAACAATAGAAATATCAAGAAAGTCTTTTATTCATGGCCCTGCCACTCAGAGACTAAAGGTAAGATTCTCCAAGAAGGTGAGTGGTCTTTGTCTATACGTATTGTTAATTCTCTAGGGGATGGAATACACAAAGCTACATCCCAATGACCTCCATCCAAGCTAACAAATTCATTAACCATCTTCAATCTAAAATTGAGATGAGAGAAAAGAATGTTGCTTTTACAATTTTATTCACTCATCTTTCTATGAAACCCTTGGTAATTTATGTATTGCTGCACTTGAAACACAGTTGCTGAGATTCCTTTAGAGGACATGATTCTCAGTGAGTGTTTTGATCCTCCCTTTCCTACCTAAGTGAAGGCCACTACTATCAGAATGCATTTATGTCCTTGATAATTCTCAAGCTGTCACTCATAAAACCACCTGGATGTGTTCACTTGCATATTCTCAGAGGCAACTGCAAAAGCCAGCCTTTTCTTTCTGTCCACAAAAACCTACTGTTTCGCTTCAGACATAAAACCAGACCCAGAAAAACTGGCCATTCCTAAAGCTAGACCTCAAAACCCTCCAGCATGGGCTAGAAATTCTATTTTCCTATTAATTACAACTTGTCATACTGGCCTACATTAATGTTTACCACTGCATACTCTCTCTGAAAGACACCAACAGTGAAACTCTGTTGAAAATGTATATGGTCCCCCTGTATCAACCAGGTTGCCACTTATTAAATACAGAGCAAATCAAAAAGCAAACTTCAGAAGTTAGTAAGCTTAGATTCTTGCCAAATGCAGTTTTCAGCTATTTTGTGAGCCACGGTCCCCAGAGGTATTCTTGCAAGCATGTGCTTCTGCTCCAATTTGTAACTGCATTGCTGCGGGTGTGCTTGGTGGCCCTGTTTCAACACACACACAAAGAACTAACTCTGTGAAAAGTACAACGAAATATTTGAGCATATCCAGCAATTCGGGTGCCCTAATAGAAAACATGTCAAAGGGGTCTGATTTTCACACAAAGATATTCAGCAATTGCTGAAGGAGTTTCGTCATTAATAGAGGCATTGGTTTCACTGGCTGCTTTCCATTTAACTTACGTGCCAGTATTTTGACAAATGCGGCCCATGACATTCCTTATCCCTTTTCTGTGGCTCCCCAGCCTCATTCCTGCCCAGATTTATCTAATGAGCTACATCGTTCTGAGGAGATACAGGTTCCATAACTGCTGCCAAATTTCCATCTTCCAGTCAATGAACGTAGACTAAACTGTGGATAATTTCTTATTAGCTAGATCTGTTTTGTCTTATCTAAAATTACATGTGTCTTCAGTGTAAGCAGTAATTAAACATGATATCCAGTCATGACCAGCCACTGCTTGCTCCAGATTCCTCTGAGACTTGTTTCTAATGATTTCTATGTGGCACTGGCTTGCATCACTTTACCAACAAGAACCAGACCCAGATCCGATCATTCATGTAGGTGTCACATGCCGCAAGGAGAGACACTCTTGACGTGGTTTTTACAATGGCTAGCAGGCTGAGTGCATTATGTACAGCTCAGGATATGGAAAAACATAGTTCTGGTGTTATTCTGAAATTATACCTTCTCTCAGGCAATGCATGTATCTCAAGACCACAAATTGGCTTCTTATATGAGCAGCAGACTCAACCCAAGTTACTTCCTGCCCTTAGGCACCTGAATCACTCCTTGTGTAAGGGTAGTAGTCACTCTCATACAGTTGCCTGAACAGGTGATTATGGCAGAACCCGTCCTGTAGATAGCAGTGTGACTTGAGGTATTGCCCAGGAACTGAAAATGTTGGGTCATGACAGTTTTGACCCACAAACTCCAAAGCACAGAAGAGAAGGTCAAGAAGGCATTACAAAGAAGAATCTGAATGACATGAATGGGCTTGTTCAGCCTGGAGCAGAGAAGGCCTTTCAATACCTTAAGGGGGCCTTCTAGAGATCTGGAGAGGGACTTTTACAAGGATACATAGTAACAGGACAAGGGGTAATTAAGATGAAAGAGAGTTTGGGTAGAGAAACCTAATCTGTGAATCCCAATTGGGCTAAGAGGACATAGATTAGTCAAAATGGTAATGGGTAGACAGAGCTTCAGTAACTTCACTAGAAAAACCTAACAAATGCTCAGATAACCTATATTGTCCCTAAGCTGTAATACAAGTTTTTTTTACTCCCCCCTTTTTTAAAAGAAGATGTAAGAAATATAAACATGTTTGACTGCATGAAAATGTACCAGGGTTTGCTTCACAGGGCTTGTATGTCAGACAGATAACAAACAGATAGCTGATGACTTCTAGCAGTTGACACAGGGCAGCAAAATTGAGCTGCAGAGGAGGCTCAGCCCATTGCCTGTAACAGGACCTTACAATAACCAGCTAAGGTGGACATTTCACATTGACTGTTATGAACATTACATACAACAACCCACTCTGAGGTCTAAAATGGTCTTGCTTTTCTTCAAATCCATGGCAAAACTTTTCAGGGGTGAAAATTTTCATCTATTAGATACTATGACAGACAAGAAAAGGCAACATCTGTTATATGCAGCATTAAGTGTATCATTCTCACAAAGGTACTCACCCACAGGAAGCCTATAATTAGACGTCCTGTGGGCAGGTCCGCACCCACCATTGTGGGACCAATTCCAAGTGAAAAGAGCCAGTAGGAACCAGGATTTGACAGGGAGCTGGCTGAAAAGAGCTTGCAAATCAGGAACCCCTGCTGCATTCAGAGTGGTAAGTGGCTGAAAACTTGGTTGGGATATGGGGGGAGTGTCCTTACTAACTGCTGGCTGGGGCTGAAGGGCTGTAAGGGCTCCTGTTTAAGAAAAGACAGGCTGAACGGTATGGTTCGAGTCAACAGGCAATAAGCAAACAGCAGCACTCAGAGTGATCCTGAGGAGACTGGCAGGAGCTACAAGGCTTCAAACTTTTCAATTCAAGGAAATTCCAGTAGGAGATGAGGACTTCTGGGCTGTGATAATGTAATGCAGCTAAGAAAACAGGGTGGATTCAGTGGGGCTAAGGTAATGTAGGACTGAAACAACTTTGTTTTTAAAGGAAGATTAAATGATGGTGTTTGCATATGGAATCTGGACTTATTTTCTAAGTGAAAATGCCTAAGAACACAAATAACAGCTGAAATTAAAAGGAGGGTAGATGAGGATACATAATTAAGCATTATTGGGAGCACTGCAAATTTAAAGGGAGACTGGAAGTGGGGAAGAATTACAGACCTGTTATCTGGAAGAATACGACAAACGTTTGGTAGGCACATACAGAGAAAACTGAATTAGTCAACAGCAAGGGTTATTCTGCCCTTCAGAAATGGCAAAAGGCAAATAGTGTTGGTCTCAAAGTTGACAAAATTAGAAAGTAGCCTAATTATGAAGAGGAACAGCGAGGATCCTCCTGGAAGACAGACAAGTGACGAGATGATGGCTACAAGTCAGCTGAAGGCTCCCTCCTTGGCTCAGAACCGGTATGGCCACTTCCTAAAATTGAATCATGTTTGTTGAAGTTTTTATGATGCTTGTAGTCAGATTAAATGATCATAATTGTCTCTGTTAGCTTAAGTGCATGACTACCAGTGGTGAGAACCCTATTATTTCAGAAATCAGAGCAGACACTGCACGAAGGCCTGAAGTGGGAAGCCAAGGAGTTGTTTAACAGCTTTTCTTCACTATTATGCCACAATTTCTTGAAATTGTTCACCATTTCTAAGCAACCGACCTAATTACCTTAAAAGTCCAACTCTCCCTGCAGCCTCCAGCGATGAACAAATACATGTACAACTTTGCATACTTACTAACCTTTTATTGGAGTACTTTCCACATTAAACACCTTAAGAAAAAAAATGAATCACTATTACGAGTCATTATTTCATGTTAATGCCTTAGTCTACTGACTCAGATTCAGTTTAAGAGGTCAGTAGACACTCAGAAAACTCTATTACCCAGACCAGACGATGTATGTGAGACCTGCCTTGGTTATTACTTCATATTGGGTGGTTTGGAGGAAGGAAATCTACTAAAGGTTCTGAACATCTTTGCTCCACTACAAAAGTGACATACCTACTGTTAAATTTGTCCGGTACTGTGCTCACCAGTTTTCAGTATTTGATAGTCTGGGCAAATGGTGTGTCTGATATACTGAAGAGGGACCGTGCCTAGAAAAGATTATATTCTTTGTATACTAGGAGAGAATGGACTGAACAACAAAATCACATTCAAATAAAACAAAAAATTATAGTGTAGTTTCAGGTATTTGCATATGGGTAAGTACATATACGATCCCCTCTTTGAGACCTAGAGACACTAATGTCTCTTCTTTTCCTTAGTTTCTTTTACCATTCTGGGTTATGTTACAATACTTGGGTGTGCAACTTGCAAGTGTTTTCTAAACACCTCAGGCTCAAAGCCATGCAAGAATTTGCTGAAAACAGGAAATTGAACCTGTAATTTCTATACCCAAAGCTTATATGCTAAACTCCAGATGGGTTCTCCTTTGTGTTGCCTTTACACTGTTAACTGAGCGCTGTGCCAAACTACTGAAAAAGAGGAAAGGATAAAATAAAACACTGGAAAGACAGAACTGATCAAAATATTCTCTGTTTAAGGACAGTGTCCAGGAAATATAGGAAGTATGGTTGGAGTTGTAAGGCAAGAAAGGATGTGGAAAAAAAAACATAAATGGTGAATATTTTGAGAGAAGGTAAAGATACTTAGACTATTGTACTTAAGGAGGAAAAGCTGACCTGAATATTGGAAAGAACACGTACGACTGAAGGGACAGAAGGTGGTACAACTAGTGCTGTTGACAGGTGAAAATGTGCTAGCACTGGGGATGTTACTGCGTAAGGAACTGTTCCTGCTCTACTGCTGTTTGCTTTGAACACAATGATATTAACAAAGGCTGATCCCCATATCAGCATAGGCTGCTCAGGTGACCCTTTACCTTCCCATCTGGCCTCTTTGAAATACAGGACGAAGAAATGGAAAGCACCATCTAGGACATCGACCCTTGTCCATTCCACTTCTTGCTGTCACATTAAATGTGACAAACCTTCATCTTAAAACTAGCTGTGTTGTTTTTCCACTATGATTTCAGCTCAACGGCTGTTTCAGGGCAATATAGCAGACTTCATTTTTTCATGCCTAACTCTTGTTCCGCCACTATTGCATTTTTAAGCATCATTGCTCCTCTTCTGGTCTCCAGTTACACCTTTGGGGAACAGCCATTTACACTTTGAGCCTTCATACTCCTAGTCTTAAAAGTTCTCTCTTCACTTCTTGCTCTGCATTCCCTTTTTTCTATTCTCATGATGATCCAACAAGACTTCCTCTCAACCTCCATTTTCTCAATATCCCTCTTGACCAATGAAACCTCTGTATATATATATACACATGTATATATGTGTGTGTATATATATACTTATATACACATATATATTTTATATATATATATATAGAATATATAAGTATATATACTAAAAATACTATTCTCCCAGCTGCATGGAAACAAAAACTAACATTCCTTGGCACTTCAAAAGTCACTAGTAATACATTAGCAAGACTTCAAAGGCCTTTTCAGTCATTGCTTCCTCAGATGTTCATCTCCATTCTGTATGATAGGCAGTATGAAGCATTTACTTTCCCAAACTATAAAACCTAATCCAACATACATGACCTGTACTTTTTATTTATTAATCCCTCAGTCTGGATGTCTACTTTTTTTTCAGTATGAGCTCATGTCCAGCAATACCATTGTTGGAAGCTGGCATGCAGTGTAATGGAAGAAGCTGATTCCTATAAAACCTTGATAAGTGATGATACATCATGAGCAGTGAATAACAGGGTCAAAAAACACAGCTGAAAAAAAACCATGACCACAGCTTGATCATGATATGATTCAATGGCAAGAACTGTATTTGTGAATCCAGGAGTTGCCTTTTAGTTCTTTGCTATTATAGTCTGAAATGCAGTAATTGCTCAATTTTTAATCTATTTAATCCATGCACTTAACCTCTCATCTACTTAACTGTTATAATAATACATGTATATAATTTTAATTTCTTAAATAAAATATCAAATAGCAAAGCAGATCTTATTAAAATCAAAGTATCACGAGACTTGAGTGTTGATCTTATAAGAGTGCCACGTTAGTTTGTCATGTCATGTAACTGAATTCAATTATGTAACTTAATCTTAACAATTTCTTGCCATTTTTCTTTCATGACTGAGTATCCTGTAGAGGGTTTCATTATTCTGCCTCAGCCTGTTACTCCTCACCAGAGAAGAGTGACAAGAGAATGGTGAGTAAAATTCTTAAAATTCAGATAAACAGCATACCTTGGTCTAGATGAAAAACAATGCCTGTTTCCTGGAGTGAGATTATTAGGTTGAAAATGCTGGTAACTAAAAATGCTGAGCCTTGGACTTGCTTCTCAGCAATAGTCTGTGTGTGCGTGTTTGTGTGCATGTCCTGAGAAAGGTGTGTGGGTATATGTGTGGGACTTAAAAGCACACTGCTGAAAGTCATTATGCAGACTTTCTCATATCTCAAAAACCATCCACTAGTGGCCCATGACTCACAGGTTGAGCAACAGTGTCCAGAAGATGCCCTGGTGGCCTATTGTAAGGACAACTACTGCTCCACTGTCGGGTTTGTACACTGCAATGTCATCCTATGAATATTTGCTTTTTCTTTCTTTTCTGTTCTTTTTCTTTTTTCTCTGAGCTAAACAGCAATTTAGAAATATTTGGTGTTGAATTTGCTTCAGAAGTGCATGTCCTCTGTCCACTGCGTATAACAATTGTATTTAGCTGAGTATAACAAATGGGCTAAGTGTTCAGCAGCCTTCTTGCCAGCAATACTGGCTAGGCTGAGATCATTTTCACAAACAAGTCCTTCCAGTTCCTCTTGTTCAGCACTAAGCCTTTTAAATGCCCAGTGACAGAGTTTTCCCCCATCAAATTGATTGCTGCCTCAGCTGGTTTTAGAAAGACATAATTTCTTAACCTTCTTGCAATCTTTTTGTCATTTAACATAGAATCATAGAATAGTTAGGGTTGGAAAGGACCATAAGATCATCTAGTTCCAACCCCCCTGCCATGGGCAGGGACACCTCACACTAAACCATGTCACCCAAGGCTTCGTCCAACCTGGCCTTGAACACTGCCAGGGATGGAGCATTTACAACCTCCCTGGGCAACCCATTCCAGTGCCTCACCACCCTAACATGGATCAGTATAGAAAACCAACCCACTAAAAAGAAACCATCTGCTACCCAAACTACATCTCTCTTAATAACAGAATAAACCAACATTCCACAAAAACAATAAAGAAATGAAAAATAATAAATCTGCATCTTCCGTTACTTACCTTGCTACATGTTCATTTCTACTTTCTGCCTTCAAAGGAAGAATCTGTGATAGGAAATTACTGATCACCATTATTTGACAACAACCTCCCACGTTTTCTACAGTCATTACTTACTAGCTGCCTTACAGATTTTGAGTCTGAAAAGAAATGATACTATCATTCCTGCTGTAGTGTTCCTGACATGGACTATACATCTCCTGAGTATGAGAGCTTTCCATTAAACATAAATCCCACTGAGCTCTCCAATTTATTTGACGAGCCACATCTTCTGTGATTTTCCTGCACTCTCATCAGGTTCTCATCATGATAATGGGTACTTCTTGATGGATATTGCAGCTGAACAGAGATGATCCTTTTGGCTGACACTTAGGAACTCTCTGTTCTTCTGTGTTACTAGCTGTTTAGAATAACTCCTGATCCCCTTCCCTCCTACTCTTAATCACTGCAAAACTTCCTCTCTGCTTCCAACTCTCCTCAAGCAGCTAGTTTTCTTCTCTGTTACCTACATCAATGGATATGTTAAAGTTGGTGACAGAATTGTATTTCCAAGGAAATTTCATGATTCCTCTCAGCTATGCATGCTGCACCACAAGCTCAATGTTTAGATATACAGCCTTGCTCCTCTGCCCTACCATATAAACAAGCTATTACCACATAGGGACTTCAGAGTTTATTACAGAGTGATGAGACACACTCTTTGCACTCTGACCTGTTCCATTTAGCTTATTTAGGGAACAACATCACTACAGCCAAGTAATCCGGCTTCCACCAAAAAACTCACAAAGGGAATCATATGTGCCTCCTGTCTGACATGTGATAGACATACTCCAAGGACATGTTCTGTGAAATTCCCAATTGTTTCTTGTTTGTTTCTGAGAGCATTTGGCCTTTAAAAAGCTCATTTTCTAACTCTCACACTGGCAAATCTCCAAGAATAGCTCTTGTAGACAATTTCCCACATAACAAGATAACACCTACTAAAATTTACCGTTTTTTCCTTAATTACTTCTAATGAGCTATCTCAGTGACCAGGGTGACAGCTCAAAGGTTTTGCTTTGCAAGGAAAGCAGTATGTTGAAAATAGAAGGCAAGTGGTACAGAAAACACTTTGAAGAAGAGGAAATTGAGAACAGTGAATGAGGCAAATGGGAGGGAGCAGAATGGTGAAATAAACAGAACCCCTGACATGGGAAAGCCAAGTGTAAAGGGAAAGTGTAGAGAAAAGGAATATGTATATAGTAAGGGATACAATGGTGCAAAAATACTAACAGCCCCAAGTAAAAAGCAGCATGAACAGCATGAAGAGAGAATCATAGAGTCATTTAGGTTGGAAAAAAACCCAAGTCCAACCATCAGCTTAACTCTACCAAATCCACCACTAAACCATACTCCTAAGCGTCACATCTACATGTCTTTTAAATACCTCCAGGGATGGTGACTCCACCACTTCCCTGGACAGCCCATTCCAGTGCTTGACAACAATTTTGGTGAAGATAGGTTTCCAATCTACACCTCCCCTGGTGCAATTTGAGGCCATTTCCTCTTGTCCTGTCACTTGTTACTTGGAGAAGAGGCTGCACCCCACTTTACTGCATCCTCCTTTCCGGTAGTTGTACAGAGTGATAAGGTCTCCCCTGAGCTTCTTTTTCTCCAGATTAAATAACTGCAGTTTGCTGAGCCACGTCTTCTCACACTTGTGCTTCAGACCCTTCACCAGGTTCTTTGCTCTTTTTCGACACACTCTAGCACCTCAATGTCTTTCTTGTAGTGAGGGGCCCAAGCTGTCAAGCATGAAGATTTTACCAAGCAACAGGTATCACTGTCTTTATTTTAGTATATTTCCCACCTGTCTCCTCACAGCAGGCAAAAATCAGGACCTCATGATCTGATTCACTCCCTCAGTAATCTATATACAGTATTGGCTGTGCAAGAAATGCAGTGAAAAGCAAAACTGAGTGGAAGAGAAGGATAACCTCTCTCATCCTGTTGGCAACACTCCTCCTAATGCAGCCCAGGATGCTACTGGATGTCTTTGCTGCAAGGGCATGTTGCTGGCTTATGGCTCACCATGACCCTCAGGTCTCTTTCTGCAAAGCTTCCTTCCAGCTGACAGGTCCCCATTGTGTACCAATCAATGTATGAAACTGTTCCTCTTCAGGTACAGGGGTTTTAAGCTTCCCTTTGTAATAAAATGCTTTTAAAGAGGACAAACCACTCTAAATAAAATGCTTAACCTGTATATTCAATTTACTTTAGGTGCCTGGGACGTGGATTATTGCATTTTTTCTCCTTGGCACTGTAGCAGGTGAGACACTATATCTATGAAAACTACCACTAGAAGGTGAATTCAGATGAAATAACATATAGGAAATGATGACTGGTATTTAACACTGGAGTTGTAGTATGATTTGTGTGGGTAATTGTGTGGCAGTGTCTATTCCTGTGCACAGGACTAATGCTAAAAGGCTCTGCTCTCTTTAAAGTTTAGTGTTGAGAGATAACACTGTGCTGAAAATCCACAGAGAAATTCAGAATCATGTGTCCTACTTCTATTAAAGCAGTGTACAAGCTGTCTTTACATGACTGCTGTATACAAAGAACCTTTCAGCAACAGGGTGTTTAGCACAAGAGACAGTGCTGAAACATAAAACTTGATCATAAGTGAACAAGAGACCCATTTGATCTAGGAAAACCTACTATATTGAAAGAAATTACCATTTTATTAACAGTACAAGGTCGCTGCATAAATATCCTTCAATCCTGTGAGCAGAGACACGATGCTTTGGAGTAGGAAGCATGCTGGAGTAATCCTAACAAGCACTTCTTGCAAGACTTTTTAAGGAAACTAGATTAATCCTTTACAAGCCTAGAAAACGGTATCAAATCAGCATCTGGGTTATCTTCAAATTATTTAGCTCCCTGTGTGTACCTGCTTCGGCAATATCCATGAAGGAAACAAGAATGAATCTCAGTTTCGAAATTCATCATACAATGAAATCTTTAGCTGTCTGTTCTTCAGACTTTCGTAGTCTCAGATCATTGAGCACAAGGAAGTCCAACATGTAAACCAGTTGTTTGTTCTACTCTAGGTAAAGAGGTTTGCTACCCCAGGCTTGGCTGTTTCACAGATGATCCACCCTGGTCTGGGATACCAGGGAGACTTCTGACAGGTTTGCCTGACAATCCAGAAAATATGAACATCACCTTCTCCCTCTACACCAGAGAAACAGGAAATAACTCACAGGTGACATTGATTTTTAACATCAAGAACTGATTAAACCTACAATGTTTGTTAATTATTTAAAAAAATCTATGTCAGTCATCATAGGCAAGCCAGTCAGAATAAGAAGGTAGTTGAAAGTACGGTACTAAATGTACTTTGGGATAAAGTACAACAAAAATGTTGAGAATGAACTGTAAGACACAACAGCTTTCCTAGCATTTTCCTGCAGAAGGATATGGGTTATGGCAGAGTGCCTTTTGCATGCACTTAGGTCCCTGAGGAAAGCTGAAGTCTCATTCCAATAACGAGCCTTCTGTGTATTCAGGTAGGAGAGCAAACAGTGCTGTCTTACAGGGAAGCTGAACTGTGAAATTATTGTGAGCTTTAAAACTAAAACTCTGAAGACTGATTTTAGCAGGTTCCAAACCCACAGTGAAATGAGAGTGATTTTACATTCTTACCTGCCTCTCTGCGCTTTGAAAGTAAGACAGAACTACTCAGGTTGCTGATGCCCTGAAATATTGAGCAGAGCAATACAGAGGAACCCGTAAGATCAGGAGCTGTGACCACTTCAGCAAATATTTATGAGGCTACTAAATCCCTTCCAGGCTCTCAAACCTAGTGTCCCCTGAGCTGTACAGGGATGTTTAGGATTCCTCTGGCATGACCTATGATGCCATCACTGCCATTGCAGACATCATGGCTTACAGCAATCCTGGTTGCCACAATGAGAGTCCAACTCAGGCTCTCTGAGGGTGAGAAGTTATACCTGCAATAAACTTTCACAACCTGCAGAGCAGGGGCATGTGAGTACACAAGATACGTTCAGCAGCAGGTTACCCAGCACTGTTGTTGTTGGTAAAGTAAGTCACCTTACACAGCTTCCCAGCCACTAAACTTCAATGTATCTACGATCTATGGCACAGCCCTTCTACACCCAGACTCCCTGGGCTTACATCACAGACCCTGTATTTGTCTGAAAACAACACAGACAGATGTCATTCTCAGAGAAAAGGGAATATTTATAATTAAGAAGCTTGCAGCAATGTGTGAAGATCAGCTTCACCCCTATTGCCGACAGTTCTTGCCTTTCTGGAGTAGAATGACAAAACCCCCATAGAAACATCACCTATACAGAACAACAAATGCTGTTGTTTAGATTGCAGTGCAACACACTGAAGCCACAGCTCAGGTCAGTAAAAGAGCAAGCGGAACTAGGAGATGTGGAACTGGTGGACTTTTCCCAGAAGGAACTCTTCCAACTAGAGCCAACAGGCAGCCTGTAACATTGTGGCCCCTTTAGATAAGTGAGGCCCCTTCACATTCCACATGAGGGGGTTCTTCCTGCATTAAGCAGAATGGACGGGAGCAGCAGAAACCACATGGGCACAACTTCTTCAGAAACCACAGTGGAACTGTGAAAGGAGAGGTACAGGGGTTCCAGAGTTGCAAAAATCAGACTTGGTTCATTCAAAGTAGTCCTTCGAGTCCTACAGAGTGGATGACCTAATGGGCTTTTTAAACTGTTTGAAAGCACAAATAGATTAATCTTTTTTCTCTTTTTTTCTCCTCCAAAACCAGCTCATCTCAGCAATAAACTCCTCAACGATCCAAAACTCACATTTTTCCTCAAGTAGGAACACCACCTTCATCATTCATGGATTTGGCAGCACTGGAAGAGAAGGCTGGGTGGTAGAAATGTGCTTGGTATGAGAGTAGCTTCTGATTTCCATCAGCGGTTGTAACTACAAACTGTCAGTATCCTTTAGGCATTAATGTTCACTTTCCAGCTTGCAGTTCACTAGGTTGTGGCAGATACAAATCAAGAAGCAAATTTCACAAACACCAAAATATGTTCCCACTCTGGAAGATGCAGCATGGTGGAGGCTTCTTGGGCATCTCTGACATTAGGTTTCTCTAGAGAGTTTCCATCCCCAAACCCTACAGACTGCATCAAAGCAATAAACCAAACACCGATGTCCCCAGCCCGTGTGCTGCTGTCAGAATATCAGAGTAGACACACTGACTCAAGGCATTTCCCATTAGGAGAAATTAGACCATCCTCCAGTCAAAAGGCATTCCTGAATTGTAAAGCTCAAGTTTTAGTCTACAAATACTATTCTGGTTGACCACTATTCAGTTCTTAAAAAACCTAAACCCAACAAAACAATAACAAAACCCTTATTCTTTGATTACAAAGTGCAAAGGAAAAAAGAGATTTCAAATATGAAATGTGAAGCTACCACAAAACCAGCAGAGTATATTGTGTCAGTGGTAGCCTTGGCTCCGATAGATAAGCGGAATCCACTGTAGTTGGTGCTTCTTCCACACAGGCACGAAAATATGAGAAGCTAGAAAAAGGCCACTACTGAATACTAGTCATAGACCTGCAACATCACTTTCTTTCATAGATCTATGAATACTTTTAATCTACAGTATTAAATTTCTAATTTTTTTCAGTTGAAAAGAAACAGCAGTTCTATCTGCCTCTGTATAGTACAAACTTAGAGTGCCTACAGGAAAGGAGCAGGTCCAGGCATCAATGCACTATCTCTTCAACCTTCTGTTTTCCTTGTCATTCACCTTCAGCTGTTTACCATGGATTATTTTTTGTCTCCACTTGTCCTTTCTCAAACCTTAAGTGAGCTTTAGTCACAGAAAGCTACAACTGTAGACTCTAATACATAATTCTTCTACTAGAAGAATCACTGATCTCTGCAAGACTGACTAGTACTGAAGTGACCAACATGTTAGCATTCTTTGCTGAAACAGAAACTTTCTCCTCTACTCCAAACCTTTCCAGTCTGACATGACTTTGACTTTCTCAGTTTTAAAGGTACTTGGTACATAAGTCTACTTTTTATGCTATTCAATTAAGCAAACAACATCTCTCAAAGAAAGTCACATACTGTGCATAGAGACTACTTTGCTGTTGTGTGGCTTTTCCGGATTACTTCAAATAGGTGTACAAATGGCTTATAGATTAAAATACTTTTATTATGGTCATTCATAATTGATACTTTTTGGATGAATGGCTTGTTATATTCTGTTTTGCAAGAAGATGCATGTTTCAGCATGGCACAGGCAGCAGTGAAGAGTCCTGCTTAGTAAAGGTTGAGAAATTGCATACTATATTACCTTTTAATGCTTATTCCAATTTCAGTTTTATCTCTGTTATTTTGTCTCCTTAAATACTTCGCTTTATGTGTTTCCACATCAGCTGTTACTGGAAGTGGAAAATATCAACTGCATTGCTGTCGACTGGCAAGAAGGTGCAAAAGGCACCTACATCAGTGCGGTGAACAACCTCCGTGTGATTGGGGCTGAGATTGCCTATATCATCAACATTTTAAAGGTAAAAGGTACAACTGTACCACCTACAACTTAAGTGGGTATAGAGCGGTTGTGCTGCCACAAAAGACACACGTTAAGCTGATGTGGCTGAAAAGAGGTGCCAACTAATTAAAAGCCAGTAGGTGGCAATATTTCCATATGATCATACAGGCAAGAAAGCATCCCGTGGAAAGGAGGCAAGGCCTGTGAGTTCAGTGCTTGTAAGAGTTTTGCCAGCGCTGGATACCTGTGCTAGAAGTAAGTTAGTGTCTCAGCTTAGCACCACTGAAACGAGCAGGAGCTGACTCGCTTGATAATGCCATATTTGCTGTCTACAGGCACGATAAACTTTCCAGTTGCCTTCTAGTTGTGAACTTCATGCTTCAGAAAGCAAGCGTTCACATCTACACATACAGCACAGATGTGAAGTTTAAGAGTACTGGCATTTCCTGCTGACTTCAGGAAGACTAATGAGTACTTAGACATGCTGAAAATCAGAATGCTGCCTGGCTACGGACTTGATCCTGGTCAGGAGGGGTTCATCTTGAAGTGCTGCAAGAAGTAGTTCAGAGCCCACATGGCAAAGTGCTGACTTCGCAAGCACCTGAATACAAAAGAACACTTCTCCATAATCTGCTGGGGTACAATCCATTGTTTCTACCTAGGAGACTCATGTAGCCTCACACATTTGCTTCTGTATCTTTCTTCTTTGTGTACAAATCACAGGTCACTTGAAGATGTGTTCGGTTTTTCATTTAATATCTCTATTACTGCACCTTTTGCAGTCTAGGCCTCTTTTTCTTCCTTTAGAAAAATGCATAAATATTCCTTAGACTTCCTTTTCCCCAGTTTATAAACTTCTGCAGTTTGACTTTAGGAAAGGTTCAGCTGCACTGTAAACAGAAGGACTGCAGTAAATCATATTCAGAAGAACCTATCATCTAACACTAAAGGTAGACAAGCCAGTACTACAGATCTGCTTTTGTTTGGATACATTCTGCATTACAAAACAGAACTTGGTGTAAAACCATTAAGGAATTAGCAATGCTAGCTTTTTGACATTACAAAATCCAGCAAATCCTTGAATGAAACATATCCCCTGCATGCAGCCTACACGTTGATGAATCTCCATTTCCACTTTCAATGCGTGTGTAATATCTTAATAGTGCAGGTCTTGTACAGCTGACATGTGGCAAAGAGGAGAATAAATGTCACCCCACCTAAGCTTGTCAGCCAAAATACTATTGAGTGTAATCACATATTCTATGTATGCACATTGAGAACAGACGTGCAATTAAAAAAGGCTCCATAATTGAGTAAATAAAGAAAAAATGAAATTATTTTGACAAAAATTAAATTAGGGCTTGATCCAAGTGAAAAAGAAGGGTCATATTTTGTCACCGGGTAATTGAATATGGTAACCATACACCAACACTACAACAGTGACTCCATCATCACTAGGCATTTTAAATTCTATATTGGATCATTTTCTATCAAGTCTTAGTGTAATTTAAACAATAATTAAGTCAAGGAACTCACTTAAAAAAACCTCAGACCTGGTTTGCTATGCAGGAAGTCAGTCTAGATGGTCCCGAAGGCCCATCATGCGAGGCACCCTCTTTGCTTGCTATTTAAAGCCTGTGTTCTTGTCTCCCACCATCACCTCAATGATCAGAAAGTCTCCAGATGCTCCCCTTATGATATCCATTTAATTGGCCACAGCCTGGGAGCACACACTGCAGGAGAGGCAGGAAGAAGGACTCCAGGCATCAGACGGATAACAGGTAGGCTGTTCTCCGATGTGCAGAGCTAACATTGCATGTGCCTAAAGGAAAGAAACTTGAAACACACTGGCCTGTAAACTGGAATTAAATGATTGGCAGAGCTGGAGGCACCTCTCATGAGATGAGGCAAACTTCATTCTTCCCAGAAACAAGGGTAATTATTATATTTTCCTTCTCTAGTTAAGTTTAAAAACTGTAGTGGAAGACTTTAGTGGAGCAAAAGACATAGTTTATATTTAATCCAGTGAATGATGGTAATGTTACATCAAACCCTATGCAAAGACAAAGCAACATGTCAAGAATCCTTAGATTTTCTTATCTGTAAAGCTTTACAGGCCAGTAATAAGCTCAAAGGTAATAAAATGACTTCTTCATGGTAATATGATGCCATTATATAGTCTATTGGCAAATATTTTACTTCTGGTGGAATAAGTTTATAGAAAAGTTCACAAAACCGTGTTATTGCACATTTTCTTTTCAGTTTAGCTTAACACTCACATTATTATCATTCAACATGCCTTGTGCAGTACTCGGCAACGGATGCTGTAAGTTCGCAAAAGACGTTAACACGTGCAACACTTCCTTCCCTCCCTTAACCAATAAATGGGGGGGTTTCTTTTAGGTTTAGACCCTGCTGGGCCCTGTTTTGAAGGCACTCCTCCTGAGGTGAGGCTGGATCCTTCAGATGCAAACTTTGTTGATATCATTCACAGTAATGCTGCTCACTTTCCTGCTGTAGGTAAGTGTTCATGTGCAAGTAAATACCTTCAGGGATGGGCACCATGTCACTGAGACACTGACCTCATCACATATGTATCTCAGGGCTTGGAATACGTAACACCACTGGTCACCTGGACTTTTACCCCAATGGAGGAACTGTGATGCGTGGATGCACTGATTTACTTCCAGACATGAAACAAAGTGAATTTGAAGCTATCATTGCAGGTAAACATACATTCCCAACATGCATAGTACTTTGTTTTCATTCCATTCTGAAATATTAACTGTGAAAGTAACTGTCAGCTTGGGAGAAAACAGCAAAACAAAATTGGGTTTTGCTTATTTAACTGTAAGATCTAGAGGGAAATAAGAAACAATGAAGGCTGGATCTGAACAGTAATCCCCAGGGAACAGTGTAGGAAAGGAAGTTTAATACAGGCCTAAGCTTTGCTCCTCTAATTTGAAATTGAACCTGCAGAACACAAAAAGACAGGGAACAGGGAACAACCCAGTCCAACAAACCCAGAGGCCCAGAAGGAGGTTTTCCAGGCTGACACAGGCTAGAGCCATGACCAGCATGGCAGCAGCATGACACCACCATCTTTAATTTCTTGCAGATGCTGCAAAGAGCCTCTGACCCTTCTACATCATAAATTAGGCAAAAGCACTCAATGTTTCCAGTGACTGTACATGCTTCACCTCTCCGCCTGCGACTTCTCTCTTCACAGGCTTTGGAGAGGTCAGCAGAAGGCTGGTGGAGTCTCCTTGCTCTGTTAAGCTCTTTAAAACTGTAATTAATGCCATTGTCTTAAAAGGGACTCTGGTGCCCTAGCAGATCAATGTATCCCACTTGAACTCTTGGGGTAACTGGCACACAGTTCTCTGGATAAACCTCAGGCAAAACATCAACTTCTCAAGACCACACTGCTGTTCTGTTCCATGCCTCAGCTGTTTCCATGGTGAAACAAGTGCCACCCTTGTACAGGGTAACAGGAGGTTATTTCACTGATGCTCATAAACTTTGTTCCCACAGATGCTACAGTCTTTGGAGGGTGCCATCACTCCCGCAGCCATGAGTATTATTTCAAAAGTATCCTCTATCCCACCGGATTCCGTGGATACCCCTGCAAAAGATATGATTCCTTTGATTCGGTAAGTATATCAGCCCAAGAACGGGTGTGGAATTTCTGTAAAGAAAATGATCCAGGTCTCTACACTCACAATAGGAACCAGTGTTCAGAAGACTTGGATACTGGTGACTGTGCTTCTCGTGGGGTGGTTTGGTAGGAAGAAGAGCACAGTGAGGCACAGCAGCTCCATCAGCTATTCCACTCTGGGAAATTAATCCCGAGGCACAGATGATATAACCGAAATGGGGGGGGGGAAATTTAAACCCCATGCAATTCTCACCCTAAACCTTTATGCAAAGAGCGCATAGGTTAGATATAGCTATCCTAGTAATTCCTGGCTGGAAGAAGAGACATTTGGAGCCTCCAAAATCGTTGACTGTTCTCCAATTTACACTTATTAGAGTATGTAAATGCATTTGTGAATGATGCTCCTTGTCTTCCCCTCCATATGGTGTTGCAATGTGAATGCAGGCAAGTTGCTTTCCACTAGAAAGGTAAAACTGGCTTATATATTGTCTTAGACTCTAGCTGAAAAATATTTGAACTGGGGAGTTTCAGACTGTCATGGACATGGCTATGGAACCTGCTCATTCTACACGCTGGTGTATGGCAGGGTGCAAGAGCTTCATCAGGTTTTGGTGGCAAGATATATCAACAACAAGATATATCAACATACAGCACTGCCACAGCTTTGCAAGATCAGAACAGCATCATCAGCCTTCATTTTGTCAGAGCTAGGATGAAAAAATACTCCTTATTAGCCAATGCTTTTATTTTCCCTAGGGAGACTGTTTCCCATGTCCAAAAGAGGGGTGCCCAATGATGGGGCACTACGCTGACAGATTTCCAGCCAAACTGGAGAGGGTAAACCAAAAGTATTTTTTAAACACAGGAGCAGACCCACCTTTTGCTGGTAAGTGGAGAAGGTTTGTTACAGTTGGTGTGTCTGAAAAGTGATTGCCTTAATGTAATTAACAGCCATGCTCCTATGGTGCTTCTATAAACAGCTGCCAACATCTCTGACAAAACCCACTACATTAGTTACTAATATTCATGCTCACTGAGTCTTTCATTTGCCAACACAAATTAATTCCAGTTAGGAAAAACAGAACTTTCCAGTAAACTAGTATTTTTAGGTATCTCATATCAATGAGAACCTAGTTTGTTTTGCTTTTCTTTATGCAGCTTGGAGACAAAAGGTACTTATCCAGCTGTCTGGTGCAAAGAAAACAAGAGGGGACATAAAACTAGTTTTCCATGATGCAGAGGGAAACACAAAAAAATATGAAATTGCCAGGTAAGAGAAATTAATATTTCCCTATAACATTTAATGCTGCTAACATTAGTCTACGCATTTTCCGCACATTTAAGCAGTGCAAAAACTTACTCCGGGTTACAAACATTCTGCTTAACATCAGATTATGAAAAGTTATGATTTAGAAAAGGTCCATGGATGGTTGCAAAAGGGAAATGGAAATCACTTCCTTTTCATAAGTTCTGTGTTTCTCTGAGTTACTCTTAGAAAAGAAACAAATGCTCATGTGTGGAATGCACACAATTCATATAGTGCTCACCCGTTTCACATGCACTTTAGCACAACCGCTCCCACACTAGCATGGCAACACACACATCAGCATACTCATTCCTTGCGCTGACAAGGTTTTGCTGTGCTGGTGACTTGCTGAATGATCTCATACAAGGCAATCCTATGCCCAGACTTACCAAATTTGCAAACTGGATACCTCCTTTCTCACTAGTAGATTTTAAAAGCCATCACTACTATATAAATGGCACATCTATATAAGATGGCCAGCAAACTTCATTCACAGCTCTTATTATCTCCCACTGACTACCAATGCAGCAGCTCCCACTGTCTTTCAAAACAAGTGTTTCCATGCATTCTCTTACCATCCTCTGTGTATGTGCAGACCAAAGCACCACAGAAGTGTCCAGCTCTTCCCTGAAGTCCTTCCCAAAAACCTTAGCTGAAGCTCTCCCTGCCAAGATAAGTGCAAAACACAACCCACACGGGTGCTAGAAGCAGCCCCTGCCTCACCCTTTGTTATTTCCCAGTGGTTTCTTGCCTCATGCCTATTTACTGTTTTCATCCTCTCCCTGTTCAGAGCATGACACCAGAGTTCTGGGCCTGCACTGTCACAAAGAACAGCAAAAGCGCAGATTTCTGTTGTAACAAACCTCATGGAGAATGATTTAGTTCAGCAGTCTCTACACCGGTAAACTTAGCATTGCTGTCTCCATTGTATTTGCAGTGGAGACCTCTCTGAAGACCAAGTTTATGCAAAATACCTTGATGTTGAAATTAACCCCAAAAAAACTACAGAAATTGAATTTCTCTGGAACAAAACCCTATTTACCCTTCTCTGGGCGAGACTGGGAGCAGAAACAGTCAATATAACTCATGGAGATGGACATAGGTAAGTATGGCCCTTTACAGCTCAGAAGCAATGAGCAAGGAGTGCAAAGCCTCTGTGAGATAGGATTGAAAAACAGTCTTAAATTGGACACAGTTTGCAATCAACAATGTGAATTTCAGGAACCACAAGGACAGGATACTACACTTTGGATGGAAAAATCAAATGTTCAAGAACAAACCTCTACAAACCTCAAGTAAAGGGCGTAATTTTCTGACAAGGAATAAAGCAGAGGAGAATCATAGAATAGTTAGGGTTGGAAAGGACCTTAAGATCATCTAATTCATAGGCATGGGCAGGGACACCTCACACTAAACCATGCCACACAAGGCTTTGTCCAACCTGGACTTGAACACCACCAGGGATGGAGCATTCACAACTTCCCTGGGCAACCCATGCCAGTGCCTCACCACCCTAACAGGAAAGAATTTCCTCCTTATATCCAATCTAAATTTCTCCTGTTTAAGTTTTAACCCATTACCCCTTGTACAGTCACTACAGTCCAAAATGAAAAGTCCCTCCCCAGCATCCCTGTAGGCCCCCTTCAGATACTGGAAGGCTGCTATGAGGTCCCCACGCAGCCTTCTCTTCTCCAGGCTGAACAGCCCCAACTTTCTCAGCCTGTCTTCATACAGGAGGTGCTCCAGTCCCCTGATCATCCTCGTGGCCTCCTCTGGACTTGTTCCAACAGTTCCATGTCCTTCTTATGTTGAGGACACCAGAACTGCACACAATACTCCAGGTGAGGTCTCACAAGAGCAGAGTACAGGGGCAGGATCACCTCCTTCGACCTGCTGGTCACGCTCCTTTTGATGCAGCCCAGGATACGGTTGGCTTTCTGGGCTGCGAGCGCACGCTGCAGCCGGCTCATGTTCATTTTCTCATTGACCAGCACCCCCAAGTCCTTCTCCTTGGGCTGCTCTCAATCTCGTCTTTGCCCAATCTGTAGCTGTGCCTGGGATTGCTTCGACCCAGGTGTAGGACTTTGCACTTGTCATGGTTAAACTTCATGAGGTTGGCATCAGCCCACCTCACAAGCGTGTCAAGGTCCCTCTGGATGGCATCCCTTCCCTCCAGCATATCAACCGAACCACACAGCTTGGTGTCATCGGCAAACTTGCTGAGGGCGCACTCAATCCCACTGTTCACGTCACCGACAAAGATGTTAAACAAGACCGGTCCCAACATGAACCCTGAGGGACACCACTTGTTACTGGTCTCCAGCCAGACATTGAGCCATTGACCACAAATCTGCGTGCGGCCATCCATCCAGTTCTTTATCCACTGAGTGGTCCATCAATCAAATTGATATCTCTCCAATTTAGAGACAAGGATGTTGTGTGGGACAGCGTCAAATGCTTTGCACAAGTCCAGGTAGATGACATCAACTGCTCTACCCCTGTCCATCAGTTCCGTAGCCCCAAATTGGTCAGGACACCAAATTGGTCAGGCAGGATTTCCCCTTAGTGAAGCCATGCTGGCTGTCACCAAGCACCTTGTTGTTTTTCATGTGCCTTAGCATGCCTTCCAGGAGAATCTGCTCCAAGAGTATGCCAGGCACACAGGTGAGACTGACTGGTCTCTAATTCCCCGGGTCTTCCATTTCCCCTTCTTGAAAATGGGGGTTATATTTCCCTTTTTCCAGTCGTCAGGAACTTCACCTGACTGCCATGATCTTTCAAATATGATGGCCAGTGGCTTAGCAACTTCATTTGCCAGCTCCTTCAGGACCCACGGATGGATTTCATCAGGTCCCATGTACCTGTGTATGTTCAGGTTCTTAAGATGGTCTCGAACCAGATCCTCTCCTACAGTTGGCCTAGGGTCTTCATTCTCACAGTCCCTGCATCTGCCTTCCAAGACATGGGTGTTTGCCAGTGAAGACCAAGGCAAAGAAATCATTCAGAACCTCAGCCTTCTCCAAATCCACGGAATCCACTTCTCCCAGTAGCTTCCAGAGGGGGTCCACGTTGTCCTTAGTATGTCTTTTATTTGCAATGTACCTATGGAATCCCTTCCTGTTATCTTTCACATCCCTAGCCAAGTTTAATTCTAACTGGGCCTTAGCTTTCCTAACCTGTTCCTTAGATTCCCGGACAACATTCCTGTATTTTTCCCAGGCCGCCTGTCCTTGCTTCCACCTTTTATAAGCCTCTTTTTTCCTTTGAATTTTCCTCAGCAGCTCCTTATCCATCCAAGGAGGTCTCCTGGCCCTCCTGCTGCACTTCCTTCTAGTTGGGATGCAGCACTCCTGAGCTTGTAGCAGGTGATCCTTGAATATCAACCAACAGTCTTGGGCCCCCCTGCCCTCCAGGGCTATATCCCATGGAACCTTACGAAGCAGGCTCCTGAAGAGTCCAGAGTATGTTCTCTTGAAGTCCAGGGCAGTGAGCTTGCTGCACACTCTTCTCGCTGTCCTCAGGATCTTGAATTCAACCATCTCATGATCATTGCATCCAAGGCTGCCCTGCAGCGTCACATTTCCAACCAGCCCTTCCCTGTTGGTGAGCACAAGGTCAAGCACGGCACCTCTCCTTGTCGGCTCCTCTATTACTTGCAGAAGGAAGTTGTGTTCCACACAATCAAGGAGCCTCCTGGATTGCTTGTGCCGGGCAGTACCGTCGCTCCAACAGATGTCAGGGTGGTTCAAGTCCACCATGAGAACAAGGGCCTGTGAGCGTGAGGCTGTTTCTATCTGTCTATAGAGCACTTCATCCACAGGGTCCTCTTGATCAGGCAGTCTATAACAGATCCCCACTGTAATGTCTCCTATTGATGTTTTCTCTTTAACCCTGACCCATAAACTCGCTATTGACTGCTCACCTGTCCCCAGAGAGAGTTCCATACTCTCCAGACTATCCCTAAGGTAAATAGCAACTTCCCCTCCCCATCTGCCAGCCCTGTCTTTTCTAAAGAGCCTGTAACCTTCCATTCCAACACTCCGGTCATAGGAGCCATCCCACCATGTTTCTGTGATGCCTGAATGTATGCTGTTCTGACAAAGCCAGACAATTACAACCCAAGATTAAGCAAGTCTCATTCCCAGGTGCATTACCTTGTTCTGTATAAAAGATCCAAGGAAGAATTATTTAAATAATTGGGGTCAAACTGTAACCAGAAGCAGGGTCTTTTTCAAGTTTGGGGAGTACACTTCAGGAGCAAGGCACACAGACTGAAGTCTACAGAACACCAAAAGAGACTTAGAAAACTTGATCTGCGTAGAGCAGCTGAGGGAAATGTGTTTCTCAATAAAAAGAAATGGCTGGAGAGGAGCATAAAAGCATGCATAAACTAACTGGGAAGTGATATCCACTGGGTTTAGGCCAAGGTCAAACTGATATATTTTAGAAGAGATAAAATACCGGTTAGATGTTAGGAAAAAAATATTCCTTATCATTTGGCATTGGCATGGATTATTTAGAGAAGCTGATTAAATCCCTTTCGCCGTGACCTCCTCAAAACAAGCTGTAAGGTTTTGATTGGGGCAATCCAGTAAAGCATCAAACCTAAACAAAGGCATCGTAACAAGACTTAACTTTTATCTAGAGTTCTATGTATTGAGATTAGTTTCGTTCATGTATTACAACTCAACATTACAACAGCTAGTCCTCAAAAGAAGGAAATTCACCTTGTTCCTGTTAATATGCAGATGCTACTGTTGTGTTCAGCAGGTGCTTAGGGAGGCCTAAGTGGGATTATGGATTGAACTAACAGCCCTCAAGGTGACAGCTGACAGCCTTGCATTTGCCTCTGGGGGAAAACAGATAAATAAATCTTGATTCAAGTGGTTTTTCCTTCCCAGGTCGACTTTCTGTGGCCGTGGAACTGTGACATATGGAGTTCCCCAGTTACTTACACCTTGCTAGATTACAACTGGTTCTGTGCACAGCAGCTGAGCAAACCATCAGTCCTGTGCATGGGGATGTTGATACACAAGGCTATTAAAGCAAAGCCCAAACTGTCTGTGGCTTCCTTTGTTTTTTTCAGTCCTTTGCAAACACACGTGTCGATGTTTTTCATGTTTGACCCAGTTTATTGTGCTTGTAACTCTGGAAGAAACTGGAGATCACATGCTAAAATCTATTTATAACATTGTACAGCCTTGCTCTACCACTGCCTCAAAGTAAGAGCTATTTCCCACCACACTGCACTGATAATTTGCCAGATTCTCTGTCTCTCAAACACTCTCAAGGCAGTACATTACCTCAGCACTTCCCTGTGGCTGGGAATGGTCCCAAATGCCTCCTTTACACAGTCTGTGCCATTGTGCAAAACTTTCCAGCCCCACACAAGAGCACTGCCCTCCAAAAGCACTCTGGGACGGGGCAGAAACAGAGCAAGACCAGGGCACTTCAGAACAGCCCTTTGTACACAGCACCTTCACAGAAGCAACAGGTGAAGGCAAACCTCAAGTGTTCCCTGCTTCAGAAGCTTGATCACAGCACCTGGCTACTGCTTAATTTCTAACACATACCTTTGCTCTGACCACTGGCAGCCTGGAGAGGAAGTAACTTTGAGTAACGCCAGGCTTTGCAGAACCTGAGATTGACTGTTTCCCGTTCAGAGGAGCACTACTGCAAAACTTGGCACGAGTGAGGCACCTGGAGCAGGGGATACTTTTCAAAGTATAAAAACAAAACTCTAAGTTAATGAATAAGAAGAAAGAGTTAATAAATTATTAACTCTTGTTTCCCCATGTTTGATAAGTACAAGCACTTCCGCAGATAAACTTCTAAGAAATAGGAGTAGAAATACAACATTAAGAACACCTACCTGGACTTCAGCAAGGCTTTTGACGCTGTCTCCCGTGACATTGTCATAGGCAAGCTCAGGAAGTGTGGGCTGGACGAGGGGACAGAGGTGGATTGAGAACTGGCTGAATGGAAGCTCTCAGAGGGTTGTGATCGGCAGCACACAGCCTGGTTGGAGACCTGTAACTGGCAGTGTCCTCCGAGAGTCAACAGTGGGCCCAGTATTCTTTCACTCGTTCATCAGTGACTTGGATGAAGGGCTGAAGGGATAAAGTGCCTCCTCAGCAAGTCTGCTGATGATATAGAACTCGGTGGAGTGGCTGATACCCAGGAGTGCTGTGCTGTCATTCGGAAGGATCTAGACAGGCGGGAGAGATGGGCAGAGATGAAAGTCAGAGGCAAGTGCAGGGTCCTGCACTTGGGGAGGAACAGTCGCATGCACCAGTACAGGCCGGGGGCTGACCTGCTGGAAAGTGGCTCTGCAGAGAGGGACCTGGGAGTCCTGGTGGACAAGTTGTCTCTGAGCCACCAGCACTGTGCCCATTTGGCCAAGAAGGACAATGCTGTCCTGGGTTGCATTGGAAGAGCATTGCCAGCAGGACGCAAGAGGATCCTCCCTCTTTATTGAGCCGTGGTGAGGCCTCCCCTGGAGTACTGTGTCCAGTTCTCTACAAGAGAGACCTGAGCTCCAGAAGCAAGTCCAGCAAAAGGATACTAGAATGATTGTCTAGAGCATCTCTTATGGGAGGAAAAGCTGAAGGGGCTGGTCCTTTTCACCCTACAGAAGAGAAGGCTCAGTGGGGATCTAACCAATGTGTATAAGTACCTGAAATGAGGGTGTCGAGAGGATGGGGCAGACTCTTCCCAGTGATGCCAGGCTACAGGACAGGAAGCAGCAGGCATAAAGCAAAACACAGGAGGTTCCACCTGAACATGAGGAAGAACTTTACTGTGTGGGTGAATGAGCATCGGAATAGGTTGCCCAGAGAAGCTCTGGAGTCTCCTTCCATGGACACAGTTCTGGGCAATGTGCTCTTAGTGACTGTGTGTGAGCAGAGGGGTTGGACCAGAATACCCTAAGTGATCCCTTCCAACCTCAACCATTCTGTGATTATTTACAAAGAGTACAGATTTACAAGTGGAACATTTTTTAACAAAAGAAACGTGAGCGTTGTGTCCTTGACAAACACTATCCAAGTCTATGGAATTCAGAGGGTAAGTAAACACATGTCTGAGGTTCAGCCAAGAGAAATCTGCAGTACAGAAAGTTCCCTGGGGACTTGACAGGTGGCAAGGGGAGCATGAACAATGCCACGAAGCACTGCACCATGTCCCAGGACAGAGCCAGGGCATCCTGCAGCACCAGAAATCCAGTCCTCTCCTCTGCCTGCTTCCTATTCCAGACTACAAGGACCAGAATGGCTCCTCCAGAGAGCAGCCTACATCGTACTGAGGGACATGCAGCCAAACACTAACCTTCTTCCCAAAGGAGAAGCAAGCAGCTGAAAGCCACCTGACCATGGCCTAAGGAATTGCCTAGCTGTTCAGTTTGCCATGACTTATTACTGTTGAATAAGAGCAGTCAAGTAACTATGGTAAAATCCTAACTCACATCTTTTCCAACAGCTCTTCATTTAAGAGGGAAAATCTGTTCCTCCCCTCATTTTGACAAGAGTTTAAACTTACCAGCGTACCAGGGCATGTAATGATTCTCCTTTATCACTGATACAAACATACCTTCCAACTAAAATGCTACTTCAAATAAGGATGGGAGCCCTGAGCTCTAAATTAGTACCAAGGGTGATTTTTAATAGAGAAAAAACCCACAAAACAAACCTTTAATACTACCTAAGAAATAAACCCCACTTGCATAGATAATTTCCACCATGCTTACTCTTGAGTCCATCACACAGAGGACGGCTTTCTCAGATCTTGGGTTACATGGGTAGTATAGAAGGGATCCAAAGGGGTAGACAATCATCCTTCTACATCTACTTATTTCAAGAAGGAAATGAAAGGGACACCACAGAAGGATCTGGCTCTTTCCCTATGGAGAGACTGCCAGGCCCACTAAGTCGTTTTCTTAAATGGATAAAGATTTGCCAGACTGTGTGGAGAAATGGGAATAAAAGACCCAGAAGCACAGGGCCATTCCACATACAGAGTCACTTGATGCAGGGCAAGGGAGGGAACTCAAAGACAACTATTAAATTCCCCAGTAGACCCCCCACATCCCAAGTACATGACACTAAAACCAAAAGCCTTCGCAGCCAAAATGAGGCCCTATATGCAATGACACAAAGATCCACCTAATTCTCTCAGTGTCCCACTCATGATGTGTTGCTGCCTGGGAACTGCCCTATCTCTGGAGCTCCAATCCTATTCTGGGCTCAAGCACACCAATTCAAGCAATCTATGCCCCTGGATTTTGGAATTTTACAGAGAAAACAGCCATTAGAGTTGTTTACCGGTTATCAATATACTATAATCTGAAACAAATACTCCTATCTTTCTGGAAACATTTCCAAGGATAAAGCAGACTATAAAAAAAACCACACAGAGTGCATGAAGCACGCACCAGTGCATGGAGATTCCAAGAGGCACCGTAAGTACTTCAGGATTTGGGGGGATTCTTTTACCTTGTCCGGTATACCGCTTCCCAAGGCACAGCAGCATAAAGGAGACGGCAGCTGTGACGGCAGTCACACAGGCATCCTTAGGCTAGTTTTAACATAACTACTATGTTTTTGATGGGAAGCATAGCTTCATTGGGCAAAAGTCATACTAGATTTAAGCTATGCTTTAATAGATTTAGAAGCCTCACAATCTCTAGCAGAGCAAGCCAACATAATGCTCATACATGGTGGTTATAGATATATCTTGCGGAGAAGATAGACACAGAACCCTTGAGAAAATTCAGCAACACAGAGCTAAGTGCACTTCCTAATCAAGTGGGTTAGCAGATACTACCTGCTTCTTCTTTTACTGTTCTAGATGCTTGGGATTTGGACACTTGCACTATGCCTGCTCAGCGCAGCAGAAGGTAAGCAAACAGGGCTATTATTTCTATAGCCTTTCTATGCTGCTGTACTTTGTGAGATGTCATTCTACACTACGGTGCCTTAAAACTTGCCAGTTGAGGTTACATGGGTCACTTTCCTGTAGAAGGATGGCGAGATGAGTGTGTGAGTGTTGTATGTCCTTTTCTCCACACTGGAAATCCCACCCTAGGAGTATGCAAAGAAATGTAGTGTTTTCTATCTCAGAGCAAAGCTATTGCTCTAACAAGGCTAGGAAGCTGGGTTTTGTCCTCTTCTTTAGTGATGGAAATGGAGAAAAAGTTGGTGGCATTGGGTGGAGGAAGTCTAATGATGGCGTAACTTCATATTCAGCAGAAGCGACCAGCTTGTACAGTATAAAACTTCCCATGTAGAGTGCAGTCAGCTGTTAAGCACAGTCTCAAGATATTGCTGATTATTTGCAGTATTTTGGCTTCTCAATAGGACAAACTCACCAGCTGTCTCTGTCTTAGGCAAAACAATAGCTGAGGAAAGATACCTAAAGGATAGTATAGGATACCCATGGAGGAACTGCACTGAATACTTTGTTGATGAGCAATAGGGTGGCTTCTTTCCTTGGGAAAAACTGCAGCCGTTGAAGATCTGAGAGAGGGAAACTACTTGTCTTTGTTCTCTGTACACCATAGGATGTTCAAGTAACTGAGAGATCTCCAGAGAAGAGATACTATGAGTTATGAGTAACCTGCTCCACTTCTTTGCTCATTCTTATATTCCTGATCTGATCTGTGTGCTACAGGTGCAGAAGTCTGCTTTGATAGGCTGGGATGTTTCTCAGACAGTATGCCATGGTCTGGAACTACAGAAAGACCAATCCAGAAGTTACCCTGGAGCCCAGAAAAGATAGATGCTCGCTTCCTCCTCTACACAAGAGAAAATCCTGATAGCTATCAAGTAAGAACTATTGCGGTTTAAACATTAATAAATCACATGCAAAAAAAGCGTAAATAAACACCAACCCCAGCTGTGCTGCTGGGAAGTGTTGGAAACCTCCACGTTATTCAAGAGACAGCTGTTCTCAGCTCCATAGCTGCGTCTCTGTAGCAGAACTCTCATGCTCCTCCAGCCCTCACAGAGCAGCATAGCCCATGTTTTCTGTATGACCACTGGGAAGTCGTGAGAAACTGTGCATGTCTGAATGACTGGGTAATTCTTTTCCAGAGATCAAAAGATGACACATTAAAAGTCAGGTCTTGGCTGCTATAAGACAGGTGTCAAAACCTGCTTTTCATCAATGACCTGGATGAGGGAACTGAGTGCACCCTCAGCAAGTTTGCTGATGACACAAAACTGGGAGGAGTGGCTGACACACCAGAGGACTGTGCTGCCATTCAGCGAGACCTGGACAGGCTGGAGAGTTGGGCGGGGAGAAACTGGATGAAATTTAACAAGGGCAAGTGTAGAGTCTTGCATCTGGGGAAGAACAACCCCATGTACCAGTACAGGTTGGGGGGTGACCTGCTGGAAAGTAGTGAAGGGGAAAGGGACCTGGGGGTCCTGGTGGATAGGAGGATGACCATGAGCCAGCAATGTGCTCTTGTGGCCAAGAAGGCAAATGGCATCTTAGGGTGCATTAGAAAGGGAGTGGTTAGTAGGTCAAGAGAGGTTCTCCTCCCCCTCTACTCAGCCTTGGTGAGGCCGCATCTGGAATATTGCGTCCAGTTCTGGGCCCCTCTGTTCAAGAAGGACAGGGAATTGCTTGAAGGAGTCCAGCGCAGAGCCACAAAGATGATTAAGGGAGTGGAACATCTCCCTTATGAGGAGAGGCTGAGGGAGCTGGGTCTCTTTAGCTTGCAAAAGAGGAGACTGAGGGGTGACCTCATCAATGTTTACAAATATGTGAAGGGTAGGTGTCAGGATGATGGAGCTAGGCTTTTTTCAGTGATATCCAGTGATAGGACAAGGGGCAATGGGTGTAAACTGGAGCATAGGAAGTTCCACGTTAACATCAGGAAGAACTTCTTTACTGTAAGAGTGACAGAGCACTGGAACAGGCTGCCCAGGGGGGTTGTGGAGTCTCCTACACTGGAGATATTCAAGGCCCGCCTGGACAAGTTCCTGTGTGATGTACTGTAGGTTACCCTGCTCTTGCAGGGGGGTTGGACTAGATGATCTTTTTAGGTCCCTTCCAACCCTTGGGATTCTGTGATTCTGTGATTCTGTGAATAGAAATACAGACCTTAAGCCATAGTCAGGTGAACGCTTACAAATGAGGTTAACATTGCATAACAGCACACACATAAAGCATAGTCCAGGTCTTTGCAATTTTGATAAACTATTTACAGAAAGCAGATTTAAATATTTGTTCATTTAATACCTACAACAGGAGATCTCTGCAGTTGGTTCCTCCATTAGCTACTCCAACTTTAAAACAAGCAGGTTAACCAGATTCATTGTCCACGGTTTCATAGACAATGGAGAAGAAAACTGGCTGTCAGACATGTGCAAGGTAGGTACCATAAAGTTCCTTAGTTTCCATTTATAAAAACATTCCTATAAACTGTCTGTTTTCTCTATTTCGAATCAATCTGTCTCATGGTACTTCTAATGATAAGGGCAGCAAAAGAAGACACATTTTCAAATCATTTGCACCTAGAATACGTACATGCACACCTTGAGGAGAAGCTCTCTGCTTTACTGATTTCTGTGCTAATTCCCCAAGTTATTTCTTAATCCTGTCCCCATACCAAGCTGCACTTCCTGTGGTCTTCTCAACAAGCTGTTTTCTGGTGGTCTTCTCAAATCCTGTAAACATGCTTTCTATTGCAGCTTCAGCTAATGAAAGGTACTAGTCATACAGCACAGAGCAAAACACCAGTTGATGGCACACGGCAGTTTTCAGAGAATACTTTTCAACTAACTATTCACACAACTACAGCTTTGTTTAAATTCTATATTCCTATTGTATTTATAAGACCGCTACGAGAATCAATGTGAAAGTCCACTGAAAGGTGTTTCACATTTATTGCATCCCCGCCCGTTATCTGCTTCTCTTTGACACAGGGTCAAAGAAAACAAATCTGAGAGTTTGTCAATGAAAAAGAGAATCTCTGTTGATTACCACTTTGTGAACACTGACGTGTGATTGTTGGATTTGTTAGTTAACTTTTTCAAAGTATCGGAAGCAGAGTGATGTTTTTTCAATTCCCAGTCTCCTATTTCCCACTCTTAAACCAGTTTTGGTTGTTTTTCAGAACCTCACAATCAACCAAATAGCTCACATTTTGCTTCAGCTAATCCCTTAACTCCATATGTTCAAGTTTCATGAGGACGTAGTAGGAGGCACGGGATAAATCTTCCCAATCTCTCTCTGTTACGATGGCCTGTGTTTTATCACAACACTCCAACTTTATCAAAAGTATGCTCTCTGAATCTCTTCAGGAAAGAGCGGAGCAAATGGGATTGTGCTTACGTCAGCCTCTTATGTGCATCTGTTATTTACTTTCCTTCCCATTAAGCAATAATCCTACCTGAACTTTTATTTGTACCACTTCTAACATAGACATAGACGCTTCTATTTCCCTTTTTGTTCTTTGCCACTTGTAAAGTGTTTTGGATGCTTTATAATATCTGACCATAAAGCAAAGAATGAATATATGAAAGCCGCTAAAGCAAAATACATTTAGCCAAACTCTCCAGCTCAGAGGAGAAAAGCAAAGCTTCGGATTCTGTGGCAGACAATAAAGTATCTGCCTGTGCACATGTATCCGCAAATACAGCCATGAATCTGAAATGAATATGTAGTGACACCAGCAATTTATGCACCCTCTTACAAAAAATGCAATTTTTCTTACAAATTTGCATCAGAAAAATACTCTAGCTTTTTTGTCATAAAAATGTAAGTTCTAATTAAATTACTTTTATATCACTTCAGTGAATCAGCACATGAGTAGAGCTCATTTCTCATTTTTAATGTTAATTTAAAGTTTGATTAACATTAAAAATTGAAAGGGTCAGTATTGTATTGATTGTTTTCCCTTCTGCAAAAAATACTGCTATGGGTATCTGAAACGATGGTGCGGTCATTACTGCAGCATACCGCCCTCTTTCAGTGTGGTCTGAGCACACATACGCCTGTGAGCAGGCACGACCACGTGCATATGCTAAGGTATTGGTTCTTAAAAAGTTCTCATACAAATTTGTGCAACATTTATGAGTGGAGCTGTTATGAGCAACATAAATCAATTCTAGACTTTATTTACTGAGGGGAGCTTTGTTTTCTACTTTTGTTTTACAAAACAGAGGATGCTCACTGTGGAAGATGTGAACTGCATCTGCATTGACTGGAAGAAAGGCTCAAGATGTCAGTACACCCAGGCATCAAACAATGTCCGCGTTGTGGGCGCCGAAATAGCTTACTTTGTGAACACCCTTATGGTAAGAAAATTCTGGCTGTAAAGCTATAGATAATGCTGATTGGAAAGAAATACGATTCAGGAACTTTTATGAATCTGAATGTAACCAGCAGGGAACATTTTCTGTTACTCAGCCATCATTTTAAGAGTTGTGCTAAAGCCTCTCTTTGTAAAGTTAGAGGACTACATAGCAACAGGAGGGTTTAGCCAACTTAGCGATATGAAGCTCTACAAGCTATCCCTATGGTACGGCCAGACAGTTCTTCCAGAGATGCTAAGTGTTGGGTAATTTTAAACAGGCAGAGATAATGGACACAGCAAACTGCCTTTTCAGAGAGACAAAACCAACCAAATAGGCTGGAGGACAACTGCTCACCTTGAGCAACAAAGAGGATCCACTCAGCCACCTCAGGGGGAAGTCCTTGTGGCACCTTCTGTAGGTTTAGACACAGTACAGATGACCCTTTTTACAGCCAGGTTCATACAGGAAATGATGCTTGGTTTGGCACCTTCTTTTAACCAAGGTGCTTTCAACACACACGTCCCATACAGGAACGATAAACTTCAGTAGATACTATGCTAGGTCGAGGAGTGCTCTGATCCATGTCTCACTCAATATGTCTGCATTGCAGCCACTGGATTACTGTCTCAAAAGGTTGAAGGCATCTCTCCTCTCATGCTCTCCTCCAGCTGCACATGGTGCTTGACCTGCCATGTCGAACTCAGAGTACCCGCCTGGCTGAGCCTTCCAAGCCAGATGAGCACCCTATGAATATTAATGGCTCTAGGTTGTAAAGGGAATACAAAGCCTCTCAGGACTCTGTTAACAGAGTTCTCTAGAATTTTATCAGCCTCCAAATGAGAGCAGCATCTGAATAAGGGGTTTTGAAAAAGCGATCTATTGTACCAAAACTGACAGACAGATGCTGAAATCCCATAGTTCCTTAGCCTATAGTCAGATTGAAAGCAGTTTTTACGACTTTTACAGCACCTTTTTACTCCTCCCTGTTGCTGATGAAAACAGAGGGAGTAATCTTTTATGTTCCATTTTCCCAGGACACATACGGATACTCTCCAGCCAATGTTCACATTATTGGTCACAGCCTTGGAGCACATGTGGCAGGCGAAGCTGGCAAGAGGCGCCCAGGCATTGGAAGAATTACTGGTAAGTCAGTGACTTAAGCCACAACTCATACTAAAGGCACCATTGCTTAAATAAGATGTTCCTGTTCATTCTCTCTCACTATCGTATCAGACTGTGGGCTGTAGTTTAGTAAAGGGCAATTTGGACGTTGTAGAACTTGGCCTCTTCTCACTGTACACTGAGGAGTGGTTCTATGGTAAGGGTTGGAAAGCAGTCAGTGCGACAATTATTTTGCTTGCATATATTTACACAGCTAAGGAAAGGCTCCATACAGCTAACAGAGCCAGAAGGCTCCTGCAGTACATCAGCTAGCTTGCTGATACGCATTAATGCTTGCTGCAATCTCTTCAGAGATTGATTTGGCCTGCTATATAGCAGCGCAGCTGATACACAACACCCACTGCTTGCAGGTCCCTCCAAAGCATGTTAGAAGCGGCACAATAGCGAGCAGTTAGTTTTGTACTGCTAACAAATATCATGTTCCAGAAAAGAATGGATTAAACCTGATGTTTCAGAAGCAGTAGGCTAAGCTTAACCGTCCTGATACATCACCCATTCTCACCTTGCTTTGCTATGTCTACATAAATTTTCATGTAGTAGAGTACATTAATAGTAATCATTCTCCCCCCCCACCCCAGCAAAATATCTGAAATTTCATTTCTTTTCTTAATAGTTGATACAGAGATAGGTATATTTATTGCATTATGAGTTCATTTATAAATAAGGTATTCCAGCAACCTCACAAAGCAGAGATGCCATTTCAAGTATTGTAAAACCTCCAATACTCTCCCAAAGAGAAAAACTGAAGAGGTATTACGAGCTAAACTTGTGGTCAAACCAATCTTTGTTCTTTCCAAGTACTGGAATTCAACATTGGTATAATTCAGTAAAATTTAATAGACCTCACACAAGTAATCCTTTCTGCTTCTTGGGACAAAAGCCACTTGATAAGAGAGAGCAGACAACATGGTCTTCTATATACTATACTACTTAGATATACGGAACCACAGACCACTATATACGTGATGATTCATTATATACAAGCATAGAGTGATACACAACAATGCGCCTATACCTCTTTATCTATACATAACAAGTTTTTTCCTTTCAGGACTGGACCCTGCTCAGCCTTACTTCCAAGGGACTCCTATTGAAGTCAGACTGGATAAAACTGATGCCGAGTTTGTTGATGTTATCCACACAGATACAGCTCCCACAATCCCCTACTTAGGTGAGTATTGAACAATACTGTAATCATTATTATTTATAATCATTATTTATGCCATGTGGCACTTCAGTATCCTAATAATTCATCAAGACTCACAAGACTCACTTGTGCTGTGCCACAGACGCAGAACAAATACACCATACTGGTCACTGAAACTTTGCATCCTAAAATACCAAGCACCAACAAACTTCAGCTATGGGTATGAAACAGTATTGACTGAAATGATGCTTACTCCTACTTTAAATGCTCCAGGTTTTGGCATGAGCCCAGCTATTGGACATCTTGACTTCTATCCAAACGGAGGAGTGGAAATGCCTGGCTGTGGAAAGAACGCTGTGTCACAGATCGTAGATCTTGATGGCATCTGGGAAGGTAAGTGTTGATTACATTACAAAGTCAGGGATAGATCACCCCTCACAATGTAAGCACTTCACTTTCCTTCATTCAAGTGTGTTGCATTAGCTTTTGGTGTGACCAGCAGCAATGACAGCTGCAGAGTGCAGTGAAACTGTTCATATGCTTAAACCACACTATTTTCCAGAGCTCTGTAAAAAATAAACAAGGCAAAGGGGCTTGCCTCTGGAAAATCTGCCTCCTCTGAAGTATCCAAGAGCAGAAACAAGTTACTGAAACCGTGCCAACAGTTTTGAAGGGTCTATAACAATATACTTCACTTTGTTTCTGTGCAGTTGCCCAGCAGCAATACTGGGTGGAGTAGGACCATGATGCTCACAGCTACTCCTGATGGGCTATCTTCAGCTGCAGCCTTTCTGAGATAGAGCAATTAATTAGCTTTTTATTACCTTTACAATCTGAGTTGCATTAAAGGAATGCCATTGTGTCTGTTTATAGCCCGCTAAAGAAAGATTGGCACGTAGCTGCTCAAATAGAGTTCTTTGCTGGTTTACAGGGCTCTAATAACAGCTCTAAGTATCAGAAAATGTTTACGTGTCTTTAGAAAGTTAAACTGCACCGAACATTAAAAAGAACCAACAAAACAAACAAGACTTCTGCTATAGAGATTTTGCAGTATTTTATCCAAGCTATTTTCTTACATCGCTGCAAACACCTGAAACTCTGGGAATCCACAAACTCACCTGAGATAACCAGCCTTTTCCTCCAGCTTTTATTCAGTGCAGTTGGAGGCATGACCTTTTCTTTCTTTCTTTTTTCTTATGCAGTAAACTCATTATCCATAATGGGGAATTAAAGCACAAAGAAATAAGCGTGCTGTATATAAACTTCTTTTTAACCTAAAGTCAGGCAAACAATGCAACAGAAAGGAAAATAATATATTCATTAGTTGAATTTTAAGATTCTCCCTTCCTTAAGCACTCCCCAAATAATAATAATAATAATTTTGTTTTGAAGTCCTCAGCTGGAGCAAATCAGCACTGCCCTAGGAAGTTCCCTCTTAAATACTTTTCATTTGGGTTTCCTTTGGTATGGTAATCCCACTGTTGTCTATAAAAGACCTGCTTCATGCCCTTCTCCTTTCTGTTCTGCACCTTGGCCAGATTGCCTGAATAAGTGTTTGGGAGGGTGAGGAGAGGGCAGGAGCTGAGCTGAGCTGGGCAGTCAGTCTCCACAAAGCATTTCAAGTCTGCATTTTATACCTGTTAAGTCAGTGACATTCCTTAGAGCATCAGTTCATTGCAAAAGCAAGCTTCAAACCTTATGTTTGATACTATAAGAATCAAGACAAGGCTTTTGAGGAGGAATGATGCATCCCAATGACACGGTAAGGGCTGTGCCAGTATCTTTCCCGAAATGGTAACGGAGTGAAAGATTTGACCTGGAAACATCTTTTTGCAGGAACTCGGGACTTCATGGCTTGCAATCACCTGAGGAGTTACAAGTATTACTCTGACAGTATTATCTACCCTGATGGATTCCTGGGCTATTCTTGTGCTTCATACGATGTTTTTGAATCCGTAAGTACCTCTCAAAGCCTCAGGATTTGAGGACTGTGTCAAAAATAGTGGCTCTTTCTTACTTAGACACCTGAAATCCAGTTCACTTACGCTAGTGTACACACAGAGTGGATCTGTAAGAGAAACAAATGTTGCAGTGATACAGGGCCACCTAAGTGGGAATGTTAAAAAGAAGTCCTTGGCTGGATGGATAACTTCATTAACGGATGTATTTGTTTTCGCTAGGGACGCTGCTTCCCATGCCCAGCAGAGGGCTGCCCCAATATGGGTCACTATGCAGACAGGTTCAAGGGGAATATTAACAGTGACTTCGTGAAACTTTACCTGAACACTGCAGAAGCCAAGGACTTTGCTCGTGAGTTTCCACTGCTTCCATTGCTACCTACTGCTTGTAAACAAACCTTCTTATTGCCCCGTTTTACAGTTAACGGGTGATCAGACCTTACAGCAGGGCAATAGCTGTTCATGCCAATACTTGATATTCTAGAGACCGCCTCTCCCTGGGTACAATCTAACTTACTGTATTTCTTCTATGCAGTTTGGAGGTACAAAGTAACTGTGACCCTCTCTGGAAAGAGTGCTGTGACAGGATACGTAAACATTGCCCTGTATGGAAGTGGTGGGAACACAAGACAGTACCAGATCGTCAAGTAAGTCAAAAATTGGAGAGAAAAGAAACTTATCTTCTAGAACATTCAATTCAGATTTCTGTTTAGATTGGTCTTACTTTAGAGGTCAAATTCGAACCTGATGTAAATGCAGAGGCAGTTCACTCGGGTGATTTGAAGGGAAAAGGCGAGAAGGCAGCATCTTGAACTCTTAGAATCCAACGTCACTTGTCTGCTGTCCCACCAAGGTCTTGCTGGACCTATGCTAGCAGAGTTGTGATCTTTCTGCCTTTCACAGCCTTCTAAAATGTTGCCGCCACAGCTGCTAAAGTTACCCCACCAGTTGCTATATGAAAGTCTACTTTTTGTTGCTCGTAACTTCACTTGCTTACACTAAATCATAGAATCAACCAGGTTGGAAAAGACCTTAAGATCATCAAGCCCAACTATTACCCCAGCTACTAGCTTGCCTCATGTGCTCTTGTTTATTTGTATTTTCCTGGTTTGTTTCAACTGAAATATCTGAAATCGGGAGAAGGCATTTAGATGTGGCATTTGGGTTTTATGCTGTTGGTTTTGTTTAGTGACAACTATGTCACTTCCACCTTTCCAAGAAAGACTTCACATCTTCAGGTATTGGCGATGCGCTGATCCCAGTTTGCAAGCATCCATGTGAGATCCAAGAACACGAGACAAGTCTCCCAGTATTGAACGCTTTCTGCCACTCTCTAGCTCTGTTGTAAGCTCCACCTTCTTCTCAGGGATCACCTTGTAGCAGAGTCTTCACTGGGAGGTGTGACTGTAGCATCTGAGGCCTTTGCTGCTTCTGACAAACACTGATTTGGGATGAATTATGTTGGAAAACTGGGAATAATGTTGTTACCATGTTATAAGCTAAATATTGGTTTTCTACTAACTCTCTACCCCCTTGCTATCACAGCCAATCAGTTGACAGAAGTGGTGATGAATATTAAATCCTAACATGCCTCACATCCATAAAATGTTCGTTTTCACAGGGGAACCCTCAAACCAGACAACACTTACACAGCCTACATTGATGCAGAACTTAAACTTGGAACAGTTACAAAGGTTAAATTCCTCTGGAACAACAATGTGATAAACCCAACTCTTCCTAAACTAGGAGCTGCAACGGTTGTAGTACAGTCTGGAGAAGACAGAAAAGAGTAAGTACATCCATTGTGAAAATCTTGAGAGTTATTTGGGAAGATAGGTGACAAAATTACATGCAGGGTTATCGGCATCATTCTTTCCAAGCTCCTACGGACCACGGGGACTGGTTAGTTGTGTGTGAGCTTGTGCTAACATGTCTGATTCACAGCCGGCTGGAACAGCAGATGTTTTTCATTGTTATTGGTGGCCCTGAGATCATGATTGATGAAAGAGGACCATGATAATAAACCCACCCTTCCAATGAACAAGACTAATACTGATTTTTCTAGACTTTGTGGAATAGGCTGGGATGTTCAGAGTACAGAAGTGTAATTTATTGATCTAGATTCACCCATTTTCCTGAGCTTTCTAAAACAAACTCCTTCATTTGCTGGATCAGCTATTTTATCCACCCCATGATTTGGTATCTAGAAGAGGAGGCACAGTACGTTTTTAACCCATATACAAACTCATACTTAAATGCCATCACTCAAAAGACAACATGGGAGATGGAAACAGTTTCAAGCAAAGCTAAATGATTACAGCCCAGTAGCATCGCCTTTAAGCAGAGACCCGAGGGCCAGCTGTAGTTCCCATTCTGTTCTATTGTGTCAAATGACAAATCAGGTTGTCTGATATTGAAACCAAATCAATTTGTATAATTTCAACAACTCAAGGTGCTTATATTGTACTTTTTTCTTTCAGATACCGTTTCTGTGGTTACGAGACTGTTAGAGAGGATGTTCTGCTGACTCTTACTGCTTGCTAAAAGCACATATGAATACCCCAAACCTTGATACCAATAAAAGCTAGCACGTATAAAACTCTGGTGTCTGCAGTCATTGAACTTACAGTCCTGGTGGTGTCTGCTGGGGTGTTTTGCAGCTTTGGGTGGTGGGGGTGAAGCCTGTGGATACCTCTCTATAGAGAGAAGTATGAAATAGTTTTGGGAGTGAATAAGCTGAAACCTGTTGAAAAATTCCCCTGATTTCAGCCAAATTCAATTTCAAACTAATTTCAGACAAGAGGAGGGAAGGGGGCAAGTATCCAGATAGTAGCTCCTGGGCAGTACCAGGAGGAAGCAGACTTGCTTGTGACTAGGAGAGTATTAAGGAAGCTGATGTTCCTAATCAAACTGAAGGCTAAGCCCAGAATTACCATGAGATGAAGATGAAACAGAGATAGGAGAGCAAGTGGTTACAAATGAGGACAGAAATTAATTTTAATTACCTCCAAGAGATGGGAAGTGAAGGTGATGGAGATCTGGTGATGTGTTTTGGTGTGTTACTGCTGAACAAAGCTTGTACCATAAGAGCTGGGCAGAACCGATATGAGAAAGCTGCATGGAAAAATTCATGTGTTAGTGAAGTTTCCCTAAAATGCTTGTAAGCAGAGTAGTCACCAAAGTGCCCTTATATCCCATGTGCTGGCCCTCAGTCCTCAACAAAACTGCCAGTGGTAAATGCAGTGAGGGAGCTGCTGCTTTCCATGCCCATTGAAAAATACATTCAGCTGAAGTGTGGATAGCACAAATTCATCTCTGTCCCTCCATAATCCTGCCTGGGCTTCCTCAGTGTGCTGCTGGAGAAGTAGGGAAATGGGGTCAGTGAGAATGGGGAACCCCAAAACCCCACAAAACTACTGAGGCCTGGAGATCCTCAGCTCCCCAGGACCTTCTCAGCAGTTTCTCTTGAGGTTCCCCAGACTGGGGCACTCTGCTCTTTCTACCTCTCTGTGTGACCCTTCCTCCCCAGAATGTCTTCTCCTAAAGGACATCAACCTTCAGATTCCCCTTGCAGGGTGGAGGCTGAAACCTGTGTATCCTGTGGTGGAGCCTACTCTTCTATTACAGAAGACAAAGCAGGTTTATTAACTCAGTGCATTCTGCCAGCTCATGCAGAGTGATGGAAAGGAGAGTGGGCTGTGAAGAGTAGAAAAAGAACCATCAGCACTGAAGACTGGCAACCTGTGGGCATGGTCAGAGCTCGAATGGAATCACTGAATCAACAAGGTTGGAAATGACCTTTAAGATCATCAAGTCCAACCATTACGTAGGACCACCAGTAAACCATGTCACTGAGGGTCTCATCCAGTAACCTGTTCCTTGGTTTAACCCAACAGAAGAGAATATCCCCTGCTGATTTCAGTTTTAGTCAGAGACGTGCAGGACTGCTTTTAAGCTTAAAAACCTTCTAAATTGCACTTATGCTTCTTGCCCAGGTTAAAGGGCACTTCCCAGTTGTACTGCCCTGCGAGCACAGTATGAACCACATTTAGATCTGGAGAACCACAGTTTTCTGAGTCCCCTGAAACCTTGCCCAAGGGAAGCTAATAGGGAATAAACATATGAATTAGTAAAGGAAACAACCTGTGCTACGCTGTCAGAGGTATGGGGTATTAAATGCTAAGCCAATTCCTTGTCCAGCTTCTCAAGAGGGAAACAAGATGTTTCCCACCTTGAAGATATTACACGTGTCTTCCCCTCATTACACTGCTTCCTTCCCTGTGCAGCTCCTCATGGCGGCAGCAAGAGCACAGCAGAGATGTTCTGCATGTTTTCTTCCCATCCTACGCTGTCCATGAAGGGTATAATCTAACACTCCTTTTGGCTCCAGGTTTTCCCACCTGTGGTCAGCCTTATAGTGGTGGAATAAGACAATAAGGCTTAATAAGTTTTGAGGATGTGAATTGTTTGTCCTGCATAAGGTTGCAGTAAGTCCAGTTTTGGGTTGCTGAGGGTAGGAGGCAGAGTATCCAGTCACAGGATTCTACACGCTTTCACCTTTCATTCATGGTATCCAGCCCAAGGAGGAACCCACATCTCCACTCCAGGGAGATAAATAATTACAGGTTTACTGAGAGGAAAATAATCACAGGCACAGGAGCTGGCATGCGATGGGTTTCCATGTACTCTGTGTCATTTTGACAATGCCTCCTTCCTTCTGCCTTGACTATCTGTCTCCTCTAGGATTTGGCTTCCTGATCTCAGTACCACCTGCTGAGGAAACTTCAACAAGGTTATTAACTTCGTAACACTGCAGCAGAGTTTCTCCTTTGTCTTTTGTTCCTCTACTTTAGTATAAGCAGATTCTTGCCTACACAATTGTTTTGACAGCCATGATATTCTCTGCATTATCCTTTGCCATAGCCACTTCAGCAGCCCATGTAATTTTAACAAACACCTAACAGAATCTACACGTTAAAGTTGACAATAGCATAATACAAAATCTCCTTTTAATAATGAACTGGAGCTGCCGTCATCTTGTTTTAGCAAAGTAAAAATCTCTCCCCCCTTCCCCGAACACTTTACAAAGCCATTACATAAAATGCAATGTTAAATGAACAACAAATTACTTTCCCTTTAGCTAGCTTTTAATGCTAATGGTGCTATTTATTCCTGACCTTTTGAAATATTAGATTTTTTAAATGACAACATAAAAAGAATTCTTGTTTGAAAACGCAAGCGACTTTAAACCGCATGTTATTACTTGTAAGTATAGCATGCACATGCATCATTCATTTCAGTGTCCCATTTATGGCTAATTGGTATATATTTCAGTTGACATATATTGTTCTCCTGCAAACATGTCAAATTCCTTAACGATGGCAGTGACAAAAGCATAGTGCTTGAGATATATAAATTACGCTCTTTACCATATAATCATTCTTATCTATTGGGAATGCTATTTGTGACAAACCGTGTTCAAAAATACACACTAAATTGATTATTTTTTTAAACTTTAATATAACACCATTCATGGCAAGTCTTTGATTGAATCTTGAGCTGTAGAAATGTTTTGATTTCTATCTGCACCATTTTACTGCGTTTGAAAAGCTCACTTTATTTATTAAAGGAAGAGTAGCACAGCGCCGATCTTAAAATGCATCTTTTGTTATCAGTATAAGAAAACAAATGGCTGTAATTGTGGATATGGAAAGAGTAATTTGGTGAACAATGCTTTGAGCTGTAGTTTAGGGTTTATAATTCCTGCCACAAATGACTATTATTTTGTTGGTGGGCAGCATTGCCATCAGAATTTTAAATATGGGAGCAACTTGGGCCACGTATTTTCATTACATTTTAGATTGCCAAGTGCAATGTATTTCGCTCCTATATTACAAATCATTGGAGAACAATAAAGAAAAACCTGGAAGATTTCATGTGACTCTAATTATTACTGAGATATAGCAGTGCTCATTGTTGTCTTTAGACAATGCTGTCTACAGTCATTACGTTGCTTCGTAAATCAGGAGGATAATGAGGTTCTATCTTTCAAGAGATATGTGAAAGTTCCTAATTTGGCATTGATGAATTCTCCTTCCTGAACCTCTTGAGGGGTTTCATGTAATCTAGTTTGCTATACTAGAGCTTTCATCACCTAGCCACAGCTGGCAGGGTTATGTACACGTATTTATTGCCATACCTTTCTGGGATGTGTCCTCAGAGGTTGCAAATAGGAATTTTATTACGTTGTGCCTGAAGGTTGTTTTGTTCTTCATTTGACTGTAAATCACAAGCTATTTTGCCATGCCCTCATACTTCAGAAATATATCCTGTGTGTGGTTGTATTTAACTGAAAAAACAAGACTAAACTTGTCAACATCTTTTTACTGATAAAAATTGGAAACAGTTTCTTTGGAAAAAAGGAGATTCCCTTGAAGAAAACACCATCTTTTGCCAAAGAAATTACATACTAAGCTCAGACACTTTTTTTGCCTCTGCAAACCCTCTACAATTTGAAGACAAGGAAAGGGTGAAATGTATCAGTATCCTTAACCAGTCAAAACAGAAAGCTTCAGTAGGGGGCAGAGGAAGAAAGGAGAAGGTGGATGAGATGATCCCACAGCCCTAACTGAAAAGATATTAATACATGTCACTTCTACATTTTGCCTGCATACAAACAGAAACAAGACGCAAAGTGCACTTTAAATTAGTCACAATACTGTATTCAATTCCACAGTAACAACGGAGTGGCTACCACACTTGCTAGTACACTGAAGACATATACTATGTGAGACGCAAAGACAAAAATTGCATTCAAGTCCCTCTTTGTGCTATGGTACATGTAATTGTTTTTTGGTACATATACTATGACAAATCTTACCTTTAATTGAATGAAGTAGATAATTGCTTTACATCAAACCAGTTAGGGAGGTGAAGGGGGGGGGAAAATTGCACCTAAATGTCCAAAAAAAAATGCACTTTTCACACAGTAATTCACATTATTATCATTTTGCCGATGATTTTAGGTAAACATACCTCTCACTTGCTCTCATTAAACGCACAGTACTGGCAGCCCGAGTGCCTCAGTTTGGGGTGTGCAGTTTCAGACCTGGGATTCTCCTGGGAGTGCTGATTATCCTCTTTGGAAAGTGACCGCTCCCATGAGAGCAGTACCACTTCTTGCTCAGAAGAGGTTCTGCACGGAGAAGGAATATATTCATCACCTTAATTACATGGGATACGAAACACACAATGAGCATGTGCATGTTTTGCCTGAAATGACAGAAGAACAGAAGCCATCCTCTCCTTCTCTGAACATGGGGCATTGGATTTGGTAACCACAGCCTGACTTGAGCTACAGAAACTTTAAAGGAGCTGCTTAAACCCAATCTTTTGTTTTAGATGGAAAATCTTTTCCTTACTGTCCTTAATTCCTTACGCAAACACCGTCTCTCACTTGCTGAGGGAATAAAAATCAGCAGGAGAGGAGGGTGAAAAAGGTTCTCCACCACCTCCAGCTCTCACCAGGGCTGCTCAGTAGGATCTGTGGCCTGACCTTACATCTCTCTCCAACTTTCCTCAGCTCCCTTCAGCTTGCAGTTTGGAAACCAGTGCTATCTGAGCCTCTTACACCCCTGCAGAGACACAGGAAATTCAGCGGGGAGTCAAAGAGGAGCATAAGTTTGCTCCATCTGCACCCTTATTCTGCAATCATCCATCTCCAAACCTGCATCTCCTACAGGAAGCAGGGACAGAGGGCTGGGAAAGGAGGTTTCTTCAATTCATTAGAGACTAGATCCTCAAACCTTTGCTGTAATTCAAAGAGGAGTCAAAATGTCTTTGCTGGGTCATGAAAATCAGCCTCCCACTGAACTTGAATTACAAACCCTCTCTAGCGGCTATAACAGAAAGGATGTTGAAGGGCAGTTCACAGCAGGGACGTGTCATTCCTTGCTGGGTCTGAAGGAATGGTGACACAGAAGCATAAAGGGGCATACTTTTGTTGCAGAGGATGCTTGTAGAGGATGAAAAACTTCTTTTTAACCAAGGAAAACGTTACAAGTGAAAAGTGACTGTACTGAAGAATAATTCTCCTTTTGACCCACAGAGAAAGAGGTGCCTAATGAAAATATATGATCCCGGACAGTGTGAAGATAACTGTCTGATCAGATAATGGAATTGTTTTCAGTGGTAAGAATGAATCCATTACTAATGCAAATAACGATAATAATTATAATTTGCAATACAGTAAAAATCACCGAGTCTACCTCCTCCTCTGACAGGAGACTGTATAATAAATTATAGGCTGAGAAAAAAAAATACTCAAAGGGATAAAGGTTAAAAGATTAAAAAGAATTCAGAAACTTGAATGCTTAACAGGGAAGTCAAGACCTGAAAGCAGAAATTGGTGCTATTAAATAAAGCAATTGTGAAGAATGAGATATTATGGAATTGATTAACAAACCAGAAACCAAACGTTTCCTCGTATCGCTACCTCTTGTCACAGATTTCAATAAACCTGAAAGAACCAAAAATTAAGAGTTGGCATATAATGAGAAAATTAATTATTTAAATGTAGGTGAATATGCTAATAGTACTCTGGGAAGATGAATGTAACTTGACACACTAAAAGCCCCCACAAGAGGTGAATACATCTGGGGAGTTTTACCACTTGTTCTTGCTTTGCTTTGGTATCCAAAACAGGGCCAGCTCTTCTGCCATTCCCAACAAAGACTGGAATTTCAGACTATGCGTATCTATAGGGCAGATGTTTTGGAGTTCTCTGGGCGCACCAAGATGCTCATAACAATTCCATATTCTTCTTTGTTCTTGTGAGGGCTTTTGGTTATGGAGACAATGTGAAAAATGCTTCATTTCACCTTTGTGGAGGTGTAGAATAGGATAGGTGAAACAAATCTTGTATTACAGAGTTTACACCAAAGAGCTGTCTTATTGTTTGCAGCGATTCTGCTTTCTCCATTGGTTAAGCAGAGAGAAATATCACTACTTAACACTTACCATACATTGTTAGCATCAAGTCTCACAGATTTGGGTGATGGAGCATTGGGAAACTAACAAGATATCACATAATTCTCCCACACGAGTCAGTCCTGAGTAAAATCGTAAGTGACTGAGTCTAAAGTGCTGTCTTCTGACGCTCTTCCTTTAGATCCTCATTTTCCAAAGCACAGTATGTCCCATAAGAGCCACATGAGAAGTGACAGGGATTTAATGACAGGGGGTATGTAAGGGAGAATTAAAGACCAGAGGTGCTGACACCTTATCAAAGGTAGGGGTGACTACCAGACAAAATCAGGTTTTGACCTCAGAGTGGAGCCCGTTTTTCTGCAGTTGGAGAATTTTATTGCATTTAAAAATCACAGTTGAAAGCTCCATGTATCCTGCCTAAACTGCCCCAGCAAGTCATTCAGGAAGGCAGAGATTTCTCACCCTCTTTGAAGTTTTTCATTGCAGCATTTTTCATGTAGCTGAAAAGCTGAACACGCTTCAGGTCAGCAAAGCACAAGTAGTTCATCAGAAGTCCCACAGCATAGGAAGCTGCAGTTCCTGCACTGTGGCGATTCAAGGAAAACGCTTGAAGGATGCAAATTCCAAAAGCAAAATGAATGCAAACGTCGCAGTATGGTTCATAACCACGATTTGTGGTCCCCTCATAAGTGCAACTTATCAAAACCACCCCCAGTTAATGCAGTATTAACTATTGCAACAAGCTCCTAAGGTTTAAACACGCACCCTTTGGACTGCACACAAGGCAGCCTTTGATCAATGTTTGCAGAAGCCAAAACCACAACGTGCCTCAGGTATAGTGCATCCACTGTCTGATCCTCAGTGCTGCCAACAGTAGAAAAGATCACCAGTTTATAGAACATGATTGAAAGACCTGGGGTTTAATTAGAGAATTAGATTCAGGGCAAGCATGAAACCAGTCTTCGGATATGTCAAAAGCTGTCAGAGCAGGGATGGGATGAAATGTTCCATGGCCCCTAGGGGTAGGACAGCCACGGAGAGTCAGAGGTGACATTATGTAAAACTTTAGGCAGTGAAACACAAATAAGCTGCCCAGGCAGGTAGTACCACTGCAGCACCAGAAGGTCTAATACCAGACTGAACAGGAGTTTGGAGTAATTTAGGAAGAACTAATACTGTTTTGCTGCAGGAAGGTGAGATATAGCTGATGTCTGAGGTCCTCTCCAGCTACATGCATCTCCTGTGATTCCTCAACAGAGCTGCAACTGCAGTCAGCAAAAATACTGGATGGGTCTGCATGGAGATAGAGAAGAAAAAAGGGACAAAATCTAAAGCCATGGTTAACGGTATATACTACCTGACTATGTGATCAGTGTATTTTGGCAACATCCCTTCAGTCCTGTAGCATCCTTGATGAGTGTGTGGCAATTTTTGGGCTTCAACCTACTGTGTCTCAACCCTAAGACAAAACAAAAGAACTACAAAATTAATTTGGGAGAAAATGATCTGAAGGAGGATGCTGTAATATCATTCATGGAATTATACACTTACATACAGGAACCTCTGCAGATGTCATGCAGGGCAGCATCTTTTCTGCTGTCCTTTTCAGCTCTGTTCACAGTTAAGCTTTGCTCATTTTGGGGAGTCAATAGTCATCTGTGTGTGTGTGTATGTGTGTGTGCGTGCGTGTTAAAGGGAAGAACAGCCTGATAAAATAGATCCATTATGATTGTCACTGGAGGAAAAGTAAAAGCTCTGTTCCTGCATTGTACTTGCAGGGCTTCAGCTGCAGCCCTGGTACACATTAGCAAATACGCAGTGGTGGCACAAGCATGGAATGCAGCACACTTGTGTGGGAAGCATCAGGTCAGCACCGAGGTTGTCCTTTGTACTATAAAGGAAGAGGATGTGCACAGACTGGTGTCTGCTCTTATCAGCTGATGGCAGACGGAAGTTCCTACTTGAGGTGCAGAGCTTATTCCTCAGAGGGAAGGAAATAGTTGTTGTCCTTAGGAAAGGGAGAGTGACCTTTCTAACTCCTTAGATTACTATGGTTTAACATTCACAGCTGTCAGTCTCACCACTCCTTTCTACTTTGAAACCTTCCCTGACCTTCAGTTTCTGCTGGAGCACAACAATGCCTCTGTCCTCCCACATCCAAACCCTGGCTGCACACCTTTTCAGCTGATTCCTTCGGTTTCCTTGCACTCAACCCAGTATTGTCCTCCTCTGCTGCAGCACACAATAGTCCCAGAGTAAGCTTGTATAGTGTTTTTCATTTCTCCATGTTTCTGTAAGCTCACCTGTGGACACTGATGGAAGAATCATAGCAGTTGCAACCTACCAAGTTCTCACAACCATTTTTTACCTTTATATAATAGTATACACTATATCCTAGTTTGATGACTTTTGCTCTAGGCACAAAGCCAGTGCTCCTGGGATATAGCACCTAGTAAACTTTCCCCATTATTACAGTCCCTGAAAAATAAGGAAATAAATACTACTTCAAAATTATAGCCAGCACCTACACAACTGTATGTTAAACAAAGATACAGAGGTTCTTGGTTTGCAGAAAAATGTTTGCGGTTATCTAACTTAATATACTGCACTTAGTCCCATTATATCAGTGAAGTATATGCTCAACTGCTTTTGATACACCCCTTAGTGAAGCTGAGATAATCTTGCTTCTTTACCTGTGAGCATGTCCAAATGTTAAGTCACAGATAAGAGAACAGAACCATCGTGAACTTGTACATCACAAATACACCATGAACATCATCACCTCCCCAGAGGCTACTCAGCACTCCTGGCATTTGCTATGATGCATTTTCAGGGTAGCATAAGACAGCTTTTGCAGCAAGAAACTGATCGTTGCATCCGTTGAACTGCACAGGCTCTTGCACAAAGCTTTTTCTTTCAGATTCCTAATGTGAAAGAAAAAAAAGCACAAAATTCTGCCCTCCTCAATACTTTGTTGTGACCGTACAGCAGCCCCACTACAAAAGTGTTTCTCTGTGTTAGAACACAGCAAGGGATGAATGAGAACTATATTACAACAGAATTTATGATAGTACTGTAAAAATGTTGTGATTTTTATTATTATATAAGTATATATTAATATTTTATTTATTATTAATTTATTAGTAATACTAATATATTATATTACTATATTCATTATATTACTATTACAGAATTTATTCATAAAAAAGCAGATACAAGTTTTCCAATACCAGTATCTAATGAGATTGGCAAATACCAGGCCTGAATCCCATTTACATAAAGCATCTGTAGTTCTCACCTGTTTATCCATGACGGATCTCTTGAAAATCAGGCAGCTCTTTCATTAAGGGGACTTGAATTCACCATCCTTAAGACAGATGCCTGGGTGATGTTTCAGGTAGTTGCTTAGGAAGCTGAGGGGAAAGAATCTTTTTGGGGAAGCTGGACATTGCTGTCATGGAGGTTGATTTATAAGTTGTTTTATTCCGTGTCTATTAACATGAAAATGTCATCTGCAAATTTCATTGGGATTTACATGATCTTGGCAAATCCAACAATTTATACAGACTCCTTCCTATCAAGATGAGGCTGTGACTTTAAATATTAACATACTCATATGAGAAAACCTTAAGATTTAGAAAAGTCCAGTGAAAGGATGGAATTCTGAATGCACACACATGAAACTCCCCTGGATACCAGAGCAATGCGCTAGAACACTGAAAGCAAAATTTGGTTCTTAATGTGTCCTGAAGACTGTAATTATATTTCCCATTGTACTAGTAACATTAATTGAATGTTTAGCTGAAATCAAGTTCATTACAAGTTAAATACAGTGCCTAGCCTATTAGGATGGTGTTTATAATTATAGTCATAAAGCACTTGTAAAACACCTTCATTGCAGCAAATAGGTGGAAGTTGGGGTGTAGTGGCTGCTCAATTCATTCTCTGCATCTTTGCACATGAGCAGCATTGTAGACTAAGGTCACAGACACCACTGAATGGTCTTGGGTCTAGTGCCAACACTGCTGAACTTCAGAGGGACATGGCCTGCAATGGTTAGCAGAAAAGTGTAATATTGCACACACAGTTATATAAGCTTTTTTCAGTGCAGCTGGACCTTACTAAACAATCCTAGATCTAGAAACACACAATATAGATGTACACTCTCACGCAGATGCAACAGCTTTTTGGTCTGATGATAGAATTTTAACAATAAACCAGCCTTTGACGAGTCCTCTTCGAGATATCATATTTCATATTTGATTTCCTGGCTCTCTCAGAGCATCATCACAGAAAATATGCCATCTGCTCTTGGTATCACACACAGTCTTTCTGTCTGGACTCCAACAGACACCCTACTCGGAGCTACACCAAGTTTGGTGGACCCTGAATAATCATCAGCTGTGGACTTGTACCTTAGGCACATATGGAGCCCCCCTAGAAAGTTCACAAGTGAAGTAGAAATGCAGCAGCCTCTTGCTGAAGAGCTGTGTGTGTGCCCAGGGGCCTGCCAGCCCTTGGCAAAGACTGTTGGCATCCACACACCTAAAAGACTGAAGAGATCTCATAAGCCATACATATGGTTGGTGTCACTTTTGCTCAGTTACACATATGAAGGAGCATCCAAATGCAAGTATAACCACTTGGCCTTCCTCACTTCCATAATCAATTTAGGTTTCTTTTTATAACCATTTTCATAAAACCAGTAACACCCAAGAAGAAAAATCAGTTTTACAGTATTTTATTTGACATGATTGGAGACACAAGAACACTCAAGATACAATCCAGACAAGTTGTGAACAGCTTCAAACATCAGTGAAATCTGAATTTATCTTGCACAGAGGTGAACAAGACCACAATGGTTGGTTTTATAATATAGTTTAGGACTATTTCAAGCAGGTGAGTACTGTGACGTTATGCCCAACAACTTTTATACTATTCATCCGCTTAAGCCACTTCATATCATAAATATGCAGCTTATCTTGGCGATTAAATCTCTGCAATATATAATTAGCCTTCTCATAATAATGCATTAAAACTCCTGTATATAATATTGGTATATTCATACCAATGTAAACTGTCCTAACCATCACAGCACATTTATCATAGTCTAGCACAATTAATCATTCCATCACAATTAGCTGCTAACTTTCAGCCTAGACTTAAGTAACTTGGACCCAAACTTGCAAGTTGCTGCTTAGAGCAAAACTTCTACCAAGACCTTCCACTTTCCCTAAGGATAGCTGGCCTTGTCTTTTCAACACAACGTTGCACAATGTCATCTGAAACCCCTACCAATAAAATGCTCTGCAGGGAATCTCCTGCAAAAGTATCAGAATTCTACCCTAAAAATGACTTTTTTCCTAGTAAATTTCATATTAATTTTATAGCCTAACATCCTTTATCAAAATAGGCATCCACATGCCACTTACAACGTAAGGTTGTTTAACTGGGTTATAGACTACAGACCACAGCATAATATTCTACTTACAATTCTAACTCCTTAAAGAGACAAGCTAAATTTTCCATTCTTAAAGAGGGCAACAAGGACAGCTGGGAGTTTGTTCCATAGTTCAGTGCTCTGCAAAGACAAGCTTGATAGTGCTCCCATCAGACGGAATGAGGAAGTGCAAAAATGTGCAAATCACATTTTACAGTTAGAGTAATTTTAGGAACAAATCCCTGCTTGGATCCAGATGGGATCTTACAAAAGGTGAATAAGAAAGGGCAGAGAATCGCTACTCTGCAGGGAACCATGTTTCAGAAGAGCCGCAGAAATACCCTTAGCATGCCCTGCAGACAGACTAGAAGCAACACAAAACCATGGGCCACCTCATCTTTCTTGCAGGTCATCTCCTCTTCAGAGGGGAGAGGGGGAGGTTGCAACCATTTATCATACCAAATTCTGTGTTAAGGTTACCAGAAACAAATCTGTGCAGAACTGGAGCAATTCAGTTTAACATAGGATGCAAAGACAGCAAAGCCTATTTTTCTTTAAGAAGTTTGTCTTTTGGTAGGTGGTAGTGGTAGATTGGGTCTTACCTGCAGCTACAATAAATCAGTGTTGCCTGGCTTTGGAAGGTAGTTTTGTGTTTCTTTGGTTGTTGGGTTTTTTTTTTATACTATGGAAGATCCTTAAGAAAACCCCAAAACCTAGTGAAGAAGCTGTATATCCAGATCAAACTATCTAATTTTTAACTTGGTTTTACAGGAGGATTCATCCATTATTATGATAAACTGCTGGAGGTGGAATGGTCACCGTCTGAAACAAAGAAATGAAAATCACAGCAACATACTAGAGCATCTGTGTAATAGGCTCAACTGCTATGACTTGCATTGCAGGAAGAATGTTGTATTCTCTGACACACCAACATTTCTTTCCTATTATTATAAGATCAGCCTTTTACATTTCATATCTTAACCATCTTTAAAAGGCTGTAATTACAGAAGCTGATTGAGAAATTATGTTATTTAAAATTAACAGCTGAATGAAATCAACAGAGGCAAAGAGCATTTTTATACAAGAAAATAGCACTGTAGAAAGAAAGAGTCTGTACAATATTTAAATATTGTATATACATAAAATTATATTGTTCATAACTCATCTTAAAGTTTCCCTTGTTTGTAAACCATGGAAAGCAACACACACACACACAAAAAAAAAATCCCAGTATTTAGCTTTTAAAGCATTTAGCAGGCAGCAAGAAACTGAATGCTAGCAAGCACACTTTGTAATTATAGAAATACCCAGCCAGATACCGTGACTTGCATTCTCCATAGTCCTTATGTTTTTTCCTTAACTTTTTTTGTTTCTTAAAGCTGGATGCAGAATACGATGCTGCATTCTGCAGAATTCTGCAGGAGACACAAAACTCAATGGCAAAATGCAGGAGATCAGTTCTGCAGCTCTTCACCGAGGCGAAACTCCAGGCTAAACACAGAAAGCTTAAGTGCAGGATTGGAATGTAAACCAGTGAAATAGTTGATAAAGCTTTAATTTCCCAAAAGTGACAGTGATGGATTTAACTCATGCTCAACTTACTAGAAAGGAAGGTTTAGCTTAACAATTAACATTGCAAAGCTTCAAAAATGTAGTGAATTCCAGCAGGTAATCAGGCAGCTCTGTATAAATGCTCTGAAAGTGTCAGCATTTTAGGGTGATTCTATAGGATAGTATCAGTCTGCCAATCTGGGATGGGATTTGGATTTGGATCTGAAGTTGTCAATTGATGACAGATGCAGACTGTATGTCTCGGAAATGACGCACCTGTACCATTTTGCAATATAAAACCTGTTCCAGTTGCAGAAGAGATTTTCCAGTTGAATGTGCTTAAGGAAAGATTTCCAGAAAGTCTGGAAAACAAGATGCTACTGTGACCATCAGCGTGTTTTATCTGTGTTAGAGTTGGGTGCTCAGAGCCGTGTGAGGAACGGCTTATTTAACGCTATTTGTAGTTTCATTCTCCTGGCTTCTGCTTTCCACTTTACTGGCCATTCAACTCAACCCAATTAAACCACTTGCGACTCAAAACATATTATGGAACTTTTGATCTGGATGTTTTCTCTTTTGTTTAAATCTTCCTGGACAGCCACCATCTAACTACTTCCAAATCTTAACACAGGAATTAACAAGAAAACAAATATAATCAGTTGGAGAAGTGCTTATAAACCAGACGGGCTGGAGGAATGTGCAGACAGGAACCTCTTAAAGTTCAATGAAGAGAAGCGCAAAGTCCAGATCCTGGGGAGGAGTAACCCCATGCACCATTATACACTGCAAGCCAACTGGCAGGGAGACAGCTTGGAAAAAGACCTCAAGGTCTTGGCAGACACAAAGTTGACTGTGAGCCAGCAATGTGCCCTTGCAACAAAGAATGCCCACAGCCTCCTGGGCTGCATTAGGGAAAGCATTGCCAGCAGGTCAAGGAAGGTGATTATTCCCCTTTATTCAGCCCTTGTGAGACCACATCTGGAGTGCCAGATCCAGTTCTGTGCTTCTTAGTACAAGGGAGACATGGACATACTGGACTGAGACCAGCAAAGGGTCATGACGATGATTAAGGAATTGGAATAACTGTGATGTGAAAGGCTGAGCTGAGACTCTCCAGACTTGACAAGGCTCAAGAGATGCTAGGAATGTATATAAATGCCTGAGAGAAGACAGTGAAGAGGATACAGCCAGACTTCTTAGAGGTTTCCAGTGAAGGAACAAGAGGCAATGGGCACAAATTGAAACATAAGAAATTCTGTTTAAAAATAAGAAAAATCTCTTTCACGTTGAGGGTTGTCAAATACTGGAACAGGCTGCCCAGAGTTCGGGCATCTCCATCTTTGGAGATATTCAGAACTGGACAAAGCATCTTGCTCTGGCTGACACTGCTTAGAGGTAAGAGGCTGGACCAGGCAGTCAACAGATGTCCTCTCCAACCTCAGCTATTCTGCGATTTTATGACTGCAGATGGAGACTAATAAAAGTAAGTTTAGAAGAACTAAGAGGGAAATAGCTTCATTTTTCAAAGTATATTGAGGGTAATGCTTCCTATTTAATCCAACAGCTTGTTCTGACAGCTTCACCAATAAAGGCCTTGTTTTCAAACTGGAGCAATCACTATTAGGCTCCTAATATATATCTGTATTTCCTAAAGCTAATTTTAAGGATTTCTGAGAATCTTCTTTTCCATAGGATCTCAGAATTTAAGAAACTCAGTTCTCATTTCTTTAAGTCATTGATTTTCAGCACTTAAAATATTGAAAGCATAGGGCAAAATCAAAAGAACATCACAGACTACTAATTTGTTCCCATTGCCAGACGATGGTGCTGTTTACAGAGATACCCCACACAGATACACCCCCTACAACAATCAGGGTGAGCTTTTCTTGGGTGGAAGAGGAAGAAGAAGAAGGCAAAGAGACTATGATTTTATATCTTCTTAACTAATCATCAGGACCCAACAATAATCAGTATTTACTTAATAAAGGTAGGTCTTTAAGCATGCTTGAGTAACTTGGGAACTTTTACTACCTCTGGAACTTTTGCTCCCAAAACTTTTTATGGGTCTTTCAAAACCCAGCCTTTGGTCAAAGGGCACAAACATGACATACCCCACCTTAGAAGCTGTTCTCATATAGCCTGCTGAAATTCAAGTTGATGACATGACATATGAAAGTCAAAAAATCGGGAGAGCGGAAGGTCAGTCTCACAAACAGGCTGTGGTGGGGAAAAATGGGCTGTTAGTAGTTTAAGAAATCAATACCAACTTTGACACTTTTAGAGGTCGCAACATCAATGGCCATGGCTTTGATTTCGGTGTCCCCAAACTGCATAAGCGTTTTGATCTCCCGCCGGTTTGGCACTGAAGCATCAGTTCCCGTGAGATCCAAGCGAAGGGTGCCACACTTTTTCACTCCAGATTCGGTGATGAAGCTAACGTTATCTTGTTCTGAGCTATAGATATTGATCACTATTACTAACTGAGAAGGTTTGGCAGGTGTGTAACTGCGTGTCACAGTTTCTCCAAGGGCTACGGATTGGTCGGCTGAGATAAACTTGTCAAAGACATCAGTGCACCAGCGTGTGCCGTCTTTGACTAGAAGCTTCTCTGGTGGATGCTTCCCTTCCACAAAGCGGTTGAGCACACCCACACCGTACGTGAGAGGTGAACGCCGCACTTTGATGACAGCAGGGTCTAGACCAAAGAGAACAGCTCCTTTGAGGATAGTGAGCCCCACATCCTGAGGAATGATGACTCGACATCTCGAACCAAAAGCGCTCTGGACAGCTTGTTGGAGTAAGGGGGATTCAGCGAAGCCACCCACCAGGAACAGAAACTTGACATTGGTCACTTCTGGCTTATCAAACACATCACCTGAAGAGAAAAAGAGCCCATTCATTAGGGAAAAACCCAGTGTGAAAAGGCAAAGCAGGTGAAACTCGTAATGTCTGAGTGCATTGAATATCCCAACTTCCGAGAAAATCATACACTTCAGTTGTAGGCTCACCCTTAGTTCAAGCAACTGAGGCAGCAAGACTGAGTTATCTGTCACAACTACTGTAATCCTAGGTCTCTCCCTCCCTGCTCAAATATAAGCTGCTCTGCGCTACCTGTCTTACTAAGTTGTGACCTCATAAATTTACCTATTAATTCCACAAATACAGCAAAGCATGATTCAATTATGACTCAATTAGTGCTTTTTAAAGTGTAGGACAGAAATACTTTGCTCAGTATACGTATTATACATGTTATTATTACATGTATTACTTGATACAAATCTAATCTACCAGGAAAACTTTAAATAACAGATGTCCCAGTAAGTCTTTGCCATTTTCCATTACTGAATAAATAAATTCAGAGCTGCTTAAGCCATGCCTGGAAGTACTTTTACCATGATGCCTCACATATTATTTGTGTTTAGAAATGTCAGTAATTTGGATGGTCATGGACAAATGTGACCTTCCACTGAGGAGAAATGAACTAGATGTCTTAATAGCAGGAAACTAGTTATATCTCTGGCATTACTTAGTTGTTGCCTGAAACAGGAAAAAGAAAAGCAGGATCTGTGCTAGTCGGTGCATTTCAATCTTCTGAATGCTGACAGCCCTGGAAGTACAGCATAATTGAAGCTTAGGCAGTAACAGGACTGAATCACATTCAATAACTAGTACTAGAACTAGGCAGGAATGTTAAGGTGATGTCCCTTAGTTTTATTATTCTCCTAACTACTATGCATATTTGGTGCATACTAGAGGGGTTATTTGACTTTAATTCCAGTTACTGGTTTGAAATAGGTAGGCAAAGCTTCAGTTTCACCTCAGCCAGAAAGTGGGATTACACACAGATACGTACTAAGGTGCTGAACGATCTGGTCAATCGTAGGTTTGAAAAGAGCATTCATTGCATCCGGGCTCATCCTCAGCATTCCCTGGGAGGACCACTTCACAAAGTCCACACTGGAAAAGAACAGGTACAAAGTACATTAATACATTATAGCTGAGCTGTGAGAAACAGGCAGGCACTCCCAAGACACACTAAATAAATAAATACATGAATGAGTTTACAGAATCTGTATGCATTTTACTCGGAAGAAAGTGCCTCACCTCACCCTAACCCCATGCCAACTGCAGCAACGTAAAATTTCAAGGGAGAATTACTATTTGTGCTTGTCTAATTGCTGTTTTCTTTGCCTGATTGCCTTCTGTAACATTACCAATGCTCAGCTGCTTCCTGAAACAGCTGGCAGTCAATCCAGTGCTCGCTCATCTGAAACAGCACTGATTCATCCCCAGAAGGGCAACATTTAGATTATAGCAGAAGCAGGCCAAAGCCACTGGAAACACATGAGGAAAACGAGCAAGTATGGGAAGCCTCAGGAGGCAGAAGGGAGCCCAGCATTGTTCATGAGGCATAACATTTGTTAAGAGAATACAGGCATTATGTTATTCCATCCATACACATCCATAAAGCTCAGTAATCTCCTTTTCAGTCGTGCACATTATATGTCACCTTTATACTCTTTCTATCACGTTATCCACTGAATTGCATTTTATTTGAAGGGAACATTTAGCATTCCCTCTAAGCTTCACCATTAAAACTATTAACAAGAAGGAGATGCTCTTCTGAGGGGTAATATTTCCAGAAATGTTTAATGATTTCAGAACCTCATTCTCATTTAGGAAGTGACCCTGAGCTGGATTCCAAGTCCTTTAGGCTTAAAGTGCATTTACCAATAACTTTAGGAAGAGATGCGGGAGCATGAAGCCTACATTCAACATTCCCTGGGTTAAAAAAGGCAGAAAGAACTAAAGGTACACGTACTAAATATTACATCTTCTCTCAGATCCCAATCATTCTGCCCTACATTCACAGTCCCTCTTGTTCATTCTATTTTATGCCATTCATCTCCAAATCTCCTGTAGTAAATAATTTCAAAAGAGGCAAAATGCCCACTTTTACTTTCTCCTCACTTCCTTTTCTATAGCAGTCCATAATCTTAGCATTTAGGGTGACTTCCTGATACTGAAAATCATGAGTTAAAATCTCTGGAGGATATTATGTCTCCCCACCTACTGAAAATTAACTGGTAAAATACTAGAAGTAAAGAAAGCACGACGCCACTTTGAGAGAAGAATGCTTTTCCCCTTGTAGGGCTCTATGCAGTAGTGCATGTTTTCACCACTGATCTGATATTGCTCATAACTCAAGCCATTAAAATATCCCTGCATCTCACTCAAAATCTTGGATTTATTCCAGGGCCCAGGCCTCTAAAAGTTCAGGTTCTAGGTAGCTAACTTCCAGACATCAATTCTGTATTTGATCTGATGTTCCTAATGAACACATAAGGGGTTCAAAATGTATGGCCAAATTCAGGAAAATGAGGCAGTGGTGGCCTAATGAAAATCACAGAAAGCAATACCAGAAGAGTGCAAGTCTATACAGAAAAGCTTTGGCACGAGACTGATCAGACTTTTTCATTCTGGAAACTGCACTTCAGGCAATCCCATTTTCTCATCCTTATATCACATCTTTACATTATTATTTTTCAGTCTACACGCAATTAGGATATTTCAATTATTTGTCTTTGCTACCAGTAGTTAGTTCTGCATTCATTTGGGTTCAATCATCTACTCACTTGCTTTTCCTCAAGGCATGTTCTACACTGTGACCCCGAAACTTCTTGTAATAATCAATGAAGGAGAAAGGCAGAGTGATGTTTAATGGGTTGGTCCTGTCTGGAGCTGCTGCCCGTTTACGGGACTCAAACGCTATCATCAGGTCTACCCAGGCAGCAGGACGCTTGATTTTAAATTGCTCAATAAAATCTTCTCCAAATATTTTACACAGGAGCTTTTCAAATTCATAGTCCACGCCTAGAGAACCATATGGGCCACCTGTATTACAAACAAAACACAGCTTTAATATTCTGAACCGCTTATTAGATTTCAAGTTGACCAAATACACATCGAATTGACACTACTAGGACTGTCATGGGAGAAGGTCCATAGAAAGAGGTATCTTTCCTAAGTGTAACAGTCTAATACTGAATATAATCTTACCTTTGTCTCACTTCTATACCATCAGAGCCACTGCAACACTACCACTAAAAAACAGAAACAGTTTTATTAGAAGCGGAGGAAACTGCCTCCTTATCCACATGTGAGGTGTGGGTTGGACTTATATTTAGGAGTAGACAGGCTTGACGTACACTGTAGGCTGTTTCCTGAGGTAGTCTTACAGCCACCAAGACTGAAAAGTCTCAGTGACGAACCACACAGATGAAGATTAACTCGGTACAGAGACACAGCAACAAGTAATAAGCTGATTTGTCCTTAACAGCTTAGCTAGAGGGCAAAGACAGACGGGCTTGGGAGTTCAGGAAGGGAATACTATCAGGGAATCACACTTTATATCTTTGCTGGGGGCCAATCATAATACATGTTTCCCAGGGGATGGCTTACTCTCCTTGTTACACTGCCTGTGGAATTACTGGAATATATGAGATTCCCCTTACATCTAGGGAAACTTCCGTTTTGCCAGCATTCACTTTAGAAGGATTTTGTGATACTCAGCTATTCATATCTCCAAGGTACGTCTCTGAATACCTGGACAGAGCAGCAATACACAGGAGACCTCTCAAAGGAAAAGAAGGTGACCCCCTTTACTAGCAGAAGTCAGACCAGGACCAAGGCAGGAGGTCATGGCCTGAATGAGAGTGAATAACACAGGAGATGGCAGTTTCTTACTCTCCCGTTGTGAGGTTTACCATCCAAAAGCATGAGAAGCATGAAGCTTCCATATATGCTAACCATATGAAGCTACCATATATGCTGACCAGCAGCTAGATTATACTGATTTTGAATGTTGTCTTATTTCAGGGAGAACTGTTAGTGAAATGCAGTGAATAATAAAGGCATATATTTCCTTCACTGACAAGTCAAAATATGACATAAATAAAGCAAATGGTGAAAATGAAACTACCTGTTGCTTTGTATAGCTCCTTAAGATGTCCTTCGGGGAGCCTGATCTGATGGACAGTTATATCCACTGTGCCTCCTCCACTGTCAACAACGATGTAACGGTCACCTAGTTTGCCAAAGGAGTGGGGAAATAGTATTTACATTAGGATTATCACAACAGCATACTGCAATGAAATATGCTGCTCAGGGTGTTATCAGCCTCAGAAATAATGACTTACAGAAAGTCATGAATGTCTAAGCTGAATACTTGATCCTTATTAGTAATTATAATGCAACGACTGATAGCAAGTATGAAATGCAGATTTCAAAAGCTATTGATTTAGCTTTTGAGCTAAATTAGTAGATTAGTGGAATTTCTCATGCTGCTGATACACATTCTAGCAGGCTACCAAATTGATACTGTGGCATATTCACACAGCCTGCTCCATTTTAAAACCTGGATTGCTTTTTCCACATCCTTAATAAACCATATTTCACTAGAGCATACAGAATTGCAGTTCAGCCTTAGTAACTAAGAGCAGCTCATGAACTTGTATTTTACTTTATTTTCCTACTTGCAATCACTGTGAGAACAATGTAGTGCACAGCACATTTGTGGGAAACACATCTGCCTGCAATATAAAACCAGTGAGAGCAATTTACCCAAGAAAGGTACACTACCTTCCTCCAGTTCAGACCAGATCTCTCCTATGACATTTTCCACCATAAAGGTCCGGCTCTGTCGATTACGACGGATGTGTTCCTTCGCTAGTCATGATTAGAGAAAAACTTACTGAGTGTAAGAAAGCACAAAGAAGGTGATATCAAGTGCAAGCAGGCTGACATCTGTATTTATCATTCCTTAATAAAACAAATGAACAAAGATTATCACATTAGAGTCGGGAACATTATAACGCTCTTCCTAGAAAGATGGAAAATTGTTTTCCAGCCACACTGATCCTCCTTGATACTAACTGCATTAAACATAATACCCTAATAAGAAAGCTCTAAGCAGGTCAGATGTATTTCTTTAGTATATTCTGGTTTCAAAGCGCTGTGTGGAAGTGGGCTGGCAGCCAGCTGTGCTCAGCGCAGCCTTTGCCGCAAGGCGGCAGCCCCAGCCTGCTGCCAGACATCCCCATTGACAAAAGCTGCTGATTTGGGGTTCTCAAGCAAAGGGACACCTCCCAAGCCTTTTACCCTGTCTCAAAACAAGCAGCTAAAGCGCTGCTTCAGACTTGTAACTCCTTAAGGCCACAGTGATCACCCTCATACTATTTTCAGTATACGCCAATTACAAAGAATCTAGCGATATTAAATCCATCAGTGAACTCACAGAACTGAATTCCTACTTAGACATTTAAAAGATGCAGAAGTCTGTGAAGAGAGGGAGTGCAGTCAGAACTGTTGCTATTATGCCTTTAAATCAACCTCTACAACTGAGTGCTCAAAAAAAATTACTCCCTGTGTAACCTTCACTCACCTTCAAAGGCGCTTCTATAAAACACTACAGAAGGGCAGGCATCCGGTCATGCATGAAAATATCATTCTTTCTGAAAATATCAGCACACAAATCGCTGAATGGGTTTTGCTTCTTGTTTCTATAGTGCCTATCACCAGAAAAACACCAGCAGCTCCACTTGCACCCCCTCCTTCCTATAAAGACCCTGTGCTGCAGACAGGCTGCATTAGCCTTGCTGCGCTGACAGAGCAGCACACAGCAGGGGTTTAAACAGTGAAGCGTTCAGTGACAGAACAAGCACCAGATCCTAGCAAGGGCCTGACCCAGAGCCCACAGAAGTCAACGGGAGCCCTTTCATTCACTCCTGTGGGTTAAAAGTGAACACAAGAGCCAGCCTTTAACTATGACTGAAGCTTATCCTGGCTGCTACGGACAGTAAAATTTTTGTTTTGACTTCACAGCAATAATATGGTCCTTGGAGTGCTTCTCTCTGTTTATATTTCAAGGGGTTTTCTCCTTAATCTGTTCTCAGCTTGTCTTGGGTGCCTGCCATGCCTTTATGAAATTTTAATTCCAACCCCAAATTAATTCCCTCCAAACTTTGTTTTCATTAATTTTGACACAAAACCTTTCACATCCCCAACAGATTTTACCATATGAAGTCGAGGAGGAGAATTCTACCCCGCATCCAAGAAAAAGCTCCTTAGCAGAAATCCACGATCTGCCAAATTCTGCTTAGCTTCAAAATCTTAACTGGAGAAACCCTCCTGTTATTTTCCCACAGGCAAATCCCTGTGTAGCCTGAAAGTGAGTTCATGTAAAATCACATGGACTGGGAACGGTTCACAACATGAACAAGGGAGACAGAAGCCAAGGAGCCCCTGAAGGGACTGTGCCTGCGCTCTGCTGAACACATCTGACGAGTGCTGGCTGGGAGAGGCATGGATTTGAGAGAATGATGTAATGACTGCCTCACTAAAAGAAATACCCTCTGGTAAGTACAGGAATAGCTTTTCTAGCTTCATCTTCCATTTGCCTGCACTGTTTTGACCTACTAAATGTGATAAAACACAAGTTCTTCTGAAAAATTCCTTCTGGGATAGATTGGCACACTACCACCCACATCAGTGCAACTGCTACAATTCACACAGATGGGGTATCTGTGCATTATGCAGCATTCACATCTTACAGCTGCTTCCTTTGCCTTTTTTTAATTTCTTTCCTATTTTCCTCCAATCTCAGGCAGAATACCAAGTTCAAAAACCCTTGATTACAAAGGACCTTTGGGCAAGTGACTTACACTGTGGTCCAATCTCTGTCCCTCGTTGAAATCAGCCCTAAGACATTGATATTAGCAACAGACCCTAGGTCAATAAATCAGAAGTGCTGTATCTAGCTGCTCTTCTACAAGCATGAATTCATTGCTATATTCCAGTACCATATGGACCCCTGAGTGTTGAAAGTAATTAATGAGACTTCCTAAGGTGACATCCAAAAGCATCTGCCAAAACCCTGGAACACCTCAGACTAAAAGTCTCATTGCAGGTCCAGTTACTTAACACTGTTTTGATAATGCAGCTAGTTGAACATGTGACTGTTTCCAACAAATTAAAAAGATGATCCAACATAAAAAAATACTACTGTAAAAAATACTAGGAGACTCCCACAATATCCTAATAAAGACAAGGCAATGAAGCTACCTGCATGCTTAAATTCAAGTGCATGCAAACATGTCTGCTGGATTAATACCTAAATTAGTCTAATAACAACAAACAGCAAAACAGTTTATAAAAGGAAATTGATGCTAACCTGAAACACTCAGGAGAGAAAAGACATTAAGAAATGGTAAGGAAAGAGCCCACGTGGGCAAAGAAAACTTAGCCATAAGAATCTAAAGAAGAGAGTTAATAGAAGTACCCTGTGTAAATCCAGTTCCGATAGTGTCACTTGGGCTGTAACCATTGACAGGCGCCCTGCTACTCAGGTCTATCATCTGGTGCAGGCGGAGCTTTCGGCAGTAGATAGAGGCAGCCTCAGGTTCCAGGGCAATGATCAACTGCTCGGGATTTTCAGGAGACGCCATTCCTGCCTGTGAGAGAGAACTGGTCAGGGAAGTGGGGTGGGAATTAACCACAACCTAGCAGACCCTTTTCCTTGAACAAGCCTTTCCCCAGCTCATGGTTCCAGTTAGGTCAGCCCCCTGCATTGAACACGCAAAGGAGCTGCTGCCGATGGCTAAAGGTCTTGGTCTGGGAATCGTCCTGCCCACAATGGATAGCACAACTTCACAGGCTGGAACAGGGAGTATGCATGCACCTACCATGCTAAGTGTCTGAAGAGCAGCTGTGTACATGACGGGTGGAGAAAAGAAGAAAGCAGATTTGAAACCCGTAATGAATGGCCTAAAATCTGAACTCCTAATTAACCTGTGAATCTGCCTGCTAAGAGGGGCCCCAGCCTCATGTAAGAAATGAAGGAATATGCTTGGCCTCTCCTCCCCACAACAATATTTTATGTGTGCCTTTCTTTATAGCCCAATACCTACAAAACTTGCCAGAATAGACTCCCCTCACTGTGTAGCTTACTAGGAATATAGGATACACTTTGCCAGAAATGCATCTTCTGACTTAAACCCAACATTTTTTATTACAAAATCCACTGCTTTTAAGCACAATCGCTTTCACAACACCTTCAAAATGCTCAGTGTATTCAAGAACTCAAAATACAATAGGGCAGGCTCCCCAGAATGCGATGAGAACAAGCCTGAAAATAAACCCACATTACAAAATGAACATTTCCCATTCTTTCCATTTTCTTTCTGGATTTTCAGCCTCAAGATACATAGATTTTTAAGAAGCCACAAGTTCTCATGTACCCACATTACTCGTAGAGCTGGGCTTGGAGAAAAATATCTAAAAGCAGGGGACAAAACTGTATTTTCATTTCTTTCCTCCTGTACTTTTCCCTCCTGTAAGATTTTCTGTTAAAAGAGATAACAGTAACTCTTTCTGACCAACTTCTGGTTTACCTGCTATTGGTAAGTGCCTGAGTATTAAAGCATGCTAGCAAACAAATGTGTATGAACACCTTTCTGCCTCCACAGTCATTCAGCAAACCTTCACTTCATACACACGCACTGGGGTGGCTCCAGAGCATCCCCAAAAGAAGGCAGACTCACAAGGAAAGACTGCAGACCTGGGCTGGAATTTGACTTCCTCCATACAGCTACACTGGGAATTGCTGGCTAGTTTACATCTGCAGCTAGGAACTCAAAGCAAAGCTTGTTCAAAAAGCAATACTAGGGTAAGATTTGGAGACATAAAAATGTCCTTCACATGAACTGACCCATTTTACCCTAACTTAATAAGTAAAATAAATAGATTTTTGTAGAAAATATATTCCTCATTAATAACAAGAACGAAAAACACCAGCAATTTGTGATCGGGATTATGGTCATTTTACATCCTTTATTGCTGTTGGGCGAAACCTTCTGCTTCAGTTATATCCACTGGACTCAACAGCATGATCCGAAATGAGGGGAACTGCCTGGGAAGAATACTGTGCATATACCACAGAATATCAAACCTTGGCAGCACATATTAAAAAAGTACCATATTGAAAAGAATGCCTGCAACCAAACTTCCAAAATCTGGAAAGTGCAGATTTACAGCAGCCAGAGTAACCCCTAAAGATATGAGAAGACTATCAATCAAACACAGGTCCAAACCAGATTCTCCTGCCATCACACCACTTGCATGCATGCATGTTGGCAAGCACAGTCTCAGATAAAGCTCTGGAGCTGTACTGGGGATGAAGACGAAGTTCTTGCATCGTGCCATAAACATAATCTTTCCTCCGACCCATCTGGACATAGTAGCCACAAGAGGGGCTGGTTTCATTCCAGCTCACTTTAACATCACTCAACTCCCTGTGAGCTTTTCTACACACATAGCTTCAATCTGTTGCAATTAGAAAGGGCAATATTCAAGATATGGATCAATACTTGGTCCCTGACAGATATTTATCTAAACTGCTAAAGAATTCCAAAAACGTATGTTCTCTGCACACAAACTCTCACAGCCCTCAGTCTTTGCCTTTGGGAAGTTTTGCTAAAAGCCTAATCTGAATCTTTCTTCCTTCAATTTTAAGGCAGGCACTTCTTGCCCTATTCAGGGGCATGGAGAACAAATATCTCCCTACTACCCTGCTGCAGTTTTCACATATATTAAATCCATTATCAAGTCTTGTGAAAACTCTGAGCAGCAAATAGGGTTTTTTAATACCCAGCAATGTGGATGAACTTCATGTGCTCAGCCGGCTCCATGCACTGGGCATATGTTAGCAGCACAAAGTCTTGTGTCTAACCTACATATACTAAAAGAGAAAATAGTATTTTAGGGGAAAAAAAATAGTTTGTTGCCAAGGATACTAAAATCCAAAGGCTACATCATAAAGTATACGCAGAAGTGACAAGAGCCGAGTTGCACACTGGTATTTCCTAACACGAGGCAGGGAAGGTTGTATTAATTGCAAAGTCATCTGTTCTAGGGGGGGGTTCGGTACAAATTACCAAGGCTGGTTCTGCTAAAAGAAAACAGTAGACCATTAACAATAACATTTGCTTCCTCCCCTCCTCCATAGTCTGTACCATGAGCTTTTCACATTGCAGCCTGCATGTCAGGAGAGGAAGGCAGTGACCTGTAGCAGATGGACTCAGATCCATGTTTTCAGACCCTCCAAGTACAGCTGATGCTACTCTTGCTACTTTTTCTCTCTAGATACTATTTTAACATACACAAAATATCTGCTGAGGAAAACATTCAACAGAAATGACAGTTTTTCACAGTTCGAAGCACAGCTGATCTAACAGAATTTCATGAAGAAAATGTTGGGATTTTTGGTTAAAAAGCTTTCCTTACAGAGTTGAAGGGGCCAGTTACAATAAAGAATGTGTTATTTCACATCATAAAAGGACCATACAAAAATCTTGTGCAGTGTAAGGTACTGGGCACCCTATGTATTGATCAATATTGACTATTTCATACCTTGTGAATGTAGTATTTATACACTGTACATTACTGTACATATCTATATTGATACACAGCACAGAGGGAGTAGGGGAAGGGGAGATGAGAAAGAAACATGAACATACTTCTAGGGAGGAATGGAGCAGTAAGGTTGCTTTAATACAAACTCTGAGAAGATGAAGACTTAGGAGCAGAACCTCTGTCCCATCATTATAGCCAAGGAGAAAGGGATTGATGGGAGAAATACATTGAGCATGCAAAGAAAGAAGAGTGAAAACAGCAGGCGATCAACACAAAGAAATGGTGATGCATTCATTTAAAATATTGACTGTATTAATATTAATTTATATTTATAATTATAATATTAAAATATTAACATTTGGGAATTTGCTGTATTTTGTATTTGTTCCTTTCTATCTGCCTCACTCCACGTCCTCACCCACTGCTGTAACTAAGGATAGAGATTCACAAGTTAACAGGTTTGAACAGGACAGATCTAAACAGTGTCTTGATATTCAGCATTATATAGATGATTCTGGCAGTGGCACAGATGCATCACGCTGCTTTTGCCTACAGCAGACTATAACAGCGCCATGTCTTGACTTCAGTCTGCTAAGGAGATTTTCTTTCTCCCATTATACTCACCAGTCATCACTTATGAAATATGAAGCAAGCAGGCAGTGGTTTTCCCAAAAATGCAAACATGGAAAACCCATCATGGAATTACAAAAATCCTTTGAGCACCAGAAAGCTCTTCTAAATGGATTTATTTGCAGGACAATGATGCATTTATCTACCTGGGAGAAGCAAAGAACTCCATGAAAAGAACTACTTTAAAAGACTGCCCCAAACTCCCTTTGCTCTCACACCCAAGCACTAGGATTTCATGCTTTGACAAGAGAATGCCCAGGTTTTCCCTCACTCCATTAAACAGCTCTGTGAGCTGGTGCTAGTGCCTTGCTATTCATTCACCAAGATGCATCATCGACAGCAAACCTCCAAGTGCTTCAAAGCCTCACACACTGGAGCACAAATAACTTTACCATCCAGATGCAGGTGAATTCTTCACCTGGCGCACTAGCTCTGGTTTTGTAGCCAGAGATGTGTCATCAGATGAGAGCCACAGCTGACCACAAACACATTCCTGATTCTCTGAACAGCATCAGCTGCCAAGTGTTAAGACCAATTCATCATTAGCAAATATTGAGGTTTGGACTGGAGCTCTCTATAGCAGTCTGAGCCCTTCCACAGAACTGATATTCACTCCTTCCATTCACCACGAAGTGAATGATATTCACTTCCATTCCTAACAGAATCATTGTTACTACAGATTAAAAGATGCTGCTTTTAAAACCCACCCTCACACACCTTGACACACAATGAAAAAACAGCAATGCACACTGATTTTAGTTTTTATAATACTGTAATGCATATGGGCTTATATACAGTATTATACTAGAATCTTCCTTGTAGTTTGAGCCTTTTTAAAAGACAATTAAAGCCATGAGGTAGGCTAGATAAAAGGCCTAGATAAAAGCTCCCAGCTCTGAAAGCTGCCTTAATTAGAAGCATCGGCATTTAGCTGGAGTACTCCTGTATTTCATATCACAGCCAGGCAAAATATTTGTGTGCTATCAGGCATTATTTATTACACCATGGTAACCTCAAAAGCAACAGCATGTTAGGAAATACACCGTCACTGACAAGGTACACATTTCCTGTTGCTATTCTTTCAGACTACTGAAAGCAATGGTTAATTTCCTTCTTTGCTTTTACAGAGATAACTCATATATGTTTTTAAAGGCAAAAATATAGCCCAACCATTGACTTGTACCACAAAGAACATCCTTTGCATGGAGTGCACCAGGTTCTTTGAGTTATAAAACAGATACTAAGGTCTTAAATACTGCAAAAATCACACATACAGAAAACAGTACTCCATCTGTGGAATTTAATGCTGATTTATTATTAGAATGGTATGTTAACTGAAGCCCGTCCTATGCATTTTGCATTCACCTTTATTTCCCTGCGCTTCACCTGCCTGGAAATGCTCTCTACTCAAACACCCTTAGTGTCAAACCTACGAATACAAAAACTTCTGAAATCTTACAGGTGACTGATGGCTCTCACAGCACTTTCCCCATCATTAGGGAACACATAGCCATGTTTTCCTGCACACAGCTGCCTGTTTTAAATTGCTTCTAAAGCTTCTCCCCTTCCATCAACACTGTGTGACACAACGCAGGCAGGCACACACACTTTCACAAGACCACTGCAGAGGCTTAGCTTTCTTTTGGAGCCGGATAACTAAAATGGGACAAACCTGCAGGATGAAACTACATTAGGGGCACAACAGCAGTGATCAAACACTGCCCTGTCTTGGGCAGACCTTCCAAGAACTTTTCTGCATCCAAAAGGAGAGTATTTTTGTTAAGTTTGTAGGAACAATAATGAAGACTTTTACGTTCCTGAGGCTGTGTGGAGGAAGAAGAATCTATAGCACAGCTGTAAAATCCGACTAAATCTTTGGGATGCTCCACATGTTGGCAGTGCTGCCCTGCAAGGAGAGGATGGAAAGCAACAGCTCATGGGATCAAGCTGGCTCCATGCCATGAGGTGTTCCTGCCTATGGCAGAGGGATTGGAACTTAAAGACGAAAAGGTTCTTTTAACCCAAAGCATTCTGTGATTCTACTCTTTGCAGGCAGAGTCCGAGCAGAACGACAGCAGGGGAATCTGCCTTAATGATGTTCTGCAGCATGGGGGGCTGGAGAGATTAAAACGTTAAACAAATAGAATAAAGGATGAGGTGCGTTTTACACCATGCTTATATAGGATTAGATTCATAGAACCGTATCATCATACAGTGGTTTGGGTTAGAAGGGACCTTAAAGCTCATCCAGTTCCAGCTCCCTGCCATGGGCAGGGACCCCTTCCACTGGAGCAGCTTGCTCCAAGCCCCTGTGTCCAACCTGGCCTCGAGCACTGCCAGGGATGGGGCAGCCACAGCTTCTCTGGGCACCCTGTGCCAGCACCTCAGCACCCTCATAGTGATGAATTTTTTCCTAATATCCAACAATGGCTCTTGCACCTCTGTGTTCTGTTAACATAGGCAGAAAAACCTCACCCTGTTAAGGTGCAGCTGTATTTAATATTATAAAATCAGCATTTTCCTTATGACAAAAATATGGTGAAAATATTCATTAATCTTAACACAGCCCCTAAAATAGATCCAATAAGTACAAGAGAAATATTTAACAGTCAGCACATATTGGAAATAATGGAGGTACAAAGGAGCACTACACAGGTTCAGCACAAATCAGACCTGTGCAGGCATTCCAGTGTTGACCCCTATTTCACTAGAATCTAGTCAGGGCCACAGCAAATTGCAGCTGAGTCTACGTCAGAGCTAATGCCTACATTAACTTGCAGAGTGGTGATCGTCACTGCTGCAAGAAGAGCACAGAGGCCACTCTGACCCCTTGATTGCCCTTTGGTCCATGGGGTAGTTCAGGCCAGTTTTCTGAACTGGAGAAAAAGAATCTGGTTGAGACCCTTTTTACTTTGGGGTTTTCTCCTAGTAATACTTGCTACATCACTTTCAGGGTCAAATGGAATAAGTAAATTATTCCAATGTATACTCACAAATATTAAAGAGTGCACCTTCTCTGGATTAAAACTGTGCATATGCTCAGGAGAAGAGGATTTTACTTTCTGTTGCCCTACTAACCAGCGAGATGCTCTTGGCAGACTCTGTACTTCTTACTAGCTCAGATTACCTACCCACAGAATAGGTATACTAGTGCTCTTGTTCTTTATGCATTGAAAAGCACTAAAGGAAAACATTTTGTAAAAGAAGTATAGAGTCATACACCATATAACTTTCATGGCAGTTAAATTGGATCTTTCAGAAAAAGAAAGACACTAAGAATGAGGTCTGACTGCATGAATGCTAAGTTACTGCTTTGATAAATTTTTAGGTGTCTAAGACCTGATTCAGTACTGTGTCAGTGCCACAGGCACTGCATTCACAATTAATAAGGCATTTCCAGGTACAAAAATGTAGCATAAATAGACTAAACAGATAAACACACGCTAGAACCACCCTTATTAGTCAGCTGGAGAAACAAGGCACTGAGACTAAAAGCCTTGGCTAATGTTGCACAGGAACTCACAACGAGATAGGAATCCACTCTGCAACCCCAGAACTTCAGTTCCTTGTCCCAACCAAACACTACTGCTCACCAAACAGCAAGCTTCAATCTGCGCATGTGCAGAAGCTGCAGACACAGCCTTGAGCCCCAATTCTGCTTTTACAGCCTGCCGCCTCCACCAACTGCATTGCTTTAATCACCTCTGAAACAATGCTGCAGACCAGATGAGTGTAATGATGCATTCTTCTGCACGGTAAGAAGAACCTTTCAAACCTGTGTTACCACTAAAGCCACTTTTGTAGGCACTAGAGATAAGATTTAGAAGCTGGAGTCCATGAAAGAGAATGTGGTTCATTAGGAAATGAAGCCCTGTGGGATAACAGCATTCAGTCAAAATAACAGAAGCTGTGAATTAATATCAACATTTTTCTATCATCCAAGATATTTATTATAATCAGCAACAACAGGAAAGCTATGATTGCAAGTTAAGCACTGTGCAGCCCGTATGAAGAAAGTATTGTGTGACTGAATCAAGGCAGCACAAAACAGCAGTTGGAAATTAAGTGCCTTGTGAAATTTACACTGTTTAAACTAATCAGTTCATTGTGTTAACGGATTCATGATAACACATCCACTTAGTGCCTTGGTAAGTGAGCTCCTCTAATCCTCCTCCTTTTCTGCTAGCTAGCACTTTCTCCACTTCTATGGCATCAAACTGGGATGTCACAAATAAACGACTGAGATCTAATTATGGAGGCAGAGCATGCCAGGAAAGAAGATGAGCAACATGGGAAAAGACTCTCCGCATTATCACAAAGAGGCGCATAAGGGGGAGTGGGGCTGGCAGGGAGTGGGGCTAGCAGATACTACAAAGCTGCATGAAAAGCACAGTTTTGCTTTATCTTCAGCCCTGAGACTTAAGAAGCCTTCACAACAAATGTTTGAAAATCACTATGCCATCACATACACAGTGATGCTAAGGTCTTTTCCAACCCTAACCATTCTATGATTGTATGTGTGCCATTAGTCTTCAGCATGATGAGGAGTACTGCAGCACAATAAGTATTCTCCTTTATTCTTTTTAAATCCAGCAATGCAATGTTTGGGTGGTGGTTGACCCTGCAAGATCTGACATCAACAGTGTCATAAAAGCACTCTGCTTTACAACAACACGAGCTTTTTGCTTTCTCTTCAGTAACATTGGCTACACATACAAGCATATACATAACAGATATACATAAACACATACATTTTCACACTATTGTTGCCTGACTACTGTTGCCTGTTGAGCTAAAATGAGGGTTGTGGCACAGGCTGTCCTTCATCCAATTCTGATCAGGTGCCACTGGTATTTTGCATTTCACAAGTGACGATAGAGTGGATAATTATCACAGCTGCAGAATTCCTTTAGTGTCACAGCTTCCCCATCTGTACCGGTGACAGGACAAAGACACTCATCTCTCCATGAGAAAACTGCTTGAGAGCACATAAATGACATTTCAGACAGTAGTAACTTCATTTTGCAGACAAGGGAAATATAAATTATGAAAAAGGAAAACTGGAAAAGCCATCGGTTTAATGGAAGGGGCACAATACTGGAAGCTGAGACCCCTGTAATAGTTTCCATTTATCCACTTCGCACTAGCATAAGTGATTAAGTCACATCAAAGACATAGAAGGATGGATCACAATATAAAAATCGGCCTTTAAATTGTCCTTAGGATTTGGGGATTACCCTGAGACCTCTCTGAGACTCCAGATATCTTCCCTCCTGCCAAGATGAAGTACGTACTGTTACCATACAGTTATACAGTTTTCCCTTGCTTTCAAAATACCAGAGTGTGGGCTTTGCAGTGCTTTCTGAATTCCCAGGGCTTGCCCATGCCAGAAGCTCATACAAAGCAACTAACCCCCAGAAAGTTCACAGGCTTCACATAGGCTGAACTTGCCGCTGCTCACGCTTCAGACGTAGAACTCACAAGCTATGAACTCCTGTGAAGGGAGTTTTTAGGTGAAATCCTCTAACCTGCAGTAAATCAGGGTAGATGATAATAAGGGACCTCACACTTGCACCCATATAGCGGGTTTGGTGAACATCACCAGACAAGATTGATGTTAACCAGACATTAACTTCAGTTAATAGCAACACTACTGCTCCCCTGTAAGAGTTTGTGCATGAATGTATATGTTGAAGGGGCAAGAGGTTTAGATTAGCATTTTATTTATAGTTAGATGTGGGTTTATGGTGGAAGAAATCTTGGATACCAACTTCAAAAAGCTGGGATGAAAATATGTAAGCATTGTGCAAGCTATTACTATTATTGTTAATTCCAAAGAAACCACTAGAATCACTTACAGCTCTCTACTACAGCACTTACTTCCTGGTTACTTCTCTGTGCAAGTATTCATGACTGCTAATTTCCATGAGTAATCGCTACATATTGAGCTCCATAAAGGCTATCAACTGAATGCTTCTGCTCCCCTCAGTTCAAGACAGACATGAAAGTGGAGAAGGTTCAAGGAGGGCTGCTAGAGAACATCCGCTGTAAGGAGAGACTGAGGGAGCTGCATTTTAGTCTGATGAAGAAGCAGCCAAGAAGCATTCTAATAGTGCCTGCAGCTATCTGAAGAGCAGTTACAAGGAGAACAGGGCACAGCTTTCCCCAGTCTTGCCAGGAGATATAACAAGGGGCAACAGCCACATATTGCAGTTTGGAGACCTCCAATTTGGTATTATGAAAACCCCTTTTCACTAGGAAGGTGATGCAGCACCAGATCAGATGCCTAGAGAGACGGTTAAAACTTGGCTAAACAAAGCCACTGCTGACCTGGAGTTGCAATAACCCTGCTTCAAATGGAAGGTCAGACTAGGTGATCTCCAACAAATGCTTCCAATGAATGCTTCCACAATTCTAAAATGATGCAGGTATTATACATTGAGAAAGACCATAAGAAGGTTTCCCAAATGTCAAAGACCTACATGCTTTCTCATTCCTAGTCTTTGTGAATTCTATGTCAAAATCTTGCCTGCATCATAATGTCTGACAGTATGACAGTAGTAGTAGACTCACTGCAACAAGCCTGCTTATCCAGGACCTCGCTAGTTTCAATAGAGAGCTCTGTCATTTTTGCAATTAGAACTTTAAGTGTCTTGGGATCAAAAGGAAACATTTGTCACAGTACACTTTATTTTTATCTGAAAGTTATACTTTAAAATCTGAAAATATGACGAGCGCAACAGTTCTAAACAGTTCTTTAGGCTTAAACATCAGCCATCACCACTGGTCATTCTAAAAAGTGATTTAATATAGAGAAAGCAATTAGTTTAATGCATCAAGGATGCACAAGTTCAGTTTAAAACATTAATACCAACTGCACCAAAAATATCTCCCTCAGTCCAGTGTCTTGTCAGAGATGGAAATTCAGTTCCTGATTAATTCATTTTGCTGTATTTGGTTGTAGAGAAAACTTTGTCTTGTGCTTAAAAGCATGAGAATGCAAACAGCAGGCCTGAACTTAGAGCTCAATTGTGCTTTCAGATTTGCTACAAAGCTTCAAGTTTGCAACTCGCTTAGACCAAACTTTGTGAAACAATCTACTAAAGCAAATGCATGAATTTCTGAGCATCCAACTCAATACCAAAGTTTACATTGGAACTATCGCTGAAGTTTGCTGGAATGGGGGTGCTTGGACTCTGAATAATTAGCTGGCTATCTCTATCATACACATACCTGATCGTGCTACTTAGAAGGCTGGTTTGGACCAAAGCAGAATCCATTTGGTATTTCACTTCTGATTACTAACCTATCAATAAAGCTGCTCCTATGAGAAGAAATACAAGTACATTGCTCCCTCCCAGTGGCTGCTCAGAAACCATGGCATTATCCCATTCTGAAAAGCAAGAAGATAAATGTGGCACCTGGAACTGTAATGAAGTGTGACTTTTACTTCCAGCACACTCCAAATAATGAATTTTGTGCACTGGCTACAGCCAGAACTTCTGCCTTTGTGTGGTCACTGATTAGATAAACCAATCTGTTAGGGTTGGCTAGGCTGTCTTATTGAGATAAATGCCTTTGCTAAGCATGGTTAAACTGCCTCAATTTCTTTTTTCCTGGGGTTGCTGTTACCCAGCTTAGAGTTCAGATTGCTTTTACCTGTGCATTTCTATACCTCATATTTTATACAAGATTTTTATAACGTATTCTTTATATTTTCAACCTGACCTTGGAATTCTTTTGGACTATCAGCACTATTTGATTCTATTATTAAACCCCATACTCATCTGGTCTGCTGGATTTTGTATTATAATTTCCCTTTTTAAATCTACAAAACAATAAAATTTACCAAAGGTAAGATATAATACAAACTTTGAAACTCCTAAAATGTATAAAGGAAGCCAAAGGAGGAAAAGAAGCAGATAATTTCAAGAGCTCCTGAGGTCTATGAAGTATTACTCAGAGAAATGGACAGGGCTTTAAGCAACCTGGTCTAGTGGAAGGTGTCCCTGCCCATGGCAGGGGGGCTGAAACTAGAAGAAGTTTAAGGTCCCTTCCAACACTGTGAAACATGAAGTTCTCCTGTGTAGTAGGAGCAATGAGAAGGCAGAGAAGAGAAATATTGCCAAATTCCTAGATATGACACTAGCAGAATACCAAAAGAATATAGTATTGACTGTCTAAATGTTAAACGGATTAAGATTAGACTTCTAGTCCAAATGCTAAGGTAAATGTGGCTTCTTGCAGAAAACAGCAATGGTGACAACAAAAGCTTCTCTCTGTTAAGCTTCCTTCGACAGTTAGAGCAAGTCCTTTCACTGGTCTTAGCTCAAAACACCACTCTATCCCAAAACTAGTACACATGTTCAATGACTCAAAGCAAAAGGTCTTTGGGACAATCTTGAGCTGGTTTATACCTGCCAGAAACCACCCAGAAATGGAAGCCAGCTGTTTATTCTGAAGTTATCTTTTCACTGAAAAAATACACCTTTAATTTTTAAGGACTGTTGGTCATTTGCTTACTTCTCAAAGGAAAGGTCTGCTCATGCTGAACTGACCGCGGAGATGATTTCAGGGTTTTAAGGGGCTGTGTAGACCTGAGGGCTAATGTGGAAGGAAGAGTCAATGTTCTCTCTCGGCAAAGGTGAAAGATCGAAATCAAAGAGAAAGAAATGGAGAAAAATGTATGTGATGCACCTGCGAGAAGGTGTGGAAAGAGGGTCAGGAGGAACCACCACATATCACTGCCTGTTCTACCCCCTCAGTCTTTGATTCCCCTCTTTATGCACATCAGCACACAGCAAGCTCATGAGATCAGATGTGCACCAGCCACAGGAGTGGTGCTGTCTCCCTGGGAGTTCACATCTGTTTTGAACAGATTGAGGAGAGATGGGGAAGGGCTGCCACATCTCCCAGCAGGCCAAGACAGCACCCAAAGCTCCAAACACACTGCTGTCTGAATGGTTTCTGGTGCGGTCATAGAACCTCTATCCCTGTCGCAAGCCCCTTGCTTTCTCCTCTTCTGCCCTGTATGGGAACCTGCATCACCAGGAGGTGCATCCATGGAACACTTTCAATGGAAACTATTTCAGCTTGCCAACAATTGGGAAGAGTGGTGTGAAAACTCAGTTGCCATTTTGCACTGTACAGCAGTCTGCCCTGAATCTCTCCCAGTGTGAAAGATCCTGCTGTCCTTACTAAGACAGAAAATGAGGACTTACGTACCCCCCACTATGTACTGTCTGTTCTCCACTGTCTCTGGAAAATGCCCACTGGAACTGAATCTCTCGAAGTGGCTGCTTTCCAGACAGAAACAGAGACACAGAAGTTCTGCTTTCTCTTTATGGCATGTTGAGAGGATTATTCCTGTTTTAAATCTAAAAATCTCCTCTTCCAATTATACTTCACTTTTCTAGGAAAGAGCTCTGCAGTCTAACACTTACAGGTTAAAACAGTGAGCTGGATGAATCCAAGAGCAGATGTCTGAGCAGAATGGCTTGGAAATTAGTATTGTAGCATGTGGTGATGAGCAGGCCTTGAGGAAAGAAAGTGGAACATAAGGAAGGAAACATCTCAATTACGATCACTGCCTATCAATCACAACGCAGCATTAAACCCACTTTTGTTTACAATGCATGGAGAAGGTTCTGCAGTTTACCTGTGCCTATTCCTCAAAAAGCTTTTGTGAACCACAACTTCTTGCTGCACAGAGGCATGGCACAAGCTTTCTGGGTCATCATGAGACAGAAAAGGATTTCTTGTATTTGTGAGACAGAAAAAGAATACCGGTAATCACAGTAGACCTTACTTAGGGCATCACATCTAGTCTATCACATTTTGGTCTCAGAAGTAATCCCAGTTTTGTAACAGGAAGACTCCTGGATCTCTTACAAGGGAAGGAACAACCTCAAGACTCTGAAATCATCAGCTTCTTTCTTTGCACAAAGATCTCCAAATTGCTTGTTTTGTTGCGTCCTTGCCCTTTCACTCTTCCAACATTTTCGCAGGGACCATAAATAAATCCAGATTAGCATTACTAAAGGTGACTCAGATATTGCTGAATGATAATATACTAAGGGAGAGATTACATTCACTGACAGGTTGATGGTAAATGGGACAACAGCGGCACTGAGACCAGATTTCCAACCAGGGTAATGCTGCTGCAGCTCATTCCCAAGTGACTGTTGCCATAGATAACACTTGTGCAGCAAAAGAAAGCTTAGCTCCAAGCGGCATTACCAAGAAGTTTTTGCTGCATTACGTTATATGCCCTAAGGTGCAAGAGGACATTAGCTGCAAGCTTTATGAGTAGCTTGCATTAGAAAAATGAAGCCATTAAATTCTCATAAGCTTTTAAATTTTTCATGTTATGGTATTCTGGAAATGCTTTTTGTACCATGGGCATGCACCGGTTACCACAACAGCAAAGCCTGACTCTCTTTCTATTTAAGTATCCTCCTCATGTCTCAGGCTCCCCCCTTCCCTTTGTTTCAAGATATCCCCATTGTAGGTCCTTATGGCTCTGGCTGATTTATTAAAGTGAGAGAAATGGCCCTGACTGAGAGCAGTTTCGCTGAGAAAACTGTATATTTGCTATTTTCTGCTAGTTGCACCTGATTTTGTACCTTGGGCTTTCTTTTTCACTATGGTTCCACTTACAGCTTGCATTTCTTTTCTCTTTGTAGTTAAATCTTCTAGATTCTTTTTTCCTATTTTACTTTCTCAGCAAGATAAAAAGAAAACCACCAAATAATCCGACTTGTGCCACAGAAGTGGACAAACAGAAACGTACAGAACGTGATTAGCAGATGGCTTTGTCAACTGCCTCTGCTTTCATGTGAGCCTGCCTGGGTAATCAAAATGTGCAAACTGAGATCAATTAGTACACCATTTCCCACTGTGCTGAGTTCTCACTTTGTAATCTTCACTCCTCAATTAGTTATCCTTCCCTAATTAAACATAGCGACAAGATGCAGAATCCTCCCTCACATATCACTTAATTTTAATCCTTATGATCAAAAAGATCTTAATATCACCAAAGTGGAAGCATGGACTCAAGAGAAGCCCAGAAGCTATAACTAATCAGGATAGTTAATGTATTTATGCTATAAACTACATAAAAAGGCAATGATGTACAGGCATAAGAAGCACTGGGAAGCTGGTGATTTCTTTGAGAGCAGTGGAAGCAGACAAGGCAGAAGTCTGCTATATTGTGCCTAGACAAGTAAGTTTCAGTTGTCTGTGGTTTATGTACCAAAGAATATATTTATAAAGGAGTAAGTGTAGCTCAGCTTCACAGATGTCAATGTGGTTAAGTCTTTTTGGTCATCCTGGTAAAAATCAAACACACTTCACATCACTTTTTTATTAGCAAGGAATTTCACATGCGGTCACATTACTCTTTCACCAAAATTGTTTACTTTTCTATGAAGGTTTCCACAGAGCGGGCTGGTACTGATCAATGTAATGTAATGTAACCCTGGAACACAATGTGTTAAACAAATCTCATCATCAATTCTATCACGAACTGATGTGAAAAAATTCATACATATTCAGCATAAGAGCTCATTAAAGAAAGCCTCTGGAATTCCAGGCTCACATGCTTAATCCTATAACCTAGACTGCCTCTGTTTAATTATAAAAGCTTACCATGTAAATGATTTTATTAGCTATGTGTAATTGAAGGATAAATGTACTTCAGAGCTCTAGAACTCCATTTCGAAATCAACAGTTCATATTAAAAAGAAAAGAACCCTCAACATCTCGAAGCAGACCAGGTGACTGATGTTTGTAAGCCTACAGAATATTTAAGGCAAGCTAAATAGCAATGTGCTATTTTAACCCTTCCCTTTGCTCTGCCCTGACTGCATCTGCTACGCCATCTTTTACTTTCTTATTTTATAGCTTCTGCATTCACATACTCCTGCCACATTCCAGACTCTTCCTTAAAACCTTATTCCTACTGGCATGCTCAAGGAATTCCAGCCTGCAGATTCTGCTCTGCACTTACAGCACCCAAAGAATGTGAACTGAAAGATGAGCTAGAAGAATGCTTTTACTAAAAAGAAACACACTGCCAAGAGCATTGGATCCTTTGCTCCTCTAATAAACGATGTACAGTGCCTGAATTTCATCTGGATAAGGGACTGAAAGTGCTTCTCATAGTAATATATTAAGACAGCAAAGTGCTTTTTGTCATCAGTAACACAAGACTAACAGGACACTGAATTTTCTTGTGTCAGGAGGACCTCAGATGATATATAGGTGGGATCCTGGGTTTGTGTCTGTGTTCACACACCATTGTGATGAGGCTATAAGTGCCAGGCCACTTTCAGGAGCAGGAAGTGGCCTGCCTCAACCCCTAAGTCATCTTTCCATGTTGGGGTCTAAACCCCAAGCCCAGAGCAGATAGCTGCATTTCACTGCTTCTGCAAGGACAGGAACAAGGGCAGGTCCCACCCACAGGAGCAGGGTGGAGTTCTTCCCCATGCTGTCCAACCAGACCATGCTGCCAAGGTCTCCACAATAAGAAAACAGACGAGCAATTTGAATTAATTACTCACGATGCGAGTTCTTCATGACAATGGGATTCCTTCTACTACTGGCAAATACAGCACTTCTGACAGAACTACACCAAAGCAAAGAATTGTAAACGGAACAACTAGGACACAGAAACAAGAAAAGTTAATGCCATTTATGATGCCTCACATTTTATGGTGGGGACAATTGCAAACCTGACTAATGCATCCTAAGAGTCATTCTTCAGGATGTAACAAACATAGGTTCAATGCACATTAATTCCAGGAGACATGCTTTGAGAAAGGAAACTTAAGACAAAGGAGGTCCTACAGAGATTGCACTCTGCTCCTGCCACAGAGCTCTCTCTGAGCGAACCAGACCTCAACAAGTGACACAGCTTTAGAACTATCTCTGGACAGGTAAGAACTGAGCATGAGGGGCAGGGAGAAGCATCTGTGGACTGTTATTCAGGAATAAAGCAATTCTGATTCAGCAAAGTGAAGATGCAAAGTCATGCAGCTCTCTATAGCCCATCGAACTTAAGACACCCAGGAAGCCCCAGAAAGCAAGACAAATGAGAACAAATACCTGCTTTGAAGTGGTAACAACTCAAGTATCAAAAGAGTTAAGGAGATAAAAAGCACAACAGATGAATACAGATGGGGCAGGCAGAGTAACAGCAAGAAGCAATGAGGAGCAGTTTTCATACATTAGTAAATTCATCACAGTCAAGTTCTTGCAGGCGTGAATAAAAGCAGCATTTTTGAGAGTGTTTCGGAGGAGAAAAATGAGTTAACATTACAGATGTTCATGTTCAGGACATGCAGCTTATGTCTGAATTGACACAGATGAAGGAGTCAAATGCAGGCTGATTCCCTGTCAAATATGAGGCTACAAAACCCTTTAGCAGCAATACTCTGAAGAGACACAAAACAGGCCAGATTACAAAGCCAAGGAAATGATATTGCAGTAACAAGATGCAAAATCAGCGACAGCTTTGGGGAAAGCTCAGCAGTATGTAAGGAGAGGAAAAGCTGCTATGCAGACAGAACCAGCGGGATTTGATAGGCTGGGTGGAAAGAGAGAGGAGGAGCTGTGAGCTGAAGGGAACACCCAGATTACTCATTCTGATGAGACAGCAGCTGGAAGGGGACATTGCAGGAGCACTTGGACAGATTAAGAGTTCCAGGCTAGCAATGTTTTGTTTAAGGCAAGACAGAATGAGGAGATATCAGAGGTGCACTGAGACTGTAGGCTGTACAAAAGATGATAAATGTTGAGTGCAGAAGCGGATCTACAACACTTCTTAATGGACTTCATTAATCCCATGCAATATTTAGCTTTGCCTAGACAACTATTTAACCATTCCAGAAAGGCTGAGCTTTACATTGTGAACCAATGACTGAAGCCATCAGCATTTTTGTTCTAGTGCTACCTCACTTGGTACAGATTACTCATTTCCACAACTCATTAACACTTCCCACTAGTTAACTCAGCTTAGACTATTGCTTGTATGTCAGTGTATTTCCAGTAGCAAAATTTCTGCCACTGCTTTTCACACTTCACTTGATGCCCCAATTACTCTCAGGACAAGCTCTCATTTTCAAGATTCTTGCATGTTCCAATAGCCAGCAACAAGAGCTGCAACTTCTGATCCATCTATACATACTGGTTTGGGGAACGTGTTGGATCCAGCCATATGAATCTGAAAGACTGAATGGCAATGCAGAATTCTCCGTGTTCTGCACTTCTTTCTTCATCCCCATTACTTTGAAAAAATGAACCATGTGTCAAATAAACATCAGTTACCTCCCTAAACTCCTGTTTTCCTGCAAGTGATCATACACCCCGAGTTAAAAGCCTTGTCAGTCCTTGCTGTTTATCAAGCTTGCCGATAGAAGTACAACGATCACAGACACAACCACAGACACAGACACTAATTAATGACATTCCATTGTGCCACAAATGAGAAATGCCAAGAGATCTACTTTACCCTGCCCTGCTCCTTCCACAGCTCCCAGTTCACGAGCACACATGCACACAGACAGCAGGCAGACAACAATATACAGAGATAATGAATGGGTCTCTAGTGTTTCAGATTTACCTACAACCGTGTCGTTCCATCAGAACTTTAAGAGTGTTTTGCTTCTGGCACTAGCATTAGCAATCCCACAATAAAGACTGTTAAGAAAAATGTTGCTCAACATTAGAGATAGAAACAGAGTCAGAAAAAATCTGGTGCTTCCCAGGAGCACTCTGCAAATTACTCATGATCTACTAGAGGTATTTTACATAACGTGCATCGCATTGCTGCTGCCAATGGGTAACACAAGTCTCTGACCAAAGCAAATAAACAGAAATCAAAACAGAAAATGAGCATCCTGATGAAAAGAAGAATGTGTGCATCTCACGTGTTAAAGACAAACTGAATTTGAAATAAAGGACATGCATATGGAAAGTGCACATATTTGGGGAGGTTTAGGGGGAGAGAGTTAAAATGCAGATAAACCTCTTACTGGTGCAAATAACGTTTGAATTTAGTTTTATATCCAGACTATCCGGTTCACAATCCTTTCATTCCTACTGTGGGAAAATGGGAACTGGGAAAAAAGTCCCACTGAGGAGGTTCTTTGCTTTCCCTCCTCTTCCTTATTCTTTATTTTTATTTTACTTTAAAAGTCTGCGATGACCTAAAGAAAATAACAAAACCAAACTGTGGGCAGTACTTTAAAATCAGCTTTCCCTTGGGTCTCAAAACTGCATCGCTTTCATGTGCACCAAATTCAGCAGGAACAGAGTGCACAAGAAGACTAAAACATCAGAATGAGGGACACCAATATACAAAAGTAAATAGAAAGAAAAAGTCATTTAAGAGGTAAACATGTCTTACTCAAAGCTACTGCTCGGTAGAGTTAACTCCTCTTTAGTGTTACTAGTCTCTTTTCTAGACCATTTGTATACAGTTTATACCAGAGCTAATTGTCCCAAATAAAAGTTTATCATTTAGCCTATCAACTAGGTCTTTAAAGGGGCTTTTCTACATTCAGCCTGTAATCTTACCTTGTAGGCTGCTTGTCTCATGAACTGCTTTGCAGGCTGCTTCCAAATAGCAGGCACTGTAATGACCCATCTTACTTCAGTGTTTTCAAAGTCTGAGCCTCCTTGGTCACTGAGCTCCTAAATAAAATGAAACCAGAGGTCAATGCAAAATGATGGGTGTCCACTTCGTAAGAAAACATTCTTTTCTGCTGGCTCGAGTAACAGTAACTTTCTCTTTTCAACTCTTTTCCTCTTCCATCCACACTACAAATCAGAATCATTGCCAACCTGTCAAGAATGCTTTACTGTGCCAAAAGCTGGGATTAGGGTTGATGCCTTCTCAAGGAGGCCTATAGAAAAGTTTACTGCTTAACATGAAGTAAAAAAGTTAGTTTTTCCAAAAATAGCTCCTACACTGTTGAATGTTACAGAACATTTACGTACACTCTAAGTCACAGTGTGGGATTTGCTGTTCGCTTGAGGAATTCACACTTGCACCTTGATTAATACACAGAAACACATTTGAGGTATCACTGATGAACATTATGCTTTACCATTTGGGTTTTTCAATGACTTCTTTATACAGCACTTACCTTTAAATCAACTTTTTACAACTCGGTTAACAAGAGGAAGTTAGAGTTAAACCCTTTAAAAAAATAACTGCTTGCTCCTTGAAAATTTTGCTCTAAGCAAACACTCAAGACCAGTTTAGTTCTTTTATTGTCCCTTTTTTTCCCCTTAAAAAGAGGAAAGTCTGTATCGCATTTGCGAATTAGGTGATATACTGACATGTTTTGGGAAAGGTTCCAAGCAAAATGTCATTACCATATGTCCTACCTAAATCTCCATCCAAACAGGGAAAGGTTCAGAAAGGTGAACAACAGGCCTTTAGAATGTAAAAAACTCTTTCTGCATGTGCTGTGCAAAGGTGTTGTGTTTGTTTAGCTATGCTGCAGTTCAAAAATCCAGGCTGGAAAAGTGCTACCTTTATATTGCACAGGGCACAGGAATGGGCAGATTATGGTGCAAAGTAACGATTCATTTACATCACTCGTCCAATTAGTTTCAGCATGCACACATAAATCACAGGGTTTTATTAACCTCAAGAAAGGCTGTAGGCTTGAACAGGCAGCACAGCATATATATGAAACCCAACAGCATTCACTAAGAATTTCCCCAGACTATGCATGGGCTCAAATCTGTGACTCCGTGATCAACCCCAAAATTTAGTTAAGTCTGTGACAAGATGAGGAATTGGGAGTTGTAATGGCAAGAACGTTTCCCTGTTTCCATAAAGAGATCTCACACAGAATAAGTTAAACCCATTCAAAAAGGACGTTACATTTTAACAAGGCTATTTTAAACAATGCTTGCTGGGATGAATATACTGATTTGACTCAGCAACTTGCTTACATGGACATTACAGTGGTGCATTTGAAGCCAGTGTGAACTTATGCTTGACTGTTTATATGAGATTTTAAATCTCAAAGACTGTTTCCTGGGGACATATATTTTGCAGAAGAATATGCAAAACAACCTTGTGTCCCAAGAAGAATATCACAAGAAATGAGTATTTCAACAATTCAAATGGGAAATGGAAAATAAAAAGCCACACCAGCCACAGCAGGGGGGAAACATAGGAGAAAAGAGAAAAGCAACACAAATGGAGGCAGTCCATCAGAACACAGTATGAATTTACAAATTAAACCCCTAACAGATGTCTCTCTTACTTTCCACTTGTTCCAGTGCCTCACCTCCCTCACAGTAAAGAACTTCTTCCTTATACCTAACCTGAACTTCCCCTGTTTCAGTTTGAACCCGTCACCTCTTATAGGCCGCCTTCAGGTACTGGAAGGCTGCTCTGAGGTCTCCACGCAGCCTTCTCTTCTCCAGGCTGAACAACCCCAACTTTCTCAGCCCATGTTCATACGGGACGTGCTCCAGTCCCCTGATCATCCTTGTGGCCCTCCTCTGGACTTGTTCCAACAGTTCATCTCCTTCTTACAATGGAGACATCAAAACTGTGATCTGCCCCTCTACTCCGCTCTCATGAGACAGAACCTTGTGTGAACACGGAACAACAGGTTGTTCCAGCAGAAGTATAGGAGATGAGGAAGGACGCAGCCTCAAACTTATTCCTGTGCTTCAGCACCTGCATTTTTTAACTGTCTTTTCAAATCAACATTTTTTCCATGAAAAAAAAAAAAAAAAGGCAGTGGAAAATATTTAAGCCAGTAAGAAGATATTCAGAACTCTGCATCTCAGTGATGCACTTAACTATTAGTGAATCAAGCTTCCCCTGTGTGAGGGGAAATCACTTCAGGCTATTGTGAGATCTCCAGAGTCCACAGCCTGCCTAGAGTTTCTAGAGCTTCCTTACTTCCTTTACATCAAATACTACTGAGGCCAGACCTTGGCAAGGTTAGAAGGGCTAAGCTCACATTTATACCAGTTATAAAACCAGAAAATCTAGATAAGGAAGCACTACCCTACCTTTAATGCCTGTTCCTTAAAGTATTGCAGAGCGTAAGCAAATATCTCAAGTGCTTTGACTTTTTTGCCATTTGCAGCTGTCAGGTCTGTCTCCATGGTAAGATTCTACATGAAAGGAAATAAGTGGAAGTTATTAAAAGGAAAAGGAAAACATGAAATTAATTCCCATTGCTTGAGGAAACAGAATTCTTCATTATCCACCTGGTTAGGAAAAAGTGACAAAATTGTTCTGAAGAGGATCTAACTCATCACTTGAATTTCCTGGAGCATGACATCTGCTGCTTATTTTAGACTTCGTTTTTTAACACCTACCATATCTACAGATAACTGCGGGCAGAGAAAGAAATACGGACTAAATATTAAAGCATTACAATGAATGTGTCTGTAATTAATTGCAACAAAGCTACATATGCAAGATATTTAATCCAAGAGTTAAAAGCATAGATTTTTGGCTTCCCACCAACACATGAAACCAGAAAACACCTCATTACAGAAAGTACTGGCCAAGTCCCAAAACTCTAGAATGGATTAAAGGCAAAAATATAATCAGCAGGAATAATGTCAAATTAGCAACATGATTTGCACTTGCAGTTTTGACAATGAACTCAGGGTAAATTTGCTCCTCTGCACTAGAGTTCTGGATGGCTCCTATGTTCCATTTCTGTTTTCTGACTAGAGTTATAAAACAAACCAACTTCATGCAGACTCCCTCGACAGCTATGAATTTCACCCAGGCAAATTAGGACATGAAGATCTAAGCAAAGCAGATACTGAACTTCTAAGATTTAAAAACAAGGCTGGCAAAATACACTTGCCAAATGCAGCGAGAAGCAAAATGAATCATAATGGTAACTGACTTTATTCTATTTACTCTCTAAACATAGAACTGCTTCACATCTAGTTGACAGTCTTTAGGCAGCAATCTAGTACTGTTCACAGGAAGGTAATCCGAGTTGCAAGCTCACAGTTATTCAAGGGAATTGGTTATTACTTACACCAGTGGTATGTAGCTTCATCTTAAACTTTTCAAAATACAACCAGTGCTTTGATTCAGTGGGATCCAAGTCATGGTAGAAATCTCTTGCTGCGTACCCAAAGCTATGAAACTTCCTCTCTGGTGTTAGGAGGATAGTGGTAGGTGTCTTCTGATTGGATACACCTGGATCTCCACCTTCCCATCGCCTATCCAACAAGTGAAAGAGCCTCAGTAAGTGACACTAATGTTTGGAGCAGCAGGAAAAACAGGGTACCGTGAGGAAAACAACGTGGTGGCAGATTGCACAGACTACTTTCACCTTCCAACAACACTAATTTCAATCCTTATAATACCAAAAGCAAGTGGTTTTATTCACATCCAAGAAAAGAAGACTGTCATTTTCATTTCAGATAATTCAATACATTTTGCAGTTAGTCATATAATTTCTAAGGACATAAGCATACTCTGATAAGGATACAGGTTCCCTGAAGCAAGCCATGCACAATCAACACTGAAATTTTCAAACCAAGTGTATGCATGTAATACATATTGTACAGAAGAAAATAAATCAAGTAATTATCCAAGAACACTACTGAGAAAAACCCTAAATCTTCAAAATGAGCAGCCTATCTATTGTCAATCAGAGTCCATGAATGCCTCTTTGTAGGGACTATTTTCCCCATTTTGAATTAGGGACCTGTTTAAGCCATCTGAGCACAACTGCAGAGAAGTCGATTAAAGCCCCATTTCTCTCAGAGAATGCTCTCCAAAGCAAGACAAGCCAGTTCAACCGGAATTGACTCCTGTGCCTGATTTCCTGGACACCTGAAACTCTGAAGACACATCTGCAGATGTCGAGTTCTCTGCATCACACTCTCTACCCACTTGAAGTTGATGGATTTTGTGTTTTAAAAGCCCCAAATGCTGTAAAAGTTTTAAGCTGTCAAAAATAAAGCAGACTATCCCAACCCCCAAGTATCTTATCTCCCCCAAAGCATTTCCCTCGCTACTGTCCAGTAAAATGGTGAATAAAACTATCCTATCCTACCAAGATTGTAAAGGTATCTTTAGGAAGACCCAAGAAGCACAAAAGTATTAAGACAAAAGCAATCCAAAGCTTGATTCACAGAATGGATAAAGAAATAAATAAGAACACTGAACACGTGAACACCCAGCAGCAGGAATCGGGAGGGCATGGCAGGACAAGGTCAGACAGTAGGAAGCACAGACACAGCTGTGAGCATTCTTGTCTTCTCCTCAGTGCTCCATCATATAAAAAAGCAGAACGGAAGAACAAGAAACTCACAGTAATGCTCCTCCTCACCCTATGTACGTGTAGTTTCAGCATGGGAAACAAACACTTACCAGAAAACATTTGCTTAAGAAGGCCTTAGTGGAAAATCTGTTTATGTTGTCAGACATAATCATAACACAGCTCAAACAGGAGCCAAGTTAAGATCACACAGGCAACTGCATTCATTATTAAACCACATGTTGATTACTTCTTTCTAAAGATAGCCAAACACACTTTCGTAATATACTACTGCCAAGGTTCTTGTTCCGAAGCACTAAAAGGTTGCCTTGTTTTGTGGTAGTTGTTTCTGTGACATAGGAAGATCATGGATGATCTTAAATGTCTTTTCCAATCTACTTGATTCTTGTTGAAAAAAATCTCTTCCATTTCACTCTCAGAAACAGTTGAGGCAATTGAAAATTAATGGACTTGCAGACCAAGGCAGACAACCGATACAGAAAATGACAATCTAAGGGGTTAATACTTGGCAAAGTAACAAGGAACAGGATCTTCTAAAGTGCTGGAAACCGTTCAGACCACTCAGCTAGATCAAACAGAGTGAAATCTTCCAGTTTTTTGCACTAGCAATGGCAGGGCATCACAGGTCTATGCATTTACCTCAGTGTAGAGGACAATTCCACTGCTCTGAAAGCAGAAACAGCATAATGGGAAATTAAATGATTTCCACCTTCATCTGCTCAGAAAAACTTCCCTAAACCTCTCTAGTTCCCACTGCTCAGGCCCTGAGCTATTATCAGCTGGCAAAGGTTCTGCTCCAGGTCATTCCTTCTAACTTGCTGCTAGCAATGTACTTTGGTCAGCTTGAAAACTCTGAGTAGGTGTCACAGCAAACATATGGTTGCAATGTGAGGAAGTTGGGATCCCACAGCCCATGAACAGAAAACGCTGCCTATTTCACCAGATTGCTAAATCCCACACACCCGCTGCAAGCAGAGAGGAGACAGACTGCTATCAGTTTTGCTTGGAATCATTAATGATTCATTCTGAGTCACTGGTAGGAAATTCCATAAATAGGACATGGCTAATAACAAAACTTCTTTATTTTTCATTGCGGCTGGGCGCATTTGCTCTGTCCAGAATAAGTACACTTAAGGAGCAGTTTAAATGAAGACAAATTGATGCTCAGTGGTATGGGCTGAAAGTTTCAAAGCCATCTAGAGAATTGGATGTTCACTTCCCGATGAGTTTCTGATGGAAACTCGAGACAGTAATTGCTCAGCACATTCTAAAGTTCTCAGCTTGTATTACTGTTTGGTCACAGAAAGAGCAATACGGAAACTGAAGGGGAAACCTGACTTTACCATTTGCAATCAGAGCTTTAAAAGTATTCCTGTGTGACATCTATTTGAGAGATGCAGCTGCAAAAGCATGTGCATGGTAACTCTTGACTGCTCACTCTTCTCAGATGGAGCAGTCAATTAGTGGAGAACACCAGTCAGCAGGGCTGAGATTTCACACCTTCATCTGCAGTCTTCTTTCTGCCTCCCAATATCTGGAATATTGCGTCCAGTTCTGGGCCCCTCTGTTCAAGAAGGACAGGGAATTGCTTGAAGGAGTCCAGCGCAGAGCCACAAAGATGATTAAGGGAGTGGAACATCTCCCTTATGAGGAGAGGCTGAGGGAGCTGGGTCTCTTTAGCTTGCAAAAGAGGAGACTGAGGGGTGACCTCATCAATGTTTACAAATATGTGAAGGGTAGGTGTCAGGATGATGGAGCTAGGCTTTTTTCAGTGATATCCAGTGATAGGACAAGGGGCAATGGGTGTAAACTGGAACATAGGAAGTTCCACGTTAACATCAGGAAGAACTTCTTTACTGTAAGAGTGACAGAGCACTGGAACAGGTTGCCCAGGGGGGTTGTGGAGTCTCCTACACTGGAGATATTCAAGGCCCGCCTGGACAAGTTCCTGTGTGATGTACTGTAGGTTACCCTGCTCTTGCAGGGGGGTTGGACTAGATGATCTTTTGAGGTCCCTTCCAACCCTTGGGATTCTGTGATTCTGTGATTCTGTAATATGGGTAAAATAATAGTAATTACTGCTCTCAGGCTAAAGAAAAATATATGGAAACACCTATTAAGAGCATAGACTAATACAAGCCAGAAGTATTCTAAATGCACATGGGAGATATCTTCTCAAAGCAGGGTATGAGCTGCAAATCTATTCAAGCAGAACCCGGTGTAGATTTCTGCCTAAATTCAGACATATGAGAGCAGTTCCTAGGTTGATATAAAGTGGAGTAGCTCTGAGTATCAGCACTGACCTGTTTATAGCCACAGAGGGTCTGACTGCATATTAAAAGTGAAAAAAGAAGCAGTAAGAAAGTTAGCATGGGAAGGATCACAAGGTTATACTAAGGTTAGAGAAATGCCTTGAACCTGGATGACAGACAGAGCAAAGAGAGTGATCCGTGCAGAGTGGTGAGAATTTGATACAGAGCCGCAGCATAACAGTCAGGGAAACAAAGTAGTGGGGTCATCAAAATGTAGCTGAACACAGCTAGAAGTGTGTATGCAGGAGAAAGGCAAGCATGTGTCTGCCAAGAATTACAATCAAAAAGGGAAGAGAAGCAAAAGGAAAAACCTGAAGGTTGAAGTAAAGTTACAGTGAAAACAGACCACATTCTGCCACCTTCCAAAGGCAGGCTGCAGTTTGCTCCATAATCACGTGTATTATTTCATTTATTTTTCTCCATTTGTGAAGTACATTCAGATTGCTGCTGCTTAACCAGCAGCCAAAACATTTATAACTTCACTTAAGCGTACATAAATCAATAGGAGTTTTTCCAAAACTGTGTAATACCTTCTCTATTCCCTCCAACAGAGACACTATTATTAACTCATTCTACAGCTTTCACTTTGGCTTTGGCACTGCCCCTGTACCACTGAAGTGCTTGCTGAATTCATGGCAAGGCTCTTCACATACATTTTAACCACAGCTATCTGGGGCACTCAGCACAAGAGGGATGTGGACCTGCTTGAGTGAGGCCAGAGGAGGCCATGGAGATGCTGCGAGGGCTTGGAGTAGCTCTGCTCTGGAGCCAGACTGAGAGAGCTGGGCTGGGGCAGCCTGGAGAAGAGAAGGCTCCTGAAGGGGAGACCTGAGAGCAGCTCCAGTGCCTAAAGGGGCTGCAGGAAACCTGGAGAGGGGCTTGGGACAAGGGCCTGTAGGGACAGGCCAAGGGGAATGGCTTTAACCTGCCCAAGGGGAGACTGAGATGAGCTCTTAGGCAGAAGCTCTTCCCTGTGAGGGTGCTGAGGCGCTGGCACAGGGTGCCCAGAGAAGCTGTGGCTGCCCCATCCCTGGCAGTGCTCAAGGCCAGGTTGGACACAGGGGCTTGGAGCAAGCTGCTCCAGTGGAAGGGGTCCCTGCCCACGGCAGGGAGATGGAACTGGATGAGCTTTAAGGACCCTTCCAACACAAACCAGTCTGGGATTCTATCATCTTTATAGAAGCTGTGGAGAACTAGGAAGAGTTGACAGGCATGAATTATTGCCTTAATTAAAATTGATAAGACAATAACTAACTTATGCTAGGCAATCAAAGTGCAGTCATTCATCCATCATCTAGAAACACACACCCGAGTTGAAATATACACTTTAGTCTACTGATACGAGTGAGGCTACTCATGCATTTAAAGCCAATATATGCTCAAATAACTTTGTTATGTCAATGCTTTTAAATTCATTTTTTTTTAGGGCATCACAGCAATTAAGCACACAAAGACATGACTTTGTCTACTAATTACACAACCGGAATCACAAATTTGCTGATACTATACTGTGGTACTGATACTACAGAGTGGTAGCAAAGCGCTGGGTGTTCACTCTTTTCTGAAGTAGGACCTTCTCAATAAACCCATCTTACCCTTAACTGAGATATCTACAGAAAAACAGCTTTGTTAACAGGCAGTCAGAAATCTAAATGTCTGGAAAGGATCAACACTGAGTAGGGAAGGTGGAAAATATGTGAGGAAGCAAAGAGGACGATGCATCACTGGTAGGCTTTATTTTCATGTAAACATTCTCGAGTGCGGGCGGGAAGTTACATTGACTCTGCTGAAGTATTCGTAAATTATCCAACATGTGAGGCCCATTATGTACAGAGTTTGAACCTCTTAATACCTTCTGAACTACTGAAGCCTTATTTTGATACATACACCATTCATTTCATTGAATTTCACAATTTATGTGTATTTATATGTAAATAGCTATAAAAATATATATTATTTCATAAGGAAGTTTTGGTATATCTTCCCAAAACTCCTTCACCTGTCAGTAGTATTTATTAAGGGAAAGTAAATCGTTTTTGGTATTAAAACATTTTCCATTGTTTAAAATAAGTTGTTGGAAATCTGAATATTTTTCCCCTCCCAAAATATGTTCCTTCCTTCTGGTTGAAAATACATCAATTGGTTTAGTTTCTTTTTACATCAGTATCTCATATCTACATCAGTCTGAAATCACAATCATGCTACCATTACTGAATGAGGAAGAAAAAGCGGTGTTCTGAACTATATGTAGTAAAATACCAATTAACATTTGGAACACAGTCTCAGCCGACCATGCAGCACCTAGACTTTAGTGTCCCAGCAGGAGCCTGGTATCCTGGAAGGCGGATCTAGTCTGTAATTCAGTGCAGTATAGCGTGAACCCAATGGCAAAAATTGGGTCCTGAGGTAAAATTTTGAATCCGAAGAGCATAAAGGACATCACTAGGAAGAGCAGTGATTTCACTTAGTAAAATCTCCATAGAGATTATAGGAACAACAGTAGGTTTGCTCAGGTACAGCTTCGGAGATGTATTCCCTCATTTCATCCAGCTTCTTCGAGAAAGTGGATTAATCATTTGCTGTCATAAGACAAGTGGAACTAATGAAAATAGGTTCCAACTTGACAACCCTGTAACCTGTCTGAGACAGCAACACATGGCCTGGCCTTTGACTTCCAGCCTCACGCAGCTTCCTGTGCTGTTCAGAGAACAATAGATGGATGAGATGCATAAAAGGCCTTGAAGCATTACTCATCCAAAGTGAAAATGATAAGTATCTTCGCAACCGGATGCAAAGTTTACCTCCCTTTAGACAGTATTTCAAACCACTCAGCTGCATTGGATCTCTGAAATACTTGCAGCTGTATACAAAAGTTGCTACGGAGGCTGACTGCACAATCCATACTGTCTGCTGAGACAGAGCTGCATTCAGCTAGCATCTTTGCTTAGAAAAATCACAGAATATCACACTGGATTACAAGGTAGTCTTTTTGCCCTTTTGTTCTCGGGGTTACACTGCTGCCAACAGTATATTACCTACAGCTGGTTTGTTCAGGAGCACTTGTATGGCTAAGGTTTTCATGCATACCTTGTTTGTATCTGAAATTATCTATACCTTGGAATTGTTACAATACAGTCATTTTAAAGAGAGTTTTAATAAGAATTGCATAGGGCTTCAGTTCTAAAAACCAAGTTTTAAATAACCATATAAAACACTATAAAAATGGTTTGTAGGGCAGTCCTTTCAGGCACCTGCCATAATAGTTTCAGCATTTGTGATTGCATTAGATTTATATGCATAGCTTTATATGGTATTGATTTAATCAAGAAATAAAAATACCTCAACCCACATAATGGCACCTAAAGTATGTCCCTTACATACTTATAATACAAAACAGATTTCTCAAACCTTAATTTTCACATTCATGCCCTTTGATTGCTTATTTCCCAGTATCACTAGTTCATTCAGACATTTGATTTAAATTTAATGCTAAAAAGCTTAAATCAGCCAAAGGAACTACCAGTTTCTGTGTGCAAGTAACTTAAGTCGCAGACACAACTGCAAACAAACATGATTCCAAGGGACAGGCAGCACCTCTGAAATGCCATGACCCTTAATAAACGTGCAGTTTCTCTTAATCTCCAAGAAAGAGCATCCTGACTTAATAATTATCACTGTTCCCTGAGCAATTCTAAACACTCACTGATCCCTCCCTTTGCTCATGTCATCATGTAAACTCAGCAAAAGAGAGGATATATTCACATAGATTATTAAAGCAAATCAGAATATAGTAAGATGCAACAAAAAAAAACTATAACCATGACAAACGTGTACACTGTGGCAACACTAAACAAATCTGGACACTTCAGGCTCTTGTAGAGAATATCTATAGCTACTGCAGACAGTCCATGCTATCACGATCAAAAACTAAATGCTGCATTGCAGCCCTTACCTCATTACATGAATACATTCTGGTTCCTTGGTGAAGCTGTAGGCGTAGCCACTGGATGTTGTGCCAAAATCAATAGCCACAACAACAAGAAATAACTGTTCTACAGCATCATCCGCATCAGAGTCCTTCTGTTAAACAGCAGAAGCAAAATAGACACCGAGTCACTGATTAGAGTAACTGTAACCTGTCTTACCCTTCAGGATTTCTGCTCTCTGAGACATACACATCTCTTCAGTGGAAATAAGGACTTCCCTAAGTTGCATTTGCGACAGAAGCTGATACCAGAAAGCTGCACATTTCAACAGAAGAGGAAACTCAATATACTAATCAACCTATTTCCTGGAGCCTTTCATATACCTTCGGAATCAGGAGTTTCCTTCACATTAATTTTCTTTGGAATAGCTACTATCTGGTATCATTAAAACTTACGGCTGAACACTGGGTTACTGCTTTGGGGGCTGGTTTGTTTGGGGTATTTTTCCTAAAATTGATCAATTGAAGAACATGTTTATATCCATCAACATGGTATATTTGGGACTTCTTTGGTGGCTTTAGGAGTCAACTATGTCATAACCCTAAACATGAGGCATTACTGCCATTCAAAACCCAAAATACAGCCATAAGCTTTACACCCTATGGTAATTATTTATTTATGAAAAATTTACATAACACTGATTTTGTAAGCATTACATGCATTCTGCTTCCTCCTGCCTGTGCTAGAGCGTGGAAAGCTGTTGAGCTGCTTACAGTGAATTTGAATCCCGCTCCTGCCTTTTACCTGTAATCCTGCAGTCCCTGAACAGCACAGTCAAGGGCAATATGGGAACATTAACCAGAAGAGGTGGGAGGCTTATGGCCCAAATGATAATGATGTGATATAAAGTATGATGTGAATAAACAAGGAATTGCATGACTCCCCAGTATGCTATTGCCTAACATAAATCCCACATAAAGGAACAATAAGTACAGCAAGGAGCTACTCTTCACAAGCTGATGTGGTTAAAGCACTAACAGCTTAGCAAGACAGGAAGAGAACAAGATGGAAATACTGGTGAAAAGGCTATGTGCTAAAGGCAGGACACAGTGAAGGAGGGCAGTACAGCTGTCTGCACACATCATTTTGGCAAAATCACTATGGAACAGACCTGTTGACCTACTACCATACAGGTCATGTCTGAACCCAGCTGCTCAGCCTGTGTTTTCAAGCACACTTTGAAGCAACTGTTAATCTGCCAAATGTCCACTCTATGAGCAGTGTTCCAGCATCTTCCAGTGCCTAAAGGAGGCCTACAGGAAAGCAGGAGAGGGACTTTTTACAAGGGCATGTAGTGATAGGACAAGGGGATGGCTTTAACCTGCCAGAGGGGAGACTGAGATGAGCTCTTAGGCAGAAGCTCTTCCCTGTGAGGGTGCTGAGGCGCTGGCACAGGGTGCCAGAGAAGCTGTGGCTGCCCCATCCCTGGCAGTGCTCAAGGCCAGGTTGGACACAGGGGCTTGGAGCAAGCTGCTCTAGTGGAAAGTGTCCCTGCCCGTGACAGGGGTTGGAGCTGGATGAGCTTTAAGGTCACTTCCAACACAAACCAGTCTGTGATTCTGTGATCTTCCTCCTATATCACTGTTATCTCCATGCCTGCTACTTCCAGCACCTTTCTATTGTACCCCTACATTTTCCAAGATAATCCCATAGGCCTGCTACTTAAAATGCAGAAACAAGAGTAATAAGGTTTGGTCTGAAATAATGAAAGCCTTGTTTGGGTCCTCCTAACACAGCTTTTCAACTAGGGCAACCTGGTTTTTATATGTCTTCCTTAAGACTTTTTATGTCTTAAACTTAAGAGTTTAAGGAGACAATCTAACTGAAAGAGGATATAAAATTCAGCACTGTGACAGAAGAAAAAGGGAATAAGTTACTGAGTATATGAAGAAAGAAAGGAATAAAAGCAAATATTTATGAGAGTGCACTCTGGAACCCCAGAAGAGGAATGTTGCACAACTCTTGATTTAAAAATCTAAGGAAAAAATCTGGTAAGGGTAGCAATGTGTTCTGAACATGACCTTTCGCAATATCGAGAAATACACCATGCATATACTGTGTTACAGATGATGCAGATGACCTTAAAAACAGATGAGACCTAGTTTTAATGGGAGTTTATCAACCAAATGAGCATGATGTGCAAGAGATTAACACTACTTTTATGGGACATTTGCTTGCTTCTAGAAGTTTTTCCTTAAGGAACTAAACCAGCTCTATTATGAACTCCTCTCTTTCTCTCTATATATATGTATATACATACAGTTTGGAAGAGATTCCTTTCTCTGGGAAGTTGGATTTTACTGCTGAATATCATTTATGCCCTTCTTATTTTTTAATGAACAGAATGAGACGTTTCAAGGGCTGCCTAAACAAACCAGACAGAGACAGAATCTGGGAACCCTGAGGATCAAGAAGCCCTTCTGCTCAATACAAAAATATGCAGGAGCACATCTATCAGCTCAGCAAGTAGACAAAAATAAAGCAAAATCAGGACCCCAGTGAAATGAATGACAGCTCTGTCACCAATCCCAGCGTGACCAAAATTTCACTGAAGACTATGGATAGCATAAAAGGGATGTGAGGAAGTGACAGCTTTCTAAACAAATTATGTCCCATTAAATACACAGAAAAAAGTAATGTCAACATACAGTATATGTTAAGAGTTCATTTCTTACCACAATATGTGATGGAGACAGTGGAGTGATTCCAGGGTCTCCCAAACTTTTCGCTGGTGATGAGTAAGCAGATGTGGAAACTGCATCTGAAAGGAAACCAAGATTGCTCAGTGTCAGTAAGCAGAATGCGTAGGATAGGACACTTGTTTACTGCTACACTCTCCTTGTTGTAACAACTCTGCTCAAAAGAAAGCAAATTCCACAGCAGCCATGTAAAATATGTATTTTTACTTTTACAATATATTATGACAGAAGAACTGCAGGTTTGGTTTTAAAACGTTTGTCAGACCTTCACAACTTACTTCCATTCTTTTGCCTATTACATTACCATATAAGTAAATTTGAAGTCTTTCTAAACCTAGTCAGAAGTCATAGTTAATACAAGCAGCTTGAACACTATACACAGATATTAATGGCATCAGATTTAAATGTATGAATGCAGAAACTAAACGCAAGTGGAGAGATCAAAAAGGACAGACTCATTTTAAGAGCAAAAGAGGAGTTGGTATCAATTTGACAAGGCAGTAACAGTAGATTTCAATTATTCCACCATGAGCCTTTATTCTGAAACTTTCCCAGTACTGTCTGGTTTTATTCTTCAATGCACTCTGCACTGAAACATCTTGCAGCTGTTAATATTACTGCAGGACACAATCCAGCTGGGAAAAAGGAAAGTATTAGTAACAAACCATCAAAGAAGTATTTGTACCCTGCATTACAATACTGAAGTTTCATTTAAAGGAACATACCAAACGAGTGACAAATACCATAACACGTTATCTGTATTTTTCCTTCTTGTATTTACCCCATTGATTATAGAAAGGGAAATGGTTTATTAAAATAAAACTGATGAGTCAGGTGGATTTATTCATAACATGTTATCTTGTAGAGACTGCAAGTGTCTCAAAATGGAATGTAGAAAAGGTACCACACACCTGTCCATGCTCATATCTCATGTTTAATAGAGCCAGTGCCAGCTGGCTCCAAGACAGACCAAGGCCAAGCCCATCAACAAGAGTGGTAGCATCTCTGGGATGATACTGGGAGGGGGAAATGACCCAGCTACTGCAGCCAGAGGGAGAAGGGAGAATATATGAGAGGAACAGCCCTGCAGATACCAAGGTCAGTGCAGAAGTAGGTGAGGAGATGCTCCAGGCACCGGAGCAGAGGTTCCCCTGCAGCCTGTGGTCCACAGTGAGGCAGGCTGTGCCCCTGCAGTTCATGGAGGTCCACAGCAGAGCAGATGCACTGCAGCCTGGAGATGACCCGACACTAGTGCAGGGGGATGCCCAAGGGAGGCTGCCTCCAGTGGGACGGACCCCACGCTGGAGCAGAGGAAGCGTGTAAGGAGTCAGCAGAGACAGCGTGTGATGAACTGACACAACCCCCATTCCCTGCCCTCTGCACCGCTGGGAGGGAGGAAGTCGAGAATTTGGGAGTAAAATTAACAGTGGGAAGAAGGGAGGGGTGGGGAGGAGGTGTTTTTAAGATCTTGTTTTATTTCTCATTACCCTGCTCTGATTTGATTGGTAAGAAATCAAATTGGCCAATTTCCCCAAGTCAAGTCCGTTTTGCCTGTGACAGTAGCTGGTGAGTGTCTCTCCCTGTCCTTATCTTGATCCAAGAGCCTTTCATTGTATTTCCTCTTCCCTGTTCAGCTGAGGAGAGCAATGACATAGTGGCTTTGGTGGGCACCTGGGGTCCAGCCAGGGTCAAAATCCCACCTCAACACTGCAACCTAATTAGATGTAAAGCAATTACTTAGCAAGTCTCTTTAGAGACTTAACAACAAATATTAAATAATACATTTCAACATATTTTTAGCACCTGCTTGGAAGTATCACACAATAAAATGTATATTTATTCATAGCATGTAACTCCTAGACATGACTGACAAGTCAGGACATTATCCTCAGGAGACACAGGAGCTGCTCTCCAAGAAAAGACCCTTTAACTACTCAATGAAGAATCCTATTGTTCCTAGTAATCACATGTGTTCTTTCCAAGGGAAGATGCAAAAACTCCGCAGTAGGTAACTATGGGATAATCTGCCTAGAGGAAAAAATCCTCCTCCAATTCTTAATATTGCTCTTAAGACAATTACTTGTGTTCAAGTTATAATATGCATGTTCAGCCTGACCTTCAGAAGCATTTGCAGAAGTAAAATATTCTCATTGCCCACACAAGTTCTTCAAGAACATGTTATGTTACTGCTCTGATGGTGATGTACAAAAACCCACAGGCCAAATGTGACAAGCACAGAATTTGCTTGGTTCATTAAGATACATTTGGATCAGATGCTGCTATCAGCCTCAGATGCTGTTATCAGCCCCCTTTGTGCCATTTCTTTCTCTTTTCAAAACATTAATTTTTGTACCATCAACACTGCCTTTTTTGTAGAATTGAAGAACAACATTTTAGCACTGGGAAAAAAAAAGGGAATTAGTGACAAAACATGTTCCCTGCATCCTGCTGCCATTCGTGACTGGACCTAAACCAATACTTCCTAAGCAGATCAGGGCACTGCAGTACTGACTCAACATCTTCGGATACTGGTACATTTTCCCCACTGAGGATATACACTTTGAAGCACAAAAATGTAGATAGCAGACCACTATGTTTTCAGTGTTTCTCTTTCAATTCTTTTAGTTACCTGTTTCAGCACTCAGGTTTCAGCAACCTATTTTCCAGCCTGCCTTCAGTTATTAGCCTGGGTGTATGTCAAGGAGTTATTTATAGCTCTATATGCAGCTCAGAAAATCCTGTGTGACAGTATCCACATCTTTCTGTCTCTCAGCAGTGATTCAATAAGCAGTGCCATATTCCCATTTAGCCAATGAAACTGTGCTAACTTGGGTGGTGTTCTATCAAGAATTCATTCAACCCAATCAACTTGTGATAATCCAGAGATGTAAAAATTTATACAGGGATGCTCACTGTATCCACAGGTATTAAAATGTTTGCTAATGAATAAAAAAAATGGGAAGCAGGGTTTCGAGATCTTTAGCTACTCATAGAAAATATCACTTGAAAAAGAAAACAGACATTTCAATGAAAACTCTTTAAGGTAAATTGTCCTTTCCAGTTTCAGGATGCTCTCAAGAACTTATGGATAAAGGTTGGATTTGTGGAAGGGCTAACTTTTCCTATTTCTCATTAACTGCCCAGCTCTGCTGGAAGTTTAAGCTCTGGGCCATATATTAGTATTTTTTGGACCACAGGGGAAAAAAAAGCCTTTCCAAACCCATGACCATCTGCAGTGTGTTCACTGCAGCTCCTGCAAATACGCTGCTGAACAAAGGAATTCTACAGTGCATCCTACGTGCTGCCAGCCTAGAGCTTTGTTGGCTCAAGAGAGGAAAATTATGGGAGACAATTCTACAACCTCTAAAGCAGCAAATGAACATTTTAACCCAAATATAGTGGTCCACGGATTCTGTAGAGCTCTTCTCATGTTGGCTTAAGCAGCAGTTGCATTACACTGCAACTGATTTAATGAGACTACCAACTAATCATGTGCAATAACTGGGGCACCTGTAATTGTTATATCCTACCTCAGCTGTTAAAAGAGGCCCTGACACTACCAGAGACTTTGTAGAGCTAATAAATGAGTAAGTGCAGTTCAGAATACTGGGAACTGAAAGAGTCATTCACCAGAGTGAATTTATATCTACAGAAAATGGCTTGCAATCCAGGTCACCCTGGATTTAATTCCAAGAGTTCTTCTAAGAAATAGTGAACCAGTTGTCAAAAGTAAATCATAGAATCATGGAAAGGTTTGGGTTGGAAAGAACCTTAAAGCTCATCCAGTTCCAACCCCTGCCACGGGCAGGGACACCTTCCACTGGAGCAGCTTGCTCCAAGCCCCTGTGTCCAACCTGGCCTTGAGCACTGCCAGGGATGGGGCAGCCACAGCTTCTCTGGGCACCCTGTGCCAGCGCCTCAGCACCCTCACAGGGAAGAGCTTCTGCCTAAGAGCTCATCTCAGTCTCCCCTCGGGCAGGTTAAAGCCATTCCCCTTGGCCTGTCCCTACAGGCCCTTGTCCAAAGCCCCTCTCCAGCATTCCTGCAGGCCCCCTCTGAAATCAGAAAATTTGTAACATTATGCCATCTAACCTATCTGAACTGAAAGGTGCTAAGATATTCTTGTCCATGTGGGAGCTTTACTATTTTGTTGAGCTAATGTTTGCTTGGGGGAAAAAACGTGCCTGTGTCACAATTTTTACACCATGGTTCTGAAAAGTGGCAAATGCCTGGATTTTCCAGGATATTTAAAAATCCGTTATCTCTAAAGGGCTGTGATTGGTTGATCTGAAAGAAAAAGAAGCATCTTTTCCAAGCCAGAGAATGGGAAAAGGATTGCACGGACCCTGATTTGCAATCGCACAACAAAAAGAAGGCATCCTTAGCCTTTATAAGTAAATTCCTCTTTGTAATTTAAAAAGATGTCCTGCATAGTATCATGGCATTTGGAACAGTTCTTAAAGGCAAGATGACTTACTAAGGCTTCTGTAATGAAAGAACACGAGTAGGGTCCCACATAGCTCAAGTTCCAGCTTTATCTCCCACGTTTACCGAGGATCTCTGTGTCAAACTACACGCTATGAGAAAACATACAGCTAAACAGCGTGAGCTAAATAAACATTTAACTCTTGACAACTTGCCCATCAAAATAAATGGAGGAATCTGACTTGGAATCCAAATTAAAGTAAGTCTTTAAGCACTTACACCAATATTTAAAATAATATTTTTCTAAATACTGAGTAAAAATTCTTCAAGTTAATTATAGAAAAAAATATAAACATTAACCTGAGATGTGACTATATCAGGGGGTTGGATAATTCATAGAATGAACTTGACTATATCCTTACAGTTTCTGACTTTAGTCCTAACCCAAGCAACTGCCAAAGAACACCTCATGCATTTATGAGGTGACAGGCAAAATAGAGAAGACTTCCATTTTCACCATTTTATTTCCTTTTTTTTTTATTCAAAGGCTCCTATTTGATTTGCAATTAACAATCATAGAATCATAGAATGGGATGGGTTGGAAAGGACCTCAAGATCATCCAGTTCCAACCCCCCTGCCATGGGCAGGGACACCTCACACTAAACCATCCCACCCAAGGCTTCATCCAACCTGGCCTTGAACACTGCCAGGGATGGAGCATTCACAACTTCCCTGGGCAACCCATTCCAGTGCCTCACCACCCTAACAGGAAAGAACTTTTTCTTTATATCCAATCTAAACTTCCCCTGTTTAAGTTTTAACCCATTACCCCTTGTCCTGTCACTACAGTCCCTGATGAAGAGTCCCTCCCCAGCATCCCTATAGGCCCCCTTCAGGTACTGGAAGGCTGCTATTAGGTCCCCACGCAGCCTTCTCTTCTCCAGGCTGAACAGCCCCAACTTCCTCAGCCTGTCTTCATACGGGAGGTGCTCCAGTCCCCTGATCATCCTCGTGGCCTCCTCTAGACTTGCTGCAGCAGCTCCATGTCCTTTTTATGTTGAGGACACCAGAACTGCACACAGAATGGGTAAAATTATGAAATCAGGAGATACTGTAGTAATACTGAATCATGTCCATTATCATATTAGCCACAATTGCTGCTTTAGCAGATTTAATTTACACTATTCCTTCTTTTAATCTATACACATGCAAGAGCGTATTTCCTGTGGTTTCCTACAATAGCTAATCAGTTCAACCTTTCCTGTTCTTCAGTAAACGATCAGCCACATTCTAGATCTCAACAACATGCAACAAAGCTGACAACAAAATGAAATGAAGGATTAACCTTTAAGTGTCATAGAATGCAGAGTAGAAGCAGAGTCCAGAGCATTTACAGGCACTTCAATGATGCTGGGTGACCATTTCACTGATAAATCTGATTTTCTTATAGATCTAGAGAGCAGAACCAGGCTTGCCATTTAATTAGAAAAATCAGTTAATGGTGCTGGTATCTGAATATTCTATTCTGAGTACTTGGGAGTCCCTGCCGTGCACTCCTATTCAAGAGACTGGATAAGTTAAGTTTTGCCAAACCACTGACATTATCAGCCAAGGACAACTACAGTCCCAGATAGTCAGATGTAAGAAAGATGCCTGCTAAACCTCACAGCCACAAGTCACTAAGGTGGTATTAAAACAAAAAATTTCCTTCAGCAACTATACAAGATTGAGTGCGCCCTCAGCAAGTTTGCTGATGACACCAAGCTGTGTGGTCCAGTTGATATGCTGGAGGGAAGGGATGCCATCCAGAGGGACCTTGACACGCTTGTGAGATGGGCTGATGCCAACCTCATGAAGTTCAACCACGACAAGTGCAAGGTCCTACACCTGCGTCAGAGCAATCCCAGGCACAGCTACAGACTGGGCTAAGAAGAGATTCAGAGCGGCCCTGCAGAGAAGGATTTGGGGGTGCTGGGCGATGAGAAAATGAACATGAGCTGGCTGCAGTGTGCGCTCGCAGCCCAGAAAGCCAACCGTATCCTGGGCTGCATCAAAAGGAGCGTGACCAACAGGTCGAAGGAGGTGATCCTGCCCCTCTATTCTGCTCTTGTGAGACCTCACCTGGAGTATTGTGTGCAGTTCTGGTGTCCTCAACATAAAAAGGACATGGAACTGCTGGAACAAGTCCAGAGGAGGGCCATGAGGATGATCAGGGGACTGGAGCACCTCCCGTATGAAGACAGGCTGAGGAAGCTGGGGCTGTTCAGCCTGGAGAAGAGAAGGCTGCGTGGGGACCTAATAGCAGCCTTCCAGTATCTGAAGGGGGCCTATAGGGATGCTGGGGAGGGACTCTTCGTCAGGGACTGTAGTGACAGGACAAGGGGTAACGGGTTAAAACTTAAACAGGGAAGTTTAGATTGGATATAAGGAGGAAATTCTTTCCTGTTAGGGTGGTGAGACACTGGAATGGGTTGCCCAGGGAGGTTGTGAGTGCTCTATCCCTGGCAGTGTTCAAGGCCAGGTTGGATGAAGCCTTGGGTGGGATGGTTTAGTGTGAGGTGCCCCTGCCCATGGCAGGGGGGTTGGAACTGGCTGATTTTGAGGTCCTTTCCAACCCTAACTATTCTATGATTCTCTATCAAATTCAGTTTTCATGAAGTATTTAACATTAAATAATTCAACTACACTATGCATCAGCAAAATTTGCTGCTTCACATATTAGGAAAACCAACACTTCTTTTTAGCTTTTCCCACTGTACTCAGTACTTGTCAGGCCACATCTGCAATACTGTGTTCAGTTTTGGTCCCTGCTGTACAAAAAAGATGTGGACAGGCTGAAGAGGGTCCAGAGAAGGGCCACAAGGATGATCCAAATACTGGGAAGCAGTATGTCTTCATACAGCTGAGAGAAAGGCTGAGAGAACTGGGGTTGTTCAGCCTAGAGAAAAGAAGGCTCAGGGGAAACCTTATCATCATGTTCAGTATTTAAAGGATGGCTACAGAGAGGATGGAGACTCCTTTTTTTTTGTAAGGAATCACACGGAAAAGATGAGAGCCAATAGGCACAAAGTTATTCCTGGAGAGATTCTGGTTCAACACAAGAGGAAAATACTTCACAATGAGAACAAGCAGCCATCGGAATAATCTCCCCAGGGAAGTGGTGGATTCCTGGAGTTGGATATTCTTGAGATTCAGCTGGACAGGGTGCTGGGACATCCAGTCTAGGTCATGCTTTGCCTAGAAAGGTCGGTCCAGATGATCTCTGAGGTCCCTTCCAACCTACTGGTTATACATATTCTGAATTGTTCATTTCAATAGCAGAGCAGCACACCCTAGCAGTGGATTCTCTGCTTACAGAAGGTTCCCTGCAACCCACATAATGTAGACAACAGATAAGCTAAAGCATGCATTGCCTTTAAGTAAGAATTTAACAAGACAAGTAAAAGGAGGATATGCTGTGGAGCAGCATAAAGCACAGACATGCAGTCACATCAGGGAAGGGAGGTATTTTCTGAGTATGTCTCATGTCACCAGTTTAGCAAATGGAAAAGAAGAAATGAGGTATCAGGCCCCAAGTCTGCCATCAGGAAACCAAACATGGACCTTTTCAGGCACATTCTGCAGTACTTTAGAGTCATGTCAAAAGAACAGAAGGCTTGGCCAGGACAGAACTGTGCTTCCCGAACCTTCCAGACCTCACTTCCAAGTGATGGTGAAAGGGACTCATCATAGTCTGGGTCTCCTACAGCTGTTTTGCAAAGCAGAAAATAGGCAGCGTCATTAAGATATCACCTCTCTGTAGAAACATGTCCAAACATTAGCATGGATTTATAACCCAGTCAATGTATTTTTAAGTTAATTTCTACTTCTATCCTGCCAGAGTGGCCCCAAACCCAACACCTGCTAATCAAATTACGATTTTCTGAATCATCCACACTATTTCAGATGATATGTTGAGAATCTGAAGATATGCTTTCACAATAAAAATGTCCTTTTTCCAATCCATAGTGTACAGTGCAATAAATCCCATGCGTTGTACAGATCTGAGCCTCTGGCTGAGCTTGAGGACCCACTGGGAAGACGTGGATACCACAACCTTTTCCAGGCTCTCCAACTTCCATCTAAGAATGCCTGCGGTACACCTCCCTGCCTCAAAAGGAAAGCTGCAATCACACTTTTTGAGTTGAACAGTGGATATGCACTATAGCATATGCCAAGTCCGTTCAGCCTCTCAGTTGTATGTGGGTTGATGAGCCAGATGCATTAGATCTACTAAAAATGCCACTACTGCAGATGATCCTTATGGCTCCAATAAATCCAAATAAACTCAATGTGCTGTGTACATGTGGATCATTTTCAGATATCAAACACTTGCACATATCTGATGGCTATTCCTCTGGAATTCCCAGCTATCCAGCATCTGGCAAGAGTGACTGTTCCATGTAGCTATGATGTCAGTCAGGTTATTGGTCATACCAAAATCTTGGCCAAATTCTTTATTTTCCTTTCAGGTACTATCTCTGGATTTAAAAATTAAAAAGATCTACTAAGTCAAATATGGGTATATTATGGTCACCATTTCATAAAAGAATGAAATCAAAACCATTATTTTTCATTCAAAACACTGTCTATCATTTTGAGCATCAATAATTACGTTTTGCCTCAAGCAAAGCCTGCTAATGATGTTTGCACAACAGGAAAAGAAGGGTGTACCATATTGCTATTAGCTGGCAACTGCTGTGTTGAGGAAGAAAACCTTATTCAACTTTTCCTATTGCTGAGATTTTGCTTTGCATTAAGCACAAAATGTCACAGCTTCCAAATGTAACATGACAACCTCGAGCGTTTTACTGTAAAGACAAAGATGGCCTTTGAAAACAATTAGAGAACAACAAAAAAGAAGAGAATACAAGAAACGAAATATTCTTATGCTTAATAAAAAGATCCCATATTTCATATCAGAAGTAAGAACCTTCTGTTTCTACTGAAACCAATGCCACCACTGTTATTACTATCAATGGAATCAGAGTTCTTTGTTTTAAAATGCCAGTAGGCATTCAGCTGGGTTGCTGAGGACTGCAGTGCACTTCCCTTCTATGAATACAGCCACAGCTCATCTCTGATATAAATCCAGGTTTCCTGATACCCTTCCATAATAATTGGTTACCCAAAGAGCTGGTATTCATTGCACTGGTACCAATTAAAGGCCAGTGATTTCCTAAGTAGAAAAAACCCTCCCAGTTCTTTAGATAAAACTCTAAAAATAAGACATGCTTCTCATTACAGCTTTGACCTTTTTCATTACAGCTTTTATATTGCCTCCTATCATGATTACAGTTTGACTGGAGGAATTCCTTTTACACCATGCTATCAAGCTTTCTAAGATAATGTAAGTTTTTAACATCATTGTTAAGAGCATCAAAAAACCACCACAGGTTCATCCCATCACTCACTTTGTGGATAACATCTTCCTGCACTTCACCAAACAAAAGACACTACCTATTTTCTGTGAACTTAAGATGAAAGAAACACACAAGAACTCGCAATAACCTTTAGAAAATGCCACATGGGTTATGTTCACTTTTCTGTTTGACAGGCCATTGGCTAAACTATTTTACCTAGATTTGATCTGGCCTCACTAATACTTGATAAGCTGGACTGGATCAGGACTATCACACTTCCATGCACACTGGATCTGTAAAGCCACAGCCAGGTCCTACCAATCTGACCCTAAAGCTGCCTTAAACTCAAGCCCATTCATCACCCACACTGTAAGGTCATAAATACAGCTCCACCTTGAATGACCCAAGAGCTTTCCAGCTTTTGAGATCAGTCAGCTCACTCTTCCTTCCCAGTCCTGACATGGTTCCAGCTTGCTCAGAACCTGCTCACACTCCAGAGCCTGAGTTTGAGGAGCTCAACAGCAGCGCCTGTGATCTCTCTCTTCTTGATTCCAGCTCTTCCACCCACACCCATGTACTACTGCCAGGAGAGACAAAACTGATCCCATTACACGTGGGAGAGGCCAGGCTGCATATTGTGATAAAGGTGGGCTAACAACAGATTTTGCAGTTCACAGTGGTAGGAGACAGCTCTCCAGGATCTTTCTAAATATTCCACAGATATAGTTCTGTAACAGACACCATTCATATGTATCAACTAACCTTCTCTTCCTTCAGCAAGCTCTTGTATGAACTTGCTTCCTTCAGGCTCCCTTGCACTATTTGCCTCTGTGCAAGCACTGTTTTCCTATATGCCTCATCTCCCCCCTCCTTCCTTCCAAACAGAAAGACATAAGGAACAGAAAACAAAACCCAGATGTACAGAACCTAGGTTCTGTGAAAAGATACTTTCCTAGAAAAGGTTTCCTGCTGTTTCTCCATCATGTCTGTCACCATCTACTTGGTTCACTGCAAGGTTGTCAGGAATGGCACTAATAAGATTATGCTCCAATTCGCAGGACCACACTCATAAAACATTTGTGATGCTAATCACTTTCTTTAGAGAAAGAGCACCATTTACCAGCTGGGGGGGGGGGGGGGGGGGGGGTTGGGAGGTTGAGTTTTTTCTTCTTAAGAAGCAAGATCAAAATATTACAATTCTGAAATCCCTGATTTACTGCAAGTTTCTATTTAAGAACCATCTCAAGATGCAACTGTATCCAAGATGTAAATCCTAGATGCAATCCTAGATGCATCCTAGATGCAATCCTAGATTTACCCTTCTAGATCAAGACATTCAAAGGGATAGATTTACCCTTCTAGATCAAGACATTCAAAGGGATATTACCCAAAGACTGACCAAGAATTATTGTTCAGCTTTTCCAGACTGTGTGTCCAGCACACAGGAATAAGAACACTTTGGGGGGTATCTGTTAACTTAGATGGCATAACAGTTATTTAGTTATCAAGCATTCCCAGGTTCGTGAAGTATCTCCCAGTGCATCAAGCTGGATGAATGCAGCGACTCCTTTTTCTTAAAGCATGAATTGGAAGAAATACTCCAAAATATTTGTCTTCTTCATTTTGACAGTCTTCAGGAATGCTAAACATGATTCACACATTTGTAGTCTTGATAAGAGAAAACAAGCCTCACTTCCTCCCCCCCCAACACCAGAAAAAAACAAAGAAGAAGACAGGGTAAATAGAATAGCCAAACTAGAAGAACCATCACTGCTCACAGTAGTCAGCATAAGCAATACTATATATAAATCCCTTGACATTCTTCAAGGCAGTGTAACCGGATTTTGTTCAAAGATGGGAAAATAAAGAGAATAATAGCTGTTGCAAAACTGTAAACACTGGTACATTTCATAACTCATTAGCAAAGTCATCTGTGAATCCATAGTCTATGGCTATTGATTGAGCTTCTGAGGGGCACTTTATAGCTAAATCAAAAGTAAGCTTGTACGTCTTCATTCTTTTTATTTTACAGTCTTAAAAACAGATCAGCTATCAGGCTTAGAGGAAAATCCCTTATGAGGAGAGAAGCCATGGACAGTACATGTTTAGGATTTGTAGAGCAAACTACAGACCTTATGAGGAAAGAAGCCATGGACAGAAGTACATGTTTAGGATTTGTAGAGCTGATGACAGAATCATGCAATCATTGACCCAAAGCCATTTCCAGAGGTTTTTACCCTAGCACTCATCAGGCTTACATTCAAATGCCAAGACTGTGCATAGACATCACCCAGAGACCAACACTGACCAGCCAGAAAACTAGCTGGAACGGTTCACTGTCACAGTGAGAAGCAATGGTACAGCCTGCAAAGGAGTTCCTATGGCTAAAACCATAATAGGACCATAGCCGAGTAAGCAAGAGTGCTACTGCAAAAGGTTGATATTTGAAAGCAGCATTTCCATAATGACAATACTGAAAGCTTTTGTAAACCACATGCCCTGCTGCTTGGATTGCAGCGTGTGCTCTACTAAGGTATCCATGGAAACTTGAGAAAGAGATGTTAAATTTGCTGGATCTGTTTGGCACCAGGGAATGTGGCTAGTTGCTAGTCAGCCTACTATAACCACAGGTATTTTGATCTTTAAGCATGGAGAAAGCATGAAGAGTCCTCAAACGACGATGAAATCCCCAAGGCCAAATCGCCACTGTAATGCATTTCCCAAACAATGATGTACTAAAGAAACAGTGATTTTAATGCTGTTATTATCTGCTAACATAGAAAAATAGCCCAATTGGTGTAACAAGGAAAAAGACATACAAATGTTCACTCTTCAGACGTCAGAAAGAAAGAGTGACTACAAACACAGAGCCTCACGAGGAATGTGTAGGATGGGTGGGCATGAAGTGATCAGGACTGTAAAACCCTTTCAGAGAAACTGCTTCAACCCTAGAAATTGGACCCGAGCAGCACTAAAATGAAAGATGTATTCAGAAATGGACAAATCAAAGCTGTGTTCCCAGATTATTCCCTGTTTGAGAAGGAAGTGGCCTAAGGAGAATAATTTCTTTCTGCCTCTTTCCCCAAGGAAGCTAAGTGCAGGTTGGATAGGTTCCTCCAATAGAGGCGGTTTTCCTTCAGGGAATAAGTGAATGAAGTCCTTCAAATGACAAGAAATTGCTGTTACAAAACTCTATTCACATACATGCTTCTTTTGAATCCAACTGGTAACAATTACTAGAAATCTCCCTCAATATACCTCAGAAACTGAATCTGCAGAGCACAGTGAGACGGTGGACTCAGGCACTGAAGAACTACTGACGGAAGAAACAGCTCAAAGAAAAACCCTCTTCAGGTCTCCTGTTCTAGTAAATGAAGATGCCTTTAGAACTGACCCGTGTGCCTACAGCCCTGCAAATCAATCACAACAGAGCTACTGATCTGGGCCAGTGAGCACCAATTGACTGTCACACACAACCACAGCACAGCAGCACGCTGAGGATGGAGCACCCTGAAGCTGCCCTCTGATGTCCTTGACACACCCTGATGCAGTCCTGAGTAAGGACATTCAGTCAAGACCTTCAGACAGAACAAAGGCTTTCTCTCCTGAATGCTGGCCTCTACATTCTGAGTATTGGAGTTTATTTATTTGCTTACTTTATTAGAACTGACTGCATCTTCCTTTTCATTTACATGAAAACCTTTCTCAAATCCCTCCGAGACAGACTTCGAAGGAATTTCCTGTGTTAATACCGATTACTTACACAGCTCACCATCCTAGTTTTCAAACACTACAAAGCCACTGCTTTATTAGGAGTTATAGCAAAATGTAAAACTTGCATTTGTTTATTTTAAATGCATATCACTATGTTTCTTAATGCCACAACACATGGGCCATAGTTGACATTTTCAGTAATGAGAGCTATGGAATGTTCAAACATGTGCCTGGCCAATGAGAAGAAAGAGGCAGTTTCAATTTAATGACCTAGGAGCCATTGGGTCACTTGTCACAGTGAAGAAGATGAAGTCCGCAGGTATGTCACAGGCATCTCAGAGGGCTGAAGTTCACACTTGGCAGCAGCATTCTCTCAGTACAACCCCAGCATCTGTGACCTTACATCACCAAGCAGCTGCACTCTCTCCAGTGAAACATCTGTGGAGCAAGTGTACCATTTGCAATCACAACCAGCAGACTTCAGAGCTCATTCCTGAAACAGATTCCAAGTCCTCCTGGTACCACTCTCTTTCACCACTGCACAAATAGTGCCTGTGCAATAGTGATGCAGCCTGGAGCTTCCCCCATTTCTGTTTTCAACTAGCAAGGCTGTTTAGTGACAAGTGCTGTACAGAAGCTGAACAAGTAATCAACTGAAGTCATTTATGGATAGACACATTTCACTAAGCTGCATATGGAAAACATCAACATTTACTTCACTTAAAAAATAGAAAATTACTAGATCCAAACTCACCCCCCCACCCCCAAAAAAGGTAATGTTGTGTCATACTTAATCAAGGTCATGACTCAGAAGTACCATAATTTGAATGCACTGGTTTTTAGTCCTTTGACATTTTCCCTTATGTTTTACTAGTGCAGCTTTGTTAAATACCTCAGAAAAGCCAATTTGCTCCTTCATAATCGCTACAGACTAAAACAGCCACAGAAAGAAGTTTCTAAAGCCGTAAATTATGTGCTCTTTGAAGTGCAATACTTGTGAAATCCCATCTGACACACCATCAAAAGGCAGAACCAATTCAGGTACAGAAAACAGAGGTGGTGGGATACTTTGGATGTTACTGCTTAGAACTAAAAAGTATGTTTTCAAGACTTATTTGGTTTTCAGAAAGGGGTGGTTATTTGGTGCCATGAAGGGAGCCTACAGGGATGCCAAAGAAGGATTCTTCATCAGAGACTGTAGCTACAGGACAAGGGGTGATGGGGCCAAACTTAAATAGGTGAAGTTCAGGCTGGATTTCAGGAGGGAGCTCTTCGCTGTGAGGGTGGTGAGGCACTGGAATGGGTTGCCCAAAGAAGTGGTGAATGCTCCATCCCTGGCAGTGTTCAAGGCCAGTTTGGACAGAGCCTTGGGCAACATGGTCTAGGGTGAGGTGTCCCTGCCTATGGCAGGGGGGTTGGAACTGGATGATCTCAAGGTCCTTTCCAACCATAACTATTCTATTATTTTATGATAGATACAATAGGTGAAATCGTAGTAGAGAACAGCAAAAAGGCAACTAATCATCCAGAACAGAAGAATAAGGACTTGGACATTTTAAGGTGTTTGATCAAAACTGCAGCTTTAAAAGAAAAAAGAAATAAATCCAGACTTGATAGCAGCAGGTATGATGTCCAGATGGGGCCTCAAAAATTCCAGTATTCCCATGAAAGTGGGAGAAGTTGGCCATAGCAGGTCATGTCAGCTCAACAGCAAAGAAAAAAAGCAGAGAAGAGCACAAGATGAGACACCAGTCAACTCACATAGCACCAGTGACACAGTCAGAAGGCAAAACTTGTCCCACGTCTTGACATTTCCATGCAGGGAAAAGGTTTTTTTTGTAGCTGAGGCAGCATTCTGGTCTCCCTGCAATGACCTGGCCTCCAAAGGCTGCTCTAACTTAAGCTGACATCTGAGGTTGCAGCAGCCTCTTCCAGTTCCCGGTGGCAGTTGTATCTGAGCTATGTCCTGGTCACTCCCTCTAGACTGGGATAAAGCCCCCTTGCACCATACATGCATGAGCTTAATCAGCCTCTGGATGGAACAGACCTCTGGGGACCTCACTGCAGCAATAGGGAAACCTTGAAGGCACAGAGCAGAGCAGCTCTGTTGAACACCAGCTGCTCTCCCAGTGGGACTGAACTAAATATTCACACTTGCAAGCTTACAGGGTGACAGAACCATAGAGGAAAACTTGTCAGCTGAATCAGCATCACCTAGTTATGAGCCAATGGCTTTAAAAATGCCAAAAGTCAGTATTATTAGAAGCTTTACATGCCACAGCTCCCAGGTCCCAACAGTTTCATCCCGGCTCATACTACCCAAGCTGCAGATACCGCATTGCTGTGCTAACCACAGCTATAAAAGTGATTGGCAGGCACTGCATACAACACTTGGCTATTTTACATATAGACATCTCCCCAGCACATTGTACTATGCAGCAATAAGTGACTGCAGCTTCAATACTGTCAATACAGCAACACTCACTGAACCACATTTTATCCCCCAAGCCTTTTTTTTCCTGACAGCTTCAGCATTCCAGAGTGTGGAAAGAACGTAAAGATTTCTGGCATAACAAATCATAGCTTTAGTACACAGTCTTCTATCTTCTAATAAACCCTTCCTGCATAGATCTCCCTATGTCACAAGTTACTTCATTTCATTATCGCAGCCCTGCCACTTTGCAGAAAACAAAACACATGATACTCTGTCATCTAAAAGACAAATGGATCTGTCAGTCTGCTCTTCCCTTTGTCAGCTGCATGCTCGTACATTGTTACAGGTTCCTTCAAACCAAACAGACATTAGAGACTCTATTTAGGAAGCACTGAGAGGGCATTTAGATTAGGAGGGGCAGGGAGGGAATCCAATCATCTTGGAGATTCAGCTAGTTTCTAAGTATCATTTTCTGTTTTTTTTTTTTAAATGTCTACTTTTATTCCACTTGCACTGCAACTAAGCTACCTTATTCAAAATGTTCCCAATTCCCACTATGATCTGTATAAAGTCAACCTTTCAAGTTTCTCCATACATTACTGCCAGTACTTCAGGCTCAGTATTAAGGTTTCCTTAAATCTTTGCAGCATACAGTGAGTTAGAAGGGATGCAGAGACAGAATGAAATCAGGCCGAGCCTGCATTTCCCTTAGGGTTATTCACCCGTATCATTTGTATCCTAGGAACCCTCTTCCCTCCCCCAGCTCCCTTCCCACACAAGGAGAGACCACCCCTGTCCTGCAAAGGCTATGTTATTTTTATCAGATGCAGTGTAACCACAAACGGACCAAAACCACACAATCCTTGATGCAGGCACAAGAAGATTCAGCGCGCCTCAGCCCGTAGAGCAAGTTTGCAAAGTCAGGGACCCGCAGACCCGCTAACGTGGTAAAACGGAACCCCTGGGGTTTATCCCATCCCTACGCCTCCTTGGGAGCTCTCCGGTCCCCGGGCCCGCTCCAGGATGGTAAGACCCTCATCGCAGACACCGCTGCCTTTCCCACCGAGCTGCCAGCTCGCTCTTTCTCAGTGCATCAATCAGGCTACTCGCTGGAAAGGGCGCCTGCCTTTATTTCCAGCCCTCCCCCTTCTCTCCCGGGCCGCTGCTGGGAAAGGAAGACCCGGACCGGCGGGGAGGAGGGGGCCGGGAAGGATGCTGCGCCCACCGGCACCCGGCCCAGCGATGCCGCAGCACTGTTTTGCACCTATGTCCCCCCCCGCTCTGCTGCACCGGCTCCCCAGGGACCACGGCAGCTCCGCATCGAAACCTCTCCCCAGGACTGAAGCGCTGCCTGCCCCTGATGAGGCCACAGCCGCCGGGACATTGTCTGCCTCCTCCCCGCCCTCTCCTCCTCCGGACGGGGCTCCGGCTCCAGATCATTTCCCCCGATAAGCCGGGGCCGGGCTGTGCTGAGCCGCGCCGCGCCCGTCGGCGGCAGCGCTCCCGCATTGCGGCGGGGACCCGGCCCCGCTCCCCCTTACCTGCAGCCCCGCTCTCCGCTTCCGACATGGCCCGTCCGCCCGCCGCCGCGCCGCGGCTCCCTCCCTCCGCGCTCACTGCACACGCCGAGGCATGGGCCGGCAGCCGAGCGGAGCTGCGTTACGCTGCCCACCCCGGGGGAGGCTCCGCTCCTTCCTCCCGTTCCGTCCCCTCCCCGCCCCAGCCGCGCCTTCCTGCGGTCGGTGCTGAGAGCCAAGGGGAAGCCGCCGCGGCCCCTCCCCGCAGCCGCACAAGGGACCCGGGGCTGCGGCTGCTGCTGAGGGCGGGGGGGGAAGCTCCGAGGGGCGGCAGAGCCCAGCCCAGCCCCAGATGCGGGTTTCGCGGCTGTTGAAGCGGAAAACCCCTCACGGTGACAGCTATAAGGGCGCACCCCCTCCGCGACCGGGTGGTAGTCTGGGCAGAGGGTCTTCTGGTGGAGACAGGGCAAGGATGCTGTCTGGAAAGGTTATGGTGGCTGTTTGCTGTCGGGGTGTGCAGGTCCAGCCAACCTGAGCAGTCAGAAATCATTAGCAGGTCCACCGAAATCATGAATTCCTGGGTAACTTTCACAGCGTAAGATTCTTTTTCTTTGCTTTTGGAGTTAACTCTCCTGTGTGGTTCTGCAGTGCCATGAGGGCCAGAACCTCTCGCTTCCAGTGATTTTTAGATGATTAACTTGTCTCCAGGACCTGGGAGAGGGACGCCCCTATTGCCACTTGATCCATGATTAAGAGTTTTCCAAACTAAGCAAGAAGCCATTGCAAACCAGAGCATAGAAGTAAGGCTGGTATACTCCCATGAACACAGAGCCAGGGAAAACATTCTCCTGTTTTCCTCCCATGCTTCATGGTCTAATTCTCGTTTACTTTCCAGGCTCAGCGGCCACCCCCAGTTTGAAAGCACTGCCAGCAGTTCAGGTGGAATGAATGAGGGCACTAACTGCAGGCACAGTTTCGGGTCCTTTCTAACTCCAAGGCTCAGGAGGCCACTGACATTCTCCATAACATAAAATCCACCTAGAATTTACCTGCATCCTCTCACCGAGGCTCACACAAGGCAGGATCCCAGTAAAACCTCTGAGGATGAGGGAATTTTGAAGCAAAAGCCTGGACACTGCAGGCGCTTACTCAGCATCTCCATCTAGCTGCTCCTTGATTTCCTCCTGTGATGGCATTAGCTCTGCTCCGTGTGAGTTCAGCTCTGGGGACCACAATACAAGAGGGACATGGAGCTGCTTGAACAAGTCCAGAGGCCACAAAAATGATCAGAGGAATGGGGCAGCTCTGCTCTGGAGCCAGGCTGAGAGAGCTGGGCTGGTTCAGCCTGGAGAAGTGAAGGCTCCTTAAGGGGAGACCTTAGAGCAGCTCCAGTGCCTAAAGGGGCTACAAGAATTCTGGAAAGGGGCTTTGGACAAGGGCCTGTAGGGACAGGCCAAGGGGAATGGCTTTAACCTGCCCGAGGGGAGACTGAGATGAGCTCTTAGGCAGAAGCTCTTCCCTGTGAGGGTGCTGAGGCGCTGGCACAGGGTGCCCAGAGAAGCTGTGGCTGCCCCATCCCTGGCAGTGCTCAAGGCCAGGTTGGACACAGGGGCTTGGAGCAAGCTGCTCCAGTGGAAGGGGTCCCTGCCCGTGGCAGGGGTTGGAACTGGATGAACTTGAAGGTCCCTTCCAACACAAACCAATCTGGGGTTCTATGATTTATTGCCTCTGAGGACAGAAGGTGTGGCACAAAAGTTAAAATTAAAGCAGTAAACAGCTTCACATCTACACACCCAACTCATCTCAAAGGCCTTCACCAATCCTTCATACACTCCAAAGATGACCTCTTCCTGAAATCCACTATCTGGTCACCAGGAAAAGCTGAACTCAGTTCTCCATCTCCCCAGTCCAGCTGCACAAAAGGGTGTTCTGAACTCTTGAGAGAGAGGGTGCATGCAGGGATGGTTGGAACAGCAGCTCACACCGCCATTCGCATTGGCTGTAAGATTATATCCTTGCAGACACTCAGTAACACAGGGATCACTTGCCAAAACACAAGGAGAGGGTGCATTGGGATTCTGGCTTCCTGTTCTTCCTTCTCCTCCAGGCCAGGCAACAAAGGGGAACATCTGGCCAGTAGTCGGCTTTAATCACCTGTTTAGAGCCAGGCTAAGTATTTCTACTGTCATTAAACAGCCTCGGAAATAAGAAACCAAACAACTCTAACACTTGGTTTCTTGGCAAGAGACTTAAATAGCAGAGAAACTTTGGCTTCAAATTCAATGCACTTCAACAGCGATTAATCGTAAGCTTTAAAAATGCAGTGGGATAATTAACAAAGACGGAGGGTAAAGAAAAGAAACAGTCAAGGAACACAGAAACACGTGCAAATCGTATCCTTTCAGGAAAAAGAATGCTGCATGCAGGCTAATTTTCCATCATCCCTCAAGCAACAAGACAACACACATAAAAATAGCTCTTGCTGGGTACAGACATCTCTCCGGATGTCAAGGCAGTGACTGCATTATTCAGTATTAAGCCAGGTTGCCTGAGTTACACACTTGGCTGTAGGTGTTTTGAATAATGCAGAAGGAGAATATTTGAAGGTGTGTGACTGCTGGTTTCAGAAGCAAGATCCTTTCCCAGAGAGCTTGGTATCTTCTTGGGAAAGCTGTGAGGAATCCATAAAAAAATTGCTTTATTTTTTAATTAAAGAAATACAAGGCCGGGTTGGATGGGGCTTGAAGCAAGCTGCTCTAGTGAAAGGTATCCCTGCCTGTGGCAGGAGGCTGGCGCTGGATGAGCTTTAAGGTCCCTTCCAACCCAAACCATTCCATGCATTATTTTCTCCTTTCCATCTCTCTTCCTTGGAACAAATAAAAAGTACAGTTCATATGAAAGAAAAAGCCTTTCTGAAAAGGTCACCGCTGCCAACGAGGCTGCTCTGGGGCTGAAGTTACTTATTCCATGGGAAGTTTGTCATTTTCATGGTCATTTGGACAGGCTGTTTGGGATCTGTGGCTTTAATGGTTTATTATTTTATAAGCGTAACAGGAACTGAATCTAAATATAATGATTATAATGTAAAAATACCATGAATGGGTAGATTTGGGGAAGGATGGCACAGGTAAAGTTATTCACATCCTCTGAACACGGTCTTGGTGAACACCTGGGTGAGTTCATCAACTTGTCCGTTATACAAGGTTCAATTTTAGTGTGGGTCTGGGAAGAATTCGTTTCCTTCTCAGTGATCTGACATCAGCTGCATTAGTACATTGCAGGGGAATAGCAGCAGAAAGGAAGAACTTGTTTTGGACTCTGAAACATTAAAGTGTTGATCTGTCAGACAACTAAGGCTCTCACTAGTGTGAAATTCAAGCGCCAGCACCAGCAGTCTTTATGGAATTGCTCTGACTATGGGCAGAAGCATGATTTCTGCAGTGGCTTGGAACAGGCATCTGATTTAAGTTCTCTCTCAAGCATCTACTTGGGAGTGAACACCTCTCAAGCATAATCAAGTACAGGGATTTAATATACTGTATTTTGCATCTACAGAGCACTTCTTATCCTAGATGATCCCCAGAAAGCTGCAGCTTTCAGTTCATCACACAAAGAGTTCAGAGACACTGAATAAACGTCAGGAGAAGAATAATATCAGTGATTGTAGCAGAGCTCCCACATACATGTTATCCATTAGCATCAATCACAATTTCATGTGAAAACTGAAGATCACCACAGTGCCCTTCCAGGGCCACATTCGTGTGTTTTGAGAGCTACACAAAGCTGCAGCTAGCCACTGAGAAGAGCTACATGCTTCTCCCACATGGCTGTGAGGGTCTAGGGGAAGCACTGACAGGACAGCACTGAGAACTGGGGAGCTGTAAACACTAGACACAGAGGTCTGGAAGGAATATAGGCATTTGAATGTCGCTTTCCATGCACCTGGCAGCAAGATGAACAGACGTTATTATAGACCCTGAGAGCAGCATCCAACTGAAGCCAAATACCCAACCCAACACTGGTATCAGAGAGAGCTGTATCTTTAAAAACGCCACCACATTTAAAACAAAAGAGCAGAAAGCAGGTAAATGTGCCTTGTATCCTGGCAGCATAGGAATCCGTCATCAAACAGTAGGTCCATCTGCTCTATTAAAATTCCTAATTTCATACGTCAAAGCTTTCTCTTACATACTTTCCGGAGCATCATTAAACTTACAATACCTGAGTTTTGTTTGTCACCTGCGTAACTGCTATTGCAGTCTCCTCTTCCATTCTGGCTGTATAGTTTTTCATATTACAGCACTTTAACATCTACAGTTTGGCTTGTTGGCTCATGTGCTAGAAACTTAGAAATTATTTTTATTACAGTCAACTATCAATCTCTTTCCCTTGATGCAGTTTGTATCTTCCCCTTTCCTAAAAGAAAAGCCTTTTATACTGACACTCAAGAAATCTCTGTAAAGACAAGAAGAATGAAAAACTATTCAACAGTGTCACAGTCCTTCAAAAGAAGCGTATTGAGCACATAAGAACATGAAGGGCTTCTCCAAAAGGAACAGATTCACCTGTCTTTTATACATTTCTCCCTCCCAGTATCCTGGCATGTATTGGAAGTCCATTATTCTGAGAATAGAGCCTGCACAGAATTCTGATGCTCACAAATCTCTGGTGGCACACTCCTTTAGAGGGTACTTTCAAATGCAGAGGTGGCAGCACTAATCACTACTTACACTGTTCAGGTATTTTCACTTCTTTTATAAACTATACTATGTAGGTATGCTGAACACTGAACAGCGTCCCCCACCACAGTAACATTCAGCAGCCTTTCTGTGGATCCCAATGGACTGTGCTAGCTGCTGCGTGCACAGAACTAAAAGGTGGATTCGGTCCTCAAAAGTTTTCATTCATACTGTATGTCTTGAACTTTTTTTTTCCTTAAGCCCATTGCACTTCCTCTATGCTGGATGTATTAAAACCAAAACCAAATGCTAAAGAAACACCAATCCTAAACAAACAAACAAAACCCTCTAGATGAAACAGTTTTATTAGATAACTCAATGTGAGCAAACAATCATTTGAGTATTCCTCTCCAAACATGCACCCATCCTTATCCAGTAAAAAATGCCATTCTGTCACGGCATTTTTAAAACACCAGCCAGATTGTGCACACAACAAGCACAGTGGCTTGTTTTACCACACAGTTCTTATCGCTTCAAAAGAAACAAAGCTGCCTGTGCATCAAACAATAAATTTAGTTTTGTTCCGTGGTTCCTGCTTAAGGAAGTGATGATGAGTATGTTGGCTCCCACTGAAGTTAAAAGTGGCAGATGGCTCAGCCACCTCTAAAAACAAGGAGCTACAGTCGGGCAGGACAAAATTCTGCCTACCTTATTCCTTATATCCTCTGTTCCAGTGAATACACTGCAACCCCAGGTGGCATGTTTAGTTCATACCCTTGATTTGTAGACCACTTCACTGAATCAAATATCAGTACAAAAACTGCAATGTGCAGTGCAAGTAATAATTCTGTCCCTTTAAAGTATCCTGTGCCAGGCTAAGTATACTGAATTAGACAATGTAAAAGGGCAAGGACTCAGAAAATTATCAGACTCAACACATGAGAGGATTACGTTCCCTTGCTGTGTACCTGTGATATATAAAAAGGTCATCACAGAAATACATACAACATACAGCAGTTACCAGGCTCCTACCTAACTGCGTTTTGAAGCTTCCTGTGACCCAGCGAAAACACTAGAAAGACAAGGCAGCATGCCGAAAGATAGGCAAAACATTATTGACATGATACTCAAAACAAATTTCATCCAAGCGGAAAATATGAAAGTAGGATGATATACGGTTTCCACAGATGGATTACACATAGGAAACAGACATTTAGGTTTCATTAGGTACATGTCAGTTTATGTTTTGTTTTTCATTCAGATGTTAGAGAAACTATGTGGAGAATACACAAATGAAAGAAAAATGTCAACCCAGATCCTCCAGATTAGCATGGAATGAACTGGAAGAGTGAGCACTATAATGCACATTAGATTTCGTCCCTCTTACCCTGTATTTTGGAGGTAGAAGCAGTCACACTGAGACACACACATGTACGGAGAAATAAATGAAGTTTAAAGGCCAACTGGAGAAATGCAGGCTAGCACAGTCATGGAGTAACCAAGGGAAATAACAAAACCACTCACAGTATGCAGAGGAATCTATACCTACATATATACCACCTAAGGCTGAACAAACTGCTTACTTAATGCAGTAAATATGAATAAATTCCCTAACATCCAACTTCCATCTGACATTTAACGATGCAGCAGGACCGGGGCATTTTAGATTTGGAAGGGAAATGAAAAATAACCAAAAGCCCACTGATACTCTTAAGAAGCGCCTGGTGAGTACTGAAAATGTTTTTAACATTATAAACATATTTTGATAGGTTTTACAACCTCTAGCATTTCATGTATATGAATATGATATGATCTGATTTTTACTTCTAAGAATATTATTCAAGAAGAAAAGGCTAAGCTGTCGCAAAAGATGTTTTACCAAGATATGCCTTAGAAATGCTCATGAAACATAAACCTGCAAATATAGAATCATAGAATCCTGGAATGGTTTGTGTTGGAAGATACCTTAAAGCTCATCCAGCTCCAACCCCTGCCACGGGCAGGGACACCTTCCACTGGAGCAGCTTGCTCCAAGCCCCTGTGTCCAACCTGGCCTTGAGCACTGCCAGGGATGGGGCAGCCACAGCTTCTCTGGGCACCCTGTGCCAGCGCCTCCATACCCTTACAGGGAAGAAGTTCCTTATATCCGATTGAAATCTCTCCTCTGTCAGTTTGAAGCCATTTAAAGCCAAATTAAATGATGGGGCTTTTTTCAGAGCATAACTGTTTTTAAAAAAGAATATTTGACAGCAAATTATATTTAGATCATCAAATAGCACCATCTATTCCCTAATGGGCAGACAGAGCATAGTACATCACAATGATGAAATAAAAATAGAAATACTAGACATAGTAGAAGTAGATATTTTAGCATGAATCCACTGGTTGAAACCTGTTCTTACTAAACATTGAAGAAAATTCCAGTAGCTAATACATTTGTAACAATCCAAAGGCTAAATCATCACTCAGTCACAACTTTGAGTCATTTACTTTGGTTAAGATGTCTGGAATTAATGGTAGCTGCAGTGTCATCAATATTTTCTCACAATCTTGATATGCCACTCTTCTCCGTATGTTCTTTGTTAACCACCACATCTTTCTAGTTTTGGACCCTTTAATGAGGGCACACATGTATAAATGAAAGTACATAACATCCCAAATGAACAGAGTGAGGTTTTCAGCTCAATATCTAATTTATCTCACTACAGGTTACATTAGACCTCTGATCATTTTTTCCTCCCTAATCACTAAAGGGATGCCAATTCAGTAAGATCACACCACTCAATCACTTGCTGTAAAATCCTTCTGAAGACAGACAGACATCAATATAAGTTTTTGATGATTTCTAAACAAGGGGTCTAGTATGCTAAAGTAAAGACTTCAAATCAGTAACTCGTGTTATTCCTGCAAAGGTGAGGAATTACTATGAGCAATAACAAGTAATTAAAAAGTCAGACTATATGAGAAACAATCCAACAATCATCAAACAAAGACATGACTATTTATAAGAGAAGTCCATCTTATACAAGCATCACTGAAACACTTAATGTATTTAGCTTCTATAAATGAATACTGAATTGACTACAGCAGCTACATAGAAAATAGAAGCAAAAATAAACTATTTCCTGTATTTACACAAATATAAATGAAAATATTTTGTCCCTAATTTCAGAATTCAGTAGTAGATAGAGAAAAATAAAATACCTTGCAGAGCTCCACTGTCTTAAAGAGGAACTGAAATCAGAAACCATGATTCACATCTTGCTTGAAGAATAACGCTGTGAGTTTGAGAAGTCCGTTATTGTTCCATTCTCATTGAAATACAACAAACGACACCAAAAATCTTTAAACTGGCACACACAATGTAAGAAACATTCTTCCTCTTATTAAAGCTGCTGGATTTACTAGTGGTATTTTCAATAATGATTTATTATTTTAGTTGTCTTTGCCAGCAGAAAAGACTGTTTGCATTCCTGTAAGTGTTCAGCCTGCATTGTTACTGAACTGCTCAAGTCTGGTCACTCAATAACCCAAGAATTTGTTCAGGAGAAAAATTAATACTCTTTAAATGTTGTCACTTTCTTAAAGTTAAGTACCATAAAGATAATGCTTTAAGCCCTTGAAAAAATAAATGGAATCATATTAATTTGCTTTCTCACTGACAAAAGAAGAATCACATAACATTGACCCCATTAGTTGCAATAAAAATGTGTGGTTTATTTCTTGTTGAAGATTGCCATTCAGAAAGAGATACAGCTGATTATTTTAATATCCTGTGTGTGCATGCATATGCTATAAACCCACTGAGCACAACAATATTCCATGCCTTTTGGTACTGAAGACATGACGGCAAACTCTGGTTGCAGCTTCTTTCAGCTGGATCCAAAGTCCCATTTCTTTCATTAACATTAAATCAGGTGCCAAAACAGAGGTTGGGTGCCAGCTGCCCTGGCATCTGGGAAGTGTATAACAGAGGATGGAATGTATGCCCATGTTTCTAATACAGCTGTTCTTCCGCTAGCACTTCATTAACCTGTGCTAGTACACAGACACCGTGATTGTTCACACCACCACAATGACTGGCACAGAATGTGGATTCAGATGGCTTAAGAAGTCTGTTATACAATCAGAGTTTGGATTCATTTAAAGGGCAGAACATGCTGAAAAGGAGACTAGATTGCTTTCAGGATCTTGCAACACTAGCAGATCTGAGCAAGGATGTTTGGAAACCCAAACAGAGCAAATGCAATTGAGGTTGCACACCCCAGGTGAGCTTTGTTCAGCCAAAGTATCCTGCTTTTGAAACATAAAGCAGTGGAAGCAAACGTTGGTGCTTCTTTAAAATCAGTTCTGCAGAAAATGCGTGTCTCATGGGCAGGGTGCGTGCACAAAAAAAAAATGCTATCACCGCAGGAAACTGCATTTGGTTTGTTTAGAATGGCAGCATAACATTTCATAGCAAAAGAAGTGCTTGACACTGTTTATAAATAGTGAAATATGTGTAAAAATACTGTTCAAATCCATTTGACATCTCTCTTTCAAAGGACTGTATTTTGGCTGAGTCCGTATTTTCAATTCTTTGCCTTATGCTTGACTGCTCTGTTATTTAGAAAGTAGTGACCTTCTTTTACTAATATAAAGACTGGGCAATTTTAAATCTGAATGTACCAAACTACTGCCATTAAAGTATAATTTAATGCAGTGCTCAATGCAGGAGCAGTCCTCCTCCTGGAAAAGCCTTCTTCTAAAGAAATGGAAAAGTGACAGTCAGAGATGAGAAGCCTATATCAAGTCGACTGGTTCAATACTGTAATTCTGGTGGTAGCATAAAGCAGGCCTTCAGATTGCATGGCTTAAATAAAAATGGGTAGTAAACAAATATTAAACATGAAGGCACTGCTCAAGAAACAGAAAGGAGCATATGGTAAGGAATTTATGGTGAGGAGTGGCTGCCAGGAGGAGAATAAGCACCAGGAGATAAGAATAGTATTTGCTAAAACAAGGTCATTGCAGAGAAGGTTTCAGATTCCAGCCTATGTTTATAGCCTTTGGTGTCAAGCTGTCCAAGAACAGATCCAGAAAGACTGACTTTGTAAAAGTAAATTTTCTCTGTCATCCTTTCTCTCACCCGAGGTGCTATCTGTCAAGGCCTATAAACTTCACTGTAGATAGATTATGTTAATAAGACATGAAATATTGTATATAGCTACAGGGAAGATTGGGTGCTTGTATCAAATACATCTTCCTGTTCACCCATGCAAGATCTGAGGGGCACTTTCTACAGATAAATGGGTTTGGAATGACATTTCATTTAAAATTGCATTCCCAGTCACAAACGGACCATGCAGACAACAGACATGTAAGCAATCCAAATGCTGCCGTGAATAACTATTTATAGTTACCCTTCCTTCTTCAATCTTTCAAATACTGAATATTTCATCCATACACAAGCAGCACACTTAACTCTCATCATCATTTTACACCTGAGGTAACTAAACCAAGAGGTTTTCAAGTCAGTTTTTCACAGGCATCTATAACTCATTTTCCATGCACTGTGAGAGTATTGTGAGGGCTCAGCATCTCTGAAGACTTAAGGCAGAGAAAACAATAGTTTAGAAGCACTCACTAATTCTGAATGGTTAATTTTAGACTTTCAGAATCCAGCTTACTGCTGCTTTCTCTAAGATGCAGCTGCCCAGCATCAGAAAGCATGTAAGTCCAGCATTTAGAGCACTCAGAGACAGCTAGATGCCCAGCTTGATTTCCAGATTCACAGAGGCACCTAATCCTCAGTCAAAAATCACAGGAAACAATTGTAAAATGGCTTCAAAGCCAGCTGGAAAGCTAGGTCCATTTCTGGGTCCTTTGATAACCTTACTGGCATAAGTATTTTCCCTGTAATAGATGTTTCTGTGTATCCATGTGTTTTATACTCTGCAACTATGAGGATTTTTTCTGGAAAGAAAATGAAGTTTGTGAGGTAGTTCTCTTAAAACTGTGTCTTCCTATGGGTATTTGAAATTTCAAGGACTTTGGATGACTGGATAGATATGATTATCACTTACAAAGAAGGGAAGCAGCTGTACTTGTATGTTATGTATGAACAAGTTTTACGTGGATACATACCATAATTTCCTCTCAATGTGGTACAGTTTATAGACAAAAATACAATTTTAGGTGAGCCATTATAATCACTGCTAAATCTCCTCATTGTAGGCTCTTCTGTTTGTAATATTTCTGTATTTGGCTGGCCCTTCTCAACCGGTACAGCTGAGCTGGGGCACTAGGTTATGGACTGGTCACTTTCTAGGTCCCTGCTCACCAGTTAGGGACCAGTGCTTTCTCCAAGACCTCCTGTAATGTATTTCTAAGCCTGTAGGTACCTGAGTTACTGCCAGCTGGCAGATGCTGATAGCCTTGCACAGCTAATACACAGTTACAGCTCCAGCTGATGCCTTGGGATCCAACGCAGGATTTTTAACGTATAACTTCCTGTGCTTTCTGATCCTTTCAGATGCCTTGAGCATACCTAAGCCAGAAGGTGACTAGCTGTCCAGGTGTATGTAGTGGAAAAGAGAGGTGCTTGTCTTTCTTTCCCTGCTTTCAAACCAACAGTACCTAAGAGAAGAAATCTGGAGGACTTTTTACAAGGGCCTGTAGGGACAGGACAAGGGGGAATGGTTTTAAACTCACAGAGAGGAGATTTAGATTAGATATTGGGAAGAAAATAGAGAAGCTGTGGCTGCCCTATCCCTGGAAGTGCTCAAGGCCAGATTGGATGGGGCATGGAGCAAGCTGCTCTAGTGGAAGGTGTCCCTTCCCCTGGCAGGGGTTGGAACTGGATGAGCTTTAAGGTCCTTTCCAACCCAAACTATTCTATAATCCAATGATTTTCAGGTAAACTGCTAGCCAGGCTTTTTCTACTGCTTGGTTCTGGAATGTAATGTGACCTGAAATGCACACTACAGTACTGCACAGATGCCACATTTAATTTCTATGCCTAAATTAAATAGATTTATGATGCAAATCTGGAGCCAAATGTGGATGTATGTTTAAAAGGGGGCCCTAAGGCATGTACTTTTGCAGTACAAGACAAAAAGGTTAACCACGATGTCATATTCTTTTGCCTGACAGCCATCCTCACAAAGCAGCAGGCATGCCACCCCTACAAACCTAGAAACCCCTGCTGAAAAGGCCCAAACTAAATTCTTTGCAGAATTTCCCCAGTAGAGGTTCCTGCTCCTTCTTACTAAAATCAGTAGTTTCTGCAGGAAAATCTGAGAACAGGAAAGTATTATGCACTAATCAAAAGCTCAGAAGGTGCAAGAGATGAAAGTTAATCTTGTCTATTGGCTCAAGGTTCCCGATCTCCTTGTATCCAACTCCCTCACAGTTTCAAGAAGGGAAAGGATGGATGTGAGGCTCTCAGCCTGTACTACTGCTGTTACATCAACTTCTGCAGTTAGAAGTCACCGAGACAGAGGATTTCAAAGTCATGCCAGATTCAAACTGCTCAGGACTTTGAACACTTGAATCATTCTCTTTAAATAGGCCAGCAACCACTTTCCACAGCAGCCAAAGCTTCCAATGACTGCAATGTATTACTCAAGATACCATGTACTACACTAATCTACCCAAGAGGTGACGAGGGCACAGAAAACCGTGTAAGGCCAGCATCTGAAAGGAAAGGTTGCAGACTCTTGGGCAAACATGGATGATAAAAGCATTCCTGGCAACTGTTGCTATCTAAGCATTCTGGAACAGCCAAGGACATCTTCAGAATGGCACAATATCATCTTCAGAAACCCACTCTCATTATCTATTTTGTTTGTGCAGTGCTTGTTTTGTCCCTCAACAACCTTGCATGACCCTCTTTACAGCCAATGGAAGTTGAACACACTCAGGCAAGAGCAAAATGGAAATCAGCTCCTTACAAAACAACCATACATTGGCTTTGAGTTGACAGGCAAAGCTGAACCCGGTAACATTTTTGGATAAACATCACTTTGATTTGCCCCTTCAGGCGCAAACATGTCACATAGCTCCAGTTAGGAACCACAACCACAACTGCCAACATGTTGGCAATGAACTGAATACATCTTAAAACCAGAAACAGAGCCGTGCACAAAACCCAAATGCAAGAACAATCCACAGAAATCAACAATAAAAACTAAACCGATCTAAGGAAATGTAAGACTGTGATCCTGCCCCTGCATTTCACAAAAGCAACAACTTACCTAGAATCACAGAACTGTTCATGTTGGAAGGGAGCTTAAAGCTCACCCAGTTCCAACCCCCTGCCATGGGCAGGGACACCTTCCACTAGAGCAGCTTGCTCCAAGCCCCTGTGTCCAACCTGGCCTTGAGCACTGCCAGGGATGGGGCAGCCACAGCTTCTCTGGGCACCCTGTGCCAGCGCCTCAGCACCCTCACAGGGAACAATTTCCTTCCTAATATCAAATCTAAATCCACTCTCTTTCAGTTTAAAGCCATTTACCTTTTCTTCGCCTGGAGGCTACATTCAGTGGTCCAGAGAACCTCTAAGCGCTCAATCACTGGCAAAATATTCCTACCTTTTCAGTGTTATTCTCACTCTACCTTCTTTTTGATCATCCCCATGCATGGCATATGATGTACCAAAGAAAATGTTATGACAGGAGCTCCAGAAACAGCCAGTGCTTGCTGCATAGTTAATGACACTGTCCCAGCTGATTAATTTGTGCCTTTCAACGTGACCTTTTTCTTCAGCCAAGTTAATATGCAAGCTTAACTTTGTGGAGGAAATCAATCAGGTTCTGCTTACAATTCCAAGAGTGTAAATGTGAAGCAAGCTCATTGTTCTATTCCCAGTGCTACAGGGACACACAGACAATATTTTAGACCTGCAGCACCGTGAAATGTGATGCATATCTAAAATCAGACAATACTAATGCAGAAAGATTACATTTTAGATTAGCAACAATGTCCCAGCATCTGGTACAAAGAAAACAAATGCAAGGCAGCTTCAGGAGGAATAATTTGAACACCCTATAAACACTGCTTAATTTTAAATTAATCCCAACCAAAAAAAGCTTGCTGTCATGGTGAATACACCATTCAACAGCTATCAAGAAATGGAAGAAAGTTAAAATAGTACAAAGGAACAGAACAAAAAATCAGACACGAAGCTATGTTAAACATGATGCTCTCACCTGGAATACTGTATTCGGTTCACATTGTTATATAAGGTGTATAAGAACCAAGCACCATTCAAAGTGCATTATAAGAGTGTTTCGAGATACTTTTCCATATAAGAACTTGTTAAGATTGGGACTGGACACAGAGGACAGCCAACTGTAGGCCAATTCTCTGTTGACACACACCTCTGCCTGATTCGACTCACAAGGCAGTGTTCAAAGGCAGAAGACAGAACCTAAATTCCAACCTCTACCAAATGTCTTGAATCAGAAAGAATCCTGAATAATTCTTAATATGCTATATAAGCAAAGAAACTAGAAGACAAGACATGCTGCATGAATATCGAACAGTGAGAATGAACATTCCCAAAGAGGGAAGTAAACTGCTAAAATAATCACTTGCCTTTCAATGCCAGCACACACACCACAATCATGCTACTAGTAATGTCCTTATGTCTTGAGGGTGTCCTAGGTATTTCTGAGGTACTTTTGTGCAGGTAAGAGACACCTTTACTTAGGCCCAAGTGAATAACAGTGAGTTCCCACACTGCAGCTAACAGGTCCACTGCAGCTCCTGAACGGCTCTTGCAGAAAGCTTTGAGATGAGAAGCATCCAGGCATATGAACCAAAACTGGCTCTGGGATTCAGGGGTAGCAATCTCACAGACAGCATCTGCCCTGACATCTCCATTGTATTGATTAAAGTTTTCATTTCAAATTCTATAGCTTTTACTATATTTTTTATTTCATTTTCCACATTAGGAGGTACAACAGCTCTGTGTTGCAGCTGTGCCAGGAGACAAGAATTAGGGCTAGCAATACAAACATGTCAAAGAAGACACACAGAAGACATGTCATAGAAGGCATAATATGGTTGAAATCTAAGTTGAAGTGCTACCACACAGTATAGAATTGCTGCCTTGTGAAGTACAGTCACTACAGTTTATCTGTAATCATGTATATTCTTGTGCTAAATCTCAATTGTTTCCATTGCTTCTGATAATAATCCAAATCTGATGTCCTAGTTACACACTCCAGTAGTTTCTAGGACCCTGGAGAGTGAAATAAAGGACACAGCTGCATCATGTCACTGAAACTGTTTACCTTCCCACTCAAAACACAAGTGTCAGCTCAAAAATGCACCAGAAAGGTGCCCACTGCTTTTGCCACCTGCAGACTCTCACCAGTCAGAGGGCATGAACAAAGAGTTCCCAAATGATAGGGAATGAACAGTCTCCAGCTGCACATGAGTGGGAAAAACCTGACCTTTCCTGAACCGACCCACAAGATCCTCTGTGTCTAATACATAAATATGTGCATAAACAAACATCAGTTAAAACCTACATCAACAGCTCCTTGTTGCCTTTTCATACAGGAAAGGTTTTCAGAAGCATGGGGACAGATGAACCCCAAATTCTCACCTTATTTTAGAAGGGTTTTTTCTTTTGAAATGTCACTGGAATCCACAGTTAAATATATCTTGTCCTTAACTTTTATCACATTTTGCATTTCTTATTAACTATCCCATAGAGTTAGTTTGTTGGACACTCTTAAATGTCATTTTTCTGCTGTGAAACGTCTTAGCACTGGTGTTTTCTCTGGATGGCTCCTTTAGGGGCTCCATAGCTGCCCTTCTCCTTTATTATTTCTAAAAGTTTACAGCTTATTCAGAATCATGCTGCTCCTTTCATCTCTTCCTGGACCTGCTTTTCTCCCCATGTTATGATTATGTCTTGAGCTATATGAAGATAAGTTGGAAATGGAGAAACAGGATTAAATCCTTCTTATTATTTATGGCTGTAACAAAGCCTAATGGGAAATTGGAGGGAAGGAATTCAAAGAGCAAAAATGATTAAGATGATTCAGTAAGACGTATCTAATTACTTTCAGAAGGCAGTGGCTAACTAACATGGGTGTAACCAGTGCTACCAAACCTTCAACAAGAATCTGAGCAATATGGGAGCAGACTCACTGTAGTGGGAGAGAATTTTTTACTGTTAAAAAAGCTGTAATGGGATGAAAAGGTGAAAAACTGTAAATCTGAAATTCTAAACACATCAGATGGGAAAAATTAGGGCAAAAGAGCAGAAATATTCTGCAAAGGACTGTATGATGTTGGCAGGGGGAAGGAAATTACCTCATCAGCTCTTGCTTTTGTGTGTTCATCTAGAATTTTATCACTCTTCTCTTTTTTTTGTATCAGTGTAAGCCAGTTCTCATTAATCTGTGAGTCATTCTTATGAAAAGAAGAAAGAGTTAAGAAGTCTGGAGCTGGTTAGAAATGTTCCTAACTTTATTTATCTACGAGGTGACAAATGAAATTCAGGTTTTCAGAACACAAAACTTCGATTTTTTCTGGAAGGTTCCCAATCATGTCCCATGTCCTAAGCTGATTTCTGTTCAGAAAATAGGCAACAGTGTCCAGAGGGTTCTATAGCTGGAACGTTGATCTTTCTTCAGAATCTGGTCAGCTGTTGCAATGTGCAGGCAGAGAACTGAGTTCTCTAGAGAAGATGACCTTATTGGCATCAGACACACTGGAAACATAGAATCGTAGAATAGTTAGGGTTGGAAAGGACCATTACCCCTTGTCCTGTCACTACAGTCCCTGACGAAGAGTCCCTCCCCAGCATCCTTATAGACCCCCTTCAGATACTGGAAGGCTGCTATGAGGTCTCCATGCAGCCTTCTCTTCTCCTTCAAGGGACACGAAGTCCCTTGGCGCTGATACGAGGGAAAGCAGGAATCGAGTATTCTTACCACTAAATGAAAGAAGAGGCCTCAGCCTCATTGCTACTGAATGCAACCACATTACAGCTTTTTGATTATTAATTTCACCAACTAAACCCACTTCTTGGCAGATAACTCCTGAAGGCTGAGGCCAAATGAGAATGTCTGGGAAGAAAATTTACAGATAAATTTGAAGGACTAATCTCTGCTTGATATGTTTGTAAAAAGGTCCTAAAATAACAGGCAAGCATCAAGAGACATAACAGATAGGCAGAAAATACCTTTCTAGCCTTAGCAAGAGCTGCATGACCTATTCTGATGACTTAGTGTCCAGTCTTTCCATCTGAACAGATCACATACCTTCTGCCTATACCACACAGTGGGAGATTGCTGCGCGCTGTGACCATTCTCCTGGTACATTGTAGCTAGTCCGGCTGGAGACCAGTACCGAGTGGTGTCCCTCAGGGATCGGTGTTGGGACTGGTCTTTTTTAACATCTTTGTCGCTGACATGGACAGTGGGATTGAGTGCGCCCTCAGCAAGTTTGCCGATGACACCAAGCCGTGTGGTCCGGTTGATATGCTGGAGGGAAGGGATGCCATCCAGAGGGACCTTGACACGCTTGTGAGGTGGGCTGATGCCAACCTTATGAAGTTCAACCATGACAAGTGCAAGGTCCTACACATGGGTCAGAGCAATCCCAGGCACAGCTACAGACTGGGCAAAGAAGAGATTCAGAGCGGCCCTGTGGGGAAGGACTTCGGGGTGCCAGTTGATGAGAAAATGAACATGAGCCGGCTGCAGTGTGCGCTCGCAGCCCAGAAAGCCAACCGTATCCTGGGCTGCATCAAAAGGAGTGTGACCAGCAGGTCGAAGGAGGTGATCCTGCCCCTCTACTCTGCTCTTGTGAGACCTCACCTGGAGCATTGTGTGCAGTTCTGGTGTTCTCAATATAAAAAGGACATGGAACTGAACTATAGGGATGCTGGGGAGGGACCCTTCATCAGGGACTTTAGTGACAGGACAAGGGGTAACGGGTTAAAACTTAAACAGGGGAAGTTTAGATTGGATATAAGGAGGAAATTCTTTCCTGTTACGGTGGTGAGGCACTGGAATGGGTTGCCCAAGGAAGCTGTGAATGCTCCATCCCTGGCGGTGTTCAAGGCCATGTTGGACAGAGCCTTGGGTGGCATGGTTTAATGTGAGGTGTCCCTGCCCATGGCAGGGGGCTTGGAACTAGATGATCTTGAGGTCCTTTCCAACCCTAACTATTCTATGATTCTATGACTCTAGGAAGTTCTGGTTCCATTGTACCTGCATAGGTCTGTAATTATCCATGGGAACTGAGTCTGCCAGAAGCTGCTGTATGTTTGTATTTACAGAGTCTGGGACAGATGGCAGCAGGGCACTGGTGACAGACTCCATGTAACCCGTTTCTGGCTGTTAGGTTTCTTCGATATCCCTCAGCACAGAATTACCCGTAGCACACATGAATTGTTCCAGTATGACAGCTTCCTCCTGAAACCATTTCTTCCAGAAGACCCCAAGCTGCTGCACAGCTGATGTCCCACTGGATGGAAATCAGCACTCGGTGTTCACCATAAGCTATAGCCCATGCAGCTCCTATTGACTGCCAGTGTGTAAGTTCTTCAGTTAATGTCTGTGTTTCCATAATTGTCTGTAAACCCACAAAGCTGGGATTCTCCTACAGCTCCTGAAACAAGGCAAGGCTCCAAAACACAACAGGGTATAAAGCTCAAACATTTTACCCACCTTGGAACAAAGCCAAAATGACCAGAAACAGCCCTGCTCTCCTAGCTATGTACGAGCTAAGACTCAGCAGGCCATAATCTACCAGCTCTTCATGCAGAAGAGGGAAAGGAAGGAGTCCGAATTCTGGAATTTTTATTGCCCATAATCTACCAGAACTCAACCGACTATCAAACCACACTGTGACACTCCTTGCTTACACAAGTTAAATTTCAACATATGTGAGCTGGGAGGGATGGGCTGTCTCCCATGTAAAACCCTGTCACACTTTTTGCTGACATTGCCTTGCAGTTCTGCATAAACTATGGTGTGGATTATGGATAGGAATATTTCAGAACAATAAATAAATGGGACAGAGCAATTTTGCTGTATCATTTTTCCCCACACACCCTTTATTTCACTTTACAGGAACAGCCAGAACCAATGCAGAGGGTGCTTGACTTGGCAGACAATGACCAAGGCAAAAGGTCATGTACAAAAACTTAGCTCAAAGAAAGACTCAGCTTAGCAGCTATCTCTATCTGACACCGAGGAAAGACCAGACTCAAGCACTCAGACACTCCATTTCTCTTTATCTGTCAATCAGTTAATTGCTGCCTCTTTCTCCACCTCAAGAGATGATGAAACCAGCGTGTCCAGCTTCTGAAAGAGTCACATGCACTGACACAAACTTTCCCAAATGGGCCTTTCAAAGGCTGCTCTGTGGTGCTTCTTACAAAACACATTAGAATTGTGATCTTTCTTTGCTGGCCCCGATGATAAGGCTAATCCAGTTCTGACTAAATACAGCCACAGTTTTAATACTGCCTTCAGCAGGAGTGGAAATGCAGAATTATATTTGGCATCCAAGGATGATCTACTGCTTACAGGGTCATGGAGCCTGGAATCTAAACTGCAACTTCAAGTAACTCTCATGCTCTAAGGTTTGTTGGAAAAGAAGCTTGTGTTGTTTTTTAAAGAGCTGCTTTGTGGATATATTTAACCAGGTCCTTGGGAAAGTCCTTCATGTGCTAAAATTAGAATCCAATGACCCTAAAAGACAAAAGTTTCTGTAGCAGTAGGTAAAAGTACAAGCTGGGAAGCTGGTTTTCAGACTCCTTGTCTTTATCCAACAATACACTGCCATCGTGTGGTTCAGCTCATCAACGACAATATTGAGATAGACTGATGCCATATTCCTAGGATGTTTTCAGTTTTTATTGCTTTAATTTCTATTATGTTAATAATGTACCGACTTTATGCTTTCAGGGTATTTATTGGAAGTTTAAAAGAAAAGGAAACAATAGGATTCCCTTTTCAAATTAGAAGAGCTAAAAGTTGTTCAATAACATTATTTGAAATTAACTGCATTTCATTTGCTTTACTTTAATAGTGGCCTGTTTCTAAATGTACATCACTTCCATCCTTCCATTTTTTTTAATTAATGCAAAAGGGGTGAATTCTTGGAATAACTATATTTTATATATACATATATGTGTGTGTTTATGCACATAACTTTATTGATCTCATGTTCAGTTGCTTCTTTGACTTGAGAAAGAGCAAATGGCTTTCTAGTTATTCCCTCAGTCCTTTGTTTTCTAATAATAACTTGCTGTCTTCAGCCCAAGTATTCAGCTATGGATACCAATGGGCCAACTTCCTGAAAGCCTCTCCCCAATGGGCCAACCTCCTGAAAGCCCCTCATGTTGCTTTGCTCAGAGCTCTGCTCTTAGACATGAAAAGGTAAGCTCCTTAGAAACTGAAATTAGGGAAAAGTAGTACAAAGGAAACATTTCTTATTGCATCTGCTAATTGATACAGAAAAGATACAGATACAGTGAGACCGTGCCTTGTCTTCCCTAAAGCATTATGATCACCATGAACATAACATTCATATGGGGCCTGTCATTTCCTCTGAAAAACTCATGCAAGGTCATGGCTAATCCAGTGATAAGCAGTTGGCAGAAGAAACTCATTGTTTCATTTTCTTCCCTGTAATCTTGTTTTTAATAGCTAATCCTGCTTTAAAAAAATAAGTCCATCTGGCTTCATAGTGTTGGGAAGTCAGTGCTGTCCAGCAAAGTCAAGAGTTGTAGGCAGCACTTTATTTGAGATGGTAGAATAGGATAGGGTAGGATAGGATAAAATAGCATAGCATAGCATAGGACAGGACTATTTCAGTTGGATGCAACCTACAGCAATCATCAACTACCTGACCACTTCATGGCTGACCAAAAGTTAAAGCATGCATATTAAGCATATTAAGGACATTGTCCAAATGCTTCTTAAACACTGACAGATGGGGGGCAACAACCACCTCTGGGAAGCCTGTTCCAGTGTTTGACCACCTTCTTGGTAGAGAAATGTTTCCTCATGTCCAGTCTGACCCTCTGCTGGTGCAGCTTTGAACCAGTTCAACATGTTCTGTCACTGCATCCCAAAGACATCAGTGTCTCTCCACATCCCCTCCTCAGGAAGCAGTAGAGAGCAATGGGATCACTCCTCAGGCTCCTTTTCTCCAAACCAGACAACTCCAGAGTCCTCAGTCACTCCTCATAGGAGGCTGACATGCCTTCCAGCCCCTTCACCAGCTTTGTTGCCCTCCTCTGGATGCATTCAAGGACCTTCACATCCTTCTTAAATTGTGGGCCCAGCACTGCACACGGTATTCCACGTGAGACCGCAGCAGAGCTGAATACAGTGGGATAATCCCCTCTTTTGACCAGCTGGTTATGCTGTGTTTGATGCATCTATGATGTGGTTTGCCCTCCTGGCTACCAGAGCACACTGCTGACTTCTATTGAGCCTGCTGTGATCAGCACCATAGATCCCTTTCTGCAGGCTGCTCTCCAGCCACTCCTCTTCCAATTTGCGCCCAGCATTACTCTGTCCTAGCTGCAGAATCCAGCATTTTGACTTGCTAAATTTCATCCCATTAGTCATTACCCAGTGCTCCAATATATCTAGATCCTCCTGCAAGGGATATTGTCCCTCAAGAGAGTCAGCAGCACCTTCCAGTTTGGTATCATCAGCAAACTTGCTAATAGTGCATTCCATCAAGATCACTGATAAACACATTGAATAGAACTGGTACTAAACTGAGCCCTGAGGAACTCCCTGATGTTCTGTATCATGCTAGTGTGGTACTTTTTTAAGGATTCACCTCTGATATGTAGGCTGTTACAGATGCAGACTCATAGCTGTGAGTGCACACTGAACATGCAACAGCTTGCTTCAAAAGGCTGTCTTTATTGTTATTCAGAAGGATTGCACCAGCATCTCTAAGGGACACTCAGCTGTTGCTTCAACTAAGAAACTTACTTGGAGAAGACAGCATTCAAAGCTCAGACCAGGTATTTGTTATCGCATGTCCATGGAAAAAGGTCTTCCTGACTCAGTCATTAGCGCAATTACATTATGACCTGGAATGCCACAATGTAATAAGTAGCTTTCTGATATAAAGTTAATTTAAAAAATCAAATCTGTATTCCTTCTGGCTCTTATATATATAAACCCATATATAAACTTGCAAAACTCATTTATATGCATAAATTTATATATACACAAACATGTAAATTTACATTACCTTTATACATTCAGTTTCTTTTTTTCATGTAGTGTAGCCCTTAGCTGTCATAGTGGGAAGATGGATACACAGGAATATCCCACAGGTTGTTCAGTGTTATGCCATATACTGTATTACATCACTTTTATGTTCCACCTAAAATACAATTTATAAGAAATATATAAAATAAACTTATAAATTGTATTAGGTTCCACAAAATACAATTTATTAGAAAGGCTTTCAAAGACCCTCGTCCTCTCCATCTCCCTCATTTTGCTGTTTCTGTATCACTGTTTGTATGAAGCATGTGCGGCTGGACACAGCAATCCAGAGGAGGGCGTCCTATGGCTTTGTATGATGACCCGGGCTCCTGGAGTTCAGAGAGCCGTGAGGAGGGGATGGGGAGAACCAGATGCACTGTAGGTCAGCGTAAAATCAGGAGTGGATGCAGAATACAGGTAACAGGAGATGGGAGAACGCTAAGCGAAGACACCCTACGTCCATCAGGGACGAACGGATTCCCTCCTGGGGAAACCTGAGTGCTCACTACATGCCTCAGCTATGGGAGATGGCTGACCAGCTGGAATCTGGGTGCTCCCTATGTCTACCTGCAGCCTGCTCCTATGTCCTAGCTCCCAGACACCACAGACTGCACCCCACAGTCTTTCATTCGCTCGTCCCTTGACTTCTCAGAAAATCATCCCACGGCTCTTCTAAGAGCTTTGGGGAGTTCTTTGCAGCATAAAAAGTCTGGAGTGAGAGGTGAAGATTTCCACCCAAGTCAATTGTCTGAGGTGCTGGGCCAGTCTTGCTGCAAACTCATATTTAATACTGAACCTGAGCCAGTGCCTATCAGAAAGGAGATCCTGTACCTCTTATGGAAAAGGTTGGTGCAAAGTCGGACACCCTGCGGGTCATGCCATCATTAAAAACATCTCTTTAGTGAACAGATACCAAAATGAGCAAGAAGAAGCATCCTAAAATATTACAAAACTTCTGGGACATCAACCAACATAAAAAGCTGATCAGAGAACCTGATTTCCAAAGGAAACACCTGCAAACCCTGCCCCTTCTCAACTATTTATGAGCCTTACTTTACCAATCCTGTGCCTGGGGAAGCCCTGAATAAATCATGAGTGAAGGAAATCCTGCCTCTGAATAAGGGTTCTCTTTTAATCAATACCTTTATAACAAGAAATTGTTCTATTAAGTTTAAGATCTTTCCTACAGTCGAAGAATATTTTTAAAGGGGAAAAGCTAGACATGAAAAATGCTTTGCTAACTGCTGGGAGGAGCATGTTTGCTTAAAATGGAGCAGAAGTATTTCAAATCACTCAGTGATGAAAATAAGAAATATACCAGAGGAAGGATATATTTAAAGAAAATTATAATGTATCTGAATGTCACCCTATTTCAAGTATAAATTATTTACAATGTTATCAACTGCAATATAACTATATTACAAAGAAATAATATTAGAGGTATTTTTAACATTTAAATTCTATTACATTTCAATGGCTTTAGTTGGGATGGATTCTTCCTGAGTGAAAGCTGTGATAGGTTTCATGTCTTCTGCATTCTGCTGCTGTATTAGTGAAGTCAATGGGAGCTTTTTCACTGACTTGAGTAAGAACAGAACTTTACAGCTCTAATCAAAGGGAAGGATCCTAGACCATCTTGATGAAAGGTAAGCATTTTGAATTGCTAAATACAGTTTTCCACAACTTCTGGTTAAATGAATGTCTCAACGCAGTTACCAAAAGAGTAAACAGTATCATACTCTGCTGCCCTGAAAACACACACCTCTAAATTTTCAAGGGTTTTTAAACCTGAATTTCCTGTCTTGATCCATGAACTGTTACTACTGACAGTTAAACAGGTATGACATTTCATTCCTGTGATGTTTCATTCCAGAAGACCTGCATTTCAACATCAGAGATGCTGACGCTGCATCTGCAACAGAGCTTGCAAAGTGCTTCGAGTTCCTTTCACATGAAATACAGCACAGATTTCAGATGATCAAGTTGACTGATGTAACACATGATACACCTGGCATAGTCAGTTACATCTGACCAATGAAAACTCATTCTTCCTACAGTATTCAGTAGGTTCTGCAATTTTTCTCTCAACAGGAGACAAAATGTTAGGTTACAGAACCCTTAAAATTCCCTGCTGGATCTCACAGAATGGGCAAGTCCCACCCCGTGGGGAATGCCACTTTCCAGCAGTCTCCACACATTCCCTGAAAGAGTTCAAATTCTTTACCCCAATTGAACGCGTTTCTTGTCTGGCTTGAATGGCAGCCTGAAAGGAGACACTTGAGAGTTCTTGGTCGCAGACATTCTAATTGATCTCTTGGCTGCAGTATACTGTAATTTGTATGGAAATATGCATTTCTCTGGGTAGGCTGTCCTGCAGTGGACTAAGCATAGTCATGTCACCTAACAAGAGCACTCTATGAACCATAATTTTCTCTGTTCAAATTATATCTCTCAACTTAGGAGGTACATGAAGCACCTTTCCATACACACACACACACAGGAGAGAACCTGTCAAAACATGTAGCTTTGATAACATTGACTCAAAACCTGAACGTTTAACAAGAGCTCTCTATGAAATCAATGGAGAAGAGCCTAAAAATCATGTTTTCCTATGGCTAACATGCTTTCCACGCTATCTGTAAGACAGGATGAACTGTGGCATCAGTGCCAGTGTCACTCATCAGTGACACCTGATGAGATGAGTACATCTCATCAGGTAGTCTGGTAAACTATGAATGCAGAAACAGACTTCTAGGAGGAAGAACTGGCAGCACACAGAGCACTTCCCTTCCTGCTCCCTATGCTGTGGGATCTGGTGCATCCTCAGCTGTGCTATAAGGCAGACCTGTCAAGGCTCATGTACTGCGTCATTTTTTTATATTATGCTCTGTCAGTGCTGGCACTGCACATTTTTATATGGCAGTACCATGGCTTCTCTCACACTTCTGGATCCCACACATCAGATGCAGGTGGTCAGTCTGCTCTGTGATTATCTGACCAGCTGCATCTGATGTGTGGGTCAAGGAGCACAAGAAAGGTCATGGTACTGGCATTGCAGCTGGGGAATGCGCTGTTTAGCAGGAGCCAAGACTGACAGGAGCCCTCCTAGAAGGCATTCTCCCCTCTCAAGGCTATGTGCTGCAGGATTCAGCTCTTTAATGACTGGACATCTGTTTATCACCTAACCTTGCACAGAAATGTGTGCTCCAGCATGTGGAATCTCACATATCCGAAGACCAGAAAGTTAAGAGGTCTGTCTTTTTAGTCTTAGTTTTCTCGTGAAATATATGCAAGAGGAAGAGATAGGATGACAACTCTGAGACATGGCTGATATTTCCTCAAGAAACCTTTTGTTGACCCTACCTCTTCCCTTTTGCTATTATTGGTCTGCTCTTGAAGATACAGAAACAACAACATGAATTCTAATCTTTTTATTTTTCCTCTCCTTGATTTACAAAATATAAAGGCAATAAGGAAGTACTTATGGTGAAGGTGACACCTGTGAACTGATTTATGTTTACTTACGAGTCTCTCTTTGTGGCCATCAAAAATTACATTTCATAAGTACGCACTTGTATGTGCTTAATTGAAATGAAAAAGGCTAGTATTTCTGAGGTTTTATGCCATCCACCCCAAAAAAGCACTGTAAACGTTTTAGCTGCTCTCAGTAGGGAAGGCCAGTGACTGACATATTAAAAGCCTCGAGGCTTCAGTTACAAACTGATTTTCTAGATTCTTCCACACATTTAATTCCTTTCCTCATTGTTAGCCTTTGCAAGCATGTTAAAAAACATTCTGGTTATTCCTAATGTTTCTTTCTCTAGCCTGATTTTTCATCACTTCTAGAACCGTGCCAAGGAAGACCAAGAACTGAGAAATACCTCTATGCAGAGAGCTTCCATACAATCTTGTGTGTCATTCATGCCACACTGATGGACACAGCAGGCGTCCATTGATGCACATGATCCTCTGTAGGATTCCCATAAAACCAGGAATGGCACTGCATAAACACAGGCATAATAAATTAGCACATTTTAACAATTCTCCTCACAAATACAGAGCCCCCAGAACAGAGTAAAATAAGGTTAAGGAAAAAATTACTCAGTCTGTGCCTTTACAACAATCGGGATTTTATGGCTTATCTGACAGAACTCCCTTTGGCAGAATCTCCACTGACCATTATTTGCTTAGAGTACCATATTTGTTGGAACACAGACATCTGTTCTTTAAGGCATTTAATCTTTCACTACAAATGAAACCCACAGTTCTTGCATGTAAAGAGGACTTCTGATCTTAAGGATAGGTCATTCCTGTTATATTGCTTGGCTCTCTATTAGTGCAATTGCATTTATTCTTTATGTACTGAACCCTAAACATCTGCTAGGCTGGAAAATCTTTGTGCACTGTTTTTACTTCATTATATCCAGAGGTGCAAACACAAAAACATGGAAAAAACAATATGCAGTTCACCCTATCTCAAGTAATAAAATGCAAATAAAATTATGATGTTATCTGAAATTTGACTGGATAAATCCAAAGCAGACATTCTGTTTAAAGCTTAAAATACTAACCCATGTTAAAACCTTTTAAATGGAATGTGTATGTTTTGCTATCCTTCATATAAGGCAGTAAGCAGAGACAATAAAAAGAAGAGTCAAATACTTCAAGGATTCAAAATATATTTCAAAGACAGGTAGGGTTATCAATACCTGCCCCCAGTGTGTAAAAAACCAACATGAGCATTCAGAGAAGTCAAGAATTCAGCCCATGCTTAACCTTCTATATCAGTCTATCAGCAATACTGTTCTGCAGAACATAACAACTATCTTCTTTCTCCAAGTATTTTCGTCTCTAGTTACAGCATTTTCAGCTATGGCTGTTGACTGCTATATCTGATGAAAGTGAAATAAAAGTCATTCCCTACAGATATTGTTCACCTTTTCTTTTTTCCTCTGGTCAAATAAATTCAGCATTCACAAGTGAAAACAGCTTTCAAGATTCCACACCAGCTCTCAATCCCTGCTTACCAGTTTCCACCCAACAACTCAAGCATTCCTGTTCCCATAATGCCTTGATTTTATTTGCCACATTACATCCATAATATTCCACTCGCTGCCTTTAGAACAATGCAAACACTTTCACCTGTGCTACCACCAGCCATAAAAAGGGTTTGCTACACTTATTTCACTAACACTAAAGGAACCGAACTCAGTCTTTGAAGTGATTGTACTAGTGGAGTCTTAGGCTGGATCCACCTCCCGCAATGTACCTTCACCAAAACAAAACAGATGGAGCTAGCTTGGTATTTGGCTGTACATAAAGTTGTGAGGAGCTGCTGGGCAAACTCAAGTGGAAAAGGAGAATCTATGGATTATGTAAGGAGGGGCTGGCCGCTTGGGAGGAATATAGGACAGTTGTTAGAGGATGTAGGGAGGCAATTAGGACAGCTAAGGCCTCCTTGGAACTCAATCTTGCTAGTCAGGTTAAAGACAATAGAAAGGGCTTCTTCAAATACATAGCAAATAAAACTAACACAAGAGGCAATATAGGCCCACTGCTGAACGAAGTGGGTACCCTGGAGACAGAGGATATAAAGAAGGCAGAGGTGCTGAATGCCTTCTTTGCCTCTGTCTTTACTCTGCAGACTCTCCCCGAGGGCCCCGGATTTCTATAGCCCCAGAAGGAGTCAGGACAAAGGAGGAGTTTGCTTTGGTAGATGAGGATTGGGTTAGGGATCAGCTATGCAATCTGGACATCTGTAAATCGATGGGTCCGGATGGAATGCACCCACGGGTGCTGAGGGAGCTGGCGGAGGTCATTGCTAGGCCACTCTCCATCATCTTTGGTAAGTCGTGGGAAACGGGCGAGGTGCCTGAGGATTGGCGGATGGCAAAGGTCACACCAGTCTATAAGAAGGGCAAGAAGGAGGACCCGGGTAATTATAGACCGGTCAGCCTTACCTCCATCCCTGGAAAGATGATGGAACAACTTATTCTTGACTCCATCACTAGGCATATCAAGGATGAGGGGGTCATTAAGAACAGCCAACATGGTTTTATGAGGGGGAAGTCATGTATGACCAACCTTATAGCCTTCTATGAGGAAGTGACTAGGTGGAGGGATGATGGTAAAGCGGTAGATGTAGTTTTTCTTGATTTCAGTAAGGCATTTGATACTGTCTCCCACAGCATCCTCATAGATAAGCTAAGGAAGTGTGGGCTTGACGATCAAGTAGTGAGGTGGATCGAGAACTGGTTGAAAGGAAGAAGGCAGAGAGTTGTGGTCAATGGCGCAGAATCTAGCTGGAGGTCTGTGACTAGTGGAGTTCCTCAGGGGTCGGTGCTGGGACCGGTGCTGTTTAATATTTTCATCAATGACCTGGATGAGGGAACTGAGTGCACCCTCAGCAAGTTTGCTGATGACACAAAACTGGGAGGAGTGGCTGACACACCAGAGGACTGTGCTGCCATTCAGCGAGACCTGGACAGGCTGGAGAGTTGGGCGGGGAGAAACTTAATGAAATTTAACAAGGGCAAGTGTAGAGTCTTGCATCTGGGGAAGAACAACCCCATGTACCAGTACAGGTTGGGGGTTGACCTGCTGGAAAGTAGCGAAGGGGAAAGGGACCTGGGGGTCCTGGTGGATAGGAGGATGACCATGAGCCAGCAATGTGCTCTTGCGGCCAAGAAGGCAAATGGCATCTTAGGGTGCATTAGAAAGGGAGTGGTTAGTAGGTCAAGAGAGGTTCTCCTCCCCCTCTACTCAGCCTTGGTGAGGCCGCATCTGGAATATTGCGTCCAGTTCTGGGCCCCTCTGTTCAAGAAGGACAGGGAATTGCTTGAAGGAGTCCAGCGCAGAGCCACAAAGATGATTAAGGGAGTGGAACATCTCCCTTATGAGGAGAGGCTGAGGGAGCTGGGTCTCTTTAGCTTGGAGAAGAGGAGACTGAGGGGTGACCTCATCAATGTTTACAAATATGTAAAGGGTAGGTGTCAGGATGATGGAGCTAGGCTTTTTTCAGTGATATCCAGTGATAGGACAAGGGGCAATGGGTGTAAACTGGAGCATAGGAAGTTCCACGTTAACATCAGGAAGAACTTCTTTACTGTAAGAGTGACAGAGCACTGGAACAGGTTGCCCAGGGGGGTTGTGGAGTCTCCTACACTGGAGATATTCAAGGCCCGCCTGGACAAGTTCCTGTGTGATGTACTGTAGGTTACCCTGCTCTTGCAGGGGGGTTGGACTAGATGATCTTTTGAGGTCCCTTCCAACCCTTGGGATTCTGTGATTCTGTGATAAGAAAGGCTTAGGAAATGTTAATGAGTTCTCCAGAAAAAAACTCCCCTTCTAAAACCATTCACACCAGTTCATGTCTTTCTTAGTTCTACCAATAGTTGATCTTACACATCTACTATAACATCAGTGGAAGAAAGGGATCCACATTTCCGGTCCACCTTTGAGTAATGCATCCACATTCTTCCATTTAGAAGGTAAAATGTGATTGGAAATATCTGGCAGATGAGCCATCTTGTGCAAAAATCAATGCTTTATACATCACATTGGAACTAAAACCAAAGCAATACCCTCATTTCCCAGTCCTCAACAATCTCTCCTCTTTGTCCCCTCTCCCCCTGTATTTCTAGTAGGTTAAGCAGTTCTCCCACACCAGCACAGAGGACAGACATAAGAAAACCTCATTATTACACTGGTCAATAGATTACAATGGCAACAAAAGGGGAAACTCTAACCTTACCTGGCTTCTAGATTTGCAGTCATAAACAGCTTAATTTCAAGGATCAGATTATGATTCTTACTACCTTCCCATCGTAACAAAGGATTCATATCACAGAATCACAGAATCCCAAGGGTTGGAAGGGAACTCAAAAGTCCAACCCCCTATTTATAGGTTTATATTACATTTATATTACATTTCTGCCTTTATTAACTGATAATCTACATTATTTTGGGTGTCCAGGACTTCATTTACTTAGTTTCTCCAAGGGAGAATGAAAATTTAATTCTTGAAAGGTTTCCGATTTTTTCCCTCCTCCAAATTTATTTGTTTTCATTCCGCTATTGAATCATAGAATCATAGAATAGTTAGGGTTGGAAAGGACCTGGAGATCACCTGGTTCCAACCCCCCTGCCATGGGCAGGGACACCTCACACTAAACCATCCCACTCAAGGCTTGTGAAACAAGAGCAAAAAATGGAGGGACAGGGTGCTCTAATGGCCAGAACTAATTAACCCAAGAAAGAGGATATCCATCCCTCCTCCTGGCAGGTTTGCACCTCTATTTTGCTTCAGTGGATCCTTAGCAAAATATAGACATAGACACAGGACAGGGAAACAAAAAAACAAGAATGCAGAGGCTGCTCTTTGTTTTGGGGTTGATCCTAGCTTCCTCTTACACTTTTCAGTTACTCTTTCAAAATAAGGCAAGAAAAGATACACAGCACATGAACAAAATTTATACTTATTATTATTTATACTTATTATTATACTCATTATACTTATTGCCATTTTAAAAGAAGATTCACTCCTATTTTGTTTTTTCAATACTGTAAAGGTTGAACACTCAAATAACCCACTGTGTTTAGGTTTCCCTGAGTGCTTCACAGAGATTTGTTAAAGATATAAAGTAACCTAACAAACAATGAAAGAGCTCGTTTCCCCAACCGTTTCTGTTGGAAGGTACATTGTATACGTTCCTATGCAACAAAAAATTAAGTTTATGTGTAGGTGTTCCATGTTTTTACAAACTCTACACTCCTTAGTTGTTATAAGATTAAAACAATTTTCTCCCTCAGTAAATGCTTCCCCTGAAAACCACTGGAAGCACATAATTCATCTGCCCATTTATAGATTCTATTTTCTTCTAGGCACTGAGAAACTGCTGATTGTGATTGTTGTTTTCCCTTTTAAGAAGCCAATGTTGAACAAGTGACAGATAAGACAATTTAATGTTTCAGTGACCATAGAGATCAATTTTTCATTTATTCTGAAGTTTAAAAGAGGGGGAAAAAAAAGGTAGGCAACCAAGGTACGATTGCAGGGATTTTGTTTAGCAAATTATTCTTCTCTGCCCAGAAAATTTAACAGGCTCTCTCATTAAACCTGCAGGGAGTTTTAAGGTAGCTTTAGTCCTAATATTTCTCACAAAATGCATTCAAATACTTTTCTCCTGAATCATTTTCTTCTCTATGGAATCTATCAGAAAGGTTTGGAGATACAGGACAAGTCTTTAACTGCAAATAATAGAAAAACGAAGAAAGAAAAGAAATGTATTACCACAAGCTGTAGAAGATCTCAATAAAAAGATAAGTGAAAAGGCAACATTGCGCAGTTTCTTTACTGGATACAGAAATGGAAAAACCACAAATAGTTGGGAAAGTGTTTGTATGGAAAAGGTATGGGACTGGCATCACCTAATAGCACTTACCCATTGTCATTTTAGGGTGAGGGACACCTGATTTGCTCTTTCCACCCACTTCATTTCTTCCTGGCTTTTCCCCTTGTAGACCTCTGCCTTCTGTCCCTGCAGGAAACACATGTGCCATCTGATGTGCAGCCCTACTAAGCCAGCTAGCATTATAACATCGTATGTGGGCTGGCAAAGTGTGTGAACTCAGCCCACTCACGATGGGTCCTAGCTACATGATAGCTGCACACTTCATACAGGTTCAAACATAAAGACACTAACCCCTGGTGCAATCTGGTGTTCCACATACAAGCGACCCTTCTGGAAAGAGGTCTTAGGTATCTGACCTGGCTGTCCTCAGGAAGAGTAAGGATGAAGAACATCTAAGTCAGAATCTCCCTCTTTCCATTTCTTCATCTGGAGACTGAACTCAGATGCCAGGACTGTCTATCTGTACCTGATCCTGCTGCCAAATAAGATGGCACTCACAGAAGTTATGCAGTCTTCATGCTATCATCCCACAAAAGTAAAAACTGAAAGATAGTTTATCAACAGTGAATAGTCAACAGTGACACCTAAATCACCATCAGTAATATTCAGTGTTTTCAGCTTCCTGAATACATGAAAGACATAACTTATGTCAAGGGTTTTACAGTGATACCCCAAGCAATCTTACAAAAGTCCTGGAGATACTATGTTGGTTTATATTCCTAAGTCCTATTGCCTTTGCAGCTTTAAACATCAGGGAACCACTGTAAAATACCCCAGAATTTTAGCTTCAGAAATGTAAAAAGAAACCCTACAGATATGTCTGGTCACTTTTTTATTGTTATTTTTTATATATATAACATGAAAGCTACTAAAAATAGCAGAAAATTCCCACCTTGGTACCTTGTAAGGCAAAGGTTTTTTCTGCTTTTGGGCTAAGCCCTGCTCATTTTACTGGTGGGAAGTAGAATTTGAAATCCCAAGGATGGACATCTGTGAGAATAATTTAGAACGTGGGTCTATAGGTAATAGTTTTGTTCAAGTATTCACTATGAGATTTTTCCATGGGCTTAACAGTTATTCTCATGTTTAAAAACATTACAGATCTTACACTGTATGAACGAATGTGTTTCTAGGCAAGTTTTGCAGTATAACATTTACATCATTATCAGTACCCTGTAAATAACATGCTAAATGCTAGAAGCAGATTTTATTGCCTCATATACTACTCTTGACCACTTAATTAACTCCCACAAAAGCTAATTAATTAGACATCACAGTCTCTAATCATTCTGGAATTTGCTCTATTATGTTCAGCTGGAATATCCTCTTTCCTCAACAGACCCCCTAAAGTTTAGATGAACACAATAAAGCACTCCAGGTTTTTCATTTTCATCTTTCCAGATACTCAAGGTCAGGGTGAGAATATTTAGGCTGATTCTACTGCAGATTTTCCCTGTTTGACTCTGTCTTTATTACAATGGATGTTTTTGTGAGCTTGGAAGGCTTCAACCTGTTTCAGTGCTGGGGCTCTAATATTTACACTAACGCTGTCAAAAAATGCTTCTTAAGAAGTCAAGAAGAATTCCAGCAGCTTAACTCAATGTCTGCCTACTGCTGATACATCACAACATGCATGTCACACGCACAGGTATTTTATGAAGCAACTTATCACTTAAACTCAAAAGTTGTACCTTCAAGATTATCAACTGTTTTGTCAACAAGATGCAGCCAGTCTGTAAAGTCAGCCTGTCTCATGCTAGAATGAAAGTCCCAATGAGAAACAAGCAGATAAATTGGTTTGGCTGATCATTAAAACCCATCGAGTATAATCGTTTTAGCTGATCTCGTTTAAGTCATTCCGTGAAGCTGCCAAGAGAGTTCAGGGACAGGTCGATCTTCTATTCGCATCATACAAGGATCAGGCAGATAAAATCCGATCAGTTACCTGAGCATTCTTGCATTTATATGTAATTATTCCCTGTTGTTCTAAAGCTTCCATCTGGAGGAAAGAAATCTGTTCTGCTCCTGACCTTTTCAGGCCTCGTGTCACTGTATTTAGCTGTAACAGATGGATTCTACCAATCTGATATGAAGATAGAAATAAAAGACTGAAACCACGAGAAGAGTGGAAAAATACAGAATCGTTAAAGCCTTGAATCATTGCTAACAGCAGGTCAGTGAGTGAATCTTCACTGGATTCATGGGTCGTTGATCACGCCTCATGGTTTGTTCCTGCCCTAAACTGCAAAAGAATTCAAAGACTCTATTAAAGAGGTGACTGGCACTACCTTCCTCTAATACACGCATCGGTGAGAGCAGGAAGAACTGCTAACACACACTGTACCTCCAAGGTCATGACTATTCCTAACAGACAGCTATAGTCTACAATCAGTACCACCCCTGAGCAACACTCTGACCTACCTCGGATGAGCAAGAGCAACTGCTGTGAGTGGTGTAGATTTCTGCAGAAGAGCAGAATTCTTCTTATCTGTGCATATTTTTAATTCCTGTTGTTGGTCAGACCAGGTAAATCTACCATAACTTTCTTGCAGATTCATATACAAAACGCTTCAATAAAGGGGTTTATTCTTCATTTTAAAAAAGGAAAAATTACAACAATCAACAAGGAATTAAGAACTCAGAAGAATAATACACACATGAACTAGCCAGTCACAAAGAAAGGAAGCAACAGGAATATTCAGCTTGGGCATGTATTTTATGCTTAAGGAGTAAACTGGTGAAGAAACATTTCTAAATCTTATAAATGGAGAGCAATTGAGAGAAAACCTGATTCTCTGTCCTTGGTTCAATTCACTTTGTCAACTTTATGAAGATAGACTGCAAGGCAGGATGCCTGGATTGATGTAAGCTGCTGTGTAACAGAGCCGTACGCAGTTTAGAGTAAGCTGCAGCAGCATGAATTTCTGGGCATATTCCCAGAACTGTACAGAGCACAGGGAAATCGCCTGTAAAACAGTCTTGTCCCCTCCACATACCCATCTTAAGATTCCTGAATTACACATTTTAGGCTATTTGATGTGCTGCAATCTGTGGATATAATAAAACAGGGAGACAAAGACAGATTTCTGCCTAAAAAAAAAACCCAGCCTTACCTTCACGGTGCTCTGCATTTTATAACTTTCCATCATTTGAAACTTCTCAGCACAGTGTCACCTTTGCAGAATGGCACTTTAAGAGGTTAAAAACGTATGTTTGGTGTGTACATTTCTTCAATAACTGACATGTATGTTACAATGTGAACAGAAAACCAAATTTTTCAGCATGCAACAGAAACCAAATCACCTTCTCTTTCCAACACATGCATTCCCGAAACCTGCTGAGGATCTGCGTATTTTATGACTGTGGACAGCAAATCAAACTACATATGAAGACAGAGGACAGAATGCAGGAAATTATGATCTGGGATAACCAAATGGGTAATTGGCATTTTTGGTATTACGAAAATCATAACGCTCCCATTGGACCCATCTGGCAAAAAGTCTGTGCTACTGTCACTGTCACCAACTTCCCAAAACCAGTCAACATTACTAAAAGAAGGCTAAAATCCTTTTAGACCGTGGGACAGTAGTAATAAAGGCACAGCAAGCATTCTGCTTCATGCTCTTTGACTAGCAATGAAATAGCTCGACATAAGACAAGGAAAACTACTTTTGCAAAAAAAATCCTATCAATCAAAAGAAAGAAATATCCCCCCTGGAAATTACCTTGTGGGCTTGCACCGAGCCAGCAACTGTCCTGCATGCCAAGCTCTTTTTAAGATGAAAAAATAAGATGCACACTACAGAGCCAGAAAGTAGATCAGGCAGGATATTGACTGATGTGATTCATTATGTTTTCTAGTTTCATTTTCTCCTGAAAGAAATGCCTGTCTCGACATTACCTTCCTATTTCAATATTAACCTCTTTTGAAAGACAGTAATATTGTCTTAATAAACTACATAACATAACTCTTAGGGCTTCCTATTGGGAACATCTGGCTGCTATAATAGTTGTCCTCATTGAAAAATAACTTTTATTAAAATACTAGAATAGAATGAAACTTCTGTTGTCCTTGCTTTCATAAAGTACAACTGCGCCTCAGCTGAAAGTTCAGATTTTATAGTTCCAATTCTGATGAATACAGCAGAAGAGGGTTTGTTTGCTCCAGAGATGAATTTGAGTTGTTTTTTGGATCAGAGATAAGGGCAAACTAATAAAATAATATTAATTTTTTAAGTGCTTGACATCATTAATAAGAAAGGATGCAACTGTTTCCTGTTACAGTCTTCCTGTTTAAAAAGCCTGTAACACACCCTATCATTAAATTATGGCTACAGCTATCAAATGATATAATCTCCTTTATTGTTTCCTGTCCTTAATATTATTGAGCGTTATTCACTAGTTGTCTATTATTATCCAACTGATACCAGTGATTGCATTCCATAGAGGCCAAAGCAATTTCTGCATGTAGTGACTTTTATGTACATAGGGAACAGTTAAATACATCGCTTAAACTGAGAAGTCCAAAATCTAGTTGAGATCTGAAACACAGAACATTGTCTGAAAACTAGATTAATCTTAAAGAAATCTAGTAAATTATTTCAAGCTTGATCAGTCTAATGCTTTCTGCCATTTCTTGGTAAAACATTTTGAAATCCAGAGTTATTTATGTAATGGTCAGCAAGGGTTTATGTTTTAAGGGCTATTCTCTCAGTTAACATAAACTAGCGTAAATCTGCTGAAGTCCAAGTGCTATTGATAAATTAAGTGAAGATATCCATTTTAAAAAGCCAATTCCCCCAATATGCTGATGATCTGATTTTACAGTCACCACCTGTCAAAACGCCTAAACCTGGCCACCAATCAAAAGCATGTGGCCACATACAAAAATTGTCAGTGTGCTACTAAGAAACAGGTGAGGACAAAAGAAAACTTCATTTATTCTGGTTTTCTTGTGGTTTTAAGAAAATAGCTTTACTACAGTAGGGATGAAATAAAATTTTAAACATGTTCTAAGCCTTTTTTTGTGATTGTGGAAGCATTTTGTGTTTTTTGAGGGTTAGTTGGCATGTTTTGATTGAGATATTTAATGTATATTAATAATATGGAACAGGTTTGCAACACAGAAGTAGAAAAGATTTTATTTATGGAAGGCTCTGCACTTATTCCTTCTCCTTTTCAGATCTGGACTGCTCAGTGCCTGGTTTCTGGAACCAATACTATTTCTGCACCACTGCCTAAGGTTTATTTGGGGAGGGAGGGGGGAAGGACTGCTAATGATCTCCCAGAGATAAACTAAATTGCTGATTTAGTCAAGCTCATTCTTGACCTTGACACAAGATAGGACAGGCAAAGGGAAGAGCTCAAAATAGAGCAAGTGAAAGAAAGGAAGATCAAACGAATGCTCAGGTCTGGCCAAGAACCCCCCTACATTCAGCTAACACCTGGCTGAGTTAGAAAACATGACCAGCCCAACCTTCCTGTTGGAGCCGATTGAAGCTGTCAGCTCCCGGCTTGTCACCCACTGCATCAGGAGACCCCTGGGCTGCCACAAGAGCCCTAATTAGGCAGAAATGGCACTTGGGCAACTGACCCGCCAGGACCTTTGGCAAAGCATTTAACATCATTAGTTAACATTTTTATTAAAAAAAGTGTGAATGTAAATGAACAGCCAATGCATTTCAATAGGGCCTGTCGGTGGCATCGCCCCCCCACCCTCCCAACCACACACACACTTTTTTGCATGAATAGTTCACTTGTTTTCTCTAAAGGGGGATGGGGATGTAGAGAATGTTTTTCCAAGGGAACTAGACACGTTCAAAGCAGAAGGAAGGTCTAAAACAATCACACACAAACTCTTGCCTTTTGGGGAGGGTGTTGGGGAGTGAACATACAACTAAATGCCATCTTACCTTCACCATGCCTAAGGGGACATCTGAAAAGGAAACTTTGCAGAAACAACACTGGAACAGAGCTATACAATCACATATTCACCTGATTGTTCCAAGTGTATTCATTGTTTTTGTGTTCTTTTCTGCTACATCCAAGAACAGATAACTAATCCAGTAAGGCTGCAACCCTTTGCAGAGCTATCAAATGGTACAGCAATGTAAAAGGACGGACATCTAAGAATACTCTGTCCTCTTCTTCCCGTATAATTTCTTTAATCTTTGCACAATACCTTTGACAGAAGATTATAAAAAAATACCACTCAGGCATGTTACTGACCTACCTCAAATAACTCTCCACTGGCAGGAATTTATGCGTGGAAAGGTATTCATTCATACAGAAGAGAATGCAGCCTTGAGACACTTTATTAGTACTCAATTTTTCTGCAGGTACTTTAACTGAGGAGTTTCTGTAATTTATCAATATTTGACCAAAAGCCTGGCACAGGACACAAGAGACACAAGAAAACATAATAATTACAAACATACTTTTCAATAAAGAACTGGACAGGACTTGGAAGGGTGTCCAGTCCTCAGGCATTTTATGTCCACTTCCCATGAACATGTCCCAGTCCATGCTCCTTTTATTTCCTTTGAACCCATTAGCTCCTTCTTCCTCCAATGGAAGCCAGAACATACAGCACTGGGGCTGTCTCCTGGATAAAGGCTATTTTACCTTAGGTTCTGGAATTTGCTCTCTCAATCTCTAACAGATGTATGTTGCCAACAATACTTGTTCCACCAAAGAAAATACTATTCCTTTGCTAGGAAATCATTCTATTACATTGTAGCTGCACAGACTATCACTTATGCTTTCTAAAATATAGCACAAAAGTACAGATTAAAAGAGATCTTCCACATAAGGTATTTGGGATGAAGGCAATGAAGATGTCAGTTCAAAACCCAACTCATCAGACTTGCTCTACAGCCAATGGAAGGTTATCCTATTTCTCAGATCCATGTGTTATAAACTGAAATAACAGTATTGTCATTTTCTCATACACTGGAATACCCAGAGGTTCTGGTCCCTGACTGTTTCCAAGCCACCTAAACGCTGTACCAGGAAAGCGAAAGACCAAAACAAAACAAAAAACAACCCCCAACTTGGCTCTGCACCTTTTCCCTGAGTGGTTCAGTTTGTTAAATAAGCCAATCTTCCCTTTCAACCCTGACCTCAGCACAAAGGGAGAAGCACTACACTTCCATATATCACCTGAGAGGGAAAAACAGAAGACCAAACCTTCAGACTATATCAGATGCCTCACAAATCTCCTGTTCTATGACTGAGACGCAGCAAAGTTTGTGTCCAAAATGTCTGAATAAGGCCACACCAGGACATAACTCTACCCCACAGTGCAGCCGCAACCAGTGTTAACCTCTTTAGCTTCTTTGCAGGAAACTTGTCTTTGTGCTATGCCTGGTATAAAAAGGTCTGACTGAGACTCCAAGACCTCTGCACTAATAATATGCATACACAATAAGAAGATTTGCACATGCAGAAGGAACAAAAAGAATGTTACACATGTACATGGTACACATGAATATGTTCACACACAAAAGGACTGCATGTTCACAGGACGGGTAACACCTTCTCCTTTGCAAATGCTTTGGGATCTAGGGATGATGTCATGAAAGTTCTTACTCTGCATGTGTATGTATACACAAGCAAGTGCTTTTACTGTCTTTTTAAACAAGTATGTGTAGCCTTTGAGGACACTGTAGAAACAATAAAAAATATGGGTTTCTAAATACTGATTTTGGCAGTATTCAAATCATTTTTACCAGTGAATTAACAAAACCAAAATGCACATCTTTATTTCTAGACCAGGAATACAAGAAGATAAATATTCTTTAAATATATTTGCTGACAATATTCATACGGTGATTTGCCTGTCCCAATGAAGCAGTGGTTTAGAGGTCATTAGTTTAAAAGCAGTACCAGCAGAAAGAATAAATGCTCTTTAGGAACTGGCCAAAAAGCTGAATCATTCAAGGCTCAGAAAGTTAGTAACAGCAAGGTGTCTGCATCTGACCCCTTTTCCCCATCACATGACTATTTTCCAGTCTAGTTCTTCAGTATGGCTTCTCCTCTCCTGCTGGGAACTAGAGGGGTGGGTGAAGGGAGAGAGAGGTGACAGCTTATTGAAAAGCTTGTGCTCCCTGCCTGGCTTTGGCACATTTTCTGCAGGTGCCTCGCACTATAGCCACAATAGGCTCTGGAAGAGAGGATTCAGACCTGTCAACAGCTACAGGAGGCAACTCCACAGCTTTGTCTTACAGGCTACAACTTCATTGTCTGCTGCTCTGAACCCTGCAGCACAGGCACCCGTTAATGAGATGAGCCCCTTTTTCCTCTAGCTGTTCCTCCCTCTGTTTCTCTTGCCTTTTTGTAATGATTTAACTTGATCGTATTGGCTCCTTTCTAGTGGGGATTGCTTCAACGATCAGATAGATAATTGCCTGCAGAATACTGCTCAGCAACAACTATTACTTCCTTTGCTGAAAATGTCAGAGCAATTGAAAGCTCTTAGCGAAGTTCAAGAACAAGACAAAAACGAAGCACCTCCTATATATGGATGTACCTGTGTATCTATGCATATAGAATGGCCAGCTCTTCTGGAAAACCTGGCTTTCTAAGCACCACTTCCAGCATATTTTATATTTTCTTAACTTTTTTAAGAAGCTAAACATCATACACACCCCAATTCACACAAAGAAGTATTTATCTCATTTACTTTGGATTTGTATGTCATTTACTTCAGCTTTGGAAGACAATATTGCATAACTGCTTGATTTGCACTTTCCCCACTTCCCATTCCATTTCTTAGAAACTAAAGTAATGCAATTTATTTTAATGTTTAAATATTGTCTGCATACATGAGATGCTGAGGGAAAGCCTGGAATGGCTTGAAGAAATGGGTGGAGTTATTGAATAATGCTGTGGCTTAATGCTCTTCTGATTTAGTCACTTGCTAGCAACAGTGACTTGTCAAACATTCAAAAAAGGCCATGTTTCTTGTTGCTCTGCTCTGTAGCTTCATGAAGTGAGACCTGATAGGAAAATGCTATACCAAGAAAAGGTCATGTAAAGATCACACTCTGAACCTCAATATAATTACATAATTATATAATATAACAGAAATAGTTTGTGCCAGTATTTAATTAATTTCTTCATTGGAAACATATGAACTTCGACCAAACACGTGATGTCACGCATTGATGACCAATTCAAGAGCGCACCCAAGGACATGATGCTTTTTACCACTAAGATATGTAGGCTCTAGAGATTGTGTATGAAATCAAGATCTCCATTTATTTGACTTATAGTACAAATAAGCAAGAAAAAGCCTGCACTTGTAAAAATGTACTCAGAATAAAAGCAGAAAAACTGCACAAAACCTCATCCCTTTATCATTTTCCAAATAACATTTTTGCTATACGACATATGCACTATCACCAGTAACACACCATCATAAAGTCATATCCATTAAATCTTTGTACCACAAATTCCATAAGGAATAAATAGCTTTTTGAAGCTTCTTATAGCTTTGCAACAAGGATGGAGAGCTGAAGCAGCAAATGGATCCCTACATACGTTGAGTTAGTGAGGAAGCACCAGAGGGAAATCACTAATTCTTTGGGAAGGAACTCCAACATGGCCAACTACATGATGGTTGTTTTATTACAAGCCCCCAAATCAGTGTGCCTGGTATCTGAAGAGATCCAGGTTCCAATCTGGCAATGTAACTGAACCAGACTTACACTAGTTTAACTACATGTAGAAAACCAGATGTACAACTTGTTCATACATAGAAAATTTCAGAAACTGAACTACTATTTTAAAACTAATTTCATGGCTACATTTTGTTATAGAGAGCTACATGCAGTAGGGCTTGCCCCCCTGACCATGTGAATGAATTATAGTATAGGTATCCAGTTCAACTAAGCAGCCATTTCTAAAGTCCAACCTATAACTTGTTCAGAAGTACTTTAAAGCTTTTGCAGGAGGAAGTAAAAGAATTCAGCAGATGCATGAAATATTGTTTCCTCTTACTCTTTTCACAACTATAGTTTGAAAACTTGATAGCTGCAATAGGATCAATTCAAAGAGTCCCACAACTTGTTTGTCAAAAATAAAGTGGAAATCCTATCTAAAGCTTCAACATCAAGAACTGTGACACAGGAAGCTGAGAATAACTGAGCTGTCTTTGTGTCTGAAGCACAGGCTAGCAGCCTGACTCTGGAGCCCTTGACACAAACTCACGCTTCTAGAGAAAAGCTGGAAGTGGTAATTGCTACTGATGCTTGTCCTGAAAAAACATGGCCTTTTAATGAACTCCCGTTACAGGGCAGCCTAGTGCTGTAGCTTCACAAACACTTCATGGCTGTCCTGAAAAAGTGACCATTTATAAGTAGAAACACAAAAGAAAAGCTCTACTATCTTCTGACAAGTAGCCAGGGAATTTATGATGCTCTTTTTCTTGCGTGTTATAGTCAATGCTCACAGAATATGGACAGAATTAAAAGGCTAAATTGCTAATTGAGAGCTATACTGTTTATTAGGATATTTTGCTGTAAGCAGGCAACAACTCCTCTCAAATTAGAGCCTAAAATATTTCAACTTGGAGATTAGATGCACAGAAAACCCCAATGCAGCACTTGGTGTACACAGGAGGTCAAGAGTAAATGATCCGATAGCCCTTTGTGGATTTAAGCTTGTAAGTGCTAGGATACAATTTAACTTTGAAATAAAGCAATAACGAGCACTTCTCAAAATTATTTCATTGTGTTACTTACTCAGACACAGCTTGCACTGCCAGAATGCTCTAGGTTGTGTGTGATGGGCTGCTTCCCTCCCCGTGAATGGAGGAGGAAACAGAGAATTCATAAACTTGCACAGTCAAAAAATGTGAAGGTTTTACACTCTGACAAACACACTTACATACATTTTGGTTCTTTCCATCAGGTCCTCCTGTTGTGTTGCTCTCATTAGCTGTTTGTAAGAAATAGAAACTAGAAAGTAGCTGTCCTCTATCATAGTTAAAGGTACATTCCTATGCAGTAAGTAGGTAATATTTTCAGTGGGTAACATGCATGGTTTTTAATAAATGTACAAAACCTGACAGAATTTAAGAGTCTGACACTGAATTCTATTCTTAGGCACAATTCCAGTTACTCTCCATCAAGCCGTAATATTACTTACAGTAATATAATTAAACATGTCATATCAATACACCACAACCAAACACCACAACCAAACACAGCTATGCAAGTCCATCAGTGCAATTAATGCCAGAAAGGAACGAACTTGCTGGAGTGAGTCCTTGATACAGTAGAAGGATGATTAAGGAACTGCAGTGTCTTTCCTAATAGGAGAAGCGGAGACAGCTGAAACTCTTCAGCCCAGAGAGAAGGCTCAGGGAGCAATCATCAATACGTATAAATACCTGATGGGAGGGAAGGAAGAGGAGGGAGCTAAGACTTTTCAGTAGTGCTCACTGGCAAAATAAAGGGCAATGGGCATGAATTAAAAAATAACACATTCAGTATATGACAACAATATCATTTTTGCTGTGAGTGTGGTCAAACACTGGACAGGTGGCCCAGAGAGGTTATAGAATCTCCCTCTGGGTAGACACTCAAAATCTGGCTGGACGTGGTCCTGGGCAAGATGCTCCATCTGATCCTGCCTGAGCAGGGCAGATGAAGTAGTGCATCTCAGAAGGCCCCTTCCCATCTAAATGATTGTGATTCCATAATTTATATAGTAGTATAGCTTCAAGAAATTAAGACAAAGGTTTGTTAAAGTTCATTGGAGAGCTGTACCCTTGTGCTCTAGGAATACGAAATACTGGGCTAATATTAAACTGAATTGCTTTCTAAACATCATCATGTTCATTACATTACTTGCTTGTTACGGTTCTTGATCATTCTGTAGAACCAAAACTAGCTACCAAAACCAAGTCACATTCAGAAGTAGAGTATTTGTACTTCTGTCCATATGCATTTGATTCTCGAAACATGCTTACCAATGTTTGAAGAAATAAATAAAGGGAGGTTTTGTATTAGAAACAGTCACTATGTCTGTATCAACCACTGTTTAATTTTAGAAAAGAGAGATGTTTGAAGTATGAACTAATTCCTTCTTTGCAAATGGGCCACCATTTCTCCAATAATCATAACTTCTCCAAAACACCACAAACACACCAGACTGACCCCATCTTCACACAACTCAATTTTCAAGCAATTCTGGAAGAAATGTTATGGATTTACAAGTCTCATTGACTTTCAATGGAAGCCAAAGGTGTTCAAGCTCCCTCAAAATCTGCTGCTTTGAGACAAGCCACACAAATAGCTTTTAATCAAATTCTATCAGTACACAGAGTTCATAAAAACAGTATTTAGTGGATGACTGCACCCCCACGCAGTAATGCCAGTCAATAAAACCTTTTCTACAAAATAAGGGATATGCCACAGCACCGGCTGGATGTTATTGAAACACGTATCTTACACAAAACTGTAAATATTATGTATTCTTCAGAAGTCAGACTCTGACAAACTTCTCAGTTTATAATCACATTTAGCTTGAAATCTGTGCATATTTTTTACGAATACGCAGCAGCAATATTTATTATTTTTTTCTGAGTATCGAACTGAAGAAAACTATTAAAGATAAATGGAAATAGGGGAAAACAGAGAATTTTATCTCTGCAATTCACACAGTATTTTCCTAGTCTCAGGGGAACGATCTTGTTTATAGCAAAAAATAGGATCGAAATGGTTATAAATGAAATATGACTCATACGAAACCTGAAAATTTTGACGTATTGTGCAAAAAATACCAGCAAGAGGAGGCAAGATTTTTTCTTTTAATAATAACATATTTTTTGAATTAAGAAAGTGTAAATCAGTGCAATGGAAAAAAATAAGTCAGTTATAAAATCATATGATCTTACGGGCTTATCCTGAAATGATAGTCAAGCTTTTGCTCCAGATGGTGCAATAGTGTTTGTGACATCCACTTTGAACGGCAATCTAGTTATGTGTCAAGCAGGAGAGACCATTATTCACAGCATCAGTGCTGGGGGAAGAAGGTTAAAAGTTCAAGACATGCCCCAAGTGATTAAGGTTGTAAAAATCAGGAGATATACCATGGGGAAAAAAAAAATGCCATTCTGCCTTTTCTTCCATGCTCAGTTTGTCCCAAAAAAATGTGTTTAAGTTAAAAAAAAAAAAGAATTAATCACAGGATGCAGCAAAGCTCCAGTTCTCAGTAGTAATATAAAAATTACCTTTGTATTTGAACTCCTTAAATCCCCCTGCTACCAGCTTTTCTTTTCCTGGAAAGAGAGAGGCTTCTCTTAAAACCTGTCAGCAAGTTACAGGACTTAAGAACTCAATTAGCTATTTCTCGCTCGCAATATTCACTTCAGCTGCTACATGCATGCAAGTAACTCTGATTTCCAACTTCATTTTTCATGTAGCCCACAGATGACCAGTCCATCTGCCCTGTGAGGTTTCACTTCACAGTCATGTAAAACCTGCTAACCAGTAAAAAATAACCTAGAGATCACTTCCACCACCCCAAACTTTCTGTATTTGGAACTGCAAGTGCTGCTTCTCAAATATTTGAGCAAATTCAGGGGGATTTCTAAGCCAATAGAAAAGGAAAAAAAGAAGACATAAAGCCTGAAGGGTGGAGCTAAAAAAAATCAGATTTAAAAAAATCTTCTGCAAAATTCTTTATTGTGAGAGTAATAAATGGAAAGATTTACTAAAACAAACCAAAAAAACCCAAGAAAAAATCAAAAAGTTGTTTTAGTGCTCTGATAAGATTTGATAATTTAAGAAGATATCAAATCATTCTTCTCAGAAAGGTCTCTCACATCAACAAAGCAGAAAAGTAGAAAAGAGTAATGCCCTTCTAACCAATACATTATTTTTTCTGTTTGCTGTTCGAACTGCAGGTTCAAACTAGAACATCAAGAAAACCATTCTGACCATTAAAAATAAGAGCTGATGAACAGGAATAAATTTTGCTGATTTCTGTAAAAGTAAGATTTTCCTTTAGTAGTAATTACTCAGCCTCAGAACTAGAAAACTCAAGTACATGTTCCTGGTTTTCTAACTCTCTGCTCATCTCGGAGTTTGGTTGCTGGTTGGTATAAATGGCAAATGTATTACGGCCATGTTGCCAGATCATCTCCGAAATCATATAAATACCTCATCTGAATTAACTGATGTGCGTGCACACATTTTTGTTTTCATGTCATAGAAAATATTTAACATAGATTTCTCAGAGCCTGGTAAGTTTCAGACTCTGTATAGATTTGTAAGTGCATTCCCATTTCAGAGAATGATATTGACAATATACTCACAAAATATACTGACAAATATCCCTCTAATCCATGATGTCAGGGGCCCTGAACTAGGTAGGTTTCAATAATGCCTTAAAGATCATCACAGTTACTTCAAAATGCATGCATAAGGAAATCCTGTAGTAAACTCCTGATACCTGAGACTAAACCCAGCATGCATCCATAACCTGTGCATTACACTGCACAAATCTACAAACTGAGAAGACAGTTGTATCACAGAAATTTGAGAACAATCTTCCATAAACTCAAAAATCAGCTGAAAACCTTTGTCTTTAAATACAAATAAATATGTTCCAAATCACCTTCAGAGTCAGAATGATAAATCAAAGCCTATCAGCTCTCACACTTGAGTTCAGCAGGCTCCTTTGGAGGAGGCTGGGCTTACCCTTGCACAGCAGGAGTCGAACAGACCTACAGAAAGAATCCTAAACTTTAGAAAGAAATTAGTACTAAAACCCACTCAGCTTGAAGCAACTATTGGAGTGTAGCACAATTACTCAAGACAAATGAACTCTTATATAAGTACTCTGGAAATTAAAATAATAATGCTAGAGGAATTATTAGAAATTTATATGTATACCTATATATTGATCAAGGTTTTGTAAGTTTTTTATCTTGACTCAAAGTCCAATCTAAATGTTATGTTCAGTTGTGTCCTAGGACCAAAGCTTTTGCTTACTGTTGTACACAAAGTTCTATTTAGTTTTGTTACTGGAGTTTATCCTTCATAGAATACAGAATATTAAGAATGAAAAGAAACACAGAAGCATTTTAGGTGCAAAAACGGGAAAAAAAAAAGAAGCCCCTTTTATTTAAGAAATTAAAATTACTCAAAACCAGTAAGATAGTTGTACAAGACTGTATCACCAAGCTAAAATAGCAATCCTGATTTTATTGGAAATGTCATGCAGGTTTTATGTACTTAGATATGGCTTCTTGAAGCCCCTGTCAGTGGAATGAACACACATTACTCTCCTGTGGAATCCCACAAGAACACAGGTGGCAATGAGACCATGATCTTAATTGATTTAAGGGTCAAGTTTATATCTTTAAAACAACATTTAGAACACCAGAAAGCAAATCCTTTATGTGATGCTCAAGCACGCCATGTTATACTTGCTTTTAGAGCGCCCCAGACTAACATCACATATAAATACTCAAGTGAGATGCAAAGCATCTTGCAAAAAAAGGAAGGTACATAATACAATTTCATAAATTAGGAATAGTTTATCATAATTTATTTCCTGGCATGAGTTATAATAAAGGCAAGAGGTGATATGTACAGCTATTTGCAAAAGAAACACAAGACTCATTTCTTTATCCACCCAAAATACTATATGATCTAAAAGATTCTGAGAGAAAATCTATTGAAAAGACATCAAAATACAGTGTCACAGGATACCCCTAGAAAAGTGATGATTGCCAGCTTATACATCTGGGTTTGTATGTTTTAAATGCACATGCTGATATAAGTAAAGCATCTTTAGTATTTAAAAACAAGAACTACTGTAGGGCATCATATTTACATGATCACTTCTCAAAAGCCAGAGCCACACTAGTCACAGGCTTTTCCTCCCTGGGCTTTTTTTCCCTGGGGCTTGCAACACATACCTTGATTAGAGAATTTTTAAATTACACTTTAGCCTGTTAACACCACAGGGCCAATAAAACTAACAGAAATAGAACTAAATTCTTTTCATTCAACACAACTGTTAACTAAACACCAATTAATTACACCCACACAAGCCTAATGAAGATAATGGGGTTGCAGAGAGTTCACCGATGGTATGAAGTGGCTTGCAGCATCCTAACCTTAATCAGTTAACTACTGCATAATAGGTAGGATCACAGGATAAGCCATCCTCTTTCTACATGCTTACAATTACTATTACTGTTAATGGAAATGACATGGCCATACAGATAATTCACATAACATCCACTTGATCATGTACCAAAAGTGATAAATACTTGAGGGGAATCTTTACTGTTATTTCAAATGGTTTATTAAAAAATAGAGTGCAAGGCTATTAAATAAACCGAGTATCAATCTGCTTCAGCTCACTGCTGTCCTAAAGGCAAAGCTGATGAGGGTTTTTTTTTCCCAGATGGTTAATCAATACCGTCTGGAAAGAAGCTGTTTCTCTATGATGCATTTTATTTAGAGCCCTTTAAAAGGCAGAAGGTGGGAAACTGATCTAGAGGCACTTGAAATGTATCAGAAGGCACAGCTCTTGCATCAGGTTGTATTATCTAGCATACTGAGGATGCTCTCAGAGCACGACAGCAGTTACCTCCACAAGTCTGTTCTTCCAGGAATACTTAATTAAACTGGAGCTCTCCTGGCCAAGCACACAGCCATGATACAGATCTGGAACTAGTCCACAGTAAGGTACCCAAAGGAGCAGCTGCCCATCGTTCTAACGTGGTCTGAAGGAGGGAAACCTAATGAGGTATTTGCTGCCTGCTCTCCTCAAGGAACAGGCAGTGTCAGTTTAGAAACTTACTCTGAGGAAACAGCTCGAAAGAAAAGAGGGTTTAACTCTCTGGAGAGGTACCATATTATTTCTGAAGGATGTGAAAGGAAAAGAAAACGATTCAGTAGGGATTTTTCTTCATTATCACCCCACCCAGAGAAGCGAATGCACAATGAGCAAAGGTCTACACATATTGATTTAGAGCTGAGGAAGTGTGCAGCTAACAGCTTTTTAAGTATCTCCATTTTCAGTTACTTCAACAAAATTACCAATGAACAGTGTAACAAAGTGAAAGTTTTTTCGTAGGAAATTGCAGACTAAAAATGATCATTTAGGTTGTGAAACGTTTCTTTTCATTGAAAGTAAAGGGCTTTTAAACACAGGAGTTACCGGGGCACTTTGCGGCGTTCTCCTCACTAGACATTTCACAAACCATAATCTGTCTCTCTTTCAGGATGATAATTTCACACCATTTTGTTGCTCGGAGACTTTTAAAACTGAAGAGTACCTGCTCCCGGCATTCTGATTTGGGTCCCCGCAGCCAGCCTGAGGGAAGCGCCGACACGCGCGGTGCTAAGGAAACCAACCCACCCCACCGCCCGGCTCTACAGCACCCAACCCAGCAGCACAGCACGGGCAGGGGGTTCCTCAGCGGCTCCGCGGCAGCAAACCCCCGTTTACCGACGGACACCCCCTCATCAGCACCGTGCGGGGACACCGCTACCTCCCGATGGGATGGGGGTACCGGCGCGCCGCTCTCGCGAGAGCTGGGGCAGCCGTCGCCTAGCAGCCAGCCCGGCCTGCACCGCCACAGCCGCGCCATGGAGGCCGAGGAGCAGCAGCGGCTGCGGGCCTTGCGGATGGAGGCGGCGGAGTACTACCGGAGCCACGGGGTGCCGCAGCGGGTGGAGGATGCGCTCAACACCCTCTTCCCTCAGCGCCCCGGGGATCTCTACGGGCAGCTGGTAGAGCGGGGAGGGGAAGCAGCGCGCAGCCTTGATGGAAGCCCCGCAGAGCCGCCCCCCGCGCCGGGCTGGGGGGCTGCAGGGCCCGGGGGTCGCTTTCCTCGGCGGGCAGGATGGTCAAGTTCCTTCCTGTACTCGCTACAGCGGCGAGGAGTGGAGGGGAGGCCCCCCCGATGCCCGCCGTACCGAGCCTCCCCGCGGCTCCCCCCCAGTGCCCGGCGAGGTGCCGGGCTCTGTACTTGCCCTTGGGCAAAAGGCGTGCTGCCTGCTCCTTGGGTTTGGTCACCCAACATGTTGATGAGAGGTGTTCAACGTCTCCGACTCCTAGAATCACAGAATGGTTTGAGTTAGAGGGACCTTGAAGCGCATCCAGTTACAACCCCCCTGCCACGGGCAGGGACACCTTCCACTGGAGCAGGTTGTTCAAAGCCGTGTCTAACCTTGGATGGGCTTTGACTCATGCAAGGTTTGCGGTGTTTTTACCTTTGTGACCGGTGGCACTTTGAGACTGGGCCAAATACATTTCCACAGCAGTTGGGCTTTTGTCCTGAGCTGGTTTTGTGTGTTAACCTAAAACCGAAGTAAGGTCCCTTCCAACCTAAACTATTCTATGACTCTGTGTAGGCTTAGGAGGGCACAGATGGATGTCCCTAACAAAAGTGCTGCTCAGTGTGGTGGTGTCTGGGGCCAGTGGCAACAGGACCCTGGGTGCTGTTCGTGCTGCAGCTGCTCCTGAAAAGTGAATGGGCCTCAGTGGAAGTGTCAAGAGTCAGACCAATTTTATTGTGCCCAGTTGGCAAAATACTGTAGACAGAAATTCTAATGAAACCTCTGTTAGTGGTGATACTGGAATTGCCATCGCTGCAATAGTGAGGAACTCCTGAAAAAAGAATAAGTTCTTGTATGTTCTCTGATGTGAAGGTGGCTGTGGAAGTGAAATACTTCATTGCATCTTCCACCATTTCCCATCTCCAAGAGTTTTGCTATCACTAGTGGAGGGGACTAGAACTGCTAACACCTTCGCTTGGTGTTTGGCATGTCCCTCTTCTATGTAGCTGCAAGTGTTTCCTGGTTTTCCCATTTGGTATATTCAAGGTTTGGTGGCTGTCTCTGATACCAGACTAAAGAATGAAACTAGTCAGGAAGTGTGTAATAAACCTCAGGTAGCAACTTAATCCTTTTGTTAAGGCAACATAAGTGTTTATTAAATACGATCAGCGCCCTGAATAAATTCACATAGTTGGATGATGACAGTTCAAAAGGCCCATTACAGACCATGTTAGAAGGAAGAGAGCTCTGCCTGCCAGAAGTCTAGGTTTCCATCTTTCTCGTAGACTCAAAGCATCCTAACCTAAAATCCCAGATTTCCTATGGAGTAGTGACCCCCTGCTATATCCATTGTCTTGAGTCTTGCTGGTAAGTGCAGCATAACCACAACTCTTTAAGATTGTGTGGGCCTAGTTAGCTCAGTTCTGGCCAACCAAAAACCCACTTCTAATTAGGAAAGCCGGTCATGGTGATAAATAACCTTACACCAAGCATGTCCTGTAAGAGAGGAATCTACAAAAGAACTAGTTATCACTGTTACTGAGAAGCTTCCTGACAAGCTTCTCTTCCAGATTAAATCTGCTATGAAGATCTTTAATACTACATTATTGAGTGTTGAGATACATGAACATAAGAACATATGTTCTCCCGTAGATATGTATTTGATGAAGCAACCTTGAAACATTATTAGATATGTGGGACATTACGTACTTCCTATAAGCAAGAAATACATTCTAAATATATATATATAAGTATATATATATATACTGTTTTCCCTGTGTGCAGCATGTACACAATTTTATGCAGAGCATTTCACATGAGAACTTTTTCTAAGCAGGAGGATTTGGGTTAAAGGTTGGTTCTAGTTTTATTGTTAGGAAAAGAAATTGTAATATTAAAGCTAAATAGCTATAGGTTAATAGATGTTAATAAATAAAAGCATGCTACAGGAATTTTAATATACCAGTAGGATCTAGTAGTGTTCTTTACGGATTTTAAAGAGTTACTCTTGGCCAGGATTTTTTTCTTTCCTTATGAGAGAGAAGAGACATGTATTCTTTCAAGATCTTATCCACAGACAAGCCCATTATTTTAGAGCACCTCACTGCACGGCAGAGGTGGAGGCTATGTGAATTCTAATAGAAATCAGTTTAATGAGTAGCACAATGACTAATTTTGGTATTCTCTATAAAGCCAGGTAAGCTTTGGACCAATGCCTGATTTTTAGGAGAGTAAAGGAGATTTGGATACTCATTGCTAACTTTGCTAAATAAAACACATGTTCATCTAACCTGGATGTGGCTTTGGACTTCCACACTTAAATATGAGTTGGATCTGTTCCCTGGAATCTCATTCTCAAGGGTATACTACAGAAGTAAATGTTCAGTAGCAGAAATATTTTGAATACTGCAACATGTAAATGGATTTGCTCAATGGTGGACTTGATTGAAAATACTTAATGTAATAAACCCCTCTTTGCATAGAAGTTGACTTTTAACGAAGTTCTTTCTCTTTTATTTAAGGCTAACTACTTATCTAAATTTTCAAAAGCTCCAGTAATATCCAAATTAGTTGGAAGAAAAGTTCTTGATGGAGTCGGTCAGCCAACATTGGAAGTGGAAACACACTGTACAGTTAAAAACCATGAGAGGGTATGAGCTGCTTCTTCCTGGTTGATTTATTTTAATAAGGAATCGAGGAGAGGTACTCTTCTACTCACATCCTAAAGAAAAAAATGTACAGGTGAAAAACACAGTATAGGTGAAGGCAGGCTTTTACACTGAGCTAATAGGCTCGTGTGGGTGATAATTAAGTCAAACATGATCATCTAGCACCTGCAATGCAAAACTGGTGGTGCATTGCCATCTCTTCCCCAACCACAAATACTCAAGCTACTGTGTTTGCAACTCTAGCTGTTGTTGAGTAATTATTTCTGCTTTCTCTCAGTTAAACTAGAGTTCACCTCATTCTTGAATTAAATAGCATTTCTTAGCTATTCACACTATGTAAGGGTAATACTGTTAATGCAGGCAGCACTGTGATATTTGTAAATGATTTCTTCATTAAGCAAATTCTCTTTATCATTCTTGAGCAATGCAGAAAGATAAGTTTAAATTACTTAAGTAAGACAAAATGTAACTTATCACGAGGGATGACATTAAGCATGAAAGCTGATGAGTCGTGGTACAACAGGCTACCAACAGCTGCAATAAAACATTCTAATGACTGCGGAGTCTTTAAAATAACTTCTTTCTATTCTGATAACAAAATATATGTGTAAAACAGCGCTGTCAGGAGGTTTTTACCTAAGTAGTTGTAATTGAGGTAAGAAACTTGAATAACATCTGTGACTACCAGAGACTAGGAAGAAAGGGATAGATGAAAAAGCAAAGCAAATAGTAAATTTGGAGAGAAGTCCTAATAGAGTTGGTAAGGACAAATACTTCTTAGTCTTTCAAATGCCATTTCCAAGTGAGAAATCAATAAATAATGTTTTATTAAATCGAATAGTGGTTTAAGCCTTTTAATGTTTTTATTTTGCAGAGGATTGGCTCTGTTGTCATGTCTTCTCATTTTCAAACACTTGTAAATGCTTTACCTGAAACAATTGAAGCTGATGAGAAAGAAAGGAATAACTCTGTTAACACTGCCGTGGAATGGGTCAATGAATCACTGAGCACAATGTTAAGAGACGTGAAGCCTACTGACCAGGGTGAAGTTGATAAGATGCTTGGGTAGGTCTTGCTTATTATGCAAATTATTGCATCTGAAACATGCACCATTAATTTATATTGTAAATTTAAAACATATACTAAATGTTTTCTACTTTTTTTAAAATATTTTTAGAACATGATGTCTCAGGTACATGCACCATATTATTTCCTGCTTTTTTCACAATTATGATAAATCGTGCCAGTTTTTGCAAGGTTATATACATGGAATACGAAAATAAGAGTCTTTAAGAAAAAAATGCTTGGACATGTTCATGAGTCAAAGTTTCCATTATGAAACTCATTCAGTGCCGGTTTAATTCAGTGGGGATGTTTTTCAGACTGCTGCTCCCCTTCTTCTGCTCATTGCACTGCAGAATAACAGTGATACAAAAGGCCGCTGTGTGTGTCTTCTGCATTGAGGTAGTCCACAGAAAACTTATATATATAAAGTTTTCAAGTTCTGGTGGAGTCTTCCTTATGTGCAAGCTACTTCAAAAGGCTTCTTAGTTCAGGCAATTATTTTCTTTGGAAATATAGTTTATGTAGTAAACATCCATATTAACTTTTTTCATACAAACATTTCTTCTTGGGAGCATCCCAAAGTGATGCCATGTTTTTCTTTCTAAAGAAATATGTTTGGATTTTATAAGTAAAAAACAAAAGAGGTAAGGTAAAATTATCATAGATGTATCTGAATGTGTTTTCACAGTAACATTACAGGAGCTAACAGGCAACATTAATGGCTTGCTTCACCCTGGAAGCAGTAATATCATCCTTTGTTGTAGTCAGAAGTGTTTCTTTCAGCTATATCACTGAGGGAGATGACACAGCTTTAAGGGTAAGGATTGGGCTGCCACACTTAACACGATCTCAAGCAAACAGACCTAATTGCCTTCCATGTGTATTAGCTTTGGGGAAACCTTGATGAAGGGAGTAAGGACTCCACTGGGAAGAAATTCTTCCAACTGAAGTGAGTCTCATGCTATTTTATATATCTTATATACTTCCTTTGCCTGAATTGGGTGAGTGTGACCCATGACTTTGGGCATGTAATTGAAATTCTGCCACTTCTGAGCTTGGAGCTGCTTAGATAACCAGTATACAGCTGATCTATTGGATTAGCAACCTAGGCCAGGCTGCTGTATGTCATGAAGTTATGACAGGATCTGTTAATACTCACAAAACGCAAATACATCCTTCATGCCAAAGTTGTCTGCTCAAAGCTGGCTTTCACTATGATTTGAAAAGCATGCTTTAAGGTTTATAATACTTGCTTGTGTTTCTTTTTGTTTAACCAACACTGCAGAAGACTACCAAAAAATAATGTCATTTATTGAATTCTCTAGCTTCACACAATGAGTCTATGGTAGAAGCTCAAGTAGATGCCCTTAATCCACCTCTTAGCATGTTCTTTGGCGTGTATCCTGTGTCTGCTTGTCACATATTTAACAATATTTTGTTAATATTGTAAATATATTTTGTTCTATTGTTAATATTAACAAAATAAATATTAGAATATAATATTGTTGATAGAGACAATAATCTTTATGTCTCTTTCCTCAGTGAATACTTTACAAAAAAGTTAGAAGAAAAAGAAGAAATTCGAAAGCGAGAAGAAAAGGAAAAAGATGAAGAATCCCCTTCATGCATTCCACCAGCAACAGCACTACCTGGGGGAAAAAAAGCAGCAAAACAAGGTTTTCTTTTACTTGATTTTAATGTTTTCTGCAATACAGATATTGATAAGGGTGCTAAAATATTTTCTGAAGGATTCTGTGAACACATGACGTGATGTCTCATGTTCAAGGGGTTTGGTTACTCTCTCCTAAATCTTTCTGGTCACAGCATTTCTGCAGTTTCTACTGCAGAAAGGAGAGGGGGGAAAATACAGTTTTCTCATCATTCACATGCATTTCTGCCTTTGTTTTACAGTTGGCTTAGACAGGAGGTTATTAATCTTCAGAGTGAGGAATAAGAATGGAGGAGGATGCAAATGAATAAGAAAAATGAAAATGATAAGGAAAGAAAAGAAAAGGGAATCACAGCACTGAAGAGGGAAATAGCATTAAGATAGAATTGAAAAGAATGGGAAGAGGGAGGAAGGGAAGTTTCTTGCTAACACCAAGAAAAGGTGAAAAGCAAAAGAGAAAGGAGGAAGGGGATGTGATGGGATTGATGGGCAGGACATAGTAAAAAGCAGTAAACAATCCTACTAAAGGAAAAAACGGTTTGAGAGTAGGGAAAGAGGGGAAGTATAGTGGCCCAAAGAAAAATCTCAAAGGGAAAAAGCACCATATGTTATCTATATATGCATCACCCTCATTAAAAAAAAATAAATAAATAAAAATGGTTTTTATCATTTATTGGAAGGGCAGAAAATTTTGGCAAATTTTTATTTCTTATCAGTTTAGTTTCCACTCTCATATACTGTTAGTACAACCTCCCAATTAATATGTTAGGTATGCACACTGTAAATTCACCTTTGAGATGAAATAGAGCCATAGAATCATACAATAGTTAGGGTTGGAAAGGACCTTAAGATCATCTAGTTCCAGCCCACCTGCCATGGGCAGTGTATTATCTGCAGCTGTCAGGACCATCCATATATCATTATGTTGTATCTTATACTTTTAGCCAAGCTTCTGCAGACATATATATTACTTGTTATCACTAACTGTGTTTTCTTTATACTTGATTGTGACACTGACTGTAATATTATTGTTATAATCAACACCTACTGTTAACAGCCAATGATTATAAAGATACTTGTTGTTCCAGACCACTAACAGATGGTGACTTCCAGTAGCAGGTGCTTTCAGAGCATCTATAGTGTAATTTATGCAGGTTACAAAGTAGTGTAGTGTGAAGGATCTCTGCGAAACACTGTGCTTGTCAAAGTTGCTGAGTACTGGATTAGTAGTGTCTATGTATGTAGCTTTTCATCCTCAATGCAAGAGGTATAGAGTCTGTTTATAGGATGAAAATGATGTATTATCTACTCTTCCTATCCCAATTAAGGTCCTATTAAGAACATTTTATCATAAAATATCAGTTGTATCCTGTAGTATTTATCCTTTATTGAAATAAAAACTTGTTCTGCACTCCTGTTAGGAGCCAAAGTAGTTGGTCAGGTTAACAAAAAGGTCCCCAGTGCAAAAGCGTTGAGAATCAGAGTATTTACTGTGGTTTCACATAGGTGTTTATTGTACAAATTCCTGTAAGGACTGTAGGCAATAAACATGGTAGCGGAGACTGCTAGGTTTCAAGCATTTTGGCAGCAGTTACTCTATCTGAAAGGGAAATAATTCCTTTTGAAAATGTAGAGTATGTAAAAGACCTATTTTCTCATTGGAAGACCCAACTATAATAGGACTAAATTTGTTTCACATACATTATTAGAAGAAATCAAGTTTGGGGACTCCCAAAAATCAGGTTATTATATCATCTTCTAAGCTGGTTTTGCAAAAGCTGAGCATATAAAGGAGAAGGATAAAGAATACTGAAATCATGGTTATGAAAGGAACCTGAAAAATGGTACAATATTACTGGATATAAATATAGATAAATAACACAGATTTCAGTGGCTGAACATCTCCAAAAGAAATGGATTTAAAATAGATTTGAAACCAGAGTGACCTTTGCTATTTATAAGGTCATTTCATATAAAACAACTGATTCTTTTGTAATAGGTTGGATAGAACTGAAATGACAGTAGCATATTTACATAGAACTGTGATACATAAGCACATGTTTTAAACCAAGAAAGTAATTAACTACTAGTCTCTGACTTGTAGGAAAGAAGGTGTCAGTTCCAGAGAAAATGATCCCACCTGCAGAACCCATTGAATTGGTGCTTTGTGGCAGCTTAGCCATTGGGGGAACATCCCTTGCTATAGCTAAGGCTGGTGCCACCATTAACCGTGTCCCGTTGTACTTACATATCTCACTGCTGAAACATGATCAGGTACATGTGACTTTTATCCTTTTAATTTATTTTATCCCACTTATCACAATTACTCTGGAATTCTGAAGCCAGTAGTCCCTCGTGACAGTGGTGTTAAAAATACCTCATGGAATGAATACGCATCTTTAAGAACGTTGCCTATAGCAGCCTTTGAACCCCGTGCCATAATTTAAATATATAAATTGTATATATATTTACATTTTATATAAATTTATTTAAATCTGATTTTTAACATTTTAATAAACATTAAACATGTTACTTTAATGTTTAATGTTCATTTAACAGTGTTATTAATTGGTACCCCCAATTACAGGATTCACCTAAAGAAATGACTCTACCGCTCCCAATGGTTACTGTATTGAACTGTGAAAAAACTGCAAAACTGAAATTAGTGAAAGAAATTATGCTTATACCACCAGTTCATTTATCATTCAAACAGGTACTGTTTCATTTATGTTCATATATATGTATTCTATAGACTTAATATCAATTATATATGTACATGAGTACCCGGAACTTTGCAATATAATCCTTACAAACTATATCTTTCATTTTTTTGTTTGCTTGCAAGGCCAACCTTTTAACAAATGTTAGTGCAGTATTCTAACACTAGGAACATTAAAAGAAATAGATAAAGACTTAAAAGAAGGTACATGAAGATTTTAATTTAAGAATGTATGTGCTAGAGGAATAAAAAACCCGTGCATTGAAGATGATGTAGGGCAATTGTGTTACACAATCAGGGATTTTAATTTTGTTTTGAATGTGATTTTACAGTAGTAGATTATAAATAGTATCAGTTGACAGACCACACAAAACAACAAAACTCTTAACAAATTCACAGGAGAGCCTAAAATCTTTGGGAATAAATTGCTTTTAAAATGACATTGTGAAGATAGAAGGGAATACAAAGCAGAACAAAATCTATTCAAGGGGCATGAACGATGGTTGATCCAGTCTATCCGCCTGGATCAACCTTCTCTTTTTGTTTAGCCATGTGTTGCATTAAAGAATGTATCTGCACAAGATGCCTACATTAGGGCTGTGATTTCTAGTTTGTATGCTGGTGACCTGAACAAATTGTTGAGCTCGATTCTCTTTTTCCTTTAACTTTATAGAATTGTCACCACGAGCTCTGAATAAGGTTGCGAATTCTGTACCTTTCAAAGACAGAATGCCTCCTAGTGCGCACGGGAGAGTAGCAAGCTGCTGAATTGCAAAAACCGTAGCCATCCGTCCTGTGCTGGTGTGTTGTCAGCTGTGACTGACTTCTGCCCCCTTCAGTATTCCTTTACTGGCACAGTTGAAGACTATCTGAAATGGGATTTATGAAGTTAGCATTAAACTTTTGCTAACTAAGCAAAAAAGGAAAAAGGGTCTTAAACTAAAAGCAATGGATGCATTTAATCAGAGTGTTCTTCGTTCCCATGTTTAAAATTAAGACAGCTATTTCTTTTTCCCTGCTTCCTGGGAATGTTCTGAAGGTAAATACGTTCAGTCTTGCCAAGTTTCCAGTTAGGAAATCTTAGCTAGAGTTACAATTGTGAAAAGTGATTATCAACTTTCCATTCCTCAGATATTACACAGACTGAGATAACGCTACATGTTAGATTCGGGAAGGCTTTCCTTTGGGGAAGAAGAGACTACTTTTCTTGCCATCCCATTCAGCAGCATAACCAAATACTCATGTTCATGCCACTGCTACTGACCTTTTCTCATTTGACACTTGATGCATTTTTTGCGTGGTGAGGATTCCATTTAGGAAACTTATAGTAGTTTGGGGCTTTTTTTTAAGACTTTATATTAAGATCTACATTTAGAATAAGTTTTCTCATCTGATTTAACCTGCTAAAAAGGAAATAATTTATCTTCCTTTTGAAGATTACTGTTGTTTAATTTCAGGGCTTAGAAAGAGCTCTGGATATTCAGAAAGAATTTATGAGACTGTTGGATCTGCTAAGCAAAGAGGTACAATACGAATATGTAATAATAATGTGATGTACTTCATTTGGTCTTTCTATTTCTATTCTCTTTTTAAGATTAAACATGGAACATTTAGCTTGTTATCAGGCACAGGTTAGAAGATGTATTTCTCTAACAGATGAATAAGCATTGGCCATTTGGTGATATTAAATTAACAAAGATAAAATAAAACAATGATGTTCTAAGCATAGTGAGACTTTCTGGTTACCTGAAAAAGTATCCTGGGAGTGAACGGTATCACAGTGAATATACAATATGTGGTTCTGATATTGCTAAGTCACACACAGCTGCACACAACATGCATTATTCAAGGTGCTGTTACTGTTAGAGTCCAGATTATAATTTCTGAGATACCCTGTATTTTTGATAGACTTGGTGAGAATCTTTTGAAACGATGGTTGGAGTGATGCCCATGTAGAAATGAACATTTCTATACAGGTTTAGGGGAGACCTTATCACCATATTTAAGTATTGAAAGGGTGGCTACAAAGAAGATGGAGACTCCCTTTTTACAAGGGGTCACATGTAAAACACAAGGGGTCATGGGTACAGTTAATCCCAGGGAGATTTAAGTTCAACACAGGAGGAAAATTTTTCACAATGAGAACAATCAACCACTGGAATAATCTCCCCAGGGAAGTGGTGGATTTCCCACCATTGGATGCTGCTTACATTCAGCTGGACAGGGTGTTGGGACAACCAATCTAGGTCATGATTTGCCCAGAAAGGTTGGCCCAGATGATCCTTGAGGTCCCTTCCAACCTGGTACTCCATGATTCTGAGATTTGAAATGAATTACCACCACAAAATAGAAGTGGATATCTGCTGATAGTATTCAAGACAAAACAGAAGCTATATCCTAACTTAGAATCATAGAATAGTTAGGGTTGGAAAGGACCTCAAGATCACCTAGTTCCAACCCCCCTGCCATGGGCAGGGACACCTCACACTAAACCATCCCACACAAGGCTTCATCCAACCTGGCCTTGAACACTGCCAGGGATGGAGCACTCACAACCTCCCTGGGCAACCCATTCCAGGGTCCCACCACCCTAACAGGAAAGAATTTCCTCCTTATATCCAATCTAAACTTCCCCTGTTTAAGTTTTAACCCATTACCCCTTGTCCTGTCACTACAGTCCCTGACGAAGAGTCCTTCCCCAGCATCCCTATAGGCCCCCTTCAGATACTGGAAGGCTGCTATTAGGTCCCCACACAGCCTTCTCTTCTCCAGGCTAAAAAGCCCCAACTTCCTCAGCCTGTCTTCATACGGGAGGTGCTCCAGTCCCCTGATCATCCTCGTGGCCTCCTCTGGACTTGTTCCAGCAGTTCCATGTCCTTTTTATGTTGAGGACACCAGAACTGCACACAATACTCCAAGTGAGGTCTCACAAGAGCAGAGTAGAGGGGCAGGATCACCTCCTTCGACCTGCTGGTCACGCTCCTTTTGATGCAGCCCAGGATACGGTTGGCTTTCTGGGCTGCGAGCGCACACTGCAGCCGGCTCATGTTCATTTTCTCATCGACCAGCACCCCCAAGTCCTTCTCTGCAGGGCCACTCTGAATCTCTTCTTTGCCCAATCTGTAGCTGTGCCTGGGATTGCTCCAACCCAGGTGTAGGACCTTGCACTTGTCATGGTTAAACTTCATGAGGTTGGCATCAGCCCACCTCACAAGCGTGTCAAGGTCCCTCTGGATGGCATCCCTTCCCTCCAGCATATCAACCGGACCACACAGCTTGGTGTCATCGGCAAACTTGCTGAGGGCGCACTCAATCCCACTGTCCATGTCAGCGACGAAGATGTTAAACAAGACCGGTCCCAACACCGATCCCTGAGGGACACCACTCGTTACCGGTCTCCAGCCGGACATCGAGCCATTGACCACAACTCTTTGTGTGCGGCCATCCAGCCAGTTCTTTATCCACCGAGTGGTCCATCCATCAAATTGATATCTCTCCAATTTAGAGAGAAGGATGTCGTGTGGGACAGTGTCAAACGCTTTGCACAAGTCCAGGTAGATGACATCAACTGCTCTACCCTTATCCATCAATTCTGTAGCCCCATCATAGAAGGCCACGAAATTGGTCAGGCAGGATTTCCCCTTAGTGAAGCCATGCTGGCTGTCACCAGGCACCTTGTTGTTTTTCATGTGCCTTAGCATGCTGTCCAGAAGAATGTGCTCCAAGATTTTACCAGGCGCAGAGGTGAGACTGACTGGTCTGTAATTCCCTGGGTCTTCCATTTTCCCCTTCTTGAAAATGGGGGTTATATTTCCCTTTTTCCAGTCGTTGGGAACTTCACCTGACTGCCATGATTTTTCAAATACGATGGCCAGTGGCTTCGCAACTTCATTCGCCAGCTCCTTCAGGACCCGCGGATGGATTCCATCAGGTCCCACAGACTTGTGTGCGTTCAGATTTTTAAGATGGTCTCGAACCAGATCCTCTCCTACAGTGGGCCCAAGGTCTTCATTTTCACAGCCCCTGCATCTACCTTCTAAGAACTGGGTGGTGCAGTCAGAGCCTTTGCCAGTGAAGACCGAGGCGAAGAAGTCATTCAGAACCTCAGCCTTCTCCAAATCCTGTGTACTCAGTTCTCCCGAAAGCTTCCTCAGGGGGCCTATTTTGTCCCTAGTCTGTTTTTTGTTTGTTACGTACCTGTAGAATCCCTTCCTATTATCCTTAACATCCCTGGCTAGGTTTAATTCTAACTGGGCCTTAGCCTTCCTAACCTAGTCCCTAGCTTCCCGGACAACATCCCTGTACTCTACCCAGGCCGCCTTTCCTTGCTTCCATTTTATATAAGCCTCTTTTTTCCTTTGAAGTTTCCTCAGCAGCTCCTTATCCATCCAAGAAGGTCTCCTGGCCCTCCTGCTGCACTTCCTTCTAGTCGGGATGCAGCACTCCTGAGCTTGTAGCAGGTGATCCTTGAATATCAACCAACAGTCTTGGGCCCCCCTGCCCTCCAGGGCTATATCCCATGGAACCTTACTAAGCAGGCTCCTGAAGAGGCCAAAGTCTGCTCAATATTAAATATTAAATATTTGCAATATCTTTAGACCAAAATTCAGCCACTTTATTTGTCTGACATTTTTTGACTTTTCCATGGAATTGATTTCTTTCTCATTTTACTCCCACCAGCCCAGTCCTCGAGCAGCAGACAGTAAGAAAGGCAAAGCACAAAATACAGGGAAGAAATCTGCGGTAAGAAAAGAGACTTTAATTTTAAGCCTTCAGCATAGTAATAACAACAGCAGGGAACCAAAATGTTCTAAGGAAATGAAGCATTAATCTACATTACTGCTTTGGAAAGGTCAAGGCAAGACTTCCAAATGTTCCAGATGCTCATATCTTACATAGTAATTTGGATTCCTCTGGCCATACCTTCCCTTCCTGTGGAACAATAACAGAAAGGGGAAATTCTTCTGGAATCTGGTCATTTTTTTTCGTATAGAAATCCTGGTAAATTATCCAAGCAAGCATTTTTCAGGCCTATAGTGCCAGCAGAGAATGTGCCTTTTTGACCATGTAGGCCATAAAACTATAACCTGTAAGATTTGCATATTGTGCTGTTCCCTGACTCTGGGAGCATAACTCCCCTCTTAATCATGCTGCATCAAGTTCTCAGCTCCTGTTTCAGGTTATAGATAGTGGCAGATACAAACCAGGAGCTAAAGGGCAGCACTCCCAATGTGCACAGAACATTATTTTATATGACTCAGATCACTTCAAAGCCTGTAGTTTATAGATGAGTTTTCCTTCTAATGGGATCGAAACGCCATGTGGGTTTTGCTGTCCCTTCTGAGACGATTAAAACGTTATCAGGTTAGAATTGTTGCTCTTGTTGAGTATGAGCAAAAGAGATGATGAATTAAAATTTTCCTATTCTTTTGCTTAAACACAAAATTCATCATCATTAAGCAGTGGGTAATTTCCACATTCTTATCGCAATATATACTGAAGTCACAAGTTGAAATAATTCCGTAAGATCTGCATAGGGAAACAATCCATTAGATTCTCTGGAAAAAAAATCCAATTATTTCAGTAGGAGAAAGCTAAAGGAGATAGAAGTGAGCCTGAATTTTAAACTGATAAAAGCACCATGTTGCTTTGAACTTTTCTGGGGGGGGTGGGGAAAGGGAAAATGACAGAGTAGGCAGTGAAGAAGAACTTGTTTAGGTTGTGGAAGGTTATAGTACAGACAGAAAGTAGTATATACTATAGTGTAGACAGAAAAAATGGTTTTATAAAGATCATGCTTTTAATAGAATGAACAAGGGTGCCTAAGGGTACCAATGGGACATATGGGTACCTTGAAACTCACATGAAAATGCAGACTTAACCTCTGTAGTTCATTCTCTAATTCTCGTCAAAACTGATGCTTTCCAACTGTTGTCTCCAGTCTAACCTAGGATTATATCCTGCTGCTTTCAGGGCAACTTCAGGTCACTCTTTATAATCAAAAATTCACAGGCTTTAAAATCAAAAATCAATGTTTGAAAAACCTACAAAAAAACCTGACAATAGAAGGACACATGAAAGATTTTCTTGATACAACCCTGCTTGCAGCTCAGGTCCAGGAACACTGTTCCTGAGGCAGACAGCTCTATGCAGCTGTGCTTGAGGTGTTTCCCCTCTATGAAGGTTGTTCCTTCTAGAAGTCCGGGAAGATGAAGATTCTAGTGTTTCTTGAACACTCCATAGAGGCAATATCAAAGGTGTAGTTGAGGATAATGAGTAAAAGCTCTCTAAAAGTAGAGATCGTTTTTATTGCAAAGAGATGGTCCACAGCACTGTCAACTTTTACACAGCATCCATAGCAACTCAGTGGTTGTTTAAAATGTGTTTAAAGTCTTTTCATAAGCCAGTATTGGCCATGTAAGTACAAGAACTACATGACTAGACGTATTTCCAGATACAGTTATCTCTCTACTCATTAGCACTTGATCATCCCTGATTCATAGAAAATTGTCCTTAAAGTTGCCAATGCAATCTCTGAGAACAGATTTATGTTTTGATGACTGAATGCAGACTGAAATGACAGTGAAAATATATATACAAGTATAATATATATACATGTATGTACATAAAGTGATTATTTTTGTTTTACTTGCAGCAACAAGCCGCGAAAAGAGTATCGTACTTAGGATGCCCAGTAACAGGATGTGATAATCTGGAACAACTGCTACTCCTAATGCAAACAGCTTGTGACAATAGAAGTCTGGAGCTAGGAAAAGATATGTACTTAGCAATAAATTGTTCTGCTCATGAATTAATGGATTATGTAAGTTATTTTCAATATCTATTTTGTTGTTCTTTCAAAGATATATAGCCATTGGTTAACATTATTTAGCATTACGTTGCAAACTCACCTCGAAGCTTCTAACTCCATTTTTTAAGGTAGCAATCAAGCAAACCAAATAATTGTCTGTGCATTTAAATCAGTCCTACAAGTGTAGCAAATGTGTTACCGGCTTGTGAGTGCAAGGGGATGAGACATGCAGACATCCTTCTGGTAGCCTGATGCGGTGGGAGCAGGGAGAATGGATGTATTCCTCCTGCCTAGCTGCGCCAGCATACTGGTGGCATGGAACAAGGCTCGCTGGACCAAGGCAGACCCCCATTATAGCTTTGTCCTACATGCATAAATCTCTGTTCCTTTCATGATTTAACTTTAATCATTGAAACGGTATAAGCCTGACTGCACCAGCCAGGTTTAGTCCTTTTCTCTGTTTAATTATCCATTCAGATTTTTCAGATCAGCCTGGGTCAAATATAACAAACTCTTTAATGGGCAAACACCTCTGTTTACAAGCTCTGTTTGACAAACCAGCTTCATCTCACATCACATCTTAGACAATTTTGAATTCAAGTATTAAGCAGCAAATCCTGTTTTGATGTTTGTTGGGTTTTTTCATTTCACCACAAGGTATAAATGAAATAATTCTCTCCTATCCACCTTACTTTCAAGGATGAAGAACAAGAAATTATTTACACAAGTGTACTTCTGCAATTCCTTAACACCACTACCTGCTTATTTCTCCATTTTACTACACTACGTCTGTTGTTTAATTCAAACTATCTTAACCTTCCTGTCATAGTATGATTCTGTACCCACTAAGATTCATCTCATTCAACATTAACCTTTTAATTCTGATTTTTATTTGATAGTTTATTTATCTGCGGCTGAAGTCTGAAAGTTCTTGCCCCTTGTTCCAAAATTAATCAGGTTTCTCTTTCAGCAGAAAAACAAACTTCCTATTCCATTTAATATCTAAAGAGGTTAATTTGGGTGTAATGTAGTGACTAATATCTTTTGTTAAAGCAGTTGGTTTCCTGACAGTCTGGTGTCTGTATCCCATATACCAGAACAAGAAAAATCTTAACCAATGAGTTACAGTTACTCTGTAACTTTCTGTTACTGAACTGCTGAAGTCACTAAAGCCGTGGCTATTCTGGCACGGTCTGACAGTCTGCTCTTAATAATCCTGCAGTTTGTGCTTCCCATAATGATGACGCTCATTTTAAACTAGCCCTTTTTGAGAGGGGTAAGGGAAAAGGAAAGGCAGCACCTACGTTTTGAGCACTGGGGGTGCACTCTTTTCCCCTAGCAATATTTTCTTTATGAAATAAGGACCCAAAGTTAGCTCTGGGGGGAAGTGATTAATGACATTTTTCATGCAAGATTCAATAAAAATGTCAAAGATTGATAACTATCATAAAGTAGTGTAAAATGGGCAGCATTCCCTAAAAATTATCCTTTGATTTAGGAGTGGCATGGCTCAGAGATTTTGGCATGAGCCCCCTGGCAGAGTTTTCTATAACAATATGCTGGGCACTTACATACGGAGTAAAGCAGACAAGTGAATGGGGGCTTTTCGAAGAGCACACAACCCACTGCATTGATACGGATACTGGTGTCACAAGAGCTGTGTGCTTACATTAGCACTCCGGTTTTTACAGCATTACCTTCCTTATGTTTTATGGTTTTTACTTTACTTTCTAGAGTAAAGGAAAATATGAAATACTCACTGGAACATTCAAAAGCCCTGATGAAATGATTAACATGTATGTGGAGCTGACTGACAAATTCCCTTTTATTATTGCATTAATAGATCCCTTAAGAAAAGAGGTAAGATACCACAGTGCAGTTCTTGGGAAGCTGCTAATACTGCTCAGTGGCAAATCACTGAACTTTTCACATGTTTACAGGAAAGAAAATACAAAGCTTCTGCTTTTGGAGTCATTCAGCATAAAAATATCATTAGAAAAATTATCAACTCATTTGCATATTTGTAACTGACAATAACTCTAAATCTTTCTATACTTTTGACACAATCCCTGATGGAAAATAATCCTGGCATGAACAGAAGGTGGTCAGTACAAACATTTTAAAGAATTACAAGAAAATGCTTTTTTTCCCCCTGATTCTGTTTGCTAAACCACTGTGCCATTTTTATTACATTTTCCTTACGTTTATTACATTTTGTTACATTATTTCCATAATTCAAATTATAAAATCAAATTATAAAATTCAAGTTATATTTTGCTATGTATATTGTATTATATTAATATTGTATTAATTATAGCTAAAATTTGGACATAGATGTATATTCTTTAAAATCCCTCAAAAAAAAAGATTGCTGCTATACTTCCTGACTGAGATTTATTCCCAAAGCCTGACCAAGCCTGTCACTGGCAGCATTGTGTGATAGGGATTAAAGTGATTGTAAGATCTCACGTATTTCCTATTGCGATCAAAGTTAGAGGAGTTAATTTAGTGTGGCTGTCAGATTAGAACAATAAAGTAGAATACTGTTAAGCATGTTGTCAAGTTAGAGATGGGCGAAAGAAACAGATTGCTTAACTTTATTAGCATCTCTACATAGCTAAGATTGTTTCCATGTATCACACAATAGATCAGGACTTAATTGTAGCAGAACCTACAATTGCAGACCTGGATCCTGCAGATGCAGAACTTCATAAAAATTGCCCTTGCTGTCGAATTTTACACTTTAATCTTCTTTTTCATGAACAAAACATGAAGACTGCGATTAAAGGGGAAGCAGAGTGAGGTTGTCTTTGTGAATCTGCCCAGTGAATAAATAATTCTAAACCAGACGAACTGCAAAATCCATCTGATTTTATTCTTAACTGGAACTTTAGAAGTTCATTTTTCAAGTATCTGTGTTAATTGTTACCTCACTGTAGTTAGCCCTGTCTTCCTGCACTGCTTCACTCTGACTCTCTGAATTACCCTTGTTCCAAAACACCAACTTATTCCCCACTCCTGCCAGGGCTGCAAACTTCTGTGATAATCCTTATGAAGGAACAATTGCAATATGAAAATCTGCGGAAGAACTTCAACCGATAGTGAAGTGCAATTGGGATTAGAATACTACTAAGGGACATGCCTCTCCTGCTCCTCCCCTCACTCCCAAATCTATAAGGTTTGCCCATGCCACGTCTTTGCCACAGATCATTAAGTCCTTGAGGCTTAGTTCTGGTACCAGTTCAGCAATTCATTGTGAGACAGCAGTGTTTGAGTTTTAACATTTGTTCAGGTGTCAAAAGCTTCATTTTCACTTATGTGTGGGTTTGAAATCCTGAGAGGAATGGACCCTTACACAGACTGTAACTACATAGGTACAAAAGTCTGTCTGATGTGCAGATAAAGAATTATTACTGGCAGAATTATTAACTAGAATAGTAATGTTTTTCATGTGATAACTCTACATTAGTTGATAAATTTCTGCTTTCAAATTATTTACATATCCTTGTCCTTTTATTTATCCTTAAATCTCAGTGCCATGTGGGCAGTGCATTAAAAAATCAAGAAACAAAAACCCTAAAACCGCAGAGCTTTGCTGAAAGCAAGCGTTGCATTCTGCTCTTCCCTCTGGGTCAGCCTTGCAGCTCTGCTCATCCTGTCTCTATACGTGTCATTGAGTCTATGACTGCCTCCAGTTTCAGTATTTTATATCCAAACAAATATTAGGACACTTAAAATGTTGACATAAAAATGAGTCCTCTGAATAAAACAGTAGAAAATTATTTGATACTCCATTAAAATGGAATAAATTTCAGGAAGGAAACCAAAATAACAAACTCCTACAGTTAATTTAAATGGAAATATTTTAAACTATACTTGTATGCAGCAAGCTTTGAGTAATTCCAGATCAGCATTTATGTTTTCTAGCAAGATCTTAAAATTCAAGCCAAATTCCAGTAGCATGATTTTCATAGTTGGACAGATTTAAAATACAGCATAAAATATGTTTATATGAAGAGTAGCTTTAGGATTAAATCCAAATTTATTCTTTATTTTTATCTCCTTCAGTTTAGTTTTATAAACTCCAGTTATTTACCTGATTCTTTGTGCAGGACAGACAGCAATGGAGTAACATATGTTGTGCTCTTGGTTCCAAATGTTTCCTGATTGCTGAAGACGCTGCCACGTATATTTCCAAACTTAAAATTGACCAAAACTTAAATGTACCAACGTGCAGTGGTGTTGTCCTAAAGTATATTAACCAGACTAAGGTCTCAGACCTCATAGAACTTACTGGACTTCTAGACGGTGAGTGGGGTGGGGGGGGGGGGGGGGGGGAAGGCGGGGGGGGAAGGCTGTCTGTCAAAGCTACAATAAATAGCATGGAAATACTACATCATTTTATGTAGTTATTGCCACTTCTAATTTAGAAACTAAAGAAGAAACTAACATTCATGTTTTGATTCACAAATCTCTGTTCAGGAGCTTAAACCAGCATTCAGTGCTTAACTACAGTAAATGAATACACTGGGATGTTTTCAGTGTGGGTGCCCTTTGACACTGCAGCCAAGTGACATACACTAGATACCAGACTTCACCAAAATAAAGACATAGTTGAGTAGTCTGAATTTTAACTGCTACTAGTATTAATGATTAAGGAATCCAAACAAGTACAAAGTGTTTAAAACTGCAGTTTACTTACATTATTAACTACATATTACTGAGCCTGTGTGGTAACAGTATTACGATCTTGTGCAGTTTCAATAGGGATTTCTCTTTCTATCCATTTTTCTTTATTCATTTTTATACAATAGGTGGACAAATTTAATATATCTATTTGTTCCAAAAGCCCAGAATCACTATGTCAAAGCACATAAATAGCAACTTTAAGCTTTCATTCACTCAGGATGGTAAACTCCTTTTTTATACTGAATAAAAATCATTACTGTAGTAAGGAGCACATTTCAAATGAACAGAGCAGCCTCCCAGCCTGTAAGAATACATTACCACACAGATCAGTGAGAGACAGGAATCAGGCTGGAAGGTTAGAGATGCCCTTCTCCACGCTGGAAATAAACCACAGTGTTAATGCAGCAAACTTACAGAGTTTACATTTAGATGACCTGGGTTTCGGTGGGTTTACTCCTGTTTGCATTTAAGCTTTGGTAGCCCAATGGTAAAAAAGGAATGCAAAGTCCAAACAATTTCTATCTCAAATATGTAAAATATACTCTAATGAAGGTTTTCCACTCCCGTTATGTGCAGGTCAAAGGCAAATTACCATATTAGGAAGCCCAGATGGAGAATCTTCTGATGACAGCCTTGTGGATCTGGTACGTATTGAAAGCTGTTCAATTGCAGAATTGCCAAAACACTGCTTTTGACATGAACTGGTTTTTAAAGAGAAAGCCTCTTTCTGCTTGAGAAAGAAACAACGTTTTACAAAATGGGCTTTTTCTTGCGAGTTGCTTTTCCGCCCCCCCCCCAGTGTGTTAATCTTTGAGTTTAAAGAGAGCACACAGGAAATTTGCCAAAGCAGGGAGGATACTCAGAAGTGTGTGTGATCTGTTCGGCTGCATAAAAAACCCTGAGTTACTTCAAACATTTCTGAGTAGTAATAATATTTTAGGCAAAAAACTCCTTCACACCGATATATCGAGTCTTTTGGGATCCAAGCTACATTTGCAAATACAGTTTCATCCCATATGCCAGTGAAAATTATTGTTTGCGTACGACCAGTCTTTCACGAAGGGATTTTATTTCTCCTTAGAGGAGGGGTTTTATCTGTGGAAAGCTGTGAGTGTTAAATTAGGAGCAGGATACCATGTTTAATCAGGAAGAATGCCTTCACTTCCCCAACTGTAGTTTTAAACTGCACTTTCTCATTTAAGGCTGTCGGACTGGGTGCCAGGTTCATCAAGTTGGGAGGTCTTTCCCGCGGAGAAAGGGTGACCAAATACAACCGCCTTCTTGCTATAGAGGAAGAACTGGCCAAGAATAGAACGCTACGTATGAGCTTCTTTCTTACTTTGTTTTCAGCTTGCAATGAATACGAGAACAAAGATTGGAGGGAGAATGATTGAAACTGCACCACAGGAGGGAAGTGAAATCAAAAGACTATAAATAAGCGCTGACAAAAAAAAACGTAGGATAGCACTTGCCACAATGTATATTGTTGTCCTAATGGATTATCTGTTTACTGAATGTTAAAATAGACCCCTTCTTGAGGAGTAGCCTACATTAAGCTTTTCTCCAGAATTAATTGGTTGGAGTCTTGAAGCCCACAGTGCAAAAAGGAACAAAACAAAACCCATGCATGTAACACGCCGAAAAGCTGCCAAAATGGAATTTTAGGCCAAATGCCCCACCTCCCTGGAGCCCCTAAACAGATATTGCTAACAAAACTTCATTTCACAACCCTCCTTTGTGTGTTACATTTCCAGCAGAATGAGTTTGGAAAGCTCCAATTGCATAGGGAAGCAAGAAATCCAAGAAAACCTGAAGCTGGCAATGCACATTCAGCCTGAGCCACTCGTACGCATCTGCCTGCGTTTCAGCATCTGCATCTTCTTTTTACACCCTTAGCTACCCTGTTAAACGCTTAACAGTTCATTAGAGGCACTGCTCACTTGCTCAGGTATCAATCAAGGCAGAATAAAGGAGTACAGGCTGAAGGGGAGGCAGAGACAAGGGGAGCAAGAAAGGAAGGAAAGGGTTTGCAGGAATTGCATTGTGCCAAAGAAAAAGACACATGAAGGAAAATTAAGTCATTTTACCCTTTTATTTCTCATCATTTTCAATGTGCTATACACGGGGTAGCAGCACTTGACATGCACACTATAGAACAAAGTTTTGATGTTAGAAGAATTTGTATTGAAATCTGAGTTGCTGAAATCTCCCCCTTGCTCATATATAACCTGATCAAGAAATAGAAGAGCAGAAATTCTTCTTTTTGCTAAGAAAGTGGTTTCACAGAATGCACTTCTCAAAAAAACAAGACAGATAATTACAGAACTATAAATCTGAACTGCCTCAGGCGTAGTAATGTGTTCCCTATTCAAATGGTATAGTCTAAACAAAAGAGCTTGAGTTTGACAAATATTTAGACCTATATCTCATAAAATGAAAGAGCAACAATTCCCCACGCCGTTAATCGCTTGGCAGCAATAAAATCAGTAACTAAATCAACAGCAGGGAAATATTGAGATAGCGCGTCTGAGCTGCATACCAAGCTCTTCATTTGGCTGCGCTGCGAGCCGTGGAATACACCAGAGAGCTGGGAAGTCGAGGGCTCTCTAAGTGGCTCATGGATGGGAGGTGACACTGACCCATCAGGAGTCCCCACCCTGGTGTGGCTGCAGGGGGCCTGCAGCTGGGCCAAAGAGTACCCCCACAATGGGCAAGCTCAGCTCCCCACTGCCTGGTCCCTGCTCCCTACAGGTCAGCTCATGCCTTAGCCTCGGTGCAGCCCCTCTGCTGCCATGTGTTTCACCCACTGGGTTCACATGCCTGTTGCACGAGCTGCTCGCAAGTGGAATCATAGAATCCCAGACTGGTTTGGGTTGGAAGGGACCTTAAAGCTCACCCAGTTCCAACCGCCTGCCACGGGCAGGGACACCTTCCACTGGAGCAGGTTGTTCAAAGCCATGAATCACATACTAAAAAGTAGTCTGTACTAAAAGGTAACATACAGCTGAGCCATGTCGGGTTGAGCACTTGCGCCTGTAGGAGAGCAGGGAGTGAGGTGGTGAGGTAAGGGAAAGGAGTCTCACAGAACTGGGGAAAACAGCAGTGAGAAGATGAAGTGTTAGTTTCGGGAGCAATGGCTGAGTGTGGGCTTACATGAGGTTGTGACAGGCCAGGGCAGAGAAATGGCATGGTCAGCTAAGGGGAACTTCTGCAAGAGCAGCATTGCAGACTAAGATGGGTGTTCAAAAAACAGGCAGAGAGATGATCAGTGAAGAAGGGAATGTGCAACAAACCCCCCAGCTCAGGCTGCTGTCCACCATGCCCTGTAATCAAAGTGCAGGACTGGTGCTCCTTCGTTTCTAAGGACCATGAGGAGGGCCACAAGGATGCTGCGAGGGCTGGAGCAGCTCTGCTCTGGAGCCAGGCTGAGAGAGCTGGGCTGGGGCAGCCTGGAGAAGAGAAGGCTCCTGAAGGGGAGACCTGAGAGCAGCTCCAGTGCCTGAAGGGGCTGCAGGAAACCTGGAGAGGGGCTTGGGACAAGGGCCTGTAGGGACAGGCCAAGGGGAATGGCTTGAACCTGCCCGAGGGGAGACTGAGATGAGCTCTTAGGCAGAAGCTCTTCCCTGTGAGGGTGCTGAGGCGCTGGCACAGGGTGCCCAGAGAAGCTGTGGCTGTCCCATCCCTGGCAGTGCTCAAGGCCAGGTTGGACACAGGGGCTTGGAGCAAGCTGCTCTGGTGGAAGGGGTCCCTGCCCATGGCAGGGGTTGGAGCTGGATGAGTTTTAAGCTCCTTTCCAACCCAAACCACTCTGATTCTGTGATTCTATGACCAGCTTCTAAAGGTGTTTCCAGGCTCTCATAAGCATCATGTACCCATGGTAAAAAAATCCAAGTGCACCAGAGAATGTTACAGGAAACCAGATTCCAGCAAACATTAATTCCTTTTTTCTCTTCTATTTCAGGTGAAGCGACTCTTGAATTTATTGCTTTTCCTTATGAATCACAGCCAGAAGAACCTTCTGAAGAACTCGCTCCCTCCACAGCTCTTCCAGACAGCCCCACAGGTTCCTAGCCTGTCTGCACAGCTCCCGCGAGCAGCACACTGACTGACCCAGCTTGTCAACATTCACTTCTGGATAAATTCCTAAAGAAAACCCTGTTCTAGTAAGAAACTCATATATTAACTCCTCTTTAATCCATTTTAAAGGCATTCAAATGATAGCTTCCCTTTTCCACTGCTTTCAGCTGAAACCAAGTTAACTGAGCAGTGGCTGTAGTCTGAAAACACCCCCAAATTCTGTGCTGTATTTACACACTGACCAGACAAATACCTCTGTGTTAAGTCCAAAACTAAATGTTTGTTTGGGAAAGTGGAAATCTCTCTCCATACAAAGAGCAAGCTATTGACAAACAGTAAAAAAACAACAACAAAGCCCTTGACTGTTATCCTGCTCCATCCCCCCCCCCCCCCCAGCACTCTCAATGCTGCTCTTAGATGGAGCCTACATGGGGAGTTGTGCTCCAGTTCTAGTCACCATCAGCACAAGTGCATCTGTGCAAACCCCAAATGTAGGGCACAAAGCTGTAATTGGCATCGCCAGGAAGCCTCAGCCACAGACAGGGAGTAACAAGTCAACTGCACAAGGTCTGGGAAACTTGTCAGGAGTGTTTTTAATAAGCACCAGAGAAGAGATAAATAAGTAATTGCTGTCCGAGGTAACAAACAGCACACGTGAAAGAAAGAGTCTTTAAAAAACTTGTGGGTTTGGTACCATTTGAAAATTAGAACATATAATACAGAAGCAGTAATTCCAGGGAAAAAATACATATATAAAATGTTGCATTTTAAATTCAGTGTAACAGATACCCAAGAGAAAAATGAACCACCAGACCCAATCCCCAACCCCCCAAATGAGGATATCAATGAGAGACAAATTTCCCCAAGTTCAGGAATTCTATGTAGTCCTGTAATTAGACCAAGTCCAAGATTTTCTCAGCAAACATGCAAAAAGCACCAAAGAAGATGTGAAACTACCACACTCGTTACTATCATTTTATTGGTAGGGAAAGCACCAGACAGTTGCATGCAGAGCCAAACCACCGAACTCGGAACATTCACCCATCACTACTATCACTGTTTCAAATCATGAAATAAAAAGAATCCAAGTGCATTCAAGTACTTGACCACCCAATTTCAGTTACACCCACCTTTAGGTAAATCCCTGATTACATTTGTTTGTTCATTATAAAAGGATGAGATACCGTGTTGGATTTAAGAAGAGACTACAATGGAACGTGAGTTGGCAGTGGAGGAAATGGGTGACGTACCTGTCTCACTGCCTTCACAGGAAGTAAGGGCTGAGGGAAACGGGGATTTGTGTTATCAAATACAGACACCTACAGTGTTACCTCATCAAGTAATTAATGCCACCAGTGTGTACCAGCTGCAAAGCAAAGGCTGATCTGTTAGTGCTGCAGCTTTCAGCTGGAAGCTTTCAAAATGCTGATGCCAAATAACTTGGTCCCAGAATGAGTGAATCCCAAATGTGCTCCATGATCAGGGAGCCTGGGATAAGTTGTTCTTTTGCGATAGTAAGTGTAGACTCCACTTGCAGCAGTTCCACACTTTGCTGTGTACATGGAAACAAAACTCAGGATGTAAGTTATCCTTTGAAAAGCTTTTCACCCAAATGAGAGCACCAGCTTCCACTCACACACTTCTGGCTTATCATCACCAGAAGTCTCGGCACCAAAATGGCATGCTGCACTGCCTCTGCTTTTCAGTCCCTGGCTGGCCACTGGGAAGTCTGAAACAGACACGATGTGCTTGTGCTTTGAGCTTCCTCACAACAGCCTCTGTGGAGAGGGCAGCAAGGAGACCTACAAGGCCTTGGTTTAAGTAGATACCAAAATACTTTCAAACCAATGTGCCCAAACCCTTATTTTTTTACTAATGAGTAACCCCCCACTGTACAGCTGATATGTGTGTTATCACCTTCATAGGGTCTAACCCAGACTTGTGCAGTTCAGGAGGGCTGCAAGGGGCTTCTGGCAAGCTTTGGAATGGACAAGGCATCTTCTCAGTAAAAGAATAATTTTTAAAGCCTTTTCAAGTACAGTTTAAAGTAAAGGAAACTGACCCTATCTAAGAAAATAATAACCATACCTGCAAAATTAAAATGGAAATGGGATTTTGAGGGATATGTTGTTATGGAACACTTTAAAGCATGTAACAAAACTGCAATACAAAAGACCATTTCAATGTCTATTACTGAAAACCAGTCGAAGAACAGACCACAGCCCCTAGTAACACACCTAAGCAATCCACATGTCCTGATAATGATTCCCAAAAAGTTACAGCCTTTCCAAACAACAACTAACAGTTAGAGCTGTCTGTTTCTTTGATTTTCCCAACAGCAGTTTCTTTATGCAGGGGCTTGCTTTTTCCTTCTCTCATTTTGCTCTGGCTCAGCGCGGCTTCAGACATCTGCTCCCCACTGGTGGAAACGGGATCTAAAACCACCACGGATTCTGTCTCTTTTTCACTGCTAGAAGGTTTTCTTGTGAATTCTGGATGACTAGTTGATCTAAAGGCAAAAGAACACATATATTTATACTTACATAAATATATATAATTATATAATACAGAAAACAGTTCACATATTTAGGAGAAAGAATATAAATATACAGAAGAACATTTCTATTCTTAGTAGCTCATACAACCAGGATAGGTCTACTCAACTAGTAAACAGATCTGTATATTTAACAGCTGTTTCAAAGAGAGGGTAGTGCAATAAATGCAAGTCACATTAACCCCTTCTGAACCATAGAAGGTGCTGAACAGGAAAAATGAACTCACAAGATACCGAGTAAATCCTTACACTATGAAAGAATCAGTTTAAAGATAGTCTTTAAGAATTCATTTTCTCTCTGCTCATGGGTTTAGGTTCCCCAATGTCCAACACAGCAGCTGCTCTGGGGGGAAATGCTACCAGTTCCTAACAGTCCTGCAGCCCAAAGCACGGCTGCTTCTCCACACCTCCATCCAGAGCAGCTTACATAGGGCTTTCACTACTACGCTCTTCCATATCACAGGGAGTAGCAGCAGCGTAACCAGATCTACCATGTGGCTCGGCACCAGCAGGCTGCTCGTGGTCTCAGCGGGAGCAAGTGCAAGTGATTTCTGAACGTTCACCTGCTGCATTTTCTGGAACAGAGGGTGCAAGACCTGCATTCTGTACTGCACAAACAGGGCTACGCCTTGGTGCCTTGCCAGGCAGGGATTTGTGCAGATAAAAATCCCTCAGAGCACGGAGAGGAAGGAAAGGTCAGAGACACCAGCGTTGCTGTCGAGGCTGGCATCATGCTATAAATACTAAAAGCACTTGTCTATATTCAAAAGCTTTGTACTAAGTGTTGAAAATATGCAGGCAAATCCTTACATTAACTAAAACACACCAGCAGAAAATCACAGAGACAATCACAGAATGGTTTGGGTTGGAAGGGACTTTAAAGCTCAGCCGGTTCCAACCCCATTGCTGTGGGCAGGGACACCCTTACATCAAATACTGACCAAGCCACAGACAGGGGGATCTCCTTCACAGGAGGCATGTGCTTCCCACACCACCACATCTGCTGGTCTCAGTGCCAAGGGTATGCAACCGAGCACAGTTAAAGCAGTGCCACACTGTGCCCTCCTGCTTATCCTTGGGCAGGGCCACACACACCACAGTGCAGGTGTCCACACCGGCAGCCACTCAATGGGCAGGGGCAGGGATGCTTTAAGCAGGAAGGTCCTACTCACACCAGTGGGTGTGTGGCTCAGCTCTCCCTAGCAGCCTCACTGCACAGCTGCCAGATACAACTGCATCTGCTAGTCCAGAGCCTTTTGTTTTCCTTTTTGCTGTTCTGTTTTATTTATTCTTTACATTTCCCACGCTTACTGCTATGGAACATCCTGCCACACTGCTACAGTAACACCCTCAAAAGGAAAAGCAGTAGAATCAACTGGAGGGCAGAGAAAGAAATTCAGCTACAGGATCCATCTGCCATGAACCGCCCTTTATTGTGACAGTCTTTGTCCTAGAGAAAATGACAAAGCAAAAAGAGGTCACCCCACGCCACAGAGCATGGGGCGGGGAATGTGCTGTCTCCCACCTGATGGAAGAAGGGAAAGGCACAGGTTAAACCCAAGTGCATAATCACACAAACAACAGTTGTTGCCCTTTCCATTTCAGACAGGATTTACTCAGCTTGCTGCTGGATAGAGCAAATGAAATTCCATGTTCAAGCTTTAATGACAAGAATTGTCTCCAACATTAGAACTTTGGTATAAGTTAATTAATGCGGAAATGGGTGCTAATAGACACAGTTTCACACTCATTTGATTATCATCAGAAGGCAGTGATTTCATAAGGAAAATAATGCTTATTTTATGCAAAAGTTGCCAATCATTCCAGAAAATACAAGCCGGGGTATTGGGAACCTTACAGCAAATTAAACTTTTTAAAGCAGTGTAACCAGAAGAGGGTTATTTTTAAAAGTGCTACCCTCTGAAAAGCTGATTGCCCAACATCATCAAAATGGTCAAAGCCATAAATGCCAAGTTCATTTTTATTTCACTTTGGAGGTAACTATCTTTCAAATCCCAACAGCTGGACTATTTAATACAATCTGGTGAATCAAAGTATAATTCTTCAGTGGGCTCACAGCGGGGAGTCTGCATTAGTGTATGGCAGCATTCCAACAACTGATGCACGGCCAAGCGCGCTCAAGTCTGTTTCATTTCTAACAAAAATGGATAAAACTGCAATCATATTTACCACCTTCAAAGGACAGAAAAATGAAAGATGTCGATATAAAGTAGTTTAATGGAGAAAACCAGTGATTAAATCAGCGTTTCCAGCATAAAAATAAGAATTACTATTCAGACTCTGTTGTACTACCACTCCCTCCTTCAAATCCCTTACGGCACCCGCCTGATGGTGATGCTGTTACAGCTGAGGTGCTGTTAAAATCATTAACCCTGTGTACCAGGTGTTCCCAGCTCCTTTTCAACAGTTTGTCACAAGCAGAATGCAGGTGGAGTGAAGTTTCAGTGCAAGAATGAGCATCATTTTGGTGCTCCCTTTCAATAACTGGGTTTTCCTGCTACAAATGAAGCTGGGGAAAGCAATTCATGCAGATACAGTGAACCACAGCTCTGAACAGTTACAGATCTGTCCAGCCAAGATATTTGCATTTAAGTTCTATATAAAACTCTTCCCTCATTATGACTGTTAATGCTGTTATCAGTATTCCTGTTATTTGCCCAACTATGTATGTAAACCAGAAATGGAGAATGTCGTTCTACTGTACTCATTCATACAATGTTCATAAGTCTGCACGTATTTTTATGATTAAGCACGTAAAATCTTTACTGATTTAGATGTTAAATGTGTTTTAGGTTAATTATCTGGGATATGCAAAGTCCCATGCAGTGCAGAGGACTGCTTGTGATACAAGAGTACCAAACTATTCTATTTCTATAGTTACAGAAGCTACAAAAGGGATGAAAATAAAGGGTTACGCCTGACGGGCCATCCATGAGCTGGTACTGCTGTGCCCTTAGTAAATAATTTACAGCAGGAGTACAAAAGGACAAACTAGGGCTTGGATTGTCAACTGAGACTTGGAGTTTCTTTGTTTCCTCTGGTTAATGTTATAATCTTGGTATGATTTAACCTTGCTCAGTGCACTATGCCCGAAACCATTGTACTATGGTTCCATTAGAAAACAGAATTTTGTGTAAGTATTATGGAATGTGATTGGATCAAGTCCCATCCTGTTTTTAACTATATGTAAAATCAGAAAGCTAAAGGAAACCATTCAAGGAAAACACTGTAGGAAAATCCATGGGATTTACAGCATATTCAGAAAATACCAGCAAAAATCTATTCCGGCAAAGATGGTTTTGCAAGTATGTAGTATAGGCATGGGAGACCCCACAGAGGGGGCTCTGCCTGGAATCCGAGGTGGCAGGAATGAAGGCATTTCTGCTGCAGGAGCCAGCACCAACAGGGCACCAAATCAGCTCCTTGATCTGGGACACTGAAATAACTGTCATCTGCCTGCAAACAAAACTGCTTTCAAAAACAAAGTAACACTGAACCCATTCTGCTCCTTAGTCCCCAAAAGATGAAATCTGAAGTATTAAGATAATCTGACAGCTGCTCACCACCAGTTGCTTCTTTGTAACACTTAAAAACCAGGCTGGCACATCACTCGCAGAATCACAGAACCCCAGACTGGTCTGTGTTGGAAGGGCCTTAAAGCTCATCCAGCTCCAACCCCTGCCACGGGCAGGGACACCTTCCACTGGAGCAGCTTGCTCCAAGCCCCTGTGTCCAACCTGGCCTTGAACACTGACAGGGATGGGGCAGCCACAGCTTCTCTGGGCACCCTGTGCCAGTGCCTCAGCACCCTCACAGGGAAGAGCTTCTGCCTAAGAGCTCATCTCAGTCTCCTCTCTTCAGACTCAACCCAACCAGCCCATGGAGCTGGGTGACCTCCAGTGCAGGACAGTGGGTCCCAGCACACAGGATGACACCACGTCTGTCTGTGCCATGCCAGAAAACAGGAGTGGTGGCTCCATTTTATCCTCCATCAAAAACTTGAACTGAGAATAGAAGTGAAACTGCAGATGTGTTTATTAAATATTCCAGAATTCTTCACAAGGCAGGGAAATCCAACAGACAGGACCAAAGCCTAACACGAAACAGTAGTAAAATAACTTAAAAAATAACCCACTTATTCTAAGTCTTCAGTGAACAAAAAACTCCATCACACTGCAGTGTCTGCAACAGGAAATTACAGGGAATACAAAAGGCGAAGCTACTGAATTAATCTGTTGGTTCCCTCTTCCGATTTTTAGGTGCTGTTTTGAAAATGCCCAAACAAAAAGACTGGCAATGAAGAGGCTCAGAAAGCTTCTGCCTGCACTGAGAGAGCGCATAAGAAATACACTCATAACATATGGAAAACATCTTACAGTATCTTTCCAACCAGTGAAAACTGAGGAGACCTCAAACTTCCAGAACATCCCATTGTTTCCTTCATCTGTTGTCCACACTAAATTGCCCATGCTCAAGCTGCAATGGCAAACCTCTGCAGTGGTGTCTGGCTGGGGCTGAGCTGCTTCCCGCAGAGCTGGTGGATGATGCAGGGCTACTAAGATTACAGCCAGGAGGACGACAAATCCTTTAATTGTATAAAATCATCAGATTAAGACTAACCCTCTCTGTGGTTCACTGTGAGCAGGGGGCTCTGCTGCCCAGAAACTCTATGTTTATAAAGTGCTGGGAAGAAACCAAACCCAAACCCCCAAAAAGCAGCAGGGCAGAGCCAGACACACCTTCCCCTTCTGGGTCTACACACGGCAGGGGGCACAGGAACTCTCCTTGCTCACAAGGGAACTAAATTGTCACCTATTCTCCTTTAAGCAATTGTCACCAAATTGCACTCCTGCTGGATTAAACATTTGGGAAGAGATCTGCAGATTACCTGAATGCTGAGGTAAAGCCTCAATTTCCCTACAGGATACACACCATTGATGTCTTCCCCCTCAGCACCACCTTCCACACATTTCACACATCCATCATCTGCTGAATGGCTTCAGACCTTTCTTCTAACAGCCTCCTGCACTGAAATAACACCTCACCTGGGGGTTCAACCCCCAAATTTCTCACCTGAATTAATTTCTCTGAGCTATTATCACTCAGTTTCATTAAGAGTATTTCAGAATCCACCTGATTCACCATGGCCAGGCTGGATGGGGCTTGGAGCAACCTGCTCTAGTGGAAGGTGCCCCTGCCCATGGCACAGGGTTGGAACTGGATGGGCTTTAAGGTCCTTTCCAACCCATACTATTGTGTTATTCCATGAACCTGTGTTTATGGATGTTACAGCCCTTTTCCACAGCCCCTCTTTAGGCGACTCACAGGAGCAGCCCAGGAGTAACCACACCATGTGTGGAGTCCTACTCCAACCAAAGACTGAGATTGCTTACCCCATGTGTGTGTATTTGGGTTGGACTGTCACTGATTTGGGGGTGGGGAGGATCCATGGCTTTACTCAATGAGCTGACTCCTCTCTGGGCATTGTTCACAGATACATTTTCAAGACTGGCTCTTTTTCAAAGGCACAACCTTCTTTCTCTGTCAGAATAGGTGTGCTCAACTGTTACTCACCGTGAACAAAGAATGATGAATAGGGCTGTTCACATTTAAATGTCTGTATAACCTCCTCCTTCACATTACTAGCCTTAGGAAATTGATGGTGCAGCAAAGAGAAATAGCTCATGCACACCTATTCCTCAGGTTTTCTATAGGAAGCTGTACATTAAGATCTGGGTGAAGAAAGAGGAATAAACATGCACAGTATGCACAGTATGGGACCTGCAATCCTCTGCTGTGCTATAAACTGTTTGGCTGCTGCAAACAGTCAAAGCAGGTCACACCTCTGTCAGATTGCAAGGAATTGCAAATGATGAGGCAGATGAGGCAGCTGCATCCTCTTACCTCAGGTATGAATAAGAGCTACAATAAAGCCTTTGTATGCCTTTGGCACTTAGGGTACCTGTTTGTTTAGTTAACAGGGCCTAATTGGGGAAATAGCGGTTCAAGAGAAGCAGGCATGTAGAGGGAAACAGCCTGTGCTTCAGACCAGTGTCCTCATAACACATGTTGCAGGGGGGTTATTCACTGAACTAGCTCTGGTATAGCCCCTGGGCCAGCCACGACAGGCTGGATCACATCTTCTGGCTTAGTTTCAGTCTTCCAATGAGTCCAGGGATCCAGTTTACACACTAAGAGCACTCCAGGATAAAAATCAAAGCATTGCAAATTGGGGACAATGAAGAGATGCTCTGCTGATCCAGACTGAACCGCAGGTAGAGATGGACCCAGGGAAGCCCAGAACACCGCCTAACCACAAAGCCATGGTGTCAGACAAATGAACTTCCTTCTCATGTCTGCATCACATCAGCCCAGTTTCAAAACACCACTTGCACACCTTGGAGTCCAGAGGCTGCTTCTACTGACGTCTGCTGCAGACAGTACCCAGGAGAAAGTAATTGCACTTCTAAACGAAGTACGAAGCATCTGGATTATCACTGCTCCTCCCTGCCAGCCCAGCAGTAGAGTAGGGGAGTCACAGCCCCTTCTCTCTTGCTGGAAAACCATCCTCAAGGATGAACCTTTCCAATTAAGCAGGCTTACACCAGTGGCTGGCTGCAAAGATGCCCCACAGCGCTACGGAATCTGGCCCACCGCATTTGTTTTAATGCTTTAAACAGATAAATTAAAGTGAAATGTGTCTTTCAGGATGTCACTGAATAGGCAAGCTGAGAAATAAATTGAGCTTCACATATGCTTTTATAACACATAACAACTGTGACTGTCAACACAAGATCCTTTTCACTGTCAATTCATCACGCATTCTGCAAGACCTTGGGGCCTGCAATTATTTCATTTCCTTTCTTGTAAATGAAATTTCCACTTAGTTTGGTGGAATAAAGGTAGACAAAAGGGGGTAGGAGTTGCTGTTTTTCTGATTATCTGCTCAACGCAGAAGAAATCCACAAACTACATGCACAGTATTTTTCAGGAACGGCCTCACCTTTCTGTCAGGGCAGCAGTTCAAGAAAACACAGTGGCATTACTCCTGTCAAATTAACTGTTGAACCAATTGTCATCTTTCTCATTAAATTAAAATGAAGATCGCCTTTCTTTTAAGAATACTCAGATGAAATCAAAAGGAAAAATACACATGACTGGAAAAGGCATTCTGCTTTTAAAACTTGGTGTGAATGAAATAAAACTGCAGAGCACAAAAAGAAATCCATCCAAAACTAAATGACAAAAGTACCTGCAGGAGAGGGAAACAAACACCAGCTCATAAAAATAGATGGGAACCAAATTTCCAGCTCATTTGTCATGACTTGCTCCTTTGATCCAAGCAATGGAGACTTGCTACAATTGGTACTGGTGGTATTTTCTTACTGACAGAGCAGGAAACCAGAGGTTTAATTAACCACAATTACAATATTCTGCCAATCTGATTCAACTCATCCACTCCCTTTTCTTGCAGCGACAAACTGACAAACAACCTGACAAGGGAAATGAAGCAAGCGCACAGCCCAGTTTCAAAAGGAGCTTGGTATTGTAAAAACAAACCAGTCCTCCAGGGGATACGTCTGAAATAAGTATTCCTGAAGCAAGTTTAACTCTTTGATGCGTTACTGGCACCTTGGGTCTTCAGGTTATCAAGACAGAAGATTCTCCTGCCCACCTGTGCAAATGCAGCACCAACTGTATGTTGGTTTGGGGTTTCTTGAAGAATTCATCTTGACATTTCAGGCTAATTCAGAGCTTTTACCAACAAACATTTAAGAGTAATAGTGAGGACTTGTTTGGGTCCAACAGGACCTGCCCTGCACACGGACCAGCATGACTTGTATGATTCTAGTTTTTAACATATTGTGCTAGAACTGCCTTTTTTAAATCAAGAGTTAACTGTATAACTATCATCCCTCTTCAGGACATGGAAAGAACCCTCAACCTTGCTATTCCTCTTAAAATCCTGAATTGTTTCTTTTGGCAGAGAAGATGATTGGGTTTTTAAAGAATACTCACAGATTTTACAGGGAAAGAACTTCATCTCAGAGAATTCAATTTCTACCTCCATGTGAGACTTCAGATTCTTTGAGGAGTCAGTGGTAACCAGCTGCAGACTGTACATATATCCTCTTAAGCAAAACTGGTATTAAATTTATGTTAAATTAAAAACATAATAGGGTGTATTTCCTACTAATAAATACATAATGAAGTGGCTGCCCCACTCCTGGCAGTGTTCAAGGCCAGGCTGAATGGAGTTTGGAACAACCTGCTCTAGCGGAAGGTGTCCCTGCCCGTGGCAGGGGGTTGGAACTGGATGAGCTTTAAGGTCCTTTCTAACCTAACCATTCCGTAATGCAGTGATGTTACATTCAAAATTCACCAATTAAACAGATCTGATACTAAAACACATCCACATTCTACTTACTGTAGTGCAGGCTTGGAGCCTGTTACACCCTTAAGCTGGTTAGAGGCAGGACCTGAGTCAGGAACTTGGGTACTGAATTGTGCCTCCAGGTCTTTCTTGTTCAAGGCTGTTTGTGCAGCACTGGCTCCAGAACCTAGCACAGGCAGAGATTTTGATTCTGATGTGGCCAAGATTCCAGTGGGACCTAAAACCCAAAGAAAGTTTAATGCTTCTGTTATCCTAGTCTAGGAACAGCACATAAGCACAGCAGAATTCAAGCTAACTGCAGAAATCAGTTAACAAACAGCATTCAGTGAATGGAGAGGATCAAAACACCGTATTTGCAGCTTCTGCTTTCCCCACCAAGATTAGCCCTGTCTTGTACCACAAGCAGGGCTTGGTACACCTAGTTGTGCACTCAACCCTTTTACCTTCTGGGGTGGTAATCCCATTGCTCACTCAGCACTAACAAATCACGGCTTGGCAGTGCTCTCCCAGCAGATGTGCAGCTAGAGCAGGAACCAGCCCAACGGCACAAAGGCCTCTTCTCATACTAGTGAGTACTCAGTGAACTCTCTCTCTGTGAAGTCCAAGCTAAAACCATACAGTGACAGTGAAACTAGCCACACCTGCATTGACTGTGGCATGGGCTTACACTTGCACTGTTTCTAATCAGGCAGAAGGTCAATAAATGATAGTAAAGAATAGCTTAAAAACTGCAGAACCTTGCTCTGCAGAAGAGATTGATTCAAAATCAGTCTTAAACCCTCATTTCTCTGGTTACCATTACTTGTTTCACAGTAGGCTCAGACTATTAACTTCAGTAACAATGTCTGAGTTCCAGGCAGGACAGAGTAACCTGTGTCTATATGGCTGTGTGCGCAGAAAATCCTGACAGAGGCATCTCTTGGAGAAAATGGGGATGGAAAGCGGCAGGAGCGATGGGGAAGTGAGTCACTGCAGAGGTAAGCAGAGTTCTCCAGAATGGCTGAAATGGCAATGGTCTGGAAGAGAAAGTAAAGCTTCAAGAGTCACTTAATGCAGGGAGAGCAAGAGGACTACAAAGAGTCCAGCCACTTACTGCCGCTGTCCTGGTCTGTGGTCACTTTCCGGCGCCGCAGCACTCGCTCCAGCTCTGTTTCACTGCCGTCTGTTTCGAGGGACTTCAAGCTTCGGGAACTAGTGGATTTATTCAGTGTTTCCTACGGCGAGAAATAGGCATGAGAAGCTGAGGACACATTGTGCCTTGCCAAACATCCTACATGCACCCTCTAAACAGCATAAAAGCAACTGCAGTTCTAGACCAGAGTGCAAAGCTCTTCCTTTAGTGCAACAGTGAGCATCTGGGGACTGGCTTACCACTCCTTCCCTTACTTGGATTTCCTGATGTAGGGATTAACCACACTTACCTACATATTAGAAGATTGATATCAGGCTTAAGAAAGATGCTCTGGATCATGAATGAACAAATTCTGATGTTTGCAGGGAATTGCCAGCTGCCTCTATCTTAACACTTAAAGGATCTTATAAAAAACCTGCTACAGCATTAGCATGCCCAGAATCAACCTTTTGGCAAAAAGCCAAAGATCCATATTTTACATGATGTATGCTTTAGCATGATCCTGTGTTGCTGCATCCTGGTACGTACACGTATCTGCAGAAGTCAGTACATATTAGCTGCAACTGCAGCATGTTATTATATCCTGTCTCTAGCTCATCTGCCATAACCCTTACACTGTGTCCTTGTACTTCATGTGGACAGAGCTAGATCTCAAGCTCAAAGTTTTTTAAGCATAGAATAATCAAGTGCTTTGGGTTGGAAGGGACCTTAAAGCTCATCCAGTTCCAACCCCCTGCCACGGGCAGGGACACCTTCTTGTCCTTGGACTTGTCCAACCTGGCCTTGAACACTGCCAGGGATGGGGCAGCCACAGCTTCTCTGGGCACCCTGTGCCAGCGCCTCAGCACCCTCACAGGGAAGAGCTTGTACCTAAGATGTAATCTAAATCTACCCCTACATACAGAATACATGTTCCAAAACACGTCTGACTCATATAGTGGCTTTCCAGGGAATGAATGACATATTCTTAACATCTTTTGTTGACAAGCATGTAACTGCTGAGTAGAAATAGCAACTGACAACAAGAAATAGCATCACAAGCTGCAAAAGCTGTGCTGCCTTAGGATCCCAGCAAAGTAACTCATTCTTTATCCCTGCCCCAAAAATTCAAGTGTTCTCTTTGGCACCTATTTGAACTTGAACTGAGCAGGGACATTAATAATCAGCAGCATGCTCCAGATCCCTACAAACATGCACATACCAGAGCAACCTGAGCAACGGAGTCCCTCAAACTCTGCAATTTACAGAGCATAAATGAGGTTTGTGTGTAACAATTAGATGGAGGCCTATGTGAAATGCATAATTAGCAGAGTAACAACAAATGTTTACTCCATCACATCCCACCCCCATGTTTGTTGTCTGACTGTGCATAATGATCGGTCTCGAGAATAGACTGGAATTGGATTTTATACAGTTTGTCTCACACTGCAAATATCCTGAAGGGCTCAAAAGCAACGAGCCAGATACAGAAGGGCAGTGACTGCAGGTTTCTCTCTGCTCCCTCTTAAGTACATAATCGATCAAGTCTCCCCTGATGTCTGTGGTACAGTGTCAAAGACATTAAACAGCTATTAGAAAAGGAAAGGACCTTCAGCAGGACCCTTCAGCCCAACCCTCTCTGGTCCAAACAGCTCACCACATCAAATCAAACTACTCCTGTAATTACAGAGTTCCATTTTAAACATAATCTCCGTGTGGCATTTTATTCCTTGTCTATTTACCTTCACATTTAATTATGTGTCCCTCTAATTAGTGCTCAGCGTTAAGGTTTGGTGGCTCTCTAGATCATTTCTTCCCTTCCTCCCCTGCTTTCATGTGACTGGCGAACTGTGAGTTTAACACAACGGTGGTGCACACTCATGATTTTAAATCACAGCACAGGCTGTGGCTACACTCTTTACTGTATAGTCTTCCACCACCCAACACAACACTGAAGTTATTCCTATACGGGCTGTTTAGGTGCTATCACAGATGGTCAGAATGATTAGCCCTACCTTCTGTAGAGTGGATGCAAAGCATTTTGATCCAATGCAGGCAGAATGTCACTGTATTTCACCTTACAAAGGCAAAATTTCACCTGATGTGCCGAATTTGCACTTCAAAGTCAAAAGCCTCAGGGTCAGGGAGCAAGAACTACAGCTCCTTCTGACTGATACAATTTTAGCACTTGTGCAAATGAAGCCATCAGTTAAATAAGCAATGCAGTGTATGAGTAAAGGACAGAACAGGAGCAACCTTAGCACATTGCTCTGAGCAGGACCAAACACGCGCCTGATGTTTGTATTTAGTGATAAATGGGTATATGGACAGCTACTCAGAATCAATGTTTTCTACACATTCATATGCAGACAGACTAAAGAACTCTTGCTCTATTTAGACTATGTCTACCCTATCAAGAAATTGGGTGACTCAGGAGGGAGCAGGAGTTCAGAGCAGTTGATGAGGAGAATCCCACATCTACTATATGCACAGTCCAAGGGCTTCACTTCGGACTAGCTACAGATACTTGGCTGCCTCTCCCTCCCTAAGTATCCCCACTGTGAGCACTTGGAACGTCTCCAGAGGATCCACATCAGGTGCAGACTGTAACATCCCCTCTTGTGGCAGGACCATACACACCCAGAGCAGTTAGCAGGCTAGTTTTCTCCCACATAAATTCTGCTAGCAAGGCAAAACCCTAATCCTTCAATCAGACCGAAGTCAAAAGTGGAATTGGTGGATTCACTCCAAACCTGCTCTACAGTTTCAAACAAGAACACTAATGGAGCAGTTTCCAACACTCAGCTATTTTGCACTGAAGGCGCTGTCAGCTCAACAAGAAGAAACTGAAATACAAACTACATTTTCTTACCAGAATCCCTTTTAATTCTTTCATTGCACTTTCGGAGGGCTTTGGTGTTTCTGGCTGTAAACAAACACAACATGTTAAAAAACACATGAAATGGACCATGACAGACTTTGCACTTGAAGATAGACATGGCATGTACTTGAACACACACAGGCATACAGTTCTGCTATGCTCCTCTGCTTTCTCCTCTCATGGGCTAACGTCCAAAATACTATCTTATATGGATGATGGGAAGAGTTTTAGCAGGCTGTGAGTCACCCTTAACCCTGTGAATCACAGCCTATCCATAAGGATTATGCTTTTGTGAACATGGTAAGCAATATTTTATAGCAGCCGCATTCAGATATTAGTCTTCAGTATTGTGTAAAAGGAAAAAATACTCCTAAATAGTGTCTATTTCTTGATCACCCCTTTACTCAATTCAGTTATTCTGTCTGTGCTTTTTTGTTTCTAGGTACCTGTTTGCTTTCAGTTCCTTTCTGTGTAAAAGAAACTGGGATTCTTTTTACTTACTGTTGGCTTCACTTCTGTTCTTCTAGATACACGCTGCTCTAGTTAATTTTGTTCAAAATCAAGGTGAGGCAAATACATTCTTTTGACTGTTTTACAGAAAGCATGATTGATTTTCAGTGTAAATTACTGTACTTAGCTAATTTCACTGCTTGCTCTTGATTCCAAACCTTTGTTTTAGGCCTGCTTGACTGGTTCACTGGTCTCAGATGAACTCCCTTTTTAATTCTGTCCATCATTTCTTCAACAGCTTGTCTCTTCAGATCTGTAACTTCTTCACCTGCTTCAGAAATCAAAGGGGATTATCACATTCTAGATATGAACTACAGAGAAATATCACAAAGGAATTAACATGTTAAAAGCCTCCTGAACAGCTTGCTTGCCATACACAGCCAGTTACCATAATCATAAATTAGTTTTAACGATGAAACAGCAATTATATACACGATGTACTTAAGTTATATTTGGTGCAGTAGGTTTTCCTGCCTGTGTGATACACAGTCAAGGCCAGGTTGGACAGGGCTTGGAGCAACCTGGTCTAGTGGAAGGTGTCCCTGTCCATGGCAGGGGGTTGAAACTGGATGAGCTTTAAGGTCCCTTACCACCCAAACCATTCTAGGATTCTTTCTGGTAACAGAAACAAGTAACCTCATCTGTAGTTATCAGGAACTCTAGTTTCTGGACACAGCATCACAGAAGCAATCTTTGCTATCAGCTAAAGTGTCTCAAGCTCTTCAAGGGCAAAATGCCAATCTACACACATTGAGGATCATGCCAGGGACTTCACAAACAACAAACCACAGTGTTTGCAGAAGCTGAGACACAAATAGGGCCCACATCCTGAAAAACACAGAGCTCCTCCAAGTGGGAATTGCACAAGGTCAGTGCTATTGGCTGAAGCACCAAAGATTGAAGAACACAGCCCCACTTCCACTGTGGCTCAGCAGAAATCCGCACAGCTTCACTGACATGGGACAAGTTGATAATGCCTGATGCAACCCACCACAAAGTGACCAAACATCTCCTATTTCTCATGGGTTTCAGAACCTTCTGAAACAACACCCAGTTGAACCCAGCTGAACTAAACCCACACATTTAAGGAACCCTGCATCGAGTTAAAAGACAAAACCTAAATACCATGAAAGGGAATGGTTGCTTCTTCAAGAGATTCAGCATGAGGACTGAAAAAGATTCAGATGAAACAGGAAGCTGCGTGACGAACCTAAACAATACCTGTTAACTTCTCAGTGTTCTGGGTAACGTAACAAAAGACACTTAACATGCCAAAAGTTGGGGGGGGGGGGGGAGAATACTTACAGCAGATACAGGGAGAAATAGGGTTGACAGTATTCAAAGCTGTAACGTTGTACCTTATGTAAGAGGAATTTTAAATAGACTTTCCCTCGCTCACTTGTCAGGGTACTATTGATGATTCATAGCAATGCAGTTTCTGTATTCCAAGGTAATTTCATGTCAGGCTTTAATTTCACAAACAGGCTGTTTCAAATATAAAAGCTTAATTGGTGGTATGGGATAGAAACCACTCATTCTAAGTCCTTAACAAGGGTCAAAACAAGCCTCAAGTTGGATATAATAACTAGATCAAGAAAGAACTTTCCCCCTTTTTTATCTTTATTTTAAGAACAGCTCAACTATTAAGAGAAAAAGCAGTTTAGATGTGATTGAAGAAAGGTCAGAACTGTTACAGTTTGCTAATAAATAATGAAAGAATGGGATGTAGAGAATTCCATAGAATTTCCTGCAATCACTGTTTGTAACAGTCTCAACAAAGAGGTGCAATCAAAACACTAAGGATGCTCCAAGGTAAGGAAACGTGGTAAATGAAGGCAAAAGAATTGAACTTACTGAAAGATAAGACTGACTTTTCATCAGAGATCTCAATATGTAGGTTCACTTCTCCAATTATTTTACCCAGACCAACAATCTTACTTCTCTCAGCCTGGTAACCAGGTCCCAGAGATTCCCCCAAGGGACCTGCCCATGTCACCCCATTCCTGTGAGGTGAGTAACTGAAGTATTCTGCCTGTTGGACCCTCCACCATGCTTGCATACCATTGCAGTCTGCTAACAGTGTTTTCTTCTCTAACAGTTATATCCTACACCTATAATTTCAGCAGGTTCCTTTCTGCAGCCCCCTTCTTTGTTTAAGTGGCAGCAAATGAGTTAAGCAATTCACTACAAACAAACTCCTGCTGTTTCAGAAGAAAGAGAGAAACAGCAAGAAAAGCTTTGTTTATTTAACTGTCAATGCCTGTCTAACTAGCTCAGACTCTTCAGGCACTCATGATCATTTGTAAATCTCTACTTAACTCCTGTTCTCAACCTACTAAGTTTCCAGCTTCCATTAACAACAATAAAATGCAATTTCAGCTGTTACTTCACATATAGAGCCACCTCAGTGCAAGATTGTGTTTTGTTTTAGGGCTTCCAGTATTATTAAAGGATTAGCATTACAGTCAACTCTGAAAATTGATTTTGCAAGATATGAATTGAGGGATGAAAACTGAAGCATTTAACAAACTAGCTCTGTGGAGAGGCTCTGGACAGAACAAATCACAAAGAAGCAGCTATTTGGAAGTTGGAAGCTTCCCTGTATTACACTGTATATAACCTGCTCTCTGCCTAATGCTTGTTGGGTTTGTTCTTCTGCCTCTTCCAGGTAGCCTGTGGAAGGCCAAAGCCCTGTACACACTATAGCTGCAGCTACATGCTGTAGTGTCTCCAATTTAGAGGCACAGGTTGAGACCCTTAATGCTGCTATAGTTCAACTACTACAGGCAGTACCAAACTGTCAGGGTACAACTCAACAAGCCGCACAGCATCAGTGTAACAGCATGGGGCCTAAACTGAACCATCCTGTTCTACCCATCCAGCTTATCACCATACCCAACAAAGTGCTTATCTTCTCAGGGCTTTTTGTGAGCCTGTAAGAAACACAACCACAAGGGAAAAAGAGGTATTTTTCTGCCACATCTGCAAATGAAATCAACTCAGTGACATATCTGATAAACATCAGAGCTAGAAGCTGGAAAATCAGAAGCTTCCTTCAGTTACAGCAAGTGCTAGGTCTTCCCTTAAGGTTTTTGATCCTTAGCATCAAAAGCTGTTCATACCAAAATCCATTTGGAAAAAACAAATTGGATGCTGATCATCAGCTCAGTTGTGGAGGCATACATGACTACAATAGCTACACAAATTTACCTGAGATTTCAAGAGGCTTGCAGTAGAATAGCACAGACTATTTCCATTGGAAGAGACTCTGACAGGCTTGAGGCACCAAACACCTTTGGGAAGCCTGTTCCAACGTTTGACCACCCTTCTGTCAAAAAATACTTCCCCATATCCAGTCTGAACCTCCCCCAGTGCAACTTTGAACCATTCCTACACATCCTGTCACTGGATCCCAGGGAAAAGAGATCAGCACCTCCATGTATCTGCCTTGGGAAGCTGTGGACAGCAATGAAGTCTCCTCTTAGCCTCCTTTTCTCCAAACTAGACAACTCCAGAGAGACCAAAGCTTCAGTGCCAGAGATACCACTTCCTATCTCAGAGCATGTATACCTGGGCTGCAGTCACATTTCTGGACTGCAAGGTAGATGAATACACTGGGACACGGACAGCAGTAGTTAATGTTGACAATTCTATCTGTGCCCACAGCTCATTTTCAAGAGCTTTATCTGCATTATCTAGTGAATAATGTGCATGACTTGAGAAAAGATGAGCCATACCAGACTCCTGCTGAGGAGGTTTCTCCTTCTTGCTCACGTTGGTGTTGGAGTGAGATCTCTTGCGAATCATTGACATGAGAGACCTGTGGGGGAAATGAAACTGCAGTTTGACATTCTGTCCTGTGTTACACACTGTTAGAATGAACTTGAACATGACACACAAACAGCTTGCTTGTACCTGATTATACAGCTGCTTACAAAAGACTCATTTAACAGTTCTTGAATACAGATGTATGTACTGAATTACCCCCCACAATGCCTCCCATCAAAATGCACCAGAGAAATTTATTTCTTTTTAACAGACATTAGGCACAAATCAAAACACTCCAGATTTGAATATTAAAAGGCAGTGTCTCATTGTGACATATGACAAATTGAAGCTGCTCTGGCATAATAAAAGGAAAGAAGAGCTGTAGATATTGAAGTATTATTCTCCAGAGGACACTTAAATATGGTGATCAGTATCTCCTCACCAACTCCAAGTTTGTAATCTTCTTACAGTGTCAAATAATTATCCCTTCACTACAGTCAAAACGTGGAAGTCCAGGCAAGGGAATGATTCATCTCAAAGCCCAAGTACGCACATAAACATCACGGTGCATGAAGGAAACACTCTGATTTAGCTGCTACACAGCTTAAAATGAATAGTGTTATCTATTTCAAATAGTAAAGGGCACAAAGTTAAACAAAACAAAAACCCACCACATCCCCACACAGTTAATTCATGCTACACGTTAGTGAGAAAGAAGAAGCCAAACGAGTTAATGGACCCAAAAAAGAGCAAAAGCCCAAATATAATTGTTCAGAACACATTTAGTGTAGATTTCTAAAAACAAAGCAAGATGCACAAAGGGATGAATTCTCCCTACTGATCATCCCCATTCATATACTTAACACAGTGTTTAAGACTCCTGTATGTAATTTCCATTACAGAAGGTTAGAAAGTGTCACGGAAGTCCATTTATGTTTAAAACCAAGCAGACAACATGAATATTAGCTGAGTTCCTAAAATTAACTAACCCTAAAGCACACTTCAAAGTTTGTTTATTTGGGTCTAATGCCTGATACAGCATATATTGGGCAACATCTTTTGCTGTTCTTTGCAAAAAAACAGGCTTGGTTTTGATAATTTCACCCCAAACTCCTTGATGATGGGGTGGTGACTTTATGTGGGGTTTTAACTTACGAAAGCAATTGTGTGGACTCAATGGAGTCTGCATTTTCATATGAGTATCTGACAGGAAGTGACACACAGTAATCCAACATATCCTTCGGTTCAAAGGGGTTTTCTTAGCAGTGGATTCAGACAAGCATTTCACAAGTCTATAATTACAGCTATCAGGTGAATAGAAAAAATATAATCTCCTAAATTTGGAGCAGACAGGTATCCCTCCTCCTCCGAAGTCACAGTCTAGACTACTTGTCAGGCTTGGCAAGGCAGGCACTGTTCAGAATTGGTCAGGGTGTTAGTCTGTCAGCAGGTGGAACACAGAGCATGTCCTGCTGGTAAAGAGCCCAAGACAGATGGAGAAAGTCTTTTTTTCTTTAAAGACACTCTTCCTGCTTGAATGCAAGCTCATGTAATATGTTCTGCTTCAGCAAAGCATTGACGCTGTGATCCTTATTTAAGTACTTACCGTATAGGGTTAGGAGGAGGGGGAGGAGGGAGAGGAGGAGGTGGCGGTGGTGGAGGAGGTGGTGCAGGATTTTCTGACTGCTGTACTCGTTTCTGAAGTTCATCAACTGCACAAGAGCAATAAAACAAACTAGAGTGAGTTCTGGGTTCTCACATCTGAGACTTCTGAGGTATAAGCAAAGTAGCTACTAATTAACTGAAAACCAAACAAGACTAAACCACACAGCTGCTAGCAAGCACTATTTTTGAGTACATTTTCTACCGAGAACGTCTTAGGCACACAGGATTCTCGTTAAACCAGTTACCTCCAACATGAGTTACTTTTCAAACTAAAATGACACTCTCCCTCACACAGGATTCTTCTTCTTAAATAATAGAGCAGGGAAAAAATTATCACATTCCTGTGATGGTCTATTTGAGGTTGCGTTTGAAAAAGAATCATGGAATCCCAGACTGGTTTGGGTTGGAAGGGACCTTAATTAAAGCTCATCCAGTTCCAACCCCCTGTCATGGGCAGAAACACCTTCCATTAGACCAGGTTGCTCCAAGACCTGGGCAACCTGAACTAACCAGGATTAACAAGAACCAACAATAATAATGAACTAACCAGAGATGAAAGAAATGAACAATTTCAGCTTCCAGATTTATCTCTGTCTTGCTGATGGTATGGGTTTGTCCCATAAAAATGGTCAAAACTGGGCAGTGGGTGAACAGACTCTTTCTCTCCCATTTTTCTGTCAGTTCTAAGACGTGGATTTTACTTTTCTGCACTTGAAATGTTTTCAAATACAATTAATTGAGGAAGGGCAGAAACAGAGGAAAAGAAGTTAAATTTCTTTTAGTTACAAAAATTCTTAGCAATTGTCCTAAATACAATAGGAATTATGCAGAAGGACAGAATATGATTTCCAAAGGGCACACGGTTCTTTGTTGTCATAACGATGGATTCCAGTTAAAATTACAAACTTTAACATTTACTTTTAAATTTTAAAAGGGGGGGGGGAAAAAATCAATGGAGTCACTTTAAATTCCAGGTACAATCTTTGTGCTGATAAATCCCTTCTGAAGAACAAATAAGCCTGGAAGGAAAGAACCTGCTGTGAAGGTCAGAGCTTTTCCAAGGCAGCTGAGAAGAACTCATATGCTGCCTGGGCATATTTTTAAGGCTGAGTAATGTAAAACTCTAACACAAAGCAGTTCTTCCAAGCAAGACTGCAACCAGCTTAAAGATAATCCTGCTCTTGAGGATCTGTTTCAGAAAAGCACGGCTGTATGTGGTATCTTCGCTAAGGATATGGACTTTGTCCTCCTCTGATAGGGGCTCAAATGCTTCTCTGAGCAGGTGTCATATTTAAAACTAGCACCTGTTTAGGCCTTGAGCTGAACAAGGGCTGAAAGCAAAGGCACAATCAAATACTTAACAGCCATAGCTCTACATTCCCTATTGCAAGACTACACACACCAGGGCCCTTTCTAAACCCAATTTTAAATAAAGAGCAGTAGGTCCATAACTTCCTCAATTCAATAGACAGGATGCTTCGGGCAAGCCAGGCACCATCCTGATAGCAATAACTGTATGAATAATAGCAATAACTGCACTGACAAAGTTCTCCCCTCCCAAATATTCCATGAACCTTCTCTGGCTGTATTCATTGGGCAAAGACAAGACACACAATAGCCAGCAAGACTGTTTCTTGCCTTTCAGTCACTTGACAAGGAACAAAACATTTGACCATAAGAAAGAGATTTAAATGTAGCACTCTCATGGATATGGGCCATAAAAGCCCACTGGATTTGTCTGGTTAACTCCCTTTGTAGAGTTCTGAAGGCAGCATTTACTTTTTAAATATCTGCTTAAGAACAAAGAAAGAAAAGAAACACCCCTCAGGCCCTCTCACATCAGCAGTTGTTTTCTCAGTGTCAATATAAAGGGCTAAATCGTGTTTGTTTTCACTGGTGTCCTCTACTTCGAAACTATTAAATAGTTAGGCAGCTTGATAATTATGTGATTTTTTTTTACAGTTCATTCAATGTAGACTCCACAGTCTGTTTATTTGGGGTTTTATTTGCCTTTAAAACTAGGTAAGAGGATTTTGACTGAATATGAAGGATTGTGTCTTTCACACAGAAACCCATTCACATGCATAAATCCATCTGTAAGACTCAGGGCAATCTAACAACAGTATTTTCATAGCTTACAGGAGTTTTACAGGGCTATTCTTTCACACACATTCTGGACACGACTGTTCCGTGGTTGAAGGCAGCTGCTGTACTTTGCCTTCTGAAGCACAGGTCTAGATCTCAGCTACACAAAACCTTCTGGGGTCTCAAACATACGTAATTCTATTTGACACCACTCGCACCTCTGTACCTCTAAAATGAAAGTTATTAGATGACTTTACCTGAATGCTTTAGGTCTCTAGCTTTTTCTTCTGAGTGCTGACACTTGAGCTCCAGTTCCTTTTTATCTTCTTCCAAGAGTTCTAGTTGCTGTTTAAGACGACTAATCTCCTTATGCAGAGCTTGATTCTCTAGCTGCTCTTCCAGTTCTTTGATCTGGAATTGGCAAACAATAGCATTCATTACAGTAAGAGGTACTTTTTGTCCTTCCTTTTGATAAATTAACTCACTAGGTATGGTTATTCCTGAAAAGCCTGACCAATTTGGTGGCCTTCTATGATGGGGCTACAGAATTGATGGATAAGGGTAAAGCAGTTGATGTCATCTACCTGGACTTGTGCAAAGCGCTTGACACTGTCCCACACAACATCCTTCTCTCTAAATTGGAGAGATATCAATTTGATGGATGGACCACTCGGTGGATAAAGAACTGGATGGATGGCCGCATACAAAGAGTTGTGGTCAATGGCTCGATGTCCGGCTGGAGACCGGTAACGAGTGGTGTCCCTCAGGGATCGGTGTTGGGACCGGTCTTGTTTAACATCTTCGTCTCTGACATGGACAGTGGGATTGAGTGCGCCCTCAGCAAGTTTGCCGATGACACCAAGCTGTGTGGTCTGGTTGATATGCTGGAGGGAAGGGATGCCATCCAGAGGGACCCTGACACGCTTGTGAGGTGGGCTGATGCCAACCTTATGAAGTTCAACCACGACAAGTGCAAGGTCCTACACCTGGGTCAGAGCAATCCCAGGCACAGCTACAGACTTGGCAAAGAAGAAATTCAGAGCTGCCCTGTTGAGAAGGACTTTGCGGTGCTGGTCGATGAGAAAATGAACATGAGCTGGCTTCAGTGTGCGCTCGCAGCCCAGAAAGCCAACCGTATCCTGGGCTGCATCAAAAGGAGCGTGACCAGCAGCTCGAAGGAGGTGATCCTGCCCCTCTACTCTGCTCTTGTGAGACCTCACTTGGAGTATTGTGTGCAGTTCTGGTGTCCTCAACATAAAAAGGACATGGAACTGTTGGAACAAGTCCAGAGGAGGCCACGAGGATGATCAGGGGACTGGAGCACCTCCCGTATGAAGACAGGCTGAGAAAGTTGGGGCTGTTCAGCCTGGAGAAGAGAAGGCTGCGTGGAGACCTCATAGCAGCCTTCCAGTACCTGAAGGGGGCCTATAGGGATGCTGGGGAGGGACTCTTCATCAGGGACTGTAGTGACAGGACAAGGGGTAACGGGTTAAAACTTAAACAGAGGAAATTTAGGTTGGATATAAGGAGGAAATTCTTTCCTGTTAGGGTGGTGAGGCACTGGAATGGGTTGCCCAGGGAAGCTGTGAATACTCCATCCCTGGCGGTGTTCAAGGCCAGGTTCGACAGAGCCTTGTGTGGGATGGTTTAGTGTGAGGTGTCCCTGCCCATGGCAGGGGGGTTGGAACTAGATGATCTTGAGGTCCTTTCCAACCCTAACTATTCTATGATTCTATTCTATGATTCTATAAACATGATTTTATACTATAGAAGTGAACTACAGGCCCCAGAAAGGGGACAATTTTTGAATGAGAGCTGGACAGATTTTTCAAAGAGATGTCAGAATTTTCTATTATGATCCCAACTTGTTTCATTTCTTCTTTAGAATATATCTTTAGCTCTAAAGTACTTAAGCTATAAGAATGTTCCCTTTCATTTTTTATAGCGTTTTTATCACATACTTAATTTCAGAACATTTCTTCATTTGAAGCATAAGAACACTGACATTTTTGTTCTCATACTGACTGTTTCTGACAGGTTGGGAATTTAAACTCCCTTGTCTCAACTCATGCAGATGTCAGTGGGTGAATTACAGAACATCCAGTTTAAAGGCAGCATTCAGGTGCAGAGTATCAATCACTTCCCAAGTCCCCAGATATATACATTTTTCTCTAGACTTCAAGTAGCCAAATATGCACAGGTTTTCAATGAACTGGCAATTATTCTTCCAAAACACTCATCCAGAAGCATTTGAGATTATACGTAGTTTTTGTATTGCTCCACTGATGAAAGCACAGGAACTGTCTACCTATTCCCTGCATTACTGTTACCGGAGCTTTAAGAACAGGCCTCACAGCTAAGGGAAAACTTGTCTTCAGGCTTTCAAGAGAACCAATGGTGATTTCTCCCAGTTAGAGATTAATTTAGTCCATTTTCAAAGAACATATTTGTTTAGATCCTAGTTCTATAACTACCACTTTGCAGCATTCACCTAACATTTCTCTACTCCAGTTTATCTGGCTTTTCCCCATGCATTTCTTTAGCAAGTGACCAGATTACTATAGTGAACTGCCTGCCTCTCATCTCTTTGTCTTCCTGGCTTACCCCCCCAAAAATACCCTTTATATTACTCAATGTCCAAAATACTCTCTTGTCATCTCTTCTTCTCTTAATGGAACTTGACTTAATGCACTTCACTGGCATCCAGAGTAAAACATTTACCTAAAACCAGAGCCTTCAGCCTGAAAAACCTTCAGGTTTCATACTCGCGTCTTACCAGTTACCCAGAGGAAGGGAATCACAATCTTCTCTTAAGTTTTGTTTTCAGATGGTGAATTCTTATGGGTACAAGATCTCAAATAGTTCTGAACATAACAAATACATGACACTCTTTACATTCAGGAGGCTTTCAAAGACTTCTGCATGAGATGTTTTACCTTTTGTTGGTGTTGAAGCCTTTCTTCTTCTAACGTTTGGGTTAGCTTAGCATTGTCATCCAAAGCCTTCAAAAGCTGTTGATCGGGAGCAGAATTCTGCAGAAGCAACTGACTTTGCCTTTTCATCTTGTTTTGTTCAATAAACATCTGCCAAAACAAAACCCACCCCCAATAAAAGCAACAGTTAAGCACATTCTATTGCTATCCTGGGGGAAATGGCAATTAGAAAGAAAATGAAGAAATTAGCATCGTGTTAATAGGGATTGTGAGGAAGAAGGTGGGAAGGAAGGGAAAAGGATGTTTGAGAGTAGAATTTACAAGAGCTAAGCTCACACTGAAAGGAACTGGGTGTTTGCCAAGAACCACCCAATGCTACACCTTCATCACCCACACGTTGGCAGCATTCAGAATTTAAACGTATCTCTGGAAACAGGAACAATCTGATCCGTATTCTGGGAGCTCTAGAGAGATTGAAAGAACTCTAGGTGGAATTCACAGGCTACCTCCTCAAACATATCTGCAAGCCTTGGCATAAAGCCCATTTATTTGGGTTACCTGGGCATGGGAATGATGGAGAGTCTTTGGGAGATGAATTTCAGTCCATGTTTGTGTAATCAGTGCATGCACTGATTACAAGAAAAGACATTTCAGGGCAATATCAGCCTTTTAGTTTTGATCCTTGTGTTCTTTCCTCCTCCCCAGTTATACTTTTGATGTGGAGAATGGATACACTGGGGGGGGGGGGGGGGGGGTCAAATAGTCAAAATTCCTAGTGAATTTATTCTGCGTCTTGACATCTCCTTCAGGTAGAAGGTTGTCACCACAGGCAATAAGGGCTTCCACTCCTGACAAACTCAGCTGTGCCTGTTCTTAAAGCAGAAACAGGGACTGGGTCATACTGAGGTTTCAGATGAGTGTGCACAAGTCAGCAAAGCAATGCTGCTTTATGGCAAGAGAAAAGGGAACAGCCCGAGAATGCAGACACTCCTCAGACTGTAAAAACACTTTTATGTGGCACAGCAAACACAAGAAGATACTGTAAAAATGAAGTATTACAAATACAAGAGTTCAATGTGATCTCTTCAGGTTCCCATACTATTTATTTGCAAACCAAAGTTACAGATAAACATGTGATTTCTTCCCATCCACTGCTACTGCAGTGGTATTTATCTTTTTATTTATTATGGCCTTTTTACTTATTATATATGATTTATCTTTTTAATACAATTGGATTTTAAAGAAACATCAGCTGATGCAGATTTATGGCAAGCATTCCACCCAGAGTTCTGCATGGCCACTTCAACTGACGCTTCTTAGAAAGCAACTCTCTCCAGTTGTCCATGCAGACCGAGAAGCTTGCTGCCTGTGCTGAACTTTTAACTCACAAGGTAGCCTGCTCCACCCTGTGTGCCAAGCAGCATCAATTGATGCAGTCTTAATACTAATAAAACCTGCAATGAACACTTCATTGGGCAACACTGTGCCACGGGGGTAGGCAATAAAGGACTGGAGTAGTCGATGAAGAGGAAACGTGCAAATCTGCAAATGTGCACTGTACATCAGACCCCTGTCCCAGAATTACTCCTAGGGAGATTCTGACTGGACACAAGAGGAAAATTTTATCACTGAGAACAATCAGCCATTGGAATAACCTCCCCAGGGCAGTGATGGATTCCCCAGGGTTGGATACTTCCAAGATTCAGATGGACAGGTTGTTGGGACATCCAGTCTAGGTCTCGGTTTGCCCAGAAAGGTTGGACCAGATGATCCTTGAGTTCCCTTCCAACCTGGGATTCCATGATCCTATGAAATTCTGCTAGTCAACCCAATTGTGCTTGTGTTACCTTACACTAGTAGTGCTGTGGCAAAAGCAACTCAAAGACACGATAAGAGCAGAATCAAAACTACCCACCCCAACCCGTAAAAGGTTTGTCTTTGTATTGCAAGTCATCTATTTAACATTTTATCTTCTTAAAACAAACAGCACTTTTGAAACATCATATTTTAGAAAGGTCTCTAAATCACTGCTAAAGAACTCAATGCTGTCTCAAAGCCTCCTGCTTTCAAGTCAGTCGAAAGTTATTTAACCCCAACAGAAACAACATCTCTCTAAAGCCATCTTTAGCAAACATTGGTTTGCCTATTGTGAACTTCCAGAGCAAAGTGAAAACTTGGGCTTCATTTTTTTTTGGAATCTGACAACTAGTTTGAAGTGCTTTTTCTGGATTTGTGCTCCCTGCGTTTCATCAGAACAGAGCTGTTGCAGCCTGAGAGGGCAGAAAGCTGCCAAAACAAGAAGAAATCAAATACTGCAACTTGATTTCTTCAACTTGACCAGACACTTCACCAAATGTAGAAAATCCATATTCACTTTGTTTCATGCTCTTCTGCAACAAAATAGAAAGGATCCCTTTGAAGACCTGGGTGAAAACCTTTTCATTCAGAAGTCTGCACATGAAGAGCTGCATTTTGTATTAGCTTCATAAATTGCTTTCATGATATTGCAAACACATTCCTGCTTATAGCATATCCGAAAGTGTCTTAACCACCACAGAAAGATTTGTTGCTTAATGCTGCAACCAGACACATGGGAATCAATTCCTCACAGGGAGCCCAATCCATTTCAGAAGTTATTTACACACATGTCCTTGAAGTGCCAGCATATTCCAAATGGAAGGGACAAAACTAGACAAGATGGTCATGGCAGATATAGCAGAAAGCAAGCTGGTGATGAACTGATGGCAAGTTTTTGAGAGGGTGCTCTGAGTGTTTGACATGGGACAAAAGAGACCCTTAGGAGTTAATTCTAATTTAATAAATACAATTCCTGCTTCAGCAGGGCGGAAACCTGACTGCCTGCACAGCCCCGAATATTAATTAAAGTGACTGCTGAAAGGGCAAAACAGCTACTAACAGGATTATTTGGACTAGGTGGAATTTAACCAAGTGATGGATTAGTTCCGACTTTGCCACCTGCTAGACAATTATCTGCAGAGCATCCCGATCGATGCTAGAACCATACGCTGATGCTGGAGGAATCTACTGAAACCATGACTGCAACGCAAGAGAGATCACAAAAGACAGCAGTTGGCTTACACCTACCATTTTAACAATCTCCAAGCGTTGTGCAAACCAGCTATGTATCTTATCCCCCTGAGTTTTCATAGAGAAGGACTTGACCACTTTCCACTAAAGCTTGCATAAGAATTAGGGGTAAAATACTGAAAATAACAGATGCTTTTCCCTTGACCTGAATGGGGCCACACCTCATTCTCAAACCCCTGCTCCGACCATTACCCGACAGAGTGTTCACTGCAGCTGTTACTTCTTTATACCAGAGCTGAACAAGGAATTCTTCCTCATTAAAAAAGTTAGAAAGCAACTCTGTTAGTGTCAAGTCCCTGGGAACTCCAATCCTCGTTCCAGTAACGTTCACGGTATAAGTCCATGCTCTCCAACTAACTCTTCTCCCAGAAGCAAAATGAAGCTGTAGGAAATGCTTTAATATCTATGTGTTGCTACATTTACATCTACACATCATTTGGGTACTCTATGTGGAGCAACTGTTTTTGTCTTAGCTAAAGTGTGAAGGGAGAATAAGGTCTCAATACAGCAGCACTGTTGTAATAATCAGTGGTTGCATAAAGTAAAATAAGCATCAGTGGCAAACACTATCCACTATGAACAGAATAAGAAAAGGTACGTGGCAAGGCAGAGTCAAACGCTGGAAGTCTGAAACAGAAAAGAGAAGATCAGTCAGCTGAGCCGTTGGCTCTGACTTCAGTCCTGGGCAGCACTCCTCCACCCCATCCACATCCTAGTAAGAAATCAGTAAGTCATCCTCATGAAGTGGTAACCACTCATTCACATTGGTCACAGTCTACAGGAGCTGATGTCTTTTGAATCATGTGCATCCTGAAGCCTTGTGTTCAGACCTGAAGTCCTAAGAGAGATAGGGTCAAGGTACTTGTATTTTATGTCAGAGGGGGGAGAGAGTGATCTTCTCCAAATATAGCTTGACAGGGCACTACATGGCTCTGAATTTTGGAGGTACTCAGTCTAAAATATAACTCCAGGTGTGGATTTTAGTTATGTAGCTAATTAAGAATATATATCTCTCTATATGTAGATATATATGAACTCACACTTTGTAACTGCTTAACTGTACTCCATTACCAGGGACGCCTGGCTTGTGAGGTTCACTGCTTATGATTACAGCAGGAAACAATGGCTAGTGGGTTTTTCTGACAGAGTTGAGAAGCAGATATAACTTATTAAAACACATTAATAAACATGCCAATAGTTTGGACATTGACATTGAAATGCTCCCTCTCCACTTAGGCTCAATCCTGCACATCAAGAAATCATATCAGCCTTGTATGAGTTATGAAATTTAGTGTTCATGGCAGGTGTCTGAAGCCCTACTCATGAAAAAAGCTACAGCAAATAAACAGGTTCTACAGTTAGGGCACAATCCAGAAAACTGACGTCAGCGTATGCTTAATTTTAAGTGCATACGGTATTATTTCAATCTGAAAATTTTTGATCTGGTGCTTGTATTTTTCCCTGCCTGGGAACTACTTCTATGGAAAATAACTACCAAATAATGGCAGACAGAAAGAGATTACCCATATGGCTAATATCAAGGGCAAGGAGGGCACAGGACAAGAGTCTCTTTAACAAAAAAATACCCTAGTGTGATGCATGGAAACCCAGAGTGATGCATTTCTGGCAACGTGCTGCGACCTTCATGGACTTCCTCCTTCAGAGGAGCCAAAGACTAACCTAGCTGGATTGTCAAACTGTCACAGAAAACTGAAGAACGTGATCACAACAAAGGACATATGCATAGCAATGGGGGCAGCCAAGAATCATTCCTCTAGATGACCCGTAATACTTTAATGGTTAACAGCTTTATGTTAAGACCTGCATCAATTTTAGACTAACAAAGACATAACACACTTGTTTTAGTTATTTGGCTGATTGTCAGACAACTTCTGAAGGAACTATTGAGAGCTACAAGCTGTCATATTAATATGTTTTATGGCTCAAAAGAAGAGGACTAATTTACTCAGAATGTCGAAACTGAAGTAGATGAGTTTACCCTATTTGTTGTTCATCATTTGCTTCTCACCACAGAGGTGCCTGGAGCAGGGATTTTGAGTGTGAGAAAACTGAATCCCCATCAGCATCACGACTTCCTTCAAAGCAGGGTATTATTTATTTTACCAGCCTGGTCTGTACTAAAGGGTTTGTCAAACTCCTTCTTCACTTACGAGGCATAACTGCCCAAGGTCCAGAATAAAGGGAGAAAAAATGATCCTTAATGTTACTTATTTCTTCATTTCCTGCAGTTAATGGCTTTCTTTTTGCCATGGTGCAAGTATGGAGATCGGGTCTATAATGCTCAGTCTTACAGCGTTTAGACACCATTCAATATTTTCAGAAATAGATCATATACCACATGAAAAAGGAGGAAACATCTTCACAGTTTTTTCCCCCCCAACAGATTAACTGCCTGAACTAAAAAGAGAAGGGGGCAGGGAGAGAGACAGAGACCAAAGGGATAGCTTCCTAGAGCATACATCTGTTACCATTTCACAAGCCTGTTCATGGGAAAAAGCTCAATGAAACATATTAATGTTACATCATGCTTCAAAAGTGGTAACATTCAAGCTCAGGAGAATTCAAGTACTAACCACTTATCATGTCTCTTTAATTATTATTTCTGGTTCAGTCAGCTGGACTGCAAATTAATTATCTTCAGATACCAGTTGCTGTTGAACTAGCCTTGATAATGCACAGAGCATCCGACTTGTAAGGACAGAGTTGCTCTGTGAGTGCTGGCTTTGCAGTACACACTCACATATGTAGCATGTTAACGCAAGAGACCTCACAAATGAACCCAAAAGGTCAAATGCATCTGAGGAAGCATTCTTTGGGAGCTCATGTCATCAAGATAACCAAATCCATTGCACGCAACCTCATGAGCAGAGCAGACATCTGTTGAGAATGACAATAATTTTTCCTTAGTCTTATAAAATGATAGCCACCTTTTATCTTCCTGTAAAGGAAGATTCAGTCCCAGATTGAGTAATGCCAGCTGGACACTGATCTAGGTAAGACGTGCAGGCATTTTGAGGTAAACAAGTTAAATGCAAACATGTTGCTGTGTAATGATTCCTTAAGAGTATAGCGCACTGGCTTAATGCACCCCTAAGTACTAAGAACTGGAGGGAAAACCAATGCACATTATGATTCACTTAGTACTTTTTAATCCGTTCAGGATGACAGTTCCTTTGAACACAGCCTTCCAGCCTCTCAAAGGTGAGGGTGGTGAGGCACTGGCACAAGAAGTGCCTGAAGAAGTGGTGAATGCTCCATCTCTGGCAGTGTTCAAGGCCAGGTGGGGCAGAGCCTTGGGTGACATGGTCTAGTGTGAGGCATCCCTACCCATGGCAGAGGCGTTGGAACTGGATGAGCTTACAGTCCTTTCTAACCCAAGCCATTTTATGATTCTATGATAAACTAGAAACTGTTTTACAGGTAACCATAAGCTCTCGTGGAACCCTTTCCTCCTCCTCAGTTGTGCATTTTGGGAAACAGCCTGCTCTAGCCTCAAAAGTGAGAGGAACCCCAACAAAGTGCTCAGCAGTTTGACACTTCATTTCTATTTCTCCCAGAGTCAGGGGACAGAAAACAATAGCTCAGTGCTAACTTTGAGAGTACGCTGCCTCTTCCTTGGGAGGTTTCCAAAGTAACTTTAGGTGCAGACTGGCTCGATGCCAGCACATATGACAGTAATAAACTGTTTACTTCTGCTGGTTTCAGTTGGGATAGAGTTAATTTTCTCTATAGTAGCTGGTATGGGGCTATGATTTGGATTTGTGATAAAACAGCATTGATAATGTTTTTGTCACTGCAGAGCTGCATTTACAGAGTCAAGGCCTTTTCTGCTCCTCACCCCACCAGCAAGCAGTGTGGGGGGGTACAAGGAGTTGGTAGGGGACACAGCTGGAACAGCTGATCGCATATGATATGGCATCGTGCTCAGCATGCAGACCTGGGGGAAAAGGAAAAGAGGGACAGTGGGAGTGATGGCATTTGTCCTCCCAATTAACTACAGTGTGTGGTGGAGCCCTGCTTTCTTGGAGATGGCTGAACACCTGCGTGCAATGGGAAGTGGTGAATGAATCCCTTGTTTTGCTCTGCTTGTGTGCATGGCTTTTGCTTTGCCTATTAAACTGTCTTCATCTCAACCCACGAGTTTTCTCACTTTTACCCTTCTGATTCTCTCCCACAGCCCACCAGGGTGGAGTGAGTGAGTGGCTGCGTGGGGCTGAGTTGCCAGCTGGGGTTAAACCACAAGATCACTTTACAAAATATTGTTGCAAGGCAGGAGGTATGGGACTTTCAATTTACTTCTCCCTGTATTCCTCCCCTTTTGGCTTGCTTTGGCTGTGTGTACTGTATTTTGCTCATGTTTGTAGAAGAGCGCTTTTCAGGGCTAGCCTCTGTATTATTGTAATGGCCTTCAAGATACTCTCTGCCTTCCTTTGCTTTCTTATAAACTGCTCCACAAACAGCTAAGAGAGCTTAAAGTGTCTCTTAAAACATGACACTAGAATTCTGGTTAAGCTTGCCAAGATTCCTATGTTAACAACCCTGTTTTATTCAGGTAGGTGCAGATTCTTCCATGCCCCCGCCCCTTACAGACTCTATTTATTTAGTTCTTTTATGCAGATTCCTGTACCTTTCACAATGGATTGTGACTCACTTCAAACCCTCTTTCTTTTTCCTTCCCCCTCTCCACACCACGGCTGACAATATTTACTCAGTTTCTTTAGAACCTCTAAAGAGCGCGAATTCTAATGTTTGAAGTTGGACCATTTTTGATTAATTAAATATATATTATGGTGGTGCCAGCAGCATGACTATAATTACAGCTGTATTAGATTTTTTTGTAATCAAGAGCTCTGATTTTCAAGTGTTCTCTCACTCCTATATGTGCTTCTCCCCCTCTTCCTCTCTCCTTGTCATTCCTCTCCCCTCATCTGTGTTCGCCTCTGCACACACGCTCACCCACCCATTACCTCTCACACCTGCACTCCCAATTGCTCATGTTCTGTGGCAAATCCTCCTTGCTTGACAGAAGGGCAGGATGCAAAGGGCAGGATGTAAAGGGCATCCCTTTGACAAGCAGCCGGCAACAGCCGCTTACCTGCTCTCCTCCCATCACAGCCGCAATGCAACCCCAGGAGAGTAAAGCTAAAAGGTGAAGCCACACTATGGAAAAAGGTTTTAATCTGAATACATGAGCCAACTTCCCCCATGAAGGCAAGATTCAGATCCTTCAGACCCTTAGACAACATGCCCATAACCCTCCACAGGTGGCAAGTCTATAATTCAGTGAGTTACAAGACTGAGAAGTCACAAACACCGAGATATGCCATTCTGATATCATGGTGCTGTGGTGACACCCACATTACTCTGAGCCTATTTCCTTTCTCAAAGTGCTCCAAACAAGTAAAACACAAAGCACTGAACATCCAGCGCTGCTCTTTACTCAAAACTATTCCCACTCTCAACACCACACAGCTTATCACAACCAACAACTCTGGCTTCTGCAAAATGCAAGCAAAAATCCAGCTGGATTTTTGTTGTTTTTTTTCCCCCCAAGAAACATTTTATAGGGACAGAGAAAACATGTGGCTGATGAAAGCAAGCACAAAATCCCTGCACATCCTTAGTGTAATGGAAACAGCTCCTGTAAGCACATACTAGAAGCCTCAGCTCTCAAAACACAGCTGCGACTGCGGCACGATCCATGTGAGAGGAGGCTCAGCCAGCCTCACCAGAGCATAAAGGTTTGCTGTTGTGGATGCAGCTGCGGGCCAGAGCTCGTCTCTCTAATGTCTCAGGTCACTTAAGGGACACCATCAGCGTGAGACCAGGCCAAAGATAATAGATTTTTAGAGTAATTTGAAATGCCCTTCATTGCCCAAACACAAATGAGCAATGTCTTTGTTGTCTCAGGCTCCTCTATTTTAGAAAACTTCCCCAAATCTTTCTAAATAGTGTGATACTAAAGGAAGAGAAGCAGATACACAAACAGAAGATTAACACGGGTCTCAAGTTCACTGTTGTAGTGACTCCTTTCTGGATGGGACAACTTCATGGAGTGAAAAGCCTCAACTGTGCTGTCAATTTGCAGTAACAGGGGCCTGTATTTCTGGAGGAGACAACAAATAAATAATGACAACAACCAAGAAGTACTTGCTTGCAAATAATCAGCATTTCTTTGGCATTGTACTTAACAGCTTGCCTGTCACTTTGTTATTTAAATACAAAGAGTACTTACAATAGCTTTCAAAATGTATAGGTGTCTGAATATTACATGTATGAATCTAAGCAGAAGCAACATTCTAGGCCCAGAGCATCAGATTATACTCTTCCATGATGTGAAAACCAGCTTCACTATGCATTTAGAAATGCCTCATTTCTGAGAGATGCAAGGTCTTCACGTACATTCTTCTGTTGTTAATGAACAGAAGCACATAATTGCTCTGCACTTTAGAAGATAAAACAAAGCAGCAGCAGGAGACTCGAGATAGATACTGTAATAATGAATAAACGAACATGCATAACACTTAGAGATTTGCTTTCTTAAAATAACAATTCTGCAGCCATTACAGACAACAAACACCACTAATAAAACAATAATGCCTGCACAATCTCATGAGGTTTAATACAATTCACATTACAAAAAGAGTTATCATGAAAGGATAAGTAATGAACAAATCCAGGTTTCCTAAAATTTAAAAGTAGTTGCATGAAGGTAATATTTTATAGCACAGACTGATAACAGGCTTGAAAAAATCCAAATCAATACTTCAAAAACACAGGCAATACTTCGGTTTACAATCATAGAATAGGGTTGGAAAGGACCTTAAGATCATCAAGTTCCAACCCCCCTGCCATGGGCAGGGACACCTCACACTAAACGATGCCACCCAAGGCTCTGTCCAACCTGGCCTTGAACACTACCAGCGATGGAGCATTCACAACCTCCCTGGGCAACACATTCCAGTGCCTCACCACCCTCACAGTAAAGAACTTCCTCCTTATATCCAATCTAAACTTCCCCAGTTTAAGTTTTAACCCATTACCCTTTGTCCTATCACTACATTCCCTAATGAAGTGTCCCTCCCTAGCATCCTTATAGGGCCCCTTCAGATACTGGAAGGCTGCTATGAGGTCTCCACGCAGAGCCTTCTCTTCTCCAGGCTGAACAGCCCCAACTTTATCAGCCTGTCTTCATACGGGAGGTGCTCCAGTCCCCTGATCATCCTCATGGCCTCCTCTGGACTTGTTCCAACAGTTCCATGTCCTTTTTATGTTGAGGACACCAGAACTGCACACAATGCTCCAGGTGAGGTCTCACGAGAGCAGAGTAGAGGGGCAGGACCACCTCCTTCGACCTGCTGGTCACGCTCCTTTTGATGCAGCACAGGATACAGTTGGCTTTCTGGGCTGCAAACACACACTGCAGGCTTATGTTCATTGTCTCATCGACCAACACTCCAAGTCCTTCTCCACAGGGCTGCTCTCAATCTCTTCCCTACTCTCTTCTTACAATCTTTTGTCTAATAAATGCCTCTGCCTTTTATAAATTTGACTGGAATTTTCAGCTCTCATTTTATTTCTGAAAAATCACAGTAAGCCTTTGACCAAATGGTAAATGGACCAGTGGTACTAAAGATGTCCCCTGAAGGAGAAGAAAAGGCTGCGTGGAGACCTAATAGCAGCCTTCCAGTATCTGAAGGGGGCCTACAAGAATGCTGGGGAGGGACTCTTCATTAGGGACTGTAGTGACAGGACAAGGGGTAACAGGTTAAAACTTTAACAGGGGAAGTTTAGATTGGATATAAGGAGGAATTTCTTTACTGTAAGGGTGGTGAGGCACTGGAATGGGTTGCCCAGGGAAGCTGTGAATGCTCCATCCCTGGCGGTGTTCAAGGCCAGGTTCGACAGCCTTGTGTGGGATGGTTTAGTGTGACGTGTCCCTGCCCATGGCAGGGGAGCTGGAACTTGATGATCATAAGGTCCTTTCCAACCCTAACTATTCTATGATTCTATAAAGTCACATTAAATTTGAATTTACTTCAACTACAAATCGACTCATCAAATGTTTGAAGCTTCAGTAGTGGACCTGATAAACAGTAGTCCATCTAAAGCTAGGTTATATCACATGCCTGTGTAAATGAAAGAGAATGTGTCAAAGCTTTATACACTTGAATTTGCAAATACCTGTCCCCTTCAGGATGAGCACTCAGCCCTGTTACACAAATACGAATCTTCCTCTTAACAGAAATTGATCTGTACCCAGAAGCTACCAGGTTTCTGCCAAGTAAGCTCCTTGAACCAGTTTCCCAAGGGGTCAACAGGGTGACCTTGCAAAGGAGAGAACAGGAAAAAGAACCAGTCCCCTTTGTCATGATGCTGTGAAGTCCTCCAACCTCTACACATGGCACAGAGACAGAGGGCAAGTGCAAAGAACATCTGTCAGCTTCCTCACCCTTAGCTTCCAGATTTTCAAATGTACTTACAGTTTATCTCAAATCCCAAAGATTTGTTTTGTTACAATATGATTCTGTTCGTATCCAAAATACTCAAATATCCCACAAACAGAACATAGAAAACCTCTTCACTGTTTTCTATGCAGGTTCAAAATGTATATATGCCCCTGCTTACAATCAGTGACTGAAAGTATGTTGTGAAACATACTTTTAAGGGTTTTTTGAGAGAGAAACAGCAGCAGCAAAAACAAAAAGCAAAAGAACTCTACTCAAAGATGACCTCCTGAAGGCTAAATACCTGCTTGCTGGCAACCACAGTTTCAAAATGTAAAATCCACTTCATATCAGGTGTTTCTTTTATTTACAATACCCCAGTACTGATGACTCATGTCATTTTGCTATATAACGGCTTTAAACCTGAGCAACCTGAAAAATGATTACTCAGGAAGCCCAACTTTTATTAAAGAAAATATCAATGCATGGGTTGGGATAGGAAAGCTTGAAAATGTAATCCAAGTGCAGAGCTCTCAATATCCAGAGTGCAAACAGAAAAAGCATGTGAGGAAAAAAAATAAAACACACACATCCCATTTCACCCTCAAAAAGAACCCCAAACAAACCTCATGATTTTATGGGGCTTCAGTCTATTAACAGGTTGAGTTTGTTGTGTTTTGTAAGGCAAACATTGCCAGTTTCAAGCCAGCAGAGCAACCACCAGCCGTTCCATAATGCTCCCCAGTAACTCATATTCCTCCTTGGGAGTTTATAACTTTTCTAGACTATGGAAACAATTTTTTTCAGCTTGAATGGTGCCTGCAATAGGTTATTTGAAAGGCCTATGTTAAATAGCAGCCAAACTTGCACAGGCCTAAACTAATACTGTATTTTGCAACTCTTTTTTTGCGAGTTCACATATTTTTCACGAAAAACACAGTACTTCAAATTACATAACTAGAAAGGCCATCAATCCTTCCCAGATCAAACAACTACATATACCACACTGAAATGTCACAGCTAACTAAGCCCATTATAAATTCAAAGCCTCACTTTAAAAGGGGAAAGAGGTAAGGCTGCATGGACAATTCTGAAATGCTTTATAAAATGTTGTTTAAATAGTAAATCCATTTTACAGATGAAGTACAGATGTTAACTAAGTAGTATGTGGCCATTCAAAGACATCTTTTGTATGAGATCTAGGAACTGAAATCAAGTCACCTAGACTGGTAAGTTTTTGCCCAGTTGTCTTCATTTTAAAACATCTCTTTTTTCTTGACCACTCACCTCTTGTGCAAACGACTCTGCTTTCTTCCGCAGATTCTTTTCCAGTTCAAAGTTTACATGGAGCTCTTCATACTCCTCTACTGCCAGCACAGACACTGTTTTACAAGAATAAAATGAGATCAGAAGCGGAATGGATCAAAAGAAGAAAGTACTGCTTGATTTACTCAGATAACCTGTTATTCCCTAGTAGTGTGAATTCTTGCGTGAAGGTGTAACCCAGTTTGACATTTCCATATACAGTCCATTTTGCGATATTCATCCTGTTTGCTGTAAACCTCACTACATATATATGCACAATTACTGTTCTTCTGAATAGAGTAATACTCCTCACATCCAGACTCCAAATCTCCAGTAACAGGCAGCATGTAGCACAGATCACATTTTGCCTCTTTGGCTCTAAGTGACCAAAGTATCAAGACAGCTTTGTTGAATCAAAGATTACCATGTTATTTCAGAGGCAACTATATTTGCCCACCTGGTTTCAGTGAGACTTGACATATCCCTTCACAACAGAGGTTAAAGACACCTCAAGAAGAAAACAGTGCAATTTTGTGTTGCCTGTATTTAATCTGTGCTCACAAAAGCCAGGCTCATAGGGGTGGCTAAAGCTAACCATGGGGCATGCCTTGGTGTTTTAAGAGTATTCAAGTACTACCAGTCATAGGCTTAAGCAATGCAGACACATGGAAGAGTAAGAAATGAATATGTGATGGAAGCTTACAGCATATGCCCTCCTATATCTTGGCCAGATCCATTGTCTTCTACTTCAGGAAAATGTGAAACAACCAAGGAGACTTTTAAACAAGCGATTTTTAAGTTTATAAGGCTAAATAAGAATCAAGAGAAAAGGGCACAGTAATCCAAGGCACTAAAGTCTTTCTCCTCTCTGAACTTCTTTTGGGTCAACTATTTCTCATGTGGAAGCAATAACATTCATTAAGAAAAAGCTTTCTTTTTCTGAGCTTTTAGACTTGCCCTGCCCTGGTTTTCTCTCATCTCTTTCCAGGAAAGGAAAGTCCCCACTTTCTTTTTGCAACTTGGAAACCCTACTTATCTCACTCCTAGCACTCTTGCTTTTTTCTCATCATCCTCTGAACATACGAGAAGTTGCTCTCAATTCTTCAGATATTCATCTGTTTCCCAAATAATAGGAAGGCTGATGTAATGATTCAGGAAAACAGGAAATGAAGATTCAAACTCCATTTCTGTTAACGACTGCCTTAGCTTGCCACATACACCACAGGGCAAAGTATTTTTCTATTCACACATACAACCAGCTATTTACACTGTCACATCTTCCTGCAGGAGAGACAGTACAGAATAATCCATGTGTTTATGCAGTCCATGTGTTTACGTAGTGCCTGTTCCAATGAGGCCAAGTGTCAGATCTGGACCATAGTCACTGTTACATAACCTACTCTGTGCTACAACATAAAAGCTCTGAAGCTTTTGCAAAGGATGTAGCAAACTGTTAAAGAACTTGCTGAGACCACACACCTCTGTTACATTTCTCCAACAGTTTTTGCTGCTTATTAACTTCTGATGTCAAAGCAGCCTTTTCGTCTTTCACTCTATTTACCTACAAAAGTATAAAGAACAAATAAAAGAGTATTTTAGTTAGTGGCATAAGGCATATGGCGCATACATAGTACAAGCAATAACTTTTCTTGATGTCATTCTGTTTCTTAGATTTGGCTTGTTGTTCGGGTTTCCAGTGGAATGGAAAGCATTTTTACCCCAACTCACAGACCTCACAACAGATGTCATAAAAGGGTTATGAACTAATCCTCCTATGGCCCATTCACATGGCACGTACCACTTACAGCTGCAAATACAACATCTTTGGAACCTTTCAGGATCAAGCACCATGGCACCTGGTTGAAAAGTTACTAGCTTATCCTTGACTGTTTGTGTTTTAATATAGTCAGGCTGCTGGTTTGGATTTTTTCCTTTGCTCTGTTCATTGTCTAAGAGCCATCAGCTGTGTCTTTCTGAATGCAAGTGTTGCGTAGACAGGAAGAAGCAATAAGTCCTGATTTGCATCAGTACATGGCTTATCCAGTTTTCAAACAGGAATGAAACTCTGCTGGCTCAAAAAGCTAATTTGCTGGTTTAATTACCATGACAGGACACTGCCAATGGCTGAACTCAAGGATATGCTCAATGAAGGAGCACCAATGATTAAACTGGACATCCTCCAAAAGTATTTCTTGCACATCTACAGGTTTAATAAAATCCAAAAAAAACCCTGCAGACTGCATGGGAGAGGGGCTGTCAGGAAAAGGAGATGAGAGTTATAATATGGGTGTTAGAACAGATCACGAGAAGTCACGAGCCAGTAACCGCAGCAGAGTGGACTCTTGACATAGAAGGCCCCTTCTAGGTGTATGCCTTAAGTGGTCCATCATATGGGAAGGCTGGCAGGACTTGCGATTAGATAGTATTCAATTAACTTCACAACTGAGTGTTTTTAGCAAAATTAGATACAAAAAGTACTGACTACACGCTAACGTGATCTCGCCTTCCATGGTACAATACATACTTCTTCAATTACTTCTACAAGTTTGCACCTCAGGTTTTCCAGTTCAATGGCCAAGGTCTTCTTTTCCTCATGAACAGATACGATTTGATCTCGCAGCTCTACAGTTTGGGGAAGGAAATGAAAGATATATCTTACTCTTAGAAGAAAACAACAAAGGAAATGTCACAGCAATGCAAGTAAAATCAACTATGAAACACCATAACTGCATACAAAGCATCAGCTGTATTCAAGGCATGTCCTCAATAATTTAAGAGCTTTGCATAAGTGTCAAGTAACAGATCTATAACTGGGCCCAGTTTCAGATTTACACTATTGAGGTAAGCTGCCCTGTTCAGTATTGCTGTCTTTATTTGCATTCTGAATGATTTATTTCCTGCTACAACGGGGCCAATCCTGCCACTACAGAGTGTCCTCAGCCCTACTCAGGAGACTGGCACATTTCAGAGACTCTGGTATGGAGGTAGCAGAAAGCAATTTTTAATAGGCATCCTTTAAAACAAATTAATGCACTTCAGTTCTTTTTGGATCATGAGTTCTTGTCACAAGGGAAATAAACAAAACAACAGGCAGTTAATACTTGGGAGGTTTTCACTGAAGAAATTGTCCTGAACAGCTGCCAATTCATAGACTTTGCAACATTCTGTGAGCAGAGGCAGAATAGAACCTTTACTGATGAAGAGCTAATGCTTGTAATTTTCCCCTCAGAATTTTTTGTTCCTTAATTATCAAAATATGAAATAAATTCACAATGGAATAAAACATTTGATTATAATTGCTTCTTAACAGGAGATCAGTTTGCATACATAATACATCAAGGTTTAGGTTAACATAAAATCACCAAAAAATTTATAAATGTATTGATCTATATTAGCTTCCAGCAAGTGCTCTGATTCCCCACCTGTTTCCAGGATTCCATAGGACTGCTGTACATTGAGTAGCAGCCATGAGTTGAGACTATCGTTGCTAATCAATTGCAGATGATCATGACCTACTGGATGTGATTCTGTTCGGTCTCTCATCTTGAAAATGTTGATTCAACCCCAGCCCCCTTCTCCCAGTTCAGGAGCCTCAGACTTATTTTCCTCTGGATTACAGGCATATACACTTTAAAGTAAATAGACCTGTTTCCCCAGAAGATTCTTAAACCAAATTGTCTGGTCTACGGATTTGCGCTTTCCAGTGAAATTAACAGGGGAAAAAGTCTCACTGATATTTATAGTAACTGGATTAAGTCAGGTCTTACAATACACATATCAACCTCATTATCTAGAAAAAGCAGCATACCCATAACAGCATGAACAGCCTCAGACTGTACAACCTTATTTGTATATCCTTAAAGAAAAGTGGTGGGAGTGAAGGAATCATTCCAAGAAACATGCAGTATTTTGTTGAATGTTGAGAAGGCTAAAAGAATTCCAAGATCCCCAACACGTCACATTCTGCTCTTTAAGGAATTCTTCATCAAGACAGAGATCATGTGCATCAGAGCCTTTCTCAAATATTTTTCCAGTTTGACCCTGCCACCCACCTAACCATACTCTCCTCTGTGATCTGCAGCCAGAGCCTCTGCTCTCTTTAAATGTATTCTTAACATCTTTCTCCAATAAAAGACAGGAGGAACTCCAGAGTCTTATTTCAGACTCAGATGGGTTGTATGGTGCAGATCACACCCTCCTCTGCCTCTTTTCCTTCATTTACAAGATGGAAGTATGCTTAACACAGAAGTGGACTATGACATCTATTTCTTAGGTGGGATTTCTTTAAGGCATTTTTACAACACTCCTTTTTTTCTCAGTGATACTTTGTACCACTTCACTGAGGCTGCTGCATTCAAACAGAAAACAATTAACAAGGTCAGGCTGGAAGTTCAAGAACACTGTTCTTAGACATCATTTGCTATTGTCACTTACTAGCAGAAAGAAGTGAAAGTAAAAATAAAAATTAACCATTTCTCTCTGTCACCAAATGTGGACATTCCCCATTTTTGGATACTGTGATGTAATAACACACAGAATCGTGTTAGATTCATTACAGAGTTAGACAAGAAAGGAAGGCAGATTTTGGGTTATAGAAATATGATTTGCCTTTCAAAAAAGAACCAGAAATTTCTTTATAAAGCACAGATTTTTCTTATCCATGTATTTCCATGTATACCCAGTACAAAGCTCCTTTTTAAGCTGCTTGTTTTGCAACAACTCTAGAATATGAAGTTCCTGCATACGAAAGTACATAATGGAAATAGAAGTGGAGACTCCTATATCATAAGCTTTGCAACAGTGACATTGCAGTTGATGCAATACCAAGGTGACCTTGTCCTTCTGCTGAACATTTACTTTGTTAAGGATCTGAGGAAATATTTCTTTTACCAACTCTGTAACACTGAACTCAGCTGTAATCTCATTTTCCTATTGCATTGTAACCTACTTTTCAGGCTGTATACCCACCACATACAGTACACAGTATCACTACAAGCCTACCACGCTCTTAAAGACCCCTGGAAAACCTTTGATGACCACTCTCAGCAGCACAAATCGGAGCATAAGGATCTCTGGTCCAAACCAACACTGCCATTCTTTAGGCAACTTTTGCCTCGCATGGTGGCATGGGCTCAGCAACAACACTCACCTTTTATTTGCTGCTGACAGTGCACAGAATTGCATGATCCAGAGTTAGCTTCTGTATCTGTGGATGAATCATCCTCATCAATGTTAATCTCTTCAGTGATAATATCTGGGCCCAGTTTTGCCATATAAAGCATACTAATTCTTTTCAAGGTCTTATTTTCTTTGTTCAGCTGGAAGTTGAGAAGCACAAACAGTAAGAAGCTAGTTAGGCTGTCTTTAAGCTGCTGTGCAAGAAAAAAACCTCAACTTTAGTTTTCTCCTTTTTCATTAAAAAAAAAAAAAAATCAAAACCACAACAAAGTAACAGTAGATTAAATGCTTCACTCAAAATTAAAATTGTCTGAAGATGGAAAGCTTGGTCACTTTCTTCTCTGAGAAGGCTTGAATTCAACAGGATGCTTCATCCATGCCCTTCTTTTCTCTCTGGTACTTCTGATTAAGTAAATATCTTGTGCAGATTCAAAACAAATCGAATCAACTATCAAGCTTACTTACTGTTACACATTCTTTGTGATAGCTGCTTCAGCTCCAGCATATATATACCAGCACCACAGGAGCCCCAGCTGAATGGCCACAAGAAGGCCTTGCGCTCCTGAAAGCTTGTCTGGTTTTGCCACCTACAGCAACTGGTCAAATAAAAACCCATCTCCTCCTATGCCTTTATCTTGCTCATAGACTACAAACACCACAACTACTATACTCACAGTCTTAACAGAATTACCTCAAAATTCTTCTGAATTATTTTAAATTCTCAGGAATTATTACTGTAGAGTCAACATATGAGAGATGCCACATCATAAATCAGTTCTTTATGGGTCAAACCACAAGTCAGAAACCACTCTCGGCTGGATGCTTCAACACATGGATGATACAGAATAGGTTCTTAAGATGTCTCCATCTTGGTTAAGGTGCCAGAACTGAACAACAGGGATTGCTGCAAATGTCTCACTCTCTCAATTTCATTCACTGTCCTGCAAACAGACACCCCATGCCAGCAGCTCTTGGCAAGCTCTGCACAGTCTCAGGAGTGTTGAGGCATACATTGGGCTGACTGCCCACCCACCAGCCAAGCAATCCCTGCATTCAGGTCTAAGAATGAGACTCCATTTTCTGCTAATGACATACAACATGTCAAAGTCAACATGCAACCTTCAAATCAAAAACACTATATAGTTAACTTGGCCCTGCATTTATGTTACCTTTGATCCCCCTCTTCCTCAGCCCCCCAACTACAGGAGCTTTACTTGAGAAGTTCTTCAGCTCATTCACAATGCATGAAACTGAGAAAGTGGGAAGAGTATTGTGAGGAACGTTACATGGTTTAGTCAGCTCACAGCAACAAACACATGAGCTGTGGCAAAGCAGCCCCACAGGGTAAACCTAGTCTTTGAGCTGCCCCTATATGTGCATTACAGGAAAAGTGCAAAGAAGAAGAAAAGTTTCATAAATATGTTCATTTTCTTATTTATATGCTGATTGTCTATCTTATGAATTCTAATATAGTGTCATTATGCGAACAATTAAGTAAATACCTCCACAAAGTACATTGCTAATGCATCTAAATTAAAGTGATTTCTTGCTGGTGTGATTTTTACCATTTCTAAAGATGTACTTTGGGCAGGGGATGGGGGGGGAAGAAGGGAAAAAAAAAAAAAGCAGTCAGCATTGCTAATGAAATTTGGTTCAAAATTGCTGTAATCCATTTTCTGATGAAGTGGCTCAGATGCATTTTACACAACCAAAAATATATAAGAGAGATAAAAACATTCTTTAATAATAATGCACTTCTGATGAGATGGAATATAGAAAATTACACACTTGCTAAATTCATCAGACTAGACGCAATCAACAGAGCAGTGGAGGTCACCTTTCCCCTGCCCTCGCTTTGCTTTCACAAACAATCACCTGAAATGTAATGCAGTGGTTGACTTTTTCCATTTGATTTAGACATTGAAATGCTCATTATGGTTTTATATCTCACACAGGACAGTTCTAAAACTTGTTTTCCATTTAACCTAAATGCATATAAAAACAAGATATCAAGATGCTGGTCCCTGACTTATTGTTCCAAAATAGAAAGTAAACGAAAACAGGTATTTTTTGGTTTGTTTAAAGGTAGGAATTGTATTTTCCATCTCACTTATGGGTTTGGCCACTTCAAAACCATCTCAGAGATCTGAAAGATTACACAAAAATATATATGGCACATGCATACAATCTCAAGTTAGTAAAGAAATGAGATGAAACAGAATCACCATAATTCTTCTCACCTTAGAAGCCAAAGCCTCAGCACTTTCACGGCACGTCTTCTCAATTTCAAGATGGTTCTGAATACAGTTTACTTCCTCAATAACCATGTGAGAAACTAGGGGAAGAGTTTAGGAATTAGTCAGTATTTTCCTGCCTTTGACACATGCATCCCATGATCAGAAATACTACATCTTTTTCTGTTAACTTTCTATGTAAGCATTGCAAATACAGGGAAGTATATACTTAGATAATCTCCATGGATGGGAACTATTTTGAACACTGAATATATGGTTCATTGCTTTAAGGAACTCTTTCTAGCCATGTCGGCAGCATTAGGCGTGGAACTGGAGAATTAAGCATAAACTTATGGAAGTAGAAGAGCAGCAGGAGCCTCCCTGACATTGTCATTCATGACCATTATTTCATTAACACTTGAGGAATCAGAGTGAGATCATTAGGACTGTCCCTGAGGATTGCCACTATAACCCTCTTCAAAGTTTGGTATGGTTGTCAAAGAAGATTGGAACTTTTACATTTTTAAACAGCAAGATTAACTCAGGTGTGTTATAGAGATTACTTCCACTTTCTAGTCTTTGGGCTTATACAGTGTTTACATATCATCACACTTGCTAAACATACTGTACCAGAAGAGCTGCAGGATGGACACATAGCACAGGCCCATGGCAAGTTTACTACGAAACGGAGAAAGCAGTTAAGTGACTGCAGCCTCCATATTCACAGAGCCTCTTACAGGATGTGCTCCAATGAAGTCAAATCATTACCACAGCACAATTCTTTCACCTCTGCCTTCTGCCCCGTCAGCTTCGAAGCTACCTGCAGCAGCTGGGATAGACACTAATGGATGCAATCCTGATGGAAACTCAATACTGCTTACACTGCCTGACTTCTGACAACCTCACCTGAACAACCTAAGTTCTGTATTACCATATGGCTGTAGTGTCTGAACTGTTTCTTATTTGAAGCCTCTCTGTGCTTAAGCATGCCCTAAAATCAGCGTGTAGAAATACACGGCTGTGGTGCTACATTTGATGGTACAGCTGGAAGAGCAAGAGAGCACATCTGTCCTTTGCACGTACAGGATCCCTTTTACTGAAGTGGGTACCCACTTAGTCACTATGTCGAAGATACACAATATTGTTAAAAGTGACTAAAAAGCTCTGGAACAGATCTGATTTTGTAACATAGTATACCAGTGAGAGTTAACAGGAAATGTAAAAGCACAGATAGGTTTTGGCTTGCAGTTCCCCTTAACTTCCAGCAGTACACAGGTACTTTACTAGTGAAAGGCTCCCAAGTGACAAGCTTCAGGTTGCACAGGGAAATTAGAGCAAAGCAGAAAACCCAACAGTAGTTCCCATTTCCCAGGCTAGCGCCTCGCTCATTGATGCAACTCCTCCTTGGTTCTTGGCACCCTGATCCATCCTAAGCAGCAGCCAGGTCCCTAATTCTGCAAGTGATTTCATGGCATAGATTCCTTCTCAGCCCAGTGTCAGAATTTCGATGTTCAGAAAAGACTATTTGCAGCTGAACAATACTTTGGAGCAGGAGCAAGGCTGGAAGAATATAGGGTAAATATGGAGAACTATTGCTATCATCTTTCATTTTCTTGAAGGTAAGCTTTAAAACCTAGTGAATTTATACCACTGGGTAGAATATCCCCCTAGTCCTCTTCCAAGACTTCTGCCTAAACACTGAAGAGAGATACTCAAGTCCTCTTTGGTACCCAGAGGTCACCTTAATGACTACAAAACTCAACTTCAAAAAGAAAAAAGCAGGCCATTAACAAGGGTTATTTATGCAGCTTTACAGATACTTAGCCAATATTAACTAACATTTTTGGTAGCAACATGGGAAACCAGCAATATATTGCAGTTTGCTTTTAAATCAGTAGCTGCATGCAAGAAATAAGTTCTACAAAATAAAAGCAGTCAAAAAAAGCAGGGCAGAGTACTGGAAAACCTTGGTCCCAACAATACATTCACATGAGGTCTTCTAACAGCAGAGCAACCACAACTGTTTGGTTGTGTTCTTATTTCCACCTTTTCTGATAGTGGAGAAAATACCTGCTCCAAGCATGCAGTACCAGCTGCTACATTAAACTGAATTAAGGAAGAGCTTCAGGTAGCTTGTGTCCATAACTCTTTTGGGTTTATTGTACCTATCTCTGGGAATCTGGAGCAAAGAAATGTTTCAAGCAGGATGAGGAACCAATGGAGATAGAGAGATATTCCCTTTTTACAGACAGGAATCTAACAGCCTCAAGCAAAGCTAAAGTTAGGAAACCAGGATTGGGCTCACATGGCAGAACTAGGGATTACTCTTGCTTCATTTAAACTTAATTAACCTGCAATTATGATTAACTCAGGGGGGGAAAAAAAACTTTCCAAATTAAATACAAAAAATATATTATTTCCTAAGTCTGTCTAAAGTTCTTATTATGTCAATATTAATATTCATAAAGCAGCACTAAGTGGCCTGAAACATCTCTAACCTTGACAGTTTTTTTCAGGGGTAATAATACTGCGCAGCAAATGCAGGCCAACCAAAAACCACTTAACTAATTAGTAGTTGCAGTCACCGAGAAAACATGAATCAACACTGTTATTACAAGTGGCACATTTGAGTGGCATCTAATTATGACTTGATGAGCACGATACTTGCATTATCAACATTACTACTGCATCCCATCAGGGACTAAAAGCCGCTGATGGCATTGACTGCGAGAAACTCCCACTCAATGGTACTGCAGCACCCAACAATCTCCTTGGCAGGGGCACCCTCACTAAATGACATGTTAAGCGTAATTACTGGTAGACATTGTAAATAAACAGGATTGGAAGTGAAAATTGTACCAAGTGCATAAGACACAATCTGACACATTGGAAGTGGCAGCCTTAATTGAGAGTTTCTTTGACTGCTCAAGATCATTTCAACTGCATTTCTCGGAGGACAGTGATTATAACTGTGGAGACAGACGGCATAATGGTATCAGCACTGCTGACAGAGCAGTGAATTAAATTGTATCTGCTGTTGTGTGAAAGCCTTGATGAGAGGTACAGATCCTTAGTGGTCTTATCATTATAACACAATGGTCATGTTGTCATCAACCTTGCTGGCTCCAATTGAAAAGAAATGATTGTGTGTTGAAGCTTTCCCCCCCACCACCACCTTCTATCTCTTGTGCTCAATAGAACCAATTTTCAGAGAGCTATGAAATCACGCAATAGGGCCTAAAATGCAGCTGCTTGGCATACAAACGGGGCCCCATTAAACTGGAATCACACACAATATGTGTTTATGCCAGGAGAACAAATAGAAGCTGAGTACAGGCCAAGTTTATTCACAGACACAAAGCCAATGTAGCTCTTCATCAATATAATTGCCTTTTATATTGTCGTTTAAATAATGGGCTCTATTATTGCCTTAAAATCCTAATATTCCTGGCATTTTATCACTATGTTTACAAGGTATGTCCTTTAAAAAATGTGAAAGGAAGATAAAAGAAACCTATAAAATTTTACAACATCAAATATAACTTCAAATTTTAAGTCTTAACTACTTGACATTTTCTGCCACACTCTCGTATTCCTCCTATCATAACAAAAACAAAACAGGCTGCAGTTTTTCCCAGAGGAATTAGACTTCTTGGAGAACATTCTTGCCTCACAGAACAGTTATCCAAGATCACAGACGATTCCTGTTGATCTTAGATTCTTTTTCATAATTGTATCAGATGAACAATTATAAAACACAAGTGAGCAAATTCCTCTATTAACGGAGTCACACAAAAATACAGACCATGTGATTTCCTTCCCTGCATTAACTTCATCCACATTTCTGATGCTTCACAGTGCAGTTCATGGTGCTGGCATAAACCAGACAACACAGACCACAATCCCATTGTATTTGCCTCTTATAAGGAGCTATTCCACTAGGATACTTCCACTCCCATTAGATGTGCTTTGTTGCTTCCAGACACCATACGGTTTCAACAGAACCATTACTATAAAACTGTAAAACTGAATATTGAAATTCTCACAGCCCAGACAAGACATAACTTGCACTAAAAACTATCAAGAGACAGCAGTTCATCCTTAATACCTTTATTGGTATTTTGGATGAACTCATTCGTGAAAAAAATACCATTATTATTATTATTATTATTATCAATCTCAGCAATGGGTCAAATCCCACTCCATCCAAACATGTCACTTGCAGAATCCAGGTGAGATAGAGATGCATTTGTAGCTGTATTTTCATCACTCTGCAGCCCAAGAATGGCTACATGGCTCCCTGTGTCAGAGCATAAATACTGGGACAGCAGTTCGCCTGACAATGGTTAAAGTCTCACTGGATTAGCTCCTTAACACAAGGCTTTGAAGGAGAAACAGCACATGGACCTGAATCTCAGCCTTCTTAACACTGCTACAGAGTACTCTCTATACCAAAATAACCCCACTAACATGATCAGCTTACTTTTCTGAAACTCCTCCAGTTTTTTGACAGCTTCATCTCGTTCTTGCTTGATTTTGTCACACTGCAGAAGAAGAGAAAATTGAAATGAAACACTGATCCCAGTTATTTCATTAGCAGTCAGTCACAACATGCAAAAGCAGCAAAGATCAACTGCTGGCACGGTAACGTACAGAAGCTTATCAAAGCATTGTTTCTCCTTGCTCTCAGTCATGGATCAATGGAAACTATGCATAAAAAATTCATTACCCAGAGTATTTCCTAATGAAACCAGCAAGTTGCACTTGATTTTAGGCTCCAATTCAGAGCTACTCTGGAAATATTTTAGAACCACATTATCGAAACTGATACAAACACTCATCCATGATCCACACAACAGTAAAAGCAATACTTTCTTAACATGCAAAACTGCATGTCAAGAATATGCTTTAAGTCTGGTTTCATTAAGGCAACTAGATTTGGAAGAGAGGCTTACATTTCTATACACACCATGTGCAAAGAAAACCTCAAAGCCAATAAACAGGGATATGCTGTTCAGCTTCCCAATCTCATGAGCCAAACTTCACCCTTGAAGAAGTGAGAACAGCCACCTTCATGCTCTAAGGACTTCCTGTCACCCCAGCTTTACTACTTTAGGGGTTAATATGAATACTACACAGGACTGCAATCACTGCTCTTGACATCGAAAGTTTCCCCAACAAGAAAGAATAAAACAGACATTAAATAGACTTCACTAAGAAAACCACTTCCATAAACCAATGGCAGAACTCACAAAGAAATAAGTAAAGTTCCCAAGAGCCACAGTCAGTGATTAACCACACCGTGAAAAACACATGACCCAGGGGGAAGTATGATTGGCACACAATGTGTCTTACACACACAGCATAGCAGACATCCTTCCTCACATGCGGCTGCCTATGCTCACAGTAATAAATCAACGTAAGACCATGAGTTAAGTTTCGGAAGAGATCCGTGTGACTGAGCTCTTTACAGTGTAACTGCAAGAACAAGGACACTGGTCACTGGAACAGAACTGGAAAAAAAAAAAAAACCAACTGAAATGATTTTGCTTGATTTTCAGTTTTTCCACTTGAGAACACACCTTCAGTTAGCCGGGAAAGGAGCCTGCTGTTAAGTAACAAGAAGGGGAAGAGCCTGATTCAAAGGCAGCCAAATTCAAGACAGAGCCCTTCCATCAGCTCCAGAGGAGCTTGGATGAGACCCAAAGAAGGATCTGCTCCTGGGCAAGCAGAGGATGCCACTGATGTTGCTTCAGGGGCAGCCTCCATGCAGGCTTTGGAAGCTGCTGCTGATGGCTCTCTGTAGGAGCAAAAGGAGCTGCACTCAACAAGCAATCTCTCTTTTCCATAATTGTATCAGATGAACAATTATAAAATAGAAGTGAGCAAGTCTTCTCTTGGCACTGGGGTGATAAGGTGAGGGCAGCAGCTGAGATGGGGACACAGGTTAGTCACCAGCTCCTGTAAAGGTCTGTGAAACAAGGCAGAGCTGCAGAAGCAACACGATGTACTAAGAAGCAGCAAGACATACTAAGCAAGCGGCACCGGACAAGGACTCACCGTTCATCTGGCCCTGCTAACAAAGGAGCTGTTTAGAGAATCCTACACAGGAGAGGTGGGGAAGGAAAATCTGTGCATGAATCTTGCTGTCGTCCCTCTCAGTTTCCTCAGTTACCTTACTGGCAGAAGTGCAGTCTAAAACAGGCATCAAAGACACAGAAAGTATTGCTGATTGTTCTGGCAGAACACAGCCCGGCTGCAGAAGGGGGATGACTGTGAGCTGCTGCCTCTTTGTACTCTACAAAAGAGACACTGTAACCACACTGGCATACTTCACCCACGGATTTTTCTGCACGCTGCAAGCTTTCAGCCCACTGCATATTAAGTAAGAAAGAGATTTTTAATGCTTAGTTTAAAAAAGAGGAAGATTGGGCTCTTTAAGGATCTGATCTATTGTCTGTGGAAGTCAACAAGACACTTTCCTACTGATGGAAACCTTGATGTAGAGGATGCTGTACATTCCCTACGTCAACGATAGGAAAAACTCCTTTTGAAATCCTCAAGCAACATGCTGTAAGGCATAACAGCTTTCCCGGTGCAGCAAAAGGGGAAGTTCAGTGACCTGTTCCACTTCACCTTGAGTGCTGTTTGCAGAGCGAGCTCCATCTGGACCACAGCAAGCTGACTATTCTCCCGATAGCGATGCATGTTTCCCTGCACAATCAGGGTCTGTAAGTTTGGGTCTCCGCAGAGCAACTCCTGCTCCCAGTTGTAGCTTCCTCAATATTTTCCTGTCTCTGCTACTGTGCTTCAGAATAAAAGAGCAGGAAGAAAAGGAGAGCGGGAGATTGTTGCGCTTGCTGAAACGATCAATGGGAAGCACTTTGCTTTTTGTCTTGCAATCAAACCTCTGCAAGCAGAGCTGCTGCAAGTCCTACCAAAAAAACTAGTTTAGCTCCAATTTTCCTAAGAATTAGATAAAGTTGAGATTGTCTTTAACTACTTGTTACTGTTTCAAACTGGAAAGTTTAGCAAACAAAATATTCCTATTATGTTTCATCACAAAAAAACTATTGTTACCCCTCTAAAATAAACTGACTTTACCTTTAAAACAGGAAAATTAAAAGATCAAAACTTAGGAGAGAGATCTGCTCCCAAAAATTCACAACCACCTCACTCTTCAAAAAGGCAGTTTAATGCATTGTAATGGACTGTTAATTAACAAAAAATATCACTAATCCCAAATATTAGAAGGTGAATAGCATAACATTGCTATAAAATCTACTGTTCATGTTTCCCATTCAAGCATTTGCAACTGTTGAGGAGAAAGAGCTTTCACATATTTACTAAGTCTCCTCTTGTCAGTATTAACAGACAGCTCCATACTCCAAAGCACCCTCAAATAAAAAGTATAATAATAAAAAGGTTGATAGCTGCTGGGTTGTCAATATATTTTCCAATTTAAACTTTATTTTGTTAAGAGTTTCAGCTTTTCAGCAGAGGAAAATCAGCATTTATATCATTTTACTTACTATATTTTAATCTAATATTTATCGCACCATTATCCCAATAAAAAATAAAAGGTGATAGACAATTTTCCCATTCCAGTCCTGAACTAGCCATAGGAGCCAATGATAATTTTCTGGCAATAAAAATACATTGCATCTGTCTTTTTAGAAGCAAACTATCAATTCAGTTGCCAAAACTCATTTTGTGAGTAACTCCATTGAATTCCTCATCTCTGCAGGAGCAAGTTGAGGAGCTTTGCTGATCCCACTCAGTTTCAGATTTTTGCCTTCTAGGTACACAAGGCAACATTTTCATTTCTAGGACAGTGAACTGGTATGCTGACTACAAGTCTATCATGCACATGTCACTGGTGTTCAAACCAAATGCTGCATATACAGTGAGGCAAATAGCAGTGCATGAAGTTGGCCTGTTCTTGGAGCTAGCACAATACCAGAACAGTTAGGAAGTTGGTGCACACAACCTACTGGAAGCCTGTGAATACATCATCTCCTTGCCACTAACTTCAGGGAACTTCTCATCTATTCTAACAGGCTTCTTTATTACCAACCGTTCTGTACATAAGCTCCTACTCACTTCAAGTAAAAGACCTTCAAAGGGCAGAAACAAGGAGGAGACTGTTCAGTCCAGATATTAAGATGCAAGAAGTTCACGTAGTAGCTGTACAGTCAATCAAGCCATTGCTAAGCAACACAATATGCATTCTTTCCGATTTACACAGACTGTGAAATTTATGCAGATTTAATGCTTGTTGTAAAATTATGAGTTTGGTACAGTGCTCACAAGTGTCATCTGACGTTTGCTATACTCTACTTACAGAAGAATAAGCATGTCATCAAGGCAGAATCCCTTCCCCATTCCCATTTGGTGACAAAACACAATCCACTCTATACATCTGCTTTAACAGAGCAAACACTGTGAATGATGTATCAGAGATACAGTATTACACCTACTGTTTTGGATAGCTGTCTCGCCTTCCTTTTTTCTTTTCCCTACTGGCAGCATGACAAAACACTGTCAAAACCAGTGTTCAGAGTCATTTCTGTCTGATTAGCAAGTAGTCAAATATTTATTCATGATCTGTCTCTGAATACGTCAGAACTGCATATTAAGCGATCTACATTTGTGTGAAACTGAACGTTAGTTTTCTGTTTTGGGGGGACTGGCATGTGTGTTTAGTCTGCTATTTCAATTAAAAGGATGACCTAAGAGAAGTAATCTGATAATATCATTTTTGCTCAGGGTTTTCAAAGGATTTACAAATATTAATTAAAAAAATGCCAGTCAGAGACCCCACCAAATGGCAGTTTAGGAAGACAATGAGGAAGAGACACTATGGATCAAAGATCTTACATTTTGCTCCTGAATTTTCATGCCTTAAAGCCCTTTAAGTAGCAGGGCTTTGAACAAAGTAACCTACATAAAAGTCAGTTTTACATAGAACAGTCTGGGTTGGAAGGGACCTTAAAGATCCTCCAGTTCCAACCCCCTGTCATGGGCAGGGACACCTTCACTAGACCATGTTGCTCAAAGCCACCTGCTTTGGATGCCTTGAATTGAAGAACCTGCCATACAAACTGGAGACTCAGGACACATTTTAAGTTAGCTGCCCATTATACACCAAGTCCCATGTTTCTAATATAAACAAAGATCATTTCTCCATGGCCAAGCTCATGTTTCAGAGCCATACAAGTGTAGCGGTGACTTAGAAAAAAAACTCCATCGAGTGTGTCAAAAGCACACAGATACAGACCCCTGTCTAACTCCTGTGTGTTACTGCCACAAATAGCCTCCAAGTCCTTTGCTGAAAAGTAGCTTCACTTGAATTCCTCCTATGAATGCAATTATGGGACCACAACTGACAGAGAGGAAGCCATCTGCTTACACTCATACTGACAGACAGTGGCAGAAACTGGAACTGAATGTACCCACAACTTCCCAGACCTACACGCAAAGACAGCCTCTGCTATACTTCCTCCAGTATCAGGTTTGATCCTGCAAAGCATAAACTAAGATACAAAGTTAAAGACATTAATGAGCTTTCAGGATTACCCAACCTTGCAATAACACAAGGCATAGTTTCTGCCAGTACTGGCACTGTAAGCAAATAAAACCAAGAACTCTCTATCAGTAGATTTTGTGGAAGAAATGTACTCCAGGCCTCACACTGAGCCACTTGAGCACAAGCACTTAAACAACTAAGCAGGACTGCTTACACAAGCACCCCGATTTGCAGGATGGAGGTTCTTGGATGGAGAACACTTGCATAAGAACCGAAAATCCTCCAACCCTGAGCACACGCTTAATTTGTGGATGTAATCCCCATGTGCTCAGAAATGGAGGATTTTCACTTGTTATGCAAGTATTCTGAAAACCATCATACCGATCTTCAAAAGAAACACAAGGAGTGGCTACAGAGATGCACTTACAGGAAAGAAGTCTTGTGAGAGAGATGAACAAGGAACAAAGAAGGGCAATGGACAGGCCTGGTGTGAACTCCTCAAACATGACTGAAATCAGCCATCAGCGCGGGCTTGGGGAGACAAGACAAATTCAAGGGAGAGAGCTGTGGAGGGCAGAACATGCTGAAACCACATGCAGCTGAGGAAGTCCCCAGGCTGCAAGTGTTTTGGAGATCAGAAGAGTAGTCTGTGAAGGCATTACACTGTGGAGGCTTTTACACTACTCCCTCTCTGTTGCTGTCAGAGACAGGATACTTGGCTAGATGGGCTCTTGGTCTAACTCAGTTTCATTCTCTTTTCCTTCTGAGCACCCTGACATGAACTGCCACAGTCTTCCAAACTGCAAAAATAGAGGATGTATTTCCCAGGATATCTAAGGCTCTGGTGCAGAACAGAAATGCAGCAACAAGCATAGTAAAAAAGATGAGGAGGCCAGTGGGGAGGAGGGAGTGAAGCACAATATACTGAGCTCAATGGAAATAGACATAATCACTGCTGAAGCATAACATGAAGATAAGCTCCAAGTTTTCTTCAAGAATGATACAGTAGTTAAGGACAAGATCTTCCCAATGCCTTGAGTTGCAACATTTGTAACCACTGGACTTCAGAGTGAGCCTTCAGAAATGACTTCATAAAAAGCTAAAATAACCTACACGCTTTGGCAGCTAGCAGGGATCTGAAAACTAACATTTCTTACATCTTCAGCTCAGTAATACTGGTAAAAGGAGTATTTTTTGTTTACAATACAGTGCAGCACCAGCTTCTCTGCCTTCTTCACTATCTAGAACTGGTAAGAGGCTTTTAGTGGCCTCAGTTTCTTTTGGCAGGTATCTGCTAAAAACCTTTTGCACATTGACATGGATTTATGCAACATAACACTGCCATCAAATCTGAGCTCTGTTCCTGTTGGCTTCCTTGCAGAAAGCAGGCATAGTGAATGAACAAGAGTCCCGAGTGAAAAAAACATACTTAATGTGCTTAATTTTACTCCTATAAAGACAGTTCATTGTAATTACAAGGAACAAACTAGAAACTGGTCATTATTTCTTACTCTAGTATCTCTAAACATTGAAACAATAAGCTTGTAGTAATGTGTGAAGTTCAGGACATACATTTAAAGGTTCAAGTTGTACAGGCACCAGATTTCACAGAAGGATGCCGAGAATCCATTTTACACTGCAGTACCATCCTGCAACTAAAGACATTTTGCTCTCCTATTAAAAACTGGGCTGGAGACTTCAAATACCTTCAGAAACCATATTCCTACATTCTGAATTTTCAGAAAGGTTGGGTAAGGGGAATTGTTTCATTTTCATTTTCTTTTCAGGAAGTCTGACTGTGCAAATCAAGTTGTAATAAACAATTTTCAGATCCAAGAGAAGCAAGTTTTCCTAAGACTATCTAAACACTTTACTTGGTCTGTGCTCACACTGTAACCATAGGCAAACTGGCTATAGCATCAATCATATATATATATTTATATATATATATATATATATAAATATATATAAACTTTTCTGAAGTGGAGCAGATAAAATAGCTGCTGGAAGTTGTACCTATATGTATTAAGGAGCAATGAATATAACTAATACTTACTACTTGTAAATAACCAGCTGAGCTTACAAAAGCAGACAACAACCTGCCACAGCCAATACAGTATTCTGATATTTAGCATTATAGTATTAAATAAGAATCAGGAGATACAAACCTCTTCTTTCGTTTTCTTATTTTCTGCTCTAAGCTCTTCATATTCGCCAATAGCTATATAAGGAAAAAAGAAAAAGAATAAAGTTAATGTTGCAGCACCTCCTCTGGTTAAATTAGCCCTCCATTTCATTTATTGGAAAGCTCTTCTGGCTATCTACACAGACTTCTTACATAACATAGGTCATAAACTTCATTAATAGTCCACGGATGAACTGGATGTACTTCTAGAATTGAAGTAATTGGAAGTGTCTGAGTAAGATGGTGGCTCCTCAAACAATCAATTTCTGATCAATGGAGAGTTAAACAATCTTATTGACAGAGTTCAAAAATTACAAGGTGAATGTACTGGCTTGCAGTCACCATTTTAAAGCCACACTGGCTCAGGTTACAGATCAATGCTAGAAAGCATGGTTAATGTAATACCGATACACATGTACATCCAGACCAGCTGAGTACCTTCATTTATTAACATTTCCTTTCAACAAGAGTCCTAGGAGAGTTTTTTTTCTTTAAACTCCACAGTGTAGACATGAAAAGATTGAACGATTTATCCAAGATCACACAAGAACTGAGCTGCAGGGATCAGCAGGGAAGGGATCAACCTCCAGGATACTGGAGGTCCATTGTTTCAACCAGTAATAATATGCAGAATAATCTATCAGCTACCAATTCAACATCCACTTTACTGCATATTTTCGTGTATCTTTCTTAAACCTTTTATTTTACTACAGAATCCACAGAATCACAGAATCCCAAGGGTTGGAAGGGACCTAAAAAGATCATCTAGTCCAACCCCCCTGCAAGAGCAGGGTAACCTACAGTACATCACACAGGAACTTGTCCAGGCGGGCCTTGAATATCTCCAGTGTAGGAGACTCCACAACCCCCCTGGGCAACCTGTTCCAGTGCTCTGTCACTCTTACAGTAAAGAAGTTCTTCCTGATGTTAACGTGGAACTTCCTATGCTCCAGTTTACACCCATTGCCCCTTGTCCTATAACTGGATATCACTGAAAAAAGCCTAGCTCCATCATCCTGACACCTACCCTTTACATATTTGTAAACATTGATGAGGTCACCCCTCAGTCTCCTCTTCTCCAAGCTAAAGAGACCCAGCTCCCTCAGCCTCTCCTCATAAGGGAGATGTTCCACTCCCTTAATCATCTTTGTGGCTCTGCGCTGGACTCCTTCAAGCAATTCCCTGTCCTTCTTGAACAGAGGGGCCCAGAACTGGACGCAATATTCCAGATGCAGCCCCACCAAGGCTGAGTAGAGGGGGAGGAGAACCTCTCTTGACCTACTAACCACTCCCTTTCTAATGCACCCTAAGATGCCATTTGCCTTCTTGGCCACAAGAGCACATTGCTGGCTCATGGTCATCCTCCTATCCACCAGGACCCCCAGGTCCCTTTCCCCTTCACTACTTTCCAGCAGGTCAACCCCCAACCTGTACTGGTACATGGGGTTGTTCTTCCCCAGATGCAAGACTCTACACTTGCCCTTGTTAAATTTTATCAAGTTTCTCCCCGCCCAACTCTCCAGCCTGTCCAGGTCTCGCTGAATGGCAGCACAGTCCTCTGGTGTGTCAGCCACTCCTCCCAGTTTTGCGTCATCAGCAAACTTGCTGAGGGTGCACTCAGTTCCCTCATCCAGGTCATTGATGAAAATATTAAACAGCACCGGTCCCAGCACCGACCCCTGAGGAACTCCACTAGTCACAGACCTCCAGCTAGATTCTGCGCCATTGACCACAACTCTCTGCCTTCTTCCTTTCAACCAGTTCTCGATCCACCTCACTACTTGATCGTCAAGCCCACACTTCCTTAGCTTATCTATGAGGATGCTGTGGGAGACAGTATCAAATGCCTTACTGAAATCAAGAAAAACTACATCTACCTTACAACTTACAACTACCTTACAACTACCTTAGGGATGTGCCATTATTGCCACAACTTCCCAATTTTATTCTTTCAAGTGTGTCCCATGTGGGCTGTTTGGTCTTTGAGACCATAGACATTTTATTGTCACTAGACAGAAGCTGAAAACACCGTCAAACGTTAGAGAAACCAACCTTGATATGAAAGAACACTGTTCAGTCTTCAAGATTCATACTGCATCTTATTCCAGCCCCCTAGTATCTCCTCAGATTTTCCCTTGTACCTGAGAAAAGCTATACTAGCATACAGGTTTTATTTCAAGCCAACTTCATTAAAACCAGATAGAGAGTATGAATATATAGTTTTCAGCTAATGACAGCAGAGATGTTGGAGTTTCATCGTAAATTTCACGTCTTACCCTGCATCTGAAGGCATGAACATGTACAGTGGTAGATTAGCCACCTGAAAAACTGCTAGCTCCTTCTAGCTTTAGATAATTAAACTTTTTGCAACAAGAAGCTCTTACAAATGAAGTTATACTTTGCACTGTTGTTATGACCCTTTTCCCCCTCCTCCCCATTTCAAAACCCACTGAAACTCCTCCCAGTATTTCAAAACCCACTGAAATAAAACTAACTCAACTCACTCCTAAAAGCTAGGTCCACAGCACCACTGTTTTGTTTGCCTTCAGCATGCCTGTAACTCTCACCAGCAGAAGTACCTTAGATGTAAAAAACTCATGTTATCCTCTTTTCTCCAAGATCATTTCAGTTTAGAGATGCATGACTGAGGTACACGAAGGATGGGATAGACAGCAGTATTAGTTCCTGGGCTACCAACTCAAAACACTGCTGCTCCTTGTGTGCCTGGACCAGCAACAGGGAAATGGCAAGACCCTGCTAACTATATTAACTAGAATGCAAAATGAAGGAATGCTAGCAATCTCTTGGCCAGAATCTCAGCTCAGCTGTGATCAGCAACCCAGGGCCCTCAAATTAAAAACATTAAAAAACCTACTGAAAACAAAGTTGCAGTCTACACACAAACTCACATGAAATCTGATCATTTCAACATGTGGGAAAACTCCTTCCTCCTGCTCATACAACTAAAAAGGTGGATCTATAGAGTGGGAACGAACAAAACCAGGCTTCTTAAAAATGTGCCCTGCATCCCCATACCAGTATAACTAATGTCTCCCACCCATCCCTTTACTTTGCCACCAAGACCCCTGACATCTCCCATACTCAAGAAGCAGAAAAAAACCCAAAAGGTAGATAAACAGGGAAGAAACCATGCTGATGCAGTTACTCTAATAAAGAGCACCTTAAGTGAAACAGCATTTCCTACACAGGAACTCAAAAGCTCTATCTATGCCTCTTCATCACTGTTCCACTTCTAAGCCATTTCCCTGTTTCCTTTGGGAAAACAAGGGAAGAGATTTCTAGCATCCACATGAAAAAAAAAAAAAAAAAAAGGAAAGGTAAAAAAAAGGAAAGGAAACAGATACACTCAAGCTTCTTCATACTTGAAAACTGGTGGTGCTTGCTCGCCTTTAAGGCAAACTCATCCTTGTTATTCAGTACTTTATAAACGACCAAAAAATGTAACTATAGGTTTGCCCCACCCTTGACAGCTCTCCTCACATGCCCAGAGAACTGAGGACTCTGAATCACCAGCCCTTAAGGCACGGATACAAGAACAAGCTGCTGAAAAACAAGGATAAGAACTTAGTGGGAATTACTGGCATGTTGCGTAAGGGCGCACCTGCGCAAGACTGGGATTAAACTGCCTGCTCAGGGCAGCCCTTCCCATTTTACTGTGCATGGGTCCTTATGGAGCAAACACACAAAAATCAGCTATTTTATGCTGCACTCACACAGCAACTTTCTTCAGAGCCGTTTTGCCATGCCATTAATGCAAAACTATTAGTTCTTCCTTGAATACAGCTAATGCACAGTAAGGATCTGATATCTTAAAATAAGAATATCCTTTGTGGATGGCAACCTCTAGATGATGATCCCATAAAAACCCATCATTCACATTTTCGGGTATGGATTTATTAAACAGTACATCTAACAAAGAAACTGCAGTTTTTATCAGGCCTGGAAACAAGTAAGATTTCTGAATTACTACATACATTTTCTGCTCTGTATCAGATTCTCTGCAAAGGCAGAAGATGCAAGTTCGTGGATGGTTTTCCTTTTTTTTTAATATTGTGGGGCTTACTGGGATGCTTTTGTACAAAGTTTTTCAAGTGTTTTATGTACAACAAAGTTCTGAGGCCATCCACAAAAAAAGTCAAGAGTCTACATAACCTTCACTGAAGAATAAATAGCATAAAGGTGACAATGATTTCTGTACTCTAAAACTACTCTACAACAATTAATATTATCAGCAGCACTAGGCAACACTTCACATGTTCCAAATCTCATGTTGATTATTAGCCTTAGAACACTCTTTGGTATATTAAGAGGCATCACCATTCCTTATTTATAGATTGACAAGCAATAAATCCTGTTGTATAAAGACTTTCCCAAACCTTCTCTGAGAGGTTTCCCAGTGGGGAAATTAGTCATGAATGAAACAAACAAGGTACTTTACTAAAGGTGCTGCTGAAATTCCAGAACTACCCATAATTTTCTCAAAGAATCAATAATGTAGCATATATTGATAGTAAACCACCTACACTGTACTCATCAGCCTCCAGTGAATCCTGATGCAATGTAATAAATATGTGTAAGAGGCCTCTTGAGATACTGTTGCTGTCTGACCCCAACTTAAGTTTATCCTTAGTAAAATTATTCCTGATATACAGCAGTATTACATAAACGATTTATCAGGACACAAATCCCATTTCTCTGTCTCAGGCTAACTTCATGGAGTATGAGGACAACACCATGCCTTCATCTCAAGACTAAGGAGAGAAAATAACTGGGAAAAAAAGAGACAAGAACAGATTATTTTGGGCTAACCAAACATCCTTAATGCGCCCAAAACATAATCCCTGCTCTTACAGCAAAACACTCAAACCACGGAAAAGCCAACGTGACTGAACACAGAGTGATTCTTCGTAACATGACCAGGCGTACTCAACAACTACTCACTCCACAGCTCATCTGGCCAGAAGGGACTGTCCTGTCAACATCTAGCAATGTTCTTGATCTGTATTAAATTAAGCAGGGACCTTTGTGTACAGAAGCTGTTTAATTATGAGAGTCTTTTGATTTTCAGTTGTGAGCCTGTGTCTCCTGAACCTGGATTTGCTAACAGAAAATATGTTATCTGAATTAGATGTTTAATATATTAGATACTTATTATGGCTAAAAAAAGCACTTATTAGTGAAACAAGGTCATAAGAATATTACTATAATTCATAGTGAATAACCAAGACACTTTCATTTACAGAGTGATGCAGTGAGAGTCTTCCTAGTCTTTTTATTAAATAATTCATTAATACCTTTTCTAAATCTGAATACCAAACAATGGAGATTAAAAAAAAAAAAAAAAAACAAAACAAAACCACCTTAAAAATGCTACAATCGTGTACTTTAGCACTTACATTTAAAGTAGGGTGGCTTCAAGTAGACCCAGAGCCCTTCCATGCCAAAGCAACAAGTAATGCCACTTCAGCATTTCAAACCTACTTATTTAATCAAAATAGTAAGTACAGCTGTCAAAGGAAGCAAGTGTCATCCCACTATTTATTCTTCTTGACTATGGACCAGACATGTCTTTGCTGGTACAGGCAAGAAAAGAGCTTAGAGTGCTAGAAGTCCTTCGCTTCAGATGAACCAAGCTATCCTAATAAAGTCATTTTTTGCTGTATAAGTAAACTTAACGCCAGGCTTTTTGCAGGTTTGGACGTATCATTTAGAGAGAGAATTACCCCTGACAGCAACACTGAACCAAAAGCTTTATTGGGAGTGCTGCCACCACACTCCTCATCCCAGAGTACTTGGAAGAGGAAGAGGCAGGCCAGGGCTGTTGTACAAACCCTCTCTCAAGTAGCAGTGCTCTCGCTACAGGCACATTATCTCCTAGGCCCCCATGAAAAAGAGATGGAGCTAAAGAATGAGCACTTATGGGCTTGCATAAAGGTGAACGTGTACGATGGCATTATATCCATTACCTCACAATAACTCCAAATCTTGAGTCAGAATACATGAACCCTTTATTAGGCCTAAACCTTACATGCCAAACCAGGTCATGTATCAGTTGCACCAGCTGATATCTACAAGACTCTGTAACCAAACAGCTCTTGAAAAATATACTTGAGAAAGAATACACTTGAAAAATAAACAAAAATCATAGGTGTAAGTATACAAAGGTAAGCAGTAAGTACAAATACTGTCAGTTCCCACATACTTTGATTTGGTTTAAATCTGTAAAAATATATACAAAGAAATGCTTTAATAAGACCCCAAATTTGCATCCTGCAGCCTTGCAGCTTCCTGCAGACTGGACAGGGAAATTAAACACATCACTGCCTGACAAAGCCCAGCCACTAAGCTCACACCCGAAGGCTGGTCTTCACAAGGTCCTGAAAAACACATGCAGTTCAATAAGAGAAAGTGAAATGGGAAACACTTTTAAACTGTAATAAATGAAGTAAACATTCAAGCAGAATGGGTTCTGATGGGGAATGATGACTGCTGTGTATGAACACCAACATACACAAGCGCATAGGGAAAAAGAAATAATCTATAGAGCCGATGACCTAGGAAGAGAACATAGCAGCCAGCAAGATACCCTCCCCTAAACAGAGAAATTCCTCTGGCTATAAAAAGTTACCCATCTGCCACAAAGAACATATTTGTCAAACTACATTACAAGCTTGTCAATAGCATTAACTTTAAAAGTACTACTCTGAGATATTGCCACCAGATTGGCAGTCTGTTCCTTAGAAGATATATGGCGTTCCCTTATTCAAAGGCTCTGACATATTTTTTATTAAGAAATCCAATAGAGCCACAGGACTAGAGACTGGATATCATCACACTTGAAATCCAGCCAACATACACAGAGCAAGATAAGACCTTTAAAACTCATCAAGAAGAGCCAGGCAATACAAACATGTTCAGTATATGTGTATTTAACAGTAGTTGTTAATCATTGCGATTTAGCAAAGTGACCAGAAATGTGACTATGACAGTGGCAGCTGAAGTAATTTTATTTAGTTTGTAACTCCACACATTCTGGTTGCTGACTCCTGTTTTCAACTGAACAAAGAAGTGACCACAGCAGAAGATGACTCTGTCTTTAAGGGCAAAGTACCAGCAGTGCCAATTAAACCAAAGACAAACAAGGCAACTTTCCAGGCAGGTAATCGGCTACTGTTACAATGCAGCTGTTAGTCAGTTTGCTGCAGGTTTGCTCAGGTTTTACAGCCAACCATTAATAACACAAGGTTTCGACCACTTGATTTGTTTTTGTTTCAGTTTTAAGTCTTACCCATAGGAATTATAAGAGGCAGTTGAACAGAAATGTGGAAATATCACTTAGAGTAGTTAGGTAATGCTAATATTTTATAGTGGAGCTGCTTTATCAAACCAAGCCATCGCCGAAAGCCAGTCACAGGATTAAAACTCAAACAACACTTTTAAGTCCTAAATATCAACACAGAGATCATGTTTCTGCATAATGCTCACCTTAAACTTGGTAAAGAAACCAGCCAAAGAATGATCAGTATCGGGTATCTGAGTCTAACACACAGGACTTGGAAAATTCAGCATGGGTAAAAGATAAGCATATCTTGCACACAGACAGCTTCAGTGTCCTTGTCACTGTTCAGAGCTCTGCCAAACAGCGAAGTGAATTCGTCCAGACACGAGTCAGTGTCACAGCTGCCATTGAGAATTGAGCAGAGAGCTGCAAAACACCTGCCTCAGGTTCAGTCTTGCTTAGGAAAAGGACAAGCAGCAGTTGAGACATGACAGCAATCAGCCACGTACGCTGAGACTTGCCTTCCCCTCCACCTTTTACATGGCTCCTCATACAGTTTAGCTACCCGGTGCCAGGCAAGTTTCTCAAGACTAGAAAAACACACCCAGAAAGAGAAACCAAACAAGGGCTACTGAACCATGTTCTCTGAAGACAACCCCCCCCCCTCCCCCCAATGAATGTTTCACAGAAATCTGACTACAGACCATAATGTTATGGTAATCTGAATCCACATGTCACTCCAAATGCAATAAAGGTAAGACAAGGTAAGTGTATACACCCATTACCCCAAATACTCAGAGAGTATCAGCCTTCCATCAACTGCATTTACTTCCAAACCAATACCATTATCTACATCTGGAAGCAGTAAAGAGGAAAATCAAGACTTTTCTTCTTCTTTTCATGCTGTCTCTGTTTAACAGAGCATCTTGAAATTCTTTGAGGAACACTGTTAGTGTCTACAATAGCCTTATTCTGTTTTCAGTAAGAATGGAGGGGAAACTATATACTCAAACAGTGTACAAAGAGGAAGCAAATTTGCTTTCCTACAGTAACAATATTGAGGTAATTACTGTTATGATAATTTTATGCACCTTTTCCTCACTTGGAATCATTACTTTGGGCACCTCAGACTCATCAGTTAACATACTTTAACTACTAACTTAACTACAGTGTGCTGCCGTAGCTTTGCACTGGTTTAGATACAAAACAGCACACAGAAGAGTGTTTTCTTAAGCTTTCCACTGGGTAACTTTTCACCTATATAAAACAACTTCCTCACCAGCCATACAGTTACAAAAACAATTGTTAGCCTCACAACAATATACAAACATCCACCAAGAAAAGTGCCTCACAGGACAGGGCTGCCAAGTTCAGCTTCTATTTCAACAGCTCAAGTGGATCTGGAACAGCCAGTCCTCAAGTTACAGAAACTTTCCCTTGAACTAATTCCTGCAGTCCCAGGAAATTTCATTAGGCATTAAAGGATACTCACACCACTTGAGCAGAAGACTCACACACACTGGAACTGAAGCCCCAGTATAACAAATTTCAACAGGTTAGGATTTCTCTACAGAATAACCCAAACTTGCCTTTTTTTGCAACTTATTGTCATTTTAGCAACTATCCTTGTGGCACAGACAACTCCTCTGGAGCCAACAGTGTTGGAGGCAAACAGAAAGAAACCTCAGATTTTTAGCCTTATTTTTCACTCCCATATTATTAAAACACACATCTATAAGATTATAATGAATTTTATACCCACCGATATCCTAAGTCACAATCTACCCAGTGCAGCTGGTAATCATGAATTTACAATGCTGAGTATATGGGAGCAACCACTAAAAATAAGTGCCAAAGCAGACCATAAACAGCTTGCAAATATCCAGCTGTAATGTGGTTAAGAAAAGCTCTGGCTGTGACCAAAGTCTGGCTGTGACCAAAGTGACCAAGTGCATTAATGGTCAGAATGAATGGGGCACTACCCACATTTCCTTAATTTCACTTTTACACAACTTTGTCCAACATGTCCTTTCCAAACAGCTCCTCCTAGGCTATGGCAGATCAGGAGAATTCAGCTGAGCGAACTACCAGCTGCGAATTAAAGTGCTGGTACACTGCACCTACTGTGTCTGAACCTGTGAGACAGGAAGCACACCAATTCCTTGATGCACACTCACAAGCAGATGTTCACAATTCAAACAGCCAGTAATGCTGGTTCTTCAGATGTTGCCTACACACATAACCAGGGTAGAACCTTTGCTCGAACAACTTGGTTTGAGGGTAGACTGACCAGGGAAGTTGAAAAAGAGGCTACGCTTTGAGCATCCAGGGTCATTTCCATGCCCTTTCTTATAAAACACAGCCTATTACAGTGGTTTAGTTTCTAAGGCAAGCTACCTACTCATGAAGCTGAACATTTACATGATCTTGAGGTCCTTTCCAAACCTAACTGTTCTATGATTCTATGATTCTATGAAGTACTGGACTTTCCAACTAAAGCACCAAGAGTGATTCACATGGGGAACCAAACCAGCCCACGACAAGCACTTCCTTCCATTTACACCACAACTACAAAGGCTCTACAGAAGCTTGTGGCATATCAGGGCCAGCCTCAAGCTATCGGCGGGAAGTTTGCACACTGATGGGGAGCAGACAGAGGGTGTTGATGGGTTGGGTTCGTATCAGATCCTGCAATGCCGAGCAGGAGACAGGACGTGATACCAGGTCAGGTAAAGCCTAAAGTGCCCTCGCTCCACAAGAAGCTCAGCTCCACAGACACATGGACTTCACCCGTGGAGCTGGCCAGACAACGAAGCTCACCGGTACCGCCAGCCAGAGTACCAACATCAGCCGCCAGCCTGACCATGGGCAGAAGGTTGGGATGGCAGCAGCGCCAGCCCGTGTGCCACAGCCCTCACCCTGCTCACCATCACCCACCACGATGCCCACGCTCACTCGGCGACAGCCGAGCTCGCCTGCGGGGTGGCGAGGCAGCAGATTCATTCCCTTGAGGCTTTTTTATCCCCTCTTCACGGACAGAGAAGGGGGCCTGGCTTCGACAGGGGGTCGGGGGACGCCCAGGCCCCGGCGCAGGCCGCGCCGCCCTTACAGCCCCTGGCCCCCCTCCCCGCCTCACACCGCCCCGCGGGGGCCGCGCTCCCGCCGGCCGAGCACCGGGCCCGCGGCGGCGGAGGGGAGGGGATGTAGAAGGGGGGGTGGGGAAGAGCCGCGGCACCGCCCGCCCCTACCTTGGTCCTTGAGGCTGGCGAGCAGCTCCAGCTGCTTCTCCTCATCGGAGCTGTTCATCCTGCCCGGCCGCCCCGCTCCACCTCACCTACCGCGGCTTCACCTGGCAGCGGGCGGGCGGCGGCCGGAGCCCCGGGGCGCGGCGGGCGCGGCGAGCAGCCCGGCCCGCTCTGCACATGCCCAGACTCCCGCGGCGCCCCAGTGAGCATGTGCGGGGGTGCGGGCACGGCGGCACCTCAGCCCCCGGGCAGGCACCGGTGGCAGGCCCCTGCACCGCGGCCCCTTCCCTTCGCTGCTGCTGCTCGGGCCGGACGGGGCATTGAAGGGCGTTTAACGAGGGGGGAGGAGGGGAAGACCCATCAACAGGCCACCGGTCAGGGGAGACCCAGGTACTTGTAGCCCCCTTGGCACAGTCAACATGCCAGCCCCCGTCACGCTGGCACAGACGGGCAGTGGAGGCCTTAACCTCCAGACCCAGGGCAAGACCCACCTATGGATGCCCAAAAAGCTGTGAGGAAGCCCTCCCGCACTGGTGCGGGTGCCTGTGGGTTTAGTAAGCAGCTTTGCACAGTTTGCGTGGGGCAGCATTCCACTTGGGGTTCTTGCCCTGGCCAGAGGAGTGGTGGGAGTATGTAAAGTAGTGGTATGGAGGACATTGAGTGCTGTGATATGAAGAAAGCTAAAAGGCTTTAAAAGAAAACGCATTGGAGGGTTACAGGATTGTTTGTGGGGATACAAGGGAATCAACTGCATGGCAGTTCCAGTGTCCAGCACTTAAGGGCAGCTTTGGAACAACATGAGGACAGAGGGGTTTGACAGGGACCCTGCTGTGTGCATCTCAGAAGAACACAGTTTTCTGCCTTTCTTCCTTACCTGTCTTAACCTTACTTACCTACTCACCTTTACTACTTCCAGTGCCTAAAGGGACCTGCAGGAAGCCTGGGGAGGGACTTTTGACAAGGACCTGTACAGACAGGGCAAGGGGAATGGCTTGAACCTGCCAGAGGGGAGACTGAGATGAGCTCTTGGGCAGAAGCTCTTCCCTGTGAGGGTGCTGAGGCTGTGGCTGCCCCATCCCTGGCAGTGCTCAAGGCCAGGTTGGACACACGGTCTTGGAGCAACCTGCTCTAGTGGAAGGGGGTTGGAACTGGATGAGCTTTAAGGTATCTTCCAACCCAAACCAGTCTGTTTCTATGATCCTCTGATGATCCCTGTGTAAAAAAAGAAGGGGATCCAGTGATTATCTCTCTGTTAAAATGGTTATCTTACCCAGTTTATCCCAAGGCTGACACAGAGAGCACTGCAAAAATTATTTCTACCTCTGTTTCTGGCTGAGCTTCAGTAGCAGTCAGCTGAGTGGCAACTATCTTAAGAATTGCATGGGTGAAGGTACAGTTCATACACCTCACTCCCTCCTTAGCAAATACCTGTGGTTCACCTTGTCAGGCAGGTCAGAAAACAGCATTGCCATAGATGTGACAACAGTACTTAGAAATACCTGGGAAGGAAAGGAAAAAACCTCACTACAAAGAGTTGCTCAGTCCTCCTGCCTCCTTCCTCCCAGAACACATCCTTTGGTGTTCTCGTGCTGTCCTAGTAAACCTTTAAAATGTGACGAGATTCCATATTGGTGCTTTACAGCATTATCTGTCCTAGAGGTAGTGGATAACGTGTAGCATCCTGGAAAGAAGCCAGGAGATCCATGTGAGCTATACTGGTGTCTCATGAGCGTGGTATGCTCATATAAGGCAAAGGAGTTCTTATGCTAGTCAGCTTATTTTGAACTAGTCAGCACAAAATGCATTTAACTGTACCAAATGGAAAGTTATAAATTCATACTTCAGGAGGTGGAGTCATACGTAAAAGATGGGAAATCATCTTGGAAAAACAAAGGCTCTGTAGAGGAAGTGGGAGGCAAAGCGCAAGTAATTACATACATGATGCCAGTAAGGTACTGCAGGGAAAGAATGGGATATACACTGACAGCAGGGGGAAAAAAATCCTCTGTGACATTGACAAGACCAAAATAAAGTTACTGTATGCAGTTCTTCAAGAGATGGTACAGAGACATGTATGGAGAAAGCACAAGAGGAATAAAATAACCTGAGGTTTGAGGGGAGTTCCTTGCAATGAGACACATCAAACCCTTGATCTTTCTAACTAAGCAAAAAGGAAACAAATGTGGTTATGTTTATTTCACAGGAGAAAATCCTCAATACTTGAGGGTTTTCCAGCCTAGTAGAAAAGAGTCAACCAGAATATGTGCCTGTAACCAGAAGCTGAACGTAAGAACTACAAATAAAGTCACACATCAGTGAATGCCTCCATTTGAAGGAACAGAGGTCCTATTTAGGTCCTTAGAGTCCTGGGCTGACCTTGGCTTCAAATAGCCCCCACATTAAGTCAGAGCAGCTTTACCAGTGTTTTACTTTTTCATGTCCTTTCTTGGGCTGCCTGTTGGCTTCCCTTCAACTACAGGTCTCATTCCAAGACCCTCTTCCCATTGCTGATATCATCCCCCTCCGTTTCCTAACCGATTTCTTTCATGCAGTGCAATGGCACAGTTTGCAAAGGAGTCATTGTAGGGTTGCTTATCCCTGCACCATGCCAAGACACCGGACATTTTCATCTTGCAACAATGTTCTATCTGTTGTACACAGCCAGAACCGGGCATAAAATCTCTTTGATATCTGCAGAGACAGTAAGTTGATTCTTCCATTATTTTATTTATTTATTCTCATTAAAGCATTATGGCTCTCTCAAAAGAATCCCCTTCCATGGTGCCTATGTTGCGGTTTTGTCATTCTTCTTATTGCTGTTGTTCACTTAGACCTACATCGAGTTACAGTACCTTGAAAAGTAAGTATTTAAAACAAGAATGCCCTTGTTGCAGACCCATTTGGTTGCAATAGTAGGATGGGTGCCACTACATTATTCCCCAAATACGTTAATCAGTCAGGTATTGTGTTGCTTTTCTTTTTCTAAGCAGACAACTGAAAAACTAACTCCATTATATTTGCTAATAGATTCCCATATGCTCTAAGTACTTAATGCCTCCAAAAGTCTTTTCGTGGATCATGAATTCAATTCCTTGTTTCAGGGTTATTTTAAATGAGACTTAGCCTGTAATGTAGTATGAGAGTTAGTCTGTAATATAACATCTACACTGTGATTTGATAACTGATGCTGTAAACCATTAAGATCATAAAAGGCCTGAGCAGGTGATACAAGCACCTGATGTGGGATTTCACAATTTTTAAATAGGTAGTGTGTAGTAATTGCTTCCTCTATCAGAGAAAAGCAACACTGTACTTTGAACACACATAACCAGTTTCTAGTGACAGCATTTCAAGAACACTATTATTCCTTTTTTAAATGGGAAAGCTGAGACTACAGGTGTCTTAAAATTTGTCCAACACACAGTCAGTGCCAGTGTTGGGGAAAAGGATCAAGGATTGAGTCACTTTCTACTGGAAGTGACACATCATAGGTAATCCATGTCTTTTTGGAGACAAAAATTTGGATGGATTCACCATATCTTTACGTTACACCCATATGTGCCTGTTCTTCCAAGACCAGGAATAGTTTTGTCACAGCCTGTACAACATTTTGAGAATCACAAATTTTACTTGGTAGGAAGATGGAAGAAAAACACAATAGGAAGGCTGGAAGCACTGTAGACACTGGAATTGGAATTTAGCTTTTGCCCAAGCAGAGCAGTGATTTAAACTGGGTGTCGTTCCGCACAATGCTGTGTTATGAAACAGTGATAATCAAATGCATCAGTAAAATAAGTGCCTCATTTCTGGAAGTTTGAATAAATTAAGGTAACGTGGCTCTTAAAAAAGATAAAATCTGGAATATTAACGTGTGTGGATTCATCCTGCTGTCTTGACTCTGGAGACACATTTTCAGAGTATCACCCCAGCTTCTACTGCCACACATCAGATAGAAACACAGGCTTGTCAGGAAGAGTCTGCAGAGAGCCTACAATGAGAGCAATCAGTTCTAAATGTAACCTAGGCCTGTGAGAAGAATGTTTGTGGTTGGGGGGGATCATTTCCTGTAAGGAAAACCAAGGGAAAGAATAAAGAAGGTCTTGATTTCACAAAATAAAAATGTAACTTAATAAGCTGTCCTCAGAATCAGTGGAAAATCAGTGCAGGATTTAAGCTGTAAGAGGGGAGACAGTTCCATTAGTAAAGATTTTGTTAGTGGAAGCACTGGAATAAGCTACAAAGAGGGAAGGTGAAATCTTCACAAGTTTCTGAGAAGTCTGGGTGACCTGTGAGGACTTGCCCTTCTGACAATTAACACAGGTGACAGGACTGAGAGCAAAGGTACCGCTTCTGCTCCTTTGTGCCTCCAGTTCCCATCATCCACACCAACACTAACTTCACAAGAGGTCACCCCTGCCATCTTTTTAAGTCTTTGCAGGAGGTCTCATATCTCCAGACTGGTCCACCTATACCCAGGAGCTGGTGATGGACTCTAAGCTCAAGGATGGGAGAGAAATATAGAGCTGAATATAGAGCAGTACCTCTTCCCTGCTGAAGCTCTCAATGTAGTAATGCAAACCAGATACTTGGTTTACAGAGCCCTGTGCTCTGAGGTATAATTAAGTTTTCCCAGATCCCTGCTCCCACCTCCTGTTGTTCACAGATGATTATGTTTATAAGCTTTATTGGAAATAACACTGACACAACTTGTTCAAACCCTTCTGTGGTTGTTACTCTCCTTGCAGCAGGACACATTTATTCTTTGCTTCTGCTGAATAAATAATAATATTTTTTATATATATATATAAATAATTCTTCCTGAGCTGTGGACAGATCTATGTAGGCTGATCTGTGGAATTGGGGTATGGCCACAGCTCCACAGCTCCTGGAGCAGATGGAGAGAGGTACCAAGAAATGAAGGGTCACAAACCTAAGCACAGCATCCAGGGCAGCACCCCTGTGCAACAGTAGTGGAGGCCAGCAGCTCCAGGTGTTATCTTTGAAATAAAACATGTCTGCTGTCCTTCCACTTGCCTCTCTGGCTCTGTGCACTGCCTCTTCACTCGCTGCTGGCTCAGCCATGCTGTACTCAGATGGTCAAGTTCTTCTGCAGGATTTCCAGGAGGGTTGGTGCCAGTATGCAAGTGATAGAGCAGTTGATAAGCAAAATAGCCTCAAACTCTGGCAAACAGATTGGTCACAAGCCTGTCCCTGACCCTGCTGATGTAAGAGCAGAGCAGGTCTTGCATTCACATCCAGAGAGGTTAGGAGAGCTGGGTACTTTTGAAACTATGATGCCGTTTCTGGAGAAGCAATTTCTTTTGTTCCCATAGGTGAACTCTCCCAATCACAAAGGTAGTTTGGGACATCCATTGCTCACCAGTTCTTCCTGCTACTGTCAGGGGATTTTTTTCAGGAGGTATTTATTGAATGTCTTTTGGAATTTTTCCAAATGTTCATTTTGCCAAGTGCACTTTTTACCCACTTGTTCCTACTGATGATGTATTTAATATGTATACATATCTTTTTACTAGGGCTGCCCCTCATCTCTAAACAAATATTTGTTTACTTGGGAAAACTTATAATACTTTTTAAAACTTACATAGCATTCCTGCACTTCTTACTACCAGTATCCTCACAAACATAATAAAGATAAGCAAAAGCTAAAGGGAAAAAAGCACATAAAGCATTCAAAATTTGCCTAAAATCAATATTCAGTATTAGAGTAGCTTCAGACTTGTGAAAGATCTTCATAAAGATCACATCCATCCCCATCAAAACGTATCTGCAGTCAAGTAACCAGTGCACAGGGTGGAACAAGAACAATGTTCATACTTCTAAGGAGCTACTAAAACAGCCAAAAATTAAAGGAAACATTTTCACTGTATCTTTTGCTCCAGAGACATTCCTTTGTAATACCTACAAGAACAGATGCTGAGATAAGAAAAGATAATCATAGCAAGCAACATGAAGGGAACTGTGTGGTTGGGACTGTATCAAGCAGTAAAAGAAAACAAGTAACAGAGAGCTCAGAGCTGTAATGGAGGAGAATACGACTGGTATTCTCAATTTCACAGTAGCCAACCACCATATAAAAAAGGATAACTATATAGAAAATAGGATATAAAGAAAAATACCAAGAGAATTAACTTCCTTTGTCTCCACTTGAGATAGATCTTTGCAATGTTGGACACCTCCTGTTGTTTTCACTGGTGTTTCAAGTTGATGAAGGTGGACAGTTCACAACACATATGTTGTACTGGTGCAGAATCTTGCTAATAATTAGCTTGCCTATGATTTCTGCAAGGTTTTCTTCATGATTAAGAACATGCTTTATGCCTGTTCTCCTCTTGGATGGGACGTTGATGACTGTTCACACACATGGACTTTGCAAGTTGAAAATATCACAGAATGACAAATGGAAGCAAATGCTAGTGATTATTCACATAACTCCTAAATTCATAAAATCTAGAGTGAAGAGCTAGGAATTGGGAGCAATTATCATGTGAATGAATGATTTTGGCCTTGAGTCATCTAGACACAGTAGATTGTGAACCCTAGCTATTTTTTATAGAATATAATCCTTTTTTTCTCATAAATTACCTATTCAACAGAACACTGCACATAACTGTACATGTGGAAGTGAAGAGTCTGGTACCTTATCAAATAGGTATTACAATCAGAAATTTGATGTAGTTGTTTTCCATGCTAGAATGTGCATATTCCTATTCCTCATTTAAGCTGAGTTACTTGGACTTTTTAATGGACACGATCTTACCTCTCATGTAAATAAAACTGCAACATCTCCCAACAGCAAACAGCAAAGGGAGCAATGGAGCTCTTCTGGCTGGAGGAGCAGGGCATTCTCTTCTGAGTCAGTAGCATCCATCAGTCCCCCAAAAGCCTAAATTAACTCTTGAGGATTCATCATCCTCCTGTTGAGGAGAGCTACCTTGTGGAAACAACTGTGACTACAGGCTGAAGTTACCCTCAGGGCATGGCTATAGCCATATGTTTACCACTTTCAGACCAGACATATTTTGAGGGGGAAAGGAGGGGGACAAGGAAGAATAAGCTACATAATCCCTGCGCAGATAAACAACTGTTAATAAACTCACAAAAAATGATAATAGTTGTATGAGTGTATAATTATCACGATGAATAAGACTAAGCAGCTTATCTACTGAGGTAATGTATATTTTCTCCATCAAACCAATCAGTGCTGTATAATGACGAGCATAATATATCTTGGTAAATATAAGCATTTCTTGTTTCCCTAAGATGGCAACTAACTAATCAACACATATTCAAACTGGAGTATAAGTATGATTAAAAATAAAAAACTCAGATAATATGGATTCATTTGAAAGCCTTAACCAATTGATTAGAGACATTGGTGTGATCTTGGCTTGTTATCCCCTTCTAGGATGGCAAACATGTATGTCTGTCTGCATAAGAAAAAGGGACAAACTGATTGGAGGATAAACCAGAAGTATTTAGCATGGCATTTTTAAATGCTCTAATTATACTGTAATTAACAACACTGCATATTAAATTTGCAACTATAAAATATAACTGGGCAAATTATACCTACCTGCCCTTCATAGCACTACATCATACTTTATGGATGCTCAGCTCATGTAATTTGGTTGCAATAGGTGCTTCCTCTGTCTGCAAGCATAAGCAGGTGGTGGGTTGCACCCACCGAGATGTGAACACCTGCCAACACGTGCAAGAACAGAGGTTTAGAGATAACAAATAGCTCAGGAGTAACTCAGTATGTTCCTAACAGCAAAACAGGAGATCTCATTTAGTTCCAGCCTGGCACAGACAAATATCATGCTCTTGGAAAGCCAGAAGTTGAGTTGCTCTCCAGACCTCTATCCCGAGGTGGGAGACCCCATTTCACCAGTATCATGCTGGGAGGGATGTGCTTCAACACTGCACGTGAATGTATCTGCTGGAAAGAGAATCTGATGTTCCCCCTCAGATGCATACATTATTATCAGCACTCTGGAAACTCCATAAATTTCCTGTTAACAGGTCTGCATATTGCTCACCTGCAAATACTTTAACAGCATTTAGCCCCAGTAGTCTCTTCTCTATCTTTAAACAATTACAATGTTTTGGGTGATGATAAATGACAGTAGCAAAGAAGCCTTTTTTTTTTTTCACCTAGGGATGATCTGTCACATCAGGTGAAAAAAAATTTAGCCATGTAGGATCAAGTATCTGTGCCCTTAATTTCATTATGAAGCATGGGCATAATCAGATTTTGGTGTCAACAGATGTTTATCATGGGAGAGAACTTAGGGAAAGAACACACTGAAATGTAATGAAGTTTCACTGAATACAAAATTACTCCTTGCTAAGTTATTCCTGGAGCTCCCAGTTCTATTTTAGACCTTGTTCTTTGATAAACAACTAACATCACATCAAACTGTCATAAAATCAGTCAGTTAGAAACTTAAGTAAGTTACTATACAACAGTCAAGGTCTCTTGGTACTGATCATAAGCATGTTAATAGACGACTCATTATGCCTAGCTTTTGAATTCAATGTCACTGTTATTTTGCCTACATCTTTATTACACTGCTCTGTAAAGTTGTCTTCATGATTAATTTCTACAGGGAAGGCAATTCATTTCACTTATATTAAGCAATTTTGCTGCTTATGAGAAATAACCCATTGCCCTGCTTCCTCCACACTTTCCATCAAGTATTTACGTGCAAGTGGAGCCACTTTGTCTCTCTCAGTTGAACTTTGCATACAGCTCAACAGCAGTTGTTGCTTTTGTTCCTGCTGCAGACTTGTCCATTTACTGGTGCTTGCACTACCTCCATTTTCACTACATAATTAGGGTCAGATGCTAGTTCCTTGAATTAAAAGGCATTTGGACTCTCCTTCCAACAAGCCCTTCTGCTCCCTTCTTGCAAAACAAAGCTGTCACATGCATTCTTTAGATGATGTTGATTTACATTACACCACTTGACCACACTTGCTACACTAAGATAATTATGACAGGTATTTTGCTAATAAAAAAAATCACCATGGCATTATTGTGTGCTGTGGAGCTCTATCAATTCATGCCAGCAGAAAATTGGGCTCTTTGTAGGAATTGAGGAACAGAGACAAAGCTCAGAGTTGCCGTAAGGATTCTCACCAGGTTAAACAGCATTTCTGGAAGTCCTTCTACAGGGCAGGAGTAAAAAGACCAAGGAGTAAGCAAATTGACTTCCATGAAAATATCACAGAAACTTCTTCCCGCTTGCCCAACTGTTCATTATCACATACCAAAGAAATATATCCTTCGCAAAAGTCTTCATTTTGCTGATCTGCTGTACTACAAGGGCAAGTCCTGTCCTATAGCTCACCCAAGTGCTGTTAATAGACATACTAAAAACAGAGATAAAGAAATTGTATCTTGCACTAGAAATTCCAAGAAACTCAAAGGGATGATCAGGACAGAGAAAGATTTTTTACCATGGAGTTTTACTGGGAGTAAACTTAGCCCAAAGTGTTTGTTAACACTTAAAAGGACTCCCTGCTCTTGGAGCCTAAAGGCCAGGTTGGACAGTGCTTTGAGCAACCTGGTCTAGTGGAAGGTGTCCCTGCCCATGGCAGGGGGTTGGAACTGGGTGAGCTATAAGGTCCCTTCCAACCCAAACCAATCTGGGATTCTGTGATTTCTGTAAGCCCTTGGCCACCTACACCACGCCACTGAGTCTTCCCTGTCAAAACAGGTCATACAAAAACTCCTTAGAATGAATATTTGGGGTAAAAACCCTGCTTGCAACACTAAAATTTGCTTTCAGTAACCATCTTGACTTTTAAGTGATTGCTTCACCCTGTTTTAACAAGTGAAGCTTGCTCTATCCCTTGAATGAGAATATATGCTATTTCCATCACCAGAAGTAGTATGTATCATAGTCTCGCTCTGACAGTGTTTTTTTGTTTGTATACTGATTCTACATTAATGCTTGTTAGTTAAAATAGATGGCACATCGTGCATTAACCGCATCTCTGATCAGAAGATTATATTTTGTGGTTTAATTGCATCTTAACTAGCTTCCTCCACGTTTCAAATATCAAGCATATCATTACTTTTATATAGTAAACCATCTAAAACTATGTGAAAATACTGCTGTCATGCAAAAAAGGTAGGAAGTCTGAGAGAAAACAGTTATTTCCTACATTGCACAAAACCAGTGCAGTGCAACAATCTAATAAATCAGAGTGTTCTCACAAGGTGAGTTGTTTTGTCAGTTGAGTGCTTGAAATGCTATCTAATGTCTCTGTGGAAATGGCTGAAAGAAACAACAGATGTCTCAGATTTTTTGCCTTTCATGTCTTATTAAAATCAAGAGGAGATGGAAAGGCAAACAAAGGGTTACTCATCATTTTTCTCTCCTTGGAAGAAGTTCCTATGAACACCGCCTACAAGAAGAGGCAGTGATAACTGAAAGCCAAAAAGCAATTTAGATAATGAGCATTAATAAACCAAAAGGTTCACTGAGAACACTGTTCCCAAGGATAAAAGGTAGAAAGGAGCAGAGAAATTCTGCAAGCTGCTCATCCGAATAACATTGCAGCCTTCAGCACAGCCATCTTGTGTTATCCCCCACCATATGCATTCAGATGAGAAAATCTGAATGAGGTGTTTGTGATCTGATTTGTGCTGGATAGTTTTGAGTTCACTCTCCCATTCAGACTTACAGCTCTGGCCTGTGAGTCGCATCCCTGCTCTGCAGGGACTGAAAAGCTGGAACCTAAGTAAGGCTCAGGAGACTTTGAACATCCAGCTCAATGTTTATAGCAGAGCTTTCCGCTGCCATTATCTAAGGTGTCTCCATCTCCTGCTTTCATCAGCTCCCCACACTGCCTTGTATGTGAAACATCAACGTTTGTCATTGCTGATTATCTGCTAAACAGCAAGAAATGTTAAAATCTGCTTCAAATTGCTATGGTAGCCACTTACACTTTGAGCTAGAAGACAAAGCAAATACCCAGTCCCTTATTCTGTTGTCTTCTCCTTCTGTTCCTGGAGGAAGATATGTACGTAATTTGCATTGGCTGTACCAAGCATCTCCTGATAAGATGAAAACACTTAGAAAAAATGCATATGCGAAGTGTGACACTAGCGGTATTTCTGAGCCCATATTCCAGCTCTGGGAAGAGCAGGTGAGCACAACTCTGGGGATCAGACATTCAACCAACATCCCTGTGCTTGTCATCAGGCATTTGGTGTCACACAGCCCACCAGCATGCCTGGTGGTTGCAGGCAACGCATCGCAATGCTGCCTGTGCTGCCCACTGCAGTGCTCACACTGTGGCGCCCTGAGGAAACCTTTTCCACCCCTCCTTTGCCTTTGTAGGCAGAGGGCCAAGTATTAAACTAAATCATCGCAGGCTGCATACAGCAGCACTCAACAAAACACTAGAGAAAAGGTGCCAGAGCAGGAGATGACTGTTCTGCAATATAAGCCACTTGAAGATGTGCAGAAATCCAGCTGAGGTACTTCAAACAATAGAATAATAATCCTGCTTTTGCATTCCTGAGCTGAAATCTTGCTGTGGAGTTCAGACAGAATAGGTTAGCTTTGATCTTAAATACGTTACACTTCAAATAAAGAAACTGAAGTGACAATGTTCCTTTCCCTGGTTGTTTTCATTTAAGGCCTGAATCCCAAGGTGTTGACACAAACAGGCTGTGCTGATGCTAAGTGCTGCTGAAAATTGACAAGAAAGGCTTTAAACCATCCACTGGATGGTCTCATATCCAACACCAGAGGCTACAGGCGCTGAAGCCTGAAGGCTGGTGTGTAGTACTTGTGATCACGTCTTTAAAGAAGGCTGTCCTCAATTAGAGGGCCATAGAACAATCCTTAAAAAAATACTTTTATTGACCAATTTTTGGATACTCCCTACAAAGACACAGCCTGATCTATGTGCAAATGCATGCGAATCAAAATTCAGTACCTACTGCAAAAGGCTTCAGACTAACTGTAAAGCAGGCCTAATGTCATGTACATAACATCATAAGGACTTACATGAGATACCTTCAAACTTAATACTCAGGTGGGTTGCCTTCCCAAAGTCTTTGACTCTGAACCATACAGCATGGGTAGCCAGTGATGCAATGACCACCTTCCCTCTTATTTTTGCAGCAACTCACATCTGGACCAGAACATTTGCAAAGTTACCACTGCAGAAAAAGCAATCCCTGTTCCAAGAAGTTTGCACCACTCAGTGCTACTAGTGGAAACTGCTCTGATGTCTGCCAAGAAGAGAAGAGCACGACTCCTGTGTCATCTTCCTGAGGCTTTCATTTCTGGAGCAACCAGTTAAAGAAAAGCTTAAAGACTGCGATTTTCAAGGAAAACTAAGCGTTTACCAGCCCAAAGTCAGCTAAGGCCTCTAGGTGGTATTATAAGACAAACACAAAATAACCACCCTTTAGAGTAGTGCAAGTTAGGCACTGAACTTTGCAAAGAAAAGATTTGAGTCTGAATGCTTTAAACAAAGGCTCTAATCTTGACAATTCTTTGCTGGAGCAGGAATTTACAGCAGCAGGTGTGGGAGGAAGGAAGGGAAAAGGGAAGGCTGCAAAGGGGGCATTTATCCCTGCCATTAGCCCAGGCTGCTGTAACACGCATTCCTGTCTCAGGACAGGATTAGAGCTACAAGTCTGAGCAGCTCCATCCCATTCTGAGAGGGGAAGATACAGAGCCACTTGGTTCTCTGCTGTTACTGAAAGCAGGTTGCCCATGCTGATGGCACTGCTCATGTGAGACTAGTGATGCAGGAGAGTTATCCCTGTGGTTTGTGCAATACCACCAGCTCCAAGACATTTACAGGCTAACTGTTGACATCAGTATAGCGTGGCTTTGTAGCAGAAATGTCACACCAGCACTTCCATCCTGGCTCTGGGTCCCCACATTGAATGAAATGGCCACATCAGCTTTTGAAGAAACCACTCTCCCCTCCACCAAACACATACACACTCTGAGGATCTGAGCTGCTCTGGAGGCAGCAGAAGGGCAAAGAACAGGCTGTCTTTATTGAACAGCAGATTTCTTTGGAACAAATGCTTGGCAAAAAACACTCTTTTACATTTTTACTTCCTACAGTGCCTCAAGAATTACATCTGTTTAACTAGCATGTGCTTATTAAACTGGTAAAGGCAGCATTCTGGTGTGGTTAGTAAAAAACACAGGCAATTGTGTACTGCATGGGACGCGGTCCAGCTTGCCTAGCTCGGCTGAACAGCCTGTTCTACCCTGTCATAAATAACAATCGACTTTTATAAAGGAACCAGCTATATTTTATGAAAGTAGGGGCAGATCCTCCAACCAAATCCATTGGCAGAAAGAGTCTGGAAATGAAGGCAGCTTGCAGAGGTGAGAATCACTGCCTGTCTGGAGAGACGTAGCATCACAGGTCTATGAGATCTCTTCCAGTTCTGGCTCTGGCGTAAGTGTTAGTAACGAGCCTCAAGCCCATCCGGGTCTGATAAAAACCTTGGCATGCACCAGTGGTGATTCAGTCTCTATTCTTACGCTTTCTGCTGACAAACAAAGGACTGTAGTCAAAAAACACTATAAATTGTTCCACCCACAATTTATTTATACAGTTTAGCAGTGCTGACAGATGCTAATATCTTTCTGTCTCTTTCTGGAATATTTGAGCAAATAAATCTTGACCCAGTCTGAGCTGGCAACCTAAAGATGAACAGTTTGAATTTCAATCCCCTCTCTCATGCTGTCTCACCAGAACACATTCCCACATATCCAGAGCTACTAAGTTCACTTTCAGTAAACATAAATTTCCCAGCTCTGCTGCTTCTAATGCTCTTTGTGTCTGGGCAGTTTGTATCTGAGTAATGCTTTTGAAACGTGTCTTAGTCTTGAATTTGAGGTTAAGAACCAGCTGGCTTTTGTCAACTATCAGAAGTTCATCCTCCCATCAGGAATACAAGAGGAAATACCCAGCCCTTTCTGGTTCTCTGATGTGTAGGATGAAATCAGCTACCTCGGTGGGACCACATCAAATTCAAGGTATCTACAAAGGGCCAAGTAGTACAAGTTGGACAGAAATGCATGAACAAGGAAAGGGGGAATATCAAACAAACAGATCACAGAAAGAATGAGATTTCAACTAGGTGGGCAACCTTTAGCCTAGGAAGAACCAAACTCCTAATGTGTTCTTTGTCTCCCCCTGCCTTTCTGCCCTCTTCATTTCTCCCACCTGCTCAGCAGACTGAAAACGTTGCACAGATCAGGTATTTTCCAGGTCCCTTCTCAGCCTCTGTTGCTGTTTTTCCATCTCCTTTTCTATATCAGCAGTGCTTGCGCTCACAGCTCTGGGCCTTTTGTCCTTGCATTGGCACATTTAACATGTAGGACTCATCACCCTCATAAGAGTAGCATCTGCTTTTAACTGTGGAGAAACTCTATAAGGCATTATCATTGCTCCAGGAAAGGAGAGCTATAAGCACAAATCATACAGATGAACCGAAAGAAGATTTTCAGGATTAATAGGTCTGAAACATTTCCACCAGATCAGTTACAAGATGCATTAAGGCAGAACACAATGCTCCTCAAGCTCAAGAACTGCTTTTCTTTCCTTGACTTCTAGCCACTGGAGCAAATCTTGAGACACTAAGTCAGCTTGTTGACATACTAGGGCAGGAATAACTGAAGCACACTAGTAAAAATGCACTGCAAAAGCTCTGTAGTAAGTCTGTATCTTAACATTACCAATATCCGCAACAGTCATTCTTCATAGGGTTGCTTGGTACTTTGAGCATACAGGAACCACATTCATTTTAAATTGTTCTTACTTAACGAACAAGCGCATCACTAGTGACACAAACCTTGAGAAACTATATCCAGGGAACAAAGTCAGCTCTGCCTTCCCTGAAATTACATCAAGAATAATGACTGCAATAGAGAATGGTGACAGAGACCCTGCTATTGCAATATTAGCATTGTAACTAGAACAACTGCCTTCCCCACTTTGTTTTGCTATAGATCAGGACAGAATCTAACACTGTATTTTCAAGTGAAGAGAGAGGTAGTGGATATTGGAAGAGACACCAATAAGTTGTCGAATGTCTTTTTGCCAAGTCGCCAGCAGTGTGGTGGAGTTGCTCCCAGCTCGTGTCCATTGCACAGATCAGGGAGGTTTGGGCTCTCAGGCTCCATCCCATGAGCTGCATGGCTGTATCGAAGCAGAAAGGCTTTTGAGCTGGTAGAGTCTTGCTGAACTGGAGTCAGGCCAATGGTCTGATCCATTAAATAAAGGGCAATTCCTGTACCACGGCCTCCAGACCAGCAGGAACAGGGAGCAACCCAGAACTGCTTTAACTGAGACAACTGCTTCTTAGCAGCTCTCCAAACAGGAGCCACCTCTTAGCACGCCTCTACATGGGCAAGAACACTGCAGCACTTCATCCTCTCTTTACTCATAGTCAGACTAGTCACACTAGAGATGGTCAAGCTGTTGATACTTCAACTGCCCTAAATAACACCACTTACCCTATGCCCCCAAGTTTAACTTTATGGCATTACAGAATTCCTGAGCACTTACAAATATAAGGACTGCATTGACTAATGCTTCAGCCAGTATTACCTGTATATAGTTCAAAGTTAACTGCAGGAGTGATGCGCACTGAAGGAGGATGGCCTATTACTCATCTCGGGAATAAATGTAGGTGCTACCTAAATGCACTTAGCTGCCAAATACAAACGGGATTATGGCTTTATTCTTATATAAACACCAACTGTCTCCCATAATGGTAAACAGGAACAATATTTAAAGGACCTAAAGTACATGATGAGCAGTCTCAACCATTTTACAAAAGCAAATGTAATAACAGAGGAAGAGAGGGGTCTTATAAAAATATTATAATGAAAAAGGCATTCAGAAATCCATTAGCAACTGACTGTGCTTCATCACAGCCCTGAGAAAGTATTTTAAATGTAAGCAAAGATCTTTGCTTTTAAAATCCCTAATGAAGATGTAAAGTACTAAAAGCCACCAGGAAGTCTTAAAAAAAATGAAAACAAGACCATGCAACAAAGCTAACACCTTGGTTCGTAATGGAGTACAAGTTGATACTGTTGTTCTTGCCTGCATTACTGCAGACTGCCATTATCTGAGTGAATGATACTACAAAACTCGCTGACATTTTCTACCATGGCCGCCTTATTTCTAGTAAGATTTGCTTCATTTATTGATCTCCCTGATGGGTACCATAGCAATGGATGAAACAGGACCATTTATTCAAACTGCCTTTTATGAGGTAAAAAAAAAAAAAAAAAAAAAGAAAAGCAAGCATTCAGGTGAAAACTCAATGTGAAGAAAAGATAAAATAGGCACTGAAAAAAAGTAAGGGTAGTACTTGCACAGGACTGGCTTTTGAAACCTGGCTTAAAGTCTATATTTTTGGCAGGAAATGCCATGTAATCTGTACATTGTAAAACAGCTGTTGTTAGAAGAAAGTTAGGATTTACTAGGTGGAGCAGCTCCTACTTGGGCAAAGGAATCCTGTTCAGAGCCTCCCAATACAAATGAAGACACTGCAACTGAAAGACTTCAAACTTCAAAATGTCTTGCACCAAAAGGGAGCTTTTCCCCCAGAAGACATATGGTTCAGACAAAACCTGACTTTTTTCTTTTTATATGAGCACTTTTTGTGCTCACTCTTTGTCATTTTGTTGTCAGGCACGGCTGTAACAGGGAATGTTGTGCAGCCACTGAATGTCTTTGAGGAATGTAAGGGCAGAACTTCACTTCAAATAACTCATTCAGTAGCACATTACTTACTCTGCCACATAAAGGAAGAGAAAGTGTTCTGGAAGTTGCAAAGCCAGTATTTTAACCTTGGCAAAGAACATGATCAGGGACTGATGGTCAGAGGACTGGAGCACCTCGTGTATGAAAATAGGCTGAGAAAGTTGGGGCTGTTCAGCCTGGAGAAGAGAAGGCTGCGTAGAGACCTCATAGCAGCCTTCCAGTATCTGAAGGGGGCCTATAAAGATGCTAGGGAGGGACACTTCATTAGGGATTGTAGTGACAGAACAAGGGGTAACAGGTTCAAACTTAAACAGGGGAAGCTTATATTGGATATAAGGAGGAAATTCTTTCCTGTTAGGGTGGTGAGACACTGAAATCGGTTGCCCAGGGAGGTTGTGAGTGCTCCATCCCTGGCAGTGTTCAAGGTCAGGTTGGGCAGAGCCTTGGGTGACATGGTTTAGTGTGAGGTGTCCCTGCCCGTGGCAGGTGGGTTGGAACTTGATGATCTTACGGTACTTTCCAACCCTAAATATTCTATGATTCTATGAAAAGACAACCAAGGTAATACCTCATATTTGTTAATGCAAACCAGGATTAAGGGAAGAACTTCTTCCAAAATAGGTGGTGTCTGAGAAAATGATGTTTTTAAGTCTGCATCCATTGATTTCATATTTGGAGTGTCTTCTTTAGCAAGAACAAATGTCTTGCCTAGGCTAATAATGCTATGCAGCTCTCTTTCATAAGCCATCTCCCACTGCTGTGCTGGAACCAGTGCATTGGAGCTGCAGGTCCTGCTTACTCCACACTTTGCAATCCCCAAGTTCTCATGTTTGGCCATCATTCCATCACAAATCCGCCACACCGCTGCACTCCTACGTTGCTTTCTGCTGCAGGCAGCGTCTGCCTCTTTTGCATTTTCTGAGTAGGTCTGGAGTAGCACAGCCTCCTTGAACCTGCTTTGGTTTGCAGAAAAGGTGCAAGCCCAGATTGAAGCAACCTGGCTTTGAGCTCTCAATTATAAGATACAACCAGGCACACTTTTCTAAGGTGAGAGAAGCTGATGTGACAGAACACAGCTGCATAAGGGATGAGTGATTCCCTTTCTTGTGCTTGATGGAAAAGTCAATGTCTTAAGTATAATGAAGTTTATGATTTATGGGATTAAAGAGATGGATCTTGCATCTGAAGAAACGAGAATGCAGCTGGCATTCAGGCTTGTGAAACGACTGTTTATGCACTCCACAGCTTAACAAATAGCATAACAATATATAGACATTGATTTTGTAAGTTAACATAATGATTTCATACACAGTAGCTATTATAAAGCAATGTATTGTTTGGGTTTTGTCAGTGCCCAGCAGTAACTGGTTGTTTACTGTCTCCCTGCACAAAAGGAAAGTTGGCAGGAGCCCTACCTGGAAGTCAGTCATAAAGGCTCATTTTTAAATGGTGAGAGGTCCTCAGATGTGCTACTTTACTTAAGCCTTGTGAAAATCAGTACACATTCCTTCAGGGATCTAAATTGTAGCTTTTATGTCCCTGAGGCTCAGTTTACCTTTACAATCCAGGTTGTGAAGTCAGGACAGGAGGACAACTCCTTCTTCTCATGCACCAAAGCTCTTTGTACACCTCTGGCAGGATCTTTTGCTGCTCAGGGAGTAGCTCTCTGAGCCAACAGAACATCAAGGACATGCTGTTAAGCCCCATGCATCATCTCACACAATACCTCTCACACACTTATCAAGCTCCCTTTTAGGACCAGGTAGACACTACTCACACTTACTCTGATTTCAAGGCTACTCAGATGCTAGAGATTAAACAATATCTAACTAGCTATGCATAGCATCAACCTTGCAGCCTTACTCCCCCAAGGCTCTTTTTCCTGCATGCTTATACAGAGTATAATTTCCTTTTTTCATGCTCATTTTGACAGGATAAGTAAACAGAGCTCTTTTGGTCTCTCTGTATCAAAGGCTCTCCCTTCCCCAAACTTCTAGCCATTTGCTCGCTTGTATCACTCCCTTCCTCCTTCACATCACACAGTTAGTTGCTCTCTAAGCTTTACTCACATACAACTTGTCCCATTAACTCTACACAGGCACAGTGACCGTCACAGCTAGTAAACTTTAAGAGGAGAACTAAAACTTAGATGCACAAGCTTACACACCTATGTTTCATTAGGATCTATGGCATGCAGTACCATCTTTTTCCTTTATACTTGGTTTCTGGAAAGGCACTGCTTGCTCAGGACCTCTGCTCAGATGAGAGAGTCAATCTGATTCTCCAAACACAAGACCAAAGGGAGCCTCATAATATAAGCAATTCTTTCCAGTGCTTACTCTCGATGTACCCAGCAGCTTAGTTCTACAAGGACTCATAGAAGGCACCAACAGAAATTTCCTTAAGATTTCTTAGACAAAAACTGCTTATTTAGGAAAAAAGACTAAGATGCAACAAACCAGTCACATTGTTAATATCAAAACTTAGTGCAAGGTGCACACCCCAATGACACAAGGTTAAGCAGAAAGCAGCCCATCAGCCAAGCACACAGGATACAAACCAGGGACACATTCAAGCCAAACTGAGGCAAACAGCACAAAAAGAATTGCTCTTTGTGGGGATGCTTTAAATAGAGTTACAGCTCTCAGCAGGGTGACCACAGGTGTAGTTAGGAGCCAATAACTGCTTGGTAGCTTCAGCTGGGACAGCTCAGGTCTCAGCCCAGGAATCTTAACACTCATCAATTGAGGAACACAATGACCCAAGAACAGTGTTGCTCTGTCCCACTTCTAGATCTCCCTTTTTGCCTTTTCCCTCAGCTTCTTTGTCTCCTACTACTCCTTTTCTTCTTTCTGTTTTTCAGAATCCATTCTTTTCACAAAATGGACAGGGATGGGATTATTTGGGACACAATGACCTGCTTGTCTAAGCCAGGTTAGTCACTTGCTGATGGTTTTTAAAGGTTCCCAGTTCAGAAGCTGTCATAAAGGATCTATCTATGTCGATAAACAAAAGAAGTCCAACAAGAAATCACTGTCCCCAAGTCCAACAGCTTGAGCCTGGCTGGTATCCCTTCTGCTCACTGGGGGCTGGTTGCTTTTGATGGGCTATGTTAAAGCTACAATGGAGGTGGCTGTCAGTATTTCCCAGGCATGCTGTGGCCTTAGACAGAAATAATTAGCAGAGGCAAATCCACCTGGAAGCTCACTAGCTCCTTTTCCATACCTCTTTCACTCCTGGTGGCCATCCTGAGTCATTAGATACCTTGGCTTTCCACTGACTGAGACAAATATACATATGGAGGGTCTGGCATGTGCTTTTATCACAGGCAATTTACAACCGTTATACTGCTATACGGTTAGAAGGTGGACGAAAGGCTTCCTTGTTAGAAATAGGAGGGAAGGAGCTGCATGTCACAACTGCTTTTCCTTTTTAATCAGTTTTAGGGGAACTCTTCATTTAGGAAATTCCCACAAAGAGCCATGTGGTGGGGTGAGATGCCATTGAATACATAGAGAAGATGATAAATAGGTAACTGTTTACCCAGCTATCACCCAGTGCCTCTGCCTCTCTCCTGCACTGAGATAATAGGCACATGGTGTCTAAAATCCATCATTTTTGCTGATACAGGTGTTCCAAGTGGCTGTGCCTGATGATTTGAGGCCAGGAGTGTGAGAAAGAAGCATTGCCCTGCAAAGCCAAGAGGGGTGTTGGGGGGACAAAGGCTTGGGAACGGAAAGCAAAGCTTAGGCTGAGCATGCAAGACTGAACATGCATGGTTTGAATCCTGGCTTCATGGGGACTTACCAAATTGCCACTTGTTTAGGTCTAAAGAGATAGTTGGTTATTTCTCGTAGGTCACGTGTATCAGACCCAATTCTTTCCTGATGTGGGTAATGCAAAGTCCTATTACCTAGTGGAAGTTGTGCATCTCTTGGAGGACAGTGGCTGTGTGGTGGGACAAAGACTTGCCATCCTCTGCATGGGAGGGATGTTAAGAAAATAGACATTTAGAGAGTGAAATAACTTGTGTAGACTAATTCAGCGAGTGTGTATGCAGATACAGGCAGCATCTGTGGACGTATGCACCAGTTGGTTCTCTCTGATGCATTTGATAGTTTAAGTCACACCAGCCAAACCCCAGGACCGGTGGTTCTTCCTTCTTTGAACAGCCCATGTCCTTTTTCTTTTAACTTGCACAATCCTAATGCTCTTGGATGGTGGCAGAGAGGATTCACCCTTCTAATGCCCTTTTATCTGTATGATTTACTGTACTTCACATCCAGCTGCCTGCTCTTGTGGGCATGGGTAGAATCAGAGCCATGTCTGTTCTCCATGTGTAGTAGCAGGAATTAGGATTTCTACATGAGATCTTGGGACCAAAAGAATTTTAGCCATGCTGGAGATACTCTGGCTTGTAGCTACTGAAGCTCTGCTTTGGTACCACTGGGTCAGCAAGAAGTTTGGTGCTGCACCTTCAATGAGCCCTTTTTATTCTCACTCTTTTTTCTGCAAGAAAACAAAGCTTTGAAACTGCTCAAACATTGTTGAACCACGTGTAATTTTGCAGTGTTTGTTCCAGGCACACTACAATTTTTGCCATTTAGTGATTACCTTTAAATTCTGTGAAGCCTTTTCTCATGTGCCCTTGTGCAGCGCTTTGGGAGATTGTCTGATGTGAAAGGCACTATTACACATTGAACTGATTATTGTTGTTTGTTGCTGTTAACACAGAGAAGAAATCCTCCTGGCAGGGATACAACTTCTTTGCTAATAAGTATTCATAATTTGTATCTCAGCGAAAGATGTAAACATATATTATCATTAAATAGGCTGTAATTTTAATTGCCTATAAATGTTATTAATTCTGATTGTGATTATTCAATAGGTAATAAAGATAAAGGCTGTCAAAATTAATTAAGTACATATTCATTAAATTCAAGGTAGCTTCAGTTTCTTTATTGCACAAATACAATTAACACTTAATCTGAATCTCAGTAAGTTACACAATCATGTGACTCAAAATAAAAGGAGGATACAACCTTGGCCTTTTACTTTTTACATGGGAAAACATTAATGATGCTGACATTGGAGACAATTAGACAGTGTCGGCCAATTGTTTTTAGTCAGCTTTCTCTCACATCTGTGGTGTCTACAAGCAAGAAGGGCCATTGTTTCTGCAGGCCTCCGTCGCACTTTGGCTCTTTGTGCTAACCGTCAATCTCTTGCTGAATATCAAAGCTGTGAGGAAATTAGAACAGACCAGCTCTACTGCACCACACTAAAGCTTAGCAGGGTGCATCCACTATGCTACTAATTAGGCAGTGGCCAACAAAATAACCTGTCAATGTGTGCTTGCCATTTCCCACACACCTGCATTTCATACACTAATAAGCGTACAGCCAGGGAGAGAAAGGGATAACTGCTGAAGTGTGAAAAATGAACAAAATATAACAATGTTTCTCTCCCCACCTATACTACTGCCAATTACCATTTAACATGAGGTAGAATCAACATGTCGGAAGAAATACAATACAGTATCTGAAACTAAAGAGGGGGTAGGAAGGGGCAAAGCCACACATAGCGAGTGTATTAATGTTTGCTGGAGAGCGTCGCGCTGAGTAGAATATCTCCTTATTTGTATAAACCAGGAGGTTGAAAATGATCATTATTAGGCTTTTTCTATTCACTTCAACCCTGAGAGAAATCCATATTTTTGCTGTTTACGAAAAAAAAACATGAATAAACACCATAGCAAATGACATCCGGTGCTCCTATAGCAGACACATCCTTCACATGTACTGATGTGGCTAAACCAACACAGACTAATCAAACTCCTGGTCCCCCTCTTCTTTACTTTCATACAGTTGGTTGCAAGTCTCTTGGAAACTTCCATGCACCATCCTTCCACCTTATAATTCCTTTGTTTAAAGTCGTATCAATCAGGATGTCAGTATCAGCTTGCCAGGTAGACTTACTTCATTTGCGCTATTATTCCCTGTCATGAATCTTTTCCCTATCAAACACATGGTTAGAAAACTTCCAGAAATTACTTTTCAGACTGAACAATAAAAATATACAAAACTTCCCTGTTATTACTATTGTGAAAGGGGGAAGAAGAATGCTTATGCAGTGATTACGAATATTGTGTTTGGAAAGAGCTCATCCTCAAAATACAGAAATCAGTTTTGTTACAACAGTTATAACATAGCATCGCTGTGAATTCACACAACTCCCACTTACAAGGCTTTGTAAATTGCTAGGTTTCGTACAATAGTAATTCGCACACCATATATTTCTTTCCCTTTGCTTTAATGCCTGATCAGACTGCGAGAGTGATGATTTAGAAGTGATATGCACTGAAAACAAAGCAGAGCAGAAGTAAAAATATTAAGTCAGGTGCAAAACACCCGGGGCCAAGCTGCTAAGGCCATTGCCTCCGCTGAGGATCTGGCTTGGCTGAATTCAGCACTTTAGACTTGGAGCTCTTTATATTTTTTCTCTCTTTGCACAAACCCAAGGAGTATAAATGCAAATATACTCTTATGAAACACCGCGATTCCCTTGTAGGACTCCCTCCCCCTCCATCCTGATGCATATACTTAAATTCTCCCTTATTTTTTTTTTCCTGTGGGCTTAAGCTTTTGTGGATCAGGTAGGTGAATGGCAGAATTCCCTTCAAAAAGATATTTATAGATGTGTATCACTCCTGAGCAGCTGTTCCTACTGGCGTCTTCAATGTATAGCTGAATTTAAAACACGAAATAAACCCCAGAAGGGCCGATGCAGTGTGTGGATGAAGCTGTTTTTCCTCTACAAGAAAAATCACTTCATCTCAATATGTAGGAGAAATGACTATATTGTTATGCTATCCTTGATGGAAATCATACAATAAAGGCCAATATTCAAATGCTATTTGTTAGATACTTTTGAACACCACTCGGCCTTTCATTAGACTTTATCCAGGAGCAGCATTTTCAATTATAAATAAAAACTTTCTCCGCCTCTTCCCACTTGAGCTCAAGTACAGAAGGCCCCTATTTAAAATGCAGCTCCCGAGCAGGCCACCAGGCCGCCTGTTCAGCTGCCAGTGGCTTTTGTGTACAAAGATGTTAATTGGTCCTAATCCCCTCCTAGAAGCTGTTTTGGTAGCCTGACCTGGCACCCCAAAGGACACCTTGGTGTGAAAAACTAAAGGGCCCATTGAAAAGAGAGTGAAAAGCAGCACTGAGCATTCCAACACATTTTAATTTCAGGAATTGAAAAAAAAAAAAAAGGAGAGAGAAGGGAGGGTGTAGCCAGAGGGGTTACGGCGGAGGGGGGGATGGCACACATCATCTTGCTGATTCTGAATCGGTCGTGCAAAGCTTTAGTAACCGTGAAGTAAGCTCTACAAACACCCTTTCCACACGCACACAGAAAAATAAAGCTGAGGGCTGGTTATATTTCAGCTCCAGGGCTGGAGCCTTCTTCCATTTTGTTCTTCCTAATGCCCAAACTGTGTTTCAGAGAGCTGGGGAAACCCCAAAGCACCCAAGGGTCCTGCATCCCTTCTCCCATCCTTCTCCGGAGGAGGTGAGTAAGTCCAGGCCAAAGTCTGTTTCCCCGTGTATTCTGCTGGTCCATTATGTGGCACAAATAAACATCCAGGAGATGAAGTAGCAGAGACATTTTTATTAGGCACTTCCAGAGCAGCCGGGGGCAAAAAGAAAAGAGAAGGATGGAAAAAGGGAAAAAAGGCAGCTATTATGGCAAACTTGTAATCAAATATGCACAAGAAATGTTAGATATCAACACTCCCCCTTAGGAAGTTGTAAAATGCTATCTGTTCAGCATGCCATTGTACAGAGTGTACATTTACAGCTTGGGTGGTAAATTATGCTAATAGAATGCACAAACCTCAACCGCGAGGTTTTGAATTTTTTGACACAGTTCACAGATCAACTTCTTAGGTCAAAGGAGTTTGCCTCCCACAGCCTGATAAACTAGGAAGATATAGAGTGTGTGTGTATTATTATAACCTTGCTGAATGCAAGTTTGCAGATAGAATACATTTGGTACATTTTTCATCCCTGCGTTTGCTCATAATGAATATTTTTCGCTAGACACTGCTCCAGGCAAGGGCAAAACACTTAGGGGACTCTTCGTGGAAGTGTTTCGAGGTGTTGAATGTAAGAAGCCAGTAATAAAAGCTTCCGTAGCACATCAACGTACACAGAAGGAAAACTACAGCAGCAATTCTTTCACCAAAGAGCAACTCCTCAGATGTACTTTTTCATGAGCATTTGCACAAGAGAAAAAAAACAAGGCATTTAAAATGATAGATACCTTAACCAGCAGAGACTTGCTGCTCAAAGAACAAGGACCCATCATTAGAGATGGGAGGTAAAGACAAAGACTCGACACTGGCACAATTACCATTAAACAAACAAACCAGCCCCCTGAACACAAAGTGCCAAAGAAATGTGGAGTATCTGTTTGGGGAGAACAGCAAAAAGTGATGCATTGTCCTGTCCATCTCCTAAAGCGCTTTTGGTGATGGAAAGGATGCAAATGAGGTTATCACGTTTCTCAGACTCACATTAAAAAATGAAGTATTTTCTTCAATGTCAGATAAAGAGAGGCTAGCTACCAGAAATTAATCTTGTTCCTTTACCCCAAGGTGTGGTTTTGGTACAAATGACTGATTCTCTGCTCTGATCATGATAAAAGTAACTCTCTGGCTTGTCACTTTCTGAGTCAGTTGCTTAAAAATGTGAAGATAAGGTATAACTCAGAAACAAGGCAGGACCACGAAAGCACCTTAAGAGATGGATGGAAAAGCAAGATGATCAAGCTGGAAAAACAATTCCCTCAGAAGCTGAAGAAGTAAATGAATTAAAATGTCAAAACTTTGATGCACGGCGAGAAAAAGGTGGACAGGATTCCTTTTGCCACAATTTTCCATATGTGTCATTTTAAAGCATGCAGATGGATTTTAATGATTTTGGATGTTCTGTGGATTTGTTTCTGTTTTAATTTACTTCGTGGCAATAAAATCAAAGGCAAGATGAAAGAATTCAAAGTGGCTCAAGCAGCCAGGGTAAGTGACAGGGTGTTTCCATGGGATGTGCTGGAGGAGCTGCTCAGCAAGCACAGAGCATCTGCCTGTGGAAAATTGGGCTGTTTGTTTAGTTTCAACACAGAAAAATAACCCCAGAATCAGTTCTGCAGACCCAGATCTCAGCCTCGAGTCGCCTGCAGGTGAATCGTGCTGTGTCTCCTGAACTGATTATTCGCATGAGTAAGGTGAGCAGGGCTTGTTCCAGGGTCATCCACATACAGTCCTCATTATAAAGCAGGCCTGAAGTCACACAAGATAGGGCAGCAGAAGAGACTGAGCAAACTAAATCCTGCTGCAACCCCCCTGTGTCTCCCCAAACTCTGCAAGCTTCTCTAGAGCTGCACAGCATCAGAGCAGAAGGCACAGTTTACCTTAAGGCAAGGGCTTTCCCTGAGAACCACAGCAGATCATTAGGCAAAGAAAAAATAGTCTTTATTTTCAAAGTGATTTTAAAGTAACTGCTCCAGAGCACCAAACAGCTCCTGTTTTTTCACTGGACTGCTCAGAGAAAGCTTTCAGATGAAGCTATGCTCATGAACTGTTCCTGGTGTGTGTGAATCTGTGCTTTCTACTCAGTATTACTGCACTGAGAGAAAAGCTAAGAGGGAGAGAAGTAGCCTCAGAAAACCACTCCAGCCTCTTTGAGGAGGTGAGTGTATAGTGAATATGTCAAACTTTTTTTTTCTCCCCATTCCAATCATTTCCCTCCACTCCCTCTTACATTTACAGCTTTAGCGGTATTTCAATCCAGTTAATGTATGTGTGTTGTAAATGTCACAGGGGTTAATCTCTACCAAGCTTTTAAGAAAATAAATCAGCATTTCGACTGATTTGATACTTAAAAAAAGTTTCCACCCACTCTTCCTTTCTTCTCTTGACATGGCAGGAGGGGTATTAAGCTCTGGGTGAGCCTATAAGAAACTGTTGGGTATTTTCTGTTATCCCTGCCAGGTGGCAAAGAACCACAAGAGTATGCTACTCCTTTTTGGAAGAGATTAGTAAAATAGAAGGATTCCTAAATGAGGGCCTGATCCTGCTGGGTACCGTCTGTCCTCCTCGATTTCTGTAGTAACTGCAAAGGAAAAAACAACCCAAAGATTAAGTGAAGAATTTAGATGAAAGGGAATAAATAAAGGAGGCAAAGCGTGCAGCGGGATTCCTCGCCCCCGTTGTTACACCCACGAAACTTGGAGCTGCGTGCTTCATAGCCTCCGAAGTTGTATTTTTTGGCCTTTGGATTTACATTTGTGGCTTTTCGGGGATATTGGTGAAAACCTCAACCACACTCAGCCTGCTTAAATCACCTCTGGAAGAGCGCTGCTCGCTCTAAATGTAGCTGAAGGCACGGGAATGGCACAGTTATGAAGGGCAGCACATTTCCAGGGTGCAGAATATGTCCTTGTGAACGTCAGCAACCGGCAAAGCCTTGCGGGTGGGAAGGAGGGGTCCCAGTGTGTGTGTGATGCTGGCTGCTGTGGTGGAGGGAAGAAAGACACACCATGGGTAGTGCCCAAAGAAGCAGCAAGCACAGCTCCCCAAGGGCCCTGCTCCATCCTGAGCCAGGTACATGGACATGTACCATGTCTCGTCCCTTGTGAGGGGACTTGAGTCAGCTCTAGTGAGCAGAATAGAGTTAGAAGAACTACAAAACTATCCTTCAGAAGGATCCAGACTATTACCGTCATGATTTTATTGACAGAAACCCAGAGAATGGTCAAACAGGCAAGTAATAGAGATGTTTTCTGCACACCCCATGTGCATCAATGAAGCAGACTGCCCATCCTCCTGCTCCAAAGAGAAAACATTAGTATCTGCAGTTTAGAAATGGGGAGATTTAATGAAAGACCTGGCACATGACTTTCAGACATAATCTGTCACAGAACAGAACACAGAGTGTTTAAAACTTGGGAGCTTTACACTTTGTACAGATAGCACTCCAAAACCTGATGGCATTGAAAACAGGGCTAAGAAACCCCATTAAAGGAGATGTTACAAAACTGCAGGGTGTTTAACCTCTCACACGGGGTACTCTGTCCCCCAGCTCCGACTCAGATGATGACAGTGGTTTCTGTACATCAGTGAATTCCTTCTCCAAAATCTCCATTCACTTTACCTTTTTCTGCAAGTCTGGCAGCATCAAAACGTGTAGTTTTTCTCAAACGGATTAAGAACGAAGTGCCAAACCCTCCTTGTTCTCTCTAAATAACCCGCATACCCAGAAAACAGTGAATACCCAGTGAATACACAATTTAAGGAAAATGAACCTACATCTGTCCCCAAAAGCACAGCAAAGGTAGCGGATGTAGATTGGCTTCCTGTATTTGCATTTCCTTCACACAATGAGTGGATCTAGTTACATTTGTTTCACCTTTCAGCTATTTCTCCAATTTTCCTTTCTGAATGGAGGAATTTATCCCTTTTTTTCTCCCAGAGTCAATGCTGGGGAGGGAAGCAAGGAAGTTATCAAAGGGGGGAGGGTGGGGAGAACAGCCTAGCCAGAGCTAAGGCTGTAATTACTTTAGAAACATAAAGGTCTATTCTCTCATTGCTGAAAAAGGGGAATTACACACATAACTTCCATTAACATTAATGGGACTCACCTACATAAATCCCTGGTACATCAATGGGAGAATAGATCCTGTATGACTATAGGTACTGTTTACTCAAAGGAAGTGTGTACCAAAGCATACAGCCTAAATCAGGATAGAGTGGGTGAAAGCTCTACCTTACTCATTTCATTGTCATTTGCTCTTGAAGAGCAATTATCAAGAAATTATTAGGTAGTGGCATCTTAATATCATGCTCTCCTGCCTTTTTACTTCTTGTCTGACAAAGGCAAAAGCTGACAGAATGTAAAATATTTTCATAATGGATTTTTTTCCTACTTGTTTTTCTGGTATTCCCCCAGGTTAGTTTTCTGCAAACAGAGACAGACATCATTTGTGTTTATCCCCCTCTGCCCTGTCTCCGTGCATGTATATGAAGGCTGGGCTGGTTCATAGCCAGCAATGTATTTGGGAACTTTTCATGGATATATGAGAGAAAGAATTTGCTTTTGGGGGGTTTGTTTTTTTTTCCCCACAATTGATCTGCTATTCATAATGGTTAGGTGAATGTCTTGCATGAATGTCCCTCCAGAGACCGCACATAGCAAGGGATTTAGTGTTCACTTTTACTGTTACACAATGCAACAACATCTCATTGGCTCAGTGCAATCATAAGGAAGAAAACTGGGAGCACCAGCTACTCGCAATGCTTTGGATTGCTCCAGGTTTTGGAGCAGTAGGACAAGATTAAAGGATATTTAGAGCAATTCTGGAACTACGAATCAATGTCGGAAACTTTATGGCTATAAAAGTTAAGCTCCAGTAAGTTTATAGACTTCCTCTGGCAGGCTGTCTCAATGCACTGCCAGCAACCGCACCCTGACAGGGAGGGTTTAAACACAGCAGAGTCCCAGCAGCTGTCTTGCTACCAAAGAGATTTCCTATGTTCCTAAAATAGAGGTCTCAAAGTACTGAGTGGTTTGTCCTTATTTAGATATCACATAACTTGGTGTTGGGATTTTCTTGTTGATTTGGGGGTTGGAGAGGTTGTTTTTGTTTTGAGGTTTTTTTATTTCAAGGACTGCAAAATTCATCCACAAAGAGCATTTCTCTTTGGAGGAGGCAGGTATCACCCTCACCCAGGAATTCAGTGCAGGGGAAATACCATTCAGTGTAGGACCCCCAACATGCACTGCCAGTGAGCTGCCTCCACACTTCTCCTTCCTTTCTTGCTCCTCCTTAGTCTGTAGGGAAATCAGTTGACTGTATGGGTTTGGGATGGAATGCCTTTACCTGCTGTCCCAGGAAGGTTTTCTCTCTGTACGGGACTCTTTAGCCAGCTTGTGGTGCTATGCATCCCATCCAATGCCAGCAGAAAATATAAAATTAAAACAAAAAGTTATGAGGGAGAGCTTATCTGAGAAAAATGCAGATAGTGATGCTTCATGAGAGCCACCGACTTGAAGTCTGGAAGCACTGCAGCAAAGTCATCATTTGCTCTAGGAGTTATCAGTTTCTATTGCTAAATGCAAGCATAAAAGGAGGAGGAAGAGAAGATAAAATCCAGACCCATTCAGATCTGTTATACGTGCCAGGGGCTAGACTAGATGGAAAGACTGGGTTTATAAAGCACTCATGCCACTAATGTGAGTGGCATGAGTCAGCACAATATATCATGTTTGGAGGGGGAAACAATTTGTGATGGGCTTGTAGCTCTTCCAGGCATCTGCAGAGATCATATCAAATCTATTTCTGGTTCTGTAAGTCAGAGTCAATTACGTTTCTGACTTTGATGAGGGCAGAGTTTCATTTACAATAAAGACAGAAGGTACAGGGATGGAAGTTCTCACTGTCAGCTTGGTTTATTCTTTGGAGCTGCTCCTTCAATGATTCACCTTTTAATCAGACGTATCACTCCAGCTATGAGGGAAGGGCAGGTTCTGCAGTCCTTATTCCTCTAAAAGTGTGGTTAAGCCAGTGTGAGATTTCCTTGAGTAAGGACTGTAGATGTGACCCCACGTTTTGGTAAGGTAACTTCCAGTGAGACAATTCATTTTACAAGCAGCAAAGGTGGGGAGGAAAGAGTTATAACTTTAGAAAACTGGTGAAAACAGGGAAGATATTTTAAACCCAAAAAGCTAATTTAGTTAGAAACAAGTGTCCTGTAAAGCTCTTACCATTTACCTGCTCAGCACAGTATGCAGCCAGTTGAATTATAATGTATTGACTTTTCTTGGAAAGATTAACTTCCCCCTTGTATTTAGCTGCCTATTTTTATGCTGAATTTTTGCCTCTCCAGGAAGGTCCTCGTACAAGCCCTTGTAGCCAGATTTTACCTATGTATGTAGTTGTCAGGCAGGAAGAATACACTAGGTATGCTATTTCCTTCTTTTCATGTCTCAAGTGTGGAAGACTTCTTATCAGTCAAGCCTGATAATAGACCCTGTATACAAAGTAAGCTAAAGTTAATAGAAATCAGTGCTTTAGCTAATTCAGCATTATATATATTTATTTCCTCATTAAAAGCAGATAACCAACCTCCTCTGCTCCTCAAGGAAAAAGCTGTTGGCATTCACACTTTGGTCCAGAAATGATGTAATTCTCTCAGAATCCAGAAACCTCCCAGGATCAGATAGTTGAGGTTGGTTTTGTTGGTAAGCAAACATGCAACATCTAGTCACAACTGCCATGGATGCTTGTTGAGCAAGTAACCCTTGTCTGAAAGAAATTGTATATATATAAACATAGAATCATGTAGGTTGGAAAAGACTTTTAAGATCATCAAATCCAGCCATTAGCCTAACACTGCCAAGTCCACCACTATACCATGTCCCTGAGTGCCACATCTACATGTCTTTTAAGCACCTCCTAGGATGGTGACTCCATCACTTCCCTGGGCAGCCTGTTCTAATATTTGACAACCCTTTACATGAAGAAATGCTTCCTAATATACAGTCTAAACCTCCCTTGGTATGCCACTAACACTTACTAACTTTCTTCCAAGAGAGCAGAATCACCTCAATGTGAGGGTTTAACTTCTACAGGCAGAGAAAATCTGCCCCACTTTAGCAATATTCCTCAGTCAATAAAGACTGTGATGCCAGTTGCTGATCTCAGCCATAATTATGAAACCATTTTTCTTTTAGAAACACACAATTATCGAATTCGTTGTAGACATATTTTATGTACTAACTTAATTTTAGCTGTATAATCTCATAATGGACATCAATGAATAGAGGATTAGTCAAAACCTATTAATAAAGAGATATAACAGGCCCTCCAATATTTTCTTTCAAAAGGCACAGTAAGCTCTAAGCGCTGCTTCTAGAGCCAAGCCTAAGTATCCAGCCTGCATAGTGGGCATCACAGTAGGAGCAAGAAGAAGAAATCACTCCCTTTAAATTGTGGATTAGAAGCAAATCTACCTTGCCAGTCTGGCTGCAGTTTTCATTTTATAGCAACTGCCTTGTCTTAACATCTCCCTTCCTTGAGGTCCCCGAGGTCCCCTTAGGGAATGGAAATCTGGGCTCTGTAAGGTTACAAGGTCTGTGATGGTGTGGGGCTGAGCTGGGCTTAGGACACAGCAATAGCAAGGAGTCATCAGGGCGACCTCCACCCTGCACGTTAGCTGTGCATTTGCATTGCTAGTTGCAGCAAAGCAAGGATACGAAAGTGTGCAAAATATCCAAACATGATCTGTTCTAAGGTGAAGCAAACAGAGAAAAAGAAGAGACACGTCCTGAGAGCTATCCAGCCCTATTTTATACAGCAAAGCAGAACTATTTTATACAGTTTTCATTCACCTTCCTTTCCAGCACTGAATGAATGACTTCTGGTTTCCTCAGGGTCCCTACACCTATAAAGTTTTTCCAGACACAGACTAGGAAATTCTTTGGGAAGTCACATAATACTGCTGAGGAATATTGCTGGGTCCAGCACCTGCAGACAGTAGACCCTAACCCATATCCTGCAGTGAAGTGGTGTTCTGCCATGCTCTGTCTCTTTGAGGCTGGAAGGAACCTGATGGATACTTTCCATGCTGACTGGATAGAGAAGATATAGTTTTCTCTGCAGTATTACGTGACCTTCCCAAAGAATTCCCTGGTCTAGAGTCTGGTTAATGAGAAGGAAGGTAGCTCCCCAACAGTCTGTGCCATTTGTTTCAGAGGACATTCAGTGGATCACTAGTAATTTATTGCCTAGAAAGCAAATTATCTCAAGGCTGTTCATACACAGTTTTAATTCCCTTCTCAGAACTAAGAGGCCTAATGGACAATGTCACCAAAAAGAAAAGAAGAATATCAGTCTGCACCCAAAAAAAGCCCCATGACCATAAGATAGCTGGGACATAAAACTGCCATGGTGGTCATAGGGCATATGTTTGTGGCATTCTTAGCCGAAAAAATTGAAAACCGTTTTCTAGGATACCCAGTTCCAATTTTTAGCATCACCTTTTTTTGCCAAGTTCAAAATTATGCCAAAGAATCACCATCCTGAAAATGGGACAAGCACACCAAGATTTTACTACTACTACTGCTATAATACCAAGATTATAGTAGTAGTAGTAGTAGTAGTAGTAGTAGTTGTAGTAGTAGTTGTTGTAGTAGTAGTAGTAGTAGTAGTAGTAGTAGTAGTGCTTTCATGTTACAATAGGTCACAGCAAGAGTCAAGGTAGGAACCTTAAAACCACCCTACATGAGGTGAGAGCAGTTGCAGTGTGCTGTTCTTTGGGGTCCAGTGGTAGCTTTGCATTGTGACAAGAGGCAGCTCTGTGTAGCACAGATTAGAGCTGGCTGGACCACAGCAGTGCTTAAGAACTGCTGGCAGAGCTGAGGGGCGATAGCTGTCACTTTATTCTGAGCACTTAACTCCTATTAGTATTAATAGAGCTGCACATAAACAGTGTGAACAGATCGTGGCCTGAAGCTAGTTATGTATTTCTGTCTCGTGTCTTGTATTTTCTTTATGGCATTGTTCAGTGGTGTCGCCCATAAGCTCGCAGTCACCATGTTTCTATTTTGACGTATATAGGAGTGTGCATGTGGAATTTATAAAGGCAAGAACATGCACACATTTTGATTTGAAGTGTATGCTTCAATAAGGGAAGCGAATTTCCTTAAGCAAATGCTTCTGCTGCAAAACCCCCCACTCCAAGTCTTCATGTGGCCCCAAGAGCTGCTTTTTGTAGGCTGCTGGTGCCCTCACCATCTTGTGCAGAACTTGTTTATTTGTGTTGCAGTGGCACTTAGAGCTTCCAGAGGAGTGAGGTCCATTGTGTTATGTGCTGGGCACACAGCTGAATTGGAACGAGCACGGCTTTCTGTGTGAGTGCTCTAGAGAGAGAATAGATCATTAAGGTCACTTGTTTTCCTTACAGAGGCCAAGGCAGGATTGATTCCTACATTATATTCTATCTCTGTATGTATTTTTCCTTCCCAGTTTCAAATAGCCAACGTGCCAAGATATTACTCACTGCCCTTAGGAGAGTTTTCTGTTACCCACACTTCTTGTTCAGACAAAGTTAGGCTTGACTTTTTTAAGCCCCCATTTTTCAAATTTCATTCTATTGTGTACAGACAGGGAATATTCATGCAGAGAAGCAGCTTGTTGCAGAAGGAAAGGAGAAGGAAACCTCAGGCTCTGCCAGAGCAAAGAAAGGATTGGAGGAGACAGCCTGAGTCAACCATAAGAAGGGTCCCACCAGCTCTTTCTACCTCCACCCACTTCTAGACACTCCTGGCCATGTTTGAGACAGCACCATTGAATCCATTCAGCACTACAGCATTGTATCTATTCAGAGAAATGCACTTCAACAGGGCAACCACCCTTAAAAACAGCCCCATTGTTTCTCCTAAAAGCCTCATTGAAATCTGCGTATATAACTAGCTGCTGTTTTGTGAGTTAGCTATACTTGTGCGTTACTGATTTGAAAGTGAATGCTCCTTGGAGGGTTATTTTACTTGAAACACAGCTTCTCGACAAAATGTTCCTCCTTTCTCCAGTAATATCGTCGTGGAGATTCCTCCCTTTACAAAGATGATCAATATTGCTTTGTGTGCCAGGATCTGATAGGAATTTGTGTTAAGGGCATCGGATCAGTGGTTTAATGAATCACATGGTTCTGTGTTTCTGTGTTTGCATGTTTACCAAGAAGCAGTTTTACCTGGCTTGCCCACCAGAGAGAGACACAATCACTCACAGGAGCACACATACACACTCTTGCCTCTTGCACGCTGTCAATAAAACAGTAAAGGCAGTTGGACTAGAAGGAGTTGCCTCTCAGGGACAAGGAGAGGCATTCTACTTACTGCATTTTTTGCTCTCAAGGTACCTTGCAGTAGCAGATTTGTTTTAAAGCCTTAACAACACAAGCACAGACTGAGAATGCTGGCATAGTCAGCAACCAGACCCAGTGACACCTATTTCTCCAGGTCATGGTGCGAAGTAGAGCAGGATGAAAAGGTGTGATAGATCGGTGAAGCAGAGTTCATGTCTGGGTTTGCTAAAGTTCTAGTTTGTTTCATTAGTTATACCTAGAAATTCCCTAAACTATAAAAAGATATTATCAGGTGCTGTAAATTGAACCCAGCAAATGTATCTGGTGTCTAATATCAAAAGCAGTGTGCCAGCCTTCACCCCTTTTGTGGGCCCCATATTGATGATCATCAACTTCTCAGCTTGTTTGGACCTTTAGCAACATAAGTGCCTCTTTCAGGCTACAGCTGTAGCCAGCGGGTTTACCCATCGCCTGCCCACTGATGCACCCACCACCCAGCAATCACAGAGTCATAGAATAGTTTGGGTTGGAAGGGACCTTAGAGCTCATCCAGTTCCAACCACTGCCACAGGCAGGAACACCTTCCACTAGAGCAGGTTGCTCCAAGCCCTGTCCAGCCTGGCCTTGAGCACTGTCACGGATGGGGCAGCCATAGCTTCTTGGGCACCCTGTGCCAGCTCCTCAACACCCTCACAGGGAAGAGCTTCTTCTTTATATCTACTCTGAATCTATCCTCTTTTAGTTTAAAACCATTGCCCCTTGTCATATTGCTACACTAAAAAGTCTGTCCCCATCTGCCTTATAAGCCCCCTTTAAGATCAGGTACATCTGCATCCCCCCTTCATATGGCTCCTGGCTGTATGAGTTTTGTCTGCAGGGTTATCTGTGTGTGGCACCAAGGTGCATGCTAAGACTGGCTTGTTAGGAAAAGCACATTCAGCCCTCAGATCTCCACTTTCAAATGAGGGGTTAAATAAACCTGTGGCAAATTCGACTGCTTCACAGAATGTGGTAATGGAGTTGATGCCATGTGGATGGCAGAAAGTGTACATGATATTGGCCGGTTGTTTGATACTGCTACTCTAAACGCCCCAAGAATTAGACCAATTTCACACCAGAAGAGGTGCTTGTTTCTCACATTTTCTTTCACAGTTGGAGTCCTGGTCACTTGTTGATCTTCTGTCCTCATAAAATCTTTCCAGTTCATTTAAAAGTTGGCTCTCTTGTGCATTTCTTAAATTCTTGTCAAAGCTCAGGGCTTGAAATGCTTTCTTACTTTGGAGACCGAAAGGGCAAAACTGAAAACTGAGTACCCTGACCCCAAAGGCCTTATGCTGCCAAATACAGTCAGCAAGAATTTGTGGTAAACGGGGCTACGAGATCATGCTCCAGCATTAAGTACTAACTAAATGGCCATTTGTACTCAAAGGCTTCGAAATCTCATGCTTTCCCTTCAGCTTTCTCCAACGCACCTCTACAACATAGGCTAGAAGCTCTCCACTGTGAGAATTCCAGACTTCTCTTTATAAGGCTGGTCAGTTATTTCCTTCCAGTTAAGGATATCTCTTCTTTCTACATCATTTTAGAAAATAATACTGTTGACTCTTTTTAATATGTTTGTTTGCTGGGTAACCCATGAACAAAAGGTGCTGCCTGTGCTTTTCCCTCTTTCCCTCTCTCAAAACAGGCTGTGGGCAGATGTGCATGGAGCTGAATATTTATTACATGGCAACACAGACCAAATAGTATTATATTAACCAGTGATCATCTAGTGGCGTTCTGGTTTAGATGGTGTCCAGTATTTCATCTGACCTTTAAATGGTTGTAAAAATCTTTGCTTCAGAAGCAAAGTTACATCTACATCTTTTAAAATTGTTCATATGTGACCTAAAACACACCTCAACTGAATCCTGTTGAGCCTAAAATAACCCTGAATGTGAAGAAGTCCTACATACTTAATACACAGTTCTAGCTACAGAAAGAGCTGAACTAAAGTCCTACACTGTTTCATGGTGCAGAACTCACCAGATCTAAAAAGTTGCTTTAGGAGTTCACCAGCAGATTAACTCTTATATTGATCAAGACCAAAAATATCGCTTACTAGCATTGATGCAAGATGTATTAAAAGGCAAGTAATGCACTTCACTGGTATCTCAGACCAGGCTGCCAAGAATTAACAGACTAACTCACACACAGTTGGGTAATCCCACACTGCGCTGCCTACCACAACCTGCCGAATCATACCTTGCAAGTACAGAAGGCCCTCACCCTGTTAATCTGAAGCTGATAGGTAAGAATCAAATTATAGGTAAGAATGCCATTTTACATATTTGAATTGTGTTTTCTCTTTCTTCCGGTACTTGTGACCTCTTGATCTCTACCCATCAAGAACTTACAGTGAGATATCTATGAGTCCTTTATGAAACTGAAAAAGCTGAAGGCTGTGTTTACTCTCTGCCCTTAAATCTTAAGCAATAAAGTTCAGAGTAACTGTGGTAAAAAAAGACCCTGCTTTCTGGCAAAGTTTACTGCCCAAGAGCCATCCTAGGATCCTGATCTGGAAGAGCCAGTATTTCCCATGTTTCCATCTTCCACTTTGGGAAGCAATATAGTTAGGCAGGAATATTTCCTCAAGGATCCCTCTGTGCTGATGCAGCTTTTGAGAGAGAGATCACCTTACACATTTATTCCTTTGTTGTTATGGAAATCTCTGCCCTGGTTTGCTCTGCTGTTGGGATTCTCACTGCTTTGGCCAGTACAGATGGACATTGCAAAATCTTGTTTGTCACTGTAATTTTTTTGTGTGTTACCTGCATATCCACACCAATTAGCTATGGAGTACAGGCTGTTTCAAGGACTCTTCTTAACAGAAGCATACATCTGTATAAATATAGCCAGATACCGAACACCGTGGAAGCTCTCAAACAGGTGAACTCTGTAGATCTTTCTGTCATTAATACAGTCCCATGGGAGTTAGTAGGGGTATTTCATACTGGTGCTGTATGCACATGCATCTAGAAATGAGTGTATCTGCTCTCTAGGCTTTGAAACCAAATGAACAGGTAGAAAGTGATCATTTGTCTTGGGCTTAATATAAACTAGTATTACAGTTCATTAAAGGGCTTGAACTTGTGGCTATAGAGTTTGCAGCATTGACTATATGCTCAAGGATTGAAAAGCTGTTTATTATTGTTATTCGTATTAAAGTAATGCTTACTGACTGGCCTAATTATGAAAACACATAGCAGGAGAGAGGTTCTACCTGCAAATCTTAGAGTATAAACTAAATAAGAGTGGGAGCAATATGGAAATGGAAAGCAAATGGAGGAAGTGCTAGAACTGGAACTCTCTGATCACAAACCAAAGTCTGCTTGTTTTAGCCCCACTGAATCTGCTATAATGTGATACTTTCTATCAGGAGTTTCCCCAACACCCAACCATAGATCTGGAGAGAGCAGAGAATGCTCATAAATAAGGATACCAGTTGCATGTGGGGCTTAGAACTCTCTTTTAAGTGATGTCAAGGAGATGAGCTTGCTCCTGTTGGTTGTGATAGGGGAAAACTATGTTTCATGTGCATTTGGATTACCTGGAGGTTAGGAAACATGGTAATGTGGTTGGAGTAGTAGGGCTGAATTAAGCTGGCTAAGCTGTCTGATGAGGATGTGCAGTGTGGTAACAGAGGGTGTTGCAGCAAGTCTTTCAGAAGAAATAATTTTGTCCTTGCTCAATTCTCTTCCCTGTTCAGAGATCCATGACATAATATCTCATTCCTGATCTTTGATTTCGGTTTGATCAAGAGCTACTTTACCTTACAGATGCATTTTGAGATGTCTTCAAATAGCTTTGATTTCCTTTTTGTGTTGATGTAGACCTCAGCAAGGTGCACACACACTCCTGCGACTGCCCTGGCCCGTAAGGTGATGATGATGGGTTCCAGCGTTGCAGCCGGAGGTTGCAGGACAAGCCCCCACGGAAGCCCCCACCGAGGGTTGACGCTGCTCGGCCGCTGTCCGCGGTGCTGAGCGGGCCCGGCCCTGCCGCCGCCTGCTGCCCTCGGAGAAGTCCACAGCTCTTCCGTGGCTGCAGAGCAGGACCTGCCTTGGTCCAGCTTAGCCCTGCAACGCCCCAAAGGAGCCGGTTTTCCCCTTGAAAAAACGAGAGGTTTGTGCTGGTGATGCTCCCCTTGTGCCTGTGTCTGGCCACAGACACGCTGTCATCTCTCATCTGTGGCTAAAGAAAAGGTTCTGCCTCCATGCGCTGTGAAGAAATACAAGGTAAGGTCCCACAGCAGTCTATCTGGCATGACTGGGCTTGCATTGAGAACAGACTTCTCTCCAGACATGAGCAGTTATATATAAAAATATCTAGGAATCTTACTGCTATTGCTACTGATTTGTTTTTGTAGCATCACTGGTGCTCAGAGCACTCTTGCAGAAAAAATGATAGCCTTTATCTGGAATTGTTGTGCCTTGAGGCTTCATTGGCTGAGCTGGTGCTCTAGAGGGTTGAATTTTGTCTTTCCACTTCAATTCATGTGTCTCAATGTCCAATGATAACATATAGGAGTTTAGCTAGAACATTAGAAAACTTGTCTTAGCTGTAGGTAACAAAAAGGAGATAAAACTCAGACCTTACGTTTCATACTAATTATATCCAGATGGATGTGAGGTTTGCCTCCTGGAGGAGTTTTGAGACAGTAACACTATCCCATCACAGAAATAGTGCTCACTGTCCTCCAGAGCCCACAGAATGTAAATACATATTCAAACCTGTTCACAGGAAGAGATTTCTAGAGATGTATTCTGGGTATCTGGATTTGGGCATTTTCCATGAGAATGGAAATATTGTTTCTTTACTTGTTTTTCTGAAACAGATTTCTAGTAAATACTATATTCACTGAATTTCATCTTTTCCCCATTAATCCAGTCTCCTCAAATAACTTCCACATATTTGTTCTCAGCACTCAAAATACTCTTAGAAATTCAAGATGCGTCACACAAAAGTTTCTGCCACCTTATTAGGTGGCCTTTTCTCCTGTTATGTATCCATCTTAGACCTTGCTTTTGTGAAAGTCCATGTATACAGTACCAGGCAGTTCCTTGGAGGAGCTTTGCTACTAAGTCAGGGTACCACAGTCCTAGATAGAAACTTCAGGAGCTCGAATTGGATATGAAATACAGACTAATATATCAACTGGAAATACAGCTTCTTCAACTGGTGCTTTCCCTTTGCAAAAGATACACTCTGTGCTTAAAAGTTTGAATTAATTCCTCTGGATTTCCCCCCACTTTGCTTTTCTAATGAAAAAGAAAAGTTATCTCGACACAAATGGCCTTAGCTAAGACCGCAGGCCGCAAGTATTGGCATCATCTATGGGCATCATCTTCTCACAAAACCCTGTTTAAATTCTACATGACAAGGAATCTGATTTCATCAAGTAAAGGCAATAAGAGAATTGGCATGTGGGAGAGAGCAAACACACCAAGCTTCTTAGGATCTTAGGTTTAATAAAGGGGAACTGATTCATGCACTTCCAATGTTTTCCCTACGACCATATTAGAACTATGCCAACGGAAGAAAGTATTAAATGCACATGCAAACACATTTAGGTGGGAGTAAATATTGGTTCTGTTAGTAAATAACAAGAATGACAGTAAGAATATCTAAAAAACCACAATGAACTAAGAAATAATAAGCATAATCCCTTTCATTAAAAATGTTTCACTCCATGGGGCCAGTAATCCAAGAGTGTTTCCATAAGGCTCTTGTTTTAACAGCTGTGGCCATGGTATAAAGTTTCCCATTTGTAGCCTGAGGACAATTAAAGTCCTTCTCAACACCTGATGAAATGGGCTCTTATTTACTAATTCATCTTGGTAATCAGCTGATCTTGAGGATGTTCACAGTGGATGTGTCCAGAGAAGTACAGAGATTATCTTGGAGCGTGCACTCAGGATGCCTTGGATTGCCTATTTATCCCTTCATCACTCTTTATGCAACAGGCACTTTATTCTCCTGCCTATTTCTGTTTTCCATTTAGGATTTAGTTTATGAAACTGTTTAGGCCTCAAAGAGATTATGACCACCTAGTGGTAGGCACACTTTAGAGGTTTAAATTAAAGAGACCAGGCAGGAAAATAGGAAAGGAAGAAAGATCAGGGCTAATGAGAGGGAATGACTGCAAGCAGTGAATTGCAGTTGACTATGGTGGCTATTAAATTTATGATCGCAATTTTGACTCATCTTAATTGAAGCAAGAGTATATATTGATACCACCATCTACACAGGCTTTGCTGAATATCAGTGTTCCCATTTCAGAGGAAGAACAGCAAGAAATTCACTGACCAATGACTAACAGTGCTCTTAAGAAAGACAGAAATTCTGGTGAAGACAAGAACTGGTTTCCAGTTCCTAATTTCAGGCTAGGGGATAAGCTGTGAGGACACCATTCCACGCTTCTTACACTTACCATGTTGTCCTTCACTGGCTTCTCTAGCTGACAGCAGTTCTGTAGCCAGGGTGAGGACTTCTTTCATTTGACCTTTCAGATAGTTATCTTCACCTTTTTCCTAGGTGTGGTATCAGTAACCTTCATCTCTCTCTGTGCTCTGCCTGCTTCTTTCCCAAGGCCCAGTCTGAATCCCTGAAGCTGCAGCTCCTCCCTTGCCAACATTATGTTTGCCAACAGGAGTTTCTTTCATCCTTCTCCCCCCGCCATGTTTTCTGTGCACTAAAATAAGACATTATTTTGGAATTGGGAAATCAATTTAAAAGACAAGAACTCAATGAGCTCTCTCTTGCAAAATTTTCTCCAGATTGATCCCTGTGAAAGAGAATCATGGAATGGTTTGGGCTGGAAGGGACCTTAAAGCCATCCCGTTCCAACCCCCTGCCATGGGCAGGGACACTTTCCACTAGAGCAGGTTGCTCCAAGCCCCGTCCAACCTGGCCTTGAGCACTGCCAGGGATGGGGCAGGCAAGGATGGGCAAGCCTCGCCCAGTGGATTGGCAAGCCCCATCCAACCTGGCCTTGAACACTTCACTGAATATGTAAGGGATACCCACCTTAGCAACAATCCAAATTCATGTTAGCATTCCTTTTCTTTTGGAGACAGAACTGAAAACAGCCTTGTGTGGATTGGGCTGTTTATTTGCCCTCTGGTTCCTTGGCTGGCTGTTTCAGCTGAAAGAAAACACCTTTCATTCTCCCAGGCTGTGGCAGCTCAGCAGATGAGGCGTGTGATCCAGTCTTCTTGCATTGGCCATTAACACCACGTGTCATGTAGAGGTTTGTATTCTGGGTGAATCCTTACTAGTGTGATGTTTTCATCGCCGCTCACAGCAGGGGGATCAAACAGAAGAATGGGCTGCAGATAACTGAGGAGAAAAAAAGCTCTGGAAATTTATTACTTTGTTTTTTTCATAGCGCGAACAAGAAAGAAAAGGCAACTCCTCTTGGCAAACAGTTACATTAAGTGCAGTTTGCAAGAACTGTGTATGAAAAGAAGTTGAAAGGCTTTTGATTATTCATGTAGAAAGGAAACTAAGAATAGGTAACTTGGTAAAAGAGAATTAAAAAGGATGCGGTTGAAGAAGGTATCTTGGGAATGTTGTGGTGTTTCTAATGACATAACTTGGGACTATACATGTTAATAAAAGGTAGAAAATGAATATTAAAAATATTGTAATTTTTATTCTATATAAGATTGACTGTGGACCTCACTCCAATAAAAATGTTTGACTTACTATTCAAATAAAAATCAGTCATTGGCACAGGCATAAAGAATAGCATTAACAGTAACAACTACATATAGAAAGCTAATAAACAATTGGGCTTAAGTTTCTCAGTAATTATTCAAAGCAGCAAGGTAGGGAGTAAACTGCTTATTAGAGAGTTCTTATATGTGACTCAGAAGCATTTCACATCAGGCAGCCCTCTGGACCACGGTGATGGTCCGAGGTCACCGTTTTATTACAGCCGCTGCACAGACAGCATCACATCGATGGATTTCACATTAGCCTCCCTGGTAATTTTGTTTCCCAGTGACTATGACTTCATTCTGTTCAAGAGTTATTCTTTTGAAGTGGTGGGTTTTTTTTTTTTTTCTTTTCTCCAAAGAAATAAAATACTCTGAAGTTAATCGGGGACCTCATGTGCTTTTTTACATGTCACAAGGTCATGTATGTGGGGCTGATGACAGGGTTGCAAATGGAGACAAAGTGGTCAGAGGCTGCGCTAATCCCTGGCATGAGGGATATGGAGGAGCAGCAAATAAAGCAGGGCCTATGTTAAGTGGGTGGGCAAATGCTTTTGAAAAAATCCTCTAAATAGGCTAATTCCTCTTTTCCCTTCATGGACATGGCTAGCATTGCTTTGTGTTCACCCTGGAGCTGCTCCTGGGCACTTTGCCTTCCTGGGAGGCACAGGACCAGACACCCTGTCCGTGTACCTGCGAAAACGTTCCTTGGGTTCAGCTGAACAAACTGAAACACCCCACGCTGCCCTCAGCCTTTGTTACTGCTTGCTCACCCTAAGTCCTACGTGTAGCTGCTGCTAAAGGAAAGTTTGAGGAAGTCTGCCTGTCACAGGAAGAGTTTCATTATTTCCTTAAAAAATCGTACCTGAGATAGATTTATATTTTGCTTATTTGCTCTCCTGATAAATATTCCCACCGTTCACACTCAATCACCGTAAGCCCAATGTTGCTTAGTTTGAGCTCAGATGCCACAATGATGGGCACAAATAAAGATACCACATGAAATACCACAAAACCTTTCAGCAGCAAGTAGCTTCAGGAAGGTGGTTTGTGTTCATTGCTCCCATAGAATGGAATTCAGCAGTTCAGTGAAAACAAGCAAGCAGTGTCTCTGGGCAGCACACGGCTTTAGAACAGCTTTGGGGTAGTCAGCAAAAAGAGAAAACAAGGGGGAGAAAAAGAAATGGGACTATTATTTATAAGCAGTTTGTTGATTTGGGATCACTGGATGTACCAATGTGTGTGTGCGTGATGTTTACCTTGTCCCATGCAGCGACACAGCTACAGGTGCTATTTCCTTCCCCCTTTTATAGAAATCAGATGAACATCTCTTAGTTTGTTCTCCTTTAGTAGAAAGGAGGGGAGACGGGCACCCAAGAACCCCCTGCATTTGCAATGCGGCAAGTTCCAAAGGAAACTCCCTCCCTGTTGGGGTCCAAGGTTTTGACCTGAGTCACAAGCAGAAACAGAACTAGGTCTGTGATAACACCGCATGGGACTGCAGAGCCTCCAGCTTTTCCTCTGCCCCCAGCCCAGAAGCAGCCTCGGGTATAGAGGTGGGAGAGGTGGAATTTGAAAGAGACAAGGGGAAAAAATAATTAATAATGATGTCCTGAAGTATTCCTTTTGCTTGAGTGCTCAGACAAGGCCCCTTCACACCTTAGGGCACATCCTTATTTGGAAATATTCAGCAGTAATAACAGCAATAAGAATAAAACCAACCAGCTCTTCACATGTTTACTGAGGGTTGCAAAGCTGTAAAATAAGGATTTTGGCTTTAGTGTAGGCAATTTAGCTTGACGCTGGCTTAAATTGCCTTGGATGAGGAGTAAACTGCTGACACTGACCATGGCTTCAGCCCCAGGACTGTGTGTCAGACCAGCAACCAGGGGAAAAGGGCCTCATGGTGCCTGCATGAGGGAGCAGGAACCCCCACACACTGTTTCTGGTTGCAAAAATAGAAAAGCAGAGAAATCCTCTTTTTATCTGAAGGCACCTGAGGCAGCTCTGGCAGGACACATTCATGCTGGTGTTCCCCAGCTCACGGTGCAGCAGCAGGTTTGGGGCACAACATGGCCCTGTTTCAGCAGGAGGGACAGGACAACCTCAGCACACAGGACAGCCCCACACAGGTCAGGGGAGCTGGGGAAGGTCTGAGGGTTGGTGAGTGCCTCTGTGGCAAAGGCAGCCCAGGCCAGGGCTCCTTTCTTTGGCCAGGGATGCGGGTGCTGCTGTGCAGCCCATGCAGGCAAGGCAGAAACCCAGAACTATCCCCCAGGGTCTCCCTGGCAGATCTGTTTTGCCACTCTCAGCTCTTTTCTTTTTACCGCTGCTTCCCTTCCCCTTCCATTGAAGTTTTTCCGTCTTGACCAGCAGCTTCAGTGTCACCTCTTCAGATGTCACCTTCCATCCCCTCCTTCACAATGCTCACCCTTCCCCAGATCATTTCTACACACTTTAAAAACAAACAACAAATCACCATCGTCACCACATCTTTCCCTCTAAATCCAGAGCCGTGCATCCACCGTGGCTAGGACAGGCTCATGGCAAAGCTCAGCAGAGGCCGCACAGGGATTCCGGGGCTGGGGAGGTGCCCAGAGAGCCATGGATTGAGACCTCCCTGTGGCCCTGGAAGAACCGAGGCCTCAGAAGGGGGGCTTCCAAAAAACAGGGATACTGCCCCGCACCGGCTTCCCAGCAAAGAACTCTCAGGGCTGGGCTGCCAAATGGGATGGAAGCAAGAGCCGTTTAGGTATTAATATCCATATTTATGCACACAAGCATATATATATTTGTACATGTATTTATATATGCTTGTATAGGGATCTATAGATAGGCACACATGTATGTGCATTCATAAGAAAGGCCCAGCACCCGCTGAAAGCAGGAGAAGGGGTGTGGAAGTGAGGGACCCACACACCAGGATGGAGGTGACATTGGGATAGGTCGGGCACCCAGCTTGTCTCCCCATGCAGGACAGTGCCATCACAACCACAGGGACAGCCACGGGTAGGGGATTGGGCCCACAGGGTAAGGAGCGCTGCGAGGGATGGGCTGGAGCCAGGAAGGGGACTGGGAATGCCCCAAACTGCCCCAGAAGGAAAAGGAAAAAGATCCCGCTCCATGAAAGGGACTTTACAACCCCCCTTTTCAGAATTAGAAATGAAATATAAAAATTAAATAAAAACTGGGAACCTACAGAGGGATTGGGTTTGGGGGGGGTTCAGCATCGCGTACATTAGATGAAAGTAATGTGGGTGCTACGAATATAAGACGAAAATACACCTAATTCCATCATCATATAGATATAATATATTTCACTCTCACCACATAAATACAAAACATCCAAATATCCAAAACATTCAGAACAAAAGTTAGTAGCAAGGGCTCAGCGCTCGATTCATCCATTATTTGTTTCTTTTCCCGACTAGTTGCCTAGAAACTTCCGACGTAAATAATTTACAATAAAGTTACTATTTTCTTTCTGTCCAGCTCCTTCTGCCCACTTCTAGAATTAATTCTCTATTCTACAGCAACCATTCCACTTGTCGTCAATTTTTTTTTTCTCTTTTTTCTTTTCTTTTTTTTTTTTTTTTCTTTTTTTGGTTACAGTTTGGTGGCACGGATTTATACAGTTTGTAAACGTTAAACTTGAAAGAAAGAAAAGAAACTTCAAACCAAAGTCAAGAATATTAATCGCTTGTTTCCAAAGAACTAGCTAAAAGTACAGCATCCCTTTTCCGGCAAATCATTCAAGTAGCGAGATTGAACAGGAAATATTCGATCCGGAATACTAGATGAATACATGTTTGTGGAGAAAATAGCAGTAGGAATTATGAAGGCAAAAAAAAAAAAAAAAAAAAAGGAGGAGCTTGTTACATAGAAGTATTTTAAAGTACAAAAATAACATTAAAAGATACGCTTTTTATATTTGAAATTCGTTTTAAATGAAGTGTGAGCGATATACGCGAGGGTTGTTTTGGGAGGAAGGAAGGCTAAAGATTGGTTTTGTTTCATTTTGATGCGCGTTGAGATTTTTTGGGGAAAAAAATCGAATAGAAGAAAAAAATTAACAGAAAAAATACTATCGCAACAGATCCGGATGCAAATCGAGTCGCGATTTATCCATCATTTATCTGCAGATTTGTTTTTACAGAGAAGGACCTCGGGGCTGGCCAGTGGGAATGCGGGGGGGAAAAAGTGGGGGGAAAAATAAAGGAAAATAAAGGCGAAAAAAGGGGCTTTGTGTTAACTCGAAGGGGGAGACAGTTTGATTCAAAACCTCTGCAGCCGCTGGTTTCTGTCTCCCCGCTCCGTGCGTGTATTTGCCAGGCAGCCCGCTCCGGCCCTTCCCACGTTCGGGATTCAGGGTGGAAAAGGGAAGCTGCTGGCCGTTTTTCCGGCTGGTGCTCCGGGCGAGCGGCACGGAGCTTTCCCGGGGACTGCAGTGCAGTGGGTGTGTTGGAACGGGGGCCACGGGTGGAGCCCCCAACCCCTTGTGCTTTGGAGTCACTGAGGGGGAAAAAAACAAACCCGGGCATCACCTGGCAGCTCCATCTTCCTCTCTTCGAAATCCCTTTCCCTCGCTTGACATTGGACACAGCGGGCCTGAAAAGAGCCAAACCGCACCCCGTCCACTCTCCCTCCTCTTCCCTTTCCTACCGGTGGCAAAGCAAAGGAACAGACACCCCCCTCCCTCCCCGAAAGGACACACGGAAGCCGGGCCGGCTGGGCAGGGGAGCGGCGGGGGCTGCCCCGCTCCCGCAGCCCCCAGTCGCTGCCTCGCCTCTCCCCGCGGGCACCGGGGCCCCGCTCCTCTCCGCACCGGCCCGCGGAGGGAACCGCGACGAGGGGCTTGGAGGCGGCGAGGAAGGGAAGAAGGGGTGGATGGAGGGGCCCGCCGCGCCGCCCGCCCCATAAATATCGCCACAAATAGAGACTATAAATATAAATACGGGGAAGTTACTTAGAGTCAGTCCAGTGCTTTTTTCTCAGCGCTTTCTTTATTGTTGGTCCGGGAGTAGGGCTCGAAGGCCGACGAGCTCAGGTAGCGGGCCGACAGTTCCTGCAAGTTGCCCGCCAGCGAACCGGCCACGGCCAAGGGCGCGGAGGAGAGCCGCCCGGCCACAGAGCCCAGCAGCGCGGGCACCGGCAGCCCGAACAGCCCGTGCCCGGCGGCGGCCGCCCCGTGCAGCGCTGCCGGCGGCGGGGGCCCGGCCGCGGTGCTGGCGGCCGGTGGATGCGGGGAGCCACCGCCGCCGGGACCCGCCGCCGCCGCCGCCGCGCTGCCGCTGCCCGCAGCCAGGCCGGGCCCGCGTAGCGCCGAGCCCAGCGCTCCGGTAGCGCAGGGAGGCAGGAGGCCCGGCAGCCCCGGCGGGGAGAGCAGCCGGCCTTGCTCCAGCAGCCGCAGGACGCTGCAGGTAGCGGCTGTCTCGGACACCACCGACCGCAGCTCGGAGTCCTTGCCCTGGTCCTTTTTCTGCTTGGTGCGCCGGTTCTGGAACCAGACCTTGACCTGCAGGCCGGGGAGAGAGCAGGGTCAGCGGGGCGGGCTGCCACCGGCGCCCCCCGACCGGTGCCCGGGCCCCGCGGGGCGGAGCGGGAGGGCTGCGGGGCGGGGGGGGGGGGGGTGTTTCCAGCCCGCACCTGCTAACGGGAGCGCTTTAGGAACGCACAGAGCGACCCTTTCCCACCCCCCAAGCCCGGGTTTCCCCGTTTTGGGGCTCGCCCGGGGGGAACAGGGAGCAAACACTCCTTATGGCACTGCGTCTGTAGCCGGATCCGTCTCACTCTATCCGATTTCACCTTACGCCATCCCTTTTCCCAACGGTTCATTCCGAGCCAGCTCAGCCCCAAGACCTCAGGACCCGCTCTGCGTTCCAACACTGCTGCCTGCCCAGGCCCAGCTGCCTTTCCTGTGTGGGACAACAACTCCATGCTCCCTTTCCAACCTCCTGGCCTGGACTTTCTCTCCCCATCCATTTCAGACAATACTGAACTCCCAACTGAAATCCTGGAAACCACTCCGGGGAATAATAACAATAATGATAACAACACCCAAACCAAGCCCCCGAACACCCGTGGCGGTTTCTGTAACCTACGAGCTATTGAACTTGTCATTCCTACCCAGCAAGGGAAAGAAAAAAGGCAATTATCTTGTCAGGGGGGTTATTACTGCACGATGTTTTGCAAAAATATGAAACCGCCTCTCCAAAGTTTGGGCTTTTTTAGATGCTTCCCCGCACTCTCGCACACTTTTAACCCGCCTGCCGGCCCACGGCCTCTGCTCTGCCGGACGGAGGGGCCGGAAATACAGGCACCCAAAATACGGCCCGAACTTCAGGCCCGTCCCCGCATCTCCCGTACCCAAGGCAGAGCTCCTCTAACCGGCAGCCCCCGGGACGGTGCCAGCTTCCCCCCGATATTCCTCTTGCTGCTGGCCGGGAGCGCCTTGGCCGCTCCTCGCCTCTCCGCGGCCGCAGCCGCGCAACTCCGCCCCCGGGGCAGCCCGCACCGGCGCCGCGGAGCCGGGAGCCCTGAGCCCCGACGGGGCCTGGGTAGGTCCCCGGGGAGGGAGCCGCGCTCCGGCCCGGGGAAGAGTTTGGCTTCATGGCCAAGCTCCCTCGGCCCCGCGCAGACGGGGGGCCATGTGCGGCGGAACCCCCCTTGGCCGCAGCCGTTCCCGGCCCGCACACAGCGGCAGGTCCCTCAGCCGCGCACCCCTAGCTCCATCCCTTCTCCCGACCCGACACGCGTGGGCCTCCAGCCGCCAGCTCCCTCGGCCAGCGCGGCGGCACGCAAGAGGCGCGCAAAGGACACGCAGGGCCGCAGCGCCGGCCCACACGTGGGGCCTGGCGCAGGGGAGCTGCCCGGGCCGGGATGGGAGGTTCCACGGAGGACACGGGACAGGGACAGGGACAGGGCAGCCGCGGGTTCCCGTCCTGCTGGGACTACCTGAGTCTCGGAGAGATTGAGCTGGCGGGCGAGCTCGGTGCGCTCCCGCCCCACGACGTACTGGCAGCGCTGGAACTCCATCTCCAGGCGGTAGAGCTGCTCGGCGGTGAAGGAGGTGCGGGTCCGCTTGGGACGGTCCAGATCAAGCCCTTTGGGCAGAATAATCTCTCTGATTGAACCTTTGGCATCTGGCAAAGAAAGGCGCAGTCATTTTTCCACCCAGGCAACCTTCCTCTCCCATTTCCTCCCCCCGTTTTATCAATCCTTTTAATATTTACGAATGAAAGAGGCGTCGCCAGCGCCTTCAAGCCCAAGCCCTGAGTCGGGATGGAGACTGCGGCACTGCACCTACCCACTGCACCCGAGGAAGGGGATAAAAATCCCCAAACACCCAACAGAGAAGGAAGGAGGGGGCGATGGGGGCCCAAAGCTCTGGAAATAATCCCCTCAGCCCAGTTAAAAATCGTTTTGATTTTGAATATATCACACTGACACTACAACACTGCGGCATCACCCACGTTCTCTCTGGAAAGCTGGGGAAGGATCCTCCAGGCCGGGCTTTGTGCCTGGAGCTCAGGGCTACTCTTTGTTCCCCCTGAGCTCCAGGTTAGGGCTCACTGGAAGCCACCCCCTACTCCCCCAAAATAGAAAACCTCCCTGTTATCAATGTATTGAATTTTGTTAGAAGTTTTCCATGGAAAATAAGGCAGACAGGAGCTTTCTGGGCACAGGCAGCGCTGGCTGTGTGCCCGCCCTGGATGTGGGGACACCCCAGCCCACCCCGCAGCCGGAGCAAGCAAGCTCCGGGGTTTTGGCAAACAGGAGAAGAAGGAGGGGAGGAAAAAGGGGAAAAAGCTAACCCAAGGCACCAAACAGCCCGCAGAAACCTCACTCCTCTGGTAGCCCGGACCGAAAGAAAGAGGGACAAATCTTGTTAACACCAGTGTCAAGCCAGAGCCAGATTCATGTTACATTAAAGCCTTCCCAACTTTGCTTTCCGTAATTTTACCTCCTCGGTACGTTTTAAATCAGAGACAATCACATCATTTTAATCTGACCCCCTCTCTGGGTCAATCGGTCGCGCAAGGATTAATTATTGTTTACAAGGCCTTGCTTCGCACTAATTTTGGTCCGATTCTGTTCACTCCCTCCTCCCCCAAAATGCATCTTAATAAACCCGAAATTTCTGCAGGTAAATTTTAAATTATGGTTATTATTTTTTCGGAGGGGGGAGGAATAGGATGATTTAATTACTTCAGCCTGGAGAGAAGACGAGGGGTGAGGGAAATTCAACGTGCAACTATATAATATATGATAAGGATTAAGAAGCCCGTCGTGGTGCCTCCATTCGTTTTAAGGGTGATGGCTATTCCAAACCAGCCCTTTCTGCGGGGGACCCTCCTGCCCGCTTCCACCCCAGGCAGGAACCGCGGCCCCGCGCCATTGTGCGCGACGGGCGGGATGCGCGGGCGCGGAAGGAGCGCGCCCGGCCGCGGGGCAGAGCCAGCGCCAGAGCCGCGGCCCCGGCGGGCTCCCTGCTGGGACGGGCACCCAGGGAGAGGTGCAACGCGGGGAATAAAACCCGTTAAAACCCGACGGGACCGGGCGGAGCCGGGGGGGAACCACCGCGGCCGAAGTTCTCCCGCAGCCTCGGGGGCGATTCGCCGCAGCACACGGGGCTGGAGCGCGGTGCAGGGCCGCAGGAAGAGCTTCCAAGCCAGGGGGGGGACCCAAGGCAAAGCGACGAAATAAGCACAGCTCACAGCTCACCCCCACCCGCCGCGAAATCCTTCAAACTCATACCTCTAACTAGGATCCTCCTGCAATAGTCCGGGTCAGCCGAACTAGATTTACTTTTATTACAACCTTCCGTAGCTGCAGAGGCAGAAAAAGTCCCTTGCTGATCCTTCAAAAAAGAAGTAGAAATATTTCCTTCAGCCCCTTTGCTTTCCTTGCCCTCTTTATGTCCGTTCTTCGAGACCCGGTTAGCTTCAGTCTCTGAACTGCATCTAACGTCCATTTTGTCTTGTTTCCCAAACATGTAGTGCAATAAAAACAAAACAGAGGAAAAAAAAACACCAACAACAAAAAAAAATAGAAGAGTAGAAGAAGAAGAAGAAGGCGAAGTCTATGTTGGATATTGCACGGCTTAGGGTCAGATCGGTGGGGATCTGTAAAAGCACCTTGAGTAAGGAAGATCGGGTTTTATCCCACTGGAAAAGCAGCGGCTTCCTCAGTCCCAGCGTCCTAATGTGAGTGTCCAGCTTCCCAGAGCGCCCAGTGATCAGGTACTCAACAGTACAACTCTAAAATGATTTAATGTCTGCCTTATTACAGAGACATGTAGTTGTTAGACACACAGAGGGACGCGCACTCGCTGTTTCAATTGATTACGGGTAATTTTGCAGCCTCCACATTTAGGTTACCTCATGAATACACTAAATTGTTTGGATAATATATCAGATCGTAATGGATGGTTTGTGTGCTTGTCCCCAATCAAGTAGAGTTTAGCCAGTGAATAAACTGAAATGATTGGTCTTGCTTTCAGGAAACACACAATCAAAAGACTGAGACTTCCAGAAAAAAAAAAAAAAAGGGAGAAAAAAAAAAAGGAGGAAAAAAAAAAAAAAAGGGGGGGGGGGGAGAGGGAAAAAAAAAAACTTTTGACAAGATTCACCCTGAATTGTTAGCACCATTAGCAGCCATTATTAACTTTCTTCAGTATGCCTTTGACCTCCCGATTATAGAGTGGCTTTCTCCAAAGCACGCCAAATAAATCTGAATAAAGCTGCTGGGAAGGGCTGGAAAAATGCAGTTGCAGGGGGGTGGAAAAAGCAAAAACCCACCAACAAAACCACAGCCAAAAAAAGGAAAGAGCCCCCGGAATTCTAAACAAACAAACAGATCCCCAGCACGCACACGCATCAAAAGTTGGTCCTTCCAGCAGATCTCTCCAATGAAGCAGGTTATCTTGGCCAGCAGAAATCCTCGTTAACACATCTCCCCACAGACAGCCATCTTAAACTCCTACCTCTCCTTACTTCAGTCCCGATACTTGCTTTTTGTGCTTCTCCCTGTGTGTGTATGTGTGCGTGCATGTGTGTGTGCTAATTCTGCACCTTCGCAAACACTGAACCTATTCGCAGAGCCTGCTCATTGGGGAAAAAAAAAAAAAAAGGAGGAAGAAAAAAAAGAGCCAGCTTTGTGCTCAGTGGATCCAGGAGGGGGGAGAAAGGGAGAGGGGGAGAAAGAGGGAAAGAGGGAGGGAAGGAAAGGGAAGGAGGGAGGGAGAGAGAGAGATAGCCCGTGAAAAATCTCAACTGCGTTATCCACTAAAGGAGAAAAAAAGTTTTACTCTAGCTATTTCATTGTCTCTGCTACAATATCTTTGAGAACCGCAACAGCCAGTAATCCAATAAGACCGTTGATTAGGCTACAATGATTCAATTCAAGCAAATGGCCTTGTGCAAAGAGCATGCTCCAGTCCTTCTTGTCACCTTGCAGGGCAGAAGCCCTCTTCATGCTGCTCTCCTTATTCATTCCTTTATGGGAAATGTAGAGCAAAAGGAGTGAAAGATGGCAATTATCTAATTGGACTATTAACAAACAATTCTCTGAGTGTGGCTGTCTGGCAGTGGTTCTTGGGCGAGGTGAAAGGCCACATGTTGCACTGGCCCCATTCACAAAGAGTTTAGGGGCCTGAGAGGGAGAGAAAGAATTTTCCCTGAGAATTTTTCACACAAACACCGAAGTATCCATCAGGAGCGCTCCTCTCCGCCTCGCCCTCCGCCTGCCTGGGAATGCTACCCACCTGGAGCAGGCTGGGGGAGCTCTGTGGTTTACTGCATGGGGAGAGCAGCGGGTAAAGGCAGAACAGGGCGCTCTTCCCTTGGCCAGAAATGCTCAGCCCCAAGGGCCTCATCCTGCTCCCTCTGGAGGAATAACAGCCCCCGTCCCACAGGACCCAGTCTTTGTGCATGGTGTTGTAATGGAGTGAAGGATCCAGTGCTAGGGTTTCATTGTCATAAGTAGGATGTTCAGGGGAGAAAAGGAAAGAAGGGGAGAAGAGAGAGGAGAAAGGAAGGGAAAATGAAAGAAAGAAAGGAAAAATAAATTAAAAAAGAAAAGAAAAAAGAAAAGAATATAGAAAACAAAAAAGAAAAAAGAAAAAGAAATGAAAAAGGAAAGGAAAAGAGAAAAGAAAAGAAAAAAGAAAAGAAAAGAAAGAAAAAAAAGAAAAGAAAAGAAAAGAAAAAAGAAAAGAAAAAAGAAAAGAAAAGAAAAGAAAAGAAAAGAAAAGAAAAGAAAAGAAAAGAAAAGAAAAGAAAAGAAAAGAAAAGAAAAGAAAAGAAAAGAAAAGAAAAGAAAAGAAAAGAAAAGAGAAAGAAGAGAAAAGGAGGAAGAGGAAGTTCCTAGATGCATTTCAATGAGTTGTCTTTAGTGGACATCTTAAAACTTGTTAATTTTTCCACAAATCACAGCCTGATTTATTTTTATTACCACTGTCTGAAAAGTCAGATTGAGATCAAGGACCTGCCTCTAAGATTTTCATCAAGCCCTATCATTTCAGTGATATTCATACATACAAGTGGAGGTAAAATATCCTTATTATGGACCAAGCCTGGTCCATTTTCCTTACAGCCAATGCATCTCAGCAATCTCTGGTGGTCTGTTGTTATTAGTTACTACTTGTATGGCAGTCATACCCAGGGGCCCCAAATAAATCACAGCCCCATTGTGCAAGGCTTCATGCAGATACAGAGAGAGGATGGAAGGAGTTCATTTCCTCCATGGATTCACAATGCTGTGCAAAAGCCTGCTGTGTGAAGGGATGCTTGTGAAAATGTACGTTTAAGAGAGATTTGGTCCTTTCAGGAGAGGTGCAACAAGTGGATGGCGATTAATGGGAATGTTTTTCATGTAGCTGAAGTATAGGGTTGTGTTTAGCAGGTAAGCTTTGTTGTGTGATATACATAAATATATACATGTATGTGTATGCATAGGCAAGGTAGTATCAACAATCCTGGCTGGATGTTTGTATAATACTAAATGAGACAAAGTTCTGTTTCAAACATTTTTTACATAACAGATATGTTTTCTTAGACAGAATAGGCATAACAATTCCCCTAAGAGGTCTAGTGTGAAATACAGAGAGCAATTATAATTGTATTTGCGTAGGTGTGTGGGAGTATGTATGACATTGGCCCTCATGTTTTTCATTACACTAATGTCTAGGCATAGGCCATAATAATAAACATGGAGCTATTGAACTCAATTACACTGTTTGAAGCTGAGTATCTGGAGATTAAATATTGTATTTGTGTGATAATTGGGCTTTTTTAACATTTATTTTATTTTACTTACCACAAGGACCTGATCCAAAGCTCACTAAAGGCCAGAGGTATTTTGTTCTACATGTGGAAAATCTTAAATGCATTGCAACCCCCTTTTGTCTATAGAAGTCAGTGCTATAAAAAGGCTTTCCCCTATTAAATATGTTAAATTTGCTTTCACACATTACGAACACAGTACTGTTGAAGATCTGGAAATTCAAATAATGAGTCTAATACTGCAGCAAACTTGTAGTGAGCAGACAGGTCTACCCACACACAGGTCTAGCCACACACAGCTCACTTCCTTTAATTGAGGTCCACTCATCTGCAACAAATAGCAAAGTCCAGAACTGTACAGGGAAACTCAGCATTTTACCATTATGAAGTCAACATTACTCTAGGTTTGTCTGTTTCTCATTAGCCTAATCTTCCTTTCAAGTATTCTCATTTATCTTTTTTCTCAATAGACTTGAAATTAAGCATTCTGGAATATTATGTTCTTGCAGGACATACATCCACTTCTCACTGTAACAACTCGAGGTCTCTCCACAGCTGCAGCACACTTACATCTACATTCATGTGCCACTGGATAAGCAGATGAAGGGTTAACCGTCTTCCCATAAAACAGTGCTTAAAAATGACTTAGCAGGTAACACAGGTGCTCCCTGGCTGTACTTTGCTATGTGGACTACCTTATGCTTTTCAAATACAGAGTATACAGCTTTATTAGTTCACATTGGCATGTAGAAGACTGAAGAAATTGTTTCTCATTGACTGTCATTATTTATATTATTTTTATCTCTATCCAATGGGTGGGAAAGATACCCATTATTGCTTCTACTTCCTAAACTCTTCTTTGTCAAAGAAATGTTTCTCTCCTAAACTCTCTTTAAGGCTTGCAACGGCAAGCTGGTTATCACAGTCTGAACATGGTGCTGAATTGCTACTGAGCTTCAGTGCTTGTGCTTATAGAACCATAGAATCATAGAAGTCTTGAAGGAAAAAGAACCATCAAAAGGATTCTGTGTTTAATACATTTAATTTACTAATTGATATGTATTCCTATCCAAATAATATTCCTTAGGAGTACTAGCTTTTGTGCACTTGAAGAGCTGGCTCCTGCCCTCCTTTGCTCTGGTTTACAGAGTCATCCTAATAGACTTTGGCTGTGGTGGGTGGTTACAGGACTCAGCTGAAGAAGAAAGAGAGCCAGCCCAGCACTCACAGACAGGTAGGTTAATGTACATACCTAACAACCTGCTCTGCTCTCTGTGGCAGGCACTCATTGCCCCAGCTGGGGCAGATGCAAGAAGAGGAGGGAAAGCTCTCCCAGCATGCTCTCAGCCCTGAGATAAAAAGGCATGACTCAGAGATCTTCTTAATCAAAAGACTTATCTCTGTGTTTAATAGCCCTAAGTAGTTTTTTGTTCCATTAATTTATCTAATTATTTTGATTCAGACTATTTGTTGTTGAATTTACAGATGCATTCAGCAAGCATACTTGTTTAGCAGAGGGTATATGAACTGGTACCTTGGGGCTGAGCATCTTCCTGGTTATTTCAAATTAACAGAGGATATGGTGGGTGCTCGTAAGGATACATTACATGTGGAAATGTCAAGGAGTTGTTACGAAGAGGTCCTACCATGCATCCTTGATCACTGTTAAAGACAAATGAAGGAGAAACAGAAAACCTCATTACTATGGGCACAGGTGTTCTGGGACAGGAAGTTTCTGTCCAGTGTGACAGTCTGTGAGCAGAGAAGATGATGTTCTTCATGAAGGGAGGAGGTTCACCAGGAGGTTCTTCTTTCATACGGGTATCAGTGCTGTGCTAACCACCAGGAGCTTCTTGAAACCACCTTCTTGAAGCAATGTGCGCAGCATAATTAACAGCCCTGCTGCTCTTGCAGATATTCACTGCTAGGAAGGAAATTGTTACACAATTTAAGATGAACTAGGGAAATTTCAGCTTATACGTACTACTGTGTAATGAGGGGACATTTTAACAGCATATGCCAAGCCCTTATTTGAAGATGGCAATTTGTTCTAGTGGAAATTGGTTCTGTCTCTTGCAAGTGAGCCTAGAAAATAGTCCTCTTTCCACATAGGTGAGCAGTATCCTTGAGTAACAGGATCATGTCTTTACCTGGAAGCTTTACACTGCCTTTGAAGGAAAGGATTGAAGTCTGTGACTCAGTTCAGCTTTCTGTGTGACGTGGAAGATAAGGCTGTCATGTCTGTGGCTGTCTGTATGGCTAGAAACATTGCTAATTCCACTTCCTCAAGGACTGATAGCCAGGTACATTTGTGTTGTTCAGTGGCATGTGAGTCCCTGCATCACAATATAAAGCACATCACAAGGTTTGTTTTATGGTAAACTAAATGTCACAGGTTCACAAGAACTCTACCAGGTAAGGCAAAGCCAATTTTTCTCTGTCTTAAAGTGGGCAACACCATCCTGCATTGGTATGAAATAGGGAGGTAGCTCTGATTCCAAATAGGGTTCATCAGCTTTTATGCAGGTATTGTGTCCTTCGTGCCGGGTCCTATATATTCCTCTTTGAGCAAGCGTTCTGCAAGAGAACTATTTAAAATAAATTAACATATCCAGACATCTATTTGAAATAAAGTTTCGGATTGAGATAATGAATGTTATTGCTTGTGACTGTTACGTTCCCATGCTTTGCTACTCTCCTGGTTAGTAGCCTGATGCAGAATACAGAACTTGCTGCTTCTTAATTTTCCTGCATACTTTGCCAGTAATTGCAGTATTGTCTCGACCAGATACTAAACCGAGCATATTGGCAGGACTTAGCAGTGCTGTTCTGCAGGCCAGTAATAATGAGCATGGGTATCACACGTGTATCATGATTAATCACGTTGTGGTCATTATGAGCTGCCCCTTACAGTTATCAATCTGGGCAGTGGATTAATACAAAGCTTCATTGCCTGTATCATGCCCATGGCATATGCGAGCCATCTGAACAATGGTGAGACACGATTCTTTTCATGAGAGAAAACTGTGAATTAAGAGGAAATACTGTTTGCTCTTGGACAGCAGATTGAGAGCCTTTGCTTTCAGCCTCAGCTGTGTCACTGCCTCCCTCTGTTACCACCAGCACCTGAACACTCAAACTCCCTCTGCCTTCGTTTCACCCTCTCCTGACAAGGGTACCGGCTTTACCAACTTTGCTTGAGCACTCTTGAGTATTTACCACCTCAAAAGCTATTAGCCCATGAACCTTTACTGTCGGTACTGAAGCTTTTGCAGTCCTATTCATTCCCATAGTCACTACAAGCAAGCCTGAAGGTTTAAACAGCACAAGAGAAGTTTGCATTTGGTTTGTATTTAGGCTAGTAGATGTGATCTGCACTCTTTTCAATACTTGGAGTTTTAACATTGAAGACCTATGCATCAGAAGGGAAAAAGGTCAGATTTGGGGTTAAAAAATTAAGTTCTTTTGTTTTAAGGGCTTAAGTCAGACAGATCAGATTGAACGGAAAGCATGTCTCAAATACTCATAACTGTGGTCTCGAGGAGCCAGAGGAAGGCTGTACAGGACAGTCTTGCTTAACTGAGTCTGTTCCTTAGGTTGCATCCAGTAACTAGAATGATGTGAGAGATCAGAAACTGTCCCTTCACTCTGGAGTGCGATCTACCATCATCCCAGGGCTGGGATTGTAGTATTTCAGAGGGACATCTGAAGTGACAACACAATGTACTCCCTAACGCTTCGTCAGAGAAAATGATGGAAAAGGTAGGCAAAAACTCAGTGCAGTCTGGTTTGTTAAAACCTGTTGGAGATTGTGGGTAGGTTTAGGGTGACTTCGCTTGTGGGGAATACTTTATCTGATGGATTTAAACACACTGGGAGTCTGAGCATCACAATGACAGACAACTCTGAACATGGCGAAATGTGAGGTAATGCAAATAACCAGCGATTAACTGTATAGCTCAAATAATCCGAAAAGCTCCGCATTTCTAGGAATCTCTGAGGAAAAAGAACCTGCACCAGGAGTCATTACTGTCTGATTTACCTCAATCTATAGCAGCAGCTTAAAAAAATTCAAAAGGCTGTTTGTATTTATTGAATAGAGATAGAGCAGGAGGCCAAAAACCCATCATGATAACACAGGATTATGCCATAAATCCACATTAACTCGGTGTTCATTCTTTTTATCCTCTTCTCTCATGAGATATATAGCAGAGTCCGAAAAATGTGTAAGAAATGAGAACAAAAACCATTACAGAGCTGCTAGGATTAATACATGAGAGATGGGAAAGTCTAGAATTCTTCTGTTGGGAAGGAGAAGATGAACGTGGAGCTGATCATGGAAGTCAAACTCTTCAGCACATAGCACTGGGCTTTCTTTTTATTTTATCACATGAGAACAAACATCAGGTTAAATTAAAAAGCAGCAAATTGAGAATGAAAAGTAAATGCCCAGGCACATGTCTCGTCACCTATGGGAGTTGCTGTTACAGGAGGTTATGGAGGCAAATACTTTGGCTTGAATTTAAAGGGAATTGGACATTGTTTGGATTACCTTATTACAAGAGGTTGAAAACAGTGACCAGTGTGATTGAATCTTACACCCAGGGCTGGACGCTGGTCTCTTAAAAGAGTGATGCAGAAGAAGAAATACATCAGTTTGGGGGTTAGCTTGTTCTTCCTTCAAATGTTAAGAATAGGATATTCTCTAATACATCTGAAAGAGTGATGGCACTGGGTAGGGAAAAATCAGACTAGTACATTTCAATGGCAGCTAACGTTAATACTTACTGCTAGTAACTTCTGCTTCTGGTAAGAAAAAAGTGTGATCAGTGGAAGAGGCAAGCTATTTGGTGTAGCCACATCATAGGGGAGGTGTGAAAGCATTTAGTGAAACCATTCTGTCTTAGGTGTCTCTTCTGTGAGAAAGCATGTTTTAACTCAGGCTTCAGAATTAGCAGGAAAGGCAAAAGACAAAGGATTATTGGCTCCAAAATATGCTTAAACCAAGCAAATGGACACTTCACCCCTAGTGTTGTGCAAGGTGGGGACTTTGGAGGTAGAAAAGTACAAGACATGTCTAATATACTGTGAGGCCAAGAAAACAAGCTGTCTTCTGATACATTACTCAAAATAGGGAGGACAACAGAAAGTGGTGTTCTGTAAAGCCAAGCCTGTTGAAGTCTGGAGCACTGGCAAATACTCTGGGACTGTGCGTTGTGTTCCTGCAGAACAAGGACAAGAGGAAGGGCAAAAAGAAGAGATCTTTTGTGTTGGAGGACTCCAGCAGATTCTTTTGACAGAGGGATCTACAAAGTTTGGAAACCAACCTGTCAATAGCAGCCTTTTTATCATATCCCTCAGTTCCTATATGAAGATATGAAGGGGTTATCAGACATCAGCTATCATTTAGGGGATATCTGATATCAAGTGGTTTATGCTTTGTTATTGTTTTGCTTATTCATTTAAATAACAGAGATGGAAATCTCAAATAGAAGTATGTTTCTAAAGACCGGGATATTCCTAGGGTATTGTTTGCTTAAAAGTGTTAGGATGTTTCTTCCACCCAATAACACAATAAAGGTATTATATGTATATATATTTGTATATATTTTAAGCACATATATATAAATAACACACACATAATGTATAGAAGGAGTTGTAATATCTAGACTCCCCATCTCTCTTTGTAGTCCTGAAAGATTAGATGCTGTCCAAAAAGACTGAGTATACTTTGAAATATTTACCACCTGAACAAGACTAACTGGATAAGAGAAGAAAGAGGGTTTATTCGATTTTTATAGATGGAAGAAAACGTTAGTCTTTATCTTTCATTATTTTATAGATGGAAAAGAAGCAGCACAGAGAGCGCAGTTTTCCCAGAGGGGCTGAATGAGATCCTCAGGGCAGTGCTCTAACTCCAAGACCATCCACTGAGAAAAGGAAAAAATATTCAGGGAACAGAGGGGTTATTCAGCAGGAAAGCTGGATAACTGCCAGGCCCCCATTGTTGAGTTCTAAGGTGCAGAAATGATGCTACCCACTCCCTGCCTTTTAATATGGCACGTACAACACCCATGTGACGTCTAGCTGTGAAGGGCAAATGTTTGGCATGTTTTCAAAGGGCATGTTCTTGAAACGCCTACTCAGATCCACATGTACCAGGTAAGAGAAGAAGAGGTCCAGCTGCAGCAATCTTTTCCAGTCCAGGAGGATGCACAGCTCTAAGGACATATCATAAGCCCTTCGATGGAGACACGATGCTACTGATGTTATTAAAATTGCTGTTGATTTAGGCTCCAGCCAGATTAGGGTCAACTCCAATGACTTAGTTAGCAACCTCCTGCCTGATTAGCATGAAGCTGTTCATACAATTTTTTGTCTTAGTTTTGTCTTTTTGTCTGTTACACCTTCATTTCCTCCTAATGAAGAGCAGAATTCGACCTTTCGGTGTCTGTCTCCTTTTATCATGGGAACTAATTCACCATTGTGTTGGCAGCGTTCCTACTCCTGTCAATGGGAATTATGTACTTTGAATGAAGGCGAATGAGGCCATAACTGTTTAAGAATTATGCTATTAAGACAGCACAATGTGTTTTATTTTTATATAGAGCATTACATATGAAGAGTCAAAACCGCTTTGCAGAGAAAAGGGATAATAGACTGTACTTCACAGAGTTGTTTGGAGTGGTGCTCTGATTCAGAAGGAAAAGGACAAATGACTGTACAGATGTGAAGAGAATAGCAGAAAAGCTGGACCTTCAAGGCAATAAAGCAGCCAGCGACTTTCCTGACAGAACAGACATGGCAAAGGGGAAATGGCAAGATGAGCTGCTGAAAAGAGCTCAGCTGGGCAAAAATGAAAAGATGTTATGGAACTTCAGGCTGGAGTAACCCCTCAGTCCTCCTCCTTCCAAACACAGTTGAATTAAACACTACAGGACAGTGAGCTTTTACATGGAATATATTTTGTCCCTGTTATCTTACGAGTCCACCTTATTTGCCGTCTCAAGACAAGAGATGTGTTAGGGAGATGCTTCATGGCACATGGGCCTGTGCTATTCCATTTGTTCCTGTAAAGTCTCTCCAGTTAGGGAAAAGACCATCACCCACTTGCCCAAGTTTGTTGATAGCGTCTTGTCAGCAGGTTGCTATTGAGTTATGCTCTACACCTGAGTGCAATGAACCGCCAAATGCTATGTCAGGGGAAAGCTGCTCCCTATGAATAGCTGCTTCCTCATCAGATGGATCACAGTACCCTGCCCAGCCTGGGGTCAGAGGTCTCAGGAGCAGCAGGAAAAGCCATCATGGTGCTGTTTGCTGTCTCTGACTACCAGCCATGGGTCTACGCAAGCTGCCGTCACTGAAGTAGCTGAAATATAGATGAGCCCAAAGGCTGTCTCCTTCTCTAAGAAGAAGTCTCCGGAGGATTTGGAGATGTGGCACGTGCTGCATCCCCCTGCCTGCCTTCCACCCCACTGCCTCCCAGGCGCTGCTTAGCTGCATCTGCATGGCTAGGTGTTAACACTCTTCCTTTGGTGGGTGCTCTTCAGCCATATCTGAAGCCTTGCCTGCTGCAGGGCATGTGGGGGGACACAGAGCCAGCACCACAGACCTTGCCTAAAGCAGATTAAGGGTCCAAATGAGACACTCCATCCCAAACCCATTTCACAGAACAGGCCATGAATCTGATTATCTCAACAACTCTCTCACATTGCGCTGTGTTAGAAAGCTCTGCTTGGCTAGCACAATACACTGTGATGATTTTGCTGATGCAAGATCATCTTAGTCATCGATGATGGCAGGGCTCACTCTCAGAAATGTGAGGAAATGTTTGCACAGTGCTGCTCTTTGGTTAATTTGATCCCGAGTTCATGTGGGAAACTCAGAGGAACATATTTTGCCCAAATAGATTTGCAATCAATAATCTCTTCCAGTTTTATTTTATCCATAGAAGCAGCTTTTGGCATTTTCTATCATCAAATCCCTGTCCCAGAATTCACTAGGCAACTGCAGCAATGCAGAGGAAATATTACTGGTCTTCATTTTCGCGGAGGTGAGGTGGAGCATGGACAGGTGAAGTGACTTTCCTAAAGTGGGATATTGAGCCTGTAGTAGTGGAGTGGAGCCTTGTAGGGCTTTAGTCCTATGCTTGTAGCACTTCTATCCTGAAGCTGCAAGTTAAATCAGACAAGATAGACTTATAACATTTGAAATAACTATCTGAATCATTAAAAAATGTATTTCAGATGTTGGGATTTCCCTTTTCACCCTCTTTTTAAATAATATTTTATTAAAACATCCAGCAAGAATTTTCTTCTGCTATATTAAAACTTTAAAGTCTACTATTGAAATGACATGGAAATAAAATGTTCAGTGAGTTCCAGTACAGTGCAGCACTTAAGTATGTGTTTACCTTTAAACATATCTGGAGCCCCACTGACTTTGACAGGACTACTCATATGCTTAAAGATAAGCCTGCTTTTGTTGGATTATGGCCCTGAGGATGTAAGTGTTGGGGGAATCGTTTTCATGCTCTCCAGAAAGGGCTTTAAATCACTCTTGTTTAAGGAGAACTAACAGGTTGGAGGTAAACAAACCTAACAAACCAATAGAACAAGATTAACTTTTATGCGGAGCCACTTGACATCTCTAGAAATTACTTACTTAATGTTGAAGTTTGGTTCTTACAGAAAATAACGATCCAATTATTTTTTAAATGAAATGGAGCTGTAGGAAAACCTTGATACTTCCACGTGGGAATTTTGGGTTCTTTTTTAAATAGGAGTAGAAGAGAGACATAGCCATGTTAAAGGTAATGCAGTGTGCATGTCTGAAGGGCAGGAGAGTTAGGTGGATTATTAGATTTCAGCACCTGTGAAGCAGTGTGGTACATAATAGGACTTTGTTGTTGGGTTTGCTGGTGATGCTCTGAGAAGGACAAAACAGATGAGCAGAAGGACAATGCAGCCCTAAAAAATAACAGCTGGCTCTAATACCGTCTCTTTCATTTGTGGATGTTAAGAAGTTTAATCCAAAGTCTTTGGAATCAATGGAAATGCTCTCACTGACTTCAAGGAGCTTTTCCTCAAGCGCACTCATCTTGCCATGCTGCACAGGCACTCAACTCTGCTCAGATGTGTGGATCCAGTCAGGTGAGCCCTGCTCATCCCTTGGAAGGTGCACAGGCACTGGGATGGGGTCTTCCCACTACCCTTGACATACACACCATTGCACCTGAGAACCCATATGGAAACAGCACTTTCTGTCATAGAGTCTTTCTGGTCCACTGCAGGCCATGGGGACTCTGGTGCTGCCTCCTTCCTCTCCATCACCTCCCACTGTCCCCATGGGCCTCTGCTGCCTGGGGCACTGCAGAGTCTCAGGACTGCATTGCAGGTGCAGCCCATGCACTTCAAATTAATTCCTTCCCAGCAGGGCTTGAAATCAATAATAAAGAGCAGTTGGCGGTGGTGCATTTTGGGGTTGGTTTTTTTTTAAGTAAAAACTGGAATTGCTAATACTTCATGAAGACGTTGCTTTTAAAGCGTTGCCACCTCTGCTCTGTGCCTCTTTGGGAGTCTAGGTGGGAAAAGCAGTGGGAAATGGAAGATAAGAAAGCCCTACCATCTAAACCAAGCACAGCAATCTAACATCGCTTCAGCGGTAATGACAATGGAGAAGGAGCAGAATGCTGTCAGGGGTAATGGTGTCCTGCTGGCAGCTGAATATGAAAGCCAAAGCAGAGACATTTATAAAATAAACAAGCATCAGGGAAGATGAGACATTTATTACAGAGCAGGAAATAGTGATCTTTAACAATGGTCCATTCCAGTTTCTCTCCTTGCTATAGAATGAAGTGGTGTAAACGAATGCTTTGTCTCACGGATGTTTTATTGCTTCTCAGGCAATTACCAGACTGTATGCAGTTTAAGGGAGGGGAGGGAACTGCACGTCATCCTTTAGGAGGGCTGTTTATGGGGGCAAGCAGGCCAGGGGGTGAGATGTTTGTTTTCTGTCTAAATTTGTGTGGATTTTCTGGCCACCAAGAAGAGATAGGCCAGGCAGTATCGCACCAGCACCTGACAGAAGTGGTTTTACATGATGACAAAAAGATGCGCTGCAGCGTGGTGACATCGTTTTGGTGGCAGAACCTGATTAAGCGGTTTCTGCCCCCCACCCCTGCACATCACCAAGCTGGGGCTGCTTCTCCCAGCTACAGCGTTGAGTATGTACATGATGAAGCAGGCGGAATAGAGCAACCCACTGAAAATGGCTTTTTTCCCCCCCAGTTACAACCCTCTATGTCGCTTGTATCAGCTGCACAGACGTGTGTGCTGGAGGGACAAGTGCAGGGGGGATGTTACAGCAGTAAGTTACAGTGAGGATGGAGAAGGGGATAAGAGAACCCTGCACCAGGAGTTCTGGCAAGAGACAGCAAGGGGGACCATACCCTTAGTGAGAGGGTAAAATTACATTGAGACCATGACAAAAAATGCACCACTCTGGCATAGAAAGCTCCTATATGCTGCCATACCCTAGACTTATTCTCTGCGTATACCAGTACCTATGTTTCATAGAGAGACCAGCAGTGGATGCGGATTGGGGCCAAAGCAATCTCCAACTTCTCTTATCTCTTCAGAGAAAAAAAAATATGCTGCAAGAAAGATTATGCTGCTTGCCACCAACATGTCAAAAGAGGGGGGAAAAGAGCAAGAATTTGGACATTAGTAAGTAATCAAGTTCCTGTCTGCAATGGGGCCTGAGCTAAACCCACACTCTTCTATTAACCTCTGTAAGGGGGAAAAAAAAGACATTAAAAACATGGTAGGGTCATGGTGACAGGTGTACAGATGAAGAAGAGAAAACACATATTTAAGCTGTCAGAGGGATGTGTGGCTTAAAGCTATGAGATAAAATAAAGCCTAAAGCAAGAAAACACAGTTGACCATCAGAAAACATTTCCTAGCAACCTTTATATTTTAACATATTTTCCCTCTTTTCCGAGCTCTCTGATGGTGTAACAGCCTCCCAAGACTGCAGAGTAATTATCATGGATTGTTTTTAAAGTTAAAGCTGGACTGGAAAATGTAAGAAAATACTACTGAGTGAGGATAGATTAGATAGCCTAATAGACCATTTTCCTCTCTAATTTCCATTAAGGTGATGATTTGGAATGCTGCTTGCAGCATATTAGTGAAAAACACTGGGAACACGGTCGTATAGTGGATCCAATATCTCAAAATAATGTTTGGAGTAATAACAGTGATATAAAAATCCATCTCAGGTATTTTATAATGTTAATTAGTGCCTGAGTGACTCATGATCTTTAATGTATGCATCTTGCAACACTCCCCAGGGGAAGAGATTTGTATCAACCGCTTAAAAGAAAAGGAGCAGATATAAACAGGGATTCAGTCGTTCGGTGTGCAAGGGCAATCAGGAAAAATTAATCTGAATTAACTGAAGCATGAGTTTAATTTGGATCTTTCTGCCAAGTTACATTTTGCACATAATCCTCATTCAGAAGGGAAGTGTCTTCCATTGAGTGCAGAGCGTTAGGCTTTTGCGGCATACCTGTTGACATCAACATCCATTACCGGTGTAGAATGGATGAGTTGCACTGTACAGGGACTATTAAATAGAGAATTTATTTGCATTTCTCTATGCTTGGGGTTTGACGGGCAAGCTGCCAAGCGTTTGAGAATTAACTACACAAAAACATCATCTCCTCTGTGGAGGGGAAACCAGAATTGGCAGAGGTTTGGTTATTCAGTCTGGGAAACCATAACTCACATAGTATAACTGGAACGGCACAAGTGGTACAGCACAGCTGGGCCACGAGTCAGGGCAAAGGACCATCAAGCCCCAAAACCGCTGCTGGATATCAGTGTGTTAAATAGATCATGGATGGAAAAAAATGGATGGGAGGACGGGAAGAGGTAATGCTTCCAAATAACTACTTATTTTAAAATAATACATTCGTACTTCCAAGTGTCCGCCATTAGACCCTGATAGTTTTCTTTCCCCTGTGGCCACACTCTCACCATGGTGCTCCCTGCTCTGCACGGCAGAAACATCTCCTCCTCTCCCTGCATCCTGCTGCATCGGGGCCCACCCAAAGGCTGGAAGGGTATTTGAAGAAAGGGGGAAAGTGGCGTTTGATGCTTCGTGTTTTGACCTTTATATTGAACTGCGGTTAAAGTGGCAGAAGCAAAAAGGAGAGAAAAGGAGAAAATGAAAGGAAATATTTATTGTGGTGAAGAAGGGTTTATAGGGGGGAGGAAAGAGGAGAAAGGCAAACAAAAGTCTCCCCGGTCCCGAGTGCAGCTCCGCCGGCCCCAGCAGCTTCCCCGTTGCTCCGCTCTGCTCCCGGCTCCCTGAGGACTCTTGGTGCAGCGTTTCCAGCCCCTCGGAGACCCTCTCCCAGCCGGGAATCACCTGCCGGGATGGGTGTGCGGCCGCGGGGACAGGCGGCGCCGGAGCCCCGGCCGCCTGTGCGGTGCTTTGGCACGGGCGGCGCGGCGGGGAAGGAGCCGAGCCCGGCCGCACCAGCAGCAGCCCCGCTCACCCACCCCCTGCACCGCGCACCCGACTGTGCAGACGGGGAAGGCGATGCCCCGCCGGGCCGATGTCCCCCCGCTCTCCCAGGGCCGCGCTTCCGTCCTCCCCACGCAGACCTGCCGTGTCCCCGCACGGACACGGGGCAGAGGCCCCGGCGGGAGACCGGGGGAAGGGGTGGGACCGGCTCCCCGCCCCGAGAGCTGCCCCGCACTCCCACTGCCCGCCCCCCGTTCCACCCCGGCAAGCGCTCCGCCCATCGCTGTGCTTCCCGTTCCCCCGCGCTCCCCATCCACCCTGCTCTGTGGGGCACATCCCACATCTCTCCTCCTCGCACGTCCCGCCCGCGCCCACGGGATATCGCCCCACGCGTGTTCCTCTATGAACGGGGGAGGACGCACACAACGCTCTCGCCGCTCTGAAACGGGAGCGGCAGGTCCCGTCGGGCCGAGGAAGCCGCTGCTGGGATTTCCTGGCCCCATTCTCGTTTCCCGGTCCCTGGGAGCGTTCCGAGGCAGCGGGAAAGCATCAGGCCATGTCCCCCGCCTCGCTTTCCAACCCCGGTCCACATGCTCCCGTGTCGGCCGCGGAGCCGCAGACCTTTCTATTCAGGACACAGACACAATAGGGAAACCAAAGCCATTTCCCATTTATTTTTCTTTCCTTCTTTTTTTTCCTCCTGGGCTTGCTGCCTCCCAAGATGGAGCGGGATTAGGGCTGCGAGTCCCCTGCACACACAGTGACGGGCTCCTGCCTCTCCCCGGCCAGGCTCGTCCCTCACCGGGAGCAGCCGGAATAGCGAGGAGCGCACCTCACAGCCTCTTGGAAAAACCATGGGCTCGGGGTTTGTTCAGCTGAGGAGAAACTAGGACAGAAAAGATAAATATCAGCCTGAGCTCGTCATTTTCCCTTTATCCCGTTATAGAGTAAGAGTATAAAGCAGGGGGTTTACGGCAGGAAAAGAAGAGAAAGAGGAAAAAAGTAGTGCGGGAAAAGAGGAATATACAGAAAACGAGAAACGCTGCTTTACGGTGTTCTTTAACATCCGAAACGAATTATTATATCTTGAGTAAACACAATTTCGGAGACACTTGCGGAGCTTCCCACCACGTTTTATTGGGTGGATAATGTGCCCGCAGGTGGAAGCACAGCTAAAATCGTTTCAGGTGACGGTACTCTGTTATCAGAGTGTTGTCTCGCACCTAAAATCCCACTTCGATACTAAATAGCTTAGAAGCACCGAACAATTGAACGGATTTTTGTATTTATGTTTTATTTAGTTTTTTATATGCTGCGACCTGTGACCGTTCAGCGGCCGCTTTAAAACCTCTCCCGGCAGCGAACGGTCAAATTTTACCTTCGCTGAAAGACGATTTTGAGAGCTTTGCGTTGTCTTTTTGCACAGCCGGTGTTAGGGCTTGTTTCTGAAAAGCAAAAACTACAGAAATATGTTGCTCCTTCCGCTTTTTCTCCATAAAATTGTTTTCTTTTATGTCTTGCACGGTCTTTGGGTGCCACAACAGAGCCGGGAGCTCAGCGGGGATAACGGAACTGGATAGCCGAGTATCTTTCGGGTACAGAGCGGACAGCTAGGATACAGTGAATCGAATGGCGGCATTAGATGCTGCAGATATGTTATTTGTACCGGTTGAAGAGGTTGCTCATGCCGGCTCCGGGGCTGCCCCGCACAGCTCGGGCGCTTCCCCTGCCCCTGGGCCGGCCGGTCCCCAGCCCCGGCTGATGCCTTTAAACAGCCTTTTCTTTCCAGGGCTCAGAGCGGAGCTTTTCCGACCTCATTTCTAATTTTATGGGTGCTTGGGAAATCAAGATTAAAGCGTTAATTCCACACCAGCGAGACTCAGGACCGCAGCCTCTCCTCAAACGCCGTGCCTCCGTCCATGCGCAGCTAGTCGTTACAACGACAGGACCGGCGAGCGGACGTCGACCCACATCCGCCCCCAGCGCAGGACTCGGCCCGGTTCCCTTTCCCCCCCCGCCGCGCCCCTTCCCTACCAGCGGCTGACGGCCGGGAGAGGGGGGGGGGGGGGTCATTGTCAAAGGGGGGGGGAGTTGTCTTTGAGTTATCGTTTTCTGTCCCATTCGGGCAGGCGAACCTCGGATGTGCGGGCCAGGCGGGGCCGGGCAGTGGGTGCGCTGCTGGTGGGGGAGCATCCCCCGAGGCCGGCTGTAGATCTTCGGGCATCCCTCGGTAACACCAGCAGCAAACCCACCCTTGAGCTCTTTTCCAACCCTCAGAGCTGGAAAACTCCAACTGGGGGATCCAAAGTGGGGCACCCCAGCCCTTACGAGAGGGTCTCGAAGACGCAGCACCGCCGGGACAGTGGGCACGAAGCACTCCGAAGGGACGGAGCCTCTTTGCAGCCCCGCCAGGATGAGCAGGGCTGCACGGGGCTGTCCGGCGGCTCCGGGTCTCCCCCCACATCGGTGTGTGCTCAGATCGGGCGGCGGCCCCATCCAGGGCGCCCCGACTCCACGGGGACAGCTGGCGAAAGCTGCGGAGCCGGCTCCGTCCTCGTTTTGCACAGGTCGCCATCACCCCACCTTGCCGCTGTACCTGCTCTCACCCTCCCTGTTTCCCTCGAAGTGCCCCCGAGCCCTGTTCGCCCCCGGGGCCCTGCTCGGAGGGGCAGCAGTGAGCCTCGCTGGCTGCGGACCGCATCAGTACCTTCACCCGACCCCAGCAGCAGGAGCGGGGTGGGGGGACGATGACAGGCAGTGCGGCATCGCTGGGGTTACAGCCTTTCCCCCGGCTTTCAGGGATCCTGTTTGCTCGGGCATGGCGGTGAGGTTTTATTTAAGCGTTGGGGCAGAGTGAGAGTCCTTCCCTCACCTCTCAGGTCGGCACCTGAAGGTCTCTAGCTGCTGGGAACGCCTAAACGCAGGAAGAGCCTCTTTCTCCCCATTAAACGCACACTGGGGGTGGAAGAAGGAGGCTCTTCCAGGAGGGATGAAGACCGTGGAGCTCAGAGATCGCAGTCCCTTGGGTAAAACAGAGCGTGTTTGGCCCAGACAGCCCTCACCCCCAGCAACCAGTGCACCACACTGCACTCTGCCCCGATCAGAGAGGTGGCTTTGCTGCCTCATTCCTTGGAGCAGAAGCAGCTCCCTTGCCCTCCTCCAGCCAGGCTCAGCTTTTCTCTGGCATAGATCTTCCGCCCAATAGTTTTCCTCCCTTTAAAGTCACAGCCATCTGAGAAGTGGCAAGTTTCCTTCATACCTTCACGGGGGCACTGCCGAGGTGCAGTGACAGCATGGAGGAGATGGAGCCCTCTCGTCCCCATTCAAGAGAACACGGAGATGGAAACACAGTCACAGGCAGGCCTTTCCCACGGCTCAGCTACTGTGCCCCCCCAACCCATCTGCTGGGCTTTGCAAGGAAACAACAGTTTCCCTCCCAGCAGGGAGCACCACCCTGCCTTGCATGTCTCAGCATGGATATGTGTGCATGGGAGAGTTCAGCCCCCTCCAAATAACTCCCCCACCCCATCCCCATCCCAGTCATTGGAACGGATGTCCTGGTGTCTTCCAATCCTTATACTCCTCACTCCATGTTTGCCCAGGCCAAACATGCAAGCTCAGATGCTATTTGAAGGGGAGGAGGCAGGTTTTTCCTCTCTGCACCCCAGTGACTTTCCCTATGGGTAGCCCATGGGAAAGGACTGGTGGGGAAGGGTGGTACCTGCTGTGGCTGTCTGTTGCTTGGACATCTGTATCCCAAGTCCCTGTCAGAGCTCTCCCAGGCAGACTCCTCCGCATAAAATCTCTCTGAGACCTTCATTTCATTCCCTACCAGGAGGGGTAGCTCCCTCTCTTCCTTCCCCTGTGAATTCTGAGTGACAAGGGTGAAAGGAGAAATCAGGATAATTCCTCCCCCTTTACCTGTCAAAACATCCACAACCTTTCCCACTATTGTGACATGCTGCAATGCTTCACCGCCTGGAGCTGTGCCTGGCTCTGGGAGGAGCCCTTCAGGATTTAGTGGCAATCCTGAGCTTGTGCCTGGTGACTTCCATGCCCAGCAGTTAAGCCACCATGGGCCACCTCACTGAGCACATGAGAAACCTGGCTAAGAGCCCATGCTGGGTGTTTGTGAGCACTGTGAGCATGCAAGTGTGCTGGAGCTTAAAAGAAGGCTTGGAATTAACAATTAGGTTGTGATGGGAGCATGGTTTATGGACTCAGGCAATCATCCACCATGGTAATTTCTTACTGTGAACCCTTCTACTCACGAAGATGCTGCAGGTACATTAACAGCACAGGGCTGCAGAGATTTTCAGCCATCCAAAACACAGCCATTCCTGGGAACTGCTGCTGCTCACACCAATGGCTCGGGCACCTCTGCTTTCCTTGCATTTAACATTCATATAGACACAGGAAAGAAAAGGGCTTGGAGGGTCGTGGAATTTCATCATGGCCATCATGGATGACGGCCTCATTGGTACCTAGTTTATATGAAGTCACTGTATGTGGGTTCAACCAACCCTACTGTGCCCTACTAAACACCTACTCAGGTGGGGTGGTGAACCAGAGCTCTCTTGTAAAAGAGGCCCAAATGCAGGAAACATTACAGGAGAGGAAGAGAAGATGCTAAAGGAATTGCCAGTGGAAGAGGGAACTGTTAAGGTGCCATTCCCAGGAGAGCTTGGGTAGCTGCTCAAAGAGCAGAGAAACCAAACTGCCTTTCCCTTCCTCCCAAAAAGCCGCTCAGTCCTTGCCAATCTTACCTAAGGGAGAATTTCTTCCTGACCCCAGCTCTAGTGAGCCCGCAGGTACCACGGCATTATGTGAAATCCATCAGCCATGGTTGTTCTTGGTTTTATCCGTGCCGTTAAGTAATCATTCCTAAACATATCCAAAGGAATACAGTCGAGGAAAGGAGAGCTCTATCGGGAGAGCGCTAACCTCCACCTGCTCTATTAGGTAAACTAGTATATTTTTAACCAAGCATCAACAGGTTAAGAAATGAAATGCATATCAGTGCAGGCTTTAGAGAACTGTATTTAGATTTACAAACAACACTGTAACTGGATCAACAGGCTATAATTAGAATTTAATAATCCAAGTGGAGGAGTAATACGCCTGCTGCTTGAAAAATTGGAGCCTTTCTTCTGCAGGTCTGAACACTCAGTTCTGTAGAATGGACTCCAACTTGCTTGACACAATTACTGTCCTAGTGAGGCAAACATGCTACAAATAAGAACAATAAGATCAACAATAGTCTAAGTCTAATACCATAAACAAAGGGAATAATCAGAACACCTCCTGCCCCAGCTCAATCCACATAACTGGGACAACCAATTAGTGCAGTTATTAGGAAAATATGCAAGGAACTGCTATATTGTATGGACTTTTGAAAAGACTTGAAGGCTGGCAAATGAATCAAAGGCAAACCCATCAGATGTATTGGTGGCTATTAGACTTTGCATTTAGTTTTAAGGTCTTCCTGAGGCAGGGGTGACACTCCGCAGAATTGATGAAGGGGGAAAAAAGAGACCTGTGTGAACAAAATTCCCCTCATATTATATTCAAGTATTTATTATGAGCTGTATAATTAAAAAATGGTTAATCCAAGGGATTCCACACTGAGGTTAAACACAGAATCACACAAATGGATACAGCCCACAGGCTGTGCTGGTATCACAGCTGCCTCTGGAGGAAATGGGTACAAAGCTCCGGCCACAGACTGACCACTGCTACTGCTGAACCAGGGACAAAGGTGAGGTCACCTTTTAATATCTGGGACTGGAAACCAGACTGAGCTGCAATGGTCAGTCATTTTTCTCCTTCTTAGTAGCTGGTGCAGCGCTGTGTTTTGACTTTCGGCTTGGGAACAGCGCTGATAACACCGATGGCTTTAGTTGCTGCTCAGTAATGTTTACCCTGACCAAGGACTTTCTGAGTCTCATGCTCTGCCAGGGAGGAGGGGAAGCTGGGAGGAAGCAGAGACAGGACACCTGACCCAAGCTAGCCAAAGAGGTATTCCATACCACAGCACGTCATGCCCAGGAGGTAGAACTGGGGGCAGTTACCCAGAAGGGCTGGATCACTGCTTGGTCAGGCAGGGTATCAGTCGGCAGGTGGTGAGCGGTTGTATTCTCTTCCCTTGTTATTTCCCTTATTATTATCATTGGTGGCAGCAGTAGTGGCTTGTGTTATACCTTAGCTACTGGGCTGTGCTTATCCCAATCCATGGGAGTTACATTCTTTCGATTCTCCTCCCCATCCCTCCAGGAGCTGGGGTGGGGAGGTGAGAGAGAGACTGCTTGGTTCTGATTTACGGCTGGGCTTAAACCACGGCAGCCTCTCATATTGCTTGCTAAACACACAATGAAAGAGATTAGGTAGGAACTCTCTCCTACTTTAGAACTCAAGCCAAAACCCAAAGAGAACTTGTGGGGGTATTACATCTGTCTGAAAATAAACCCTGCAGTATTAGCTTTTGTTTCCCAAAGGTTTATTTCCACAGGACAGGAAAAGTCTGGATCAGAATTTGTCTTGGCCAGAAGGCAATAGTCAGTGATACACCATGTCAAAAACTCAATTGAGAGGCTCTGATCAGCTCACCTTTAATGCAACCCTGGATAGAAAGTATATATTCTCCAGTCTATTTTTAAATTACACTTGACTTCTTTACATGCACTGACTTATCTTTGTCTTCTTGAAGCCCTTGGGGATTGCCAGGAAAGTAATAACATTGGGAAGTGTTTCCTATATGTATCCTGTTAGCCAGAGGTGCCTAACCCAAGCATAGCATGAGGACAAACGTCAGCCACTGGCAGGGCTCTGAGCCCTCCCATCAGTTCAGAACCCTCCATGCTGTCCCTGGGTGCTGGTACATGCCCTCAGCCCATTGAGCTGGCTGGAAGGTGTGTAAAAAACTGCTGACATGAGGAGACCCAATTCACTGTTGAGGGTGTTTCTGATGAAATTCAGGTGTGTTGTTTATCCCGGCAACATTATCCCAGCATCCCAACATGCTTATCCCAACATTCTGTCCCAGGATGTCCCTGGGACATCCTACAGTTTTGAAACAAGCCTGAGAGATGGAGGTTTAGTTGGGTGAGGGTTTGAGGAGATCAGCTGTGTCTGTTTAGCTCCTACCTCCTGGGCTGCCAGGATTGCACCAGTTCTCATGTGTCCTTTGGGAGACAGCCATGGTCTGACTTAGGTACCTTGTAGCGGAGATCCCTTAGAGCTCATCATTGTGACATGTACAGAAATGAAACCTCCCCCTTCAAAGACATCCCAGGTTTCACTGTCAAAGGTGCCCGACCAGTGTCACAGCAGTGCCAGCTCCTTTCCCTGCTGAAACAGAAGCAGGAGAAATGGAGAGGGTCTCCATCACAGGCACTAAATCAGGGCCAGCACAGCTCTGTGTAACAGGGAGACAGCTTGGGGGGACGTCCTGTGTGACGGTGGGGAGAGCTGGTGAGGAGGATGTGAGAGCAGATGCTCTAAAGCCAGGCAAGGGAAGGTAGAGCTTGTAGACTCCCATAATGTCTCTGTCCCACTTTCATCTCATATTAGCCTAGAGATCAGAGAGATCCAGTTGAGATTCAGGGGAGAGATTAATGTTAACTCGGGTTCTTGGTTATGTGGTTAAAATGACACTCCTCAAGCTAGCCGTCAGGCTGCAGGCTGGCTAGGGGCACAGCCAGCACCTATTTGCCATAGTTACACTTGCAAAACTTTGGAGATTTCCCTTCTTGCTCTCCCTCCCTTCCCTGCAAACCCAGGGACTGCTCTTTTGGTGTTGTGCTACAAACAGGAGCTCTCAAAAAGAAGCCATGGTGCCCAGGAAAGCAACGGCAAGAACACACATGGCACAGTGTGAGGCTGCTGGTCTGTGTTGTCCTTTTGCTGCAGTTCACAGCATCTGAATATCAAGTCCCTCAGAACATGCATCTGGTTGACTGACCCAGCATTCTCAGATCTTTATTAATCCATAAGGCAACATGTAAGGGGAGATTACACATGCCTGTGTGTATGTGTGTGTGTGTATTTGGTACCAGAAATTCACTGGCAAATTTGTAGAAACCCACTCTTGATGTCCCTGCTGCATTTAATGACTTGCTTTCCAATAATGACTTCTACATAAAGTCAAAACCATTGAACATGTGCCTTCATGCAGAGGCATGCTACAGAGGCTGAGTGAGCTGCATGTCAGCTGCCAAAACTTCCCTGCAAAGATGCTGGCTCACCCTTATACCAGCCTGGCTTCCTAACGCTGCTAAATTCAGTCTTTGGAGTGGATGATCATTTTGCCAACCCTGTCCTGTGCTACATCAAAAGCAGGGTGACCAGCAGGTTGAGGAAGGGGATTCTCCACCTCTACTCCACTCTCCCACCTGAAGTACTGCGGTCAGCTCTGAGGCCCCTAACACAAGAGGGGTGTGGACCTGCTTGAGAGAGTCCAGAGGCCATGGAGATGCTGCGAGGGCTGGAGCAGCTCTGCTCTGGAGCCAGGCTGAGAGAGCTGGGCTGGGGCAGCCTGGAGAAGAGAAGGCTCCTGAAGGGGAGACCTGAGAGCAGCTCCAGTGCCTAAAGGGGCTGCAGGAAACCAGGAGGGGGGCTTTGGGCAAGTGCCTGTAGGGACAGGCCAAGGGGAATGGCTTGAACCTGCCCGAGGGGAGACTGAGATGAGCTCTCAGGCAGAAGCTCTTCCCTGTGAGGGTGCTGAGGCGCTGGCACAGGGTGCCCAGAGAAGCTGTGGCTGCCCCATCCCTGGCAGTGTTCAAGGCCAGGTTGGACACAGGGGCTTGGAGCAAGCTGCTCCAGTGGAAGGTGTCCCTGCCCGTGGCAGGGGTTGGAGCTGGATGAGCTTTAAGGTCCCTTCCAACACAGACCAGTCTGGGGTTCCATATTTCTATGATCTGGGGCTACCCAAGCTCTCGGCGGGGCGGGGTGAGGGATGCCCAGCATCCTCCGGGGTTTGCAGCCGAGGAGGGCCGATCTCCGCTCAGCGCCCGGAGGGGCGGGGGGGGGTCCCGGCACCCGGCCGCGGGCTTTGAGCCCCCTCTTGCGGCAACTCGCTGGTATTTAGCACCGGCTTCTCCCCCGGCTCCGCGCGCGGCAGCAGCCACCTCCCCCCGCCCGGGGCCGGCATCCCCATCCCCATCCCCATCCCCATCCCCATCCCCATCCCCATCCCCATCCCCATCCCATCCCCATCCCATCCCCATCCCCATCCCCATCCCCATCCCCATCCCCATCCCATCCCCATCCCCATCCCCATCCCCATCCTCATCCCCATCCCCATCCCCATCCCCATCCCCATCCCCACCCCACCTTCCTGCCTCCCGCTCCCATGAACTGTCCCCCTGGCTAACGTGCTGTTTTCCTTTGCGTAACTCCAATAATCTCTCCTGGAAGCCAGTGTTGAAGGTGGATGAAAGGCACGCGAGCCAGCCCCGGCCTGGAGGCAGGTTTTCCCAGCAGATGCCTCCTCTCGATGAACTCCTGTTCCTTTCAAGGGCTTGGAAATACTTGAAATGATTTCTTTGTCACAGAGATACCACCTTTAGCTCAGGAAGTCTGTGAACTGCAAATCGCTCGAGGCTAAAAGGCTGTTCTGGGAAAATATCGCTCTACGCTTGCCCTGCTCTTGCACCCTTTCCTAAGCAACTGCTGATGGAAACAGGAGGGGGGGGGGAGATGCTGGGCTCGGTGGATGTTGCTCCTGCTCTGCTGTAGCTGTTCTCATGCCTCTTTGGGCAGGCCTGACAGCACTGGCAGATGTGCTGTTTAGGAACCACTTTGCAATGGGGTTTTGTTGCCAAAATTTGTCTCTTCACACAGGTTTTTTTTGGCTGTGACTCCAGTGCTTTGACTATGGCACAATTCACCCCTTCCTGGGGTCCAGTGTGACTGCAGAAATCTGCTCTGACCACAGCAAAGTGGGAATGCACCTATAGAAGTGAGAGCATCTTAATCTGGTTTTCTTCCTCAGGAAGCTACAGGCTGCCTCTCAAAGCAGATGGATGTGCACTGTAGTCTCAGTGGCTCACCTTCTTACATGTCCTATCCTAGCAACTCCTCACAAGGCCACCTTACACTTGCTGTTCATAAGAACCTGTTTTGCTGTCGCTTGTGGTAGGGAAGTTCAGCCAGGTTTTGCTGCACAGAAGCTTCCTCCAGCACAGCAGGGCCATACAATGGAGCTGTTAATCCTTAGCAGGGTCAGTGCTTGCTTGTGTGAATATCCTGGGTATGCATTCTGTAACGCACATGCTCAGCTGAGTCTGTGCATGCCCTGGAGGTGCTCTGGGAAAGAGTTTGGGAATGGTTTGCTCGTGAATGAGCAGTTCCCATGTCTTGCTCCTGAATGACCAGTTGTTGATGAGCACAACCTCAGCCTGGTTCCCCTGGACTTTCCTTCATAGCAGTGTAGTAATGATGGGAGGAATTGCATGATCCCAGGAAAAGCAGGCGGCAAGAGGTATCCCCAAGGAGAAACGGACTGTTCTTTCTAGCAGTGCTCACAGACAGCCTAAATGCTCAGACTGAAATTTTCCATAGCATACATCTGCTGCAGAACCTAAAGGCAAAATGAATATTGCATAGATGTTCACTGAGTGAACGGTACCCATTTTGTCTAATGATTGAAGCCATGGTCTGGATAAGGATATAGAATGACTTCATGTAAAGAATTAACTCCATGCAAATGTATAAAAGGATGTGTCCAGGTTACAGCCTTCACACTTGTGAGTACTCAATTTAGCCATCTCAAATGCGTCTTTATAATAGAGTATAATACTGTCCTGGGCTGGGATTTTCCTCTGTAATACTGCATGCCGTATGTGTTGCATGTTCCTTCTACAAGACATCAGAAAGCAGCAAGATCTGCGGCAAGGAAAGTAAAAGAGAGGCCCAGCAGGAGCCAGGAGCATGGTTTGAGAGATGAATCTACAGCTAGAATATCTGCAATCACTTATTAAGGAAAAAAAGCTAATTCTGCTTTCATATCCATTACAATGGGTTATGTGAGTTTAAATGAAAGCAAAGTCTGACCAAATTCTGCTACAAATCAGCTATATAAAACCACCAAGTTGAATGCTTAATTGGTATAAGTGGCGTATTTCTGCTATTAGTGTTGGACTAAAAACAACCTCAGTCTCAAATTATCGAACAAAAATGTGGTCGTTTTAGAAGGGTGAAAAAGGTCCAAAACGACAAAGGGAACTTCCCAAAATAATTTACTTTTACTTCCGTAAACATCTGACTGCAAAGAAGGAGAGAGGTTCTTCGTACTGCTGGGATGCAATTGCAGGAAGGAGGGCCCCTCTGTCCTTTGGCAGCCCTCTTGTGCATTTGGAAACAAACCTCAGTTACATCCAGAGCTCCCAGCTTTAAGATACCTCATCCAGCCTCCCAAATTGTTCATGTTATAGCAAACCCCTCATTCAGATTGGAAATACTTATAAGACATTGACCTGTAGTCCTGGTAACTCTCTAGTTCCCACCCAGGGTAGAGGAATCAGTAAATGCAAAGTAATCAGACACCCACCTGAGAATCACTTCAGATCAAGTATTCAGAGAATCACTTAAGCAGATAACACACCAGAAATTACTGTCTAAGCACTTAGGAGATGGTGAAAGGGGGTTTTAAGCAGCTCAGGTATTAGCACTTCAGAGGTGGGTTTGTGGTGTTGCAGCAGCTTGGATTCAGCAGTAGGATCCATGCTCCAGCATCAGGGAATGAGCAGCTATGGGTGAGGGCGATGGAAGAAAATCTTCTCCCATCTGGATGCAGTGTGAGATTCAGGTGGAGCAGACGCACACCTTGTTTGCTCTGCTTGGGTAGGGAAATGAGAGCAGAGAGGAGGCACATGCTTGTGATGGTGCTCATACTCTGTGATGGTGCTCAGTGATGCTGTTGCTGGTGCGCAGCATGGCTTGGGCTTTTTTGACCATCGCTATGAGCAGGCATCCGGGCTGTGATATGAGTTCCCTTCATGAGCAGAGGGGTGAAGGGACAGGGGGTGATCCTGTCCTCTGATGGGGTGCTCTGATTATTGGCACTAAGTGCTGCAAGCTTCAGTGTGTCCAGAGATGCTTTTCTGCCTTTGAGGTTTGATAGCAAAGGGGGATTAGCCGAGAGCTGTTAAGAGATACCACTTACAGCTGTGTGGGGAATGGAGGGACGAATTTATGGGTAAAATGAGGGGGAAAATGTGGTTTGGATGAAATAACTTTTTACATTAAACCAATATGCAAACAAAAGCAAAATAGGTGTCTGGTGGTCTTGGCCCCAGTGATCCCTTGGTGCCACCCGGTGTCTAGTGCCACTTGATGTTGCCCAACGGTGGTCATGGTGCATGGAGCCAGCACTGGCACCCTGCCCTGTATCACAGATACAAGGATTCAGGCCATGCAGAGCTTCCTTCTATGCCTCTGGGCAGGAGGACTGTGATTGTGGGTTGTGATGCTCCCTCCTTGTCTCTGGTTCTACGCAGCCATCCCTACTGCAAGTGTTCTGCAGCTGTGGGAGGCATGTTCAGCAAACAATAGAGATCCTTTTAGCTTGGCCCCAGATTTCAGTGTTCCTGCTAGAATCTGACCTTTTCAATCCAGCTTCTTGCTGGAGTTTTAAAGAACAGCTCCTATAACCCTGAAGGCTTTGCAGCCACTGCTGTTGTGGCACATTTGATCTAATAACAGATTGATTTCTCAGATATGGCTGTTTTCTAACAGTTGTACCTGTACAATGAACAAAACATACCACAATTCTAGAATACACAGAACTGTCAAGGGATTTAGGGTGGAAGGGCTCTCCGGAGGTCTCTGGTTCTAGCTGCAAAGATAGATCAGGCTTCTCATGGCCTTATCCAGCTGAATGCTAAAAATCTCCAAGTCCTGAGGTTTTACAGGCTGAGGGTTTCTGGGCCCCTCTTCTGGTCTGTAACCATCACCCTTGTGATGGTTTTTTCACCTTCTTGTATCTAATCGGCTTTTTCCTTGTCATTGCCTCTTGCCCATTTTCTGTGCCCCTTTGATAAAAAGTTTAATTCAATTTTCTCTATAATCCTCTTCAGATGGTTAAAGGCAGCAATTAGTTCACCCATTAAACTTATTTTCTCTGCACTAAACCTCCCCAGTTTCTTCATGGAATCTTCATTGGTCTTATGCTCTGGACACCTAAACATCTTAGCAGACCTCCACTGCTGGACACTTAAACACTGGTCATCTAAGTCATAAATAAGACCTCATAGCAGCCTTCCAGTATCTGAAGGGGGCCTGTAAGAATGCTAGGGAGGAACTCTTCATTAGGAACTGTAGTGACAGGACAAGGGGTAATGGGTTAAAACTTATCAGGGGAAGTTTAGATTGGATATAAGGAGGAAATTCTTTCCTGTTAGGGTGGTGAGGCACTGGAATGGGTTGCCCAGGGAGGTTGTGAGTGCTCCATCCCTGGCGGTGTTCAAGGCCAGGTTGGACAGAGCCTTGGGTGGGATGGTTTAGTGTGAGGTGTCCCTGCCCATGGCAGGGGTGTTGGAACTGGATGATCTTAGGTCCTTTCCAAGCTTAACTATTCTATGATTCTATGATATGCTCTGTACACCCACTAGACTCTTCAGGTTGTTGATATTACATCTATTTCAGTTGACTGACTTAAAACAAACAGGGCAATTGTAATTATTATTGTTGTTGTTGTTATTTTCTACATAGTGTTCTTAAAGACTAGCCCATAGTTCAACTGATACACTGCAGTACATGCATCATGAACAACTCCTAATTTGAGGAGCTAGGCAGTAAAAAGCAAGGACCACAGCTCCCCACCTTCTCCTGTGTGTGACATCCAGCAAGGCAACAGGCTTTGGGAGAGGAGCAGCTTTCTGTAACCCCATACCAGGAGCAGTGGGATTGGAGAAAGCAGTCCCCATGTGTGCCCCACTGAGGGATAACTGATGCCACAGAGGGGTCAGGCATTAAAATCTCCCAGTTCTCTAGCGCCAGCTGCCCTCCCTGAGCAATATGCTCTCATTAGACCCAGCTATTGTATACAGCAGAAGAGTCTGCTGATCTACAGCTTCTGCAGGGCAGTTGTTTCGGAAGTGGCCTTTATTGGTGGTGTGGTTTATGCCAGATTTACTGTAAGCATAATTACACCTTCCCCTGACCGGAGGTACTGAAACAAATCTATTGGCTTGTTGAGCTCCACAGCAGTGGTTTTGCTGGCAGAGAACATGAGTTTTGGTTTGTGCACATCCTGCCGATACAGTTACGGCAGCAGCGAGCCTCGCAGACTTTACTGAAGCAGATGTGCTGTGTTTCCAAGCTTTGCATGCGACTGGGACCTGCGACATGCTGAAATGAGATGATGAGCTTTGTGCCCTTGAGGTGTACTGTGCCTCTGGGCTATTTAAGATGTGGTAGATGAGCTAGAGCAGCTGATCTGAAGGTGTAATGTGAGGGGGGTCTGTTTTGAGGCAAACGTTTCACTTGCTAGGGGTAAATTTATTCAGTATTGTGACCAGATATTTCTTCTCTCTGGGTCTTGTGGGTACCAACAGCTTTCAGGAAGGGAAGAGGCTGACTGGGGCGCCTTTCCTTAAGGTTACCATGATCCAGGGAGAGCATACTCAGTTCTTCATGCTACTGGAATTCAGTGCCTGTCTATATGACGCCACAGGGAGAGGTCTTCTATAATCTGAAGACTGACAGATCCTGGAAGGCACAATGTGATCCCAACAGCTATAGTGAGCTGGTGCTATCATACCATTGGATAGCAATAAGAAGCTGAGCAACAGCCTCTTGAAGAGCACATAAGAAGGCAGCACAAGAATGGCTTCCACTGCAGATCTCCTTTCATCATCAGTGAGCCTGAAAGAATGGGGAAAAGGCAGCAGTGTCCGCAAAGCAGCCTACAGAGGCTGACTGTGCTGAGGGCTGCTGCAGCTCCATTATGTGGGGAGCACTTGTTTTCCAGCCAGACTTCTGGACTTGGATATACCTTTTGAATAAAATATGTCTACTGTTCTCCATCCCCTTCTTGCTCGCAGCATGAGGAAGGCAGTGGTGGAGCAAAGGTGATGTAGTATTCAGGAGGCTGTGCTTCTTGTCAAGACCAGCACTGCCAGCACACATTACTGCATGGGGACATGTGGTCACCTCCAGTCCTGCCTCTTCTGGGTGTGCAGGACCTTCAGGATTCATCTGAAAGCCTGGTGCAGCATCTATACAGACGTTTCTCTCAAATGTTCAGCCTCTCCTTTCTGATATGTTTCTCATGTCTTTCATTTTAGATAAAAGATAAATCCATCACTTTCCATTCCAAGTGTTGCACTAGCTGCTGCTCTCCCCTATAGCCCCATCTGTAACCAGCTGGCTTTGGCTGCCTGGCAGGATTCAACAGTAACCCTCCTTGAACTTACATTCGTCCTGCACTTGAGCTGCTCCTCCCACATACCTCAAACTCCCAAGTGACTGTGGAGAAGGTTAGTGCCATTTAGATGGCATTTTGCATGCAGCCTCAGTGGCAGGCAGTGAGCGTTGCTGGTGGTGGGCAGCCTGGGTGCCAGGCAGTCTCGGGAAGAGCCCGCAGTCCCTGGGTGGAATGTGGTCTTCATGAATCTGCCAGGTTCATTACCCATGGGGCCTGTGGCCCAGATGACTCATTCACAAGTGCTACAAGGTTCTTCATTTTTTTGTTGAGAAGAGTGGAAGAAAACAATTTATTCCACAATTAGTTTTTATAAGAAATTCCTTGGGAAACAAATGGGCAATTTTGCACGCGCTTCTTTCTCACCCAAACCATTTTGCAGAAGGCACTTTCATAATGGAGTCTTACATCAGCCCAGGCAGGATCACATCACCGAGGAGCTGTGGCTTGAACCAATTAAAACTGTGAAGCCACATTTGGAGGGGTCTAGAGCTTAAAGGAGTGTTCCCCACTAAGGTGGCAAAATGTTGTTTACTGAAGCACTAAAAAGCACTTAAAAGCTATTCCCGTGACTGCTAAAAACATTTGAAGGGCCAGCGTTGCAAAGGGTAAGCTAATTAATGGCGTATTAGCTGAAATGGGTGGGACAGGGATTGAAAAGTTCATGTGTGCCTGCTCAGAGCTAAAGGAAATGAGCAGAACTGAAAGAAACCTCAAGTGTCAACTCACTGATGTCCCAAGGCACACCCGTATGTGAAAATATCTTCCCCCCCTTGAAGCCACAATGACTGGTGAGTGGTAGGATAATGGAGTTAAAACTATTGCAAGAGTACTTCACACAAAAGGGGAACAGAAATTACAGAGTGTCATTAGGAAAATTGGGATGAAAATAAGTGATGGAAAATTTAGCCTGATGCTTAAGAAACTCTGAGCCGCAGACGTTAATCCATGGCCTGTCTGACTTCCAGTGATGGGAAGCAGAAAGAGGTGTCTGATTGTCGGCATCCTACAGACTCCTGCCCTTCGGTTTACAAAGTGCTGTGGATGGCTTGAGGGCAGAAAATACTGTAAGCAGTGCACTCTGGGGATTAATGCTCCTCAATGACCCCAAAGCTGCTCCAAACACAGGTTTAACCTCAATGCTATGAGTAATATTTGGCCAATACTCCAGCCTGCAAAGGATGACTGCTTGTCTGTGTTCTGTTTAACTGAACACGTATATGGCATTGGAAATGAGATCGATAGATGTTTTTTTTCATTAGTATTTCACATGCTGGGAATCAGGAGGGTCTATGCTACTCGTAGAACCCATCTCAGATGTGTGCTGGTAGATATTTACAGCTAAAAGCTTGTTCCTGTATATGAGGTTTTAGATTCCTCTCTTTTAAACTGCTTATATACATATGGGGCCACATTAATAATAATAAAGAATAAACCTATTTTTAAAATGTAAGGTAGATTTGTCATGTTGAATCCGAGGGGGTTTTTGCCAGCTTGAATGGTGTAAAATTGCTCTGTTGGCATGAGTCATGATGCTTAGCTTTTCTGCAGTATATAATCTCACATGCTCTAATGTTAATTAAATTCCAAAGAAGCAGTTTTCTGATCTCTCTACAGGGAGCTTGTTTGCCTTAAAATGAAACTACTGGGCTGAGATAGTCTCCACTATACTAGCATTACGTTCACTACATTAACTCAGTAAAGACTTTGGCATAAGACATGTAGCTGAACCTCAGTAATCCCCTTTGCTTATCTGGAAACCCGGGGCTCCAGCTCGGTGTCTCATTTGCAGCAGGGTCTCATTGCGATATTAACCTTTCCATTTGTTATAACACCCTGAAGCGTTATCACATCATTCAAATGAGCCACACAAGCAAATGAGCAGCGTACACAGTGCTGGGAGGTGACGGTGGCCAGGCTTTGTTTGCAAAGCCTTCCCCATGCTGAATGAGAACTGTTGCACTGCATCTGTCAGCGCTTGATTTTACTTCTCCGTGGCCCTTTTGAAAGGGCTGGAGGAGTGTTGTCCATCCAGAAGCAGCTTCCCCTCCCAGTCCCAAATGTATTCTGACTTAGCACATGGTTCAGATAGCAGAATGAGCAGAAGCTTTTGCCGCAGAGCTGCAGAGCTTTGCGCCAGCCAAGCCCTCCACACTTGCTTGCATCCCTGGCTCCTGGTTGCAAATGCACATGAAGCTTTGGGAGAGAAAAGGCATTGAGATTACAAGTTCCCTAAGGAGGAAGGGGTGATATTTCCCCCATTTGGGGTGCATGCCTGCTCCTTCTAGACTACTGCTGACTGCTCAGGTTTGGGGAAGAAGCGGAAGAAGAAGGGCAAGTGAAGTCTTTCTACCCAGAGAATGATTTGGGGTAGCGGAGAAGGGTGGAGAAATAGCTGGTTAGCTCATGAGTGAATGAAGGCTGGTCCTGCTCTTTGGTGAAAAATTTGCCCATCAAATGTGTTTTCTGGCTGTGTGACTTCATCCATGCTAAAAAAAGAGGATAAACAGAGACCAATACCTAAGCCTTGGTTGATCCTGGGGCATACGAAGAGTGTTTGCCTTTCGTAAGCAAAATGATGGGACCACTTGCTTGGCTTTGGTGTGAACAAAGAATGAAATAGGAAACGCTCCTATTCAGGGTGAGAGGCTTGGACATCTTTGAATCCACTCTGCATTATATGCAGTGTCAGGATGCTAGTCCTGAGTGCTCTCAAATATTCCCAGAGGTTACAAGCTCAAGCACTTGACTCAAGCGAAAGCTGAGACTTTTAAAGATGGATACAAAGGAAGCTAAACCTTCTCCTGGGGTGTGCAATGGGCCCTACACAGCCAATTAGTGCATTTCTCTCTCCATCCCAGCAGTGTGAGGTGTAAGTGGATGGTGGGAAGAACAGGAGGTATCAGGGGAACTCATAATCCAGAGAAATATGGTTGGGGTAAGAAGGAGAAAAATAATTGCAAGGTGCCTTAAAAGCACATGTCACTCATCTAGTGGGACAGATATGCTCTGCACAGATGTCGTATGTCTGTGTTAGGGTTGGGCTTGGGCCAGAACTGCTCCTGGGCCCCACTGTGGGCTGAAATCCCACTGGGACAGGTTTCAAGTGCTTGAGGGATGGGAGGGATGGGGTGAGCACAGTAGGTGAGAGGTGGAAAAAGTCCTCTGAAAGTGTTCGCAGACACTACTACTGAAACCTCACTGACAACCACCATGCCTTTGTCACCATGTGGGGTGTTTTTATGTCTGGGGATCAAATTTGATGTTTGCACAGCCTTGAAACTACAACTACTGCTGCTATGTGTTTCCTGTTGTTTCGGGTTGGGTTTTTTTCTTGGGGTTGATATCCCATTTATACAGAAACACTCAATTTCTTGGGGAGCTTAGGTATATTGGTGCAGTCTAGAAATACTTTCTGGGGTCATGTGCTAGAGCAATAGATTAAATCCTTCATGATCCCTGTTAACATTAAATCTTGAACGGAACATTTTTAATTCTCATTGTCATGAAGAACTACCAGGCTGAGGTCTTAGACCTTTATCAAATGATAATCCCATCAGAATCAATGTCAGATGCAACAAAAGCAAAGTATTTAGTCTGTTGCCATTTTTTTAATAAGGCACTTGTCATCCTTCAACTCACTTTGGTTGAAGCAGGTATTTGTCAGTGCAGTATGTTGAATCCAATGTGTTTCATAGAAGACGGGCAAACACAGCAGGTCTTTGACAACATGGTAGATGACTTGATGCAGGAAGAGTTTTACTGATTCTTGAAAAATATCTGACTGCCCAGTGAACGTCTTGGTTTAACCTTTGTAACCCAGGAACATCAGATAATATAGGGATTCTAACACAGAATTGCAGACTGGTTTGGGGTGGAAAAGACCTTAAGGTCATCTAGTTCCAAACCCCCGCTGTGAGTAGGAATGCCTTACATCAGAACACGTCAGCCAAGGCTCTGTCCAACCCTTGTAGCTGTGGTCACAAACCTTCCTTTCAAGCAGCGCCTCCAGAGCACTCACATTTGCCCCAGTCAAAGAAATGGAAGTTAGGAAAAGTGCAGGCTTACTGTCCATTAACATGAATAGAAAATGCATATTGCAAAAATCTCGCTCAGCACAAGTACCAGTAACTCAATTTGGAATAACTTGTGGTTAGTGGGATTTGCTTTTAAGCAACTGAAGTCAAATATGTAATACAGCAATAGTGGGAAATGGTTTAGATTAAGCAAATAATGTGAAAATCATTTCTGGATATAGGGTTATCAAATTTTCTCACTGTCACAAGCTCAGAGCCTGACGTTGCAAATGGCTGAGAAGCCCCTGGGAGCTGCTAAATACTTTACAGTCCAGCCATGCATAGGAGGAGGCTGAGAAGATTTTAAAGCACTTTGGAAGAAAGAGGTTTGTACTTGAGATGTAAAAGAAAAAAACCACCACAGGACGAATTGTGTCAGAATTACCCTACTGGGCAATGAGAGCCTTTTCCAGAACATAAATGTGAGTTTTATGCCTCAGACCTAGGGCCCATTTGGCCCAGTACCCTGTTTCACTTTTCCAGCTGCAAACTATCTTCAGTTCAGGGAGTTATTGAGCTCCTTGTGGTTTGTAGTCACTATTAATGATTGTTCTTCTAAACATCTCTGCATCTTCTTCCTTAATGTACGTAAACCCAACATCCTTTGGCAAAGAATTGTCCAGCTATGTGAGCAAACATCCCATTTTATTTGTTTTAAAGCAGGTTTCTACTTGCTTCATTTGATGGTCTTCAATTCTGGTCCCAGAAGAGTCTACAAACCTGCTCCCTCCAGGCCACCCATGTGTTTAAAGGCTGCTGTGATATATTCCATCACTTATTGCTTTATTTCCCCTGGCCAAAGGCACTACTCAGTCATTCCTTGTCTGAAAGCTGTCTATACTTTCAGTCATCCTTGTTGCTCTTTGAAACTTCCCCAGTTTTAATATGTGCTATCTGAGGGCAGGATACCAGAGGGTACAACCTCCAGGTATGTGGACACTTTGAAGATTCAGCAGGACAGGGAGCTGGGACATCCAGTCTAGGTTGTGCTTTGCTTAGAAAGGCTGGACCAGATGATCCTTGAGGTCCCTTCCAACCTGGGATTCCATGATTCTGTGAAAACTCTCCAAGAGAAGCGAGTGTCTGTGCTTCTAGCATGGAGCACTCCACTGCCTACAGCCACTTTGCTCTTCCAGCTGCCCCTTTGACTTCTCTGTGTCCCCTGATCCTCTGTTAAGGACACCAAACCTAAGTACAACCTTTTAGGAAGTTCTATTGCTTTTGATTAATTATGAGCATTGGCAATTTTTCAGGTCAATAGGAAAAAATAAAAAAGAGCTTGGCTGCAATAAGAGGATTTATAAATCTGTTGTCAAAAAGCAAGACTGAGTCAATGAGGCAGATAACCAGAACAGTACAAGCACACAGGTTTAGTTTTGTCTTAGCCCTGATGAAAGCCTCTTTTCTATAGTGGAGGTTTCCATACTGATGAGCATATTATATCTTGTGATCCAATTTGCTGAGAGTTTGACCTAGAAGAAATCACTGTAAGCATGTAGGATTTCTTTGCAGTGTGGACATGTTGCTTGTATACAGCTCAGTAGGTCTTGGCTGCACAAGGCTGCTTCAATTTTTAATGAAAGACTCCTAGAGATGAAATATTTAACACCTCTTTCTGTAAAGTCCAACTCCCCTTACTACTACTACTATCATTGTAAAGGGCAGTGATACTGCCTATTGCTCTAAGTGTTTCAGAGTGACGGATGAAAAGAACTGAACTGAGTACTGCAGTTCTTTCTCACTAAGGAGAGTTTCAATTAATAGGAAGATTTTAATCAAGTGAGAACTGGGAAAGACCTTATTGATCCTTTTTTTTTTCTGGAGGAAAATCCTTCAAAACCCAAGAAAACCCTCCTACAAAGATGATGTGGTATAGAGAGGGATTCTTTAAGCCATCTGAAAGAGAAATGAATTATTCTACAGTTAGCCCAGACGATGATAGCTAAATTTAAGCTACAACCACTAGTGCCAACCCCTTCTTTTGATTAATTTTAAGCTTCTCTGTTTGTTTCTGGGAGAAATCTTTAAAGAAATCTTTCCCTTACAGTGCACATTTTCCCTCCTGGCAGTTGGGAATGTTTCTACTGTATCAATGGGGAACAGAACAAGAAGCTTTAACCATGAGTTGGCTCCAGTGGAAACCCACAGAAGCTGGTAATCTGTGTGCATTGTAACACTGGCTGATCAATAGTAATTCAGGGATAGAGTGGAGTGAGAAATATTTCAAGGCTTGATTAGTTGTGCTCCTTTTCCATTGGGACTGTAGTGTAATCTTCACTTATAAAGACATGTGATCTGAAAGCCCGAGGCAGAGCAATCCTTGTTTCCACAGGAGAAGCTTTTCAAGGATGCAAAAGCTTTCACATCCTTATCCTTGCTTCTAAAAGCTGTGACTTCTCCACAGAATTAAAAGAGAGGAAAAAGCAAAAGCGATGGCATCAACATCTCAGCCTCTACGAGGTAAAAGGGCATGTAAAAAAATCTTCTGGGCAGTGTTTCCTCATGCCTGCTTCATTCTGTCTCTTGTGATCTATGCTTTCCTTGGGGCTGTCATGTTTTCCCACATTGAAGGTAACCGGAAGGTCAATTTAAGTGAAGAATATAGAAAATTCCTGCAGAATTTGTGGTACATCTCCAGAAATTTGTCAGGTATGTACTGGGTTTTCAAAATGACTTGGCTGTACAGGGAGATACTCAATCTCTTGCCTTTTCAATGGGATTGTTGGCTTTTGAAGGCATTCTTCAAAATACTATCAGCTGAACCTGCAAATAAGATTTTCCCTCTGCCTAGCTAATGACTGCTGCTGTTTGCTTGTCTTCTTTGGCTGTGATTTTTGTCTGCAAGCTTCCCCGGTCCCTGTGTTCCTTCCTGAAACCACTTTTCCTGGGGTGCCTGTGTTCTCCCTTTTGCTCAAGTTCCTGAAAGAGCAGCTGAGATTCCCAAAGCATTCCCTCTGATTGTTGGGACTGAATCCTCTGTCTCAGAAAGTCTCTTCCAGCTCCGTCTTCACAGCTCTGGGCTTCCCTACCAGCCCTATGGTGATGGGACGGAGAGGGTAGATGAGATGAGAAGGGGTACAGATCCTCCTGTATCTGTGTTGGGACTCATACACAGGCTCGGACTTTCACACAGGTAGCTGTGTCTTTAAGTCAGAAGAATACAAATCCTTTGGGGAGACCAAAATGAAACAGGACATTCGGAGCTGAATATTCAATCTTCTTGCCCTGCTTCTTTATGCTTATTTTTGTGTTGTATTTTTACTTTTTTTGGAGCATAATTTATTTTATTTGCTTATTTTTTCTTGTTGCTTTATTCACTGAAGCCACCTGATTTTTTCTGGAGGGAAAAGGGAGGGTGAGGTCAATATTTTTGTCTTCTAAAAGAGTACAGGCAAGTCTCAGATGGAAAAAACTTTACTGGAATAACAGGCTGGCTGCTTCCTCAGTGGTGGTGTGCAGACACTCATCGTCCCTCCTGTTGTTACTGTAACAGATAACATGACAGAAAATGAGGAGATATTTAAGGAAGAAATCCATACATTGCTCAACACGGCCGAACAAGACTGGTTTGTGAACCCAAAAGACAAATGGACTTTCTTTGGGTCTCTCTTTTTCTGCTGCACAGTATTCACAACTGTGGGTAAGTTCAGAGTTAAAGCAACCCCCAGCAGAATCAACTGATATTGCTGCTTTGTCTAATGTATTTCTTCCAGGGAATTAGAACAAACAACCAAACCTAAAGCCCAAATCCCCTTCAATGTTCTTCCTGAGTAGTGATGATGAGTCTGCAAGGGGCTCTGCAAACAGCGACTACAGAGATGTAGCTGAGTCACAGAAGCAAGTTGGAATTTAGTAAGTAGTGATGATACACACTAATTAGCTGCATCACTACATGCATACTATAATATGTACTTATATATGACAGGTACCCAAAACTAGTATATTAAAGTAAAAAGAAAGCTCATTTTTTCTGTCAAACCTTATCCTTCCCATTGTTGTGCGTTATGGTGGGTAACGTTCTCCTCACTGGAAGAAGTAATTCATTATGCATATATTGTCTTTCAGTTTCTTCCCTATTATTTATGTCTAACCCAACTTTGTAAATCTATGGCTCTATAATTAACCATGCTATAGTTGTTCACACTTCTCTGTGTTAACAGCATGTGGCAACGTTTAGGTCACACCTCTGAAATCTTTCATTCTGACTTCATACTTCAAAAGAGGACCTAGATCAAGTATTTGTTGCTAATAGGTGGCTATTTCCTTTGCAGTGGGTTTGTTATATGCAGTATTAGGAACTGATAAATCACTTCAGGTTGGAGTCAATTTAGCTACCTTTCATTATCCGGGAGGACCGAGGCATCTAGTCTCAAGATCAGTGGTTTGAGCTGCCTCTTCCCACTGCCCTAGGAGCTTGCTTACTGGCTCAGCTAGCCAAGATTTCTGGATAGCTGAATTTAAGCTCAAGATAAGTTTTAACCCTTGTAATTGCACTTCACTTTTTTAATGCGTAGAAATTGAGAAAAGGCAAAAATAAAATCACTCTGTACAATAACTACAATAATTAATCTTCCACAATTGCATCAGCAGTAAGGATTAGCAGTCCCGGCTAGCAAATGCGGAAGAGAATGACAGAGGTTAAATAGTTTTTCAGTGCCTTACAGCAAAGGAGGGACCAAGTTTGGATTCAGACCAAAGGCTATGGCAGCCTTTAGTGAAAACAAACATGAGTGGATGAAGAAAATGAAGGAGAGCATGCCTCAGCATATGAGCTAATAAACTTAGAGGCTAAGCAACTGGCCTGGAAAATCATCTAGAAAAGAACGATGTTTTTGAAGGGAGAGAAGAAATTATTTATGTCATTTTGGAGGATGAGAAGAAAAATGGTTTTTAAAATTAAATACAATTGATATAATGCTGATGTTTTCTCCCACTGTAATGGAAAAGCACTAACTTACAATTGAAATTTCATATCCAATATGTTAGAGGAAGGAGATATAAATACCCAAATTGAATTTAGGGAATGGGCATATCTTCTGCTACCATTTTAAGCATCATAAAGGCCATGAGTCTGCTAACACTTCCCTGTTTGTTGTAAGTGGTATTTGTAAGCTTTAGTGTTTGAGAATAAACATGCATTTCCTCATGTGGGAAACACGTGCTTCCTCACTTGATGTTTTGTTTTTCTTAGTGTTTAAGAGACCCTGGAAACTATGAAGTGCATACAAACAGTGTTAATACAACATATGCCATTAGAGCTAGATCTGACGAATAATGCTGCTATTAGCTTACAATTCATCACAAGAAGCTCTGGTGGAGAAATAAAGTGTGAAGTATACGTCTTATTGTCCCAGTTGGATCTATACTGCTGTCCCAGTTTCAGAATTCAATCATCTAGATCTGAATCTTCTCAAAGCTCAGGGAGTTTCATTCCTAGGTACCATCCAGTCATACTGTGAGGCCCTGGAGGCTGGCCAGGAAATGATCCCCCAGCTCCTCACGCACGGTCCATTAGCTTTCCCCAGCATCAGCCCTCAGCTTGACCTCCCTGCAGAGGGACCCATGGGATCAAGACCTCTCTTAATGTCTTGCCTTTTGGATCCTTCTTGACCCAGCTTCCCAGGTCAGGAAATCTGCCCAATAACAGTCTCCAGCAGGACAGAGGCTGCACACCAGCCTTGGGCTGGACCAAACCTTTTGTTTCCCCTCCCTAAATGGTCTCTTGTTGTCAGGAGGTTAAGTCAAGTCAAACAGCAGATAATGTAGGAAGAGTTAATTCAACAAAACTGGCAAACTCCAAACCTCCAAGTGTTTGAAGAAGAAGGATGCCTGGATTAGTGGCTTCTGAGACTCAGATATTTTAATAGCTTCAAAGCAAAGCAAAAGAAAAGTGTTCTCTGCGCTAAGAATTGATTTTTAAAATGAACAGCAATAAAAAGCTCAGAGGATGTGATACCTAATAAATCACAGTGTTATGTCTCCCTTCTCTTCTTCTTTTTGTTCAAGGTTATGGAAATACCTATCCTGTGACACGGACTGGCAAGTATCTCTGTATGTTGTATGCTTTGTTTGGCATCCCTCTGATGTTCTTGGTCCTGACAGACATGGGAGACATCCTTGCGACTGTCTTATCCAAGTGTTACAATGAATTCCGAAAGCTCCAGTCAAAGCTTCTAGCCTCTAAACTCTGTTCTGGATGCACATGTAACAAAGGGGAGGAACTGAAATCCAGAGCACAGTCCAACATAGTCATCAATGAGCCCTTGGGTATTATGGAAGTGCTGAAAAGTCAACCAGGTGTTAAAAGGAAGCCAGTCAAATGCCGCAATGTTGAGATTTTTGAAATGTTAATTGCCAGAGAGAATGAACACACAGGCCCAGCGAGAAATAAGAGCATTGAGAGGTGGAGTTCGTGTCCTGAACTAGCCAGGGGAAAGACAATGTCCAGAGTCATGGAGAATTTTGACAAAATTGGGAAGCAGTTAGAAAAGTTAGATGTGCCCATCATACTAATGGTGTTAGTTATCTTCGTGTACATCTCTTGTGCGGCTGCTATTCTTCCAAACTGGGAAACAAGGCTGGATTTTCAGGAAGCCTTTTATTTCTGCTTTATCACCCTGACAACTATTGGATTCGGAGATACACAACTGGAACATCCCAAGTTTTTCTTGTTTTTTTCCCTCTATATTATTATTGGCATGGAAATAGTCTTCATTGCTTTTAAGCTGGGCCAAGACCGGTTAATTGGTTTGTATAAAAAGATGATCTCATTTTGCGGGGAGAAAAAGATGCCATCAAAGAAGGTATATCCAAAATAAGTCATTTCTCCTTCACTTGTGCGCATTGGCCACTGCAATGTGATGAAACTTGCTTTGCATTTCTGCCTTGGGGTGGCAGGAGGTATATCTTATTCTGATTTCTTCTGAGAATCTAATGTAAAATGGCTGAATATCTCAGTACACACTTGGAGAAGGCATCTCCAGGAAGTACCTTCCAGCAGGGTCCCATCTCCTGAATAACGCTGATTCATGATGAAAAAGCAGAAGGCTCTCCCTGCCAGTGCTCCCTAGCACCTTTAGCAAAGCCTTTCTGCCCTCTCTCCCACCACAAGCCAGTATAGGATTTCTTTTTCAGCACTTGTCCAAGCAGGTCCTAGATCACAATCTCACCCTGTCACCTTGTCTGCAGCTAGGGACACCTTTGTTGTGGCTGTCGGTACTGAACTGTGTCAGAATACCACTGCAATATGATTTATCATCAGAGAGAGCTGGGGAGAAGGACTGTGAACCCAGCTGCTCTTCTGTCATGACTGCATGTATGGCAAGCATTGCTCCTTTACGTAGACCAGAGGAATTTTAAAATTAAAAGGACACCAAATTTCCACCTCTTTCTCTATCTCCTGTCCAGATATAGGTCAGAAAACTGTTCATCTCTTCATGGCTGAAACCACTTCTTTTCCATCATGGTTTATCATATCTGTGCTCATCCCAGTCAATATGTCTTGTGGTATCCAGCTATAGAAGTGCTTGTGACAAGTTCTGCCCTTGTGATGGTCAGGGGAAAGCATGGAACAAACTTCAAGGTGACTACAGCTGTGGAATGAACCTCCAAGTCTTTGCTGATGGTCTGGGAACACCGACCCTAGAAGTCCTCACTCCTCATCCAGGTTTTACTCTGCACACACTGCTTGACTTCTGGGAGTTTCTTGACCCATAGACAGAAAAGCCTACCTATTTCAATGTGATGTGGTGAAGATCCTGCAGTTACATATCTGCGGAGCACATTAATATGTGAATAATGCTGTATCTTCAAGATTTTGCTTATATTATTCATGATCTGTATCAAGCTGTCAATGATAGATTTTTTTCTCCCTGGCAAAACAAAAACCACCAAAAACTCTATGAAAGAAATCACTGACTTTAATTAACCTATTAACCTGTAAATTGTATACATGCTGACTGATTGTGAATGACAACTCTAGGTGTTAAAGCATGCTTGATTATGACGGAATGTACATTATTCTCCATAGCAAATATGCCATTTGAAGCTGAGATCTTTAGAGTATTTACATGGCATCTTACCCCTGTTATACTCCATGTACACGGTAATGCGTATTCAGTCTTTATCAATAATTAGTTATGATTAAGCACTGATGATATGCAAAATATATAATGAATGATATTATACAGAAAAGTTCTTTATAAGAATACCAATAAAGAATACAGCAGCTGGAAGGAACTTCTGTTAACTTCCTCATGTTCGCCATGACTTCGGCTTCACATACAAAGTCCCTCTGTTCAGCCTGCTCTCATATTACTTTATTTTATGTCTTTGGATTAAAATCAGTGTAGGAATTTGGACCCATGCCAGTGTTTTCAGAAATCAGTGAAGAGACTGGCATGATTTAATGGGCTTTGGATGAGAGAACTGCACTTCCTGCTCCTCAGGGTTTTTTCTTGTGATACACCTAACACAGCCAGCATTAGTTAGAATTGGCCTTTATAACATGACTAGTTTCTCTCGTATCAATGAGATATCATTTATGGAGAGGGATTACCTCTGAATTCATCCCCTATAGATTTTTCACTGACGTGATACCTTGATACCTTCACATTTACTTTACAGACTTAGGGGATTTTGGGTGGAATTGCAATAAGAATTATACACCAAATTGTTTTAGTTATGGCCAAGGGATGGTGGTAAACAGCTTTCCTTCCTATAGAACATACCAGTTATGGGGGATTAAAATGTATTCTGCAGAAGAAGAGAGAACAAATCATATCACCATGACCCTCTATAAAATGACAATGCACCTGCCTCTTGAATATAATGTACAGCTCTGATCCTTCACTTCCCAAAGGATATGCACAATTGCAAAAAGTTTATAGGACAGGTAAAGGGTGACCAAAGACAGGGAATGGCTTCCGTATGAGAGACATGGAGTAGCTCTCCAGTCTGGAAAGAGGTGAGAAGGAGAGATGTGTAACATCACGGGGGCACAGAAGATGGAATGACGGAATGATTGCTAAACATCCTTCATTATGAGAGCTAAGGCTTTCATGCGGCAAGATAGAGAAAAGAAACAGAAAGAAGAGAAAATGGTACTTCACACAACATGTAATTAAGCTGTAGATACTCCTTGGCATTGGAGAATGTGGCAATTAAAAGTTCACATTAGATCAATGGCAAATGGAGCAAAATCATGGAAGAAAAACTTGAAAAACAGTTAAACACAACCAAAACACTTCTGGCTCAATAATCATTGAGTCCCAAACTGGCAGATGAGGAAGAAGCAACTCTACAGACTTCTCTGTCCTTGTGTTCTTTCTTTGCAACCTGTTGTCTCTCAGAGACAGAATGCTGGTCTACACAGTATTCTTCTGACCTGATTTCAGGGCCTGTAATGCATTGAAACAGATTGTTATATAGCTAACAAAATACTCAGTAAACCTAATTTCTGCAGAGATATCCAGTTTCACATTGCATGCAAGGCAGACAAACCAGCACATTCTGATTCTGCAAAACAGATCACGAAAGAATGTGATTTGGGCAACACAACACAACCAGCCTGCAGCAAATAGAACACGGTCATTTGTCTTGTGTTGTGAACCTGAAGGAAGGTGGAGAGCTGGACACACACCAGTGTCAGGGATAAAAAGGTATTTATGTCCTCTACTCAGGTGCACTGAAACATTGACCCCACATAGACAGGAATACCCGGCCCTGATTTTCTTACTGTCAAAGTTGGAAGTCCGTTTGCCAGATGACAGCACAGAATGCAGCAGCCTTGCACTGACAGCGACAGCAGTGGTGTGGCCTGTATAATAGGTCTGAATGCAGCTCAGTAGATACAGCAACAGACTTAATGAACATGAAACAAAGTAGTGAGTAGTGAGGCTCATTTAGTGAGGCTCAGGCATAAATATTTATGAGTTGACTGCTCTTATCATGATCTAAATCCTAGAAGAATTTGCGGTATCTGCCCTCAGAAGTTTTATTCAACAAAATTGACATGGAAATCAGCTTTGTTTGCATCAAAGCCATATAAAATACTGCTTTTCATAACTTTTTTTCCATCATGTGCTGCACAAGATGGTGGCTTAGCCATGAAGGGTGTCCTGAAAGAGCTTTTCTATCAGGAAAGACGTGACTGATGGGGAAAGAGTTGCTTGATGTGTAACCCACAAAGGATATGAGTTATTACAGACCCAGCTGGAGAGCTTTACAGATCAAATGCACTTGGGGCTGAAGGATGCTGGATCAATCACCCCTGATTGGGCCAAGATGGCAGCTGTCACGAGCGCTTAAGAGCAAGAGGAGGGCATTCCTGGTGTGGGAATGACAGAAGGAGGTATGGAGGAATGAGCAGAAGGAGTGGAAAATAATCTTTGGGCAGAAAGGTTAGAGGGGGAAAATGACAGCAACAGCAGAGGAAGGAGCTTCTTTCTGTATAGACAAAAGTATGGTGAAGAGATGCTTGAGAGACTAAAAATATGGTGAGGGCTGGTGCCTGTGGCCTGGGGAAGGCTTGTGTAGCCTTGTGTTGGAGAGCTCTTCTTAGATCAGCATGGTGGTCATGGATGTTGGGCTTCAGCACAGGTCTCACCATCAGCAGCCACAGGGAGAGCAGGAGAATCTGCAAGGAAGCCTCCTGAGAGATAAAACAGTGGCAGAAAGAACATACGGACCCTGGACTGAAAAGCCATTTATGAAACAACCTGAAATATCCTTCTTATTCTCTGCTTTGTTATTTAATGTGCAACAACCCATTCAGCAGCATCTTTTACATAAGCAGTACGTCTGAGGGCTCAGGAAATTCCTAATGGGATGTAGGACTTGTCATCTGTATGCCAGTAGTTCAGATGCAGTCCAGATTTTAGTGGGCTCAACGTTAATAACATCTGATAGCACTTTGATGGCCTTTATGCTTTTTCAACTTGTTCCAGGTGCAGATGCACCCACATCACAAAAAGGCTCTCACATAATGAATGCTAATAGCACGCATGGTGGCAGGCTCAGCAGAGGCAAAGGGTGACTCCAGCTGAGAGGAGTCCCTGCAGTCCCTTTTGCTTCCAGGTTCCTGGCATACCTTGTGATCCTCATTTCCAGACCACAGGGTGCGTCAAATGTAGCATGTGTGGCTGTTGCATGCAATATGAGAGGTTTGTGATCCCAGAATTATGGCTCTTGTTATTTTCCTTGGATTTCACAAATGGAACATTTTTTAATGTATTAGTCTTATTTATAATTATAAATGTATTATTATTATTATCCAAAAGCTGTACTCAGCTGTTCTGCCAGGACATGCTCTATTCTAATAGCAATTTGAAGCATTTAGTTAGGCTACCTTTACCTTTCTTCCTTACCTTATGGACCACATACATGGTAGAAAACACATTTCTCAAGCCATTCAAAATGATAGCCTACCTTACACAGAGCAAGGGGGATCAAGTTGCTCAGGATAAATTTCAACTGTCTTTGTCAAAGTACATAGGCACAGACGGTGACAGAAATACTAGGAATTTGCTCCATCACTCACAGCAAATAATAGCTGCGTGAATACATCACACGTATATAAGATCTCATATTCGAGGCCAATATTTTTAGGATGAAGGCCTGAGGTCTAAGCGCAAACCGTCATGGACAAGGAAGTCCATAAATGCATTACTTGTGCGTGCCAATAGCTAGTTGTCTGCACGTGGTACTCATTAGGGAGTTATAGGAAGTGCTTGAACAAATGTTGGCTTGTATGCTCATGGGTTTGCATGTGAATATGAGCCTTTTCTCCTTCCTTTTTCTTTGAATTAAAAATTTGGTTTCTTGGTAGATAAAATCTAGTTTGTTTTGAGGTTATTTCAGACTTTTTCAAGCTTATGAAGTTCTCAGTGTTTGGGCACAGCCAGAATCCTCCTGACACTGAACTTGTACATAAAAACGTATTTCTGTGCATTTTCAGGATTTACTGAAGTCTAAAGGAAATGGAAAAATATAGGCAAGACGGGAAAGGAAAGCAAAGCAGGAAAAGAGTGACAGTGGAAAATGACTTGCTGTGTTAAGCATCTACTGATGAGAAATCAGGGTAATGATGCTGTCTAACAGCATTGACGCATTACATTATCTGCTTCCACAAAGTCCTGTGTGAACAGGAAAGCTGAGAGAGAAGACACCACAAAATCAGCATATAAAATTGCCAATGTACTTGATGCACTGCTGAAAGATGGTTATTGGATCTGCCGTGCAATGCTGACTGTCATCATGCTCTCTGATCAGTGCCCCAGAGGGGAAAGCCACCCACTTGCTGTCTTTTGTCACATATGACAGAAAGATTTGAGAAGCAGTCACAAGAATTGAAGGCTGGGGCTTTGTGGGTGTAACACTCACATTCTACACTTTCCTCACTTTATACTTCTCTTGTGACGAGTAATAGAAGTCGTTGTTATTAAAGGAATTTGGGAGTTCAGTTGGGAATTTGGGAATTTGAGGAATTCAGTGTATGTATGCAGCCTTCTGCCTGCCAGATTGGTATTACAGTTGGTTTTAGGTTGTTTTTTGCTCACGCAGCCATCCAAAGTCTCAGGAGAGCATTGACTGCCTAGATTTCACTGATGCTTAATGGTTAGTTTTCCAAACACACTTGCAAGCCAGAAGCACAGGGTTGCTGCGCTTCCGGGACAGTAGAACTGGCTGATGCTTGGAAGAAAACAGAAGTTTTGAATATAGCATAGCAGCATTTTCATTCAATGTTTTCAAAGCAAATCTGAATTTGTAGGAGTTTTTTTGGCTGAACTGCAAAATGTTGATGGTCAAAAGAGGGCTTTTGAAAAGGTTTTAGCAATTTCATGTTTGAATGACTCCCTGACATGAGCCATTCGTGTAAGAAAGAAGGGAACTAAAAGATAAAGCTCTTTGTGATCCCCCCATGCTGTTCATTGTATCTCCAGCTTCTCACACAGAGACAGCAATGTGTCACATCACTCTGCTGATGAAAGAGGACTGGCTTTCTCCAGGGTCGATCCCAAGTCCTTCCATATTTCTCACGGAGAAGACCAAACCCTGCTATGATCTACTTCAGGCAAAACAATATGTGGTAAAAGATGTTTCCTAAACAGTATTAGCAGTCTCATCTTAAGACACCTTCATAGTTACTTCTCCTTTGAGAAGTATTCTCTCCTCCAAAGAAAATAAGAGCAAATGAGGGATCATGAACTTTCCTTGGGATTTAAGAGCAGGGCATGATTTGCAGTACTAGGAAGTTTGATGTATTGTCTGGGTCTATAAAAAGTGCATGCTCTGGCTAACATTTGACAGTCAACAGCACTTCTTTTCTATCTGATCTTCAAGAAAAGTTACACTGCCAAATGGCTTTTAGAGCAATTTGCTATGCTGATGAAACAAATACATTTTATACTCAGAGAGATTAAGGACTGACATGTGTACGTGTTTTTCCTTTATATAAAATCCACCTCTAAATGCTAGCTAAGAAGCAGAGGGCTGAGTTCTGATCTTGAAATCCATGGCAAAGCTCATCATGCCTTTAGCAAAATCAGGTTTGGAAACAAGTGACAGATAGAATGTTTTGCCAACAATTCTTTTGATCCTGCTTTTAGAAGAGCTGTTTCATGCCTAAACTGCCATCTCATGGAAAGGTTTTTTTCTGCATACGAACTGGCTAAATTCCTGATGGCTGTGGCTTGTGTTTTTCTCCTGAAAGGGCTGGTTCTTTTTCTTCACTGTCAGCGGTGACTTGCAATCAGGACATGATCACGGACTGGAGATGGAAAATTCTCCATTAAAAAAAACAAGTTCTTTTTGGTTAAAAATAGGCAGACATTAAGATGTGTTTTATACCTACGTTAAGCACTCCTGTGGTTAATTCTATTTTTTTTCTGTGGCAATGTTTATTCATTGTTTTTGGGCGCAGCTTCCCATCTCAGTTCCTGTCACTGGCCCACTGATGTGTTCCCTGAGACACCAAGGCTCCCCCCATGATGAGCCAGAGGTTCATTTCTTCCTTGGCGAAGCATGAAGATTCCTTCTGTTGGCTTTATTTTCCATTAAAAGAGAATAGGGAGACAGAAGCATTGGTATTGACAGTGCCATAAACACAGCAACTAAAGAAGTGATTTAACTCTGTCTCCAGGAGATTTTAAAATAGGTTTTAGGGATGCTGCTCAAATGAACACTTTGAGCAACTTTTGAGCATAATTGAAGTCCAGTGATTCAAAAATGAAGCATTTTAATTTTATTTACAAGTTTTTACTGATTGGAACAGGAAACCGTGCTAGAAACTGTTCTCACTATTTCTACTGTTTGGGAAAAGATGTCATAAAAAACATTAGGCAGTCTGTTCCTGTAAAATTCTCCAGCCTTCCGCTTCAGACAGGATTTGAAGTGGTTGACTTTGGCAATGCTTTTTCGATCTAAACCCCTCACCTGCTTTTTAATCTGAATAGCATCACCAAAGAGCTTCAGAGCCTTTCAGAGTAGCCCAATTATAAATAAGGAGGGCAAAAGATTTGGGCCCTGATTTCACTTTCAGTAGTTCCGGAGGAAAGCAGCTCTGTCAAAGTCAGCAAAATCATTAAATTATAAACCTATAAATTAGTAGGGTCAGACTCCTTGAATTCTGTTAATAATTATTATTGCTGGTGTTTCTTATTTTCATTACAGCAGTCCCTTGAAGCATCTTAGATAAGGACCTTAAGCAACCATCCTTTATCTAAGAGTTTCTAGCTACATGCCTGCCGCAGCATGCATCTCTGTAACTAAAGCAGACCTTATCACTTCCTGCCTGTGCTGGCTAAGCAAGAAAGCAAAAATCTTTATGGCGAGTGTACAAATATGTGTCACTGGGTGATTGAGTAGATCTGTGAAGCAGCTGCGGTGCATTTCTAAAAGGAAGAAACCTAAGTGAAATAAGAGCTGCGAACACAGAAGCCTCATGCAACACAATGGCATTTCATAGCAAGGGAAGCTTGTGCATTGCCTGGTTGTCCTGCTCCAGCTGTGTCACTTCACTCTACCAGCTGTGGTCCAGCTCATGGGCACTTGATCTGAGCAATCAGTCAGTCAATGCCTCACCAATGCGTTTGGGTGTTTGCATTTATATGTGATTTCTACATATACCTCCTGGATGATTCCTCTGAATACTGGGAAAAGCATGAGTTTGTCAGTCTCTAGTTCTTAATTTATCATTCAGTGTGGTCTGGATGCTCTCATCCAAGGTGCTTGCAGCTACCTGGGAAGCTGGAAGAGTAAGGTAATTCAACCAGCAAGAATTTGACAAGCACAGAGCATATGAAACACTTTTCCCCCTTCCAGAATGGAGAAACAGAAATGTGATAAAGTTGCAAAATTGAAAATCACTGAACACATTTAATGAAACTGACTAGGAGGCATGTGTGTACTATAGAGAAATGTTTATGGTCATATTATTATGCTCATAGATATTATTTATGGTCATATTATTGTTATGGTCAAGAGTATATAATTTACAGTAAGAGAACCTGTTATTCTGAGTCCACGACCATCATTTGTTCACAGATGAGAGTTGCCTTTGAACCAAGCTGGAACAGGCACAGAAAAAAGATCAGGCTGTATAGCAACCACACTTGAATTCTTATTTGGTGAGAAGAGGCTGAGGGAGACTGATACATCCTCAAAGGAGAAGCAATGTTTCAATTCAGAGCCTGCCTGGCTCACTCTCTGGATCTTTAGTTGAAATTGAGCAGAAATATGCTAAGCTGGGAAACACCTTTATAGCAAGAAGGGCTTGAAGCAACAGGGTTTCAAGAAAAGAAAAGGAAAGCAAAGCAGATTATAGTGTCTGAAGGAATTTGGCAACACACAAATGGTCTGACAAGTTATAACTGTCAAATCTGGCAGGGAGTCAAGCTCCTGGACCTAGGATGGCCCTTCTTCACTGCTGGAGTCCTATATGGATGTCTGTAATTAGCAAAGCAAGAAGTATCCTTGGAGTCTGTTAGCACTATAGAGGCCTCTAGGTCCTTGCAGTAAGGAGAATATACCCCCTTCTCCTTCCTGCAAGGTGAACATAGAGATAACCTCTCGGCACTAACTATTTTAATTTACTTTTTAGCCCCAAAAAAACAGAGAGTGAAAGGAAGTTAAATTTGTATTACAACTGGAAAGTGATATACATAAAATATTGGCCATGCGAGCCGAAGTTCTCTTAAAGTCCCAGAGCTTTCTAAACTAAACAGGCTCCTTGCTACCTCCTACTTACATAAGGTAAAGAAAAGCCAAAATGCCAACAGAAAAGCAAAGCAGACAAAGCACGCTACCAAGGACCAGCCCATGGCCATCAGTCCCTTCCCCAGTGATGGAGTGATGATCTCCAGCTCCCCATAGCCCTGCTCTGCCCAACCATGGGTCGCTGAGCCTGGCTGACCCACAGACTGATGTCCTAGCTTGGCCTCTAGTGCTCACGATCTCAGCAATTTCTGTATCTTCATACTAAGTGTAAGTTCTACACTCTTGTGGAGTTGTGGTCACTATCATATTGGGGGTGTCTTCTAATTACTTATCAGCACGCTGTCCTCATGGGTGCAGAGAGGAACCTGGGGAGTGGCGAGATGAATTTATCTTGTTTAGGGTTTGAACCTAAGTGGTGAGTGTTCATGCAGGCTTTTTCATTGTAATGTCCTCCTCCTGAGAGGAGGAGCCTACATATATGAATACTCCATAAACATATCTACTTCTGGAGATGGGGTCTTTGACATTCATCTTTACATACTCTGTGATTCCACCTGCTTCTGGCCATACAGAGTTTAACTGCTCTTCCCATGGCAATAAAAGCTGAGGTGTAATAATGTGCTATTGAGCTATCAAAACATTTTAGCACTCTCAGATTCACTATTCTTTCAGCTGAGAGTTCATTAGAGTGCATACAGTCTCTTGTCTCTGCTAGGTGTAGGGCAATCTTCAGGGCAGTCAAAGTAAATATGTTATTGCAACTAGTAAGCGCTTAAATTCCTAGAAAGGCTTTCCAAGTCATTGTGTCCTTGATGCTCTGACGTGACTCAAAGGCTATTCTGAGTGAAGGATATAATTTACAAGGAATTCAGTTCAGGTGGTTTAGCAGGTCATGTGCTTAGCTTGTAAAATAAATGGAGTCATAAATATGAATAAGTGTTCTGAGTCCTTACCTAAAAGCACTGTGCCAGGAATGATTTTTCTGACTTCAGCTTTCCCTTTTGTTCTGGAGCCAGAAGGCTTTGGTGGAGGCAATCAGCTAGGTAGGGCAGGTAGGCTTGTTGGGGTACCAGGGACCCCAACACACTGACAGCATGTTTGTGTTTACTGGCAGCATTTCCAGTTTGATGGCTGGTTCTTTGAAACTCATCTACTTGTAGTCATCATCAAGATGAAAATCTCAGTTAACGTATCTCCTCCTCTCCTCACCCATCAAATTTTACACTTCTAATTGTCCTGAGGGACATCTGTTGTTTCCTAGCATGTGAAGCTCTACTTTCTATAGACAACATACTATATTGATGAATGAGTTATTTGTATTTGAGAAAGTCTATAGGCATCCATTAAATATAGCCTAGAACTTCACAGCCAAGTGCCTCTCTCAATGCTTCCTTGATGCTTTCCATCCTCTGACATGATTCAGATGGATCTCCTTGGTGAGAGGACAAGGTGCTACTTGCAGAGCTCAGGTAAACTCCCAAAACTCGGAATGGCTGACACCAACTGGAAAACTCTTGTTTTCTTCAAAGGAAAAACAAAGACCCTAAATGTGACCCTATCCTTGAATGATGCATCTCCTGCCATTTTAGTTGCATGCTAAAATCCTGGGAGAGGCCTCAGTGCACTTCAAAGACAATACGGTCACTCAAGCCAAGAGAACTATTGACTCAGTAGGGTCTGTGGAGCCAAGGTCTTTAATTGCCCTCTTCTCTGTAACTGTGTGTGCAGAAGATTCCTAGTGATTCCCAGCTGTAGGCACTCCCCTTATCTGCTGCACTAATAAGGAAAGTAATTAACTGGAAAATACTCTATATTTCATACAGAGTATAGAATTCATGCTCTATAGTTCACATTTCTAAACCTTCCTCAAAGCTAAATGGTTATAATTATTTCATGAAGTGGGGTGAAGAGGGATGTGGAAAAGGGAAGAAACATGCCTCAGGTCACCCATGGCAGGGTCCCATAAGCTGCCAGCTCTGGCCTTCCCGTCCTTGACCAGAGGTACTTAACCTTCAGAAATTTATGGTTTAGTCCTGCTTAGTGCTGGAATGAGGGGTTCTTAGTTAACATTTCTGTTCCCTACGCTCAGCAAGGCTGGAAGAAAGAAGGGCAGATAAAGAGAAGTCACCTTTCATTGAGTTGAATAAGAGATGAATAAGAAATGACGAGGATGCTGAGAATCAAGCTGCTTTCCTGAGACCAGGGCACTGCACCAAGCCTTTATCCCCATCTTCACAAGAAGAGAACCAGGCACATTCGGGCATGAGTCTGGGTGTCATGGAGCTACCCACCATGAGTAGAGCAGCTCTGCTCCTGGGCAGGCATCTTGCTCTCTGCCTTGTCTTTCCTGGGCAACAGCGATGAATCCAAGGGAAGGTGAGAAGAGAAACAGGCATTATTCTCCACGCTAAAGCTTGCTCTAGCACTTTGGTTCAGAGATCAAGTTGTTTCCTGATGTTGAAGATCATCTTTAGCATTTTTGTTTTGGCCATCTGCACCTCTCAGGACTTGTGCCACCATCAAACTGGTATCTTTGCTGCTTCTTTTTGGTGCACTGCCATGAGCAAGGTGTGAAGCAAACACTGATGTCAGTAAATACAGACATTATTAGAGCTCATTATTAGAGCTCATCCAGCCAGAACACCTCTCTTAATGCTCAGATTTTCACACAGCTTCATAGTGGGAGTTAACCACTACCATGATGCATGGGTTGTTGCTTCCTACCACTTAAAACCCGGTCTTCTTGGCATAGGGCTGGTCCATACAGCACCAGTGGTCATACTGATGCTAGGACCTGCTGAATATTGCTGTACTGCTATGCTTTGCCAGGTCATACTATCACTGTCTGAATACACCTGAAGATTTAGACCTGGGCTTATGAAGCTGCAGAAATAAGAGTGAAAGGCTGAGAGGTATTCACTTCTGGGAATACTTAGGGAAAAAAACCCACAAGTTGTTTGATCTCAACACAAGGCATCCTGGTTTGGGTTACATTTTTCAGTATTAAGGTTGCCACTAAAAAAGCAGTAAAAATATATTTATAGAAAATTATCTTTTCTGTAATATTTCTTCCTAGAAATGTCCCTTTCTTCCCATTTTTTACTCAGAGAGAGCGATGAGATACGCTCTGTGTAGCATCACTTTCACAGCTCTACTTCTCTCTGGGGGAAAGTAAAGCTGTTCTTAAGCAACTGCAAAATGAAGGATGTGTGATAACAGTTGTGGACTGACCTCCTTAATCTCAGCCCTTGGAAGTGAGGTTGGACTGATGCCTTTTTTGATTTTACTGTGGGAGAACCTTCTTTCTCATTTGCCTTCTTATGAATTCTGATGTTAGTGTTTTTAACGGTGATAATATGAATGAAAAAAGAATATATGACCATATTCTGGGCTGTGAGCAGAAAATCCCTTTAGCTCGGTTATTTTAAGCCACTAGATGGTGCAACTAGACCTCGTTCCTTCGAGAAGCCAACTACCACCAGATGGCACGGCGGAGAGCTCTAGAGATGCTCGGAGATGGCTTGAGTCAATCTTTGCATCATTCAGCTAACACTGACAGCCATTTGACACCGCCCCGGGATCTGGTCCTGCACTGCTAACGCTCGCCTGTTTTGGTAACCAGAGAAATTTTATGCAGCGTTAAGGGCAGGTTTCTTTGCATAGGAATAGTGGCATTTGTAAGCAGGGACTTCAGGAGATGCAGATGAGTGGAGTTTAGGAAGGAAACAATAACAAAATACTTAAACTTTACATAGAAAAATCCATCTGTTATTAGTTTTGAAGAAAGAAAGGACCACAGAGATTTAGTGTGATGCCTTACATTTATCTACATAGAAAGAGCATAGATTTTAGGATTCTTTTACCCTTTCTCCTAGACAAAAATATGTAGGATGTATTGAAACATCTCAGATTTCCTGATTACGGCAATAAAGAGTTTTCTCTAGTGAAACATGAAGATTACTGCCCAAAGCAGGGACAGAGGATGTAACAGAGTGCCAGTTGCTAATCCAGACCCACACAAACCCGTATGGGAGACAGCCACTGAAAACTGAGGCATTTGCAAGCATTGTTCATGTAGGAGGAAGGCCAAGAGGGGTACAATCACTGCTCACATAGCGTTGCACCTCACTACTGAGAAGCACTGGGTAATGGCAAGTAAAGATGATGTCAAATTGGGCATGTTCTATTCTGCTTTTGGTTTTGGCTGAATGACCTAAAGCAGTTACAGCCTTCCTTGGTTTCATTTCCCCTCGTCCACTGAAGTCTTGTAATAGTACCTTTGAGGACTGTGGCAAAGCCTAATATGCTCTGTATTCAGTATAGGATAAAAGATTTAATTAATACCAGAGGAGAGACTAGATTCTAATTCTTTGTTTTCAGAGTTGATCTCTTCAGGCCTTTCTAGCATTAGAAACTCAACATATATGGCTGCATGCTCGCCAGGAACGTGCCTGAATCACTTCCATTGCTGATGGCTGCTGGGTTGACAACAGCAAGCCAAACCTAATCCAAAGTAAACCCCCTGAAACACAGACAGTGCGGGCAGGAGTCCCCACTGCCAGCTGTGCACCCTGCAGGTCTGTTCCTATTATGCTGCTTTAGTTGCTAGCATAGACATGCAGCAACCAGTGCTGAATATTGTTGGAGGTGAGGTCCAGGAAACTATCCCCAAAGGTGATTACTGCCTAACTGGAGTGACTGGAGACAGACAGAGGATACAGTCTGAGTGATGTCACATCCTGCTCTGTGGTCAGAGGAGAGAAACTGGCGTTTCCAGCACACCTCTCAGCACGGATGAGGGTGAGAATCCAGACATCTTCCTTCTTAATGATGAAACCACATGAGACATTTCTGTGCACACATTTTAGCAACCAGCTATGCTAAGACTGTGATTTGATGATGTGAAGTGGTGAGCATTGGTACCATGGCATGTGTGGTCTTGCCCTCGTTTTCCATGCTTTTTCCCTCCTTTCTTCTATCTCAGGGCCCTCCCAGCCCATCCATCTATGCTACCCCACACTGCTTGTGGCAATTCTGCTTGTGTAGCCAAGCCAGAACAGGATGAGAGAATGAATCCATGTGAGCAATATCCTGAATGCACAAGTCTACTTTTCAGGCAGATCAGTTCCCCCATCCATTTCACACCGCGCCCGTGAAAACAGATTTGGGGAATGATGTTCTCACAACCACTCTTTAAAGCTGGTGTCATGACTGAGCACTTCCAAATGTCACAAAGCAGCCTGGGGTGAAATCTACATCTCCACTCAGATTTCACACTGAAATAAGACCCTTGAGATAGCCCCTCAATGCACACAGTACCTTTCTCCTGCTTTGGAGTCCTGGCCTTTCTCAGAAGCCTCCAAACATCATTTTTCCTTCATGGTCTACCTCTGAAGCAAACTCAGCCATTTCCATCCCCCTGCAAGCAGTGATATTCCTGTTCTGTAGCCAGTCAATATTTGAATTGGCAAGAAGGTGGGTGTTTGAAAGGACAGATAATCTTTTGCTTGTTCTCTTCCAACCTTGCTCATACTCAGCGCAGACTCCAGCTTAAATGTCGCCAGTTTTATTTCTTATTGCTATTTTTAGAGGAATTTAAGTTGCAATGGTAGAGACCATGGGGCTTGAATATTTCCAGCCTATAGTCTTGACAGCACAGCTGATTATAACTGCATGAGGCAGATCTGATGTAAATACACAAAATGTCAGCTGCTGCACCACAGCCCCATCCTGGAATAACACTGACCTCATCACCTCTTTAAATGCTGCTACAGCCACTGAACTCTCCCTGCCCTGAATGCGGGAGGAAATAAGATTAATGAGGAAATATAATGGCTGCCAGCAATGGCAATAAATACATTGTGGATGACTCTGTTGAAATTGGGAAGGAAAAGGAGATGCTAACCAGAGGCGACATGCTCCTAAGCATCATTCCCGGGCCATGGAGTACAGCATGCAACCTTGGGGTACCTTTCTGTGCGGAGGCGGAGAAAGGGGCACAGATCTCTGCTGATGGCCTCTTGCTGACTCTTTCATCTTCCCCACAGCCTGTCAGTGCTGCATGGAACAGGGGTTTCTCAGTGTTTGCTTTGGAAGGAGGGGACAGGGCAGATGCTGAGCGTGCAGAACAAACACCATGGTCACCATCCATCTATCTTCTTCCCTTTCCCCCCGCCTCCCCAAGAGCATGTCTCACATTGGTTCAGACAGAAACCTGGGCAGGAATTAATGCTGCTTATAGCAGCACGAACTTGCCAATGAAGGCTTCAGAGAGAGGAAAAGGGCAGCAGAGAACAGGGCAGTGTGAGCACTCTGCTGATTGGGCGGCTGTGCAGATCCAGGGCTGCACAGAAGGGTGAAAACTGACCCAAATTCACCTCCCTGACAGATATTTATCACTCTGGGCTTTGTCAATGTCCCCACTGATGCTTGCGCATCTGTGACTCCGTGACTTGGAGCAGCAACAGGCCACATTTTCTCTGGCAGTGGTTATTGTCAGATAAGAGTAAGAGAAAACAGAAGTTCTGCTCATCCACTGAGGGAGATGGTGGCTGTACGTGTACAGAAAATGAGTATAAATTTTGCCATCTGCCCCATGACTGTTGCTTCTTTTATTAGAAAGGAATGAGTGGAAATCAAGAACAAAATGCTCAAGAGTTTTACTGGAGCAAGGAAATGATTTTGGGTGAGTATTTGTCAACTTTCGTTAATGAATTTCTCCTGGACAAACACAGATTTTAAGAAGAGCAGGATCTCTTCCCCAAAGGTACCACTTGAACACCTATCATCAAAGCGTCGAGCTTTAAATAGCATCATATATCCATAGACAATTCCTGGCAGGGCTTATGTGACCCAGAAAGGAAATGTTTAATATTGAAAAGATTTCTTTGTTTCCATTTATTAATCTCCTCTCTATCTTTCAGTCCCCGTCCTACAAGTTCTGTACATAGAACTGACAAATAGAAACAGAAGCACGTTATCTGTGTAATCAAATAGAACTAAATCACATAGGAAAGCGTTTCTAATATTATCAGCCATTTGCACTGAATGGCTTGTTGTCTCATAAAGAAATTCAAACTAATTGCAATATTTAATAAATGCCAAGGTGTGCTCTGCTTGTACAATACCCACATGGAGAAGTTCCAGATACAGAATTATTGCTTCTGCTTTGCAACCGTTTTAAATAGAGCACTGTTAAATGGTTGACAGAAATGCTGTTTGGTAGTTGTGTTCAGTCTGCAGTGGAACAAACTGCTCAGCTCAGTGCTGTCTAATAGAGGGTGTTAATAAATCCTTATTGATGTATTAGTATCTGTATGGAGGTAGCTTGTAGTTCCAGTCCAGCATGACAAGCCCTTTATTCTATGCCTGCATAATTAAATAATATAAAGGTAATGCCTGCAAGTAGTATATAATCTACATCAAACTGAAGAGGGGCAGGGAGAGTTGCTTTAAGCAGCACAAGCAAGAAAATGGCATCATTTAATGACCAAACAGGCAGCAATTTCTACCGGCCAGCTGCCCATCTGCTTGCCAAGAGTTTGGTTCTCATCATGGGCTAAAGGAGGACAACAAAGTTTATTTAATTCTCCTTTGGAGAATGCTTTTGGTGTCAAGAATAACAGCAGGAAAGAGCAAGGTATTTCTTACAAACATAACAAAGTAAGCAACATCAGCAGAGTGGAAGCATCCTAGTAACACAGAAGCACCCAAAGGCACACCTTCAGGCAGACTCTTTGTCTGTAGCAGTGCCTGGTATTCATGGCCACTGCACTTTCCAGCAGGTGCAGTAAATGCAATTAGTTGCTATGGACATTGATCCTGCCTTTAGAGCCGAACTTTGAAGTTGGTTTGGGTCCTCTCAAAAACAAAGCTGTAGCATGGTGCTTTGCCTTAACTAGGACTGCAAATTACTTCTTTTATCCTTGATTTCCCCCTTTATTACTCTGCTTTCTTTCTTTTATTTATTCTTGTGAAGAGAGAGCCCATGCAAATACTGTGATTTGAAAATACAGGAGATGGAAGCAGCCTATTGAAAGTGCCTTTCATGTAGATGCAGGCTTCAGCAGAACTAAATTAGAGGTCATCTTTTGCAGAAAGTGAACATTGGAGTACCTAATTATTTTGGCAAAGAGAAAGCACAAGGGAAGCAAAACATAGAGTCTTTAACTACAAGTGATATTAGAGAGATGCTCAAGCTAGTCTGGATTTGGAGTGAGACTGGGAACAGCCCAGAACTCCGATGATGTCCAGCTCATAACAAAACCAAAGGCTATTTACAAATAACTAGATATTAGTTTTGAATTTCCAGAACTCCTGAAGTTTGTAGGAGCTTGATTCTCAGAATCTTGGCTTGGGTCTCCTCTCTCTGGAAGTATTCGGGATCTACCACAACACACTTACATGACAATCGAAGAAGATACCAACAGAACATAAAGTTTCTAGAGTAACAGAGGTGTATGCATGAGGTTAATGAAAGAGAAGATGCAGTGCTCCAAGAGATAATTTTGCATCCCAAAGACTGCATTGAACTACCAGGCGTGCAACTGAATAAGGGCAATCCAAACAAATATTATCTCACTGTAGCCAGATGGTTGACAGTGTGTGTTGTTTAATATTTAACACAAAATATGGCAGAAGGATTTGAGGCCTCTTGCAGCTACAAGGAGGGAAGGAAATTCCGGTGTTCACCCAGGCCTGATTTATGGTCCTCTAGAAAAAAAGGAAAGCCTCTTCACAAATCAGGCTGCTTCAGGTTTCGTCTGCTCTAGATCTGTGGTAGGCAATCAGAGGTGTCCAGCAGATAGAAAAGTGGATAGGGGAATTTATATATATGGAGAGAGATATAAATAGATATAGATATAGATATAGATGATATAGATATCGATAGATATAGATAGATATAGATATAGATATATAGATATAGATATTGATATAGATACAGATACAGATATAGATAGAGATATTGACATAGATATAGGTATACAGATATAGATATAGACATAAACACAGATGTGGGCAAAATGCAAGCTCCATTTTACAAATCAATATTTAACTTTAGAAATCTACCTGTTACAAACACACGACGTTGAACAACTATGTTCCATTTGCGTTTTTTATCAGAAGCTTTCTCTGACAGTGTTTATTCACAATGTGCTATTTTGAGCATCCTTCATTTCCCAAAAAAGGATTTTTAATGAGACTACCAGGAAAAGTTACTGGCAAACACATCATTACGCAGAAGTCAATTAACACCTTCATCAGTTCTTCACCTTCTTTACTGTGAGCGATCTGGATAGTTCATTATAATTATAATTATAATTGCAGATACAGTTTGCAGCTTTCAGTGGGTGTATTTAACCTGGATTCTTCATGAAAAAGGAGCAGAAAAAGAAGGAAAAACATGACTGAAGATATGGCACCTTGTTAAAATCCAGAACCTTTCTTCCCCTCATGTCAGGGACTTAAATAATGAGCTGGACCAGACTGGCAGAGATAAACAGTCATCTTTAGTACAAATCAGTGTGCTGCTCTGTGCACTTCTATTTAAATCCAGAGTATACCTTCAAAATGGACAAAAATCATAGAATCATAGAATAGTTAGGGTTGGAAAGGACCTTAAGATCATCCAGTTCTAGCGCCTCATGAGATTTAGGTTTTAAATCTGCATATAAATTCTTGTGTGAAGCACCTGAAGTACCTGTATTTCATCCCACTAACTGTAGTCATCTCTGAAAAACCAAAGCCTGTTTTCTTTATGTAACAATTTCCTTTGATAAAAACCAAGCAAATGTAGCCTGTAAACCTGAAAGTGCTTATCCATAAAGCTGTTCTTGTCCATAACTTCACATATATGGTGGGACCCCCTAGAAGCTAAAAATCAAGTAAGTGGGTGCAAATATTGACCAGCATAGAGCCATAAAGCTCAGTAAGGGAGCTGAAAGTTGAAGGGGAGAGGTGATAAAAATGCCTCTCCCTTAATTTAACTGAATGAAGCAAAGAAACCTTTGGAAAATGAAAATTGGGAAATCAGATAATGAATAACTATAAAGGCTCATTAGAACTTAGACGTGCTCCCCTCAAATGTAATTATGCTTAATATGATTTCATCAAATGTCACTGAAGAGCTGGAAACTCGCAATGACGAAACACTTCACTCCTTCTGCCCTTCAGCGAGAAGGTCTCATCAGGCTTTATAAATATTGACAATGACTGGCTCTTCCTGCAGGGAAAATCTGGTGACTGGAAAATGTGGATGCTTAATCTAATACACAACCTGGCCAGTGTCACATGCTGTGGGTGAGATCAAGCCTCTTGACCTCACGCCACACCGCTTTGATGTGATACCCACATCCCACACATCTGCAGAAAGCTGCTGCTGCTGCCTGGCTCTTGCTCCAGCATCATGTCAGCTACAGATGGCTTGCAGGTTGACCCTGGTTGGTCCTAGAGTAGAAGAGGGACAGGGATGCTGCCCCATGCCTCTAGTAAACTGCTGCTGGCAGGCTTTTAAGCAGGTGGGACATCCAGTAATGCTGATGTGGAAAGGTATGTGATATCCATTCACATGTCATGTATCGGGATGCTAAACTTCTGTTAGATATGAATATCTAACTGTGGAACTTCCCTCCTCTAAAACGTTTAAACTTTTCAGTGATTAACTAACCTCCATTGGAACTAAAGTTCAATTGCAATGAGCTGCCATGGAAAGTAGAGGAATTAGGTTGATTTATGACCATGGAAGAGCTGGCCCCAGATATTCATATGCGATTGGCTTTGTTCACACAGAACTGTAAGATAGAGAGGTGCAATCCAGCACAGTCTAAGTTTGCCGGTGATGGTTCTCATAGAGCATGAAGCTAATTAGCCCATCTGAAATTCCAGCTCTATGCCTTGTGGATTTCTTTCTTTAAAAACTCAGAAAATCAATATACAAATTCCTCTTACTGCTTTACATCTCCAGTTCACTCTTTATTTTTCAGTGTGGGATCAGTCTTGTACATTATTCGCAGCTCATTACACTTGTATACATATATGGTATTCTGATCTTTGCTGCCATTAATAAGAAAAGGGTTTCTCCTGCTTTGTTATTCTGTTGCTGAAGTCAATGCTGAAGAAAACAGGATGTGTAAGAACCCCAGTATCTGTACCTTCAGGTCCTGGCTGTAAGCACCACCAACATTAACCTGGTGATGAAAACACCCTGGATTTCAGTGGATCTTAGAATCATAGAATCATAGAATAGTTAGGGTTGGAAAGGACCTCAAGATCACCCAGTTCCAACCCCCCTGCCATGGGCAGGGACACCTCACACTAAACCATCTCACCCAAGGCTTCATCCAACCTGGCCTTGAACACCGCCAGGGATCTCTACTTACAAAAGAGCTAATGGTTGTAAACCAGAGTCCTGCTTTCTGCTGTTTCCTTCTCTTGTTGCTTCTTCCTTTCTCTCTATTCACCTCCTATCCCACACAGCTTGCAGTGCCTATTCTTTACTTCTGCTACCATAAAGACTTTCTATGAACAACCATAACAAAGGTGCCCTCTCCAATTGCAGCCCAGACTTAGGATCACGTCTTATACCTATGTTACAAACTCAGACTCTCAGGATGATTTCCTTAGCAGACTCACATGTTTTCTCTTGGGCTGAGCAGTGCCATCAAGCAGCTGCTACAAATTACAGGCTGTGAAAACTCTGTATTGTTCCTTCTAAGGGTAAGGAGCTGTTGGAGCTGAGCTCCCTTCCAGATGTGTAAACTGTGCTCCCCAGGAATATGCCAGCTAACTCTGCTCTAACCAGCCACCACTGGATTATTTCTAGGCATTAAAAAGATTTTCTGCACACAAACACGTTTAGGATTTTCTAATAGCAATTTAAACCTAATCTGAGAATGTCTGGAAGTGGCAAATGACTTCTACATGCTGAGAACAGTGTTCCATTACCAGTAATTTATTGTCTTTAAGAGCATCACTGGAACATTTATTGACACAACAAAACACAGACATTTCTGGTTTATTGTAAAATCTCATTGCACTCAGCCATTTGTGACTAAGCACAGCAGTGCAATTTATATTCCCAGGCAGTGCTTCCTATTTTTCCAAGTACATTTAGACTCATGTGAAGATTGTATGATCCAAGGGACAAAAAATATCCTGATGAAAACAAATGCAAACACAAAAACGCTCTTGGTGGAACAAAATCAAATAAGATTTTTAGTAAGACATTTGGCTGAAGTAATTTGCTACCCCATTTCCAGTAGTATATGCAGGTATCTAAGAGAGTATGACAGAGTTAATGAAGCAAAGGATTTCAATCATTCTAGATCATAAATCAAGTTTTTCTGTGTTAAGAAATCTAATGATTAAATTGGATATAAGTAAGAAGTTCTTTCCTGTTAGGGTGGTGAGACACTGGAATGGGTTGCCCAGGGAAGTTGTGAATGCTCCATCCCTGGCAGTGTTCAAGGCCAGGTTGGACAGAGCCTTGGGTGAGATGGTTTAGTGTGAGGTGTCCCTGCCCATGGCAGGGGGGTTGGAACTGGATGATCTTAAGGTCCTTTCCAACCCAAACTATTCTATGATTCTATGATTTTAATTCAACAAGCTCACATAAGATATAAACTTAGTTTGTTCCTATTTACCTGATTATAGTACAGATGTTCCAGAGAAATATAATTTCTCTTAAAAGATTACACAAAAACCCACTGCTTAGAATTCAGGGATTATACATGTAAATAACTGCTAGGGATGTCAAAGTATTAGTGTAGAAATCTTTGAATTTCATTCGTTAGCAATGAGTGAGGGAATAAGCCCATGGATGTGCTTAAGATACTTTAGATGCCCTACAACTGCCAAGTTTTTGTTCCAGGTGTTTAAGGAGATACTGAGTTACACGTGTAGCTGAAAGGTAATGCTCACATTTCACTGGTATTTTACTGCATTATCCAGAACAAACTCAGAACCAAACCTTGCATGAACTTGGAGCTGTTAAATGCCGATTTTTAACCTTCAGAGCTTTCAGAGACAGCTGTGTGTATTTAATTTGAATGTATTTATTTCTTGATACCTTTGCTCAATGTATCCTTCAACCTGACCTCTATGAGCTTTCAAAAGGGAAGCCCGTCAACTTTGCACATTTGTCTGGGAGAGCCACGTTGCTCCTACTTGCAAAGTTGCATCTCCCTTGTTTTTTAATTATTTATTAGAAACCTTTTGTTGTGTTTGTGGCCAGATAGTTTTAAATAAAAGGAAATGTTCTTTTTATTCAGTGATATAGAACCCCAGACTGGTTTGAGTTGGAAGAGACCTTAAAGCTCATCCAGTTCCAACCGCCTGCCACGGGCAGGGACACCTTCCATTAGAGCAGGTTGCTTCAAGCCACGTCCAACCTGGATTTGAACACTGTCAGGGATGGGGCAGCCACAGCTTCTCTGGGCAACCCTGTGCCAGCACCTCAGCACCCTCACAGGGAAGAACTTGTTCCTTCATGGAAGACTTTCAGACATATCTGTTAACTAAAAATGCTGTGTGAGCTACTGGAGGATAGGTAAAGAGCATTTACACACATTATATTGAGGCACTAAGTGTTTATGTTGTGGTTTCATGACTTGTTCCAAGTTATATGAGTTACTGTAGAGAGAGAGGCAGTCACAGGGGGCAGTCCAGACTGCAGCAAGGGCATACCCTCTCTGAAAGTGCCCTTTGCACTTCCCCGAGCTCTCAGAGAGCCCGGAAGGGAAGGTGCCACAAACCTCTCTTTCTGCCATCTTGCCTTTATCGTATGACCAGGATACCTTATTTAAGCCTTTCTCCTTCTACAAAGCTATCACAACTCCCTCCAGATGAGGCACTTCACAATTCTCATTGACTGCATTTATATGTAACAGATTACATACAGGTCTAAAGAGATTTTGTTTATGCCAGCAATATAAATAAGGCCACACAAAAGCTTTTCATCTCCCAGCTAATCTGGTATCTTTGTTCCTGCATTACAGTTGTTTGTTTTCTTGCAGACTCTGCATGTTTCTTTGTGTTCTTGTCCCGTAATTATTTCATCAGGATCCATGAGGCTGTTGCATCAGCACAGCACATTCAGCCCAGGTGTTGCTAAAACTGTAATCTATGGGAAGCAATCACAGTATTCAGCAGCCTGCATGTCACACCTGCTCTCAGTGGCTGGCTTGTTTTTCATTATGAATTTTCCATGGGGCTTAATTTAGGGTAATATATTTAGATGTAGGTCTGGCAGGCAATGCAAGGGTTTTAGATTGGATTCACTTTCCACATTAGACAGGATTTGCTCTCAAACATTAATGAATAAAGCCAACTTTTTGGAGGCACTTCCACTAATGATGACTGTGTTTTGGGGGGATTCTACTATAATATCATAATTCTTAAATATGGCAAGGGAAAACTTGTTTTATCCTATTGCTATTCAACTCGTCCTTTAGAAAGACAAGATTTACAGCTTGATTTAACCTTTTTACACAAGCAGAAGTCAGCTGCACTGAACTGTGTTAAAGAGTGAGGAATGACCCCACAAGAAGTCCCAAGCATCCCACCACTAGGTGTGGCAGCCCTGAGCAGGCTGCTGTGTCTGTGTGATGTGTCATCAGGTGCCAACAACACCCACCCAACTCAGGGGAACTGGAGGTCCCTTTACAGTGGTGCACAGATATGGCTGAGCCAGCCAGTAGGTCCTGAAACAGTTCATCTTGGTTATAATGCAAGTAAGCTGAAATGTAATCAAGAGGTAGGAGTGCTTCTTCATATGTTTTACCCATCTTTCTCTCCTTGTTTGCACACCTTTCTTTGTGCTAAATGAAGTTCTACAGATCTATGGGAGGTATGGAGCCATCTCTTTACTCCTGGCATTTCCTAAGGTGTGCAGAAAGAGGAGAGCCTGCCCTGGCCATCAGCTATTTCTTCCTGTTGGAGGCAAATATTTCACATGACCCCCATCACTAACTCTTGAGTTATGTCTTGAATATACAGAGATACTTGGTTTGAATTCAAGCAGGATATTCCCTACACCTGATTCAAGACCTGGCAAAACTACTTCCCCTATCAGCAGTCCTGAGTTCTATGTTTCCACCTCTGCAGTTCTGCTTAGTGAACTTTTTTGGCTTCGCGACTTTTGCTCCCTCTGAGTATTTCCTTTCTTCTACCAACACCAGAGCTGATGCTGAATGCACGTCATACTTCAAGCTTGCCTTACCTCACTTTTCAGATGTCTTTTGCTCAGGAGACCCGTGCACTCGTGCACTCATGCACCCAGCCTTGGCCAGTTCTGCAAAGCTGATCAGTGCTAATGCAGGCAATGTGTTACATACCAGCACAAAGAAGAGGTTGAAAACACTTTCTGATGTGGAGCTATGTTCTGGCAAAGGGCTTAAGATGTGCTTGAAAGCTGGCTAATCTTTCAATAAGTTGACAAATGTTAAAGGTGAACAACTACTTAAACCAAATTGACCTTGAATCTTCCTGTACACTCTGAGTTACTGAACAAGCTGATGCCTGGGATAAAAAAGCAGGAAGGTATTTGTCTCTGAAGCCCAGCCACTGAAGGAAAAGCTATTGCTTCCCTTCCCCACAACCTGCTCACCCCCTGCTTTGCATTCAGGCTTCCCAGGGCCTGTGGCTTGTGCACCATCACCTGAATAACCGATTCACAGTGCTATTTGGCAGACATGCACATATGGAAGCAGGCACACATACACACATGAACCATTTATATGCATATGTCTGTGTGTATAAATACAAAGAAAAGCTATGTTCTTTTACTAACCATATTTCTTAACATATGGAGCTCACAGTTTGTGCCTGGAGGGGACTGTTTTCCTGCAAAGCCACCTAAAAGGTACCAGTTTCAAAAGACATGTAAGAGGTCAATATAAACACAATTTACATGCAATGACTGAATTCCTCTAAGCTTCAGGGGTAGGAAAGATTTCTTGTCAGATGCCTTTTAGCTGCAGACAGATTTCTAAAGAAAATAATTAGGTTTGTAAAACTGAGGCCAGCATGTCTTCTCATTGATCATGGAGCTAACAGTGGGTTGCCCTCAGGGCTGTGCTCACTGCAAACAGAATACCAGCTTGGAAAGAACATATAAAACAAGGTGTTATTTAGCCTCATTATTTTCCAGCTTTTAATGTTCTTGGCAGACCCTCTTTTCTTGTCAGAGCAATGAAACGTGTATGGGCTAGACCTCACCATTACTAACCTGTGGTCAGTAATACCAGAGTAGTTAGACAAAGCCTGCCACAGACAACATTAAGAATAGCTTCCCTGGTCATCTTGGAGCACAATAGCTCTCCTGATGGATGGCGGATCCAAGGACAGTCACATTAAATCCTCGGCATCACGCAGCTCTTGCTAGTGTTCACTCTCAAGGAAACGTATTCTGGGTGCAAAAAGGCAGCAGAGGAACGATAATGTGTGTGTGGAACTGAAGGAGACTGTCTTTCTGTTGCAGACAGGCAACAGGAGCATAGCACTGGAAGATAAGAGGAGACATCAGGACCAGTGCTGATATCTGACTGCTCCTTCCTCAGTTTAAGGTTTCTTTTGGCCAAATTTCAAGCAAGTCTAACAGGTGAGGATATGCACCTGCAGGCATACCAGGAAACCATTGATCAAGCATTACTGGCATTTATTCTGCCATTACTTTAGCCACCATACCCATGTGTAGGTGAATATTTTCCCATATATAGCTAAATATTGTTTTAATGTTCTAATGTTCTAGCTGAAGTATTACAGGCTGTGTGTTTTCTGCAGGGGCTTGCACAGGGAGCAGGGTAAGCCGTGATAGTCTACCTGACCACTTCCCCAACTCCAGAATAACTGAATGTTTTTTCTGATGTGAAGAGCAAGAATAGTTTCAGAAGTGACTTTTAGAGGAGGAACATTGTGCTGTAGAATGAAATTTCCTAGTTCTGAAACACTTGGAAAGTTTCAAACCCTCATTGAACCTTTTATAATACTGTTTCCCAACCATATCAGCTTTTGATTGGTTTTGTTTTTCCATGTGACTGGTGCAGAGAAATCCTGAAGGGACTGTACCTCAGGCCACTGCTACTCCTTGTGTCAAGACTATGTGTGAACATCCTTTTATAAGTGCCCTAACTTGAAACACTACCTTTTAACAGGTTATTTACTGCATGGAGATAGCCTATGCTCTCATGTACTGTAGTGCAGGATTTTCTCCATGACACATCTATATGTCTCGAGACGTCTATCACTTCCCATGAACATTCACAACAAAGCATCACCTATTTCTCTCCATCTCTCCTACTCCCCTTCCACTACCGCCTTTGTACACATTAAGGTTGTTGTTTCTGTGTAAAGAGGAACCAGTGATGTTTTACTTCTTTTTATTACCTTGTAATATCTCTTCTTCTCCCCCACATCCTTTCTCCACCCTGAGCCTGCCTAACTTTAAAAATGAACCCCTTGTATTCTCAGACCTGGTCATCACCCACACAAACATTCAGCTGATGAATGTTTAGCATTAGAGATTGACAAGCGACCTTCTTAAAAGCAAAGTTTCTGCTTTTTTTTTCTCTCTCCTCTGAATATTGCAGGCCACAATGACCAATCAGACATAGACACAGACACATAGATGTAGATGTAGACGTAGACGTAGACATAGACACAGACATAGACATAGATACAGACACACAGACACAGACATAGACATAGACACAGACACATAGACAGACACAGACATAGACATAGACACTTAGACATGACATAGACACAGACATAGACACAGACATAGACACAGACATAGACACAGCAGACACACAGACACATAGACACTTAGACACAGACATAGACACAGACATAGACACAGACACAGACACAGACATAGACACTTAGACACATAGACACAGACACAGACATAGACATAGACATAGACACAGACATAGACATAGACATAGGCACAGACATAGACACAAACACAGACTGACATAGACACAGACGTAGACATACGTAGGCACACATAGACACAGACATAGACACAGACAGACACAGACACAGACATAGACACAAACACAGACATAGATATAGACATAGACGCAGACATAGACATACACACATTCGCATCCACACTTACTCTAGATTATATGGCAGAAGATTCAAATGCAATGCATATCCTTAATGCCTGGAGAAGAGGAGATGCGTTATTCAGTGGAACTAACTACCACACAGTCTTACTACAGAGTAATTAGTAGCATAACTGTGGGGCACGAAGGAAAAAAAGTCTTGAAAGAGCTACAAGGGTTCAAAAAGCTGACGAAGTATATTCCTTGTTATGAGTAAAACATAAGCTGCCAGATATGGCTTCTAACTTAGATCATAAGAATTATTTATAGCTGGAATTTTCCCCAACAGCAATAACTGCAAGTGATTAATTCATACAGAAAGCTAAGATAATTATGAATTACTGCAAATTAAACTCCAGGCACTAAAAATGAATGTAAATCTTAAAGAGAGACAGCTTTAAAAGGGATTTTCTTTCCCCAAAGTAGCCAGCAAGGTAGTGCATTTTTCAGCCTGGATGGTGAGAACCAGAAGTGATTTTTTTTTCTGAATATCAGCATTTAAGGAACCTGTAGGCAAACCACCAAATGTCGCTTCTCCCTGGTGCTTGTAATGACATTGTGCCACTTCCCAGGACAGCATCCAGGACATCCTGCCACAGAGGAATTCAAGCTGAGGTCAGAATTCAGACTACTATTAAGTGCTATTCTCCAACATCATTTCCAGACTGCCCATCATCTGCAGTATCATTGCCTGTGGGTTTATGGCTGTTTATTTATCTGCATAACTCACTTGGCTACACAGGCTCTGTGGCACCACAGAGGTGATTCAGGAGATGCTTCCATTCAGTCTGCCAAAGCCCGAGAGTCAGATACCACATTAAAACATCTTTATTCATCACTAACTTTACAATGATCTGTGCCTTTAAGCCTATGCCTTAGTGGTGTTAGGGGTGCTTCACTCAGAGGGAAGGATTAGTAAGTCCTCAGAATTTTGATTCCTAAATTAATATACGTTTCTGGAACTCGTTTCAGAGTTTATAATTACTTCTTATTAAGAATTTATAAAGCAATAATGTTATTAACTCTGGGTATAATAAGCACTTTAAAGGATACTTTAAGGGCCTACTTTAAAGCACATACTTTAAAGGATAATTAAAGCAAAAGGCAGAGACTTAACAAAAGAGGTGGAGCTGACCAGCATTTTCCAAAGCATGAAATTTTGCTCAACTGTTCGGTTGAAAGCTCAAATAACAACTGGAAAAAAACTCCTGTGGCTTTTCTTCCCTTCTTTTTGACCAATCTTACTTAAAAATCATATCATAGTAAAAAGTTCCATAGGAAAACCAAATCCTTGACAGTTTTCCCGCAGTAATTGCTGATTTGGCTGGGGTCCTATTCCTTTTCTGCTTGTTCTTCAGTGACATAAGCATTACTAATTAAATAAATATAAGTGAAGGAATCAGCATCTGCCTGAATACAGTTTATGTCCACAGGACTGCAAACCTCACAGGTTCCTGACCTGCTCACTTCCTAGAGGTAACCACAATTTCATCAGCTGGATTAGTAAAGCAATGGTATCTGTGCACAAGTAAGCATCTTTACATGTAAATAAAGGTATTCAAATATTTTCATGCTTCTCTGTCCTAAGAGTGCAGGCATGGTTTGCATGTATATTCCAGGATTATCTATCAAACAATCAATTGGCTGAAGGCAAGAGAAACGAGGAGAGCAGAAAAGAGTGATGTGAAGTCCAGCAAAGCAAAGTGGCCTGATGCTGTCAGTGAGTGTCGGCTCTGCAGTGGTGGATGAAGAGAAACATTCTATAAGAAAATAATAAAAGGGGAGGTAAAGAGAAGGGGAAGGTCCCCTTGTCACATACATGATCCAGAGAGAGGAGAAAGTTGCTTCTACAATCATGTCCCTCATTAGAAATGTCTGGAAAAGCACCCTATTTCTCTCCACATCTGCTTTCTGACTGACGACAGGAACAGCAGCACTGCTGTCAGTTAACTCTCCTGTGAGCTTTCCTGCTGGGAATACAAAATACCCAACCTCACATTTTCCCGGTAGAATATTGTTAATGACATTTCACTGACAAGCGCCCCACGTTAACACTGCTTCTGCTGCTAACCAGAGCTCGTGTTCCCCTTCTACTGCACTCCTCACAAGTCGTCAACTAAACGCTGTCACTTGCTGTCTAAGGGCCTTCAGGGTCTGATGCTCAGAAGGTGAACAGTCCAGTCCAGTAGATCCTACTTCCCTATTTCCTCTGAGTACAGCAACAGAAGCTCTGTTTTGGAAATTGAGCTTCAAACATGAATGCACCCATCTCCTGAAGCTGCTGGTTAAAAGCTTTGGAAAAGACAAACCATCTATAAGTCTTCATTCAAGAATCAAGGGGCTTGGAGCAACCTGCTCTAGTGGAAGGTGTCCCTGCCCATGACAGGGGTTGGAACTGGATGAGCTTTAAAGTCCCTTCCAACCCAAACCACTCCACGATTCTGTGATGATTCTAAGCTGGTTAACATACACAGCAGGGAATGTAGTTAAAGAAACACATGTTGTGCATCAGCTTCACTGTCGTTTGGTTCTGGGACGATTAAAGTCATTAAGAGACTTCCCTCCCATCTAGTGAGCTTTACCAAAAGTGAAGCCCAGTGGAGACAGTGAAGCAAAGAACAGTTCACAAAGTTCAGTCCCGGGTGACTAAAAGCAAGTGGCATTTTATGTGATATGAAAGAAAACGTTTTAATAAAATACTAGTCTCAGGTAAAAGGTTTTTTTTTTTTTGACCAGTTCAACACAGTTAATCTAACCTGGATTGAGAAGAAAATAAACTCATGATGATGATGACAGAGTGTCAGAGGCTCGGTACCACACTAGGACTTCGGTGCAGACACGAAAGATGAGCGATTTAAATGCCAAACGGTGCAAACCCCTTATTCTCGGGAAAGAGCCAGTGGCACTATTTCACTTCGGCTCGCCAGCAGGGCACACCGCTCGCGTGTTTAAGCGTCTGAGGAGGGACTTTCCCCCTCTGTCCGTGGTCCCCAGCCACAGCCCCCTGCTTGCCCCGGAGCATCGCTGCCGAGGAGGGGGGAGCAGAGCAGGAGAGACCCCCCTGCGCCGCTTCCAGCTCTCCCCGGGCTCACACAGGGATCAGAGGTGCCGCCTCCTCCTTTTCCTCCTCCTCCTCTTCCTCCCCGCTCCTGCCCTGCTCGCAGCGTGCGGCTGGACGGGGACCTGCGCCGGGCGCGGTGCGGAGCGGGGCTCCTGCTCCCCCGAGCCACCCGCACCGCGGAGCTGCCGTCGGGGTCCCCCCTCCACGGTTCCCCCGGACCCTGACGGGCTTTGTCTGCAGGCAGCCGGAGCTGCGGCACCATGGCTTGGGGCGAGCTCAGCCTCCTCCGGTGGCTCCGGGAGAGCCGGCAGTCCAGGAAACTCATCCTGCTCATCGTGTTCATCGCCCTGCTGCTGGACAACATGCTGCTTACGGTAGTCGGTAGGTAGAAAGGGTTTGGGCTGTTTGCTTTTATTTTCCTCCGCTCCGGATTATGCCAGAAATAATCTCCAGTGACAGATGTATACCCCGCATGCATGATTAATGCTTCCAAACCAAACATTTCCAAGCACTAATTGTTGGTTTTTTTAAAGCCTGAATTACATTCTAGGTATTGCAATCACTGTCACACACCAAAGTCTGGCTTTATTTCCCTATTAATTGCAGAATAATGAATGCTGTACAAAAGGTCTTCATAATTCTTTTTCTTCCTACTAAATGCCACTAATACTTCACGGAGCAACAGATAACAGTATTTTTAGCACATCATCACTTTTTCTCCTGTGGTCATGCAACTGAAACAACAGGCTAGATAACACTGGAGATGCCTGTTTCCTTGAGATAGTTTCTCCCCCCACCTTTGGTCTTTAAATGCGAGGCTAATAAGAAAACTATCGAGCTGGGCTTTAAGCAAAGCGCTTCTGTGAGTTGGTTTAATAGAATACTCCCAGTTTTGATCAAAGTTGAAAATGCAGCTTTTACTGGTTTCAGTGTCATAGCATCAAGAAACTAGGGAAATAAAGTGCTTGAATGTTCTTGACTGTTGTTGTTTTAGAAGTCCTCATATTCCAATGTTTATGTGAATTTAAAGAAAAGGGCTCAGAGAAACTAGTGGTTCAGGGATGCACACATGCACACATGGATGCACATGTGTCTCTCGGAAGGGGATGGGGCTGTGCAGAGCTAGCTCTCAGATGATGCTGCACTGTCAGCTTCTGAACCAGACACCTGGATTTCTTGAGGGACTTCAGCTGAAAAGCTGATGCCATAAACAGACCTTGGCTAAAAGCATGCATATTTGTAGCAAGACGGGTTTGGGTTTTTTTCTGTATGAATATACTTTCTTCTGAAGTTATTAACATTGGTGTGAGGTGTCCCTGCCCATGGCAGGGGGGTTGGAACTGGATGATCTTCAGGCCTTTTCCAACACTAACTATCCTATGGTTCTATGACTTGCTCAATAATATGTATGCTACAAGCCCTAGAAATCACTAGGGTAGTTATTACTAGAAATAACAGGTTGAAGACTTACTGAAAGAGGCTTTTTCAGGAAGGTATAAGACAAGGAGGGGAGATTCTGTCATTAATGTTAAACTGAATGAACCGGACATCTGTTTTTACAAACTCTAAAATGCTAATTCCTGAGAAACGTATGAATGCAATTAAATTGCAGCAAAGTTCCTAAAGCATATAGAGAAGGTCCCTTTTGGATGATCTTTTCAATGAAGATTTTTATATATAATGAGATATGCAAATATCAACACACTAAATGTGATTAATTAATATAAAAGTGTTACATTTTTTCCTTCTTATGGCTGTTACTTATCAATATGTTTGTGGTTTATTTTAGAAATGTGGTTTCTTACGCTTTTTTCTATTTTGATTTAATAACAGTTTCAATGCTTTTCTCATCTTTCTTGCTTTTACAAGCTATTAAATGGATTTGTGCAGTCAGGTACAACAAAGAGACTCTTCAAACAGGTTTTGATACTTCTTACATTTTGCTTTTTGAATCATGCCTGTACAGAAAATCTTATGTTTATGAAAACTGACAAAAAATAAAGATTCATGTCAAAGAACTGATTTTAAACGGCAGTTCGGAGTTACAGATGTGTTTTCTTCCCATGAGCAAACTCTGTTTCAGTTCTGTGTTTCCACCATTCATAATCCTTACTAATGTGCTCTGTAGGAAAGCCTTGTGTTTCTTAATAAATGGCAAAGCAAACAAGAAAAGCTGGTGATTCCCTTTACAAATAACCTGATAATAAGATGCCAATGTATTCTATTTGTTTTTCCAGTGCCAATAATTCCCAGTTACCTTTACAGCATCAAACATGAGAAAAATGCCTCAGAAACCCAGACTACTAAGCCTAGTGTAGTCTCAACAACGATGGACAGTTTTCAGAGCATCTTCTCCTACTATGACAACTCAACGATGGTCACTGCAAATGAATCTGATAAGACACAACCCGGAGAGCTGCATCCTACTCAGACAGAACAAATGATAGTAAATGTGACTCCTTCCCCATCTGACTGCCCGAAGGAAGATAAGGACCTGCTGAATGAAAATGTGCAAGTCGGTCTCTTGTTTGCTTCAAAAGCAACAGTGCAGCTAATCACTAACCCCTTTATAGGGCCACTGACAAACAGGTATGTAATTTCTGCGATGTTACTCAGTTAGGACTTTATATTGATGTTTTAGTCTGGACTAGTAGTCCAAACAAAGTGTTTTCAATTCTATTGTGGCCTAGGCTTAGCGGCCTTCACACTCTAACTGGAGGAATATTTTAGTGAAATACTTTGATGAACACTCCCTAACACCTACGTCCTTTCCCAAATCAATTGGTAAACCACACATGAGCCATCTGATACGTTCAGTACCAAACACTTTTCCTCCAGCTCCTGAGACCTCAGGTTTTTATATAAACTTTTGCTGAAGTAGTGTAGAAACATCTTCAATGCAGTTACATGGGGACAAAAGACACTACAACAAAGTAGTTACGAAGCACAGTGAATTGATGATGTGTCTGTTACACCTACATTAGTCAAACATAATATTGAAACTATAGGCAGGATTCACATCCCGCATTCCAGTTGGAACTGGATGAGCTTTAAGGTCCCTTCCAACCCAGACCATTCTGTGATTCTATGGGACAGTCTCATTTCTCTCTCATTTCACCCTATCTTCTACTGCATACCACCTATACAGATACAAGTACACCACTGCAAAACTACCTTTTCACAAACATTGCTGCAAGTTGAGGAGGAAAACAGATTTTTGTTACCTGGAATTTCTGCATTGTTTTGTGAGGATATGATGGCTCGTCTATGGGCAAAGTAACATGAGTTATCGAGGAGTATTTTCATAATAGTTCTTTAGGTATTCCAGTTTTTTCTAAATGTCTAAATTACTGCCCTGTCGATACTTACTTTTCAGTATCATCATTTCCACAACCTGCCAAATCAGGAGAAAGGCAATAATATTCTCCACATTGCTGACGACTTTCAAAGCAGTTACATCACACTGTAGATACGATCACTCTTTCTTTGGTAGACATCTGCCTAAGTAAGACGGTGCATGTCCCTGCCAATGCCTCTCTGTGCACCTGAGCATCTTAGGACTGGAGCTTGGTGTGGCCTGTGCCAAGGCTACCAGGACGCATGTGATACGTCCTTAGGGATGCCCCAAATGTTCTTGTAGCATCTCCCTTTGCTGTTTAGGAACAGGGTTGGCAACACACCAGTGTGAACATCAGTGCTGTGAGCTCAGATTTCCTCCTGGAAACACCCTACAGGTTGCTGTATGGGGCTGAGGGTGTGACTGCAATCACAGGGGCAGGTTGGCAAGCTAAGACACCCAGCAAATGCAAGAAGAAAGATCAAGGAGTGCATCTTCCCAGTGTCCTCTGTGATGAACTCTTCTTTCATACAGCAGAAATGAGTGCCTTAGCGGCAAAGTGGCCCTAAATTAGATTTAAGGTTTACTGCTTTTCTTTCATGCATTATTTGTATCTTGGTTCCACTATCTGCTTTTCTTCTGAGAAATGCTCTGTGGGAAATATCAGTTAGCACATTTATCAACTAACTGTAAAAGTCATTGGCAAAAAAACCCCCGAAGTTGACATTTCCTAATAACAATGTATGTGATCAGTTAAAAAGCAGGGTGAAAACTGTGATTATGATAAATGAAACAGAAAATATGTGAGTTATCATTATAAGACTTCCTTACCATTGATAAGCTGTTTGGTGAGAATTGTCATTGCCATTATCACTTTAGTTAAATTTCAGCAAAGTAGCACAGCTGAAGGAGAATCTGTTGCTTAGTTCAAGATTAGTGTAGACAGTTTGTTAAGGTGCCTGGTCTAAATTTCTTCTTCAAACAGGTAGCACACTGTGCTCATGGTCTTCTTTTCAATCAAAATATTTATTTTTTCAATCAAAATATACAATTTTTGATCAAAATTTGATTTTTTTTGAATCAAAAATTCAAGCGTGGTTTAGATTTTTAATCAAGTATGGCATTACCAGCTTTCAGTAGGTGCTGGCTTTGAGTGCTTGAGTCTGCACAGGATGCAACAGGATGTTCTATTCATAAGAGTCTGTGCCAATAATTGCTTTATTTTAGGTTTTCCGGAAGGTTTGTAGGTTGGTTTTTCCCCCTTTTCTGTAACTACTGGAGGTGTAGGTTTTTAAAAGGAAATTCTCAAATTGATTTCAGTCAAGAAGTATGTTCTGCTAAAATTGTTTCTTATTTAAAGCCCAGCTCTTTCCACGGAGCATCAGACAAAACACACACCTGGCTTAGGGAGCTGGGTTACTATTCATAAACCAGACACAGTTTAACCTTGGTCTAACAAAATCCCAGGAAAGGAAATTCTAGGGGATGGCTTTAGGATGTCAGCAACACACTTCCCACCGTGGCATGGCTTCAGGGCAGAGCTGGTATGATTTTGTGGCTCAGGTGCACTTTTATGTTTTCCCTTTAGTGAAACTGGTAAGAAACTACACAAACAGCACAGCACTTAATACAGGGCACTTGCTGAGGAGGATGGAATGGCAAGGGGAGATTGAAGACTCTGCTGATTCCTTTCTAGTGAAAAGAGTAGGCAAAAGGCTGCTGTGCCCTTTATAAATAACTGATTTGTTCCATTATCTTTTTCCAGCTCTTCCCAAGCTCTATGAATGAGGCTGTGAGCCCACCTTTGTGAGCCCCACAATGCACTGGAGCCAATGAATGTCTCCCCTGCCATGTCTCTCTCCCTTCTTTGAACACTCTGAAAAAAAATGCATTATTTTAACCTTGTGCTTCTCTGTAATGGCCTCAGTAATCATTAAAAAATGAGCAGATATTTTCATTATCATTTTTGCAAAAGCCTGACTACAGCTTTGGTCTTCTTTGCATGAGACAGTGGCTAGGACCATGGGGCATGACCAAGACACAGCACTATAGTGAGTGGATAATTAGGCTCTAATCATTCACAGCCACTAAGTCAGTGTAACCTTTATTTTACTGCTGCACAGCGCCCATCGATCAGTTGTCTTATTGTAGGGTAACCTTATTATAATCCATAAACCTTATTATAATCTACTTCCCAACAGTCCTGCAATGTGAGGCCAGCATGGGACTGAAACAGAGGAATTTAGGTGTTCTCCATCAGTGGTAGCCTTTCCTCTCCCTCCTTCAACTGACTCCATCTGCTTCAGAGGTCTGAAATACTTGTAGGGAGCACTTTTAGCTGCGGGTAGCTTTGGTGAAACATGCTGGACTCTGCTTCTGCAAGGGTTTGAAAAGAGTGCCCAAGAAAATCGCATGCTTGAGCATGGTAACAAGAAAAAAGAAGAGAGGCTGTAATATTCTTTTGTACATCATACATGCAGAGAAACAAAATGTAGAGATAACTGTGATGAAATATGCCGTGCCGTGGCTGAGAAGTAAGAACTGCATATTCAACAGCCCAGGACCAAGGGACAGAGGCAATGAATAAGTTGGCTGTTACAGGTAGCGCTTCTCCTTTTTGTGATGGTTTGTATTATAGAGTGTAATAGTTCAGCAAAACCTCCCAGTCTGTGCTCTCTAGTATCTGTTGAACAGACTAGGGAATGCAGCTGCAGCTTAAACATTTGTGGTAGCACAACTGCCAGCTATTTCAGGAGGAGGCAGGTTTTGCTAAGAGGCATGGTTTGCTACAGAAAGAACAATCCGCATATCTAACTAAATGTTAACTGGATGTGGGTAAGACTGTCTCCTGAGCAAGGGCAACCAGAGCTTCTAGAAGTCCAGAACTCTCAGGCAGGAGCAGCACACGAGAATCACACATCTCCAAATTGTGGGTGAAGCTCCAGGCAGCTTTTAGGAGCATTATAATGACCTGTTTAGTACAACTGCGTGCCCTCTGCTGACCTGTATGCCTTTGCATCCTCTTGTATGACGGATCACTGGCAATGCAGGCTTTGGCTGAAATAACAGATTCTAGTTCTGAAATGGTTAATTTCTGCGTGGAGGAAAACGTATGTGTGAAAGAGCATCATGGTTTGCTGGGTAGTAAGAGAAGGACTGAGTTCTGCTTCAGTTCTGTCCTCATCACCCTCTGCTATGTATTACTTCACACCTTGCTGTGGATCTGTTTGTCCAAGATAATGGAGGAATAGTATCTGTGACTGCAAAACTTAAGAACAATGCTTGAACAGTATTTCATTGAGCATTAAAGATGACTTACCAAAATACTTGTTTTCCTACAGCCTTCAACCACCAGAAACTTTCCAAGTGTAGGAAGCCTACTGGAAGAGTTAAAATCTGCTTTAGCTTGATAGGGTATCATTTAGAACTAGTGTGATAGCCCTTCTCCTTGTTTAACTCCTTAATGTTTATGGAAGGTCTCAAAGCTCACGTCTGTTCTAGTGATGGAAATGTGAATGTGGGAGCCAATTTGGATGGCGTTTGTCTTCAAGTAAATAACTGAATGTTAATTCAGTGTACTTGCAGCAGAAGCAAATTGCTGTCTTATGGCCCCTGTGTCAAGCAAAAGAACGGCTTGATTTCTGTACTGAAATCAGACTTCCTCCCCAGTGTCCATTCCAAATGTCTCTTGAGATGGCCTGGACGGGCACAACCTTACCTTGCAATGGAAGAAAGCATAAGGACATTCAACTTCTGCTTTCATAGCCATACCTGCAGGATTTTTAGAGTATTCTTTTTAATCTGCACTTCTGACAGTGCTTTCTTTAATGGAAGAACTCAAATTCAAAGCTGTTATGGTCAAACTCTCTGTGGCCTGCTCCACTTTGATCCCACTGGGAAGGGAAGTGCCCACTTCAGCTCTGGGGCAGGCAAGACTTTGATAATGGGTAGTTTTTTATTTCCCCATGTACATAGAAGCATAGAATGATTTGTGTTGGAAAGGACCTTAAGATCATCCAGTTCCAACCCCCCTGCCATGGGCAGGGATGCCTCACACCAGACCACGTCACCCAAGGCGCTATCCACCCTGGCTTGAACACTGACAGGGACGGAGCTTTTACCACATCTTTGGGCAACCCATTCCAGTGCCTCACAGTAAAGAACTTCTTCCTTATACATCTAACCTGAAATTTCCGTTTTAGCTTTAAGCCATTACCCTTTGTCCTAACGCTACAGTCCCTGATGAAGAGGAGATTGGCATCCCATTGTACAACATCTATTATACACACAGCAAAAGAAGAGGCAGGCTTAGAAAAATCATCCACTTTAAACAAAGCCAGCAAAAAAGGTAGCACTATTCTCTCACAGGCCAGGTATCAAGGTGCTGAGAGATTAAAATGATTATTATAAGGCCACAGAGAAAGTGGCCAGGGATTTAATTTGCTTTGGAAATAGCAGTCCAGTTAAGTAGCACACGAGTAACCAGTAGCTGCTGGTGTACCACCCACTTAAAAAGTTCAACTAGAAGAATCTGCTCACTGTGTTTTTGGCATATTTTAATGTAGTGATGATACTTCAGGCAAAATTGTTCTTTGTTAGAGATTTCTGTGGCATGTAGAAATGTGTTCATTCACAAAACTCAAACAAGTATTACAGGGAAACATGTAATGAACGTCAAGCCCTAGACTTCAGAGAGATTTGCATTATTGATGGTCCTTAACTGTATAAAAGCTATATTAACAAGAAAAAAGCTCAGAATAATTGTTATGGTTTGCCTATGTTGTGACTCTATAATAAAATATTAAAAGGACCATTATTTGACTGACCTACTTTAGCCAATAATGCCAATATAAATACCCAATAGTGTCACACCATTGGAAGCTGAAGTCAGTCAGAACTCTTTCGAAAAGCATCATCCATTGCTGAGGAACTTGGCCATTAAATAATGTCTTTAAAAATACATTTGAGATGCACAGCCCTACAAAAAAGAAGCCATGAATAAAGTGTGCTTAACAGAATACAGCAGAATGCACAGTAGTCAGAGTTACCCAGGTAGTGGGTTTGATCCTAAGGTAGATTTTTAATGGCATGAAAAATAGTATATTGTAATTCTTCTTGTTGAAATTTCAGTTTTAGGTGCTTAAAAATGCATTTGCTTTCCAGACAGAAAATTCTTTGTTTGCTGGAAACTTCAAAATGCTGATAGCAACCAGGCATTTCCACGGGCTCTTTAGAGCCCTAAAGAAGAAGCGAGCTGATGGGGAAAGCTTTTATAAACTCCATTTTTACTCCTAAGCCCATGGAAAGCAAAAATGTTATTTGCAAGATCTCTGGGACTCTTCCAGCACTCCTGGCTGCTGAAGGCAGAACTCCCAACCAAGCTGATGAAAAACTTTTCCAGTAAAAAAGCCATTGGAACGACTGTATCTCATTATAGTCATTGTCTCATGAGGATGGAAACAGATGAGCATTGAAACACAACTGGGTTATTTCTAAGTTCAGCATGCTCAGGCAGATCTGCCCTACTCATATCCTTGGCAACTCCCATGGAGGCCCAGAGGGTCTTTATTGGGAATAATGATGGTAGAGTGAGAACAGGGCATTCAGATTCTAATGAGCGAAGGATTTCTTCCAAGGATTTCAGATATAAAATCTGCTATGCCACATGAAAAGGCATTTCCAACATGGACAAATTTGATCCTGTGGTCCGCAGTAAATAGTTCAAAGCCTACCAAGGAACTATATAGGTTGGGGTTTTGTGGTGTGTGTGCTCATGTGAGTAAGTCTAACCCAAAATGTCAGTGAGACAATCCCAGAAACGTGAATGTTCATCTTGTTTTCCAGAATAGGCTACCAGATCCCCCTGTTTGCTGGCTTCTGCATCATGTTTGTGTCAACAATCAGTAAGTGTCCACAACTTATTTGGTCTGGTACAGATGCAACTTTTAAATGCATGATACATACAATTATCACTTCTTGTTGCTGTAGAGGGACCGTTTTCCATGTGGATGGTGGTGGTGATGAGATTTGACAAGTGTGCTCTCATGAATGTGCTCTAAGGAATTCACAACCTTCCATCCCACCTTGACGTGTCTCTTCCTCAGCTGAATTTTCAGGTTCTTAGAATCTGAAGTAGTGCTCAGAAGGTTTTAAACAGAGAGCTGTGGGAGGGCTATCAGCCATGAGAGGGCTATTTTGAAGGGTCATTAACAAGTAGCTATAGTAGGGGCTTATCAGAAAGATCATGAAGCTGCAGCGGCTCATGAGTAGAGTATGAGTCAACAGTATCACAGCACTGCTGAACATCGCTGTGCAAACAGGAGCACAGCCTGCAAGCCAGCTGAGATAATTTGTCTGCTCTAATGGCATTGATAAGGCTTCAGCTGCTGTTTTATGTTTGGTTTTGACATGGCACTTAAAGCTGTGGCCCAGATAGAAAGTACAGAGAAGAACAAGGATCCTTAGAAGCCTGTGAGAGTGGTGAAAGAGCCAGGTTTGTTTCAGAATGTAGCTATGAGACCTATCAGAGTCCATGACAAAAAGGAAGGGAACAAACAGTTTTCTATATCCACTGTATATAAGAGAAGGAATAACAAGCTTAAAACTGTATTATCAGGGACTGAAGTGCTGGTCTTAGAGTCACTGACAACTCTGCATTTTAGAAACACATTAGACAAATTGTGGTTGGGATGGAGATAAGAGCAGTGAGCCTGGTTCATGGCAAAGGGGAGTACTGTTGATCTGCTGGCATCCTTCGTTTTTCTTTGTCCCCATGGGTAGAGATTTTTGTAAGACTTGCTGTAAAGCCCCAGGGGCACAGTGCTGCAGGGCAGGTGTGTGAAGTGCATGTAGCTCTATTGTTTAGTTGGTATGTAACAGCTTCCTACAGCTCCAACTTATCCAGCAAAATTCCTTAGGTGGCCAACAGACAAGAGCTGCAAAACGTTTAAGACCTCAGCGCAGGCTGAATGACACTGAGCATCACACAAGCTCTAACAGGCAGAGATGTGCTTGGGTTTCTGGAACGTTCCTAATTTCCAGGGTTGTGGATGGGGAATTTAGTGAGACTGATGAGCTCAGCATCCAGGTGACGTGTCCTAGAAGACAGATATTGGCTGAGAGTAGAACCTGGGGTTAAATCAAAGAGAGATGGAGAGGGCCTTCCTCTAGTGCAGTCACTCTGATGCTGCATTATTGGCAGGATCAGGACCTTGCTGCAGCCCTTGAATGGGTGGAACTGACTTCCCTGCCCCTGCAGCCAGCTGTGCCGCATGACATCTAACGTGGAGCTGGCAACAGCAGGATAAAACCTCTGTCCACCCATTTACTTACTGAAGGAAATGTTGGTGTGTGGATGCAGGTGTGTTAAATCCTGCTTTCCCTGAATGCCTGGAGCTTCAGACTGCCTTAAATGTAGCAGCATGGGGAGACAAGGCTGGAAAGAAAGGTCTTATTACTCCTCTTGTGTATAGCTGAATCAGAGCTGGATGTAATCAAATCCCAAGTAATTAGTTAAAACTGCTTGGGTGCTTGTATTCTGCGTTACCAGGAGGCTTAGACACCTGAGAGCCATTCAACACTGACACTTCTAAATGCAATAAGGCAAAATAATGCAGTTAGCATTGAAAGCAGCACTGTAAACACTTGACTAAGTTGTATGAAGTTTTTGTGGTTGTTTCAAGAAATCTAACTTTTTAACCTAGTTACAGTTAACCTAATTTGAAGAATTTACCCCTGTTTTTTCCTGTAGTGTTTGCTTTCTCTGGAAGCTACACATTACTGTTTATTGCCAGGTCCCTTCAAGGAGTGGGCTCCTCTTGTTCTTCAGTGGCAGGTAAGAGAAGAGATGATAGAATAAAATGCAAATCACTGATTCTGTCATTTCCGGTCACTTTGTGAATTGTATTTTGTCTGCACTTTAAATAATTAATACGAAAATGTTCAATTAAATCCATTCCATAGTTTTTCTGTCCCTTTCATATCAAGTAGCTCTAAAGTAAATGTCTTCTCAGACCTCCTTGGTATTTGGGTTGCAGTAAGGTAGAACACTAAATGAACTGCACTCTCCCTGGGATTTCTGCATCTGTGTCTTCCACATTTTAAATTCATTTTTGGCCATTTTAAAGGTCATTGGGAACTTATGTTGGTATTTGTTATAGGAGGGATAGCAGCTCTGTCTGTTACTGGGATTTCTCTTATGAAATGTTGTTTACAAGGGCTTACCATGCTGTCTGCTGGTCTGGACTCAGTTTACCTGTACTGGATTTCCAGTACAAGGTTATATGTTTTAACTGAGCAGGTGAAACGGAGTGCAGGTTCTCAGCCCAAATTATTTAACCCTTTCTGGGACTGGCTGCAGAAAATACGTTTTGGTCGTGTTAGAACATTTTGCAGGTTTTTTTCTGGAAAAATCTCCTATAATGTCAGGAGAAATATGAATTTGGTTTGGGAAGGGAGGCGAATACAGTGGTCTGTCAGGAACGTGCCTTGGTTTCCTCAGGAAAATCCCCTTTCCAGTTTGGATTAACCTATAAGCAGGGTTCGCATACACTCCATGGAAACTCAACAAGAGTTTGGCAGCTGGATTCCTGTTAGGTTCTTTTAGAAGGGACTTTGCTGCAGCCCGCATTTGGGCAGTGCTGCAGGGGGGATGCAACACCCCAGGCTGAGCATTCAAACTGGGAGCAAGAAGCACCTGATGTTTAACATGGGCTCGAAGCCACGCAGCAAGCGCTAGTTAAGCAAAGGGATTTAAGCCTGGATAAGTAGTGGCAAGAGTATGGATGTGGCTAAGGGAGCAGGAGGGCGCTGGTATGAGGAGCCAGGGGTGGAGAAGGCAAAGAAGCATGAGAGGTAGAGACAAGAAAATCCATCTTTTCTTCTGTACCAGTTAAGGTTACAAGGCAAACTTCCCAAAGGGAAGACATAGCAGAATCAAACATACTGTTCAGCTTTAACCCAGCCCCTGTGCAAGTGCACATCTTAAGATACAGCTCATAGACGAGTACATGACTTTTTTTACAGACAACTTACAAAATAGAGCAGAAAAGGCCAAGAGATCTTCTAGTCCATCTTCTTCCTGAAGGCAGGATCAGCTCTGTATCTGTGGTTCCTCATGCATACTTGACAGACATTCTCAGAAGCCTCCAGAAATGCCCTCAGCATCTAGCTTTGTGCTGGAGTACCTCTACTGTCAGGAAGTTTTTTGTCTGATGTCTCATCTAAAGCCTCTTTACAGTCATGTAAATCTATTTCTGCTTCCTATACTTGAGAGAACATGAGGAACCCTCTCTTTATCTTTACGGCTCTTTCTCATATTGCAAGATTATTATCACATCCGTTTTCCTCCTCTCCCATTTTCAATTGAAAGTCCTTCAGTTCCCCTCACAGATCTTTCCCTAAGCCTTTGCTCACCCTTCCCTGGATAGTCTCCAGTGACCCGCACCTTTCTTCCTATGCTGCACCAGACCCAGCACTCGGAATAAGCTCTGACTCCTTGCAAAGACCAGCAGCAGTGATGGTTGCTTCATGTATCTCACAGGCAAAGGAGGCTTTCTGTAGTATTGCTGCCAGTCAGTTGTTTATCACCCGCATTTGTGCAGGCAATCATTTCTACCTACATGTAAACCATTGCATTATCTTCTTTGTATTGCCTACTGATTTCTTTCAGAGTATGTCCCAAAAAGGCACAAATTCATTGTGAATTCTGAGGCCATTCCCTAACTTGCTCTTCAGCTGCTCATGCAAACAGTTTGATGCAGTCCACAACTTTGAATAAGCGTGTTAATTCACACAGGACCTCCGCTCTTTTGATGCGCTTGATGAATGGTATTCACTTCATGATCAATCATGCAATAGTTTGTTATCATTTTCTCTAGTCATGGACCTTATTTACTGAGTCCTACTTAAACCTTGATTTGAAAACAGAATTGTTAATTTCTATGAGGACACTTCTGCAGCGCTGATGCTTACAGTGTCTGAGTGTTTTACAAAACCACAAATGAAATGAGCTTCACGTTTCCTTTGTGAAATGAAGGCTCAGCATCAAATGCAGAAGTGAGGCACTTGAAAATAAAGGTCAAAAGAATCCTTTAACTTTGGATGTTGAACTTGAAATGCTCATTTTCAAAGCAGTCAGCTCTGCATAATACCCCAGCCCCAGAGCACAGCTACCACTGACCACAGCTACAGCTGTGAGTGGTCACCAGACCTTTGTGTGAAGCACTCAGGGAATGAAGAACAGTGAATATTCATCACAGGCTTTGTTTCTGCTAGCTGAAAAGCCTCATCTGAAAGCTCTGCAACAAAGACAAAGAACCTAGAAAATCAGAGCATCGTTGAATTACCTAATACTGTACAGCAGAACATGTTCTTGGAGACTGTTTTCATTGCCAAATCCCCTTTTACTTCAAAGTGATTTCTATGGGGAGGGAATATTTATGTTTATATATACATATATATACACAAATACCTGCTGTTGCCTCTGTACAATATTTAGTAGGGCTGGCAAATGATAACCATAAATTGTAGTATGCAGATGCCTAATTTTGTGCTGTTATTTTTCCTTTTTAGGGATGGGAATGCTTGCCAGTGTATATACAGACGATGAAGAGAGAGGGAATGCGATGGGAATTGCACTAGGAGGCCTTGCTATGGGAGTCTTAGGTCAGTGAGTTGAAGGCTCTGCTGGCAAGCAAAACCACCCCCCAGCCTTTCACTGAGTGTAATGTTATGGTGCTGTCTCCACATTAGATTCATGGTGCATGTTACTAATAGTATTTCCCACAGCAGCATATTTCTTATGTAGATACATACGACAGGCAATAATCTCTGAGACGTATGGGGTCTGTTTACATGGAAGAGTGCTTTGGGAGTGAAGAATATGGTTATTGTCATGATCAGTGAGCTTTGTGAGCGCTTTGGTCACTGAACACCAATAGCAGGATGCCCAGCCACTTGTAGAGGATGTCTGTTCAGAGATGTGGCTTCACAGCTGTGTCCTTTCTTTCCCCCTGGCAGTGGGTCCACCTTTTGGGAGCGTCATGTATGAGTTTGTGGGGAAGAGTTCTCCTTTCCTGGTGCTGGCAGCGCTAGCTCTGTTAGATGGAGGTCAGTAAATACAGAGAGTCAATATTACCATGCAGCACATCCCTTTCACGTTACTGTCTAAACCCTTACTGTCTAAACCCCAAGAAATGTTACAGTATTGATTTCTTTTCACAGCTGTTCAATTATTTGTTCTGCAGCCATCCAGAGCACAAGCAGAAGTAAGTATCAAGGTAAAACCCTCTAGGCAATGGATGACACTTTGCCTTTCCTAATCCCAAGCTTTTGTTTCATAGAGTCAGAAGGGCACGCCGTTACTGACACTTTTGAAGGACCCGTACATCATTATTGCAGCAGGTACCAGATCCTTTTTGTTTAAACCATTGGTGTTATACCTGGAATGCCTCAGGTTAAGCTGGTTTAACAATATTGTCATTGCTGGCCTCATTTACATGAAGCTCAAAGAACCTGTTGGAAATATAGGATGAATATACTAGTATATGTATGCATGTAATAGGCAGAAAGCTTAAAATGTGAGTGTATTTCCAGCTGAGAGGACAGGAATGACTTGAAGCTGTTTGCCAAAGCAATGAGATGTGGCCATGAAACTTCCTATGAGGCAAGTGGATAGGATGAAGGCTTTAGAGGAGGGTTTCCCAGCATATCACAGGCAGGCATAGGGAATAACACTGAACTTTTGTTTCCATTTGAAGAAAGGGAGTGAGTTTGGTCTCTAGAGCTGGATTCTATTTCAGAAAAGGTCTAGGTTGAATGGGGAATGGCGTTTGGTATTGCATGTATTGTTCGTCTGATAAGTTGTTCTGTCTCAAGGGAAGTTTGCCTTTTTGTGTTGCATTTTGTTGCATGTTTATTCTGAAGTCTGTAATGAAGTCTGGCCCTTCTTAACATTGATAAAACACTTAGATGATTATTTTCACTGTTACATTTCTTAGACCTAACCTGCTATCCAGCAGTTCTTCCGAGCATTTCTTGGGTTCTCTCTTTCTTGGTGATCTTAGGGAATTGATCTTAATCTTGGGGAAAGAACCCTAACCCTGCCACTAGACACTTGGCCAAGCTGTGACTGAAGTTATACAAACACTTTTGTTTGAGGACTTCTTGGAGCATTAGAAGACCTTTCCATAGAATAGAAGTGTTTGAGGGAAAAGAGTAGCAAAGAACAGTACCTGTCATGACAGATTGGATCTATCACTCATCTAATCTGGTACCTTGGCTCTTGCAGTGGTTAAAGCAGGTGCTGCAAGGTGAGGTTCATCTAACATTATTTTCTAGGTATCTGATCCCTGCCAATGTCTAATCTGTGACAGAACTTGGTTTACACCATGAAATACGACAAGCGGACTGATTTTAAGGGGTACTTTTCTTGACGAAGACTTAGCTACTCCTGTCAAGCTTGGCCTTGGCCACGGAAGCGAAAAGGTACCAAGGAACATGGATCCCACTATTTTAACCATGTGCCATGTATGCTAAGAGCAGGGCAGACTTTGTTCCAATTTTCTAACACATTTACATGGCATTCAATTCATGCAGCTCTTCTCTTCTCTGAAGTTGTTTCAGCTGTGGCTTCGGGGCTATCTAAAGCAGGGCTGAGCAGTCTCAGATACCCAAAGTGATAACGAAGACTCAGGGATGGGTAGCCTGGAACCAGGGCAGTGTGTGTCAGAGACTTTACCTTTACTTCCCTGGCTCTTTTTGCCTCTTGTTTCCCTACCCATTCTTGCAGGCGTTCCCAGTGCCTCCTGTCTTCCTTTCCCATCTTCAATCCAGTGCAGCTGGACTCAACAGGAGGCAGGGAAAGGAAGGATGTACAGAAGATAAAAACATGAAGACTCTCTGTGTTCTGATCCCTCCTGCTCCTACCAGGCATCAGCTCTTAGGATATGAGAAGGTCCCTCCCATGGGTTATCAGTGGGGTTAGGTGCAGCATCCAGGGTCTCTGCCTTGCAGGATGGAGACTGCTGAGTGCTTTCGCAGTATGGATGATACTGATGTTCTCTAACTTCAGCCTCTCCTCCTCCTGTTTTATTTCCCTTACAAACCAAATATGATTTTGTCAGACATGAACACCAAATGCCGAATATAAATTCAGCCTTTTATCTGGCTTATGAGAGCACATTAATCCAGATGCAGCTTTCTTGATGCTCCAGGAATATACTGCTTAAATGTTAATTGCTTTAGTTCTGAAGCTGCTGCTTTTTAACAGTGAAAAGAGTAGGAAAGTTTCATTCGTTCTCTCTTACCCTGAGGAGTCTGGTATTTTCCTTACTTTATTTTCTAAGATGGGAACTCGATCCTGATCCTAACAGGGAAGGGTGGGTAAGCAGTTGTTCGGGATGGCAGAGTTAGCTCTGTGCTCTGACAACTTGGGGCATACAGCTGAGGCACCATGCCACATCTCTTCATATCTAAGCCAGGATAATATGTATTCTACTTCACAAGGATGCTGTGAATGTGGATGTCGCACACTGTGTATGATGTTCAGATACAGTGATTAGAGAGGAGAAGGCTGTAAGTCCCACCGGGTTTGTACTGCTCCGGAAGATTAGAGGCTCTGAATGGCTTTTAAGGCAGTTAACTTCCTCATTAAAAATTGACTGCATCTCTAGTGGGCTGACTTGTTAACCGCTGTTAAATCCAAGGACACTTTAGGCACGCTGCAAATGGCCATGGCAGTTTCAGCGTTTCTTGCACTCTCGATTTAGGTGCACTAATTTCATGGTACGAATTCAGATTCAATCTCCTGAGCGTGCGTCATGCACTTGAGTCATAATTGTTTGTATTCTCAAAGTACAAGCACTTTCTGACCAATTTGGCTTATCTATAGCATGATATTACTCTTGAACACAAGGTGTCTTGAACTGAAGCATGGAGTTCCTCTCTCTTCTTTCTGAAAGTGGAATTTTTTTCCCTTGATAAAACCATTTTTTATGAGTTAATAATGTTGACTGTCACAACAGACAGGAGGCCAGTGCTCTCATTCACTCCCTGTATATTGTAGTCCCTATGGCTTATCCAAATGGCTGGATACCTTTTACATATAGCTATTGCAAGGCAAAAAACACATTAGTTGAAACTACCAGATCCAAACCCCAGAGTTGAGACAGACATCATAGTGAGCACGTGGGATCTTGAGAAGGTGTGTGACAGCTTTGCACTGAGTAATGCCTTCTCACAGGGAGATACCAGTGATGCCTATGTCACTCTGTCAAAAGCTAAGTGGGTTCTCAGCTACAGAGATAGGATCCAGCTGGAAGGTTGCAACTTTGCACCTTCTGGCCAACACAGGACATTTAACCTAATTTAAAGAAGAAATGATGTGGGGTTTATGCACTTGAGAGATCACCCTTTAAAAAGAGGTCAGCTCCATGCAAGACAGAGGGAAAGAAAACCCAATATAATCTTCTTTTGGGGAAGCTTTGCTAAGGTAAGTTGGCCTTCACTGGACTTTGCTCTGAGTTTTCAGGGGAGAAACTTGATGAAATTTAACAAGGGCAAGTGTAGAGTCTTGCATCTGGGGAAGAACAACCCCATGTACCAGTACAGGTTGGGGGTTGACCTGCTGGAAAGTAGCGAAGGGGAAAGGGACCTGGGGGTCCTGGTGGATAGGAGGATGACCATGAGCCAGCAATGTGCTCTTGTGGCCAAGAAGGCAAATGGCATCTTAGGGTGCATTAGAAAGGGAGTGGTTAGTAGGTCAAGAGAGGTTCTCCTCCCCCTCTACTCAGCCTTGGTGAGGCCGCATCTGGAATATTGCATCCAGTTCTGGGCCCCTCTGTTCAAGAAGGACAGGGAATTGCTTGAAGGAGTCCAGCGCAGAGCCACAAAGATGATTAAGGGAGTGGAACATCTCCCTTATGAGGAGAGGCTGAGGGAGCTGGGTCTCTTTAGCTTGCAGAAGAGGAGACTGAGGGGTGACCTCATCAATGTTTACAAATATGTGAAGGGTAGGTGTCAGGATGATGGAGCTAGGCTTTTTTCAGTGATATCCAGTGATAGGACAAGGGGCAATGGGTGTAAACTGGAGCATAGGAAGTTCCACGTTAACATCAGGAAGAACTTCTTTACTGTAAGAGTGACAGAGCACTGGAACAGGCTGCCCAGGGGGGTTGTGGAGTCTCCTACACTGGAGATATTCAAGGCCCGCCTGGACAAGTTCCTGTGTGATGTACTGTAGGTTACCCTGCTCTTGCGGGGGGGTTGGACTAGATGATCTTTTTAGGTCCCTTCCAACCCTTGGGATTCTGTACCAGTTCAGGCTCTCACTTTTCTCTTGGGGTACATCCTATAAAGATCTGAAGTACCTTTGCCACCATATGCCTGAGTACTTTGCTAAGTTCTGGTGATGCTGCCTGAACTAATAAGATGTTGATGCCACCCATGTGTGCATGCACACCTGCATCTCATATCTTTGTTTGTTAGGAGTAGAACAAGACCTTTGCTATTTAACCTGTCTCTGTTGGAATGGCCTTGCTTTCTTCTGGCTGTGCTTTGTGTGGCCTGAAATGTGGTTTTCCAGCATCAAGGAAGCTGCTTGAGCATGGCTGATATTGGCTTGGAAGAGAGCAACCCTGAGGTGTTTGACCGTGGCTCCTCACAGGCACTGTGCTAGTGGGAGCTTGCACTGGAGTGGAAAGGTTAGCTTTCCTCTTTAGGGTAAAGCAGTGCTGAACTGTTGCTCCTTGCCCTAGGAAGGGAGGGAGCCAAGTTCATTTTGGGAGTTATGGATACAGTCTAATGTATTCTGACAGGTTTGAGCAAAGAATGACATCGGTACTCATTTTGGTTTGAGCTGCATGATGAGAAACTTGTTCCAGGAGAAATAATGTTTCTCTGCCCTTGGAAGAATTTCTCTAAGAAAAGTAAAATCTGGATGGTAAATGACTGAGAGTTCAGAATGTTTTCCTACATTTCAGAGGTTGCATATATTAAGAAGAAAAGTGGGAACACCGGTTTGATGTCACTTGTAGCAGTGACTTCCAAAGCCATTTTGTACGGGATTAGCAAAAGGGACATGTCCCGTTGCTCTCCATTAGCCTTTGACTGCCTCGGGTTATTTTGAATAAGTGGGAAAGACACCTTGAATCCAAAGAAATACCATGGGATTTACTAACCCCTGCGCTAAAGCCCAAGTGCGCAACTGAGGATAGATGAACTTGTCACAAACCCACTGGAGTCTGGATCTGCAGGCAGTGACGAAGGGCAGAGCTGAGCTGGGGGCAAGACTGAATCAGCACTTCCACCCCTTGTTGTCCTTTGCATCTGGTGACTAAAGGTCCAGCGATTCAAAAGAGATTTGGAAGCATTTGAAACTCATAGGGTTGGGCAAGCTCAGCCAAACCCATGTTTTGCTGCATGGATTTACTGGCTGCAGGCAAAAAGGATCTCAACACAGAATTCCTTTTTGTAGGGGAGAGACGTCTCTGTGGTTGTCTCTTGGTATTTTTAGGATCAAGAACTCCACATCTCGTGATGGTTGGTTTCAGATGAGGGAGGCATGGGGTCAGAGCCGGTGCCTTTTACACAACAGGGCTCTGGTTTTGCCCTAGGAGACTAGATAAAGACCAAAAGACTGGTTTTAGCTAATCATTTGTACAACAGTCAGACCTCATGAACTTTCTAAATATCATCAAGCTCACTGCAAACTTTCACATTATGAAAGTAGCTTAACCTTTATGGTAGAATTTCTAGGAGAATAGAAATATATATAGAAGTCTTCAGCGATGTTACATTCTGTTCTATTTAACGCTAACCAATGCACAACAAATAGAACTGTAAAAAGTGCAATGTTTATGTAAAAGCATCCATTTTTGCATGGCTTTTTGTTCATAGTCAAATGAAATAATTGCTACTCTTTTATTTCCTTCTCCTTCTTTCCCTAAGGATCAATCTGCTTTGCAAACATGGCTATTGCTATGCTTGAACCAGCTTTACCCATCTGGATGATGGAGACCATGTGTTCAAAGAAATGGCAGCTTGGTAAAGTACAGTATATTATTTGCATCTCTATTTTATCTAATGATTGTCTCAGTTCCAGTCCTGTTAATGATGGTTATATTATTATATAAACTTATATATTAGCTGTAATTATAAGCTGCAGAGTAGTAATTTTGGTTTTACCAGCTTTAAATTTTCAGTGTTACAATTGCAAACATTGGTCTGTAAGAAAAATAGGTACGGGATCGATGTTACTGCAATAGAGGCTTCCTTGGGAGCCCCAGCAGCACATCAGGCAGACACTTGGTGAGCCACAGAGGCAGCCCAGCAGAGCAAAACAGTGTGTTTGTGTTGTTTTTTTGAGGGTTTCCCCAGAAGGAATCCATCCTCAGCTCCTATTTTGAATTGCCAGGAGCAGGCAGTCACAGGGATCTGCAGTCAGTGCTCTCTGTTTGGTGCGGTGGCTCATGCCAACACATACCCCTTCCAGGGATGCTTCTGGTAACGTGGTAGAAGGATAGCCTTTAATTAAAAGGTGGCCACCATTGACATGGGAAGCACTTTCCCTCTAATTTGATGGATTTGATACCCTTTCAGTAGCTACTGAGTCATCCTATTCAATAAAGAGCAATGGGAGAGACCTAACTTGGACCACCTTATAACCTGTGACAGGGACACAGTCTTGGGAAACCACGCTGATGTGAACTGGCTTGTTTGCGGGGTGCTTGGCATAGTGTTGGTCCTCTGCATAGATCTGAATGATGTTTACCTTTTTAATAGGTTGTAGGGAAGAGTTCCCATTACAAACACAACATGTATCTGTGTGATAAAGTTAATGAAGTGTTCCGTGCTGTGGCATTTCAGGAGGGTATTTTTTAATATCAATATATGGCATTTGCAAGGAGAATAAGAATCCTTCCTGAAAATGATGTTCTGCTAGCCTTTGACTAATACCCCTACTCTGTGTGCATGTGGGTGTCCTACACCATATAGAAAGCACAAAGCTTAGTTCTAATTAATGCAACTCAGATGTAGGGTGGCTATAGGTAGCACTTGATGTGCTGTTGCGCTATTGAACATGGTAATGACTCCATGGTAATGCAGCAGAATTAACACACATACTTAGGTATTTTAAACCTCATAAAGAGAAAGACTTCTCTACCTCCCTTGCAAGAGTTTCATATGACTGGTGCAATGGAAATGAGGTTTACAAATCTCTTGGTGGAATAGAGGTTCTTGGAAGGAAAAGATCCATTTTAAATAAAGACTAATTTTACCCCTTAAAGATATAAGTAATTGACTCCATCACACTTTGTCTGATTTGACAGCATTAATTAAAGTTCTTAAACCTCTTAAATTATACCTCTAACTGCAGGGTTCTAAGCAAATTGTTGTCTTATGCAATTTGGAGACCCAGCTGCTTAAGCACGATCTGAAGAAGGTGTAAAGAACCTTGATTTAATCAATTAATGTTGCTGTGCATAAAGCTCACTTAGAAAATGATGGGTCTGCTTCAGTATCCCACAGCTTACCCAGCAACCTGCAAGTCTTTGTAGTGTATTTCTTTATTTTCTTCCAGCTGTCAAGGTCTACTCTATGTGACCGTTTGCTACAGATAGCTCCAAGCAGGACTGAAGTAGCTGCGGTTACACAGGTGAAAATGCTTCCCCAGCATCACTTTTGTAGCCCACAAGGATTTCAGTCACAGGATATTGCTCTGCTAAAAATGACCTCTTGATTTTTTTACTTATGAATATCGGAGAGATAAGAAGGAAGATGGATAGGCAGGAAATGAGAAAATCTATGTTGCCTTGGTGAAAGATGAGGAGCATACACACTTTAAGGAAAGGGTTGGATTGTGTACTTTAATGTCACGGCTGCTTTCTAAATCTAAATTATCTGAGTGAATGGTGACCAAATAGAAGTTGTTGTGGCACGCGCTAATTTGACAGACTGTCACAGTTCTATTTTCCTTAGGATGATGTGGAATTTAACAGGAAAACGAGGGGAAAAAAAAAATACTGTGTTATTTCTGCCAAGACACATGAACCGTCCAACACTGTTGCATAAGCATCCAGCATTAGGCACAAGCACCTTCGTTGCTCTGCCCCTTTGAATAGTTGTCATACAATACCTTTTCCTCAAGGGCATTCCCTGCTCTCACACACACCTCCATCATTCTCCCTAGTGCTCTCCATGCAGCTAAAGCAATGCCACACTGTGCTCTCCACTAGCACATCTTCCTTTGACACCTTCCCTGTGGCTGGGTTCCTGCCCTGTGACTTAGGTGTAGGGAGAGGATGAATCCTCAGGTACAGACTGTAACTGGCTTTTAAAGCAGAGTTATTTCAGTCCATCATACAGCCAGCATCTAATCCAGGTACAGTCGCTGCTGTGGAAACCTGAAGGCTAGAAAGAACGGCTAGCCCCAACAGTATTTTCCAAGTGGATGTGGGGAGATGGGAGGGTGCCCTCCCATCAGGGCCAGAATGGATTTATTTGGGTGCCATTATCTGTACGTCATTGCAGATAACTAGATTCTTTAATTTATGCCAATAACTATTTTTAATTAACTTTCACTGTAAATGCATTGGCTAAACAATGTTAAAACCGTGGTTTGGGGTTTTTTTTCACCTTTACATTATTGATGTATGTTTGACTTCAATCACTACTCACACCATGGCATTACAAACTCGCTTGTAATACAAGGCCTCGTGGCATTCGCAGCCATAGAGGGGGACATTACTTGCCAAGCCACAGCAGCAGCCCTGCTGCCCCCCACTCCAGGGAGGGATTCATCCACCCCTGACACTTGTGGGCTTGCTGCATGTGCTGAGCATATGCTCCATAAGCCACACAGCCATGAAAGAGTCGCTTTCCTTGACCTATCCCAAAGCTTATTGCAGTTAGATATGAACTTTCTGCTCTCTGTTATTCCATCCCCTCTCCTATACCAGTTCTTGCAGCTGATGCTGAAAAACTCTTTTCAGAGGTGTCACGTCACTCCCACATTTCATAGAAGATGCCTTTAGATTTCATGAGAGGGCTGCAACGAACCGGATATTTGATTCTTCGTGCTCTGCACAAAGGCTCTATTAGATGTGCTCGGATCAAAATTGCAGTGTCTGGAATTTATTAGTTTCTCCTAACACTTCACTAAAATCCTTGCTGATAAAACATCTCATTCATATTTTTCAGGTGTTGCTTTTCTTCCAGCTAGTATCTCTTATCTTATTGGGACTAATCTTTTCGGGATACTCGCGCACAAAATGGGAAGGTAGGCTTAATTTAAAAACACTGATAATCTTCCAGTCTGTTCCATTTCCAGTGTTTTCCAGGGCAGTTTGGTGATAGGACATTATTACACTTTGTTCTGTAGTAACACAATTGATTTTTGGAACATTTTGCTGCTTTGGTTGTGTAACTCGGCGCTTCAAACATGGCTTTGAAGCATTCAGGATCAGCTCTAACATCTCAGTATCACCGATCTCTAACTGATGTTTCTTCTTTCCTAGGTGGCTTTGTGCTTTACTTGGGATGTTAATCGTGGGAATAAGTATTTTATGTGTAAGTAGATTATCATGCACCTTTCAAAACATCTAAGTATTCGTGTGTTCATCTTTAAATATGTACTTTCCCCATGAGATTTTGCTTTATGATATGTTATTGAACAATGCGTAGTTAATAGGTTCCAGATCAGAGCTTTGAGTGCTTTCAAGTTTCAATGCTTCAATTATTCTAAGGAAGGATGGCTCTGAAAGAAGATGATTTCTTTTTTTGAGCTGTCACTTAACAATGTGTGAGTAGTGAGCAGTATTAGTGTTGCTTCTAATAGTAAGTGTGTCAGTGATTTAATGGCACAGTTGTCTGAAATGGTAGCCCAGAGGAAGTATCAGACTCTGACCCTCACATCCATGCTAAGTGTGCCATAACTTCTTGGAGAATATATCTTGGAAGAAAACTATCCCATTAGCATGTGCAGTGTGACATAACTGCCTACATTTCCTTTATAGGTACCATTTGCTAAAAACATCTATGGGCTCATAGCACCGAACTTTGGAGTTGGATTTGCCATTGGTAAGAAAAATTACAATGACTTCTTACAGTCTGGTTTTTGCGTAAACTTGATTTTTATATGATACTACATAGGAAATTGGTTTTGTTGCCATTGTGATCGGACAATAGCGATGCCTGAGCTGTAGCCCAAACTGGTAGGTAGAGCAAGAAGGATTAAAGGGCAGTTTAAGCCAGGCTGCTGTTAAGCTGGATTCTGAAGTGTGCCTAGAATTGCTCCATCAACCTACACAGACCTTTCAAATGAATGTCCATGAATCACAGAATCACAGAATCCCAAGGGTTGGAAGGGACCTAAAAAGATCATCTAGTCCAACCCCCCTGCAAGAGCAGGGTAACCTACAGTACATCACACAGGAACTTGTCCAGGCGGGCCTTGAATATCTCCAGTGTAGGAGACTCCACAACCCCCCTGGGCAGCCTGTTCCAGTGCTCTGTCACTCTTACAGTAAAGAAGTTCTTCCTGATGTTAACGTGGAACTTCCTATGTTCCAGTTTACACCCATTGCCCCTTGTCCTATCACTGGATATCACTGAAAAAAGCCTAGCTCCATCATCCTGACACCTACCCTTTACATATTTGTAAACATTGATGAGGTCACCCCTCAGTCTCCTCTTCTGCAAGCTAAAGAGACCCAGCTCCCTCAGCCTCTCCTCATAAGGGAGATGTTCCACTCCCTTAATCATCTTTGTGGCTCTGCGCTGGACTCCTTCAAGCAATTCCCTGTCCTTCTTGAACAGAGGGGCCCAGAACTGGATGCAATATTCCAGATGCGGCCTCACCAAGGCTGAGTAGAGGGGGAGGAGAACCTCTCTTGACCTACTAACCACTCCCTTTCTAATGCACCCTAAGATGCCATTTGCCTTCTTGGCCACAAGAGCACATTGCTGGCTCATGGTCATCCTCCTATCCACCAGGACCCCCAGGTCCCTTTCCCCTTCACTACTTTCCAGCAGGTCAACCCCCAACCTGTACTGGTCCATGGGGTTGTTCTTCCCCAGATGCAAGACTCTACACTTGCCCTTGTTAAATTTCATCAAGTTTCTCCCCGCCCAACTCTCCAGCCTGTCCAGGTCTCGCTGAATGGCAGCACAGTCCTCTGGTGTGTCAGCCACTCCTCCCAGTTTTGTGTCATCAGCAAACTTGCTGAGGGTGCACTCAGTTCCCTCATCCAGGTCATTGATGAAAATATTAAACAGCACCGGTCCCAGCACCGACCCCTGAGGAACTCCACTAGTCACAGACCTCCAGCTAGATTCTGCGCCATTGACCACAACTCTCTGCCTTCTTCCTTTCAACCAGTTCTCGATCCACCTCACTACTTGATCGTCAAGCCCACACTTCCTCAGCTTATCTATGAGGATGCTGTGGGAGACAGTATCAAATGCCTTACTGAAATGTATATATGGTTTTCAGAAATGAAGCCCAAAACCCACAGACTTCCCTGTTGTGGAAGAGAATTTATAGAGATATTTTCATATTAAAAAAAAAAAGGAAAAACAGGCTTAAATTTGTGTTCAGCAAATAAGACTTCCCAAGCCTTCAAGTGTTATGTGTGAGCTCTTATTATGCTGGAGCACACAGGCTGGAGGGGACCTGCTTTGGGTTTTAGCACTTGGCTGGTCAGCAGATTTGTACATGTGCCATATGTACATGTCTATGCATGTCCATAGATGACATCAGACACAGTAAATACCATAAAAAACATAGATAATACAGTCTACTTTTACACACATCTTTCTGCTTACTTAAGAGTAAGCATCTTTTAGTTGCTTTTGCATGCCTTTGTAGCACATAGTTGGCCAAAATATTTAAAAGGGGGAAAAAAAAAAAGGAGGTATTTTCCTGAAGTGTTTTTCCTTCCCTCCTGACCAGGAATGGTGGATTCTTCCATGATGCCAATTATGGGTTACCTCGTAGATCTGCGTCACGTATCAGTCTATGGCAGCGTGTATGCAATAGCTGATGTTGCCTTCTGCATGGGCTTTGCCATAGGTAAGTCCAAACTTTTCCTGCCTATAATGCACAGTTAAGAAGAGTGATTATGCTGTGATGCCAGGTATGAGTCCCAGTGGCTTTATGAGCAGGGGTTCTTATATTTTATAAGAAATGAAAGCAGAGGGAGTCGTGTTTGGCATCTGTTCTTCTCCTCTGCCGTGATGTAGTGCTCAGCTTCATTAGCTGTAAGAGGCTTGAAGGTCTCAGGCACTGAATGCAAATAGGATATCCTTTGGAGCAGTTAAAACTACCACCACAGCTGTGCTCTCAATAGTCTGAGAGGGGAATAACTCCCCACTGCCTCCTTGAGTGCATGGTACAAATACCACAAGAGCATCTCTTCCTCAATGAAGTATGAAGCCAGGAAAGGTTTATGTTATAATTACAAGCATGTCTCTACATTCCTCAAACCAATTTGTGAAGCAGGAGCTTTGTGTATAAAATCACTGTTGCTTAAAGTGACTGCTGCAAATGCTGTGTCTGAGGGATCCTCAGAAAAGGGGTTTTATTTATACAAGGTCCCTCTGCTGGCGGTGCCATTGCAAAGGCCATCGGGTTTCCATGGCTCATGACGATTATAGGGATTGTGGATATCCTCTTCGCTCCCCTGTGTTTTTTCCTTCGAAGCCCACCTGCCAAAGAGGAGAAAATGGTAAGTGCAACATGGTTGGTTTGGGTTCTGTTTTATTTTAACGAAAGAAAATAACTTGTGTCTGCTTCTTTGCCTCTAACTTCCTGAAAATGGGACCAGTGCACTTTCTTGCACCCTCATGCATTGTCCTTAGAATGAACTCCCCCTTCTTTTTATGTCCAACATGTATAAAGAAAAGCTTTTTATTAGTTGCATGTTACAAAGTCCCAAATTAGATTATCACAAACCAGGCTCCAGCAGACACTGATCTGCAGCAGCACACACCATAATGGACTCAGGATAAAATGCACTTTTGGTTTCCTTGAAGTGACAGAAATGTATTGACCAATTTTCTTTTATTCCTTTGTGTACCTTAACCTCTTTCTTTCCATGGTCCTCTACAGTGTGTTTTGCATCATGTGCTTTCCTTCTCCTTCTTCCTCCATACAGATCACCTGCCCTTACAAATTAATGGCTACTTTTACATAGGAACCCTTCACTCCTTCCCTTCTCACTGCTCGCTCAGCCTGTCACTCCCCCAGAAAGATTCCTGCTTTGGTTTTGGCAGCCCTTTTCCTTCAATTCTTTTCCTATACTGTTCTAATCTCTCCCTTCTTTTCCCATTTTTATAGCTCAATTTGCCCTTTCTTATAATGCCTTTTGTCTGCTCTCCTACTCACTGGTGCAAGACTTGCTGTTCTATGGATTTATACCAGATCGGGTTCAAAAGCCCTTTTACTGCAGGAGGGGATCCATTGCTTTGCTCACTGTTTCCTATGCTCAGCAAGAGGATGAGAAGCTCTCAAAGGAATTACAAAGCAGTGCAGTCAGGAGGCAGAACAATCCCATTTCTGATTCCAGGGTGGAAAAATCCTGGAAAACAAGTGCCAATCTTTCCTGCAACATCTGTCACCATCTGTAGGTCTAGCCCACCCAGTGCTCCATCCTTGCACTTGCTGAAAAAGGTTGTTTCAGGCCCAAAATGTAGTTGCTGGTTGTAGATGTATAGAAAATGCAATGCTGTATGGCTGTAGCTTTACTATGCAGCACCACATCTTTGCCAGGCGAGAACAGAACTTGCTGCAGATGCTGCTTTTGCTTTGTACCAGCATGAGCAGAACAGAAGGTGGAAAAATGAATTTTCCTGAAGTAGTGGTGTACATGAGGCCAGAGACCTTTTGTTTTGCACATATTTGGACTGCAGAATCCCAGAGATTCCAGTTAATCCCTTGTTGTGACCTTTGCAGACTGCAGATTTTTTTCTTTATTGCTTTTACATTGACTCAGGCTGAGGAACAGGGATAAAACAGCTGCTGTCCTTTGCTAGAGATAGGAAGTTTATCGTGTGCTTCCCTTGTCACAGACAGAGCTTCTCTTGTAACATGGTAACCACTGAAGGGACAGGATTTCTCTCTCATCTTCTTTGAGGATGGCTCAAACACGTAGAATCATAGAATAGTTAGGGTTGGAAAGGACCTCAAGATCATCCAGTTCCAACCCCCCCTGCCATGGGCAGGGACACCTCACACTAAACCATCCCACACAAGGCTTCATCCAACCTGGCCTTGAACACTGCCAGGGATGGAGCACTCACAACTTCCCTGGGCAACCCATTCCAGTGCCTCACCACCCTAACAGGAAAGAATTTCCTCCTTATATCCGATCTAAACTTCCCCTGTTTAAGTTTTAACCCGTTACCCCTTGTCCTGTCACTACAGTCCCTGATGAAGAGTCCCTCCCCAGCATCCCTATAGGCCCCCTTCAGATACTGGAAGGCTGCTATGAGGTCTCCACGCAGCCTCCTCTTCTCCAGGCTGAACAGCCCCAACTTCCTCAGCCTGTCTTCATACGGGAGGTGCTCCAGTCCCCTGATCATCCTCGTGGCCTCCTCTGGACTTGTTCCAGGTCCTTCCAGGGTCTGCCCCCCCACCATAGCTTTACGTGCCAAGTGACATCTGATGCACCATTTCTTCAGGGTTTGAAGAGTCAAAAGTAAGGTTCCCTACTTTGTGCTCTTTCTGCAATTAATTAAACAGCTTGAGGCAGTAGGACTCCTCTTGCTCATTCACCCAGCCTTTAACAAATGGAGATCAAGCATAGAATTTAGATTAGCTCTTCCCTGTGAGGGTGCTGAGGCGCTGGCACAGGGTGCCCAGAGAAGCTGTGGCTGCCCCATCCCTGGCAGTGCACAAAGCCAGGTTGGATGGGGCTTGGAGCAAGCTGCTCTAGTGGGAGCTGTCCCTGCCCATGGCAGGGGTTGGAAGTGGATGACCTTTAAGGTCCCTTCCAACCCAAACTGTGCTTCTATGATAGAAGAGGTAAATTACTGTAAGCGGAGAGCAGGTAGGTGTATTTCTATTTAATACATGGGCAGAAATTTGCTCATGATGTCTTTAGGACCAAGATCCCACCTCCTAAGGACTTGATTTATTCAAACCGAAATCAGTTTGGGCTCTACTTTCAGTGAATGCCAGTGGGGTCAACTGCAGCCCTCAGCTGGGTGCTACACAGAAATGCTAATATTCCCACTCTTGTTTTCTTTTAGGCCATACTAATGGATCACAGCTGTCCTGTGAAAACAAAAATGTACACACAGAACAACATCCAGTCCTACCCCATAGGTGATGAAGAAGAAGAATATGAAAGTGATGAATAACATGAAAAGCCATATAACATATTTTGGTGTACAAAATGCAGTGTTTCATGTGAAACATCTCATCCAGAAATAGGTTTTAGTTGTACTGTCCATTTAATAGTGAAATGGTCAAAAAACCAAAGGTGTATTATTCATCGCCCATGGTTGTAAAGCAGACTGCTAACCGCCTTATTGGGGGGGGGGGGGGAAACGCTTTTTATAGAGGATTTGTATAGTGTTAATCTTTATTTTATTTAATTTTATTGAATAGTATATTTTTATTAATTGTGTAGTATAGCTCTGTATAAATGTGAATTTTAGCTGGTTTTTAAAGTCAACTCATTTCAACATTTCACATTTGATTTGGAGTCACAAGCTACTGCTGGGAGATCCAGTCTTTCTTATTGACTGGAAAGGCAGAGAAAAAAAGGCAAAGCTCAAAGAAAACCCATCCTTTGTATCCTTTTAAATAATACCCTTGTAATTACAGTGAGAGGTGAAGGCTGGAATCCAGAGTGTGGACATCCTGATTGCTTTCTTCATCAATTTTAGGTCAAAACTTTACATATTTTATATAACCAAAAAGGCACCTCTTTGCCAATTTAAATGAGCTCTCCCATAACCATTAATGGAATGTTAAGGAAACCAGTATTTTAAACAGGTGAGTGTATCACTATCAGTCAGTACTACTGAATGAAGAATTAGTTAACCAGTCATGCAATATAAAGCCCACAAACCACACAACACCGGGTGAACAAATAGGTATGAATGTGCACTGTTCCTTTCCTTTAAAGGGAATAAGAACAGCATGAAGACACTTTTTATATTTCTATCTTTTGAAAGCTTTACTTTTAACATATCACAATGTTAGTTTAGGTGCGTCTTAAGCAACTGGTCAAGAAAAGCTGCAGCATCACAGTATTTAGTCTTAGTATGTATTAAAAGTAGGCTTGTAACTTAAGAAGTTCAAAAAAAGAACTATTTTACTTGGATTTGCATATACATCTGGAAATTCAGTATATATTTATGTTCTAAAATGAATCTAAATATCAACTTTGCTAAAAAGAAATGACCAGTTTGTTGCCAGTTCTTACCATTTGGGGACAGTCTAACACAGGCAAAGAACTGTGTCACGCAGTTCTGGGAAGAACCAGACTTTGAAAGAAAACATCTTAAACCAGTCCCAATGTCCTGATCAACTGTGGTGTATCTTTTCATTTGCAAAACTAAAATCTTTATGTGCCTTCTTTCACGTAATTGCAGATGGTTTATGTACTACAGCATAGATACTATGTTTACATATAGTTTTGTAAAGCACATATACTATCCATGGTCAGAAAATACAAAACACATAGTGGATCAAACTTCAAGTATTGCTTTGTCAATAATTACACATTCAGACTGCATTAAAATAAAGTTATCTGAAAGAAGCTCATGATCTATTGTAATAAAGTAAAAACAATTAAACAAAGGAAGAATTCCCCTCATGATTTGCCTTATGCATTGTGTTTGACTGTATATTGGGATGGGGGAAAGCTGACAAATATTTCAGGCCTAGGCCATTTGTAACTCGGGACAAGTCTTTTCACTCCAGGTCATAAATAGATGCAACTTGTTTAAGTAACCACACCAGCTTCTAAAATCAGTCTGTCATGTAGCTGCTAGGCTGAGATGTAACTTTTGGGAAACAGGTAAGGCCGAAATGTGTAGTGGAGGGAATACCCATCCGTGTTCTTTAAATAAGGGGGAAGATTCTGAGAAAATAATATTAAGAGGCTTAAACAGCATGAAAGGCCAAGCATTACGTTATATGTTGATTTGATAAATCCACCTAGAGATTGTTTTAGTGGTATATTTTCAATTGCATTCCTTTGAATATATAACAGATGGAAACCTTCCTTCAAGGCTGAGAGGTGTTTGGAGACAGACATTAATACAGCACAAACTAAGACTGTCATACACTGAATACTTCACCTCCACTGAGTAAGTAACAACTGCGCAGATAGAGGAGTATTTAGGTTCAGATTTTACTGTAGATCATTTTGATACAGGATGATCTTCAAGGTCCCTTCCAGCCCAAACCATTCTATGATTCTATGATACTTCAGCCCAAGAGAAGTTCTTTTATTTAGCTTTACTAAACTCTTTTGGTCAACATAAAGTTGTTAATCTGTTAAATCTGAAACTAATATAGCAATGTTAGAATTCTAAAATATAACATCTTAATTTCTTTCCCAGCTGATTAACCAATTTACTGCTTAAACTCACAAGTGTAAGAGTAATGCAAACATAGCAAATTATATATATGAAAAAGAAGAATAGAATGGTTTACTTCATGGCTTGATTTTTGCACTTTAGAGCACATCAAAATTAAGCAAGACTTCACAATAATCTGCAGCACAAAACAAGGGGCCTTATGGACCAGCATCTTACGGTTTTACTCAGCAGACCCAGACAGATCAGTCTGGTTCCCCCCTGCTCCTGCTCCCACAAAAGTTAGAGGAAGACAGAATTAAAGACTGCACAGACACTTCAGTTTGGGCTCTCTATGCCCCTAAAATAGATATTTAGCAGTTGTTCTATATTTGGGATTTTTGAACGAATAGGCAATCAAACATCTTTAGTCAGGAAGAAACTAAGTCACAGAAAATATACAAAACCCCCCATTCTGTCCTGGAATAATTTATGTCCTTTCTTATCTTACATATTTTTATCTGTGTGTGATAAGGTCACTTAGTTCATTTCCTCCCACTATTCAGTCCTCCCCTGCAGCTGTGAACTTCCATGCATTTTATTTAAAATTTGACGAAAAATGTCACAAGGATAGTGAATTATACGGAAAAGGTGATTAGATAAAAAATGATCTAGTAAACAGTGAGGATTTGTTTAGTTATTATCTGTTAACATCTCTGAAGGACAGGGCAAGTCAGAAGAAATTTTCTTGGACAGTTTCCCCCCGTGCAACGCAACTCTAGTTGTAGTCACTACCATCAGTACTGCGTTATTATCTGTGCAGTGCTTGGAGGTCTTAGAAATCCCCCACCAGTAACTCTAGCATTTTATAAGATCCTCTAGCTCCACAATGAATTAACTGGAATCACTGTTTTGAAAGAAATCTATTATTAAGCTGTGTAAATCAAAAATAGATGTGTATTCATACAGAAAGAATGCAGAAAAGCCCAATTAATCCACATATCAGCAGTTCTATTTACTGCGAAATGTGCGGTTTACTCCCAAAGAGCTTTCCTTTAAGTAGTGGCTTTAGGTGATAAACTACTGCAATACCAGTATTTAACCAAAAATATTAACACAATGCAAAGTAGTTGATAATTTAGCAAAACTATTTTATTAAAGCTTATTCTCATGATAAAATAATAGCCAACAAAATCATATTAGGCAGATATTCTGCAAATGTGTGTAGCTGCCACCTATTCAGATATCATTAAGTCAAGATATTCTTGTTTTCCGTGGTATTCTTTATTTTCAGCTATTTACAGTCAAGCATGAAGCAAGGATTACATCAGGAATGTAGTATTACAGTTTCCCCCTTGAGATTCACTGTATATTGTAATTAATGCCAGATAGGAATTGTATATTTTCCTTCTTATCACTAAAATACAACTATTTTGCCCTTTTCCCATTCAGCATATTTAAAAATATTGCACTACGTTTAATTTCTCTCTTACAATCATCATTAGCAGTACTATAGGAGGAAAACTATATCCAGCTTTTCTTACCCACTGCATTACACAAGTCAATCTAAACCCACAACTGTGTTTTTGAAATCAGCATTTGCATTGTTTTCACAGCTCCTTCGTGTGTACCAGGGTTTAAATGAAGTACTTGGATATATATTTTAAAAGCTCTATAGTAGTCCATAAGAGCAAACACTGATGGAGATTAAATGCAGATCACCGCCAATCGTAAGCCGCTGAGAAAACCGAGTGGGGAAGTCTTAATATGCATCTCAAGCAAGTATAGGTTAAATAACTTTTAGTCAATAAGGGAAGCTAATTTTGTGCGATTATTTGCTGAAGCTTAATTTCAGAAGTGTGTCACATGCCTGTTTTAGCATGGATAGTGTTTTCCATACATCAATTAAGTATCAACTGCCAGAACTCACAAAGAAGTGCAAGTACTTGCATGAGTGGAAGTAACCATTCTGTTTAGAAGTCCGAGTATGCTTAGACATCGGTAAAAACCATTGCTTCTTAGCTTTGCCCATCAGAAAATAAACTGAGAAGCAAATTTAATGGAGAGAAACATTACAGACTGCCTGAAAATTTAAACGAGTTATTTTTCCATCTTAGATTCAACACCATTTCCACAAAGGCATTTTTCTTTCCTACCGCCATGGTACCAGTGATAATGATACCAGTTCCTAGCACAGTACCTAAAATAAGGATGGTATTTCACACTGCATTTCTATACACAGAAGATGAAACAAAGACAGGAAATAAATAAGAACAATGGCCTTAGCCAGGTGATGCTAAGATCCACAGTTTACACATAGCACAAGACCAGATAGATCTTTTCAAAAGCAGCTGACTGACATTTGTCGTCATCTCTACTGGACGCACGCATTTGGACTCAAATAAAACGTTATATACACTATAGGACATTTTTCTGACAAAGGTCATCCTTCTTCTCAGACTGTCTCTTCTGTCTGAGAAGCTGAATGCCAATGACTACTATGATGATACTCAAAAGTGTTGAGAGAACATCTTTAGCTATTTTGTGAAGTATTTTGTACCTTAAGCTTCCCAAAATGATAGTCTGCAGCAAAATATTTTGGTTTTAAATCACTTAAACTGTCATCACATTCTTTTTCATAGAATGCAATGAAACCTCCAACTCTTGTCAAGAACAGTTTTCCTTTAGCAGCTTACCTGATAGTACAACACTACTTACACATGTAGTTTTGTTCTGCAAGGCAACCAAACCAGCCTCTTATCTCAAAGATATTCCCAATTCAATTATTCTGAGATACTGGTATGTACTTTGATATCTAGCAGTACTCAATCAGGATATAACAGCCCAAAATTCTAAGGAGGATTAGCATTACTATATTTCATATTAATTAAAAACTATGAAAAGTTCCTGTGTTTAACAAAAATACGGAAAACAAATGATATGCAACAGTAATGTCAGTAAATACTAATAACAGATAAAATGAAAGACCCTTTGTTTGCTTTCATGACATGTTTGGCAAAAAAAAAAAAAACCAACATAACTATTTAGTAGACAGACATACAATAAAACTGTGATCAACATTGTAAAGCCTGGTCCCTCAGTGACTTCTGTGTTAGTCATCAGCTTAGGCATGCAACAACCTTGTATTTTTGAATCATACAAGGGAAACTCAACGTATTGAAAACCCTGCCAGTTTCCTGCTGAAAACACTGGCTCAAAACAAAAAGGGGAGGGGGGGGTGAGGGTAGAGAGGGCAAGTAATCCATTAAGGACACCATACACCTTCATGTGAAATGGTAAGGTTACGTAATTAGAAAAAATAAAAATAAGTTATTAAAAATAAATTTCCAATAGAAACCCCAAAATGTAATTGTACCCAGCCAGTGTAATAAAAATCATGGTGCTGTAGCTGGAGAAGAACCAGTATTAGCTGTACTCTTACACAGGCAAGTAACTGTGGAGAAGCAGGACACGTACATCATATCAGTGTTTTAATTTCCTTGGTGTGTGTTTGTAAATGAAGTGCAAAGTATTCTTTTAGTCCATTCCTTCTCAGGATAAATATGTAAATATCAGTCTACTGATTCAGGCGGATCAACTGATTCTTCTGATATGATGTTGATTGTTGGGGCCTCCATCAGACTGACATCTTCATTATCCATTTCTTCTGCTACACTGGGCTCCTCTGAATCTTTAGTCACGGCTTTGGACTGCCGGTCTAAGGACATGCTCTCCAAAAACTCTATATCCTCAATGCCTGCTCTGTAGTGGATCATCAGCAGTGTCAGGGCCTGCAGTCTTTCACCTGACTTAGCCAGTGCAGCAGAAATCAGGGCTTTTTTCCTTGCATCCGTTGTCTCTTTTTCTTCTTTAACAAGGGAGTTGTTATTTTCCAGCTCCTGATCTATTTCATTCTGCAACTTATCCAACATAAACTCTAGTTTCTGGGAACGCTCCTCTGTGGGTAAACTTCTATACAGATCACGTCCAATTTCTTTAACAGCAATGAAGACGCTGTCATCTAGACCACCCTCCTTTCGGACCAACTTTATCCCAGTACTTGATGCACGTTTTGAAGGACTACTTGGCCCACTGATTTCAGTATCACTACTTTCATTATCAGAAGTGGTCGGTGTGTGCTTTGGCGAAGGTTCTACCACCTCTGCTCCTTGCTCAGAAAGGCGAGCCTTGGGGACTTGCCGAAGGTTTAAGAAGCGGGTGCTTGTATTGATGATATGCCTGGTCAAACCTGTAGTTCTGTTAACAGATTTAGATTCTGCATCAACACGAGAGGACGCAGCTTGGGGAGCTTCCTGTCCTTCCGCTCTACAAACTCCCGCAGTTTGATCAAGTCGCTTGTCAGCTGCTACACAGAAGGGTGTCTCAGTTAGACATTTTTCTAGACATTTTTTATGGCAAACGTAAGCACAGAGCATGCACTGCGAAGCTGCTTTAGTCCACACTTTCTTTTTGCAGTAATCACACCAAGTTGGATTCTGAAACTGAGTATCCTGAAAGTTATGTTTGCTCTCCGTAAAAACAATTTGTCCCAAGTAAGGATCCTCCTTCTGACATGCACGAGCTTCTTCTTCCATTTGACATTCATTTTCTTTCTCCAGGAGAATGTTTGAATCATCTATTTCACCTTCTATTAAATATTTGAATTGTAAAGTTATATCACCATAACAAAATTTTTCATTGAATCCCTTATGGTTTGTCAAATTCCGCAACGCTGTTCTAGTGACTGTAGCTTTAGGCGCAGGAGCATTCAATTTAAATGTTCTAATATATTCCATTGAGGATGTAGCTAGACAATCTAAAGCAATTTCTTCAAGTCTTATGCTTGCATATCCTAAGCAGATAAAGCCACCTGCTTTGAAAGGGTCTCTGCACCAGAGTGCAATATTAAGGTACCTATGGTATCCTTCTACTTCAAACAGACAGGTGGATGCTCTCGTCTTTGGCCATCGGCCTTGTCGGATTTTATAAGGAATTTCTGGTGATTCCCATGTTTGATGATCATCTCCACTATCTTTGCAGCTACGCGAATTTTCTGAAAGTCCATCTTTTAATGAATCTTGTTTTGGTGTCGTTATTACTTTTGATATTGCTGGGTCTTCTATTTGATCATTATTCTTTACTACCTTCTCTGCACATTTATCTCCATTATTTGTAGGTGGAGGTGGCCTCTCTGGTTTTTCAGAAGATACACCTCCAGGTTCTAACAAATTTGGACTTTCACTAGTAGACACAACAGACTTACTTTGTGGCCTTGGTGGCACAGGAGGCTTAATACCAGATCCTTGCGACTGTTTTCCTGATTGCTGTGATGTATCTGAACCCTCAATAACTTTGGGTACTGCCAATTTATTTCCATCTTTTTGTTGTGTTTTTGATGTTGTCTGACTTCCTAAATACAGCTTTCGATTCAGAATCGGAGATATAGTTCCATGGGTTTTAGTAGCAAGTACTACTACTGAACGTTTGGGACTCAGAGTTGCTGGCAGATCTTCTTTTTGCTCAGGTGATTCACAAGCTAAGTCCTCAAATTCTGAATCAAAATCTCTGTTATCAACATCAACCGATATACTAGCTTGGTCATCTTCTGTCTGTGTCAAGAAAGCAGTGTCTTCCAGTTGACCAAATCCATCCTGCAGTGCTGAACTGTGCTGATTACACCCAACAGGCCTTTCATAAAAAATTAAAACTCTATCCCCTGCCTGTCTAATGAGCTTCAACACTTGGACAGTTGATGTGATTTTAACACCTATTAAAAAAAAAAAAAAAGACAAAAATTGTTAAATTTTAATTATGAGAACAGTCTAAATGGCCAAAAATAGCTGATAAACATTTAGATCGTTAACAGTGGTAATAATTCTGTTAATCAACAACAGAAGTCAATTACAACAGAAGAGCTCAACTGAAATGTAATAGGTTGATCCTTTCCATTGTATTCATACAAATATATTACTTCAGGAACTGGAAAAAGATATAAATACTCCAGTTTGCTGTTTGTCATTAATGTTGTGATCTTAGAATAATTTTGCTTTTATGTGCTCATATTTTTAACCTTGATCTTACTGTAAGTTTGCACTTCTCAGCAGCAGGCACTTCATGAAGGATTCAAAAGAGATGAGTATCTTTAAATACAGTTTTAATTATAACAGAAACAGGCTAACAAAGAAAATCATTCTGATATGTTAACACAATATAGGCATGATGTTACATTTGCAGTAATGGAGAACAGTGAACTGAATCATCTACCTCATGAGAACTCCCAGAGCCATTTGACAGTATCTCCAGCCTATGATAAGATTCAGGAAATTACATGCAAGCTAAGATTTCTTACTGAGCAGACAGTGCAAATAAAGTCATGTAGGGGATCATGTAAAAATTACTTTTCCCTTGTTCTAGAACAATCATCAACTGCCTGCTTGAAGCAACTCAAAGCCATTTTAAATCACTAGGGCAATGCAATGGGGATTTAGGCAGTATCTAATCACAATAACTCATTGTAGTGCTTAAGCTCTGGTCTATAAAACCTCTCACATAAAAAATAATATGAAAAAATAATGCCACTGTGCTAGCAGGGAGTTTAAGTAGTTCATATCATAAGTGTATGAAGTTCTGTCTTCATCTATCTTCACACTAACTCTTCTATAGCATCTTAATGACTTAGCAGAACCAAATATAAAATTACTTCACCTCGGATTTATACAGTTGATGTCTGGAGAACAAATCTGCCTGCTATCACATGCAGAGATATCTGGGATACTATATATAACTCACCATTACAGTTTTGCATTTCTTTCTCTGCCAATTACCATAACCTTTTATTTAGTCCCACAACATCCAGTAGAAAACACTGCATTATTCTTGATGATCATAAACAGGGCTTCTATCTGCTCCTTCCACTAAGTGGATTAGCCACTGTTCTTGTTAATGGTTTATTTGTCCTGCAGCCCACTGCCATGTTCTGTAGGTCCCCTCCAATTCTCAAGTTTAAAGCAGTAACATTGCCAGTATCTGGTTTTGATTATGGTTTATGACTATGATCTAGTTCTCTGGTGGTGACAGGGTTCATATAAACCAGAAGCATTCAAGCAATATCTGGAGATGGTCTAATTTGAAATTGTAAAATATAAAATAGTATCAATCTACTTCATAATGCCCAGGGATATCAACAGAATCTGTCTTTAAAAAATAATAACCCCCCCCAAACCCAACAAAACCCCAACAACCCACAGTGCACTCCCCTGATAAAGTAACTTTCTGCCTCAACGCAGCACCTGTCTGCAATTTACAATTTGGCCAAAATCTTCAAACAGAACTTCAGAGTAGATTTTTAAATAATACTTAGGCTCCTGCAGGTCCAAAAATTGATACTAAAAGTATAAAAATACTATCAAATACTCAGCAGATCTGCTTGGGTAACTTTGATAAATTCAGACAATTACTCCACTAGTCACAAATGTGTTTGTACTATTTGTTCCATACTCTACTACCTTTAGGTTCAAAGCTGAGCATGCAGGCCTAGGACTAGTTTGGTTTTAGCTAAGCACATTTTATAACATCACTGGAAGAAAGTAAGTAGAGAACCTCACAGCATCTCTATTAGAGCAGTTAAGGTATGTTTGCTCAGTTTTATTCTGACTTCCATGTAGTAAAGATGGAAGAAAATTAATCAAATGAATGATAACCTTAAGTGGCCATAACTGTTATGAGTGCCAGGCATAACTGTAACTGTTGAGAAAGGCAGTCTCACTGAACTGTATGCAGACACGTCCTCCCAGTTTACAAGACAACCCCTGTTTTGAAAGCTGACATTACTCACTGCCAATGGCTAGAAGTCTGTCTCCCCTCTGTAGATCAGCAGCTGCAGCCGGTGAGTTTGGAGTCACGGTTTCAATAACGACGTGTCCTGTATCATCCTCCTTGGACTGCACAAAGCGGAGCGTAAGTCCAATACTTTGCAGAGTCCCTTTCACTAGTTCTGCCTAGAGAGAAAGAAGCTGTTATGTTGACTGAGTTGTCTGCAAGGATCCATGGTTACTAACAATATTTAAATAAAATTATACAACTGATACTATTAAAAAAATTACATTAGGACATGCACAGACTTCATTAAACAGATTCTCATATAACGGATTGACCATTATCCAATCCAATTCACATTTTTGGAGAAATAGTTTATATAGAATTAAAAATGCTACAGAACTAACCCATGTAAATACAAATCAGCAGGAAAGGCAATACATAGAATCATAGAATGATCTGGGTTAGAAAGGACCTTAAAACTCATCCAGTTCCAACCCCTTGCCATGGGCAGGGACACCTTCCACTAGAGCAGCTTGCTCCAAGCCCGTCCAACCTGGCCTTGAACACTGCCAGGGACTGGGGAGCCACAGCTTCTCTGGGCACGCTGTGCCAGCACCTCACCATCCTCTCAGGGAAGGATCTCCTCTTAATAGCTAATCTAAATCTCCCCTCTGTCAGTTTAAAGCCATTCCCCCCTGCCCCATCCCTATATGCCCTTGTAAAAACAGCCTTGTAAACATCCCTCACCTTAACAAAAAGCCACAGTCCTAACAAAGCTACACAACCTAATCATCCATTTTATTAGGAATTAGTTTTATTAAAAGGAGCACTGTACAATCCATCTCTTTGAACATACCACATTGGTGTTATAAAGCCAGTTACTATCAGTAGCTCTTTAGTAGTCAATCCAAAAAGGTGCTTGGAATGAGAAAATTATTATGTACTTACACACTGTTAAGGCATATTTAGAACAAATTTAAATTGACAATAACCTTGAAGTTTCTTTAAAGGCTCAGAACCCTTTCCTCATTTATCTTGCAAGATAAATACAAGATAAAATTTAACTCTGTATTCTCAAATAACCTATTATTTTAAAAAGAAAAATTAACCCATGCAAATGACTGAGGTGCAATCTCCGTAGCAGAGTTTCACCACACACCCATGCACCGATCTCTTACAATTTGGAAGTCCCTACTGAAGAATATATATCTAGGCAGTGGTCAATTGTTTACACACCTCAATGTGTGACTCTTTGGCAACTTTTTTCTTACTAAAAACTGTCCTTAATGAATCTTAAAATATATTTTACCCCTACTCCCCAAAGCACCTTCTTTCTGAACTCTTCAATGACCATGTGCTACCATTCCACCAACGTATATTCTGTCTATTTGAATGGGGAACTCAGCTCCAAGGACAGAAGTTTAATTTGCTTTTCTGATCCCCAAGAACAGAGACACAGATACTGTTTGTAGAAAACCTCCACAGGAAATGTTCTATTTGGTTTCAATTTACTGAGTTTAGGTAGACAGTCTTCCCCTCCATCCTTCTGCATTTACTTTGTTGCTATTTAACTGTCGATATTTGAATTGTCTGGAGTTGATCCTCCTTTTTTGAGGATGTGTTCGTTTGCTTAGTTTTGTACAATGGCTTTCCACAGCTGAAGTGGATTACTTCAGGACGTGACTCTCTCCTTTGCTGTATGGCAGTTCCCATAATAAAATAAAGAAAAAAAATAAATAAAAACCTCTGAAGTATTAAAAAACAAAAAAAAGGGCAATACCTCTGCAAGAAAAGCAAAACTTCAGTAAAAACGATAAATCTCTTCTGCTGCAGACCTTTATACATAATACAGCTTTAAGTTAGCAATTCACAACTGTTGCATGTGCTGTATGGAAACAATATGAACAATTACTGCAATTTCAAAACAACACTAGTTTAATACTTTAACTGTCAAACCCACAGATGACATGAATTTGCTGTGGCGGCACACAAACATGCAATGAAAAAGCCTCCTAAAAATCATTCCCCTATGCCATAAAGCACTGTATATTGTTATCAAACAATGAGGAGACCATTATTTCTCAGATTTGTCCCAGAGTCCAAGTACTCAAATCTCAATTGTCCTATGATGGTTCCTTTGAAAATCTTGCTCTAAATGATTCAGGGTAAAAAACTATTTCCAAACCCTTGTGTTTGAATAGGTGACAAAACTATCACAATGAAGATCAGACAGTAAACTCCCACTTAAGGAATGTTGATAAACATGAATATTACAAAGGACTGAAAAACAAACAACTTTTTTTCCCTTATTTTTACTTATTTCACTAACAAAAGTATGAAGATCTTTACTGAGAGAATTTCAGGAAATAAATGCATGCTTAGATGGAGGAAAAAAAAACCCAAAACCTAAACAGGGTAGTTTTCCTCTTAACACTAAGCAATACTGCCCATTTAATTACATTCCTTTAGGGACATATCTATTTTGATCATAGTTCCTTCTGAAATCTTGCATTCGTTCTGGATCTTAATGCCCAGAACTGGAGTTAATTAGTAAGACAAGATGTTTTAAAGTCCTGGCTCATCCAAGATGGATAGTCTGCTAGCTCTGCATCACTGCAAAAGAAACATTGCTGTAAGACAGTCTCTAACATGAGGTAACTTGTGCAATCAATCACTGAGTAGATCAGAAAACACGTACAAGTCCTGAAGGAAGCTGGCCATTATAACACTTTTACAGCAGGTTACCTTGTGCAAATCTACTTTCTTTTGCAGTCTATTTTCTCAGCCATTCAAAGAGTGGCACAAAGAAGTGGTAAGATTTCTAAAGACCCTTCCTTCAGCAAGCCTTATTTGCAAGTGCATGTCATCAGGAAAACAAGAGCTGGTACTGGGGTACCTTGCATTTTGAAGAAAGGCAGCAACGACCCTTAGCCACTGCTAGTACTTGCAGTCATGGCAAACTGTGTGATGAGCAGACACAGGGAAAGGGCATAATTAGAAGTAAAAAGGAGAAAAAGAAACGTTACTAAAACTCTTTCTTACAGAGTTTGTCAGTAGGGACCCTCATCCTCTTGAGCTTTCTTTGAACCCAAGGACTTCTTTGAGCAGATCTCAATAAGGCATGACTTACCAGTGAAAATATTCTCTATTGTGAAAGACTAGAAACCTCTGAGGTGATTCCCAGTATTTCACCCTTCCCTCCTCCCGCAGGGCGAGACCACATAAAAGCACGAAGGGACAGCTGGGACCAAAGACCCTAAGGTACCTCTGAACATTTGGCTCCCATGCAGGGACACCGACCACAGATTACAACGCGTATGACTCACTGATGGCAAGGAGACTTCCAATATTCCAGCAGTATCTGATGGAAAGCTGTTTTTGGAAGGGGAGTGCCTTTGAACATAGCAAGCAAAGTTCATCTCCACTTTTTATTAACTCTGGCACAGTCACAAGCTTTCTCACGAAGTAAACTGGTTTTATTTATCAACCCAAACCAGATGATTTTATTTTCTGGCAACTCAAAAGATTCACCAAATAATACCACAGTATCTCAGATGCTAGCTGCGGCGCAGGTAAACACAGTTTCAAGCTCTCCAACACCACCCACCCCAACAATCATCTCTGCATACCCAGCACAGCTCCTTTGTATGCCTTTTTGCCTCTACCTCAAATCAAAACGTGGTAGTACATGTGGAGAACCAAAGATCTACTGATGTTTCTGGATGGAAACAACAGAAAGGCAAAAATCACGTAAAAGACACAGAGGTTAGAAGAAAATCGCTGATAATGAAAGGACATTTATTACCAAGGAAGCTTGCTGCAAGGGGAAAAAATTAAAAGCTGTGCCTAGGAGAAAGGGAAATTTTTACCCTATTAAAGCAAGACTGTTTTACTTTGATCTAATTAATAGCTCTGTTCCTGCAAATCTTAGTAGCTAAATAAGAAGCAAGACATAGCAGATAATACTACTTGCTTGTGAATGAGAGGCACACATTCAGAGTAATTTATATTGAAAGAGTTAAACTGTGTCACAGAACTTGGAAAACATAGCATTTTTATAAAGGTAACCAACCCCAGACAATATATGAAATCCCTGTGCAACAGAACAGTAATGAGTGTCTTAGGGAAAAATGAAAAGAAGTAATTTCCTTAGTGTTTTATTATCGAAGGAAAAACCCAAGAAGAGGACACAAGATGTCTATTCACTTCAAAATTAATAAAACCTTTTGATGTGGGGCAATGAATGCCTGACTCTACAGGACAAAGTCTATAAGCATCGATTTCACAGTACAGGCTTTAGTTCATTTATATGCATCAGTGCATGAGCCACCACAGAGCATAACCCCACGACTGCCTTCAGTTCAATACTGGAAGTATGCTCTGGAAACACAATGCAGCAGAAAAGTACGTTGTGGCTCTCAGCCCTTCCCTACCTCAGCCTTGTTGTTTTGAAAGCTTAGCAGATGTCAGTGAAAAATATCAGGTTTTCCAACCCGTTTTAACATACTGATTCTGAATTCCACAGCTACAGTGATAATTCAGAAGTTTATAACTTGCTAATACCATTTAAATGGCCAAATACTTGTGTGCGCATCAACAGGAGGCAGCTTTTATCTTCAAATGCGTCATTAAATTATCAGTCTGAAAGAATCTGTAAAACCAAAGGGATGACAAACATTGCTGTTATAGGCGACATACAAATGTAATGCCATTGACTACTTGCTTAACACCTACCTATGAAGTTAGGTTATTTTTGAATACAGAGGTATGTCACCACTAATACAGTAGTTGCATAACTACAATGTAAATTAATATGAGATATAGCGCTTTCTAAGACAGAACGTAATAAATAATGTCCATTAATAAATATGGGGATTATAGCATCTGGAAAAGTATGTACAAACTCTTACGAGTAGGGCAACATCATCCAGCTAAACTTTAAAAACTACTTGGTGCATACAAAAATAAAAAGTCACAAAATTAAGCCAGAGCATAATAATCAGAACAAAAGATTTCTACTTTTAAATCAAATTGCTTATTTTCAGGAACTAAAAAGGAAATTATTTTTTTGAAAGCTCAATTTTACTCTAACTAATATTCTATGTTTGCTATTTGTAATTATTAACATAATAAAGCTTTATTAGAATTTAGTAAGCATGTTGCATTCTTCTGAAAAGAAAAGCTTGATTATCCAAGCATGTAAGAAACATTATTTCATTGATTTTACATCAACTGAATAGTAACATTTTAATAAATATTTCTTATTCCCCATCAGTGGTATGCAGCACGCTCTATGTATCACAAATTGACACCATGTCAGTGCTGTACTGTAGATAAAAGCTTTATTTTTTTCCAACCTGTCAGAGTTATTAGAGTGGATCTTGGGAATTCTTATAAGGTATGGTCTAGTGTGCTTTGGGGAAAAAGAAGAGATAATGCCTATGGATATGCCTGCAAAGTATTACATTCTGCTAGAGAACCCTGCCTGCTGAGAGGAAAAGGAAGGAATATTTCATGTAAGAAAAAAAGAAAACCAAAACATTAAAGTACAATAAGTAGGAAGCAGTTCCTCTAGTCTGAAGATTCAGACACTTGTATGCTAAAAAAGGGGTTTTGGCACGTATCTTTAAAATATGGACTTCAACATTATTGCTTTTTTCAACCCTATTATTGGATGCAGTCATTAAATATGACCCACACAGTGAAGCAACTGCTAGATTATTTATACAGGTTAGAGAGAGTGAAAAGAGCAAGGTATCACCAACCTCATGACAGACTCCTTAGTAACACTAGACTTACAGGAAAAAAAGAATTTATAATGTTCCAAGAGGATTTCCATCTATGTTTTAGAGAAGAAGTAGATGTTTTTATTCTTTTGTGACACAGGCTCAAAGCATAAAACTAAGATGCCAGAGTAACGCAAGCCTTTCCCAACCTTTGCTCCAGCTCTCCCATTCCTGCAGCAGGACAACCCCTGCAGAGTTCTAGGGAAATCATCAGGAAAACAATCTCAAATAGTGAGTGTCTGATGCGGGCCTTGATAAAAAAAATCCACGATGATGGAAACACTTCAATTTCCCAGGCTGAAAACTCCCAACAAGAGCAGAAAGTTTTCCGAGCATCTGAAAGCAGCCTTCTTCTGGGGATACTTAAATAGCTCGGTACTCAACAAAATATGTACTGATTACCAATTATAAACTGTGTTCACAAGTATGCCTTACACATATGTAAATGTACTGATACACACATGCACTCACACAGTTGCACAGAAATCCATTTCAAGGGTTTGCTTCATAAACTTGTTATATAGGCTTGGCTTCCCAAGCAACTCTGTGGTAAGGATGCATTCAAATACACAGCAAAACCAGATACAGACTCAAGAAGAACAAACCCAGGAACTGGGTACCTAAAATTGAACAGAGGCATATGTCTTTTCTATATTTACTTTCTATTTCCTTTAACAGGTTCAGACACGTGAAAACATGCTGACAGAAGATTATAAAAAAATATAGTAAAATAAAAACCTGTGTTAGCAGAATAACTAATTATAAAACATGACAAAATGAAAAGAAATAATTTCTGTATAAAATTTACTCTTCATAGAAAATTTGCTTTTTAATATTTATTTTTCTCCCCAATAGGAACAGGCATTAATTACAATTAATCAATAAACACATATGATTCTATTCTACAAACCTCCGTTAAGAAAATGCTAAAGGTAATTAATTCAAAATACTATATACCAGCTACTTGAAACATCCATACACATTGCAGCTAAAGGCACTGATATATTCTAACAAACCAATATATACAAGGAAATACATTTACAAACTTGGAAATTAGTTTAACTCATTTGTGGATAACTTTTTCAAACCATTCATACAATGTTTCCTAAGATTGCCTGAATAAACACCTGAATTCTATTGTTTCTGTAATTGAAATTAAAGTTCCAAAATCTAAAGTTTTTACTGTTCCAAAGTCTGTATCAAGACTTCTGTAACAATAATTGACACACTCTATCTTGCTGTGCGACGCCTCCTCCATACCAAAGAAAGACAGACCTTTAATATTATACCTGGTAGAAAATTTTCATGTGTTTTGCCCCCCATTCCCAGGTTTACATTGACTGAAATACTTTCAAACAAGTTGATTTGTGTCTCTTCCCACCCCCTCTATTACTATTTTGCCTAAAGGTGTTAAACACATATATTGAATAAACATGTATTTGTTCTAGATATACTAGAATGAGGGGGGTGGGCGGGAGGTTGTTTGTTATTTCAAAGTAATTTATAAATATATTTAAGTATTTTGAAATATATATTAAGAAAAATTTCAATAAGAAATTAAAATTTCTGCTGCTTATGAAAAAGAAGTAATTTGTCAAAGAGGAATCCTGAAGATCCAAATGACCAAATTATTGTTCTTGCAGGATAAATTTTACTGTACACAACTGAGCAACAGCCCAAAAGATATTCTTCTGCCCATTTGGCTTAGAAAAAGAAGAATGAATTTGATAAAACTATTAAAAACTTAACATGTGAAACCAAAATAAATTTGGAAAAGCCAATAGCTGCAGAATGAGTTTTTATCGCAAGTAGATACCACAAAATTTCATAGCAAACATGAGAGAATTACAGTGAATAGGAAAATATGAATGTTTTGTCAGAAATCTGTTTCCAGTGGGATATTACGGATTTTATTTAGGTGCATAACTACATCCTCTGAATCCATCCTACACTGCTTAGTTTGAGAGTTAAAACATCCATGTCTCTAGCCAAAGTTCACTGCAGTGTTTGCAGTGTGTTTCTGGACCAGGCTTGATCCTTCTAATTTTAGACAATTTTAGTTACTCGCTTTTTGCTTTACCTGCTCTTCAGCTTTCCTCCACTGCTGCTCTTACCCTGCTCTGAAACCCTGTGACTCTAGGAAGGTTTTTCCATAGGTGTCCTCAGCAGCCATCCACTTGCCCTATCTATTACCGACTCAAAGTCACCCTTTCTATAGTGATCTTTAACACCAGAAACCTCTGAACAACACATTCTGTCTGGAAACATCTTCCTCAGTAAAGCAATCAGCCAACACTGAAGATCATCTTAAGAATTAATATTCACACCATTTTTCTAGTACAGATATTCACAATATCAGAAATTATGTACTTCAGCTTGTGTACTTTTATTCAGTCCTGTCTGTTTCGCAATTACTGTATTTTTATATGGGTGTTCTATATCATATCAGCTGAAAATGCTTGCAGATTGGACTATACATAACCAAAACACTGATTATTAACTGGAAAATGAGGTGTCAATGGCATTACTGGTCTTTGTACTGTACATTGCTTTATGAGACTGGCTACACCTTTGTGCCTTTCTGGGTGTCACTGAACAGATACTAAAATAATGGGCTTGTGGACGCTTCCTGTTTCCTTGAAAGGAACTTCAGAAAATTACCCATTTCTAATACAATGGATTGACTCGGGCATTCACCCACCACCACGAGTGTCTCCGCAAGTTTAGTGTGACTGCCACAACTTCCCAAAGGGAGCTCTGGCCACTGATCAAAGCAGATGAATGACACAACCATTCCAAAAGGTACAGTTTAAATTCAAACTCTAGAAAATAAAGCACTCAGAGAGAAGCTAAGAAATGCTGGAGGCCTAAAGCTCTTTAAAAGGTCCAGTGCTATTAAGCTGTGAAAAAACTCTGCTCCAGAAAAATACTGTGGTTACTGTCTTGCTACTCAGCACATGACTCACATACCACTTTCCTACTTCTTCTCACCTTCACTAAGAACAGTAAAAACCAAAACCAAACAACCCCAACCCCTCCCAAAGGCACACATGAAACACTTTTGCCTTCAAAAGACTTGTTACATTTACTCCCATCTGGAAGTGGCTAGTAAGTAATCGGCTCTTACCCTCTCCTGTGACTAAAACATCGGTAGGTATGTGCTGACTTTAAAGCTGGTAGTTTGTATTCCAATGTCACAAAGTAGTCATCACAAGATGGATTAGCCCTTTCTGAGTTTGATGTTAAGACAGCACTAAATCTTAGTACAGATAAGTTGTTACTGCCGAGTTATTTCAAGTATATCCAATGGTGTACTGCAGTATGCACCTACCTTCAGTTGCTTTGAGTGTCTTAAGATTTTTTAACTATTTGCCACTGTTTTAGTCACTTCTTATGCCTTCCAAGTATCTTTAAGCAAAAGAATTTTCTCCAAGCTACACTGGATGCAGTTTTTAAGGGACAGAATTTCCCATTAATGGGTAGGTCACATTTCAGCCACTCAAATTAAGAATAATAAGAATAAAAATTAATTAAAAAAAAATTAAGTGCGACAGACTTTTTCCATTTAAGCAATCAAATAGAATTATAAAAGCAAAAGTCTGTACAGCAAATGTGTCACAGAGAGGAACAGGGCTCGGAAGCAGTGGACTCACTGCCTCTTCTTAGCAAAGTCTGGAAAAGTCCACCTTTGCCTTTTGTGAAATATTAGGAACAACAGCTTTTTAATGACAATAAAACAGTGAAAAAAATAGAAGTAGGATGCTAAGACTTTTTGATGTTAATTTTCCCAGCTGTGTGAAGTATGGTCAGTGCACGGGGAGACACAACTATCTCCGATGAAGGTTGCAGTTTTCTTTACTTTTATGAGGAAGCATATTTATTTTTTGTCATCTCATATAGCGAGATTTATTCTCTCTTCTATATATATATTATAAAACAAAAAAAAAGTTACAAAATAAAATTATAATTTGGACCAAAATCATACTTAAGTAGTCATTCATTAAGGCCATAATACTGCAAATGTTACACACATGTCTAACTTCACCATCATGAGCTATTTGCCTGAAATAAATGTGACAACTCATGGTGAAGTTAAACATCTGCATGTCTGCCTGATGAGCACCAAAAACATTTGACAGCAGCAAAATCCAGAACAGGCGAGTTACTGAACAAAACACTGGGCTACATCTTATTTTCCTCTGTACTTCTGACATGTTGCCGGTACTCTTTGACTAAACTACTATTAAAACAAGTGTACTTTCCAACTGTATGGTGAAACAGGTTATGTGGCATGCAAAAAGTAAACTGTTCAGCAATTATCATGAATTGCTGTGGCATTCTTACTAAACAGCAATTACAGGAGTTGAATGGAGGAGTTAAAGACAAAGCAGCAGAAAACCTGCACTTGCAAGTGTCAGAAGCAGGTAAATTGCTTTATGTGGAGCTGTTCTACAGGGAGCAATTTAGTACAAACAGCAATGTAGGTCTTCTCTAAGTGCTCTTACTCACTGACATCCTTTTACTTTTTATTAAACCCAACTGTGATGATTTCCTTTGTCCCTGAAAAAAATTGAAAAAATTGATTCTTTTTTTTCCGCTCTCAAAAAAAAAAAAAAAAAAAAAAATCTTGCATCACTATTTATGTCTTTGACAGAAAAAAAAAAAAGACTTCCTTTAATATTGCTTAAGCATGACTCGGTCATCATATAAATATTTCCTAAAACACTCGGGTAGTTTAATAGCAAATACTGAACTAAGGTTACTGAAGCTGGAGTTTAAATAAAAGCAGATCAAGTTCATTAATAATACCATGTGTGACACAAACCAGTAAGAAGTTTACCTAGTTAATGGTTTTCTTTATATAAATCTGTTATGAATTGCTGCAATGCAAATTACAGACAAAAGATTAATGACAACATAGGAATTCATGCACGCAAGAAAGAGGTCAACCCAGGGATTTGTTCATCTCTGAGATGGAAGCAAATAAATTGGAAGACATTCAAGTGTATACATCAAAAGGTATACAGTGTATACTCTAAACCAGTTAGTAATGGCTCATATTTCTCTTGGAAGTACCTAAATAATAATGATAAACCTGTTGCTATTAGTCTTCATGTAATAAATTAAAAATAATAGACTATCAGGTAAAAGTTCTTTATAACAGAAATAATATTCATGGTGAAGAGTTTTCTTCTCCCCACAGAGAAATTGCTTGGCCATTTTGACTATCACGCCCAGCAGCATTACCCACCTGATTACTGACATGGATATTGCCAAGAAAAGTTATTATCCACTGTAGTTACAGTAACATGCACCACAGATGCTAGTTTCTATGGAAATAAAATATATAATACTTCTTTTTAATGCACATAAATCATAACTCTTAGATCTCACTAATGGACTTAGAAGTCATATTTGAAAGGGCTTAAAAGTTTCATTTCTGATGGAAAAATGCTGATGGAAAGAATAAGTCCATTAGTTAGGGGTTGATTTTATTTTGGAGCAGAACTGTTTCCTTTAGAGCAACAGCAACACTAATGGCAGAGTTACATCTGGAGTACAGTGCATCTTCTGAAATGAACAGCAGCTTCATAAATACTCCTTTGCCTGGGGAACTTCAGACAGAGCACTGGATCTGGGATGGGAGCATAAGCCCTGCTGCAGCTCTCCTCTAAGAGCTTGGTGCTCGCAGAGGCAGTGGGAGTCCCAAGGGAAACCAAAGCCACAGGCACAGCACTGGCCTTCTCATCTCCCCCCAGCCCTGCAGCTTGGCTGAACCTTTACACTAGCCTCAGCTCTAACAGGATCATCAGCCTAAGCTTTGCACCAAAGGTGAGGAAATCAAGCAGTGTTATCTGACTTAAAGATGCAGCATATTTAAGCAGTTACTTATACAAGCATCTGCTAAAAATATGTAAAACACCCATACTCTTACAATCAAACCATTACAATTCTGGGTAATATAAATTACACTCTTATTGATAAGACAGTCAAAGCAAAAGGGACCTCACACGTACCTAGAACCAATGTAATTATACCACTTGAAATATCATATGAGTCAAGTGAATGCAATTTGTTATTTCTGCACTGCACAAACTTCTTGACAACTGTTACATTTCTCATTAATATTAATGGCTGGATGGCCATTCAAGTAAAGCGCAAGTCTGAATAATACTCTGTGTGACCCAACCAGTTCTCAGACTCCGGCATTCCCACAGAACTAGCTAAACCCAAAGGAACGAAAGCAGACAGATTAAAAAGATTCATCATCATAACAGCTCTTCAGAGATGAAACAGAAGATCCAACTGTATCAAAACAAAGTTCCTGTTGCGTACACCCCCCCAACCCCACCCTTTGCCTCGTAAACCCAGAACATCCCTTTTCTTCTGAAATTCTACATTACCAAGGCCAGAAGAGATGAGGATTTATATCTTGCTTATTCCAAATAATTGCTGTAAGGCGGCCAAGGTTTTGTGTATAATAATCTTCCTCTACATAGACAGGCAGCCAAACCACACTGAACTGCTTTCAATTAACTCCTGGACAAAACACTGCAGTATACACACACAGCTATATAACCAGTGAAGATTTCCACAACCATACATCTATTTCTGGTTATTTTGATGAACGCATCACATCACATCAATTTGTTTATGGTTATAGGGTGCAAGTTGCTGCCAGGCAGTGAAACAGCAGCTCAATGTCATATCTAATTAGTAACACCAAGACAACAGCACACCTAGGAGCCATATTTTCATACTGGTACTGTTCACCACTTACAAAAATTGCCACAACTATTAAACTGAAAAAGATCTTTACACCAACTAAGTCGATGCTGACAGTTCACTTTGCAAAAGAAATCAATACCCAGCTCTATTTGATTTGCACTTGAAAAATAATTTAGATTATTTTCCCCCACACCCTCAACACACATAAAGATCACTTCCTAATATATGTGAAGAACGATTTAGACACAGAGCTTTAGCTGTAAATTGGAATCACCATGCTATCCAGCTTTACAACTTAGCCTCTATAAATGCTTCATGAAAAGCCAAAGGTCTTAAGTTTTCACAGAATTATAGAAAGGCTCGGCTTGGTAGGGATCTTCGTGTTACAGCTTTCTGTCCATGTAATTGATGTGATCCTAACTGGCTAACAAAAAGTAGGATTTCCCCTTCCCCATATAGCTAGATACCTGAATGACAAGAAAAAGAATTGCTATAACTATTTAGAGAAAGAGCTGGATATCCTCAAATTCTAGAGTATGAAAAAGCTTTATTGTAATAGATGTCCAAAAATGCAACAGAACAAAACCCACTTAGCAATGTCACAAAGATTCCTGTGAAATGTTCTGAGACCAGGATTGTGCATTACTACGAGGCTTAGTCACAACTCTGGCACAAATCTCTCCCAAAATTTACCTCCCCCCCATCATTTGTGGAGGTAGCAGAACATACAAGTTCGCCAGAAACCAACCCCAAAACACTAACATTAAAGCATGCAGAAGTGCCAAAAGAAAAATACTCTTCTAGAAACAGCTCAGGTGGAGTAAAAAATATAAATAAAAGTAAAATTTACAAGAGGAATAGGACACTGCCCATAATAGCTGTTAAAGTTCTATCATTTTGACTGGTTTGGGTTTTTTTTCCAAGTATTTTCTGGCTCAGGGAAGTAATATATACCAATTCCTCATCTCCCTATTATAAGGTAAATGGAAGAATGAACAGGAAATTATGTCAAGCTTGAAAACTTCTTCTTTAACTTCAGCACTCCCTATAAAACTTCCTATACCCTGGGTTTATGCTCTATTATTTTTAAATTAGCAACAGATCTTATTGATAGTTGGTGAAATATAACAAAAACACCCCACAGATTTCATAACATAACATCGATTTCCCTTTCCCAGCAGAAACAGGGCTTGCTTGGGCCTGCGACCAATTTCCTTCCCCAAAGAACTTGGAACTCCTTTAATTTAAAAATGAACTCATCAATACCATAGAACGCTTGAGAAATAAATGTATTTTAAGATGGTAAGTCATACTGAACAAGGTGTGTGATGTAGAATGCTCTCAAAGCACATGTATGTCCTTAAGTAGACCTTGTTTACTTAAAAGCAGCAAATATTAGTATGGTGAAAAATACCTTTTGACATAGTACAGGGATGGTCTCTGCACCAGTCCTGAAACCAGGAGATGTTTGATTTGTTCATAAATGGCACATTCAATACTAATTATTCTAAATCTGAGGTTTCTCTTTTAAATTGTTATGTTTTTACATATTCTATTTGAAATGTGCAGTGTGATGAATGCCGAAATATCTTACAGTAAAACAAAACATACAAAATATGAAACCTCTTCAATCTCATAGCAAAGCTTAAGGTTATAACATCACAAATTTAATGGTCAACTTGCTCCCAGTTTATTATACAGTCACTTAACTCCCACCACAGTTCATGAGAACAAAAGATGTGCTAACTCAAAGAAAACATGGTTTGCTTTTATAACCTCTGGAACTGAGTAAAGCTAAGAAACAAGTAAATTATAGTATTATTATAGACACCATATTATGTCAGAATTGGGCAGAGGGGAGGGGGAGAGAGAGGTAAAAACACAGCGTATGTAGAGATAAGAATGGAAAGGAGGATGGAGATTGAAAACATTAGATGTGGATTGGGGACCCGCAATCTGCAAGTCCACAGGTGAAGAACCATGCCAAAACACTCCCAATTTTCCCATTCTTCCGATTATTAAAACATTATTAATCTACATCAGCTACCAAGGAACTCATAGCTTAAGCTACCTATTTGTGTACAATGTTATGCCTTAAGTAGAGACTTAATACCTTAATACCTTAAGTAGAGACTGACATGTGCATATTACAACATATCCAGAGAAACGTATGAAGAATTCTTTTTTTGCAAGAGAAAAGAAAAGACAATTTTGGGAGCTAAAAAAGCAAAACTACATGGGCAGTCTGTTAGCCTGCAATGCCAGAATAAAATCACAATGAATAAACGTGTGCTCATCATGCAGTTTGCCCTTCTCAACAAACTTTTTAAAGTTCATAAAAAATGCCCTTTGACTTACATTCTTTAATACCATTTGAACACGAGCATTGCAAGCTAATCAAATGTGAGGCAATTCTACACTGCTAAATCATACAAATACCAAAATCAACTGCAATTTAGGTATCTTCAGCAGAAGTGTCGATTTTTTGCCATTTTCATACAAAGACACATTTCATATTTAAAGTGGAAACAGTATTTGCATACAAAGCAGTTCAAGGTTAAAAACAGCATGCAAGGGTGGTAACATATATGATGATGAAATCAAGTAATATGTTGCTTATAATTATTGAAAGAGCTATAGTTTTATTACATGGAGAGTGAACATGCTTGCTTCCATGGAAAATATATGGGGTTTGAAATAGATATTAAACTTACACCTCCAAATTTAAGTGATGCTCACGGACATAACTACCTCAGTATATGAGGCTAAATATGATTTTCTGAACCGTTAAATAAGAAATTGCAATATTAACAGTAACTGATCAAAAAATAATCTTTACACTAGGTATGACCCTTAGCCAACAGTCACATTATACCAAGTATTTAAAATATATGGCAACAATACTCAGAGAATGGAACTAAAGATCTTTTGGGGGAAGGGGTAAAGTGATAGACTCTCAAAAAAGCCTATCTGCATGTATAGTGCATTCATTCACATTCTGCACATCAGCAATACTTTCTCTCACTGAAAGCGTTGCTTTAAAGTGTTTCTGGCCAACTGATAGCTACTAGCTGCCTGCTCATTCAGCATTCTCAACTGTTATTCTGTCCTTAATAAATGATACGTAGAAGATACCTATAGATAGATAAAAGGATGACTATACACTCCAAGTTCCTAATCTATGTGCAAAATCTCTCTTCAGCAATGGTGAGTTAACCACTGCTCTCCTATTCTGGGTTTATGCTGCTGACTCAACAGAAATCCCACCTTAAAAAAATTAAATCAATCTATTCTATTGACAACAGAATTTATATTCCTGCACTTTGCATTTAACAATATATAACACTTGATGCTTACCTAGTCATCTGTAGGACTGCTAGATGCCAGCCACCAGGAAGTACATAGGAAGAAAAAGAACATGAAATCTAGCTTTCAAAAGGATGAAGAGGAAGAACTCCTTTCAGAAGCTGGTAAAATCACTCCCCAGTAAAACATAAAAGTACAAAATAACAAACAGTGCAAAGTTTCAACAGCAAAGATTTATTTTCTGATCTAGACAGAAGAGCAGCAAGAGGAAGGAATTCGCCTGCACCTCTCCTGTTCTACTACGGCTTTGCTGAGGAGGCGGCCCAGGATGCAATCAGTCAAGAACCATATAGCATCCTTCCCTGAACTGTTCTTCCCGCAGCCACAGCAACATTCCTTGCTTCCCTTTTATTGTAACCTGAAAATATTTATTTCAGCATTTGAAGAGTTGTACAGTGGGCTGGGGGTTTGGCAATATCCAAAAAGTTCTCTTTGCTCCACTGAATTATTTTTTGAACATGCAGAAAAGAGTTCATTCTCTCCAGGACATATTTCCAGTGCCTTTATAGGTTACTACTTCCAGCTGTCAAAACAAATCCAGAAATAAAACTAATCTCTGTAAAAGTAAATTGTGAGGTCTTAGCTAGAATCAGATTGTTTTCTGGTAAAATCTCATTTACTTTTGTTCCAATTATTGGATATTAGAGAACACTGCTTTAATGACCTTTCATAAAATTACTTCCTCCTAGTAGCTATTTTTAAAGCTCAGGAATTCATTACAATTCTTGGTTACCTCAATCATATGTAACCTAGACTCTGGTTCCTAACACACTTCTACACATCAGCTGGCAAGAATTTGAATGCCTTTGCTCATAAGGGCGGCCAAAAGTTTGTTCCTAGTTATTACAACCATATTTTTCGAATATATATTATTTCAGATTGTCTTCCAATAACTGAAGCATCAAGAAAAGTGGAGGAAATAGAAACATTAATCAAACCTGGCAAAAATCTTTGAATAAAAACAGAATTCTTTGCTCAAATACTGCTTGCAAGGAATAAAAATCCATCATAGACCTTCCCATACTTTGCTAAACACCCACTGTAGCCAGACTGCTGGAGATTAATAAATGAAACAAAAATATTACATATATAACACTTTCTCCAGCAGGTCTGTAAGCTCAGGCACAGCCTCAATGTAATTCCATTACAGAGTTTTCAGGCTAAAATTGCCTGGACAGCCTACAACACAAAGAAATTTTACTCCATCTGAAGCTATCCCTATAGCAATAGTCCTAGACTGGTCTCATGGCTTAATCACTCTTTTTATGAATTATTTTTATTGAACTAGTCAAAAATAGTCCAGACAGTTCTGCTGCCCTCCCTCCTTGGGACCCAATTACCCCCCAGAGGTCCTTTCTATTCTGAATTACTCTGACTCTAGTCTAATAACCAAACAGATACCCTGTGCAGATATCATTTAAATCTTATTTGGAATTATATACATAGCTATATAAAATATATCTTTCTTCATATATATACATTTTATATATTATTTTACATATTTATATTTTTTATATACACACACACACACACACATATATATATATAAATATATATGAAGAAATGCTTAAAATCTAGCCAAATTTCCTCCTGAAGCCAGCTGTTCTGATAGCACCACCACACATTTCCTGGCAGTTTCTATAACCTATTGATAACATACATTAATCAGACACTTTAAAGATCCCACACCAGCCAAATATTTACAGCTGCTCTACTCCCACGACCTTACTACTCCTATGACTTTGTTGGTAGTATTACTCTTGTCATACATCCCCTGCTCTCTGTTTATGCAGCTGAATTGATACCGTTATTCATCACCACACCTGGTCTCCTGCACAAAGCTAAGTCATTATTTATTCTCTCTCACCACTGTGCCTGCTCTCTCCTTTAATAATTAACAGATAGTACATCTCTAAGAGCTTCTTAGAGAACTGGTTTGGTTAACTAATTCTTAGCATCTAGGGTATTTTCTTTACTGGAAGCTTTCAAAGAAATTCCAGCTAACTGAACCCTTTTTCCTGAACTCCTTATTTATCCTTGCTGACACGGATGCTTAATTATCAGGGCTCTTGCTCTGGCCTTCCTAATCTCCCATGGAGAACAGAGAGTGCAGTACTGCATTCCCAATACATCTTACCCCACCCTAAGTGGAAAGACTTCAGGTCCAAACTGCGTGCCTGCAATTCAGGCACATTCCTATCAGCCTTGAAACAACAAAACCAACCCTGCCAACAAACACACTCACTCCTACCTATTCCTTAACTTTGCTGTACTTTAACAGACATGACAGCTAAGAAAACTCAGAAGCACCCTCAAAATTCTCATTGCATCAATACTCAGCACTAGACTTTGCTCCTCCAAAGTAAATCAACAGTTCAAAGACGTAACAATTACCAAAGCAAGTATAAGTGCTTCATTTTAGGTATCACAAGAAATCAAATTAGTTAGAGAGAATATATTTACCTGTACATCATCAGTATTGTTTCTTTTCCATTTTAAGCTATTTTATGGAATTTGAGTCATATATATTGGATCTATCCTGTCTTGCCCACAGTTCCCCCTCCCAAATACTTAATATACAGGCAGCTAGAGTCCTCCAAGCTTTTTTTCTCCTAAGCTGACATGTCAAATGCTTTCTTTGCCCTTTACACAAAACTTCTGCATCAGCCTCACTGCATAACCTAAACAACTGTCCCCTAAACTCAAACCCAAGCAACCCACCTCCCTGCCACTCCACAGGAGGCAAAGTTTAAATCAAGCTTCAACAACCCCTCAGTTACTTCTTCACCATGCATCCCCATGAACAGAAAAAGAGAAATGCTTGATGACCATCTGCAGACAGACCTATGTGCCACAAGCAAGACAGTGACAAAGTATATTTTATAGGGGTATTTTTAGCTCATTTAGTAGACAGAAGAGAAGCAGCAAGCCAGGCAACACTGAAGAAGGAACTGACAATTTAACAGTTCCTCAAAACATATATTGGTTTTTAGCTCATACCAGGTACGTGCTTTTCAGGTAGAGCCTGCCATGGTCTCCAGCTACTGTGCTTTGATTTGCATTTCAAAGTGCTCCTGGAACACACAAAGGGAGGACAGACCAGAAGCAGGCCCCAGTAAAACCTCCATGACATGTACAGTGGGGAGGTCATGGTCTCAGCCATGTGGCTGTACCACTCAATGTAGTGGCAGCCTAAGCATCCTATTGTCAACACACTTTGTGCTATACACATCCAATTATATATATAATATTATATATTATATAATATATATTATATATTATATATTATATATTATATATTATATATTATTTATATATACACATCTATAGAGAGGACAACTTTATCTACAGTCTATATATAGGCCTCAGATGCAGAAATTATTACTAAACGCATGTCATACATGAGCACGTACAACATCTATCAACACCTTTATCACATGATGTTTATCATATTCCCCAAGAACAGCTGTATAGCTCAAAGACTTCGACTCCACATTTCACAGAAATACCATATGACTTACCAGCAATATATAAATTTCAGCAAGTTACTTGTTACACACTTAAGTTTAATACAATCATATACCCATAGTATTTTTACCTCTGCTTATCACAAATGTACATTTGATTTGAGACCAGTGAAAATCACTGGTCTGAAAGGGGGGGGGGGGGGGGGATTGACCACGTTTGTTTGCTTTAAGAAGTTATGAACACTCTAATCCTATGCTCACTTCACATGCAGTTCACATTGTTATGTGAAGAGATTGTATTTTCAGTTTACAAGCTGCTGTACAGCCTATTCTTAATATACTCCTACAGACGTGTTATTTAACTACCACGGAACCTAGAAACAGATTCTGCAATTGTTCTCATAAACATTAACTCTGTATTTCTTGACTCTTCTGCATATCCTCAGAACTTGTAGGCTTCAGATGAAACCAGCCCAATTTCTCAGGGGTTATTTACTGGATTTACAAGTACCTACACTTTTTAATGCATGGTCAACTTGTTATCCACGAGACTTACATTTAAATTTAACTGAAAAAGATCAACTGATATTTTTTAGATCTGTATACACAAATCTATCTATAAAGTGCATGCACTTAGAAATACATATAAAATATGCCTACAAAATGAAAATATATTTGTTCAGATATGAAAAACTATGTTTCTATAATTGAAAAAACTCTTTCTGCAAATCTGACTTCAGATTTCTAAGGGCTTTTTTGGCTTTGTTTTCTTCCTTCAGAGAGGGAAAAATCGATAGCTTCAATTAATATCAAATGGATCTGAGGCTGCACAGACATGATACTTGTTCCAAACTACACAGCTTAAAAATGGAAACAGATGACATCAGCAGAGATCTGAAGAGGCAGACTTTTGGTTAAAAGATTTGTTGAGACATTCATAGTTCAAAGATTCTATTTATCTTACCAAAACTTTAATGGAGGGAGCTTTTTAAAAGACTGCATTAAGGGAAATGCTCCATTTTCTAATGCCGATTCACTACCAATCACTTCCGATACGGAGGTGTCCTTTGCAGAGCATCACTCTGCTACATCTAACCTTAATACACCAGAATGACCTTTTAGTCATTTCATTTGTATGACAGGAATCAGCAATTTCAGTTTTGATCCCCAAGGCTTTGCCAGGACAATTGCTATGCTGCCTACTCATATTACTTTCACTTTTCTATCTGCTGTCATTATAGTGCATTTGGAGAACATGCACTGCCCTTGCATTACAAAATGCTTGCTTATACCTTTTTCTGTTTTAAATTAAGGAAAGTATTTTTTAAATGCTTGGTCACCCTTAAGAGAAAGCAAAAAGAATCACATGCGCTTTTGCCCACAAAGCAAGATTTCACTACTGCTGTTCTACAGACATAGAATAGCCACAGTATTGTAGCTAGTGAAAATCGTAATGGCAATATATAAATACTCCAAACACCATTCTCATTCACTCTGTGGTGCCTCCAGGTGTTGAGCTCCACCTCACTAGGCAAAGAAGACTTGTAACACTGAGACAAACATTTAACTTCTGCTTTGACTTATGACTGAAGAGGGAGAAAGCTAAAAAGAAACAGTCAACTGGAAATAACATTCAGCTAAATAATTGCATTATTAGGAAGATAACACATGACAATGCAACAGTACCGCATTGCCTCAATTCCAAGAATCTGAACTACTTAGCTCATTTGACTTCATTAAAATAGCTACATTAGAATGTACTCAGATTAAGGAATTCCTCCTCTAAAATTAAAGGCTTTCTTTGCAGTCGCTCAGTTTTTATGCCTAAATTTTGACACCTGAACCACAAAATTTAAGACCACTAGATAGCAACTATTTATGGTGTATGAAAATTCATTTCTGTCTGTCCCTTTAGAAGGGCAAAGACCTACATTAAAGAACAGTGTTTTACTAGTTAAATCACCAATACTAATAATTTATTATCATGAGATAGATAGATAGATATAATAAGGACATTTTAAGAACTGTCCATTCCAGATTTCTTCCTGGTATTTAACCTCATTATGCTTTTGTTTAAGCTAACGTAATGTAGCTAGTGTAAATGAGAATCAGAACCAAGCAGTTGAGTTTTCTACTAATGATAAAGTTTCTATACAAAGACATTTTATGAGAAGCTAAACTAAGGCATCCAAGGCAATTTGTCCTATAAGCTTTCCTCTTCCCTTCGCACTCCATGAAAGAAGACATTCTATAGCTCACATCAAGCTACATTTGTGATGCCAGGAGTTACCATCTTCCCACATACCTCAGCATCAGCATTCTGCCACTGTTTGCCTTGGAGATGCCATTTTTTACATCTTTCCACCTCCAGCTCTTTATTTTTAGGAAAATCTTTTTGCTTGAGACTTAAACCAAGTTCAACCACACTAGAAAGAGAGGTAAGCTATCTAAAATATTACCAGGTGCAAAGTCACTTTTAAAGAGAGCAATTGCATAAACCACATGGAACCAAGAGAGTATTTATTACTTTCCTCAAATTTTCACTAAACAGGTAAATTATCTATACTAAGAACCAAAGGCAACACCAGACTGCTGAAGGTATCAGTGGTCAGAAGTTAAGTATTAGTGGTTCTGCAATAAATACAAGCACTTGCCTATCCTTTAACAATCTGCAGAAACTACAATGTCATTTTCCTTAATTGCAAGATGAACTCCCAGATTATGAACTACTTGTGGAAGCAGACAAGTTACCACTGAGCAACTTGCAGTCAGAAGGCAATACGCCTAAAACTCTGTCATATGTCAAACCCTATATGCCACACACAGGTTTTGGGAGAGCATATCAGCACCAAGTGCCAGTACCTCACTATTTCTTAACAAGTATTTTACTCGCAGGTGTGGGCCCCTTTTCCAAGGCTTTCTACACAACCCTTCTTTGTGTTGTTACAACCTGGAAAACATGCTTTTGTTCTGTGATTAAACATTCAAACACAGGCTCCCTTCTTTATTATTTTGGGAGACTTAACTGTTCATCAGTGGAAGGAAACAGTTTTCAACATGCCCAAGAGTTTACCTGGCGAGGTCCTGATTTGGTAGGGAAACATTATAGCATCACTAAAATCCATACAAATGGTTAAACTGCTTTCAATCCAATTACTATATCTTTAATAGGAACAGATCCCATTCTCTCAAGCTGAAAAGAAAAAAAAATCTAGTATGTTAAGAAGAAGTTACATTTCATAAAAGTGCTCTGAGAAAATAGACTTTTAAAGTAAACAGGAAGACTGAAAATGAAAACAAAAGCCAAACCAATATGAAAATAGCTTTTTTTCCAAAGGTGATTGTGTGTTTAAGTAAGTGCCTCCCATCCACTCCAGCCATATGCAGCAGCCTCCAAACTGAGCTCCTGGCTCATCTGGCTGTGTAACTTTGCAATAGGATGTAACAAAATGGTTTAGGAAAGTCATATACTGAATTACCCAGAAACCACTTTGTTTACTCTGGTCAATAGAACACTGTTATCTCTCTTACAATAGGCCATACTGTTTATGCAAACAAAGTTAGCTCTCATGCATCAGCCATCTATTTATTTAGCAAGATCAGCTATCACTGTAAATCAATTTCTTTGCAAATAAGAAACACAGATGCTGTAAAAACTACTTAAACTCTTTCCTGCATCCAATATTTGGACATACAGCAGAAGAGATGTCAAGAATACAAAAAACAAGTCCTCAGTACCACATCTAGTGACATAAAGACAGGCTTTCTTAGCTTTTATAAGCATTTTTAAGGAAAAGACATAATTTAGTGTTTACTTCATAGTTCTATATTTTAAATACAAAGTTGTAAGTTTAAAAGGATGACAAGAAAAGCTTACAATTGCTATTTAAACTGGATACTATTAGGAGGATATGAAATACAGGCAACTAAAATGTAACTCAAAAGATCCTGTATTACAGGTTGGTTATTACATGAGTAACCTTCAAAGAAAAAAACAAACACAACAAACCAAAACACATTGAAAATGAATGTTACTGGCCTTGTAAAAAACAAAATTAAACAACAGAACTAATCCCTGATGAAGCTTGAAGTTTCATGTAATTTTTGTCCTAGAACACTAATCCAGAGAGGTCTTACAAAGGTGAATTCACCCAACTCAGCCATCTAAAGGGCTTGTGTCTCTTTTGTGGGAGTAAGCCATTACCACACTGCAACATATCAACTTGGAAGACCCCGAATGATCAGACAGTATCACCAATGGCACCTACCCTAAAACTCGCTTACAAAATCTTATGCAGATTTAGACTGCAGCTAAGTGGTTTCAAAACAGACATTTCACTATAGGAAACAAATATCTGGCTGGAGAAGAACTCTTAAGTCTGAACACCATGGATGAGTTCTGACGTCAGCTCTTAGAGGAATAGTTGGGGACGGGGAAGCACATAAACAGAGCATTAAGACCCTGCTCATTACAGATTCTTCTCTCAAGTTTTTTTACCCATTATCTTTTCATCTGGTATTCTAAATTTGAAACTCAGCAAGTCAGATTCATTGCAAGCAGTCAACCTCTGCAGCACTCCAGGGGAGAACGCTCATGTAAGAAAACTGCAATCTTGGTTGCACATGATGCATTCAGTACTGACTGCTGCCAAACACAAAGCTGTAGTAAGCTCTGCTTTCTACCTGTCCCACGCGAGGGTATGCATGCCCAAGATACAGTATATTGTAGTTTCTGAATGATGTATTATCAGGCAAGAAGTATCAGGCCAGGCTGTGACTCGAGTGATGACATCTGTTTCTAAACAATTATCTGAATATACACACACTAAAAAAATAAAAGCAGTTAGTGGGGGTTTTAATGTTCATATTCAATAGCCCCTGAGCATTGAAGAACTACAGTGCATTTACACAGAAGGCCTCTCATTAAATCACAGACAAGCTTTCTGAAGCCCCAAGTCAAAAAGCTTAAACATTCAGGAGGAGACCAAAAAAAATCCTCATGGCCTTCAAGTCTGTTTGAAAGACGGATTACAGAATATTATGTAAGGCACAAATCTCAGAACCATTCCCCATTGTATTCACAAATATTATCAAATTTCACAAGATCATGAATTTTCATAAAAAGTGACATTTTCAAAAAGCTTCTCTTGCTTTAATCCTCCTCTTTTCTTTTGACAGGATTAAATGCTGAAATGGCAGCCTGTTCAAAAAGCACACTGAAATGCCAACTGTAAGGCAGTTAACTCCATGTATTTACAAATTAACGCTTCACAGTTGCTTTAAATTTTGACATTATAGTTTAGTAGCTTCAGGCAACTCATTTCAGAAGGTGTTTTATTTGATTTACATTATTTCTCATTTTACATTCATATGTTACAGTGCTGGAATACCTTTATGTTTCCCTTAATCCACGATAAAGGAAATTTAGTTTTATGAAAGGCTGAGAAATATTGCTTTGTTTTTTATAAAGAGGTTCTAACCAACCTGCCTACAGCCTTTTCAAAGTTACCATTACATTTACCTGGAAAAGGCAGTATCTATCAAGGTAACCTCACTGAAAGAAGTGGAGATCATGGCCTATGTATGTGTATATATGCACAAATTTAGAGTGCAATACAGTCCTCCCCTTCAGTTACTCCAGTGCTGACTACTATGCCCAGAACGAACTGTAGAAAATGCCATGTAGAATTCCTAAAAACCTGGTGGGATACTTATCTTAATTCTTTAACTCTTTCTATTGGTAGGTTACTTCAGAGGATATTGGTGTGCTCTGAGACAACTGATGCAAAAATACATCCTATAGGCTAATAGATGTGATGTTCTAGATGACAATTTTTACTTGCAGAATATGAAATGCAGTTTCTGTATTGCTAAAGTTAATATTTACAGAAGGGGGTTTCCACAAAAATAGGTAAAAATACCAACAACAGAAAAGCCTCAACACTTCCTACCTTTACAAACATGAAACTGCAGCTATTCCTCCTACCTCAGACAATGTATTAGTTGAATACTAGAATTTAAAGGTGTTTCCTCATCTTTTCCTTAGATTAACTTAATTATTTCAAAATCAATAATGATTTTCTTGAGCTCCTGAATTCATATAAAAAGAAAGACTTAAGAGAAAACTTGGAATTCTGTTCTGCAGTTGAGCATCTCTCGCCCATTACTTTACATTCATACAACCAATGAAAAGCACAAACTGTTTAGAGTCTGTACATGATAAATATCAGTCAATTATTACAATAGTTTCTACAATCTTTAGAAAATGACTTCATCTGTCACAAAAATCAATACTTAAAAGCAACAGGACTACCTAGATATGTAGAGAAATTCCTAAGAAAGACTTCTGCACAACTATACTCTTGATTTATTCTTTTCTATAGTACTGGAACCAGAGGAAAGCACCAGCACTTACCACGCTTGGGACAGCTGAGCATCCATAGGTCACTCAAGGCATTGCTTAGCCAATGTAAGGGGTACTTAGAGCTGCTAAGCTACCTCAGGTCTCTGTTACTCATATTTCAAGATCACTTTTATGTCCATTCTTCTGACACTTTTAAGACAGACGGACTCTATTATCCTGTTATTCATAGAGCAACCCCTGTTTCTGCTAAAAAACTATGTTTTTCTTTCACAACACCATACATGAAGTGCTGGCACAGATAAAAGCAGCAAGATTCTCGCCAAGTGTAACAAGGCCACGGGTCCGCACTGAGCAGATGTGCCGAAAGGAAAAACAGAACAGTTCTTTTTGTTTGTAGAAATCAATCTGATTTTGAGAACCAATCTGATTTTGAGAACCAATCTGATATTGAGAACCATTCACATTAATGCCATAGCCTCCATTTAATATCTACGAACTTATACTTAATTATTAAGATATATCTAATTATTTAGCCATAGAACACATCTAGTAATCCAATGCTGCTAATGCTCATTAATACATCCTATCCATACACAGTTGAGTTTTACGTAGCAATGCAGTGATTAATGTGAATTCCAGCAGCATGTACTACTAATTGAGACATTTAAGAATGTTCACATGTCACACAGGAATGTGCCAAATCTGAAGTTTTATCAGTGGTTCAGGTTAATTTGATAAACAGAAGCCTGAGACACCTTTGTATCATAACAGACACTTCAATAACGCTCTAGATATGTTCAATAACATGGCATCTTTATTCAAAACCCATTCTGACACGTCCTAATATTGCATAAATGACGGGATCAGATTAAAGTCTCGCCAAAATTCATTATGAAGTATTAAACCTGTCTAATCTGTTATCACTACTACTAACATAACAAAAAGAATGAAAATGCCAGGAAGTATAGGAAGTTATGAGAATTTTCCTCAGGAGCGTTGTAGAACACAGTCTGAATCAGAGGCTGCATTGTCATGCCTATGCGAGACTTATTAATTGCTTTTAGACCAGAACACATCTTTCTACTTTTCACTTCAATTTAGTCTATCATTTCTCCTCTGTAGTTTTGGAAGCTGTTATTCATTCTATCAACTTCATCTCAAATGATTATTGTACATATGAGCATTAAAAGGAGGACTTTATATTAGAAAGATATCGAATACTGCCATCAGCTGCCTTGCGGTTAAATTGCATTAGAGCTAAAAATCATAATTAAAGATAGAATTAAGCTTTTTCTTTGGAAAAATATCACAATGTTTTTTCTTTCTAACTTCCTATTTAACTATTTCACACAGTTAACTAAAACCCTGTGTTTACTGTGTTAGCAAAACTCATTTTGTTGAGGATCTTTGTCAATCCTCTTACCACTTTCGTAACTTAGCTTGCATATTTAATCTGATTTCCTAGGAAAAAGAGACTGCCATGATTTCACTGCATGTGTTGAGTATGAAAAAAAACAGTTCTACAAGTTGTTAGTTTTCAGTTTCCATATTCTACCATATCAAGATTGTCAAAAGCAGGATCTTAATATTAGTTTGCCTATTTAGTGGTCCAAAGTTCAAGGTGATTCAGCATAGAGAATTCTTCATACCAACAGCAGAGCAAGAAACGCAGCAACTCAGATCAAGCTGTGTCTGCTTCCTGACAGGCAGTGTTTGAACAATGCTTAATGAAGGGCTGCAAGAGATGCACAGAAAACCCTTCTGTACATTGCAGGGCAGATTTTTAAAGACATTTTTAAGCACTATGATATCTTTAAAACTTGCCATTTCATTTTAGATGCTGAAGTAGAAGATGAAGCTCTTGAGAGCCTCACCCTGAGTAATTTTCTGTAGTTTTAAAAAGGAGCCATTCACCTTCCATAGGTTTAGTCCTACTGCCATCTGCTGTCACAAACACACCAGTGCCACACTGTCTGCAGAGTGGTTTTTCTTTCCTCTTATTCCAATATTGCTATTCAAAATTATCTAAAGATGAGCCCAAATTAGAAGCTTTTATACCTTCATTGCTAGAGCATCAAGCCTGCAGACCCTGGCTTCATACACAGCTTACCCCAAATAAAGGGTCATTCACATGAGTAAGTCTTAGCAGGCTCAGGTCCAGACCCCAAAGCTGCTTGGGTTTTTTGTTGTTGCCTGGTTTGGGGGATTTGTGTTGTTTGGGGAGATTTTGGGGCTGTTGTTTGATTGTTGGTTTTGTTTTTAACACTGGCAGTATTGCTTGTTTCCTATATGTTAATAGGAAAGGGTTAAGACTATGAACAAGCCAGATTACTAAAGCTGAATTACTCCCACCTCATCCTTATGTAATCACACAAAGAGGGAAACCTTTAGATCAAAACAAACTAGAAAAGGTTAAACAAAATTTAAAACTGCTGCATAAACCAGTTTAAACAAAAAGGTACGAAGATTGATTACTCAAATCTACCTCCTGCCTATTGTTTCAATGAAGTCTAGCACCTCTTGAGCTAAGCTAACTCAGGAATTCCTCTCAGGACCACTGGAATTCTTTCTGCCATTACCTCTGGGGGTGCCATACTTCAGAAAGCTGCCATCCAGCGTTACAGGTTCCTATCAGAGCACAAGCAAACCGCTACCCTCCCTTCAAGTATTTCAATTGACTACGAATACAGCAGCTGTAACAACAAAAACAGGCTTTCTGCCTGTTGCTCAGCCATACACTCTTTTCGGCAAAACATAAGCAGCAAGCTGAAAACAATATAATTTGTCACAAGGAGTTTTAAAAACAATGCAAAGCAGAATGTAATTGCAGAAACTGAACAAGATGGTGAAATTCTGGATTATTGCTGCTCCAGTGGAAAGACAGTGCTGGTGTTGAAACACAACTCCAGTCAGATATAACAAAGGCACAAGGCTTAAGCCAGTTGCACAAAGACAGCAGAGGGTAAAATGCAGGACACTGATTTTTGTTACAGTGATTTCTTTGCATGAAACTAACTGTTAAAGTCTTTTTATAGCTTCTTGGATTTTTTTCAATAAGCACATTACTTACTGCTCAGCATAAGCCCAATTCAATTTGATGACTACCACAATATCATACTAATGTGAAACTGATAGGCTCTTTCATACATTGCACCTCTTGTTTAAAGATAAAGCAAAAAAACCGCTGAGGTATGTCTCATCCTCACACACACACATAGGGCAATTTATAGGCTGTATGTTGCTAACCTCATGTTATCAAGTATGATAATCAATAAAAGATTAACGGGCTCAGAGAGCTGAGCTTGTTCCGCCTGGAGAAGGCTTACAGGAGACCCTAGAGCAGCTTCCAGTGCCTAAAGGGGCCAACAACAAACCTGGAGAGGGGCTTTTTAGAAGGGTCTGTAGGGACATGACAAGGGGGAATGGCTTTAACCTGACAGATGGAAGATTTAGATTAGACATAAGGAACAAGTTCTTTACTGAGGGTGTTGAGGTGCTGGCACAGGGTGCCCAGAGAAGCTGTGGCTGCCCCATCCCTGGCAGTGTTCAAGGCCAGGTTGGATGGGGCTTGGAGCAACCTGCTCTAGTGGAAGGTGTCTCTGCCCATGGCAGGGAGTTGAAACCGGATGACCTTTACGGTCCTAAGCCATTCTACGATTTCACAAACTTACAGTATCACCATTACTTTCTATATTTGCAGACACTTGTAAAAGTACTTTTCTTCAGCAGACAAGGAAGGATTCATACACTCTACAAGCAGTTAGACATCTATGTCAATTGCCTGTATTTTCATAAAATGCAGGGGAAAAGGAGGAAGTCACATCACATGAGCTACCCTCTGATCATACTTGCCTTCAACACTCCCATCAGAAGGGATGAAACCGGCCAATTTCACTACTGGCCAGTGAAAGACAGGTGTATCTTACTCTTATTTGCTAAACATTGCATCACCCAAATATAACAGGACTATAAAAATGCTTATTTTATACTATTTGCAGATGGACAGCTGACAACATACACAAACGAGGTACATTTTCAAGCACAGTTGCCATAACTGAACATGATGTTATCCATGTCAACTGGAACAGTGAAATACTTTGAACTAAATAGTAAATAACTGGCCTGTTATGTTTTCAGCATAACCACCCACTTGATTGTCCAAAGATACATGCTTCCTATACAATGTATTAAGAGCATAATACTGCAACATGCAAAGATTATACCATTTTTTACCGTTTTAATAGAACTTCTTGATCTTTCTTCCCAAACATTAGTGCTCAGCTCCATTGTACAGTGAACATTTGCTTCTCTTTCATAGGATCCAAACATAAATAACCTGAAATAGAAAAGCCTATAGTAAGAACTGTAATACTGTTAATGCTCTAGATATGTTAACTCACCATTCTTAATTTATACACTCTATTATTATCAACATGTACACACAGAGTAGTCCACACTGAAAAGATACCGCAGGCACAGTCTTGTGCCAAAGGAAAGACACTGCCACCCTCTAGTGGAAGAACTCGATAAATAGCAAAGATAACTAAAATTTTTTAGCTATTTTTTCGTTGGGTTTGGGGTTGTGGGTTTTTTTTTTTTCCCTTTTTTTTTTTTTTTTTGCTATTCTGTTTCCATTTTTCTTTTCTTAAATAAAGTGTCCAACCGGCAGACTAGTATTTTTCCATAAAAGTGTAAATTCTGAGGGTTTGGGGAGGTTAAGCAAAATAGCTACAGGTTTTCCATTCTATTCCTAAAATTCACAATATACTGCAGCTCTTCTTTGTTTAAAAGAGTGTTACTGTAAAGTCACCATTTACCACCACTTATGTTCCTGTTTCACTAAACTGGGATCACTGTCCCACATCCTCTCACATCCGTAATATTTTGTGACATAACAAATGAGTGGTTGGTTCTTCATGCACAATACCCTATTCCAGAAGACTATAAGGGTTTTCAGGTAGATATCAGTACTATAAAAGAAAACAAACAATAACCTTTAGCCTACAGAATAGCAATAAAGTTGTACATACTAGCTGGAAGCAGATAAATATTTTGGAATAGAAACTTCAATCTTACTACTTCAAAACACCTGTAAGATTTTAATTCCCCCCCCAAACTTTCTATATGCTTTTGATAAGAGCAGTTTCTAAGCTTTCATCCAAAGTATCTTACCTGCGATTGTGATGCGTTATACAACTCTTCAGATAATAGACAAAAGCTGTCAGAAAAACATGTTAATTTTCTGTTTATTCTGATGCTGTTAAACAGTGTTTCTAGGTTAAATATTCACGAGCAAAAAGTGCATCATCTTCCAGATGTGGAGATATACAGTAAGTATGCTACAAAAATGTAATAAAGCTATTGAAAACAACTTTCACCAACAATGGGAATTGGTAAAATTAAGTCAGTCCTAAAGGCAAACACCTCTCTGGCTATGACAGCTCCCCAAGCTGCACTGCAGCAAGGGCAGCTGAATAAATATTTCTGTTCTAGGTCTCTCTATGAAGAATGCGTTTAACTCATTTTTAGCTGAGTACTTGAATTCATGTGGGAGATAATGGTACCCAGCATACCCGCTTTACCAAGTATCAACTGGGTCAGAAATAGTGGCAGTATCCAGTAACCCCATTCTCAGAGGGACAGTTCCCATGATCTAGGAAAACACCACAAAATCTGATTTCCAGCTTGACTTTCAGCATTCATTTCTCTGTTTCTCTACTGACATGGATATGATTACTGCAGGCAGAAACTCAGAACCCAGAACCAACTGATCAGGTACTTCGTCTGGACAAGACTAAGTTTGTTCAAGGTTACTGGAACTGATGAACTCAAGCTTCCTTTACTTATTTTTAGGCCACCAGGAACCCTCTGTGGCATTTTTGTTCTGCTTTCAGTAGCTGCTTTTGGGTATCACAAGTTTTCCTCAGTGTCTCATTGGTTCAGTCCATTTAAGCTTTTCCACAGCTAACCACTGGTTGCATATGTTTCTTCTTCACCTAGACACATGCTCAGGGAATTTTCCAGGGGTGCTTATTGCCCCTCTAAAATATCAGCACAGTAGCTATTTAGCTTTACTGTATTGGTGGCAACTAACAAAACAAGGCCAGGAGGTAGCTCAGAACAGGCATCATAGAAGAGTTAGGGTTGGAAAGGACCTTAAGATCATCTAGCTTCAATCCTCCTGCCCAGAAGTTTCAGCTAGAACTATAAGATAGTAGTCACTAGGAAAAAAAAAATGACCTGAGATTTCGCCTCACTTTAGGTTACCAACACCCAAGTTGAAGAAACATATTACAAGACAGCAAAACTACATATTTTAATTTTAAAGAGCTCTTCCTGCTGGAGTTTGGAATTCAGTTTCCAGTTTCAGGAAGACAAAAAAGGAAATTTTAACTGCTCCTACACTAAAGGAAATTTTTGTCTGAATCATACCCGTTCTGTATTCTGTAACACAGCTGCAGATAAAGACTGACACTGTATCACAACACACCCAAAACACCCATCTGTTAAGATATATATGTATCTCCTACATATTGAAAGTTTGTAAATCAGTATGAAACGGCATATGAAAGACATCCTGAAACAAAGTTTATAACCCCAGCTATAATTAAACTGATAAAGAAATGTGATTACATTACCACCCAGGTAATTGAAATATGCATACAGAAAGTGAATTTCTGTTCCTTCTCCAATTGTAAATCGGATGGTTCCCTGCAGCAAGCAAGCAAGCATGAGGTAAAGTGATTCAATAGAGTAGCTATGGACATGAACACAGTTAACACAGTTGTTTGTACCTGTCCTGGTTTCCAGTGTGAAAGCTACAAGAATTCCAAGCCATGAAGTGCTTGTCCTCTGATACAGAACAGAAGTGAATGGAGGCTGTGGTCACCTCAGCTCGAGAGCTGAGGCAAGCCAAGAACTTCAAGTCCTTATAGCCATGTTATGCATTCTGCTTTCTGGAAGGCTATCAATGTTCCTGCTTTTTCTAAGATGATGCTAAAGTACAGAACTGGCAAACCTAAAAAGAATCTGGTATGGGCAAAGTACACACAAACCTTTAGTAACATGTTATTACCAGATACGTAGAAAGAAGCCTTTCCTTATTTTTTCATTTCAACTGTGGCCTTTCAATTTGTAAGTACATTAACATAATATTTCCCAAATTTTAAGAAACTCAAAACCAAACTCAATATTCACATACTTAAAGGTGCCACTGCTGCATGCTGAACTCCCAATTTGACAAGTCAGTCCCAGGTATGCTCTGTGGCATTTTAGTAAACTATCTAGGGAAAATCTCCTTGTCTGCAACTGTTATCTATTAAAACAAATGCTGAGTTACAAAGCCTACTTGATGGCACAGTTTTGGAAGAGCCTTCTTGACTAATATAATTGGAGCTTATAGGCTTTAAAGACTTTCTTCACAGTGTACCTTCAAAATTTAACAGTATGTCGCTTTGGTTTTCTCTTTTCCTTAAAACCTTAAGGTAACAACAGATATCGGCGGTTTTGCAATGACTCAGTTCTGTGAGGGCACTGCATTTGTACAAGAAAACTTACATTTTCAGTAAATCAGACAAAAATTTGCAAAACATTCCTTATTATTTACACTAAAGTTCCCATCCTTTGATTCATTTAATTTTAAACATGTGGTAAATTCAATTTTTCTTTCAATAGTATGACAGCAAGGAAACTAATATGGTCAAGCCTGCAACTGAAAAAGAAACAAGCGCAAGAAGTGCAGATATTTGGTCATGTGAATATAGGGAAATTACAACTAGACATTTATAACATATAAGTAGTTTGCTAAATGTTTTATCACTATCGATTTACCACTGTATTTCAGACTTAAATAAGAGAAGTAGCAGAACTCTGTTACCGGAGTAGATGGAATACAAATGCTGTTATCCATAAATTAAGAAGATTTTGTAAAGGGCTGTTGAGTGAAAGCTTGAAAATCTTGAGTTTAGAACTGCATGGAGCAAGGGAAAACAGTGTTTCCTTAGAAGTTCACAGACCTCAGGAGAGGTAGAAGGCAGACAAAAGAGACCATGTAGATCGGAAGAGTAATACTCAACTTCAGAAAGATTAGGAAAACAGAAGTAATTTTTAAAAGCTCAACAAAATGCAAGACTACCGTGTTCCTAAAGGAACTTGGTTCATTGTAATACTAAGAATCACATCCCCCTGATAAGAGACCCTTGCCCACATAGACCCTTACTCACAGAACATGTGCATATATATTATATACTGTGTCTTTAAACAGAGACAAGAATGTAAGAGAACACACTGATTTTTTACTGTGTGAAACTTACAGAAGTTGATAGCTGACACACTGAGGGTGTGCTAGCTTTGTGGAACTATCCTCTTGCGCTCATCTTTGTGCAAATACGAATTTAACAGTATCTCAAAACTTTGTTTGTGAGGCTGGCTTATTGCACACCAGGTGAGTAAGCCCAAATTTGGGACAACATCAATGGTCAAGAATCCTGCTCCAAATTCTGTACAGAAGTCAGGGAACAGCTACTGTACTGACAGTATGCAAACCTTCTGGGGCACTGAGCAAAACTGAAACACACAGAAATTAAAGTGATCTTTCATTCTGGAATGAAAATGATCGCCAAGAAAAATTTTCAGGTCTCGGTGGCAGACATGAGTGAAAAAGCTTTGTGTTTCGGCATGCACTGCTGTACTGTAAAAGAGCCATTGAGAGCAGGCAACCTTCACACCAGCTTGCATATGGTAGCGATAAAAAGGGGAAATTTTGTCACTGTTACTTCCTTACATATTATATATTGTCATTGCTACTTTCATATATATTGTTACATTTCTTCTTCTACTAACAAAATCCTCTATGTGTTTTTCAGCTTCTGTCTCATTCGTATCTTCAGGTGCAAAGTAAGCAAGAGTATTATTCACAGTCTTTGGACAACATTTGTACTTGTTTAGTTCAAAAAAGGATGGGACACCTGCAAGGTCTGGGGAATTACTATGACATCAAGAGTCAGGCATCAAGATTGATATGTGTCTGTTGAGATATTTTCAAATGCCTGTCGAGAAATTCCAAGGCAAATAAACCAGTCAGATTAAGTCAGACCTGAAGCTGAAAAGGCCTGACAAGCCAGCAACTGCCTCCTTTCTCCAGCCATCTGATAAGCATCTGTGACAGCTGAAAATAGTGAAATGATGATGTCAAACTGAGCAATCTGGCTTCTAAACACAATGGAAAGAAACAACACTAGTGATATGTCTGTGATGTTACACAGTGTTTCCGATTCAGGAAAGACATACTATTTAAAAGATTACTTTCCAAACTAGTAACAACTGCACACAACTTGAGAGTTATTTTTGGCCCTCTTGTAATAAAAATTAATGCAGTACTGGACTGAAATTGGAGGCTGCCTCTAAAGAGACATCATGAGTTCCCTGTCTGAGTATGGTAAAGAGAAAGCACTCCTAGCAGCCAAGGAGTGCACAGAGTCATTTAGTATTCCTGTGTCACCGACAGAAAACACCACAAAGCTAGGAAGACAGGTAAGCAGCAATTTTATTGCCAAAAATAATCACTGCTGTGGCCCATACCATCCTTAGAAGCAGAAGAATATCTTCTGGCAATCCACAGCACTGATAAACCACATTAATACAGTAAATACAGTTCAAAGAGCTGTACAAGGCTACAGGGGGAAAAAAAAAAAAGTGCAAAGAGGAGCTCACATGGTCATACAGACAATAAAGAGAACAGGTTAAAAGTCTTGCTGCAAACCAGAGTTCAGTTCATAAAGAGCAGGACAGCACATGACTACATCAAAGCCCAAGCACTACTTGGATAAGATCTAACATAAACCAAGAACTAAGAGGTTTGACAAAAAAAAACCCAAACCAAACAAACCAAGAGCCCACACACCTTTTCTCCAGCTTTAAAGAGAATTAATTTTTTCTTCAGTAAATGAAGTAGATTTCTTCCCATTATTTTGTTCAGGACAAGGACAAACAATGCCTTCTAAAAGTTACTTGGATTAATCTAAGACTAACTGAAACAATTATTTCCCTTTGCTTACAACACAATAGCATAATTACGATATTTATACTGTCCTGGAAAGAGATTCATAATTTGGTGTGCCAAACAGAGTAACACACAAAACCAAATGTCAGGAGGCACAGATTGGTTTGTAACCAGGCAAATTTCAGAAGAAAGGCAAATTCATGCACCCACGCAGAACACAGAAGTGCCTCAGAAACTTACTGCAACTTCCATTTGTTCATTTTTACTTAAAAAATACATTTCTGGATTGGAGTACAATCATGACACCAAAGCTACTCTGTGAATCAAAGCAGGTCTAAGCTACAATTACTACAACCTTAAGAAACATGGGTACAAGCTGAGTCAAGAAAGAGCCAAAGAACACAAACATACCTTGTACATTCAATTAAGGTGACTCTTAGACGACCTTCTGTCAACAGAAGCTCCTGTATACAGAGGTCTCGATCTTCACATTCATCAGGTGGCAATACATGAACTGGAAAAAATGGCTTGAACCTGAAAAATAAAGATTCTTCTTATCTTCATGCAAATGATATAAGTAACACACACACGAATCAGGTTAACAGGTTTACTTTTAATCTCTAACGCCCCTGAAGAGAAATGCTACCCCTCCTACCATATTCATTGGTCCAAAGGAACAAGTAGAAGCTACTAAAGCTTTCTGAATGCAGATGACTGCAGTATATAAAAACAAAGACTGCCTCACAGGAATAGATTGAGTTACGTTTACTGGTGCAGATACTTTTACGAAAGGGGGAAGCTGATCAAATCAGAATACGTTCATGATTACAAACGTGATTTAACACAAGAGCCTTTTTGCAGTAAATATCTTACCAGATCTTACAGTTTTAAGTTTATCTGCATAAAACATAACGGTATCAAAAGGCAGAAATACACTATGACCCTAAAGCATAAATTTTTATGCTAGTGCTGTACTTAGAGGGCTGGTGCATCCTAATAAACGCCACACTTCAGCGATAGAGAATGAAACTACTCTCATTTTGGAAAAACATTTGGTTGCTCTTTTCAGCCAATCTTCTTCAATTAAAATAAAGATGCAGGTATTCTATTTGTCCTCTAGCTTTATTTTTTGGTTGCTCTTTTCAGCCAATCTTCTTGAATTAAAATAAAGATGTAGCTATTCTAACTATTTGTCCTCTAGCTTTATTCCCCCCCATCACAGCATGTGATTCACACAAAAAGCAGTTCAAGACACCGACTGTTTTACACACTTAACTCGCCACATAATTCTCTTTAGTTAGAATATACTAAGTTATAAATACTGGTTTCATTTTTAAGTGATAGTGTCATACATGGCCAAGATCTGATGGAAGGAAGAAGGGGGAGATGCTGCACGGCTGCTGGCCCATCACACGGCTGACACACACATGCAATCCTAACAGCAAGGGCCACAACCCTGCAAATAGGAAGATACCACAGAATCTGCACTAGCATTATACAAACTATTTGAATTCAGTATCCTTCTTTCTGTTTTTTATTTATTGCTCCCATTTCCTAGCACTGTCCCATGCCTCGGTTTCCCTCCTGTCACTGGCACTGCCTTCCAGTGATGATTTCTGTTGAGAAGACAGAAATAGCAGGACATGAGCACCACTGCCTGCAGGATGTATCTGCCATTTCATGAGAAAGAAGTCTTTCATAAGTACTCTTTGCTCAACCATCAGAGGCATCTGCTTGTCACATTCGGAGATCACAATGTGTTCAGGAAACAGTCACATGGATCTGAACTGAGGAGTTTCAGAAATTCAAACAAATAATTAAGCACCCTTTAACTGTCGGCACACTCTTTGGGAGGGAGCTCGATGCTGATTCAGGACACTTCGTTTCTGTATGAGCATCACCCTCATACAGAGCCATGAGAAAGACATTTCTTTTGTTCTTCTTGTGAATACATACAACTCAACACTCCAGCTATTTCCCTGAAATCCAATTCAACTTCTAACTTTAATTTGGTTCCAAGTTTCTCCCTCATTAACTCTTTCAGGAAGAAAATAATTTTGAAATTGGTCAAGTAAAAATAATACTATTTTAAATAGTTTATTCTATTATTTTTAAGTCTATGTATGAAAAATAGGAAGCTATTGGTTTAGGCTTATGAATATACTATAAGAACCAACTCAAAATATGCCTCGTGCACGTACTATCATCTGCTCTGGTATTTTACTCAATCTTCCTTATTATTAAATAAATAGTAAGCATCACAAGGGTAGGGAAAATACCACCAAGATAAGCATGCTATTTTCACTCTACAAGACTTGCTGCCACTTCAGGGCCTGACCACCTCCTTGGTCACACCACAGCATACGCCACCTCACACTTTACACTTTAAGCATGGGCAATGAGAGCCTGTTTTTTCAGGAATGCTTTTTGTCCCCCCAAAATACAGATTTAGCTCAAATTTTGTAAGGCAAAAAAATTGGGAAGATTTAGACAAGCACATTGGAAAATAATACCATGTCTTAAGTGAATAAATTGCTTGTAGGTTTGGGGTATTTTCCAGCATAAATAAACTGCTTTTCAATTAGTAGCAGCAACTGCCTGCATACCTTCTCCCAAAATCTAGTAAAAAATGGGAACCTCAAACTTAAGAGCACCATCAGAAGCCTCAGTGAGCTACTGAAGCAAGAGGATCCAACAGGTTTCCAGCACCTTGCTGAATTTCTGCAAATGCCTAGCTTAAAGTGTCAGCACTGATAAAGTCCCTTATATATACACCACAGAAGAGCCTGCAGGCCACTTAACGCCCACAAACACAGCCAAATCTATTTTCAGTATTCAAAGTAAGGACAAAAGAAAAAGAACAAAATAACAGACTAAAATATATTACATTCCAGTAAGGACGCAGACATTTCTACCTATATATTCAAACAAAAACCATCATCTAAGTAACCTAAGAGCCAAGTGTTCAGTGCAGCACACGCTGCTATCTTTTGCTGCATCATGGAAAGATGAAATAATCTCCCAAGAAAAATGACTTGTTTTGAGGATTAAGATATACAATTTACTGTAATTTTGATTTGTTTTCAAAATTACGTGAATTAAAGAAGAAAAAATGCTAGCACACTAGTACAGTTATATACAGTAATATGCAAAATACTTAACAGTGTCTGCTGGACTTGGTGCAGCACTAGTTGCTTTTTCTACAAATATGGGATTAAAAAGCAGTCACATAATTTTTAATTTACAAGTGCTTATTTTCACATTCTTTTACCACTGCAACTAATTTGCAAAATCCCTAGCAAAAAAACCCTACACGTTACCTATTTACATTGGCATTAGCAATGTACAAAGCGTTAATATCCCACATTAAATGCATTTTACTGTTTAAATGCTGTGTTGTAAAGTTCAAAGGCTTCAGAGCAGCACTTACCTATTTAAGGCAATTTACTGAGAGCTTGTACACTTCTAAAATTAACTATCAGACAAATTACTATTTCAAGCAGATTGCAATTACATGGTAGGTAAGTGAACTGCTGACAGAAGATATACAAGTACAAGATAACTTAAATTTATTTGGAAAGAGTTTCCTACTGGGAACTGGCGAATTAATACAGACCCAGACAGCGACAGTTGGTAAGAGGCCAGATTCCATTCGTTTGAGTTCTAAAACCACAACCTGCAATTCATGCACACACCCAAGTCAGGTTCTCCCATCGGAGAGCTCTCCCCACGTAGGGAAAGCATTTGAGCCCCCCTACCTTTTGAAAACACATCCCCAATAACAAAAGGCACTTGGGCGAGTGTGTTCTTACAGGGCCATCCATGCTGCAGTTTTGTTCAGCCTAGCAGGAACGCAGCAGAGCAGCAATGGATGTTTTCTCTGCGGAGAAACCAGACTCTCCACCTCTGCAATGTCTAATTTTCCTGCTTGAAAACAATCACATTGCCAGACAAGTGCAATTGTGAATTTTGAAATAAATTCATTTAAAGCATTTGCAGTAGGGACAACAAAACACCTTTTAATATGAAAGCTAAGCTGTATTTCATCTAATTAAAGTAGACTTTTAGCTGATAGTGCCAATAACACAATTCAGTGAACGAGACAAGAGATACAAACTCCATTCCCAAGCCCTGCAGACTACAGTACCTTTGGTGATTCAGTATCTTTCTATCCCAGACTTTCCTATGTAAGGAGAAATAGATTTCCTATCATCCTGGGATCCTTATTATAATGTAGGACTTGCTGTATTAAACACCTTGTGTAAATAACCTTGCTGTAACTTCCATAATAGCTTTAACAATGTAATTTGCTACCCTCTAATGTTTAATCCATCTCTGAAGAGCAAAAATCCACCAGTAAATGCTTTAGAGAAATTCATCACACTGACAAAGACTCTATCCTACTAGCAAGTCTCTATTCAAAAAGTCTATAGAGAAACTTTGACAGCAAACTAAACTCCTCAGTTAATCTGAGCCGCTCTCTGCCCTCCCCACAGCAGTCATCCCAGGATCTGGTCAGGTCTGGTATGCTGCTCCCATAAATTCAAGGCTTTCACTTTGCAAACTCTGAACAAGAAAAAAAAATGTTTTCTATTTGGCTGTCTAGATCTTTAAGCACTCATCCAGTATTCTCAGCTCCTTTTCCTGACTTCAACCGGTAACCAAAAAAGTTAGTGGACCTCCATCAGCGGGGAATAAGCCCTCAACAAATGGTTTGCAATTGGTCCACTCTGCTGCAGCCAGAGAAAAAAGTTTTAAGCCATGGCAATGGAACGGGGAAATCTAGGAGTTGCTCCTGACAGTACAACAGACAGTACAATGTTACTAAAGGTACTTTTAAGAAATACAGTACCTTTCTATACACCGCTGAGCTGCTACAAGTTTCTTCAAGGCAGATTTTCATTGCATCTATATTTGACCCCTTTCAAGTGGGGTCTATTGCTGCCATCTCCTTAGTCAGCAAGGTCAAAAGGCAAAATTCATGCTCATGTCACAAATCCTCGACCTACAAACAGGATTACACCAATTCAATCTGTATATCCAAAAGCCTCTTTTTCAGTTCCAAACCTGTGCTATTGAACTACCAGAAGTAAGGCAGATTTTATGGGGGAAGAGATTTTACTGCCTTTAAACCATATTTGTTAAGCCTTTGTAAGCTTTTCATCATCTCCATAGGAGCATAATAGGCACATCATTGCTATTCGAGCAAACAGACCCCTTATACCCCTGCCCCAAAACTGTGCTTGGATAGGACATGCTATTAAAATAAAAGAAGTCCTTAAAAGTGCCTTCTTTGAGATGCTTACAGTGTGTTTTCAATTTGCTTTTAAATTATCAGTCTCCCTCCACAAATTTATCATATTATTTGTCCAGAAGTCTGAAATTCAAATAGCACACTATTAAGAAAATGTTATTTAAAAGCCACCATTTTAACTTAGAGGAATATCCATCAATCAAACTTCAAGTGAAATTTTAGTGAGTGCAAAAGAAACACCCCTATAGAAATAGTATTTAAAAGAAGCTGTTGGGTAGCGAGTATGTTTCTCAAAGAAAACCACAAGACACAAACAGCAAAAAGAAAAGTAATTCCACATAAGGAATTAGGTTAGATGACTATACTGAAAGATAATTAAGATAAAGTTGCTCAATTAATGTACAGGATTTAAAAGTTATACTCTAAAATAGCACAATACTGAGCTCTTCCCACATACCAAGCACAGCAAAAAGTGTTTCCAGACACACAGCATGCAGTCAGAATGTCTCCTTCACACGAAAGACTTCTACGCTCCGTTTGTTCCATATTTCACAGAGTCACTTTAGTGGCTCATTTGCTCTCATCTCATCACCACCTCACTCTGGATGTCTAAATCAAAATTACATCTGAAAAAACAACCCCTAAACAAATCCAGTTTGTTCCTTTCATTTGGGGTGCTTTCAGCCCCTGAATAACGCTATTGTTCCCTCCAGTTGCCAGGTCTGTGGGAGAGGAACTCACCTACTTGGAACAAGACTGTAATTCAATGGTTTAGTTTTAGAAATGTCTGACCTCTATTCCCATTAATTTGTACTCACTATTCTGTGATAATTCTGTCGTGGTCCTTTAGCCAACTTCTAACAGAGAAGAGGACAGAAGTCTTTTATACCTTAGTTTAATTACCCTACAACCTAAATTAACTGCTCCCACTAGTACCTACTAAACTACAGTATTCCTGGTTGCATGAGGAAATCTATTAAGAACCGAGACAAAAATGTCAATGTATCTGGCCAAAGATAACCATGCACTTATGTGTTTCTGTTCATTGTGTCAGCTAAGAATATCCAGAAGCACAAATTGTTAAGGACAGAAACAAACTTCAAAAGTTCTCTGTACTCTACCTCCTGCTTGCAGAAGCAGAAGGTTACAGCTTTATTTGTAAATGCAGTAGGAGGCTCGGATTTTGCAGAGCTTTTGCTAAGAAGCAAGAACATTTTTCAATAATAAATTACAGGAAAAGTTTTAAATTATTCTCTGGATTTATCAAGGAAGTTTGATACCTAAACCAGGGGTTTAAAATTACTGGATATCTGTTTAAGGCCATCAATCACTCGTATGAATTCCAGTACTACTCTGCTGTCATAAAGATTAAACATCATCAGGTTTATGAATGTTTTAATTGATTTACATTAACTAAACATTTAAATCTTAATAAAAAAGGCAGAGAGAGAGCTTAAATCTTAACAGCGCCTGCCAGCTAAAAATGCAAGTATATTTAGCATAAAGTTACTTTGAATACATTGCAAGTCTTATGCTTTTGTTTACCACTCTAAGTTAAAACTAAATCAAAATCTAAAGTCAGACTATGTTTAGTAAAGCATCAATTTACTTTTGTCAATACTACTGTATTTGCAGATTCTAATATCCAAAATCCTTTTGAAAGAGCAACTGCTGTATTTACTTTCAGTTCAGGGAGTTCTCAAAAGCTTCACTTAATTACAGAACAGAACTCACTAATTTTTACATTGCCTTTATTATCTGATTTACAGAAAAATAAGTCATATGCTTGTAAAGTGTATAAACTTCAAAAAGTGTGATTGACACCGGATATTTTAAGTCATTTAAAAAATCCTCCATTTCTGCTCTGTGTGTAATTTAAGATGAAGTTTACTCCTACAAAAATGGTATTACAACCCACTCCTAAAATGGCACGATCACATTGGTAAGATTTTAAAAGTACTTCTCAGCCAACATTTAAAATTGTTCCTGTTGGGTATTATAATGCAAATAGCTTATACTGTTCTTCACACTGAAGATATAAAAATGGAGCTCATCCTTACTTTGGAAAGAATTAGTAAGTTGTTGGTTTGGGTTTTGTTTGTTTTAAAGTAGTTTTTAAAGTACCACTACTGTAGATTTTGCAAAAGCAATTCACCAGCTTCTACCAATTTCACAAGGAACAGAGCTGCAGAATTGTGTCAGTATTCATATTCAGGGGACTTTAGTAATTGAAATCATACTCTTCCTCCGTACAGAAATCTACTGATTTCAGTTTTACCCACAGCCATGAAAATCTGGCTTACAAACACCCTCAAAAACTTTAAGAGTGGGGTTATTTTCTAGGAAACTTTATGGAAAACTGCAAATCAGTATTAGTACTCCACCCACTGTCTTACAGGATATTCTGCCACAGGCATGTGGGAGGCTCATATACACATAAGATCTCAACATATGAGCAGTCACTTTTTAAATCAAGACGTCCACAAAAATAAAGGATTTTATTATTCAGGGTTGGCTTCCCCCCCCCCTCCCCCCTTCAAATATGTTTCACACACTTCCAGACTCTTAAAACTACAGTCGTCTTTCTTATGGTGGTATCAGTACCTCTGACATACATCTTGAATCAGACACTCAAGATACTTTTAAAACCTTAAGATCTATTTACAAAAATAAATAAAAGAACAAATTTAAAGAATCAAGTAGCTCCTTCAATACAGTACTTTATTTTTCCTGCTTATATGACACAAGTCATTGTAAATACAGCTCTTAAAGATTTCCCACTGCTGTCTGTACTGAAATAGCCACAGGTAAAGAAAGAGATCTTAAATCAGGCTTATCAAAACTACTTTCTTATCAGCACAAACAACATCAATTCGACCATGCACAGACTTTTTTTGCATTTAAAGAACACTAGTTTCCCAAATTTTAAATTCCATAAATACTGGAAAAGCTTATTTAATGCAGTCAATGCCTGTTTGATCTCTGAGTTTTCCTGTGCCTTTTTTTAAACTGAATATGACCTAGCTGAAGCCAACCGTTGGTTCAAATTTAGAGAAAGAGATAAAAATCCTGCTACAGTTCAGTCTCAGGATGAAGACAAAATTTCCCTGTCTAACCAGGAAGCCTGAATCGCTGTGGCACTGCTCCAAATGGGACAGAAGATGCAGAATATGCTCTTGTTCACACAGAGCTGGAAAAGAGGCAGGTGTGGTTCTGCAACCATCTTCTAGGCATTCAAGGAGAACAGCAACAGGGGAAAAAAAAACACCACAAACCCTCAAACAAATAAACCCAAGCCACCTCAAAAATCTACCTTTAGCCAGTTGGATTAGAAACTGGTTCCAGGAACTCATGCAAAGGGCTAGCTTTTCCTCAGTTCAGCAACATATTCTCCCATAAGGAGGTCTCAAATCTCTCTACAAACATCACCTCTCTTCAATCCTGGTCAGTGTAAAATGATGTTGATGTTCCAATAGAAGTCTAAATTCTGAACACAACTCATTCATTGGGCTCAGGAGTTCGAATCCTCTGCTCTGAACACCAGCCTATGTCCATATGAAAACTAATAAGATCCTCTTAGACAGAAAATGACTGTCTCACTGCTGAAAACAGTCTGACAGCTGTAAACCAATTCTAGACATGACAGCTTTCCGAGGTTTATCCTCACTCCTCCAGTTAGTTTTAAAAATGCTCAAACGACAGAAGCTTCTCCTCAATCTACTTTTATCTAGTCACTTCTGACAAGACAGAAGATGGTCCAGTTCATGCCTTTAAAGTCTTCCAAAGTGGTGAAGACAGTCTAGCTCAAGATTAGTAGTAACCATTCTCAAAGCTGAGATGACTGACAGCTCACTTTAAAGCCATAAACAGCAATAATAAAGGATCTGTCTCCTAGACAGCTCAGCAATTCAGACTGCAGTGGTGGGGAGGGTACTGATGGGAACCAAGGGACACACCACATACTTGCCCCTCAAGCAACGGTGTCACCATTTGTTGAGTCACAGTATCACTAATTGAGCTCATACTGTACAGGAACAGGATCAAGCAACACAGAAGCTGAGTCTGGATGTGACCTGTGGCACCACTGTTGGCAGTCAAATACAGGAGGGGCTTCAGAGATTAATTCTTCTACTTTGCAAATCCTGCACCACTGATGGCAAGTTACAGTTAGGACTTGTGATTACACTGGAAATCAGCAGCTGCTCAAAATTACCATAATCTTCTCCCACCATCCCCACAATGAATTTGAGTATTTTCTCTTATTTGCCCTTCTTTAAGTGGAACAGGAAAAGAACAAAAATCTGAGTTTTTGTGGTATTGTTTTAAAACAATACCAATGACTAACATTGCTGTTACCACCCCACCTCCCCCTGTAATACACTGGGCTCTTTGCTTGGCAACAATTAGTTTTGTTTATTCTACCATATTGTATTAAGTTTTGTTAGCAAATATGAAGAGTTATTCTTAAAAATATATATGTATTTATTTATATATATATATATAAAAACTGTTGAAGTTACATTGCATCATTTCCACTGTTTAATTACTTAGGAATTATTCACCAAGCCAGATCACCCACAGCAGTGGTTCAAACACCATCATGAAATCTTCTGTCATGCCACTGCAACACAATGATCTTCCAATTTCTACTCTTCCTATTTCAGATCAGGCAAAGAGGTTCCATTAAAATTGATATAGTAAGATCTATCGAAAACTTAGCATTAAGACTAAGTTAAGAAAGCCAGGAACAAAGTATGTGAATGCTCTGATTCCCATTAGATATCCACAGATCATTTTAAAATATAGGACAAATAATTTTGTAAATGTACATGTCAAATTGTCTCTAAGTTTTACAGTTAAAGCAACACAAAATTGCTAGAAGTATTCCCAAATGATGATCCTAATTTAATTTTACGCTAGTCATATCTGGTAGTTAATCACTGCCTTTGAGTATGTGGAACAGTCTGATTAACTCTATCATCAGCTCATTTCTGTAATACAGTCTTCACTGCAGACAGATTTTTTATGACATCTGGTAAGACTTCAGAAATGTGAAACTATACTGCTTTAATAGAATCCCTGCATTTTCCATTACACGAAACAGCTTTAATGGAGAGGGCTCACAGGCTGCTCTGCTGCACTACAGCGTAGCTACAAGCTGAACAGGGGAATTAAGAAATTATAAAGGCAAGTTGTTTCCACGTGGTTTTAAAGCTACAAATCTAAAAATAAATTACAAACTAAATTACAATCCTAAACAAAATAAATTCTAAACTAAAATAAATTACAATAGCTGGAGGGGGGCAATCAAAGCAGTTCTTCAGAGTTTAAAACATTTTCTGCCTTTCCCTCCTCTCACAAAAAAATAAGGGTTTTCCTCCTTTTCCTTTCTGTTGCACCCAGCATCTCCTTGGCAGTTTTCATACCTATATATGGCCACAGAAAAGTCTAAAATGCTGTAGGGCTGCAGCTGGGTCCTGTAGTAAACAGAGATGCACTCCCAAGTCCTAAGAGGGCTTACGAACCCAGGCAGAGCTCCATGAAGCAAGAGTCCCTCCAGAATGAAGGGTGCTTACGAAAGCAGATACACCCAAATGGCTTTGTGCAGGTGTGACAAAGAAGTCCAAGCTACCAAACCCAACACAGCACATACCCAGTTTGCTGGGTATAGCAATTTAGAAGCACGTATGACATCTCATACACAAACATTCCTCTGTTGTTGGGCACTTTAACTGTACTGTAGAACCTTTCTTTGCAATACAAACGTATCTGTCAACTGAAGGTTTCATTGCAGATTTTTTCCACTAATTTACCAGATACATTGGGTGGGATCATTGACCACTTTGGAGGTCTGAATTCCGGCTTAGATTTGATTGGCTTGTGAAACAACTGCCATTTATTAAGCAATGAAGGTAAGTAACAACAGGAAAAGCATCCAAAGCTTTGTGTGGATCTGACTCTCGTCTCTCTACCGAGATGAACAACAAAGCAGCAATAAATTCTTCAGTTTAACCAGAAACTCAGTGACTGGAACAGGACCTACTCAAATTATTTAGAAGTTCTGTGTTCCGGTTAGTATGTCACAATTAAGCTGACAAATGTTTATAAAATAATGACTCCTAAACCCCTTCACACAAACTGGCATTCACATTCATTTCCAAAATGAGAATTTATTCACTGTTATAAACAAGCCCTCTTCAACCCTTGAACATCAAAACAAACACTTTCAGCAGAGCATTTTTTCTTCCTTATAAAAAAGACTGATATTCATGTAAGCCACAGAATGGAACCTGCTCAAAGCAAATTGTTCCCAGCTAACACTTGTAATATTGGATGTTGCTTTCTTTTGGACAAAAGCAGTTTTGAGATCATTCTGCAAAGGTTTCTGCAGTTTCACAATTGATGTATTCTAGCAGACTGCAGTGGCATTATCTATTAAATTAGCAAACTGCATAGGCAAGTCTACAATAATTATGGAGAGAAGGGTACAATACAGCTTTATTAATCCTAGAAGTTTTAAAGTCTTCTACTGTTCTCTAAGTAACAATAATATCAAGAATAACCAAATGCTGAAGTAGTTTTAAATCAAAACAAGTGTGAATATGAACTGTAAACACAGGAGCATATCGGGTGATGTCAGGAAATCTCTGCAGGAATGCAGAATAAGCAGTTTCCCATAGAAACCCAGCAACGTGAAAGCACTTTCTCCAATAGTGAAACCGGCAGCCTGAGACTAAGCCTCACAGTCACTGGAACACCACTTCAATCTACCACACTCATTACTGAAACCTACTCCTTACCCAGGCTGCTTATTCAAGGGCTTTCTTATCAGCTATCATTTGCTAATAAAAAGATTAAGTATTTCACATGACTAATATATAGAAAATAAGTTCTACAAGAGACTCGTATGTTTTAACATCATATGAGCTACTACTGAGATCTGTATTAGCTACCCATTTTTAGACACACATTCTGCACCCCCGTTCCTTGAAGTAATCTCCTTCAAGGAGAGTTCAGTGTTCAGCTTTGTGTGACAGGCAGGGAATATTAACAGACACCAAGAATTATAATACAGCCTGTAGAAGGCGATTCAGAATATCCCAGCTCTAGTGTCTGAACAGAGCTACCTGCTCCAACAGACAGGCTTAGAGCCAAGCTCAAACATTTGTTAGATGCCACAGTCTGGCAATGTGATTAACTCCTATATAGACTCATGGATATAATACAGCCTGTAGAAGGCGATTCAGAATATCCCAGCTCTAGTGTCTGAACAGAGCTACCTGCTCCAACAGACAGGCTTAGAGCCAAGCTCAAACATTTGTTAGATGCCACAGTCTGGCAATGTGATTAACTCCTATATAGACTCATGGAACATCCTATACTGATTTGGAAATAAGTTGCCTTTAAAAAAATAGAAAGTGCTACTGCTTAATTTGTACTTTAAGAAGTTATACAAATTACGCCAGCTGAAAAAAAAGTATTTATTCTCACTGAGCAGCAAGATCAACTTAGATGCTTAAAAACAGAGCTCAGATGAACAGCAGTGTGAAGTCTCAATGTTAGCATATACAAAATGTCATGAAGTAGCAAATAAATCTTGATTTTTCAGAGCCTTCATTCACTATCCAAATGAAAGATATTCACTGAAGGATTAAGACCAAGGAACTATTAAATACAAAATACCAAAGGTGTTAAATGAGGTAATTTTCATTATTATTGGACAAAGAATCTTTTATATATTGTTTCAAGCAAGAGAAGTTGAAGGAGGTTTTATTTTCCTGTCAGACCAATTAACCTTAAACCTTAATGGATTGCTATCTGCAGCAAATGCAAACAGTAAGCACCAAAACTTATTCGTCTTCATCCATTTCTCTCCAACTGAGTTTATTTTTTTGTTCCCAATTATGCTTTTCCAGTTTCTTCATTAGTCCAGCTCAAGCGAGTGCTGTATTAGTTCCTCACTCTTGCAGGTACAAAAAAGTAAAATTTGCTGACTAATCACAGGAAAAGGCTCACTCTTAACCTGAGAAGAGTGCTATCTGTATACTGGAAATGTCCAACATGTCATTCATTAAATCTGACTTTATCATGAACAAGTTTCAAACTGCCATTCTTTCAGAATTACAGCTTTCCAGTGTGAAAGCCTGTGAAGTGCTGGAACTGGGGAAGACAACTAAAAGGTTTTAACGCCCCTAGAACCAATAGATTTTAAACTTGGTATCTACCTAAGGAGATTTAGATACATACTTTGTACTACAGACTTTAATCTGAAGAAAAATGTATTTAGTGACCATCTAGACACAACATATGTCTGAGATAGACTATTCCCAAAATAAAGACAATAAAATACCTCTGCACTACGAAAAGCTTCCTTCTACCCATGTAGCACTCAAAGAAATGAGAATATTTAATGTTCCAGAGTTTGATTTTGTTTACTGTGCATAAGGTTCCCTACAGATCCATTTATTGAAGTCCTGTACGAATAACTACTTGTCCCTGCACTATAATCTTCCAAGCATGAAGCTACTGTCTGCAGACAGATCTGCTGATTCCAATTACTGCTGCTTGCCATTAGCAGAACAAGTATCTATGCTAGCATCATTCAGAGCTTTATGCCTCTGCAGGCAAAAGGACTCAGACCCTGGGGTCTTTTTTAATGCTTCTGTATACTGGAAGATTTTTGCACCTAGAACAGGCATGGCACTAAAAAAACCAACAACCAACCACACACAAAAAAAAACAAACCCAAAACGTGCCTCACAGACTTAACTAGTAAGAGAAACTTGTATCAACTACAATAGAAATCTACTCAGGAAAAGAATATCCATATCCTCTCCCTTTGCAGAAGCTCCAGAGAAAGTAGATATCTCTACTGGCTGCTAATTTCTGAAGACATGCTCACAATCCCAATCTCTACAATTATTTCTGGTATTCCCGAGTATAACCTCATCATATGAATAATACATACTTTTTTTTATTTTATACTTTTTCCAATACCTCTATTGCCATACTATGAAGTCATTTCTATTATAAAGCACACTTCAAATCAATAGCTACTTACATCTCAGCTTCAGTTTTGCCAAAAATAAGAAACTGCTGTGTAACTCTCAAATTGCATTCTATAATGGTAAATTAAAATAGGCTTGTTTAATGGTTCTTCCCAGTGAAATTCAATATAGCCCCAGCTTCCAAATACAGCACAAAACTATTTAACATGACTAACTATATTGCAAATGATCAGTTCCAAGGATAATTCACGTTGGAAGGGACCTAAGGAGGTCATCTAAATACCTGATACAGAAATACTGAAAGTAACGCTTTGTGAGATCGCTTCTTAAGAAAATAAAAGTTATTCCACTCTGTGGTAGCATGCGCTAAAATAAAGCACAGTGTAGTTTCTCAAACAGGCCAGTATCAAAAAATGTTAGCTCTTTTTAATGTAACAAACTGAGAACTTAAAATATTCTTAAAATATAGAGAAGTGAATCACTGCTTAGGCAATACTTAATCTGCTTAGAACCTAAAGGGATGAACTTGCAAGACCTTGAATTTAGAAAAAAACAGTAGCTGTCAGATTTTTGACACCATTATTAAATACCAGGAAGTTAAATTCTGGACGGAGACTAGACTGCAAGTACTTCCTCCTCGCCCTTTACATACAAAGGCAAAAGATTAATAAGCAAGGTACAGCTTATTACAGAACTGAGAGATGAATCTGTGACCACTACAATGGCACAAGCAAGGACACAGACACCTGAAATAGACCTTACTGTATGTCTTTAAATACTAAACACACTCTGGCAACACTAGTAACTACAGCTTAATGTTAACCACTTTATCCTACTATTAAAAGGACATGATACAGAAAGTTAAAACAAACATGAACAATGCCTACAGTAGTACTATTAAAGAACTGTTTGAGTGTACACAATGAAAAACCAAAGGTCAGATTCAGGCAACTAAATAAATTCCACTTTGTGCTGATACTTAATGTCTACCACCTGCTCTAGTAAAAGAGATCTATGTAACAGTGTCAAGTCAAGCTACCGCAAGGAGGCTGACTGACTGCGTGTGGTCCTGAGAGTGCCAGCCTTAGGATTTTGGGACACAGCTGGTGGGTCAGCAGCTGCCCTGCAGAACATCAACAGTTGACATCTCAACCAAACAATGGGGAAGCCAAGGCTTTCCATGCTCCTTCTCATGCTCCAGTCACTGGCCAGCTTGACTTAGAACTAAGAAAAGTGCAATTTAAACAGTTAATTCAAGTCAAAATAGACTTATGGAGTATGCAAATACCTAAATGATACCTATAGTTCTTTATTACCTCAGTGAGAATAGGGCTAGTTATTAAAAACTAATCTTGTCTTGCAGTTATCCGGTTTCTCAAGAGTGTACCAGAACTCCTGTATATTGGAGCAGGGAGGGGAAAAAAAAATTAAAAAAAAAAAAATAAATAATGGATTATTTTAGATCTTCCCCACATCTACACACGAAACTGACAGACAACATTTTCAGAAAAGCTGTTTGCATTTCTATCACAACACAGTAATACATTAAGATTCAAGCCAATCATTAACCAGTAGTAACTCTCGCTACTATCAACCGAATTGCACAGATTCTTTATCAATGATGACTGAAACAAAAACCAACGTGCCATTCACTGAATTTTACCAACAGCCCTGATTACAAAGATGTAAGCAAATTCTACTGTATGAGATAGCAATTACCATTCAATGGCAGAGCAGCTTCAAAACAGGGTGTTTTGCCAGGCACAAACACATTTCTTAAAGAGCCAAAAGTGATTAGATGCTATTAGAATAGCACAGAAACTACTACTTACTCATTTAGACATAAAGTGCATCCCTCCTTTTTCAATTAGTAGACAATTGCTTTTATGGAGAAAACTGTACATAACACACAAGGCAAACTTTAAAATGCATTTACTAGTCTACATGGCCTCTCCACAAAGACAGTTAAGAGCGGATCAGGAATGCAAGCTGCCTTCTTCCACTTTGCAGCTGTAGTTACACACAGCACAAAGTCACTCCTAGCAATGGATGATACAAGAGATGCTGATGTTACTAATCACTGCATAAAGCTTTATACATAACTGGAAAGCATGTGTGTAATAATTTGGCTGTAGCAATAGGCAGTGCATGAATGAAGACACAAAACTTTTTTAATGCAGTATTTAGTTAAATTGGAGAGGGGGATCTGCTTTACACAACTTAGTTGTACGACGTTCAAAAGCAACTATTCGTAAAAATTCTCTTCTCATGTCATTTACTAACAAGAAATAACCTCTAGAAGTTGCCTAATACAAGAAGACAAAGAAAACTGTATTTTTTTTTAATGCTACTTAACATCCTGTTTCAATATAAAATTCCTTTGTGGACTTCAGTCTGGAAACCACCAGGGTAACAAAGTGCACCTCTTAGCCAACTGAAAAGAGAACTCCTCACACTCCAAGAGCTTTTGTGTACAAGATTGTAAATAAATCTTTGAATAGCAGTAATTACAAACTTACTTGAGCAAGAGTAAAGAGACATCAAAAAGATTTTGAACTACACACAGAAGCAAATACTATGTATTTAAATAAAAGGTACATAGGCCATAGGGAAAAATGGGAGAGGATAAGCACATTCCCTGTAGATGAGGAACTGTTCAGCTTTAAGTAAGGTAACAGGTTATTATGCAATTGTGACAACTCTCCTGACTTCTTCCTATACATTCATTGCTAAGGAATATATTAACATACCATAACCCCAAGCCAATGTATTCTTACAAATTCAATTAAAAATATTGTTTTGCATCTTATCAGCAGGGGGCTTGATTTGTGAAGTCAGTTCTCCATACCATCTAAACCACAATGTCCCAATTCTCAACTAAGCCACCACATAAAAGTGTATTGTTACTACTCGGCTCTTGCCATGTTTTGCTGTCTAGGCATCTACCTGCATAAATTCATCTGAGACACTGGTGGAGAATAAAGGTTTTCAGTCTTTGTTCCACAAAATCTTGGGCAACTGTGGACAGCTAAAAGTTCAAAGATAGCTAAAGGTTCCCAAGCATGGGTCTGTGTTCCCACTTGAAGCTTTAAAGGCAAAGTTCTAGACGGTTAGGACACCAGTGACCCAATCTTCCTTCCTTAAGGTAAGTTTCATTACTGAGCATCAAGCTTAATGTCCTGCCATCCCCCTTCACAACCCAGTGGCTCAGAATGACATATTAGAACACAGCATGAAATTTAAAGGTCAAAAGCACCATATGCAGGGTTGGACACTATTTCACATCTGCCACCGTGTGCTACCAAGCTACTATCTAGTGTGAAAACCAACCACGATACCCTATTTGCCCCTCAAGCATTCACAAATTCTTAACTCCTTAGAACCTAAAGGGAACATTTTAAAATAAGTCCATTCTTGTTTCTATAATAATTTATGCTTCCTATATTGTGCTCAGTGTCAATTACCTTCTGTCCTCACACTTCTACTCATTTCTGTCCCAAACACTGCACTCTGCTTCTTTCTTTATCTTCCCTTCCAAGCCCTTCAGCGTAACAGTGGCTCACATGTTTCATCCATTCCTTCTGGCAGAGAAGGTTTGAGAAATATGTGGAAAATTCATTACCTCTAACTAAATGACGAGAGCACCCAGGTGCATCTCTCAGGGGAAGAACAATGAATGGAAGGAGCGCATCATCACTGGTTCAAAAGACACCTTAAAAACTTGTCTGTAGAGTGTAAAGATCATATGCTTTACTTGCTCTTTCTAGGCATGCTGAGAGTGCTCACTTTACACCATTATGGTGCCTCTCCTTTGGGCGCTTCTCCACTGTTAACAGTTTCAGACCCTGCACAGTAAGAGAATGGAAGCAAATTTGCCCTTGACAGCTTCCCTGCTGCCCAGGGATTGCTCTCTTCTGGACAGCAATCCAGTACCTCAAAATTTAAAAGGATTACCACATTACTTAAAGAAACTACTTATTGCCCTGTCAGGGCTTTCCAAATCTCAGGTATTTTACACATCCACTTCCATGAGAACTCATAAATTCAATTGCAGAAGAAAAGGCTTTAAAAATTACGTCACCGCAAAGCTAATTACACTTCAAAGTTCAAAAGGCCATTTTCAGTTACTCATCTCTGATGAATTTCAGAAAAGGTTTATTGCAGAAGAATGTGGTAAACAAAACACAAATCCTTACTTGATGCACAATACAACCTATGAAGAACTAACAAAAGAGAATGGAAACATGTTAGCCTAAGAGTGGTAAGCCACATGACAGAAAAGGAATATGGTACCTGAAAAGTGGTAAGGGACACTCAGTATCTTTTAATCAAAAATGAGGGTGGAATCAAAGTAAAGATGCCACCTGCCACTACCCTGCCACTACAGAAGTATCATTGATCCTTTCATCATATTAACTATAAAATGCAGTCTGCATTTATAAAAGAAAACATGCTATATTACAAAAAATAAAAAGCACAGACATTTCCCTACAGTTTTACTTACCACAATAGTGGCTTACTTACCACAATAGTGGCAATACTTTTATCAACTCTTAGATTTCCCTAAAGTTACTGAAGGGATTCAGGAAGTCAAAAAGGAAGAGGACAGCACCTGTCCTGGCACCTCAAACATACCTAAAGAGTGAAATTTACCCTATCATTAAGTAACAACCACTTTGCCTCTATAGATAAGCAAAGCCACACTGCTTGCCCAGGTGGCTCACCAGTGACAGATGCCTAGGAGGGTACCCCAAACCCACATGTTGTCCACAAAGCCATCCTTCTACCTTTTCCAAAGAGAGGCACCATGGTTCTGTGATTGGACACCTGCCAGGATTCCAAAATTCCTGATACCTACTAATTCTGCCATTTACTTAAATGTAGTTTGGGGGATGTCAGTCTCACTATGCACTGGCTTCTTCACCTATCATAAATAGAAAACAAAGCTTACCTTCATGGAAAGATTTTTGTATCAGACAAGCAATATACAAATACCCCTACTGTGGAAGTGCCAATAGAAACCTATTCCACCTAATATGAGCAAAGCAGCAATTCTAATGCTCGCCACCCAACATAACACTGAAGACTCAGGATGTCTTACCTGATTTTATAATTGGGCAGGGTGTGCTTGCGCTTAATAACCTTCTTGAACTGGTTCACTATGATGGAAGTGAGCTGGGGCATGGGCCTCCCTTCAAACTGAGACTTCACTTCAAAGAGTATCACAGGGTCATCCATAAAAGAGAAAGACCAGTGAGTGAAGGGCAGGCGAGTGAAGACCAGCTTCAGCTTCCCCAGCACCCGGGAGATCTTGACAAAGAGGTAGGCCGACTTGCCAAAGACCAGGTCGGCATCGATGGCCAAGTGGAAGCCACCATTGTACTCCAGGTCTACCTCAAAGCCCAGCTCCTCAGGGCAGCCCTCCTCGTTGCAGACCACTGGCCGAATGAGCTTGACAGCTTTGAACACAGGCAGGACGTTGCCGAGATAGACGTCCCTGAGGCTGAGCCCCTCCAGCACCTTCCCCGTCATCTTGGCCTGGAGCAGCTCTTCAAACTCCACCTTGATCTTCTTGGTGACCCAGTTCCTGACCAGGGCTGTGTCCCTGAGCTCCCTGAAGAGGAAGAGGAAGATAGCATTGAGAAAGTGGCACGTCTCCTCGCGGCAGGGGTCCGGAGAGGGCTCTGCCTGCTGCTGCTGCTGCTGCTGCTGCTTGGCGCTGGGCTCCGAGCCCGGGGCGGCGGCAGGAGCCGCAGCGGTGGCCGGCGCTGAGGCCGGGGCTGGGCTAGGGGCCGACTCTGAAAGCGCCTGGCTGCCGGCCGGCTCCGAGCCCTGGAGGTAGTCCCTGAGGCTGTGGTCAGCCGCCACACGAGCGTAGACGACACCGTCGGCGTCTCCGGCCGCCCCGACAGGCTCCGGCTTCCCCCAGTAGAAGAGCAGCAGCTGGAAAAGGAGCGTGAGGACGCAGCCGGCCAGCGCCGAGAGCAGGATCACGTAGATCAGCTGCATCCTCCCCGCACCCCGGGCGCGCTGCCCTCACCGAGCCGCCGCCATGCCGGGGGTCGCTCCCGCAGGACGCCGTTCAACGGCCGCGGCCACCGGAGGCCGCCTCATCCGGGTCCCCCCACCGCCCTCTCCGTGAGGGCGGGGCGGCTGCGGGGCCAGCCAATGGCGACTTGGCCCTCCCCTCCGCGAGTCTCCATTGGCGGAGCAGAGAAGGCTTCGTCGGTTACATCACTGCGCTGAGCGACGTAGTGTCACAGCGCGGCTGGCGCATGCGTGGTGTGGGGGATGTTCCGCCCGGGCTTGGGGAGGCTGAGGGGAGTGGGAGTTCTTGGGTCATGTCCGCGGAGCGTGTGGGCCTCCGGAGCTCGGGAGCGGGGATGTGGGGAGACAGGCGCTCCCGAAGGAGCGGCTTCGGCTCCGTTAGGTTTGATTCGTTATTCCGGCAGCAGAAGGCCGGTGTGAGGGTTTACCTGAGGGTAAGTGATGCCTTAGCCGCCGTTGCCTGCTGTGGTGGTTAAGGCATCACCGGCGGGGTGGTGAGTGGTTTCGTTGGGTACTGCGTTGCTCGAGGAGTGATGAGGGAGGGAGGACACTTAGCCCCTTTGAAAACACACTGTTAAATAATTAAAACTGTTGTAAAATTGCTGTGGAGAGTGGCAGAGAAACAAATCTGTGGGAGTCCTGTGATATATTAGAGCCTCTTTGTTGGTGAGGTATGCTTTTAGCAACATATATATCACATGGATAACATTTCATCAGGCTCTGCTGTTGTTGATAAGACAGAAATTAGTTTCCACTCTCTTCCAACTCTCTACTAGCACTTAAAAGCTGTCAGTGAATAAATGAAGTAAAAAAACCCAACCAAGTGTCCGGAGGAAAGAAAGATGAAAGCTGAGAGCTATGCACATCGTGGTATTTCAGCCTGTGCTGTGTGCAAGATCACTGTTGTCTTCCATGTAGGAGTGTGCTACTTGACAGTCATGGTCAGCAGTTTTGTCGGACAGACTGTGGCTTCTTTGAAGTCAGAAAGGTGAGGGGAGGTGGGCGTCAGACTACCCAGAATCTTTGCAGGAGAGGCAACGTAATCCATGCAGGAAGCAGGGGGAGGAGCAGCCGATCAAACTGATGGCAGGAAAATTGGATGTAATAAACAGGCTTGGAAAGAAGAAACACAACATGAGGCAGGGCCACAGCAGAGGCGCTTCAGAAGGTCATGTCCCTGCCCATGGCAGGGGGCTTGGAACTGGGTGATCTTAAGGTCCTTTCCAGCCCTAACTATTCTACGATTCTATGTTCAACATTTTGAGATGCTAACCTGCAAAATCTAATATATTACAACCTGATTTACAGAAGTGTCATATAAAAACCCCGTATTTTTAGTGCAAAATATAAATGTATTTCAAAAAAAGTGATGTTATTCTAATCCAGCAAGCTCCTTTAAAGGCCAGATCAAAGCTGTATGTGCTGTGGGAGAATCTACTATGACAGCTGCACAGTGTTTTTCCAGGTGCTTCCCTGTGTCAGAGTAGTCTTGTCTCTCAGTTTGGAAGTTTTATAATTTCTGAAAGGCAGCCACAATTAAGACAAAAGTTACTGAAATGATGGAGCTTGGGGTTTACATCTAAGTTAAATATCTAGCTAAAAGGCAAATAGATTTTTTTATTTTTTTTAATAAAATAAAACTTCAGGCTCACACTTGGTTGTTTGGGGTTTTGTTTTGCCAACCTCCAGAACTAAGAAATGCAAACAAGGGGAAGAAAATGTGAAATCTAAATAGTAGGAAGATAAAGGCTCTCTTCTCCCTTCTCCTTCACAAAGCGTGTGGGGTGAGAGTATTGAAAAGCTCTTAATGATGCAGTGCTGTGGTTTGAAACTAGAGATGCAGAGTATGAATTTTTTATAGGTCTTGTGACTGAAAGTTGAAATGCCTGAGTGTTTAACAGAGCATTTCTGTAGAAATACCAGAGAGGTCATTAACCCAACATTTGAACTGCTGTGTTATGGGCTTTTACCACAGCTAATACAAGCGTATGCAGCAAGAACGGAAAGGGTTTGGATTTACAACTAAGTGGCTTTTCAGATAGGGAGTAATATATTCCGAAAGGCAATAGCAGCCTTGGGTTTGGGTCAGGAAGAACAGCAGGAGAGAAAAAGCGGGGGGGAAAAAAGTCATGGTGCAGATGTCCTGAGTGTTTTCTTCTGTTAAACAAGCAGAAAGGAAAGTTGGCACATTTTGTGCATGTGATGGCAGCTTAAGGGCCTCTGAAATGTTCAGCTCTGTAATCGCTTTTCTTTTTTCCCAGGAACATTGTCAGCAGGAGCTGTGTTATCTTAAAGACATGTTATGAAGCAAGGGTCGGGCATGTTTTAGCGTTTTCAAGAGAATGAAAGAACAAAAGGAATAAGCAAAGGCATTAATGTGAATACACAGAGGATGTGGAGAAAATGTTATATAGCAAAATAGGATTGAAATAAGAGAGAAAAGAAAATTACTTGCATTTTCCAGGTAGAAGAGAAAAAAAAGATTCCTTTTAATACCATCTAGAAAAGGCCTTTAAGAGCATATTTTACTTTGGCTTCAATTTAGACATTGCTATTTTCATTTTCTGGAAGTCTGGATAAGTAGAAAGGTGTATGCACTTACATGTACCTATATTTGATTTTTTTTAAAGTACTAGGGAAGAGTTTATTAAAAATTATATTTCACCTATATTTAAACAAGGAAAACACTCCTTATTTTTGCAAATCAATTTAGGACGTGATGGCAACAAACCTGTAAGTGTTGAACTTCAGTTCCCAATGTTTTGCAGGAGATTGCAACAGATATAATGTACAAAGATTGCAAAACACACAGACCCTGGTAATTCAACAGAGAACACATAGCAAAAATTCGTAGAAGGAACATGTCTGAGCGTATTCTCCTGTTCTAAAGAGTAGTGAAACCCCGGAAACATTTGTCTGGATTCACCTCATTCACAGAATCACAGAACGATTTGGGTTGGAAAGGAATTAAAGCTCATCTAATTCCAACTCCCTGCCATGGGCAGGACTGCCTCACCCTAGACTATGTCACCCAAGACTCCGTCCAGCCTGGCCTTGAACACTGCCAGGGATGGAGCATTTACCACTTCCTTGGGCAATGCATTCCAGTGCCTCATCACCCTCACGGTAAAGAACTTGTATCTAACCTGAACTTCCCCTGTTTTAGTTTAAGCCGATCACCCCTTGTCCTATCACTACAGTCCCTGATAAGGAGTCTTCCTTGTAGGCACCCATCAGGTATTGGAAGGCTGCTGTGAGGTCTCCAAAATGACTGATCATGACTGATTCAAGGATCTTTTGGGTTTAGGAGCATTTTTAGTTAACCCCAGACAGTAGGACCAGTCAAAGAGGCACAGTTTAAAGCAACAAGGAAAGAAACATCCATATCACAAGCTTAGAATGGCGATTGCAGGTGTTTTTTTCCAAACTGCAAAGTAGTCTAAATAGATCATTTCTCACAGCAGGAAGTGCTGGGTTGTTTTGTAACGAGTAGCTGTAGTAATTTTCTTTGTCACTGGACTGGAGTTGTTGCCTGCTTTTGTAGTATCTGTTGTCAAAATTATTTTGTTCTTTCCTGGGCCTCCTGTGGTTTTTGTATTACATCTCTTGGAGACCAAAATTAGATTATCATTCCTATGGTGCTGCATGAAATGGAATTTAGAAGGTGATTAGGTAAATTCATGAGGAAGAAAAAAAGTCCATCGAAGGCTATTAGATGCAAAGATTAATGGAACTTACACTGGTGACAGTCTTCTGGGGGTGGCTTTTTGACCGTCCTCAGGCATCTACAATTTCAGACAGGATACACTGCATAGAGAGCAGCTTGGCTCGTCCAATTCTGCCGATACGTTAGGAAATAAAGGAATGCAGCAACCTGGACTGCTTCCAGTTCTAGTTCTGAACTCTGTCAAGCACCGCGTCATGATCAGGTGGTCCTGCATTTTACTGGAGTGAAGCTCTTTAAAAACACTAAGGTTTTAGATCATGTGAGATTTCTCTTGATGCTATCTAAACTCTTTTTTGTTTAATTCTGCCTTCGGAGGGACAGGTTGCCCTGTGTGTCTGGTCCCAGTGCTGGCAAAGGGCTCACCCCACCTCCAGTTGGTCCTTGGGAAGATTTCTCTTCATCTGGAGGAGCTCATCTGGCGTGACTCCTCTGAGCCTATTTCTCGCACAAAGGCCCATCTCTTGTGGCTCAGTGTTGCCAAATCCCTGCAGTAAATTTTACTGTTGCAAGCTAAGTTCCTTCACTCAGAATTGGGGGGAAAAGTATACAGTTTGGGTGGCTCAGTCTTACTCTAGACTGTATTAGTGCCGTCGAGAACCACCAGCAGATTGTCAGCTGGAATAAATTGTTAGATCCATTGAGTTGAATGCATCCATTCATCCTACTGAAGAATCTGACACACACACACCCCCCACCCCCCAACTGTTAGTTGTTTTTAAGGATGGTGACTGAGAATTTTAGGAAGTATTATTCCTACCCTAGAAATTAATCACCTCATGAATTAAGTAAAGGAATCTATGTTTTCAAGATTGGAATGCATATTAAATACTGCTCTTTGGTTGAATCCTGCCTAAGCCACCTAAGCCTTAATTTTCAGGGCTAGTGAGAAACTAGAGTTTATTTTGTAATTGTGAATACTGTGTGCAGCAGGGTTAAACCCCCCCCACCCCATTGGCTGCCCAAAGATATAGATGCTCCAAACTGACATTCACTTCTGAAAAAGAAGAGGTTTTTAACTTCAACCCTCAATTAGGTGATCTAACGTCTCACAACAGGAGTACTCTCATCGTTTATGAACAGCTTTGCAATCTTACATGTAACAAGTAAAGCACTTGAGTTGATTAGTGTTTATGGCTTAGGGCCTGAATAGTTTGGATCAGAACATGTTAAAAAGAGAGTGAGAGTTTGCATCCAAGGTTTAGTTTGGCCCAAATACAAATCCCGTATTTTGACTGAAGCTCATCTTTAATTAGCATCGAAAGTGTGTTCTGCTTGTTTAATCAAGAGCTTAACATTCTGGGTGTAAAGGTGCTTTGGGTGCTTACTTCAAGAGGCTCATATTCAAGCTTAAAGTATCCTGCCTCTAAATTAGGGATTCTGTTACTATCTCTCCCAGACCCTGGCTTTTATTATATCATGAAATAAGATCCTCCACTAAGGAACTGTAGCTCTCAGCTTTTCCAAGATTTAAATTAAAATTTCAAAAGACATTTTAGCTGTAAATATAACAAATTCAGGTTTTTTATATCACCAATATCCAAGGCAAACTGAAGATTTCCTTTATTCCCTGCTGCTGTTACGTCTTAAATGCAGAAACCGTTCTTTAATTCGCAGACGCAAGTGAGGCTTGTCACACGTATTTTGCTTCTTCCCACATTTGCTTCACTGATTTCTGGTATTAATGTAAATGTGGGCTTGCTTAAGCTTAGAAGGGGATATGTTTAGGATAGTTACCATCACAGTTGTCATTTAGTGTTCACTCAAGTACCTTTTCTTTACGTACTCAGAAGCAGATTCACCATCTCTCATACGAATTGCAGGTGGCCTGCCCGAGGCCCTTTTGCACGCTCCCAAATCATCTTTTTCAGAGTAGAGTTTGTTTTGGCTACTTTCCCTAATACATTTCAGTTATAATTACACTATGATCAATATGTTTTAGAGGTTTCACAACCCCATAGTATTTTTTTTAATACTTTTCTCATTTCCTGTATTAGTCTGAAGCAGCCCCTGGCTGATGGAGAGGCTTCAAGAACCTGCATTAAAAAGCGATTTTGAGTTTGTAGAAGGATTCAATGGCGAAAGAGTTAACACACACTTCAGGTTTGAATGTAATTTTTCAGATGAGGGTCCCTGTGAGGCTTTGTGCCTCTCTTGCCCTTCATGAAAAGTATAATTCCCTGCATCACTCCACAGGTATCTGGTTACTGGGCTGGCGTTTCTGTCTCAGGTTCTGGCAGCAGTTGGTTGAGGATTGTCTGCTCTGTCTCTTTAGCTTCCTGATAAGCTCAGCCAAATCAGGCCATGGAGAGAGGCTTCTTTCCTCCTGCTGGAGGTTAGCACCCCTGCAGTAAGGTCAGGGCTGAACACATGTCCATGCTGCAGACATTTCAGTGCAGAGCTGGGACTCTTTATTAGTCTTTATGGCCGTGAAGGGGAGGCCAAAAGGGCTGCATGGGGGGAGTGGGGAAAAAAATGCCTAGCACTTCAACAGTTCAAGCCTGAGATCCATGTCGTGGTCTCAGGAGAGTGCTTACTTGTGCAAATACTCAGTAATCCTATTTCACCAGCTACAGTCCTGGGATCAGTGGCATGCTGTGGCAGCCTTGAGTTTCTATAGCTGCTTGCAGCTCCTGTGTATTCTGATGCTGCGCTGGAAAGAATAAGTAAGGGGGCAGTAGGGGATGTGAGGGAAGCTGCCCTGATTCTCCAAGCCAAAGCGAGTATCTCAGGAAGTGTATCCCAGATCCATGAGAGTTTTTTTGAAAATTAAGATTCTGGGGTTTCATTATTCACCTTTGCCTCTCTGATTGCCTCAGAGTTTCATACGCAGTATAAAGCCACCGAAAGGAGAGAGAGGGGATTACTGGTTAGCTCATCTACTTGCTTTAAGGAGAAGGAGTGTCTGCCTGTGTACTGGGACTCCTTGGGCTTCCCAGTGCTTACAGGCATCTGTGTGGGGCTGTACATAAAAGCTGTCCTTCGAAGCATATGTAAACGTGTTTGCAGAGCAGAACACAAATGCCTGAAGAGACCTTTTCATTTTCCCTCCTGTTTATTCAGCCATTCTTCCTTCCAGCCTAACAGTTTGAACTAAATGAAAATAACATGCTCCAGGCAGCCAAAGCTAGACCAGGCGTCTTGATGTAAATAAACTTCAAGGGAGTGAAATATCTATTCTAGAGATGAGTCTGACAAGCACTGAGTAAAGAAACAGTTTTCTCAGTTCCCACTGCAAAGCTGGAAGCTGGCCATTTCAGCTCCATTCCTTGTACAAAGTCAAGTCCGTTTGAGCATGGAAAAGTCGATTGGCTTTTCATGGTGCGATCTTTTGTAATGGCAGGAAGCTCAATAAAGGTAGATGGAAACACTTACTAGCATATTCTCATTTCTGTACTTTGCTACTAGAAGGTTTTCACAACAGTTGTCCCATGCTTGATTCTTCTATCTTCAGAGAATAAAAAGATGCATGCGGACTCCCATGGCTAATCTTTACACATCTAGTTTTATTCCCTTCGCAACATGTTTTTGCACAAAGTCAAGCAGCTTTTCTTTAGGAGATGGCCCAGAGACCATGTTCAATGACAAATAATAATCATTTGTACACATATCTAGACTATATTTTGTAGTACATATACGTGTGTATGTGTATGTAATACATATCAATCTGGGCCACATATTTATAATAAGTTACTCTGTTCAGCTGTGTAAGACAAATAGCTATATTACTGAAATCTCTGTAAATACCATTAGTAACACGTTTCAGCTGAGAAAGCATAACATTACAATTCCTGTCTTTCTCCTGTTAGAGTTTATTTAATAGTCTGGTTTCATGCTATGCTGTCTGTGCTGCTTCTGTTCAGAGTCTGTTCAGAGCAAGGCAAACACCAGCCAGATTTAAATTCACCCAGAAACACGACCTCATGTTTCACACTCAGAAAGTGACATTTGGAAGGACAGAAGCAGCTTACAGTTTCACAAATGTTTTGGTTGTTGGAAAACTGTTATTATCTCTGTAGTAACAGAGAGATGTGGCCTTATCCTTTGACAGTGAGTCTGGGCCGTAAGTTTTTCACACTTTCTGCCTTGTTTGTGCATAAAACACTGCAGGGAAATGGGTAAAGTGAATTGCCTGTATAAGGAAAGTATAAAAAATAATCAAAGAAAAATAATTAGGAAGAATGTTATAGTTTAAAAAGATAAAAATATTAGTTCTAATATTTGGATTATCAGCAAAAATCAATACAAACCTCTGGCAGAAAGCAGTGATTTAAAGCACTGTTCTCCATGTCTGCTTCCAAACTACTGACAGGGAGGAAAATTGAAATCCCCCTTAACTGAACAATTAATTTCCCCATTTTTGAACAAGCTACTCATATAGCTTCGTTCAGCCAGAAGCAAGACTCATGGATGTTCATACAGATTTGGTTCTGTTCAGTTTCCATTCTTTTTCTCCCAGGTGCTCAGTGATGCTGAGGATATGAGACTGACCGAGAAGGTGAAATTCTAGTCTGCAGGCTAGAAGGAAGCGAGGAATTTGTCTGTTGCCCTCAGTATCGCAGCAGATCAGGAATTCCTCCCACTACCAGCCTACAACTCTTCAGTTACTCCAATCATTTTCAGAGTGTGTCTCTAAAACCGCAGCCTCCTGAGCTGCAGCCCATACACTTCTATTTGAATTTGCTTATTGAGCTCTCCATCTATCTAACAAATGGAAAAACTGAAGTAAATATTTTCAATATGAACTGTATAACTTCTCTGCAATAAGCCCCAAAGAAGCTTGGCTTCCTGAATAATTCCAGCTAAAATTTGTCATCCGTGCAAGGTTATTTAATCCGAATCAATATTAAATCAAATAAAGCCAGGAAGATGAAAACTGTCATATGAAAAGTGAAACTGAAGTTCTATGAGGGCTGTGTTTCCCAATACTGTTATTTTTATTGGAATGGGTAAAGTTTAGAATATGTAATGAAAACTTGAAGGGTTTTTTTGCCAAGATTTTGACTTGACCACTTTTGATCAGATTTTTCTCAAAAGCATTTTAAGAAAGCAGCCCATGTAACTACATGAGCACCAGCAATAAGTGTTCTGCCCTCAGTACTGTGACCTAATCAGCTAGGCTTAAAGACAAATAAAACCTTTAATGCAGTCAATACAGGTTTTGTTTGAATGCCATGTGTTGAAACCACTTGGATTTAACCAAAGGAGCTCCAGATGCATGCACTGCCAGCCACAGGAATGATAACCCATACTTTTCTAATAGTATCGCTGAGTTTATCACACTGATTATAATGATCCTAAGCACTTCTGCTTTAGGAAAGGCAGAATGTCCTCAGCAAGGGGGACCTGCAAGGGTGAAAACTCTTCATGGAGTACTAAAACTGCACATCTACAAATTTTTAAGCATTGAAAAATGAAGTAAACCTCCTCTGAGCTGTTGTTTAGTTCCACAACCTGTATGCTCCTACGTACCATCTCCTGCAAGTGGGAGTATTGTCAGCATCTACTAGTCTGGGAGAGGAATGTTACCTACACAGAATATAATCAATGCACATCATGTACAATGGCTATAATAAAGGTCTCCGTAGCAACATTAAGAAGAGTTATTTTTAAATGTTCTACCTTAGTCTCATGTTCATGTTTTTTTAAGTGCAACTACTAACTGTTTCCACTGCAGATGCTGCTGTGAGCTAGTTGTCCAACAAAACTCCTTTGTCAAGGCTTCAAACAGTGATCCCTGCCTTGTCTTCCTGCATACCACTGCAGGCTTGCTTTCCTTTGCAGTCAGTAAATACCCACTAAATATTGCATAATTCTTTATTAACAAACAGCAGGTCTGGAAAATAAACCTGCAGGAGCTCCCTCTCCTCTTGCAAGGAGGAGGAAGGGGTATGCAAGTAAAAAGGATCTAATGAGAAGGTTGTACCTGAAGATCCCCCAGACTGGTAGCACCGAAGCAGTGGGAAGATTATGGAAAATAAGAGGCTGGGGATGCACATCATGCCTGAGTGGGGCTGCAGGAGGCAGAGTTAGCAGGTAAGGTGGTGAGGAGGAAGAGGAAGCTGGAAGGCATCTCCTTGAGCCCCCATGAGCACTGCCACAGGCACTGCAGCAGAGGAGCTGCTGCAGGAGCAGAGCTTGGGTAAAAGAGGAAGAACAGAAAACAGTTGTGTTTATCTCATGGATCAGAAATGGTGCTTCTGGAGGAGGAGCAGGAAGGACGATAATGTTTTTCTGAGAAGTGAAGGAGCACGTGTTTCTTTCTTGCATACCCCCTCCTTCAGACCTGTTTCTGCTGAGCTTCATCCCCTGCTGATGCATAAAGACTGAGTTAAGGCTGGTGTGGGTTCACAAACCTCCTTGTACCCAGCATTTTCCTTTGTTGTCTCAGGGTAGTCCTGTTGTTTGCCCCTCAGTTCTCACCCCTAAAGCAGTTTGTAAGGGGGGGGAATGCAGATCTCAGGCAGGTGAAACAGGTAGAAAGCGGGCAAGGCTCAGCCAAGTGCTCAGTGTGGTAGTGGGGTTTCATTCCTGGAAGGAACAGAAAGCTCTTTCTTTTCACTGTTAACTTCTCAAGAGACAACCAGCAAGGGCCAATAATAGGAATAATTTATACACTGCCATACACAGGAATGGTACAGGAGGAATAGAGGTATATACTGCCAGTCTTGGATTTCATTAATAGTATATAAATGCACATACTGAGTAATAAACCAACCCTCATAGGTTTGTTAATAGACTTCTGAGGTGCTAATCTTTGTTTCATTACCTTAAATTCTTAAAGCGTAGTCTGGCAATACTGTTTGTACCATGCAGAAATGATTTGTTTTCAGAGCATGAGCCACAGAGCATGAGAGTGTACTCATGTGTTATCCATTCTATTGATGTATACATGCCTCTGCTCCATCTCTGGAGCAGTTTAGGCAGAAAGGATGTCAAAGGCAGGGGAAGGGAATCACAGGTAAATGCATACATTATATGGTAAGAAGGATGTGAGGACAAAAATGAGTGGGGTTTTGACAACAGGCCTTGTCAAGAAGAGGCATGGATAAGGTGAAAGGAGTGAGCTCTGTCCCATGTTAAATCTCTTCAAGGGAGGGCAAAGGTCTTTGACAGAGATACACAAAGAGATGCATTTGTACAACAGAATTGCATGGGGTGTGTAGTATATTTGGGTTTTTTTCTCTTCTGTTAGGAAGGGAGCACAGATTTCTTCAGCTAATTACAGCTCTGTAATTGCTTTAATTAAGAATGTAAGGAGAGTGATTGTGAAGTTCTTCTTCGAGACTACATCCCCCTTTCATTTATGTTCTATGCTGTTTTACTGGGAAAGCCTGGAAGAGAGACTGCCTATGGCAATTTGGCCAAGTTGCCCCTACCTCTAGGAATAGGGCATCCATAAGCATCTATGTGAATGCTTAATGTAATCAGTACAGCTACTAGCCAAGTGGCAGGGAAAAGAGGAAAGGATCTGGAGATTAAGCACTAATGGCAAGGTCTGTTCAGGATCCGTGCCAAAGAGCAGCTGGGCAGGCTGCTAGCTGAAGCCTGTTACACCAGTGTGGTTCATAACCAAGGTAATTGACTGCATTTGATTTTACACAGGAGATCTGTGGGCATTAATACTTCCTCCGCACCAGTTGCTCAGCATATCTGATGCTGTAACGTGAGCCTGCCTGCTTTCTTGTTGGTTAAAAGGGCACCACCAAGGACATTTTCAAAGTATATGCCAAGTTATTTGTGAAACCCTCGCAGAACAGTGAAAATACTGCTTTTCTACAAGGCCGTGTTCCTTTCTTCACACAGTTAATCTCATCAGTATGGCTTTTCCCACAGTAGCTTTCTCTTTAGCATCATTTATTGGAATGATGCATTTGCTGCGGGATCACTTGACATAAGACAGGTGCCATTAAGAGCAAGTACAAGGTTCAAATTTAGGTGAAGGAGCAGGTTGCAGATGCAGTGAAGATTTAAAAACAAGATATTGCTGCTCTACCACACACCATTGACTTTCCCCTTCTACTTTTTCCACTTCCAACTTTTAGTAGTGTGAGCAATAGTGTTCTGGTCTGTGGTTGGCTTGCATTTTGCATTCATTTTGTTATCGATTTGCTTTTTTGGCACCAGTGTTCTGCACAGAAACAGGTTTCAGTCAGAATTCAGCAGCGCAGACATGTTTTCCCTCCCTACTTGTCATTCTGGCCCAGCATTTTGCTTCTGTGTTATTCTGTGTTTGGCCTTAGCTTTGCCCAGCTTCCAGGGTGGTTTTGCTTTGAATCTGCCCCATCTTGCTTTTCAAGAAGGCTATTGTAATGATTTGGATACCAAACATGGGGAGGACAGCCCTGTAAGCAGCAATGCCAGGATTCCTGACCTAACTCTCAACACAGACAATAGCTGAGTAGCTCCATATCTTCAGAAGGTATGCTGTCACCTGAAGCCTATGAGAAGATGTGACTTAGCCCTTTAAGCCTTAAAGTCACGCCTATGAGATCAGGATAAATGTACTTACTAAAATTGCAAGCTGTTTAGATAACTTGGACATGTAGGCACATCTTGGGCAGCTGGAATTAGTATCCTTAATGTTCATCCACACCAGTGAGCTGAATACAACTCTTGTTGGAGGCTACGGCTGCCGGAAACTGAGTTCTGCTCTGTCGAAGGACCACAGGGCAAGTGAGAGGGTGCTGCGGTTGCTCATGGTACTTTTTCTTTCCCTGTGGCTTGGTGACTCATCTTTCACACTTCCTTATTATCCCACTTACCGACAATACAAATAATCCTTTTCTAATAGAGAAGCATTTAGAAGAACTGGAGTTTAGTAAACAATATAAAAACGACTCTTGGTAGCCATTAAGAGTTCAGGTTCACAGCTTTTTCTGGGGAAGGCTTATCTTTATGCAAACACATCTCCTTTCCATAGACCACTGCTTGCACATGGGACCCAACCATTAATACTTTCAGCAATACCACAGATGTACTTAGCGCTTCTTTAGTCCAGCATTCATGAAGGGTAGTGAGAATTTGCAACATCTGATCCTTAGCATCTGAAGATTTCATGCTCAAGAAATCTCATGCATTTCTTTTTCCTCACTGTTTTTCTGAGAACAAAACTTCCAGTGACTTTTCTGCTGTTGCCTTGGTTCATTCTGCTTTAGCTGGAGCCTGTTTGTGGTCAGCTCATCTAAGGAAATTAAGCCCTGTATTGGTCTGGCACACAGTGTGTATGTTCCTGCGTGCTATGATGAACTAACAGGTGGAGAACTTGAACAATGTGGCCTGTTATTTGTAAATGCAGTAAAGATGCCAAAGAGTAACTTGCTAGATTCTGCTGGACACTTAGATCCATACTGGCTATTGCTAAACAGGGACTGGAGACTAACACAACCGAATGGATTAAAAAGCACATAGAGGATTATAATCAAAGAAAATACATTTTCTTGTAGTAAGAAAGGAGAAAACCTACTAGGGTTTGTATTTTTTAAGGGTTTTTTGTTGGGCTGGTTGTTTTGGGCTTTAAAACTAAGTGTGGAATATTTTATACCATGACATTACTTACATGCTTCAGGAGTTAACCACATGGAAACTCATAGCTGCATCCCTCAGGTTTCTCTGTGGCATTAAAAGCCTTACTGACTAACCAGCACAATAAGAATACATTATCCTTTGTACAGCTACTTCTGGAGATAGTCTTGTCTATAAGAGACAAAATGCAGTCTAAAGCTTCATCCTCACAGGTCTTCTGGCACATGGGGCTCTAAAATTTGGTTCTTTCTGAATAGCAAAAGATGCAAAGCCAACCCATACTTTCTTTGAAACAGATCAGCATCTGCACATCGGCGTGTAAAACAGAACAGCGAAGAACACGAGACTATTAGATCTTGCCAAGGTTTTGTCCAGTCAGGCTTCCTGTAATGTGATACTAAATCTAGCAACAGAGCAATACTGGAAAACCTAAGTGCAATTCCTTCACAGGCAGTAATATGCCATTATAGCTTGTCTAAATGGTTGGTTCCAGTACTGCTTGTTGATGTTAACAGGAAAGCTTTGTAGTTGTGTAGGCAAACTTCAAGCAATTGTTACAATGAAGAGTTTCCAGCTTCTTCCATTTTTTGCCCCCAGATTGAGCCTCTATTGAGCTAGAATCAACACAAAGAGACATGACCTCATGCATAAAAATATGCAGCACTGGGTGACTTTTTGTCATCTATGGCTAATAATGCAACTGCCACCTTCACCAGGGAGCATAACCCTCATTTCTTGACAATTTTTGAGGAGCACAAGTACATTTACCGTCCTGCAGTTAGTTTGTTTCACCTGTAGGTAAGTAGATAAGAAAAGCTGCAATGAACTCTTTTCTATGTGAGGTCCTAAGAGAACAGCTGAGAGAAAAGACAGCCAGTAAGCATTGCTTTATTTCCTTTATTTCTTGCCACAGGAACTGAAAATATAAATTACATGAAAAAATAAAACCAGAGACACAGCCAACAGTTGCTGGCCATACAAACAAAACAGTTCCCTCTTCCACACATAGTAAAGATTACACCTGTATGTCCTGTCTCTTCAGCAGCAGGTAGCTGTTTGTGAATCCTTCACCATGGTGCTGGTGGTCTCAAGTCTTGGAGAAAGACCAAGGCACCCAAGCAGAAATGCGCCAAACTCCACGAGAGTGCAACATTATGTGACCACTCACCTTCCATACAAACTACATCTTCTGCAGGTGGGTCACCTAAGGACCTTATCCCTGCCAGGGATTTGAAAGGTTAATAATAATAAATAATAATAATAATCCCTCCAACCACCCCTTTTAAGGTTTCATTTCTTAGTGAACTGCCAAACCTCCAAATCTCAAACCTCTGAAAAAACAAATCTCAGTATCTGCTCTGAATTCAGCCAAGTTTAATCCTATTACTTTCCATTAACCCGTGCTAGACTTACACTGCCTCATAAAGACTCTGCTAGTGACCTGTATTCTCACTGACTCCCTTCTTCTCCTTTCAGCTGACCTGCTCTGTCACCCAGCCCAACAGCAATGACACAAAGCATTCCATTTTTAACTGCTCCCTTGCAGGCTAATGTTTTTCTCCCATGTTATCCTGACATGTAGTAGTAGTAATCTGTTCGCTCTCTCCTGGCTCATAGAACTTTCACGTTCTGCTATGCAGAGGGATACAAAGGTAGTATCTCTGAGTAGCTATGAAGACAGATATAATAACTCTTCTGTTTCCTTAGCAGGAATCCAACTTCTAGATAATGATGAACTTCTTGGTCTGTTCAGCACATTAGCAGAGGGGTGATGATTTTACTGCTGCAGTATTAATAAGTCCTTTTGGGAAGTCATCCCAAAATTTTCTGAAAGGTGCAGAATCTGAGTTTTTGCGAAGATACCCATCTGTGTTACAAATCACTATGCATGATCATAGGGGACTGGAGCATCTCCTATATGAAGACAGGCTGAGAAAGTTGGGGCTGTTCAGCCTGGAGAAGAGAAGGCTGCGTGGAGACCTCAGAGCAGCCTTCCAGTATCTGAAGGGGGGCTATGAGGATTCTGGGGAGGGACTCTTCATCAGGGACTGTAGTGACAGGACAAGGGGTAACGGGTTAAAACTTAGATTAGATTGGATATAAGGAGGAAGTTCTTTATAGTGCGGGTGGTGAGGCACTGGAATAGGTTGCCCAAGGAAGTTGTGAATGCTCCATCCCTGGCGGTGTTCAAGGCCAGTTTGAACAGAGCCTTGGGTGAGATGGTTTAGTGTGAGGTGTCCCTGCCCACGGCAGGGGGGTTGGAACTGGATGATCTTGAGGTCCTTTCCAACCCTAACTATTCTATATTTCTATGATTCTATCTACCATATAATTGTAAGTCCTAGCTGAGTGTAAACAGTTGTATATGTTTGGTGCTGTCCTGATAAATACTAGGAGCTTGCTGCCATCTGTGTCTTATTTGTAGCCTTAACATCTCTCAATCCCCAAAGAGGACTAAGCATTACAAAGTAAGTAAAAAAGCATTACAAGAGATGGAAGGAGAGAAATGAGAGCCATTCTGATGATCACAAAACAAAAAGTGGTGTGCCAGAAGTGTCAGTTATCATAATGTCCCTTAGCAAGCATTCTAAACAGACGAGAAGGATGTTTTATCAGTTGGTATCTCAGATTAAGCATCAGTAGGAGCTTAAAGGCTGGCTTATGTGCCTCTTGTTTTTAGTTTCAATACTTATGTTTTTAGACTCTGTGCATTTTGTCAGTCCTTGAAGCATCCGTATTCTAAATGTAAATAATGAGTAATGAACAGGAAGTTTACTCCAGCACTTCCCATAGCTGTGAATGAAAGGTTTGGATCGCTGTGCAAAATTTGTTGCTCAAGCACCTAAATATAACACCCTAGCTCAGGCACAAATTGAGTACTCCAGTGCCATAAACCAAGCAAGAGCATTACCAAAGCCCACAGCTCAAAAATAAGTGAGCCCCTGCAGTGTAATGAATGAGTTACCGAGCATCAGTGGAGCCAGATGCTCTTGGCCCCTGAGATATTTGAGGAAAAATGTGTTCATTTAAATGTCAGCAAAGAAAAGAAGATTTAAGATAATGCATTTTTGCCTTGTGTTTGTGAGGGTCTAGAAGCATGCATGTGGTTGACCCCCCAGCCTCAACAAACACACAGTAACCCTCCAACCAACAGTAACTTGATTATCTCTTCCAACCCTGAACTGAACCACAGCAGTCACTTCAGATTAGAATTGAGTGAGAGGCATGAGGCTGTCGGAGAGCGTGTAAATTTAACTTCTTAAATTGCAAGCGAGATCAAGTGAGAAACAATATTTTACCAAGGATTTACTTCATGGAGTTGCAGTGTCAGCACTTTACTAAAAAAAGCCTATTGTCTCTGAGGGAGAGCTGAGCATTTCTTAGTGCACATTTACTCAGTATGAAGTGTTCAGTGCCGCACACTGGTCTGGTTGGTATTTTTCTAGCACACCGAAAAAGAGAAGCAAGGTCTTCTCCGAGTTCCTTGGACCATACAAACCAACTTATTCACTCATCAGTGGCCTTGTGTGTATTCCCCATCAGGAGCTAAGTCACTCCACACCCCTGGATCAGCAAGAAGTGAAGCTGGGTGGCTGCAATCCAAGACAGTGCCGCTGCATCTGCTTGTTCAAGTCTGCTTGTTCAAGGTCAGGGAGCTATTTGGACGTTTGAAATATGGACTTTGCTGTATTAGGCACATTGTGGGGTGAAACACCATGACAACATGGTAAGAAAAGAAAAGCTCGTGCTGTAGAAAAAGCACTCATGATGTAGGATTGCCAGATTGGGCTTGGACTACCTAGGTCTGCTGATCGTTTCTAAAGCTCTGGAGATAATCCTGTGGAAGTTTCAACCAGTGTCTGCACTAAGAAACTCTGTATTTCATACACATTTCCTTTAAAGAAGCAGTTCTCTCACCCATCATGCAGGAACCATTACATCTGTAGGCCTCTGGGCAGTGCAGATTTCCCCTTTGTTCAGACATCATTGCTAGAAGACACGTAAGAAGCCAAGCAGAAAATTGAAACCATCTGAGAACCAGAGACCTTTCAGGAAACTGATAAAACAAACTGGCAACCTGCACAGACAACCCAAGTTCATCCCTAAGACCTTTAACTCACCTCAAAATACCTTGCTGAGTGAATTAATCTTCTTCCAAAAGCCTATCCTAATGGGAGAGAACATACTTCATGGTGTGGGTCAGAGCAGAGTAATAGCTCCAAGACTAGGGTTGTAGCACTAGCCCTCGAAAAGATGGCCTGGATGGATATGGTGTTTTTCTTCACTCCCTGGACAGTGGTACTTATAAAACCCATCTATATTATTTGCATACAGAACGCTTTTAGGGTACATGTGAATAGTGGTGTATTCAACCCACACCATTACAACCCACAATTACTGTAGCTGTGTCAGTTTGCAGCCACTGGATGTCACTACTGATCCATTTCAGAGGTTTTTTAGGCGAGCAAACCAAAACCCCTCTTAATGTGGAGTAAATGAAATATTATTTTACTTATTAGTATGGTTTGTGAGAACTTGTCAGCTCATTCTCTTCGATCAGCATCGCACTGCTGTCACCTTGTCTGTGGGTGCGAAGAAGCACATGCACAGGCTGTATTCTTTCATTGCCAGACAACTTCTGCTCATCAGGGATGAGACCTTGGGATACAGGGGAAGAACCTGCAGCTTTTAGAATGATGACACCATGTCAAGGCCACTGTGGAGTAGGAACATGTCCATGCAGCCTGGGGTCATGAGCTGGGGGGGACCCTGCTCCATAGTTTTCCTGGGGCTGCTACTAAATGCCAGCTCATCACCCTCTTTGCCTGCCTCTTCTGCAGGAACAGTGCAGATCTGCTGCTTTTCTTGGGGATAAAAGACTGATCCTGTGTTTTATAAATACTAAAAAGCAGTAGAGACAAAGCACCAGCCAGGTCACTAAGGATGAGTTCTCTTTAGATCCATCCCACTGGGTTGGACACTTGCGTAGACATCAGGTGAGGGGTGGGTCTGCTTCTGAAGCCTTGCAATGAAGGAAATAGCAGAGATGAGAGGACAAATTCTTTTCTGTGATACCTTTGCTCTGCTCTTCTGGCATCCCCACAGACAAGAGGGGAATCAATCTGATTGATATGAAGAGATTAAATAGTACACTGGGGAAAAAAAAGAGAAGATGACATCAAGATTTGAACGAGAGACCGAGCTTTTATGGGAAGAAAGGCAAGTTAAGAGATTCTGGAACAATCATGTAGAAAACATCATGAAAGCAGGAATCAGCCTTGCTTCCCTGAGACCTCAGGGCAGATCGTATACATTTACACTCAGTGCAGTGCTCTGGAGGGTCTGACACCACTCGCCAGCCTGAACAGTGAACATTCTGCCAATCTACCCTGCACTTCCTGAGTCCCACCTCATCCCAGGATAATGTGCTAATTCCCATGTGCTATAGCTTCACTAAACTTTCATTGTTCAAGCTGAACACATCTGTTAGATTTACTGCCTCAATCTGAAAAGCAAGGGAATAAAACTCTTAATCTATTTTTAAGACAGAAAATTGTGAAAGAAACCATATATACTCAGTAGAGACTTCTAGAGATGAATTGGACTATTCCCATATTTATCCCCTTTAGACAGGCAGGGGTCCCCAAGTCATTTATAGACAGAGTGACAATGTGCGAGGAGAAAGGAGAACAGGACCAGAGAGCTGGATGGAGAGTTTATTTTATGCACAAGGTGGAATTAGGTTGTTATAGGCAACCCAGAATTACTGCCTTTGAGCTCCTCCTTTCTGCCTTAAAGGGTTTTGAATGTAGTTTTTGGAGTGGGCATCTTCCCCCCATGAACCACTTTGTGGTGTTCAGGGTGGTTCAGGTATTTTCCAAAGCAGAGTACTTCTGAGGTTTGATGTTTCCAAGCTCCATTAGACTCCAGAGGAGCAGAGCATGTCCTTAGAGCCTCATCACTCAACCCAGGAGCTTGGTTCAGTGTGGATTACATCAGCTTGATGGATTCCTTGCAGTCACACAGCCAGATAAAGACAGCAGTGAGTAACACCCAGAGCTGTGGATCTCAGGGGACTGAGCTGGGGCTCTCCCCATCACCAGGCAGTGCAGCAGCCTGCTGAGCTCATTGGAAACCTGAGAAACCCGACGGATTTCTGCTGGGAGGTTCATTTGATTTAATCACTTTGGCATCGTGCCAGGGTCAAAATTCCCTCTCTGGAATTTCCAGCCCTCTTCAGTGGGAGCTGAAGGGTGACCCAGGGAGGTCTGCACAGCTCCTCTTCGCCTGTTTCCGTACATGTGGAGCCATATTAATGCCAAGTGGAAATGGCATTACGTGCAGAGCTGTATTAATGTCATGGGTACTTCGGTGTGACAGCAGAGAGGGTATACAGAGCAGGTACTTCGGTTAATCAGCTGACTTTGCCCTGAAAAAGAGGTAGCAACACCATGCACATGGGATCCATCTTTTTCTTCTGCTAGTGGAAAAGCTACTTTCTGTTTTAAGGCAGGGTATCCAGTGAAACACAGCTCACATTGACAGTGCGACCGGGAATTTGGCTGGAGGGAGGAAGAAAAGCAAAGAAACCCAACAAAACAAACCAATCAGAAGAAATGGAATGTCATTTTGGCCCAAATTGCTCCATCCTTCCAGACCCTGAATTTCTTTACATACCCTGGGAGGGCTAAGTAGACAGCAAAGTTCATCCTTTGTGCCTCAGTCCCAATACACTGCAATGCCTGTAAGGTTAAAAGCTTTTTCATAGAGAAATAAGCAAACAAAGTGAATAGATATATGCAACCATATCAGTGACCTTTACACCATGCCATTACATCTTTCAGCTCCATTGTAGTCCCACTGGTTTCAATAGGATTACTCGCAGAGTAAGAATCCACTTGGCCTGAGGGAGGGAACCTGATCCCTTGTTTTCAGCTGAAGATGTAAACTTTGGATCAAGGATCATTTTGATTTCATAGAGGCTCGATTTGGCTCTTGATCAAGCTAGTATATTGTGGGAAAGCCATTTATCAGTCCAAACCAGGAGATTGAATATCAGATTTAATTTGTCTTTTAAAATCATAGAATCATAGAATCGTTTCGTTTGGAAAAGACCCGTAAGATCATTGAGTCCAACCGTATAGCTAACACTGCCACATCCACCACTAAACCATGTCCCTAAGTGCTACATCCACACGTCTTTTAAACACCTCCGGGGATGATGACTCAACCACTTCCCTGGACAGCCTGTTCCAGTGCTTGACAACCCTTTTGGTGAAGACATTTTTCCTAATATCCAATCTAAACATCCCCTGGTGTAACTTGAGGTCATTTCCTCTTCTCAGGAATTCTCATCGGGCCTTGGCCTTTGTGTAATGAGTTGGGCAGTGAAGTGTCCCTTGACCATGCAAGTAACTCTTGCATGGCTAAGGAGGGAGGCAGTCGTTGCACAAAGGCCAAGGCCTGATGAGAATGTTACAACCTCCACTATGTTTTCCCCTGTATCCCAGAAAGGATGGAGGTTCTCCTTAGCCCTCCTTTTGTTGCTAATGTATTTATAGAAACGTTCTTTACTGTCTTTTACAGCAGGAGCCAGATTAAGTCCTAGTTGGGCTTTGGCGCTTACAATTTTCTCCCTTCATAACCTCATGACATCCTTGTAATCCTCCTGAGCTGCCTGCCCCTTCTTCCAAAGGTCATAAGCTCCTTTTTTCCTTGTGTTCCAGCCAAATCTCTGTGTTCAGCCAGGCTGGTCTTCTTCCACAGCAGATCATCTCTTGGCACTTGCGGACAGCCTGTTCCTGTGCATTCTTGGGGAATAGCCAGCCTTCCTGGACTCCTTTGCCCTTAAGAGCTGCCTCCCAAGGGACTCTGTCAACCAGTCTCCTAAGCAGACCAGTGTCTGCCCTCTGGAAGTCCCAGGAAGCAGTTCTGACCCTTCTCCTCACTTCTCTGAGAATCGAGATCTGCCATCGCTGTGCTGAAGATGGCCTCCAGCGCTCACATCACCCACAGGTCCTCCTCCATTCACAAACAGCAGGTCCAGCAAGGCGCTTTCAGTAGTTGGCTCTCTCAGCAGCTGGGTCAGGAAGTTCTCTTCCACATGCTCCAGGAACCTCCTGGACTGTTTCTTCTCCACTGTATTGGATTTCCAGAAGACATTTCATCTGCTCTATCCGGAGTATTCCATCTGCCTCTTCATCCTGTTTGGGTGGTCTATAACAGACTCCTACCATGATACCTGCCTTGTTGGCCTTCCCCCTGATATTTACCCATAAACACTCAACCCTATCATCACCATCATTAAGCTCTAGACAATCAAAACATTCCCTAACACACAGGGCTTCCCCACCACTCCTCCTTCCTTGCCTATCCCTTCTGAAGAGTTCTTAGCCATCCACTGCAGCACTCCAGTTGTGTGAGTCATCCCACCATGTTCCCATGATGGAACTATGTCATCATTTTCCTGCTGCACAATGGCTTCCATCTCCTCCTGCTTGTTGCCCATGCTGCATGCACTGGTGTAAATGCACTTCAGTTGGGCTATTGATCCCAACACCTTTTTTGGAGGAGAAACCCTAAGTCCTACATGACCATTTCAAGTGCTTCTGTGGTTTCTAACACACCAATAACCCCTGTGTCTTTACTGCCACGTGATCTCCATCCCCTACCTCCACTGAGACAGCAGACTGAAGGAGCTTGTTAGCACACCCTCCCCCAAATATCGGTGTGCTGCCCACAGGCTTATCTCTAGTGAGCATGGTTTTATCCCTTTCCCCCTTCAAATCTAGTTTAAAGCTCTTTCAATGGGCCCTGCTAACTCCTGTGTAAAGATCCTTTTCCCCTTCTGAGATAGGTGTAACCCATCTGTTGCCAGCAGATTTGGCAGTAGCCAGGTATTGATCTTCTGGCCCTTCCCATTTATTCTGTCATCATTCCCTGCAGCCAGAAGGACAAAGAACACTACTAGTGCTCCTGATCCCTTAACCATTCATCCCAAGGCTCTGAAGTCTTTCTAGATTGCCCTCAGACTTCTTGTTTCAACTTCGTTCCTGCCTATCTGAAAGTCAGTAATGGATGATAACCTGAGGGCCATACCAGGGTTAGGAAACTTTCCAGCTTTCCCTTCCCATCTTTACCCCAGGCCCCAGGGAGGCAGCAGACTTCCCAAAGAAGTGAGTCTGGTCTGCATATTAGGCCTTCTGTTCCCTTCAAAGTGGAGTCTCCTATAACAATGACCCATTTTCATCACCTTCATTTCACAACCACACTATATAATATGCTAGTAAAGCCAAATTTTCCTAACAAGAAAGCAAAAAGGGAAAGAGCTGGCCAGAGCTTTCCGAGACTCATTGGCAGGATACTTCCTTCCCTACTCCATCCCCTGGCAGATGGTTCCCCAAATGCCTTAGCATCAACTGCATGCTCTCTCCCTCCTTTCCTGGAAGTGTTGCTTTGTCCTGTGGAAACTCAAGTACATATGATAATACATAAGGAGTTCTCACCAACTCTTTTTATGAGCATTATAAGAGATGCCAGATTATTATCAGAGGCCTCCCCACCAAACCCACAGCTTCAGGGGGATGCATGGAGGTTGGCAAGATAGGGGAATCCTGCAGCCAAAAGCTTCTGGAGTGAGCAGTTTCTCCTCCCACTTGCATAGACCACGCTTAAACATTTGTGGTATCATAAATAAGCTCTCTAGTGTGTGCACTAATAGATCTCTGGAGCACATCTGGGTTTGGTGGCACTGGAACCTCAGGCTTGTGCAAGGCAAGGTAAGAAGTGTCCAGTGTATGTGTGTTGGGGGTGTTGGGTGGGTGTCTATTGGGCTCAGTGCTGTTCTGTTTGACCCTGTGTTGGTACTAATGCAACCTGCCACCTCTAAAGCTGTGAGAGCTTGAAAATAACAGTTTTCTATCACTACCCTGGATGACTGTAGCTTAAATATTATATTTAGGGAGGAAAAGTTACTACCACAGGGCAAAAAAACTTAGCAAAACAGACCTCTAGTGCTTTACAGGTTATGTAGCCACTTACACACGCATGAAATGGATGTAAAATATTCTCAGATTTGGTTATATAAACATAGTTGATAATGTCCTGCTTTCCCTCAACAAAGTGATTTTATGCTAAAGGGTGTCACTTATATAACGCAGTGCTAAAGCCTCAGTCTGAAGTCTTAATTCTCTTCTTCAGGCATATTAAAACTCCCCCTTGGGGAAGAGAACTTCTCTTTTCCCCCATGCCCTTGCTGTCCAATGCTGCTCATGGCTACAGAGAAGTCTCTTCAGTCTCCAAAGCTGAGGTTCTTCCTAAGAAAAGCAAAGTTAAAGACATGCAATAAGCTGTACCTGCAGAGGTTCGGTGTAACAAGACAGCAGTCCCTCAGGGGGAGAGGGATTGATGTTGATTTTAATGATTTCCTTCATGTCAAAAGGAAAGTTTAAATAGATTTCTATGCCCTGAGTGTGAGAGCAGAAGAAGTGATTTCTGTTTAAGTAGGTGTTAGGAGGTAGGAAAGAGTGTTGTAATAACAACCTGTCTTATGAGCTGAGGAAGTGAGAGTTGAATCTGTACCCAAACGAAGAGTGAACCTGAGTCACAAGAGCACTTTGTGAGTATAGGGCAGCTTTCATTGGAGAGTTTCAGAGTGTTTTACCAACCCGGAGAGCCAGGAGTAAACACAAACTTACACTGAGTCCGGCTTTCCTCAGTGATGTCATGGAGCCGAACGGTTAAGGAGCACAGAGCCAGGGACTGTTTCGGCATGAGTAAGAAGACAGAATTTGGCCCCACAGCTTTCACATCACTTTTCCCTTGTAAAATAAGCTTTCTTTCCACATTATAGATGGGTAACTGATGCACAGAGATCCCAGGGAGTTTGTCCAGAGACACAAACTGAGGAAGTTAATGAAAAAGGACCCAAGAATTTTGACTTTGTGCTCTAACCCCAAGGAAAACTTAATTTGGCACTAGCAGCTGCTTGATCTTGAGGGCTTCTGCATGAACAGGGAGTAGTTTGCTTAATGAAATAATATCCCAGGCACATATGAAGAGCAATTACTTGCTCTCATATAAACTCTCATGTATTCATCTAGAAAATATGTTCATGACTCAGTCATCTGGGATGGTTCAAGCTACTCACCCTCCAGCATGAGGCGTAGGCATTACAGTGGTGAAGTTAAAAAGGAAGACACATGACCTCAATTACTCACAAGGAGTCAAATTATGATCTCAGATACAGTGGTATAAATCCAGAGTCATCCCCCCCTGAAGTAATTGGCATCATACTGGATTTCTTTAATATACGGGAAATCAGAATGCAGTCTATAATCTCAGTGTGTCTGTAGAGCTTTATTCAGGGGGTGGCTGTGGTCTCCAGCAGTGGATGTTAGTGATGGAGAAAAATAAGGTTGGAAGACATACAGGCTAGAAAGAAGTGTCAAGCTTCCGTGTAACAAAAGCAACAAATTATTAGCTAGTTTTAACAGTGTTCTTAATAATGATTTCACTTTTTTCTCAGGTTTTCTCCGTTTTTTAATAAACAATAAAAATTAACTGATACACAGAAAGACTTCCTAAGGGCCTGTCCAGTTGAACTGTATCTTCAATTCCTTATTTTTGTTCTGGATATCATAAACATTGAGGATGGAAGGGTTTGACTATTAAGAAAGGTGAAGAAAATAATGAACTTGCTTACAAATTTACAGATGGAGTATGACTACAGACACAGATCTAGAACACTGCAAGTTCAGAGAATGATTAATGTACCAACCACAATGAACTGTCCCGGTGGGACATCTGAAATTGTATGAAACTGTTTCCATCAGTGCCGAACAAAGGACCTACAGCTTGAAGAGCAGGGAGACTGGGTTCAGCACAGCAGGAGGCCACACAGCGAAATAGTATAAATAGACTCTCCATTTACACTTTCTGATCCTTCAGTAACTGACATGTCCCCAGCCTTATGGTTCTAGCAATTTTGGAACTGATAGATGAGGACTTTGCCAGTTTGGGACTATGGAAAACCTGTCAGAAATGAACAGGGAATGCATTCAGTTTGACAGAAGAAACACATTAAAGGCGCCTGACAAGTTCTGAGCATATCAGGCAGCCCAGAGTTTTTATAAACGTGTGCTTTTAACGTTTTTCTAAGCCTACAGAAGCAATCCAAATATATGTTAAATTATATCATTGGCAAATCATACCAGCAGCATACAGAAGGACACCCAGGAGACCTCCCTTACAACCTCCAGGCATGCAGGAGGACTGCCGGGGTGCCAGCACAAAGCATCCTGCCTGCTCCCGCTGCCGGCACTGGGAGGAACACAACTCGACTGCGTGTAGCAGTAATTTATGGGCATATATCACAGTTTCTGGGTTGTCTTCCAGCTGTTACACAACTCAGATTCCTTCCTGAAAAATCTTGGCACATGCATCTTGTTGATATAATTTCTAAGTATGCAGAAGACATGCATATGCACCAGTAAAGCTACGGATCTTGTAGGTACTGGGGGAGGCGATACCCGTGTTAGATGCCTGAATGCAAAGTAGGTATATTTGCATATGGATAAAATGTAGGTGGTTTTGAAATGCATGACAACATGTGTATTGGAGGGCAGCACAGGGCCCAGGGGTGTCATTAGGAGAGACTTGAATCAAGGTGATGAAGAAACTGTTTGCATTGGCACCACTGAAATACTGGAGCCTTCTGCCTCTTTGCAGAGGGAGGCATTATAACAACTGGAAATGTTTTTTGTGACAGATCCAAGAATAGTAAACCTTTCCCAGCACCAAGTACAGTTGAAATGACAGTTTGCAGTCACTTGCTGTGTGTAATTAATGTCTCTCTGTATCTGTCAAGACTTCTACTGTGGAACTTCCATATGTATGGTAACCCTGACAGAGGAGAAGAAAAGTGGCATGCAATGAGCACCCAGCCCAGTGCAGCTGAGTGTAGCCAGCTGCTCCATGGTGTTTCACAATCCCATCTGTGTTCTGGTCTGGTTTGGGCACTGGGTATACACAAAACACTGCAAAAAACTAAATATCCTGTGTTACAAATAGCCAAATATCCTGAGTTACAAATCGCTGAATATCTTGTGTTACTGAAGTATTGTGTCTTTTTGAAGCCCAGTCTACATACAGTTTTGTACAGTTTCATTTCAGGGATGATTTTCCACTGAAATGATACACCAGCCCATCCCTGCACATCCGCAGTATGGTGCAATGTTATCAGCACAGAAGGTGCCCTATACCAGAACAGCATACGGCAACCTCCCATGATAAGCTCATCTTTCCTCTGGAGATGGAGAGAGAGTTAAAACAGTGTGAGCTAGAAATGCGAGCAAATGAATAATCATGAAGCTTCATGGGAGCTCCTCTTTAAGCCTGTCCATGTTGCTGCTCACTTGTGCTCACTGCGGCTGAGAAAGCGGAGTACGGCAAGTACATGGTTGTGTTGATATTGCTCACAAACCTCCTCAGAGCAGCCTGAGGTAGGAGGGAGGTTACCATCAAGATGCTTACCTTTGTCTGCATCTGCTTTGAATGAGATGGGAAGGATTAGTGTCAAGGCCAGATTGGATGGGGATTTTGAGCAGCCTGCTCTAGTGGAAGGTGTCCCTGCGTGTGGCACGTGTTGGAACTGGATAAACTTTAAGGTCCCTTCCAACACAAAGCATCCTATGAGTCTATGATGATTGTATGAAATGAAAAATCATATTAAGTATTTCTACTGAAAAATTCCTTTGTGTGGGGGTGCAAGATGGTTAAGACGCAGATCATGACTGAGGAACAGTGCTGATCTCTGATCCTCTTACTGAGAAGCTGCCCCATGCAGTCTAACCCGAGTCTATGACAAAATAGACTGGAATAAATCCCTGTGACCTTTGACAGCATAGCTTACCAACTAGGTAACTAGTAGGTAAACAAGTAGGTGCCTTCTTTCATTCATAGAGAAATAGAGTCTCCAGTGAATGAGACTATGAGAAATTTCAGCAACTGATTCATTCCACCCTGCTACAGGCACCTAAAAAGGGTTAGTCAGTAGGCAGGGTTACTTCTCACTTGCTCCATAGACCAGAACAGCAACTTAAGGATTTCATAGAATCATAGACTGGTTTAGACTGGAAAGGACTCATCCAGTTCCAACCCCCTGCCATGGGCAGGGACACCTCACACTAAACTATGTCACCCAAGGCTCTGTCCAGCCTGGCCTTGAACACCGCCAAGGACAGAGCATTTACCTCTTCTCTGGGCAATCTGTTCCAGTGCCTCACCACCCTCACAGTAAAGAACTTCTTCCTTACATTTAAAGCAGATCACTCTGCATCCCTGTTTCCAGAAGCTGTGGTATTGATCTAACTCTCTCCATCTGAAAGCTATCTAAAACACTTCTGTGAGAGCTGTAGGGCTGCGGCAGAGCACTTTAAACTGTGTTTTCCTCATACTCATTGAATAGAATGTAGGTAATTTTGAACTGCTCAGGACGAATCACCCCATGTAATGTTAAGATGCTCCAGGGAGAAGAGAGGGAGGGGGGAAGTGTTGTATATTAGCATAACTATCTCCTCACATATCCTCTCTCATCTTTGTATAATATCCCAGCCCTGTGGGCCCCTGTCAGCAAAATAATGTAACAATCCCAGCCCCATGGACCTATTATTATTATTGATTTATAATATACTTGAAGCTAGTTGTGCTAAATGTGCCCTTCCGCCGAGAGAAAGAATTACTGGGCATACAGTGGTGTAAGACTGTGGTGTCGTTATTATGCTATATGAGTAACACATAAAGGCATCTTCAAAATGTCTTTTTTTAGGCATTTCAACCACTTTATGGAGACCCATCTGGAAATAAATGTAGTTGGCCTAATGTATGTAATGAATTTAATGTGCCGTTCTTCCACATTAAGGAAAAACCTAATAGGATGATTGAGTGGGGCCAAACTTCTCCAGGAAATTCCTTTATAATATATGATTGAATTATTGTTTTTCTATTAGGGCAGCCAAAACATTCAGTGTCCTCGACAATACAGGATGTGTGCCGTAACTTCTTGCCACTAAGCTAGGCGTACTGTATCTGGACCGATGCCCAGCTATTTGAGTATTTCCATTTGAATGATTTATTTATTTTCCAAAGAAAGACTACTCGGCAAATTTCTTTTGGGTCAGACAACAGAACGTGGTGCCTGGCTGCCAAAGGAATGAAATCTAAGGAATCCAGAGGCATTTGAAGCAAAGCTGAGATTTTCCTAATGGATACCTAAAAGATACGCTCATGAAACTCCTAAACCTTTTCTCAATAGACATTGGACACCTAACTCCCTTTGCAAATCCTCCGGCATTCAAGCCCTTAAGTATCCTGATTTTTGGAAATGTTGGCCTTCCAGCTGCCAGCACGTAAGCCAGGAGAAGGTGCTGAATGTAGCACATGTGAAAATTGGATTATTTATTTATAAGCCTAAATATGATCCTAGGAGCCTAACTTTAAATGCCTTTTAAAACCTAGGACCAGATTTGGTGATCTTAAAGGTCTTTTCCAACCTAAATGCATGTGTTTTTATGGAAAGACGTTGTATATTTGAGACATCTACCTGCACTCCCAAGTGTTCCAGCGATAAAAAGTATATAATTATTAGTGCACGTTATAAGAATATGTTAGTGACTTTGAGATATGCTGGAAATCCAGGAAGTATATGGCTACATATAAGAGGAGGTGTGGAGGAGAACTCCGTATTTTTCAAACTGTAGCTGGGGAAAAGGTGGTGTATATTAGGGTAGCCTCCTAACCTTGTCTACAAGATCTCATGGCTCATTTCCTGTAGCAGCAGAGGCTCTTCCCTTCTGTCTTCTTAATGGGGGAGGGCAATTATTTTTCTCCTGTGAATAAAATATTTGCCCCCCGAAAGTATTCCCAGGTCAAATTAGTCATAAAATTGCAGCTGGGAACTATTTCTGGCCTGGGTTTACAGCACTGCAGAGGATATCCAGATCCTTTACAAATATTCAAGGCACTCAGCCAGGGTGTGGGAGATGCAGGTTCAGATCTCTCCAGGGAGGTGGATTTGAATCCACCCACTGGGAGGTAACTGTCATCAGCACCTTGCTGTGTAGGGAAGGATGGAGTGAGAGAGAATGGTTCCAGCAACCTGAGGTTTGACCAGCTACCTTTCTCACCTGAGCTATGGGGCTTCTGCAGCTCATGAGCTGCAGGGGAGCTGGGATGCAGTACTGAACCAAGCAGGAGGCTTAGTTTGACCTCAGAGGCTAAAGCAGACCACTTTTACATTCAACCATCATCTGTTTCATCCATGCAGAAGTGAGGTTGGGCTCACCTTCCCCCCTGCCTTCTCCCAGAGAAACCAGTGTTTGCTTGCTGTGTTTGATTTCCTATTAATCCTCCTTAAACTGAAACTCAGAGGTTATCTACCACTGAGTCAGGATCCTTAGTTGTCCTGGAAGAGATTGGGTTCTGACCTCCGGGACATCAAATAAAGTCAAAAAGGGGGATCATACTTGTTGGCTTTGTTAGTAACACAAAGTGAAAGACGCCAAGTGGAGTGCCTCAGAACCTGTTCTGTGCACAGAAAAGGCTTGACTTTTCCTTGCAATAACATTTCATTACATGTGCCCCACAGCCTTACTCCTCAGGTTTATCTCGAGTCCAACTGCTCACCAGGTTAACCCCTACTTTTTGTGCAGGATTCCGAAGCCAGACGAGTGTTTATCATCCTTGAGGAATCTAGCCTGTAGCGACTTGATTAATTCTTTTCATACACACATAAACAGATTCAAGATGTTCTTGTGCAGCCAGAGGATAAAGGTTTCTCCTGCTATCTCAGCTCTCCATCAGAAAAATGGTCTGTCCCAATGTGCCAAGATTGCCGTCATCTGTGTTTACTAACGCAGGCTTCCAGGAATCCTGAAAAACAAGGACAATGTACTTTCCCAACATCTATGCCGAAGTCTGGATAGTCACAGGCTTGAACTGCTGCTTAAGTATACCTACAGCCAGGAAGCCTCTTGGATAAACCAGAAGATCCCATCCACATTGCAGAACTAATGCTGGTTACAGCCATGTTGAACCCATGATTCCAGTTTGGACAAGCATGACCTAAACCTCCTTGGTTCACTCGAGTGTCTTCACTTTCCCTCTGAAGTTGCCAAATCACGTTGTCAGACACTGCACGACTGCTGATGTGGTTTTGCATTGTGCGTGCCACATGTGGGTGGATGCTAAAGAGGGTCGTTATCGTTAGTGAATCCTCATTTGCTATAAAAAAAGCACTACAGCATCACTAAAACCTCAGCAGAGGATTGAGCCGTATACGTCCACACCAAGTTCCTTTCCCCCGAGGGAGAGGGCAGGCTGTTTGTCCAGCATGAATCCAAGCAAACTAACAGTCACTAAGTGATTTCACTGATCTTAAATGAAGATTATTTAATTTAGGATTCAAAGAAGCAAAAATTTTCCACCTTTCCACTCTTCCCTGGAAAACTCCAAATATTTTAAATTGAATGCAACTGCAAATGGAAAACAAAATAAACCAAAGCCTGAATATTTTGATTATCTGGGATCTCATCATTGTTACTGTGAAATCAGGTTATAGAAGGAAAGCACATCTTAGAAAATCCTTGATCCCAATGCTACAGCCTTGCCCTTGTGTCAGTGTCTTAGCAAGACATGGGGTCATCATCTGAGGATGAAAGTCTTTTCTGCCCAGTTCTTCTTTAATTCTTTGTGGGAGCAGGAGGTGCCTGCCTAGTATAAGCTGCCTGCCTAGTATAAATTGCCTATACTCTCTTATTAATGGTCTGATCATCAGCACAATTGTATTTCAAGCTGACAGCGTGTGCGTCCAAGTTCAGGATCTCTGCTCTTTTCTTTCTTTATTAATTTTTATTTCTAATTTGCATGCATGCACATCCGTACTTCAGATACACCCGATTCTATCAGGCTTTGAACTTGCGCCCATCGTGTGCTACCGCAGAGAACTGTGAAAACTGGAATTCTTCCTTCTGAAAGCCCACAGCTTGTCAAAGCACTCCTCTATACAACTTTTCACTGTCATGTTCTCGTGCTGACAAAATGCCAGAATTTGGGATTCTCTGTTGCATGTGAACAGCTTTCCAGAGGAGCTAGGAAATGAGCTTGTTCACCGATTGCTACAGCTATGCAATGTTAATGAGTGTCATTATTAATATATTTGCTTTATTAAGCAAAAGAATATGGATTCTTCCCTCATAAATTTTTACAGCAACTCCTCCCTGCACAGTGCTCTAGCTGACGAGGATTGTACATCCAATTATTGGAACATGTGCTCTAATGTGTTTTAATGTCATGTTTTCGTTTAATTGTATTATATAGTAAGCCTCCTCTAGAAATAACACTATTAAAGTTTCCTTTCAAAACAAAGATCAATCAAAGAGACAAGCAATTATTTCATTATCCTTAAGAAGCTCATAACATAATGAAAGGAATGTTAAAAATAAACCCAATGGGTGTACTTGATGGAAAGAATAGATCAGTCCTCGCGACTTTTCTCACAGAGTGAAAAATTATCCAGGATTAAGTTTTCACAGCTTTGAGTGTATTACGGATTCTCTGTTTCTAATAATTAAATAGGGAAGCCTTTCTCCAGTAATGACTAAAAATGGAATCAGCAACAGTTGTTATCTGAATGGAAGCAAACGCTCAGGATTAAAAGCCAACGCTGCAGTTCTGCAAAGCAGGCGGGGTGGGATGATGGTTGAGTCCTCTCCAGCCTGGCTTGGAGGAGATTGTATGTATAAGATACTGGCCTGCTGCAGTGAGGATGCTATCCCTGCTGGCAGGTCCTGGACAGCCTCAGCCCTGAGGCTTAATGGCTGGTTGAGACGACATGACCTGAGGATGTGCTCGGTTCCTGCCTGCAGGTCTCCTGCCTTTGGATGCCTTCAGCATGGCTTGGGAGCAAGTTTGAGATGTGATGAAAGGGAAGGCTGCAGTGGAGAAAGCCCTGTGGTTGTGCAGCCAGGGAAGGAGAAAGGGGTCTTGCCATCAGTACAGCTACACATGTCTCCAGATAGCACCAGCAATGGATGCGGTCAGTCTCATCCCACAGGACACAGCACATATTTCTTTTGAGGAGGGAGTGAGTGATGTTGATTTGGCTTTTTTCTACTTCTTGTAGCACTGGAGCCTTTCAGAAGCTCGGATACTGGGGGAAGAAGCAGTGTAGAAGGACATCAGAGAAGAACCTCTGTAACAGAAAAGTTTTCCCAAGAAACTGCAAGAAGAAAACTCTAAGCATGTAGTAAATGGATCAGGGGAGGAGCTTCTCTCTCCTATGGTCCCCTGTCCGAATCTGACTTCTCTGGCCAGTAATCTGAAATTGACAGCATCTAGCAACCGTGAAGCAGCCTGTTTGCAGAAGGCAAAGGTAGCTTTGCTGAACTCCTAAGGAATACATCCCGTCTAACAGTGATGCTGGGCAGGCCCTGCAGGCAAAGTCTGAAAGAGCCAGAAACAGCAAACTTCTTATTTCATGGGCAGAGCAAAACTTGCTTAGTGGAGGGCAAAACCAAGATGACAGAAGAGGGACCTCAATTCACCCCTGTACCATCAAGCAGATAAGGTGACCTTCATTGCTACCCTGTGTTCCCTGCCCAGCAGCCATTCAGGACCGGGGGATCCATCAGTAGTGGTCTGCAGCTGGGTTTCTCTGAAGAAACTGTGCTGGAAGCAGATCTTTGGACATCAGCTCTACCCGTGTTACCAGCATAACTCTCCCAGACACGTGTGAGTTTTCTGTCCTCTCAGCAAAACTGAGCTGGCAGTGCCTTAGTGCCGTTGGTTGGACCCGAGCTTGGTGTTGGAAATCATAGAATCATAGAATAGTTCATAGAATAGTTAGGGTTGGAAAGGACCTCAAGATCATCCAGTTCCAACCCCCCTGCCATGGACAGGGACACCTCACACTAAACCATCCCACACAAGGCTTCATCCAACCTGGCCTTGAACACTGCCAGGGATGGAGCACTCACAACCTCCCTGGGCAACCCATTCCAGTGCCTCACCACCCTAACAGGAAAGAATTTCCTCCTTATATCCAATTTAAACTTCCCCTGTTTAAGTTTTAACCCATTACCCCTTGTCCTGTCACTACAGTCCCTGACGAAGAGTCCCTCCCCAGCATCCCTATAGGCCCCCTTCAGATACTGGAAGGCTGTAAATACCCCAGCCAATATTGCTTACACTGAAAAATAGTGCGTAAATTACAATATCTCTAAATATATAACAATATAAGAAATAAAATTTAAAGAAAATACAAGAAATTAAAATATTTGGTTTTGTAGAACCAAATATACTAAGCATTGGGATAAAACTCCAGAATAGATGACTATAGAGTCATAGCATAGTTAGGGTTGGAAAGGACCTTATGTTACATGCATTTAGATGTCTCATCTAAGCTGGTCAAGAATTTTTAGGTCCCATTACTCCCATTTCCCTGAGTGGGGGGAGGAGTGGGAGCTGCTGCACATGGCCATGATACCTGATGTGAAAATAGGCAATAGGCTGGGTGCAAGGGCTTCTTTCTGCTCACTGACAGCAATGGCAAGGATTTCAAACAAGACTAAACTGTGTCCTGGCTTCCAGAAACAAAATCCCTCTTGGCATCCCTGCATCCAACATGGCACCATTGTTGGTTTAGCCAGTTTCTCAATCTATGTAACCAGTTAATCCTGCTTGAGGTGTACATTAGTGTTAATTAAAGTAGACTCTCTTGTGTCTTGCGTTTGCTGAAGCAAACTCTCTGCCTGACCCTTTGCACCCTTTTTTTGCTGCTTCTTTCTCTCAGGGAGGCCTTGCTGTGGCAATTTCTTTCACATGTTGAAACTGTTGGTTTTTCTAACACAAAATACTATACGTTTTCAAAAGCTTCGTATGGAAGATATATTTCTAAGTCACATTTCTTGCCAGAGGAGTAGTGAACACTAAATGTTGGCTGTAGACAGTGGTAGACTCGGGATTTGGTAGTTAACCAGTAAAAATATTAAAACAGGCAAAGTCTGTCATCATATAAGAGACAGCTTTCAACTTTACTAAATGTCTTTTTACTTACAAAGTTAATGGAAACCAGTCACAATGATAAAATCTGTGACTGTCTTAAATAGAAGGAATTCTTGGTTCCTTGTGGTAGAAAGAAGACTGGAATTTAAATTCTTGGGCTTTTGCTCCTCTTTTTTAATTCCTTTCATTTGATTAAAAGAAAGTTTTAAAAATGAACAGTCCAATGCGGGAAGAAAAGAGAAACCCGCATCTTAGGAAGATAAAACCCCCAGCCTTTAAGAAAAGGTACTCAAGCCTTGCAATTATGAGAAATCCATGAGCCCCAAAACATGCAGACCCAGAGCAGATAGAAAAGGTAAACAAATCCTGGAGCAAAAAGGGACAAATGCAGGAATGTTACTGGAGGATGCGTGATAAAAACATGACTGGAGAAACCACCATGCAAACCACTTGCAGCTCAGGAAAAAGAACAGCAACAGAGCAGAGATGGGAGTAGCAGATAACAACGTGTGGAAAATTTCTGCGAGAAATCAGAGAGAAAAATAAGGGCGATAGTCACATGAAAAGAAATCTGAGAGATCCAGATGTGCTCAAACACCGGCAGAGAGGAGAGAATCACGAAGGAAAGGAGTTGTGAGAACATGGAGTTGAAAAGCTGTGATGGGTCTGGAGAACCTCACCAGTTACTGAGCATTATGAAAAGAAGAAGAAGAATAACACAGCAGATAGAATAATAGAATCATAGAATAGTTAGGGTTAGAAAGGACCTTAAGATCATCCAGTTCCAATCCCCCTGCCATGGGCAGATCTTCTGCTTCACCTTGAAGGAAGAGGTTGGACTACAACAGAGCGCTGCTGTTGCAGCCTTACTACAGGTCAGCTCTGGCAGCAAACCTCAGCTCTTGCAAGCACTTTGTGAGAGAAGCTGTCCTTTTAGTTCGACTGATGGAGCACACTGCAGGCTCAGTCCCCTGCTAGGGCTCTGAGACAACAACAATGGCCCAAACAATAGCAGAGTATAATCTAAATCTCACAGCATCTAAACTGAATTAATTGACTCTTTTTTAGACTAGAAAAGATAATATTGGCCATTGCAAGGAAGACAGAACACAAAGTCAGCTGGTATTTAGCGCAGATCTTTATCTCTCCTCTGGAATACTCTTTCAGAGTGATGAAAAGGGAGCTAGTAATTTCTACCCTAAGAAAACTTCTATTGTAAAAATGATCTGGTCTGGTCTGTGCTAGAATGAAGCTATGACTCCCTAATGTTTTACATGAACAACCAGAGAAAGACTCACCACAGCACATATTAGCCCAGTGACCTCAACACTTACCTGTTAACACCTACTCTTAAGGTCAGCTCTCCCCTATCTCAAGTGGGTCACCACAAGGTTATCTTGTGGTTGGGGTCTTTTCTTCATTTTGATAACAAGTTCAACCCGGACTGAGAAATCTTTCCCAATCACTGTCAGAACCAACATGGTTTCCCTACCATGATGGAAAGATTTCATTTGGACAAACAGCCATACAGACATTTCTCCAAATAAGAGGGCTTAACTGATTTCTTTCCCAGAATACATCCAAATGCACATGCCCATGTAGGGTCTGATCCACACATGTCAAAGTGAACCGGGTGGATTCTTCTAACCAAGCATCAACTATGTGCTAAATGGAATGAAAATGAAAGCTGCTACGGTCATAACTGTTCCTTGTGGAGAACCCTAAACTTCATTTGGGAGGCCAAAACATCATCTGAAAGCCGATAGATACAAACATGTTGAAATGGCATTCACTAAACATGCAACTTGTCCTTGTCTCTCCTCTTCCCCATCCTCTCCTTTACTGATAGATATGTATTTTAGCAAGGTTAAGGTTAAAATGTTTTAAAATGCCAGTTATCTGTGCAAAAGCTTACTATTTCACTTTAGAAAGTGATCTCAGCAAATGGCCAAGTGCAGCAGAGGCACATGGGCATTTATGCTGCAAAGCAGCTCTTAAGTGATTCCTCCTAAATGTTTAAACTTAGTAATTCCAGTCAATTTTGAGAAATATTGATAGGTTTTCTAGTTTTTCATAGTAATGGACAGTACATAATTACTAAAAACGTAATATTTTTACACCTGGGCCCTTTCATGGTAGTGTTACTCCTGTGCAAAATGAAATGTCAGCAAAAGAAGAGTGATTCTAAAATGAAATTTTAAGTAAATGTATCATTACACTGAGGAGGTAGGATGGTGATTTAATATGGTGACCAGTCACACCTGAATAACTAAAGAGTTTGTTTTTACAGGGAAGCACAAAGTTTACTGAAGTGAAGGGAAAGTATTTTATTACAAATAGATTATCTTAGCGCTTTCACTCAGTTTGCTGCAAAACCTCATGTGGAAACTGGGATTTGACACAATTGTAGTAGGGGGGAGGTGGGGAAAGCGAAGGGAAAACGAGTAGAAAGTTATCAAAGCAAGGTCACTGAACACAAAATGCTATGGAAGGCGTGCAGAGCAGCCAAGGTTCCTCCTCCGCAGCTGTGGGTCTGCAATAAGACCCCGTGGAGTCCCACATAACCTACTGCAGCTCTTTGGGGTGAGATGTGCAACTCTTCAGGGCTAGAGCATCTCCTTCTCCACCGCTGTCGGTATTCAAACTCCTGCTGCCAAAGGCTGCTCTCCACCCACTGTAATTTATGGAATGGGAGAATTTATAATAGCTCATTTTTAATTCTGTGTAACCAATGTACACCAGGTGGTGAAGGAATGCAAAAGAACATGATGGTTTTTCATGTAGAAATAATTTGTTAATAATGCGGATTCATAAATCTATTTTATGAGTAATGGCTAATTGGAGTTCATGGCTCTGCAATGCAGGAAGTTGTTCTTATTCTGACTGGGGAAGGGCCTGTTTGCCTTGTGGATCTTTTTAGAGATGGAAAGCAGGTTTGTCCCCAGATATGATCAATGTGTCCTCTAGCAGGGAAGAGAGAGGTGTGGGACACCATATGGCTGAACCACTGGAAAGGGCCAGAGGATGCTTACCTGCTATTCTGACTATGGACCAGAACATGTCACCTATGCCATCCTGGATTTTCTTTTTTCCTTTTTTCTTTCTATTCCAGCAGCACAACAGCTGTGCAGGTATTTAAGATCCTCAGCCCAATAACAGCAGGAAGGTTCTTAATATCTTTCAGAGGAAAAAAAAGAGCATACATTTCCTCTGCTACCCGCTGTCCTCTTGGGTTTCCTTACTTGCATCCCTAAACAAGGATTAAAACCATTAGGAGAAAAGTCTTCATCTTACAGAAAATCTTTCTGCTTTCTCCTGAAATAGCCTCTGTGTTCTTCTTTTTTTTTTAGTTTCCTGATTTCCCATCAGTGCATTTTCCCTTCTTTGTTGATTTCTTGCATCAGTCTATTCATTAGATAGGAGGATGTAAAACAGAATTAAAAAATATAGCAAAAATAAGGGTCTGTTCCCAAAGCCAGTGAAAACAATGGAAGTCAAAGAAACTGGCATTGACAAAACATTTTATTTTCCTCAGGAGAGTAAGAATGATCCTGGCCAATGTTTTATAGAGCAAAGATTCCAGTAATACATCCAACACAGCAAAACATAAATTGACATCACATTTAGGTTCTTCCTTCCTTGCTAACAGTGACACTCACCTTAGATTATGTTTGATGAGTACAGTGACAGCCATCATTACTGTATTAACTGCATGCATCATGGTCTTTAATCTTCCTATGGGATTTTAGGCTGACTACTGTACATATTGTTTCTGACTGCTGAAAGCTGAGGGTAACCCCAAAAAAAGATAAAATCTCGTCTTCTTTTCTTTGCTTTGGAAATTACAAACAGAAGAGCCTGTGATGTAGAGACACACACAGAAGGAAATGATCTGAGAGAGGAGACTTTAATAGGCTAAATAAGTTCAGCCTAATGTACATTCATGTCTTCATTAGTTTAGTGGATGATTTTCAGAAGAGTGAACCTCTCTTCCTCTGGTGTAGGCAAAATGCAGCTAAACTCACCCCCTGCTGCTTTGCTGTGGGTAAAATCATCTAGAAATCACTTAATCTGAGAGTAAAAATCCTCTTAGGTATTTTCCCAAAGACTTCTTTGAATAGGCTAAGCGTAAGCAATCATCTATGGAAGATAACGGTTTAGCTGAAGGTTTTCCTACAGCACAGTCCCGGCATCACTTCTCTTCCCCTCAAATGATGGCTCTCCCTCCTCGAAGCTAGAGGAGGGGGCAGTCAGTGCCCAAGAATCTTACAACTGGAATTCAGATTTAATAAAGTAAGTTAGAGGAAATCTCATGAGAGGGAGCGTTCACATGGGGTCACATAAATGAAAAAGCAGCCCTCAAGAAGCGGGCACGTCTCGGGATATTGATGCCAAAGCACCACTGATGAGGAGCTGACTGAATAGCAAGAACATCTCTGTTTCCACCACATCTGCTCCGCGGTGCTCATTCATCAACAGAAAGCCACCACACGCCAGCTTCTTCATGGCACGCAGAGTAAAGCAGGCAGAGCTCCAGCCTAAGGCATAGCCCCAGTGTCCCGCACACAGTGGAGGATGTGCTGGAACTGCGGAAGGTGATTCGGAGGGGTATAAAGCTCTTAGATTAGAAACCCTTATATTCTAGTATGGAAATGATCCACTTCAGCCGAGGAAAATTTAATACAAAAAAACCAGTTTGCTTAGATGCTCTTATATTTTTTTTAATCTTAAAATAGCTGGCTCTCCAGCATATTAACTTTAAGGTAACTAGTGGTTTTGTTCAGAGGTTGTGGTTGGGAAGCTTTCATTTGCAGGTGCTGTAGTATAGGTCTGGAGGGAATCCTCTAGGTAGGGTACCTCATTCGCCTTATTGTACTTTGAGTGTAGAAAATAGACTAAGCAATTGTGAGAACCCTCTGCAGTCCTGATCCATCTCTGGGACAAAGCACAAGAGGGACATGGACCTGTTGGAACAAGTCCAGAGGAGTCCACAGAGATGCTGTGAGGGCTGGAGCAGCTCTGCTCTGGAGCCAGGCTGAGAGAGCTGGGCTGGGGCAGCCTGGAGAAGAGAAGGCTCCTGAAGGGGAGACCTGAGAGCATCTCCAGTGCCTAAAGGGGCTGCAGGAAACCTGGAGAGGGGCTTGGGACAAGGGCCTGTAGGGACAGGCCAAGGGGAATGGCTTTAACCTGCCCGAGGGGAGACTGAGATGAGCTCTTAGGCAGAAGCTCTTCCCTGTGAGGGTGCTGAGGCGCTGGCACAGGGTGCCCAGAGAAGCTGTGGCTGCCCCATCCCTGGCAGTGCTCAAGGCCAGGTTGGACACAGGGGCTTGGAGCAAGCTGCTCCGGCGGAAGGTGTCCCTGCCCGTGGCAGGGGTTGGGACTGGATGAGCTTTAAGGTCCCTTCCAACACAAATCATTCTATGGCTCTATGAATTAAATAAACAGGGCCCTTATCTCAATGGTAATCTAAGTGCTACCAAGCTCTATTGCTTAACACCATCCTAACTCTGACCTATTTTCTTTTGGGAAGCCTGGTTTCAGAAACGGATTTCAGCTTCCCAAGTACCAAATATTGCTCTTGCAATTAAACACTCCTTTTTAATTCTTCTTTTTCCCCAAGTCTGTTTAAAAGATGCCCTGATTAAAAGGCATCGCATTTTGGTATTGATTACCCAGGCAGCTTGTAACTGATACAATTATTTTGCCTTGTGGTTTTAATAGTATTCTTGACCTCTGCATTTGGAGGCTTCACTTACTGCTTACAACTTCCTGTTCGATTTCCATGACCTTTACTCTGATTTCTTATTCACTGCATGTGACCAAAAATCATTGAACTGTAGCACTTGCCTACAGGGAGGTAAAAACATTTTTCCATGCATACCTATACCCATGGTGGTCTTTGCTACATGACAGTAAGGTAAAGATCTTTGGTGGGATGTGATATGGAATCATAGAATGGTTTGGGTTGGAAAGGACCTTAAGAACATCCAGTTCCAACCCCCTGCCATGGGCAGGGACACCTCACACTAAACCATGTCACCCAAGGCTCTGTCCAGTCTGGCCTTGAACACTGCCAGGGATGGAGCATTCACAGCTTCCTTGGGCAACCCATTCCAGTGCCTCACCACCCTCACAGTAAAGAACTTCCTCCTTATATTCAACCTGAATTTCACTTGTTTAAGTTTGAACCCATTACCCATTGTCCTAATCCGCATGAGCTGATTTTTTTTTGTCTCAGTTGACCAAGTTTGACCGTAACTGGGAGACTTTTTGCCCTTTAGTGGCTTATTTTCCTCTGGAAACTCTGCATCTGTTGGCAGCAATGTTGGTGCCATGGACTGACTAGTGAATTAGTATTAGGCTTCAGTAGTGAAAGATGAGACATTCTTTCTCCTCTCCCAGTCTTTAAGTGGTGGTGTTGGTACAAGTCCATTAATGCATTTGCTACCATCCTCCATCAATGTGGGAAAACAAAAGACAAAGGCTATTCATGTCAGCAAGAAATCTGGGGAAGAAAAACACAAAACAAAACAGGCTTTCACAATCAGACATCTCTGTCCTTATACAGTATAAAGCAGGAGTGGAAAATGAAACACACTTATGATTCCCCAGCAATTAGCATTCATGTAGCCTGAAAAGCAGCATCAATATACACAGAGATAATTGACACGGCATTTAACTGTTCTTATTTCAATTGGAAAACAAACAGCTTTGAGAACTCACTGAAAACACCTCCCGGTCTGAGGCACACAGAGCATGTATTTACACTGCCACATGATGAATGCATGATAGCTTCCTCCAGACAACCAGCCTTGAAACACCTTAGGCCTTATTGTGTTATTGGTGTTTATAGTTTCTACTGCAGTGAAACCTAGCAGCCCTAGGGCCCCAACTGTGTTGTGTATGGCATAAACACAGCAAAACCACAGACCTGTCCCCCAGGTATCGCTGTCTAAATGAATTCTCATCTGTCACCTGCTCTCCCCTCCAGCCTATGGTTTGTGTTTTCTCTAGCCTAAATCTTCAGTACACAATCTCTCTGAGGTAGGAACGATGTTGTTGTGAGTGTCTGGATGGCACTGGGTTTTGAAGGGTTGTTGGATGAATAAACAATGCACTGAGTACACCTTTATATCTGCCTCTTCTTTTTTCTGTTTTTTGAGAACAGACTCCAATGGGTTTTGGAATATTTACCCTGAGTTTGGGTTTTTGGAACCCACAGAAATGCAAGCCGTAATAACAAACAAATTTTATTTTCCTCTGCTGTTGTGTAATTCCATTGTAATTCTCTGGAATTCTATTGAAATTCTTCCTGGCGATGCCTGTGTCCTTCGCTGGATCTGGCCAAGGAATTGAATGTGGGCTAGTGAGGAGCCTTAGTATGATAGTGGAACACGTCCATCCACACTATTGTGATTCCAGGCAGCTAGCTTCTTTTTCAATGCCTTTCTTAAAGGCAGTGGCACTGAATGAACCAGCACTAGAATCAAGCAGGGCATGAGAAGCCAATGAATTTTCTGTTATCTGACTTACAGAAGACATTTTCTCACGTTTCCTTCTGCCATTGTTTATTTTTAAGGAAATAAAAGTCTAAGCCAGTAGTGATCCTACTGCTGTGGATCAGTTGGGGTTTAAACTCACCCAATTACAAAAGCTATTTTCACTTCCCAGGCAGATCCACCTGAAAACTAGATGATGTCAGCTGTGTTTTAGCACACACTTTGGATCCAAGTTGTCTCTTCCCTGCTTTGCACTTTCTCCAGCACTCTGAGGACAGCAGGTGGTTAGAAACCCATGGCCTTCCCCAACTCCCTTCACTTTTACCTTTGCCCTTTCTCTCCTTCCAGCCTCTCACAGCCTGGTACTGTCACCTGTAACTTCTTGTTAGACTCACCCTGCAAGAAAGCTTCTTCCAGTGGACAGGGCATGTATTGGCAGGACAAGGGGGAATGGCTTTAACCTGCCCGAGGGGAGACTGAGATGAGCTCTTAGGCAGAAGCTCTTCCCTGTGAGGGTGCTGAGGCGCTGGCACAGGGTGCCCAGAGAAGCTGTGGCTGCCCCATCCCTGGCAGTGTTCAAGGCCAGGTTGGACACAGGGGCTTGGAGCAAGCTGCTCCAGTGGAAGGTGTCCCTGCCCGAGGCAGGGGTTGGAACTGGATGAGCTTTAAGGTGCCTTCAAACACAAACCAGTCTGGGATTCTATAATTCCATGATCTTCTCTCAGAGAGTGTAACAAATGATCTGTAATAAAGGTACATCTCCTTCCCTGGACAAGCATGAATGGCATCACTGTGCCATTGCTCCCCAGTTAACACCGGTGCAACTCCACCTGCCTCCACACAGCCTCCCCTGGCCTGTGGAGCTGCTGATAATGAGGAGGCAATGGAGGTGTTCACCTATTCCCAGGACCCCACTTCCATCTACCTACTCCAGGCAGTTGCTGCTTAACTCAAAATCTCTCTGCTGCTCCCTGAGCAGGGCTGGGATCCCCATTGCCAGGGCTGGGACACCCATCACAGCCACTCTCCTCTCAGCAGGGCTCATGCGGTGAGCTACACTCCTTTAGGAATGTGATCCAGCACATCTTAACTAAATTCCTGAAAAAACAAGGTTCAAGAGACCAACTCTAACCTGAAGCTGGTGCTTGCATTTGTCACTGACTCTGAATTGGGTTGCACGTTAGTCCCAATGGGTAATCTCTTGCATGAAACCCCAGCCCCGCTGCTGCCCTGGCCAGCCCCATGTCCCAGGCTGTCTCCTGCCTCATGCATGTGGCAAACTCCAGCCTACATAGCACTGCTCTGATTTTTGCTGCCTGGTTCTGCCCCTGCCCACTCTGTCTTTTACTGAAACTGCCTGTGAGTCATTCAAACCCACAAAAGCCTGCTTCGTTTCTTCACCCAACCCTGTCATGATCAATTGTTGCAGCCACTTTGAGATTTCTGCAGGGTCTGTGCCAGTTTTATTTCCAAGAATACAACATCACCAACATTTTTCAATTATTCAGATAGGTTTTAGCTTGTCATCGTCCCCATCTTACTGGAAGGCATTATGCACGCTTGCCCTACCTCTGATCTCACTGACACTAATGTGATGACATTGACTCTGTAGAGGTTACTTGAAGGAGAGAGCAGGATCCGTCCTTAGCATGCCGCCTCCCCTGCCATGTGGAGCAACGCTGAGCTTCTCAGTGCATCTGGTTTCAAAACAAACCCTCTACAACAGACAAATATGTTAAACCTTTGAAAGCCTCATTTCCAGGTTTCAACAACATTCTCTTCAGAAACAAGCACTTAATGGGGTTCATTTAAGGTTGATTAAGCCACAACTTGCTGTCAGCACTATTTACCACTTCAGTGGCTCGGCTAGAGCCTCAGCTGTTGTAAGCCAGCTCAGTGCTAATAACGGAGCCCTCCTGATTTACATCAGCTGAAAATCTGACCGAGCTTCTGCCAGGCTGACAGCCTTCCTCTGCTGGGTTCCAGTAGCTGTTTATGCACTCACTCGGTGCAGACAGTAGTAAAAGCAGCTTTTGTTCTGACACTCCTGTCTGTGCCCTATTTTTAATGTAAGACCAAACAAGCAGATGTTCCAGCGTGGTGTCCTCTATTGACTGGGCACTTCAGCCGGGAAGACGCCAGGGTTCGCTTTCACAGCCACAGGACACAGCTGGATCAGTTCATCAGTGATCCCTTGTACTCTTCTTTCTGCATTCGGGTATTTTCTCCCCAGCCCTGGCTAATACATTAGGAACTAACAGAAGCAAATCTTTTCATCTTACTGCTGTCCCCCACTCTGCACTCCTTGGCTTTGCTTGTCTGGGCTGAGAGGAGGGACCTTCCTTCAACCATTAGCTTTTAATTCACTTTGCTTTTTCCCAGGCAGGGCAGCTCAGCCCCTTTACAACCACTGAGCTTCTTACTTGTTGCTGCTGTACTTTCATAGAATCCCAGACTGGTTTGTGTCAGAAGGGACCTTAAAGCTCATCCGGTTCCAACCCCTGCCACGGGCAGGGACACCTTCCACTGGAGCAGCTTGCTCCAAGCCCCTGTGTCCAACCTGGCCTTGAGCACTGCCAGGGATGGGGCAGCCACAGCTTCTCTGGGCACCCTGTGCCAGCGCCTCAGCACCCTCACAGGGAAGAATTTCTTTCTGGTGTATAATCTCAGTCTCCCCTCTTTCAGTTTAAAGCCTGTCACTACGTGCCTTTGTAAAAAGTCCCTCTCCAGAGTTCTGCTCCTGCTCCTTTTTGACTCCTCTCAACTCAAGTTGCAGAGACAAAATTTAAGGGCCAAAAATCTTCCCATTCTCAGTAATGCAGGTTAAAATTATCCATGTTTTTTACTTCACTCCATTTATTGTCTTCCAGGCTTCTGCACTGGTAATGTTGTATCTGGAGCCCGTTGAAACCATACCGTCAATTCATGCAGCCAGAGCCCCACAAAAGCCATCTGCTTCATGGTAAACTGGCAACACAACAATAACTTTCAGTAAGCTGAGAAGTGGGTGATTTTAGTGAATAAAACCACGACGCCTTCTGTCTTTTATTTCAATAATAAATTTAATTTTATTATCTTTCCCCCAATTTGCAGCAGGATTTTGCTGAAAGCCGTCATGACTGAATTGCAACATGGGAGGTTGTGACCCCCCAAGTTATTAGGTTGATAAAATTGCAGTTTTCACCTCCTGCAGAAGCCCAGCTTTTTTAACAGTGGGAAACAACTGCTTGCCATTGGATTCAGGCATCCTATTTTGAAAGCTGCCAAGGGAATGCTAACTTCCACAGCTTATCCCCATTATTTACTAGGTCAAGAATGGTGGCATCACCCAGCAGGTCTGGAGCAGAGGGCACTGGGAGCTTGGGGACATCACACCAGCAACCTTGGGGACATCACACCAGCAACCTTGGGGACCCATGGTGAGCTGTCATTTGGAAGAGAGAGTTCTTAAGCTGGCTGGGGGCTAACCCAGCTCTTGGGATGGAGGAAGCAGGATGCAAAGGGATATGGGAGCTTCTCAATCCATCGCATGGCCCCAAACCAAAATGTTGAGAGGCAGTTTTTGAGGTTGCCAGTACTGAGATGGTTTAAAGAGAAGAGTCAAATCCCCAAATGCATGGGGTCAGCTTAACAATAAAAGAAACGCATTTTGGGCTCTGTCTTAATTTCCTTTCCAAACTTGAAAGATCAGGGTGCATTTTTACCATATTTGAAAGATACTTTTCTCAAAAATAATAATTTTAAAAACAACCATTTCTCCTCATTGCATGCTTTCGGCAGCTGGAGCATTAAAGAGCAGTGTTATACACGGCATGAAAAAATTGTGAGAGCGGACAACAAGAAATCTTGCTGAAGAGAGAACTGTTCCTACCAAAACATTTATGATCTCTGAATTTAATCTTCATGTACAGGTCTTACATTTTTGTGTCTTTATGAGCTAATTTTAAAGGGCATATCAGGATATTGTGCTCCAGTACTGTATGTTAATGGTTTCCTGCCTTCCTCCAGGAAAAATGGAATAGTTCTTCTCTGAGCTTTTCACACACTCTTCTGCCAAGTCAAAGCAGAAAGGAAAAACTGTGTACAGTATTTTATTAGGCCAAATGTCAGTTTGTTTTTCTGAGATCTTTACCAATCTTCCTGGCATTTAATATCCAAACAGAGGGGGGAAAAAGGGAAAAAGGACAGAAAAAGATTAAAACCAATCAGGTTTTCATTTCACACAGCCGTGCCTGAGAAGACATCCAACAGGCCATGATACACACAGCCACATTTCTTTCATATATAGGAAAGGGGCAGTTAAACATACTAGAGAAGGTGGATAGCATCTGGATAAAAAGGAAAGGGATGGAATCACTTTGTGTTTGTGAGACTTTTAGATCGGTTTTCATTCATCTCTGGTGTCTGGCTGAAGACAGCGTACCTCCCATTTTGTTGGACCTTGGTCTTGCCCACAAAAGGCTGGGTTTTTCCACAAATAAAAAAGATTTCAGTTTCCATCCTGCTCGGAAAAATTCCCACATTTCCAGCTCAGTTCAGTGTTGTTTCACTAGACAACACAACGTTAATGTGAGCTGAACCGTTTTGCATATCAGCATCATTTGGTACTTGATATATGAAACAAATCAGTGCAGATGCCATGGTCAGCAAGGAAAGCCCAGCTGAGTCAAGCGTTACATCTAACGTGAGAGTCCAAGAGTTTGCAAGCTTCATTTCCAATGCAAGGGCCAGTTCTTTATCATCCCACTAAGATGCTCCCATCTCTTCAATCCTGGCCTTCCACAGCAGCTCTCCTGCCATATCCAAGCTGAACCCTGACCTTACCCTTGTATAAAATCTGTGCATCCCAAATGCCTGTGCCTCATACATCTTTGGTGCACTCCAGTATACCCCAGCACACACAAAGCAGAGGCACAGCCTGGGAAGACCCTTGCCTGAGTGGCTAAGGATATAGAGCCATTCCGTGCATGCCCATATGCCTCTGGGATTCAGCCTTCGGCTCCAAGGAAAACACTTGTCTGCGCAGGGAGTCCCTTCTATAGAGGAGACAGAAATGGGTTTGCTTTTCTGCTTCCTGAGGGCTGTGGAGAGACTTGAATAAGCAATGCTCCTAAGTGTTTGATAGAAGAACTTGGTTTTAAACCAGATTTGGTTCTGGGACAATTCTGTACCAACAATTACCTGTCAGCAGGATCTCTGTCATACTGAGAGCATGTCCAACAAGGTTCAGGGGCATGAACTGCACATTTTAATTACTTCTGTGAGTTAGAAATCTCTTGCATTTTCATTTCCACCATTTTTAAGCAGGAAAAGGAGCCTAGATTTTACTTAACAGGTTTTTACTCCTGGCTCAGAGTGCTAGCAGTCTGTGGGATCACTTTTTATTACAAAGGGATTGAGTCCGGGACCTTAGCCCATGTCAAGGATGTCTCTGGGAAACAGAATTCCTCATGATGAACACAACACAGGCTTTCTCACTGGAGAAGGAAGTTTGTCAGAGTACTAGGAGGAATATACATCAGTGACACCCCAAATAAGGATTCACAACTTCTCCTTTGAAGTATCACAAAAATGAGTCCAAAGGGTGAGATGATCCTTTGCCTGATGCTCTCCGCTACTGAAAACATCTCACTTAAAAGGACAACTTTCAACAAAGAGCTTTTCCATCTGATGTGACCTGTGCAGGATCCATTAATTTTAACCTTCTTGGCTATTAGCCCATTGAAGTGATTCAGCTGGGATAAAAGAAAATGGTGAGATTACATTTTCCCCTTCTGGCATCCTTACACTCTGCTGTTTTTTAGTAATAATGCTGTTTACAGCAGAGAGGTTCCTGAGGAGTTACTGTATTATACGCACAGCCAAAAAGTTAGCCATAGGCAAAATGTTGCCTTGAAATATATTTCAGAAGAAATATATCTTTTATGGAACACAAAAGCTTCTCAAAAAATACCTGCTTTCCTCTACTTGCTGGGGATGGGGAGATCGCTTTGAGGAAAACATTAATTTCAGATAAAACATTTTCTTGTTTTCTGCTAAAACATAATCTGTATTTGGACAAAAGAGAAATATATTTTCAGTGGAATGTCAATGAGCAATCCTGTACGTGGATAAGTAATAAAAGGATGGCACGTGGCCCAAACAGTGCACAATCAAAGTGATCTTTAGGCATTTTTAAAGCCTTAGCTACCAGAGAAGTCAGCACTGATTCAAGCTCCCTTTTATCTTCTTTTTTTTCTATGTCTTCAGCCCCCAGCCAATGGATTATCATGGATGATTCAGGGTAGAGGAAGGAAAGGTACAGCTCACTGGGCTTTGGCAGTGGCCTCCATCATCGCCCCGAGAAGAGCTTGTCTGGAATGTCACATTCCTGCAGGACATTAAGAACAACCAAGCAGGAGATGGGATCAAGGCCCTGCCTTCTCCTCGGGACCTAAAGGCTCGCATGAAGGTTTGTGGTCTTCATTCTGCCTTCTGCTTTGGGTCTGAGTTCAGCATGTGGCCCTCTCCAAGGTCTGGAACCATGAGAATCTTGTGTTTTGGTGGGGTCTCCCTTTGTTTAAGTCCTACTGTCATTGCCTTCAGTACATTGTGATCAATGTATATTTTATAAATCACAGGGAATTGTGCGGTTATCCAGCACCTTTCACCAGAGATTCTCAAAGTACTTCACAAATAAATAGCAGAGTTTTACAACTTCGTATCTCAGGTTTTCTAGATAGAAAAGCTGACATCCAAGTGGTTTTCCTACAGCCACACAACGGAACTGCACCAACTTATGAAGGGAAAAGTCACAATTCCAGCTCTAGCTTCATCCCTCACACAAGATTTGTTATTTCTGCACTTATTGTTCCTCCCAGGTTCCCATCACTGCCAGCCGGAGACAGACCTGATCATTTACACCACAGCACTTTTATTACATCAAAACTTCTCCCCCTCTTCAACAGGAACAAATAAAATGCATAAGTCTGAGCATCAGAAGAGGAGCTGTGCAAGGCCAACAAGAAGTAACACGTTCAAACACCAACTGCACACACCAAATCAGCGTTAGCCGCTCCTGAGCTGGCACATCACCTTTGAGACCTCCGTTGGAAGTCACCGGCAGGTGCTTGCCTCCTTCCTCTTCAGGTGTGTACACCTATATATATGCAGGTACATATACCTATATATATGCAGGTATGTATACCTATATATATACAGGTATATATACCTGTATGCATTTGGCTATTTTTATTGCCAATGCTACAGGGTATTTGATGAGTGACGGCTAATGCCATGCTGATGGTAAAGCTGAGAAGAACAGGAAGAATGGTGGAAAGCAAAAGGCTGTGTCTGGAAGAACTGGAGACAAATCAAGTCCTGGCCAAAACAGATGTAATTTGGAGTGAGACAAGCAAAGCTGAGCCCTTTCACAGCAAATACGTTTTGGGCTGGTGTCCTGAATTCCTGTCCTGCCATGGCAGAATGAGTTCTGAGGCAAAATACTTATTAATAATGCTTATTAATTAGTAATAACAATAAAGCTAGTGAAAAGTCTCAGGTCCCATACTCACAATTTGCTGTCAAGCTAGTCAGTTCCCAAACTTCTAAAATTAGATACAAACAAGCCCCTTTTTAGGGCAATAAACAGCATTTTAATTGGACTAAGATCTATAAATCTGTCAGCAGCTCCTTACTCTGGCTCCCTTGTGTGATCAGCAGCTTTGAATACCCTTCTGGGTCTTTTCAAGAGGGTAATGATGTGATCCGATGTCATTACAACAAAGGTGTGATCAAACACGGTGGCATGGCTTGGTGGCTCAGTGCTGGGCTGCTGCGACCAGAGTGCCAAACTGGGCGTGCTGGAGGGACAGTGGTCCTGCAGCCTGGGGTGGACATCATCAGCAGGGCAGGAGTGAAAGATGGGCTGCAGACCCGTGATTCTCTGTGGCCCATGAATACATCAACACAAATACCCTAGGTACCTCTCAAATCAGGGCCATGTGAAATGCATATTGCAATGCATATTATTTAACTAAACCAGCACATTTTTGTCTCTGTTTTTTGGTGTGATGGAAGACTTTTAAAGTAATTCTCACTTGGCTTAAAAAGATGATAAGTATTAGCATCATGGTGCAGGAGATTCCCATCCACAGAATGGGTAGCGATGCCAGGTACCATCTCCCCTGGCAAGAAGCTGCTCACAGGGGAAAATACCAAATAAATAGAGTAGCTGGAGGGGAGAAGTGAGTGGCAGCCTTGTGGCAAAGGACTTTTAAGAGGAATTCAAGAGGCTCTGAAGAGACCTTAGAGCAGCTCCCAGTACCTAAAGGGGCTGACAAGAAAGCTGGAGAGGGGCTTTCTACAAGAATATGTAGAGATAAGATGGGGGAATGGCTTTAACCTGCCAGAAGGGAGACTGAGATGAGCTCTTAGGCAGAAGCTCTTCCCTGTGAGGGTGCTGAGGCGCTGGCACAGGGTGCCCAGAGAAGCTGTGGCTGCCCCATCCCTGGCAGTGCTCAAGGCCAGGTTGGACACAGGGGCTTGGAGCAACCTGCTCTAGTGGAAGCGGTCCCTGCCCGTGGCAGGGGTTGGAACTGGATGAGCTTTAAGGTCCCTTCCACCACAAACCAGTCTGGCATTCTATGGCAGTTCTATGAATTCATGTCTTGTTCCCTACTGGGGAACGTGTGATGGACAGGGATGTGTCCCAGGTGACACAGGGCTGCCTCTGAGATCAGGGCTACAGTACTCTTGGGCTTAGATGGCCTCCTGGAACACAAAAGGCCTTAATGTGTCATCCAGCAGAAAGAAAACTGCACCAGAGATGCAGAGACAGAATCAGCCCTACAGTCAGCAAGTGGGGAGTGAGGATAGAACGCACCGGTGACCACATATCTTCCTGCCCCTGATCAGGGTGAAAACCAAAAATACCTCTCTTTAAAAAACGGCTTGAGGGGAGGGAAATAAAGCCATTTTCAGTGCCACCTTGAGAACAAACCATAAAAGCTTGCAGAAGGTTATTATTAAGTGAATAATACAGGATGCTCACACGTTGCAAGAGCAGTGTGTTTCCTTTGGAGGAAAGCCTGAATCTCTAATGGGTGGAGTTCCTGAAACTGAAGGAACAATGCCCAGGTCTCAGAGGACCTGCGTATAGTCTGTGAATCCACGTTATCGTGTGAGACACCTTTGTTCACCACAATGGGAATAACCTCCTTGGAGACATCTGTGGGGGCTAACAAGGAGCATGGGCATTATCGCTGCCATGAGTAGGGAAATCCTAGCGGATTTGGAAAACAGGTGAGTGGTGACCACTGCCACCCAGTATTGCCCAGACCCACCCTCTGGATGCCCAAAATACCAAGACCAGAAGCACAGATGCAGTGGGGCTGAACAAGGCAAGACAGAGCAGCGTCTTCCTTTTCCCATTCCCTTTCACATGTGGCTTGGGTAGGACTTGGGAGGTTTCTTGTCCCCGGTAGCAGAGGGTGGAATCACATCCCAAATAGCGAGCACATTTCACACGAACAGGGAACGTGACAAATGAGAGTTGACATAGCAACAGCTGTTTAGTGGCACCTAGCCTTCTGCAAATAAATACCAGGAATCAGCAATAAATATGCCTTAGAAATATATCTATATACACACACACTCACTGAACATATATAATGCTATCTCACCTAACAAGAAATTGCTGGCAGCCTTTCAGCAAGCTATCCTTAACTGCTAGTGATAAGCAGGTACTGCCTTTCTTGAGGTGTGTGGCACTTTGCAAACATGTCCAAGCCATTTCTGTGGAGTAATTGCTCTTAAAATCCTTCAGCTGCCTTTCTCCTTGGATAAAATATTGCCACAAATGTCACCTGCTGAGTGTAGAGAAGGGTATTCAATGCCACCACTGTAAAGCTGTGAGGATATTAGCTCTAGAAATCATGAGCAGCCTACTTAAACTCTTAAGTCTGGCTTAAATAATCTTGGGATTTGAAAAGAAATTGTGCATTCAAAACTTTCTTCTTTTTTGGTGTTGTTCTGATTTCAGATTTATTTGCCCCTGAAAGTGTTTCTTCTTTTTTTCCTGCTACTGTGACCATTAGTGCAGTTTCCGAAGGCTCAGAGTTTCCTGAATACAAAAAATAAAGGATGGTAATATTGTCATTCCCTCCCCTTGACTCTCAGAGCTTTATAGAGATAAGGTTGCTGGGGAGGGACTCTTCGTCAGGGACTGTAGTGACAGGACAAGGGGTAACGGGTTCAAACTTAAACAGGGGAAGTTTAGATTGGATATAAGGAGGAAATTCTTTCCTGTTAGGGTGGTGAGGCACTGGAATGGGTTGCCCAGGGAGGTTGTGAGTGCTCCATCCCTGGCAGTGTTCAAGGCTGGGTTGGACAGAGCCTTGGGTGACATGGTTTGGTGTGAGGTGTCCCTGCCCACAGCAGGGGGGTTGGAACTGGATGATCTTAAGGTCCTTTCTAACCCAACCCATTCTGTGATTCTATGATGATTCTGTAATCTAGCAGTCATCCCAGGTGATGTGGCATAAAATCCAGAGCCAGCAACGCTGCAGTGAGCGCCCCAAGGAGCTGCTCAGGCCACTGCATGATAGATCATGCCCACCCTTCCTATGGAAAACCTCAAAGAAGAGAAATGAGAGCTGGACATGCTGGGAAACACCTTGAGAAGGCTTCCCCACCCCAGCAGCCCACTAGAGACTCATTTTTCTTTCCTATTCCTGTTTCAGGAAGGGGAGGCAGAAGCTGGACAAGCTTTGTGGTAGCTCCAGGCCCCAGCACAGTGCCAGGGTTTCCAAGGCAGCCTGATTGCTGCTTCCTGGGAGACAGGCTGTTCCGGAGGTGGAAGGGCTCCTTATGGGATGCAGGAGCTCAGGTGGGGGAGACATGAATTCTGGTGATTCAGGTGATGTGGAGAAGGGTAGACAGGTCATCTCTGTGCCTTCCCTCTGGAAGGGTGGGTATGTGTCTCTGTTAGGATGGACTGTTCAGCCTTTAAAACATGAACCTGAAGAGAGGAAGGAACAATACCTTTTTTCTAGGATAAAACTGGGAAAAATCATTGTACAAGCTCCAGAACACCAGAAATAATCATCAGCAGCTGCAGATCCGTGCTACTCTTTACACTTTACTCACTTTTTATTGCTTTAATTTTCACTTTCAAAGGAAAAAGAATATTTTACTACATAAAACTGAGTCTTTTAATCTAAACTATCTTGGCTTGCGGCTCTCTCGCAGTGCATGCATCCCAGCAGGCATGCAGCATCACTTGCTACAGCCCGGGAGAAGCTGGGGGTGACTGGTATCCTCCACCAAGCTGTGGCTGTTCCACCACTGCAAAACTGGTCCCAAAGATGTGCTCAAAGAACAATAACAATGTATTTCAGCAGCGTGCATGTGAAAACAGCTAATTCTCTGGACCACTTAAATACCCTGTATTTATAAACAAAAGAAGGGTTTAGTGTTTCTTGTGCTAGAAAAACACACTGGAACATTTTGCCACCGCTTTCTTTCACTTTAATTAGCAAGGAAAAGGGGAATGCCAAAGAGACATTCTACAAAATATATACTGTGCTGATTAAGGGCTTCTTTTCTGTAGCATGGAGAAGGCAGCTTGAGGTTCACATTAAATCTCTCTCCCCCTCTGATGAGATATGCCTTATCCAACCCAGAAGATACAATTAACTACAGAAAGGATGCAGCCGCTTTCTCAGAGTGGGAAAATGAGGGAGGAAGGAAGAATTCATGTTAAAAGGTGAGGTATGAAAGGCTAATCCTGCAGATCCTGAGTATGAACCTGACTTGAAAGAAAACTCCTGGTCAGCTCCAGAGCTTTAGGCAATCCCACAGACTAACAAGGCCCAATCCTGGCCCCGAACACTTGCCTATGACCAGCATTCCTTTCCCTCTGGAAGGGCAGAGCCCATTTGCCTCCCCCCACCCAAAAAATCCTAGAACAATTTGGGTTGGAAGGGACCTTAAAGCTCATCCAGTTCCAACCCCTGCCATGGGCAGGGACCCCTTCCACTGGAGCAGCTTGCTCCAAGCCCCTGTGTCCAACCTGGCCTTGAGCACTGCCAGGGATGGGGCAGCCACAGCTTCTCTGGGCACCCTGTGCCAGCGCCTCAGCACCCTCACAGGGAAGAGCTTCTGCCTAAGAGCTCATCTCAGTCTCCCCTCGGGCAGGTTAAAGCCATTCCCCTTGTCCCGTCCCTACGGGCCCTTTTAAGAAGTCCCTCTCCAGTTTTATTGTAGGCACCCAAGCAATGATTATTTTGGGACTGGGAAATTGAAGAATGAAGACTCTGGGGGTCAGGCTGGGGTGGGCTTAGAAGCAACCCCAAAGGCCACCACCACTGCAGGCTGTGCTCTTTGCAGGTTGTGGAGCTGGGGTCAGTCCTGGTAGATTGGCAAACCCCGGACAGACCTTGGCCACCCTACTATTCCTTCATCTTATATGTGCTCTGGGGGAGGCACATGCTTCACACCCAAACCCATCCTTACTGCTCATTTATATCCATTATATATACTGCTCATATATATTATGATATATATATATATCCAATATATTATGATATATTTATATATCATAAACATCAGGATGTTTGAGGTTCTTTTTCCCCCAATATTTGTCATTATTTTTGTTTGAAGAAGTAAAGCATCCCTCTCCTCCCATTGCCCCCTCCTTTCAGCCCAGCCCCAGGGTGGGCAGGGATGGGGTAGAGCGTGCGCTCCTCCAAATCCCTCCTCAACGTATAGAGGGGTCACAGGGAGAGAAAAAGCCCAGCAACCCAGGGACATAAATTGGACACAGAAGGGCAGATGCAGACTGAACAGGAAACGCTGGCCCGAGGCGAAATGAAACAGCTGTTGCCATTGTTCTGCCTTCGCAAGCCCCGCATGGCTGGGGCTGCGGGAGCAGATGTTAGCAATTACCGCACATGAAAAGAAGGGCACAGGATTAGGCAAGTGACGAAAAAGCAAGGGGACCGCTGGATTTATCACTGCTGGAGCGGGGCAGACTCTCTCCAGAGGGTGTCCACAGACAGCGCGGTCCCTGTGCCATTCCCAGTGCCATTCCCCGTCCCAGCCAGGGGCTGAGGCATTGGGACCTGCCAGCCGAAACCACCATCCCTCAGGAAGGATCAGGGCTGCCTGGGAATGCTTTTCCTAGGTGGTGTGTTGCGAAGGTGGCAGAGGAAAGCAGATCCCACTGCAGGGATCAGCTTGGGATCTTCCCTTCTTGGCAGTGGCAGTTTGGTCCCCTTCTGCTGGATCAGTCTCAGTGGGACAGCAGTAAGCCTATGGACGAATTTCACCTCTTCTCTTTGTATAAGCAGGGGAACGATAAAAACCCCAAGCAAACGAGACACAAGCTTTACATTCCTTGTGAAATTTCTCTGGCTCTTCCATATAATTGGAGTTGTAAAATTAAAAAGAAAATAAAACAGAAAAATCCCTCCCAGCTTTCTTTTTGCAAGGAATGATGAGTATTAGAAAGGTTTGTCAGAAGGTAAAGCATGTGTTTGCCATCTTAGCTCCTGATATGGAAACCATATGCTTAAATACCCCACCAAACGTACTCAATATAACACTCTTCTTTATTAAAGGTGGTTTTATAAAAGCTGTCCACCTTCCATCCACTGGTGACTCCCAAAGAGGTCACATATTCCTCATTGCAACTATCAATACATATTTGGCTAAATTAAACTCCAAATAGACTGTTTCTGATTATTATTGCAAAGGGAGCAAGAGGCCATCTTATTTTCCCTCACTGATAAATTAAAAGAACTGTAATGGGTGATTTCTGCAACCTGTAAAAGGGCAATACCATCTGTGACTCATTTAGTGTCGCTTTCAAGAAAATTTATTTGATTAATTTGGGCAGAGTATAGAAAGAGTATAGATTTATTTTTTTCTTTTAACTCTACTGCTAAAGAGAAAGAAGCCGCAGCAGAAGGAAACTCTGACCCAGAATAAACATTTTGGGAATGAAAAATGCCTAAAATGTCATTAAAAGTGCAGGGGTTGCTGCCTTGCTCTTGAGATAGCTGGTTTTTTGCCCTGCCAACTAGCAGACATGAGATGGCTCTAACAGGGCCCATGTCACAAAAGGTGGAATAGGCCAGAAGCAAAACATGCAAAAATGCAGAACTGAGATTTGTGCAACTCCATTGTTCCTCTCTTTTGGAGTCACAAGAAACCAACGGATCATCACACTGGAGTAACACTTGCAAATATGCACAGGAGTTTATTTCCTTCGGGTTGACAGCCAGGAACAGCACCCTTTTGCCAAACAGGCTGTTAGCTAATGCTAGTTAATCATGGCAGTGTTTCAGCACCTGAAAACACCAGTGAAGAAGAATAAGGAGAAAGAAGAGAAAGGATGGCAATTTCCCATCCTTCAAACCAGCGGTGATGATAGCAACCACAACATTACCACCTTTGTCCAGCCTGACAAGCAGGAAGTGGAGAAAAGATCAAAAGCAAATGGAAATCAAAAGGATTAAGATATTGAAATTCTTCTGTTTTGCCACAGGCTGTCACCCTAGCTCCACGTATCGCTCAGCCAGACAGGAATATTCTGTGCAGAGCAAAGAGAAATAGCTCTAAAAGTCCAGAAGTTTGCTCCTCCTGAGATTTAATTGGCCTGCAAGGTTACCCATAACCTCAACTCCCCTGCTTGCAATTTGGAGAATAATATTAAAAGTAAGGATAATAAATACTAATAAATTAATCTTTATAAGTGACGCCAAATTCTACGGGGCCTGGGTTTGGCACAAGTGGTCTGTCTCAGATGTGGGGTATCTAATGACATCTTTAATGTTGCAAGGTTTGCACATGGCAGACTGAGATGTCATTTGCACTTTGATGCAGGCTAACTTACTTACAACTGTTGATATACCCAGAGGCTCACTTTGGGCCAATCTTGAGGCCTGGCCAAATCTTGTTTAAATCAAAGTATGAATTTGTTTTAACATCTCTGCACTGCTGTTCACTCACCCTGGGAAGAGGCAGGAGGCAGGCAGCATTCCAGCCCACTCGGATGGCGAGTAAAGCACCAAGGGTGATCTACTGAGATCATGAAGGATCTTTTAATTGACCCCAGTCAGCTGTACAGCAGGACCTTGGCAAGCTTGGTGCTGTGCTTGGTTATTTGTAGTAGATGACCCCACACTATCTCTTGGTCCTCTCTTCTGGGCTATTCTAAAGTCTATTTTGTTTTATAGAGGTTGGAGTCTGAGATCTCTGCTCAGTTCCCAGATCCATAGAGAAAGGTGTGAAAGTGCCTAACCCTTCAGCTACCAATGTGCGTTATGTACCTGTACTGCTAGAAGGATCTGGGGCAAATAGAACTAAGTTCCTCTGAGGATCTGGATCTTCCTTACAAGCTGGGACTTATCCAATTGTATTTTTGTCACCGCTAACATCAACCTTGCGACAATCCCATGGGAAGTTCTCCATCACCCATATCTAGCATGCACCGCCTCTTCCTCCACTGAACTCCTCCTGAGTCAGTTGGACTACATCCCTGAAAACATTCACATGGCTTACTCTCCTCTGAACATTTTGGACAAAACCACCCTTTCCAGATGGAGACAGGACAAGAATAGTGCCAGTTTCCTCACTTGCTGTGGAAAACATAGACAGACATTCAGACTGTAAATGAGAAGAGAGGAAAACACGGGCATTTGGGAAACTAAAACATGATAATGCAATGTTTGCTCCTCAGAAACCTGAGGAATACTAATCGTTACTGCTTGTCAAATATGTTGGTTTTCCTGGTTAATATCAGCTTAATCTGTGCTTAGTTTACTAACTACAACCGCCCTAACTTACCCAAATATCCTCATTTGATTTAATGGTCAGATCTTCACAAATCTCTGTCTCTGCTGTAATTTATGCAAAGAAAGATTTGATGAGCCCGTCACAGCCTTCAGTTCCTTTCACCACAAAGGAACCCTAGCGTCAGGCCTGAAACTGTTCAAACCATTCAGCTATGGTCTTCATACACAGACTGTTTAGGTTTGGTTTGGTTTTCTGAGTGTCTCTTTACTGAGAACTGGATTGGTTTTGTCAAGTGGAAGTTGGGAAATTGAGAGAGGGAGCTGGGATTATTACTGGATGTGCTTCTATAAACCTAATATTAAAAAAGGGGGCCCACTGGTGCAGGAGAAAACAATACTTTTAATAGTGCTCAGCTAATTAAGCTTTTCCAAAGTAGCAAAAGGAATTAAATTTGACTTTATAGTAAATTACTTTCATTTGGGAACTGTGTATTGCTAACTGTGTACGTGGTGTGCACGCAGTTATCATACAGGCCCCTGTCCTGTGTATTTCTTCATGCTGTTGCATCACACCAGACACAGAGAAACCTCCTGTCTAATTTTTGCCCAGTGCAATTGCCTCTCCAGTGGAAGACTTTCAGTGTCTGAATTTGCAGGTGACACAGTGGCTTAAGGAATTAAGTCTTAGTTTTTCCTTCTTCCCTTCTCTCACCCTTGTTTGCTTCATTTGGTTTCCTGCGCTGTGAGCCTTTAGTCAAATATCCCACATACGCGCTCATCACTGGGACAGCTTTAAGCGCAATACATGGGCATGTCTGGGCACTGCGTTAATATATCTTGCTCTCTCTCTGTAGATTATCCTCTGTTACTGTAATTCATAACTCCAGCCCTTTGCGTACATGCTTCCAGTCTGAAAATGTAATATCACTGCTAATTAAACAGTGTTTTAAGTAGTCAGCTGATAGCTCCTCACAGCATCTAGGAATTAACCTCACCTGGGAGCAAGCTGCTGGTGGAGGCTCAAGTAAAGCTTAGATAAAGGCGGGGAAAGGAAAAGACATCAAAGAACCAGTCACCACCAAAACCTCATCCTCCACAAATTCTAGGTGTGGAAATGTTTTTCAGACACAGGGATCCTCCCTCCACTAGATTTCCAAATAACTATAATCATCAGAATTCCCTCTTTCACCTCCCGCTGGCCTGATTATCTCATCTTTCTCATTTGAACTTGCTTGTTATGAGCAATACATTCATGTCCTCGGTGCTGTATTACCTTGGTCCCAAAAAGGCTTAATTTGGTTCAGATAGTGCTAATTTAGCAATGCAGAGCTTAGGGACAGCATTAGCTTGGTGGTCTGTTTACCCCTGCGAGCAAGGTTTTGCTCCTGTTCTGAAAGGTCTCCTTGGGATCTGTTTCATGTGTCCTTTCCTGAAGCTCCCTCAGAAACCATGGGTCAATACTGGTGTATGGAGAGGACAGAGCTGTCTTGGCAGCTGACCAGTGCTTGAAATTCATGTCGGCTTTGGGAACCTCATGTTCAGCAGCCTCCAACTATTTTTTTTCCCCCACAGTTAAATACACTTCTTAGCATTTTAAATGAATAACAAGAAGAAGGCATGGAATAAACAAAGAAATCACAACCCAAATTAGAGTCACTCTGAGGAGTCTCATGTCAAAATGCAGATACCAAAAACTACGAATCATTCTGGCTTTAAGTTTTAGGATGTTGCCAAAGGATATATTCTGTTATACAGAGTACAGTACGGATATACAGCTGAGATAGGAGATGGTTTAATTCTGAAACAGACAATAAGAAGGGTGAACTTCAAGGGCTTCACAAGGAATTCATCCAGCTCTGAGGGTGGAACAATTTCACTCCTGAGTATTATTAATGCACCTCGAATCCTTGTTCTCTTTCCTTTTTTTTCTTTCTTTTTGTCCACAATTCCCAATAATGTTTGGAAACCTATTAAACTTACAAATCGAGCCATAGGGTTAAAGGCAGCCCTCTCTAACTATCCTATTATTTATAAAAAGATTATCATTAAACATCTTGCAGTGAAATGCTGAACCAGTGCAGAATCTGAGGAGGAAAAAAAAAAGTGCAGAAAAAATGGTTAATGTGTCTACTTTTTAATTAAATGTAAATATAATTTGCAAGGCTTATGGGTTTTAAACAGAGAAAATTTACTCTGCATAATTTCCTTTCTGGTAAACCTTATAGGCAGAAGTATAAGTAGGGTTATTCAGGAGAATTCTGTAGCTGTTAAGCCATTTGGAGCCTCCGGATCCATTGTAGCAGATGACTGACCCATCCAAGGTTTCACCTAAGGCTCCTAATTTACAATGATAACAGAGTGATTTTAGGCATGAAAACAAACTTTGTTAAACGACCTAGTTTACAGCTCATTTGGGATGTCAGCAGGTCTTTCATCTTTATTACTGCAGCCCCATAGCAAGGGTCTTATCCGTACATACTTCATCAGAATGGCTCAAACAGGCAAAAGTGAATTCTTGGTTATTTTAATGTGACAAGTAAATATAGACCAGTTACAAACACAAAGGCAGGATAAACATGCCTGACAATAACAGCAATGCCTAAATTACTGCCAGCTTAGTATTAAAAGTTCTGTCGTGGTTTCTGGTTCAAAGAGTCCCATAAAAATCAGAGTTAATTTAAAACTTAGGCATCCATGGGAATATTTCTCATTCACACAATGCAGGCTCTTTTGTACAGGTCTGTTTATATGTTTCAGCTATGGAGCAATTTTCGATTTCACTTCAAGAAAGCACCCACACTCAGTCCAGCAAAGCAATTAAGCACGTGCTTAGCCATGTGCTTTAGTCAGGCTTGTGCCCATAACTTGTCATCATTTCACCTGCTGCAGCAGTTTGAGCCCCAGTTACTTCTTTATTTGCTTGCCTTTTTCTCTTAAGGCAGTTAATTCCTAATGAGATTGTGGCACCAGGTTACAGTAGATCAAATGTTGTAAAGCACTACTGATTTTTCTACCAGATCGTGATCCAGGCAATACAAGGAGTCCACTAAGCATCACTGCCCAGAGAGACTTGAAAATCCTCACCCACCTATGGCACACCATGGAAATCTTTCCCTAATTTCATCAGGAAAGTAACCCACCGGTCCTTAACGGCAAGAGGAAGGAAGGAAGTTATGCTACCAGCAGGCTGATGGTCCCCAACCCTACAGAGGCACTGTAAGAGATCAATGTGAAGGATTACCAAGCTGATCTACATGTTTGCAGGCTGAATGTCCAGTGAGCATGGGCACCACCATCAACCCATGGACATCATCCTGCAGCATGGGCAGGTTTCTCTGAACATTGTGCAGTTCCAGTAATGAAAGAATTTTTTTCAATCAGCAATGTCAGAAAGGAAAGATGTTTTCAACGAATTGAGAGAACAAAATTGTTGTTCCAGTTACTGTCATATAATTACTGGGGACTTCTGGAGATTTCCAGTCCAAGTTCCTGCTCAAAGTAGGGTCAACATTGAGTTCAGACTGGGTTGCTCAAGGCTTTATTCATCTGAACCTAGAGAACATCCAAGGATGGGGATTTCACAACCTTTTCTAGGCCCTGCTCCACTGCCCACTTAATCCAGCACCTTTATGCCACCGTTCTTCTCTAAGACCTGCAAGACAGATCCTGGCCCAGCTTTCAGGCAATTTGGTTCCAGCTTTTGCTTGCCTGCTGTTCTACAGCTGCCTGCTATGGCCATCTACTTCCCCAGCTTTTCCCAAAACCCTGCTGCTTACACATAGCTCCTAGCTCACTCTCCAGAGCCCTGCAGAAGCCAAATAGTTCCTAAGTAGGAACTGCTGGCCCTTCCCTTTCCACACTAGAGACCTTTCCTGGCGCGCCGTCATACGGCTAACACATGCTGTGTCTACACTGCCAGGAAGCTGTGATCCAGAGTGCTGCTCCCAGCTTGATCCCAGTGGCAGGGAAGTGGCTGGAGTATGTCTCGGGTCTCCATAGCCCACCTGCCAGGTTTTCTTTCCACCCACAGTGGTTTGGGAAGGGGCAGAAAATGTAAGCTTGCGTCTCGCCCCAGCATAGAGCAGTGGGCAACTGAGGTGCATAGCCAGACCAAAGAGCAGGAAGGCTTCCCTACATTGCACATTTTTCTGTAGACTCTGTGCCCAGAAACAGGACAGGGCTGGCACCAGATTAGTCAGAGAGGAGGAAGGGAGGTCTGGCAGAAACGAATGCTTGTGGCTGCGTCTCTTCTCACCAAATACCTTCTGCTGGTCCTTCTCTTAACCCAATAACTTGGGGCTCCAGGCAATAGTTTTGGATGCTTTTCCCTGAAACCAGTGTCTTTCACAATGGGATGTTTCCTCCTCAGCCCGCACTCCAGGCTTGGTGCACCCTTGCCCAACTGGAGTTTAACCCATGGGGGAAAGCCAGGACTAGCCAACCTGGTTGAGCTCTCCAAGGGCTGTGCTCTAGCCCTCCCAATGGCAAGAGGCACTCCACACCGGATGCTTTTTCTCTGGACATCCTTCCACCAAGGGAAGAAAGGAAAACCTCTGACCCAGACTGCAGCAAAGTCTTGAAACATTCCTTTCCCATATCCTCATCTCTGAAGGAGACAAGCAGGGCCCCCCTGTGAGGAGTCACCAATAGCCTCTATCAGGCTCATGGAAGCTCTGCTGCAGAAGGAAACATCTCTTCCCTGCAAGGAGCAGAGAGCCAGGACACAGAAAGGCATGTTCCCAGCTGCTAGTCTGGAGAGACCAGCAGGGCTGTTAGGAGGAGGAGGAGGAGGAGGGTGTGGGAGAGGTGGAGGCTAGCCTGTGATCTGGGTGTGAAAGAATCCACGGTTGAACAGGATCAATAAAACAGTGCCGAGGCTTGCGACGAAGGGAGCAGAGAATAGGATGGTGGAGAGTAAAAGGGAAGGAGCCCCCCTACAACTGCTGAGAAGAGAGGGGTAGGTAAAAAGGGAGCTTCGATACCACCAGGCCCACAGGAGACTCAATGGGTTGTCTCATTATTATGGTGAACAGAGAGAGCTCATGAGCTGGGAAAGATAGGAAGCTTTTATTTATTTTTTTTTTCCCCTTAAAGAGCGCAGCCTCTAGGAGGGTTTTTGCAGCTCAAACGCTTTTATTTTGTGCCAATTACTTATACAGGGTCTGCATTATTCCGGTAATCAGTCTAAATGAAAGTCAAACATGAAAGATTCCTAACAATGAGCTAATTGGAATGCCATTACCATTTAGATTTAATAAGGTATTTGTAATAATAAACTTGCCTCGCTCTATAGAGTTGTCTTATTCCTGCTCGGATCTTGCAAGAGTGTAATAGTTGACATTTGTCATTCGTTCCGCAGGACATTGGATATAACCTTCAAAATGTTTTAGTCTTGCAGTGCTTAGTAATGCCAGGGACAGAAACAAAATCTATGGCCTGCTATTGTTCTGGCTGTGTCGAGCTCAGAGTTAACAGGAATTGTGTTAAAACTCAACAGCAGATTATATCCCACAAATCTTTCTTTATTTGCAGTCCAAACATCTTGTGGTTTAGAATGAGTCACTCAATGTCCTCTTATGTAGCTTCATTCATTATTTGCATTGAGGTCTTGCTGAGGAACTTCAGTCTGGTTCCAGCGCTGCTAGGTACTACACAAGCACGGAGGGTCTTTGCCTTGCATAGCTTAAGATCGAAGCAATTAAGTCAACGCAAGCTCTATCCTGAAGCCAAGATGTCCCATCTACAGATGTAAAAGCTAATTAGAGCTCCATGTGTAGTTACTTTTGAGAACAGTTCCCCAAAAAAAAGTGTTCTTGCTTTACCTTTATGGGCAAGCTGTTTTCACATAAAGCACATGTGAGCTCAAAGACCTGGTCTCACCGTGCAGCCAGGGATGTTTTATTCAACTGTAATTCATACAACAAAAGCAATGCATAATCTTGGTAGGTATTTCTTCTATTATGAAGGAAAAGAGATTGGCATAAGCACTTTGTGCAGTCTGAGGGAATTCCCCTAGGAATAGACTGAAAAGGCAGAGATCAAGCAGGTGTGTGTAAGTGTAGGAAGCAAAAATATAAAGCTATATCAGCCAAAAAGCCAACAATGACTCAAGGCAGAACTGATGATACAGAAAACAGCGTGCTAGGAGCATTCTATAAAATCAATACATTGCTTCTCAGTCCTTTTTCTCACTCCAGAAAAATGCTACAGAAATTCCTCTTCCAAAAGAGACACAACAATCAAAGGAGCAATGGAATGCTTAAGTCCTATTGTAACAGGAAAAAACCCACCCAATTTCCTAGTGGCATAGCTCGGCATGAAGAAGCGCTACCTATCTGATGAACTGTGCTGCCATTAGCCGCGGATGAATTATGTTCTGCTGACACTCTGTGGTCCCAGCAGCTAGTCCTGAATGATCTGACTCAACAGAAAACTTTGCACAATAGCTCAAATAAACGTCAAATCATTGGAAACTGGCAAAGACCATGGAAATTTGGAATGTTCCTTTTTGAGGACAGTCTCTTAATGCAATCTGACACTGGGGATTCAGCTGAACGTTCATAACGTCCAGGAAATTCTAGGCACAGTTGGTAAAATGACCAATACTCCTTATAAACGTACTTTTTTTGCTCAAAACTCTATGTACTTCATGCCAAAAGATTTTTCAGAAACGCAGGCCAACAATCAATGGCCGTAAGTTAACCATATGCCTGAGCGCTGTGCTGGATTGTTGGAGAAGGGCAAGGAAGCACGAAAATCAATAGCTTCTCTGGATGTTTTCATAGAAGACAGTTGGTCTAAGAGTTAAAATGTGAGCCTAACATTCAGACATTCTTCCTTTTGATGGTCTGGTTAAATTACCTGATTCACTTTGCACATTAGGAAAAAAACGATTGTTTGTTAGATCACAGCAAATTTGGGAAGCTTAATTTTCTGAGAGGTGTTTGGGGATCCTTGTATGAAAAGTGCTATAAATATATACGTTCTTAGTAGTATTTAATTTACTTCCTTTACAATTCCTTTGAGCCAACACATGTTGCCAAAAATGCAATATTCTCCAAGATGTCTTTTATTCTTATATCTGTCTGGAGTCCAGGACATACCCCAGCCTTATAAAGCGTCCGATATTGATGTATCCGCAAGCAGTGTGTATATATATAGCTAATACAATCAGACTTCTCTCCCCCCGCAGGAACCCAGGCTTGCTCCGTGTACAAGATGGACGTGCTTAGCAAATGAGGCAGCTGTTCAGTTTTTATTTTTATGCTCATTGTTTGCCGTGCAGCCACATGTCTCATAGAGTGCATACCATCCAACCTTTGTAGTGAATCAGACAAGGCTCCACCATAACTCACTCACTTGGAGTATCCAACTCCGCCTCACTCCCTATTCGACATACATATGTGGTCGCGTAATCAGGGACTGGATCATAAGAAAGCTTTAACTTTGTCATTTCCAAACTTTGTTTTCCAACTTTGTATTTTGCTTTCCATGGAAGTTTTCACTGAGATACCTAGGGATGTAAGGCTTTTTAACAGGAAAAAAATCCCCTGAAGAGTCACATCACATCCTGCAATTAAGCAGCACCACTGTCTTGCAGAAGCAAGGACATCTGTACATGAGCATCAGCTAGTCCCTTTTCTTGCATTACTGAGAAAACCAACACATGTCCAGGGTTGCTTCTTCTGCATCGTGTCGTGGAGCACATGCCCAATAAACTTTCATTAAGGTTCCTAATGAAGTTTGTAGCAGATCTGCCTATGCAATAAAAGATCAACTTTTCAGTGTTTGGTAGCAACAAGATTATCACTTTTTATCACCTGTGCTTTCCCCTGTTTGGGGGACTTGGGGGGAATATGTATAAAGCACCACTTCTTTTTATATTCAGCTGTTTCTGCAGTAATGTTCATCCATTTTACAAAAGGACTTTGTTCCTAGTTTCTATCACTGGACCTAGTACAGGCACCTTTAAAGTTCAGTAAGTTAGACCAACCACAACTCAGTAGTTGAATCTGTCCTGTGGTTTCTAGATAGAATAATCCTGATAGCTTTTACTGGTTATCCAAGCAACCTGGGACTAGACTAGAAAAACAGAGAAATTTGAGTTTAGGAACCCATAGGAGAAGAACAGAGAAATCACAGCACTGGATGCCGAGCTCCCTATCTTTTGCATCTTTCAAGCCAAACACATACAAGGAGATGGCAAGAAACCAGCAGCTTGTGTAGGGGAAGAATAAAAGGCCAAGGGCTTTGTTTTGCAAAGGTTTACACACACTTATCTTTACACTTACAGTTAGGCCCAGTAATTTTGGTAGTACTTTAGTTTCAGGAGGCTTTTGAGCATGCAATGTTACGCTGTTGCACTAGCATGCACTGTGTTAAACTGCTGCAGAGAGCAAACTCCAGGAGGGAACAAAGTGTGCTGAGGAGGGTCATGAGCTCAGCTATTGCTGCAGACAGTGCTATGCAGACGACATAGACTGTTGTCTCCTGTTTATTAGAAGCTATCGTATAATATGGTATAATGAATGTTTCCATAAGCATGGGTGGTTTTTTTACATCCCAGAGTCCCAAGATTGAATCATGTAGATGCTGGAGAAGAGAGAGAAGAAGGGGGTAAATCCCTCACAAGTCAGGTCAGGAAGATACCTAGAGAAGTACATCTACATGGTCTGACTTGGGCAAAAATAGCCTGATGAGTTGGAAACCGCTGGAGTTAGGCAGTGCTTGTCACAGCACCCCATCTTATCCGAGCGCAGGACTGTCACAAAGTGGAGCACCAGGAGATGCTTAGAAGCACACAGTATTTGCCAGCATTGCAGTTTCAGGTCCCTTCTTTAAGCTGTAACTGTCACTTTGCATTTCTCCCGTCATTGACCTGTAGCCATTCCCAGAGGTATTGTCTGCCTCTGACACCCCATTCCGGAGAGGACTGCACATCTCCATCTACCACATTCTGCTTATTGCATTAAGCAAAGACAGTGCTCAGATCTGGAGGATCTGGGTCCTTGACCACAGTGCCCATGTCATTAGGGTGCCTCTAATTATCTGTCCTTACCATATGAAGCACAATAGGGCCCACTATTCTGACTGAGGCCTTTAGGATCTCTTCTAATATAAATAGTAATGACTATAATTATTAATCATTACTGTGATTATATGATTATAATTAATAATCATAATAATGAATCATTATAATTGCTCTATTAAATGACAAGCCCTGCTTCCTCCAGCGAACTTCAGAAGCACAAAGAACGAGCTGTTGTGTATATTTAGTGAATCTCAAACACTTCTCTACTTACAAGTCCAAGTGTCTTTTGTTTGTTTTAAGGACTTCCACATTGTCTTTCATTTAGAAACCTGCAGCTGCCTTGAACTGTGACCAGTGGAGTGCTGCTACCATATGCAAAGTCCTTTGCTTAAAATCCAATCGAATCCTGAGCAAACAGAGATTGGCAAGGGGAAGGAATGTGCATATGGATACTACTTGAAGGGTGGAGAGCCGGATATGCCTAATATTGCATTTTTCCATCTCAGATTTACAACTGAAAGTCATTCACTTCATTGAAGAGCATTTTCAGAAAGCCCAAATGAAACAGCAAATGTAGAGGCTGCAGACTCTTGAAAGAGAGATGGTTCATCATGCCCCACCACTTGGCTCTTGAAGTCCTTGGGCACTACTACTTTGCTGCTATTTGCTCAGGGCAAGGGAGGGGAATGTATAAAGAGCATTAATGGATTTTTTAAGGTGCAGGGATTTTCTCCCTCGATGATGTGTGTGCCCCAAGCCCAGGTGGCTGAGACATGTGAGCTGTGAGGCTCAGTATTTCTGATGAAGCATCCAAAATCTGGTCAGCAGGACATGGCTGCTTCGTGACTTGTGGCAGAGGGTGTGGAGCAAGTGCCCTTTGGGAGCCTGCCGGAGTCACTGGATGTATTGCGTAGTTACTTTCGGTTACTGGGCTCCTGTGAGTCACCAAACTCCTTCCCAAGCATAAAGAAACTGATCTCGCAGAATGTAAAATCCACCCAGGAGATGTCATTGTTTAGGATTAGCATTTCATTCTGGCATGCTGGGAAGGGGGACCACACAGGCATAAGGACAAAGCAGAGGAATCCTGTCAGGGTTTTGAGACAAAATGTTTGCTAAGGGTTAGTTGATATGATTAGATTCAGTGCCGGTGACTTTAAAATCTTATTATCTATTAGCATAGCCAGATGCATGCATTTGAGATGGTGTATTTCTGACTTACTGTAGCAATTGCTGTAATAAGAAGGGTGCAGTTAGCAAAAGAGCTGCTGTTGCCATTTCCACGTTACTAAATACAATGATAATATAGGAAAACTTCTGCATTGCCTTCTGATTTCGTGGCATTTCATATTTTTCACATACTTTGGAAGGAAAGGAGTAGGAAAAAGGCCTATCTCTGTTTCTATACCAGGAACAAGCCTTCACACAGCTCTCCAAATTTAGGTACACTAACAGAAAGTGAGAACATCCGTGCAGCAGCTCCTTTGTAAGCAAAGTAAAGAAAGAAAATGATGCTGATGGTTAAGAACATTGTAGAGTGATCGCTAGGGCCACCCATAATCAATGAAGTCTGCTTTAGGTTTGCACTGTTTTAAGATTAACATGTGGGTCTAGAATTAGGTCAACAGAAAGGTAAAGACCACTTTTATTTATAATGTCTTTGCTATGTAAATACTGAGAAGTTAGGCTTTCCAGAGAGTGCATGTGCAGGATGTCCCTGTGATCCTGAGCAGCCTGATGCTGACTGTAATCTCATGCCAGTGATAACATATCCAGTGGCAGGGGGACGCTCAAGGGGCAGGTCTGAACCTGGAGCAGAATTTAGCCATTACTTGCTATATTCCTATTTGCAATGATTGGTAGGCACTATATATTGTATGTGAGGAATAAAAATACGGAGGCATAAATCCTGAGCTTTTTAGTGTCTAATTCCATCAACTGCTGGCTAGAGCCATGCAAAAAAATAACTCCTTGGGTCTGGACTTGGGATTCTCTTTTGAGAAAGCAATGTTCCTGCAGGAAAGGTCCTGATAAATCCCTAAAGAACAGCCCATGGTGGGACAATGTTTTTAGGCAGGATGTTTTCTTTATACCGCATGCTCTGGGGTGGTGGGAGCACAGAGGAGGTGGGGCCTAGGGCAGTCAAAGCTTCTTCTCCCAAATATGTAGATGCATAGACAATTTAATTACCAGGCTGTTTAGGAGGATTTCTAATCTCTCTTCAACCACTCATACTGACATCTCTGATGTGTGATACCATTTAGACTGAGGAGAGAATCCATTTAAAGCCTAAATACTCCAATTACTTTTTTTAGATGCCTGGGAGCAGCTCAGCATTCAAGCACATGATGCTCTTAAAACCCTACCAAATTAGAGGCCATGGGGCGGGGGGGGGGGGGGGGGAGAAAGAATGTTAAAGTACATTGTGTTTTGAAGGATGTGGTTTTCAAACTGACAGGAATGACTTTTAACTAGAAGTGTAACCTAATATCGGTCAAGGTTTCCAGACGGAGGTGTGTATCGTGCCAGATACATGCAAGCAAAATATAAAGCTGGGGCAGTTCAGCTCCTCTCCTGACTGTGTGACAACCTCCTGTGAACATCTGGCAGTTCCTTGCAGGAACCAGGAGCTCCCAAACACTGCTCCCAGCCTCCCTCCAAAAAGGCAGGCTTGCTGAGCGCTATACAGGCTGCTAATCAGCACAGTGACTTCGGCTGAGATTGCAGCTTGAATAGACTGGGGAGGGAGAGGGGGGAAGACTCTCAAACTGCTTCTTCCAAATCACTCGAGGCTGCCAGTTAGGTTCTGTGATTCACAAGTTTACTCTCTTGTTATAAATAAACATTTTCATGATAGTGTCACAGAGACTGGGCTTGAGAGCCTTGCTAATGTGTTTTTTTCTCTATTCTTGGCATATCAGTTCAGTTGAAAGACACACACTCTTGCCTCCTTAGACTTTTTGCCAAGCCACAACCACAAACCATCCTTACAACCCCAAAGCACTTTTGGCAGTTGTGACACAGAACGTATGGCTCATGTGGTAAAATGTGCTGGCACATTCCCCATAGGCCCCATGCAGCCATCTCTTATGTGAAGAATTTGATGCCAGACAGCAGCTGTTGTGCTGAGACTGCCCAGTATCACCCTAACCAGTCCTGTCTCATCCTTTCTTCTCCATTCCCTGTCTCCACCTGCTGTTTTCTTTTCCTATTAATGTTTTTTCCTTCGCTTTTTTACATCTTAGATGTAAACGAAAGCTTAGACTGGAAGTGCTCTGGGGCAGGGACCATCCTTTTGTTCTGGGTTGCTGTCTCTTGCCGCAGAGGCTGCTTGCCTGGCACAACAGTAATGCAAAGAGTTATGCCAAATAATACAGCTGGCGCCCAATGGTCTCTGGCAAGATGTGTGGTGAGTGACCTGAAAGCTGACTGCTGTGGGTAAAAAACACAGCTCCAGGGATCCTTTAAATGAACTTTTTGAAGGTAATGTATCTTTGCTTTACCTAGCTGAAAAGTATTTGCATAGGAGAGGCCTGACGGGTTATTTTATTCTATTTTGGCTGCCTGCGTGCTGTTTGGTAGTTGCTAATGTTTCTGATCTCAATCGCAGAACATGTTTATGGCTCAGGAAAGTCGCCTGACAGACAGCCTTAAGGGAATAGTTTGCTCAGAAACAATGACAGTCTGCATCTACTCCAGAACATGTCTGACAGCAAGAAACGTGCTTGGAGCCGAAGGTGATGAAGCAGTCTCCAGTCTGATGTGGTTGAAGTCCCAGCTTTTTTCCTTCCTTTTCACCGCAGACACGGGTTATATAGTGTCATTGTCAGAAAGGGAATTTGGTAGTAAGCTCCCTCCTCCTAGCTCACATGGCTATTTTTTGATGACTTGCTAACTGTTTAATTGTTCTAAGCATGAAAGGAGGTTTTCTATGGGAAGCACAAATGAAGCATTGTATATAATGATGCAGGAGCTCAGAGAGAAAGTGTTGCAATGTAATTCCTAAATTGTGTACGCTGGACACCTTCACTGTGACCGCATATCCTGCTCCTATGGCTTGTCCCATGATTTGCTCTTTGGCATTCTTGAGGTTTCTGTCTCCATATAAGTAATGTATAGCATCACGTGATGATGCATTTGTTTAAGACTAGAAAAAAATGAGAAATACTGTTTTAGAGCTAAAAGCAATCACCTACCTGAAGGATACCTGAAAGAGGGTAGATTTACATTAGATAATAGGAAGAAGTTCTTCCCTGTGAGGGTGCTGAGGCACTGGCACAGGGTGCCCAGAGAAGCTGTGGCTGCCCCATCCCTGGCAATATTCAAGGCCAGGTTGGACAGGGCTTGGAGCAACCTGCTCTAGTGGAAGGTTGGCATGGGGTAGGAACTGGATGAGCTTTAAGGTCCCTTCAATCCAAACCATTCTAGGATTAAATCTCATACAATAAGATTCAATCTTTCACTCTGAGTATCAAGAAACTTTTTATCACAGACTTTAGCCAGAGCAGAAAACAGTTCATGGTCAGTACATTGGAGTTAAGAGTGTCCTTTTGCCCTCAGCTTCACTATTTCTCACCTTATTGCTTACTGTAAATTTGACACATTCTCTTCTTGCTTTGTTCAAGACACAGACATTTACTTTGCTGTGTTACTTCAACCCCTGTGCCAGGGATTGTCATCTGTGCACTGAAGAGGAGCCTGGCATAATTGAGCCCTAATCCTTGAGAGGGTCCACTACATGTTGTTGCAAGGCAGATGAATAATCCATAACCAGATGCCCCTCTGGGAAGGAAGCCTTTTATATGCCAGAGTATCAGAGTTCCATCAAACTGTACATTACTCCAGTGAATAGTGCAATGATTCGATTCGTTGCTGGGGTTCCTCCAAGGTCCTGGCAGTTCACATGCAGCATAAGGCAGAGTGGATATACAGGTGCCTGTAATTCCCTTCTTCCTCCCTCGCTGTCCATTTTGGGGTGCCCAAAGCAACCAAGAATCATCTCTGAACAAGTCAAGCACGATATTTTCCAAAAGCCTTCTGGTTGCCCCCCCTTGCAGGGACTTTTTGCATCTTCTGCTTCAAACAAGGTCAGCCACAAGTGGGCACTGTCCCACTGCGGCATCCCCGCAGACCTCGGGTAAGCACAGGCAGGAGCAGGCCGGGGCTCTCAGGGCTGTGGAGTTTGCTCCCAGCCTCAGGAGCAGAGCGCTCAACAAGAAGTAAACCACAAGGAGTAAGGGTGATTCGAGGATGTCCAGCTCCACTCAGGCTTTCCGAAGCTTACTTTTATATGCAGTGTTCCGCCCATGGTAACGAGGACAATGAGAAGGTATTTAAACATAAATGATGCTCATTTCTTCATCAGAATCAATTTGAAAAGCAGTTATTTCTGGATGTTATTCTCTCAAGCACACACCCTGTGCACTATGCTGGACTCCTCTTCTTTTATCCTGACTTCCTTCCAAGCTCTCATTCCTCAGCACTTCCAAGTGTGCCACTCCACTTGATGCTAATGCTTCTCTTGGTTTCTGTCCATATAGGCTATACCATTTACCATTCGTGGGAAGCCTCCCAGTTACTAAGGTTGTAATATTTTAGCCATTACTAACATTTGTCACAATTAAAGCTGCCACATAGTTTAGTCAAAGACATGATTGTGCTGTTTGCTGCTGTCTCCCATTAGGAATGTAGTTGCCTAAAACTTTCCGTGCTGTCCAGCAGAGCAGAATGGGCTGTTGACGGCTATGTGCTATTTTTTCAACTGCACTGGGATAGAAATGGGTTTGGTAAAATATTTTCACACTGAATTGCAAATGATCCCATGCAGCTATTCTTTTCTTCTCGGCAAATAGTTTCCATCTCTGGTCTCCAAACAGTTAAAGGAAAGGCAGCCAGTAAAATGGAGATCTCTTTAATCCTGGGATAGGCGATTGCAAACAGAATAGAGGACACCAACCTCTTTTTATTTCTGATTTAGGACCTGGAGGTGAAAAGCCAATATTCCTCTGCGAGATGCATCTAGCTAAACAGATGCTGAACGGCATGTGCTCATTTTAGTCCACTTTGCCAGTTTATGGAGAGCAGAAATATTTACACACCAAAATAAGCCTCTCGTCCCCTTCAAACTTTACTTCCAAACCGGGCGGCTCCAGTGCAAAGTGCCTGTATAACTGGGTTTAAAGCGTGTTTACTTGTCCAGCCAGAGGTCCCTGTATCTGTCAGTAAAGCAAATTGTGACCCCACCAATGCAAGGGACCCCGGCCATCTCCGTCGCTTCAGGGGGCTGCTTGGGGGAGCCCCGAGGGGGTGCTGAGGCCGGAAGGGTGCAGACCGCGCTCTTGGGGTGCGGGAGAGGCAGCAGGGAGTTCTGGGGGCTGGGGGGCAATGGCCGTTGCAAAATGACCTCCTTGAATAGGGGGAGATTGTTGAGGGGTGCAAAGCCTCCGCTTGAAGGTATTTACAAACCGAGTTGACACGAAAGGAAAGCGGCGGCCTCGTTTCTATATAAGGAGAGAGCTGAGGGTGCGGGGTGGGGGGGCAGGATGGAGCCGGGCCCCCCTCTGCATGTGCAGTAAATCAGGGCTGCGGCCCGCATCCCCAGCCCCGCAGCCAAACTAAGCCCTGAGCCTGTATCCCGCGAAGCTCCGCAGGGGCTGGAGGACCTGCAGCACCGGGTCTCACCGCGAGTTGCCTCGGGTGGGCGAGTGGGACACCTCGGGACCTCGAAACCCCGGTGGGGTTCGAAATACGTGTAGTACGGAAGGGTTTATTCGTTACTCCTAACTCTTGTTCATCAGTTTCTTCCGTCTGTGGCTTTACTCAACCCGCTGCCCGGCGGCCTCGCTGAAGGGCACGGGAAAAGACGGCGAACGCTTCAAGCGCCTTCTGCTAAAGAAACATAACCGGGCGCTTGTACAATAGGCTATTTTCTATCGGTCGTGTAAAGAAGGGTTAGCTGATGGCTTGAAAATTCGATCGAATACCTGCACGGACCTAAGTATAAATATTATTTTTCAAAAGAACAATACGTAATTAAAAACTAATATTTAACAAGTTAAACGCCTATCCTCTAGGAAATAACAGCCTTTCTTCGCAAAACCTCCGAGATTGAGTTAGCTTCCTCCTATAAAATGAGGCCAGATTGAATTCTCTTAAGATCAGTGAGATCAAGTATTTCAGCGCTCAATTTACAGCTCCGGGGTATGTGGGACCCTTTCCCAGCTATCTGGGTAGGCTAGGAAATCACTCCGGGAAGAAGGAGGGGGGAGAATGAAGGAGAATTCATTCCCAAACACCGCAGGAGCACCTGTAGTATTTCCTTAACTCGCTGCGGCGATCGCCGGGAGCGGGTTTCTCTGCAGCAGCGCGCAGTTAAACTGCAAGCGGGGAAACGGCACAACTCTTACGAGCAAACAGATAAACCAACAGATCAACACATCAGATTCGCTCGTTTGTAGGAACAGCCCTAATTTCGGAAGGTCGCTTCGTGAGGCGGTTCGGTGCGGTCTCGACACAAGAGGAGGGACGAGGCGAGGTGCCATCTCCGTACACATCCTCGCCTGTTGCTGAGTGGATTTGTTCGCCGGGCTGGAAGGAGCGAACTACAAATAAATCTGTTAGTTTCACTGCTTAACATTACAAGTAAAATTACATTATATCTCCTGATAGAGTCCTGCTACTCGGGCAGTCTCTCCCCGCTCCGCTGCCTGCGCAACCACTCCAGCTCCCCTCCGCATGTCACACCTTCCCCAACCCCTTCGCGAGCTTTTCCTCTTCCTTCCCGTCTCCCTTCTCCCGAAATAACAGCGAAAAGGGAGACAAGCCCTCCCGCGCTGACCTCCCACAAGCGGAGACGGGGCAGCCCTGCTCCCCATCACTTCCTCTCCCTGCCTGCAGCCGGGCCCCCCTGCCCGCTCCTTGCGCTGCCCATGCCGTTTGCTGCGGGCAGCGCTGCCCGGGGCTTGGCTGCGCTGCGCTGGGGCTCGGGGAAGCTGCAGAGCAGATTTTCAGCGGCGAGGCTGTGCCTCGGCACTGCGTGCGGAGCAGACCCCTCGCAGCCTCACGCACGCCTTCCTCCAAGGAGGTCCAGGCTCCTGCTCTGTCTCCACCATCCCTTTGCTTTCGGCTGTGGGGAGCTTTCCCCTCGCCCAGATCCCGGAGCTCCGCTGCCTCATCCGACCTGCGATCAAGAAACCCACTTTCTTTACCATATCACATTTGTTTATTTACTTCAATTCGCCCTGTAACTATCCGTGGGAAGTAAAAAACAATCGGAGGTAGGCGATTTCTGGAGAGAACCGCCGTGTGCGCGCTCGCTTGCCCATATGGAGAAAATTATCCCTACGGTTCAGATTTTCGTTGGATTGCAGCATCAAACAGCCCAGACCTAGCAGGAGCCGGGAGAAGGGGTCACTTTCGATGTCCGGCTGCTACTCCTGAACGGGGAGCAGAAAGATGGCTCCGGGGCCGCCCTGCCTGCTGTCGGCAGCCCCGGGCCGTGCCTGCTGAGTGCACCGGCCCTAGGGCAAAGCCCAGCCGCTGCCCTGGTCCCTGGCAGCGGCAGCTCCAGCACGGCCCTGACACTGAGTCAGTGTGTCTGGGTGCTGACAGAGCAGTCTGGCTCTGTGTTCCCTTTCAGCCCTGTGCGCGTCCGCGGAGCAGGATGCGCGGAAGCGGGCGCCGCGCTTCTGCGGTAGGTCCCCGCAGCTGCCTGACCTTGCATGCGACGGGAAGAGCCAAGTATCCCCCGGTTTATAGGCTGCACTGGCGAAAAGTTTTCTAAAACTCCGAAACAAGATTTTTCCTTATTTCTTTTTCCCTTCCGGGAAATAAAGCAAAATAACAACAACTATAATAATAGTAATAATAGTCATAGAAATTTAGACAATAAAAGCGCCTTTAGTTCGGAACTACTCCAGGGAGCATCCAACACAACCTAACGGAGAGGTAGCCCGTGGACTCACGCACACACAGTTGAAGGAAATGCCCCCACGTATATGTTTTACATATATTATGCATGTAGAAAAAGCCACCCCGGGCCTCGGGAGCCTGAAACATTCACGGAAACCGCTGATTTTGCTTTAGGAGCTCTGTTTTATAACACTCTGTATGACTTCCCCAGCGCGGACATCCCTGCGAGCTTGAATATTTGGGAACACACATCAGCAAGGGAAGGAATTCAGCGAGGTTATGCGTGTCAGAGCGGGATGCTTATGTTCCCATTCCAAGATGCCACTGCAAGCAATTATATACTTCAAGTCCTCGGGAAAAAAAAAAAAAAGGCATGATTTAAAATTAAATACGTATTAATTAGTATCCTAAATGACACTTTAATGTGCTAATATTGAATCGTTAGAAGCTTGGAGATTTGAGAGTTGTTCCTTCTCTCTTACTACAAACTCCTTCTGCATCATGCGGGTCATTGCGAGACTGAAGTCTCGGGTGGCTGGAGGGGCTTGGGGAGGGGGCGTTGCACAGTGAACCCACCCCAAAAAGAAAACCTTCTGCTCCTTGCAAGCTCGAATTTCCCCAAACGATGCGAGACACTGAACGCCAAAAAAGAGCCCTCCAAAACGACCCGAACACTGAGCAGGGGTACCCAGAGCAGAGGTAACTTTTCTCTTCAACCCTAGACCCAAGCGGCTGGGTCTGCAGCTGCCTTATGACTAGTCACCGGCCCCGTTCCCGAGGTCCGGGCAGGGTCTTCCCGTTGAGGGAGACCAGAAAGAGAGCTGAGCTCAGGGCACCGGCTGCTGCATAAAAACTCCTCCATCCTACAGAAAACAGCGACGACCCTCCCTGTTGCCCAGCAGAAAGCTTCGTGAAATGGAAAGCGAACGTGCTTTGGCGGAATTGCAGGATCGGGCGCTCCAGGATCACTTTAAAAAGGAATAGTTATCAAAACTGAATGTCGGAACGAGAAACTAAAAGTACTCCGGTAGTAACAAAAAGTGCCGAACGGAACTAGGGGTAAATAATAGTGCAATTTTCTAGTTTTCCTTAGAAACAAAGCGTTTGAAGAAATGTTTTAGTTTGCCTTTTCCCTTCCCGGTACCGACAACGCTGCGCTCAGTCCTGGCCAAAGTTTAGGGAAGTTTGTAACTACAGCCCCTTCCACGGGCGTGAGCCTTCCCTTTGCCACGTCGGGCTGGGGGCTCCGGTTGGACCAGCGGGGAGCCGGTGGGACCTGCGGGGGCTCCACTGCGGGACCCTCCGAGGGCACAGCGGCAGCTCCGCGCCTTCTTGCCGTCTGCAGAAGAAGAGCCCGGCTGCGCTGCTCAGGAGCGGCGCCGATGAGGAACAATAACTGGGGGTCGCTGGGGAGACCAGAGCCCATGAGATAAGGCTGCTCCACACCGCGCAGGGCGGCGGAAGCTGCGCACCCCCGAGGTCCATCCCCGCCCTACTCGGGGCAGTTACCGTCCCGCCCAGGTGGAAAACGGGGGTTTACGCAGAGGACGGTGAGATTCTGTTTTGGGATGCATTGTATTCCACCAAGAAAAATCCAGCTTCCCCCGTGCTTTTCCCACGCAAACGTAACCTCGGCCCCAATCCATGGAGCCTCTGACACCATTTCGCTCCCATACGAGACGATGGGAGGAATCCCGTGGGATGCCCAGAGTGCGGCCACCTGCAGTCCCTGCCCGGCCTGCAGCCCTCCTCTGCTTTAGTTTGTTTTTTATAGAGCCTGGCGAGTTTTCACCCAGGCAGAGCCCCCGAGGCATACCCGGGTTTTAACAGAGGAGATACGGTCAGGAACCCGTGGTCCAGCGCTCCTGGGGTATCAAAGTGCCAGGCAAAGCGCCTTAATCTGCGAGGTTACCGTCCGGCCGCTAGAAACGGGCAGCAGCTCCTGGCGTGCGGTACCGGGGACACCCCGAGCACTTCCGAGGCAGAGGGAGCCCCCCATGGGCCGGTTCCTGTCGGGATGGAGCCGTCAGGTCAACCCGCTGGCCGGGCGGGGGTAGCAGGCTCGAACCCGCCTCTCGTCCCTACGAAAGACGGTGATAAGTCGCGATACGTAGCGTGTAGCACGCCGCGATTTTGAAAGAGGGGTGAAAACGAACGCAGGGGCCGGGCCGAGCTCCCCGCGGTGACAGATTTTAGCGGGTCAGGCGGTCTGTTGGGGAGGGGGGCATTCAAAACGCTGGGCTTACAATAAGCGCTGTGACAACGGGCTCCGCAGTGGGGAGAGTTTAAAATGCCTGTGCGTGGACGTGTATGCGCGCACACCCTGCGCCCTTCCAAACCCCCCCACCCCCCCAAAGCCCCAATGTGTTAAATCTATCTAAGGATATATCTATATGAAGGGGTCTTAGGCCTCCTTTGCGTCTTCCTCCGGGGTGGGTCAGCCCAGTTCTCAGCCTGCGCACCTCGGGGCTGCAGCCGGGCCCTGCCCGAAGCCACGGCCGACGGCAGGGCCGCGGGCCGGGCGGGGGTTCCCCGGTGGCCAGCAGGGGGCGCTGCCGCCCCGCGGATGCGCTCCGAGACCCGCGCCCGCGGCTGCCGCCACCGCGCCCCGCGCAGCGGGAGGGGAACGGGACGGGAAGGGGCAAGTGACGGGCAGGGGATGCTCGTCGGGGCCGCAGCGCAGCTCCGGTGTTTTGTCCAGCTTCCTCCGCACATGCTGACATCCAAAGTGAGCCGGAGTCTGTCACGGATGGGTGCGGATTACGGCTTCGTGTGTAAACCCAGGGATTTGCTCTTTTCCCCCCCACGTCCCGCGTTAGTAACGTCATTTCGGAACCGCAAATCAAACCTTGCATAAGTGAAAATAGATGCGCAAAACAAAGCCGGGGGTGCCTGCGGTTCCTGAGCGACAGGCCGGTTTTATGCAGCGCCGAGCGCAGGGAACCGGCCGCGGGTGCGCGGCCAGGTGGGAGGGAGGGGGGGTCGGAAGGGACAACGGCGCTCTGAATTAGCATCGAAAAGATAAAACCAAAGCGACGGTCCCGGGTTGCTCCTGTGGCCGGCGGGAGGAAACCCGGGCAGCGGGCCCGTTTCCGGCGGCCACCGCAGCCCCGGCCCGCCGGTGATATGGGCCCTCGATGGCAGCGTCAGCGCTGGCCCAGCTTAGGGACGAAATAGGGGGAGTGAGGATTTCAGGGCTGCACCCCTTGTATGCGTCCTGTTCGTGAGCCCTGGCTGCGTGAAGAGCGAAGCCCTATACACGGGGTTCCTCATGCTAAGGGAGCCAGGGCCGGCACCGACAATCCCTTGGATGAAATCCACTTGCGGCGGAGGCCCCGAGGTGCCCGACGGGGCAGGATCGCGGGCTCTCTCGGATGCCTGCAGCCCGGCCTGGCTCTGGAGCGCCTGGCTCGGTTCGTCTCAGCTCCTCTCTTCGCGGCCCGGGCTCCTGTCCCTCCCGCCAAGCATTGCGCTGTTGTGAAGGGCTCGCAGCACGCCTAGACATACAGACTGGGATTTAGGGCGTCTAGAAAGGAATGAAATTAGGGATTTAACTCTCTCCTCTAATTCACGCAGTCCCCCTCCAGACACGAGCTGCCTGGGCCACCTCTCCTCCCCTTTATGGGCACGGATCCCTAGGGCTGGAAAGAGAAGGGGGAGACGGATCTCGCCTGGAAAAGAAAGTTAAGGGGAGGCTGAAACTTCCCTCACCGCTATCCCCCCTCCCGTGAAAGTTCATCCTGGATCAGCCCGTAAATCACCGTCTTACCCCGAGGTCTCCCGCATCTGAGACCTTCCTCGCATTTTCTTCTTGGCTCGGCTTTTAAAAGATGAGTATTAGTTTGGAAATCCGGAGCTAGTGCCTTTGAGGCCAGCCATGTAATTTGACTGCGAATGTAGCGCACCCCTCCCTCCGCGCAAAGCTGCCTCGAAGTGCGCTTGGAGCAGATCGGGGATTGCTGGGAAGGGAGCCCCTGCCAGATTTTTCTCCTCGTAGAAGCCAAGAGGACAGCGAGAGCAGCCTGTCAAGACGCTGGGTTGGAAAAGTTCAAGAGAGGAGCTTCGGGAGATGCTCCCGGGGCAGCCGGGGCTGGAGCGCAGCGGCCCCGGCAGAGCGGGCACCGGCTCCGGTGGGCTGCCCAAGGAAAACGGCCAAGGCGACGAGTGGGAGCGAGATAGAGAAATTCAAAGTGAAGCGGAAAATCCTGGGAAATCCCATCCCGAGCCCCCTTGGTTTTTGTTCTGTCCCCGGCCTGTTTTCTCCTTGACAAAACCCAGAGAGAGCTGGTGCTCCCCAGGCTCTGCTTGCGGTTTCTCTGTCTGTCTGTGTCCACGCACGCACACATATTTATATATAGATATATATATATATACACATAGATACATATATGCACGTAGCGCAGAGAGCAAGCAGGGCTCGGTGCGGCGACTTCCAGGTTGCTGCGGCCGAGCTCACTCGCCTTCCCCGGCGAAACCCGGTTTGGGCAGAGGGAAGCTCCCTGCTGCAGCCGCAGCCTCCAACGCTGAGCTCCGGAGCAACGGGACCCCCCTTCGGGAAGGGCTACAGGATATTTTTCGGGCAGGAAAGAGGGGTCAAGGGAAATTTCTCGAGAGAGGTTTTGGCTTGGTTTTTTGGTTTTGGAGGGTTATCCCCCTGCTCTTGCGCGTGTGATGGGTTTTTTCTCCACACGGATATAATCCTTTCCCTCCCCAACTGCTAAATTACTCGATGCAGTTTTCAAAGGAACCCTGTGATTATGTCAGGATGTCTGGAGATAGAAAAAAAAAAAAAGGGGGGGGGGAGAAGGAGTTGAAGGTTTTCCAATTCAGATTCATCCTGCAGTCCCGGAGCAGTGTAAATACGCAGATGCAAAGCACGGCTCTTCCTAGAAGTTTATCCTTTTATTATCATCTCCTTCCTTCCCCCCCCCCCCCCCCCATCAGTGCTCAGGAACTACGATACCGGTCGAAATCAGCACATCAAATACCGGTCGCATTTGGGGCACTCTCTCATCCTGGCTCAGGGCAATAACCCCAAATCTGTGCGAGAAGAACGTTACTGCCTGCTGGGGGGGGGGGGGGGGGGGGTAAATTACCCTGAAAAGGGGAGAGGAAACTTTTTTAGGTCAAAATACTGTCTGTTCACAAGGAAATCCACTTCTCTCCGCAGCAAGCCCAGCGCAGGGGGCCGAAGCCCGTGTGTGTGCGGGCAGAGGAGCTTTTCCCAAACGGGTGAGACCTGGAGAAGGGCACCTCGCTGCAAAATGTGTCGGAAGACTTGAGCTACGCCGTCCAAACATCCCTCTCACTCTGTCCCTGCAATCGTACGCACGTGTGGGGATGGGTGTCCATCCGGACAGCCGCCCAGCGCCTGGAGAACACATTTCCATTTCACACCGAGAGACAACTTCTCCCTTGCACGAAGTGCTCGCAGCGCCGGGCGCACAAAGGAAAACACGTCCACAGAGCAAGGCGCGCAGACCCCGGCATCCCTGCGTGCCCAGTACTGCTTTGCCACTTATATTTACGCCGTCGATTTGATATTGCGTTAAAAACACCGGTTAGCTGCAAACAGGCGCTTTTTGGTGCTAGGGAAGGCAAGCTCACCTCGCCCTTTACTGCAAAGAAGCGAGGACCGCTTAGATACCGATTTGTTTATCATACTTTAATGCAGTGGAGTAACGGATTCTTTGTGTATAAAGTGGAAAGAAAATAGAAAAACAATGTCCGTGAACGAAGGAAAGAAACGCTAGATTGGTTTTAAGACTTCCCCCATCCTTTGGTTCAACAGAAACATTAATTTACATTAGCAATTCCGCATCTTTAAGATAAATTACACAGCCTCGTAATAGATTTAAAGTACGCCAGATTTTTTATCATTAATTGTAAATGTGCAAAATACCTGCTGGTACTTCACTTTAGAGGAATGTAATTGGCAAAAATGGGAGGCTGATGAATAGATAATAGATCCTTAACTACCAATAAACAGTAAGCACCAGCCAAGAGTATTAGGATGTGATCATAATTATTCTGCGGCCCCAGCCAATGGGAGGAGGAGAACTCAGCCCTAAAATCATCCCCGGGCCCAAAGGTAAACGCGAAAATACGGACAAGGCTGGAACCGGAGACTTGCTCCCCTGTCCCGTCTGCGAGAGCCCTGCGCGTCCCAGCTTTGCATAATGCAACCTCCCTCCGCTTTGTTTTCCGCACCGCGCGGTGCGGGGAGTGCGGAGGACAGGACGGGGGTGTAAATAAGTTCCGAGGACGAGGAGGGCGACCCGTTCTCCCACCGGGATAGAGCCTTTTCCAAGCGGGGCATCTGTCTCCCCCGGACTCCCCGGTGCTGACCAAGGTAACCTCGCCGGGCTGAGAGCCCCCGAGAGGTGGCAGGGACAGGGGTGTCACCCTGGCGGAGAGCCCCGAAATCCCCATCCCAGCCCCCCGAGAGGAGATGCAGGACCCCGAGCACCCCCCTTCCCCCCCCCCCCCCCCCGACCCCGTCCCCGTACCTTGGTCTCCGGGCGCAGAGGCTGAGCGGTGCGCGGGAGCGGGGCCGCGCTCCCCCCGCGCTGCCGGGCGCGCTCCCGCTGCACTCCGATCCGCGGCTCCATCCCTCCCGATGGCGCTGCCCGGCGCTCGCCTCCCCTCTGACGCACTTTAAAGAGTCTCCCCCTTCAACCTCAAGGCGAGTAATAGCGACCAATCATCAAGCCATTTACCAGGCTTCAGAGGAAGCTGTTTATGTGATCCCAGCACTAATTAGGCTCATGAACTAACAAATCGTTTGCACAACTTGTGAAGGGGCCGATCACATCCATGGATTGTCTTTGGACTTAGGGAGGGAGGCGGGGGGGGGGGGGGGGGGGGGCGACCGCCTTTTCCTTGCAGGAGGGAAACTTCTCCCAGCAACTTTTTTTTTTTCCCCCTTTTTTTTTCCCTCCCTGTGTGTGTGCGTGGTGCGCGTGTGTGTGTCTCCCTTTTGGGTACCGCTGGCTGCCGCTGCCTCCTTTTCCTCCAGCCCCTGTCTATTTATGTGTGTATCTATCCCTCCTCAAGTCACTGCCTGCTGCAAACTTCCCCGGATCGTCTCCCGCGCACCGGAGAGAGCCAGGCAGAGATTCGGCCGGGGACTCTCGCCGCGGCAGCATGTTTCAGCCCACACCCAAGCGGTGTTTCACCATCGAGTCGCTGGTGGCCAAAGACAGCCCCTTGCCCGCGTCTCGCTCCGAGGATCCTATCCGGCCGGCGGCGCTCAGCTATGCCAATTCCAGCCCGATGAACCCTTTTCTCAACGGCTTCCACTCCACTGGCAGGGGGGTTTACTCCAACCCGGACTTGGTCTTTGCAGAGGCCGTCTCCCACCCGCCCAACCCGGCCGTGCCGGTCCACCCCGTGCCCCCTCCCCACGCCCTGGCCGCCCATCCGCTGCCCGCTTCGCACTCCACGCACCCGCTCTTCGCCTCGCAGCAAAGGGACCCCTCTACCTTCTACCCCTGGCTAATACACCGCTACCGGTATCTGGGCCACAGGTTCCAAGGTACGTGCAACTTTTCTTCTCCCTCCCGACCACCCTTCCATCCTCCGGACGGTCCCCACGGCGCGGCTGATGGGGGAACCAGGGGTGGGGGGCAGCCGGTGCCCGGAGCCGTAGACTTGGCTCGGATGGGCCGAGGGGCTTTTGTTGCTGATCCCCCCCCCTCCACGCCAAACTTGAGGAGCTGTCAGAGCTGGGGGTGGAGGGGGGGGTGGGAGGGGGGAAGCTTTGGCTCGGTTTTGCCGAGCTGCTTCTCCCGGTTGGAGCGGGGCAGGAGGGAAGGCAAGGCCGGCCGGGACTTCGGAGGCGTTCTCACCCCGACTAAAAGCAGGGGAGAAAGGTGGATGGTTTTTGTTCCGCTGGGTTAACAGCTACGGAGGAGCCCTTGCAAAAGCCTCACTGCAGGGATGGGAACAGAGGGGACGTTAGGTTCCTCCGGGAGGACGGTGGTGCCCGGGGCTGCGGGTAGCCGCAGCAGCCCCAAATCCAGCCGCTGCCCTTGTTAGCGGGGACGGGACAGAACTGAAACGAACCCCGGAGACAGGAGAAAGAGGGAGGAAAATAATGGTAACGCTGGAGCAGCGTAGGGAGATGGGGCTGCTAGGAGAGCAGGGCTGGGGACAGAGAGCGATGCCGTCCGAAGGGCCAGGGGAGGGCTCCCAGCTTCCGAGCGATTAACAACCGGCTGGAGGAAAAGAACCGAATCCAATGGCGCACGATCAATAAAATCCCCCTTGTTTAACCCTTTGCAACCGGCAGCGCCTTCTCCGCAGGGTGAGCCGGTTTCTCCCGTAATGGGTCCGGCTCCTCTTTCGTTATACACACTTAAAAAATTAATAATAGTAATAAAAATTCAACCTCCTTTCTGAGGGATGCATTTGCTTGTTTAAAAAATTATTACTATTATTTTTCCCGGTATTTTAATTTTTATTAACTCCAAACGAAAACAAACCACCTGCGGTATCCCTTTCCCGGCCTTCTGCTGCCGAGCCGTTGGACCCGGGCTGAGAAAGGAGTCTCTCTCTGTCTCCGAAGCCAGGCAGACAGGGATACAAAAAGGATTATTACCCTCTCAGAATAAAATTACAGGTTTCGCTCACCAAATTATTTGTCGCAGTCATCAGGCGATTGGTAAAGAGCGGTAGATGAAAGGCGGAAATGTCCTGGTGTTGAGCCACAGCCTGATTTCAATCACACCCTCCTCCTCCAACGATTTTTAATGCACTTACGGAGAGAGACCCGCATTGCCTTTCCCATCTCGGAGGGACCGACACGGAGAAGCGGCACAGGGTCAACCCGGAGGGAGAGACCCACCAAAACCCCTCTGGTGACCCCCCCCCAACCCGGCCCGTTCCGCATTAGGCCGGCTGGGACGGCGGCTCCGTGGCCTTCCCAAGTTTGTTTCTTTATTTCCCCTCCGGTTCCCTCCGGGGCAGCGGGCACGGCGGCAGCGGGAGTCGCTGCGGGGAGCACACCCCGGCACAACGCAGGGGAGAGCGGGGAGAGAGAGAGGGCCCGGCCGGAGCTTTGGGAGAGGGAAGAGGAAGGAGGCCGGGAGCGGGCTGCGGGAGCTCGGAGCTCGGCCGGGGCTGAACCGGGCAGCGGTGCCCCGCCGGGAGGATGTAAATAGCGAACAGGGGAAGGTGTTAGGCGAGGGAAGTCGGGCAGCTGCCGAGAGAAGCCGCAGACACCGCAGCCGGGCTCCGGCCAATTCTTTTCCTTGATTCTTTTTTCCCCCTTAGTTCTCCCATATTTGTGTTGTAGTATTTGAATTTCTTCCAGTCATTTCTGTCCCCTGTTTATTTCCTTCACTTATTAATCGAAGGGGAATTTAATAGCAAAAAGGCGCTGAAAATAATAATAAATGAACTATACCCAGTTTTCTCCTGCAAGTAATGGTGGGAGGCAAAAATTCTGATACTCAAAACTCTTCTCGAGTGCGTTTGGTGTTTCGTTAATCCCTGTTTTACCCTGTTGCCCAGGGAATGAAACAAGCCCGGAGAGCTTCCTATTGCACAACGCACTGGCCAGGAAACCCAAACGGATCCGTACAGCTTTCTCCCCATCCCAATTACTGAGACTGGAACATGCCTTCGAGAAGAACCATTATGTAGTAGGAGCAGAGAGAAAACAGCTGGCACACAGCCTCAGCCTCACGGAAACTCAGGTAAGAGGGAAGCAAGGAGTGGGCAGTTGGGAAAGCGAAAGTAGTGGGATGCTCTTGGGAAAACGCACCCGGTCGGCCTGGAGATGCGGGTAAAATTACGGACAAATTTTGGGAGTGTTTAGGCCTCCAGCCCAGGGCCGGCGGAGCTCGGTGAGGGGTTCGCCTTTGCCTGGGTGTTGTTCAATCCTCTCCCGTTTCTGAGAGCCGCCGTCTGCACCGGGAGCGCCAGTGGCTCGGCCGGGGGTGGAAGCGGCGATACCCGGGTATCGGCCGCGGTCCCCCTGCGGGATCCGTCGGGAGCGGGACCGGGAGCGGCGGAACCTGCCATCTGCGTGAGAAAGGCGGCCCTGGTCCTTGCTCTGCGGGATGCTGCGACCCTCAATAAGTAGTGGAATGCTAGGGGGGGAAAGCCCCCAAAACAAGAGGCGGACTGAGCCCCCCCACCCTTTTGGACCCTACGTCAGAAATGCAGGTTCTTGGTTGATTTTCACTCGTTTCTAGCCCCGCGTCCAGCGGCGGGGACATGAGGAGCAGGCTCAGGAGGGCATAAAGATGAAAAATATCATTATAAGTATAAGGAATAGCCCCCCCTCCATTTTCTTCCTTGCCCCCCCGCTGGCTGGCTGCGGGCCAGAACCACACCGGGGGCTATTTGGGTCGTCCATCTTCAGGGCCGATTAGCCACGTTTCTGCTCCGGGTGTCCTGGGGCGAGGGTCTCGGTGGGTTCCGAGACCGAGCACCAGTAGTGAAGCGGAGGGAGCGGGGCTGAGCTCGGACTCCCCCCGACGGCGGGGACCCACGGTCGGTTTTCAAGCGGTTTTCTGCTCTCCGGAAGAAAGGCTGAGGTGTGGGGCGGAGTGGGGGGGGGGAGGTGGGTGGGTTGGTTGTTGTTGTTGTGTCGGGCTTTTGTTTTGTGCCCTTCCAGGAGAGAGGGCTCCAGATGGGGATTGTCTCTGCTACAGTATGTGGCACTGTACTTCAAATAACAAAAAAAAAGAGAGCCAAAATACCGAGCCGCAGCCTAGTTCAAAGTTCCCAGTAAACACAGCGTTCCTCGGGCGGATTAAGTTGTAACACTTTTTTTTTTCTCCCTTTTTTTTTTAACTCTCTCTCTCCTATTTTTTTTCCTTTAAACTCCTTTTCGTGGGGGAAGCAATAAAGAGGTTGGAGCTTTTGTTTTAAAATGTCTCCCTAACAAAACAATAAAAAGGGATCGCCACTTTTATGAGGTTCTCCGAACAAGGGACCGGTCACAGGCTTATTTCTACTGGAAAGCTGTATTTAAGGTGGTCTTTGTGCTGCTTGATTCCGAAGCTGGTTGGGGTCTTTTGTCCGGATGTCAAACCCCCAGTCCCCTACAAATGAGCTCCCTTTTGGGAGATCAGCGTGCAGAAATGAACCGTCCTCCCCTTCAATTAGCAAACTAAAAGCAAATTAAACTCACCCCTTGTTCCCCGCTCAGCTTTTTAATGGGGGACTTTTGGAGAATATGAAAATGCAGCAGAGATGTGTGTCCGGCCAGGCAGGTCTCTGTTCTGAAGAGGCAGCGAAGCGGGTTAAACCAGCTTATTAAAATGCTCCAGTTCCCTTTTCCCCCCTTGCTGAGGCCTTTATCAGGCACTTTCAGACAGAACCAGAGTTTAAACTGCTTTTAAAAAAATTATGTTTACCTTTGGCCGCTACAAGGAGTGTGGCCAGCCCTGGAGATAGCTCCCAGATCAATACTATCTGTAATTAAAGCGCTGAAGTCAGCTGCCGGATGGTTAAGTCAGATTTATTCCGCGCTGAACCATTTCAGAGGGCTATTTACGACGGCACTTAGGCGTTTCGCCTCGCTATGATCGCCCCTGGACGGAGCGTCCCAGCGAGACACTGCGGGGAGCACCGGGAGGTTTTCTTTTCGGGGCTTTTTCTTCCATTTTATGCTCGTCCCTCCGCTCCCCGTCCCCAACCCGCTGCCCCGTTAGAAGAGGCGAGGCCCTCGCTCTGCTTTGCCGGGCCGGCCGGGGGTATCCCACAGCCGGCCCTGCCTCCCCCGCCGCAGCCTCCGGTCGCTTTCCCGGTGCTGGAGGCCGCGGGACGCCTCAGCAGGCCGGGTACCAAGAGCCGCCCCGACGGCGCGGTGACAGCCTGCCGCCGCGCAGCCACGCTTTGTGCTCCCCTCGTGGGGTGCCTGGCGCCACGCGCGGGCATTGCGCGGGGCTACTCATGCGCGGAGGATCCGCGCCCCTGAGCAAGGTGCACGCACTATGTGGTACGGCCGCCGGGAGCGGAGCCGCGCACACAGCATCGGTGTGGCTGCTCATTCCGTCACGCGTGGGGAGTCTGGAGGTCCCGGGTGGGCATCGTCAGTGTTGTCTGCGCCTCTCCCGGGGAGGTTTAGTGGCACCCAGGCTCTGGTTGTCCCCCTCCAAGCTGGGCAGCGATGCAGGCAGGGTATGGTGCAGGCAGGGTATGGTGCATGCAGGGCACGGTGCAGGTAGGGCATGGTATTAACAGGGCACAGCGCACGCAGAGTCTGAAGCCCCTCGGCACGTCCAGGGCAGCGGGCTCCAGGCAGCTCCGGCGTCCGGTCAAGGCGTCGGACTAACGCCCGCTGCCTTTCCTCCCGCAGGTAAAAGTATGGTTTCAGAACAGACGGACAAAGTTCAAGCGGCAAAAGTTGGAAGAGGAAGGTTCAGACTCACAGCAGAAGAAAAAAGGGACTCATCACATTAACCGGTGGAGAATCGCCACCAAACAAGCCAGTCCAGAGGAAATCGACGTCACGTCGGACGATTAAAAACTGGCACTTTTGGGACTTTTCAAAGCCAGCACCCCACCAACAGAAAGTGTTAACGGCTCATACTTAACCGCCCCCCCCCCCCCCCCCCCCCCCCGGCGTGGCGGTGCGGGGAAGGGACACGGAGATCTCCATCAAACCCTCGATCCCCGCCGGGGCGAGCGGCCGGGAGCGAGCGGGGTGAGGCAGCGGGAGGTGCGGGCCGAGGCCCCGCTCGGCACGGCGGGACTTGTCAATCCACCACCGGGACGAGGCGATTGACAGGTATTCCGTTTCTCGCAGTCCACTTTTGAAAGTATAAAGGTTAAAAAAAAAAAAAAAAAAAAGGACAAAAAAACCCTTAAAAAGAAAAAAAAAAAACAACCACAAAAATCTCGAAACAAAAAATAATCCCCGAACCGAACCAGAAAAATTACCACCTTACAGGACATTTTGCACTTCACAGGTTTTTTCCGTCTTTGAAAGAGAGATTTCCCTAAGCAGCCCAAACCCACACCTGTTTCAGAAACTTGAATTGCATGTGTAAAGCCGTCTGGGCGGATAAAAAAGATGAAAAAAAGGCAAAAAAAAAAAAAAAAAGGCAAAAAAGAAAAACGGAAAAAAAAAAAAGACCCCGTTTCCTAAAGACAGAAATGAATTGTATTTTTTTTTTTCCCTTTAAGACAGGTTCTGTGTGCTTTTTAATTTTATTTTACGAGAAATGTGCAGTCTGTAAACATTTTATGATAACTTCTGGCGTCAAAGTGTTTGTGAAAGCTAAAATGAAGTAGCAGTAACAAAGCATCGTGTTCCTTCCGGATGGACAAACACGGTGGGGCTGGGGAGGGACGGGAGGGAGCGAGGGGAGGGAGGGGGGGAGGTTGGGGCTGGTCATAACTTTTGCTGCCAAAAAATATAATTCCGATTAAATTATTCCCCCCCCCCCTTCCCCGATGTATCCCCATTGCAAACCCGGATGGGAATTATAATTGCGGATTAATAAAGCGCAATCCCAGCCACTATGTCTGGCGGTGGGGACACCTCCCGAGCAGGGAGGATGCAGAGAAAAGGGACTTCAAAAATCGAGGATTGAACTTTTTAATTTTATTTTTAATTATTATTATTATATTTTCTTCTTCTTTTTTTTTTTTTTTTCCTTCTAATGGCCATTTTCATTGGGGCAATTTTCAAGCACTGACCTTATAATATTCCGAGATCCTAGAGCTACTAAAAGATAAGGCAAAGTGACAAATGTTTCCTTCATGTCTCCTATACCAGAATGTAAATATTTTTGTGTTTTGTGTTTAATTTGTTAGAATTCTAACACACTATATACTTCCAAGAAGTATGTCATTGTCAATATTTTGTCAATAAAGATTTATCAATATGCCCTATATTATTATATTTTTTAAGCAATCTATTTTACCTTTCCCCGAAATTTCTCGGGAAATCGGTAGTTTCCCCTCCCCGCTTCCCACCTTGATTTTAGCCGCTGAACCCTGCGGAGGGAACCTGCGCTACCGCGGCCGCTCCGCGCATTCCTGCCGCCATCGGCGTGTTTTCTGAATGAATTCACCGCCTTGTAAATAGCGCTCTAAAAATCAGCCGCAGAGACCCGTTCGCTGTAAATAAATACCTTTAGAAAAGGGGGAAAACCCCCAAACCCAACAGCAACAAACCCAGTCCCTTCCCCGGGTAGAAACTCAAGTGGGAACCGGCCCCTAATGGGAGGGTGATGCTAGTTCGCAGCAGCCGCGCTCCACTGAGGGGAAAATGAGTTTTCCTTGGAAAAATATGGATTTTATTCAGTGGGAGAGAATTTTTTCCTCCCCCCCCCCCCCCGCTTCCCAACATTTTTTTCTCCCCATCCATTTTTTCATTTTTTTTTGTTCTTATTTTTAATAATTTTTTTTTCTCTTTTCTCCTATCTTTTAAATCCCCTTGCCAGGTCGGTGCGGTGAGGAGCAGGTCCTAGGAGGCAGGGACCCCAGTTGCTGCTCTCCCCACCGCTCCAAGGGAGCGATCCTGGGCACAGGGGTAAACGTCTGACATTAAAAACGTGCAAAAAAAGAAAGGGGGAAAAAATAGGGGAAAAAAAGTTGCTCCGGGTCCTTGAGGAAACTAGCTGGTTTTCTGGGGGTACACAGTTGTTTTTTCATGCTTCATTTGCTCCTTAGCCTGATAGACTGCATTAATCAGTTTTATTTCCATTGATAGAGAAACCTCGTCTGCTCTGTTCGAGCCTACAAAGAATCCTGCAAGCTTTTGTGAAAGTGCAAATCAGTTTAGGCAATTATCATACCAGGAATATGAAGGGGAAAGAGGAGGCATTGCCCAGTGGTCTCCTTTAATCTCTTAATCCGTGGATCCAGGGGGGCTAGTTGGACATAATTTAGGACAATCTGACTACCCTTTACACTGTGATAAGGCGAAGTTACAATGCATCGCGAAAATACGAGCTTTGTTAAACATCCTGCCTTGAAAAGTTAAGATTAGACATTCCGTGCACGTGGTGGCTCTATCGGGTACTATGTAAATTTATAATTTTTTTTATTTTAAATCCGATTTTATTTTACTTTTTTTTTTTTTTTTTTAATATTGCTCCTTAAAAATCCTGGTGACTTTCCATTCACTGGTGCTACAAATAGGAGAGAGGCCCAGGCAGGGTTAGGATGCACGTTGCAATGCAGTCCCTTCCATTTAAACCTAGCCTAATTGTTTAGTAGGGCTATTCCCAAGGTAAACTTCTCCTTGCATTTCTCCCTTCCTGAAGCAGCTGATGGGGCAGGTTTGGAAAGTCAAACAGGGCCCACATTTCACCTGAACTCGCTCAAATTGGCTTCCGCTCCGCTTCAATCCCGTGCAAATGGGCAAACATTAAACGGATCGCGGCTGAACAGCAGATTTGGGCCTTTCTAGAAATTGTTTCCCATCTTGATAAAAGGCTTATTTCTGCAGGAACCATATATTTCTCTCCTCCCTCTCCCTTCTTTTTTTAAACCGTGAGGGAAGAGAAGGGGGAAAAAAATTAAGCGTCCTATGTAGCGTAACAGCAATAAAATCTTCAGAGAATGCCATTAGCTTTGAAAAAAAACCCCTAAAAGCTTTATTACAAACCAAGCTTTGAAAATAGGGGGGATTAGGAGTCTGAAAGGGTCCCACAATGGTTAGAAGAAAAGGTTTCATGCTAATGAGGTTAATGCCCTTTGTATCTCAGGACTCCACAACTTCATTACTCCCTATCTCCGGCTGCACCAAGCGGCTCAGAACACTGCAATCCACTCCAGCTCTCCCCTGCCTTGCCTAGAGAAGGATTTGATAGCAGCTCTGTTCAAACTAGATAATTATATCTTTTCAAGTCGGAATTAAGATAAAGAAAGTGAAGCAAAGGCGGCTAGCCTTGATCCACTGCAAACAAATTTGGCGCACTTTCTAGTCTCTCTCCCCCTGCCTCAATAGGCAGGACAGTCAGCTTATTAGACCCTCATTTGCTTTATTAATTCATCTATTTAAAGTGGCAGGATTAGAGCGAGGGGGAGAGAGGCAGTCTGATGTGGGACAGTGGATGCCAGGCAACGTGGAAATATAAATACTGGCGAGATGCTATCCGAGCGGGGGTTTAAAAATACATTTTATATTAAATAACCGAGGGGAGGGGGCGGGAAGGAAGGGGTATGTCGGATTTTTACTGCTCTTTCGAAGGAAATCTCAGTGCCGGCTGCCGGGGGCCTGCTTGTCCCCGCGAACAGCCGGCCCCGCGGAGAGCCCTCTGCTCTCCGTGCCTCGACGGGGCTGCAAGCTGAGCGCAGACACTCCCCCCTCCAACCCGCCCAGGGCCGGCTGCACTGCGCGGGCGCGCAGCGGTGCGCTGGCGAGTGAGCGCAAATCGGCCGGGCTGGTTTTGCGCCGTCTCCCTCCTCCATCGCTTCACTCTGCCTATAGAGCAAGGGCGGCTCAAGCCCCCGCCCGCCCCGTCTCGCCTCTCCCAGGCCTCTTCACGTGTGTCACCTCCCGGCAGCGGCCCCGGGGGCTCCCGTCGATGGCGGGGGGAGCCGTCGAGGCCTCCCCGACCCAGCCGGTGGCGAGGCAAGAGGCAGAGGGGCCGGATCCGGACTCGCTGCACTACACCCGGCCCAGCTCCGCGCCCGGGATCTGGCCCCTCCATCCTTGGATTTTTAACCCTTTCCCTTCGAACCGAGCCTGCGGCTTCCAGCCCCGCCGTGGCCTTTTCCTCCGATTCCCACACCGAGCGGTTTGCACCCCCCCTGTTTGCACTGGACCAGGGAGAGGCCCTTGGAGTCCTCGCTTTGTTGTGTTTCGAAGCGCTGTTTATTTACCTCTCCTCCCCATTGATGGATGGTGCTGTTACTGATGAGCCTTGGCGGAAATTAGCGGTCCGCCCCTAATTAGCACCCCTACCTATCTGCCTGCCTCATAGGAAATAGGCAAAGCAGCTCCGGTCAGACCGGATTCCCTGATAAACAGGATTCTCCCGGCCCCTTGCTCCCGTGTCCGTAACTGCTCGGAGCTAATACAGCGATTGATTTACTTCTCCAAAGGGTCCCGCTGCGAGGGGAAAGCGGGAGTTTAGAGAACCTCCTGACCCCGAGCCGTAACCTCTCTCCTCGCCACCCCTTCTCCTGGTGGGACACTCGCGGCCGGGGAAGCCCGGGCCGTGGTCCACGCTTGAAAGCGAACAGGCATTAATCACCTCCCCTCTCTCGCTTTTAATTGGCCTTTTGCAATTAGCAATTGCGCCTGTTGCAGGGATGGCGACCTGTGGGCTGGAAGCGAACCCTCCTATAACCCCCTCGGTTCTGCTTCCCGGGAGGATGAGGGGGTTGTAGCCACCCCCAGCTCCGTGGGTCCCCCCTGCAAGGATCGGGGCAAGCAGCTACTGCGGGCTCTTCCCGCTTTGCAGGTGCCTTCCCCCGCCCGGGCAATGAGGGAGCCTCTTCCTCCTTCTCTTTCTCCCACTCTTCCTCCTTCTCCTGCTCGCCGTGGGCCGCCCGGCCCTTCTGCCTCAGGCCCTCCATGTCCCCCACCAGAGCCCTTGGCTGCTGCGGGGGCTTTGGGCGAGCATTTATAGACCCGCTCGCCATCAGCCGTGGCTGGACCTGACGTCAGGAAGAACTTGATCTCTCCCGCTTTGCTCCTGCTTCTGAAACTGATCCTTGAAATGAGAGAACAGACTCTACACAATTCCCATGGCCTTGACATAAGGTGCAGCGATAAATATACACCACTAATGAGCAATTACCATATAATCACCTTCCAATTAGCTCGCATAATGATGAATTAAACATTCTAGCCTGCTGGATTAGGTTTCTTACTTTGTATATTATTTACGAAGGCTAGCTTCTGCTGAGCACCAAATATCAAATTAGATAGGGAATTTTCACTTGGGGGTAATTATGCATTCAGTGCATGCCCGGAGTTTTTGTCACCAGCTAACTGAAGTGTATTGGAAGGTAGTGTCCATCCTTTTCTCTCTTTCCTTTTTGATGTCTTAAAAGAAAGTCTGCGCTTTTCCACCAAAGCTCCGCACGTCGCTTTCCCTCGTCTTAATCCTTCGCTCTTCTCTAAGCCTGGACAGGCAGGAAAACTGACCGGGTTTTATTTTCTCTGGGACGGTTAAATAATGAGGAGCCGGAGGAGGTAGGAGCTGGGAAGAGTGATGGAGCTCCTCTCTCGCTCATGATTCCATCATCCATAGGAGATGGGCAGAGACCCGGACAGGTAGAAACTCCTGGTCCCCTCTCGGGGTGGTGGGACCCGCCGGACAGAGGCGGGGACATCACCCCACTCACCCCACAGGGCAGATCCATGATCCTCTCCCGCGGGTGCCTGTTTTCTTTGCCACTCTGCCCAGGAAGCTCCAAAAATCACCCCCATTGAATCCAGCTGAGATTGGTCTTTGGATACTGGGCGCCGGTTCCCCCTGGAAGGGACGGAAAGGAGGAGCATCAGCCCCTGAGAGGGGAGAGGAGTGGGAAGGGCGCTGGTCCCATCCCATAAGGGGACGGAGGGATGCGGAGGGGGTCCCGCAGCACAGCTTGGCAAGGGGGGACACGGCCTAGGCTGCCTGGCTTTTGTTGGTTTAAACTGGACTCTTAATGTTTCCTTAATTAAGTGCTGGAGTGTGAGTAAACCTCTGCGGCGCGTTTACAATCAGGCTATAAAGTGGGAGCAGAGGATCTCCCTGGCTGAAAACATTCGCTGGGGTCTTGAAGCGAGGCAGAAAGCGGCCCCACAGCCCCATCAGGGCTTAGGCAGCCTCTCGCTCGGGGTTAGCTTTTTACAAGCGGGGGTCTCTTCCTGCAAAGGAGGGGAGAAACTGATGTCCCCCTCCTGCCCCGCTCCTCTCTTTCCCGGCTGACACACAGAGCTCTGGAAAGTCTCAGCGATTCCCACATTCCTAGGCAGGAAAGGAACAGCCCAGGAGAGCAGCGATGCTCTGCTTTCCAAGCCTTTTTCATTTACATTTTTTCCCCTATATAATTGTGGTTTGTATTCAAAAATAGTAATAAGGCAAGAGGAATTCAAAACAATTTCAGTCCCGGAGTGAAAGTGTCGGCTGAATGAGTATTGGTGACCTGGCCCCAAATAAACTCCGATAAGATGTGGAAACTCATCTGTCAAGTCCCGACCGCCTGGAAGCAGCAGCTGATCCAAGCCTCCGCGTGGTGCGAAGTTGCTGAGTTCCCGTGTTTCGGTGGGGTTTCGCTCGCAGCTTTATCAGTATTTGAATAGCACTTTGCGGTTTTGCTGTGTTCGCAGGGAGCGCCAAGTCCCGGCTCCCTCCGCAAGGCCGGAGAACACAGCCCCGGCTGTTGTTTTATCGTTAGATCAGCAAGTTGGTATCAGAGGCAGGCAAGAAATTCTTGCGGGTTGCGAGAGTGAGAGATTCCCAGATAAACCCTTCTCTGATCTCGTTTACAATCCACACGATCACGGCTATTTTAGTTGGCAGGTCGAGAGGAGACGTTTACTGCGATGGGATGTTTAGGATCCAAATATGATTATAAAGCCTTTTCCAGGGACTTATCTCCTGCGCCACGCTTCTTGTCCCTGCAAACGTGTTTCCTTTTGGAAAAGAGCGTACCTGCTCCCCCCTGGGCTGCCCAATGTTAGAGTAATGGAAAAAGGATGAAGGAGGAAGAAAGGATTTGGAGGAGTAACGGCTGTTCAAATAAAACCCGAAAAGGTCTTTCCATAAGAATAACGTTATTTTGTTTTAATTCGCAGTGAATGCAAAATGACAGGGAGCCGGTTCGACGCTAAAACACTGACTAAAATCTGTAAGGAAGAAAGGAGGGAAAAAGAACAGGAAAAAGAAATAAAAAGTGAAAGAATGGGGAACAAGAGATAGGGGAAACTGAGAGAAAAGAGAGACAGGGAAAGACAGAAACATAAGAAGACAGAAGAAAGGAAAGGGGGAAGAAAGAGATAAAAAGGAATAGAAAGAAGTAAAGAAAAGACAACAGAAGAAAAAAAAGGTAATAGAAAAAAATGGAAAAATGAAAAAGAAAAAAGGAAAAACTGAGAAAAAAGAAAAAAAGGAAAATGAAAAGAAAAAGAAGAAGGAAGGAAAGGGGAGGGAGGAAGGAAAGAAAGAAGGAAAGGAAAGGTCATGTGTGGAAGGAGAAGCCAAGGTCGCAGTGTGGGGCTGGATGTCGGTGTCGCAGGGACAGTGTCTGAGGGACTATGGGCAAGAGTCGTGAGCTCAGCGTCGGTCCGGCTGGGAAATTCACTCCCATTTGCCTTTGGGAGAGTCAAGGGCTTTCGGAAATCCTCTTTTTTTTAACACCATTGTGACAAAGTCCTGAGAGGTTGGGGTCGGTCTCTTCTGCCGTCTTTCCCTGGCAAATCAGGGAGACCCCCAAAGAACCCCGCTTGTCAAAGCAGGGGGTCCTGTCCGGGCGGTTCCGCCTGTGCCGCTCCGAGCACCGACGGCGGGCAGGGCAGGGTGGCCATCCCCACTGCGGAGAGCCTCCTTCCTCTCCCCTGGGGGTGTTTTCCTTGCCAGGGGCCCGATCCTGCGCCTGTGCGGGAAAGGAAGGGAAGCGGGATCTGGCCGGGGTGGGCAGCCGTGTCCTCGGCGACGGGGACCACCCTCCCGCTGCCACCCTGCGCATTGCCATGGAAACCGCTGCGGCTGCACATCGAAGTTTCCCGGCTGCTCACCCAGGGGTTCCAACAACAGGGACCCGCCGCGGCCGGGAGAGGGTCCCAGCCCCTCGAACCGACCCTCCTGGGCTCGGCCGTCGGCGGGCAGAAGAGCCGCTTGGGGACAGCTCTGCGGGGAAGAGCCATTCCGGTGCCTTCTTCACTCTGGGTACGGGGGTACCCTAGCAAACGGAGGGGGACACCGGCCGGCAGCCCTCTCTCGTTGCCCCCTTACTGAGGGTACTGCGGGGAAAGGATGGAGATGCGCGGAGCCAGGACGTGGGGTCTTTGGGTGCCGGGGCAGAGCTGGTCCTTGAAATCCTCTGCCTTTCTATAGCTTCTCCCATCCCGGCCATTGGCTTCTGCGTCTCCCCCGGGCTACCTGTTCCTCAGCCCGGCTCTGCGGGACCCACAGCCCCGACGGGAGCCCCCACCCTAGAGGCAGGCCCGTTTCTTCTTTTGCGGGTATAAGGGTAAAACTCGGGCAGCCTTCCTGCTCGTCCCCCGTGGCTTAAATGAAAAAGGAGTAAATGGCAACATTTACACCGGTTTAATTAAGAAGGGCTCTTGTACCTTCGGGGGGATCGCTTGATTTCACATGAAATATTCATACAGGAGGTTTCCCGAGCTGCTCCGTCTAATCATTCCTGCTGCCGACGACGCGCTCTGTCTTTATACATGTATGTAATTTAATTTTAATGTTCCCACTTTTCCATCTGCACATGTCCTGAAGGTAAGACTCCGTGAGGAAGCCGGGGATGGGAAATATTACCCGTCCCGGCTCCTGCCCTGCCGGTATGCGCCGGTGCAAGGTGGGGAGCCTGGACCCGATGGCCCCGTCGTCCGCCCCGCTGGAAGCCTGTGCCCTCCGCACCTGCGGAACCTTCCGCAGCCTCCCGCTGAAGGTGGAGAGCGAAGCGGCGGGGATGGGTACTCATCTCCTTCGCCCAGCCCCTCCGGTCGTGTCCTCGGCTTCTTTTTCCCTCCCGCTGAACTGTTTCGCCTTCAGCCGGGTGAATTACTGCAGTTATATATCCCTATTTAAAAGAAGAAGAATTAAAAAACAAGACAGAAAACAAAACACACAGGAGGAAAAGAATGTGGCGTCGACTAATTTAAACCAGTTCAAGTGGAAGGGCTGTCAGTTCTTTAAGTAAATGATGCTTTGTTGATTCAGATGTTTCGCTCCGTAATTGCTGTCTGAAGGGGGAAGAGCAGAGGCGCAAACTCCGCTACTCGCAACCGGGCCGGAGCATCCCTCTGGGGGAAGAAACATCCTGGGGGGCCGGAGGGCCAGACCCACACAAGCAAGGAGCTTTTGCAGACTCTTTGTCACGCTGTCTGGATGGGAAAGGAGATTTACCCCTGAAACGATGAGCCCCACTACCCCTTTTGGATATACACAGGCAGACTTATCTATCAATCACACTTTTTATTGGGTGTCACCAGCTGGGGTGTTGGGAGAGAAGTGCATGTTAAACGATGCCATTAGACTAGCGCAACAAGCAGAGCCGAGGTAATTGGCAGCAATTCTCAGACCCAGTCCGGTGACCTGTTAATCTGTTGCCACCAGCACTCAGCCAGGAGAAGATGAAAAAGAAAAGCTGCGGAATGGAGGAAAAAGCCTTTGACTTATCTCAGACATGGTCAGCTTGTGATGGTCAATGTTAAGAAAGAAGGGTTTCTGGGGGAACCCCGTCCCTGCTCAACCGGGCTGTTTCTGGTTGTAATATATGATCCATGGTTTCATTTGTTCTCTCAGTTTCTGGGAGTTTCTTGGATGTTTTTCTCCCTTCATTTGGATCACATAAGGTTTGGCACCAAATTGTTGGAAGGAACAGCCAGAGGGTCTCTGCAGAGCAGGGAGCGTGGTTCAGCAGCTCTGCTTTTACATTTCCAGGCCAGATAACATCTGTGTGATTGGAAAGTTTGGGAGGTACACACAGGCCCTCACCCCTCCAGAAACTTGGCTCACATCAGCCTCCCTCCTTCATTCATAACAGAGCAGGAAGGAGTTGCTGTCCCTCTCACACGGGCGGGACTGTTTGGGTGGAATTCTCTGTACAGCCCTTGCGTCCTGGACCAAACATCCACTGTGGCTGGAGCATAAAAAGGAAACTTAAAACGGCCGAAAGCAACTGTTTAAAAACAATTCCTTCACAAGGTTACTCTGTGTCTGAAAGAAGAGATAGGCCCTTGGGCAGCTGAAAGGAAAATAGACTTTTAACAGGTGTCATAGAATCAGTGGTGTTTTGAAGAGCCCAGGGTAGAAACCATGACTCCCCTCAATCTAAAGCTGTTTTACAGAACGTGACAATCAGATGGTACCCACAGAACCACTATCACCATGTACTTTTTTCAGCACTAAGCAAGGGACATAAAGTGTGTTTGAGTTTGCTTTATTTTACTGCAGCTTTCTGGCCCTCCTTCATTATTCTTCTTCTTTTAATCTGAAAGGACTATGAGGAGACCTCCCTCAAAAATGATCTTTACAAATACAGGGCTGACACTGGTGGCCCTTAAACAGCAATGAACCATTTCTGAAATGTCTGCTGGGTCGCAGGCAAGGAGATCCAGGGTATTTCCCATTAATCATAAATATTTGAAGCAGGTAAGTTCGAGACTTGTTTTTGTTGCTGATGAGCTATTCTTTCTCTCTCATACGCATGCACACAGACAAGAGCTACTTAGAACACGCTTGGATTTGAGTCCAAATCAATGAATAAATTACACAGATGGGTTTCATTGCTTCTATATTTGCTACATATAACAAATCAGCAAAAATGTTCAGCTCATTAGCAAGGACAATACACTGTTGGAGGGGTCAAATGCGAGAATGAAAGAAGTGTTCATTTTTTTTCCTGCAATGTGACTGATTGCTGGCTGAGCAGCTGTGATTTATACCAGACCTTTCCCTTAATATAACATACTTTTGCCCAAAACATCAATATATGACAGAATTAAAAATAAGTCCCTTAAAAAGACTAAATTACATGTTTTGGAAAGTTCCAGCTATGTGCATCCCATCACACTATTTTAATGCTGAAGAACTGTCTTTTTTTGCAAGAAATAACTGCAATCCAGTAGCTGCTAAATCATTCCAGTGGGTATATGTAGCATATTTGGCCAATACAATAAGGACCAGTAAATCTACATGCTCTAAAATAAAGGCTTTGCCTTTTGTCTTACAAATAAAGATCAGTGTATTGTGAAAGAGCTGTGTATGTATTTGTAGCCCTTTTTCCACACTGGCACTTTTTCTTAGCTTTTAGGGTGACACAAAATACCTATTTTTTCCTGTCTATTCATTGTCACTGCAGAGTTATTGATTGAAGATAAAGTTGCTCGTATGAATGGAGCTATCAGGTCAAACGCTGGAAACCTTTCCACTTCTGGCTCAGGGATGAGGTGTGAGGAAAAGGCAGTGATGAGCTTTGCTTGGAGAAGGATGCAGGAAGTTGTGCAAAGCTTTTAGCTGTCCTGTTAAGACTGGTGAAAGTTTTTCAATGAACTTAGACATCGCGATAAATGATGCGTGTATGAAGCCTTTGACATTCACTTCTGGGATGCCATGCAGATGATCATAGAATGAGAGCCCTTTCAGCTAATGGCACAGCAGACATGCCACCGATGAGTTTAAGGTGCCCAGTATACAAGTTGCCCTCATTGCTCGCCCTCAGCAAGTTTGCCAATGACACCAAGCTGTGTGGTTCGGTTGATATGCTGGAGGGAGGGAATGTCATCCGGAGGGACTTTGACACTCTTGTGAGGTGGGCAGATGCCAACCTCATGAAGTTTAACCATGCCAAGTACAAGGTCCTGCACCGGGGTCGAAGCAATCTCAGGCACACCTACAAGCTGGGCAGAGAAGAGATTCAGAGCAGCCCAAGGAGAAGGACTTGGGAGTGTTGGTCAATGAGAAAATGAGCATGAACCTGCTTCAGTGTGCGCTCGCAGCCCAGAAAACCAACCGTATCCTGGGCTGCATCAAAAGGAGCGTGATCAGCAGGGCAAAGGAGGTGATCCTGCCCCTCTACTCTGCTCTTGTGAGACCTCACCTGGAGCATTGTGTGCAGTTCTGGTGTCCTCAACATAAAAAGGACATGGAACTGCTGGAACAAGTCCAGAGGAGGCCACGAGGATGATCAGGGGACTGGAGCACCTCCCGTATAAAGACAGGCTGAGGAAATTGGGGCTGTTCAGCCTGGAGAAGAGAAGGCTGCGTGGAGACCTCATAGCAACCTTCCAGTACCTGAAGGGGGCCTATAGGGATGCTGGGGAGGGACTCTTCATCAGGGACTGTAGTGACAGGACAAGGGGTAACGGGTTCAAACTTAAACAGGGTAAGTTTAGATTGGATACAAGGAGGAAGTTCTTCACTGTGGGGGTGATGAAGCATTGGAGTGGGTTGCCCAGGGAAGTTGTGAATGCTCCATCCCTGGCTGTGTTCAAGGCTGGGTTGGAAAGAGCCTTGTGTGGGATGGTTTAGTGTGAGGTGTCCCTGCCCATGGCAGGGGGCTTGGAACTGGATGATCTTAAGGTCCTTTCCAACCCTAACTGTTCTATGATTCTAAGTATATCCTCCTGATTCTACATTCCTATGACTTTTTGAGTTCAGGTCTCTGAGTTTTGTGCTGCTGATAGATACAGACTCTGTGATCCATACGTGGCCCAGAATATCCTCTGAATACGATAAAGACCATTACCAATAATGCATCTCTTGGGCCATTTCTGTTTAAGGGGAACTTCTTCCAGAGATACCAGTCCATTGCTAAGTTGCAGCTAGGGATTTACCATGTCAAGCTTGGTGTGGTGCCTTTATTTCTTTATACATAAATGCTCCTAAAGCTTGCCACTGTCTTGGGAACATGCACACTCACCCACATGCAGTGCTATGGCAGAAAACACAGCCTGATAATCCAACTCATTTCCTCAGCACATGCAAAACTCCTTTCAGAACCTGAAATCTCTGATCTTTTCCTTATTTAAATTATATTTACTGTCTAAGTGAGACACAGATAACAAGTTGGCAGGCTGGAGCTAGAGTGACCTTTCTTGCAATGAGTAACAACTGTGTGTAATGGGAGAGGCAAGGGTTTTCCATAGGAACCTGCGTCACAGCCCACTTCAGAAAACGTGAACATGTTTTGCCAGGTTCTGGATCAACCCAGAGTCTTGCAAAGAGGAGAACATGAGCACTGGCCTCCATGTCTGCAATGTATTTTGATGTGGTCTGTGATACATGTCTGTGGCAGCTGAAGTCCCACAGCAGAGGTAAGACATGCTGGGGGTGATGCTCCCAGTGGCTGCTGCTGAGATGACCAAATCCCCAGCTGCCAGCATCAGTCTGCTTGGGAAAACTGGTTTATGCCAGCTGAAAATTTGGCTTCAGAGTATAAAACTGGGAATATGAGCTTTCTAATGGAAAGAGCCCCTTTAGCCTCTGAGAAGATGGGACCAAATAGACCACCTTGCCCTCTGGTACCGCCCGGCAGAGGGTGTTGCTTTCTCATTCAGGTGATATAAGCTGAGTTGAATATCTGCTCATAGGTATTTTCAAGCTAGTTGGACAAATCAGAAAGACAAATCACAGAACCATAGAGTGCTTTGAGTTGGAAGGGACCTTAAAGCTCATCCAGTCCCAACCCCTGCCATGGGAGGGACACCTTCCACTGGAGCAGCTTGCTCCAAGCCCCTGTGTCCAACCTGGCCTTGAGCACTGCCAGGGATGGGGCAGCCACAGCTTCTCTGGGCACCCTGTGACAGCGCCTCAGCACCCTCACAGGGAAGAGCTTCTGCCTAAGAGCTCATCTCAGTCTCCCCTCTGGCAGGTTAAAACCATTCCCCTTGTCTCATCACTACCTGCCCTTGTCAGAAGCCCCTCTCCAGATTTCTGATCACCCCTTTAGGCATTGGAAGCTGCTCTAATGTCTTCCCTGAGCCTTCTCTTCTCCAGGCTGAACAAATCCTTTTGCTCTGTATTTGTACAGTTCCTAGCACAGCAAAGTTCTGATCCATTACTGGGGCTGCCAGGGTTTGTACAGTACAGATACCAAGTCCATAATGCATCTGCTAGAGAGCTCACAAACCTTTCATGTTATTTATGAACTAATCTGAACAGTGTGGGCCAGATTTTGATCTTAGTTATTCTGGAGTAAATGAGATACGGGTTTGGCCTTACATCCATAAGATCTCTAGTCAATCAGTGCTTCTAATGTGCTCATCATGGAAATATCTTGGCATTATGTGGCTGGCCCACTTCAGTGTGACTAGAATAGCAAAGCATTATATTAAGCAAACAGAACAGTTTGATTTATAGATTTGTGGTAAGAATAGTTCAGTTTTCCAGGGTGTTCAATTTAATTAACATTCTCCAGGGAAAAAACTGCTATTGTTTCCCTAACCACATGCCTTCCAATACAAAATAAACTCTTGCTGGTGTGTATGTGCTGCTTAATTATCCTAAATGGTTCCTTTTGAAAGTTGTCTATTGACCTGCTTCTACACTTCACAAGTGGAGCATATCCTATTCACTCAAGAGTGTGTATCTACCTGCACTTAGCAAGAAAGAGATACCAAATGAATTTTAACACTGCTAAAACGAAAATACAACGAGAATTCCCAAGTGGTATGTGTGAATAAGGCTGCAAGGAGAATTTATAAAGCCAAGTAAATTGCAGCAATACCTGTAAGTCCTAATTCCAGCCACCATTACATGTTTGCAGATGTCTGGGGAGAAATCTTCAGTGAGAGGCTGTGATGCCTCTGGAGCACAAAGCAGGGAAGTATGGGACAGGCTACCTGTTTGGCCCACCAGAGACCAAATTCTGCGTCCAATATTCACTTTGAGCTGCTCCATGGTTTTGATGTGCTGGTTTTCAGAGGGGTGAGCTGCAGTAAAAACAGATCCTAGGCACTCTGGTCATCCCTTGCTCACAGGGCTGTGTAAATCACACTGGCTTTCACACCAACACAGTGTCTGGCCCGCTGTCTCCATCTTAGAGGCGTTCCCACTGCTTTTCAAGAGCGCTGGGATTCAGAGGAAGGAGATGGTGGATCTGTCTTGACTCCATTTATTCCAGCACTTAAGTGGAAACAGAACTGGGCCCAGTGAGCATTGCAGTGTGGGATGACAGGAGGGCGAGTTTTCGCGTAGTTGAGTCAGTAGTGAGAGCTGGCTGTAGCCGGCTCTGACTGAACACAATAAACAATTCCACTTGCAACATACTGTACTATTTAAGGGCTCATAGATGCCAGTGGGAGTTTTGCCTGAATAGCAGGGAAATAGCAGGTCCTTATTCTCTATCATGTCTCATGAAATATCCCAGACCCACATGTGCTGCAGAGGCAGATAAAGGGAGTAGGGAGAGGCGAGCAGTGCAGTGGGGCAGTGCCGCTGCCTCCCCACCTCTGGAGGGATGGTCTTCCCCTTGCTGGCAGGTTCCCATCAGTGCTGGAGCCGTCTGGAAGATGGTCTACAAACAGCATTGCGTGGGCCAGGGAAACTACGCAATTAGTCCCTAGGAACTTTGGATTAACTCTGTAAAGTAATGACATGATTGCAATGATTCCCTGTAGATTTAACATCTATTAATCTCTGCCACTGTCTTTCCATTAGTTTTGCTTTCCAATGACATGATGGCGTAAAAAAAAAGGAATCCAAATTTTAGGGAAAGATCAGAAGTATTTTTCTGTGCAGTGTGCAAGCAATTTATTGAATGGTCTCAGAAGGCAAGCTGTGTTGCTCTCCTCTTGCAGTACGGCTCATTCAAACATAAAACAACAGGTTAAAATGCGTTCATATCCTCATTCATAAGATATTAAAAAATAAAACTTGTCAAAACAGGCGACGGATTCCTTCCTAATATTATTGTGTATCATTTTCATAAATGTGGAGGCAGCTCTTCTGAGAAGCATATTTTAAACACATCTAAATTATATTAAAAGTCAAGGCCCAATTTGGTAACAAGCTGTGAGACATCAAGAGTTCTTTTAATGAAGAATTCACGCTGGAAAAATGTATGTCACAAGACATATGAATAGATGTCTTCATCATTGCTAACCCTTTGCTGTCCGTGCCTTGATTTATGGTTAAAGCCGAATCCATGGAAAGAGATTCAGATGAAGTCCTTGACTCCAAATAGCCATTCGGGTCTCTTCGCTCGTACACAGTGCTCCAAAGCAAAGCGACATCAGCAAAGATGCCTGAGGTTTGATTTGAATTTTGCTTTAGTTGACTGATACTATTTATACCCTGGGCTAATCAGAACCAGGGCTGTTTCATCATGCTAAATGTCAGGAAAAATATATCATGTGCATCAAGGGAGAAATCTTGGCCCCACTGAAGTCAATGGCAAAACTCCCATTGATTTCATTGGGGCCAGGATTTCACCCTGACTGAAAACTCATGCTTTATATGCAGTTTAAATGGCAATGGGTTTATCTGCAAGTGTTTTTAAGAATTGTTTTGAGGAAAAATATATTGCTTAAGTGCAATTATGTATTTAACCTTTACAGAGCAATTGCTGTTTTCACAAGCAGAGAATTTAAGTGGAGAATCCCAAGGCTGAAGTTGTGTGACAGACAATGGGGCAACTATTAGAAGACGTAAGTGAATGTGATTCATAGAATCATAGAATAGTTAGGGTTGGAACGGCATTCAATGTCTTCAAATACAGTTTCAGTAATAAGCTCCTGGGTTCGCATCTGGATGATCCAAATGTGAATATTTGTCCTTCTGGGTAACGTAATAGCTCACCAGGACACCAGCGCAACGGATGTAATATATTTGATTTGACGAGCCTGTTGGACATGAGAAGGATCTTAAAGTTGTTACACTAATTGATCACAGCCCCATGACCTATGAAGGCTTGCTGGGCTTCAGCAGCCGTGGAGAAGACCTGCTGTCATTGGTATTGTCCTTAGCACAGGAGGTGGACAGAGTGTTGCTGTGGGCTTTGGTAATCATCAGGAAGGTTTGGGGAAGCCCTAAGTTCCACCTTATTCTTCTCCTAAATCAAACGATTCTTGTCTTTCCTTGTTAGCGTAGTAAATGAGTGAAATGTCAGGATTTGTGGGCTTCCATACTTGTAGAAGTCACATTCTGCTGAGACAATTCATAAGCAGAAAAATAGATTTGTTTTCACTGGCTAATTAGTTCATGGTGTGTATTTCTTGAGCTGTGTACTTAACACTTTGAAAAATATCATGTGATCAAGAAACCAGCTTTGCATTTCTGTTAAAAGAAGAGCCAGTGGGGAAAAAAACGTACGTGAACAACATTTAGTGATGGGAAAGCACCACATCCCCCCTTAAAAAGCACTTTGAAAAAGATATGTTGCAGTCAGTGAATCTCACTTCTAATCAAAACCACAAATCTGGTGTACAAAATGTTCCCTCCTTTTGAACGGACCTATTCAGACTGATTAATTGTTCACAATTTTGTCTGAAAACCACACTGTGGCATTGCTTCAGCACTAACTGTCCATCTTGCACAGACACCACCAGTTCCTGAAATACTTAGCTTTCCTCTCAGTTTAGAATGGGTCTCTTCCAAGTATTTACTTAGTCTGATCTTGTTTAAATTATGTGAATGGACAAAATTATACCCTTTGATGCTATGTTGCGAAAACATTTAATCTAGTTTGTTTTTAGCTTTCCTTTGACTGGTACAAGAAACAAAGCATGGGAAAACAGGCAAATCATGACTTATGGGTGAGTGGCTAGTCACATTTGGAGCTAATTTGTTTTCTAAACATTTATACTTCCTAAGAAACAGTTTCTGCAAAAGAATAGCTCCTGGAAGTGGGTACAGTACTGGTCAGCGAAGAGGAAAACATGACATTTGATGTAGTCACCTCGATTAAGGTCCTGTTCTATTAGGTTTAACAAGACAGGGTTAGAGAATCATCCTAAAATATAGTGAGGAGAGGAAAATATTAAAGAACAAAGAAGCCTCTGGTCTCGAAGGACCAGCGAAAAGAATTTCAAACCGATCTTGATGAATCATTATAACCACAGCTTGATGGAGAGACAAAAATGGGATAGCTCTGGTTCTAAGGATTGACGTTGAGATTGAAAAGGCAAAGAAATAAAATAAATCCTTTCACTTCTAGACCACTAGCCTGACTCCATAAACCAGTTAGTCATGATCATCTGATAGTTATTGAACATGTCCTTTCTGGAACAAACTGGTGGTCTCGATACCAGCTTAGCGGACATATGACAGTATTCAAACAAAACAACAATTTTCTGCATGACATTATTGTTGGCCATCTCCATAGGAAGACCAAAAGACTGATGGAGCAAGCAATTAGTAATGGTAAAAAATTCCCAACAATAGTCAATGTTAATTTCTATTATTATTAATTCACAAAAGGAAATTGTACAATGGTCTGAGGATGGGAGCAATTATACAGCCAAATGGGATTCCTGTAAAACGGGGCTGAGATGCAGGATGCAAGATGTGGCTGGATTAAGAAAGCATCTGTGGCTACTGCTAACTTGGCTAATGGAGCAGGGATTGAACCAGGGCTGTTAGTGCTTTAGGACTAAAAGCACCAGCTGCTATTGCATGAATCAAGGGTTCTACCTTTGCAGCCAGGTGCTATAGCAGCTTTCATCCTGCCTGGAGATGCGATGTGGTGGTGAGGACTGGTGACTGTTGTAGTTCAACCCAGGACAGTGACATATGTTCACCCAAGGATTGTGTCCTTCCTTCTGGCTCCTTCCAGGAGTTCAAAACACTTTTGCATGATGGTTCCTCCAGAGGATGGTACACTACCTGGGAAACTGATGTGTCCCAGGCAAAAGCATGAGCTGCACTAAGGCTTAGTGTAACGTTCAGAACTCACACACCATCTCCTCTGCCCTGGCCTGGGCCAGGAATGGTGACATACCATCACCAGCAGGAGTTTTGCACCAGGTCTGCCTTTGCTGTCCTGTCTTCTCTGGATGAGCAGAATGAAACCATCACAATGTCTGTCATTCCTAACTCCCTTGTGATCACTTCACCAATGTTTAAAAAGAGGATTTTCACCAAATCTGTGGTAAGGGTTGGAACACGACACTTCATCATTCCTAAGTTGGCCTTAAGGTGGCAATTTGAATGAGTTTTGTATTCTGTGATGATTTATGGTGGTTAAATTAACGTAATAAAACTTCCCAGGCCTTTTTCATGTGTACTATTGATAAAAACACTCAGTAAAAGAAATGTGAAAATCCATCTTTGTGAGCTTTAATACTTGATGGTGGCATCTGTTTTTCATTTAACAAGATGACTGAAATGAATGTAACTACAAAAAATTCAAACAGCCAAATGTGTACATATCATTGTGCAAAAACGGCAATTTCATCACTCACTGATAATCAGCCCTGATTTATTTGAACAGACTTTGAGGGTCTGACTTCACTTCTCACTTAGGGCTTGGGTTCAGCAGGAGTTTTCCTTAGGCAGGGTCTTCACAAACTGACCCAGACATATCCATTTGCACAACATCCACTGGAAAGGGCTTTGTGCATTGTAATAGAGTGAATCAGAAGAATTTAAGATCCCATTTAGTCACAGTCTTCTATGCTTTGATATACCTTTAGGATATTTACTAAGTGAGTATGAATGTCTTTTGCAATGTGTTATGACAAAATGGCCTGTTTATGGAATGACACCATTTATAGATATGGAATACCTACCTTTATCATACGTCACATGTAAAGATTGCATAAAAGATTAACAAATGAAGATATCTAAAAGCAAGAGAGTGTGCAGTGCATTATTCAGCATCGCAGACATACAGTATGCAGGAAAAGAGAGGAGTCTCTGGGAACTGGCTTGATTGTTAGTATCGCTAAGAACAATAGAGATGTGATGCTGAAGATGGCTGGACTGATGGTTGTGGTCAGGAAGGACTTAAAAGACATGCTGCACTTACTATGTGCTGCACATAGTATAAGGCATGTGAATTCATCACTGACATGCAAATGGGACAGCACAAGCATAAGGTAAATAGTCTCTCTCTATGTCTGGTGATGGAATACTTACAGTTTAAATACTTACAGTTTACAATTAAAGAGCAAATCCAGCTGATTATCTCCCCTGATATGGAGGTGCCCAGAAAAGGAACTGGTGCAGCTCTGCTTTGCCAGGTAGAGATCAGATTGAAAGCACGGGCAGGCAAAGAAAGGCAAGGCAAATATGAAAGCTATGCCTTTTCCGTTGGCATAACCGTCCAGGAATGCTACAGATCAAGCTGAGACTTTACTATTGCACTTACTTCCCTTTGCTCTTCTGCACAGTCATGGAAATTTCCTGTAGAGTGATAGAAGACAACAGTTTTCCAGCATAAACCCACCCAAATACTCAACAACAAAGGCTGAATGATGTCCTGGAACACTTTCTTTGTGAATTTTGCACAAAACTGTGCTATGTAATCAGGAATAATGGGACAACCATAATGGAGCAACCAGGACAAACTTCATGCTGAATTCATCAGCTGGGCAATGGCATTAACATCATCGCTGGGTGCCACAGTGACTGCTGTTTACCACCTCAAAACAGGACTAGGAAGCCTGGGCCAATGACTAACACATCTGGTTAGAATGTGCCCCTCAGTGATTCCACAGCTATTCCGGTAGTTTTTCACAGAATCCCAGACTGGTTTGGGTTGCAAGGGACCTTAAAGCTCATCCAGTTCAGGCCACTGCCACAGGCAGGGACACCTTCCACTGGAGCAGCTTGCTCCAAGCCCCTGTGTCCAGCCCGGCCTTGAGCACTGCCAGGGATGGGGCAGCCACAGCTTCTCTGGCACCCTGTGCCAGTGCCTCAGCACCCTCACAGGGAAGAGCTTCTGCCTAAGAGCTCAGCTCAGTCTCCCCTTGGGCAGGTTAAAGCCATTCCCCTTGGCCTGTCCCTACAGGCCCTTGTCCCAAGCCCCTCTCCAGGTTCCCTGCAGCCCCTTCAGGCACTGGAGCTGCTCTCAGGTCTCCCCTTCAGGAGCCTTCTCTTCTCCAGGCTGCCCCAGCCCAGCTCTCTCAGCCTGGCTCCAGAGCAGAGCTGCTCCAGCCCTCGCAGCATCTCCGTGGCCTCCTTTGGACTCGCTCCAACAGCTCCACGTCCCTCTTGTGCTGTTGGCCCATAGCTGGATCAGGACTGCAGGGGGGTCTCACTAGAATGCAGTAGATGGGGAGAATCCCCTCCCTTGACCTGCTGGACATGCTCCTTTTGATGCAGCCCAGCATACCCTTGGCTTTCTGGCCTGCAACCACACACTGCTGGGTCATGGGGAGCTTCTCATTATTTTCCTAATGATGTTTCTTTCATGTTCTGCTTAACATGCAAAATCACAGCTGTATGGCTGTGGAACATAATAGGCCCAGATCCTCAGGAATTTTGGACCTGCAGCCTTCAATGGTCCTTAGGGGAGTTATCCAAGCTCAGAAGACACTCATCAGCTCCTTACCCCAAACAGATCCTCCACCATCTGCCTCAGTCCACACCCTCTGAAGCCAGTGGGAGTCCTACCAGATAATTCAATAGAAATTGGCCCAGGACTCACCTAAAAATGCACCTGTTCCTTGCCACATAAAGTGATAAGCTGCAAAGGTTTGTTTTTTAATTGGACACTTAATACCAGCTTTGGCAGGTGATTAAAGTGTGATTTTCTTCCAAGTGAGATAAGAAGTAAATTTCCAAGGAATTCTGGATAGGTGGTTTAACAGCACGGTAATTATACAGAGAAAGTTTTGGAAGAACTGGGAAAGTTAAGGGAGAAACCAACATAAATAAGGGAGTTATTTTTCACTCAGAAGACTACAGGAGATTAGAAAACGGCAAAAAAATAGAGCAGCGTTCAAGTGCTTAGAAAATAAGAGATTCTGAGTGCACATACGAATTGGCTAACAAATGTTTAAAAAGGAGCCAGTAAGGAATGTATTTCCACTCCAGCTGAAATAGAAGTGGCCAGTGATATCAGAGCATCAATGTATACAATTCAAACTATACAGCTTAACCATCTCCCATGGGTAAAGTAAAGAGGCATGAAGTAGGGATTTGTCAGTCGTTGAGACCTTTATTAATAACAACTGCAGTTTAAAGAGCATGGGTTCTAGTACTTGCTAACAGGAAGCTGCAGCACACCAAGAAGAAAGCAAACATTTCCTTGCATGCAAAGCAAGGGTATAATTCAGAGGGGGAAAGAAGAATTTTTCTGAATGACAAATTAAGCTAGAGGACCGCAATGAGATCTGGGACATTAATAGAGCATTTTTGTATCTTCCCAACTACTGTATGGGAATTGACTAATTGGTATTGGGACAAATACACAATGGGGAAAGAGAACAACAGTTCAGGCTGGTCAAAGAATCGGTTTCATCCGCCACACTTGCTTGGCTTCATTGCAGAATTTTGGTTTTTCAAGGACAAATTAAAGTCATTTTTCAGCTGTATGTGTCTGTTTGACTGGGGAGATTATTTCAGGCCTCCCTGTGATGATGTCAATTACAGTCCTCTATGCAGAAGCCCTTTTAGGTACTTGGGTTTGTGTAACTCTATCATGGGGAACACAGTTATTTATCCTCAGCATCCAGACATGGACTGTATGTACTACTTTGGGCATACCTAAAAGTGGCTGAATGTGGCTACTGTTTTGGGGTAGACTATCCCCACTGAACCTTCCATGTCCTCTGATTTGCTTGTGTTTCCATAAACCCAGCAGGAAAGATCTACTCTGGTAGATAGTTCTGCTTCTGTCCCTTTGGCACTCTATGCCAGCTGAGAATGGAACATGGTCTTATTGAGTCCATTCTGTTGACCTGCTTCTGTTGTATGTGTGTTACACTGGAGTTCACAAGCAGTAGAAAGTGTCTCATCAGTCTGTGACACCGTGATACCACTTCAAGCCATTCCTTTGTCACCCTGTGGTCTGACAGATTTGATAGCAATATGATCATTTCTATTTTGCTTTTGCTATTGTTCTCCATTGCTAACACAGGTGTTCACTGGGTTACAAAGTACATACCGCCTCGACTCAAAGGGGTTTTGTACCTTGTAGTTCTAAGTTAAACATTTTTCACCTGAAAACAAATATTTCTTCTTTGTCCTTTCCTCGGGAACACCTAAAAGAGAACAGCATCCTTTATGTTTTGTGTAACTAGGTCAAAAGCTGTAGTAATTATATAATAATGGCTTGGAAAGGCAGTATTTCAGGACAAGGTGTTTCAAGGCAACAGCTTCAGTCGCAACAATGACAATGGTATTTATTGCAGGAAATCCCTCGCAAGAAAAATATCTGCCTATTACAGACAGCAATAAAGTAAAAACTTTGCCTTAAGCATATTTCTTCCTAAGGCAGATCAGTAAATATCTGAACTGCAGAGACATTCAAATACCTGTAACTAGTAAGAATTTACAGTTCTACAAAAATGTTGTCAACAATGTATATATGTGCTTTAGAGATAAGTAGGTATTTACCAAAGATTTATGGATTACAGTATTCTGTGACATCATGAAATGTGGGGAATCTGAGTGCACGACTATTTGACTGGTCAGCAAAAGACTCTTCTTAGACTATTAGGCTTGTGCCATACATCATTCCTGAGACTATTTCCTTGAAAGGTCTTGGAAAAGGTGTTGTATATCACAAATAGCCTATGACCTCAGTAGAAGTCGCCTTTTACTCCATTGTCAGTTGAAGTTAATACCTTTTTCTTTTTATCTCTTTTTTTTTTTTTTTTTTGCGAACTAAAGTAATTATCTTGAGGTTTAACTACTTTTTGCAGATTGAAGCCATGACCTAAACATAGTGATAATGCTGATACTGGTAATTAACCTTATTTCTGAGACTGACGATTCATCATGCACTCATTACACGTGTTTTCCTTGTGCATGGGTACAATGCATTAAAAATAAATGGAATTACATATACTCATTTAAAATAATTTGAAAGGGAAATCAGCCACACTCATCTGCTGTTTTCATGCAATGTGCTTCTACTGTTCCTTGACCTTGTTGACATCAGGATTTTACCTTTAAATTTCATAGCTATGCAACATACAGTGATATTAGATGGGATACACAAGGGACATGTGGAACTCATATTACCTGCTTTTATATATTTCATTGTACTGAAAACACATTAGACTCAACCATCCAAGATCAGAAAGACCAGAAATAACAGTGGACATTACATAGATTAAGTGTAGTAAAGTAATTGGGATCTGCATATCTGAAGGTGATCTTTCCATTCCTAAGTGTTCCTGTGCTCCCCACAGATTCCTCCCTGTTCCCTTTCTCCTTCCCAAAGGACCTGGCCTGGCTGTCCCTTTCATCTTGCAAAACTCAGGTGGAAATTGGGATACGGATCCCCTGGTAGAACCACATCCAGGACAGATTGGCTGGGAGCCTTGACCTTGGTGGGATGGTGGAGCAGGGAAGATGATTGAAGAGGAATGGAAGTTACTGGAGAGACCAGTCTGTGTGGAGATTTTAGTGTGTTTTCTCCCTTCATGGAAAAGGGCATCAGCAGCAAAAGAAATACCTTTATTGCTGGAAAACATCTGAAAACTGAATCAGCAGAGAAACCAATTGGTACAGAGGAATTGCAGCAGCCAACGAGAATGGAGGGATTTGCATATCCAGAGTGAAGCTGCTGGGATAGAGCTGCAGAGGGATTATGCAAATCCCTGATTGGGTGAGCGGTGGCTGATTGCCAGAGCAGGGGGATGCACACACTGTTCTGTACCTGGGCAATGATTATGCAAATTGCACACCTACAGCCAGAGTGCAGGGCAATTGGCTAAATGAGAAAACTCTGGTTTTCATCAGTAAATGTGCAGTGTTCAGCACTCAGATGATCACACCTTGCTCCATAAACATGAGCACACACCTCTACCAACTCTCGCACAGCTCCGTGGGATCCATCTAATGTTTAGCTGCTGGGGTGGCAACTGAACATCTCTATCTTGTCGAATCTTTAGATGGCCATTTTCATTTACTGTGTGTCTGACATGAAAGGGAGAAGAACATAGAATCATAGAAAGACTTGGGCTCACCCTTGATCATGTCACCCAAGGCCCTGTCTAATCTAGCCTTGAACACTGCCAGGGATGGAACATCTACCAGTTCTTTGGGCAACCTGTTCCAGTGCCCAGAAAATGGAACATGAAAGCTAGGATGAAAACTTCTCCATGTTGTCTGATCCCAGGGAAATTCTGGTTTTTGTCGAAGAAGGAATGCACCTGCATAGCGGGTGAGCTCAACCCTTAGCTTTGTATTATGCATAGGAAAGATCTGGAGGAATGGGAGATATAATTATGTCTGAGTTTTAATATTTATTCTATGCCTTTTTAGGGGTTTAAAGACATCTGGATTTTTAAGAAGATAAAGACATTGCCCTGACATATGTACAACTAAAATTTAATATTCAGAAGTTGGTTTTTTATTTTTTTCATTTTTATTCTGGGGTGTCAATTATGTGCCTTATATATGTGCAATCCAGCATCAGTTCTCAGCATAATATCTCACTATAGCTTAATTTTGCTCTGAACAGTCTTTAATGTTTTCAGGAGCTTCTCACAAAAGGAATCTCATTCCCATGGGCACCTAAGCCTGAAACACCCCTATAATTCTCAGAATGTTAGAAAGATGTGACTCAGAAAACCTGGAAAATACACTGATTATGTTGTACAACTAATTGCAGGGTGGCATTTAGGTTAGATATAAGGAAGAAATTAACCTCTGTGAGGGTGGTGAGACACTGCACAGGGTGCCCAGAGAAGCTGTGGTTGCCCCATCCCTGGCAGTGTTCAAGGCCAGGTTGGATGGGGCTTGGAGCAACCTGCTCTAGTGGAAGGTGTCCCTGCCCATGACAGGGGCTGGAACTGGATGAGCTTTAAGGTCCCTTCCAGCATCAAACCATTCTGTGATTCTATGATACCACTCTGCAGCTTCCGAAGCTTATTGGCAGATGGGTGATCACTCTGAGGTGATGGGGCCAGCTTAAAAACGGAATATAACAATAGAAGATCTCACTGAACTCATTGGCAATGAGTTCAAATACACAGTGACAGCAGTTCAGTCACACAAATCAGCTCATCAGTAAGTCAGAACTATAAACCAATTTCTTAGTAAAGGCCATGGCAGTGAGGAAAAGAGTGAAAAACCTCCATGAAGTTTTCTGGACTAAATTTTCTCCCTAATTATTCCCCTGGGTGGGCAGAATCCACCTCTGTATGTAACAACTTATTGGTGATATCGGCAAATGTTAGTCCTGGGGGACCAATTAATTTTAACAGAGGTTTCACTGAAAATCAAAGAAGAAGGCCAAATATTATTCCAGAGAAAATCAGTGAGTGATTACATCTGGGAAAGAGAAAAGGGAAATATGTAAACATATGAAGTAGAAAGGGAAACTTCAGTGTAGTCTATAGGCAGGGCAGGGTGCACAAGCCTCTCTGGGGGAAGCCTAAACTTCATTAGCACCTCCACTCATAAAGCAGCTAGTTTATTTTGCCTTATTTACTTTCCAAATTAGCTGCCCACAGCCTAAAGATGGATTTTTGAAACCCAAGAATAAGATGCGGGCAGTTATTCCCTGTGCTGTATCACTGGTGGTTAGTGATACAACATGGGGAGCTGTGGAGAGTATTTCACAGATGTTTTCTGATTAACGCTGTGCTCTCTTAATAAGCTAAGAAACATTTGAAGAGCAGCAAATACAGTAATTGATAACTCTTAGAATATTTCTAGCCTGCCTTTGTGGAGGTGTAGAACAAACACTACTTAAATAACTTGCATCTGGCACAACAGTTATTCCATAAAGAAGCAAGATTTGGGCAGAAATGGATATGAGCTGCATTTCATTTGTGAATTCACTTCTCAAAGAAGTTGCCACCTCAAATGTTATATAAACACATGCACGCATACATAAACATGTATTATCTATTGATACCAGAGCTGGTTAAAATGGCTTGTTTTTCTGAAAGCCTAAGCGAGATTTCCCACAGACATTCTACATTTCAAATTAAGTAGCTGATTCCCTCATTTTTCCTTAGCCTTAGCCGATTCCTTTTTCAAGTAATTTTTGGTAACAAAGAAAACAAAACCCAAAAAAAGGAAAAAAAGCCCCAGGAACACGGGAAAAAGGAACAGTTGTTAAAGGCGAAGAAAAAAATAATCCTACTGCCTAGCACAAAAAAATGTATTTTTCATTTAAAAGGTGAATATTTAATAGAAAAAAAAAATACATGGCCAGAACTTTGTGAAAAATACTTCAGACTGAGACAATTCAAAAGTGGAGGGATTTGGGAACACCATGTAGACCGCATGCTTTCTTTGCACAGTGTTAGATATGCATAGTGATTTACGGCTTCTGGCCAAGGGATCCCAATTTATGGTCTTAATCTGCACAGTTTTGAGACCATTTTCTCCACTTCTTGAATCCACCTGAACTGGGCTGAAATCAGTTCTGCAGATCTAACCTGCAAGGTGATGTCTAAGAACAGATAGTTAAGGGTGGTTATAAATGCAGGGAATTTTTTCCAAGTTTAACTCATTTTCTGAAGTCAGAATGAAACGATGACGCTGGAAGTGGTACCTTCTATCTTCTATAAAGAGTACAGGAGGATTTTTTATAGGCCTTGCTAGCAGTTAAAAACAAATACAGAGCAGGAAAGGGAGCTGTGGGATCTTTCAAGCAGTTTTTTAGAACTGTTTATGACATCTCTTTGTGCCAGCAAACTGGCTTCAGTTTTCTCTTGGCATTCTTGTATGATGGAGATAACACAAAGACACCAATGGGAAACCCCATCCATGTCCTGGTTTTGGCTGGACTAGAGTTACTTTTTAGTTAATTTTTACTTGTTAAATTTTTCTTTGGAAGTTATTTTAAGGAAAATAACAAAAAGAGAGAGAGATTAAACAAAAAACCTAACAAGCAGCAGTGATGCACAGCACAGTTTCTCACCACCTGTTGACCGATGTCTATCCCAGCCCAGTTTCTATCTTGAGCATTATGTGCTCCCCTTTGGCTAGCCCAGGTCAGGTGTTCTGTCGCTGCTCCCTCCTGGCTTCTTGTGCCCCTCCTCACTGGCAGAACATAAGAAACCGAAAAGGCCTTGATCAGGGTAAGTGCTACTGTGCAACAACTGAAACATCCGTGTGTTATCAGCGTTGTTCTCAGATTAAAACCAAAACACAGCACTGCACCAGCTACTGGGAAGGAAATTAACTCTATCCCAGACAAACTCATGATAATCCATACACCCCATAGAAATGCCAATCTTGCTGACAATGCCATCTCTGGGTTTGACAACAGTCTGAGAGTCCTGTGGGATACACACATTAGCTCAGATTTTCTTTCCTTCACTCTGGTAGTCCCAGTTTCATTTATGTAGCTAAAGGTAGGATTTTGTGATTCCATCCTGCCTTTCTTATGGCTAGTATACAAGCAAGTGGAGACTCAAATAAGAAGGGACCGTTCTCTGAAGACAGACTTTAGCCTGGCATGATATAATTCTGCTGTGGGATTTGATGTGCTCAGCTAGGGTACGTGGAGCATTGAGAAACACATAGATGACATTAACAATACCAAGACTTCATGTCTTACAGACATGGCTACCCATTTCACACCTATCACAAAGGTGTCCTGCAGGAAAGAACTCCACACCATTACTTACTTGTCAAAATCCAGTTTAAATGTACTACTGTCCTTAAAATATAGTGTGATTAGCTTTTTAATCTGATCTGTAGTTTTAGTGTTTGTGGACTCGGTCTACCAATATAGTCCCTAGAAGGTCAGGAAGGGACAAAAGGATGGGGTTATCCTAGGAAACCATGTTAATTTTTCCTTTATGTTGTTGTTCCAGAGTAGGTGATCTCTGGGTGGACAACCTAGTTTCTAAACCAAGGAATATGAGAACCTTTTAAATGTCTTGTGCATCTCTTAAGTGTTACACTACCTTAATTAGAAATTTAAAATGATTTCTACCTTCTCCCTCACATTGCATCTGTAATTGTGGTGCTGCCCCATGCCTATTTCTGTGTTGGCCAGAGCCTCCAGCAGGCTGAGCAGGGAAGGCTCAGCATGTTTCTCAAAGCACTGTGGATGGTGTTAACTACCAGCCTGCTGTGGAGCTGCTGCAGGGTTTTGAGGACCTGCCATGGAACTGGGCTGGCCTTGATGAACTGGGGGGCTTTTTCTTCTAAAAACTGTTAATCTGCAGTGCCCAAAAATGCTGATCTGTGGTGATGGGAAGGGCATCACCTACTCTTCGTTATATGGAATAGTGGTGGACAGTAAGTATTTCTTAAGGATGTTTCAGTCTAAATAATTTAACCTTGTCATCACAAAAGCGTAACAAGCTTGAGGCAAAAAGCCAGATATTTCATTTGTTGCAAAACTTGCTTTTAGCTGGTTTTACATGAGATAGAAATATTTTCTTTTTCTTCTTCCTTTTCACAGGCTTGGTCTATACCTGCCTGAGTGCAAAGCTGTGTAAGCAGCAGCTATCAATAAAACATTGATTCTCTTCAGTTTGCAAAGAAGAAAATAGAGAATGTCAACCCCATTGCAAGAGATACATCGTGGAAAGGGGAAAAGGTTCTGGCAGAATGGAGGTGTGCTACAGAGCCTTCCCCTCCAGTCAAACTCTAGCTCCCATCCCGCTTGTGTCGGTAATGAATGAAATTTGTGGTGAGCCAATGCTGCTCCATCACCTGGAAATTATTTATACACTGGAGCATCACAGACAGATGCTTCACTGTCTCAGCTGGTGATCTCTGTTCAGCTCTTCGTGGGCAGGTGTCCCAGTCTCATAAACCACCACGACAACTGACATTAATTGGCACCCTTGTTGCAGTCTCAAAGGGGAGGCTAAAGATTTAATGGGCATTGAGAGTGAATTATTCCCATATGCCTCAAGGTGGTCCCTCCAGAGCTGTTCTGAGACACAGAGGCAGGCCTGTGCTTGACACCTGAACTGCTTCCACTTGTGATGGATTTGCTTTACTGGTATTTTTAAAGAGTACAAAGGCAAAAGGGAAAGATGAGAAACCTGGAATAACAGGGGAAGTAAAAGAACATTGTGTTATTTCTCAAGGACACTTTGGAATTAAAACAAATATTGTTTTCCTGGATAGATGTGAAGCAAAATGTGTGAATTCCACACTTATGCAAATTGATGAGTATCTTGACTTGATGGAGGTAACCAGCTCATGAGCATGTGCGTTTAATACTAAATACTGCCATTTTTTGAGAGCTGAATGATTTCACCGATTACTTACTGATGCAATACAGAGTTTATTATCACCTTAAATGGGCAAGTGTTAAATATCTCTATTATTTTTAGGTGGAACCTGTTTAAAATCAAAGTAACAAAATATTCCACAGAACAGTTTTGTTCTGAAATTTCCTGGCATCTTTTTCTTTGCATTTATTATGATTTATCCTAAGTATGATAACAGACATTTTTTGTATGCTGCAGGATTTTAGAAATAATAAAAGAATGCTTTGGAAATGTGTCATCTCTTCACAGTTATAACTCAACAGCTCAGGAGGCAAGATTTCCCACCGCTAACCGCTCTCGTGTTAGCTATCTATGTTTATGTCCAAAACAATTTATTTTCAGGTTGCCTGTAAAAGCAAGGCATCACATAATTGTCTGGCTATAAAATATGTAAAGTATTGCACTACTGGGGCTCATTAGCAAAGGCATAGATGCTTTTTAGTAATCCATAAGGTGTCACTTGTTAACGAATGTTGCAAATTATTCTACTAACTGCTTAAAGATTAATAATAGATATGTCTGCAGCAACAAACAAGTCTCGAATCTCTGGAGAAAACTAGAGAAAGTAGATAATGATTAGAATAACAGTACAACAGATATTATTGTATATTCAGTTTTGATCCTATTGAATAAATGGTGGTTATGGCTTGGTTTATGTCTGTTGAAAAAAAGATTTCTCTTGGAGGAAGCTTCTACGCTAAGAATACTGCACAATGCTTGGCTTATGGATCGGACGTGAAAGTGATTTTAACTTTGACTCATGGGTTTAATGCTGCCTAATTTCAAGAAAGTAAAGCATCTTTACAAGACTTGAAACCTTACAGAAGTTCAGTCTCTGCGGATGACTGTCCATTTCAAAGGAACCTGAAAACCGGCACTGTATAGGTGCCTATGGTCTGGATAGTTGACAAGGACTCTCATAGTTTTTGTTTTAGTTAAGTCTCTAGCTTACTGCAGTATGTCGAACTCAGCAAAGGAATTATAGAGGATGAACTGAGTTTTGAGCTGTAATGGTTTAATTGCTCTAGTCATAAGAATAATTAAAAACTGAACAAATACATCAGTGCTGAATAGGACTAGACATCTCCAAAGTCCATAAATCATACCTCTAAAAGTTTATTTCTCTGAGAGACACGTCATACTGTTGGTTAACCTGTGTTGTTGACCATGCTTTGGAAGATGGTGTACAGTGCATCATTCCCACTCATATAAGTAACAGAGTTCACTATGACAGAGATACTCCAGTGTCCATCAGTGTTGGCTGCTGTAGACAACCATGCAATACATGGTCATATTGCCCCAATCGAGACAGATCCAGATAACATCCACTGCATGAATCCCTGTGCAGCACAGCTTGGTTCCCAGCCTTCTTCTGTAGATCCCAGCAGCTTAGCTTTAGCCTTTTATTATTCTATGTCCCAGAAAGACAGCAAGTGAAATCAAGGGCTGCACAAAAAGCCCCTACTACTGCACTCAATTGTGTGCTCCTGTTCCCCTGTCAGGTGAAATGCCCAGATGATCCTAACAAACAAAACACCCCAGAGAGAGAGAAAGGCCAGGACACCTCAAGGTCCCTACCAGTCTTTTGCGTCTAACCAAATGTAACCAAACTGGCTTCTATGGGGTGCAGCAAGTATGAAGTCATGGTTGTTGCTTAGAAATGCTCTATTAAGGTGCATCATCTCTGACCTAGGCTTGCTTTAATGGTCATTGAATTAATGGGAACACTCTCAGTTGACTCCTCTAAGCTTAGGATCAGTTTTCTCCCCTGGCAAATGAAGACCTGGCAATTCTCGAGCCCTTACAAAGCCTGCCAAATGGCATGTAATTCTGGCAAAACCTGTGGTGATTTCTGGAGAGGAGGAGGTTCCCTACAAAGAGGAACCTCTTTGTTTTGCCTTCCGATGCAAGAAGGCAAATGTTACAAGAGTCCTGGAATGCCTTCTGCTGCTCCACCCACAATTCAGCAATGATTAAATATACTTTGTCCACAGTAATCCAGCACAGCACAATGATCTCAAATTGTAGATAAAATTATTCAAAGACAATGATTCATAACCTGCCTAGGATGCAGAGCAAGCAAAAAGGCAATCTGATTTGAACATGTAAGCACACACCAGCCCCTGCACAGTATCCCTCCAAATGGAGAAGTTCTCTATTAGTTTCTGCTTATATTAAACAGAATTCCCAGATGGTCCTGTTTAAACAATGTCTAAATAAATACTTTCCCAATCATTTCATAAGTTGCCTCAAGAAACTCAGCGAGCACGCTCGAGGATGTAAGTTTGGAAATGAATGATGTAATTGTTGCAACGCAGCGTTGTGCTGGTCTTTCTGCAGTTGGAGCTCCCGCTTGTCAAAAAGATGTCTTGACCAAAAATATGTCTTCTACATTCAGGATTGGTTCTTCAGTGTCTTGTTTGCTTTCCGAAAGGGAGCTGTGCAGTCTGAGGACCTGATAATTTGCTTTTCAGGCAGCCTGACCTGGATGTGGCACTGGCTGCTTCACAGAGACTTGCCACTATCCCGCTGGATCACTTGAGTTCCATCTTACCCCATCCTTCACACCTCAGGTTCTCCATCTGTCAAATCAGGGCATGAGATATAGATTCCCATTGTAAAACCCTGAAGTCTGTAGAGGAGAGGATCTCCATGATGCCAGATAGCTTCTGTTACACAGGCTCTAAACCATCGTTACACATCCTCTAATTCATCGTTTGCCCTGGATAGTCAGGGAGAAAACTGTTATCCAACCCTTTGGGTTTGACCCTGAGCTGGTCGTTCAAGTGGCTTGGCATACTAGATATTCCTTAACACTAGTTAAATAATACAGTCTACTTTCTTTTATTAATCCTACTGAAAACTTGATTTCTAAAGGAAACTTCACTATCCTGAGAAGGCTCTAGGGAACTTGACAGTATAAAATGACATAATAAAATTCAAAGTCAAAACTAAATATGAACATTTAGCAGAAGTTCAAAAACATTTAAATTATAAGAATTCAGTTAATTCATTATGGTTAAAGCCATAGGGAGCGTACTGTTTACACACTATTGAAAGTAGAATAAAAAGGGCACTTCTTTATTTAAAAGTGTGAGTGCTTGTTATTTTTGAGTAGGATTAAGTATCTGGACTTCCAATTACACAATGAAAAATCCCTTTTTTATTGGTATGATTTTAATTAAGTACCTTCATTTCTATAAATGGGAGCTTCATTTGACACTTGTGTCCAACTTTGAATAAGTGCTAATAGAAACTGAGTAAATTCTGCTGAACTACATAATGCTGAGTGCTGCTCAAAGAGAAGCCTGCCTCCAATTTCCATTCCTTTAGTGAAAATCTGAAATAAGCACATTGAAGTCAATGTTGCATTGGTAGAAATCAGAGTAAGAACTGAGCCATGCCTAGGCATATATTAATTTGTGCACAATATTGAGATGTTGTATTGGTGGTTACTATTTAAATGTACATAAAAATGGAAATATTTTTAAAGCCCTGTTACATACAGATGACTTGTACAGGAGTAAAGCTCTGAAAGCCTTTCCTAATGTGCAGTTCTTTAGTTGTGTATCTTCCTTTCTGTCAAGAAAGCCTATTGGGGAAAATAAATATATTGCCTCTTGAACAGGAACCGGTGACGAAAAATCTGAAATCATCTAGCATATCTGCCTTCAGAGATGGTTTATTGCCTTAGATTTGAAAACTCCAGTGTTTCTTTTCTACGCTCTGTGTTTTAAGCATGAAGTACATATGTTGATAGATTTATTTTGTTGAGCTATCATGATGATGTAACTTGGATATATCGACACATTAACCTAAGAGAGATTCTCACTGTGTCTTCATTAGGCAAAAATGTGTAAAGTAGATATTAACAAGACATTGACTCTTGTGCATCTAATAAAGAATGATATATACCTGTAGGATAGATGGCTCAATATTTTTATGTTACATACTATAACTGAAAGCATAACTAATGAAGCATTTAATAAATCCTGAAATTTCTTAACAATGATTTATTTTAATTACAATAAAGGATAATTCACAGTATCTAGAGTTTTCACTTTTCAGTCAGCTACTGAGCAGCATAACTGTTATATCACAAAAAGGAAAACTACAGAGAGTTATATCGCAAAGTGTCTTTTCTTAATACAAAATAATGTTTATTCCCTTTGTTGCTTATTTTTCATCTGAGTTTGATGGAACGTGCATATACATGAAGTAAAGCCGCTCTCACCTAGTTTTAGCTGTTTGCAATACAGACATCTTCATCTAAGCTGTTTGTCTTGATAGAGTCTGGACTCCTATGCAATTATCACAGTCAACACTGAAGAATGAGGTGCAATACATCTGATTATTTTAGATTTCTTTGATAGGATAAATTGTCCTTGCAGTGCCTATCTTTCTGCCTAATTATGAAGAAAAGTTAGACAATTCATTTGATTGTAGATGTCTACTTTACCTACTTGAAGGGATTTCTTGGCTAATTTTCAAAATAGGTACTTTAGTTCATCTTAATTATTACTTTACTTTCAAGGTGTGCATGGACTTTAATGGGAGGAATTGGTCAATTTAAAGCCTAATGTATGCCTTTGTAATGATACATATTTTTCCAGTACTTAGATTGCATTCCCATATGCTGCTTTCATCCTTTTTCATCCCTCCCCCACCATACATATCCTGTGTATTCTGCATCCATTCTCCTACTATGTATTATAGCAGCATCCCTTCCCTCCCAGGTGGCTCTTCATCATGTGCACAGCTTTAATGAACTACATCCTAAGGTGGCTTGGTGGAAGATTTCACATGAGTTTGTGGAAAAAAGTAAGCAGTAAGAAAAGTCCTTTCAGAAACTGGCAGCTCCCAAATGTCACTGGGCACAAGTGGTACTTTATCACAACAAAAACTGCAGTGAGGATCCTTAAAAATAAGTTATTTACTGTTACAGCAATTGTAAAGTGTTGTTAGTTCTAAATAATACATTGAGGGAAAAGTGCAAATGATAAAAGCAGGTTGCTCATATAATAAGGGTACCGTTTGTGCTGTCTGCTGAACAATAGATATATTTGATGAAGAAAGCAGGTGACATCAGGTTATTTACAATAAATGACTTATTCAGTGAAGTTTGTCTTTTTGTTTCGTTTGACTCTCTCTTGGCCTACTTAAAAAAAAATCCCATTTCCTTCTTAAGAGCTTTTGTGCTGCTTTCCTTTTTTGGTGAAAAGAGTTCACTGAAATGATTCAATAGTCAGCGTCTGAGTTACGTGATTAGTTGTGATTAGTTAATATATCATACAGCACCGGTTTAAATCCCTGGGTGAACAAATTTTGCTCTTGGGATCAGAAGGAGAAACTCTGGGGACTGAGATCTCATTGCTAGACAGGAAACAATGAGAAGGAACAGCATTTTAGCAAACTGTGTGCCAATCATGTATCTAATGAGTATTTCTAGCAATATTTAGTTGCACAGATTAATTTAATTTTTTCCTGTGACCTTTACACAAAACAACTCCGTGTATGTGATCCCAGTGTATAAGGACAGGGAAAGATGGAGGACATTCTCCCTAGTGTTCAGTAATAAGATGTTTTCTCAGGTCCTGGTACACTGAGTACAGAGGGAGGGAGGGAAGCATGGTACAGAGATACATGGGATTGCCTGCTTGGAATTTATGCATATTGAAGTTGATTAATAGGTGCAAGTTGAATTGAAAACCCACAGACTATGAGATGCTAATGTTGTCTGCAGCACTCCTGAACCTGTTCTAATCCAAAGTCAAGTCGAGGGAAGATAAGTCAGATTTTCACTAAATTGAAAGAGAAAACCCCCACTCTTTCTAAGCAATAATCCATCTTGATGAAACCAGAGTAATCACATGAATGAAGCATGTGCACTAGAGCGAGCTCATACAGTGAGCTAAATGGAACTCGGTTGTCTCCAGTGGTCATTATAGCTTTTCTTTGCATATTAGCCTTCATTTCTGTCACACATGCTTTTAGAGTTTTGGGCAGGTATTGACAAAAATCTGAATATATTGCACCTCTGCTGCCTAATTACAGTGGTGACAGCAGAAGACAAAGGATATACATGAGATCTGAGCAAGGTGTTAAATCATAATAACATGTGTTCACACCATGCCCCATTCCTATATACGGTATGAAAAAATCCCACTAATTAAGGTTACTTTGTTAGACTGATAGGTAATTACTAGAGCAAAACTTGTAACCTGCTGGCCGTTAGCAGTAAAAGGTCGAAAATAATGGTGTAGTCCTTTATAAATCTACGAGGAACGGCAAAGGAATACTAAGTAACTTAACAGAGAGGAATTTTAAGTTTCTATACACACTCTTTAATGCTTCTTAAAGAGCACTGCTTAGATTCATATTTCTTTCAGTTTACAGGACATTCTGAATTTAATCTCCCTCTAGCCACTAGTCTACAATGATTTCAGCTGTGGGTCACAGAAGTTAAACCTGATAACAGCTCCATTGCAGCCTTTCTGCTTTAGAGGTCAATGAAAAGTTTCTCAGGAGGCACCATTCAAAAATAATATCTACTTTTACAAGAGAGATTTAGGTTAGAGTTTGATTTCTTCCTTCCTTTGACTTGGAGACTTTGATTAAAATGGAGAGGAGAGCTAAATGCTGAAAACCTGCTGGAGAACACATCTCTCTTAAAGAGCCACCATCATGTCTATAATGTGAACCAGGAATTTGTTGGTCCAACAAGAAATAAACATTGCAGGCAACTGCTAGGAAAAACTGGTGACATTAGGGGGCCTATTAACACTCCGTCAAATTAACAATATATTTCTAATTCCCTTGAGTGTCATATGTGTTTTTCTTATAATATTGGCTGATTCTCTCCTGCATTAACGAGGTGGACTGCTGCCAAAAATATGCAAATGGAAATCCAGTGGACCTGCCTTTGTAAATTCAGATATCTAGGAATTCACACTTTAATGAGAGTTGAAAAACCTCCAGCCCAAACCAAACAGTCATTGGGTAGCAAAACCTGTGCTGTTAGATTTGCTTGTACCACTGCTGGAAAACATCAATATGTAAATACCTTGAACTCTAAACTCCTGAAGTCTGTATTATCTGAGTTTTTACAGTGGAGGTGTCAGGTCCCCTTTAGACTCTCTCCCACATTTAAATATAGATCTGCAATCAAATTATAGAGCTTTACCTAGGGAACAGCAAGTCATGTAGTTCCCAGAAAATGTAGACAAACAATTCACATTTCCTTGGCTCTTCCACACTCTGAATCTGCATATTATTTCTGAAGCTGAAAGCCATGCCTTAAAGCAGAAGAGAAATACACACACATCTCTACACATGTACGAAAAAGTATTTAATATAGTAACAGATTGTAATTCTCCTTAGAAACAAAACAAAGCAACAATAATGCTACACAAAGCACTGGCAACCACACAAACCGACTCCGTGGCCCCTACTAAATCTGGGGTTAGGCATTATGACACAGGGTATTGGAAACAACCCCATCCCCTCCTCTCCACAGCCCCTTTTCCATATGTTCCTTATTTCTGGTTACCTTCCAGCTGCCAGATGTTCTTTCCCACTACCACCATCCTGGACCTGCAGACCCTTTTTCTGGGCAGAAATAATAGCATGCAGATTTCAGGAATATTTGCCTTTATTTGATGCTATTCTTGTCCCACCCTTGCCATGGCTCCAATCTCTCTGAAAAGTACATGGTAGATGAGCTGCTTTTGGAAGTGGCTATATTGGTCATATATTCATAGACTTTAAGGTCAGCAGGGACCAATTCATATCTCTATTTACTCTGGATTTCTACATGAGAATATTGTAGATTTTATCCAACGATGCTGCTCTTCAGTCCGACAGGAAAGCACGTTATCTTCAAGTCTGATTGTACTCAGGTTAATGGACAAAGTGTTTCAAATGGATCAGATCTAAAACTTTACCCTTCTCCCTCTAGAATCTTGCACATTTTAGTAGACGTGAGCAGAGAAGGCCCCTGACCAGCTCACTCCCTGTGGCTCTGCTTCCCAAACTGATACAGATTCCCCGCTTCTTCGTGTTATTCCCAACGGCTACCTTAGTATTTAACTTACGAAAAGGAGGGAGAAAATTTCAAATAACAGTGTTATTTTCAGTCTTCCCAGCTAGATAAAAAAGACTCCAGTTTCTGGAGACTATCATTTACTTTCTTGTGCTCTTATGCAGTAGGATCCAAATCATGCTCCTTTTTAATGAAAGGTTAATGTAAATCATATGAAAAGTCATGCAGTGTTTCCCTCAAGTGTACATGCTAAATTGCCATTCAGGAATTCATACCTTTCAGATGAAAAAAAGCAGAAAGTTTCATTCCTGCTTGAGACAAGTGGTTGCAATATAAATCCAAAGGAAGAAATATAAAATAAAAAGATGGAAGAAGCATGGTTGTATTTTTATCCCTTTTAGGTACTCAAGCTGCAGCTAATGTGTAATAGCATTTACGAAAGCACGTAGGGGATAATCTATCACTTTAGAAATGAGAATTCTTTACATTAAAAAATTTAAAGCTGGAAGTCTCATAGCATAGGTGGTGGTTGTGCTTTAAAGGGGTTGCAAACCTTGTCTGAGTGCTGTGTTCTGCATTTTTGAAGACTCCAAAACACAACCGCAAGAGTAATTTTATTAAGACTTGTATAATTTCATGTTTTCAGTAAACAGATATATGGGACCCAGCTGGGGCTGGGATGTATCTTTACACGGGTTTTCTTTTTTTGGGCATAAAATGCAAACTCCACAAGAGAAGTAAGAGATACTCTTTGAGGAAGGAAAATCTTCTAGAAAGCGAAATATCTGCTTAGATGAGGTTCAGTTTAGGTCAGTTGCATATCAATCACACAACTGTAGATTGTAAAATCAAGCTGGTTTATTGCACAATACCTGATTTCAGGGGCTTTATACCAAGGACACATTAACTGAGTGTGTATTTTGTATTCAAGAACACTGAGAAAATCTTTTCTGTTTGTCGCATGCCTGTCTGTAAGCCAGCCCTGACCTCGTCTTATATTAACTCATCAGAAATCCACAAAGCAGCAAAACCCAACTGTTTGGGTAGAATCTCTCAGAGGAGTTGAGCTCTATTGTAAAGCAAAATTTAGACCATGTGTTTCCTGAGTGACATGAATCTGGTAATTACCTTTCTTGCTGCTTTGGGTGAGATTTTGATATCCATTATGTCGGTTTTCTGGGTGTTATTTTAGTCATCTTCCCTTTGTGAATAGAAATCTTTTTTCTTTTTGATTGCATTAAGCTACACTTTAAATGACCTCCCTACCTGTCTTGACTACTGTAACCACTGCATACTTCCAAGCACGTACCCAGAGCCCTTCAGCCCTCTGCATTCTATAATGAACCTTTAGCCATGACACTTGCAATTATTTTTTAAACCTTTTTAGATAATTGTCACTAGCTTTTGAAGGCATTTAGTCTGAAATAAGAGCTTTTCCTTCCTAACTCATCTCCTTGTGTTCTGCCCACTGGATACCCCAGAAAGAGTGTAACGGCCATATGCGCCTGAAGGTGATGAGACCCATCGTAATGGCTTTCAAATGATGATTAAACTGTTCAAACCACCAGAAGATAAAACTGGTTCTTGAGGAGGAGCTATTACTGGCCCACAAGCAATTCAAGTGAAACCAAAAGGGAATAGAGAAAATGACTTGCAAAAAAATGTGTTTTTTTGCTGTGCAAATACCCATTTCCTCACTCAATTTGCTCGAGTCATCCTGATCCCTTTGCAAGGGCCTCTGCTTGCTAGAAAAGCTGATACCTGAGTTTTTCCTCTAAGGGAGCACAGCAGAGGCCCCTAAAAGTTCCTCCTGAGGGAGACAACAGTGTGCTACATGAAGCCAGGTGCTTCCTTCCTCTTCCTTCATCATCTCATGGATGTTGGGGGATTTGGGGAAATGGAGGCAGAGGAGAAAAAGTAACATTTGTTGTATCTTTGAAAGAATTCACTCTGAATCTTCGTTTTTGTTGTGGATCCAGTCCTTGGTCATACTGCTTACATTTAACTGTTGTGTTGGCTCATAATAGCATGAAAAAATCTTGTAAAATGGTATGTACTTACAACCTGGAGACACAAACAACACATGCTTGTAGAGAAGACAGTAAATTTCTTGCAGATGTTGTCTGTTTCCACCTACATAATGCTGCGTAGCTTCTGATAGCCAGAGATTTCAGGCATTATAGTGTAGTACCAGTGTAATTGGGTAAGAAATGATACAAAAGAATAGACTGATTTTGAGGAAAAGATCATATGCACTTGGGGTGCTTGACACTGAGGTCCTTCATGAATGAATAGTTGGTGGAGAACAAGAAGTGAACTGTGTGGAAAGGAGTGAGTGCAGTGATGGAGAATATGAGTCCTCTTATCTTCTGGATGGATCTCTGACGGACTGTGGAGAAGTTTGGGTGGAGTGGAGATGCCATGTCTCACAGACAATGAGAGAAGTCTCATTTTCAAACTCACAAGGCAGGTATCTGGAAAGAAGGTTTTCTCATATATGTGCATACATATGCTTGTCATAAAGATTACATCATTCCATGACAGTCACATTTCAGTAAGGCCCACTAAAGAAGCTAGAAACAAAAGCAAAAATTCTTGTCAATCTATTTCTTTCCTCTGTGATTTTGAGGACCAGATCCCAGCTCACGTACCTCTGAGCTACCTTCTTGTTTCATGGCTTCTCAGAATATTTGAAGCATCACCTGTCTCCTGCAGTAACAGCAGCTTCAAGAACACCTTGGAGTTATATTTGCCCCCTAAGGACTGTGGAAAATAGAGAACACAAACAGCTATGCTGCCCACAGCCCCTCCCTGTCCTCTCTTCTTCCCAGGGATGGAGCAGGGGCACCACTGAACTATGTTAAGAATCCCAAAGAACCAAAAGGATTGCACAAGATGGCCATGTGGCCATTTGAGTTTTTGAGTCTTTTGTGTGTTGCTGGCCTTGTGCAGAAAGGTTACATTAAAATAGATTATACTATAATTATATAATATCATTTCATGAGTTTGTGTGTAACTATATAAATTTACCATATTAGCACACAAGATTACATGAAGAACATGCGAACATTACATGAACACAAGCGAGCACATCCTGAATTAGCACAGTGTTATCAGCATCTGATATTGTGCCTTTGTTTCATACTGTAAATTAAACAGGAAATGTAGCTTAATTTTGGGTATGCTTGTAAACAGACAGCGTTGTAGATTTCATCATGCTCATTTTATGGAAAATTACTCCACTTATTGTTTTGATTTTTTTTTGGGTTACAAGAGCTTATGATACCAAATCTTCTGTTTATCTGAGTGATTTTTTTTCTGAATGTAAAAAAAAATACGTATTGTGCAGCCTAATAACCATATCTCTGATTCTGTGAGCATCCCTTTTGTCTGCTGCACACAACACGGTTGTAACAAAGACATTTATGCTTTTGGAGTCTGAAGCATGAAGTCGTTCTAAATCTGTGCCCACAGGTAACAATTACTTCACTCATTAATAGATCTCCCTAGTCTCTCCTAAAACAACTTTGAAAAGGTCTCTTGGGACACAGTCGGGAAGTGTGTTTTATGATCCTTACTATGGTACTACCTTGGAAATACCTAGTTTAGCTGGTTTAGCCCCAGAGCTAAATTGTTTGTGCAAAGCCAGCATGTTGCAATGACAGGGAGTGGACTAAAGCCAGCCCCAGTGGGTCCTCTTCGTGCACCGGAAGGCTGAATCACATTCTATTCTCTGGTATCAGCAAGTCATAACTAAGAGAAAGGGACATGGTAAGGCTAGAAATGAATAATTTATGTCGGGCATTCAACAGGATATGAGAAATAAAAGATCAAAATGTAAAACCTCATGGCAATTTTGTGTGTGCATGTACTCAGGAAATTTGCAAGTTATTGTTTTAGCTAAGAACAATCATTAAGGTGATTTATTAATAACAGTTCAGCATATTCAAGGCTGGCAGTCAAATGCAGCAGTAGCATTAGGAGGCAGGACTTCACTGAAGCATGTACAGCATGGCTTTCCTGAGTGAGGAATTCTGGTCTCCAGATCTGTTGCACTAAAGTACTCTTTTCACAAATAATTGAGAAATTCGCATAAAGATCTTTGGGTTGCTAAAGACAATGCTGCAGAAGGAGAAATGCCCCGCAGGTAGATCTAGATGATTAACCAAACTATACGACCACCATACTGGGTGCTCAGAATGGGATTTTTCTCGAGGTGCACAGACTTTTGCTGGGACTTGGTCATGCAGATTCCTGAGGAAGCTTGTATGTCATCAAGGAATGTGAGGGAAAATTCAAGGTAAAGAAAGTAGCTGTCTGCTATTGAGGACAAGTAGTTTGCAGCACCCGTCAAAGTTGTCTGCCTCAGGAACTGGGCTTACTTGGTGTATGAAAAAGATCTGTCACTGTGTTATATCATCACTCAGATGTCACTCAGGCCCTTTTTTTTTCATTTAGGAAAACACACTTCATTTTAGACACTTCAATCAATTTCCCTGTTGTGGCTTTCCCTCTTCAAGCCAAAGCATCCCAATTTCAGTACTAATTATTCCTATTACAAAAGTCCCTCAGGTCCTACTCATGCTGCAGTGCTTGGGGGTGTGCTAAAGCAGAACTGGAAACACTCCCACTACCAAAGAATTTACAATTAATTTAAGACAGGATGCAACAAGTGGGTATGTGAGACAATAATTAAGGTGAGTGGATTGGAAAGGAAACCAGTTGTAGCAACATGTGGTCACATTGATTAATTCCACACAGGCTAGTGGTTTAGAGTCAGCTACAAGCGTTTTTTCAATGTTGAGATGTAAACAAATAAAATAGATATAATCATGATTTAGGGCTTAAGCTGTCATGTGCCTTAAAAATCTGAAAGGTGTGGCTTTCAAAACTCATCAGTTATGTTTACATAAGTGTCAGCTGAATTCTTCATCTTAGGAGGACAGGTAGTAGAGGCTGAGAAAGCTCAAAGGGCTCCAGTGCCATCTGCTAAACTGTCAGCAGGGCAGCACTGCTCAGGGCAGTAAGATACTTTCAGTAGACAGCTCTGTAAGATACTCTTCTCCCATGGAGGCTTGTTTGGAGCCATGAAAGAAAATAAAGCCCATAAGAATAAAAGTCTTAAAACCAGTAAAGCTTAGTGAGGAACATTACTATAAACCACATAGTTGTGGCTCTATCCAAAATTAAGTGCTTGATTTTTCTCCCTCTGGCACTGGGGCCAAAACTTCTACTGTCTTGCATAGTATAAGACCCAAGTCTTTGTCTACTCAAGTGATGTCACACATATATCCTTTCTCTGTGGTAATTTAAGCCATGTCAGGCAAAAATAGACCTTTGGCCAATGTAAACTGGCATTGGAGCTATGATAGTTGAGACCATCTGCAGATTTGCCAAGGGAGAAATTTGCTCATTAGTTTAATGGGAATTGGGATGGTCAATACCACAGAAAAAGAAAACAAAGGATGATAAAGGCACAAGTTTGCAATATCCCAGCTGTGAGGGAAATGACACATTAGTTTTCCATTTTCAGAGAGAAGATGTCTTATCCCGTGGTCATCAAGAGGTTATTCGGACATGATGGAAAGTGAAACAAGCTCTGAGACAATATGGCTCCATGGAATCTACTGAAACTAAGAAAAGTGATCTGCCAGGAATTGGCATACGAAAACCATATTTATGTCTGCTACCCAATATAATTTAATGTAGCAAATAGCGAATACTCAGCCTGAATATACGAGAGTAGAAACAGTGCAGGTATTAATATATCTACTCTTCCCACATATTGGCAAGCAGCCTAAATCTACTGCTACCTGAAATTATGCCAAACTATTCAGCACATCTGAATTTAAAACTAATCTCTTATTTACAATCAAAGCATCTACAAAGCTGGTGCTTGTAATGGGTTTTATTATACTGCATTAAAGATTGTTGTTGAAATTTGCATTTCCAATGACCAATTAGTGTATTTATTTATTAGAATTTAGTCATGCTATTTCTAGTAAATGTAGGGCATGAGAACATAAATAGGATTATTAGCTACATTCCTCCCTTTCCTCTTTTATGGGCTTCATTATTTTTGCACAAATGCCAGGATTTTTTTTTCCTGTGAAAAATTAAGATTGCATGAAGACTTGCCCACTCTCAAACGCTGTGATGACATTCAGCGTGATTGCAAGTTATACCACATTAAAAAAGACGTTTCTCTGAGAGCAGTGGTTAAACCCCAGACGCCTACATTTATTTACATTTGCAACGCTTGTGCCATGTGTATAGTGATACAGTGAACTGCTAACTTCTGGAATGAAAATAACTTGTGTCTGTGTTAAATGTCACAGGAAATTGTAGCACTGATTAATAAGTAAAGAATACATAATTAGAAAAAAAAGTTGCTCCTTGTAAAACTGCTGCGTGTGTTTAAGTTTTCATTCATTTGCTCAAAGAACGAGCAGATTAAAATAAATAGATGGATCACGTAATGAAATTTGCTCTCCCCTTTAACGCGAGTGTTCAGGTTTCAGGATAACGTTGTTCCATGACAATTTATTTAAATCAGGAAACAGAATATTTCCATCGTTACCTGGTTTAATAAGCTTCCAAATCTGAAGAAAAAAAGGCTTTGCCTCAAGATTGCAGTTAATATGAATTAAAGGAGAGGAAGTGACTAGAGAGTAGAAATTTTAAACAAAGCTTTGTAAAGTACTTCTTCACTTCTTCCTTGGTTAGGAGTCTGCAATTAACAAAAAATGGGGTAACGAATGGAATGGGAATCATGAGAAACTGGAAAAATCCTCAAAGTGTAGGACTTTTGTTTCAGCTCCCTGTTTCTCTTGCCTCCTGCAGCATCTCCTTCCCTTGTAACTTATACAAGAAGGTGTTGGTGTGCTCTTCAAACATGAGTGAAATGTGACAACATGTAGAGATGAGACTAACTAGGTGCTTTTCTGAGACAGATATACTAAGGCAAATGCCTTTGATCTCCAAAGCCAGAAAAACCAGTGTTATCACAGATGCTTTATGAGCCTTGATGCTGATCAGAATTCTTTCGCCTAATAATGCCTTCAAAGCAAGTGGACCTATCCGAGGACAAGTCCTACATCTGACAGAAAGGTTTTTAAACCTTTAGCATTTTGTCATTCTTTAGACATATGGAGTCTGGAGAAGTACTATTTACTTAAATTGATTTGCAATGTACCTGTAATGAACTGTTTTAACTAGAAATGGTTAAACTGGTTGTAAAACAAAGGGGAAACCAATACACTTCTGTGTACTTCTTTTTTGAGATGGTTGAGATTACTTTCTGGCAGAGTGAAGTGAAAATTTGATAGGAAGGATGGTAGTTTTAAACAGAGATCTCTTTTACATGTATTTTATAATGACAATATTTTCACTAACACTATACAGAAAACCAACTTCAGAAAAGTCTACAGCTGTGAATGGCATCAAGAATGTAATGTGCTCTCTTCAAGACAGGGTTCTCTTTCTTCCTTCTTCACTGGAATCAGGTAAGATGTCTTGCTTGAATTCAGGCACCAGGTCACCTTTGCTGGGTAATTCAAGTAGTTTGTTGTTTCTCCATAGCACCGGGGTTGTAACCAGAGCAGCACTGCCATTTCTTATGTAATCACTTGCTTTGCTCACTTCAAGGAAGTATTAGGGAAAATTACGTTTGAACACTAAGAAGTGCTCCTCTGCTTCACTTCTTATATCAATATGAGCCAAAAAATGATGAAGGGAAACTCTTATTTACATTCAGAAATGATTTTTTAAATGAGATCTCAGTTTTAGCATGCATATTCAAAGCCATTAGTGTCTTTACTTGCAAATGTAGGCTGAAATAATTTAGTCATGAAAACAACCAGAGAGAAAACAATCCAGCAAAGCCATGCTTAGATTTCAAGATGATGTTCAAATAGATCATCATTAAAGAAATTTTTGGAGTTCAAAGCACTAAGCAAGTACTTTGCTCTTGACAACCATTACTCACATGTTTGCCAGTCATTTCATTACATAGATCTGAAAATAGACATGATTCCACTGGTAAAGCTCTGATAAAATCATCCAGAATGCTTCTCATGTGGGCTGCCACAGACTTCAAGTCACTACTGTGATGTTTCCAGTGGTCATTGTAAGCTCTTTCGGAGAAGTGTCCTATTAAGTAAGCAAACTTCCTGTCATCGAATGTGGACCATCTAGGTAAACCTTGATGTACTTTCCACACTTCGCACAGTTACCTTGTAACTTCAAGTGCATTGACATGCGCTCTGACCACTGCTAGCTTGGTAAGCAGCAACAGAGCAAAACACCTTCCAGCACCTCACTTGAAAATGCTTATCACACATACAGGCATGCTGGTGACAGCAACCATGACAGTAGACTTGTCTCACTGCAAGGTAGAAGCTTAAGTTGAGCGTCTTGGTCTATTTTCTGAATCCACTGAGAGTGCCGTTGTCTGAAGGAGGCATTAAATCAGGTTTCTTGTCTGACTTTCCATTCATTTTTGCTGACAGTGTGTTTTCCCTTGCAGGTACCAACAAGTCTTCAGTGACAAAGCAAAGTTTTCCAGCTTCAGCAATATAGTAACTCAAATGAGAAGACACTTTAAAGATTACAGCATTCACTTAAATAGCCAACAGATACTTTTATTTTTCACTGTCAGCTTGCTGACTTAATGCTCTTTTCTCTCTGAAATTATTCAAGCTAGTAAAGGTGATCATCAGATTATAGGAAGACTTTGTAACAGGAGACACAAAATCATTAACAACTTAATCTGAATTAATTTCACCTAACTTAGGCAGTATCTACCCTGTCTCTTTTCCAGGTCTGCTACAGGTTTGCTTTTAATTTCCTCCTGGGAGAGTGAGTTATACAGACATCAACTGCCTCTCTATATTCAGTATGCATTGGCAATTTATCATTGTTGTATGATACCAAAGCATTTTTTTTTTGCCTTGCAATTGTGTTTGAACTCAGATTTCACACTTTAGGTCTAAAATTACAGACTCACTGCCGTGCCTGGAACAGCAGCCAGTATGGAAGAGGAAACATATGACTGATGGAAAACTGGTACTACTATTGTAAAATGTTATTATACAATGGCCAATGCAACATTGGTGCAGAGGGAATATCCAGTTCTTCCCCACGCCACATCGATGCCAGCCTGAAAACAGTACAAATGGCCCAAATTAATAGAATTTAAGCATTGTAAGCACCCAGATGCTCCATATGCATCTGAGCCTGGAAATGAAAGGACAGCGACAGAAGCAGGATGCTGCTAATGCACTCGCATCTGGCCTTGCTTTGCTTGGCTCCTCACCCAGCTGAGAATTTGATGCAGCTTTTGGAAATATTTGCAAACTTTCAGGCAAATACTTCTGAGTAGCTAAGGAGCTTGCCAGTGCCATAGGGTTTCTTTAGATATGCAGTCTTTTGAACCATTCCATACTGAGCTGTCTCTATGGAAAGCGTATTTCTTGCCTCTCACAAACCCCTTGGCAGTAGTCTCTTTGACTGTTAGGCACCACAGATGAAAAGCCATGGACCATAGATTCTTGTTATTCACGTGGAATCACTGTGGTTTTAGGTATATCCTTTTGAATCTAATCGTAAGGCTTTCTTGTTTAGAAGGACTGAAGGAGCTGGAGTAGTGAAGAATGCAAAAAAGGTGGAGGGCATCTCTGCTGGTACTGACCCACCAATCCCTCTCATGTTTCCATCTCAAGACCATGCTCCTTTCCTCTCTGCAATTTCCTGACGGTTTTTCCATTAGCAGTGAGCTGATGGAGACCTGACTGAAGATTTTCCTGGTGTTAACAAAGGAATACTTACATGCATCCTATGTGGTTGCTTCCTATACTGCATCAACACAGTACTAAATCTGCTTCTCATCCGACTGTGGGCAAGGCACTCATCCAGAGTTTTCGTTTCCATTGGCTGGTCTTATAGTATGACTGTTATGACTCATGATATAACCAAGAATCGCAGCAAAGAGAAGACACTGATTGGGTTTAGATATTTTATAAGTTTTCCTGTCATCTGCCTAGAACTATGTGCCTGTTCCTGGATATGTTTTTCTTTCTTACCTTCAGAGCTTTCCTTAATATTTTTCTGGTTAGGGCAGTGCCAATTTAGGAAGAAGTTCAGGCTTTATGCATTTAAGGAGATTGGGGTAAAGGGTGCATTAGTGAAGAGAAAGATCACCCTTCTAAAATGGGGTGCTTTAGGGTTTGGAGGGAAGGAGAATTAAAGAACATTGGACTGGGGGCTGAGAGAAGTTTTGGGATCTCAGTGCTGGGTCAGACTGCTGGGGAACTAGAGGTGGCTCAGAATGTGAGGGACTCGGAGCCAGGAGAAGTTGTGATTGCCTCTGGTATCCTCCTCTTTTGGATATGTTTTTAACTTAGCCTCCTTGTCTAGAACACACAAGTGCGCATAAACACACAGATGTGAGCACGCAACTGCTCTTCATTTTCTTTGCTGTTGTCAGAAATATGGTCCTATCCCTAACTACTTCTTGGCCAACTTATAATATTGTTCCCATCCCTAAAGATACAGCAAAGTTCCTCCTTATTTCAGTCCATCTGTCAATGAACATTTGTATTAATTTAACACACTGGTGTATCCGATTTGGACAGGAATGTTGGCCCAAAGGTGGGAGACGTTTAATTTTGCCAGAAACTGTCTCTCTTTAGTTCGTGTTAGCAAGATCCCACAAGAGGTTTTTTAAGTGGCAGCTATTTACCCCACAGTAATTTCACAAAATTCTAAAGAACTCTATTAAACCCAGATAATTTTCCAGTTCAGGGTAGGTCCTTCAAATGGAGCTGTCAATTTTACTGTAGACAGACGCCAGTTGAAAACTGAAGGAAACAGACACGATTCTCAAACACTTTTATACCTCCCTTCGGGCAGTTATGCACATTCCTTGTGGAAACTGTTCTGTTGCGAAAAACGAGGGTGAAAAGCTGCTTATTTTTTTCAATGTAATTTAAAAAAATACCATGAATATTATTTTATATTCATATATGAAGCAAAACCACGCAGCGTACTTAGGTGGAATATTAAGACAAAACTTTTAGTGCTGTAGAATTTAAACTCTAAGCTGAAGTTTATTCAGTGCATGAACTTTTCCATAGCCTATGCACAGGTACTATTGCTATACGAGTATAAATTTGAAGAGATGAAATAGTCACATGAATAACTTCATTATCATTCTCCCTCTCTTTTGTCTAGTTCCTTCCATATGATTGTTAAAGAGAATACAGTCGGTGGTTTGTCTCAACATATTTTAGGTGGTATACAGTTTTTCAGAGTTATTGTTGGGGTCTAACCCCAGACAACAACTAAGTACCACACAGCCTCTTGCTTACTTCACCCAGCAAGATGGGGGGGGGAAGTGAATTGGAAGGGTAAAAGTGAGAAAACTCATAGGTTGAGATAAGAACAGTTTAATAATTGAAATGAAATAATACCATAACAAAGATGAGTGATGCAAATGGAAAACAATTGCTCACTGCCAACCAATGGATGCCCAGCCAGTTCCTGAGTAGCATGCCCCAGGCAACTTTCCCCCAGCTTTATATTCTGAGTATGATGTTGTATTGTATGGAACATCCCTTGGGTCAGTTGTGATCAGCTGTCCTGGCTGTGTCCCCTCCCAGTTTCTTGTGCACCCCCAGCCTCTGCACTGTTGCAGTGAGGTGAGGAGCAGAAAAGGCTGTGGTTCTGTGTGAGTGCAGCTCAGCACTAATAAAGCCTTCCCTGTGTTACCAACACTGTTTTCAGCACAAATGCGGAACATCACCTCATACCAGTTACTATAAAGAAAATTAACTCTACCCCAGCCAAAACCACACAGTATGAACAGTGATTTTACAAAACCAAAACCTTCTCAAGTAGAGTTAAAAACCCTGGAGTTTCTTTATAGCATGCAGTTTCTAATCTGAAATATATGCAAAGAATAACTGTCTATTTTCTTTTGATGCAGGTGTCTAAGCCTGTTGTGACTTGAAAGGTTGGGTCACTCATTTTCAACCTCCCTTACTCTGAACAATAGGTCTGGACTACAACAATCAAATTTTTTGGCCAGTTATTTAGAATTTAACAAAAACTATGACTACCTCATTTCCCTTTATGTCAAGAATGGGCTTGAATAAGCACCTTATATTCAAACAAACTGGAAATGTGGAGATGCTTATTTTTGATTAGGTTATATACCTTGAGTCTGGTGCTATCCCTGCTAATACTTTTATAAGACATTATTACAGAAGCTTTGAAATTTGCTTTTTTTGTTAACACTGTGGTTATGACTGCAAACCAAATAAAAATCACATTAGGCCTTATTCAAAGACAGAGGAGCAGACTGTCCTGCTCCAAAGTATTTACAAGTAAATTAAGTTCAAGTTAGAATCAAGTAAACTAGGTAAATGGCATTTACCAATAAGTGTATGAAATAATGTTGACCAAGTTTCTATATTTTGCAATATTTTGTTGGTTCACCATCACATTACATGTATACAGCTGCTGATTTATTCCATTTCAAAGCAGGTTATTCACCAGTTTTTCCCAGTATGAGCTGAGCTATATTAGTCAGTAAATATCTAACTTTCCTGGCTTTTTATGCAGAGCAGACATCATCTAGTGACATCCTAGACTTCATAAACAGTTGCTGCATTTTTAAAACCCTGTTGATTTGTAGGGGATCTTCACTGTCACATTTGTCTAATCACAGAATTCCAGTTAATAAATTGCGTCAGTACAGAGAATAGCTCTTCCAGATGAGTTAGAAATTGAAGACCTTTAAGGAAATAGCATGTTGCTGAGACATCTACCAAAAATCTTGTTGAAGACCATATTCAAACTCTTGGCAGACTAGATCTCACTTTTCTCTATCTATTTCTTCTTTTTAAGCCAAGTTTTGGGAGGCATTTTATAGCTTTAGAACTCCGCGAACTTTCAAGGAACTAATTTATTTAGTGATGCTTGTAACCCATCTTACATAGAGACACAATTTGTGATGAAGTTGGAGGAAGCTCCAAACAGAAATTCCAATTCTAAACTCAGACAAGAATTTAAATCTATCTTCTGCAGATGCCTGACAAAAGCTGTGAATCCTTGGAATATTCCAAAACATCTGCATCTGGGTCAAGACTTGACACTCTAATTCCTCCTTATTTGAATCATGTTGGTTGATTCATGGAAATTTAGAGTTATTTCCAACAGCCATTGCTTATACATATCCTCACATGAATTCTTAAAATCTTGTTTTAATTTCCAATGAAAATTTCAGTGCCTCAGATCTTTGGATTGAAGGTAGCAACGTTCTTATACCAACCCATATTTATGTGCTTCATAGTTTATAAGAAGTAATATTTCTCTCTACAATACAACCCAGCAGATGTGTTAGAACTACTCATATAGAAGTCACTGATTTAATGGTTATAGTGAAGTATACGTGGCTGTCTTAAGATACTGTGGGTTTTTTGTAAGATTGATGATTAGAAAGAGACTTTCTGGGGGAAAATAAGACTTGAGAACATGTAATGGGTAACAGTTTGTGTGAATTTGGGATCTATTTTACACAGACAAATTGTTGTTTTTTTTTCTCCAAAACGTTCTTTTTTAAAATGGTTGTTTCCCTTTATGTTTCCTTAAAACATGGCCTTTCAAATGTCATCATTTTACTGTGATAACCTGTACTGTGACTTCAAGCTTAATCGTGCAGAGGCAGTGCCTGCTGCCTTTGGAATCCTTTGAATCTCACCTGGCATAATTTGCCACAGATAACTAAACGACAGGAATACCCAATTCATGCCAACTAAGCATTTTTTATCAAGATTTGTTTTTTTTTTTCTGCTGTTTAAAATGAAATCATAACTATCATCCCTTTCTTTATACGTATGAAGCAAAGGTGTTTCGAAAAAGAGTATTTATGCCGTCCATTAATTGCCTTTACTAAACATAGGAAGATATGTTGTTCAGTTAGCTAATACACATAAAATCCTCTAGACTATCAGAGTGGCTGCAGGTTTTACAATTTGCTTTATGTACATTAAAGCGCATAATTACTTATTTTGTTCTTTTTTTTGGATGCTAATGACATGCATATGTTATGATTTCCAATACATTACCTAAAATGTGTAATCAAGCAGTTTCCATAGCAAGAGTTTTTCAGCCCTATTGCAGCTTGTAATTTCACTGCATTGTCTGACTTCACTGTCTACAGTCTAAATGATCTTTTTCTTAGGTATAATTTATCTCTGTAAATTAGCATATCCTACTGATTCTTAATGGCCAGCAGCTTCTTTGAGCTATCACTTTGACCTCTTCTTGACAAGCTTGGCACTGTAAGTAACACAATACTCACAGGATTGCAATGCCCTATGGCAGCCATAGCTAAGCTCATGACTGTGTGATGAATGTTTTGGACCTACTCAGCTAGAAGAATGGTATTAAGGAATGATAATATTTTGTCCAGTCAGCTGTTTACAGAGAAAAACTCTGCAAAATTTATGAGTTTTTGTAAAATGTGGGTTTTAAAGTATTTATTTCTTACGGATTTGAATGTGTATTAGTTTTATTGTAGTAATATAGGTATATATGTGCACAAACATCAGACACACCCTGTTAACTGCCTAATCAGTTGCTATTAAGGATTTAATTTTTTCACCTGCAAAGAGTTGGAGCGAGTAAGCCATGAATGAAAGATTTTTATATTCCTATATGTAACTTTTACAAAAGGATTTTTGATTGAACCCCTTGCATAAATTTTAGGCACAAGTGTACACTAGTGCCGTGTCCGTTGGCAGGTTGATGTACAATATCCAAAGAATTTGGGAAAAGAAAAGAATCTCTCAAGCATGTGAGCCCCAAATTATAAAATAATTTTGCTTCAGATGTAAAAGCCAGATTAACTCATGGCAGCTGGCTTGTAAATGTATTAAATGGACAGAGGCATAGTGAGCGTCCTTCAAGATGAATTTCTTGTCATCTTTTCTTGTGAAAAGAGGTTTATCCCATCCCTTCAAAATCTGTAGGGTATCCTATTTTTTAGCCTCAAAAATATATTTGGTTTTCTTTGAAGATGAATAAAACTGAGATGCTATTATATTCAGTTCCTACTTTGCAGCATCCAGAAATTCCTTTGCTATTAATATGCCAGAGAAACAGATTTCTTTGATTTTTTTTTCAGTTTAGAAGATCAAAAGCTGTCAGAAATTGTTTCAAAAGAAAAATAAATCTTTGAGAAGTTGGATTTGAAATAATGAGTCTCCAGCATGTTGCATATATGGTACTTAGAACTGTTTAATGGAAGATGCTGCTATAATTGTGGGGTTTGCCTCTTTACGAGTATCATTCACCTAGACCATATTTCAACACTGGTTTTGCTTTTTCCACAAGTAATTAGAAAATTCGATATTAATGGCATTCCTTTTTGTAGCTTCTTGCAAATACTTAATCAGGTAAAGAAAAAAGCAACACACATTCAGAGGAAGGAGTCTTAAAGACAATTTGGAAATCTGCACAAGCTTTAGGCTTCATGTAAAAGCTTTTATTTTTTTCATTAATATTTTTGTATTTAGGAAAACTGATCATTATGCAAACATGAAAAAGCACTTTGTTGTTGCTTTATTTGCTATGGAAGCACTGTGGTCTGCCTTGTGAGGTTTGTGGATGGTGGTCTTTGTGCTAACAATCATCAGATAGGATTGCAAGAGCTCTAAAGTATGCACAAAGGCCTTGCTGTGTCAGAGAATCATAAAGGCACTAAAACTTGGAAGCCTTGGTTTGTATTATCATCAAGAGACCAAGCCTGAATTGGTTTGTATCAATAACATCAAGAAACGTGGTCTGAAGATACCTGTCCTGTAAAGGCTGAAAGAGCAAGTGGTAAGAAAGGAGCTGAAACAAGACGATTAAATATTGATAAACACTAGACCCATTTGGAAATAGTCTTGAATGAGTACACCTAGCCTGTAGATAAAGATTAAGATGTCATTGTGGCTTTCAATTTTTTCATCAGTACAGCTTTAAATCAATTCTAAACCTATAACCCATCTCTATTATTCTGAATTTGCAACAGCCTATTGGGAACGGTATACACTGATCTATCACTGAGAAACTGTCTAATGATTGTGCTGGCAAATAAATAAGTCAAACATGCTTTTTTGGAAGGGGAGTGAATATACTTTTACTTCCAAATTAAAATATTTAGTGCTTTATAAAGCAGTTGCTATTTAAACTGCCAATAATGTTTAACATGAATTTACTCACCACTGCCTATCCTCATACTGTATAATTTATAACACTAAGCCCTTTCAATACTCCAAAATGCCAGATAAACTTTTCTCATTTGCTCTTAATTTGGTCACGCAGGATAATACCAACATCTGAAGGCTCTTTAAACTGCTTTTTAAAATGCATTCCTGAAAGCACCACCAATGCCACCTCTGCTCCTTGTCATCTTCCATAATTATTTCCAATCCAAAGCGGTCCTTAATGCGCTTATTAATCTGGCATTCTCCTCAGTGTGAAGCACATTCAGCTCTATTAATTTTTAAAAACCCTTTTTTATGGTGGACTGCAGATGCTTGGCTATTACTGAAAAGCTATTAGAAGTTAACACCTTTCTCTCCCCAGGGACTGGCATCATCCTATGCTTCCAAATGCCACCCTATTTTACATTATCAGCTGCTAAGACTAAGTATTAGAGACATTTTTTTTTCCTACTTCTGAACTGTTAATGCTATTATTAGCTAATGGCAGGGCTCTGTATAGTGTATAGATACATATACTCCCTCAATGTCTGCAGCATATGGGGTTTTATTTATTTGCCTTTGAACAATGAGGCTTTTCATTCCTGCTACCCATTAGAAGAATACTCACAGGTAAACAACCACTAATCTTATTCCCAGCAGCTGAGATCATTTTTACCTTTTCTTGACTTGGATGTTACGGTCAGGCTGATACGTAGAAGAAAAGACATGACAGAAATGAAGCCATCACCCATCAAACCACAAACCAGCTTGCTTTGTGGGGAATTCTTTCCATTTAGAGAATGTCTTTGTGAAACACAAACCTTACTGGAAGGACTCGGAGCTAAAAGTGCTGCAAAGCATCTCACAGAACGCTATTTCTGAGCTGGTAACAAATATTAGAATTGACAGGGTTTTTAACTTTCTGAAAGAGCTTTAAGTCCCAGCTATTCATCTCAGGATCTGGCTGCTGTTGTGAAAACAGGACATGGCTCAGTCTCAAGGGTGGGCTCTTCAGTTCATGGTTACCAGGAGTTTTGCAGAAGCAATCCACTAAGATAGGATGTAGAGGTGCGTAAGCCTGTGTCTATATTTTTGACTGCATTTGGAGTGAAATTCAAACCCCTGCTAATTGTCACCCAGAATCTCAGCTTTTAACTGAATAATACACAAGGAATAAAAACCAGTCCAGCACTGGCTCTTCTATTTTGAGCTGTGGTGACTAAAGATAACAAACATATTGCGGCTTGTAAATGCTTGAATTATACAAACTAAACTGAACATTCTATCAAACAAATTAGCACAGAGATTATGATGTTGTATTATTAGCAAATAATCTGTATTCAATTTAGTAAAAAATCTATATTAAAAGTTCTCCAAAGCTGCAGAACAAGTGTCTCCAGAAAACCACAGAATGTTTGACAGCAACATAAAATTTAGGTGTAACATGCCATGGGAGATAGAGGAGCCAGAACATGAACCTGGGTATTTTCACAGCAATTAACGGGGTTTCCTGTCTCAAAGTCAGGATATTATAAGGGCTGGAGGGGAGGGAAGGTCTTTCCAGAATTCTGGCAAGTGTTGTGTAGGGAAATACTTGCACAATTCTATTTGAGCTTTAGCTATTATCTAGTAATATTTTTACTCATTAACACCTGAAGGACTCAGTGACCAGGGCACCAGCTCAGATGATGTAAAATAAGAAGAAAGAGTTCTTTCCTAGAAAACTTTGTACTTTCTCTTCATATAAATATTTATAATGCACAGAGAACAGACCAGTTTAAGACATTGGTTAATTCATGGTCTGAACATGAGCCTGGTCAGCAGTGAAAACTTGCTATGCTCCTTCGGAAATGAGAGTTGATAGTAGATGTGCATCCATATTATGGGGAATGAAATCCAAATGGTCCTTTATTAGCATTAATGCCATCTTCACTAGTGTCTTGAGAAATGCAAAGGTTACATTAGGTTCACACAGAAAGACGTCCAAAATTGTGTGGAGACAAGGATTTGCCTGGAGTGGCAGGAGGATGCAGAGCATGCTGCTTGGTGCCCCCAGCCACTGCAGATGGGGTGTGTAACAAGTGCCCCAGTGTCCAGGAGAGCTTGTTCCTGCCATTTGCCACCTTGGCAGCCTTTTGGATGGAGGCAGTGGTCACAGCTTGTCATGATGGAAAAGTAGCTCAGAAGCACATTCTTCTGCTGCATGAAGGGCAGTGTCACCAGAGTGAAAAATGGAGCTCTCAGTCTGCAGGACAGACATTTGGTCTCACTCCTGTTGAGAACCAAAGTAACTTTGAAGGTCAAACCTGTCTTACTCCAGATAACAGTGGCCCTTCTTTAAATGGCTCACAAGTAGTCCTAATGCATCCTCCTTCAACATTTGCTGTGATGTGTGCCTGGGCTTTTGATTACTTTCACCTTTTGTTATTTTGCAAGGCATATGTGCAAAATCCAAGTTGCCAATTTCTGTGCTTCCAGATTTATGGAAGCACGTCACTGTGTTCAAATAACAATGCTGGAAAATCAAGTGGAAACAATAACACTAGAGAAAATGATGATTGAGTTATGCTTTAAAACACACAATGACAGAGCCGGGGCACTCTGACCTGAGCTAGCGTCAGTCTAAAGCAAAAGCTGTGAGGAATGGTGGTTGCTTTAACTGAGAATTTGCTGGCAGTTTTTTGTTTCCCTGACAAAAATAAACCTGACGCAGAGCACCGGAAGCATCTCAGCCAGGTCTGTGGATGCTTAAGAAATGTGGAATACAGATACTGATGGTATTTTAACTTTTCAACCAAAAATCCTCATTATTTTAAAGAAAAAGTCTGTCAGAAAAAAAGGTGTTAGAAATTTGAGTTAAGCACAAGCATCAGCTCCACCTTAAATGTGTGTCCTCTTTCACTGTGCAACATTATTGATGTTCCAAAGACTAGAAAGCTCTTTGGAAGATTAGGAAGAGATGCGATTCTTAAATACATATTATATGCTCAATAGACCTGAACTGCTCCCATTGTGTCACTTCAGCCCATCCCACAATTGCCTTATTAGTGCCAGTGCTTTTCCATTAGTGAAGTGGTTTTCCTCTATTATTTTGTTGAACCATATCCACTTCTAGAAATCAAGAGCCATGTATAAAATGTTGCAATCCCACTATATGGTAACTCAGCTTGGGCTGTCTTATTGCCATTTCTAACAGTCCAGGCAAGCCCAGAGCAAAGAACAGACCAAGCGTCTGGTCCAGCCCAGGCTAACCAGCACAAGGAGAGCATCTGAGAGTTGGCCTAAACCCGATGAGGCTTGGAGGTCTCCCAGCACATCACTGGTTATTGTTCAGGCCCCAGGTGTTCAGGCTGTGCATGCAGAAGCCATGTACAGCCATGGCAGTGGACCGTGCGTACTCATCTTCCCCTTCCCCAAGCCATCCAGTGTCCATGAGGGCCTGAATGCTTTGGTGCTTTTCTGCTCTGGAATGACTTCAGACCAAAATATGTGATTCTTTGCAAACATAACGCCACACAGGCTATTGGCCTAAATTACAGTAGCCTCAAGCCTGTTTATTCAGCTGGCTGTGTTTCCAAGGGGCTGCAAGAGCAGCTGGGCATTTGCAAGGCGCAGGACCATATCCTTGTGATTTCCTTCCCCTGCAAAGCAGCCTGAGGGGGAGATGCATGCTGGAGACGTCCCTGCCCAAGGACCTTGCTTTCCAAGGGCATACTAAAGATGTTCAAGTTTTGACTTGAAAAAAATCATTAACTTGAATGAATTTGGGGTGGTTTTGTGCTGATTAAATTACTTGCCCAGGCTTATTGAACACTGAATGAATGTAGTCATTCAAATGTTGGATAGTTAGTAAAGGCACTTTTTCCTCTCAAAAGGTGTAATTCTTTTGCATGAGATTTAGACAGCAGATATTGACAGAAGAATAGATAATAGATAATTGATGTCAAAGGCTGAATAAGAAAGTTGTCGATCAGCCAGAGTATAAGTTATCTCTCTATGTAAAGTAATATAAAGTAATGATGATTTATTGCTTGAAAAAGTTGCTAGATGGAAAAAAATTCTTTGGAATTGCTGGTGAATACAGATTGATTTTTCTAAAGAACTCTACCCAGCCAGACCTATTTCTCTTCCAAAAGAATACTGCTGTTTCTAATTATATGCATTTTACAAAATTGCATTTCTAAAAAGTTATACCATCAGAACACCAAACATCCCATTTTTAATACTTATGGAGAAAGGAGTCTGTTCGGTTGTCTAATTTGATACAGTAGGGAGATAAGAAAAGATGTGACTTGAGTTTACAATATCCTTCAGGTGCATGGCACTACACGACCTATAGCAGCTTCACCTACTAAACCTCAAGGAAATAAGATAAAATACTTCGTAAAAATAGTGATAGTCTCTAAGGCATGCTTCTCTGAGTAAAAGATTAGTATTGGAGAGGTAAAAGATTAGTACTGGAGGAAAGGTGAATGGTTTAAAAGGTATTTCCTTAATATCAGGAGAGTATCCAGTTTAGGAGTGGTTCCCCCATGTTTCATTTAGACACTTCTCAAACTGGAAATCTGCTTCCAGTCCAGAAAATAATCTCATGCTCTTTCCAAAGAGTCCCTTTGGAAATCCTTTGCACACAAAGCAGCAGGGGTATAGGTTACACTTCACAGGGATCCATCTATGTAGAAAAGAAAGCTCAATATATTCCTCAGCTTAGGTTCTGGATGTTTTCCAGAGTCATAAATATGGCATCCCATCATCTGGACCTTTACTGTGCCTTTTCTAATTTTTTTCCTGTTATCCTTATGAAAAAGACCTTCCCAGTGATGGTGACATCTTTCTGTCCTGAGCTCTACGAGATTCGTTCCTGACTAAAACACCTTTTTTGTGTTACTAGAGTCTTATGCTGTTTTCACAGACTGTATTTACAACTCCTAATATTGTTTAGTTTATGGTACTCTTGAATTTCATATATACATTCAAAGGTGCTTGAAAGAAAGCACAGCACCTAAAATAGCTTGCGCCACTGCCCTAAAATATTAATCACTGGTGTAACTCCATAAGAGTTACATTAGGCATGAGTTTAACCCTACTTTTTGTTTTAAATCAAAAGAAATTGATTTCTTTAGCAAACACACCCTAAACCACTGGATCAAAGGCAGCTGAAGCACTATAAAACCTCTTATTTCTTTTCCCCATCCACCTTCCCCAAAAGCTATGGGGCAGCCTGTAAACTGGCTTTTTAAGCACACCAATTTTGAAGCAGCTGATTCTGGTAACAGGAGTCCTCAGCTGTTAGCAATGATGTCACTGGATAACATTTCACAGCCCAGAGCACTCTTAGGATGGTTCAGCTTGTCTGTCTCTTCCCAGAGCACATGAAATGTTGGTAAGTCTCTATAGTAGTTAATGAACTTAGAGAGGTGTTTGTGGCTTAACATACATACACATACATATTGTTTTCAATAAGATTGGGTTAAACTTGTGTTCATGTTACTGATTTTGAAAAGAAAAATAAACTAGAAATAGGTGTGTTTCTTGAAAACAGAAGAACCTTCATGGATAAATTGTTAACAGAATGCATATTAGTATCCCAATGTGTTCTCAAGAAATAGGTTGTAAAACATTGTATAAGGAGATACTGTATGGACAAAAATTCATGCTAGTGATTTCGGAGAAAAATTGTATTCAGATTGAAGTTGTGTTATTCAATGTTTTATGATACTGCATAAGAAAGGCCAAACCCCCAGATTTCCATGGGATAGTACTGTAGAGCTTCCACACATCATTTCTCCGTGGTTAGAAAGTGTGCTTTCATGGGATTTTTTTCCAAGTTTTTATAGAAAACTTTATTTTAAGATAATATAATAGAAACAAACACTGGAAAAGTGTAGACATCACCACATTAACAGGTACAGACGGTATGCAAACTTTTGAATCAACAGTATCCATTAAAAAATTCAGAAGCTTAAAATGAGCAATACAACAGCGTAAAAACAAAATCAACAAGAGTCAAGAGTGTCCGTGTTTTGATGCTATGCAAATGCTCACACTTGTTTACAGCTCTGGGTTGTTTACAGGCAGTCAGTGTCCTCTGGCAGAGCTCAGAGCTGGCAGATACCTGATCTGAGAGCTGTGCAGCGATGCTGGCACGGTGCTGTCCCCAAACTAATAGTGTTTGCCCTTTCCTACCACCCCTGATGAGTGAGACAGGGGAAAGAGCACGTAGCTAACCTGCTGTGCAGTGGCTGGACTGTAGCTCTGGGGTCTACCAGCCTTAACACAACTCTCCTCTTTCCATGGCCTGCCTGTGTCCCAGGCATTGGCTGGGGAAGGGGTGAAAATGGGTCCTACAGAAGCTCTTGTTTGACATGTCTGAGGCTACGTGTGGGGAAGGAGCTGCAGTTTGCTCTGGTGGGAGCCCAGCTCTCAGTGTCTACGCTTTTTGTGGAGGAAGAACAAGCAAAACTTGTTGATGTTGTAAGATTCATGTTAGCAGCTTACTGCATTCTTCATTTTCATTCCCCAAAGTTGCACTCATCATTTTAGGTATCTATAGTTTCCTGTTGCGCTCTGTGTGATTAGCTCCAAGGTGAGGACCTGGAGGATAAAGCTTGTGTCCCATTTCCTGCACGTTTCCTGTTCCCTCTCCCATTTGCCAGGCAGGGCTAAGCTGGCATAAATTGCCACTCTGAAGTCTTATCAGTTGAGGTTCAGAGGCTCTATGAGGTCACTAGCAAGAGACTGATGCCCTTTGTTCAATTTGCCTAAAAGATAAGATATTTTCTCTCCTCCAGTGTGAGATGCCCCCACCATAGCTGGTACTGCCAGAGAGAGTGGGGACTGTATGCTTTCTCATCTTACCCTTCTGTTGTACCCTATCTGTACTCTCCGAGGGCTTTCTGACTGGTGATGAAGGACTAGAGATTTACTGAGAGTCTTCAGTTGCCCATATTTGCAAGGGACATTTCTCTTGTTCAGGCAGCCCTCATTTCTGAAGACATGTCATTGTTCTGTGAGCTGGTTCAGGACACAGAGTTTACTGAGAGTTAATTTTAAATGGCAAAGAGAAATCTAGCAAGACGCTCGGTAGCGTTACACACTGAAATGCAGTTACGCTGTGTGATCCACAGGGCACCAGTGCCTTTGCTAGAATGAGCAAAGTAGCTCTGCCTTGTTACGTTGGAGTCATAGTCTAGCCCTTTCTCAGATTTCAATTCTGTTTTATATCCCCTGTGGTTGTACACAAATTCCACGGTTGAATAAATAGACTTTGGTGATGATTACTTGGAACCTTAGGGGTTAACAGTGTTCTTAGCCTTTTCCCTAATTGGTGTTTACTCTCTTGATGCCTTTCCGTGTGCATGCTATGAAATATTCTGCAGAAAGAGTTTTGCCTATTGCCAAGGCATTTTGTTTTTTGCACTAGATGAAATTCCTTGATGGAAAGCTGTGAAATGTACCTGTTGTAGTGCTGTGGTAGAACTCTCTGAAGCAAAACACCAGCTACAGAGCAGGGACACCAGGCTGTGAAATGTTCCTCACTATATGACCTGCAGCCTGTCTGGTCAAAGAGGGCTCTGTTCAACCTTCAAGATTTCAGATGAGATTCTAGCAACACAGTCTACACCACTGGAGGGGAGATCCTCATGGGGAAGAGTTGGCCTGGATATAACAGGCAGTGGGGAAGAGAAGGCAGGCACAGAATTTAAACTTTGGCATTTCTGTGCTATGCCATGAATCTGAAGAGGTGGACTGTGGATAACGCAAAACAACTACCAGTTTGCTTCTACCTGAGATAACTGAATCAGTCAGTTCCAAATAAAAGCCTTGCTGTGTCTCGTAGAAGTTTACCCCACTTGCAATACAGACCCAAATAACAGATCAGATCCGCACAGCTGTGAGGCTATAAATCCATGCTGGTATTTCTGCAGCTTGCACCTCTTTATTCGTGCTGAGAAGAGATCTTGGCTTCCAAGAGATGTCTCCTCCCCCTCAAAGTCGTTCGTACGGGGATTAGTAACATCTTTCATGCTCCTCAATAGAACTGGACTGTGAACCTGGTGGTTGATGTCCAAATCCAATCCTGATTCTCATAGTATGGAAGGAAGTGGCTTGGTTATGTTCAACAGCTCTTGATCATTGCATCCTAAGATGGCTTGTGTTGGAAGGGACCTTAAAGCTCATCCAGTTCCAAGCCCTGCCACCGGCAGGGACACCTTCCACTAGAGCAGGTTGCTCCAAGCCCCTTTATCCAACCTGGCCTTGAACACTGCCAGGGATGGGGCAGCCACAGCTTTTCTGGACACCCTGTGCCAGCGCTTCAGCACCCTCACAGGTAAGAACTTGTGCCTCAAAGCTCATCTCAGTCTCCCCTCTGGAAGGTTAAAGCCATTCCCCTTGTTCTGTCTCTACAGGCTCTTGTCCAAAGTTTCTTGTAGCCAGGTTTCTTTCCAGGCTTTTTGTAGGCCCTTTAGGCACTGGAGCTGCTCTAAGGTCTCCCTGGAGCCTTCTCTTCTGGCTGAATAATGCCATCCCTCTCAGCCTGTCTCCATAGCAGAGGTGCTTCAACTCTCTGATCATCTTCATGGATCTCTTATGGACTTGCTCCAACAGGTCCACATCCTTATGTTTGGGGCCCCAGAGCTGAATGAAGTACTCCAGGTGAGGTCTCACGAGAGCAGAGTAGACAAGGAGAACTGTCCTGATGAGCACCACTTAATGTCTTTGACAAGCACTTCTGGGATCCTAGACCTTCTCTTAGACAGCAAGGAGGTAGAAACAGTGCAGAGATCTGGATAGATGAGTGATGCCTGGCTTTAGTACTGTAAAGCTATTGCACAAGGAGGCTTTCTTCTAAAGTCTGCAAGTAAAAATAGCTTGATGTTTTCTGCTTCGCAGCCTTCAGACAAAGTGGCAATGATCCAGCTGGTAAGTTCCTAGACAATGCACATGTAAGGAGACCACTTAAGTCTGTCAGGGGGAGAAGCATTATGAAGTGTCAATTGGAAGGTGACCACACCAGCTGTGAAATAGAGATTTCTCCCCATGAAAATTAGCCTGAGCTAACTTATTGCCCTGTGAGCTTGCATCTAAAATTCAGGAACAGAAGAGGCATTGTCTGGCTGCTTAGTTCTTTCTAAATGTACAGGTGCAAGGTATTTCTGTGCAAATAAAACCATTGCTTACGGGCTAAAAATACTGTAAGAAGGAAAATAGTATTTCTGTATTTACTTATGATTTATTCAATGACAATTTTATTCTGTGATCATATTCAAATATAGGCATGCATGTAGTCTGGCAATATACTTGATGTTGCCCATTGTAACTGATGTAACCCATTCACAGACTGTACCTCTCCAGCTCTAACTTCCATGTTAGAACCAACTCTTCCTACTTTAAGGGCACATATAATTTAGAGGAATGTGGGTTTAATTGGGCTTCAAGATTCACATTAAACTGGAAGAAGGGAATGCAAAGACTTAAAAAATGTGCATGGTCTCAAGTTTAAGAATATACCCTAAACAAGATTAACTGAATATTTTTCAACAAGGTTTTTCTTGACAGAAAGCTGGATTTGGTTGAATGATTTCCCTTTAACTTCTCCACCCTTTCTGCCCCCAGCAGTATCTACTTCCCATGGAATTTTGCCTTGTTGAAAAATTGAACATCCCCTTTCTCTCCAGATCCAAAGCCTGTTTAAAAATGATGTGCTGTCAGTTATAATTGTTGCTGGGGGCTTTGTACTATTGCTTACTCTTTGGCTCTGGGCTTCTAGCTAGTTTCATTATCCTTCATGCTGAGGGAGTCCTTGGATACACCCTACCAGGTCAGCAAGAGGCAGAAGTCCAGAGGAGGAAAGGAAATAATCTTGCTCCCCCTGTTTCTTACGTCTGTCTTCACTCTTTCCTCTCTGCAGCTTCTGACCCTTTGCCTTTTATTTCCCAGTCTTGCTCTGCATTTTCTCATCTCTTGTCTCACATAGCACAACAGTAGTTTCCCTCTCATGCTGCCTTCTAGCAGTGGGGAGATCTCCAAGAACAAGACTGATTTCTTGGCTTGCTGGCAACTCCAAAGCAAACAATCCAAAATCATTGTTTAAAAACTGCATAAATAAAAGGATATTTTGAGGGTATTTTTTCCTGAAATTACAAGAGATTTAAAAAACAAACTCTTTACAGATAAAAGCGTTTCACTTGGCCAGATGGAACACAGTTATTCTTGATGCCCATGAGGTTTTCATACTGAATTTCAACACTTATTTTTCCATAGAAGTGAAGGAAATTTTGCAATTAAAAATGGATTCAATCAGATAAACACCTGAACTGTCGTTTTGGAAGATGTTACAACCGATTTGGTATTTTTTTTTTTAATAATTTTTTCACAAAAAGACTTTAGTGAAAGAAGACAAAACTTTTTGCTATCTCTATTCCTGCCTCTGTATCTCAAATAATAAAACAAAGCTTCTGAAAACCGAATTTATTCTGGCTTTATTGGTATACAATCAGACTGTTTGTGCTTGGTGTCAAGGTTGACATGGCAGGGCAGGTGAAAGAGTCTGCTGAGGACAGGCAGGAGATGGTAGAAGAGCCACAGTAACTTAGAAGATAGTGCACAAAGGTGGTCTGATTTATACCGGTCTACGCACTGGGCAGCTGGGAGCCATGGGGCTGCAGGGGAAAGGGCTTCACAGAATCACAGAATCACAGAATCCCAAGGGTTGGAAGGGACCTAAAAAGATCATCTAGTCCAACCCCCCTGCACGAGCAGGGTAACCTACAGTACATCACACAGGAACTTGTCCAGGCAGGCCTTGAATATCTCCAGTGTAGGAGACTCCACAACCCCCCTGGGCAACCTGTTCCAGTGCTCTGTCACTCTTACAGTAAAGAAGTTCTTCCTGATGTTAACGTGGAACTTCCTATGTTCCAGTTTACACCCATTGCCCCTTGTCCTATCACTGGATATCACTGAAAAAAGCCTAGCTCCATCATCCTGACACCTACCCTTCACATATTTGTAAACATTGATGAGGTCACCCCTCAGTCTCCTCTTTTGCAAGCTAAAGAGACCCAGCTCCCTCAGCCTCTCCTCATAAGGGAGATGTTCCACTCCCTTAATCATCTTTGTGGCTCTGCGCTGGACTCCTTCAAGCAATTCCCTGTCCTTCTTGAACAGAGGGGCCCAGAACTGGACGCAATATTCCAGATGCGGCCTCACCAAGGCTGAGTAGAGGGGGAGGAGAACCTCTCTTGACCTACTAACCACTCCCTTTCTAATGCACCCTAAGATGCCATTTGCCTTCTTGGCCACAAGAGCACATTGCTGGCTCATGGTCATCCTCCTATCCACCAGGACCCCCAGGTCCCTTTCCCCTTCGCTACTTTCCAGCAGGTCAACCCCCAACCTGTACTGGTACATGGGGTTGTTCTTCCCCAGATGCAAGACTCTACACTTGCCCTTGTTAAATTTCATCAAGTTTCTCCCCGCCCAACTCTCCAGCCTGTCCAGGTCTCGCTGAATGGCAGCACAGTCCTCTGGTGTGTCAGCCACTCCTCCCAGTTTTGTGTCATCAGCAAACTTGCTGATGGTGCACTCAGTTCCCTCATCCAGGTCATTGATGAAAATATTAAACAGCACCGGTCCCAGCATGTACTGTCATGTACTTCGTGCAAAGGCAGAACAAACCTCTGCACATCGAGGTTTAAAATATAGAGAGTTGGGGCCTGATCAAAATACTGCTGAAATTAATAAGGAGGCCTTAGCTGACATGTATGTGCTTTAGCTAAAGCTTCCAGAGAGTGGCCAGATAATCATCAGGGTGAATTAGGTCTCAAGCAAACCCAGGAAATAAGCGCAGCATTGTGTAGATGGCTAGAGGTCCAGCTTTGCCCATGAGCATGCTCAAACTTCACAATCATGCTGTAGAGAATACGGCCATAAAAGTACACTTCAAGGACATTCGTAATGTCAACTTTGTTATGGAGACATCTATTCCCTAAGGGGCTAATTCAGTTTTCCACCCTCTTTTCTTTCAGGAAAGTCTCTTTTTTTCTCTAACATCAGGTAATTAGAGAAATAAATAGCCATTAGAAAGTAGAAGGAGACGGCTACCCTGTTTAAGTAATATAGAGGTTAGTGTGATGTGTTGCTTGAGTATGTGAGTTTATTTGGCTTCAAATCTTGGATTATGTCAGTTCCATGGACCTAAAATGTGAAAGAATGAAGGAATTGGATGACAGGAGTTTAGGTTATGCTCTGATTGGTGTGTCAAAAGTGTAAATTCCGCATCATTAGAAGTGGAGTATGGACTGCTTTTGGCATTTGGATTTCAGCATATGTTCCTAACATCTTTCAGTCTAGTGATACTTGAGTCTGGGATTAAATTCCTGGCTCCATGAAGTCAATAAGAGTTTTGATCAATCTCATCTTTAGCTGAACTAATTTGCAGGGTTCAACATCAAAACCTGCAGCCCATGATTTCAATGAAATTGAGTATAAAGTTGTTATAAATGGCTATTTTAAAAAGACGAGTGAAAAAGATTTGTATTCTTTGTTGGCTGTCAAATTTCTCTCTCAGTACAGGCTGCCAGGCTAGACTAGAACTATTTTATCTCCAGTAAGACAAAAGAAGAGTTTTTTTCTAATGACTTTTCAGAAATGGAGATTGAACATTTGTGTCTTCTCATTTCACATAGAAATGTCATCATTTTGTTATATATTAATTTAGTTGCTATTTTTTTGAAGGAACTTTTAATGACTCTTTGGAGGCTTAGTACTTTTGTATCAAGTATCAGTTTGCATCTGGGGCTTCCCTAAGGTATTACCAAAATTTACAGCTAACCTAAAACATTCAGTCATAACCCTTTAAAAGGATAGCTCCTATTTAAAAGTATGGCTGCATTGTGATTTTACCAGGATGAAATGAAAGATGTTAAGCTATTCCAAGGCGGATTTCATAATTGCTTCTCTTTATATCAGGCTAGTGATTTTCATTAGCTTAATAAAAAGGTATTTTAGCACTTGAATAGTTTCCAGGAATTGTTTAACAGATTATCAAAAGCAGCTCAATTATGGCAAAACCAATGGCAAGATTCAATATAAACATCAAATGGACCTGATCTTATATTGCTAGGAATCAAATTCCTGGAGGAGCAGTACCACAAATATGTTAGTCAGTATAGCGATGCATCATCATTCCACATGATGATACGCATATGTTCCATTGTGAAGAAAAATTTAACTTTGGTTATGAATACTTCTCCATCGTCATGCTTAAAGCACATTGAATTATACATTGACCCACAGGCATGTTAAAAAGAGGAATTCTTTTAAAGAAAAAAGCTATAACATACAGGTTCTTAAAATGTGGCTGATATAGGATTTTTATAAATCTAGCCCTTTCTACAGTTTAGTTTCATAAGAAAGAGGAAACACACTCAAAGTAGAATGAAAAATTGGAAACCTCGAGTGTTCTTCAGGACTGTGTGTCCTGGACATGCTTTCTGGAGCTGTATCCAGTGCTGGCCTCGCAGTTGTCCTGATCCAGAACATTCACTGGATCTTCCCGAAGCTCTTTCTGTCTCCGTGCATGAATTTCCCCCAAATAAATGGCAGAGCCCACAGTGAACAGATGGACACAGTGCGTAAGAGTGAATCCAGACTGTGGAGTGTGGGCACAACCTTGTAGCATAGACACAACCAAACTGGCAGGTGGTAAATGCTTTGCTGAGTGGATTCAGTGGTGATGTTCCCATTAACTTCAGTGGGGGATTTTGTCCAAGAATCACTTATTTTGAACCAGACATTCTTTTTTTAAAGCTACTACAACAGACCCAGAATCCAGGTATATTTAATCACTTGTCTTAGGGTCGTTGATTAATATAATTCAATATTCTACCACATGATATCTCATTGAGAAGGACAAATGTTTCTATATACACTGTCTAAAATGCCCCCAAACTGCCTTTTTGTCAGTACTAATACACACAGTAGAGTAGCTCACATACAGGGAACTATTGTTTTAAGGATGGGTGTCTCATTTTCTCATGTTCTTTCAAACAGTTATCCAAAGATAGTCCTCACTCCTTCAGTCCAGAGATAGGCGCATATTGCAGTGATAGCACTGATCTATAGACTGACATTTCTGCTAAAATTGATTTTCATTTATCTCATCAGCATGGCAAATTTCCCATTTGCTGTAAATCTCAAGAATTTATATATTAACCACTCTTGTACATCTGTCTTAAGAGGAATTTAAAAGTATATTGAGATGTTTTTCACATCTCAGACTTGATCTTAAGTGCAGGAATATATCTTTAATTAACCTTTTGTATGTTTCCTGGATGAGCCACGTGCTACAGCAGCTATTGAAGGTGTTACTACATAGCACAAGCTATGTCTGACTTTCAAAAAAACATTGGGTATCGGATATATGACTTAAGATTTGCCCAAGCAATTTCCTGGCCAAGGGCCATATATGCTCTACTTGAAGCTGAAAATATTTTATTGTGATTTGTAGCAATGGAAGTGGAAGCCTGGATTTATAATGGAAACAATCCTAACCACAGCTAATGTAGAGCTGCCACTGTGCCGTTACAAACTGCCATTTTTTTCCATGTTAAGTTTTGCTTTTCTTTTTGCAGCCTATATCCATTGCAGAAAATCCATTCTGTGTCAGCTGTGCAAATATTTCAATAGCTAAAGTTTCTTTCCATCAATTTAATTTGGGTTTCCTGCAGTGCCTATCTCCATAAAGCAGTGGCATTGGGTGCCACTACAAAATAGCCTAAACCTGCTCTTGTGAGTTAGCTATTGCTGTCTCCTCAACAGGTTTTATATAATATACAAGAGGAATATAATGATTATATTCTATCACATTTGGTTTCCTTGCTTTTTCAGGAAAGGAAAGGGAGAAGGGAATATGTACAGAAACAAACTTGTAATTTGTGGGAGATTTGGAAGATATGGAAGATTCATTTCTCTGTGTGAATCAGGCTGAAGGTGTTGCCTCATTTTAATCTAAACTGACTGTATATTTGTTTCTTCAATACATATTCAGAATCTTCTAAGCAACCAACTTCAATGGGATGCTGCATTTGTTAAAACTGAGGTTTTAAAGTTACTCAAAAGAACCCGATTCCTGTATGTGGGTAGAGTCACCTGGTCTGCCATCAAATTAGCATGGAGTGCTCAAGGGGTTACACTGATCATACTGGAGCAATGCCTTTCCCATCATGTGTATATGCAGAGGAAATTTGCAGAACCTCTCTCTATCAGCCTCCAAGGAGACATCTTTTGGCTGAATACATTTCTAAATTAGACACACAGAACCTCCAAGCATGCCTCTCCCTTCATTTTGTGGTTCTGATGCATGTTATCTCAAAACAAACCCCCAAATGTGAGATGTACGGTTTTGGAGAAATTTATCAACACAATTTTATGACAACCACATGTATAATCACAGCATAGGCACAGTGGCGTTCACTGTTTTATATCATATAGCCTACATCTTATTGGGACTTTAAAGATTCTGTGTTCCATTAGAAGCAGAACTGTTATGATAAGTACAGGTAAAGACAGACAGTATGTAATACCCTTTGAGCGTATGTCTATGTTAAGAAATGTAGATCAACAATTAATATGTTTAAATCCTGCAAGTATTGTGTTATGTATGTAACACCAACATGCTGTTTTCTGCACAATATAATTTCCTTGCAATAAAAATAAGCTTTCACTTTTCTTCTCCTTTTCTAGATTTTTTTCCCCTGCATATTTGGCCAGATATTATATCACTATCTTAATGTTGACTGTAATATATTTCATACATGTTTTTTGCCAGTTGTTTTTTCACCTCTGATGCCTTGTGTTCATTTCTCTCTTCATGCTGAAACTTATTAATACTGTACTATTTCCCATCTCAGATGGCCAGTGATTCATTGAAATCACATATATCGCTTTCCTGTCTTGTATTATGAGACACAAGGGTGGGTCTCATTTGTCTTGGAGCAAACTTAGCATCTCACAAGTTGTAGCAGAATACCTCTGAAGCTCCATAATCCTTTAGTTTTGTCCAGTTCTGGTTTAGTCTCAGTTCTCCCGCTTTCTGTCATGAAAAAAGTGCCACATCACACTAGAGTGAGATAGTCCCATAATCTTTCTCAGAATATTTTACCTCTCCACACCTATAGGATGCTACTTGTGCTAACGAGTACTATTGTTCACATTTTACAGGTGGGAAATTAAGGTTGTATTTAAACTTCCTATTCAAGTTGCTAGGATAAAGCGCCAAAGCTACTTCCCATTGACTGTAGAGAGAACCAGAATTTGGCAGTATTGGAGACTGTGTAGTCTAAACAACCCATTGTTCTCTTGACTTAAGCCCAAATCTGCTGCAAGCTGAATAAGGGTTAAAGAGATTCTCTTCATACTAAATGCTGGAACTCCAAACACTTAAATGTAGTGGAACTTCTAACTTCAGTTGTCCAGCATGCCAGAAGGTTTGAGATAGTGTTGCTCAGTCCTAACCCCTGTCATTCATGGCAGCTTGAGTGCCACTGAGCATCCAAGCCATCCTCCCACAAGTAGAGGCATCTCTTCAGTGAAAATGTAGATAAAATGAGCTACCCAAGGCCTCACAAAGCATCCATGGCAGAAAAAGGAATTGATTCAAGGCCCCACAGGTCTCAGGGTGGTTTCTTAACTGTTGCTCCAATTCTTCACACAGTGTAACCACTTCCCAGTGCTGAAATAGAGAGATCGAGTCTTCTTCTTCCACTTCAGTGACCTACTGGACATTAAACCAATCCTCTCATCTTGTTCTTCTGGCCTGTTTGTCTTTACCCACTTGCCCTTGCCAATGTATTTCCACTGCTCCATGCGTCCAGAGTCTATTTCAGAGCTTGCAGCTCTAGAGAAATGATGGTACAGGCATGGGAGGTACGTGTGTGTGTCTGCTGGCCTAGTGCATGCGTGCTGGAGCATCAGTAGAGCTTGGAGCTTTGTCCAGCCCCAGCCTGCTGTCTGTGTAGCTACCCCAGCACATTTTGGCAGCTCAAGAAAGCCTACATGACTTGCAGGAGTGGGTATTCCTCTGCTAACTACCTGGCCAGCTTTGACCATATCTTCTACAAGGCAGAAATCGGGGCCAAGACACGTACTTCCTTTAGCTTCCCATGTCAGACCTGTCTGAGCCATCCATGTGATAGAGAGAAAGAAAGCCACATGACAGGGTGTTTTCCCAAGTGGTTCATCATGTGTGCTGCTGAGGGCTGCTGTTCCTGCCCAAACTGCATTTCATCTTAATTTTGCAACCACTTTCCTGGATATCTTCCTTGAATGCCTGTTTAGATTGTTCCAGATTCTTCTAGCTGATTCGGGACTATTATAATGAAATAAAAAAAAAGACTGTATTCAGAGAAAACGGGAGGAATTTAGACCAGACAGGGTAAATATGTGATGTAGGCACATAATGAAATACTGTGGGTATCCTTGAGTGACAGCAGATCAATGATAGTATCCTAGAGGAGAAGAGAACTTAATAGAATCAAAGCCCAAGCTGTGCCCAGAGCTCTGTTGGGTTTTAAGATACGCAGTCCCATCCCAGATCTGAATGTGTAGTAGGGGTAAAAACTTTGTCTTTAACTAACAGTGTGTTGTTTCTCAGCCCCAAGTTATGATAAAGGCTTAGTTTAGCAACTTCAGAAATGGAACTGCTGAAATCTGTAGAGGTGCTGCACTGTTTTGTACACATATGCCTGCACTTTGCCAGCACTCTCTGCATAAATGATTCCCAGATTTCCAATTGTATTTTGTTTATAGACACATTTTGCTTATTGTAAATTGCATATGGTTTTACCTCTAACCTTGGGTCTGATCCTTTCACGAAGAATTTGGCCAAGGAAAAGAGTAGATGATCCACTATTTGTTAGCAGTCCATTCTACATGTATGTGTGTGTATATGAAGAGATATAGATATATATCCGTGGGACTGATACTGGGAGGTGCTGAGATCTCTTAATCTCTTGTGAAGTCAACAGGAGTTGAGGGCACTCAGCACTTCCCAAAGGTGGTCAGAAAATATCAGTTTTGGCCAACCTATTGCTCAAGCTTTTCCTATCTGTCTTGTACTATCAAGTACAAGAAAAGAAGATAAGCTTCTTAGAGCCTTCCTTAAATGCTGGCACCTTGAGATTGTAACTATTTATGTTTTGCCACTTTTTCACATGCAAAATGCGTTGCATGTTTTTTGCTGGGAGTTTTAAGGACCAGATTGATGAAGGAGAGTTCAGAGCCAGACATACAGTATAAGAGACAAAGGTTTAGTAATGAGTTCAGAATTTACAAAACACAGAAGCAAATATGGCTTTAATACATGATGTGACCCTTTATAAGGCTTGAAATTACTCTTCAAAAATCATTCTGGCTTGACTTCAGAGCCGGGTGGATTGTGGGATACCACAGATTGACTTTGAGTAGTGGGTTGGTATTGCAGGAATTTTTTAATTTCCTGTAACTCACAACAATTTTCTTCCAGTTAGACCTTATCCTGCTGCAGTGTATTTACTGAACAATTTAGTACAGTATATAAGCCAGATCAGAGGCACATGCATGCGCTCATATGCATACACGCACAGAGAGTAAGGAAAATTCAAGTATTAATAGCAAACTTTAACATGATTAAAAGAGAAAGGTTCATGTGATGATGTTTACATTTGTACGTGAGCGATGTATTTAATATCTAACTCGTGATGTAAGGATCGAGAAGAAACTTTGGGCTGCAACGTTTTTGTTCTATTTTTAAGCAAATAAAAATGGTTCAAGTTGCATTAAAGAACCGAAAATGATTTGGCAAATGCTGGGTATTATTGTTCACAACAGCTTTTTAATTAGTTTTTCAAACACATTTTCAGAACCTCCCCAAAGATTTCCAATTTTCATGATTCAAAATGAAATCAAAAAACCCCTTAAACTGACAAAACTGCTTATGTATTTATTCACAGTAAAGCAGCACTAAAAGGATCCCTTCAGTTCAAGGGGAGAAATATTTCGTACCACAGGACTCCATGTGCTCATTTCATTTCAATTGTCTCCCAGGTACTGTAGGGCAATTATTATAACATATCTAAATGTAAAAAGTACAACCCAGAAGGTCTGTTATAATATAATTCAACAAACCCCCACAAATATGGATGATTTCAATGTATTGGGGTCACTGGAACCACAGACACAGATTTATATCTGTTACTGATTTAAAAAAGCTTATTCTTGTGAATGGGCTACTGCAGCATCTATGCATATATACATATATTTTTAAAAGGAACATATCATTATAGTAGTGTACATTTACCAAATAACCTAACATTGTTTACAAGTGATTTTTATAGACAAACACACACACAATGCATATGTATGTGAATTTATGGCACGCTTTATTCCTTATCTAAAATCTGCTAATGCCCAAGGAAAGCCTTTGCAAAAATTGTAATTGGATTTATACTGGGCCTTGAAGAAATGGGAAGTGAAGAGTGAATGAGACATCTTTATGTTGTGATTAAAATATGATTATATCGCCATAATGTTGAAGGAGAATGTTTGACTGAAAAAGAAAAAAAAAATGCAGCATCTTTTAAAAACCTCCTAAAACTGGTGATAGTAATGGTTTTACTTGGCTGTACAAATGAAAAATCAAACGGTAGTAAAAGAAAAGTCTAAGATTCCCCCAAGTGAAATAATTGTTTCTTTAACTTCTGGATGCAAATAGGAAGAGATTGTAACCTCTAGCATTTTAGAAAGCAGGATGTATGATGGGATTTATTAGTAGATATAGAGTAAATAACGCTTATGAAATTTCAAGGTAACTTTATTTTCTCTTACCTACCAATGGAAAAGTCTCTTTTGAAATAACACTCATTAGAAATTGAAGGTTATACTGGCAAAACAGACTTGAATCCTTCAAAAATAGCCCCTAGTAAAAGTCATAGAAAGATCTGAAGCTAAGCCTATGACAAAAAAAGATGGAACTTAATATGCAGGCAAACTTTTTAATATGTGAGCCAGACACAGGAATATTGGTACTCTTTGAAATGAACAAGAATTTGATGAAACACTAAAGGGTTTCCTATATTTTATTTTATTGGACAGTAACAAGTAACTCAATGAAAGGATATCTTGTAATAGCTGAATGCTTCTCTGTGTCAGCTCAGTGCTTTAACAAGCGTATTTCCCTACAATACAGAAATGCTCCCGAGTGACATGAGTTGTGTGTAAATTGCACCCTCAGTTCTTCACCTAAACCCCAGCTGGAGTTCTTCTATTGACTTAACAGGGCTTTGGATCAGGCTCCAAAATAATGAAGGGACAAATCCGTTGAAGTCTTTATTTATGTCTAGATTGTTTTCTCTCATCAAAGATTCCCCCGAGGCTCTTCCTTCTGCATTCTCCTGTGCAGAGTTTGCGCCTCCACATAAATCAAGCTACATCCCTGCTCCTTGGAATCTCATAGATGAATCTGGGATTTGGCTCCTTCCTGGTCCCATAGACTCCCTCACAGCTACTCTGTTTCCTCTTAATTCTTGGAGGTGATCAGTTAAAGTGGATTCTTGACTGCTGTAACTGTTGCCATAACTAAAGTATGAGTGCTTATAGGGAGTCAGTGAATGCAGAAAAAGAGTCTTTAAGCCCAGTAGTGCCGAACAAAATGGGGAAAATGAAGGGCTGTTTCCATCTCCTTTTGTAAGGTCCAGGTAGGGTGAAATCTTTGGACCTGTCTTGATGTCTCTCTAAACCTGGATGGCCATGTATCTTCATTTGCCAAATGCTGTTTCACCATTGCAGTATGAGAAAATGACACCCCATCTACCTGGCCACAGAAATGCAGGTATTTTTTGCATCCAGGCTGGATTATGGTCTTTGGCTGTGCATGAAATGAGTGTTTATTCTGCTACAAGCTATGATCCCTATGCCCCTTCATAAGTACAAGGTCACCGTCCAGTGGATGCACTGGAAAAATTCCAGTTTTAGGCTGTGGTCCTAATCTCTCCAGGTTTTAGCAAATTACCCCTCAGTCATGTAGGGTGTAAGGTGGGTATGTATCTAGGAAACTTTGTGACAAATATATCCCCGTGAGAAAGAAAGTAAATTATGGAGCACCTGAGCTGTGGGGACAGTGCCTTCTAAGAGGGCAAATTCATTGGGCAAATTCAGTAAAAAACTCAGGTTAATCCAAATTTTATACATTTTTCGAATATATTTCAGGATTTCCTCTTTCAGAAGGTATTTTTATTGTAAATGGTCGTCACAGTACTGAATTTCCCTCTAATTCTTCCAGAAAAAGACTGAGTTTACCTCCCAGTCTCCATGTTGTGGCTGTATTTGTTCAAGGAAGAGGAGATATGATGTAGATATTAATTCTGCAGGGAAAGCATATGGTACCACAGTGGTGTATAATACATGCCTTGGGAATATCTCAGAATCAACTTTCTTTTGGGCTTGCTTGGTGAGTAAGCTGCTCTTCTTCCACAGCTGAGTCTCCTCTGGGCAGTTTCATTAATCTGTTCCTAAAGCAGGGTCTGTATTTACATCGTACCTGTGTGATATGACATATATGCAGCACAGGTTCTAAAATATCCTACCTGGCAAAATCTTGTGCGCTGTGATTTTAGATATCTTCACACGAGCAACTCATCGGATCCAAAAGATAAATGAGAACAAGGGAAAGGACTGTCAAATGGAGAAAGACCAGAATGTCAAGCTTCAAAAGAGGGGCTGGTCTTGTGCATAAGGAAGGCCCTGCATAAGCGACCAGACAATCTGGATTCAATTCCCAGCCTTTCCGCAAATCTTCGGCGAAAGTACGAATAACGCATTCTTTTTTCCTTCTGATGCTCTTTGTAAGATATTCAAAAGCACATGTGATGTTCCCTGTGCTTCTCTAGCAGTGAAAAAGCAGGAGTATTATCAACCATGCTAACAAGTCAATTTGACAGGTCACTGTTGGATGAATATGCTGCTCCTGACGACAAGTGCTCCGGCTCACTTATGATTCTGGAGCTCTTGGAGGGTTCACTCAGCAAAGCATTTGGTTATAATCATTTCCTTCAAGTTACTTAATCAGTATCTCCTGTCCACTTAGGCTGCAGTGCCGGGGCAGGAGAATGAAAGGATGTAGAAATAGATGACCAAAGAGATGACAATTCCTACTTATCAAGCTGTATATTCAGTCCTCAGGAGTCCCCAAAACAGGGGAGGGTCAGCTTTGTAATCACACTGAGGCTGTGCTGCGAGTCTAATATCTTAAGCAAACTCTTTCAGCCAGTGGCAGGTTCACAGTCGGGGAACAATGGGAGCAGAGGCTGCTTCACATTTCTTACATACCAGTGATGCCAATTTATGAATTCTTCTATAAATCTCTGGAGATACAAACCATCTGTAAAGAATAAAAAGACAACAACATTTATGCATTCGGTTACACAGGAGAGGAGTGAATACGTTTCGTTTAGACAATTCCCATGAATTCCAGTCTGAAGAATCACTGACAGTGAGTCTTGTTTATGAGCTTTAAATAATGACAGCAAAGCAGAGTTTCCAGTTAGCTATACAAAAACATAGATTAATAAATGACTGCCTTCCAGTTTGTTTTTGTTACTGTGCCTTTTAAAGGGACAAGTTACACCCTATTTGAATGCGCTAGTGGCTGAGCAGAAATAAAAGAGCTTGTCTGCTAATTTAATTTTATCTCCTAAATCAAAAGCAGTTATTATAGGAGCATCAGTTAAGCCATAATGATATGTTTTTGCTTCTTGAAACTCTTTTATTAGAGAAGGAATAAGCAACGACGCATGTGTTGGACTTAGGTTATTCTCCAGATCTTTTATCTCCCTTTGACCTTGGTGGTTATGTGTACAAAATACAGCATAGGATTAGGCCTGAGAAAATTAGGATTTGTCATTTTTAGTAATACTTAGAATAACTTTCCAGTGTATGGGTACTATTTTTCAATGCTTGGCCAGCTTACAGGGCCATACCCTGTGTTTTACTCCACAGAATGACCTGCTACCATGTCTAAATAGAAAAAGACGGCCTGACATCTGATTGACAAGGTGGCAGTGTTACCCCGTGGTCTTTTCTTAAACCCAGAAAGGCAAAAAAAAAAAAGAAAGAGCAGAGAAAAATAAGCATCTATGCTAAGGTTAAAATGGGTTGTGAACGTGCTTCTAGAGCAGTGTTTGTTTACCCTGAGCTGGGGCAGAAGTTCTGAATTGCTTCAGTGATAGCAATGTACTTTATCAGAAATCCTTTTATAGGAAAGCATTATTCATAGCAGAAGTTCTCTCTTCTCAGGGAAAGTTCTTCTTAGCCTGACTTGCAAGAATATACCCCTTAGCTTTGCTACACGTAGAAAAGAAGGCTCCACAACACCTCTGAAGGCAAAAAAGAGCTGACCCACTATCACACTGGTGCTATTTCTGATGGTGAATGGAGAACCTGAATTATTTGATCCCACAATTATTTTCCTTAATATTTCATCTCCATTCATTACTCTTGTCCTTATACCAACAACTTGCAATTGTACAGCTACACTGGTGGTAGCACCACTGCGATTTCTACCAGGTTGTCTTGCCATACAGTTAAGACACTTGAAGCAAAGCTTGGGTTTTGTTTTTGGAAACTTTGCCTTAGCTGTCTATATAACCGCAACGATTACTCTCCGCAAATTGCACTGTCTTGCTGCAAAAAAGCCAAGACCTATTATTTTTCCGGTTCTCAGTTCAGGAAGACAGGGAATAAGCTCAGGGATCAGAGTAGATCACACAGAAACCTATGTAGACTTCAGCTTTTTGTGGTGTGTAGGGCAAATTCCCATTAATCCATAGAGCTGTGTGGCTTGCAGTGCAGTAGCTTTCTGATCCTTTTGGTCAAGCAGTCTAAGTTACTCTGGAGACTGATCAAATGACTTAGCCAAGTACAATTAAAAACAGTGATGTGAAGATAGACTGTGAAGGCCAGGATATCCACTGGGGTGTAGGTGTCATGCCATGACAAAAGCAGCAGAACAGAGTCTTTGCTGTAAGGAATGACCTGAAAATCCAAGGCCATTAATGTGAATTCGAGATCGGCTTTCCACAGCTTTGCTGAGGAAGGCTATAAAAAGGACAAAATGCTCCAGGCCACGTGAGAGTGCAGATGTTAATGAAAACAAAAATCAGAAGTTGAAGCATAACCAATTTAATGCCTGTCCGAACTTGTACACGAGATATCCACTTGCAAGGCATGCGGTGAGATCCTGCGGCCTCATTTCCCCTGGCACATGGGTAGAAAGTGTTATTTTCTTGTGCCATCACACAGCAACCGGAAGCTTTTCTTGCCAAGTGATAACTTGCACAGATGCAAGTTATTTCCCAGTAATGCAGGCGGCAACATGTGTTGCCACTGCAGTTTGAAATGTCCATTAATTTAACAGTAAATCCCTTATCCCTGTAAAATGAAAACACCATATTCTACATGGACAGAGAAGAGCGTATAACTCTGCTTTTCAGATGTTAGAGCCTCCAGTGGACAATTGTTCACCAGTTTCAATTTACACAGCTGGCTGTCTCATCCTGAAAAGATGCCTTAGGACTGGGAAAGCATGGAAAGTAAATTACCATCTCATTCCAAACAACATCATTTCCCTCTCCCCCAGGCTAAAATTGAGGTATGTTAATACAACAATGTTAGGAAGTCAGCCCTGCTTCTGTTGGCACAACATTTGACCTATGTAAAGAGGCCAAAATTTCCTGAATCTGTAGAAATGAAGTTTTGCAGATACCAGATCCTTGTTTGTCTTACCCAAAGATGATTATGAGGGAGGGCCTGAGGTATGCAAGGCAATGAAAGGTTTCACTGCCATTGGAAGAAAAATTAAAACAAACCCCATCTTTCAGCGTTAAAAAAAGCAAACAAAAAATGTCTTCTGATTTATGGTGAAAAAATTCAGCACATTGAGGATTCTGTTCTCAAGTGTTGCCAATTCTTCATGTCCATGTAATACAGCATTGGAAAATATTAAACAGTCCAAAGCTATTTCTGACATGATCAACAATTGCATGGGAATAATCTGACTCAGCAAGTTTATTATTGCTAAGGACACTTGAGCATGCTGAGTTTATAAATTTGATAATGCTTGGTTTATGAGTTTGATTACTGAGTTAAATTATAGCTCACAATAATTAGCCTAATGAATGCTTACTCTACGACTGTGCTGAAAATACTAACAAAGCACACAGCCAGATGCTAATCACGAGCCACATATGACAGCAAGAGAGAGATGGGAGCTGTGGCAGAACCGCCCCAGCCCAACACTACTCTTTTCATCCTTATTTCATTTATTTCTGTTAGATTATTTTAACATTTGTGAATGGTTTTCCAGAGCTATGGCACAGTTGCAGGGAGTCTGGAATTGATATAGTCTCAAGAAATACTGTAAAGTAATATGATTTTTCTATTAAAGTTTGATGCTTAGCATAACTTCAGAATCCATTTAGAATTATGTTTTTCTAAATGATCAGAATTGTTTTCCTTCTTCCTGAAAGGGGCATGAGTCAAATAAACGATACCAAAGAGGATGCTATTCCAAGGCATGTTAGAAGCTAACCCTCATATCCTATGAAAAGTTAAATGCTACTGGGAGGCTAACTCCCCTCTGCCTTTGAAAATCTCCTCCTAAATTCAAATCTCAAGGCATAACATCAGCTATATTACCATAGCCTAATAGGTCACAGTTCTCAAGCAGACTTTACCAGAAGTAAAAGGACCTTTATTTTTTTTCAGAGGGGTGTAAAGAGAGGCTGGGCAATGGCTGCACAGAGAAGACCAGTTCAATGTGGTCTCCTCAAGTGTGGGAATTAACATCCATCCAGGCCTAAAAGTGCTCTTCCTATTTGGCTATAAGCTGAGATTGGCTGCCAGGGCAGAACCATGCAGAAAGATGTGCAGAAGTAATTTCGTTGGGGTGAGGCAGAGAGAGTAGCGTTAGCAGGACTAATGCCGAGAGCACACCTCCTAAGAGGGACAGACACTGTCCTCAGCCCCTGTGGTTTATGATAAGGTCTTACTGGATACGATCTATACAAAATCCTGGGAGGGGGACCTGGGAGTCTCCTCCAGTCCTGCCCTCCCTAACCACCAGGCTATTGTACAAAACACTGGTGTGAGGAGGCAGCAGACACAGCCATTGCAAATACAAGGGGTCACAGTGAAATTTGGCAGCCATACCTGGTTTCAGCCTGGGCTACAGGGTCTGCAGGGCACAGCTGCACAGAGCTGCAACCCAAAGCGTGTGTGAGGGCTGAGCTCAATTGCAAGGCACGTTAAGAGTTCAGGTGCTTCCAGGATTAGGCGGACACGGGATAAGAAGTCCTCCTAATCACAATTTTGGACTTTGTTGTCTCTATTGTACCTCTGTCCACATATAAGCTGTGTGGTTGATGCTCCTAATTCCAACAGAACACATGGGTTGATGCCTCTCTCATTCAGCTGTGATCATCCTCTTCTTTTCGCAGACTCCCATGAAAGCGTGAAAAGTGCAGTTATTCATGCCCAATAAGGCGTGATCGTTATCATGGTTTGTTTCTGCAAATGTTGTTAAAACAAGGCAATATCTGAAGCTCCACAAAAGATGTGCCTTTCTAATGCAAAGCATAACATTCCTCGCAAGCTGAATGCTGCGTCAGAACTGGCTAAGCCAGAATGTTCCCGACATTTTCATGCATATGCACACTCCTCCAGTATGAGACATATGATTATTAGCAAAGGAGGTCGCTATCAGTATTATTCAATAGCTAGTCTGGTTTACCATCACCCTTTTTGCAAATGAGATATTAATTTAAAAACTGTCATTAGCTATAAAAAGATGGAATTTGTATCTTTTCTTTTTTTGCTTATATTTAAACCACCTCCTCCCTAAGGAATTCATCTTTAGTCATCTGCAAAACCTTGCCCACATTTATATTGCTGTGTAAATAATATAATGACAAGCAAACCCCTGTAACCAAGCTCTGAGTCTTAAACCAAAGAATCAGTTATTGGGAGATAGAGAACAGCTTAAATTTTAAGACTACCCTATTGAGATACCTGACTGTTTCTAGTATTTCTATCTCTCTCTTGGCTTTCAAAGACATTTTATGAGCAGAATTTGCAGAACACAGGAAAACAGAGTAATAAAGAGAGGAGGTCATATGGCCCAGCATTGGTGCAAAGTTCAAAAGGAGATTTTACAAATCCAGAATGTGACTACTCTAGAGACCACGTTACAAAGTTTTCCACTTAGGTAATCTTTTGTTTTCCAAAACCAGATTTTAACAGCCCTTCCCATAATAACTTCATATTTTATATGATGCAGAAAGTCTTACAAGAAGAAAGAAAGGAAGTCAGAAGGTGGGGAATACATCCAATGTGAGACTTTGGAACAGATGTATATGCAGTTAGGAAAAATTCTGCACTGGACATAGGTTGCTGCTGTGCAAAACAGCCAGTTATGGCCTAGGCTACTTCTTGATTGCATGGTACTTGATTGTGTATTACTGACAGCCACTCAATCTTCATAGTAAGCAGAGATCATCTGCACAGAGATATCCATTTCTTCCCTCATAATAATAAGAAAAAAGAAGACAAATGTAGACAATATGAGGAACTTAGTGGACAATTTCAGACCTCTTTTCGATTTTCAGGTACCCAAGGAAATACTTAGGCTTTGCGTGGCCTTTATGGCGTAGCGCAATTTTATTGGTCATCTTGTGTTTGGGGTACTATTAAGGATTTTCACACAGGATGCTAGTTCTTTCCATTAGCAAGTGAATGCAAGAACAAAGGATGCCCAGCCACATAAAACTGCAGTAATCCATATGTATTTTAAACTGTTTATATAAGTTACGTAGGGATTTTGTGACTTCCTTGACATGCTGGTGCCTGTCCTACCATTAACTGCCAACCTTCTTAGTACAAAAATGCTCAGGTTCAGGATTCTCTAGTTCCCCCAGTTCTGTGATATCCTGACCCAGAATATCATTGCCAACATTAATGTTTGGTAAGAACAATAGGCACAGAGATGGCTTCAAGTCATGCCTCAGAGCTGGGACAGTAGATCAGTCTTGGGGTCTCTGGGCTTAGAGCAGCCCCAAGTGCCTTTCTAGGGAGTCACTTAGCAGTTACTTACTTCCTCAGCTGTAAATCATGAACTAGCATAGGACTGTAGTGAGGTAGCATTGGGGATGGGTCACTCTGTTAAGATGAAGAAAAACTTAAGGAGTAAACCTGGGACAGGGGCAGCTGCATGCAGAGGAAAGGCTTCTACATTGGAATGAATTAAAAAGGCATGGGAGTATTTTGAAAGGTGGAAATCAGGACAAACAGATCTCTCATTCACCCAGGAGAAGCTTTGTTACTGTTGGAATAATGATAATGTTTTTTAAGGGTCATACTGTATGTCCAGACCTTGCTTAAAGTATGGCAGCTTCACTTGCCTTGGATTTGCCATTCCATGGATTGGAATACTTAAATTGAAATCATTATGGTCCCCGGATATCCAAAATAGCTATGACTACCCACAGGCATATTCAAGTTGCTACTGAATGAGGTATTATATGCTGAAAAGCAACCACTGCTCTTTTATAGGGAAACAGGGTACAGTACTGAAATGGAGCACCTTCCATGCTGCTTCTACTGAGATGTATGTGGGTGGGCACGCGCACACTGGAACATGAATCTAAAGTTTATCTCCTACTCCACCTGAACACTGTCCCCCTCTGTGCAGGCAGTCAAACCCATGGTTTAGAATGAAATTTATGGTTAAACATTCATAAATCTGCACTCTCTGTGTGTTCACATGCTGAGTCTGCCAATGTCTAGAAAGGCAGCCACCAACTATACAATTTTAATGATGGCTGGAAACATGGATATCTGATGATCTAAACCTCATCTGCTGAAAATTAAAGCACAGTTTTCTTTAAATCAATCGAGTTTTCCATTCATGCTGAAAATGAGATATGATATCAAAAGCATAAAAAGCTCAAAAGGTATTTGGTGACCTTTATCACTCTGTCAGCTGCGATCAGCAAATCGATTAATTTCCTTTACCTGATATAGGCAGTAACTTCTAAAATAAAATTATAGCTACCAGGACCTTGCATCCAATAACTTTCCCTGAATACAATAAAACCTAATGATTTAAGAGGGGCTTGTAAAGATTTCACTACAGTGATGCCCACTGGGCTCTGATATGTCACACAGTGATTATGAAGTGAAATCTTCGCAGCTTTGCACTTCACATAGCTATTACTATTGTTTATAAACTCTTTTCCCTTAGCCCCATAAAACACAGGATTCTCCTCTTCTCTTCCTAGACCTCAGCCCACAGGTACCTAAAACCAAATATACACACAACAATAAAGGCATTGTGCAGGCTAAGGCAACTCGTGGGAGATTTTCTGATTGTTTTCCTTATTTCACTGAATCTATTTAACCAGATACTTATCCATGATGAACTTTGGTACCTTTGCAGTAAGTCCATTCTGTATATTTTACTTAAATTCCTCTGGCCTCTGACTTTCGAGCTCAGAATTGTTCATGTTTAGCTTCAGACCAGCAGTAACTCTACTGAGTTCCTAGAGCTCTGCCGAACCTGGAAGATGCTGGTCCTGCTCAGCAGGATGTCTCCAGGACTGTGTTGAACTGCACATTTGGGTGTTGGCTGGAATGGCAAAGGCATCATCCAGCAGTTGTGTTGATAGTCAGTTGGTGGACTCCAAGGTATCCTGCCAAAGACACTGGTGGCAGCTACTGAAGAGCAAATTCTGGAGTAAAACCACTGTGCTGAAATACAAGGTGATTTTTCTGAATTGTATGCACAAAATGGCAATCATATCAATGTCATTACATCAGTTAAGACAAGAATACCTGCCAGAGGAATGCCTGTTTGGTCTCTTTTTTCCTCCATTTCAGACATGCATGAACACATCTGTGCAAATAATCCCAGATGGGCAAGCATGACAGGCAATGGCCAGAGGCATGGGTAGATCTGTGGCACCTGCCAAGATCTACAAGAGGAAGAACTCTCAGGCAGCTTGTTGGAAGAGACTCTTCACCATCAGAGTCCAGGCAAGGACCAGCATAGCCACCAGGCCCCTCACAGTTTGTTTCTGAGAGAGCTCTCAAATTAGATGCCTGCTTCTCTAGCTCCAGGCACAAAACCCACCTACAACTGCACTTTCTCTTTTGCAGACAGACACACCACACAGTTCAGAGTGAGCCTTGAAAGGAGGTGGTAACATTGAGAAGATTGATTATTTTCTACCCAGAACAACTGCTGTTTCCCTGTAATTTAGGTTTCAAACCTCTTATTCCTGCCTGGACTGAGCTTCAGGAAAAGCTTACATGATGCTCAAACCCAAGCCCTGTTTAACTGGTTAATTTATTTTTATAAAACAAAAAAGCTGAAGCAAGGACTGTTTTTTTTTTTAGACTGGAGGCCTGTTCTTCTTTATTATTATTATTATTATTATTACTATTATTATTTCCATTATACATTAGATTTTATATACATGATCTGTAATTAACAGTACATATGTAGAGCTGTTGTGAGATAATTCAAGTTGCTCTTCACTGTCTAGCCAAGTAGAGGGCAAAGGTTTAATAGAGTTTCCTTACACTTAATGATTTAATAAGGTCACTTACAGCTCCACACAAATTCAGATTAGTATAACTTAGTTAAACCCTTAGAAAGTCATCAGGCTAGCCTTCTACTATGTGTTTCAGGCCATCTTGAAAACATTACCCTACTTCTGTCAGTGAGTAGGGTAATAAAGTTACTTGAATTTGTTCCCCAGGTGAAGCTCTGTGGCACATAATTTTGCCATTGATGCCATACAGGGAAAAGACAACACTGGAAAACAAACCCCAGCCTCACTGGCACATTGTTCCAACACTCAAAGCTCTGCTTTACAACAGCAGGAATGGCATTACCTCCCTCTCATGAGATTACACACCAAGTCCTTCTACAAAGAGTGATAGTAGGGTTGTAATCAAGTGCTCAGAAGTGTATTTCAGCCCCTTGTGCATCCTCACAGTGGTACAGCCTGTAATTACATAGTCTTTTTCATAAGCCTCTGGCCTTATTCAGGGCACTTACTAAGTAGTTATTAAGTACTATATTTTGCTTGTTGAATGTGGGTCCCATACCTAATTTACTGACCCCATTCAAATTATCCTCTGAGAAGTGACTGATGAATGTCCTTGGAGGCGAGTCTGTGGCATTCATGCTCGCTCTGGTGAGTAATTGCTTCACAAACACCAGGGAATTTATTTGCACAATGCAGCTGTGAGAGGAGAGGGTGTTTCACAAATATGAACTGAAGTGACAAAGTCCACCCATTTGGGTTACTGGTCCGACAGGTCTCAGTTTCCAGAAGGCACCAGAATTACATGACATGATTGGTGCCTGAAGCACAGCTCCTCTTTATACCAGCTCCAACTAAATGTAGTCTGAATTTGAGGATTGGGTTTGGTCCCATGTTGGGCACCTAGAAAATGAGGAATCACGCACAGTGACCACTTTGGATAACTAAAGCTCAGTTGCCTAGTATCCAATGGAGATGCTGTGGAGGACAACAAGGACATCATGCCATTTTCCTGGGTACTTCAAAGTCTAAGATCATTGCTCCTCTTCCTGCCTTGCTCCTTGCCCTGCAACCAGGCACATTCCTCTTTCCTGCAGTAAACAGTCCAAGTTTGTCCTCTGGTTAAGTTTCTGAGTAAGGTAGAGGTCCTGAGGAAAGAATAACATCACTTAGTTAAAGATTGCATTGTTCTGCCAATGCACTTGACATTACGCCTCTGACTTTTAACTTTAACCCCAACATTTCCCAACATTAGAAAGCTTACATTTACTTCATATTGGAACACAGCTTTTTGGCATGCATTTTCTTATTTTCTATTAAGGTTAAAAGAGAAAACAAAAAGCAGAAATTGTCAAATACATGTCTCTTCCCCAGTCGCCTTTCTTATAATGACTATGCTCTCATCCTTGAGTAGCTTTTCCAAACTGTCTGTCCCTTCATCTGCAGCTCCCTCTTTCTCTTTTCCTTTGTGGCTGTGAATGTTGTGTCTGGAATTTCAATGTGCCTGGGCCAAGCACTCAATGGTAAAACATGCAGGAAATCTGGGTCCCTACATAGTTTCTGGCACCTCAGAGTCAACAGGCAAGGGAATGTTCTGCTTAGTCATGGGATGGATGACACAGGTGAAAAACAGCTGTTGAAATTGAAATCTGCAGTGAGTTTTGTGGCTTTCTGAAGGCTTGAAACTCATCCTAAATAGGAATGCCATTTCCAAAGGCCAGTAAAAGATGCTTTGCTTCCTTCCCCTTACTTTATCTCATCTCATACTTTGCTCCAAAATGTGAGAGCACCCTTGCCCTCCCTCTGATCTGAATCGTGGTGGCTGAAATAAATAAGCCATTATCATCTAGAAGCAGGTACACAGCACACACAATTTCAGACAAAAATAGTTCAAATCCTCCAATGTTAAAAAAAAAGGGGATATCAAACCTAAAAAAGAGTTTCTTACATTAGGAATTGCCAGGTTGTCTAAACAAGAGGTGGCTAACCCAAACTACAATGTCAGAATGCACATTTATAGTGTTATAAGGATAAATACTGTCAAGTGGTTATCAGTGCATGATGAATAAAATTTAATAAAGTCCAATGAACCCATCCATCTATCCTTTCAGATTTCCAAAATTTATACACTATTATCCATGTTCCTCTTTGACTCTTAATTTTTAGGGGAGATTGAATTCCAAGAAATGGCTCCTAATGTAAAATCTAATCATAGTTTTTCAATGAGTGTGTAATTTTTTAAAAGAAATATAACGTGCTGTGATCTACATTTTTGATTAAACAGGGAAAATGCTCATAAGCTTTATCCTGATAGAGCCTTGATTCCTTAAGCAACACATTATGAGATGTTAATTAAATGACAGTAACGTGTAACGTAGCTCCCATTTTTAATTTATTCAGGCTTCGCATTTTTTCCACACTGAAGGGATATTCTCACCTTAAAAACAAAGCATCTCTGTGAGCGGTGGAGCTGATGAAACCTGGTTTGTGACCATGGGCTGAGCTCAGCCCTGTGGATCCTGGAGCATCCATAGGGAATGTACACCTGCTTCAGCCTTCCCTTGTGGGGGTACCAACAGTGGAGTGGGGATTTACTGAGACAGTGCTAAGGGTGTTTTGGCATTGCTGCTTGGGGGACTGTATTTGTTGAGGTTTTCTGGACACTTAGGATTGCCAGACCTTGCTGGATGGGTGCAGACCAGATACACACAGAATGGCCAGCTCTGGTCACTGGGGCTCCCTGGGTTTTAGGGGTACTTAACACACTGCCACCGGCAGAAGCGTGCCACAACAGAACATGTTTATTTCACTAGATGCAAATACAGCACAAGAACACTCAGCCAATTCCTGGTGGTGCTTGGTCCATGCTTTTTTCTGGTATTTCCTGCATAGCAAGAGGGGAGCCCTTCTATCACATTCCTCCACCAAGCGCAGCCCCGATATTTAGGCTGGTCTCCACCCCGTGCTGTGCAGTCAGGATCCCTCCTGATCCCTCAGCTGGCAGGACATACTTTCCATATCACTTCTATTCTGCTGACAGGCCAGCTTGAACTGACTGGTGACTTCAGAATTTCCAAGGGATAGTTGAAAGAAAGGCAAGAAGGGAGCACACAGCTCAGGAAATCACTTTTTTTTTGTGTGTAAGCCAAACTATGAACATACCTTTTTGGTTTTACAGCAGAGATAAGGCAACATGTTTTCCTATCTTATTTATGCCAGGTTTATTTATTTCATACATTCAATAGCAATTTGAGATACTCAGACTGCCTGCAGTTAAACTCCTGAAGACCAGTCATTTCAGCACAGATGGTACAGGGAGCCTTTGAAGTCCAGCCTCCTATCAGCAGGACTGGGATTCAGTGTCTTGTTAAGGGGGGATCCTTCCCTTTTACCTCAGGTCAATGAGACCCTATTCTTGCAGGCATTAGGCAGGATGCTACTCCTCTTGGATTTGATGGAGAGTCATCACAAATAGCCATGCTGATTGATGTTAGTGTCACTCATCTGTAACCACAGCAGTGTGGACCTGAGCAAGTGGAGGTCTCTGACTATGTCTCTGATGAAACATGGAGCTCCATGTATGTGCTCAGGTTCTTTCTCATGACCGTAACAGGGGAAGAAAAGAAAGACAAAACCAAACAATCCAGCTGTCCACCAAAGTGTAAAGACCCAGAAAGGCAAACTGCCATGCCCGAACCTCATTTTAAAGAGATTTTGGAACTTCAATTGAAGGTTAATATTTAAGTTTCACAGCCTTCAGACCTACTTACATTTCATGCTGAAGTAGCCCTTTTAAAAATAGGTCCCAGCACAGGGAACAGTGTTTAGGCAAGTGTTTTTAAAAGAGGCTGAACACACCACAGAAATGAGAGCGCACTGCTGAGCAGATCAAGTGAAATGTTCAATGCAATGAAATACGTTCTCAGTGCTACACTGAACAGAAATCTAGACAGAAACCAAAATGAAATCTTTGGGTAGTCTATGGCCATTTGAAAGAAATGTTCTTTTCTTGGAAGCAGTGCCATGTATTAGGTTGGTTGTTAATCTAAATTTAAATGTCCTTAACTATGCTAATTTTTTTTTCCTGGCAGATAATTAAAAAGAAGATTTTTAATGAGTTAGATGTCTTAAGATCCTAGAGAGAAGGAAATAAAGGGAGAGAGAGGCTGGTAGAAAAGCTAAAAACAAAACTCAGACCTAAGATGCATTCAGTTCCACATTCCCCCTGCCATTTAGTAGGCAGCTTAATTTCCTTGTATGGTCCTTTGACAGCATTTCCCGACTATGTGCATCCATTGTCATTTACTTGTATTTTTGACTATGAGCTATTTGGGACAGACACAACCTTTTTCCCTTTGTGTGCAGAAAAAGGGAGTCCTGCGCTAGAGCTTGAACATTAGTACTCTCCAGGAGAAATAATGCTGGAGACATGTTCCTGCAGATGAAACCCTGACCCACTTTGGAACTGATCACTTTATAGTACTTTTATCCTTCCTCACCAATGTTGTTTTTTAAAAGGCCTGGTCTCTGACCTATTTTAGCACTGATTTCTGTGCTAGTGAGGCTTTTATCCTCTAAATTGTCGGATACTTGTTTATGTAAATACAGCACAAATTTTGCTAACCAAACAAGATTCAGTGTTTTTGTTGGCAAGAGGCTGTTTTTGTGTTAGAAACTGAGATGTGTGTAATAGAAACATTAACTTCAAGTCTAATATACCTTTCTGCATTTTTCTTGCAGCTGCGACTGCGATGGAGATTCTGAAACTAAGAACAAATGTATTTACAGCCTGGGAAATAGCGAACTGGCATGAGAAAAAGATGTAGAATCTGTACACCACAGTTTGAGTAAAATACTTAATCACAGATACAAGAGGAGGAGAAAATTTAGGGCAGGGTTTTGGGTCATAGTTTTGCTTCAGCCAGTTCTGGAGAGAGCAGCCAGAAATTTCCATCCAGAACATCAGCATAAGTATAACCTGAGCACCCTGAGAGCCGGACATGTGCTGCCTCAACCCAGTTCTCAGCAGCCAGATAATCCTCCTTACAAAAGCTGCTACCTCAACAGGTGCTGGTAGCCCCTGCTGTCTTCTTCATTAAGGGACCAAAGAGTATGTGATTATGGAAACTAAACACTCACTTATCCCTAGGTGAAGTTCAACTCGGTTACAACAGCAAAGGGCGGCTGGTGGAGGAGGCATCACTATTGTACTTGCTCTCCGGACTTCATCCCTCAGTACTGTTAACCCAGCAGTTTTCACAGCACTAATCCCTAATTCAGCAAAACACCGAAGCCCCTGCTTAACTCCAAAGCCTGCCTGAGCTGAGGCCTGAATTCATTTTAAGAGGGGGGAGAATGAAATTATAAATAAATCTATGAAATATACTGAATTTTTTTAGAAGTAATTATTAGGAACTGAATTGCTGCGTGTAAATCAATGTGTTGCTTACACAGCTAATTGCTGATGAACTAATTGTGCGTATATCCATATACATATATACACGCACACACATATTTCCTTCCAAAATAAAAACAAATGTAAGTTGCTCAGAGATCTCCTCAGATGCTAGTTTTCTGCAGGTTGGGTTAGCTGTAAATGAAAAAGACCATGAAATAAATAACTAAATTGCTTTGTTCAGTTGTATCTCCAGCAGGGATACGACTGTTCATTATGAATAGGGGCTGAAGGCTTCACTGCTCTGTAGTTTATAAATACTAATGAGTGACATATTGAGAAAAATTGTACCTACAAAAGCAAAGTCTTCTGCCATGCAAATCAGGCCCCAATTCCCCGCAGATAAGGATCTTTTTGATGGAACACATGCAAAATCTACAGCTCTTAATTCTTTCATTAGTATTCCAGGCAGACGATTGCCAAATAACAGGGAAAACTGTCTGAATTGCTGTGTCTGAAACCTAATATTGATTTGTTTAATAGTGTCAGGAAGTCAAAATTCACAAATCTCCTGTCGATTGTTTATGAGGCAGTTAGCACAGAATTGGATGCCCCTGCTTAATTAATAACTCATTACTGAAATTTGATTATATGCTTGAATGGTTTAAATGGGCTCTAATTCAGTATCTGCAAAGCACTGTTGCAACAAAGTAAAATGGATCTAAAAGCTTGTTTTTTAACACTACTGCCGTCTATATTTCATGATCTTCATTGGTGAAGAATATGTTGACATAATTGCTAGGGCAGACCTCACAGAACATTAATAATTGACACAAAAACGTGTTGTTCTAATGATTTTATGAACTGAATCCCAGCTAAATCAGAAGGGTACTTTAAGAAAAATGACACTGATTTGAAAAAAAGGAGCTCTAAATGTAATTTTTTTAGCATGCAATTAATTTATCGATAATGGAAACAAGAACAAAGGTATTTCTAGCACGGACCTTCATTCAGAAGCATCTTAGGGATCCAGGTTTGTGTGTCCAGGGGGCATGAGCTCTTCAGTGACTCAGATGCTCTTGAAACTCTTATCCACCATATTTTATGCTGGTTATGGCACTTTCTCATCTCAGGTATTAAGGGAGGGAAGAAGCACTCCAGGTGTAATTTCAAAGTTCTGAACTTCACTTAATTCCAGCATCTGACTATAATAAAATTTATCCACCAAGGATTCCCCTCTTCCTTTTCTTGTCTCGAAGAAACCAGAAAAAAATGGATAAAGCCCATGTATTTGTGCACATTTTTGAGATAAAAAAACCCTAGAATGAACTGTCTCTAAGAGCTGGATAATCAGGCCTCTTGTTTTTGGCAGCACTAGGAATCCCCGGTTTCCATTAGCTATTAAAAGATTATTACTTTGTTGGAATATTAGAATTGGGTTTGTCTTTGCTGCTATCTGTTTGAAGGAAAATCAGCTCATAGGCATGCTGTTTGCTGGGAAAAGGACTCAAGCATGTGCTTAAAGAGGTTATTGAATGCCAGTCTGGGTTTTGGTCCATAAGCAGAAGCTGTAACACATTGGATAGGCAATGGTCTTAGTGTAATCTCTCTCCTCACTCTTGGTATGCATGTAGTGGTCACTGATAGACCCTTGGTGCTCAAGTTCTTATGTACATTCTTGACAGCTCACACCCTGTGGGGTTATTTGGTCTGCAGATTTCCTTACTTGCAAGATTAGTTCTACTGAATTCCACCAAGCTGCTGCTGAAGACAGCACTCACTCCCCACAGGACGGACACATGCTCCAGGGTGACTAATGTATACATCATGAATAATGATAAGCAAATATCTGGAAGAGAAGAGTTCACAGGCATCCCCTTGTCCGAATATTGTGTGCCCAGACTCTTTCAGCAAGTTCAAGCTGCTTGTTTAGCCAAAAATCAGTAAAAAATTAATGACTAATAAGATTCAAGCAGATAAGTTCAGCCAGCTCCAACAGGAGAAATCAGTGAAATGCTTCAGGAGAAGCTGTTCTCATGAGAATTCCAGGTGTGGTTTGCCTTAATGGAAAGATTTGGATAATTGGGGCATTTTCAGAGCAACCTAGAAGGGGAATACTGAGCTGGTCAAAACTGGCCCTGGAGGCAAGGACTTGACCCATAGCTGTAATAAACAGCATCATTTCTCTGAAGTCTGTGAAGCTGAGTATTTCAGCTCAGATCCTCAAAGCAACTTAATCCTTCAATCAATAAAATATACTTCTCTAAATATCCCCAAGGAACAGGACCTTGGAACTTGGACCTTGATCCACATGATGTGTTAACACCTGCTCAGGATATGCCTTTTTGAATGCTTCTATAAAGAATAACCTTCTAAGGACTTGCAAACTGTTGCAGCTGGACTGTATCTTTCAAACCAATAAACAGCCCTGTTTGATGAGCAAATACAAATGTTCCGAAATATATACATATATAAACAGAAATCAAGTGGCAATTCTGATTGAACTAAATCTGACTGGAGTATTATTGTGAAAATACTCAATACATTAACTGAATCTTAATGTTTGGGCACTTTGAAGGCAAAAAAAGGCTGCAAATGACTGCAATTGCCTGTAATCTTACGCTGATGAATAAGCAGTGAGGTACCAGTCCAGGTACTGTGTGGGCAGTGACTGTGTCTGGCTCAGTGGCAGAACTTTCAGCTATAAAATGCACTCATATTTAGTACTAAAGCCTCATGCGTCCATATCTAAAAATGTGAACTGCAATATATCCTACATTTTACAACTTTCAATCATTTATTAAGCTCTTTCCTCACAGCCTTTCCTGTACATCTTCAGTGTCAGGGAAGGAGACTGCTGATGTCCTTGTTTAGAAAAGGTATCAAATCCAATAGATTTATCAAAAACAGTTCATAAAAGCACAGAAAAAATGAAAATATCTGAGTTTTACCCATTTCATGTGGTCCTTCCCACCTTGAGACTGGGAAATGCTGCAGGGTTAACCTCCCATACTCTGTTACTGAGCACCTCACTTTGTTCCTGAAAGGCTTTCTTTTAGCAATATACTAATGCTATTTGAGGTTATCTGAAGCTTTGGAAAAGGACTGTGTATTTATCATAAGTGGAGCCCGTCAGCATTGAATCAACAGATTTATTAAAAACCCCAATATTTTTACACTATCCATATGTTGGATTTTCTAAAAGGCTGTCATTGTTCTGTCTTTTACAGACAGGTTTTCGTGACATCCCATATAGACTTTTTTCCATGTGTGTTTCTGATAACTAGAACATCATTATAATTGTTTAGCATGTAGATTGCTTAAGCAGTTTAAGATGAAGATTATTTTAAATTTCCACTCTTACATAACCAAGCATATTATCAGTGTTAAACTGTGAAACAGTTATTAACGATAACTAACAATGAGCAACGCCATCAGGAGTTCATTTTGCAAGCAGAAAGAAATCGCTGTAATGTTCATGCACGCAGCCATTAGCAACATTGTAGTTCACAGGGTTGCTAACTTTTTCCAGTGATGGGTAACTTTTACAATTAATTTGAGTTAAATAATTAAGCCTGGGCAACTAAGAACGGTTTTTGAACCATCATTAAAGACCAAAAAAAGAATACCTTTTAAGCGATGTTTTAACTTGTGCTAAAGAGCAGTCTCAGGAAGAATTGCCGGTTTCCCTCTGCTGCGGCCGATTTGTCAAACTGCTATTAAGAATTTTCAGTTATAAAAAAACATTAAAATGGAGTGAACCTTTATTTTTTTCCTCTAATTTATTACGCTTGATTACGCAGCTGGAATGGGAAGGTAGCTGCTGTTTGTAGTTAAATAACTCCTCACAATTTCTTAAAGAAATGATCTTCAAAGCTTTAATGGGTCAGTGGCTCAAGTACAAAGGAAAGATTGATTTTCATACTCCCACTCTTTGTTCCCAAAGTTTAAAACAGACACGTTCTGGTAAATTAGTTTGTCTATGTTATTAATGGAAGAACTTATTAAACTCCCATAAATACATGGTGGTATCTTACTTAAAACACAGAATGCATTTGCTTTGAAAAACGAATACACGTCTAAAAGTAAACGGGGGTGCAATATTGCTATTTGATTTCAGAAATGCCTCAAAAGGCAGAAAGCCGGAGAATGGGGGGTTTGCAAAATATATTAGGTATGCATAATGATGAATGGCACAAAGAGCGTCGGCTCGAGCTGATAGAAAATATGTTATTTGCGTCTAATGAAAAGCATTCGCACACAGGGTAAGTGGCAATGCTGCGGGGAGAAGGACGACTTTAAGCAAGAAATATTGTCTGGGTGAAATACTTCTTTTATGTAAGGCTCATGCGCACGTTCCTTGGCTGAACGTAGGGAGGTTACGCTGCTGGTGCAGGAATGATCTTGGGGTCAGGGCAGGCTTCAATATTGGCAGAAAAAAGAGTTGCTGTGAGAAAGAAAGATTATTCAGCTCCAGGCAGGGAGCAGCACTGCTGCTACATGAGGGGGATGAGGAGAGTGTTCCTAGGCTCATGTAAACTACCAGAGCTCCTTTTGCATCAGCTGACGCTCTGTCCCAGGTCCACATCTTCTCCTACACAAGCGGAGACACTTCAGGTATATTCTCATGGCCTCCAAGGTCACTGAGTTTCCCTGATGATCTGCCTGCCTGTAGAAGTATGTCTTACCACACTTAATCACCTTTTCTTTCACTCATTCAACAGTGTTCAGTTCTCCCTGTGAATAAATCTCCCACACCTCAGCAGTTCACAGGGAAGGACAGACCCTTAGGAGCGTTCCCAGTTGACCCCATCAACAGCTACAAGGTTTATTGTCTCAGATGGGCTCTAGTTAAATAGAGAGTTAATACTAGGGATGTTATCAGCGGTAAAACTGCCCTTTGAACCCAAGATCATGCCATCACTGCCTGCTAATGGAGGGCCAAGCTGCATCTGACAGGTTATGGGTTATTACTTGTGGGTCAATCAGCTAAACAAAGTTGGTCCGCATACTCCCACCCCCTACTCCCACTGGAGGCGACAAACAGAGCTTAGCTCCTGCTGCTGCTCTTCCTGCTTTCAGTCGTCCTGATGACTGTCCCTATAAGCATTAGACTGAATGTCAGAGCTATAGGGTTAATAGTGGGAAGACATGGAGATTTTACCTGTGTGATGATGCTCATTGGATGGACAATGAGATATGGGCTGTGGGAGGTAGTATTTTCCTTGTCTTTATTTCTTTTTTTTTTAACTTCACCAGGGAAATTTGACATGGTCCCTGGTACAATTGAAAGGGCACCAAATAATAGTGCTTTCTTGAGTCAGCATAGTCTAGGACATGCTGAGTGTAATCCAGGTCCAGACAGTATCACCGATACTGGCACCTAGGGGTATAAGGACACCCCTGTTGTTTTCTCCTGTCACAGGAGGCTGTTTCCTTCAAATGTAAAGGCTTCACAGTGATTTACACAGCTACTGTGAAAGATCAGATTGGAGCACTCCTAGAAAGCCTTTTGGGTTCAGAAGTATTTTGGTTTTCTAAAAGACATTTTATTTCATCCATTATGCATTCAAATGAAAAAAAAAAAAAAGAAAAAGAAAAAAGAGGTCAAAACTCCAACAAATGTGATGAACTAATCAAAATGTTTGAGTCTTCTACTCCCTGTGGACTCGTTCCTCCCTTTACGTTTGTGGAAAATTTCCAGTGTTTTGAACTGATTCTGGAGCAGAAATAAAAACACTTTCCTCTGCTTCTTTAGTAGTATAACCTTGTGGTTCTCCAGTGTGATTATCCTGCCCTGTCCCTGTGGGACAGTTCTTTCAGAGACACACCGATTTCTCACTGTCATCCAACACTTGTCCCTGCCAGAAAGGGCTCAAAGAGGGATTCTGCCTTGCTGCAAGAATGGGGAAATAAATCACAATGTGTGCTCCATGCCAGCTCGGGGGAGAGCATGCAAACCGAGATGTCTGCCTCTTGTCCTGGTCACACGGGACCTCAGGGAACTCATCAAACCAATTTTTCTGCTGTTTACTTATATACTGCCTTTGTAAATCACTCCCTACAGGATCACACATCCTGTATACCAGGGATCAAGTGTTTCGTTGCCTCCCAGTGCATTAAAGCTCAGTGTTAAAAGTGATTGCATTTCCTTGCAACCAGTGATCTGGAGACTGCTACAGAGCTTTGCTCCTTTTGGAGCAAGGTACCTCCCAATTCTAAGCTTCCACTTATTTATTCATGACTAGTTTTATGCTAATTTCTTCATCTTTAACCATTATTTTCTAGCTCATGCTGCAGTACTTCAGACAGCAGTCACATGCCTTCAACCTCATTTTTTCCAAAGCTGGGCAAGTAAGAGAATTTTCATCTTCTATCCTGAAACATGTTCCATACCAGAGAGTCATCTTAGTAACACTTCTATATACTCGTTCCAGCTTGAATGAGTGTTTTTAGGCAAGGTGCCGAAATGGCCCCATCTTTGATATTTGACCATTCATTACACAGAATTCGTTATTTGGATAGGAATAGGTCTTGGCTGGGTAAGGGGCCTGTGACAGCACAGGTGAGTAGGCCATTGAAAATGCTACCCACTTGAATTAATTTTAGCAATGGAGCTGAACAAAACCCCAGGGACTTTGAGAGGAGAGAATGCAGACTCCAAATTTCTCTTTACAATGGCCAACTGTGGAACTTCATATCAATGAGCTTGAGGGATCGGAAATCTGATCTCTGCCTGGGCTCATTTCTAGTTAATATGAATTATACCAAGAACTGCACTTTCATGCTAAAGAGGATGGAAAAGTTACATGGAAAAAATAATTGGCTGTAGATACCACAAAAAAAGAAAAAAAAAAAGGTTTCTACAATGATAGCACCACCTGCACTAATGATACTGGAGACAAATGTAGAAGCCCAGCACCGCGTTGTAAAATATGTGCAAAAAAACATCTCATGGCTGCTTGTTAGGACAGTCAAAACCAGAAATGAGTGGGTACAGCTAACAGGCAATCTTTCACCATATTGTTGATTGTAAAAGCTCATAAATGGAAATTGGAGCTCATTTTATTTCACACAATCATGTGACAGCAAGCAGGCTCCTATACCTGCCTGGGACCACAGGCTGGGGAGGACCATGCTACTTGTTGAAGGAATGATGACAAGATACTTCATGCTATTCGTTTTTAGCAGAACTCCCCATTGAAGGGACTTTATTGCAATTGCTGATGAGGACATGACACATAGATGCCTCTTTCATGTCCTAGCACGTGCTAAGACACGAAACACGCTCTGTTCAGCGCTCTAGACAACACCACAAGGGCAAGTGAAGAGCTAGTGTGTGCCATTTTTGCATGTAAATGTAAACCAGGTGGTTGGTGACAGCAAGGAGGGCTGGTTCAAGTGTGGTACAAAGTTTACTTGACTGCTAAATAAATTGGCTCCAGCCTTTGCCCTGGAATCTGGGCACACCAAATCCCCCATCCCCAGGTGGCCTTCTCAGGCTGAATCTCCTTGTTTTCAAGCACTTGAGATTATCTACAAGCAAGTGAAGGCTGATGGGACACAGCAATAGAAAGAGGTGCAGAAAGCAAGTCAGATAATCTGCTCTTCCAGTACCTTTACCTTCCAGTATCTTTTTTCCAGCTGCTGCAGGACAACCACCACCACAACATCCCTGACCACCAAATCCCACTCGTCACTCCAGTGAGCCCAGGGTGACACCTTCGCAGCTACCAGAGAGCTGTCTGTTTTGTTTCACTGACCACTTTCATCATCTGCTTTGGCTCTGATACTCTGCAGAGCTTGCAGGGTCCGAGGGAAACCCCTCTGCAATTGTGCATCTTCAGAAGGTGACAGTTCCGCAGGCACCAGGGCTCTCCCAGGGAAATATGGACAGGATGGGAAACAAGAGAGCTTCTGTCCCTTCAGCTCCCAAGTGTTTGATTGTGCAATGAGAGTGTATTTCCCGGCTCTGACACTGACAGTAATGCACTTTGCTGTTGCACGTGTGCTGGGCACTGTCTAAGGGAGCTATGGGAAGACAGAAAAGGAGAGGAAAATCTTTCTGAAGCATTTTCGCCTTTTTACCAATAGAGGGATTTGAGAGCCTTTCTCCATCTGCAGTCTCTGGCAATGATGCAGCCGTATGAAACCAAGGATGTGTGTGTACAGTAAAAATGGCCCTGTGGATGCCGTGTCGTGTTCAGCTAATGGTTTTACATACAGTGCATTTTCCAGGAGAGGCTCACTGAAATGCAGGCTGAGAAATCTTTTCCAAGGCACCAGAGAGATGGATCTAGCTCTGGACTGGAGCAATCATCTGCTTAACAGCTCACATGCACATCAGTGTGGGTCAGGAAGTCAAAAATAACACAACACCAGATTGAATTTAAATTGTATGGGGGTTGTAAGTAAGCAGAATATTATTGTGGTGCCTGGGTTAATATTTTCCTCTTTTGGAAAGCACTGTGGGATCATTAATGCGTGTAAGTGGTTAGGCAGGCGTTGCTTTTCTATCTCATCTGTAAGGAAAAGCTTCCAAAAAGGCATTGGCTTTTAACTGCGGGCTCTACAGAGAGATAAGATGCCAGTTATGGATGAACCAGCCCTACTCTTCTAGCACAGGAGGTTTTCCGCTGTGATTGCCTACCCAAGGCTCTTCCATCCACATTTCTGCTCTGACCCACTGTAGCGCTCACTTCTAATCAGTTAATTCGTCCTAATATCTGTTTATTGCCTCCCAAGTATTTTAAAAAGGCAATAATCACACAGCTTGCTTCCTTGCTTTCAACCATGCTGGAGAAATGGCTTTATTAGTGCTGTGGTCGTAATGCTGTGTGTGTGTGCGAGCACGCCTATGCATGTGTGCTGAGCTCTGACAAGATTACAGCCGGAGATGGTCTGACTACAGGCTACAGCCTATTTAGGCTTCTGCAAAGATTAGAAAGAGAAATCTCCCTTTTGTCTTTGAAGCACGAATGGATGCTGAGCTTTCAGCGGTTTGCAAACTCCCTGAAAAATAACAGCAACCTTTAAATTAATGACTTACTGTTAAAACAAGAGACAAAAAAAATATGTCACTATCTGCGCTCCCCTCTCCCACTTCACCCAGCTGAACTGTACATGGATATTGGCTCTCTTTTGTTGGCAGAAATCGCAGTAATCTCTAAAGGACGTGCTTTTTTTGCCTTCTCAGGCTACTTCACTGAAGAGAATTCCAAAGATTTCTGGAAAAGCTTTTAAACGTGGGCAGCAGAGCTCCCCTTCTCATACCCCTTCCCCCAGTACCATTATAATTTACAGGATTCATATGACCATGTAACTACTTTGAGATTACACGGAAAATGCCTTATAAATACATAATAATTACAAGTTCATGCAGATTACTTAGTAAATACATTTGAAGTGGGAAGATAGTCCCAAGATTAATTACCCCTTAACTCACAGTGTTTAAATTCTTTTCCCCCAAATGTACAAATACATCTGTAGCGACTTTCAAGGCTGGCGGAGAAGGGGTTATGATGGTCCTGATCTGAGAGTTAAAAATGAAATTTGACAGGCATGGATTATTTAAAGCATGCAGACGTGAGCCAAATAACCATTACACTTTGATGCAAATCATAGAGGAAAGCGCAGGAGGGATGGTCTGTACAGAGAAGTAGTGGACAAAGTTAGGATTTCCTGCCATCGACTTGAAATTGAAACAAATAATCATTTAATGGCAGTGCGGCATTACATTCCTTGTTGCATGCATTAATGTCAGCATCTGGGACCAGCGTTTTGACAATTCTATTAAAATGCTTCACCATTCCCTCTCTAACACCTGTTAGCTCTAATTTTCTTTCCTGAGACGTACATCAGTAGACAGTGTAGATTCCAAATCATTTATCACTTTTAAAGTGCTTCCATATGAGCTTTTTGGGGGGCTTATCTTGGCCTTAGGAAAACCTTTTCTGAATGCATTAAAATTCAGTACTTAGAGGGGGAAAAAAGTGTAGACATCAATGTTTCATAGCATTCATGTCTGGTAATTATTAGCCTAAATTATGGCTCGCACATGACTTGACAAAGTGGACCATGCATTTAAAAAAGCTGCTCACTAGACATGAGCTGCTCAATATGTTCCAAGTTATTGAGATGTCAGTCAGTAATCATAAAGCAAACACCCCTCACTGAAAGGACCCTGCTAAGAGGGCTATGGTACCTGGGGGACTCCCTAAAAATGTCAGAAATGTTACAGTCTAAGTGAATGACATCAGCCAGAGAACATGTGTTTAAAAACATGTGCAATTAGCTAATACAACAACATGCAAATCCTGGAACACGACAGACTTGAGTACCTGAGAGGGAGCATTGAAGAGCAAAACAAAATACTCTGCTGTGGAGAAGAAGAAAACATTTATATACACATTTAAAAAATAGGAAGCATGAGAAATGATCCTGTTGGTGTTTTTATAGCTGTGCTTTGTGGAAAGAGGAAGAAATGCATTATATCCTTTATCTACCCATACATAATAGGCTTGCTTATCATTATGTATGTTAAATCACTCCCTGTGTTGCTCCTATCATGCAAAACAAGGTGCACTGTGAATTAATGCAGTGTTGGTAATCTCTCACCTTTTACAATGCTGACCATAAGTTAATCAGCTTGCAGAGAGCTGAGTGTTACGTACAGTATTTTAGAAGTATTTGCCTTTGCAATTCAATATCCTTATACGAGAGATAAGGCCTAACCTCTTCCTACTAAAGTGTAGGGAAACTTTGCAGGTGATTTGGGTGGGTAATACAGTGGGTCCACAGGCAGTATTTACACTGAGAGTCCCTGCTGCTAGGGTGTAAGGTGATGTGATGGAAGGTGACATCCAGGAAAGCAAACATGGGTACTTCAGGCTGGGCTGTCTGAATTTTATTGTCTGAATCTGAAATACGTGCATGAGTCAGCTACTAAAAACTTCTGAACGTGTTGGGGGCCATTTGAAGGACTGGACTTTATCACTCTGCATTTTTTAAAGGCATGTGCAAAATGCATGCAAACAAATAGCAGAAAACAAAGCACAAAAAGCAGCTGGCAGCACCTAGAAATGTGTACGTCCATGGACAGCTTAAAAATGTCCATCAGCGCATGGATACGCACCTTTACTTTCACACATCTGCTGTTTACTAAATAACATTTCAGCACAGTTTTCATCTTATAAGGAAAGTGTTTGAAACTTGGAATAAGTGCACTTAATTAAAGGAAGGCTGTGAAAATGTGCACTAATCTGATATGACTAATAGCAAAGTGCATGAAATTGCTAATTAGAATTTCATTAAAGGTGCTGCTTTATCAGACTGCGAATATCACAACCTTTAAAATTCTTTCAGGAAGGCTTAATTCCTTTTCAAACAGAAATATTCTTTAAAGACATTTGATTTGTTCTGAAGGAATTTGTAGCTTAGGCTGAAACATAAAATGTTGCCAATATTCCACAGGAGTAATATATGAATAAAAATATGTATCAGGTAATTTCTTTCATCAGGCAGATGAATAATTTTTTTGGTGAAAATATTATTGTTCAAATAATACAATCAGCTAAGAAAAATAAAGTTTAATCTTTAGATTATTTCAAACATGTTTTTACGCCGCTACTGTCATATTTGATATATTTTTGCTTTAAAGGAGGAAAGAAAGAAAGACTTGCTTCAAAAGTAGTGTATTAACAATAAAAATTATGGCTATGAATGGAATTTATAAAAACACATGAGGTTTTGGATGTCCAGAAAGAGGAAATTAATTGTCTACCTTGGTTTTAAAAGAATACATCAAGCCCCAATATTCTTTGCGAAGCGTTTTCTAACATCTTAATAAGAAAGTAAAAACAAAATCTGTGTTTTTAAGGAACTGTTGGAAAAACCCTGAAACTTTGCACCAGTGCCTATATTTCTACACTTAGATGAAATATTAATTCATTTTAGCTTTTTTTTCCCCACCCTTGCTGAGCCTTAAAGCTTGCTGCTTTTTATCTATTTTATTGCCCCTTGCCTCTCTCGTCTGATGACTTTTTCTCCTCCTATTTGCTGTTCATTTGGAAACACACTGTGCTGACAGTGATTTTATTTGCAGCTGAACAACTGCCTTTTGCCCATCCAACCCCTAGATTTGCATTTCTCTCTGTATTTGAGTGGCTAGTTCGAGGCTTCGGCAAGCCTTGTTCAAGGCAAGTCACTTCATGGCAGCAAAGCCCCTCTCATACTGCAAGGATGAAGCAGGAAAGCCCACCTTGCTGTCAGGTTCCCTTTTGCTGGGGGATGCTCCCCATCAATTTTTGGCCACTGACTCTTAAGAAATGCCCTTTCCTATGAAGGGCCTGATTCTTCCTTGGTCAGAGCGGGTTGTCCATTCCAGCAAAGGGCTTTCAATTGTCACGTCCATTGTGAATTTATACTCACAGATGGTACTTTTGATAAAATTTATTCATGTGTCATTCTGCAATTTTTGGCCTAGAAAGTGGCAGGTTCACTTGCATAAGCAGAGGAGGATTAGGACTTAAATAGCTTTGTTCCTTTTTTCCTTCAAACTTAAGTTTACCAGCATAAGGCTTTCAGTGAAGCTAAATATCATTGAGGCAGCTAAAGTTTATGTGTGTTAAAAAAACCCCATCAAGGTTCCCCATTTATGGACTGCACTTATTAATACTAGCAAAAAAAGACGTACTTTTGCCAGAATTAAGTATTCAGAGCACATTTTTAGAAACTCAAATTAAAAACTAATCAATGCAAATTTACATGACAAAAAGATTCTTGGAAATGGATAAAGATTGAACAGAAGAATCTTTACTTAGGAGATAGATAGTATATTATTACTTTGAGCATTTTTTAAAATCACATGTCAATTACAGTTTGGTTGGATTTCAGCTCTTGTTATAGGTATTTTCGTGCCAGTAGGTATTTTATCAGTTGGACAAAGCAACACATAAAAGTCATTTCAGCTTTCTTCATAAATATGCCAACTTTCTTTATGTACGTTTGCTTTCTACAATAAATACATTGATAAAAAATCAGTCTAGACTCAAATAAATGAAAATTATGCTCATTAAAATCTAATGTCTGGTGTCAAAAGTAGGTGTCAATCTTACCTATCTTACTTCTAAGCAAGGCAAACAAAGCTGCTAATTATAATATTTAAGTTTAAACATAAAATTATTGTTCAAATACAGAAAAACAATGGTGTGGTTGTTCTTTCTATAGCTATATGATTAAGACTACTTATGCCTCATTTTATGCAAAATAAATGACACATGATTGTGATTTAATTCAGGCTAAGTAAATGTCTACAGGGATTTATGACAAGAACAGCAATAACAATCCATACCTTGTTACTTGTCAATAACTGCATTCAGAACAGTGGGGAGCAGTGAAAAATAACTAATTGCTCAGAAAACCCAGGCATAGGTGAAAGGAGTAGCGTGCAATAATTTACATCATGTTAATTGAAGGCTGCTGGTTGTAACACAGTGAGTGTTATAAAGTGACGTAGTTCTCTGCTATTCAGCCTTATTTTATTCTCCTTTCTGTAATGCCACCGCTTCCAGATTCAACATGCCTCAATCCCCATTGCTGGCAGCAAGATAAGTGTGCTCCATAAACATGACGAGCTGCATTTAGTAAACTGTTTGCTGAGCAAAGATAAGATGCTGACATTTACAATTTCTTCAGAACTTATAGGACGGATACGTTTTGGTGTGCAAAGGAAAACAAGAGCAGGAAGAGGCTGTGGTCCTTCCCTCTTCCCGTGGCGAGGTGAAGTGTGTGTGGTTTCCAGCTGGCAAACGGTGCTGGAGGGAAGCTGGCAAGCAGTTTGTTGGGGGCTGGTCTCCTACATGACCACAACACTCCAAAGTGGGCAGGGGGTGTCCCATCACTTTTCTGGTTTTGACTGAATGAAGTGATAACAGCAAAGTCTTGACGTGTCGACTGAAAGGGGATTCTGCTACTCAGCGGGAAGGAGGCAGATGCCACCAGCATGCCCTGGAGATACATGGGAATGTCCCCGAGTGCCTTGCCTGGCACACCACATGGCTGGTGTAAATGCAAACTACTGGTTTTTGTGGTGAGATTAAAAACCCTATAACTGCTTGGCTGGGTTGGTCACCCTGTGTTGATCGTGGAGCATGCTGTCAGGCTCTTTTCAGGCTTAAAAGGAGAATTTGTTTGAAGGTTGACTTTGGTGGGTTGTAGGTGCAGGAGTGATGCTGAATCTGGCTCAGGGTGAAGAAGACTGACTCGTTTGCAGGATTTACAGAGTTTGCCTTGGCCTAACAGAACGTTGTCTGCTTAACTACAAGGAATGTGTATACTCACTCTGCAGCCAGGGTACAGCTCTGAGCAGTTCCACTCAGTTGTGGAGTTTTTGTTCCTTTGCCATATTTGTTCAAGGTTTGGACTGACAGACAAAAGTCACAAATCAATGTATCTGGTTGTGCCAAGTAATACCTTTCTATTACCTAACATCTGCTCGCTAGACCTCACTGGGACCCAGCAGCTCAATGCATGAAAGCTGTATTCCAAGAGGAGCACATCGTCTCATGTAATCTTGAGACACATATTATATGATGATCTCAGAATGGTGACCATCACAATGTCCAAGAAAGCTCCGCTCGTCTGGATTTCGTCTCTTAAAACGCATGTAAGTGTAGCTTTAAATGGGAGCTACACACCTTCTGAAGACTTGGTAGATTTCATTCTTGTGCTCCTCTAAAAAGTTACTCAGAAAAGATCAGAGATTTCTTGTTCTTCCCTGCAGTGTCAGAAGCATTAAATCTGCTAATTGTGTTTATAGTGAGCCAGTATTCCCACATCTTTTGCTAGAAGCAATGGCCAGTAGCACAGAACAAAGCAGTAAAAGAGAAGAAATAGCAGGACAAAACATAAGCCTTGTGAGGATTTATGGGTTATTTTCAATTCCTTTGAAAATCTTGCTTTGTTTTCTCCTTATCTTATATTTTCCTTCTCAACCTGCCTCTGCACCTGCAAAGCCTGCAAGACTTTGCCATTCTCCTCCTCACAGAACCATCATGCTGCACAAATACATGCTTAAACTCATGAAAATATTGATGCTGCTCAAGTTCAACGAATGAGTCACTACCCCTGTTGCTTTTGGACGTCTCAAGACAAACCTCTTTTGCTAGTTTATGTGTAAAAAGTAAAGCAGCCTGGTGTTTTTAGGAGAAAAGCTAAGAGGAGGCACCTAAGGTAACTTCTTTTCCCTACCTTTTGCTGCATTTAGCTTGAAACTCCAGCTCTGCACACAAATTGCCAGAATCTGTATTGTTTTATCCTAACCTTTATAGGTAATCCCGAAAGCCTACCTAATCAATTGAAGATCATACAATATTAGACTTAATACTGCAAAGTGCTGCTTTATAATTCACATAACAAGCTCCTAAATAATTCAAATAGCAAACATATCCTGCTACTCAGTGATGGGAGGTTGTTTAGATCAGCCGGAGAATGTCAACACATGCCACATCTCATGGATCTACCACATTTCGGGAACCCTATTAAGTTAATTGCTGGTTTCTGACAGCAGAGAGCATGCTGGGAGCAGGGTGATCTTTATTAGCCTTCTGGGCATTTGCAAACATCAGCCATTTTGCCCCTACTTGTATATACCAGGCACAGCAAGGAGAATGTAAATCAAACTGTGAGACAATAACTGGAGTCGGCAATACCTTTGCATCAGAGTAATTTGTGAATTAAAGTAAAGGTGGTAATGTCAGTTCTTTTGCTGTTAGATTTATGTATTGTACCATATACATATATAGAGTAAAAGGCTCATAGGAACAATTAAGCAATTACATCATTTTGCACTGCATATGTAATGCACATAAAAGGTAACCAAACTGTGGTGTCTCACATTTCATAATGGAAGGTGCTTTGAAGGCTATAAATAGACAAGAAGCTTCAGAGTAAATTAGCAACACAATATGATTTTCATTACTTGCCTGCGTTGTACGTCAATGTGCGCAGGTGCTCTTTGTTCTTACATATGTTTTAGACCAATGTTTTGATTTCTAAATGCCCTAAACACCCTTTAATTCATAATTTTCATTTTCTGGCTGTACTTTTTAACTACCTGATTTCAAAGAGCCCTAGGAGAGAAAGAGGAAGGTGTGAGGTGTCTCTACCCATGGCAGGGGGGTTGGAACTGGATGATCTTGAGGTCCTTTCCAACGCTAACTATTCTATGATTCTATGAATAAGAAAAAGTATAAAATAACTTGAGATCAAGTTTTATGCATCCACTCCTGACCCGATCCAAGCACCCTTGAAGTAATTGGAGAGGTTTGAAGACACTTCTGTGGTCTTTGGCTCACAGGTGTAATTCTGTTAATTCTACATATAATGGACTACCCAGTCTTCAGCTGGTGTGTCAGCTTCAATGTAGTCATTCTAGCTAAAGACCCTATTCAGATACAGATATACAGGAAAGTGAAATTATTTAGCTTTATAAATTAATAAATACTTCCATTACTTATAAAACACTATCCTTTAATCACAGAGTCATCTTGTCAGAGTGTAGATTAACGTAACAGTTGCATTCAACAGTGCTGTAAATATGATGCAAAACTCAGTTTCTACTCAGAAATCAGAAGGTGTTAAAAGGGAAAAACAATATTTAAAAAGTCAGTTCACTAGAGGCATAGAGAAGAATCTCTTTTGGCTACTCTGGGCCCATCACAGGTTCACAGTTTAATTTCTGCAGGAGTCCATGGAACATTGTATTTCACGGTTTATCTCTTCGTTGCCCACCACAACAGTCGCCAGCATTGTTGCATAAATATTACAAACACATTTCCTAGGCATAGCTGATGTCCTTCAGAGTCAGTGCCACACATCTGAGGTCTATGAAAAATCCTAATTGCATTTGATAGCTCCCAAATTTACTTGTTTTATTTAATGAAAAACACCCTCATCATTTGAAGAGTGAGTGAATTCACCAAAACAATATGACTCCTGTTTTTTATATATGTTTGTATGAATGTATATGTATGTATGTCTATGTATACACACATCTGTGTGAGCATGTGTGCTATAATTCTCTGAAAGATGCTAAGTGTAGAAACCGTAAAAGGCTAACTGAATGTTGCAGTCCTCTGAAGTTAGGGGTGCTGTGATGATAGGACAAGTATGTTCCGCTACTCCCAATGCTTTTGAAAACAATAGTTTCACATCACAGCATAGGACAGAATAAACGCCTTACATCTATTGGTATAATGCCAAAATATAGTATTTTTGCAATGCATGCAGTGTGTGAACCCACAAGGCTAATACCTTACTGATCCCTAGGAACATGAATACAATAAGTATTCCTTACTGCTGTGTTATCAGGCATTCAATAAACCCAAAGGTGAAAGCATCGCATCAGCTATCTCCCAAGTCCCTTGACAAAACAATCTAACATACATTTTACTAATTGAAACCTTTTCACATAGACATTGTATTTGAAAGGTACACACTAGTGCTCTCGTTGGAAATATCCCTTCAAAAAAACAAAATTCATTGAGTACTTTCATATCCCTGAGTGGGTACTTGAGAACTGAGCAGCAGATGTAAAACTTACACTGAAGTGCCTCTCTGAGGCACTGGGCATGTATGAAATGGGTAAAATAAGGCTGCAGTTTCCAGCCTCCTGCCATTCAAAAGGTAGGCGGCAAGGTAAAATCTCGCATGTTTCCTTCTGTAGTTTCTTTATCCACTGCAGGTAACATGAAAAAACATCAGTGTAGCAACTTGCATGCACTGCAGCCATGTTTGATGTCTCATGAAGGATTCAGCTGTGCACAATTTGCTGGAGGAAAAATGTGTTATTTATCAAATATGCCTGTCTCCTTTCCAGCACTGCCAACAATAATGTTATGCAACATTACAGAGCAAGATGACAGATCGCTGGGTCTCATGCCAGTAAGTGATCTCTGATAATGCTGAGAACTAAATCTAAAATCAGGAACTTGAGACACAGAAAATGTGCATCTTTTGGACTGTTCCAGAATAGAGAGTTCTGAAACTTTGGCTGTAAGAATACACGGGCTGTGGAATCTGAAACATTAGGTACCCAGCAAGGGTTTTATACAGTAGTTTCCACTAATCTCAGAAACATCTGTACATTTTTAAAAGTAAATCTGTACACAGTTTACATTTGAAGGAGGCTCATATTCCGTTCTTCAATTTCCTTTGTGTGTGTGTGTGTATCATTTATTGTATTTGCAATCGGTGTGGGTTTTATCCCTGTTTTCCTTTTCCTCCTGGTGTTGCTTATCCCCTTGAAATAAAACTGGCTCGTTTTCCAACCAAGTCATGTGTAAATGAAAATGATTCCACAAGTGTCAGCATGTGATATTCCTCATCTTTGTGCAAAACTGGGAGCACCCCGAGCAATGAGAAGAATAAAATACCTTCTGGAGACAGGAGAAAGGATTTTCCTTGTACTTGGAAGCTGCAGGACTTCCAGGGCACATCAGCTGATTGATTACCCATTCAGTCTACTTTGTTTCCTTTCACAGCACAAATAAGATTTATGACAATTTAGAGCTGAGATGAAGTTTTGAAGCTTCATTTGATTTTTCAGCTTCAAAGAAGGAAGGCCTCCAGAACAGAGGCACTGGGTTCTTACCACACAAAGAACTGATTTTTCTGGAGTCAGGTCTCCCATTCAGTGACTTGACTGGAGGCCCTTTTTGTAGGAATGTCTTCCCAGTAATTCAAGAGCTGGCAGTGAGCACAAGGAGATGTTCCCTTCTAAATTTCTTTCTACTTTCCTGACCACTGGTCTTGGTGTCCAGACTGCCCAAGGCACTGAGGATTTGTTTTTAAACTGATTGTCAAAGCAGTCAGTCTGGTTGTGTGATAGCTGTAGAAGAGTTGTCTCTTCCGTTTCAGGTTAAGCTGCAACAAACAAACAGTAAAAAAAGCTGGACATTCATACATTCCATTGGCAATCAAAATGCGTTTTCCTCATGGTAACACAGCAGCTCAACATAACTGAGAGAAAAGAAGAACCTGTTTATGCAGGCTTCCTGAGACTTTATGCGTGATGTTGCAGAGTTACTGCTGGACCCGGTACACAGACTTGGTGGACAGTGCTAGAGAGCATCCCAAGTGTGTAAGGAGAAGAATAGAAACAAAATCATTGCCCGTGTGAGAAATCATTAGTTTTGTTTTTTTAGGGTTTTACTTTATTGCTACTTTCGGGTGAGTCTGTTGTCATGGAAGTTAATGGCTTCATGAAGAATGAAGGGCAGGTAATTCTGAATGGAAAGACAGAACCTTAAACCAGACTGCTCTGTGCAGAGGGCTGACCTGTCCTGTTAAGTAAACAGATTGTTGAATTATGGTTCTTAGCAGCATTTGTGGTTTTATTACTCTTTACAAATTATAGCAATGTTGGCTGAAGCTCATCCTCTTATGAATCACTACTGCCAGATCCAAGTCTGTTGGAGCTGATCACGCCCTTTGGGGCTGGTGCAGACAGAGGCAGTTGATTTTGGTCATCATTGCTATGTTTGGCTCTACTAGCTGAGTGTGTGTCTATGCAAGCACATTGAAAGAATGCCAAGACTGACTTTGCAGTTCAAGGCCCCTTCACCATAAAGGAGCCAAGCCTTACCAAGCACACCCTTTTCTGACTGCCAGACAGTCAGTTCCAGTAGTTGTGAATCCACATGTTTGTTGCAGCTAAGTATTGACAAATCTTTAAGATGCTGTATTTGATACCAAGATGTACAAATAGGCATAATCTTCTCACTCCTGGCATTTCAAACCTTTCTGTCTTTCTTGTTCTTCCAGCAGTCTCCTTGTTGAACAATATCAGGCAAAGGCCAGAGCTTGTAAATCTTCGCCTGCAGGAACTTTAGAGATGTAGGAACAAATGCTAGGAATGCTCAGACGTTCAGAAAAGGCCTGAGGTCCTTCAGGACTTCAGCGTTTATCCCCCAAATCTTTTTGGAGACAAGACAAAAATATCTGGCAGGATTGAATGAATCAGATACTGCAAAGCAATCCAAAAAGATGAGTGTTGGTTTACCTGTTTCTCCCTGAAGAGAAGGAGGGGACACATGGGAAATGAGATGTTTTTCTTGATCAAAGGTCGTGGTGGGTGACTGCAGTAAAATGTATCAGCTTTCATGTTTTCTGTAGCTACTGCGATGAGAAACGTAGAGGTTTGGTGGTTCTTTGATGGTTCTGGGAGCTTGGCATCATGTCCATATGAAACCATCACAATGGCAACCAGGAACTGTCAGTTTAGAAAAACTTCATCTGAGATGATATTTTTTCCCCCTGTTGATTTGACTATTGTATATGTCAGAACAGACAACTGATTCCTTCATGAAAGAAGACGTTTGTAGTAGAGGTCTTCAGTGACAAATCCTTGATGATATTGGAAGAGGTAAAAATAGTCAAAAGAACACGCCCTGGTTGTATCCTATGACTAAAGTAAAGATATTTGATTTCTGATGCAGGCCAGGAGAGCATATATGAAACCCCTTTTCCTTACCCATAGGTAGAAATGATTCCAAACCAAAGCCCCAGCTTCAAGCTAGATACAGACCTTAGCGAATTCATAATCAGAATCTGGATTTGATTCTTAATTTAGCACTCCTCCCAGTTGTTCCTAGTGATACATAAGCTCACACCAGATACAGTGAAGCTTCTCTGTCTGTTAAGATCATGGGCCTGAAAAGTAAAATGTAGATGCACTTCTGAATTTTGAAAATGACCTTCCTTGTTTTATTTCAAAGTATTCAGGTTGATCAAATACTAAAATAATCCCATACAGAAAAGCGGGCTTTGTCTAATGCTAAAGTTTTCTTTGAACAAATTAATTTTTTGAGAAAAATCCTCACGAAAGTATCTAAATTAAATATTTCTACTTCTGACAATCAAGCTGTTGTTGTGGACACACAGTACAGTCAATGGAAAGAATACAATTTTCTACATGCAACCTAGAAGACAGTATGGCTTTTTAAAGAAGTCTCTTAATTTCAAACTTTTCTAAGAATTCCTCATGTTTTGGTAGTCTGGATAAGGAGAGATCTGGATTAAGACTGGTTTTACAAAACCAAACCCAGATTAAGGAGGTTGATGAGAGCAATGTAAAACCACCTCAGTTTGCTCAAAACTTTTATCTGTTTCCCTCTTCAACTCTAAACTTTGGTGGATGAGATAAAATAGAAACTGAATCCAAACAAGCCGGTTTTGCAAAAGCTCCTCAGCTCTTCTCTAAAAATAAGATTAAAGAAATCCGCTAGACTGCAGGAGATGACTTTATCTTGTTACATTGCAAACCTCAGTCTCTTACTTTAAATCTTCTTCTCTCTTACTAAAGATAGCTAATAGGGATGCTGAGAACCATTGTATTCTGTTGACATCTTTAAACATAAAGCAAGCTATCAATATCTGGCTTTCGAGGGGTCTCTTTGCTACCGTTCTCGAGTACAAAAGTTTATAGTCATATCATCGTGAGAAAGACACATTTCTACACATGCTAATGGAATTTACTTTTATGAATCTTATTGAGGAACCCAGGACACTGAAGACATTATTGTGCTGTGATTTGTGCTGGTGTAACACCCCTGACTTCAGTAGAATTACATGTGATTTTCTCTATGCCATCCTAAAGCAGACAGGGGTCTGGAGGCTTTGGGGTAGGACATGGACAGGAAACAAAATTCTGTGCCTTTTTAAGATCATTTATACTGTTAATAAATGCTGATATTTATTTATTTATTTTATTTATAATAGTACTGATTGTAGCAGTTTGCATTGGGCTGTCAATATGAAGGATTCCTGGCAAAGAGGCATCTGGCAGGGAGGGAGGAGGCAAATTCAATTTCCATTTGACTCAGTGAGAAGATAATGGAAGGACTAGGTTTGTAAATACCTGAGATCAGATTCTGGCTCAGTGAATCTTCTGCAGCTAGAACTTACTAATGATGCTGACAGACACAATAACTGAATAAGGATCAGTTGAAGCCATATAAGTCTCTGAGTACTTTTCCTGATGCTGTTTTTCCTTGCTTTTATTTAGCACTGTATGATGAGTCCATTTCACTATCTGACACCCTCTGGGCCAAGGGCATCCCTGTTGTAACAAGATCTCTCATATTTAGAGAATTACTTTGGGATGAATGTGGTCTCTTGTGTTTGCACTAAGTATAATACAGAGACTAAACTGTGGATTATCATTTCCTAGTGGGAGATCTGTGTCTTGTGATGAGATTAAGAAGGATGCAGCTGTGAATGGGACCAGTTTGGCTAAGTTGCTCTAAAAAATTTAACTAGAGTAACTTTGGGTTGTGAAAAACTGGCTATGTGCTATGCTCAAGCGCAGGCTCCCACATAAAATCCTCGCAAAGCATGTGCAAAGCTCCTTTGTGGTAAAACAGAGCTGTTTTGATTAGCCATATATGTTTCCTGTGTAAATCCGCCACATCCTGGTCTATAGCTCTCTTGCGTATCAAGTTTTCATGTGAGTCAGATTCCCAAGGCATCTTTGCAGAATAATAAAGTCATACATGACCATGTAAAGGATACCCCTGAAAAAGCCACTTAGTCTTCTTTTCAAAATTATTTCCAAAACCAGATTTACACATTCCAGTTTCAAAAGCTGCTCAGATAATTGCCAAAACAAGAGCACTCCTCTACACTCATCTCTAATGAGTAAAATCTGACTTTTGTCTTCCTGTGACAATAGCTTTGTGTGAAAAGGGGAGATTTATAGGATAGTGGTGATATTTGTTTTGAGATCGTATTTTTTTCACCATTTAAATATAACTAAATTAAAGGCAGTTATTTCTGTTCATTTAAACCCTAATTTGTGCCTTCATTTTATCATTACAATCCCTGAGAATGTGGAAGATACAAAATCAGTATAACGCATTAGGGATAGATAATACAGACTAAATAAACATAATAAGCTTTCCTATACGTCTCTAGACCAAACCTTATCTAAAAGTACCCTAATGAAGCTGAACCGTCCAATTACTTGTTTCTTGGAGGAACCCCTTATTAATGACATTGCAGTGAGGAAAAAACATTAATTATTGGACACAGTGGGATCTTTTACATTCTGTCTAGTCTGGACAGCACCAATTAATACAACAATAATTATCAGCTACCGTGGCAGGTTGGCTGAGCAGAGCTCCTATCTGCTGATTGGGTGGGGAATGTGGGACAGCTCTCAGGCTGTGCAGATTTCTCAGGCTTAGACCTCTTCTATTTTTTGCATTGCTATGTGAAAACGGAATCCTGCAGATATTAAAGCAGGTGGATTACTCCACTGAGGCAGGGGTTGATCCCATGAGGAGGAGAGCACAGGTGCCATCACGTGAGAAATGCCATTTTATCCTTCATCTCCCACCCACCTGCTGTCTGACTTTCTGTCGTTGGAGATTTAACATGACCGCTCTCTCGATAAGGTGAGTATGACGGTGCAGGCTTTTAAAGTTGTCTGTTTGCTCGCTCCCTTGTCCTCTCTCCAGCTATCTTGAAATGACAGTTTACAAATGCAGAAGCAAATGTCGACATGATTTATTGCCGGCACTGTTGCTACAGTCTTGAAAGCGGAATACCTATTCTTGATCAAATTCAACCTGAGGCAAACACCAAGTATGGGAAACTTCAGCTCGAAAGGTTAAAGTCTGCAAAGTTATGTGCGAGTGACTAGAGGGGGGGAACAATGGAAAGTGTTAGACAACCTGAATAACAGGCGTTACTGCTCTGCTGCCTATAATAATAATAATTCACCTTTTATCCATTGAAGATAAAAGGACACAATGTGGGAAAATTAAGCTGTATAGACATCTTGGGGATATCTCATCTGGGATCACACACCACTTCTTTCTTGTGGTTATCATGATTTTATCAGAGCCACTTTGAAGTCTATATAGCCTTATATCTCAGTTATCTACATTTCATCCTGTATGTATTTATTGCAGATGGGCCTAAGCTGCTAAATTCAGATCCAAATCCAGATTCTGATTTTGAATTCCCTAAGGTCTGTAGCTAGCTTGAAGCTGGGGCTTTGGTTTGGAATCATCTCTATTTATGGGTAAGGAAAAGGGCTTTAATATATGCTCTCCCAGACTGCATAGCTGTATATTTGTGCGCGCAGCGTTACTCTCGCTCGTGCATACAGCTAGGAAAAGCAGAACACAGCTATGTAATTAAAAGCCACCTAAACTGTTAGTTGTATTTTAAAGAAGGATGAGCTTATAAATGAGCCTTAGTTTTGACATTTCATGATTTCTGAGCGCTTTCCTTTACAATCCTACCAAGCTTTTAGCAATGTTTTAACATCTGGATCTCCAGCAGAGAGACAGATGCCCTCAGTTCTCCCTTCCATACAGGTAAAAGCTACAGACAAGCAGTGTGTTTTACAAGTCTTTGTGCACCAAAGTCTGTTTTCCTGTGTTACCTGCAGCCTTGACTCCAGCAGCAAGCAAACCATGACACAGACGTAAATAGGGTTATAGAAAAACAGGCTGCCACTTAATTTAAAACTCAAAAGGAATTCCCAAGAGGAATGAGTGTCCCGTTCACAGGGAGGGGACACCAACCAGCTACACTGGGAACAAACTTCCCTTGTTCTGAGACAAAACTGTGTAGGATAAGCAAGCCCTCTGTGTCTAAAGGGAACCAGAAATGCTTCTGCCTTTTGCATAATACTGATGTGCTAATTAGGGCACTGATATCCTCAGAGGGCAGGCTCACATCTGATGATATGTACAAAACACACACTCTCCTTTCTCCTTCACACGCACACAGGGGCAGAGCATAATCTGGCAGACAGTGGAAGCACAAATCAGGAAAAACAACTGCAGAAATAGTGTAGAATAGTGTAGAAAATGCATGTCTGAGAGATCAAGTGGCTTTCCTTTGTCAGCAAGCTGGCTGGTTATACGGAGCCATTCTGCCTTCAAAACATCATCTGCTTAGTGACTCTTAGCAAGCTGTATAGGGACAGTCCAGACCTGCTCTGTCTTTTTTTTCTTCTTCATATGATCACTTGATTAAATGATAACATATTAATCATACAGTAACCTAGAGATAGACTTTACAGTAGTAGCAGTATGTTATCACTGACAGTCTTTCTCCATACTAACATCTCTTTCTCCCACTCTTCCCTATCACCTGGGTTTCCTAAACCTAACGAGGTGATAAAAATGCTCTCCACTAAGGATAATCCATTTTCCCAATATAACTTAATGCCTTAAAGCTTCACATCTGGAAGAGACTTCCAGAAACTACACCTCAGCACCAGGGAGCTGGCATTTCCAGCTCTGAAATACCATTCCTTGAAAATAAAAACCCTTTGTCTGACTAAAGACACATTGTGTCTGGAAATGTTGAGGAAAAGGCATTTCCACAGCAAATGTTTATTTCTGATTATAAATATCCTGCTGAAATTAATGAGTACTAATAAAACGTCAGTGAAACTGGATAGGTGTCATTATATGCTAGAACCGAAGAGGCATTTCTTCCTTCCATAAAACCTGGGACTTCTAATTTAACGTTGTAAATGTGATGTAACACTTCTGTCTGCAATAAATTGTAAGAAGGGACAGTTTTAAAATATCCTTAAGTCTTGTTGCAACACATTTCATCATCCACAAAACACAGGAATGCCGCAGAGAGACAGTTTATCGGGAAATCTTAAACCATAAATTATTTGCCTGCAGCATTGCCCCACTCTTCCTGTAAGATACTGAGAAGCTTTTCTAGCCACGCACCTTCACCTGACAGATTATGGAGAAGTGAGTAACGGAGGGGTCAGTTACTGAAATACTCTAATTTGCCTGTACTCAGGGCACCCCTTAATTTGAATAAGGCAGTCATTTGCCCTCAGGGTAAGACATGCTGTCAGATCATGGGCAGATGCATCAGCAGACCAGATAATGGTATGTGCAAGCGTAGGACCAATAGTCTGAACTGGCTGGGTACCCCAGGGTACTCCAGGTTTAAAATAAGACATAAAATCAGTCAGTATATCTACACACTTCCTTTGTCCCCATCAAAATGTTATAAACCAATGGTCCTCAAACTTTTCAGTCCAAGCCTTGCTTTAATCTGTGAGAAAAATCATGCTCCAGGGGAGAAAGGGAGGCATGGGAAAAGAGAAGGAGGAAGGAAGGATCACAGGGAAAGCAGAAGAAGGGTGGATGAAAGGAGGGAACTGTGTCATACCTGATTTGTTGGTCACAGAGCAGCAGAGGTTGAAAAGGACTAATAGAAGTTATCCCTCAACATACTGAGATTGCAAAAGCCATAAAAAGAGTGTGTCAGGGACCCTGATTAGTGGCATCATCACCATGGGATGCTACAGCTCTGCAGGATTGCTTAGTACATACTCTGGCAGCACCATTAACTTGCCATGCCAAGATAATGGAGATAACCCACGTTCACATAGCTTCCTTTGGTCCACAGTTAGGAATGAGATTCTTTGACGGTCCGGAAGCTCTGTTCTGATAAGCATCCACATTTTTTTAATTCCCTTCCTTTGATCTCCCAAGCAATCCAACCTGTTCCCAAAGATCCCCCTTCAGACCTGTAGCTCCTACACAGCTTTTATTTCCAGCAATACATGAAGAAAAGGAGGAAAAAAGCCCTCCTACAGGGATTAAGTCAAGAGTGTAATCTGGAAAAGAAAAAATATCCTAAAGAATGATTTCAAACTGTAGTGGAGAAAGTTTTCATCAAATCTTTCCTAAAAAATAGAAAAAAGATCAATGAAAACATTTTAAGAAAAAACCTGTTCTTTGTAAAATATGAGGCATTTCAAACATAGGCAGCTTTTTTATTTTTAGACTATATATTTACCTCAGATGCCTCGCAACCTGTCTCATGGCTGACACTGTAGCTTCATTAGTGGTTCTGAAGCAGAGGTAACTTGGAGAGAAATCAACTTACAGCAAAACCAGTTCTGAGACAGGGACTGAACTGAACTGAAGAAATTGGCTTTGCCCCGCTCACCACAGCTCCTTTTTAAGACACAAAAACCAAAAGAGTTTTTCTCCCTTTAAAAAGAAATATCTTCATTGGAGCTGAAATGTACTGAAAAGGCCATCAAATAAAATGTTAATTTAATGGGTGACAAAATCTGACTAAAAAGTCCTTGAATTTACGTTGTCAAATTTTAGTAATGAGCCACAATATAAACAACAGCACCAATTAATTTGTTTTCTTTTAAGAAGTCTCATGCCGTACCTAAAAGACTGTTGTTCTGTGTAGTTAAACGCTCATGCATTAAAATGCTAATAATTAAACTGTTATGACTGACTAATGAACTCTGCCAACTATAAATGATGGTCTTGTTAGATTCACTGCACAGCAAGGCTTCCTTTGTACTGAAAAAGTTAAAGGTTAAAGAGCTCTTGAAAACAGCGAGCAGCATCTAGAAGCAATTACATTTTTTTCCTGGGAAACTAATAGTTGTACAATAATGTTTCAATTCGCACTCTGAAGAAAAAAATTACTATGGGCTCCATTCATCAGAGCAAATCTGCAGCTTTCTGCACCATGGCAGGTTGTTAATTTGGCTTCTGCACCCAGCCCTCTCAGCCTACAATCTAGTGTTTTGCAAAACCTTTTATTGATCCTGCTCATGGAAACTAAAAGGGCAAAGACTCAAGGTTGCCTCATGATACCTGTTGAGAAGCACTCACTCACATCAGAAAAACACTGTGAGATTGGATTTCAAAAGGCTTATGTGGCAGATTTACTTGGATATAGTGTTTATTCGCTAGTCGTCCCTATGCATTGGCTGCCAGACAATACAGTCTCTGGTAAATGAAGGAGACAGAGCTGGAACTTGAACTTTATGCCTGTAAGGAAGCCCTACTTGATTATATCTATGACCACAGCTATGCTTCTTGACAAATACCACCTGTGTGAGAAGACATGGGATTCCAGCGTGGTCACTCAATGCAACTGTAAATTTCAGAATCAAGACTTTCCTGTGAACCTCACGTTCCTGGAAATTAAATAGAATCCCCTCTCCTAAAAAGAATTTGATCCTGAATTTTTTGTTAAATAGAAGTTTCTATGAATCCTAGATGAAATATGATGAGTGGTCACCGAAGCTAATGAGCTATAATTGACCATGTACAGAAGTGCTAAAGCTCAGAAAAATAAACAAAATCTTCCTTTCTAAACATGGGCTTGTATTCATCCACTGATTTCATATCTAAACATTATAATTAATTTGACTATACACCAAGGAGAAGCTACTTCAAACCCATGGTGAGTATCTGCCTAGCCCCATTAAACAAGATCTCCAGATGTGATTAAAGCCAGCGTCTCTGAATGAACTGTGCGCAATCAACAGCTCAATTTGCACATTGCAGCTGGGCCAGGGGAACCTTTGTCTAAGCACCAGCAGGTGAAAGTTAAGGGTGGTAACTTCTTTGTGGTCTATCTTGTGGTACCTTTGTTTTCTGGTGGACTTGATAGACAACTGGCGTTTTGCTTGGTCTTCCTAGGGGTAACCGTATTCACAGCTGCAGTTGCATAAGGATATAGCCGGATTTACAGCCCTAATGGATTTTCAAGACAAAACTAATGTAAGAAATATAAAGTAGGTATTAAAGAAGAATGGCCCTGTTCTTTATTTGATTTTATTTTTAATTCATGTGGTTCAACTGCTCAAGTGATCCAATAAGTCACTTTTTAAAAGTGTGTTAAGAGCATACAGGTCCAATATTTAGACTGGCATTTGGATTGATTTCAGTGACTCCATAAGCAGTCTCTTCAAAACCGACAGGTCTTCCCAAATGAAAGTATCCTTACATGTGAGTAACTGCAAACAGTTCTGCTTGGGAATTGCAGAGCTTGCTCTGATTATGGACAGTCCTTGGGCCCTAAAGTGTCATTATAAAGCTCTCAGCCATCTGTTATGCGCATCCTGACTCATGGCAGATGCAGCTGCAAGGTTCAGATGATGTGCCTGAAAGGTGACTGCAGTCAAACTTCTTTCTTTGGATGACCGTCTCTCCTGAAAGAAGCTTGTCTTGTTTCAAGAGTCATATTCCTGAAGATCACTTACTGCATCTGATTTGCCAGTGTGTGTGCTAAAACTATATTCTTAACACTAGTCCAGCACTCTAGTGCTCCTGCACTGTTTTTTTGTTGTTATGTGCTATAAAACAGCTAAAGGTTTCCCTTGGCTTTTTTTATATTGGCTGCATTTGAATTATTGAGAGACTTGTGCATTAGAGAAATACTCAGCCAACTCGATTGCTAATGAAATGACTTATTTCTGCAAAAGATGGACTATTGCTTAGAGGTCACTTCAGCAGCTCGTCCTATGAACATACTGGTCGTTGGGAAAAGTGATGGAAAGAGATATTGTAAAATCTTCCAACTATGACACACTCCCTTTAGTGTACCAGAAATCCTTTCTAGCAGCAGACTTACCATACCTCCTGATGTGTCTACTTTTCTATGCACTTTTGCTTTTGAATACTGCTGTGGCGTTACGAACATCAAATATACATACAAATATATTGTCTGAGATTCAGGAGAGGGCCAGCATGATTGGTCATGAGAGGTGCAGTTAATTATGTTGCTCTGCTTTCGTTCTAGTAGGACACACCTCGGTACGAACAGAGTTTTGCTTCAGGTGCTTATACTGGTTGAGGAATGATGTTACACTTCCAGTGTCAATTCAACTCCAGAAAAACTATAGAAGAAAATTTTGCTTTTAATTTTCTCACTGTTAAGTATTAACCTATATAAATCGCTAACATCAAAACAGCATGGCTTTATAGTATCGGTGCTTCCTTGGGCCTTAGTGGAAATAACAATAGTAACTCTAATCACAAGGGATAACTGCATTCTTTGGATGATATTAAAAACACCCATGAGTCACAGGTGTTACAACCAAGAAGAGATTCACCATTACCCATCAGTGGAAGCAAGCCGCCTGCTATTTTTCTTTAAGCTAACTCTACAGAAGAGAGCTTCTGATGAGACAAAGAACATCTTAAACTCAGAATATTGAAAAAGAAGTTGTGTGCAGCAGTGAGACAATGACTCTGGGAGCCAGAGGCTCAGATTTGAGCATTTGAGATTTATCAACCTTAAAGAGTCAATAGAGGGGCAAAGAAATATCCTTATTCTTAACTTTATACAGAAAGCTTATAGTACGGATAGAAAACAGGCACATGAGAGATGATTGTGAATGGGCTGCAGGCGTGAACTATCTTAGGAACTGGTTGTTCTGTTGTGCGAACCTTGTGAATATGGCCTTTTTTCTGTGCAATACTAAAAGGCATGAAAGACGGACACTGATTTTTGGTCCCAACGGCACCCTTCTGACACTTAGAAACATCTGAGTTCATATGACCCTCTTAATACATCTGTAGCAGGAAACTGGGAACCTGGCTGAGACAGTTGGGGATACACAGGGTGTCTGAAAGATCTGGGTAAAACTCTCTTACCTCTTATTTTCATGTCTGCTGGTTTTCCAGCACTGTGCTCTGGGACACGCAGTGCAGTTGACAAACTACTGTAAATAAAAGGTCTTTCCTCAACAACTTTGTAGCTGACAGGTGATAGGAAACACAGAATCTACTTGGTCATCATCCTATCATCAGATTTCCAGCAAAATGTTATAAAGCCCAGGGAACAGAGTAATTTGGATTTGCCTTATTATGCAACAGTAGGGTTCAGACAAGCCTTTGAAAGGCAGCTCAGCAAACAATATCCTTGAGCTCTTCTCTAATCTATAATGCTGGCAACCTGAAATGAATAGTGTTGTGAGGACCTTAGGGTGGATATTAAATCAAAAAAGATCCTTTAAATGTCAGATACACTGAATAAAGGAGAAATATGGGATACCAAAGTAAAATCTCACAGAACCCATTGCTTTTGAAAACTGACTTGGTCAATATTGTTGGGCTTGGTTTTGCTTAGGAGAGAACGTGGGGAAAAAAACAGCAGAAAAGCTTTGACAATAGAACTATATTATATGAGACAGGAGGTAGGAAAGATGCAGAGAATACTTAAGAAAGATGCAGAGAATACTTGCAGGGAAAATTATTAGTCAGACGTTGCTGTCTAAGACCTAGTGTGTTGACATGATGGGGAAGAAATATTTCTAGTGCAGATAGCTAAAGTATAACATTTATTTCACCCCTTTCTATTGTCCAGCATCCGAAGAATTCTCCCCTCATTTTGATATCCAACATGACAACATCAGCAAAGATGTTGTTGGATACGTCAGCTAGGATGCAGCTCATAAAAACAACATTAAAGGAACCAACCTTACTGAAGGAAAAAAAAAGAGCATTATAAGTACTAGGGAAAAGTTTTGTGAATTCAGGCTAGCTTTTCAGCCATTCAGACCACCCCTAAAATAGCAGCTACAGTTCACAGGGGCCAAAGCTACACAAATTCCAGCTCTCCCTATGTGGTAAGTCTAATACTTTCTTTTCTTCTGCTTTAAGGACTTCAAATAGGGTTTGTGCATTTGACTCCTTTTATCTCTTTCATAGAGTTCTCTCTGCTTTTAAATCCCTAAGTATCTCTGTCCTCCCCCTGCCATTCCTTAACAGATCCAGGACAGCACAAATAATGCCTCTTGGCTTTGAACACATCATGGCAAATTTCACTGACAGAGGAAGGATGTATGAGCAGTTATCTGGGATAGTTTTACACCAATCCATCTATTGTACGCTATGTTCACAATCTTGGCCGGGAATGAATTTCAGTCAAAGTGTGTCCCTCACAGACCACTTAAAAACAGAATAGGTTCTGTCTGAGGGCCCAGTCCTATCTGATGCTAAGCACCTTACAGCATCAGGACCCAGCTGGGAAATAGTGCCCTTAAATTTCCCCAGGGCTGCATAGCGCTTTGTCTCTTGACAATGAAAAGATGACAGGAAGATGGCAACAGTTTAGATGCCTGGAATCCTACACAATTCTAGGAAAAAATGACCCCACTGCATAAAAGAACACCAGCTCAATATGGAGAAATGAAGAAAGAAATATTTAAAAGAAAGAGGACAAATCCTTTCTCGGATGATAATCCCACAGGTTTCTCTCTTGCTTCTTGTGTCAGGATCTGCATGCAGGTTTTTTGGGGAAAGCAGCAGATGAAGCGACTCACCTGAATAAAGCTGCACAAGACTGACTTGCATCTGCAGGAGTGGGACTTTAGTAAGATATTCATGACAGAGGATTGTGTTTCTTCTGCTGTATGGTGCCTGTCAATCTTTTGAGCAGGGTATACAACAAGAACTAATTAATACACTGGCATGGAAATCCAGTCATTTACATCTTCTAGATATTCTGTTTAATCAGTGCATTAAGACCTAGACTATTTGGTGTATCCATAGTACTGTGCTTGCATACTTCGCCATAAATTTTAGCCTTCTGTGGCAAAAAAATGGTAATGGAAAAAAAAAGGGACTGCTCTGCTATTGTATTATAATTCCAAATGCAGGAATTCTGTATTTCAGTTAAGACATATTTGCATAATTTTAAAGCTTGAATCGTACAATATGTGAAATGCTTGCAGTTTTTACTGTGAAACATTTGAGAAGTAAAGCAGATTTTTACAAACGCTTCTGTAACAATGTATTTTTAAACACGTAGCTCATTAGTGAAGAAAACACAGCTCATGTAATGAGGGATTGCTATAAGTAGATTTAATATATTCTAGCATTTAAATATTATTGTTGATCATACAAGATTAAATGCCCTTTAGTTTCAATCCTCTTATTAAAAGCAGCAAATTTGTTTTTCTTGAATGTGGCAACTCAGTTTGAACCAAAATGTAAATGCTTAACAGGCTCTGCATGTGCGCACACAAGCACGTGATGAAGAGATGGGACATTTCCCCCGAAGTTTCAATTTCAACTTACTCATTTGTTATCATTGTTCATTAACTATGTGGTTGACCTAAGAAGAGCCTGAAGGATTACACAGTATTTGTCTAACTATTTAACAGAAGCTGATAAAATAATAGTATTTGTTAAACACCTCAGGTTTCCCTCCCACCGTCACTGAAATCTGAAAACATGAGAGGGATGGATGGGATGAATGCAAACACAGTGATGCTGGGTTGGGTCAGACGTGTTGTTTCAGCTTGGTTGGAATAGGTAACCCAGTCCCCAGTGTAACTACATTAAAAGGAGTTTCTGAGAAACCACTGTCAACTGTCTGATTTCACGCTGATTTGTCTCTGGATGGGAGCTGCTGTTTTTCATTGGGTGGTCGAGTAGCTGGGATAATGAAATTTGTGTCACCTGCAAGCAAGAGTGGAATGAAAAGCATGACTAAATGGGGAGGAAAGCCAGGATAGTGTTTCACCGTCACCTATGTCCTTAAAATACTGCTTACGCATGCCATTACATTTGCTGTCTGTGTAGTTTCTCATGGGAACACTGACAACTTAAGGCTCACAAAAGCAAAGCCAGCAAAAACTATGCAGAGAACAGAGCACTGACGTACTGTTACCTTGCTTGATCATCACCAGTTTAGAGTATGTTTCAACCAGGGTGAAATCGGTGCCAGCCTTCCTCATGTTCAGCAGCCCAAACTCCAGTGATTTTTGGTGTGTAGACCTGGTTGGACTGGTGCAACCCTGACTCTGGCTATGAGCTGCTCTTTATTAATGCTTTCTAATGACTTTTCACTCTCTGTTGCTGCTACACTTTAAAAAGAGATATAACCTAATTTCTAGTACTTGATTAAAAAAGGAGTCTTGTATCTTAAAAGAAAAAAGAACTCAAAAAATTCAGTATTTGAAGCCTGTTAGAATAGGAACATGCCATATGGAAATTATCTGCATTGCTTCTGTCAGGATCTAGCGGATGTGCTTAGGTTAACAGGCTTGCGGGCTCAGGCTCCTCTGTTTGCACTTACCCTGTTAGCTGAGACTGAACACAAACTACTTTTGTCCTGCCATGCTGCAGGATACTGTCATATCAGCCTGTAACACTGGAAGGGAATTCAGAGCCAGTCCCCAGGTTTCCAGCTATGGCAGATATGATGTCTCATTCCAGATTTCAACCAGACTGGAAGCCCCTGTGTCCTGACCTTGCTCCTTCAGGAGCACAGCTGGACACATCGCAGAACTTACTGGTGGAGTCTCCCAGGTAGAAAGACCCTTTTGAGAGTGTGCCAAAAGTTGAGAACCAATTCCGATGTATTATTTCAACCTAAGCTTTAAAAGAAGCTCTTGTGGATCATATCTGTGTTGGGACTGAACTCAGAATTTACCCAACCTGGCTGACATAAGAAGACAGCACAGGACACGTGTTGGCCCAGAAATAGATATTTAGACCTTCTTGAATAGAATTCTTTGGTAGTTGAGTGTTCCTTGCTAGTTAAAGAGGTACTTCCTTTCTAAGCCCCTTTATGAGTTTCCAGAAAAAAAAAGAAATTGCTCCTTTAGGCTGATACCTTTGTAGCTTTTGGAAAGTTTGGTAAAAATCCATATGGTTGGTTTCGAGTATGCTTAAGGAATTGTTTCAGATGTTAAACTTGTGCTAGGGTAACTGAAAACAGTTCAAACTTGGCATGTAGTCTCCAGTGAGAAATGTGGGCTTGGATAAGTTGGAAAAAAAATTGGTTCAGAAAGAAAGGAGTTATAAACAAGTGGAAATAGTATGCTTCAGTTATCCAGATGTATGCCAGGCAAGCGCAGACGTCTGGATATCCACATGCTGAAATAAATGCATCTGTATTTATTTAAACGTGTGATGTAATGTTCATGTGCAAACATCTCAGTAAATGGTAGGCATGTTAATTTTTCCCATCTCACAAAATAAATATAGACAACACATGAGATATACATGTATGTACAACTTAGAAGTGTCTGGCTGACCAACAGAATGACCCAGAGCTCTTGGACACCAATGAAAAGACTGTTCCTGAATGTAGTGGAATATGGTTCAGAGTCCAATGCCCTACAAACCTGTTCATGTATTAAAAAATAGAAAGGGTAAATACACATGTAAAAGGTTAAAAACCTCACCAGTCCTTAAAAGTTTCCATTACGCTATCTCAGATAATACTCAGTGCCAACTGTGATGAATTAAACGTTTCCACAGCCAGAAAAAGCTGTTCAAACCCCAAAATGTAATATACGGTTTTCTTGATTCAGAATTCCAAAACACAACCTTTTAAACAGAGGTTCAATCATCAAATCCACAGGAGAAGTAGCTCTGGGGTTTCTTGCTGAAAATCCAAATTACTTGGGTGCCAAATCTTCATATGCCTAAAACTGGTGTCGCTCCATTGACTTCAGTGGAGCTATGCTGATTTACACCAGCTGCATGGCTGGCCCATAAATAATTTCAGTTGATCTGGATTATTTTATGTATTATATGAATTTTCTTTATGGATTACATGGCAAAACATTTGTTGTCAGCTTCCATAATGTCAGGCTCCGTGAATTTATTTTAATGTGGGACCATTCGTGTGGTTCTGTTAGGGCACAACTGAATACATTTGTGCTTATAACATGATTTTGTTGCACATCCACTCATCTATGTAGCCATAGACATCTTAACAGAAGACTTACTATCACTCCATCTATCCACAGGAAGTTATATATTGGTGTGAAAGAGTGAAGTTGAAGCTGCTGTAGGAAACATAGCACTGAATGTCAAGCTGGGCATATAACAATTTCCATCATGATGCTATTTAATATTGCTCTTTGAATATAGTTATTTTAGTGGGGTTTTAAAGTTAATAATGCATGCTATTATTCATCACGGTGTTTATGCTGGACGCTTTGCACTTCAACACAAAGGTAAGTAGGTTCCAAGGATGACGAGTAGTGGGACAACGAGATTTTATTAGATCTATGATCTTCCTTTTATGTAATGGCAATTTCTGCAGGTCCCTCTTCCCATACAGTATTTTGATTGCACTAGCTGTCTCCTCAGTACAACGGCAGGGTTTGGGTTTATAGATAGGCTGAGGAAGTTGGGGCTGTTCAGCCTGGAGAAGAGAAGGCTGCGTGGGGACCTAATAGCAGCCTTCCAGTATCTGAAGGGGGCATATAGGGATGCTGGGGAGGGACTCTTCATTAGGGACTGTAGTGACAGGACAAGGGGTAACGGGTTAAAACTTGAACAGGGGAAGTTTAGATTGGATATAAGGAGGAAATTCTTTGCTGTTAGGGTGGTGAGGCACTGGAATCGGTTCCCCAGGGAGGTTGTGAGTGCTCCATCCCTGGCGGTGTTCAAGGCCAGGTTGGACATAGCCTTGTGTGGGATGGTTTAGTGTGAGGTGTCCCTGTCCATGGCAGGGGGGTTGGAACTAGATGATCTTGAAGTCCTTTCCAACCCTAACTATTCTATGATTCTATTATAGGTCTAATGAACACACTGAGACCTTCCATCACTAAGCCCACGGGATGTGTGTAGCAAGGTGTGCAACAACCTCCACAGAGCCTGTCTGGGACAGACACCATGCAGCCAGGCTTGGCATGGGCTGGCTGGAGATGCAGGCAGGGAAACACCGTCTCAGCAGCCCAGGAAAAAGTGATCCATCTTTCCATCTACACAGTCCCATTTGGGGTGCAAGTAAATACAACATATTTACATTGCATTCAAAGAGAATGTATAAAGAAGTAATTCCTGACTAATACAAGTTCTGATAAACGCAGAATCATTGCAGGATTCAACAATAGTTTGCTTTAAACTATTCTACCACTTCCTCCTGCTTTTTCTCTGATTACGTAAGGCCTATAACATTCTGATCTGTAGCATGTTTAGCTTGTGTTAGTCATTTATTAATCCTCAACAAACTACTTGTCAGTTAAATGTTAAAATAAAGCACGATCAAAAGAAATGCAACAAACTTGCACAAGGAAGAGACTATTGGTCTGGCTTTCAAAAGCCATGCAACCATCTGATAAAACCCTCCTGAATCCAAATTCAAGTAGTTACAGACCAAGATTGAGGTATATGGTCTGGTAAATTGGCAGAGCCTGAGAGCAGTTACCAGCACCTGCCCAGATGGTACCTATCTTTGCTTTTATAAGCCCTACTTTCATTTACAGTTTTCTAGACGAGAAGTTCAAAGCAGCTACAGCTATTTAATATGTGTAGACTTTCCTTTATATGCCAGGGAAATTAATACCGAAGAAATTTCCTCAGTCATCTTAGACTGCTAGTGCCATTTAAAAATCCACCCGGACTATCAGCCCTGTTTCCTTAATACCTGCAGGCCTCATGGTATCAAGTACATGCACCATGAGGCAAGAAGCAGCATTGCTCACACAGTGCATGGGGGAAACTGAGGAACGGGGAGGCTGAACAACATGAATTACACATGAGTCAGCTGATTCTTGTTGTAAGAACAAGCACCCTGATCTCATCCTGGTTCTCCAAGACTGCTGTCACCAGCTGACTGGACTTTCCTCTCTCAGGATGCAATATCTGCTGGAGCACAAACAACACACAGGAGCGACTATCTGCCTCTATATATGAATAGTATGAAGACAGGCTGAGGAAGTTGGGACTGTTCAGCCTGGAGAAGAGAAGGCTGCGTGGGGACCTCAGAGCAGCCTTCCAGTATCTGAAGGGGGGCTATAGGGATGCTGGGGAGGGACTCTTCATCAGGGACTGTAGTGACAGGACAAGGGGTAACGGGTTAAAACTTAAACAGGGGAAGTTTAGATTGGATATAAGGAGGAAATTCTTTGCTGTTAGGGTGGTGAGGCACTGGAATGGGTTGCCCAGGGAGGTTGTGAATGCTCCATCCCTGGCAGTGTTCAAGGCCAGGTTGGATGAAGCCTTGTGTGGGACGGTTTAGTGTGAGGTGTCCCTGTCCATGGCAGGGGGGTTGGAACTAGATGATCTTGAGGTCCTTTCTAACCCTAACTATTCTATGATTCTATGCCTGCTCTTCCATTGATGTGTTAAAACAAAGGCAAAGCTTGCAAGGGTTAAAGGCTATGAAACAGCATTAAACAGTCCAGCAAGAGTTAAGACAAGCCTGTGACACCAGGAGACACAAGGGGACTCTCCTTCTGTGCTACATATGTAGATGGGTATTAAGGACATGCATCTCTCCTCATCTAAAATCATGAATTTTTATGAAGTAAGCCCTGCTTTCCCATAATTCAGTAGGGTGCACTTTGCAGACCCTAAAGTGCTGTCACTACAGAAGGTTTCATTGCTTGCACCTGCTAAAACATTTGAGGTATTTGAGAGGCAGTGAAACACATTTGCTTTTCATTTTATCTGACTTTGAAAATCTTTGAAGTGTTTAATAGTAGTCCAGAAAAGATTTCTGCCTCTTAATCATTTACTTGTAGGGCACATTCTCCACTGGTAGCCTGTCAGGCAGAAAACGAGTTTAGCCCAGTTTTATTAAGTGCCACATGCCGAGTCAGTGTTCATTAAAGGTGTTTTAAGGTTTGAATTATGTAATTTATGAGAAAAAGAAATACAAAATTCCATTGTTTTATTAATATGCAGCACAGGATATACTGCTAATAACATACTTTTTAAACAGAAGTTTTATTAAAAAAACCCGTTTTATAGGGGGCTACAGATAGGCTTTTAAAAATCTCTTTTCCCCTGTTCAATAAAATTCAAACATTTTAATTCAATCAGCATAGATTTGAAAAAAGGAACTATTCTTAACCTCTCCTTTCGGTCACTTTTCTTTACACACATTGTAGACAAAGGGGAGAAACAAAAAAACAGTGGAATCTCATTTTTTTGCCTTTTTAATAGAAATGACAGTATATGGTATCAAAAGCAAGGCGATGCTAAAGCCTGCAGTCAGATGTTAATTCACCCCTTAAACAAAACGAAACGAAAAAAAAAGGGAAAAAAAAGGTGAAGAAATAAAGAAAAAGAAAATAAAACTTCCACGTTATAACCCCAGGAAACACTTTCCAGAATGATTTTGAATTGCCCCCCACAGATTCACATCTAACGGGATATTTTTAATTAGGCAAGGGCTTAGCTAAATCTTTTAATAGCCCACTAAACAATTTTTATGGTCTTCATTGTTTTAATATTGTAAATAACTTTTCTTTCGCATATGTGAAAAACACAACCTATGAAATATAAGGAATAGAGTTTTCTTCCCAGCCTATCTGGCTCAAGTTACCTGAGCCCAGTCCTGGAGACCCAGCTCTGTTCCTGCAGCTGGCTCAGGTAGAGAAACTCCCTCTCCCCTGAGATGGGATAACATCCATCAAGGGTTCTCCTTACTCTCTCTGTGGCAAAACTCCCACCAGCATCCTGTAGTTTCTCTTGAAAAAGAGATTGTGTGAGGCCTGAGGAACCAAGACCAGTTGAGTTTAATATGAACTTTTATTGCTATGGGAAAGTCTTAGTTATCCAAACTTATGCCAAACTGGAATTCATTAACCCCTTCAAGGCAGGCCAGGCTGTAGTTCCTGCATTGGTGGCTTTGTTTTGTTTACTTCTGTTTCATTTATTTCATAGAATCATAGAATGGGTTGGGTTGGAAAGAACCTTAAAGGTCATCTAATTCCAACCCCAGTGATATGGACAGGGACGCCTTCCAGTAGACCAGGTTGCTTCAAGCTCAATCCAAACTGATTCCATCCAACTAATTTCATTAGTTTGTTATTTACTGAAGTTCTGACAAGTCCTGGGAACAGAGGAATGCTGACACCATGGGGTGGGCATCCTGCATCCACGAGGCTGAGCTGCTGGATAGCTCAGGTTGTGCAAAACGGAAAGAGCTGGTGCTTGCAATCAGTGCTACTGGAAGGCTTCAGGAAAAATAAACATTGCAGATGTGATGCAAGTCGCTAATTTTGGAGTCCCATGTGACTAATCCTGCCCATGTTTCGGTAATGTGATGATCATGCGGAGTTGTATCACAGCTTATGGAGGTGGAGGTACTAGTGTCAGATCTCAGATTCGGCTGTTTCCAGCAAGTGAACTCTGCATGTACCTCATACACAGCTGATGTAAAAGGGTGATGCTTTACACAAGGGACACTGAAAGTCAATAATGGCCAAAAGGCTGCAAAACCTGAAGCTGCTGGCACTGAACAATTACTCCTAACAAATCATACAGAGAATACAGTTGTGGTAGCAAAACACCTTGAATAAGAAGAGCAATTATACTTGAGCACAACTAGTAATTTTTAAATTTAAGAAGGGGGGAAACCTCATGATTGTATCAAGAATTCATTCATTTGGTCCAGAGTAGCATTTTTAATGAATTCACTGAAAGCACGAGCCAAGAACTGTTAAAAAACCTTGCCCTGCAGAAAGCGCACTTTTAGGAACCTATTTGCTCTGAATGAAACATTATTTTTACAATGAGTCCTCACTTTATGGCAGACACATGCTTGTAAAAGTTGCCATTGTTTGTGTGGAAAGTGGGAGCTTAAAAAAAAAGGCAAGGGGAAAAATTGGCAGATGCTTTATCTTACAGCATCCTAGCCATTTTTAAGATGGTTTCCCAGCCCTGGCTCTGCTGAAGAGTCACTGGCACAAGAAACCTTGCTGTCTGCAGCCAAGCATCGAACTAAGGACCTCAGGCTGCAACACTTGGGATATTTGGGTACCAGAGCAGTCCACCAACTTTTGCTCCAGCTCTTATTTACAACAGCTAAAGATGAGCTCTTTAATCACTGAGGTAGGCTCCTTTTGGGAAGCGTGGTGATGTGACAGCTGTACTGCCATCACTTACTGCAGCCCACCAAGGACATGGAGGTAGAATGAAGAGGGAGTCTGCTGCTGGACAAGATCCTTCCCTTGGGCACATGCACAGGGAGCAAAAGGCTTACTCATTCCCAGAAGACTGGAGCATGGCTTACCTCTGTGAAGTGGTAGGGAGAGGGTGTTTTTAATTCAAGTAAAGGAACTAGCTGCTTCAGTTTTATTGCAGAATCATGCTAGTAATACATCCAGATTACTGAAGCTCACAGTAAGGAAGTCAATTTATAATGACTTTGCCATTGTCCTGTTGCTAATGTGCCACATTTCATTCTCCTCAGCTGGCTTTGAAAGGTCTCTTTGAGGAAGGAGGAGATAGCACCCTTGCTTATGAAAAAGGCAAATTATACCCAGGGGCAACATCGCTGCACAACAGGAAAAGGCCAGCCTCCTCCCAGGAGACATGGCCCCAAATTAAATGCAAGTAATTTCCTGACTAACCTGTGATTTCTATCTGGTTGTGGCTTCTGGCATACAGCTAAGTCTCCAGTTTTGCTGTTCTGTTCAGCAGGTCTCACATGTGCTTTCACTTTCATTTCCAAACTTTAATACAGAACAGCCCATCCACAACCTGCTGCTGAGGCAATGGAGGCCATGGGCACTGGCTCTGTGTTGTGCAGTCATGGGCAGGAGGAAAGACGTCTGCGTGGGGGCAACCCATTATAGGTATCCCTTAGTCATAACGGGAATGTGCAGAGGATGTTGGAATGGGGAAGAAGAGCAACACACTCCTGCAAGAGGTTCCTCCATGTCACCTATGCCACCCAACCAGGTGTTGGGTCCAGTGTTCCCTTCCCTCTTTCCAGCCGAAAAGTGATGGAGCTACCATAGGCATGGAAGAACCTATGCCAGTGATTTTGTTTACAGTGGGTAGGTGTCCATTGAGAAAATCACTGGTATTAGTTCAAAGTGACCTTTTTTACAGCACCAAGAAATGACTCAGGGACAGATTGAAAGGATGACTGCCCCTTTAGCTGTCCTGTGGTTAGCCAGACATTGGTTAGAGAAGAGATGCCCTGGGAAGGAGATGAGTGGTAGCAGGCTCCATGGAGTGTGTGACACAAGGAGGGAACCTCTGAGAATAACATAAATTACATTCAGCCTTTCTTTGGGTACTTCTAGGAGAAAACACTACCTGGAAGGAAGGAATAGGAGACACATCAGCCTGCAAGCTCCACTGAGCAAGCAATGAGATATTTACTTTACTAAAAGTACTCTCCCGTGATTTATCCCAAATACCTGTCTCCCTTTTGTACTTTTACAGCATTCAGTGATAAGTTCTATGGATACTGTGGCACTTTTGTGTTGGGAACTATCTGTTCAGTAGATCACCTGCATATGGGCTACAGACACCACCAAAATGATGTACACAGAGTTAGAGTGAATCAAATGGCTGACCCTCTTGTAAGTAATGAGTATGGTGGTTGAAAGCCCATGGTAACAAAGGCAGTGACATGACAGAATCATCTCTAGAAAATATCTAAAGTTTAAACTAATATGTGTGTATGTGGTAAAACAAGATAGCAGCTCCCTTATTGCTGCTTGATACCAGCAAAGATGGTAAGTCATGCATTGACTTATTTTTTCTTAATGAATTAAGACTTTAAAAAAGTATACGCTCAAAGAAACATTAGAGCAGCTCTAATGCTTTACTCAGATCAAGCTGGAGAACGAAGCAACCTCAGTCTTTGAACATTAAAGGCCCAGGTTAAAATAATTTCCTGTGATGGTGTCACAATTCCATTTGCACGTAATGTTTTGCTACTGTTCGTTTTTTAACCTAAATAGTTAATCTCTGGTATATCTCCAACTATATCAGCCAAAGCCTTCCTTCCACTGGTAATGGCAGAACTTTACTGGTGTGAGTAAATTCATACTGGTCACCACATCAAAACAAGCCTGCAACATAAAGAGATGGTACAATTTTTATTATGCTGATCTAATCAAAATAATAAAACCCGTGTGTGTAAGTGATAAGGGATATTAGTGCCATGTTGCTCAGAAATTGGCACAGGAACAGCAGTGAATGAGATACATCTGGGAATAAGAACCTAATTCATATAGTAAATAACAGGTTGCACAAATTTAATCATTTGGAGAACTATTATATGCGTAAGTAGATACTCTGTGGGAGGGAAACTTACATTTGATGCACGGGTCTTAAATGGTCAGTCTGCTCTGGATTTTGTTGTCAAAATGCCTATCTGTTTCAAGTCAAAGTGGTTTTTAGTTTGGGGCATTCATTTTAGTTTCTGAAATAACTGGTCCATATCAAAAAGCACAGATTCTGTTTTGGATTTTGACCTACTGCCATTTAAAGTATAAAAGGTTTCCTTCTGACCATCTCTATGTTAGGCCCAAATGAACCCCAATATTTACACAAAAACAGAGGTAGTGTTGACAATTTCATCCTTGTTTCTGACTTAAAATCATGAGAGAAATGATCAGGTTAGGCAAGGTTTCTTCATGAGATTAAAGCAGATACCAATCTGGTAAAGAAGGTCAGGAATATCCTAATGCCCCCAGGCAGTGCTTTTTGTTTGCAAGAAAACCAAACAATAAATCAGGCTTTTTTAGGAAACTTCTGCAAAAAGCATTTTCCCATTAATTTCTGTGGGGAACATGCCTGAGGTTTTTCAATGATTCCTAATGCTTTTGCTACATCAAGTTTTAGTATATTACATGACATATGCATCTTGCTATTAAGAAAAGAAATAGACAAAAGAAAATATTTTTTCTTAGCTTTTTTTTTTTGATTCTTGGACTTGAACTTTGGCTTGGGTGAACTTTTTTTGGGGGTGAAACATCCCTGTTTACAATAGGAATACTAGATGTTTCATTTTCCCTGAGTATTTCTTCTGAGGAAATGCCATAGCGTTGTATTTACAAGATACCCTGAACTGTCAGTTTCCTTGAAACACAATGTATTTAATACAAAGCCATTAAGCCTTGTAAAACTGTCAAAAATGTAAATGACACTTGTAATAAAACCTTGTCGTGTGACCGGCTCTAGCTAATCAGGGTTGATGATATCACTGCAGCTGATCACGGCTGGTGCTATGTACATTTCGACAGCTTTATGACCTGCATGGATTTGTGTTATTAAAATTGTACAGTTTTGTAAGGAATTTGGGATTTAATAAAGCAGCAGAGAAACTACAAAAGGGACAATATATCCCACTAAAACTGAGCCAGGCTTTAAAGAAAATAATATAAACAGATAGAGTGCATGAGCGCGCGGGTGTATGCGCGCAATGCGAATAGGGAAACCAAGTGAGGTTCTCCTTCCCTAACGCACACAGGGTATGGGGCTGCTCGTATAAACCACTTTTATGTATTTATAGCTCGGCAAATACCTTGCATCTGCGAGACCATAAAACAAATTACAATGTATCCAATTGCTTCAAGGTGGCGAATTGTGCTTAAACTTAATGACTTGTACAGATTATAGGAGAAAGAGCATTACCTGTTTAATGTCTTTTTTAATAAGTAATTCTCAAACAAGCGCAGTAAATGGGAGGTTGGGGGTTTGTTTTGATTTGTTCTCTTTTTTTTCTATACCCCTGAGGTTTAAATGGAGTGGACCTTCTTGTGAGCACAAGGTAACGCATCCTTTTATTTATTTGGCCATGCTTGGAGCTGCTCCCCGGAGCACAAACATGTCAGAACAGGAATGACGAGGATACATATTCTCCCAATAATCTATAAATTCAACCTAATGGGGCAGATATCAGAAAAATGTGTTGGATTGAAGGCCCATAAATCACCCCCGGTTTCCTGGCATGAGCTGGCACTGTGTGCCTTATATTCCAGCCAAATTATTCCATTTGTTTCTGAAGCTATTTTAATCCCTCGTGACCTCAAACTTCCCGTGAACCAGGGCCTGAACAAAAGGCCGCCCACTGTCTTTGCAGTAAATCTGTTGTCTCCCTTCTAGGCCCGCAACCTGGGATCATAGATCACCCCTGCACCGCATCTTGCTTCAATTTACTCAATTAACTCGAGTAAAGCACTTGTAAGTTTGCAGATGTTGCTTTATTATCAAGGCCTAAAATGTACACGAGGGTTCAGGAGCCCAAGGTTACGGGGAGGTTGTGTGGAGGGGGAGGGAGGGCTGCGCAAGGCACAGGCTTCCCAGTGCTTCCCAACCCTGGGCTCTGCGCCCCGGACAGCTCGCTTGAGCCCCAAGAGGCACCTCACCTCACAGACGGGGGTGATGTGATGTTATCTGGAGGAGAGATAGGAGAGGAGAAGTAGGTATTCCACCTCCAAGATGAGATAACGTCGTGATTAACAGATGTTTAATTGGGCCATTCGTCAAACCGAGAAGCTGCCTAAAAGTCAGAAAGGCTAAGTAAATTATTTCCAACCCTGCAGGTGTTGGATGGCAGCTCTATTACTCTTCTGGAAATGGGCTTTAGAAGATTTTTATATGAAAAGATAATTTATTTCTATGGGGTATTATATCGTGCCTTTATTTATGTAATACGTTTTCAGGTTTGGGTCCGGTTCTTTATCTTGCACGCTGGAATGAACTGGGGAGAGACGGGAAGAAAACCAGTTGCCCTCTCACAGCATCACCCAGATAAAGCCTTGTGTAATGTTATTTAAAACCTGCCCATCAGCCTGTAGTTATGAAGTAGGGGAGAGAAAAGTCTTACAGAATTAACTAGGTTGGCCAATGCATCCCAAACCCTTCAGCAACATAAAGGCATGGGTGGTATGGAGGCAGGCGGCTTGGGTGCTGCTGGTTTGGATGCTGCATGGGAACAGGAGCCTTTTGACATTCCACCATCTGTTGGTCTGAGGTTCTGAACTGGATTCACACCTGGTTGTACCTGGATTTTCATTTTTTGGTTCATGTTTCTCCTCCTTTTAAGCTTCCACTTTGATTCTCAAGTTCAAATGAGCCTTAAGTCTCAAACCGAGAAAAATATGGAAAGTACAAAAGGCTTCAGGTGAAAACCACATTTATAAGGGTAACTTTTTCCATGAGTCTGCAGCACAATTATAATGTCTGACTTTTTTAGGGACAAGGTGCATGTTCATTTAAAAGACCTGCAGATTTGGATGTTTTTCTAATGAATACTAGGCTCAACCTTTAGCAGAGATGAGATGCCAGAGGCCCATTTACTTCACAGAAACTCCATCTGTTTACATCAACTGACAGTTTGACCTGGAAACTGAACCTCCACACATTGTGAAATCGGTTACCAAGTGAGTTCAGCGTTGTTGCAGATTTCACAACAAGTTTCATTCAGGTGTAATTGTAAACTGTGCTTTTCAAGGAAGCTCAGCCTAATGACTATTTAGCCTGCATTCATTCTCCTTTTCACCACCTAAGTAATTTAAAGTGCTTTTGTGATAGTGGTAGAAACACCTACCTGTAATTTCTATGGATCATTTTCTTACAGATGCATCTTTTTCCTGTGGGTTTGCAGCTGTTGAAGTAGAGGAGAAGCTGCTGTGATGCCCATTTCTGCAGTGTACAGGGGGAGTGAGGAAACTCTTGTGCAGCTTCTCCATTGTTTCAATTGATCTCCATAAAACAGTGACAATTTAAAACCAGGTCTTTTTTCCTTGGGCAAACTTCTTCTACAGGATGTGGCTAAAATTACTGGGGCCACTCTTGCATAATCTCCAGAATACCTTAATGCGTTTATTACACTTAAACTGAGGAGCAGATAGGACATTTTGTGTGCAGCAAAATGCCCACTATAAAAGAATAACAGTAGCAACACCAATCCCAACAGCTATCAGGCTTTACCTTGCCTGCAGTCTAGCTCCATGATCACAAGGTAGCTGATAGCATATTTCATGCTAATGCTTTTTGTGATCTTTGTGCCACTTACAAGTATCTAAGACCAGATCTCTGGAACAGAAAGAACAGAGAAGAAAAACAAACCTGTGTTCCTGGATGTCTTTTGTCCTTTATGACATTCAGCCTGTGCACAGTATGCCGATAGCTTACAGTGTTTTAGCTTTGCAGGCATCTTTATCAGGCTCTTTGGGGTTTAAAGGGTTTTGGCTTATGAAGTCATTTCTAATGGTAACAGTAATTGAGCAGACTGGAATGAGTTAAGTGAGGTCCGATTCTGTCGGTTTCTTCTGCATCATCTAAACTGAAGCTTGGGTTTGATAGCAAGCCAAATTTTTAGTCCTCAGTTTTCAGTATCTGCAATGCTTTAAATGGAGAAGCCAAACTAAATCTCAGGGGAAGTCACATGGCTCACAAATGTGGATGCAAACGGGTTCATACAATTTTTGTGCAATATTTTGTGTGTGAAAGTCTCCCAAACTCTTCTTGGCTTTTAACTTCCATAAGAGAGTCTTTAATTACTCTTTGAATACGCCATTACATTTCTTTTTTTACTCACAGCATTTTTTTTAAATAGTGGTCTGTTTTGTTTCTATGTATAATGGAAGTTAATAAAATATGTGCCAGAAGCCAAAAATATGATGAGCTATAAGGCATACTCCAGACTGTAAGGAAAAAGAAGAAAGAGCTGGCCCGTAATTCCACAGTCTATCAGTATTTCTCCGTAGAATGGATATTGCTTTTGGTCTGTTTCTCCCCAAAAATGTCTGGCCTGGATCTAAATAATTCTCCCCCTTACTAAATTGTAGATCACCAATTTGTGCTCATTTAAAGTCTGTTCCCCCTGCCAAAACCTGGCTATTGTTTAAGTCCAAAGTCTGATTCTGAGCTAGAGGTTCCCCATGTCTTTTTCTTAGACATCATTGGTGTACCTAGGTTGGATCAGATCTGTTGAATTAAGACAGCTGGGGAAGGAGCCTCAGCAACATGCTACAGATGCATAAACTTATTCAGTTTTATTTCTGCAATAGGAAGGAGAATGGACATCTATGAAAGCATCAGCTTGCTGTTTCTGCATCTCTGAGTGGCCACTGGGGCCCAGGCTTATACCTCTTGGGTTTAGACCCTTAATTAAAACAAACGTATTAAGAAACTGGTAGCCTGGTTCCTGTAGGCAACACACAGAGATAGAAATCAGAACTAAACTACCTCCCTATCTCTGCTCCATCCAGAGGGCTTGATGCTTGCAGTCCTGAGATGCTGGGATCTGGTTTATGAGCACTGACTGTTTGTCATAAGAAATAAATTTGTCCATCAATTACTGAGTATCCCAGAAACAGTTGGAACTTGACTTTTAAGCAGTTCTGTGCATCACTGCTTCTACACATTTGGCACAGCTAGCTCATCTGAAACATGCTGAATGTTTTGTCTGATACTCTGCTGTCTGGAGATGGTTAGCAGGCTCTCAGGGGCACTGACTGACTCACAGCAGTTATCATACATACGGGTGTATTCGTGACAAATATCTGATCTTCCCCTCCCTGACCAACTCAGCTAAATACACTCACAAATAATCAGGCCAACTTTTCTGCTTTTTGTAGAGCCATGTCATTAGCAAGTGACACGCTAGGAGTGACCACCACATCTTCACAAAAATGTACGGGTGGCACTAATGATTCTTCATATAAAAAGGTGTAGAAGTTTCCTCAGCAGCTGACATAAATGGAACCTGCTGCTTTCCTATCTATCATTGAACAGAAAGGACGCATTCTGACTTAAAGTCCATGTTGCAGTGGATGTCACTTGCACAGGGTGAAGTAAGGGTTTCTGAGCTCATCTAACATTTTGAAATTGCTGAAATGTGGAATTGGGGGTGCTGGTCGATGAGAAAATGAACATGAGCCGGCTGCAGTGTGCGCTCGCAGCCCAGAAAGCCAACCGTATCCTGGGCTGCATCAAAAGGAGTGTGACCAGCAGGTCGAAGGAGGTGATCCTGCCCCTCTACTCTGCTCTTGTGAGACCTCACCTGGAGTATTGTGTGCAGTTCTGGTGTCCTCAACATAAAAAGGACATGGAACTGCTGGAGCAAGTCCAGAGGAGGCCACGAGGATGATCAGGGGACTGGAGCACCTCCCGTATGAAGACAGGCTGAGGAAGTTGGGGCTGTTCAGCCTGGAGAAGAGAAGGCTGCGTGGAGACCTCATAGCAGCCTTCCAGTATCTGAAGAGGGCCTATAAGGATGCTGCGGAGGGACTCTTCGTCAGGGACTGTAGTGACAGGACAAGGGGTAACGGGTTCAAACTTAAACAGGGGAAGTTTAGGTTGGATCTAAGGAGGAAATTCTTTCCTGTTAGGGTGGTGAGGCACTGGAATTGGTTGCCCAGGGAGGTTGTGAGTGCTCCATCCCTGGCGGTGTTCAAGGCCAGGTTGGACATAGCCTTGTGTGGGATGGTTTAGTGTGAGGTGTCCCTGGCCATGGCAGGGGGGTTGGAACTGGATGATCTTGAGGTCCTTTCCAACCCGAACTATTCTACGATTCTATGATTCTGTAATTCTTGCATTTCCTGTTTCTTCTTTGCTCTTCTGGTCTTCCACTGCAAGCCCAGCCTGCTGGCCTCATTTGACCTGGTAACCTGGGAGAAAAACCAGTGAGGCTGGAGCTGTACAAGACACACAAAGGAGCTTGGAGCCAGAAACAGGCAAGGCAGAGATGGAGCTTCCTTGATCAGTGATGGTGAACTGAGACATTGGCTCCTTCACTGGCAGACCTATCTAAGACACTGGTAAATGAGATGACTGAGGGGTTTGGTAGCCATATAGCTCCTCATGAATTAGATGTCTGTGCTGTCACTAGCAGTTGGCATGTGAGAAGCTATCTTTACTCAGCTCCTATCTATCAATACATCAGCTGTCAACTATTGATAAGCTGCTATCAAACCCTGTTAGCTAAAAGCTCATTCGGGTGTAACTATTCCAGTTCCAGCATCTGTTGGTGCTGGTTATGTCAACTTAAAATCAGGAGACAGCCACTGACTTCAAATGGAGAAGAGTCAGCACTCAGTCTGTAAAACACAGAAGCATCATCTCAAGCGTGGCAAGGTCTGTGGGGAAGTGGTATCCTCTACTGGCGTTCATTTGTTGTTGAAACCCCAGAAAGACGTAAAAGTCTTGCAGCCTTCTTTCAGGTTCCTATCATGACTTTTACACTCTTTACTGTTCAGGAATGCTGGTGGAAACTGTTCATGGCTGTACCTTGCCACCACTTGTTTCTTTTCAAGCCACAATTTAGGAAGTGTTCTGCACATGATGAGGTACATCTTGTTACCTGCTGTTGCTCTGGGACCTTGTACTTTGGACTGTGTGTTAGAAAAAATCTCATTATCCTATATTTGTCTGTTATTTTACAGAATTACATTGGACTACAATATTAAAAGGCATTTATTTTAACAGCCAGTGCAGATGATGCATTCTCAGGCCTTTCATAGAAGAATAGGTAAAGGTGATACTGTGAGCTTGGTGCTGAAATGTCTCTGTGCTTATTCCAGCTGTGTCTACTGGGCATTCCTAATTCTCCCTCCCTGCCTATCTGGTCCAGTGCTTAAACTTACTAAAGCAGACTCTCTCAGCACCAGCACTGCTGCTGGGGCCTGGGAACATTTTCAGCTGATTAGACCATTCAGCATTGTTGTACTCTGGTTCTCGCCAGCATGTCTTCTTCACTTTGTCCCATATGTTTGGGCTAACCTTCCTTTCCCCTTACAAATCATTCCTCTGTGAACTACTGGCATCTCTACCCACATATTTTTGTATGCACCTCAGTAGGAAATGTATGAAATCAACGTACCTTAAGAGTATCACAAGCAGGTCAAACTTCATATTCCTAATGAAAAGTTGCTTCAGACTCAGCTGCACTTCAGCCTCTCACTTGCTTCCTTCTAAATACAAGTTTATCTGGTATCTTAAAAACCAGTTCCAGGATATTCCATCTGGTCTTGTTGTGGACCATAAGTGTACTGTGTCTCTCCTCCGAATACTGCCTTGGTTTTGCACGGATCTACACAGAAAATGCTCAGAATAAAAACTTGCATTGACTTCACTGGGAGAAGCTGAGGTTTAGTTTAGTTTGTCGGTGTGAAAAATCAAGCGAAAATATTTTGTCCAAATAAACAATTGTTTGGGAGATGTGAGTGGATTGAAATGATCATTAAAGTCATCATTTTGTTTCAACAGAATTGATAGTTTGGTTCTAGCTTGCATATTTTAAGTCGATTATCTAATTTTCCAATAAAAATATTGTCATCCAGAGGTGGTTTTAACCTGGGCAATGGGCGTGTTCTTGTCCAAGTCGGATCCCATCATCCCATTTCAATCCCCTGCTGAGGAAAAGAATAGAAGCTCATGGAACTTTTTCACATGTAATCTTAGTTTTTTTTTCTCAAGAAAAGTAAGAAAAAGCTTCGTGCAAAATAATAAAAGCAATGCGAAGCTCATCCAGCATCCCTGGAAAGCTGGTCTGTCCTTGAATACTCAGTGATTTTTAAATACTTTAGTACCTTTTCCTATATTTGCAATACCAATAGCACAACCCCCAAGAGATGTGGACTAGGATTGTCCCAGTGTCCCCGTGTCCCAGTGGGTACCTGGTGTTTTTTCACCACTGAAAGTCATGAGATCCTGTCAGTTACACTGAAGGCTGTTTTCTTTCGGTCTTTTTTTTTTCTTAAGTAATTTGAATAATATGCAGCAAATTGAATGACAGATACAATTTTGAAGGCTAAAAACCTAAAACCTTTAAGCAGTGATTTAAAAGCTAATTATTATGGATGCAGCCATTCAACATTCACTTCTTAATATTGTTCCCTCAAGAAATAGTGATTTAGTCAACCAATTATTTTATCTCTTTTAGGGATACTTTCTTAATTGCAAAACAATCTAAAAATATAATCAGCATGCTAAATACATGTGGTATCTTGTTTAGAATGCCATGTTGGAGGAAGAATGCAATTAAACTGTCAAAATGTGATTGTTTCTCGTATTTAATTTAAAGAGGCTGATTCACATTTGCTTTTCATGTTTAGGAGTTGAAAAACAAAGCAAGCTACTAGCGCAACTACTAGTTTTTAATAAAGGCAACATAAGCTTGGAGCACTGACGAAAGCTGCCTCAGTCATGAGATTGCTATCAAGAGATGGGAAAACATTCACATTTTTTCACTCCTCACATAACTGCAGTTCAGAATTCAGAGTTTCAGTATGTAAAATGATACTGGTAATTTCAGGTGCAGCTCTAACATGGAGTGATGCATAAACTGCATATTCTCCATCCGCCCTGTTGCCTTTGGAGCCACTGCTCCTCAGAGATGTCTTCCACACACTGCTGTTTCTTCCTTGCTACCGGAGGAGGCTTGGAGGAAGGGGACTTTGATCTGGGGTCTATCACATTTGACTTTCCAACCCATCACTGCTGCTCTGGAGGAAGGGAGATACGCAGTGACTTCACCCTTGTATACCTGCATCCAAACCCACCTGCCTGGTGACAGATCATGCAGATTTGCCTTTTTAGCCATCCCACCCTGAGTGACAATGTAAACAACAAAGAACTGCATTCCTGGAGTGCTGTTTCACAGGATTCAACCTGTCAGTGTGGTGGAAGGAAATACTAGACACATTTAGGCAGGTGCATTATCTTCAAAGACAGCTCTGAGCAAAGAATCTTACTTATGCAGATACACGTAGATATTTTCATCATGGTGCCAAAACAACCAGCTTTTGCTTTCAGGTCAAAATAAGTAGGTTTTTCTCCTTTTTAAAAAATGCCAGCAATCCCGTGCACCTTTTTTGGTAGCAAAAGACTTCTTTAAAGTTGTATGACATCCAGTTAAGGAAAATATTTGAGTGAAATAAATCCAAATCTGCTAGGCCCATGTCAAGTTGTCAGGAGCTTTTTGATCCCACTTATCTCCTGAGCAAAGATAGAAGCCCTGAGGAATCAGTAGCACTAAGATTTAACTTCAGATCTTAAACGGGGTGGAAATCTTCCAGTGAGCACAGTGCTGAATTTCAGTTTGTGGTAATAAATGTGATATCACAAAATTATTCCAACCAACTCACCCAAACAACTTAGACTTGGGTATTGCTGCCCTATGTGGTGCATAGTCTGGTGAATAGGCATGAAGCACACATAGAAATGTGAGATAAAAAAGTCACAATCACACATACATTTACAGACATGAATGTCAGATTTGCCTTGATGTGTTATCCGTTTATTTGGGGAATTGTATTATTATGAAAATGTTCCTATATAAGTACTTTCTAAGTGAAAATATAGATTACACTTTTTGTCCTGGTAAATGTAGTGTTTCTTGTGCGTAATTTGTATCCAGTGTATGTTGCTATAAAAACCGAATGGATTTACTTTTATTTTAGATTTTATGCTTTGTCAATTCTGTAACTAGAACAACAAATAGCACTAGTAGATTATTATCCTATTTATATTGCACAGCTTTTAGAAAGGCCTGAGGACATCAGCTTAGCAGGTGGGTTTCCCACCTATTTGTTGCCAGCAGAGTAGATATGCAGGTTAGTTTCTATATACAAAGGCAGGGTCTAGCAGAAAGGTGGTTAAGGATCTGTCTGCCTCTATCCTCTAACACTTCCCCTTCAACTTACAGTACTCTCCTTATTTCGTAACATGGTTCAGCTGCATGTGAGATGCTATACAGGAAGGGAGCATGCTTGGCGCAAATAGGAGTACTAACAAGGCTCTGGTAAGCAAGAGCTAAGAGGCTTACAGCTATGCCAAAGATGAATGGACCTGGATTTACACAAATTTGCAGGTAGTACATTCCTTTCTATAAAATGAAATCCTTGTGGAATATTTTCTACTGTAGTCCTACCCCAAGAAAGATATGCAGCATGGAAAAAAGCCTGCCCATGCAGTTGATGGAAATGATGGTTTATGATGAAAAGTGCAGGCTGATTTTAGAGCCACAAGCCCTGTTAGAAATATAGTGATGGACCTGTAACAAGTCTCACTGTAGTTTGGACAAGACGCCTGATTCTTGGGTAGCATCTAGGGAACAGGTAAGAAAAGAGACCCCAACCCCATACTGTCCACTTTAATAGTTATAGGAGTATTTGGCCTCAAGTGTGTGAAACCAACTCCTATCCACATTTCTTTTGTTATTTGTGTCTGTATTGTTCTGCCCCACCATAAAAAGGAAAATAGATTGTGGAAACACAGGAGTCTCCACTAGAATTGACCTGGGTTTTACTGCAGGCTTTGCGTCTCCTGTGGCAGCATGGAGAGATAAAGGGAGACCAGGCTCCTGAGGGCCTGTGGGTCCAGGTACATCAGGATGCTGAAAAGCTGCTTCCCGCATCACTTCCAGGTCCTTCTCTGTCACATTTACCAGCTAGTAAGCTCCAGGATAAAGAAAAGCCTTCACTTTCCCTTCTCTGTGTTATCACCTCATCAGCATGCTTCTGACCATTTATGTCTGTTACTTGCTAACAAAGGAAGAGCCCAATATCCACAACCAGAAGTGTGGAAGCGGGGGTGCATTCTAACAGCTTGATCCTGCAAATCCTCAAGTCCTGCCCCACCTCTCAGTGGCTCCACCAGGGCTCTGTAGACATGGAAGCAGATCAAAAACTTCCCTATCATCCATATGCTCCTGTAGCCATCCTCATGTGAGCAAAAAAAAGTGGATTTGTGTGTGCCAGGTCAGGCCTTGACTCGACTCTGGGAACTTCATACCAGATTTGTATCCCGTAAGAACAGGCATTAGGGTTGCCAGTTTGAAATATGACAAAACCCAGCCGCCTCAGACAAATGGCTGCTACCCACGCTCAGCTTCGTCTGCACATGTGCGGTGCTCGGGATAACAACTGCCAAGTCTATAGTAAAAGAGGCCAGGCAGGAAGCCAGCCACATGGCAACTCTAAATGATATTAATAAGACTTTATAAAAAAGTTAAAAGCACCACGTAGCTTTTCAAAGTGTTTCTCCGAGATCTCTACATGTGTATAGGTGTTTCATGTCTATGAGATAGAGGCTTGGGGTAAATTTAACGCAGTATACTTTTCTGCTGAAGAGTTGTATTTTTTTCCCTCCTGAAAGCTGTTGATATAAACTGGGACTCATTAAAAACACCTTGTGTTTTGCTTTTAGAAATCTTGAATTTATGTTGTTCACCAGATCATTAGAAAGTGATGTAGCATCAGCAACTGAAGGAGCCTTATCTTGCAAGAAACAGAATATTCTTGCTGCAGTCAATAGTAGCAAAAGGGTGCTTAGCACCTTTCAGGAGATGCTGAGCGTCTCTCCCAGGCCTAAGTCCAGAGATAGCATTCCCAAAGGACAGATACAAGGATATTAAAAAAGACTTTGATCAAAGAAATATTGCTTCTTTCCTCCTTTCACTAAGCAGATGTGCAACGTGTCTTGGGAAAGAAATAGAAAAATTCCTGAGTGATTTATTTGATGAACCTAGTTTTAACCCAGGTTATTGCATGCCTGATACGGTGATGCTGGTTATTAGTTTCCAGTTGAAAATGACCAGATAGAGGACATATTCACTTCATCAATATAATACATTTATTGGTTGTCAAGAGAGTCACATCACATAGATATGTAAATCTGTCACTTTGTCTTAAAAGTGTATTTCTCTATTACAATGTTGCTTGATGTATGTTTTAAGGCAGTAAGACCTTTTAAATATAAAAAAAAAACAAGACAAGGGGGCAGATTTGTCTATTCTATCACAGGATTTAAGACATTAAAAGCAGATGCATCACTTATAAAAGTAGGATTTTATCAAATACTATTGTAAATGAAAGACTCATATCTACCACGTGTAGATATGTGAATTAAAGAAACCTTCATTCCCAAGAAAATTAACAAACTCTTTTGCTAGCGTTAAGGTGGATTAAACCGTGAAGCTGGTTATTCATTGACCACAAATCTCGATTTTCTGTGTCAAAAACAGAATAGACTTTCTGCTTACATTATATGAAAAAGAAATGTTTTTAATTCTGTATATATGGGCCACTGAAGTAATCCCAACTTTGAAAAAAATACATTCAACACTGAAACTAGAGGAACTCAAGGAAGTTAGGTGCCATTTAATGGTCCTTTACCATTAAAAACGGCAGGAACTGTCAATAGCAATAAATATTAAAAATAACAAGAAATTCACTAATCCATATTTCTCTCTTCAAAATGTGCAAACCCAGCTTTCCTGAAATATGATGTCATTCTATATTTCAAAACAACAAGTAACACCTAGCAACGTGATATATTATGGTACAAGGGTCCAATGCTGCGATGGTGGCATGTGCTGGCTAACAACTCTCCCTGAGCCGTGTAGAGTAAGACTAGGTGGGTCAAGCACCATGAAATACTGAACCAGAGCCTTATTATCTTCTATTGACCATATTTTTTTTGTGATGGGACAGAGCAATATGGCACATGACTCATTTGAGTTGACATGAAACCTGTCAGTGGTTACAGTGAAATTGGTATCAGGCTCTTAGGAAGTAGCTTAAGAAAGTGGTTTTACCATAAGCTAGAAATTATGATAAGGAGGATAAGTATTACTCATTTTGATCATGCAATAGTGAGTTATTATGTGCGTTTGTTAGCAAAGGAACTGCAGGACTAAGTATGAAACCTCTATCTGCCAACAAGAAGAAATCTGTCCTTGAAGGGATACTGCGCTTGGGGCTAATTCAGTAGATCCTGTATATGTAAAACTGCTACCAAACTTAAAAAACTTCAATGTTTGCAGTGCCCCTGGAATTGGTGCTATATTATATTAAAGTACATGGTGATTTACCAGCTGCATGTCCTGAAAAGGATGTTCCTAGGAAAGAGGGGAACATGATAATCACTTCACATGCAACCAATTTAGAAAGAGGAGAGGTGCGCATGATAGGGCAGTTACAGAGCATGTCAGAAAGGAAATAAAAACGACATGGCAAGCTACATACTTAAGACACAGATTTTTAACTTCTTATTTGAAGGGCTATAGATACACAAAACTGTAATGGAGGAAATCTTTTAATCTAGTATAAGGTGTTTTAACCTAAAGTCTTGATGGCATTCATGATAGAGGTTTGAAGCAATTGAGAAGTGTGGGTGTGGGTTCAGATCTTTGGTTCCAGTTCACCTCCAATGAATACTCAGCTAAATCTAACATAACCAGTCTTTAATTCATCAGTTTACATTATGGAGTCTCCACTATATATATAACTCCAGCTACAACTCACCACTTTGCAAATTATAATTCATCATCACTGATAAAAGAGTGCGAAGACTAAAAAGACACCAAGATTGATCACAGCCTGAGCAGTTTCACTGGTGTACAGTGTGCATAGCTGGCCGCTTGGGCTTCGTGTGCTTCCTTTGAGCAGAATGACCACTTCAGGAAGTAAAAGATGCAATCATTACAGTGATTTGCCAATTTGGTTATGCTAGGAGAAGCTGCTGTACAACAAATGAGAATTTGTGACTGGTGCTTCTTAAATGCTTCTAGGAAAACCTCCTACTATATTGTGTAAGGAAGTGCCTAATGCATCATCATGGGGTTTCCAGGAGAATTTCCTCGTGTGAATTTGGGATGGTAACATTACTTAGATGCATTGAGGTCAATGGTGAACTTAACCATAATAATGCTGAGACTGCCATGAGGAAGAGCAGCTCTGCGTGGTGCATTTGCTGCATCATTGCAGAGAATGTTACTGACTTCCTTTTAGGATTTAAAGAAACCCCACATTGTTGAGAATGTTTTCATGTCTGTTTTCCTGTTCTCCTGGCTTCAGTTGCAAGGACAGAAGTTTCTGGGCTCAGAACCTATTAAAATGGTCTAAATGAGTTATTCAGGACCTTAAAAACAGAGGCGGGAGAATGGAAACGCTTTCCTATCATTTTAAAAGAATTGTTAACAAGTTTCTGCACTGGAATAAAATTAAATTAAATACTGATACTCCACTTTTTCACACATTTGAACTGCTGCTTTCCAGCCAAAACTACCTAAGGCTCTAGACGTTTTAGGTGCAGCATGTACACATATGAACAGGTTTTTCCTAGATCTCTCTGCCTGCTAGAGATTTCCGGGGATTGTACAACTAACTGCAGGATCCTGGATTTAACAGCACTCACACAACATCTCTCCTTTCCCAGAATGAAGAATACACCCTGGGAATTAATTTGGTTTTTGTGGTAATCTCACTGGTGGCCCAAGACTCTGCAGCTCCCTGCTGGGCTGCCTTGAAAGAGACGGGGCTGTGCTGGGGTGAGGGAGTTTGCAGGTACTCAGTAACCAGCAAAGAGACATGGCTCATAATAACAGGTACTGATCTTGCCTGCAAGCATCCTATCCCTGAGTGCACCTGCCTCTTCCTTCCTACCCCATCACTGCTAGCGTATTATCTCCTACCTTGGTCCTCTGTCTTTTCCCTCCTCCTTTTGCCCCGCAAGCGCCCTGGTCCTCCCCTGGCTCTATCCATACGTACACATGGCTGCCTGCATGCACTGAGCATAGTAGTAGTAGTAGCTTTTATTACTCTCAGTTCTTTATTAATGCCACATGTGCTGTTGTAAGGTTAAGTTATTAAGTGATATCCAATAATTGTCTCTGCTCTAAAGTGGACGTTTCATTTAACTATACTCATGTGGATCTGTTTCAGTACCATTTATCATGACCACATTTTAAGAAACATTTCAATAGGCTATTTCTCTCTTTCCTTTCTTTAATGTAACTAGACCTAAAAGGTCCCGGTCAAAAATTAAATACAATTACCTTCGGAACAGCACAAGCGAACGTGGGGTTTGCATGTGCTTTGGAAGATAAAATACGTATTTTACCAGGCTATCTTCTCAGCTGTGGAGTTAATTTTACTGTATTTGTGCACTTGCTGGAAATGCTTACATGAAGGCACACAATGACCTGTTTAGTTTGCAGGAGAAAATGATGTCATTTGCAAGTAAGCTTTCAGCTGTGATATTTTATAATTGTTTAGATGAAAACCTGATAATCCTCTACTCCTTCACATAAACTGCAATCCATCTTTAAAACTGTGATAATTCATAAAACCTGCAGCTTAATAAACTAACAAACCCCAGGCCTATGTTATTTTAAGGGAAGTCAATCTTTGATCAGTCAAGCTGAAATGGGTCTGATAAGTGGAGGCCTTACTCACAGGGAGCAGCACTCCAGTTTGTTATTGCTATTTGCTCATCATCCTCAAGTGCAAAATAAGCAGAAGTCTTTCCGAGCTTCTTATCTCTTTTCACTTTCTTCTCTAGATCTCTGTCGCTTTAATCCAGCATGTCTGCTGCTGGTTAACAAGGAAATCCTGTGTCAATTATCGCCAACAACTTCCTGCTGTGAAGCTGTGGGGAATCAAAGCTTTTGAGAGCCTTTTTCACACCAGAGAGTAGTGCAGGGCCTAATTAAATGGCCCTCATATCCTGCAGCCTACTGGTGGCCAAATGATAGAGAGCTAATGAATGATAACCTAATTTTTTTCCAGGAATTGTTTTGATTCTTCCGGTCAGTTGTGCTTATTGAGTCGTGGCTCATTGTTTGCACTTGGGGCTGAGGAGGGCGGCAAAAGGCAAAACCTGGGGCAAGATACCAATCTGCTCGGTTTATTGTGCACAGACCTTCGATTATATAAAGATATATATTGCATATCGGGAAGGGTATTTGCTAAAAATTGCTTTGCTGAAATGTGTTGCCCTCTTTCCTCGCTATGAATTGCTTTGGTGACTCTTACACACATGTGGGCTGCAAAATTGTCCTATAAATCCCCCTCATAAATGCTATCGCTACAGTATTATTTTTACAGAATCGCAGAATAAGGTATCTGCCATCGCGCGTGCACAGCTGCCCCGGTTCCCCCTCCTCTTTCTTCTTCTCTTCTAAATTTGTTCTATGAAAAACTTGATCTCCTGCCCCAACAAAACTGCAGCTCTTGTATGGCTGCTGCTGGAGGTTACCTCACGTTATGGTAAAATTACGCATAAAAGGAACACAAATCTATGCATCTCTGTTGCTTTTCAGTTTGGACAAGCACCCTGAATCGCCTCTGCTGCCTTAGCCTGCGCAGTGATGCTGTTCTGTGAGCACTTGGTCATTGCAGTCCTGTGCTGAGCACCGCCCGCATTAGTGCCGGAGTAAGGTTATCAGCAACAAAACAACCTTAGGAATAAACAAAATACCCAAACAAGATACTTGCATTTACTCTGATTGTTCATTTCTGAGGTCCTATCATAGTGCATGTGCATGAGGTGACAGACTTAGAGGTACCATGGGAGCCCTAACTCTGAATTTCCTGACTTTTATGGTTTTACATTACAACTTTAATGTTCCATTAGCATGGTTTTTTTTTTTGTAGTTAATTTCCTTGGGGAGCTTGGGAGAGTTCAGGTTGTTGGGTTATTTTATCTTATACTTAAATAAAAGCAGGAGAAAGATGGTCGGCTCTGCCCAGCTGCTTTGGAATGTTGAAAAGGATTTAACAGGAATCCTTTCTTTTCTAGAGAGGAGCAAATAAAAAATGCCAGCCAGAAGTTATGCACACCTGCTTTCAAATACTGAAAAGCTCAGGGGCTGTCCTGCCTCATTCCAGCCTCATTCCATACCCAGAGCTCTGGCTGACATAAGATCCTGTGTTAAGGTATGTTTTTGAAGTGAGTTGGTTTCGGGGGTTTTGTTTGCTGTTTGGTTGGTTTGGGGTTATATGGATATGCTTTTGGCAACAAAGCTTGCAAGTTTGGAAAGCCTCACCTTAAACTAAGCTTTCTTCCTTTCACAGTCAAATTTATTTACAGCACAAAGTCTGTAAAGTGCTTGAAGGTTCTCTCGCATCCAGACAGCACCTACATACAAGGGCTTGAAGTCTAAGATGGAGACAGCGGAAGAGAAGCTCCATGGCGATTTGGCAGGCAGTTTGATGTGCTGTAGGTTGCGTGGCAGAAAGCTGTTGTTCATCTCAGAAAAGGAAAATGACCAGTGAGAAATTGAGAGGTGCAGGAGCAAGACATAACTGTTTCACTGCGGTCATCTCAAATGAACCAAGAACCCATTGCTCTTAGTATCTCAGCCTTTCAGGGTGGAAAGAAGAACTTGGCTGCTGCGGTGCAAAGGCGGTCAACCAGTGCCAGGCAGGAGGAAAATGAAGGTAGCAGGAGAGTCAAGGTGTTTCTAAGGTGGGTGACACACTTCTGCAGTTAGTATTTGTTAGTACTGGGCCACTGCAGCTCAAATACTTGGACTTTGACTGTGCTTTCTTGGGTCAGGTGAGTATAAGCATACCATGCGTTTAAAAAGAGTCCTGTCCTTTGGACCATGAATATTAGAAGTCAGGCCTTTGATATTTTATTGTTACTTTTAATAATATATTAGAGAATGCTTTTTTATTTAATTGTCTCTTTATTTATTTATTTCTGTGCTTGGGTCTTTTAATTCCAAAGTTCTAGATGCGCTGGTTGCAGGGAAAGTTAAACTTCAATGAAACTGGGAAGGCTCCCATAACCATATGACTCCGGGGGCTGAGGATTCAAGAAAAACACCTGTGAAACACTGGGATAAAAGTTATCAAGAGCCAAGCAGCAGTTTCCTCCCTTACATAATGAGTGATAAAGGTGATCTGAGAATATGGATGAGGCAATCTTTCCTTTCTCTTTCCTTCCTTTCCCTGCTAGCCCTCTGATCCCCGAGCCCTGGCTGCTGTTCCCAAACAAGACAGTGTTGGCTGTGGATTGTATTTTCCCTGATATAAATGATTCACTTGCAGCCATGCTCTGTCTCCAGCAGCCAGTAGAACTCCTGCCACCAGTTATAAAATGCTACAGGGTTTAAACAGCAGAAGAAGTAAGTTTTAAGGCCCCAAGACAGAAGAGCATCTTAGCAGATGTGTGCTAAGTATCCAAGTGTCCCTTTCCTGGTGCTCACTTTTATGTTTAAGATTACAAATGGGGTTATGAATCTTGCTGAGATGAGGAGTTAAGCCAATATCTCACTGCTCAGGTACCACCTCTGTTCTTCTTAACAACTGTTGACACAATGAGCATTTGCTACCCTATGGAGTGCAAATTTTATTTGCTAGTTTTGGAGCCAATTAAATAGCTTGATAGTTCAGTTAAGGGTATTGCTCAAATCAGTACACTGACATGGTCAGAGCGGCCCTGCAGAGAAGGACTTGGGGTGCTGGTCGATGAGAAAATGAACATGAGCCGGCTGCAGTGTGCGCTCGCAGCCCAGAAAGCCAACCGTATCCTGGGCTGCATCAAAAGGAGCGTGACCAGCAGGTCGAAGGAGGTGATCCTGCCCCTCTACTCTGCTCTTGTGAGACCTCACCTGGAGCATTGTGTGCAGTTCTGGTGTCCTCAACATAAAAAGGACATGGAACTGTTGGAACAAGTCCAGAGGAGGCTACGGGGATGATCAGGGGACTGGAGCACCTCCCGTATGAAGACAGGCTGAGGAAGTTGGGGCTGTTCAGCCTGTAGAAGAGAAGGCTGCGTGGGGACCTCATAGCAGCCTTCCAGTATCTGAAGGGGGCCTATAGGGATGCTGGGGAGGGACTCTTTGTCAGGGACTGTAGTGACAGGACAAGGGGTAACGAGTTAAATCTTAAACAGGGGAAGTTTAGATTGGATATAAGGAGGAAATTCTTTCCTGTTAGGGTGATGAAACACTGGAATGGGTTGCCCAGGGAGGTTGTGAGTGCTCCATCCCTGGCAGTGTTCAAGGCCAGGTTGGATGAAGCCTTGTGTGGGATGGTTTAGTGTGAGGTGTCCCTGCCCATGGCAGGGGGGTTGGAACTGGATGATCTTGAGGTCCTTTCCAACCCTAACTATTCTATGATTCTATAGGTGGTGCAATTAATTCTTATGCATACTCTTCTATTTTTTATAAGGATATATATTTTCCCCCTTCAATTAGGATTAAAACCCCCATACCCACTAATTACAGTTTGTATCAGCTCTAAAATCCCTAATTTTGTGCATTTTTACACCCCCAGAAAACAAAGACTTCAATGGATATTTCCCTTAGCTATCAATAGTGCTAGTGGATATTTGCTAACAGATGACATAGAGCGATGAGGATAATAGGAAATAGATTTTAAACAGTCATTCTGTGCTTCCTCTGAAAGTGCCAAGAACGTTTTAGGGTTTACAGATCATGGCCCGTATTTTACTTCCAGCTCCAACAGTATAAATTTAATACTCTGCATAAACCAGAATTTGATCCATACTTTTTAAACTTCCAAATATATTACTTAATAACAAAATAAATACGTACACTTTCAAATCCACGGGGAGCTTTACCTGACAATGTAATGGGCTAAACAGCTTCAAGGATTTGATAATAATTCACTACAAGAATATTTCAGCTCGTTGTATTTGGTTTTTCTTCCTGGGCCCAGCCTATTTCTTTTATTAAAAATGATAAAGACTTGATCGTGCTTTCATTTTAAGCAACACTGCACCAGGTCTGATATAAAGTTATTAATTTTTTTCATCCTGGTCTGCTTCTCAGATGGAAACAGAGAGTATTTGCTTCTATTCACACCATACACCAAACTATGAATATTATTTCAGTTATGATTTCCTATGTGTCTGTACTAAGGAAAGAGTGGAAATAAAGGACAAAACCAATAAAGATTCAAAACCAAAAGCATATGTATGGGAGAGTAATACACAAAACAAAACAGGGGCTGTTAAACAGATGACTCCACTGAAATGTGAAATATTCCACAAGTTTTGGCAACTTTGAAATGCTGCACTTTCTATGTTTCTTCTATTAATCATTTGAAGGGACTTTTTTGGGGAGCTGAAAGACAAAGTATTCCCTAACTGCATTACTGATTGTGTGCGTGTAACTCCAGCCATAACTACGTTGACAAATATGATGAAAAAAACAAGGAAGTGGCAATTAATTAAAAATGTATCGATAACCGGCAGAACAAAAATATGACAGATTCTTAGGCAAATGGCAATAAAGTGGACTATAAAAATCAGGAAACAGACCGGCTGAGTGTCTAGAAAACATTAAGAATGAAGAAAAGGGACAATTTTGATGGAAAGTTTTCAGACAAAAATTCCTCCACCACTGAAATGAGTCAAATAACAGAAAATTGAAAAAAAAAAAAAAAAAAAGAAAACGTCCACAATACGCAAATCCCTCTAGAACCCAAGCACACAAAACTTCCAACACCAAATAAAACACTGTTCCCACTTAGGCTCCACATTATCAGTTTCCTTTGGGAGGGTTCAATAATCGACAGAACCAGTTATTCCAATTAAAAAAAAAATAATAAGAAAAAGAATCTGCATATTAAATAACACAGTTGTGGAGTAAACATAAAAGCCAGTAAAAGAACAGTAAAAATACCTTTGCTCATAGCAATATGCTATTCATTTAGTTGCCTGGAGAGTATCACTCATGAGTCCTTTAAGTACTGTCACAACAAATCATTGGAAACTGATGAATACACAATCCAGGATCCCAAACAACAAACTATTACAAACTATCTATGTGTGAAAAGACTGCTGGAAATTCCTCTAAGCCTCTGTAAATAGTTTTGAGTGGGGCTGGTTGAGGGCCAGATGCCCACCAGAGGCAAATCCTAACTTCCCTATCGCTGTGCATTTTATACCCAGTAAAGGCTTTCCCTTCCGAAAAAGTGAGACCCCAGTTTTTCTTTCTTCAATCAGGAAACTAAGACAGTAACGCCTCTTGGTGCAACCAGCCTATATGTAAAGGTACAGTGTAAATATGATGTGAAGTTTTAAAACCTGGATAAAATTTAGTAGCTATTCCTAGATAGCTATTACGAAAGCAAAGCATCAAAATGAAAAGGTAATCTAAATTGGCCAGGGCAATATGATCTCACCACAAAGTTTACATTTAAACTTTATGTTCCTCTATAGAGGCTTATACTTTGTGCAGAGTATCTCCACAAGCATCACAATAGCAGCAGAAGAGCCAATACAGTTCCATGTGTATTACAAACACATGGCACTTGCCTGGCTTTCTCCAGCTGGAGATACATCCTGAGGCATGTGTGGAGAAAAAAGAAGATATTTGAAAGCTTAAAAAGGTACATTTTCACATGGATTTAGGTTTTTCAGAATGTGCTCCGTTTTTCCTGTGCCATGCCAAAATACCTCATCTGTAAACTGAACACTTTAAATTGTTCCATTTACATGTAATCACTAATTGAACTATTGAGTGGAAGGGATATTCAGGTTAAGAGCAAACAAACAAACCAACCAGATCTTTAAGTATTCTTTTGTCTTAACCACTTTTGGAATGCTGATGAACTAGTGAACTGGGGTGCCAGGACCACTGCAGTCAAATTAAGTGTACTCAAGTTGCTAGAGAGAAATGGGGGGAAGGATGCTGTGTGCCAGGGATGTGTCTGGCCCTGGGAAACTGATTAATGCTTCTGGTCATTAAAAATACTTTAGGCAAACAGATAGGCACAGGTGAGGGATTGCTTTCAAGATGAAGGCATGTGGCTGAATAATGATAACCTTACTCTCACAATGGGGCTCAACATAACAAACTGAGCAGAGCTACTCATTTGAGGAATTTAAGCAAAACGTGACCCTTTAAAAGCACTTTCCATCCACAGAAATTCCATGGTTACATTTGCAGACTTTAAGGCAGAGTGACTCAACACATTGTGCTAAAAAATTTGAGGACAGCAGGTTTTTCCCTCTGCAAGATAGCTCCTCATTGGAATTTGGATTGTCCCCCACCCAGTGCATCAGAATAGACCACAGCTTTCCGTAAGTGTCTGACTGGCTTCCTTTATATGGTGGAAATTGCATGAGTACAATGAAATCCCTCTCTTATTTTGTATATATTCTTCTTCTTTTTAACTAAACCCCAGAAATACAAACCTGGGGGTATTTTTAGGGAAATCTCAGGATTCTGAAAATATGCAGAGCATTTGAACTCACAGCAGAGTATCTCAGACAGAGGGTCTTCATGATTTCCTTCCCTTCTCCTGTCTTTTTTTTCCTTCTCATCTGAAACAAACTGATTACCAAAGCTCAGTCAGTGAGCCTAATGCTTTGCAGCATGTGAGACACTAAACTCAACAGACATTCTGCTCAGTTAGTTGCGAACATCACATCTTTCTTTCCAGGAATAAAGGTTCCAAATGTCAATAGCAGTTTTAGCCATGTTTGATAGGTAAAGTAATGTCTGAGATGGTGCTTCTCAGACCCTAGCTGGAAATGAGGATTACTAAGAATTTTTATGCATTTTGTTATAAACTGAGACCAACTGTGAAGTGACACTGACATGTACCAGCAAAAACCTGACAAAAATCAAATACTTTTCTATGCCAATTGTGCACAAAGAGTTGGATCTAAGCGTTATTATAGCAGAGCCTTTCATGTTGCTATAGCCATGGTTGTGTTTGCATTTCCATAATAAAACCTATTTTCAGGGGGTTTATAACTTGGCTGTAAGAAATTTACTCTGTGCTCCAACTTGGCATAACAAGGTATCAGCCACAGAGCTGCAGCCCTCGAGCATTTACATTCCCTCTCTGCTGCAGGAAGAAGGGGTTTGTTTGCTTGCTTGCTTGTAGGTGTTTGCTGAAATTCATTCTGGAAAGCCAACATGAGCATGTGTAGGACCAGAGGCTAGTCCCAAATCTCGATCTGTCTGCAGAAGTCCTGGTGAAAAGTAATGAGGGGAACTATACATAGAGCTGGGTACCAGGAGATGCGTGTATGAGGCATTTTTACTAAGAGCTAACCCCATATTCACTCTGCTGTTCATTCCTTCATGTGTTAGGTGATAAATCGCTTGCAGTAACACAGAAATGCACATTTTGCAGGACTGGTGTTTTTTTTTGGGGGGGAAAGTAAGAGAAATCAAGCAGGAAAAACTGAAGAAATTAGTTTCACAGACAGCTGACGGTGGGGGGAGCAGCCTGGTTTCTTACAAAACAGAGTTTCAGTCTGTAAGTCCAGTTCTGCTGCATTGTGCTCTCTGAGCGCAGGGACCACAGGGAAATACAGCTGCTGTGCAAGTGCGTGGTGGGAGAAGGAGAAGGGATTTTTTAGCTTCTTTTCAGACAGCTGGAGCGTGAGAAGTTGGAGAATGGATGCATTAAACTAGAGCCCGTGCTTAGTGCAAGCCACTGCAGAGGTTGGTACAGCAGGTAATGGGCTCCAAGGGACCCTCTGCTTAGCAGCTGTGCTGTGTTTCCCACTGGAGCTCTTCCAAGACAAATGGCTTTTTTCTTGGGGGACTGTAGGTAAGACTAGGAGTCAGGAAGTGATAAAATCTCATTATTGCTATTTATTGTTAGTAAACATTTACACAATGGTAATATCTGTTGGTGCCAACCAGGTACTGGCTGTTTCTCCATCACACTCTACCTCAGCTGAGCCCTCAATGACCCAACATCAGGATCATGCAGCTTTTGGAAGACTGGATTTCCCTATGACTTTGCATGACCTGGTCCTTTGTAAAGACTGATTCCTAGAGCTCATCATTGGGAGGATGGGGTCCAATACTCAGTAGTTGTGGAGGACCTGGCACACTGAAGTATCCCCCAGTACTACCTATAACATGAATGGACTTCTCCCAGGCACTGATTGAAGGAGTGAGTGGGGGGAGGGCAGACAGATCTTTACAAGCTGCAAAGTTACTCTATCTACAAGGCACAGACGGAGCCAGAGCCATGGGGAACACAGGATGGAAGCAATCTGCAGAGCAGACTTGCCTGGAGCTATGCTGCCTTTGAAAGCAGTGATACTGCTGGTGGCGTGGGGAGGGAGACAGGCAGAGATGCAGAGCTACACCTGTATGGCAGGTACCACCACTGCTTCCCTCACTACTCCTCTATACTGTCTGCTCCTACCAGGGTGAGATTCATACCAGAGGGGCCTGGGGTTAAGGTATTCCTGCTCCTCCCTAGAGCTGACAGTCCCAAAGGAGCTTTTAGAGTACAGGTATTTGTGCCACCAGCATTGGGTAGCTTCATCCCTTCACCTCTCAGCAATCAGGTGATTCCCCAATTCCTTCCCACTCTTCAACACATCTGAGTGGGGAAGGGGTCAAGGGGTTTTTGAGGTGCTGAAAATGTTCCTCCCAGGCAGGAGAAGAAAGCTGCCCCTGGGTTGTGCACATAGGAGCTGGGGTGCTGGAGGATGCACAAGGACATGGATGGGTGCAGGGATCAGAAGGACCATGAGAAATTGGTGACCAAGAGATGGCAGTTGTAAAGGTGATATCCCTCCCTCTCCCCATATTTTTTTGTGCCACTTTAAATACACTTTAAAACACCATCATGTTTCCTTGGGGCAACTAAATTTAGTGAGGAGCTGAATCTCTTGCACCAGGGCGAAGCAATAACCCCTCTGCAGGGAGAGGACTAACTGCAGACTAAATATCCTGAAATAGTGTCAAATACTGTTCAAAACAATTGTAATTGCCTTTAAATGCATGTTCCTTGGTTTATCTTATTTTTATGCTAGAGACTCATTTGGTGTTTGTATATTTTGCAAATGTAATTTGAAAATCTTCCACATAAGATAAATTTCCCTAACAAGATGTGATAGGGAATTCATGTCAGGCATACTAGGCTATCAAAGGAAATGCTGCATTTGGATCTTTTGTGCTATACATATGAAATGTACAAAGTAATTATAAATCCAACAGTATCAAAATTGTCCATTTATGAGACAAATAGTGCTAAAAAAGGACTTTTGATATTCTGATTGTATTAACAACAGCTTAAACCTTGCTGGTCCAAATTCACCCCTGGAACAACAGCTTAAACAAGGAGCATACATTCAAGGCCAGGTTGGATGGAGCCCTGGGTGACATGGTTTGGTGCGAGGTGCCCTTGCCCATGGAAGGGGGGCTGGAACTGGATGATCTTGTGGTCCTTTCCAACCCTAACTGTTCTATGATTCTATGATTCTGTGTGTTTAAGTATTTTCTATAGTGTAAATAATACTCAGATAAATTTCTATCCAGTGACTATGCCCTATGGTAGCTCAAACAAATGAATCAAACTTGTAATTCAGTCGTTCCTTTGGCTACATTTTTTCCAGCTTTTGACTAAATTTTAGAGTTTATGTCAAGATGAGATTTAATGTAAATCCAGTTTAAGAGTAAAATATTAACAGATGAGTTTACAGAGAGTAAAGTAATCACGGTAGGTCCATTTATTGCAATGAGCTTTATGTGCATCTACCCTACTTTTATGACTCTTTTATAGATGCATTTGTTGTTGGCTTGTTTTTTTTTAATTGGTGCGTACCACTTTTGATTTTCAGTGGAGATTTCTTAAGATATTAATGATGTTTCCACTGGAATTTGGAAAGGGACCTTTGGCTCCTCATTGGCTTTATTTGCACTAAGAAATATATCATATTCGAAAATTAATTAGCCAGAAGGGATTACCTCACAATAGAGTAAATGTAGACTTAACTCTTAATGAATAAGGTTTGTTAGAAGTGCTGTGAGATACGAAGAATATTTTTAAATATGCTATGTCCATGTCAACGTTAAGGGCTGAACCATATGCAGCATTACATGGATTAAAACATACTATCAGACAGGAGATGTTCTCTGGTAGACTTGTCTCTCTTGTCTTTTAGTCTGAGCTAAATTCTGCTTGAATAATGCGGAAAAATAAATCCAAATTATCTCCTTTTCATCTTCCCATTCCCACAAGCAATCTCCTATTATTTCACTGACCCTGAGCTCCATTTATGCCCTGGCAGATGAAATGGAAGAGCTATCATGATGGGCAGAGCTTCCTTCCACAGTTTACTTTCCCTAACAAACAAACAAGCAGCGTGGATGAGGCTGGGTTCCACCTTTTGCCTTTACTCATACATGGATCTCTCTCTCTCCTCAGAAGATAAGTTTCACAGTATGCATAACCTTTGCCAAACTGTCATAGCAACAACTGTAAAATGGCTACATCTGTGTTTAAATGGATTGGCTAGGACTTACGGGATTTTTTTTCCCCCTATGTGAAAATATACTTCCCAGGAATAAGAAATGAAAACCTGCAAGGAAAGGCAGTGTGATTTAACACTTACCAGCTGGAAAAGGGAGAGCGCGAGAGCAAATAGCAGCAAGTTCATTCAAAAGCTGCAGCAGCTTGTTCCTGTGAAATTTAAAGGATCAGTCCCAAAAAGGCACGCTGGGGGAAAAGAAATCTGTTAGAGGACTACTTTTTCCAGAGAGAGTTAATAGAGACCAGACAAAGAGGAAGGCACTCCCTGACCTCAGACACTTTGCTGTAGAATTAAAAGGCAGTACCATCTGTATCAAGGAAGATAGCATCTGCCCATGCTGAAATAGTCCTTCAATGTTTTACTTCTGAAACAGTTTAAGAACAGATCAAGAATTCTGACTGATTATCAGTCCAGTTCATAACAACCTTAAATTACTAATGAAATGCATGAAACACTAACATGGAAAATGATGTTACTTATGTTTAGTGGTAATGGATACTTTAATACAGTATAATATGTCATGAAGGGGGTTACGGCCACATCCCGCCTCACACACCCGGTGTGCAGTCACACAGTGTTTGATCATCCCAGCACGTGCCCTCCTCCTGCATCCCTAATGCCTGCCAGGGAGAACACATTCACCCCAAGGGGCTGTGTGAGTGCCAGGGGGTCTCCATTCACCAGATCTCAGAGTTGAAGCACTTACAGCTGGTACTAGTTACATCTGGTACTAATTAAATACACCTAAAACATGCCCAAAAAGATAACAGAGTCCTCCTCAGCAGATGCACAATGAGAGGAGATTACTGTGCTGGAAATAGTTTTAATCCATCATCAATAATATGTTGATTTATTTGGTTTTCTATTTGATTCTAAAGCTCTGGGCTGTGTGTGCGTTTCTGAAAGGATGTGGAAGGCAAACTGTAAATGATACACTCAAGTTCCAAGGTTAAAATGAAAACAAGAACCTCAGAGGTTGAGAGTCCCATGTGCCTTCCTTGGGAAGGGACATCCACAATGTTTTGGAGGTGTAGCTCCTTCTTCCATGCAGAACCCACTTTGGCCCTCCTGGGATACAGGTGGAGGCAGAGGTACCATTCCAAGAATTCTCCTAATTTGGAAGAAACACCCATCAGGTCAGGGGCTTTTTGCTACTAAAATTTGGACTGTTTCTGTGTAAACAGATCATCAGACATCACTAAAAATCATTAAATATAAGGAATTCTAGTTAGTCTCTGTTGAAAGACACACACTGATTTGCAGCACAGGAGTATATTTCTTTTGCATGTATAATTCGACTAATTTGGGAAAATATTACATTGCTGATGGTCACTTTTGGAAGGCAACAGGCTATTGTGAATCTTCCCATTATCCAGCAAAAAGACAGGAAACCACCTTAATCTTGTATTGTTGAATTACACACTATGAGTTTTCTCCCTCTGTTTACACAAATATTAATATCAGGATTTGACAAAATCTGGTAAATTTTCTTTTCCTGACCTGGGCCAAAAGCTGTTTAACAGACTGAAACTTATCCCTACCACTTTGCTGTCTGCCATGGCAAAGACTGAAAAGACCCATGTGAAATCTTGCATAGCGGGTGTCCATTCACCTTCTCTATTTAAATCTATGTGAAGGGCATCTAAGTGGGGTCCTGAAACAGTAGAATGGCAAGGTGGAATGAAAAGTTCAAGCACTGGGTTCTGATAGGTGAGAATGAACAAAATAAGTGGCCAACAGAGTCATCACTTGAAACTTAAGGCACGTTTACTCACAGTCTTTGTATTCACTCTCTGTTATTTCCTTTCTACTGCAGACCAGTGAGTTTTTGTGCAAAAGTTTAAGGGAGATTCCAGCAGAACTGGAACCCATGATATGCATACTGAAAGTTGGCTTGGTGGTGAAATCAGTGCTCGTGTCAGCAGGGATCAACACGAAACCCTGTGTGTGTCACACCAAAAGTGTTCTCCAAATTCTGTGTTTTTGAAACTAGCTCCTGTGCATGATTCCCAGAGCAGGCAGCAGCAGCAGGGATGAGAAACCTCCTAAAGGATTATTTACCCCGCGCCCTTACTCCCATCTATGTTTCCTCTTGATTAACAAGAGCTGTGCCTCTTCAACATTGCTTAGATTCATCTCCCTTTAGAAATCAGTATCCTAACCAAGCGTTAAATCAACCCAGGATCAGTGGGATGAAAATCACCTTCCATACATGTACCTGTGCATACATGTATCTGTTCCATACATGCACCTGTAGCTGACTCTAAGAAGAAATCAGTGCAATTAAACACCTAACCAGAAACTTCAGCTATGAGACTGAACATAGTGGAAATAGGTCAACATGGGCTGTGTCCCAAGTCCCCTTTATCCTTTCTGGTTCGGCTGTGGGCTTAGGGGACACTTATAAAGGAAGTACAGTAATGTGTTTGCTTTCACATGCCCTGTGAGAATATGGGTGAAAGCCCATATTCTGTGATTTACACTTCTGCTGATGGGACAACGGCTCTGGTGTGGAGCTGTTGCTCAGAAGTGGTTCTTGTAAAGCTTCAGAGAAGGTTTTGTGTTCACTGGAGAACGGCGTTTGATGAACTTTCCAATGAATGTGCTCTGCTTTGTTCTCCCTTTGGCATGCAGAGACCATGGACAAAGCCAGCATGAGGGGATGGCTGCAACAGAGAGATGATAGTACCAAAGGCAATATTCAACCTTATAGCCTTCTATGAGGAAGTGACTAGGTGGAGGGATGATGGTAGAGCGGTAGATGTAGTTTTTCTTGATTTCAGTAAGGCATTTGATACTGTCTCCCACAGCATCCTCATAGATAAGCTAAGGAAGTGTGGGCTTGATGATCAAGTAGTGAGGTGGATCGAGAACTGGTTGAAAGGAAGAAGGCAGAGAGTTGTGGTCAATGGCGCAGAATCTAGCTGGAGGTCTGTGACTAGTGGAGTTCCTCAGGGGTCGGTGCTGGGACCGGTGCTGTTTAATATTTTCATCAATGACCTGGATGAGGGAACTGAGTGCACCCTCAGCAAGTTCGCTGATGACACAAAACTGGGAGGAGTGGCTGACACACCAGAGGACTGTGCTGCCATTCAGCGAGACCTGGACAGGCTGGAGAGTTGGGCGGGGAGAAACTTGATGAAATTCAACAAGGGCAAGTGTAGAGTCTTGCATCTGGGGAAGAACAACCCCATGTACCAGTACAGGTTGGGGGTTGACCTGCTGGAAAGTAGTGAAGGGGAAAGGGACCTGGGGGTCCTGGTGGATAGGAGGATGACCATGAGCCAGCAATGTGCTCTTGTGGCCAAGAAGGCAAATGGCATCTTAGGGTGCATTAGAAAGGGAGTGGTTAGTAGGTCAAGAGAGGTTCTCCTCCCCCTCTACTCAGCCTTGGTGAGGCCGCATCTGGAATATTGCGTCCAGTTCTGGGCCCCTCTGTTCAAGAAGGACAGGGAATTGCTTGAAGGAGTCCAGCGCAGAGCCACAAAGATGATTAAGGGAGTGGAACATCTCCCTTATGAGGAGAGGCTGAGGGAGCTGGGTCTCTTTAGCTTGGAGAAGAGGAGACTGAGGGGTGACCTCATCAATGTTTACAAATATGTGAAGGGTAGGTGTCAGGATGATGGAGCTAGGCTTTTTTCAGTGATATCCAGTGATAGGACAAAGGGCAATGGGTGTAAACTGGAACATAGGAAGTTCCACGTTAACATCAGGAAGAACTTCTTTACTGTAAGAGTGACAGAGCACTGGAACAGGTTGCCCAGGGGGGTTGTGGAGTCTCCTACACTGGAGATATTCAAGGCCCGCCTGGACAAGTTCCTGTGTGATGTACTGTAGGTTACCCTGCTCTTGCAGGGGGGTTGGACTAGATGATCTTTTGAGGTCCCTTCCAACCCTTGGGATTCTGTGATTCTGTGATTCTGTTCTCCACAAAGGTCCTTTACAGAGGCCAGTTAGGGTATCTCTGAGAAACATTTGCAGCAGCACTATGAAAGCCTCTGGTTATTTAAGGACTGATTCTCCACCATCTTGGATCTTGGTCTGCGTTTTGTTCACAGTAAGATTCCCTTTAATGTGCTTTATTTGACAACAGATGTACATTAATATAAATAAAAACCTTACAGCTTTAAATAACTGAACCACTGATTTTTGACTATCTGTTTCGTAACACACACAAACACTCCCACATGAGTAAAATAGCTAGAGCAAAGAATTAATCATATAACTAGTTAACCATGGCCTTGTTTGCCTTATTTAACTTATTTACCCTCCTTGTGCTATTCATTTAGCACACACAATGGAAGATTGAAATGAGGAGTGAAGGAATGAATCTACCTTAGTGGATTATTTATTTATTTTTCATGTAAATAGCTAATCTTTCTCCACGGTAGCTGTTTTTTTGGGAAGAAATTTTAACATGGCCATGCTATTCCTTTTCATCCTTGGCCATTTTTTTGCATTGGATTTTTTTCATTGTTTGAAGAGGTGTGAGAATAGGATGCTCAGTAAAGTTCTGAGAATACACTCATGGTGAAAGCCAAAAGTAAAAAGAAGCAAAACCTTACTGGTTAGAGGGGAACAGCACCAATCTCCTGGTATTTTGACCTGTAATAAGCAGCTGTCTGTCCGAAGTTCTTCTGTTTCGCACATACTTTGTTCATACTGACAAAGATGAAGTGAAAAAAGCCCAGACAAAACCAACAAACACATAACCATTGCCTCCCTTGGCCATAGGCTGACCCTTGCTACGGAATTCAAGATATTAATGAGTGTGTGGGGTAGGAATAAACACAACTCCAAACATTAACTTCCCCATGACAAGGCTCATAGCAAATGCAGCACAGTATTTAGTGCTCAGAAAGACAAGGAGAAGTAGGAGGTTGTTCCTAAATGCGCAGCCAAGTAACTGGGTGATGGGGGTAAGCAAATCTGCTGTTTATCAGAAATAACCCTGGCAGCAAGGGAAAAACACGCAGGTGAATGTGAGGGAGTGTCAATATGGCCCTGAAAGCTGTAGCTGACATTCTGAGTGCAGATGGTATCAGAAAGCAAACATTTAATGGCTCCTAAAAATGTAGTGGAAATTGGGCACCAAATCCTAAGGCCCTGGGGTATTTGGAAAAGGGAAGTCAGATTTCCCACCACACCCTCGCCAGAGGGTCTTGGTGCTAGCATTCTTCTTCGACCTACCTGCACATGTCTCCATTTCTCTCCTTGATGTCAACAGGAGTTCCCTGCATGTGGGGAAGAGCTGAATATTACTGTCAAGATCTGCCGTGCAGATCTGAGGGAAGAATTTTTGTCCTTAAGTGTTGAAAATGTAATGATCTATTTGATAGTGAGGAAGAAAAAACACCCAACAGAAACAGTATGAAGATTTTTGAAAGAAAACACACACACACACATAGAATCCAAGCAGCCTTTGAAGTCAGTGGCTTTGAAATAGAAAGCAGCCACTTTACCAGCCACGTGAAACGTATTTTGTTAACATCATAGGTGTTGTATTTAAAACTGAGTTGGCCAAATTTTGCCAGCAGAGGCTTGAATATAACTGGAAGCAGAGATCATATCTGTGAGCATCAAGATGTTATCAGTTGTTTTAAATGAAACTAATGTATGATAGTACGCCAGGAGGTCTCACGAGGACGTTTCCAAAGGAAACGTATTTTGGGGAGTCACGGGAGGGTGACTTTATTCTTTCTGTTCTGCTAACCCTTGCTTATAAGACATATTTGATCCTTTAGCATGAATTAATGTTGGGATTTCCAAAGGGATTTAACATTGATGAGGGACCAAACACAACTGCCCTTTGGTAGGACTTGGGAGCCTAACTGATTTACTCTCCTTTAAAAGCCTCAGCCTGCATAGAGTTTGTGGATGGTTATTTTGAGTACTGCAGGTAAGGGGCACTAATGATGACGATCTGAAAAGACAAAATTACATCCTAGGAAAAAGGCAAGTCTCTAGCACAGTTACTAATTGCAGAATGATATAGAGACCACCTCATTTTAACTAATGTATTGAAATGTGGAAATTAGTCTTTCTATGCAGTAGATAAACTGCATTAACATGGCTAAAAACCCTGACTAAACTGAGGCTCCTTTTATAGTTAATAGAGGGTCAAATTCATCAGTTCTTCAGTGAAAGCAGACCTGCTCTTTTAGGGAAGTGGAAACTTGCCGTCCTCTGAAATGGCAGATATCTGTGTGCACAAACTGAACCTCACATTTTGCCTCATCCTTATGGATGGGATATATTATTGTCATCATCATCATCATCATCATCATCATTATTCTTGTTTTGGAAGAATGGAATGAAAGATACTTGTTAAAAATATGTCTGCTTTGATGCTTTTGTTAGTTATATATCCCTTGTGAGAGAAATCTGTCTCACAGTAAGCAAGGAAAATATAAATATTCCACAAAACTCTTATGAGTTTATCATATGGACTATTTGTTAGGAAAAATGACACCTCCATATACACACATGTATCTTCCATTCACACAAATGGAGAATCTCTGTATGGATACAGGGAGAAAATTAATTCCTTTCTTAGTGAATACTTTGCTTCAACTGAACTATGACAAAAATGCTGCTGGCAGTTTCGGAGTAACACCTTTGCTTCTTGTTACTGTGCCCATTAGGAATTGTTTGCAGGATGGACTTCAAACTTCACAGTGTTTTAAATCAAGTACCTAGTAATTCTCCTTCTTTCTTTCCCTTCCAAAATTCACATATCTTTCAAATTCATACTAGAAAAATAAAGCCCATCAGTTCTTGAAACATTTCATTTACATTGAAAATGATGAAAGTCATTCCATGGAGAGGACTTGCTAAATACTAATTCTTTTTTAAACCAAAGCAAGATTTGTAAGTGAATAGATTCACTTCCAGGATGAAATAGAAAAACATCTGCAAAATGAAAATTTATTTGCATTATTAGTGCTATTCTTTCCGCCTGATGAGTAGTAGAGATACTCCCATTCATTACAGACATCCATAAGTGTGCTAGCAAACATTTTAACTTTAAAAATGCCAGCATAGATCCTGCATCACATCAACAACTTTCAGTCAAAAATGGAACAGAAACTAGAAAATAAACTTGTATTTTCTACATCTGGGGAAAATACAAGACAGTACTTGGCATAGCTCATAGTCCATTGCAGTCAGCGATCTGCACCACCTAGATACGTGTGAAATTGAAGGCTTCTTCATGGAAGTAGGCAAGATTTAAACTGGTCAAAGGGAAATATGATAACTTGGAATAAGCTGGTTATCACAGTGGGTCTGGAGATACTAGAACCCTCCACTTCTTAGTAGTGCAAGTTTTTCAGCCCTGTGCACCTAATGATTCAGTAGCATTTGCTGAGGTTTATTTTTCAGAACAACTTTCCTATCACAAAATGCTGTTATTTTTCAGGATGTCTTGATTTCGATATAAAGAGGCTCACATTCAAGAGGAATGTTTCGTCAGCCGTTCCAGTATTGTTTTGGTTTAATTTCTTTAGAGCATTTAATCTTAAAATTAAATATACATTTAAAAATATGTCTGATTTTATTGTAGCAATATGAAATAATCAAAAGGGAATATTTTACAATGGCCATTCCATTGTCTTAAAGATAAAATGAACTACTTGGAAACAGCAGCTCACGATGCAATACTTCAGAGATAAATGAATGTACGAATCTAGAGTGAATTTTCTTATCTGCCGAGGTCAGTATGGAAAAACCTGCATGGCCTGGATCCAGGCTGCCATGCTGCTCCTTCTGTTGACACATGGGAAAGTACTATGTTGTGTGGCAGAAGAAGAGCATAGTGAGCCTCTTGGTTGACGAAAATAGAGAAAAGTGACTTCCAAAGGTAGGTCTACGATCATATGAGGGGGGGACTTTTGAGATGGCTGCAAAACCAAACCAGTGTCAGACCAGTGCCATGCATCATTCCTTAATTCTCAGTTCTGTTTTCTTTACAGGTGTTCTGATGAGGTCAGAAAGTGAGAAGTACAAGTGGTCCCCTCACTGTGTCTAAGGATATTTATTAACACATTGTGTAAGCACTTGGGGATTTTGTAAACAAAGCGTCAGCTCGTTTTTGTGAATCTGGATGTTAAAATTGCAGTTTTAAGAAGCAGAAGTATTATTCTTGGAAGCATGACATGGCCTCAAAATCAAGCAGCCTTTTGACCTAAAAGAGCAAATGCCACCAGGTGTTGTTTGTAAATGGAAACCTCCACAGCACTGCCATAACATTGTCATAAAAAATCAATATTTTGCCATTCCTAATAGCAAGAGGCTGTTTCTGTGCTCTGTGATTATGAGTGGTCAAGTCTGACTGAACTGTCTTGGGGCTGTTTAAACCTGCTGTGCATTCCAGAGCTGTATTCCCTGGAGAGGACCTCTCTTCTCCACCTGCTTGCACAGTGCTGAGAGCAACAGAGACAGGAAGGCAAATTAAGGTGATAAGGTTGATGAGACCCTCTGCACGGCTTTGGTCTTCTATAAAACACCTTGAGATTTTCAAAGAGGTTACGCGGACTGATGGGCCTGATTCCCCCTGGAATTTGGGTGTCTGCCTCCATGTGGTTTGTCTGAAAATCCCAGGCTAATACGTTAAAAAGTATTCTGACTTCAAAAGAGGAGGATATGCAACCATAACCACTCAGGGGTTCTGATGCTGATAATACAGTACTTAGAGGGGACTGCTCATGCTATCCAGGATGATAATACCAGAATTCACAAGAAAGAGCTGTGAGCCTCTAGCACTTACCAGCTGTAATACTGAACAGATTACACAGAAAAATCAGGCAAAAAAAAGTAATATGCTTTCACCTCACAGCAAGAAACGCTGAAGTTCAGGAAGAGGAAATGTGTATTAAGAGAGCAGGTTAAAAATCTACATTATCCCAGACTTTCATGAAATCAAAATGATAGGCACGATGCTAAGTTATTATAATGTATTTATTACCAGAATTGCTTTCATATTTAACTGATTTGGCCCATCTTGAGACCTGTTTTAAAATGCACCACCTTGTCCACCTTTCCATTTTCATATGAAAAACAGGAAAGCAAAAACTAATTTACTCAGGGAGACACATCGACTGTTTGCCCGTTTATCTCTTACAGACCACCCCTCAGTCCAATGTTGACAGTACATGATATTCCATTAATCTGCCTAATGAAAATTTAACCAGTGTTATAAACAAATAATTGGCTATTATCCTCTCAAAGATCCCGAATAAATTACTTCTGCTTATTTTTTCCCCCCTCTTCTCTCTCTCTGCCTCTTCCCCCCCTCCCACCCCTATGCAAAAGCCGGCTCTTTCTGACTGATGTGACAGGAGAAGAAGAAGAATATCTATTGCTGCCACTCTGCTACTGCAGGCATTGAAACCTGGCTAGGCTTAACAGCATGCTTAAAGACTGACCCCGCACTTGCTTGGCTTTAGCTTTGGTTATTTGAAGAGGGGTTGAGCTGTGCGACGCAGGCTGTGTCCCCACTCCCATCCCATCCCCTGCCTGCTCTCTGTGATTCCTCCGGTGCCTGATCCACCTCCAATTACATTTCCATCTCCTCCAGCTCTCTGAAGTCACTCAGATTCATGGCCACCTTTCCCTTATCACTTGCACTGGTCTCCCTTTTTAACTCCTGTAGGGTCAGGCTAGGGTTTTCTCCTCTTTAACATCTAAGTGGTGTGAAACCCCTCTTCATTTAGAGTAATTAAAGCTGAGAGGAACACTGACGTAATGAATCTGCTGCAGTCACTGGGCTCACCAATACTGTTGCCTCAGCCCCGGCTCAGGCAAAGCATTTCAGGACGTCTCCTTATATCTTGCACTGGATTCCCATGCAAGCAGTGGCACACCCAGCGCAAGAGGGTGCTGGGTCCTGTATCCACCCCCCAACTCACTGGGCAGTGCAAGGGACCTGTACAAACTATAAAGGTGAGGCGCTGGCACAGGGTGCTCAGGGAAGCTGTGGCTGCCCCATCCCTGGCAGTGCTCAAGGCCGGGTTGGACACAGGGGCTTGGAGCAAGCTGCTCCAGTGGAAGGGGTCCCTGCCCGTGGCAGGGGTTGGAACTGGATGAGCTTTGAGGTCCCTTCCAACACAAACCAGTCTGGGATTCTTATGATTATGATTCTATGCTGCTCTCCTGCCTCACCAAGATTATTCCCATGCCTTTACCCATGAGACTAGGAAAATACTATTGAAGAGGACCCAAATATCTGACTTGTTTTGGGGTTTTTTGCAGCCAGGAAGATCTGAATTATACACAATATTCACAGAAGGATGTAAGAAAATATTCACCATATCTATCCTTGCAAATTGCACAGTATTTCTTCACAAGTGAGGAAACAGCCATTTCTAACTGACACACTCTTTGTGAGAGCTGAAACACAGAAGAGTAAGTGGTGTGTTTTCAGACAGATCCTGAGCTCTTTTAGGATATTGTTGATTGCTAAAATGCACCTCAACATTCACAGACACTTTAATGTAGCACTGAACAAATAACGTTTTTAGATTAACAGGGAAAAAACAGGTCTAAATAAAACCTGTCATAATATTTGGCAAACCCAAGTAATTCATTTCAGTTCTGGGCTTTTTTCCCCAAGAAATCAAGCAAGAAGGAAGAGGAGCAATTATCTCTTGTCCTGGTGAAGCCTCTGATGTGTGCAACCCATGTCCCTGTCATTATGGGAACTCAGAAAGCTGCTGAGTAATTCAGCAGAGCATAAGGAGGCCAATTTATGGAGCACCTCAACTTCTCCCTGGAAGTTAGCATCACTATGGCAAGAAGAACAGCAACTATCCTCCATGTCAACAAGAAGCTTTTCTTTATTGATCGACTTTGGTTTACAGCCCAGAATATTAAATTTAGGGTTTATTTTGGTATATGTCCAAGACATAAAGGATGAAGGTCCATTCCAATGTTCCTGCTGTTGGAAGCAGCAGCATGCAGCAAGGAATTGAGGGAGAAGGGGTATTAATCTTTCCAGCTGTGCCAGCCTAGTTCCAAGACAACGTCTCTGCTCCGGAGAAAGCAAATGTGAAATGGGGAAACAAAACTTTCAACTTTATTTTCCTGTTTTAAAAATAAATATACCTGAGCATCAGAGCTGGTGTGGACACAAGAACCACTTCTTGGAGCACCTCCCGTATGAAGACAGGCTGAGAAAGTTGGGGCTGTTCAGCCTGGAGAAGAGAAGGCTGCGTGGGGACCTCAGAGCAGCCTTCCAGTATCTGAAGGGGGGCTATAGGGATGCTGGGGAGGGACTCTTCATCAGGGACTGTAGAGACAGGACAATCAAGATATCACCATCCCCATGAAGGGGATTGAAGCTTCAGGTCCCAGGTGTTCTGGGATTTTCCTTGTTGCAAGAAAAGCAGTCTTTCCAGGGAGGAGGACTGGCAAACCACACAGTCAGCCCATAAGCTCTCATGCTTTCACAGTGAGAGGAAGAGCAGCTACAGGAGACATGAGCCGCAGCTCCTTGCACAATCCGGCCCTGCTCTACTCCGCTCAAACAGGGATGGGAAGTCAAGCTAAAGCCTGAGACCAGCCTAGGGAGCCATGCTGTCCAGCAAAGAGCTGTCTTCTCCCATTTTGAGAAGAAAAGAGAGAGCAAAACCAGCGCTGTATTTATCCGTAAATGCTCAAATTAAGAATAGAAAGATTTTCTCTATGATGACAAATTAATTGTTTCTTTCATAATTTTATTAAAATAAGCATCTTCTATCTTTTAACTAGACCTGACATATGCTTACATAGATACAACACACCCTGTAACCTAATCTGCCAGCAATCTTGAAGCAATTAACTCCTTCTAATCTTTAGCTAACAAAGCCCACCATGCAAAAGGTCCCTGGGGAACAACACTCCAAAGGCCATGGTAAGCTCCCTCTGACTATTTCTCTATTATTTGGTGTGTAAGAGCTCATTGGAGTGCTCAGAGAGCAGGGATTCGTTTGAAACAACAAAGATGAATCATCACAGATCATAAGATCTTCATTAACTCCTTATTTCTCTACTAATTAACACAAAAGGAATGACTTGAATGGTTGACAGGCAGCGAATGACCCACTGCTCAGTGGTTAATAGGATGCAAATGATGCCTAATGAGGGTCTCTAGCTGCAGTCTGGGCATCTGGCCTGCTATTTTTGTTGGGGATTCAGAGTGGGTTTTAGACGAAAACAGTTTAACCAATAACATAGGCTGCAGCTGAGTTCACACTAAAGTGTACGAATCTGTGAGTCCAGCACATGTAAGAATTAGCTTAAACTACTCATCAACAGGTTTGTATCTACATAAAGCATTTCAGAAGCAAGAAGCATTGCCTTCCATGAGACAGCAACAACAACTAAATATTTTATGGGCTGTGTTTTTTCCCCTGTGCAATAAAAATGGTTAATTTACTGATTCCTAATGACCTCTCAGTTTACAAGGGATGCAGGATCCCAAACAACTGTAATACTGACCTTTAAAATAGTTCGACTGTGTCCTATTTCTAATAGAAAACAAAGAGGTTGCTCCATCATTTTTTTCCCTAAAAACTATTTCCAGCTTTATAATTCACAGACCTTCAGTGAAGAGACATAATATTACCGAAAATTTCCACAAGTCCCTCCCTCATTCCCAGAAAGTTAAAGAAACTTCAGAAACTTGAGCTTTTGATTCAAGCATTTCTGTGGAGTCATTATCCCTCTGCTTTTCTTTATACACAGAAAAGGAAAGGCTGGTGTAAGAGTGAAATACAGTGATTTCCACTGTGCGTACGCATCCCATTGTGGCTGCAGGTAGGGCTAAATTCCCCTGTTTCTCACCACTCTCCAGCCACAGGTTGGTGGTAGAGCCGCTCACCTCATTGCTTTTATTACCAACTGCACGAGTCAAGTTGGCTAAATAGATTTAAACAGGTTAAATAGCAGAGCTTTGCTACCACAGGTCACTTTCAGCGAGCGGTAGGGAGCATTTGCACTGCTCAGTTTCCTTGAGCATGGTCACCCACCTACCAAGGGCACTGCTCATCTTGCCTCCTTGGAGAAAGAGGAGCAGAGATTACAGAGGGCTGATCCATGGACTGGAATAGCTCTTCAGCTGGGATAGACTTGTACCAGTCTCTTGAGTATGTCCAACTGCCCATGGTACTGTCTTCTATCACTTTGTGTATTGCATACCTTCCCGGCCAGCTTCTCTGCCCTGCATTCCTCCATGCGGTGATGATGCAGTGCTAGAAAACAACGATAGCAACAAATGGAGCACTTGCATCTATCAAAATTCTTGCATAAGTTTAGCTTTCCTTTTTATTTTCTTTCTGTTTGTGTTAAACCCAAAGAACAGGCTTGTTATTTAGTCACTTGTTTTCATTAAAATGTTTAAATACTGCCTTTCATGCTTCACACCAGCACTGAACTAGACCATGAAATGAAATAGATCTAAAAGACTTGAAAAGTGAAATTTATTTTCATTTTGTAGCTGGATCAATATGTAAAAAACAAATGGAGTTCTTTATTTAAAAATATAAAATTCTAATGTGATCATTTTCTTTCAAAAGACTCTATGACCTATAAACGCAGTGGGAAACACAGGGATTCACACACTTGAATTCTCTTTCAAGTGCCCAAAATCTGTATGTGTTTGCCAACCACATCTGCTGTACTTTACCTGACAAATCTTGTTGTGTTTATATTCTTAAACTATCACAGCTATAAAAGAAGCAGTGATCAATACACTTGTACCAAATACAGTTAGAAAGGCAAATGTTCAATATCTTCTTGGGTTCTGATTTTAAAAATAATAGTTTCCATTTAGTTATCTGGAAAACACAGTTGACCAGAAAATGCCTTTTCTTTATCATAAACTCTGTGAAAAACCCAAGCACTGCATCAGCAGAGAGCTGGCTCTGCAAACCCCTTACGTTTCCCATTATTGTCAGTGTGCATCCAGGGAGCGTCAGTCTAAGACCATTCAGCCATATATCATTCCCTCTCCATCTTTTTATTGGACGTCTTCCATTCAGATATGAGAAGCAGAGCACACAAGGCACTGAGGTACCGTGCTTGGATGATGTGCAATAGGCATGCAAAAGCTGGTGTAACATCACCTTTGCTGGACATGGGCTGCTCATCCCGAGGCACTTAAGGGATTAATGAAATGAAATTGTTTTTGGACTTGCTGCACTCTGTCTTATCTTTTAAATCCATAATGTCCCACAGAAGGCAAAATGTAGTAATTTCAGTCAGCAGCCTCTCATTAATTTTCTACCTTTGGGGGAACGTACATTTATAGAAAGAGGGACTATATGGAGGCTAAGCTCATCACGTTGCTTTTCACTTAAAGAGCTCAGCATGGCACAGCAGAGACAGAAGCGTAACATGCTTCAAATTAAAGCATTCTTTCAGAGCGAATGCATACTTCAACTGCGTCTGCAGATACACACATCTTATATATAATTTTATATATATATGTGTGTTTTTTGCACACGTATACACAAACCTATGGAGTCATCAGTTTTGAAGATAATCTTCTAGGTTAAGTATTTTCCCACATTAAACTGATAATTATCCCCTCCTTTTTTTCCTCTGTCCCCAGACACCAAACAAGCTGGATTTTTGCTTCATGTATTATTTATGGCATGGAATTAATATGCAGATTCACAAAAACTTAAAAACTCATAATTATTCATAAAGGGCTTTAAGGTTATTTAGTACATATTTATGAAACTTTATGTTTGCTAGGAACTGTGTTTGAAAGCGCTATGGAAGGGTATTGACTGAGGTTAATTACTAGCATGGAGAGTAATCTGAAAATGATCAAACTCTTTGAATGAAAATATTTGTCAGTATTTCTGATCTATATTTAAGTGAAGTAATGGACATCAATAGCCTTGCAAATATATTCGGGAATGGCTCTGCAAGAAAGAAGATTTACATATCTAATGCAAACAACCAATGAGGAAAATGTCTAGTTAGACACCTTTGATCGCTAGGCAAATGTAATAAATGATAGAGATTTATCCTGTTTGTTGTCCATCCATGCTAAGTTATGTTCTTATACAAATATGTTCTAGTCTAGAAAATCCTAGCAGCACTTTAAGGTAGCCAGAATCCTCCTCTCTTTTCTAGACTAAGATTCAGAAATGAGGTGCAAGGTATTCATGATAGGCAAGATTCCTCTAGAAGTTACTTAGGGTAAGTACAGGCTGTATGTAAATAATACATTATATTGGTTTTACATTTACATAAATCTTCCTGTCTTATGCATAATTAACCTCCTTTCTAATCCATTGTGCTCAAAGGTTGGAAACCTATAAAATATGTTATGGGTTACATTATGCCAAACTAGCAGCCATGGCAGCAGCTCAGGAAGGAAGGAAGCACCCAAAATATTATTACAGCTCTAATTCTACTAACAGTTATAAAGATGTTTAATTTTGTGACTAGGACAGTGAAAACAGTGGAGGTGTGGTGCATGTGAGTGGGTCTGGAAGTGCTCACATGGCTGGGTTGTATCCTGTGAGAGAGCAAGTGCTTCAGAGAGGCTGTGATGCCTACAGAGCAGTGACTCTGGGGTATGGTGCACAGGTACTTATAACAGCAAGATGCGCTGGTAATCTCATATGTGGGGTTTACTTAACCCATGCTTTTCTTAAGACATGAATCAATAGATGAGCTTGTTACTCCAAATCTATTGCATATAAATTAATACAGTGCATACAATTATCTATTTGATCATACCATGTGAAAAAATGATAGAAAGCTCTAGATACTGATTAAACAGCAGTAAATGATACCTTAGTCATTGGCAGTAATTGTATCTCAGCATGCAATGCTTCAGGAGCTGCTATAGAGATGTTTCAGACACAGTTTACATTCATCCTTTGTTTGTTAAAAACATGGGGTTCATTTACAGTGCAGGGTTTGAACAATGTTTTGCACTTATTCAGCAACGGATACGGTTCTCTATTTTACTCCTTTGTAGGTAAATGAGCTTATATTGCTAGTGAGGTGCCAGTAGTTATATGAGCAGCTTTATAATAATTCATGCAAGTTGCTATGTGGGGGCTGCACATTAGGAATGACAACTGTTTTCACCAACAGAGTAAAAATGCTGCAGAAATAGCAATATCGACAATAATAAAAGCAATAATAAGGATTAATGTAGACTAGTCCTTCTGCTTGGGATAGATGGAAAGGGGCTCATTTAATCTTCTTTCATCTTGGCCTTGGTTGTGTTAGTGCAATGGGCTTTATAGCCTGTTACTGCTTCTCTTAGGAGATCCCCAGTTAGGGTTAGAGGAAGACTCTGCTCCCTTCCCTCCTCTCCACATTAAGTGTGTGAGTGTATGTAAGTGACTGCATGCAGACCCTGGTTCCCCCACTCTCCCCTATCAGCCAGGACTGTGTTGGGTCATATTCTGCAACATGCTGGATTTTGCTCCCACATCTTCACCTAGGACCCATAGGACTGTGGTGCCAGAGTGAGTTTTTAATTCCATTGCTCTTGCTATAGCTCTGCAGCGATGTGTGTGCAGCAGTCGGGTGACTTCACTGCTTTGAAGATGAATACTCGGACTCTTTTTGTGAAGTTCAACCCACTGAAAAGCTTGGTCTTTCTTCATCACCATCTGTGGACCATTCAAATGGAGTTCAAGGACCCTCACATCCAAAAAGGAAGGATCTGAGGACAAACAGGTAAACATGTCACATCTGCAACCACCATTGTACTGTTTCTCACCAGTGATAAGAGTCAGTCATGTTTGGGGTGTATTGTATCTTTGCTCTAAGTCTTATTCTACCTAAGAGACTCCTCTAGTTGAGCAAGAGGAGGAAAACCGGTGTGGCTGAAGGAACCAGTTTCAGCATCCTTGGATTCCTCCATCAGGGATGTACAGCAGCTCTGAGTCCCTTCGCAGCTCTGCAGCTTCTCACTGACTGCTTTTTACAGGCTATCTCTGTATCTCTGTTCCAGTATGGGATAAAATCAAATAGCACAAATAAAATAACCAAGCCAGGGTTTATCAGGTCCCTCCTCTTCTGCCTTGGCCCTACCCTGTATCTATAGAGCATGGTTACCTGGATGGGGTTAGGAAGGAACAGGGCGCAGCAGAGCCCTCTGCACACAGAAGGGCAGACCATCAGACAGTCTCTTTCTCACACTGTTCATGGAGAAGCAGTCCTTGCCAAAGATATTCTGAAATAAATGGAACAATAATATAGCCATAATAGTTGCCCTAAGTGCAATGACTGTAGCCTGGATAGATTTGTAATCTCTTTTAATAAATACATTAAATTATTTGAAATAATGTCCTATTTGCCAACAGCTTATTCCATAAATATATATGGAATATAAAATAGGAGAGATTCCCTGACATAATTAAAATTGTACAGGCAAGCAGGAGGCAGGGAATAGTGTTATCTTTTCAGCTGCAAACTATTTCACAGAAATATTTCTCACACACAAACCTTCTATTTACCTTTAGGGATGGTATAATTGCATACTGAGAACAGTGCAGCTCTGAGGCGGTGATGCCTGGTGCCTCCATCTTCTATCCCCCTGCTACAATGGGAACTCAGTCAAACGAACTACATCTCCCTCCTGACCAGTGCCAAATGTGCTCCCTCCTCCAGACACCTGCATAGAGGCAACCCTGAATGCTGCACTAAGTCTTCATTTACCTTGCAATAAATATACTCCTTCACCACCAAGGAGAGGTAGCCTGGATGTTCACCCTTCAATGTGCAAGGGGTGAAATGACACAGAAAAATGCAGGTATTCAGGAGGGCTCGAGGTGCTCAGAGGGGATCTGGGGGTTGGTTGCTCACATTCAGCATCTCCACAAGTTCCAGTGCTCTGTAAGCAGAGATGCCTGGAACTTGAGCAAAGGATACGAAGGTTACAGCAGTGGGGTTTTATCCTCTGTACAGACTGGCTGTTAGACAGAATACTATGTGTATTGTCCAAGTGACTTAAAGACATTACTTCAAAGGATTAAGTCAGCTTTACAAAAACTATAGTAAATTATATACAATAATATAGTAAATTATTGATTGGAACTATTCTTAACTTCTAATGCATTGTGTTTGAAGCACTGTCAATTTATATGCAGGACAACACAACAACGAATGCAATCAAGGGTATTTTAGTACCTTATACCTTATACTGGATATTTCATCATCCTACCTAGAAAAGCCTATATATAACAAGGACTTTTTACTATTTCATCGCAAATTCCTTTGGAGAAACTGTCTCTTTGTACCATAAGCTATTATGTCAGCCACTAGTATAGCTCTCAAGTTAAAGGTAGCCACCAAAAAAATAAATAACTGGATGCAATAGAAGTTTCCAAACTCATATGATTTTAGGAGTCCTCCTGATCCATTTGTGCAGCTGCATTTTAAATATCCTTATCAGGGCTGAAAGCAATAGATGAGTTGTATGTGGGCAACTCCCCAGTATAATCTTAAGGTCCTTTCCAACCCTAACTATTCTATGATTCTATGCTATGGAACAAGGTAGACAAAATTTGCTTTAAGCAATGACTCAGGGGTGATAAAGAAACCCTCCGCTATTCCCTATCCCTGATTTATAGGCTTTCTGCTTCAAAAAGAAAGTGAAGCAGGGGTTAAAATTCCATGTAACTAACCGAGGCGTTGTTATTGAGACATTGTCTTCTGTACAAAAAAGTAATTTTCAGGGTGCAGGTTAGTGTCCCTATTCCAAATCCTTGGGTGCTTACAGACACCTCAGCTTTAAAACCACTGCTTACAGAAGGTCCTTTAATACGTACAGAAAGCATCCACATGGGAATTAGCACAACGCAGCCAACATGCTGTAAGCTCACACCATCTCTGCATGCTGACTTGCCCACAAAAGCCTCTGCAGAATTAAAACATGAGGTTAGAAGGCAGGTACAATGACACCAGAGAGAGGCGGTGGGAACAACAGTATGTATATAGTGTAAGTGATACACGGGGAGAGGAGAAGCCAATGCAAATCTTTGCTGAAGAGGTCACTTACTGGGCTTTTCGTAACCTCCTCTGGGTGAGGGAAAGACTGCAGCTTGTTCCACAGCCAGGTGCTCTCTGAGGAGGCTGTTATGTTTTCAGCTGCTTTTCATGAGTGTGCAGTGGCTTCAAGGCAATGTGATTCCTTCAGGCTTGTTGACTTCTAAAAGGGGAAAACAAACAAGGTCGTGACTTCTTTCTGTTTCCCTTTCCCTTGTGGGCTTTAAGTGGTCCCGCTTGGGATCACCGATCCCCTCTCCCCACCAGAGCACAAATCACCTAACACCAAACTGATAACTTCCACATTTCCTTCTCTGCACCAGGAACCGTGATAAACAGGCTCTAAGCGCGTCAGGCAGTAGGTTAAATTCAAACAAAGCTTAAATATCCTGGAAAGATACTGTGCCAGCCCTGTGTGCATGCAAAAATGCAAAATATGGTGTAGCTCTGTATGGGGGCACAGGTAGGACACGTGCTCCTGCATACACTCTCACACCTATACACCTACACAGCACTTATTTACATAGTTGGATGAATAAAATATGGTGTATTATATTCTCTCATTACCTTCAGTGCTTTTTGGATCTGGTCCATCTTGCAAACACATTGAGTTGTATTTCACAGACGCAAATTGTATTTATGTGGATACCATATAAGTATACATCCTGGTGGAGGAGTGGCTGAATTGATTTATCAAAGCAGTGCTTATTTTTGCTGATAGCAAAAAGAATTTCTCAGCTGTCATCCTGGATCCTTTTCTCTTTCTTTTTTGTTTTGTTTGTGGAGCACACAGTGCACATTTTGAGGAACTATAAATACATAATCCAAATCATATACTTTTCCAGACCAAACATCATGCCGTAATTTGCTAGGAGATGCTGCAAAAACTAAATCACGGATATGTACGAAATAGAGGACAACTATGCTAATTAGATAATTGCATAAAATCATACATATGCCTGCTGAAAATAATTCGATATTTGCATGTATTATAGTTTAAAAATTATGCCTGAAGTTCTGCTGAATGGAGACAGAAATGAAATCATTTAAACACTGAGAAACTGTTAAATAACCAAAACAGCTGCCCACAGCCAACCCTAATTCTTGAACCCCAATTCTAAAGCTCACTATCATTTACTAGGAAGAATGTTTAAGATGCAGCAACTTCTTGACATTTCTTGAATCCAAATTTAATGGGGGGGGGGTGGAGCTGCTTCTATTCCCTTCTCATCCCACGAGGCATCATTTTACATTGTATTGTGCCTATTAGCTACTTCTATTATCAGTACATGAGTGATGCTCTTGACCTCTGTCAGTTTCTATATTATGCCTTCAGGATCAGAGATAGTCCTGTATATTATGGAGCTGATCTAAAAAGCAATTGGAGAAGCTCCTAGTGGGTTCAGTGGACTTTGGGTCCCTCCATATCACAGGCACATTGGGTTGCATTCTATAGACACGTGAATTGCAAGCCTGTATGTTATTAGAGAAGGTCTCTTTTTCATGTGTTAACAGATGCACTGCTCTTTTTTCACCCCTGAGCATTCAGCAGATAAAAAGATCCAACTGTGACGAGCTGCTCCATTCAGAATTCAAACCTGAACCTCATCAAACACAGCACTGCAGTGTGAGGTTTGAGTCTGAGATCACAACACACACAGGGAGCATCTAGGAAGTTTGAATTTGTGTCTCAGGTTCAGTAGAGCACAACAGAGCCCATGGTGAAGGCCATTTGCAGCATGCATTGCTTAGCAACAAAATTCATCCAAGTAGGATAATTTGTAGGTTCTCTGCTAGTCTTACGATGCTCATAACTAATATGAGAAGTGGAGAATTTGACTGTAGATATCTTCGTGGCTTCATAGCAAAATCAAAGTTTCATGTTTTATTCACAATTCAGCCTGTGGCATGTGGAGCAGAACACAAGCAAACACAATGCAACCTACAACAGGCAGCATGTCACTGTGCCAGGCCTGTGGTTTAGGAAGGTGTTTTAACCTCCTGTACCCCTGCCACCCCCAGGCTGTGAGCTGTTATGAGCAGGACCTTCCTCTCCACATGCTGCCCAGTATGGAGTTGTACAAAGAAGAAAGATCAGATCTGCAGACTGTAATCTTTATGGACCAGAACCTCTGAACCATAATAAATAAATAAATCAAGTCAGAAAGGATCATACTCAGAGAACACACAGTGCCTGGGTAGGGGCTGACGGAAAATATTACCTCAGTTCCTCATTAAATCATCCAATTCTGACACAGAAGCTGAAGCTCTAAAATTAAGTAAAGATGCCAAATATTAGAGAGAAACCTCCAGTGCAAAAACTGTGGTCGGTTTTTGATCTCATACATATAACACACACTGCAGCATTAAAACAACAGAGGCACTCATATCAGCTCAGGAACTCCAGTATAATTTAGTCTGAAGTTATTCACAAACATTATCAATATTTCTGAGTTTACACTCGCACCTTTGACTGTTGACTTAAAGCATCTAGTCTGGTTCATACTACTGGTAATGTTTACACTTTGGAATCTATTATGCATAGAAAAATTAGGGATTATCTTTGACCTGGGTCCCACATATTTTTATGCAAAACTAAATAATAGGGTTATTTATTCATTTAATCAATTCCATATATTTGCCATAAGCAGGCCTGATTTCTTCTGAGGTCGCAATCAACATCATACTTCTAGAAGGACATATGGTTTGACTATTAACACAGATACCCTAGTCAGCATTCAAACAGTCCTGAGCTCTCACATCTTTTCTCAGGTTAGAAGCATTACATATTAATACAGGTTCATCATTATATGGAAACATCAAAAGGAAAGTTATTACTGGGGAAGTCCAGGCATGTTTAACTCTTAAATGGGGAAGGATGTGTGTATTTTTAGGAAGGAAAAAGGAAAACCACAGAATGTTCTACACTCGAACACGACTAAAAGGATTTCAGGCAGTGAAAGTGTCTGTCTGCAGGACCTCTCGTAGACAGCTGTAGGCTCTCCCTGACCGTGCTGGGACTGGAAAAGAGCTGTATAAAAGGTAACTATCTGTGGCTGTTTGGAGCGCAGAAGTAGAAGGATGAAGAGGACCACTTTGTTGGTCTTTACATTTGACCATGATAATCCTCACACCCTGTGTTATGCCATACAGTAAGATCGCTGCCCAAAGCCCAACACTGCCTCAGTTTATGCTAAAGATCTTAGCATAGCTAAAATGCTGCTTTTCCATACAGTCACATCTTTCCAAGCTTCATCCTACTACCGCATTAATAGATCTGTTTATTTCATATGGTATCTGCTTCAGAGGACATCATCTGTAGCTTTAAAAATTAATGATTGCTAATGACCTGCAGTCCAAGAATCAGAAGCTTAGAGAACTTCATGAATATCTTGGGATAATGAATTAATTTTCTTTTTCACAGTCTGTTTGGCATTGCTGGCAAAAGAGAAATGGAAAGGCAAAGAATGTCAAATATATTTATCCACTTAAATTTATCACTATCAGGCTTTAAGGAAAAGGAAAGTGTCATTTCCTTCTAGAAGAATAAGAGTAGATTTGGTCTGAAAACAAGAGATAACCCATCTAACGAGGGATAGTTGATCAGTACATCCCAGAAGTTAATGCGTTTAAAAATCTGAATATCATACTAGGAAAAAAGTTGATTATTCCATTCAGGCAAGTTGCAGTGAAGAGAACCAACATATTTTATTGAGCTTGCAAGTCATGCCGCTGTCAACATCTTAATAAAAGAGCAGTAATTTTATTATTAGCAAATGCCTGGGTTCTAGTGAGGGAAAAAACATTACATCAAGTGTGAGGAGGAAAAGTAACAGTTAACATAACAGATACCTACCACAAGCAACAGAGATCATCAACATTTAATGACTGGAGTAACCGTATCCTCCTTCAGCTGATGGAGATCGTATAGAAGCAGATGTAGTAAAATGCTAACAAACACTATGTACCAAATGTAATAGCAGATGTGAAAGCTCATCAGGATTATGCCATTGTGAGACTAATTGCCAGGGTACCTGGAAGTTTTAACAAGCATGCTTCCTCCCCCAAGCCCTTCTCTCTTTTGACTAGTGCTTATATTTTATTTATTTATTTAGGTTTTAACACCTCCTCTTGTGATTTGCAGGCAAGAGGAATCAGTTTAAGTATCAGTACAATGCCTCATGCACCACTCCTATAGCTGAACATCTGCTTGACAGAAGGCTGATGAAAGTTACATGCCAGTTTTGGGACTCTTTCTTATAGTTTGTGTGGCAGGAGTAAAGTATTGAAAGTATTTAAGGACTCATGGGACTCACCAGAAAACAGAGATCGTGAAGACGCATAAGCTCTCTGTACAGAATCTCCACCAGCTTTGATGCAGTCTGCTGAGACCAGCCAAAAGCTCGCGCCAAGCAGAGATGCTGGCCTGGCCTCAGGACAGCTTTCAGGCTTCAGATGGTGCTGCTGACTGTGCTTGCTGCAGGAGACAGGCAGAAGAACTAGACAGGTGCCTTCTAAAGTTGTTAAGAAAGGCTTTTGGAATTTATGCCTAGCAGTTAAAACTTTAGTGTAGAGATCGTCTGAAACACATGGAACATCGAATCATAGAATAGTGAGGGTTGGAAAGGACCTTAAGATCATCCAGTTCCAAGCCCCCTGCCATGAGCAAGGACACCTCACACTGAACCATACCACCCAAGGTTTTGTCCAACCTGGCCTTGAACACTGCCAGGGATAGAGCACTCACAACCTCCCTGGGCAACCCATTCCAGTGCCTCACCACCCTTACAGTAAAGAACTTCCTCCTTATATCCAATATAAACTTCCCCTGTTTAAGCTTGAACTCATTACCCCTTGTCCTATCATTACAGTCCCTAATGAAGAGTCCCTCCCCAGCATCCTTATAGGCCCCCTTCAGATAGTGGGAGGCTGCTATGAGGTCCCCACGCAGCCTTCTCTTCTCCAGGCTGAACAGCCCCAGCTTCCTCAGCCTGTCTTCATATGGGAGGTGCTCCAGTCCCCTGATCATCCTCGTGGCCTCCTCTGGACTTGTTCCAGCAGTTCCATGTCCTTTTTATGTTGAGGACACCAGAACTGCACACAATGCTCCAGGTGAGGTCTCACAAGAGCAGAGTAGAGGGGCAGAATCACCTCCTTCGACCTGCTGGTCACGCTCCTTTTGATGCAGCCCAGGATACGGTTGGTTTCTGGGCTGCGAGCGCACACTGCAGCCGGCCCATGTTCATTTTCTCATCGACCAGCACCCCCAAGTCCTTCTCCGCGGGGCCGCTCTGAATCCCTTCTTTGCCCAACCTGTAGCTGTGCCTGGGATTGCTCCGACCCAGGTGTAGGACCTTGCACTTGTCGTGGTTGAACCCATAAGGTTGGCATCAGCCCAGCTCACAAGCGTGTCAAGGTCCCTCTGGATGGCAACCCTTCCCTCCAGCATATCAACCGCACCACACAGCTTGGTGTCATCGGCAAACTTGCTGAGGGCGCACTCAATCCCACTGTCCATGTCAGCGACGAAGATGTTAAAGAAGACCGGTCCCAACACCGATCCCTGAGGGACACCACTCGTTACCGGTCTCCAGCCGGACATCGAGCCATTGACCACAACTCTTTGTGTGTGGCCATCCAGCCAGTTCTTTATCCACCGAGGAGTCTGATGCTTGGTGGAAGAGGGGTGTATAAGGAAAAGGGAGAAGCAAGGAGCCATAAAGTCCTGGAAGCTAAAATATTTGGCTATAAGAAGAGTATTGTTGCAGGAGGCTCTCAAGAGCTGGGCAGGCGGCTGTGTCACGGTATGATGGGACAGTGAATCAGCTTTAAAATAAGAGTCACTAGAGCAGCTACAGCCTGCAGGTATGGTGTCCTCCACTGGTTGATCAGAGGTTGCATTTCCACCTCTTAGTGGTTGGCAATGGAAGCTTCACGGTGAAACACACATTTTAGGCACGTTATGTGCAGGAATTCTGCTACTTAATTTTCATCTGAAGCAGGGAAAAAATTAAAGCTGATATATATATATTTTCTACCAGTAAATTGCAGGTGGATACTGATTCCCAGGTGCAGGAGAAACTCCCCTGAGAGCTACAGGAGAGTCACAGGCTATTGAGTAGCAGAACGAACACTGGCGGAAAAATTACAGGAGCTGATGGAATTGCGCAGAGAGGAAGGGAGGGATGAACTCTGCGCTTTCTCACCGGGTCCTCTGTGGCTACTCCGAAAACAAAGCTAAGAGCAGGTGCAAGAATATCTACAAGTCAGAAGGTGTTATCCCTAACAACGTGAGTTCCAACCAGCATCAGGAAAGGAAGCTGGAAAGCAGGAATGGACTCAAGGGGGAAATAAAAAAGAAATGTCGGAGGAAAATACTCCTAAGCTGGGAACTGATGCAGATGGATAGTTACCAATAAAAACCATCACTATATAACAGGGAGATCTCAATATATAGCTTCAAAGACTTAAAGCTGTATTTCCTCTTCTCCCTATCTCTGTTAGAAGATTCAGGTTTTCACCCTGCCAAGGCTGGATTGTGCTTATCAGCAGCTCAAGGCTTTACATCTCACTGCGAGTAGTCAAATGTCTAAATGTAGGTTTGTATTTAACTAAGGAGAAAATAAACCAGGACTGGTATCAGTGAAAATAAAACTTTCCTGGTGAGAAAGACCATGATCCTGTGGCCATCTGAGGCAGTGGTGCAGCCAGGGATTGAGACTGGGGGGTCTGAGGTGGTGGGGAAACAGGCTTAAACCTTCCTGGTGTCTCCTGCAATGTAATTAGTTCCTTGTGTTTGTTGCATTGGTGTTCACTGGCCCAAGGAGCTCTGGGCAATGCCAAGGATCAAGTACTCAATTCCCATATATAGGAGGGAGAATTCCTATATCACTGAGCAGGGAATTGAGACCTGTCCTGATCATGGCTCAGCCCTGGGCTATAGAACTGCCTTTGGCTGAAAGAGCTTGATTTTAAAAGGCAGTTGTAATGCGTGTGGTTGTGTGCCTGTGAGCACAAAGGTAGGACTTCTCAGTTGACCTAATAACTATTACTGTTTTGCATTTTTGATGGATTTCCCTCCCATATGCTCCCATAAGTGATGCAGAAGCATATAACTGCACTTGCAACATTTATTACCTCTCAAGCAGATTTCTCAGTCAGAGAGTTCATCATTTATAAAAGCAAGTTGGTGAAGAGTAGTGAAGTCTCAGTCCTTTTTCCAGGTTAGCTAACTTAGACACAGGCCCAGCTTTCTTCCTGCAGCTGTTTGCATAGCTTATGAAATGATTTGTGCACGTGTGTGTCACCAAACAATTGCTCCAGTGCCTTTTCAATAACAAATAGACTGCAATAATAACTGTACATCTACCAGTCAGGCAACCATGTGATACTGACGCATGCTATAGCACGCTGTAAGAGACAAACTCTGTCCTGTACAAAACCCAGTAAAAATAAACTGCATCTTTGGAGTTCCCTTTCCAAGCTAAACTAAGAAAAATTAATGAATGTAGTTCCATGACCAGGATTTAACACACAATAGGAGTTTTTAAACACCCAGGGGTCTTCAGGCTGGTGTGATATTATGCGTTTGCTGGTCTTAATATTATTGTTTCTGTCTCATTTTAGGTTACTCTCCAGTGTTTATTATTAATTCAAATTCTCACTATTAAAGGGAAGATATTATCCATATGGTTAACGTGCTGCTCAGTATGTTCATAAGTTCTCCAACGTTTTGATTAACACTGACAGAAAACCCTTTGAAAACATATGGCCCTATATACATCCTGTCATTTCTAATAATAGGGTACATTCTTCAGTACGTTTTCTTAAGAAGATGAATTCAGCCATATTTTAGAAACATGCTAATACTTCGTTAATTAGTCCTTTGAGGTCAGGGGGAAAGAAAAGGCTGAATGAAAATAAACTTTTCCTTGAGCAGACACCATGAGCACTGTAGATAATTTGTGCAACAGAAAAACGTGATATCTATGAGTAATGGTCTCTATATACAGCCAGATTTCTTAAACCAATTAGCTCCTGGCATATTCCTGAAGATATTCATGCTCTATTTGATATGCCAGACCCTTGGAGCTTTAGCATGAAGACTGATTCGATGCTCATTTCACTGATTAGGTCAGTATTTTGTTTCTAGTGTTGAATTTCTACATTTATATCAATTGTTTCCCTTTTCTAACACCTTTGGGATATCACAGGATCTCAGCGTTCTTCTCCCTTACACAGGCAGGTCTGATACCAAACCTAGTAGAGATATTGTTGACTTAAATTCGCTTTGGCTTGCACAGAAACATGGTGAATTCATATGTTAGAATTTGGCACATTTGGATGTTAAACTGTTTCCACCATGCCTGTTCTGCTGGGGTTTTCATCCATCCCTTCCACCATGATGGTGGAAGTTCTTATCTCCATGGTCTCTTTTAATCACAATTTTCCTTACATAGCTGCTTGTACTACTCATCCTCAAACTCTGCTGCCCCCGTGTTTGATCAATGATAAGCTGCTTGGCCACATGTTAACATGATACTGCAGGATGTAAATATGCAAAAATAAGTCAGTTAATCTACTTGAAAACTATGCAGCACAATAATAAAATGCATTTATAAAATAATCTATATCAGTATTGTTTCTTATAAACCTAAATATTTTCATACATCTCATGCATTCAAAATACACCTACTCAAGTTCTTTCCCCAAAAAGTTGTATCATAATAATACAACAATAGTTAATGCTGATAAATAAGAGAAGGCTGCGTGGAGACCTCATAGCAGCCTTCCAGTATCTGAAGGGGGCTTTTATATCCTTATAGGATGCTGGGGAGGGACTCTTCATTAGGGACTGTAGTGACAGGACAAGAGGTAATGGGTTCAAACTTGAATAGGTGAAGTTTATATTGGATATAAGGAGGGAATTCTTTCCTGTTAGGGTGGTGAGGCACTGGAATGGGTTGCCCAGGGAGGTTGCGAGTGCTCCAGCCCTGACAGTGTTCAAGGCCAGGTTGGATGAAGCCTTGAGTGGAATGGTTTAGTGTGAGGTGTCCTTGCTCATGGCAGGGGGTTTGGAACTGGATGATCTTAAAGTCCTTTCCAACCCTAACTGTTCTATGATTCTATGATTCTATGACAACAGCAAATTTGCTATTATAGTGACTTCAACTAGTATCTTACTTTGATTTATTACTTTTTCCCTTTCTTCCTTAAGGAAAACCCAGAGATATACAATTTGATTTTCAAAAGATTTCAAAAGGACTAGATTTCTTTTTTCCTTTCTTCTCTCTCTTCTCCCCCTCTGTTTGCTCCTGCTCTTTTTCCCCTGGGAAAAGTCCTTGTCTGGGGTACATCAGTGAAACATTTCTGGGCAAAAAGCCATCAGTCCTTATGCAAATCCATCTCTAACTATTACTACAGATAGATTTCTCCGAGCCCATCAAATCTCTGCTTCTCTAGACTCCTCTAAAAGAAAATACCTAGTAAAATTCATGGGGTTTGTCTGTAGGGAAGTAGGTAGAAGCAGTCTCATGTGACTGAATGATCTTGGGAAGCTGCAGGATGAAGTTATCAACACTCTCACTCTTCAAGGACAGGATTTAGTGTGAGGTGTCCCTGCCCACGGCAGGGGGGTTGGAACTGGGTGATCTTAAGGTCCTTTCCAACCCTAACTATTCTATGATTCTATGATTCTATAACTTTTCAACTCCAAATCAAACTTTACCTGTACCACAGAGCTCCCTCCACATCTTTTCTAGTGAAGGGTCAGTCAAGACAAAGGAAATAAATAGCATATCAACTCTACCTTATTTTCCATTCCAGGTGTAAAGCACACTTTGTTTTTGCTTACTCTAACATGCATGTGAATGTTTATAGAAATAACGACAACCAACAAACACCTTCTAGAAAATGGAACATCATCTTGTATGCATAATACACTTTTTGGGACCTAATGGGAGAAAGAATGAAACCTGAATGAAAGAATGAATACAGGTTAGGAGTGTCATTGAGAGCCCATCTACCATAAAAAGGAAGGTAAGATCATAAGCAGTGTGGTGCAAAACAGGGAACAGATTGGAAATCTCCACCATTGATGGGAAATCAAAACAATTCATGAAAACCCAGCAACCAAAAGCATATTTGTGGTTTTATACACTTTCTGTGACAAATGTTGCCTTGTTGTACCGAGTTTCAAGAGCAGTACAAGTTTTGTTTAAATGCTATCAATACAGTTAAAATATGCTCTTTGCCTTACACTGATGTTTTGTACCTGCCTTTTCAGAACTGCCCATCCCCTCTGCCTTGCTTTTTCAGACACTGAGAGACATAAGTGCCTTCAAAACATACGGCAGCCTTACTGATAACTGCTTACTCGTAATACAACTGTGTCTGTGCTATGCAGTTTATCTCATGATACTCCTTAAATTACAATACTGTTATTTCACTTTTTCTTCCTTTGGTTCTACATTATTTAAACTGCTGCACATGATACTGAAAACTCGAAGACTGTTATCAGTTTAGGAAAAGGGTATTAAATGGAAAAGATTAAGCTTTTGGCCTGAATCCAGCAAGCACTTAAATGCATGAGTAACTTTACTCCCATGAGTAGTGTCTTTGAACCCAATGGGACCAGCCATGCATGGAGGAGCACACGTTCATATAGACACTGGGGAGAACAGGCTCTGCTGCAAGAGCTCCAGGTTCAGAATCTGGGCTGTGTTTAGCTACGTGTGTGTGCTCACACTCATAAGACATTAACAGACTATACATGCTCAACACACTTTTTCCAAATATCAGACCTTTATTGCTATGTTATTATTTTTTCCCCTCTAAAATAAGCAGCTGTTCTTCATTTTTTCTTACCTATATGCCAGATTTGAAAAGAGTCGGGTTTCAGTTTTTCAGAGAAAATGAAACAAATTGATGTTTCAAAAACACAGAAAACGTATTTTACTATAAGGTACTGGAAATGCCTAACCAGGCTCTCTTCAGACTGTCAGAAAATAGAAAATAGACATTAAAAGCCAGTGCTGTACCATAACAACTTTCATTCCCTTCATCTCTGAAAAACAGGGTTTTTTTTTTTACATCTGCATCTTTCCCATCCCATTGTTAGCTACTGTTCGCCATCATTTCCATCTTATGTGAAAGCTCTGCACAAACCCAGTTTATATTTAGACTTTTTGCTTCAAGGTTTATGCCAGTCACCAGCAGCACTGAGAGACAGAAGACTAAGTATTATTGTCCTATGAAAGACACCAAAGTTAACCTTCCTTTTGTTTCAAATAAGGAAAACCAACTTGTAATATTTAAAAGATCATTAAATAGAGAAGGTGGAAAACCTCCTAATTGAGAAGCACCAGAAAGTTCACTTTGGCATTTCTAACCAAACAAATCACTGCAGCGTTACAGAATCTAAATATTTAATTTCTGTTTGCTGTGAAAAATTACTGATACAAGATGTGCCTCAGTGCTCTGTAAAAACAGGGCTTTGGCAGCCCCTTGTGTGTCTGTTCTCAACTACCAAGAAGATGGATCCCTGCAGGGACAAAACCACACAGCAGTGCAAGAGATGCAGCCCTGTCAAATAAATCACCTTACAAAGGAAAGTAGGAAAATGGGAGCATGAAATACTGGAATTAAAGTTTCTAAAACCTGGCTTATTTCAATGTAGTGCGCTGTAAGCAGGACAACCCTTCTGATGCAGTGATGATAAAGGCCGCGCATGGACTAAAATCTCCTGTCAGGCTGGCCCTACCTTATGGGTACTTCAGGAAAACTTGCTGGGAACATTTCATCTGCAAATAAGGCATCATCCACAGCCTGTGTCATGGGCCCATGCAATAGGCTGGAGGCAATAGACTGACCTTATTTCACCGTGTCCCTCTGACAGTACAGTAATACACTGCAGGGTTGGGTTTCTTTTTGAATTAACTTCTTACTTCCTACACTGAAACTTACTACATGTTCACACACACCTGAACAGCACAGAGCACTAAACAGATTTTCCTGTGGCAATGTGTATTTGTGAGGTGAAGTAGACGTATCTATCTGGCTGATCTGGGAGAAAAACAATCAATGCGCCCGCAAAGCATATTTCTAAGGGTGGTGAAGCTCTCTGCTACGGATTTCAGTGGTTAATTTGCCAGATATTTGTTTCCTAGCTATTATTGCCTGCTGAATATTTGAAATCCATTGTAATTCAATATTCAGGCCAAGTCTAAAATAAACCTTTTATTTTTCTTTTTTTTTCCTTCTGATTATTTTCTTTAAAGATATTTCTGTCTTCAATCTTCCATTTCAATCTTGGCCTTTTAAAAGGCCATCTTCAACTTTAAAAGCAGCCTTAATTACTAGACATTTTGTCTCCTACTTGGCAACATAATACAAGGTGAGGAAACTGGATGCAGAGTCTAATAAATTCATAGCACCATTCAGAAGAGGCAATAGGATGCTACCTTTTAAAAGCAGGAAACTATATCAAGGACCAGTAACAGACTGTTGTACCCCATTTTTCAGGTGTAGAAGTACTAGCTTAAGCTGGCTAAAGGCAGAAATGTATTGTCTAGTTCTCAAACAGTAGTCAACACATTGTGCTTTATTCTGATAATAGGATTTTGAAGGACTTGGGGTTTGCATAAATGCTTGGGGGGTGAAAGCTTTATATTTCTATCTGCATCTTCACAGCATCTAGCCACCTTTGGGAAAAAAAATGGCCTTTTCATTAGCTCATATGACAAAAGTAAATGCATTTAATACAATGTAATGCTCTCATTAGGGATCATCACTAACTCCAGTCGCATAACTTGAGTCCTATGTAAAGCTTTAGAGGTCATTGGAACTGGAAGTTTAGGAGTTATGGTCCAGGTCCTATTTATAGACAGATGACGTGCTTTCAAGAACAAGGGGAAAAAAAGATGAATCATTTGAAGAAACAAAACAAAAGGGATTTTTTTTTTTTAACATCTATAAATAGTGACAAAGATGGAAAGAAAGCTGGAAGGACTGAACAGCAGCGAATACACAAGCAGTAACATCTTCCTGCACTCCTGATGTCTACTGAGAGTTAAAAATGGGGTATGGATTCAGATCTGCTCTATCACAGGTTCCTGTTCTCTGTACCTTGTTCTAGCAGGAAGGAGAGACAGGGCATTTACAACCATAATAGGATTCCCTCCTTAACACCACCTACTTAGCTACTGAATCTTGCTGTTTCTTAAAGGAGTTACTGACTTAAAGGAGTTATTTACCTCTTTGTTCTCCTTTACAATCTTAAAGCATCTTTTCTCTCAACATATGGGGTGACAGAGAAGTATGTACCTTGTGGGGTGAGGCCTGATCTGGGTGAGAAAAAGCTATAGCGACTGCTTCTGGAAAAACATGTAAGAAACAACAGTATATTGTCTTATTCCTTTCTCTGGGTTTAGGTGGCTTTAGGGATTTGGGGATAGATTTAAAGAAAGCTTTTAAAACAAATGTTCAAATTTTTAAAGCACTGAGGTGTGAGGTATGCTGGTGAGCATAAGCTATTGAGAAAAGTGTGACTATCTGCAATACACTGCTATCACAGTTTGAAATGTACTTGTTCTTCAAGGCCAAGAGGTGGTTAGGGAAAACGAGTTAACAATAACTTTATTTATAGAGCCAATGTCATCGACACTGGCTGTGCACTAGAAAAATACATCCATCACATTTTTTATTAATTACAGGCACGGTGTGCCACCACATCTTCACACTTCCATTATTTTTCACTACGCAATATCTACCTTGATTACTTTCATATCTTCTTAAATCAGTGACACCACCAGTTCAACCAATGGAGTATGAGGTGGTAAAAGTTTCCTTAACACTTGTGCAAACTTTTTTATATCCAGCCGACAGACAAGATGCATGCACTGCATGTGTCCTGTGTGTGCCTATTACAGCAGTGATGCAAAACCAGTATTTCAATGCCATACTTCCCAACGGTCTTGAAAGACATGACAGAGAGAGACAGTGAGGCCTCCAGAAAGGCAGCAGAGCAGTAGGAGCTGGGTAGCCTATGGGTACCCATGGTGTTTTCTGAAGAAACCAGTTCCAGAGATGTGCATCCTTTTTGTAGCTGTTCTTTTTCTTTTCCTCTTAGGCACCGTCTGATGCTTTTTCTGTATTATTTATGACACTGCACATGTACCCAGGGAGGAGGAAGGGAGAAGGGTGCAGAAGAGGCATTCACGCACCCCATTTTAAGCACATAATTTACTTTCTGCTTGGCAGTCATGCTGCTTTATCTAATCGCTGAAAAGAGATTTGCTGCTCCAAAGGGCAACTCAAAGCAGCTGTATTAGGTCCTTGAGCTGAATGGCCCCCTGAATGACAGCTGTCAAGTGATTTGTCACCAACACCAGCAAGCCAGTAATGCTCCTAAATAACTTTCATTGAACAGGGAGTCTTCTAGTAGAACAGCTTTAATGATGGAAGAAAGATTTGATTTGGCTTCTACATTAAGTCCATGATAGTGTTAATCCCCTAAAAATATAAAACATCCAGAATTTCTCTCTAATAATTGTAAACACTGCTTCCTTTGTCAACTTTCTGATTTATTGGAACTTATTATAGAGCTAGACTTTATTGTATTTGCTTATGATACCACAGTAATCTTTTCCCAGGCTTTCACTTTATTTTGTTACATTTATCTAGCAAGCCAGATTCACACTCCCACAGTAACCATATGGAGAAAAGCCACAAAAGCTGTTAAGTACATTTAATTACTGTTTTGATGAGCTCATATTTTAATTATGTTTATTGATTCTGTGTGTGTTGAAATACTTTTAGCATTTCAAGGAAAAAAAAAAAAGTGGAATCAATATACTGTAATTACCGGGCATTTTTCTAATTTTTCTGTGTAATTAAAACTTTCATATAATATTTTTAACACTTTTTGCTAATCCTTCCGCTGTGATTGGCTCCATTTCCTTCTATGTTCAGGTGAGCTTTAATTTTCATTCTTTCACAATGTGAAGCTAAGTTCAGGACTAAACATCATTCCCACCAAATACTTCCCCTTCCCCTTAGGTCTTCTTAGGAAATAGAAAATAACATGCATATGGTATTTACTAACAAACACGACACCACTTGTAACACATTGATACATCTTCCACTTGGAGCCATCATGGCACACTGACTAACACTGTAGTAACAACTTGGGGAGAAAGAGAACTAAGAGAGAGGTCTTCCTAATGTAACTGTCACTGTCCTATTCCATTACAACAACTGGCACTTTATCTAAAATGGTAAAATATATTATTTGACTTTAAAGAATCCAGATGCTTCTATTTGGGTAGAAAAATGTCTGGTTTTGGACTTTTAAGTGAATTCTTCCCTTGGATAGATCTAAAGGTTTGGATTATTTAAAATGGTAAAGCAGATGTAAATGTATGGGGACCTGATCCTCTAGTGGCATAACTGGCAAAAGTCCTTCTGTTTGCACGGAGCATGATTTTTGTTTCATGGTGAAAGCAAATGACTTTGGGCACGAAGTCTGGCTGCAAGCAGATACAACCACAAGTTTGGGTTGTAGACTGTTGAGCTTTTAAAGTGGTTGAATGTCAGGTTGAAGAAAAGTATGCTTTTCTCCATGGGTTATCCCTTACAATGCAAATAAATACATTTTCTTTTTTCATATAGGTAAATTAGATATTACTGATTTATAAATCCCAGGTACTGCTCTTGCTCAGCCCTCTTACATGTCATAGAATCATAGAATAATTAGGGTTGGAAAGGACCTTAAAATCCTTCCATCTAGATGAAAGTACTTGATAAGCAGGTCCTGTGTATAGGAAAAAGAGTTAGCAGTTACAGCATAGGCACTTAACAGAGTGATGAAACTGAGTTTTGGAATCTCAGGATTTCTCATGTGATGAAAATTCCATGCTCAAGGGAGCTCTGATGCTTGTAGACATGAGCCGGTGAGCTTCAGACCTTTCTATTTTACATTGTCTCTGGGTTTTAATTTCAATAGTATTAAAAGCAAGAAGCAGTGTCATGCCATTCAACCATCAAGCTTAGTTTTCATTTACTTGCGCCCTCGCATACCACACAGACAGCAAATGAAAGAAAAGCTACAATAAGTCAACTGCTTGTATTTTGAGACTCTGATTGTATAAGCATCATTTTCACCCTTTCTGTATACTTTTGAATCTCTGACAAAATGCTAGAAGGTTGTTCTGTGCTCCTGACAGTCAAACTGGATTTGTTACATGAAGAGCTATTCTTGAAGTATTGTACCCTTGGCTCTCAATTGCAATCTTAAGTTACCAAGGAGAAAGAAATATCTTTTCTGTGGAACTCATCTTAACTTGACCCAAGGCATACAATGCTAGCCTGGCTGGAAACTAGGTGCTGGCCGAGGAAAGAGAAAGGACTTCATCTATTTTAGTACTGTATATTACCTGAAGGTCATGAGATTACTGTGAGAAGGGGCAAAATGTATGACTCTGGTAACAAAAAGTGGTATCAGGAGCTGAAAGAGAATATTTATGGGAAAAAAACATGTGATAGCAACAAATAAAGCTCCCTGAAAGAAAAGTAGAAGGGATAGATAGGAAGAATACAGAAACAACACATAACTGTCCATTTGGAAAGAGACAGGCCATGATCAGAGAAGGTTTGGGTGTCACCTTGACCTCTAGAGAAAAGCCAGTGGAAGAAGAGGGAATAGGGAAATAGTGTGGGGGCACGGAAAAATGGAAGCCTCATATGTTCCTCTTTGGGCCACTTGCCAGAAAGCTGGACCTTGGCTCTGGCCAACTGCCCCTGGTACAGACTGTGAGAGCCCCATAGATGTTACCAGGAGCTGGAGCAGTGGGCCTCTGCAGGAGTTGTTCATTGTCCGTCTGTCACAAAATAGAGTTCACTGAGTTTTCAAACCAGGAGGGAGAATCCTGCTGCAGTAGTGCTGGGGACAGCAGGAGGGGTGGGAGCGGGTGTCCTCACTGTTGTGCCTGTCACTGAATCTGCAGGGTCTGGAGTGGTTTCCAGAAGTGTGAGAGCCCTTTTGGAGTCTGCAAAACACGCATCAAATTCAGTGTTCACCAAAGTCAACGTGAACGTTTGATATCAGCGATGTTTTCATCAACCCTTACTGCACTTTTTAGACAGCCTCATTCGGTATTTGTAGACATTCCCTTCATCCTCTTCACAGTATTATTCAAGTATATTTGTTTCCTTTGTTTCTGACACTAGTTTTCTTCTACCATCCTTTAATAATGCAGTTTTCTCTCAACATAAAACACATGCTGCATACTTAAATATGAAATATTGATCAAATACATACACCTGGGAAAATGAAATGTGAGAAGCATCAAGCATTCCTAGTCAATTCTTGCCACAATGCAGAACTCTCCATTTCAAGATAAAAGGCCAAAATCTCTACAAATACACCACTACAAACCCCATCTAATTCTCTTGAAGTTGGAGGAACTATTTCTGGTTTCTGCCATGGAGAGGCCAATCTTTCCCTAGAAAAGGCTGTTTGATGTCTGTCTGTTGATTTCTGCGGGAGTGGAGAGGACATGCAGGGGAATTTGCCAGTGTAGCATGCCTGATTAATTTAAGCACATATCACTCACTGAAAGACAAGGTTTCAGATAATTGAGATGGTAGCGGTGAAATGGTTGATTAGGCTTAGAGCTGTCAGCCGCGTGAATTAAGATCAGCATCAGCCATAACTCTGAATTTCCTGGCCTTATTACATGTGACAATGTTGTTGCTGTTTCAAGATAATTTATTGGGGGCTTTAAGAAAAAGATATGAAGCATTATAAAAATACTCTTCTTCAGAAAGGCTGCTTTGCTGTCCTGGGCATACACATACAAACAGTTTTCAAACAGCTTGTTATTCACCCATCAGGCTGGTAGAGCTCCTCGGAAGTGGTTTCCATCTAAGGGATAAATACCTATCCATAAATTTCTTGGCAATGCTGTATAATTTACCTGACAGGCCAAAATGGCCCTTGCAGATATGTTACAATCCAGGCAACCATGTAGATAATTTTCAAGAGAGCAGCTACATATCAGAAAATCTTTTGAACATTGGTAAAGGTGCAAGTACGGCACATATGTTTCTCAGTGTAGTAACTCAGCTGTTTCATTTCTCTCTTTTGCTCAATATTCAGCCCCTTGAGAGTTCCACCACCGGCTCCAGTCTGGCAGCTCCACACACATAAAAGTCTTGTTCATCAAGTTTTGTGGGCCACCAGACAAAAACAAGATCTTCTTTCCTGACTTTTTGCATCACATATCAAAATCAGAAAACCAAAAACATTTACGAGAAACATAATCAGGCCCTTTTCATTTAAATTGGTAGCATGGTTGCTGCTAATTATCTGTCCATGATCTTTGTCATTAGACCAAAATGAGATAAAGAACATAGCTGAATGAGTCATCTATGAGGACAATGAGATGACAGACACACAGTTATATTACACATAGACCTGATGCAGCAAGTCCAGAGGAAGCCATGGAGACGCTGTGAGGGCTGGGCTGGGTCAGCCTGGAGAAGAGAAGGCTCCTTAAGGGGAGACCTTAGAGCAGCTGTAGTAAATGCAAATTTGTCTAGAAATAAGACCGCAAATGGTATTACTCTTGCTATCGTCATCAGACCCTGTGCAACAACTGTGAGACATACCCATACCCTGCTCACTGCGTGTTTCTGAAAGTACCAATGCACATGAAAGCTCAACCCTGTATTATGCATGTCCATGCAAAGTCACACACATGCACATAGACCTCTTCTCCCCTTTCAGCATTACATTCCTCTAAAAGAAGGCTGAGAATGAGGGGTGCACATTGCCCTTAGTGCATCTGCCTATGGGAATCAGAGACCTCTTTTGCTGACTTCTTCCTTCAGCCTACTGAGAATTCTATTTCATGATAGAAAAAACCCACAACAAACTAGTATGAAAAATATGAGTCCTAATTTCTGCCACATCAAATTCCACTGCAAATGCAGGAATAAAAATTGGGTAAGAGCAGCATCAAGTACTGGATTTCATTCTAACGTGAGGGGGATTTATCTTTGTTCATACATGCAATGCACTGAAAAATTCATGTACCAAAGGCTACCTTCAAAAGAACAGTGTAAAACGGAAGGAAAATTCAAACTAACAGAACAACTGCTAGGGGAGAAGTGGTTGAACACTTTTGCCATCATTAATAGGTTGTCAGCTGGCACAAATAACGATTCCCCTTACCTGGGGGTCACTTTCCTGCCTACCATTCCTTCCCCTGTTTCCCTAGCCACTCTGAGCAGGTCACTGGGGAAAGGGGAAATCAGAGTGTTCCCCATCACAGGGAGAAATCAGAGAGGGAACAAAGTTTCACTTAGCTTTAGATTAGTCTAAATTAAATAGAGTGGCCTGGGGAGGGGTCTCAGCCTGTGGGGCAACCTGATAGTGAAGCTAGAATCACAGTCTATCTATGTTCTAAATTGATGGCAATGAAAATAATACTCCCCAGACACAAAAGTACACTTGTTTTCAGATTAATGCATCCTGAATGTGAGCTTTTCATCTCCTTTCTGAATGAGTTAACGTGTGCTTGTTCGCCTTGGCCAGAAACTGAACTGCAGATTCATTATTTGGAGACTTATTTGTGCTGAAGTCCATGAGGCCAGTGGCTTGGGAAGATGAAAACAGCTTTCCACAGGCTCTCATTTTGGGAAAAGCTAGTTGCCCAGGGCTGCCAAATACATTCCTAATGAACTCTTCCATTTGTACATTATATTTGGGCTGAAATTGAGACACTGAATACCTAAATGCTCTCAGGCCTGATCCAAGGATCCCCAACAGCTCTTTGTGAGGGTAAATGATGCATTTGAAAAACAATTCATACCACTCACCAAGGAGGCCGAGAATGCTGTCATCTCGCACTAGCACTGCATGTTCCCTCTTCTCAGCGAAGAGCATCGCTCTTTGCCATAACTGCCAGATCCCATGCTCATATCAATTAATTCCTGGTGTGCGCTGTCAATTAACATGTGTAATGGATGGTAATTTCACAAATGTTCCAGCTTCAATTTCTGGTTCCTAAATTGTTATTAGTACAGAATTAAATTACTCTTTGATTAATACAGCAACACAGTTTTTAGGCACTTTCAGATACTGCTTTTTCACTAGCACAACTCTACTTTTCTCACTTGTCTGTGGATAGAAGATGTAAGATAGAAGACGGCTGTAAAATACATCTGTCAAGGTAAGTTTGTGACCACTGTTCTTTCTATAACTGGAGAAAAATGACTCTAATTTAGACAGACATTTTATCACACTTAGCATCAGTTCAACTTTAAATGAACAAGAATAGTGAAAAAAACCACCAAAATTTAACAGTTGGATCGAAAAGGCAAAACAGGATAATCAGTTCATTCTAAGAGATTCTGATACTGTCAAAACATTTTCAGACATTCTGGCAGCACCTGACTTCTCAAAGTATTTCAGTGCTGATGAAGATGCGTTCTGATAGAGCCTGTCTTGTACACAATCTCTCCAAAGTTCCTCCAGTCTGATGTCATTTTATATTTCTCTTCAAAAATAGACTATTCTAATATAATGGGACTTCATTGTAATATGTTTTTTGCTTCTCTTATAACTGCACAAACAACTGCCCTGAGTCTTAGCTAACAAAAACTCCCCAAGCACAGCTGGTATCAACATTGCTAAATCAGATGTACCATCCTTGGCCTAGTTCATTCACATACCTTGAACAAATCTTTGTCTTTTTCCAAGCATTATTTCCTTATCTTCCTGCTGTCTGTGCCTATGACTGTAACTTCATCCTGGAGAACAGTAATTCCACATACTGAGAGCAAAAGAAAAGCTCCACTACTGCTTGTTGTAGTGTCCTTGATGAGTGACAGTTGATTCACTGAATGCAGCCTACCTGAAATATCCCACATACTTCCATACTGGCACTGCAGATGCCATTACTGGACATGCAATATTGCTGTGCACTCATACATGTCTGCTTGCTATTTCCACAACTCGCTGTGTTTTGGAAAGACCTGAAGATCAAAGCCTAATATTACAAACCCCTGACTCTGTAAACTCACAAAGTCACTTTGACGCTTGGAAGAAAGCTGTTAAATGATCCATTTTTTCCTATGATGCACACAGAGATAATATGCATGGGATAAATTGAAGAACCAAGAAAAAACCTCTTTCTCAGCCCCGGAATTCCCCCTTGTACAGTGGCATTGCTGTTCAGTCCAGGAAAAACAGTATCTGGGTTTGCATCAGTGAAAGCCCCGGCCAGAAATAAGAACATCATGCTACAGGGCAGGAATACAAAGACACAATTCAAATTCCTTTACTGGTAAATCACAGAATATCATATGTTAAGATCACAAACTCTTCACAAATATATGAGCTGAGAATATTTTAAGAGGTTTCTGTAAGCTATTAATCTATTGTGGTCTATTTAGTGATTGCCCTGTATTATAGGGCACATTCCACAGTTGTCTTGACTACAGACAAATCATAAGAAATAGACAGGCATATTTTTATGCATTCATAAACAGATCTAAATTCAGCTTAATAAGAACAGTTTATTCAAGTGCTAAATACTTAGAATGAAATAGTTACAAAAATCGTGTAAAACGTGAGACACCAAGGTCGCTGTGGCACGACTCTGATTGGCAGCTCACTTTTGACTTTGCACATACAGGTAAGCTCACTCTGTTTCTCTTCCATGTCACTAAAACCCTCTGATCAAAGTACATAATCACAACCAAGGCTCTTATGTGAAAGGCAAAATATGTTAAACAAAAGCAGCTAAAACTGGTGAAAAACTCCCCCAAACGAAAATATCATTTCCAATGGTATTTAGCTCTGATCTGGGGAAGATGCGGACAGTACCTCCTTCTCTTCATGGGACTTTTGTCTGCATTCCAGCATGTGCATGCAGGAACCACTGCGAACTGAATGATCTTATCCAGTTAATTCTTTTAGACTTAATTTTACTAAAGCTTAAAATTAAAACGACTCTTCCAAATAAAAATGTTAAGACATTTGAACTCCCTGAAGCCTTTGAACACTGGTTAAATTTTAAAATCCATGTTGGTTAAACATGAATTATCATTTGTCTTATGAATTACTTTAAAAATAAACAACATTACAATATAGAACTATAGAACTCTACAGCCACCCACTAAAGTGAGACTATAAATTCCCCAATGTAATAGTTATTTGACTGAGCTAATATTGAAACACTTAATAGCATTTAAACAAAAAATGTTCAAATTTCTTTAAAAGTAGTACTCTGATCGTAAGATTTAGATTATCATGTTCATTAGAGAAATCCTGTGCTAGGAGTGAAACTCTAACATCGTAGAGAGCCAAATTGACACACAGAAATGTATTTGCCTTAAAAAGAAGATAAGACACTAATGTGGGATATATTGCCACACGGAAATATTCCTTGTCAGGGCTACTGTAGTTTTCCCCAGAGCAAGTTATCATGTAACTTTCTCTATTGTTTCCTATTAAAAAGACAATCATTCCTTAAACCGAATAAATGAGCAGTAGTTTCAAATCACGACAGGAGCAGGCTGGAAGGACACGGCCATATGTCTTCATTTTCCTTCTAAATACAAATGAAAACATGAGTGTTTATTTTTCAGCCCGCAGACCAGAGCATCTAATTGATCCTGCGGAGACAGGGTCTGCATAAAGGGCCATTATGTTCTGATGAGATACGCAATTGCCTTGACCTTGCCAGGAGTTCAGGTGTGGGTATATCTGTACCCCGAGCGCTTGCAGGAATGTCGGTTTCTGCGCACTCCTGCTCATGCATCTGCCTCGTGTAGCTCTTGTAGGGACCGGCTCTATTTCACTAGAATAACTTCGCTATTCATGAACAATAAGGTTCAAATTGTACTTTTCTTTAACACAACATTAACTCTCAAAGAGCTGGAAATTCAGTATTCTGTTCCCTAAGCTTAGATTCCAAATCAGTCACTGAGAACATTATATGAGCAGTAATCCCATTAAATATATCATCTTGCAAATATCTAAATCCAGTTAATTAACTTGTATTGCAAAAGAGCTCCAAGATATAGTTTTCAGGGAGCAAACTTACATTTTAGGTTTCTAATTATATTAGGAATAAGTTTCATATCTCCTTTTTATTTAAAAATTACAGTAAAATCACCTTTACATCTACAAGAATCAGCAAAATAGGTGTTACAGACATACAGAAACTAAAACAATCGGAGTGTTCTTTATTAAACTCTTATCTTGTGGAAAGATTATATACAACAGAGGACCCATAAAAGTTGAAAAAGGGGAACATTGTCTAAAGAAAGTTGTAAACCATTTTCCCCTTGCTCACTAAACAGGAGCAAATAACCAGGGAGGTAATAACTGAGGTAATTTTGCAGTTCATGAAGAATGCAGTATTACAATTCCTGTAGTTGGAAATTAGCTTACTAAGGGGTAGCACTGGTGAGAGTATAAGAAAAATAGGAGAAAAAAAAGTTCTTTTCAGCCAAAAGTGGTTACAAAAATGGGTAAAAAGATTTTTCAAGAGATAAGAACTAAGTAATTTTATTATGCCTGCAGTTAAGGGTGAGGAACTCTCTCAGGTAGAACATACTTAAACTGTGAGTTTATATCTTCGTGTGATTTCACTTTACAAACAAGTATTAAGATAGAGCCAACAAAAGGCTATCTCAAGGTGCTGCTCATCAGGCTCTTTTCTTGAAGTACTCACCTACAATCTCCCCTCCTTTTCCGATAGTGGCAATCCCTCACTCAGTCACAGATGGTTTATCCCTGAGCAGGATCAACATCCATCAGCAGAGAGTGGATGGGAGGGAAGCAGAGAGGCCAAGCAGACCTTGTGTTACAGAGCAGGATTCCACACAGGGATCGGCTAGGGAGAAATGAATGCTGTACTTTCAGGGCTGCCCACAACCATTTGCTTTGCTTGCGAAAGGAACAGTAGTTGGTAAGTGAAAATATTTTGAATATCTAAAATAATTTGACACCACTCCAAGTTTAAAAAGAAAAAAAAGATTCTAAAAGGTCTTCTTATTGTCTGATACTCTGCAAAAAATGTGATGCGACCTTATGGTCCTTTACAAAGGCAGATGTTGAGCTATAAAGCTCAGCTGAAAACGTTTATCTCCTCAAGGTTTTGGTGCAGTGGAGGACAGAGGTTAAGTCAGACCCAGTTAAAGGCTGAGTTAGACCAGGTTAACTAATTCAGAAAGCACTCCATATGCTAACCAGTCGCTCCTCTCTCCACCCCTACCTCAAAGGCTGCACAATGTAGGGTTATATTAAATACTGTATTTCATAGTAAAAATAGAGCTAGTATTTTATTGCACACAGGTATTTTTGGTTGTTGCGTGTTCTCCTCCAGCTCAGAGACCTGCTGGTAATCACTATTCCTTTGGGTTTGCAGGCTCAGCTGCTCACGCAAGTCTAAAGGAGGTGAGCTAGCTGGAATCCTGCAAGCCTTAGGTCTATGTCAGTGCAGTTCCTTTCTCTAAAAACACAGCCCCGCTTATGGGGCTGAAAAGGATGTGCAGTTATACCCTCACGGGAAATCCACCAGTGCTTTAGCAAGTGAGACACAAGTTCTGCAGGCCAAGATAATCTTCTCAGCAACAGTGACAGATGTAGCTGCCTCCTTTGCTAACTGGAAGTATTCCTCATCATCACTTTAAAGCCTGGAGTAAGTTTCCCAGGATTTTTACTTTCGATGTCCAGTGAAATCCTCTTTTCTGCACTGCCAGGCAATGTCACGATGTCGCTTAAATAAGTAAAACTCTATGACCATACTTGAAGTCACTCGTGACTTTAGACAGAATCCCCACCAGTTTCAGGCATAATGGACTGAAGCCTTTTTGCTTTCAAATTGTGGGTAGCAGCAAAGATTTAAAAACTGGGGCAGAAGGGATAAACCCTGATGTCTTTTTAAAAGCCTGACCGCAGCAGACAATATATTTGCCTATTAAAGTAGAAAAGAGGGTATTTAAAAAACAAATCAGCCACAGTATGTGGTTTGGTGTTTTATTAATTGAATTTTGCCCATATTAACAAGTGTTACAACTTTTCTTTCTTCAAATTACGCCAATTATGATTTCTCTTATGAAAAATAATGATTCATGTTTTAGAATGAGTTGTGTGAACATGAAACAAAAGCGGGATGGAGTAAAACTGAATTTTGAATTATTTCCCTCCAGTTTATCAGTACTTCAGGTCAAAGTCCACTCACCAATTATCCAAATGGTACTTGGTCTCAAAAGGGCTAATAACTACTTAGTCATCAAAGAGAAGCTGCTTGGGATTCACAAAACCTCCATAGCCACATCCTCACTTTAAAATGCCATCAGCCGTATTGTGGTACTGCACTGGCACTGGCTGAGCATCACAAAAAAGCCATTCCCTCAAAATACAGGGATACATGAATACCATTAGTTTTATAACCCCTCTGTGGAAATGTATCTCTTTCTTCCGACTGTCCTTTCTCCTTTTGCTTCTATGTATTTTGCTGTTGTGGTATCTGTTACTCTGATCTACCCACCTTGCACAATTTCTACCACTGAAAGATTGTCATTTCATCCCGAGATTCATGCCATCTGCCACAGGCATAATTCAGTGCTTCAAGTTTTCTTTCTCTAGGCATCCTCTCCCTTTTCTCGGATGGTAGACTTCTGATTTTGGATCTCCAATACACGCTTAAGTTATATGCCTGAAGCAGCCCCTCTTGAGGACACCCTCATGGAGTTAGGTGGTCCTGATGGGAGAGCTGCAGCCTACTTAATGCTCTGTACATGTGGAACCCAGGAGGTTAAAGTCCCATGCTCTTGAAATGTTGAAGATGACACTATTTTGTTCTATACTGCCAGAACAGGCTATGGTCTCAACATCTGCTCCTGAAGAACAAAATAAGAGCTAGAGTCCATCCAAGACAGTAAGAAAATACACTGTTTGCAGTAAACAGAGTAAGGAAATGGTGTTCCTCTCCAGGTCAGCTTCATAAAAGGGTGCTGGGTCAACTTGGGCATATGTTCCACAGCCTAAGAGCATTTAAGCACTAGGTAGGAGGTGTCTTATGACAGCATGTAATGGAACATAATGTTTTACACCTTGGGCTGCAGCTGCCATCATGCTTGTGATTTTGGATCCCTTTCAGATCCAGCAGTTGAATGTCCTGGCCCCCAAACTAGAAAGTGAGTTGTGGTTATGTTCTAGCATCATCTGCAGCAAGGAAGTTATAACAAAAGTGGAAGTACTTTTCACTTCATAGGTTAAACAGCTGCTTTGTGAGTTGAAAATGGCCTTGAACACTGTTGTCTGCAGCACAGTGCATTATCAGCTTTTGGCTCCTTTTCAATGGTTTGGACAACAACTTAGTGCCAGAAACTTCACCCCACATTTTCCAGCCACGCAACAATTAATTAGATCAACAATAAAGCACATTTCCTTTCCCTTGAGAAACACACATCATCATTCCTCCATCTTTGGCCTCTGGCAAGAACACACAGTGGCCACGTAATTTACTCTTCAGCATTGTTTACTACTTGAACTTGAGAAAAACCCTTGTGAACTTTACACAAATCTCAAAAATATTATGACTCGGTTTTAAAATAAACTCTTCTCTTGCAGCTTGCCTCAATATCCAGCTTTATTTCCAGTGAAAGGGTTAATACCTGTGTTTTACCCTTTTTGGATCAAGTTGTTGAAAGAGGTAGAGCTTCATGCACCATAGGAACCTGCAGTAGTACCCTAATGACAGTATAATTAGAAGTATCATTGTGGTAATGATTCCTTTCATCTGGCAAAAGGCTTTAGCAGAAAAGATCTCTTATTCAGTTAGTTTCACCTGCCCATTCTCTTACCCCTGCAACACTCCTTTCCTACGTCAGCACCAGAAGTTAATACTGGGTGTCTGACAAGGCTTCAGACTTTGTGCTCATCAAACTAATTAAAGAGAAACACATCCAAAGCCTAGTGAGTTATTTTACTTCTTAAAAATGCTGCCCATTCATCTTGTTTAAAGTTTTACCTGGCTCAGTGGGTTTGATTAATGAAAAGCACAATGGGGCTGTTGTCCGCGCAACCTACAGTCACTTGGTTCAGGGTCAGCAGGCTGAGCGAGAGGCCTCCATGGCTATATTTAGTCTCTCTCTCCTTTAAAAATCCAAAGGATTGAAATGTTACTGATTTTATCAGCATGGCGCAGTTAGGAGGAAAAGGCAAGAGCTGCCTTAATCGCAAACTTCATTCAACACTTTTTGGTTTGTTTAAGCTAAATAGAACACAAGCAGATCTGCCATGGCTGTCCTGGATATAGGGTAGCTTTATGTTAACACTAAAACTGAGTCTGGAAGTGGGGTATGGACTCTGAGTGAGCTTAAAATGTAAATTCTTATAAATTGCAACTGGGGGAAATTTATAGTAACATACATATAAGAAACTCTGAAAAGACAGGAAAAAAAAAAAGGCCTTAATCTTCATACATTTTTGCATACAATCCTGCACCCATAACTGCATACGATTATATAGACTATCACATATGCTCTCACTACTGGATGGGAGCTTTGACTCCGCCATAAATCTGAAACAAGCTAAAAAAAACCACATTCATACAATTCCAGAAACAGCAATAAACCAGATTTCTATTATAAGTCTGTGTGGTCCACAGCCCCACTTTGTTTTGACAGAAGGATGCAACCTCCATCAGACTTGCTGAACTAGGGCTACTTCTCTGTGTCCTGTCTTAGCTCTGCTGCTTGTTGTGTTGGGAAGGGCTGAGCACTGGCTCCCTCCACTCCTCACCCTGCCTCCCTCCACCTGCCTGCATGCCAGTGCGCAAGCGCTGAGAGCTGCTGCTTCCTTGTGACACAGGCAGTGAGCAGGGAAGTACCCAGCAGGGATTATAATCTGCCCTCTAGTGATTAATACAGTTAACATTTGGCAGCATCATTAACATTACTTATGCACTACATAATTACATATTCATTACATAATTATTTCATTATACAACAGTGGTAATGCTCATGCTCTACACCTTTCTAAGAGGTTCTTTAATCAATGGATTGAGTATCTAGCAGATTGCAGATAATTATGAATTATGATCATTAATAACTCCCTCTACTGATATGTTTATAGATGTTTAAGGCATCAATCTTGGATATCATCCTAGGACAGTACTGTTGCACAAAACCATGAGCAAGCACATATGGAGATTGTGCAAAACAACCGTCCAATTGCTTCACTTCAGTGCTTAGGGCCAATGTTTTCAGTTCTGTAAGACATTGAGCAACAAAGCCCACATCCTCTCCTGTGGGGCTGGGTAAGATTTTTGAGCAACTCTTCCAATGACAACAGGCTGAGAGATCTGGGCTGGTTCAGCCTGGAGAAGACAAGGTTCCTTAAAGGGAGACCTGAGAGCAGCTCCAGTGCCTAAAGGGGGTACAGGAAACCTGGAGAGGGGCTTGGGACAAGGGCCTGTAGGGACAGGCCAAGGGGAATGGTTTTAACCTGCCAGAGGGGAGACTGAGATGAGCTCTTAGGCAGAAGCTCTTCCCTGTGAGGGTGCTGAGGCGCTGGCACAGGGTGCCCAGAGAAGCTGTGGCTGCCCCATCCCTGGCAGTGCTCAAGGCCAGGTTGGACACAGGGGCTTGGAGCAAGCTGCTCCAGTGGAAGGTGTCCCTGCCCGTGGCAGGGGTTGGATCTGGATGAGCTTTAAGGTCCCTTCCAACACAAACAGTTCTGTGATTCTATGATTCTATGATTTAAATAGAAGCAATGCTGAAACGTCTTTAACCAAAGGAGAAGCACAACAAAAGAGATGCTTGTGATTTGGAAGAAGGGCATGGTTCCTAATGTTTCGTCTTGTAAGCAGCCCTTGACAAGTAAAAGGCTTTGTTACATGTCACTGTACCTTGAATTCAAGGCAGCCCTCGAGGTCCTTTACCAAGAATTAGTTACATCATTCCAGAATAACTCAACAGTGCATCATGGCAATGTTCCACCGCCCTTTCACAGAATCACAGAATCACAGAATCTCAAGGGTTGGAAGGGACCTAAAAAGATCATCTAGCTTTGACAAGCTCTGCTTCAGGAATCTGGAAGAGCTTCCATAGTTGCCTTAAACACCAATTCTTCTTCAGCAGGCACCATAAACCCTGTTAATTCAGCTGAGCAAAACCATGAAAGAAGGCATCACGAGAGTCTTGGGCCTTTGTTTTGTCAGTGATGTACACTAGTCCCAGTGTAGAAATGGGAGAACAAGTCCTACAGTGATTGACTGTGCCTGCAGGAGCACTGGGGCATGACCAAAAGGAACGTGTCCCACTCTTACCTGCACCCACCTCCTGTGTGCATGCAAACTCTGGTCTTGTGTTTCATCCCCCCTAGTCAGCACTGATTGCAGCTGCTGCATAGTGCAGCTGTGTAAACCCACCCTCATTCAACAGCCACTTTCTTCTTGCAAATAAATCACTTACGGGCTTGATCATTTTATCTACCCTATCATCTGGGAAATTCATTTGGATAAAGGGACATTTATTGAACTATCTTTTATCACACAAGTAGTTCTACTAAAGAAAGACTTCCAGGATTCAACTCTGTGTGTTTAAAATGCAAAATTCAAAGAAGTTTTATTGCCAGACTTTCACTTCTCAGTAATTATGTCTTAATTGTTCTACAAGTGTGTGTTCCAATTTGTCATACATTCAAGGAATTAGCATAGAGGAAAATCCACTTTCCTTCTGCTTAATAAATCAAGAAGTTGTGGTTTTAATGCTGCTTTTTAAATACATCCATGCGCTGGCATTCTCCCTAGATTTTTAAACAGGTAAATACTACACTGGGGTGTTTGCAAGAAAGAAAAGATTAAAGAGAGATGAGATTGTTGGGGGGAAGAAAAGTGTCATCTTTTCCACGCAGCAAGTTAGATAGCAAATACAGTCAGCTGAGGAAAAGCAGATCAGACACTGCACTTGATTTTTATTGTGTTAAATTTGAAATATCACATCTCTTCATTCCCATGAGAGATTTCTATGCCATCTTTCACACGGTACTTCTGCAAGAGCCATCTGCAACCAAGCTGTACATGGTTTTTCAAGGCCTAAATTTCTAAGGTAGGGAGGTAAATTCTTTTAGTATGGCATCAGTCATAGTGCACCCAACCACTGACGGGCTGAACGTTCCCTGCAGTGACTCTGAGCTAAGGATCTCCTGATACCTGCAAGCTCTGTAAGAAAAATACTGTTTACAAATGAGAAAGTCTGATGCCTGATATTCCAGGAAGCACGAGGTGTTAGATCTTCCTTCTCGGCATCATTACACATTTCCAGGTGTTAGGTACTGCATTATTTAAGAGCAGGTAGGAAAACCAGACAATAAGTACCCATAAAACATCAGACATTCTCCGAAGGGCTGTTTGAGTTAATACAGGCTGTAAAGCTCTCACTTTTATTGGGCTTGAAAATGATAGCTATTTGAAGGAAATTATGTCACTACTTAAAATACTTTACCAGAAGAAAGTGCTTAGTACCATACCTTTAAACCACCGAGAAACTCCAGAGAGTTTCCACTACCTTACAGCTTTCTGACAGCTCTCACTATGTGTTGCAAAGCTACGCAGGTAAAATATGAAATAATCTTCCCCTCCTGGCTCTAGAATACCAAGGCTATTAAAACTTTTTTTGCTCAGGACCTGTTCCAAACTGTGTGCCCTGCTTGGTGTTAGCCATCATATTAGCCGTCTAAAGTGAAGTCCTTTGCAACCCTTCCTTTGCACCTTGAATTCTTTGGGGTACACAAGTTGACGTAGGGTCAGCTCTTTTCCAAGGCATATACGTAGTTGGGTGCAGACAAAAATTCAGTTCAAGAACAGAATTAAGAGCTAAAAGGCAATATGAAATGACTCCTGACACTATTCTGCAGCTGAAACAGTACCTGAGATCTTAGTTGTTGCCTTGCAGCTACAGCAAACTAAGAGGCTTGCTGTAAGAAGAGTATGGGAAAGACATACCTGTAAAGTACTTCTCTTAAGCTTCTTATCCAACCCTTGAGCAGCCAATTTGTTCAGCTAGGGTAGGTCCATGGAGTCAGCCACAGGCACCTCATCACTGTCCTGGTACAGCAAAGTGCTTAGAATGGCTCTGAGAGGGAAAGAACCAAGATGCAAGAAGACGGATGCATGTGAAAGGCAACTTAAAAGCAAGCAGCAAGGGTCAGGGAAGCAGAAGGTATGTTAAATAGGTTCCTGCTATTGGTAAGCTTTAGATGATTTAGATATTGATACCAACCTTACGAAGTTCAACCATGACAAGTGCAAGGTCCTACACCTGGGTTGGAGCAATCCCAGGCACAGCTACAGATTGGGCAAAGAAGAGATTCAGAGCGGCCCAAGGAGAAGGACTTGGGGGTGCTGGTCGATGAGAAAATGAACATGAGCTGGCTGCAGTGTGCGCTCGCAGCCCAGAAACCAACCGTATCCTGGGCTGCATCAAAAGGAGCGTGACCAGCAGGTCGAAGGAGGTGATCCTGCCCCTCTACTCTGCTCTCGTGAGACCCTACCTGGAGTATTGTGTGCAGTTCTGGTGTCCTCAACATAAAAAGGACATGGAACTGCTGGAACAAGTCCAGAGGAGGGCCACGAGGATGATCAGGGGACTGGAGCACCTCCTGTATGAAGACAGGCTGAGAAAGTTGGGGCTGTTCAGCCTGGAGAAGAGAAGGCTGTGTGGGGACCTCATAGCAGCCTTCCAGTACCTGAAGGGGGCCTATAGGGATGCTGGGGAGGGACTCTTCATCAGGGACTGTAATGACAGGACAAGGGGTAACGGGTTCAAACTTAAACAGGGGAAGTTCAGATTGGATATAAGGAGGAAATTCTTTCCTGTTAGGGTGGTGAGGCACTGGAATGAGTTGCCCAGGGAGGTTGTGAGTGCTCTATCCCCGGCAGTGTTCAAGGCCAGGTTGGATGAAGCCTTGTGTGGGATGGTTTAGTGTGAGGTGTCCCTGCCCATGGCAGGGGGCTTGAAACTAGATGATCTTGAGGTCCTTTCCAACCCTAACTATTCTATGATTCTATAGTAGCTCAGAATGGTTTGGATTGGAATGGACCCTAAAGCTCATCCAGTTCCAACCACCTGCAATGGGCAGGGACACATTCCACTAGAGCAGGTTGCTCCAAGCCCCATCCAACCTGGCCTTGAACACTACCAGGGATCAAAACATCATAGCCAGATATAACCAGAATCAAAATATCTGGGTTTGGATACAGAATGTGTTCCAGCTCCCGCTAGACTTTTTGGTTGGTAACAAATATTTGCAGTGTGTATTTGTTTGAAGTCTGCAAGTGCATAAAACATGCTGTCATTTATACTTTTCCAAAACCCCCAGGATACTGAAAAAAAAGCACCCTGAATAGCTAATGCAAGAAGAAAAGTAATTTTCGAAGGTAGCTGAAACCTAAGGGGTTTTTTAAGGATTTCAGACAGACATAGATATTATTTCCCTGCATAGCTTTACAACACCAGCAAGAGTTGTTCACCTCTTGGTGAAGGATTCTTGTTATTTGTTTACATACATTTTAAAATAGGATGAACAACTAAGAAGCACCAAAGCATCCCATTGCTATCCATGTTTCTGACCTCCCTGGGTAGGGTCACAAATTAACTACAGTGCATAGCACATTAGCTAATTCAGAGGGTAAAATGGCACAGCCACTTAGTACGAAAAGTACATATTTGTACTATTGTACATATTTTCTGAACGGGTGTAATCTAAGAGAACCTCCTAATCTGTTATTAAAAATACTTTGAATTAGCAAATCAATTCTGCAGCAGAAAATCTCTTTGGCATGTCTGTTCAAGTATACCACTGAAATTGCTGGTGACGCACTGGTTGTGATACAGCTGCTGGCTTGCCTTTGTGACTTTTGCTGGATCCTTCAATACATTCTGAATGTCCCAGATGTTCAGTCTAACAACTCACAAGCCTTATTTGTGTTATAAGCCCCTCACTCTTCACTATGTCTGTGCTTATTCCTGTAACGACAAAGTAGGCATTTCTTTCAATAACATTCACTTGTCATTAGAAAAAATATCCTAATTATGAATTCAAAAGTGACAGATTGCGAGATTCAGTTTGCAAAGATGATGTCACTGGTGGGGAATTGGTGGGTAACCTGCAATTACCTCTTTGAATAAAGACATCAGTGTTGTATCTCGAGAAATAATGGCTAATGATACGTCTTCCAAAAGGAAATAGCGTTATTAATTACCTTACTGTGAACACACCACTTATTGACAGCTTTGAAGGCCATTCATCCAATTAAGTATAATGACTAAAAGCTTCATTTGGCCCTCATGGTTATACAGATGGGCTAAGCACAGAGAGCAAGATCCTGATTTCATTTATAACCTTCATAAATATTCAGAGAAAGTCACAAACACCCATGGAGCTACCCAGGTTTCTATTGCTGTGATTAGAGTCAGACTGTGGCAGGTAATGATGGTATAGAAAGCGCTGTAAATTGATACCTCTAATACCTTGAAGACTTATTGTTGTGCAATAATACAATCTGTCATCTCTTCTGATTGTTACTAAGCACTTTGCTTCCAAGCTCTATCCCATCAACATTTAGGGGGGTTTTCTTTCCCCAGCTATCGTCCAGGCCTGCATACATTTCACTAACAGATGATTTAGTAGTGACCGCAGCTCTAAGTTACTTACCAGCAAAACTAACTTTTCACAATGGTTCAGTTTCCATATATTTTTCTCCCTCAGATGAACCTAACGATCATCCTAAAAATCATTCATTCATATTATACTTTGCCTCGGTTTTATGGATCTGCTCCTTATTTTGTTCACGCTCTGCTGTAAGAAGAATAATGCAATTGAAGCAAATAGAATTTCTTTGGGTTTTCCTTTTTTGTAAGTGAGAACAGGATCTGGCCTCAGGCATAAAGGATCATTTTTACGGACCCATCTCTACAGTCCTCATTAACACGCCATTTTGCTGATTAATTATTTTAATGGATGGCAAGGCAAATCCTAGCGCACAGCACAGCTCAGCTAACATGTCTCTAAGATAACAGTGTAGCTATTAACATTGCTTCTGCCATCCCTGGCTTTTATCTTTGAACAGCAACAGGTTGCTAATGATATGTGGTTATCATTTTCACAATTTGGAACATCAAAAATGCTGACAGACTAAGGTAGCAGCAGTTTGTAAGCACTCAGGTAGAACATCAAAGACCTTACTAAAGCTTTAGTACACACCAGCAGTAGCAACAGTTTTAGATCTACCTGTACCACTGGTCTAATCACTCAGAAATCTGATACTGATGCTCATATGACATCCAAGAAATGCTTTTTTTTTTTTGTTAAATGGAAAGCAACTTTACAGCCAAATGGCAAAGCATCTGCAAGTGCTTTGTTTCTATGGAACACTGAAGCGCCAAGAAACTCACAACCTTGTAACAGCTGACATTGTAGAATAACTTAATGCTGCCAACAGGTCTTGAGAGAATGCAGAATTATATGTAAATATATCAAGTAAATGTTTTTAAGGGATAGGTCTTCACCCTGTGCAAACAAGTTGCAACAGCAGTATTTATCAAAAGGGCGCCTGACGCAAAGAAGTCAGATTAATTGTTTATGCAGAGGCATTCAGTCTGCATTGCAATGAGGGCAAGCACAGAAAAGAAACGTTTCTAGAAACCACCTCCTTCATGGGAAGGACTGCGAATGAACTGAACACTGTGGCAGCAATTGTAAGCATGATTTTAATACCTTCTGTCACTTTGCATTGTCTGTGTTCATAACATTTGAGTATATTTAGTTAGCTGAGCGAAGGGAGAGTAACTGCTACTCAGCAGACCAGAAATACAACTGCTTTGTAGATGGGCCTCACACATGAGGCTATCAAACTGTGGCAGAACACATGCCTGCTTGAGGGTGCTGGAAACCCATCATCCCAGGGACAAAGTGATTTTTTCTAACTTGAAGCTAATAGATTTTGATCTCTTCTTGCTGTGTTACTGTATTCCTATTACTATAATTAAGGTCTGATGCTGCAGCAAACAATGCTTCCTGAAAGACGGGCAGGGATCCCAAGGATTGGTCTTTTTTTTCCCAGCTATTCTTCAGAAGTTACACCTGGCCACGTAGTTTCCAAGGTAGGGCAACCATTTCCGCTACTAGGAAAGGGGAATGTGGAGATACATACTCAACATACGGATAAAACAGAAACAGCAGTTTGATCCAAGCAAGAGACAGTACTTTGTGCAGTTACCTGGCCCAAGCCTTGAAGCAATGCAGTGTTGCTGGCTTGATTCTACTGTAGGGCTTTGCAACCTGATCAGCCTGGATGGAGATTCACACTCAGCTGTGGCACTGGAATTCAGGTGGGTTTTGAATTCAAGACATCTTCATTTCATGTGTGAGAGCAGGAGTGAAAGTCTACGCTGAAACAATCTCCATCTTTGAAACTAGTTAAGCAGCCGCACTGTCAAGTGACTTCACTTCCATCACATCAAGTGCCAAAGAGCAGAGAGGCACAGTGGCCACAGAACAGCGGTGTTGTATCTTCCAGCCCTGTATGAATCTCCATGATGGATCTTACACACCAAAACCAGGCAAGGACAAATGAGACATTGAATTTTCTTAGGATTAGAGCTGGTTGAAACTGAAAGCTGAATGATGAGTCTAACCAGCATGACTGGCCCCCCAAGGCAAACAGAAACATCATACCTCCTCATGTGTTACCCTGCTGTCACCAACTCTTTCCATTCAAGGACATCAGAGGAAACTGAGGAAGACAGCAACGACAGAGTTTCTTTGGGTCCCTTCCCTAACACTTTGCCAACTTCACTAGCACATTTCTCTGGCTGTATTTAGCCCATAGCAAAACCAAACCAACCCAATCCTCCCACTCCCCCCGAATCCTCATATTAAATATTACAGGATTATAAAGTTTACACAAGAACTAGAATAAGTTGGCAGATGTAAATTCTAAGCACCTCAATGACAAATGGAAGAGGACAAGGCCACTGTGCTTCATAACACATACCTCAAGTGAAACAATCTTTTGATCTTGCAATTGGTTACATATCAGTAACTACACATAATGAGGAAAAAGGCTCAAAAGACTCATATAATAATTAGACTCATATAATAACTAAAGGAACCGTTTTAAATCAATCAAGTCATTTTGTAATGAATCTTACGCAAAAGCCATGCCAGAAAACCCCAAAACCTATTCCCAAGAAGTAAACAAAAAATATTTCCTAATTAAACTATTTAATTATGACAGCTCCCATGATGAGTAAAATAAAAGAACATTACCCGTGAGAATCTAATTTCTCTATAGCATCCTAATTTGGGGCCTCATTTTCCAGACACATTTAACTGTAATAGCAAAGATAGCAGCACTGATTTCGTATGTTCTTTTTTGTTACTAAAGGCTCTAATGAATATTGGCAAATACAGGATAAAATTTAGGACTGTTTCCACAGAACAAAAAGAAAAGCGTAATAGCTTTTAACCTTCTACAGTCCACAATATCGAGGCAAGGTTCATGTAGGCTTTAAATTTCTTAAACCAAGGCACTATCAAAGTGATTTGGTAGCAAGAAAGGATGAATATTTGAAGTCAGCAGAACATAGTGAGTGTCAATGAAGAATGAAGAAAAAGAATCATTGATAACAGCAATCTTGCCATCTCAGAATTACTCAGCTCAGTGCCTATGCACAAAGACTGTCATAACAAATAAAGGTAGAGGCAAAGCATAGGAAGAAGAATTTCATGACATACTAGTGCATGGCATGTCACATACCTGTGAAGCAAACATGTCCCACATTCAGTTGTACATTCCTTACTGACCACAATAATACTGTCCTATTAACTTTGGGTACCACTAAGTAATTTGTGGCTGACAGTGTTTAAGAAAGACTAATGCAATACTCACACTTCCGTAATTTACACCAGTAGCCAGGCTATGTATCACCCATAGCAGGTGTTAGAGTGGGGCTGAAACAACAGCACAGAAACTGTCTCCCAATAAATTATCTCTATTGCATCACTGAGACAGAAATGAAAATTAAAAAAGAGACACAAAATTAACAAATTTGTCAGAAGCACATTAAAAAGAACACAAAATCAGTGTTCTGTTTAATGTGCTTGCCATGAGAAAATCTCCCGGTGGAGTCAATGAGAGATTATCTTGGGCAGGGAGTACTGAGCTGGCCTTAACACATTAAAAGATAAATCATACATAGATGATGCAAGTCGGGGGGGGAAAAGTGTTACGGGAAATGCTTATCTTTTCCAAATCTTTCTTGAGGGCAGTGTTAAAAAAAGGTTGATGCGATTGAAGCATAATGTCATTACTTGCCAGGGGAAATACAGGATGTTAAGAGGCTGATTAACCTGCCTTCACAGTGCAAGCATGTCAGCCCTAAATTTATATCACATTAACTTTTTATCTTCTGCAGTTCTCCAACTGCAAAAGTACAGGTAAACTCAACAGGTACATTTACTGCAGTTAAAGTATGAGATGTGCCACGTTTCAAGCCAGAGCTCATCTGAACAGTTTGCAAATCTGAGGAGGGTCAGCTCCAAGGATTTAGTTTAGATCTATCCTGAGCTAAAGATAATTGAGGGCAAATTATGACCCCTTCAGTCAGAGGAACTACAGAGCAGTGCTGCTCTAGTCAGTGTTGCTTGGGCTTGCACAGAATTTCTTGATGCTAAGAACAGAATTTGATCTAAAACATGCAAATCTATAATCCACACTCTATGAAGTGTGTGTATATTTTTCTTACCCTCCAGGATAGACCTACTGCTAAACAACTATGGCCTCCCGCAGCTTAGTAACCAACACTTTCCTTTGATTTACAAAACAAAGCTCTCACCTTTAGTTGTTAGGAGCTTCTATTTTGGGCTGGGGCAGCACTCCTGGAATGCAGCAGAGCATGACTGGGTGCTGCGCCTTCGCCCCATGCAGGGAAGAATCTCCCAGGAACAGCACCCAGAGGTTTGAGGACAGCCCGACAAAGCCCCGCTCCAGCAGAAAGTGCTGGAGGCAAATACATGCGTGCCAGCTCATGCCTTGTTAAACTGTAAGAACAGGCTGTTCCAGGGCATACATCATGAGATTCCCAACCTTGCTGACACTTCGATGCCTGTTGGAACACCAGTGAACAGCATCATTACTCTTAAATTCGTTAATAAGGTGGCTTACTCCCAGGTGACTCTCCAAAGGTGTAAGCTTATTCACCTGCATTAGAGTGAGTTCATAACTTCTCCCAGTGCCAGCAGAAAATAGCCTCTTGCTAAAATTGTACCAAATTATAGATTAAGAAACGTTAGGAATATAAGTTTATAATGTCAAGTGCTCCAAAGCCGAGAAATAACAGAATTAGGGTTGCCTTATTATTCACACCTATTTTTTTTCCATGGGTTGTACTGTGCTCACATTAAGAGCAGAAATTATACCTCTTGCGCTCTCCCTGCCCCCTTATAATCAACATAAGGAGATGAGCTTTAAAGACTCATTTCTCAGACTTTTATAGGCCCTCAACTGTCTCGCATCTGTTTTGTACTTGTTAACTAATTATTTTACAACATCCCAGTGAGATGACCTGGCGCTGATGTGGAAGCCAGAGTCCACAGTCAGTTTTGACTGACGGACAAATAAAGCAGAGAAAAGGAAAAGCGTATGACCCTGTCCCTACACACTTCTCTGCCCTCTTGGACCTATGAGTTTTTACCACACCTATTTGGAAATAGATGCTGAGTCACAACAGAGGGTCCTAATAAAACCTTCAACACTTCTCCATCGTGGAGAGGATAACTTACGAACCTGATCCTCTTCATAAGGATCATCCAGAAGAGAACAGCAGGGCGAGCGGATGATTTGCTGATTATGGAGGCTTTGGTTCAGTTTCCTGCTTCATTACAGCTTTCTCCACGATTCATGGCACATTGCCAAAGCCATCCCCTGACAAAGGACACAAGCACAAAAAGCAAGGCAAAAATAAACTGTAGGCACTCAGGTACAGAATATGTCAGGTCACATATGCACCTACACTGTCAACAGTAAAACTTCCCCAGCGTTCATAGCCCAGCATCACCAGCATGCTCTAAGGGCTTAATGCGTAGCTCTAATATTATGCCTAAACGTGAGTGGCATTGGCTTCAACACCGAACATTCATCAACAGCTCTTGTAGCTTTAGGGCACCAAATACTCTCATTACTGAATTAGAGAACTGAGATTCTATCTCCTTCTTTTCCCAGCTCCATACTTGGTGTGCTTTCTGCAGTGCTGGCAAAGCTTTAGCTACGGAAGTGGAATGTCCTTGTGCCCAGGATGATGACAGCAAGTGGCAAAAGCATCTTCCCAGAAAGCAGATGGTTTGGACCATTATACATTCATACAGAAGATGGGACCTGAATTTCTTAGAGCTTGGTCAAGCCCTCTAATCACTAATGTGCTCTTTATCATGCTCACCTCTCCTTATTCCTTCATTAAAATATAATACAAAAGTCCAGCATCACCTCTGTTTTTGAAAGAACTACATAAGCAGCTTAATTACAAAAGAGGGTCTACCTCTGTGGAGTCTACATATTATTTTGGTCCAGTCAATCAAAACAGCAGCTTAAATAGCTCAATACCGTCCTTAGATTCACTTGCGCCTAAGAATAATCTCTTGTATACTGCAAAAAACCTTTCCAGATATGTCAGTGAACATAAGAAAACTCTGTAACCATATACAAAGTGTGTGGTGCTAATCAGATATTTTAAAGTGAATGCAGAGAAACAGAAGTGGTGTAATTTACATGCCACAGTGAGCGTATATGTTACTTGATTATCAAAACCTTTATTTCATTTGCTGTAACAAAGGTTCCAAGATTGGAGTGCACCCATGGGACCACCGTTTACAAGATTCATTCAGAGACCTATCGACAGTTCAAGCCCGCTAGGTACAGAGGAACATTGTGGAACATTCACAGTTCATAAACCCTAATATAACAACTGCCAAACCCTATAAGATCTTGCTTTCAGAAGAACAATTCTCCCCTTTATACATCAAACAGCAATTTTCTTAACTGCAGCAATTTTGTATGTGATGATAAATTTGGGTGGAAATTAGCCCAATAGCTTCTCAGGAAACGTAATGTGAAGAAACTCCCCCAGCTCACTGGTGAATCTTTTTAGATATTAATGTGTGATTTAAATACTTAAATAAACTTGCATTTCTTTGGAAAAAAATGGGTACCTGTGCACTTGATACTTGCACAGGTCTTTCTCTCCCAGGATTAATCTCACTGTGGTTTGCAGGATTTACCATGACTACTTATAATCACTGCCTGGAAAAATTGACAGGCAAAGTATTTCTCCCCAAGAAAAGTACTCTGTAGGGCTTAAGAATAAGATACCTTGGTAACTGAGTTCAGAAAGGGAACGCATATACATGTAAAGAAAGGTCATTGTTAGCTGAAGTGTGACAGATCTCCTCTGTATTAATCTATACTGACTTGATGAAAATCCATGACTTCACTGAATTTTGGACTGACTCCTAACAATTGCAGATCCCAGCCAAATATAACAAGATCTTACTATGGTGATTTTCAGATTGACCCATTTGGGATAATATGCTTCATAAAAACCTAGACTGCAAAACTTATGAGTTCTTTCTAGCTTAAACATCTCCAAGGAACTAGACCAGTTGCAATTTGAACTCTGCTTTGCATAAACTCTTACTCTATCTTGAAGTATCATAATCAATCCTCAATTTTTTAATTATTGTACATTAAGTACCCTAAGTCTCCCTTAGAAAAAACAGAAGTCAAGCAAATCAAAATAATGAAATCTATTTCAGAAGGAGATTTATTCTTTTGTTTTGCTTTCTTTGTGTGAAAATATTGTCCCTTTCTGAACAGGGAGTTTTGCTTCAGTCCAGTGGTTTGGGATTTCAAACAGAAGTTGCAAGTTACAGCCTAAGTCAGTATCGGCTTACTTTAGGGGAGTTTGGATGGGGTTAAATAATGATAAATGTATGATAAAATGTGATGGATTAAAAATACTTTCTGCTTTATGAGCATCAGTCCTGTGGCCAAATTCCGCTATTTTAAACTAAGATGAATGCGTTTTGCTTATTTACCTTCAGTATTCAGAAAACCTGGCTTTTGCTTATATGACAATCAGAGTTCATGTCCTCCTCATGCTTGGTTTATAGCTCTCCTTTTTAGCTTTTGTTGTGCTTAATCTTCTGGTTTCAGCTTGAACAGACTTTGCTCTGGGCTCTAACAATTAAGGAAGTCTCCAACAGCTGGATTGAGCACCTTAAGTTTCGTATTTTTTCATTTTCCACTTATCTACTATAAATTGGGGTGAGCAACTGAAACAATTTTTACAAGATTTTTAAAAATCTCCCCAAATAATCACATTTTGACAAACTCAGAATAATTTCTGTTAGCTCTAATCTCACTATAATCTATTCAATTATTTAAAATTAACAGATATTAATACAGGTTTTCTCTAAATTTTGGAGAACGTTAAGCTACCGGACTAAAGTTGAGCCACACTAAAGCCAGGTTAAAGTCCTGGTTAAACATAGAATAGAATCATAGAATCATAGAATAGTCAGGGTTGGAAAGGACCTCAAGATCATCCAGTTCCAACCCCCCTGCCATGGGCAGGGACACCTCACAATAAACCATCCCACTCAAGGCTTCATCCAACCTGGCCTTGAACACTGCCAGGGATGGAGCACTCACAACCTCCCTGGGGAACCGATTCCAGTGCCTCACCACCATAACAGGAAAGAATTTCCTCCTTTTATACAGTCTAAACTTCCCTACCAATCTCTACCAGTTGGTTGAAGTCTTAAACCAGGTTTTGACGACACTATCTTTTTCTGTTGTACTGGAATACTCTTTTTGTCTCATTTCATTCCACTAGTTCTAATTATTAATTAGTTCATCCACAGCTGAAAAACAGTCTATCAGGAACTGAAAAATGGAAGACAGATTATTCTCTTCTTTCTGTCTGTGCATAACAATATAGTGTAAGAGATTTATCATCTCTAAAATTATGAAGGATGGGGATGAATGCAAGCAAATTGATTCAATTTTCAAATTAAATACAATTTCCCTTTGTTTAATAATTGAATTCATATTGTTTTCTTATATATCTAGCCTACTTAGGGTAATTTATTTCAGTAGCATCAACAAGATTAATTCCTAGAATTTTTTTATCCATCAGAATTATAATTTCTACACAAATGAGGATACAATCATCATCCAACCCATGACAAATGCAAACACAAAAAATCTATTCAAGTGCCTAAATAATAGACACCAGATATCATGTGCCTTATATATAGAGCACACATATAGACAAAGTTATCATAGAATCATAGAATCATAGAATAGTGAGGGTTGGAAAGGACCTCAAGATCACCCAGTTCCAACCCCCCTGCCATGGGCAGGGACACCTCTCACTAAACCATCCCACACAAGGCTTCATCCAACCTGGCCTTGAACACCGCCAGGGATGGAGCACTCACAACTTCCCTGGGGAACCCATTCCAGTGCATCACCACCCTAACAGGAAATAATTTCCTCCTTATATCCAATCTAAACTTCCCCTGTTTTGAACCCATTACCCCTTGTCCTGTCACTACAGTCCCTAATGAAGAGTCCCTCCCCAGCATCCCTATAGGCCCCCTTCAGATACTGGAAGGCTGCTATGAGGTCTCCACGCAGCCTTCTCTTCTCCAGGCTGAACAGCCCCAACTTCCTCAGCCTGTCTTCATACGGGAGGTGCTCCAGTCCCCTGATCATCCTCGTGGCCTCCTCTGGACTTGTTCCAACAGTTCCATGTCCTTTTTATGCTGAGGACACCAGAACTGCACACAATGCTCCAGGTGAGGTCTCACAAGAGCAGAGTAGAGGGGCAGGATCACCTCCTTCAACCTGCTGGTCACGCTCCTTTTGATGCAGCCCAGGATACGGTTGGCTTTCTGGGCTGCGAGCACGCACTGCAGCCGGCTCACGTTCATTTTCTCATTGACCAGCACCCCCAAGTCCTTCTCCTTGGGCCGCTCTGAATCTCTTCTTTGCCCAACCTGTAGCTGTGCCCAGGAGTGCTCCGACCCAGGTGTAGGACCTTGCACTTGTCGTGGTTGAACTTCATAAGGTTGGCATCAGCCCACCTTACAAGCGTGTCAAGGTCCCTCTGGATGGCATCCCTTCCCTCCAGCATATCAACAGGACCACACAGCTTGGTGTCATCGGCAAACTTGCTGAGGGCGCACTCAATCCCACTGTCCATGTCAGCGACGAAGATGTTAAACAAGACCGGTCCCAACACCGATCCCTGAGGGACACCACTCGTTACCGGTCTCCAGCCGGACATAGAGTCATTGACCACAACTCTTTGTGTGCGGCTGTCCAGCCAGTTCTTTATCCACCGAGTGGTCCATCCATCAAATTGATAGCTCTCCAATTTAGAGAGAAGGATGTTGTGTGGGACAGTGTCAAACACTTTGCACAAGTCCAGGTAGATGACATCAACTGCTTTACCCTTGTCCATCAATTCTGTAGCCCCATCATAGAAGGTCACCAAATTGGTCAGGCAGGATTTCCCCTTAGTGAAGCCATGCTGGCTGTCACCAAGCACCTTGTTGTTCTTCATGGGTGTCGTGGTTTAAACCGATCCACACAGCTCGTCTACTCACCCACCCTCCTCCCCCGACCCTTCCCGCTCCCTCAGGGATGGGGAGGAGAATTGAGAGAATGTAACTTGCACGGGCTGAGATAAGCACAGCCCAGTAACTAAGGTATAACACAAATCACTGCTGCTGCCACCAATGATAATATTGATAAGAGAAAATAACAAGAGAATACGATACCACCGCCAAACAAGTTCGACTCCCCCCCACCCCGAAGAGACAGTGTCTTTCCGGGTAACTCCCAGTTACCTCCCTGGGCATGACGTGCTGTGGTATGGAATACCTCTTTGGCCAGTTTGGGTCAGGTGTCCTGTCTCTGCTTCCTCCCGGCCTCCCCTTGTCCCCAGCAGAGCATGAGGCTCACAAAGTCCTTGGCCAGAATAAACATTACTTAACAACAATTAAAACCAATCGGTGTTATCAGCTCTCTGCCCAGGCTGGAAGTCAAAACACAGAGCTTGCACCAGTTGCTAAGAAGGAGCAAAACGGCTCCTGGTAAACCCAGGACAGTATCCACCCCTTATTCCATACCATTCACATCATGCTCAGATCCCACATTTTCAATATACCATCTCTCTTACATATATATATATGTCTCTCTTACAGATATATATGCTATATATATCTAACATATATATAGCATGCTGTCCAGAAGAATGTGCTCCAAGATTTTACCAGGCGCAGAGGTGAGACTGACTGGTCTGTAATTCCCTGGGTCTTCCATTTTCTCCTTCTTGAAAATGGGGGTTATATTTCCCTTTTTCCAGTCGTTGGGAACTTCACCTGACTGCCATGATTTTTCAAATATGATGGTCAGTGGCTTAGCAACTTCATTCGCCAGCTCCTTCAGGACCCGCGGATGGATTCCATCAGGTCCCACAGACTTGTGTGCGTTCAGATTTTGAAGATGGTCTCGAACCAGATCCTCTCCTACAGTGGGCCCAAGGTCTTCATTCTCACAGTCCCTGCATCTACTTTCTAAGAACTGGGTGGTGCAGTCAGAGCATTTGCCAGTGAAGACCGAGGCGAAGAAGTCATTCAGAACCTCAGCCTTCTCCAAATCCTGTGCAGCCAGTTCTCCTGAAAGCTTCCTCAGGGGGCCTATGTTGTCTGTTTTTTGTTTGCTACGTACCTGTAGAATCCCTTCCCGTTATCCTTAACATCCCTGGCTAGGTTTAATTCTAACTGGGCCTTAGCCTTCCTAACCTAGTCCCTAGCTTCCCGGACAACATCCCTGTACTCTACCCAGGCCGCCTGTCCTTGCTTCCATTTTTTATAAGCCTCTTTTTTCCTTTGAATTTTCCTCAGCAGCTCCTTATCCATCCAAGGAGGTCTCCTGGCCCTCCTGCTGCACTTCCTTCTAGTCGGGATGCAGCACTCCTGAGCCTGTAGCAGGTGATCCTTGAATATCAACCAAGAGTCTTGGGCCCCCCTGCCCTCCAGGGCTATATCCCATGGAACCTTACTAAGCAGGCTCCTGAAGAGGCCAAAGTCTGCTCTTTTGAAGTCCAGGGCAGTGAGCTTGCTACACGCTCTTCTCACTCTCCTGGGGATCTCAAACTCGACCATCTCGCGATCGCTGCATCCAAGGCTGCCCTGGAGTACCACGTTCTCAACAAGCCCTTCCCTGTTGGTGAGCACGCGGTCAAGCATGGCACCTCTCCTTGGCGGCTCCTCTATTACTTGCAGAAGGAAGTTGTCTTCCACGCAATCGAGGAACCTCCTGGGTTGCTTGTGCCGTGCAGTGCCATCGTTCCAACAGATGTCAGGGTGGTTGAAATCCCCCATGAGAACAAGGGCCTGTGAGCGTGAGGCTTTTCCTATCTGTCTGTGGAGTGCTTCATCCACAGGTTCTCCTTGATCAGGCGGCCTGTAACAGATTCCCACAGTAATGTCTCCCACGGCTGTTTTCCCTTTAACCCTGACCCACAAACTCTCTGTAAACTGCTCACCTGCCCCCAGACAGAGTTCCATACTCTCCAGCCTATCCCTAACATGGAGGGCAACTCCCCCTCCCCGCCTGCCAGGCCTGTCCTTTCTAAAGAGCCTGTAACACCTTCCATTCCAACACTCCAGTCATAGGAGCCATCCCACCATGTTTCTGTGATGCCTATTATATCATACCCCCGTAGATGTGCACACATCTCTAATTCCTCTTGTTTGTTCCCCATGCTACGGGCGTTTGTATAGAGGCATCTGAGACGAGCTCCAATTGAAGCCGGCTCGTTGGCTGGAGCAGCCGGAATATATCTACATTGTTCCGAGCAGTTATTATAGGTGTTGGCAACTGACTGGGTGTGTTGGGATGGAATGATGCGCCCCTCCCACAACACATCTACTGCATCTAGTTATAGCAGCTTTAAAGGTGTTCTGCTTGCTTATTAATATTACTTAAGTTATTTTTCCTACTACTTTGATTTAAATCAGCTCCACTTGGCCCACAGAGACTTCTTCTTCCTGTGGCTTGAAGTTTTAGTCTAATCTTATGATAGGTATTTGTTGACCTTTAGGTGAAAAAGAGTTTTATCTTCTTTACAAGCTGGCACTTTCTAACATGACCCTTGGAGAATACATAACCATACAATATTCTAATATTTTTTTTATAAAGCTCATGATTGTTCTTATTACTTCACTAATAATTTTGCTGCTAATATAGATTGAATGGTTTTGTCAGAATAAACCCATATATTTTTATATTAGCTGTTATTATAGTCCATATTTGATCTTATAAAAGGTTGCTCTTGGATTCCTAGAGGTAGTATTCCCCTTTAGCATCAGCATAGAGACAATACTTACCTTTACACACCTCTGGGGAGTTCTGCAATATCAGGTTCGAATTCATCATTATCAGACCATTCAGCTGACCAGGAGATGACCCAGTCCCACACCCGTTACTCACAAATGTAGTCCTATCAATCAACATAAACAGGACAACACAGAATAATAGATTACAAGAGGGTTTTTTTCTGTGTGTTAACACCTTAAAAGGTGTTATCCAGTTCAGTTCTTCAAGACACAAAACAATAAGAGTTGCTTAAATTTCTGTGGAGAAACTACTTAACGACCACAGATTTCCTGGAAAAGTGATGCTGCCTGAAGATACAGGAAGCCGGACTAGATGATCCAACCCAAGGTCCTTCCCAACCTGAGTTATTCTACGATGTCCCTATAACACTTAGTGAAAAGGGATGTCTCATCCCAGTGAGTCATTAGATATTTTTAAAATTAACTGGGAATTCTTTCTTGCTAGTGCTTTGGTTGTGAAGAAATAATTCAGCTCTCTTGGTTAGACTTGCTAATGGCCTTATAGCACAGACTCCTTCTTCTAGAGTGGACACAAAGAAGATAAATGCTTAAATCCTTTTTTTTTTCTCCTCTCTAAGGCTGTGTCACTGTCATCTCAATGGTGGCTTTACCTAATCCCTCAGCAGATGATCTTTTGACTTCACATGAATACATGTTCAGTGTGGTAGATTCTGGATGGGAAGGAAAAGCTTCAAGGTGTTGAGGTGGAAAAGCTTAAAGGTGGATGGGAGGAAGAGCTAAAAACCTGTAAGCTGTGGAAGGCAAAAGAGATGTCTTGGGGGCTAAATGCCATCAAAAGATGAGAGCAGATCCCGGAGGCTGACAGAAGGAGTTCGGATTTAGAATTTACTGCCTTTGTCAATGACTCAATGGAATTTGAGTAATATTTACAAACGCATACACTTCCCTTGCATCAGAAAAGGCTGTTCAGCTTGGTAGAAATGTTAGAGTGGTGCCTTAGCCCTGTGAGTAGGAAGCGTCACTGTCAAACACATCTGAACAATTACTGTAGTAAATGTGTCAGTTTTGAAACTCAATTTCTGGGCTGTTTGGAAGAGAAATGGTTTGCAAAAGGAACAAGTAGGGTTTTTTTTTTCCCCTCTTGTATTTAAAGAAGATATTTACAATAACTTAACATTTGTTCAAATGGTGAAAATCCCTTTTAATTATACATATTTTCTGAAAAGCTTCATAGCTACAATAGTTTTATGAGTCATTTATTAGAAAAGATTGAGGTTTTTAAGAGGATCCAGCTGTAACTTGCCCTGAGCACTGTACAAATTCTTTAGTAAGTGCTTTTTGTGTGTCTGCGTGATTGAAAAAAATGCCCAGTAGTTTTGTTTATCAATGCAAAAACTTGTTTGAACATATTCAGAACGGTGTTTCTGGTTTGATTGAACATAATCTGTCTGTTTCTCTTATTAAGAATGCTTTCATAAAAATGATCAAAATTATGAAACCTTACACCTCAGATTCACACTGATGTTGAGAAAATGTAATGGTGGTGAAGTTTTGATGTTTTCTGAAGTAGGAAGACGACAAAATAGCTCTATAGTGTTTTGGCTTGGGGATAAGTACTTTAAAAGCACAGGACATGAGGTGGTTCTTTCACCCAAAAAAGAGAAGGAAAATAGATTTTCTTTGGTAAATAAATTTTCCTAACTTCCACACAATCATTCAAGTAAACTGAGTATGATCTCTCCCCTTCCAGCCTTTCTGGGAGCCACCATTTGGCACCCCTGTGTGCTTGTGCCTTCCAATTGACTAAAGGAAAAGAAAAAAATAAGGAAAAGTTAAGATCTTAGAGAAAAAACCTCCCACTTAGCTGTGTTTGGTTTAAATATTAAGAATATAATCAGTAAAATCTGTTTAGTGGGTCACTTGCTATCCCTTGGCTGATTTATTTCTATATTCAGAGGTGTTGCCTGAATGTTCTACCTGCGCAAACCAACGATATGTGACAAGGTGCCAAATGGCTCCTAAAGCTCATGCTGGGTGTGCTGCCTTCACCGCAGCAATGTGCCTACTGCGTGTTCCTGGAACAACTGTCTTGAGTTACTGACCTAAAAGTGATGGGTACTGCCAGAATTGCATCCTTCTCTGCCACAATTAAGGGAGAAACAAAAGAAAACCCCTCCTGAAATCCCTCTGATATTTACCCAGGCAACCTCCCAGATCCCAGTGGAGGCTTGAGGCTGTAACTCAACACATGATTTTGCATAATAGGATGCATCTTAAATTGCAGTCTTCTACTGTTGCTAACCCTGGAGTCTGACCTTGGCTTTAATTTTCAAGAGTTTACTTTGCCCAAGCTTCTCCTGCTCAACTTCAGCGATGCTCAAAACAACGACAGAGCAGCCAAAACCTATAAAGTGGGCAAATAACAGAGCGCTCATCAAACTTTTTTGTACTCCGATACCGTTTTAAACACACGCGATATTAGGAACAGAGCATGATTTAAATGTGCTTTGACATGGGAGATGATACCGGGGAAGATAAATGTTTTAAATCAAACTCTATTTAAGATAAGCACGGCATACAAAGTAGCTACTTGACTCCTGAATTTAAAAGTGCAGTTATTCAGGTACATACTTAAGTATACAGAATTGTATGTGGAAAATATAGAATCATAGAATGGGATGGGTTGGAAAGGACCTTAAGATCATCCAGTTCCAACCCCCCTGCCATGGCAAGCGACGCCTCCCACTAAACCATGTCACCCAAGGCTCTGTCAATGGGCAATTATATTAGCAAAGAAAATATAACATGTTCAAGCAGTATGCCGCTTTATTGACTATTATTCTTCAACTAATTTTTACAACTTGCCAAAGTGCATGGTCTATACTGATTTGAAGCCAAATTGAAAGTACAGGTGCATCAAAATGTAAGATGTTATTTTAATAGCTGAAGCTATTTCAGTAGCTGAAGCTTATATTCAGAAGTGAAGCTGTGTAAACCAATGTCTTCAAGTGTTTAGCTGTGCGCCAGAAGAAGGAAAAGCCTCAGTAAGAAACAGACTGATGCTACTGCCATCTCACAACAGTCCTGGGCTACAAACACATTATTTAATCAGACAAGCCAAAAATATTCCATTCCTAGGGACCAGGATTTACGCCCAGCCCTAAATTTTCCTCTATGTCAGCAAAGCTAATTGCTATTTTCAAACAGGCGTGGTAAGGGTCTGCTGCCCTGGATCTAAGACAGTCATTAAAACCAGCGCAAAGTGGGAATAACAGTTAATATTGTAATTCAGCAGCCTTTTAAGCTCATTTTGACCTGGTATTATGCCAAAATTTGGTATTAATGTCAAAGTTTGAAAATGAGTAATTACACTTAGTGAGAATTTCTTTCTACTTGGTAAGGGTCTAAAGACAAAAAAGGGAAACCTAGTGGAAACAGGAGTGAGCCTCCTGAGTTTAGCTGCTCATAAAAGGCCTGAGAACAAGAGACTCATGTTTTTTAGCAGATATGCTGCCAGCTTTTCTCACAGTGTAAAGTCCAGGGCCACATCTAAAATAAACACATTTTATACCTGTGGGAAGCAGGGAGGTTCAGTTTTCCGATGGTCTAAATAATTAATATCCATCAGTTGAGAGATATGAGCCAACAGAATATACACTGGTGCCGCTGGGTACCATCGCAAGAGGATAACAATAATCCAAATGTCATGCTGACATCTGCTACTGTACAAACTGCAAGGGCTACAGCCAGCTTGCTCGAAGGTTTTCAAACACTGACTCTGCTGTCCAAGTGCCAGTCTGAGGTTAGCAAGGAGAAAAAGATGAAATCCTGGAAATTTCATAATGTGCTGATCATATCCCTCAGTATCTCTTAAAGTGCTCTAATGAGAAAACATTGACTTTTAAAACACTTCAGGAAAAGCATCACTTTGCATCTGGGGCTGCAGTGAGTGGTTATTTCAGCTGACCAGTATCATGCTAGTAGATCTTCCCAAGCTAGAACAGCAGCTAGCTTGTAAAGGGATTTATGGAGGGAAGGATGTTTCCTAGGACATCACAAAAAGCGCTCCTGCCAGACAACCAGCACTTCATGGAAACATCTGAACAGTAAAAAGAACTCTACTGGCCTCATATCTGCCCTTCAGAACTGCATCACTGTTTATACGTCAGTCTTTGAACAAGGCATTGACTCCATTAGGCTTTAGTCAGACTAATAAATTTTCTTTCAAAGACGAGTCAAAGGAGGAATCAAATGAACAAGTAACAGATGCAATATTTTGTGTTTCTGATAATTATCTTCCGGGTAAGAAGTAAATAAATAAAATCAGGAGCTTTTAATCCAAGCAATTTATTTTGGGGGGCAATTCATGCACTTTTTCCCAGACAGTAGGAAAAGCTGAGAAATCTGCTACTGTTTGTGTTCACAGCATCCAACACACTCCTGAAGTGTGATGCTAGTCAGTTAGTGCCTCCTGTAAAGAAGCAGTTATTGCTTTTCATGCTTACCACAGGAAAACTCAACAAGCTTATTTGTTACCTTTTATATTCTGAGAGAGATGATGCTCCCTTCTACAACCACCTTATATATTAGTATTTCACCAATCAATACAGCAGCTACCTAAAAACTGTCTCACTTCCTCTCCTTCTAAAATTAACATCTTTTTCAACTAAACACACAAATCCAGTTACTGAAGACCATCATTACTGAATGCTTTTCACCTACTATTTCTGAACACCTTAAAAACTTGGGACATTGAGTGATACTGTGATTGAGTGAGAGACTTAGGTTTTTCACAGAGTAACTCTTTTTTCTCCAATATCAGCTGTTTTGTTAGGCACTCACACTCAACTGCAAAGTACAACTATCCCTTTGGGTACAGCAGTTGTCTTCTGCAAGTCTGCATGTTTCTTTAGGATACAGGGAAAAATGTGGTCTCCTCCTTATTCAAATGAACTGCCTGAATGTTCTCATATTTTTTAAGTTAAGATGAGGAAGACACTGTTAAGTGAACAGAATACATCTCCAAACCAGGCAACTTTCCAAACAAGTTAATGATGTCCCACACAACATTACCAACAAACGTTGCCTTTTATTTTGAGTGCTCTTTGGCTACTATACTTTTAGGTAGTAAACCCAAACAGGAACTGCAAAGGTTTGTGGGCTTGCAGATGAAGAACACCCTGACCAACCCATCCTGATTGATATGTATTTGGGAATTTATCTGCTTATTTGCTTCCTTTCCCCTAAGACTAAAAGGATTGTTCTTAAGGGGACAACCTTCCTCCCTCTATATTCAAGAAATCTATTCTCACCTTGATGTTCATTTCAATATGTTTGCTCTATTTAGACTGTGGCTTTGAGCCATGCTTCCAAAGTTCAAGATAGTTTTCCAATGAGCCCTTCAGAAACTTGCTTTCATCCCAGTTTTGGCAGTCATCTCTCATCGCGTATTTCATTTGTTACTTTGGACGCAAGTCCCCATCCAAAACAGTCCAAGAGCAAAGCAGAGGAACAGCCTCCAAATATGGTGAGAGCTAAGCTGGTTTCTGGAGTAGTTTAGCACATCGACGTGCGTAAGAATGAAGAGAACTGGAACAAGTTTTAACTAATGCTCTAAATAGACTGTGGTTAATTGTTCAGAACTTAAAAACTACACAGAAAATCCTGACACAGATAAAAGAATAGCTAAGACCCCATTAGTAAATATAACCCTGTCATGATCAACTCCAGCAAGAAAATGCTGCTACAACTGTCTCAAATCATGTCTGATGAAACAAAGGTTAAGCACAAGTCCTTAATTTAGTATATGGTTTATAAAGAGCTAGCAAAGTTTATACTATCAAACACAAAGGAGCTTTCCAAAGCAATTATACTGGACAGATGTAATAAAAATACTTGCCAGAAAAAATACTCTGCAGTATCTACCAACTGAATCTTAATTCAAATCATGCAATTCTTTTGCTTTATTTAGGATTATTCTATTTCTCCCCTCTGGTGCCGGATGTTTCTTTCATTTAGTCTCATTAAGTTAAAATTCACACTCTTTCACAGTATTCTGTGTGTGGATTATGAAGAGGTCAATTAGAAGAACATCTCAAATGGCAGTTAACGTTAATCAAGTGAACTGTTTATCTATTATAACCAATAATAATCTGGCCCTTAACAATAACGAGTTATTTATACAAGTTTTTAACTGTGAAAATATAACAAAAGAGGGAATTTTCTGTATCTGATCCTGGAAACACATAAGCCAGGTATTCGTAGTATCATACAATATACTCAATATATTTCACACACACCAAGAAGCCAAGATCACAGCTTACAAAGCATCATTTTTTTCCTGGGTCCGACAGAGCAGTACCTAACACCTGTTGTAAACTGATTCCTATTCTCTTGTCCTCTGGTTTATAAAGAAATAAAGCAAATTTGATGCTAGCCTGTTGGATAACGGAGTGCCCGAGGCTATGTACCCACGTCTAACGGCCAGGCAGTTCAACAGAAAGCTTTGTATAGTTTTTTAGGAAAACCTTAATTCTCTCAGAGCTCATTTTTAACTTCTATAACACAAAATGAGGATGTCAGATACTTTGGCTCTGTATACTTTGGAAAAGAACAATCTGGAATCTCACAGTATCACCTTACGACTTAAAATATGTAATTGTGGTAGCTTTTGAATCACAACTATAAAATATTGGAACATATATCTATAATGAAATTAAAACTATAAATTACATGAACACTTTCAATTGTTTCTTGTTATAAGCATTTAATGATTTAGATTAAAATAGCACATAAGAACCTTTAAAATAGTGTATTGAAAAAAGCTTATCCAAATGTAGTTGCTATGCAAAAGGCCAGACTTTCCTTTTAAAAAAACAGGACCTTTTGCATGGGTGCTTCAGTATTCCTTAAAAACAACTACTAAGTAATCTACAATTAGCAAAACATAAGCATATTTAAGCTATGAATTATAAGCTAATGAAATAAGCTGCTTTACCAGGGAAAACATTTTGTTAGGAAATAGAAAATACTCATAGCTGGAGAGTCAGCAGCTGCTTTTAAAGGATGCCATTAAGCTGCCATTATTTTGACAAAGCTCTGGCCTCAAAGAGGCAAATTTTCTTAATGCATTGTATAAGTCCTTGACAAATTACATAATATTCATTAAATTTAAATGGAGATCCTTGATGTCTCCTGTAAAGATGTCCCAGGGAGTCAATTTTCAGGGAATTCATAATGTAAGCAGCAAGTTATCGGAGAAGGAGACATTCATCACCCAAGAAGGCCCCGAATGAATCATTTAGAGAAGGTGATATGACACATTTTGGTGGTTTATTTGTTAGACTCCACGAGACCTGGAGCCAGACACATCCCTCAAGTAACAACAGAGGCAGACTGGCCAGCCAGGCGTTGCATACACAGAATTTCCTAAGCCATTTCCTAACTTCCATAGGAAAGTGGTTTGTTTAATTCCTAAAGTTAAAACTAGTGTCTAAGAGTAAAAAAGCAGAGATGACAGCTGGTCAAAGCACTGTGCCCTTGCCTCACATCTAACCCCGCAGGAACCAATCCTTCCATTAAACTCTCACTTTTGGGGAGGTTTTTGCCCTGGCACTATCTTGCTAGTGAAGGATGCTGTGTTAACTGGTCTCTGTTACAAAGAGAACCTGCTGGGCAAACAGACCCCTTAAAATCTGAATCCTAGCCCTACTAACTTCTTTCTTGGTGGTTTTCCCAACAGTGGAATCTCTCCAGCCTTGCTTCTACTAATTCCCTCTATATCACACAGCAGACAATATTAAGGCTGAAACAAAAGACCACCCCATGAAATTCTGCCTCCTTTTTAATATTTGGATTTAAATGTTGCATGTGCTTAAAACCTTTTAAAGCTGCTTATTTTTAAAGTATAAACATGTCAGGGCTTGCTGAACACTCAGGGCACTTTCCTATCCTAAATCATCATCCATTTATCAAAGACTGATCTACATTGCTAAATGCTGTAAAAAGAATAATAAATAATAATTTTATAAATAGTTTGCATTAATCTCCATGTAATGGCCATTGGCTTCCAGCACTGAATATATTGCTACTATATATAAACATTACACATACAATGCCACAAGGTTTTCAAATTGGTCTGTACTTAGTGTGGTAGCCTTCTATGTTTACCTAGAAAGTAGTACAGACAAGAGAAAACAGCGTCCTTTAGCAGATAGTCTTATTCCTTTCTCTCATAAAATGACATTATTACAAAATAATCCAACATTTATTAATGCAGAATAAAAGACAGGATTTCTTTTTCATCATCATTATTTATAACTTTATTAATGTGCCCAGTATTACACAAAAGGGCAATGTATCCCAAGTGAGCTGCAGCCAGAGCTTGTACAACACTCCCATAAAAACGAATTAAGAAAATATGGAAATGAAATCCTGATTTTTACTCTGTATGGCTCCATAAAGAAATGCAGCTGGAGAGAGAATGGTCCTTAATGATCCATCTAGTTTATATCTAAATATTTCAATAGCTCTTTAACTGATAAACTATATTCAGAATATCCCTGGAAACCTTTATTAGGAGGTTGAGATACTAAATATGAAAACTCAAAACCCAACTCCACACAGGGGAAACTGAAAGCTGTTTAATCAAGCTGGTCTCTTACCCTGTCAATAGAATTAGCGTTGGTATCAACTAACAAACATTATGCCTCTCAGGTAGGGAAATTGCACTGGCTTCATTTTCAAATGGGCATAGGAATGAGATTAGTTACCAGATGTGAATTACAGATGGAAACGTATTTAATAAGCAGCACGGTGCTTTCAGAAACCCGTCTGCTCCTCTATCCTCATTCGTCATGTACTCACCCAACAGAACAGTCCCAAAATCAGTGAGACATGGGTGAAACAGCTGATGGAGACCTGCATAACAAAATGCATGTAAGTACATATACATCTCAAAAATTCCCTACTTCCCATAACCACTGCATTTCATGGATACCTCCAAGAGAAGAACCCTTTCTAAACCTAGTCCATAGTTGTACAAAGGACCTAGTCATGGGGCAAGTTAACTGCAAGGAAAGGAATCTCATCCCAATGAAATGCAAGCCTCCAAGTTACTGGGTGAACTCCTCACAACGTTCTTCTGATCTAGGACCAGTCTTTGTATCTCCTTAGGATCCAGAAAACCTGTCATTGTCACGGGACAGACTTTGGTGTATTGCTGCCTCAAGGAAGAGGAAAAGAAGATAGGCAAAACCTTTTCTTTTTTCTTGAGAAAAGGGAAAAAGTTGCAGGGACACTGAAAAACTAGCTATGGGACAGGGAAGTGGGGGACAATGCTCCAGTTTTCTGTCAATCTAGCTGGGTTTTATTCTGTCAAGCCTGAAGAGAAATATGCATCATGTTTGCCCTATACAAATTTGCACAGTGTCTGTCCTCATGCTAAATGCAGTTCTGGTCTGCAGTGCCAAAGATCTCCCAGTTCTATTTACACAACCACACAATCAGAGGAATGGTGCATTTATAGAGACTGTGGCTGTCATATAAAACCAAACATACTTAAGAACATGCTTTTTTTACCCACTAATTATAAGTTTTTACACTACTGAAGAGATTTCCCATAATGGCGACCTTGCAAACATATAATGATATTCCTTTAGAGCTGTCCTTAAGGAAATACACCTTAAGGAACACTCAGACTCTGGCCTGAGAGTCTTAACAGCACAGTTCCTACAGACACATACTTAAGCTGAACTTGGGAGTTACGTGCTTTGCATTACACAGATTAACATCACAGTTCAAGAAATACGTCGGTAGTGCATTGTGGTGCTTTATTAGTGTTAGACATGCAATATTTAATGGACAAAAAATAAAATATTAAGATAACATTTTAATCAAATTAAAGGAGTTGAAGTTGCACTAATGAAACAAAAATAAAGTTTTTCATGCATTCTAAGTTTATACTTCTCACATGTGCATACAGTTGTGATTCTGTACCATTATTAAATGTAGACAAACTACCATTGATTGCACAAGACGAAATCAACCCTTAAGTTATAAGTAATGGTCATATCTTTTACAGGCTTCCTATATAACCTGGATCTTCAGCTTTTTATAGTACACTGTAATACAAGACATCTGGAAGCTTCTAAGATGAATAGGAATGGGTCTATCATTTGTAATATACAGTGGCTTCTTCAATGTACAAATTATGAAAGATAAAGCAAATGCCCACCATGCTGTAGGAGACTATGACTTCTTCAACAAAAAGAAACCTCAAAATCCTTCATTAACAGATTAAAGTGCTACCTATTGCATATTAAATACTTCCAGTGACTGTATCTACATTTAGAAGTTATAAATCCCTGAAAATAGGGTTTCATATCGAAAGTGCTGACAGACCCTTAAATCTAGCATCATCAACACAGCAGCACTATAATCCTTCACCATGGACTTCAAAGAGAGGAAGTTAGTCAACATGCTTTAAATATCAGCGTTTTAAAAGCCCACAGCTAACGCCTCTATCATATCTACAACAGTAATGGATACATAAAGAGCAAAAAAGCATGAGCTTACTTGACATACTTGACATGGGACAATAATTTTTCTTTAAAGCTGGAAGTGTAAATCAACATCCAGTGCAGCAGTAAACATATTAAGACAGCAGTTCCATTTGTTTTAAGACGCATCTAAGAAAGGGCATCCTGTACAGAAAGAAATGCAGCCTAGTACCTAATGAACATGATTTTCATTAGGTCCCCGAATCATGAAACCTTTCTAAATGCAAGGCAACATTTTCACAGCTGGAAAATTACAAATAGATCTTGATACAGAGCCAACAGCAATAAATGTAGTTATGTATAATCTAGGGAGAATGCTACATTCATTAGTAGGTGGAAAACCAAGCTAAACATAATATACAGCAGCAAGAGGTAACATGTAAATATTAAACATCCTTCTTGAATGGCAGAAAATTTCAACTTATTACTTACAACATTACAGTATGGCCTTCATGTTTGTTCCTTAAAGTAAGTAAAATACATGGCTATGAGCAGAACTGTTTAAAAGGATAACTTCCTTTTAGTGTGTGCATGGATGAAGTCTTACGCTAATTTTCGAGAGAAAAATCCAAATAATATGAACATGTCCAAAATTGTCACTCTTATATTTTCAAGGGCAAGAAAGACTGACTGTAAGTGGCAAATTACTACGGTTTTAAAATGATCTGCAAGAAAGCTTAAAACTTTATCCTATGGGAGAAGCAGAACTTTCTTTATTTTCAACGTATCAATGACTCCGTGTGAAATGTTTTCATCTGAAAGCTGTGTGGTTCAAAAAATACATGTGGGGTGAAGATGCTTTCTTAAAAATAACCTCAAAATATAGAAAAATTATAAATTTTTCTTTCTAAGCAGAAAATGAAGTGTATAGAATCTTTTCAGAATTGCTCTAAAAGCAGCCTATATCTTCAGCTAGAACTCTGTAATCTTTCATAGTTGGAAATGTCCCATTTTGCCTCTTGTAGGAACTCTACCTTTGCCTAAACTGTGTTTGTCATTCCCCCCTTTCGTGACAAACTGCTAGAAACAAAAGGTGCTTTTATTCACTTACAGATCAGATAAAGACTAGATAGCACATTCAAAGCTTCACTAAATTTCTTCACTAATGCACAAAAATTGATCTTTTCGCTACCTTTAATCTGCTTATCATTGTTGGTATGCAAATATGTCAAACGATTTGCTCTTAGTCAATTATGCAGTTTGATATTGTACATTTACATTCTAAAAGGAGTCATTTCTGAGGTGCTAAATATAGTAGAGTTTCATTTTAATAATTATAAGTTGGCTTGCAAGTGAAAAAGTCATTGGAGCATATTCTCTGGTTAGTTTACTTGTTAAACCCCATTGGGGTGTGTAATTTAATCATTGTAGATACTACAGATGGTCTCATACCAGTGAGTTTGAAAATGACTGTGGAATTCAAAACAATTGTGCAACACTTCCCCACTAACAATACGAGAAAACCACTTGCTTTGGCCAAACATTTGAAAATGTTTAAGAATTTTTATGGAAATACTGAGTAACTGAAATACATCTTGGTGTACTTAGGAAATTGAAATCTAATAAGAGTGCAAAACCTAACTTCCAACTGTAAACGTACCATAACTTAGTACATAACCTTTGGCACTTCAAATATATTACAACAAATTTACAGTCATTTAGATCTTAAGTGGGTCAAAAGAACATTCAGGTGGCTTATGAGGTACCGAACTTGATAAATCCTTAGGTTGTCAAAAGACAGACTACCTAATGAAGCGGGCCCATTTCTGTCCTACAAACATCTAAATACAGAGCACTACAATTAGGTAGGCCTTGAGTAAAACTCAGGCTCTATCCAGGCACAATAATCTATGCTAAGGAATCCCAATGGTGAGCTGGGAACACTCAAACTGCATACATTTTAGGGACATAGGACTAGGGGGATGGGAGGTAGCTGCTAAAATAAAGAAGAAAATATAAAGAAGAAAGAAGAAAAGAAGAAAAAGGCTAAAAAGAAGTAAATGAAATCTGAGAACAATTCTACAAAGAAGTCTTTCTTTTCTAAGAAGAATTAATCTGTAATGTCATACAACATTACCATCATCAAATTCATCCAGGTAGAACTTCTTTAACTTTTCCAGATCATATATTCAAGACATTACTAATTTGTGCAGCTTTAAAAATGACGAAGTATTTAGGTCTTTTACAAGAAAAAAATTGGAATTTCATTTCAAGCTTTTTTTCCCTCCTCAGTAACAGCCATTACATGGTGCTATAAGTAAAAAAACACAAAACAAAACCAGATCAAGTGTAGAAAAAGAGGGGGAGGAGGAGAAGACCATCAGTTTTCTTATATCTAAATCTAAACTATTCTCTGTACATTTTTAATATCATCTTACTCTTTCACAGCAACAGAAAATCCAACTGAGGCTCTTAGGAAGAAGAATTAAAATTAAGACCTATTTATCTTAATATTGTGAGGATTTTTCTCCTACTGTATTCTCCCATTATACATTCAGCACTATATTTTGCCAATTTATTGAATAACAGATACCTTTTTCATATGTCATTTTACAAACAATTATTAAATGATCAGGAAGACATTTACTACATTCTTCTTTCATTTGCCTCAATGAAAACTGACTTTTAGAAGTACTTACAAGGGATAGAGGGGTGTTTTTAAATGAAAAGCCTTTTCAGGTACTCTATACATGTTTAAGCAACATAGCTTATTTCTAAGGGCACATACTTCATTGTCATAAGATTAAAAAACCAACCACAGATATATATCATGTAAAACTCAACCTCAAATTGAGTCAGTTCCATGTTTTTTGAATTATCGTGTCTATTTAAGTCAGTCTGTTCATTTCTCCTACATTTTCACTGTAGTAGTCTTTAACTGAACAAAGTATTCCTATCTTTATTTCATACTTTTCTCCAGTTCTCCCTCCAACTCTATTAACACTGTTCGAAGTACTTTAACATATAAAAAGGCATGCAATAACTTCATACAAAAAGATCCTCAAAACAACTTTATGTCATGAGCTCACTACCAAAGTTCAATCATTACACACAACATCCAGCACTTAAGTGTAAAATAACTGATTCCAGCATGTGCCATTACTGGAATGGCATGGTATATTTCACATTGTTATACAAAAAGCACATTGTATAGAATACAGCATTTAATCTGCAAAGATTGTGCATCACTGTTTTCCTCTAATACGTGTAGAACAAACTACATTCCATTGCAACAAACTGCACTTAGGTTTAGTAAAGCGCACTACACTGGCTTGAAAACAGCAGTCTTGATGGCATGCTGTAATATCAGAATTGATATATTTGCATAATACCAAGAATCACTCAAGAAAACATTCATAACAGACAGGCTTCCCAGTTGAAATTGCCACATGGTGAACACTAAGCTACTATATAAACTGCATGGACACATTTAAGGTGTATTATTAACTCCACCGTAAGCATTCTGTACCTAAAGGTGTTTTCATCAAAAATAATAATAATTAAAAAAAAAGTTAGTTAGGTCATGTAACAGAATATTACTTTTGGCAGGCCCTGCTAGTGTTCAGAGTAAAAAAAAAAAACAAAGAACCCCATGCCATAGTCCCGTCCTCCCGATTCCTGGAATTTCTTAGGAGAAAACGAATGAAGAGAAGACAAAATGGTAAAGTGTGATTTCCTTCTCGCAATGTATTCAGCAGAAAGTACCATCAGGTGTCACTATCTTAGCTTTTGGAAAATTTGCCAGCTTTTCGGGAAGGTTCATATGGCACTCTGAGAATACTAGGTGTTTCTTCCATTACTCGTACAAGAAGATTATCAATGTAATCCTCAAGTTCACGAATATGGGTGTCCTTCTTCTTAAGTTGCTCTTTATGTTTCACCAGCTCCTGCAAAACCTCTTCGTAAGTAAGGTTACGGTATCCTGCAGTGGCGTCGAAAGGATTTCCATCCTACAGATAAGTGTGAAAAAACACCAGGTTTTATTAAACAGTTCAGTGTTCTGAACAAATTCATGCTTTTCATAAGTTTCTCATGTGCACCTCTTGACAGAAGCAACTTCTTGGCAACATACCTCTATTTGCTCTATAGCTTTCCCTCCAGCAACCCCACTGGAGCAGAAAACTGGAGATAGCTTTCCCAGTTTGCATTAAGTTTTCCCACACCATCATCTCAAAACCCCACTGTTTTATCAGGTGTATACACAGTTAATGACCGTAAAAGCAATAGCCACACGAACAGTAAGCAGGTCCATTTTGGGAAACCACTATGTAGTTAAGTATAGAAGGACCAGAGAAAGAGCCCTGAGAATTCACATCCTGCTGTAACTTCTCTAAGTTCTCACCTTTTGAGCGTATCATAGCAAAACTTAGCTCTAAAGGACATCAACCCTCATCTATCTTTCATATTCTATTTTCTGTCATCAGTGGTTCTCTAGAACTCGGCCTCTGATTCATGTAATAAAACTTTCAATTTTAAACTTCAGGTGAAAACTAAAAGGCTGCATCTTATTTGCACCAGAGCACTTAAGACAGAAATGTGTACTACTAAAAGACCTTGCTTGCCTGCTTGCATGCTTTAAATCAGGAGGGAACCAGAATCGAGCAGTAGGGAAAACAGAACTGTTTCTGTAATGAGTTCTGATGATTTGAAAGTGCAGTTATTAGCAGAGATGGACAAATCTGTGGCCTTAACAAAGGGCTAGATAAACTTGAATGTCATATTCTGTGTCAAGAGAATTAGCTCTGACCTGAAATAACATATTATGAAAAATTCGCAAACATGTAACTGCGAAAAAGGTTGGAAGAGTTGAAGTAGTAGCACTGTTAAACATGCCAAGCAGCAAGTTTTATCTGATTCAGAAACAGAGACATTTAAAAGATATGGAACCTTTAATGAAGTAAAACTAATCTCACCTCTAAAATCCTGCTCCTCTAACAGGGCAGAAGAGGAACATAAGATAGCTTTTGTTTACAGTAGAAACTCGTCATTAAAAACGATAAAGCTTTCACAGTTAGGAAGCACACCACATAAAAAAGTCACATTCATTCCTTTTTCATGCTTCATTCCTCTTCTTTCCATACAGTAGCTCCATATTTGCACACTGGCATATGTCGAATCATTAAAAAACGCAGGTGGCCGAAGTTTTCGAATAAACCTAATTAAAAGTGATGGTGAACTGCAAATAGGCTGAAGTACGACAGATCAATCAGCCTCTCTCCATCAGTCATATTCTAACAGTAGCTCTCAAATATCTGTGCTTTTTTAAGGGTTTCTCACTACGTTTGAGATATGCAATGTCACGTTTATGTATGTGTATTCAGGATTGTAAACTTACTAAGTTACAAGATTATGATTAATAACTCCCACTTTATTAAAATAGCTAATAATGAAATTTATAAATTGGTCAGTAATTGATTTCCAACAAGTATTGAAGAGAAAATAAATTCACTTTGTGGTCATTATATTTTGAATACATTTTCTTCTACAAGAAGGAAGTAGAATTGTCTCTATGGTATTAGATTTTTGTACACATTGGAAAAGACATCGTTAACACTTCCATGTCTAAACTATAGTTTGCCTCATTTTCTGATTTGGCAAAGGAACAGAAATTAAGATGCAATGATGACTTTAATTACTATATAAAGTTTACTGTAAAATTGTGTGCAATCCATATGCTTTAAAGACGTGTTGTCATACCCATGCCCCAGATAGATCCTTAAGGGGAATAACCTATCACATTAATTACACAAGAAAATTCGAGTTAACGAATGTTAGTACCTAGAAATAAATATTGTTCAAATCAAGAAGAATTTAGATGTTCTGTTCAAGCAAGTAAGTGATACTTAAATGTGTAAGGAACATCTTTACAAAGCCAGATGCTACGATTTTAATACAAAACATTAATCTTACAATGCATTATTAAGGAAAAAAAAGTTTTTAAATACTAAATCTATGCAAAGAACGATTGTCTCAGCTACAAAATACTACAGGGGTACACAGTGACAGCCAGAGGAAATGGAGTTGGATAAAACAAAGGCATGGCAATCTCTGATCATCTCTTTATTGTTCTAATGAGGAATTCTGCTCTGGGAATATCATCTAAGCTACTTTCACATCTTTTGTCCTACTTATTTCATCTTCTTTTCAGTTCTTAATTAGGCCTTAAAGAGCTCACGCTGCCCTTTCAACTGGTTACTGCTCCCATTTAAACACTGCTTTCAGAGACAGGTGTTGGCACCAGAGTAGAAGACATACAAACATAATTACTAAATGTGATGCACAAGGAAGAAATATAACAACTTGGTGAGGGCTATTATTGCAGAACCTAATAATAAGCGACTTCAAACACCTTAGAAAGCAATCTTTAATATTAAAAAAATAATAATCAAATGGTATCATTCAAAACTACGGTTGAGATATTGTTTCTTCTCCACCTAATTTGTATTTTGTATTAAATGAGCACCACCTCATAATCCTACAACTGACATTCAGTATAGTTGGTATTCCAACGGAAAAATCATCAAGGATTTCTTTTATCACCTTTAAATCCTTTAAATAAAACAATTCACATCTTATTTCTTAAAAGAATTAAACCGATGCTTTTACCAGCAATAAATCTCATGATGTGCAGTAGTACATTTGCAAGCACATAGAAACTGTAATTATGGTTACTTTACAGACAATAGCTGCTAAGTTAAATCAATTTTTTGATGTCGCTTTTTGTCAGAGATTAAGTAACTGCCTGGTAGAATTCAGTTTACTATCTGATCAAAGGCAGCCTTCATATACTCTGACATCTCCCACCACTTACTTACATTATAAAAACTTGGGCATTTACAATAACATCAAATGTTATTACAAATCATTCACATAAACCAGCAAAAGCAAACAGTACAAAGCCATATTTGCTTGTGAAACTTGTTTTCCATATATTTGAAAGACTGAAAACAAACCTAGTTTTAAAGATTTCATCTATTCACAGAACGAATTCTAGTAAAACCACATTTTCCTTCAAACAAAGACACTGCATGGGAAATCTGTGGATTTTTCCGGTCTTTTCTTACACATTATATTCTGGGTACTTTTAGAGTCAAAAGAGTATTCTGAATAATAACATCTTGTATTTCTATTTGTAGTGTTTTCTGAGAGGCTGTTAATTAATCATTTGTATTATTAATCCCATCATATATCAGTTCATTACATCCATTTTGATTTGCCATCTAAAGACTGTCCTCAAGTCTCTTGACTACGACAATTAATATATCATTGGCAAATGCAGAGTTCCTGACCATTATTTCTCTAGTCACCTGAAATACCCCAAAGCAACGGTTTTCTTCTTACTTTCTGTGCAAAGATCTGATTTTCCCCTTCTGTAGATCATCGTACTGGAAGTACAATGCATATTGAGTGTAAAACTCTTCTTTATTTCCAAATTTGTATTAAGCTTATTATTTTCCAATTAGATTTTCTGGATACGTCAAAAGAAAACCAAGAACCCTAACATTTCCTTTAAGAGGCTAAACAAGAACTGTCAAGCACCAATTAGTTGGCATTTACTGATGGCTTTCCATAACATTTCAGAACTCACCACTGTTTTCCTGAGGTCCTCAATGCCAGAAGGATTCACATTAAAACTGTGGGAAAAAAACAAAACCCCAAATATTAGCATTGCATGGTTATCAGACCAAACCATCTACTAGAAGACACTGCTCAATTCAGCATATAGCTATAAAATATTTAATATTATTTGTTTTCTTGATTTGTTGAACTCAGGAAAAACAGGAAAATACTCAGAAATAATGGAAATTTTAATATATTCTTTGTTCATTTTTTTTTTGTATTTTTTCACATTCTTTTTGCAACAAAATTTGAATAATTAAGAAAGACAGGAAAGGATATTACAGATTGTGCTTCCCTATTTCTTCTCTTCTCTCTAGACTTACCTTGAGCTTCTAAGCAGAAAGTGATACTGTAAATGAAATGTTCTGGAAACAGGTCCCTGGGATGAGGCTGTTAAAAAACCAACAAAATCCTGCACACTAACATGTATTCGCAGCTGTCACAGCAGCTGCTAGAGGTGAAAGGTCCTTAGAAATTCCAATGAGATCACCAGCTTAAATCAGAGCTGAAAAGCCATCTTCTGTAGCAACATTTGTTTCATACTTAAGTAAATAATGTATTATTTTATAAACATGGTGAGTTTCTCACATATCCAAACAGCAAAGCTATTTTATGATGTTGTCGTGTTGAGATTCTTTTCTTCCTCAACTACAAAAGTTCAGTTGATATTGATCAAGGCAGCACTGTCTCAGTGTCAGGCCTACGAAATGGTCCACTTGTCTCTCAGGCTGGTATAACTATTAGCAAATACCTTCAAAAATCAGTGCCTCTATGTTCTCATGTGCTTGATACAGCAAGAATGGAAAGAAAACTAACCCTCTGAAAATTTGGGTCTGTCTCACAAATACTATGTCCTTAGTAGCATCACTGCAAATGTCATTCTGTCACCTCACAGAATCTACTATTTAGCTTAGATTGCATGTACTGCCTGTCAAGGGTGATGTTGGTTGAATGAGAATAACGCTAAGATTTACAAATATATGTCTATCCTTTTAAAATGTATTTTAAAGGTAGCTTCGAGTAAAGAACATGCATTTTATGGCTCCTCATCACTGTTATTTGAATTTATAAGCCATATATATATGCCGTATACATATGGCGTAAAAGTGGAATGGATACAATTTATAAATGTAAATTAGGTAAAATGGATAACCCAATTTTTTTCTGTTAAAAAAAAAAATGTTTTACATTCTAATTTTTCTTTTTTTTTTTTTTACTTTAATTTTCTTTATCTATATATAACTTTTCATTTCCAAAGCAGGTAGCCTTTTGCTCATAGAGAAGTCCCATGAACCATCTGCTGGACTGAAGATACTAGGTAAAGACTGGATTACACAAACAGTCACAACTAGAAATCAAGAGGTGTCTGAATCAAGTTCTGCCTAATTCCCATTATACCTGTTTGTAACAGTGATCCGCAGCAGTTTGCTGGAGACCAGTTTTGAATGAGGGGCCTCTTTCATCGGGTATTGTCTAAAAAGCTAAAGGCAGGAAACCTCCCCCCCAGCCCGCCTTTTAGTTTCACACTGATGTGTCAAACACATGATGAACTTGCTTCATTCATGGCTGCCTTTCGTAATCCGAGTACAAAAAAAATGGGTTAACTGAACTGGATCGAATTAGCTTGGTGAAAACCAAGAATGTCTCTATTTAACGAAGTGTGGCGTTAATTTGGGGTATCTTTCTTTTGGGACTGTTTCCTCATGTTAGACAAGATATAGAATAATACAGCCTGACTGCTCAACTGAGTGACTGTCTGAAAGGTTAAAAAAGCAAGATCTTTCATTGCCCTGAATGACTTTATAGTTTCTGTGAACCAAGTTTGAGGACTCTTTTTCATAGCAGCAGCTTAAAAGAAGAGCGAAGTTCTGACTACGTAAAGTTAAGTTTGAAAATTATAAATCACTGGCAATACAGACTCATTTTTTCTCTTTTAGCTAAACCCCCCTGCAATCATTTCCATAATATTGCAGACATTGTAACTGCAATTACAATAGAGCACATCTGCTTATTTTACATGAAGCTATTCAAATACACTTACAAAAAATGAAAAACTATTAAACAAAATATTCCCCAATAAAAACCTGAACCCCATGAACAGTCTTATTCATATTCTGAAGTGATATATGGAAATATACTGCATCTCAAGGACAAAACAGGTGCTGAGATTGCATATAACATTTTTCACATCAGACTGTCTGCTAAGCAAGGTGGGAGCTCAGTGGCCTTGCTGAGCCCCGCAGGGTTTCCTGCCAGCGCTTCCAGCCCAAGGTGAGCCTGAGCAGATGCAGGCTCTCACTGCTGTACCTATAATTCACTGTCGAGAACCATGTAATACCTCTAAAGAAAATACTGTAAAATTATCAATACATACAGTCGGAGGAGTTGCATGTTTGGTGCATTGAAATTCATGACAGCATTTGTTCTTCAGTTTAAATTTCCTCCCAGTAACACATGCCTAAAGTTACCATCTTGTCTGATTACTGGTAATAGCTTACAGAAAACACGCCTCTAGGACTACAGCCCACACGCTGTACAACCATCACAAGCCTCCTTCGAGCAGCCATTTTCTTGACATCCTAAGAGCATTCTGAAATCATTGATCTCAGCAATTATAAAAAATGTCATTTTTTTTACAGTGTTATAATCAAATCACAGTTCATAGTGATAGTTACAGTCCCATCTCTGGTTTTTCCCCAGGGTTTGATAAATCGGCAAGCAACTTTTGCTTTGGAAGCATGAAATTCTATGTTCACAGCTTGGGAAAAAGTTTCTTTTTCCTTTGGGTTCTTTTGTTTTGAGCTTACTGTGAATAGTGATTGTAAAAAACTGGCATTGTAAGATTCTGTAATTATTGTTTCTCAATTATGCCCAAACTAAATTTGCTCAATTTGCAAGTAAAAAAGATGCTTCTTTTCTAACAAATGGACTTTCCACCAACTCACTCTGAAAACTACAGTCAAACTGGATTTCTCTGGCTCATTGTCTTTAACACTGTGTGTAACTTCTACGTATTGCTATACCCGAGTCTAACAGCTCCTCACTGTCATACCTTCCAACCTACACAAACTGGCTTTCTGCTCACTGAAAAGAGCTCATGTACCTTCTTGCTCCTGTGTTCTTCAACACCTCAAGGAACCAAGTCATTTTCTACCTCTTCCACTTACCCACACAAAGAAGGCCCCCTCTCCACCACTGTGGAGTCTCAAGTGCCTCAATGTGATGACCCAGATCCTGTAATGATTTTTAACAGTTTGTCTCTTACAATTAATAAACTTTCGTTCACTCTGATCACCTTCAAGAAAGTTAGGAACTAGTAAAAGGGAGGTAAATCACACCAGCACAGATTCAAAATCAGCTACAGAGGTGAGACAGAGGAGCACACAGATGACACTAAGCAAGCCACTCAACTTCTACATTGGCCCACTATAGGCAGAACAATCTTCAATCTAGCACAACAGTTAATCATGAACCCCATTTCACTTATCTGGGAATTCAATTAGTTTCCTCAACAATTATATCAGACAGACATATTATAAATCTGATTCTATAGAGCATTTTGGATGTCTGTCATAATCATAGAAAACATATTTTATATTTGTTATTTTCCCTATTTAAATACATTAGAACAACTTACTTTACCTATTTAAATATATTATAAAAGCTTCCTTTTTTCCCCCCTAACAGCTATATTTTATAAGGTAGTTAAATACTTACATTGCATGCTTATTAGTTGCAGTTTGCACAGAAACTTCAACACAGTGAAGTTGAGGATGTACTACAAGCTCAAGTTTATGACTGGAGCTTGTAATTCTGTCTTTGAAGCTTAATAGTAGTAAAAAATTCAAACATTAGGGGCTGCTTAAATATTTAGCTTCTCAATGCCTAGAGATTAAAACAACCTTAAAAATATCTTTCCTATAGCTGATTTAAACATTTTAGTGCCTGAACCATTTACTCTGACAATATAATGAATGGGAATCAGACTTCTAAATTATGCTGTATGGAAACTGTATTTTCTTAATAGAACAAAAGCTTTTTACTTATCTTGTGCTATTCATATTAGTTATATGAACATTGTACTCTATACTATTAGAAATTAAAACTAGGATATTTACATTAATCATTACTGTTCCAAGTTCTGAAACCTTCCATCTTAACTTGCCATCATGTAAAATACCCATTATACCAATAAGCTCAGTGTGAGCTTTCAGTTGCTTTAATATGGAATGTCTGTACACAGGTAATTAGCAAATCTCTACCATGTTAATTTTCCATTCAAGTCAAAATATCCCTATTCCTACTTCTTGGTCTTTGGACTGATTCTTATTACAGTGCTTATGCATTTTCTCCTTGGATTCTCACAACACGTATCACAACTTTGAAATATTAGGATGCAATTTAAGTTATTACCAATGTACTAGAAAAACAAAAGAAACTAATAAAATCAGATAGAGTTAATGAAATTCAGAAACTTAGCTTTCCATAGAATATTATTAGCCTGCTGTGCCTGGCAATGCAGACATCACTTTATACTCTGAGAAGGAATGACTATCATGTCTGGCAACTAAGCAAGTATGGAGTAAGCATATTACCATTTATTTCACAATCAGATTCTGGGGAACATCACTTAAGACGCTTCACTTTATAAATTGTCCTGCTGTCAAGCCATGTTCTGTTGCCTTTTGGAGCTTGTGTAACCCCAGGAGGACACAAAAAGAGCATCAGGTTTTGTTGCTGTCACTCCATTTTCTTATTACTATAAAGTCTCATGCCAAGAACTAAGAAACTGGACCAAACCCCCGAACACTAAGAGACACTCTTCTTGCAAATAATTTGTTCTCAAGCTACACACTCTTTAGACAGACTCCTTTGGAAATAGTCTGTTCGTGAGTATAGTGCTGCTCTCTATGGAGCCCTTTAAAGATGGCAAAAGGTTCCCTGAGATAAAGAAGTTACAGTCTCAGAATACAGTGCTCAATAATGGTCCTGAACAACATGTGGTTCAAGCTCATGTATATTTCAAAGTTGTTGCAGCAGAAACATGACAATACAACTATATGGAAGGACAGAAACTTTCAGTTGAAATAACCTGGAGAATTTAACAGATTTCTGGTTTTCTGTATAAACACCTTCATTTCATAAACAGAGATGGATCTGGATCCAAAATATACTGGTGAGAAATTCTGAGGTGTCTGATACTGTTGGGAGACAGCTCAAGGGACGTAGAGGCATAGAGGTCTGCATTCACGAGCTCTACCACAATGCAGCCTTCTCCTTCCAAAAATATAAGTACCTTAAGCAGCTGTAACTTGTACTTCTTGTACTTGCCCACCACTGGACATGTTACTCATGCAAATATAGTTATTACTCAGTACTTACAAAACATTCTAAAAATCAAGTGTTCTCACACAATGTACTCAACTGAATTTTAAGTTTCTGGAAACAAACAACAACAGTTTTACATAAAAAATTAGTATTTTAAAGCATATAAATATTCCCCCTTTTACTAGGCAGTTGTGCCTCAAGAGACCAATAAGGAACTGTTACACTAAAAGTTGTGCCAGCACCTCCACTAGAACCCCCTGCTATTAGCGCTCTGTTAAGTCAACCAAAAGACCCAAATAACTCTAAAGTAAAATTTTATATTGAAATTTCCAGAACCATTTTTGGAACTCTTAAAAAAACAGCTCTAATTCTTAGTTCTTCTAATGAAACAGATTAAAAAAGGTTCATCAATTTTACACAGCTTCTGCATTTATTAATGAAGAAACTGCATATAACTATTTAGTTTTTCCTTTTTTCTTTCAAAAAGAAAATAGAACAGGCAGTGCATTTCCCCTTGGGACAGATAACATGCCTCGTGTACCCACTTGAAAAAGATTTCACATGCCCTAATGTGCACCAACAGACAATGAAAGCTTGAAAAAATCTTGTCATGCAGCCAGGAGGATGAACTTTCAAAACAGTGTTGCTAAAACAGACAACTAATTAGGAGTAAGTGGCTGACGGTGAAGAGTCTGCAAAAGTCAAGATTAATACTAAGGAATGCTACAGTATCTCTCTAAGAACGATTGCTCCAACCCACTCCAGTAATGTCGCAAATACTGTGACCGCTGCTTTGTAGTAGCTTTGCCAAAGATTATTTCATTATTCTCTCATCACATGTAGTGATCTTTCTAAACCAGATGATACTAGTCCTGGCAGGACAGACTATGAATGTTTGCATCATTTCTGCTTGTTTTGTAGTTTCCCTTTACATCTCATGTACTGATAATATATTTAGTTGTTGAAATGATGCTTTAGTGACAGCTTTACCACACTGCATTAACAAATAAGAACAGTCTACAGCATAATTCATGCATTATCATAGTCTACCAATATTCTACCTTGCACAGATAACCACAGCTGACTGAAGTCTAATCAAATTTCAGCAGAGAACTGAAAAAAACCTTTCATTTCAAGAAAAGCCATGCAGAAGTACACTGTTGTTAAAATAAGACATGCTAACAGAAAGAGGAAACAAAACTCTGAAAATAGCATAGTACACCTGATGCCATTTTTTGACTAACAGAGAAACAAATAGATGTTAAAATGTCAGAATGTACTTTCTTGCTCTAGCAAACACAATAATAAAACTCGTTAAAGATCAACATTGCTGAACAAGGCATATGAAAATTGAAAATAGGGACTTGGAAAAGTACATTGGAAAATGATGACCTTTTTTGGAAAAGAAATATACACCCATTATAACCCTTTGCTCTGATCAGGCAACTTCTGGGGCTCATTCCAATGGAGCTTTGACCAGTAACTATGCCTCTGGCACATCACAGGCGAGACTGAAAGCATTTAACAGCCATTTACCTTTGACTAAGTTGAAGTTATTGCATTAAGAACTTATCTCCACTGTGGTTTAAGCTATAAGGTTTTACTATAAGGTTTTACTTTACAACTGCAATGACTAGAGACAGGCACCCACTCTACTAACAGCTCAACTCACAACAGTAACCTAGAAAGTCAGGTTACTGTTAACAGAAACACCATGATTTTGCAAAAGCTTCTTTATCTAGTTGACCATCACACGCACATTTCAGTATTTGCTGAAATGGAACAGATACCAGCTGCTCTTTAGACTTCACGATTTAATATGATTCGAACACATCACAGTTATCAGGAGCCTCGTGTTTTCATGGCTCCTCACTTGTTTTTTTTCCAAATGGATATATCAGAATTGCTTATTTCAAACACTGCATCCATTGGGAAAAATTAAACTGCAGATACTGATTTGTTTAGGACAGGCATCTCTGGAGAGGCAGCTCTGACAGCTCCTGTGATGACAGTATGGGGGAGTGAGGCTCAAGAAAATAACCACATTCAGAAATTACAGAAAAGCAGAAAGATGCAAAAGAGATGAGTTTAAGGGTTGGGTTGGGGGTGGTTTTGTTTGGTTTTGGGTTTGTTTTGGGATTTTGGTTGGGGTTTTTTTTGAGTTGCAATTTTTTAAAAAGGCTGAAACAGTAAAAGAACACGGAAAAACAAATGAGTTTTTTTTCTCCAATTGACATTATTATAAAAATTATATAAATTATAGCTAATTTATATATATAATATATACAATTATATATAAAATTATATAATCTATAAAAAATTATAAAAAGCCCCAGTATTCATAATTGCAAATAGTGAATCCTAATAAAATACATGTTTCTTTGTCCTCCACTATTCTATTTTCCATATCGTTTAGAATGTAAAGTACCTATTGCCAGAAATTGAGATAAAGTGTAACCAGTATGTAGGCACAAGCTTTACTTTTTTTTCTCTAAGTTTAATAATACTTAGGTCATGGAAGAGCTACTTTGAAAGGATTCTTTAATGTATCTCTCTTTATGCATACATATACGTATATACAGACACACTGTGCGTAAGTGTATGTATTTTATATATAATGTGTGGGTATGTGTGCGTGTATATGTGTATATAAATATAAAAATATATGTGTATATATAAATAATGAGTCTTAGAAAACTCCCACCTATCAATTCAGTTCCCCAGATCTGGAATTTGATCAGACTAGTAACAACCTGTCAGCTTTAAATATTGGACTATTTGTTTCCCTGTGTCCAGTGCCTAAGATCTTGTTAATTACCTAAACTCTCTTTCTGTAGGTCTTGTTAATTACCCGTCTCCTGTCTCAGAGGACCTTGTTAATAACTCGTACAATCCCTCTAAAAAGGTCCTAATAACACGTTAAAATTAAAGATGTTTTTCTTTTAGCACTTGTCAAGTGGTGTAAATTGAGAAATTTGCACATCACTTTATTAGCTGACTCTGGTGCATTTTCCTAAACACAAACAATTTCAGAGAGACAATGCGCAAGGTTTGGATGTGGCACAAAAAACAATCTTTGTTTTCCAGGAGTAACCCTCAATTTCTTTAACTGTGTTCAATGCAAAATCCACGTGGCTTTTGCCTGCAAATTAACTTCTTGAGAGCCATGACAACAGCAGTCATTGTAAGAATGAATGCAATTTAAGATACTATTAGGCCAAAGTTTCAAAGGAGTGGATTAAGAAGTATGAAGACAGAACTATTATTGGTAAATGCTGGCTTAAAATACTAGACATATTGTGTGCTTAAGAATTCTTCACTGGCTTTATAACATTAATCCTCTGGAACGTTACAGATTTTGTAATATTTGCAAAAACAGCACTTCGTGTTTCACTGTGAGACTGCAGCATTTTTAAGTTGTCAAGAAATCAGCTCATAAATATCTATATTACACCTACACCAGACAATAAACCCCCCTGAATCTTAACACTTATGTAATACTGTAACACCATATCTATAAAACCCTTAAAAAATACTCATTTATCCACTCAGCATTTGTAAGAGGTAACAAAATACCATCCCCATTTTACAAATCAGAAGCAGGGAAACTTAAGTGATTTAGCCAAAGCCACAGAACAAGCCTTTGCCAGAGCAGAGATTAATAGAAATTAGGGGTCCATATTTTGTGATTTCCTGACAACTAGTAGTATACACAAACCAGGCAGGTTTTGTTTTGCTTTCCCAAAATACTTCTTAAACCCTTCTGAAATAACAAAAATAATAGTAATAAAAATGAATAATAATTCTCAAATAAGCCTGGGATACTTGCTTTTAGGAGAAAAAAAAATCCTGTAACTGCTGCTGAACCACTTCTACATTTTCTGTGTCAGCAGCTAAGAAATGTGGAAGATGTATCTATCTTCATTCATTTAATTAGTAAGTAAGAGTAACTACTGACAGAGCCTGCATACAGCTAGCTAGCACTTAATGATTGGTTGGGTGAAGGGCTATTCTGCAGCTCTGTTCTGTAACTCACCCAGTGATGCTGTTGTGAGCGCCTATCTTGCATGGCATTACTGCCTGGTCAATAACCACATTCAGTTAGAATGGACTTGAGCCTGACACAAAGCTCACCAAAGTCACTGAAAAGCCTCCCATTAACTTTACAGAGACTGGTTCATTGGTGCTAAGAACCTGACCTTCACACTGTCCACATGAAGGAAATGGTTTGGCCAGTTTTTTGCCCACTAGAAGAAGAAGGTTGCTGCACTATCTCCAGCCTGGTCCCATGGACTGAATGTCCTTTTGTTGCTACAGGGTGCTCCTGGAATACATTTTCCGGCTGAGTTTCATCAGATAGGAATCCAGTTCATATACCCCAGGACCGTTTCATCACTTAAACCAAGGCTTAGCTAAGTGGAGTTAACTGGGAGATCCACGTGCAAAACAAACTCACAGCAGAACGCTGATTTGGGATATACCTTGATAAAAAAAGATACTCCCTGGTTTAATTGCAGAAATGGTACCTATCCCAAAGAGCTTAATAGCATGTTGAGTAAATAGAAAACAACTCATAAGTCTGAACTCCCTGTGTATGTTTCCTGCATACTGAATTTGTTACTGAACTTCATTCATTTTGTGCCCACAGATTTATGCAACTCTTTCTTCACAGTATTACTGGTTTGAAAAATTACAACTGTATGCTATTCAACAAATCCTTCCTTCACAGATAAAAAGTAAACTTAAACTGTAAACTTATTAAATATGCACATTTTGTATTAGTTTCTACTTCAAAAGGAAATCATTGTACAAGATATATTTGAAAGAAAGTGAACTTGTTCTAAGTTTCTCACAGAACATAATACAGGAGCACATTAAAATTGAGTGCTTCTAACTGAAATTATTACATGCTAGATATTATTCCATAACAGCTGTCTTACAGAAAAGGTCAAAATGTTTACTTTTTTTGTTTTTTGAAAACAACAGAATATCTGTCTTATCAAAAGTTTATGTTTACATAAAAGTCAAGAACTAGTAAAAGAGACTTAGACAAAGAGGGAGAACAATTGACTAGAGTCCTTCTGAACGGGCACTGTGATGAGCTTTTTTAATTACAAAATAAAGGGAAAAAAGCCCATCATGATTACCATTAAAAAATTTATATTTATAAAGATCTGCTGCATTCAAGAACTTCAAAAGATTTCACTACTTGTATCCAGCATCTGCCTGAATACATTTTTATATTGAAAAAAAAAAAATAAATGCCATGTAATTTTGTTATTTAAATGATTCCTCTGTAAAGGAGCTCATTCAAACAGAAGTTTAACTTCTGACAAACCAAGCTATATCCTAACCTTACTCTAATCTACAGAAAACCTTTATGAAGTAAATAATATTCTCAGACTGTCTGTAAACACTTTATTTAAGATACTAGGAACTAACCTGACTCACAGAAGATGCTAAGAAGATAATTCATTGAAGTCTGTATGAGCTTCTGGCAACTGAGTTTTTTCTATAGTTGTTCCATTTCAGTTTATCTAATTCATGTCCATGATTAGTTTTGTTGAGAAAACGACTAGAAGTTTAAATCAGGAGTGCATGCACTCTAACCTATGAATAAAACTGAACTGTGATGCAGTAAGATCAATCTGTTCTAAAATCTTAAAGAACAAGTTAACAAGAAACATTTGTTTTAGAGAAAATGCTACTGTGTCATTAATTATGGAATTAATAGACATGGAAAAGGCAAATTTGTTAGAACCATGTTTACCATTTAAAGCAGTGATTTATTTCACAACTTTCAAATTCCAGTTTGGAGCGCCTGAATTTTGAATTCAATTTCTACCAAATTAAAGCCATTAAATAGAAATGAATCATTACCTTAAAAAACAAGAAAGAAAAACCCAACTGTTAATTTTTGGCATTAATGTACAGAAAAAATGCAAATGAATGAAAGTTAAATAATTAACTTAAACATTTATCTGTTGGGAATGGTATATTTGGGGTGTGTTTGTATATATATATATATGTGCATATATATAGGGAGAGACAGAGACAATGTATCTTCCCTGACTAGCAAACAAAAGCTCAAAAGGAAACTAACTATGGGATACAATTTTTTTTCCCCCCAAGAAAAACAAGTAAACTGTTAGCAGACAAAGATTAAAATAGATTATTTAAATGAAAGTTTATTAACAGCCCAGGTAACTTAATTCGCTCTGTTTAACACATAAACTGCTGTCTTGTGGAATGACTTGAATACACAGGAACTCAGCAAAGCTACAAGGAGCCAAATGAATTCAATCATAATAAGTGCCCATGGGTGCACCCATTTTGTTTTCATTACATTTTCTTCACCCTTTTGTTTATTCCATTTCACCTTTCCCTTGAAACCTTTCCCTCTTAAAACCTGACTTAAGGCACTGTAATAATTAGCAATGACTGTTCAGTGAAAACAGAAGACTTTCGGGAAGGACAAGGTCTTCCACAAACATAAGTACCCAAGAACATTCACAGTATATATTAGTAATGCAAATATAACTTCGAAATGAAGAAAAGATCCAACTATGTAAGTTCATAACTTTTACTGAGAAACAGATAAGCAATGACAAACGTATCTAAAGCACTAAGATAGTGTTCCTTGACACTTCACATTTTCATTTATATAACATGTTCAAGATATCAGATCAAAATACAGCAAAAAACCTACCTTGAGGATGGCAACATGCTTGTAGGCTTGAAGTTTGTCAGAAACGGATTAGTTGAATCGTAATCAAAACTCTCCTGATGAGTTTCACCGAACACACTAGGTGATTTCAAGTCAGTAGTACTGTCTGATCCCCCATTGCTCAGTTTATCTGACCTCCTGCTATCTTTTTTCCCAGTCACTCTTTCAAACAGACTAACTTTCTCTTTTTTCTCTTTTTTAATTTCTTTTCTGATGTCGACAGGTTTGGAAAACAGGTTTATGTTTTGATCCCATGTTGCTGGGCTTTCTTCAAAAGGGTTCTTCTGTCTTGGCAGTGTAGCAAATTTTTGGGGTAACGAAGCACTTACATTGGTAAATGGGTCATTCTGCGCTTCAAGTGCAGTTTCATCGGCTGTGCCTCCAAGCTGGTTCATTTTAGAAGTGTCAACACTTAATGTCCTTCTATGTGGAGATCTCAGACCCCCTGCAAAAAAAATCTGTCATTAGTATATTATCAATGAGACACTATAATATAGCCTATGACATGCAGAGAACCCATTTTAGGGTCTAGAAACTTTGAAATCGATTATGGATAAACACTACAGCAATGTTTTGTTTCCTGGGTGAAAACTAAGTTCTAAAGGAAGATAGGTATGACTAGAGTGTGGCATTCCAGAAAGCAACAGCTGTCTGTTGCTGCACAGTAACTTGGAACAATGCAAAGTATTTTCAGTTCTTTGTATAAATCAGGTTTGAAACTTCAGTGATAGTTTTAAACTTTTGAAATAGATTTTTATTTTTGACAAGATGTTATTTTGCCTAGAGTTCCCTCTAGAATGTAATGCTTCATTACAATATACGCTTAAGTGAGGAAATTAAGAAGAAAAATGCTAAATTACTATATATTATGACCACTTTGTTATCTTTCATGTTCAGAAACAGCAATTCTGAGTTACCACTAACTAATGGAAGTGAAAATAAAAGGCTAGCAATAATACTTAACTTTCTGGCCTTGTAATTGCTTCATAAACTAAAGAAACAGACTTCTGAATGCTCTAATAGCAGTGGACTGTAATTATAATGATCATGATACTTACCACCTTCATCAACCGAACTAAAAGACTCCAGCTGACGCCTAAAAAGATGAGAGTAGCCAACCGTGCTGGTTTTCATTTTTTCTGAGGAGACATGAGATCCTGTTAAATCTGACATTGAATGAGCTGAGGATAACCGCTGAGGTCCCAACAGGAAAGGTTTTTTTGGTTTTGATTTCATTTGTACTTCACCACTACATACCCCTACGTTTGCATCAGGTATGTGAGTACTTGGGATGATTGCAGAGGATGTGTCTGAAAATGTCCCATCGTTTTTTCGACCTTTCATTTTGTCTTTTAGTTTAGCAAAAGGGGATTTGGTTTTGTCCTTCATTGACAAATCAAACATACTCGCTGTCATGTTATTCCTCATAAACTGAATATTGACTTTTATTTCTCCTCTGTCTTTAGTTCTCTTCCCTTGTCTGGACTCCAGATGAAACCACCTTAAAGGAGAGAAAGAGCAAGTTAAGTTGTATTTTCTGGTTAGTTTATTAACATATCTGGCGCGTATCACTGAAATGAGGAAAATCAAATTCCATAGCAAAAATTAAAGCATTCCCATACTGGAAAATGTTTTTGGCTATATTTGTTTTTGAAGAAAAAACTTGAATAACTAAAGCAAGCATGAAGCTCTTTCCAGAGTTCATCTGGTTTGAGAACCAAAACTAACTCTGTAGAAGCTTACTAAGCTTCATCAAAGCTAATGGGCTCACATCTGCTTATGAAGGAGAACTGCATCTCAAGTTAATTATAAATGCAAATACATTTCATTTTGCTATTTAAAAGAACACTTTATATTTTTCAAGTGGCCTTTATTTAGCAGTGACGTATATTACCTGCATGTATACTGCATGGCAAATATTTCATCTAGTAACCTTTTCTCCTCTGATTTTGCTTAGGTTTATATGCTAGGAAACATTTTTCCCCTCTGTCCCTTCCTTCTATAAACACTGGTTAAGATTTACTTCAACTGTACCAACACTAGCAATGAAACATCTGAGACTACTGAACAGACAACTACCATTTTGGTTCTGCACCTGCAACCCCTGCTGATGTTGAGGTAACTTTACTAGCACAAGTGGCAAAACAGTGAGCACATAGGTGTATCTAACAGCCATCTCTCCTTTTGCAGGTCTTTAATGTCAGGGTTTGGAACCATGACAAAAAAACCCACTTCTTGAAAAGAGATCAAAGGTGTAATCATCTGTTTCAAAAAGCCAAGTGTGCTTCTTTGCCAGGTCCAACAAAGGCTCCATGATTATCCCAGTGTCTCATTCATTCCCTATTGCGTTCTACTGTCCCATGGAAGCATCTGCAGAATTACGGCTCAATCTTCCTTCCATAGCATCACCTACAGGAATGACAAACAATCCCTTCTCCACCCCCATCATCAAAAGCCTTTCTCTATTTCAAAAAAGGCACAAAGGCTTATTCCAGATCTGCCAGCTCCAAAGAAATGCTCTAAACCCAGTCAGGAGAAATTCATGAACTCATACTAATGCAGCAGTGCACAATCATGATGAAGTAACTTTTGAACTGGAGACTAAGAAATGAAATTGCCTATCAGCACAGATGCAAAATTGATTATGCAGTTACACATACATTATTCAATACTGCCAAATATAGAAAACAAGGGCAGGAAAGGAGAAAAATAACCCTCAATTTCCTTTCAGATTTCATAAATATTTTTAAAGGTGACAGCTGAAATCGAATTTTCAGGCAGAGAGATACTATTTTCTGAGCTGAGAAAATACTTCTCCAAGTGACCCATCAAAGAAGTAACAAAACAATAACGAGTATTGCGACTTTTTTTGTTGCTTTGTGTTGTCCAAAAGGGTTTTTTTATCCCATACTAAAGCAGACCACCTCTGTCCTGGTAGTGGACAACATGAATCCAGACCAGTAGATCCAAAAGTCCAGATTGGTAGGAGAACAATTAAACTTTCAGGAACAAAGCTTTTCTTCTGTTGCGAGGTAACTTCATTTATACATTTTAAGTTAAATACAAAACCTGAAATATGTTATGTGTCTGAAGATAGATGGATTGCTTTTCTTTTTAGTTAATAATGTTTCCCTTCTTGGTAACTGATTCCAGAGACACTTTCAGTCATCTACAGAGTCGTTACAGAAAACACAATAGAACCCAGAGGAAATCATTTTTGTGATATATAATACATAATATCACAAAAACTGGAAGACAAGATAGCCTACTTTCTTTAACACTTTCCTTTGAAAGGAAATATGTTCATATATTTGCTATAAAAACAATACACAGCCATAATGAGCAAGCCGTTGCTCAGACAGATCTTGCCTATGCAGGAAAAATACCCCAAACCAAAACCCACCCTGAAAGTGAGAAAGTCCTCCCCATGATTCCTTAGACAGACATGAAATACAAGCATAAACAAGGCTTATGAGTGTTTTAAGAGGCTTAACAGGCAGAGAGGAACTCACTGACATTCAAATTTAAGGGCTCAGCCTACACTATGAGAAAACATATCCCCTTTCTCTCTCTTTACCTCCCCTCACAGGTGCCAAACATTATTACTGTATCTCTGATGAGACTGATGCATTTCAATATATTTCTATTTAGAAATTACCAATAATTTAAATTGATGAATGATACTCACTAACTTGTTTTAGAACAATCTAGAGACACAAATTCTTAAGACTTTGCTGTGCAGAAGAAAGCCTTTTCTTTTAAAACTTAATGACTGACATTCCTATGATGAATCAACAACCACTTTGTGCCACTACCAGCACCCACCTGCTAATGGCATACCTCTGCATACTATTTTGACATCCACCAAGTCTGAAGGAGACAATTCTAGTACACAACTAATACAAGCCTTTGCAGCTTGTACATTTGTTTTCAAAGCAGACTGTGATGAACTTGACACTAAAAGTAAGCTCAGCTGGGGAAATAAACTCTCCTTACCTAGAAGATAACAGAATGGCATAAGGGACTGGACCTCTTACCTGCTGGGACCAGGTTCAACACTACTACCAATTCCAACAGAATTTAATCACAAACTCTTTACTCCAGCAAAATTCCTCTGGACTTCAGTGGAATTTCTACTTGAATAACGAGCGCTGGATCAAATCTTTGTATAAAAGACAGATATTTAATTTTCTTAGGCATTTCAAGGAGGTTTCTTTGTTACCTTGGAGAGTTTATCTTGTTTTAGTTATAATGAAGGTTCCATATGCTTCAGCTCATAACAAGACAATATGAGAAGCAGACTCAAATCATGATTTTCTTCAAATTCAAAGGAAAATAATTACTTTTTTAAAACAGATGAGAGCAAATGCAGGCAATGCATTTGTGTGGAGCTGCACGTGAATGAGCAACCGAGTCTGTAAATGGTTCTTATTAGATTCTGTTTCTACAACACATGGGCGTGAGCAACAAATAAGAAAAACAGCACTGTATGTAATAGAAAAAAAAGAATTGGAAAATGAAGTCCACTGTTTTCAGATAACAACATTTGGGTCCTAAAATACTGAATTCCACTCTACCACTGCCAATTTAAAAAATGGTAATGTATTATAAAAGCCAATAAAACTTGCTATTTTGGTTTTGTTTACAGTACTTTTAGCCACAATAAATGCTCCATTTGTCAGCCTGCCATGAGCTTATTCTATAGAAAGCTTGTACAAAGTAGGAAAATAGCCAATAACATACAAGAACAAAACAGAGTGGCTTTTATGAGAGCAGATGCCCTCTTATTTAATAACCAAATATTACATCCAGCCTTGCAGACAGTCTTTATTTAAACAGACCTTGTACAAAGTCTGGCAAATTTTCCCAACTTCAAAGGAAGCCCTATTGCCTCCCGAATCACATTGATACTTCTTGCTCTCACCTTCAAATGTTCTGTAGGACAATGTCCTCCATACACCCTCCTATTCCAACTCTTACCCTATGGTTTCCATCAGAACAACCCTTGTTTCTTTTTCTCATCTGTTCTGAGTGAGCTAATGGGCTTTCCCTGTCTTGCACAGGTTCCTGATAATTCTTATTTTGTAAGTATTACGGAAATTACCACTCTGTATGCTGACAAGTTTTTTGAACATGTAAAAGAAGATCAACATTCAAGGCAGAATAGGGAAAATCTTGCTGACCAGTCAGCTCTGAAAAACTAAACTCCTATCTGAAGAAACGTGGTTATTTTCTAACCAGAACAAAATTACTCCATTTTGGCCATACCGACAATTAGGGGTGGAAAAACCAAACTCCCTTATTTCTAAGAAAGACAATAGCCATCTTCTGCACACTATTAAAGTAAACTGTGGAGTATTAGCAGTTCTGAACCTTTTACCTTAGTAAAGATAAGAAGAGTGAAGGCGGAAACTGAAAAAAGTTACTATAAATTAGTAAGTTACAAAATTCTGGCCTGCCTATTCCATCTACATAGCTAGCAATCTACAGACAGACTTATACTTTCATCACAATGTCTTCAACTATTCTTTTCCTCCTTCTGATTTCATTTTTTTGCCATTAACTTGGTTTTCCGACTCACCTTTGATTGTCTGCACTATTCTCATTGCACCCTCCATCCTGCATTCAACAAATATTTTGAAACCAGCATCTTGTTTCACTTGTAATAGAAAGAAACTGATGTTGATGTCTCTTATCCTCCAAATCTGCCATGCAATGTGAGAGTTCCAAGTCCTAGCCCTCTCTCTTCTTTGAAAAAGCATCACTCAACCTATTCTGCTCACTATGTAACAGTGAGCAGGATAGACTGACAGTATGGGTAAGAAAAATAGTGACAGTATGGGTAAGAAAAACCACTATGAGATTTTAATTACATTTTAATTATGTACTTAAAACTTTTAACAGCCTCCAAAACCGCTGGTATACTTGTCTACCAATTTCAACAGGAATTAGAAGTTTTCTGGCCTGCACATTCCACCTGGGCATGACAAATGTCCTTCTAACTCTGTCTTCTTGCCAGTACTGAAGATGGAAAGTATTGAAGGAATTTTTACCACTCATTTTGCTGCTTCTCAAATACCCCACTCTGACTCTACCAGTAAATACCTACAGAGCTTATCTAATTTTACTTTGCTGAAATCATTAGTTTCAACCCCAAAATGTTTGTAAAATCCTGATTTTAATTCACATATTGCCTAAGGAATTCTGCAAAAAGCCACAATATCATCACAGCATCCACGAGGCTTCTAACCTTGATTTTACAGGTACAATCAGCATCCTAATATGCTATGCAGTGAGAAGGACAATTTTTTACACTAGCAGCTACTTCTAAAATCACCCCTATAAATGACCATCAAAATCCCAACGAGAGAACCTGCACATCAGGTGTCATAGGAAAGAAGTATTCCATCATTTTAGGTTTCTATATTCAAGCTAGATACACCGAAGAAACTTGCTTCACGAAATCCCACTAACTTTACATGTGCACAGCTAATGGATAAAAAACAACATCCAAAGCCCAGAATTAACATTTTCATTAACAGCAAATGCACTGTGAAAAAATACATAAGTACGTTTTCTATAAATCATTCAAACACCCCACCAACAGACTGTCCCAACCAGTCAGTAAGGAGGAAAATTATGGCAAGGGGCTGAGCACAGACTAACATCGTGTATGAGGGGAAATGAAGAAGAAAATAGATTCTTTATTAAAATAAGTGATGACATTCACCAAGATGAATACTATTACTTTCTGGAAGCCAACTGAAATGAGAGGTACAAAGAAGAGTTTAAAAATAAATACTACAGAGTGACATTGTGACACCAAAAAAACATATGGGAACTGACACATATCATACCACCCTCACTAAGGGGTGAGCTAACATCAACTGGAATCGAAGTAATTAAAGTAATCTTAGTTTACTTATTATTTTGGCTAAAGACTATGTGTGAATACTTTTATTATAGAAACAAAATAACCGAAAGTATGAGAATTAAGGCCAGTTATTTCAGTTGAGTTTGTGTGCAAGCATGTGTGTACAGAAAACGGAGAAGTATCTCAGTCCAGATGGCACTCAGACTCTGACTCAGAATTATGACTTATTCAGAGGATGTGCTTGCATTTGTTGTCAAAATGTAAATGTTGGGAATATTACTAGATAATTTGGAAATACAGCTATAATCCTATAAAGCTACAACTGGGAGCGACTTTCTGTTCCCTGCCCAAGCCTCTTTGTCTTCTGTTCCTCACTACTTTCTTTCACTTGTTTTCAAATTTACTGAGTGGGACCAAGAAAGCAACAGCACAAATACATACGGATCCTCCACACTGCTCATTATTTCTATGCCTTTAGCAAACTTCTCAGTTACCACTGTTCCCACTTTTGACTAGAGCAGAATGATTTTTTTTCTCTTACTTTAACCCCAGCATTTTGATAATTTCTTTCACAGCCTTCCATTTCCATTAGCATTGAATTTTATCACCTACAATACGTTTTTCTGGTTTAAACTAAAGACTTAAAATTAGTCAATAATAAAGTCTTATGTTTTGTACAGTTATTTTTTTTTAAAGGCACTATTCACTAACAAGCACTGAGCCCACGACATACTACTTACTAGTTGTTTGCTTGTTCATAATTGAAGTTGTATTTGAAGCCACACGTTGCTTTATGCTGCTACAGATGAGCGGACAGAGCAGAGGCAGTCGAAGGGGGATCTGTCCGTGCCCACGAGGGAGGGTGCCAATAAGGAATTCACATTAATTCTCATATGTTCCAGGAAGCTCAGCAGCAGTAAAGAGTAAGTGCTTAAAAGACAGGGGTATTGATCATCGTCAACCATTAATTCTGTTTGTTTGTCTGTTTGCTCAGAAGCTGGCTTTGACTATTTATATGATCAATGTAAGCAGAGAAGTATCCTAGATAAGGCCAAGATTCCTTCACTGTAATGTGCTCAAATAAGTATTTTTTACAGCACTGCTGGGGAAGGGGAGTGTTGCTCAGGCTTTATAGAAAACATGGAGAAGGGGAACTAAGCCACAAATAAAGGATGTCTCCCCCAACAAAGTTTCTGTAAGAAGTAACAACTCTACCATGGCCTGCCTTCCTCACATTTGTAACATTTCATGCAAGTGTTGCATCTTAAATCAGCTAAACATACAATAAAAGTAGCTTTCCAGGAAAGCTAATAATGCAATGGGCAATAAATAGGGTGGAATTAGAAAACAACAACGATGAAGCAAATGCTGGGGAAATTAAGTAACATCATAGGAAAAGTTAATGGAGATTTGTTCTTCTATTGCTGTTTATTTAGCACACAGGAGAAAAAAAAATAGCCTACGCACTTTCATTAAGAAAAACTACCGAAAGATACTCAAGGAAATTAAGACATATCAATAAATGGGTATTTTTTATTCTAGGATAATTCATAAATTTGTTTTGATGTTATGCATTGTCAGATCATCAGCAATATTAAGGCAACTACGAAAAACTGAATTAAAATTATTACAAAACTACATATATACAACACAGTCACTGATCATCATTTGCATCAAACCTGCAAGAGCAAAAGAGCTATATTTATTCTGCAACAGCAGACAAAAAAAAAAAAAGTTCATGTATTTCTCAGGATGAATTAAAAAACCCTGCACGATTTTCCTGTAAAATATTAAAACCATGTCAGAAATCTCAGATAATAAAGCAGTATCGCCCAAGCTTTTTGAACTGTTAAAAAAAAATCAGTAAAATCTCTCAACATCTGGAGCCTACTTTTCAACTTGAGAAAAGAGCAGAAGTAAAAAGAGCCCGTCTATTTCCAACTACAGCAGAGATGAAGAGACACAAATCTATAAGGCTAATACAGTGTGATGGACATTTTTGCACCAAGATGGAAAGAAAATGAAATAGGATCCTGCAAATGCGTTGGCTGAAGTCTCTGGAAGAGACCTAGTAAGGGACCATCTGAGCCACATCTGGATTGAGCCACTCCAGGAATTTTCACTTTAAAAAATTAAAAAAATCATCAGTTTCAAAAGAGAAAGGACATTGAGGGATGGTGAGTACAAAAACTTCACTATCAAATTATAGTAAATACACTGCTTTGTTTCACAAAGTCTTGTGATGGAGCAAGTTTAACAGAACACAAGACATGCAAATCCTTATCACGAGGCCTCTTCCTGAAAACTTTACTGCGAAGTACTTTTCTTAAGATGTGAGGATCTACATAAGCTGCACAGAAAATAAGGATTACTTTTGCCTAACAAAATGTTTCTGAAGCTGCAGTGAATTTTTAAATTCCTTTTAATTTCTAAAATATTAAATAATATATATCTATATATACAAAGAGCTGAATGTCTCACAGCCCACAGTCTTCCTAGGAATTCAAAATCAGCTGGTAGGCTTCACTTCTCATACCTCCTCACTAAAAAAGCACTAGGGAATTGCTGACAGGGTTCAGCATTGTGCAGAATATTAAATATCTTTTTTGCAATACCCTGGTGACTCTTGAGCCTGTCTCTTACAGCACCATATGTACAGCTGTGTTGGAAAGAGGAAGCTATTAAATATATTAAAAAGTAGAAATATTACCAATAGACACTTCATCAAATAACTGGATCTCATTCATCCCCAAACAAAGCAAGAAATGTTAAGGTTACATCAACATAAGAAAATAACTCTGGATTTAATAACACCACAAGCCTGTTGAACATATTTGAAAGTAAAAACATTGCTTAATAAAACAGATTAGTGTTTCTGAAACAATGAATATAGCTTTCAACCATCAGAATGCTTTGGTAACAAAGACATTGGACTTAGTCTTGAAAGGCACTGTGTGTCTCAGTTCCCACACCACAGTCACGGCTAGGTCTTCGGGTCCAAATATATTACCCTGATTTTACTGGGAACACTAGACTAGGACTAGAAATATTTTGTATCAAAAATGATTGAATAAAAGGTACAAAAGGAAAAGCGTTTTGTTTGAGATCGCATTTGCAAATCTATGCTTGAAAGTTTGCCCTCCTCCCACATGCACAGACAAATATCACATCCGCATCTCCAGCTAATGCTTAAAGGAGACAGCAAGAGCACACACCCATGTTGCATGAAGACAAACACATAGACAACCAGGAGACCTTTTCCAAAACATCTAAACAGATAAGGACTATGAATTATTTTTTTCAAAAGAGAGTTTCTAAAAGGAGATTTTCCAGGTTTCCAAGCACCTGAAGACCCAGGCAGGAAAAGTGGTCTTTCACAGGCTCCCATCTCACAAGAATTTGAGTCGGTATTAATACTTAAGTCAGTATGTGCTGCAAAAATCCCACTAACCGCCTAGCCTCACTTTGGCACTTACAGAAGACTTTTACAAGTACGGCTGTTCGGCTTTAGAAGCCTAACACCCATCCACTTTTAAGAAGATCTGCAATCTGAAATGCTCAATAACTTCTGAAAACAGGACTTAGGCTGTTTGTAAGAACTTCCCCGTAGGCTCCATCCTCCGCAACGCAGCTCGCAGGCAAAGCGCAGTGCACGTTCACATAGCGTGATCTCCTCTTGCACTTCAGAGAAAGAAATGAAAAAATAAAGAACCCCCACAAAGCTTTTATATGAAGTGCCATTTCATATAAAAATACTGAAGAGATATGCCTGTTTATTTAACTAGCACCAGGACTATGTTAATTACCCAACTCTCAGGTTTTCGCAGTATTTTCGTAAGACTCCAATACTACTTTTGCTAACATTTATGCATATGGTTCCTCAAAGAGAAAAGAGATTTTGTTACTCACAGTAATACATGAATAATTTACATATTTTCCTCCAGCTTCATTCATTCACTTTTTTTTTTTTCTGTAGGTGTTTAAACTAAGGCAGCTGCCTACTGACTGGTAAGATAATTACAACTGATGATTAAGGAATATTTAAGATGCATGTCTGAAGAGCACTGAAACTTCTTGAATCAAGTGTAAATAGAAATTCAGACCCTAAGGCTACAGGCATTCACCATGTATTGCATAAACGTAACTGGTTTGTCCTTAAAAAGATAAGCAATTAAAAAGTATAATACTTTAGCTCATGAACCCACAAGAGATTCTGCACAGACACGTTCTTTCCTATTATATGGTTAGTGAACATATTGCTTTGCTAAGAATTTAGTCAACAAAATAAAACCCGACACCAGGGCAAAGACAGCTTTGACTTGTCCTTATTGCTGCTTCAAACTCTGCCACCACACATATGCAGGACCAGGTTTTGAGATGGTTTCTGCAGAAACTGTTGCCTGACCAACAAGACCTGGCTGGTGATGCTGTTTCACCCATCTCCAGCTGCTCAAGACTGCTGGAGGCTCAGGCCTCCCCACCACAATCAGTGACAGACAATCCGTCAGTTTATTCATGTTTCAATCAAAGTCCAGCATCTCACTATAGATCCACCATCACTAACAGAAGAAATACAAGACTTTAATTAACAGCTGGGATTTGGGCCTTTCTACTCTACCTAAGAGACACTAGAGGAGGAAAGGCACCTGGGATAGGTAGTTTTAACCGCTGCAAAAAGATGCGCCCATGCTCATACGTCACTGCCTACACATTGCTAGCTTGCAGTTCTCCATGAGGCTCTTGGACTGCTTCTGTGGGATAAGCACAGCTAAAACAAACACAAATCACACAGTCACAGGCATGCCTGCAATACCTTTACACCGACAGTTTATTCCCATACACATTGAAGGATAAATTACACTGGTACCAGACATCTTTCTGCAACCATGTCTTAACAAGAAATTATAGCAATTTTACTCATTTAGTTGCAAAACCCAGAGAGTCAGTTATGTTTTAGACATGTTTACAGTTCAACCTAATAACCTGCTGTGATGCTTATTAATAAACTGCTGTGATGCTTATGGTGGTGATTTTTTTCCTTTTTTTGCATTCCAGTGTCAGAATTTGCTGGCAAACAGCAATTTTATTTGACAAAGGCTTATGTAGGCAATGATGGAAGCAACTGCAACAGCACAAATTTCCCTTCAGCCTTCTCTGTTGAGGCCTGCAGTACAGAACAGCCGGCAGGATTGTGGCCTACGACTAATGAGGCTCAAGCACTGTGCTGCTGGGGTAAGCCATCATTAAGTCACGGTTCACTGATCACTAAAACATAAATATAGAATATTTAAAGACATTTGGTAGCAGCAAATGAAGAAAAACATTTTTAAAGAGTATGAAATCAGGCTTCGAGAGAGTCTAAGTCTTGTACATGGCTCAAACTGAGGCAGCAGTTGATTGGGGATATGGCCCTAAGCAAAACGAAGCAAAACCTTTCGAAAAACAGACTGTAATGAGTTCACGTCACACACAGAACTGTCAAAAAATGTTAATGTTATTGGCAGTTCTTCCCTGTGCAGGGCAACCACTGTGATTACAGTAAACTCCCTAGAAGAGGTGAGGCCACAACGGCATAACTGTATATAACATAACATAACTTTAGGGGCTTTGAACACCCCATAGAAGAGAGAAACATCCCAATTTCATTTCAAAGTACGCTGCCATGTATGGCTACTATTTCCCATTCTCCCCAAGTGTACAAGGAATACCAATTATAATGAAAAAAACCCAACCATCACTTACTCTGTTTTCCGTCTTTGTTTGTCTTCAAATATATCATTCAGACTGATGGACACCTGTCCCAAAAACTTGTCCAGCCCCACCAGCGACCTGTGCATGACAATCAGGTACAGGATGTATTTTTCTGGATTCTCCTGCATGAGTAATCCAGGGAGCTCGAAGGAGGCCTCCTCCTTCCATACGGGATCCAGGGTCTTCTCAGCCACCGAGGTGGAGTACTTCTCCTTGCCCAGCTGTATGATGGTGTAGGCATCGTTGCTGCCATTTTTACCTTTTGGCTTCAGACCTTTGGCTTGAAGGACCGTAACTTGCACGTGAGTTGGGAACCACTTCTGGGCTTGCTCTGCCAACATCATCTCCGAAGATCACAGCAGCAGCAATAACAAGCACAAAGTCTCTTAAGTCTTCAAGTTGCTGCGTTAAGGGCACTTACGTGTGGTGAGACACCTGTCAGGGGCTCAGCGTGGTCCTTCCTCCAGCGCTCCCGGCACACGGTGGCATCCACCGGTCCTCACGTCCCCCCCTCCCCACGCAGCCCTACCTGCGGCTCCATGTCCCCCGCGGCACCCACACTACTGCTCTCCTTCTCCCCGCTCCCTTCCCGCTGCCGCCGGCCCGGTTCCCCGCCGCTCCCAGCGCATACCCCGGGCAGGGCCCTTCCTCCGCCCGGCCCGGCCCTGCCCGTTGCGCCGCGGTCCCCTCAGCGCGGCCCGGCCCGTTGCGGCCTCCGGCGGCCCCTCCCGGCTCGGAGCCTGCGGGCGGCGGGCAGCGCGGGGCTGGGGCTCCGCTGCCGGCGGAGGTGTCGGGCCGGGCTGCCGCGGCCGTCACGGCGCTGCCCTCCCTCCCGCCCGCCTCAGCCTCTCTCCGCGCTCTCCCCCCGCCGCCGCCGCCCGGCCTCACGGGCCGGCTCCGCCGCTTCCGCCTTCCCCATGCTGCTGCTGCTGCTGCTGCCGGCGGCGGCCTCCGCGGCGGTCAGAGGGCAGAGGGCAGGGTTCGCCCCCTCCCCACCGCAGCATCCCCTCCCCTTCCCCGCCGTGCCGCGCCCGGTCACCCGGGACAGGCGCTGCCGGGGGCACCGGGCACCGCGGCGGGCGGGGAGAGGCCGGGGTGCGCCGGGATAACGGGGAGCTGGGCTCTCGGGGCCCTCCCGCCCGAGGTCCCCGTCTTGTCAATTAATTCATCGCTAATTTTATCTGTAGAGGGGAGGGAGAGCTCTGCTGGAGCTGTGGGGAAGAGGGAACGCCTGTAAACAGCCACTGTTGTTGTTATTAATAATAATTATTATATGATCTATATAGGGGCTCAGGGGCAGCCATGGAGCTAGACACAGGCCTGTGCGACTCCAGAGCAAGCTGTCATCCCCTCCCGCTGCCAGCCACATCAGGAACTTCTTTCTTTTCCATCCCATCACTCACCGCGACAATGCTGTTGGATTTAAATAAGTGAAAATAACTCGGATGTTTTGAGGACACATCATTTTGTGGATGGAGGGTATGTGTGTCTATGTGTGTGTGCACACACCCGTAAGCGGGGTCACGGGTATTAGCTTTGTTTCTACGATAAGAGAAGCACACATAAATGAGGTTTGCAAGGCTGTGTATCCCACCCCCTGTCACAAGCAGGGCAATCAGCAACCAAGTCAGATAATACTTCATCCACCACCCCTCACTCATGAGTCCCTGATCCCTGGCTCACGGGTTAGTGAGAAACAAAAAGCTTGGGAGACCTTCTCATACTGCTGAGACCTACAGGAAATTAAAAAGTTAAAGCTGAAAGGCATTAGGGAGGGTAAAGTACGATGCTGCCCACAGCACTTAATGCTGAGCGAGTTATTGTACAGGGTCAGAAGAGGCTGGGGATCATCAGTCTATACACAGTCATTAGCCTGAGCCCCTGCTCATATTATCTCTGTACACAATTTAAATAACTACTTAAAAGACCCTTAGGTTTTGACTGGGAAAGATATTTTTTTGCTTGCTGTGGTAATTGGCACAGTGCTGGCTCTTCTTTCCATTCACAGTGTATCTGATTTTTGTTGATGTCAGAAAATAGATGGTCCATAATAACTTCAGAATGTGCCTTGAGATCATTTTTAGACAAAAGCATGTGAATGGATTATCTAGGGTAGCAACTTCTTAGAGAGTTATAAGTGGTGTGGTTATCTGCCTTGCTTTGTACTGGTGAGATGCTAACAATCAAGTTAAGGCTGCATGTTAACTCTTTGCCATAAACTGCCACCCCACTCGGGTGTTCTTCCCACATACTTTGCAGTGAGCTGTCAGTGGAGCTCCCAGGGTGAGCTGCCGCGGTTGAGGGAAAGAGTAGCAGCATTTCAGGCTGGAAGAGCCAGGAAGGATTATAGTGACAGTGTTCTGCAGGAGACTCAGGCCACGGGGGAAAGCCACAGGGTTCTTGTTGGAAACCAGGGAGACATATGTACACCACAGTATTTCTCAACTGAATTTTACCACATACAAATTCTGTTTCAATAGAATCTTTTTTCATTGCACTAAATAGAAACCAAGCATGATGCGCTCATCAAATCAAAACAAGAGATGAATTTTAGGTAGGCAGAATGTATTTATTTAATCAGAAATTTAAGTCAAACATCATGTCTTACAAGCTGCATCTTAGGGAAAGCTTTATGAGTTCTTATAGCAGGCAGGATTGTGCTCTTTCCTTGTCTTTTATTGGTATTCTATAGTTTCTTGTTACTGTGTCTGTCTAAACATGGGCTGGCTGGAATACATATGCACACATATGAGGGAATGCGGAAGAACTTCTGTACCTCTGCATACAATTTATCAATACAACAACAAATCTGCCTTCCCTGCTTTAAAAAATAAGCAGATTATGAGTCCTTATAATCCTTATGTGCAATCTGGCTCGTGGAAGAGGAGAGCAGAGCCTTCCTCATGTCTCTCTGCTCAGCTGCTGGAGCGGGCACTGGGGAGATGCCCTCTCAACTCCCCTACCCCTGTGCTTAAAGTGAATTCCGCTCAAAGATGCACCAGATATATTTTATTCCCCCTCATTCCCCCTAGGGTCAAGTTGCAATCCAGCCTTTTGATTTTGTCCTCTTTGGAATAGGGACATTGTCATCTTCTTGAATGTAATGTGCGATATAGATGACAAAACATCTTGGAGAAATAATGATATCTCCAGCAACACAATGTCCCCTGGCACTGTGTTAGAGCATTAATCCAGAAATTACTCAGATTCCCATTTACTACACCACCACCTCCTCTCAGTGGCTGCATGCGCTGTAGGTTTTAGTCATCACTGTCCATGATTTAGTGAATATTACGTTAGAAAATCCATTTTGTTTTCTATGCACCATTTTGGTTATGAGACTGTAGCTTCCCTTTGCTTTTGCTTTTCCTCCCCACCTTGAGATCAAGCATTGTGGGTGCAGGACAAACTCATTAAAAAACAATGCAGGTCTCCTGAGACAAAAATGCCTGGAAGAACTTGTGGTAGAAATAGATGGCACACGTGAGGATTAAGATTCTGTATTAAATACACCTCAGATATTCACTGTTGTTCTGTGTTGAACAATCACTTTTTAAACTTGCTGTCATCACCACATCATGTTTTCTGTCAAAATCTACTGATGCTGAGGATGTTTTACCATAAATTTCCTAGTCCTTGGTTTAGATTCTTAGAGAGGATTTTGAGCTCAAAACATTGCATTTAGAGCTTGAACCCAAAAAGAGCTCCCTTGAGCACTATATTGTGGTTAAAAGGATTTCTCTCTCAGGATGGTTGATAGCTCCGGTATCATTCTCTGCCTTGTCATTTCTTCCTGTCCTCCCACCACACATGCAGGGTTGGAGAAAGGCAGCTGAGAAAAGCAAACCCAGAATCCTTGCTGCTGAAGAAAAAGGCATCAAAGCTGGAATCTCTGGCCTTAGAAAAGTGTTTCTACATTTCTAACTTGTGATATCTGTCCTGTGCTACTGGTGGCTACTCCAATACCCCTTCTCCCCACAGACAGTGATGAGAGTGAGTTTAAAAAATGATTGTTTATCACAGAACAACAGTGGATATCTGTGGCGTGTTTAATATGGAACCTTAATCCTCGTGTGTGCCTTCTATCTCTATTACACATTCTTCCAGGCATTTCTGGCCCAGATGTGCAGGCTTTTTTATAGAGGGAATTCCAAGAATTATAGTGGATTTTTTTCAATGTCAGTAATTTGAAATACCCTCTCAATTCTCCCTCCTGAGCCAACAGTACATCTGATTAAACATCAGGCTTGATATTCCAGCTGCCCTTGCAAAAGAAAATGCAAGAAAATCTTCTTACTTGTGCTGCTGAGACAGTTCCATCTTCTGCTTCTCATTTCCAGTTGCTTACTTGCTAAAGAGGATCAGAGCAGTTACGTGTGCTTGCAGTGGTAAACTGTAGCAGATAATTTGGCAATTTAATTTCTCCCTGATTTCTGTTTATGAAGTAGGAAGTATTTCGTTATTTTTTCAATGAAAATGCTATCTCTCCTTTGAAATTATTTACTGAATAATTCTTTGTTGGCAGATCTCGGGCGATGTGTTTGCTTTGAACGTTGTGTAGTTGTGAAGCACAGGCTGGTTTTGTCTAGGCATGTCAAAAGCTTCTGCTTTCTGCCTGACTCTTAACTTTCAGTAGCTGTTGCAACTGTCCAGATTGCACATTTTCTGGAGAGACTATGCAAATTTTGAGACTGAATATTGTTGTCTGTTAACTTTATCTTAGCTGTGGTTGTTTTTTCAATTAGTGACTTCTTCAGGAATTCACTGGAATTAATTGGCTGCAGAAATCAAATAGCTGGGCTCAAACCCACCACTGTGAATTGGAAGGTTTTTCTCAAGCTACTGTTTTTGTCTGCTCTCTTGGTTTGAGAAGAATTCATTAAGCTGGAAGTATTTCCGTGTGAATATTAAAAGCTGGATGAATATTCATCACATTTCTGTCCTGAACCCACGTTTTGCATCTCAAAATGTTTAAGGTTTTTGGAGGCTGGGTGATTTCGGCAATGTCCAGCTCTGTGTGGTCCTGTATACCTTTCACATTTACTCTTTTGGAATGTCTGCTCAGAAGGAGGAGATGCTTGCCCTCAATAGGATGGGTTTGTCCTATTCTTTGCTTAAGATGCGATTTGCGTCTCCCCTGGCTCATTCTTCACTGCCTTTCTTGCATTGTTGCAATAAACAGGATCATATAAAAAGCAGCAAACGAAATGTGTCTCTGGAAAGGGGAGCAGGAACTTGAAATCAGGTAAATGCCCATAGAATTGTCCATTGTTCTGATAGAAAAGTGGTACTTTTGAACCAGAAACCTGTCAGTCTCGGAGACAGTAAAACTGTATGCGATATCAGACTTCAAATAAATGCCAGGTACCACTAAGAATGTTGGAAGCATCATCTTTTATGTTCATTTTTAGCCGGACTCGCTTCACAGCCTTTCAACACTGTCACCCATTATGAAGTTCAAAGAGGCTTAAATGCTGTAAAACAGTCATTAAATGCCATAATTGAACTTGCCAGTCATCCAGATTTGACCCAAACTGCCCGCGTCTCAAGATGTTAGTCAGCTGTCTGGGCTAGATTTCAGTTCAGCCTTAATAACATGAAAACACCTATCTCTCACCAGCTTTTGCACAAATCATAAGCAGACAAGGCATTTTACTCTTCTGTCAAAACATCCCTGTCATGCAAACTCCTTGAGCACTTCTAACCTGGGATAGACACACTGAACCTCAGACACACTGAAAGGCCATCGTCCTGCCGTACACCTTATGAGATTCTGACTGTCTTCAGCGGTACCTCCAGGTCCAGACACGTACAGCTCTTCTAACTGCTAAGGGCTAGATTCAGATTTGCTGTTGGCTGCTCTAAAGCTTCATGGAAACCTCCAAGTTGACCCTTGGAGAAGTTCAAAAATCGTGGAAATGCAAACTAGGGCTCAAGCTAAAGAGTTATAATTAGAAATGGAAATTGGCTATATAAAATCTATTTTAGAATCATAGAATAGTTAGGGTTGGAAAGGATCTTAAGATCATCCAGTTCCATCCCCCCTGCCATGGGCAGGGACACCTCACACTAAACCATGTCACCCAAGGCTACGTCCAGCCTGACCTTGAACACTGCCAGGGATGGAGCATTCACAACTTCCCTGGGCAACCCATTCCAGTGCCTCACCACCCTCACAGTAAAGAACTTCCTCCTTATATCCAATCTAAACTTCCCCTGTTTAAGTTTTTTATTTTCATACGTAAATGCGTACATTCTTTTTGTGTTTTCAGTACATGTCCAATGCTTGAAGGCCACAAACAACTTGTGTGTGCTGGAAATGAACATAAATAATATAGGGAGGGTCAAGGGTAATTTGCCATCACTGCAGAGAATAATCTTTTCTGTGCTTGACAGAACCTAAGAAACATTAGCAATTGAAACGACTTCAAAATGATGACCTTCTTTCTGGCTTCCTAATGAATTAGAAATTTAAAAAAAGAGATTTTTATCATTGTCAGAGTATGAGACGTCTTCAGAGGTATTTTTCCTGGGTTTAAAAAACTCATGCATTCATTCTATCTTTATAGGTCTCCTGGGATCTCAGAGACAATTACCTCAGAAATTATCCAAAGTTACCAACTCCCTGAGGGAGAATCTCAGCAAATACAAGAAAATTATGTCATAAAAAAGTTCTTAGTCATGGAAGTTCTGAACTTCTCTACTTCTTTTCCCCCTCTAGGGCCTCAAAGTGCTTTATAAAACCTACGCATTCAACATCAGTAGATTGCCATATGAGGGCAGACAAGAGGGAATTATTTCCAATAAGATTAAATGGTTATACTGACATTATGCCTTTGTGTACTAAGTTAGCAGTTGCACAAGCAGATAAAATACCTACTGACCTTAAAGCAGAGTGTGCTCCGTGAAAAAACTAAAAAGGTCTCCTCCGAGTTTTGTCTCTTTAACTCAACACATTTAAACTTCCTGCTCATTCCCAAGACTTTTTCCCAGACTTAGCTGCCCCCAAAATTTCTTCCCAGGGTTTTTCTTCTACCAGAGGACTACCCCTCATGTCTCTTCTGTTGTTGAAGGGTCTAATGGAATCCACCTGCAGCACCGAGTCAGCCGTGATTAATCTGCAGTTAACTGCAGGGTCTCAACACCTCCTGCGTGTTGGTAATAGGAGAAGCCTTCTTCCCTGATGATACAAAAAGTAAAATGAAATAACAAAATATTTTATAAGGAAGGATGGAGGTTTGATGTATTTGATACATTTAGACTTAACATGTCTCCTTTCAAGCCTTGGTAAACCAAGACATAGATTTTTCTAACTCTTCACCCACATTGCAGAACTGATAGAAAGCCCAGAACAATATTTGATATTTTGGGAGAATTTTTTTTTTTCTTTTGCTGAGTTGATGAATAATTCAGATTTTATATCATCTTTGCCTCCTAGCAATACAAATTTCAATTTGGCTTCAGCAAGGTCTCAATATAAACATGTGATTAGAAAAGGAACCTAAATGAAATTGCTGTAGTTAAGTTTTATGTGCATTAAATGTATGTACTCCAAGCACTCTTCTCTAACGTTACTTAAAACCCTCCTTTCTTTGAAGAATGGTTTATTCTTAGAAGATTCAAGCTGCTCCTACAATTCTGCTCCCAGTAAGAGACAAATTAGATAAAAACAACTTATTGAGAGGAGAGAGCTTGCAGAGCTCATGCAAGTAGGCATGCAGTGCTGCTTGACAGCCTTCTATGCCTTTCCTGTAAGAATTTATCCAATACATGCTCATATAACAGATAAAATTTCACTTTTCCAAAATATCTGTAGTGCATCTTCTCCCCAGCACCAAAAGTTGGAAGGATCATGAAGGCTATGGGAATACTGCACATTTATTTTGGCACTGCCTAGTGCTTCACGCATCCTGGAAATCAGCACTGGATATGTTCTCATAGTCTGGATGTAAATTAGCCATATGTGCATTAGTGGCATTATTTACAGATTGAATTGTGCAACTACACTTAGGGCTTTTGATAGATTATTTCTATATTGGGTCCAATTTTTGCTGTCATTTACAGTAATGTAAATCTAGGATCACTCCACTAAAGGCACTGGAGTAATTGCTTAGAGTTTTCTCCAGTGTGACAGAGAGCAGAATTTAGCCTCTGATTATGTGCAGCTCTTTCCCTAATCTACTAAGGCTCTTCTGTAACTTTGTCCACTATCACATTAGAATTGTGCTCAGAAAATGTATCTGCACAGGAAAGCAAAGAGATGCAGTCAGGTTTAGTTGGGTTTGGAGTGTGAGTACCAGCTACCTGGTGTTGCAGTCTCTTGTTGGATATATAGCTTTGCTTTTCATGCTGCTTTATCTTTGCTTCTAAAAGTGGAAGTGCAGTGGAAGTTTGCCACCGGAGCTCTCTCTTGTTGAGTTTCACTAAAAAAGTCAGTACTAACAGAATTAGGATATAGATGTCACCCTCTGAACTCCTTTGAATGGGCCTTGCATTAGCAAAAGTGATTTGTTTTCTTCCTCTGGTCATTACCTTAAGGTTTACACTGTACCTGCATGGCTTAAATCAGTGATGCTCCCCCTTTTTCCATTGATGTTTGATAGCATTGGCTATCTAACTGTGAAAAAGCAGTGAACAGCAGTAAAGGCTTTCTACAGCAGGTCTTTTAAAAATCCCATGTGCTGGAAAAATATGAAATCAAAGATGGACCACACCAGTCTCAATGGCAGAATAGAAACCATGCTAAGACGTCAGCAATTGTTCTCTAGAAACACTCTCACTGATGTTGGAGTAAATATGATTGTCCATGTAAGAACACAGATGTCTCATCATCCAGCAACATATGATGTGAAGTCATACCAATGCTGGATGCAGCTTCGTAGCTGTGGTTCAAAAGCTCATGTAAGAGGAGCACACTGGTTATATCTTTTTCAACTCAGTATTTCTAATGAGAAGAAGATGTCTGAATATATTTTATGTAGTCATAATCATTTGAAAAAATGCATTAGCAGGCACAGGTCTCGTAAGTGATTTTAAATCATCTCCATATTTTGTTTTCCTTCAGCTTCTTCTTTGTTTCTTTGCTGCTGCTCAGTCTCATGTTTTCTCTCCCCCATACTACTGCAACAGCATGTCCACCTTCATTTACAGTGATGGAAAAGGCCATATGCTCTACTTGGGCAATAGAATCATAGAATGGTTTGGGTTGGAAAGGACCTTAAGTTCATCCAGTTCCAACCCCCCTGCCATGGGCATTGACGCCTCACACTAAATCATGTCACCCAAGGCTCTGTGCAACCTGGCCTTGAACACCGCCAGGGATGGAGCATTTACTGTTTCTTTGAGCAACTCATTCCAGTGCCTCACCACCCTCACGGTAAAGAACTTCTTCCTTATATTCGATCTAAACTTCCTCTGTTTAAGTTTTAACCCATTACCCCTTGTCCTGTCACTGCAGTCCCTAATGAAGGGTCGCTCTCCAGCATCCCTATAGGCCCCCTTCAGATACTGGAAGGCTCTGAAGTCTCCATGCAGCTTTTCTTCTCCAGGGTGAACAGCCTCAACTTCCTCAGCCTGTCTTCATATGGGAGGTGTTCCAGTCCCCTGATCATCCTCGTGGCCTCCTCTGGACTTGTTCCAACAGCTCCATGTCCTTACATTGAGGACACCAGAACTGCAGACAGTGATCCAAATGGGGTCTTGCTGATTAATTTATGTCAGGATCTTTTGTACAGTGTCCTGCCACTACCTGGGCCCTTCCATCCCTAGTGAAAATATCATGGACTTTTAGGTAAGGCAATAATTGCACCATTGCTGGGTTTGAGCAGAATGATAATGCCTAGAGAGTGCTGAATAAAGAGGCATATGACTAACATGACCATGCAAATAACTTTTACTCAGCTAAACTCACAGGTAGTTAAAAGTATAAGTTAGTCCTCACAACTTAAATATAATCCAAGCCAGGATACCACTTTTCAGGCTCATTGCTGAAATTACTTATAGAAACAGAGACTACAACGTTTAAGTATCCAGTATGTGTTTCCAAAGTAGACATTTTTCACTGACTTTTCTATCCAATGGCAAGTCTTAAGTTTAGGGGTCTGTGCCAGAAAAGAGGTAGAAGAAAGATGAGAGCAGTTGGGTTGTGCATGGCACCAGTGGGATTGGACAAAGCTCCATGGACCTGGCTCCATTTTTATATTTTCTACAGAAAAATCTGGGCATGGAGAATATTGTGAAGGAAAGAGGAGGCTGTGCCCCAGGCCAAGCACAGGGCTTCCAGAGCATCAGCGTAGCTGTGAAGGGTGGATTATTCGGGATGTAGGTTTTAGCATGGGTCATATACCAATGCTGATTTTACCAACTAGTTCAACTAAGTAAGATTGACCTGCCCCAGCACATCCTTGGTCATAGGGATCATCATGATTAACAAATGTGCCCTGGCCTGAATGCCTCACCTGGCAATCCTGCACTCAGCCCAGTTCACAGATCTTATGTCAAAGAGCCATCCAGTCGACTTGGGAAGCTTCTAGGGTGAAGAAGACACGATCCTCTTGTAGAAATTTTCCTGATGACTAATTAACCCCACTGTAAATCCTGTCCACTTTATCCGTAATCAGAATTTGACCATTTTCAGCTTCTAGGTCTTGATTCATTTTTATATCCTAAATTACAGAGCCATTACAAGTCTTCTCCACATGTAGGTATTAATATATCATGATCAAGTCTCTTAACCTTTCTTTTGATAAAGTAAACAGATTAGGCTGCATACATCTATCCCTACAAGGCAGATATCCCAGATCTTGAAATCATTCTTTTCTGATCTATTTTCAATTTTCCATGGCTGCTTTGAAGTGTGAACACCAAGACTAGTCATGATATTCCAGTAGTTTTCCCACCAGCTCACACACAGCTGTACTTCTTGTGCCAGAATCCCCGGCCCAGTAATTCTGCTGCCAGCTTAGGGTTAGGAAATTCAATCTAGGGTATTAAAACACTTGCTATATATTTTCCCTGCATAATTGGAAAGCAGTGAGAGATCAAGCAAAGGATCAAATCGGGGGGGGAAGAAGTTTCCAATTCTCAAGTTAATTGTCCTGAAAACTCTGGAGAAATTTACTACAGAGATACTCTCCCATAGAGCAACTGAGTGCTGACTGTAAGTCTGTTTATGCTTTGGACACATCTGTATGGCAGCAGCATAAAGAGTGTGGCATGCTGTTTAATATCTGTCAGGCTTCTTTTTTAAACCACTTAATAAGCATGTATGTAAATTCTACGCAATAAAAAAGTTCTAACAGCTAGAACAAGAATAATCTTTTATGTGGTGGCTCCCACCCTTAATCCCAGCTTCTACATGCCAGTTCCTCCCCCCACTTTCACATCCCCATTTCTTGACAGGTGCCAGAAGGTTTCAGAGTTTTCTTGCGGCTTCACCATGGGAACTGCCATTTCACCAGGAATGAATTTGACCCGCTGAGCAATAAAGCTGAGGGAAAACACTTACTCTCTATCCAGAATGGGGGAATTGCCTGTCTTTCTGTTGGCATGTTCTCCTCTGGCAATTTGTTTTTAGCCAAGGAGAGAGCTCCATATTCATTCAACCTCCCTCTAACTTCACCTTGAGAAAGAAACAGGGCTTTCAAAGTGTCGTTTTCCCAGCCACAGCTGCTGCTTTTAGCATCCAACAGTCTTTAAATCCATAGAAGGCTAGTTTATATGGACAGGGAAGCATTAAATGCTAGGAAATGAGGGTCTTTAGGTAACTATTCCAGATCTGCTATATCTGCAGTTACAGCAATCGGTGGTGTAGGTGGTGTTCTTTTACTGGCTTTTAATGAGACACATTTATTACTGCCTTGCGATAAACCAAAGTAAAGCCATAAAAGTGACTTTCATTGAACATTTGTTTGAGTCCTGCCCGGGTCTTATAAAGCTTCATTTGTTCAAGACTTTAGTTTTTATTTCACATGCCTGCCACCTTTTTGTAACAGCTGTTATCTCCTTCCATACCTACATAAAATAGGGTTACCTTCCACCATACAACAGAAACATGCTCCGTGACTCCATGGAGTTGGGAGTTGATCCTTTGTAATCTGCTAAATCAGTTGAGTAACCCAACTACTTCATACGAGCGGGAAGAACATGGGTTTGAAACTGCTTGTGTGTTTTTGTTATAATTTCACAGTAGCTGAAAACTGAAACTGTGCAGGTTGATACAGAACTGAAATTTTCAGAGCAACAGCATCTAATCCATCAGTCTTTGTTCAGAGGGCTTAAGTCCCAATGACTTAAAAGAGGGACTTTTGCTAGACCCAAACCTTTAACCATAGCATGGTGATAGAAATAACTATGTAAAAGGAAATATGCATTTTTAGGCCCAGTGGTGAATCCACTATTTAAGGCTTATGCATTTTCCTCATCTACAGGACTAGTTTGCATTTCACCAAATACAAGTTCCACTATTGCAGCTAAACTCTTTGGAAATATTCTTCCAGTATTGCTCTTCACAATTCACCTCTGTGAGTTAATACCTATTAAAACCTAAAAATGAATTAGATTTGGAATTTCCTGGATTCTCGTGTTTGTCATGCAAATTTTCAGTGCTGTTCTTTTTATGATAATGTGAAATAAAGTAGTTTCTTATAGTAACATTGTAAATCATTTGCTTTCTATTACACGCAGCTGGTTTTGTTACAGTAATGATTTTGTATGGGTGCATACTGCAGTGCATATTAAAGGCAATGAGACATTCTTTTTCAGGGCTCACATGCAATTGATGTTTGTGCAAATATAACCAGATAATGACAAAACAGTAATTCATTATAATATATTAGGGAGGTTGGTTTTTCTCTCTTCTCCCGAAATGCACCTTCTCATATGCTGCAAAATCTTTATTTTCCCTGTTTACAGGAATGGTTCCCCACCCTTGCAGATGGAGATTACAGTTTTTCAGCTCACTAGAGATCCAGAGTCAAAATCTAAACCAGCTGGTGTTTTTAGGCGGGTGTCTTACTTTAGCTTACTCAAAAGAACACAAGATGAACGGTAAGAATTAAATAAACCACAAATTATTTTGGGGACTGTCTGGTTTACATTAGAAGTAAACTTTTCACTGCTGGCTGTTGTTTCAAAACTCTTGCCTCTATTTTTGATATTCATCCTTGGGATCTAACACAAACTATGTCTTACTAGTTTAATCCATTGTTAGGCTGTGTTTAAATATCTTTTATTATAGTCATGTGCTATAAAATAGTTCTCACTGGAGTTTGGTGGCTCCAAGCCAGAGGGTAATACTGCTTCAAGTGGCACAGCGCAGTATTAAAAGATTTCTTCTCCTTTGGTGTTGGTACTTACCAATTTCACACCTTGAAAAGAGCCTCACTACATCAAAATGTGATGTATCTACTTGGAGTGCAGGCACTAGGAAAATATTATAGCACAAAATGAGAGCAAAGAAACCATTTCAACCATATCAACAGTTTATTCACTTTATGTGCGTGATTAGCAGCTTGTGTAATTCCTTGGTATAGAGCCTAGGAATTATATACAATATTTTTTAAGCTTCTGTTTTCAAAAGTGATTTTGATTTTAACTTGCTGAAGCAGGACCACTTACAGGACTATACGATTTAGCTCATAGTTGACACTAAATTAGGTCATTTGTATTCAGAAAGATATTTTGCCTCCTCTGAAATGGTAACTGAATGAAGGGTGTAACATCTCCAGTTCACCTTATGACAGCATTTTTCTTCCTTATGTATAGCCACAATCACTCAAACATTACCAGTAAAGTGAATGAAGAATGATAATAATGCTTAATAATGTAGGCATTCCATTCTTCAAGCATTTTGGCAGGAGCAGATTCCTTCCCTGATCCATTTAAAAATATTTCCAGGTATGGACTATGTTCCATTGGGATGATCAGGGATTAGGATAAAAGAATTGCTACCATTACTTCATTGCTGTGGTTTGCACCAGCACCTTCATTCTAGGGTATTATGACATTCAGTTCTGTTGTTTCTATTATCCATGGTGAAAACATGCCCAGAAAGGAAGGAAAGAGACTGTTAGGAGCAGTTAACCTCTGCAACTTCCAGGGAGAGCACTAACATTCAATATATGCCAAATGCAGGCCCATTAGTTTGAATAATGAGTAAGTATATCTGAGACTTTGTACAAGACAAGATGAAAACAGATTGGGCAGGCAATTGTACCACACTTTATTACCTAGTGAAATGTAATTTGATCCATTTGCAGGAGGAAGAACCAGAGATGCTTGTTTCAGAATTCAATTGTTCCAGAAAGATATGAGTACCCCAGTGTTGTTATTTTTATATCGACTTTTATGAAACACGTGTAGTTGCATTTTTACAAGGCAGCAGGTTCTCTTAACGATGGCAGCAAGATAGGCAGTGCAAATGGTAGGGGGCTGAGTACATTCTTCTGTCAAATGACAGAGAGCAAGAATATATAGTTTAACTTCAGCCTTGTAGAAGTAAAACCAGAACCAGATATCCAACACCAGACAACTTGCAGTTGGTTTGATTCCTGGAGAGGTGACTCTCTGGTATCGCTTCATTCTGCCATTCCCAGAGAGGCATGTTTGATAAACTGCATTACAGACAAAAGCTTGCACTAGATTCACCACACAGCATCATCAGTGGTCGAATTTCAGCTTTGTATTTGAACTTCACTATTGATTTCAAGGTGTGGTGTTCTCTGCTGTGATTTAAATTTGTGTTCTAGAGATTTTACGGATTTGTTTGATTTTTGAGAGTAAGAATACTTTTGACTTTTGATCCTGCATGCTGGAATTTGGAAGAAGGATGTCAGTGAAGGATTATGCTTCTATCTTTAAAAGGGAACTGCAGAATTTCATTAGCATAACTTCCACTTTCCCCCCCTACGCCTTGAGTCCCCCTTGAGTTGAAATAAACAAGAGTATAATAGGACAAGGAAGTATTGTCAGAGAAAACTAAAAGAGAGAATTGCCCTGAACTTGGCTTTCGTATAAATCACAGCAGAAATTCTGTCAAGTTAGGCATTGTTGTATTTGGGAAAGTAGTCATTAGGCCGATATCAAATGCGATTCATATATTTGGATATAAACCCCACTTTGCTCTATACTGTTAGGAGAGGAAAAGGGGAAAAAAAAGCATCGTGCTCCATTTTCACCAACTCAGAAATACTTAACAGGAAACAATAGACTATAAATCAATGAACCCAGGAAGTCAGACAGTAACCAAGGCAGCTTAGAGTGTTGCTTTATATTGAAGCTGTATGTGCAATTGTGCCTTTAAATTTCATGAAGACACAGTCGTAGCTACTGGTGCTTTTCTTAGGTGTTTCTGTTTCAGCATTAGAAGACCCTCTACTGTTTAGGAAGCTCCTGCTGAGCATGTGGAAAGTATCCCCAATATCAACATTGTCGGCCTATTTTTTCATGTGCAGACTCTAAAGTAACTCCTGTAATGTCTAAAATCATATGAACTGACACCCTTTTTTTTCCCTGTTATTCCTTTTCCAGCAGTATGGTACATGTACCATCTCTTACAGCAACTCTTTCGAGCAGTGATCTCACCCTCATCATCCTCATCTTGCAAACAGCAACCCTGTCCTTCTAGTAGGCTTAACCTCTTCTCGCTATTTCTGATTTTGTGTAGTCCTGTCTTGTTCCTAGAAGAAAAATCTTCACCTTCGATTCTTCATCTTTATTTGGCTCTGCCTTGCATTCCTTCAATCACCTTCTCCATTCCTGTTGACAGGCCTCCTGCTTGCATCCAGCTCACCTTACGTTTGTGTCTAGCAGCAAACTTTGCTCCCCTTTCCCTCCAGTCCCAGTTACTCTTGACGGTGGTTCCACCAAACTGTGTGTGAAAGCTACACACCACCTCATCAGTGTGTACTGGTTTTTAGCTCCATACATGTTTCTCAGGCAGGAAAGCAATCACATTTGCAGGACATGACAAGTAATATTGCAATTTCCACTGACAGTCACTGGAAACCTCATCTGTTCCTGCAGTCCAGTCTCCAGGCAGCAGCCCTGCAACTGACGGTAAGCATCCCTTCCTCCTGAGCTATAGCCCTCATAGCTCACTGATACAATTTTAGTACCCAAATGGTACCTTACACAGTGTTATGAGAACTGGCAATCCTGGGCATAGCAGGGAGGGACCTTAGCTGCAAAATTCAAGTAGTGGTGCAGGAACATCTAGACATCCTTGGAAGAGCAACATCCAGAGTCAGGCTTTGACACACCCATTCCCAATGCACAGTGTCTATGAAGAAAGAATCTTTAAAGCCATTAGAAATATGTCTGAATGCAGGAAAAGATTCCAATGGTTTAAACATGTTTGAAAATCCCAAATGCAAAGCAATTGCGGTTCATTATACCTCATCACTTCCTCACTTCCATATTTTTTCAGTCTGCTTTTAAACTCAGAAGCATCTGAAATCCATACATTTTATTTTTTTATATTCATTTAAACACTACTGTAGAAGCCATTAAAATATACGTACATTGGAAAACTCAAGAAACATAGCTATATAATATGTTTAAACATTTATCATGGTGGAATAGTAGATAGAGGCAGAAAAGCCTGAAAATCGTATTTTAGAAGCCTGTAGTTCTAATGAAGAGACCTGCAGTAAAGTTGTAGTGCAGTTTTCTGTATTGGTTTGCACAAATATACCAGCTACATATGTAAATTAAATAGATGTTGCCTTGAAGCATCAAATCTGTCCTATTTTTTTGTAACTTGTAGATGTCAGTTGTCTTTACACAAGATCGGTTTTACTTGCCCTGTCCCCAGAAGCTGAGGTTTTTTGTGAACTGACCTTTCCAGAGTATTTCTATATGTGAATTCTTCATCACAGCCACTGAAGTTGGTCATAAACCCACTATTAACCTAAGAGTGATCACGATTAGATCTAAGTCTGCTAACTTCTGTTGTCTAAGGAGAATGTATCTGTGTCTTTTCCGCCATATTACCTGAGTGAAAGTGCTTCAGGGACAACAGAAAGGTGATATAATACTCTAGAGTCAGTTCTGGGGACATTTGCTCAAGCTAAACTAATCCTTTGCTCACACAATCACCTCAGTTTCTTCTGTCCTGAGGGAGAATTTAAAGAAATAACCATGGGGTCTTTGATAGTCTATCTTTTACACTGATACAGCATTTGTATGTCAAAGGATGAATAACAAATAAAACCGCAAGGAAACATAGCGATTATTTAGAGTTTTCATAATATTTGATTCTGCTGTAGCTACCTGGTGGCAAAGGAGCCTTCCCTGGAGAGCAATAGGTGATGTCCCCCTGGACAGAGCACAGCAGAAGGCTTTTGGGAGCAGAGGTTGTACCCGTAGCGTAGCATCTGAGTTTTGTCTGAACAGGCAGATAGCCTTACAGCTCATCTGCAGCAGTCATTGCTAAGGGTCAGATACACTCATAGTTCATAGTGAACCCCCCCCACACCCTGCCCAGCCCAGCACAACATGAACACATCTGATAGACATATGGACGGGAGGGTGATCTGGAAGTTAGCTCTTCACAGCATGAGGATAAAAACAACTTCCAGATGAAATCACAGGTGCTCATCAAATTCTTTTAAAAGCACTCCAAAATCTGAAGAAAAAAATCAAAACCAAAAAGCCCACACAACCCTTCCCAAAACCAAAGAGAAAATCTTGGTCCTGTCAAAATAAGGGAAAACATCTACTGGTGTTATGACAGTAGAGACAGAAAGGAAAGGAAATGGGAAGTGAGCAAGACTAATGGGTTAATTAATGATTATCCAGGCTATCTGTGGAGAGCTTCTCTCTTCACTGTGACCATGCTGGAGATTAATTGAATGACAGCATGTCTTAAACTGACACTCCTTCTGAGATAGAGGCTGGCTAAAACACTGCCCTCCAGGCTCTGCTGGGAGATGGTGATTTGGGACTGTTCTGGTTATGGGTAGATTTTCTCCTGACCACAAACTCTGCCTGGTTATACCAGTATCAGCCCCTGTGCAGATTTAGTTTTACTCATAGAGGATGTCATGGTACTTCAGACCAGAAAGGTTCCCTAGCTCGGGGTAAATTGGAACAACATAACCATTTGGTGAAGCAGACCTGTGCTAATGCTGGGAGGAAAGTGTGCAGCGTGGGACAGATGACTTGGGTTTGCTGCTTTAACTGTTACGTCACAGTTAGCATGGTATGGCTTGAAGTTTAGACAACCCATTTTACACATTCACATGTGGGAGCGTAAATGTCTTGAGCAAATCTCAGCATTTCCAGCCTAGCAGTAGGTTTTGCTCTGCCACCTCTGACAAGCAGAACAAGGGAGCCTGAGGGCAATGATACCTTTTCCTGAGCCCTCTTCCTGCTTCTCATTCCACTCAAATAGTTTCCCTGTGCAATTGCCTCACCTAAATTTCATCTCTGAGCAGCTGCTGGTAGTTTTCAAGGTGATTTACCAATGGCGGCCCAGTGAAATGAGAGCTGGTGATGTGACCAGGTAATGGGTCCTGTACGACCCCTTTCCCAACCACTGCTCATCGATAACTGTATGTAACGACTATATCTGTTTTACAGTTCACTGTCCTGTCAGTGTGCTCGTCCCTGTACAAATGGCAGAGATCCTGCACACTGACCCCTGCTGCAGATCTTTGCAGTAGATCAAGAAGATTAATGGTGCGAGTTGGTAGTTTCAAGACCCAGCTCTCCAAATAAAAGATATTTTTTAATTAGTGTCCAACCCTATTAGGCGTAGGCTTGGATAACATGTGTTTCCTGTTAGAGATGTCTGCCCCAATGGCAGTTGCAGAGTCCTTTTGCATAACTCTTTCCCCCACCCCCTTGCCTATCTTTGTGCTGATGTGTTAACGTGCAGACATCATGCTAACGGCTTGGGTATGCCTAATCTGAAAAAGCAATTTTGACCCAGTCTTTTCTGGAGTGCTGGGTTCGGTCTGTGTTACATCCCAGGGGGAGAACTGTTTGCCATGAGTGAGCAGGCACTGCCAAGTGGCTTTGGGATCTTAACTCCTTACTGCCAGGTCTGATTTACCTTCAGAGGTAAATCTCTGCCTCTTTGCCCCACCAAATACCATCCGTGTTTTGACCCAAAGGTTTGGTTTATCTTCTGATGGGATTCTCATCAGCTTTATCCATATTTTTATCTTTTGATGGGGTTTAATCAGTCAAGAGGTGTTAGCAGAAAGGGTTCGTAGACATGTGTGGTAGTTTTGGTGTTTACCCCAACGTGCTTTAGGGCAATTTCCAGTGTTACCTGAGGTCGCAGTGTTAGGATGGTGAAATCTGTTTCTTTCCCACAGTGTGTTATTGCTTGAATTCCAGCAATAACTTTCATGTGGATAGAAACATTAGAAAGGGTCTCCAAGCAAAGCAGGGAACGGTGCTTCACTCACCAGCTTTTAGCTATCAATTAAACTGGGATGAATCCTGGACTGGAGCAGAAGTGACACATTGTGTAGAGTTTGCAGGGTGAAATCTTCATTTGTACTTCTGAAGTGATCTGGTTTTCTGTTACTTTCTTTTCCATCTACCCCTACTGCTGGTCAAGCCAAAACGTTCCACTGTTCAAATACCTGGCAACAACTATTTAATTTGACAATTTGTAGATGGTATTCCTGTATTACCCTTTAAGACCTTAATAATAGGTTTTTCTTTAGTGAAGCATTAAAACATTAAAGGCCATAAATTCCAGAGTCACCTGTATCCATTTATTGCTAATTTATTATGGAACATATCATAAAACTTTGCTTGACATATAGGCCTCTTCATAACTATAAATCTTTTTTCAACTGTTTAGATAACTTATGCTTAAGTTCAAGGAAAGACCTCTTCGAACAAATATTTAAAACATCTATTTATTATGCAATCCTAATACGTACAAACTGTATGGTAAATAGTGAGAAACATTACTCTATATTCAGATTTATCACTTCAAGCTTTTGGGGGATACATCTATTACAAAAAAAAAATAAGAACTATGTGTCGAGTATCTGCTTTCTTAAAAGGTTTAAGAGGTCTAACTGAATATAGCTGTTATTACAGTTAACATCAAGCATATAAATGTTTCTCTTCAGATTAGGTTTGTCATCTGTAACCTGGAACCACTGAAAGAATTGTAAGGTTGCTTCATACAGGAGAGCTCAACAGAAGTTTTCAGACTTTGTAATTCCAGATCAAAACAGTCTATAATATTGTTGCTACAGGGCTTGATCTTGCTCTTGTGAAGTCAGTTTTAAAGTCCCAGTCATGCTGGATCAGATATGTGTTTATATCTGATCATATATATGTTTATATATAACAGAAATAATTTGGGAATTTCATTTACTATATTTCAAAAGAATTGTTTGGGGTTTGCTACTGTTTGTAGTTGTTTTTTTTTAAATTTCCTGCTGTTGTTCCATATGAGAGTGTTCTTGCAGTGTATAAAGTCAAAAGTTCCTTGGATATAGCAAACCAGCCTTCTAAAGAATGCTCCTTTTCTTCATATTTTTGCCCTGGCTGAATTATTAGCATATGTATTTGCTAACAATATATATGTATTATTAGCATACGTAGTAAACAAATTGGTTGTAGGAGCAAAGCATGTCCATACACCAGGCCAGCTTCTTTAGCAAGGAGCTGGTTTGTAAAAGGAAAATTGAAATGTTTGGGACCTCATTAAAAGACTCTATTTTATTAATCCTTTGCCTGCAAATCAGGTTGCTTGCATATAGAAGGTAATTATGATTGAAACATATTTCCCTCTTAGTGCTGTCTCAATCAGTTCAGCCTGATACGTGTTTGCATATGCTTAGGATTTTCTTATAAAGTCTGTGACCAAAGTCCTGGTGAAAGGTCAGAAGAGCACAGAAAGCACAGCTCTCACTCTGGTATATTGATGTCTGAAGAAAGGGGATGGAAATCTACAAACCTACACACAATACTACTCTTTAAAGCGAGTCACTCATAGTAATTAATTACGATCGTAATGGTTTTTTGTACTTGAGAAAACCAAACCCCATTTTACTGTAACGCAATCACATTGTTAGCATCCAAATGAAAGCAAACCAATGGATTCTTGCAAAGTATACCCAAAACACAAGTTATTCAGTTTTCTATTGACTTCATGTCTGATTTCTTACTAAGGCTCGTTTTGGGGAGGATTCATACTATAAACTGTTATATCCACTAAACAGCCATGCAGGGGAGAGGGTTGGTTGTCTGTTGATGCTTTGGTCCTGTCTCTACCTCCCAATTTCACTTGCTGATTTCTGCTTTTCAGAACTCCTCTGTATTTCTCCCTTCCTAATTTTGTCCCTGCTTTCTGCTTTGGTTTTTTTCCTAATCCTTTTTACCAGTCCTTTCCCCCAACATGCTGTGCCCCTGCTCCATATACAACATAGAGGGAGCTCTGACAGCCAGATTCATGCTTTATATTTAGCATATATCACACAAAAAGCATCAGCTTTGTTTTTGGTGGGACCCTTTGTGCCCCAGGCTCTTTTACTGGGGTTTGTGTGTTCATGAAAGTATTCATGGTTTGGGCCTCACTGAGAAAATGGGTGAATCGATATATAAACCTGGTCAAGAGAAGAATGCCAGCAATTTGTAAGCTTAAACAAACCAATTATGTGTTGATGAAATCAGCTATAACAGCCACGATTTTACTATTACTTACAGACTCTGTGCATCTTTGCAACAGGCGCTAAATTCTGCAGTACCACAGTAAATAACTTTTCACATTACTTCCCCAAAGTTGCCCCTGATGGATTGTTTAATTAACTACATTGCTGATATCTGACAAAACAAGCAACTTTCCCAGTTATTTATGATCTTAGGTTTCACCAAACTACATAATACAATGTCTCTTTAAATGTTGTCAGGTGCTGTGAAAATTATCAGCCTCAAGCAGCGAAGCCTAAGGAACTAGGCAAGGTTTAGAGCTAATACCGTGAGTTTCAATTACTGATACGATCTCACCAAAATAAAAGAATTACCTTTAATAAATATATTCCAGGACAGTCTGTGATGGGACTCAACAAGCAAATTAAGTGTTGTATTCAAGTGCTTTGTTTTCTGTCTGCAGAGAAACTCCTGGGCCAGGCTCCCTTCTGGCACAAGGCTGCTTAAGTCAACAAATGGAGTTACACCCGAGATGAATTTGCCATGCTATGTTTTTCTAAATAGATTAGGGGTCATTTGAAAAGCTGTAAATAAACCTTTCAAATTCTTTAAGGCAAAAAGAAACAAATCTCCAAGAGGAAGAGAAGGGGGTGGGGGGGGAGAAGAGATTTATTCTGCTTTCCCAGAACTGCAAGTTTCCAGGTGTTCACCTTTTGATCTGGCTACAGGCAATGATTTTCTGAAGTGGTTTCTGATGGTGCCTGACATCATTTATGGCACTCTTGAACAATCTTGTAATGTGCTAAACTACACAAAATTAAGTGAGTTAGTGGCTAGCTAGGAGTAGCAAAAGGGCCACGGGTATCACAAGCACTTTGCTACTTGCAACAGCATGTGCAGCCTTGAAGCAGTGTTATTTCTTTGATTTGATGAGAATAAAATAATGACTGTTCTTAACTATTAATGGTACAGTAGGGTGAGGAGCCCTTGGAGCCTCACTGTGCTTGATGCTGTACAAACACAGAGGGGAAAAAAGTCTTTCCTAATAGCTTATAGCCCAGCTGAAGGCAAAACACAGCAATGGAGGCAGCAAACCGTAGGAAGTAAAAGGACAAGCAGTGTGAACCCACATGAAACCAGCACAGTCGTGTGCATGCTTGGACAGCCCATGTTACTTGTGTTTGATTAAGGTGGGTTTTTTTATAACTTACTCCTATCTTGTAATTAAAAGCTAGAAGAATCCTTCCCATGAGCTAAAGGCGTGGTAGAACTGGACTTCACTGGTAGATGCTGTACCGCTGAGCTAGTGTGCTGTTTATTTTCAGGGGTGAAAGCACAAATGATGTTGTTGACTTTCAGGCGAGCAGAACAGAAGTTACCTCTGAATCCTTGTGAACGGGATCAAACTCAAACTGGCTCAAGTGTCAAAGTTGGGACAGTCACCTATGGCAAGTCAACAGCATTCACTCAGCTTCACTTCTCTCCATGTGAGCTGCAGTTCATTTGCTTTTTCTCCAAGAAACCAGTGGCAGAGAAGAAATCTTCCATTGTGCCCAAGGAGGGAAGCTGCTGCCTGTTGTCTTTCTCTCAAGATTCCATTAGTTGTTTTAGCTCTGCTCCGCTCAGCTTAGATAGGGAAGTAAACACCTGAGGGGAGGTGTGTGATGTGAGCAGAGGGCAGATCTGATGTGGAAACCTGAGGATATGAGCTATAACTTCTCGTAGCTGGAATTTCCTCACAGCTGAAGGCTTGTTGTGCAGATTTGTTGTTGTCCAGGCAAAGCGTAATAAAGAAATGTGATTATCTCATTGTCTCCCAGTGTGGTTGCCAACATGTGGGAGGTGTTTCTAGTGAATGCTTCTGTAAGACACAGAAATCTCTGCAGTACTCCAGTACCCAGCTCAGAAATGAGAGTGAAACGCTGCAGTTCTGTCTCCTACAAAGTATTTAATCTATAAATAACTAATTAGGAGCCTTGCAGAATTTGTCATTACCAACGCCGATTCTAAAGGTTGAATGTGTTAATGACATTTTAAATTCTCATTTCATATCAACAAAGACTGTGAATGCTCAGCCAAATTAATAGAATTTGCATTGTCAGTGAACTCTCTTCTCCCACTGCAAAAAAAAAAAAATAAGAAGAGAAATATATCCTTGAGATCCTACCATGATTTTGGTAAATCTTTTCCAAGTGCTTATTCTGCAAATCACTAGATTAATACCTTTTAGAAAGATCAGGCAAATGAAGCCTCAATTAAGAGAATTAGTTAAATCCATTATAGGCTGCTGGCCTTACTCCCTAACTCAGGAAGGATTAAGCACCACACCCAAAGTCTGTTTGATCTTATCTTCAGGGCACTATTTATTAATTACACTTAGTTATTCATGGCAAACCCCAAAACGAAGCAGTTGAACATTAATCCAGCCGTTACCTTTCCCTCAGTTCAGAGACTTCTTTGGGATGCTTTTCTTATCTTCTTGTCTTTCCCACCGTTAGTTTCACAGAGCATTTGCCCAAGAATCCCTTGCTGCAGGAGCAGGCTCTTTTCTATAAGATCACAGGTCACTCGTCAGTGCTGAATCCAGAAGCACCCTACAGCCAATGTCAAGCACTATAGAAACAGAACATTTATGCTGACTATTGGGCTCTGTGACCTGCACTACTTCTGGTGTTTGTGGAGGGGTAGCTTTTTAATGAGAGGATTCACAGCAGCCAAGCTGGCTAAAGCAGCTGTTCAGAAACACAACCAATAGGAAAGTCAGTCCTGTAGGATTCATTTCTACCCAAAAGTTGTATTTCGGAGGGCAAGTTTCTCACTAGTCTCTCTCCTTCATAGTCCAATGGCTAACATATGTAGCTAGAACATGGGCAGCCCATGACTGAACTCTTATGTGGAGGACTATGAAACCACCGACACTTCCAAGAAGTAAATCCAGAGTGCCCCAAAGCTGATTTCTTCTCTCATATTCCTCCACGAGACTTGTATTACTCAGTGTCAAAGCAAAGCATAGTGTAGGTGACTGAAGGCAGCCTGGCCCTTCAGGGGACAAAATACCCAATTGCAGCCTCTAATTAATTACCCATAATATATTTACTAGAGTTATGAAGTAACTATAGTTAAGGTCTATAACTAGAGTTAGATAATATAGATTATCTGTTATTATAGATGTAGATTTGTGGCTCAGTTGCTATTAGTTGCTTTAGGGATAAATTGGTCATGTTATAACTTTAACCACCCAGGTTTTGTGGCCCTTGTCAAATACAAGGGCAGTTTTGTGGTTGCCTTTTTGCAGTGGGGGTCCTTCTGTATGAAAAACTGAACCGAGATGATCAAAAACATTGTATGTATAGAGTGCAAACAAAGAGCGAGCAAACAATGACTTTATGTTGGTCATCCTGGTCTGAGGGCGAAGCAATAAAGGAAAGCACTACACACTTATCTGCTTCCTATTTCCACTGCATGATCAAAGCATTTAACTTCAGTTTGTTTGATTCTTGATGACGTTCAGGCTCTTTTTTTACCGTGGAATACCAACAGACAAGCAGTAGAAAGTGTCTGAAATGTGGGTTCTTTCTGTGTTGTTGAACGCCAGATCCTTTTGAAATCAAGCTCTTCTGCAATCAGATTTAAAGCTGATTTAAAACAAGAATTATAATATTCCCCCACCTAAAACCATAATAATCTCTGTTCCTGCCTCTGGATTTGCTGATGTACCAAGGCTTTTAAGTATACACCTTCTAGATATGAAGCTCCTTAGGACTGCTTAATGCCTTATTATTATTACCAGTCCCTCAAGCCACAATGAACTCCGGATTATAGCATATTCCATATTTAAGTTTTCAGGACCAATAATTATTAAATGTTCTTTGTTCTGAAGTTAAAGAAGGCACATGAGTAGTTCTCGTCTGCTCACTGCACAACAAGAACTGATTGGCAAGCTCCACACTGCAAATGCTAGGGAAAGCCCTAAAACTGTTCCTTTTGTCATTTTCTTGATAGTGGGAAGGTATTTCACAATTTCTTTGTTTTGATTTACTAATCCAGAGAGCTGGCACAGACTACAGCCGTTAAATGATGCGATCCTGAATCTCAGAATGAGGATGTGTTCATACCTAAAAAAGCCCCAAACGAAAACCAACCACAGAAATGAACTAATACCCACCAGGGTTTCTTACAACATAAACTACTTTTACCTGCTTGGAAATGTTATCTGAAGAGAAGGACTTTGGTCATTTGTCTGGGATTCTGGGCCAGTGGTATGTGGTTGGATGAAATATTCCAGCCTGATTTAGAACTGCATAAACAGGAGCTTGACTGCTTTGGTTTTAGCTCCAGAACTCAGAAAGGAACCTCTGAGGTTGGCTCCGGTAGGCAAATAGCTGATATATGACACAGGTTGATTTGTTCTTTCCTTACTGCGCAAGCTCCTGCTCTGAGTCCCTCTGTCTTGCCTAGGAAGTCATGCTAACTCAGCAAGGCCAAGACTGGAACGAGGCCTATCTTATACTCTTAAATTGGCGTTACTTTGCTAGCCCAGAGATGCTGAAATTACCTTTTCACACAAAGTGTTGATTCATTCTTGATAGGACTTTGCTCACAGACTTTTTCTTTACGGTCTCATAAAACGTGTATCAAGCCTCGTCAGCTCCCAAAGCTTTAACGATGTGAATGGCTTATGCTAGTTTTGCCATTATGGCCACCTAGAAAAATATGTCTGATAACAGCTAAAACAGGGTGTATTTTACTTAATGAGCTGTTTCATAAGAAATAGATATTAAAATTAGAAGGGTTTCCTTTAGGCAAAAAGCATCTATGGGATATATTGGCATTGTCCTATATCTTGCTGACATGGCTTTTTCTAAGCTCCCTGATGCTACTTACTTCTTAAGCTGCATCTTGCCAGGGACTGAATCTTAGTACATGTTTTCTTAATAATAAAGTAGATTTATGCAAGAATACAAAGCTTCTGGCCAATTTGTTCAATTAATATTTGTCTGGGTGGAAGTTGTTGTTTTGTTGGGGTTTTTTTAACATTCAAATGCTTCCTGTAGCTCAACTTATTTTACTGACAGGCAGTACTACTTATTCACCTTTGTTTTTCAGGAACTCAGCATTCAGCACATAATGTGAAGGCTGGCAAATAGAAATAGGTCTAAGAAGTGATTTGGTTTTAAAGTTGTGTTTGTAGAGTAAGTAATATATATGGAGGGAGGAAGGAAGGAAGTATGTGTGCTGTATGCAAGTAAAAGGCATGTTTTACTCTTAAAAGCAAGGAATGGTATATATAATTGTGTATATATATTGTAAGAGCAGTTATTTCACCAACATAACTTCTAGTAGGGTTTCAATCTCCCCAACAGGAGGTGAACTAAATGAAGACCTTGTATGTCAAATATGGCAGAATATCTGGAGAACGCGCAATTGAAATCCTTACCCTCACCCTCTTCTCTTGCTCACCGTCACAAAAACCAACCATCGCCTCATGGGTTTGCACAATACGAAGCACAGTACATCATAATTTCCAGTCTCACCTGCAGAGCTGGGATCCTGCTGCTCTGGTGACGTCAAATGCAAGTAAATACCTTTCTCCATCCTGCTGAAGCAGATTCAAAGCAGGGAGTGGAGCACAGACACCAGTCTGGTCTGTAGAAACCCATTCGCTGGCACTGCAGTGTGCTAAAGAGCACAGGTAGGGTGAAAGGGTATGGGGGGTGTGTGTGAGGATGCTCGAGTTTGACTGCTGTGCAAAGGAAGAACTGCAGCATCGCTCTGTCTGCTATAGCACCATGTGGGTGTTCACGTAATAGCGTTCAGTCATCAGCTCTGAACTACACACCTACACCAAGGGCTGTATGATAGAACAGATTATGTGCGGGTGGATTAGAGGATTGAGTATATAGGGAATTCAGAGCCAGATTTGTTTTTAGATTTGCTTTATGCTGCAGCTAATCATTGTCCAAAAAAAACCATAATGGAACCACAAAGAAACTCAGCCTGAAATCACCTCATCGAGGTTTGCTGGGTTTTAGATGTTGAAAGCCAGGATCTGGGATGTAATTGTGTAACATTACATGACACGTCAGGTGTCCTAAATCCCCCTGAATTATATGCACATAATTCAGGAGCTGCCTGAGGTGCCCTGGGAAAAAAGAGATAGGTGCGTCTAGAGAGCAGTTTCAGATCCCATTGGCAAAGCTGTGGGAAAAGGCTCGGCAGCCAAGTGCCTCCAAATGGGAGGAAACTGGCCCTGAGGTGTTTCAAGGCAACCAAAGGTGTGAACCAAGTAATTCAGAAATGAAAGCCTTTGACAGGGCTCATGCTTAGAGCTTGTCTCCGTGAGAGCTTGTCCATTTTTTCCAATGATATCAGTTTTCCTCATGAAAAAACTTTACCTCTCCCTACAAACCTTGCCTCCTTTGCTCCTTCGAGCTCTCAAATAGGTGAGTAATCCTATTCACTGCCAAGCTCTTGACTTGGAAATGCTCATGAGCTTTGCCTGGTGAGGGTCCAAATGTCCTTCTAACCTGCAAGCAATTATGGGGAAACGTCCTGGCCGAATGGGAAAAATTGTGGTGCTAAAATACATTTGGAACCTCCCCTCTCCAAACCTCAGCTGGCAAACACAGCGAGGCAAATGGTCTCTCTGAACCCCAACTGTTTAGTCTCCCCAGTTTATAGCCCCCATTATATCCCAGCCATGAAGAAGGTAGGTAGTGACTTGTTTGCCACAGAGCAAAGCTATACACCAGTACTAACAATACTCTGAAAATCAGGCATCTCCACAGAATAAAATAGTGCATTTATACATGCATCTGTGTTTTAGTTGGATTATGGCAGGTCATACTTGTATCTGTCTTATGTTCTTTTATTCTAATAAACCCTATCTGCAAACAATGGATTCTGTGACCCTTATTCAGGTAATTACTTTGTAATTTTAGTTTCAGGGATTTGTATTCAGACTTCTGGGGCAGATGCAGAGTCTGGCCTGTATATCCTTGGAGGACTCACACTTTGTCCCAGGCAGGTATATTCAGGGCCACTGATTTTTCCTCTGGGACTTTCGCATGGAAATCTTAATTTCACTGTGACAGGTTAAATCACTGTAGATGCTTCTCAATAGGCACATATAGACACTACCTCTGTTTCATAGACAGGAAAACACTTTTGTTAGCCAAGGAATAGCCTTTGGGAACCTGAAGACCTTGACCTGTACAGTACAATCTTATTTCTTTTTCCCTTCCTGCTTTCATTGTGTGTTTCAGACGCTGCCTAAGTAACCTTCCCCATCTGAAAGTTGCTCTTCACAAAGGTAGGAGAGGCGTTGCTTTATTTTCAGCTACACTACTTTGCGCTTCCATCAGAAGAAAGGTTCTTGTTTTCACGTAGTCCCCTAGAGTTACCACTTAGCGTTATTATGGTCTTTGCTCAGGGTAACACTGGTTTGACAGCTTCCCGTTTATTAATGTTGTTAAATATGTTAATAAACACGACATTTATTATTAACATAACATTCTTCAATTCCACTGGTACAGCCTTATCCAGCAAAAACAAACCTGGGCCAAATGTATCTTTAAAACGTCTGCACACATGCCAATGCCAGCCAAGGGTGTGATATTTGGGGGGTTTTAGTTTTACAGTTTTTAAGAACACTTCACACTGGCAAAAGCTTGCAGGGAAACACAGCTTATACTGGCACCGCGTGAGCTGTGCTCATACAGCTTGCCTTGTTTGCAGACCTGTTTCAGGCTAGACCAGAAAAGCACTCTTTGGCCGGCACAGCCTGAATGTGTGCCAGGGTGTAGGCAGTCCAGCCTTGCTGGGCAGCTGCAGCTGTGTCATATCAGCCCATAAACAAGGACTTTGTAAGGCAGTGCTAATGGGGAGCTATAGGCCTTTCAGTTGCCCCTTATTTACCCCCAGTAAACCCCTTCTTGGTTCTCATTAGGAAGGTTCACCGTCATAGCTGGGTATTGGCACACCTTGCCTACCTTTGGTTTTAAAACTTTTCTTGAAGTTCAGGTTCTCAGCACTCAGGTCCCCAAGACATGGGACCAGTCTATGTCCTTTCTCCATGGAGGGAATGCCGCATGAATCTCAACAATTGCTTACATGCCTGTTTGGCTTGCATGATCAGATTCTAGCTTCATAAATAAGAAAATTCCTTGCTGGTTTTATTTGGTATTCACTTGGTGCCATCATCACGGAATGGTTTGGGTTGGAAGGGATCTTAAAGCTCATCCAGTTCCAACCCACTGCCATGGGCAGGGACACCTTCCACTAGAGCAGGTTGCTCGAAGTTGAGTCCAACCTGTCCTTGAACACAAACAAAACAGACCAAAGGCTTCAAATCAAGAAGAAATATCTGGTCTGGGGGGAAAGCAGAAATTCATCAAGGAGGGGTTTCCATTTGTTGTGGGCACTGCATAAATCTTTGTTGTGGAGATGTAGGAAGACTTTGTATGGTAACTCTGTTGTGACAGAGACGGACAACTGTTCTCTGTCTGAAAAACGTGTTGGTTTTCTTATACACACCTGCAATTATTGTTTTCTATTTCCTGCATTGTTTTGGGGAAAGAGTAGATTATCCCTCCTCTGAGGCCAAATAACAGCAGAATCATCCCTTTCCTGAACTCCCTTTGAAATGGATTAGTACATAACTGCATAAATATCATGCACTGGAGTATGCCTGGGGCATCTTTTATCTTTGAGATGATGTTTTAGGTCTCAAAGCAACTACTGGACTATGAGGTTGTGAGGTCTTGCCAACAGTAAGACCTGCATCTCTCAAAAGCACATTAATCTGTGACTCCTGTGCTAGGGTAACCTTCCGCAACGCTCGCCGCACATTTCTATGGGAGCGCACAAACCCCACGAAGCAGACCCTGAGCATCTTTGAACTTTGAGAACAGCAAGAACTTGCATAAACTTTCTCTCATTTTACACCCCTATTTTTCATCGCGAGGTTCTGAATTGTGACACCAAAGAGTTAACGTGGACAGAAATGTTTGATCTCACTCTATTTGAACCGATTACGTTTTGAATTCTGATACTGCTACAGCGAAGCTGTAAATTCATCTTGAGGTAAGCCAGCAGAAAAGCACTATTCTCTAGTTACTAGCAGCCATTCTGTGCCTTAAAAGAAATTTGGGACACATGTGCCTGCCCTTTTATTTCAGTGACTGCGGGGAGAAAATGTATTTTATTTCTTATTAAATAAATTTCTCTGTTGATCTCAGTGTGCGGGGCTGTCAAAGTTTATCATTTTGGCAGCACTTTCACGGGATCATTCTGGTTTTCTTTAAGCCAAGTTATTAAACTGATAGAGTTTTATAAAAAGCAGAGGCTGGCGGAAGTATTTTTTTCATCTTTAGACATTTAGGTGACCGTTGGAGGGGTTTCAGGTAACGCTGGCTCTTAAACCAGAAAGATAAAAACGCTGCCAAAGACTGCTGAGAAATGACTGAGAGACAGGGATTCACTGGGTACTTCATCGTGATGTTGGTAAAGCAGTGAGTGTTTGGGGTTTGCTATCAGTTTTTATGTGCTATTTAGAGTTTAACTGGCTCTTGCACTACTGTGAGCTTCTCTCACCTGGCTGCAGGGTAACCAGAGACAAACCATTCTGCTCATACTGTCACAAATCTCACTCTCGCTTCTGCTAAGGTGGCTTTAAATCTACAATCACCATAAAGACCCTTCACATCACCTTCGGCAGTGTAAATTGGGTGTAAGTGCAAGTGGGGTGTAAGGCCTGTGAGGGTGCTGAGGCGCTGGCACAGGGTGCCCAGAGAAGCTGTGGCTGCCCCATCCCTGGCAGTGCTCAAGGCCAGGTTGGACACAGGGGCTTGGAGCAAGCTGCTCCAGTGGAAGGTGTCCCTGCCCGTGGCAGGGGTTGGAGCTGGATGAGCTTTGAGGTCCCTTCCAACACAAATCTTTCTACAATTCTATGATTCTAAAGCAATTTTCAGACCGAAAACTTGAGAAAGGATAGATTTTTTCCTAATCTTTGCAATTATGATAAGAACAATTCAACTTTCTAACAAATGAAAAGAGCCATTTCTGTGGGAAAGGGGGAAAAAGTGAAAGCAAAAATGTTATTAATTTATGGAAAGGAAGATGTGGACATGGAAACTATGAAATCAGTTTGGAGTGAGCAGCACTTCAACCCTTCTGCAAGGAAAAGCGGTAGCTGCTCATTATTGCTCTGTGCTTGCCCTGCAGGAGCCTCCTGGAGAAGGAGGAACACAGAATGAAAAATCTAAACCAGTGCATTAAGATTTGCACTTGTTCCACTGCTTCTGGCAGACAAATCTGTTTCATTATACCCTCGACTACTTATTGTGCTTGATTCCCCTCTGGTTCAGCACATTGGAAAGACCACTCGTATCAGGGGTTAATGTCTCCATCTGCATGACTGCGAGTGAAGTCAGAACCCACAGTGTGAACGTTCTTTTAAATCTCCTGTTGCTAAGAGTTTGCCCAAAAGAGGTCTCTCTTCCCATTTCCCAGGGCTGAACAAGTTTGAGCTTAGATAAAATTTTAAAAGGGATTTCAATCTGATGAGTAAAGTCAATGTTTCAGCATTTGCCGGAATCCCAAAACAGGGAAATGCTGGCATTTTCCATGGGCAAAACACTTTAAAAGCTGTCGGTCCAGGGATCTGGAAACATTCCTATGGAGATTTCTAATCAAAAGGTGTTTCACATGGATGGAATGAAGGTCCTCATTGCATCATGGAAGACAGCCTGGGTAAAGAGCAGGTCCCTGAGGTACAGCTGGGCACACAGGGGAGAAACTTGGTTCTGTTCTTTGAGAAGTGAGTCAGGCAAATATAAATTAATGCTGATTGACCAAAAGAAAGCGTCTCAGGTAGGTTCCAGGAACAACCCACGAGGCTGAAAGCATTGCTTCCACTCAGAATCCACTGCTGGTTTATTGGGTGGCTGGATGTGGCTTTGGATCAAGTGCAAATTCTAGCAGTGAGATAAGAGCAAAAGCAAGTGCTGGGGCCATGATAAATCACTGCTACCTGTAAAATTCAGTGTATGCTTAGGAACACGTCTCTGATCATGTTTTAGCCTGAAATGGAGGTTTATAAAATGTCCTCTCTTCTGCTACCTTGTGATAGAGCAACTTCTCCAGGGGCCAGTGGATAATGTTTATCCCAACATGAGCACTGCTTAAATACTTTTAAATGTGTATCTCATATCTATCCTCTGTGAAAGGGGAGTAACAGCATTTGCCCGGCTTTGTGAAATTCATTGACATCCTATGGTAAATGATGTTCCGGAAAGGGTGCCAACTGCTTTTATCTCCCTTTTCCTCTTGTAAATCAGAATACATTCTCATGCTAGAACCTGCTGTGGGATAGGAAGCAAACCATGAAGACAAAGAGAGATGTACATCTGCTTCAGCTGAGTGGCTTGTGTCCTCCCAGGGCAGTGAAGATGAACCTAGAGCATCAGGACTATGAAACGTGAAAAGGAGGAGTTACAAACTTCATCGCATCCTGGACAGTAATGGGCACTAACTGCTCTTCTGGGCAGGAAGATGGTGAAAAGCACAGTCTAGCCAGGGTCAGATGTGTCCTACCACTCTGTGGAGGAGAGAGCTCATCTGGGGAGGTGGGACAGGTCGGACAACCTTGACCACAATCACTTCATACCACACATATCTACAGCCAGCATTCGTTCATTCAGCAAAAGCAAAAAGCATTCCTGGGAGGAAGAAAGCAACTGTTATCAGTGCACTTCACTTTTAAGTGGTTGGCCATGCCACGCTGGCAAATTAAATGGAGAAAGAATGATAATAGTTTAGCAGTGAGAACAACAGGTTTTCCAGCCTTTATCTGGAGATAATGGTGGAACAGTGCAGGGTTTTTTCCACTCTCTTCCCAGCACCTGTCCTTATTTGTTGAACAATTTATAGCTCCATCTGAAGTATTATCCTGCTAACGGTAGGAGGTATTTGCAGTGCAGCACAACATAATCCTCCCCTCAGAGATTAAGACTATTACCTCATTGATGCTCCTAGTCTCTGCCAGCCTTGGCATACCAATGTACAGAATGAATGCAGGTTTGCAGCATAATAGCTCACTATGCTACCAGCTAAGTCACTGGATGCTTCTACAGTCATTCCTTTTATTAGGAGAATGACATGACAGTAATAATGGATAATGAATTCTGTTAATGAGATGACTTATTTCAAAAGTAAATAAAGCTCAGGTGTCACGTGAATGAAACGTTTGGAATATCTGCAAACGTGATTTAGTCAAATGTTCCAGGAAAGCAAAAAAAGCCCCACACAAACCCTCCTTTGAGGCAATGGCTATTGCGTGGGTAAGGCTCCACAAGCGAGGAAACAGTGAAGTTGTGCATGCAGCTGAACTTCGTCCTGGTGTGGGTGATTGATTGCACAAGCATTCGTGCTCCAGTGTAGATGCATATGGCCACGTGAAGGCTGTGATCCCCTTCCAGTCACTGGGAGCTGCTCCTGGGGGCTGCCTCATGGTGCTGGGGCTGCAGCTGCTCAGCACAGGGTCCCCAGTGGCTTGGTCTCATCCAGCAATGACTTGCACTAAGCTTATTGCAAGAGGCTTTTAGCTTGGTTGAACCAATGACAAGGGAAATGCAAGTGCTGCGTTCAGCTCTGGGGCAACAGCGCAAGAGGGATGTGGAGCTGTTGGAGCGAGGCCAGAGGAAGTCATGGAGATGCTGCGAGGGCTGGAGCAGCTCTGCTCTGGAGCCAGGCTGAGAGAGCTGGGCTGGGGCAGCCTGGAGAAGAGAAGGCTCCTGAAGGGGAGACCTGAGAGCAGCTCCAGTGCCTGAAGGGGCTGCAGGGAGCCTGGAGAGGGGCTTGGGACAAGGGCCTGTAGGGACAGGCCAAGGGGAATGGCTTGAACCTGCCAGAGGGGAGACTGAGCTGAGCTCTTAGGCAGAAGCTCTTCCCTGTGAGGGTGCTGAGGCGCTGGCACAGGGTGCCCAGAGAAGCTGTGGCTGCCCCATCCCTGGCAGTGTTCAAGGCCAGGTTGGACACAGGGGCTTGGAGCAAGCTGCTCCAGTGGAAGGGGTCCCTGCCCACGGCAAGGGTTGGAGCTGGATGAGCTTTAAGGTCCCTTCCAACCCAAAGCTTTCTATGATTCAGTGATTCTATGAAATATCCACCTCTGTTTCTACTAAATATTTAGTCCATTACCAAATTATGTTTTCCTCTCAATCACTTCCTATGAAGAAACAGCTTCCACATCTTTTCATTTAACACAGGAAGTGTCATCTTCCTCTCTTCCCCAATGGCTGAACTGTGGTTTGCTTCACTTTTGCAAACCGACTCACCATCAAGCACAAACCAGGTGTGCAGTTTGGTTTATTCTACATGAAAATGTTACCAACAACATCAGCATCACTCAGAGATACAGGCACAGTCAATGAGGAGTAGCTGTGGCGAGGATGCTAATATTAGAACTGCCAGACAGCCCGTGTAAAACTCAGGGTTTCTTTATTGACCATAAAGGCATTAAAGCATCAAAGAGAGAGATTACTTGGTGTCTACAGGTGTAGACACCTAAGATATCTTCCCTAAGATTTTTCGCCCTGATGTGGACTCTGACACATCTTTAGTACCTTTATCCTCACAGTATGCCTGCGAAACACAGAAGAGCTACTATTTGCATTTGCAAACAGAAAACTGAAACACCAAGGGAGAAAGCAGGCAGGGCGATCTGCTGCAGACATCACGCCACGAAGCTCATCCACAAGCTCTAAGGACCTGCTCCTGACCTGACTTCCCTCTGCCACTTGCTCCAGCACAACCGCGTAAGTGCAGGGCTCTGCGAGATGTGGGTTCATGTATCACTTGCTAACAAGGCCAGTGGGGTTGTTGGCTGCTTTGTTGGTGGAGGGACCATTTTAGAACAGAGGGATGGGTGAAGATGACAATGACAGGTTCCATGGATTTGATCCACTCCTTCAATGTTCTTTGGAGAATGACATGGGGTTTTGCCACCTGGCAGCTCATCTTTGTGTCTAGCAGTTGGAGCAAAGTCTTTTTGAGGAGCTTTGAGAGAAAACAGACTGTGACAGTCCCTGTGACCAGAGGCAAGACAACCATGGCATCCTAGAGGATATTGTCCATGACACCAGGTAAGTGTCCATGCCCGAGCTGGCTCACACCAGCCTTCCACCCCGCACAGCTGCATCACCCCTGGTACCCAAGGCAGCTGCTTGGATTGGGTTTGGGGATGGCTCTGTGAGCTTCCTTCCCTTGGGACAGGGGGGGCACTGTGGGCTGTCACCCCAAAAAGAAAAAGAAGGAGGTCAAAATCTGATGCCTGTATGGGCTTGGGAAGGGGGAGAGGGAAGGTGCAAAGAGATATGGAAGTGGAAGATTTGGGTGCACAACCTGAACCATTTCTCAGTCAAGCCTTATGGAGCTGCTAAACTGAAGTAAGAATTTCACCCCAAATAATCACAAAATCTAGTCTACCCTTCAACTTCCAGCACTGTTCCTTTTTAAACCTCGGGTGGAAAGGTCCCAAGAAGATAGCATAGGGGAAGTAGTCTTCTCTGTAGGCTCCATGGGCCCCTTAACCAGCGGAGCATCCAAGCACATTGAGAGCCAACTCCACCATGGCTCAGCTCCTGCCGACGCTGCTGCATTGCCATGGGCTAAGCAGCGCTGTGCCTGTCCCGCAGCAGCCCTGCCAGAGCACTCAAGTGTGGATTCAAGCTGTGGAGAAGCTGCCCTGCTGTTTGGTTGTTTAAGCTGTGGCTGCAGAAGAAAAGAAAAGCAAACCCAAGGGTTGATTTATATCTCTTGGTTATTGTAAGTCATTCCCAACAGAAACAAACAACCAACCCCAGACATTTTTAAGCTTAACTGTTTTAAAACTGTCAAAGTGCTTCTATCATTTTCAGTAATTAAAGCGTGAACAAAAATTAAAAGCTCCACTGGATCTCCTCATTTGATGATTTTCAAGCCTGCGTTTCCCCCCCTTCGCTTACTCCTTGCATATTTCATTCCTCGCAATCCTGTCCCCATTAGTGGTGATGACAAAGCTCCCATTGCTCCCCATGTGTGGGAGAATCACACTGTAAGTATGGATTTAATCACCAACCTTCAAAGTGACTAAAAAGGCAGATAGATGGGATTCCTGGGGAGATTTTCAAAAGTGAAGTTTGACATCCTGGTTCTTTTGATAACGTTGCTGCTCTTTCCTAAAGCATCTTGGAAAGTCAGCCCTTATGGGCCTCATTTCAGGTACCCCTATTGCATGGACGCATAACTCATTCCAGTGCCTCGAGCTGGCAGTGCTCCATGCTGGAGTAATGGGGAGCTTGGGCCCTCCTCACGCCAGCATGACAATGCTGCTGCCAAGCTCTGGCACTGGTTTCCAGTCTGCCAGCTTCCAGGGCATCACATAGGATGGGTGGGAAAATTTTACCCTTCTGCTATTTCCCACGTATACCAAAAGTGCATGAACAGCGCTCTGGAAATGCTGACTCAGGAATCCTACAAGACCCCTTTGGATGCCGCTACCACGTTAGAAAGAGCAGATGAAACTTGGCGATTATTCTCTTAAGCATCTCTAATTAAAACCAGTAATGGGGGTATTAAAACAGATGAAAAGCAGGATGTTTAGCACTGAGCCAGCTTTTCTTTCTCAGCCTGTGCTTGGTATGTGCAGGTGAGTCTCTTTGTTAGCCCGTGGCTGGGGCCTTCCAGACAACTGTTCACACACTCTTTGCAAGGCATACTGGTCTGTGCTCATAGAAACAAATTAGCATCACAACTATCACTTTTCTTCATGTTGGGCTGGGTTTTTAAAACAACGGCAGGTGTTTTGACTCTTATTTTTTATGGATAGGAAGGGAAAGTTGTGAATAATGCCCACACAAAGGAACAGTATCCATAGGAGGCCATGGAGATGCTGCGAGGGCTGGAGCAGCTCTGCTCTGGAGCCAGGCTGAGAGAGCTGGGCTGGGGCAGCCTGGAGAAGAGAAGGATCCTGAAGGGGAGACCTGAGAGCAGCTCCAGTGCCTGAAGGGGCTGCAGGGAACCTGGAGAGGGGCTTGGGACAAGGGCCTGTAGGGACAGCCCAAGGGGAATGGCTTTAACCTGCCCGAGGGGAGACTGAGATGAGCTCTTAGGCAGAAGCTCTTCCCTGTGAGGGTGCTGAGGCGCTGGCACAGGGTGCCCAGAGAAGCTGTGGCTGCCCCATCCCTGGCAGTGCTCAAGGCCAGGTTGGACACAGGGGCTTGGAGCAAGCTGCTCCAGTGGAAGGTGTCCCTGCCCGTGGCAGGGGTTGGAGCTGGATGAGCTTTAAGGTCCCTTGCAACCCAAACCAGTCTGGGGTTCTATGAAAATGGCTCCCTTATACTCATCAACATTTTACTTTTATTTTAATTTACACATTTATGAAGCTTATCACTGAATACCAAATGAACCCACCTGCTTTAGTTTCTCATTAACTATAATTTCATATGCATGAAGTGGTATTTCTGAGGCAATGTTAGCATTGGCAGCTTGGTTCTTGATCCATATCTTTTCCTAAGGAAGTCAATGGGAAAATGCTCATTTATTTCAGTGACAGTAAGGTCGGGCCTTAGTGAATAGTTATGTATCTGTATATGAAAATAGAGCAATGCCCACAAGAAGCAGAGATACTGGTCTGCTCACACTTTTAGGCAATATGAAGCACAGTGTACTTCCAAACAAAATATAGGAACACCTTACACTATACGAAGTAACGTTCCAGAACAAATACAATAAAAACATAAAGGCATGAACGGCTCTATTTATTCAGCAAAACAGCGTTACGTGAAAACAATCATTCCATATTGAGAGGTGGATTTTGTAGCACAGACCGTGCACAGCCTGCGGGTCTGAAAACCAGGGACTTGTGCTGGTTTCTGTGCTGTCAGGGCTGGAAAAAAGGAGAGATCCTTGTTACGGCTTAGCTGTGCTGGCAGAAGTCCTGACCACTGATGCAGGTTTAGTGGTCAGGCTGTGCTTTTATCAGCATACCTTTATTCCACTTGGTGGTAGTTTTAGTCTGTTGGTCAAAAGTAAACGAGGGCCTTTGTGTATATTAGCAGGGCTAATTACCAGGGCTAGGCTGAAGGAAGTACCAGAAAGTGAATATACAAATACAGAAGGGATTATTTATTTCTTGTACCAATTCCAAGGCACCAGTTCAGGCTGCACCAACAGTAGCCGGGAGCTGCGCACAGACTCCCACTACATTCAGCAGTGGCTTCCAGCACGGATTCAGTTCACAGCAATCACACTCCCAACAAGCCCATGAATTAGAGACAACTGCAAATTCCTCAGTTATTATGAGTTATCTTCACTTATTAGCTGTTTACATGTGCCACGGTTGTAACTGTGGATGAAAAGGAACTGAGCCTGCACTGGCGAAGACAACTGCACACTAGCTATTGAAACGCCAGCCCCTTTTCCTTGACGGAGAAGTGTTTTTCATACAGTTTGGGAGTTGCTTCATATTGTTATATTTTTTGATAACAGCTCCGTGTTGATCGTATCAGCAAAGCTATTACGTGAGCCCCTGCAGTAATTTGTCAAATCATCATCTCCTGGCACATATATTTTTCCCTACAAAGGCCCTAATGATTACAAGTATGATTAATAACTGAACTAAACTGTTATTGCCGGGAAGTTCTTAGCATGTTCAGGGAATCGTGACCTGTATAAAGAACAACACTGCGAACAACAGAAGTTGGTCATCCTTCACGGGAGGAATGTACGACCTGTAGTCATGTTTCCTTTTAGCCTGCCATGCTTTTTTATTAGATCTCAGGATAGTAACCTTACGTGGGTCATTCCTCGGTCAACTGCTCATCTCCGCTGTTGTTCCAAGCAGGCTTCCCGAGCCACTGCAGGAAGGACGGGATGATTTCTTCCAGCAATAGCACTATTTATAAAATAAATATAAAAATCAGATCTCTATTTTGCACGAGTGACAAGTTACGAGAGCTCCAGCAGCTGTATATTTGTTGAACGCCCGCCTCCTGTGAGTATAAATTGCACCTTATTGAGCAGAAATAAAATACAGTCCACCAGAGACTTTGCTGCAAGGTGTAGCTGCTTGTGTATGGGCAAGTAATGACTTGCGTTTTCAGCTGCTCCTTAGTAAGAGCCTTAGTAATTGGAATCAGTTATTCAAAACATCTCTAAATGTGATTTAAATGGCAAGGATTTAATAACATAGAAAGAAGTCATTACAGAGGTTCAAGCAGGGGAGAAGGGAATTCCGTTTTTCAGAGCAGAGGGAGAAAAATAAAGCAATTACTTGATGTAAAGGCCAGAAACAGGACTCCTGCTGTCACAGAGAAATCAAATCTGTCAGCAATTAGTGGGATCTTAGGAGGCAAAGAACCCTTCAGTGTTGAACAGTGAATAAGGGGTTAGCAATTATATGAACTGATAAAAGTGTTCTGGTTTTCAAACAGCAGGTTAACAAGGCTTACTTTTTTCCTAACTTCATGCAGATGTGATGAGTCACACTTTGTGACATTTTTCAGGAGGATGTACGGAAAGGTAAGAAAATAATAAAGCACTTTGCATTGCTGTTGCACCTAAGATGCCGCTGGCTTACTTACTGCAGAACGAGCCACAGCGCAACGATGGGACCAGCCCCAACGGGCAATAGCTTACTTAACTCTGCCTTTAAAAGCAGTGTTTGTCTTCCATATGTGAGCACTTGTGTGATCAAGATATATAAATAATAATCAGGTCTCATCCTTTTTTATGTCAGAAATCCTCAGCAATCCCAGCAGAAGGTGTTTATACCCTGCAAGATTCATTCTTGAAGAGACGACTTCGCACAGGGAGACGGAAACTGACGTGGTTACTCCTTTTCAGTCTTGACTCTGGGTAATGCTTTAAACACTGCGTAGATGTTACATGATGAATTTGCATAATAAAAGGAATATTTATAGGAAACTGAAAGATGAGGGGACTTTTTCAGTATGTCATAGGCAGAACTAGAACTCCGGATCACATGCTCTGAAGGACTTTAATAGGGAACTTTAAGAAACAAGAAGCAGAAAGAGGCTGGAAACTCCAGATATACAGCCTGTACCTTGAAAAATGTGTAGGGAAACAGTAAGCTTTGAAGACTCTATCTTCATCCTAGCCTATCCTATTTTGTTCACAGGCACCAAAGCCCTTCAGAGCAGGAAAACAAAGGAGCTCTGGCAGTTTCAAAAGGCTTTCTCTCTCAAAACAGAGGGATGAAGTGTGTCTAGACTGAGACGCAAAATCCTCCTGGAATGTCTAAAGAAATTAGGGCTATTGAGATTAGCAGCGAAGGCCTTTCAGTGGGATCAACATACACAGAGCTTGGCTTTACAATCATTTTTCTCTAAGTGCCGAGTCCATCCACTGAAGCAAAAACCTTGTTGGCTTTATGCTGGCTGCTTGGTGTATGGTGTGTGAGACTCCTACAGGCAAAGACAGTGGGTTTCTGGGCTCCTGCAGCCTGGAAGGGAAATGGGAGCAGTTTGTGCCCAGTCAGTGAGCTGTACTGGGGCTTTTTCCCACTCTGAGGCAAAAAGTGACCCAAGCATTAACTGGGGAAGAAACATGTTCTGAAGCTCCAGGATGGAAAGGGGCAGCTGAGCCTGCTACTGCACTACCACCACATCCTTACACCATAGAGTAAGGCACCATGCCCGCTCTCTCAGGGTTTTTCAAAACCTAATGTAATGTAGAGCTGTGCTGGCAGCGAATTGTGTACTAGAGTGGTGTTGGGTGTTGTCCTGAAGGTGAATCAGAAAACAGAGGTAAATCAACAAAGCCAAAACCCTGCTCCGGATCAAGATTTCTCTTACCTAAAAATCTTACAAAGGCATCCTTGGCAGAATGGGGAAATAACAGAAAACACAACATTTCTATTGAGAAGCTGATATTAGCTCTAAAAGATGTGCAAATGAGGTATCCAATTATTAGGGAGGAATGTCTGAAGGAAGCATTCGATCACTCCTGTAGCTTCGTCACCTTGTGAAAGCAACATTTTAAAGCAGATTCAGGTAGATACCCAGAGAATGACTAAAAATCCCTTGAACTTCATTCATTTCCCAAGTGATTTTTAATTTAAACTTTAATTATATTTTATTTATGTATTTATATTATTTTATTTATATAAATTTAATTTTTCATTAGTATGCATTTTAGGTCCTAGGAAGGGCTTAGTACTAAAGAAGGTGAAAAAACCCCTACAAAACCATATGCATCGGGGGACGAGCCTTGCAGCATCATGTGAATACATACTTATCTTTTAAAACTAGCTCAAATCTGTTGAAATGAAACGCAATTTTCAAGAGTTTCTGTCTTGTTTTTCAAATTGTATTGTGAATTTCAAATTGCAGGTGAATTTAAATGAGCAGGTTTGTTTGTGCATGGAAAGATGGTGGATGTACACAGAAGAGAATATTATTTCCTAACACTTATCCCATCACCCTCTTTTTCTCTCCTGTGCACTTAAAGGTTTGCCTGAGCTGAGTATCACAGTTCCTGTGTGAAGAACTCCTTTTTTGATCCCTTGTGCTTTCTCCTAGGATGAAGGAAAGCTTCCAAGGAGATTCACTTTTATGTGAATGCATGAGGTTGCTCTGACCTGGGTAAATCCTTTGGATGTCATATCAAAACACTTGAGATAGCTTCCCATTTCATCACTTTCTGAACCCAACCCTGAGTTCTTTTCTGATCCATGCATTTTTGGTCCATGATGTGTGCGTTAACACGCAATTACCACCAATCTCAGTAGCAATTCAGGTGTTTGTTATCCTGCCAGATCAGGCTTTGTTTTAGGTATTTCACAATCTCACATTAAGGAAGCACTAAATAGCAAGTGCCTAATGAAAAAGAAGCCGCGTAAATCCCATGGAGGTGATTTTTACACCGATCTTTTTACTGCAAAACCACTGAGAAGTGAGGAAAGGGTGATTATCAAGACGAGGGGTAAAATCTTGGCCTGTGTGATGAACATAGATGGGATATAGTGGCGAGGGTTTCACGTTTGACACCTTCTACTTTGTTTCCAGGAACTGGCAGTGAAACATCTCTTCTAAATCCAAGTATATGGAAACTGCCCACTCCCAAGAGAAGCTCACATGGTGCTGAGAGCAACTCTCAGTGTGTTGGTGGAAGGAGGGTTCTCCACAGGTTGTTGCAATAGGGCAGGAGTTGATGTCCATGGGTTGAGCAGAACACAGTGGAATTCATAGAATCACAAACTCATTTGGGTTGGAAAGAACCAGTTCCAACCCCTGCCATGGTCAGGGACACCTCCCACTAGAGCAGGTTGCTCCAAGCCCCATCCAACTTGGCTTTGAGTTTCCTCAGTTTCTGGTCCACAACTTAGAATTCCTAGGAGGCCTCTTGTCTTATCTTGGGAGTGATGTGTCCAAATTCAGCAAGAACAAGATTCAGATTTCAGTCTGAAGTTTTGAGTTTCCTGCTTCTCTCGGAGCAGAGATCCACAGGATTGATTCAAGAAGGAGCTGCCAGAAGCTAGCAATCTTGCTGGCGATCCAGCTGCCTCTGCCTTCTTGTCTGGGGAAATGAGTAGTTTTTAGGGAAAAGCTTTGATGGAAAGCAGCATGACTTCACATTTCTTGGATGTAAGGAGGAAATTTTGGATATAAGGAGGAAATTCTTTCCTGTTATGGTGGTGAGGCACTGGAATCAGTTGCCCAGGGAGGTTGTGAGTGCTCCATCCCTGGCAGTGTTCAAGGCCAGGTTGGATGAAGCCTTGTGTTGGATGGTTTAGTGTGAGGTGTCCCTGTCCATGGCAGGGGGGTTGGAACTGGATGATCTTGAGGTCCTTTCCAACCCTAACTATTCTATGATTCTATGATTCTTTGAACTTCTTTAGTCTGGCTTCAGGACTGAACATGACACAAAGGCCACACTTGTTGCATTGCTTGCTGGTCATGGACAACTGTCAGATTTTTATGGTGGTTCAGCAGGAGCTGTTGTGGCTGCTAGTTAAGGGGAGTTAATTTCTCCGTAGGGCGTGTGATGGCCATTCCTTGGATCAGAGCGCCTATAAATTGCCTGGGCCATCCCTAGAGCATGTTACTGAAATGCCTTTCCAAAAGCAGCTCCCTGAAAACTGAGTTCACTGATCCTTGCAGCACAAAGCAGTGCCCATCTACTGTTTCCCATGAGAATTTGTGTAGGTAGAAGGATGAGAATACCTACTTGGGAAGATATTATCTTCCTTTGCTTCTTGAAAGAGAAGCGACATGGATGTACTTACCCCAAACGACTGTACAATTTAGGGATGAACCAATTCAAGTGAGTGCCTAGGGACTTGCCAGCAGAGAGAAGACTGTCATTTGGGAGCTGTCATGGGAGCAGGGCTCTGTTGAGATGGGCTACTTGATAAATAGGTTCCTGTGGGTCCTGCTAGCGCCGAGTGTCTGCAGGGGGCTCCTGGGCTTCCTCCAGGGAACCTGCCCCAACATCCTTATGGGGCCATTTTCTCAATCGCTCTCCAGATTTCAGTGATTAAGATCTTATCTCTGGCAACTTTCATCCTAGAATATCCGCAAACACTTTGCGAACCAACACACGAGGTATCCGTCGCTATTTACCACTCGGTGAACTGATTGCATCAGACCGGAGGAGGAAATTTATTTCCTCGTGAAATATGATCTCATAAAAATCCCTGGGACAGCAGGCACTGCAATGAACTGTGCGTGGCACTGCTACCTCCAACGGAGGCTGGAGATTTAGCTCAATTATACCGCCGTTTGCCTTTAATAAAGAGGATTTTTCACAGATGAAAGCTTAAGTGTAGGAAACCGGGGGAGTGCCCCGGCTCGCTGCGCTACGTGGGGAATTTCAAGAGGTGAGTTCCTTATCAGAAGCCCAGGGAAAAGAATTCTTTCCAGGTAAGTCACAAGCACGGTTGCAAAATAACCTGTGCCCTACGGATGGTGGCCTCTCCATTCCAGAATTACTGTTTGCTTTGTTGCAAACCTCATCCAGACTGAGGATTTGCACTTTCCCTGCACTTTCCCAAAGTGCTATTTGTTGGATATTACTGTCCGTGCCAGCTCCCATTCACTGACTGTATTTAAGTTGCCAACAAAGAGCATCATGGTCCTGCTGACCCGAACATATTTGGCCAGTTTGCATCCGAAAGCACCAGGCAGAAGCTGCGGGCTTTGTGCCTTTCTCAGTGTTATTGTTGGGCAGAAGAGTCACTTGAAGGCTGGAGCTGGGAGCAGCGGTGCTCAGCATCCAGCCGGTTTCAGCTCTTGAGATGTGAAAGGCGGCCACTTGGGGTTCATTACGTGCCGATGCCGCCGCATTGTGTCGTGCCGGAATCCCGGCTGCCTCCTGGCTCTGGGACAAGGCCTGGTTTTCTGCCTGGATGCTCGGGTCTCGCTTTCTTTCCATTGTGTTTCCCAGTGTCCAGGAATAAAGGATACTCAGCATGCGGGGAGAGGAGAGGGAGGAAGAAAGGAGTGTAATTTGTAAAGGAAATATTTCCACTAGCTAAAGCTTAAATTGACTGTATCAGTATTTAGTCACCCGCTTCACTCTAGGAGCTGTATTTATTATCTTACAAAATATTTTATATAACACTAGTTCCTTCCTTCCTCAGATTTTAATCTCTTTTCAGCATTTATTGTTGACATGGTTCCTTCATTCAAAAAAAAAAGGTTACAACTTTGTGATCAAAACCAGAAGATGTTGCTTTTTAAAAACTCCAGAAAAAGTGTTGTCAGAATTATTTTGAGCTTGCTAGGTTTAAAAGGGACAATTTCTGTTGAGTTTTTAAGTGAGTGATGAAACAATGGGTTTCATCTACATTGTTTTAAAGCGATTAAGAAAATGAAGAAAGCCCTGAGAAATCCAAGACCAAAATAGTTTCAAAAATTATTTCAGAAATCCATTTTTTTAATGCAGAAGACAAACAAGGGCATTTTTAATTGATGTTAACTTGTTAGAGAGCATTAACACCTCATACTGTTTCAGCAGCCATACTAGAGTCACAACCATCTTTACTTCCAAGGCAGCAAGCGCATCCTCTGCTCAGCACATGGTGGGTCCAGGAGCCCCTAGGGGAGGTACCCCCATACCAGGTCAGGGCAGACACACAGCCACCTGCGCAGCAAAGGCAGAAAGGCCTTACAGAAGCAGCTTTTAATATAATATATACTGCTCATTAACAAGTCAAGTATTGTAAATGAATGCCTTGCCAGCTCATTTGTTTTCATTCGGGAAGAAAATATTCTACGGCTGTATTCACGTAAATCACCTTTTCTTGATGGGTTCCTGGTGCCACAGGGCTTGTTCCAGTGGAAAAGAATCCCCCTTGGCTCCAGTCATCTCTGGTCGGGTCTTGGTTTTTATTAGCTTCAAAACCAGAGCCTATCCATCATAGTAAGACTTTGTTTTGAGGCTGAGGGTATGCTATGGACACAGCAGCAGCCGCAGCTGAGATAATGGCTGAGCAGGTGGTAATTATTGTGATTAAGCGCTGTTGCTTACCTTCCAATTTCAGGCAGTTGCTGTGGTTTAGGACACCTTGATTGTGATGCCTTCCCTTGGCTTTCAGTGCAAGTCCATCTATCTGTTATGGGGGTCTTTGCACTTTGCAAACTCTTTCTGTGCACTGGATGCTATTACTTGGGTATTTATACAGCACGCAGTTCAACCTGGTTGAAGGCCTGTCATATATCTGCTAAATAATAGCGGCCACAACAGTTGTAACTTGGTATTTTGTAAACTGTACTTGCAGTTACATTTTCCAGCAGTTCAGTCACTTGTTGCACAGACAGAAAGAAAATTAACCATAAGCACTGTTCTTTCTATTAACCTCAGGGCTTCTAGCTTCGCTCCTCCCTGCTTCTAAATCACTGTTTATTGCTATTTTTACAAGAGAAGATTAATGGACTTAAATGGGCACAGGTAATTCTGCATTGTTCAGAGTCTCTTCAAATAGCACCTGCTGTAAATTCTTTACTGCTGGTTTATCTCTGCAGCACATCTCGGTCTTTAAACAGTTTGTTCAGAGGAGGAGGGGTGTGAAGGGTCACAGTGCCCTGGGAGCTTTTCAAAAGCATCTCTTAGGCTTTATGGATACTGTGCTGTTGGTTGGGAGGGTTTTGCTTTCACAGGTTCTCAGCCAGGCTGGACATTGTACATCAATCTGAGCTAGCGTGCTCTTGGAGTGAACTTAGGTTGCTGCTCCAGGGTTCACAGAGGCTGTGGGAGAAGTGCCCACACTAATGGTTTTAGACATTAACTTTTCCTTTGTAATTTCCTCTTGTTTGGTACATTCAGCTCTCAGCTGAGCTTTGTTCCAATAGCCTGGGGGGGATGTGACTTCACCGAGATATAAAACACACACGCACAAAAAGAAAATGCTTGAAAAATCGCAATGACATGGTTGTGTTGGTAGCTTGTGATTTTTTGCAATGAAATGTGCCTAGACAATGAAAATTGAGCCAAGATACTATATTTTCCACGCAACCTTTTTAGCCTTCAAAGAAGCTCCTTGGAAAAGCTGCATGTCAATAAGCTACCTTCCTGATGCCATCATTTCTTGCAGTCCTAAGAGAAAAGATGTGCAGTACAATGGCCAATGTTGCAGTAAGTAGGTGGGCTCATGTTGCAGTGGGTTGAGACGGATGGATGGCAAGAAGCAGCAAGTGGAAAAGCCAAATGGCAGAAGGTGCAGCACCAACCCACAGTGTGTCTATGGCTGCCTATCCAGCACGGCACACACCAGCAGTCAGGCTGGGTAACCATGCCCCACGCAGGCACTAATGCTCTGTAAATCAGCCGGGTATTCAGGGATGCAAATTAGCTGTGCCAGTGCAAAAAAAATACAAGACTTCTGTGCCTAACTAGTTGCAGGTGGAAAACCATGGGCAACGTTTCAAGAAGTGGCTTTGAAAGTTGGCCCGTTGCGACCATAAACAAGAAACTAAAGAGCTTTACAGTATGTACTTACAGCTTTTAATTTTCTCTCCCTGTTCACAGATATCCAAGTATCTCGCACACTCGCAGACAAGTATTTTGATTGTTCAGCCCTGGTTTTACATTTAATAGCCTTGCTACCTTCTCCCCACAGCGATCACATTCTGCTCCCACATGTGGAACAGTTTACATTTCTCTTTTGCATAGTGGTGCAAGGCAGTCGGGCTCGGCTTTCACGGTGAGCAGAATGGGCTCGCAGGCTTTGTCTGAAGCCCATCAGGAGCCCGATTTCACCGCCATGAGTACTGCACGACAGGGTAGGCATTGTGGAGAAAGGGCTGGGATCCAGTAGCAGTGCCTGAAAACAAGATTCCTGCCTCTTCCACAGCTATTCTCTACCCCGGTGACACCAACAGTCATTAACACAATCTTAGCACAATTTTAGAGCGACTTGTATTTACACGTAAGGACAAGGACTCATTATCGTCGTCATCTACATACTGTTGTTTTACATAACAGCTGCAGTAGAGCAAGTGCACTTTGGTCAATAGTTTCATTTATAATAAAGTAATAAATTAGGAATATTTTTCCCCTGACAATAAGTTTTATGCCAAGATTTTATGTAGCTTAAAGCAAGTTGTCAATTAGGCTACTTAAGTTAATTTTTGGCAGCAGTTAATTGGAGCCTAGAGTCTTTTGTCTTTAAACAGCTAATCCTAAACAAGGAAATACAATTATTAAATGTTTCTTAGACAATATTATTCACAGAATATAAAATATAGCATTTAATTAAGATTTGGGCTTGTCAATATTATTTTTTTTTTCTTTTAGAGAGGTTAATTTAAATTTCTTCAAACAAAATTGCTACCATGACTCTGATTGAACTGGCTTATTGCAAGTCTGAGACCTTCCAATGCACCTACAGTGCTTATACCCAAAGGCAAATTATTTTGGGTTAGTTTCTAAAGAGACCGATTTTGTTCTTTGAGAGAAGCAGGACATTCCTGTTTGGAGCTCTGGAAGTCTAAGAGTTGTGTTCACGGGATAAAAATTCTCTATTATTACATTCAAGTACTGGTAAATATGACAAAAAGATGAACCACTTCAGTGAGGCTTCCCAGCACAGTCAGCTTCTGGTCAGGAACCCAAGGCTTCTTAAAACCAGAAATCATGGAAGTTTACTTCAAGAAGGTTGATAACCAAAAGTTCAGTAAAAGGTTATGATTAGACCAAATTAGCTTGATTTCAGTAAAAGTAGAGCAGTTAGAGAGAGATCTCCCACTCTTGATTTAAAACTTTCCCAATTCTGGAAATCTGCTGTATTCACAGTTAAATATAGATGGCTGCCCCATCCCTGGCAGTGTTCAAGGCCAGGTTGGACAGGGCTTGGAACAACCTGCTCTAGTGGAAGTTGTCCCTGCCCATAGTGAGGGGCTGGAACTGGATGAGCTTTACAGAATCATAGAATAGTTAAGGTTGGGAAATACCTTAAGACCATCCAGTTCCAACTCCCCTGCCATGGGCAGGGACACCCCACACTAAACCATCTCACCCAAGGCTTAATTCAACCTGGCCTTGAACACTGCCAGGGATGGAGCATTCACAACCTCCCTGGGCAACCGATCCCAGTGTCTCACCACCCTAACAGGAAAGAATTTCCTCCTTATATCCAATCTAAACTTCCCCTGTTTAAGTTTGAACCCTTTACCCCTTGTCCTGTCACTACAGTCCCTGATGAAGAGTCCCTCCCCAGCATCCCTATAGGCCCCCTTCAGGTACTGGAAGGCTGCTATGAGGTCTCCACGCAGCCTTCTCTTCTCTAGGCGGAACAGCCCCAACTTCCTCAGCCTGTCTTCATACGGGAGGTGCTCCAGTCTCCTGATCATCCTCGTGGCCTCCTCTGGACTTGTTCCAGCAGTTCCATGTCCTTTTTATGTTGAGGACACCAGAACTGCACACAATACTCCAGGTGAGGTCTCACAAGAGCAGAGTAGAGGGGCAGGATCACCTCCTTCGACCTGCTGGTCACGCTCCTTTTGATGCAGCCCAGGATACGGTTGGCTTTCTGGGCTGCGAGCGCACACTGCAGCCGGCTCATGTTCATTTTCTCATCGCCCAGCACCCCCAAGTCCCTCTCTGCAGGGCCGCTCTGAATCTCTTCTCTGCCCAAGCTGTAGCTGTGCCTGGGATTGCTCCAGTTTAAGGTCCCTTCCAACAGAAACCATTCTGGGATTCTATGATTCTAATTTGTAATTAATGAGTTCATTATAGAGCAAAAAAAGATGATGCATTTTAAGTTATAATCGTATCTAGTCACCTTCTCTCTCTCATAATTCTGGTCTTTCGTGCCTCATTCTTTACTGGCAGAGAATATACATCAGAGCTCATGTATTTAAGAACCTCTGGAGCAAGAGGCTGTCATCTTAATTACACATACAGCATCACAGAAAACCAGCCTCTTCTAAAGAGCAAGGCACAGACATGTAAAAAGAGCATCCCCAGCTGCAGTGTAATGGGAGACCTCACCCTGTATCTCCTTTCCTCTGCTAGAGAAGTGGTCCAGGCACAAAGTGCACTGTTTGAACTAACTTTCCACTCAGCTTTCTCATTAAAACTGCCACCATCCCATTGCCACTGGTTTTTGTTGTGAAACCGTGTTGCTACAGAGTTCATGGACAGGGACAGCACATGAAAGCAGCTAGGACTAATCCAAGCTGAACTACTTGGGTTTGAAACCAAAGAATTTCTATTAGAGAACCATCTTAGTGACTTCTTTCACAAGACCTCTGCAATGCTGCCCGCCTGTGTATTCAGAAAGTCCTTCCTCATTTATGGGGTTTTCAGACAAAAAAATGTTGGTTTCCTACATTTATGTCTTCATGTGTTTGAGCCTTTGAGCTTTGCATTCTTGATCACATCTTTGCAGCCAAGTAGTTAGAAAACTATTCCCTTCTCTTTAAAATAGAATGAAATTCAAATGCATTTACAGGACTTTAGCAACTGGCTCTTCAAGAAACCCATCAAAATTCATGAGTCATCCTAAAACCACAAGGGAAGCTAAGAATGCTGCTCAAGGCCAGATGCCTCACAAAGGAAGAGCATCAATTTTTAACTGAAAGCACTGAGCCTGCTTCTGATTTGGAAATTAATAGGAGAACTTCTCTATTATGGTGGTGATTTCTTATGTCTCAATATCACCCAGCACAGCAGCACTGAATCAGTCTACAAAAAAACCCCAAAAGTGAGAATGACCAAAATCAAATGTGAAACAAACGGGACTGCTTTCATTGTCCAACCTGATGGAAATGCAGAATAGCCTTTTTAGTTATTTAAAAACAACTTCACTTTCCTTGTGAAAGGCTTATTTTTGGTTTGAGACAAAATGATTTAACTTGTAATGAAAACCCACACATTGGAAAGATGGTCATCAAATATAGACTCAAAATATAGTATCAAGATCAAATGCTTACTCATGGGCAGCTGCTGAAAAACCTTGAACTATAGAAATTAAAACCAGATGCTTTAAATTAAAACACATAAATTACTGATGCTGATATTACTATAAATTTCAGTGACGAAAATACATCACTCAAGACTTTAAGGGAGATTCTAAAGGTTACATATAGGAGTATTTTGCATTATTAAACAAAGTGTCACCTGAAGAAGTTCCCTGGAAGAACGTAGGAGGTAAAGTATATCAAGGAGGTTATTACAACATGATTCAACTACCATTGCTGGTTTTATTCTGAGTCAATGCTGTATATCTTAAGCATTTCTTTGTTTAGTTTCTGGTGTGTATTCAGAGGCTGAACATAGAGCCCAGTGTAGCTCATTCTATTTCCAGCTGGACGTATACTTTTTCCCTAACCCCTATACAGAGAACACAGCTGGAACCAGTAACATCTCCACAAATGAGCTGAACTTTTAAGTTCAACGATTGTATCATGCTTCAGGCTGCTTAGTGTCTTTCCAACCCTAGTGTAATTTGGTATTGTTTCTACTAAATAATGGTCAAGGCTTCTATATATGTATGGAATGCTTCCATGTCCTCAGGATAGCACACCAGTTAAAAATATCGTTTATCTGAAGTAAACAGTATAAAAAAGAGCTATATTTATAGCTCAGGATTTCAGAAGGGTGACATTTACCTCCAGCTGGAGTATTAGAATTTTGTGCTGAGCAGTTTTGGTTTTGAACAGTTTGAAGCAGCGCAACGGCATTGAAAACCATGTATCAGTACAATAAACAGATGTTATAAATATATAAAATATGTGTATACATGTGTAGCTGAGCTATGTGAGTGCACAAATACATGTATTCTCACACATACATGTATGCGAATATAGACTGTTTCTTAACTACACACATATGAAGTACATTTTGTGAAGAGAATCCAGATTTTCCTATATTTATTCTAGCTGTTTATATGAAAGCTTCTTTGGTTTTTAATACGATTTTCAGACTTTTCTATTATGAGCACCCAATATTTATATTTAATATTCTATATCTAGCAAATTGTGTCTTATCTAGGACTTTACTAGATACAGATGAAGCATTGCTTAAAGAGGAGAAAAAACAACTCATAAAAAATGCACCTTGTAAATACCATAAAGTATTTGTTCTTGAGTTTCTTTGAATTCTCTGTTTGTATTATTATTTTTAATGATGATACAATCAGTGGGAATACAGTGTCAACAACTGGAGTAACCACGGTGGAAGAGGCTAAAATGATGGAGAATCCATGATACTTTTCCATGCTGCAGTATTTGAAGAACTTCTTGCAGTCCTTGATTTATAAACTGACTGCACAGTCTTTTTCTGATACCCGCCTCCCACACAGCCACCAATTCCTATTTCTGTATGAAGATATTTGCTACTGTAAATTGACATTAGCTTCTTGATGACTGAACTGCCTGAAGATATTTGTTGGCCTCGCACATCCAGCTACCAGTAATTTATCATGGGATTTGGCATCAAACCCTTCAGGTATCTTTGGAAATACTGAAAACTCGTGTTACAGAAACAGGAATTTATACACAGGTGGGGTTTTGTTCATTTAAAACACTACTGGTAAACAGTAAAATTAGTTTTTTCAGCAGTGAAAATAATTCATCCACTGTCTGCCTCTGTCAGTTATGCTCGCGGTCTCTAAAGGCAGAGCTAAAGTGGCCTAGATTGATTTGTGCATCATGCTTTCCTTCATACATAAAGGGGAGCTCAAAGAACACCTTCCTATGTCAACAATCTCTTCAATAACCCAATGATAGGATTTCACCAACCTGCCATGTATGATGGCCAATGACTTCTTCTGTAATTAAATCATAGCTTCCAGAAAACAACCAAGCTACAGAGCCCTCTATTTTCCTGATTGTTTTTGCCATGGATAATCACCGGTAGCATTAAAACCATACATCTTGTAACTGTGTGTAATGTCAATATCTTTCTTGCCATTACACCCTTTTCCAAACCATGTAGAAAAAGGCTAAAGCTACAGAGTTCTGAGCATTCCTCCCACACGTCCTGCACTTCACCCTCCTGGTGACCACCATCCTCCACCACTTCAAGTAGAACAACCTTTTGAAAATAAGACCATGTATTTCCTAATCCACATTTTGTCATTCTTCCTTTCAAGCTTATGCAGCAATTTGGAGCTGAGCTAACCTTCCTATGACCTTGAAAAGGTAAGGGAAAACCCTATGTTAACAATTCTTCTTTCTCCTTATTTGGGTAAACTAGAAGCCATGGGAGCCCTTTATTGACTTTCACTATAGTTTTCACCCTTGGCAGTACAACTGAACCTGCCCTGACCTCTTTTGACCAAGCGCCTTTGTCCGACAAACTGTTCAAAGCATCTTGCAGCCAGATGTGAGCCCCCACACCCCGAGTGTGTGTGCTCGACTGTACAGAGCTCCTGCTACCTCCCCTGACTGCTTGTACCGCCAGCTATCGCCTTCAGCTTGCTGCCAGCTGGCCTGATCCTGAGATAAGACTCACTGGCCGGGTTAAGAAAATGACACCTGATCATGGGGCTGGTCTTGTTCCCATGAGCTGCACCCTCTCTGAGGGCTCGGTTGTGGCTTGGAAAAATGCTCATGCTGAAGGAAATAAAAGCAGCACCTTCCACAGGCCATAGGAGGAACATGCACAGTCCCTCTCTCCTGCCCTTCTAGCAGGGCTTGCTCTGCATGTTCAGAGCAAGCTGAAGGCTTGCATTTTCACCACTCCAGACACAAAGGGGAGCATTAGAGGGGAAAAGACTCCTTAAAACGCAGAGCTTTATAATGCAATCTGTCCATCTGCCTATCACTGAATGAAATAATCTCCTTTCTACATGGACAATCAGCTCTCAGCCTGCCTGGCCACCACTCACAGAGGTCTCACCACCATCCCATATTTCTCTGTTTCAAAGACTGTCCATACAAACTCCGACTGTCTTGTGTGATGTATGTAGCAAAGACCTGCCTAGAGCTTGGCTACTTGGTTAGGCAGCTAATTTGGATCTCATGGCTGTCAGGGCTCAGACAAACTAAGATTAATAGAGTCACGTAGAAAGAAACAAAACCAGTTCCTCCACCTTAACACTTGCACAGAGCTTACACTGACTTCTGCAGGCTTTCGATTAGATACTTGGGGTTGTTACTAGCTCTTATAGTACCTAAGTTTCTTTGAATCACACTTTACTTCTTGTGTTCATTGAATTATTTTGCCCTAGATGTCTATGAGCAGGTATGGTTGTTTTTCTTTCCTGTTCACCAGCCAGTTTGGCTACTTTCCAGTCTTTTGCACTCTTATAGCCATATTCAGATCCTGAGCTCTCACAAAGTACTGCTTTCAGTCCTATTTTGATTCCAATTCAATCTTACTTTGGCTCATTTCTCAATACACTTTGACATCCCTGTGTCTGTCAGCAACAAATATTTGTTTACCAGGTTTTTCCCTGACTCACAGAGTGTTGAAAATCTCAACACTGCTCATTGCAAACACAGCACTTTCGACTTCTTATTTACTGCAAGGTTCTCCTTATACTTAGCTGCCATCTCTGTCTCCCTGCTCCACTTGACTATATCCAACATCTGGAAAGCAGATCTATCCCTGAAGTCAATCTGACTCACATTATCTGGAAATAGCCTGGTTCCATTATAACAAGACCTTCACTGCCCCATTGCCTTCATGGCTGAAAGACATCTCAGCCAATGGGGGCATGGATTAATGTCCTGAAGCGAAAACATGCAAACCTTCTAATGTGCTTTTTCTTCTCTGTATAAAAGAGCCATCAACTGAAGCTGCCTTTCAATTCTTCAATTAGGCAATCAGAATTAAGTTTTATTGCCTCCTCAAAAAGAGACTTATGCAATAGTGAACCCGCTCTGAAAATACTTGTTTAGTAACAAACCCACCAAGAGCAAAACAGTTGCTACCAGGTTTGATCTCCAAGCCAACCAAACTCCTACCAGTAAATACAGACATATTCTCACACGGCTAAAATAAAAGTGGGTATTTTTAAGTTTAAACATTCACATTTCTGAGATTTTCAGCTCTACAGGGCACAATATCGCTGATAGTCCTTGGAAAAAACACCCCCATGAAAATATGAAACCTTCTTTCTCACCCCTTCGACCCCCGTCAACACTGTTCATTCGGATCAGGTGTTTTTGAAGTTTGCACATGGCAGTCTCATTTGCATTTAATGTCCTTCAGATTACTTCCTTTTTGTTGTGCTAAACACCTCTCTCAGTTGAGTCTAATTTGATGAGGTCATGCTGTGACTCCTGACCCTTTGGGTTCTAAATGAAACCATCTGACAAAAAAAAAAAAAGCCATAAGTGGAGGGAGTTCTTTTGCCTGTTTGTGGACATTTGATATTTGCAGATGTGCAGCAAGTTTTACAGATGACTCTTTTGCCAGGTTGACGCTCGCTTGGAGAGGTGGAAATAAGTGAATTCCTGGAGAGAATAAAATATTCCAAAAGTAAATAGGTCAGGGTAAGCCAGCCCCCACACCTCCACTAGCTAAAATAATAATAAAGCAGAAGTAAATAGGACCATTATGTAAGTCAAGGGAATCCTAAATTCCACAAAAGCTTTTCCACCCCCAAAATTACTTAATATCTTGGTGCTTTCTTTAATGTTTGTGAATGGAAACACCTGCATGGCTTGGCAAGGAGACCCTGGGATTCTTTGGTGGCTCAGAGGTAGCGCATCATGCACATGGGAGCCCCCCACCTGCTTTGGGCTGATGTGCCCATCCTGCCACAGGATTCACTGAAAGCTTGAAAAGGTGTATATTTATTTCCAGTTGTCTACAGTGTGTGCTACAGAGGAAGCCAGCCTGGCTGATCTTGCAATCCTCATCTGGCCTTAGAAGTCTGGATCTATTACTATGGCTTTGAAATGCTCTCAAGTGCTGATCGCTTCATTCCAGGCTAATTTTATGTAGAGGGAGTCTCTGGAACATTAACACATATGGTCAAATAAAGAGCCAAAATGCTATTCCAGACTTTTCTGGCCCCCAAAATAGATTTGCATTTTACTAGAATATTATGATATAAAACTGGAAAAGGAAATAAGTAAGCTTGGAAATTTCTTCAGGATACTTTTTCAATATTCCTTTGCTCATCACCCATTACTCTGAGAGGCTGGAAGTGGGACCATGCTTAAATAATGTTTAGGGTTTAGCCAAAATACACTGAAACTGTCAGAAATACCTCATCAGTGAATATTAGATGAGGCCATATATATCATTTTATTTGTAACCCTTCCCGTGCCAACCCTCCCCACTTCCACATACACACGTAATTTCCCCTATGAACTCTATGGCTAATTGTGCAGCTCCCTGTGGTATGCATGCCCTCCATAGCTAGACTATTTCAGTATTATCTGAGTGTAGTAAATCATCTGAAGATATACTGTAATTAAGTAAGAATATGCAAAGCATCAGGCAGATTATCTTTGAAATGCATCAAAGTACATTACATTATAAAAAAATTAGGAAAATCTGTAGGTCATATATTCACTAAACTCCCCTACCTTATATGAAAATGACTCATTTTTCCATCATACCCTGGGGGTGAGGAGGCTGTCAGATGAAGAAATAAAAGACACTGCTAGTTAAGAAGAGCAGACCATGCCAAATCACTAATTAAAACTGAGATTTCTGTGTGTGTGTGTAGAGAGCAGGTGCATGTGCTAAAAGCTAGCCCAGAACTGGACTCACTTTTACCTCACTGTTTCTTTTCATGCTATTTTACAGACCTGAATAAGGGCCTCAAAGACGGAATGTATTATTAAAACAAAGTCTTAGATGTACACATATGAAAATGGAGCACTCAGCGTTGCACCTTAATTTCCAAAGAGCGTATTTTCAATTAATCTGACGGCTTGTGAATGAATAGGTTAAAGAGATGAATTAAAAATCATTTTAAAATGTCATCGATCAAATTATGTTTGTAATATTCAGGATTGAGATACAGTTCTGTAAATATATTTAGTCACATCTTAACACAGCCTTGATTCTTGCAGTTTCAGGACCCCATGTCCTTTCAGTTGTCCACTAAATTGACTGTGCACCTAATAAGGAGTCAGAAGGAATTTATTATCATTGCTGTTTTCATTATGGTAGTTCTGTAAAACTCTGCCTGCACCTGAGCTATGTTCTTACTTACATATTAATAGTATAGGCCAGTAGTCAAAATGGTTCTTTAGAAGTAAAGCTGCTGTGAATGGAAAGGAGCTGTGGTAGGAATTACAGACAAGGAGCCATATCAGTCCGCAATTACAAACTCACCAGCACTTACAGAAACGCTTACGATGTGTACACATCCATGTCTATTCCTGTACCCCCAAATCCTCAACATTATTTGGAAGAGCTTTACCCCCACTGCCTTCAGCAGGAATCACGGAACACATCACAGGAGGAGCTATACCAGGCTCTCACGATTGATGCTCAAAACCCCAAACTCCACAGGGGTACCAGGGAATCTGTAGGACTCAGCAGCTCCAACATCCATCCTTTGGATGTCTACATCTGCACAGCCAAACCTGAGGAACTGAGGCTTGAGTAACAGCTCAGTCCTGGGAATGTCTTGGAAAAGAGAGATTCAAACAGTGGAAAAGTTACACACACATTTATATACAGGGGACAACGTCTTAATGTCAGTATTTCAACTTAAAACTGTAGGAATCTAAACTTGTATCTGAGCACATTCTGGAACGAAATGTAAAATGCATATTCATCAGGATTACAGCAAATTTGGGCCTAAAGAAAAAGTGGGATTTTCCTTGTGTTTTGTACACTGTAAGAGAGGTGGGCCAGAAACATATTCATGCCTACAAGCAAGTGAAAGCTTACCGATACCTAAACCACTGGGGGCTTTTTCCAAAACTGATTTATCTTATATTACTTGAAGATTACTCATGTAATCCTGTTTGTAAAGCTGAAAGAAACTAACATGCTTCCTAAAAATACTCATCTGAATCCTGAAATGATTTTTTGTTACTAGGTTCACATGCCTTTGGTGTTTACTTTTCCAAGGAATTCCCACAATTGCATTGGCAAGCTCTTTTTCAGCAAGAGTGCTGTAATATTGTTCTTTGCCTCTGCTTTTATAATTGCTATTCATATTACAGAAGTCTTCAGCGATGCCAATCAGGCTGCGAGCCCCATCATGGCAGATCAAATTATAATGACAAGAACTGTACCAGAAACCTGATCCCATGTACAACAGACTCAATTACATGCATGGCTCTTCCCCACGGAGGCAGAAATCAGCTGCTTCTGTAACACTCCCAGTTCTGGGTCGAAAGGGACAAAAGACAACCAAGATTATATGTAGGAGAACAATGCAAACATTAATCTTTAGCTTTTCAAGTTTAAATCATGGAGGAATGCCAGCTAATATGGTCTCAACAGGTCTTTCGTGAATATCCCCTTAACTTAAAATAGGCATGGAGATAGTGAATAGGAGAAACTCTGTTGCTGGTGGATTATGCCACCGCACAACACCCCGCCCCCCCCCCCCAAAAAAAAAAAACAAAACACAGGGAATGGAGAGCTGAGGAACTGAATAAACCCCATACAAATCAAGGCATGCATTAGATGAGCAAGACCTGGCATCATTTTGTTAAAGTCAGGTTCTGCTCAGTTAGTAAACTGGAAAGAACTCCAACACAAAACCCTCCAGGGGCATTTTTCACTGTCCCTCCTGTTCTGGAGAGGGGGCTGCCTGGCAAAGCAAATACAATTGTGTCACATGACATATATTTTCCTCATAAAAAAATCTCAAATAAAGATAAAATTTCAAACAGCAAAGTCCTGAGCAGAATAAACCTAGAAGCTGTATCCATTTCAAATCTCCGCCTCAAAATGCAATATAGGAGGCAACAAGGAACAGTAAAATAAGACCATATGGACTTGCGTCAACCTATTAGAAGTATGCTAAAGGGCTGAAGCCAGTGATTTGGCTATTATCTGGCTTTAATGACCTTGAGATGTGGTTGCTTAATTGCCCCAAAGTCAAGTTTTCCAGGCTCACTTCATGTCTGTGGAGCTGTAACCTTTGAGTAGCCCTACATATACTGATTTCCTCCAGGATTTAAACTCACAAGCAGCGTTGATGCACTGTCCCACAATGGCAGAGACTGGCAAATGAATTCTGACACCCAACCTCCAGTACAAGCAATGCAGGAGGTGTGCTGAGGAAGGGGGAAGCTTCATATTGCAAGTCTGGTTTAAGCTGCTCATTTTTATCAGCATAACTGAACTTTTTATTGACTTCTGACAGCATTTAGAAGTGATTTCACTTCTCGGGGGATTATTGGAAATATGCTCTTTGACTGATTCTCTTAGAAAACCACACTCTTTTCCAAGAAATTACTGCGCTTGGAATCATGTCATGCTTAGGTCACAATTAGAAAACACCAACAGCCCAGCCTGCATCCCTATGGACCGCATGTCGGGATTGCGGACAATCTGGAAAACAACTCTCGTTTGAAAGAAATGAGCCTAAAGACCCCATTTGACTTGTGTAAAGCAACTGTCTCACCTGGCAGAGTACCGTTCACCATGGCCACAGGGTGACAGCAGGGACAACAGCCTCTGCCCCACTCTTAGTGTACCATTCCTCACCCTGTCCCCAGGGATGTGCCAGAGGATGGGGACAAGCTCTACCCTGCCTGTGGGCACCAGCTGTGATGCTGTGGACAGCCCTGGGTGCTCATGGAAAGGGGTGAAGAAGACTCCACTGCATCCCCACCACCTCCATGTCTGTGTTGACCCAGCAATGTGGCAGGTGGGCAAAGAGGTTGTCCTGCCCCACGGTTCTCCATAGAGGCCCCACAGCTCCACCTGAGGGTCACAGCGGGACCTCATGCTCAGAATTCATCTTCCTTGGTCTGAAAGAGCCCTATTTTGTCAACCCTCAGGACATGCTGCAATGCACATTTGTTTTCCCAAACTGAGAAAAACTGGGAGAACTCTGGCAGGAGATCACAAAGACTGGAAATTTCTTTTCATCTGCTAGGTTATGATTTATGTTAATGATTGGGCAAAGGAAGGAGGGGGACTCGAGAGCAGGCTGTCTGCATGGCAAGGAAATCTCTCCAGACAGTGGGAAGGAGCGCTCAGCACAAGGCACAGGCAGCACTGCCTGCCTTGAAAATAAATAAGCCGCAAGAAAAGGCAGGTGGGTGCATGGCAGATCCATCGGACTAAATCCTCTCTGTGCCGAGAGCGCAGGAGAAGTAATTGTTGCTACTCCTTGTAAATCGTAGCCGGAACTGTGCTGGAGTCTGCAGAGGGAAATCCAGTCCCTGCAGAGATCCCCTGTGCAAAATATGTTTCTTCCAGTTGTGCTCGGGAGACAGGGATTTGGCTGCAAGACACAGACAAAAGTAAAAGTTCAAATGCAGTGACGATTACGTATGATAGGAAAGCTCCTCTTTGCCTTGGAGTGGATTTCTTTCTGACAGTGCTACTGATTTCATTACACGTTGCACTCAAATCCTTTAGTGCTGTAAATTTCAAGCTCGAGACAAAATTAAGGATCTCTCAGCCTTACATACACATTCTTTCCATGCCCACAGAGCTGTTCTCCAGTCCTGACTTAGCTCTGTGCTACAGGGAGGCAAACACGCACGCTTGGGCTGAGCTTCAGCTGACCTCTGCTTCCATGGGAAAGACCATGCTGTGGGACATACCTGGGTTTTGCTGGTGTGACTGGTAGGGATATGGGAGGAGAAGACACAAGATAACAGCCAGCATCAGGAGTTGGGGTCTTTCCAAGCACTCTAGAAACTTGGGGTGTGATTCCATGGACAACAATGTCACACAAAACCCAGTTACTGAAGCCTCTTATTGAGGAACCACCACTGAATACCTTGAGCCAACCAAGACAAAATGCTCCTTATCAAGCCCTTTGAGGCACTGCATGCAAGTTAGATCTGGGACTCTCTGCCTTCAACTTCAGTTTGCTTGCCACAAAGCTCTCCAGTTTGGTACTTTGCAATGCATACCAAGCCTCTACATCACATACATAGAGGATTCATCTCTGCTGATAGTGCCATTTGGTCCAGATTCCTTGTTCATGATCCTTACACCTTGCATGAAGACCTGCTTCACTGGGGTCTATCAAGCACAGTATCACCATTCCTACCCCTTCACTTCCCCATGAGATGCCATGAGTGTTACCCACTGCAGCTCCATCTCAGCAAAAGATATTATGGCAGAGGTGACCTTCCGCTTAGAAGGCCCTAAGGCTTTACTTTAGTATGAAGGTCCCTTTCCAAAGCTACTGTGAAGACACGAGAAACAAAACTTATATCCAAGAATCTGAAGGGTTTTCTGCACATTAATTAACCCCACAGCACCCAGAGTGAGACAGGGAAGTGTAGTAAAACCAATTAAGTCACAGATGAAGGGGAGGAACTGGGGGTTAAGTGCCTTGCAGATGGAGGGACTGGAACCCAGGCTTTCTGGCTCACAGTCTCGGTTCGACTTCCCAAGAGTCCTGGGAGTGAGACTTTCCCTGTAGAGCTGTTGCTCTATGAAATCAGCTTGGCAGCGTGTGACAGACATAATCCTTTTCCCATATGTTTTATTTTCTATAAATAGAGCTACGTCTCATTAGCATGCTGTAACTTCAGGAGATAAGGAGAATGCACAAACTGACAAACAAATATCTGAACTATTTCCAGAGAATCGCCTGGAATTCCAGGCAGCCCAGGAGGACAGCACTGGATTCAGCCTCCTTTCCAATTTGACATCACTTGCAATGCCAGTGACTGGGAAAAGATTTGTCCACATGGTGAGGGGTGGTTGGGCCCCTTACAACACATTGCACTGCTGCAGGTGAAACAGGCCACTTACCACAGAGTAATGTTTGTTGGGTTGTATTACAGAAACTGTGTAATTCCAATCCTAATCTTTGGCAAACTACAGCCACAAAAAAGGCAGATGAAATCGTTTCCATGTTTGGGATGTTTATCCCAAAGCTATAACTCTCCCTTATGTTCCTATGAAACCAGGATGATTTTTTACCATCGTTACCATAGCATTACAGGAGATTTGTATGACTGGTGTTTCTAAAGATACAATACTGTTGGGACTGTTCTGAACAGTTTATCCTGTTATAGCCTGGCAAAAAAAGAAGATGATATTAAAACATGCCATACGCAACCTCTCAATTGTTTTAGACCAAACTGAATTAAAATAATCTTTCATATGATTAGACTAGAAAAAACAAAAGCAGTCTATTTTGTAGTTAATAATTGGCTGAAGGTTTCTTAAACAGAATAAAACACACAAGAACTGCCACACTAAATTAGATGTGGAATAGTGTTATCGTATTCTCCAGCTCTTTGCTCAACAGTAGCTAGGAACAAACACCATAAAGGAACATGAGCAGAAACCTGCATAATAAATAAGGACTGGAAAGCAGCTGTTTGGTTTCCTCCAGAAACTTGAATTTCCAAAACCAGATTTTTTTTTTTTTTTTTTACCATTCAAATTAAAATAAAACTTGTGAAACAAGTCAAGAAAAAACAAGGAGAAAAAAATTCCTCGTGAAACAGGGATCTTAGGTGGGAGACACTACCGGCGGTGAATGAATCCACCTCACCATTGTGGATGGAGGTCAGTTAGTATCTTCCCTTCTTCAGCTCAAATATACTCCCTAAAATGTTTGCAGAAATACTCCAGATATTACAAAATTGCATTCTTCCTCCCCCTTTTTAACAGCTTTTGAATGATTATGGAATACTTTGAGTCTGGTTCCTTCCTCATCTGAGTAACATCTTGATTTTCTGCCTTTCAGTATCAAACACCTCTTTTCCAGTATCAAACACCTCTTTTCCAGTATTCCATGGTTTGGCAAGAGGGTGACAGAATCTGCCTTCCCTACAGAAAATACTGATTTTAGACCACCTTGTTTTTACACATTCCCTCTTAAAAAGAAACCATCTCACTCTGCATCACACAGAAAGCTCACCATGGCTCTGTCTACTGTGGTTCCCACTCCCTAACCCACTCCCACACCTGCCCTCTGGTCTGCCCCAGGGATGGGTTCAACCAGCAAGGAGCATGGGTTTGCGAGACACTTCAGGGTACACGCATGCAGTGACACAGTTCCTTCCCATAGGAATTTCCAGACATTTAAAGGATTCTTAAAAGCACAAGATCTCATGAAAGAAAGAATTATTTCCATTCTAATGCATCAATGATTCATTCCATCAGTGATTTAAAAATAACAGGCTGGGGACAGGGGTAAATATACCCCAGCTCTTTCTTAAACAAGAACCCTACAAAAATCACAGGGAAAGAATGAATCTCTAGCACGCTGTCATACCAAAATTATATGAATGCCTAACTCCAGGAGGATAATTACAGTATAACACAACTTGAAATGTTTTTCATGTGTCTGTCAGGATCTTTTTTCCCATAGCATTTTTTTTGCCACAGGCCAAAAACCAGCTTTAAAAAACAAGCACCTTTTTCTTCAAAGAGGATATCCACGAGGAACAACTGTAGAAGCTCTGGGTAAGATTTATCTATCTTTGTTACTTACCATGAGCACCAGCACTTGGTTTTGAAACCACCCCAGCCCCTGCCTGGACACCCAGTGCTCACTGCCCGTCCCAAACCCAGCTCCAGTTGCAGCTTTTCAGATGGGCGCAGTTGCTAGGGTGGGCTTTTGGGCTGCAGCATCCCCAGTCTGGTCCATGTGTCTCAGTGGCTCAGCCTCTGCTGGGACATCACAGAATCAGACTGGTCTGGGTTGGAAAGGACCTCAAGATCATCTAGTTCCAACCCCCCTGCCAGGTCCCAGCTGCTCAGGAGTCTCTTATACAGCACAATGTTGCACCTATAGCTAATACATGCTTTACTTTCCTTTTCTAAAGCTATGATTAACTTGAATGGTGAATCACAGCATCTTAGAAGATAGGAAAAAGGTAGGAAAGTATGCAGGAGGGTAGGAAGGTATGAACCGAGGCACACAAACATCTTAAAATATCAACAATATTCTCCATAGGAGCCAAAACTCAAATTGTGCTTGAAGCACCAGCAGACCGTTCTCCAGAAGTGGTACGATAACCAAGTATAAAGAGTGTCTCCTGGAAACTGCTAAGTCTGGAAATAAAGCCATTGGCTATCTCTATAGAGATGCACACTTATGGTTTTTATTGTTTTCACAATGGAAGATCCCACAACCAACAAAGCTCCCAAAAGCGTAGCTCTTGCACAAAAAATTTTCCATACTTGACATGACTTTTCTGTGGGACAATCTTTCCTTTGGCTTGTAAATAAATCAGGCATTTTTATAAAACATATTGTTTTAAAAGAAACAAACCATGAAACTTTCACAGTTTATTCTTAAAGCTGGTAGAACACCTTCCATCACATTATATATTTATTTTTGCTACATTCTGGGGGGAAATCAGTTATTTTGCCTTCATTTAATGTTGTCCTTCCGCCTGTCTTTTGTTTTAAGGAGCTCAGTCCATCAGCAGCCTTTGAGAGTAGATCATAACCGAGAGAGGGTTGTTTGTACTACATTACAAACTCTGGTTCATATTATATGTTTGACTCATGTCTCAGCTTGCCCAAGATAAGCCTATTAAATAGCATTCCAAACAGCAGCTCTGCCCAAGGGAGACACTTGTCACTCCCTTCGAAGACTACCATAGGGAGACCAAGCCCGTAACCCTGTGCCACCTTGAACTGCTGAGCTGCCTCTGAGGGTAAATGGTACCCAAGGTACCCGAAGTGCTGAGCAGGTGAACAAGGTTGGAGGTTGGTACTGAAGCATGTGGCAAGGAGATAGGATGAGTTATGATCAAGGCACTTGACTCCATATGCTCTTTCCAGAGCATGGGTGGAGTACATAGAGTCATTTTGGATGCTCAGATTAGGGTAGGGCTTGCTCAGATCAAGAGATATTATTTATAGAATCACAGAACAGTTTAGGTTGGAAAGGACCTTAAGATCATCAGTTCCAACCCCCCTGCCACAGACATTTCCATGATCTCAAATGCAATCAATACCATGTCTCGTACTTGAACAACTTCAAGGAATTTTATCATTACGAGTCATGTGCTAAAGTCATCACCTGAAAAAAAAAGTCATATGCAAAATACATTGTTTTCATGTAACATCACCCCAGAATAAAGCAGAAGACCAGACCGTGCACAGCCTGTGGAGAGCAATGGGAAAACACATGTAAACGACTGGTGGGAGTTCGGGGTGATCTTAGAGGTCACAGCTTGGAAGGACTCAAGTGTGCCTCTCAGACCTGAACCCAGAAACAGCAACTAAATTGTAGCCAGACCTGGAGGAGTCGGTGGGACCACCTGTTGGGTCAAATTGTGTATTTAAACAGTGATTAAACACTCCTATGACAAGAGCAGCCCAGGGGTGAATGCTCAGCGTGGCCGGGCCCCATGCAAATGCACGCCACAGCAGTGCCAGCCCTGAAGAACACGCAGTGGAAGAGGCATTGCCCCTGCAGCACGCAGGGCTCAGGCAAAATGCAGGACTTCAAAGGGAGGTTTGACTTTGATAGAGAGTGAGTAGGGGCTGCTGAAGAGGGACCTGTGCTACAGAACAACCAAGCATGTGCTTCACATTTCTGAAATTATATGCAGAGAAAGACTTCATAGATGAAAAAAGAAAGGAAGGGGAGAGGAAAAAAAAAACCAGCAGCATATAAAAGTTTTGGGCATCAAGACTCTTCTTAAGGCAGTGTTTCTGAGCCCTATAGACACTATGACAGTGTAGTCTGAAAACAGCAGCGTTTGCATTTAAATCACACATATATATTCTTTTTATCCCATTTGGACTTATTTAGCAGCACCTCTCCTGAGATGTGAAAGAATGCAAATAAAGCATCCAATGCGATTCCTTACCAGATACAAATTACATTAATTTGTCATAGAATCATAGAATCATTTAGGTTGGAATAACTTTTAGCCATTACAAAATCCACTTTACTGGCTTTCTGCTCCCCCCCTTCACTCACTTCTTGGACTTTCGAAGCAGATTTTTGTTGAATAGATCATTCCGGATTACACACTTCTAGCTTGCTTTCATATATTTCAAAAAGAAAATCATAAATATGACCTCATATGTTAATAAATCAATTATGGAATGCTGCTTTACACATATGTTCAAAACATGACCCCTTCCAAGTTCTCTTAGAGCAGAAAGTTGGAGTTTAGATTTAAGGCACTTTAGCTTTAAAGAGACTGGGAATTACACTATCTGGTAAATATTAAGTAAAGCAGTTTTTCTGTTAAGTTTTATCTTGCCTTCAGTGGTTAAAGCTTGCTCAACAACACTGTTTTAGTTACACATGAATAAGCCTTGGCCTTACGTTTCTTCCATAACAAAATTGGTTTTTAGTAGCTATAATTTGCTTAACCATTTTTGAGTTATGAAGGGGTAAAGCAGAAGCAGACTGGGATTCATTTATGCTCTTTTGCACTCTCAAAGGCAATTCTGTGCTAAAGCGTTTTCATTTTATAAAACAAAACAATGCTGGTGACTCACTGGTAATGAGGACTTACATAATTGCTTTTATGGGAGTCTGACAAGAAGAAAATGTGCAGCAGCCAATCCATGCAACTTTTAAAGCTGCGAAACAAAAGATGCACAGAACACTTTTCCTTCTATTTTAGGTTTAATTCCCTACTAAATTTCATCCGGGGCTTAATGTAAAAAAAATGCTGGATTTATTGTTAAATGCCTGAAGGAGATGAGATAATGTTAAAAAATATTTGCTAAAAAATAAAACCATCAACAAGATGTCTTTAATGTTTTTCTGTAGTCCCTCTCTGGCTTTCAGAGCCATGATATCGAGTAAACCAGCATTTTTCCATAGCTACTTGCCTGCTGAGGCTGTGCATCTCACCCATTTTGGGAAAGTGATGCACAGGGACTGAGAGACACATACAAGAAAGGGACATAGACCACTGCTGGGCTTGGGCAGAGAGGCTCTGAAGCCCAGTTTGTGAACCTGAACTCAGCTGAGGTCAAAGGAGGCCAGAAACTGAGTTGCTCTCCCTATAATCTATAGATAGTTTTCTATTCAGCCTCAAAATTCCCAGGTGCCTACAGCTGGGTACACACTCATGCCGGGACCTGCATCAGTTATACAACATACAGGTTGTAAGATTGCACCTTTACACACAGTGCTTGCACTCACCAAGCTGAATATGGCTTCTGCTGGAGATTAACATGATAGACGAATTTCACCATACCCTCTACCACATATAATAACACAGCAAATAGGTACCTGAAACTGCAGAGAAGCATGTAGCCAAGTAGAACTGTGCTTGTGCTGAGCAGAGGCAGGATATCCCCCTCCTTTCTCCCAGGGGGGCTGTGGGGTGGACAGGGCAGGAGTTAACAAAACAACTGATCAAACATTAAAGCCCAGGTTTCCTCTACCTTTCCTGCTTTAAAAGCAATCCTTGAGCAATCAACACAACTGTATTACAGTGTTCATATTCAGCAGACCAGAATTATTCCTTTTGATAGGAGCTATTCCAGTTTATATGAGCCAAGAGTTCTGTTTCTGTCTCTCATCACACCTAATATCAACATACCGTCCAACTGTATATAGTGACAAAACACCTTATTTGAGTTGAACTGCTCAGTAGCTGGCGGGATATATGTCTAGGCACTTAAAAACCCTTCTGCCTTCAGAACTGGATGCTGAAGAAATTAAAATGAGAGTGAGAGGATTGCTATCAAGATGCTTGTGAGAAGTAGCGAGCCTGTTACTGTCTATTTCAGAGAAAACAGCACTATTAAAGGACACAAATGTGATACTTGATTTGGATGTTTTCCCATGCAGATGAAAGGAGTCACTCCTCATGCAATTCTGAAAGAAACTGATTAGATTTATGCAGGCAAGTATCAGCTTGTGATTAGAATTTAGGTGAGGATGCAGTTATGTGGTACAGGAAATATTGGTGTGTGTGTTTTCTGTTTACTTTCGTTATCTAATGTGCCCTGCATTAGGTTAGGAAAGAGAAAGTGGTTATTTGGGAGATTTTTGAGCAGTTGTAAATTTATTAGTCTTTCCTGAGAGAAGAATTGGACATACTACCTCTTCATAACACAGTCTCTTTGGAGGGACTGGTATAAAATGCCTTCCAAGCAGTTTCAAGCAGAGAATCAGTCTGTTACTGATCTGCTTAGAACAGGCATGAAAAGGACTGAAGAACCAGCTTTCCCAAAGAAAGTTCCATATCACAAATATTTGTTTTAAGAAGTAATGCTGGCTTTGATGAAAAGTTCAATGGCGGAAATGCAAGGGGAGGTTGTATATATACATATGTATACATATATATATATGCACACACATGTATGGTTTTGGGTTTTTTTCAGTTGAATTGGGATAAAACAGATCTGAGGTTTTAAATTTTTCATTTATCAAATAAATCTGTTACCAAAAAAGCTTCATTTCTGGCAACATTTGTGTTGAATCCTACAGTGACATTTACCTTCAGGTAACCTCTCTGTGTAATTCATGTCTTCATTACAGCTAATGGGGAGATAGACTAGTTAGTCACTACCTAAAAAAAAAAAAAAAAAAAAAAAAGAGGGGGAAACAGAAGAAGCAGCCAAAATTGTTGTATAAAAGCTCAGAAATCCTTTCATGCACTGTCTAGGCTTGGAATATAGAAGGGAATCTCTGCCAAAAAGCAAAGGATGTTGAAACAGAATCATGCAATGTGTTAATGCCGCAGGGCATTGGAAGTAAGATGCCAGGGACTTCAATCAGAAATTGAATGATCTTTGTGATATAGCAAAGAGGATGGAATAACATCAGAGAACTGTGAACACAATGGAAAGAAACAGCATAATCATTTGTCATCACTCCAAGCAAACGAGTGCTGGCAATGACGTTTTCTGCACCAACCTATTCATGTCATAGTTTGAGGTTCAAATACCTTTCAGTAGCAAATCTCACCAGCAACATCCTCCAACGGCATGGAAATATGCCACAATATCCACCACATCTGACACTTCAAAGGACTTGTGCTCTGGTCCTCAGACAGTTAAGTGTGTATATGCTAAGGTGGCTATGAATTCAGATTAATTTAAAGAGCTTGTGTAATTCACAACCTATTAAGTTAACCCAATTTCAAAACTGGTTCCATTTAGCGTAAGAATGGACATCCATGCCCTTTGAAATCCTCTACTGTCTTCATTCTTTATGAAGCATTCTTCCTTTATACTGCTGCTGATCTCTAGCTGTGTCTTACACAGAATCAACTGGGACTGGTCAGATACTAAAACTTGTCCTGACCCATTATATGTAAAATATATAATTACACTGAAAACATATACAAAGAAAGGTGTCTAAATGTCCTGCACATAGACATGCACATGAACCAGAAACACTCACTCTGATGGAGATATACCATTTGGTTACCAGAGTTGGTCATCTTTTAGCATCTTCTGGCAATAAAGTTGACCACTTTTCCGTGTGGAGAAGTCAGTAGCTCTTGATAGTGTCTAAAGGTGTTCAGCTCTTCTGTAGAGGGCTCTACACAAACATCCAAACACCCTAACTTTAGGCTCCTGTTTCCAGAAATGTTGTGTTTAATTTAATATTCAGCCTTCATTTGCCTAAAAATACAGAGAAAGAAATAGAATACTGCATACTAGAAACCTTACCTATAAACACATGCAGTTTTAAGATACAGGGATTTACTCAGGGATGTACGTTAAGCAGAGAGCAGCACTTTAAGGCTGAGGAGAAGTCAACACTTCCACTTAGATGGTGAAACTAAACTCTCATTATAAGATATTGTCTAGCCAATATAGCTTCATATTTCACTTTTCAATACAATATAATACAGTCTAATTTATAAGGTGCCTTATCATGCAAACTTCCATAGGCACAGTAATTTAAAAGAGATTATGTATAAGCTCTTCTAAAAGCAAATATCAAAAAGAAAAGATTCTTAGTCTTGTAATATTTCAGAAACTCTTACTGAAGGAGCTCCTCTGCTTTTGGGGTGGTATGGAAGTCCAGAGAGAAGGTGGTACATGCCAAAACTGTTCAAGTCAGATGCCTTCACTCTGGTGCTTAAATCTACAGTTAGCATTCAAGAAAAGGGCACGAATTCAACTTTTCAGAGAGCTGTGTCTTAGGTCTATGTAAATCAATGTCATTTCACCAACTTGCAGGAGCTGAAGATGAAACTACTGGCTTTAGGAATGTTGTGGGAACACTTGGTTTGCTTCTTCACATTCATACATATTCCTGAAGTAAAGAGGATTCTTCGCCTTCCCCCACAATTTTTTCATCTCAGTTTCCAGATGTCATGACCCTGTCATTTCTTTTTTATGGATTTTCATGTGCCCCTGAGTTCCATCACTACCAGGCATATGTTGTGGGATCTGAAAGGAAGCAGAATTTAGCTGTCTATGATCAGGACAGCAAAAGGTCTACAGGCAGTTTTGATTACAATGAACAGCATGAAGATTTTTCATGCAACGTACACATAAGTATATAGCACTTCAGTGCTTTACTATCAAACTACGCTGCATAGACATCTTTTTCCCATTCTTCTAATAAACAGGGTTCATGGACAAATTCCAGCTGATTGCTATGCTCTGAACAAAGCAAGTGCAATAGAAATGCTGGCAAGCACATTCTCACCAAGGTTTGCATAAGTTTTCATTCAGGATTACAGACTTTATCCTACACAGATGAAGACATTTAACATTTTCTTTGACTTTATCAGCAATTGGAATATCTCTAGGATGGCTAATAGACTGCTTTAGGAAGTCAAGATTCCACTTTTATTGTTTTTATGGGAAGTTCACCATTTGCAAAGATGTTACCTTATGAACATAGCCTGCTGCTCATACAAATGGAGATATCTTTGGTCTGACTGAGATTGATTCTTGGGTGCTATACTTTTTGTTCTCAGGGACCAAGGAGATGCTTCTACCAAAGATGCATTGCTTCAGGTGCTGCATCTACCCATAGCCCACAGGAGACCCTGGCTTCCAAACAAGAGAGGAAAGGTAGTTTTCATGTAGGGTTGTGCATATATAGTAGGATTAGCTAGTTCGAATACTCAAAAGTGTAGTAGAAAGTGGAACAAATAAAGATCATTCCATTACCATGTGAATGTCTGCCCATGCCCCTTCAGAGAAGGGATATGAATAGCTAACACGAGACTGAAGAAGCATACCCAGTGTTTTCTTCAGTGCATTCGGCACTGACAATGCATCTTGGGATCAGCTTCTCCACACCAAACTTTCATTCTTGGAAAGGTATAGAAAGAAATCTTCATGCAATATCACAAGTTAAAAAGGTAGACACATCCAAACAAACCCAACTATCAGATCCTACTTTTGGGTAGCATTCAATCTTTATAGTTTTAATAGTCTTTCTCTAGGCAATTAGGACTACCCATCTCAAGCCTAGCACAACCTGCTTGATCCTCTTTACTTAGGAACAATCAAGCGATTTATATTAAGTAACTTAAATGACCTTTTCTGTGCACTGAGCCATTGTAACTGATAGTATAGAAATGTACCAACATGTCATGACATCAAATTCATTGAGCTCACAGAATCCATCAATTACTTTGAGCAAGCTCCTTGTAAAATGAATGGAATGTTTGTTATTATGAGAAAATAAGTCAAGAGCACTCAATGGCATTAATCAAATAAAAATAATGTGGAAATTCAGACTTCCAAAAAGAAAACAGTGAATCATCTGTGAACTTGGCACTGCATCAAGCATATGCTATTCATCTTCACTCTAAAGGCCCTTCATGACCTATCCACACTCCACCTACCATTTTTTCCTATGCTATCAACATGTCAGCTCTCTCCACTGATCAGTCAGTGATGCCTGCCATCATCACCCATTTGTTATGTTCACTGACGAGCACTTTTGCCCTTTCTCCCATGCCAGCCTTCATGCACAGGAGAAGCTCCCATAAATATCAGCAAACCCACCTCATTGTTCTCTCTCAAATGCCTCTAGAAATGGCTCCTTTCCTGGGATAGCCACAGGAAAACATCTGATCATAGTAAATGTAATGACTTTTGTACTCAGCTATTCTTACCTAATTATTTCCTTTTGCTTCTCTGTCTGTCCAGTACAACTACCACACTGTGGCACTATATCTGCTACTACTATTTCTTAGTAGTCTTAGACAAGAAGTGACTAAGGGCAGGAATGGAGTCTTTGGCCTATATTTACACAGTGCTGAGCATAATGGGTTTCTACGACTAGGGCTCCTTAAGCATTTCTGCAGTATTAACGATAACTTCTCCACAAAATTGTACATTTTTATTTGGTTTATATGAAATGTAGTGGCAACATCATACAGATGCAGTCCTCTCGCTAATTAAAAATGAACCACCCTAAAAATCTGGGGGTTTTCCCTACATATAGTATGTTTACTAGGGAATATTCTACCAATCCACCTGAAATTAGTCACAACCTTTACAAATCAATTTTGATGAGAACAGATTAACATGAACAGAAAATCATAAAGACTCCCAGCCACCCTACCATCCATATAAGTTCATTTTCCCTGTGACCCTAAGCTGCAGGTTGAAATAACTTATATCTTGATGTGTGCTTGGCGAGCTGGACTGTTTCAGTGGAAGGACATTATTGCTACATCATTCTGGGAAAGGCACTTAAGTCTAGCCCTTTTGTTTGCATTCCCTTACTTTCATTGTGTGTGCCCATCATGGGGAAACTGATTTGTTACTAGCTCAGGAAAATGTTCTCTTTGACCAGCATTGGTAATACTTGGTTTCCATTTAAATGTTTTTGGTTCTATCTAAACCATATTTTCAGACATTTTTTTGCTTCTCACAGCCCTAATCTCAAGTAATAACTTAAGAAAAGCAGCAGAATTTAATATAAACCATTACTGGTAAGACAGGTAATAATAATAACAGTAAAAAGTGATTTCCCCACCACCACCACAGTTATTTGTCATTCTCAAATGCCTGGGGGAGAAAAGGTGAACTTTCTACATGTCAGAATGTCATGAAATTCAGGCAGTTTCAGACCAAGAAAGAATGAATTCCAAAGCTGTGAATCTGTTCTTTCCATTATGGTTCTAAAAGAAACACAAGACCTTCCACAACATGCAGGGAAATAAAAATGTCTCATGGCTATAGAGTTTACTGTGGTTAAACCCCAGACACTTGATATTTGTATTGCACAGGCTATGGTATAGTGTGTGGCACAGTGGTGTCAGGTAAATATTTATTGCTGTGCATAGTAAGAAGGGCTCTAGAAGTAATCAATAGCAACAAGTAGAAAATAAAACCAAAATCAAATGAGATTCTTTTGTTATTGGTGTGGGGTTTTTTTCTTTTTTTTTAAATTAGCCTTCATTTTGGAGTTCCTTGCCATCACTTCTCTTATGAGCTTGTAGCTGAGGCAGTTGTACAATACACAGCTACACATGTATATATGTAATGGGAAAGAGCTAATAATGGTGCCTCTCTTACCATAGTCAATGGCAAACACTGCATTGACTAAACACCCACCTAAGAGTAGCTCCAGGATAAATGAAACAGCACCTTTCCTCTGTCAAAGGAAGGGCATCACCAAGCTGACTGCGAGCTGCTGTTTCCCATAACACCACAAAATCACTTTCTGTATAAACCCCAAACAAACAGATGTGAACCCCCTTAAACAAGGGGAAACCGGACTCCTGGTTTCCATTCTTGTGTTTCTCATCACTGGAGAGAAAAAGCATAGGTTTGTTCTGTGGGGCACACAGGCTTCCCAGATGGAAACAGAAGTGGGGATGAAAAGTCCACCAGTCCAAGCTCACAGCTCTTCCTGCTACATCAGCAGCCAAATCCAGACACGCAGTGGGCAAAAATCATTTGCCTTCACTGCCTAGAGACAAGAGACACTCATGGAGTAGTCACCCAGTCTAAGAAACAAAGCAGACAGGTTTCAAGACTGCATGGTGGTTATGAGGGAGTCCTCAGGTGAGACAGTTTTCATCCTTCCATTGCACAGATTGGTATAGTTAAGGTATAGATGAGCAATTATGATTTTGGCAAGGCCCAGGCTACCACAGCAAACCTGAACCCCACTGTTTTATACTGCACTTACGTTCTTCACACCGCATAAAAGCCTTTTGTACGTAGCATGCCAGGGAACAGAAACAAATAGAGCTTGAGATACTGCATTGGACTCCTCTCTCTAGATGAGGTTTTACCTACCTAATGAGCGATTTCTTTTAATTAAAAGTGGGGTGGCACATGAATTGCCATCTCCTCAGTGCAAGTTAGAGACACTGAGCTTGGAGTAATAGTTCACTGCATAAAATTCAACCACGTCTTTTTCTTGCATATAAAAGCACAAGGAAACAGAGACATTTTATCAGTGTCACATCCTAATGTATAACATGCTAAATAGCTTATATACCACAGTAAACCATAACAGCCTCATGTTAAATGTCCCACTGCAGCCGCAGTCAATTCTTCCCACAGCCACAGCCTGCTTCCCCTCTTGCCTGTGGATTGCTGGCAGCTTCCTCCAAGCAGGTGCAGACCACAGGCACACTCAGCATCACACTCTAGCTGCAGGGATTCAGCCTTTTTCTCTTCAGGCTTCCAGCTTTATTTCTTCCTAAAGCAAAATAAATAAACCAAATTCACCTCATCAGCCACATCCCCTTTCCTCTTGTTTGCCAAGGACCTTGCAGACCCTCCAGTGTAACACCTGACAAACTGCATCCTCTCCTACTCAGACTTTCAATACCACTCTCCCTGTAATTGTACCCAGCCACTAGGGTCCTGCTGCTTTTTAAAGACCTGACAACCAGGTGGAGGGCTTTACAGACCAGGTGACCCACTGAGCTTCAGCTAGGATGATTCAACTAATTACATCTCAGAGCACGGGTTTATGCCTTTGTAAATGCCAGCCTTTATCTGATAAGGTATCAGTGAAAATCTTCCTTGCTGTGGCTGCATGTCATGGGTTTGATGCAGCGGAAGGAGCAGTGATAGAGCCATCATACTCTGAATTTCCAAAGAGCTCAATGGTTGCGGGAGCATGATGATGTCTCTGCTGCAGGATGAATTTTACCTCCCAGCTGAATGACAGTTGCAAGAGGAAGGGTGGGTGAGAGAACAAGAACACCTGGGTTCGCTTCTTTCCTCTGCCCCAGATTTCAGTATATTACTTAGTCTGTTTCTTTCCTCCCCATCTGTAAACTCATCATTTGAGAACCTTTTCCTGCAACCTCATCTGGAGATAACAGTGCTTTCCCACTTCATTGAAATACTAAATATATAGGAGATGATGAGGTTCTCAGGTGATGCTTGAGCATGGGGATATGGAAAACACTTGAGACAGGCTGGTTATGTGTCTATTACAAAACCTATTTTTCACATAATCAGGGACAGAACGACTTGAGTCCCTTACAAACCTCACTCTCGAGTACAGCCTGAAGTCACAGCACTTGCTGATGCTTCATTCCCTCTTCTGAGTCATCCTTGAACTTTTCCCTGTTCCAAATCCACCATATCTGGTTTCAGTAAGATTAGATGCACTTTTAGGCAGCAAACTGTGAGATTTTGATAGGTTACATTATCGATCAAAATTTAGGGACATTGAGTCAGTGGTTTGGCAGCATGCATAAAATTAGCTAGGGGATTATTTTTTCCTGCTTTTCCCAATTTTATAGGAAATGCCACTTTTTTATTACTAATACTGTCACTGAACACAGAAATCAAAGAAAACCTTATCCCTCTTTCAAGTTTTGCCAGTAATTTATAGACTATTTTGTAACAGGCTTTCATGAGTTTTCTTATGAGAAATTAAGTAGAGATAAACAGAGGACTGCAGAGTTTGGGGAGCAAAACGACAGCTGCATTTACTCACCTGCAGGAAATCCTACTGAGGTGTAGGGGGCTGCCGCTATCCATAAAGACAAGCCACAGTCATTTGCAAAGAAAAGCCACGTCTTACAGACAGAGATCTCCTTTCCCAAAGAGATGGATGAACTAAACACCTCCAAGCGTGAGACTCTCGCCAGTTGCACGCCATGTTTTTGCTGAAGGGGTTCATTCCTTGCAACACTGGGCCTAATCCTGCTCCTCTGAAATTAATGGAAGGAATTCCTTGTCACCCACATCCTAAGAGCATTGTAGTTGTCGTTAGTGTTGAAATGATATTGCAAAACACCTGGTGCGTTTCAAAAAGATTTTCTTTTTTTTTTTGTAATTGCCAGCAATTAAACATGTTTATCAGATTTTAGCCTCTCTCCATCATTCAGAGAGGTAATTAAAGGTTTAGTCATTGCATACTGGGATGTTTTTGTGTTTCATTAACTGCAGTGAGTCTCTGAGAATCAGGCTGATTCTGCTCTTATGGTGTTGCAATACCATGTAAGCCAGACGGGCACCACTTACTGTGCCTTCTCTGTTAAAAACCCACCTCCTCCAAGACCCATTTCAGCAGGCACACAAAGCACTGGCACTTGTGAATCACTGCAGTCATGCTGGAGTATGGATTGCCATCGCACCAGGGTTTTGACATCCCCCTGCTGCCACGTGCCACCTGCTCTGTGATCCTGTCCCCTGTGCAAAGGCTACTGTCCCTGGGCTACAGTATGGCTTTTCCAGTGTTGCAAGGTCTTCAGCCAGTGACTGTTGCTTTACCCAATGACCTGGGCTGGAATTCAAGAGGAAAAATGGCAAAAAAGGGTAATCAAAATTAGGTGTTCCAACCACTCTGAAAATCAGGTCATTTATACAAGTGCCCAAAGTGACCAATACCTTTCTGGATGAGATTCATGCACTTAAACACCTTATCTGAGGTTTTATTCCTCTAGATTCCAAAAGGAAGAAACTTGTTCTCTCAAACTAAACACAAGATCACCTCTTGTTGTGTGTTTAATTTAACCTGAAAGTCTTTCAGCTCAGATGGCTGCTGTGTGAATCTCTGTCCTGCTCCTCCAATCTACTTCACAAAATCTATTCATAGGCAAATAAGTGATGCTACTTACAAGGCCAGCATCAATGTTAAGGCTGTAGTACATTAGCTCTGTGCCATGGGAAGGTCTGCCTCTTGTCATCTCTGGTTTCTGCTTACCCAGGGCTGTCAAACCTAAATTACAGTAACCAGAAAAACCCAAAGCACTTTAGGTTTCACTATTTACTTTTGATTCTGCTCGGAAAAGGCTGACTTCAAAGGATAGGCATGCCATTCGGGTATCACAATTGCAATTTCTGAAGCTATTTACCTTGAAAATTCGTATTACAGGGCTGGTGGTGATATATGAAAATAAAATATTTACTCAGTTGTGGGATTCACTCCTCAGCTTTGGGAAGAAGTTTGCCTAAAAAAAGACTGAGAGCTTTTTACTTACCTAGAAGAATGCCATTATAGCTAGGGGAAATAAATATGAATCCATTGCCTATATGAAGTTATTCTACGCTGCATAATAGTTTCTTTCAACCTTCTCCAAAAAGGCAATGTTGCCGTGATTTAAGTGAATAGACAAATCATAAAATAATTGTATGGGACTGTTGGGAGTCATTATAAATAATTTTATTTTGCAATTGTTTGGAATATCTGCCTTAAATCGACAGCTGAGGAATCTGAGCCATGGGATAGAAATAAATGGATATGAATGTCAGTACTAAACAGGCTGCAAAGACTGGTGTAATAGAAAATGTAGAACACATTTCTATCACACTACTATAAAGATTCCATTTCTCAGGACATTTAAAAGGAAATAATTTCCACCAAAATATTTGTGAACATGTTTAAAAAAGAAAAAGAGAATTTTGTGCACGTTAGAATTTCAAACTATTTGATGCAGATGGGTAAACCCAGGACAATTTTAAAATCAGGAAGTTTGCAAATAATGGATTAGGGATGCCTGTAACCCTTGTGTAATGGAAAATAAAGATGCGGTTGGTAACACATCTAAAAATGAATTTCATGTGTAAGTACACTTGCTCGTGTCAACTATTTTCTTCACTGCCTAACAGTTCTCACATTCACTCTCACATGAATTTGCCAGCATCATCTTCTAAGCATTAGATGTCATTGTGCCTTTTTCTGCTAAAATAGTGGGTTTCAACAGCAGTTTTCCCCTCCCCATGCAGATATTTCCTAAATCACCTCTTAATTCTCCTTTGGATAAATTAAGTGGTATAATAGTTTTCAATTGATTGATATAAATCATATTTTCCAGACTATGCAGCACCCAACCAGGCAAATCCAGAGCACTTCCTTTTAACTTCTTCCCCTTTTACTTAAAAATACACATTCCAGTCATTTTTTAACTTTCATTTAAACAAACTGAAGATTTCACTGGATTCAAGTCATCCCAGGCCTGCAATTGTGTTCTTTTTATTAAGCAGAAATGTTGAAGCTGGCCATCCAAGACATAAAATGACCCAAACATTTCCTCAAAGGACTGAATTTGACCCATTTTTTAATATATCCTTTTTTCCTTCCATCTTTATCATCTCTTTTCCCTTACTTCACCAAAATAATCCTTTCTTCTATTATCTCTCACAAATCCATTATCTTACCTAAGCATTCCTACAGTCCTAGGCTCTGGTCTTACCCTTCTCCCTTTTTCCTGTCCTCTGACACTTTCATTACTCCTGCTTTTGTTCCTCTCCGTCTTTCTTTCCTCTTTTTAGTACAGAAACCCTGAATCTGAATACATCTCTTAATCAGTAGCCAAGTTTCCTTTCATCTTAAATCGTGGCTTACATGCTTCCCTGTATCTTCGACCTTCCAATGGCTGGCTGCAAATTTTAAGCTAAACAGAAACGTTTTTCTTTTTCTTTTCTCCACCATGCCTTTTGAATACCCACCTGAACTCCAGCACTACTTCTGGCATCACCAGTACTCCGGAGATCTACTCTTTAATGAGAGTTTTTTCCCCTAGCCTTAACACCCAAAGGCAATAGATCACCCAGCTGCTGTGTCCAGTCCTTCTGTGGTCTCTGCTCTTTGGGCTCACCTTAACTGCTCTCTCAGTAACTGTTATCATAGAATCAGAGAGTCCCAGACTGGTTTGGGTTGGAAGGGACCTTAAAGCTCATCCAGTTCCAACTGCTGCCACAGGTAGGGACACCTTCAACTAGAGCAGCTTGCTCCAAGCCCCTGTGTCCAACCTGACCTTGAACACTTCCAGGGATGGGGCAGCCACAGCTTCCCAGGGCATCACTTCTTCCTAGGACTGCTTTTAAGGAAGGTAAGAACATTTCCCTCTCTCTCTCTCATACATTTCCCCAGGTATTTTCCTGTTTAATTATTCAGCTTTTGGGGCTTCTTTGATTTTAAATTAATCAGCCTGTCTACTCACTCAGCCTTAGAGAGTAATAGGTCAGAAGCTATCACCCCTAGGCAGGAATCCTCCCTTTTTCTCCAGCTGAGAATCTCTGTCCCATTCACCACTGAGACATCGCAGAGAGAGCATGCTGCAAAGAGCAGCCAAACCCCATTTCCCACATGCTGCACTCTCTTTCCTCCACACCAAATAAGAAATATGTGCATTTGCTTCTCTTTTATATCCATGGAATAGTTCAAAAGAAGACTTCCAGCACGAAATCAAAAGTTCACCCCTCTTGTCAGTGCTGGGATGAGCAGAATTGCAAGCAGGTACCTAATGCTGTAGAGGACGAAGAGAAATTTAGGTGCATTAGAAAATAATGCTTTATATGACTTGGATGGATCTTTAATAAGTTTTGAAAAATATGTCTAAAGGAGCTCTAATTTTATTGCTAAATTAATTTTAGTGAAATGCTTCTGGAGAGCATGCTCCAGGAATTTCTTTCTATAAGTTATATTTATCCCACCAGTGAGGATTATCTGACTTTTTATAAGCTAATCCTCTTGAGTGGTATGTCTCAATCCTATGAGAAGGCATGTAATATTTTACATTACAAGTGCTTTAATTTTATCGTCATTAATTTCCAGCATGACACTTTAAACACCTATAAGAATTTCCACATAAGGGCAGACAGCAATCCAGATGCAACCTTCATAGGTTTTGGTATTTTCCATTATCATGCAATAGCATCTAGGATTTTTGAACAATTCCTTTGTTTTCACTTTTATTCCCATCGCCTCTTATTTCACAGGCCATCCCCATTTTTTCATGTCTTGGCAAGTATCAGCTGCAAGAGTGATTCACCTTCTGATGATTTTCTTGTCTCACTAGAACAATCAAGGGAAGAGAAAGCAATGCCTTCATATTTATATTGAATTGTGCTTATACAGGGTAGCCAAATTCTGCCCTTAACATGGGTACACAGCTCTTCCTGTGAACCCAGGAGGCTGGGGTTTATGTGAAGGTATTCTGCTCTTAATGCAGTGGCCTTTTTTGCCTTGTGCAAGGAAATTCATATTTTCATGCCTACATAAAGGGGAAGAAGATAGTTCTTCCTTAATTTCAGTGAAGGCATACAGCAGCTATGGATTTGCTCTAAATGTATAGCTGATATTAATTCAAAAGCCATGACTGGGATCCAATATATGATTTTGAATAATCATGGCACCTCTCTAAGGACTTATAGAATTACCTGTCTTGTTAAGTTTTCCAACACATACATTTGCAATCATATTGCAGCTTTTAAAATGCTCGTGACTGCGCTAATGCAACCCACTAATTTTCTTTGGATAGGCTTAAATATTTAGTGAAGGGATCACAAGAGTGAGTAACAGTAAGGCAGACCATGAGAAAGTCACTAAGTTTCAGAAAGGAGCAATATTACACATCAGATGTTTGAACAAATGGAAAATCACAGTCACAAACTGGAATCCCCTGAAGTTATTAGTTCTGAGGCAATAGGAAGTCTGAAAAACTTGGATCACAGAAGTGAGGAAAGAAATAGCGCTCTACTGTCTCATGGAGTTTTCTGAGTAGAGCAGAAGATGCATAGAGGCATCGGTTTGCACTTGATGAGCACCCACAACTTCTGCTGTGCTTCTCCACCCTTTTCTCTCTCTGAAACTGTACTGTGGTTCTTGAGACAAAGAGACAGCTTTGTGCAGACAGCCAGCATAGGATTTTTAATGCTCTGCTTAAGTCTCACTAGCACTATTGCAAGGCTTAAGGAACACTTAAATCACACATAGACTTGTCGGCTTTCCACAGACAGGTGAGTTTCAAGAGAGAAAACAGCTCTGTTTGAACAGACACGCATCCCATTATGCATGGGATAATCCCCTATTATCCCATCCCTTCTACTAATTACAGTATGTTCTAGAGTTTCAGTGGTTCTTTGGCATCCAGGTGCCAAGCTCGGCAATGGACGCCAATGGAAGGCCTGTCAAAACTCAGTTTGGGCTACAGCATTGGAAGTCACAGATGAGGATGCTGCAAGCCACAGAGGAGCAAAACATCACCACTGGCAGATGCCTCAGTCAGTAGAAACACGACTGAGTCTTATAGACAGGTGTTTCTGTTTATTCATAATGCTGTAAAGGCCATTTTATCTACCTAGTAAAGGTTTATCAGACAGTACCATTATCCATTGATATCATACAATAGCATCATTCATTTCTGCACAATTCCTTTGTCTTGCATGAAAACTCAAGTACTTCCTATGGAAGCTTCTTAGCGTATTTCTCTTTGGAGATAGATACTTCTTGTGAAATTGCAGGTGCAGGTCTGAGAGAAACAGAACAATATTCTCTTCCCCGAGTTGAGCAGCATTGCAAAGAGCCTGCCCTCATCAGGATATGAAAACTTTCCAATTGAGTCTGTCTTGCTGCCCTCTCCACCACTGTTCTTCAGAGAGAGACACAAATCCTCCCAGTGTTCCTGAGCAATACATTTAGCATTTGGAGTTCTGACTTGGCTGACACTTCCTTAAAAAAAAAGATATAAAATATTCCAAGTCAGACAGCTCCCTGGTGACTATTACACAGCTGCAGATGCTGAAGGGCACAAATTATTCCTGCTAAGGTCAACATTACCTTACACTAAAAAATTGTCTTCCTGACCATTCATTCTTTCTTGACTTCCACACTGTGAACAAGTGATGAATTTTTATGATTGCACCACCAACCATTGGTCATGTTATGTACCTCTTGGGAAGGAGAAGCAAGGAGGTGGAAAGAGGTCCCAGCACGCATATAGACACCTAAAGATCTGTCGGTTTTTGTTTCCTAAGTTTACATTAAACCAGATGAGCCAAAATTCCATTTGGAAGCTGTTACAGGGCTTAATAATAATCAATGTAAATGAGGCACAGAATGCATCTTATGAAAGGGATGGAAGGATGTATTCAGACAGCCCACATTTAAACTCATATTCAAAGTCTACTGTTTCCTACCGGCTAGCCAGTTTGGAGGGCACGGAGCCAAGCAATGGACCCGAGACCTATGTGGAAGTTAGTCAGGCAATTTTAATATCGCCCAGAGCTGCTCAGCAGTAAGTGAAATTCCCCAAGCGGAACCCGTGTGGAGGATAGACATTCTGTTTCATGAAGGAATATGCTACTTTAAAATATGATTAAATTCAGATGTGGGATGAAAGACAGAAAAATCAGAAGTTCCTCATGACTTTCCTTTAACCAACTGAAATATTAGATTCACCTACATTGAAAACTTTTTAGTTTGGTTATTGCAGTACTGAAAGCAGCATAAATGTGAAAGATCTCCACTTCAAAAATGAAAGCCTACACACTGCAAGCTTTGTAAGAATCCCTTCTCACTTGTTCCTTCTGCTCCGTATTTTCCTTAAAATTGATACCACTGCATCAAATGTTTTTATTTCAACCAAAATGCATTTTGCAACAAAAAAGAACCTTGTTCTCTTAGAGATTTTTCTATTAGCTTTACCCACTTAGTGGTGCACCCACTTCTTTCGTCAACAGATGATGGAGGAACAAAGAAATGGCTGTTGTTTAATACTGTATTAAAAGTGCTCAGATACTGTAATACCAGAGGAGATGCAGAATGAAACAGAATTCACAGGCTGCAGGCAAGAACTTTCTCCCCTTTTGTCAGAGCCGGCAGCATGTAGAGTCTGGCCCTAATCAGATTAGATTGTGCATATTTATAAACATCTGAAGACCATAAAGAAAGACTCCCAATTAAAAGATACTCTGGATTTGCTTCTGCAAGAGTTGCAGTAAAACATGGCGATTAGCATTTCCATTAGAGGCTGCGATTTGGCATAAACCAGGCTTGTCAGATGGGTCCTCTCTTAAATGTATTTTCCACCAGAACTTATTCCCTCGTTCTCTTCAGCTACATTAGAAAAACATGTCGCATTTGATCTGGTTGTATGAAGTTACACAATGCCATGTCACTGCATGGGATGTAACCCCGTGTAATGTAATGCGTATTTGAGCAAAACTCTCTTTTCCATTATGGGCAGGAGTAAATTACAGATAGGAGTTTAACATAATTAACCACAAACTGGCAATAAGGCTTATTTTCTGTCTTTCTAGATTACTATCAAGTTAGCTAAGCACGTCTCACTTCTAAAAGGAGTTAAAAATGCAATAAAAGACATTTAAGATGAATCAGTGGATAAATTTGTCGATAAATATGCTGTGTGAACCATCCAAGCTATTTGGAAAAGAGAGTGAATCCAAGATGCTGGTTAGGTGTGGCCTGCTGGTCTATAGTCTATGCCTGACTATGATTTCTCATAAAAAACATTTAACTTATTTTTCTGATCAGTTATTTCTCAATTAATATCTGTGCTGTTACCTCTTAACAGTAACACAAGCCTGAACCCACGACCAGCAGCTGCCCACAATGTGCCTCTTACAGCTGAAATCACTTCATCATTTATTACTCCAAAAGCTAAATAAGGGCAGGCATTTTCTTAAAGAATTGATTTTTAAGGGCTCAGTATCAATCAGTTCTTTTTGCCTTTGATCCTCAAGTAATCAGGGAGCCCAACATATACTGAGTTCAATATGTAGCCCATTTAAAGATACTCTAGACTTTCTGCTGAACCACCTATTTGCTTTAGACAATCAGCAAACTTTTATTAAGGGGATGCTTTATCAGCATACATGATAAACTCACAGCAGTGTTACTCTGAAACAGATCTAGAAAAGTAAGCAGTCTAATTGGGCCATTTGCATTTAATATTCCTGCAGCACCTCTGATTAGCAATACTTTGTTAAAGCACAGAGGCTGGGCTTTCCCTGCACAGCAGTCATCACCCTGGGCCCCATCCCTGGTGCTGTGCCGATCAGTTCTGCCCTATGGCTGTCCCTGAGCACTTGCAGAAGGTCTGCCTAGCTCCAGAAGCACCAAACTGGCTGCTATATGTTTGACCTTCTGCATGTCTACTGTTTAATTTTTGCCTGCTGAAGCATAACAGAGATCCAATTCATCTGCAGAGCAGATCCATACATTTCTGGGTTCAAGCACTGGAGAAATTCCAATCAACATTGTCTGAGGACAAGTTTAGCAATTAATCCGATCCTTTAAAGATACACATTTCCAAATCCATTCATGTCCTATTTTCCTTATTGTAAAGTGTATCTTTTCAGCTTCTCAGAGTCTTTTACTCTCAATATCCCCATTCTAACTGAATATTGGCATATGTTATTCAACTGCAACCTGCCCTTATGGGTAAGAACCAGAATCTCACAAAAGTAGCTGCATCAGTATCAATATTTCACTTTGGAAGATGCACCCTGACTGTGCTGGGATGTGCTAAAATGGGGAGAGGAGGAATAGGGCTGTATTTATTGTCAGAATACAGAGCAGGATCCTTCAGATAAAAGGTCCTGCAGAAAGATTTTAAAAAGTGTTACTTAAAAAAAAAAAAGCCTTAAACTGTGGACTTCCCATTATTAGTATTAGCATTATTGTTTTTGTTGTTGCTGTTATTATTACTGGAATTACAGTTTTGGACATGCTTTAGAAAGGAAGCACATGTGATCATACACAATACCTACAGAACAGGATGGGAAAACCACCCTCTCAAAACACAAAACGACTTTGCTGTCATATGGAGTAAACAAAATGCTCTAAGTGCCCCAGAGGATCTGCCTTTTCAATGCTGAGTCCCGTTATAATACCGATCAACATGCAGTTCTCACTCAGGCTAATAAGATATGATTCCAGGTCATAACCAGACTATAATGAAGGTGGGAATGGATGCTGAAGTAGTGCCATAATGCTCCAGTGGTTTTGTGGACCTTAAGCCCTCTGGCTAGTTGTGTTGTGGAACATAACTCAATACAATGAAGTAAACTGATAACTCATTAGGCCAGTTTTCATACAAGAATTGAGCACAGTCACAGGCATTAAATAATTACAATTTTAATTGTAAGTAAATAATTACAATTTTTTAACAAGTACTGACTTGAAATAAAATATGTGAAATGCCCACCAAATATATGTCTTTCCTTGTACTACTGACCACACTGTAATCTCAGGGCCAGGCTGGATAGGGCTTTCAGCAACCTGCTCTAGTGGAAGGTGTCCCTGCCTGTGGCAGGGAGTTGGAACTGGATGAGCTTTAAGGTCCCTTCCAACACAAACCAGTCTGGGGTTCTCTGATTCTACTGAAAACATTTTAGGCAACCCTGCTGCTTGTTTAATTTTTTTTAAAGCACTCACTTTCTAAGAAGTTCACATAAAATCAGCAGAAAACAGGTATTTTGGAGTTTTCTCAGCAAAACACCAAGAACATAAATCAATGTCCCTAAATCTCCCCCCCTTCCTGAGTTGAACCTCATCAGTACAAAAACATAGCTTCAGCTGTGAGCATCTCTAGTGCCTCTCGAGCACCTCTCCATAACCTGTGGATTCACAATAATAGCTCCTATTTCTTTTACATCCAGTGCAATAAATAGGCTGAAGCAAGGCATGGTAATGTTCTGCAGAATTCTTGAAGCTGTGGTGTGATGGGTTTGTTGTCTGGTTGCTTTCTGCATTAGGGAAGTTTATGGACTGGGCATGTTTCATAGAGATCTAACGACCTTAGAGTGAAGACATATCCTTCTGATAATGAATCTTCCCAGAAGAGGTTAGTTTGGAGATTTAGAAGTGAATTCTTGTGACTGAATCACCATCATTCAATTGTTCTCTTTTAAAATTAATTTCATTATGTAAACAATTATGGATGATTATATGGATTTAGAAAGCTTTTACTCCAACTTGCTCTTGCAGTGACAAGTTACAACAGAAGCCTTAACACCACTTCTGACAAGACTGTGCCTAGACAAACACTTTTCTTGGGTTGCCACAATCCCACAGATCCCACTGTTCCATCTGGACTGTCATGAAATATGGTGGGAGCTGTGAGCAGAGAGCATGGATGTATCAGAAACATCACCTTTTTTCTGTCTGAAGGCTGACTCCAGCCCTACATGTGAAAGAGCAATGCCAAAGAAAGAGACTCCCCTGGAAAGCATGATGGAGGCAGTATCCAGACTGAGCTGGGACTGGGTTATCCCCTTCAGGCTGGTCAGGCCATCAGCTTTCCATCCAGAGAGAAAGCTCTTCATCCAGAAAGCTGACTGCTCAACTTGACTTCATGAGGCAAAAGAGGAAAACAAATTGGTAATATATTCCCTGGTTTAGGTGCTTGCTAACAGGCACTCAGGGAGTAGAATTAAGGTGAACGTGTACAGGCACTCACACTTGTCACATTCACTGGGGTCTAGGAAATGCTCGCATTTGCCAATTTGACTGCTTTATGCTTCTCCTCTTCCAGCCTGAAGAACTTGCTAAAAGTTAATTCAAATTGTTCCATGTCTGTACAATTATTTAAGTAACAAAATGAAGTATTTTCATACATGCTTACAGACTAAAGGCTTGTTCTCTCTGACTACAGCTGAAAGTTCTTGTCTTAAAAATAGACTCCACCTAAATCAATTTCATTAGCTTCCTTCTGGAGAAAGAGAAAAAAAGAATAAGAAAGAATGGCATGTCTGTATAAGTTACTGAACTAACTTAGGAGAAGTCCTCCAGCAGACAACAGCTGCTTTCTCTCCCCTCCTTTTATATTTAATATCACTGTATACAATCTTAACAGCTGTATCTACTACAAATTCCCTGTGAGTTTTTTGGGTCATCCACCTCCTAAAAGCACAGCCCAGAAATGCGCACTCAGGGTGTTAATGCTCACATGCAGTCACCCTGGCTTGACTCACATGCACGATGGCTCTTTGGGTGATTAGCAGTTTTCATCATCAGGTCCTACATGATGAAAAAACCCCAATACCTTAATGGCACTAAAAATATGAGGAGTCAGCTATTTCATACTAATGACCTGTTAATGTAACATTATTGCTCGTGCTTTAACTACTGTTGTCCTTCAATGCTGCAGTGCATTCATGAAGGACTTTGGGAAAAAAAGAGTATGGTGCTGAGATTTATTGCATTAAGAGATCGGTTTAACAGATTGTTTAGTTTTGGTAATATAATTTGACATCTAAACATAAGCTGAGAGGGATCTCCCACAAAACCTTTGATAATATGATTCATTGTCAAATGTTTGTTTTGCCTATCTGGTACTCATTAATTAATTCTTTTTAATATATCTTGGATTTACTGATTTGGAAAAAGAGAATTATTCTTATTGATGTTGCTAAAATATCCAGGTGGCTTGAATTTCACCAACTAGATGGTATAATCTACCACATTTGTGTAGACCTAATCAAATCTCTACTAACAGATGTGAAGAGCCCAGCATGGGAGCAAATGTTTGTGTCTATATGATAATTAAATTACCTCAATAAAGAGAATAAATGAACAATGATGACTATAGTTTTTTTAAACCTAGGTTATCTTCCTCATGAACACAGCCTCTATTAACCCTTTTAGCAACTGGCAAAACTTGACGTTTTTCAGAATGAACCATGTTTTTTAGGTCGTACTTTTGATTAAATCTACTGACCAGGCTATATAACTAGCTTGCTTAAGCATTCCTAAGCACCCCCATTAATGAAAATCAAATAAATAATAAGTTCTGCATTAAAGATATGCTGTGTATAGTGTATTTCATTTCACATAAACAGAACACATCGGTCTGTGTTGTAATTCTTTTAATTCTCTCATTCTCAGGTAATTGCTCTGATTATTATCATAGCATTCTTAAATATGTTTGTCTGGATTTAAATGTGCTCAGATGCCTTAATGAACAGGCTCACACTCTTCACATGAGAGGGATGTAGCCGTATGGGCATTTCCGAGAGCCCCAGTAAGCACTTGAGTGAACCATGAGCTAAGCATCTTCAAAATCTGACCCTCTAAATCCAGTTTGCCACACAAACAGATAACATTATAACTATAAAGTGCAATAAACCCTCTATTGTGACCCACCACTGAATAATCATTTCCACATAATTCACTTCAGGGAGAATAATAAAAACAAGCTTCATGAGATTGAAAGGTATTTTAAATGTACCTTTGCTTTAAAGGAGACCTGGTGGAAGTGAGATGCTTCCACAAGAAAGGGAAGCTAGCTCTTAGTAGCAGTATTGCTTAGATATCATTAAGCAGGCCAAGTTGCAGCTGGAGTTCAAATCACTTCTGACCATATTTTTGCTACAAACAGGGGAACAGTTCTTTCTCTGTTCACTCTGCAGTGTGCTCTGACCTTGCTGGAGGCTAAGTAATGTCACCAGCTGCATGTGTAACATGGTCATTGGTGATGAAAAGTGAACCAGTGTAGCTCGCCTAGGGATGCAACCCCTTTTAACATATCTAACATTCCTGCAGGTGTGGTGGCTTTATTTGTGTGTTTTACCGTGTTTGTTTATTTGCCTGCCTAACTAACTCATGTCCTCTTGCCCACTGCAGATAGAGCCTTCTGATTTAACATTCCTGAAACTCTGAGTGTTTAGGATATAGATTGTTTCCAGTCTCAGGATGTAAAAGACATGGGATAGAAGCAAGAGAGATTAGGGCTCCTTTCCTCAAAGTTAAACAACTGGATTGGTTTTCAGGCAATGGGGCCCTGAAAGAGCTAAATAAAAATAGTCCTGTACTTACAAGGAACTCACAGATTGTATTTCTAGAAGGTCTGACCGAGAAGCTGATATGACCAGCAGCACTTGGGAATAGCCTGAACACATAAAACAGTTACCTCCTGGTGTCATAAAGAGATCTTTGGTCAGCCAAAGTGATGCAGCAGTGGGGTTGGAGCCATTTGGGAGGTTAATTATATCCTCTCCTTATTTAAATGATTCTTTCTAGTGAGCCTTCTGTACTGTGGGAGAGAAACGGGGCCAGTCACTCCCAGCTTAATAGATCCCAAACTACAGACTGTTTCTGAAAAGACCTGCAAAGAGAAGTTGGCTTTTACTGGACTTTATTGCATGCACAGAACAGAGCACAGCTGGAGTTTGGTGGAAAATGGGCAAAAGCCACTCAAAAATACAGAAATTGGAACAAACAACTTCCCTTTCAGGAGCTGCTGTATTGTGATTGCTGCGTCTTTGATTGCTCAAGGGTTTTTATCTCCAGACAAAGTGTTGCAGCTTTCAGCTAGCACCAACGTTTTCAATGCTCTCTTTAAGCTCTCTGTCCACCCTGACTATGGGTCTGCCAGGACACAGGCATCTCCCAGAATTCCATGTTATGGATTCACAACTTCACCAGGTATCCACAGTACACAGTTGCTGCTATCCCCTACTACAGAGAACTGGATGCATCCATTCAAATAAAATGTTGATTTCCTGAAATATTGAAATATTTCCTGAAATGTTAATTTTTGCTTGGTCATTTGAGGTCCACCCGCATGGGTTTTTTCTAGTGGAATTAATGTCTCCTGTTATGGTTTTCCTGGATTGTGCACATCCCATGGATGCATTATTGTATAAATGCTTCTGCTTCCTCTTCCTCTTCTCCTCCTCTTCAAGGAGAGTGAACAGCTGCACTCATATCAACACTCTGGACCATGAGGCAGTGCCTATGCCCACAGCTTACTCCAGCCCCATGTGCCAGAAGGATGTTTCCACATCTTTCATCCACACACCACAGATTTGAAGTTGGCTAAATGTGAGCTCCAGAGTCCAGACCATTGCAGCCTGGGCACTGTGAGCCAGTGGCCCAGACAGAGACTTGGTGCTGTCCTTCATGCTTTGTGAGCATCACAAGTAGCCAGGACTGAAGTCCCAGTCAAATCCATTTCCTGGTTATTCATGCTCACTTGTTATCTTCAGCTGAGTATACACACACAATTTCTATCAACCAGTTTCACTCTTTTCAATCTGTTTAGCTCTAACAGGAATACATCAGAACCTATTTCCTCCTTGTCTACCCACTCAAAGAAAGACTTTATAATGAAAGGGTTATTCTATTTTGAAATATTCCTATCAAGGAAGGATTTGGGGAAGTTTATTCTGATTAGATTTGGACGCAAGCCCACAGAAAACAAGTAGGAAGAATGGTCTTTTGCTGCTCCATAAACTTCCCATGCTCCATGGCCAGAGGCATAGCTAAACATCACCTTAGTGACCTGTGAAAATGTAGCATAAGATAAACAATCTTGTAACAGGGAATAGGAAGGAAAGCTACATGTGTGTTTGTGTCACCAACGCAACTATTATTAACTATTTGTTTAGGAGCACGGGACCGAATGATAGTTGGATTGGTTTGGTTTGGTTTGGTTTGGTGTTGCTCCTTCTTGATGGCCAAAGCCATTTTGGATTAACTGGATTTTCCAGCTAGTACAAACACTGGGCTGCTGTTGGTACTTGAACATCTCCTGCTCTGTAAGGGGTCACCAGCTCATCACCTGTGGTGCCGTGAGAAGGAAATAAGACTGGAATCCATTTGTTTGTCATCTGAACATCACTCAGACCACTAGGTCTTTGATTTCTCTCTTCCACGTACCAGGCTACAAACACTTGTGGAGTTCTGTTTTCACATGGAAGTTTGCTGAGGTAGGGTCTACGCTTCCTTCACTCCTATTTGTGCCTCCTACTTCATAACCTTGGTCACTAACAGTAGCTACTGTTGGCACCGAGACCATCCCAGACCCTTTCCTGAAGGATCACATCACTGTACAGCACAGCTTAGCAAACAGGGGCTGGAAGGGCCCAGGAAATTATTACATCCCAGGAATGGTGCCCACCACCCAGGGCAGATGTGCTCTGGCCACATCCCAACCAAAGGTCAAGGCAAGATCTGGGTCTGGAAGGAAACCCAAGCTGAGAAGGAAGGATGCTGGGATGTACTCCAAAAATCCCCAAGTCTAAGAAGAGCATTTTGCGGTTCAATTGAAGCAGTACTTTTTGAGATACAACTCCTTTCCTCTTCTCCTGCAGTCATTTCAGTGACTTGCTTCAAATTTCTCACATAGGTTTTTATCTTTTTACTTCCATTCTCTCTACTTTTAACCACATTTTTGTTGTCACCAAGACTGAGAAATGTTTCAGTGTGAAACTAACTTCTCCTTTTCCCCTTTACCCTAAAAAGTTCCCTAAGAATCACCCCGTGTTCCCCTTAACCACCGTTCACGGTTCCTCATTGTGCAACCACGTTTTAGCCCAGTTTTTCCTAAGCAGGTCTGTGTTACGCAAGTGGGATTTTACTCTTTTAAGTGGAAACAGGCTCAGTAATTTGTAAATATGCTTTGGTTGAAAAGGAGTTAAAAATACAGTCACAGAGACTTTGCTTCCCTCCTTTCTCCCCTGGTTCATGACCTTTGCTTTTTTCAACTTCCTCAATTTAGTTTCAGTAAATTGTCACAGAATGGCACAACACCTGCCTTGGGTACTTGAGAAATTGACTTTTCCTGCAAATTACCCTGATCAGTGACCTTGTCTGGCTACTAAAGGGGTTTGCAGAAGCAGCAGAGCTTTATGTGTGGTCATCTTCCATCTTCTGATTGGTATTTAGCCCTTTGAAGTTCACTTATCTCCTTAATGTGCAGCTACTTTTGGGGGAAGAAAAAGGGGGGGGGGGGGGGAAAGGCCATGATACACTTGTCATCTCCGAAACCAAAACAGCAGCAGTGAGACAAACTATTCCATCTTCAAGAGTGCACAGGGCAATGTAAGCCGAAAGGCTCCACTGATTCCGCTTTCCAGAAGAATGTATAGGATTTCTTTTTCTCTTTAGCTGTTATATGTTCAGACACTGCTGACATCATTGCAGTGGTATTGAGTAGGAAGGATGTAACAAGACTGGCAGTTCCTTCTTTTTATTGCCTTTTTAAATCTATTGTAAAGAGTCACTACTCCGAGGTACAAAAGCAACTATCTGCTCTTCCCCACACTGCACAAGTGCTGGGGCAGAGGTTACTTCTGGCAACCTACAAGGTAAAGCTCTTTTTTATGCGGGAGCTTTGATTTCACAGTGTGACGTGAAGGGGTTATTTGTTTAATTAATTATTAATTGCTCTGGTGGTTAACAGGTGCCGGGTCTCAAGTGAGGTCCCCGGGGCGAGCAGCCCAAGGGGAAGCGTGATTCACAGCAACCTTCAGCAAATTGGCCCAGGAGAAAGTTCTGGAGCTACTTCCCATGTCCTTGTCAAATATCAAAGAAAAACAGTTAAAATGTAAACTTATATTAAGCATTGTGCTTAATTCTGACAAGCTTTTAGGATCGAATTGCACACTTTGGTCAACAAAAGGGAATTAGGTCGAGCTCTTCAATGGGAGGGGGCTGGGACAGCTGTTTGAGAACTGTATGCATAACTCTCATCTTATTTTCCACATCTGTTCTGTTTAATTTAGCTAAGCACTTTGAGTCACAACTTGGGGCTGAAAGCTCCGATCCTGTTTTACCTGGGACTCCAACTGATATTCTAGATCTTAGAAGGAAATTAAAAAATGCCTGAAAGATTACATTATCTAATAAATTTCCCCCACCCCACTCTCTTTATTTTTGCAACTGGTGAAGATTTATTGCTTAATTGCAATTTAAGAAAAATTTTAATACAGTCAAATGCAAATTCTGTTTGAACGTGTGGGAGGATTTTTCTTCCTTTCCTTCTTTTCCCCTTATCTTGAAAAAGGAAGTCTAACTGGGAAAAGCCCACGAGTAAGTTTTAGGTAAGGAAAAAATAGCAGAAAACTGTTTTCTTTATTTCTTTTGCTGTCCTTACCCTGTCTTGCCTGATCCCCTCTCAAGATTTGTGATTTTAACCTTCTAACACCATTCTGAACTGCGGAAATATTACCCTTGTTTTAGAGGGAGGGAAATTAAAACAGAGGGCCGATAATGTAAGCGGTCCATGGCCATGGCACGCTGTGTGTTTGGAGTAGGAATGATCTTCAATCTTATTCTTCATTCTTGATCTCCAGGCTTGATCAAGATTGAAGGACAATATTGAAGACCAAAGATTCAACAAGATTGAAGAGGCTTGTTCAGCCTGGAGAAGAGAAAGCTCCAGGGAGACCTTAGAGCAGCTCCAGTGCCTAAAGGGGCTGCAGGAAACCTGGAGAGGGGTTTTGGTCAAGGGCCTGTAGGGACAGGCCAAGGGGAATGGCTTTAACCTGCCCAAGGGGAGACTGAGATGAGCTCTTAGGCAGAAGCTCTTCCCTGTGAGGGTGCTGAGGCGCTGGCACAGGGTGCCCAGAGAAGCTGTGGCTGCCCCATCCCTGGCAGTGCTCAAGGCCAGGTTGGACACAGGGGCTTGGAGCAACCTGCTCTAGTGGAAGGGGTCCCTGCCCGTGGCAGGGGGTTGGAACTGGGTGAGCTTTAACATCTCTTCCAACCCAAACCATTCTATGATTCTATGATTCTGAGCCCCAGAAGGGCATGAGCATAGGACTGTGTGAATAAACAGGCTCCATCATTCCTCACACAAGGATCCACACTAGCTCTGTGGCAGCACAGGAGGAGTATTACGAGAGCATCATGGCACCAGCATATGCTCCTCCATCAGATCCCTCCTTGCCACTCACTTCTGCCACAGCACTTGTGAGCCATTCTGGAAGCTGCTGGGGTGCTGCTAGCTCTGCCACTGACACTGTTTTCCCCCCTGTTGCTTCTTTTTCCTCCAGTTATGTGGTTGTTCTACCAGCTGCCCTTAACATAGCCTCAGGGCATACCTCAACTTTGTCAGGGCTGGACACAGCCTCTGACTGAACTGGACAGAGGCCCCCAGTGTTACAGCTAATGGAAGCTAATGAGAATAACAAACCACAGTGACATGGTGTTGCTCTGCTATTAGAGAGGGCAGAGAGATGAAAGACTGTAAGGTAAGTGAGTCCAAAAGCCTGATACATTTAGATCATGGGGATTTAGCTGTGACCCCTCTTTCCTTAGGGTCAGGTACGGCGCGTGAGTTATCCATGAGCTCTGTCCCTGCCAATGGGACTGAACTGGACTGGAAGCCATGTCTCGCTCTGCACTGTAGGCACCCAAATCACAGTGTGGGGACGCCAGTGCTGTGATGCTGTACTCCACCAGGCACCACAGCCAGGCCCTGGCATCTTTAAGCTGTTTCTAAAATTTGGCTGAGTGGCTTAGCTCAGTGGGTTGCTGGTTTGACCAGGCTGAAAAGCAAACAAACCCCAGTATGAACATAGGCTCAGGGCAGATCTTTGCTCAACAAGTAGCTTGGATTAAGAAAATCATTTGTAGTTCCTCATTTTCTTACAATAGAGATCAGCTTGTTCAGAAAATCAACACCGCGTTTTACTAGACATTAAAACAATTAAAACACAAATCACATCTTGAATCTGTTAACTTTCAGATAAGTATAATTAGACCCCAAAATGCTTTAAGTAGTGTTTACGCATTTATTTACCAAAAGACAATTATTTAAACAAAGAAACATTTCCAGTTAATTGATAGAAAGATATGAGAAAATGTAATTAATCATCATTAGAGTATGCAGCCCTTTATTGTTCAATGGCACGTAGCTGTGGGAACTGCTGGCTGTGGCACCACTCCTCTCTCTATGACTTGGTCTAGGGAGGACAAAGGAGGTGGTAGCAATGCAGTGCTGTGGTTTATGGTAGGAGTGTTGGATGTTTCCCATCCAGCATGTTCTGAAAACGGATGGCTGCTACCAAGGAGAGGCCAGAGAGAAGACTGCTTTTGGGGACCATGGTTTATCAGCAGAGATGTGTGCAAGGGAAGGGTCTCCCCTCCTCTGGTCCAGCTCCAGTGGACTATGCAGTGCTGCAGCTCCATACTGAGAAACACAAGAAACCAAAATGATGCAGTGCAAACAAATCTGGTGGAAAGCAGAAGAAATTACAGATGTCAACAGAATTACACCAGCAAGGGAAGAAGAAAGAAGCACTATATCCTTAAGCTATTTGACTCTCCAAAGCACAATACAACATCACCTTTTGTATGATAAGAGAGCTTTTTATTCCAATATGATGTAAAATAGCTTTGCTTGAAAGATAATTTTGTTGTGTGTTTTCAAAAATCCTTCTGGTTTCCCCGAGGGAAAATGGGGATTACACCAATAAACCCTGAGCAAGCATGCCCATTACTTATTCAGTACAGAACCAACACTGGTGATTTCCTTTATTGCAGCATCTTGGGCAATTCCTTTTCTTTTCTCAGAATGCCTTTTGGAGTTGGATGATCTGCCTCCTGTAAGACAGGAACCTTTGTAAGTTTAGGTTTTTATCCTCCAAACTACTTGTAAAGGTTCACCACAACTTCCTCCACTATTCAGAAGCGACTATCAAGAAAACCCACACTCTGAAATCCAAAGCTACTATGATGTGGCTATTATAGATCTACTTCATTCTTAATTGATTTGAATTCCAAAAGTAGAAAATTCAAAATCTTTGCAAATTTCAGCTGTTTTCATCATTGTGGCTGAATTTCATCAACCACAATAGCTAAATCTGAAATGTCTTGCTCCTTGTTCAGCTGCAGATGTACAGGCCTTGCAAAATACATTAAACTATCCAAAACAAGGCCATGAAACTTCTGTACGGATGGTTACAAACTGTTTCTAATTCTCTAAACTTCTGTTGGACTAGAACAGTATTCCTTCCCAGATTTATACACAATTGTGGTCTCTAAGATACTCTTCTACTTTTAGCAAGGACAACAATTATATGAATCAGTGATTTCTGGCAAGCTTTTATCCCAAAGGATTACATCTAATCTACTAAGATTCTTCTTTTACTACTGCCACCAGTCCCACTCCTTTTTACTATGGGAGTAAATCCTATGTGTTACTGTGCTATGGCTACTACAGATGCTGTTGTGCAGGGGAAAGCTCCAGAACTGGTACAGAGAAGAGCAGCTCTCTCCACAAGGGCAGAGAATGCAGAAAGCACGTGAGCTGGTGAGACCTTCTGAAAGTTATAACTCTCCAGGACACCTCAGTGGTTTTAGGAAACACAAAACTCTTCAAGAGGATAACAAGAGGTAAGAAAAATATTTCCCACTAACAATGAAGAATCCATTCTTGATGGAACCAGCTACTATATATCAGCACAACTGTGCTGAATATTGACGTGTGAAAGCAGCACTCGGAGTGATCTACGCACTGCACTAGGGGAACCATATACAGCATTTTATATCTGGGGACACAAAAAAGACTGTCATGTTTCACTAGATTCTAACTGGTACATGGATAACTTCATTTCTGGAAATAGATTTCATTTGCTAATTCTTTTTTCTTTCCTTATTTTCCTCTCAAGATCTAGAATTTAGTCTTATGTCTCCTGACACACATCTTAGTGTTAGTCTCACATCTCCAACAAAAGCCTCCTTACAATATAGATGATACATAAATCACACTTGGGAATCAGCAGCACCCAACAACTGTCAGACAACTGACATAATTTTATAGAAAGCTTTTTCCTTCAGGAAAAACCCTTTGGGATTCTTTCATCAAGAGAGAAAATGGATCTCTAAGTCCTTAGTTGAAAAATAGAGATCTGGTATGGCTGTAAAAGGTTTACTAATGCTCTGGATGGAATACAACCAATTTACCTAGCTGACAAATTGAAACAAAATCTCAGTAACAGGGACAACCACTTGAGCAGCCAGAGCAGGGTACCAGGGTCTGCACAGGATGGAGTTCTCACTGTGATCATTTCCACTCAACACCAATGCTCTAGTAATGACAGAAAATACAGACAACAAATTTGGCCTGTCCCCAGTGTCCTCCCAACTGAGCTGGGAACAGTTAAACAGAAAAGGAGGAGGAACTGAAATGCATTAGTAGTATTTGATGTGAAAAGTTTGATATAATAAAAAATTATACTTTTTGTCATACAAATGCAGTTTTCCATAAACAGCCCCAAGAATAGGAAGCACACTGATTGGTTTTCCTGCTTTTCCTGGACTTAGATGATCTGGTTTTGCTTTTTATTAAACCAAAAGATGATTCTTAGGAGTACAAGCTATTTTCACGCATAAGCAGCAAAGAAAGAGGAGTTGCAGTAAAACATGAACTACATTAATTCTAAATACTGCTTCAAAATCGTTGAAGCTACATTTTGACTTACTTGAACATCTTAATCACCAAACTGAGGACTTAAGTCCTTCCCGTTTCTTCAGTGCTTTCATCCTCAAGAAGCACATTTCTATTCTGTGGATCAGTCAGGCCTGAGCCTTTCATTAGCTGCATCACTTGTGGAGTCTACATTTCATTTATAGCTCATAGTCTTCTTTTCCTTTTAAAGTCAGACCATCTCTACTCATTTTTCTTTCGCTTTTTTTAATTTCCTTTTCCTGACTTGGAATAAAAAGCACCAAAAAAAGCCCCTAGATAGTGCTGTAACATCACCATTGCGAAAACTAAAGAAAAGCAAAATATGACATGATCCAAGCAGTGTCTGAAACCTGGAATAAGGGGCGTTTGTTAAGTGAGGAGAAAGATACAGCAATACATGATTGAAAATACTTTGAATTTACAGTCCTATATTCTAGCAGACCACACTGTTAAGTTACTAAACGTGAATAGCTTGCCTATCTAGCTCCTGCTCACTTAGTCTTAACGAGACCAGGAGCTATCACTTTCCCCTTTGTTTTATCACACTCGACAACATTATATATATGCAGGGACTGTCTACTAAAATTGAAAGAAGTGTTTGAATTCTATCATCCTTGAAAACTAATATTGTAGTCCAGTTTGTTCTCTTTTATACCAAAGGGCTCAGCTGATTTCAGATGCTCAAGACAGAAGCCAGTATCAGAACCAGCTTCTACTACATTTATCTGGAAAACACAAGTTGTTCTTCATGAAAACTCATGAGAAAGATACAGGGAGGGCATTGCCCCCAGGACGACTGCTATTTGTGAAGGGACTATCAAAAAAGCAAAGTGAGCACCTTCAGCACCTCATCCCTCAAAACAGTCTTAGTTCACAGTGTTCTGTGCCATGCCTATATATATATGTGTGTGTATATATATATATGTATGTATGTATGTAGAGAGAGAAAGTCCATGTTTCAGATCTCCCAACTAAAATCAGATTTTAAAATGGGGAGATGAATTAGACAACACTATTTTTTCATTAAAATATGCATCATTTTAACCAAAGGAAAAAAGAGGATCATTAAGCTATATTCTAGTTAAAAAGAACATTTTGCTGGACACATTTTTGTCAGTCCTAGTCCCAGCTGGCTATTTAATCAGAGACAAAACAATGAATTTCTCCTTCTCTCTGAAACACAAAATAGCATTGTAGATTTGTGGCATGTCTCTTACAAGCTGAGTCCAGGACTGTGTAAATCAACGCTCACGCTGAGACCCTTAATTTATACCTGCCATAACATTCACTTAGAGACCTAGCACCTAAATAGCTACTCTCATCTACTTTCCTCCAAAAAGACAACTAGCTCTTTCAGTGGTTTGTGTGATATATAATACCCACTGCAATGTGCTAGTGGAGGCAAGAAACTGTTTATTTGATGACTGGGGGCAGAGGTGGATCCGGTCTCCCTTCCAGGCACTGCAATATAACAGGTCATTTCACATGTGTTAAAGACTCCACGTTTACCATCCCTAGCACCACCACCCAGGAAACCTGCAGTCTCTCTCTTGTAGCCCATTGACCAAGTACTGTCTGCCTAGAGATTTCCAGGACCACACAACCCCGCTCCTCATCTATAAGGCATTAATCTAAGCAGTTGTGTGAGACAGTTGCATATGGCACTGCTTGCAAAGGAAGAGCTGTCACAAGTTGCGTGGGGCAGGTTCCTCTGCTATGAGGACGAAGCAATCCCAGGCACAGCTACAGGTTAGGCAGAGAAGAGATTCAGAGCAGCCCAAGGAGAAGGACTTGGGGGTGTTGGTCAATGAGAAAATGAACATGGGCCGGCTGCAGTGTGCACTCGCAGCCCAGAAAGCCAACCGTATCCTGGGCTGCATCAAAAGGAGCGTGACCAGCAGGTCAAAGGAGGTGATCCTGCCCCTCTACTCTGCTCTTGTGAGACCTCACCTGGAGCATTGTGTGCAGTTCTGGTGTCCTCAACATAAAAAGGACATGGAACTGTTGGAACAAGTCCAGAGGAGGGCCACGAGGATGATCAGGGGACTGGAGCACCTCCCGTATGAAGACAGGCTGAGGAAGTTGGGGCTGTTCAGCCTGGAGAAGAGAAGGCTGTGTGGGGACCTCATAGCAGCCTTCCAGTATCTGAAGGGGGCTTTATAAGGATGCTGGGGATGGACTATTCTTTAGGGACTGTAGTGACAGGACAAGGGTTAAAGGGTTCAAACTTAAACAGGTGAAGTTTAGATTGGATATAAGGAGGAAGTTTTTTACTGTAAGGGTGGTGAGACACTGGAATGGGTTGCCCAGGGAGGTTGTGAGTGCTCCATCCTTGGAGGTGTTCAAGGCCAGGTTGGATGAAGCCTTGGGTGGGATGGTTTAGTGTGAGGTGTCCCTGCTCATGGCAGGGGGGTTGGAACTGGATGATCTTGAGGTCCTTTCCAACCCTAACTCTTCTATTCTATGACTGGAGCAATGCTGCTCACTGTCACCCACCTCCTGGAAGAGTATGACCTGTAAAGCACAGCTCTCCCTTTACATACCTTGAAGCTTCTAGACAAACTCTGCCTTGCATGAAAACAAATACCTTTGTACCCATTTTCTTAGCCATGTGACAACCTATCAGTTAATTGAGCCCCATGACAGAACTAAAATATACTCAGGCTCCCTCAAAACTGCAGGTCTTCATCTAGGGCCATGGCACATGTACAGATCTGTTTCCAGCCAGCATTCACATCCACCTCACCCAGGATGCCTGCACAGGCGGCTGGTGCTCACGCTACAGTCCTGCTCCTCCCAGGACACAAAGTACCTTTTCCGTCTTCCTACCGCAGCTTGTCACATATGCTCAATAAACCCCTATACTAAGGATGGTGCCCCTTACCATCCATGGGCCAACATGTGGGCTGAATGCATTCACTGTTGGCTAAGAAACCTCAAATAACCACACTGCAATGCAAAGCTAGCAGGGGCTCCAGAGGTAACACAGTAGTGGTGACAGGCATTTCAGAATACATGTGCATCCTCGCAAAAGCATTCTCCTGCTACATTTCTAGTAGTTTGTCCGGTAGCACAGAAATATTATTGATTTTCATGCATGGGATTTACATCATTTTCCACAGCCTGGTGTATTGATACTAGCATGCTTCCTGGCACTCAGCCTGAATTTTTGGAACTGCATCTCAGCTATGTGCTGGTGCGCAGCAGACATGCCCCCAGAACTCCACTGCTGGAGATGCTATTCAAAACCTCCAGTGGGGATATATAAACTGTTGTACATGACGAGCTGAGCTTGGACAGAAATGGGGTAAGAATGTAAATAAATAACAGCTAAACACAGAGCTAAACAGGGAGAGTGAGGCATGTCAGGGAACTGCGTTCTAGCCGCTGCTGCAGAGAAGATACCATTCAGCATGAGCATTCAGTCTGAAGCTGTAAGCCCTGCTGATCTCCACTGGCTTTGAATACAGCTACAGTTACAACTGGAAAAGCACCTGAATACTTGGGCTGTCGCATAGAGAGATTTGGAGTACACTCCAGAAAGTACCAGCTTTAGGATTTTACTGAGATGTCCAGGGTGAGCTGGGAAGAGAGGATTTTTGTCTGGCTAGAGAAAAATACTACCGATAAGCCCTGTTTTGATGACCAAGTAATTATTATTTCTCACCTGACAGCTGGATTCTCTCAGTGCTGGGAACTACACACCAGCAAGCAACACCTGCCTTGAAAGGCTCCTTGCAGAAACACACAAGAGAGAATAGTAAGCCTTACTATCTTGTTTACATATGGGAAGCAGAAACATACCTTCAGCAGTGGGTGAGCCTCTGAATGTGCCTACAAGCATATTTGCTAAGATTTCTTATAAAGAGACACCTCTTACACCCTTCCAGCTGCAGCCCTGAGACCAGAACACAATGGACATGCATACAATGAGGCAGTCAGCAGAAATACAGAGGCCATGCACACATGGTGCATTGTCACTGTCAGGAAGACACCTGTGTGTGGTACTGGTGCAGCTTCAGACTGACTGCTCATTAGATTTGTGACAGATGGATGAAAATACATCAGAAAATAAATTGCCAGACCTACACTGCACACCACCTACCCTGTCCAGAGAGCAGCCCCAAGCACAAGGTTGCCTGAGAGCCAGCTATGGTATCTATGTTGTCTTTGAACATTTGTTCCAGGTCAGTCTGCTCTACAAACCACATCCTGCCCTGCACGGGTGATGCTGATGTCTTCATAAGGAAAAGGTGAGCACTTTTGTCTGCCCAGTGTATTGTCTTTGATGTCATGACAAAGGCAGATGAGGCAGACAAATATTTCTGGGATAGATAGAGAATTCTGGGGCCAGTCTGTCCTACGCACCACACTTAATATTTGAAAGCACATGAATTATCCACCCTTGGAAATACTGATTGCTGCCGCCAAAGGCAGACCCAAGGATGTTGCAATGAGCAAACATCTGTCAAAAGCAGCCTTCAGGCATGGGACTGCTCCTATGATGCACGCAGACACAGAGGGTAACTCCAAGTCAACCTATTTTTACAGGAAGCACAAGCCTTAATAACCTTCTTAGAATAAGAATATTGCCTGTAAGCCAACCTTCAATTCAGATCATGCTGGAAAGGGAGGAAGAAAACAGCAAAAGTAAAAGCAACCTGCAGATGCCTATGAGATGAGCTAGGGAACAGGCACTATTTTAATACTTCATTTTTTAAGACTTCATTTAAGACTATTTTAAGATTTCAGTCAATAATTCTATTTCTTAGTGAGAAGCAAAGAGCAGCATACTAGCCTTTAGGGCAGGGTTTTCTTTTTGCATTGGTTTTGTCACAGATCATTAAAAATATAGCTCTTACCAGGCCATTTTCAAACCCACAACGTATTCTTATGCGTCACAACATATCCCTACTCTTTCCTCCCCTCTGTGACAGGTATTTAATTGAGCTAAAACTTTGTTTCTACTAAGATGCAAATTTGGAAAAACAACACGGTTGCCTCAGGCTGGGTTAGCTGCAGATAAAAAAGCAACACCTGTTTTAGGTATGGCCACATTGAAATGCAGGTATTCCTCAGGCAACATACCCATGGTAACCAGCTACTAAACTTGTCCTTCTTGTTTCCTTCTTGGAGACTGCAGCACAGATATGGGTTGAGAAGCCTGTGCATAACGTGGTTTGGGGTGGGTTTTTTGTAACAATATTGCCTTGTGAAATGTTGCTCATTATCATTTTTAATGTGACATAGAAGACAGCTTTGCATTTAAGTTGCCCGTTAGTCTGATTAATAACTTATTTTTATTTTACATTTTGTGGTTTATGCTGCCTGCAAGGCAAATATTATCAGTGTTTTCCTACATGAAGTAAGACAATTCACAGAACACATTTTATGCCCTGAGATCAGAGAAATAAGTTGAGATTTATAATACCCAAGGACGGTGGCTCTTTATGAAGTGTAAAAAGAGGGCATGTTTAATTATGTTTTGTTTATATCAGTGCTTTGTCTGCAAAAATAACATGGATTACCATATTTTCCTATCATTGGCAGTTATTTCTAATGATTGATTAAATTTCTTAAGTGCAGAATGTATTAAATTGCAATTTCTTTCAAATAATTTGGGGGAGAACAGATAGAACTAACCACCCAATTAAAGCTGGAAAGATCAGTCTCTGGCCGCTCGAGGCAAAGTCCTGTCCATCTTTCATAGTGACAACAACCAAAAAAAAGCAAAATGTTTATTTGAAACTGAAGTACTAAGTGTGAGGAGCTACATCTTAAAAGCTGTAGTTTGCAATGTCTACATGTATTCCCAAGGGCAGCCTGACCTGAATCATTCATCATTGTGCCGCAGCATCAGGTCTATCATATTTGTGTTGTCAGCCTTCTCTCGGTGGGTCAGGACTGCACATTCTCCTGCATGTGCTCTTCAATCATAGAGTCATAGGATGCTTTGAGTTGGAAGGGACCTTAAAGCTCATCCAGTTCCAACCCCCTGCCACGGGCAGGGACCCCTTCCACTAGAGCAGCTTGCTCCAAGCCCCTGTGTCCAACCTGGCCTTGAGCACTGCCAGGGATGGGGAAGCCACAGCTTCTCTGGGCACCCTGTGCCAGCGCCTCAGCACCCTCACAGGGAAGAGCTTCTGCCTAAGAGCTCATCTCAGTCTCCCCTCGGGCAGGTTAAAGCCATGTCCCTACAGGCCCTTGTTAAAAGCCCCTCTCTAGATTTGTTGTAGGCCCTGAGTTATGCTCGCAGCCACAGCAGCTTTTTAAAAACTCAAGGCATTGAATATTCAGAGGTGCTGGATGCCTTACACGAGCAAATAGATGGTATGAGTGAGCTTCCCACCTTGGAAAGGGAAGGACACTCCAAAGCATCCTGGTGGGAAAATATGGCATAGTACCAGCAATGAGGGGAAGGCACTTGGTGCGTTTCTAGGAGCGAGTGTTGCCAGCTCACAAGGTCAAGAACTGCAGCATCCAAAACCCTCTGGTTTGTTTTAGCAGGTCAGCATAACAGCAGCTTTGTTCACCTGCATGTTATCACTGTAAAAATATCATAAAGAATTATTGAAAGAGTTTTGTTAGTAGCAAGGAGAAACTGTTGGGGGTTCTTTTAGGCAGGAAAAGGCTTTTTAAGGGCAGTGAACAGAAGTGGTTGTCAAATACCATCTAGTGGTGGTGAGGGAAAGTGCATTGCTGGGAGGAAAGTCCAGTTTAAAACTAGCAGCACTGAAGGCTAGGTTGTCTCCTCGCATCCAGCAACTGCCCGGAGCTGCTCCTTTACCAACACATGTATAAGTGTGGAGAGCTGAACACACAAAGTGTCCGTCCTGCGCACAGGGAAGGAATCACTCCGGAGGGTGGCTGCAGGACATTCTCAGTGCCAGCATTTTATGCAGAAAGCCCAAGGATTTATTAAGCCAACACTCTTCTTTTGTTTTCCCTGCAAATCTTTTTATATTGGGAAAGAAGGGAGTGACAGGAGAAACAATGCTAGCCATTAGCTAAATTGCTATTGCAGCTCAGTTTTACTTGAGCAACAAGTCGACAAAGAGGCTCCCATATTCTGGCTTACCCTGCCTGTGAATCAACCTTCCTAGAGCCCAAACCCGAGTCAAGATGCACCCATGGGTGCTGTGCAAAAGGGACAGCCAGAGTGAGCTGGGCTGTGTGTTTATGCAGACTGTGTCTGATGGTTGATGGCAGCTCTCAGCTTTAACGCACCAGCTCAGAGAAGCACTGTCTTGCGCCAGTCACGGCACTCACATGGACCTCAGGACTCATATACCTGCTGGGAGCACAAGTAGGCCACATTTTCAGAATCACTCAATGTATTTTTCATCCCACTCAGACTCTCTCTTCAACACATTGTTCTCCTGTAGGCTAAGACAAATCCATCCAAGTTCTCAGCTAAACCACATGCCTGAAGCCATCCTCCATCATGTTTACTCTCATTCACCCTATCCCACTATTTATAAATATAGGCCCTGATCTTACAGCTAGCTGGACCCCTGTGGACAGACCCCTGAGCCTGAGCAGAACTCCACTGACATTAATGAGGTCTTGCTGTGCAGAGCTGGTAGCAGCATTACATCAATAATCCATAACAAAGTCTAATCAACATTAAAGCTGAGCGGCCATCTGGCCGGAGCAAAGTATTTGGCCATCCACCTGCATGAAGTGCTGCTGTGCCAAGAATGTTCCAGGGGGAGTTTCTTTCCAGTGGGAGACATAACCTGGGGATGTGAACAGGGGTTATAAGCTTAGATCAGCAGAACAGACTGTCACACACTGAAGTTTCAAAGATCTTAGCTACCTACAAATCCTATGTAGTGACAGCGACTGTAGGACATCAGACTTAATACTGACACTTCAATATCCAGTGTTCAACTTGCCTTTTGCCCTGAGAGTGGTGGTTTCCTGGGTTTAGGCCAGAATTCCTCATTTTAGTTTGTATATTATTTTTACTGTGTTAATTTTAGTCTAAGAAACCGCTTCTGTTCAAAACAAATTAGATAAACCCACTCAGGACAGAGTGTCCTTGCTCCTTAGCTGCTCTTGTTTTGGCTTCCTATTAAATGCTCCCCCTGGATATTGTGATTCTCACACATCTCAGAAGTGCAAAAGGAATGCAGGAGTCAGGCTGTTTATATGAACTTGAAACACTGATGTGATCACAGACCTTTGCAGGAGCTCAGATACCATGATGACAGGTGCCGTATAAAAACCACCTGTGTAGATTACTTCAGACTTACTGTATGCTGAATTCCTCGTGTTTCGCATTCAGAAGTAACTCTTGGGCTGTAATCCAGTATTCAGTTGCAAAGTTGATAATTAGGGCATAGTTAGGGAAAGGAGTTATTCAACACAAGTGCAAGGTCACCACTTCAAATCTGGGTATCTTCAATGCCAACAGGGCAAGATAAGTGGCCTCAGCAATAGGACCAAGCAGTGCACCTGCTGACAGGAACTGAAGACATCCATAGTGTGGGAGAGCATAGACAAGGTTTGTATGGAGTATCTATCTGGTATTGAATGTCTCTTTCTCAAATAAGCCAAGATCTCCCTATTTTAGGATCACGTTTATACAAAGGAAATCTGGTGGGAAAATAATCTACAAACAAAAATGGGTATTAAAAACACATCTAATTTGCTCATTTACGTTCAATTCCTTGCAATACTTTGGTTCGGAATCTCTAAAAGGCACATTAAATCATACCTCACAGTCTGCAAATCGAGTGCTAATTAAAACTGCATTAACCCTAATGGATGGGAAAGAAGAAATCTAATTGCAAAAACTTCTGTTTACCTAAGGCACGCTGGAAGAACAAACCATCCCATATTTCCCTTCAGTCTGTTTTGCATGCACACACAGAATTGCCTCCTCTTACTCTGTAATTTACTAAATCAACCTTTTGGGGGACATTTAAAGCATGCCAAACCTCTCTCACAGCACTTTGCAACCAACCTTGTGCTATGACAACTTCAAAATACATGCTGCCACTCTCAAAATCATGCCTGAAATGGGCTTGTTCTGCTCAGAGTCACAGGTGCTTAATGCTCTCTATCCAATTACTTCATTATGTCCTTCCACTCCAAAGACCATTCTGTATTTCCTGTACTGGGTATAGTTATTGCTTTCACTTACTGGGACCAGTATGGCCATTCCATAAATTCTCTCTCTAGGTTAGGACAAGTCTTGTTTTCCGTGATTTCCCACATGGATGCAGCAGAAGCATCACTGTGGAATCTACTTAATAAGAGATCCTAGAAGCACTAGTGATAAATGACCTGTTGTTTGGGGTAGGAGGAACCAACCATGTTGGTTTTGATGCCCTTTTTTCTGTTTGTTTTCCTTCTAGGTCCTCATACCCACCTCCACGTGATGGAGACATATCTAAAATCAAAATTCGAAATCTCTGCACCTATCCTTAAAATTAACAGATTCTGGAGTTGCAAAGTGATGGGGAAGGGGGAGCTAAGCTGTTAAGTAGCCCTCCGAGGCTTGTTGTCCTCATGAATAGCAGGCCACAAATTAAGGAAGGAGGTCTTAGGAAAACATGGTGATTTTTTAGTTCTTCAAGCATCAGCAAATCTGCAGCAGTCCAGACAGCTCTTTATAGCTTGTTGAGATGTTGATAGTTTACAAATTAGATTCTCTCTTTGAAACCTTTGCACCCATCATCCTGCAAGTGTCACTCATCGATAAAGCGAGGGTGCTTTCCCTGCCAAAGAAGAAAGGCTGACGTTAGGTAGTCTAGTCTGTAGTGAGCTTATTTGGGTTTACCTCCGACCATCACAAATACTCAGTATTTTTCTAACCTCCCCATTTCAGATGGTTTTTGCCCTGGATTTTCTTCAGCATTCACAAATTCATTTGTTTGTACTTGTTCCTAACTGAAACTGTTTCGATAAGGAGCACAAGTATTGCCTTTGCATTTTGGATATGCAAAATACTTTTTGGCTTTTCTCTAGAAACAAAAGCTGGTGTTTGGGTAAAACAAGAAAGGTGTAGGATATGCAAGAGGAGTTTCTGTATGAGAAGATTTGTTTTCTCACTGACAGCTGCACAGCCCCACAGGCACCACAAATTGGCCAGGTTGTAAAGTCAAGGCCAGTGCCTACAGCATTCGGCAGTTTCCTGTGTCTTAATCTTTCTGTTTGGGGAGTGAACTGCAATTTGTTTTCATTGACCCATAGCTTCAGTTGCTGAGTGTAAGATTACCTTAATGGACCAAAACTTGAGAAACATCAACTTTCTTTTTAGTCCTTCCAGTGCTGTATCTTTTCTTGTGCCATTCGTCCCCCTAGGTCTCAGCAGAGCATTCTCTGCTTGCCATCAGTCCTGTGGCTCCACAGACAGGGGATGCTGTGGGTCCATCTGCATGCATTGATACAGGGCTGGCCACAATCCCCACAATTCTCCTGCACCTCTTGCTCTTGAGCACAGTCCCCCAGGCCCAGTCCATCTTGGGAGTCTGTTTCCATAACAGGAATCCTGGCTCAATTAAAGGGCACCATAAATCAAACCATGACCCCCAGCAAGACCAATTTCCTGGCTGCATGTGAATGTGCTCCATAATTTTCTGTGCACCATTTGGAACGGCCATTTAGCAAAGGCTGCACATCTTTCTTTTTCATCAAGAAGTGCTACTGTGCATCTCTTTATACCATATCACTGTGTATTTACTCTGAACATGGACAACAGATATCCTTGGGGGTTATCCAGCCGCCTCTCAAACCAGTGTTATTCCACAATAAGAAAGATACTCTTCTGAAATAAAGATAAAACTTTCTTTTTTTTTCGATTAGATTAGCATCTTCAGGGCATAGATTGTATACTCAGCAACTGCTAAATGAGCCATAATCTCCGGAGGCTCTAAATGCTACAGTATCCCATCAATAATGCTACCTTTTCAAAGACTGGCATGTGTTGCACAGAATAAGGGAAAGAAGTAGAATATGCTTCTCACTTTGGAAGTACTATCAGGACCTGTAATATCATGGGGTACAATGACAAAACCTTAATTTTATTCCTTAGGATACAACTTCTAGCCCTGGATCTCCATTATAATTAAACAGCAGCTGGACATACCTGGTGCAGCTTCTTGATGTCCTGACAAGGAACGCTTAGATTTTCAAAGGGCTTTTGATACCTACAGGTACCAATAGATTCTGTAGAAAAATATGGAGGAATCTGAAATCTGAGTCCTTTCCAGAAGCTTATGAAACTCCAAGAAGTCAACAAGCACAGACTCAGGGGAAGCTGCAATGCAACACTGAAACTAGGCCTGAAGCTTTTTGAAGGCATCCATGAGTCATTAGACTCGCACTAACTGTTTCATGCTCAATACAAAACAGGAAAGTAATTAACAAGTAAATCAAAGTCTTCTTCCAGACATTTTAAATCACTTTAAGATTGGAGTCCCTTGTAACTGTGCCTGTCAGTTGTATGGGGCTTTTCAAAGAAACACACAAAAATGAACTAACTGCTTCCCAGATCCTTTACCCATCTGCCATTCAAACCATTGTGGCATTGGTCCAGCAGTCAGTAGGAATTTGTACTGCTTCACTCCAAAAATTCAGGAGCCAAAAAAAATTATAATGAGCTGTTCTGGGACTTTATCAACTCTTCTCACCTGAAGAGAATTTTCTGTCTTGCATGGGAAGTTCCTCTGGCATAAGGAGAGCCACCTCATCTGCCATACTGGAGTGGAGTCCAAATGATAAAACATTTTATTAATGCAATTAGCAGATCAACATGCAAATCCCTATTGAAAAATGCACTGTTGACAAAACAGCTAGAAGGCAGCTCATGATAGTACCAAAAATAGACCAGCAACTTGTATCCAGCCAGTCACTGTGTTGGAGAGAGACCACAGAGGCCAAGATCCACAGGCTTTTGGACACTCCTCAGTCAGAACTGCAAAACAAAAATCGAGGGTGACAGGAACCAGATGATCTTGGATATAAACCATTATAATAATCCCAATTTTTGTCCATTTCTTAACATTATCATGTTTAGTGGCACATTTAAGCAGCACACATAGCTTAAGCCAATTCACATCTTTCAAACACTTACTTAAACAAAGCCCCTCTCAAGAAATTATGGCAGTGGGCAGTCACTTCAACTAAAAGAAACAATAATCAAGATATCCTTGTTTGCTGCCTATATTCAAAACCAGAAATGTTCACACTGGTTTCCAGCTTTTTCTCTTGCTATGCAGGCCAATTCAAGAACTGGTGTCACATACTTAAATAGCTCTGAGATTAGCAGCTGTAAGAGAAACCCAGAAAACCCAGTGCTTGTCAGCAAGAAACATTTATTTCAGATCCACAGTCTGTTATTTACAAAGGGAGAATTGGTTGTTCTTTTGCTTGTTACACAACAGAAGAAAGTGTTCTGCATTTAGTTCCTTCCATTAGGTTGTTCCCATACAATCAGTATAGTGGGGGAAACAACATTTCCCAAAGTGGGCAGTGATTTCAGATGTCTCTAACTGCTCTCGCTTTGAAGCCCTGGACAATGAGTCAGAATGAAATACCCACTAAGACTGCTAGCAGGCCTCCCCTCAGAGGTTCTCCTCCCCCTCTACTCAGCCTTGGTGAGGCCGCATCTGGAATATTGCGTCCAGTTCTGGGCCCCTCTGTTCAAGAAGGACAGGGAATTGCTTGAAGGAGTCCAGCGCAGAGCCACAAAGATGATTAAGGGAGTGGAACATCTCCCTTATGAGGAGAGGCTGAGGGAGCTGGGTCTCTTTAGCTTGCAAAAGAGGAGACTGAGGGGTGACCTCATCAATGTTTACAAATATGTAAAGGGTAGGTGTCAGGATGATGGAGCTAGGCTTTTTTCAGTGATATCCAGTGATAGGACAAGGGGCAATGGGTGTAAACTGGAACATAGGAAGTTCCACGTTAACATCAGGAAGAACTTCTTTACTGTAAGAGTGACAGAGCACTGGAACAGGTTGCCCAGGGGGGTTGTGGAGTCTCCTACACTGGAGATATTCAAGGCCCGCCTGGACAAGTTCCTGTGTGATGTACTGTAGGTTACCCTGCTCTTGCAGGGGGGTTGGACTAGATGATCTTTTTAGGTCCCTTCCAACCCTTGGGATTCTGTGATTCTGTGATTCTGTGATTCAAACTACTTGAATATGCTTTCAGGGAAAGAAAGAGTTAATGGAGTTACCTTACATTTAGTATTCATCTTTTTTTCCGCTTTGACAGGTAGCAGACAACAAGCCCAGACTTGACTTGGAGCATCAGCTCTGTACTGGCATAGTCTTGTGGGTAGCCTAATGTAATATTAATTGAATCAACATCTCTGTTGAGATCAGTTACACATGTAGGATTGAAGTTATTTAACAGTTTGTGCAACTGTATTTGAATTTTGATCATAAAGACCATGCTGGGCTAACAGGGCCAGAGGCAGAGCCAGGATCATGTAGAGCAGAAGTGACCTGGGAAGCATATTTTTAGGGCATGATTTGTACAGGGGAGAAAAGGGACTATTCCCATACATTCCCAAATGGATAATGCATTATAGTGATAAGCATGTTACATAGTCAGCATTTACTCTTAAACTGACCCTAATTTGTGTCTTTAAAGGACAGGGAGTGTGAACAGCAAAGAAACATCTCTGTTATCTTCTACCAGCTGACCTAACTGTGCCTTCTCCATAGAAAGAGATCTGGATGGTGGACAGATTTGGACAGGTTGGAAGTCTTTGGAAGAGAAAAGAGATGAGGATGACAGTCAAAGTTATTGTATAGTACAAAGCTCCAGAGCCTGAATCTCTTGCGAATTCACTGGAAAATGGATTTTGTTTCTGTCTGAAATGAGTTGCTTCAAATATATTCAGATTTTGTCACATACACATAGCCAGAATTGAACATTCTTGTCTGAAAGGTGAATGACCTTTCCTTTCTTGGTAAAACATAAAAAGCAACCCTCCACATTCCTCATGGAAATTTCAGTTTCAAGAGGAACCTCCCCCCTCTACTTTCCGTTAGGTTGTATTTTTACCCAAATATGTTGAGAACCATTTCTTGCCCTGGATTTCACTAGGCCCTCTGCTCTTTACCCCTGTAAATTCGTCTCTGGAAGAGGTTTCCACTATCAGCTGAGGTTTAGCCTTCCTGAACTGCTCAGAACCCCCATCCTTATTCATAGAGAGAAAACACACCTGAGAATCTGTTTGTTGTGTAAGTAAAAGTGCATTATGTGAACAAAAGTAAGAAATTCAGCCTGCAGACTTAGGGAATAGGTCATTTTTACATAAATTGGTTCACCCCGATAGGAAACTTTGCTGTATAGGGTTTGTTTTAAAGGAAATCCTCAAAAAACTCTGAACAAAACTGAATTAAACCCACTTGCTCGAAGTGGGTCCAGTCAAAAAATGTGGTAGAGCAAAACAGAACATGAACACTAAAAATTAATTCCTTGTGCTGCTTGCTTCCCTACTTTCTGTGCCTTATGCCAAAACCCCATGCATTTCAAATCCAATCCACTGCAATTACACCAGTCCCCAGTCACACACCATGCATCTGTAGGAGCATAGTGAGCAAGAAATGGATTTCCCTCAGTTAAGGTGTCAAGGGAACAGCCAGCAGGTTGGAATTGTATCCAGCCATTTGCTCAGATATACAGTAGTGAAATTAAAAATGCTTTCTGCCCTTCACCAAGATCCAGCTCACAAAGCTTCTATGATGTTTTATCCTGATGCCATTAAAACACTTCAACTTTTAAAGAGATAGTGTGCTGCTACACAAATTCACATTTATTTGTAAGAGCACCTTTCTGCTGAAGTTAAAAACTCCACACAACCATGTTGCTACACCTTGGTGAGATGTGTCTCATGCTGAGGTGAACCCTTACAGCGTAGGGAAGCATGAAAGCTTTTGAAGTTGCATCTTCAGACCACAGGCAAGCAGACCTCTTGGAGACCCCACCAGCAAAGTCATCTCAATAGATTTAGACACAGTGTTTGCTTACAGCTGGCTGGTTCTCACTGAAATCGCAGAGCAGGGCCTCCAAACAGTCTGGTATCAAACTGAGATAGTCTAGTGCTGGCCCCCAGGAGTCTGAGCAGCTCAGCCCCCCCAAGCAGAGAGCAGCTGGCAGCAGCAGGTAAATCACTGTCAAATTGCTGCAGCGGATGTTGCAGCCATCATGTCCGCCAATAAGTAAATAATTGTGGGGGAACACCTGGTTTTCATAGCACCTATCATACCTGCCACCGGTGCTCAGGGCACAGAGGCACATATGGAAAGCAGAGCGAAGGTCTATTTAAAATCACTGCAGAAAACATGAAAATATCTGTGGACAGGAGGGCCTATGGTGCAGAGAGAGCTGAAGGTAGCTACTTATTTTATGAACTAAAATGCCTCTGCACAGGAGAGAATGGAATAGAAGCAGGTGGTCTGACAAGGCAAGAATCCAAAAGCCTGATTTCTAATCATTAGTTTCAGATAGAAATATAATGATCCATTTCAGTCAGCTGGATCTAGCTACCCCAGGCACATGCATAAGGGATAAACAACAACCTACTATGTCCAAAATCCCTCATTTAAAGTCTTAGAATCACAGAATCCTAGAACAGTTCAGTTCAGAAGCTTAAAACTCATCCAGTTCCAACCCCCTGCCACAGGCCTTCCATTAGAGCAGCTTGCTCCAAACCCCTGTGTCCAACCTGGCCTTGAACACTGCCAGGGATGGGGCAGCCACAGCTTCTCTGGGCACCCAGTGCCAGTGCCTCACCACACTCATTCAAGTCCTAATACCTAAATACTGTGGTTAGGTGTACATCAGGAACGCAGAGTCATGCTGCTGAGTCTGTGCTACAGATTTCTGTCATTTATTTCACAGCATCTCTAGATGACCCAGTGAAATCATATCTGTGCTAGCGAAACACACCAGAAAAGTCAGACACGCGTACACACAGAGGTTCAGCACTTGTCATCTTGTCACACCACAGCATGCCTGCACTTTTTGCACAGTGATCTCTCTTCTACATTTTACTCTTGCAGTACACAACTTCTCGTCGGAGAGCTTGGATGCTCAGGCCACTGCTGGCTGAAAGGGCTTGTTAGCCCCACCAGGGAACTGGCATTATCATAGCGGTTCACAAGCTGAGAATTGTAATTATCCAAACTGTCATCCACTGAAGAAATCTGTAACCTTTTAGAAGAGAAATGTGGTGGGAACATTTCATTTTGTTTGTAGCTAAAAGAAAAGGGAAATATTTCTGGTATTACATTATAAGCACAAACTGACTTGCAACTGCTGGCAGCACGCATCTCTATAAGCTACAAAGATATTTTTGCCCTGTCAGGCTTCAGTGGAAATATATTGATACATGACATAGTATTTGCAGCTTTTGTTATTGTAGCCCCTCACAGTAAAAGCCCTAAGGTCACCCTGCAAACATCTTCAATATTACCTCGATGTCCTTTTTCTTCTACAGAAAAAAGAATGAGAAATTTTGGGCAAACAACTGGCTTCTTTGGTTCACACTACCACTAAATAAATACTCCTAAATGTGGTATCTTCACTGAGAAGCATATTGTCATACAATATACTTATAATGTACTTCAGTAAGATCCGGCTGCCCAAACAGAGAATGCAACTTGTTTTACAGGTAACTTGCCACCCCGATCTTCAAGCCCACACAACCTTGTGTAGCTCCACTGACTACTATGGGCTGACAACCTTTTACATGTAGCAACAACACAGAACAGGACTTTTTGCTAAAGGGTTTAGGCACTGGTTGAACCCAGGAGTTAAACACTTAGGTGCCTTTAAACATCTGACCACTAGAACCACTCTTAATATCTTCTGATAAGCAAACCTGAGACAACAAACTAAATCACAGCTATTTCCAGATACCCAAACTATACCAGCAAAACTGTATATCATCCTTCACCCAACTGGCAACTGTTGTTTGGAAGTTATTAACAGCTCTGATGCAGGGAAGGTATCTCAGTCAGGGATTATCTTGGGTTACGGACAAATGAGGGAGTAGAGATTCCAAAGTAGTCTGTGGCTTAACTTTTCAAAGAAGGCTATCACAAGACCAGAGTTGAAGGAAAATTCAACAAGTGAAGGTAGAGGCATTAATGTACTTTAATGTGGACGACACATATTCTTTCATATGACCCAGATAAAAATCACACTCAGTTTTCCCTGTATCTCCTTTTCTAGTGCCCACAAACAGAGCTTTTACAGTGCTTTGAATTAGATCTGTGATTTGTGAGCGACGTATAATAATTAGACTGTGAAGATGTACAGTTAATCCATTTAAAGGTGTAAAGCAGTCCATTTAATGAACATTATAGTCACATTAGACTTGGAAACATCTAACTCTTTTGTTGAATAAAAAGAAGTTCAATGAGATTAACTTCTCTTAGTTGGTTTTAAAGAATACTCAAACATGTCCTACTCTGATAGTGTACTATTCCTTGGTGCATGGTTTCTGCATACCAATGTCTTCAGTGTAGAAGAGCAGGAATAAGACTGGGAGACATTCTATTTCAGTTAAATAATTACAAATTAAAGAGGATCACTTCTACTTTCTATACTTACTGTAGTATGATAAGAAGCTGAACTCCTTGAACTTGTAATTATATAACAGAAATGTTAATCTGCTGGTTCGGTATTCAGTTCTACTGCATAAAATGTATTCTTACAATTATCAAGTTTACTACATGGCACATAGGCATTTCTATTGGGAAACCTATTATTTGATCATATCAGATTTTGACTATAAATACTGTAATGGAATTCTGTTTTCAAATCTCTCCCTGCCACAAGATGACTAATGAGGGTTAATACACCTGTGTAGCTTGAGAACCTGAAAAAAACAGTTGTATAATTTCTGATTTTCAATTTGTAATGCTGAGCTTCCCATTATTTTCCACAGCTTTGTGCAATTAAAAAAAAAAAGGAAAGATTTAAGCTAGAGAACATATAAGTCCAAAATACACTGAGTAACTTGTAATAAAGAAATTTAATTCTAAATATATGTACTTTAAGCAGCTGTTCTCCTCTTGGGAGAAACTCATTTAGGCTTAAGAGTTACTGGCCGAAGCTATCTTCTTTTCACAGCATATTATAATGTGTGCTGTTGGCTTTAATAGTTTGGGAGTACAATTTATATCCTCGTTCATTTAAATATATCAAACTATTTCGAGGGGTAGGGTAGCCAAGTTAGAAAAGAAAACGAGATCATTCTCTTTCATTTTTTAATGAAGACAAATTAATCTTTCCAGCAAAATTCTGGCTCCCAAAGCTTTAATGAACCTCTGTTAAAAACTGAAGATAAATTCTGTAGAACATCAGTTCAGAGAGATATTAGCCACTGAAATACTTGTTACCAGTGGAGATACCTGGCTTGTTGCATACATCTGGCTACATTCTTTTGTAGTTTGCACAGCAAAGCCTGATAAGATCAAGAGACAACATAATCCTGGCTAATGCAGAGTGACTTTTTATGTACTGTATGGGATGCAGCTGAACATTAGAAAGATGATCCTTCCACCTGGGGAGGCTTGGGCAGGAGAAATCCCCTCTTGAGGGCTAACCCTACACCTAAAGGGCATACACAGGTTTTGCCTTATGAGCGTATTGAGTCTTACAGGCTTTGCCTAAAAAGTGGCATTTCACCTGTGTGCACTGGCATCTTACAGCTTCCATCATCACCTGCTACACCAAACTCTCACAGCAGCGATTGCAAAGCTCACTGTAATGAACACACACACACACACACACACACACATACACACACACACACACACATATTTTACTTCCCAAATGTGTCAGTTTGAGTTTTATTAGTCAGGTACTTCAGCACAGGCTTCTACAACCAAAAAAGACAGGAGGAAAGAAGCACAAAAGAAAAGCAACCCATTCAAGACAAGATTTTTTTGCTAAGGATCTCTGAAGTTAATGCTGCTTTTGATGTATCTTGGGTGTTAAATTAGGTCCTCACTCTAAATATCAAGCTTAGGGTGCCTGTGCAGTACCCAGATTCTTAGACTTACTGAGGAACAAGCACCCACCAGTCACAGAGACGGGACTCTGCTAACCCTGGCAACCTTTAGACCTCAGGTTTCTCAGCAACTATTCTCTCCTCAGGCATTTGATGCTCACTGGAGCAAACAACTGAGATAAGGATAAAATCAACTTTGATTGTGCTGCATAGAAAATATACTTCCTTTAAATTTCCTGCCTGCCTAAGTTATTGGATACACACACAATACCAAGTCTAATGACTCAATCATGCAAGCCGAGAGCTACCCAGCCTGACCGGCAGAGCCTCTAGCCACAGCCTGACCTGCCTTCTGATGGAGAGGGGCTTGCAATGGTACAGCTCACTGTATCCTCTCAAAGAGAATAACCATCATCTAAAACATTATATGAGATTTGAAACCACTGTGAGTTTGAAGTTCTCTTACTTGATTGTTTTTCCACCCTAGCTAGACACCTTAGTCCAGTACGTCATTATCCTCTCATTATTAGCACGTTTCAGCTACTCTTTAAACTAAATTGTCCCAGTTTCAGCCAGCTGAATCATCTTTGTCATATATACTATGGTCCTGCAGGATGCTTAATATCTATCTCTTTACAAACACATAACTCTGCATTTCACATGCATGCTCACATAGGGTGCCACATCTGCCTTCTAACACAGGCCAACCAGAACCTTTTCCTTCAGTATTATTTCTTTAGTTATTTTCCCTGGATCATCCATGCTCCTTTTCTCTCTCCCCTCCTGGTTTAAAGTGTGGTCTTTCTGAACATTCTACTTCAGCTGAGGTTTTATGCCCCCTGCACACACCTGAAGGATTACTTCTTGTGTCCTGCTGCCTCTTTTTCTGATTAGTAAACCAGCAACAGTGGTTGGCATTTCCACAAGGCATTTTTACTTCCTTTCAGCACGTAAGCTGAGAACACCAGATCTTTTTCTGAGAGATATAGAATAATTTTAATAGCTAGTTCAGATCAGTATCCAGTGTCATGTGTTGTAGATTTCAGTCTGTTTTGTCACCAAACATACATTTATGATCTACTCCTGTTTGTTGCATCTTCTAGCACCCTCCCTTGTTCTGAATACATATGAGAAACTCACTGACTTTTATTCCAGGAAAGGTCTTCTCAGTATCCCAGCTGGTCTGAGTCATACCATTGAGCCAGGCTGGCAAACTTGTCCCTTTGCTACTGGGTCTGTCCATTTTACAAGTAGCACACTCAATTCTTTGTGACAAGTGAATTCACAGGTCTGAGCAGGCCACTGTGAGTCAGAGAGACCACAGGCACAGGAACGTGCTGGGGTAGCTGAGACACTGCTGCGGCCATGAGTAAGAATAAAAAGTGTTCTGGCAGTGACTAGGGATGATTCAGCTTCACAGTGAAAGGGCAGAGGTTCCCACTGAGTTCCCAAGATGAAGTCAGAGCCTGTCCCATAAAGAGGTTGCCAAGGGAGAAAGGGCAGGGAGCAGATCCTTCCCTACCTAGTCAACAGGGACACATCAGGAGACAGAGAAAATGTCAGCACTCCAGGTTAGCAGAGTCACATCTGGCTACAGTGCTGTGAGACTGCGTTCCCCCTGAGACAGCAGAGCCCCACGCACTGAACAAAGAGCAGCAAGTAGGCAAGAACGGTGAAGCAGCAGATATTGTTTGTTTTTAAAGTACAGCTAGCAAATACTTGGGAAAAGTATTCCAGTCTCATTATCTTGTAATAGAATTCATATTTCCCTCATATATAAGGTCTCACTGTAACATCAGTGTATCTAGATTAGGTTATAAAACTGTTCAGATAATTAAGTGGTATACATAAATGCAAATTGGCACATTGGGAAATATATTGCACTGCTGCTTAAATATAGTAGATAAAGCCATGGGAACGAGGCAACAGAATGTAGTGCTGTAAGATTACAGAGATATAAATTCAAGTGCTCTGTCCTGGTGCTGCTAGAATGTGGGGAGAAAGTTATTAGAAACAAAATGAATTCAGTAGCGCCTTGAACTCACTATCATAGTCTGGGGCAAGTTAATCACTTCATCCTCATCCACTAACACATTTATCCACCTACTAATTCTCCACCTAATTAGAGAGAAATTCAGAGCTCTACTGGTCAGGGAGGCAGGGATTAGGGTTAAGAAAACACTTGTATTTGAAACCCCCTACCTCTGCTGGTTAGTGTGAAAGATCCTATAAGAAACTCCCACCCTAGCTAATCCATGACCCTCAGCAGGGAGGAGTGTTAACAATTTGGTTTAAAACTCACACTCTCAGACAAATGCATCAAAAACGGCTTTTCTTCTTTGATTTATAGGTATTACTTGTTTTTCCAAGCTCCATTAAGGACTCTTCATCATGTACTGCAAGGGGCATTAAGCACTGAAAGTTGTTCCCAGCTCTGTATTATTCAAAGGCAATTTACACTAATTATTGGAGTCCATGGTGTTACCCATACTCATAGAATGATCTATCTCAGCAGGCTAAAGTACTTTTGAAATGTTAATTTATTACTGAGGTATAAAAACGTCCTTACATTAAAGCACAATTCTTTCTTAAATGCCAAGGGTTTTCTATTACTGATATATTACATACTTACTGTTTATCTTCGATACAAGAATAAAGATATAATTTCACTTACTATATAATAGAGCCTGTAAAAGCCACTATTAACACAAATTGCACTGCATTTTAGCACATTGATATTACGCTTGTTTTTCCTGCTTAGTGATTTTCTCAGCACAATGCAAGCAGAGCATGCAGAGCTACTTCATGGAGCCAAACAGCTGACTGGTAAAGTGAGTGGAAAAAGTGTTCCACCGGTAAGCATTTCATCCCTTCCAAAACAGTCTCCTTCACATTAAAGTACAGATATTAGTGCTGCTGATATCACTGCTCTGAGGACAGACAGGGAAAATGCATTCATAAACTGGCATGAGAGTGCACCTCTGTATCAAACGCCAGCAAACAAATCTCCACTCAAAGTACCCAGTATTCAGTTAAATTCTGGCACCAAAGTCACTAATTTTACCAAGAATAGTTTGGCCAGTGCTGAGAATACCACCTCTTACAGGTTTTGTTTTCCTTGGTTGCAATGTAAAAATAGAGAGATGCCAACAACAATGTATTAAATCTATTTGACCTTGTGTTGACAAAAGATTGTGAACTATTAAGGGGATTATTTCTTATCCAGTTCAACCAACAACTTTTCTTTCACTTGAGAAGCCACCAGATTGCACTCAGCAATAGCAGGAAACCCTGCCTTGGAGACAGAGACTTGGGATACATAAGAAGTTTGTGACAAATGAATAAAAGGCCCCTCTGCTTTCCAAGGTCCCATGATATGTACACTGTTGTGAATTAAGACCATCTGCTTTATAGCTGAAAAACTCTAAATAACATCACATAAACAAAGCTTGCCATGATAGGCTCAAATCTTTTTTTATCCAAAAATTTTTGGCAACCTAGAATTTGTTTGTGTAGCTGAAATACAAAACACAGCTTTGGAATAGCAATACTTATTCCCAGACTCTGTCAAGAGTTCATAGAAAATCATAAACCTTGCCCCAGATTTCATTTACCTCTCCAGGTCTCCCTCTGATCACTGGAGATACCCTTCCTTGTACACAGTAGTTCCTGAAATGAAACAACTTACAATATTAAGTGTTATGCCAACATAAAACTTGACTGCCACTCAAAATCCAAATACCAGAGTGATGGTTTGGCTTCCTAAGCTGCCCAGGCCACTGCAGGTACTCAGGAGTCATACGGTCTCCAGAGGAGCTGGGCAATTACATGTGGGAAGTATTGTGCTCACTCACATGCCTAAATTCCACACACCGGACTCTGATTTGCATGCACAATGGTTTGCATACATTAAGGATGTTTTTTGCATAAAAAGCCTGGTAGGTGCTAAAGCAATGACCTGTGTACAAAACCCTGCTAATCCTACCTGCAAGTCAGACCTTCAGATAAACAAGCTTGACTGACAAAAAGGAACTTTAAACTATGAAAATCTGCTTTAGAGGAGCATATGTTCTCACAAAGCGTGTAACTGATCATGACAATCCACATCACAAAATACAACACCCTCCCCAGATTTCTTCTATAAAAGTTTATGGCATGAATTAGAAGTGAGATTTATCATTATTTTGCAGCAATCAGGAAAAAAATTACACTGATCAGTTATATGTAATCTTCATTTAATGCACAGGCTATGTGTTACCTATGGTATCTCTTTTACTTTAGGAATAGGTGGGCACCCCAGCTAATACCGGAATACTGAGGCCTTGGTCACCATAAGTTCTTTGGAAAGAAGATATCCCTCATATAAACACCCATTTTACAGAATAATCCCATCCATCCATCACAAGCTAACATCTTGGGATGCAAATAAACCTGCAGGTTTTTCAAATTTCTGTTTTATTCCTCACTGAAAGTTAGCTAGACTTTGACAACTTAGACCAACAGTTGTCTCCATGTAGAAGTTGCTCCCAAATGGGAAAAGGACAACCTAATTTCTCTTTTGCCAATCTAGCCAAGCCCCTGATGGCTGGGAGGAAGGATGGGTGATGCTGATGAGCAGGGATTCGGATGGACAGCAGCAGCACATGGCAGTTTCAGCTTCAGCTGAAGTCCAACTGGGAAGAGACACACTAAAGCACAGCATGTACTCCTCCTGCCTAAAAATCCTACTGTATCACAAACTGGTTTGTGTCTGCAGTTTAGTCTGAGCAATTGTAGGAATCCCATGTCTCACAGAAACCTAGTCAATTCTTTTCAACAAAGGAATGGTTTGGGAGATAAATATAGCTCAGGTGTCATTTTGGGCAGTGAATAAATTCCACACCGCTCCAGACTCACCTTTATCCAGATGGAAGTTGAGAAAAAGAATCATCTGAAGTGTTGCACTCTTTCAGTAGTCACTGATAGTCAGCGCTTACTCAAGCACAAAAGGGCAAATTGATGCAATTTGTGATGAGTTATATGATTTTAGGACCTATGGATCATGCTGCAGATCTCACTGTGGGAAATATTTTCTACCTCTGAATTAGTGGAAATTCCCTTAGAAAATAGCAAAAATAGCACAGGAACAATGTCCAAACAAATCCTCAGCTTCTCTTCTAAAAGCCCAATCGCAAAGGTACCGGGCCTTGTTTGCCGGGAACACGTCTAGGGCATTATACACACCTTGAGCTGACTAAACATTCAGCAAATGGGACTTGGAGAATTTTGATTATCAAAGTATCCAACTAGAAATCAGTATCCTGTTTCCCCCTACAATTCTGCTCCATAATTCAATCCCCTCCCCGCCTCTTTATTTATATTTTAATGTCAGCAGTAGCTTAGACTTTTCTGAGGAATCCCTTCAAGAAAACAAGCTTCAAGCTAAACATAAGGGAAAATTCTCTTTATTTCTCCAGAAAAACAAGCAGCTTTTCCCAGACCTCAGGTTTATGCACTTACTAAAAGCAGTGACCCATCACTTTTCAATGGCTGTGGCTCAGTAAAATAATTTCATTGTAGGGCCATATGAAACATTGTGAGTTGCTGAAGAGAACTGAGACAGATAACAATTTCTAACCTAAATTCCAGTCAGTCAACTGGCTGACAGATCAACCACATAATTAATACATTTTACCTTATTAGACAAGAATAATTTTTATAAATAAAGTGATGGGGGAAAATCTGTTAGCAAAGTTCTTTGTATTCATTTAATTTTCAGCCATAGCAACATATATTAAAAAAACTGTGTTTGCTTCAGAAAATAGCAACAGGTTTGCCAAATAGCATCAAGGCAGATATTCTGTATTTTGTAAATACGTCAGGATATTGCTGTGCTGCCATTCAGATCACGCATTATATATGCAAGGCTAGTGGCACCAGGCAGCTCTTTTTCTAATTAATACAAGTCAGAGCAAATTGTTAGGAGGAGGGAAATAGACCAAAAATGAGAGAAAAGGAGATTTCCGCACAATTGCCCATTGCAACATGAAAACTCAGCTCATCTGCATAATATTAATGATATTAAATATGCAAACAGATGTTTCTCTCATTAAATGCTGTATGCAAATAACACTAGGAGGAGTGGTAATGTTGTTTCAGGGTTGAGAGATCACGGGGGGTAATTAAAGGTTAATCCAGTTTTCAGTTCACAGACTGTAAGACATGAGTGGTTGTAAAGAAAAATTGTCACTTAACCTTCAATTCATTATCCACAGCACATGCATTTTTCTTCTAAAATAACAAAAAGATATATGTATTTATCTGTACTCTAGTGCCAAGGTATGGTGCATATCATTAGAGAAGAACAGGAATTATTTGTTGCTATGAATGCCGGTAAGTAGGTGCCGGAATGCATTAATTAGGGAGAGCAGAATTTGATCAGAAGTTCTCAGAGCACAGTCTAAATGCTGCAATCTTACTAAACATATTTCAGTTGCTGAGATGTTGTCAGATGTTAATAGAAACCCATCTGAAGTACTTGTGGAACAAGTCTCCTAAAATAATTAAAGGCCTAATGTTTGAGATTCCTCGCGAGTTTTGCTGTAAGCGCCGTGAGCTGGATGGTACAATCGGCAGCAGGCTGCCAACCATCACTTTTGCTCAGAGCATCCTGCTGGGCAGATTGAAAGCAGTAAACATTTTAGCACTTAGATCTGAGTTCAACACGCCAGATGAGACATTCCCACTCCTTGCTCATAGGAGAAAATAAAGTGATAAGTGTCTGCACTGCAGTCTAGCCATGTTCTTCAGCAGCAAGATTTTGTGCTAAGGGAAAGGCAAGGCCAGTGTGAACTGCAGCAGCCACAGGTGGGAAGAAGTAGAAAGAAGCAAAGAAATATCTTGATTTGTACAACCCGCTCTGTATAACATCTGGTGAAAATCGATGTGGGCCTGCATTAGTGAGAGCAAGAAATCATAATGGAGATGACGGTTGGCTTCGGTTGGCTTTGGGTCCAGGGACCACAGCATTCTCTGCCTCCAAGAGTACATGGAATGTTTGGATATTCTGGTGTTTTACTTAAAAAACTGCTTCCGGAAGTCTTGCAAATTATTTCCTTTAAATATCAGACAAGAACACGGGTTTATGTGTCTCTCTCCAGTGTGTCTCTCACCATCTGGCTGTCCCCAGTCTCTCTCACTCCTCCCCCACCAACACACATCACTAGACCTTCCATCTGTGCCTCACCAGTTCTTTGTGTTTGAAAACCAGTCTCCTTCCCTTCTGGCCTCTCAAGTTCCCATTTGTGCAGTAGACCACTTTTGAGGCTCGCACTCAAAGAACCATGACCACACCTGCATAGCCTTAAAATTTACCTTGGTTTCCCGGCCTGAGTATTTCAGATTTGTCCGAAGAGCTTTCAACCAGCACTGAGTATGATATACCCTCAACTTCAGCTATTGTGACTGTTCTAGCTCTAGAATTTCATTACAGAATTCAGTTTTAATACTTCTTAATTGAGGGTACCAAAGAAGACTTTTAAATTGTATTGGATGATATAAAAACCATCAAACATCTGTATCTTTGCTTTCATGTGGCAATCTGGGGCATAAAATCTGCTTCATAAAAATTCCCCTTCTCAATAATCTTCACAACTATTTACAGCCCACTTCTATTTGAAAAAAAGGTTTGCTATTCAAGAAAATAAGCTTGTGAAAATAACACTATTTCTGAAGTTGAACACTGCAGGAGCATTTTACTGTACTATATTTTGTCTTGAATGGCTGCAGTGAAATAAAAGTGTTATCTTGCTTGCCCTGAGTGCACAAGAGCTGTACTTTCCCTTGCATAGTACACTTTGCAAGGTGGCTGTATTTAGCTAGCCACAGATTTTAGGGCAACACAGGGCTCATCTACAGCACCACAGAAGAGACTTTTAAACACAGAAAGCTCCACTTGCTCCTCGTCCAGCGACACGAAGTTTGTATGAGACTCACCGCAGAAACAGTGCATAGGGGGGAAACCCACCTTCCAACCTCGCTCAGCTGCAGCCTGGCTGCTTATGGCTGCGCATCCCTTCCCATGGCCACCACCACCGGCAGCTGCTGCCGCCTGAATAAACAGCTGAGGATTACCCTCGTGTGAGAGAACACCCTCTGGCACGGCCGGTCCTGCGTCACCCCAGGGTACAGGCAGCGCAGGGCAGGATGCGGCACAAGCATAAAGGAGCGGTGGCTGGCAGGTGCAGGAGTCCCACGGGGGCCTGTTAGAGGCTGATAGCATTGAAGCAGACTTCAGCCCCATCCTTTGATCACTTCAGCACAAAGGTGGTTTCCACGCCTTCCCCATCGCCCTCCTTGCTCAGCGTCAGGACCTGGAGGAGCAATTCAAATCTCCCAGTTGCTTATCTCCAGATCCCATCAGAAAAGGGGCGGCTGGAATCTCATCTCTCACTTGTCACCCGCAGGTGCTGTCAGAGCCCTCTGAGTGTGCAGGCAGGTGAAGATTTAAAGTTGTACCCATGAAGGCTGACCACTCCACAAGCAGGTTACAAGGATCCCCTGGAAACATCATGATGCATTTACAGGAAAACTATACAAAGAAAATCAGCCATAAAACATTTCTTTATCGTGTTCAAAATACACTTGCGAGGCAAGTGAATGCAAGTAATCGGCCAAGCAAATTGAGCTGTTGAGGATTCGGTCTGAAGCACACAAGAGTGCAAGAAAAAGTCTAATGATTATGTATCTAATACATGGACAAGGCAGGGGACAGGACCCGGATGACCTGAAGGTCCTTTCCAACCCAAACCTTTCTATGATTCTATGTAAATGGATGCCTGGAAACCGGGATTGTGCCCTCACGCACACAGGTCCCGACGTCTGGAAACACATTCCTGCACCTCCAGTTACCTGCGAGAGCATTTGGCTGAAGGACGCAAGCCCTAGGATTTTGGCATACACAAAGAGAATAAATAGGTATTAAAACCTATTTATCACGAGCAGAGTTTTGAACGTCTAATTGCTGCAGTTTGTTAGAGGAACAAAAAGATCTTCCCTGGCTTCAGCCATATCCAAGGGGATTAATTTGTCACTCTTCAAAAACAACTCATTGGAGGAATACCCTCTTTGATTCTTTATTCTCACATTAATTAGGAGTAATAAGTACACTAGATACACTCAGTACTTAAAAAATTAAGTCGAAATAAATCTGCCACACATCTCAAGAGGGCAACGAAGATCTGGCTGTGCGGGCTGGAGCCCGAAACTGAATCCCGCTCCCGGACAGCCCTGCCTCAGGAGCGGGCACCGGGCCGGGCCGGGCCCGGAGCCCCGGCGCTGCTTGGAAGCAGGGCCCCGCGGTAGGGCCGCCATTACCGGCACCGCCTCCTCAGCGGCCGAGTGCCCCCTCCGGCCTGTGGCTGGAATCGCAATGGCCGCTCCAACGGCCACCGCTAACAGCCCCGTCTTGCGGGCATAGCGGCCTCCCGCCCCTTCTCACCTCAGCACGGCGTCCCTGCGGGTCCTCAAGAGACGCCGAAAGGAGCCGTGGTGGTGGGGCTGCGGGAGGCATGCACGGCCATGAGTGGGGCCCGGCTGGTTTCATCACCCTTTTTCAAGGCACTCTGATGTCCTGCAGTAATTCTACAAGCTCGATGTGCTCCATGTTGTACGGCATGCCCTGGTCCTCTGTGGTGGCTTTGCTATGGTCAGAATAGTTGCCCTGGTTTACCATAATGGAGAAGCTGGCTTTGGGGACACAGGGAAAAAACAAAAACAAACAACAACAGCAAAAGACTATTCTGTGCTAAAATATAAAGCAGAAGTCAGTTTGATCCTTATTCATAGAATCATAGAATCATAGAATAGTTAGGGTTGGAAAGGACCTCAAGATCATCCAGTTCCAACCCCCCTGCCATGGGCAGGGACACCTCACACTAAACCATCCCACACAAGGCTTCATCCAACCTGGCCTTGAACACTGCCAGAGATGGAGCACTCACAACCTCCCTGGGCAACCCATTCCAGTGTCTCACCACCATAACAGGAAAGAATTTCCTCCTTATATCCAATCTAAACTTCCCCTGTTTAAGTTTTAACCCATTACCCCTTGTCCTGTCACTGCAGTCCCTGATGAAGAGTCCCTCCCCAGCATCCCTGTAGGCCCCCTTCAGATAGTGGAAGGCTGCTATGAGGTCTCCACGCAGCCTTCTCTTCTCCAGGCTGAACAGCCCCAACTTCCTCAGCCTGTCTTCATATGGGAGGTGCTCCAGTCCCCTGATCATCCTCGTGGCCTCCTCTGGACTTGTTCCAACAGTTCCATGTCCTTTTTATGTTGAGGACACCAGAACTGCACACAATGCTCCAGGTGAGGTCTCACGAGAGCTGAGTAGAGGGGCAGGATCACCTCCTTCGACCTGCTGGTCACGCTCCTTTTGATGCAGCCCAGGATGCGGTTGGCTTTCTGGGCTGCGAGTGCACACTGCAGCCGGCTCATGTTAATTTTCTCCCTTCTCCACAGGGCCGCTCTGAATCTCTTCTTTGCCCAATCTGTAGCTGTGCCTGGGATTGCTCCGACCCAGTTGTAGGACCTTGCACTTGTCATGGTTGAACTTCCTAAGGCTGGCATCAGCCCACCTCACAAGCGTGTCAAGGTCCCTCTGGATGGCATCCCTTCCCTCCAGCATATCAACCGCACCACACAGCTTGGTGTCATCGGCAAACTTGCTGAGGGCGCACTCAATCCCACTGTCTATGTCAGCGATGAAGATGTTGAACAAGACCGGTCCCAACACTGATCCCTGAGGGACACCACTTGTTACTGGGCTCTAGCTGGACATTGAGCCATTGACCACAACTCCGTGTGCGGCCATCCAGCCAGTTCTTTATCCACCGAGTGGTCCACCCATCAAATTGATATCTCTCCAAATTAGAGACAAAATTCAGAGAAAAACACCAAAGATGAGGTGATTGAAAACTTCTCTAGAGGAGAATTCTAACAGGATTGAACCAAGCTCTGTCTTCTCTGTCGTTGGCTTTCAAATGGACACTGCCTGGATGCTCTGGGTGTCTCTGTCACTTACAAGCAGTTTCCCTCACATGAGGATGCTTTCCATCAGTGGAACTGTTCGCCTGAACACAGCCATCCCCATCCCAGCTCTGAGACCGACTCTGCTTCCCGATCCACCGATCCCAGCCCGCCAGGATTGCTGCACACAGGAGGAGGCTGGAGGAGCGCTGGAATACCAGATTTCCACCCAGTTGTTCTGGGCTATGAGTGATGACACCTCCACCTTTCATCGTGTCCTTAAAACCACGTGGCTTGAGAGGTGGCAGCTTTATTGCCTGCTTGTTTAAGGTAATTACTACATGTGTTTCCTCCCCACTGGTTCTGCTGAAGCGGAAAAGGCCTTGGCCTTCTCTTTGCTATGTATAATAAGGGGAAAAAAGCCATTTATAAACCCCCCACTTTATCTATACTTTCAAAGGCAGGTTGTAGGGTGAGAATAGGGAGAATGGTCCCTATTTGGCAAGCAAGCTAATAAACGATGAAATTGCTGGAGGGAAACTTCTTGTCGAGTCTCCCCGAGCTGGAAGGATGCAGAGCACTCTTTGTTCCTTTGGTAGTAAATAATAATCCTGTTGTGGGTTCAGCAGTAGCAGTCATTTCTCTCCTTCTTAGTAGCCGGTGCAGTGCTGTGGTTTTGACTTTCAGCCTGGGAACAGCGCTGATAACACCGATGTTTTTAGTTGCTGCTCAGTAATGTTTACTCTGACCAAGGACTTTCTGAGTCTCATGCTCTGCCAGGGAGGAGGGGAAGCCGGGAGGAAGCAGAGACAGGACACCTGACCCAAGCTAGCCAAAGAGGTATTCCATACCACAGCACGTCATGCCCACTATATAAACTGGGGGCAGTTACCCGCAAGGGCGAGATCACTGCTCGGTCGGGCTGGGTATTGGTTGGCGGGTGGTGAGTGGTTGTATTCTCTTCCCTTATCATTATTATTGTTGGTGGTAGCAGCAGTGGTTTGTGTTATACCTTAGTTACTGGACTGCTCTTATCTCAACCTGTGGGAGTTGCATTCTTTCGATTCTCCTGCCCCTCCCTCCGGGAGCAGGAGGAGGAAGGTGGGGGGGAGTGAGTGCAAAGAACTGTCGTGGTTTAAGACCAGCCGGTAACTCAGAACTATGCAGCAGCTCGCTGCGTGTATCTTTAAAGATATACTCTACTGTCCCCACCAGTCACTCTCCTATAAGATATAAAAAAAAAACAACCCCAAAAGCAGGCCAGTTAAGTGTAAAGAGCGCATTTAATTTCAGAGAGAGTGGGAATTTGTGACTTTTTGTAGACACTTGGCCTTAATTAAAATCTGTGCAACCCAAAGAGATATATGGCACTGTATTCCAAAAAGGGATGAAGTCAGTATGATTAGAAATAGTTTATTACCATGTTAAAATATGCTTTTTCTTTCTTAAAATTCAGTGTTTAGGACTAATGGAAAACAATCGTTTGTGCACCGTATAACAACGAAGTTTCAAGTGACTAAAATATGAAAAAAATCCCACAATAACCTAAAACCCCACATTTTTTACAGGGAAATCTTAAAAATAAGACTTTTTGGAAAAGTACATTGTGGAGGAAAACATACAAGCACTATGGAAATTCTCCATTTAACATCTACCTCTCAGTCAGCAGCGTGTTGATTTGAAATTCCTTGCCTTTCTAACTGTTCCCCTCCTAATAAGCGCTGCATCCAATTTGTATGTTATTCTGATGAAATGGTTTAAGCGAGAGAAAATGAGTAGTTTGAAAAATAAAGGAAAGTTCTACAGAAGAAATGAAGTGCTATCATTGAAATCTTTATTTATGTGAAAAGAAAGGGCTAAAACATTACCTCAGAATTCAAGATTACAACATCAGTAGGATATAAAGTAAATCCATTCTCGTAGTGAAACATCAGAAACCATAATCCTTTTTCAAAGACCTTTTGTTATTTTAATGTCTGACAAATTATGCTTTTTTAAAAGAAGAAAAACACTTAGATTTAAGAGGTTTCTTTTACTTCAGCAAAAGTAGTTTCACTATTTAAAAGTTTTAATTTTCTGTAACCAATAGTATTTACTATGCTGGCTAAGTATTAACACAAGAGTAAGGTTATTTTAGTCTCAATAGGACCAAGTACAAAGTTGCCACCAAAGACTTTTGCATCAAGTTGTTATGGCAACTTAGTGTTCTAAAAAGTATTAAGTTTTAGCAAAGGGTTTTGTTTTGTTAGCTTGGATGCCTTTCATTGGGTTTTGAAGTTGTTGGGTGTTATAAAAATGTTACGTTGTTATCATTCGAATGATGGGAGGTCTCAGAATGTATTTAAAACTTGTTTACCCTGCAAGACATTCCAGGATGGTGTCCAAAGACTCCCATCACTGCCTCTAAGGGGAACCCCCGACCTCACAATGAGCACAGGAGTCATTCCATAGTGTTCCTAGCACTAAGAAACAGGCATAAAAAGAAACAAACTACATATTTGCCTCCAATGCAATAAAGGAGAAACAGGGTGGAACAAGGGATGGAGGACGGGATCTTTCTGTTGTGCATCCAGCATCTCATTTTCATGTGTTCACATTGAAAAGCATAAACAGTAACTTCCTATTTGGTATTCTGGACTCTTGACACCACAAGAACTGGAGGAGTGAAATAAACTCCTGAGAGCTCTGCAACCACAGCGCAGGTTTTGACTGATGCAGACATGGCAGGAAATTGTTGCAAAAAGCAATTTTAGGTCCTGTGCTACAGGTAGGGAAAAGACAGAATTATGGTCTTAAAAAAACATAATAGAGAGCTCAGGGTCACAGATTGCCACAAGCCATTTGCAACAGCCCTCCTTGAACGGTCCCCAGTACTGCAAGTTCCGTATCTGAAGACCCTTGGTTCCCTAACCCTGATCTTACTTTATGGTGCAGCCTCTCCCATCTCCAAATGCACAGTGAGCTACAGCTTCATCCTGAATCCAGTGCTTGTTGCACCTTGCCATATTGGGTAGGGGTGCACTGGAGCTCAATCGAAATGAGTAGGAACAGTCAGCTATGGAAATGAGCAGTGACTTTGGCTGATGTCAACAGGCAGCCTTGTGGGTATACAGCCAGATATCACTGCTGGCTTCATCTCAGTTTGGGAGCTTAAATGCGTATGTTAAAAAGAGGTAAAAATGACAGAGTAAATGAATTGTGCCTCTCGTGAAAAGGGGTCTTTTTTTCCATATTGACAAATTTTCAGAGTTTTCTAACGAAACAGAACTTTGAGGAGATTGTGTTGATTTTGTCATAATTCTGGCTTATTATTTTTTCTCACCATGTCTCTCAACTCTTTCCTCTTCCACTTTTCCTACTAGCCTCTTTTTAAATAGAAAGATGGATGGAAATAAATAGAAAATGAAATGAAAACCCACATTTTCAAAACCAAGAAATTGACATCCATGTGCCTATAAAATCTTTAGAAGGTAAAAACCCCCATAAATTATTTTTAAATCTGAAATTATTTTGACATTTAAAACAATGTTGTTTTTCTTTTGTGGAAGGGGATCAATCCACTAAGTACCTGTAGTCATTTTCCTAGAAGGCAAACAAAGCAAGATGCTTTGTCTACCAAAGATTTCTTGTATGAACTTGGGCAAATCATTTAATGTGCCAGTTTCTCAGTGCTGTTTATGCAATGAGAACAATACCACTTCCTTTTTCTCATCCTTTGTCTTGTTTATTGAGATAGTCACTACTCCAGGGAGTACACAATCTCTAATTATGAACAACTAGCATAATAGCACCCTGATCTCTAGGACCTACCGCAACACAAAGACTGAATAATCATCACAAGTCTTCTTTTCTGATGCATGGTCTGCAAGAGCTATGACTACTAACATATGCTGGAAAGTTCTGTTTAATTTTATGTCTTTGAAAGAAAATAAAAGCCTCTTTTTCCCATTGCTGCCATTTAGACAGGCTTATACTTTCCAGGAAGCTTCTGCCTTTACATGTCTTCCTTCTCCTTTTCAAAACAGAAATAAAAGTCTCACTAAATAAAATAAAGATTATGAATGGCCAGTCTTTTCCTTCCTACAAGTTACTGTCACCCAGGAACATGCAGCAAAGGATGTCTATGTTATCATTTAGTTTCACAGAGATCTGCAGACATCTGCCAGCTGCTGGCCATATGCTTAATCCTAAAAGGAATTATGTATGTTCTGTGTTGCCTGTACACGTCTAATTCCCTGTCTATGTATTTTTACTTGATTATGGCATATTATAAATCCATCTAGCTTAACTTTTATGGTTAGAAGCCAAATCCTCCAGTTTTTGAAGGTGTTTTTTTATTCAAATGAAATGTCACTGCCATTGTGGAAAATTCATGCAGCAGCAAATGGGATGAAAACAGTAAGATTTCATACAAATGCATTCAACACAAAAAAAGTTGTCTATGGAATTTAATTTTCAATGACATCCCTTCTTTAGAGTTTGCTTTTTAATGACCTGATAGCATTTCATAGGAGACAGAACTTCCCATCAGCTTTCACAGTGCTGTTCAGAACCTCTGTCCACTAAGTGACTCAAAGGGTTTTCCCCGTGGAAATCACTGCCCACCACAGCTATCGTGAGGATGGGAATGTATTCTTTCACTCCCCTTGTCAACCGTTATGAGGGGACTGTAGAGCAGGGAATGATGAAGTGAATTGCTCACAGGCAGAGGAAACAGCCGACCTGGGAATTGAGTTCCAGTTGCTCAACTCTCTAGCAGGAGCCAAACCACAGGCTATTGTTTGCTATTGAAGCCTGTGGACATCTCCAGATATTTGAAGTCAGATTTTATGAGTGGTCTTGCTATGCACATACCCATGTTAAAATGATACAGCACTGTATGACACCAAAGCAGCCTTTTATGCTTCCAGACCATGGTAAATCTTTACCACAAAAGCATTCTAAAACGCATTTAACGTAGCAGGCTTCTTTTTCAGAACAGAGGAACATATCCCTTGGGGTTGCAGATTGTTTCCTTAGGACTCAACTTAAACATTCCCATGTGGTAAAATGAAGTAGGAGGATCCAGTGAAAGGAGCTCTCACTTCTCATTTAATTTACTACCTAATACTCAGCAGCCCAAGATTTATAAGACACTACAAAACTGTCTACATGTTTCCCCTTGTGGCAGATAGCAGATAACTGTTAATAGACTTGCTTAGAAAGTTTATTTAAAGGAAGAACGTAACTGTATTATTTTTCATGGAGGTGTGAACATTGCTTAAGGAGCTTAAGTCTCCACGTGTAAATATTATCAGATAGGTTCATGAGGATACTAATGTACATTAATATGAAACTCCAAAACCAGCTTGCACTGGGGTACATAGCGCCATTCAGCAAGCATTTCCTTCTAATACTGCAGAGTTCTGGGGTTGCTGAATACATTATTATTCCCAAGTATAATAATATTAGCCCATAATACACACCCTCTCTACACACCTTCTGCAGCTCCTATAAAATCAACAACACAACCACTCATGCAGAATCCAGTCTTCTCTACAACTGCATGTGGCTCCTGCCACAGTAAGATTCTGTCCACCCTTCTAGACAGGACCACACAGCTACTGTGGGAAGTGGAAGTGATGGAGGGGCTCCAAACCAATTCACATTTTCACTTGTTGGATGTACCCACATACTTTCAAACTCTGCCCTGGTCCTCACTTAAATCTTTACTGCTCCCTTTAAGGGTAACAGAAAGGAGATTGCTGGGTGGGACTGGGCTCTGGTTTCCATGCACTACCGCATAGCTGTCTGACCCCTTCCCATGCTATTAAGCAAGCCTTCCAAAAGTGAGAGAAAGGTGCACACACAACACTGCTCAGCACTTTGCAGGATTTAACCCACATTGCACATGCTGTGTGGCAATGAAAACATGATTAAAGGAACATATATTACATTATATCCAGCTTTAGAGAAATATTTTAATGGAATAAAGAGCCATACACTTTCGTGTTTTTTTCGTTTAGATGTAAGCTTCACCTCCTGGTATTTACAACCTAAAGCCCTCCGATACTGGGTTAGTTAACAGGATCCACAACAATGAAGCTGACTACACGGAAAAGCAAGAGACTGTTTTAGTTTCACCAGCCAAGGAGAAGAAAAGACACAGTTTGATAGATGGTGAGAATTATATTAGATGTGAAAAAAAAAATTCATTTTTAATAATCCAACGTGTTACTGACAACCCAGGTAAAAAGCAAAGTTCATTTCTTCAAAATACATTTAATCTGACAGTATCCCTTTAATTAAGTAGCAATTTAGATTTTTCTTCTCCTCCACATACAAAGCTTTAATGAAACATGAAAGCCACAAAAGAAATTTGTGTGTGTTTCATGGCAAGGCATGAGGAATGATTTTCTGTTTAAATTCACAGACAGTCGCTATACAAATAACATTTAATATTTGTTGGAAGTATTATCTACCTTTTTTCCCTCACAGCATTACATTACTAAGGTAATAAGTACATGAGAATACATGATTTCCTGGCTACTGTGTTGAATATGCACCTTTAAACAAAGTTAGACTTGGGAATTTACCCATATCTTAAAATGCTAATCTAACACTAATTAAAAGGCCAGTGAATATGCTTTGATGGATTCTAGTTCATAGAATATGACAAATGAATTCAGATGGCATGCACGACTGCAGCAGAATTACAATACCGGCGGAAGCCAGGCAGGCGGTTCTGTGCACTGGTACAAGGGCAGAGAGGAGGGAAAGCTGGAGCTTGCCACAGCTTCTGAGGGTGCTGCCATGCTTTCAAGGTGTGGTCAGTCACAGCCTTTGTTTCTCATTTCATAGCTGCTTTCCAGGCTATGCTGAAGCAAAAATTTAGCTGCCTCTGCATGCCAACCACCCTCCATGTAACAGATGCACATCTATGCCATTCACTGTGTGACACTGAGTTCTTCAGAAAGGACAACAGCCTCCCTAGGGAGGAAAACCCAAAGTATAGCATTTCCTTTCTCCCACAAACCCAAGTCATGTCAAAAGCTTCTTCAATTCCTCAAGTGTTGTTCCATCTAGTGTGAGGCATCCCTACCCATGGCAGGAGGGTTGGACTGGATGATAGAATAGAATAGAATAGAATAGGGTTGGAAATTACCTCAAGATCATAGAATCATAGAATAGTTAGGGTTGGAAAGGACCTCAAGATCATCCAGTTCCAACCCCCCCTGCCATGGGCAGGGACACCTCACACTAAACCATCCCACACAAGGCTTCGTCCAACCTGGCCTTGAACACTGCCAGGGATGGAGCACTCATAGCCTCCCTGGGCAACCCATTGCAGTGCCTCACCACCCTAACAGGAAAGAATTTCCTCCTTATATCCAATCTAAACTTCCCCTGTTTAAGTTTTAACCCATTACCCCTTGTCCTGTCACTACAGTGCCTGATGAAGAGCCCCTCCCCAGCATCCCTATTGGCCCCCTCCAGATACTGGAAGGCTGCTATGAGGTCTCCACGCAGCCTTCTCTTCTCCGGGCTGAACAGCCCCAACTTCCTCAGCCTGTCTTCATACGGGAGGTGCTCCAGTCCCCTGATCATCCTTGTGGCCTCCTCTGGACTTGTTCCAACAGTTCCATGTCCTTTTTATGTTGAGGACACCAGAACTGCACACAATGCTCCAGGTGAGGTCTCACGAGAGCTGAGTAGAGGGGCAGGATCACCTCCTTCGACCTGCTGGTCACGCTCCTTTTGATGCAGCCCAGGATGCGGTTGGCTTTCTGGGCTGCGAGCGCACACTGCAGCCGGCTCATGTTCATTTTCTCATCGCCCAGCACCCCGAAGTCCTTCTCCGCAGGGCCGCTCTGAATCTCTTCTCTGCCCGGCCTGTAGCTGTGCCTGGGATTGCTCCGACCCAGGTGTAGGACCTTGCACTTGTCATGGTTGAACTTCATAAGGTTGGCATCAGCCCACCTCACAAGCGTGTCAAGGTCCCTCTGACAAATCCCAATGATCTTAAGCTCCTTTCCAACCCAACCCAATGTATGATTCTATGAGCCCCATGCATATCTATTGTTAAAGAGGTATAAAGAGGTCAGCTCAATATTTCTAAATGAAATTCTATGTCCAGTATCTTCTGCAAATGACTATGTCTTGTTGGTCTTCCTGCCTTAGAATTGGGACAAAATTAAACCCAGCTTGTAATGCAGTTTGGAAGTATGCCCTATGAGCTCCCAGGTGTATGCCTCTTTTGAACTGACTGCAGCTCTCTTCAGAGGTACTTGGTGCGTGATGATATGCAGGTTAACTGAATTGCTCTTGTACCTTTACCTTCATCCTTCCCACATGAGGAAAGCCCAAATTTAATTCACCCTAATTAAAAAGTTACGGTAAAAAAAGGCAGACTTTATATTTTTTTAAAGTAGTCTTCTTAGAGCTCATTTAAAAAGGATTTGGAAGTTGGGATTTCCACGTACCATTACTTACCTCCCTATGTAAAACAGACTCAGTCCTTGCTTCTTATATGGATTCTTATATAAACCATGGCAGAATTCACCATGTTTGCTTAATCCTTTTGGCCTTATAACCCCTTATAGTTGCTTTCAGAATGCTAAATGTAAGTGAGGCTGACCCACCATTTGAGGAACCTGGAAGAAAGTAAATGAAGAATAATTACTGTCCTGGGAAAAGAAAGCAGTAGCAAGCATCAACAGAAAAAAAACCCAGTTTGCCCCTGATTAGAAAACAAGCGTGAGAACATCATGGCTGTATCCACTAAAGAATTCAGGAATTGCAATGCAAAGAGTGTGAGCCTGGAAGCGTGAGGCTGCTCTGCACAAGAACACCACCTCCCTGCTGTAGTGCCTACCTGCCTACTGCACCATGGCTGAAGAAGGACTTGCACAGCGGAATTATGGAGACAGCATCTTCAGATTATACATATAAGCCTAAAAACAGGTGCTTTCCTTAGACCAGATGGAGATCCTTCCTCATTGGGGTTCTCTCTAGAGGTAGCAGTTGAATTTTGCACATCCCATCTGTGATAAAACAGACAGAAAGCAGCCAGCCTCTCACCAGGGACTGTTTTTTTCACCAGAGTAGTTAAAGATCTTAACTTGAGTTTTTTCTATCAATCAAATTTGTTATAGATCTGGAGGACACAGCTGAGGAAATGTCCCAGCCATTGAGGCACTGGGTAGCCCAGCATTGAGTGATCCTCCCTTAAAGTGTCGTGTTGGTTTGTATAAATAATTAATTTTCCACTGGATCAAAAAGCGAGTGGCTGTACTGAGAGGCAAATGCATAAGTTCATTCAGAGCCTCCCTTTGAGGCACTGTCAAAGTTTTAAGTGGCTTTATATACACTCTCTGGCAAAACCAGAGGCCGCAACTGAGCAGCATGTTTTAAAAGATCAGCAGCATTTTAACAGTGGGCTCTGGGATGGTTCTGCATGTTTAAAAATCTGGCTGGGAGCATTTTTCCAGGGTCTCACAGTGAAATGGTGCCAGTGCTGGATACTGAACTGCTCTCTTCTGAGGAATTTCTGTCCAGATTTTTGCAAACAAGGCTTAGGGACTCCCTGAAGGTTTAACGGAGTTGACACAGCACCACACTACTAGAGCTGCACAGATTTGCGATTGGAGCTGACTGGTTGCTAGCCAGCTTGGATTGAGGACAACATGATCTTCATCTGGCCTGCAAAAACACCAAGGAAAAATATCCAGAGTCCCAGCCCATGCCTTAAAAACAAGATCAGACTGTCCTTTCGAGGGCTTGGGGGTAGGGGAAAGAGAAAGGGTTTTTCCAGATTGTTTCTTTTCCATTATGAGAGTGGATCTTATTATGAGCATAGCTGTTGGAACAAATCCAGAGGAGGGCACAAGGATGATCAGGGGACTGGAGCACCTCCTGTACAGACAGGCTGAGGAAGTTGGGGCTGTTCAGCCTGGAGAAGAGAAGGCTGCGTGGAGACCTCAGAGCAGCCTTCCTGAAGGGGGCCTACAAGGGTGATGGGGAGGGACTCTTCACTAGGGACTGTAATGACAGGACAAGGGGTAATGGGTTAAAACTTAAACAGGGGAAGTTTAGACTGGATATAAGGAGGAAATTCTTTCCTGTTAGGGTGGTGAGGCACTGGAATGGGTTGCCCAAGGAAGTTGTGAATGCTCCATTCCTGGCAGTGTTGAAGGCCAGGCTGGACAGAGCCTTGGGTGGCATGGTTTAGTGCGAGGTGTCCCTGCCCATGGCAGGGGGATTGGAACTGCATGATCTTAAGGTCCTTTCCAACCCTAACTATTCTATGATTCTATAAATTGCTAGATCAAGACAATTCTCCCTCTCACAAGTTCTGCTTGATCTTACCATCACAAACTCTGTATACACCCCTAGTATGTTCCTTGACTGCCACTTCTATGCTCCTATGCTCTCCAATCAGAGATAAATAAACCAAAGACAGCATGATGCCTGTTATCTAAAAAGATTCAGGTAGAGCAAGTATCATAACACAATCAGGGTACTTGAAAATTGTATTTTCCTGGAAAGGACTTTTTCTTGCCTTCTTGGATCATACACAGAGGAAGTCCAAGGTCTAGAGGGAGAAAATAACTCTTAGTAAGAGAATGTTTGAACGTTCATACAGGATTAATTACTTGTTTTATTTTTTCTTTAATTTTCAATGATTGTACTGCTAGCAAGAGTGAAAAGTAAAGACTCTGATCTATGCCAGGCACTTAGTACATGCAAATACTCTGCAAGTTTTTCCTATCTTGAAGAATTTCAGCACAGACTACAAAGGCAAAGTGGACTGGACGGATCCCTGGAGAAAACATGTGCAACTCTACTTACAGAAAAAGACTGCTTGCTTCAATAGATCTGTACCCATTTACCCTCAGGATGAATTCACATGTATTTCTTCATTATTAAACAGACATCCTATTTCTAATGGAGTCTATGTGATCTAAGCACTCCCACTTCTTATATTCCATGCTTATATCATGAACTGCATTGCTGAGCACTGCTGCAAGTATCAGCTGAGGTACAATAACACCTGCAATGCCATTATGTTCAATCTGAAATACTGGGCTATGTAAGAAACGTCAAAGCTTCTGTTCAGTCTTGGTAGAGCAAATATTTCGTCTGTGGCCTATCACACCAGCAAATTTGTGTAACAAAGATTACACAGCTCTTGAAATATCATCAAAATGGATGAATTTCACAACAAATAAATAATGCAGGAAGAATTGTGACTTCCTAATGATTATTCGCCCAAATTAATTTCAACAAAAATTTGTATCCTAGATATGATTATGATTCATAAATTTGTAGTTAACATTTACTTATGACAATTAAGTCAATTGAAAATATTCAATCTGGGAGAAAGGCAAAATATGCAAGACCTGAGGGTTATGAGAGGTGGAAAATAGGTGCTTGTAACAGATTACTTGTGGATCACACGGGTTGCTGCCAGGTTCTCACTGTATGAAAGTCAAACGTCAGGTTGCCTGTGCTTGGTAGTGATTAACGTCAGATCAGGTCTCTGTATCCTGTGAGTCATATTCTCCATGGCCTTGGCCAACTTTCCCAACCTGCTTGTGCTCTTACTGGGGAAAGAAATAAGTGTATTTAAACCCTAATCCTTGGGCCCTTGTGAGTCAGCAGTTCTAACTCCAAGCTGTGTGCATGCCCAGTGCGATAGGAATGAACAGAATTTGACTAAGGGGCAATAGAAGTCAAGTAGTACTTTGCCCACAACTGTGCAAGCAGTATGTGTTCAGTCTACACCAGAGGGAGCTCAGACACGACAAGCAGAGGTTATGCTCTAGCTGTATTTTCCACATTGCATGAACAGGGAGATGTTTTCAGAAGGCATTCAGGATTACAGAACCATTCTCCCCAGATTATACTAATTGATGACCTGATCTGTTTGCAGAATCCACTAACTTCCTCCTACTAAACTAAGGAACTCTGTTAATGGTGTGCATGCTCCCAGCTGGCACCAAGAATGTGGTATCCATTGTCTATTTGATAGTTTTTTCCACTTACAAGTCTGTCTACAACAGCATTAGTAATGGTGATTGGTACACCTCCAGTAGCAGTTATCTGGTTATGTGATTATAATGAAAGAGACATGCCAGCTGGGATAAGCTCTCATTGAACAATACAGAAACACTTCTGGGAAGATGGTTTTTGTTGTTACAGCAGTGTTGAGTTTTACAGAGCTCACATGCTGAAATATAAATAACACCCCAACAGCCTTGAGCGAGTTGTTTAGTGCCTCCCTGTACCTTAATAACAGCAAGTGATGCACTCTCAACTTGCGTAAACCAAGCAGCTGCTTTTTAATAGACAGAAACTATCTCACCATTGACATCAGCGAAGCTGGAAGAGATTCCACCCACCATCTGCCTTCCTTTTATCTCCAGTCCTCCAGCCTTTTTGCTCTCAATTCATTTTCTAAGGTTTCTTTTTTTTTTTTTCCTCCCAGCTTCAATATAACCTTTTTCTTGCATCAAAGAAATAGGGTCTGAAGCCTTCACATCTCACGACACTTCCTTTATGGCTATTAGTTGAAAACTCCTCCACAACCCTTTCCACTTCATCTTACTCAAGACTGAGAAAGCCAGTATTCCAGAAACCTCAGGGCTAAGGCCCAGATGTTTTGATGGGGCCATTAAACCCACTGGCTTTCACATTCTGAGGAGCTGTAAATATCTGATAGAACTCTGGCAACATGCAGGTGCTGGCACTAATGAATATTAATGCGGAACAGAGCTCAGGCACCTGCAAAGCAGTTAACATACAGGAGAGCTCTTTCTGTACAGGCTGTGTCAGTATTTAAGTGCTAGATTATGTTTAGCAGCACCAAACACAGCAGCCCCTGCTTCATTCCCCACCTAACACTTGCCTTCAGAGTTTAAAGACTTACCCACCCTTCCCTACACAGCACTGAAATAGAAATCATTCCCCTTCACAAATGCAGATCCACATCTTCAGTTGTTGGTTTTCATACAAACATTGTCACCCTTATTTGTTACAGTACGACCAGTTCTGGAGTAAAGGCTCTTCTTGACTGACAACATCAGAATACGATCCCCAGAGATTGATCTGTGGCTAAATTGTGCCACTTGCATGATGAAAGAGACTGGCAATATATTCCTAAAGCATTGCCTTTTTGAATGAATTTGGAAGAAAATTAATTACATCAAATAATTCTATGCTTTGACTCTGTCATTATTTAGCGTCAACAACATCCAGCATTATCATCAGCCATCAAAATCAATGAGGGTTGATTCCAGTGGGAGTCCAGTCAGAATGAAACTGAGCACAGGGCCCTTGAGTACAGGATGACCTGAGGTAACACAAGTGTAAGAGGTTTATTCCCTCCCTGCCTCCCTCCTTCCTCTTCTATTGGAACTTCATCCTTCTTTTGCTCCCACCTCCCCACCCCAACTAGCCTTATACAACTATTTGTGGAATGACACTCTGAATTGGATCACTGAAAGGAACTGCTTTCAAAGTAAGACACTTACCTTTAAGAAGAAAAGACTGGAAAGAGCAACTGCTCAAACACCCCTTTGAGATGGGCAACCTGAAGTCCTGACCCTGATGGCACGCAGTCCGCTCCAGCACCTGGCATGTGACACAGATCTTTAAAAAGCTTGCTAAAGGTATGACATGGAATGGCAGCCCCATAGAGCTTGGAAAAATGCTGCTGCTTGACAAAGTGCACCCAAATCCCTTCCCTGAGCCCTTCTTTAAAAATTAAAGTGACATAAAGCAAAGCCTGCTTTAAATTCCTGTTTGTTAGAATACACAGCCAAAAACACCACAGCAAGAGAAGCAAAGGAAATAATGCTTAACAAAAAGTATTCTGGGATGTCTGTATTTCTATGGGAAAGGCCCCTGGCATTGCTGTGGTGAGAGTGAAGGGCATTTTATAAACATATTTCCAAACAGAGGGAAGTATTCAAATTGGAAATGCCCGTCTGGCTGACTCTCCCCCTTTGCAGCTTGTGTACTCCTTCAGCAGATAACAGAGAAGACAGCTCTTGCTAGGAGGCTGCTATCAACATTCTCTTCATTAACTCTGGGAAAAAGCTCCATTCTACATTGTTTGATGGTAATTAGAAGCTGAATCATGCAATGCGTCAACCCTCCGATGTTCTTTGGGTGTTTACAGTTTATACTAGCCTATTACACCTGGTTTTATTTACGGCTTTCTTAGAAACCTATGCTGTTACACAGAGTGTAGTTTGGAGAGCTGGTGACATACTCGGAATATAATTGTGGAAAAGGTGCTTTTGCAAATTATACAGAAAAGGAGCCAATGTAAAAACAAGACAAGACAAAACACAAGACAACACCCCCTGGTTATGCTGGGAATCTTTTTGGTTCATAAAAGAATGTGATGATTTTTCATCACGGGTGCAGAAGATGGTGGCAATTTCTCACAGAACGATCACAGTGATCACAGAAGATGTGGATTATTCTTCCTCGTCTCATTGAGCAGTTCTGGTAAATTCAGGGGCTGTGTGGAATTAATGGTCTCTACCAGAGGAGGCCAACTAGCATTTCAGTATTAAGGAAAATCCAGCACAGTCAGCAACCAGCTCTTTACATAGAAAGCCTTAAACTACTATCTAGCTGAGATTCCACATGCAGCATTACGCTGTACTCGATACCTAGATTTTCTGTTTGGGGTATATGAGTATATTGGCCATTTCAGATAGGCTGCCAAAAAGAGATGAACAAAACTCCCCCTTCGGCTATCAGAAAGCAGTTGGTTCTCATTTGGGTAAGAATCCTTATTTCCATACCTATCTTTTCTCTTACATCACATGAATTGCACTGTTAGAGAAAAAGTTGTGAAAGACTATTTCACTGAGATATGTAACATAGATACACAAATCCCCGTTTCAGTCTATGGGCACTTTATGTTGACCTGGTCTCTTCATCTGTATTAGCCAAGCAGACAGCGTAACTGGGAAACTCCAAGAGAAATAAACGTATTACTTAAGTCAGGACGATGATTCAGTAACTGACATGCTTCTGTGATCTGGAACTCAACCAACATCTTGGCATGACGTTGTCTTTGCTCTGCAAACAGCTTTCTCCTTTCTCAGATGGTGCCCATCATATTTAGGAACACAACCAAAGAATAAGAACTATCACCTGCAAAATGCGTAGACTTGACACAAAGTTGGCTGTTTCTTAGTATCTGTTTAACTCACCAGGAGAAAATGTTATTTGCAGATCTGATTCTAAGAAAAGAAACAGAAAACTCTCAACTCTGTTATACAGTCTCAAGGAAACCGGGAAGACAAGATTTGATGGCATAATAAACACAGCTGGAGGCAAATCAAAGCAACGCAGGCACTTCTCAACAAGATGCCAACTTTCAATATCCCAGTTTTTTACCCTCTCAGCAGGATGGATGGTAATGAGATACCCGATTCCCAATGGCTTTCAAAGATTCAGGCACCTGCCCCACATTCATTCAAGACTACTTTCTCCATGTTATCTCCAGCTATGACAAACTGCAGACAAGCCAGCAGATTCCATTTGCCACTTCGCTGCCAACTTGCATTTACCCTCACATTTATTGCTCAACCTTTATACTCTTTTTAGCCACCCTATTTGTGAAGTAAAAACCCCACCCTATTATTAATATATTTAATACTTCTTAAAATGCTTCGAGCTTGCACTAGAGGTACATTATAAATACATACCTAAATTACCAACATCCAAAAATAACAGGAAAAAGACTTGGTGGTGGATTAGCTACATATGATCAATACCAAATCAAAATCTACTCTGGTTTTGCTGAGGTCATTTGCTGCTGTACAATTCTCCTGAAGTAAATATTTCTGAAAGTGGGGAATGCTCCGAGATTAAGCAATACATTTTTTGATCAAAAGCCAGAAGCCATAGGTGAATAGGAAACAGACATCAGTAATTACAGTTCGTACTTCAGCTATTTCAAAACCCCTTGCTTCAATGAGCAAGTATTAACTGGACAGACACTCCTTCACAAATTAGAGGTTGCAAAGGCTTATTACACACCATATTTATCTTTGAAACCTGTCCAACAGAATTAAACTAAAAAAAAATAATGATACAGATTATGGTTGCAGGCAAAAAACTATTAAAACTCTAACAACTATATATGTTTTTATCTGTCAAACTGTCCCTGCAGCCACTCTTTGGTTTAGGAGCTCAGGAATGCGGTATTAAGAAATACTAGTAATTGTATTAGTATGCTGTTGTAAAACTCCTGTCTGTATTTTACCTGGGAGTTGATAAACTATTTCTTGACTAGGTAGGCCTTAGAACACAAAAGAATTGCAAGAACAGGAGTCTAGACTATCCCCAAATGGAAGTGGAAATGGAAGAGTACAACACCCATGCGAGTGAAAAGTGTACAGTGAGGAGAGCCCACACTGCTTAGTGCAACTGTGCACAGAGCCAGTAACTTGACATCAACCAAAATCAACTGTAAAACCAAAAGCAATCTAACCACCTCACTGCATTACAGTACCCAAGCAAACTAAGTTTGTTAACTCAGTTAAGAGCCCTCACTGGCAAAATTCAGCACATAACCAAGCTACCTTTGGTCAGGCCAGGCAGCTCAAGATACAGCACTGGTTCAAGGAATGACAGGTAGCTGTGAAAAGACATTCCCCTTTTCAAAGTTAGCTCTGTTTACTCCAAGAACCCCAACTGGGAAGCTGCATGATTTTTCCTCAAATGACCCAAGACCACTCAGGATATCCAAGAAAGTACCATGACTACAGTTGGAAAAGGTATGAAATTGTGGAGGAAAAACTGGGCAAAACCAGTGCAGGCATTTATGTTTTCCAAGGCTTCTGAGGGTAGGAAGCCGCTTAGGTAAGGCTGCCTTTCAACTGTTGCCCAACTCAAGATATCATCAAGTGAACTCCTAATAAATATTTGGCTTCACAACAGATTTGTACTGAAATTAATAATTCAAGTACATTCCTCTAGATACATAAATTTCAGACAGACGAGGAAGACAGTGCAAACCTTTCATTTGCTGAAAGAATTATTATTAGATCTCAAATTTAGTTCAGTGTAAGAGATTATATATTTAAGCTGATTAAAAAGGTTTCAGTTAACTGCAACGAGCATTTGGATTGTTTTAACACTCTTAAACAGGAAAAGTTAAGCCTCAGAGCAGAGTTTTACTTGCTTGGCAAAATTCATAGCAGAGTAGAACTACAATAGAAGAGTCAGGAATGCAAGACGTGTTAGATCTGCAGCTTGTGATATCTGTTAAAGTGTTCATGTCTTTATTAAGCTTTTGTATTTTCCCTGTTGATAAAGTTTTTTAAATATAGTATAATTCTAGCAATTTACTAATATCCTAAGTGAATACTTAAGGTCGATCAAAGTACTTACATATGATTATTTTTTTAATTCACCAATCAAGTAAGTTGGTGCAATCCCAGACTGGTTTGGGTTGGAAGGGACCATAAAGCTCATCCAGTTCCAACCCCCTCCCTGCAACTTCTACATCCAGGAACTTATGCATAGAATCCCGGACTGGTTTGGGTTGGAGGGGAACTTGAAGCTCATCCAGTTCCAACCCCTGCCACGGGCAGGGACCCCTTCCACTGGAGCAGCTTGCTCCAAGCCCCTGTGTCCAACCTGGCCTTGAGCACTGCCAGGGATGGGGCAGCCACAGCTTCTCTGGACACCCTGTGCCAGCGCCTCAGCACCCTCACAGGGAAGAGCTTCTGCCTAAGAGCTCATCTCAGTCTCCCCTCTAGCAGGTTAAACCCATTCCCTGCTTGTCCTATCACTACTCACTATTACAAAATGCCCCTCTCCAGCTTTTTTGTAGGCCCCCTACGTTCTGCATGATTTCTAAACAGTTGCATTATTAATGGCTTAACATAAAACTAATTGGTTAAGTGAAAAATATGACAGGTGGCTGTGTAGGCACTGCTGTGACAAATACAACACAGCAAGTTCTCATGCAGTAGGTGTTTTCTGAGGGTCTGGATTTCTTTTAAAGCACATTTTCATACCAAACAGCACTGATCCTTACAATAAGGATAAGATCTTCAACTTGACTAATAGTTACTATTAAGTGTAACTACTATGAAAAACATATAGCATCTCTTTAATATACACTACTTTTAAATGCTTAATGGAATACTGCTGCTGTTTTCAGCACAAAATTATCAGCACCATCCTGCTTTTCAGTATGTAACAAGCAGAAAGGTCAACTGTAACATTCACCTGACAGATGCTTAAAGTAACAGGAATTATGGACAGAGTGCTTGGAAGTTTTGGACAGGAATATTTGGAACTGAGAAAAATCCTGATGAAGTTCATGGTATAATCTGTTTCTGCAAGCAAACATGCAATTTGCCTTTATATATAATCATTCTACTATGAGATACCACTTGCTTCCTTCCACACCAAAGTTACTAAGGCTAATGTAGTTTGTAAACCATAGAGCGAGATTTATGACATTATATTGCAGAAACCTGTTTAGCCCTTGATTTACAATCCTGGCAATTGTATTCAACTCTGTCACTGTAACTGATTACAGCTAACTGCAGATTACCATATTGCAAACTCTCATCTTTGTGAAAGAAATACGACATTCTGCTAAAAGAGAAAAGAATCAAACATCCTGAGGGCTAATGAACAAAAATGCACTATTCCATGTTGCACTGCAAACCCAAACTCTTCGAATTGGTGCCGTAAAACTTCAAATTGCTATTTGTTGGCACGTTGTTTTAGCCTCAAGTACTTCCATAGTAAATCACCATTACACTAATACCATACCTTTGGCCTGAAACATATTAATCTTGGTTAACAATAACTGACATTTACATTACCAATTCAATTCAGGCATTGTGGTGACTAAACACACACACGCAAGAGCTTCAGGGAGAAAAGTTATTAGTTCTGAATGTGTTCTTACTATTCACTCAGAACAATTTGAAAGAAACATCATCAATTCTTGTTATAAGATTATAACATAAACATTCAAATCCTAATTGATCTGTAAAATTTGGACTTGGAGTAAAACCTGCCTTTGTTTCTTGAGTGCAGTCAGCTGCACAACATACTTCAGATATTTTTCAAGGTAAGTATTTTTGTAATTTATCTGCTAAAAGAAACTGGGACTTTGAAAACTTGATTTCTTGGGAAGGAAAGGAAAATGAGAATTTTAAATATACTGAAGAACATGGCACCAGCGCATGACAAATAGTAGCAGATCTTTCCAGGAGAGAGGATGGACTAATGCAGCCATTTTTTTTCCTCATGATATTTACTATGCCTATAAATGCATAAATAATAATGGTTTTACACAGGTGGGGTGGTTTTGCTTTTCTATATTTAGTAGCACAAACACACACTTTCAAGCAATCAGAAAAGTAGCACTTACTGCATTAAGTTCGTATAATCTCAGCAGGAAAGCTTATCCCACTCCCTACACCCAAGCACTACAACTGCAGTGCAGCACAGACCACATAAAATACTTGGACCAAGTATTTTACTCCATCTTCAGAGTTCTCTATGAGACTCCAAATGCACTCTGCAATGCCTAATCTTAACTGTTCATATTTTGGAGAAAAATGCTTTATTTAACATAGCATTGGTGTCTAGATAGTATTTTTACAGCATTATAAGGCAAAATAAAAAAGATGCTGCAGTCTAACAGCATTAAGAGAAACACAAGGTTGATGCATTTGGGTTCATTTTGTGGTTTCTTTTGTGTTTAGATTTGAGAAGTTGCCCACAAAGATTCTTCAAGTAAAAACAGGTATTTAAGTCCTGAGGAAAACAGGATGGATTACATGTATCCCATGTTGCTCTTTGTCTCCCATCTTTTCTTGGCTTCAAATCTGAAATAGAGCACAAAACCCACATTAGGAATCTTGACTATGCACATTTTGGCTACTCATCCTAACAACAACAAAAAAAAAAAACCCTTATTTTTAATGCCATTACAAAGACATGAAGGCAAATGTAGCCATATAACCAACACATTAAGAACAGGGGCTTTACCAGAATTAAGTCTGATATACTGCTAAAAAAAAACACAAGCCCAACATAAAAACCCCCAGCAAGGTTAAACTAAACAAATAAGATTAGCACAAGCCTATTTCAACTAAGAAAACATTTAACTGAGATTGTATTGTATACACTTAGTGCCAATGAAACCACACATGTTTAATTCCATACTCAAATGACTTACCCCCAAGCAAGCTTCTTTTTCTTTTGAGCTTCTTGGGCAGCCTCTGCTTCTTGCTTGGCTTTTACAAAGTTGCGGCAAGCAACAGCTTTGGCAATTTTCACACCAAGCTAAGACATAAAAAGGGAACAAAGGAAAATTGAATAGATCCAAATGGCTCATGTGAAATTTAAGCCTCACAAATTACTTGGTCCGATACTGTTCCTCAAAAGTCAATAGATATTTTAATATCTTTCAAACATTAGGCTGATGCTGTGCTACTAGATCAGATGAGCAAGAATGTTTCTGGAAAGAAATACAAAGGAAAGGAATCCTGGAGCAAGCAATCCTTTTCATCAAATCCTTCATTTTCAAGAATAAAAGCAAAGGGCAATAGCTGACTAGATCCTTTTGTTTATTTTTAAATAAATATATACACAGACACACACAATCTCCATTATTAAGACCAGTCTGTGACCTCAGCTGTGCCAACAACAAAAGCATCAGGTCATACCAATATGAAAAACACCCAAAAAGATAGTTCTATACAGAAGAACTGCTGCTACCATACATTTTCCAGTAGCGCCAGTGGTCATGTTTTAATTGGTCTGTCCAGAAAGTAAATGCAGCAGTGTCCTTAAAGTCCATCTGGCACTTCATCTTCATGTTACCAGCTTTCAGATTATTAGTGTGATAATATGCATGCTTTTCAATTAAGGTCCTAACAGGCTGTAGATGAATACTACTTTGCTTTCATAAACTTACACTGTGAGATTTAAGTTCACTTAAGCGAATGTCATGGAGGAAAAAAGATAATAAAGCAAAGAGATCAAGAAGATACTGTGAACTGTGACCTGATCATTTTCCTTAAGCAGCATTCATAACTTGCTCATTGTTGTTATGTTTTGTGATTGCTGCCATGACTTAACATTATCTGCCACTAAATTATGAATTACGGAAGAATTTGTATCAAAAGTGACCGCTTTTCTCCAAGACAAACAAGCAATTCATTTAGCCAGAGGTGCTACGAACTGATGTGGACAAACAGGTTTTTCTTTCTATCAACTCCAAAGCCTCCTGGAGTTAGCTAATAGCTTCTGACTGGATCTTCTCAATTTCTCCAAAACATCACTGAAGCATCAAACAAAAAAGGCATGGGAGAGTGAAAGGACACTTCTTAACACTTTGGTGAGAGTTGCATTATTAATGGTAATATACTTCAAATAGTCTGTAGGCGTCTATGCAAGCAATTCTTATTTACTGAGAGGCATTTTATTCAGGTAAGACGAGTGAGAACTCAGAACACATTTTTGCTTGTAGATGGCATATCTGTTACAAGTCTCCCATCAAACACCTACCATGTAGGGAGGAGACTATCTTGTAAACAAAGCAAAACAAACAGCACCACTATAAGCTATTCTACCTTACAGCCCTTATGGTCCAAAGTCGCCTTTCTGCAGAAGGCTTTGAGAGCCTACATGTGCATAGGCACTAAGCACAACAGTCTGTCCGTTGTTTTGAGGTTCACAACCTCAACACAGGCATGATATTTTAAAAGCAAAATGTGCAAAGTAAGTAAAAATTTAAAAGCAAAATGTGCAAAGTAAGTAAAGCTAAAGAAGGTTTTCATCTACATAAGATCATAAATATGTACCTATGGAATCACCTCGATGCTCAAAATAATTCATGTAACCAGACATTTCAAAACTTTTATATTGTTAGCTACATCAGTTGTCCTCTGAGCATTATATACATTATTATATACATTATATACATACATATATATTATATAATTATATACATTTTATATAATCAGTAGTTCAATGCCAACATCTGAACCGCAAATCTCAAGTCAAGAGACCAGAAGATAAAACATTCTCCTATTTGCATTGTCACTTCATATTTAAGGGCAGCTATTAACTTTAATGCTTGCGGTATAAAAATGCTGAAGAAAACTCGCCTAGAAATGAAATTCAAGAAATGCTTACTTGTTAATTGAAACAGTACAATTATTGCCTTAAAAAACAGAGCAATATAATGGCTGAAGTCAGTCAATCAGCACAGCCACGACTATTTCTGAACAGAATCTTACCTCCTAACACACCTGAATATTAACTCTTACTATATAATGAATAATGGCCTGCTGAACCTTAGAAACACACAAATACACATGTAAGGTGTACACAAGTGCTGCAGAAAAATATTTTGATCTGCATTTCTTGGAAGACAGAATGAATTCTTCCGTCTTTGAAAAGGGGAAAAAAAGGGATAATAAGATCCTCTGTAGTGTATATGGAAGTAAAAAGAGAAGTATTTTGCAGCATTAACATTGTCATTTCTAGGCTACATAGAGTCAAATATGTTGCATATAAACACACACAAGCATTCTAGTCAGATTAAACGTCTTCTGCTCCCACCCACACCCAGACATACATCCTGCCTTCCCTCCCTCTCCACAAAGAAATCCATAAAAGCTTGGTCAATGGGTTTTACATTAAAAAAAACCCAAACATTTCAGGTCATCAGATAACTCAATAAAATACAATCTTAAAAGAAGTATGAAACCATGAATAAAAATATATACAACAATTTCTTGTGTAGTCAAAGTATCAGCATTTTCCATATAGAACATCCAATATTTTGCTGCATTTTAATTAAGGTGTCTAAACATTATCACAAAGAACTGCAAATTGGTCAGAGCACGCAGTAAGGAAAATTAAGCTCTAAAGGCTTTTTATCACCATATTTCAGGAACCAAGGGTGTAAAATGTTCTAATTTGGGATATATTAAAAGCCATAAAAGGTCTTTCAAAAAGATTAATGGTACTTTGCTTGGATTTAAGATAAGGGCTTTAGCTGGTTGGAAAAGCAGGGCCCTGGCTAGACCCTTGAGGCATTCATCTTTACAGCCACTTGGAAGATTTGTAAAAGCGTCTGCATAACCTCAAGCAAACGCACTGCGACATTTTTTTTTTCCTCTAAATTCCTTTCAATTTTACAGGTTTAAAGTGTGTAAATCATATTGGGTAGTAAAGCTGATAGAATGGTTCATCCCTGTAACACAATATATATGTACATCTATGTATTTTTAAGACAAACTTAACAAAAACAACTTAGTTCCTACAGGGCAAAGACCCTTCCATTCTGAAGCTGACCAATAATCATGTCAAATATCTTCCTCTAGATGTTTAATGTAGCATAAAGGAGAATTTTCTACTCATCTGAAATTGTTACCTTGTAACGCATTTCTGAAGCTTGGCTTCTTTTTGAAGAGTTTCGAGGCATTTATTTAAAAATACCAATTATCATACTTTAACTTTTTATGGAATAACAGGTCTCGATGAAAAATATTTATGCCATTCTCTTTTGTTCTTTAATTAAATGAAAACAGATGTTTTCTGAAGTAAAGCGGAACCATTACTGGAGTACTTAAAGTGTTAAGGTCTTTAATTTTTATATCAGTTTGGTCTACAATTCCTGATTGTCTTTACTCAAGCTCAACATTAATGTCAAGCAAGTTACCTAGGAGACGAAAGAGATCAAAGAGACAAAAAACCCTCAAATGTCTGATTAATCAAGCCTGCAAACAGCTTATTTCTTTTAGCCTGCATGCAAGTATGAAAATGAGATTCTGGGAGCCGTACATTGTGCAGATTTGTTCATTCTTATCAGAACAAAGCCAGCGGCAGCTTATTTCATGGATCATTGGCACTGTCATCAGTGCTACACAGAACGGGTGACAGCTCCTCATTTTGAGGCTTGAACAAAATTAGCAAAAAGTCGGCACAAATTAGCCTCTCATCTTTTTAGTAATATGACATTATTCATTTACTTTTTATCCAATTTTTAATTTTTTCCTTGTCAGCTATCCCTTTCTAGTGTTTCTTGCACAGCATCATAAAACACTTTTAAAACAACCAAAGAAATGGCTGAAGTTGAAATAGGATGTAAAGTTCAGGCAAAAGAGTAAACATTTTTATTAAGTTGCTACAGAACGTACGGGAACTTCCCGAAAACTTCCTTGAAAATCAAGACATTTCACACTAAATAGCATCAAGCAAGGAATTCTCATTAAGATAAACCGTGCAAGTAAATGCTGAATGATACAAGTAATGAGACAACAGATTCAAGAACTGCTCCAGAAATATTTCGGTAAAAGGCACAAAATGCTAAACCTACAGAAGCTCCAACAAAACATCTATATTGAAACAGGTCCTGAAATATCCTATGATCACACCAGAGAAGCCAAACAGCCTTTTAATACAGTGTTACAGTTTCTCATCAAATATGAATCTGGCTATTTCAGGCTTGCCTCTAGCAATGATTTTCTCCTTTTATGTTATGGAATGTTATCCATTGCTGACGTATATAAAATATATAAAGCAAACAAGAATACCGAGTGGATTTTGCAGTGAAAATTGTCCCCTTTCAATGGCATGTTCAACTTCCACTGTAAAATACTCTGTAATATCTTTGTTGTATTTTTATGCTGTGCATTACACCACCAAATGATATTTGGATGACACAGTAATGGAGCAAGGACAGAGCACTGTTCTAATAGTAAACCCTTTGCTAGATTTAAACATTTAAATGCAAGTAACTTCTTCCATTCATGAGAAAACCCAGCATTAAAAAATTAACTATAAGCTGTTAGATGCTTTACACAGCCCCCTTATAACAAAGGCAGTTTTAAAAAAAGAACTGTAGTACTGTTTTCAGCAATTTCTTTATCTCTGTTCTTCTAAGTAAGAAAGCTTATTAACAAGCTTTGAACTTAAAATCACATTTACAATAATGTGCCATCAACAGTTTTATAAGCTAATTAGAAAAAAAGATTAATTAATGACTGGCTGCTAATAAAATGGCAATCATGAAGAAAGAAACCAAGGGTGCTAAGCTTCAACTACCACCAATTAAGAGCTAATTACAAACAAATTATATATGTGTTTTGCTGTGGGCTTTAATTTACTAAAATGGTTTTAATTAAAAGAGAAAACATGCTGATTAATTGAACTGCAGAAAAAATCTACAGTATAAACTGTGCTTTGTCTGTCTCTTTAATTAGACTTGTAACATCTGAAATCTTTTTTTAAGGTTTGTTAAGGGAAAGATATACATAATTAAGGGAGCAGAAGAATGGAATTCTAGGTGATAACCCTGCCATGTTCCAAAGGTTAAAAGAAAACCACCTCAATGAAGAGAGAGATTTGGAAGCACCTCCGCTAAATGTTAGAAGGAAAATCCCTCAGAAATAAAAAGGAGAAGAAACTCTTCTTTTTTTACCCCAGGTCCCTCAAGAGGCAAGACTTCCAAGTTCATGGGTGCTTGGTTACATTTCCTATAAAACTGCATCTATCTCTTCGGGTACCTTAAAGCACTACAATGAATTGTGAACACAACACAGAAGTTCCATTTTACCACCAGAAGAGCATCAAGCACTAGAATCTGCCCATCTGAAACAGTAACGTGCGCACAACCTCATGATCTACCATATCCTATCCAGATTTTCTAATGGAAAACAGCTTCCAGAATGGTTCTCAATGGTCATGACACACAACCTTGCTCGTGTACTTCCCATTCTAAATTACATGTCTGGAAGTTACTCACAGATATCAGATACTAATTCGATCATGAGAAAATGGTCAAAACTGATGAAACAAATTTTGAAAACAGCAGCAGGACTGATCTTGCTGTAACATGAGAATGATACCCTAGTAAATAGCCAATTCATTCCATCAATTACAATGCAGATCTTTCATTTACACTTGATCACAATACCAATATTTCTCCATAAATTGCAGCTTTTTAAGAAGTCTTTCGCCAAAATGCCAGAAGCCATGAAGCTAAGCACTTAGGAACAGTGCTGTCAAGAAGTCTGTGCTATTTAGAGCCTGACAACTACTCCAGTAATTTAGCACACTAAATTACAAAATATTTCAGAAGTTCTTTTTGACAGCAAGTCTAATATGGTCAAGATTATTTTATCACGTTCAAGTTACAGTCCTCAGGCTAATGTGCTCTTAGACAACGTGGCACCTACCTACCAGGCAGTTCACACAACCCACGAGTAAGTGCAAAGTTTGAGGTTTAGCCAGATTAGTTCTCAGAATATCAGAGACATAAGAAATCTGCATTCTGCTTCTTGAGACACCACAAAGCGATTCAAATACAAAAGCACTATGAAAGATTATTTCTCTAGGGGGAAGAAAAGCTTGGAAAATAGTTATAGGTTTACACACTGGGGAGGCAGATCTTTAAAATAATATTGATTAGGAAAAGAACTTTTAGAAGTATCACTCCAAATGGAAACACAGTTACAGCAAAGTGAAATTACCAACTATCTCCTCATACAGCCCTTATGCAAAAGGATAAACACTTCCACTATGCACACATTGCTCTAGTTTATCACCAAAAGTCTAGGCAGTTTCCCGCAAGCACAGCAGGAGAAATTAAAAGTCCATTTCAAGACGTTATTCCAAAAAAGGTTTTTCAAAAGCATTAGAAAAGTTGATATAATTCCAAATGTCTGTTCCCAGCTACATATCCAAGTACCTGCTGCCATTAAATATCAACTACCTCACCGTAGATCATGACCAAATTAACCATTTTATCTCAGCCCAGCTAAGTGTCCACATAAACTTTATTCTCTTAACAATGCTTGTTGTAACTCCTACATTAATATCAACACTTCTACTGGCATCTCTCAGGTTAAACAAGTCATCATTAGATGAATACAGTGTTCAAACACTAGCCTGATGTATGCCATTCTGGACTTGAACAGCAGAACTTTAAAACATGAAGGAGACTGCCTTGCTGAAGGCCCTGGACTGTTATAACAAAGAAAGTAACTCAGTTACAATAATAAACCTTAACTGTTCATATAATAACATGCACATTGCAATTAATTGCTAGTTATTTAATACTACCAGTACTATGTTGTAGGTATTAATGAAATAATTCAGTCTAAGTGTGTTTAAAAACCCACAGTGAATTCAGATTAAGCAGTATAACCCATCTGCATTATGTGGATGCTCCACACAAATTCAAAGTAGTGCTGGCCTCATACACTGTAACTGTATCACAGCACCCACATGCTCAAGACAGACTGAGTTCTAGAAGCAGTCTGGCTACAGAAGCAATGCTACTGAAGGCCTAAATTACTCTAGACAATATAATGTAGACCTGCCCCTATTCTTTCAGGAAGAATTTCACCCATATATAAAGTAATGCAACCAAGAATTTCAGGATCACTAGAACTCCGAGTGCAACAGAACACCCCACAAGAGAACAGACTAGGGGGATATCCAAGGATGCTACAGTTAGAGATCTGCTACCCTGGTAACACCCAAACAGCTGCAATCACTCTTCTAGCCCAGAAACCAGGATGACAACAGGAGACAAGGAAGAGCCAATGCTTCACAGGGAGATCTGCCAAGAGATCAGACTCTTCATCATCACATAAGAACAATTAATTTTAACAGAAATGAAACTGACAACAAAAGAGGGGTTAACACATTTTTAGCTAGTCTCAAAAGCTACATATGAAACCACACATGCAGTCACTAGTAAATAAAGACCCTCATGCATAAGGTATCCAAGTTCTAATTTCTCTCAGTCTAAGAACTTGAACACTACTAGATTAAGTATTGATCTAAATTTGTTAACATTCACCACACCAGAAGCAAGCAACAAATAATATATTGCCCAAAGCCTCATTTACAGCAGTACAACAACATTTTCCTTAAAGAACCTGCAACAAGTACCACATGGAAACCAAAATTCCCCAGACCCTGAGGCAGTACCATTTAGGTTTTTAGGATGTAAATTTCTCATCCACTCACAGCTGGTAGATTATGCATATTGCCTAAATCATCACTGATTTTCAAGGAATCTGATTTCTAAAAACCTTTTCTCACTGTGTCATAGTGATAGCACATTGACAGCATCATTTTGGCATTCCTTTGCTTTTTAGGACATGTTTTTACTGCCTGTTCTCGTCATCTGTTTATTTTTGGCTTTTCTTTTTTTTTCTAAATACTGAAGCTGCCCTATCAGTTTCACAGGCTTATAAATGTTATACATCAAAAATTAGTTTCACTTATTAAGACAGGAAACGGCTTTAAGAACTCTGGGATCTCTGCCTCAAAGCAAAAGCTTTATCAGCAGGTTCCAGTCACTGCTTCTTGCAAAAGAAAATGGTGCCGATTAAAACCCCATACACCTGATTTCAAAAAGAACACCTACCCACTGAACATTCTTCACATGGCTGCGAGGGGGGCTGTACCCCAAACAGAAGGCAGCTCCTTCTCACATGCTCCCTGCCCCCGAACCCTGCAACACTGCTCAAGAAAAATGAAAACTATACATAAAAAGATGATGGTGAGATAAAGGAACAGTAATTCATCCACTTATTTCTCTAGACTTCAGAAGTGGGGTCCTTCAATAGTCATGGTGCGGCTCCACACCTGAGCTGCTCTCAGCGTTGTGTTGCATTTGGAAGTTAGAAGCATACAAATAGCCACATACTTTAAAAATAAACTCACTTCTTAGAAGTATTGCATAAAATGAGTTTTAAAAGCAACATTTAACTTGCGTAGTATTGATATAATCCCTACTTTCCTTCTCAGTATGAAAGGAGTTATTTCATTAATTGTACTCGTATACAAATACAGTGATTTTCGAGTCAACATCTCCCATAATGAAATCTTTTTCTATAGCACTGCACTGAACCAGAACTAGCCACTGTTAGAATGAGTTCCTTAGAACAAAAAGTATTTTAAAGGGTCAGTTAAAAGAAAATACAGCTTCACAAAAAACACAAAGGAAAATGAATCTTGCAGTGGGTAACGCTGCACATCTTTACAACAGTAGAGAACCCCAGTGAATTCACATGGAATCTGCCTCAGCAGAGATCCTCATGAAATCAAGCCAGAGTCATTTGAGTTTTCCTTCTTTCAACACACTATTTATTCAGATAAACCCACTTAACCAAAACCAAGTCAAGGCTGTGAATACTAATAACGTTTCAAGCCTTTTGTTTTCAGAATTACAACATGCCAATATTTGAAAGTCAACAATTTGGAGCTAATGTTCCACAAATAATAATACACTGCAGTGGCACCTGGGATATGCTAGATGTTGTACAATCCCATGGCTACAAAAACCAGATTAACAGTTTATCATAAATATTACAAAACCTTAAAACTTCTTACATTAATTTGTTTTTATAGTCAAACAATTTGCACTAGAACCTCAGTATGTTTTATTGATTATGATACTCTAACCACTTTAGATGGGATAATGACATTTGTGAAGGAGAACTGCAAGTGTTTTTCATGTTGTACGCATGAAAGGTAATATAGCAGTATCACAGTGAGAAGCTGGTCCAAATTAAAGGGAAAATTAGGACACATTCCTATCACTGTCAATAGCTGTTATCTTTGAGGATTGAAGTTTTGTGACTATTGGTGAAAGGCAGATAAGTCTAGTCATTAGAAAATGCCCAGAGTGACTAAATACAGGAGTTTAACGATTGTGAAAGAACACTACCAAGGAACTGTTAGTTTTAGCTAACCTTAGTTAGGGAACCTTAAGAACTGTATTTCCCATTTCATAATACATCTGTTTCTAAAGCCATCACAATATTGTATTATATTGTGTTAAAAAGATTTCAATCTGCAATCTTACATTAAAGCTTCGCTTACAACCCTGTAATTAGGAAACATGTTAAGTATTTGTGCAATAATGAGAAGTATACAGAATTTGTCTTTCCGTTCTTAATCCTTCTCCAACACCTTTGAATTTTGCTAGTATATACAGTGGACAGAAAAATTCCATTACCTCTGTGTGGAAGAACATGCAAGATACAGGAATGAAAGCAAGTATTATATAATTAATTGCTAATATAAATCTAGAATATTTATGGTTCAAATTATATCTATCAGATGACTTACAAATGATAGCCTCTCCACTCCTCTCAAATAGCTCTTACTTATTATTTTCTCAGCTGGCTTCAAAACTATTCCAACCACTGTTTTATCCTAATTTTCTTCCTTTGCATTTTCTCCCCTGTGCACAAATAAACAGCAACAAGCAGCAAAGCCTTCACAGAACACCAACCAACAAGACAACATTGTGAAAAAATAAGAGTTTCTCACTTGTTTCTTTTTTAGATAGGCATTTACATTACTAAAAATGATGACAAGGAGAAGAAATATCCATTCATTCTATAAGCATCATTCTAAGGCTACAGCAATGCTTGACATCCATCTAATCCCATTCTTCAGAATTATTCTAGACATCAACACCCAAGCGCACGAGCACAATGGAAAAAAACAGTGGAGTACAAGTTTGGGTGTATTCATCCTTATTTGGGCACATCTTGCTCTAAGCTTGCTACATCTCTACCTTTCTTCAGGCTTTCCAAGCTTATTGAAGAGGGAATGTGAAGAAAAAACTAACACAATGAACCGACAGGACGAGAACATCCTACGGCTATTTTCTTGGCTTGCAACATGCAGAAAAATCTAAAGTTCAACATAGATGACTAGTGACTGACTCCTCTGACTCACAGAGTCAGCATGAAGGCTTTAAAGCAAGGTTACTTGGGATTGTTCATGGTTGTATTTTCAGTTTTAATTCATAACTACAGGGTATCCAAGCATTACAAGATCAGCAGAAAAATCCTTCAATCAGACAGAAATCTGCTTAAGAAACAGGAAAGATGCCCCAAACCATCTTCAATGCTATTTTAGTTATGACATTTTCTGCACAAAACTAAATGTTTCCTCAGAGCTTTTGTTAATAGCCCACTTACCTCACGAGCAGCTAATCTATCACTCAGCTCCTCAGCCTTATCAATGTCACCTTCAGCCACAGACTTCTCTATGCTAAGTTCAAGGCCAGACTAGAAAGAGAAAAGTAAATCTTTTTAGGACAAAAAGAAATAACACATTTAAACGGAGCATCTTTCTTTCATAAGATTCTTTAAGACACTGCAGAAACCTGTAATTTCTATGTAACACAAATCACTTTGTCTATGTATTGTAATGGACAGTATAATTAAGAATTCACTGAAAGGCCGCCTGAGCACAAATCATTGCATTAGTTCCACCTTATGTGCAGGATAATACTGTAGGTTAAAAAAATTACACAGACTAGTTTACGCCTGTCACAATAAAATTTCATCTGAAGATCTGGCTTATCTCTTCCATCCCTGGAGCCTTCTAAACATAATGTGAAATATATGTGTCAGGTAACACAAAGAATGGCAATTACCACTGTATCGCTACAGTTCTCAGATCTTATCTTGATCCAAAAACTGAGTTCTGGCACAGTGCCACTCTGCTGTGCTAATAAATTAAGAATTCTAGCAGTCCTATGGAAAACAATGAAAAAGCTTCAGAATTTAACCTCTGAAAATGACAAAATAACCTTTGTGATCAACAGAACTTGTTTTACAACAACATTTACAAGTAATGTAACAATAAAAAGTAAATATTTACTGGAAATTATAGCTGGAAACTTCTGAATACAGAAGAGTAGCATAGAAGGAGGCACCAGCTTCAGAATGTCACAGAAAACTCTCTCTCATAACAGACTTTACAGCCTCACTGGTTTTAAATCTTAGTGATGCTGAAGAAAACACTTTTGACAGTTTTGTAACATACACTTTTTTTAAAAGATGAAAGCAAAAAAGCAATCAATTTTTAAGAAACAAGCGGTCTGCAAACACTGCACTTGAATTACTCAGGTGGTAAAGTGCCCAACTGGAACCTGCAGTGACAGCCAATTCCGTTAGGTATCTTTTCTGAAATTAATGACACATACACTCCACTAGTGATTAAATCTCTGGCCTTGAGTGAAGAACATCTGCTTTTTAACAGTTTAGGCCTCATTCTAGGTCTATTCTGAGCAGTTTAAAGACAACTAAATACCCACTAAGAGCAAGAACTTGGGCAGAAGCAAACAATGTCTCCTGACTTGCACGCAGAAACTTACTTCAGGCAAATGAAAAATAGAAGAATTACCATTAAGGAGACTCACTGAACATTTCATGTCATAGAACTTACACAGGCCTTTACTAGAAGTACAGAACAGAGCTACACTGAACTCACAATGTGATGCATTTCTTAACTTGCTCATTGTGTTGTACCAGTTATTTCAAATTATGACTGGTTACGCAATAGTATTCAGGAACATAAATCCAGTAAAATTGTACAGTAGGTCTGGCTCTCTAATTCCTATAGCCCATGTTGTCAACTAAAGGATTTAGGTGACACATTTTAAAGTTAAAATATGATTAAAACCAAAGAAAACAAAAATTCAAACGAAGCATGTGAAGTGTTTTGTGTCGCATGATAACAGACAACAGAACCAGACAGGAAGTAAGTGTGGATACTGTCACAAAAGAAAGTACAGCCAACTACTCTATTCTAGTACAATTCATGAAATATCTAAAAGGAAATTCACTTTAAAATGTGCACAAAATTATCCTTCCACAGAGTAACTTTATCTTTTACTCACTTTTAAACAGGCTCAGTTTTAACTCTGTTAAGGCCAAGTTCTTTAACTGTGAAGTACAAGCTGACATTGCTTTTGTATCAACAGTCACCTTTTGGGGAGCCCTGCTATCCACAGGTGATTCAAATCTATCATTGATTCCAAAGTATTGTGTAAGTTCTTTCCATTTCTCTTCATTTGCCAACTGTTGGCTACTAAAAACAAAGACACAAGAAGTCATTAATATAATCAGGTCCCTTGCCACAATTTGTAATATTCCTTTAAATGCTAAAAGAAACTCTTCCACTTGGCAGACACACTCTTTTCACCCGCTCACAGTTTCTAACAGAAGTGAAATTAATTATTCCTTCCCTTCTTAACTCCAGAATCTTAAAAGCAAGCTTATAGACTCAAGAATCATTTAGGTTGGGAAAGACCTTTAAGATAATTGAGTCCAACCATAAGCCTAACCATGCCAAGGAGGAAAAAGAGGAGATGGAACTGGTTGAAGAGGAGCTTGTATGTTATTACATGCAAAACATATTTAGGAATAACATTAAGTCTATTTTAAGTTACATTCAGCACATTTGTGTTGATTTTTCAAACCAAGCAATCACTGGTATCACATTCAGCCTGCCCAACAAAGACAGTGAACAACTGCAGCTGGCATTTCACACCATGTTCAAAGCTATGGTTGTGCATGTGGACAAGCTTTTTTAACAAGCTTTGCCCAATATTAAAACCAGACCTCAAATAATCACACTGACCAGTTTTACCTCTTAGTTGCTTCATCACTCTGTTTCTGTTTTCCTAGGAGGGGAAAGAATAAAATCCAGCATTACACAGTAATATACTACAGCATCCAATCAACTTACAGAACTCGGTCACATTTTATTTGAAAGACTGACACATGAGGATTTTTACCCAATGATCATATTGTTTTAAACCACTTTCTGCAAGACGTTTCATACAAAGAAATTCCTACAGTATCTGTGAAGACATTTTAACCAGAATACACAACGTATGTTCTATAGAATTACTGAAATACACTTAACCGTTATAAATCAGTATTAACTGAGCAAGTTTTATGTCCTTGTTAAGAAGGGGAACAAGTACATGACTTGAACTTTAAGCAGCAACTCACAACCTAGTCCTACAAGTGATTTATACAACTGAAAAATAAAATCCCAGATAATAACTATAAAACATGTATTCAAGCATTCAAATCTTGCTAAGACTCAAAAAAAAACCCCCATACAAGAAAAACCCAAAACCCCAAATCTCTTCCCTCCCCCACCACCAAAGAAAAAGCCAAACACATCAAAAACCCAACAACAGAGCACCCAAACAAAAGCAACATCCCCCCTCAAGCCAGCGAATCCCACTTCTGAAGTATTTATTACTAATTCCACTGTGAGGAAATATATTCTGCAATTATATAAAACACCTTTTCTGTGGCGCTTTCTTTTCCGGCCTTTGCTTTCCTGTTTCGATTGGGTTTTCATTTCATGGCTTTTCTTCTGGAGCTCCAGAAATTTCTACAAGATTAAGAAAGGCAAATAACTATTTTTTTAATTTATTTTCCTTTTTTTAAAAAATAAAATATTACATGATATGCTGAGAAATGTTGTCCTAGTATCTTATTTACCCACAGGACCCTGTTACGCCTATGTATATATATTACATACCTATTTATATATATACACACTATACATGTATATAACATCATACCATTGCATGAATTTATCAATGAGAACATCCAACTCTGACGGCATTAAACAAGAATTGTCTCTTTCCTCACCTCTTTCTACATCCCAGGACTATTCAAACTCGACAGCTTTCTCCTGGGACATGACACTGAATACAGTTATGCTGGTTGCATGCTCTTGAGCTATTCCATACACTGTTATTGCCTACCTGGTAGTTGGATTCCAAGAATTACTGACAGCCTAGTCCTTGCACAGCTAGCTATCTACATGGACTGAAATTCCACGTACATATTTCCTCCTACATGGAGGACAGAGGAACGTAACTAGTTTTTCCCAATTCTCATTTTGACTCAAAAAGCCTAAAACACAGATCACTTTGTTTATACTTATTTTTTTCAGTCTTTACATGCAACAGGAAAATCGAGGGATTATAAGCAACTATGAGTCTGAATGCCTGCAACTAACCCCTACAGAAAGCAGGGGGACACATCTGTACTTCAGATACATATCACTGGTGCAGTGGCTGACATACTGAGCTCCAAATCCTTCCTACTGATGTAGAAAGCAGCTGCAAAGAAGCTCTGAGCCCATATGCTACCAAAACATAAGTCTTTACACAGTTATCCAAACATCTTCCTGCTGTGCCACCAGTCACCACTGCACGAGGAGAGGGAAAAAAAAGAAGTTACAGTCACTTCCTATGTAAATTCCTGCTCACCTTGCTTGAAACAATCTAAGATATATTATGGCAACTGCACTTTGATCACCCTCTATTTCATCTCAGGCTTGGATATTGAATATTCAACATGGAGTTATTTGGATTTAAAAATTAGCCATTCATCTTTGAGCATGGTGCATTCACACTCTGGATAACTGGTGACCTGTAACAATACCCACGTTCCATGTATGTAAAGAAATTCCCGAAGGGCATGGCTGAGATTCATTTTCTTCAGGTACTGCAGATATCACAATGGGCTCCCTGGTGGCATTACTTTCAGGTCCATCCTCCTGCAATTCAGGAACCTGAACTCCTTCAACATCTTTCACATCTTCCTTTGAGAAGGAACCGTCTCCATCATCAGAACTTAAGTCAACATCGCTTTCATTCAGTCCTGGAGGCAACAGCCCACTCCACATCTCCCAGCTTAAAAAAGCCCAAGCCACTTCAGGTCACTGCAAAGACATTAGAGTTACATCAGGTTACCCATTCCTAGACAGAAACATCATCAGCCTGTAGAATAACGAAACGGCAAAACATATAATCAAACATTTTAGCGTCTCTTGAGAGAACCCACATCAGACGCTTGAGACAGACGCCTATAAAGCTTCTATACTTACTATTTCAGACAGAAGCGGGCGATCTCTTGCTCTTTAGTTCTACCACCTCGCACTTGCTCACGGCTGCTTTCTGCTCCAGGGCGCTACGGCAGCAAACGCCTCCCGCCTCTCTCCACGGCCGGCTGAGAGCACGTCCCACCCTTCCCCGGACATACCCACCGCCTCCCCTCGCTGGCCGGGCACGGGTGCGCTCCGCCGGCCCCGAGGGCAGGACGAAGAGCAGAGTCCGCTGTGGAAGGCAGCGGGCGGAGGAGGCGAGAGCGGCAAACACAGACAAACACCAACGCGAACAGCAAGAGCAGAGCACAAACAGCACCTCCAGACCCCGCCACCCAGCACCACCAACATCCCCCGACCGTGTTTACCTGGCCGCCATCTTGACACAGCCGAGCACCACACCCGCCGGTTGGACTCTGCCCCGCAGCCAATCAACGGGCGCGTTGCTGCCGTGGGCCGGGCCTCTCAGGGCGTCATGGCAACCAGGGAGGGCAGACGGCTGCGAGGCGGAAGGGTTGGCTCGGCCGGGATGGCGGAGCGTGGCTTTGGTGGGGTTGTCCTGGATAAGGGGGGGTCTTCCCTGGGGGCAAGGGGTGCTGCTTTCCCGGGAGGGTGGAAGGGGTCTCCCTTGGGGCACCGGGGTCTCCGCTGGGGGCACAGACACACCACCACCCCTCGCAGTGAGGCCGCTCTGGGGAAACAGCAGCTTACTCGCTCCCAGGAGTGCTGCAGAAGGTTCTGACTTGCGTGAGTGAGGTGGTTCTGTCAGAATTAAAAGCAGTGCTCTGGCAGGACAGGTGACAGGTTTACTGCAGTCTGCCATAAAGGAGCATGGTGTCTATTCCAAAAGTAAACCTTGTAATCTGTACCATGCCTAAGTGTTTATGCAGGAACAGAATGGCTAGGGTCAGCAGCCTTACTCTGCAAGGGTGGAAAAATCAGAGTACCCACTAGTGCCTTGGATTAATGTGGTAAAGAGAAAACTTCAAAAACACTGGTCCCACATCTTGTGGAGCTGTTTGCTGTGGGTTGTCTTCCAGCATAAGAGCTCTCATTTTCCTTAAAGTTCTCCAAGAATGTGGGAAAGCTCTTAGAAACTCATGGGGAATTCTGAGCCAGATAGCACTGTGCTAAGGTGCTTCAAAGGTCAACAGTAACACAGAGTATGTAGTAAAGGACTTGCTTATTTGGGGATTCTCTTACACATTTTCCTTTCAGCTTTCACAGATGAGGCAGACAAAACAAGCACTGTGGAGCAGCCTGAATATGATTCAGCAAGAACATCTTGCATATAAGCATCAACAGGAAGGGAGGCACAGAGAAACTGCGAGAAGATGGTGAAGGGATAAGGCTGACAATAGATGAGCACTGAAACATGTCTGAAACGTGGGAGGTCTCGTGGTGGAAATAATTTGGGAGAAGATGCATTTTTGAGTGATGATTGAGCAGGTTGAAAACTGAATCTCAGTGTCAAGACTTCTGACAAAGGAATTGCTGACACCAAATCAGGACACAACCCAGGTGTGGACAAACAGTGCAGCCGTGAGGGGAATGAGCAAGGGGCAAGAGTTTAAGCGTTTCAGAGATGGATATGTGGAATATTACGGCTGTGAGTACGGACTTCTTGCTGGGTCACAGCTTCTGGGGTTGGCCAGGCATGGAAGGGAAAAACAAGCATGTTTCTTGTGGACATAACATAGATCTTCAGATTAATTTCCTTTTAATGCCATAATGTAACATCCTCAGATTCATTTCTAAAATCAATTAATTCCATAAGTAATCACTTCTTCATGAGCTACACATAAATTTCACACTCAGCTTGCTAACTACAGTCTCCTCTCATCTGGTAAATCGATTTTTAAGAGATCTGTTTTTGTTTACATTTAATAATTGATTGCATTTGATATACAGATAGGCGGCAATTGATAAATGTATTGATATTAGATGTTCATTGCCATTTCTTCTAGGAAGATGTTAGACCATTAGGCTGCATATTTTCTTAGTGTGAACAAATCTGAGAATGCTCTGAATATTGAAAGATACATGACATCTTTGTGGCCTGTAAAAGTATATGATTGGTAGGGATACATTTTCAGAAGGCAAGTTTAATTTCATGACAAAATGTGTATCCAAACGTTGTGCTTCTTATTTAGTATCTACAAGATGATTTGTGGCACACACGAGCACTGGTAGCACACACAAATGAAGTACTCAGATGTTCACCTGCATTTCATTTTACAATTACAAATTCCTTGCATTTGTAATATAAAAAGCCAAATTTCAAGGTAATCTCAGGTTCTCCTGCAACAAATTCTGACTTCTCACAGGGTCTTCCGTGAGAAAAAAGGTGGAAACAGCTTCTCCCTGGCTTAAACAATCCAGAAGCATTTTGGATTCAAAAGATCAGTGATTGCTGAAGCTACAAAAGAGGTTGTTGGCTACTTACTGCTTTTTGTTGAAATGATTTGTAGAGTCTTTTTATCTGGGGAAGAAAAAAAGAGAAGGCAGCACACCCTTGTGACCAACACTGATGCTCCTACATCGAATTTGCAAGGGCTACTATTGTTAGAATCATAGAATCATAGAATAGTTAGGGTTGGAAAGGACCTTACGATCATCAAGTTCCAGTCCCCCTGCCATGAGCAGGGACACCTCACAGTAAACCATGTCACCCAAGACTTCATCCAACCTGGCCTTGAACACTGCCAGGGATGGAGCATTCACCACTTCCTTGGGCAAACCATTCCAGTGCCTCACCACCCTCATAGTAAAGAACTTCCTCCTTATATCCAATCTAAACTTCCCCTGTTTAAGTTTTAACCCATTACCCCTTGTCCTATCATTACAGTCCCTAATGAAGAGTCCCTCCCCAGCATCCTTATAGGCCTCCTTCAGATAGTGGGAGGCTGCTATGAGGTCTCCACGCAGCCTTCTCTTCTCCAGGCTGAACAGCCCCAACTTTCTCAGCCTGTCTTCATACGGGAGGTGCTCCAGTCCCCTGATCATCCTCGTGGCCTCCTCTGGACTTGTTCCAGCAGTTCCATGTCCTTTTTATGTTGAGGACACCAGAACTGCACACAATACTCCAGGTGAGGTCTCACGAGAGCAGAGTAGAGGGGCAGGATCACCTCCTTCGACCTGCTGGTCACGCTCCTTTTGATGCAGCCCAGGATACGGTTGGCTTTCTGGGCTGCGAGCGCACAATGCAGCCAGCTCATGTTCATTTTCTCATTGACCAACACCCCCAAGTCCTTCTCCTTAATGCTGCTCTGAATCTCTTCTCTGCCTGGCCTGTTGCTGTGCCTGGAATTGTTCCAACCCAGGTGTAGGACCTTGCACTTGTCATGGTTGAACTTCATGAGGGTGGCATCAGCCCACCTCACAAGCGTGTCAAGGTCCCTCTGGATGGCATCCCTTCCCTCCAGCGTATCAACCGAACCACACAGCTTGGTGTCATCGGCAGACTTGCTGAGGGCGCACTCAATCCCACTGTCCATGTCAGCAACAGATGTTGAACAAGACCGGTCCCAACACCAATCCCTGAGGGACACCATTCATTACTGTTTTCCACCTGGACATTGAGCCACTGAACACAACCCTTTGCATGCGGCCGTCCAGCCAATTCTTTATCCACCGAGTGGTCCATCTAAAGTTTTGTTCCAAAACTTGATTCAGTGTCAAATTCTTCTCATGCCAATTTTCTGTTCCCCATTGAGCTCGTATTCAAATAGTCTGATTTATTTCCTTTTGGTCAACTGATCTAACTTCCTTTCTCGCTTGAACTCCTCTCCTGGAGGCCTGCCAAACACTGACTCTTGTGAATGAATTGAGTCATACCTCTGAGATTCCCACGGAACATCAAACTAGTGCAACATTGTAGTTGCAGGTTAGGTATTTGTGATGCTGTTATTAAAAACTACTTGAACTTTAGAAGGAAAGCCTATTGCAGTTATATGTAAAATCAAGTTTAATTTGGATTTCAGGATCTCTCTGAGTTTTCAGGTTCTAGTTGATTATATCTCTATTGCCTATCTATACTATCTGGTGTTGGATATTTACAGACACTATGAGGCCCAGCGGTTAGTTTGCCTATTCAGATATATGGTAGCAATAGGAATATGAGTCTCCTGACTTGGGAATCCCTGTAGAGCAAAGCATATGGTCTCAGGAATTGAAAAGAGCAGCTTTGGTCGTTTGGTCTTTCTATGTTACTGTAGAGTAACAGTATTAGTGTATAGCACTGTGGTACTTCTAGTTCATGCTATCCTGAGGTAGTCTTATGCAAGTTTTCTTTAGAAGGGTATGTCCTGTATTCATTTGAGTAACCAGGCTGTGCTTCTGATGCAGTTTTTACTTCTGGTACTGTTTAGGATAGACTCTGTACCACCAACACATTCAGCGGTGTGCTTGAAGCCATTTAGCTAATCTTAAATAATCATGTGCATGCTTATTTCCAAACAATATACACAGTTTCCTACTACAGAAATGGAGTCTACTGCAACATAAATTATGTATTATTTATTGTTTCTTTTTGTTTAGGAGTAAATGAGGATATGAGGTACTTCTTACGGATGGAAATATGCTACATTTTATCCTTTTGAGACAGTATTTTGGAAATATGTCGAAATCATCAAGAACTGAATTCTTGTTTAAACATAATGGGGAGGCTGTATTGTATTAGCAGATTACAGTCATTGTGTTAGTATGGTATCTACCTTGTATTCGTTTTTGCTAACACAATGAGAAATTTTTCCAGCATGATTATATTTTAATACAATAAAATACTGTTGGAAAGGAAAATGAATATGATTTTAAGAGAGATGTAAAGACAATAAAATATCATCTATTTTTTTCCCTAAACTTCCCATTTGTTGCTAACTTAAATACTTTTTATTAATCCTTTAAAATAATTATAATCAGGTGAGCATTTAAAGTCAGTTAAAAGGATTACAGAGGGTTTTTTCCTCCAGGTAAGATCTAAGCAGGTGTGCTCAGATGCTTCTAAATTTGCTTGTTTGGGATCACTGCATAACTGAGCAATGTAGGATCAAGCCCTGAGCTTTTACAGAAAGTATTGTTATAGCATCATGTAGTTGTTCCTCTGAGGTTTGCATTTGATGAAACTTCTGTCCATAGATACAGAAAACATCTGTCTGTGGTTGTAAGCATCATCAGCACATGAGCAAGTTGCTTTGTCTACTGTTTCAAAACAGGCACCTCTGAAGTATTAGCGCACAGTTAATATTCAGGGAAGAAGTAAGACCTTTTGTTCAAGATTCCTGGTTGAAACTTGGGAGGTCCGCACTCAGTTGTCATCCTTACCACAGGCTTCCTGTGAGGAATGAGCAAGATACTTTAGTACAGCTTTAGTACCTCACAGGTAGAAAGAGTTTTCATCGCCCTTGTCTACTGCAAGCATAAACTCTTCAGGTTTTGATCCTGCTTAGACTGTTCAGGGTATTGACAGACACTGGCAGGTGCTGCATTAGAAGGCTGAAACTCTCCAGCCAGCTTTCAAAGGGTCAGCCTTCATACACGTTACCCATCTGGGGATGTCCAGTCTAATGATTACACCACCACAGCTTTCAGTTGTGTAAATTGTGTGGGTTAATTCTCAATATGACCATTGAATAGTTTAGCAGTTTAGGACCTGATTCAAAATCAGATCAGATTTTGCTTCGGGAGTGGTGAGACTGCAGGTATGGATAGGGAAGAGGGGAATGAACACAGAGAAGTTTCAGCTAACTACTTTTAAATTGCCACTGAAGGACTGTGACATATCTTAGATATTATTTCTATCCAAGCAGCAAATAACAAATGCACTAATTAATTCTGTGCATACCCATACCAACCTTAACCTAACTTTCTTGGATTCCAGCAATGGTAGGGCAACAAGGGAGTGAAGTTCACTTCTCATTAAGTGCCATAGAACTTACTCAGCTACTTGTGCTTGCCAGCCTGCCCCGTGTTGCTACAACTACATTTGTTACTTTAAGTATGACATATATTTTAGGGAACCTGCAGCCATATAGTTCATTGCAATGTAGACATCACCCCTATCTGAGCTTCTTCACCTAGTATAGGACAAATTTCAGTAATTCAAACGTATCAATCTCAATTTCGTCGTGTTGAACACAAAGTCCATATACTAGATTGGGCTCTTGGATACATTTCCTCTGCTCTAGCAATAGACCTTTCTGCCATATCACTCAATGAAATACCATCTGCCTGTTTTTCACAAGAGTCAGAAAGCCGTTTTCTCAACCTCTCAGGCTTTTGTACTAATCGGTGCTATTTAGAAGCGCAATAGTGAGCCTTGCAGCTAGGAGTTTCTTCTTTGGCACTTGGATATGGAGCTAGGGCAAGTCATTTAACCTCTCCTCCGTTTAGTTTGTGAAAGAAATAACACTGTTTCAACTACTTTTCAAGGTTATTAGGTAAAATTAATTAGTGTTTGTGCTGCAATACAGGTTTAGGTAATTGGAAAGTCTTATAAGAATCTCGATCTTTTTAGCTTTATTTTGTGTTGATTTAACTTTGAAGTTTTGATATTGCATACTGTATTTGATATGTGCTATTGTTTCATTTATATATAAAGAACAGCTGATGTTTCAAGATACTGTAATGAACCTATTTAGTCTCTGTGTGTACCAATGCCCTCTACTGGTTTGAAACACAATTGCTCAACAGTGGGTACTGCTGTTTTCCTGTATGGAGGAAACTAATGTTTAAATATTTTTTCCTTTGAGAGTGGTGGGATTTTGGTTGGTGTCCAGGCTGTCCGTGAAGTGCAAATAGCTGCACTAAGGGCAAGCTGACATCCGGGGGAGTGGTGTTGTGCTGCATCTACAGTACCATGCCAGCTTTTTTGTTGCCTTCTGCGTGTTTTTGTTTCTCCGGGTTTGCTATTCTTGCCGTGAATGACAGGCTCATAGGTAGCTATTTTGAGAGGGAAGAATACTCTTACCTGGGACTCGTTCAGTACAAAGCTGCTGTGTAGATGTTCACCCAACACAATCCATCTCTCTAAGGAGCCTCTCTGCTCTTCAGCTTGGTCCAGGCCCTACCTTAGAAGGCAAGGGGCAGTTGTATTGACAGGCTGTGGCATAAATAACCCTTGAGGCACAGGAGCCGCAGAGGTAATGAAGTGCCTTGAGAAAACAGTCTGAACTATCAAGGGATGAATCCGCTCCCCCCTGCCACAAACCAGAGGTCATGTGGCTGAGGAATGTGTATCCAAAGATAGTGCTACCTTCAGAGAACTCTACTTACAGGTAAGTAACTCTTCTTTAAAGGAGGTATCTTTGTGTGGCAGACTGTTTATGGGAGCAATTTGAATTGAACTTTAAATGAAAAAGGCATATCTCTGTAAGTGGTAATAATTTTAGTCATCTCGCTGTGGCTAGGGGTTGTGGAATTCATTAGCACAGATTAACATATAAAGTGGGTGAGATATCTAATAGCAAACGTAGAGGTTTAGGGACCTTAATTCATCACTGAATGAACAGCGTGTACAGTATTAGGGACTATGAAATTTTTAATTTACACAAAGTGTCCAAGAATATAGGGAATAAATTTAAACCCAAAACAGATAATGGAGCTGTGCCCTGCCTAGCTGGCAAGTTGAATTGTTTTTACACTGAGTGAAGAAAGCTAATTATCCCAAGCACAAGGAGACTGCTAAAAATAATAAGATTATAAAGAATAATTTGCTGATATAATTACAACAAAATTGGGTACACACAATCGTCAGATACATGTATTGCTTGACCTGGGCGAGAAAGTGAAATAAATCCTTCCTCTATAGCCTTCGTAAATTTGTTTTTATCATCTCCAAGTGGTGTTTGCACAGGCAGCACAATTTGCATGTGTAATGTGGCTGTACAAATTGACAACAAGTAAATTATTCAAGGAAATAGGCTGGTCGTGGGTCTGAACTATCTCGCAAAGCCTATTCATTTTGAAGAATCACTGAGACGTGAAGCTCATACATCAACCATTTTCTGACAATCCTCAGACTTATTGTCTCCTAAAATGTCATTATGGCTATTATTTATGAAGCTAATTCATTTATTAATATATATTTAACTCTGACTTGTCATGCACCTTAGCAGGCATTCTGTGCACTGCATATTTTTGAATAGATGAAAGAGTTTTGCATGCTTTAATGATTACTGTAAGCTGCTATAGATTTATAGAATGCAGCTTTATTATCTACTTGCATTAATACCTTTTTGTAACTTTTTTTTTCCTTAAGGCCATCAAATATAAATGGCAAATGACATATCCAAAAGATGGTATAAAAAGAGATTTTCTATGAATTTGTTGAAATTTTGAACTGTTAAGGCTTCATTCATTTTTAAGAGTATATCACAATTATGTTGATTTTTTTGTATGTTTTTCTAAAGGGTTGGGATAAAATGTATGAATTTAGATGTTTATTATACTTTTTGAGGACAACTGGCCATCTTGTACTCTTGAGGGAGTACAGTTTAGAGAGGGGGAAACACAGGAGATGGAAGATAGATCTGTCCTGCTATAGTATACATAGAATATTGATAATTTCACTCATCTAGAACAGTCCTTAGGAAATGAACCGCACAGAAAGTATGGATAATGAGGTTGCCTGTGGTTCATGGATTTTTTTCATCTTGATTCACTTATCTTTAGGGCATATTAAAAGACATAGGGATCACAGTAACCCTTCTATGACATCTGCTGAGTGTCAGGAAATTAAAAATTGCAATCTACTATGAGAAACATATTTGGGGTAGTTCTAAATTTTATTACAGACAGAATTCAGATTACACTTGTAATTATAATAACAAATTGGCTAATTTAAATTCATAGTTATTATGCCTGTATGGTCAGTTTGACTATTTGCAAGGGCCAATGGTCGCAGTTTGAGGCTACTGGCCAGTAGTCTAAGAAGTGCTTTGGAAGTTATGAGCTCCTACTCTCAGGATGTGCTGGGAAGTAATAGATACAGGATTGCGTTATGCCATTGAAAGAAGAGTCTGTGGATAAGGAGGTATTTCATATTGTACCTTTACCTTAAAATCTTGCAAAGCTGTGTTGTTCTTCGTGGTCAGAGCCATTTCACTTTAAGCAGGAGGAGAACACAAGGAAATCTTCAATATTCAGAAGTCTATAAAACAAAGAATTACTGAGTCCTTACATAGCATGAAAGTCTTTTGAAGCTAATGTTATAATGGTAAATACTATAGATAGTCATATTGGAAAACTCATTATTTTGAATTCTTCAACTTTTTTAGAATATTAATAACATATAAAAGCGAACTCAAATGACAGAAATAAAGAGGCTGTGAGCACTAACTCAATCCAGACAAGAGCAAAGATACTAGATGTGGTTCTGAGTATGTGAGGTGAATAAATAAAGCTTTTTTTGTGTCTGAAAGTCAGTAAGAATAGTAGCATTCTGTGCTTTGGAAATAGAAGCTTATGTTTTCCAACCTGTGCTATCACTTCTGGTACTTGCAATTTCAGGTGCCTGCCTGGAGACCTCTGAGAAGGTAAACCCAGACTTGCAGAATATTTGTTTTTAACTGAAGCTAGTAAAGTGATATAAATTTGCCCAACCGTAACTCAGAATGTTTTAAGATTGACAAAGCACATTATTGAGATTGTGCAGCTTAAATTTAAATACCTTTTGCCACTTGAAAAACTTTACAGTATAAGTATGGATTGGTCTTCTGTATTTCTTGAAAAAAAAATAGTGTTTGATTCAGTAAGGAATGCCTTCATAATTTGTGAGCTTGACAGCCAGTTTCAACTAAGGAAAGTAGATAGACAGGCTCCCTGTAGGTTTGTTTGCTATAGCCACTTAAAGATTGAAACTGAATTACTACTGCCACTGAATCAATGTGGAAGACTGATTTCCAGACTATTTTGTTTTAGTTTACAATTAGTGAGAGTATTTAGGTAATCTCAAAATGACATGTTAAAGAAGGAAATTCATTGAGTGTTTCCTTATTATATAGAATAACAAGGGGAGGCTGCTCTAAGTAGGTAAGAGTAGGGTGTTATCATCTTCACCTTGCTCCCTCTAATATCATAGAATCATAGAATAGTTAGGGTTGGAAAGGACCTTATGATCATCCAGATCCACCCCCCCTGCCATGGGCAGGGACACCTCACACTAAACCATCCCACCCAAGGCTTCATCCAGCCTGGCCTTGAACACCGCCAGGGATGGAGCACTCACAACCTCCCTGGGCAACACATTCCAGTGCCTCACCACCTTTACAGTAAAGAACTTCCTCCTTATGTCCAACCTGAACCTCCCCTGTTTCAGTTTTAACCCATTACCCCTTGTCCTATCATTACAGTCCCTAATGAAGAGTCCCTCCCCAGCATCCCTATAGGCCCCCTTCAGATACTGGAAGGCTGCTCTGAGGTCTCCACGCAGCCTTCTCTTCTTCAGGCTGAACAGCCCCAACTTCCTCAGCCTGTCTTCATACGGGAGGTGCTCCAGTCCCCTGATCATCCTCGTGGCCCTCCTCTGGACTTGTTCCAACAGTTCCATGTCCTTTTTATGTTGAGGACACCAGAACTGCGCACAATGCTCCAGGTGAGGTCTCACAAGAGCAGAGTAGAGGGGCAGGATCACCTCCTTCGACCTGCTGGTCACGCTCCTTTTGATGCAGCCCAGGATACGGTTGGTTTCTGGGCTGCGAGCGCACACTGCAGCCGGCTCATGTTCATTTTCTCATCGACCAACACCCCCAAGTGCTTCTCCTTGGGCTGCTCTGAATCTCTTCTCTGCCCGGCCTGTAGCTGTGCCTGGGATTGCTCCGACCCAGGTGTAGGACCTTGCACTTGTCATGGTTGAACTTCATGAGGTTGGCATCAGCCCACCTCACAAGCATGTCGAGGTCCCTCTGGATGGCATCCCTTCCCTCCAGCATATCAACCGGACCACACAGCTTGGTGTCATCGGCAAACTTGCTGAGGGCACACTCAATCCCACTGTCCATGTCAGCGACAAAGATGTTGAACAAGACCGGTCCCAACACTGATCCCTGAGGGACACCACTCATCACTGATCTGCAGCTGGACGTATCAGAACGTGTTTCCAGCTACAGTTTTCACAGATAAAGCAGAATTGAGGAAGAGCTTGACTGAATTGTTTAAAAAGAGCTTTTTACTTTTTCATCCAACCAGAGATTACAGACTTCTGCAAAGATACTGTGTGGCACATCAAACTCTAGCTCCTACCATTACTGTTTGCAGTAGTGGAGCTACTTTATCCTTTGCCAGAGATCAAAATTACACCTGCTGCATAAGATATTCATTCATCTTTATTCAGTAAGCTGTAAAATGCAGAGTGTAGAGAAGGTGCAAATCTGCTTGATAGTTCTGGACAAAATTTTTCAGCTGTGATTTTCAGAGTGGCTCAGCTGTACAGCTGCAGAATGATGTGCGAGGGAAGTGCCCCATCAGAGTGCCTGTGCAGCTCTTGCTGCTGCTCCTGATGACACTAATCCATATTCCACTTCTAAGTTGGCTGCTTCTCAGGGAAACGCTGCTGCTTCAACATCTTTTACTGCTGATCCTGCTTTACATTTTTGGAGCAACCCAGGAATTCTCACATCCTCTTTTATAACCAAGGAAATAAACACAATTTATTCTGTCATAAAACAAAGTTTGTGAACCATAAAATCATTATGTATTCTAGCAGCAATGCCTTGTGCTGTGTTTAAGAGCATTAGTGCATCCTGTCATAGTCTTTGTTAGACTACCATGGTGTCAGGCTGTATGGATAGCCTAAGTGACCAGCTTGAGATCCTTCCAACTTCTCTGTAAGTTACAATAATCAATTCGTTTTACTGTAGGCAGTATGTCAGACACCCAGAGGACTGCCTGCAGCTAGCTGCTTGATACTGCCTTGAAAGGGGGGACATCCTGAATGGATGTAGTGTGAGCAGCTTCTAAATGCTATAGTTGCTGCAACCAGCTTAGCAACCTCTACCCCAAAACTGCTGTCCTGTTAACTATACCAAATGTGTATTTTGGAGAAGAAGGCTTGATCTTTCTTCTTAAGAAAAAACAAACCAAAAACCAGGCTTACTCATTCTGTAGCACCATTCTCATGCTGCTACCCAATCAAGCATTATCGTCCATCGCACAGCTGAAAGATGCTAACCATCAAGATACCAGGGTCTGCAATAAAAGCTGGGTTGTAAACCCCAGTACTTAATCCCAATCAAATTCCAAGTTAAATGATTCTGCTTGCCCCCTAGACAGATGACCCTTTCTTCCCTTCTGTTTTAAACACTTACATAGTACTGTCATGTGCTGATGGTTTCAGAAGCGGAGGTTGCGTATCAGCACTGGAAGTTGACATGCCATGTTGTTAACTATAGATCCATGTTGCGATAGCATAATCTGTAAAGAAGGTAAGGTAATTGGTGTGTATATTTTGGAGGATGAGAGCCTACTGAGCACACATTGTTAAGTGGGTGCTATTTATTTTATTTTTAAATATCTCAAATAGCCTTTGATTCGAAATAAACACTTCAGGGGGAATTATTTGTTTAAATAAAAGATGAATTAATGGTTGTAAATCAACAAGCATTTTGGACAATGTGTCTTCCTAATTCTGCATAGATAGTGTCAGGCAGATCATAATAATCTAGCTCATTTAAACCATAGTTTTATTGTGTCTCATTATTTTTCAAGACTGATTTTCCAAAGGCTTTGGGTTTGGGACGGTTTGAAAAAAATTAGGTGTGATATTTACAGTACACAGAATCCTATTCTTTTCTCATTAAGTGTTGTGTTGCCTATTTTTAGTTTACAGAGGGCTGGTTTGAAATAGATGGGTGTAGTTTAAGAGATGAAGACATCATCTGTATCATCCCTTATCTCTTAACAGCTCATTATTTGTAAGTACCCAATATATTTTCTTCATCTTTTCTTTTTTTCTTTCCTCTTCAAAACTGCACAGCTTTGGTCTGCTTCTTTTTTTTTTGCCTAGGAAATGAATGTTTTGATAAGGGCCCAGTAAATCAGTGCTGAGTACTCTGAATTCTAAATTTAGTGTTCTCTACATTCTTAGTATATCTAGTTACATATATTTCAAAGTGTCAGAAAACCCCAGTCACATATTTTCTATATATTGGACTGTGTGTACACAGCAGAAGTCTATTTGATGTGGATTTCTGTTTTGTTTTGGGGTTTTTTTAAGGTTTGCACCTTTCTTGCTGCCCACTGTTTTATTATGGATAACTGTCAGTGAAATTGTTTCTTCTAGCCTGACTGTTTTGGTATATGAATCAAAACCAGTCTGGTTTGTATCAGGCTCTTGATGAAACTCAGAAATACTAAAACTGGCTGGCCTGTCCGTTTGGGGTCCCAAATTGAATCCAGTGCTGTAGATAAGAATCCCAAGGAATGGATGCCTCTTTTAAGTTGCAGGCAGTACTTGGCAAACGAAGTATTATTTCCTGAGAGTCCTATGGATTTCTTCATTACCTGGCTGCTGCATTTTGCAGATGGTTGGATAAGCAGCAAGATCTATGCAGCTGTATGTAGCTGGCATATGTGAATGTGTAATTTTTGCATTTGTGAGTTAACCATCAGCAAGAAATAGATTTTAGCAGCAATGGGATAGGGAGGATTCAAGTATAAAGTTAACCGTATGGTTCACACTTCTTTTTCTACACATCCAGTGTCAAATTCTGTTTCGTGTTGGAAAGCTGGATTGCCTCTCCTATGGTCCTGCCATACACTCAAATTGCCAGCTTCTTCATAATAATTCTTGAAACAATGTTTATGAGAATGCAGAGGGATACAGTATGTCTTTATAACTGAAACATGCAGTAGATGAGTCAAAAGTGGAAATAGTGAGATGACAGTGGTGCTGAGACAGTGAACTCCTATGTAATTTGTTTAAATTGTGTTGGGTCGTGACAGGTTTCTGTTTAAACATAACTCAATCTGACTTTCTCCAAAACTCAAATGAGATTGTACAGAGAATTTTAGGGATTTTTTTTTTTTATGAGCTTTAAATTCCTTTTATTTTTCCAGTTTGAGACTCTGATGAGTAAAGCAAATCAAAAGCACAAATTGCCAGCGCCTAGAATTTTCCTCTTTGTTGTATAGCAACATACTATGTGATGAAGAAGTAAGATCTAGATATACAGCAGCCCTCCTGGTAAGTATGCACTTAAAACTATTTGTATGTCTGAGATGCTCTGCAAGACATAAATTCTCCCTTTAAGGTAGTGTCACTTTGCCTGTGTCTTAAAAGACAAAATTCAAAAGCAGAAGTAATTTTGGAAAGGGATTTGAATGCCTGAGGAATAAGGACAAAATTTTCCTGCAAGGTTCAGTTCCCAAGAATGGTGTGTCTAATAGATAGGATACTTCATAGGGCTTGCAGACTATTAACCCATGATTAACCATAAATGTTGATCAGTTGTAGGAGCTCATAGAACAGAAAAATGGTTTGCTTTTAGAGCAGTGGTATTCGTACTGATATTTATTCATCTGAGCACTCTATAGATATTTCATATTTAAAATGGGCAAAATATAAACAAAAAGGAATGGTAGAGGAAGAAACAATTACCTGTGCAAAAGCCCATGCATTGGAATAAAAAGATTTATTCACAGTAGTTACTTTTGGAAGCCATCTATACTATATTTTATCTTCCTGAAAGATACAAATGTACTTGAGATTGAAATATTTAAAAACATGCTAGAACCAAGATGGATTAGGGAGAAATGATATCTTTAACAGTCCTCTTTACTGAATAATCCACTCCCCTTTACCATATACTTGGTTTCCACTAATTCACATAGGAAATATTTGGAGATGGTTGTTAAACTCAATCCTGCCCTGTACATTATTATTGCAGGACCATACTATTTGGTATACTAATCTCAATAATGCATATGTATATATTTTCTTAAACTTCCAGAGTCATGTTTCTAGGCATTTGAAGCAGAGATCCCACAGGATTATCTAAATCTGACATTTATCTGGGTAAAAGCTAACACAGAAAGTGTCATAGCTAATCACATGTTTTTTATACTTTTGCTTGGAAAAGAAAGAGTACTGGAAGTGACACACTGACAAATAATACATAATCTGTACACGTGAAGTAATCTTTACTGCTTTGTTACTTCTTACATATGCGACGTGCACCATGCGCAAATACAGCTTGTTATCCTTGTAGTTAAGAATCATGATGTTTACTGTAAGTAGCACAGTAAGTAAATCATCACTGAAAACCTGACTTGGAAAAAACTACCTGTTTAAGATACCAAGGCGTGCTGTTATATTTTTAGTCATGTGATTTTGAAGTACAAATCTGTGGCGAAGCTCTTTCCTTAGTCACATAAAATATGGAAGATTAGTAGTTACTCTGCTATGCTAAACATACGAAAATAATAATTTTCTTTCCATTTCTTTTATTTCACTGCATTTTTGAAAAATTTGAATCATGAGATTACATGTGAGATCAAATCACCAAAAGCCTTATTTTACACACCTTTATAAAATCTGAAGTGTGGAAGGAACTTCGGGAGTTCATCTAGTCCATCTTTGATGCAAAGGACGCTTTACCTATGTCTTCACTTTACTGTATCTTCTTACTGTCATTAATAGTCAAAAGATTTCCCTAAATGCTAAACTGAAATCACTTGGACTGACAGTTGAGCCTATTCTCCCTTCTACCCAAACTGGCACCAGAAAGCATTCTCCAACGTTCTTGTTACTGAGACAAAATCCAAACACGAGTGTATTGGGAAATATGTTTGCTTTTTTACTTACTATAAAAGTCAGATTCTGACATGAAACACCCCATGCAAATCTTGGCTGGAAAAAATACAAACCATAAGCAGAGATGATAAATACTGAGATCTCTTTCTTCGCCTATTTCTGTGCAAGATACATGAGACTATAGAATAATAAATACAACACTGTGTCAGACACAGTTCAGTAGGTATTCTAGTCAGATATTCTTCAAGTGCTGCAAGATAACCAAAACAAGTGTTAAAATAACCCTTACCTTGCTTGTGCCTAGAGAATCCCAACTGCATGTGCTATTAGTGTATAGCTATCATAAAAATAAATGAGCCAGTCTACATTTTCAGGTTAATCTTCAATTTCGTAATTGAATCAGTAATTACTATAAGTTAATATAATTAGGTGCTAACACTTAATTGAGAATTATTTATTCAGGAATCTTCACTATTGTAACCTTTTTTATAGCTCTAAATCATTCTGAGTAGTATAGAGCATCAAATAAGCTTAGCCAGAAATTGAATGGACATTACTTGGGATCTTGCAGTTTAAGATTTTTAAGCTACTTTTTATCACTAAGTTTCTTGATAAAAAAAAGAGAAGAAACAGGGTTTTTTTGGCAGTCTTCCTAATTCTGGCCATAGCTGAGGTGCCACCTGAGCATTTTCAAATGGCTCAGCCAAATTATGTTGGATAAACTACTCTTTCCAATGGCTGTTGATGAAGGTCCCAAGAAGAAACTTTACTTCAAAGAGACTGAGTCTCTCTCAGACAAACTAAAATGAGCAAACTGTGATCGGTATCTGTATATTTATACTTTTAGCCTCATATCCAAACATGAATTCATAATCTGTTTGTTTCAGAAAAAAATGAAACTTTGTATCATAGTGCATTGGTGCCATGGCTAATACACCTGAAAACACAGTGAGGTTTTCATCTCTCTTGCTTGGGTTAAATTAATCCCTGCTAGTAATTTCCTAAAGATGCACCAGTTAGTCTCTGTGGCTTTCTCTTTGTTACCTGTGCCTGAGGATAGGCTCACTTTTTCTGTAGCAGATGGTTTGAACAATTTGCATTTCTTCTATGCACTTGAATTTTCTTGAGTTTGCATCATCCTTCTCTCTGTGTGCTGCACTGGTTGGCTCACCAAAGCATAAATCAACGTGTAGCCTGTGAGGTCACTTAGGGGAGTTTGGATTTGAGTGTGAGCAGGAGTCTAGAGCTAACATGACAATATATGAAGACAATATGTCTAACTCTTTTAGCTAATGCTCAATGTGCAAAAGTAAAGGAAATATGGAATACTCACCTTTTGACCTAAGTCCTACTATAAATCAGGTCAATTTGGTAGAAGGAAATATGACAGAACTTAGAAGGCAACTTGTGTGTTAGATCTATATTTTGCCTTGCTGATTCAGTGTATTCCAGACCAAGGTGTGTCTTGGTGAGCAGTTTTCAAAATGGTGTGAGAGTGTTAAGCTGTCTGACTCCAAGGAAAGTCAATATTAGTTGTGTTGTTAGATGTCTGCTTCCCACTTTATAAAGTACCAATGAAGTGCAGTAGGTTCAACAGAAGTTCAGAATTACTTTGATAAATCTATCAGAGGAAAGAAATATTAAAATCTGTGTACTGTCTGTTTGCCTTTTTTCTTGAAATATAAATTAATTATGACTATATAAAAACCTTTTACCATAGCTAATTAATCAGAATCTCTTCATAAACTATGTGTCGACAGCACTGTATGTCTAATTATCTTTTTCACTTCAGAATTGTGCAGTTGAATAATGAAGAAAACATTACCTGATGAATTCTTTTATTTTATGATGGTATCTCCAGAGACAGAAAAGACAGAGCAGCTTAAATGCCATCTTAAATTACATCTTGGCCTTGGCAAGCTTTCAGCTGGTTTTGATTTGCATGGAAACCGTTTCTGTAGGACTCATATTCTCTGAGAAACAGAACTTAAAGCTATAACTAGAATAAATTATCTATAGCTATTTAGGGCTCTATTAAATCTAGATGCTAGGCACCCTTTTCACATGCAGAATGCAATGGAACAGCTTTTAATACCCTGTCAACCTGTTCTGTGAGAAGTCAATTGGTCAGGGAAGGTTTGATTTGGCTGGTTTTATTAAAATATCTTTCCCCTCCTTCCACCATCATGAACCACTCAGCCTAATTTAAAGCAGGCAAATTCACCAATCTGTCTTGCATGTCTGTAGAAACAGCTTTTATTTTTCAAAGTGATGACATCTACCCGTAACTGTTGGCATGCAAGCTCAAGACACAGTTACTCATACGCTGCTGATAGAGGATTGTTCTTTATGTGATATACCAGTATAAGGAGCACGTTTGTGGATTAGGTGCATCCATGCCTCCTTCCTTTGATTGCACCATCCTCTCTATAGGTAGTTAAGATATCCCTAGGACACAGGGAGAGGTCAAATCAACTACAGCTAGACTGAGCATCTCATTAGTCTACCTTTTGTTATGCCTTTATAATTCAGACTATGTCCACCTCCAGCACCACTGTGGAATGTAAGTATCGTCACACCACATAAGGGTTCATAAGAATGCCTTAGTACAGAAAAAATATGGTCTCTTCTAGTCTCATTAATTATTTAGATCAGAGCTTAATTTGATCTAATGTCTGAATTCAGTGCTTGTTTACTGTGGTGCAGACCAGCTGGAACCAAGGGAGCTTCTTTGAGTGTGTACTGGTGAGAAAAAGGAAGACAGTTATAAATATCTTAAAAGCAAATACTCATCATATTTGAATGAAAGACTTCAAAAAACTTAAAAAGAGCATTGCTCTCCATTTTGCCTGCTGTTCTTCCTGGAAATATTGATCTAGATCATGTTGTCAGACGTGCTTTAAAAATAGGAATGTCTTGTCTAAGCGTTGGATTCCATCTGCCAAGTCTCTGGGGATCCCTGCAAAGTTATTGGGAAAAGTTGCTATAATACAGAGTGCTTTTTTTCCTGAAGTGCATAGAGAAAAAATTACCCTGAGACAAGACTAATTCTAGCTCTGGCGTACTGGCACTCATGGGTATGCATGCATGTGAAAAGACTATATACACCCAATAGAGACAATTATATAACTTCTGTACATCCTAGTGAGCAATCTGAAAATGCATACCTTAAGTTCAGATTTAGAGCGTGTTAGAGAGTCAGCTAGTCTGACCTCCGTGGTTAATGAATTCCATGAGGAGCGAGCAAACACTAAAAATGCCCTGTAGCTCAATGTCTTCAGCCAAAAAGAACTAATCCAATTGACTGAGACCAAAGAAAACGACTGGGGATGTATGGTTCCAGAATGTCTCTGAGGTATTCAAACCCAAGTCAATTTAAGGACTTGTAAGTTAATAACTAGGACTTTACACATAATCCTGTACTTTACAGGTAGCCAGAGAAGGTTTTTTACAACCAGGGTAATGTGATTTTCATGCATGGTGTCAGTCAAAATTTCAGCAGCTGAGTTCCAGACTAACTGAAGTTTCTTCATCAGTGCAATAGTAAGACCTACAGAATACTGACATGGAACTGCATTAGCTAGTTCTGGAGTGGACACAGGCACGCAAACTTGCATCAGCAAGAACCGTGTTTTTTCTCTGTGTTTTAAAACAGGAAGAAATCACTCAGTAACTAACTGAATACTAGAGTATATGGCAGCCTCAATTATTACCTGCAATTTTATCATGAAATCTCACCAATCAAGTATGGGAAACCAGTATATTTTGGCTCTTGAAACTGTAAAGGTTGGGAGTCTGTATTAGAACAAGCTAGTGGCATTTTTTAGTATGCGTGTTAGCTGTAGTAGACACGTATTGATGGAGAGGATGGAAAATGGTTTTCTGACAGAAAAATGTCTGTGATAAAGGTTTCATTTTTTTTTTTTTTCCTTTTCATGTTCAAATAAGTTTAACTGGTATTTCCAGACACTGGATTCCTGCCTTAGAACTGACGGAGCGAAGGATACCATTTTCGTCTTCAGTGGCTGTTGTTGTAATGATGAGCTGTTTGTACCTTAGCAGATGATAAATAGATACATAGACATTTAAGCACAGAGCCACCTGAGTTCATCTTTATACTTGCCTTGGCAGATGAAACTTGCTTTTCAATAGCTATCCTCAGATATATTGCTGAAAGTTAAGATATGAGAATCAATCATTAGGGATGAAAGCGCTGGGTATTTATAGGAGAAAGGGTTATTAAAAGAAGATCAGCAATGGTTTTACCAAGAATAAATCCTGTCAGACAGAATACGACCGAGTTCTTTGAAGGAATGACAAAAGAAATAAATGATGGGAACGTGGTAGACATAATTTATGTAGACTTCAGTCAGGGGTGTAGCCAGTAATTTGAAGTTTGTACACATCCTGGCTGATCTCTTGCCCCCTGCCTGCAGTATCCCCATAATCTCACACAGCAGACAGGCCATTGCGTATGATCACTAATGCAGCAGGCACACATAGATGTAGATTTGTATCACAGCTATGCTTTCAGAGCCCAGAAAAAAAATAAAACGCTGGCCCCAGGAAAAACCAGATTGTATTTTGTGTATGCTGCTTCAACTGAGAGGTTTAGAAAATGTCTTTGGTAAGACGAAGTCAGAAATGCAGGTATCGGCATTATAAAGGCAGAATGGCCTCAGTCAATTAGAAATGCGTTTCTGTTGGATGTTTCATAATAGTTCTTCTGATGTCTTCCCTCTTGTTATTTGCAGACTGAAAATCAAATCTTAACTTGGGGAATTTATAATTTTTTCTGAGTTTTGAAGAGTTTAGGAACTCTTCCCCCTATAGTTCCTCTTTCCAGCGCCAAGTCCATAGTATGGTTCCCTGTTTCCAAAAGTTTCCTCCACCATGATTGCATCATCTTACATCAAATGCAAATGTTTTCACTATGTTTCGCAAGTATTGCTGTTTCAGTGATTCAGAAAACCTTCTGTCAGCTTTTGTCCTGCCTTTCCTGAAAAACTGAGTGGCCATTAGACAGGATTTCAACTACCATCCCAATACTGTTTTCTAAAGCACAGCCAGTTTTCATATCACATCCATTGATGGTAGACTATATGGTGGTCACTTAACTGTAGACTTTTCTGATTGTACCTGTAAAGATTCTACTCTTCTTCAACTTATCTCATACAATCTATGATATATTACTGGGTGTTAGTACCTTCAATAATGTCATGCTCCTAACTTGTATTATTTCTATCCTCCTGCATGTAATTAACTAAACATAATTCTTCCATGTTTACCTAAATCTTAAAATTATGCTTTGCCTTACATTTTTCCCAATTTCTCTGGCTAACTTAGTCTTTTAATTATTATTTCTTCATAATAATAATGTTGCAGCTAAGCTTGAATTAAATCTGTGGCTTTGAAGAACCACACACAATTTGAATTAAGTTTCAGATCTGAACTTTGCAGATGAACTACAATAGGATACTGGGTCTTGAAACTTTGCATCTGTATTTCTATATTGTAGCTCGTCTGAATTTCTGACCAATATCTGCATTTAGGCACATATTGTTTCTCTAGAGAATTATTTGCAACTGAGGCAAAGGAGAATAGATTTGTTTAAAGCTAGATGTAGATTTTTAAAGTCTGGGTCTTTACTACTCATCTTATGCTTCTAAGATTCTGTCACTTGGAATATGATTGAATATACAGAGTACACTGGTTGGTTTGATAATATATAATATGCACAAGATCTAGTAATTCTGCCTTCAGGTGCCCAAACACATGTGCTTTTGACCACAAAGGAGCTGTATTCTTTGGGGGTAATTTGAACGTAGCATAAGAAATACTTTACTTACAAGACCTTGGTCCACCCTCTAGCATTTGCTTAACTTTCACCTTTTGTCTAGAACTTCAAGTTTTGCAAAAAATTCTTTCTTTTTTCCTCACAGCCTTTTGAGGTATGAAAGACTGGAACAATGCGAGGAGAATCTGGCATAAAAATCGTTGCTTTTTCTCATTGTAGCATCATTATCTGTTTGTCTCTTCCCATTGCTACTGATGCTCACCACTAGGCAGACAGGGAGATTTGTTCAAGTAAGCATGTATTCATGTCCTCTAAGAAGTGGCGAACCAGATTACCACAAGGAGTGCAAATGTTTGACAGATTATTACTAGCTGTATGCTTGCTTATAAGAGTCAGACCAATCTGTTTTCTTCTCTGTCCTATGTAGGTTCAAATAGCAGCTGAATTGTGCTTTGTATCTTATTATGTAGTCTTCCCTGAATGGCATTGTAATGGTAAATGGTGGTCTCTCCACCTGAATTCAAGCATTGACATGTAGTGAATGTCTCAACTGAGTAACAGCAGTTGGGATTTTGTTGTATGTTCATCTTTCTACCAGTGCTATCCTTCAGGGTGTCATTATCAAAGTAGAGCATACTTCCCAACCTCAAACAGTGTGAGTCTTGTGGAAAAAAAAAATCTCAAGCAGCAAGATATGTGAAATTCTCATTGAATTAATGGGCCTCTTTGATTTTTTGCCCAGGAGAATACAAAAATCAAGAATTTTTTAAGCCAAAAAAATCTGGCGTCTCCTGGGTAAAATGTGAGAGTTGAGAAGTATGACATAAGCATTAGTAGCCTTTGTGCCTCTTGATAGCTCTGCTGAATCTCCCAAGACTCTAAAAGTTGATTTGTCAGCTTAACATTAGCTTCATCCTTAGCTGCAGCAGTAGCTGTTGTTTTCACCTTTATCAGCAGAAATGGTACAGCTGCTGGAGGGACTGATGTGGTAAATCTTTTTGTGACACCATTTTGTTTTTGCCACTATCTCTAATTGGTTTGCTTGTGCACTCTGCATCCCAAGCTAGATAGGCTTCATCACACTTTAATTAGAAAAGAGCTATTTTAAAGTTACAGAGTTGACTAATTTTATTCATCAAGTCTCTAAGGGTCACGTTTTCAAACTGGACCACTTAAAAAATGCCATTGGTGATGTTTCGCACAGGCTGCATTCACAATGCTACATATAAGCATCTTAATTTGACACATTCACAAAAATGAATTAAGTCTGCAACCTCAAGCAAAACACTGTTGGTTTTTGTGTCAAAAGTTAACTGGGGCTTGTTAATATTTGCTCCTATCTTTTGCTGTGCTTACTGTGTATAGCTTCCATCTATTTGATCAAGTGTGGATCCCCAGTATTGAGTGGTTAGATAGAAAATCATGGCATGACTCCCTCTTTCTCCTTTTTTATTTCCTAATCACATTGACTGAAATAAATAAGGCCAGGCATGTATCTTAACACACTAGAAATAAGGGTGGCCACACAAGGATCATAAAGAATTCTAGGGCAAGCTAGGGCTGTATCAAATGCCAAACAGTAAAGTTGGTGGTACTGAACTTCCTGGACATCCACATCCTCGTTTGTGAGCCAGTGTGGGAGGGGAGGGAAAGAGGGACAAGGTCAGAGAGATCACCTGAAGTGAACCGCACACTTTGCTCAGGGAAGTCTTGCAATGCCCCTGCAGTGTCTTGTGGGACTGCAAGGCAGTCACTGTTACCTCTCACCTGCAAATCACTTTCTGGCTTCATTGTAGTCAGAAATATTTCTTGCCACAGTGTGATCCGGTTGATCATTGGCTTCCTCAGGCATATGCAGTGTTGCAGCTTCAGACATTTCCCCAAGCAGCCTCTGTGTGAGAAGTGATTTTCAGTTTGGCCAAGTGTATTAGGGTTTTATTGTTCTGGGTCCTGATTCAGGGGGCTCTGATGCAGACTGTTCATTCTGTATTTAGCTAAATTTTTCTGCCAAATAAAATCCATTTCCATTATACAATCTAGGACCATTGTAGTCTGGGAGGGAGCTCTGGCTCGGTATTCCAGATAGGTGGTGGGGCACAAAGAGTCACATCACATATGAAAAACAGACCTTGCATATTCAGGTGTGTTGAATGCTTTCTTCCCAGAAGCATAGCTGCCTTGCATTTCACTTGTCTCAGGTACAATAATAAAGGTAGCACAGGCAGCCTATAATCCAGTTTGGAAGATAAAGCTAACCAGCCAAGTATTCCCAGGGCTGGTATAAGGTGGTGGTGGTAAGAAACCACTGCTGACATGCTCGAAACAGTGAGAGTTCTGTGATCTACCTGCAGCAAGAGGAGGCAGCTCTTTATTAGTCCATCTGTGTTCATGTAGAACTGCAACATTAAATTGCCCTTTGATTTTTAAAGCCTTCGATTTGTTTGTTTCTTTGGTACAAAGAAACTTCTTAAGCAACAGTTAACATAATCTCTTTTTCTTATTACAGTTTTAGATGTTATCGATCGCAGTATCTTCATGTATAAGGATAGAGAGTGGAGCAGGAAATCTATCCTCACTTGATAATCAGCAAAGAGGGATTCACCTTGATTAAATGCAGAGTTATGCCACATCATATTTCCCATCTCTCTTTGTAAGGCTTAGTGTTAACAGAATCTGGGGCATCATGATGTATTCAAGCGATTTGGATGGCATTTAAGGCATTTGTTTGTTTGTTTGTTCTAAGGGTGTTTATGCAGTGTAGCTGAAGGTGCATCTTTACTACATCCCGTTATGCTAAAACGTTTTTTAGATGAACACAAAAAATCTGCAGCTTATAGTAAGATATGGTTCTGGTGCACTTGGCATTCTGTATTGCAAACAGCAATATGCTGCAGCATAGGAGACAGTGAAATTTTGTGATGGCATTTTAATTGTATTTCATCTATTAATTCCATTTCAAGTGTGCGATGCAGGCAGACCTCTACTGTTGCTTCACTAGTTTTCTTTCGTTCATACTGTTCTATTTATGGTGAACAGCAAAACAAAAACTAGGTATTCATTGCAGGGCTATTGAGAGCACTGCCAGGCTGACCTTGGGTTTTGCCTTCTCACCGTACGGCCAACTGTAAGCCAATATTAAAACTAGATCTAAGATTGTGTGCATGCGCGGAAGAATTGGCTAAAACCAGAACTATCTACTGTGCTGAAATTTTGATGCTTCTAGATTGATTTTATCACACTGATTGTGTTACAGAAGCAATTAGAAAATCATTTTTTAGACCAAACAGGTGTTTTCTGTGGTGTAGTTTGGACTGGTCTTTACTTCATAATATACTGCAGTGATTCATAAGTGTAATTCAGTTTCAAATTAATACAAAAACCCCAACAATCCCAAACCTTTTCCAGTTATTTCAAAGGGATTTTCCACCTGATAGATACGTTTCATTCTGGTTTTATAAGAAAATGGCAATGTTTTGATTCTCAGGAAAAAGGGACTTTTTTTCCCTCTGGAAATAGCATTTTGTAAAACATTCTTGTGTAGCTGTACTGCAATACTTCCAGGATTACAGCCTGGGAGAAAGAGTGAGACATGAATGCCAGTTGTTTTTCCTAGATTCTTTTCCAGTGTTGTCTGCATCTATATCCTGCTGTGTATTGAGCTGCACATATTCTTCTGAGCTCTTCACAGAATCACAGAATCCCAAGGGTTGGAAGGGACCTAAAAAGATCATCTAGTCCAACCCCCCTGCAAGAGCAGGGTAACCTACAGTACATCACACAGGAACTTGTCCAGGCGGGCCTTGAATATCTCCAGTGTAGGAGACTCCACAACCTCCATTGCTTCCTTGTTCTTTCAGGAAGTTGAATGCCATGTAGAAGGACAGACTGCCATGAAAGTTAGATTAGAGAGTACTAATATGTCATGCAGATATCTGGATTTGTGTACATGTGGGCAAAGTGATTCAATTTCGGACCTGTTTGGAAGAGGCAAACCAGTCTGTGACAGGACACTTCCGTCTGTCTGCCGAAAAGCCAGCGGTAGTGAAGGCTTGAATGATGCTCAAAGGAAAATCAAACCCAAAGCAGGATTACACAGACCTTCCCAGCCTCTGAAATTGGTTTGATCTATGCATCACGTGTATGTTTCTCTTGTTTCTTCTGTGCAGACTTCTATGTGACAACTTCACTAGTGATTCTGGAATCTAAGCAGTGTTGGGTCATGGCAACATACTACTTAAAACTGGTTAACTTTTGAAGAAGATCTGTTTTATGGTCAGAATCGCTCAATAAACAAAAGCAGTCAGATGAACTTCTTGTTATTCTACATAGGTATTACTTGTATTTTATTCTCTGAGATCTAATTGTAGCAGGTGATTGAGGTGTATTTAAAAGGTTATAAGAAAGTTATGGCCAATGTGCTGGGCTTGAGGGCTGGCTAGGTTGAATTGAAGCACAAATTGTTTATGGTTTTATGGACACTAATGACAGATTACAAAGTAGGTTATTTTATCAGCCTCTTTGAACCAAGAGATTGGCGTAGAGGAACAGAAGACAGACACCCAAATTTTCATTTTTACCCAGTGGCAAAGTATATCAATCAGTAATCAATCCTGTACGTTGTGTGTTGGATGTCTTGAGTTCTACCTACGGCATGTCCTAATGTCCTCAGATATAAATCTGAATAATCAAAGGTAGTAAAGCAGTTTAAAAACCTACACATCTTTGAAAATCTAGGTCCTGAAGTCTTAAACAAGTATGGTTTATAAATGTAAATTCCAAATATTAATCATAAAGAAAGTTTGTATTCTGAGATACATGTGCTTCCAGGAATATATGTCACCATGGTCGGCATAGCAATAGTAGTTGGTCTGGGATTGATGTCATCTCTCATTTCTAAACCAACAAGGATTCAGGGCTCTTGAACCTTCATTAGCTGAGCAATGATAGGTGTATGAGCAGATATGCAGTACACTGCTGAGAAGCTCTTCCCAAGGTACAGTTTTCCCATTGAGAAAGTGGGGGGAAGAGTACAGCAGTGGTGCTGGAAGAAGAATAAAAATGAATTTTAAATATTTTATTATGCTAGATGTTTATGTTTGTCATAAACAATACAATATTATACTTACATATGTGTATAGGTGTGCGTGCATGAACAGATACATATTTATCTTGTATATATTAATTACTTGTGACTTGTCTGATATGGAAATAATGGCAATGTGTATTAAACAAACACTGACATTTCTGAAGAGTAAACTTATAGATTATAACAGAAGTCTCTGAAAAACAGCAAATCCCCTGTCTTGCATTTCTTTCAGGCACCTATGCTGCCCTGGGTTATAGTTACGGAATGGGAGTTGAAGCCTCCACCCTAGCATTTCTAAACAGTATTTTGTATTTTCTCTTTCAGCCTTTCTTACACAGCCTGAAGAAACAATATATATATATGATGTCAACTGAGGCAAGCCATCTTTAAAAAAATTCTTCCTAATTAAATTTAGTCTGAGCCAAAGCCCGCACCAGCCCAAAAGCACATATCAACAGCACATCTTGAAATGGTTCTAATTTCCATTGAAATTATCATCTGGAGGTATAGAAATACTTTGACTGAATCTGGCCACGTACTGATGCTGTGGTTTCCTATATTACAACATTCCATTCTTACTCTCCTTTCGGCCATGCAGTGTAGCGCCTTGTATTCGGATGGAAGCTACATGATCAGAAAGCAATCCATATTGTGGGTGGCATGTGAAATACAGCTCTACGTAATGTATTTGGATAACCATTGATTTCTGAGTTTTGGAGATAATTCTTCACTAAATTCTGTAACTTGAAATAAAGATTCTTCTGCTACCTGATAAAAAGTATTTTGTAGCAGAAAAAGAATCTTTATTAAAATCTGATTTGTGTATTTTGGAAATGCAACTGCATCTGCTTAAGAAAGGAATCTTAGCAAATTTTATCCATAATCAAAATGCTAAAAAATATTTTTTTCTCATCCTGTCTTTTAGCTTTCTTTGAAGTCACAATATTAAACCTCCTTAAAAATATTTATGTGTATTTAGTTAACAAAAGCTCCTGTAAGTTGAATCCATGCTGGCAAAAGGTTCAGGTAAGCTCTCTATATAAGCTTACAGACAATTGTGTAAATCTTCAGCCATTAAAGAGAAAGGAGAAAAAAGCCATCCTCATTACACTGCTGTCATTTACTCTTCATCTCCTGTCCTCTTTAGCAGCATTAAGATGGGATGTAAATTTCCCAGTTAATGCTGTTAGAAAATGGATGGTTCAAGAAGGGCAGGAATTAGAGATCAGTATTAGGTGCAGATAAGCTCCTTTTCCTCCGCAGTGGCGGCTGTTTAACATTCATGGGAAAATCATCATCAAACAGCGTTATCACAGCTCTGTTGATGGCTGAGGAACTTCATCACTATGATAATTTTTTTTTTATAGCTGTGAGCCAAAAAGCTCCCTTTTATTTCTGCTGTCTATAACTGCGATAGAGGCTTGTTTGTATGGGTAGGGTATTGCAAACTCATAGCTCTTCAGCCAGGTTTGATTTCTTTCCACCATCACTTCCCCCCTCAACCCCTTGTGTACGTTGCACTAAACACTAATGCTGATAAAAAAACAGAGTGCTCAAATGATCCTTCAAAGAATAACTGATTTTTTTATGATCAGTAATTCAAAGTTTGACAAGTGATGCCAATCTGTAATGAAACTGTCATCCATTTTGTTGTGAGTAAAGGGTAGAGACTATAAAGCAAGCAGACAGGGAAGAAGCGAGTATCTAATGTCACATTAACTTCACCAGGAGATGGTTTAAGGATCACAACACAACAATTCTATTTTTGTGGTGCAAGCCACATTCTTTTGCCTTTTTCATCATTAGATAAAGAGGTTCACAGCCCGTGACGTCTTTTTATCACCTCCAACCCTAAAGGAGAACTGTTCTTTTCTGTATTTCCTTGAATCTCTTAAAGATATGTTAATTCCTCTGTAGGTATTTTGCCACAGTGTACGATGTCCAGTTTTAAACTCATCAAATTTGTGTCAGGACCCATCTCTAAATGATATTTCTACCACATGCTTGGCCATCTTCAAATATATCTGAGATGCAGATCATGGTCGTTCTTTGCCTTGTACCTGGGAGGAGGGCAGATACACAGTTCCAGACTGTATGCATTCTTCCAAGGGAGATAAGGTGCTATTCAAGGAAATTTTTAAACTTATTAAGGTTCTCAGCTTATGCTTCTCTGCAGCTTTGACCTCATTTTTTGTAGTTTATCTCCTCTAAATGACATTTCTCATTTTGAATATAGCTGGAAAACATTGTACTAAACAGCAATTTTGTAGCCTCCGCAGCACTGCCTGATAATTTAGATATTTCCACTTTGAATTCAGTATTGATTTGATTACTTAGGTAATTTACTTTTGACACAAGCTCATTCCTTGTCTTTTCCTGAGCAGGGACTTCCAATCATGCCGTGTTGGGCTGAACTATGTTTGGAGTTTAGAGATAAGGACTTTTGTCTACTCGGGACTCAGCTTAGGCCACCAAACTTATTTCCCATAGGAGGAAGGTCTGAATACAGTCAAGAACCTAAGGTGAAAGGCTGGTGCTTTGTTATTTAAATATTACCATATAAACATAGGTTTAAAGCAGATACTGTGTGGTTGGGGGAATATAGAGTTATTTTGAGTGGAATTTCCAGGAACACTTCCCTAAAGAAGAAAGGGAACCAAGGAACCCCCAAAGCTGCTGGCTCCCAAAGATCTCGGTTGTCCCCACAGTGATTCCTTGCTTCTGGACCAGGCTGCCAGGCTCCTTCTCAGCCTCACTGTCACCATCAGGAATGGTGCCAGGAGAGCCTTCCCTTGCTGTCCTCAGTGTCACTAGGCTGCTGAGAGTGGGGATTTAAGGAGACCACACAACAACACAAGCCTTCCTTTGCTGAGCTTCAAATCGAGGGAGCTCTCAACCATGGTCACAATGGGGTAGTGATCCCAGGAATTATTATACTCTTCCATGAAACTGTTGTACTTCTTCATGACAAAATGAGGGCGTAATAAAATAAAAAGGCATTCTAGTCCAGATTGCCACTAGGACGAGAAGTTTATAGCTACTGCAGGAATCCAGCTATGGCAGCTGTACTCTGTGTAACAGGCTCACAGACTGGAGGTGGCTTAATTTTTCTTCAGAGGGAAAATCTGTTTCTTCTTCTAAGTTTCTGAGGGCTGTGGTCACAGTAATATCAAAAGTCTTTTTCAGGAACCATCACAGGTTTTGCAGAGGTGGAGTTGTGTCGTTTGGATTTGAGGGGATTCGTTTGTTTTAGCAGGAAAGTAAAAATTATTGCAGGAACTTATTATCAAGGTCTGTTTTGGAGCTGTTCTGCCACTATTACATGCTTCTCCTCCCTATTACTTGCTTTTCTGAGTAGGTAACCCCATCTAGTTTCATCAGCAAGGAGTAGAGAAGAATAGATCTTTTAATTCTTGTACTGCTGAACTGGATGGGATTTTATCTTGCAGGAGCCATACAATTTTGTTTCTGTGATGAAAGGGGGGGAAGCTTATGTTACCATAACAGTGACCTTAAGATATTGTAATGGTGTTAAAAAGATGCATGTCTTCTATCCCTTTTCAGACTCTGTAAAGCCTGTGAAATGGACAAATATATTGGGGTATTTCAGTATTGCTTCAGGGGGGCTTCATGACCCATTTAAATGTCCGGGGTTATATTCAGTTTTTCCTAGGACATCACAGTTTCTTGTATGGTTCATTTTAAAATAACTTGACTAAAAAAAGAACGCCTTGGGTTCACAAGAACAAAAGACAATGATTGTAATTTGCCTCTGCCCTTTAGCAAAGCAATCAGCAATTTTCTAGTATTTTACAGTCATCCATCTAGCTATCTATTCATCTTGTAATACCCTTACTTTTTCTTGGAAATATTCAAATTTATTAACCTTTTAGTAACTGGTAACCATTATAGAATCATAGAATAGTTAGGGTTGGAAAGAACTTAAGATCATCCAGTTCCAACCCCCCTGCCATGGGCAAGGACACCTCACGCTAAACCATCCCACCCAAGGCTCTGTCCAACCTGGCCTTGAACACCGCCAGGGATGGAGCACTCACAACCTCCCTGGGCAACCCATTCCAGTGCCTCACCACCCTAACAGGAAAGAATTTCCTCCTTAGATCCAATCTAAACTTCCCCTGTTTAAGTTTTAACCCATTACCCCTGCCAGTTTCTAGCTGTGATGCCTTAGCTTCAACATTGGCAGGATGGTAGGTATTACCTGATTTACAGTATAGTTAATATTGAGGTAACAGTAGATCTATTAATCTGCAGCAAAATTGCCTCTTTGTTTGAAATCAAATTAGTCTCATTCAGAAGGGTCTGGAATTCAAATGTGAGATTGTTTAGCTGCCCAAGCCTGTTATAGCAGTGCAAGGAGACACAAGGCCGTTGGTGATGCCTCACTGAGCTCCACTAGAATGGTAAAAAAGATCACAGAGTCCTCGAACGTTTTGAGTTGGAAGGGGTCTTAAAGTCTTGTTCCAACCCCCCTGCCATGGACAGGGACACCTTCCCCTGGACCAGGTTTCTCAAAGCCCCATCTAACCTGGCCTTGGATGGGAGGATCTTCGGTTGTGCGAAGGCTAAGGGCTGAGGTAGGCAGTCCATGCCTCATCATGTACTGGTTTTGTCTTGGTTACTTAAGAAGTCTTGAGCAATAATAGAGTGCATATTCATCTGTATTCATAGAAATGGACTCTGTATATCCCTTGTAAGCAAGGAATTTCTTAAAATTCAAATTCATCATTCTGTATTTTATGAAGTATCATGCAAAGATATGTGAGCAAAGTCTGCGCGACCTAACTCGAATACCGACAGCAACATACCTACATCAATAAATTGCTTTGCTTCCTAGTTACCTCTGGGCTAGCTCAATACGGCAACCTCATGTAGACATAACCAACAGTCTTATCTTGGTGGTTGGTAAAATCTAGCACTTCTGTTTTGAAAAGGAAGATGCTTTGCCTCAGCTGTTTGTTCCACACATACTACTAACCCATTGGCTCCTCTTGGCCAAGTTGAGTGGGCCAGACTGTATCTGACCAGACTGTATCTGAAAGAATGATTTAAATATGAATGGGCTCCTGGTTGTATAAACTATAAAACTAGACACCAATCAGAGGGTTGTAGAGGGCAGAACCACAAGAAGTTGGGTTGTGATGGCTGCTGTGAATATGGACCAGTCTTGGATAGAAACAGTAGGACTGTTTTGAGTAAGTAGATGCTAAGATCTGATCATGACTGGCAACGGCTCCTGTGAGTTCCAGGAAGGCATCGAAGTTTATTCTTAACTCATTTACTGACTGATTCCCTGTGAAAGTTTCTGACTCCATCAAGACAGTTTTCTGGGCAGAATTTTCTAGGACTTGGGCTCACCTGAGCTGACATTGCCCAGGGAGGGTATTTAGGGATTCTGCAGTGTCACAGCACCCTGAGACTCTTCTTGCTCTGGTCCTTTTACAGGCATAATCTCCCCTTTTGCCAAGCATGATTATTTATCAGAGGAATTTATGTTTGCTGATCTTTGTGGCTAGAATCTGTGCTGCAGCCTGTGGACTTCTATGCGTTTGTTCATGTTTTATTTGTGCAGTAGGGCTGCAAAGGTGCAGCACTGCTGAGCTTTGCACTCTAACACCTCTGACAGTCCTCAGCCACTGTATTCTGCAGGGGCAGGGACTCTGTGTCATCTTCTCTCATTGGCTTCTGTATATACTGGGAAAACCAGAAACTAAGCAACTTTCGGACATTTATCTGTAACCTTTAATAATTTGCTATGCATATCCATTCATTCCTTTGTTATATTATCAATATTCTGCAGTGCTACTGGTTTTAATAAGAAGCCTTTTCACTGGTTTTCTTTGTTCTAGTCATCTAATCTCCTAATGGAAGTTTCTAATTAAATTCCTACAGCCATTTTCAAACTGTGTTTTGAATAACAAAGTCTTGCAAATGCTCAAAGTGTATCTCTCCCCTCTGACTTGGATGCCCTACCTTCCAAGTAGCTGATGCAGGTCACTGTGGAGAAGTGTTGTTTAGAACCGATCTCAGCTGAATGAGAGGCATGTAAATGGCATGTTCCCTATGCAGGAAATAATGCAGCAAGTTTAAGTCTTCCAGGATCTCACTCATAGTCTTAATAAACACTGGACTGTTGAGGAAGGAATATTATGTGTTCTTGGAGGAAGGATCTTTTTTCTGATGGAGCTGGTGCGCCACAGAAGCTGAGAAACCAGGCTCACCAGTGAAATTTATTGCTTCTCTATCCAAACCCCTCTCATTTGGGTTTGAGCTTTACCCGTGGGAGCAGCTAAGGGTTGAATTACTGTAATTAGTATCTCATCAGCATTCTTCAGCAACTGCTGAAGCAGAGAGACAAAAAGTGGAAAGAAAAAGAAACGTCCGAATCAGCTCATAAATGTGACGAATATGAAAGACTGTTTGTCTGACTGATCCTTTTATTAATCCCAGGAAATAATATAACTGGCATGTGCCATCACTTCCAGATGGATCAGAGGAATCTTGCTAGCAAAAGGTATTTCTCAATCTCCGTGCCTGCAGGTGGTTCCCAGAAATCTCTGCAGACAGACCTGGTCATCCTCTGGCATGCAGCTAAATGTTCTTTGACTGCAGACTTGATGCGAAAGCCTTAGCCAAAGCTGCCACTTTCTCCCCTTACTCTCAAGCACTGTTATGTTCCTACTTCTGCACACCTGCAGAGGATATTGTTTTGGCCAGAATAAGATGAGCACAGGTGGTAACATAATGCACATTGCAGCTAGATTTAACACCTGTTGCACATCGGGCTTATGAGTTTTAATCTGGTTTATTCAAGTTTTTGGCACTTTGGTTTTCTGCTTTCTTTTATATTAAAAAAAAGAAAGCAGTTTAATAAGTGGACAAAGCAGCAGCAGATTGATGTAGGGGTGGTTCAGATTTGTCATCAGGGGCCTGCTCACAGAGGGGCCATGTTTCTGAAGTGGTTGTTTTCTTTTTGCAAAAGTATATATACATAAATGAAAAGTTTGCACGTTTTACAGGTGTATAAATTCAGGTTTTTACTTTAGAGCTAATACCCAAATCAGCTATGGACATCTTACCTGGCAGTCACAATCCACGATAGATTCCAGGCAAAGTTGATTTTAGGGGTTAGATAGGTTCGATTTTAAACACTTCTGCCTTTCCCCTGTCTATGGGATGACAAAGTAGAAGTTGCAATGCCTGATATCCATGGTGTAGGCAGCACAAGTTTATGTGTTTGTGTTTCATGTCGTCTACTGACTGATTCCAGGTTTGCTACTCCTGGAAACAGGTTAAAACAGGTGAAGTTTAGATTGGATATAAGGAGGAAGTTCTTTACTGTAAGGGTGGTGAGGCACTGGAATGGGTTGCCCAGGGAGGTTGTGAGTGCTCCATCCCTGGCGGTGTTCAAGGCCAGGCTGGACAGAGCCTTGGGTGACATGGTTTAGTGTGAGGTGTCCCTGCCCATGGCAGGGGGGTTGGAACTGGGTGATCTTAAGGTCCTTTCCAACCCTAACTATTCTATGGTTCTATGATTATTGCAAGCATAGAACAATTTCTGTGTTGAAAATAGATCCCAGGAAAAATGAGGAAAAGCTTTCACTATATGAACAGTGCTCAGTACATAGAAATGCCAAGATTTCTGCTCCCTCAACACTGACCACAGGGACGTCTGTCCAGCACAGCACTTTAGCAGCTATGCTTTTAATTTTTCTATTTAACAATACAATAGAGTCTTTAAACATGAGGTTTATGAGCTACCAGGAAAAAAACCTTATGGGAAAAGTATTTGGAAAAGCTGTCAATCTAATGGTCTTTTTAATTCCATTTAACTCCATTCACAGTGCTCCTTCACAGTCATCTGAAACAAACTCTGTTTAGTCACAAACATTTTGTTCTGGACTAGGAAATTTTATTCCCAGGCTGTTCTAGGCTATTCTATGATTCTATTCTATGATTCTAAAACTTTGCAAATGTGGTATTTTTTTTTTTTTTAACTGAAGACAAACAGAAAAGCTTTCAGTTTTCCAGAATGTTTGTGAATAAATTCCCCTACCTTTTTCCCCAAATAAAAAGAGTGGTTATCTCCATGGAGAGTCTCTCCACTACAGAAAACTGAGTGCCTTATCGGCGATGTAGATTTCAGGACAGACAGTGCATTGCCTGTAAACTTGGAGCTCAGATGACAGATGGAAACCAGATAGAGTGTGCTGATCGCTGCAGAAAGATTAGGCTCTGTAATTTGCATCTCGTCTCCCAGTGATGTTTGCTTCATTTTTACCTTCACGTTTACCTGAGCTTTAGACACAGGCATTTAAGGCCTGAACTTACATGAACTTTATTGTTTCAAGTGGAATATTTCTGTTTAGTTGGGTTTTAGTTCTGCATCTAACAAAATACAAACACCTCAGGGAAAGTGTGTCAACATTCCTGCTCCCTCAAAATTCACCATAGAGCTTTCTGTCCGGTGCAGCACCCAAGCAGTTATGCTAAGTTTATGTGTTTAATCAATCTCAAGTATCAATTTGAGGATTCTAAACCATGTTTCTGGTTTAGAAAGAGAAATACTTCCTCTTTCCCAAAGTCCTAGGACATTTTCTAGCTGGATAAGCCTGTTCCCCTGGAGAGACAGGCAGGATGGGGCTTAGGGCCCTTCTTAAGGGGCCACGCACCCCAGGCACGGCGAAGGCAGGTTGACATTAGCTAGCCTGCACAAATATTTGTTTGCATCTTTGCCATTTTCCAATTCTGTCTCTCTTATTGACTCTCCTTTGTCCCTGCCTATCATGTTTCTCTCCTGGCTGTCACTATTAGTGTGTAATCTTTCTGTTCTGTGTTCTCAACTAAAGCACATTTGTTGTTCATTATCTGAAAAATGCTTTATTAATAGACATAATAGCATTGCTAATGCCTTACACATAACTATGCTAACAGTACTGTTCATATGAGGTGGCCGCCATGCAATATAGCACATTCTGTCTGTAGCCAACGGCTGTTATTGCTAAACATTACAAGGCCACTGTGCAGATGGCCTCACTCAGATTGAAGACTTCAGTTGATAAGTTCTAGATGTAAAGATTGTTAGGAGTGGAAGAGGAGGAGGTCGAAGGAGGGACAGCAATGGAAAACTGGCTTTCCTTACTTTCCCATATTTCTCACCGGAGTATTGTGAAATTCCATTAGATAGGAGATGATGTCTTTTAGCCTGTGTAAATGGTACTGGGTGTTTGTGGCATTGCACAAGTCAACTGAATATTGCTTGAAATGCTTAAAAACCTCAGGGATGGTAGAAGTAGGATGCTTACAAGTGTGTGCTCTGTACACAGGTTTCTGAAAATTGACTAAGATCATGTTGAGGAGTTTGCATGTTTTCCCATGCATCTTCCACAGAAAAGGTTTTATCTCAAACAGTTCTGTTTGTAATTTGAAGGCATTCACCACCAGTGGGACTTAAACCTTGTCCTACTAAGGAGGATACCAGGGGAAACTGGTTTCAGCTAATTGACCTTATGATCTTGTGGTGGATCTTTGAATCCATTTCTAACTGTGTCTTTAGAGGAAGGTGCAAAAATCCTCATGAGCAACTGCTTAGAAAGGAAGTCATTTTATCACCCTTGTCTTGGTGTTCTGTGTAGTCCAGAGCTGAGCCATTGAGTACTTTCCCGTACACTGTAGAAGGAATCCATCGAATGCTCGTATAAGCTCTCCGGCACTGCAAACAGCTCAAACCTTAAGCCTTTTTTTTTTTTTTAGTAGCAATTAATGAGAATTGTGATCTAGAAATTAAAATGGTAATGAGCTTTTAGCATAATGAAAAGAGCTTGTAAATGCAAGAAAAAGCATTTGTGGGTCTCCAAGTCACATTACTCCCCAAATACAAAAGCAGATGTTAGCTTTGCCTGGAAAGAGCCATATTGACTCATTTCATTTTGCACAAATCTGTTTAAGCACCCATAACCCTTATGTCATACAGAAAGATGATGCACTCATGTTTCCAGCCTCATAATCTAGTGTTCTCCTTATCAATAGCTTTGTTAATTTGGGGCTGATAAATCTGTATACTCATTTTGGCTTGGTTATTTTTTTCCTTTGTTTGCACGTGCTTAATGACTTTAAATGTACCAGTATGGAGTGATGTACAGCGAATGATTTAGGAGCCAAATAAACAGCTAATGCAGTTTATAAATACCTAATGCAGTTTAAACCTGTACAAAATAATGAGGATTTTTTTTATGACTCAAATGGTACTTTGAGCAATTTAGGTGAAATTCAACATAATTGCTCTAAATTAAAAGTAAGTGCAAGTATATTGTTTTGATCTGTGCCTATCTCGGTGAATGCTAGCACAAGCAATACCATTTTGAGCAGAGAATGAAACTCGCTTTTTATGAGTACCCCAGTTGCTTCTTTTTGGTGACTGTGTGACACTTTGCAACTCTCGCAAGTATCCAAGTATAACAATGAAGCTTCTTTCTGTGTCAGAGACACCTAAGAACATACAAGAGTTTGGAAGGCTTTTAAGCTTGGCCTGATAAGCAATTCATGAATATTGTAGCTAGAGTATGCTCCTCACTGTTAACTGAATTGATAAGTTGAATAGATGTCCAGTTTTTGCATCTGAATTGAAAGTAAATTTCATTTGTAGGGGAAGAGGGAAGAAAGCATCACTCAGAAAAAGAGGCTTTGGGTTTGAAACAATTTTCTTTCTTTTAACGTGTTCAGAACATTCATCTATTTGAAGTCTGCCTCTCAAATATAACAGGTTTTATCTCAGAGGCAAGAAAAAACATGGTATTTTAAGAAAACATAAAAACTGAACAACCAAAACAAAATGTATTTTAAACTGTTTCCAAGTGTTTTGAGTTGTTTGGGTGTAGGCGGTACCTACATTTGGGGTCTAATGCAGAGTCAGGGATATTTACTGTATATCTTTTCTTTCTGATTTTGTTTTATGAGCACAATTTGGACCTACCTCATTAAACAAACATATATTCTCACAAACGTTCCTTTTGCATTTCATGGCTGTAGCTTATCACTATTCATATTCATTGGCTCACTACTCTATTGGCTTCTTCAAAAGTTGGAAAAGTTTGAATAAAACAAAAACTCTTGCTCTTACCAAACAACTTTGAGTAACTCAGTGAGAGCTGTCAGAGGTGTTGGTATATGGAAATTGCCCAATTTGCATTATATAGAATCATAGAATAGTTAAGAGTTGGAAAGTACCTTAAGATCATCCGGTTCCAAGCCCCCTGCCATGGGCAGGGACACCTCACACTAAACCATGTCACCCAAGGCTCTGTCCAGCCTGGCCTTGAACACCGCCAGGGATGGAGCATTCACAACTTCCCTGGGCAACCCATTCCAGTGCCTCACCACCCTAACAGGAAAGAATTTCCTCCTTATATCCAATCTAAACTTCCCCTGTTTAAGTTTGAACCCATTACCCCTTGTCCTATCACTACAGTCCCTAATGAATAGTCCCTCACCAGCATCCCTACAGCACTCTTCAGATACTGGAAGGCTGCTATGAGGTCTAAGGGATTCGTGGAATTAATTTACTTTTTCAGCTTTGAAAATCCTGCCTTGAAGACTCAATCTCACATTTGAGTGTGAGGAAGAGGAAGAAGGTCACAAATTGCCATGTCTGGGATACGGGTGGTACTTATAGCATCAGAGTGGTCAATGGATGTTGGAACAGAGCTCTCAAATTTGCCCTGTTCCTGAAGCCACTGAGACAAATGCTTAGCAGGCACCTGGGAGACGTAACAGCACAGCAGGGTATTGTGTTCCTAAACCCTTGACTCAGACCAGTCACCTTATGAATGTGGGGCTTTATCCTCCCTATCTAATGCAACTGTGGATGTGCTCATAAATAGCTACTTCTTAAATGTACTGGACGTGGATGGCTCTTCTGCCAACCTATACATGCAAGTTATCTCTGTAACTTGAAGTTATGTATTTTGTGATCTGCCTAATGAGTAAAAGTGACCCTTAGGCCCTTGCCTGTACTGCAGTCCTGCCAATGAGAAGCTACTTGTGAGAATAAGGTTTTCAGGAGGGGAAGGGGGGGGATAAAGATTAACTCTTCCAAACGGCTTTACAAAAGAGATACAGTGCACCATATTATCTAACAGCGCTCTGCCTTTTCACTCAGGGAGACAGACATTAAGGTGCATTAGTCCTATCGTTTGTATGTCTGTAAATATCAATAAAGTATGTTATTTGGCTTTCACATTTACACAATGAAGGACGAGGACTATCTTTTTCAGGAAATTTCACAGAGCCATTCACAAACAAAAGCTCAGTAATTTAATCTTTCAAAAGCTCAATAATGCTAAGTTCAAAATTGCAGGTTTTAAACTAATGTACCTGATAAGTAATGATGACAGAATTTAAAAGGTCCATTATTTGGTAATCTAATATTCCCAATCCCAGTTATCTGTCAAAGAGAATACTCTCCCTTAAACAGTGCTAATGTGTTCACATCTACATTAATCTCTTCAGGAGAAAAGAAGCATTCTTTACAGGCTTTATCTGTTTCCAAATGTCTGACTCCACAAGGAGCCATTTCGCACTGCTGATGAGGCTATGTAAATGACTCAAATGTCTTTGTATGATAGGTGCGATTTCGTACGGATACACGTGATACCGTATTACTGAGAGGCACTCCCTGGCTAGCCAGCCCTCAGTGTTCATTTACATGCTGTGCCTAGCGCTTTTGAATCCTCTGCTGTTTCTCCACTCCAAAACAAACATCATGTTTACAGGTTTGCTCCTCACCTGCTTTTCTGGCATGATGTGCTGCTTTTCTGGGCAGCACAACACCCTTCCGTTGTGTCATCTCCCATCAGTACTCCAAAGAGTGTGATATTGATATGACAAGATTCACAACACGAGAGCTTGAATGAATTGTGCCTCTTCTTTCTAGGAAATTCTATAGGATAATATACGTTAGGATCAGGTATACCACAACTGCCCATGGACTCCAAATTCAAGCAAGGGTGAAGCGAGTGGCATAGGAAAATGGAGTCACTGCGTGCTTTCTTGCGGGCGAGGCTCCTTCCTTTCAGTTTACCTGCTCTGTTAGTTTCTCAGTTTGCATTTTGGCTCTTTAAATCTCATTACTAGAGAAGGTTTTGGCCACAAGTAAGCCTGAGTCCATCCTGCTCCATTCTAAGTTCAGGCCGATACAGGATTTAAAGTGTGTGTGCAATAGGATAAAGGCAGTCACTACTTCAGGAATATTGTACTTTCTCCTAGCTGAATTTTTCAAACACTCACCCAAATAGGACATATATACGTACACACAGAGTTCTTTATGTTCCTTGTGTCTTACTCTATCTTGATTTTCAGAACTTAATAGCAGACACCACAAAGTGACCCAGAAGGAAACTTTTCTGCATCGTTAATATATCAATACAAAAGCTTCACTTGCAATGCTGCCCAGAGCAATGAAACAATGCAATCGCTCTCTGGATCCTATGGAGGAACATGTAAATACCCTTGGCATAGTGCTGTAAAAGAGTTCCGAAGGTGGTGTCGACTCTAGGTCTTTTTGTTCAATTCAAAGAAAAGGACGAACGGTCAGAACTGCAGTATTGTTGAGAAAATGTAGTTGTTTACGATATCTGCAGGGTGTTGGTTGGGGAAAGTAGTTGAGTGGAAATTGCTTTTGGAAAAAAAAGATGCTATCCTGAGCCAGGAAAGAAAGTCTCATGTTCACATGTGAAAGCAGCTCTGTTTCTATTTAAAGAGTGAAACGAAAGGTCTAGTTCAAGGTATAGAAGCTATCTGTGCTTAATGGAGTCAGCTATGAATCAAGAAAGAGTATATTAAAAAATGTTAGATTGCATATTATTAAAAGAGTATGTCACATTCAGTATAATTAGATATTATTTTCAGTGTCTGAAATAAATAGTTATATTATACTTCTGTATATAAAACCCACAAGACCATTGATTTAAAGTTGTGCTTTTGCATCTGTGGGGACTTTTCTTTATATCCTTGGAGAAAAGGAAAAAATCTGCTAAGATTTTCACAACAGCGTAAACTTAGGAGAATGTCACATAAAATAAATCACTGGGAAAGCTGAGAGCTGTTTGTAGCTGAGTCACACACAGAGAAAAACTATTGAAGGCACATCTATAGTGGGACAGCAACAAAAAGCAGATGGATGGCAATAGCTAGTCATACCTGGCTGGTTCAAAACAATGTACCACCACTGCTCAAAGAGCAGAATGTCTTACTAGCACCTGCTGAAAGCTGGGAGCTGCAGTTGCTGCTGATGTGGATGCTGCCTATGCAAACTGGGTCTGGGAATCCAGTAAATGCCAATTGGTCAAAGGACAGGATTTATTTCAATTAGGAAAATCATCACCATGGAGAAATTAGCACGGCTGTTTCTGTGGCACGTATGTGACCCTCTGGAAACTAAATTTACTGTGGAAAACATACGCCTCCATATACTAAGCCATACATTCAATACCTGGCTTGAGTCTAACAAGCAGTTATCAGCCAGCTTCAGGGAAGCTCTTAAGCAAGTGTTTAAATCTGCATTCATATTTTAGTGTTTTGTTGAATCATGGCGAGGGCAGCATGATATTAGCATGACACGTGTAACCCTTGTGGGAACATTCATATTCTGCATATACATGCTCATCCCAGATGCAATGCCCTGCCTGCTAGCCTCGGTATCTGCTGCAACTGAGTGTGCAAAAGGCACACACAGAAACTTAAATGCTCTGCAGTAGCATTTTGCTCCTGTTTTCCCTCTATGGAAGTCTACAGGGAAAGCTGACCCTTTTCATCCCATTTGGCACATTAGGCATTTATTTGGTGATGTTTTCAAAGGTCTGGAAAGACTGCAATACGTTTCACTTGCAGCTGTGTGAATCAGAGTGATGGTCATTTTCACCTACATGGGAAGATCGAACCCTGGGTATGTGCCACTGAACTAAGAGAATGTGCAGAATATTTTTTGTCTTTCTCAGCTTTACTTTGACCCTTCAGAACCAGGGAGTGCTCAGGTCCCACCTGGTGTATTGTATCAGATCACTGCAGATAAATTGATCCTTCTCTACAAGAAGAGATCTTTTTTGCAGTTCGCATGAGAGCATCTTCCCAGATGATGTTTAAACAGCTGCCTATTGAAGAGCCTTTGCAATATCAATAATTAAAAGTAAATGGGTCAGAGGGTTTATTAGGTGCTTTCTGTATTCCTAGGGAATTCCCTTCAATTCCAAACACTACCTAACATTTCATTTCTGCCTTTAATGACTTCTTTAATATCTCAGCTTTTCCTTTCTTTCATTGTTTCACTGCTCCTTTGGGTGCTTTTAAAAAGCTCTTTTCAATCTGCTTGTTTTGATTCATTCTGCTGTTAAATATCAGGCATTGCTCCAGTTTAGTTCAGCTAGCCATCAACTCAAACATATGGATGCCTTCATTTTTTAGGCTGGTCTTTCTGTCCTTCTAACAGATGACAGCCGGTATCCACAACTCAATCAAAAACCTGTTCCAAGCCTGCCTTAAAAAAGTCTGATTTCTCCTCAGGCTTGTGGATTTCCCCCCTTCCTTTCTTTTTCCCTTTGAATTTGCTCTACAGGTCTTTAGCTCCAGCTAGTGGCTTACTCCAAAATGAAAATCATGTCCGATGCCCTAAAAGCAAGCAGAAAGGTGGGCCTCGGTTGTCATTCTTACAGTGTTCTGAAATGTGTGTTGAGGGGGAGAATCATTCAGAGGAGTTAGCCCTTCCTGGCTAATTTGAGTTAACCCACAAATTCTTTAAAATGTAATGAATACACTTCTTTTCCAGATTACAAGCTCCTGCATTATCACACTGGGCCAAATTCTGCCCTCAAGTGTAGACTTGTATAGCTCTTCTGGACTTCAAAGGGAGCTGCAGATACGTGTCTTAAAGCAAAAACACAGATGTTTTATCAAATAAAAAGCTTTACCTTAGCTCCTGCTTTGACTCTGTTATTGAGGGTTGGTGTAGCCTTTCTGCAATGTGCGAAAACAAACCTAGAAAACCTTTAAGTCGGGTTTGAGATTTGCATCCACCTTTGATTCGATGCCTTTTCTCTCAGGACTTCATAGTGCTCGTGGATCTCTTCTGGGTCTGGGAGCCCTCTGCTCAGGCTTTACACCGCTGGTGATAGAAGATGGCTCCTGGAGCAGCAGAAGGAGAGAGCTTTTGGAAGTTCCACTGGGCAGAGGGATGAGTGCCCCTGATGAAAACCTCTCTTAGGTGAATTTGGGCTATGGTTCTGCAGCCGCAGCATGTCCTGCACTGGTAAACCTGCAGTCACAGGCAGGGAGTTTTTGAGAGAATCTGAATACTGGGGTGGCGAGAAGCAGGTTATTCCCTATGAAGAAGGAAGTAAGTTCTTCCAGTGACAAATGATCGTGTTTTAATTCAGTTAATTCACACAGGCTGCCCTAAGCTTCAGCATGTTAATTCTAAGTGATAAAAACAAAATGCAATTTAAATTCATAGAATCCTACACATCACTTTCTCCTCAGTTTTCAACTTCATTGACAATGCAGGTAAAATAGGTATAGCTTAAAACTCTCTTCTCTCCCTCAGTTCCCCCGCCATTCCGGGAAGCAGTACCTATAAGCACTGGGGGATGAAAGCACATAGGTAGACACAAGTCGAGCTTTGTTGTGTGACTCTCAGGGTTGGCACCAATACAGATATGGCTGCCTTGGCAGCACTAGGGGAAACCCATTTGAATTCTACGATCCTCTTGTTTAAACCCACAGACTCAAATGTCTGTTGTTTGTTCAAAGACTTTTATTGTTTCCATTTCATTTCTTGGTGAACTGGATACTGGGACAGGTGTGTCTGCAGTCTGTTCATATTGACTGTCCATCTAAGATACCAGATAACATGATAATGCATTCCTGGGTTTCACAAACTTTGTCACTTCTGCCATAAAACCCTGGCACCTAGTGTAAATAAATCTATCTAGAATATAGTAAATTCAATCCAGGTATCTCTCCAAGGGCAGTAATCCTTCCTGAAGGCCTAACCTTCCTCATCAGGCAGAAATTGTGCTAGTCCTGCACTATTGATTCAATCCTTTCCTGAAGGTGAGAAAAGCACCAGACTCCCGTAAGAGATTTTATGTCAACATCTCAAATGTAGCTTTTGCCATATCTGAAGCCCGCGAACTAAACAACGTATATATTGTGGAACACAGAGAATATCTGTACTTGTTCTGCCATGATACAGATTCAGCTGTATCTCTGCTTTGTCTGTCTGTATACCTATGCACAAACTCACATATACACACAATGTATGTGTATGTATATATATATATTTATATTAAAAAGCATGCATCTGCACAGTCTCCCACCAGTTTGTTGGGTTCCTTATCTCTCACAAACACTTTCATTTATTTCCAACATAGATGTTCAGAGAGAGGCAGAACAAGCAGAATTGTTCAGTGCTTCCCAAGGTTCTGTTGTCAGCGAATGCAACGTTGTACCAAGGCAAGGAAATAACCTATTAGTGCTGTAACTTCTCTACCGAGTGCACCAACAACACACTTGGGACACACGCAGGAGTCTGTTGACCCACTGGGTCAGGGACCTGAAAATATTTGAAATTGTTCTTTAGAAAAATAAAATAACCCACACTTTGTTTGAATTACTGGGGTCTTTCAAAGTCCGTAGAAAGTCTTACGCAAGGAGACAAAGCTATTTTACCAGGCAGGCAGATATTCCAAATTACTGGTTCTTAACAAGCATGGTAATACATCAGTCAAAAGCAATAAATTTAAACTTAATGAAATCTCAATTTGCCTACAGTGCATTTCACTTTGACATTTTCTACATTGCCACGGTGCTTTGATAAAGTTTTTTAAAATGCAAAGAAAGTGTCTGTAAGGCTAAAGAGCAGACTTGGTGCCATTGTGCCCAATGGAACATTACAGTACTTAAGTTCCATCACTATATGCCCTGTGGCAGACTAAGCCTGAGTGCTAACATAGGTTCAGTTTTCATTATCATCATGTGATTATCCATTTTACTGCATTTAACTGATAATACAACTACCAGCTCACCTTAAAAGAATTAGCTTGGAGGTTTCATTGCTTTCCAAATGGAATTCATTTGACAAACAAATGACAATTAGCCCAGTCTCCCTGTTCTGTGTCAGGATGGTTTTTGATTGAACCTAGACCAATTTACAATTTTTAAATGAGTTTAGACATTTACATTTAAAATGTCTAGAGGAAATTAGCCTTGGGACATCTAACAGCCAAAATGCTTTTTGAAGTTGATTATTATTTGATCTAGTACCCTCTACCTGTACATTTTGTTCTGACTTCAAAGTTTTGGAATGAAAATGCCACCTACACCTCAAAGCACAGGGAAAAACTTAAAAGCAGTTTTACTCATTATGTTATGCAAAGAAACCTATATTTTAATATTCGTTTAATATGGTTAGTTAGCTTTAATGACACCAGTTTGACAGTGTCATAGTTTTCGAATATAAGACATTGATTGAAGTTTCCTGTGCTTGCCGGCGTTTTTGTGTAGAACGAAAGAATATCTTTTGAAGGTGAGATTCGTATGCCCCACACTACCATTCTGCCACAGATAGAAATGTAATCACTTGCAGATGAATGCATGTCTTTGTACGGAGTCAAAAATATGTTGTCATTTCTATATTATTCTGTGTATCAAAATCTTTATTGATGTTTGTTTTCCTGCATATCAAATTTGTCCGACTATATTTGTACTGGGCTTTAAAGCAGGAGGGTCTCCTTAGGAAAAAAGGCTTGTCAGTAATTCCATTATAAATATGCAGGCTCAGATAACACAGCCATGAAAATTGGGCTGGAATTAGGCACATGGTGTCTCAGCCTTGAGGTAATTTGGATCATACTATTTTTATTTTGTGTTATTAATTTATGCATTTTGGTAAAGTTAGAAAACTGTACATTTGGCCACTGTAAAATTGTGAGCAGAAAAATAAGTGCTATGGCTTTTCTGGGTTCTGGATCCTTAAAGCTCCACTCAACGCCTATGGGAGACTTTCAGAAATAGGTTTGTTCTATTTTAACAAAATCACTGTTTGGCTTTCAAGCTTTTCAATGCTTGGAAAGTAGTTTTAAAAACCATTCCGTGGTTTTCTGATGTATGTGCGTTGTATGAGCATATACTGTTATCCACAAAATGTGCTCAATATGCTCTTGTAGAATTTTCTTAGAACAATTCATACAAATCCTGCTCAACAGGGGTTTAGGCTTCTGATGCCTTAAGTTAAGTGTCCAAATGCAGCTGAAAGCAAATGAGATTTTGGGACATGCTCTGTTGCAAACCTAGGTCTGAACCAGCAGCACTGGTGTTTTCTTGCCCCATGGTCATGTTTGCAGAATCAAAGGAACCAGATTTTCATGAGGAAGTGGAACAATCTTGTATCATTATACCACTATTGCCTAACTTCAATGTAATGTGAACTCCGGTGGGTGTCTATATGGTATCAGCTGCTGGTGTTCAAAAACTGCTGCTTTGCAACATGAACAGAATACTGATTTTTGTCAGTCCTCAGCTAATGTCCAGGCCCAACTGGGATCGGTAGATAGGTGCTTCTCCACATTTGTCATCTGAGAGAATTGACCCAGTAGACTTAATTATCAAGCCAAATCCGTACAATGCAGTGGGGGATGTTGATTTTAGAGGGAGCAAGTTGATGATGATAACACCCTACTCTTACCTACTTAGAGCAGCCTCCCCAAAATACAGTGATAATGGGATCACTTTCTTTGACAGTCGTAGCAAAGTGTCCTTCCCACTTGGCACAGGGAAGGATTTAGGATAAACTCATGCTTCTTTTACCAACTCTGGAGACTCATTACTTGCCTTACTGGTTTTATGCATTCCTTCCATAAGACATGTAATTCTGCTTCTGCTTTGGATGTGAAGCCTAAATGCCTAGCTTAGATTTCTGAATTTTGCTGTCAGGGCTCAGTGATTAAAAAATAAGTGTGTGAATCTGTTGTGGTTTAAGCCCAGCCGGCACCCCAGAACCACGCAGCCACTTGCTCACTCCCCTCACTTCCTCCCCCCGCTCCCAGAGGGATGGAGAGGAGAATTGAAGGAATGTAACTCGCACGGGTTGAGATAAGAACAGCCCAGTAACTAAGGAATAACACAAATCACTGCTGCTACCACCAATGATAATAATGATAAGGGAAATAACAAGGGAAGAGAATAAAAACGCTCACCAGCCACAGACTGATACCCAGCCCGACCCGAGCAGTGATCCAGCCCTTCCAGGTAAGTGCCCCCAGTGCTACATCCTGGGCATGACGTGCTGTGGTATGGAATACCTCTTTGGCCAGTTTGGGTCAGGTGTCCTGTCTCTCCTTCCTTTCCTCCCTGGCAGAGCATGAGACTCACAAAGTCCTTGGTCAGGGTAAACATTACTGAGCAGCAACTAAAACCATTGGTGTTATCAGCGCTGTTCTCAGGCTGAAAGTCAGAACCATAGCACTTCACCAGCTACTAAGAAGGAGAAAAATGACTGCTACTGCTGAACCCAGGACAGAGTCTTAGGCAATTTAGTAACTAAGGATGCTTTTGGACTTGAATCTTAGCCTTCCATGAGTTAGTCCTTGAAGAGGGCAAAATCTATGGCCTGAAACATTTCCTTGAGTGGACATGTATTAGAAACAGAGAGAATGTAAATCAAATAATGACCTGGGAAGAACCCTTGGGCAGACTGTGTCAGGCCTGCAATGACAGGGGCTTGAAAATGTGGGCAAATTTCATCAGATCCAGGTCTGTCTCAAATTGCATCATTGCAGTCAGTTCAAAGTGATGATGCCAGAGTCCTTCAGAAACCCTTATTTATACATTTTCTGTGTGTGCTATATTGTAAAATATGTGCAAGTGTGATAAATACACTTCAGGTTTGCTTGTCAGGCAAACAAACACCCCAGGGATGGAGGTCAGAGACCAGCTCTCCCAGGAAATCTTTAACTATTAAATTCAAAATCTGTAATTTCCTACAGCCTAAAAAGCACATATTTCAAAGTAGGTACTAAAATCCTCAAGTATGCAAGTGTGAGTCTCTATAAGCAAGGGAAGTGCAATGGGTGGGCTGAAGGCACTGGAAAATCAGAGTGACTAATCCCTCCAGTATCATCAGTTAGAAAAACACTGGTTTTGCATTCCAACTAAGCAAACAGTTGGGTTTCTCACTTGGAAACTCTTTTGGCTGTAGCACATGCAATGAATTCTGATTAATTTTAACAGTTTCTTGGGAAATTTAAGTCTGATTTGCAGTTTGGTTTTAGTTTGCATGAGAATTTGGATGTGGGGAAATGGCACACGCAGTAGTGTTCCTTTTCTGGCAGCTATAGGTTGTAGCCACCTGAGCATGAAATACTCAGTGTCTTCAGGGGTTCCTGCTCTCATTGCTCACCCATTAGTACTCATATTTGGAGCATGAAGGAGTGAGATCGGAGAGGTTGAAGATATTTAGATGTAAACAATGTGCTGAAGAAAGAAAAGGCAGTGTTTTTAGAGAAAAAACCATGGTGAATTCCTAAAGCATGGAGCTTGTCAACGTCCATGCTCAAAGGCACCTTTCTCCAACTCCCTGTATCAGCCCAACCTCATACAAGAGCACACAACTCTCAGAGAGGGAAAGAGCAGGATGACTTTGTGTTTCTAGGAAAAGTTGGGTTTCATTTATTATTTATAGATTTCATTTTGTACATATCTTTAGGGACATTAAGAGATTAGTAGTCATGCAGTTTGTTCTGAGCATTAATGCTAATCCTCAAAGATAGGTGAAGGGTAATTTCATTAGTTGTTATAAAGGTTTGGAATAAAACTAACCATTCACTCAACAGTTTGAAAGGAAACGTTTAGCGCTGTGCTCTCTGCTCTCCCAGCAGGCTCTGCCTCTCACAGGGATGTGTCACCGCAGACTGGCATCTCAGCAATAAGGGCATATTCCTCAGATGTTCTTTTATGTAAAATAGGTGGGTCCCTCTCTCCTAAATATGTCATATAAAATCATTGTCTCTGGCACGACGTACAGTAGTTCAGGAAGGGAAGCTCATCTAGGAAATAAAGGGATACAGACTATTGATGCCCAAATCAGCAATTACATTGTATGAGATCTCATGAATAATTCCTGAGCTCTGATTTAACATTAATCTGAGTGTTTAGTACAAAGCTGGGCCGACACCAGTAAAATGCTGACTGATTTGTTTTAAAATAGTGCTCCTTCAGGCTTCACTACCCTGCTTTGAAAGGAATGCTTTTAGGTAACACCTCAACCTGCCCCTGTAAAACACAGACAGATGCGCTCATGTGACTGCATGCTCGAGCTCTACCTTTATTTTTTTCCCTTCATTTTGGGCTGAAACCTTTTCCAAGTGCAATATTTAATATTAGCCATGATTTAGGCAAGTGGGCTTCGTAACACAGAGCTTTTCCTCACAGGTAAAATCTTACCAAAACAGTACTCCTTAGTACTGGATGCTGATATTTGCTACATATGTGTATTTCAGGTACAAACAGGAAGAGACTTTGTGTGATGAATCAAGCAGGAAACTATCCAACCAAACCTTAGGAGAGTTCAGTGTGTTACAGCTGCTTCTGCATCATTACATAATGTCATTTTTCAATGAACATCAAAGGATGATAAACAAATAGGTGAGTGCAAAAGTGGTGACCATCTCAGGAGACACCATACACATGTTCTGGAGCACTGCTACCTGTGCCCAGGGAATGCTGTACTTGGAAGCACCTCCCATCTTGTTCGTAGCTTCTGCTTCTATAATAACAGCTTTGCCACTTAATAAGGGTAAAGCACTAACTGTACATTCATCTCATCCGTTGGCATAGTGTCTGTTCAATAGAAGCCCTCAGCCTGGATGCTCACACGTATCCCCTCTATGATCTGTTTAGGAGATAGGAAAAAGGTGGTTCTGTATAGAGAGCCACAGTTTGTCTCAGGATGGTCATTCTGCAATGGTATGAGTCTGAGAATGGTTTGAGTATGAGAAGAAATCACTGGTGTATGTCTTTCCCAACATTACAGTGAAAAACTGTTTCTTCTAAACACCCATTTCAAAGCAGGACAAGTCAGCACTCTCAGACACTAACTCACTGTTACCTTTTGTATACCTACTTGCTATCAAGTGCATCAAAAGGAATTAAGCTGTACAAGGAGCATATGTTTTCCATGACTATGTTGGATTGTTCCAGAAATAATGGATTTAATGTGTAGCCGTATGTCCTATGTAGCTATATTCATCAGGAAAACTACAACAGCATTAGATTAGGTTGCTTGGGAAGTTGTTGAATCTTCATTATTGAAGAAATTTGAGAGAGTTTGGGGCTTTTTTGTTGCTGCTTTTTTGGTTGGTTTGAGGTTTTGTTTGTTTTAAAAAACCAAACAAGCAAAAGAAGCACCTAAATATCTTGTTTCTTCTTCATATATTTGTCTGTAGAACTGCCTGGACATGACTGAGTACCCTGGAACTAATAGTGTGTGGAGTCTCCCCATTCCTAATATCAATATTTATGTATTATGCACAGTGGTTTGCATTTCTATTGATATACTAACCTATTCTGTCTTGTCTGATCATCACAGCGGGAGGGAAGGACAATAAAATGAAGCAGGAATATAAAGCAATCTGCTATCTTCAGAACCAGAAGACCAAAGAGCTTTCTAAATGGGGTAAGAAAGGAACCATTTCTACTCAGTAGCTATTGATTAACACGGAGTGTAAGTGATGTACTATGAGGGAGGAGAAGGGTAATACTGTAAGCTAGTATGCTGTCTAAGGTGCTGCCCTTCACCTTCAGTATTCATTCACTGTTCACACTGTTTCTTCACTGCCTGCACAGAAATTATAGCGTAAGAACTGAAGATATAGCTCCTCCTGCAAAAAGAGATGGTTTTCTTGCTTAACTTCTTTGAAGCTTTGTTTCCAGTTTTGCAAATGGAAACTGTACTTTAACGGAGCATCCCTGCCTTTTTTGAGACATAGGAAGGAATGAGCATGGTGCTGAAGTGAGCTGACAGGTACATAGTGCGCTTGGTACTTGCACATCCGTTTCCAGCTGGCTTGACTTGCTCAGAGTGTTTCCTGCCCAGGAGGTGTTTCAGGGCTCTCAAGAGCTCCAATATATGATGTTCACTCACACCAGCAGAAATGAGTCTTCTTTGGGGCACATGAAAGTATTTTTTGTTAGCAAATGACAGCTTGGGAGGAGGTAGCTTAGCAATGGTAGGAATGGGATTGAAAATAGCTACCGTTCTTGGGGATAATCCAACTATAGGGCAGGGACTGGAGTTCATGGGGCTTTTAAGGTCTTTTCAGAGCTGTTTGATGGTCTAGCTCTCCCTCTTTTTTAATATAAATGACTGTTACTATTTTTTTCCCCATTCTTGACTGGATAAAGCAGCCTCGGGACTGATCCAAGTTTTATCTCTTGATAAAATTCCCTGTAGTTCTGTTACATTAGAAGTTCCATAATACGGAGTATCCCAGATGTCACCTATTACTAGTGGCGTACCCTGGCATTTGGGAAAATCCCAGCACTAACAATTACCCCATGCGATCGTCACAGGTATGCAAGGACAAGCTGCCTAATCCAGGAGAGGAAGGAGAAAAGCCTACAGTTGTCAACACTTACACTTAAAATTCTTTATGCATTTCAAGTGTGTCGTTGGAATAAAGGTAGTTGAGTAAATGCAGTGACTGTTAGCCAGGGAAAAGTTTAGACATTAAAATTAATGAACAAATGTATGTTTTTTAGTTTGCAAAATGGAAGAATATATGGTGTCAGAAGAGGTTTTATCTTCTCTATAGGTGGGGTTTTTTTTTAAATGTAATAAATACAAAGCAAATAGCACTGGCTTATCCAAGGGAATATTGAAATCCATTAGGAATGCACATGGAATAATCTGATTCAACAAGTCAGTGTATTTCTCTCAAAAGCATAATATCGGTACTACATTGCGCGAGATGAAGGTTAGATTGCATTTCTTGCCAGTGCAATAATTCCCACATCATAAATTCTGATGAAATTATATCAATATATAAAGCAAATGGATGTCTGACCCACCATCGTTTTCTAGTTCTCAGATGTACAGCTGACATACAAGTAAATCCCCAGCTGCTTTGTGCAATACTATTACAACTGTGCCATTGCCTGGGAACTGTTATTAGCTATCTTGACCAGAAGCGGCTGTTAGAGTTTGTGGTTTCTGCTCTGAATATTAAACTTTGGCATACAAGAGTCCTTATTGTGGGGAACACTTGGAAATGTTAATACTAAATTGCTTTATATTTGCAGGATTTGATTGCTTCAGATGATACAGGTCTAGCTGGTGGGCCTCTCTTACTGCTTGTATTTCCAGATTATAAATCATTCCTTTGACATAGTATCTGCCATAACCAGTTCTCAGTTTCCATAGTATCCTTCTTTATATTACAGCTGGCAACTAGTCTTCTGGGCCATGCAGGTTTTGCATAACTTTCAGGAATAAAAGTAAAATTGAAGCTTATATATATATACATATATACACACACATATATATCCTAATTTTTACATCAAATAGCAGTGAATATGTGAAGCTGAGATATGGGGAACAGATTTGGAAAGAATGCATGCTATTTGTTCAGTAATGTTACATTTTAATAGCTATGGTATGATCAAGCCCCAGTATGAATGACTGAACTTGAAGGACCCTGCAAATGGCCAAAAATGCTTAGGGCAAAACAAACCCAACATATTATTATTAGTTCTTGACATCATAAAGCCTTTTAGAGGAATAAAAGCTTGCAGCTGATCTTGCAGGTCAGCTTGGAGTAAAAGGCTTGGGCAGTGCTTAGAATCTGTGACAGAAGTAGTTATGATCAGGGGACTGGAGCACCTCCCGTATGAAGACAGGCTGAGGAAGTTGGGGCTGTTCAGCCTGGAGAAGAGAAGGCTGCGTGGGGACCTCAGAGCAGCCTTCCAGTACCTGAAGGGGGCCTATAGGGATGCTGGGGAGGGACTCTTCATCAGGGACTGTAGTGATAGGACAAGGAGTAATGGGTTCAAACCTAAACAGGGGAAATTTAGATTGGATATGAGGAGGAAATTCTTTCCTGTTAGGGTGGTGAGGCACTGGAATGGGTTGCCCAGGGAGGTTGTGAGTGCTCCATCCCTAGCGGTGTTCAAGGCCAGGTTGGATGAAGCCTTGGGTGAGATGGTTTAGTGTGAGGTGTCCCTGCCCATGGCAGGGGGGTGGAACTGGATGATCTTAAGGTCCTTTCCAACCCAAACTATTCTATGATTCTATGATTCTGTGATTCTATGTTCATTTAGGATATTCTGTTAAAGCAGCATAATATTCTCAGAAATAGAGAGAAAAATCATTAGAGTTATGCTCCTCTGGTCCTTGAAGGATAGTACTATTAAACTGGGAAAAAATAATCAAAAAGAATTATTGTCCATGATCTTAGAGTTAAAACTTAGACTATAAACTATTAAATACAATTTCACAGTTTTTAATCATTGTTAATGCAGAGTCTTGGATAACTCTTTGCTGCCTTTGTGAGATTAAAACCTCAACAATGTTTAACCCACTATCATATAAAAATGCCTCAATAGGTCTTTCTTTAAGAATATATATGCGATATTGAAACTCCCCAAGTTTACTTTCTTTTTAACTTCCAAATGCTTCCCATTGACGTGGAATTTCAGACAACTTCCTGAAGTTCCTGAATACTGAATTATTGACTATATCAGAAATACCCTCATTGCTTTCCAGGAAGTCACGGTAGCAATGACGTGCTCCATCCCTGGCAGTGTTCAAGGCCAGGTTGGACAGAGCTTTGGGCGACATGGTCTAAGGTGAGGTGTCCCTGCCCATGGCAGGGGGGGTGGAACTGGATGATCTTAAGGTCCTTTCCAACCCGAACTATTCTATGATTCTATGAAGTATCTGGATGTACAACCAACAAGTAATGTTAAACACAAAGATTTTAATGAAATTTTCAAAAAGGAAGGTTTTTCCCATACATTTCCAGGGAGAATGGAGGGGATTTTTTTCAATGGAAAAATGCTTCAGAGAATATTTCTGCTTTTTGAGAGTTGTGTATGAAATTAGGAAAAAAGTTTTAAATTATGAACAGAACTTTTGTAAAAGAAAATCCTCAGGGTGTTTTTTTTCTTGGTTAATTGCACTGGAATTATTTTTCTATGACAAAGTTTGCTTTTAAGAAGAAAACTCCCTAAAGTAAAAATTACATTTTTAAGAAAACGAAACATTGCAAAATAAAACATGAGTGTTTTCTAGTTGCAAATAATCATTTACTTTCAAAGAAAGATTAAAATCTATTGGGAGTACACTGGGTCCTAGAGCATTCAAATACAGACACAGTAGGAATCTAACTCATCAGAGATTTTCACTGTGTGCTTGTTCAGTGATGGAAAAGGCAAAGGGGAACAAAATCATCCGTCAGCACACCCCATAATTCAGCACACAAACACAGGTCTTCCCAAATCTCAGCAAAGATTGAACAGTGAAATACTGTAGCAAGGTCTCATGTTACCAGGATTTATTGTTTTCCAAAATATATTAGGGAGCATTGACCAGAATGCCAAGAAGTTCAATTGGAAATAAGAGAAAGAAAAGGACACCTGTTAGCTTTGAGGAAAAGCATTTGGGGACTCAGCTGGCTTTCCAGTGTGCTTATGTCTCAGGGAATTCTGCTCTTTAATAGGTAAGGTTGACCCAAGACAAGTTAATGTTATATTGATATCAGAAAGCTCAAGCTGGGGCTGATTTTGACAATGTGATAAAGGGCTCGCTAAGTGTAAGTGGTTTGTAGAGGTTGCAGGTTTTCTCGTGTGTCAGGGCTATGCTTGTCTGTCTGGAGCATTGTGTGCAGTTCTGGTGTCCTCAATATAAACAGGACATGGAACTGCTGGAGCAAGTCCAGAGGAGGCCACGAGGATGATCAGGGGACTGGAGCACCTCCCGTATGAAGACAGGCTGAGGAAGCTGGGGCTGTTCAGCCTGGAGAAGAGAAGGCTGCGTGGGGACCTCATAGCAGCCTTCCAGTACCTGAAGGGGGCCTATAGGGATGCTGGGGAGGGACTCTTCGTCAGGGACTGTAGTGACAGGACAAGGGGTAACGGGTTAAAACTTAAACAGGGGAAGTTTAGATTGGATACAAGGAGGAAATTCTTTCCTGTAAGGGTGGTGAGACACTGGAATGGGTTGCCGAGGGAGGTTGTGAGTGCTCCATCCCTGGCAGCGCTCAAGGCCAGGTTGGATGGAGCCTTGGGTGAGATGGTTTAGTGTGAGGTGTCCCTGCCCATGGCAGGGGGGTTGGAACTAGATGATCTTGAGGTCCTTTCTAACCCTAACTATTCTATGATTCTACATCTGGGAGACATATCTTAGTACGTCACTACAGCTTTTCGCAAAAGAATATGTGCCTGGTCTTGCAGCCGTTACTGTGTAAGTTTGTACGCATGCCTAATGCAGGACCATCCAATAGTGGATCAAGCCCAGTAGTGACCAGCAAGGCTAAAATTGCATCCTAAAACTCATCCCTGTACAGCAGGTCAGCTTTAGGCCTGGTGCTAATGCCCACATCATGCTGGAGTCATACAATGCTAGTGCTCAGCACAGACATTAACATATGCTATGGCTAAAGCAGGGCCACTCCTTGTGATCTTAATTCTAACACATTACACTGATCAACACAAGTCAGGATATTACGTACCTACATTTCAAGTGCCCAGCAAAATATTCCTTGCTGGTATGGATGGGCACTCCAGTCAAGCCCAATGCTTCTATGCTGCTCTCTGACAGAGTCTGATGATAAGCAAAGTTGCATCTGGTCCTCACTTTTATTTGGGGGGGAAGCTGGAATTTGCCTGTATCATCTACCTGAGAATTTACACACTGCAGCATCACTAACAGCTGTAAATAGAGACACAAAATTTCTTATGGTATGAACATCATTACGTATCCTATGAGATGTGAATGCCATGCTGTATTAGACGAAGATTGCCTCATTCATGAAAGAATAAGGGACTGCGGCAGTGCAGGGCTAAAATTACTTGTGGCAATTTCTTATCCAAATTGAGATTTTCCCTGGACTCCATGACCCAGCTGTTTGCTTATTCCATCACTGCTAGAGATGTTAACTGCACGGCAGAGCAGCCTGCCTTGTATAAATGCTGCTGATTTTCCAGAAGCTGAGTATACAACAAACAATGTCCAGGGGCAGCGAGGTAGACTCCACTATTGCAGAAAATTCGCTGAATCAATTTCTGCTGCAGATTTATGCACATGGCTGGTATATCAATTTACTTTGGATCCTTTCTGGGTTCACAAAGCAATAATAACAGCTACAGAGAGAGAATCTAGGCTACCTCAACAGTCAGGAATAATGACGCGGGGTGTGATACCACAGCTACATGTGACTGTAGCAGCTCCCTCTTTTTCAGCAGTTGCCCCCAAAACTTTGCACATGCAGACGTGGGCTGGGGAAAAGACACATAAAGAATATGTGTAGCCCCCTTACACATTTATTGGAGACCTTTAAATCCGTAAGTGGTGAGAAATCCCAAATCCCATCCCAATTGTCTAGGAAGCATGGGAAAATGTATAGGATTTTCAATTCCTTAGACACTTGGGAAAACATAAATGATGTCCTCAAGGAAAGCCAAAGTGAAAATGGACAGCAACTGTGCTGCAAACAAAAGCTTAAGTCCTTCTGGAGATGGTTATCAGTTTCAATCAGTTTCTTGTTACCAGTTTCTTCATCTGAAAACCGGAGCTACAGGGTTTCCTAAAACTAGTTCATGATTCTACATTCCTAACTGGAGGCTTCTCGCAGGGGCCTGATTTCCAGAGAGGGGGACATTTGGCATTTTCTCTGTCTCCTTACAGACCACCCTCAAATCACTAGTGACTAAACAGAAATTGCTGTTTATGTGTATTTAATGTTTATACAGTTTTCTGGAGCTGCATTGATAAAAGACTGCTGCATGTTGAAGGTTTTACTCCCTTTCTTCATAGGCTGTCACTGGAGGTACACATGCCAGGAAGTGAAATACACCCGCTAAAAAGCCTTTTGATTTTTCAACAGTAAATCCTGTGCATTTCACTTGTAATTGAGTTGTTCCACCCCTGGATCCAAAGCACTTATTCCCCAGAGCTTTGACCCTGCCGTGCTCTTGTTTTGATACTCTAGGAGCATACCAGCAGCTTTGGCAGGCAGTGGAGAGCACAAAGAGAGCGGCCTGCCTAGGACTCGCATACACTTGGATCCTTTATTTCTGTCAGTCACCATGCATAGCTGGGGTGAGTTGTCATTGGAAAGCTTGCATGGGATGCTGCTGGTTTAGAGGAGCAGCAAATTCTGTCCTTTACATCTGGTTAAGTGGAAATAAAAGCTGGTGCTTGTTCTCAACAAATATAGGACATGAAAATGTTCCTGCACCACATGACTTACGGTAATCTAATAATAAACCTTGTGGAAGATGTTAATATTGCAGGAATTTAATTTTGTTTATCCGGGGCAGAATATGCATTAATTGCCTATTTAATCATGTTTATAATTAAACTTGTTATAACAATGATTCACGCGTCAGCTTCTCTAATTGCACAGGCAGGACAGTATTATTTCCTCCTTATGGTTCTCTCATTTAGGCTGGAGATGCTTATACTGCAGGCTTATACTTCATACGAACTGGTAGGTACGGACAGTGTGAAAGCTGTTCTCCTTCGTGAAAGGCTCTGCTATGACTGATCCACCTATTTGTTTCTTTAATTGGACTCTGCTTATTGTGTGAAAAAAAGTATAATTATTGTATTTATTCTTCCTGTTCCTTGAAAGATTTCAGCCTAATGTGAAATACTTGCAAAATACTGGCCACCAGCATAGAATCATAGACTGGTTTGTGTTAGAAGGGACCTTCAAAGGTCATCTAGTTCCAACCTCCCTGCAGCGAGCAGGGACATCTTCAACTAGAGGAGGTTGCTCAGAACCTCATCGATCCTGGCTCTGGTGTAACTGCGTTTGACACAGCTCCTGACCTTGAGCTGTTGCTGTGGCCCCTACTCTGTGTTTGGGATTCAAGCCATGGAAAGGGGCTGAGGACTAAGGATATCTGAGCATCACCACTGACCTCTGTGGAGACCGAGGTGAGCTTTTGACAGAGGGTATGAGAATGGTGTCATGTTGGTGGCAGGCTCTTCTTGGCAATAGGGTTGCAGCTCAGTACTAAATGGGCTGAGTACCTGAGAGGGTCCAGCACAACCTTGTTTCTTGCTGGATAAGATTACACGATTCATATCAAATAAGAGCATTTGGTCTTATTCTGGCTCCACTTCCAAGCATTTTGCAAAATTAATTCAGCATCATTATCCCCAATTTGCAACGTAGGAGGGTAGGGTTGAGACAGGAAATACGCCTAGTCCAGAGTGAAACAATGAGAATGCATTGAAAGCAAATTCTCTGAGATCCACCAGGCCCCTTATTCACTGAACAGCACACTTCAAACAAGGATATCATCTTTATTTATTGTTTTACTTCTCATTTTTAAACAAAACAGTGAAGAGCTGGGCAATGCACTGCAGTTCATCCTTTCCCTGAGCACAAAAGACTCAGTTCTTGCAAAAGACAGCATAACATTTCGGGGGATGTATATCCATGTGCATATACAGCTACAGATACATAATTAGCGCTCCTGCAATGTTACTTGCATATCATAGTAAAAATTCTGCCAGATAAGGTAGGAAACCGTATTTTCTGCAGTCTAACAGCACTGTCATGAAAATTCACAGCAGGCTGAAAATATCTCAGCCTAGGAGCTAATTACTCTAAAACATCTCTTTTTGTTTTCCCTGGAAAAAAAATCTTGTTTTCCCCTTGAGGCGCTGAGTTAGAAAGTGTATCCTCGTTTAAGTCTCCACCCTCCCCTTCCCTCATCTGCTACAACCGAAAATCAGCTCTGTTATTTAGTGAAAACAACTGCAGACAAATGGAATCTGTAATGAGGATCAATTACTATTGGTATCTCGGAATGTTTCTACATAATTAAGTTCCAGACTTTCCCAACCAGGTCTCACTGCATAGGAATTAAGAGACGGGGGTGAGAGTCATTACATGAGGCTGCCACGGTGTGGTACAAACCCCATGGAGCACTGTAACTGCTCTGAACACCTTTTTCCTGCTCTGACTTACAGATGTGCTCCAGCCTCCTCCTGGAGATCTAAACCCTTGTCGTGGGACCTGGATGAGTCCCTCCATCGGTGCTCCAAGGCTTTTTGCTCTATAAAGGAGACTTGTAATTTAGGCCTTGCAAACATATGGCCACAAAACTTCAAACTCAGCAAGGTCACGGATTAAACTTTCACAGCAAGACTGAGCGATATCTGCACCCATGCAACGCTACTGCAGCTTTTTACTGCTTCATCAGAGGTGCATCTAGATGGGAACCCACTTAAATTCTCCTCACCCAACTGTCTGAAGATGCATTCTCTCTTAAGTTTGAATACAGGAGACCTTTACTGTTTGGGGTTTGGTTCAGACCATATCCTATGGACAACCAAATTAGCCTCTTGAAAACACTGTCATTGCCAAACTGAACTGGAGCATAACCCTAGAGTGTCAAGTAAGGGGTTTTACTAATTCAGATTAATCAATATGACGCTCAGATAACATGGGCTATAGAAGCTGCCTGTGGCAGGTCGTTGGGCTGATAGATGCACATAGAAGATTTGCTCAAGAGCAGCTCTGGCCAGCAATAAAAGAACCACATGAACTCTGATTGTGGTGAACTACTCCTCACCTTAAAGTTGTGATCCTCAGTGGCTTCCTTAAGTATCACCTGGAGCCAAGCCCAGCAGAGATCTAATCGATCCAATGTTTGGGCATTAGCTACTCAGTACTGGGGAAAAGAAACTTTAACACTGTGTGGAAAGGGGCCCTTGTGAGGGTCACAGATTGCCTCCCTGTAGCTTCGGAAGGACACCAACTGCAGTGGGGTGCAGGGGAAAAAGGTGTGCAGAAAGGGGTTTTCTTAGTTTATCACTTGTTCAGGAAATCAGCGCCTTTTTCAGCATGCTGGGAGAAAATGCACAGAGTCAGATCAGAGCTGCAGGAAGCAGTGTGTGGAATAGCATCTTAAAAATCCCTCACTTGGGTGACACAGTGGTACCAGCTGAACACTGCTACACACACTATATTTGCTGGGACAGGTATTGTTTGTCTTGCGTTTGGCCCAACAGAACAGCAGAGCATCATGCCTGTTCTGCTATCTAGTGGCTGTTCTTGTATAATGCATCCAGTGCCACTCAAAAAATGCAATTCCTGCTTTTCCCCTCCTTCTTTATCCTATAACTTGTTCAATTATATTGTCTTTTCTTCTTTCAATTCCTATCTACAATTATACCCCCCCAAAGCAGCTATTGTATAACCTATGGGTCTTGGATTAAGTTCACTAGTCTAGTTGACCCTCATCCTGACCTTCACTTAATTAAATACAGGATTAAGCCCAAGACGAATGCAACTCAAATCTCATGTTAAAGGAGAGGGAGTTCAGAGTGCTGGCAATGAACTGACTGATGTTCATGAATGAGCTCACCTGGCCTTGTAAAACAGCATCAAGTGCCTGATCAAGCCTGTTGCTTTTGAAAAGGCGATTGGCTTTAACTCTTTCATGGTGAACCTTTTGCTCCCTGTGAATGGAGTCGTGCAGGAGAACACTGTCAAATGGGAGGGTAAAGGTTCACTCCTCACCCAGACAAAAACAGTGGCCTCCACTGAATCCTGGTAACAGTGGGGAAGACTGTTCGTCTCATCAGTGGTTGTGAGAGTTCAGTGTCAGAGGTGCTGTTCGGGGTCTGAGTGACACCACAGTTACCTGGGGAGTTTTTCAATGGTGTTACTCATAGAATCATAGAATCCCAGACTGGTTTGGGTTGGAAGGGGCCTTAAAGCTCATCCAGTTCCAACCCCTGCCACGGGCAGGGACCCCTTCCACTGGAGCAGCTTGCTCCAAGCCCCTGTGTCCAACCTGGCCTTGAGCACTGCCAGGGATGGGGCAGCCACAGCTTCTCTGGGCACCCTGTGCCAGCACCTCAGCACCCTCACAGGGAAGAGCTTCTGCCTAAGAGCTCATCTCAATCTCCCCTCGGGCAGGTTCAAGCCATTCTCCTTGGCCTGTCCCTACAGGCCCTTGTCCCAAGCCCCTCTCCAGGTTCCCTGCAGCCCCTTTAGGCACTGGAGCTGCTCTCAGGTCTCCCCTTCAGGAGCCTTCTCTTCTCCAGGCTGACCCAGCCCAGCTCCCTCAGCCTGGCTCCAAAGCAGAGCTGCTCCAGCCCTCGCAGCATCATACTCAGCACATTGTTTTCTCCTCCAGATTTCTGCTGCCAGATCTTGGGATCAAGCGCAGTGGATTATCAGCAGTTCTTTGAAGTGTACATGGGAGTATGGATTATCATTTCTGCCATCAGAAACACAGACCAGTTAAAGCTAAAATAAGTCATAAATCAGCATAAGGCGGCACCTAATTATAAAAACGAGGTATATGAAACGTTTCTCTCTAACCGAGAGAACAAGTATTCTTCTAAAAGTTTAACCTTGGAGAAAGCATTCCTGTTTAACTGAAATAAACCAGAAGCAGCAGAAGGAGAGCCCCTGCGTGCCGGAACTCCCTGCATTCATTTCAGAACCTCACACCATCCTGCGTCATCTCTGGTTGTATTAGGATGCAGTAAGTTGTAAGAGTTAGAGCTGTTGGTGCAGTGACATGAGTTCAGGACAGTTGACCTTTCCTAGAGCAGCTTGTGTGCTGCTGTCCTCCAGAACCTGAGTTACCAGAATGAGTAGCATTTGCTGTATGTGTATGTTAAAGGGAAGAGAAACAACCCGATGCTGGGACAAATCTTCAGATGGTGGAAATCAAAGGAGAAACGGACCAACCCTGATTTCCACTAGCTGGTCTTCTCATCTGAGGCACTTGAAAACTGCCTCTTAAATTTCACAGGGCAAATCTAAAACCTCACACTTGATGGGGATGATACAGAAGTAACACACTGTACATATCTCATCCTGTCTGGCTATAAATGGAAATTCTGAGAAATATCCTGCTGTTACTGCTAAAGGGACTTTTTTGAGAGTAGGCTATATATGATGTCAAATTGAATTGAGCTTTAAGGTGTACACAAGAAATCCTGCTGTGTTCCAATAGTCAGAGCATGGCAGTGAAATCTGGGTATGGTCAGGACACAAGGTCCCAGCCAGCGAACACTTTTGTTTTAAGCAAGTGGATAATTATTAGTGAAAATTGAATGTTCACTTAACCATTTTGCACCCTGAACGGTGAAACTTCTCTCTGTTCACTACCCCAAAGAGAAATAAATGGAAAAACCCTCCAAAACCTGGAGGGTGATTGGATAGAAGTTGTGTGCATCATCCAGTACCTGGCTGCAGAGATGCAGAGTAAGGACCAGCTTCAGGCTGCCCAGAGAAGCTGTGGCTGCCCCATCCCTGGCAGTGTTCAAGGCCAGGTTGGACACAGGGGCTTGGAGCAAGCTGCTCCAGTGGAAGGTGTCCCTGCCTGTGGCAGGGGGTTGGAACTGGATGAGCTTTAACCCTTCCAACCCAAACCATTCCAGGATCCTATGATTCTAACTTTACATTTCTGTTTTTCCCCAGACACAGTGTGAAGCAAACATTGAGCTTGTGAATTACAAATTCCCCTAAAAATTGTTCAGTGCTTTTCAGAGTATCTTGCTACGATCTATTCATCCATGAACCAAACCCATCGGGCTCAAGCCCCCAGATGGTTGGCAACATCTCTGAAGAGGACTCAGTGAATATTCTGGCCAGTGTAAGAACAATTGCAAACACATTATTCAGGGTGTCTTGTATCGTATCTATACCCTATATTGACATTTTCTCGATGCTGTCTGCTTTGCAAATGTCATGTCACACAGGATAAAATGAAGAGCGGTACCAGGAAAGCCACGTAATCTGTCTGGGTCAGAAACTGAGCTCTCAGGAAACCCACAGGAGAACTCTCAGCCTGAACTTTGGCAGGTAATTAGCATTCAGGTACTTGAGGCTGCTAAACCCATTGCATTAGTTGAAGAGCATTTGTCTACGATGTCCGTTACTGGCGAGAAAGAGTTTGTTTTTCAGATCTGCTTTAAATCTAATGGACCACTGAATCTCCCCAACTCCATTCAGCAGTATTATTTTTCCAGATTGATTCTTTTAAGAACAAAAGAGCTTGACACCCCATGCAATGTGGAATAAAAACTTTGAAAATGAATAAAAAGCAACCCCGTGACTAATACATTCACTATATGAAGGAGCAATGGCTTAGTGGATCTGCTATTTCATAGGCAAAAATGCAGAGATTGCCTCTTTTGTCAGTTCATAGATAAAATCCTATTCTTTGTAATCCCTGAAGAAACAAATCAAATAAGCTCTGGCTGAGCTAACCATTTTCAATCCATCAAAGCAATCAAATTCTGTTTACCTGAATCAGAATGATTTCTAAAATGTTATTAAAAAGTAAAATGGAGTTTAACTATTCCAAAAAACTGAAAATGATGTGCAAACACAAAAGGGATAAGATTTCAGTAATTATGTAGACACAAAGTCGGTGCCATCATTTGTACCACAATACAATGTAGCTATGGCATATAAAGATAAAGCTCCCTTTGTCTAACATTACTGCTGCAAGTGATGCATAAACATAATTAATGTAAGAAGTCTTCAAAGGGGCGAATATTCATTTAGTCAGTTTTATTGCTCTTTCAAGCAAACAAAAGTTTTATAATTTAATAAACCAATTAACTGATTATATATTTCACCCAAAATATTTGTATATCCCACATTACTATCATTTCACCAATCGCCATCGTTGGTCACGAAGCAGAGCCAGCATGTGGGGCTGCAGTTAAAGCACTGCTTTTCATATTCATTTACTTTGCCCGTTACTTTGGAGTGAATGCCGTGAGAGACTTGTGCCTAGCTACATCCCCTAAATACAGCACCACGGGCCATCCAAATCTTATCCTGTAGTGGCTTTGGTATGAAATCATTATGTTGGTCTTCTGTCACCATTCTTGAACTCATCTACATGATGGCTTACATCACCTTCAGGACAGGGCTCGGTGCATTTTATCACCCCTGCAGAACTGCTTTTCATCTGGAGCGCTGCATCAGGCAGCTGATACCAGTGGTGGTGCAGAGCACTGCAATGCATTCCAGAAGCAGGACTCGCTTCCTAGGTGACAGCTGACGGGACTTTGTATACATTACAATATACGGAAAAATACACATTGTAAAAATCCTCGTGACGTCTTAGGGAGCCCGTCAAAGTTGGAAGCAGCATTTTTTAATGTAACCTACAGAAACAAACAAAAACCTGCACAGAGAAAACAAACCCAAACAAAATCGAAGCTCTTGAACACTTTAGTCTGGGGTTTTTGGTTGCTTTTGGTTTGTTGGGTTTGAGGGGAGTTATATATGCATTTAGGAGCCTTCATAGTTAGATTTGGCATTCACTCTACAGTTTAAGAATAGCCTTGCTTCTTTCATTGCTGAGGTCCAATACTGTCTTGTGACAATTACCATTGCATTTCTGTTCCCTGTCAAAATAGAGTCCTAAATTTGCCAAAGCTATGATACAAAAGCAATCTGAAACAAAAACCTCAACTGTTAGCTGTTTCACTGCATAGTAAGAGGCAATATAAACCAGTGGCTGGGCATGAGGCTGGAAGTGGGAACTCAGCCATCTGCTCCCAGCTCAACCATCCTACTTATGCCCCTGTTTCTCAGGCAAAATTAGGAATAACAATGTTCTGCATCTTTTTGGAACCCAAGAGGCATTCGTACTGCACTAATATGGCCAGTGAGGAGCAGAAAGGGCTCATGCACTAGATTTATGTAAATAGGGTCACTTACCTATTATTAATATGACCAAAGGATATTATACGATCTCACGATACAGCCCAACTGTCAGCTTCACATAATGCTGGAGCTGGTGGAAATTCAGTGGGCAAAATATTTAGGCAGTGAAACTGTCCTAGAGGTGATTATTTCATCAGTTATTCTAGACTGAAAATTAGCACAGTTTTATTTCAAAACCTTGCATTTTCATCCTGTGATATGAACCAAAAACTTGGGAATCTGCAAGGCATCCCTAGACCCCCCTCGTGTGAGTGAGAACCCATCACTGCCTCTGGTTCTCCTCAAGCTTTCATTGTGTTTCAGTATATCTTAAGAAACGAAAAAGCACTCAGTCCAGCTGCACATTTTTTCTCCTTCTTTGTGTGTGTGTTACTTTTCAAAGATATAAATACTATTCCTGCAATTGTTGGCACTAAAAGCATAAAATAGTTATTTCCATTAAAAAAAGCACAACTCTTTACGCTTTGTCTTTGCAACTGAGAGTCTAACTTTTGCATTTCACTTTCCCATACAGCAAGATGCTCATCTGCATTGATAAATACTAAGTAATGGGGAATACGCCATGTGCAGTGCTGTCCCTCTCATATATGCGCGCACAACCACACACACACACCAAATACTCGGAACATTAAAGAAAGCTGTTAAGCTAATCTGGTGCATCTAAATGGGCAATATATATTGAATCCATGCTCCATTGATCATAATTATTGTGGTGCCCTTTATCAAGTAACCATCTTAAACCATTATTTAGAGATCATTTTGCTTTCCATTACTGTCACTATATTGCAGAATTCGCTAGGAATTGGCAGCTGTGTGATAGAGGGGTGTGCAGCTGTATTAGTCTGGAATCTGCTCCTGTTATCCAACAATGTTTCTAAATTGAGAGATTTAGCACAGTATTCACGCAACTTCTGGACAGCCTTTAACTTCATTCTGGAGTGACAAGTCATTCACACAAGCGTTGTTTTCCATGTAACTCATTCCTACCTTGGAGTCTTTGTGGGTCCTTAAAGTTAAACAATGTGAAAGTATAGCCTATATACATAGAAATGTATTTCTCAAGAGGTAACCGAGAGTCACTAAATGGCTACACTGCTAGTGCCAGAGGGTGTTTGAAATGACTTATGAGCTTCATAAATCTCTCTGGGGTACGTGAAAGAGCAACAGGGAAGCATTTTGTTCTCAGCTGGCCCTCTTAAACTATGCATCATACAAACAATACCATAACTGCACAAAACTCAGTCTGTAAACATTTGAAGCTGGATTCAAAGTCTGGTATCCTCACAAGTACTTGGAAAACACCTGGCTTGTTTGCTTTGTAAGAAGATTAGAGGAGCACAGTGAGAAAGAGGAAAACACGGCTCTTAATGAGACCAGCATCATTTTAGACTGAATCCTTGCCCCAAGCCTCTCAAAGTAATGCACCTGGCATGTGCTGCTTGCTGTGATATTAATAGATGTATCAGGAACACAAGTGCTTAAGCTGATATTTGCCAGTTTAACCAGGTGGTAAGGAGATTTTAATGTCTCCCAAAAGTAAGAGGATGGAAAAACAGAAGTTTCAGACACTCATCTTCTGTATTAGACTATGAAATGATACTAAACATGCTGGATATAGCTAAGTCAACATTAATCTTCTGATTTATGGCTAGGTGCACAGCATATTAAAAATGCAGTTCAGCTCTTAATTGGAGTTTCTCCCAGGCCTCAACATTGAAGCAGAGGAGTCCTTATGAAGAACCTTTATACTGGGGACCCCTTTGTATATCACAACATAAGTGACCCCTGGGAAAAATCATGTGACCTTTCAAAGCCTTTCTTTTCTTATCTGTAAAATGACAATAATAACACTTCCTAATCTCAGAACTTGTGAGACTTTAATTGATTATTAGGATTTGTATAATCATTTTGAACTCAAGAGAATGCATATGCACTGCATATGTAATATAACAGGTAAACATCGCGCTTAGCCATGGAGCCAGTCATCAAATCTTATCTCACTGGGGCTTTAGGTCAAAGGCAGAGAGAAGGCACCTGAATCTGATAAGGTCTTAAGTGCTATGGGAGAACTATTTATGTCCTGAAGAAGTCAAATGTATCACTTTCTCTTTGACTCTAATCTGCTCTCAGGCACTGTCTCCGTTACTATCAGGCTGAAATCTGTATCTTTCTCCATGCCTGGGGAAAAAAGCATATTGACTAAAATGGGATAGGCAAGCCAAGTGAGAAAATGCTTAGTGTCTTCATAGGAAAGAGTGGCTGTAAGTTTGCTTACTTGTCTCTCTAAACCTCTTCTAGCCTTTATAAGCAATTTGAAGTCCAGTCTGTGGTGGAAGAAAGAGAAAAATCTGACTAATTTGACTGGCTAAACTCTAATGTTCTTCAGAGAGCAGGTAAGCTGTTTCCATGCTCAGACCACACATTGATATAGATGTGCAACTAGTCAGCACAACTTGAAAGGTTTGTTACTCTCCAATCATACTGAGTGTACATTACACAACAAAGTAACGGCATAACTGGGAGTAGGACAAAGTACTGTCTATTTGTGCAGGGTGCTAGCAGAAGTATTTGCAGCGTGCGATGCTCCTCAACTGATGGACATCCTGAGATCTGAAAAGCTTTTCCAATTGCTCCCGATGTGGAAATCAGTAGTGCAACCCCTAAGGACCTACTAAGGATAATACTTCAAGGTCCAAGGTCAGATGTGATTGACCATTGAGGTCAAGTACAAGAGAGTCCATGTCAGTTCAGGTCTCACGTATATTTGGTCATTGCCTTCACGTACTTTAACTCCATCTGAAACTGCACTGTCTAAAGCTACAGTAGACAGGGAAGTACCAACCACTCATTAGGAGATTGTACAGAGAAAAGGAAATAGGGGCCATGCAGAATGAACTGTTTCCTGTGTGAGATGTGTCAAAATGAAGTTTGATGTCCCCTGAACAAGTCTAAAGGCCAATGCTCATAGGCATGGAAAAGTACCTTTGATAGAGTCTTGGTCTCCTCTGTGATGCTGCTTAATTTGCATGGCTTTTAACACAGAACTTTGCATTCGTTGGATGGTGAGTTTCAGTGCCTTCCACAATAATTCCTCCATAGGGACTGTGTGGGAAGCATTTATGTCTTTTTGTAATAAAATATATCTTTTCCATGTGATCAGACGTTTTATTTGTTTAGGAATGCCCCTTCCCTTCTGCTCCTCAAAGAGGAACAATAAACATTGCTGCCCCACATTTTCTACTCACCCAAAGTCTCTTTTCAGTCACTTTCCTGCACATCAATCCATGTACTCCCTCTAGTTTACCCACTGATGCTGCTGGAAGCAAGCTTGAGAAGATGTAACCGTCTGCTTTAGTTAGTTAGTATTTTAAAAAGGGTGATGAGGCTATTAAATCATATTGTTACACCTCACTACCAAGGACTATTAAGAGAACTCTGCTTATCCATTCGTTTTCTCCCAGATGACTGCATGTTTTTCCATTCTGACTTGAATAGCTTTGCAAAGGCTGAATTAAGCAGTACGACTTACCTCCAGATGGTGTGTGAGTTACCATCAAAGTCTTTCTTCTGCAAATTTTGCTGATGGAATATGATTCAGAGGGATGTTTTGTGCACACTGACATTTTTCTCCACCAAAATAATAGACGCTGAAGCAGGAAACAGGATTAATTAGTTAGGGACTTCTCTGAGGTAGTGTGCACGGTTATGCAGCATAGTGCTGTGTTCAATGGCTTGTACCTCCCTAGGTTAGACTGAGCCCTGCTGATTTCTGTTTTCCACTGGATGTTACATAAAGTAGCTCCCAATTTTGCAGTTCAAAATCTTTTAGTTAATTTTAACTTAATTGTCTTTAATGGTGTAAAATATGTTTGCCTTTCTTCACCCATCCTTTAGAAAGATAATGTCATTTGAAAATATCGAGACAGAAAAGGCAAACCTGGCTCTACCGTGGTGTGCATCTGCTGTTGTGCTCTCTAAGAGCACAGCTGTAACTCTTCAATGTGGCTTGATTCTCTCAAGCTGTTAGAAGTGGGGGTTTTGGGGCTTTGAGCAAATCTTTGGCACTGTTTCTCACAGTATCCTTCTGGACAAAATGTCCAGCATGCATCTAGACAAGTCCATTGTATAATGTGTGAACAATTGCCTGATGTGTTGGGCTCAGTCATGTCTGGGGTTACTTCAGGCTGGTGGCCAGTCACCAGTGGGTTTCCCCAAGGCTCCATTTTAGGGCTGGTGCTCTTTAATGTTATTATGAATGATCTGGATGCAGGACTCAAATGTACATAAAGTAAGTTCGCCAGTGGCACTAAACCAGGAGGAGCTGTGGACTCCCTCGAGGGTGGAGAGGCCTTACAGAGAAATTGGGATAGGCTAGAGAACTGGGTTAAAGGAATGCAGTCAGTATCCCATGTAAAGCAAAGGGGAAAACCAAAGTGACTATATACTTTCCAGCAAATACATAGCTTGGGTTTTTAACTTTTTGATTTTTTTCTCCAAAGCTAAGCTGTTTCTTCTTGCCAAAGTATAAGTCAATTATACTGTAGCACAAAAAGGAATCGGCAGTATTTTACTGTCATTGTTGGTAATTTGTCCCTTAGGGTGTTAGTATTCATACATAATTGCATATTGTCTCTCCCTGTAACATTTTCTACTTTCTTTCTCTGTTAGAACAACATAAGAATTACTGCATCCATGGGTTTTAGCAAATTATCCAGCTAACTTGATTTACATTCAATTCACAAACAGAATTACAGAAGGGAAAAACACATTGGTTTTGGTTGGTTTTCCTGAGCTATCTCTTGGCCCTGAAAGATTACTTTGGTTTTATTTTTCCCCATTTGTGTGTGAGCTTTCTTTAGATGTATAAATAAAAATAAGGAAACACAATTGTATATGATGATACTGAAATCACCAAGGGAATCTCTTCTGAAAGATCACATGTGGTCTGCAGACAATTGCATTGTTACTTGCGTAAGAAATACTTGCAGTTTATAAAAGCAATAACCCAACATCCTCGTAACACAAGTAAAGGCTATGTCTTGACGTATTTAAATCTTCAATATACTGGAAGTTGCAGCACCATGCAAAGTTCCCATCCTATTAAATGTGGATACCCTAGTGAATGTGCTGGCCTAAGCATTGGCACATAGGGACAACCTTCAGGACTGATGAAGCCACATGTGTCTTCAGGGCTGCTGAATCATAATCCAGGGGCCGGCTCCCATACTCCTTGGTTCTCATAGCATCTATAAGTGACCCTGCTATCATCATTAGCTACAGATAAGCAATTCTGTCTTGGTGAAATCTGCTGAGGGTACTTATGTTATTTGGGATACTGAAGATGCAAGTTGATTCTGAAAAGCTGCAGAAGGACCTTATCAATAGGAAAGTGATAGGGCAAGAAAATGTTGAGATTCAATGTAGGTAAATGCTATGTGATGAAATGGAAAAATTCTTAATTTTGCATATACTTAAATGAAGTCCAGGTTGTCTGCAGGCATGAGAAACAGTGTTAGAGTTATGAGTACTTTGTGGAAATATCAGCTTAATGCCAGACCACTGTCAAAACCAATAGAAAGCTGGGTATTATGAGGAAAGAAATAGAGAACAACACAGGAAATGCAATCTAGATTCAGGATGTACACAAGTCTTGAGAATGGTGTAAAGGTAGAGTCCCCTTATGTCAAGGGGTATATGTAGATCTAGAGAAGGCATGAGAACGATGGCATGAATGGTCACAACTTGTCAGTGATGAACGAGTGGTGAGTTCGGCCTGGAGAGGATGTTCTGTTGTGTGGCCATGTGTTGGTGACCTTGGCAGGTCTTCTACCTGTCCAGCAGTCAGAAGAGCACCTGGGTATCTCAGACAGCAGAGCTTTTTATGTGAACACAAGCTAGTGATGCAGAATGGCTGGAGAGCCATTTGGCACCAGTGCTGCTGCTGAACTGACAGGCAGGAAAAAGAGGAGCCTGGCAGTAATTAACAAAGCAGCTTAAGTACTAATACCTTAGTAATGTCCCTCATATTTTAGATGAAAGGCTCAACTGGTAATTTGAAATGAGAACAAACACACTGAAGGGATGGCTACTGTGAGAAAAAGGAGTACATGAAAACAGCAATTTATCCAAAACAGCAAGTTTTCTGGGTGCGCTTACAGGGTCATGTGTGGATGCTGGAAGCTGCTTCTGCAACTGCTTTTCACAGCTAAAGTAGGTGAACTGAAGTTTCATGCATGTCTTGGATAACAGCTCCCAGAGCAGTTCAGGCTGTGTTTTACCATTATGCAAACACACACAAAAGACACAAAATGCCCACAAAAACCTATCTGAAGGATTTTCAGAGGATGCAGGGTTAATAAAAGAGTACAATTCTTGTCTGGGGAAATGGAGAAAAAACAAATTGAGCAGGAAATGGGGGGTGGGAGGGAAAGTGCTTTTGCCAAACAGAAACCTCACGAAACTCAAAGTGGGAAATGGTGGGGTATTTTCAGACACAGAGGGTGTCAATACAGAGCCGCTTTGCTTTACCCTCCCGATCCATCAGCGCCCCGATTAAAGGCACATCAGTATTTTAGACAGCAAGTCCCCACTGCTTCTTACAGCAACAATTACTGTTGGTATCATTGATAAATAGCAAACTAGGAGGAGAGCAGCCAAGTAGGCTTAAGCATAAAAGTGATAGGATCCCTTAGCAGTTGGCTTCCCTCATCTCCCAGTTGATCTGCTATTCCATCAATCCCAGCTGCATGAAGTCTATGTGATGCATAGGTCCCAGCTCGCTTCCTCACCCTGAGCCTTGTTGATTTAGCTGCATGCAACTTAACCTTTCCAGCAAATGTACTGACAGTTCCATGGAATCTCGTTGAATGAGGTGAAGCAAAGCTGATGATTACCAACTGATGACATGGTGCATTTCCATTTACAGTCTGGTTATCATTCTTTGAACATGATATCACTAGGGAATAGCCCTTCACAAAGAATTGCATTATACATAGGAAAAAAGATGATTTCGAGCCTCACAGATACCTGTGTACCTTCTGGGTGCAATATGTGAACCTTCTAATAACTGTAGTATAGTAACTGTGAATCCCACCTTATGGATGCTTTTGGCTAACGTAGCTAAATGATAGTTACCACAGGTAAACTGGTAAAGTGTTTCCTAAGGTAGAAAAGTAATAAGTCTGGATCTAACAGATACTTCCTTCCCAGACACTAATCCAGAAACCTGTGGGTTTTTAAAGATTTTTTTCTTTTTATTCCATTTTTAAATCCAGATGATGAATTTTCCGACATTCCAGTTCTGTTTGATACAGTTCCTACTCTCTTGGCTTGGTGACTGTTTGTATTCATTGCCCATACAGCATGGGCTGTGTTTGCTTTGCTTTCCTGCTCCTCCTCCGTCTCTCATGAATAACAAAACTATAAGGGCAGGCTGAATGTATCTGGAATCATTCAGGTAGCAGATGAACTTTGAGTGTTGACTTTTTCACCCTCACAGGCATTGTCCATTTACTTTCTTCTTATATCGCTGCTTTAATTTGTACAAAGCTACTTGTGATTAGCTGGCATTTACAAACAGGTATTGATTTTTTATTAATTTATAAAGAGTTCAAACAAACAGCGGTAGTCAATTCTAGCAATAATCCCCCAGGAGGCTAGGGAAGATAGACACAGACAAAACTGCACAGTGTGTAGGCAGTCAGAGTGCATTAATGGGGTAAGATTTCATGTCTGTGCATACTCTCACAATATCCCTTTGTGTATGTATTGAAGCTGGCAAATACGAATGTCAAGAGAATATTTCCAGCAAAGGCATAAGTTAAAATGATTCCAGGTCATATAAAAAGCAGCATGGTTATTAGTTAAATACGTGTTGGCAGGTGTCGAAGGACTCCTTTCCAACTTAGGCATCTTTTGAGGAAAAAGCAGCTTGCCAAAATCACAGTAAATGCTAGAGGCAAAACCAGAACAGTTAATGCAGTGTCCTAGCTCAGAAGCAAGGAAGGTGCCTGCTGGGGATCCCCTGACTTGATTCAAGGCTGTTGAGGGACAGAGGGGATTCCCTGTGTCACAGGGTGGAGGTACTGAATGGTTTCTGTTGGAGACACACAGTGTGTGACTAGACAGGCTTCAGTGCAGAAAACCTCTACAGAGGAACTGTGAGGGCGATGTGTATGGGTGTTTCTATGAATCACTTTGCTTTACTCTAGAGCTAGGACAAGATTTCTTTCTTCACATGTGTCTAGTTTCTCTTTTTCTGTACGTACTCCCTGGGTAAGCATTTGCTAGAGCAGAGGGGTGGTATGACATATATATGTGTCAGCTTGGACAATTGTTTTCCAGCAGAACTCAGTTTACTGAAATGGGTGGTTTGGCTAAGTTTCAAAGGGAAAATACTCCGTTTTCCTTAAAAACACTCACATCTATTTTTTAATATAAGTAAGAAGTGTTTCAAACATACTGGTGGCGTGTTAGCCTGGCTGCTTTTTCGAGACCTCATAGCATGGTTCTGACTTGAAGTGAGGATCACCTTGTGCCTCTCTAAAGGACTGGCTGCATGGGGGATCCTTCAGTGCAGCGGTTAGTTGAATTCAGGGATTCCAACCAGCTGTGAAAGGAAAACACCTCGTTATTTATAGCCTCTGCCTCCTGCCCTCGTCTGAAGGCTTGATAAATTAAGTGCATTGGTAAAAAGAGGGGATGTCTTGAAATATCCTGCAAATAGAGGAGCAGAATGCTTGCAAATGACTGTGAGAATCATCTAAATAAAACCATCAGATAGCCTTCAGTGACATGTCATTAGCCAAAGTCCAACAGTTCCATGGTATTTAGAATCCTCTGACATTTCAGTGACCTTTCACAAGGCATATTGCATTGAACAATTAATTTATTTCATGATCATCCCCTTGTATCCGAGGGAAAAAAAAGAGTTAGTCAAAACCAGGTGTCCTGATCAGAGCCATGTATTGCATTTCAAAGCACATTGAGTGGAAGCTAATTTCAACAATTTGCATGAGAGCCTTTTGCTATCACTTCTACCATAGTATCAGTGTCAGCTCAATTTTCAGAGTAGCTGTACCTCAAACACTGACCTGCTGCCTATTACAGTAGTGTAATGAAGTGCAATGGACTAGTAATTATTCTACATTACCGTAGGTCAAGTAACATGCAGCCTTCAGTTATCACAATGGAATCCCAGTTCTTGCTCAAAATGAGAAAACTGATCATGAAGTTGATTTAAGGGTGTCATCAAAAATTACTTTCAGAGCCTGAAAATGTACTACTTATTTTGCAGATAGCATCTGACATTGCTGTGCAAATGTCCCAGAGTCACTGCGTGCTTGAATAAACTAGTTTCAAATAACTAAATGAAGGGTCGTATCTGAGAGGCAGGAGTAAATTGAGATGTGATGTTTGTAAATTTGCTAGGAATGAAATTGCATTAGGCAAATGATTTCAATGTCTTCCTTCTAACACCATCTGTGAAACATCCTAACGACTTATTCGGGAAACCATGTGGACTTTTTTCCTGTTGCTGCATATGAAACATCGAGCATTATGAATCTGACTTAAACTGCTTGCTACCTGCCTGTACAATAGCAACTTCAGCCTGTCCAGATCATATTGCTTTCAAAGAATGAGCCTAGATTGTCATCAGCTGTACATTAAGATCTACTCCTTCCCCAACCCTCTTGATGCAACTGTCTCAAACCTCCATTTAACCCTGTCTTTTTGACGGTGGAAAACTTGAAGGCGACTCAAAACATAACAACTTGGGAGACAAGTGCTTCACAGTAATCAGGTTTTGTCACCCATTATTAACACATTGACTTGGAGTGGAAGGAAGACAGAGCTCCCCATAAGAAATCTGCATTTTTCTGGGTAGAGAAGGGGCAGGCAGTGTATGATAGTGGGCTGTATATTTTGATATTCCAACGTTTTTCTTAGCTAGCTACTGCTCATTGCTGAGTAAGTTGTGTTACTGCTGATAGAGGCAATTATTTCTATTTTTTTAAGCAAATTAAAAGAAAACAACCTCTTTCCACATCAGTATCTGGCATGAAATTTTACCTCTTCTCTACCAGAGGTAACAGGATATTAAATACATGGAACAAGCCGACTGGAAAGTTTCACTGTCAAAACCAGTAACATTTTGTCAAGGGTAAAATTAAATTAAGTTCTAAAAAGGTAAAATAATCCCTGCAGAGCAATTTGTAAGAATCTGGGTGGGTTTGGGTTTTTTTTTTCCTAGATAGAGGTGAAAGGGAATATGGCTTAGATTTTCACTTTCAGCCCACACAGAATTCGCACATAGTAATTCACTTTAGGTAAGGCGTGTGGGGATGCACAGGCTGTATGGATGAATACAGAAGCATGGTCAGGAGGCTAACCCTTTTTGGGGACAGAAAGGGGGGAGTGCTGGGGTGGAGGGGATGACAGGGTTTAGGGGAAGGCAGAAATTCAACAGCGAGTCTAGGTAGTAATGTATCAGAAATACGGCTTTCTCTTTTGGCTACAGAAATCGGACAACAGGGTAGTTGATCTTCAGGATAAAAGGCACACATCACATTTAGTTTCAGACTGCCAACAGCACTCCCATTTCTAAGGGATCATAGAATCATAGAATGGTTTGGGTTGGAAGGGACCTTAATGCTCATCCAGTTCCAACCCCTGCTACGGGAAGGGAAACCTTCCACTAGAGCAGGTTGCTCCAAGCCCCTGTGTCCAGCCTGGCCTTGAACACTGCCAGGGATGGGGCAGCCACAGCCTCTCATGCAACTTGCAAATAGTAATGGAGGTAAGTACTTGGGCAGTGCTGGAAGAGAACATCTCAGATATTTTTTTCCTCCTTTTATACTCGTCTTCTGTAGATTATCACAAGCAGAACAAGTAGATTTTAGAGCAGGTTTTAAAGAAAGAGTTGATTTTAATGAAATACCTTCCTGCTTTCTTAGGAAGCAATTGAAGGGGGGGGGACGGGGGGACGGGATGACGACGACTTGTATCTACTATTTCAAAAAACCTGAAACCTAATTCTAGATGTGACAACATTCCGGTCAGAGCCATATCAATATGACAAGGCTAATGCGTCCAACCAAAAGAATATACATATTGAGACAACTGTTTTCAGTAAATGACTCATTAATGAGCCATCGAGACTTGATTGTAGCAACTATTGCACAGCTAGTCACAATAATAATAATCAGAAGAGAGCAGCTAATTTAACATATTTCAGATAAAAAATCATCACGTAAATTTTGTTGCAAACATATTCACCACCATTGTTCGCTGGCACTGAGTTATGATTCCAAATCAGAAGGGTAACAAGGTGTTTTCCTGTATAAGATTTAGCTAAACCTCTGGAGTTTTTAATCTGTTTTCCTAACAAAGTTTACTCAGAAACATTGGCTCTGTTCTGAGTGTCAGGAGACCCCAAGTCTCTCTGTGTAAACTGAAAGAGGCTCCCCGTGCTGGCTCATGCTTTTATTATGGGAATCACACTAAATGTGATAATTTTAGTGAAGTGTATGTTTGCTGTTGCATCAAATTCTAATTGTGCCTCCTTGGCATCAGCAGAATATGAATGAAGAGCATCAGTCTTAAATTGAGGCTAGTCACCAGACTCAGGACTGGCCTCACCAGGCCGCCAGCAGAAGATTTACCTAAAATACAGCAGATTGCAATGCACAGTTTTCAACTGACTTTACTGGGAGAAACATCTGAAGCTTCTGCTTTGATCTCCCCACAAAATGTTTTCTGAATATAGAAGCTGTGGGTCCAAAGTCAAGCATCGACCTTTATTTACATTGCAAAGTTTGTTAGGACAGAGGTATCACTGGTAAAAATAAGCCAGGTCTCTTCAGCGTTCATGTCCACAGCAACTTGGCTGAAGGAGTTAGTGGCTGTCATAGGTGATACTTGAGTCCATGTCTAGGAGGGCTGTAGGTAGGAGTCAACTCCAGCAACACATAGAAGCTCCACATCTTCTGGAGGGTATTCATGAGGATATTCAGAGATTGGAGAGAGAGGAGTGAAGGGGTAGTATGACCTTCTAGTGTCCTGATGAAAGCCTCTTTGCAGAACAGGTAGTTTAATTCGGCATCCATCTATATGCTGTCAGGAGAGGGCATTTGAAAATGTAGAGATGCATTTTCCTTTTTGTTTTGTCAATCTCTGTGGCTCTATTGACTTGAATCTGCTAATTCCTATCTGCCAGAAATTTGGCTCAGGAGCAGGACATATTTGAAATGTAAATCTCTGATGCAAATATCCAGAGCTGATTTGGGATCTTTTATCAGGACGATAAATAAAATTTTTAAAAAAGAATAATTTTTCCCAATAAAAATGCAGTTACTGCCAGCTCAGAATTTTCTATTGGAAAGTTTTTGTTTCACTGAATATTTGCAATTTGCACATGAAAATTGAATTAACTGTTTCATTTGACTTGAAACACGTTTTAAATCACTCGGTGATTGCTTTGGCTTTTGCCCTGCAGTGAATTTCCCTATGATCCTTTGCCACATGGCAGTAGGAGTTCAGCTCCTTGTGTCACAGACTGCTTGGATCCCCAGCCATGACGTTCATAGCTACTCTCCCCCCATGTGGCCCAGGACACAGGTTTCACATGGAGTAGTTAGCATGGGAAGGAGAATGGCAAGTTCTTGTTATATGCTGCATAAAGCCACGCAGGACCTCATTGTCCTGATTCCCAAGTGGACTGTAAGCCGATGTGCTGATGTTTTCCTGACCTGGACTGATGTAACGTCAAGCGATTATGGGATCCTGGGAGTATGACACCAGCTGTGGCTATAGGGCAGAGCAGATCCCAGCAGTGAGGCCTCAGTGCTTCAGAGAAATACAATTTTGATGCAGGAATTTGAGGGTTGTTTTATCAGCATCTGAAGTTAAAAAACCCATCAATTTCAAAATTGCTGGAAGTTTCATTCTGTTAATGGAACACACAAATGGATCCGTTTGCCATTTCCTAACCGGAATTAATGTGTAATCTTCATTCCACACACACACAAAAATCTGAATCTTAGTTTTTAATCCTGTTTTAAATGGAGAGAAAGGCTGAAATGTCAACATTTCCCCTGGGATAGAAATGTTGTACTTGCTGTGCTCTGTAAACAGTTTTGAATGGGAGACTGTTTCAGTGGAGATCACATTCTCAAATGCATGATTTATGGGCTTATGAGGGTATTGAGCATCAAATTAAGTGTCTGTAAGGATCTTTTTTCACCTGAAGAGTCCATGACTTTAACATAAACTACCCTAAACTGGCAGAAGGTGAGAGAAATCAACATGACTGAAGACAGTAAAATAACCAGGCACCTGATAAACGCTAAATTAGCTCCTAAAAACTGTAAAGATCCAACATGACACTAAATGCTTTCTTCATCTGAGTGAGCAAACCGGCTGCAACTTTAATGTGGTGTCACTCTCTCCTTTCTCACTGCGTTATACATTCCCATCTAGTGGCTAGTGAAAGATTTATAGGAGGAATTTCTTCCAAGAGCTAGAACCAGATTGCAAAGGGGAATCAAGAGGAATTAGGCATGTAAATACTTGTGACAACCTAAGCAGTGGGTCCTTACCTCGTGCAGCGACAAAACTCACCCTCCTTGTGCTGCAGGTGGAGAGCAAATTGCTCTTTTGGCCTGACTACGGTTGATTGAGGAAGTTGGGGCTGTTCAGCCTGGAGAAGAGGCAGCTGCGTGGAGACCTCATAGCAGCCTTCCAGTATCTGAAGGGGGCCTATAGGGATGGTGGGGAGGGACTCTTCATCAGGGACTGCAGTGACAGGACAAGGGGTAACGGGTTAAAACTTAAACAGGGGAAGTTTAGATTGGATATAGGGAGGAAATTCTTTCCTGTTAGGGTGGTGAGGCACTGGAATGGGCTGCCCAGGGAGGTTGTGAGTGCTCCATCCCTGGCAGTGTTCAAGGCCAGGTTGGACAGAGCCTTGGTTGAGATGGTTCAGTGTGAGGTGTCCCTGTCCATGGCAGGGGGGTTGGAACTGGATGATCTTGAGGTCCTTTCCAGCCCTAACTGTTCTATGATTCTATGATTCTATCTACAAATCAAAGGCTCAGCTCCATGTTTGATGCAGCTTGAGGCAGGGGAAGAGAGATAGGGTTGAGGAGGAGTATGGAAAATGTGTTTTGTAGAAGTTTTCCTTTTTTCATCTTTATTTATCCTGATTTTTTGTATTTTTTTTTTTTTTTTTTTAACAGGGACGAATAGCCTTATGGAAGCTGTTTTGCTTTCATGGGGGTTCTCGCTGTGTGCGTGCATCTTTGCTTGCTTAGGTGCTCTGCGTTTCAGCTCCATCCGTGTCTCCTGGATTTGGGGCTTGGGGTCTGCATTGTGTTTGTTCTGATTCTGAGTAATATTGCGGTGTGTTTGCTCTGAGCACACTCGATCCTTTTGTTGATTGCTGTGATGTGCCTGCCCGAACCGGGGACAGGAGCAATCAGGGGGACAGCTCACAAACAAACTGAGCGCTGGGGTTGTCTGTCTGCTGCTGGAGAGAGGGCTGGTGTGCCCATAGAGCTCTGTGGGATACCTCAGGAGTCACTGATCTTGTTTGGAAGGGCACATCTGGATCAGATGCTGACTTTGGATTCACCCTGGGAACCATGAGCTGGGCTGTTGGCACAGGGAGCATCTGGGACATACTCCCACTGCCCTGTTCTCAGGCACTGGTGCCAGCTAAAAGTGCAGTGGACAATTTCTAGTTGTACCATTCCCTTAGCTACTGCGGATTTTACTCCAGTGCAGTTTGGCCGCAGCAGAGCAAGCTGCTTTACACCGCTTTTCCCTTTCAGACTCCTGCTCTAAGAGGATGAGGTGTAGGTACCGATAACAGCAGTGATTCCTCCTTTAGCCAGAGCATGATCTGATGGACATGTGGGGCTGACAAATACATCTACTTTGTTCTTAGTATAAATGACTTCTGTTGGTACAGGACTTGCAGTGTTTTTGGTGCCAGCAGCTAGCACACATGGTAAGTGCAAAGCAGGTTTCTGTAATTCCTCTTGCAGCAAGGGGAGTGAACCAGGCTCAGCAGCAGCAGGAAGATGTCCCTACCACCTTCCAACTGTGTTTTCAAACAACATTTGGGAGTGATTTATGCTGCGTTATGACATTGGTACCATCTGTTCATCATCATAAGTATGAATGAAGTGATAATGAAGAAAATGTTCGAAGCAGCTAACAAGATGATTACACTATAATAACATAATTTTGGCATAATTTGGATCTTCAGCGGTCTACAAACACTTCATTTCAAAATCTAAAGGTCTGGAGCCTTACTGCAGCTACACAGAGCTCTCTTCTGACTTTCAGTACCAGGGGAAGAACAAGATTGATCTTGAAACGTGTCAGAGATCCCGCTCCACCTGCCTGGTGACTCTCACCTTCTCCTACACAGCATCTGCTCTGCTGCACTCTCACTTCATTTCTTTGCCTGTTTACCTGTGTTTTGGAAACAACTTCTCAGAGCAGGGTTAGGATCTCCCCAGGGCAGGAACCATCTCTTTCTCCTTAGGGTTTTCCACCTGATCTACTCACTCTTAGGGGAAAACAGGAGCTGTCCATTGCAACTTTTATCAGGGCCCTTTGGTTGTTTTCACAGTGGAGAGTAAACCGGAAGGCTTGAGAAAACACAAAATAGAGGTGATTTTGCATTAGACTCAATGACATTCCTGGGGGGGGGGAAGAAAAAAAAAAAAAAAAGCTTTAATTTGCTAAAAAAAAAATCGTTTTTAAAGAACATTTTCTTTCAAAATGGTGATTTGTATAAAAAATTAAACCTCATTCCTTTAAAGCTGAGGATTGAAATGTATCTTTTCTCTTGGGACTAACAGAAGTGGCTCAGCTCAGCCACCGAATGGTTACCAGTACTGTTCCAGAAGGGAATATCCTGGCTACCCCTAGAAACATTAGGTCATGCAGCACTGTTGTTAGGGGTTATTTCTAAGAGCCCTGCTTTTCCAAGCAGTCCTGATGAGACAAGTTCAGCATTTCCTCCATGATGCAGTGGACCGTAGCTGCCACCATCAGATACTTCTTACATACTCAACATTTCGATTCATCCTGGGGCCATTCAGGTGCTTGCTCCAGGTCCATATCCCATGTTAGAGGGATGACCAGGGTAAAACACTGGGGAAGGCATTTTGAGATGTGCAGACCTGAAGCTTTTGGACAGAACTGAAGGTAACCTGTAAACCATGAAATGGATTGGGACTTAATTTCCTGGAGTATGTCCAGGGCAAAACAGTAACTGCCTCAGTGCATAGAAGCAGTGCGTAAAGCTTGCAGCTAGGCTCACTGCAGAGTGCAGAGGAGGGCTGTGATTCCTAAAGGTGAGCATCTTCATCTTGTCCCACTTCCCTTTGCTCAGCCTATGGCAGAGTTGGGCTATAGCTACACGGCTACTACAGCTTTACACAGCACTTTTGTTTATGCTGTCAATTGTCAGTAATTTGCTGGTCCACCCAGGTCTCTGTAATGATTTAGCTGTTTATTGTAATGAATGTGAATCCTGGATGCCTGTCCCACCAAGTCTTACATGTTTCAACACAATAGTGTGGCAGTGATGCCACTACAAGAAAATAATGCTTGACAGATTTTAGGCTGACCTTGTGAAAGCCCAAAGCATTTCTAGGAACTCTTGAGCTGATTTCTTAAGCCTGCAATAGCATTTCTTTGTTAGTCAAGCAGAAATATTGTCTAAATATATTGCTTTTGTCTGGGATATATTTAACTAATATAATAGTCTTTTACACAGCAGAAATTTATATGACATCTTGCTACCAGTGTGAAGGGAAAATAAATGCTATTTGTTGAATTAGTAGTACAGCAACAGAGCTGCCATCTGAGCTATATGCCATGCAATTAGACTTCACTTAGCTGATGATATAATCAGGGTGACTAGCAGTAATAAGAAATAGGAAGCACAAAGCAGATTTTTATGCTGTTATTATTTTCCTCTATTTTCATCTTAATCTTTCCAAAATGAATATGCAGGAAAGAAAGGAAGAACCCACATGAAAAGACATGGTACTGAATGGCACTTGAGTAATCCATTGACAATAGCACTTGTGTAACCCATTAACTGTAGTTGCTGTGAGGACTCGTGCTTAGTGGACATGACTCATGAAACAGCTATTCCTACACCAGGTGGTTAAAACTCAGCAATGACAGGTTTACAAAGAGATCATCCTTCATCTTTCTCACCACACATGCGAACCAGTGCATCTGAAAGAAGAATCATTATTCTTGTTAACATTATTCCAAGGATTCTGGGGCCGCTGGAAACAAATTCATCCCCTTCTTTGGGCAAGAGCATTTCAGAAGACCACCAGAGTCTGCTCTCATTTATCTTCTACATTGGACAATGAGCCAGGGGATGTCCCTGCAGCCCAGGGGAATCTGAGTGTTCAATGCTTTTGATGCCTCCTGCCTCCACCCATCTGGGACTGGGAGGGAGGAGAGCTGGGGGCAGCATTGAAGCTACATCCTACAAAGCTACATCCAGCAAACAAGCTTGCCCTGGGAAATTCTACACAAGGAGGCTGTGCTGTTTTCCACTTGCTTAAGGCCATTGCAGAAGCCAGAAAGTGGAAAAAGATGGACCAAAATACAGAAAAATATGTAGGTGACATCTGAGGAAAGCCTTTCACAGCAGTGCTTGAGGTTTCTGTGCTGGAGGCACAGGGTCAAAGACACAATCAGCTTCCCCGGAAAGGAATGACATGAAGAAATGTTGGCAGATACTCCTCAGTGAGTTGAATAAGAAGAAAAATGAATTAATAAGGACTGAAAATTAATAAGACTTATTAATAAATTAATAAGGCAGAAAATAAATTAGTAATCTGAAAGAACCCTGTAAAAAGCAAACCAAAACAAACAAGCTTCTGTTGGTGGTGTACAAATATCTTTCTTGATTTATTTTTAATGATGAGAAGGAAAAGAGGGGGAGAAAGGGAATAACAGCCTTTGCCAAGTGTTCAGTGATTCTCATATACCTGATTCCCAGCTGCACCTAACTCATTATCACTCCTGTGAGTATAACACTTCTCTGCAAATGCTCCAGCCACTTAGATTTTTGAAGAGGGTTTTTCAATGAGGATGGGATGTGATAAATGCAATTTAAACAAGCCACTTAATCAACTTATTTATATTAGATAACAATATAAGGAGAGCGGGTGAGTCTTCCACAAAGAAGCCCTCATGAAGCCCCTGTGGAATAGAAAACACCACAAGATCACTCCTTGTGCAGCCACACTCGAAGCATTTCCCTGCTGGGTGGTGGATTCGTGCGCCCTGCGCTCAGAATGGGCAGGCAGGGCATATCGATAGGAGAGCTTGTGGCTGGTGAACTCACACTTGATGGCCCAGTTTGGTCCCTTGGCCCCTTTAGATGTCAATGGCACCTTCTGCATCAGTGCATGAGCACTGGCACTCCCCAGCCCTCACCCCATGCTATGACTCTGCCAAATGTGTCCTGTCCATTTCAGAAGATTCATCTGCTCTGAGCTATTGGCTGTAATTTTCTGGCAGGATGAGGAAATCTGGGAAAAGGAAAACAACTTCTATTAATTCTATAAATTTTATTAAGGTTTTATTAATTTCTGAGAAGATTGCCTCTGGGAAATGCTGTGTGTGTCTCTCTCTGTCCTTCTACCATGCTATTAAATATGCCCTGAGAGCACATGGAGAATATAGAACCAAGCTCTGTTTGCAGCTTACCCCATCCAATGTGTCCACAGGCCTCAGAAAAACATTCAAGAAAGAAACCTATGCAGGTGGAGCTACCAAGAACATCAATGAACAAAACTAGCTTTTAAATTATATTTTCAGATGGGAAATAGGCGATGATCCTCACATTAGGTGAGGAATAGCAAAATAGAGACAGAGTTTTAATTTTAATTATTCCTCTTACTTAATCTGAGAATTTAAGTTGATCCTCGTGGAATCCCTCATTTGAGATAAGGTCTGAGCGGGGATCAGAGACCCCAAGCAGAGAAGAGGGCTGATGGAAGTTTAAGCTGACAGAAGTTTAAAAAGAAACAAATGGGCTTAGCCATTCAGAGAATGTAAGCAAAGACCAGAGCTCTGGAGCGAAAACAAGACAAAGCCATAGTAAAGCAATTCATAAGCCACAGACTTCAGGAAATGCAGAGGCAAAGGTGAAACTCCGAGAGGAGACAGAGCAAAACTAGAGTTCGTTTTCAAGAGGTTTACACGGACAAGCACAAACCGGACACATTTTGGAAGTCTTTTTGTCCATGCAAGAAGCTAAAACGTGGCTGCAGGTATCAAAAGATACACAGAATACATCTAATCCTCACAGATAAGAACAATTTGTAGGAAATAGGAGACTGCTATTTACAGTGAGTAATACAATATTACATTGACTGGGAATGGAGCCCTTCTTGTCATCCCGACACCAGTGCACGAGTGCATGGGAGGTCAGAGGTTGTACTGAAAATATTGAAGGATAAACTTAGTAATGTTGCAAACAGGAATGTGGAGCTTCATTAGAGTCAGTGGGGAATTTACCAAGCTAGATATGGAGAGAAGATGTCTTTCAACAGCAGGATCCTCCAAGCTGTGAACTAGAGCAGGATGTGATGATTAAAACCCATGAGTTCCTTTGAAGATTTGCGAGACAAAGGGGAGCAGCTCAGACTGATTGAGACCTTTTGATATGCATGGTGTATTGTGACTTCTCTGTAATATTTCCTTGTAATGAATAACAGGTAAGTCAAATTAGCCTTTTATGAAATTTAGGATGAAAAATAGCGCTTCCTGCAGCATTGCAGCTAAGACTAAATGTTAAAATTAGCTGGTGATCAGCCTGCAGGAAACCACAGACCGAAACCTCCCTCTCCATCACAGGGACCTTCTCTCTAACACATGTAGAGCAACCTGCTGTTCAATCAAGAAGGATGTTTCTGTCTTGCAGCTCAGGTTTCTCCTGCGTAACCACATGGGAGTGTGGCAACTCGCCTCACCTTCCCCTGGAGATCCAGAGTGGATCTGTCACTCACCCTGTGAGCAAACCTTATCAGTGGCCTTCATCACACCCAGGACCAGGCCTAACTCAGTCTTTCCTAGCTGCCACACTTGTCTCATCCACACTTAGCATTTGTGCAGCAGTAACAGCTGTCAGCCACTGATGGCAGGATCCCAAGTCTCGACCAGGTCTATGGTTTCAGAGTTACATGAGCACTTGCCATATGGACAATCCTGCAGTAACGTGTCTCGTAGACTATCGTGGGCTGAAGCTGGAAGTTCATATGGAAATATTTTTTGTGTGCGCACTGGTTTTGCCAAACGTCCTGTTTTAATTATTCCTCTCTCCTCACGAATAAATGAAAAGGGGAAACATCAAAAGTCACCAAATCCTCTGGGCTGGTCACAAACACTGAAGGTTTCTTTTTAATGTACAATCAGAAAGTTGGATTAAGATTCACCGCTTTGATATGCAGCTGATTATTTTTTTATATATAAAAAACCAGAGAGAAATTCCTGTTTCCTGCAATTAAACTGTACTCTTTTTTTTTGAAGAGCAACAGGCAAGGAGAAATCACATATCTGTGGCGACTCCTTTCAAAGAAAACAATTAGCATCCATATCAAAAAGCTAATTCAGAGAAATTAAAAGGACACATACATCAGTCAAATATAATATTTCCTCTTTAGCCCATCTCATTGTGTACAATGTGTCACTGTAAAATTGTTAGGCTTGGAGATAATGAAGAGTGACAGTTGAAGGGTTCAGGGCTTCGTATAAGACTTTTGGGTAAGTAAAGATTTTAATTGCACATAATTATGAATGTGGAAGTGGAACGATTTAATTTTTTAGCTTTCATGCTATTAGAAGGCTAATAGAACCAATATCAAACTGAGTTAGTTACAGCAGAATTACTAGAAGAAGCTATTTTTTTCATTCAGCGATTTAAATTGAATCAAAACAAAAAATATGAGAATAGCTCGTATGATTCTTCTTTTACATTTATATAGTGGTAGGAAGATAAGTGGTGTATGCTATTAACAGAGATAAAGAAAATAGTTCTAATAAGAATAATGGCAATGCATAGTGGGGGAGCACAGAAGAAAAGGGACAATTGTGAATGGTGTGGGTAAAGTAATAAAAGTGGTCTGATAAGTTTGTGAGAGTCTGTTGTCTAAGGCAACTCTGTTCTTGCTACAAACGCATCAACATACCCTGTCCTCACCTTGGACATGCATGGTACTGGTGGTGAGCACAGTGAGGAATGAGCCAGTTTTTGTAGATCTGTGGGGTTTGTGACTGCTGAAAACACACAAATAGCAGGGAAAAAATGGGCCAGATAGCCAGAGAGGCTTCCGAACAGTGCCTTGACTGTGGGAGTCAGCTGTAATTCTCACCTTGGCAGTATACATAAGGACCACAGCAGGGATTGTCCTCTCCCAGTGTCCTGGATGACCGTAAACACTAGGACAACTTCCAGGAAAGCCCAGGGTGGGATAAAACAAGATTTCCAGCACAGCCTATTTTCCTCAGCGTTCAGACCTTCCCATTGCTTAGAGCTAAGCCAGAGCTAAGCAACCAGCCCCCTCCTGCATCTCTCCCTTCTTCATAGCACCTCAATTTCAGGTTCGCCTTCTCACTCCTGTATCCCCACTTCTACTGGGCATTTCTCTTATCCTGCCTAAAAGTCAGCCTTTCTCTGAGACCTCACATCCTTGTCTGCTAAAGCAAACAGGCTGGGGAGTCTGGAGTTCCCCCCCACTGCTTTTCATGCGAGTGCCTGTTCTTCTCTGTACAGCTGTAACACAGCCTGCCCTGCACAGGGGATGGAGGGCAGGAAGAACAGTTATCAGCACAGAGGAGTGAGAGGAAATAGTGTCCAGACATTCGGCATTTTCAGTTCTGGGATTGCTTTTGCATTCCCCTTATTGTTCCTTGCAACAGAGCTAGAAATTGAATTTCTATCTGCTGCTAAACCCCAATTTAAGTCCATCTTTCAGCAGTAATTAGAAGTCTGTTGATGTTAGGATCTCTTTGCAGATCTTGGACCTTTTCAATTAATTTTAATCAGGTTCATTAGCACTTTTTTAATGTGCAAGAAATGGGCAAATACATAACTGAAGAGCCACTTACCTTTTAATGAAGGTAACAAATATGCAATTAAAAAAGCTCTGTCTTTCAGCAACTTTCCAGTAAATTAACTTGTTTTGTCATTATTGTGCATGCAGAATGTCACTTACTCTGGAGTTTTGACATAAAATTCTGTCTCATTGGCAGAATTAGCAAGTAACATTAAGACCTAGGAAATGACAATTAGTTTGCGAATTAGGTGGGATATACAATGTGTTAATTATTGAGGGACCAAACTTCATGCAATTAAAATTTAAAATCAAGATAAGAATAATGCATTATGAGGCATCTGAGTATTTAATGAAATTGCAAATGATTGCCAAATTTTATAATTTAATTCGAAGGTTCCTCGACTATTCTTAGAATATTTTGTGCCATGGGACTCAGAACGGGCTGCAGTTGTTTGTGAGCAGAATAATAACACGAATCTCTGACATGCTACAGGAAGCTTTGCCTTTTATCAATTATACACGTTCCTGTGAAGATGTTTCTCAAATGTCTTGCTGCTAAGAAATGTTCTACCAATGCTTCTTCACCAAGATCTTAATTTCAAAGCTGAGTTTCACATACAGCTGCCATATATAGGAGTTTATTGCCTGTGCATCAGCTAGCTGTTGGAATTCTGTTCTTCGTTGCAAGTCATCATAAAATCAACAGGCGCCTTCCCAAGTGGGCCACATTCTGCCCATGCTACATCCATGTAAATACAGAGTGCATGCAAACAGCAGCTGGCTTTTGGCTGCAGTGGGACCTGGATCACATCCATAATAGTGCAAGATACTTGGCCCTATGGCTTCAAGTTCAGGTTGGATAAGCCACGAAGTCAGGCAATCAGTTTGTGCCCTTGCTGTGAACAGCCAGCCCTGTATCATTCCAATAGAGTAAACAGTAAAGCAGCAGGCTCTCAAGAGGGGCCGTATCCAGAGGGCATCACACTAAGTCTTAGGCTGGCTTTTGTAAGACAAGGCAGTTCTGTGCTGCTGTTTGAGGGAAATAAGGCCAACTGGTGATGAAACCAGCCAGGAAAGGGCTGAGGATTCCCATGGTAATCTCTCCAACAATGACAGCCATTTAATTTCAACAACATCTACAAAATTAAGTGTTTCTCTTGTAAAATCTCTCTTTGTACAGCACTCCCGTCATGAGTTCAGTTCACATCACCCCACTAGCTGGGCAATCCCACAGCAGAGAAACCTTGAAAAACCTATAGTAATAAGAGATTTTGCTTCAAAGCTGTGGCCTGTATTATTTCTGTTATAATGAATGGGAGCTTGTGATGGAGAGCCGTGTATCAGCAACACCAGCACCCCTCAGGAACCCCCACTGCTCTGTGTCCTGGAGACTCCTTATTGCTACTAACGAGGGTAATTTGAGCTAAACACATGGAGTACAGATCAGAAGACAGATGAAGACCAACCAGTGCACACAGAAGTGTTTCTGGTGCTTTTAGTCTCTGTTGGTGTGGGTGACAAGTACCCACCAGGCCAAACACATTCATCAGTCCCAGGACAATGCCTATGGACCAGGAGGCTTCCACTGTCCCTTTTATCCTATGGGATAGGCTCACCTTATGTGCTCTTGTGCTGGCTGTGGGTGTCACTCACTGTACCTGTGCAAGTGTGCAGTGCTGATGCTGCATGCAGCTCACAAACAAGGCTCTGTGTAAACTATCTTATATATTTCACCATCCTTCCCCCATTCACCAGGCAAATTATCACACGTGTATTCAGTTTCAATAAGATAAAAAATTGCCTAATAAAATATTTACTCAGCCTTTGTCCCTGCAAGTGTAAACTCGTGTAATTACAGAGCACTCCAGAACCTGTGGCTATAAATCTCTAGAAATAAAATCCTCAGCACATTGACAGAATAAGGCTCCCACTTACTGTGAAAGTAGGAAGCTAGTCCATGACAAGCTGTTAGATTAACTTAATGTGCTCCAATTCGTGCTCCTTTTCTCTCTCCAGTCTTCAGGGAAGGATGTTTACCTCTTCCTATTGCCTAGCAATGGCTGTCATTACATTTCCACAGGCTGGAGAAGTGATGATTCCACCTTTCCCTCTGAAATCATTGTCTCTCAATCCAATATTGGCTTCTGTTGCTGGCTACCACAAAGGCTGCAGCCAGCGGCGCCTGCGACATGCTGTTAGCGGAAAGGCCAATGTGTATAAAAGTACTTGGAATATTCAATACACAAGGAGGCTTTGATTATCTCAGCTACTAACAAGATGCTGGTAGATATTAAGGCTCCCTAGCCTGGCCGTCCTTGCACAGGCAGTGTGGCAGCTTTCCATGGGCCACACTGCCTGCAAAGACATGGTGTGACCAAACTGCTATTTCCAGGCAAACATTCCAGGCAAACAGTTGGCCATCATCTGTTTGTTAGGTGGGCAGGGAAGACGAGAGGCCATTATTCTTTACTTTCAATAATGTTTAGATTGTGGAACTTCAGCACAGAGGGATCAGAGAAGAAGGGAGCACAAGGAATATAAGAACCCCCTTTGTACCTGTCACTTTAATATATGCCCGCTCCCCCTTTGGCACAGAACCAGAGTTTTTGAAACACAGGAGCCTGGAGCGGTAGGGAGTACATTTTGAAGGCTCTTTTAATTAAGTCTGCCCTTGGGCTACTGAGCAGAGAAAGGTGGGGGAGCCCCTGGTTGTTTTTAAAGGGTGCCTCTATAAAGGCATTTGTTTTCCCAGGCTATCACAAGTCTACAACTGGGGAAAACCTACGCCAGACAGGTAACTCCTGTAGCCCAGCAGTAACCTAACCCACCCATCCCTCAAAAAGCACAGGAACGCAGGCTTTTTACTTCCCAAACTAATTACTTGGAAAAAAACACTGCTTGGAAGCAAACCAGGTATCAACGTTGCCATTGAGCGTTGTGCCTCCAAACCACAGTGGCCAGCAAACAGACAATGGGGGAAAGTAGGAAGCCAAGAGGAAAATGCCTCCTGCTCCTTGCCTTGCAGAGAATCAAGTGACCTGCACAATGCCCTTCAAGAAATGGGGGAGCAACCCAGTTCTTGAGGGAGTCATGGCTCCAGGGCTGCCTTTGAGAAGCAGAGGAATCTTCCTGATGGAAAACTTGGTTCCTTTCTCTTCTTAGCTGGCAGACACCACAAAACACAGGCTTTCTCTTGCCAGCGCACCTACTGTTTGAAAACACTTTGTTGAAGAAATATCCCCAACCAGATCTGCTACCAGCTTCTGCAGGAGGTGACCCGAGGTACAATACCTGGAAGAAATAGGAGGGAGGAATTTCTTCAGCAAAAACAAAATCAAACCCCCTCCAAGTTTCATAATGGTTGTGTTGATGAAAATTGGGCTGCCCGATCAGCCTGGGTGCTCACGTGAATCCTTGTGTCAACCTCTGAGCTTCATACTGGAAACCAGTTTAGCCCAGGACTCACCATGCCACTTCTGCAATGGTGCATGTTAACAAGAAATGCACCCAGCAGCGACATATGCCACAAAGTCCTGCCTGAAATGAAGTCAGGCTGAGCTGAGCCTTTAGTGATGGAGCTTCTCCATTTCCAGCCCAAAAGAAGGATCGAGGATGGCAGCTTGGCAACTATGGTTCACAGTGGCAGCAGGCAGTGTCCTTCTGCCACAGGACCTACCCAGGAAAGATGGCTCTGCTAAAATAAGCTTTCTTCTTGTGTTTCGGAAGTGCTGGCCTGGGGGACAGCAGGGAGCAATCTGGAGGTGATGGATGGCCAGGCTGAACATGGACCCTATCACACACCTCCATGAAGGCCATTATGAAGCTTCACCATGATGTCAAAAGTAGGAACTGGACTTCCCTGCCTCTTCCAGCTTAGTCCAATAGAATTTATGGCACCAAGCGGTGCTTTCCTCTGGATCTCCAAGTTGCTGCAAATTCTGCTGTTTGAGCACAAGGTGTTTCAGTCTTAGACCTCCTTCACACCTCTTTTGTCCATTTCTCCCTCACTTTCTCTCCATGTTGGTGCCAGAAGAAAGCTAACTGTTTCCCCCCAGCCAGCAGGGCAGGATTGCATCCCAGAGTTCAGTCTTTAAAGGCAGAACAAATCTGCTGTTTTTTTATGGCCTGGCACTCCCATTCCCAGAGTGCCCAACAGCAGAAGATGATGTTTCTGTTGCAACCAGTGCTGCTCCAATACCTGAAAGGGGTGAGAGCCCTGCCCGGAGGACTGCTATGTGCACCCATGCTTCCATCGCACAGCTGTCTGCTCTACAAAAGGATCATAACAGCCTAAAATAAGTGGCTGGAAAGCTGATTTTCTTCCTGTTTATGCCCAGGTAATAAAAATAATAAAGAATACAAAGCAAACATCCCCTTTGAGGAGTTATATTTCAAAAGTGAAATTAATCTTTTAAATGGGCAGCTTCAAATTCACCCGAGCAGCTTGAAATTTCCATCCATCGGATGCCACCCTGTGGCTGAAAAATACCTCTCCCATTTGGTGTCCAAAGGAAGTGCCCACTGGCACTGCGGTGTTCCTGCTCTGTGGGGCAGAATGGTGGGCAGAAGAGGAGAATCCATGCCATGGCCGTGTGTGTGCCCCATCCCCACGGCTGCAGGGATGTGCGTGCGAGAGTGTGATGCCACTGCATGACGTCTGGAGATGTTCTTGCCTTGGAAAGCGGTGCTGGCTGTCACCCAGCGATCCTTAATAGAGACCGAACATGGATGTGGGGATGCTTGTGTGTAATTATACACAACGTATAGGGCCATTTACCATATGGGAGCAGTTGGAGCCCTTTGATCCTTCTCACCCATAAAGCCAGGCTGGAGGGGCCTGGTGAGGGAGAGCGGGGTCGCAGGGGGAGCTCACTGTCATTCCAGTGAAGGCCAGGGCTGTGCCTGCATTTTCTCATTTCCCATGGATGTTCAGGAAAGAGATTTCCCAGCACAGCTGGAAGAGAGCGGGGGAGCGCTGCTGGTGTCCTCTGGAGCACAGCTCGGAGGCCTTTGTAGGCAAGCCGGAGAGGTGCTCCAAGGAGGTTTGCTGGAGCCAGAAGCTCACCTCCCCCGGGATACACCCTCTCCCATGCATGCCTTGGAGCTGGGGAGGGCTCCCCTCGTTCCAAACAACAGCGCCGAGTGGGAAGTCTTGGCTGAGAAATCTCTGCAGCCCACACCCCTTTAGGAAGGTCTCAGCTTGCCCCCATGGTCCTCCCTAATCGTCAGCGGCTTCGTCTGCATCAGTGATATTGGTAAAGGAGTTTGCAGGGCTGGGAAGTAGCTGCTCCCAGATTTGGATGGGGCTTTAGCACAGTGATGCTTGTGGTTTCTACAGTTCCCTGACTGGGCAATGCTGAAACTGATCCCTGGAAAGGAATTCTGTACTACAAATGTTACGTAGATTCAGTTATTCCTTTTATTTTACCCTTCAATTTTGAAAAAAAAAAACCAAAACCAAAACAATAAACCAACCCCCCGAAAACCCCACAAACAGGCACTCTCCAAAGACAGCTGGGAGTTTACTCGTGTTTTCCATAGCCTGGTGGGCATTGGGTTGTGATTCCCCAGCCTGAGCTTATTTCTGACTCTGCCGCTGAGGTGTGAATAACCCTGACCAGAGCACTTGGCCCATTCTAACTCTGTTTCTTCTTTGCTCTTTCATTCTCCCACTGTATAAATTCCTTGATATAAGAGCTGGTTGTCAGCTTGCACTGGCAGAGCACGGTTGTGCAAGGAGGGAGTGTGCAAGGCCAAAGCAAAGGCGCTGAAGAAACCCTGCTAACAGCAAGATAAAACCAATCAACTGGTTGCATTTCCAAAGGCAGAGGAGTTTAATTGCACAACTTGTCTGTCCTCCTTTTTGCTCACCAGCTAAACCCAAGCCTCTGTGCCTCTGGATGGTGCAGATCTGAGCTTGCCCCAAAAGCTGCTCCAGACTTCATGGCAGACCTGCAGTGCCTCTGCACGATCCTGCTGCCCCTGCGCCCTGGGGACCTGGGGATCCTCATGCTCAGAGGTTTTCCTTCCTCTTTCAGGCCTGTTGACAAGCATTTGTTTGCAGAGGACAATATACCGAGGGAACACTGGTGACTGATAGGTAACGTGCCTTGGTGTTATTTGCTCACCTGTACTCTTAGGTGCAGTCCTATGAAGCTGAAGGAGATGCCTGGGTGCTGATCCACCTGCCTCAGCACCCAGGCATGTAAAGGAATTTTGCACACATGCTTAGGAGCCATTTATTCTGCACTCCCTACTGCTGAACTGTAAGAAAAGATAGCACTCTGCCTGCACTTAGCAGTGGTAACCCACCGCGTAGCAGGTACTAGCGAACTCTTTCCTCCCATCCTATGCAGGCAGCGCTGAGTTTGATTTAAACTTTTCCCCTGTTTCTCAATCTTTATTTTTTTCCAGGCTATTTGAGCCACAAAACCGGGCAACAGCCGCAGCTGGGGAACACACTGCAGCACAAAGGAGAAGTAATAAGGGCTGGGAGGAGTTCTTTTCCCCTCTACAGAACTGTAATTGGGTCTTCTATTTCTTTCTTTCTTTTTTAAGCTCAGCCGGGGTATGAACTCCTTAATCTTGGTTTGACTTATGGGAAAGGGAGGGCATTAACATATTTATAAACATTTACCTTGTTCTGGAACTGCAGACATGCTTCACCTTTTAATTTCATGATTAGTGTCATTTCATCATAGGGGAAAAGGCACTCTTTCTGCTCAGCGGCACCAACGAATACAAATCAAACACATGCTCTCTGGAATTATTCACACAATGTTTTCCAAAATCGACATAGTTCAATAGTTGAGCAATAAATTTTCTTACTAATGAGACACTAAAAAATGTTTTTGATGTTACGCCCAGGGAGAACTGGTTATTGCAGATTTATAGGCAATCTGTGCAAAGACTGTCCTTTGCTTCCAATGAGTTTCTAATTTTGATTTGATGATATCCAGCTGCAGAGATTTGGCCATGATATTATATAACTTGTGATATCGCATCTAGACAGCATTTTCTTCACCCTCCATGACTGGCCTTTGCATACACGAGCTGGACTGCCACATCCCATGTTTTCCCTGTGCGAACAGCCATGGCGTGTAGTGTTTATGGATCCCTCGAAGGAATATATGGAGTTACGGTACGTGTATCTCATAACTCCGAAATAGAGGCAAATTAAATTTTGCTGAAAACACAGCTTTTCCTTTTGGTTCCTCCTGCATTCTCCGTTGCTGGGAGGTGTACCTCAGAGCAGGTCGTGCACTGACGGCCTTGCAGACAGTATTTTGCATTTCCCTTTGTTCCGAGTATCTCTTCCAGCATTAGACTGGAGCCAGTCAGGCTTGTGCCACCCAAGGCAGCCAGCACACCAAGGACCAAAGTGGCTGCAATCCACCCCCATGTAGAGGAAGCTCCAGGGCAGTCACTGAAGGACAGTAACTTCTGACGCCATTTTAGCAACAAGAAGCCTTAGAGGAAGGGTTTCTCCATTCAGACACAGAGTATTTTCTCCTCTTGGCAAAGGCAAAGCAGTGCATTCAGTGTGAGTGAGCACCAATGCATTCCATGGAGGTAACCATCAGTGGCCCAGTGCAAGAGCTTGTTCCTATGACTGTGTTGAGACCCTGCTGAAGATGAAGACAGATCTTCCCCGGAGGACATTTTTAATCTGAAACAAACCGAGTGGTGCCGGTACTGAATCTGCTGGCAGGCCCCCTTCCATAGGAAATGAGGGGATGTGGTATCTCTCAAAGGGTAATAACAAGGCTCCTTGCCTGGATACAAGAATGATGAGTGCTTCAGAAGTGCTGATGATTAAGGCCCGTGTTTAGGACGCTTGGAAAAAGCAGTCTCCAAAACGAAACAGCCATCAGCCAGTTTGCTCTACTGCTCTCCTGCCTTCCTCCCACATGGCTGCCTTGTAGGCAGGCTGCAGACAGACCCGTCTGGCAGCCGGCTCTGCACCATGTGTGCCTCAACACGCAGGGGCTGCCTGCACCGGCACATGTGCCATGGGACCGGGAACTGCCCCGCACAGGCAGCCCAGGCAGGTCCGCATCCCATTGTCCCTCTCACTGATGCAGGACACTAATGCACCATTACCCCATCAGAGGAGGAGCACTATTATTTCTTATTTATATATGTTTTTGGAGTCTGCAACTTGAGTGCCCTATGACTAACTAAAATGCTCAGCTTCTGGCAGAAGATATTAAGACGGTGGCTTAGAAGCAAAGTCTACAGAGCTTTTTTTGTTTAAATAAGCACTTCTAGCTTCCAAAACACAATGAGGAGTCTGTGGTCACCCTAAGTGGTATTAAATTAACTGATAACTCACAAACACTTAGTCGTTATTCTTCTAAAAGGCTGCTGGAAGCACACCCAAGACAGGGACCACAAACACCTTTGGCAGGGAGTCCCCTGGGAATCAGGCAGAGCCATACTCTTGTTCCTCACAATTCCATATAAATCCTGTGCCTGAACAGCATAAAAGCACCAAACAAAGTTAAAAGTTCACAGGGACACATTCAGAATGACATCTTATTCTCAGCTTTCAGTAAGCACAACATATCTTGAAGAGTTGCCATTGTTTTTTACTTCACAACCCAAGCTTTGGGTCCTCTCCTCCTCATCTGGACCTTCTCATCACATTTCTATCTCCAAAGGCACTGCTGATGCAAATTGTTTCAATGGCACTTCACAAACATATGCAGAAAACACAGACAGATGTCTTCCTTGGATTTCAGAAGGCAGAGAAGTGTCAGAATTCAATCTGGATCGCTAGGATGTTGCCAAAAATAGTTTCTGCATTCACTCTGTGTCTGTGAAGATGGATCTCAAGGCCAAACACAGAAATTAGCTTCCATATCAACATTTTACTGTCACTTTCATCACTACGCCAACAGATTGGTTAAAATAACATCGTTTACTGGCATGGAGCATTATTGCAAACAGATGTCATTGTTAGGATAAAGACAACTTCTACATCCAGGAACTTATGCATAGAATCCCGGACTGGTTTGGGTTGGAGGGGACCTTGAAGCTCATCCAGTTCCAACCCCCTGCCACGGGCAGGGACCCCTTCCACTAGAGCAGGTTGCTCCAAGCCCCTGTGTCCAACCTGGCTTTGAGCACTGCCAGGGATGGGGCAGCCACAGCTTCTCTGGGCACCCTGTGCCAGCGCCTCAGCACCCTCACAGGGAAGAGCTTCTGCCTAAGAGCTCACCTCAGTCTCCCCTCTGGCAGGGTAAAGCCGTTCCCCTTGGCCTGTTCTTACAGCCCTTGTAAAAAGTCTCACTCCAGATTTCTCGTAGGCCTCATTAGGTACTGGAAGGTTGATCTAAGGTCTCCCCAGAGCCTTTTGTTCTCCAGGCTGAACAATCCCAGCAATCTCAGCCTGTCTTCACAGAGGTGCTCCAGCCCTTGGATCGTCTTCATGGCCTCCTCTAGATTTGCTTGGACAGGTCCACATCCTCCTGTTGGGGGCTTCCGAGCTGGTTTTACTTCTTCTGACGCAGCTCAACATTTGGATGGTTTCTGGGCTGCAAGTGCACACTGCTGGGTCATGCTGAGCTGCTTATAAATCAACACCCCCTTTTTCCAGTCAGTGGGAGCTTCACCAGACTGCCATGACTTCTCAAATCTGATGGATAGTTGCTTGGCAATTTCATCCACCAGGACCCATGGATGCATCTCATCAGGTCTGATCTTCTCCCACAGCAGGCAGTTCTTCATTCTCCCAGTTCCTGCTTTTGCCTTCTGGCACTTGGCCAGTGTGGCTAAAGCACTTGCCAATGAAGTCTGAAGCAAAGAAGTTGTTGAGTACCTCAACCTTGTCCATATCCCACATAACCAGGTTTTCTGTTTCCTTCTCAAGAGAGCCCACATTTGAGTTTTCTCACTGAAACAAGAAACACATTTCAGTGCTCGAAATTTTCACCCTACAAAACTACTATAGAATCATAGCAGAGTTACGGTTGCAAAGGACCTTAAGATCATCCAGTTCCAGCCCCCCTGGAGCAGGTTTTTTTGTTTCCCCCTCTGATGAAGAAGAAATCAGCATTTTGCTTGACAAGGCTTAATTCTGGTTATTTCCAGTTAGAGGTTTTCCTCCAGTGAAAGACAAATGTTAATTGGAAAAGTATCTATGAACAGCTCTAATTTCCTGTATATGTTTCATAATTGTATCTAATTGCATACTGCTTCCTTAAACTCTTCATCTGGAGTTGGATAATTCTAGTCTCAATACATTCATGTTTTTCCATATGTCTAGTCGTTGATCCACCTTCTTTGCATTATTCAGATAAAAATGAACATTTCTTTTTAATGATGATTTTGTTGCCTTCCTTTATTCTGAAGGGAGTATGTATGGGTAATGGGTACACATTTTACTTCATTCATTAGAAAGGAATATGAAACAGTGCAATGTAATGAGATCAGCCACCAGAACACAGCAGGGATAAAGTAATAGTGCACCATACAGAAATCTGAAATGTCAGTCCCACTGGAATGAGACGCAGCGCTCCGGTTGACTTGAGTGAGGCTAGGATTTCATCCGAAGAATTTAATAATACTGCAGTTTCAAGCCAGTTCAAGCAGAAACGCATGCTCACCGGCATAGCTGGAGCCTCTCAGTCTTACACAAACAAAAGCCCATCCATTTAAGTCAAAGAATTTTGAGTCCCTACGTTTTATTTATTTAATCTACTTGCAACACATTAAATATTAAAAAATACATTGTAATAGAGGCTATGTACCTCTGAGAAATAACTAAAAATCACCCAAAACAAGAAAAGTGCAATGGTGGCAGATTTATATCCTTTCTCATTCTATTCCAAAGAAGATAGCAACAAATAAAGCCAGTTTGGCAACTGTTTTCATGTAATATGTTGACTCATTCATTGGTGCTCCCTGGGTCTGTATATTCCTTATTACTGTGCCTAATAGGTTGTACAGAACTTGTGTATGAAACCTGTGGCATGTCCCTGTCTCAGGAGCTCTAGTGCCAAGGTGGAAACTCCCAGCACTTCAGCACATCTGGGGCCATTGCTCCTACTTATATCAATGCAAAAGTCATTTTAGTCCTCAGTAACGGAGGGTCAGTCACTAAAACCAAAATCCTTTGGGGGAGGAACACAAAACAAACCAACAAAATTGTTACAAATTATTTTTAAGGTTCAGCAACTCAGTCTGTAAAATCTTCTGGTGTCCTCTTAGTGTGGGGGATAACGGACACTGACCAGAAAAGACACCTTTGTAATATAACATAAGTGTTTCTCTACATTTATTATAGGTGATGGCAACTGATGCAAGCAATTGATTGTTTGCAAACTGATGGTGCAAGCAATTTCACTTGGGACAAAGGGGAAGAGCTTATAGTAACAACCCCAGAGTGCACACAAAGTCATCTTGGGTCCTGGAAGATCCTAGGCTGAGCTCATGAAGTGCCTGGAATCAGTGCAGGAGGTGCAGAGATGTGATGGAGGAACATCTGGGCTGCAGCAAGGTCCATGTCCCCCCAGAACACAGAAGGGCACCCTGGCGAATACTGACCTAAATCAACCTAAATACCTGGGACATCAGATGCCTCACTGGCACTAGCCTCTTTTTTCCAGCACAGGACATTGTCATAGCACTGCAGCTTTTTGGGGTAGCCAGGACAGGCTGTAGAAGAAGTGTCTGCATTATATCCTCACTCACAGCCCTGCACTGAGTTGGCTAAATGTGTAAAATCTCGATCCTGCATCTCCTATAAGTGCCTACAGGGACCACCGCTGTGCCTCATTACGCTGAGCTGAGAAAAGAGCAGGAGTTAGTTACTGACGGCAGAGGAGCCCCCAGAAACTGTAGCTGGAATTTCTATCTTCTTCCACGTTTGCCTTTATTGTAATTATGTTTCAGAATAATTTCTATGTCAGTCTTCCATTTCCAAATATAAATGTCACTTCTCTTGCCCAGGTTCAAAACAGACTGTCAGTTTGAAATAGCTTCTGACGTGTTAATAATGAAATACCGTTTTACCCCCACTGAGAATAAAATGCTAGCACTAATCATACCATTCTAAAGGGCTTATAAATCAATAAACCGAGAGGCAATGAATGAACAAAATGCTGACTGAAATCATCAGCACATCAAGTATCTGTAGATAATCGGAGTCACTTGTTAAAAGAAAAAGAAATAGTTTTCCCTAAACACATGGATACACACAGTGCTTCGCTAGATTTTATTCTCACGATGTGATTTGATTAGTTCACCAAAGCACATGGACGCACAATTGAATGCTAGAAAATGAGAGGAGTAGATCAGTTAGTGATGGGGCATTCATAACCCGAAGTGGTACGACCTCATAATGCACTGGAATTTTTCAGCTGTCTATTTTCCCTCTTCATTGCCAGGATGCCAGCTTGCGGCTTTTGGCTATGAGCAGTTCTGGTGCTGTTCCCCATGTCAGGGCTGTGTCAGATGGCCAACACAGTGGCTACCACCTAACCCACAAAGGGGGAACTGCTGGGGTGACCCTCATCTCACATCTCAGAGCCAGCTGCCCACTAACCCAGCCCACACCTCAGCCTGGGGAGCTCTGGGGTATACCTCTGTCCCCTACAGAGTTTCCCATTGCCTTCTCTCCCTGAAGCACATGCTCCTGGCTATATGAAAATGTCATTGAACAGCTCCATATGGCTGCTGGTATCTTTTATAACACACTTGTTCACTGTTGGTTGCTATGGTGTCCTCCTTAGCTGGATGCACAGCACACCTGCAAAGCTCGTCCCTGGGTGAGTCATGTTCTTCCCCATCCCACCAAGGCTAAGTGAGTATAGTGTTGGGAAAAGCTTTCTCAAATTCATGATATTGTCTTTAGAAAGCGACACAACTGCTGTTACAGAAGTGTTTCCCTGCTTGGGGGTGTCTGCAAATCTCTGGTATATGAAATGTTGTCAAGCTTTCAGCTTCTAAGGCTGTGGGAACTGGTGGCAGCAACAGAATTCATTAGTGTCCTGCATGAGACTAAGAATGGTTCTTATTTACAGTCAACTCCAAATGATTTCCTCATATACTTTATTGAATCTTTCCTAAAGATAGATTTTGTAACCCTCATTGAATCTACTTCAAGAAAACAGTTTTGCATAATACATCAAGAATCATTTATAAATTTTTCCTCTGAGTTCTGATGCAGCATAATGAATATAATAGAATAGAAATTAAGATGCTGGGAATTTATGACAGAGCTTTTAATTAGAGATCTAGGCACAAATGAACATGAGAATCTCTTGTTAGAGAATTGTAAATTAAGATAATGGATATTATGTCTCTTTTTTACTATTTTGCAATACTTGATGTTAATAGAAACTGATTTTGTGTATTAGTTCAAGTGTCTTTAAAGACTTTCAGTGTCATTATTCAATAATGCGCGCTTGTTTTAATGAATTTGCTTTTCTGAATAGGTAAATGGATTAATTGATAGAGGATCATGAAAAGCTTTGCAAATGTGTGTTGATGAACTTGTTAATAAAACATCACAGAAAATGTTTTATTCACACAAGACAGGTGGGTTCACCCCTTGTTAATATTCAACAAAGTTAAAATGTTCCTGTGAAGTGGCACTGAGGCATCATGGTCTTCAAGTGCTATAGGGTAGGAACTTGTTTTAGTAAAACCTTCTGGGGAAATACACCACATTGGTTGTTCAAAATGGCCCCATGGTTATGCTGTAGGGTACCTGTTATTTGAATTGTCTCACAGAAATGCTATTGCTGCCATTTTAAACGTTTCTGCCCAGCTGAGGTTAACTCTTCCTAAGTGAGGTGTCTCTTAATAATTGCTTTAAAAACACAGTGGAAGGTTCTCAGTATGGAAATTGGGGGATATGAAGCTCTTTTGGTCCTTTTTAAGGTGCCAGTGATATTTCCTCATCTCTTACTTCCTCAAATGAGCATTTACCTATGTTTTTCAAAAGGGTGATTAACCTATAACTGTCAGTCAGGTGATGCTTTCTAGTAACTTGCACTTGTTGGATCCAGTGAGCCAGAGCCTCAGAGCCATGTAGCAATAAATAAACAGCATCTTTATGGAATTCAGGCACCAATCTTCAGAAAATATTCAGAAGGCCGGGCTTTGCTGGAATCCAGTGCAAATTTAACCCGGTGCCTAGGATCCGGGTATTTCAGCAATGAGCCAGTGAAGCTCATTTGAGCAATGAAGCTGAGCCATAGGTTCTTAGAAATGCTGCTTCCATCCGTATACCAAAGCTCATGAAAGCCCAGCTCTGCATCATGCTGTAGCTGGTCACTATAGGTCTGTTCAGCAGTTATTCATCACCAGTGCTTTCAGTCACTGGAGGCTCTAACTCTTTAGGGGAACTCAACAGAAAAATCTGTGTTAAGTGTGTGATTGTGTATGCACATACACAGGCAACTGAGGGTTCAGAGGACATCACAGAGTGCAAGGACGCTGTACGTTGCTCATTACTAAGATAACACTAAGAAGGTGAGACTATTTAGTTGTTATACACTGGGAAAGAGAAAAAATTGCCATTACCTTACAAACGACCTTGTAGAGTTTGTGCTACATGCCCTTCTTCATAGTCTAACCACCCTGTCACCCATCTGTCCCTGAGAGCTTGGGGACTGCAAGCAAAACCCCTGTTGGAAGAGACTCATCAGGGCCACAAGTGCTTGAGAACTCTGTAACACATGAAATAAATATCTAAGGAAACTTGTTTATGTGTTGCAACAAGTTGTCCTAAATATTATTTTTTTACTGAAGTTTTAAAGCATTGGAGTCATACATCTTCATTCAACTTCATTCTAGTCCTGTTTTTAAATGTGTGTTTGTGCAGTTGTATCCATAGTAGCTTGGCAGGGAGCAGTCACATGTGGAACCCTGTGTCTGAGCTATCTTTCTGGCACCAGCCACTTAGTGCCATCAATTACACAGCAAAGTACAAGCCGTGACTACATATACTTTGGTCACAGCTTCTTGCTGGATCAAGGCATGTGTCTCTGGGACCACCCAGCATTAAAGGCAGCCACCAGGACTCAAGAAGTTGGCAGGGAGAAAGGTGTGATATGAGCAGCAAGTAGCACTAGTGCTCAGGAGCCAGGGGGGCTGTGGAAACAGCAGCTAGCAATGTGTGAGCACCACAGGTTGAGTCTGGGGGAAGTGATAACCCCCTCCCATTCAGATGCAGGACACCAGGCAGGTAGACATTGTACTGGCATGTCTCCAGAGTTTCATCAGTTACATCTAAAACACCCAAAGGTTGGGATATGTCAAGATTTAAGCTACTGAGAGAATCTTATCTCTGCCCATTACAGCACATTTGTGCTGTACAAATGCTACTCCAGTCAGTAAAGTCAGAGACACTAGCCTCCCTGTAGAAACAGGGGCGAATTGGGTCACTAATTCAAACTTTGGAGTATGCCTAGTGTCCCTTCAAGAAATCATTTAACTCCTTCACCACTGTTCCCTTCTGACAGTCACAACGTTCCATTCTAGCTCTACTTCAAGCAAGGAAAAATGTAATTAAGTAACCTGCTTACATTAACATTTCATCGTAGAACGGAGCATTCACTCTTTCTGCTGGCCTGGGAGCACCTTGTAGAAGTGCGGTGATTAGAGCCTGGCTTTGGTGGCGTTTCTCCATTCTGCAGCTTCCACTGACACCTGCTGGAGACTGACCTTTCTTGATAGATCAGTTTAAATTCTGCATCCAAAATGCAAGAAGGATAGGAACAAAATACACCTCTCCCCCACTGAATGGGTGAAGCATGCCACATGTCTGTAACAGTAAAATACAGTCAGAATCAAGAACTAGTTGCCTATTTCCACCTCTGAGTTCATGGGTCGGAGCAATCCCAGACGCAGCTACAGATTGGGCAAAGAAGAGATTCAGAGCAGCCCTGCAGAGAAGGACTTGGGGGTGCTGGTCGATGAGAAAATGAACATGAGCCGGCTGCAGTGTGCGCTCGCAGCCCAGAAAGCCAACTGCATCCTGGGCTGCATCAAAAGGAGTGTGACCAGCAGGTCGAAGGAGGTGATCCTGCCCCTCTACTCTGCTCTTGTGAGACCTTACCTGGAGCATTGTGTGCAGTTCTGCTGTCCTCAGCATAAAAAGGACATGGAGCTGTTGGAACAAGTCCAGAGGAGGCCACGAGGATGATCAGGGACTGGAGCACCTCCTGTATGAAGATAGGTTGAGAAAGTTTGGGCTGTTCAGCCTGGAGAAGAGAAGGCTGCATGGAGACCTCATAGCAGCCTTCCAGTATCTGAAGGGGGCCTATAGGGATGCTGGGGAGGGACTCTTCATTAGGGACTGTAGTGACAGAACAAGGGGTAACGGGTTCAAACCTAAACAGGGGAAGTTTAGATTGGATCTAAGGAGGAAATTCTTTCCTGTTAGGGTGGTGAGGCACTGGAATGGGTTGCCCAGGGAGGTTGTGAGTGCTCCATCCCTGGCGGTGTTCAAGGCCAGGTTGGATGAAGCCTTGTGTGGGATGGTTTAGTGTGAGGTGTCCCTGCCCATGGCAGGGAGGTTGGAACTGGATGATCTTGAGGTCCTTTCCAACCCAAACTATTCTATGATTCTATAATTCTATGAACTAAAGACAGATTTTTCTAAAACCCAGACCAAATTCACTGTCATGAGCACAAAGAGATTTCCCAGTCAAAGGAAAAACGGTGTTTCGTAATCGGGTAGGTGACCTTCAGAGCTCAGTTCTTGTCCAAACACAGTTGGGTTTGGAGGAAAGAAGGAGGAAAGCAGGTCTTCTCTATAACCTCAATCAAGCTAAAGGAAGAATGGGACCTGGCAGTGGTTGTCATACTTTCTGGTGTACACCAACTCCACAGAGATGTGGGAATACCAGCTCAAAGGGCTCAGATCCCAATCCCTTTTGTATGCTGGCTGAAAAATGATGCTGGAGGAATAGCACTGCTCTTCTCACTGCTGGGTTCACTTACTCCAGCATCTGCAGAAGAATTTTACCCATAGTTGACTTCCATAGACAGACAAATTGCTTTACATCCCAGCAGATGCACAACCAAAGCTCTGAAAAAAAACAAGAACATGGTTAAATCTGTGTGTGAATTAAGGTACTTCGTGTGAGTGCAACACAGGGATGGATGATGTTCCAGCATGGCTGTGATCAACTTTCTTAGGGAGAAGCCCTGGCCAAAAAATCCACCTCTTCTTGTTAGAAATGTCATCACGTCCCCAATAAGCATCTGAGGCAATACAGAGAATTACAGGAATACAAAAACTAAGAAAGAAATACCCTAAAATAGGCACAGAAGTAAAGCTTTGAATATTAGTAAATATATTGCAATTGTTACAGCAGCTTTTTTATGCTGGTGTAAGTTGTTCCTGCTCTGCTTAGCTGGGACATAGCCAGTCACTGGTAGACATAGACCTTTCCTTCACTTTCAGATGAACATCATGGTTTGTACTTTTGTAATAACTCAAACTTGAACTGTGTATAACTGAACGTGCCTTTTCTACGGTTAGCTCGTGGTGTCTGTCTCATAGCATTGGATTTTAACTGAAAACTCAGATTGCTAAAGATTAGAGGTCTATACAAAATTACTGTATTTTGAGTTCTGACCAAAAGAGGACATCTGCGGTAAGGGGGCTTTTTGCTGGCAGAAATTAAAGGACACTTGACTCAGTCTTTTGTCCATTACGTTTTTATGATGCTATAATTCTTTCGTTAGCATCTCGCTCAAGTCCTGCTAGTCATGGCCAGAAGGTGGCAGTGGAAGAGCACCCATTGCTCGACAAGCGAGGTCATGGCTAACTTCAACGGCACAAGCAAGGGCTGATGTACATGGTAGGACAGCAGACAGCTGCAGTTTGGGGTGTTTTAAGAGGTATCTTCTGCGAGGCTTGAAGTGCCAAAATGTGTGGCCCCTTAGTTAATAACTTGGAAAGGTGTAAAGAAACCCACTTTTTCACTATAGAACTAAGAGGAGAAGAGCTGTTCTCAAAGTTTTATTGCAAAACACTGCATTTCAAGACAGCTTTTATAATTTTAATTACTCAAATGAGTAATTAAATGTGAACATCTAAACATCAGGTTCACTTCAATTGCTTGAAAAACACTAAAGATTCTCACGGTAAGCAAACTTAAGTGAATTTTCCCAACATCGTGTTTTCAGTCTGTATTTGTTAATGAGCTTGTAGCCCCCTTTTTGTTGGGATAACTCAGAAACACCCTTCAGAGGGAAAGTAGGGTATGGGTTTGGTCAATGGTATTTTAACTTCAGTATTAAAAGTATTATCATGACTAATATTAAAGTCCTTGCTAGAGTCTGTTTACAATCCCTTAAATTTAAGCTGGGCTCTTGCTCATTCATCTGTCTGTATTGGTTTGTGTTTGTGTCTGTATTTCTGGTTTGCATTTTGAGGAAGAAGAGTTTTGAAAGATCTCGGTTGGAAAAGTAAATTATCTCCCTGGGAAGCATGTACTGACATGCTGTAATTCATGTTAGTATTTCACTAATATTGACTCAGACTGAGGTCTTTGTACCCCTTGCAGGGTCCCATTCTTGCAGTATCACCTGGGTTGCCAGTGGCCACCTGAGCATGTAAACCTATAGGGTAATAAAACAAGAATGGGCTAAAGACAATGATGTAATTTAATGTCTAAACATAATCTGAAGAAAATAAGTGAAGCATGCTGTCCTACCCTGCCCCACTTTGGTGTCTGTAGCTAACAGGGTTGAGGAAGCATGGGTAGAGCTTTGTAGCTGCTAAAGCAGTGGCAAACTTCCTGATCTTCCAGTGTTCCATCAGCAGGCAGTGTCAAAGGACCTCTGTCTTTTCCTAACATCCTGAGCAGTAAATGTGAGGAATGGGATCGTCTCCCTCTTTTCCTCTGTGCCCTTTCCATCCGTATATCTATTCCTTTTCCATTTCACCATCAGAAGAGTGTCTTTAACCACGCTGCCGGGTGACTAAGGCACAAAAAGCAGCTAAAAGCACCATGGGGGTGTTTGTCCATGTTTGCCATATCGTGGCATGATAGATCAAAGCGTGTGCTGTGCTTGGACTTCTCCCACAGCAAGGCTGCAAGTGAGAGCCAGCACCAGAGACAGAAGTGCAAGTGAGTTGTTCTTAGAATTGTAGACTCATAGAATAGTTAGGGTTGGAAAGGACCTCAAGATCATCCAGTTCCAACCCCTGTACCATGGGCAGGGACACCTCACACTAAACCATCCCACCCAAGGCTTCGTCCAACCTGGCCTTGAACACCGCCAGGGATGGAGCACTCACAACCTCCCTGGGCAACCCATTCCAGTGCCTCACCACCCTAACAGGAAAGAATTTCCTGTTCTTACGTGTCCCCTGCTGTGCGCTCATCTCATTTTCTACTAAAGAGAGCAGGATCAGGCCACACACAAAAGAAACACAAAAAATCCTTCCCATTTCATATTTTTGAAGGATATTTGGGGTTGCTTTCCTTTTCTATACAGTAATGATCAAATGGAAGTTTCTTTCTAAAAATTCACTTCAAAAGAAATTAAAAACAGGGAATAATTACTGTGAGAATTTTACAAGCCACTTTGATTCAAGTATATTAGCGCTTAAAATGTTTTATTAAGGATGTAGTAAAGAAGGAAAAGATTTTTAATGGGTGAGTGAGTAGAATGAATTGGGGCAGAGCCCTGAATCACTCTTAAGCTCTTTTCATTAAGCACTGACATTGACACCTCAGCACATCAAAATTAAAAGGACAGTTGGAAGTTGGAAAGATTTTGAAATGTGGGGAAAAGATACGAGTTCCTCATTCACCTTAAACACAGAGAAGATGCACGCAGAGAATAGTGACTAAATGAGGCTACTGAGACAAGTGTCAAAGAAGAGCATGAGAGAAAATTTTAAAGAGTGAAGGTGCAGAACAGGGTTTTACAAGAGAAGAACAGGAGAAGCAAGAAGCAAATCTGAATATGCATTGAGAGACAAAGAGACCAGCAAACTATTGATTCACTAGCAAGTGAAGAAAGAAAGTCATCAGCACAGAAAGCCAAGAAAGCCAAAGCTCTGTGTGTCTTGCATTGCATTTTCCAGAGGAGCGATAAAGTGCAAAGACTGGCTAGTGCAAGCTGCAGCAGCAGAGCAATAGGATCTCTCCATGGAAATGCTCAAGGAAGCATCAGCACACTTAGAACATGGAAGTTTTCACACTGCCTAAGCCTGATGGATTTTATCCCAGGATACTGCAAAAGAATATGGCAGAATTAATATCAGAATGGGGTTATCTTAGGGAAGTCATGGAGTGTAAATAAGCATCTGAAGGCTGGAAAAGGGCAAATACATTCAGTTTCTAAGAACGGAAGGCAAAGACTAATCGGGGATTTGTCTATCAGTCAGCTTATCTTCAAATGACAGAAAAACCTTGAAAGCACAAAATCTTTGTGAGCACATGAAAGAAAACAAAGAAATGAGACAGAGTCAAAATGGATTTGTCAACTACAAATCCTCTCAGAGCAAGCTCATCTCATTTTCTCAATGGGCTGCAGGTCTGGATAGAGAGAAAGCAATAAACGCCACCTAAAATCACAGAATGGGCTTTGTACCTTCGCTAAGGACCTTCTCATTCAAAAGGTAGGAAAGTACGCTCTACATGAAACTGATATGGCACAGGCCGAACAGGCCAAATAACCATGACAAACTAATGAAAATATAGCAGTTATCAGTGGCTCATGATGAAGATAAAATAATGTAATTAATGTGCTCCACTGACAGGAAGTTGGCTGTATTCAAAATGTTTTATTAATAGTTCTCTCAATAGAGAGTTATACTGTTCAAGGTCTAGAAAAGAAAGGTAGGAGTACGTACAAGTGCATTAAAGACAGGACTAGAAACAAGTCAGCAACATAAGTTGGAGAAATAGTATGAAAACACTGCATGAAACCTTATATTACAGGACCAAGCAGAAGGATGTGCATTTGCCAAGAGTGATTAACAGCACAAATAAGAGATGGAATACAAATAGAAACTCCATTGATCCAAGATTATAGAAAATCATGGGCATAACATGAGCCAGTGTTTTCCTGTGGTGTTGCAAAATGAAGGTAATCACCACTGCAACCCAGGATACTGTTTTCTGAACAAAACTCATGATGTATGCTTATAATGAAGTGACATTCATACAGCACAACACTCAAACATGCATTTGAGCCAGCGTACAATGATCCATTTCCTATCATCATGTACTCTCCCAGAGCAATTAAATCAAATTGCTGATGTTTTGTGAGAACAAACCTTGCTGGAAGGGACTGCAATAAGGGAAGGGCCTGCCTTTGCTAATGGTACTAACTCATTTCCCAGAAGCTGAAAGTGCTAAACGACCATCTGTAAATCTGCCTGACACATTTTAACAATCCCTTTTCTACAACTGGCCACTATTGAACCTTCCCTCTGGTGTTGCACATGAAGCCGGTGCAACATCAATTGATTCAGCACTTCCATAAAGCTTTTAGTGCAGGCACAAGAAAGAACAATATTCCTGCTATAGCTTGTGAGAGGCAACCTTCACTAGCCAACATTTCGGACTTTAATTTTCTCTTATTCTAGCTGTCTTGTTCTAGCTCTGTCTGCTAAAGGCCAATTATCAGCAAAGCATCCTTCCCGCAGGAAATGAGAGGTCAATCTGGATACTCCACAAAATATTTGAGCTTTTGAATATATTTGTGTGCATTTCAGTCCTTGGGAGCTGCTGTAAATCAGCAAACAGACAGCTGAAATGAGCACTTTATCTTCTGCATCCAAGGAATAAAAGCCACCAGCTCTTCTCCTAGGTTTGTAAGCTCCTTTTATCTCAACAGAAGCTGTGACCTTTGTAAGCAATAGATTCTAGGTTCCAGGCTACACATATAAACCTTTATTTATATGACATGATAAATCAAAGGCAAAAATAGCCTACAGGATTCCTTGCTACATTGCACGCTGTGAACAATCATTTACTTTCCAGGGGACCATTAATTAGTATTGATTTGTCTTCTTGCTCCAACAGTTCAGCGGCATAAAGATGGAAGGCTGCCTGCCAGGTAGTGCAGCATCAGGAGCCTGTTATCCTGCAGCTCTTTGTACAAGTTGAAGAGAATTGCAAGCGGAAGACAAACTACGCAATCTAAAGTTAAGGTGATCTTCAAATAGTCTGTTTTAAATGGCTAGTGAAAGAGGAAATGGATGAGAAAAGATCACTGGGAACAAGAGACCAATTTGGAACAAAAAAGGGGGGTAATTAAACCATGAGGATGAAATCTGAAGTCAGTGAAAAGGCTTATGCCCAGCCCAGTATTCCCAAGTAAGATATCCCAATGATTTCATATGGTGCACAGGTGCAAGGGGTACTATCTGGAAGTCAACACTGATGCAGCCTGGGTCTGCAGGGGTGGTCTGTAAATAAAGACCATCACAAAGTCTGGATGCACAGTGAATGTGTGGTCACAACTCTGCCCACCCCCAAGGATAAGGAAACAAGGTCAAGACAGGAAAGTCTCTTATTTTTGTAAATATAGTCTCAACAGCCCTGAGACCATCATTTCTCCTTCTTCCTGGAGTTCTTCTCAAGTGCCATGCCAAGATACCATGAAAGACAAAGTATCTGTCTGGGATAACCGGTCTCACATGGTATCAGGTGTGTGATCATGCTGGGAGAAGAGATGGCACATATGGTGGTAGCTTGCACCTCAGCAACAGGGGCTCAGCCCTTGCTGACTGGCAGTGAGGAGGTGAAGCAACTCCCTCTTTTGGAGCAAAAAGGTAGCACTCAGAATGCAGCTCAGACCAGGCCAGCAGGCTCCAGCACAACAGGGTACTTGTTTAACTGAGCCAGCTGGATTTTCAGGTCCCCTAATAGTGAAAACAGCCAAACCCCAAAGCCCTCTGGCAGTACCCAGACCCTGCGTGTGTGCCCAGTCAATGCACAGCAGAATGCAGAGATTATGGGAATAGAGAACTGGTGTCCACTGCTCACTGGGATTTTGCTGCTCACCAGCTATCTCCTGGTGTTGTTTGCCACCAAGAGAACATTGGTCTTACATTCACTGTACTGGTTAAAAAGGAAGCTAACGTCTAGTGCTGGTGTTAACTTGAGCTCTTGCTTATTGCTGGCACAGACCCTAGAGCAAAAGCCAGTTTTAAGTAGGAATGAGTTTGGCTTTGTGCTAATTGCACTGATCCATCCTTCCTCCAGACAGCCCCAGGATCAGCAGGCACCAAAAAGATGGGCTATCAGTATGTCCTCTTGAGACAGCTATTAAAATTACAAGATAAATTTTCTTAGAATATAGCAACATGGGACCAGCATTTTAGTCCTCCAGGTGAAATGGGAAGATTAAGAACCTTATTTCCTTCATGCCCCCCAAATCTTTGTAATAAATTTTCATTCATTCTCTTTAGTATTTATTTCCTTAACAGATTAGGAGGGATTGTTAGGGGTTTTCTTAATAATCTACTCCATTAGTATCAAATAGGCTAATCACTCTCTTGCATATGTGGGTTCTACCTGACTTCATGTAATAGCATCTACTAATAACACAACCTTGTGAAACTTGTTGCTTAGCGAGCTATCTGTGCAACACTTCCACCCAAGCCAGCCTGCAGCAATACTGCCAGTGTTTTACATGGGGTCCCTGAGTGCCCTATTTAAAGGCTCTCCCTGCTGGGCAGATGCTGGAGGGCCAGTTGATGGTAGTGGGAGGACACCACCTTCCTCAAGAGGATGGGTCCTCTTAGGAAATAGGATGTAAGGTGTGCTGGGGTGTAAGGAAAACAGGATTTGTTTCTCTGATGTAGAAAGGATTAGGGTGAAAACAGCTGACTAGTAGGTTCCAGGGAAACAACGAATAACTTACGAAGATACTTTGGCGAGTAAGGATCTAGTTGTTTTATTAAATGTATTAATGCTGAATGCTGAAAGGAAGCTGACATTAATTTCCTGTAAAGAGATGGTACTTGATATACTGATTAACTCTGATTTAGAGTTTCGTTTCAGCTCTGGATTAAGATAGTAATTAGATATACTTATGCTCTGCTTCCTGGTTTGTGTCTCATGGCCTCCAAACTTGTATCTGCCATAGCTGTTAGGAGGATAAATCTTGGGCTCCTCCATTTATTAGGAACTGAACAATGTGTATGGACTTGGGTATTGCTGCACCCTGAGACTTTCTGGTTTTCTGTAGAAAAATACAAAATAAACTAAAAAAAAGCAACTCAGGAATATGATAGAACAGGACACTGACAGGTTGGAAGTTCACTTATATTCTGTTTTCTTTCTACTGATATACAGCAGGAGAAAAGAAAGGTAGAGACCCCCTGTAAAATTCCTGTTCTCTTGGTCTAAATCAAGACTATTGCTGATACAGATGGAGGTGGGACTAAGCTTGTCAGGTACCTGGGAACAGTCCAAAGTGTGACTGTAGCTGGTGGTGCTCCATGTAATCATTGAAGTGTAACTTGTGTTACTCCTCTTCTGTTCAGAAAGCTTGTCCAAATGTTCTTCAGGAGAAGAAAGATTTAAAACCAGGCACATTACAGTGCGTAAGTGCTCTGAGTCATAGTCATTATAGGTCCCTTTCAGACTTCTCTCTGCTTTCCAGATGTGACACAGCTTTCAGTGACAGCTTATCAACACTGTGGCTTATTCTGAACTAAGTGAAACTATTGTTCTGTCTTTGATTCTCAAATGGTTAATTAGCACTTTATAAATATATGTGCAGGGTTGAGATTCAGTGGATAGTAAATATATGTTGGATTCTTAACCATTAATAAAAGAAAATAGCATAGCTAAACTCTGCCATATTTTGTTGTAACGTCTTACTTGTGTTTCAGCAGTTACTGAAGCATGTCATAGTGTTCAAAAGTGGCAATATCACCTAACACAGATAGAATATGGTTGTGGATGAAGTGACACTCTTCAATCATAAGGAGGTTTGGTAGCAATATGTTTATTGATATAAAACAGCCGTGTAACAAAGTTTGATAGTAAATGCAACAATGATTTAACAAGATTTGATGGCGAGGAGCATTCAGTTATTTACTGCACAGAGGGCAGGGTCACAGAAACCTGTCAGGGAGACCCTGCTGTTGAGTTATGAGGCTCAGAAAGGGCTCTCTTCTTAGAGAGGAGTCCAAATGTGGCTAGATCCAAACTTAGTCTCGGACTTAGTAAATAGTTTACGTCTAAAGGGTTATGTGTCTGCAATCAATCCTTAGCTAAGATTTTATTTGTAGCATGCTATTCATCACTTATGGAGAATCTCTTGTAGCAAGGAATATCTCTGCCACAAGGAGTAACCCAGAGAGGTGTCCCTGCTCGAGGGGAGATCCTCATGTACAGCCTGCTGCCTGCAGGAGAGCTCATTGGACCCGGGCTGTATGGTATTTATGGAGTATGACATTTGACTCATAGCTGTGTTTGCATGACAACTACTGAAGTTAGGGTTTCTTCAAACTTGGCTTGAGAGGGACATTGACCAGCGCTGTGGTTGGAGGGGTGCACTTTGCTCAGATGAGCCCTTGGCTGTTGTATCGTCTGTCTCCCCTGAATCTACTTTGAGTCAGATGGAGCCATCATGACCCAGACGCATCCATTACCACCACCACTGGTGGTTACCACTTGAGCAGAATTAGGGGAAATAATGGTCAGGCTGGGGAGGGGAACACAACATCACAAATGTTTTCTAAAAGAGCACTGATTAGAATCATAGAATCATAGAATAGTCAGGGTTGGAAAGGACCTTAAAATCATCCAGTTCCAACCCCCCTGACATGGGCAGGGACACCTCACACTAAACCGTCTCACCCAAGGCTTCGTCCAACCTGGCCTTGAACACTGCCAGGGATGGAGCACTCACAGCTTCCCTGGGCAACCCATTCCAGTGCCTCACCACCCTAACAGGAAAGAACTTCCTCCTTATATCCGATCTCCCTTGGATTAACAGTGCTCTAGAGCTGCCTAAACCAAAAGCAGAAGGCATAAATTCCAGGTCACAAGAGCTGTAGTTTCACAGAAAACACCTGCAGCTTGGCAAAGAAAAACAGAGCATTTCAAAGCTCCCAATTGTCCTCTGTCATTCCTTTCGGGTTTAAAAATGTTTAGCTACTGTAAGTGGGGCATTAGCAAGAGTTTCCACTTATGTGATTCATTGATTTCTATCCTCTGGTAATGCTTGTATGTCAAATTAAACTCATGCGGAGAGACAGCTCAGCTCATTTTGGAGCTGTTATCTACATCAGAAAATCATAGTACCTCGGTTAAATCTCTTGACTCCATCTAAGAAGAGACAATAGGGACACATTTGTCTCTGCTCAAAATGGTGTCTCAAAGAGCTTAGGCTTTCTGCAATAAAAAGTAAGATCCAACTGCAGATCCATGTGTCAAATATCTCCAATTTAGAGCAATCTGTAGAGGTTGCTATTTTTACAACTACTTTTAAATAGGTGAATTGCAAAACTTAATGTAGCTCTGTTACCTCTATCCATCTCCTCAAGTCTCAGTATTTGAATATGAATAGCTTCAGATTTAGTAAGCTGTTCTGACACTCTCCACTTAGTTTTTATTCACTTCCGCCAACAATTTTAAGACTATTTTTGTACCAGTCTGGCCTTTGCCAACCCACCTTCCACCCTGTTTTCAGATACCTCATGTTAGAACTAGAAATAAGAGTGCTTGGTTAATTATCACTATTTTCAGCTTAGCTAGCACTGTAAATTAGGCTGTTGAACACCGCACTGCAGATTCAACTTGTCCAGCTAATTCATTTTAGCACTAAAAATCCTGTGCATTTTCCTCTTGCCCTCAAATCTTCTGTGATTTTCTGATCACTCAGCAAACCCATAATAGTTTGGAAAGCTAGCAAATATTTCACTTGCATACATCTTCTTCAGGGCTGTGCAAACACTAAAACAATTTCCACCCATCCTAAAAATGATCACCAGGAATCAAGGCATTTTAAGAACCACTTTTTTATTGTTGTTAATGCATTCTTTTAAAAGGTTTTGGGGTTTGTTTTTTGCTTCATCAAAAAATGCACATGTATACAAGAGAGATGTAGCCTAGGGCTGCTAGCTACTTTGCCACTTCACCACTTCAGCAAGTTTGCTGACAACACCAGGCTGTGTGGTTCTGTTGATACGCTGGAGGGAAGGAATGCCATCCAGAGGGACCTAGAGAGGTGGGACAATGCAAACCTCAGGAAGTTCAACAAGACCAAGTGCAAGGTCCTGTCCCTGGGTCAGGGCAATCCCAAGCACAAACACAGGCTGGGAGGAGACTGTATTGAGAGGAGGACTTGGACTTTCGGTTGATGAGAAGCTCAATGTGACATGGCCCCTTTTCTTAAAATACCTGGGGGGAGGAAGCAAATCTCCTCGGTAAATGACTGAAAGACAACTTCTCAATGCACAGTTGCCTTTAGCCAATAATTTAATGTCTTCAGGGCTAATAAAAGCAGTCTGGCTTTTATTCCCCACCTCTGAAGTTTGGCCTGTGTTTTATGTCCTCACCCTCTCCCTAGTCAGCAGCTTTTTCAGGTAGGTAGTGGCATTTTAAACTGTTTCATGGGAAAACATATTTCCTCATTTAGCATTAAAAGAAGAATGTCATGAACTATGAAAGCATGCAGATCTTGTCAGACCCTGTATACAACTTTTGGGGGCGAGAAGTGTTTGGAACAGTGCTTTCCGCAATGCATTAAAAATAAGTCCATCTTTTTGTCACTACAGTAAAACATAGGCCTTCAAATGCACTTTCTTGGTGATGTCTGAACTCCCTGCATTTTGTCTGTCCTCAGCCTGTGGCAGGTTTCCAAGCAAAACTACTCTCAAAACAATTTACAATTAGCTGTGACAACTGTATATTACATGGGTGCTACAAAGTCTTTTACAAATAAACCTTAATTTATACAACAGCCATGAATACTTGCGTTAATGAAGAAGTGATTCACAATGATAATATTATTGACTTGTTAAGATTAAACACGACTGCCATATGCTATGTCTGGTGCTTCAGATGGCTTCACGTTTATTTTTAACATTTTTAAGCTGTGCATATTCACAAAAGATGTTGAATTTTTAAAAGGATCCAATAATTGAGGGAGAAATCATTCCGAAGCTAGGTGTTGAAGCTTTGGTTGCCTTAATGATTCAAAATACTTTGTACATAGTGATTCAGAAAGTGATTTCTAGTCAGTGATGTAGCTCCTACCTAGCTCTTGTACATATAATTTGTATTACTTCTATCTTGCTCCCCCCAGAGTTGCATCCTCATAGAGTTGTTGAGGGGTGGGTTGGTTGAACACTTGCCTCAGGACCCCATTCCCAACCTTTCAATTATTTTTATTAAAAAACCCTATAAAAAATGTATCTGCCCTCGACTTATCTGTCTCTGGACCATACACTACTGACTCTGCACACATGGACCTCACACTAACAGCCACATACACTCCTGGCTTCCCCCTGTGCAAACTCACTGCATGGGATGGGGATCCCTCAGTGAGAGACGGGAGGAAAGATGCGATAAAGCCAATACACTGAACTGGCACACGGCGAGTGAGGGACCACACTCACAAGAAGGTTTGAGTAACTCCTACATTTGTACAGAAATGCAGCCTCTGCGTTATAGATTTAGCCTTTGGATGGTTTTTGCATGGTTGAAGTCCAAATCTTCTACTTTCTTCTGGTTTTCTTTCTTGCCCTGCTTCCACGAGTCCCAGCCAGGTTTGTTTTACAGTACAATCCATTGCTTCACCATCCCAGTCCCAAATGCAGCTGTGACTGACTGCAACCTATGTCAGTCCATCACAGCTACCATGTCATTTAGCTGTCATGTTTTCACTAGAGCATTGGCTTGTCTTGTCACAGATGTGATGGGGTAACAGAGCACAAGTCGCCATGGCTGAGAAACTGTAGACAGGGTGACATCTTGTGCTGTCAGGCCTCACAGGATCACCAGCTGCCTCCAGCTGAGCAAATCACCTTGCTGGTGATGTTGCTGGGGTGATTTTGAACTGCATAAAAGTGATCCTTGGCACCACACACATCACCAGGATCTCACTGACCACAGCACTAAAGCCCCTCCTGCTGCTGTGAACTTTAGATGGCCTTTCCAACACATTATCTGGAAACCCAGAACTGTGCTCAGCAGGAGAAGCTGGTCTCATTGCTACACTGGAAAGCAGCAAGCTTCTCTTTGCAGACCTGCTAGCTGCTGATGGAACATCTCCAGCACCTAATGGAAATGTAGGAAATGTAGATGTAGGAATTAAAGCCATCATTTCCTTTTCTGTGTTCCCTGCAGAGGAAAAAAAGCCAAAACACAAGGAAATTACAGCATAATGGTAACAATTAACATAAACAAGATACAAAGAACAGAGAGACCAGTCAACTGCAAATAGATAGCATGATCCCAAATTGATTTCCAACAGGCTGGAAACACAAAGCAGGGAGTTCCTGAGTGTGTGTTTTATTATTATCAATTACTAGCTTGATTAACTTAGTTTGATGAAGCCGGCTGTAGAAAAGGGAAATAAGCAACAGGCAAGAAAGTCAGTCCTATCAGCTTCTTGGTGAAGAGAGCAGACTTTTGGCTCCCAAAGAGACATAACCACCAAAGAGATGTATTTGAGTTTTGTGTCCCTAAGCCATCACTTTTTGACCTGCAGGAAGGCAGCCTGGCCATCTTCTAAGCAGTTCTGAACCATTTACACTGTCCCCTGTGTAACCCTGGGTGGGTCCCTAAAGGAGAGAGCACTTTGCGTGTCTTTTCCTTCCTTGGGGAGCACCAAAAAAACCCACTAGTGTTTTTCCTGATTTCAGATAGCTGCTAAGATATCAACATCCTTGAGGCTGCTGCTTCTACTGACTACTTAATCAATAGTTCCAAAGGCCTGGGGGAGGGATGGGAGAGAAGAAGCGCAGAAACATATACAGAATTTGATTGAAATCAGCCTAGGGAAAGCCAGCCCCATCTGATTATATCAGTACAGGGTAACAATGCACCTAAAACCTGCTCTTGAAACAGGAATCGGAAGGAAAGGTCCCATTGGTATGGGCAGGGTACCTTTGATGCGTCTGCAGTGGCTCTCTGGGACCTTCCATAGAGCAAACTCTTGTTGATGTGGAGGGAAATCGGGTACAAAGAACCAGAGTTAGCAATGGCTTTGAGCCAGAATGGGGTCACTGGGTATAGGAAGGGACATTTACTTCATGCGATCACAAAAGCCAGTGCTCCAAGTGGCAGACAGGCGAGGTTTGCTCCCACCTGCAGCAGCTTTGCACAGCAAACGGTTAGGTGCAGAGACTGTGTCAGGCGCAATTGCCTATTTCTGCTTGTAGAAAGAAGTTGAAGGGAGAAAAGGGTGATTTCCATTTTAGAAAGCCTCCCTGATTTGTGTAAACTTCCTACGAGGCAGAAATGTTTGCTTAGACCCTTGAGCAACCTTTTCTCCATGGTAAGGAGGAGGAATATTGCTATTTTTCCTGAAAAAACAGAAAAGATGTGGGCAGTGAGAGGAAAGGGCTGGAGGTAAAAGTCTGTATTCTATTTCTTCATGCAAAAGTGGCAAAGACAGCAGTTTCTTTATCAGCAGCACTTTGTTTCTATCTATCTCTGCCATCTTCTTATCTGGTGGGCAAACTGATGGATGCATTGTACAGTCATGTCCAATTCGCTGGGCTGGGCTTTTTCCCACCTGCAGGTGCACCATTTTCAGCTTTCATCTGTATGCTGCATCATCTTAGACTTCTAATTATAACTCATCCTTTGCACCTCAACAAGCAAGGTTTGCTCAATTAAAACTGTACAGAGCATCTGTTGTTCATCTGGCAGGAAAAATACCTGCTTTTCCCAGTCTATCTATCAGCTGGGAAGCACTCGCTGAGCTCCTGTGAGTAATGGCTTTATGGCAAGATCTGCTTTTGCCCATCATGGATAAACTGACATTCTTCCAAAATGATACAGATACAGCTCTCTCAATGTTCTTCATCCAAGTGTAAGGAAAAATTATTTAAAGCAATGCATTGCACAAACAAGTGTCCTGGGTTGAGCAGCAGCAGTCATTTTTCTCCTTCTTAGGAGCTAGTACAGTGCTGTGTTTTGATCTTTTGGCCTGGGAACAGTGCTGATAACGCCGATGTTTTCAGTTGCTGCTCGAATGTTTGGTCTGGCCAAGGACTTTCTGAGCCTCATGCTCTGCTAGGGAGGAGGGGAGGCTGGGAGGAAGCAGAGACAGGACACCTGACCCAAACTGACCAAAGAGGTATTCCATACCATAGCACATCATGCCCAGGATGTAACTTAGAAGGACCCGGAAGGGGTAGAGGGACTGCAGGGTTGGAGGAGGTATCGGTCGGTGCTTGGCTGGGGGGAGTGGGGTGAGTTATTGGTTGGCTGGTGTTGAGGTGTTGTATTCTTTCCTCTTGTTATTTCCTTTAGCACTATTATTATTGGTGGCAGCAGCAGTGATTTGTGTTATACCTTAGTTACTGGGCTGTTCTTATCTCAACCCGTGGGAGTTGCATTCTTTTTGATTCTCCTCTCCGTCCCTCCAGAAGCAGGGGGAGGGCAAGAAGGGGGGGAGTGAGTAAAAGAGGTTTGTGGTTGGGTTTAAACCACGACAACAAGTTAGTCCTTAGTGCCTGCTCTAAGCTGTCATTTTCAAGGTGGGGGAGAAACCAACTCTACCTGACCCCAGCTGAGGTTTGATTATTATTGTTTTTCTTTGGCTGCTTGATTTCAAATGTAGTCACCTTTGCTCACTATCTAATTTGGGTTTTAATTCCTGATCAAATACTGGTTTAGTTTGTGTGTTTCCTGAGTAAATTGCCTTTTAATACCAATCCCATGTTTAACCATAGGGAGTAGCTTATGTTTGACAAGCATTTCTGCATCTATAAACATTGGAAATACAGTATTTGCTAGAACGATGCTCTATGAGTCCTTCCAACAACTACGCAGAATAGCATCCTGTGATTCCTGCTGTCTAAATCTGTGCTCTTCACTTTAAGTGAAGTCATCTCATTCTTTTCCGCCTCTCTACATCAATTCCTTCTCTATATCAATCTCCACATTTTAAGATATTCAGAGGCTTCTGAGCTGTAGAAGCTTGGCCCCGGTGAAATCTCCTGGATGTCTTTTACAACAAATAAGTGTGGTCCTAAGCAGGTCTTCATTTCTAAGCCAAAACTCACCATGCTCTGATCACCCACTGACTGGCTAATGCATTTAGTAGCTACCTAAAAACACCACCACAGAGCATGTGTTCTAATTCCACAGTACATCCAGGAGTGTTTACCAGAGACTGTCCTTTAGGAACAGTCTGATGAGCCATCAGAAACAGCTTGTATTTGCTGCTGTAAAATGCATAACGCCTGAGTCTCTACCTGCTAAAAGTCTCTTGGTAAATATAAACAACTGGAATGAAATCCCACTGGACAAGGAGCGGATGGCATCCTGCCATACCTCAGCTCAGACACGTCCTGCTCCATCCCTACAGAGCAGCTCCCTTGGGGTGTGCGAGTCCTTGGATTCAAATGTGAGCAAGAAACAACTAAAACCCTTGCAGGAAAAGTTAACAGGTCCACCAAGTTTTGAACCGGGTTACTTTATGTAATCAAAGCCTGCAATGATTTCTTACATTGTAATTAAAAAATTCCCCACCAAAAATACTGTAGTGACGAGCTCTGCTCCCACAGAGAACCACAGCGGCTCCCCAGAGAGGGCTGGAGATGAGCAACCACATTTCACATAATGGCTTTTAACATAATTATTTGCATAACTGGATAAAAGAAGAGCATCAATGTGCCTCTAAATCTTATTATTGTTTATTACTCTGGATATCAGAGAAAACAGTAATTACACTGAGCAGAGATTCTTGGGACTCGATTTGGAGGTGGGGCTGAGCAAACGTGACTGTGTCTCAGTCCCCACCAGCCTGTGGGACCCCCACTCCCCCTGCTTAGGGCTGGATCATTTTTGTGCACCATGCAGGAAAAGCTTGGAAAAATAGCCTTGCAGGACCACTGGGATGGGCCAAGAGGGCTGCTGAGGAAAGGGAAGGAGCTTCAGGAGACCCCAGCTGGGGAATGCAGGTCATTTTGGTGTGCATCTACAAAACCTAGTTCTGAGAACTAGCGGCAGGATTTGAGCTTTCTGCTGCAAATACAAGTCCTGTCAGATTCAAGACATCTGCAGGTTAAACCAGCACTTAAACAAGGGTGCCTGCTGTGCTGGGCACTTTGAGGACTTGCTTGAGATGGCAGACCCCAGCACTGCTGCAGCAGCAGCTCCAGGGTTCCATCACAGTAGGAACAATATGTGAACTGGACAGCCCTTCATTTCCGTCTCAAGGAGAAAAGGAAAGAAATAGAGTTAAATCCCCTTTGTTTGCTTTGTGCAGCTCTCTGCAGCAGCCATCTGCAGTCACTAACATTCAAGCGAACATTAATAAGCCAAACTGCAGTGCTGGCAAATGTGGGTAAAAGCATGATGTGCAAGAAGGAAATGATCCCAGGCCTGCAATGGTAACAGGAGTCTTCCCAGTTGTTCTGCTGGGCTTTGCATCACTCTGTATTACAGCGCTGTCTCTATTCAGTGCATGAGGCTGTAAACATTATGGGTCACCTCTATGCTAATTAACCTTTACAAAACAACAGCTTGAAGTAACAGAATTCCATAGAAGAAAAATCTCTGAATATCAGGAGGTTATTATTTAAAGCTGCTTTCTGCAGTGTTGTTTCAGTGCTCTCTTGGCGTTCTACTCTGTTGCCTTCGAAAGAGCCCTGAAACAAAAGCTGAAGAGCTTATAAAATTTGCTTGGTTTGTTTGAAGGTGGTTTTTGCCTTTTCAAAATCACCATTTATTGCAGTAACTTCCTATATTGAGCTTGAAGGAAAAACAATTTCCTAAAATTCAGCAAAAGCGAAACGTGCTTTAATAGGTCATTCAAATCTTTAAATCAAGGTAAGCAATGCAGATAGAGACACTTAATCACAGAGTGAACGTAAGTAGTGCCCACTTTGAAAGGACCTCCTTCACTCAGTGTCTCTGTAATCAGTTTCTCATAATTAGTTCCTCATTACTAGCAGCAGAACAGCTTGAAATCCCAAGGAATTTTGTGAAAATGGATTTCAGATGTTTTCCCAACACTTTTCCCAGTGTGCAATCTGTGTATTTTTTAACCCAGTTAAACTTACCGAATGCTGATGAGCAAACTGATATTCACAGTTTCACAGCAGGAGAAACCATCCTCTCTTTCCTCTCACCTCTTTTCTATTCGCATTGCCTCACAGTACATAAGTTTGGCTATGTACAGTTGTGGTCAGAGACGCCCTTGCAGACCATGGCCAAAACTGCCCCAGGGTTATGCTGCTTCCTGTGCTGATCTCAGGTCAGTATCAGGCAGCTCCTCATGCCATCCCAGATCCTGGCCGAACTGGCTGGAAGAAACCTCTTCAGCAATTATGTCTGCTTTCAGAACTTTGTCCCATATACTTATCTCATATTTTCAGTTTTGAAAGGAAGAAACTAGAAACCATTAGGTTGATTATAGCTTTTAACTCCCTCATCTGATTGAAAGGCGAATGTCAAAGGAAATTGTTTCTTCCCAAAAGATTCCTTCAAAAGAGAGCACCTCCCACTTCGCTCCAGTTGACTGGTCTTTCTTTGACTAGTCACATAATGCTGGTACATGGCTCAATGTTAGCAGCCTGTTCTACCTCTAAACAGACACCTTCAGAAGGGCTCCTGAAGACAGTATCAAAGTCTCTGTCTCTGTAGACCAAAGTTGATGGCAGCATTGCCACACATCAAAATCAGCCCCCTAAGGAAGGAGTGGAAAGCACAGAATCATAGGATCATAGAAGAGTTTGGTTGGAAAGGACCTTAAGATCATCTAGTTCCAACCCCCCTGCCATGGGCAGGGACACCTCACACTAAACCATGCCACCCAAGGCTCTGTTCAACTTAGCATCTCAGCACTGACAAGGTTATGGTGGCAACCACTCCTCTGGCTGGGAATGCCATTGACTTGCAGTAGGGACAGCAAATAAGGATTACACAAGACGATGGCAAAACCACAGTTCAATGTCAGTAAAGTAGTTAAATGTCTTAATGTCCCCCTATCTGGCTAATTTTTCACCACCCATTATGTTTCCACTAGGTCCACCCTTGATGACAGCATCAGCAAATCCACCAAACCGGCTGTTGCATACTCTGTGTTGCAGTTACACCTCACAGAAATAACATCACTCTGGGTTTATTTCCCCTCTCACAATACTGCATCTCACCTTGTTGCATGCTCTGCTGCAGGTTCATGAGACACAGGAGGTTTGGGATTGCACGATGATGCTGGGTTCAAAAAACTTAATGCACAGATTCCTGCCCAATGGCGTTGGCCATAATGGGCAGGCGAGCAGCCCTGCTGCAAAAGGTGCTACCCCATCCACTCAGCCAGCAGCAGCGAGGAAATAGCAGTGAGGGAGGAGACCATGCAGGGCAGTCACAACACATCCCACCAAGGGCCACAGGAATGCAAATGAGCCAGTCATCTTGTGCAGAGGCACTTGGAGGCTGTGTAAGTGAGCTGGTGCTGTCATCCTGAACACCCTCAGCAGTGGGGAGAGCACTGCACACTGGTGCTGCCGGCACAGCTCAGCTGGCAGAGCGAGGCTCAGAGCAACTCCTACCAAACTGGGTTTGGGCTCTTCCACCAAACTGTGTCACCCACAGCTCTGTCCAGCCTGGCCTTGAACACTTCCAGCATTCACAGCTTCCCTGGACAACCCATTCCAGTGCCTCAGCACCCTCACAGTGAAGAATTTCTCCCCCATATCTAACCTAAATCTCCCCTGTTTAATTTTGAAGGGGACATTTTACAGGAAGGACCCCTGTAGCTTATGTAAGAGTATCTTACAGTGCTTAATATCTCCTTGGCTTCTAACTCTGGTCAAAGTAAAGACATTTTTGGGACATAACATCTGCCCCTCCTCCAGTAGGAGTGGAGGTACTGGGGAAGCTACACATGGGACTCGCTTGTTAGAACTGAGCCCTGAGGACAAATGTGGGGAATGAGGATTAATTAGAAATGGGAAAGACTTACAGTGTTACCATATGAAGGAAGTGCACTCCCACCAGCTCTCTTTTACAGCACCACACTGGCCATAATGCAGTTTGTAGTGGGTCCAATTTTCTTCTTCTTCCAGGCAAACATTTTCTTCAGCTCCCCCCTAAAGCTGTCATGGAGCCAGGCATAGAGGAAGGCATTGGTACAAGCAGACATCATTGCAAACCAGTGGCACAGCAGCTGGATGAAGTTGAAATATTGCTTGTCAATCAAGCTGATGTCGATGTCCTTTATCATGTTGAAGATGTGCAGAGGCAGCCAACAGACTCCAAAGGCTGCCACCACTAAGACTAGCAAGCGAAAAGTTTTTCTCCTCCTTGCTCGGTCCCATTCAGCTTGGCCTTGGGTGACATTGCCAGGGACTACACGGTTCTTCAGCTTGACAGAGATTCTCAAGTAGGACAGGGAGATGACAGCCAAAGGCAGTACATAGGTGATGATGAGAGTGCTGTAGGCATAAGCTAAGCGATCTCTTTTCATGTGGAACCAAAACTCCTCGCAGATAGAGAAGTCCAGTTCTGGGAACTCTGCGTGGTAAGTGTGGACCAAAGCTGGGGCAGCCAAGCTACAGCTCAGCAACCAAATAGCAGCCAGGATATAAGCACAAATAGGGATTGTGAGCCTCCTGCGGAATGGGTACACCATGGCATAATACCTATCCACAGCTATGACAGTCAAGGTAAAGACAGACACAAACACAGTGACGGGTTGCATCAGGAAAACAAAGTAGCACATGAAACGCCCATACACCCATCCTCTGGGCTCAAAGGCATAAGCGAGCGTCAGGGGCACGCAGGTTGCACACATGAGCATGTCTGAGAAAGCCAGATTGCCTACCAGAAAGTTGGTGACATTGTGCATCTTTTTTGTCTTGCAGATAACATAAATGAGAAGGTAGTTCCCAATGACACCAATAAAAACCACTAGCGAGTAGCAGGGGATGATGAGTGGCTTGAAGGACTGAACAAACTGGAGCCCTGAGAATAAATTGCTGGTGTTGCTGTGAATCGCAGAGAGGAAGCTTTGGGAGGTTAAATTGTCCGAATTCATCATTTCCCTCCTTTTGTCTTCTGCCGTCAGCTGAGTGAAGTAGTTACGGCACTACTCCTGCACTCAATCACTGTGGATAATGAATGGATTACTGGCCGTCCAGAGGTTACCACATGGATAGTAAACAAGCATCTGTAAAAAGAAAAGGTGAAGTTGTAATCCTCAAGAGGCAGCTTTCAGCAGTTCCTAAGGAAAATCAAATACAACCCATTTCCACTAAAGTCCTCCTGTATTTACTGTTAAATCCAGGTTTTGACAGCATGCCACTTAATAAACATGTAATTCAGTCAGTACTTACTGCTGTGGTTTTTTAATCCCATATGATTCTCCTGTGGATGTCAAGAATGTGCCCTAGACGTCTGTCTTCTGCAAATCCAGAAGCGTGTGTGTGTGTGTCAGGGAGAGAGAGAATGTATGTGAGTGAGAAAGAGGGTGATGCGCATTTGCAAGCTAAGTGGAGATCAGTGTTTTTAAACAGTCTTCACTTCTAGGTCATGACAGATTTGTGTATAAGCTTTTATCCCTATTGGCTGCCCTGGGTATTACGTTGCTCTTTGCGTGTTTCTTACTGATAGTAATTAGCTCTAGAATATCCTTTCAAATATTCCCTCCCTCCAGTGCACCTATAATTGTCCCTCACAACTTAGAAATCAATTTACATTCATTAAGACGAGCTTGCACAGCATCTAATCCAAGATTTACTTTGCCACAGCTCTCAGAGTGCCCAGAAAAGCTACCTGTGAATTTGTTGCTATAATGGACTGTAAAATAGAATTTCAATAACATGGGAAGCCAAATAAATGTCTATGCCACTAGAGGGACTCAGCTACATACCTGTGAATGAAGCTCGGATTCGGAATGTGCATTTAGCATACAGCTCAAAGGATCTTATTTTATTTCAATTTATTTTCTAATGGTGGTTCAGCATTTGCTCACTCATTGTGACTATTTTCAGTGGGGTTTACACAGCTTTAAAAGTAAACACATGCAATCATCTCAAAGGAAATAGTAGCACCCAAATAGCTTAGCTGTACGGGTTTACCTGCAGTGAACTACAGCAACCTGTGTCTAATATTGCAGCTGCCCACTAATATTTGGGGTGTTTCTTCGTTCCTGCAGTAGGATTGTTAACCTTTTCTGTACCAGACAACAAGTGATAACCAGCACATAAAACACACTGTGCTTGTTCTGTTTGGTCGAACATTAGAAAGGAAAAATTAGGATAAGTACTTACAGAATACAAGCAGACATCCCCGTCCAGCTCTTGCCTATTTCCCTAATTCTCCCTTAATTCTCTTCCATTCCAACCAATTCTGAAATTATCACCTCAGCTGGTGAAAAATAATGAAGCTGCACTGCATCCATTTACATCAGTTAGGGAAACTAAAAAATAAATGGAACAGCCTAACCACTTCTGGATACTTCAGGTCAGAGAACATTGCTGGGTTTTGCAATGCACTCAGGGGACTTAGTCACAATTTCAATGGACAGTTCATGTCCAAATCTTCTAGGCTACTCTAAGGAAATATTAACCCACTATTTTCTATGAAGCTATCAGCAGAACCATATCCTTCTTCTGTTTTTATGTAATTTGACATAAATCGCAAGTTTAAATATATTTAATTTGTGTCGTAATCCTTTCCCTAATCCTAAATCAGAAGCTAATCTTGTGTAGCCCGTATTCAGACCAGAGCCATTCTCCTACAACGGCTATGATGGATCAGCATTTCAAACATCCTCAGTGCTAACTCCGTGTCATTGCATATATGGTTAGACTATGGTATAGGCTGGAATACAGCTATAATTCCAGCCTGAGGGGAGGACAACAGTTCCTCAGAGTGCCATCCTCTACTTCATGGATGCAGTAACCTACCTATGACTTATACAAAAAATGAGATGTTATATTCCACGTCAAAATCCAATCTCATCTAAGCTGGATGGAACCCAGAGGAATATAGTACCTATTTATCTCTACGTACCCAAATCCAGAATAGGAGAGGGACCTGAAGGTAGAGGTTACAAAGAGGCAAGGAAAAGGGGGATTCCTACTGCTTTCAACACCCAGGGCACCCCTACTATTTGGTGTTGTTTGCTACAAAAATAATTCCTAGAACCCACAAATGCCATTGTTTAACTTAATGTGGGAGAAAAATACAGTCTTTATTTAAATCTGATTTGAATCCTGCTGAAGTCAGATTTCAGTAGGCTTTGGATGTGGTCTCTACCATAAGCCAAAAGACGTCAAAAAATTAAAGGGGCACATATGTAAATGGACTTCATACTGCACACATCTCACTGGAAGAAGCCTCATGATAATGGCAGAGCACAGATAATAGTTGAAAATCACATTTTAACTGAGTGATTTTTCTGTTTCATTCCCAAAAGCTGCAGAGTAGATCCAATAAATATTGTCATTGTATTTCTATGAGAAAAAGGTTTATCCTTCACTATGTGAGAATAAAAATAAAACAAAATACCACCTAAAGTAGCCTTCAAGGTCACCTTAATGCTCCGTTCACAGAAACTGTAAGTAACCTTAAAGATTCTTTTATTTCAAGCAGTACTGAGTGACCTTCCTGCATTTTCTCTTACCTTAAGCTGTATTTTCTTCACCTCTGAAACCAGCAACCAGTACAGCTTCTGTTTCAAGGCTCTAACCCTATTTCTGTTAGCGGTTTTCTGTTTGTTTTGGCTTCAGGCAGAAAACTTCTTCAGTTCAACTGTACTCTACTGCTGAGACCTGGAAAGATAATATGTAATAAGGGCTTGAATAGAAAGAGTCTTTCAGCATTTTACCCCAAATAAACCCTCTTTCTGCCTTTTAAAACTGTGAAGAGCAATCTTGTTTTAGAATTTCCTAGTCTAGGTGACAAAGTCCTTCCTGAACCAAGAATATTTCACACATAGAATATTTCATTAAAAGAGAAAAGGTCACAGAAATTTCATTACTGTCATGTTAGAATGGTTTTGACATTCCAGTGTTTAGGGGTGTCACAAACAGGAATGCTGATTAGTGTCTAATTGAAACCCTGGTGTTCCTTGACTCAATGGAGAATGTTATACTTAGAGCTAGACCAACGCTTCTTCACGGAAACATTTCACAGCTGGACTTTCATGATCTCTTAAGCTAATCTGTCCAACTTTGTACAGACACTGTGAGCACAAACATTGTAAGCTACTAAGTGACTTTCAGGAAGTGGTAAACCTGCTAAAGCACTAACACCCTTCCTTACATGCATGTCTAATCATCCCTGTAGCTCCTAACTAAACCAGCATGATCCAGGAATGAGATCTGATCCTAGCAGCTACACTTGCGAAGCACAGCAGTCCTTCTTAAGCTAGTGGGCCCTCCCCTCTATTATTTAGTCTTTACAGACCAAATGTTTTCTTCTGTCATCAAAGTCTCACAGTCTCGGATGTTAGTTTTCTCTGTTCTTGTTTGTTTGATATGTACCTTCTGTAAAACAACTTCTTTGGCATCGCACAACTTTGAGGTGTCTTTCGCATTCCTCCAGGAAAGTTCAGAGCAGAGCACATGAAGTAGTTCTTGCAGAGCCTACAATAAAAATAAATGCTTTGCCTGTTTTGAATGAAGTAGAGCTGGGGTTTCCTTTAGCAAGTTCTTTTGACCAGTCAGGGAGCAAGGCTGTGTATCACAATTCTAAGGCAGAGCAGCCTGTCTCTCCTTCTCTCATTTAGGCATATAAATGTCACTGCTGTGGATTGAAACATCGCAGTCTCCAAACTCTAAAAACCATGCTTTCAGCTAAGGGTTTTGTTTGTCTGTCTCAGAGTTTTGGGTTGTTGTTGCTGCTTTTCTCAAAGTACCAAATTTTGATAAACTGAAGATTCAGCTGATTCATTTAAGCTGAAGAGGAGCTCAACAACTTGAATGAAGAGGAGGCTTGAATTTAAGTCAAAACGTCATTGAGGTTGCAGGTTAAATATAGAGTAGGGTTTCAGCTCTTCCCTGTGTGCACAAAATTGTTAGTTTGCTGAGCAAAATGAAATGAGAAGAGCGAGCTGATTCCTTAGATGATGAAGATCTCGTTCTAAACTAAAGATAACTGTAAAAATTGAGGAAAATTACAAGTGGTTTCCTGGGAATGAAGGTGCTGGGTCACAATTACCACAACAAGGTAAAAGCCAAATGTAGAAGTTAATAAACTTACACTGTTAGGAGCTAGCTAATCTCTACTGCCAGGTTCTGCAAAAACTGGCACATGGAACTGCTGGGTGAGCAGTAAGGGTTTTTCCTATTTTTATGGCATGGCAACACAACTCTTGTGACTGAAGGAAAGCGAATGGGCTTCCTGTCCTTAAGAACAGGAAGGGAAGGGATGTGATGAAAAAGTGCTGCTCTTTTAGTTTAACAGCAGTTTTACAGTAGGTTTTAGACCAGATTTAAGGACATAGGAAGGGGAAGGTGTCGTGGTTTAAACCCAACGACAAACCTCTTTCACTCACTCTCCCCCCTCTTCTTGCCCTCCCCCTGCTCCTGGAGAGACAGAGAGGAGAATCGAAAAGAATGCAACTCCCACAGGTTGAGATAAGAACAGTTTAGTAACTAAGGTATAACACAAATCACTGCTGCTACCACCAGTAATAATAACAGTAAAGGAAATAACCAGGGAAGAGAATACAACACCTCAACACCAGCCGACCAATAACTCGCCCCACTCCCCCCAGCCAAGCACAGACTGATACCTCATCCAACCCTGCAGTCCCCTAACCCTTCCAGGTAACTCCCCGTTACATCCTGGGCATGACGTGCTGTGGTATGGAATACCTCTTTGGTCAGTTTGGGTCAGGTGTCCTGTCTCTGCTTCCTCCCAGCTTCCCCTCCTCCCTGGCAGACCAGGAGGCTCAGAAAGTCCTTGGCCAGACCAAACATTTGAGCAGCAACTAAAAACATCAGCATTATCAGGGCTGTTCCCAGGCCAAAAAATGAAAACATAGCACTGCACTAGTTCCTAAGAAGGAGAAAAAATGACTGCTACTGCTGAACCCAGGACAGAGGGAAAAAAGGAGAGAGGAAAGAGAATAGGATACCAAAGGAAGCTTTTAGAAAATTAACCTTCCATCTATGTGGTATTAAACTGATTTTTCTTAACATAGGGTATGTCGTAGTTCTTCTCAGTTTGGGTTTGTGTAACACATATGATGTGGAGAAATGTGAGAAACCGTCATCTATACCAGAGCAAACATCCTGAGAACTATGGTGTAGGCAAAGAATACCAGCATTTATGAAGGAATTGGACCAGAAGACACCAAATATTCATGCTCCTCAAGAACCTTGCTTGGGATTGACTAGCCTTGGTAGCTTTTTTCATTGTATTATGTTAGCATAAAAAGCAGGACCATACCAACTGAATGTCATAGAACCACCAACTTTGGAACCAGAGACAAAAAAGAGGATGACTGCACAATTACACAGAGAAACTCTGAAAATCTGAAGGAGAATAGGAGGAACTTTGATACCATTATAGAGGAAAAACTTTTCATAAAAGACAAGATCAAGGTCATCTGTTAATGAGCATTTTCAGTATGGCTTAGGATGGAGTAAATTCTGTTGCATGTCTATACAAAGGAGCAGGCGGTGCCTTTGAAAGTACAGGGGAAAAAATATCTAATACTTTGTGACAGATTCCAGGGTGAATTTGCCTCTACCTTGCTACAATCTCTGGACGATTTTCTTGCTCTAAGTGTCTATTCACCAGAACAGAATTGTACTGTATTCTTTAAAAACACTGGGGAGGATGGTAAACTCCAGGTAAAGACCTATTTAAGCTAAGGACCAATACTAAGTAAAGAACAAATTCACCATGAGCAAATTCAGAATTAAAGTAAAATACTTCTAAGTGAAGTGGGAGAGCAAAAACTTGCCCCTTGGAAGTAGTACCTTTTGGAACAATCATTGTATTATGGCGGATAAAACATTTGCTTTAACAGAAAGCTTGATCCATTTATCACGTGCATGTGGCATGGCTTCTTGAATGAGGGTTGGTCTTCAGGAGGTTCCTTTCAGTCCTTCATCAACACAGATTTAGGCTTTGGACTTCACTCTTATTCACCATAATTCCACTATCATTATTTTCAATAGTATTCCCATTGATAATAATCAAAAGATAGAATTAAAATTCATATACATGTGCACCCACACACATGAGCTCAGCTGAGACTAATTCCTAAGATGTCTCTACTGCTCTCTGTGGTTCTTCAAGAGGAAGATTTGTACACTAATGCCTGTGCAAACCAACTAGAACAGTACTTGAATATTTGCCAGATGAACTTTCACTGTTGCTGATACTGGCACCTGCTCAGAGCAGCTGATGTGAAAAGTAGGGAGAAAGGCAGGGCCAGCAGAAGGACTCTGCAAAAACATTTCAGCTCCAAGACACTGCAGTCAGTACAATCACTGATTCGTCTTGCTTTCCTGCAAGATTGCTACCCAGAAACTTGATACAAGCAGGCTTCATTCCTCCATACCCCCACCTCCTTAAGATTTCCTTTCCTAGCCAAACCCACACAGGAATAAATGACCAAGAAAGAAGCTGACTTATTTGGTTTCTTTTATGTTAGGTTTTGGTGTACAGTTTTGAGGTTTTGGTTTTTTTTTTTTTTTTGTTTAATTTCTAATCACAGGATAAGTAGGTTAAGTGCTATAGTGATTCAAGAGGTATTTGTGCTGAATTTGTTGATTATGCATGTTAAAGCAGAATTTCGCTGAAAAATAGGGACTTGGTAATCAAGTGTGACCATCTCCCAGTTGTCTGGACAGATATCAGTAGACTTCAAGATTTGTATTACAGACCCTTCTGTAAAACCACCCCTGAAACAAAGTGTTATAATGTTACAATAAGATACAGCTGCTTTCTTTAGAGCTACCATAGGCAGGATATGCAACACCAGAAAAAAAAAAAAAAAAGTGGGGAAAAATCTTTAGAAATACCGGTCCAAGAAGTTTCCCACTTCATCATCATAAAGTGTGCTTTTTCCATATATATGTCTAAGTCATGACTAACCTGGGAAAAGATATGTGAATGTCTTTGATCTAAAAGCTGAAAGGTTCTTCTTACAAGGAAGAATTAAAATGAAAACATACGAAGGCAGATTTTCATATCCAGTAGATGCAACAATTCCTACCCCTCCAGAGAAACTGGCATTTCTCCTCTGCTTACAAGCCCTGAAGGGATGTAGAGTGCAAAACCAATCCATGCCCCAAGCTAGAAGAGACTGTGGGAATAAGCTTCCAGAAACATCTGCAGATTGAATGTTGTGAGCCCTGAAGACAGTGTGAGAAATATTGCCTGCAGATGTAAATAGCCAGAAGCCAGGGTCACTATATACCCTCAGGGTCCATCAAGCAGATTTAGCTCTCATGTAGAACCTCGCGGCTGACACTTGAGTGCTTGCAGCAGCAGGGCAAAATGCTGCCTGGCCCATAACACTTCTCTACAGCACCGGGGAGAAGCTGCACCCCTCTGCACTTGATGCTGCTGGGGTCTGAACACCACCAAAGACGGACGCACCATCACAGGTCTTCCTCCCTACCGCCCGGGAGGTGACGGGAGAGGCGCCTGCAGCACCACGGACAGCGCCCACCCGCAACGGCGCTGCAGGCTGGTCACGGCTCTACTCTAGGGTGGGCTTCTGTCCCCACCGCGTGGCAGGGCAGATCAGCACAGAGCACCCCGAAAGGCAAGGCAGGACTCTTTGAAAAGCTTCCTGCTCTGGGGAGCCCTCACAACGCACACACACACAGTGTGCTTTACCCACAGAAACACTTGGTGTTTAGCCATGAAAAGACAGGAAGGCCAGGGCTTATACTGAACCCTAAACCCTATGGGGATCTCTCCCCAAGAGCTAAAAAAGGAAAAAGCATTTCTTGCTTCCTGAATTATCTTAAAGCTACAGTGGTGATAGGTACAGGGCAGAAGAGAGCAACAGCTACCTGATGTTTTGTAATGACCACCATAGTAAACTTGCCATAGTAAACTCGCTGTTTTCATGGAGCAGTAAGCTCAATTAATATTTATCAAACAGAAAGAAAAAGGACCCTCAGAGAATCAACATAATTCCAGCTGCTTATAAAGTAATAAAACCCAACTTCCACTTAATTAACTATCTCACTAACACCAATCTGCCCTGGAGCTTTGAAAGCTTTTAATACTAAAGTTTTGTCCGGAGGACTGACATCTAGTTTGATTATAGTTTGCATAATAACATTATGTAGAGATAAGAACACTATTTGGAAATGCATTGTTCCACTCTCTCATGCAAACTCGTGTTTGAAAAACAGAGGGGAAGAGAGATTGGATTTTAATGACCTGTATCATCAGTGAGGGTGGTGAGGCACTGGAACAGGTTGCCCAAGGAAGCTGTGAATGCTCCATCTCTGGCAGTCTTCAAGGTCAGACTGGATGGAGTCTTGGGTGACATGGTTTAGTGTGAGGTGTCCCTGCCCACAGCAGGCGGGTTGAAACTTGATGATCTTCATGTCCTTTCCAACCCTAACCATTCTATGGATCTATTCTGTGTTTCTATCAGGAGGAAAAAACCTAACTTAACAGAACTTCTAATGATGCTTTCTGTATGTTTTCAGCATAGTTCCATCTAGATCAAGGAAATGGTATTTAAAAAAAAATAAAAATTAAGTTTTTCCGGCATATTTACAGCCAGGCTGGCTTATGGTCACATGCCTCTTCAAAAATACATATCTGTATTTCCTATCAGGACTATTCTTTCACTCTGTGTGTGCATTGTAGCTATTTTAGCTGTGCTTCAATACCTGGGTTTATACTATTTCTTTGTCTCTGGTTCTCTTCCAGAGTAGAATTTTGAATCATAGAATCATAGAATAGTTAGGGTTGGAAAGGACCTAAACATCATCTAGCTCCAACCCCCCTGCCATGGGCAAGGACACCTCACACTAAACCATCTCACCCAGGGCTCTGTCCAACCCAGCCTTGAACACCGCCAGGGATGGAGCACTCACAACCTCTTTGGGCAACCCATTCCAGTGTCTCACCACCCTAACAGGAAAGAACTTCCTCCTTATATCCAACCTAAACTTCCCCTGTTTTAAGTTTTAAGCCATTACCCCTTGTCCTGTCACTACAGTCCCTGATGAAGAGTCCCACCCCAGTATCCTTATAGACCCCCTTCAGATACTGGAAGGCTGCTATTAGGTCTCCACGCAGCCTTCTCTTCTCCAGGCTGAACAGCCCCAACTTCCTCAGCCTGTCTTCATACGGGAGGTGCTCCAGTCCCCTGATCATCCTCGTGGCCTCCTCTGGACTTGTTCCAGCAGTTCCATGTCCTTTTTATGTTGAGGACACCAGAACTGCACACAATGCTCCAGGTGAGGTCTCACAAGAGCAGAGTAGAGGGGCAGGATCACCTCCTTCGACCTGCTGGTCACTTTTTCACTGCTTCACAGTGTCATTCACAGCAGCCATTAAAGGCATCTGTTGCTAAACAGGAACAGAACAGAAAAGGCTTAATGTAAAATAAATTAGAGGTGGATGATCATGGTGTGATTAAACACACATACCCCTTCTGTTGTTTATTCTTTCATGCTATTCTAATATATGTAGCACTTGTTATAAATGGAAATACTCCTGACTTGAGATCCTCCTCCTGTGATATTGATGTGAATTTTGCTGCAGATTTCAGCACTGTCCAGTTTCTCCCCTGCCCTGTTAGCAGATTTGCCTTAGAATGCTTCTTTTTGTTTGCTTTTCCCCATCTTTTTAGCGTATACAAGAAATCTGAAACCAGAAAGACCATCAGACTTCCTTTACTGCAACTGCTTCCAGCTAGTCTCTCTCAGCACTTCTTTTTGACAGTCTTCCACTGCTTAATGAAATACAAAGAAGGAATCCAGCCCCATCTGTAGTTTCTTGGCTCATGTTTGTCAGTCCTATTATTCCCCATGGATATCTAATTGCTGTAAGATAAAGAGTTTATTCTCCAAGTAGCTTTCCCCTAAAATTCTGCTTTAAGAAGTGTTTTGTTCATTCTGTGACTGCATTTGTGTGGGAGAATTGTTTTTATGTATAGGCTTTGTCAAGTACATGAGCAGCAGCCAAAGTCACAGTTTAGCTCTAATTTTATGAATACTTGTTTTCGACTGACTGCACTGATTGAACTGCCATTGATTAGAAGACTTGAACATGCCATGTCTACGATAAATATCTATCCCAGAACCATACCCTACTTAGAATAAAATTTAAAAGCTCCATAGAAGTGAACTGATATATGTTATGTGAGACTCATTTCCTATTTTAACCGTATTGCTCTAGTGATACTCCAAGTATTTAGAGAGACTTGCAATGGGCATTACCTACCGAACAGATAAGACCTGTTCAAATAGAAGACAATCATGGCAAATGCAGCAAGCCAAGAAGCTCACAGCATTATATGCACGACAATGAACAATTCTCTCTGACACCAAGCAAAGATTGCTGTCATCTCCACACCAGGGAGGATGAAGCTGAAGCTGGATAATTTTTACCCCAGAGCAGAACAGATATTTCTGGTAGAATTGGCAAGGGAATCTAGATCTGCTGATATCCTACTTATGCAAACCACCTTTCCCTGTTACAATATCGGGTGTCATCATCAACAGGAAGGCAAGGCAAGAACTTCTAATTAACCATTCTCCCCTTTCCCTGTTTCTTTTCCAACACTGTAAAGCCTCAATTCAAGCAGACAAAACCAAAATACACATCCCTAGGCAACACACTCCTCCAAAGCCTTTTCTGAAGATGCCTACACCACTGCACTTTCAGAAAAGCTGAACTCTGTCCTACATCACTGATAGTTCCTAATTTTAGTTCTAGTAGGAAAAAAAAGCTTTTAAGCCTGGTTACACTTTTACTTTGCAAAAACATCATACAACATTCTGGTTAACAGAAAATGAAGGAGAAAAAAAACACCACTGAATTCTGACCTCACAATTAGTCTCTCTGAGTACTGCAACAGTCTTTTTGCAGTTATGAACCCAAATCCCCTTCTTCTGAATAGGTTGGAGATAAGTGGTGGACCTCAAAAAAAAGAACAGAAAACAATGTTGCTAGGGAATGATTAAGTAAGGTGTAGATGGAGATGCTCAGAAGGACTTGAGTAGCTGTATTTATTTAAGCTATTCTTTTTTCTTTGTTGTTGTTCCCACTGAGTATTTTGGTTGAAAAATACCCATGAAAGCTTCTAGAATATTCAGAAAAACACACCATGAAATGATGATTTATAAAATTCTATTAAATCCTGAAGTAACAGTAGCAACTTGATGTGACATCGAATGAAATGAAATACTTGGAGGAGCTGTGGAATGATGCTGTCATTAACATGTAGTTTTTGATGCAATGTTATAGGTCACAACCTTCAAAATAGAGCTAAAGGGCTAATCTGGTTTCACTTAGATCACAAGCCAGAAGAAACCAAGTCCAGTCCCTTTCGCTTCTCAGTCTCATTCCAGTTTAGATCAGCTTCCCATAGTCCACAAGGGACAGGGCTCCAATATGAAAGAGGGCAACAGATATGAAACTCACCTTTGAGGTCTGAATAGAGAAATGATCTGATACAGGTGCCCACAGCCTCAGCCTCCTTTTCAACCAGCTGTGTAATCTTAGCCATGCTCCCACGCAGAGCAACGATCTTATCTCTCAGCAGGAGGATTGTCCTTCATGTCCTTCATACACTTGAACCGCTGGTGTGGATCCACTTGGCTGGAGACTGTCCCTGACAATGATAAGAGATTCTCACAGAGTGATTCTGCACCACCGTGATCCAGAGGGACAGAGAGGTAGTAAACCAACACATCAGCTGCTCCTGCAGTGTGCAGATCTCATTTTTCAGCATAGAGTTTGTAAAATCTGAACCTTTTTTCTGGTATATAGTAAAAATTAAAATCTTCTACATTATTCCTAGACCATTTTTCCTTGAAGCACGTGCTACCCCATGAAGCAGCAGTGAAGTCAATGGCTCTAGAAATGTGTTTCAAATCTCTTCATTTGTATCCTTCGGAAAATGAAACTACCATGGGTCTGGAGCATGAATACCTGGGTCTACCTCCTGGTCAATGACCATCTTCATCTAAGCTTCATGCTCCTTTTTTAACCCTGAAAACTCATCTTAGCCATTGGTACAATAAGATGTGATGATGAAAATACTGCCCCATTCTGGTTTTAAATACTCAAGACTATAATTCTCCTTCACATGACCTGTGAATCAAATCAACATAGCCCCGGGTTCACACCTCACTTCATGTCAGAAAGTTTTAACAAATTGTGATGAAACCTCAATAGCTGAAAGCAAGACAAAGGCATCTTTTAACCATCAAATTAGCTGGAGGGAAGAGCTGGAACTGCTTTCAGTCTGGAAAGAAGGGGAAATCATTAAAGGAAATCATCCCCTTTTCTTTCTCCAAGCAATTAGAAGAACCATCTGTATGTTCATTCCACTACAGTTAAGGGTACAGATTAGCATTTCAGAGAGATTTGAGTTCAACCAGCAATACTTTGATGTCTTAACATGAATGATGCTAAAATTTCTAAAGCTCCCAATGTTATACAAGCTAAGAAGGGTACACATGTCATTTTCCAGTCACTCTTTTTAAATGACTATTCAGCAGACACAAATCTACATTCAGAGAATTTTCCTTTTATGTCCAAAAGCATATTAAAAATAATATGTTCCCATTAAAAACAATACAGTGGTTACATAATGCCCAGCTATAACCCTGTGGATCTGCACTGCCAGACTATGCAGCACACGCTGTCATAATGAAATCAAAATTGTACAAAAGGCCCATAAAAACCTCGGGTACAGACAAGCTAAGTAAACCTTTCAGTTATGACTCATTTTACCCAACAGGAAAAATAACCCCTCAAACATTTCTTCTGTGATTTACCAGGGTATAGCAAAATTTCAGGCACAAAGTCATAAATAACTATAGCACATTTAAAAGAGACAATAAAAGAGAGAAATTTTACAGGCTTAGACTCACATACATAAAGCAGAACAGTCTCTAGTGTGAGACCACCACTGGTTAAGCTGGAAACAAATCCTTCCCACTAGTGGTTCTCTGAGTACTATAGAAATCTGCATTTGACCTGAGGCAGAATGGAAATTATAAGATAATATAATAGACCCTACAGACCTCATAAATAGAAGACCATGGGATGTCTAAATCATTCAATACAGCCCTCTCCATGATTGAAATTAACTCATATGGATAAGTGAAGCTGAATTCAGTTTTCCCAAGATCCTTTGTGACTGCCCAATTCTCTTGTTATACTTTTCAAGTTATTAGACAAAGTTCTGCCCATTTATTTACCAATAAATGGTAAACTCCAGCTCCAGCAAGGCTAGAATTACCCTCTGTGAACCCAAGTCTGCCCTCATCATCCATCATTATAACTAATCAATTACCTTAAAATAAAAATGCATGTCTCAGGAAAGAGAGCTTTGAGCAATGGCCACAACTTCGTACTTCCAGGCCGCATATTGAAAGGAGCATCTTTTCCCCTGAAACAAAATGAAATTGCCAAAGAAAATCACAATACTCTAGAGCTATGCATTGCAAACCACTAACAGCTCTCACCATTTCTTAAAGACCTCTCTGTTCAGGGAAGCCCAAAGCAGTGGACTCTGGGGTGTTATTCTTTCTGGACCAGTTTCCTGGACACTTCAATGACAACTAGCTGTATTGTTTTGCTCGTTGAATCAGGAAAGCAAAACAAAATACATAGAGAAGGTACACAAACAGAGGACAAAAAAAGAAATTTTGTCTGATTTATGCCCACACGAATTTGGCCTTTTATCCTCAACGCTTGCAGATGGTTTGTTGAGAACCTGAATTCCTCCAATCTGGAATTTTAATCTTCAGAACCCACTCGAAGGAGGAAAATGCTGCCGCTTAATCTGCAAATAACGAACTAAACCGTGAAGTAACTAAGCAAATTTATCAACAGGAGAAAGAAATAACAAAAGGGAGAGAGGTCTTAAACCCCTATTACTAACCTCTAGAATAATTTTGCTCCATAAACAAAAGCAGAACATGGAGGATGCTTGTTCAAAGAGCAATGGTTAAAAATATGACGAATGACAGGGGAGGAAAGCAATTTATGTTGCTGCATTAATTTTGCAAAGGAGCTAATGTCACGGTGTCATCTCACCACTGTGTGCACTTTTGTTCTTGACTTCTGTAGCACAGGGATTTTACCAAGACAATATTAAAATTATGTAGCTAGTGTATTCTATTGATTAATTCAATTTAAATTAAATGGCATCGTGGCATACCAACCTGATTGAATCTGAATGCACACATCTGAAAACAAATGGCAATCTGTAATTCCCTCTCAGCATTCATGTTTTGTAATGAGAATTTCCTCTGAAATAGATTCTCAGTTAATACAGTGTGATAATCTGTGGCAGAGGTAGGTATTCACAAGGACTGAATTTAGCCTCATGAGATATATCTCCCTGGGCTTCCTGAGGGGTCAGTCGAGCACCAGGCTGAGACGGTAGTTTAAAAGCAACCAAGTTCATCTACTGAATAGCTGGGTACCCAAATTTACCGGTCCCTTATAAAACAATATAAATGACACCCAAAGAATCTATCTTTGGCTTCACAGTTTAGAAAACCTTCATCCCCATTTGTGAAAATGTGAGGTTTTTCTGCTACTTCTGGTTTTGTACTGTTCTGTTAAACTTAACTGATTTAAAGTGCTGATAACTTGCATCAGGATTCTATTCTCCAATGAACACCTGTTGCTCCTTGCTTTGATTACTCAGATGATCTTTAAATCACTTTTTACTATATACTATGTAATTTCAGCATCAAAAGGGCCTAGAACGACAGATCTGAATAAGCAGATTAAAACAATTTAGTATAGCTACAGTGCTTGTCCATACAAAATACCCCATTACCAAGGAAGCAGTTTTCCTTTTGTCCCATTTCTCTCTGATGTTAATGCTGCTTGACTACAGTGAATCACAGTAAATGGTGTTTCCCATTATCAGGACAGCAAAAGTAGTCTATAATTCATAAGAAAGCAATTTTTAAGCCACTTGAAATGCTTTTTGTACTTAGAGTTACTCTGTTTTCTGCTGTGTACAGCAGGAGTGGCCTCCATCCAGTCTAGCTGGTTGGTTGCTATATACAGACTTATTTCATGTGACTGAAATTACATTCTGCTTGAAGGCTACCAAAATGCTGCAGAAGCAGCGAGGAAGAAACAAGATAGCAAAGAGATCACAGAAGCTGTGACTGGATAAAAAACCTACTTCATGTAGATGGGGCATAGAGGAGAAAATCAAAAGCATTTGTTCATTTGTTAAAGGTGAAACAGAAACAGGGGTCTGAAAGCCTAAAATGCAAAGGCTGGAATATCTGCACATTCTTCTCATGGGAAAAGACACAGCTGTATGCATGAGGTTATCGAAGGTAAAACATCATGCCCATAAACCTGAGAAAGAGGTCTAGATGGCTTAGTGGAGGTATACATTTGGTGCAAAGGGGCAGGCACATAGATTTCCCAAGAGTTCATACCAACCTGACAGAGTCTTCCAAGTTGTGCAACAATGACACAGCCTTGCTGCTTTACAGCACCATCACCCTTGACAGCATAGCTGAAGTGGCATAAGTCAGCCACCATAAACGGCTGCAGCTTTGTGCCTCCCAAAGTGCAAATATGTGTTAATTATCCAATTGGAGTGTCTAAAGTTACCAAAGTGGAAGCACAAAATGATAACCCCAACCAAAGAAGGAATTACCCTGCCGTAAGATTCCTAAGGGGCGACTCATGCCGCTCATAGGGTATTATTGACACCAGGCAGGGACAGTACAATCTGCACTGTTCCTGCACATGATGAGGCATTTGGAGTCTTCCTCTTAAGTCAACAGACTTCTGTCACTGACCAACACATGAACAACTTACGGTCCTCATTACCCCGAACATCTAATGAGTTGTTTCATAAAAAGCAGAATTACAAAATCCTGGTGTCATACAGATATATATCTTACTTTTCTCATCTTACAGTACCTGTCACATCATCACCTCCATAATGACCATCCCATCTCATTGTTCTCAGCTCCCCATTGTAACAACTAATTAGTGAGTACTTGCCAGCTCTGGAAAGAAGTAAAGTTAAGATTAGTATTAGGGATAAAAAGAAGCTGGAGAACTAAGTCTGTTGCAAGACTCATTTGTTAACCAGATGTTTCTCAGGATTTCTAATCCCAAAACAATATGATCTGTCACAGGAACCCCCTCCCACACACACACATGTACTATGCTATCACAGCTGTTAAATTTTACAAGTCAATAAAAGCTTGGTGTTGAAAGCTTGGTCTTTCTGCCTAAAATTTTCATCCCTCATTATTTTATACAGATGTTATCTACATATATACAGTTATCTACAAAATATCTACATCTTTTGAAAGGGGAAAAAATAAAGTAAGTCAAAAAACGAGTTACATGGATCATTTTGGGTGGCAATGAGGCACACTCATGTGTGAAAAAGTGTTTGAGAAGGAACACGAAGAATCATTAAGTAATGGATTATATATTGTATAAATTATTACACATACACTAAATATAACGCATGAATCATACATGTTTTTGATACATTCATAGTTCGAGCTCATGCCTCATTAAGAATATGGTTCAGGTATGTGAATGAGACTTGAAAGGTTTTAATATGGAAGAAGATAAATATTCCCATAACTACAGGTGAAAGGGGCAACTTGTGACTATTGAATGAGGTGTGGCAAAGTATAAGTCAAGACCAACCAAATCTTCCTGCTCTTTGTCCTTGTAGTTGTGATTTTTTGAGTCACAAGCTCATAGAGTCATAGAATAGTTAGAGTTGGAAAGGACCTCAAGATCATCCAGTTCCAACCCCCCTGCCATGGACAGGGACACCTCACACTAAACCATCCCACACAAGGCTCTGTCCAACCCAGCCTTGAACACTGCCAGGAATGGAGCACTCACAACCTCCCTGGGCAACTGACTCCAGTGTCTCACCACCCTAACAGGAAAGAATTTCCTCCTTATATCCAATCTAAACTTCCCCTGTTTAGGTTTGAACCCATTACCCCTTGTCCTGTCACTACAGTCCCTGATGAAGAGTCCCTCCCCGGCATCCCTATAGGCCCCCTTCAGGTACTGGAAGGCTGCTCTGAGGTCTCCATGCAGCCTTCTCTTCTCCAGGCTGAACAGCCCCAACTTCCTCAGCCTGTCTTCACACGGGAGGTGCTCCAGTCCCCTGATCATCCTCGTGGCCTCCTCTGGACTTGTTCCAGCAGTTCCATGTCCTTTTCATGTTGAGGACACCAGAACTGCACACAATGCTCCAGGTGAGGTCTCAGGAGAGCAGAGCAGAGGGGCAGGATCACCTCCTTCGACCTGCTGGTCACGCTCCTTTTAATGCAGCCCAGGATTCGGTTGGCTTTTGGGCTGCGAGCACACACTGCAGCCGGCTCATGTTTATTTTCTCATCAACCAGCACCCCCAAGTCCTTCTCCGCAGGGCCGCTCTGAATCTCTTCACAAGCTCAGTTTGTGACTATTATAAATTGCCTAACAGAAGAATAGCAGCTCCAGGTTAGCATATGGAATTGGGCATCCTGTCTCTGGTAGTATCTGCTGGGAGAAGGAATAGGGGAGAAGAAACAGCATATAGTGATGCTTTCTATGTAATGGCCTTCCAGCAATCGACATTTTAGGCTCTTTTAAGCCAATGGTTTAATCCAGAGAGACCTGTTCCATGGGGTTTTCTCTCCCACATTTGTGCAACTGTTTTCTGATCTCCATCCCCATCCAAAATAATCTCTGCCAACAAAGTGCCACATTTTAATTATCCAGCTTTGTTTTTTAAGCCTATTGCCTGATCGATAACTTTATGGGTTGCTTCCTAGTTTCTGTTTCCTCAAGTTGTACCACATCGTTTGCTTGTTACACTGAACCCATGAAGCTATCAATCAGGCAGTAGGCTTAAAAAAACAAAGCTGTGCAATTAAAATGTGGCACTTTTTGGCAGAGATTGTGTCTGAATGACTTCTTTAACCTACAGAGGAAGCAAAACCAATTCTTTAGTAGCGCTAAAGGCACAGTTTGAACTCTAAGACAGGATCATATCTAGCCTACGGTACCTGGCATTTCTGCATAAGTATAAAAAAATACTGTTGGGATGTTGTCACTGAAAGTGATCACCATTGCAGATATTACATGAAACAGAGATATCTTATTGTTAATTTTTAATAGGTTTTTGTTTTCCATCCCTGCCTCAGCAATTCTCTCCTGTCTTCATTAGCTAGTTAGTTCTGCCTGGAGCAGTAAGCTTGTGATGATTAAGAAAAAAACCAGTAAATCAGTAACTCAAGAGACCCTCGGAAGCTTTGATCATTTGTTCGCTCATTTTAACCTACAAATCTTTCCTTCTTTCCCTTTGAAAACTCTTGCTATAAATCCTCATAGGGCTGTCTCAAATGCTGTTGCTGAGGTCTTTTCAGGTGAACTTCTGGTAAACACCTTCAATCTCACGTTGCTATAGAGTTCTCCACAGGAGCTGGATGCCATGGAATAAACACATTGACCGGCTAGTCAGAGCTTCTCCAAGTTATTATCTCTAGAGAGATACCAAAGATGTGAGTAAGTTCAGCAGTTTTGACTCATAATTTCACTCCCTCAACAGAAGCCAGAGCTGGACAGTTATAGTACAACATTGCGGTAAGTTATCACAAGCTTCAGCAAAATCAACAGCGCTTACCTCTCCATAAAATGATCACTTCTCATTTGTCCTGCAGTAACTTCATTAACCCATAATTTAATAATAAAGAACATCTTGCCTCTATAATTCATCTGAACAAGATCAGCACTTAAATCTCAGATGAAAAGAAACTGGATATTTTTGAAAACTGATCTGGAAACAACACTGATTCAGTTTGCAGAGTTAGTGCTGATAGACATGACTACTGCTAGAAGGAAACACAAAATAGGTTTTAAAAAACTCATTCCTTCTCCCAGAAGAAAACCACGTCGTTGACCTTTTTGCTCAAGTTCTGTCTACACAAGATTCACAGATTTCCCAGCAGAGCCTCTGATTTCAGCTTAGGCAATTTATTGGAATTTAAAAGCATTTGTAATTTAAAACTATTCATAACAGCACTTAGATTATTTTATTTGCTGGATGATTGGAAAGTTAATATTGCAGTAACTCATTTCCCAAGTTAAACTGTGTCCAACATGACCATCACACTGTAAGAGCCTGGATATAACTGTCTTAAAATACGTGTTAGTGAGGTTCACAAACCAAGGCAGAGGTGTAGTCCTCAACTTCTCTGTTAAGGAGAATTAGTTTGTGATATTAGCTTATTAAAACATTAGATTGGGGCAAAATGAGGAGAGAAGTATTAGCAGTCAGGAATTCCTGAGTTGTTCTTATTCTACCTTTGCTTGAGCCTCAAGGGTGCAAGTTGTATCTTAAACATACCCCTGCAGCTATTAATCACAGAATAGTCTATTTTGAAGCATTAGAAGAACAAAGATTTATTAGGAATTTATTCTGAAGATCTACAGGAGTGAAGTCTTTGCTTGAGAAGCTGGCATTCCAGGTCCTCTGGTAAACCTGCTAAAACGGTGATGTTCCGTCAAAAACGTGCCCCTTGAAAAAGGCTGTAAATTCTTGAATTCTGAATATTTGAAGCTTCCTTTTCAGTTTATGTCCCGTTGGCTCATGGCGGGGACAGCCATAAAGCACTGGTGGCCGCACGACAAGTATATGACTGACTTCCTTTAAAGTCTCCCAGCTCTGGGCATGCATTCAACTCTGCAGAAGCTGAAGAGACTTTTATTCTGCCTTTATGGACCTGCCCAGGTCCCAGTTTCCACATGCCTGTGCTGAGCTAAACAGCCAACAAGCTGTTACGTCAAGGCTGCTATTAGAGTTCAGGGGTTGATTTGCTTCAAAATGAAGAAGTCCTTTAAATAGCGGGGCCAGCTGGTGTAGTTCCCAGTTTCTCTCCCCCCGTCATGCTGCTGGCTGGTTTCTGCCCCTCAGGTTTGCCACTGGAAGTGTTTGGGCAGCCGCCTGGTGAGCTGGATGGGGGAGCTGATCTAGCTTAAAAATAACACTGCAAAAAAGTGAAATGATTAACAAGCAGGGCTGGTTCACAGGCTATTCCCAGACCACCCTATCTCTGACACGCTAAAGCAGACCCAAGGGCTCGATGTAGACAGACCATGACTCTGATACCACCCTTTGCACTTTCCTGATAATGGCATAAAACACACGAGCATCTTTAAAGCATCACAAAGGGGTGCCCACAGTTCTGATAAAAATCTCCAGACTCGAGTCCAGAAGATTGCACTAACAGCTCACTGATTCACAGGAAAAGCTTGTTTGACTAGCTCATTTGCCCTGGTTGCCCTGCAACAGCCTCATTTCAGGGTGTCAGTAAAGCAGGCCATTCACGTATTTTTAACCTTTTCCCTGGACATATTCTACTGCTACCTAATAGATGCAGCTGATTTTCACTACATCCCACATACACACGTATCTTTCAGTAACTGGCAGCCAAATCCACATGAGTCATCCTCAGAAATTATCCTTCCCTACAAAGCTCCAATGGGTACAAAGTTCCAGCCATCTCATAACAACCGACCGCACTGATTGAGTGCATCCTGTAAGTGGCATTGCTGGTTGCTTCAGTCTTACATGTGGCAATTAGTAATGATGGAGAAAGAGCCTTTTATGCACAATTCCCAGCTGTGAAGTGAGTGACTCTGGATGTTGGCTGAGCTTACTGACACACTGCTTATTTTCTGCTTCACCCATAGGAACAGAGAAGGAGAGGAGATCTGTGCTAAAAAACAGTTAAGTCTCAATGTGACCTCCAAGTTTTTCAGCAGAGATTCAGTGAAGCCATAGCAATTATTCACTGCCTTGAAATCTGGTTCCATGTGACTATTCACAGTATAGGTGAACAAATAAAGTCCTGTAAGCTTCCTAAAGGAAGCAATCAGTATAATATAGGCAATACAGAACTGCCACATGTACAAGGGAACAAAGTACTGCATGTCCATGAGACAGCTAAGAAAGAAATAAACCTTTTGTGTGCGTGTGTGTAACACACAATAGTTTCTAATGCTCCTTTCTCCCCCTCTCCTCCAGCTCACCTGCATCCAAAAATAAGTGGACTTTTTAGGAAGGTTTTTCAGACCTTTTGTCAGATAACAAAACTTTCTTGTTTCGTCAGGGCATTAACTAGACTAAGGCTGTACAGAACAGTAAGTGCTAGTTGCAATTGCAGTGTGAATAACCAACCATGTAGAATTACTTGCCTCCCACTGGTATCGTGCTGTGCTCAACACTGACCAGACCCTGCACCCATCTTTATTCATGCAATAGGAGCCTTCACAAAGCTTGATGAGCCAGTTCTACAGCTTGCAGCGACAGTACAGAGCAAATGTCAAGGGCCACATGGCAGTGTTCCATAGAAAAAGCCCTGTCTGGCAAGGTGGGAATCAGATTCGCCTATATACTGCCCTGGACAACCAGTAGGATTCCTTTAAAAGGTTGGGTATGAAGATTCAGTGATTACACTAGAAAATTTTCTTGGATGCTTTCCACAATAGCCTATCGCCACTTTTTCTTTTAAACCTGGCTGCTCTGTATAACAATTCGGTATAATGAATACAATCAGGCATAAAAAGGATGTTGAGTTTTGCAAGAAGATGAGCATTTAAAGTGTCCTTCAATAAAACTAATACAAATAAATACAGAAATAAATAAAAAGAGAAAGTTGCACTGGAAATAATTTGCACTTTAAAAAGTGTAATTGTATCGCCTTGCATACAAATTAAGGAACATGGAGAACACTGAAGTGAAAATTACCCTTTCATCTGCGCAAATTATTGCAAGTAGTTAGACAACATTATTGTTATGCAAATGTAGGTCCAGTGCAATCGCAAGGCCTGGGAGTATTTTCTAAGGAAGCCTGTCCATTCTAACACATTACATCTGTGCTGTTCCAACAGCCTTTGAGTCAGCCTTTTCTAATCAGCCCCATGTACTTTGTCTTGAACAGAAATATTTGTAGTTATGAACATTCACACACAAATGCATCCTATATTTTCCATTAATTACAAATTTGGATGATGAAGGAATCTGCTGATGTTTATAAGTCTTTTTAAAGCATTTAATGTACTGGCACATGGCATTTGGGTTAAAAACCGCAGTATGCACACAGCCAATGTACTGCAGACATCAAGCTTAAATGTAGATGATATATCTGAGATAGTAAAAGGGGAAAGGCTTATTTGGCTGGTTTATAAAATTTGCAGATGTCACAATGTTAGCCCCACGTTAGCCCCAAGAGCAGAAACAGAGGTGCAACCAGAGAATGGAACACCATATACTGCAGAGGGACAGAAAAGGTTATCTGTGTTCACATGCCAACCAGCCTTCCTGCAGCCTTGGCTAGGAGTGCAGGGGCACAAAAGGCCACAGGACCTCAATTACCACTTGTCAAATGTACAACTGCCTTGTGCACCAGGTTTAATCCTGCGATATAAAGAAGTAGTGCTTGGAGGAAGCTGAGAAAGAGAGAGTTGTCACACACTCACCGTTAAGTAAGGCTGTATGCATGCATGATTACTGCAGAGCAGCTACAGAGGGTTATGGTGGTTTCTACCTACTAGAGTTCAAACATCAGTCTTGGGTATAAAAGCAGAGCGCTATCATCCTGAGAGAAAGAAATCTTTGATGGCAAACGATCCAGCTTCATTAGCAGCAGAGCCAAAGCTCAGTTTAGGGACTGCTGTCATGAGTCTTGTCGATGAATCAGGCACAGTCCTTAATGACAACATTTTTCCAGCCCTTTCCTCACCTTCTGCATGGCCCCACTGCTTAGGCATAAAATGCCCCATTTGTTAAGGTGCAAAATCAGAACCCTAGGTAGCCTATCCTTCTCGGAGTGCCTGTCTCCCTCAATAGCCACTGAAACCCTGTTGCGGCAGGCTGTTGGCTGTGCCTGCATCACTCCTGCCACTTATAGCACCATGCCAGGGTCTGGGCATTTGCTTTGCTATTTGCTCTTCCTCAGTTTCTCAATACCCTCTTGAAAGTGCCAGGAAAAAACCAAGTACTCTGGGGCTGCTTTTCCTAGTCTTCACTGTTCTCACAAAAGATCCAAGGGAGTTCAGTATGAGTTCATCCAAGAGGAGGTTAAAAGGTGAAGATGTTCCAATCCATAGACAGAAAGAGAACATCTGATAATGGAGGGATTATTAAGCTATCAAAGGCATAATGAAAGCTGGAGGCCAAAGCTGGACCTGGATAAATTCATGCTAAAAACAAGGCACAAAACATTAGCTATGAAGGTAATTGGACATTAGAGCTATTTTCTGAGAATATGGATTCTCTGTTGCTTAAAATCTTTCTAAAGGTTTTAAGATTCAAGGGTTGATTGCCTTTCTAGAAGGTATTCTGCTGCTCATATAGCATTTACAAGCCTGAAGTAATGATTGAGGTTGCTTATGTTGTATATGCTATTTAAAGCCATCGGCAAAGATGTACATGAATGACATGCTACATCCCTGGGTCACAGTGCAACTTCAGATCAAACCTGGAATAAATGGCTCTGCAATGACAAAGGCTCAGGAGCGAAATTAAATTACAGAGACAGCAGCTGAGTATTTCCTAAACAAAAGACTGGTACTAGAATGAATATTGACACATTTAAAAGCTAGACAGAAACAATTCAAGAATATGGTGTGTATTCATTGTACTTGCTAAAAGCATGCTTCAGTCCTCATGCTATTTTAATCAGGCAGCAACACATAGAATTAAGGCACACTTCTGTCTTCAAATTGTCTCTTCTCTGTGTGCCTTTGCTTCTGCTCCATCTGTAATTCTCAGCAAAAAGAGAGGTTGCCACACAGCAGAGGGACTATTCAGCTTTCATTTTAAGGTGAGGGGAGCAAGAATTCTAACTCTTTATGAGCTAAGCAAGGGACCTGCTCCCATATCCATAAGTAATTCTGGAAATGCTCCTGCTGGTGACAGCAGACTGTGTATCTGGCCCATATTTATGTACAACTTTCTGCTAACAATGCAACATAGAATCACAGAATAGTTAGGGGCTGGAAAGGACCTTAAGATCATCCAGTTCAACCTGGAGAAACAACGAAACCTATGCAGGCTGGGGTTAGAGTTTGGGGTTTTGTTTGTTTTGGCACCAGTTGTTAAAAAAGCATGGGTTTTCCTATCTGCTGGATTTATGTATGGAATGCCATTCAACAGAGAGAGGAGTTGGAACTGCATGAAGCCTTCAAATGGACCCACAGTTATTCAAAAGCTCTATAAATGACGTGTCCAATTTTTTATTATTACAAAAGTGGACTCTTGTAATATCAGTCTATCACATACCTTCACCAATCCCAGCATTTGAATCTTTCAATATGGGTCCATTGCATAAGGAATATGTATTTCCAATGCATTCTTGTGATAGGTGCCAAACACAGCTCCAGAGCACTAAAACCCTTTGAGCCCATAAAGCTGATTCTCTCAACTGCCTGCTCAAACCCCTTACCCCTCCATCAATCTTAATGAACAACTTGTCCCAGGGCTGCCCCCTCCTCATGAACAAAGTTTTCTAACATCCAGACTGCAACTTCCCAGCAGCAATTTGCAGCTGTGATCACACCGAACTAAATCCAGAGTGGATTTAACCATATGAGTCTCAACTAGCTGCAATTTTCAGCATTCCAGCTTGGACAGACTTAAAATGCATAGAAGTTATCATTGTTAAAAGCTGGAAAGGCATCAACAGGTAGGATTAGGATCTCTTCATTAATGAGGTAGTCCAGTTTATAGCCCTAGTACTCTCCTAATGGGATTTGAGCCCTTCTGAAAAAAAAGGTTTGCAACAGTGCTTTGTTAGATGGTCCCATGGAACAAAGCATTAAGGTGGAGCATCCTCTCCTTTTGCAATTTTCTTCGTCCCTACAGTTTTTCAGTGTTTTGAAAGAAAGGACACCTATAACGTCAGAAAAGGATACATGCATGAAAGTGGATCCAGAACCTGGATATGTTTAACTGAGCATCCTTGCTACATCACCTTTGAGTGCATCAAGCTGTTTACCCTCACAGGTACTCCTGCCCACTCTGTGCCTGGCAACCTCTACTCTTACAGTGATGGCCATCATTCGTAAGATATATTGCGTCCATCCATTTAGATAGATCTGCTGTATGTAAGGAGTAAATCATGCTTATACAGGAGTTAGGACACTGAGTTTAGTGCTCTGAGTTCATGTTGCTTGATTAACTTTAAATTTCCCTAGTGCTTTCTTGCCTACAGAGCCAAAGCATCATTCAGATAACGACCCTGCTCCTCCAAGCAGCACTTCCTCCACCCTGATTATAACCAAAGCTCTAGGCCAGTCATGCATGATGTAACCTGGCAAAACCTCACTGACATCAACAGAGCTGAGGTGAGAACCTCCTCTCTCGGATGCAGCTTCTGTGCCCACAGTTTAAGGGCTGTGCCCTCAGCTGCCACATCCTTCAGTGATGAGCAGATTCCTCCTGACATGAACCCTCAGCTCAAACAGGTCTTTGAGGGGAGCAAGCAAACGACATGAGCAATGCCAAGTAAGAACAAGAAATGCCACGTAACAACCTGCATGAACATTGGTCTTTCCATTCAACAAGCACAGTACGTCCTGAAATTAAATAGATTCGCTATCAAGGCTGTGGCAAGGCATCTGCTGCTGCTATTCTCAGAAGCATGGTGGCCATGCTGCCCAGACCTCTACACACTACACGATTACAGCAGCAGCTAGGCTATCTTGGGACTTCCCATGTGCAATACACACGTATTACCTGTCCTCTAATTGCTGACACATAGGTTTATTTCATAAAAGAGACTAAATCAAATTCTCATCCACGTCCATCTGACTGAAATGGCAAGGAATTGCGTGATCTTAGCAAAGGGTTTAGACTGCTAAAGCAGTAGAAACAGTTTGTTGATAATTTTCATCAAAAGTTTTGCCAAAAATCTCTTCTCTCACCCAAAGAGGAATCAGAAGTGTCTGTAGCCCATAAAAATTTCTATTCTGACCGAGAGAGGAAAGCCACACAAATCTGAAATATTCTACCAGGATATCCCATCATGTTACTCTCTGGCAGTTTAAATTTAGTGTCCTGGGTTTACCAGGAGCCGTTTTGCTCCTTCTTAGTAGCTGGTGCAAGCTCTGTGTTTTGACTTCCAGCCTGGGCAGAGAGCTGATAACACCGATTGGTTTTAATTGTTGTTAAGTAATGTTTGGTCTGGCCAAGGACTCTGTGAGCCTCATGCTCTGCTGGGGATGAGGGGAGGCCAGGAGGAAGCAGAGACAGGACACCTGACCCAAACTAGCCAAAGAGGTATTCCATACCACAGCACATCATGCCCAGGGAGGTAACTGGGAGTTACCCGGAAGGGCACGCTCTCTCTTGGGGGGGTCGAACTCGTTCAGCGGTGGTATTGTATTCTCTTGTTATTTCCTTTATCATTATTATCATTGGTGGCAGCAGCAGTGATTTGTGTTATACCTTAGTTACTGGGCTGTGCTTATCTCAACCCGTGGGAGTTACATTCTCTTGATTCTCCTCCCCATCCCTCTGGGAGCGGGGAGGGTCGGGGGGGGGGGTGTGAGTGGACGAGCTGTGTGGATCGGTTTAAACCACAACATTTAGGAAGCAGGACTTGAAGGGAAATCCTAAGGCACTGCCTCCAGCTAACAGAGCCTGTATTATCTGATCTCTTTAATGAAGATATTCAGCTCCATCCCTGGCGGTGTTCAAGGCCAGGTTGGATGAAGCCTTGTGTGGGATGGTTTAGTGTGAAGTGTCCCTGTCCATGGCAGGGGGGTTGGAACTGGATGATCTTGAGGTCCTTTCCAACCCTTACTATTTTATGATTCTATGATTCTATGATTCTAAACATAAAATACATCTATTTTTTCTGTCCACATACCTCCTTCTGATGGCCTGGTCCAAATCCAACTGCTGCAACAAAAGCCTCTTCAACTTGCAATTAAATAAAGCCTGGTGATGGCTTAGTGGTAACATGGTCCTGTCCTCCAGCAGCAGGAAGGGCTCAGCAATGAGACCTGAAATAATGGGTATAATTTGGTAGCTTCTGTGTGTCCTGGCCTTACAGGAGTCAAACAATGGAAGCCATACTGGCATTAGGTGAACATGGTACATAAGAACAGACTGGCTTACTGGTTGTGCTCCTGCTCTTTTTCCAGTCCTCAAACCCACTCATTTTCTATTCTGACCACAGGGTTACAGAGAAACTCAGTCCAAACCGAGTCTGTTTTGTGCAGAATCCCGTTCACAATGGCAAATAATCAGTGTTCAAAGGATGGTTCTAATGCTTTTATAACAAAGCAGACAAAGAATATACTGAATGTGGGAAGAGAGTGATTTTTTCAGTATTTGGCTATCATGACAAGATTCAAAGGAAAAGAGAAAATCCTTCACTGTTTCAATTGGAATTCAGTTCCATCACACTTTTGCAAAGAGGCACCTGGGTCCATCCCATCACCTGGGTTTCTAATCTGTCTGACAATTACAAAATAAATCCCCCAGGCAATTTAAAAGCTGGCTAGAATATCCTGATGTTTTCCAAGACTGTGACAGAAAGAAGAGTAATGAAGAAGCTGTTCATCAGCAGAATGTTAACAGCTGGACACATTTTGCTTTTGAATGTATATCAGTTCTACTGTCCTTCATCTGATAGACTGCAAAGAGTAAGCAAAGGCTCTTTTCAAATGTGCTTGTTTCCACTGGCAACCAATGGAGCAAAAGGACAATCAGACTTAATCAATTGATTTCAATGTGCTATTTTCAAATAGATTTCCTTTAAATGATTCAAGAGACAAAAAGAGGGAGAGAAAAGTCAAGCAATAAAATGTAATGATTCTCATTAACTGCTATGAACTGGCTGTTTCACAGTTTGATTTTGGCCAGAACTGTGATTTTTTTCACATTTTCATCAGATGAGGTCTTATTTACAAGCAAAGCCACAAAAAAAATCTAGACTCCAATCCTTTTGTTTGGATGCTGATTTCAGATTTGGCTTATTTTAATTTCATTTGCCCTGTGACTGCAAATAGCCAAAATAACTTTTTCTGTCTAAAATGCCATCTGCATTTCTCTTTAATAAATCTTGATACATGAATCATCTGCATTTTTACATTATTGCCAAAAAGACGTAAAAACCTTACACCCAGATTGGAAATGCTACGAGGCTAGATGACATTTGCAAAGAACTCCTTCTCAAAATAGTTTTTCACCTAACCTTTAATAAGTTTATTTTCCATGTATTTATTACTGTCAATATAAGAGCATTGTGTCCTGGAATAAAATAGTCACAGAATTTCTATGTCTTTGTTGCATAGGTTGCCTGGTTCAAAGAACCATTTGGAGGCTTTTAAGCTGTTTACTGTGTTATTCCTGCCAAGTGGTCCTTTTGCTGGGTGCTCTGCCCTTTTTTCTGGTGTATTAGTACACTGGGAAAGGTTCGCCTTGAAATCTAAAGAGTTTTCTCAAATGCATTTAGGAATGTGTTTATTAATATATGTATTTCTGCATATGGCTAACAGTGTGATTGCAAGTGGCTTGAAGCAGCACCACAGAACACATCCAGCTCATAGACCTTACATTCCTCATAGAATCATAGAAGAGTTAAGGTTGGAAAGGACCTTAAGATCATGTTTGGTTTAATTTTTTAATAGATCTAAATGTTTGTGCATCTTGTTCAGACTCTTCAACCTCTAGTTCAGCATGTCTGGGGCAGCTCCTGACTCATACAGCCAGCAGGTTATCAAGCCTTTTATTCTTTCCTCCATGCCGGTTTCCTCTTCGTATTTTCCCATACATTTTCCCATCGAGTATAAACCCTTGTGTTCTTTGTGAATTTTGGTTATTCGCTACCAAATGGGCACATGTGCAGCGGTGTTTCGCTCTGGAGGTGCTGGAACATGCTCTTATGCCCTGACGTTGCAATACATCAAAACTGTGCTTCTAAAACCCTCTGTCTTCTTCTGTGAGTGGTTATTGTCCTAGGGTTGTTATACCCCATTCCTGGTCAGTGCCCACTGCATTTGTTACCAGGAACATGGGTAGAAAGAAAGATTCTTGCACTGATTTCCTGTGTTTTACTTCCTCCTGCTCTTTTCCTCACCCCCCCCCCCCCTTTTTTTTTTTTTGGCTTTCTTCCACGATTCTTTTTAAGCTGGTTCAGAGATGCACATTTTTTGTTAGTCTAACAGTACAGTCTTTTATGTATCTCAAGGGAGAGAACATGAAGCAAACAAAAGCAGAAAACACCTGCTGTTTGATGAGAGAAAAGCTTGTATGATGTTTTCCAAGCCACCACCTTGTGATGAGATATCACTACCTGAGAATCTGACATGATAGCCTAAAGTGAGAATAGGATGTACACAGCCAACCCACTGTATCCTCAGAGCCTGTAAACCAGTTCCAATTGAAACAGGTCTGTTGTTTCAAGTGTTTGCCACTATTCATACCTTTTCCTCAGGAGCTACATGACTCTTCACATTTAATGAGGAGGTTGAAAAGTTGGTAAACAAGTTGAGGAAGGTATGAGCTAACAGGGAAAAGGTCAGACTGAATAAAGATTGTACTGCATTAAGGACAGACGTAAAGACAACCTTTGTGATTTACTCAGAAAAGCAACAAACCCCTCCATATTTCTGAATCCTTAGGACAGGCAGTAACTCTGCTGGACTGAAGGTGAGAGGTGATACTGGTACACACAAAAAACAGGTCAGGAAAACATTAATTATACTCAAAGCACTGGTAAAAACATCCTTGAAAACATTCATTGCTGGTAAGAAAGCAAGAACAGGAGATCAAAGTTCAAACAGGATTTTAATTAGATGCTTTGCTTACTGTGCTCTGTCAGACACATGCTGTGAAGATGGTTCATCTGCATCCATTATCCATACAGCACTCAGCTTCCTCTGGCGTGTTAAGAAGCTGACCTGACAACGTGTAACAGTGCAGAGGCGTTCAGGATGCGGTCACTGCCTTTCCCCATACTGGGCACAAACAGACTGTTCCCAGGCAGAGGTCACCTGTCATTTGGAGACAGTATGCTTTTTTTCTTTGTTTTGGGTATGCCAAAGAGTATCTCTCAAGGTCAGTGCAGTTTTCCACAGAGCAAACAAGCCCCAAGACGAAAATATAAGTGTTAAACCTGGATCTCAAGAGACAGGACTGAGAAGTGCAAGTCCACAGGACTGGCAGTATGCTGCTGCAGGAATAAGGTTTCAGGCCATTCCTGCTTTCTTCTCTCATATTTAGTAATATTTCACTCTGAGAAGGAAGGACTGCTATTCATTTTACATGATTAAACAACTGATCTATAAGAGACAACTCAGATTGAGTTAATACTTGACTACAGATCAGATAAAAAGGATTGTTCTGATTCTGCCGTAATGAACAAAATTAAAATATAAAAGTAGATGTCTAGGGCCATATAAAATCACAATAGTTTTCCTCCTTTTACTCTTTTTCAGTCTCATTAAAACAGAAATTACAAATGTTTTTATTATCCTGTCTTCAGCAGACAAACATCGTGACAGTGAACAGTAAAGTCGTTTGTTAAATGAAATTCATACATCTGCAAGAATACAAATGTAAAAGGGAAGCAAAGATAACTTTGGGGAGAAAATTGATTGTTTTACAGAATGTAAAACTTGTTAGAGTAAGTCCAGAGGAGGCCACAAGTATGAATGGGGGCTGAAGCACCTCCCATATGGAGACAGGCTGAGAAAGCTGGGGTTGTTTAGCCTGGAGAAGAGAAGGCTGCGTGGAGACCTCATAGCAGCCTTCCAGTATCTGAAGGGGGCCTACAGGAATGCTGGGGAGGAACTCTTCATTAGGGACTGTAGTGACAGGACAAGGGTTGATGTGTTCAAACTTAAACAGCGGAAAAGTTCAGGTTAGATATAAGGAGGAAGTTCTTTACTGTGAGGGTGCTGAGGCGCTGGCACGGGTCGCCCTAAGAAGTGGTAAATGCTCCATCCCTGGCAGTGTTCAAGGCCAGGTTGGACAGAGCCTTGGGCGACATGGTGTAGGGTGAGGTGTCCCTGGCCACAGCAGTGGGGATGGAACTGGATGATCTTAAAGTCCTTTCCAACCCAAACCATTCTATGATTCTATGACAAAACACCATCAGAGTCACTAAACGGAGATTTAGCAGATCAGGAAACCAATTTCCAAAGCATTTTCTGAGTTGGATTTTGGAGAAATTGAAAACTATACATCGGATTTGCTGTTCTCCTCGTCTGTTGTCCTTCAACCATTCCTTTTGCTGAACCCACTGGGCAAGAGTTTGTCAAGTGCATGAAGTTAATGTAGCTTTTGAATGCATGATTACTAAATAGATAACCTGTCAATCTAATGACTGCTTAGATTTTTGGTGTAACTGTGAATGGGGCATATTTTTATGTAAATATTTATGACTTGAGTCTAAATACCATATTGAATAGGGGACCACCTACTGGTTTGGAGATGAACTGTGTGAGCAGAGGAGGTCAGGGATTTTCTGTATCAAACTTCAGGACCATTGCTATACAACTGCTGTTGATCATCTCAACACCGTACAACTCATTTCCACTAGACAGAGCATACTGAGAGAGAAATATGCCATTGAATATTTTTGAGTTATAATAATTTAACTCCAGCTGTTTTCATTATCCCTGGTGGGGATAAAAAACCCAAACACAGTCAGTTCTGAACATAATAAAAGACATTTTTCTGGTCCATGCCAATGACTTTCAAAATGTCTTGCAATGGTGTAGAGGAACATTAAAAAAAACCTGCTTTTTTATGTGAAGAACCAAATATTGTGTGACATTATATTGAATTTCTGTAACTAATTGCACACTGCCAAATTCAGCTGTATAACCTGTGGTTTTCCTGAAATGCTAGCAGTTGTTTCAGCTATTCTGTATTCCTCTGTCTCAAAGCACATTAAAATGGATCGCAGTCTCTCTATTGTCTTCAAGTGGTATTAAACCAGATCCTCAATGGTGGGGACATTACAGCAAAAAGACTTAAGACCAAGATTCTATTCTTTTTCAGAATAGTGATTTTGCACACATTCATTAAAGTTAAGGGCAGGAAAATCATGTCCACTGGACTTTAAGATCTGATTACTGAGTACTAGTAGCACAAAATTAATTTTAGAATTCCAGATATTACATAGAATATTCAATTGTCCTTAGGGACATCAGTCCGCCCTGTCCACCCCCCTGCAATGGGCAGGGACATCTTCAACTAGATCAGGTTGCTCAAAGCCCCATCCAACCTGACCTTGAATATTTCCAGAACCTAAAGCCTCTCTGGCAACCTGTGCCAGTGTTTCACTAGCCTCACAGTAAAAAACTTTTTTCCTGTATCTAGTCTAAATATACCGTCCTTCGGTTTAAAACCATTACACCTTGTCCTGTTGCTACAAGCCTTACTGAAAAGGCTGTGCCCATCTTTCTTATAAGGCCCCTTTAATGAGCATCATCATGAATATCTCATGAATTTTGTAACCAAGATTTACACAGCACTTGACAGATACAGTTCTTGCACAGAAACTTCTGCGTGTAGGTTCAACAGAACTTTCTATAAAGCTGTATTAATCTGAGCCAGACATGAACTGCTCCATGACCTCTTAGTAAATGCCTTCCTCAAGAAGGAAGTGAAAAGCTGTGATGGGGCCAGGACCTAAAGGAATTAATTCAGGACTTATATTAATTTGACTTGAAATGCTCCTAGATTTGGACATAAATGATTAATATAATCTATATAGCAGTTTTTTCAATTGTCATTAGAGTTTACACGGAAATATCAGTTTGGCACTGGCAATTATTTTGACTGGATATTCCCTCTTCTGCTTCAGATCCACTACACACTCACGATCACTCCCAAGAAATGACAAGACACACCAACTGAATTTTATGCCATCTTCACCAGCACTAATCAGAAACATCCAACCAGCCAGACTGAAGGAATAAAAACCTTCTTGATTGATATTTGCCTTCATGTCAGAAAATATAAATGAGTCAGCACGTGGCAGAGCAGGTGGAACTAGATGATCTTTGAAATCCATTCCGACCCAACCATTCTATGACTCTACCAGGCATACAAATGCCAGCAACGATAAACACACCTTTTCCAAATCACACGGGGATGTAGCTAAGACAATAAACATGCTCTGCATTGCAATTCTCCTAAAAAGAATGGGGGTTTAACCATAAATCATGGCTTGGTTTGCATAAGTGCACCAGGCCATATGGCAGCAGGAGACACTGAGCCTTCGCTGTTCCGACTACCCAAGACACTGTGCACCTGGGGGAGCTGCAAGCAAGCAATGTACATTGCTTTTGCTCTTCTTAGAAAGCGAACACCAAACAGCCAAGATCTGGATCCTTTTCTCTCCTATCCTCCTAAACTCTGAGTAAGCCAGTGTGGAAATGCAGAGCAGATGGTCCCAGCTGGCCATAGGGAAGGAAACTGGTGCAGAGCATACTTTTCTCCCACTTGTAGGCAGTGGTCTGCTGTATCCGTGAGCAAAAGCCCTTCCTGCCTCCATCTGCATAATGCTTTTTATGTACTATTTTTCCCTCTAGGCCATGTGGAAGAGCCAGGAGAGCCATGGTGGGGTGCTATAACCGCCCACTGAAAAACACTGAAGAGCAGGAAGTGTTACTCCTTCATCACATTTCCCAGATATGTGCAAAATGAAATTTCCCGTCTGGTAAAAGAGAATTTCCTACTTTTACACCAGGACTATCAGGTACTAGAAGAAAATAATTTGTTTCTAAAGACTGCAGATAACTTCTTAACAGAAGGCCAGAATGAGGTGATTTAAGCTAATCTCCTTTCCTTTGCACATAATCTCTTCCTGCCTCACTGGGTGGCAGGTGGTAACATCTTTGAATGGGCAAATGCAATCACCGTGTTCATACGTTAGGGCTGTGTGATATGACTATTACAAAGCTAGTGCTATGTGATAGTAAGGGATGAATTCAACACTCTAAACATAGTCAACTAGCATACTTTAGACACTTCATAGTGTGAAGTCATTCACATGGGGCTACAAGATAGGTAGCAGGACCTAGGGAAGACCAAAAACCTCTTGGAGCCACAGCTGGGGGCCAATAAAGTGACACAAAAAGGTATTAGATCTTTGTATTTAGTCAACTGAATCAAGACCTAACCGATATAGCGACTAGAAGAATATGCCATTTGAGAGACCTAAAAAACATGTTATCTGAAGGTAAATGGAAGCACTTAGAGTCAGCATTTCCATGAATAAGTGGAAGTATAAAATAGCAGAAATGAGTATCAGCCATTGATCAGGTAAGGCCAGTAGCACACAGGAATCAGAACCGCACTGCAGAGCTAACTGAAATTTAAAACAGACAAGCAAAAAAGCAACAAATTCTTTCATGGGCATGAAATCCATGCTGACAGGGCATTTTTCAAGCAGTAAACTGTTGCCAAACTCAAACGAAAGGATAACAAAAAAGAGTTAGTTCATGCAAAATGCTCAAGGCCTTTTCTACTCTTTCAAAATGCTCATCAGCCTCCATTCCTTCCAACCACCTTAGCAAGCCTTGATGCGCCTTCCTGAAACACACACCTCAGCCCAAACCACAAATTGTACTTCAGCTGAGATCAGGATATTGGGTCCAGAATGACAAATGCTCCAGAAATTTAGCAGCTCCACAGCATAGCGCATGATCTAATGGTCTCTTCTGGCTTTATATTCCACATCGCTGGACACCAAGGGGGAGCAGTGTATTATCCCTTTTAATTTATAGTTCACATAAATTCTAGGATGGCTGAGTCAAATATACCCCAACAGAGAGAAAATGGGATTCACCCTCTTTAGCTGTAGCTATCCAATCTCTGTGAGTTATCCAGGTGTCCTGTACTCAGTGGAGGAGAGCTGGTGATTCATTTCCGGCTGCAGTAGGCGTAGACACCCTTTATGGTGGTGTTTTCTCTCTCCATCTCACTTTCCATAATAGGATGTTGGGCCACCAGCTAAGATCAGACACCTACCTTCTAGGCTGCCAAACTAGCTGTGATTAATAAATTACTGCTGACCCAAATGATTCTCAGCTGTTTCATATTCAGCAGCTCCAGAAACACATAGGCTGTTCACTTTCTTGTCGTTCTGATAACCATTCATTTAAAAGAAACAAATCCAGTGTGAGAACTTGCCAGGTCTTACCCAACGGAACTTACTAATTCACTGCAGGAGAGATGCATTTTCATATTATCACAGTTGGAAACACAAAAACTAACCTTTTAAGTTAAAATAATAATAGGAAAAGGAATAAGAGGAATCATAGATATAACTCCCATTAAAAACCTAAAAGATTAAACAGGAAAATTACAAGAATGAAGTGGAAAAGTCCAAAGTACTTCTAAAGAAAACCAGTATTACCTTTATCTACCCAAATTCAGAGCTGAAAATTAATGACTCCTGCAAATTTCTACCACTCTGCACATTGTTGATTTACATTCTAGCCGGCAGTCCTTAAATCTGCAGCTATTGTGGCTCAGTTCTTTAACAACTTACTTATAATCATATAAAAAATTAACAATGAGCTGGCATAAATGCAAGATGACAAACTGCAAGTCATAGAGGATAGAATGTGAAATATTTAACAAATTCTGAAGTTTAGGGACAAGGGACACCCACGTGAGCTTGTTCCTGTTATCCTAACATCAATCACTGCACTTTATTTCTCTTGTCTTCATCTATTCAGGCAATATTTCTATAAATAGCCCCTCATAAGTATCTAGGTATCTAAAACTAAGTAACGTTATTACTACAAAGAGAGAAAAAACAGGCAAAAACGATCTCTGGACCTCTTAACAGCTGGATGATTTTGTGTTAGCTTTGCTGCTAGAATAGAATCATAGAATCATAGAATAGTTAGGGCTGGAAAGGACCTCAAAATCATCTAGTTGCAACCCCCCTGCCATGGACAGGGACACCTCACACTGAACCATCTCACCCAAGGCTTCATCCAACCTGGCCTTGAACACCGACAGGGATGGAACAATCACAACCTCCCTGGGCAACCCATTCCAGTGCCTCACCACCCTAACAGGAAAGAATTTCCTCCTTATATCCAATCTAAACTTCCCCTGTTTAAGTTTTAACCCATTACCCCTTTCCTGTCACTACAATCCTTAATGAAGAGTCCCTCCCCAGCATCCCTATAGGCCCCCTTCAGGTACTGGAAGGCTGCTATGATGTCTCCACACAGCCTTCTCTTCTCCAGGCTGAACAGCCCCAACTTCCTCAGCCTGCCTTCATACGGGAGGTGCTCCAGCCCCCTGATCATCCTCGTGGCCTCCTCTGGACTTGTTCCAGCAGTTCCATGTCCTTTTTATGTTGAGGACACCAGAACTGCACACAATGCTCCAGGTGAGGTCTCACAAGAGCAGAGTAGAGGGGCAGGATCACCTCCTTCAACCTGCTGATCACGCTCCTTTTGATGCAGCCCAGGATACGGTTGGCTTTCTGGGCTGCGAGTGCACACTGCAGCTGGCTCATGTTCATTTTCTCATCGACCAGCACCCCCAAGTCCTTCTCTGCAGGACTCCGCAGGACTGTTCTTCCATTTCTGCTTGCATTTCTAAGCCAACTGGAATTGTAGAACTAGAAATTTCATCTCTTTTCCCTGAAACTTGAAGTAAAATAATGTCTCATCAAAATGCTCTGCAGAGAACTGAAATAGTTTAATTAAAGTTATTTCGGTGCCTTATGGGAGTCAAACCTTGGTTTCTTTATGCTTCCAGTCTCCTACCAGAGAAAGCAGCAGTAAGATCTGGAACAACCCTCAGTCAAAGGAAGATAATGCCTGTGCTATAAGCAGACATGGAGAACCAGGAAGACCTATGAGAGTAAAAGAATCCCAGCAAAATTAGCTCACATGTAATATCACTAATCATTTAAAAATTTGAAGTTAAAAAACATCAAATTCATTCTTCTGAAGGTGAAGCAATCAAAACCAACCATCCTAGCAACTGAAGGTGACTGATGTCTCTGGAGGTAAGACTACTATGAGCTACAGCAGAACACACACACCAGGAGCTGCCTCTTCTGCTATACTCTCCTTTCCATCATTTATCATGTAAGTGAGGCAAGAGCTTCAGGGTTTTCTCTCGTCTCACTTTAGATATACTGCAAGATACCCTGGTCTGCAAGACAACACCTGCATGCTTTAAAGAAAGCCAAACCCTTATTCAGGTGAGCAACCTTGTATAAAAGACATGCTAATTCACTTTTAATTGAACTGTTGACATTAAATATGGAACTTGGATTACATTAACTTGGATTACATCTAGATATCTATCTGAGCAAAGTAGTGCAAACTGGTGGTTCCGTTTATTATAATGAGCATGTGCTGCTGTGTGTCTCAGTAACCTGCACACAACTCATGAATCTGTCTAGATCAGCATGAAGGAAAGTTAACTCAATGAATCCTGCCTGGGAGAGCAGCTATGTGCAGCTCATGTTAAATTCCTGCTTTCTCTAATGTCTCTTCTATGGGGGTAAACCACCCCCTACGCGCACACACACACACCAGTAGAGTAAAAATAGCTGTTAAAAGTACAGAGGCATTGCCACTTGGGATGGAGTCCCACAGAAAGAAGAAGAACAACAGAAATTCAGAGAAGGAAGAAGCTCTTTTTGCTACATCAACAGCATAGCTAAACAGAAGCTGACAGCAGAAAGGACACCTGGAGTCTGAGAAGTCATGCAGATAATGGGTGATCTTCTTGGACCACTGTGACTTGCAGCCAAAAATCCTTCAGAACAGGAAAAACACTTGAGCAAGTAAAGAATTGATGTTATTGTTTTAATTAAGCCAGGAATGGCTGGATTTGGAACACTTTGCATAAAGTTTGGGGCTCTGTTGCTCCTACTGGCACAAACCCATGATGAATACACAGCTTGAGACTGGGTGCCTAAGTTACAAGGGTGTCTCTATAGAGCAGGGTTAGTCTTTGTTTGGAGGGTGAGGGATTGCTGGACCAGAAGATCCCACTTTCTTGAAGAGGCGAGAAAAGTTACACCTGCAAGGAGAGGCCAAAGAGGTGCTGCTGAGATTCTGTGGACTTTACAATTATAACAGACTGGCCACTGCTGAACAGGGAGAACTGAACAGTTATGTTGTTATAGCAAGGCTCTTGATGAGAGCTTTCCTCAGTACTAATCCTGCTTGTGGCTTTATTACAAAATACACCAAAGCCAAACTCAGCGATGTAACAGAGCTGCCCATGAGCATGACCAGAACTTTGAGAACAGCAATCACAATCTATTGTGCCACTTGGATTAATTGAATACCCAGGCACCTCAACAAGCAGCAAACCAAGAAGTTTTACAGTTTCACGTTATATACAAGAAATATCTCATCTGTTTCAGTTGTCTCACCAGCACACCTTGAAACAGATATGACACACTGAGACTGTTAACCTCTGTGTCTGCTGCCAGAGATGTTAAAACAGTACTTGTGTCTCAGGTAGCTCAGTCAATCTGAACAATAAAAGCTGCCAATAGAATGCCATAAATCTGTAAAATATTCCTCCTTAAAGTTAGAGTTTATGAGCTTTGAGTTTGCCTGAACGAGGTGTTCTCACTACACACTGTGTAACCTCAGAACACCGAGACCATAAATAACTCTTTCCAAAACTAATTGAAATCTACGTATTTGAGCCAACCGTGTACCCCTGCAGTTGGGAAGAGAAGGGATTAGCCTTGCCTTATGCCAGGAGTTTGCCTTGCATTGAAAAAATAACACAAGTTAACAGAGATAACACAAGTCCAATAAACTACATACTTGATGCAGCACCAGCCATGTGGAAGTTTAGAGTCAACTCTATTGGTATTCACTCAAGGGAGTAACTCACATCAGAGCCCAGCGACCTGCGATCCAAATACAACAAGAAAGTTTGCCCTTCAGTTTATGTATAGATTCATAACTCATACAGGTTGAATTAGTCTTCTGCATATTGGGAACTCATTTCTAAGTTGACACGTGCAGCAGTTTGCAGTGATGTTTCATGGCTAGGTTGTTATAGCCTTTGGAAAGGAAATATGGATGGTCATTAACAGAACCGGCACAAGCGCAACCATTCCAAAGGAGCGTTAGAAATCATCCAGGGTGGAAGAAATACCTTGATATAAAAAGCAGCTCTTGCCAAAATATCATTCCACATTCTGGGGGAGAGGGAGTGAACTTACCCAACAAAAGCCATTTCTAATACTAGCTTCAGCAATTTGACTTTAGAGTTGTGTAATGGATTCCCAAATCCTTTACTCAACATCCTGTCACTGAAAGTGCTTCATATGACATTTTTCCTTCTCAGGGTTTCCATCCTGTAGTCAAACAATTACGCAAACCTCTTGATCCCTCATTCAAGTCTGAGTCACATAAAGTCCTATCCCCGAAACACAAGCTTTTAGCAGCTTTTATTTCGCAGTTAATTGCTCTATTCACAGCATGCAGTTGGTAGAACTGCAGGTTTGGGAGCGGGGCTATTTTAAATGTAAGCTAATATTCATTAGTACTCCTTTTTTTTTTTTTTTTTCCATTTGGACTAGCGGGGTAATTCACCTGTTTCTCCTTTTAAACCACATTTACCAGTCTCCATCTATCGATGCAGGATCTGGAGCTTGTTTGTTGTCCAAGTAAACCTCAGAAACCCAGGTAATCACATTACCATAGCAAAGGAAATAGCTGAGGAGCACTGCTTTGCACAGATGATTCAAGAGCATCATTCTGATCTACTATATCATGCTGGCTGCCAGGAGTTCAGAAATGTAATCAACAAGAGAAATCACTATGACTTCAGATTCTTAAAGTTAATATGAAACATAAAAATATGCCTTAGGCATTAAGTTTTCTAATCAAATTGAATCTTTTATATTGTAGAAACATTAAAAGTCATTGAAATACATCTGGTTTATACATTGTAATAATCACAGACAAACAGCTGTGATTCTAAGTGATTCCATAACAATATCGCCATGACACTTCACATTATTTATAATAGAGTGATATGACCAGATCATTTGGTTAATATCTGCAGTGTCATTTCTGTACTTTATAACCTTCTTGGAACATGAACAGGCTTTATGAGACTACATGCTTGTTTGGGACACCCTAGGGTCTGATTTGCAATATGCTGGACACCAACATGCTTCACTATGGTCCACAGAGGTGTGTAATTACTTGCAAGATTGACCCTTTAGTCTCTTTGTTCATGTTTCCCTCAGTTTCCATTTGCCTGTGAAGCCATCACTGTATTAGAAGGGCAAATAACTAGAACAGAATGAGAAGCTGAAAAAGCAAAGTTTCTGCCATATTCGATGCCACCTTTCTCCAGTTTGTTCCTTCTCTATCTTCATAATCCCACTGCCCAAAGGAAATTGCAAAACCAAATTACAAGTCAATACCTCTACATGAGTTCTGCAGCAATGGAGTCTATTGTCAGCAGGGGCTGCACCTCTCCAGGTACAAGCTGTTGTTTTTAATGTTTTCACGGTCAGAGAGCATCTATGCTTCTGGAGATGATGCTCTTAAACTAAGAGCTGAAGCACTGGCTCATCACCACTAGCCACAGTTCAGTTGTATTTCTGAACACAGACTCATGAGTTCACTGCGTGTGTTGGTTTAGCTGAACGTTGTTGTATCTCAGATTCCCTCCCATTATGGATCTTATCAACCAGCAGAGTAACATCCCAGCATCCTGTTTGCGGGTGAAGAACTCTAGCATGCACATGAGGAGGAAGCCTTTAAACTGGGCCTTTCACAACACTTGTTCTGCAGTCAACTTTATAATCAACACTTGTGTCAGGCTGGAAGAGACTCAATCCCCTGAAAGCCAAAGCAGACATCCAGATGACAAGGTTTGATTGCTACCTGATTTCAATAGATTATTTTGACACAAGCTGTTAATCCCTCAGGCCACTTGTTACACCTCTTAATATGTGTCAGCCCCAGTTGTCCCTCAGCTAATGTCATAAGCATATGATTCCTACCAACAGCTTTGATAGAGGGATGTGGATACACCCAGAAATGCAAACGGGAAGCTGATGCAAAACACATCAGAAGACTCAAGTGCTGTACCATTCATTTTATGCTGAATCAATAAAGTCTTCCTTTAACACCTGCAGGAAGGTACTCAAGAGACCTGAAGAACTGGGAAGGTTGAGGTTTGGGTCCAGGGATTCAAGGTGGTGAAGTCATGTCTGGAGTGTTCAACACTTGTGCTGCAGTGAAAGCACCGAAATGCTGCATGCCTGGAAGCAAAGATAAATCACCAGAGGCAAATCGATCACTAGAGAGGAGAACAATACTCTGAAGACAAAATACACTAGATAAGAAGAAAACACACAAGTGTAGGTAAAGGAATCCAATCCAGCCCTGCATGTCAGGGCTGGATTAACAAGGTTTGTTTTCAAGAGATCAAAGGACATTGATCTTTCTAACATATCAGCCCTACAGAGAGGAGGAGGAGGATTTTCAGAAGTTAGGTAAGTAGGAGAAAAGAGACTGCAATAAAAGTCCTCTTTGCATTTCTCCACCTAAATCCCTCACTGTTTTCAAGCATTTTGAGATTTACATTATGGTTCAAGGTCTCCTGTTGTCCATGCAGCTTTTCCACAGGCTGTTCTTGTGCAGCCAGCTTCTTTTAGTCCCAATTGAAACTAAAAAGGATCCTTTTGCTAAAAGCATGTTTCTCTGGTGATCTTTCTTGCTCAAATGTTTGTCTCTAAGGTTCCCTTTTAAGTGTGCTAATAAAAGTGCAGGTCAAAAATGCTCTAAACTTCTTCATAAAATAATGAGAAAATGTTTTCCTAAGGGAATACTGATATGGGATTTGTAGTTTATATTCTTACCCTTCATATTCTGCTCTTGGATTTATTAAGTAACAGCGCTCTGTTCCGAGAAGTATAATTTCTGAGTCATTTCAATCAACTGTCATAACCATAACACACTTGGAGCCCACAGATGCAGCTAGAGAGCCTGAAACAATAGCGATAAAAGAGATCGCTGTGGGCCCTTTTCATTTCTGAATGGTGACAAATGAGTGGACCAATTTGCCAAGGTACATCTTCTAAGATGGAAATCCATATCCTCCAGTGGGGGTGACACTCTGGATTAATTCAGATGTGGAAGCAATACAGCTAATCTAGTAACCATAACAACCATAATCCTCACTGCAGGACTCAAAAAACTTGTCTTCCTGCTGTTTCTCCCTAAAAACACTTTAGCTTTCAGTATTTTTTCAACCCCAGCAACATGGAAACACCAAAATTAAACTTAGCCCAAAACTTTAATGCACTTGGAGTTAAAACTGCTCCATTCTATCCTCCTTGAGTGCCTGTGTAAGGTCACCAAAGGAAAATTAGAATAGGTCTCTCTAAATAGACATATCTGGTTATTCAGATTCTATTGGACACAATCCAGTTCTAAACCATGATGGAAAACGTATTTGAAAGTTCAGCTGAAAGCTGTTCTTCAGTGATCCTAATAATGAAAAAAAATATTGGAACCCAAACAACGTATTGAAATAGTAATTTAGCCGTTCAGGTTAATTGCACCTCCCCTGTAATGAATGTGATGGTACTCTGCTCTCAGTTATACCACAAATTAAAAGAGTCATTTTGGACTTGGTAAACAAATTCATCTAGATTAACATATGCGAAAGCAAGAAACTAGTCCAATCTCAATAGCTTAAGTACGCCTTCTTGTGTTCATTTGAAGACACACAAAGGGTCAGAAAGACTCGTCAAGGGACCGGTGCTGGAGAAAGCTCAGGTCTGCAGGCAGTTGAAGCTCCAAGGGACAAGCCCAGGGCCAGCTCTGCTTCTGCATCCTTTCAGCCAGAGAAAGTAACCGTGCCTGGAGCCAGATCACGCCTTACTGTTGTCCCAAAGATGTGACCAAGCAAGCTATTAGATGCAGAGCATCATCTCTTTCATCTCCCAAACCCTTGTTTACTCTAAAGCAAGCCCAGATCCAGTTCGAGTCCAAGATCTATGCTGAGCCTCTGCCTGCAGAGCCCTCTCCTGCATCCATGCCTGGCCTGGGCAGGATTGGTTTGGATTTGCTTCTTCAAATCCCAGCCTTGGGTTTGGATTCACTTCTTCTAGTACATAAAAAGTGCTCAGCAACACCCTGGAGGGACACTGGGGTGCTGTGGGGTGCTCAGCAGCTGCTGGCTGGCAAGGTGGGACAAGTTTGTCCCATAGGGATGCCCTACCAAGCATCTCTTTCCATTCTGGGATTCATTTTTCTCTTTGGCTAAGAAAGATCAAGGTTTGCTGAGGTTTGGGGAGCACTAAAGAGCATAAATTGGAGAAGGTAAAAGAGGCTGAAATTGAAAGAGAATAACAAAAAATTAGTTATTTCAAAAGCATAAAAATTGATTTTTAAATACTCAGGATACCAAAGGCTGTACAAATATCAGTACAAAGAATGTCCTTTGGTCTTGCAGCAAATGTGATGTGCTGGAGTTATTAAATACCCGAAGGAACACATTGAAACACCTGAAGGAACAGCTTAGAAAATTGAGGACATTTCTGTTAAATCACATCAGTATCACAAACTCTGTCATGTGTATAGCTCCCTAAAGCACTCCTTAAAAATTATAATAGAAGTCTGACTAGTCTGACACTGTCATTTTAACTAAAAAGTTCTATTCCTCCTGACAAGAGCAACTCAAAGGAAAAACTGTTGGGACCCCATTCTGACTTCATGAAAAATACAAATGCTTTCCTCTAAAAAATGTTATACTTGTGGCATAGCTTAGAGATTGCCCTGGCTTATGTTCCATGTAAGTTCACAGAGTTCACCCCCAGAAATGGAATTTTACGGTTGATTCAGTTTTTCTAACATGAAAAATGGCACACTCCCATGAATCCTTCCCCCTATCCCCCCCCCCCCCAAAAAAATATTTCTTTTCCCCCTGAAAGACTTTTCATTCCGAGATTTTCAAGGTTTCTGGCATTAAAAATCAACTGAGCCTTCCAATTTTATCAACTTTTGTCTATTAGATCTACATTGATTTTCAGAATTTCATCCTGCTCAAAACCTTCACATTTTGCTTGCCTGTTTGTTTCCAATTTCCAGGCTGTTCCATTAAGCAAAAGGGTTGTGCAAAATATAACAGTTTGGATCCATAAGCCTACATTTCTCCAGTAGGTCCAAATCTGCAGATGACCAAGCATAGAAGATCATGCTGCTACTACACTCATCTCCACTAGCTTAATCACAGCCTTCTACAACATACTTCACTGTTCAGGGGACCTGGAGAATTCTCTTAATATTCACAAAATCCAGTTTGCACCTATTAAAAAACATAGAAGTCACTCTGGCACACATACAAGAAAAGGATAAACCTTATCAGTTGTTAAATACATCATCTTCTTAAGTGATTACTACCAGCTAACATTGCCATTCTGCTTTCAAAGGGCAGAGATGCTTATCAGAATAAATACTACATAGCCAACTGTGTACACTCACCACTTGCTTGTCATTTTTGGTGCATGCAGAGAGAACTGCAGTCTTTTCAGATGCCTTTTCTTTGATCAGACTGAGCAGTTTAATTGTCTCCTGAGTGTTCATGTGTACCTGAGAGGTCATAGGCATAACACACTCCCATTGCCATGCATCAGTAGGCCAAGAACACTCTCAAGGGAAGTACTCAACAGAGAGCTGCTCACATAACAGCAGAGATCAACAAGGACTCTCACTGAGAAGGGTGGCAATCATCATAGTTATGCAACATACTTCTCCACCTGTAGAGAGAGCAAAGGATGACTAACACCCTGTAATGCTTTTGCTACTTTGAAAACAAGGATGCACACACACTGCTGATGCTGTGGCAGAGATCGGTTTCTTCACAAAACCTTGCAGAGAAGCCGTGAGGAGGAAAGATAGTCCTCACCTCTGCAGTAAGGCTGCTTTAAAATAGGAAAAATGGGGAAAATATCCATTGCTGTTGAGAAATAAAGCCTGAGCAGTACTGAGGGGGAAGCAGCATGCAGTTGCCCCCAGGCAGCTCTTTGGGTATTGCCGAGCCTCAGCATGATGATGACACTTCCTCTTCACCTCCAGCCCACAGACTCTTCTCTCTGTCCCATCAGGTGCCCCTGAAGTGGTCACAGAACCACTCTCAGGACTGCCCATGAGCTGGGGTAGATCAGCTAGCTTAGTTGATTTCCCCTTAACAGCTTATTCAACCACCACAGAAGAACTACCCAAGCAGAAGAGACAGGGCAGCTGCCCTGCTAGGGCAAATAAATGGGTGTAAAGGACATATGCTAAGGGCAAAGCTGAAGACCTGGGGTCCTCTTTAGAAATTCAGCATTCCGAATAACAAGCAAAGGAACTGTGATTTCACCACTCCCATAACACTTTACTTGAGCATCCAGGAGTCCTATAATACTGCAGCAAGTCAAAAACGTGCCTAAAACTGTCTTTTGCTCATCAGTGTGAAGTTCTCATGGAGCACGTGCATGCCACAGCAGATTTTATATCAGGACATATACTTTATAAGAACAAAGGGAAGCTGATGGAGACACGTATTTTCCCTTCATAAGGCAATAGACCATTCTATTTGCATTATGTTTTGTTTTGTAGACTTCACGCATAAACAGCATCTGCAATTTGACTAGTTTTTTGTGCTACAACCAAAGGGAGGTGCTATATTACGTTGTATTACTATCATTTTCCTCACAGGAATGCATCATATTCCTTTACAGCCAACAGGACACAATTTTGCCTAGGAATGCACAGCAACTGCTAGTTTCTGAATGCTAAAGAGCAGAGAGTTGGCTTTAAGAGACGTGCATGGTACTCACAAATCACGTTTCAAGCCACATGATAATTAACTGGGGTCTAGTTTGTTTAACCCAAGTTTGTTAAAAAAGCCCCAAATATCTACGAACCCTTTAAGTGAGGCTGAAATTAACTCAAATGCGTGATGTGTTGTCATTTAGAAGTACTCATTGTTAAAAATCACTTCACTAACACCACAAATTTAGAAGTAGGAGAGAAAAATGAACAAATCCAAGTTTTGATTGTAGTGGTTTGAGGTTTTTAACCCTCAGAGTCCCCAGAAACCATGTACAAAATGGTTTCACCAAGTTTGCCAAAGCCAAATAACGCTACACAAATGCAGGTATCTTTCATTAAACAGTAGGTAGCGTTACCTGAAGCCAAAGGTGACAGTCATGCTATGAAGACTGTGGGCTGCCTGTTGGCCTGGATATGGACCCAATGGCTCCAGGAAACACTAGTCTCATTGTACACAAGGGGAAGAGAGAAGAGCCCTCTGAGGAGATGAAGGGACCTTAAAGCTCATCCAGTTCCAACCCCCTGCCACAGGCAAGGACACCTTTCACAAGAGCAGCTTGCTCCAAGCCCCATCCAACCTGGCCTCAAACATTGCCAGAGATCCATCAGCATCTTCCTCTTTTCCCTTGAGCTGCTTTCCATTAATTCTTCTTAAACACTCATGCTCTTTATTAGTTTGTTTCTTTTGTTCTTATGTATTAAAACTATTCTATTCCTATGCTGATTTCAGATATTACACCACAGCAAAACTCTACCCAAAAATTTCTTGGTTTCTTTGATTCACAGTAAGCCATTGAATAAAATATTTAATGGGAAAAATCATAATAATAATGGAAAATTAAATAAGATAGCATCAATATACCACTATATATAAGTAATAAATACCACCCGTGGGTAGGCACCTCTCCTACCTGCCTTTGATCAACTTCCTTAGAGGGTTTAAACTGGATAGATCAGTTTCTAAATCACATGGTTTTTAGTAAACATGCACTTTCTTGTAGTAAAAATTAAACCTAAATGAAATGCAAACCAAAGCATGCTCATGAGATTAAAGACTTATTTTTCTCTTTCAACCGCATCCACTGCTCCATCACTATCAGAAACGCAAAGCTCCCTTCCTTCAGTGAGCAAGTCACAAGGAGTGACTGCCAGAGGGCTTCATGGCATACTCATGAGAATGCATGATGTATGTATGAGCGTGGATTAGTCCTGGTGTCCAAGAACCATGGAAGCAATTACCCAGGCTTGTTCATAGTCAAGGAGCACACACATGGAATTCAGCCCTAGAATGGTGTATTCCAATCTTTGAATTTTTCTTCTAGTCATATCTTCAAGGAAGAATACGATGAGACCCATAAAACTATGTGGCCTCTTGGTTAGGAATGTAATGCTGTCTTACATAAGTTTTTCACTCTAGAAAAAGCATATCAACAAAGGCTGACAAGTGACTGCATGAAAGTCAATCACCTTAAACACAGTTTAATAACAGTTTTCTTTCTATTCACAGAAGAGAGCACAGGAGGCAGAAGTACACTTTGCTTACCAATGCTGCATCAATCTTGCTTGGCCCAGCAGTTATAGAGACTCCTAGAACTGGTCTGTGACAGCAAACGGTGTGCAAAAGAATATCTATTTCTATCTTCATGTCATTAAGAACTAAGACACTTTCGTGGGAGGAGGTAGTAGGAACCCTTGGGGAGATACAGAGATTAGTTTCTAGGCTTGGAAAATCCAGCCTTGTAGAAATAGCTAGGAAATAAATCAGCAACACTATTAAACCTTTCAGAGCAGTCCTAGAGATGCTGCATTTAATGCAACAGCCAGCAGGACAACGTCTCTCTTTTTATGCATTGTTGGTATAGACAGTACCTCCTGGAAGAGCAATACACACAATCAGCCAGGAAAAGCAATACCAAAGAGTTGCAGGTGCAATCGAAGAGCTACTGAAGTCTGAAATTAGTACTGCATTAAATCACTTGAGCCCCAAGAGAGCACTGCATTTACGAGCTTCTGTATTCACGAGACCTGTTAATTAAAATTAAGATTACGCAGTTTGGAAATTGCTTTATGATAAACAGATCAGGATTTATTACATGGTATCAAATTTGCAGCCACCTGTGAAAGCCAAAACGGTGGAGGCTTAATAGTGACCAAAAAGACTGCTTTGTCTTTGCAGCTGTATTCTGCAAGGCACACCTTGCTGCACCCGTGGACCCTCTTCTCCTCTGCCTCCAGCCAGAAGATAAATTTAACCCCTGGAATAGCAGGTATCTTCACAGTGGTGTGCACAGGGTAGATACAGCTTGGGATTCAGCCTTCCCCACCTCATTCAATAGGCTTCCCTGTATTGTGGCACCACCATGCAGACCCTGGTCAGGCTGGTTTTAGAGTCTGCAGAATGCAGATCACAGAAACTCAGCAGAAAACTGGCTGAGCCAGCACACGTAAGGAAGCAGTCAGATCCCAGAACAAGCCAGCAGAAAACTACTTTCTTCTTTGGAAAAGAGGGGAAATGGCAAGCTGAGACTTACCTGCAGGTTCAGACATCACCCTGTTGTCAGAAAAGCATGGCTTTATGCCTCCTCTTAACAACTAAGTTTTAACCTAGCTTTGCAAAAGCATTGCACCAAATTAACTACCTTGCATGAGGTTTCTCATCAGCAGCCTTTGGTCAGCCTCAGCCTCCTTGTCATCTCTGCTCCCTTCCTGATGATGCTTTCCCTTGACCTTTATATAGGCCCTGTCAAGCAGGCTCAGAGGACCGGAATGCACAAAGTGCTGTAGGTCTGGGGTTTTAACAAGTGCTTTCACCGTAACGGTCCCTCCAACACCCACCTTTTTTACTGTCTCCATCCTCTTCTTAGAGAATTTGCTAAAGCACTAATGGATAAAAACATCTCTAGGTCCAGGCTTAGCATTGCAAGCTTCTCTTTCTCCCATTAGTCAGGATTTTCTAGTTAGGCTTTCCTCACATTTCAGATTATTTATTTTAAAATCAATCCTGCAGGTGTTGTGAAAATAATTATGAATAGCATATGGCTTCATTCAACCGTGCTGGCTTTCATAACAGCCAAATGCTGATGGCACCCACTCTATAGAAAGCCCTCCTCCAGCACTGTTACTATGAGTCACAGCAACAGAAACCAAGTACTCTTCCAAAAATGTCCTTGGTGCAGAAGGCAGGCAGCCTTCTATAAGACGCTGTATCACAGTGATGTTCTTCCCAGCCATTCTTTCCTTTCTCCGCTATTAGTTTTCAATGCACCAGTGAGGGCAGGAAAGAACATTCAGGTGCACTTGGGATAACTGGTATATTAGGGGCTAGATTGTGTAAACCCTATTTGTATTCCCCTTCAGGCTCAATACAAAGAGAAGAAGAGCTGAGCTGAACACTGCTGGGAGTTCTCGTATTTGCAGACTCTATTATAGATTTAAAATATCAAAAGCAGAAATTTAATGGACCCTCCTCAAACTTTGGGTGGACAATTAAATAATCCCAAGAAGTCTGCCAGGAAGCAAACTTGTCACATGTGGCACCCCGCTGCCTTCTTTCACTTCCATTTCAACTAAGGCTGCGGGTTCATGTAATTATCTAAGTGAATAACTTCACGATAAATCCCACTCCATCTCTGACAGATGGGTAGTTCAGGAGAATTCTAATAGGGAATAATAAACCAGAGGTTTTAAGAATTTCCTTTGATTCTATCTCATCTTTAATTAAAGTCAGTTCTGGAAAGCTCCAAGTCATAAAGGTCATTGAAAGATGTTGGCAAATTCATCAATTAACATTAAAGTCTACATACGTCCAATTTCAACAGAGACATTAAGGCAACCTTTAAGGAAAATGTAAGTCATTACCACCGTATCAGTATATATTAGCTTAACATGTGGAAATCACCTAGGGTTAATTGTAAAATAAATACTTCTCTTTCTAAATTGCTACATTTAGCCAAAGTAGAAGGATGCTGTTTGCCAACTAATGACTAAAACCTGATAAATAATGAATTCTTCAGGGTTTGGGATGAGCTTTGGAAAATGTTTGTCTCCAAATAAATCAAACCAGATTTTTTTTCTTTTCGAGTCGTCACTGAGACAAGCAAACAAGAACACTCTGCTTGGAGTCAGCCTACAAAACTGTTTCACTTGAAAGGTCATTTAAATCCATTCACTAACATTTGCTGTTGGAGCAAATTTTAAACACAGGAGGCTGCTCAAGAAAAAGTAAATGTTTCAAATAAAAAGAATGTCAGTGCTTCCAAATAAGAAAGTGATTCTTTTTTTCCCCTCAACTGAAATAACTCACTGACCTTTCTCAAAATTCACGGCACACATCCTTTATTTTTGGGTTGATTCCCTCTGCTGAAAAACACTCCACCCAGACCTAGTTAAAACCACTTTCAGAGTGTTTCCTCATTGGTTATAGAATCGTAGAACAGTTAGGGTTGGAAAGGACCTCAAGATCATCCAGTTCCAACCCCCCTGCCATGGGCAGGGACACCTCACACTAAACCACCCCACCCAAAGCTCTGTCCAGCCTGGCCTTGAACACTGCCAGGGATGGAGCATTCACAACTTCCCTGGGCAACCCATTCCAGTGCCTCACCACCCTCACAGTAAAGAACTTCCTCCTTATATCCAATCTAAACTTCCCTGTTTAAGTTTTAACCCGTTACCCCTTGTCCTGTCACTACAGTCCCTAAAAGTTATCTAAGAGCACTGCTTGAACATCATCCAGATTGAATGGGTGGTATGAGTGTGGCTATAGACCTCTACCAAAACACATTTCTCATTCAATAACAGTACCCTGTGCTTGCCTACACGTCGCCTGCAGCAGAGCTGAGGGAACTGAAGCAGAAGGAAGAACCCAGAGATCTTAGCCAGAAGGCTTTTCTCCATCACTGCTCTTTGCAGCCCAGAAGAAGCCAGTGGAGTCTCCTGCAGCCATTAATCAGACTATAAAAGCATCAGGCTGCTTAATGCTCAGTAGGGTTGCTGCAGAGTCTAGCAGGGGTGAGTGGTTGGCTGTTGATGCTTTCTGTAATGACAAGAGCTCATAAAAATAAATTAATATATTCTGAATGATTTTACAAATACACATGGGAAATATCCACTGCACCTGCTCTCATGGAACGGGGCTGTGCTTAGCAAACATCTTCTGAAATCGCATTTTCAGCCTAAATGGATTAGTACTTAAATTTATTATCTTCTTAGTCCAGACTGGACAGGACCAGAGCGGAGGTCCTCTGGGGAAACTTGTCGCCCCCAATCATCTCATCAGCCAAGCATAAGACAGAGTGCAGATCCCAAACTAAATGCAACTGTACAGCATCCTAAGGACTGGTTTGTGCCTGACTTCAGGCCCGATGATCAGAAATACTCACTCTCCTGCTCCCCAACAAAGCAAGCTTCCAGCAACAAGACAAGCCATGGCTAGTTTCCTGCAGCTGTGAAAATTGATTCCATATCCACACGTATGGTGAAAATGTATTTTGTCCTTGTGACAACCTAAAGTTAGAGAAAGTAATTTACAAATAATAAGGAGCTAATATAAAAATTAAAGCAAAGCTTGCACTGAACTTGTATAAGTATGGGCTTGGGGTTTTAAGCCTGTTCCAAGCAGCAAGATCCCCTGAAAATCCAGTTCAGACAAGATCCCTCATCATCAGTGCTATCAAAAAGTCATTCAGGATTAGAAGCAAAAGCAACGTTATTCATCAGCATTCCCTTATAACATTCATGTATGTGGTTATTTCCGAATCACAAGCCTTATCTGCCTCCCAAACAGAAACCAGTCACAGTTGCCATGCAGAAACTGTGTCTTTCATCAGCCTCAAGTTATTCACTTGGCTTCCTCCTTTGAATAGAGGAACACCAAAGCTGCCTAGCGCTAAAGAAAGGACAGTGTGCACTAGTTCCACCCTGTGCAGCAGGAGCTGTCATCATCACAAGGGTGAGCTGCTTTCTGGTTCCACCAGGCTCAGCCCACAGGTTCAAACCAACTGTACAAAAACCAACCTCCCCATATTCTGTTGTTCATCCCCTTTCTGGGGACTGACTTCAGCCTTCAGAATGGACCAGGCTGCCAAGAGGAAAAGGTCTTGCAAGCTTCAGCACAAAAGCCAACCCACAGCCAGTGAACAAAAGCCAGAATCAGACTAAATGTATGTGGGCTGATGATGTTAGCCAAGCCCAGTGCTGTCCTGTGAGTCAAGAACAGGAGAAGGTGTCTGTTTTGAACAGATAAAGGTGCAAGAGGAAGAGGCAGCAGAACATTCCTTGGAGCTTCCCTCCTGCGGAAGGAATAACCCAACAGCTTGAAGAGGATGCTCGTGGTGCAGACACGGTTCACACGAGCACATGGATAGGGAGGGACTGTGCCAAGACCCATTCCCAATTCCCATAGCCCAAGGAGGAGCTGTTCCTCCCCAAGCTCTCCACAGTTCAGATGCCCCCAGCAGGGGCACAGGGACAACACCCACAAGCCGACACTGTGCTGGGGCAGTGCCACATTATCCACCTGAGCACTGTAGGGAAAACCTTGGTGATTACTCATGTGCCATTGAACCATCTCCTTTGCACAGACTCATCATAGCTGCAGGGTCAAACTAGGGAACAGTAGCTCTTTGCATACCAGATTGCCCAGGTTGTGTGTGCGAGCAAGAGAAGAGAGCACCCAGGGCAGCCGAGCAACTGGAACACTTCATAGAACATGCAAAAGGAAAGACTTAAAGTGAGATGTAAAGGAATAGAAGAAACCTGCACAACTTCTTTTCCTTGTGGGATTTACAGAAATATCAGGTTTGCCTTGCTTTCATACTCTGAAATATTCCTAACTGACAAAGGCTGTGGCTTTTCCTTGTTTTTAAATAAGGCTAGGTTGGGGTTCCTTCCAATACCTACATATCCAGGCATACATTTAGATGAAGTGTTTGATTTTTGAGTGAGATATTTGCTGTAGACTTTGAGAACTTGGCCCATCACCTTGGAATCAGGGAGCAGCTCAGTACCTAATGCCTCGCTGCTTGAAAATATATCTCTTCACACATGAAGAGCAGCAAATCCACCTCTTGGATTTGACACTGAGGGAGTCCTCCAATTTTTCTTGGCTTGCCTTGCCAGAAAGAAATACACAATATTGATATTAAGCAGCTCGTAGGCTTTTGAGGTGTTTCATCTATTTGGCTCAAGCTGATGTTTTCCTGTTAAGGGTGAGTAGATGATCTTCTCAAACAGAAAGCAAAAGCTCTTGAAGCCTGGAGGCTGACTTGGGCCTTTGCTTTGAGCTTGGATGCCTCCCCAAGCCTGGCAAACAGCACAGTGTGTTTGCAGTTGCTCAATGGAACAGTCCGGGTGCTCTGCCAGACCTAGGTGATGGGAGGGAGAGAAACAGGCAGATGCAGTGTCATTGTCCTTGTACCTTATACTAGATGCCAGCAAGGAAAACATGAGGCAAACAGTTATCAAGTCTGATGTCTTTCCTTTCCCTCCTCACCCGTAGCTCACCACTTCCTCTTGTCACCTTGAGTCAATCCTATTCCTTGAGGAATCACCTCTAAAATGCAGGGGAATAAATCCACTCCTTCAAGCAGAGCCAAGGTGCGCACTGGTTACAGGTTCACTGCCAACATTCCCCTTGCTGAAGCCACTGATGTGCACATGCACCCACCTTGACTTCCACCAGGACTCCTGAGGAGCACCCCGCAGAGGTGGTGAGCACCTCATCACTGCTGCATGCAGGGAATGGGCAATAGCTCTGGGTCTCCTTCACTTCAGGAAAGCTGTGCAGACCTTACACAGTGCAGAGGGCTTCCTGCTTAAAGAAGGGACGTCAAATGTTACAACTCATCCCCAAATCCCATGCCTTGGAGAAATTCCCCAGGACAGGAGTTCCTTGCCCAGGGCACTGGACTCTTCATATCCAACCCATTCCCAGAACAGGGACTCATGCATCAACTCCCATGCTCGTTAGGGTAGCAACTCTTTGTATAAATACTTAGACAAACAAATTGTAGGAAGGAATCTATAGTTCAGTTAGTGACACCATAGTTCAGTTAGTGACAAAACAATGTCAGCTCTGTCTTAAGAATAATCCTAAAACTGAAAATAGGAATCGAATGGGGACAACTGGGAGAGGAAGCAGTGGCAAATAGATTTTTCTGAATTACTGAGAAAAGGAAGCTATCAATATTTGTTGGTGTTTATGGATACTTTTTCAGGCTGGCCAGAAGCATTCCCTTATAAAATAAATAATGCAAGACAAGTAATCAAAACGTTATTAAACAAGATAATACCTCGCTTTGGTGTACCAACGGCAATTTCTTCCAATCGAGGTTCACACTTTAGTGCAAAATTGTTACAAGAAATTAGCAAAACATTAGAAATTGATTGGCCTAATCTAATTGATTAGAAGTTGATGGAACTACATGTTCCATACAGGCCAGTAGGCAAGTAGAAAAGATAAACCCATCTGATTAAACAACAGATAGTAAAATATGTCAGGAAATGGATTTATATTGGAACCAAGCCTTAAGACTTCAAACTAAACCTCGGTCGACAGAAGAGGTTAGTCCATTTGAAATTCCATATGGAAAACCATATCAATCCTAGTTTAAAGAAGAAAGTCTCCAAGAAGCGGGGGAAGGCTATCCCTGGCAGTTTCTGGTCAATCTGGGAGAGCAATTAGAAGAAGTAAATAAGAGAATATTAGGGACAAGAGTGAGAGGTTTGGATTATCCGATTCACCCTTTCAGATCTGGAGACTGGGTTTATAGTAAGAATTTTCCCCTACAGGAGAGGTGGACCGGACCGTACCAGGTATTACTGACCACCTTAAATAAAGAATAAAGAAAGCACCAGAGCCAGAGAGGACATGGCAGATCAAACCTTCAGGACCCTTATGTATGAAATTGCGTCGGCCATAATTTGGATTTATATGATAACTGGTGTACAAGCCTGGGACCAAAACTTATACTGGAAGTTAATGTAGAGTGTTACTAAAGTCTTTAATCGTAGTGACTGCTGGGTGTGTGCACAGTTGCCTAAATCAGGAGAAAATACGGACCTTCTATTAACTGGCATTCCAAATCCCAACACTGTCTCATGGACAAACTTGTGTGTGAACACTAGCAATCTATGTCCGAGGGAGAAGTTAAGACTTGGGATAGTTAATCTTAATCCAAGTAGAAAACACTGTACCTGTGTACAAAGATGTATTATACCAGGAACCAGTGTAGGAGATCATGTTTGCTTACATGCCAGAGGTGTAGGTAACCATTCGAACTGCAATCACACTATTAATAGGTGTTATCACAGTTCAGTGGTGGCCCTTTCATGAAGGGAAAGTATGGTATTGGTTATGTGGAGAAAATGCTTATAAGACTCTACCCCCCAGCTGGAAGGGAGCATGCACTGTAAGTGCTTTGGTACCCAATCTTACTATTACTGACATACATCCTTTCTGGAACCTGTGTTAGAAATTTTGTTAAACAGATCAAATGAGGGTTTAACCCTATTGCTGAATGGAAAACCGCATTTCATAGTTTTGCAAGATGGTTAATTCCATCTTTGGGAGTAAGTGAATTAGAGAAGGCAATTGTAAATATCTCAGCAACCACAGAGGAAATAGAAAGTAAAACTATTCATATAATCCAAGCAGAACAAAAGGAGATAACTCGCCTATCTAAATTGCTATTATAAAACTGAATGGCTCTAGACATGTTATTGGCTTCACAAGGAGGAGTATGTTCCATAATCAATGAAAGCTGCTGTTCCCATATAGATCAAAGTGGCAAAATTGAAACAGATCTGGAGGAAATTTGGAAACAAACTAAAGCATTTCATGAAATGGCCAAGGGGTTTTGAAGAAATATGGAAAAAGTTAACTTCATGGTTACTTAATTTCTCCTGGTTAAGGCAACTGGTTGCAGGAATATTAATTGTTTCAATATTTTGATTACTTGTGGTGTGATACAATGTTCCTTCTGGTATTGTAAATGACCTATGATAAATTGTGAAGATTGGAAAAGGAATGAAATCAAACATCAAGTAGAAACAGCAAAATACTTCAAAAAGACTCTAAGTGGTAACGGAAGTATACAAAATGTTGCAAAAGAATTTGCAAAAGGACAGAAAAAGGGGGCATTTGAGACAAGGAGGCACAAAAAAGTGGGGGATTTGAGACTAGGAGGCACAAAATGAAATACAAACCTTTGTAAACAAGTCGAATCAGTTCTAAGTAACGTTAAGTTTGATGGCTTTGTAACAGTAGCAATGGAAAATAACTGAGGTACATGTTTCACAGAAGAATAAAAAATATACAGACTGTAGTTAGAGAATATAATGAGAATCCTTGTATAAGATAAACTGTTGTAGTTGGCGTAGTTTTAGGTCCTTACGACCTTAGTACAAAGATAAGTGTAAGAAAACAGGATAGAAAAACAGGACGTGTAGATAAAGAGTATCTGAAACTAGCAGATGTCCAGGATGGGCTGCAGCTAAACTGACTGATAAGTAGGACAGGATGATTCTGTCTGCAGTGCTACCTAACCAATTAAGCTGGTGTAAGCGTTATCTCCTGCAGTGCTTCAAAGGCTGCCAGAAGCGATGAAGATTGTTGGAAGAAGTAAACGACCCCAGAGACCACCACCACATTTTTGTATGCACACAGGGAAACTTCCTCGAAGAATGATATAATTCATACATAGCCTCATGAATATGCATGTATGTACATAATGAATATGCATGCCTACTGACTGGACAAGGTTGGCTTGTTTAGCAGTTCGGGGACACACATTAGGAGGAGCTATCCCCTGTGTCTCCCGGCGCCGCAATAAGGAATACCTGCTTGTCAGCTTCAACTTTGTTGGCAAGTTCCTGGAGATTTCTCCAAATAGGAATTAACCAGGTTGGAAAAGACCTTCAAGGTCATCAAGTCAATGCATGCTCCTACACAGAAGCCTGTAACTTGCCATAGACTTTGATCATACTGAAGGGTTATCACAGGAATTTTCACTAAAGCATCTATAATTCCTCTGGGAAATGTTGATCTTCAGCAGGATTCCTGGGCAGGACCAAGCTCAGCTGCAGGTGATTTCTGCCTTACCTGGCTTTGGAATGGGGGGATGTTTTTCTAAGGAGATGCTTTGAAGCCCATGGGCTGGGTTTTCACACAGGACAAAGCTGCTCCCCAGAGCTGGTCTACAAGTGGGACTCACATAGAACCCATGGCCAGGCATGGGAGAGAATCATTCTCTGCTGAAACAGCCTCACACGTAGCTCCAGCCTGCCTGCATTGGGAACAGAACAACCTGCATCTCACTGAAATACAGAACATATTTGTCAATAGATTAAATTCTTAACTACAAGCCAGTCTAGACATGGAGACATCTGGATACCAAGAACTTGCCGCCCTCCCAGCAAGCCTCTTTCAGCAGTTGATATCCAAGAATTGCTCTTAATTTGTCCAGCTTCACTTCTAATCAGTCCCTCTCACCATTACTTCTGTTGCTACATAAAAAAGACCTTTTATCACCAATCACCATCTCCATGAAGGCATTAGCGTGCTCTAATCAAGTGCTCTGGCAGTATTTCCACTACCTAAACAGGCTTGTCTGTTTGACTCTCCTGCTGCCGAGGCTGTTTTCTTGTCTCTGGTTCTTTTCTACCCACTCTCTACTTTGCCTGTTTTAAGGACAAAGATGGTAACAGTCTCCCCAGCAATGGTCCCACCAGCAGCATGAGAGGCACCACATCCTCTCCCTGCTCCCACACACTGCTCCCTGCCCAATCACCCCAGTTTGCAATGCAAACTGTTTGATCCCTGTTCATATCAGCACACTTCTCTGCTTTTTAGCAATTCATTTCCATGTTAAAATACTAATGACCATTATCCCATCAGTAATTGCCTTAATCTGTCTGATTAAAACTCCTGTAGTTATTGATCATTACAAGTTCTCATTACCCCATTCTTTTTCTCATCTCCTACGCCAGAGGCATCTCCACCACCAACATGCACAGTTTTCCTTTATTCAAAGAGCCTGTTCAAGAGCTGGATATCAGAGCTATCTGTTCACCAGGTTTACAGCAGACCCACACATTTTCATGGACACTGAATCAATCACCTCAGAGCACTTCCAGTGCTAAATTAAGCCTCATGACTTGCGTGCAAGACGGTGAAAATACTGTTTTCCACTTTAATAGATGCACAAGGAGATGTGAAAGTCAGCACATGCTGTGCACAGAGCAACAAATATATTTAAGGGCTCCTGTCTTGAATGAATGGCCCAAGCAGCTCCCAGCCAGGAGGAAAAATGTTATGCCAACAGTTGCTGCAATCAAATTGCTGGAAAACTGGAGGAGTTGAGGAATATTTACTCGGGTGGGTTGTATCCCTGAACAGTGCAACATGCCAGACTGCAAACAGCTTTCTTTCAAGCAGTAAGTGGAGTTGTTTATGAACTTATAACCATGCAAAGATGTGGTTTGCAGCATATGTTGTTCACAAGGCAAAAAGAACGGGACATGGCAAGCTCAGGAGTCTCCAGTTCAGTGCCTTGTCTGGGAGTCTGTGTGTCTGTCTTTGCAGAGAAACACTTGCTAACAATAAAAACAAAGCCCACAGATGCTCTTGAATCATGTCCTGGACAGCAGGCACTTATGCATGACTTTACATGGTTTTACCTTGGCTGCAGCAACAAGCCCAAGGGCATGGATGGAGGTGGGGACCTGGAGGAAATGAGTAAGTACAAAGGAGATGCATACAGCTCAAAATCTAAATAGGGAGAGACAATGGAAATGACCCACCACAGATAGCCTAAAAGCAGAATTCCCTCCATTAAAATACATCCTTAATCTCTTAAAGCATTAGGGGATTCAGCAGTCCTTGCAAATGTCTAAGCATTTAAAGGTTAATTGCAACCAAGATCTTTCGATGAAGGTTTGCCAGAGAATAAAGGTTTCAGGAAATGAAACCACTGTAATTAAGTGACTGATATCACAGATTCCCATCTCCCGGAGCTTTGGACGGTGCCTAACACTGTCTCTTCAGCTTTTCCTTGGGATTCAAAACAGTAAAAACAAATACATGTCTGTGAGGCCGAAGGCTTCAAAACCCAACAGATCATCTCTCCCGGGTCTGATTACTAAACCCAGAGCTATATTTGGAAGACTCTAGCCATTTCTTTAAAACTCTTGGTTGAATAACAGCACCCCAGACACACATATTTGAATCTTCTTTCCTGTGGCTATTTTGCTAAGAGCGTTCCTTTCGCTCCTCTTGCAGACTACCCGAGTCTCACAGTGAGCCATTCTCTACAGCTCAGTAACTCGCACGGAACAGAAAGCTGGCAGTGGGAAGGTCATTTGGAAATTAAATTCTAAGAGAGACACTGCACATTTACAAATCTCCAGCCTTGGAAGGGCAGAACTGAGTTGTTTACTCAGGAGGAAGCATGTCTGGCTAATGTTGAGCTTGCGTTTAATTGGCACTGATGAACAATAAAGTTGCAAACTCCTTTCACTGGTGCATGAATGTGCAGAAAACAATCTGCCACAGAACATTATATAGGAAATATTGTCCTTCAGCACCATGCAGCCTTCTGCCATGTGAATCACAGCCCATTTAACAGTGACATTGATGCTGGGCTTCTCAGAGGAAGGAAAGGCAGCTCTGGCCATTACACACCAGCCAACATCATTAGGGTCAATTACCCTATTAGCACTGAAACAGACCTTATATGTGAGCTTCAATGCTCCTCAAGTACCGCTTTCAACTAGAGATCAAAAATGGGTAAATGAAAATATTCAGCTACTTACAAGCAGCACTCAGCACCTGGCAGAATTGGGTCCCTAATTAGGATTTAATAAGCTGGTAATTGTAATGGCAATGGTCTCATTAGCCTGATGCCTCATTACTGTGAGCACAGATCAAGTTGAGAAAACCAGTCAACCTTGCAAGCCTTTCCAAACAAGGGGACTAGAGCTGATTAAAGCAAGCACTGCTTTTGTGGCGGTTCCTAATGAAAAGCGAATTCATAGCCAATGGGAAACCAACAGTAATTTGTGTCACTCTTTTTACGAACATCTTTAGTAAGAGGCATGGGACCAGGAAGTTTGTTAATACCAAATAAATGCCAAAAATAGAAAAGAAGAATTCACAGTCAGCAGTACAAAATTAGGAACACTGGACTGGAACAATGTTTGCTCCAAAGACAGTTCATGGAAATTACTAATGACTGCTCATTGTCAGATCTCTAATGCAGACCAACACGTTTCTGAATCATGAAGAGCTTAATGGCCTTTGGTTACCCGCTCTGTTTATTTAAGCTGTCACTTCAGGTATACACTGGGGGACTGCTCAATAGCAGGTGAAATCATGCTGGATTTTCACTGCAGCGTTCAATTTGCCTTTGATCAAGCAAACATCTGTCCGGTGATTCTCATCTGCCCTTGTGTGTACAAGATCATAGCTAGAGGTCCAAGATGTAGCTGCACATTTAGTAACAACAGAATTGCAATGTGCTTTATGAACCTGTTTTCTTTCCATTTCAGGAATTTCAAGAAATTGGAATGTCGATGCCATTTCAGGCTGGGCAATTCCCTAGGTGCTAACGGATTAAGTATTTCTGCAAGCAAATCCAGAAGGCGAGGCCTCTAAACTCTAGTGCTCATCTTCTTTCAGTCAAGAACATTAAGGTTTCTGGGGCTAGGAGTTTGCACAAAGTCATTTGAAATCATCTTTTCATCAGAAGGAGCAGAGGGCTGGTAAGATTAATTCAAAAGAATCGACTCATAAAAGATCAATATTGAAATAGCTTCAGCAAACTCAAATCCCGAACAAAAAGGACATCTCTGGGTATCCAGCTAGACTGCTCTAAAGTTACCAAGGCACAGACTGGTATGAAAAATCATGTACAGAAGGGAACTGAAACTGCTCAAGTTGGTTTGTTACAATGGATTAACCATATCTTTGTATGTGTGGTGAAAAGATCTCTGCAGAACAAGCCTTTATATAGATTGTCTTTCAGTCAGAAAAGGCAATGACCTACCACAGAGAACAAACTGTTACCCTCATGAATCACTTCAGGCTGGCACAGGATGTATTTACACCAGGGCCTTGGAGCAGCAGTCATCAATTACACACCACATGCACTGTCACCGAATCACTCAGCAGCTGTTAGGGGACTGTTAAGCAGAGCAGTGGTGCTCCTGGCCCCCCAAAATGGAGAATTCCCTCCCGAGCCTGAAAATGGGATTCTTCAGCAGTTAAAGGGAATCATATTTATCAAGCTGACCTTAGCACTAGTGCTCCCAAGGGCCATTCTCCTGCATAGCTGCAGGGATTTACCCGATTCTGCAGGCAGGGTTTGCTGGGCTGTTTGTTTGTTGAGTTCCCTGAACCAGCCCAGTCTTGGGATCAAACATAAGACAGAAACAAAAGCACCACCAATATCATCACTGTGAACATCAGTTGTGTGCTTGCAGAGTGAATAAAAAGCACCACTTAGAGATGCTAATCCACGCAGAGAGACCCTTAAAGATGGTCCGGGACCAGTACAAGAGACTAAATGGGAATTTCAGATAGGGAGTTAATGCAGAAGAGGAACAAAGCGCTGTGATGTGAGGAAGTTTTGCTGCCTCCTATTGCTTTCATACCGCAGGCAACCAGACACCCAGCCATGAGAGGATTCAATGAGAAAGTCTTTGTGAAAGGCTCAGTCAGCCTTCAGAGAGCTTGCTTCACCCAAAGGTGCTGCAGCAACCCTGCGAGTTCAGGCTGATGAAGGAATTCCCACCATCCAAGCTCCCAGCCACTGCAGGAAGGACACTGGGGTACCCGGGCAGGTTTGTTCTTGGTCTTGGGAAACCACTCGTTGTCTGGGATAATCTCAGGAAAACACTCATTGTCTGGGGTAACTGTGCTGCTCCACGCTTTGGTGACCAGCTTCTGTTGGTGTCCACATCTCAGAACATGGACGTTCTTATCCTCCAGGGAGCTTCAGCAGAAATGAACTTATCGGGGCAGGTAGGGGTGTATTGGGGTTGCTGCTTCCGCAGCAGTGCACTCCCAGGCCACCTTTGACAGTGGAGATTCCGCTCCCAGCTCCTCATAGTAGAGAAATGCAAAGGTTACCCCATGTCTTTGTGGGGTGCAAAACTGTGGGTTTGCCTCCTTCAGCTTCTCCCCCCAACCAGGTCTATGGAGACTGTCACCTGCTCAGACCCCCTCCGCTCCAAGAGTGCTCAGATGAGGCACATGGACCAGGAAGGCTGCCAAGCCACCAGTAGTTGAACACTGAGGGGTGGACACCTCTCACAGAAACCCTTTCACCGGGTGCTGGTCACTGCAAAGACCTGCCACATTCCTTATACCAGGTGGGAAAGGAGCAGCTTTGTACACAGGGTTGTCCTCCGGTGACAGAACAAGGGCTGCACTGGTCTGGGCCATGAACTGGCAGGGAGTGGGCAATGTGCCCATCAGCCTCTCTGATACCCCTGTTCACACGTAGAGTTTTACTAGTGGAAATTACACGAAATCCTCTTAATTTCCTGCACTGCACAGAGCAAGGAACAGCTTGTATGGCTTTATACCTCTTCCTGCTCCCAGGTGAATGGTTTATATTGCACTGGTATGAAAACCCCAGGCAGCAGTGAAATCAACTAGGCAGCACAGGAACAGCAAGAGGAACATCAGGTTCAGGACAGGATCTGTTCACCAGACAGCAGTTACCACATCCACATCCCTCCATGAGGCCAAAACACAGAGAAACATCATCTGAGAAAGGCAATGGCAGCAAATGAGCCTGCTGTATGGGACGTGGCCAACAGCACTACACAGCTGTGCTTCTGAAGGAAACAGATACCAAAGATACTCATTACCGAAAGACACCGAGCAGCAGCAGCCACAGCTCTGTCTGCTGCAGTATTCAGAAGCTGCTCCATCAAAGCCCGGCTGTGCATTGGAAAATGCACAGCCCAAACCAGACAATGTGATGGTCAGCAAGGCAGAGAGCATGCCAAAATCTAACACGGGCTATCCCAAGCTTGTAAATTAGTTAATGAAGTAAGAAGAGCCTGCACTTGCACTCTGTGCATCACCATCTATGGGGAAACAGCCAGTGGGGCTGGCAGGGAGACAGACAGTCTGTGAACTATCCAAAACTGACATAAGGAAAAGCAATTATGCCCTTTTTGTGGGTGAGGAATGGAGGCTTTGCACAAGTAGAAGTCACATATTAGAAGTTAAGTACCTCAATATATGGAAAAGCCTCTACAGTATTAGACAGAAGAGGGCTAAAGAGTATCTGACACTGAGCTCCACTGATTTCAGCAGCATTTCTATGCTCAGATGGTTTTTTTAGCAGTTCAAGTGAATACCAAAGGGACTGGATATGGCTGAGGTGCAGCAAGAAGTGAAACACAACTTTCCAACATCACTGGCACCCTCCCTGGCATCCCCCCTTACCGCACTGCAGTTTCTCTCAAAAACTGCCATCTCCGTAGCCTGTGCAGACTCAGCAGCTGGGACATGCAGAGCTCTCACATCCCCAGGCTCCCCCAATGGCTAAAGAGATGGAGAAGAAGAGGCAGCAGAGAAAGAGCAAGCTGAAAGTCTGGTATCACGATTAACAAGGATGGCCCAGAAAAGCCAACCTGCAAATGAAAGTGGGGATAGGAAAGAGCAGCGCTAGGATTTACAGCCTTTGTGGGTTCAGACATCAGACACAGTCCAGACTTCCACCCAGGAAACACAGCCCGTGCAGACGTCCATGCACAGCAGCAGGGTCCGAGCCCATAGCCCCAGATCCATGCACTCCTCCTACCCTTTGAGCGCTGCTTGGCTTCACAGCAGGCAGGCAATCACAGCAAAACCAGGACTTCCCTACTAACAGTATTCTGGAAGGATGTGGGGAATTGTTGTGCCAGGGCCTGTCAGACCAGAAAGCTGTGTGAGGAAAAGCAGAGACGGTTTGGGGTTTTTAATACATATAATTCTGTCCTAAACATAAGCGCTGAATGCTTTTTTAAATTGTTCTTAAATTGCATTACTGTAATGCTCCCATTAATTTGGGTGTTAGTGGCTAATTGTACTTGGTGGAGTTTGATGAATTACACCAAGCAAAATCTGATTTTGAAGCAAAGGAAAAGATCTTGAGACTGGGACAAAATGTCTCTTTATGCTTAAGCCATAAAGCCATTTATCAGAAGTCACTGGGGGGTTTCCCACACAGGTATACATCTCCTGATATAGAAGGAAACAACCAGCTTTTGACCTTGATGCGGTCACTGGGACTACGAGCAACCACTGTTAGTTAACTGCCACTCAGTTTACCCCTGAGAACAGCCAGCCCCACCAGCTGGAGCACAGCCCAAAGGAGCAGGCAGACACCCTGCAGAGCTGGAGCTGTGATTTGCAGAGGGAATCCAATGTCCTTTTGAGAGCCAGGGCATGATGGCAATCTAATTTATAACTGCGTCTATTCAGGCTGAAGAGAGATGGGCTGGGTCAGCCTGGGGAAGGCTCTGGGGAGAACTTATAACAGTCTTCTAATAGCTAAAGGGGGCCTGCAGGAAACCTGGAGAGGGGCTTGGGACAAGGGCCTGTAGGGACAGGCCAAGGGGAATGGCTTGAACCTGCCCGAGGGGAGACTGAGATGAGCTCTTAGGCAGAAGCTCTTCCCTGTGAGGGTGCTGAGGCGCTGGCACAGGGTGCCCAGAGAAGCTGTGGCTGCCCCATCCCTGGCAGTGCTCAAGGCCAGGTTGGACACAGGGGCTTGGAGCAAGCTGCTCCAGTGGAAGGGGTCCCTGCCCGTGGCAGGGGTTGGAACTGGATGAGCTTTAACGTCCCTTCCAACACAAACCAGTCTGGGGTTCTACAATCCGTTCTAGGTATCTGTCATTGTACTTGAAGAGATCACTCAGGGGAAGACACCGATGATGATTATATTCAAGAAAACAGTCTTGTAACACCAACCAGACTAACAACTGTGTTAAGGTCACTCTATGAAGCTTTTCCAAACAGCACTGGCCTCTTTCTCCAGGATCTATACACACACATTCATATGGAACCAAAGTTGACAGGAAGAGAGACAAGCAGGGTCAAAAATCTCCTTTCTGGCTGCCTGCTATTCAATCACTATAAGGAACGTAAGCAGCATTTCCTGTTTTCCTTCATTCTCCCTCTCCGAAGCACAGTGCACACTCTCAGTACGTGTAAGAGGTCTGCGCCCTGAAGTTGGGGCTGTTCAGCCTGGAGAAGAGAAGGCTGCGTGGAGACCTCAGAGCAGCCTTCCAGTACCTGAAGGGGGCCTATAGGGATGCTGGGGAGGGACTCTTCATCAGGGACTGTAGTGACAGGACAAGGGGTAACGGGTTAAAACTTAAACAGGGGAAGTTTAGATTGGATATAAGGAGGAAATTCTTTCCTGTTAGGGTGGTGAGGCACTGGAATGGGTTGCCCAGGGAGGTTGTGAGTGCTCCATCCCTGGCAGTGTTCAAGGCCAGGTTGGATGAAGCCTTGTGTGGGATGGTTTAGTGTGAGGTGTCCCTGCCCATGGCAGGGGGGTTGGAACTGGATGATCTTGAGGTCCTTTCCAACCCTAACTATTCTATGATTCTATGATTCTGCTCACTAGAAAGAGAGCAGCAGAGTTTCCCATGTTGCACACCATTGGGGTTTATGTTTTCAGAGTAGACAACAGCTCAGGCAGGTTAGAAGGCAGCACCCTACTGAAGTTAATGAGTGTGCCAGGAGGCCCTGCTCTCCCCAGCAATCCCTACACACACTCAGGTCGGGCAGCACATGCCTATGTCAGATCAGATGACCTTCAACAACATCTTGTGCAATGCTATGTTGCTTCTCAAACCCACAGGTTTCCCTGATCTACCCAGAGGCCAGGCAGCTGTTACCTGATGGAGATTTCTATCTATCCATTCACTTAAGAGATCTAATAAGGTTTAATAAGGTTTGCCTCTTCTGCCCAAAGCAATTGGCCATTTGCTCCCCAGCAGCACTGTGTTTGCTGTCAGGGAATGGCCCAAACCGCACCCAGCAGTCAGACACGCTGCGTCTGGCAGGTATTGCAGACCACTTCTATTGCCACGTAGTGCATTTTCTTCACCCTTTTCAGTACTCATCCCTCAAGAGCTGTAAGCAGAGCCATTTCTTCTGGGCAAACCTTCCCCCCCCACACATCACCAATGCCTGAACACCCTGCAAGCAAACGGGGCCCATTTCCTTTACCATTTCTTGGCAAAGGAAATGACCTGCCATGAACTTTCCAAGGTCAAAGACCGAGTAGACTCTAATGTATTGCCCAATTTATTGTCTAACCAGTTTCTGTGTGCCTGGATCCCCCTTGCAAGGCACAGTTTAACACAACATCCTCATTCGGTTCATGCATAATATAAGGAACAGCTGAGCGCCGTTTCCTTCCTTGCGCAAGAGGGGATACAGCCACGTGTCTGAGCACTTCGCTGCACAAACACCTCGGGTCAAAACCACAGCTTTGGTACTCTGCAGGGAAAACCCTGCCAAGTTCAGCAGGTGCAGAACTTCAACCTGCCTCTGTAACATCAGCATCCTTCACCATTCATTTTGGACATCATTTCGTTTCACTGTTTGCCTTACAGCTGCTGCTTCATTTTGTGGTGGGAGCTCTCTTTGCAGCTCTGTGATTTAAAGAAAATTACAGTATTTTTACTAAATATGTTGTAATTATATAAAATTAAATAAATATAGACAAGAAAAATGTTGCTGTGTGATGAAACAAGCCACTGACATACCGAAGTAACAGCCAGCACTGCCTGATGGCCAAACATATTCAGCCCATCTTCAAGGATACAGGCATCCCCAAGGAATCTTTTGCTGTCAGTTATCTGCCTGATTACTGAAAGGTGGGTGTTTTTCATGACTCCAACTTCCAGGAATTTCCCATCAAGTAGGAATAAGCCTTTTTGACAGCTCCGACTTAGAGTGAAAGGCAGAAGTGACAGGTTTGGAGTGCTTGAGAATAGAAGCAGAGAGAACGCAGCCGCAAATGGCATCAGGTTCATAGATATGGCAGTAGTCTACAAAAAAAGTGACAGCAGAAGAAAATCCTACATTGTAGGAACCCAGAGATCAGCAGAACCTGACTGACAGCACAGCAACACCGAGAGAATAACAGACTAGAATTGCTGGTAGAAAATTTAAGCATATTTAAATTAATTCCCCCATTCCTGACAAAGCAATTATGTTGACAGGGGAAATACTGAAGATTTCAATCTGTTTTGAAACATCAAGCTGCCAATATTTTCATCTTCCCTGCAATACAGCCATTAGGGGGAATTAAAATGCAACATTGCTAAATGATTGCCAGTATGTCATCCACATTAGAGAGAGGGATTTAATGCTGCTTTGAAATCTGCAGCCTCACCCAGCTGCAGGAGAACATTGCTTATGGTAAATGGACTACTCCCGAGCAGCACACAAGGACAGCAGCTCAGAAGGAAAAGGGTATAGATGGCATTAACACAGTGTAAATGCTCTTCAGAGCACATTTGGACAGGCAGAAGCACAGATTGATGAGTGGTTGAAATAGGCAAGATTACTAAAGCGAGGGGAATTCAGGTCATACTGTTTCTCTCTACAGAGGGACAAAGAAACCACCTACCTGCGTTGTCACCTTTCCTTAACTGAGTAGTCTGTCCTGTCCCATCCTTTCTCCTCACAGCATCTGCTTTTACAGATGCATAGAGTAGACAAGGACCATGCCCTAGGGCTAGGAAGGAAGACGGGGATGTAAAGGTGTTCAGCATCTCCAAGTCAGAAGACGCTGTACAGCCAAGAAAGAGAAGATACTGGACAACCACATAGAAAATTACAGATTTCAGACACAATTCTTTGTGGCAATACATTGGAGAAGTTAAAGATGTTGAAGTTGCACCTACAGAGGCACACAGAAGCTTTGCACCATCTTAGCATGTGATCAAAGACAAGCTTCTTCCGAGTGGTGAAGTGCTCCCTCCTTTCTGTTCACGAGTTGTCGCATTCAACATGACTTGGGAGCTCTTCATGATTCTGAAGATTCCCAGAGATCTGCCTCTATGGCTGAGCCGAGCCAGTTGTTCTGTGAAATGCATCTAGCCAAGAGCAGAACTGTTTCCTCCGTATGAATATCACTCCTTTGCTTTAAATTCAGTTTATTACCCTTAGTTTGGCTGATAAAAAGATAAAGTTGCACTGGCTCAGTTAAAAGCAGCCAGATATGTTGGGGTTTTTCTGTGCATATAAGAGCCATGTATGTATAGATACATACATATGTAGCCTGCAGAAGAAATCAAGAGAATAATGCAACAATGGCCAAGACATTTGTTTGTATTCAACGAGGAATTCACCAGACTAAAGTAAGGTTGAACTAAGTCACTCTGCAGATGCAGATCAACAGAAAGCTACATTAGCTCCACTGGGAGCTAACTTCATCCTCATTATTTTTCACGATGCTTTTAAAAATCCTTAAAGCTCTTGAAATACTTTAAACACAGCCAAAGACTGGCTGCAAAGTAGCAAAATCAGTTGAAGAATGGAGGTTTGTTCTGCCTTGGGAATTAGCTAAATAGGAACACAAGCATCATTTGGTGGCACAAATGGCAACATCCTCCCCAGTCCAGCACACACCTCCAGCCTGGGCATGGTGGACAGCAGCTCTCCCACCATCAGCACCTACATACACACACTGGGGAATCCTGCTCTATTTTCAGCATGTAGCTTTATGCTTTATGGCATATGGAAAAGTGCCCTCTCTGAGACAAGAGCACAGTCACTGCTGCTCTGGCAGGAGGCTTGTTTTGAGGTTTGCCCAGTGGAATTCAGCTTTCTACCCCAAAGTCCAAAGGAGAGCCGTCTTTCCTGCTTACTTGTGCAGAGCAAATCCAGACTGAAGCACAATCTTTTGTTTCTCTGAGTATTAGGCAAACCATCTACCAACCCCAAAGGTAAGCCATGAGCCACATGCAGTCATTACACCTTTAATTAAAAGCTTCACTGCAATGCTCACAGCACACGCATGAGGAACTTGGGTACCACTGAGCTGGGACCTCAGAGCAGCCATGTCAATGCTATCATAGGGCTGGGAAACTGAAAGCCACAAGTTTTGATTCCTTACAAAAGAGCTCAGTGATGCTCATGCTTCAGGAGGGACACAGTGGCTTCAGTAAATACACCTCGAAGGGGATTCCTGAAATCTGAAGATCACTGACTGTGGTCTAATCTAACAGAACAACAAAGTAAGTGTGATGACAGGCAATTTCACTGAGGCATTAAAGCACCCTGTAGATGAAAGAGACCATTCTGCAGCAACAATTGTGGGTGTTAAACCTCAGCCAGAGCAGCTGAATTGCTGCTGCACGCTCTCATTCTCGTTTGCACAGTTTGGATCTTCAGATGCAAGTAGATGGGTAGCCGCATTGGCATGCAGACAAGCCCTGACAACTTCCAAGCTTGCTTTCTTGTCCTGTATCAGCAAATCATGGACGATGACCAGTTAGTCTGAGTTGAGAGAATGTGTAGCAAGGGAGTTGCAGAAGCTCTTCCCTAAATAAAATCCTATCATTATAAGTCTTTCTTGTTTCCTTTTACCCAATGAAATCACCTTGACAATTCCCAATTCAGCAGCAGGATCACAGCATGACATCGCAAATTCCCATTTGAACTCATCATCTGTGATGTTGGCATTTGAACACTTGAGTCAGTCCAGCAACACCTATGTGCTGCTAAATGGTGAGCTATAAAGTATGAGTGATGAGGGCCTGTTTCAGCATTTACGGCATTGATACATGGCTTCAAATAACAAGAAATGCAGCTGAGTTACAGTAGGGCAGATCTTTCATCAAGCACATGGTGAGTGAGATCCTTTGATATGGATTTCCATGGGGTGTTCAGTGAGCTCGCTCATCGAAAGCTCTTCACAAAGCTACCATGAGGTAACAGAGCAGCTTTATCACATGTATAAATCATCACTGGAAAGCTACAGAGCAGGAACTGACAGTGCTCACAGCAGAGAGAGGTCACCACCAGAAGACCCAATTGCTGGGGTTACACTGGTTGTTGTGCTCATAAAAAGCCGAGAACAGTGAAGAACAGGGCTCATGTGCCATCATCCAAGGAGGGAATGAGGAGGATTGACTACAAAGAGCTACAGGACCGCACTGCACTGAGCGATGGGGTAAGAGATCCAGATTACAAATGCTTACATTGACTGACAAAATGACGCATTGGGAAAACACGACCCTAGTTTTGCTTTCACAAGGAGGAGTTACTATTACCCACAAATGACATCTCGGGATTGTAACACAACTCTAAGAAGTGCTAGTTTGATATACAGCAGTTATTAAGGCAAATTCAACACTGGGAATTATTAGCAAAGAAAGAATAAAACATGATTAAGCCAAAACATAAATGAGGTGAAGGATTTTGAGTGCAGTTTTTCAATTCACGATACATCCCTGGAGGGAAATGTAAAACAGAAGTATGCATGGAGAACTGCATTTTATTCTATGGGTCTCTCTCTCCCGTGGATCTGTACTCAGTAACTACAACATTCTCTGAAGTAGAAGATTGGAGCCATAACCAGAAAGTATATTATCTCTTGAGCACACATTCTGAAGCTGCAACTGAGGGAACAAATAGGATAATGAGATTATTTTGATTTCAAGCAGATAACCACCAGCTATGATGCATCTCTGTAATTTGAGGGAAATGGTTCTATAGGTCCAATGAAATTCTGCCTACGATTCATTCCAACAGACTAAAGCATCAAAACTGTATTCCTTGCACAACTCAGGCTATCCAAGCAGCCAGGAACAGCAGGCACCTGCTCAGTCAAGGCTCCATACCAAAGTCATTAAGGAAAAGAACAGATCAGGCCTGTTTCCCTTCTGCTCTCGTACAGGTAGGTCAGGTCCTGTCTGGCAAGTTCTGCTTCCAGCTCCTTTGTTGAGATGGTTCAAGTACCAGCAGGCCATGGCTGGTAACAGAGACCCATAAATGGAAGTCTTCAAGTATATCCATCTGGTGCTGTGTAGTGCCTGATGAAGAAATCTTTTGCTTCATGTTGCCCATACAGGCAATTTAAGTCAGGCACCTTAACAAACAAGCAATTTTAAGACTTGACATGTTTCAAATGTGAGTCATGTGTCACTGCTCAGCCATTCCTGCCATAGAAACAGATTATTACGAAGACAAGGCATGAATTTGCAGTCCACCAGCTAACCAACCCTACAGAATTGGCAGTGACTTTTGGGGTGTACACAGAGCAATTCACTTCAGCATGAACTCAACCAGATGGACCACCTCAGCTCTTTGGCTGTCTTGATACCTCTGCACCTCTTGTACTCCAAACAGGGGCTCTTAACCAGACAACACAGCTCATCCAAAGGGTACCATCTACCAACCATCTCAAGATACTCGTTTATGAACTGTTCTCTGTACATTCAATTTGCTGATAGATGGCAAATGGCACTAACAAATTACCTGCTGCCCTCTAATAGAAACCAGTGATGACCCAAGTCATCTCAGAAACTGTAACAGTTTTTCTTAAGGAATGATTAGTTGAAAAGCAATACTAAAGACACAATGAGTGTTATTACTAAATTCATTCTCTTATCATTAGGGGAGTCAACTTTCCTGTTCTATGCTAATCAGATCAGTTTGCAGAAGCTCAGAAAGAAGAACATTAACCAAGTGCATCCCAGGGACAGAGAGAGACAGCCAGGAGGGATTTCCGAGCACTCACTGCCTGTGAAATTTTGGAATCCCCTTAAACCAGTCATTCAAGTTAGGTCAAGACACATGGGTTTAATCCTTCCATTCCCTCTGGCAAAGTACAAAGCACTTTGTCAAGGAGCTTTCAACTGAGGCCAAATCAGCAAGTTTGTCTTGTTCTGCTAATGCAGTAATGCTGATGGATCTGTGCCTCCTGCCAAAAGGTAAGGCTTCCTCTCACATGTGATTCTGCTTCCCATTCAAAGCCAATATATTTTACTGCTGATAAAGATGAAATTTATTCTTCAACATTATTTTCCTAACAGGCATATGGGTATAAAAGCATCTTGTTGGGCCAGAATCACACCAATTTATGCTATAGAAAGTAACACCCTCTGGGACAAAATAACTTTCTCTGACCTGTAATTACTACAATGAACCTGCCAGAGTAAGTCCACTCCCGACTCATGCCTTCAGTGATTACCAATACCGGAGTTTGTAAGCTCACTGAAAATAGCATTGGTTACCCTAGACTAAATCCAGAATTACAGTCTCACCATGCTATAAGCATAGTGCACTCATGAATGACTGTACTGCACCACATTGTGCCCTGGAGACCAGCAGGCAAAAATCACACATAGATAACCCTTTAACATAGAGGAAAGAGCCTTCTCCTCTACCAGCCATAGAAAGCTCCAGAAGGAAAGACTCTACCTGCAAATTCTCCTCTATCTTACGTAGAAATAGGCTGAACAGGGCTGAGACCTAAAATTTCATTTCATAGATCAGACTCGATGCTGGTAATGTGGATGATGCAAGGCACGTATCTGTTATCACAGACCCCTGGGTCAGAGAAAGGGGGACACACAAAGCCTGACCATCTGTATTTTCCCTGCCTGGTGACAATGTCGGGAGCACAGTTTGCAGCTCAGTATTACACCATGCAAACATCTCCAAAAAGATGCAGAGATCTTTCATGTGTATTTAAAGGGTTCTAGTGGAGGTGCTCTAAGTGAAGGAAATTCAGAGCAGAAAAGCAAACACCACTGATGCAAGCAAATACTATCATTAATAAACTTAGAGCATTCAGCTGTGAATGCAATTTAAAATCAGTTGTCAACAGAAGACATCCCTCAAAAAAAAAAAAAAAAAAAAAAAAAAAAAAAAAGGAATTTTCAACTAAAGTGGCATCAGCACAGTGCCTATACCCATACCATCATAGTCCCAGCAGACCAGAAAGGCCAGGACATTAACTCAAGCAATGACCGTTCCTCCCTGGCTAGACCTTTTTGGTTGTGATCCTAAGGGTCTGCACTGTGAGCTCAACTAAGAACCCTCTGGCCACCTGGTGCATGTCAAGGCACAAAAAAAAAAGGCATCTTTATCTTCTCTCTACTAGAGCTGGGTTGAAGACAGGAGTCAAATTCAAGCAGCTGGTTCTTATTCTGTAGATCTACAGAATAGTCCTTTTGCTAGGGTCAGTGTACATGAAAAGCATTTCTCAGTCACTCGGAACACGGCCTTTGTAGGTTCTTTCCTTTTTGTAAACCTGTAGAACGTAAACAACCATTGTCAAGGAAAAATTAAAAGCGATGGATCTGGCTGATCATATTTCTGTCAAACAATAGGAATGAACACTTTTGCTTCAAAGTATTCATTCATAAATGCTTCCTCAGCAACTACACAAAGGCACCAAGGATATCCAACTGTGGGGGAACTGAATACTTACCTGGTTAAGACCCCTCCGGCTTTATCATTTGTGTCAAAGACCATCTTGACCAAATATTGACACTTGCCTACCATTACAGTAGGATGAATTCAAATATTTCAACTTCTCAAAATCAAGAAATGAAATTGATCTAAAAATATTTTAATGTAGCAAGTTTGGCTGTGGAACCAGTGCAACATGAAGACGACACCCATTGTATAACCAACTTTACTGCTTAATCTTAACAGAGTAAGCTACAAATGCAATGGATTTATCGCAAGTTATCTGGTTAAATTAAATACTGCAGTTAGGATCATGCTGTTGGTAATTGTGGCTTAACAGGACCAATGCTCAAGTCGGCCGAGTTAGTTTTACTGTAAGTAAAAGTTTACAGAGAAACAAAATGATTTAGTATCGTAAGCTGTATTCTGTTCCATGCTCAGTCACAATGAGAACGTCTTCAACAGATAAAACAGTATTTCAGCATTATGTTAATAATGCCAAAACATACAGGAATTTTAATGCCAAATTTACAACATAATACAGTGCTTAACAAACAGATTTCTCTGGTACGGTGGCCAAGTGAGAATGCTACAGAGGATTGAGGAATATGCAAACACTACTTATGGCGCACGAAGTGAACCACGCCAACAGGAATGCTTTATCTTTACTGTTCAAGAAGTTTGTGTCCCAAACATAATGCAATGTAAAATGAATGTTGAACCCTTGCCTCAGACAATGAAGCAAAAGCACATTATTTACAAACTTGACCCAGTAAAACCACTTTAAGAACAGAAAAAGATTGTGATCATTTGACAAAGACAACAGAGCTTGATTACTGTATTATATGAGCTAGAATGGTAATGAAGTTGTAAACAGGCTTTAACCAAGTCAGGTTAATGCATCTATTCTTTACTCAGGAATATCATGATTTCAGTAAACAGTGATTATTTTAAAGCTAAGGATGCTATCAGAGGTTTTATTTTTGTTTAAAGCCAAAACTGACAAAATCTGGAAGCTGGCAAATCATTTTGTTCCCTACAAGCCTTCATTAATTTATCCACTGTGTATTTTCAAAACCCCTGTTTGTATCTAATTCTGCTTCAACTTAAGTACCTGATAGCAAAGTTGAAGCTCTATCAACACTTGAAAAATCTCTACTGAGTGGTCTGGTTTTCCATTACTGGGCATGAAATTAGATTGCTGGCATTGTTCTACATAGAAAACACCACAACAAACATTCATTTTTCATTCTAAAAGAAAAGCTTCCTCAAAATTAAACAGTCCTTGCAAATATGCAAAGAAACACACAGGTAAATCAGATTAGAATCTGTCAAACACAGCAGCGTCCTTCTCATTCTTCCTCCCTGCCACCCTCCAAACTAGCGGCATTGCCAAAGCGGCTGATGTGAAACGGATTGAATTAAATTCATTTACATGACTCCTGGACACAAAACAAAAAGACATTTTGTCCCTGCAGCATCTATTTTTGTCTTTTGCCTGCATTTTGTAATGAACTCATGCAAGCATAAAGGGGGTTGGTGGGTGTCTGTGTGGTGTTGGTTTTGAACAGGCGTAAGAGTTGTGCAAGACAAAACTGAACAAAGTTTGTTTCACTTCAGAAAGACTTTATATTACTAACTCATTTCTCTTCAGAACTAAAGGTACTGAAAATAAATCCATAGTAATAACAAAAAAAACCCCAAATAACAGCAAACCCTGTAGTCAGACTGCTTTTTCAAGTATATGTCTCCCCTCATGAAAGAACTGCATTAGCCATACCACTGATTAAAACCCATGTCACAATCACTAGGATTTAGACCATCGGTCCAGATCTCCCAGAACTGGGCTCAGCTGGATCTCCAACTGAGTCTACACAAGACTGGAAGGAAGAGGCTGCATTACTCCACTCCTCAACTCCCTGATTCTGACTACACCCACCATCATACCCATTCACATTCCCAAAACAGAAGTGGCACAGGAGCCACAAAGTGGTCTTGGACTGGTACCATTGTTCGCAGATCAACCAGGTGCACATCTAGTTTGTGCTGACAAAGATGCACACTGCAGACCTACTAGACTGGAGAATTTTGTCCACAATGTCTCTACATAGCACAATATAAAACATGTCTTACTATTTCATTCAATCTGGAATTCACATCTCGATCTACTGCAATTATGGAAGCCAATGAAAAGTCAATGAGAGGGGTTCTACAAGAGTTGGTCCCAGCATTGAACACAAATACATATGAAAATTAAAAAGGGGACAAACTTTCAAGTCACTGTTAGCAAGGGTGACAGGTTCAACTTTTCTCCCTTCCTCATTAAATCCACCTCCCATTAATGCAAGAGAAAAGTGCAACTTTGCAGCATGTTTGTTCACATCAAGTTTTGACTCAAGAGCACATTTTGCAGTAAACAAAATATGGTATCTGAAGTTGCAAAGTGCACAAGCTGAAGGCACAGAGTACAAACACACAGGAAAAGAGATTCAAAATACCAAGTAACAAAAAAAAACAAAGAGAAAAGAAAAATCTGGAATGTTAAACTCCCTGACAGAAGATACATTTACATGGGACCAACTCTTAAAAGGTGACCATTTTTAAACTAACAAACAAATACTGTAAAATAATGAAACTTTATTATTAAGTAAAAGCTCCAGAAAATACCTTGAAGTTTAAAAACTAATACACTGACGTGTTAACTAGTTTTAAGAACGTCCTTAATATTAAGAAAAGAGTGCAAAAAAGATTCTTCCATTCTAACGCTTTTGGAAGCTGCTGATTTCGCTGCCCGTTTCCACTTTGAAAGGATCGTTTTTCAAGGTGCATTCCTCACAGAAAAAAATCACTGAACATGAACTTGTCGATAGGCTAGACCAAGGAAACATGTCTTTCAAAGTCATCCCAATTGTAGCAGCAACTGACATTTTATTACATAAAGAAGAAAGTCCAAAACTCTTCTTTGAGGCATAGCTCGTGTCAGAGCTCGAGTATCAGCAGTTGCCAAAGGAGGCTCCGGATACCACCTGCGCTCCTCCAGTGTCTGTTCTGGCTAGGAATAGAAGCTGATCCAGTATATTCACTATCTGTACCCCCTGGAGCTTGCACAAGTTGATGAGCCATCTGAAATTACATTAAAAGTTCAAGAAATTCTCTTGTATTAAAACTTCTACATTATGTCCTTTACCCCCCTTCCCCCAACAGCCCAAAACCCAGCACTGCTTGCAAAACACCAACAGTGTAAACGGAAGCTGGTATAACATATAAACATCCATTCATTCATTTAGGGTTGTAATAACAGTTCATCATAAAACTGTATGACATTTTATGGTAGGAAATAAAGCAAACAGCTGAAGGCACAGGAGAAAACTTGGTGGAAAGAATGCAGTAACTACAGATATTAATCCCCAGTCTCCAAGACTATTTAATGACAATCAGGACCCTGTACTTCAATCCCAACCTGGAATGTACAGGACTAGATTCTCTCCTGGACAAGTATTTAGTCATCGCAAAAGATGGGACTTTCACTACACCCAGATAGCTATACGTGGAGATGCAGTCCCTGATAGCTCACCACCCCTGAGAAGCCAGAAGCCCACCACTACCTGTATGCCCAGCCTCTCAGGGACTGCAACACACTGGAGGGCAGGGTTAGATGCATACTTACTGTACGTTAACTCTTCTCCAGCTCTCTTACGTGACTGGTCACCCCTAGGAAAGAAAGGGAAGAAAGGTATTTTTATGATGATGTGAACTAATTGAAGATGCTCCCGCTTGTAGCAAGGAGGGTTGGATAAGACCTTTAATGGCTCCTACCAACCCAAACCATTCAATGATTTTTAAAAAGGGAAATGAGTATGAAATACCTCAGCACAGCCATCAACTTTCACAGACTTCAGAATAAAAGTTCAAACATAGCAGCAATAACACATGACTACAGGATTCTCAATTTACTAGAACAGAAGCATAAGCTATATTTTTTTGATTTAAGTAGCTCATCCTTCCGTTAAAGTCTGTTTGATTTTATAGGATAATTTTGTACAAAATTAAGATGAGGAAAACTGCTCGTATGTAGGGTGGTCTTAAGTCACGCATAAAATTGTTTTCCTTGCTTCGAACTCCTTAACCGAACTTTATAGAGCTACGTGAAAAACTCTGCATCTATCACTATAGAAAGGTATGATGCTGCTGAAAACCCAACAGACTCTAAGCAAGTCTGAGCTGACAGTACTCCCTCTTCAAGGGGAAAATTTAAATAAGTAACTATAAAGTTGCATAAACACTGGTTGACGTTATTGGTACCAAAAACCCAAAGTCGAATTCCCATTGGAAAACATGGTTTCTTTCCTTTTATTCTTACGCACATGAACTCTTAGAAGCTGGAAAATACCTATCATCCTTGTGGTGATAGATATGCTATTGATGCTGTTAGAGAAGAGAGATTCTAATATATTTTCATCACAGTGGTTATAATGTCACATTTATCTGCTGGAAGTTGGCAGAAATTATTGTTTTTTTTCCAATAATATGAAATGTTCTTCCCTGAAGAAACTCTTAAGATGACTGACCTGCTGTGCATGCCTTGATTAAGGTCCTTCACAAGAGAAATACTGCCAAGCAACTGGCCTATCCTGCAACAATAGTATTTAATAGTGTTTATTACCTGACTATTTCAACTAGAACCTGACATGCCGTTAATACTGCAGAAGAGACCTCACTGTGTTGTGTTCCTCAAGGTTATTGCTTTACAGGGAAATGCAGCAGCAAAGACTTCACCATTTCTGGTGCAATTGGAGAAGAACAGATGATATTTCATACTAATCTAGAAGAGAATAGACTTGGCACAGTACTTGCTAAAAGAGAAAACAACCTTTTTTATGCATAAATATATACATCTATATGTGTAGGAATATAACCTCAGATCAATTTTGAGTTATAACTAAGTTATATTTATTTACAACACAGGAAGAAATTTATTTCAAGATGTAATACGCAAAGCAAAATGTGTTTTCAAATGCCACTGCAAAATGCCATGTAGCAAATATATTACCTGTGTTTCAGTTTTCTTTTACCTGTATTCTTTTAATGATGACAGACTCCAACACTTTATATGACCTCCATGTTTACCAGACGGCATTGACCCCTTGACAGTACAACCATATAAATATGCTGTGCAAAACATTCACCAGAAACTAAATGGCATCCATCAGTTATTCCACTGCAAAGGTTTAGTTTGCATTTTTATGTAATGCACTGGAAGCAGTTATGTAGAAACAGCAGCTGCACAAAAGCATGGGCTAGGGTGGGCCAATTTCCTAAACCTACAAGGCATACCAAAACTCTTCACATGTTCAATACCCATAAGATGCCATACTGCATAAAGCCTGAAGGAAGAGAACTTGTAGAAATTAGACTGTGCCAACAATATGTAGCACTGAAACCTTAACTAATACTTGGTTCATCCTTGTATGAATATCGTCAAGCCCTAATCTCTTCTCTGTCCCCACTTCACACACAGGACAGAAACAGTTTCCTATGGATTTGCAATAGTTCCAGTGCTAGAGAATTACTTTTCTGCACAAACCAGGGGTTTCTAAAGTATATTCTGAGGATCCCCCCAAGTCTGTAACAAGAGAGCACCACAGAGGCATCTAGCCTTTGCAGTGGTCAGTATCCTTCCTAGCCTTTTATACAGCATCTTCCTCACAGCACCAGCCAAAGAACTTCACAGCCAGGCTAACGAGCCTCTTTTATTTTCAGGTACCTAGGGAAAAATGTTTTTGAGACTGTTTTTTGTGGATATGGACTGTTACTCCTTGAAACTTGATTTTTAGTTCTCTATGAAGTGTGAAACTGGTGAAATGCAGTTGTAAGCAGAATATTAGAAGCCACCTACAGAATCAGTAATACTGAAAGACAAAACTAAAATGTTCCCTTTTTTGTTCTGTACATTGCATTTTTTTATCAGCATTATAGGCCAACTCAGTTTCCAAGTCTCAAACTTCTGTGTCTTGTGCCAGCTGCACTGCTCTTTTCAGCTCAAGCCCTTATGGCTTGTTGTCAGTGCCTTAACTCATGTGTGTACTTGCCAAAAACATCTTTTCCTCACCAGAAAACCTTACAAGGAGTGAGCCCACAATACCATTTGCATTTGGGTCAGTAGTAGAGTTTTGAAGCTCAATAATTTACCAAGCTTTGAAGAGAGAGAGATCGCCTTTGAGGAAACCTATATGAGAGTATGAAATCGAGGAGTATATCTTACACTAAATATACCCATGTCCAGTGGGTGTTCAAACTACAGGCCCAGATTCTCAGCATTGCACAGGTAACAAGAAAGATGAAGACTTATTCCCTTCATGCAGAAATGATCCTCTTGGGAACAGAGCACAATGGGTTCACCGGATTGTTAAGACTACTGCAAAAGTGGTCCACTGCTGTGGCAAAAGCACTGTGCTTCCATCTAGGCAGTTAAATAGAAGAGCACGAAGCAACAGGCACTGCCCACAGGGCACAATACAGGCCAGGAACATTTTCTGCTCTTTTGCTGCTTTTTCTTTCTCGCCCTCCCTAATTCAATACTTAGATGAGAAAAAGACTATTTAAAATAAACACCTTAACTATATAAATAGCTCTGTGAGTGGAATAAGGAGAAAGTCGACAACTGGCATTTTCAGAACCATCATGAAAAGTCAGTTTATAGAAAATAAAGAGCCGAAGTAAAGGCTGAACAAGGGCACAATCATACATTAGAAACAATCAAAACACAGAGAATTGTGTTTTGAATTTATGAACTATAAGCAATCTTTTTCATGCAAATATTTCAAGACTTCCAATCATCTTTCCGGTATCATCTGCAGGGTTGGCCATGCTCAAAAAGCATGGAAAATAAGGCCATTTTCAAATACTGAGTTGTGAAGGTTATTTATTAACTCTTGAATTATTTCTTCAGTATTTTTAGGTGTACCCATTTTTACCATTTCAGCACTGTCCAGCACAATTACTACTGAAGACTAATAACTATTACCTAGTAAATCCATTCTGCATAAGCTCTCTCTGAAGTTTCTGGTCTTGAGCAGCATATTCCTGAAGCTCAGATTCCACAGCAGGCGGTAGAATATTTGGGATGAACTTAGAAAACAAAGCTGGTGCCATCTGTACCCATTCTGTAAGAAAAGGGGAAGCAACAACAAAACATGTGGAAAAGATCTTTTGTGAAGACTTTACTCCTTGACAAATGTAACTTTGCTCTATTTTAAACACATTTTAGGATCTTGAGTTTAAACAAACAAATAGTCCACCCAAAAAACCCCAAACCAGCCCCAAACTCCACAGAAACCAAGCCTTAAAGCAGAACAAAGAATCCGATGTTTACATGTAGATAGAAGAATTACTGTTTGTCATCAACCTCATCATCAAATTGAAATTCAGTTCTTGATACATCTCACAGGTCCTGTTGAGTCTCTGCACTCACCTCCATACCAAGTTTGATTCTCAACTCACCTTGATAATCAGCTCATTTGTAACACTTTACTCTGCAAGTGTATTCACAGAGCTTACATCTCTCTTCCCTGAGCCTTCCTTCTAGAAATCACACTAATGTCACCATACAACCCTGCTTCTCCATCCCCCATTTCAAATGAATTAATGCAATTCTCTTCCCGATCTTCCAAGGCTTAGATGAACACTTTTCTAATCTTTATTATGTAATATTAACCTCTACTAGTTCAGCTTTAGCATAGAAATGTGATTTAATTTCACTATACTGAACATTGCCTTACAGGAGCAAGATAGTTTACCTTAAAGTTGCTTCAAGGCTGATTATAGGAAACACAGAATGAGTCAGGGATGAAAACTGGGTTTCTAGCAACTGTTCCGAGAAAAATAAATACTTCTTGAGTATTTCTGAAGCCTGCCTTCCCAGAGGTTATAGCAGTTACCTTAAACTCCATCTTTACTTGGAAAAAATGGATGCTTTTAAAAGCATTCACTAAGGCATATGACAAGTTTTCATCCAATTCCCACATATGTTTACATGGTCAATGCCAAACTTTACTCTTCACTCTAACTGACAAACTTAGAAAATCCTCATTATTAGTGTACAGGGGGTTTAAATAAAAACCAATGCACTAAATTCCCTCATCATAGAATCATTTAGGTCGGGAAAGACCTTTAAGATCATCGAGTCCAACCATTAACCCAGAACTGCCAAGTACACCACTAAGCCATGTCCTTAAGTGCCACATCTACACATCTTTTAAACACCTCCATGGATGGTGACTCAACCACTTCCCTGGGCAGCCTGTTCCAATGCTCCACAACCCTTTCAGTGATGAAATTTTTCCTAAATACCCAGTCTTTGGGTTCAGCCATCCAGACAGTTTTATCCAGGGAAGTGCACTCATCCAAACCATGAGCTGGCAGTTTCTGCAGGGGAATGCTGTGAGAAACAGCGTCAAAGGCTTTACTGATATCCAGGTAGCCAATATCCACAGCCTTTCTCTCATCCACTAAGCGAGTCACCTTGTTACAGGAGATCAGGTTAGTCAAGCAGGACCTGCCTTTCATAACCAATGCGGACTGGGCCTGATCACCTGGTTATCCTGCATATGCTGTGTGATGGCCCTTGAGATCTTCTGCTCCATGACCTTCCCCAGCACCAAGGTCAGGCTGTCAGGCCTGTAGCTCCCCAGATAAAATGAAAAGCAAAACCAAACCAACAAACCCCCCCAAATTCTACAGACATGAAGCAGCATTCTTCATTTAATGAAATACAGGAAAAAGGTACCATGTAGAATGTGTTACCTACTAAAGACTTAATGCTACTGAATCATTTAGCCAAGCTAATAAACTGACTTGGAATTCACAATATGAAATACTGTGGTAGAATATTTCATGCCACTACCAGATCATTATGGGTGAGGTGAAAAGAGTATTTCAGACTAAATCCAAGTGGGTCAACCAGCAGCCTGAGCACCTGCCCAGGCTCCAGTGTTTTCTGATGCAGGCATCACATGCTGGAGCTAGAATTAGAAGACAGTCTTTTCTGGCAACATTTGAAATCTAACAGCCTGTCAAGTACTTTCTGCCTGAAGAGAAAACAAGAGAAAGCCCATGGCCACCAGCCACATCACAGCATCACTTTTCCTTTTGCTCTTTACACTGCCTAAGCAGACACTTCCTAACGCTGCTCTAATACTTCAGCACATCACTGACCACATTTTTCTGCTTTACTTCTCCAGTTATCTGCTTGCCAGACCCATAATACATCCAATGGAGCAAGTCCCACAGAATGAGTAGAAAAGCATGGCCTCAGAGAAACTGTTGCCCCGACTGTTTCAGAATTCGTCCTCAAGAACCAGCACCACCAGAGAAAGAACAGCCTTTTACATCAAGAAGCCTATCCTGTGCTCTTTTGGTTGGAATGACATTAAAGTTCCTTATTTTCTCACAGGCTGAGAAGCCTGAGGAGCAAGTAACCAGAGAAATTATGTATTGTTTAAACAATAGCTTAAAGTCAGCCACTTGGGTCTTCCTACCAGCTGTGGAAAGCAGGCAAGCTGTAGGAACAATCTTTATACTTAAGTATCTTACAGACATAAGACAACTATTCAAAATCTGATTATGTGCGTGGTACCAACTCAAACCAGTATCTGTTGTGTTGTGAAGTAGACAACACAACAGTGATCATCTGAAATGGAAAACTGGGAAATCACAAGTCCATCACCTATAAGAAAACCACACTGAGCTCCTTTCAAAAGAATTATACTTATCTGTACACCCTTCTTTTCTTTGGTGCTGAACAGTTCACAAAAATAAAATCAGTATTGCCTTAAAAATGATGGTACAATGTTACTTTTGCTGTTGTAAAAATAATCCTTGCTTACTGAAAGAGCTTTATCCATGCAATTTGTAAATGGAGGGTCTACCCCATTCCTGGCTTGCTGCATACAAGAACTAGAGCTTTTTATAAAGCTTTCCCATCTTCATTTCTATTTTTATATCAACTAAAGTGTAAGAGACTTGTGGAAGCTTTCCTTCTTTACCTGGTCGTAGTGTATACAGGCCTTTCACAATATTTGCCATGGTTGAAGGAGTTATTTGAAACGGCGTTGACTGAGCTTCCAAAAGTAAAGCTGAAATGAAATTAAGATAATTAACAGGTTTTCTAATTAACAGATACAGGCTCTCACATATACATTTTTATATCAAAAGTAGTTGTGCTTTGTTATCTGATGTCCTCACAAAGAAAACAGGTATATGAGTGATAATGCTCAAAAGTAATACAACATCACGTTTAATAGACATATTCTGCTCAAATTATAGATGATGAAAATGGGAAATAACTTGGTTTTCATCCATTTTCAGACAGGCAGCAGGAGTCATGAGGAAAAACCAAGCAAGTGATGGCTCTAAGTATTCAGATGCAGAACTCAAGTAAACAATTTATTTTTAGAAGCACTCCCATACTGTGTGCCGAACACCTGGAGAGCCACAAATCCTTGCTTTACAGTACTTCGAATCTTGTACAGAAAACTAAGGATGGTTTGAAGTCTATAAATGAAGTACAAGCAATGTAAAAAAATATGTAAAGATCAAATAAGATAAGTGGTTCTTTTAAACACAAGTGAGTATTTTTATTTCATTCTTGGTATCTTCTGTAGTAAACATCGCAATAATTGCATTTTCCTCTTGTGGAAAAACCTGGCAATAGCACATTCACCATTTATATTACAATATACAGGCCTTTACCCTGCCTCGTAATTTATAAGGCTTAAGAGGTTTAAACTTATATCTGAATTATAGAAACACCATGGAGAAAGAAAAGAAATAAGTTAGGTTTAAACCAACTGCTGCCTCTCAGTTCTTATTCCTCTACAAAAGAGTTAAGCAATAAATACACCTTTCTGTACCCATTAGATAGAGGAGAAATGACTCTTACAACTCTACCTAAAGGGCATTATCTCTGTGCTTACATTGTACAGACTCTGCTTTTTAAGTTTCAGAGCATCTCCAGATCTAGCTGCAGCATTTGCCACTATAGTACCATAAAATGGAAAACAGTGTCAGAAAGAGAAGCACATGCTACTGAAGATTTAAGTGGCTCACGTAATAGGGAGATTTAAAAAAAAAAAAAAAAAGTACTTTTTCTACTCTCCAAGTAATCAAAGTTGTTATATTTAACTGTTGCAGATGACTTTATTTTACAAAGAACCATCTTACAAGCGCTTGCTCATTTCAGCTGAAGCCTTGAGGGGGCAAGAACCTGTGATTTGTTTTGTAGTGACTTATTTACAGCCTATTTCCTAAAGACATTTTTCAAACAGCCTCTTGGCAACCAAGACAGTTGCAAATCACAGAATTAAGAAGGAGATAATGCTTTATAAGGAAGCTAGGCAACAGTAACAGACAATCCAAAGAACGTGTGGGTATATATATATTTAATCAGACCATAGCTACTTTAGCCTAAGCTTCACCAACAGATTTGCACTGTCCAGAGAACTGCAAATTTGTTCTTCAGATAGAGACATCAAATTATATCCCTAAAATATGTATAACCAATTATTTAAAACAAAATAAGCCCAGGAATTAACAATGACATAGAAAGCACAAAGTCCAGAGATTACTTGAACATTTAGTAAGAAAATTAAAGTAGCATAGCTTCTTGAATTTAATCCTCACAAACAGAAAATTGTGCTCTCACTAGTGCCCAAGTTATAACTAGCAAGAGCAATTAAAAAATATTTCAGAAGCTACTTTATGTAACTTTGTATATAAAGGACATATTGTGGGAGAAAATGATGCTGCTGAGAGTTTTCTTCCCTTCCAGGTAATGGAAACCCCCCCCACCAGTGGTCCCTTAACATGATCAAGGTGTTGACCAACTGCATCATCTGTAGAAGCAATAGTTTAAGAGGATAGTCCACGTCTTGAGTATAGTTTATCATTACAAACATATAATATTACTTGTCACCTTTGTTAAGGTAATATTCACTAATGAAGCTCATTTCAATTGTGAACCTTTGAGGTCATGTGAACAGATATATTTGCAATATAAAGCATGTATAGTAAGCAGCCACTTGTTTCTGTTCTAGATTATCGGTCACACTACCTGTCTTTAGAAAGGGATTTCATGATTAAAATCAGTGGAAGAATTCACCTGGAGATCATCACATGCTACAACACAAATTGAAGTCACTCCCTGATTACAGCCAAATACAAGCACGATGGCATTATATTCAACAACAGTATAACAAAGTAATGGCATACATTTCCTGTTTCTCAATAAAGGAAAGTGAAAGAATATGCTATTCATTAAATCACAATCCAGCCTACACTTTCTCCAAAAGCTAGATATCAATATCTGATACAAATAACACTGCTGTAGGATATGTCTTTTCAGAATGATTTCCATAAGAATGAGTAAGACTCTTCTCTTTGGATAGATCAAAAAAAAAAAAAATCTCAGTTCAGGTTTATAGACAAAGATGTAAATGGATGGAAGACGTAAAACTTTGCCTTCAGTTTTGCAATGAAACCTACCTAAAGGTTCAATCCTGGATTACTTCTTAAATGAGGGTCACTTAAACAACTGTGCCAGCCATGCTGAAGTTATCCTGTTGTTATTTTACAGTCTCACAAACGACCTCCACATATTAAGGCTTTGGCTCTTGTTTTATTAAGAGTAATTAAGACAAAACAGAAGTTGCACTGACTCCTCCCTACTCTCAGAAGCTCCAATAAAACAACCTCAGATGACTGATGGCTGTACCGACGCTATGATACTGACCACCTCCCCAGTGCTTGTGAACTAATACTGCATTTCCCAGACTAAGTAACCAATATGCTAAGAAGTTAATTAACCTGAAAACAGTCTTGAAAACAACTTATGGCAGAATCAAAGAAAAGGCTGGGTTCCCAAGATGAAATGTTTTGATTCCGAAACACACAAGATGCTTTGAAATACTGTTGAAACTGTAAGACACAATACCTAGAACAACCTCAGGATTATTTTGAGTTACAGGGGATCAACTATACTGGAGTAAGTGAGGCATGAACCTGCAGCACTTCAGGTACTCCACAGTAACTGAGTTACTCCATTATTACACAGTAACGCTGGAGAAGCTTGTCCCTCAATGAAGGTTTAAGCTACTTCCTAATTATGGGGGGGGGTACGGGGGGCAAGATCTGGGACTCCAGTAATTCCAGGAATAGCAGATGACATCTCAAGTTCAAAAATCACTAGTTCATAACTCAAGGTTCTCTTGAAGAAATTAAGAGTTAACTACCCTAAAAATCCTTTTCTATCCTTCAGCATTCCTTTAAAACAGATTTATTTTGCTTGACAGAAAACTGAAACTTTTGCATGTTAGCACGCAAGATTTTTCCCTCCCTTTCCAGTAATTTAATAGAACTTCAAAGTAAGATATTTTAACAAATTATACATAAGCATGGCTTAGGCAGATGTGTTCAAAGCTGTAATTATTCAGGGATGCACTTAAAGTTTATTCCAATTAAAAGCAACTCCAACAGCTTCCACAACTAAGGTGTTAGTCAGCTGCTGCTTTCCAGTCTTCAGCTGAAGCAGAACTGATTGCTTAATGAAGCTGCAAAGTAGAATGAATGTATTCTGGAGATCTTTATCCCATTGTACAAACTGTGCTCTTTAGTACTTAATTCCAGTAAACAATACTTGTATTATTTTGCAGAACAACAACTTTAACATTTCCACAGAATTTAAATCCTTACACAACCATAAGTAAGATATACCTGAGCTTTCCAGTACCCAAAGGGGCCAACAAGAAAGCTGGAAAGGGATGCTTTACAAGGGCAGGTAGTGACAGAACAAGAGGAATGGCTTTAACCTGCCTGAGGGGAGACTGAGATGAGCTCTTAGGCAGAAGCTCTTCCCTGTGAGGGTGCTGAGGCGCTGGCACAGGGTGCCCAGAGAAGCTGTGGCTGCCCCATCCCTGGCAGTGCTCAAGGCCAGGTTGGACACAGGGGCTTGGAGCAAGCTGCTTCAGTGGAAGGGGTCCCTGCCTGTGGCAGGGGTTGGAACTGGATGAGCTTTAAGGTCCCTTCTACCCAAACAGTTCTATGATTCTATGACATACAAGGATATGCAGTGTAATGATGAAAGTGTCCCCAGTGCACAGCCAATACAAACCCAAACAGCCCAGGCTCACCTGGCAGTTCTGCCCTTTAGGAATATCATCAGATCACACACATTCAAATCTATAATTGAATAAATTACCTTTCTCTCAACCAAACTGCATAAGGTCCATCTGACCACACCTTGAACATGGTTCCTGTATCCCAACCTTTACTCCCAAATCCAGCCTGTGCAAAGCACTTGATTAAAAGCCACACACCAACAGCTAATAGGAAGGGAACCACTATGGCTGGCATCCAAAATGCGGCTGTAGTTTTATGTTACTGTTCTGTGTTGAGGTTTTAGGGGAGGCTGGCTGGGTTTGTTCTGGGCTTATTTTGGAGGGGGGTATCATTATTTGGAGTTTTGGATTTGTTGCTTTATTATTTATCTGCTGCCTATTTTATTATTAGAAGTACTGATCACTTTTCATTACTTTAACTGAGATACAATTTGTACATGTTAACTTCAACAGCCTTTTACATGAAAGCCAAACTTTCCTCTGGCTTAACCCTTACATTTGCAGTAACAAACTGCTCACAATTCCACATTTTTCTTTTCCTTTAAATAGAACTAAAAATAGATTTTTAGTACCTGAAGTTCTTCAAAAGTTTGTAATGAATTAAAATGTGGATTAGAAGAAAAAAAAGACCTAAACGTATTTATTACTAAGCATTTGCCAGTAAGAATTTCACAGAGCCACAGATTATGTTTAAAATATTCACTGCATAGCCCAAAAGCTTTAAGTATCTAATGAAAATGCTACAAAATAAAAATTCCAAAGTTTTTTATCACATGGAAAATATCCAGTGTTGTTAGAAAAATAAATATGAAAAGCAAAGCTATAAATGCAGACATACATACTTTTGGATTTCTATAGTTGGAAAATAAGGTGATATTCTTCCGTTTGCTATTTTATGTTAAGGCTTATTGAAATTGGAACATTATTCCTACTTTTTTACCAAGGCACCAGATTAAACATGAGTCATTACTTCAGACTGTATTTTCCAATGAGAAAATGGTGCTGCAACTTAACATGAAACAAGGAAAAATAAGAGATGCAACTTTGGCTTTTTAAAATAGCCTAGTTCTTGGGTGAAAAGCTTAGTTCAGTGATAAAACTGTGTGTAGATTATCACAGAACAGTTAGGGTTGGAAAGGACCTTAAGATCATCAAGTTCCAACCCCCCTGCCACAGGCAGGGACACCTCACACTAAACCATGTCACCCAAGGCTCTGTCCAGGCTGGCCTTGAACACTGCCAGGGATGGAGCATTCACAGCTTCCTTGGGCAAGTGTTACTCAAGGAATTTAAGCATATTCTCTCATACTTAGTAACAATACATACTGTTTCCAATATGGTTACAATACAATTACTTAGTCCTTAGCTGACAAATTACAACCAGCACTTCAATAATAGTGCTATCACCCTTAAACTGGTCAAGCTTGCCATTCTTGATCAGGTCTGCAGAGCACAGACAATTTAAGAAAGATTAATAGCTACACAAGCTATATCCCACATAGCCCTTGAGTGTGTGGGGAACTGCTGAGGTCTAAGAATAGACTGACATTGATGTGACAATTCAGTGTTTCAAAGGGAGAGGAATGGTCGATGCAGATTCCCAGCTGAGTCCCCATATGCTGGAAAAGGACTGGAACATCATGCACTTGATTTTCACTATCGGTTATCTGTGTCTACCAATATTTGGAAGGAAGATAGGAAGGAAGGAAAGGAAGGAAAACATTTTTTAGGGTTAAAACTGGGACCCTGAAGTGGAGGCAATAACATTAACCTATTTGCCTACATAGAATAAGACAGAAATTAAACACAATCCCGTAGATGCATAAAAATCTTTTATAAGTAATTTTAACAAAGAACTCTACAATAAATGCATCCCTTCCCTACATCTAAAAGAAGGACCCTTTATGCTACAAAACCCTCTTTCTCCCCTTCCCCAAACATTTAATGTCTCAAGCTGGTATTTCAATAGCTTTATAGCTGTGGAAAAAAGAGTAAAACAGCTTTTTGTTATAGAGAAATTCTAACAGAACTCACTCCCATTTAGTCTGGTACAAATACACTGGAATCAGTCAGAATTTCCTAGGGCTCTGATACCTTGCTTCACTTCTAAGGCCCTCAGGAAGCAATCTCCTAATATTTTACCTATCCAGACACATAGGCTGATTCTAAAGACAGAGAGCAAGGCACTGCATGTGAGAGAGAGCAAGTAATTCTGCCTTTTAAACTATTTTATTCTTTTAGAAGAGATTGGTGGTTTTCTTTTTCTGTATCATTCTTAGAAGCAAGAAACACCTTTATGAAGGTAAAGTAAGGTTATGCAGATTTTTTTCCCCATACTGATTTTGCACACTTGAAGGAAGAAAAACAAGCAAAGCAGTGTCTAGGGGCTGAGTAACACCCCGTGTATTACAGAAGGAAAGAGCCTCAGCAATCAAATGGGACTTTTTGATTAACAACATACTGCTTCTGCCATCACAGCAGTCACTCTGCGTCTCAAAGAAAAAAGGAATGGTGATTTCAAATGCTTAAGGGCAGATTCTCTATTAATGCTTTAGTCCAGATTCGAAATGTGCTTTTGAAGCAAATTCACTGATCATCCCCATTTATAGCTCCTCGGTTGGTACGACAGAGCTGCCTTGGAGCATATCAACTTCATTCCTTTTGGGCAAGATTAAGCCAGATGTGCTCAAACTCCTAACTGGCATTCTGTCCACAGGACCAGACATTAGCAAGTGTGAAATAAAACTCTCCCAAATGCATGTAAAGGTGAATACTGGGTCCTCAACAACATATAGGTGTTTCGTCTTGTGTTCCCTTTACACCACACCACTTATTAATGTAGATATAGCCTAAACCATGCAAGGAAAACTTTGGCTCTTCCTACAGGACAAATACCTTCCAAGATACAAACCCATGGTCACCAAACTTCAGCTGCACCAAAGGTATAATAATGCTGTATGCATTTCTGTCAAGACCAAGACACAGGGACACTGACTTTGGATCCAACACAGTACAGCTATTAAAGAACAAGTTCATTTATGAAGCTAACTGCTATTTCCTCATGAAACGTAAGCATTGGATCAATAAGGTAGTAAGAAGCACAAAGAACAACTTCTTGAATGTAAATGCAGAAGAGCAGCATACAGAAAGGGTAAGGGCAATGCCTTCTTTAAGCAGCTGAAAGAGTGTTTTCTGCCTTGGCAGGGAATTTTCTCTGCAGTTTGTGCATCAGGGCAGTAACAGGTTACTTCTCACACACAGATTATTTGAGATAGATGTCAAAATAGAGGGGAGGAAAAAGAAACACCAGCTCAAGCAGGGAAAAAGTCAATCCAATCCATCTTTGTCTTGTCTATCTCTGCCAAAGGGTGAGGCAAAGCAAGTGAATAACAAACCCAACACATCAAAAGAAACCCTGTGTTCTTTATTGTAGCTGCACAACCAGGCCATAAACCTAGCATCTATCACAGCCTTTTGCACTGCTGCTCTTCGGGTAGTCACGAGAGCTAGATAAGGAATTTATTAACAATAGGCACTATGTCTTAGCAGTACAGCGCCAAAGTGATAAGGGTCCCTTGCTCCACTGACATCAGCTGGTTTCTGGAAGTCAACACAGCAAAACACATCAGCTAAACAACACATTAGCTCTCCTGCTTACCCACTGTAGAAGCAACAGGAAACATGCTGCTCGGTACATTTATCAACTCTAACAGCTATAACTAGATTCATTCTCTATAATTTTGTATTAGATCTGTACCTGCTGCAAGCAACAAGGACAGCTGGACAATTTCATCCTTAGGAAGCTGTTATCAGCCTTTTCCAGCTTTCAAGTTAACTTTTCTGGTCCTTTTCAGAAAGCACAGTGGAAATTCCTCTCCTGACATCTGTCTTACATAAGACACTTCAGAGAAAAGTTTTTCCCAGTAAGCTATTAGAAACTGCTTATGTAAGGAAATAGGCTATGAGTCCTCCTTCTCCTCCAGGCTTTTTATAATGAATTTTTTCTTGGAAAACCATGAGAACTGGTATTTTTGGTGAATGGAACAGGAAGGGATTCTACAGGTACACTGTGAACAAAAGACAGACTAGGGACAAGGTAGAACCCCTCCAGAAGCCATTGGAAGAACTGGATACCCTGGATTTGGAGAAGGTTGAGGTTCTTAATGACTTCTTTGCCTCAGTCTTCACTGGAAAATGCTCTGACCACACCACCCAACTCTTGGAAGGCAGATGCAGGGACTGTGAGAATGAAGACCTCACTGTAGGAGAGGATCTGGTTCGAAACTATCTTAAAATCCTGAATGTGCACAAGCCCATGGGACCTGAAATCCATCTGCGGGTCCTGGAGGAGCTGGCGAATGAAGTTGCTAAGCCACTGGCCATCGTATTTGAAAATCATGGCTGTCGGGTGAAGTTCCCAACGACTGGAAAAAGGGAAATATAACCCCCATTTTCAAGAAGGGGAAAATGGAAGACCCAGGGAATTACAGACCAGTCAGTCTCACCTCTGTGCCTGGCAAAATCTTGGAGCACATTCTTCTGGACAGCATGCTAAGGCACATGAAAAACAACAAGGTGCTTGGTGACAGCCAGCATGGCTTCACTAAGGGGAAATCCTGCCTGACCAATTTGGTGGCCTTCTATGATGGGGCTACAGAATTGACGGATAAGGGTAAAGCAGTTGATGTCATCTACCTGGACTTGTGCAAAGCATTTGACACTGTCCCACACGACATCCTTCTCTCTAAATTGGAGAGACATCAATTCGATAGGTGGACCACTCGGTGGATAAAGAACTGGCTGGATGGCCGCACGCAAAGAGTTGTGGTCAATGGCTCGATGTCCGCTGGAGACCGGTAACGAGTGGTGTCCCTCAGGGATCGGTGTTGGGACTGGCCTTGTTTAACATCTTCGTCGCTGACATGGACAGTGGGATTGAGTGTGCCCTCAGCAAGTTTGCCGATGACACCAAGCTGTGTGGTCCAGTTGATATGCTGGAGGGAAGGGATGCCATCCAGAGGGACCTTGACACGCTTGTGAGGTGGGCTGATGCCAACCTTATGAAGTTCAACCATGACAAGTGCAAGGTCCTACACCTGGGTCGGAGCAATCCCAGGCACAGCTACAGGTTGAGCAGAGAAGAGATTCAGAGCGGCCCTGCGGACAAGGACTTGGGGGTGCTGGGCGATGAGAAAATGAACATGAGCCAGCTGCAGTGTGCACTCGCAGCCCAGAAAGCCAACCATATCCTGGGCTGCATCAAAAGGAGCGTGACCAGCAGGTCGAAGGAGGTGATCCTGCCTCTCTACTCTGCTCTTGTGAGACCTCACCTGGAGCATTGTGTGCAATTCTGGTGTCCTCAACATAAAAAGGACATGGAACTGCTGGAACAAGTCCAGAAGAGGCCACAAGTCTGATCAGGGACTGGAGCACCTCCCGTATGAAGGCAGGCTGAGGAAGTTGGGGCTGTTCAGCCTGGAGAAGAGAAGGCTGCGTGGAGACCTCATAGCAGCCTTCCAGTATCTGAAGGGGGCCTGTAGGGATGCTGGGGAGGGACTCTTCATCAGGGACTGTAGTGACAGGACAAGGGGTAACGGGTTAAAACTTAAACAGGGGAAGTTTAGATTGGATCTAAGGAGGAAATTCTTTCCTGTTAGGGTGGTGAGGCACTGGAATGGGTTGCCCAGGGAGGCTGTGAATGCTCCATCTCTGGCAGTGCTCAAGGCCACACGGGACAGAGCCATGGGTGGCATGGTTTAGTTGGAGACGTCCCTGCGCATGGCAGGGGGGGTGGAACTTGATTATCTTAAGGTCCTTTTCAACCCTAACTATTCTATTGAATTCTATGAATATAAATAATACATTTTTACACTGGGTTTTAGCTCTGAACTCACACAAGCACTGACATGGAAAGCTACACTCAACAGTTGCCTACATGCTATTAAGAATCTACAGACAGATAACCAACTGCTCTGTATGCTCAGGTTTCAGTAGCTGATTCTGTACTTATCTTGATATACATCACACACAAAAATCTGAGACATTCAGCAGCTGAAACCTAATGCTTTAATCCTCAACGATCATTCTGCCTACACTTCATATTTTCGAGCCTATACTCTAGTTCTGAATCAGTAAGTTTCAGGGAATTGCCTCATTCACAGGTGTCACGGTTTAAACCCAACCACAAACCTCGTTCACTCACTCCCCCCCACTTATTGCCCTCCCCCTGCTCCTGGAGGGACAGAGAGGAGAATCGAAAAGAATGCAACTCCCACAGGTTGAGATAAGAACAGTTTAGTAACTAAGGTATAACACAAATCACTACTGCTACCACCAATAATAATAATGCTAAAGGAAACAACAAGGGAAGAGAATACAACACCTCAACACCAGCCGACCAATAACTCACCCCACTCCCTCCAGCCAAGTACCGACCGATACCTCATCCAACCCTGCAGTCCCTCGCCCTTCCTGGTAACTCCCCGTTACATCCTGGGCACGCCGTGCTGTGGTATGGAATACCTCTTTGGTCAGTTTGGGTCAGGTGTCCTGTCTCTGCTTCCTCCCAGCTTTCCCTCCTCCCTGGCAGAGCATGAGGCTCAGAAAGTCCTTGGTCAGACCAAACGTTTGAGCAGCAACTGAAAACATCATCGTTATCAGCGCTGTTCCCAGGCCAAAAAATGAAAACATAGCACTGCACTAGCTACTAAGAAAGAGAAAAATGACTGCTACTGCTGAACCCAGGACAACAGGCCATGTTCTCACCATGGATCCTGATAACAATGTTCAGACTCATGAAGTCTTGGTCCCTCTTTATTGCATAGCATTTTCACCATGGCCTGAAAGATTTCCTTTCTTCTGGGAAAAAAGGACCTGTTTTATGATCTCTTCCTGACACAGCAGATCAAAGATGGGGACACAGGAAACTCAGGTCTAAGCTACCAGAAAAGACAGTGGCTGCATAAGAAGAAAAAATCCCATGTATATCTGAATTTTCCTGCTTATAAATCATCTCATGCAGGACTCCAGCAGGAACAAAGGTAACATTCTCCACCACCCCTTCCCTAGTGACAAGGGGGTATTATCTGCACCTTCCCCCCATCCTATTTCTGAATCTTCTTGTAAATAAGATGCTGTATCTTTCCTTCTTACATTCAGTTAAGTAATTCTGCACATAGCAACTTCTCCCAAGCCATTTAACACCGCAGCCTTATCTGCAAGAGCCAGCTTTGGCTTTGTAAGGAAAATAACCAGGTTATATTCACTTAGTTCAAATGTATCCACTTTAATTTCAAGAGCATTGACTCAATAAGTATGTGTGAATGTAAAAGTGTTTCACAAACACAACTGTGTATATGGATCTGTGTATTATTTCTTTTTATGTATTAACTGCTCATAAGTGCTCTAGATAAAAGAGCATTGTGGAGGTTTTTTAATAAACATTTCCTCTATCAAATAAATGGAGCCAAATCGGTGTTTAGGCAGGCAAAATTTGTTCAAGTAAAGCTCACTTAAGCAATATTTCTTCTGTAGGTAATGAATTCACACCTCAATCACTCTATTTCTGCAACTAAGTGCTCAGGTAAGTGCTCCCACCACAGAGACCATTTTACCAGGAGTTCATTTTGCATCTTCCTGTACTCAACCACACAGCATGGGGACTTGGGCTGTCTCAACGAGTGGGAGTTTGAGCAAGATCAAACACTAAGGAAGAGATCTCTGCTGCACTGCTTCTCTGACTTTATTTATCCCCATCTTTTGAAGTAGAGCAGGAACTTTTTCTTTCAGAAAAAGAACCTGAAATGTACTCACAGTCCTCCCTGAACACAACTTCAAATACAAATGCCAGCTTGCAGGCTCTGACAGAAAGACAAGATACTACAAACAAATCTTCCTTTGTTCAAAAAACACAGCAACAAATTTCAAGAGCAAAAGCAGATGCTATTCTTGTCCTCTGAGTCCAGCCCACAAACAGATTAAACCTATTTTGTTGTTTGCTTTTCAAAATAGAGGCAAGGCATGCTGCTTCTCACTCAAGTGGCAGCTGCAGCATCTATAAAACAGCCCCTGGATTCCATTTCTCTATATAGATCACAATTTCAGTGACTTTCATTTCCTAAGCATACCCACTCTAAACCTTATTCCTCCCCTCCCCATAATATAAAAATCTATTTTCTGTTGAACTAAATCTATATAAAATGTCAGGAAACAGCACCACACACTGACAATGTGGCAGTAATTAACAAACACTGACTTGCATGCTATTTTCACATAGCCCTCACACTTCCGAAGATTAAGGTAATATTCTTTCCTATTATGACCTGAATTACAGCAAGCGAGAAAGAACAGCCAAGAATGGCAGAAAATAATACAAGTTTTTCAGCACCTCTACAGGACAATAATAGAGAGGGACCATGTGCTACATGTCCTTAATAATTTCCCAGGGAACTGATAGCAAGCTTAGAATTTTCTTTATGCATACTTTAACTCAATTTAAAAACCCCATTATCCAAGACTTAAGCAAGTCAGGTCATGGTCAGGAGTTTATACACACCCATATGTATCAATCACCTTACTTAGTAAGATAAAAACCTAAATAACTTAGTTTTAATAAGCTGATGGTAAGACTCAAATGAAACCCAAGGAAATTGCTCATTAAATAACAGACCCCCATACACAGCAACCCCACTGATGATAGCTTACTTTTCCAATTATTTTCCTTCTGCAACTACAACAGAGCTGGATAGAAGTATTTCAGATTTCATGCACACACAACCACAGGTATTTCCTTTCAATAGTTCCACCTATAATTACTATTTGATTTTCATACTTATGTTCTAAAGACGTGACCAGCATGACCTTTCCTTTGTCACTGAAAAAACCCAAATCACATTAATGTTTTCATTGCCTGAAAAATGCATATACTTAGAATTAAATGTACTTAATTTTACGGCAGGATCAGCTGAGTTTTCCATGATCTTGTTGCAGCAATAATCTTACCAGATTTCATGATACTCTTTGGCACACAATAAAACATCAGTCCCATGGGTGGGCATTCCTCATTGTCCTGCTACTTCCAAAGTAATCTGATCTGCTACATGGCTAACGGCTCTTCTTAGTGATTTTTTTCCAAATAGGAACAACAAGATGGCATCAAAGCTGATCATCTCACATCATTCCAGGCTACCAGGCTCCTTGACCTGAGGGTAGGCACCTTGTTCACCCACTCTTCTCCAAGAAGGCCAAAACACACTGACCCTAAGAAGCTTAACAAAGCTCCTCTCCTCCAGCTCTTCACTGGAGAGAGAAAGGCATTGATACCCAAAAGTAAAGACAAAAGAAGGAATATACTTCACTCATCGTCCACCCTTTGGTCTCTGTTTAGCATACAGATAACTGCTTCAGAGCAAAGAGGAGGGGACCAGCTAGATGGAAACAGAGATGCTGCAGCAGGGGTGGGTTACAAACGGGAGTACACTAGGCTAGGTACTGAACTCAGCCCAGGACACAGGAACTATCCAGCTGCACAAAGCATCTACAATTGCAATTCTCTCAGCCCTGCTGCTCAACTGCTCACCGCTTTCTCAACTCCATGTGTGATTATCTCCACCTTTGCTAACTGCCCTTTCAAGGGACTAACCAGGCCACTACCTAGGTCCTTAAGCTCACACAACCACATAGAGAGCATGTTGTAAGCTAACTCAGCAGTCCACCACAGGGGTTACCCACAGGAGCACTTAACAGGAAGTTTCATCACTTGAAACATATTCTATTTGCATTAACCCATTAGCTTCACAGAGAAAGTGCTGCCAGCAGTATGCACTTCACTAACTGGCAGGGAGTACTCGAGTACATCATGTCAGTAACGCCAGTGGTGTCACAATTCTCTGACCACATCACATTCTTAACGATACCTGTCAATATTTTGATGCTGAAATTAAAGAGTAACAGCATAAGCAACAGCACAATAAAACATTTGTTGTCATCATCAGAAATCCTAAGGGAAAACGAAGATTTGTTCCCCCAGATACCCAACAAAACCCTGACTTCATACAAGGTCATTCTCTGAAAAAGCACGCCACATTTTTTCATGTGGATGACCTAAAAAGGAATTTGTATTTAAGTTTACTAACCATTCGTCATTTTCTTCCTATTTGCTGTAGATTTCTGCAATATCTGAAAGCACTGTGGTTTTCCAGACTCCCATTGTAAGAAAAATTCAATAGGTTTACTTACGCATTAGGTTGTAAATGTGCTTTTCTGCAACATGTTCCGTAAACAGCTTTATAAGGTCATCTTTTAAGTCTCTGTTAAGCTTGGTTTCTATGTAAAATTTATTCTGGAAAATAAGACAGAAGTTTCCAAGTTTGTTTTTCATAACAGCAAATAAATTACACTTACTTATCCAGAAATAAAAATAGAATTTAAAGCTGCAGAATATTTGACCTGTAAAGTGCTTCCTCAGTGACTGTATTCATACTAAATAGAACATTCCTGTACAATAAAAACACCCCCAGGTATTTAAAATTAAGAATGTAAGTGGTACTACTGGTAACAAGCATGCTTACAGACAGGGATGCGCGCCCCCCCCCCCCCATCTACACATGTATCTCCATACTGATCCAGACTGGGGAGTTTGTAGGAAAAAACACTTCATTTTAGAACTTTATAAATGCTCTAACTCCAAAATAGGGTTGGAAATAATGTTTGCAACAAAACAAAGCATTTTTTACCAGTATCTAAAAGCAACTAAGCCATCAAAATAGGTATGTTACAATAACAAATCACCAGTACAACTATTCACTTCTGTCTGGTTCATTGCTAATCCCAGAGAATAGCTGGTCAGAATTCATCAACTGTGGCAATAAGCGACACATACAGATCTTTACAAAACTGAACTACATTGGAATTTTTAGGATTCAATTACCTCAACCCATTCAGCATTAATAATAAATTCACCTTTTCAACTACATTGGAATTTTTAGGATTCCATTACCTCAACCCACTCAGCATTAATAATAAATTCACCTTTTCAACCTTCAAAGGAAATTCTATTCTTGAGTTCCTTGAGGACCTCTATAACTAATGTACTATTTAGTGTTATTCCTCAGTTCCCAGCCTGCAATTAATAGTAAGAGTTCTTGTCTGTTATTTTATTCATAGGTGGGTTTGAAATGCTGGGAAAAATAATTGTTTCAAGATAAATCTCCCATTGTCACAACATTAACATGGAAGTAGAACAACTGAAATCATCTGGACACCATGTGTAAAAGAGTTCAATAGATACTGTAATGGAAAATCAACTTAATGAAAAATAATGCACTGAAGCACTTAACAGATTTACTAGAGGAAGGGACCTCTTAAGGGAGAAAGGTTTTTCCACACTTTAAATCAAGTTGTTCTCCTGTTCACAAACACATTTAGCATAATTGGAACAAGCCCTTGGAACACTATTAGAGAAATCCCGAAATTTCTTTTTGTGAAACCCATTTTCTTGGCCATTACAAAACTGTACACATAACATAAACTGACCACGCAGAAACCACTTACATTTTCAAGGCAAGTATTCAGCAGCATTTACCTTTAATGAAAACTGAACCTACTGGAACAAAAGCAATGTGAGGGCTGAATACCTGCCCCTACTGAAGTTTAGGTTTGTTGCAGTAATGGGTAACAATCGAGACTTTTTTAAAGATATAGTAGCTTCCTACTGACAGTTCCCTCCCTACCAGCAGAGGTGTTATCAAAGGCTATTACTGAGTTGTTTTCCCCCTCACCTTGACCTGTTCTTTGAGCAGAGGTTGAGAGAAAGGCTGTAGTATTTTTGGTCAATGGTGAATTGCCATTGCAAGAGAAATTCACAGCAAGTGAAGATACACATCATAGAATCATAGAATAGTTAGGGTTGGAAAGCACCTTAAGATCATCCAGTTCCAACCCTCTGCAGCAGGCAGGGATGCCTCACACCAGACCATGTCACCCAAGGCTCTGTCCAACCTAGCCTTCATCTCAGAAGCATTAAGCTACACACCATACTACAGTCTTTCATCAGACCTAGCTTCCTAAACCATTTCCACCTTGAGCTTCCTGACCACATGCTACCATGTACCTACCGGTGCCACACACAGGAGTGACCAGAGCATCTCAGCACAGGTCTACTGACATGAACCAAACCTGACAATGCCAGACTACTGATTTTCATGAGTAGTTAGCTTAAGGAAAGAGCTTACTCTGGTCCCTTCCCAGGCTAATGACTTTTTTACATGAAAATCAGTTGGCAACAAGTGCAAACTGTGATGCTTCCTTTTGTTCAATTGAAAAGCCTATGCCTTAAGTTTCATAACTAGAAAAGCAACAAAAATCCCCAGCAGCTTCAAGCAGAAGAGTTACAACAGAGTGCTTAACATGGAACAACTGTAAAATATTCTTCACGTTTGCTCACTTGGAAGCACCTTTCCAAAAAGATGTTACACTTGTATGAATGAAAAATCATCTAACCTCAGTACTTTGCTTCCAATGCACAGGGCTGAAAGGAGATAGCAGAAGAGTTGTCAGCTTTCCTGTTCTCTTTAGTGGAGATGTCACTACCTAGGCTGTACCAGTATTTCTTTAAGTGTATTAAGTCACCTACAGGTCTAACTGACAGGAGAAGGTAAGCAGGTATCAGTAACTGAGAAAGTCAGAGACGATATAAGCTTTTTTCCACAAAACACCATATCACATAAGGCAGATGTTAAAAAATGCAGTTGTGTTAATATTAAGAGATCAATAAATACTTGAAAGAGAAAAAACAATGTATAAGAACACTTAACTCATCCACATGTATATATACACACACATATATTTGTGTATACAGACACACATGAAATGCCCTCTAGATAATAAGCAACAAAGTGATACCACCCAGTAAGAATAGTAGTATTTTAAAGGTAATGAAAACATTCTTAACTATTCTAAAACCACAGTGCTCACAAACATTAGGCTCATTTAAAACCACAAGATCATAGGTTTTCAGCTCCATCTCCAAGTATAATTAACAACTGAGAACCTATTAGAAAAACAAGTACCTCATCTAAAAGCTGATTTTAATTTTTCCTGAAGTGGAAATACGATTTTTATCCATTCATGTGTGCAGCATGCTGGGATAGGTGCAATCTGTGAGCATGCAGAATAACCTCATTTAGATTTACAAAGCAAACACTTATCCACTAGGAATCATTCTTATGAATAAAGCCCCATGTGCCGAACTGCTTCTAGTTTAATTTGCTTTATTTGCAGTTACACCCTGGAGCTTCTGAAGGACCTGAAGCATTTTGAAGGGACAAAAGTGCTTCGAGTCTCCATGCTTTCTTGAGAAGTCCACTGTGTTCAGCCTCAGAAGAGAAGGCTGCGTGAAGACCTCAGAGCAGCCTTCCAGTATCTGAAGGGGGCCTATAGGGATGCTGGGGAGAGACTCTTCATTAGGGACTGTAGTGACAGGACAAGGGGTAAAGGGCTCAAACTTACAGGGGAAGTTTAGATTGGATATAAGGAGGAAATTATTTACTGTTAGGGTGGTGAGGCACTGGAATGGGTTGCCCAGGGAGGTTGTGAATGCTCCATCCCTGGTGGTGTTCAAGGCCAGACTGGACGAAGCCTTGGGTGAGGTGATTTAGTGTGAGGTGTCCCTGCCCATGGCAGGGGGGTTGGAACTGGATGATCTTAGGGTCCTTTCCAACCCTAACTATTCTATGATTTGGGTGTCCTCAACATAAGACCGGAAAAATCCATCACCACATGAAAACATAAACCCATTGGTGTGACTTGCAGAAAAAGGAAACAGAAAACTCCCTCAACTGCGAAGTCAGCCCTCTCAACCATCACTCAGGATTTGAAACACACCTTGGTCACCATATACAAGCAGGTTAACAAAACACCTTTCCTGTATTCCCACCATTCACACACATGAATATGGTTTGGTACCCATCAGGAAGAAGAACAGTGCAGGTGTTGACATCAAAACACAGAAATAAGCCTAAGGAAAAATTCTTGGTCTTTTTTGGCCACCAAGGGACAAAACCATGTTTCAGTTGTACAAAAAAACCCTTTAGCTTTCCCTCAGCTTCATTCATTTTAAATTTTTAAACGCATATTAAAAGTTTTCCTAAGCAGCAGCATAATCATCCTTTCAGAACTAAGTTTATCAGTGCAACTCAACAGCCTTGGAAACTCCTGATTACTGCAATCACACATCAGTACTGAAAAAGGAAATCCCTGCATCTCTGCTAAAGAGGCAGAGCCCAACAACTTAGTCCTCTTCACTTAAAAAGACACTGAAAATAACTATTAAATAACTGCAAAGCTGCAATTTGTACTGTAGGATAATCAGACTTTTACCTCTTGCAATTGTTTTTTAATTCTATTTTCTTGTCTGAATAAAGGAAACTGCTGAAAGAAAACTTGATTAGACCCTAAAATATAAAATTGCAAGAGTAGCTGTACATAAAAGTACTTCCAAACACATACAAAAAAAAACCTGAACGCTTTTCATCCTGACTTCCCCAAGTATATTTTCCATATCATGTACAGCACTGATTAATAAATTATTTTAGAGAACAAGTATGACACTTAATTTGACATCACTCTTCAAAATTAGCTATATATCTGAGCCAGCTCAGTATTGCATACGGCAGCAAAAGGGACTAATATGTAAGTCACCACCTTTACTTCAAAAGGGCTTTTAAGAAAGATGGGGACAGGCACTGCAGCAGTGCCTGTTGTGATAGGACATGGGGTAATGGTTTTAAGCTGAAAAAGGGTAGTTTTAAACTAGATAAGAAATTCTTTACAATGAGACATTGGCACAGCTGCCCAGAGAAGCAGCAGATGCCCCATCCCTGAAAACATCCAAGGCCAGCTTGGACAGGACTCTGAGCAGCCTAATCGTTGAAGATGTGTCTCCTCATTGCAGGGGAAGTTGGACTAGATGACCTTTACAGGTCCTTTCCCACCCAAACCATTTATGGTAACTCTCAGGCCTAACTTGAATTAAGTCAGGCCAGGATGGACAGGGCTTGGAGCAACCTGCTCTAGTGGAAGGTATTCCTGCCCATGGTGCAGGGGTTGGAACTGGATGAGCTTAAAGGTCTCTTCCAACCCAAACCAATTCATCGATTGTATGAAATGGAAAAGTGTTTGCAGAAACAGAATTTTACTGCTAGAAGAATTCACTAGTCATGCTTTAAAGAAGCTTCTCCTTTAAGTCAAGAGAGTACTTTCTCTTTTCTTCATTCTGAAATAAAATATAAAACCTCTATTCATTTTACAGGGCTGTTTATTACCCATTAACTATTTTTTACAATGTTTAGATATCAGACTCAAACTCTAAAAATGAAAGGATGAGATACAGACTCCTCATTTGAAGATACAAACATGATATCACAACTGTGCACAAAGAAGGATACAGAAATCCATTCAGCAATTATACCTTGCCTAGTCATATAAATATAGCTTATAATGATAAAACCTGTCTGATTATGTCTATCATGAACATTGTCTAGATGATTGTTACACAGTCTTAATTGTTAAAGATAGATTTTGACCTCTGTGATGGAACAGCTTATCTCCATTTGTAAATGGATATTAAATTATGAGACCTCTTAAACACCTGCCTGCAATAAACAAGTTAAGCACACATGGGTGAATAAATGGCTAGAATATAAAAATATCTGAATGCAACAGAGGGGAAAACAGTCTCTTCCTAGTTTTTCTCCAGGATTTTATAACAGGAACAAGGAGAAAAATACAAAATCAGCACCAGGGACACAGCTCTTTGCTTACAAGTAAAGCTGTGGCAACTGCATTTCATTCTGTATTAACGAGAGAAAAGAGCAATTAGAAGACATCCAGTTCAAGGCAGCCAAATTCCCCTTTTAATGCAATAAACCTGCATGGCTGCACTATGCCAAAAGACTGTAGCAAGTTACCCGGTTTCAGACACTTTCTGTGAGACAGTATATCCTTCTAATAGATAATGTTTCCCAAACTTTGGGAAGCTGCCAATGAGAATAATTTCAAAGAGTTTGAGATTTATTTAATCTAAATCAGTTTAAATACTTCCTTTTCTTTTAAAAAAGTTTCTCTCCCAACAAATATTTCCTTTCTTTCTCTTACTTCTAAGTGTTGCCAATGCAAGGATGGTTTCCAGGAGAAGGGCAAAATTCAAGCTTAAGTTATTCACTACATTAAAAAAAGGCAATAAAAGTCTTCACACTTTGGCAAAAATTATGCAAACCATAAAGTTCTTGAAACACGTAGAAGACACTGAATTACAAATTCAGCATGACAAACATAGCCAATGGTTTCTGAACCTCTGTGAGTAATGCCTGACAGTGCTATGAACTTAACTTTGTCTTCCCCCAGTCAAGACTCTAAATTGCTTTATCAAGTGACACACATTTCCAAGAGACATTTCTTTCTGTTTTGTCTGAATCTATGCAATTTAAAAGCAAGAGACAATCATCTTTGCAACCCGCCCAAAGTACTAAGCCAACACAGAAACAAGCCACTAAACTATCTCAAATAATGACCTAACTATTTGGACAGCTTTTTTTCCAAACAAAATAAAAACCATTCCCCTCACTCCTAGGAAAGAAATATTAGGGCAGAAAGCAACTGCAAAATGCTACATTTAAAAGCACAGCTCCCCTTTCTTCTCCCCACAATCGGTACTGTTATGCAGGCAGCAAAAGCAGGCATGAGTCATAAGCGCTACAAGTTACAAATCATTACAGCTGCATTTTATTCTTTTCAGTTTCAGTCAATATCTTGTGTATGGACATACTTTATTTGAAAAGAATTTTCTAAAACTTACCATATATATGAAAAGAGGCACAATGCTCTGCAATGCTCCCATATACTGTCCAAGAGCTACGTTAAATCTTTCAATATAGAGATCTGGAGGGCTGGCCTGCAAGAAACCGTAAAAGTCAGGTTGTAATTTGAACAAGAGAAAGATCTGGAACAGCATGGGCTATGCTTTCATAGCAAACTCAAAACACTACAAAGTATTTGATACACTAAGTCCACACAAAGCAAGCCACACATCATTCCAGAGTTTCTGCTAGAACTCCCTCCAGCAAAACAGGTTTCTTCAGCAACTGATTTTTGCCTAGGACTATATGTCAGTGCCCAGCAAAAGGTCCATCCTATAGGAAATACAGTATTCCTGTAACAAACTAGCAGTTAGCATATTCAAATAAAAGCACTTATTAAAGACCAGACCTTTGTTTTGAAATATCTATCACTCCTAGAACCCATAAGCAATATGCAACAAGTGCTGCAGTGTGTGTTCCTAACCCCTGGGGGCTTCTACCCCAAGACAGCTGGGTGGCATTAAGCTGCTGCTTTGCATCTGAAGTGGCAAGTGGCACATCCTCCAGCTCCAGGGAATGCTGTTCCTCATAGAAAACACGTATATTTTTTGGTTGGGTCACTTAAGGCAAGACAAGTATTCAGGGAGCTGACCTGGAGGGACTATGAAGCAATGTCTTCAGACAGAGCTCTGCAACTGGCATCCTGCACTCCAGATGAGGCTCTCTAACATCTACTGCAGCCCTGCAAAACACAGCATTACCCTGTGGCCCCAAGCAAAACTCTGCTACATAAAACCTGAATGTGCTAACTTTATAATAGTGCTTGTAGAGCCCACATCGACAGCACTGCTATTTTCTGTGTACAATACCATCTTTCCCAAAGGAAGAGCTAAGGGAGCTAAAAGGATCTGTTCTGCAGCAAACTAAGTTGAAGTGAGAAGGGAACCAGACAAATGGGAAACACAAGCCACTGTTTCTTTCATAAATACTTATTTGGAGGGATGCAGGGTTGCTGTGTAAAGAGCATTCAGGAGTGCACTTACATGCCCAGGGATAGGAGCGGAGCTGGGGTAACATGTTCCTCACATTGTGCTCTGCCTCTGGCCCAACTCCTGCTTCCCCTGTTACAGTCTTTTCAGAGGACTGTGGGCAGCTGCCTACATTTCTACTGTTCATACACGTACACACACCTACACACTCGCAAGGACAAAGCATTGCTTGCTAATGAGAAATAAAACTTCTTTTCCCTCACACCACTTTCCTCTTTGACAGTGCCAAGCCAGAGGAGGATGGAGAAAGCAGAAGTGACTGGGACTTTGCAATGCAACAAAACAAGCTCAAAGATTTTCCCAAGCCAAAGCATCCGTGGTGTGAGAAACACCCCAGGCTAGCTGCACCTCCACCACCTTATAGGAATTTAAAGCTCTTATCTCTATGAAGCTGATTTTTCATCCTTCACATGGACATTCACCAGGGCCCCGAAAGAACAGGTAAAATTTATGCTGACTTTCTGCTCTGTTAACTATTCTAAATTGATCAAAGGTTTCTTCCCTTTAAACTAGCTTCTTTTGCCTCCCTCCTTAATATGCTTAATGAACACATGGGTAATTTTTCACAGCAAACACCGATACAGTGCAAACGTTTCAGAAAGGAAAGCAAAACTGGCAAAGGAATAAAGAGTGTTATCCCATATGCGGTTGCTAAATATTATATATGGCTATTCCTCATTTTGATCAGAAGTTTTTAATCTTACTGCAGAAAGAGCTCTCAGGGGTGGGCAAACAAATTTTAGTTCAAAATGCCAACAATGTATAAAAGTGGCTATGAACTCCAAGGATTCCCTTTAACATACAGTTACATATATAATTTGTTGCAAATAACATGCAGTGAAATACGCATTTCTAAGCAGTATGTATTCCTGCTTCACTCCTTTTTAACCTCAACTTTAAATATGGTTAAACTCCGGTTTGTAAAGCTGGTATACAGCTTCTAAGATCAAAGAAAAAGGTACGTTCTGCCTCAAAGAACAAAGAAAAGAGACAAAAGGAGACCATAGCCTGACATAGGGCACCACTCTTCTCACTGACATTTTGCACTTTTCGTTAACAAAATAGAGAGACAGAAGTTGTCTGGATGCTGCATGATTTAATCCCATGAACTGATTCTAGGCAACAATACAGAGCCAGGCTGCCACTCTTTTTACAGGGGACATTAAGGATTGATATCTTTTTCCTCCACTGAGGATGAAACCTCTGCTAGCTCACCTCACAAAGCCTATGTCACACTGGGAGACACTAAGAGGCATAACAACTGCACACCTCAAAACAACCTTTAACAGAGGATACCTGGAAGATCTTCACCACCACCACATTGCAACCAAGTGCAATGCTCTAGATAAGGACAAAAAAAAAAGCTAAGTCCTCACAGCTTAAGGGTAAGCATTTACTGGCTTCAGGCAAGTATCAGGCCTTGGTCTTAAACTCTGGAATGCAAAATCATGGTGTTAACTGCTTTACCAGCATGAGATGAAGCCTTTCAGTTGAATTCTCCTGGTAACATTTCATGTCAAGTCTCAACAGCCAAGACATTAATAGCAAAGCACGTACTACCTAACCCTGCTTAATTCAGAAAGAAGCTTGACAATCAAACTCTCTTCAGCTATCACTTGGCTTGTAAACTAACAAAAACCCCAAGCCAATGAGAAATCAATACTAGTATTTCCACAGCTCTCCTATGAATGATCATGGGCTGTTTTCTGTTCATTACGGTGTTACTGTATGGCTGCTCAAACTGCCAGACCAAAATCAATTACTTTGAGCACAGGAACTTCCTCCATATCTCTATAGTCACATTAATAAAATAGTAACTGCAGCGGGAGTGGCTTTATATAAGCTACTGAATTTTCAATTATGAATTTTATAAGCTAAAATGCAGCACCTGGCACCAAATGTATGAGTAAATAGATGTTGCTAAGATTTTCTATTAACTGGCTATCATTAAAGTAGATCTGGACTTTAAAAACTGTATTTATTCTGCTATAGCTATTAAAAAAGAAACCACTTAGGCTGACATTTTTCACTCTTGGTCTGAGTCCAGAAAACAGAACACACACATTCAGCTGTTTTAATTACAGGGGTGGGATAGGAAGAATTAAGCATGACATTTAAGTCTTGCAACCCTCCAGAAAATATTACATCTTTAAATCCACTCCTATCTTACCTAAGGGATATAATACAGAAGGTATTCAAAGAAAGAAAAATACACCTCTAGTCTAAGGTTTTCCAGGAAGTAAGAGGACTCCTGGTTGCTTCGCTCCCATCCTGAATCCTATTAAACTGTCAATTCAGTTGCTTTGGGTTTTTTTAAGACACTCTAGACAGGCAGACAGCTTAAATCCGCTCCTACATCTGCTCTCACCTACCACTCATAGGCTTAAGAATAGTTTTCTAGTAGCAACTATACAGTGTGTCTGTCCATGGGAGCACTGAACATTTGGTCAGGTTTCTCAAACTGTGATGCCGTTGCATTTACTTAACACCTTCAGCCTGGTTTTGAGTCAACTACTTCTTAGCATAAAATACTATGGCTGCTATTAAAAACTGATGTTAAAGACGTCATCTAAAGTCATGCTAAAGACATCCTTACACACCACAGCAAACATCTCAGCACCAAGAGAAATGAGAAGAAACAAAACACATTTGAGAAAGGGTAACATGCAAGACAGACATCTTCAAACAGAACAAGCAATCAGAGAGCCAGTATACTAAATTACCTTTCCCTGACTTGAAATCTAACATCTAGGCATTACAATGAACTTGTGGGCAACAAACTGCATACATGAAAAAGATGTGGGTTTTTCAGTTTGAATATCATTAGCTGAACATACAAATGAAACCATAAGACATGGTGCTGGCTCAAGACAACTCAGAAGTGGCTCACAAGAAAGAAACAGTGACGACAGTTCTTTGCTTGAGGAACACAAAGTTAATCTGTTTATGAATAGTCGTCTGGCACAATCAGCAATATATTTGGCAAAGCTTTCATTCCTACACTGAATGGGCAGCTCCATTTTCCTGGGAACATGCTCACTGCCAAGATACCAGCACGCATGCTGCAGCATCTCTCCCATGCGTGCCAAGTGAAAAGGGAGAATGACTCCATAAATTTACCTGCTATTCATGCAAGTGGTCTGAATCTTTTAAACCACTTTCTGTTCTTTCCCAAGAAAATGTAATTTGTTCACTTTGCCTTGCAGACAATTTATGTGATGCTCACATTTACCTCACAAGACAAGGAGACTATTAAAACTTTTTACAAAGACCAGAAATAAAGCCAAAGTACAAGTCATTCAGAGACAGACAGTCTTCCTAACCACATCTGCACTCAAAGCTGTTCAAAGCTCAACAGCATCATGACACACTCTGGTGTAACTGTCTTCAAGTAGAGGGGGCACATATAGGGCATGCTTCTGTTTCCATTCTACGTATCTATAAAACAAAAAAAACATTGTATCTAAGGACCGTCACAACTTTGTTTAGTATCAAGAAAACTTCCGAAGCTTTGCTACCCAGTAAATACATACTTGTTTGTGCTATATTTACTTGTATCTTTCTGTATCAGGGTCTGCAGGACCCAGTGTAGTGTGTCAAGGAATTCAAAATGACTTCAGCAATACAAGCCTTTTCAAAAAGCAGCAGGCAAGGAGGTTCTTCTCAGGTTAGCTTGCTCATGACAACGTCAATTTTAATAGCAAGTCTGGCAATAGAGTGACTTCTACCTCAACTCAAAAACCATCTTTTTGATGTCCACACATGAACAAGCACACATTTCTGACACTTCTGGCTTTTACAGTCTGAGTTTTAATACAGATCATTCATTTGATCTGATTCAATTCAGTGATTCACAGAAGCAAAGGCTTGTTTCACACACGATTAAGCAATCTTCCCCCAGCAAAACAGATGGATAAATGCGTACAGCACTTGATGTTTGATGGGGCTTTTTTTTTCTTTTAAATATTATGGACTCCAAAAACAGCCAGTCTGAGTCTCCTCTATAAAAAAAAAGGACTGTTGATACTAACAGATCATAAAGTTGACCCCAATGGACTTTAAGAAATGCTAGCAATTTAACATATTGAGTAAGAAAAGAGATAGGAAACGCAAGTACTCAATTTTCCTTTTCCACCTCTATTTCTGATCTTTTCTATAGGTAGAACATAGGGGAGGCAGTTTTGTTTTCTATATAATTGCTTTAAGAAACTACTGCAACTATGGAAATTATTTCAGGAAATCAACTAAGTCCAAATTAAGGTGAATTTGAGTGTCATTATAAGAGAGAAGACATGAATCCAGAAGAAGATTCACTAGTCCTCATTTAGCTAGCAAGTCAGGTGATACCCATACAAACACTGTAGTGTAAGAATGGGCTTCTTCACATGGATGGAGTATATCCCCTGGCTCCCATAAGTAGATTACTAAAGTCTAATCATAACTTCATTAGCAATCTGATTTACTGAGATCACACAAAAACCAGCCACAGATGATGTTCCATCTTACAGACTGGCTTAACCGTTTCACTACAATACAGCACTATGTAAAGGTACTGTAATCAGTGTACCTTGGAAAGAAAGCAAAATATATCTACAACACAATCTGGGGTAAAATTACCTGAAAATATAAACATCAAAAACTGCTATGAGATGGTACCCAGTAGATAAGTCTGCCCATAGCCAGAAGTTCAGTTTTACATTCCCTCAAAGCAATACTTGGATGCACTTTCATACCACCCTGACTATATGCAAAGCTCCCAAGGTAAATGCGACAAGTGACTTAAGCTTCATGTTTTTACTCCTGTAATCAGGAGAAATACTGGAAGTTACACAACTGTTTCTAAAAGACGAGTAAGAAAGTTCAGAACCTCATCTGAAGTTTGGAGTAAGGCCTTTGTATTTATCATGTTCGTGCTTCAGAAAGAGTTGGGGCAGGAAATAAGACTCCTCATCACTGGATGGCAAAACTCCATATAATCACAGGGAACAAATGAAATGTGAGACAGAAAAGGAGAAAAAGGCAAGAAAGGAACAGATTGTCTATAACAGATAATGCTGACACTCTTTAAGAAGAGATGGCAACAGTGATGTGATACAAGGCATCAGTTCCCAGAGATTTGGCAGACCCCAAAACATGGCTTTTATAGGAACCTGACACCAAGGCATATTCTCCCAAGGAAATAATAGGTGAGAAGATATTTTCCTGCCCTGCAATGACCGGTTTGAGAGCTGATGAGACAGAAGGCTGAGAAGTTTAGTATGAGGCAGGAAAGATTTCTGGCATCGCACAGCGAAGACCCTAACCCTACAGGTCCTTGAGGCCACACAGCAACTATGCAAATTATCTACCAACACAAGTGACTGCTCAGTTCAGTCATGTTCATTATAAAAAAAACTTATTATTCATACCAAAAAAAAACCCTCCAAAACCACATAAATAGCAAACAATAGATTGCTTTTTCCTCTTTCCTCTAAATAAAATCAGGGTACAACACGACTTTGCAGCTCAGTTCTCTCCTAAAGGAATTACTGTGATTATTCTAACTAAAATGAAAATATTCACTGCACTTGCACAAAAAAGCTCCTTCTGCCATGGGCATTCTCACTGTCAATGCTTAAAATACCTTCAGTGTCTTTTGCTGAGGAGATATGTAATGGTCAAAGTACTTGATTTTACATGACTTTATCAGAGTGCATAAGTTTAGCCACAAACACAACTGCCTAACACAAATACAGTTTTATTCATTTTACAGAGAGATCTATGTAATTCAAAAGCATATGTGCCTATGTATCCGCCCTACCTCGTACATCTCAATGACTCAGCACTTAGCCACAAAATCAGCTGTCGTTATTTTAAACCACAACATAATGGGCTATGGCCATTACCAGTAAAGTGTCCAAATAAAGTATGTTGGAAAAATCATCTGTATACAACAGGCTTCACAGGCCTCAAGACAACAGGAAACATTTGTGCACTTGTGTTTTCTGCCGCCACCTTTTTGTTAAGCACACAAAATCCAAAATTCTGATCAACTCAAAAATCAGCGAAATTTCATTCTCAGTTACTGGAACCTCCCCATGACAAAGCTCAGTCTTTATTAATACAGAGAAGCTCATCCGGACATCAAGTGCAAGAAAGGAAAGCGATTCTGGCTCAGTTTCTCCAGAACTGAAACACCCTGAAGACAGGACCATTTGCTTATACACATAGTAAGGAGGGAGCTAGGAATATCTTGGGATATAGGAGGCCCCATATCAAAGAGCTGACAGTCTGATGACAAGCAATTAATCTCTATCTCAGCAGGCAACGGTCACTGCTTTTCACCCCATGTCTAATATGCAGGGAATAGATGAGCCCACCCATATTTTCATAATGCCCCTGCCACCACCAAAAAGTACATTTTTTGAAGGTGGAAATCTATGAAGCAGACCCTGAGGAATTCAGGTGGTGACAAACACCATAAATAGGGAGTTTCTGCAACGAATGCAACACAGAAAGATTAACTCCAGAAAGGCTGGAACCCTGCAAGAGCAAGTCTGAACAGTCCTCGGAGATGCTCCCACTTTTACTATTTAGTATCTGACACATTTATTGCTTTTGCTGCTGATGAGTGGTTCTTGGAGGATACAGCTTGCTCTGGCATGTTGGTTACATGCAGATATTCTGCCATCCACCCGCCATTAAACTGTTGCACCTCTATGCAAAGAAGTTGCTTGGCTTGTTCAGAATAAGACACTGCATTTGCCTGCCGCTTCAGTTTTCATGATCATCTGCACAAACCAACACTCCTGCTTATAATGGGCTACATTTGCATCTCTGCATGTAAAACAAAATGAAAAATAAAAGTTATCTTGCATCAAATCACACCTTGCCAATTAAACAGAACTCTCTCTCCATTAGACTGAATATTGCTGGCAGGTGGAATGAGTCTGTGTCAGAGAAAGCAAAGCACCACATATTGTGCATTGAAAGGATTCACATATACAGGGTTTTTTAATTTGTTTGCCTGTGTAAACCAAAAACTTTTAGGGGACCAGCATTAACAAAGTCATTTGCTGTTGTTGCTAAAGATCTCATACTGCATTTTCAACCTAAACCCCAAGTGACTGTCACCAAAATGTATTGAGATCAAAGAAGTATCAGGATAATAAAGTATATTGTAGTAATTTCTTAAGAGTAAATTTCACAGCCCATTGCTAAAACAGTTTCTCTATAGGACCATTTTCTAAGCCACAGGAGTTTGACTTCAAGCAGTTCAAAAAGATGGATTTATCATCCAAAACCAAAGTCATGTTCTCGTCAGACAAAACTGATGTAACACACTCAAAGATGGTATCATATCACAGTCTTCTTGTAACCTGCCACAAGGTGTGTCTAACCTACGTAAGGAAACTTTTGCAAGACGAAGATTGCATTGAACAGCTCTCAATTATTCTTTCAGAGGCTGACATTCAGAAGGCAGCCTTGGTTTTAGGCATGGACTGGATGGGAACCTAGCTGAGGGTTGACTTCCTCTCATGATAGAGAGACATAACAAAGCACTTTTTTTATCAAAGTGTATTAGTAGAGTATACATGTTTATGTTCATTGTGACTTTTTGTCCAAAGAGGCAGGAAAACATGAGGGTGAAGCTGTTCTATGACCTTTACACTTGGCTGCACGAGGGCCAATGCTCCCGGTGTGGACAACAGCGAGATCATAAGAAACTGCACAGCCCCATGAGTAAACAGCTACAGATATGGCATAAAGCCAGTTGTTTTCCTAAGGCTATAAAGGCAGGACCCTCTTGTGGCCAAATCCAGAGCCTCACCTGTGCGTGGATGCACCATGGAGGAATTTTCGCAGCTACCTGAGACTCCCGGCATTGGCTGCAACAGGGCTTCCCAGCTTGAAGTGTGGGCCTGGATAATGCTTCAGTGGTATTTGGTGATATGTTTCTTCTCAGTCTCTGTTCGTTCTCTCTCTATGCTGTAACGATCTGATGCATTGCTAACTCTCCTCTGTACTTTACTCTCAATATGTATCTCTCTGATTTGCTTCCTTGTACATATTTACTGTATATATAGAGATACATACCAAATTTGCATTTGTGTGCTTGTTTGCTTTGGTATGCTTGTTTAATAAACTGTGCATAAGATACAGTTAGTGTGTGGTCATTTTGTGGTGTACCCTGCCTGTCAGCAGAACAAGGCAGAAGCATTTAGTGCATATATGTGTCAAATCAAACACTAAAAGCAGCTGCCTCAGTCAGCTTTGAAACCTCAGAGGAAACAATCAAGGACTACCACAGAGTAAAGCCATGGGATGTGTATCAAAGAACTGGCCAAATCTGTACAGCTGCAATGATTTGTAGTTCTCACAAGCTGAAGAAAAATGTACAGGTTGCACCAGCTCAGCAGAAGCAAGGGAAGGCTTTGTTTTAAATACTACATCCATCTACTCTGACCATTTCTTACAGAACAGTGAAGCTGTCATTCCCCAAGGAAAAAAGGAATTCTAAAAGAGAATAGCAACAAAGAACCTACTTCAAGATGACCTACATAATTCATAGTCAAAGACTGCTCCCAAAATTGCCCATTGAATGCAAGGAGGTTAGTTTTCTTTATAAGAAAAGCAACAAGAGGAAAAGAGTGAAATGAGAAGTAAATCAGAGTACTCACAGTGCTATGTATTTTCATGGGAATGCATGTTTAGCCAGAAGTACCTAAAGCAGTTAAAAGTAGTAAAACTGCTTCTGACTAACAGATGTTAGTTATCAGTTCTCAGAATCACTGAAGGAGCTGCTGCAGTTTAGGGTTCCTTTAAACGTGCATCTCTATTTGATGCACTGCAAGTCAGTTGTGGAAGTGACAAGAGCTGCAGGGTAATAAAATAGCATTGGTGCTACAGCAGTGACAATTTCAAGAATATGTTTGGATATTCTAGCCCAAAAGGAATTCAACAAAGAACACACATGAAAACAAACATGGATGCACAAATAAGATGCAGAAAAGGATAGGAATATACAAACTGTATTAGGACTGCTGTAAACCACTGACATCTAGAGATAGGCAAGAAAAATGCAGAATAAACTGTAGGACAAAACTTTCATATGCAATAATTCCTAATTCATGTTTCACAATTCATATCTAACTCACTTCATTTTTTTCTCCTTTGGATTTTCCCTTTTGTGCCACTTGTGATGCACAAGGACCATAAACAGCTTAGACAGATTAACAGCAATGGCAGACATCATGTCACGTGCTCAGATCACGTTTGACTAAAGCATTTACAGCTTAGACAATAATGTAGATTTCCCATTCCCTAGCCTTTGATTCTGTATGATATATTCATGTTTGGCCACTGCTCTCGTCACGGTTCTGATCTCTAAGGCTGGTCAGTGCCATGCAATTGGATCTAACAGCTGGTATTCTGTCTGACAGCCAGTTAGTGAATGAAGCAGCCCACAATTTAGTAAGCTAGTGTAAATCAGTCTTAATGGCAATCCCCTCCATGGGCCATCTCCATGCTGCTTGGATATAATCACAGATCCCAGGAAAGACATAATTAGATTGTGCAGCTTCTTACCTGCAGCTCCTTTGAGACTCTCTCTAAGTGGTTAGTTATCTTTTTTATTAGGTCACTATACATCTGTTCCGAATGCTGCTGGCATACACACTTATACACACAACTGCAGAAACAAATATAGGAACAAACAATGAACTTACAACAGTTTGCAATGAAGGGTAACAGACTTCAAAATACTTTGTTCAAGTCCCAGTTTAGAGGATAATAAACTTAACTGAAGGAGTGGTGAACAACCCTAGGCTTGGAATGAGCTCCAGCAGACTCTTAAGTCTGACCTGGAGGCCCCAGTGTGTCCACCCCATTCCCTCTCCCTGACCTCACTTTAACTTACAGTGAGATCTCTTAACAGTGCACTTCAAAACAGCCAGGATAATTCTGTCAACAGCAGACTCCTAATTCTGGCTTTTGTCTCTCCTATGTGAGTGAAGTTTCCATTAAAATAAGCAGGTTTAATGATTATATGCATATCTTAGGGTGAAGCCCTTATTAAAAGAAGGGCAACACTGACAGTCATGAATGCACCAAAACTGTGCTAGTGGTTTAAAAACAAAACGTTCTAAAATTACAGACCCAAGCATGTTACTCTATCCTTTGATACTTAAATTCTAAGAAAACCCCACATTTTCATAATAAACAAAGATGTACAGAAAGAGCAACAAAACTTGAATTCTACATTCCAGCTTGGCTGTGTTAACTCTGGTCTTCAGCGTCACCTTTGTTTTTAAGGACATTTTATTGCTTTCATACTTCAATACCACAGATCTACAAAATAAGGCTATGTATTGAAAACATATTTACAACAGTTGTAAAACAAATACATATATTGCTTTCAGCAAGAAGTTACATTAAGGTAGTCATCATCAACATAGGGGCTAACACCATCATCATCTATACTAAGCAGCTTTTACTTCTCTTGAGAGCTTTCATTCTTTGAAGTCAGCATTCTGGAAGCTAGCTGCCAAAATTCAGGAGGCACAAGGAAGACTTGATGTGGTGTCTTGGGCAAAGCAAATCACCTCCCCATGCCTCGGTCCTGCTCCCCTCTCCCTTCATCCCTTTGTATGGAATAGGGTGACAGTGAGCAATTTAAACCAGAGACCGCTCCTCAAGACACGCACAAAGTATTTCTGGCAAGGTCCAGATCCCAGACTTCAATTTTGCAGGTTTTGAATAGCACTAAAAGCCTAAAGTTGTGGTACAGCCACACTGTGTCTCTGCAGGGGAATAATAGCATTCCAATTCTACACTGAGAAGGACAATGACAAACAAACTGCAAGGATGGGATTAAAATAACTATAGGCTATTGGAGTTTTCCCATGCAAGTGAGAGATTAGGCACCAAGTCCAAGACTTCAGGGGCCAAGACAGCACTCTCATTCATAAGCGCCACTCTCAAAAGTCTTCTGAAGGAAGGTTTTAACATGTGAATTATCAGTAACTCTTAGAAATGTGTATTTATTCCCTTTGACAACTTCAAAAGGGCCCCAAAACACAGCAAAGTCTGCTTATTTGGCAAACCATGCTATTTCTTAAAGAACTGTTCTGGGTTCAGCAGTAGCAGTCATTTTTCTCCTTCTTAGTAGCTAGTGCAGTGCTATGTTTTCATTTTTTGGCCTGGGAACAGTGCTGATAACGCCGATGTTTTCAGTTGCTGCTCAAATGTTTGGTCTGGCCAAGGACTTTCTGAGCCTCCTGGTCTGCCAGGGAGGAGGGGAGGCCGGGAGGAAGCAGAGACAGGACACCTGACCCAAACTGACCAAAGAGGTATTCCATACCACAGCACGTCATGCCCAGGATGTAACGGGGAGTTACCCGGAAGGGCTAAGGACTGCAGGGTGGGAAAAGGTATCGGCTGGTGCTTGGCTAGGGGGAGTGGGGCGAGTTATTGGTTGGCTGGTGTTGAGATGTTGTATTCTTTCCTCTTGTTATTTCCTTTATCATTATTATTACTGGTGGTAGCAGCAGTGATTTGTGTTATACCTTAGTTACTAAACTGTTCTTATCTCAACCCATGGGAGTTGCATTCTTTTCGATTCTCCTCTCCGTCCCTCCAGGAGCAGGGGGAGAGCAAAAGGGGGGGAAGTGAGCAAACGAGGTTTGTGGTTGGGTTTAAACCACGACAAGAACAAAAGACACCTCCCACCTCTCCTACTATTATACATTAAAAATAATTGAATAGCCATAGTTTGATGTTATTTAAATAACGAAGTTATTTAAATAACTTGTCCTGCTTCTTTCACATGAAGTCTACGAACAGCAGATCCTAGTTTGGAACAGGCAAGTACAAGACATTTGGATATGATGTAGTAACAGCAAAAATATCAATTTCATTTGTATCAAAGAGAGACACTGATAAGAAAAGCCAGACTGATTTTTGTGATAACTTACAAACCAGACAGCTAAGTAACAACAGCAAATGGTTATATGTTTGCTGCATAACTAACCAGTATATATATAGCCACTTCCACAACTGACTATATGTCTGCTTAGTGTTACATACACTACAGCTATACCTACTTCTGCAATGCGTTCTGTAGTCAAGCACCAGTCTTCATATGAGCGTGCAGAATGTGTTTACATTTTATTTGAACACTTCTATTTAGAGGTTCCTTCCCCATTTTAAGATCCTGTTTTCAGTTCCTGATCGTGGGCTGTTTCTGTGAATCATCCTTGCCCTGCTATTGCCCAAAAGAAGTCACCAGCTTGTGACATTAAAAGGTAAATATTTAGAGAGGGATGAAGATCCGAGATCTGCAAGTTGTCTTGAAGAACTCAGATCTAAATGCATTGTACCTGGGAGATGGTAACAGTTGCCAGAACTACAACTTAGCTGTTTACATCTTCCTCACCTCAAAGTTTCCTTCACATCTCTCTGTCAATATAATTAGCCCTTCTAATAGGGAGTGACTCTGCACAGGCAGGCTTTGGACTTACAAGATAAAAGCAGTCACTAATCACACTTTGCCACCTTAGGGGTAAACTGATCCATAGTACATATCTACATACACACCTTTGAAGTTGCCTCCTAGCTTTCACTGCTATGGAGTAGATACCTACAGTTATCACTGATTATGGCAAATGCAGTAGTTGGGTATCTAATAATGTATTTTGAGTCTGCATTGATTCCTTTAGTCAGCACAAGAACAATCAGAAAAAGCACTGTATTTTCAGCTCAGTATCACTGTAAAAAAAATATGAGAGATGTAACTGTTTGAACCACTTCAGAAACATCCCATTTTCCAGACTAAATAACTGGCCTAGGGAAACAGAGGATCAAAACCCCAAGTCTGCAACAGACTCTCTATAACACTCCAAGCAAGCACTCTCATTAAATTCAATAAAAATCAGTTTTCCTTCTCTTCTCAATCTATCTTGTCTAGATTGTCAGTCAAGCAAAGGAAATGTCTAAAAATAATAGAAAACCAAAATAATCAATCTCCTGATTGGAAGAGGCTGTGTCAGAGTAATTACAACCATAGACATCATTTGTAATAGAAATTGATAAAGCTACTGTGTCAGTTTAACACTAAAATGCAAAATATCTTTTGGTTTGGTAAACTACATGCAACAGACATCTGTGCATCGTTACAATACTGCATCAAGTGTTACCCTGCTGTAAAAGGGTTATCTAGGAGAAACGTAAAACCCATTACTCCTTCAATACATAAAACTTCTGAGGAGTAAAAAGGTGAGAAAGATGAACTCGTCATCTTAAACCATAACCAGGTATAGATCTACTCCAGGTATTAAAACCATTAATCCTGCACACCTACTCTATCAGAGATGACTGTCAAGATGGCTTATTTCTAACTGATGACTGTTTGCACATTGGGGATTTTAAGCCAGGAAAAGGACTTTGATTACTTACACTAAAGCTGCAAAATGTCTCTCAATTCAAATGACCATCTCAATTATTTATACACATAAATGCCTGAGTCCTGATAACAGCAGTTCCAAAAGTTTGGAGAGGAAAGAGGAAGTTTTAAACTGGAATTAAGATGGAAGACTGAATACCTGCCATTCTTACACCTAGTTCCCTAATCAAAGTTTCAACCTGGAGAGCCAAAGTGGCTAAAAGCAAGTGGGCAGGAAATGATAGAGCTGGAAGCCTCTAAACCCAGCAATCAGTGACTGAGCTGCTGTTATTTCATAGAGTGTAACACTGGATTAAAGAAAACCAAAGACAGCAATGCTATTAGCTGTGCTGCTGGCAAGGGCAAGTAGTTTTAAGGGCATCTTGGCCAGTAAATGCAGCAGTAGCCACCCAGTTTCCATTCTATTTACCAACACGCCGGATACAAGTCACCTACAGAACAAAAAAATCTCTATTTTAGTCCATCTCAAATAAATGCCAAGTCTCTAAAGTATCTAGCAGTTTGGTTTGGAGCAGTAGTGTGGTTTTGAAGAAAATCTCCTACCATCCCCATTACTTGCACATTAGCTTAGTCTGCAGGCCAGCTCTAGTGTGTGACTAGATTCTTTTTAAAGCAAAGTAAACTGCAGCTCCAGGCCATGTACAACTCAAACAGTCTCCAAACAAGAATGGAGATATAAAGGACTGAAGCTTGTGTTAGTCCTTCAGACAGCCTCCCACTGCACATGCAGCCAGATGGCTGGATAAGGGAGAAATGAGACTAAAGCTACCCTGGTGCAACACACACAGATGACAGCTGATGTGGATGGACCTTGACACCAGTAGCTTCTATTTACCTGTGCTGCACCAAATTAGTCCCTATTAGACATGACAAAGAAGCCTCTTGAAACATGAAGTCAAACCCCTACTATGCCAGTCTCTTCTTCCCCTTTGAGGAAAGGGACATTGAGACTTTAATGTATTACACTAAGCAACTGTGGTGGAGACTGATATTAATGTTTTCAGCACTGTAATTGTTTAGCATTTATTCCTCTTAACATTGGATGTTGAGATATGCATCTTTCATTCACTCATTCCAACCATTTAAATGATGTGCTTCACAAAACCTCCCAACTTCCCTCCTCATAAATACAAATATGACATATGTGCAGGCTGCAAAATAAAGCATTTAATCTTAAATTAAAGAGTAACAAACTTAGATTTCCTTACCTGTATATTTGTTCATAGGAGATAGGGATGTAGTCACCAGGACTCTGAGTTAGAAGCTGATCTATGGCACTGTCCAACTTTGGCCAATATGTGCTCTTATAGTCTTCAATTGTTATAACATTCATTACTACAAGAAAAAGACAAAACTACATTTAGTAACTCCAGCTAAAAGCAGCAAGTAAATGCTTTGCAATTTCTCATCACACCAATAAGTTGGCCAAATAAACTGGGAACCATTGACTTCCATTAAGATAACCTCATCTAAAACTAAAGCCCCAACTTGAAGCTGTACGTTTTTATTTAGAGAGAATAAAGTAAAATTAGAAAATCTGCCAAATCAGTGCTTGGCTATTTCTTAAGGGTGCAAACAGCATGGAAAAAGAAACTCCTTGGGAGTTTTAGCATGACAAATACAGCAGTATAGAAAAACAGCTCAGTAGTTAGTTCAAATTAATAAATTCTGCAGCTTTGTAGGAGTCCACAATCAACAATCAGCACTGGATCCTCACATGCAAGAGAACAAGCTTGGGCCAAGTCTGGCAGTTTTTGAAATACTCCTTCCCAGCAGATGTATGAATTTTACAAGTCTCAGGTGGGACCAGCAGCTTCCTTGGCCTAAAAGCTGATGCAATTTCCTCTGCCTTCAAATGCAGTTAGGCTCCTGGGCAAATTTTTTGGATCTGTATTACAGTTCCCCCTCTGGCAGGCACAGTTACACTCCTTTTTCGGATCAGAATCAACACAGTGAAGAATAGGAGGCATTCAAATTAGCATCCCCATCCCTCCCCAGTTTTCCTCCTCAGCTTCTCAACTGCACCCTCTTGCCAAGCTACCCCACATGCCTTCAATCAGAGAAGAGTTTTAACCTGTTTCTTTCAGGGGAGGATTTCTGAACTAACCACACACAGCTCAGTTCCAAAGGCAGCCATGGTAGAAGGGTTAACACCTTCCCCGCAGAGACTACTTGCAGGACTATCTTGCTGGCTTGTCACAGCACTATAGCTTCACACCACCCACTCAAAGCAGAGCCCTCCATAACTAGGAGCACAGGGTATCCTTCATATCAGAACTATCCAAGCCAGGGAATCTGAAGACATTTCTTCACTGAAACTCCCCACATGGGTTTGGGCTACATGGAACAGAGAATAAAGACAGTTCCTATCCCAAACAATCCAGTTTAGACACCACACTGAAAAAGAATACTTAAACAGATCTGCATTTTAAATACATGTGTAGATGTAAAATCACTGCACAGTTTGAGGAGCAAGATTTCTGAGCTGCTGTTTTCACAAGGGGTTGAAAGGAGCAGAGTGAGTCACTTTTAGCAGCATTATGAAGAACAATTCTAGGGAAATACAGCCAAAAGTATGATAAGAATATAAAAAAAAAAAGAAAAAAAGTGGAATAAAGACAGGTATGAGACATGGAATTGTATGAATGCTACCTGTAAGAACAGGTGTTACATATTCCTGGTGTGCTTTTTTAGGGTATTTTATCCAGAAACCTTGCTTAGTGAAGAATGTTAGTGCAGCACTCCTAGTCCCCTCTTCACCCAACTAGCCACTGTTTCACTCTTGCTTCATACCTGTTACAGGAGCTCTAGCTAACCTAATTGTCTGAGCAGTGAACTGGTCTCCACTACCAAGTCCTACAGGATGCTGTCCCAATGCTCCAGCCTGCAATTTGAAAGTGCAATCCCATTTCCTAACAACTTGACAAAGGTTACAGGTGTGTGTACACAACCACCAGGATGTAAGTTAACATGTGCAGCAAGTCAGCTCCACAATGTAAAAGCATCCATCCGGGCAGAACAGCACAGCACCTGCCTGACAGTGAATTCACTCCTTTATCTGTTTCACAATGACTTGCTTGAGTTCTCGTCCTTTACAGAGCTCAGGCCCCAAGCAGCTTCACATAAAGCTATAGCTTTACTATTCATGCCTAGACTCAGCAGCAAATCTGAAAAGGTGGGTTCCCACAGAAGTGCTCTGTTTCACAGAAAACACTGAAGTCAGCATACATATTAGACCAAGTCTTGATTTAAGATTTTAATGTATAATCACACCCACATCTGGCTTAACATATGAAATGAGCTCTATTCATTTGAAAAAAGTAGTCAAGAATTGAGAACATGCAAAATAATTTTTAACAGGCTGTTGAGATAGCAATTTGGGGTTTTTACAGTATGGAAAAAGAAAGAAGCAGCAGAAAGGAATGTCTGCCCATTTGAAGTGCTGCACAGGTACAGAACAAAATGCTTTCACAAACAGCCCCAGGAGACTTGAATAGGAACCACTGATGAGTTCAAAGTAATATTCTAGAAAAGCTTTATTTTTATTCTGAAGACTCTCACAAGCAATATTTTATTTCCACACTTCAGTTATAAACTAAGCCAACCATAATATTTATATAGTTAAGCATCCAAGGCTATATACTGATCACTATCTGGCTCTGGGCAATCCCAAGGACAAACACAGGCTGCGGAAGAACATACTGAGAGCAGCCCTGAGGAGAAGGACCTGTGGGTGTTGGTTGACCAGAAGCTCACCATGATCTGTCAGTGCATGCCTGCAGCCCAGAACTCCCCCATGTGTGGGGCTGCACTCCCAGAGTGCAAGCAGCAGTCGAGGGAGGGGATCCTGCCCCTCTGCTGTGCTTTGGGGAAAAATACTTCCCTCCCCACCCACCCCCACCCCCCCCCCGCAGTCCTGATCCAGCTCTGGGGCAACAGCACAAGAGGGACGTGGAGCTGTTGGAGCGAGTCCAGAGGAGGCCACAGAGACGCTGCGAGGGCTGGAGCAGCTCTGCTCTGGAGCCAGGCTGAGAGAGCTGGGCTGGGTCAGCCTGGAGACGAGAAGGCTCCTTAAGGGCAGACCTTAGAACAGCTCCAGTGCCTAAAGGGGCTACAGGAAACCTGGAGAGGGGCTTGGGACAAGGGCCTGTAGGGACAGGACAAGGGGAATGGCTTGAACCTGCCCGAGGGGAGACGGAGATGAGCTCTTAGGCAGAAGCTCTTCCCTGTGAGGGTGCTGAGGCGCTGGCACAGGGTACCCAGAGAAGCTGTGGCTGCCCCATCCCTGGCAGTGCTCAAGGCCAGGTTGGACACAGGGGCTTGGAGCAAGCTGCTCCAGTGAAAGGTGTCCCTGCCCGTGGCAGGGGTTGGAACTGGATAAGCTTTAACGTCCCTTCCAGCACAAACCAGTTTGGGTTTCTATGATTCATAGATGCATCAGGCAATGAAAAATTAGGAAGCAGGACCACTCAAAAGGACACTCTCAGGTACCGTTTATAACGCACACACACACGCACACACAAAGTGAAGATGACTTAAAGCAGAGCCTCCAACTGCAAACTCTGCAAGAACCTCAAGAGCAGGAAAAAATCACACAAATCCTCACAAAGAAAAGACAGACTGCCCTTCTAGGAACTTATTTGATTTTCTACTTTCCTATCTTTTCAGGATGTCATTCTTCAATGCTTATCCCTACATTAGGTATTTGAGACTTAGAAGGATTACTTCAATAGCCTCTTTCCAGATCTCAAGGAAAGGGTGATATTAAAGGGTGACTTTCATGTCATTGAGATTTAATGTTTCTGGGAAGAGACACAGACATTTTGTAACAAAGCATGCTAGAATGCATGACTTTATCCAACTACAGCAAGTTTGGGGTGGGGCTGGTACAGAAATCAGTTTGAGCGAAGGGAAAGCTACTGTTTTCCAGGAAATTATAGACCTCACAAGTGAAGCTTAAGAAGCAACTGCTGCTTTTCCATATACAGGAAAGTTCAAAAGAAAAACTGCTTAAATCAAATGCAGCAGTGAAAACATTTAAGTGAAAAAGAATATGCATGAGCTTCATATCATAACCTAGATATTTCAGTATCATAGCTATAATGGAAACATAGCCTGCTGCAAGCTACCAAATTCTTTGATATCAACTTCAACCAGAAGAACAGCAAAACCCACTTAAATTTTATGAAAAACAAAACCAGAAGGTCCAAGAATAGGTATAGTCTCCCCTTGAAATTGATGGGGAAAAAAAACTTAAACATACACAGATGCTGGAACAGCAATAGGCACAGGATACGAAGAATAAAACCAAAAATCACTGATACTGTTGGTTTTGTTATTTAGATGAGAAAGCTGTCTGAAAAGCCACTCAAACCCCCTACTACCCCTACATACAAAACACATCTTCCTTTTAAAACCAGGATTTTAACAGGTTTACACCTAACCTTCTGCCTCCATCGCTCTGCCAGCTAAATCAGACCAAAAAAGGCCCACCAGATGCTTTAGTCTGCAACTGTGAACATGAACAAAACTAACACACTGCAAGTAACTACATGTTGGAACCCAAGCATTGCTGGAGGAAAGAATCAGGAGGGAGAGACCTATCTGAATATCAGAGGGGCTCCAACTGACCATAGCATCGCTGGAAATCACACACTACCCCCATTTTTGAAGGTCACCTGTAGGATAACCTAAGACTAAGCCTCTGCATCCTGAAGCAAGGAAGACACAAGTACTTGCTCGTTTAACTGCAAGAAGTTTGTCATGCAGCAGTGAACAGACAACTTCCCTACAAAGCTCAAGACTGACAATCAGCTTCTCTGTGCATGTTCTGCCATTGCCAAGACAGAGCAGGCAGGAGGGGTCTAGAACACACCTGTCTCCCTTTTCTTTGTGCAGTTACAACAAAAGTAATCTTCCTCCTTTTTTCTATTGTTAAAAAAATAAGGAGAGCAGATTAAGGGATCCCCTGCCAGAGGCAGGGATTAGTAGAGTCAGCATGCCCCATCCATGGCAGTGTTCAAGGCCAGGTTGGACAGGGATTGGAACAAACTGCTCTAGTGGAAGGTGTCCCTGCCCGTGGTGGGGAGTTGGAACTGGATGAGCTTTAAAGTCCCTTCCAATGCAAACCAGTCTGAGATTCTGTGCTTATCCCAACTCAGCTCCTGCACGTTCTCAGACCAAGCTTCTTCACTGGAGTTGTTCTGTTCATATATACATTCCATCAAAACCATCCACAACACAGGGGTGTAAAAGTTCTAATGGACTTCACTCAGAGTTTCCCATTTTATGGGAATTTCAGTTTTCTTTAAAACAACACTTAACCTCAGTAAGACAGATGTTGTGTTCGGATATGAATGATGGAGAAGTGAAAACAAGAACTCAAAACCTACACCATAAGCCAAATCATACACAGCCACTTCTCCCCTTGCTCTGACATAAAACTGCAGATCAACTGGAAAGTCACCTTCCCGTTTGGTGACAATCCAGTTTGAAAACATTCTTACCCTGAAAGAGAAGGAAAAACTACGACTCTCCATTTCTGCATTGGGAATTCAAGAGCTTAGCTCAGCAAAGCCAAACCATTTCAACTGTCTCAATTGTTTAAGAGCCACCCCAAGGTACCTGGAGCCCTGACAAGGCAGGCAGAGAGCCAGAGAGCTCATGGAGTCTCGAAGCCTCCACTTCAAAGCAGTCAGCCTTGGCAACGTGGCTAGAGCCAGGAAATCCAGGCTACCAGAAAAGCAGGGACCCAGAGGCCTGAACTTTGAGCTTCTGGTCAGCAGTGAAGCTGAGCTGCTGGACAGACGAGCTGGCACTTGGGAAAGAGGGGTGAAACAAGGTGAAAAGGAAAACAAGGTGTTCCCCATCCAAATTTCATCATGGCAGTTACACGGTTACACTTCCAGGAATACTGCAAACTAACCAGCCCAAGTTTTCCAACAGCCATTAGAGAAAAGGGCATATTTTGCCCAGAGGGGTGACTTCTGCAAACGAAAGTCAAATTGAAACAAACAGCAAAAAAAATCTTCTCTTCCCTCACCCTCAGCAAAACAACAGGGGAAAAAATGCCATTTCTGTGAAAAGCTACATACAAAAGATGTTTTGGAACTGTTTCTTAGGGAGGTAAATTCATCTCCAAGCTGTTCACACCAGGCCTCTGCAGACACACGTCCCCTCCAGAGGCCAGCACGCCCCATCCCGGGGCTCTGCACACATTGCCATCTGCTGTCGGCAACCACAAACAGGTTCCAAACGCACCTTTGGGGTTTTTCAGGTGGAGAAAAAAAAGTCCTTAGGAAAACAGGACCCGAACCAAAAGCTTCAGGAAAAGCAACCGTGCCTCTGTAAAGGTGAACACCTGCCTACTACACTCGCTCTCCCAGTTCTACCGCCAGACCTACCACGTCACCTCGCCATGACAGCGAAGAACTTGGGGTGTGTGCGAGAAAGGCTATTTCCTCCTTCCAAGGCGCCTTAACCCATCCGATTTCGCTTCGGGAAGCCTCTGGGGCCAAGACCCACGCCAGGACCCGCCGCAGGACAGACCTGAGCAGAGCCACATGCGCGGGAGAAGCGAGCAGGGGCCAGCGGGGCCAGCGCAGGCCGGGAGCGGGTGAAGCCCGCGGGGCCGCCCGGGGCGAGACCCCGCCGTGCGCCCCAGAGCGCCGGGGAGATGGGCAGGGCGGTCACTCACGGAACTTGGAGGTCGAGGCGTTGATGTTGATGGCAGCGGCGATGGCTCCGGCTCCCCCCTTGCACGAGGCGGCCCCCGGATCGCAGCCCTGCAGCACGCCGTTGGCCTCGGAGAGCTCGGTCCCGGCCGCGGTCCCGGCGGCGGCCTCGCGTAAGAAGCGGTCACCGACCTGCCCTGCGGCGGAGCCCAGCAGGTGCCGGCCGTAGCCGCCGGCGCCCCAGTTGTTGTGGTTCTGGTCGTCCATCATAGGCTCGCCGCCGCCGCCACCCTCCTCCTCCATGCTCTCCTCCTCCATAGCGCTGCCGGCGCGGCGGGAGCGGGGCGGGGAAGGGCGGGGATCACCGCCCGCCGCCCATGGGGCCGCGCTCCGCCCGGCGGGGCTCACCGCGGCACGGCTCCGGGCACGGCCCGCGGCCCACACAGCCACCTCCGGCGGCGCTGCGCGACACTTTGCGGCAAACGGAACACGGCGGGAGAAGAGGAAGGTCTCGCCGCGGGCGATGCTGGGGAGTGTAGTCCGCAGGTGGTGAGCCGCGATTGGCTGGCGCGCGGGAGTAGGCGGAGCCCCGCGCGTTGCATTGTGGGAGGGCGCGGGGGGGTGGTGGGTGTGAGGTGGTGGGGGTGTCCTGGAGTGCGAATCGGGATGAGAGTGGGAATGGGGCTGGGTTGGGATGGGGTTGGGATGGGGCTCCTTTTCCTAGTGTACGCCAAACCCGATGGTTAAACTTAACTCTAAAAGCGGGTGCTCCGGCAGCTTCCGCCTTCGCGTTCCCCTTGGAGCTGCGGGAGCCGCCCCTGCACTTGCTGTAAGCCCGGGGCTGCATCCCCCTCTAGCGGGGAGCGCTCCACGGGCTGCGGGCGGGGGAAGAGCCGGTGCCACGGCAGCAAACCGGGTTAGAGAAACACCTAACACGGGCCCGCGTGTTCACGGGCCCTCCTGCTCTGCCTCTGTCATCTCCTGCTGTGCGGGTGCTGAGGCGCTGGCACAGGGTGCCCAGAGAAGCTGTGGCTGCCCCATCCCTGGCAGTGCTCAAGGCCAGGTTGGACACAGGGGCTTGGAGCAAGCTGCTCCAGTGGAAGGGGTCCCTGCCCGTGGCAGGGGTTGGAGCTGGATGAGCTTTAAGGTCATTTCCAATCCAAACCATTCTAAGATTCTGTAAAGTGCCTGCACAATGCTGCTGTTTGCTCCCTTCTGCTAACAGAGGAAAAGCCTGCACAAACAATACACAAAACCATTTACCTTGTCAGTGAACAATGCAACAGTTACGAACTAGTATTGTCTAGTTGCCTTCAAGTATTTCATGTTTAATTTACAATTGGCTATTGTGATGGAAGAACAGAAATGAGGATTTTACTGAAATCGCCACTGTTTGGGGTTTTGCTCTTCTTGCCAAACACCCCTGAAAATGCAGATAAAAACAGAGGTGCCAAGCCTGCTTTCCAAAGCATCTCATGAAAAGGAAGAAACATGCTATTTGTTTTCCAAATATAAGCATCAATTTCTATTTTAGCATGAGGCAAAGTTGTCCTATTTTATAAAAGCAGAAGACAGTGCTGGTCTCGCTGCACTGTGGAACAGCTCAACCTTGAGGTGCTTTGATAAAAGCCAGCCGTGGAAAGAATTTGTCCCCGTTGTGGTTTTCTCTTATATATTTGTACTAATAGTGGTTTTCCCAGCTGCGAAAGATTTCACTGTGAATACCCATGGTCTGTTCAAACTGATACCCAGCCCTCTTCATTTTCTCTTTTGGTGAACACCAGGAGAGACCAAAAGCTGATCTGGCACATCATGCATAGACCTGAGATCGTGGACTCAGCACATTCACACACCTGCTTTGGCTGCTGATTTACTTCTGTCTACACCTTAAGCGTGGCTGGAAATGGGACAGAAAGGACCTTTTTGCTCACTTGCATTTTGCTCTCTGCATTGACTGAGTGGGATGTGTAATACAATGCAAATATCTGTAGAGACATAATGGATATTAAACATGGAAAGCTAAAGCAGCAAACCATTTTTAGCTTAGGGAAGTGTTGCAATTTTCTGGTAATCACAAAGAAGGCTAAATGCGTATCTTTATAAGTGCGTATCTTCACTGCTTCGAGAAAGGCATGTTTGTGTTCTCAACCTGCAGAGCAACTCCCTCATACCCTCCTACTCAGCCGCTTCCACTGATCCCAGGAATGGGTCTTGTGTTCTTTGCCAGTATTGAAAAACACCGTGACCTGAGGAGGAGACAGGAACTTACCCTTATCAGCATAGCTTTGTCTTGGTCTTAATAATTTAGAAAGTGCTTATGTTAACATCTGAGAGCAGTGGAGAAGGAAGACAAACCCAGCATTTTTCAGTGCTAGGATTTCCCATTCTCTGTTTCATACTCTTGCTGCACACACCTATTCTTGTTACCATCTCTGTAGCTTACAGACCAGCTGGAGTTTTGCTTGGGGTTGGTTTTTTTACCCTGCTCTTTAAAGGGTTTCTTCCCAATCACTTTTACAATGGTCCTTGCACTGTGGCTGCACTTACTGCACTTCCTTGTGGCAGGAATCCAAAAAAGCTTAGGAAATACTTCACTGTGGAGTTCTCTACAGAGCCTCCTCTGTTGCCTTGTGCAACAAGCTAGCTCATCTTACAAATCAAACAAGAAGCTCTTTCTTGCCTCCCATAAGGCAAATGACAAGCTGCAACAGTCATCTATGGCTCATGCTATTTAAACACATGACTGCATGCTGATAAAGGCGCTATCAAATGCCTCATCATTAAAGCAGCACTTGTTTTTGCATGCACTTCAGAGTCTTCCCCGCGCCATTTCCTTTTTTCCTCGTCAGCATGTGAAAATTTGATTCAGGCTTCAAACACCGTCTTGACAAAATCCCATTTTGCAATACCACAGCTATAATTAGTTTCAGTATTAGTTGAGAATACCACATACAAATGCAATTCTGACAAGACCTGAGTATCCACACATCTCCATAAAATCCCTGGAGACCTGAGACTTCTTTACTGTGACCAGCTCATCAGTAAGCTCTGATACTTTCACCAAGGTAGCATGCATATGTCACATTTTCATTGCAGACTCCTGGATCCGTATCTGATTACCAAACAGGTATCAGAAGCATTCATTGCTCATTACATCTTCATGATATTTACACTTTTTTTTGGCTCAGCACTTTTGATAACCAGGTCACAGCCACAAGCTTTACTCCAAATTAAAAGGGAAGATCAAGGTTTTCTAATAGTACCTACGGAAACTGTGAACCAACAAAGCAGTATTTTCAACACAGAAATGAGGCAACAAGGGAGCTTTTCGTTCCAGGCTCTCCAAAGCAGGCTGTGTCACCTGCTTCTGCTGGATGTTTCCCTCTTGTCTGAGCTTCATTTTATATCAACATTTGTATCAATCAGAAAAGGGGTATTTTCTTTTTCCTTAGCCGTGTTTCTAAAGCAGAATGATTGGGTACTCCACCACCACTGTTGCTGTGCTCTGCGCCACAGCTGGGTGTTATGTATGGAGCAGTTAAATGACAGATGAGACCTGTTGGGAAAAGACGTGCATAATATGTTATGGTTTATTTCCTGCTATTGGTAATAAACATTATGACATGGATACAATTCTTCTTATTTAAAACAGACATTTTTCCTTATTTCCCAAGTGCCCAGTCTACTGGAGTCAATAGGAAAGCTTCCATTGATTTCAATGGGATTTTAATCAAGCCCTAACACAGCATGTAAAAAGCGTCCCAGATTTATAGCTCTGGTTCTAAAAGCCAAATGAAAAAAGAAATAATTCTGACAAGAAAGAAATATGAATGCTAAGCAGAGCCTTAAACAGCAGTCTGTCAGGAGGAGCAGGAAACATCGCTCTTTCAACGGCAAATAAGACAGCCCCTTGCAGAATAGTGCTGGGGAGCAGATAAACTGAAAGGGAGGTTCAAGTACTTGTTACTTTTGAGACATATTTTGACAGTCTCTGAGAGATGGCTTGCTTGAGCTCAGAGACCCGATAGCCCCTCTGGCGTCTGGCAATCTGTGGCACACCCCATATCCCTTCCAAGAGCAGCTATCGCTTAGGGCAAGAGGATTAGTGTCAAGTTTTCATGAAAATGTGCCAGTTATGTTATGGAGAGACCACCCTTTGTGTTTCTCCACTATATCTGTGAACACAGACTCTGTGCACGCTGTCTTACTATATTACGATCTCTTAGTTGGTCTCTCCATGGAAAGAAAAAAACACAAAAACCAGTTTATGTGCTGAGTCCTTGGGAACTAAAGGCTGTTGGCACGTTTTGTCAGCAGTATCGATTTCTGACTTCAGAAGAAGGAAGCACAGCGCAAGCAGAAATCAGCTGCCTGAAGAGGAGCAGTCCCTGCCACCTGCAGCTGTGGCTGCCCCATCCCTGGCAGTGCTCAAAGCCAGGTTGGATGGGGCTTGGAGCAAGCTGCTCTAGTGGAAGGTGTCCCTGCCTGTGGCAGGGGTTGGAACTGGGTGAGCTTTAAGGTCCCTTCCAACCCAAACCAGTCTGGGATTCTATGAGTCTATGAAACAGTGTATTTTGAACATAGGAAATTCCATTTACGCCCCAACAAGGCAGCAGGAGCATGCTCTTTCCAGGTTCCTCTGGGGCAGTAGAGAAGCTCACACTCACCACCCAGCCAGAGAACAGTGCCATAAATGTAAGCTGCTGATCAAAACCAAACACAAGCACTCCAGAGATGTTTGCCCTTTCTCCTGCACTGTGCAGACATACAGGTATGCTGCTGCTGTGCAGGGCACAATAGGAATACTTAGTCAAATCAGATCATATTCTACTGAAACTAACTAAAGAGTCATATGAGAGACACCACAGACTGCCCGCTGTAACCCCTGGGTGCATAGGCAAAAACTCAGTTGGATAACTTGCATTTTGGGTAAATGGGGAATTTTTACACCAGGTTCAAGCAGACACTCACTTCTATCTTTTAGCAAGTAAAGCTGTGCTCCTCCTCTCCAGCCTCACAAAGAGAGCAGGACCCACAACTGTGTGAAGCTGTTTATAATGAAAATACATTTTCAAACCAGCTCTCTTTTCTCTGCCAAATACACCATCGGCAACATATTAAGAACACAGTGACTGCAGTAGCATACCCACTGACAGTCTTCCAACTTCTTCAGTAGTGGTCACATTCCCTTCACCATCTGTGCCCTGAGTGCACTAATTGGCCATAATTAACATGACCAACCTCACCCAGGACCCCCACTCATAAACCTTTTGCCCAGGAGCTCCACTGAAGTGCAGAGCTTGAGGTTCACCCCTTGCCTCTGCTATGTTGTGTATGTCCTATTACCTCTCTCCACCAGGTCCCTGCATGTTACTCTCCTTCATCAATTATTAAACAGGATTATTTCAAGGTCCGTGTCACTCTGTTCCTGGCTGTGGGGATAACTCAGTATTTGCCCACTGGAACAGGCAGAATAGACACTCCTGCACAGCCGTGTTCCCTGGGTCAGAGCCACACCTGAACCTACACTGGGCACACTGTTATGTCTGTCAGGCACATAAAGCATTGCCCTAACCTGAGACCTGACGTTAGCAGGACGGGTGGCGTGTATCATTTTACACCATGTATATTTTGCTCGTGTGGGTTTGCCTTTGCTTTTAAGACACCAATACAAAACACAATTATTATAATTAAACTGCAAGCATTTTCGTGGCATGTGTTGCAGGTTAATCCTTTCAGCTATGGGCATGACCAGGCTATTCCATCCCATCAGCCAATATCAAAAGGAACCCACATTTAAATTGTAAAATAGATTGGCTGGTATTCATTAATAACCTCATTTGGGTTGTTTCTTGAACCTTTGGTAGGCCAGCCCAATATGCCTGGACAACACCAGGCCAGTGCAGTTTCAGTCTCTGAAACTGTGCTCAGCACTTTACAAAACCAGCCTCTTGCCTCCAGCACACATGAAGAATCTGGAGTGCAATCAGTGTGCGTGCTCCACAAAATATGAACACAATTGAAGACAATTCCTTACCACCAGGGAAAGCTTCAAGCATCTGAAAGTCCAGGATGCACACAGGCAGCCAGCCAAGCTTCTTACCTGGAGCATGCACCAACTTCTGGGCAGTTACAGAGAAGATGAGGTTCTGGATGTATCTGAGCTACCCATGGAGTAAAGACCATGCCAGAAGGTCACATATGTTTGGCCATTGTACGACACCACCAAAGGGAACGCTCTATCAGACAGGCTGAACCATCACCATGGGTCTGGGTCTGGCCATGCTGCTCCTGGGAAAGGGCCCTCATAGGCAAAATGATGCCACTTCCACATAGCTTTCTTCAATCCTATGGCCATCAGCCCTAATGCCAGATGTTGCTCTCAGGGGTTCTCCATTGGGGGTCCCCACCAGGACTGGCTCCATCCGCACACCACTGGTACTCTGCAGCTCGGCCAGCAACAGTGTGGTCTCACCGGGAGTGAAGTGGATACATCTGGCTTCCCAATGGATTTAGGTTCTTCAGAGATGCCTGATGCATTTAATGCAGTAAAAAGCTTCAGAGGCTGTTTCAGTGATGCTATCTTTACAGCCCATCATTAGATGTCAGCCCCCTGCCCTGGGACCATGGGGCTGGGCAGGTGATCAGCCGCATGGGCACGTCCAGCGACACGTGCTTATAGGGTGGCATTTGGAAATAAACACAAAAGCCGTGGTTTTATTAATGCAAAAGGAAGAAGCAAAACAGCATGTAAATATTCTGCTGTTTCATCATGTTTTCTCATTTGACTTGCTCCATTATCTCCTGGTAATCTTCCGCTGAGCCTCCGCCTCCGCTCGGGTGTGCATCTATTGTAAGCTCTCTAAAAGCGCCCCATTTATCAAACAAGTGCCTCTTGACTAAAAGCAAAAAGGAAACTGTAGGCTCCTCAGAGCAGATTTTGTTTGTGGTGTCATTAAGTATTTCATTTCTTTCTCACAATGTATTCAGAGAATATGTGGGAGCCCATGAAAACTTTGGTTCCAGTGAAAGAAGGGTTCATAATAGAATACATTAAGTTATATTTTCAGAGAATCTGCCAAAGCTTTTGTGCTTTAATTTTTGATTCAGGTTCCCCCTTTCCACTCCTTGAGCTGAGAATGCAAATGCCAAGATGCATTTGGTATAAAAGCACAACAATTTTAGTCATTAAAAAATAAAAGTGAAAAGGATTTTGATATTAACTGATGCCAAGAGAATTTTCTCAGTAGTGAGGAACTGTTTTAAAAGGAGCATTAGCAATATATTTAAGTATAAAATGTAGGAAATATCTGGGAGTTTTTCCTAATAGAAGGACTAATTTTCATTCCCCCTGGACTTCCCCAGGGAAGCATAACAGCAGCATCATGCTGGTTGCTGAGAGCCATCAATGTAATAAACCGCTCTGGTTTGTTTCTTCCAAAATGAAAGTATAAACCCCAGCATGAACAGTGATGGGCAGATCACCCTGTGAAGCCAACTGTCGTTCGCCTAGAGGTGGAGCCAGTCATCTGCAGGGCTGAACGCCGAGCCACGGCATTTTCTGAGCAAGAATGCCAGAAAACTGGACAAAAAATATATTGCAAGCCGTGTATTTGCTTCAATAATGGCTCTATGTGTGTGGTACGTCTTCACCAGTAGTGAGCAGTGGGTGGCTGGGAGGTTTAGAATACATTTATGATAGCCACAAGGGAATTTTTCAGGGCAAAATCTGGGAAGGGAGACTGGGGAGGGAAGAAAGAATCATTTCACAAGCGAAAACGATATATAAATGGGGAGAGAACAAGTAGCACTTCCCTTACAGAGTAATGCTTTGCTGCCCTTTCACGTAGAGCCCTGCTACTGATGACTGTCTTGCACCTAGCAGGTGTTAGGCAGCACTTCTCTTGCTGTTTCAAAACCAGGCCTTTCTAGGACAGTTTAATCAGATGGTAGGGAAGCTTTCTCTGTCACATCTTGCATTTGCTTTCACAGCTAAGGCATTCTGCAAAATCATTTGCACAGCATGTATCTGGCTGGTGTGAGCCACCAGCATGCAGCAACAGAAGAACTGGCGCCCAGTCTTTGTTTTGTGTTAGATACTGGATATCAACTTCCTCGTCCTCGGTATTTTCTCAGAAAATGGAAACATAGGATCCGTAGTTCCTCCTGCTGGAAGATAATGCATGAATTCACCAGGCCTTGAATTTGAACTGGAGCACTATCTATGTACAAGAGGAAATACTGGTCCATTAAAACCTTTCTTTCCAGTAACCTGTCACGGTGGGGAAGGCTTTGATGACAGTCTATCACATGGCTTCTTGGTCTGCTTTCAATTCCATCCTTAAAGGAAGACCCACCCATGTACTCTGTGGGACCCAGTGCCGCTTCCCGCTTCCCATTCTGCATTGTCCAGCCATCTAGTTGACACCTGCTTTGACCTACTCCAAAATCTCAGCTGGTCAAACTAACGTCCCCTCTAATGTCTCCTAACCCTAACCCCTTTACCCTCAGGGATAAAAGACTTAGAAAATACAAGAAGCTTTGCAGACAAACTTTAACACAGAAATAACAAGTGCAAGAGATTTTAAAGTGGTGTTAGTCAAGGACCAAAGACACACAGACGCCAGCCTCTAGCCCTCATGATTACTGCTCTTCCCAGCACAGCAAGTGGCCTTACCTTAATCAAACTTCACAATCAGTGCTCCAGCCTCATCCTCCTCATTCTGCCCAGAGCCTTGGCATCACTCACCACCCACAATCTTGTCTTGCGGCTTCTTTTCTCAGTACTCTCTAATTTTCCTCCTACTTCAAATTATTTCTTCCCTTCAGTCCCTCTTTACCCACCCAGGTTGTGTTTGTGTCCCTGGCATAACATTCTCACCTCCTCCTTTCCTTTCCGGCAGTAATACAACCCCAGCATATCAAAAACTATAAGCTCAACTTCAAAGAGAGCTTTTAATTTCCCTCCAGACTCCCTACCTTATCTTCTTCCTTTACCTCTTAGGCACAGTCCCATCATCCCACCTGGGTGCTGCCCTGGCTTGGGCCTTCATGCCCCTCATTCTGCCTTTCTTAGAGCCTGGTTCAAGTAGCACCCTCCCTTATCCATGCAAAGATGCGAGTCTCCTGAACAGGTTCTCTCTCTCCTGAGTTACAGTGACCTTTTTTTTCACTTCCCCTCAACAAATACAGTCACGTCCCCTTTATCCATCAAACCAACCATGTTACTAAACCATCTCAGACCCCTCTTGAGTTTCTGGACCCCCTTCTCCATCGCATCAAACAGAAGCTTCATTTTCAAGGTTTTTTATGATCCAGTTCTCGGCTTTCATTATCAGGAAACCCACTCTGTCCTTCAGTCCATTCAGGATAAAAGCCCTTATCTCCCACTTGTTAAAGCACTCACTCAGGCACCTTTGTGCTTTTTCCCAGGCAGCTGTAAGTATCTGTGAAACTATCCTCATTATCCTTAAGATTCTCCTTTGACATTAAGCCAATAAAATCCTTACGTGTTTGGCTGCCAGCATGCCGAAACCCTCCCAGCTAACAGCGGCTCATGTGTCCTTCTGCCTCCCTCCCTGTCTGTATCCATTCATTACTTCTTGTCTGACAGTGAGATCTCTGGCTTTGAAGGACACACACTGCCTTTCTCCTTCACAGCCCCCACCACTACGAGGTCTCGATCTCTGACCAGATGCTGCATTACAACAGTAGGGGAGTAAATCAATCTGTAGTATTATCCCACCAAAATTATGCTTCAGGCTGTTTCTCACTGATAGCATACTTGTCCCACATTCGCCACAGAGTGCAGGAATTCAGGTGCAAATGGCACAGATAACATAGCAGAATACAAGGAAACAATGAACCAACGAGAACATCGATGAACATTGTTGGAGACTAATTCTGACTTCATATCAGAATGAAGTTAAAAATAAGTATGGAATTTCCCAATAGCACATCAGCAGAAAAGCGATAAGAACATGCAAAAGCATTCCTGGGAGGTCTTTAGATGTACAATGTTCTAAATTCACACCTTTGCTTCTGTCAGCTATTTATGTCTAATGGCTGGTAGACCTTATCAGGCAATGGGAATAGAAGGGAAGGCTATTAAAGGATTCTAAAACTCTAGCACCCTAAATGTCATCTTCAGACATTGCAAAAATATCAGATCCCATCCTGTTTTGTGGTTTTCCCGTGGTAATAAGTAGCATGAAGATAGGCTGAGAAAGTTGGGGCTGTTCAGCTTGGAGAAGGCTGCGTGGAGACCTCAGAGCAGCCTTCCAGTACCTGAAGGGGGCCTATAGGGATGCTGGGGAGGGACTCTCCGTCAGGGACTGTAGTGGCAGGACAAGGGGTAACGGGTTAAAACTTAAACAGGGGAAGTTTAAATAATAAGGAAGAAATTCTTTCCTGTTAGGGTGGTGAGGCACTGGAATGGGTTGCCCAGGAAGGCTGTGAATGCTCCATCCCTGGCAGCGTTCAAGGCCAGGTTGGACAGAGCCTTGGGTGACATGGTTTAGTGTGAGGTGTCCCTGCCCATGGCAGGGGGCTAGGAACTGGATGATCTTAAGGTCCTTTCCAACCCTAACTATTCTATGATTCTATGATTATGCTTCAGGATGATTGTGTTCTCTGCTCTTGCCACTCCTTCTTCTTCCTTCTCTGCTTCAGAACTGGTGCACCAGGACAGATTTTATTCCTAAGTCAGAGACTTACCCACTTGGCTTCGTAGGTGTGTCTTTTGAAGTCAAAGCAGAATTCAAACAAAATACTCGTTCATATTCATATTGTGTTTTCCTGTTAGACAATTTCTAAGCCATAAATCTTTTCTGGGGCAACTTTTGCTGCAGAATTATAATGGCAGCAGAACTAGCATAGCATTCCTGATGCTTTACACTGCAAACACGAGCAGCTTGACATATGCCTAAGTCTAGAACAGAGGAACTAAGCTTTTAAATAGCTTAATTCATTGGTGCAATTTCTTTGCTATATGTCAGCTGAAAATGTCACCCAGGATCAAAATCATAACGGAGATGCTACAAATCAACAAAGTGAGTGGAAAACAACACAGGTGGAAATATAAACAAAATAAACTTTATTTACAGTGAATTAAGGGACATGGGACAATAACAAACAAATCACTTCTCTTTATGTGTATTCATTAGTGTGGCTTAAGGCATTTTACTCCAAAACTCACTGCTGCATTGCATACTTAAGAAAAGCACAGGGACTACTTACTGATACAGCAAGGAATCTCAGCTGGATCTAACCACTTTTCATGTTGTTTTCTTCACGCATCCTCTGTTGAGCTGCGATGAGAATTACCATATTGTCAGTGAGCTTTTATGTGCTGCTTTATGAAAGAAGTTAACTTCTATGTGAAAAAGACCACCCACAAATAAATATATCACTATGGAGGAACCGGTTACATTAGAAAAAAATCAAATTAAATACTAAGTAATCTGTTACATAAATAAAAATAAATAAAAGTAGCCTGTCACGTGTTACCTTTACAGACAGAAAATTACTTTAAGTTCTCTTTAAATGTTTCATCTGCAGGTGCAATAGGTAAAGCAAAGCCCCTATGACAAAAATAAAGGGAATTAGGTCAGCCGCTGGACTCATCCATCAGTGTAAATGCAGCACATCTCCAGCTCATACAATTCCAAGATCATTTAAAGTGATTGTTTTCAAGTCAATCTTCCATCGCCCACCTTTGTTTTTGCCAGAGGCCAGAAATAGCACCTCATGATTTATCCTCTATGTCAAGCTTTGCAGCAGCTTCCCCCTTCTGAGCCACTGAACTCGGTTTACTGCATCTGCTTTCAATATACACACTGGAACCACATTTTCTCTGTTGCACTCACCTGTCAAATATGGTTTAAGAGAACACGCTTCAGATAATGATAAGAAATGCTACATCCACAAGACTACTCCTGCACTTACAATTCAGTGTGTTCATGAACTGTCTTGAAGTGCTTACAGAACTTCATCAATCTTCAACGCAATGCAGTGAACTAATGAGCTGCTAATTTGTGGGTTGGAAGCCAGAGACAAGTTGGCTGAGATATTTTGAGCTGGACCCAAACATTCCAAATTTCTGTCCCAAAAAATGCTGAGACCATTCATGATCTTTTTCCGATCCCCCTGTATTGAAACCAGGCTGGGTCACTGCATTTAACCAAGTTCCCAGTGCCAGGTCAGGGTGTGAATCGCCAGCACGTGCTGGTTCTGTGAAGACAAGTCTCAGCATGAAAAGCTTTTGTCCCTCTCCATCTTGACCTTTACTCTAACCAGAATTAAAACTTGAGTACATGGGTCAAAAGCAAATTCCCGTTGGGCAGATGCCTATTCTGGGCAATCAGGAGGAGGATTGTACCATGGCTTGTGCTGGCCATTCAGCATAGATGTAGCATCCTTCCTTTTATGAAAGATGATTATAAGATCCCAGTGTACCGGGGCTGCTGTGCACAAGTTCTTCCTTCTTTGCAACTTGCCAGAAAGTCTTTTGGGTGTTTCACATTGCCATCATGAAATTTAGCCTGATCCAATCAGAATAACCCTGGTGAAAGGAACCACAACACTCTTACCATTTATTATCTGTTTTAGGAGTCTACCTGGAAACACATGCCCAGTCCCAAATCCCTGTACCAGGCTCTAAAGAAGAGAGTAATCTAGCAACAAATCTCTGCTCTGCATAATTCACTGAGCAGATTTTGGATGGGATAAAAAGAAAAACCCAGACAATGGGCAAGTCTCCTGAAGTCAAACCTCACCAAACCAGGTTATTTATCCATGTCTACACCCTGAGTGCTCCGAAGCTACAGATTCACAATTCCTATATGAATGTGCACAGTAGGATTCAAGTAAATGGCAACTGGCACATGGCAGTTTGAATCCCTTTATGTCGGTATCTGCTTCTTCATCTTTCAAAAAGTAAAAGCAGCAGCTGGTCTGAGCTGGAATGCAACCAGCTTGATGTTGAAAAGAAGAATTCCCTTTAAGAGGTTAGTATCCAACCTCAGCTTTGTTCAGCACCACCTCCTGAATAGCAAGAATTGCGTTTGAAAGGTATGTTCTTTTGAGCAGCTTCTGAATAGGGAAAAAACTATAGGACACTGCACCTCTTTACAAAGAAAGGATGTGCTCTCCTCCATTTGCTGATCCAATGCTCAAAGAGCACAGAAATCACCTCCTGTGGGTGCCAGGCCTTGAGAACAAAACACAAAAAGAAAAATGGATGTTCTGGTAACTATGGAGAGGCTAAAAAAACCCCAACACTTTTCTAGGTCACTGGAAAGAGGCACAACACAGCAAATGTTTTCTATTGCCTCTCCACTCCCCTCTCTGCTCCCCCCAAAACATTAACAGTTTTGTCATACACTGAAAGCTTCTCTCTCCTTCTTAACTCTTGAAAGAGAATATAATTGCTTTTTCCATATACCAGTAATGATAAGAGAGACCAAGATGCATTTTTACATAAAGCAATATGTCATTCATTAAAATTATTACTGTCTGAGTTGAGGAGTTTCTAGCAGAAATGCCATATTCTCAGAGCATGCATTGAAAGGAAGTCAGATAAATACAAGTTGCCTCCTCTTACATCAAACTCTAGTTTGCAGCTTAACAAAACCTCCCTTTCAAGTTCCCATAGGAGTTGTGGGTTTGTCAAAATACCAACCCAAATGTGGTATGTACGTATATTTGTGTGCATATAATATTCAAAATACTCATCCTACATCATTCCAAGTGTGATCAAATCAGTTCCTAGTGAAATATTTCATCTTTTATAATCCTTTGCATTCTAACTATATAGGTTTAAATTATTTTGAACTAAGTATATACCACTTGTTACCCTCCTGCAATCAGCCAATGTAAAGATACATTAGGCTTAAGGGATATGTTTTCAGCGGTGAAGGTTAAGTAATTAGGAGATGTGGCCAGTGAAGGAAGCAGCAGCTTCTCTGCAAGCATTGTCACCCAGTAAATCAGTGATACATTCTGGCTTATGATGTGATGGTTCTTTCTAAGTTTTAAAAGTTTCTAGAACTCTCTTCTGGTCATGCTCTCTCCATACCACTGATGCAGTGTGAGCAACAGACCTGCTGGACCCCAGCAGCATTCATTCCAAGAAACCTCATATCACATGAAATCCCAGGGCTCTCATGCAACAAAAATAATGCTGTGCCCTCGGTCAACATCAATTTGTTCTCTGTCAGTTCATTCCCTGCAAGGGCAGCACTGCCTGGCAGCAGAACCCAGGGCTGATCACACAGGGGTGCGAAGCTGGGAGATAAAAGTGAAACGTGCCCTGGTATTTTACAGCAGAGTGACATCCCTTTGCCTAGGACGCACCTAGCCATACAGCAAATGCACGACATCAATTGCTGATGTTATCAAAGGAAATAGCATTTCCAGCCACATGGGAAATATGTCAGCAAAACAAATGGATTCAAATAAACAGCGGCAGAAGGCGCATAGAAATATTGATTCATGGCTTTTTATCCTCTGTCCTTTTCAAATGGTCCCTTTCCAGCACTCAAGCTGCTGTGATAAATACCTCCTCCCCTTCCTGTATTCTCGACTACTGAGAATACACTTTATGTGATTTTCTGAGCAGGGAGGGGAAAAAACACATATAAAAAGGAAAAAGACACCTATACCTGTGAGTGATTCTGATTTCGAGCTGTTTAGTTGCCTTGCAGTGTCAGGCTTTGCTTTGAACATCTCCCTAATACAACAATGGCTGATTTGTATCAAGGTGCTTCTCAGTAAAGGCAAGGTATTTGAGAGAAACACTCACTTTAGTGTCATTAACAAAAGATGAGCAGCAGAAACGCATCAAAGGAAGCAAGATCAAAACCACTATAAAGGGAGCAACTGAAGCAACTGGGAAAGTCCTTCCCATTCAGACAGGTCACCTGTTAAAGTCCAACCTAAATCAAAAGTGAAAATGAGTCATCTGTGGCTTTGGAGAAATGAGGCAAGAGGTCTCTTGACTGGGTTTACATTTGATAGACAGATCACAGAAACAGTTGCTGTCAATTTTAGCAGAGGACAACGCAAAGATGTAGGTTTGGCTGATTCAGTCAAAATATCTGTAAAACAATTGCTGTGCTCATTTCTTTAATAAGCACCACTACCAGAAAGACACTTTTGCCACCTAACCATAAAAGCTCAGAAAAGATGTGCAAATGGGGTTTGTTAGCTCTGGGTTCGTGAATGGATGAGAGGAAGGCAACAAAGCACAGGCAGCCTCCAAGGGCAGTGAGCATTCAGAACCTTGTGGTGAGGGTTTCAACTGCAAAGGGTTGTCAGCTACCAGCAGAAGGGCCATCTCCTGCTATCCTGTCCCTGCTACCTCCAGGGAATCACAGTTTTCTTCAATGCCTGCAGACAGACAGGATTGTGTCAGAATCATCAATGCCAACTCTCCTCAGTCTGTCTAATGCCTAAATTGAGCATGTGCAGAATAACCAATAAGACTTAAACTCCTGTCATTCAGCATATGTGATACCCTGGCTTCTCAAAGCTGAGCAGTGTTACCAGTTCAAGTCTTACCCATCCCCCAGACAAGACAATTCATCTTGAGTCTGGGAAGGACTTTATAACAGTCTTCCAATACCTAAGGGTGACAACAAGAAATGTGGAGTGGGACTTGTTACAAGAGCCTGTAGGGACAGGCCAAGGGGAATGGCTTTAACCTGCCCGAGGGGAGACTGAGTTGAGCTCTTAGGCAGAAGCTCTTCCCTGTGAGGGTGCTGAGGCGCTGGCACAGGGTGCCCAGAGAAGCTGTGGCTGCCCCATCCCTGGCAGTGCTCAAGGCCAGGTTGGACACAGGGGCTTGGAGCAAGCTGCTCCAGTGGAAGGGGTCCCTGCCCGAGGCAGGGGTTGGAACTGGATGAGCTTTAAGCTCCCTTCCAACACAAGCCATTCTAGGATTATATGATCTTCTAATTGGAGCTAGCAAAGAGACATTGCTGACTCAGTCCCTGGGCCCTGAGGGCACTGCTCAATGACTTCATAGGTACAGGAAGGGGAGAAAAGCCTTGTAAATCTAAGGAATTGTTTGTGCTGACCCCATCCCATTGGAGTGGTTACCCTAGTTGGCATAGATATCGAGATAAGACAACTCTTCCTGCTTTGGGTGAAGGCAGAGACTAAAACCGTATCTTAAGCTCTGGAGTTCATGGCCCATAGCACAGTTCTTGGAGAGGAATGCGGGGTACTTAGTGAGTTGGTGCTCTTCTGCTACATGATCTGCAAGTGCTTACTCCCCTCCTATGGCGAGTTATCTTTTCTACTGCTATAAAACTGTTGGTATGACTGCATGAATAACATGAGTATGTGTTTAAACAGGAGTTTCAACACATACTTTAAAAGCAGAAGTCATTAGCAAGTATCTATTTGGCCACTGACAGCTGAAACAGTGAGAAGAGCAATCATTTAATACCAGTTAAGGTTAAATATATTCCTGTAGTTTATCATCATTCATTTTCCCTAAGTGCATGACTTCAGATAGTAAACGTCGAGGAGAAGGACAGTGTGAATTATGCAGTGTGGCAGATATAACCGTCAGCAGCAGGCTTTAACATCAAACCAATTCAAAACAGGAGTCTGACAAACAATGCCAGGGGATCATCATATGACATTAAAGTCCTCATAATATCATCCTTTCATATGTGTGATATATTGGAGGCAGCTCTCTGGTAGTCCGTAATGGCCCACCTGCCACCACAGAGATATATGCACTGTATATTAAGGAAATGAAACAGGAATTATGCACGTCGCATCATTTGTCTTGCTAGTGTCATTGTCAGGGAAGACTGCAGCACCCCGTTGCTTCAGGATAAAACAGGATTCTTAGTGCTTTACTGATATAGAACAGGATAAAATAGAATAGTTCAGTTGGAAGGGACTTAAAGCGATCATCTAGTCCGACTGCCTGACCACTTTAACCAAAAGGTAAAGGGCCTTGTCCAAATGCCTTATAAACACTGACAGGCTTGGTGCACCGACCACCTCTCTGGGAAGCCCGTTCCAGTGTTCAACCACCCTCTCCATAAATAAATGCTTTCTCATGTCCAGTCTGAATCTCCCCTGGCACAGCTTTGAAGTATTCCCATGCATCCTGCCACTGGATACCAGGGGGAAGAGATCAGTGAAGAGGGCTGTGATTTGTGAATAAGGGGTTTATTACACTGGGGAAAAATGGAGATTCAGGTTCAGCCCATGGGTCACTGAAAGGGAGGAGCACAGCTTGCATAGCCCCAGCTCTCAGCCACCCATAGGCTGACATAGTAACAAGCTTTCAATCATAGATTTCAGGCCCGCGGATTGTTCTGCAATGGAAACTCTTCCTACAGATTGCAGCTTTGAGGGTGCTGTAAGACGTGGGGCAGCCAAGCTAGAGTTCATTGTTCCTCTGACAGCCAGCAAAGGCAACTTCAGCTTCTCCAGGGGACCATTGACAGCACTTTAGCTCCCCATATAACCAGCAGAGAGAAATAACTTAGATATCTACAGCTAGCCAGTGAACACTCTGCCACATACTGAAACATTTAATCTGGAAATTCCTGTGTAATTTTAAATATCAGTTCTATTTGAAAATAAGTAAAAGGACTCCCCAAAGGAGCATTTAAACTGCATCTCTTCTCAGGACATGCGTACTGTCCTAATTTACTGTTTTCATAGGAATGAAACAAAGCCATATAGTTCATTAGCCAGTGTTGGCAGTGGGAACCTCTTCCTTTCCCAGTTGAACTACCTGAAGGCTAACTTTACCAAAGCCACTCACCAAACACACACTTTTCTTCCCTGCTTCAAGCTCTGCCCCATTCCCTATTCCAAGGAGGAAGCTGGAAGAGTAAAGAGGTTGCCACTACTCCCTGATTCAGAGCCTTCCACCCCCTGTGCTGGTTAGAATAGCTTGTGGGTGCTGTAGCTCACTCCCTATCAGTGAGTTACTGGTATGAGGTATACCATACCAGTAGAGAATGAAGATAATTAAATACTAATTTATAACTCAACATAGCTCTTGCACTAGAATGCCAGTGCACAATAACAAAGCAAAAATAACAGCTATGTCTGCCACCTCTGCAACAGCAGGCAGCTTTTCAGTCCCAAGTTTCCTGTGTAGTCATTTATAGCAGCACAGAGCAGGTGGAAATCACTGCTGTTCTGATCTGGTGGCATTTTACACCCACTCTGGATCAGGGAAAATCACTATGAAGGGGTGCAGTTGAAGACAGGCAAATATATAGCACAGTCTCCTTAAGACAAGCATTTGGCAGCAGCTAGTGCTCACCATCACATACCTGCAAATAAAATCAGTCTGCAAATGTAATTGTGAGATACCCTGGAGAGCTGACAGAAGAGAGGAACCCATTTAGATACTAACAAGCACCCATCTGCGGCCCGGAGCAGGCGATAATCCCAGCTCCAGCCTGCACATCTCTTCCCAGGTCAGCTCACCCTTTGCAGGTTTTCCCCCTCCCTCCCTCCCCAAACTCCCTCTCCTCGCTCCCAACAAATTTGCGTCTGTCATTCAGAATCTGTGTTTTCTTATTGCAGAGCTGACAAAGTGACAGCAATAATTAATCTTACTGTGTACAGAGCTGATTGATATCAAGCAGAATTAGACTATAATCAAGTTAGTCCTTTGCAGATGTGTGAAGTGCCATAGTTTATCAAATTCTGCAGGCACACGGTTTGATTCTGCATGGCGAGGGAGAACAACACCAACCACATAGTGAAAAGACAATGATATGGTGCAGGATTTCATCAATGCCTTTTTTTAGCTCTTAAAATATGCCACATGCAGTTGTCAGCTGTACAGAAGGTGCCATGACACGTTAATACATGTCATAGCAAAACTGTCAAAGGCGGCTGCACGCTGGCTCCATGGGGATGTGCTCTGTGTTCAATTCAACATGTGTGTGCACACATTTCTGGTGAGACACCCGAACTTGAGAAGCTGAAGGCTCCTGAAACCAAGTAATGGGAGTAAATGTGCAGATCTATGAAGGTGTGGAAAGATGCTGCTAAGGGGGATGTCGAAATAGAAGCAAGACTCAACAAGGACAATTATCTCTGTCAAAGGCTTTCGGTGATCGATGTCAGCTGCCATCACATTAGGAGGAGGGAAAACCACAACATGAATATTTGATTAAATTAGGCCAACCTGAAGACTCTTGCCGGAGCATGTGATGCGACATCTTCTCTATGGGATGGCAGGGCTTGTCTTTCAAAATGGGTTATATCTTTGTCTTGCTTCACCAGTTTCTTTTTCTTCCTCAGCTGAAGTGCTTTTAGCACACGTAACAAAAGGTTCAGCTTGTCAGTGCTGCGGACATCTGGCATCCCATGCCAGCATCCCACCAGCAGACCCGCTCCATCCACAGCGTGCTCCCTGATAACCTGAGGTGCAGTTACTGCAAACAGGCTGAGGGCGCAGTCAGAGCAACAAGACAGGCTGAGCTGATCTGGTCTTTGACTGTCTGCAAATACAGGCAGCCCCGCTGTTCCATCCAACCTCTCCCTCCCCAGTCTAGGTCTGTACATTCCTGCCCTCTTTCTCAGTGTTGGCCCTTATATTGACCCCCAACCTCCTTTGTTCAGTTCTGGGGCCCCCAACACAACAGGGATGTGGTCCTACTCGAGCAAGTCCGGAGGAGGACACGGAGATGCTGCGAGGGCTGGAGCAGCTCTGCTCTGGAGCCAGGCTGAGAGAGCTGGGCTGGGGCAGCCTGGAGAAGAGAAGGCTCCTGAAGGGGAGACCTGAGAGCAGCTCCAGTGCCTAAAGGGGCTGCAGGAAACCTGGAGAGGGGCTTGGGACAAGGGCCTGTAGGGACAGGCCAAGGGGAATGGCTTGAACCTGCCCGAGGGGAGACTGAGCTGAGCTCTTAGGCAGAAGCTCTTCCCTGTGAGGGTGCTGAGGCGCTGGCACAGGATGCCCAGAGAAGCTGTGGCTGCCCCATCCCTGGCAGTGCTCAAGGCCAGGTTGGACACAGGGGCTTGGAGCAAGCTGCTCTAGAGGAAGGTGTCCCTGCCCGTGGCAGGGGTTGGAACTGTATGAGCTTTATGGTCCCTTCCAATCCAAACCATTCTATGATTCTATGATTCAAGCTGATTTGGTGCACTAAGCAGGTAGATATCAGATCTGGGGGACAAAACCAAGTTAAATTTCCTATGCCATAGCCAGTACAAGGGCAAGGGACAAGAACATGGACAAGGATGCCAGAAGCCAGGAAGAGGCACAGACCTTGTGGCAAAAGTGAGGAATTGGCTCAGCTCTCCCAACAGCCACAGAAGCTGCTGTATTCAGAAAGAGCAAAGTGTTATCAGGCCTTTATCTGATGCATCTCAGGTAGCTGAGATAACCCTGGGGACTGTCTACACAGAATTTACTAACCCTTTGGCATTTATTCTCTTTTCACTGATGATGCTTTACATCTAACCTAGATAATAAATCTCCTGTACTCCATCCTGTTCTTTGTTCCTTTTAGAGAACTAAGCGGCTCTGCGCTCTCTTAGGTACTACGTGCTGTTAACAAATCACAGCACGGGTGTTTGCTTGCAAAGACTAACCTGTAGGGAACTGCTTATTTTCATTAGCAGCCTGGTCTGTTGTTCAGCACAGATCCTAAACCTGACAGATGGGACCCAACCTGCCCACTCAGTTGCCTGTTTTTTCCAGAGTAGCCAGTCTTTCCTGGCAGATGCCACCAGAATAGGAATCCCCTGGTACATCAAACAGCTCCACAGACCACACTGCAAGCCGTCACCTCACTCTGCCCCAAACAACCAGAAGGAGGGACATGTCCTAATATCCTGCTGATCCCTTCTCCCACAGCATGGAAGTAAATGGCCACCAGCACAAGAGGGACATGGAGCTGTTGGAGCAAGTCCAGAGGAGGCCACGGAGATGCTGCAAGAGCTGGAGCAGCTCTGCTCTGGAGCCAGGCTGAGAGAGCTGGGCTGGGTCAGCCTGAAGAAGAGAAGGCTCCTGAAGGGGAGACCTGAGAGCAGCTCCAGTGCCTGAGGGGGCCGCAGGAAACCTGGAGAGGGGCTTTGGACAAGGGCCGGTACGGACAGGCAAAGGGGAATGGCTTTAACCTGCCCAAGGGGAGACTGAGATGAGCTCTTAGGCAGAAGCTCTTCCCTGTGAGGGTGCTGAGGCGCTGGCACAGGGTGCCCAGAGAAGCTGTGGCTGCCCCATCCCTGGCAGTGCTCAAGGCCAGGTTGGACACAGGGGCTTGGAGCAAGCTGCTCCAGTGGAAGGGGTCCCTGCCCGAGGCAGGGGTTGGGACTGGATGAGCTTTAAGGTCCCTTCCAACACAAACCAGTCTGGGATCCTGTGGTTCATAGATGCTTCTAATCCATCAAGGCAATGAAATATTAGGAAGCAGGAGTGGGCCAGACAGGAAACTGAATATTTCATCCCTAAGGAAAATCTGTGCATGGCAGCATTTACTGCACGTCTCTGACTGTAAGAGCAACACACTAGTGCTGGAAGAGACCTTCTAGTTTGCTAAGACTCACTCCTGCTATCACAAATAGCTCTTCCATGTAAAATTGCACATAAATTGAGCAAACTTAAATTAATTAAGCCTGTGGCATGTGCTGCAAGGCCATACTCTCCTAATGCCTTAAAGCTCTCTGACACTTTCAAACCTCTGGTCATTTTATAGCTGGTTTATACTCATTTTCTCTGCTTACCTCCTATCAATTCCATTGACTCACTCCTTGACCTCATATTATTTAGTGTTTCTTTGTGTTCCTTCATGTTCCAACACTCACAAAAGAAAGCACAAACACGGGAGAACACATTCAGAACAGCAGGAAAAATCATCCAGCTTTAAACAATTATGAAGGGATGGGGCAAAAGGTAGGGAATAGACCACAGCCGAATCTTGTGGTTTTCTGCATAATAAATAAACATGGAAGGACTAAAAAGTGGACCTATGAGTTTGAAATGAAACAAGATTCTCCATGCCACGTGCAAACGGAACAGCATTATGAAGCATACAATGGCCACTTCTGTGTTAGGTCTGTATTAACGGGGGTAAGCAAACACAGCTGGGGAGCCGGCTCTGGGGGAGAAGGAAGACTTGAGGAAAGAAACTCAACTGTTGGTAAGAGGCAAATTCACTGATATTACAGTAACTTGTTAGAACTCACCAGAAAGTCTTTCTAAATAGATGTGGGAAGTTGTGCTTCCTCTGCTCTGCAGGGGGATGATGGACATGAAGAGTTTGTGCCTTGACTCTAAGCAAGCAACAGGTAGGGAAAAGCAGACTACTTTTAGAGTTGTTTGATTCCATGGGAGAAAGATCAAGGTTCAGGAGCTGGGTTGGGGCAAGCCAGAAACTTGCTGGGGTATGAGAGAGAGCGTGGCCCTGCAACAAACAAGGGTTCCTCTTTTCACGGATTTGCTCTTATAGAAGGTCATTCTTTATTCATGCTTCTCCCTTCTCTCTTAATAGCACCCACCTCCCCATGATTACCAGAATGGACAGTACAGAAAAGCAGTTAAAGGAGAGAAAGAGAGCTCTTAAAATAGAGCAGTTTCATTTCTGTGAAGCTCTCAAGTTTATCTTTCCTGACTTCCAAGACACTTGTTTGCAACACCTCCTCTTTCAATAGCCAAGATTCAAAGTTTCTGAAGTCTTTTATGGAAACTCCTCCTAAAATGTACCGCACAATGGCCTTTCAGAGAGCATCTTGAGCACAGGCGATGGAAAACATCTTCATAGGCAACAAGCAAAGCAGTAACTTAACAAAGAGTCATTATAGGAATGATCAGGCTTTCGGCTGCTGACTTCAAAGAGTTTATTTACCTCATACAGGACTGGAAAATAGACCAGAAAATGTTATAAAATGTTCCAGCTCGTCTGAAAGCAGGCACAAAAGCTTCATGTGCAGTTCTATCACACTTTCTGAGCTGAGTGCCAATAAAAGCCTTGTGATGACTTCCACGAGCACAAACCCATGAGAAGCAAGAGGCTCTGACCACAGTGCACTGAAGTATTCACAGAGAAGTAACTTGAATTTTTGAAGTTACACTGCAAAACTCAAAAAGTGATCTTTTTTCCATTTAAAAGCACAAAACCTCAGGTTTTAGTTGCTGGAAAACATTTTCCACTTTTTTTCTCAAATGAAAACTTAGGAACAAGCTGCAAAACTGGTATTTTTTTGGGTGCAATTTCCCTTCCTATAAAAGCTTTTGCCACAGAAAATTCTCGCAAAGCAAAGATGTTTTGTTCTTGCTGGCATTCCCTCTCATTCATAAGAATCAGGTGAACCACTAGAGAGAAGCACAAGCATTAATGGACTCTTCATTGCACTACGCATTAGTCTTTTGTTTTGTTTGCAGGTAGTGCAGGTTTGCAGCAACACATGAGGTTCAGGAGTGAAGTGAGCAGGGTACCAGGGCCCCAGCAGAATTGCCTGCATTTGCTGGGAGTGAACATGTGAGGGAAAATATTTATACCAAGGCACAGTGCAGGTGTGGTTAACTGAAATAGTTCACAAATTCATAGGATTGGGTTGCAAGGGACCTTAAAGCTCATCCAGTTCCAACCCCTGCCACGGGCAGGGACCCCTTCCACTGGAGCAGCTTGCTCCAAGCCCCTGTGTCCAGCCTGGCCTTGAGCACTGCCAGGGATGGGGCAGCCACAGCTTCCCTGGGCACCCTGTGCCAGCGCCTCAGCACCCTCACAGGGAAGAGCTTCTGCCTAAGAGCTCATCTCAGTCTCCCCTCTGGCAGGTTAAAGCCATTCCCCTTGGCCTGTCCCTACAGGCCCTTGTCCAAAGCCCCGCTCCAGATTTCCAGTTTTTCAATGGAAAATACACACATGCTAAGACCATCCATTTTCACATTTTCAGAGGAACATAGAATCATAGAACAGTTAGGGTTGGAAAGGACCTTAAGATCATCCAGTTCCAACCCCCTTGCCATGGGCAGGGGCACCTCACACTAAACCATCTCACCCAAGGCTCTGTCCCACCTGGCCTTGAACGCTGCCAGGGATGGAGCATTCACAGCTTCCCCTGGGCAACCCATTCCAGTGCCTCACCACCCTTACAGTAAAGAACTTCCTCCTTAGATCCAATCTAAACTTCCCCTGTTTAAGTTTTAACCCATTACCCCTTGTCCTGTCACTACAGTCCCTGATGAAGAGTCCCTCCCCAGCATCCTTATAACCTCCCTTCAGGTACTGGAAGGCTGCTATGAGGTCTCCACGCAGCCTTCTCTTCTCCAGGCTGACCAGCCCCAGCTTTCTCAGTCTGTCTTCGTATGGCTGTATTCATGCATATTCTGTTCTTTGTGAAAGAAATGCTTGGGCCAGTGCAGTTCCTTTTAGCTTTTTTGTTTCACGTTTCTGTGGGAAGATGAAAACAGTTGGGGGGATCAACCCACAAGTGTTTCCCTCCCACATGCCCAGTTCAGTCAGCAAACCAAAAAATCGATTCTTCACCCGTTTCTGATGCTCAGGGTCACTACATGTGAAACACATTCTTTTCCAGCAAGTCACTTCTAATAAAAGGCACAAAACTCAGTGGGCAAATGGCTTTCATGTAGATCTGGAGACACACAAATTGAGGTTAACACAAAAGATGGGTATGGAAAAGGAATTTTCTAGAAGCTAGGGGATGTGTGGGTTAAATTGTTCAATCGCCTTTATGATGGTTTTGCTATCCATTCAGCACAGGCAGCATTTTACTATAGTGGGCTTTTTTTGCAGAGGAAGGTATTGGACATATTTCAATGAAACATTCTGCTAATCATCACTACTATGAGGTTACGTTAATAAATAGATGATAGCAGATGAATGGTTGTGCTCTCAATGTCCAATTTTCTTTCATTCCTCTTTTCACAGAAAGGGCATTTACATCCATGCGGAGAGAGGGGAAGGCTGCAGTGTGAGCAGGTCCCTTGCTGATCTAACATTTTCTTCTCTGTAGCTACTTATTTCACAGTATGTCTCTGCAATAAAAAATTCTGGGCCTTTACAGAGCACCGATCAGCATGGTGGGGTGGGGACAGCTTGATTTTCACCACAGGAACCCTCTTGCATCCATCAAGGCACAATTCAGTAGTGATACAGTAAAGAAAGACAAGCTTTTGCCATGTAGGAAAAGAGAAAAGTCACTCCCCGCCTGCTTCAGCCTGCACTCTTTGTTCAACCAAACAAGGTGACCGAGTCCCCATCACCTCTTCAGAACCCAGGTCTTGCTTCACTTTAAAGGCTTGGAAGTATTTCCAGTGTTTTCTTGCAGCTGATCACTGGCAGTGGGAGATCTCGTGCAACACAGCAATCCTGAGCACCTCCTGCCCCCATCACAGCATCTCTCTCCCAGCTGCACAGCTCCCAGCACAAGCAATGCAGCCACTCTTTGGTGTATCGTTCTACTCACACAAACCATGCACCTCATGATTTAGGACAGAAAGCAGCCCCACAACAACAGGGTTTTGCAGAGCTGCAGTGGTCCCACATCCTGCCCCAAAGTCCTGAAGGCAGCAAGTGAGGGGATGCTCAGGGGACAGAGATGTAGCATCAACAGAACAGTCCCTGTACCTCCAACTGCCAGCTCTCAAACCCAGCTCTGCCCTTCTCTGCCTGTCTCTCCCTTTGCCCTGGCAGAAGCTCCCTGTCTGGGTGCAGCCCAGCTTTGGGAAGTTCAATATTGCCAGCACGCACGGGGAGCTGTTAGCCAGGTCTTGGAGCTGTACACACACATCAACGAGAGATGCAGATCCTGAGGCTGCAACACAGATTGTCCGTAGCAGGTCTACAGACCTGTGCCTCCACGAAGGCTCAGGAGCAGCATCCAAACACACTCCCTCCATTTGAGGGTTGCATATTCACTTCCAGGAGTTATTTTCTCATGCATGATAAAATTACTGCTGGAATTTTGAGCAGAGATTTACGGTGTGGAGGGAGACTGGCTGTATTTCTTGCGTTAGTACAGCCCACACTGTGTTCACACCGCAGCTCACTCACTGTAGGAGATCACTGTAGCTGTACAAAGACATGGCTTTTCCTTACCCACAGGCACACACACACACACGTTTAGGATGAAGCTGGAGTTGTAACTCCCATCGTATAGCTTTGTCACAGCCATCACTACTTCAGGAAAAAGTCGTGAAACTCCTCTTCCGTTTTGAGCTAACCACTGAGCAGTGTGTTAATTTTCTGGGTCAGCATCCCAGGATTTTCCTTTTCCTAGCGTGCTGTTCAATACTCCCCTCTCTTTGACATCATGTACGACTTCTATAGCAAGAGAGTGCTTAATGCTCTCTGAAGGAATTTCTTTCTTCTTTCATGACTAGAGCCCTGGACAGTCTGTTATGCTTCAACCCCAGCGCTATATTTAACTCAGCCATCTTGTTCACTTCCTCTCGACTACAGCTTGGCTAAAGGAAGAAATTGCAGTCATGAATAAAATACCAGGAGGAAAGTCAAATTGTTCAACATGCTTTTAGGCAAATAGCAGCATCTGGAAAAGGGCTGGATTTCTACAATGTTCTTCATTTTGTTTAGGGAGGATTTCCACGCGGCTTGGAGATGAAATGCGAGTTAAAAAGATGTGACCTTAGGAACATAGCAAATGGGACAGAGGTTGAAGCAGTGGTCAGACAGCAATAAAATTACCCTGGTCACAGGGAGCTGCTTCAGGCTCCTGACCCAAGTTCTTACTTCTGCAAATCAGGTCACAATACATGCAACGGGCAAATGTAGCTGCCAAGGTCTATACCTCACAGAATACTTTCCAGCAAACCTTGGCTATCACTGTACAATCTTACTCAAGCAAAGCCAGTTCAACGCAGCACTTGTGATCACTACCAAAGTAGGAAAACTCCATTTGCCTACATTTAGATGCCACTGCACTGTACATAACTCATTACTTTCCATGCTAGTTCTGAGACCCTTTCTAGGACAAGTGCCCTCTCATCTTGTTATATCCACAGGATGCAGCCACAGCACAATGAAGAGGAAGAACATGAATCAAGGCTGCCTGATTTTTACTTCAATCATACATTTATCCTGCCTGAGCTATGTGATATGGATACACCCTTTGCCATCTCACCCACACAGCAAGGAATGACCACGATTCACAGTACTGACAATCCTGGAACATCTTGCACACAGAAATTAAGTATCTTTGGGTTTTGTCTCAGTATCAATCTTCAACATCAGTACAGTTTATTTAATACTGCTTTGTTCACCTTCAGCGGAGGCATATCTTCCTGAGGCATATAGAGCTTGCACTGGGGGTAAAGAGGACAGCTTTTCGAGATACCTATGCTAAAATGAGGCTCTAACCTACATACATATGAATATAGCCTGATCTGCAGGAGCATGGTAGATTTTTAATCACCTGGGGACAGGAGTTGCCAATTCCACCTCTATTCAGTCAGGTTTCTATACACGGCGCTTTTATTTTCAGCTTCACCTGAGCACACCCAGTGAGAAGCTCCAGGTTCCAGGAGCTCCATTTGACGCGTGAGTACAACCATGCAGGTGACAGCCCACGAAGCAGACACCAGCACACACACGTGCTCACCGCACAAGTGTTCAGAGGAGTCTGAATTCACGCAAGTGCGATGTGCTGAAAAGGTTCATCAGCAGTCGCTCTTCTGAGCAATTTCAATCTGCTCCGTTTCAGACGTTTCTCCTGGTGACAGCAAAGGCTCATGCAAATGTGCTGCGTGTTCCCAGCAATAGAAGGGGCTTGCATACACACTGGCAGCAGATGAATTTCGCATTTGGCTTTGAGACCTAGGACCGACTGAGCTTAAAGCCCACCTACAAAAGCACGGCATGCATGTTAACAAGTCTCCATTCCCAATGTACCAAGCACGAACAGCCTCTGCCCTGAATCTAGATCCTTCCTGATTGTTCCTCAAACCTGTAGCTGATGCCCAAACCACAGATAAGACAAAAGGACCAATATTTGTTCAGTAGCCAGTTAAGGGAAAAGCAAACTCCTTTTACATTTTAAACTTCAGATTGGGCTGACAAATGAACCAGGGAAAAGATAAGCCAGGAGACACTGAAGCCTTTAACCTGTGACATCCTGCTCTCAGCAAGGATTTCTAACATAAACAGATGCTCCATATCCCCGAGCCATCTTAATGGCCTTATTTCCAATTGCAGCTATTTCCCTCTGCATCCTTGGCTGCAGAGATGACCAGTGGGAGATGATGCCTCCAGCCACCAGCCAGTGGTCAGGGAAGTCCTCCCTATTCCCACTGCCGCTATGATAAATAAAGGAGGTGTGGAAAGGGCAGTTGGCTTGCACCAGCCGGACGGGAGGTTGGAGGAAGGCCAACCTCCTCATTGTTCTGTGAGCCTGCTCACAAAGACTCTTTTTCTTCCTCCTTAATTGTTTTGTGTCCTTTTTGTTCCACCAGACCCACTCTCAATGGGCATTTCATTTGCTATTAATGAAATCTGCTTCGATTTCAACAGTTCTGTTTGCAGGCTGTAATCTCAGCCCCAGTCCAATTTAAATATCTGTTGTTTTGGTGGTGGACTTCTGGACTCTGTCCCCCCTCGCTCAATGCCAAAAACATAACGGGGAAAATCTCACCCACCGTTAGGAGCCATCTGGTTGTGCTGCTCTGAAAAGTGAGACAGATAAGGAGCTGTATGATACCCATGTAAGGCAATTTGCCGGCCTGTTTATCATACCTGACTCTGGGGTGCACAGCTTTATTTTGCTTTGATAAAAAGCAAAAGGAGTACAGCTGCAGCACACTGCTGCTTCGCTAAGCCGACAGATGGGCATCACTGTAAGGAAGCCACATGGCATTTTTTTGTTAAACTCAGCTCATTAGGTTTTAGCTGCAATATGTTGCTGTATTGGCAGAAAACGTTTTAGCCGGCAGAAACATTAGCCAAAGTTTGTCAACAGATACGGGGAAGATCCTGTTGTGGAAGGATATGTGCCTGGGCAGGGGTGGGGAGTGATTGCTTCTCAATGCTCAGGAGTCGTCTCTTCCAACTTTCTTCAGCTCACTCTAATTTGTACCGTAATGGTGGTCCTGACTAGCATATTAATAGAGCTGCTATTCACAGTTTGCAATGGTTGGGGCATTTCGAGACAGTTCACAACTCACTTTATGCGAATAGGTGCGGAAAGTTTGTCAGCAAAACCAGGGAAGTGGGAATTTTTCCTTGCCTCTGACATTACATTTCTGTAAAAGCAAAAAGTGCATTTCTAAGTTGAGAATCACATCTTTTACAGGCTGTATTATTCTCAGATGTTTTGAGTTGTAAGCAGTCCTTTCCTATCTTGGGTCACTGGTTTAATCCCAATGGGCCAGTTTAACTGTCTTTGAGAGAAGAATGAAGCTGAGCTCCACGCTTTAATAGCAGCTGTAGCTACAGATTGGTAAATCTGGAAAGCAAACCAAAGTATTTTCAATTAACAGAAGAAATACCAGAAACCTGGGAAAGTTTCTGTTCCAGGAATGAAACTGAATGGGCTCTGGGAGCAAACAGGCATTTCAATGCCTGCTCACATGAGAGCCTCAGTACCAGCCACTTCACAGAATAGGGTCCAAATGAGGTACTGGGAGCTCTCATGGCTCCGTCTGACACACAAACATGCCCAAACTCATCAAAGGCCAGGTAGGACCTGGACTAACAACCACGAAGCAGCCATCCTGACTGTTCCCACTTTGCTTTGGGTGATGCCCATGAAGTGGTCTGGGAGCACATGGTCTGGATCCCTCTTGGATGAAACTAAACCATCAGATGAGCTGCAATAATGACCTGGACTTATGAGGCTTAGCCCACAGGACTGAATTCACCTGAAACACCCCCCCAGAAACATACACGGGATGGACATCAGGGCCTCAGCACCATTTCTACCTCCACATCTATAGCACCCGGTTACTTACCTGAAGTAAATACACCAAAGAACCACTCTTGATTTCATTTACAGGGGGTAAATTTGATTTTACACTGGGGGTTCTCATTTCCTTCAAATTGGAACGAAATCAAATCAAGCTCAACCAAAATTTAATAACTCCAGCTTAAACCAAAGTGGGAATAGCTACACAGTTTTCTGGTTATTCTAAATTTACCAGTCTAATAAGATACCTTGAACTAAACCATACCAACTCGGCATCTTAATGTATCCTTGTATCTGTAAAAGGAAGCATTTTTCAGTAATGCAGTGAGTTGAGCTATGCTTTCCATTAGTGGAAAATGTGATCCCATTCTGAGATACTTCGTATTTTTATACTGGCTTTTATTTTTAGATGTTTCTGTATTAGAGCAGTGCCCATTATCTTGCTATAATTAAAGGTCACTGCTCCTGTTACTATCTATAGTTATAAAACTTCATGGTAGGCTGCCACATCTTGACCCAAAATTAATAGCTGTATCTTAGATCATACATTTCCCCTTTCTTCAGTTGCCTAGTCGGTGTGCATGTAAAAGACACTTTCCAGCTCCCAGCCATTTTAGGAGTGAAGATGCTCTGAAAGATGCTGCAACAGAGGAAGATCAGTTTCTGGGAGATGCAGCTGTAATCAGAGAATCCCGGACTGGTTTGGGTTGGAAGGGACCTTAAAGCTCATCCAGCTCCAACCCCTGCCATGGGCAGGGACACCTTCCACTGGAGCAGCTTGCTCCAAGCCCCTGTGTCCAACCTGGCCTTGAGCACTGCCAGGGATGGGGCAGCCACAGCTTCTCTGGACACCCTGTGCCAGCGCCTCAGCACCCGCACAGGGAAGAGCTTCTGCCTAAGAGCTCATCTCAGTCTCCCCTCGGGCAGGTTCAAGCCATTCCCCTTTGCCTGTCCGTACCGGCCCTTGTCCAAAGCCCCTCTCCAGGTTTCCTGTAGCCCCTTTAGGTATCATCATTGGTATCAATCACTTAGACCGGTGTTTCACCATTAAGGACCCTGCAAGCTCCCGCAGTGGCGAAGGCACCAGCACTGCTGCTTTGCTGTCTGTTTGCCAGGGAAGGTCTGAGCCCTTGTTCTTCTCCAAGGAGACCAGATGCAGCACTAGAGAAGGCAAGGATTGCTGCTGCCTTTGGTAATCAGATTCCTCCTACAGCAGTGGTACCTGAGCAAACTGAGTGGGAACCACTGGCTTAAACCAAAATCCCTTTTGGGTGGATTTGCCTTTTTGCTTGATCTCTGCAGAGCAGCCAGCAAAGTGGAATGCTAACTCATAAGTAAAGTTCACTGGCATTTGTGTAATTCAAATAAAGAATACCTTTGACTTATTTCCAGCTCGCTCTCTGGCCTTGCTTTTGTTGCCATGCAGTCGGAGCTTATTTTCCTGTGGGTAAAATGGACTCTGAAAGCAAAAGATGGTTTCATGTGTAGAAGAGAACAGATGTAAATTTGCTAAATGCTTTTGACCTTTTTGTTGTCACGATGATCTGAATCTGCTACCCAGTAGTGCAACAGAGACTACAAAATAAGAGAAGCATTTATTCCCCCAGAAACAGTCCCATTTCCCTGTAGCCCATAAACTCTGCTCATTTCAACACCAGACGTTTTCTCCCATCTCAAGCACTATAAATTTTTCTGTCCTTTCCAACTTCAGTCTTGCTGGAGAGAAAAAAATATACACTATCTAGTCACACATGAAAGAGATAAGCTCCATGGTAATTGAACAGCAGAGATTCCACACTCCAAATTCTGCCTGAGAGCTCATGTGGATATTGCCTTTCAAGGGCAGAAAGGGGAATGGCTTTTCCTGATAACCACTGTATATATAGACACTACAGGAAGAAAGCAAAGGGCTGTCAGTGTGGTGGGAGGGAGTGGGAAGAAGAGATGGCAGGGCTGCCTTTGGGAAAACACCCCCGGGTTTTACCCAAGACAGGGCCTGTAAAAAGAATGAGGTCTTGACTCTGCTGAAAGTAAGAAAAGTCTTCCAGCACCCAAGTTGTAATTGATATTCATGAAAATGTATGAGATTAATGTACTCACTCGGCACTGCCCTTCAGCCCTATAATGAAAGCAGTCAGCTTTGAGAGGAGAGGGCAGAGAATAAAGAGGAGCAGGAAAAGTAGATGGGAAACAGGGAAGAGGAATAAGTGGATGGAGATGATTGATTGAAATATTTCCTTTCTATGGATTTGCTGGCTGAATGCTGGTCTCTTTTGCTGCCCTAGGTGATAACCCCTCATTGTTCTACACCTTGCAATGCAGCAGAGAAAGTCTCTCAATCCCTGCTGTACCACTCAGCCATACCCTGAGCTGCCGGCTGGACAGCCTTCCTCTACCCAACCAAAGCCAAGGCCTTTACCAAGCAACATGGTTGTGTCCAAAGAACTGGAGCTTTCTCACTCTTCATCAGCACCTCCTTTACACTAATCTTTTTCCTGACCACCTCATTTTCTGAAGTGCTTCATCAGTCCCATCTGTGGCATTTCATTCCAAGGACCAGCAGGTTTTGCATGCTGGTACTGCCTTTGCTGCAGAAAGCAGGATCAAGAACAAGCATTTCTCAAGCAACTTTCCTGTTGAACCTCAGGAAACCCCCCCATCTCTGCTTATTTATTCCAAGGCAGAGGAGCTTCACGCACCAGACCTATTCTCTTTGCAACCTCTTCAAAGCAATCATTGTCCACTGTGAAATCTCTCAGAAGTTGCAATTGCCCAGCACTCTGACATACTGCTGCTTAATTTCTGTTTGCGCTATTCCCTTTATTCTGCAGGGGGTGATCGGTGGTGCCCTGTCCTTCATCTTGCAGAAAACACAGATGCGTGTCCTCAAATCATTCAGCCCCTCTTTAGAGGACCTCGCCCTATTCTTGAACCCTGTTGCTCTCTGGCAGAACGTTTTCAGCTCTTTGCATGTTGCTGATTATCTTGACAAAACTACCAACTCCATGTGCTTTCTCAGAAGAGCAGGAGGAGGGCACTGAGAGGTAGCAGTTCATTCTGTCCTCTGCCAATCATCATCTTAAGGATGTTTAGTCCAATGCTTGGTCCTGCATTTTCATTAATATCTCTACAAAAAGACTAGACCATCATTTGGTACTAAATGAAATGCATTTGTGGAGACTTTCCTGTTGACCTTTACCAGTAACAGTGCTTGCAGTATAACCCATATATCCTTGCAGAAATTATGTGGTTCCTCTTGTGTACTGGGACCATGCAAAAATGCAGCTAAAAGAAGTATAGGAAGGACCTTGCTCATAGGCAGGGGGCTCAATGAAATCATCCTAAGGAACAAAATCAGGACGGTGCACACCTCCTTTGTTTATAACCCCTGTCTAGCTCCACATACACTGTAGAGTTTCTTCTCCTAAAACTGTGCAGTAGATAATTGCCTTCTCTGCTCAGCTTTGCCAGCATGCCATAGCAAATATGTGTACAGCACATCTGACATAAGGCCAGACTGCTTTGCAGAGAAAAAAACCTTGAAGCATATTGTGGAAAATGAAGTGAAAACTTAAACATCACCACCGAAGTACTACCCTGGAACCTCCTTGGAGTAACATTCCTATACACCAAGTTTCTTCAGAAGCCACGTACCCTGTCACATTCTATCCCCATCACACACTACAAAATATTCTCCAGGGTGAGGAGACAGCTGTTTGCGGTGCACGAGGGAACAGGCAGTCCATCCTGGAAATGAAACTCCCAAAAGACATCCTTTCAGTGTTTCTAAGTAAAATGTTATTCTCAGTTACCTGAATTAAGGGAAGGGGCGGTGAGGGATGGCGTATGGACTTCTCTCAAAAAGTTTAACTTCACTGAAAGTCCAGTTTGTTGTTACAAACAGTGTCAGAGTCAAATAGAGCAGGTTTGTTAAGGCTGCAGGCACTTTGGTCACAGGCTCAGGGGATGCGGCAGGGGCAGTGTTCGGGGAGGAGCTGCCAAGTGGAGCAGCTCTTCTGCAAACTGTGGTGTCCACTGAAATAAGCTTAATGAGGAATTTTCGTCTCTTTTTGCTAGGGAAGTGTGTCATGGTTTAAGCCCAGCCTGTCACTCAGAAACCACACAGACGTTCGCTCACTCCAACCCCTTCCTCCACCCGCTCCCGGAGGGATGGGGAGGAGAATCGAAAGAATGTAACTCCGACAGGTTGAGATAAGCACAGCCCAGTAACTAAGGTATAACACAAACCACTGCTGCTGCCACCAATGATAATAATGATAAGGGAAATAGCAAGGGAAGAGAATAAAACCACTCACCACACACTGACCAATACCCAGCCCTACCCGAGCAGTGATCCAGCCCTTCTGGGTAACTGCCCCCAGTGCTACATCCTGGGCATGACGTGCTGTGGTATGGAATACCTCTTTGGCCAGTTTGGGTCAGGTGTCCTGTCTCTCCTTCCCCTCCTCCCTGGCAGAGCATGAGGCTCAGAAAGTCCTTGGTCAGAGTAAACATTACTGAGCAGCAACTAAAACCATCGGTGTTATCAGCGCTGGTCCCAGGCTGAAAGTCAAAACCAAAGCACTGCACCAGCTACTAAGAAGGAGAAAAGTGACTGCTACTGCTGAACCCAGGACAGTGTCTCCTTAAAATTAAATCCCACTTCTTAAGGATCATAAAAGGATGTGCCAAACCAAAACCTGCCTGTACTTGGGTATGATGGACATTTGATTCCAAAGAGAACAGGGCCCCACACAGACACACTGTGTACTGACCTCATCACCGCACATGGGTATTGCTGCAGCAACTGCATTACTGCGGTTACTCCAGTGCAAGGAACATGCGGGTGGATTGAATGCACCGTCAGCATAAGTGCTGCAGTGATAGCCGGCAAGATGCTGAAGACTTTCAGTTCCTGTTGACCCCAGTGGGACAGAAGGGGATTCAGAATCTCCTCTGAGGCCCCGCTTTGCCATTGTATCTTGTTTAAAAGGGTTGTTTGTACCCTTATGAAAGAAGTAGGTCACAGATAACCTTTATCAGTTCCTGTCTACCCACTTTGCTACTGATGTGGATTAGCATTAAAAAAAAGGAATGTTATTCTTTTCTGAGGTAAGAAGGATGCAAATTACCTTCTCCTGTTTAATTTCAGCACATGAAAAGGGACAGCTGAGATGCCCACATCTCCATTTGATTTTCTCCAGTACATTTTTCACTGGGTTACTAGGACTTCCCCTCATCCCTTTTGTAACAGCACGGATACAGAACCCCGTTAGGTTGCCTCTTTGTATTTAAGAAAGCAAATCTGCTCCCCTGCTAGCATTGAAAATCCCAGGGGAAAGAAAAACACTTCCTGAACTCCAGAGTATTTTCTGAATTAAACAGATCCTCCTTTTTTCACCTGAGACCACAGAGCAAAGCTGGCAGCGATTGGTCTTTATGAACTGAAGAGATATTGGGAACCGATGCATTGCAGCATTAAATGTACCATTACCCCAGAGACTAATGCCCTCCAACTTACTTCCCAGGTTTTGTTTCTCTCTTCTGTGGCCACATTGTCCTCCCCCTACACTTTTCCCAGTGCTGAGCAGGACAAGCGTCGAGGTCCAAGCAGATAAACAGCAGATGAATTTTGCTCTTCAGCAGCTCTTTCTGTACTTTGATTGACTTCTTAGGTCAATGAGGACTTTACAGGCCAGTTTTTTCCTTATCTTGATAGTAACAGTGCACATATGGAATGGAGACATTTATATCCAGCTCCAGGAGCGTCACTTTAACTATATTTATCTTTCCAGGAGACTGTGCCAGTCTCATCTCCATGGTACCTGCAAGTACAAAGACTTAGCTATGGCCTTTTGATACAGAAGCCACTTGGTAGCTCTGAGCCGACCGGGAGCTGGGGGCCATGAAGTGCAAGGGACCACTGATGCTGCTCTGGAGTTATTTGGGGAGGAGGGGAAATGTTAGTCTTGCTAATCATTTCTTACTGTTTGCATCATAGTAAGCGCTGGTATGCGAAGTGCCTCAACTCTGCTCCCAGGCTGAGGGTTTGTGGATTATTAATCACCTCTACTTTAAAATATATAAATCATGATAACAGTAAAGGCAAAGGAGGAGAAGCAGCAATCTCCTGTTAACCCTTCCAGCTCAAAGGACGTTGCCTGTCCCCTCCGATATCACCAGGGGTCCTGGGTTGTCCCTGCGCCAGTCACCTCTCCAGCATAAGGGTGCCTGTGTTTTTAAAGCTATCCTCAAACCCTCTCATGCTGCAGTCTCACATCCACCGATGCTGGGGTTGCAGGCCAAGCCCACAAGATGACTGGGAGATCTCAGCTGCCAGATCCTATCATGAGGGAAAGCGGTTGGCTGGACATCCGACCCCCCTTCATTCCTTGTTTGAGGGCTTGGAACAAAAGCACTGCTGCAGACACAAGTATTGTTGAGTGGAGGCAGGAAAGAAGACACATTGGGCATTGAAAAAACATTGAAGACATGTTTGGCATTGAAAAAAAGAAGCTTGCTGGGATTCTCAAGTCCACAGAAGCCAGGCTATTTTAACAGATTCAGCAGATTGATGCTAATACAATGCTTAGATTGAAAACAAAACATTAAAATTCTCTCTTTCTCAATTCTTCTACCTTTTGCCTGGGCTAAAACAGTGGTTTTGAACTGGATCAGACCTTCCTCAGCTGGTCTAAATATTGCATCCAATAAATACTGACTCGAGTAAGGTTGTGTCTAAGCCAAGCCCACAGGCTAGACAGTCTTCTGGTCTACAGGAAATCTTTCAAACTGTGCAGACCTTCATCAGTGCCAGAAATCTCCATCGACTTCAGTCCCTAATGAAGTCCTCAAAAGCCAGAGCAAACCACTGCTCAGGCTGGACTCCCTTTCAAAGCTGCAACAAGATCTGTAATCCAGGAATCACATCTATTAAGCTCCAGCCAATGCATAACCGCACCATGTATCACTGCGCTCCTCCAGCTCATCACAGCTAGGGAACAATTTCAGTTGAATCTAAATAAATTTGCAGTATTTAACTGCAAATAGGCTCAAAAAAAAAGGGTTGTTTTCAACATTTTCATTTTTTTAAATAACATCTTTACAAAACACTGATATTTCAGGTTAAGAAAGAAGAAGGAATGGACAAGGAAGGTTTTGGGGAAAAAATATTACCAATGAGATAAAGATGTAGTACTGACAAAAACCCAACATATTTTACTATTGGAAAGACAAAATTTGCATACCAATACCACCTGAAGTGATTTACGTCAAGGCAGCATCACAGTTTGATCACAGCAAGATTCATCTCAAGCAATTTGTCTCAAGACAATGCCACCAGCTCTGATTTCTCCCCCCTTCAGTGCTGTGGAATCCCTGCTAGCCGAAAAAGGTGATGATGCTCACTTCAATTCTGGAACCAGCTTTGGCTTGCAAGAGAGATGCTGCTGTGGTCTCCCTTGTGGAGTAGGGGGCTGGTTTGATCATCAGGCTGTATCTGCAGCAACCATTTTCCACTAATACACGATTTTATTTCAGGTAGATGTCTCCTTCCCCAGGTTTGTGTATAGACATGTTTGCTCATGCCTAGCATCTCAGGCTGGTCTGTGGAGAGGAATAGGTGCTGCTGCTTAGAGCAGAAGACAACTATTGCAGCAAAAACCACAGTACATGTGCTGGTAGTGTTTTGTCCAATAGTTTGGCCACCTTAAAATTAAATATAACACAGAATGAGAAATCATTGCTGATTGTCGTGACTTGAGTGCATGCTGTATGCTATGGCACAGATTAATATTTTGTGGTTTTTCTGTTTTGCTGCAATGTTCATGGCTAACACCAGTAAATCTGCTTTTTTATATCAATAGCTATAATGCTGTGAAGGACTTGCAGCAGAGCAAAGCAGCTGAAATCCTAATTACGGTGATGATGATGGCTGAGAGCTGCAGTTGCAGTATTTCCAAACATTGGTTTGATTTCAGGTTTAACTGTATCCTAACTAAGTATGTTTTGTAAGAGAATGCAAAAGGCTGGTTTGTAAGTATATACAGCCAGATTCTCGTGTAAATCAGCCTCATCCCATTTCAGTCCCCTGGGCTCCAGCTTCAGGGAAAGGGTTGTTGTCAGTGGAGCTACATCATCTTAGAGCAGCAGAGCCCATTACATTTAAGAGTTTGCAGCACCAGAGTGGGTCTTAAATATTGAAGGTTTTATCCTGCAATGAGCTAAAAGGATTCACATGTCCTTGGAGCAGCAGGCATTTAGAGCATCTCTGGAGAAACCCAGTCCCCTGCACAGTCATTTTTTGTTACCATCTGAGCAAGTCTATGTACGTGCTGTCACGGTGGGTAAAACTCGCCCTGTGAAGACAGCCTGCATGGAGCACACCTTGGTTCGAAGCTCACTTCAGCCTTTGAAGTGAATACGAATGAATTTATACAACAGGAAAAGCTCCGTCCTCTCTAAATTATCCTTTGCAGAGCCCTGAAGCTAAAACCCTATGCACAGACCTGTATCGTGAACATGCATTCAAAATCTCTGCAGATATGGTAGGGTCAGTGCAATGCCTCTGCTTATATTTAGATTACCAATTACGGAGAGCAGCCCTAGCATTTCTAAAAGGAAAAATACATCTGATTCCCCTGCGTGCTAAGACTCAGTAGGTCCAGCATAAAGCATCTAGAATACCAGCAGTGCCTCAAAAGACATAATAATCAGTCTTATCTGTATAACTTATTCAGGTATTCAGAAACAGTTAATAAAATTGAGAAAGCAATAAGATGTGCAGATAGTTAAATAAAGGCGAGCTGCGACAAAGCTTCCTTGCTCAGCTGTGATTAAGTCGAGGCAAGGATCAGCCCTTTGTGTTCTGATATGAGGATGAGAATCAGCAGAGGAATTGAGGTCCCACCTAGGGCAGCCTGGGGGGGTGGAAAGCCAAGGCACATTCTGAGTAAAGGGTACATACGTTATGGTGGTGGTGTTGGTAGGGGAAGCCTAGTGCCCAGCTCTGCTCAAGGAGCCATACAGGGATGGTTGGCTACAGCCAACCTGTAGCTGATAACAATACTTCACATAGACAAGCTCCCAACCCTCCAGGCAGAGGAAAGGGGCTGCTATCCCAAGAGATATCCCTCTAAGACAGAAACAAGACTAATCTCTAAGTTATTATGCCAGGAAAAAGTTAGCTTTATCTCAAGATGTTAGCTGTATCTGAACACAAGAAACACTCCAGAACACCAGTAGAGCGGTAGCCATCCCAGAATAGCTCAGACAATGCGTCTGCCCACACAAGCAAGCCATCAATGACTCATCTTGCGGTATAATAATATAGGATCATAGAACCGTTTAGGTTGGAAAAAACCTTCAAGATCGAGTCCAACCATTAACCCAGCGCTGCCAAGTCCACCACTAAACCATGTCCCTAAGCACCACATCTACATGTCTTCTAAATACCTCCAGTGGTGACTCCACCACTTCCCTGGACAGCCTGTTCCAATGCTTGACAACCCAAGCTTTTGCTGGAGAGAGAAATGAACAGTAAGGTTTTGTGGCCTGGCTGAAGCTCAGGTCGTATCTCCTGCACTGTCTTCATACAATGAACTTCTGCAGGGCTCTTTTAAAACCCTCTCAGGAGCAGAGGGGGCAAACTTAGCTTTCTGCTGTACTGGTGTCAGTGGCTTTGCCCTCATGTAAGGAGCTGATATCAGCCCTTTTCGGTTTTCATCTTTTTCTCAGATGCCTGTTCTTATATTTTCTAATTTACCTAAGAGTAAATATTGCCAGAAGCAAGACTTTTCTTAGAGCAGCCCTGAATCATCTCTTCTGTTTTCTAAGAGCATTTGAATTAGACCGAGAAAGCCACCCTGTAGTCATATAAGGTATATATATTGAGCATACTCATTTGATTACAATCACTTTGGTTTCCTGGCCTATCATTTAAATGGGAAAAGACATTCAAAATGAACCAATGTTAGATATGGGCCTTGCAGGCAAAACACTTATTGTGCTGAAAACTTGGAATACTGCAATATGAGATGGGGGGAAAAAAGCCCTATCTAAGTGTTTTATGCAAATAGTAAGAAAGTAAGAAGTAAAGCAAATATACCAGAAACTGAATATACCAATTGGATGTTGCTTTATAGGCAAGTTCTTAGGCAGAAAGCAGCAGTAACTTGTATTTTCCACAATGAAATTGAAAATGCACTTATAGTATAGTGGATTATGGCTTTGTGAAATATTACAGTTTTCTTTATTTGCTTTTGCAGGTAGTTAAATTTAAGCGCTACTTACATCCCCCCTCATCCCCAAATTTAAAAGGCAATAAATTGCTTTAGTGTTTTCAATTTCTTTTCCTTCAAGAGATATAAATTGATTGCCTGAATCCCTCCACAAAGTTTGTTCTTATGAATAGGGGAGAATAATTTACAAGGCCATTGGTCCCATCTAATCCCCTTTTAGGTCCAAGTCTTCTTTCTTAGAGGCCACCAGTACACTTCATGTCCAGCAAGACAGCAGAGCAGCAGCAGCCCCTGTAGCCCCATATTAGTGCCATCCTGCAGCCTGAATGAGAGGGATGAACACAGAGTCTGCTGTACCTTTCAGCTCAGTGGAATGGGAAATACAGACAGACCCAGAGGAGCACAAGGGTAGGGGATAAAGGACGCTCTTCAGAGACACTCTTGGGATGTGCCTGAAAAGTAGTTCTTCTTGGGCTAGTGAATCACTTGCATCTAAATGTGTTTCTAGCAAACCTTGCTGCAGTGCTTTGAGGCGCTGTCGCAGGAGATCTGTGATGGGGGTGACCACCTCTAGACACCTAAAGTTTGTTTCAAGCTGTCTTTCGGGTGGAAGGAGGCTCAGGCTTTCTTCTGCCCCCAGCACAGTGAGGATCCAAGCCATGGCTGGAGCCTTAACAAATCTGCTTATTTACACAAAGATCAGGGCAAGCACAAAACTTCTGTCAATGCAGTTTCAAAACACATTATAGGGACTGTAGTAAAGTCTCTGGCAGGCCAATAGCATAAGAAAAATTACTCTGATTTAAAACTATTTTGTACCTTTTGATTCTGCCTTTTGGAAAATAAAAACACAGCAGCATGGGGAGTGATGCGGGGGACAAATCAACTCAAGGGGGTACCCTGCCCTATATGGTTGGATTTTTCAGGAACAATGATCATTCCCTAAGTAAAGCCTTATTGCCATTCACCGCACACATTCCATACAGCCTCATCAGCCATCCCACATGCAGCGCGTGGTGCAAACGTGCTTGCTGTCAAGTGACAGCAAGAAAAATGCCATCACCAGGCCAGTGCCTGCTGCAGCAGATTGCAGAATGGAAACCTGCAAAGCCTTAAAGGGTTGAGGGGCTGGCAGTGTGGCTAATCCTCTGAATAACTTGCACGCCTCGAAAGGGAGGCACATCTCTTAGGAGAGATACGAGATAAGGCAGACAACCGGAGAGCTGAAGCTGACGTGAGCAAGCAGCAGGGACCGTGGCTTAGATGTGTCAGCCAGCAGAAAACACGTCCTCCCTGAAGCCCTCACTGCACTCCTCCACCACTCACTGAAGGCAGCAGCTCTCCCTGGCTTGCTCATTCAAACAGCTCCCTAAAAGGTGAAGGAAGCTGCGAGAGAAGTGAAGCATCTGGCAAAAAAGAAGATGTTACATGCACGGAAAGCCTGTAATCCCATCCCCTCCCTCATCTAATGCCTAGTGACAGCCCATCAAACGCTCCCTCTTTATTAAATTGAACTGTGAACAAAATTAGCAAAGAAATATGGGGTTTAATTAATGTTTGCCTTGACCATAAATGAAAGAGAACTTTAATTTTTTTACTGTATTTTACTAATCAGAGTCATTCAATATCTTGGATGCTAGTAAATTAATTCTGAGCTAATGAAGTTAAAGGAGGTCATTTGTTAGGGAAAACTGATTACATATCGGGATCTCCTGGGGACCTAAATGGGAAAATCACTATAATGAAAAAAATATTTTAAATTATGCAGGTCAACCAAGTAGATCATTAAGGATGGGGGGGTGGGGGTTGGAAATATTAATGACACCACGACAAGGAAATGCCAAAAGGGGAGCGGGTTGACATAAGTAAGCAGAAAGGCATTTACAGTGCTAGCTTGGGTGGTTTTCTCGTTTAATAATTGAAGCACGTGAATTTCATTGTTTGCATTAAATTAGTCACCTGTGCCCAGATATTTCAATAGCAGCGTAACAGCAATGCACTCATGTGCATTATGTACGTAAGTTTGCATAGAGCATAAACCTTTGTAGGAGTATAAATCACAGCGGCACCTAAGGACCCAAGCCACAGCATGGGCTGCATTTCATGAGACTTGGGAAAAAGCACGCAAGGAGAAAGGAGGGACCCTTACTTCCCAGAGCTTTAATTTCAGAACGAAAGCGGCAGTCAAACGATGGAGGCTTACGTGATACCTTCTACAACTGTATATCCTGGTTAATTACAATATTAGTAGCAAGACAAATCAAAAGGATACATGCTTAAAGAAGCCCCAGACATTGCAGATCTTAATTAATGCGTAAGAACTCGTTAATTTTAGAAGCAAAAAGGAAACTGGTGCTTTGAAGTTGAGATTTCAAAAGATAATCAGCAATTTTGGTACTGTAGTTTCCACACACACGCTACAGACAGTTTAAATACAGGGTATTTTCAGGAAGCGTCTAATAAACACTCTCTAAATAAACACTCACTAATAGACACGCTCGAAAGTGCCACAGTTTGTCATCTCAAAGTTAATACAATTAAATGCATGAAGACCTCACAGCAGCCTTCCAATATCTGAAGGGGGCCTACAAGGATGCCGGAGAGGGACTCTTCATCAGGGATTGAAGTGATAGGACAAGGGGTAACAGGTTCAGACTCAAACAGAGGAGATATAGATTAGATATTAGGAAGAAATGCCTGGTAGTGCTCAAGCTCAGGTTGGACGGGGCTTGAAGCAACCCGGTCTAGTGGAAGGATCTGTAAGGTCCTTCACAACCCAAACCATTCTATGACGCTGTGATTACAGAATCAGGTACAGCAAGCCAGGCTAGAGCTTGAACACACCTAGATACAGCAATGGGAGCAGTGTAGCCTGGATGAACAAGAAACACTCTCAGGGGCTGGAGCTATGACTCTGCCTAGTCCAGAAACCCACTGCCTCGGACAATGGCTGTGGGAGATGGTATTTAAGGAAAGCACATGAGCCTGACCCCTCTCTGCAGCCCATTTCCCCTGTGCTCCTCCGGCACCTGCAATGATGGCAATAGGGACACAGAACACGGCTTTACCTGCAGTCATTATAGGCATTTCGGACCCACTGTCTGAAATTAAACATGTTTAGTTCTGGTTTGAACCTGATGACACCATGAGACTCCACAACCTCCTGGGCAACACATCCCAGAAGTTTGCTGCCTGGTATGAGAAGCAGGAACTTCCTTTACCCGTTCTACACACATCTTCCACCAGTCCCAGTGAGTTCCTCCTCCCGGAAGTAGTGCAGAATTTCATGGGAAACAGTTCTGCATTCACCTGGTTCATGATTTTGATAACTTTGCTCATATTTTGCTCAGCAGTAAACCAATAACCAACACTTTGCTCTCAGTGTCCTTCCTGAGGATACACAGCACTATGCTGGATTCTGTGGCTGCCAACGCACATGGATCTCCTGATTTCAAAGAGCCATCAAGAATGGCTTTTTCCTAACATCCAAGTGGCATTTGTGAGCCTGGCATTGTGTGGGCAGGATTTAGATTATTCTTTTTCCTTATGCATCAAGTACTCTTTTGAGAATCCCTGAAACATCCCTCTTAGCACGTTTGCATCAATACTGAGGATACGACTGAGCCTAATCCTGCGTGGCAAAGCACATAAGCACTCAACATAATGGGAGCATCTAGGTAGAATCCACGTTCGGGTTTGCTGAATTTTACTGAGCCAGTTTACAGAGCTTCAGGATCAGGGGAAAAAATAAAATCAAAGCGGTGGTTGAAGGTGGAAACCAAACAAGGCAGGAGGTGCAAGCAACGTCATCCCATGGGGAGCAGCAAGCATAGACTGGCAAGGAAAGTGGCATGGCATGGCTAGAAAAAAGGAGGGAGGGGAGAAGAAGCAATTTCAGTTCAATAGCACAAGGATGATAGGGTCCTGTTATGGATTCAGAAGGACAGAAGGAATCTAGGGAATATTCGGACAGAAATTAATACACCACTGAAGGAGAAACAAAGCAGCACCGAGAAAATGAGTTGAAACAATCCTTTATGAAAAGGGAAGGAAAACAGATAAAGCACTGACACATCCACTTACAAAGCTTATCAGAAAACAGTTTATCCAAAGGAAAGAAGAAGCAAAAGTGATTCTAGATCTATTTAATCCACTTTTCAAGATTTCTTCACCAAATTAGCCATAGAGCAGTATACTAGTCCTACAGAGCAGATGCAAACTATGTAAACGAGCACATCAGGCAGTTCTATCACAAAGAGATGTAATTAGATTTGAGGAGCCAATACCTCAAGCAGAGCCTGAAAGGGCGATCAACAGTTTACAGCTTGGAAAACTCCCAGAACTGGAAGCCAAATTCTTTACAGCATTTAAACAGAAACTCATCCCCTCATTAAATGGAGCATTTGCTGCAGTTCCAGGAAAGACTAGGATGAAGCAACCATACTCTTCCCACATAGAAAAAAGCAAAGCCATTAATTATTTATGGCTCTTTTTATTTATTTCTCTTTTAAATATGGATATTCAAATTAGTGCTAAAAGCTGGCAACAAGATAGAGATTGCATTTTTCAACAGTAAGCATTTCTGACCTTTCAGTTACCAGTTGTTTAACTGAAGTCTCCAGATGAGCAGTAATAGTAATTGATTTGTGCTCATTAAAATGCTATCATAGAACCAAGAACTAATTGTGATGTTTTATAATGTAAAGACAGCATTAGGCTGAGTTAAGTAACTACATCAGTTAACGTTATGAGGATGATTTGGCTTCAAAGTAAATATGCCTTGTATCGAACCGAAAACTAGAATTCCTTTAAGAGTTTCTTCATTAAATAAATATTCCTCAAGGATGGAACTAGCCATGACTGTGTCTCTTTTAAAGTTTTCTTTCAGTTTTCTGGCCATTTTCAAATGAGAAGCCCCAACAGGTATAAAGCAAACATTGCAAGACCCAGCTTCCATTCCAATTGTATATATATGCATCTCCATTTATATGCATTATATTGAAATATTATGAAAGTAGGTATCAATTCAACAAATCTGGAGTCATCGACTGTCACAAAATCCATACCCTCAAATCTTGGCGTGTGTGTGCAATACTTAGTAGAAAGGGCTGGCACAGTCAACCTAAGATATTAGTCTGGTATAAGCAAACAAAAGGAAAAGAAAATTATAGTTCTACCTGGCTGGAAAGGAATAGGTTACTGACACAGTGTAGGGGTTGGGATGGAGTTTTCATTCCTACATGAAAGCAGAGGGCAGTTTTAAGGGTAATACTACATCCAGAATGTAACTGTCACCTTACCAGAACCTGAGAATTAACTTCTCTTGTATCCCACTGGTGTTGCTGTGTGGATGCTGCCCATGAAATTACTGCCCCACAAGCAGTGTGAAGAAAAATCCACAAGCTTGAAAGAAATGTGCAATCTATTTGCTCTCACTCCAACAGAACAGAAAGTAGTATGACCGGAGGTATCAGAGTGATGTATTTCTCACTCCACTACTCTTACGTGGAGGACTACGTTCATAAAACAGCTAATTACGGTTTGATTCACAAGTAAGCACTGAAGCTGAGTTGCCTTTTACTCAGATGCATGCATTTTCCTCACCAATAAAACTTAGAGCAGAAGTACAGTGACTGTACGTGGCTGATGCTATTACTCAACATGGTTGATTGAAGTAGAAGAACAATGGTTTGCTGTACCTCATATGCACATTTTGAAGGCAGTCTATTATCCATGCAATGTTGAGCAATAATTTCTTCATTCCTAACCATGGAAGAACCATATCTTTTTTATTATATATGTATATACTTTTTTTATTTAGTTCACAGATTGGTCTAAGGTCTAAGTTGGCTGAGAGAGCTGGATTTGTTCAGCCTGGAGAAGAGAAGGCTCCTTAAGGGGGGACCTTAGAGTAGATCCAGTGACTAAAGGGGGGCTACAGGAAACCTGGAGAGGGGCTTTGGACAAGGGCCTGTAGGGACAGGCCAAGGGGAATGGCTTGAACCTGCCCGAGGGGAGACTGAGCTGAGCTCTTAGGCAGAAGCTCTTCCCTGTGAGGGTGCTGAGGCGCTGGCACAGGGTGCCCAGAGAAGCTGTGGCTGCCCCATCCCTGGCAGTGCTCAAGGCCAGGTTGGACACAGGGGCTTGGAGCAAGCTGCTCCGGTGGAAGGGGTCCCTGCCCGTGGCAGGGGTTGGAGCTGGATGAGCTTTAGGGTCCCTTCCAACCCAAACCAGTCTGATATTTTACGAAGTTCCAACAGTACGAAGTAAAGCACTTATGCTCCTGTGATAGGTGCTCTTCACAGTTTGGCATCACCACCCAAATTTCTTAATACACTTTCGCCTTTTGACACAGCACTTCTTCAAATGTACGTATTACATCATTTTGGCAAGGCCTAAGTTGTGTCTACAAAGATGAGTTCTGGTTGCTGACAGAAATTCAAGCTGCATGACTCAAAGTGTGCATGTGCTCAAACTGGAAGAAGACATCTGTAAAATGTGCTCTGTCGGTTCTAACTTGAAAAAAGGGAGAAATTTATCATCGGTGAAGCACAGCCATTAAAAACGCGGCTTTTTTACTCCATGCTGGCCAAAACAATGGATCCATTACTAAATTTTAGCAAAAGTATTAACTCAATAACAAGAGGTAATTATAACCAAGTGTGTTTCCGAAGAAGCCAACTGATACTTGCTATCGAGGGATTCCTCATTACTGCTTAACACAAGATCTTCTTGCAATGTTTATTTCTCATTTCTAAGACAAGAATTAAGTTCAAGGGATTTATTATTAAGACACTGCCAATAAATTCCTTCTTTTATTTTCCATTCAAGCGTGCCCACAGGGTTTCAGCCCCATTGAGATCTGGCAGCAGTCATTGTTCTCAGTTACTACTACTACGATGCAGAAGAATTCAAGTGAATTGAAGCACTGTTTCAGAACAAACATCTCTGCCTCGTGTCCAAACATTGCATGACATCGTACCACGAGAGGCTCAAGTAAGTCTGGTAGAAAACCAGTCAGTCCTTCTCACCACTCTTTTCTACAGCTGCTAACTGCAGCAGGGAAACCGAAGCAAGGGGTTTTGCACAATCCTAAACCATTGCAATCTCTTGGCAGTGAAAGAAGAGTGTGCCTCAAGCTGAAGCAATCTACTTCACACCAGTCTAATCTTGGTATAATTAGAGGATTGCTGCCAAACATAAATCATACTCTTTGTCCAAAATCTCAATGCAAATTTGTATGTGTGTGTATATATATATATGTGTTGAATTATTAAATTCAGAAACCAATAGCAACATCTATGATAATATATACTGCTGCCATTCTTATACACAAGAAGCTCTAAAGCCACCTTTAATCAAAAAAGGTCCTTTTAAATCTATACCTGGTTTTAGCGACATTACTGTTAATGGAGCTGATGAAATATTAAGCATGCAATTACTGTACATGCTCTATAAATGGCTTTCCTGACATTCAGGCTATATAGAAGGCTGTGTCACAATGAGAAGGAAGATATTTTTCTCCCCAAGTATCTTTTTCCTGGAGAGGCATTCAAGATCAGGCTGAAAGCATTTCACTGAGAAGAGACGAGAGCCCCAATCGAACGCTGCGTTCATTATAAAAACCAGACTGGAGGAGGGAAACCAGCAGAGCTCCCAATTGCTCTCCTGAAAGAAGGTGGGTCAGCAGTGTGCAGGCTCCGCACCTGAGGCTCCCATCTGCTCCGTGTTGAGTCACTCGTAAAAGGGAGGGAGAAAGAAGCAATCTTCTTAAGGAAGCTTGTTACAGCCCTGCAACCACCAGGCACGTACAAAGAGCAGGGGATAAAGGTCACTTCATGCTCATTTTTCTAGGAAAACAGCTTTCAGAAATGACAGACAGCCACAGTCTAATCCCTGGTACAGTTCATGCTTTATACAGTGCAAAAAGGGAGGTTCGTTTTGCAGGCATCCTATTGCCACCCCACTTTTGGAGCTGCAGCTGTAACCAGCATTGACTGATAGTGTCTAATGCTCTGACATGGATGTGTGAGCGTAAGTGCATCTACACAAGCAGGTGTCAAAAATGCACTGACGTGAACATTTGGAGAGCTACAGTGTCTGTCAAATAGACAAGGCTCCTAGTAAAACCCAGTATAACCAACATACAATTCCTCACTCCAGTCAGCACACTGCATCCTCTCACTGTGCACACACACACAAGCACAGTCACTCCAGCATACGCACTGATATGACTAGCAATTACTGGCATAAATAGGTAGAAGCCCCACAAAACCAGTTTCACTGCAGGACTTTTATAACCCTTTGTGATGGGCTCCTAATGGGCTAATCACTTCATTGCGAATTGATGTGGTTATGAGCAATCTGCTCATTATTGAAACAACATGCGCAGGGAGGAAAAAAAAAACAAAGTAGGTCCTTTCACTGTCATAGGGATGAATGTTGCTTCTTTTTTACATAGAGCATCCTTCTTCTTGGATGTTACTGCTGCAAATCAAGGGAGAAGCCTTCTATTCTGGGGCACTGCTGTCTGATCTCCCCATGACTCTTCCCCTGTGATATGAAAGAAATTGGCTGCCAGACTAGGGAATCCTTTCATTTCACTCACCCTTAGTAGTTTCAGAGCTGTGCCAGAAACCCTCATTCTCCCTGGACCTGAAGCTCCTGCCTACATTCCTGGCTCCTGTAACACGATTTTCTTTCAGAAAGAGCATCATCAGTCCCCTTCTATTACACAGAAGCCTCTTCAGGAAAAGGCATAGCTGGAAGGATCCCAACAGCTGGTATTTATCCAGGAGACTGATAATTGTGTGCAACATGGGCCTCAAAAAGTGATTACTGCAGTAGAGACAGCTCCTGCTTTATAAAGATGTGATATAGAGGAGGTCAGGCTAAATGCAACAATCCCTTCTGGACTTAAATACTATGAATCTATGAAAAGATCATTTATTTCATTCAGTGTCTCATAACTAAATGATTATTCTCACCCTGCCTCCTAGCACATCACTATCGGTGACAGATTCACAAAATAATCCTGCTCCAGAAGAGTGAAAGATAACATGCTAAAAAGAGGGAAATTAATCTGCAGTATTTAGATATTACTACCAGGAGGCACAAAGATATTATTCATTTGGATCTTGCATTGGACAGCAACATCTGCATCCAAACAGAGGCATGTTTAAAATAGCTATTAAAAAATCACCCAGTTGATACACCATCTGATATATTTCTGGAGTTCTGCATTCTTTCCATGCAGCTGGAGCTCTGCATTCAATATCCAAGTCCTCTAGATCTGGAAAAAAGTTCTTTCCCCTTTGTTCCCTTATGAGTTTGGATCTGGGATACTGGATGATAATCTAAATATTTAAACTGTTATTCAAGTCTTTAATCAATTCTACTGAACACTCTTTCTGGACATATTCCAATATAAAATGAAATGCTTTGTGCAGTAATGGAAGAATTACTGCTATTATAGGATTTAATCCTAAATATACCACAGAGCATTTCTTTATACATCAAGCGGAGTCTGAAGGGCTGCTATTTTTATCAGGTTTGCATTTTACAGATAAGCATTAAGTGCAGATTACAGGATTGGTTCACACCAGGTTTCCCCACTGTACAAAGGTAGAGCTCTGCAAAGCAGGCAGAGCTAGACAGTTCTTAGCTGAAAGTACTGCGGGTTTAAATACCATTTCCATATTTTCATACTTGACTCTCTGATTTGCCTTTCCACGGTAGCAACTTCCCCTGTTGCTAGGACAGATTCACTGGCAACACAAGGAAAGGTCTGTAACAGCTGAAAACATGAAGGGTAATCACAGAGGATGGGCATGACTGTGCTGGACTTGGCGATAGACAGACACCCACAGAACCCACTGCCGCACAGGACATGGCACAGCCCTGGGCAGAGAGGTCATCAGGGGTCCAGGTAATGGGATGCTGGTTAGAAGCTGCCTGAAGACAGCAGTGACACCCATGTGAGCAGGGCCACATATTGTGTTAGGGTACAGGATAACTGTACCTGGGGCCCCCAGCGCAGGAGGGATGTGGAGCTGTCAGAGCGAGTCCAGAGGAGGCCACAAGGATGCTGCGAGGGCTGGAGCAGCTCTGCTCTGGAGCCAGGCTGAGAGAGCTGGGCTGGGGCAGCCTGGAGAAGAGAAGGCTCCTGAAGGGGAGACCTGAGAGCAGCTCCAGTGCCTGAAGGAGCTGCAGGAAACCTGGAGAGGGGCTTGGGACAAGGGCCTGTAGGGACAGGCCAAGGAGAATGGCTTTAACCTGCCAGAGGGGAGACTGAGCTGAGCTCTTAGGCAGAAGCTCTTCCCTGTGAGGGTGCTGAGGCGCTGGCACAGGGTGCCCAGAGAAGCTGTGGCTGCCCCATCCCTGGCAGTGCTCAAGGCCAGGTTGGACACAGGGGCTTGGAGCAAGCTGCTCCAGTGGAAGGTGTCCCTGCCCACGGCAGGGGTTGGAACTGGATGAGCTTTAAGCTCCCTTCCAACCCAAAACCAGTCTGGGATTCTATGAAAACAACACACTCATCAGAGTGGCTGCTGTAAAACAGAGTTAGAGCTGCTTCTGTCAAGGTCCTGGAGGGATGTGTAGCAGCAAATGTGAGAATTAAAGCTGAGAGAAGAAGGAGGATTTTACTTCAGAGAGGTGTTCAGAGAGGAAGCAGGGCTATTCACAGCCCTTGCTGGCTGCCCACGGTTATCAGAGAAGGGAGTTAATATGGGAAACTAGGAATGGTGAATGCAGTGATTTGAAAATATTTGCAAGCATCTCCTTCAGTTTCACTAGGAAATAATTGCTGTGGCAGTCTGGAGCTATTTGGGAACAAAATACATCTAAATGAAAGAGAAAGGGAGGATAAATTATATTCACAAAGGTAAGGATTCAGGTAAGAGCCATTGGCCTCTGTAGAGAACAGATAGCAGAAAGCAATAAAGAAATGATGGGAAGAGAAAGCAACCGAAGTCGGGCATGAAATAATCAAAAAGCTCAGTAAAGGATTTGGAGATAGGAACCTGGTCTTATGAAGGAAGCACTGGAGGAGAAACGAGCAAGTCCAAAGGAAGCCACTGTCAAATGTTTAAGAGCAGAGAATGATGGATTGAAGAAGATTCCTTGATGGATGTAAAAGGAAAGTCCTCAGATGTTACTTCAGAAAGGAGAGAATAGAGCTGAAAGCAAGTGAACCTGCACCGCAGAGGAGGGGATGGGGTTAGTTCTGAATCCTTCTGCATTTTTAAGGTAGCAGTGAAATACACGACTGTAGCCAACACGGCTCACAAGCAGGACACTAACGAACAGGCTTGTGTTTACAGTGATGTTTATCAGGACATCTTTTGATGCAAGCTGGTTACCTCCTTTTCGAAGCAGCAGGAGTGCTTGCCACAGAGACAGCTGAAGCCATTCAGCTCCGGTGAGCTGCGGATAAGGTACAGCAGAAGCAATGACCTGCACTGGGGCCACTGGGGCCAGAATGGTTGTATTGGCTTTGGTTCAGGACCTGGCAGAATGCACTGGTGACAAATTAAGAGGGAATCACTTTAAAGAGCTTCACCAAAGAGATAGGACAAAATAGTCCAGCAGCTGACACTAGACAGCAGATGAGCCACTGCAGGAGATGAGTGTTTGGTTTAATTCACCATCTCTCATATTCCAGGGGTAATTTCTCTCCAGATGAGAGGAGCAGTCTGTGCTGAAGCACCAGCTCATAACTCTGACACAGTGGTTTCAAAGCCTGGCTCTGCTGCATGGTTTTCCCAGAGCAGTGAACATAATTCAGCTCACCCCGTGCTTCATTTTCCACATGCAAAAATAGAACACTTGTGCATTTACATTCACAATCCAGTCTCTGGGAGGAGACTGGACACTGCGGGAGGGTTGGGGTCAGGAATCTGATGTCCAGACTGAGAGGAAGCCAAGGGAAGGATGGATGTGAAGTGTAGTATCCCAGCTTGGGTGGTCAGAGTTGGTGGTACAGGAATACACTTACTTGTCATCTTAATGGCAATGCCACAGAAACCTTTCTGATCAAGCCAAAGGTTTTGATTTTGGAGTACCCGACAAAGTGCACTGAGCTGGAAGAGCAATTCCAGCTGCTGAAACAGTTTCACCCCTCCTCATCCATCTCTTCCCAAACAGGTTTTGAAGAGGAACTCATACTTCCACAATAGGGAAAGCCTGTGCCTGCTGCTAATAAATTCAGGTCCCGTATTAACAAATGGGCATCAGTTCATAACTGCTGGCTCGCCATCAACAAGAGGAAATTCAGTAAAGGCACAAAGAGAATTCAAACACAAAAACATGAGTCAGGGATAGCTAGTTTGGTGGAATCATTGCAGAAACGGAGGTTATTACACACCAACTGAATCTGAATTGCTACCATCACGCTGTGCGCACAAGGCCGGTCCTGCTGTTAGATGCAGTAGCAGATGTGTCACATGCAAAACATGGGAGATGAGCACTCTGCTCTACAAGCAGTGGAGAGATCGTAGCTGGAATATCACAACCAGGTTTGTGCATCACACTAAGAAAAAAGTGGATAATTTGGAGATGGTTCAAAGAAGATCAAGAATTATGGGCCTATAAGGATCTGGGGAGGGACTCTTCATTAGAGACTGTAGTGACAGGACAAGGGGTAACGGGTTCAAACTTAAACAAGGGAAATTTAGATTGGATATAAGGAAGAAGTTCTTTAATGTGAGGGTGGTGAGGCACTGGAATGGGTTGCCCGGGGGGGTTGTGAGTGCTCCATCCCTGGCGGTGTTCAAGGCCAGGTTGGATGAAGCCTTGGGTGAGCTGGTCTAGTGTGAGGTGTCCCTGCCCATGGCAGGGGGGTTGGAACTGGATGATCTTAAGGTCCTTTCCAACCCTCACTATTCTGTTTCTATGAAGTATCGTAAGAAGTATATTAAAACATGAGTTACACAGAAAGTGAAAAATATGGGTTAATTTTCTCTATAGAAGCAAAGTCAGGCACAGCCTGACTATAAGGCAAATGGGGTATCAATCCTTAAATAGGTAAAAGCAGAAAGTAATTGATAAAAAGACTAGAAAAACTAGACAGACCTGTTCCTGCCATTCAGCAGGCGGACCAACTAGCCCGTCACCACTTAAGTGCACTCAAAGCTTAAATATAGCAACACATATCACAGGTTCCAAACCCAGGACAGATGTGCTGGTGAAATAAAGTGTCTTTGTTAAATACTGCAAAACAACATAGAGTGAATCTCAAAGCTATTAATATGCTGAATGCAAAACCTACTGAGACAGTATCTCTGTACATGGGCATGTACACGTATTGGGACATACAGGTCCGTGTCTTGATAAAACATCAACATCAATTACACTCAAAACCACGGTTTGTCTCAGCAATTGCATTTCTTGTAAACCCTTTTAAGGATTGATTCCTCAATTCATCCAATGAAACCGTAGCCAGGAATATGCATGTTGTCCACAAGGAATGTTACTTAACTCCATTCAGCTAATAATTGCTTCCTAGCTCAAAGCTTGATATCTTTACAGAATTTCAGCTAGCACAGCAGCAGATGATATTCCTGCTTTCCATGCAAGTGCATAATCCTTTTCTGAAGGTTACTAAGCTCTTTGCCACCAAAAATCAGTGGAACTCCGGCTGTTTACATCGGATCTGTGAGAGCCTTTGAAGATGAAAAGGACTGCGCAAGTGCTAAGTGTAGCTATTTTGGCAAGGAATCCAGACCAGAAACACCGGCTGTTACACACAGATCCTATTGTTTCCTGTCAAAAGTCATCTTTGTCAGCACAAAGGCAGAAGCCAGCAAAAACCAGTCTGATAAAAAAGAGGGGAAAAAACCAATCATCTGAAATCCAGTAGTCATTTTCCTAGGATCTCAGAGGCAGCTTTAGCAGAAGGGTACAGTAAAACTACTCTGTGTCCATTACTAACCCTTTCCTGTTTCAGCTCCAACTCTTTTGTTAAGGGTTTTATTTGTATTTGGTGGGGCTCATCATCAGTTTATGCAGATGAACAGGAGAGGGGTATGGAGGGTATCAGTTTATACAGGAGAGGGGTATGGAGGTTGAGGTGTGGAGGCTGTTTGTAAACATCAGCTCAAGGTGAGCAAAGAAGAACACAGGGTGGAAACAGTGTTCTGAAGAACCCAGAGCACGGCAGATGAAAGAGCCCTAGGAAACTTCCTGGGAAAAATAAGAGAGAGCAGGGGAAAAGATTGTTGGGTTTGGTTTGGGGTTGGGGTTGGTTGTTTATAGACAAAGGAGTCAAAGTCTCAAGGTCTTAGAATCATCGAATAGTTAGGGTTGGAGAGGACCTTAAGATCATCCAGTTCCAAGCCCCCTGCCATGGGCAGGGACACCTCACACTAAACCATCTCACCCATGTCTTGGGGAGAAGTTCGAAAGAGAAAAAGGTATTAAAAATGGCATTGGAAACACACGCTCCAAGAAGGTGGAGAATCCACAGCTGAGGTGCTGTAGAAAGCAATTCCTCAAGAAATATAAATAAAAGCAGAGGAAACAAGGGAAAGAAAGAAGGGCATTGGGGAAAAGGTGGGAGAAACACCTGCAGATAGGCTGGTTTAGGGCAGTAGGCAGGAAAAACATACCAACATACCATTTTAAGACAGATCTCGGAAAAGTCTACAGGATCCAACTAAAGCTGCTATAATAATTCCATAAACTTTGGGCAGGATCTGACAGCATCACACAGAAAGCGAAAGATGGTGAGTTCTGCAGACTTGTGACATCCCAAGAGATTGATCAAGCTGACAGAAAATGTTTACAGCAAGTCATCGCGTGTGGCAGCAGCGGACAAGATGATGATGGAATGCTTAAGGATGACTGCCGAAGTCAGACAAGGCTGCATGCGATGCCCAGATTTATTTCTATCGCTAGCTGAAGCTACAAGGCTTTAGCCTGACAACAGCTTTAGCTTGGAAAGAAGAAACAGGAAAAACTGAGCTGTAAGAAAAGGCTGTTGATCCATAAGTAAAGCTGATCTCATGCTATGGATCACCGGGAATTTAGAGGGAATAACTGAAAAAGGAGATTAGAAGATCATAAAACTCAATCTAGGAATAGAGGGCAACAAAGAATACAGCTGTAGGTTCAGGTATCCCAAAACCCTACAGGCTCTGAGGATTCCAAGTGGAGAAAAGGAGTTGCAAAGATGCTGGAAAGAAAAGGATCATACTTGTTATTGACTGGAGATGGACCAAAAATAGTACAAGATCAATGAGGTTAAAGCTGGTTTTTGCAAATTCCATAGCTGAAGCAGCTCAGCAGACTGGAACATGGGGGAAGCAAGTGAAGAAAAGTCATTGGCTGCAGCAGTGACTTTGGGTAAATGGTCATGAATTAGATGGATTAACAAGGTCTAATGACACAAAGTGGTGGGATGACTTGTTTCTTTTCTGTTGTTGCTGCCGAGTTAGCGGACACACTTCACATCCAAGGTTATGGAGCACAGAGGTAAGCAAACAAGCCCAGGAACAACCAGCTTAAGCTTTCCGGTGTATAAAGTAAAATGCAGCGTCACAGAAACGTGGGCTTGAGCCAAAGGTGCTGGGGCCAGAAATGCTCAGCACGCTCCTGTGGGTCTCTGCAAACCACAGATCCAAGGGGAGCACAGAGAATCTGCTGCTGTGAGAGATCTGACTGCATTAGTCATGGATTCAGACTCTTGCCCAGAAAAACAGCTGCTGTGCATTTACACAGTCTTTTCATCATCTCCCGTCTCATATTTGATCATCTTACGCAGTGGATCAGGAGAATCTCAGTGAATTCCTCTGACAGCAAAAGATTGAGGTATATCCAAGTGACTGATAGAAGCATGGATCTGGTTTTTCTAAGAGCAATTTCCTCTCCTCTATGTCTCTTTGCAGTCTCTTCAAAGAGAGCATTCAAAAGGGTCAGATTAGGGTTAGGTTCCTCAGGAAGCAATAGGCAGAAGAGAGCTGCACGGTTTCCTCACCCCCTCCACCCCATCATATATTTGCAGGTGGCACATTGTGGTGGGGTACAAGGGACCTCATGTCATCCTGCTTTGTCTTTCTCCCTATCTCAAAAGGATGCGAAGGGCTGCCCTGGACCCACACATCCTAACAGCTTTTGCCAAAACAAAGTAAAACAGGGAGGGAGAGGAGGAAAGTGTAAACTTTAAAGCAAAGACTTGCTGCTATGGTGAATTTCCAAACACTATGTGAGTCACCAGAGGAAGTTTCTACATGCTCGTGTCTTCCAGCTCAAATACTGTAATTAAATTACCTTAGCTACTGACTGGAAAAAGCTTTATTATTGCAGTAGCTAGGTCTGAAGATGAATCACATTGCCATTATGCACTGCAGGTGGTTTATCACAGAAGTTACCCTATCGCCTTTTAGGACAGGTAGCATTAACTAAGAGAAAAACACAGTTTTTCCTGTCTATCTAAGCAGAAGATGCAATGCCAGCCATGCCTGTTCTCAAAAATATGCACTAAGGAGGCAGCAGTTTAAGGGGAGAGACAGACTGCAAAGCTGCTCTGACACTATTGATTAAATCCTAAGAATTTAAGTCTGTTTTGTTATAAAAAGAGATGAAAACCCAGCAGCCCATTACCACTATCTTTTGCAGACTGAATTAGTGTTCATAGAATCATAGAATCATAGTATAGTTAGGGTTGGAAAGGACCTTAAGATCATCCAGTTCCAACCCCCCGCCACTGTTGTTCACAGTAAGATCTTCCTAGAGCACAACTGAAGAATGGGCCATGTATGTTCAAAGATGCCGTAAGACAGACAAAAGGTAAAGGCGTAATGCAAAACTACGCCTTCCATTCTAAAACATTTCTGGGGGAGGTTTTGAAGCAGGCTTTGCTTCCGTGTCAGCAGCAAAACCAGGGGTATTTTCTAAAGGGCTCAGCAACCAAAGAGTTGAGATCTTTTGTTATCTGGGCCAAATTAACCCAAAAGAAGTTGCTGGGTATTTATCACTTCTAAAATGTGGTTAAGGGATCAGAATGCTTCTTTCATATGCCTTTAACAGGGGAAGGCTACTGCCTCCAGTTTTACAAAGGGCCAGATGGGGCAGTCCCGACAGAGAGTAGGAGTTTTGTGAGTAGCAACACCGAAGTTTGGACTTGTCAGCTGAGCCCGCAATCAGTACGAATGAGGGCTAACAAATGCTGTAGTAGGTCAAATATGGGTGGTTATTTTTCTTCCTGCTTCACCAAAGGAGCCACAGGAGAAAAGAAAGCCCTTGGTGTTCTGATCTCTTACCCATGCTTTATCTCACGTAATGGTACTTAACGACTGTTCTTTCTTCTTCTGTAGAGAACTGATGTTATTAAACCAGAGCAAGAGCAAGTCATGTACAAAAAAGTGCCTTAAAAAGGCAAAAAATTAGCCACCCTTGGAAAAACAATGAGAGAGGAATGTGAGCAACACAGCATTTCCCGTGGCTTGTATACTTATCTCATACCATAACGATCAAGTGGCTTACTTGTCTCTACCCGTCACAAAAGGGATTCTTTGCATTTTCACGTGGTTCTGCTGTACAACCAACTACACACTTTTACTACTTTGCCTTGGCTATTTTGGTGCTTAGACACTCAAATCCTTTTCCCCTCCCCCCGGTAAGTGCATTTTCCAGGCTAAAGTTCAAAGTGAATTCCGATGTGATTATACAAACACATGCATACTGTAGATTGACATCATACAACGCTATTCTTTGTTGCTGGATTTCTATTATTTTGCCTTCTTAGTTTGCAACAACTTCTGCATGCCTGGCTGGCTTCCCTAAAATAGTAGCTTATTACACCCTACTGCATAAGATAGCCCTGTATTTATTCCTCCGGCAGTTTGGATTTCACAGAGAGGGGGGGGGAAAAGCTTATTATTTAATTCATAAAAATAGACTTACAAAGGAAAAATTAGAGTAACAGAGCTTACGAATCTCCCTGTTTATTAACGCATGTGATTAGTGGAGTGGGGAGAAAGCAGGTTTATATGTTTCCGTCCATCATGACTGTGAAATTGAACTGTAAATGGTACCTAGTGCAGTCAAGTGAAACCGACACCATGCCGGGAGTTAATGGAAATGTGGAGAGCTTTTCTTTTTAACAAAGTACTCGAGCAATTATCCCAGCACACCCACAGTGAAATGAGATAAAGTTAGGCTGTGCTTTACAAAGGCTGTTAACTGCAAAATAAATTTACTGACAGCCATTGGGAGCCTTTCGTTCATTGTTCCTTTTCCTGCACCTATTAGCTAAAAATGACAAACCACATCGGAGGGAATAAACAGCCATCGATTTGTAGGGTGGGACATTTGTTAGCAGACAGCATTTGCTCAAGGCTGTTGATTCTGGTTAACCCACAACACATACAAATAGTTCAAGATAGTGATAGGCTTCATTGTCATGCTCACCTAGAAGAGAGGTGGGGTTTGGGGAGCCATCTGAAGTGGCCTTGTTCTGCCACTCCGGTAACAAAAGCACTTAAGCGCTTCTGACAGCCCTGCTTTGCTGTTAGGGCTTTGTATTGACATTTATCTTTTACAGCAATAGTCAAAAGACATTGGAGCTTCTTGCCAGACTCAGCTTTCCCATCACTTCCCTGGCTGCCCTTAGCAGCGTAGAGTGAAGGTCCTGTTTGAGGCTTTAGCTGCTTCAGTGTCATACTGAACTCCAGAAACAAACAGGATGAACAGCAAGTCCCACTCACCCTCTAAGGCCTACCCTGGTCCGCTTGCTTTATCGATATCTCGTTCCTCCATCTCCACTTGCTTCCCCAGTGCAACAATACCAGCATGTCCAAGGGTAAATGCTGATCTTCCTGCCCAGCCGTGTGCAGTCTCTTACCCTCCATACAAAGGGGAGCTTTGGTGGATGAATCGTGCAGGTGAATACACAACCCCTCTTTCACTTAGGAACCTGAAAGGAGCTTTGCTTCCACAGCAGAAAGTTTCAAACAGACACCAAGAGGGAAAGGCTGCCCATAGAAAAAGTTATCATCAATGACCACAATGATTTCCTATAGATTTTCCATTTAAGGGAAAAATCCTTCCCTTTCAGAAGTGCATTAGAAAGCACCACTGGTATGTTATAGGTTACATACCACAGGAGACCCACCTCAGCGTTTTATGAGAAGCCCACTAGAGAAGCTGATACAGGAATGCTCTTAAAATGCTTTAGAAATAGCAAGCAATTTAAATATCAATTGCAGCTTCTGTTTACAAAGTCCTTTCTTGCTAGCCAGGGCTGTGCTCAGGCCTCTTTGATATATCTTGTTGTACTACCTAAAGCAGCAGCATATTCTTTGTTTTTTGGCATGCTATTTTGAGAGCAGCTCAAATGGAAACCAACATCAAATACTGTACATTGACCCAAAGTCTAGCTCTGTTTTATGCAATACTGATGACATTTCTTACTCTGTGGCAATACAGTCTAGTTCTTATTTGCATTTCCAGTGCAGATGACAGGGCTATTTACTCACAACTCTTCTCTTGCTATTCCTGGGGTCTGTGCTGGAGCATCACTCTGTTCGTCAGGTGTATCAGCTTCCCTAATTCTCCCTTCTGGAGCTCATTGCCACTGTTTGTTGGTATTAGCCTCAGCTCCACAACCTCTAAAAGCACTCCTCCCTTCTTTTCAGGGAGGTAGGATCTGAATATCTATATCTTTTGGCCTTTACAGCTATTTATGGCTGTCAGTCAGACAACAGAAACGGAAATCAAAATAACCAATGCTCCCTTCTGCTGCAGATCTGTTACTGTCCCTTTTCCCTAACTTCTATTCAACATCATCAGAATTAATTTGGTTTTCCCTGTTCACGTGTCGTACATAAGCATCCTGCACAGCCCTGACAGAGCAGCATCACAAACTCTCCATCCCAACCCCAGCAAGTAAGAGCTTGTTAACTCCAAGAATTGCTCTGATTTCAGCTCTCCTGAGCCATACAAAGGCAAATCTATCCTCGCTGTAGCGAAGGGATGCTGTATTTTGCAACAGTTAGACATAGGCCAACCTGGACCCTGGGGAAGTCATTGTTTTGTCCCGCCCAGAGCTGCTAATGCATGTGTACTGGCTCCTCTTTCTGCCTTGCGGCATTTCCAGTCCTTTGCATGTCTGTCAGATTCTTTCCATGTTGCTTTTCCTTTGCTGTGCAGTGTAGCAAGATGCCAGCTTTCTATTTATTGCACCGTGTGTGCTCTTGGATCTGACGCTATGCTTAAGATGCTAGGAAGTAGCCAAACGTGACAGGCTTTCAAGGTTGGTCTCAAGGTGGCTAACTCTGGGAGTAAGCCTTTCAATCACAATCAGATACCAATCAAACAAAAATAGATGAGGGCTGACAGCAGGCTGGTGTTATTATACCGTCTATTTCCAGCTGGTTTAGTTCACGATGTTTATATCAAGCGAGTCTCCAGCTCACCTCACTAGTATGCAAGGAAGGCGGGAGGGGAAGTGGTTGGAATGGAATAGGCTGTGATTTATAGCTGAAGGAAAACGAAGACAATGGTTTCCCTGATTTATTAGATGTAATTGTGCCTCTTGCATCAAAAGACAAAGCAAATCCTAAAGATAAAATCAATCTGGGGGAGGAGCAGGGACCCACAGCTGCGAAGGCATCACTTCAAGATGCAGCTTTTCTCCCTCTCCTTGCATAAACATTACCTCAAAATCATCATAAACCTGCAACTACCCAAAGGGCACTCATCGTGTCCTTCTGCACTGCACAAAGTTCACTATTGACTTCAAAGGAACAGAAAGAGACTGAGAATTTTTACCTTTAGTTTAGTGCTGATACAGATCAGGGTGATTTGTAGACTTTGATCTTCCTTTATTTAATTAAAGTCAGATGGAGCCCAGTGGAAATGTGAAGTTTCAGCTTCAGCAGTGGACTCTAAGGCCCAGCAGAGTTTTCACCAGACTTTCATCTCCTCCGATCAAAGCTTCCTATCCTGACCCAGCTGATGTCAAATTACTCTGATCAGACCCTGGTGAAGAGCTGTCTTTTTATCTGTGGTAGGGGCTTCCTCTGGAGATCACAAGGCATTTCACATGGAGATGCTGCACTGTTGTTAACCATGTCAACATTCCAAATACATTTGACTGGTCTACAATCCAGTAAGGATCACAGCCAAAGCCCTTAAATACAGGTACAATAACATATAGCTTGGATCAAGGTCTAATATAGCTTTGACTCTTTCACTGACTTGAGACCAATTTTTGCACCTGTAAGGAATCAAACCTGTGGCTTTGAGTGTAGCTGGCCTAAGGATAAATGAGAAGATAAATGAGAAGTTTTAGCTTCTCATTAATTGGTCTCATCTTTCATAAATTCATCATTTCACCTCAACGTGTTATAGATTATTCTCTATATATATAGAATATATATATTCTATATATATATTCTATATATATTCTATAGAATATATATATTATATATATATTCTATATATATTCTATAAACTGCCTGTTTCCAGATTGTTCCCTACATGCTGTATCTTCTGTCCTGCTTGTTTGTCTCGCTTTTATCAGAGATAAATGTTGGTGTCACAGGGACAGAACTGTTGCAACCCACAAAGCAATGTTTACATAGAATCATAGAATGGTTTCGGTTTGAAGGGACCTTAAAGCGCATCCAGTTCCAACCCCCCTGCCACAGGCAGTGACACCTTCCACTACCCCAGGTTTCTCAAAGCCCCGTCCAACCTGGCCTTGAAACATCTTTGAAAAGAAGCAGCTCCAGCCCACAGGTCCCATGCGAAGCCCTGAGTCCACAAAGAGCTCTTCAGAAACTGGCCCCTTTGCTCTGGCTGCTTGTGTAAAGTCCCATTAACTCAGATGGACTTTCTGATGCAAAGTCCCTCCTGGGCACACAGATAAAGTCTACGTTCTTTAGTGGAGGAGCATAACCCTACAGCTGCAACTACCAAACCACACCAAGTGCCATGTTGCTACCCATGGCTGACAGACTTATGATTTGTGATCCAAACTGATTTACCTGCCCGACTGAGAAGTTGGTAGTGCTGTTCAAGGCCAGGTTGGACAGAGCCTTGGGTGGCATGGTTTAGTGTTTGATGTCCCTGCCCATGGCAGGGGGGTTGGAACTGGATGAGCTTTAGGGTCCTTTCCAACCCTAATTATTCTATGATTGTAACAGCTCACAAGAGAAATAGGAACCTGAGGTAGGAAGGACACTCACCCCACAGTACTGACAACCCAAACAACATTCAGGTGCCTCAGGAGCTCACATGCTCCAGTTAATTACCAGGAACATTAGGAGAACCTTACCACTGATTACATACGAAGCCAAGGCTCCGGTCACGGTTCTGAAGTTAGAGGATCTGAAGACCACGTTGCTAGTAAAGGTCTGCGTTAATGCTGCACTAACTAGTGGGATTTGGACCTAAGTTTGCCGACGTTCTGACAACCAGTCCTTTCTTCCATGGGCAGGATCTTCGAGTTTTCCCAAAGTAGATGCATCAGTGGGAGTTAAATGTCACCATCTCCCTTGGCTGATTAAACTATGTTTTTCTACATCTGATACAATTGTAAGAGTGCGCCGTGCTGATCAGGCACACAACTTGCACAAAATGTCACGCATGCTTATTATTGGATTAAGCTGCAGTAGGTTTAATTCTAGATCTTTTGATTCAAGTGGTGCGATGAAGATTAAATGTTAGGCATTATTAAAGATGCAGATGTGGTTATATTGAATTATAAACCTCATTAAGTGCGAAGTCCTGGTCAGGCTTGTGAGATAAGCTACAAAGGGCTTCCCTACTTCATGCTAAAGTTATTAAAATATTAGAAGGTAAATCTAATCAAAAAAATATTATGACAGAATGAAACTGATACTTTAAAAATGTTGTTACAAAAGACTCTATTTCTTTCATGTCTAACTACTTCCCTCTCAATTTAGATTGCTGGATTGATATTAAAATGCAAGTATTTTTCCTCTTTTGAACACACATAAAAAGCAAATAGAATGGAGCCAAATTCTGTCACTGCCTGAGCCTTGAAAGGTCCTCCTCCTCATTGTCAAGCTTTTAATTCTCATCAACATTAAAGTTATCCACTCATGATTATATCTGGCAGAAAGACCATTGTAATGAATTTCTTCCTCACATCCAGCCTGAATCTCTCCTCTTTTAGTTTAAAACCATCACCCCTCATCCTATCCCAAGAGGCCCTGCTAAAAAGTCTCTCCCAATCCCTCTTATGGGAAGCTTCTCTCTCCCAGTTTAAAGGACATAGACTGTTTCCCTGGGCCACAAAAAGCCCATTAAACCCTTCAGCTCAAGATCTGCATTTTCTAAACAGGGCTTTCTTCTATTTCCCCATCAAACTGTGGCAACTCTTTGCACTACATAAAGGCCATTCTAACACACTGCAAGTGTAGATAGCAATACTACTTCTCATTTGCTAAACAACTGCATTTGTGAAGTAATGTAAGAATTTAAGAGTATTTTCTATAGGGGCATTATGTCAGCTGAATAAAGTGACCACAATGGATTTGATCCATGATAAGATATTTGAATTTGCTTGTGTGCAAGACTCGCTAGATCAGATAACCTGATTTGTCTCTCAGCATACAGAGCAGGTCTCTTTTCAGACAAAGCTGGGAATGAAAGTACCAATTGATTTGATTGCATTATATTTCACATTAGATGTTCCTTTTGGGATGCTTGTAAAAGCTGGCATTGATTTATAGCTATCTGTCATTGACTCGAGGCACTTGATGTCAAAAATGGCAAGATAGAAAAGCTTGTTTCACAAATAAATCTTTAAGAGCGGCGCCTCAGCAATGATTTTTGTAAAGCAGGCAATCATGTTCCAGTGCGCTAGAGTTTGAATATTGCAGCTGCTAAGGAGGGTCTGAAAATAAAACATGAAGATTACCTCACCGCCACTAGAAAGGGAGCCGAGGAACTGGGAAAACAAGACACAAAGCACGATATCTACATCTTTCACTACGTTTTCCCAGTAGAAAGACACAAAATCTCCCGTTTCCTTTTTAGCTGTTTTCCTGTGTGACAGACTGAACGTTTTTAGGAACAAGGAGTTTCTCCTATACTTAAACCAAATTGTATTTAGCCCTAATTCATGTCTCAAGCAGAATAAACCAACAGGATTTAAAGGGAAATATTACATTACTTGTGAGGATTTTTGAGAAACAGCACGGGTGGATATTTTCATCTTCATTTCCTTGACTTCTGCAACTTTAATTTGAGGAAATGCACACACTGGGAGGTGTTCAGTTAAACATTGCATTGTTAGCGCATGCTGAAGGAGGAAAAAAGAATATTAACACTCTAAAGGTCAGCTCTTCTCTATTTGTTTGGGGGGGTAATTTGTTAGTGTAAACTGAAAAGAAGAAATCAAGATGCCTACTGAAAGCAGACACTGAAAGAAAGTGAAAAGTAATAAAGCACAGCAATGAGTTCAGATGCTGCAAAGAGAACTACTAAATAAAACACACAAATGCGGGAGCCAGGACTGTTGCCTTTTCTTCTGCTCTATAAACATAGGTCTGCAGAACTGAGATTGCTTCTGTAGCTGGAAGTAATAGCAGCTCCTACATCCTCATTGAGCAAAACCAGTCATAACAACATGATCTCTCTCACAGCCTGTACTTCTTAGCACGTGGACAATTGTAAGATGACTCACCACCCTGTTAATTGCAGCTTTGATCATTAAATCTTTTCTGAATTACTGAAGACTCTATTTCTGCTTTTCAGTTACGTAAACCATCAGAGAAGGAGCTGAGGTTTTGGGTTGGAAAGTTCAACTTTTATCCTAAAATCCCAGCCTCATTCAATGAGCATTCATAAAGTGCTGCAAACACCAAGACAAAGCATAAGATAGACCATAACAGACCAACACCCTTAGCATAAAGCATCCTACATTGACATCCACCTTTCTCCATCCTCCTGTCCGCCAGTTGTAGAGAGCGATAAGGTCCCCCCGAGCCTTCTCTTCTCCAGACTGAACCCCCAGGTCCCTCAGCCATTCCCCATCACACTTGTGTTCCAGGCCCTGCACCAGCTCCGTTGCCCTTCTCTAGCCCCGCTCCAGCACCTCAATGTCTCTCTTGTAGTGAAGGGTTCAGAACCAAACACAGGATTCGGGGTGCAGCCTCACCAGTGCCCAGCACAGGGGGATGATCTCTGCCCTGGCCCTGCTGCTGCACTGGTGCTGATAATGGCCAGGATGCCATTTGCCTTCTTGGCTGCTTGGGAACAAGCTGAGTTGTGTTCAGCAGCCTTCAACCAACACTACCAGGTCTTTTTCTACTGAGCAGCTTTCCAGCCACTCTTCCCCAGGCTTGTAGTGTTGCATGGGGCTGTTGTATCCAAATGCAGGACCCGGCACTTTGCCTTGTTGAATCTCAAATGAAAGCTAAAGGTCAGATTTTGCCTTGAAAGGGCCTGTCCTGTTCTAATGGAGCCGCATTTCTGTGCAATGTGTCATCAGCCAACAGAGGAAAAGGATGATCCCTCACTGGAACATGGAGTTTGCTCAGAAATGTTCATTCTGGCTTTTTTCCCTTGCATAGCCACGCGAATCCCAAAGCAACTTGTCAGTGACTTTTAATTCAAGCCGATGATTAACACAGTTGGTAGTCATAATCACCAAATGTTTTCTCACTGATGTAAATCCCTTCCCTGATGGAAATGCAGGACCTTGCCACAGCCCAGCTTGCGAGGACAGTTCCTGTGTGCACGCTATGTGCAAAGAATGAATTTAGGCATTAGCTTAATGGACTTTTAAGTCTCTCTGGTCATTGGCCCCAGAGAGGTGCATCCAGCTGGCTGGCTCTAATAGTTAATTTGTTCCACAATTGGAGAGGAATTTAACAAGCTCTTTACTGGGACAGTTTCTCCCCCAACCAATGTCAGATCTTTTTGACTTCCACAGTCGCTTTAGATTCACACTGATACACGGGAGGTAAAACTCAGCTCCTTATTATATAGCTGAGCTTGTGCGCTTAGGGAAGTGCAAAGAAAAAGCGAGGGAACTATAAGAGGAAATTACGAATAATGTAGATAAACGCAGCACAAAGCATCACAGTTCTTATCCAAGTTGTGCTACAGAAAGTTCTCCCAAAACAATTCCACTATTCTATGGCCTTCACCTACAACAGCTCTTATCTACTCCCTCTCATTGGCAAACCTCAGGTGGGCAGTCTTGCTCAAGCCATTTTCTTACAGAATTGGGTAGGAATTGCAGCATTTTTAATATTTCCACAAGTTTCACACACGCAATAACCACAGATTGATAAGCTACAGGAACCTGGCTGGCTTTAACTGAAACGCAACCGGACAGTAACAATTTTATATGGATATTTAGAAGTGAAAAATGGGTCAATCCACTCATTAACAGAAACCTTCTAGGTGCCAAGAGAGCTTTTGGACCCAAGGACTCAGTGGTGGGAGTTGCCACAAATCTTGCTCTTGTCACACTCCTTATAATAGGACAACATAATCAGGTGAGATGAAAATGGCCCTGTGTTAGACAGTCAGCAAAACAGAGGGCCCAGCCTTCAATTAGTGTCACCACTAACAAGCCACGTGAAAGATAATATAATGGATCTTGGCTGATTTCCTGCCAAGTGTTCCAGACCTCACTTTGCTTTTTTGACTTCACACTCAGTATCATATTTAGCAGGACTAATGAGCCTGCATTCCTCTAATGAGCCCACCCCAGCCTGTGAGGAGGGTTTTGTTGTGTGGTCGGGGTTTTATTCTCTTTTGTTGATGATCTGCCTTCCTCAAGAAAGCGATGTTGTAAAACAGACAAAGAGTAAGGTCTTTGCAGTGTTATCGTTGCAAGGCCTATGCTCTACCCTCACTTTTAGAGCATTTCAAATCATTTCTGCCTAGTAATTTCAGAGGAAATTAAGAACAAACAAAGCCCGTCTTTCTGCAGGATTGCAAATATTTCTGCTCCCGCTGCAAGGGCCCAAATAGTTACACTTAACTGAGGAAACTGATGGAGGTAAATAGAGAAACAGAAGAGAAATAAAAGCAAAAGATCAGCAGAATTCGCATGAGAAACGCATGCTCTGCTTTCTAAAGAAATGAGTATGAGTAAAAGCCATCCTTCACAGCGAGGCGTTCTCAGCATCACCTGAGAACTCTGCCGGAGAGGTGATGTGTTGTAACAGCTTTTACAGAGAACAGGTTAAATAGCAGCTTTGTATCCTGAGATCTGGCAGAAATGCAGCGTGTGGAACTGGGGATGCTGGAAGCAATAAGCCTTTCATCCCTCTATGTTTGGGGCATTTCCTTTGGTAAGTCTTCCAGGACAGTTTTGATGGCACCAGGGGGTCAGTCCATCAGCACAGTTCATCAGAAAGCAGCCACCATCACTCAAACACAGCTGAAAGTTCCTCCTCAAGGACGCAGAAAAGGCCAAGATGCTCAGTGCCTTCTTCACATCAGTCGTGACTGGTAAGACCAACCTTCAGCACTCTCAGGTCCCCAAGACCAGTGGGAGTCTGAAGCAAGGCAGACTTTGGTGGAAGAGGCACACGGATTCACGCCAGAGAACATTTAAACAAAGCAACGTACACAAATCCATGAGAGGTGATCATGAGATGCTGAGGGAGCTGGCTAATGTTGTTGCAAGGCCATTCTTGATTGTCTTTGTTAAGTCATGGTGATCAGGAGAGGTTCCTGAGGACAACAAGAACCCAAATGTCACTCCTGTCTTCAAGAAGGACAAGTAGAAGGCTCCAGGAAACTACAGGCTGGTTGGCCTCACCTAAATCCATCGGAAGGTGATTGTTCCCAGCATTTTTTGCTCCATTTCCAAACATCTGAAGGACAAGAAGCTGACCGGGAGCAGTCAGTTTGGGTTTATAGTCCAGTAGTCCTGACACTCCCCCTCAGAGAGCCCAGGGGCATGGTTTAGCTGTTGGGCAGCCCTTGGTGACACGAAGAATTTGGTAGAGACAAGTGATCAACAGCAAGTGCTTCACTTTCAAACACCACAAGAATCAACAAAGATAATGAGTGCTACATTTTTCTCTGAGACATTAGTATTAATAAAATTCATTCTGAAAAGGCCAAGACATTAAGTGCTAAGCCGATGATGAGCTCCAATTGCAGCAATTACTTATTGACTACGTAATGTGCCCTAGGTTTTGTTAATGTTGTCCTTGTCCTCTTCTCCCCCTCCTTTGCCCCTTCTCCAACCATTAGCGAAGTCTTTTCAGGTGATGGACTGTGGAGCAAGACTTCATCCGTGAGGTGTTTTATTTACTGATCACAGTTTCGCATATTCCATTCTTCCATTGATTTCCCCCCTCCTTGTCGACTTTATGGAGGGATGCCTTTGCCTTCAATCCAGCTGTTTCTTCTCAAATAGCCTGTAGGGACACAATTATCATGAGCATTTTTTTATACCTTTACAAAGTAAAACTATACAACAGGTTCTGACATATAAACCCTCATAAGGTCATATTAAAAATAAATCTCAGAAAGGAAGAATTTAGATAATAAAGGAAAAACCCCAGGTACATGCTCAATAGACTAGATCGTATCGTCTCAACAGATTTCTAATGCCGATTCAAGTGTTGAACCACGCTGCATGCTGCCTGTTCAATGGTATTCCCATTGATAATAACATAGAAATATGCTGAAATGTCAAGTTTCAGGTACAGAAAGTTTCTTGCTAACTTCAAGTTTGAGAAATTACCAGAAGGCAGGTTCAATAAGAGCTGCTTTTCTATGCATATGGCAGAGAGAAAATGAAGCCAGTGGTGTCTTTGCTGAAAAGACACCGTTAGATTGCTAGTACTTGCTAATAATATATCATAATTATTTTTATAGGGTTAAGCTTGTCTCTTTGCTCATCCACCTGCCTTGCAGAGATAACCTCTAAGAATACCCTGAAGGACTGTCAGGCTCCAACTCAAAAGCTTTTCCCTAGCTGAATTTCCTAAACAATTCATTACCTATAAAAGATTGGTGAGAATACAGAGATATGGGCCATTCTCTTTTCAATTTACATTCTCATATAACTCCACTCAATGCCTAGTCAGACTCCGGAATAATTTGATTTTTCTTCCATTATTACTATGCAAAGATATTCTCTATATTAGTGCAATATCCATTCATTCTTCAGAACACATCTCATTTGCCGTTAGCTACGCAAACACTTGACTGTGGTTGAAGTCACAGTTGTGTCACATATCTCATTTAAAAGACCCTTTTTATTTAGTGTGTGGGGCATGGTTTTCAAAAGGTTGAGACTTAATAGTGTGTATTTCTACTAAAACATGACGAACAAGCTCACTGCTAAGATGTATGCTTGTGTTGGACATGTTGCTGGAAATATTAAATGTTGATACTTTGGGTTTTTCTTATAAGCTTTGCCTGGAAATGCAGCTTATCTGTGAATCTGCCAGATCCAGCAGCAGCAGCTGCTGCCTGACCTTTATGCAAGCGTGTTAGGTGATTTGAATTGTAGAGCTGAGCACTGCTGCTGTATAAATACAAACAGCAGAGCGGCTGACTTGACTAAGTCTAACCAAGAGGCTTGCTTTTCCCCTCTGCTTAAAGTCCTGCTTCTGTAGTCTGAGCCCTGCTAGGCATTGGACTTCTCAAAGGCTAGAACTAGCTCCAACAACCCAAGGAGCAGGTCAGTGGTCTATCCCTAGGAACAGGATTTTCCTATTCCTGTGGGGTGACTAGACCTGGAAACATCAATGAGGTGCTACAGCTTAGACCTTAGCTTGAGAGGAACTGAAGTCCATAGCAGTGAGAGTCCAGCCCAGTGGATCCATTGCCATTCTGAGAGCATGACTAGTTCAGCTCAGAGTATCTAGCTGGGCCTCTTGCATGTGAAGGCCAATGACTTTTTCTGTCACTATTAAACACCATCTTTACACACCCTGGAATGCTAAATACTCATTCTGAAACTGAATTAATAGCATTCGATTGAATGTGACGTATGTAATTCAATTGAATGCCACGTTTCTGCACCCTGGACTTTCTTTTGTTGCAGGAACTTTAAATGGAGACATAGCTTCACCAGCACATATGAATCTTCACTGCAAAGACCCTCTGAACCGAAGCTAAGTTTAATTATAATGTGAAAATCTGCACAAGGAGAGTGAATCAGGCTCCTTTGTATGAAACCAGGAGATGCTGTAGTGCTCTCCAGGGAACTTTACCTACATAATCAACAATAACAAAACCCAAACTTGCACAAACAGCAGCATTTTCTGGGAAATGAGTAATATGGCAGGTGGAAGACTTCTGTTTTCTTATTCTTTTTGAAGAACAAGGAATCTGCAGAGATGGTATTTGGGAGGAGACAAAATCTACCAGTGCATTAGCATTTGAGTTAGCTCATACTTTCAGGGGCAAAAAAAAGAGAGGACATCTCCATTTGTGGAGACAGTTAAAACCCGTCTGGACATGGGAAAGCTGCTCCAGCTGACCCTGCTTGAGCAGGGCGGGTGGACTACATGATCTCCAGAGGTCCCTTCAAAACCAAACGATTTTATGCTTCTGTGACATTAAGAGTATCAAAATATTTGGTTTTCTTCATGTTTTCAAAGTGTTTCTGCTTTGAGCAGGGGGATTTTTTCTCTTCCAAACTCAACAATTCCAGTTTAGGAGTGCTAAAACAACTTTGTGAAGTGTTAAACTGAGTTTTGAGTTTGCATTTCAGAGTGGCACAGTTGAAGCATATTTTGTTTAAGTTGCAGGGGAGAAAAAGAGGAATAAAGCCTAAGCAACTTCCAAAAGAAAAGGAGTCTTTCAGTCTGAGTCAGAAGGAAGGAGTTTTGTTTGTTTTGCCAAGATAAGTTGCCTCTTACTGTTATTTTTAGGTTCAGCCCTTGAAAGAAAATAAGAAGTATTTCCATCTCTGTTCCTAAATAGGGTTACATTAAGGTTAGAGGCTTCTTGATCTCTATTTTCAACTGCATTAAATACATTTCAAAATCAAATCAAACCACAGGAACATTGTTCTGGATTTGGGGTGTTTCAGAGATACCCCTAAAGAAATTCATCCCAAGCAACATGAGACGTAAGAATCCTCAGTTTGATATTTCAAGTTGTGGAAGATGAAGTATCAAATTTCCACCCTATCTTTTCTGCTTAGATTTGTCCAAACAAATTAGCACATTTCAGGAACATTTCCACTTGCTTTCATCTATCTGGTTATTCCAGAAGAGTTAACATGCACTATTCCCTTTTCTTATCCAACCACTTGAATAACATCTGCCCTCTTCGTCAGCTTCCTAAAATAACTGCCTTTGGCAGGTTAGAAAAGATTTCTCATTCTCTGGTGCAAAATAGGAGTCAAGGAACAAATTCAGGGCTCAGCCCAGCAAATATTGAACTTGGCAAGTGCTAAGTTTTAACTCGTGATATCTCATCGTTGCATTCACTTATCTAAAACAGGTGATACACGCGTAGAGCAAAGAGCTGGAAGCAAACACCAGAGCGTTTAGAAAATAGCTGGAGGTTTTTCTGCCATGGAAATTATTTCTGCTTAAAACATCAACCCAGAGTAATTGTGTATTTTGTTTAGAGTGACAGCTGAATTTTTCATGTATTTGCTGCCTTTTGATGGCAGATAAGTGGGAAGGGAAACGCGCTCTCTGAAGGCTTTTATCAACGAAATCACAGTCAGAAAATTGCACCACGGAGCACAGCAATATTTCCATACTTTACTGCACTTACAAAGAGAAAACTGTCATTAGGGCTAACAGGGTGTCATATAAAAAGAGATGTTTCTTTTTACAGATCCTTTATTTGGCCAGAATTTTTCCCCCTGCAGTTGCAGGGGGTGCGAGGCCATTTAAAGCACAATTTAAAGCATTAAGCTTTTCAGTGAAGTGCAGCTAATATTTTAACAAGGGGATTCAACAAAATTCCTGCTGGCTCTGTAGGCTGTGATAAAACCCAGGATGGGACAGGCCCACCCTGGGGTATCTATTCACCTGTACTGCATTTAAACAAAAGGGCCGCTATCTTGAAGCAAAGAGGGAGCAGGATTACATCCCTCAAGCCTGGCTTTGCTCTACAGACATCCCTTGTTCCCAGAAGATAGGGATCGTTCCTCCTGGTGCCCTTCATGCATGGCTTGTAGGACAGGCAATTCAGGAGAGCATCACTAAAGGCAGCTGAGCACCTACCTTCTCCTGCGAAGAGCCTTGGGAGGGCTGCTTGTTTGTTTTTGAGTTCCTTGGAGGATTTCAGTCCATTTAAAAGGGAAAGAGCATGTTTGTGACAAAACTGAAAGGAAACAGGGGGTAGGCTCCAAGGGATTTAAGGAAAACAGGGATGCTTACTGATGGGCAGCGACGTCGTCTGTGGCAGGAGCCTTGTGGTCTACTCCTGCTGTCGCATTAACTCACGTTTACTAAAGCTACCAGTGCTCTAATTGTCTTTCCCTGAGTGTGGGCCCTGACTCATAGTGAGAGTTGCTACTTCTACCACTGAGAATGAAATTCCCGACAGGCAGACTCCAGACTCCTGCAGGTTCACAAGAACCATCACAGCAGCTGTTAATCCGTTTCATCTCCCTATGACACAACCATGCTGCTCGTGTTTTAATTATTTGTGAGTTTTGTAAACAAAGCTATTCTGAGATCCTTAGAAAGCACCAATCTCCTTCCCTAAAGGCCACCAGTTAGTCATGGCTTCATTCATCAGGAGCCCCTTCATAGAATCCTAAAGTCCTAGAATGGTTTGGGTTGGAAGGGATCTTCAAGCTCATCCAGTTCCAACCCCTGCCACGGGCAGGGGCACCTTCCACTAGAGCAGGTTGCACCAAGCCCCATCCAACCTGGCCTTGAGCACTGCCAGGGATGGGGCAGCCACAGCTTCTCTGGGCAACCTGTTCACCTTGGGAAGTATCTCAGCAAGGCACTTTCCCAGCTCTCTCCACAAAGCCCTTTGTGCCATTGCTCTCGGCTCTTTCACACTCCCTTTACAGTCAAGAGCATCTCCCGAAACCCAGCACACAGGATCCAGCCCCCAGTGCTGTTGTTTGCACTCTCCGCAGATTATTACAATAATAAAAGCAGCAGCTGCCTGAAACAGTTTTCTTCTCAGCAGAGTGGTAAAAAATAGCTGAGCCTTCTCTGCCATCCGAGCTTGGCAGGTGACAAGAAAAGCTGCACCCAATTTGTTCCAATAAAGAGCTCTGAAATTAGAAGAAATCTCAAACGCTGCTTCTGACCCAAAATAGTACTAACAGAGGTGCACCTTTAACCCACTGCCAGGGAAAAGGCGAGTGGAAAAATGAAGTCCACCTCTGAAATTTCTCTATCTTTTTCCCTGACTATCCCAAATAACTTGTAGCTGCAACAATCTGGAGGTCCCCAAGGGAACATTGCAAATAATGGAAGTCCCAATCCAAACCATTGGCTTTGCAAGCACAGAGCCAGAGCCCAAGCTCTCCCTGAGAGGTTGCCTGGCTCATGATGGGGATGGCTGTAAATCATTTCACTTGTTTGCATTAGGAAGAGCATACTTCTGGAAGGTTGTATAGATGGACTCCCAGACCTGGAGAGTGCCATCAGCACAAGTTGCTCCTCAAACTGAACAAAGGGGTAGGAGAGCTTAGGAGGAGGAAGAACTTGCTTAGCAAACTATACATGCACTGTGTAGAAAATAAAAAGGCTTTATAGTTTATAAGGTTATACAATGTTCCAGTTAGGAACTGGGGCCCAGATCCCCCTCCGTTCAGACTGGGAAGCCAGCTGCCAAGAGCATCTTTCCCAGCAACTTAATCAGAACAGGGAATTTGGCCTCCACTGTGGCTGCAGACAGCAGTCAGACAGGGGAGCCAGACAGGGATGCAGGCTGGATGCGCAGATGGCACTGCACCCTGCCTGAAAGCCAGGCTGTCTGCACAGGTCCCTGCTGCATCACTTAATAAGTACAGTGACAGTTGCTGGAGTGCTTGGGAAAGGTGACAAATTCAGGCGTGGAAACTGCCATTAATCAAGTCACATAACTCATTGTCTGTATGGAAGTAGAACATCTTGAGTGGTTGCTTGGGTGTCACAAGACCCTTTGAGCACCTGTCCTACTGAAACCCCCTTGTGGTTGAAGATAGTTTTCTCCATGCAGATCAGTGTCACAACTATCAGGGCAGAGAAGAGATTCAGAGCGGCCCTGCGGGGAAGGACTTGGGGGTGCTGGTCGATGAGAAAATGAACACGAGCCGGCTTCAGTGTGCGCTCGCAGCCCAGAAAGCCAACCGTATCCTGGGCTGCATCAAAAGGAGCGTGACCAGCAGGTCGAAGGAGGTGATCCTGCCCCTCTACTCTGCTCTTGTGAGACCTCACCTGGAGCATTGTGTGCAGTTCTGCTGTCCTCAACATAAAAAGGACATGGAACTGCTGGAACAAGTCCAGAGGAGGCCACGAGGATGATCAGGGGACTGGAGCACCTCCCGTATGAAGACAGGCTGAGGAAGTTGGGGCTGTTCAGCCTGGAGAAGAGAAGGCTGCGTGGGGACCTCGTAGCAGCCTTCCAGTACCTGAAGGGGGCCTATAGGGATGCTGGGGAGGGACTCTTCATCAGGGACTGCAGTGACAGGACAAGGGGTGATGGGTTAAAACTTAAACAGGGGAAGTTTAGATTGGATCTAAGGAGGAAATTCTTTCCTGTAAGGGTGGTGAGGCACTGGAATGGGTTGCCCAGGGAGGTTGTGAGTGCTCCATCCCTGGCAGTGTTCAAGGCCAGGTTGGATGAAGCCTTGTGTGGGATGGTTTAGTGTGAGGTGTCCCTGCCCATGGCAGGGGGGTTGGAACTGGATGATCTTGAGGTCCTTTCCAACCCTAACTATTCTATAATTCTATGATTCTAGGGGACTACTTACTTTTGTGTTTCATGCTATAGATTTCCTTTCTAAAGTGTTCACCTCAACTATTTACTTACCTGCTCAGTATTCAGAAACACCAAGCGCGATATGAAACAACTTTTTTTCCTGTCCTGCCAATATCTAACTCTTCATCTACTCTCCAGCAAGAATCTGGTTCTACCTGTATTTGGGATACTTCAGCATTCTTTTAGGAACCAGCAGACACACTGCAGATTTTATTTGCTTCTTAATAATTGGAAAAACAATAGCCTGATGCCCATAAAGGCTGTTGATCCTTCCACACATTGAGTATAATGTTAAGTGGGAGGTAATAAAGAGAGAATGTGTCTGAATGGACAAAACTGTCAGATTTCATTGTACGAAGCAGCAACCAAACTGCTGCAGTTTCATTGTTCAATTCTTCAGACACACAAAATAGAGGAAAGTCTGGTGTCCATGCTTGTTCTTCTTTGCATTTCTCTTCCTCCTTCTTTCAAGAAACTCATTGTTTCCAGTTCTTCCACAAATGAAGAAAATACAAGTGTTAAGTAGGACCTTAACCGGAAGGAGGAAAACGGTACATGAATGGGTGCTAGCAGTGGGTCAAAGCCGTCTCCTTACACTCCATCTACACTGCCACCTAGAAAGCCCACAAACTGATTTGGCTGCATTTACTTATGGTCACTTCTCAGAAAAGACGTGTTAAAAACCTGAGGGGTACCGATTAGTAGAGTTTTAAGGGCTAGTTTCTCCTTTGCCCAAGCAATACCTTACCAAGGTTGCACACTTCCCCTGCTTTCAAACGTGCTTCCTCTTGAAGTCTGGTTATCACAAAAACCAAGTAAGGCAATCAAATTCTGCCCGAGCCAACACCTGGGATTTTTCCATCAGGGGAATATGTGCCTGATAGACATTAACACATTTTACAGATCATTTCATTGCTGTTACTTTACAAGGTTTATTTGGTCAGTATATTTCATTCTGGTCTTCAGCAGATAAAAGACCTGTTTATCTTTTGGGAAAAGATAGACCTACTTCCTCCACTTTTGTTTGGGAGAGTCCTTTTCAAATGATAACTGTAGAAAAATAGGGTATAGGAACATGAATATATTACATTACACAGGTTTTCAGAAGAGAAAGATTGAAAAGATCTTACAGTTCTTACCTGGCTCATTTCCCAGACAAAGATGAAGAGGTTTTCATGTTTTAACATAACCTTCAGCCCGCATTGTGTGAAATGAAATATTACCTGAGCATCTTCCTGTCTTGTGAAAAGGATAAAAAAACAAAACAAAACACACTTCCCGTCATATCATTAGAGACTGATCACAGAACTTCAACTACTGCTACAGAAGTGCCATTTCTTAATAGTCACGGGTTTTGCATATCTCCATAGACAAGACAAAAGTTGCCTGCAGAGCTTGATATCAGCGTTGCTACATTAAAGCCCAGCTCTGGGTATGTGTGTGTGAAGATAGGGAAATAAATTAGAGGTACTCACCACCTTGGTTTGCTGGCTATGAGAAGGTGAAGTGGAGGAACTTGTAAATGAGCAAACACAATGCTCTTGCACAAAACACTCTCACAGTAGAAATAACTTCAAGATTAACAACTCTTTTCACTTGAGCTGAGAAGTGGTTTGAAACAAAGGCACTATCATTTCCCGTGACTATCATACTTTAGAAACACCAGGAAACACTGAGATCACTGCCATGAAACTTCTTTCGTTTCAAAGAAGAAAATGTTACTCTGGAAGCAATCAGTGGTCAGCAGAACATAATAGCAGCTGACGTCTGAGGTCAATATGAAAGCAGTTTGGAGCCAGCCATTCTGGAAAGGCTCCAGTTTGTCACTTCATTGCTAATGAAGACAGTGTTGCAACATGTTTTGTTTAATATAAAAACCAGGATAGGATCATGGGAGAGTTATTTCCCTCTAAACTTCACCCCCCTCCAACTCTCTTTCCAAATGCAATTGTTCTATTTTTAAAAAGCTCATTTGTTCTTATTGTTTTTGCATCAAGCTGGCAGCTCACCCATCTGTCTCCCACTGTGCCTAAAAAGATGTCATGGTCCTGCAGTCCCAAACACAGTCCTGATGTTTCCACTGAGCTAAAACACATTAGCAATGACAGCTTTCACTTGGGAGTGAAGCTATTTGGAAACGATGACCACCTTGTCGGTCAGATTTCAGATGCAACTACTGGGAAAAAAGAAATCCAGGGCCACCTCATCCCAAGTACCAGGATGTTCATTGGTTAAGGCATTAAAAACAAAGCTTGTACAAGCTTATCGAAAGAGCATGGTGAAGCTACGATCAAGTTGGTTGATAGCAATAACACACAAAGGTGGTTGGGAAAATGAGGCTACCTTTGGGTTTCCACTTCACCCAAAGTCTCACTGCAGTATCTTGAGCAAACCCCCAGCTCCAAAGAGATCCCATGGGTAATACTTGTGCCATGTCAACTGGGAAAGAGACAGAAAGCAAGCAGGTAACTGAACCAACATGGTAAAGAAAGCTAGTTTCAGAGTTTCAAGCCCAATTCTTGCAAGTTACTGAAAGCAGACCCGCTATTTTGCAGTTTCCACTGAAGGGAATAACAGCCTCATGGCCAAAATCAAGCTGCCTATGCTTTTACTTGCCTAACGGCAGTGAAATCTCATGGAGAGATCTGACCTAGACCTTGCCATCAGTCTAGGTCTCCTCATTCTCTCTGCTACGTCAGGTTTTGGCTGTCTTAGTAAAGACAGTAAGGTCTTCAAGGCTGGGACTGGCTCTACTGAAACACAGTCTCCTCTAGAGAAACACCTCTGCTTTTAGATGAGACCTCAAGCATAGAAGCTGTATAAATACGAAGAAGCTTTGAGCCCTGGCGCAACCTCCAGCACAGTTTCTGACACTGAACATATGTACCTTGGTTACTTCAGTAACCTTATTACCTGGGGACTCAGGTAAGAGGCACCAAGACTCGTTGGCCTGGTAAAAAGTAGAGATTGAGTCACTTTCTCACTCTTAGATTTCTTCCTTGTGAAGCAAATGAGAGACAGAGCAGACACGCACTTGTCGTAAGTGTGTCTCATGGAGTAAATGGATTTGACAGCTGAGCATTTCTGGCGAGAGCTGCACCCCAACTTGCATTTTTCCAGAAACCGAAAGCAGACAAACAGCCAGGCCACTCTCCTCACAGGGACAAAGCCTCAGGAGACTGCTGCTTTTTCTTCCTATTCCATTGATGAACATTCTGTCACTTGTTCAAATTGTTCATAATTGTTCAAGCTGCTATGCTGAGACCAACTGCCCTGTCATTTACAGGTAGAGGTGTTAATATGGGCATTAAAATGTTACAGATGGCTCTTGGGTCACCACAAGGCATAGAGCACCCTGGCAGATTAGCAGAGGGAGTCAGAGGCTGGGGACCTGAGCAGGTCACAGTGCCATGGAAATCATGACATGCAAGAACATGCCACAGCACGATCTCAGTCTCCCCTCGGGCAGGTTCAAGCCATTCCCCCTTGTCCTGCCCCTACAGACCCTTGTCCAAAGCCCCTCCAAGTTTCCTGTAGCCCCTTTAGGCACTGGGAGCTGCTTTAAGGTCTCCCCTTACGGAGCCTTCATTTCTCCAGTCTCAACAATCCCCTTATAAGCTTTGCAAAGGGAAAAACCATCTCGTGATTGATTTCTTGTGTCCGCAGAGCAGCCAACATACAAAAGAGTGCACTGTGAAGCCTTTAATCCGTGTTCCCAGGGTTGGGAGTGCAATTGCACCCACTCACATAGAAAACTCTCAGCTAACAGAGCTGCTAAAACTTGGTGGGTGTCAGGTTGGTGAGTGCAGCCTGTGGGCTTCTGTGCTGCATCAGCTGGAAGAGGCTGCATTTGCATGGAAGACTCCAGGCTCCGGCTATATTTTACTTTGAGATGGTCTGGAGACATGATTTTTCAAGAGGTCAGTTTTTAAAGAGGCAAGAAAAAACCTCCTCTAAAAATAAACCAAGTCCTGTGAAAAGGCTTGGCATACCCCTGTCAGGTTTCAGCAACTGGGAGAGAGAATAGCCTGTCTGGTGTTGGCTTCCAGCCACGTGGAAGTTCATATCTAATATAATCAAGCCACATTAGAAAGAATGGAGAAGATAAGAAGCCAAATGCAACTCAAACCACAAAGCCTCCATTGAAAATGTGTTTTGACTTCAGAAGGGGGGTGGAGGAAAAAAGGAGAGAGGATTAGAGATTCAGAGCCCAGTGCTCCTCTCAATTGGCCCAGATCTACACCCATTATACTCCAGCAGGGTTGGTCCAAATTCCATTTTGCTGTGAGAAAGCAAGTGCTTAACTTATATCAGCTGCAAAAACATTTCCCATTTCTTATCTCTTTCCTAATTGCCATTCAGGGGACAGTGTGATTTGTGTCACGTCCATTTATTCTGAAGGCTAAAAACGTCACAACGAGTGCAGAGAAAACCAGCACCCAAAAAAAACCCAGTGTCTGTAGATACACAAGTCTGTTATTGCAACTCCAGAGAGAAAATAATGCTCTCTTTGTACTTTCCTCCTGACAGACAGCTTAAATTAGGTTGCTGAATAACTCGGTACATGGTACAACAGTAAACCCGTCACAAAAGCATGTTAATCAAAGCACAACTGATACTTGACATCCCCCGGTGCAAGGCATTTTTACAGTGTTTCATTAGAACTGAAAGGAGGATTAAGAGGCCTGTTTCTTGATTAACATCTCTCTCTGACTGGGGGATGTAATCCTAGCCATAACCTCAAATTACTGGAAACAAAATTAAAGTTCTGCCAGCAGATCATTCCAAAGCACATATGACACTGAGCACGAAAGTGTTCACTTCTTTACACTCGTTATCTAACCCGGAGACCCTCCGAGTTGCAACCACCACAATGGGAGCCCCACCAATACTCCAGGTCACAGGAGATGCTGTGAAATAGCCACTGAGCACCATGGGGGTGGACAAATGTTTTTTAGACGTTGCTCTTACTGTTAAATATTGCTGCATTTATATAGGGAAGTAGCGAAGTAAATCAGATTGTTAGAGACAGTTTCACAGAGGCAGAAGTTTAGAAAGAAGGTATTTGACCGGCCTTGCGTGCCACACCAACAGTGGAATATTGCAGTCGATGCAGCATACCAGGGCGTTACTCGAGCATCTTCAGGCTTTGGGAGGAAAAAGGCAGCCAGAAACACAATGCTGGGATTTCTGACAGGATACATCCTCATTGTCTTCACCACCAAGGGATCCTTTTGGGAACCTGACTCTCCCTTTTAACCCTCAGCATCCTGAGAAGTGGACTCTCCCCCCCCACAACCCTGCTTTTAATCGTGTAGTTGTAACAAGACCAGGAATTTGGTGTCAGGAGCACGCATTCCCAGCTGGTGCAGGCACCACAGAGCTATGCTGGGTAGTCCTGGCTCACCAGCACCCGCAGGGAAGCGGCTCCCTGCCAGTGAGCACAGCCTCTGGGACATTTGGTTTGTAAACCCAGCATTATTTGTACCAGCAGTGCTTGGAAGCTGCGTGTGCCCAAGAGAAAGAACGAAAAATGGCAAAACTGACACTAATTCCAGCACCAGGCAGGGCAAAGGCAGTATCAGGTCAGTAACTCAGCTGCAAACACAGCCCCTTGCCAAGATCCCCATTCTGCAGCACTTACTGCTGACGCTAAGTGGCAAAATCTTGTGTGGCTAAATCCCAAGAAGCCCCAACCAGCTGCATGTCCTGTTCAAACAAGATTAAACCAAGTCGTCCATCCCAGCAGCAACGGCTGCATCTCCCTCAGACACAGAGTCACTGTCGCTTCCAAGAGCAAACTTCAAGTGGGTTTTCGCAGCAGCCCAGACAGGCACCACTGAAAGCCATTGAAAGCCCATTTGGCTTCCCAAAGCAGACTAGACCAAATCTCTGGTGGCTTTGCTGTTTCAGCCACTTCTCCTATGAAATACTCTCTGCCTGCCTCAGCCAGAGGGTTTATCTTCAGAAGCCAACAGCTGAACTAGAATCCTTCATTTCAAGGGCACCAAAATGCACAAGAGTTGGGCTCTCGACAGATGCTCCTCTTATTTGTGTGCTTCACCACACAGTGTCAGGAATAATTTATTCCATTAGATAAGAGCTAGACCTTTTCCAAGCACAACTTACATGCACTGAGATGTTAACTCACCTGAGGCTACAGCATGTTTCACAAACAGCTCTACTTTGATCTTCTCTTTGGATGGTCTGAATGTTGCTTCCCTTATCTTCCCCTTCTGCAAGGCACTGCAGCATCGCAGGGTTTCAGTCTCCTTGGAGGCACTGCCACAGTACCCCCTACTCACCACTATGAGACCATATTGGAGTTATGCTTAATCATGAATACCTGGGAGCTTTTCTTTAACAAAACAAGACATTTAACGTTAAGCTCTGGAAGATGGCACAGCATTAAATACTTGCTTTTAAAACAACGTTGAAATGTGTTCACGTACCTGACCATACCGAACAACCAGTCTTACTCCAGATTTCTGCTAAAAGGACAAGTTTGTAACCCACCCACCCCCTTCTAATTGTTCTTCTCCCATTGACTCCCATTATAGCAGTGAAACACCTCTGCTCTCACAACTGTTTCCCAGAGTCAGGTTAAAGCAGCCTGTGGAGAAAAAGAAACGGATGGGGCCACTTCATCCTCCAAGTGTTTTAAGGGTAATAAATACGAGGATGCTCCTCTCCTTCCCATATGCATTTATTTCTTGGCAAATCTGTCAGTAAGCTAACTCAATGTACACATACAGGCAAGTACATCTGAGAGATGAGCTTTGAGATACATCCTTTTATAGTCTCTGTAATAATTTAATAAGCTACGTGCTGTTCCCAGAGCACATCCATGGGAGAGAAGGGGCGGTTGTTGTTTTAGCCTTTGTGGCTTTGTTAAGCTTTGAACCGAGGGTATTAGGTTGTACAGCAGTAAATGCACTGCAAGCTGCCTCGTATTTTCCATTACACCATTTATATCACATAATCTTAGTACTCTTAAACCTGACTTTCTTTATGCCATATCCACTGCCTTAAAAAAGACTTGCCTCTTTTGTTACCATTTATAACATCCCAATAGATCTTAGAGAGTCTTACCAAAGGGCAGGTTTAAACAGTAATTAAAAATCTAGTCGGTTTATTAAATAACTAACTATATCGGGCATTCAAAAGCTTCAGGGTGAAGTCCATCAGTATTCAACCAGGCTCCTTTTGTTAATCTCACTTTAAAAGCTCAATTTCTTCCAATGAAATAACAGCTTCCTCATTTGCAATCTAACTTGTAAGGAAATATTTACACCACACTCACTGGCTTATTTATCTATTAAGTGAGCCATATGGCATCAAGACTGGCAATTTAAGAGGGAACAGACAACAAATAAATGGTGCAGAAAGCTAAGCCTTAGACAGCCACAAAGGCTGGTTCAGAGATGAGCTTGAACAGAGACTAAAAAAAGCCATTTCCCACGCGAGAAGAGTCTTGCACCGAGGTCATTAGGGAAGCCACCAGATAATCACACTGGTGTGCTGCTCTATTACAGGTATTGTCCAGAGTGTAGACACCAAATCACTGGTCCATACAGTATTCATGAGTTCATTGCTGGATCTCTGCAGCCAGCTCCATGCAACATGCCCCTCCACCCTGACACTGCAGTGGAGAAAGGGCAGTGGTCCAAAGGGGAGGCCGAACAGGCTGAAAGCTATCAAAGTGAACCAACACTTTGCATTCTGGCTGTGCCAATGACAAACATACAAAGCAGGCCTAGGTTGGTGGAGCCATTTGCAGGGATTGAGCACAAATCAGTGTCTTGAGAACAACACCCTGGACTCTGAAAAGCTGCTTTAGAGAGAGGAGGAAGAGCAAAACCTGCCTGGCAGCTCTCTCCCTTGGGCTCCTCGTATTACTGATGCTAGTAAGGGGGAGGAAAGAATGTAAACTCAGATTTCTCTAGCTCTGCCCTCATCTGTTATGCCCATTTGACGCTCTGAGTACAGGCATGACTCTTATTGTGCAGTCTGGGGGTAGATGTCATTAACCAAGGACATGGTTATCCCACCTATTTGCCCTCAATAGGAAACAACAGAAGGCTCAGTGGGGAAGTGGGAGCTGGCACTGCAAGGAAGGGGCATATTTAAGTTTTCTGTATTTATTTCAGCAGGGCTACATACAGTTAAATGGGCCATGCCACTTTGATGGGACACGCTGCACTGCGACATCAAAGGCAACATCTTAGTTCAACTGACCGAGCAACATCATCTGCAGATAAAACACTGCTCCATGTGCATACAACCGAGCCAAATGCAAGCGCACAGAGCCAGGATAGCAGAGTGGCATGGGAAATAGTACAGGAGGACCGATATTCCCGTGTGGAGCAAAACCAGGAGCTGCCTGGCAGGTGCATATACCTGAGTTGAAACAAAGCCAAGAGCACGACCCAGTACAAAACCTGTGAGGAACAGGACACTTCCCCTTCTCAATTTTGAAAGATGCACTCGACCACAAGGTTGTTCAAGTGCCCCAAAGAAGTCCCACTCCCCTTTCCAGCCCATAACACACAGTTACCTCAGTCTTTCCTATTCCTATTTATCACCATTATCTTGTCTGGTCCTCAAGCTCAGATTGAATCAAATAAATGGACCAAAAGGCAGAGGTCAGTGCTTGAAAGAGGAGCCCCTCATTAGCTGAAGAAGATGGCAGCATCAAGGGATATGGCAAAGCACATGCCAGTGACAGGGTGTTAGACCTGCAGAAGCAGTTCTGGCTTCAGGAGATAACCTTTGGTGGCTCAAACAGCCTTAGTTATCAAAAAAACCACCCTGTAACCCTTTTCCTTCTATCTGTGAGTGTCTGCGGACAGCCCCTTGTGATTCCCAACATCACATTGGTACCTATAATGAAGGGTATAGGGCTTGGTACTCTTTACCTTTTAGTCAAGGTTTGATTTTAGTAAGAGGAAGGTCAAGTCTTTATGCAGCCCAGTAGCACCAGTACAGACTTTTTGTGGGCAGAGCGAGGTAAGGAGCATGCTGGCTTCTAGCTCTTGTTGAAGCAAGAGGTATCACCCACAGCCTACTGCAGCATACAGCATCATACACCATCTCCTGCAAGTCAAGGAACAGCGTCCAGCATTTCAGCATTAACTGCAAGAAAGCAACATTTCTCCTTACTTTAAGATTAGAGCCATTCCCAGTGTTAGTCCTACTGGGGAATTTTACCTGTCATGGTTACTCTGTTATTGAGGTTGTAACCAGGGTTGGGGCACAAAAATCTCTCTGGTTATCTCCAGAAAATAAATGTGTTTAAAATGGTTTGGGCCTAATATAGGGACTGGGGTGATGGGAATTTTGAAAGACCTGAGGTATAAACATTTCCACAGCTTCCTGACTTGGAAACCGAGAAATGGGAAGGTAGTTTTAGTTTATTAGGAGGTTGATTTCCGATTTCTACAACAGGGTGCTTTTATTATGTGAAACGATAGTGAATGCCACAGCTAGTTAAATAAAACAAGTGGGAGAGAGAAGAGAAATCATTCTGAAACCTTTCTAAAATGAAGGCTTTCTTCCAACTCAGGAGCCACAAATAAAATCAAGTATTTGCCCTCAGGGAAGAGCTTAACACAACTTCAATTCAGCTACAGGAATCTTTTACCAAGGCACGTCTTTGCCCTCACAGCCTGTTACCATGCCTTCTCGTCACTTTCTTCTGTTTGGGAGTCAGAAGCACTCTCTGCATTTAATAGCTGTGTGCTACCAAAAGTCACCCTGAAGGAGCCAACAGAGCCAATAAAACCTGGACAAGCTTGATTCCTGACAATTGTCGTTCCCTGAAACAGGACTTCAGCCTTCAAGGCTTATCAAGCATCCTGCACACCCCACCGACCCTGACATCTCTCACCATCAGTGCTGGAGCTTCTTGCAGCACCACGACACTGCTCCTTGCAAGACAGTGCAAAAGGAGCAGAGCTGCTCGCTGCTGCAGGATTGTTTCCCCATGCTTGAACACATGCTCCATATGAAGCCGTTCCAGGTTGGAGGGCTGACTGCAGAAGGGGCTCCCAGCAGGCCAGTTTACTACAACATGAACCATTTGCAATCCAAGTTCATTTTCCCCATCCATCAAAAGACCACTTAGAAGCCAAACAAAAATCACATGTGAAGACCCATGTAGGCACTGTTTCCCCTCCTCTCACCACAGTGAAATACTGTCTTCCCCCCTCACTCAAGAGCAAAATGAGCCCTGAAACCAAAAGCAAGTCAGAGCATGTCAGTGTTCAAGGCCAGGTTGGACAGAGTCTTTTGTGACATGGCTTAGTGTGAGGCATCCCTGCCCATGGCAGGGGGGTTGGAACTGGATGATCTTAAGGTCCTTTCCAGCCCTAACTATTCTATGATTCTATGAAGTGGGGAAGGAAAGTGTGATGGGTTGCATGATACCAAGACTGCCAAAGACTTCCTACAGTAAGTCCCAAAGGTCACACACGGAGCCACCTGGCTTATGTACATATGTAAACACCTATATGCTATTATGTGTTTATTTTTTATATTGAAAAACACGAGTCTGGTAGTTAAGAACAGACCAATTATTAGCTACTGTTCTATTGCTACTTAGTAGTAACAAACCTACTGCTGAAGAGGTGGAAATGGTATCACGTGTTTATATTAGAACCATGCACTACATCCATACCAACCTTACATCTGTCCCATTTCCAGTATGTCGGCAGGGCTGGACGACTCCTCCATCATATCTTTCAGCAGCACTAATGATGATGACATGGGGATTGGAAAGCCTGGGATATACTGGTACATTTTCATTAAGCATCTTTCTCCCACATCTCATCAATTCCCCGGTACTATTACTTAGTGTGGCTCCAGTTTCTGGTAGTTCAGATTAGCAATAGTGTTAACGCTTGCTAACCTGCCAGATGCCTTAAATTGGCCACAATCCAAATGCAACAGGTCAAATCACTGTTGAATCCCACCTGTATAAAACCAAAGTCACCTCCCACTGAAATCAGCAGAGCTGCCCCAAATTTACTACAGTACAATTCAAAACAGTGTGGAAAAGGAGTGCATGAACAAGGCTCTGTTCAGCCTGGCTTGTGACAACTGGTGACATTATTTTCTTCTTGAAATAAAACCTGTCAAATTCCTGTAATTAAGTAAAAGAATGCTTTTGCTGCACATAATTCAGCTTGAAATACCAAAATCATCCTATGTGAAGTAAATCTGTCTTCATCTTATTTGTCAAAACCCTCATTTCCAACATGATTCACATTCCCCCTTAAAGACTTTCTAAGCTAGGCTGCCCTAACCTCAGACTAGTTGAAATAACCCCCAAGTGCACACAGTGGCAATGGGGTGCTGAGGCAATACTGTCACCTGGATTCCAGCCTGGCTTCTTCTGCAGTTCTGCTTTGCCTGTGTGTTTGCAAAAGGTAATAGCATTACACCCATTAACCTCAGAGCAAGATGGAACAAAGCTCGAATGTGCATGCCTCTGACTCTTCACAGGCTGCTCCAAAGCGTGTTACAACTTCTTTGCAAAGAAAACAAATCACACACAAGCCTGCTCACACTGTTAAACAGTATGGGGAAGGCTTGGGAATTGTTTTTAAATGAAAGCTGCTGGCGCAGCAGATGCACCATTACTGCTGTTTGAGGGGGGTGTTCAGAGCCCTCTCAGTTGTGGAGTTGTCATGGGCAGCTCGAACCGCTGCTTCACTATACAGAGGACACTGAAACTCCATAATACAGTCCCCCAAGTCAGCAGGATGCTCCAGAGCCTGCGGAGAGCAGCAGCTTCCATTACTTCTGAACACTCAATCAGCAAAACGATCCAAGACCCTTAAGCAGCAGAGATGAGGATCCACAAACACCTCTGCTTCAGTGCGATGAGGAGGACGCATCCATGTTCAGGTGGAGGGAACTGAGCTTTCCCAGAAGAAATACATCCTCACAGGGCCCAGCTAGGAATGCGCCTACAATAACATGGAAATAATAACACAGTGATATCCCAATTCCAGTAACAACATTGGAAAACGCTGAGTCTGACATAGCTGACTCATGTGTCTACATGGGGGGAAAAGAAAGGTGATTTTAACACAGCTTCTTCCTGCCTCCTATTTCTGCTTCTTTGAATTCCAAAATTCAAGTGCCGTAATTGGAGTCGAGTGAAAAACTGAGTTTCTGTCAGATGAGAAACTGACATTTTGGCTGGTTTTACACTGAATCAGAGCAAAAATAAATAATCTAAAATTTCTCGGGAAGCGACAGTCCAAAGAAAACACCCCACTTTGAACCCATCTGCATTGACACATTTAAACATTTTGTTTCGAGGCTGTCAAAGCGATGTAACAAATTAAATCCTGCTCCAGTATGTCAACATTTTATGTGAAGGATCCAAACACAGGAACAAGGGTTTTTACCTTACCAAAGCAAAACGGGAATGTGTCTCAGTTGAACATATCTGTGATTGACACCACTCAGCAAGATGCCCTGATTTTGATTAGCCAGCATTTTCTGACAGAAGATTGTTCCATCAGAAGTTCTGGTTAGCTTTCCTGCAATAGAAACACGTTTGTTTTACACATGCCTAGGAGCAGCCACCCTGCAATATTGCCATTGGTTAGGCGCCTCCCCATAACGATGGGGCTATTACACAGAGCCTGTGTTGTTTTTTTCCCCCTCCCCATGCAGAACGCATCAATTTATCATCTGATTAAAAAACATTATTTATCTTTATATAAAAACATATATTTCATAACAAGCCAAGACATTTATAAATAACTTCTAATACTGCAGCCGAGTGCTAAACATCATGATTTAGGATGAAAGAAGAAACCTTTCTGATCATTGTCCTTTAGTATTTCAAAGCCCATTTTTCATGTTTATTTGCTGTCAGGGGCAGTAAATGATTGCCTTGCTGTATTGCCTTTCCTTTGCAATGGTGAGTTGTTTGCAAAAGGAATGGAGGACAAGCTGTCACATCAAAGAGAAAAGACTAAAACCCACCAGGAGGTGAAGCAGGGGTTTATTGTCTTTTGCCCTGGGTTTTGACAGTTAATTAGCTCTCATCCAATTTATGCTTGTGTGGCAGCTACACCAGGGTCAACAGCAACAACTCCAAGGTGAGGCGACTGCAAAGGCTACAAGACAGGAAAGCTTGTTCCGGAGCCCCAGGAAAGCAAAGGGCTTTATCTTTCACCCCAGTCACAACTGACGAACTTGTTCCCTAATGAGGCCTTTGACTTGTTTATTTTTGCCCCTCACCGCATGGAGGCTTCCTTAGACAGATTTAGGCACTGAGGAGTTGCCAAAGTGGCTGCTAAATTCAGCAGTTGGCACAGCAGCATCCATGGAAAAATGCTGTGCCTTCGGTTTGCTTTGTGTCAGGTGCCTTGGGGAGAGGAAGAAGAGGATGCTGTCCCTGCCCATGGCAGGGGAGCGGAATCTTTAAGGGATCTTTAAGATCCCTTCCAACCCAAACCATTCTAGGATTTGATGACTCTATGGCAATGAGGAGGTGGCAATGAAGGGCTTCAAGAGCCTGTGGTGCTCCATGGGGCTGAACTTCACTGTCTGGCCTTCAGGAGGTACTCCCAAGGAGGAATACCTCCTCAGCCACCTCTTCTGACATCCGAAGGTCTTTCAAGACTTTGCAGAGCAAATACACTTCCTCTCTCATTATCTGTTGCTCTTTCTGCTGCTTTACTACACTTCTTTTGCCCTCTCACTGCTGGTTTGAAGCCCCAAGTGCAGGGAACAAGCAGTGCCCAAGCCACGCTCCTGCCCAGGAGCAAGAAAGCAGTGTTTTCACACCACGGGATAAAACCTTTGACCAAATCACATGTTTTAGCTGCAGTGAATGCTTAACCCCTGGAAGGCTGCTGCCCTACTTGATCCCTAGTGAACTGCGGCAAGTCCTCACCTCCAAACAGAGGGACTAGATCAATTTAGAGGTTAGGTAAAAAGATCGGGGAATGTAACAGATGGTAGCACTGGAAAAAGGATTGGAAATGACATGCAAATTCACTTAATATTAGAGTAAACATCCACTGAATAGGAATTTCTAGACATAGCTGTACTAGTCAAGGCTCAGACTGGAGAGCCAGCCTTGAATATTACCCAGTAAGCTGGCACTGCCTAAGATTTGCCCCATTTCCAAGCCAATTCTCCACACTTTGTAGAAAGCGATACCTGCTGCCTCAAAGCATAGTTTCTTTTCTAGGCTTAACCATTCAGACCTTGTCCAAGCAGAGGTAGGCAGTTTCTAGGCACACAGGAAGCATCTTTCCTACAGAGACACTCCTAAAGAGACAGCCTCATTTAGCCACATTAAATATGGAAAGCACTGCAGTAAAACCAGCACTGGCACAATATCCAAGGTCCTGAGCCTGGGTCTCAAGGATGCAAAAAGCTGAGAGAATCCAGCTGAGCTGAAGATCCTGTCCCCATATATTGGGTCAGCAACAGCAGGGGAACCAACACCTTGTCCTAATCCCCTTGGAGGTACCAACAGAGCCACATGCTGCAGCACATAGACCCGCTGCTACCAAGTGAGACACAGCCACCTCTGTGATTTCCCCTGTGAGGGTCTGTAACAGAGAGAGACCTCCATTTATAGAGATCTCAACTCAAGTTCGCTGAGTGCAAGTTCAGATTGCCCACCCAAGGGCTCAAGTTAAGAGGTTCATCACCATTCCTACTCCCTTTTGACAATGGAGACCCAGATGTCTCTCTGCAGCGCCCACAACGGTCTCCCTCTCGAAGCACAAATGCTTCTTTCCTCTGACTCAGGGAGCAGAGACCTACCTCATCTGAGCACCTACAGTTAGGTGGGATGATTCTAGCTCCTGCAGCCTATTCCTAACATCATCTGGCATAAACTTATGTTATGCAAAAACCCACAATGCCATCTTAATGAAGGACAGATGTTAACACAAGTTGTATGAAAGCAGTCTCGTGAGATGCATGCATCAAACTAAACAACAGACTAAACTTAGCCCCTGAGCTTGTGGCTTTGTATTTCTCTCAGCTGTGAGTCATTGTGTGGGGTTGAAAACTGTCTTCCTCCCCTAAAATATCATGGAAAGTAAGCAATGCCTCACGTTACAGCAAGAGAGGCTCTGCACAGCAGGAGCCAGAATTGTGTTACTCACAGGGAGCCTGAAGACTTGGCAACATCACGGCCAAATCTGTCAATTATGCTTCACACAGGCCATTGAGCAACCAGCAGAACAGAATCATTTTCAGCCAGTCCTGACCCGGCAAGGTTCAGATTTGAAACAGGATAAAGACCCTTTCAATTCAAGGTCGCCTGCCTCCTTCCTCTTCGGTTCCTTGAAAGCTCTGTTCCGGCCTCCTCCCTGGCTGTCGTGAGCGCTGTGCACGGCACAGGTCCTTTCCCTGAGGTGACATGATCTGTGGCTGCTGCCTCAGGACTTGGATGCACTGCCTGGGAAGGCTGCCATCCGGACAAGGGAAGCGAGCAGCTCTCACAGGTTAGCAAGGACTCCAAGCAAGCCTTTCTTCTGCACGGATCTGGAAGTTTGAGTGTTTGAGCATATACACTAAACACTCCCTGGCAGATTTAGCTAATCTGCATTGGCAGATACGCAGTGATTCAGCTCAGGTCCCTCTCACCTTCACAAATATGCACATCAGGTACCCTGGTGTGTGCTATCTGAGCATGTCCCTGTAAAGGCCATGACTCACTGCACTGCTTTAATTCAGGTACCGCATCCGTTTTGCAGTGTGAGCATCACAAAAATAAGGTACTGAACAGACAGCTCAAATGGAAGGCAAGTCAGTAACCCTGAATCCGAGCCTTCTGCTTTGATCAGGGGATACTTTCCTCTGTGCATGCTTCTCTTCACAAAGGAAAACAAGTTCCTTTTTACCAACCCTAGGGTGTAATGCATAAATATTAAGAGGCAGCCACCAGAGAGAGGTAAGAAATACGCATGCATGCAGATTGACTGCAGCTTTCTATGTGTTTAATATCCAAGCATACCAATTATTGCTTACTTTGGGACACTAAGCCATGACCAGGGCCAAAGACAGTCAGAAGGTCTCAAATGCCATGACCAAGGCAGGTGCCAGGCTCTCTAAGAGAGAAGCCCAATGACAGGATGGAGAAGGACTCTGTCTCACCTGAAGCACGACCAACCAGGATGGGCTTCATACACACAGCAGGGTTTTTCCTACATGTTTTGTGCCGACTGCCCCCAGCCTGCTCCCATGAGGGGCACCAGACATTCCTTCACTATCTCTCGCTGGAGGTTATTGACACTTCTTTTGGGTTTACAGAGACCCAAAGGGGGGAGCAGAAGCTTGAAACCAACCACAGCACTTCACCACCCCCTCCATTAAAAGAGTTCTTCAATTATCTGCTGCTGCTCAAAGCAATATGAATATGCAGCATAGCCAAGATGCTCAGTGCACAATCACTTGATTTAAATGTCTATTTCCCTTTGGGAAGAACACAGTGAGGCTTTTGAGAACAGATTATAGAAGGTACAACTTCTAAAGGAAGATCAATAGTTGGACATCAAGTACCTCTTCATTTCAAAACCGTACCAAGAAGAACATTTTTGACACGTTCATGCGTACTTTTGTCAATGGAGCCGTGAGTCAGACTCATTATAGAGATGTTTGAGGGTTTTTTTTTTTAAGCTACCCAAACCCCAATGTTTTACAAACATCACTTTTCATTTCTGACTGCACTGCAAATCCATTATGGATAAGGCAAGTGGTCCTAAAAGCAATTAAGAGATGGAGTCATGAGGCTGTAGCCTCGCAGCTATGAAACAATGACCTCAGCGCAAGGAAAAGAGAGAAGATAAACTAAAAAGAGAGAAGCTGGCAAATAATGCTTTTTAAATCACTGAAATTTGCAGCATGCTGAGCCGAGGGTGCGTGAGGCTGGAGGGGAGCTGAAGTGCCGATAGATTTATGTGCTCCCTGAGGCTCGAGAGGCACCCTGCTAGCAGAGGCACCAGAGCTGGATGAGCACTGTCTGTCTAAACACACACATAGGCACGCACAAGTTCTGGTCTCATCACCCAGGGACTAGAAGGGCTTTCTGCTTGGGGTGTCCCTGCTGACACAAAGCAGGCTGGTTCATACAGACCAGGCACAGCTTTAGGTTCAGGATGTCACAGCTCCAAAGCACCCCTCAGGAGCTGTTTTACTGAAAGCTTGTCCCACGTCTTTACTCACACTTTTACTCATACCTTTCATGCTTCTCAGAGGAGCTCAGAGCTCCCACGAGCTCTCAAGCACCCTCTGCATAGACGTTACGACATGAGACTGTCAAGGGCATCCTGGCATGATTTTCTCCTCCCTCCCCCTGCTTTCAAAGCCTTTGGCTTCTGAGCAAGTGCAAAGCTTTCGGCTTTGAGCGGTCACTGGAATAAAGGCGATGCAACCTGTGGGAGGAAGAGATGTCAGAGGAGCAGTCAAGCAGGGGAAAGAGTCTCTGTTCACCACAGGTCTGCTGGCAGTTGGAGATATTCAGATGCAGCTGGGAGGAGAAGTGCCATTGCACAATCAGCCGAAGCAGCGGTGTTTCTTTTAGAGGCATTCAGATGCCTGGGCGCCCTACTGGGTCTCCAAACAAATACCGTTTGATTGGGACAAGTGCCTAGCATACTTGTGAATGCTGCAGGAAAATAATGCACAGGCATTATGAAAACATTAGAGTGGCAGAAGTCAATCCCACTCATCCTATTAAGAACAACAACAAAAAAAAAATACCCAAAAGCCGACTCATTTGATTAAAGAAATGTCCTCACCACCATCAGCAATCATAAAAGCCACTTTTCTGGCAAGGCTCAGGGTACCTGCAGAGAATTCACTTTCCTTGTCTTCCAGCCAGCAGCTCGAGGGAAAACCGCTCTGCATCCCTCTTCCCTCTACATCCTCCATCCTGCTCCATATGGTGCTGCCTGATAGTAAATGAGAAATTAAAAACATTAGCACCAGCCTCTGCCCTCTCCTCCCCCACCGCTTCCTCCCTGCAGTGACTGTACCGAATACGCTGGGCCAAGCTGGAGACAGAACCATTTGACTGCTGAGCTCTGGAGTCGCATGAGCTCTCTGTTGTCTGCGCAGGTCATAGATGCCAGTTTTGCCGAGCGCTGGCTGTCCTTGTGAATTGTTTTGTCTTGGAAGATAAACCTGAGCGAAACTCCCCCGTGGATATTCTTAATTTTTTACCTTAAAAAAAAATAGAACATGAGAATAACAAAAAAAAAAAAAAAAAAACCCAGGGAAAATCAGAAATTTGAACTAAAACCTTTGAGACAGAGGTAGGCAACAATAAGCTGTAATATTATAACCTCATCCTTCCAGAACAGAATTTGTAGAAACATCTTTTCTTATTAAAAATAGCGGAACTAAAAAGGTTCCCAGTAAATTCCAGTCATAATCTGCAATGGCCATTTTGCTTTATAGCATTGACCCCTTCAAAATCAGCTTCAATATATGCCATTGGCTATCAGCTCCTTCACAACAGTCCAACCACTACTTGTTTTAACACTTGGGAGCAATTGAATGAAAAGCCCCAGAATTAGGCACTGGGTCGCTGTTGTTGTTCTTCCTGTAGCACCCAGGAGCAGAGGCAGGTGCCACATGAGCTCAGATAAAGCTGTCCCTCCCCAGCACTCGCAGGAGGAGTCAAAGCCAAACAAAGGGAGAGGAGGCCACGGTGAAACAGGCGCAGCAAACGTGACAAATAACACAGCACCACGTGCGAGTGGGTGAGCGCTACAGATTAACCTTGGATCCTTGCGGAAGAGCCATTATCATCATCCCGGTTTTGTAGGCATCACAGCTGTTTGGGAAGCTCTGAACACGGAGGGTGATTAAGCTTCATCATCACGCTATTGCAGTGACAGCCCTGACTTTCACAGGCAGTGCTGCAGGCACCGCCGAGCCTCCTGTGCGCAGGGATGGATGCTCTGCTGAGGGGATCCCTGCCCTGGAGGGATCCTGTGCCTCCAGCCACATCAGCTATCGCCCAGCTCTGCTCTTTCACACCTACCAAGAGCGAAGACTGAAAGGTTCATGAGAAGGGTACAAGCACTGCCTTTAGGAAGGACAGTCTTGCATGCAAACTTACTTACACACACACATACATGTCTGTCTTCTGTGTGAGGCACTTGGCAGGGTACAGGGGCAGAGCCATCAAGGTAAAATCAGGACTGATCAGCCAGCTAGCCCAGGAGCCTGCAGATGGAGAGTCTACCATGGGCAGGGACCCCTTCCACTGGAGCAGGTTGCTCCAAGCCCCTGTGTCCAACCTGGCCTTGAGCACTGCCAGGGATGGGGCAGCCACAGCTTCTCTGGGCACCCTGTGCCAGCGCCTCAGCACCCTCACAGGGAAGAGCTTCTGCCTAAGAGCTCATCTCAGTCTCCCCTCGGGCAGGTTCAAGCCATTCCCCTTGGCCTGTCCCTACAGGCCCTTGTCCCAAGCCCCTCTCCAGGTTTCTTGTAAGCAAGAAATCTGGAACAGCAGCAGGCAAATCATGGTGTCTGGCTCTGCTCACACAGGGGCACTGGCTGAGGTTCAGGCTGCCCATCGGGGTCCCTGTGCAATGTTTGGGACCCTGCGGTTGCTGTTCCCACCAAGAGGACAGGGCCATAAAGCCCCACTCAAAAGACCTGGTGAACTGTGCAAAGGATGATGCTGTAACACACCTCCTTTTTTCGTTCATTCTGTGAACAAAAGCTTGCTTCAAGATTTAACAAAACACTGACAACTGCCCAAATTGCCTCACTCCATAAATCACAGATCCACAAAATCTATGACCCCAGCTACAATTTGCTTTGCATACTTCCGTCCAGCACAAGCCAAGTGCAGAGAATGCTGAAACGAGACACCGGCAAACCACTACAACCTCTTCCCACCCTCTTTCCTCCTACAGCAGCAATAGTGGCTATTTCCCATAAAGGGAGCATGGAGAACAGGACGCATGAAGCTTGCAAACTGGGGAATAAAAGAGGTGACAGTATCCTATAAATACCAGGGAGAAGAGAGGAGGAATTAGAGGATAAAAGTGAGAAGCAGCCTGAAACTGGAAATGGAAAAATCCATGCTGAGCATGATGGAGCTCTTATCTATGCAGAGAATTACAAGGAAAATCATTTACTGGGAGAACATGACTATAGATGCTCAAATGAAAATTAGAAGATACTTGCAGGGAAATACAGTAACATGATTCCCTCTCTAACTAAAGGACTGTTTGGGGTACACTCAGATATTCACTCCATCTCTTATAAAAGGCAAAGAGATCCATACTTAATCAAAAAACCTACCTCAGCACAGGTCAAAAAGTGAGTCCTATCTAGTAAGCCTTTCGAAAGCACCTCTCAACTAACTGCCTGACCAAGCACTTTTTATTACATACTTTTTGCCATATACATAAAGAAGTCTAGTAGCAGAGGGCTATGTGAGAATGCTCCTTCTCATTTAATAGGTGTTCCTCCAGCCAGAAGGATAATGACACATAGCATGCAATGCATACACAGAGCTAATTCCTGCTCTCCTAAAAAGGAAAAACCAATTGGATTTTTGTCACAGACAATGTCAGAGTCCAGATTTCACCCCAGGGCATTTAAAATGTGTTTCAGTTCACCATGCTTAGGCTAAAGAGCTGGCCAGGATGCCAGTGTCTGTTCCCATTAGAAAGGATTGGCTAGTCATTTGCCAAGCCTCAAAGTATACCCCATCAGCACAGAAGCAGGTCACATCACGGGAAAATGCTTTCTACTGCTTTAGCAGATAAGGCTACCTCCTTGTCATAGAATCCTAGACTGGCTTGAGTTGGTAGGGACCTTAAAGCTCCTCCAGTTCCAACACCCTGCCACAGGCAGGAACACCTTCCATTAGACCAGGTTGCTCCAAGCCGCATCCAACCTGGCCTTGAACACTGCCAGGGATAGGGCACCAACATCCCTCTTGGATGCAGCCATTGCTACCGGCATGTTTGTCACTGCTACCCACGGCTGTACTTACCAAAGGGGCCCAGAAGGGCCAGACACTGCAGCCAACCTCCTCCACAGCACAGGCTGCTCAAGCACATCATGTTCTACACTCCGGAGATCCTCCCACTCCTGTGCCCAAGTCATGGCCATCAGCAAGAAAACCCAGGTACATGGTCAACACAACCTCCCTTCACAGAATCACAGAATCACAGAATCCCAAGGGTTGGAAGGGACCTCAAAAGATCATCTAGTCCAACCCCCCTGCAAGAGCAGGGTAACCTACAGTACATCACACAGGAACTTGTCCAGGCGGGCCTTGAATATCTCCAGTGTAGGAGACTCCACAACCCCCCTGGGCAACCTGTTCCAGTGCTCTGTCACTCTTACAGTAAAGAAGTTCTTCCTGATGTTAACGTGGAACCTCCTATGTTCCAGTTTACACCCATTGCCCCTTGTCCTATCACTGGATATCACTGAAAAAAGCCTAGCTCCATCATCCTGACACCTACCCTTTACATATTTGTAAACATTGATGAGGTCACCCCTCAGTCTCCTCTTTTGCAAGCTAAAGAGACCCAGCTCCCTCAGCCTCTCCTCATAAGGGAGATGTTCCACTCCCTTAATCATCTTTGTGGCTCTGCGCTGGACTCCTTCAAGCAATTCCCTGTCCTTCTTGAACAGAGGGGCCCAGAACTGGACGCAATATTCCAGATGCGGCCTCACCAAGGCTGAGTAGAGGGGGAGGAGAACCTCTCTTGACCTACTAACCACTCCCTTTCTAATGCACCCTAAGATGCCATTTGCCTTCTTGGCCACAAGAGCACATTGCTGGCTCATGGTCATCCTCCTATCCACCAGGACCCCCAGGTCCCTTTCCCCTTCGCTACTTTCCAGCAGGTCAACCCCCAACCTGTACTGGTACATGGGGTTGTTCTTCCCCAGATGCAAGACTCTACACTTGCCCTTGTTAAATTTCATCAAGTTTCTCCCTGCCCAACTCTCCAGCCTGTCCAGGTCTCGCTGAAAGGCTTGTGATGAGCCCACCGACCCAAACTTTAGCGATGTGCTGAAATTGAAGCGTTACAAGCAGAGCCCATTAAATCTGAAACACATAAAGGGCAGGCAAACCCCCTCACTGGCAAATCCAGGAGTACAGGCACACTGCTCACTGACTGGCCTGAGCTCCACGCCTGCAGACACACTGGCAGATGTCCCCCGAGCTTTTCCAAGCCTTTGAGGCTGCTCAGTCAAGTGTAGATGCTGTCTATGAGTCCCTGACACTGCTTTAGCCTGTTTGAAGGTGTCTATAGACTTGGGGCCCCTGTGCTGCTGCAGCACTGTTGCAGGAAAAGCTCTGAGGGAAGCTTAAAACCAGGATGAACAAGTTATTAGTTATTGGTGTTCCCACTATTTCCACCAGTGACTCTCAGCATTAGTACAGGCATAATACAAAGTACTTATCAAGGTCTGTTTTCCTGCTAATACTGAAGTACTTTATATTGTATAATAAAAATGGCCTGAATGGCAGTTCAACAAGCCAGGACTTGATTCACAGACCTGCCGTGTTACTGATGCAGCTGAGGTCAAGAACTACAAATAGAGCAGATAATTAGAAGGGAAGTGCATGCTGCTGAGCAAACACATTAGGCACAGGAAGATTTTCTGCCCTGGAAAGGTAGAGAAGCTGCATTCAGCAGGAGTACCCGAGCATCTTTCTTTCTATGGGTTAGAAAACGCATCCACCAAAAAACAAGGACTTGAAGGCTTACAAATAGCAGGATATCAGCCTGTATTCATTGCAGTTGCTCTTTTGGGGTTTGAGCATGGGGCTCTGTACAGACTCGAAACAGCAAATTCACCAGTGGCATAACACAATGTGAGCAGCCTTAACCAAGCTGTCCCCTCACTTCCTAAGAAAATGAGATATCAGGGACAACCCTTAGGGACTAACAGATCAGATTCTTGGCTGGAAGAAGTGAAGAGAAATGCATTGCAGCCAACAGAGCTGTGTGCAGCTTCCACCAGCAGAAAAAGATGGCTTTGCTGTCTTGTCTTAGCACCTCCTGCCTGGAAGAGTTCGGTTGTCCTCTCTGCTGGCAGAGAATCATAGAATCCCAGAATGGTTTGGGTTGGAAAGGGCCTTAAGATCATCCATGCCATGGATGCCATGGGCAGGGACACCTCACACTAAACCATCCCACACAAGACTCTGTCCAACCTGGCCTTGAACACTGCCAGGGATGGAGCATTCACAGCTTCCCTAGGTAACCCATTCCAGTGCCTCACCACCCTAACAGGAAAGAATTTCCTCCTTATACCCAATCTAAACTTCCCCTGTTTAAGTCTGAACTCAGTTCTCCGTGTCCTATCACTACAGTCCCTAATGAAGAGTCCCAATTGACACAGAAGCAGAACGTCAACAGCTTCTCATTCAGCCCACCTTCACTGTGAGTTTCACCAGTTTTCCCATTTCACTTCAACATCTGGTTAATTTTTGTGCTTCACCTTCTTCTCAAAAGCTGGCAATAGACCACCTCTTTTGGAGACACCTTTGTGCCTAAGGACGTGATAGACAAACAGCCCAGTCATAGTTTTAAGAGACACTGTGCATGTGGACATCAGGCAGAACTGAGATGCTTCAGAAAACACACAATCCACAACATTCATCTTGTCAGTAGAGTAATGCTATGCCATTGACAAAACCCCCACACAAACACCCAGCTGGTAATATGATTACGCCCTGAGGATAAAAGGATTGATAGTCCTGGTGATTTGACTGTGCTATAACAACAGAAACCATCTTTGTCCGCATATTTCTCTAATCCTTTCCTGAAGCATTACTAAAGGCCATTGCCTGACAAAGGTGAGCCCGGCAAGTTAATAGCACGCCACAGAAAGAGCCAGCTAAACCCTCAGTGTTAAGCTGGAAGCTGTGGACCTTTTGCTCACTAACGAAGCTGCAGCTACCAGAGATATTTTTAGGCTGCCTGCAAACCTCGGTATAATAATCCACAAAGAAAAGTTTTGCGACGATAGGAAGGCACAGACAAATAAAAACTGCTACATCTCCAAACGCTATTAAAAACGCCCAAAGAGGCAGCACAAAAAGCCTTACCTGACGTAAAGCAAGAAATTTAAACAAATATTGTAATTTCTAGAGCAAAACTTATTAGCAAATTGAAATTAATTCTGCTCCAGGCGTTCTGATACCCTATCAGTTCCCCCCTTGCCCCCCCTGGGAAATCTTTCACTATTGCTGTCAGTCAACTGCTTGAACGCTCGGAGTTTACCAGCTGCATAACATATATTGATTTTTGATGAATGACATCTCTCTCCGGGCCATTATGGGTTTGTTTTCAAACCTTATTTAATTGTTCAGCGATGGGCTGGGTTTTTTTGTCAGGCAAATAAATGCAAAGTGTTTATTCTCCAAAGGCTGTAAACAGAGATCTCAGGTCTAGTTTCTATGACAACCTCACTTGATACAGCAAACCTAGATTATCTCTAATGACAGACATGAAGTTTAAATTGCGCATTCTGCACAAACAGCGCACTGTTGACCTTTTATTGAGAGATGGAATGCGGCGTGATTAACATAATGTGCTATATGAAAGGGAAAATTGGGGAGTGATGCAGACTGTATTCCATCCGTAACTACAGTGCTAATCCCCAGCAAACTGTTTGCCAGCTTCCGAAAATTAGGATTTTCTCCCAGACCCCATTTTCCAACCCTGTTAGATAGCAATACTACAACACGAAACAGTTCTCAGATAACACTTGCTGCTTCTGCTGCTTTCCTCCCATTGCCATGTTTAACAGGGGAGTAGAAGTGGATAACCTTATGTAGAAATACAGCCAAAAAATTCCAGCTATGAGAACTATTTTTAAACCTCCTGAGGCATATTTTTCCTCATGCTTACAAATTTGTTTGGAAGTGAGAGCCAAAAGACATAGCCCTTTCTGTCGGGCGCTGTCTTCCAAACCCTGCCTGTTTTCCTATGAGGAAAATTTGCATGTATGCAAGTGAATAAAGCCCAGCTCATCTGCAGAGCCGAAGAGGCTGCAGGAGACAATCTGCTTTGCGAGAGCAGCGATGAAGAATATCTTGCCTTTTTATGCAGCAAGTTTCAGCAGGCTTTGATTTTGCCAGCTACAATTTGTTGCTGCTTACAGAAACGTCTGCAGGAGTTTACAAGCTGTTAATCCTTTGGAGAGTTTGGTGCATAAATTGAGGTTCCCATTGGAGCTGAAAGAGTCACAGGCCGCTGTAAGAGGACAGCAGGATGACAGATCTGTCCTTCCCTCTGCTGAACACTTTCATCTCCTTTAAACTTTAATGAAACCTGTTCAAGTGAGTCCAGAGGAGGCCACAGGGATGCAGCTCTGCTCTGGAGCCAGGCTGAGAGAGCTGGGCTGGGGCAGCCTGGAGAGGAGAAGGATCCTGAAGGGGAGACCTGAGAGCAGCTCCAGTGCCTAAAGGGGCTGCAGGAAACCTGGAGAGGGGCTTGGGACAAGGGCCTGTAGGGACAGGCCAAGGGGAATGGCTTGAACCTGCCCGAGGGGAGACTGAGCTGAGCTCTTAGGCAGAAGCTCTTCCCTGTGAGGGTGCTGAGGCGCTGGCACAGGGTGCCCAGAGAAGCTGTGGCTGCCCCATCCCTGGCAGTGCTCAAGGCCAGGTTGGACACAGGGGCTTGGAGCAAGCTGCTCCAGTGGAAGGGGTCCCTGCCCATGGCAGGGGGTTGGGACTGGATGAGCTTTATGGTCCCTTCCAACCCAAACCAGTCTGGGATTCTAATAAGAAATATCTCAACTGAATGAGATTTCTTCTCACTTGTATTCAACAGAATCAGTGAACAGCCTGAAAACAACCAACCAAATAAAATCATGATTAATATTAAAATACAGTTACAGATAGTTGAACTGATGGGTCAAGGAACTGGGAATGAGGCAGAGGAACTTTTGTTCCTGCAGTGCCCAGAAGTAATACACATTTCTTGTTCTTCTAATTCCTGTGTTTGAAACAGAAATGTAAAGTAGGATTGGTTATTTTTCCAGTGAGTGACAAGCAAGGGGGAAAGGATAAAAAAGTAGCTCTTCTACCACTGTGTAGTAGGAAGTCTTGGATTGTCCAAGCGTGGCCATGAACGCTGAAGAATCATTGGCACTCAGCTATCACCCCTCATTCTTCCAGAGGATGATATTCAGCGACTATATCTTATTAGCATCACATCAAAGTGATCTCTCCATCCCTCCGCATTCAGCGAACAAGTGATTTTCAGGCACTTGTCTACAGAACAATGCCATTAGAGGAAACCTATGCCCTCATTTCTCTCACACTCTAATAGGTTTATGCCATTAATACTGTCAGTTGAGTTGTTTTTAACCAGCAGTTAAGGCAGCAGCAATAATAAAGCAGTTTTTCAGTACAGGCAGACCCAGTGTGCTTACATTCTAAGCAGCTATTCACCACCACTGTTCTCTGCAGATCAAGAGATCCCTGGTTTGCAGGGGTTTCCATTTGGCAGTATTCTACTTTTCTTAGCAAGCATTGTCTTCCACTACAGAAGCCGACAGGAAGGGATCCATTCATTTAAAAGGCATCAACCTTAGAGTTATTACAATTGTAATGTAAGCTTGACATATAAGATAGCAAACCATGTGTATGGTGTAAGGTGATGCAGCCCAGGCTTTGGTATTTCTAATGCCTACAACACTGCCCAAACAGAAATGGCAGCAGAAGCCAATGTGTCTGAACAGTAACTTCGCAGGGGTCTGCCTATGTACTGGTATGTCTAAACACAAATAACCAAGTGCTTTCAAAGACATTGTAAGTTCACAGAATCATAGAAGAGTTAGAGTTGGAAAGGACCTTAAGATCATCCAGTTCCAACCCCCGGGCCATGGACAGGGACACCTCACACTAAACCATCCCACCCAAGGCTTCATCCAACCTGGCCTTGAACACTGCCAGGGATGGAGCGCTCACAACCTCCCTGGGCAACCCATTCCAGTGCCTCACCACCCTAACAGGAAAGAACTTCCTCCTTATATCCAATCTAAACTTCCCCTGTTTAAGTTTGAACCCGTTACCCCTTGTCCTGTCACTACAGTCCCTGACGAAGAGTCCCTCCCCAGCATCCCTATAGGCCCCCTTCAGGTACTGGAAGGCTGCTCTGAGGTCTCCACGCAGCCTTCTCTTCTCCAGGCTGAACAGCCCCAACTTCCTCAGCCTGTCTTCATACGGGAGGTGCCCCAGTCCCCTGATCATCCTCGTGGCCTCCTCTGGACTTGTTCCAGCAATTCCATGTCCTTTTTATGTTGAGGACACCAGAACTGCATAGACCTGTTTAAACATAGGCTCTCACCACTCACCTCTGTCAGACTAATACATCGCCTGAACATTCCCTTCCACAGGTCAAAAGAATGGAGTTACCTCCCTGTGCTTCCACCACATTTTTCCAGCTTCCCTGGTAATGGTTTCAGTCAGGATACTGACTAATTTCAGTACCTCCAGTTAATTCTTATCCTCTGCTTCACGTTTCCTTTAGGCACAGTTTGCATAGCTCTAGTCACTTGTACAAATATTTAAAACCAGCAAGACAAACCAAGCATAACAAATCCAGGAATAAAGCAACTCCCACAGAAGCCAGTGTTTACCCAAAACGGAGTATGAAATATTCCACACCTCTCTCCAGGCAGCCCCTTCTGTTTCTCTTAAGGTGGGATTCGATGACACTGTGGATAATAATGACCAAAGAGCCGAAGTCTGTGCCATTTCTGCATTCCCACCTTGGACCCTCAAGTTGTTCAACCTTTCCAGCCTACTCTTTGTAACCCTGGAAGGGCTGCAGCTTCTATGGGCTGAATGCAGGTGCAGGCTTTGTGATGATGAAGGCACATGCGTCAGTCCCATACCTGTTATACGTATGAATCTGGACCTCAGGCCTGATGGATACTGTCAACCCCATCACAGGACTGCGTTGTGAGCAGGAATCACCATCCCTCTCTATTGTCCCATGTCTTCAACAAAGCTGGGATTTGGCTGCCCTAACAAAGCAAATGAAAAAGTTCCACTGGGCAAGAAAAAATTACCAACAGACCTAATGAAGTAAATGAATCCCATCAAAGTAATGCACTTTGTTAAGAACACTGAAATTTCACCCTCGCTGATACAATCACCTTCCTGCAGCAAGGAAACATCTCCTACAGAAAGCCAGACAGCTGAAATACCATTTGTTTTGAAATGAACTTTTAGCCCCATAGCTCAGCCAAGCATCCACATTTATTTCTCTCCTCTGAAACATAACCAGCTCTGTGAGCTGCCAGACAGCCACGAGAGCACTCCAGGCTGGAAAGAAAATGATACCATTGTCTTGGGACTGCCACAGTCATTGTTCCCACCTTATACACATCCCACCGCTTTTGTAAGGCTGACTAAACAGTTACAGGCAGCTCCTTCCGCTCACAACTGCTTGGTGATGCTGTGAATCAAAGCTGAGTTGGAATAAGGCAAGTGGCAGAAGTGAAACATAATATGCTCATAGTAGTAAGTTGTTGCTGTAAAGATCAAATTTAGGAGTCCCAAATTGATGCAAGACTCCAAATTACATTTACCTACGTTTTCACAGGCACAGGTAGCTCATTCTGCAGGTGAAGCTGCTTTGTCACTTACATTTCCAGTCCTCTTCCCTTGTCAGTAAGCTGAGACACCCCTGAAGGGCCACCAAGGCTTTAGCTCCCAGTCATGGGTACCTGACATTCCCCTCCACAATCCCCATGAGCACAGGAAGAGCTACAGTGCTCACACGGCACCTGAATGTTCCTGGGGTTCCGAAATAAAACATCCTGCAGTTCAAGCTCTGTAGTTAATGCACAATATTACCCTATATATGTCAGTATGCTGTATTGTCTACCTATATGTAACATGAATTTAATCCAAGTCCAAACTGGATTTTTAAGTGAAAATCAGGTTGATGTCTGCAATCGTATTTTGAAAGCGACTTTTCATTTTAGAGAAAAGGGCATTCATAGAAAGGGCTTCTACCCTTCACAACAGCTTCTGCCACCACCATTTGTTGGCATCCTCTCAGACACTCCTGATAACGACTAAGGCCTGTTCAGGACCTCCAACATTTATCATTGCATCCTCTGAGAAGAATACATTGGATCGAGAGATGTTGGGAAACTGTTGTCTCATCCATCGAGGAGATTCTTGACCAGGTCAAGAGAAACATGAGGGTAAGGTTCCTCAGAAAGTTTCTTCAGACTCTTCACCATGTGGAATATGGACACACCACCGTAAACAAGTGAACGTGAGCAGACAGACCAATCCCAAGGGCTTGCAGTTAGGGTGGCTTCCAGATCTGCTGGCTTCCTGCTCTACTGACAGGCTGCGGCAGAGATGGAGAATTACCTTAGTAATCAGAGCCTGTGAGAAACGAGATGAGAGCCAAACTGCCAGGCATGATAGGAATGTTAGGCAAAGGTGTCTGTAAACTTCTGCTGACCCCTTACACCAACCAGGTCGAGAGCTCTTTCATTAATGCTAATGCTTTTCATATTAGTGTTTCACATAAAGAAATCCTGCTGACTGCTGGGGTCAGGGAGTTCACAAGATGCGGCGGCCACATCAGCAATACACTGATGATTGTTTCTGACATGACCCCGCAGCTAATGAAGGGCCATTTGTGAGGGGAATTGCTTTTCATACAGAAAGAGGTTTGTGATGAAGGTATAAAACACATCCGGAGTAGACAGGCTGCTTCTTTCATGACACAGTAATGAAAAAGACCCCAATTGCACCGAGACACAGTGTATCTGTGCAAGTAACACATGTCCCCAGGTTTCTTCTTCCCATTCCGGTCACTAAGTTTCTCCATACACAAGACACTGCTTCTGCTCTTTGTTGCTAAATGACCCCCACCTCCAGTACTTCACCTGGAAAGTCAGGCCTTTTGAAGCCCAGTTCAATACTAAACGCCCAGGCATAAACCTCTCACAGAATCATAGGAGAGAGGTCCGGGGGTGGGGTTTAGGATGTCATCCAGAAAGGGACATGAACTCCAGCACTCCTGACAGATACAACTTTAACCCATTCTGAACACACTCTATGGAGACCCCCAGGGAGCCAGGCCAGAGGAGCCCCTCTTGTTGTTGTAAAGAAAGTCTCTATTACTGTGTCTTCGCAGGATCTCAGGAGCATCCTTCACTGTATGTAAATCACGCTCTTCTGCGACAGCCTGAAGGCTCTCCTCCCTAACAGATAACACCTTATCTGTTTATAAAAGACCTCACAGACCTGCATGTTTAATTTGTTAGTGAATAATGGCTTCATTACCTAATAGGAGGGGCTACCTGTATTATGGGGGACTGCAGAATTGTGGGGGATTTAATCATTTTCACCCCGAGGAGAACAAGTTACCTTAACAGGGTACGGGTATGTAGGTGTTACAAGATTTTCAGGGGGAAGGGATTGCATGCAAATCTACAGAACTGACTGAGTAGAAAGCTCTAGAGAGATCACAAGCAAGGAGCCGCCGTGCTGAGAACATTGTCCTTCACCTTGAAAAGGACCCGCTGGGAGAAGAGAATGCCATATCATGAAAAATGTCAGGATGTCAGATATTCTTTTTCATCCCTCAATTGGGGTGAGACACTGTCTCTCCCAGCAAGCCTTTTCTCTTGGATCTGTTGTTCTTTACATAAATATATGATACCAAGCAAGGAACAGCAGTAACACAGACATGGGTTTCCCACCCCAGCAGTGAACTGCAAAGCCATGGGCTCTTCTGCTGGAGCTGTTTGGCTCTATGATCCAGGAGGAACGTGCTACAGGAAGTTCTGTTTTAAGAAGCACTTTTCCACAGAAGGTTTTAGCTTTGCTGAGCCATTTTTATCCAGCATAAATACAGGTAGTCAACATTTCCAGCCTCTTCTTTAGCTTAGCATTCAGATAGGGGAATGAAGTAAGGGTTCACAGCTGTATTACTGCTGCTGTAGGGTTGCAATGAAGAACAGAGCTCCAAAAGGCATCAGAGGACACAAGAAAAGCATCTGGGGTCAACCTTCAACCACACCACTTTTCCCTGGTGTTTCTCATGGGGTTGCTTTTTGCCTTTGAATAAGCGGCAAAATTCATTCAAGTGGCTCCAGTTCAGACCACAGCCACCAGCATGGCCAGTGAAATCAGGAGGACAGGCTCCGTGCCCCTTGAGACAAACCAGTTACAGCTGGCAAAGTGCAGAAGTTTTTAATAAGAGCTGGGCAGCTGCCTTAATCTAGGGCTGGCACATGAAAAACAAGAGCCCATGAGCCCAAAAGCTTATCTGTTTCATTCAGCTGTATCAGCTGGCCTAATAAGAGATATCTCTCCTTACAGCTCTCACCATGGAAATAGAAGTCATTCATCCAGAATGACTTTTCCCCGCACTACCTTGACCTTTTCTGTTGATGCTGCCTTTTCACTGTGATTTTTTACACATTTAGGGGATAACCATAGAATCTAACTCTAAATGCATTACGAGCTTACATGTCCTATGTAATACTGGGACCCCAAAAGCAGTTGCAGAAAGCTGTTAGAGTCCTCCAGTTAGAAGCTACTGTTTTACTGTATCCCAGCTACTTACAAGCATATATTTCTACACATAGACTTAACTACGGAGCTAATAGGATTTATATTGATTTCAGTGTTGTTAGAGCAGACGCCAATATGTATACTTGAAGCATATTCATTAAACTTCAAATTATATATATTTTAAAGGGTGCTAATAGCACCATTTGATGTGGTAATTATTGATATTGGCTTCCTGTAGAAAGAGCACTCAAACTACCAGCTAATTCCAGACAGAAAACAGCTGTCACATGGTAATGACATTAAAAGTCACTAAGCTGATCTGCATTCAAAGCCATGCCACAGAGGTGAAAGGCCCTGTAGCCAATTATTACTCCTCCGAGCCAGACAGTCCCCAAACACAAGCAACATATGCAGACCCATCCCTCCTTGTCTTTAATTAGATCCTGCCTACCCTCTGTAGCAACAGCAGTAGAAGTGAGAAGGGCACATGTTAGGCAGGGGGGAAATGATCACAAAGAGATCCCCACGTGCACTGTCTGGCATGTCCTGCTAACACCTGCATGCTGTACACGGGAAGGAAAAACAGAGGCAAGAGACAGTTCTGATAGTGTCCATGCTGCAAAACATATGACTTCTATGGAACACATGACACTGTGCTCAATCTCCCAAGTCTCTTTGTCTGCTCCAATGAGCAGGTCACTGACAGATTAATAAGGACTGCATTTTCTGGTAGCTGTGGGTACACAAGGAATCCAGGCTTGCCCCCACTGCTTACGAGGGAATAACTAAAATCATCATTGGCACAATCTGGTACTACAGTGAACCTACCCTGTTTGCCGCAGTTACGAAACTGGGCAAAACTAATGACAAGGTCCAAAGAAAGGAACTAGAGTGGCCAAGATGTCTTAGTAGAGACTTACCAACCAAAACCTCCCCTGGGTGTTGCTGCAGGTTCTGACACAGATGACTTTCACACCCATATCTATGCTTACTCCCTGCAAGGTCCCACTCACTCTGATTTGAGCCTTTCTGTTAGAGTTGGTGCAAAGCCTGGTTCTGCTTCTCTTTCCAGAAGAAAAAGGCCCCAATCTCTTTAGCACATCTCCCAGAAGCATCAGCTGATCTTCTCTGCAACACCAGCCGCTCTGCAGGAGCAGACACGCTCCTTGTGAGTAACAGATCTCTTCCGTTGCTTTAGCCTGAAAACGTGACAGGATCCATATGAGCATATATGAATAGCACAATCCATGCAATACGATCAATAGTGCTCTACGGATCATTCCCACATTACTCCAAGGTATCTTCCTTGCAATTGCTCCTACTCTTCCTACACATGACTTTGCCTTGTCAGTGATTCCCTCCTTTTTCCCCAGCAACTCTCCCTGCTGCAGCCAGCTTCACCCTAGGAAGCTGCTCTGCCATGGGAGTTATCCTTCCATGGTTTTAATCCCTCTGTCAGGTGAATCCCCACCATACCAGCTGCTGCCTATTCCCCAGCCTACCTATTTGGCAGAGCCAGGTTTCTGATGTGGAACTGATACAAGCTGCTAGTGGCCAAGCAACAGTCAAACCTTGACAGCCCACTAACCCACTGTAGATGTGTCAGCAGCATGCACATACATTAGCCCATTGAGTGTCTACTTCCCAGTCCCTGAAAGCACATCTAGAAAGGAGACACCCCCTCTGGGATCAGCAGACAAGAAGCACAAGATCAAATCAACACAATGAGTCATGCACAGAGTCATTCTCATAGAAATCTCCTTCCTTCTCTACACTGCACTGCACTGACTTCAACACTTACTCAGTAACAGATTAAATATTTCATTTCTGAACTTCAAGGGCTGCAAATTAAAACAACATCAGAATGGAAAGGAATTGCAGCATAAGCAATCATATCTGCATCAACAAACTGCAATTAATCACTTCTTCACACTGCAAGTCAGATTCTGTGCATGGTTTTTTCTGTTTCCACTGATCCGCGTGAAACTTAATATAGATTTAAAAAGAAAATCACTGCCTAAGACTTTCCAAAATGATCGTATACATTTCACTGTCAATGAGTCGGGAATGACCAATACGTAAGGGATCTGCAGGAGGAGAAGACTTCTGCATTTCCCTCAGAAATAAAAATAGAGACCTCGGAGCACAGAGAAACTAATGGAGTGCACGGAGCAGGAAGGGAGGGTCTGACACCGTGCCCCTGGAGCTATGGCTCAGGCTAATGAATTATCTCTGCTTGGTTAAATCTCTGGCATTACTAATCAGACAAGAAGCATAAAAAGGAAAGTTCATTAGCAAGATCATAAAAGAGTCACACTGACAGAGATCATTCGACTTGGCGATGGGATGGTCAGATGCAGACACTGGGCAATCGCTTTGTTTAAGGAAAACAGGTTAGAGCAGAAATGACTCGGAGTCTAGAAAGGACCTGCACTGGAGTTGTGTGCAATGCTCTGCCTTATTTGTGCAACATATACAGGGAAACACAAACAAACAGGCTGCGTGGAGACCTCACAGCAGCCTTCCAGTATCTGAAGGGGGCCTATAAGGATGCTGGGGAGGGACTCTTCATCAGGGACTGTAGTGATAGGACAAGGGGTGATGGGTTCAAACTTACACAGGGGAAGTTCAGGTTAGATATAAGGAAGAAGTTCTTCTCTGTGAGGGTGGTGAGGCACTGGAATGGGTTTCCCAAAGAAGTTGTGAATGCTCCATCCCTGGTGGTGTTCAAGGCCAGGTTGGACAGAGCCTTGGGTGAGATGGTTTAGTGTGAGGTGTCCCTGCCCATGGCAGTGGGTTGGAACTGGATGATTTTAAGGTCCTTTCCAACCCAAACCAATCTATGATCTATAATATCTGACCTGTGAAACATCCTTTGACAGTCGATAAACTAGATTTTCCTTCATCAACATCATCCTGGCCTGGGATAAGCTGGACAATACCAGCCTTCCCCACAGCTGATTCATTTACCTCCATCCAGACCCAGTCAGCCCACAGCTCCTCTGTAGGAAACACTTCCAGCACAAGTCACAAGACAGTCTCAGAAGCAGAATTTGCTAATTGTGCCAAATTACGTGTGAAGGGTTTACAATATGGATCACTGCCCACCTGGGATTTAGAGGAGATTGCTAAAGTAATTTCAAGACTCCGAGATAATTCAGAAACCCCGTTCCCAGAGGTTACTAAACGCTCTGTCCCCTTATTACTACTACAACCACGCTGCACTGGGGGTTGGATTTGTTCTTCAGGGGTAGGAGGGAGAGGAAATAGTGGTGGGGGTTTTATTGGAATGATTAGGAGAAAAAAAAATCAGAATGTGTATAATCTCTGTATTTACCCTGGTTTCCTAAAGAAAGATGGAATAAGAAGCTTTTATCATATCATCCCATTGTGTTGGAAGTGACCTTAAAGCTCATCCAGTTCCAACCCCTGCCACAGGCAGGGACACCTTCCACTAGAGCAGGTTGCTCCAAGCTCTGTCCAACCTAGCATCCTTTACATTACTTATATGCATATTTATATACGCATATAATATTTATCCTGTTCACTTTTGAGGGCACTAGCCTATTTCAACCACATTTGGGAGAGAGAGGGCAATAGAAAAGTGATTCCTACACATCTCATTGACATGAATTAAGCAGTTTGAAAGGAGGCAGAAAAATCATTACTGCTCCTTGGAAAAACAATACAACCTGAGCTCAGTCATGAATGGACACAGAGAGCTCAGTCAGGAAGAGTGCACAAGCAGGAAAATTCCATCCTCACCTTTGTAAGCCTTGCATAACCCCCACAAAATCCACAGACCTGCAGGAAATTCAGTCACAGCCCCAATGCATGCAAGCAACTTTCAGTCTGATGCCTCTACCTGGAGATGCTCCATCAGCTGCAGCAGCCAACTTCCAGCATTTTCCTTTCCAAAGCAGATACACCAGCCAAAATGGTCTGAAGCACGGAGGAAATTAAGGTGTTTGTTTCTATACAATCAAGAAAAGCCACTAGTCCAGGTTTGCCTGCCTCAGACCTGACACTTGGATGGGATGGCAAGCTGCCTCCTCATCCTCACTGCATCACAACAGCGGGAGCATTGCCCGTGGGCACAGCAGGAGTGCCTGTGCCCAAAAGGTCTGCTAATGGGAAAGAGAAGGATCTCACCCCCCCAAAATGGTGTTTTCTGGTGTTCAGCAATGAAGCTGACAAGAAGAGATTTCAAACATGCAAACACACAACTCCCATTGTAGCCAGGCAAAGGTAAGACTCAAGAACCTTGCTGGATGCCACTCTCCCTATAGGAATGAGCTAATGTCAAGTTCCTCTTATTTTTTCCCCTCTAAACCATCACCTTCCATATCCTACAAGCAATTGTCACGATGCACATCAGGAAGAGAGCATCAAATAAATGTGAATGGTTTGTAAGCACCCTGCTCCATGCAGGATTAACCTGCACAAGATGCATTTTGGAGAACGGTCTTTCATGTTTATCCACATCCAATCTAAATTGCAGTGGGGGGAAGTATCCTGACCACGAAAGACAGTTTTACAGTGAGGACACATAGCACAATAACCATTTAGGCAGATTAAAGCATACTGAGAGCTGCATCAAATATTGTTTAGAGCACATAAAAACTGCTTTAATATTTAAATGTATCCCATGGCTGGGCTCTTTAGATTTGCTAGATTCACTGGGGCTGCACAGCTATTAGCTTCTACATTTCATCTTCAATTCCTCTTCACAGTAGGAGAAACATAAAAATGAGGGTCACTGCTTGGTCATTTCATTACCCCTGGCAGAGAAATGTGCTTTGCACAAATGGGGAAATATTTTAGCTGTGGATTGTTGTAATGTTGGTGTGACAAAATAAAGCCAGAGTTAAAAAAATAATAACGATATTATAATGGTTATTTTGTAGAATAACATTAAAATAATGCGCAACGTAGCAACGGTCCCCTTATCAAAGGGCCTGGTGTCTTTCACTGTCATCATTTAACAGGCCCATTAGCAAGAGCCCTGGAAATGTATGGCTCAAGGTCACAACCAAACTAAATGAGACTGAGCAGTAATTCAAAAACATTAAACTGTTTGTGGTTAGATCCAATAAATAAATCCTCAATGCACACACACACAAATCTTCGCTCAAACTCCTCTGTGAGTCCCCTTTTCTTTCTCTGGAAAGAGAAACTCAGTGGAAGAAATGGATAATCTGCTTAAACCCAGCAATGGATTAGATGAAACGTCACTCTGGGAGATGTGGGACTTCCTGCCACGAACATGGATTAGGCTGCACAAACTGTTTGGCAATGGGTGTCCTTGCAAGCCAAACACAAACAATGTGCTTGCCCAAGGCCAGTGGCCACAACAGGCAAAGAGATGGGCAAGATCGGGGCAGGAAACATGGGCTGATGCAGGCATGGAGCCCTCCACTGTGCCACATTGCCTGGGCAGGGGGAGAAGATTATTACTAGTCTCAAGGATGAGATTAAGTACAGAAGAAGTAGGAACACAGTGCTATTTATTAATCATGGCCTGCAAGGAGAAAACCAGTCATCTTACTAACCCTTAGTTCTATTTGCGCTATCTAAATCATGACATTTAACTCATATTCTAAGCATCTGAATAAAAGAGACTTGATTTTCAGCTGTACTATTCTCCTCCTAGAAAGGCAGTGGGAGGTACGTGCCTCTGTTTTATCAGCTTTAAATGAATCACAGAATCATTAGGGTTGGAAGGGACCTCTGGAGATCATCCAGTCCAACCCCCGAAGATGAAGATGACATCTTCTTGACTTCGCAATGACAACATCCAAGGCAATCCCTTCTGGCACTGAATGACAAATTGTGCTGAAATGAGATACCCAGCATTATTTGCTGCCAGGCTATTCCTCACAGCTCTCTGCTCTGGCCTTGAGCTATTCCTTAGGTATTCCAGGACATATGCTTTCTGATGACCATGGCAGGAATTTGTGTCTGTAAGAATCATTGAAGTTGGCATGTTCAGTGCAATGAAAAGCACAAAAGTGTGGGAAAAGGTCATTTAGCTAGTTTTGATGAGAAATGTTTTGGTATTTTTAGACACATGTACCAAAAGACTCTCCTATGAGCAACAAGCTCTGGAACAGCCTCTGATGCAGAGTATTAGGACCTAAACACCCAAGCCCAGCTAAATATGAACAAACAGAAGAAATCTTTTCCAATCTTACTGTTTCTTCCTGAAATCCATTCTCCTAAACCTTAAGACCTCTCACTTTCACAAGCCCTCCAAAAAAGCCAGAAATGGAAACGAAATTCACACGACACGAACACCATCAATCACCAAAAGTGATTCTTGGGGGGATAAAACCCACATGAAGTAGCCTCCACTGCCACCTGTAAATGGAATTCAGCTGCAGGTAACTTACAGGTCTTGCTGACAGCAAGTTTCATTGATGTCACAGTGATCTTGTATTTCATTTCCTAGCTGAGAGTGGATGCAAGAGAAAAGGTCTTTGCAAGCACTTGTGCTAACACTTTGCATCTGGCTGTGCTCGACAGCCATTTGAAGGCTGTAAGTGCCTGGAGATCAGTAGCACACCTCTCTGGAAGCTTAATCCATGACAGGAGCTGAATGCACATCCAGCACGTTATAAGTTACATACGAGGGAAAATATTCTGTTAGCAGTTAAGTCATAGTCCCGCAATAAGTAAATAGCAAAACAATACAGCTTTGTCTAATGACTATCAGTTGGCCAAAAAGAGCTCAGGGGTATGTAACGCAGGCAGAAATCAAAGCACATACATCTTCATTTAGATATATTGAAAGCATTTCCTCTAATACAGCTTTCTAGTTTCCCACTAAAATCTTTCCTTATAGCAGCCCTCAGCTCCCATGCGCACAGTAGTACAGCAACCACAGACAAACCCCCTCTGCCTGGTGGGTCACTTAATCAGGGCTCACATCTTCCCCACGTACAGGATATGATTCAAAAGTGACATAATGCACATTCATCCCAATTTCCCAATAATTCCCTTTCACCACTTGTGGAAATGCTTGGTCAATAAAACGTAATGACATTATTGCAGCAAAGTCATTTTCAACTTAAGTGCCTGGATCTCTGTCTCCAGGACCCCACCAACAGTTAGGCTCCCATCCAGCAAATAAACAAAGGCTTCAATTTTGCCTCATGTTTGATTAGAAGGGGGATAAAAGCAAAGTTTAATGGTCTCATTTACAGAGGGCCAACCCAGATCCCATTTAAATCAATGTGAGCCTCTTGCCTTTAAAGGCGGTTGGACTGGGCTCCACAAATACAGGACTTCTCCCTTCGCACTCACTTCTTGGACCCTTCTTTCCAGGATTTGTCAAGCCCCTCGTGGTGGCAATTCCTCCTATTGTCACCAGGCAACGGGGATGCTCCGTGGCAGCAAGGCTGGTCTCTAAGCAATCTGAGCCCTTGGGAAGCAGGCTGTCCATCAGCTGGCTGTGCTCATGGTGTCCAGTCGGTCCAGTCCCAGACTGCAGACACTATGGAGATACAACCTGACACCTACAGTGCATGAGCCATACCTGCAATGCTGGAGGTAGTATTGTCCGGATAGATACAACTATCCAATTTTCCTCATGTCTAACCTCCTCCTCCTACTCCATGCAGCGAGGCAGAGCTCCATGGCATGGAGCAGCAAAGGAACACATCACAGACCCCAGCCCCGGCTAAGTAAGGGGCTCCAAGGCAGCACAGCCCATCACCCCAGCACCAGGCACCACAGAGCAGACCCAGGAGGTGCTGATGGCACAGCACTGCGGACGTACATACCTGGGAGTGAGCCCAAGGCCAGAGCAATGTCCCATGTGGGATGTGCACATCTCAGCAGGGCAACTTTGCTGTGGCTGCCATCGTCTTTTTTGGAAGCCTGGTGCATCTCCAGTGAGGAAAAGTAAGCAACGAAATGACAAGATTTTAAAGGAAAATGGTTCCAGACTGGCATCTGACTGGGCTCTCTGCAGTAGCAGAGGGAAGCACCACTATTTGTTTACAAGGTGGTCATTAAGGTTGCTGTCAAAAGCATCAAGCTTCTTTTCATTCCTTAGAAAACCTCTGACATGCATGGGAGGCATCGCTGTTGAATTCCCTCCCTTGTAATGAAAGAAAGAACACTGAACATGAATAACCAACAGCAGAGCTGAGGGGAAGATGCACTTCTCCAGCAGAAGGTAGTTGCAGCAGAATGAAATCCAGTTGTCCTAAAGCAGGTTGCACTGGGCATGGGAAGGGAGGCCTTATCCTTTCACGCAGAGCCACCAAACCCTCTTATGAGTAATCTCCCAGAAACCCTGACTATCCCTACATGCAGCACCAGCCCAGACATAGCCCCAGCCATATCCAGGTGGATATTTCATCAACTGAAATCCCCAACCCCTCCATCATCCCAGGCAACCTACCTGAAAGGGAAAAAAGGTAACTGGAGACTCCTATCAACACTCCATATACATAGAATCATAGAACAGTTAGGGTTGGAAAGGACCTAAAGATCATCCAGTTCTGCAGGTTCTAACAAGGAAGTTTAGCAGACACCAACATTCACTGCTCACATTTGCACTGTGCCACCACAGGCTGCCCATGGTGCATAGACAGAGAGCGGAAGTATCACAGTACCTTGAGAGCAAGCCATGGACCAGGGCTCTGCTTTGAGAGGCACACAGATTTCATGGATATTTCCGGGATTTCTTCTATCCCCTGTTCTGTGGGACACGGTCTCCACATTCTGGAAGGATCGTTTCTCCCAACACACACCCCCCCTTCCAGGCATGGGGGAAAAAAAGAGTAAAAATCATACTTCGTTTGTTCTCTCCTCAATCAGATTTGGACACTCAAGGGACCCCATGGAGACCAGACAGTCCTTTTTCCATGTGAGCAGTGCCAGGCAGCCATGGGGCACAGCAAACCATCCCCTCACACATCCTGCCCTGAGACCACAAAGGGACAGGAGCAGCACTGAACTGAGTGCTTAGCTTTCGGTGATGTATGAAGAGCCCTCAAAGGAGCTCCCAGAGCAGAGCCTCAGGCTGGAAGAGAGACACGTCCTAAAACCCCGGAGCAAGGGGAGCAGGGACTTAATGACAGCTCAGTCCATGAATCTGGAATAGCAACTCGTTTATTGTCTGAAGCTGGAATCCACTTTGTGTGATGACAGATAGCTTAGGAGAAGCGGACCTTGCCTGCCAAGAGAACTTCAAAAGGGGACAGAGGGAAAGCCAAAACCTGGCTGGAAACCAAAGGCTTTGCTAAACCTAGATAACACGCTGTTTACCAGCAGCAAACTAGATTAGGGGAGGGTAAAGAAAAAGGATTTATGCAAATGTTCTTAATTTAATAACTGTGATCAGATATAGCTTTGTTTCGCCCATGTAATTTGTATAATACAAATAAAGTACAAGGGTTCTTTTCCACTGTAGGAAATGAGAATTATTAAACATTGCACCGAAAAGCAAAGGAATGTGTTTATTGACATGAAAAATGATCCTGCGGATATAAAAGCTTTTGTATGTTAATTGCTAAATGTCAGTGCAATTTAGAAAGTGGTTGCAGAAGGAAAGAATTCCTTTCCAAAACAGAAGTGGCTTTTCCTCATGGACCAGCCTGATTCAAGACTGCATCTTGAAAGTATTTATGGTTGTGTTTTGGTCGGTGACACTGGGTCAGTACCCAAAAACATCCTCACTTCATATTGATGTGGTTACTTGCTAGGAGGCATAAAGGAAGTGAAGGATTTCCTCCCAGTTTTATTACTGAATGCTCGAAATGTTTCCTGGGGTAAACAACACTAAAGCCATCTGGGATTTTTCCCTTTTATTTTGTGTGTTTTTGGAAACAAAGGGAGAACAACGGTAGCAAGTAGTGAATGGAAAAATACAGGTCTGGAGCTATGTAATGGAAAAGACCTTTCTCTGAAAGAAGGAGGGGGAACAACCACACACGTCTTTGAACATGGTGTCTCCAGTTTTCTGTCCTGCTCCGTAAAGGAGAACTACAAAATGTGTGATTCAGCTGCCAGCTAGTTAGAGATGCTTCAGTAAAATTACATTTTGGACTGGCAAATGAATGAGCTGCTCAAATTCTTTAATCACTGCCTGTTGGTTGAGTGCTGCAGGGGAAGAGAAAGAGAAACAAACCAGCCTTCGCAGCTGTGATGGAGAAAGACAACTTGGAGAAAACTTTGCATGCAAACAGGGGTGTATTTGCAGGAGGAAGTGAATATGTTTTATCCAGAACCTCTCCTGTGAGGCATGCAAACCCTACCAGGTACAGAGCAGGCCCCAGCAGAGCTGGTTGCACCAAGCCAAAAGAGAGGACGTGTTTCACCAGGGCAAAACAGCAGAACTCGCAGAGCACACTGTGGGCTCCGTCCTCATCCAGCACTGCCTGGAGGACATCTGCTTGTAAAACCTCAAGGCTGGAAAGGACCTTAAGCTCATCCAGTTCCAGCCCCGTGTCATGGGTAGGGATGCCTCACATTAGACCATGTCACCCAAGGCTCTGTCCAACCTGCCCTTGGAAAAGATGTTATTCCCACAGCTCTGCACAAGTGGTCCTCATTGCTGTGGACAATCCATGGCTTTCCTTGTAAGCTGGGCTCATTAATAATAATGCTTTTATTACAGTTATACAGTGAGGAACAAGGAATACAGGCGATGCCTTACAAGTCTATGTGGGAACAAGGTGCCTCTCCTGGCATCTCCGCGGTTATAGTCACACGTGTTCCCCTGGCACTGCTGTGGAGCTGCAGCCGTGTTTCTCCATAAACCAGGATGGGATTAATGCAGAAAGACCATGCACAGCTCTGGGATCTGTGCTGCCTTAGAGGAAACTGAAAATACTGAGAGCACGAAGAAATCTGGGAGCGAAAGGATTTAAAGGCTGGCAAGGAGGAAGTGCTTCCACTGAGAAATTTGACGGGCAGGATTTGTTTAGCTTATCAAAGAGAAGACCAAGGGTGACTTGATTACAGGGTATTAAGCACCTCCATGGAGAGAAAATACCAGTTGTAAAAGGCTCTTTAATCTACAGAGAAAAGCTCAAGGAGAACCCATGGCTGGAAGCTAAAACCCTGCAACTTCAAATAGAAAACACAGCTCAGCTTTTAAACACTAAGAGCAAACTGGCAAAGGATGCGGTGGATTCCTCAGTGCAGCTTGGAAAATGCTGCACAGCTGCCTCCGCTCATGCATAGCAAGGGCCAGCCCTGCAAGAAGCACTGCTGACACCTTTCTCCTTCACACACTGCAGAGCTCCGGCTGTAGGAGATGCTGTTAAAGAGGGATTTGGCTCCAGCAACCACCGTGCCAAAGAGCCCCTGGCTGCCGCTGTGCTCTCTTCAGTGCAGGGTATCGAGATGAGGTCTATAGAGTGTGGAATAGTTCGGTTTACAGAAGAGGGAGAGTTGGCAGCAACTATTTAATAGGTAAATTTAAAGTCAGCATTCATTAAAGAGAATGCAAGTTTACTATAACTGATCCTGACTTTCCACCTGCAGAGGAAGATGCAAATACTCAAGGAAGATGCATGGCTACTGTTTTATAAAGCATTTGGCATCCAAATAATGTTTGGGATTCTTCCTCCTCTCTGCCTAATTACTTCTATTTCCTGTTTTCTTCAGAATTGCTGCTATGTTCTGCATTGCTGGAACCTGAAATATTGTTTCATGGAACGTTATTATATTTATGCATACCACAGACTCCAAAGATGCTCAATTCCCTTTTGTTCTGTTACTCCAGCTCTTAAAAACAGTATTCCCCCTCCGCAAATAAAGCACAAAAGCTTCAAAGTGTATAAAAATATTTAACCTTTAACCACTTAAACACAGTTTTCTTTTAAAGCTAAAAGGGGGGAAAGGGTGGTTTTAGTTTTCAAATGCAAAATAACATGTTGCTGACACTAGTGAAAAGCCCCATTTTGTCATAAAGCCAGCTTCTGGTCAATAAACGGTGATGAAGAATTACGTCTCTCTGCTCACCCAACTGCCTGCCTAGTTCCGTGCTCCAGCAATTTGGTGGAAGATAAAAACTTTGATGGCCAGTTCCCATGTTCATTTCCTTCAGCTGAAAGAAAAGCCTTGGAATTAAAGCAAAGAACTGGGAAATTGCAGGTTTCTCCTAACTGCCACAAATCAAGAGACAGGCCCATTATCACACAGGCAATTTCTCTTTTGGGGCAGGGGAAAAGGAGGGGGATATAATATTCAGTTCCAGGAAATATTGCTTTTTGGTTTACCGCTTTCACACCTGTAAAGGGATGCAGGCCCAGCCAATGGGAAGCCAAACGTATTTCAGCTCCTCAATGTGTTCTCTCATAGAGTAGGATGAAGATACATGGTTTCTGCATATAAAAATCAGCTATTCCTATGGAAATCCCACTTTTTAGGTACCTTCCTCTCCCCATTCTAATGTCCAGCTGTAACCTGTACACATGCAGCTTACAGTCTTTGTGTCCATCTCACCTTCAGGAAGGTTCTCTGCTCTCTTGTTTTGCATCCTTTTCCCCACACACTGCTGTTTTCATCATTAATGGTTGACAAATAGCTAATGAGAGGATTGGACATTAGGACCTCCCTTTCCATCTGGGCTGCATGCCATTTTACAGGCCCTGCTAAATCTTTATTAGATTTGGGTGCAGATTATTGATTTAGGTAGATGAGGTCGTTGTAACCTCATCTCGAAGAGAAAGGAAGCAGGAGAAGCCAAATGTAATTCAGCTGCTATTTTCTGTAGCAATGCAAGTCAATGGGAGGGGAAAAGTCAAAACAAAACCAAAAAGTGTCCATCTATAAGGTCATAACTGGACCTTATAGCAAATGTGATGCTTTTACAGACGCCTGAATGCAAAAGACCTGAGATAGGGTGTGAAAGTTAAGAGCTTTTCCCAGTTTAGCACTACAGAATAGGTGGTAAGTGCTGGTAAAGAGACAATGTTAACAAAACTGTCAGGCTCTTCCTAGGGCAAAGTGACATCTATTTATAGAATAAGAACACTTCACCTAGGATATAGTGATGGCTTAATAAAAGGACATCTTTTGCGTAAGTTATTTTTACTCCTGTTAAACAGCCACATCAGCACCTGCAGCTCTAATAAAAGCAGAGCTCTGCCTTTGTACGAAGCACTTTTGAGCATCCTGTCAGAGGTAACTTAAGCGTAGAAGTCTCACAGGAATTCTGGCATCCAGGGCTAGTCCCTCTGAAAGACTTCAATAGACTGTCACCGCTTCTAATCCCATGGATGCAAACACCAAGAGTGTGGATGGATTCAAAAAGAGACTGCATAAACACACGGAAGAGAAATGTCGCCATAGCCTGGGAGTGTGCGCTCGCAGCCCAGAAAGCCAACCGTATCCTGGGCTGCATCAAAAGGAGCGTGACCAGCAGGTCGAAGGAGGTGATCCTGCCCCTCTACTCTGCTCTTGTGAGACCTCACCTGGAGCATTGTGTGCAGTTCTGGTGTCCTCAACATAAAAAGGGCATGGAACTGTTGGAACAAGTCCAGAGGAGGCCACGAGGATGACCAGGGGACTGGAGCACCTCCCGTATGAAGACAGGCTGAGGAAGTTGGGGCTGTTCAGCCTGGAGAAGAGAAGGCTGCGTGGGGACCTCATAGCAGCCTTCCAGTACCTGAAGGGGGCCTATAGGGATGCTGGGGAGGGACTCTTCATCAGGGACTGTAGTGACAGGACAAGGGGTAACGGGTTCAAACTTAAACAGGGGAAGTTTAGATTGGATATAAGGAGGAAATTCTTTCCTGTTAGGGTGGTGAGGCACTGGAATGGGTTGCCCAGGGAGGTTGTGAGTGCTCCATCCCTGGCAGTGTTCAAGGCCAGGTTGGATGAAGCCTTGGGTGGGATGGTTTAGTGTGAGGTGTCCCTGCCCATGGCAAGGGGGTTGGAACTGGATGATCTTGAGGTCCTTTCCAACCCTAACTGTTCTATGATTCTATGACAGAAATCCTTGCGTAGATGGGTACAACAGTTGTGTATTCGTCTTCACCTGAGGCCCAGTCCATACATGGAGAAACATGAGCCTAGGTGGAGGGCATCACTAACATGACTGCTGTGTTCATGACTCAGAGGTGGCTCTTCCATTTCCTCTTCCTCATAGCTGTTCAGGCCAGCCCTGTCCATCCCAGCTGCAAATTCAAAGCAGATGTGGTCCCAAGCTAAGCGCCTGCTTCTGAGATAAGAGGTGCCAACTGCAGCTCAGCATCCCCTTGACCATCCCCATCTGTGTAACCCCACAAGTGCCCCTCTCTTCATTCCCTGTTTTGGGGAATGTAACCCAGGTGGCAAATTCCACCAGGCTGCAGAGCACTTAGCCAAGCTCACAAAGGGCTCGTGCATTGTGTGCCTAATCCTTGGGCATTTGGGGATTCCCATCCTAAACCCCACATACCAAATCACACAAAAGCTGTTTTCACCTGGACACAGCGTTGTTGTTCGCTCCTAATGCACCCTGACAGGCTGCTGGCTGTTTCCAAATCACAGTGCTTTGATCTCCTCATTCTAAAGGAATATGAAATTCAAGACTGCTGGTTGTATGCAGGGGCCATCGAGTCTCACTAATCCATCCCCCCCGTTCACATGACACCCAGCTGGTGTTTACTTCTGCTGCACCATATTCTGGTGTGGAATTCCAAAATCACCAAGCAGGATTGCCCCTGCAAGGCTTTGTCCAGCCTATGGCTGAGTCTGCACCAGCCACTCTGTCCTACTGATAGCAGATGAATTTGGTTACCTGGGAGAATGCCAGGCTGGAAGCACAGCCCTCTCCCTGCGCTGCCACAGCAATGGCCAACAGGGAGACCTGGCAACTCAGCCATGCCAGATCCAAACTATTCATTTATTCCTGTGTTTTACCCGATATGGCCGATGGGGATATGAATGTTGGTTTATCTCTTGCCCACAAATGGCCAGCATTAAATGCTCAGCTCATCAGTGTGTGATAACAGTCACACAGGAGTCTCTGTTTTCTAGTAACAAAATCGATGTCAGAGAGTGACATATTCTGTTTTACTGCACCCACAACCATAGAATCCCAGAATCCCAGACTAGTTTGGGTTGGAAAGGACCTTAAGATCGCCCAGTTCCAACCCCTGCCACGGGCAGGGACACCTCCCACTAGACCACATCACCCAAGGCTCTGTCCAACCTGGCCTTGAACACTGTCAGGGATGGAGCTTCTTTGGGCAACCCATTCCAGTGCCTCACCACCCTCACAGTAAAGAACTTCCTCTTTATACCCAACCTGAACTTCCCCTGTTTAAACCTATAGCCCCTTATCCTATTGCTACAGTCCCTAATGAAAAGTCCCTCTGCAGCTTCCTTGTAGCCCCCCTTCAACAACCATCTCCTAAGCAGGCACTGCAACCTCACAACCCACAAAGCACAGGTCCATCTCCCACCCATCTTGTTTTGAACCAGCCAGAGAGTCACCACCCTGGGGACTGGTGTGACTTCTAAAGCACTGGAGAAGAACTGGGACAGTTGCAAACGGTGAACCCCTGCAACCTATGCTGAGAGCACCCAGACTGGGCTGTTGTGAAGCTCACACCATTAGATCCACGCTCTGCAGCACAGCAGTAGATGTAATCCTCATTCCCTGTGGGTCCAACACTTGGGTATGCCACAGTGCATGTCCTGCCCCAGGGAATCATTCTCCAGCAGTGATGTCTGGGGCACTCATATCTACCCAAAACGCAATTAGGACATTAGTGCCACAGGGGCAGAGCATCTCAGCCTTCACGTACCACTTTGTGATTTCACAATTACACTGAAAAGGTCAAAATGTCTCTTCACTCTTCCTGCTTTGAGTGAAAAATGATGTATTTCTTTCTGGTGCGGGGGATGACTAACCTGTTTCCAGCCCCTCCCAAGTGTCCAGTGAGAGGCTGATTCCTACTCTTTCTCATCCTCCAAAGGCTGTAGAGATCCTTGGATCAAAACCACAAGAAATTATAGCAGTCACCCTCAGCACAGCTGAATGTGAATCCCATCCATGCAGTGGTGGGTGTGAGCTTTATGCCCATGTGAGTATTCATTTTCTAGATAAGAATATGGGGAGAAGCTGTAAAGTGAAAGGTTTCCTATGTCTGACCCAGTAGGATATTTCTGCAATCTCTGCTCCCTCACTCCAGCTTAAACCCAATTCTCTCCCATTGGACTTCATTGCCACTACAGCCACAATTTCCTTTGTGCCTCATTAGCCAGAGCAGTAGCTTGCTTTCAGGCTTTGCTAACACTTCCTTCCTTCTGCCCATCCATAATGCTCCATCAGACACCAGCACGCTTCAGTGAGGAAATAATGAAGACAAATGTATATTTGAGAGCTCACTGAGCCCAAGTTGAGGCTTTGCTGAGCTCAATCTTGCTTTTTCCTACTTCCCGAAACATTTCTGCCAGGAATACTCACTCTGCAACATGAAGTTGTCAGTATAGACTGCCTGGATTGCACGTGGAAACACACCAGCCTCCTCCTCACCGTGGGATGACAAACATCTATCCCCCGCTGATGAGAGGTTACCCATCTTCTCCTCGGCTAAACAAACACTGAGGTTTTCCTCCTTTCTTTTGTCATTTGCAAATTCTTTGGCAAAGAAAACCTTGCTGGGAAGTTAAGGACCCCTGAGAAGCAGTACAGTGAATAAGGCCATGAGAGCATCATCACGTCTCCTGGAGGTTTGGTTGCAGGGATTTGGGGTCTAACAGGTCCGGTCCTGGTCCTGACCCAAAGGCTGACATCCTGGCATGGCCTCAGCCCATCCCTATCCCCTCAGAGGTGCCTGGTGCTCTGGGCTGGGGGCTGCACCTTGTTCTGCTTCCCGGCTGGGTGCACTAGGATGGATGCTGCCCTGCCAGCCCAAGGAATGCCCACAAATCCTGGTCCCCAGACAGCTGCCAGCCCTCAGCTCCTGGGCACCCACCTCTTCCTTGCTGCAGGAGAGACCTTTGGGGCCCTCAATCCCTTAAATCACTTAGAACCCCATTTTACATCCAGGTCTGAGTCCTGTTCCCAGGGAACGGCAGTACCTTCCTGTCTCATGGCAATGAGCGGTTCAGCACTCAGGTGCTAAGGCAACACTAAGAGGGGGCCCTGTCCCACACTATGGTCCTGATCGTGAATCCAGGACACTTGCACAGCATGAATGGTCTCATTTCCTACACATACTGTGGTTTCCATGAGCGGTCTCTGGCTGATCCCATGTTGGCAGCACAGCAAACACGCACCAGAACTGCACTGCTAATAACAGCCTCCTGTGGAAGCCACAAAGTAGGGCTGCAGGCACTGAATGAGTCACTAAAGCAGCAACTAAGGATGCAGAGCATGGACACCACCAGACACCAAGTGACACAGGTCTGAAAGACTGAGCAGCAAGTGAGCCAAAGCTTGAGTGAGGAACACTTCTTTGTGAGACCAGGCTCTCCCAAACATGACCGGTGGAACAAACACCTTGGAGCCAACCAATGCTCCTCCGCAAGCCATGCAAAGGTTACACTCACCTGCATACCCATGCTGATGGATGATGTCCACCTTGAGAAATTCCTGAGGAAGCCTGGGGTCTCTGTAGGCTTTGCGTGCATACTTGGCATTATGATTTTATTCATTTCTCAGAGATTCAGTAAAAACAGCTTTAGCATCAGTAAATGCTTCCCCCTCGGCAGTACAAATACATCACTAAGAAACCATAAAAATCACTGCTAATCACAGGAGCTGTTCAACAAAACGAAGGATTGCCCAAGCCTTCAGCACCATCATCACAAAGCAGAGACCAGGCTCTCCTCTCATGATCCTTTTTCTTTCTCTCTTCATTTCCCCAGCATTTCCCCATTCATGAACAGGCAAACTACAGCGCTCTTTGCAAGTGCTGCCCAGCACAACCAAAAAGGGCAAAAACCCTATTCCTAAGCACAGAAGAAAACCCAATGTCTGTGTCTGGGCAGCAGCAAAGGCAGATGCTGTAGTGGACCTCGTAGTCCTGATCCTTGGAGCTCACGCTGGCCACACATCTCTGTTCCATATGGATACCCTGAACATGCGCAGAAACATGGAGCTAAGGGATCCTCAAGCATTTAGTGGCATCTGGGAGCAGCAGGCTACAGAAAGAGAAACTGGGACATCCTATGCACTTGGGAAGAGATAAGCCATGCAGTTAACCATCAATGCACGCAGCTTATTCCCTCCCCACCACCATCCATCCAGAGAAACCTTTGAGTCACTGCTGCCAAGGAGGCAGTGACATTTCAAAGTAGCCACACACAGATTAATCAGCATTTATGTTGGCTCTAAAAGAGTCAACACAAGCGGATCTTACAGCCCCAGACACACCACGGCTCCTGCTGTCATTCATTTGGCAGCAAGCAGAGATCAGGGTCTCATGGTCTCATGCCTCACCATTATGCACTCCAGGCTGGCTCACTGCTTGGCCCAGGCTCAAACCCAATGTCATCTGCAGCAAACACAGAACTAAATCGGACTTGTGGCCACCTGGTCTGTGGATGGATTATTGGCTCTTGCTCAGAACACAGTGTTTCCTAAAGAGTTACAAGCTGGGGTAAATGAGAGGGATTACCACATAACAAACACCCGTAAGTCCTCCTTCATTCAGATACTGTGCTCTATATCCATAATCACCAACAGACACCTTATCCTTCAACATATAGTTTTCAACCTGTGGCCATGGACACCTGGGAATCCCAGGATGATTCTGCAAAGGTTAATTAAGCAAAGTGAGTCTATTGTTAACGGGCCTAAATCAGCTCCATGGGGATCCACACACTCACTGGGAAGGTTTTTTAATAAGGAAAAAGAAAGGTTTCTGCAGACATTCGCTGCACAAAGAGTTCATTCTCCAAGATGGACCTTCTTGGCCCTCAGCCCCTCTCCTGCACACAGCACCCGCTGCATGTACTGTACCCATGCACACTGACCAGCTCGGTATCTGATGACCTCCCTCTATACTGACTTACCAGATTGTCAGCCTTTTCCTGCTGGACCATTGACCTTTTCCAAAAACACAGGGTGCTGAAGCTTGAGTCTGATTCTTACCCCCCTTAGGTGCACACGGAGCATGCCAACAGAGCAGGAAAACACTATCACAGCTCCAGAAATGCCTTTTAGGGACCAAGCAGTGATGCTCTGATGTAAATAGATTAACAAGATGCAGAGATGCCATCATGCAGGAGGCTGCAGAAGGCTAGCACAATGCTTCTTCAAGTCCTCAGCTCCATACCTAACCTTCTTCTACCACACCCAGCTTCATATATGCATATACAGATAGGTGTATATCTGTTTATGCAAATATCTATTATATATAATGTGTGTATCGATATATACACACAACCCCAGCTCACCCCTCCCCTTCCCAACGCGTTTTAGGCAACAAAGGCTCGTACTTAACATTTCAGAAGCCCCAAATCCCAGCCACAAACTCCTGGAACAAGCTTAAGGACATACTTCCAAGCTTGCTGGTATCCAAACACCCTCAGTCACCTGCGGCAATCCCACTGTGTTTACTACTAGCAGAACAAACCACACCAGCTATAGGGTGCAGTTCTCTTGCACTTTTGACAGCAGTGGATGTGAACAGTCCACACGGATCTGCAGCTGATATGAAGCAGGTGATGACAAGCCTACAGCTCACATTTGCTGCTGTATCTGTCTAAGGCATGGCCCTGGGAGCACACTTCCTGCAAAGTGAATTCCCAGCTGAGGCAGGACCTGACCCTGACAAGTGCCTTTTCCTCCCTGGGCTTCTGGAGTGACTCGTTTTCCACTGCTTCACCAGGAGCTCTTCCTTTGTGTTTCCCTCTCTGCTAGATCCTGAAGAGCATCCTCCAGCTCCTGATTTACGTGAAGAACCCCTGCTTTAAAGTTGCTTTGGGATTCAAGCCACTTTATTCTCTTTATGCCTACGAGCAGCAACTATAATATTGTATGAAGATGAACAGCTTTTAACCAGCAGCACCAATACCTAAACTCATTAAAAGTCTTCCTGTATAAGCTCAGTCAAAAAGAACCAAAACCAAACAGCAAAATGTCACTGGGCTGAGGAGCAAACAGCAGGAAACTCCTTTCCTGAAAACAGCGTTCATGAAGTTGAACACAAACTGATGTGGTGACAGCTCCTTTAATACAGTGCCACTAACCAAATGCAATGTTTGCTCTGAAGAGAAGGCACATGCCTTGCCACGTGCATCCGGTCCCTTCTAAACTTCATTAAAGTCTAGCAGAAAAGAACTAAGATAAATATCATTTGCATTTATTATAGGAACTGAAGAGCTTGCCAGATGGGGAGCTCTCCTCCAGCAGGGCTCTTGTTTTCAGAGAGAGAAAAGCACCAGCACTATGCATCTGTTTGGGGCCTGTGATGTTCCCTCTCCTAGAGAGCCGTCGCCCCTGGCTTCTCCCTGTAATTAGTCAGTGCTAATACCCTTGGTTAGACTGTGGAAAAGTCACATTCTGCGAGATCACCCTTGCGAAGAGCCGTACCCATGAGACACGACGTCACCACTCCAAGCTGTCAGCCCATTCGTCTCCAGTGAAAGTCAACCGGGCCATAAACTGGGAGCTCTTGCTCTCAGGACAGCAGGCTGAGCGGGGTTTAATTGCTGGGCTACGCTAATGAGCCTTGTTTGTGACACAAGGTGCTTCCTGGTGGCTCTGTTTGAAGCATGGCATTGGAACCCCCCCGCCCCTGAGGGCACGCACAGTCAGCTTAAAGCTGGATACAGAATAGAAGTCGTGTAATGGTCCCTTCAGCATGGCACATTATCAAAGGCATCTTTAACAGCTGCTTGGTGGAGTGGCAGGACCCTCTCCTGGGTCACCTTAGTTCAGTTCCCTCCTATGCTTCCCCCCCTCATCATGAGCTCTTTTTCTCCATCATGAGCTCTGTAAACGTCACTGACAAACCATCTGCAGGGGAACAAAGAGATATCAAGAGTTAAGTCTTTCCTAGCTGATAAGTATCTGGTTTTAAAAGGAAACATACTCCGGGAAAAGCAAACAGACAAAAGAACAGCGGCAAAAGCCTTTCTTGCTGACCTGTTGAGACAACACCTACTGCAGCCCAGATTTCAGGTTGCTCCTTTTGGATGAGGGGCTGCAGAAGTGAAGATGATAGCATTTTAACACCCACACTCGGGAAAAGAATAGCCCAGGTGGATACAAAGCTACAGGTTTCCTTGCCCAGATATCATATGCCGTTTCTCTTGCACCACTAACAATGAGGCTTGCTTGACACAGAAAGCCCAAGCCGTATTTCTGTGCGCAGCAGCTTTGAAAGTCAGTAGTACTTAAACATGGCATTATTATTCCTATCATACTACCCAGGGAGGCACGACAGGCATTGCAGACCCCATGTGCTAGACACTATACAAAGCTCTATTTCCCCAGCCTATGAGATCTTTTAACCTGGGGGCCCGACCTCGCATATGCTTACACAGACGAGTAAGTACCAGCATCACATGTCCCAACTGAAACCAACAGACCAATGAATGGAATGAAATCAGTAATTACCCGTGTGCTTAATTATTTGCAGAACTGGGGGCTAAATGCTTCAATTTTAGCTTTTCACTTGAAAATATCAGTTCTGATCTAGTGTGCCTCGCTTGGCACCCAGTCCCACATGGAACAACCACGGTCTGCCCTAATTAAGCAAAAGCAGTTAACGAAGTGTTTAACTTGAAGCATGTGAACAAACCTATTGACTAAAGACTGAGGGTTGGCACACTTGGCTCCTTGCAGGAGGGGACCCTTCAGCCTAGGTTTTAGGGATAACTGGAATCCCAGACTTGCCTGAGGCCGTATGGGCAGGGTGATGGGCACCCCAGTGCATCCTTGGCTGCTGCCAGCAGTGCAGTGGGGGAGCCAGGAGCCCTGGAAGAGCAGGGATCCACTGATGGGGCCCCTGATCCCTTCCTGGATGGCATCCGAGTTTGCCTGTGTCGGAGGGTGCAGAGAGGCAGCGCTGGGATTTAAAGGGAAGCTGCAAATGTTCTCTGTAATTAACGGAGTGAAAGTCTTCACGCTCAAAAGCACATCCCTCATTTAACATTGGCCACAGCTCCCACTCCGCAGCCGCAGCCTGGTTCAGGGATAGAGAAGCAGCAGCCGAGCCCTGCTGCAGTGTGGGTGCCCCTGGGGACCAGAGGAGAGCGAATGGACCTCCTCAGTGCCAGGCTGGGAGAAGCACAGGACAGGGATGGGGGCTGCAGGCAGTGATTTGCAGTCAGCATCTGTTTCCACCTCTTTCTGCCAGGCTGAGGTGTTCCTGGGACAGGGCATGTGATGAGACCCAGCCCTACCTAGGCCTGGGCTGCTGGGGATGAAGCCTCTAGTAGCGGCTTCCTTCTGACAAGCCCTCATTTCAGGCCCTTTAGGACACAAAATAATGATAACACACTCCCTGGAAAAAAAAAACCCTAATCCCCCTGGGCCTGTGTAAAATTAGCAGTGTGCTGCCTGTCCCACTTTTGCTCCTGCTATGTGGGGCAGCAGGGCTTATTAATACACTGCACTCATTTCAAGAGCCTTTGCTTTCCCTCTTGCCAGGAGAGCCCAAAGGCAGGCAGCCGGCTGCTCCCGGCTGTGCTGAGGATGCTCCTGTTCATTCCGATAGGCAAAGCCTCCTGCACTCCATCCCGGGAAGACAGTGGGAGAGGATAGGGAAAGCCAAGCAGAAGCAGAGAAGCTCCAGGCTGCCCTGGCTGCTGCAGAAGAGGAAGAGGAGGGGCACAGTCTTTGTTGGCAATGAGGGGCAGAGGATAGCTTGGACTCTCCAAGGGGGAGAAGATGAACATAGGTGCCCTCCGCCCTTCAGAGCCCCTGGCAAGGCAGTAGGGACTTGAATGCCTGATGCTCAGGAAAGGGCTGTGCCTCTGTCTTACACACGCACATGACTGGAAACAAAGCACAGCTTAACAAGAGAGCTCCTCTAAACTGGCATCATTGCCATAATCCAGCATGAGTATAAAATACGACCTCTACCCAGGAGCTCAGAGGAGATGGGTCCCTTGAGAGCTGTTAACTGCCCAGGAGAAAACCTTCTGCAATGGCTCCCCAGGGTGAGAGCATTTCAGAGCTGCTCTGAGATTCCTTCCAGTGTGGAAAAAAACCCCTGCAAGAAGAGAAAAGGGGAGGTAACACCCCAAACACCCCTACAGGTGATGTGACTGCACGTTAGAGCCGCTCAAGGAGAGGAAACCTGACTTAAAAGGACAAAGACCTCAGAAACAAGCTTTTGTACATGCAATCCTCTCCAACATTATTTGGCCTCCCACTGTTCACGATGAGTGGTGTGAGTCTCACCCAGGCCCCTGTTAAACACCACTTTAACCTCGACTCAAACACAACCTCAGAAAATTAGCACTAGGTTTGAGTTAGATACGAAATATAACAACGTATGAAGGAAAGATCTGGGGGAACAAAGATGCCACGTGCTTTAAACGAGAGGAGCGTATAAACTGCCCTTGGCCCACACAGCAAAGCCCCAGCAGCTAAGCCTGAGCAAGAAGCTTATTTCAGTAAACAAGGACCTACCTGAATGGCACCGGTTTCCTCTGTGCAGTTTTCTCCCCCCACAGCCACACGAAGTTGTTTTGTTCTTCTCTTTTTTTCCACGAGGTACATTATTCTATTTAAGTGCTTGTGCATGTTTATTAATAGAGCAAAAATGAGTGAACAATGAGCTCCTCTGGGGAGGCTGAAAGCCTGCGCTGGAGCAATGAATCAGAGGAACGAATGCATTTAGCAAAACGCTCATTTAAAGACATGTTCCTCTCACATGTGAGTTGTTTTCCTCTACCCCCCAAATGTAACTGGGGTCCCGGTGACCTGCCAGTGCTGCACCCACAGCTACATCTGAGCTGCAGCCCCAGGCACATCAACACACAGGCAGGAGCCCCAAGCTATGTCTCCTGATGTTGTGCTGCAAGACAAGCAGAGGGAGACCACTGTCAGCTCCAGTGTGCTGGGAAGCGATGAAGACATGAGATTCTGAGGTGATTCTGGCCCTCCATCATGTACCCTGTAACCTCAAGGGCTTGAAGACCTCCTGGGCTGTTGTGGGACGGTTCAGCTCCTTGCAATGACTCTACAGAGGCACTGGTTGCTATCACCGGTTATTCCACTCCAGAGCAGCAAGGAGGCCTGTGTTCAGTGCTGCTGATAAACCCAGTACAGAGGCAGTTGCTGGCACATAGAAATACACAAATACAGACACAAGTGTGGGCACAGCTCCCAGAGCAGTGGAAAAGCAGGTCCCACAGCTGGCCTGGAAACGGGAGTCAGGGGAAAGCAAAGCACACCATGAGGATGTTCTAGCTCAGGTACCAGAGGGAAAACAATCATCACCTCCCCTGCTTTGGAAGTGACACCTGAACTCCAGCTACCTGGGGACCACAAAGCTCCCTGAGGATACCAAAGGTCACTTGTGTTTTATTCAGGTACCATTTCCAAGCAGGATTGTTATTTACCAGCGGTCGGTATCCGGGAGCTCGGCAGTTTCAGCTCTCTCTTGGCTTTGCTCAAACACTTTCCCAGCCAGTGGCAGCCTGCTGCTGGCTTCAGCAGAGCCAGGACACTCTCTGCTGTGGCCGTATCCCCCAGTGATACCCAAAGCAGCAAAGCTCTGTTGACAGTATCGCCGTTTCCATGTTCACTCAAATGAGATTAGCTGAGTTCAGACAGGGCCTAATGGAAGCTGAGGTTTTCCATGCCAGCATTCGCCCTTCCAGCCTGCGAACACAAGGCTGGAAGATCAGCCTGGCATTCAGTCTGCAGCATGTGACCATTAAATGCGGGAGGACTGGGAACTGCAGGACAAATGCTCACAGGAGCAAAAGCAGCTTCACTGGAGTGGAAGGATTTTTGTGGTGATTAAGGCTCATGATGGGGAAACAAACCTATCCCTGGCTCTTTCAGAGCCCTAGTAGGTGACTATGGACAAATTCTATCACCTTAGGAGTCCCCCACCATAAAAAGGAGATTAAAATACCCTTTGTCACAGGAGGATGCGGCAGGTTCAGGTATTAGTGGGAGGAATGTCACAGTAACACGTGCAAAAATGAGAAGACTAAGATGGAAAAAGCCCTGCAGTGCTGGCTCAAAGCCTGTGTGAAATCACTGGATCACAGTGTTGGTTTGGGTCTCTGAGCAGCACCTGCAGCAAATGCAGCTTCATTGCTTCCCTCTGCCCTGCCAAAAGTGGTCTGCTTGGGAAACATAGAACCCCAGACTGGTTTGGGTTGGAAGGGACCTTAAAGCTCACCCCATTCCAACCCCTGCCACGGGCAGGGACACCTTCCACTAGAGCAGCTTGCTCCAAGCCCCTGTGTCCAACCTGGCCTTGAGCACTGCCAGGGATGGGGCAGCCACAGCTTCTCTGGGCACCCTGTGCCAGTGCCTCAGCACCCTCATAGGGAAGAAATTACTGTCCAGGTGCACCAAGTGCCTTCAAGCACCTTTTGCACAAAGGGTTTTGCTGTCCTCCCATCATCCTCATTCAGAAAGATTATCCTATCTGCTTCAAATTGCTTCAAACTGGAGCTTTTAACCTGGTTTCCTCTCACACCTCTCTCTCCTCTCCTTTTACACATTATTACCTGTTTTTTCAGAGTGAGTAAAAGCCAACCCAGATTTCCATATTTGACACACATTCAGGGTTTTATAATGAACCATTCCAGGCCTCCCTCTGTCTGGCCTGGGATTAGCTCTGCGAGATAACTTGTGCTTTTTTTGCGGCCAAAGAACAAAACGCACAAAACCAGGGCTCTGCCCCAGCTAACAGGCACAGGGAGGGAGGAGGGCAGAGCCCAGCCATGGTCACAGCCAGAGCTGCTGATGTGCTTCAGACCACGCTGGATCTGCTGCCAATGTGGGCAGCCTCTTCACTGCCTATAGCTACAGTAACCTACAGGTAAGAAGTTACAGCTGAGGAAAAATGGCTTAAATAAGGACAGCTTAACTACTGACATCCCATCGCTATAGGATGGCCGTCACCCAGGAAGAGCAAAGGGACCACTGCCGTGGACTCTGGAGGGATGGATTGGCACCCAGACTTCCCAACTCTGCTCCCATGCAAGGCTCACTGCTCCTTGTTTCCAAATACAGTTCTGGTGTCGTCAGCATAAAAAGGGCATGGAACTGTTGGAACAAGTCCAGAGGAGGCCACGAGGATGATCAGGGGACTGGAGCACCTCCTGTATGAAGACAGGCTGAGGAAGTTGGGGCTGTTCAGCCTGGAGAAGAGAAGGCTGCGTGGAGACCTCATAGCAGCCTTCCAGTACCTGAAGGGGGCCTATAGGGATGCTGGGGAGGGACTCTTCATTAGGGACTGTAGTGACAGGACAAGGGGTAACGGGTTAAAACTTAAACAGGGGAAGTTTAGATTGGATATAAGGAGGAAATTCTTTCCTGTTAGGGTGGTGAGGCACTGGAATGGGTTGCCCAGGGAGGTTGTGAGTGCTCCATCCCTGGCAGTGTTCAAGGCCAGGTTGGATGAAGCCTTGGGTGAGATGGTTTAGTGTGAGGTGTCCCTGCCCATGGCAGGGGGTTGGAACTGGATGATCTTGAGGTCCTTTCCAACCCTAACTATTCTATGATTCTATGATTTCTGACTTTAAAATACTTGATGGGATTCCCCAGAGTATCCACTGTGGTTTCCATGGAAGTCTCCTCTTTACAACGAGATAAAAATGTGTCTGATCTCTTCCTAACGTGTTAGCAAACAGTGAAGGAAAACAACAGAAGCCTCCATGAGGAAATATTTCAGCTGTTTTGCAAAGACATAAAAATCAGTGATATAAAAAATAATCTGCGTTAAACACATTAAAGATCCAGCCCAGAATCTCTCATTATTTTACAAAGCAAACAACCTCCTCCAAGTAGATGCAGTGATCTGTAGCAAGCAAGTAAGGGGTAAAAAGCCTGCCCTCAGACAACATTTCAGGCAACATTTAATAGAATTCCAAAGATTTGGGTGTCATTTGCCCCACCATATGGGCATATAGGATGCCTCCAAACAACAGATTAAACATAGGCTGGACTTTTTAAACCTCTCTGTCCTGCCTAAAAAAGCTTGAAATGCTGAAAATGTGCTTACGTTTAACCCAACATGAGTCTGAGAAGAAATGGGAAGAGGGGCAGGGATGGAGTGAGCCAGTAACAACCACAGGGGAAAGCAGTCACCATCACCCAGACAGTCCTGCACAGATTTACAGTTCAATTCAGGATTCATACAGATCCTGGACACATGAAAGCATTAGCATGGTGTCCCTGGCAAAATTGGTTCAAGGTAAGTCAAAGATGCCATGGCCACATTCACAGGAGAGATAGATAGGGTTTAAGGACAATTAATTTAGTTTGTTTGTTTCATTTCGTAGTAACGGTGACCCTTGTATATCATAGAATCATAGAATAGTTAGGGTTGGAAAGGACTTCAAGATCATCTAGTTCCAACCCCCCTGCCATGGGCAGGGACATATGTATATTAATATATAAATATATAAATATATTAATAAGCATATTTATATGCATATTATATGTATAAAATACATGTAAAATATATAAATACATGTAGATAAAATATATATGTAGATAAATATGTATATATATATAAAAATATGTGTATTAATATATAAAATGCTGTATATTAATAACAGCAACACAGCAGCTCTGCCTGCTCTCTTAACTGGCAATGGTACCTGTTAAAACTCCTTTAATAAGACACAGCCCTGCTTTAGGATGAGTTTCACCTCTCTCTTCATCTGCAGATGAATGACAACCTCTCCCATTCCCTTTCCCTCTCTTGCAGGCGCTGTCATTTCACTCCCATTCCCCCACACCACAGTGATGGCTATGACTGAAATCACTGTCTAAACGAAACCATCTGGATTTTGCGCGGGTGAGTTTGTGTTGTGAGGTTTTCCTGAGTGACAGCACATCAAGAGTTGGGTGAGACTTGGCATGTGTCAGAATAAAACAGTGACAGGTTAAAAACGCCTCACAATTTCTGGGAAAAAATACCAGGGATTTTCAAATGAGGGGTTTAAAATATTTCTTTCAACAAGGCCAAGACACTCCAGTGTTATAGTTCTGACAGCTACAGCTGCTGAAACAACGCTAAGAAGCATTCCGAACTAACCATAAGGTTTTAAAACTGTTGTTCAAATACTGATGAATTCCACATGTGTGAAACACTTTGATTTCTGTGAAAGTTTGTGAGTATATTGTTTTCAAAGGGATTCACTTTGGTTCCGATACACAGGTAATGCGGATCTAGGTTCTCAGGCGCATCCCTGGCAGTGTCCAAGGCCAGGTTGGAAGGAGCTTGGAGCAACCTGGTCTAGTGGAAGATGTTCCTGCCCATGCCAGGGGGTTGGAACTATATGGTTTTGAAAGTCCCTTTCAACCCAAACCATCCCAGGATACTATGATTAGAATAAATTAATAAAAAAGGATAAATCTAGCAGGAATCTTCCCATTAATTTCAATGGGACTAGAACACCATGAGCTTGTCTTTCAAAAAGACTGGGATCCAGGGACATACTGGAACTGTGCATTTACATTTATGTGTGTACATTTACATCTTCTAAGTGACCTATAACATCCATTGTTCTGTCTATTCAGAAAATGGGTTTTAAACCTTTTTAAATAGATTGGGGGTTTCTTTCTGCTTGACTCTTGTCTATATTCTTGCTGGCCTCACCTGACTTTGCTCTTAATTTCAGGTCCCTAAAGCAATGGCTTTTCCTGATCTCCTTCCCCTGCACTAAAGCACATTTCCGCACCACCAGACTTGCACGCCACTACCAAGCATGTCTTTGGTTATCTGCATGCCAGCAACGGCTTGAAACACAAACATACTCACTTCTCCCTCTAGCACTGACTATCTTTGAAGATCTTGCTTTTCCCATGAAAGTTTCATGCACAAAGTTCCATGACACTGGGTTATATCTTATTTTAGTTAGATGGGTAATGGAACAGTCCAGAATACCCACACTTTCATCCTTCCAGCAGCCCGAGAGCTGTAGGAAGACAACAGTGCCTAAACACAGGGCTTCTGTCTACAGCAAGCACATACTACTGAACTAGCTTAATGTCTTTTAACTGTAAGATGGTGAAGTGCGTTGACAGACATGCTAATGTTGATGCCACCCAATGCTGCATGACACCCAACCTAATACACTGCACTGACCGAGACACTTCAACAGCAGAAAACTAACCTGGTGAAAATGGGCTGACAACGCTCCAAGTAACTGAAAACAAGGAATCATCACCCAGGAGTTTCCAAGAAGCTCCACAGTGATCTGTTCTCAGCTGTGTAACATCCTTATTGGAAGAAAACATGAAATCATGCTCTAATAAAGCTGCAGATGACACAGTGCAGTGGAGAGATAACTGAGGGAGAGGATTTATCACTGCCAAGGAGCTGGCCAAGGGGAGGCAAGGAAGTCCCATGCGCTTTGGTGGGGCCAAGACAAGTTCCCTAGCTCCACGTTCACAAAAGGCAGGGCTTAATCTTGGGAGTCAGAGATGCTACAATAGATGTGGGTATCAAATACTCATCTACACCTCCTCTACTCCACTCATGAGACCCCTGCCCCTGCAGTCCTGCATCAAGCCCAGAGAAGCTGTGGCTGCCCCATCCCTGGCAGTGTTCAAGGCCAGGTTGGACACAGGGGCTTGGAGCAAGCTGCTCCAGTGGAAGGGGTCCCTGCCCGTGGCAGGGGGTTGGAACTGGATGAGCTTGAAGATCCCTTCCACCCCAAACCAGTCTGGGATTCTGTGTTTCTATGATCTCAGTGGTTCATTAGCTGAGCACAGTACATTTATTACAGACAGGGCTACAGGGCTCCCCAGCATTATGAACACTGCATTAACTCTTTCCTTGACGCTCAGGCGGTTGCTCTCAGAGCTCCTGCAGTGTTTGCTCCTGGCGCATCCACAGCCATCAGGCACAGGGCATCGGGTCAGCCTCTCCGAAACCAGGCTGCAGACAAGCACCATCCCCGGGGAGCAGGAACGTGCTGTCCCTCCATCTGAAGCGCAGCTCTCACCTGCCTGCTGTGATTTAAAAATACCCTTTCCCATCCGCTCAGCACAGACATAGCTCCTCTGCTTTGCAGTTTAACTCCTTGGGCAGCACGATACAAATGCTGAAAACCTACAGGTGTAAGAGGACCATTTAGACACCAAAACCACATAAATACCGAGAGCTTTGCGTGGAGTTTCAGACTGCGTCTTAGTGTTAAAAGACAAGGGAAGGTGGGGGCTACACAGGAAATATCACCCTTCAGTATCCACCCACTACAAGCTACTGTCAGGAACAAAACACTGAGCTAGATAAACCTTTGGTCTGAGCCTGATTTTGTGTTCCTGTTCAGTCGTACACAATATTTGAGCACAGCACGGTAGCAGAGAATGCAAATCTTGCCGTGCTCCTGGCTCTGCTGGTGTGACTCCCGCTGGAGGACCATGTTAAATTTAGAGCCCACAGTTCATGATGGATGTTGACAAGCTGCAGAGAGTTCAGAGAGGAATATGAAGGGCAGAAAAACAGCCTTTGCAGTTACAGATCTGGGAGCTCAATTTATTCGGCTTATGAAGAAAGGAAGTTAAGGAATGACTTGGTTAAAGATTATCAGTGTTTCCAGGGAGAAAGAAATGTTGTGATCGGGGTCCCCAAATTGCAGAGGAAAACCTTGACACTGAAAATAGACAGGTTCTGACTGCAAAGATGTGCAAATAATGAATTTATTGCTGCAGCCAGAGCTGGAGCAGACAGGAAGATCTTCACTTCAGGGTGTTTTTAATAACATTTGGGTATGTTTTTTTCCTAAAAAGACCTGCTGACATTCAAACAAGTGCAGACAGAAGCAGCCTTATGACCTGTATCACCCAAGGAAACAAACAGTAATGCTCCCTTTTGCTTTCATAGCAGTGATGGTCTTTTCTCCCCCTATCAGCAGTGCTGACAGTAATTCCAAGTGTGTAAGAGGTGTAATTCTGATCACAGATCCTCCTGGCAGGTCTGGTCTGTGTGCAAGCACCAAGTGGATCTCTGGTCTCTCTGCTAATAGTCTCTCACCTGCATGTGCCTTGAACTGTGAAATTACATCATAGTGGTCCACTGGTGCTTGAGTTCCTCACCACCTGAAGCCAGGAGCACTCGCACCGTGCCTCCTCTGCCAGCACCTCCCTCACCTCCTCCTGGTGCCTGCCAGCAGTGAGGAATCCAGCAAAGCACCCTGGTCCAAGCAATGTCAGCCAGTCCTTAGTTATCCATCCTGCGTTTCCCTAATACCCAATGTCAACTGTCCTCACTGTGCTTTAAGCCCATTCCTCTGTGTCCCATCCAGCAGGATCATGAAGAACAGATTATTCCCTGCTTTGAAGGCATTTAAGACCATTTTCATGCCTCACTACAGGCTCCTCCTGACTCGACAGCAACGATTCTTTCTACCTTTCCTGAGAGGTCACAGCTCTCATCAGTTTTGCTGCCAGACTCATTCCAAGTGCACCTCCTCTTGCTTGAAACGTCACCTTCCAGACTCAAAACAGGGCTGCACAAACACACAACCACAATCCCCAGATCTGTCACATGTGTCTGAGAGCAGAACTTCGCCCTCTTTTAATCCCATCTCATTTATCAGCAATACAACATTTTGCACATTATCACCCCAATTATAAAGGCTTGTAGGTGATAATGAGATTCCACTGGATATATTCCAGCAAAGCACATTCTACATTTTACTAACTTCATTAACCAAGAAAAGCTGGTTAATGGCTGAAAAATGCAGTGATGCACATAATCATACCAGTTGCCTTGCTCTTACAATTATATTATTAAGATGGATCTTTGAGGTATAATTTCCATGTATAATTAGTGGTTTATCCCTTCAGGAAATAAAAAAAAAATAAAATATAATCATTCAAAAGCACCCAAAAGTCTGAACAAAATAGTTCTTACTGCAAACACAACTGAAATCGTGATCTCAGGGTCAGGCTCCAAATGGGATTTGTGATGGAGCGACAGAGGTGTAAGAATTTGGAAACTTACCACAGGCTCCCAGGGGATGTGAAATGCTGAAGTGCAAATTGCAGTCCACTCACACATCGCTCTGCACAGACCTGCACACAGGAGCACCCAACCACCCTCATCCTCATCCGTACGCATCCGTGCCCAGGACTCACAGGGATAAGGAGCACGGGTGGGCAGGAGCCAGCAAGCCCCAACCTCTGTGCAGGAGGGTGCACAGGGGACCCTATAATCCAGGAAGTGAGGGAGACTTCTGGGCAGACAGGGTTTGTGTCCCAGCCTAAGCTGTGAGCATGAGCTGGGAGGATGCAGCCGAGGAACAAGCCCTTTGGAAGCACACACAATGGTGGAGAGCAGTGAGAGGTGGATGATACTTTCTGCACATGTGGCTTCAGCCAGACCCTCAGTGACATGGTTTAGTGGTGGTCATGGCAGTCCTATGGTTAATGGTTGGACTTGATGATCTTAAAGGCCTTTTCCAACCTCGTTGATTCCATGATTCCATGGGGTGGCTGCAGTTGCATGGGCATTATCGTAGATCAAGGGAAGCACCAGCCCCTCCACAATGCTGAGGCCTTCACAGGGAGAAAGCTTTGCCATGGGAACCTCCATCTCCCCTGACACAGGCACCAGCCCTCACAGCAGCAGTATCCAAGAGGGGCACAGCACTGCAGCCCAAACCCTGACCCTCAGGAATCTCCAGGAACCCTCCCCAAACGAAGATGTGCCTGACCCAAGAAGTTTACATTAACATAGAATTATAGAATGGTTTGGGATGGAAGGGGCACTGAAGCTTATCCAGTCCCAAGCCCCTGCCATGGGTAGGGACACATTCCATTATAGCTGGTTGCTCCAAGCCCTGTCCAACCTGGCCTTGAACACTGCCAGGGATGGGGCATCCTGAGGGGCATTTTCCTTGTGCATCACAAAATGCTCTAAGAAACAACTTGCTGCCATTGTGTCTCTTTTCCTATAAGATCAGAGGATCTCAGGCTCCTGAACACTGCCAGGGATGGGGCAGCCACAGCTTCTCTGGGCACCCTGTGCCAGCGCCTCAGCACCCTCACAGGGAAGAGGATACACCCCAGGTCCCAAACATGTCTGCTGAAAATCTCAGGTGGAGGTGATGAATCCTTAATGAAGGGCTTCTTTCCTCCAGTGTTAAGCCTCAAAGTTCACTGTGACTTCTGAAAAGACAAAAAATGCCGGAATATATTCGAAATAGAAATCATTTGGGTTGTTTTCTTGACTTGAGTATTCTTCAGTTATTTCACTCTTGGTCACTATTCTTCCCAATAGAGACAAGTTCAATTGCAGATTAAGAAAAGCAGCCCCACCAAGCAGAACAAAGAACCTTCTGCTTACTCCTTTTACCAAATAACAAAGGAGGACACAAGAAGAGTAGTTTTCAAGTTCAAGCCTGATTTTGTCACTTGCTTTTCTCTTACAGTTAAATCATACTTATCAGCTTGACTAAAGATGGCTTTCACTAGGATTCTTTTACAAATTTAATCAAGTTGTCAAGAGAAATACTCTTATCCCCACCACGTGAAATTAATATATCAGGAACTCACCCCCTGTCTTGCATGTGTGTGTGACATTTATGTGATCAACTAATAAATGTCTTGTGCTTGGTAAAATTTCACACAAAAAAAGCCTTCAGAAGGCAATCTGTGGTTGTCTTTAAGTCCTTGCTGTGGCTGGCTCTGCCCGGGAGCTTAGCAGGAGCCTTGGTTGGATGGAATCAGCCAGGCAGACCTCAGAAATTCTGCTGGAATTCTTGTTGCTATTAGAAATATGCACCAGCAGTTGGTGATTCAGGTTCAGAACCGATTCAGAAAGGAAAAGCAATAAATCCTCACGCAAGCATCCAGCTCTCTCAAGCATATCCTGGAGCAGTAATTTTGGGAGAGGAAGAATACAGAATGGAATGCAGAGTGTCTAGCCAAAATTTGATTTGAAATAACTCTTTTCAATGAATCCAAAGACTTGTCCAAAACAAAAAGCCTGTGCTTTTTCCCAAATGCATTGGTGTGGCTTGGCTTTCCACTTCCGTGACCTTGCACAGGAGACAAGAAAACATGGGCAGCACACGATGCAATCAGTACATAAACTCTTGGCTAACCCCTTGAAGTAAGCAAGAGTTTCATCACTGAGCAGTATTTCACCCTGCATTGCAAGTCACCATAACATTTCTTTGTGCTTTAAAAACTCTGCAGCCTCATGAAATCTAACAGAAACTGCCAACTTTGAGGAAAACTGCAAATAACGTAGGAAGGCCGCGATGGTAAACACGTGCTTAAGTGTTTGCTGAAATGGGCTTTCATTTATTATTACCCTGGAGTTAAAAGACAGTGTGAAACAGCATTACACTTCAAATTTAGAAGTGTGAAACCTCTGAACTATCAAACCCTCCAAGAAGCACTTGACAACATGAACCTCTGACACGAAGCTCTGGGGCAGACACTGACAGAGGTGCATAGTAATAACCTGCTGGCCACAATAAGCTCTGAAGATGACACCTTGGCTACAGCAGAGACCAACAAGCCAGGATTTCAACCTCCGTGTTTCAGAACGCACAGGCCAGGTCATAGGCCGGTGTCAGCGAGTGCAGTGGCATCAGCTGCAGTTGAGCAGCTCAGCATGGATCAGAGAGGTTGGATGCCACATATCCATCCTGTCTTAGTCGTTCCAACTTAAGATAACATAGAATCCTATAATAGTTTGGGTTGGAAGGGACCTTAAAGCTCATCCAGATCCAACCCCTTGCCACAGGCAGGGACACCTTCCACTGAAGCAGCTTGCTCCAAGCCCCTGTGTCCAACCTGGCCTTGAACACTGCCAGGGATGGGGCAGCCACAGCTTCTCTGGGCACCCTGTGCCAGCGCCTCAGCACCCTCACAGGGAAGAGCTTCTGCCTAAGAGCTCATCTCAGTCTCCCCTCGGGCAGGTTCAAGCCATTCCCCTTGGCCTGTCCCTACAGGCCCTTGTCCAAAGCCCCTCTCCAGGTTTCCTGTAGCCCCTTTAGGCACTGGAGCTGCTCTAAGGTCTGCCCTTCAGGAGCCTTCTCTTCTCCAGGCTGACCCAGCCCAGCTCTCTCAGCCTGGCTCCAGAGCAGAGCTGCTCCAGCCCTTGCAGCATCTCCATGGCCTCCTCTGGACTCGCTCCAACAGCTCCACGTCCCTCTTGTGCTGTTGCCCCAGAGGTGGATCAGGACTGCAGGGGGTTCTCCCCAGAGTGCAGCAGAGTGACCTCATGCTGCTCATGCTCTGGGGGTGCAGTCCAGCACACAGAGCAGTTCTGGGCTCAAGCACACACATGGTGAACTTCTCATCATTCAAAAATATCCAGTGATAATAAAGTCCATAATCTAGAGTTTGATTTCATTCACTATAAAGCTGTAAAATGAACACATTTTCTGTGCTATTTCAGGTTCACAGGATCATTATGGAAGAACACAAGTCTGATTTGCTGTAAGAAGGAAACCTTATTCAACATGCAGAAACTGGATTGCTTATAGCATATATTACACACCCCTGATGTATTCATAAAAGCATAAACACAAATTGTTCCTAAACAAAATACCCCTTTCAGTTTTCATAAAACCTGATTTTCTCACCATAAGTCTATATGGATTCCCATGTTACTTTGACACCCTTCTCCATGAGATATGAATGTGAGTTACTATATCCTCAGGAAAAATATGCTTCTGCTGATAAACAGTTGATTCTTGGCTTGTATGTGTGTTCTGCAGTAGTTGAGATGGGCAAGTCAAAACCCTGGCTGGTCCTCTGCAACCTTTGTATTCTCATTTAAATTCCATGCATTTGCAAGAGATGATGGAACAGCTGATAGTGTCTGCTGTTTATCAGTCACAATAATAAAAGTGGATACATTTTTGATTGTAAAAATTGGCTTGTAATGGATTTTTTTACTAGCTACTATTTTCAACACATTCAGCAGTGCTCTAAATCTGGAGATTTGAAAAGGTCTGTGTCCAGAAAACACTTTGCATCCTGAAAACTAGCTGTTTTAGCTGAGAAACCTTTCTGAGGTAGAAGAAAATCAGCTTCTCTCCTCTTTACACTGTCAACCCAAAACATGAAGTCTATTCTCCTCCCATTTGCTGTCAGCCCTGGAAAGGGCTCAGCCGTCACCTCAGCAGCCCCTACGAATGCCTCTGTGCACACTGACCACTACAGCCATAGCCAGACTGGTGCTGCCCGACTGCAGTTCAGGCTCTACTGAAGGCTCCGGTTCAAAACATAAAGGATGCAGAAGATGCCATTGCTAAAAATAAAATAAAACAGGGAAAATTATGTCATGATGCTGGAAAATCAAGCACTCAACAGTCAAGCAGAGCCATAGTTAGCCTGCCTGTATAACTTGACTTGTACATTACTACTTACGTGATCACTACTTGGTTTCTCCATGCCACCCAAAGCCCAGCTTGTCCAGTGCCCATGTTATGAGATAGCTCATCAGGATTATACTCCAGGTCTATCAACTGGTGGCATCAGTCAAAGGCTCTAGTTAAATAGGATTATTCATTTCTGTGTGGTTTTCTAGGAGTTGCTCTGGGATCACAGCCCCAGTTCCTCACTTCAACCTTGGATACTGTGATCACAGAGAACTGGGAAGTTTCTCTGGATACCAAGAGCTGCGAATCAACAGTCTAGTTCTGCTTCACTGGGGACCTACAACTGCCTCCTCTGGTTTTACACCCATGAAACAGGCTAACATCATGCTGTCTCTTCACCCAACAATGATGTACCCTTGGAAACACCTTTATTTTTCCCTCTCAGCTCTTTCCAGTCATCTGCATGTGAAGAGGTGGAGCATTAGTTCTTAGAGAGCTGACTATCCGTGTGTGCTGCTCTGCATTTTTGATGGCTGAATCAAATTAAAAGACAGATAAAAATACAGCTGGCCCTCACCAGCAACGTTTGCCCAAGTAAACATTAGCTGCAGTTGCCTGAGGACTGTCATGTAAGTCTAACACTGCTGAAGACAGAGGATCCAGACAGTCATTCATGCCTCCAGCGTGGTGTGTTAAAATTGTGGTCTACACCCTGGAGGAGCTTGATAACCTGGTATGGAAATACTGAACATGTTTGGGTCTGGAGAAATAGCCCACTGGGCTCAGCACAGATCAGAGGAAGGCGAGACCACCACTGCCTCCTGTGCAGTCAAACAGATTCCTGTCTCCTTGAAGGATCAGCTGCTTCCACACAATAAAAGCAAAAGCACAGCTTCAAAGAAAGATTCCCCAAATCGAAGTCGTATTTCACAGCTGGCTTTTCCTTTCCTAATCCTCCATCCCAGTGTATTTTTGGCAGTAAAAAGAGCTAGAATCATCTCATTACGTTTCTTACTGATACCCTCATGCCAGCTTAAGCCCTCTTTCCCCCAAGGCCTGCAGGCTGCCATGCCCAGTGCCCCTCACCTTCCCCACACCAGAAACACAGAGCAGCGGCTTCCTCCCCGGAGCCCCAACCAGCACAGCCACCCCATGTGCACATAGAGGACAACCCCTTGCGCACATCTCCATTGGGAAAAGGGAAACACTGAGGAAAGCACTTAACCTACGGGTGCGTCAAATATGGGCGCTGGAGCCTGTGAGCAGACTCCAAGCTGAAGCTGCCTGGTGTTTGTGTTCCTCTGCTGAAACATAACTCACCCATGTTAGTCCCACCAGCTGCTTCCCATCTTCCAAACAGAAGGATCACTCTGTGCTATAAACTTCAGCTTTCTGAACACAAGCATCATCTGTTAAGCCAAAAGCTTTAGAGAGAATCCCTGAACACTAGGCTGGGGGTCCGACCAGCACAGACCATATCTTTTGCCTATCAGCAGGCACCTAATGTATTTTTAGTGCTGTCAGAAACAAACCATTCCTTGATATTCCAGAGAAGGGGAGGGAGAAAAAATTATCTAGCAGTGGTAGTGAAGCTAGTATTTTACAAGACCCTTCCGAGAAGTCGCCAGCCTCCTGGGGGAGCTTGTCAACATCTCCCACGTTAAATGAAAGTCACTTTAACATCCACAGGGGTTTTAAAGAAAGCTGGAACATATCAAAGCTGCTGGGATGGTGAGCTTCACAACGTGCACAATACATCAACACTTACACACACTAAATCCTCAGCAGCCTCCAGGGAGCTAACAGCCCCCCTCACCCTCCCTCCCCGGAGTAAGCTCTTTCCTAACGTAGCTCTCAAATGGACTGCTAATCTTCTCTCCAAACTTGACAGCTGACCTGCATGCATCCAAAACCCCTGTGCTTAAATCCTTCTGTCATTCTTGTAGATCACTTTTCCTTTAATATTAAGAAGTGTTTCCTCCGACCCTACACAAAGACATCGCTGTTGGCACACATAAGAGCAGCACCATGTTGCTTGGTTCACTGGATTTCAGAGGCTTCTTGGTGGGCAGCGATGTCCAGGGATGCTGCACCCATGGCATGCCAGGGGGAGCTGCCCAGAGAGGCTCTCCCCGTGGCAGTCAGCAACCAGACATGGTTTGGTGGCCCCAGTCATCCCCACACCATTCCTCGGAGCAGGGTGGCATGTATGCTGGTGTCCACTACCATGGTTTATAGTTCTATGGCTCCAGTTTTCATATACATATATCATATATATATATACGTATATGTATATTCCCAGGAGCAATCTTATCTTCAACAAGCTCCTGTACCCAGCAGGAGCTTCCAAACCAGTCCCTCCCAGCAGATCTGATGGCTTCCTGTGCTCAGATCAGCTTAAATCTCTGACATGGGTTCTTGCTGCTCTGAAGGACTGCAGGAAACATTCCCCTTCACCAGGCAGATTCTGGCCTGTGGTGTTGAAGTCACGGTGCCAACAGCTATTTGTCACTTTTGCTCCAGCCGATGGTTTTCCAGGGTTGCTGTGCAGCCTTGCCACAAGAATTCACATCAGACACCAGCAAGACAGCTGTGGTCTTACGCTGTCAAGGTCCTTACAATTGTTGCCAAAAGGGTAGTTTGGGATAGAATCAGAAATAGTTCCAAACTCCAGCTGAGGACAAAGTAATAGTTTTCCATGCAGTTCTAAGTGTTTCAAATGAAAAACATTTCCAGAGAGCACCAAAATGCCAATGCTTCATCCTTCCTAGGAGCAGTCACTTGTCCGTTAGCTGTTCTTGACCATAGCTTTTGTTTACTGCTTGAAACTGGTGAAGGAGTTTTCCCAGGACACTGATTTGCTCCAGCGTGAACAGCAGCATACTCTTTCACCTGCGCTGTGATGTGTCACCCAAGGAGCTGGTACAAGGATGATGGAACTCTGTTAACACCTGACAGCTCTGCAGAGACCCAGTGCCAAAGCTGAGCTGCTGAGTCTTTGCTCAACATGAGGGGCCATTGACAACCCTCTGGAAAAGGAAAGCAGGGAAGTAACTTTGGCAACATAACTTGTACGCTTGGATTGCTGATGCACTTGAGTTCTGCCAGAGCTGTCGGTCAGAGGGTGCTGTTGCTGCAGTGCTGTGACGGGTACCCATCCTTCATGGTATTTGTCTAATGAGGCTATTTTGGTGCTGCTCTGTGTTCTCCATCACCCCCTTCATTAGCAGTGGGGGGAACAGGATCTTTTTCCTCTCTGCTACAGCATGAAGTGATTTTGAATTATTTATTCTCCAAGACTTCCTCTTAAAACGTCTAGAGATGAAGATGAGTGACAACAACTGCCCCAGGATGCAATGCTGGAACACTCTGACTGATCACCCTGTGCAGTTTCACCCATCTGTTACCTCTGCCATTCCTTCAGCACAACTTGCAAGCACCCATCACTCACGTAGATCAGGCCATGCAGTTGTGTTCTGAGAGGCTGTGTCCCTGTGCCTCACCGCACAGGCACTGAAATGCTCCAAGGAAGAGAGGAAGGGCTTCTCATGTAACTGCATCCAGGAGAAGGGCTTTAGGCTGAGCCTGATGATGCACAACTAAAATGTCCCTGTGGTCACCTAGTGCAGAACCGTGCCCCACAGTGAGCACAGCTCCAGAACAAGACTTCTTTTACTAAAAGGAGCCCCATTTTCCAGCCTGAGCATTCACACTCTGCTTCCAGCCACCTGTACTCCCTGCAGCCATCTGCATTGTTCCTTCACCCTTGGTACACCCACTTCCCAGCTGCTTCAGGAGGCTGGAGAAATGCATCAAGGCCTTGGAGTGCTGTACACTGGCCCCTCAGGGGGTATTTCTGGTATCTGAGCTTATGAAACCTACCAATTTCCTGGCTTTCAGCACGCTGCTCTAGTGGAAGGTGTCCCTGCCTGTGCCAGGGGGTTGGAACTGGATGAGCTTTAAGGCCCCTTCCAACCCAAACCATTCCATGATTCTATGATTTCAGCTGCAAACAAACCACATTGTAAAGCTGCTTCACCTGCCTGTCAGACCTACAAATCAAGGCTGTGCACAGGGAAGACAGATTTACTACTGACAAACCTCCACCCACCCTGCTCAGCCCAGCAGCTCTTACCAGAGGCTGGGAATTAATAGGATTTTTAATTGCAGCTGCATTTTTAACTCCTCATGCCCAAATGGAAGAGCATGCACATGCTTCACAGAGGAGGATCTGCTTTCTTGGGGGAAGGCAGGCTGGATGGGAATTATCAGGGGTAGGAAAGGGGACTTATACCTTGTCCCTCATCCAGCAGTGTGGGCAGCAGCTCAGGTCAGAGGGGTGAGTCCACCAAAACCTGAGCTTACCAAGCTCACCCAGTGGGTGCTGTGAGACACCAGTGCCCATCCTGCTGCTGGGGTCCCTCACACAGCACCCTCCATGGGCACCCACTGCCCAAAGCCTGCTCCCGGCCCTTTTGGGGTTGAATCTACCACACCAGTTCCACACACCCAGGTGCATATACCTCATCTGAGACTGTGCTGGTTTTGACTGGGATGGAGTTATTTTCCTTCCAGGTAGCTGGTGCAGGGCTATGTTTTGGCTTCAGTCTGAGAACAATGCTGATAACACACGGATGGTTTAGTTGTTGCTCAGTAGCACTTACCCCAGTCAAGGACTTCCCGGTCTCATGCTCTGCCAGTGAGGAAGGGCACAAGAAGCTGGGAGGAAGCAGAGACAGGACAGCTGACCCAAACTAGCCAAAGGGGTGTTCCATACCACACCACACCATGCCCAGTATAGAAACTGGGGGGAGCTACGCAGTAGGGACCAATTGCTGCTTGGGTCAGGCCGGGTATCCATCAGCAGGTGGTGAGCGGTTGTGTTGTGCATCACTCATGTTTGTTGTTTGTTTCCCTTTCCCCTCTTAGTTTTATATTCTTTCCCTTTGTTATTTCCTTTATTATTAGCAGTAGCTTTATGTTATATTTTAGTTATTAAATTGTTCTTATCTCAACACATGGGGTTTACATTGCTTCGATCCTCCCCATCCTGCCTTAGGGGATACAAGGTGTGAGCAAGCGGCTGTGTGGTGCCGAGTTACAACAGCAACGATGCAATCCAAAACTTTCATTAGCTTTAGATAACAACGACCAAACCCACTTATTAGAGGAGCCCAGAGAAGAAACCACCTCCTCCCCACACACCTACAGCACCTATGGGAAGGCATCCGTTGTCCTTAAGCTTACCCAGCACTAACAGCTTTCTATTTGAGGCTGTCTATCACCGAGGATAGACACAGAACGATAGAACGGTTTGGGTTGGGAGGAACCCAGAAAAGTCTCCCCCATCTTTCTTATAGACCTCTTTTAGGAGCTGAAAGGCTGCAGGAAGGTCCCTCCGGAGTCTTCTCCGGCCTGAAGCCCGTTTCCTCCTTGTACGGCTCCGTCGACGATGAAGCCCGAGCCCCGAGGCGGTGCCGGCGCTCCGGGCCGCACCGCTCCCCGCCGGCGGGGCTGGGTAGAGCAGTGCGGGATCCGGCTCACTCGGAGCTCTCCTCTCCAGCGGCGGGGGCTCTGAGGTAGCTCTGAAGGGGCTGAAGCTGCCCTGGGGGGGGGTCTTGTGGGGCTGAGGAGGGCTCCGAAGGGACCGAGGGCGGCTCTGAGGGGCTGAGGCGGCGCTGAGGGACCGAGGGCGGCGCTGAGGGGCTGAGGCGGCCCCGCCCGCACGTACCTCCACACCTGCGCCTCCACCACTGCCCCCCCCCAAAACCACAACACACCCCGCCCCTCCTCCTTCCAGCCAATGAGCTTGAGGGGGCGCTGACCAGCGGCCAATAGGAGCTCGGTGTCCACCCCGCCCGCTCCCCCGCGCCCGCCCCTCAGCCACCACCCCCTATTTAAGGCGCGTTGCGCGGCCGCGCGCCCGCAGAGGCGGCGGCGGAGGGCGCGGAGCGGGGCTCGGACGGGTCCGCAGCGCAGGGCCCTCGGCGGAGCGGGGGCTCCGGTGCGGCCGTACCCACATGGAGGCGTTCCCCGGCGGCAAGCTGGAGCAGCACCGGCACCTCCCGGCCGTGGAGTGCCTGCCGGGCGCCCGCTACGGCGGCCGGAGCCACAGCGCCTGCGGGAACGTGTTCAACTCCTGGAACGATTACCTGGGGCTGGCCACGCTCATCACTAAAGCCGTGCGCCCCGGTAAGGGCTTCGGCGCCGAGCCCCCCTCGGTGGTGGTGGCGGCTGCTGTGCCGCCGGCCGAGGAGGAGGAGGAAGAAGAGGAAGAGGAGGAAGAAGCGGCGGGGCCGTACTTCGAGGGCGCGCTGGACTTGCACGACCTGGACCTGTGCGGGCATCACCACCACCATCACCACCACCACCACCACAGCGAGGGGCTGCTGGAGGAGCGCTTCGCCGACTTCAGCCCGTTCCCCGGTCGCGGCGGCCCCGCCGCCGTGGTGTTGGACTGCTCGGGGGAGCTGCCGGTGCGGGAGGGCTCCGGCCACGCGTGGGGCGGTGTGGTGGTAGCGGGGCGGCTGCCGGCGCACCCGCGGGCCGCCTCTCGCCTGCTCAAGCCCGAGCTGCAGGTCTGCGTCTTCTGCCGGAACAACAAGGAGGCCGTGGCTCTCTACACCACCCACATCCTCAAGGGACCCGACGGCCGCGTCCTGTGCCCGGTGCTGCGCCGCTACACCTGCCCCCTCTGCGGCGCCAGCGGCGACAATGCCCACACCATCAAGTACTGTCCCCTCTCCAAAATGCAGGCGGCCCGGCAGCTCAAACATGCCCGGACCGCGCTGGGCAAGAAGGGCCGTTAGGTGCCGGGACCCCGGCGGCCGCCTCCCGCTCCTGCCCATTGGGGTTTTGGCCTTTGGAATCTTCCCCCCCAACACCACCACCACCAACCTCACACGTCGGTGTACTGAAGGCCGGGCCGGGGTCGGTGCGCGCTGGTCGGTGCGGAGCCCGGCGCGGGGCCGCGGGGATCGCGCAGCGTAGACTCACTGTGTTTGGTTATTGTAAGAAAAAATATATATATATGTGATTTTTACGGAAACGGAGTTACGGGGAGATCTGACTGGGGAGGGAGAAGGGAGCCCCCGTCCTGAACTGCTCTGTGCCGTCGGGGGTCCGTTCGCTGCCGCGCCGTTGGGACGGGAGGAGAGGGAAAGGGGGAGAGCTGTCGCGGTGCCTGCTAATAGCCGGGTGTTTAGTCGGGCTCAGCACCCTTCGGGTCTGGAAGTGAGCAACCGAGCGGTTCCCTTTGCCGATCTTAAGCATCGGGAAGCAAATCGTCATCAAACCTGCGCTCGCTAATGAAGCACACCCTATCCTTCCCGAAATGGGCACAGACCCCCTGGCACGGTGGGAGAGCAGCCCCGAGCCCCACAGCACCCCTTGAGCCGTCACACTCGTGAATCCCTGTGTCTGGTGTGCGGCTTTAGGGGAGGAAGCATCGAAGTGGCGTTCGGAAGTGTAATGACTGTGGGCTGAGGGGCAATCTGAGCCCTCTCTGCCGAAGGAAAGGCGTTAAGTATGGCAGGGACTGAGCTTTGACGCAGCTTGTTTGTGGTGGAGAGCAGGGAGGCGATGGGAAGCCTTTGGAGAGGAGAGCCAGGTGAAGCAGAAGGCTGTGCCTGCAGGAGAGCTGGGGAAAGGGAGGTTGCATGTTTTCGGAGTTGAGAGAACGTGGTGCTAACTCATTGCAACGTGCAAAGGACCTACCCGTGTGGTAAACAGATATCCTTAATGCTACGTAGACTATACAAAACATGAGATGGAAGCTGAAGACCTGGACCCCGGGTGATGGCAGCTCCTTGGTAACAAGTACGAGACAGGGCTGCGTTGCTTCTGACCCTTGAGAGATCGAAAATTGCTTTTATTGTGAGTCAGAGGCAGGATAGGCAGCAGCAGCAGGCTTGTGGTTTGCTTAGGAGCCCTCCAAAGCTGGAAGGCTGGTGCCTGAGTACCCACCCCAAAGTGGGTTATGCTGTAGTTGGCTTTAGCAATGGAGCATGGATGAGTGCTGGGGCTGGGGGGGCTGCCCTGCTGCAAGCAGAGAGGTGAAGAGAACGTTGTGCAGGGTCTGCAGGGGCATAACCAAGAAGGTTGGAAGGGAGACAGGTCCTGGCACAGGGAGCTGGGAGAATGAGGGGTGATGTGGATTCCTTTAGATAAGCTGCTCAGTGGGGTGGGAGATGGGGAGGAGGCCCAGGGTTCATTATTCACTTATGCTGTTGAATCACAGTGGTTTGGAGGGAGAAACTAGTTTTGTGTGGAAATGTTCTCTTCATGAAATGGCTCCAAAGATGGTGTCAGGTCTAATTACTGAATGCGGGGCGGTTGCATTAAATGACACTTCCCAGCTGACCCTCCTCCTGTTAAATAGCTTTGTGTTGTCTCTTGCTCTACGGTCACACACCACTGGCTCTTCTGTTAGATGCGTTTGTGTTTGTGCTGCTTGGTCCTCCTAGGTTTAATCTGTACCACCAGCCGTTAGAATCAAGCTCAAGAGTGATGCTATGGCAAGAGTTTTCCTGTGTAGTTTTGTTACCTCCTTGTGGGAAGTCTGAAGATCAGTATATACATTTTAATGCCATTAACTGTTACTGGACACAAAAGCAAGAAAGATGTGAGACAATCTGTGTCGGGTGTTTTCTGAGGGGTGACTCTGGCAGGGCTGGATCCGAGGCGCTCCTTGCAGTGTGTGTGATGTACCCAGCCCTCCTCTGCTCTGTATTTTAACTGTGTAGCAACACCTGGAAGTTCATTGAGATAACAGAAGATCCCCGGCTTTGGATGGCTCTGACCTCTTGCAGCGCCTGTTTCCTCCCTCTGCCTGTGTCAGACTTGAATCAATGGCCTTTGCTGCTGCCTGTTCTCTCCTCCTACCTCTGTACTCACAGCCTTGCTGTGGGATAGCTGAGCTGCCCGTTGCAGCGGCTGCATGGCATTGGGCATCTGATCAAAGGCTTAACAGGTAAGGTGGCAACTTGAAAAGACCAGCTGGGGTTCTGGGGTAAGTTCAAACTATTCCAGAAAGCAAATGACAAGATGCAGATCAGGTAAAAGGCAGCCTGAGAACAGGGCTCTTGAGTTACTTTATGTGACCATTCATCAGGGTATTTTGCCCTTTAAAATCTTCTAAGTCATCATCTTGTAAAGAGTGAGCCTTTAAGGGCGTTTTGGGTTGGTTTTAAAGTAAACAGCTGTGATTTCCTGTGCACCAGCACACTCCTTGTGGCACCAAGTGAGCGGAAACATGCTTGTTCTTGGTCACTCTGCAAAGCTTATTACAATAGATGGTGCTTACCATGTTACTTTCATTTCTTTAATACTGAAAACCATTTACATTAGTAATTTAAATCCTAGCAGCAGCAAATAGATTAACGTGAAAGCAGCCTGGGTTGGAGCTGTTTATGCTCCACTAAAGAGGTCTAAGAAAAGCAGATGTTGTTTTCATTTATTCTATGTGTGTCTGCAAATCAAACTAGTATGGCCACTGGTCTACATCAAATACTTTATCTTCAGAGGATCACTGTGTTACAGGGAAATGCTACTAAGCATGTAAGGGATGGGGTTTTCCATAGTGATATTCTGATAAAAGGAGTGAACAGTGTTGGACAGCCTATAGTCACCCTCAGCTGACCCTAGTCTTGGCAACAAGCAAGCTACTTCTAATGAAAAACTAATTTCAGGTGCATAAATAACTCTATCGGCTGAAGTCAGGTAAGTCTGGAGCCATCTGGAGTGGAAATGCTGTTTAGACAGGGTTTGCTCATCATTTCCTGACCAGAGGCCCTCTGCTTGCTGCAGTGCCATAGGACTAAACCACAATGGTTATAAAGTGTCTTTTTCCTATAGATGTCAGTTTGACCCACCGAATATTTACTGGAGGTGGTTTGTGACCCATCACATGGGGAGCAAGAGGATTCCTTCTGATGTGCCTGTTGCTGGAACAAAACAGAATTGATGCACTAAATACATAGAAACTGCTGTAGGAAGGCAGTAGATCTTCCTCCTGCCCAAGAATGAAAGGGCTAAGGAAGCTTAAATGGCAGGAGGGGAGATGTTGCTTAGCATAAAGCAGTGGAATAGCTCACGAATTTCCATCCTACCATAATTAAAGGCATTAACAATTCTTTTTAAAAGGAGGACAAGACAAAGTGCAGGACATTTCAGTTCTAGCCGGTCCTGCTGTGATCAAATAGGAAGAATCAGGGGGTGTTGTTATGCCACTTGTGTGCCTGCTTCCTGCGACCCTGTGGTGAAACAACCAAGGTTGGCACCAGTGTCTGAATCAGGGCTAAATTGGGAATTGTGTGTTTCACAGACCAAAACCCTTCACTTTGTAGCCTTACACCACTGAACAGCACCATTTAGTTACAGAAGGGAAACTTCATGTCATCTAGCAGCTCCTGTCAATGGCTGCAGCCCGTGGATATTAAAACAATGAAGCATCACTTCTACAGCAAAGCAAGAGCTGGAGAATTCTTTCTGTTTGAGATGGCCTTCTGCTGTCCCCTGCCCACCTGCACTGCAGCTGCAGTGTGCTGATCCTGCTCCCGCTGAGGCCTGTGTGACGGAGTCCCAAGATACAGTTGTGGCTGTGCCCAGGCTGGAGTGGAACCACTTCATTTGTTGCCCTGCCCTGGTCTGCAGTTCTCAATACTGCGGAGGTTTTTATTTTTGATTAGAACAAAGGCATTCTAGCAATCACAGAACCCCAGCCTGGTTTGGGCTGGAAGGGACCTTAAAGCTCATCCAGTTCCAACCCCTGCCACGGGCAGGGACCCCTTCCACTGGAGCAGCTTGCTCCAAGCCCCTGTGTCCAACCTGGCCTTGAGCACTGCCAGGGATGGGGCAGCCACAGCTTCTCTGGGCACCCTGTGCCAGCGCCTCAGCACCCTCACAGGGAAGAGCTTCTGCCTAAGAGCTCATCTCAGTCTCCCCTCGGGCAGGTTCAAGCCATTCCCCTTGGCCTGTCCCTACAGGCCCTTGTCCCAAGCCCCTCTCCAGGTTTCCTGTAGCCCCTTTAGGCACTGGAGCTGCTCTGAGGTCTCCCCTTCAGGAGCCTTCTCTTCTCCAGGCTGCCCCAGCCCAGCTCTCTCAGCCTGGCTCCAGAGCAGAGCTGCTCCAGCCCTCACAGCATCTCCATGGCCTCCTCTGGACTCGCTCCAGCAGCTCCACGTCCCTCTCATGCTGCTGCCTCAGAGCTGAGATCAGGACTGCAGGGGGGGTCTCCCCAGCCTGCAGCAGAGGGGATGAATCCCTTCCCTGAGCTGCTGCTCACACTCTGAGGATGCAGCCCAGCACACAGGGTGGGTTCTGGGCTCAAGTGCACACTGAAGTGGGGTCATGGGCAGCTTCTCACCCAACATCCCCAAGTCCTCCTCAGGGCTGCTCCATCCAGTCTCCCCCAGCCTGTATTTTAACTTGGGATTGCCCTAACCCAGATGTAGGACCCTGCACTTGGCCTTGTTGGACTCTGTAAGGTTCGCACGGGCCACCTCTGGATGGCATTATTAAAATGTCTGTGGCACATAATCAAAACTCTTAAAGGATGCAATCAAAATATCTGTGCCGTATTTCTGCTGAGCACCCTGATGGTCCCCAGCCCTGCCCACCACCTGAGGCCCAGCCTCTGGGCTGCTTCTGGAGCAGGAAAGACACTGGAACTGTTCATACCTGGTCACCTGCATTGCTCTGCTCTTGGAGACCTGTTTTAGCCGAGCAACATTCACACCCATTTAGCCAGCAGCAGCCTGAAGTTCTGCCTTCTAAATAGAGCCTGTGGTGCTAACCGAACATGAATCAATCAATCACTGCAATCCTGGGCATAGAATTCATTTGACTCCAACATTTTCAGGTAACCAAACTATGCTCACGTGTAATTGTGGCAGTAGATGGGGGTTTTAGCTGTTGGGTTTGATCCCTGTGGTTAGTGTTCTGTCTGATGATCAAGCGATAGAATAAGCACGCTGAGCATGTCTGTGAAGCTCACACCTCGCAGGTCTTTCTTCAAGCTGCCCGTCTCTGAGTGTTTTACATCATCCTGGCACCGTTATCACAAGTGATGGGAGTTAAGAACAGAGATTTGGGAACAGAGCTTTAGCTGGTGCAACGATCACTAATGTTCATTCCCATGTCCAAATGGATAAGATTAGATCTGTAACTGGAGGTATTATCACTCTTTACATCTCTATGATGACTGGAGAAAGGGAGATGTTGTGCCTATCCTCAAAAGTGGTCAAAAGGACATCTAAGAAGCTACAGGCCAGATGGGATCGCCTCAGTTCCCTGGGACAACCGTTAAGGAAGCTGTGTCAGAGCATGGTTTTGGAGAGGGTGGCTGGGAACAGTCAGCATGGAGTTATTGAGGGCAAACCATGACTGATTCACCTGCCTTCAACAAAACAGCTCTGTGGACAGTGGAAGGAGCAGTGGACATTCATCACCTCAACTCTAGCAAGGCCTTCCGCACTCACACAGCATTCTTGCACCCAAGTTAAGCTGTTACAGCTTAAGCAGCAAGGTGGGCAGGACAAATGGTTGGGTGTTGAGGGTCACGGTCAGTGGCTGGACTGCCCCTGGACTGGGGTGTCCTGGGACCTGAACTAATATCAAGGACGTGGAGGCAGCAGCACAGGTTTGTGGATGACACCAAAGCCACAGGACCCTTGGGGCAGAGCGGGGCAGGAACCTGATGAGATTCCACAAGGAGAAGAAGTCCTGCACTGTCAAGGAAGCAGCTCTGGCTGTGTAAGACTGGGGTAAGGGGCTGGAGCAGGTGCCTGGGAGGAAATGCTGAGGGAAGAGGTTTGGTCGGCTGGGGAAGGGAAGGCCTGGGGGAGACCCAACAGCAGACAACCAGGAAGTTACCAGGAAAATTCAAGACTTCACACAGCAGTGCATCGGCAGGAGGATGAGATAACAGGTAAAAGCTGAAGAGAGGGTTAAGCTTTTTAAATAACATGAAAATGATGAAGGATGGAACACATCTCCTGTGGAGCCAGGCGGAAAGAGCTGGGCTGGTTCAGCTTGGAGAAGAGAAGGCTCCTTCAAGGGGAGACCTTAGAGCAGCTCCAGTGCCTGGGGCTGCAGGAAACCTGGAGATGGGCTTTGGACAAGGGCCTGTAGGGACAGGCCAAGGGGAATGGCTTGAACCTGCCCGAGGGGAGACTGAGCTGAGCTCTTAGGCAGAAGCTCTTCCCTGTGAGGGTGCTGAGGCGCTGGCACAGGGTGCCCAGAGAAGCTGTGGCTGCCCCATCCCTGGCAGTGCTCAAGGCCAGGTTGGACACAGGGGCTTGGAGCAAGCTGCTCCAGTGGAAGGGGTCCCTGTCCATGGCAGGGGTTGGAGCTGGATGAGCTTTAAGGTCCCTTCCAACCCAAACCAGTCTGCGATTCTGTTTTTTCAGCCTAGGAGCAGCCACATTGCCTGGACAGGCTGTGCCCTCTACAGCCCTGCAGGTTTTCAAGACCACAATAGAAAAAAGTGTTCTGAGCAACAGTCATTTCACAGCCAGAGGGGACGTAAGCTCCTGGGTCCCCTTTAGCAGGCATGATCCAGTGATCCCTTACACAGAATATAAGGACAGGAAAAGGCAGCTGAACAGCAGCAGCATGAACTGCTCCAAAGCCCATAGGTATTTTCTGTTACTGGATAGCTGCTTCTCTCTAGTTCCATCCCTTATAGGAACTCTTGTGATAAGCAAAACCCACAGGTTTGTTTTTTTCTTAGAAAACACCACTCTTCTGAAGGAATTCTGTGACTCAACAAGCAATGACGTAACAGGCTCTAAAGGCACAAACATCTGACCAAGTTCTCCCTGAGAAACCTGCTGGTCCTGGCTAACTCAGAAGAGAGCAAGGATAGGTAGGACACAAAGAGCATTACAACTTCTGTTCACACCCATTAGGGCTAAACCAGGTTTCTCAGGAATGAATAAACTATCCCAGGTATTCCACTGGTCTCCATCTAGTGCAGAAACAGGTGTACACGGATAGGAAAGAGTTTTGCCATAACGTGCTAAGAAGTCAAGACGCTGCAGCAGCTAATTCCTTAAGTTGTTTATTTATCATTGAAGAAACACACAGCAGCAAGTTCTGTGTTGGCCTCAGTATAACCAGATAATTACTCGTTGTTACTGCACCCAAAGTTGAAGTCAACACAGCCATTACTACAGATCACTTTTTTTTTTGAAAGGGAAAGAATTGACCCTGAAGACAAAGAATTGGGGGAAAATTCAACAATTTCTCCAAAAACCACACATTTTAAATAGGACAATATTTATAAATCCTTGAAAGGCAATGAATTATCCAGGAATGGAAAAAGCAGTTGTGATGTTGGCAACAGAAAATACACAGCCATATGCTTACCGAAACACTGCGTTTGTAAAAGCTGGAAGTTGGGTGGTTGTCCTGTTGCAGCAGAACATAGTACTGGAACCATAACTGCAGAGTGGCCTTGCAGGCTCATGGATTCAAGTGAATCTACAGAAGACATCCCAGCACAGCTGATGCTCATGTTTATCCTATTTAAGTCAAATTTGAACAACTTACTGAATTTAGATAGCAATAAAACATGCTTCAAACCGCCTGCCCTCAAAGATACCCAGGTAAAAGAGGGCTTTTATATTGGTTTTTCTATCTTTTTGGTTAATTATGGAGCTTCATTTAGCTCTGCTTTTTCCACTGTGTGGACAGAGGTGATTTTAATGCATGTTCTGCGGTGCTAACACCCCGTTCCAAATTAAGAAGCACTAAAAGTGAAAAGGTCATCCTGTTTTGGTGTGAGATGGAAGCACTACTCAGGACAATTGGGCTTGCTTCTTTTTATTTCAGCAACCAGTGACCCATGAAAGAAGCATCGTTTGGAATTTCAAATCCTGGCATTCAATTCCCAACCTTCTGCTGTGAGTTTTGTGCATGATCAATCTATATGAGTAAGTAATTCAAGCTCATGCTTTCATGTTACCTCAAAACATTTGTTAAAGAATTCCAATTCAGAATGTTTATAAGCACAAATATAATCTGTGGATTCCAACAAATCAAAGCTAAAACATTGGTTAAACTCTGCTGATCTCCACTTAACGTCGTACTGTGGTCCACCCTTCTTCATCTGTCTCGTTTTTAGTACGGCGAACGGGCTCACGTTCCTTCTCTGTTTTCCAGGAACCTTTCTCCTTCTCCCCATCTCTTTCTCGATCCTTTGCTGCTGCTGCGGGAGCAGAAGCTGGAGAAGCAGCAGAAGCAGGGGCTGAGCGCCGAACTGTCTCACGTTCTTCTCCGCGTTCTTCTCTCCTATCGTCAGCACGTCGCCATGAGCTTGCTACAGAGAGAGACAATAAAACCACCTTTGTCAGGCTCCACCAGCAGTTTAAACAAATATACCCACCACCAACAACCTGATTTACTGACTCTCACTCCTGCCAAGAGGTAACGTGATGACAACAGCCAAATGCAGTTTAATTTGATAGTGAAGTAATGGACAGGGACTACTTGAGCCTCTTTCCAGGTTTGGGATTGTTGTTGGGAAGCCAAGCGTCATCTTTAAAGCACCTAAGAATGTTCTATTGATGTACATGGGTTTATGATGTAAAAATATATTCTTGTATTATTATCAGAATTAAAAGCACAAAGCATTGAAATGCAATTGAGAAGCAAAGAGATGAGGAGCTTGAAGTCCCCATAATCCAGGAAGAAATGGTTGGTGACCTCCTGCTCCCACTCAGACAAAGACAAGTCTATGGGGCCATGACTGAACCCTGAAATGGAAAAATGCGAACTTACTTAAACACTCATGGAAAATGTTCACTGCCTCAAAACACAGCAAATTACTCTTCAGCCTCCTGAAACCAGAGGTTTACACACCACTGAACTACACAACCCTGCTGGTAACAGCATTCCCGTCCTTTACTGTATGAGGAACTGTTAATGTCCACTAGAAGGGAGCTCAGAACTCTGCCCCAGCTAGGTGTGAACAAAGCTGTGTCCAACACCAACCAGGAAAACACAGAAACCTCCTGATACATTAAAAATATAGATAAAGATAATCTTCACATTGAGAACCCTCACCCCTGGGGTCCTTTTCTGCCCCCTGACAGCACCCACACTTGAGGCAGACACCAAATGAACATGAGAATGCCAGAACTGGAAGACGTGGCATCTCAGGCTAAATGTATTGCTGTTCCTGTGCTTTTAGAACACAGCAAAGGATTAATAAATGTACATAATTAAAACAGGTAAATGGATGTAATTATAATAGGTTATTCATCAAATTCAGTAGCATTAATAGTGTGAAAGCCATAGGGCCTTGTCTGGAACTGTTTCCCCTCATACTTGAACAATTTTAAGAAATGAAATTCAGAAACGAGACAGAAATGAACCAAAAATGGGAGGTCTGTCTTGATAATTTCACTAAGAGAATTTCATTCACCCTGAACATGAAAAGTACTATGAAAACAGCACATTTCAAATGTTGTCCTTCCCCTGCAGATGTGAAATGCTACTGTGCTAGAAAAGAGTGCAGCTAAAAAAGTTAAGATTCAAGGAAGAATTCTCAATGACACTAAAGCTTCTGTCACTTTGCTTATGCAAAGGGTGTTTAAGTGCCTGAAAATATAATTTATTCCCACTTTACCATATCCTTTCACTGTCAGAGTAACATGAAGGCCTTATGATCATAGAAACACAGAATGGTTTGTGTCTGAAGGGGTCTTAAAGCTCACCCAGTTCCAACCCCCTGCCACAGGCAGGGACCCCTTCCACTGGAGCAGCTTGCTCCAAGCCCCTGTGTCCAACCTGGCCTTGAGCACTGCCAGGGATGGGGCAGCCACAGCTTCTCTGGGCACCCTGTGCCAGCGCCTCAGCACCCTCACAGGGAAGAGCTTCTGCCTAAGAGCTCATCTCAGTCTCCCCTCGGGCAGGTTAAAGCCATTCCCCTTGGCCTGTCACTGCAATAAACATACGTTCTTCACGGTCAGATCTGGGGGGTGGTCCTCTCCTGAGGGGTGTATCTCTGTCATCAGTACGTCGATCTCTCATGTCACGACCACCTCTGTCCCAGTCTTCACGACGACTTGAATCTCTCCAGCTAGAAGTTTCCTCAGCTGGTCCTCTTCTCCAGCCAGCATCATCCCTATTGCCATTCAAAATATGAAATAAGACTAAATGTTAAGATTTTACCTTTGCTATGGAAAGCAGCAATGCTAAATCACAGCACAGCTGTTTTCAGGCCCAGCGGGCCTCTCTTTAATGTACTGACATACTTCCAAAGCCTCTTCCATTTTTCTGAGGCCTAACATGAAATTCTCTTGAGAACAGGTTAAAAATAAATTTAACGCAGTAAAGCATTGTGGAATCTCTTCTGTAAACAGCTAACATTGTCTTAAAAGTAACAAAAAAGGCTCTAAAATCATAGAATCATACTATCACAGATTGGTTTGTGTTGGAAGGGACGTTAAAGCTCATCCAGTTCCAACCCTCTGCCATGGGCAGGGACACCTTCCACTAGAGCAGGCTGCTCCAAGCCCTGTCCAGCATGGCCTCTATCCAGTTACTGCCTTCAAGTGCTTAGCTTCATACAACCCAACACTGTTTCTTTCACTCAGTCAGGTCACATTATCAACAGGGCACTGCTGTTTAAAAAGAAACATTGTGGGAGCATTAGGCAGGGACTCCAACCTGGGGCGCCTGAAACGATCCTCTCGATCGAAATCTCTCTCTCTGTCGAACTCCCGGTCCTTCTCGTTTTCATCACGATCTTTGTCTCGATCCCATTCACGGTCTCCTGGAGGTCTGGAGTCCCGGGGAGGCCCCCAGCTGTCCTCACGAGCCTTTTCCCGTTCTCTCCATCCCCCTGTAAATAAGAAACAGTGAAAGGAATACGTGCCTGACCTCTGACCTCCCTGGAGACAAAGAACCCTTTACTTCCCTCATTGAAACTGGTTCTTCAGGTTTTCATCTCTGAGCATCCAGCTCAAGATGCCTGTACAAAGCGTGCACGTTGAGTGGGAGCCACACACAACACACTGTAGAATTATATGAGGACACTACTATGTACCTTATCCATCAGTTCTGCCTGAAACACTGCAGCAGAGCTGGTTACACCCTGCAGCTTTCAGGCAGAAAGCACAAACCTCTCAAGGGTCTTGGGCAAAACAAGCGCAGGAGGGGTTTTACTTCAGTATGAGAACGAGTAAAGGGACTAGAGCTTAGACAGCAGATTCTTTGTGAAAATCTACGAAGGAGGAGATTTAAGGCAAGAAAACTTTTTAAGAGCTTATTGCTCTTTAAAGCACTACTTTAAAATAAGGCTCTCATTCACCATCTGCTTACACAGTGCGTCCTGCAGTATCATGCAGTTATTTATGACTGGGAGCTCTTTATTGTGCTTTTTCTTTGAAGAGGAGAAAGGAGAAAACTATTGGGAGTGTGGATTTTGAGATTTACGGTAACTTTCCTAGAGGTTTGGATTACAGAATTAGTGTCTATGAAGTTGATGTGGTGCCTGTGAATACATAAATCTGAATAAAAAGAACCAGATTAAAATAATGTTTAATATTTAAACATCAACAGCTCAAAAAAGAATCAGAAACAGTTGTTCTACTCACTGTCAACATGGTTTAAGACTAGAAATAAACTAGACTAGAACAGGATAATTCAGATTGGAGTGGACAACCTCCTGACACATCCCCTACCAGCTCCTGCTCAAAGTAGGATCTTCAACAAAGGTAGACACCAAAGCTAAAAAGAGCCATGGTAACACCAGTAATATCTTCGTACACATAAAAAAGGCCTCTCAAAACCAGACCCACTTCAATGATGTATCAAAATCCTCCTCAGGAGGAAGTTAACTGCAGACACAGAGGAGAAAGGGTAAGAGACCGAGGTGTGCTAAGAGAGTATGTTTCTCTCCCATCAAGAGCATTCAACTTGTGTAGTTTTTGCACACAGCATTACTCTGTGACCTTTAGGTATCTTCCAAGCAAGCAATGGACACCGCACTTCTTTTATCTTTAATTCAACCAAATCAAAAAGTCTGCATTATACTAAGTAACGGAGTGCCCATATTAGCCAAATTAATCCAGATGTTTTCAGAGCTGATTCTCCTACCTCTGGCACCAAGTACACTACATCCATTACCTACTGGGTTAAGACACTCTTAGGAGGGAAGATTAGTGTGTCACCGTATTTTACCTGGTTTCCCAAATGGTCTCCAAGGACCTGGCCTTGAATCATCACCACCACGCCATGGGCCCCTGTCATCATCTCGTCTGGAGAGCCTGTCGTCATCTGTGCTCCGCCAAGGCCCCCTGTCGTCATCACGCCTTGACATCCTGTCGTCATCCATCCCGCGCCTGGGGCCTCTGTCATCATCCATCCCACGCCTGGGACCTCTGTCATCATCCATCCCGCGCCTGGGACCCCTGTCATCATCTGCAGCACGCCAGCTGCCCCGGTCATCATCCAGCCCTCGTCTGGGTGGCCTGTCATCATCTAAAGCACGTCTGGGTGGCCTGTCATCATCCAAAGCACGTCTGGGTGGCCTGTCATCATCTAAAGCACGTCTGGGTGGCCTGTCGTCATCCATTCCACGTCTAGGTCCTCTGTCGTCATCTGCTGCACGCCAACTGCCTCTGTCATCGTCCAAGCCGCGTCTGGGTGGCCTGTCATCATCCAAAGCACGTCTGGGCGGCCTGTCATCATCCAAAGCACGTCTAGGTGGCCTGTCATCATCCATTCCACGCCTGGGACCTCTATCGTCATCTGCAGCCCGCCAACTGCCTCTATCATCATCCAAACCTCGCCTGGGCGGCCTGTCCTCATCCAATCCACGTCTGAGCGGCCTGTCCTCCTCCCCTTCACGCCTGGGGGGTCTGTCCTCCTCCCCTTCACGTCTAGGTGGCCTGTCCTCTGCTGAATCCACAGAAGGACGTTCCTTTTCTTCTGCAGCACCACGTCGGGGTAGATCGTCACCACGTCGAGGTAGATCATCAGCACGTCGGAAAGATCTTTCATCATCTCTTGCTTCCCCTCGCCGCCAATCTCTACAAAACCATAGGGAATGAGCATAGAAGCTAACATCCAGGAAAGCTTTACATATTAGACAGTATCAAACCCCTCAAGGCCATTTCTAAATGTATCCACTTAGTGTGTGGTTGCAAACACATATGCAAGTGTTCAAATGCACTAACTGCCTTTATTGCTATGGGAAAACAGCAGGTCGCCATCCCTACGGCCTCAGTAGACTGAGTAGTTTACTATTTCCTTCAGAACTACAGTTTGAAGGGGATAACTACAGTTCCTGTTGGTTATCGGCTGCAACACAACAGAGAAGAGGTTTGGCTTCTATACTAAGCCTAATTTGACAAACTCGAGCTAAGTCGAACCAGTATTAAAACCCCCACATCAAGTAAGTATCCCCCTTCTTCACTCACATGCCAACCTTTTAGTTCAGTCCCTGTTTTCATATGTTTTGGCAAAGTCCCAGCCCAACAGATTGGCAATACTTTCATTGACCAGCATCCACAACTAGACAGAGCTGCACAATGTAGTAAACTCACGACTCAACCCACTGCTACCACTTGACAGTGAGCAGGGTGCACCAGGCCCTGGCAGTGCTTGTACAGACTCTCCTTAGCAGGGATGTACGTGGGATGTGAAGAACTGGTGAGCGTTCCCTGGGCTATTGAGTCATCAGTTCATCTTGAAAATACGTTTGGATGTGTAACACTGGAAAGATCTGACACTGCTGAACAACAATTAAGAGGCTTCCACTCTTGTCTCTTTGCTGGATGCACCATTTACTTCAATGTCCACAGGATTTTACACCCAGATTTAGACCATAAGCGTTGGCTTCGTCACCAGATTAATTTCTTTATTTCAGGAAATTACCCTATCTAAGCTAGCTCCTGAGCAATAAACAAGGACCAGTACATCACAGAGATGTACTGGTACCCGCTCCCTGGCAAGAGAAAATGCACTGGGGCTGAATCTCATGGCTTCAAGAAGTAAAATCAAAACCAAAACAACCAACTACCACCCACTCCCTGGTTAAGAAATCCACTATGCTACTAAAATACAAACAAAAGCACAGCAAGGACTTGCTACAAAACAACAGATGTAGGACCGCAAGAGGTGAGAACAAAGAGGCAACAGTCTGTGACAACTCTGCAGCTCAAGAAAATCGAAGAATTGAGAGGAGTGTTATTTCCTAGCTTTGGAAGAATGCAATTACCATTGAGCTGTGAGATAAAAACAAGACATGGAGATTGTTAGCTTCCATTTAGACTCAAATTGGATCATCTCCTTTCAAAAACCTGATTATTTTGACATAAAAAGACATGTAGAGAAATGGTTATAAAGTTCATAAACTGAGCAAGCATTTCATTCATTCATACTCTGGTATTGTTTCAGGGGTTGGGGATTTTTAAACCCATTTTTGAGCTTGCAGGTGAAATTATACCTCTGTTGGTTTTATATATTTTCTCATTTGACAACTTTAGTGTTCAGATTTCAGCTTTTGTCCTTCTTTCCCTCTTAGAAATCCCAACTCCCACTTTAAAAGTTTACTGACATTAAATCAAACAGCATCTGATAGATGAGTAAGAACAGAGGATGCATGAATACTAAGAACATTACTGAACAGCAGTCACTGCTAGCAATGCAATCCAGTTGCTATCTCCATTTTGCAATAACCTCTCAAAACTTTACACACACACCTACAAGAGCTGAAAGCCTTTAGGTTGCTTTACCAAACAAAGCACAAACTTGGTGCAGATCCACACTGTAGTGTCAGGTTTGTAACTGTTTTGCTTGTCTTAACCCAGGCACAAACAGCACAGTCATAAAATATGGGTCAACTCCCCTTTTCTATACATTCTAGCTTTTAGTATTTTTTGACCATAACCACATACGCATTTGTTGATCCTCTGGGATAACAACCTGTGGCGGTAACAGCTCTAATGGGCTATGATAGGTAGGAAAGCCTGCAGCACTGCCCTGCCTCTTCTAGTGAACACCAGGTCTGTATTAGTTGCCATTTCATGGTCTCACTGAGCAAGCACCCAGTTCTTGGCAGCATTTTATGGATTTTCTGTGATCTAAAGAACAAGAGGTTACTTTTTCTTTTAAATAAACTGGCTTTTAATTAAACTCCTCCACAGCACTTCTATGTTAACCTGTTTCTCCAGCTACAATATTTGTAATATTTTTCTGTATCAGAATTGACTTTCTTCTCTTCCTAGTTGTGTTTTGCTCTTGTTTCTTATGGGAACTTTAACCTTTCCTGCAGAGTGAAGGAACAAAGCAAATACTCACAAGATAGTCATACCTCACTGTAAAGCTGTCCAAAAGGCAGACAGCCCTTGCTGGACTCTTCTGCCTCTCTGTAATCTTTTTTCTTGTAACTGGAAGCATGATATGGAACAGACTAACACTGGAACATGCCAGTCCCCTGGAGTTCAGCATTCTGGGGATTGCTGCTTGGTACAGTCGGTTGCTCCATGACTTTGGTACCTCTGTACCAAAAGAACATGTATACCAGGACTGTGCCATTTCCATTGTCTGTGAGACAGATTTTATAGCTTCTCTCCTTGACTAGCATCTATAAAGACTTTTTACGGTATATATCCAATAGGTGTACTTACATGCTGCAAATTAAATCTGATGCTGTTACTGAATTTATCACTCAACTTAGAAATACACTTTGGAATTACTTAACAGTGAGGTTGCACTGCTGTCTTTGTATTCAATATACCCCACTTTAGGATTAAAATCCAACTGAAGGTAGAATGGGGCTACTAAAGAATGCAGAATTAAACTTTTCACTGCAATTATGCCTGGGCCTCATCACTTTGTTATTTCCTAAGTTCAGCAAAAATAAAATAGTTAAACACTGCTTTAGTTGAAATTCCGCAGTGTTATTAATTTTAACTGTTATTGGTACTTCCTTCTAGTATTCCTCAGTATATTCCTTTTAGTAAAAGACAGAAGGAAAGTTTTATTGAACATGCTACATAACAATGCAAAACATGCCTAATTTTAACCCTTTGGCAGTCACTCAGCTTGATTTCTACAAAAGCTGTATGAGAAATCATAGAATCCCAGACTGGTTTGGGTTGGAAGGGACCTTACAGCTCATCCAGCTCCAACCCGTCACGGGCAGGGACACCTTCCACTAGAGCAGCTTGCTTCAAGCCCCTGTGTCCAACCTGGCCTTGAGCACTGCCAGGGATGGGGCAGCCACAGCTTCTCTGGGCACCCTGTGCCAGCGCCTCAGCACCCTCACAGGGAAGAGTTTCTGCGTAAGAGCTCATCTCAGTCTCCCCTCTGGCAGGTTAAAGCCATCCCCTTTGTCCTGTTCCTTTAACACTTCAGGGATGGGGCAGCCATGGCTTCCAAAATGACTAAGACAACACTTATTCAAAAAAAACCTATGCTATAATGATTCAGAAATTAATATGGGTCACATGTATCACTGTGTGTGTGGTGGGGGGGAAAGATCACATTGAAGCATATAATTAGATGCATTAAACACTTCTGCAATATGTTAATAGCTCAAGGCTTCATCCAGGAGTTTCATTTTTAATGTTGCAACTCACAAGAAAGTGAATCACTACTAAGGAAGGCAACACAGCTGTTAAGGAAAGACAGAAAAGACTATTTTGCTTATCGAGAGATGGTACTCTTCCAATGTTAGAAGAAATAACTACAGAATGTAAATGAATTTGCTTCATTGCAGTCAGAGTAAGTGTAATGGATATAAATTGCTGCACTGGCAATCATGGTTGGACATTTGTAAAAATCTATCTGCTTGGAAGGCTATTAAGCAACAAAACATATTGCCAACTGGACCAAACAGTGGTACCTCCATCAGTACAGGTGAACATACCCACAACTCCTAAAATACGTACATGTGAACAAGTATCTTTCTTGGGGTTTTGTGTGGGTTTGTGGGAGGGGTTTTGCTGCGTTGCTGGTTTTTAAAGGACAAAGTACCTTCGGAATATTCTTCCTTCATTCAGAACTGTTTTCACCTATGGCACAGATTTTCTGCTCTGTGGATCACTCCAGGATTTGAATAGTTTTAAGACTGTGAATTTTGACTATCCTGTTCTTATATATTACTCTCAGTTTTCCAAATGGAAAATCTCAAACTGTTTCATCATCCAGGATCCCTGCACTTGCTTGTCAACCTTCCCCATTCGACAATTACACAACTGATAGCGGTGTTTGAGCAGGACAAAAAATAACCAGGAATGTTACCTGAATGAATTCCAAGATAAATCCTCCCTCTCATTTTGAGATCCTTACAAATGATTTGTTTCAGTAAAAGCAACTTTCAGAGATGTAAGGCATGAAGTATTATTCAGTTAGTGCAGCTTTAACAGTGACAACATCAAGGCAGCCTACACATTCTGAGCCCAGTACCAGGGCTCAGTAACTCAGGGATTACCTTTCCACCGGTGCTCGTCGCCATTCCGATTCTGCCTCACCACCTCTTCGCCAGGAGCTCTCAGACTCCCTATCACCCCAGCGAGACTCCTGCAAGTCAAAAGAAATCAGAATGTTCTCTCTCAATACTTCAAAATGAAGATTTTCAACATATTAATTTACTTGTTTCAGAGCATACTTTGGCTTTAAAAACTCACCTGTCACATTGTAGATAACACTGAACTATCAGGAGTTTGAGTAACTTATGTTACATTACATACTTAAGTATGGTCTTAACTGACTGACTTTAGTGTTTCTAGCACTGTTCAACAAACAATATGTTTCCCTCTGTGCCATACTTTACTAGTAGGGTAAGTCATATGCAAATACACTAAAAAGTGTATGAACAAATGCATGAACAATAAATACCTACAGTGAGCCACAGCTCCCACCTATGAACAGAAAAAGAGGTTCTAACAGTTTCACTTTCCCTGCTGCTTAATGACAGTAGGAATGAATGAAAAGAATTATTTGCTTTTGTGCTTTCTAATCAGATCAGAAAATGTAACCGAATAAACTGAAAGCTATGTGTAGCCATTTTGTTCAGAGCACCCCAATGCACAGAACAGGTGAGGGATTTGTGTTTTATACAAGCTGTTTAGCTGAAGGGCAGAGCAGTAACGAATATTGTCTTTTTTAATACAGGTGAACTCTCTCTTACTATTGCTGGACAAAGACAAACCATTTAACTACTTCTAGCACATTCCCTAATTCCACCACAAGAAGCAAATAAGATAAACCATACAAAATACATGATTTCACATCACCACACAACCTCATTATAACAGGATATTCTGGATTAAAACTGCTCTTTGAAAGTGTTTTTATTTGTCAGAGCTTCAATATGAGGAAATACAGAGGTTGCACAAGATCTTGCATATCCACTACTCCATGACTGCCTACTTAAATGCTTTTGAACTGACCCCAACAAACCAGAGTAAGCAAAGAAAGAATCCCAAAACTGCAAATGGTATTTTTCTAAGTGGTACAGTTATCTCTCTCAGAACCTGAGCCAGCTTCTGCCTGTGATCAAGTGCCCATGGCTGGGAGTACCTCTGATGTGAAAAATACCAGCGGTGTTTGGACTATGGACTATGAAAACAATTTATACGGGCTCTGATCACTTATCTTCACAGGGTCACTCAATGGAGTATTCATTAAACACAGATTATGGCTATGGTGGATGAAACTCGAAGCTAGTTCTCTTATTGAGAAGTTCTGAGAAAGTGGGAGTGTAGGTTTGTGGTACTCAGTTACTTTCTTTTAAATCATTAAGCATTTATTTTAGCTTTTGTTTCCTGTTGCTCATATTTGTGGGAATGTTGCACACACCTCTTGGTTTTAATTATTGAGTATTTCTTATCTTTTATCAAACTATGCTTTTATGTTTAGTTTGGGATTTTCCTTCAGTATTTACTGTAATTCCTGACTTTGGCAAGAGTCACTACACTTGCTTCCAATATAGCTTTCATTCTTTAGTGTTACTGAAATAGGTGGTTTTATTCAATATTCTTTTTAGTCTTTATTAAACAACTTAGAGGTCTTAGCAATTTCTTTTTTTTACGTTATTACTCAACTGCAGATTCCAAATGCTGACAGCGAGCTGAAACTAAGTGACCATCACCTGACTTGTTAAGTTAGCCACTTATGCTACAACTTCAAAACCAGAATTAACCTACAAGTAAGCTTCCAATGCTACCATCTTCTTCCAAGTCATCTACAGAAGAAGGAGCAGACAAGAAGAGAATCCTGCAGGTATTACCCACCTTTCTTGAGAACGGGTCATCCAGCCCTCTCCTCTCTTCTTCTCGACGACGCTCCCTCTCTTCTATCTCCATTTCTCTCTGACGTTTTTTCTTCTCCAGTTCTTCCAGTTTCTTGACCCGTTCCTGGTATTCCCGCTGCTCCTGCTCACGTTTCTCACGCTCAATGCGTTCCTTTTCCTCACGCTCTGCAGAGGTAGAAACATAAATACACTGTATTGCCTTTTCTAAAGCCTTGCAACTGGCTACCAGACAAGGCAATTCATAAAGAAAGGTGTGAGTTGCTTACAGTGCTTAAGTTCTTGACCCAACACCAAAGTTCCCTTTCTATTCTATTTCAGATGTGCACAAACAAGCGGCCAGAACTCAAACTAAATGACTAAATTCAAAGACTTAATTTTCATTAGCATCCCTTACATCATCCTTTATTCTCTGGAAGAACAGGAGGGCAGGAAGCATTCGTTTGCTTTCATTTTCTCTTCTTCCTATAGAGCTTTACCTTCATCTCTATGTGCACAAGAAGCATTCAGAGGGTGCATCAGGTAAAATAAAGTACAGTACCTAATAGCAGTGAAGAGTCTTCACCACTGACGTCAAAAGATATCCAATATCACAACACAGTGAAACAAGGAGTTACCTACATACCCATCTGGAATGGGTGAAGGATGCAAAGGACAAAATGATCATGTTTTCAATGGTACCTTTGAGCAGCTGTTCTTCTCGTAATCGTTGCTCTTCCTCCTCCTTCTCTCTGTAGTAAGTAATGCGCCTCTCCTCTTTGCGCTGCCTCTTGCGCTCCTCCAGGCGGTTACGCCTCTCTTCCGTTAATCGTTCCTGGAACTGCTTGAGCTTATCCTGAAACACACATGGAAACACCAGAACTGTAACATTTAAGAGGTAGACACTTACACAGATTGCTAAATAAAGCTGAAAAGCAAACCAACTGCAGCATATTAACTTTGCTGTGCTGAAGGAAAACACCTGGTTGCCCTTGCAACCTGTTCTGCAGTTGATTTCATACAAGGGAATATACTCCTATGTAAAAGACAATCACCATGCACAATTCCAGTCCTTCACCTGCTTTTTCAGGAAAGGAATTACCTGAATAATTTATCTACACCTAAAGTTATATAGAAATTACCTATACTGTTGCAAAGAATCATATGCAGCTATTGAACTTAATACTTTGCTGGATGGGTCTTTTTTAAACAGTTCTTGCTGCAACATGGCCAAATAATCAAAGCTATAACACCTAGTAGTAGTATTTCAATATTATTGTGCATATTATCTTATCCAAGTACATTCCCTCACTTTAGGGGAATATTTTATTACAATACCATAGCTCCTGTACCTCATAAACTGTTCGTCGTGATGCTTTGAGCCTGGCTTCAAATAAATCTCTATCCTCCAGCATCCTTGAGAGTCTGTTCTTGTGCTCAAGAGCTTTCTCACGCTCCAACTGCAAAGTGGTGATCTAAAAACAGAAAATACACAAAGTATTACACAGTAAAATCTTGCTATATATTTGTATTGAATCTACCTCAGCCACTAGGAATAATCTTTTCCTCTTTCAGATCTAAGGCAGAAGACACTGCTGCCCACTAGCACAATGAAACTGTGAAGCTAACACTTCACTTGTTACACCAACTTCTTCCCTTGGATTGAGGTGGGGGAAGAAAGAAGTGCAAATCCCAGTATTTTTCATTCACCACTAATGGACTTTATCATCTAACAAAAACCATCTTACCCTTTCTTCTTCTTGTTGCTCCCACAGCTCCATATCATGCACTCTCTGCTCCTCATATGCAGTCTTTATCAAAGGAATTTCTTCTAAGCGCTTGGCTCTTTCAAAGTAGTCAATCTGAATAAAGATAACACACCTTTAGCATGCCTCGATGCAAAGACCAGATCTTGGCAGACTCAATCTCCAGCACGCCCCAAAGAAAAGCCCAATATCTGGAGACTTCTGCAATATGTACTATTGTTACAGAATAACAACCATATTGGACCACATCAAAGGTCCGCCTAACCAAGAACCTGCCTCTCCTGCTGGCACCTAAATGCACTCCTAAGCAAAGATGCAAGAACGGAGACAGGCACATATACAATATTCTCTCAGCATCATCAATTTCCAGCTTCCAGCATTGCCTGTATTGAAGTTTTTTTGTATTTAGTAGTCATTGGTGGATTCCTCCTCTTGTTCTTTTGAACTCATAGAAGGTTTTCCTATGCAAAAATGTACTTTGGAAAGAACTCTTGTGTGTCCATGGCTCACAGCATGAAGACGCACCTTCTCCCTACAAGTAGTTCTGAATATGGCTCCTACTAGTTTCCTGGTACACTATCCCTTGCAGTCAGTGTAAGAACAACCGCTCCCCACCATCAGCTGTTACAACAGATACACTCTTAGAGACTGGTACCACATCCTCCCTCTAGAAATCTTTCAGACATAGGGGTACTATTTTACACAGACATTTCTTGCACAGAAGCCAATCCGCATCACTGGTAATCCCTCCTCTCAAACTTGCAGTTCAACTGCATCCTCTCTTGAGGTACAGACCAGAGACGCAGAAGAACCAAGTTCTCTTTCCTGAGTAAGAACATTAAGCTTGGAACCTATCATTCAATACATAAAGCTAAAGATCTGGGCTAATTTTTTATGCTTTCCCTACATGAGATATATCTATTAAACAGAGCATCATTCAAAGACTCTCTTTTATCCCACAGCTGCTTTGCTGAAATTTTCTTGGGTGAACAACTCTGTAAAAAGCTTTCTGGAGAATCCAACTTAGTTCCACCAATCAGATCACCCTTACTCATCTGTTTTGTTCACTTCAGAGAACTCCAAGAGGAACCCTGGCTTAGAATGCTTTTATACTTTTATAGAAGCTGTGCTGACCTTTCTGGGTAGATCCTATTTACCCAGGTGACTAATTCTATTGTTTAATGTATTTTCTGCTAATTTGCAACGTGTGAGAATCAGATTTATAGCCTGCAGTAAAAAGATCCTCATTGGAACCTTTTTAACTAATTTTGCCACTTTCTAGTTATCAAGCCAGTTTTAAGTGACCTGAATAACCAACTATATCATGTAACCTCTGCTTCATTCCTAAATACAGCTGGAAGTCCTGGGCAAGTTTCACCTTGCCCAGGTTATGTATTTCTATTTACTATGACAACATGCTCCTCATGCTTTTATAGCCATCCAAGTTTCAGGCATGTCCTCTTCTGTCATCTAGAAGAGCTCTAGTAGTGGCGTTTCCTCTGTTTTAGTGAGGAATACAACGAATCAATTCAGCTTCTCTGTAATGGCCCCAACTTCTTTCAGTAATTTCCAATTACAAGTCTCCCAACCAAGACTCAGTTCACAAAGACCTTGAGTGTCCTTTTTCAAATCAACCCCATTCATTAGAACACATTTGTGCACTGATACCAGAAACCCGGTTGGTTTATAACACATCTACCTTTTTTAGTGTGAAAAAGTAACATTTTCAACAACAATATTATATCTATGTATCTGCTTCTCCATATAGGAGTTCACAAACACTAACTAAAGCATTGTATAGCCATGGGTTTGTACCCTTCATACTCTGTACCTTTTTCTCCTGATTCTTCAGCCTTTCCTGAAGTTCCTTCTTTTCTTTCTCCAGCTGTTCAACTTGTTTAGCCATAATGAAGTCAGGATCCAGTTCTTCAAGATCCTACAACCAAGTAAAGTTATCAGTACAAAATAAAGCGAACAGTTTTTGCTGTTACAAATGCAGTTGGCTGGTTTATTTGCTTCTCTGCAGTTCTCCCCTTAACTTTTAAAGTAATTTGCTTCAGACACATTCTCAGTTTCTCTTCTGGAAGAGTATTTTATGTTTTAAAAACTCTATAGCATTCGTATCTTTATTTTAAATTGAGACACAGTCCAGTTACTACAAAACCGGATCTGCAGGCCTAGTCTGTATTTCAGATACCATTCAACCAAACAAACATAAAAGCCCAAACATAGCTGGATTTAATTCCTCCAGGGAAAAAAGGTCCTATCCAAACTGAGATTTAAGGTTTACTTAGAATCAACTAAGTTGGAAAAGACTTTTAAGATCATCGAGTCCAACCGTTAAGTGTCAAACTGTCTCATTTTCAAGAGACTGTTTCTAAGAGCAGTTACAGCTCAAAACTAAATGAATGACATTCCAACAGCCTGGCAATGTAACACCGAAAGCATAAAAACATAAAACATCAACAGTAAGTTTTCTACCTCAATGTCAATATCTTTAAATGCTTTGGCTCCCAGTTCTGTCTTCTTAATCTGCTCCAAGCGCTCCCGAACAGTCTTCTTTTTGATCTGCTCATGCTCCTGAAGGATACGCTCCTTCTCCCTCTCCTTCGCCTCCTGGCGCAGCCTCTCTTCTTCAGCTTTCCGGACTTTCTGTAACTCTGCCTCACGTTGTTCCAGTTCTTCCTTTTCACGCTGTATATTTAAGCTTTCCAGGCGCTCTTTTCTTTCCTCTATAGTCTGGCGACGTGCAAGTATACGCTGGTGCTCTTTCCTTGAGTTCTTTAAGAAGGCAGTGACTGCCAGTTGATGCTGTTCCTCCTTCTCTTGCTGAATTGAAATTAAGAATAAGACAATGACGTATAGAGTATCACTTTAAAACGCACAAAGCACAGCAAATGCTTCTCAAAAAACCCTCAAAGTTAGTTTTATTCTCCAAATGTGTCACTACATGGAAATAAAGCTGCAATGGCCAATCTAATCATAGAATCACAGAACGGCTTGGGTTGGAGAGGACTTTAAGATCATCCACTTCCAACCCCCTGCCTGGGCAGGGACTCCTCACACTAAACCATGTCACCCAGGGCTCTGTCCAGCCTGGGCTTGAACACTGCCAGAGATGGAACATTAACCACTTCTCTGGGCACCCTGTGCCAGTGCCTCACCACCTTCACAGTAAAGAACTTCTTCCTTTTATCTAACCTGAAAATAATCACTCATCCAAGTGGCACACAAGGTAGTATCAACTGACAAGAAAGTTGTCTGTAAAAGACAATATTCTGTAACACATCTGAGCTACAAGTTTCACTCTTTCTTCTGTCCAAAAATAGTAATATTATTACTAATATTTAAAAGTCTAACTGAATAAGGGGTGGGAAGGTTAATCGATTTTGTCTTTGCATGTGTCAGCAAGTCCAGCACAACATAAACTGTATTACACCAAAGCTCCCTTGTTTTTAACGGTTTTTTCTTTCCAAACAAGCTAACATAAAGAGAAAAATATCCTAACTGACGCAAAGCACTATCTGTGAGATGATAAAGAACAGATGAGTCAACAATTTAGATATAAATGCTGTATATAAACCCATTCCAATTAAGTTATAAAAAGCACTACACATCTAGACACGAGGCTGTTCTTCAAGCAGCCTTCTCACCACCTCCCCATTCTCCTCCAGAGAACCTATACAGATCTGTGTAGAGATTCATGCTGGAGAGGTGTAACTGTGCCAGCTCATGGAGCTGCCCATTTTAATCACCCCAGCAAGCAGCAAAGCACTGCAGCCTGAGCAGCTCACTGAACTCCCTCAGTCATGCTGCTCCTGAAATGTGACCTACCGCCAGGGTATTTTTAGTACTCTGTCACTTCTAGGGCATTCAACAAAAACACTGATACACTTGTACTTCGGTGCAGATCTGAAAGCATTTAAAGATAAACAGAGGTGCCAGAAACTAAAGAATTAGGAGCTTTAGCTGAATGCAATGGCTTTGTGAATCGTAACAAATCTTACAGATATTTCGTTTTTAAGCACCTCAAAAATGTAAGGTTTTGACCTGAGTAACAAGGAGAAAAGTTATCAACTTGCTCTGTAGCTTCTCTAACCACACAGACTGATGTTAACCTTGATACTGTACTCCCATTTTACAACTGTAATTACTAGCACTTTTGTTTTATTCGGCTGATTGTACTAATATGAAGTATAAGACCATTTGTCATTTCTACCTATGAATGTACAGCTGAAGCACGTTTTTTCTTTCACACCAACAATCTAATAGCAATCGCTAATAAAATCTTCTTAGGGGAAAACTTACATGGAAGTATTTTTATCTTCAACACCATAAAGGTGTTTATGAGGTGTATACAGGTGTCATGATATAGTCCTACTTGTGTGCTTATATCTTAACAATATTAGCGTTTCAACTCCTATAAAGAATCTAACATGGGCATCTTGCTATCAGCCTTGCTTCCAGATGAAAAAAGTATATGTTTTCTATGAAATCTTTCATAAACATAAAGCAAAAGAAGGAATTACCACCGCTCCTTAAAGAGAAGTGAAGGCTGAACTTGCCACAACCAAAGCATGCTGGAAATCTGAGACTGATTTTACACCTACAGCACTCTGGAGAACCTGAAATGTGAGCTCATCCCTGAGTCCGACCTTGAAGCCACCAGTCCCAGTGAAGAGGACAGGCAGTGACAAGGACAGATCAGGTCTTGCATTGTGGGATCTTTTGTTCATGTTTTTAGATTCCACCATGAAGTTACATTCCAGGTTCTTCACAACAGCAGTTTCTCCAGGAAGAATAAAGAAAGCAGGGTCTTGGATTTTCAAAAGTGCATTAAACAAATCCTACGTCTATAGGGCCATCTACGGGTAAGTTATTATATGGTATATCCTAAACCTGATATATTCAACACTGGCAATTTAAATTCAAGACTCTTGTGCACATTTTAAACAAACTAGTTGGGTGCATTTAAGAATGGCCTCTTCTTCACAAGCACAAATAGCTGAAAAAGAATGAAATTAAAAGGTATACCTAATCTGAGATAACACGTTCATTACAATATAAACTTAGGTATAAAGTTCAAGTTATTAGCTTACATTTCTACTTTTATTTCCACAAGTATAGAAATGCAGCCCAACATTACTGTCGAATTAGATCAGAGATTGTTATCAGAATGCTCCAAAAAATAGAACAACACACTTCTGTAAATAACCCACCTACAAAATGTACAAGGATTTGAGTAAATACCAAAATGTACCTACTCAGAGCCTTGCAATGTCACGTTAAATTAATCATTAGATAGCTCACTGCCTCTCCTGTCAAGGAAAGGCAAACTAGCATCTCCTTCAATTATGATCTCACAACTGCAAAAGAAGCTTGTCTTGCTAAACCAGAAAATTTAGGTCTATTAGACCAGATGACTATATAACAGATGCAGAAGGATACTTGGTCATGAATAAATACATTCATGTTACACTACATTTGTATACATTAACACCTCCAGGTCAATTGTTCTGAAGGGAAGGGACAGCCATATCAATACTGATCACCCCTGCACTGAGAACAGATTACAGGAAGCAGCACTTGCTCAGACAAGCAAAAGGCTCCATAAGGGTAACAGATAAACATCACACAACCCACATGGGGGAAATGTCAGAACCTGTCACCACTTCAAGAAGACTTAAAGTGACTTACCAGTAAGTGAGGAGGCTTAATGACTGCAAGAGCTTTAGCCAGAGCTGAGGACATAGCAGTCAACTGATTCCTGATCTGCTCAGAAGGCATGCTTTGTAGTTGAGGGCCTAGAGGAGCATCTTCTCTAGTGCTGTAATTCAGGTCTGAGCCAAAACTTAGTGTCCGGGTGGTATGATCAAGGCGAACCTTTGGGGGAAAAAATAAGTATTGTATTAAACAATTTCTCTGTTTCTCTGCCTATGACCAATATGAGTCAACAGATGCTCTAAACAGAAATTACTCTGAATAAAAGTTTGTTTGATTTCCATGGTTTGTATAAAAAAACCCACACAAACAAAAAACATCACTGGAAGAGGCTAAACTTCTAATGGTTCTATGAAATGAGAGCACTGCACGACAAATTCTTGCCTCTTCCTCCACATTAGTAATACACCAAACAAGAATCCTGCCTTTAATACAGATTATATCAACACATCTAAAATATAAGCCAAAATTGTGTGTTAACCAAAATGAATTAACTAAGCTTTATCTAAAAACCTAAATGGATAAATACTAAGAAACCTTTACTAAAAAATACTTGTATCTCATCACCAGCTTAAACACTTCCTTACAGGCTGTCACTCTTTCAATACACACAACTTTACCAACAAGGCAATCTTCAACAGCAGCTGAAACATCTCAGACATCAGTGCACATTTCAGACAGTGGTGGTTTCCTTCAGTTACTTGGTTAGATAAAAAAACACATTAGCAACTGCTCAGCTCTTCAGTCTTGCACAACTAATGCAGCACAGCCAGCAATTTGCATCCCTATTTGTTAGACTTGCTTCAGGATATGCTGGATTCAATGACTGGGGCTCACAGGGCAAGTTTCAGTAAATTTCATTTCAACTTTTTACTTCTACTGGACTTTACATTAATGGTTGTTGACCTAAATCAAAAACAGACATCAAAATGTAAATAATCATCAGTTCTTAATATATTGTCACATTTTACTCTAGCTTATCTCCATCAGAACCAATTGTCTTCCTTGGATTCCATGTCAACCAGATAGCTTTCATCCAGTGTAACACACATGAATCCATACATGATTCATATACACGAATCACAGAAGAACTTACTTGTAAGTCACAATGTCTGGCTGCATCAACAATATTGCGTTCCAGCTGGAAAGCATCAACAAAAGGAACCAGGGTGGCCAGGCGAGAAAATTCAATGCTTTGATAAATCTGGGCCACCTGAATGTGAACACAAGTATTAGGTGTTTTCCTTCAGTAAAAAACAGATCAGAAATAAAGAGCTGTTGTATAAGCTATAAAGCTTAGTAAATTGCCAAGAAATTACTGTATACATAGTAATATAACTGCAAATACTCCTTTGGGATTTTGTATCTGTGCTGTAGTCAAACTTAAGCTAAGATTCAAAGCCATTCTGAATGGCTTCTTTGTATGAAGGAGACTGGCAGCAGTAGCTACGTACAGCTATACTGCTAATTAGCCTTCAACTAGTTCTTTAGCACACCAGAAATAACACTGCTCATCACTTGTAATGAAAGCAGGTCAATGAAATGTGCATTTATACAACATCTAGACACAAAAACCCCACTGAAATATCTCAACCAGAGCTTACTCCAAAAAATAGTTTGAAGAAATGATGGATTACCTTAAATAAGATCTCAGAGATCCATAATGTAGAAAATCTAGGCAAGAGATTCCAGCACTGTATGCAATCACTATTAAGTACAGCTACTACAGCTATATCTGGATGATGTACAAACCCAAAGACACAGGTTATATTCCCCCAAAAGGTACTTCAATATCACAATGGGCTTCTATTTGATGGAAAAATTTTACTTCAGCATGGAAGTTTCCAACTTGATGTTCTTCCAAGGCATTTTCTAACTTCTACGTTCTTGAGAACATACATTTTCTTTACTCATACCTGCTGCAGAAGGCGGAGGATGGTATTGTTTTGCAGGTGAGGCACATAGAGCTGCAGTTCAGGTTCCTTCTCAGCTTGGTCCTTCACCCAGTTCAGAACCTATCAAAATTCTGAAAGTTACTTTATCTGCATCAACCCTTACAACCTTCACCATTAAAGTTTAAGAAGCATGGTTCTTAAATACTTCAGTTTTACAGCTCATGAAAAAACAGCATCTCTCTGTCCAGCTACTACACTGTTTTCTGAAGTGTATCTTTCAATCAGAACACTTTATAATGGATTCCTGACATATTTTGTATGAAGGCGACTGACAGTAGTGGCAACATCTACCACGCTGCTAATTTACCTTCAAGTTCTTTTTAGCACCTCAAGTCTCTTTGTTCCCACTATCAAAGAAAAAGAATGTGATGTGCTTCAGCAATTGCAGAATTTACATTACCCCATCAACATCACATTATTCTACCTCCCAATAATCTACATTTTAATAGTAAGAACAGTCGTTGGTGTATTTTTCCACTTCCCACCAATCCTCCTCCATAAATTAATGTTAGTCAAGAGCAATTACTATATACACAGAGCTATAAAACTTACCTTGCTGACACGGCTGCATAACTTGAGCGGGTGGAAGTCTACTTCAAGCCAGTTGTAAAGTTCTTTCACTTCTGGAACAACATACTGCACCACGTTGAACCTTACCTACAGACAACAACAACGAAAACATCCAAAGATCTCAATAAATACAATTTTAACAAATAAGTTATACGTTAAGAATTTAAAATTTAAGAAGTTAAATAGACACCAGATGTACCTTCTAATAGAGAAGTCTACTTATTTTTATTACAGCATTCTTAATGGCAGTGGCAGTAACTCTGCACTACACCACTTAACTGTAGCTAAAAATGGAAAAGTAGACAAAAACCATATAGGCAAGACAGATATTTAGACCAGAGTACTACCCTCAACTTCGCTGTTTCTAAGACACAGCCCTACTACACAGGTGTAGGCCCACATCTAAACTAAACCCACATATCTCAGTTCATGAGGAAACTTCTGAAGCTTTAAATTGTGGTTTTAAGGCAAACTGGAGAAATACAAGAAGAATTATTGTAAACTGTAAAATGAACCTTAAATCTAAGTTACAGGTGTGCATGTAAATGACTGCAAGAAATTCACCATCCTTTGAGGATACCTAATTGTGACCGAATGCCTGATTTGTTTATGAAGGCTGGAAGGAAGAGAAATACAGCCTCCCTTCACGTTAAACACAAGGAAGATTTCATAATCACTTAAGCCCTTACAGTCTGCTATTTAGTATCTGACCTGTGCTTATCCAAGATACATTTAAAACTTGGTTCAGTTAATCACACACCTTAGAGTGTTCTAGCTCACAGCCCTTTCAGAACCCTCAGACTTTCAAAGCAACATTTGTTGCTTGGGTGATACAAGAGATGATACTGAATCCGACTCCTTAGGGCACACAAGCATTGTGTTATTGCTGCCATTTCCAAACAGTCCTTCTTGTGAATCTGAAATGCTAGCACTATGCCCTAAGTTACACAGTTAACCATAGAGCCGTTTTAACTCAAACTGCTGTCCCGTAACTAAGCAGTGTTCTAAAAGGAAAAGAAGAGGAACCAATGGCTCAAAGCTGCTCATCTTAACACCACTACCTACCATATCATTTATGAGACTACCACGTGTAGGTGGGGCCTGAAGACCCAAGAGGGTTGCCAGACGTCGCTGTTTCTCCATGATGATCCCATCCATATCCAGAAGACGGGCAATGTCCGTTCTCTCAGGAGTGATAGGAATGGACAGAGTGGCCAAAAGGACTCGAGTAGACATCCTGTTGACAAAGTATAACCACAAATGATCAGCTGCAAGAGAATGCTAATTCCTTTTCACAGATGTGCCAACTCAAGAGAAGGAATGAGTAGCACTCATGATGCACTGTGTAAAAATACCAGCAGTAACAGAAAATACACTAGCTGTATGATAAGAGTACAGAATACAATCTTCTTCAGCAACCAGGGGAAAGTTTTTGATAACACCTTTTCATTACTTACAGATGAGTACACATACACAGAAATTATAAAGAAACTTAAGCCACCACTGTAAATATATCAAAATACTACATAATTATATCTTCAGAAAGCAACTTTAAAAACTTACTTCAGCTGCAAATCCGTATCAGTCACATCAATTGCATCAATTTTTACAATTTACTGTGCAAGTCAGATGCACAATTTCATCTCAGAGTTGGAAGGGAACTTAAAGCTCATCCAGTTCCAGCCCCTGCCACGGGCAGGGACACCTTCCACTAGAGCAGCTTGCTCCAAGCCCCTGTGTCCAACCTGGCCTTGAACACTGCCAGGGATGGGGCAGCCACAGCTTCTCTGGGCACCCTATGCCGGCTCCTCAGCACCCTCACAGCTCTGTTAAATGTCCTTCTTGCTCCAGGGTTCTTTAGAGGCAATTAGTACTGGCCACTTTAAGCAGAGCTGCTCACAGCAATACATGTCATCACCTTCTTCTGGGGTACAATTTAGTTTATCTTTGAACTTATGTGGCTAAAATTAGAAAGTAAGATCACACGAACTCTCTTTCCCCACCTCTGCATCTCCTCTTGTGTGAGATTCTTTCGCATTTCCCTTGATAAGTGGTAAAGTCGGTGAAGTGTGGACGCATGGAAAAGAGCATTTCCTGATTTCCAGAAGACAGTTGAAACTTTGTGATAGTAATTTGCCATCAGTTGTGGTTTGGGTGGTTTCTTAGACAGTGCAAACAGCCCATGAATATCCTCCACTGCTTTGAAAGCTTCCTAAGTAAAAAACCAAGCAACAAATACAACACCTTAAAGAAGTTGTTGGCAGCATCCAAAAATGGGGAAAATACACATTTTATTGGTTTTATGGTTTTTCATAAAAATCACTTTTGTGATCAAACATGGGTATAGTTTCCCTAAGAATACAGATATACTTGGAAATGCCTCAAATGTAATTACTTGCATACCTCATCTGGAAACAAAACACAGAACATTCTTCAAATTCACAAACCCCCCAAAAGAGACAACCTTTGGCTTTCTAAGGAATTTCTCATTAGAAAGGTTGGTAAAGCAAAACACCTTGGAATAATTTGCTTTGATAATGCTCTCCCTGGCTGGACAGTAACATGAGGCAGCAGCATTGCTGGGGCCCCAGCCCAGCAGCAGACACTAATGTGTACCAACCACCTCCTAGTGATGTAGGTTATAAGAATGCAGGATGGCAGAGGTGAAGGTGCCATCACCAACTTCTCACTTTCACAACTCAAAGTAACTTCAGCTACTTTACCATTTACTACTACCAGCAGAAGCTTGGTTTGAAATCCTGTGCAGGAACACAGAATCACAGAACGGTTTGGGTTGGAAAGGACCTTAAGATCACCTAGTTACAACCTCCTGCCATGGGCATGGATGCCTCACACTAGACTGTGTTGCCCAAGGCTCTGTCCAGCCTGGCCTTGAACACTGCCAGGGATGGGGCATTTTTACCTCCTCCCTCAGCAACCTGTTCCAGTGCCTCACCACTCTCACAGTAAAGAACTTCTTCCTTATATCTAACCTGAACTTCCCCTGGTTTAGTTTGAAACCATCACCCCTTATCCTATCACTACAGTCCCTGATGAAGAGTCCCTCTCTAGCATCCTTGTAGGCCCCTTTCAGACACTGGAAGGCTGCTATAAGGTATCCATGCAGCTTCTGTCCTCCAACCCCAACCTTCTCGGACTGTCTTCACACAGGAGGTGCTCCAGCCCCCTGATCATCCTCATGGCCTCCTCTGGACTTGCTCCAACAGCTCCATATCCTTCTTATGTTGAGGACACCAGAACTGAACACAGTACTCCAAGTACATCAGACTAAGTATTCAGTATGTATGTAGTACCACATTCTAGATACTGAAACTTTATAGTCTTTAGCTTTTATTCTGTCTTTACCTTGGAGTATATACCATGAAACATGATCTGCGTGGAACAGATTCCGGAAAGGCTGTAGTCTAGAGCGTGATTAGAGGAGCCCTGCTGCATACCTGCCACAGCTCCATGCTGATAGCACTGTCAAGCTGCACCAGCCTGGTCTCCAGGTGCATGGACTGGCTGTCAGGGTTGTTGAGGTTGATCGCTGTGCTTTGGTTGTGATGACGCTGGATCTGCCCCAGGTGCATCCGCAGGTTATCGCAGAGTTTACGGAACTCAGCTTTGCGTGTGTACTGCAGGCAGAACTTGAAAGCTGCAAAACAAACAAGATAAAGTAAGCATGCACAGTAATCATAGAATGGTTAGGGCTAGAAAGGACCTTAAGTGGTGACTCCGTGGTAGTTCTGAATGGGATTCAAGTATGCAATACAGTACATTTGAACAATCTTCATTTACAACTCAAAAACATATCAAAGAAGATGCAATCTGTCACACATGATGAGTTAGTGACAATGCAGAGCACTTCCCTTTTGACCTGAAAAAATTAAGATGCTTCCACATAATTAACCTGACAGAGTAAAGGAAATACTTTGAGTTTCTTTAAAATGTTCTGATTTAAGTAGAGATTCCAGATTTTGTTTTGAACTAAGTGCAAATGAAACTCTGTGAATGGCATGAATTCAGCTTTTGGCTTTGTAAAATACGGAGAAAACAATTCTCAAATCATTTAAAGATGGTGAAGGTAAATGAAGCTTTCAAATGACTTGAAATGACACAGGAAAACCGAAACTGTCTTTGTTCCTGTAGCTCCTCTCAAAAATCTGTTTTCAATTTGTCATTCTCCCTCTGAATATTCTAAGTTATTGCTACCAGAAACAGGCACAAAAAGAAGTCTAAACACTGCAGCACAAAGACTTCAATACACTAAAGCACCCAGAACTCATCTCACAGTCATCCTCCCTAATGTACTTGCAAAATACGGATCCAGAGTTAAAAATCTAAGACTCTTCCTTCAAAGATACAGACCCGCAAGTTATACACACAAAAGAAAACATTTTTCTGCTCATCTCTCACTCTTAAGAAGAGATGAACCTATAAGTATCCGTTCTTCTAAAGTCACTTTTTACAGAATGACAGATAAAAATCACACAAGACTTTGTCCTATTACCTTCTGCATAGTATTTTCCTAAGTTACACCTGTGTCAAAATTAAAAGCGCATCGTGATTTTACACAAAACTACCCTTTTGTGTGCACTCATTTTGGAAGGTACCTGACACAGAACACATTAATGGAAGACACATTTGCCATTCTGAATAAAGTGAAAACATGACTAATTTTGATCAGTTAGTTAGAAAAAATAAAGACACAGGACCAGTAATTCCCATATTCTCAGTATGTCCAGAAAAAAAAAAAAAAACAACTTTCCTTGCAATTTCTGTTACAAGAGTGGCCAGAAACCTGAGTGATTTTAAGGAACCTATGTAATTTTAAGAGCAGTATGTGTGTACATACACAGACTTGAGAAGTTAACCTATTTCCAATATCCAAATAGAAATAACCATTCATTTTCTAGCTTTACAGGATGAAATACAGAAGTTCTTGACCTCATTATACTTTACGTTTCCATCTTGTGACTTACCTTGCTGTGCGATGTCATGGTACAGGCGTTCCACTCGAGAATTATTTCGGAGAAGATCCAAACATTGTCTGTATGATTCCCATAGAAATTTAACCCAGGGTGTCAAAAGCAGGCGGTCAGTACGATCCTGAGTGTCTTCTCCACTCACAGCGCTCAAAAGAACACTACAGTTGGGGCAAGGAGGTAAATGGGGTGAAAAAAACCCGAAGAAAAATAAGTGGCTTATTCTCCATAATCTTCACCAGTTTTTCTTATCAAGATCCAAGGTGAGACTGGACAAATGTGAACAGCTAATTCTGCTGCACAGTCTGTTTTCAAATTGGTCCCTCAGACTTCTCCCTTTTCCTTTAAAGCATGTAGATAATTTTTCTTGCTGCTAAGTTTTAAACTTTGGCACCTGCATGTATGACTGCCATGTACACGCTCCAGAGGTAAGAGACATCAGTAGCTTTTGTATCCCTCACTTAAAAGCTGAAGGAAACCAACTCCAGGATTTTCACTGTACGTCTGTTAGATTCAAGTATCACTTGAAGTGTCTATCTACTCAGACACCTTCCCACTTGCTGAAGCTTCCTGTCACCAGCAATGCTGCCAGAGAGAGTTCATTTCTGGTTGACATACGACATAGAAACATTGTGTGCCTTACAACCTGCAGACATCAAAACCTAGAACACCTACATTAAAGCATCAAATCCTTTAAAAATTCTGACATGAAAAAGATGCTTAAAGATGCCAGAAGATGTGATAACCTTGCATTTAGTGGCCACAGCTGCATTCCCTCATTCACAGAAATACAAGATTGGAAAGGATTCCTGAGACACTGAGACAAATTCCGTGCCCCACATGATCCCTTTCTGCTAACCAGACCACCCAGCATGACAAGCTTAAAATGAATCATCTTCCCTTCATTCGTAAAATCCTTTTTGAACTATGCTTCTAATACAAACTCTCGACTCCTGTAACTCTCTTCTACCACACTGCTTCTAGTTCTAATTTACTTCCTTGAGCACTAGCACTACATATGATATGAAAGACGACATTTCACCAGAGCCTTCTCCAACAGATCAAGCAGTGAATCCAGCAAAAAAGTACAAGTGTAGAACACAGGACCTAAAAATCACTACAGAAACTGTGGTTGTTCAGATAAAGTGTGACTGGAAAGACACATTTTCTAGTCCTCAGTTATATAAAAGAGAATGAGGAAAAGAGAGGTCAGTCAATCTTCAATGTCTATCAGTAGGATTCCTCTGTAACAAAGACTGCCCAGGCACTGGAAATAACATTACTGGCATTGCCATCCTGAACCAACTGCTGAAGGCTAAAGAAAAGGTCTGTAACATGTTCCTTTCTTTGCAGCCAATGAGTTCCCAACTCCTACCAGAGCCACATGAAAATCCACAGCCTTCCACTCCATGCCTTTCCGCATACTACTCGACTAATATAACTCTGCTCCTCATAGTCGCCTACACAAGACTAAATGTCCTCTACTTTGACAATTTTTTCCAATTTGTCATCATCACTAGATACAACTTTGGCTTTTTCAGTTTCTGTGCCAAGATTTTAATTGAAAGAATTCCCGCTGACTTCACTCTTGATTCCCATCTCCTGTCGTCATTACATGTCACCAGTTTCATACTGGGCAATGTTTTAGTCCCCTTACAACTGCAAACATCCCTTCTGGTATGGTACCAATAGCTTCACTTTTTCCCAGGCTGGATTTCTTATCTCTAGCATTTCTTGACTCTAAAACATTAAATTAACAACTAAAATTCTAACACAATCAGATGTCACCCACCCTTTGGCAAGCCTGTGCTGAATGTGATCTGACTTTTAACTCCATGTACTACTTCCTTCCTTCAAAACTCATCATAAAGACCTGAATGTTATCACAATCTAGGTAAGAACACATCAGCAACTGTTAAGACCACTACTTACTCCTACATATGGATGATGAGAAAATAGGCTGTCTGCTCAGATGGGTGTCTGCAGAGCTTTAGTACCCAAAGTATCTAATGGTATTTTTAAAACTCCAGGCTAGAAATGATGCTGTTATCCAACATGAGGAGAAAACTGACTTTTTCATTCACCTCAGCTTTTTTAGAGCATGGAAAGTACCCTATCTCTTTATTCCAGAATTAATAACCTTACAAAAATCAGTAGCAAAGTACTGCATTCATCTTCAGAGCACACCTAGGTAGCTAATCTCAACCCTTCTCCTTAGAATTTTACCACGATTTTCCCTGGATTTCTCCAATTATGGCTGAAGATCCCTTTGCTATTTTTTCTGCAAGCTTTAATTTGGGTTGACTTAAGGAAACTTCAATTTATTCCCTACACTTTCTAATTTCTCTTAAAGGATATGGGCAGATGGCATCTTCCAAACACATCTGGAGTGCTTTAAAACATTTCTTCATCCCCACCTTGTCACCCACTTCCACAGATGTAACCACATACATACCTGCACTACTGGAGTTAATGTGAGCATTTCCTAAATCAACGGATTCATCTGAAGACACAAACATACAACTGGAACTAAACTCACTTTGCCTGAAGCAGATTATGAAGTTCTCCCACACAACATTCTGACAACAGACTAGTGTCTTCTCGCAGAGCTGGAGACTAGTTTTATCCTGTCATGGCACCACATGCCAATGAAGGTCTATACACAGCCTAAAGCAGACATATTCACTGATCCTTTTTTCCTTACCTTCTATGTTCTCATTATCCACCCAGTTAATTAGAACCCTGAATTTACTTTTAATGCCCTTTCTTCCATTATCAGTTACCCAAACAAGTATAAAGAAACATTCCCTTTTGTTTGCACATACTCTATGTGGTCAGAAAGACTGGAGGTTACCACATAGAGGAATTAAATTGGTCTAATATAATTAATAGCATTTATACCTTAAACTGGTAATGAGCAGCTTTCAGTAACAAACTCTCCAATACCACTACAGATGGAGATCTGAGCAGACCTCAGAAAGCCATACCCAACTCCCAGAACTGCTCCAACTGTATCTACATTTTCTGTTCTTTAGTCCTTAATTTCTTTACTTTTCTTTATTCAGACATGGGATTTTGTTCAATGCAAAATTCCTTGCTTTCCTACCTTTAGAACCTCTGGAACACCACATGTATTGCATTCCAAATCCACCATCTTTATATCTCTGAATTGCAAACACCCTTCATGAAAATAAGGATGCTTTCCTGTGAATTGCGACATTTTGAAGACAGGCCGCCTACCTTTCTGGAGTCTGAATGTTATCTAAGTCTTCTATGTCCAGTACCATCTGCTGGGATTCTTCCTTAGCTGCTTCTGTTTTTTCTTCAGCTAATTTTAAATAGGCTCGAACAACATCCTCCAAAGATTTGATGTTCACCTACGTCAAAGGCAGAAAATGGGAAGATGTTTTCACCCACAACAGCACCAAGTTTTAAAACGTACATGCTGCAAACCCAGGAACATCTGTAAGGCAGATTAGCTCTAACTCAAAACCAGTCAGTTACTTTTAGTTCCTATCAGCTGACATACACTATGCTTGCTACAAATACAACCATAAATAAATAGAAGCCATACCTGCTGGCAAATGTTCTTGTACTGGTAGAGACCTTCTTTTGCCAGGTGGCTCTTGCGGAGATCCACACAGAGCTCCAGGTATTTCAGCATAATCGGCTCGTGGATTTTCTGCCATGTTCGGTGTTTTTTGCTTTTCATAACATCATAGAGAACATCAAGGGCAGGTTGCTTTTTGCCAACCTCAAGGAATTCTGGAAGTAAAAACCAGTTAGTAAAAGATTTGCAAACCAAAAGATGCATGTTATGCTCAACAGTGTAAACTTCAAAGAATTTAATCAACTCTAACCAAAGTCCATTGATGGCTTGATTTATTTGCCCATAACAAAAGTGGTGGCAAAGGCAACTACGGTGGCTTTCAATGACAAAATGGCAAATGAATGCCATTAACATGAAGATTTCAGGACATCAGAGATGTCTCCATCCCTCGAGGTGTGACTGGGCACTTCATACATATTAATAAAGTACACACATCCAGTTTTCAAGCTAGTTACATCAAGAAGGACAAGGAAGACACACCATGAGGCTTGTAGTACAGGACATACTAATATCATTCAACAAGATGCAAACCATCCAGTGAACAGCTCAAAAAAAGTCTTGCCCAGAAGGAAAAAAAGGAGGAAAAAGAAGGAAACAAACTTCACTCAGAAACTTTGTTCAATTTTTTTCCTGGTTTTAGAACCATCTCTAGACCATCAGAGTCGTTTAGAGATTCAGTTTCTAGAGCAGTTCCACTAAAAGCTGTTACAGTCCAATTAAAGAGTCAGACATCTTTTAAGGCCCCGCTGCTGAAAGCAGTGCCCCATTTACTCATTCCCTAAGCAGCTGCTGTTACCAACAGCATCTCTCAGCATCACAGCAACTCCCATCTCCGATAATACCACACGCTCTGCTCGGTACAGTATAGTAAACCATCCACCAGCAAATATTAAAGCAGCGCAGTCAGCTACCAGTATACACACAGGCACTGCATAGAACCTACTCTTAAGAAGTTAAACAAATCAAAGAACACCCAGAATAGGAAGCAAACAGCTTTAAAAGATAAAGAGAAGTCGAGTACAGGTAAAAGGAAATGAGTGTGCTCTTACAGGCTGAGGAGTGGAGTCAGAACTCCCTGTACTCTGGAAATCACTACATTCCTAAAGAAATTATGGCACCAGGGATTAAAGCAGGGGCTTGCTCAAGGTGCTCGGACATCAGACAGAGCTTCTGACCTTTGGAATCTCAGTACAGAAACCATGCTGCTGCTTTCAAAAATAAATCTTTTAGCCATGGCTAAAGATGTCTAAACATACCTAAAGGATGTATTTTGAAAGCAGTAGCACAGTTTTCATTTCAGTATCAGAGGAGTGTGTATTTGGAGCTGACTTTATGTAAATAATGAGCTTGCATAAGATGAGCAAGTTCTTTTCCAGCAAAAACAAGTGTTACATTCAGATCTAATGCAGTTTAAAGTATTCAGCAGAATTTTTTTTACATATCAATGGAATATTAATAACGTTATGCTCCATCCCATAATTTACACTGTTATTTTATCTCAGTGCTACTTCGGAGACAATTACTGCTCAGCTTTACCATTTTTTACTTCCGAAAATAAACTTGAAAGGCAAGTTTCACCTTGCACCAATGCCACTGCCAGGCCAGGCTGCTCCAACCACAGTGGGCAATAACAACTGGACAAAGCACAAAATTCACTCATACTGCTCTGAAACTTCTCATTAACTCTGGGTAAGCAAGTTCTTACAAACCAGTCACCTAATTAAGGCTAATTTAACAGACACTGTAGTAGAAGCACATACAAAGTGAACCTGAGGAGTCAAATACACCATGCCTTGCAGTAGGAACTTCTAAGTTATGGAAACTAAGATTGTAACAGACTAAATGCAAAGCCTTAGTCTTGAATGGTTGTTAGGATTACATTCTGTTGTACCACTTAAAATGCTAAAAAGTATTCAAAACACCAACTGAAGCTCTGAGTGGTCAAGAACTAGCTAACACACACTGACAACTCAACTACTGCTACCCCAAAATGCCAAATTAAGCTGAATTTTCTATCTGAGAAAATGTACATTGTTACAGAAGGTGAAGATGCCATTATCCAATAGCTCTGAAAGAGAGCAAGCTCAATATCTATAATACTACTCCCCAAAAGCTGCATTACATCCTTGACTACAAAGCAATGTCAAATATTAACACTAAGAATCCCAGACTGGTTTGGGTTGGAAAGGGCCTTAAAGCTCATCCAGATCCAACCCCCTGCCATGGGCAGGGACACCTTCCACTAGACCGGGCTGCTCCAAGTCCCCGTGTCCAACCTGGCCTTGAGCACTGCCAGGGATGGGGCAGCCACAGCTTCTCTGGGCACCCTGTGCCAGCGCCTCAGCACCCTCACAGGGAAGAGCTTCTGCCTAAGAGCTCATCTCAATCTCCCCTCTGACAGGTTAAAGCCATTCCCCTTGGCCTGTCCCTACAGACCCTTGTCCAAAGCCCCTCTCTTGTTCCTGTAGCTTTAGGCACTGGAACTACTCTAAGGTGTCCCCGGAGCCTTTTCTTCTGCAGGCTGATCAAGCCCAGCTCTCTCAGCCTGTCTCCAAAGCACAGCTGCTCCAGCCCTCTAAGGGTTGGCTTTGACCTACATTTACCATTTATAAGGAAAACCAGCCTTCCTTATGTATCTTTACATATTTACAATCATTCAAGCTCTTCTTATTTCCAAACATCTGCTATGTATGCTGAGGACACTGAGAACCTGAAGCAGAAATTGCTGCTAAATGCTCACCTAAACCTTACCTATAAAACACAAACACTGGAACTCTGGAAACTCGCCAAATGCTCCAATTTGACACGCCGGTTTAACATTAAACTGCTTCCTGCAACATACAATCTGCCTTAGCTACAACTTCTCACATCTTTATTATACTTGGCCATGGTGAGAGTGGGTTTGCAAGGCTTGACACTGTCAAGTAAGAACTGCTAAGGTTTGTCCAGAGAACACTCCCTTCAGTTCCAATCCTTCAGTTCTACTCTACCCCTTCAGTTTGTCAGAACAGAGATGTGAATTTAAAGCTAGTCTCCAATACCAGCAAAGCAACAACAAAACGACATGCTCCAGCAATGTGACTGGCTCACCAAGTACAGTTTACTCTATCCAAGAATTCGGAAGCTTAATAAAGCTCATATACTGTATGAGCATTGTTCCCAGTAAAAGGACTGCTAAAATACAACTCCATCTTTGGCAGCTGACTGAAGCTGAATTTATCTTTGATCTTTTTATCTTCGTCAAATGATTTTTACAATAACTTTTAGACTGGAAATCCTAAGAATGTGCAGTAATTCATTTAAAATTTTCTAGTTAAAATACATAGTACTTCAATTATGTAGTCCCCAGACTACACAGCTTCTTCAGCTGTCATTTCAAGACCCATACATCATCTGTAATTTCTGGATGTGTTCAAGTGTCATCCTGCAATCAGTCCTGTGACAATTGAGGGTCTAAATGGTTTTGCTAAGTTGCTTAAAATAGGACACTATTAAAAAAAAAAAAAGTGTCAAAGCCTTATATTTAGCTTGAGAGAGCTGACAAATATATCCAGTCCAGCTTTGTATGTGGCAGTCTGTGAGAGGTATCTACAGTGCTGTCCTCTTTGGAGTCTATTCCTGGGCAAACTTATGCATCAGCCTGCACAATGTTTAAGGAGTTTAATCATTTACATTCTCACCAAAGCCACATGAAGGCTGGCACTCCTAAACACGAAGTCCACAGGATAAAGCAGATCCCGCCTGGGATCTGACCCGGTTTTGAAATGACCCCGGATCGGCTGAGAGATGGGGGCCAGATACCTCATGCGAAGCCCCGGGCCAGCAGCGAGCCCCATCCCGGGTCGGAGAGCTCCCGCTGGGATGCAGGCTGAAGCGCCGCGGAGCCCGGGCCGTGCTGCCCTCGGCACACAGACCCCTCCACCGCGACCACCCCTTCACCCAGAGTCTGCCCCCGCGGGCGGCCCAGGGGCCCCGTCGGGGAGAGAGGCGGAGCCGGGCCCGCTCCCCGAGGCCGCCGGGGCCTCGCCTCCGCCATGCGGTGCGGCCGACGCCGGCAGGCCTCGGCGCTTTCCCCACGGCAGGGAATCGCCGCGCCGCTCGCAGGCGGCCTCTCCCCAGTGCCAGGGAGGCGCCGGGCCTTGGGGCCGGCGGAGGGGCTTAAGAGGCGAGTACGACCCGGCACGGCCGCGGGCGAGGAGCGGCGCACGGTGCCCGGCGCGGCGTGGGGGAGCGGGGGAAGCGAACCGGCGGGAGGGCGGTGGTGTGGGGGGCGGCCCGCACTGACCGTTCGCCCGCTTAAGGGCATTCTCGGGCCGCTGGAAGTACACCGGCATGATGGCGGCGGCCTCTCCTCACAGGGCGGCGGCGGCGGCTCGCTCCGTGCTCCAGCCAGGCAGCCTGCGAGGCCGGAAAGGGAGGGCAACCCCGCGCCCGCGCGCACTGACGCCGCCGGAAGCGGAAACCCCTCCCGGTGCGCGGGTGGGGCTGGGGAGTGCGAGACGGGTATGGCCGCTCTGGGAGAATGCGGTGGGGAATGTCCAGCACCGGAGGATTGACTCGGAGCATCGGGGCGCTCGGTGAGCCCTTAGCGCAGAGCCGTACTGTGGCTGGCTTCCGTGGCTGGTGCCGCGGTGACATCCCGTGCTGTGCGTTCACTCTTAAATCGATGCAGAAGGTTTTCTTCCTGGGCAGTGTGCGAAAGCGAACCGCGGCCTGGGCTGCATCAAAAGAATCGTAACCAGCAGCTCACGATTAGAGCAGCTTTCAGTGCGTAAAGGGGCTACAAGAAACCTGGGCTTGGGACAAGGGCCTGTAGGGACAGGCCAAGGGGAATGGCTTGAACCTGCCCGAGGGGAGACTGAGCTGAGCTCTTAGGCAGAAGCTCTTCCCTGTGAGGGTGCTGAGGCGCTGGCACAGGGTGCCCAGAGAAGCTGTGGCTGCCCCATCCCTGGCAGTGTTCAAGGCCAGGTTGGAAACAAGGTCTGGGAGTAACCTCCTCTAGTGGAAGGTGTCCCTGCTATAACCAGATGAGCTTTAGGGTCCCTTCCAACCCAAAGCATTCTAGGATTTTGGCAAATAGTCATCAAGTAGGCTGAGTCTTTGCTCCTCACAGCTTGTTGAGCTGGCTCAGAAATTGTACTGTGAGGCAGTTAAGAACTTGCAGAAAGGCCTTTCTGTGTCCACATGGTCACTGTCAGCTGCAGGTTTCATTACTGTGAAAAATCTAGGAAACCTTGAGAGGAACTCAGCCATTCCTCTTAAGAGCAATAGTAACAGCAATATTAGAGTGTACATGTGATAACTACTAGTGCCAGTGTGTATTTTTCAAAGCCACTGATGTGATTATTGGCGTATGGAGATAATGGAAGGTGTATAAACGTGTGTGAATTACACACAAATTCCTGTAATGGTGGCAACAAACGCAGTGCAACAGCAGCAAGTGACTGTGTGACTAATGGGCTATTTCGGATGAGTAAACACCCGCACAGCACACCGTGTGAGGCAGGAATGTGCACCTCTGCAGCTGCATCATCGGTGCCATGGTGATTGTAGCTGTGACCCTCTGCAGACCTGGCTGTCTGATGCTGGTTCCTTAAGTATATCCAAGTATGAGTTTTCAAAACACGAAGATGGATGTAGAGGATGAATTCATGATTACTTAACACTGCCTGCTCCTGTCTTTGGAGTTTCTGGTTTGGTACATTTCTTTCTTTATTCTCTTAACTTGGTTTCTTTTTGCATCCAGTTCACATCAACCCTCTTGCTTGGCCACCAGAAAGCTTCATAACCATTATGCAGTGTAAAATGTAAAACTTTAATGTTGGTTTGTAATCACAGGACTACGTAATTAAGGTCGGCCAAATGACTTGGGTAACCTGCAGCTAGAGCCACCTGATCAAGAATATATATGATCGTTATTCCACAGAATCAGGTCAACTGAAAATCAGGTATCTGCATCTGGGGTAATGGGCACAAGTTACTCCTGGGACACAATACGGAAGTTTCTCACAGTGGGAATAATCAGCTGTTGGAATAATCTCTCCAGGGAAGTGATGGATTCCCCAGAGTTGGACTCTTAAGATTCAGCTGGACAGGGTACATCCAGTCTAGGCCATGCTTTGCCCAGAAGAGTTAGACCAGATGATCCTTGAGGACTCTTCCAACCTGGTATTCTATGATTCACAATTTATTGCTAAAAACCAAATAGTTAAAACTAAGAACAACAAAGACACAGTCACTGTATGGAAGCTTTAGCACCATGAGGGTATCCATGTAACACTGATCCCTTTCCGCTCTATTGCGTGAGCATCCATTCTAGAGTAAAAAAACATGGTGGTGGGGGAAGCAACCTTGCTTTTTCAGGCTCTCTTTACTTGGGAGTGTCCTGGGATCAGCAGTAGCAGTCATTTTTTCTCCTTCTTAGTAGCTAGTACAGTGCTATGTTTTCATTTTTTGGCCTGGGAAGAGAGCTGATAACGCTGATGTTTTTAGTTGCTGCTCAAATGTTTGGTCTGGCCAAGGACTTTCTGAGCCTCATGCTCTGCCAGGGAGGAGGGGAAGCTGGGAGGAAGCAGAGACAGGACACCTGACCCAAACTGACCAAAGAGGTATTCCATACCACAGCGCGTCATGCCCAGGATGTAACGGAGAGTTACCCGGAAGGGCTGGGACTGCAGGGTTGGACGAGGTATCGGTCGGTGCTCGGCTGGGGGGAGTGGGGCGAGTTATTGGTCAGCTGGTGTTGAGGTGTTGTATTCTTTCCTATTGTTATTTCCTTTATCATTATTATTGCTGGTGGTAGCAGCAGTGATTTGTGTTATACCTTAGTTACTAAACTGTTCTTATCTCAACCTGTGGGAGTTGCATTCTTTTCGATTCTCCTCTCCGTCCCTCCAGGAGCAGGGGGAGGGCAAGAAGGGGGGAGTGAGTGAACGAGGTTTGTGGTTGGGTTTAAACCACGACAGGGAGTTTCTGCATGTCCTTTTGTCCTTTGGTATCTCTCTGGGGCCCAGTGACTCGTACTGCACACAGTGTCCTCCATCAGGCCACATACTCATTTATATACCATGGTATTTTAAGTACGGTCTGCACTCTGAACTGTCGCTGGCAGCCTGGTTGTTTCTGTTTCAAACCACAGCTGTACAGTCAGTAGAGTCTTCATTAATCTATTTATAGTGCTGAACAAGTCCTTGTCTTTATAAAGTTAATTTAAAAGTCTGTCTGATGAGTACCAGACACCACCTCCCAGCATCCGCAGGCTGCCCGTGCCCGTGTCACTGAAGCCAGTGCCTGTCCCAATACCCTGCAGTCTTCTCTGGGGTCACCCAGGCTCTGGCAGGGAACCACAGGTTTGCTGCCCAGTATTTACTGCTGGTTTACAGCAGCGTTTGCCATTTGGGAGCTCACTCCACTTGAATCTCTCTGAAGTTCCTGAAAGTTTTCCAGGCTTCAATCAAGATGATTTTCTATCAGAAGCAGCTTTTATGGTCTGACTCCTCATGTCTCTTTTTACAAGGCAGCTAAATACATTTAACCTTATGAAAATTGGATCATACCCTTGAATGTGTTCCCCATCCAGGTGTGGTCCTTAACAGGACTGGCCTGTCTCCAGGACCGCACATTTTCTTCAGACACTTCTGATGTTCCTGTCGTTATCCCAGGTAATTTGGAAGTTTATTCTTCCTCATCAGTGGCTGCTCTGGACCATTAGCATGCCATGGCTTCCATATGTGGTATTCAGGTTCATCCAAACTTGAAAATAAGATGGGCTAATTCACAAATAAACTTGATGTGTGGTTACACAGGGATAGCCATTGTGCTCTGTGAATGTTCCTCACCTTACCTGGGCCGTCTTTGAAGCACAAACCAGCCTTTATGTGCATTACGCCCGTATTTGGGTGAAGACTGGACTGAGGGCAGCCCTGGGGAAAAGGTCTGGTGGGTGTTGGTTGGTGAGCAGCTCAGTGGGCCCGGGCAGTGTGCTGGGCTGCATCAAAAGGAGCGTGAGCAGCAGCCGAGGGAGGGGATTCATCCCCTCTGCTGCGCTCTGGGGAGACCCCCCCTGCAGTCCTGGGGCAGCAGCACAAGAGGGACGTGGAGCTGTTGGAGCGAGTGCAGAGGAGGCCATGGAGCTGCTGCGAGGGCTGGAGCAGCTCTGCTCTGGAGCCAGGCTGAGAGAGCTGGGCTGGGGCAGCCTGGAGAAGAGAAGGCTCCTGAAGGGGAGACCTGAGAGCAGCTCCAGTGCCTGAAGGGGCTGCAGGGAGCCTGGAGAGGGGCTTGGGACAAGGGCCTGTAGGGACAGGCCAAGGGGAATGGCTTGAACCTGCCCGAGGGGAGACTGAGATGAGCTCTTAGGCAGAAGCTCTTCCCTGTGAGGGTGCTGAGGCGCTGGCACAGGGTGCCCAGAGAAGCTGTGGCTGCTCCATCCCTGGCAGTGCTCAAGGCCAGGTTGGACACAGGGGCTCGGAGCAAGCTGCTCCAGTGGAAGGGGTCCCTGCCCGAGGCAGGGGTTGGAGCTGGAGGAGCTTTAAGGTCCCTTCCAACACAAACCAGTCTGGGGTTTTATGGTTCTGTGACTGCGGCCGTTCTTCAGGGCTGTGTACATCTGGCCGTGACTTGGGGGACCAATTGCCCTCAGAGCCTCTCCTTTCAGGCCACATTCCTCACAAGCGGTGCCAGCGCCCTCGCTTGGGGGGAGGCTCAGCAATGGCGGCGGGCGCTGAGGGGACTCGCGGCGGGCGGGGCGGGGCGGGGCCTGCGGAGGGCGGAAGGCGGCGGGGCCGGGGGGGGAAGATGGCAGAGCCGGAGCCGCAGCTGCTGCTGGCCGTGGGGCTGATCGGTGAGGGCCCGCCCGGGCCGGGGACGCGCTGGGGCGTGGGGGGGCTGCCGGGAGGGCCGGCCCGGGGCTAGGGGTCGGCCGGGGGTTGCTGGTTAGTGGTGGCCCGCCGAGCAGGGCCTGTCCGGCCGGGCGCTGTCAGCCTGAGGTTGTGCCAAGGGGTGGGGGCTCGGTCTGCCTGTTACAGAGCTAAACCGTGCGCAGCTCGGGCAAAGTGCCTTCAGTTCACGGCTTGTGGGGTTTCTGTGTGAAATCAGAAATAGGAAAAGGGGGAGAAATCATAAATGAGCTGGTCTGGGTGTTTGCTGGTCAATACCTTGCTCATAGGAATGTCTGTTCACAGTGCTGGTGCTTACTTGACCTCGTCAAGCAGGTCAAGAGGGGATCTTTATTAACACTTAAAACTCATAGCACAACTGCTGCTCTGCAGTTTGAACCTTAGTGGCAGAACTGGATATCTAGGGTCAGGGTAAGGTGGAATTTTAATCGAATTCCAGGAAACAAACCTGATTAACCCATCGATTTACTTCCTTGCTGCTGTTTGGCATTCTCACAGTGAACATCTTTCCACCATAGAAAAAGACACCAACGGAGATGCTTTGTGGGTTTGGTGTTATCCATCCATAACAGCTGAACTGAGGAGTCTGTTGCTGCGAAAGTGCTGCCTTACAGATGAAAACAAATTGCTTCATACCTTTGTATTTGGGCAGTATAAAAGGTCGTGGTTCTACATCACAACTGTGGAAGTTCAAGATTCTCCAGCCTTGAAAAAGGTAGGACTTGGCCAGCTGGTTTTTCTTCAGTAGAGTGCAGGGAAGGCTTCTGCAGAGCTTCCTCTGGCAGTTTAAACAGTGTTTCCTGTTGTATGCTATGAAGAAGGGAAGGTATTTGAGGTTTTGTGTGCTCACAAATGCAGCTTTTACCCAGCTAACTAGTCCACACATTTCAGTTTTTACCCAGTCATATATTGGATGGAATTGCAGAAGGGTTGAGATACTCATTACCCAATATAGATTCTTTGCATAAAAATGGTAATGCTATTTTATGCTATTGTTTCTAATTACTTTGTGTTTCAAGTTCAGCAATTACGTTTGGGTTGTTTTTTTTATTTATTTTATTTTTTCAGAAAAACCCAAACAAAACAAAAATCTTCTACAAAAGGTCTTTTATACTGTCCCAAAATCTTGTTTCTATAGAACTTGATGGGGTTTTTATTTAAAAGGTTGAGCTACATAGGTACTTTCTTTGCCACTGCGTTGATAACTGGAAGACTACAAATATGCTTTTATCTTCTATACTTCCCTGTTATGAAGATCATTAAATTCTGTTAAGCTTATTCAAGGTTCATCCTTCATGCTGTATTGTTTAGTACGAGGATAATGTGGAAATTTCGCATGCCCACAGCAGAACGTTGCTTGCCTTTCTCCTATGAACCTTAAAGATGTAAAAAAAATTAACACAATGTGTCCGAGTGCTGTCTCCAACAGTAGGAGATGCTATTTGAGTTAGACATGTGAGCCTGATCATAGTGTGCACACTTTTAGCTTTACATTGTCCCTGCCCACAATCAGTGGATTAAGGAAGTTCAAGAGTATTTCTGTTCATGGGCCTGCAATCCATGGTTTCTTTTTTCCAGTTTCTTTTTAAATGTGTTGATGCTGTCTGCCTCCATAGCCTCCTTTGGCAACAAATTCAGGAAGTTTATTACTTGCTGTGGGGAAGAGAAATGTCTCTCTCTCTTCAAAATAATCTTATGAGATTAAAGAAAAACAATGCTTAGACAGTAGATTAAGCAAAAGATAGTATGTACTAGAGCTGACTCAGTGGAAATGAGTCACATCAGAAATCCCTTAACCAGGCCTTTTCTGCAGTTAGTGACTTGGATCTGGTGCTACTGCTTACTTTTGGGTTTTAATTGAAACACTGTGGTAGAGCACTGTAGGAAGCTGAATAATGTGAAAAAGACTGTTCATGTGGGATCATTAAATAAGCCCTGTTTTTCTGTGTGTGTTTGTTTTACCTAGGTGACCCACTTCTCCATTGTTCTGATGGCCAAAGACTTCAACCCAGAGAAATATGCAGCCTTCACTAGGATACTTTGTAGGTCTGTATAAAAGTTGTTGTGGGATACTGCTGGGTGCATGTTGAGGTCTTGCTACAGCAAAAGATTCAGTTGCATTGTGTTGGGTTTGCATTTGGTCTGACAATCTGCTGGAAACTCAGTCCTATAAACTGTGGATCCCATTCTGTAAATCCTTGATCTGAGCTTAACTTGAGTTCATGCAGTAAGCATTGGATGAATGTCAGATGCCCAGTAGGCTTTAATGTGTCTTCTGCAGCCACACACCACCACCTACCTGCTAGTTTTCTCTGAGAGCATACTTTTACAACATACAAACATTTGGGAAGAGGTCACTATGTAGTCAGAGGTCACCATGTGTATGGTCGGCAGCTTACATCCATTCATAACATCTTTACTAAAGATATTTCTTTTGTAGCTCCTCTGACCTCCACTGCACTTAGGGATGCTTTTGCTTTTTCTGCAGGAAAATGAGAACCCTCTGCATCTCAAGATCTGTGGCTTGTGTCTTCCTTCCTCTTCCAACCAGACTGCTGTCTTCTTCCCTTGTCTCCTTTTCTCACTTTCCTCCATGTCCCCATTCTCGTGATCTTTTCTCTGCATCTTTCTTTGAGTTTCCTTCAGTTCCCAAGCTAGTTGGGTCCTGGCTCTTGATACTGAGAGTGTTCCCTGAGATATTGCAATTAATTAGATGCAGTTGTAAGGTTATTGTTTGTATTTGGTATGCTGTCAGGCTTACCAGTTCTGTGGGGTAATGAAAAACTGAGGTTGTTGGTTTTCACTGATACATGAAATACTTACATTCGTTGTGGATCACATTAATGCTGGTTTATCAGCTAGTATTTCTTTCCAAATCCAGGATGGAATCCTCTAAACATAAGGAAAGTTAAAGCTTATAAGGGAAATACATAGTTGAGAGCTTCAGTGCTGCTCCTGAAATACCTTAACATGTGAAATAGGTTATGTTGTCTCTCTGCTGTCTCTGAGACAGCTAAAAGCACATGGGGCATACTGGGGTATGGTTGTTTTGTGTTGGTTTTGTTTTATTTTAAATTGGTATCAAGGACATGTTTATATTTTTCTTCTGTCATTTAACAAAGTGTACAAAAGAATGTCTAGTGATAAAAATGGGTAAAGAAAATAAAACTTACCTGATGACATGGCATGCATGTAATAATAGAGGTTGCTGTAGTAGCTGCTTTTTCATAAAGCAGGTACCTTCCAAGTCTGCAAAGAATCCTTAGTCTGAACACCTGCTTACTCCTTTGTCCTGTTTCTATGTTGGTAAATTGTTGATCCTTTCATCAAATAGAAGCTCAAATGTAAATACAGGGAAGTTTTTTATCCTAAAACATAGACATGGTTTTTGTTGCATGTTGTAAGACTTCTATCTTAGTATTTAGAATCTCAACAGGTGTCCAGAATAAAAATTCTTGGCAACAACATTGCTATTTGTGATACTGTGGTTTGATTTTTTGTGTTCATATATCTGCTGGTACTGATTGCAGTCAGAACACCAGACTCTCTTCTTTTCACACAGAATCTACCTGAAGCATGGAAGTCCAGTTAAGATGATGGAGAGTTACATTGCAGTCCTTACAAAGGGCATCTGCCAAAGTGAAGAAAATGGATCTTTCCTCAGCAAGGATTTTGATGCTCGGAAGGCTTATCTTGCTGGTTCCATCAAAGGTTATTTAATACCCAAAGTCTCTCTTCTGATTTCTGTTGTACAATATAAAATACACTCCATTTTTTTATGTGCATTTCAAGTAAATATTGTTAACAGTATTATCTGTGCTGTTGTCATTAAGCTTCTTCAAAAAACCAAATGATAATACCTGCATGTGTATCTTCTATAAAATATTTTTCCCTCTTTTCTAGATATAGTATCTCAGTTTGGAATGGAAACAGTTATCTTGTATACAGCACTGATGTTAAAGAAGAGAATTGTCGTGTACCATCCTAGAATAGAAGCTATTCAGGAGTTTACCAGGTACTTTATCAATCCCTACCCGCCCTCAAAAGTCCGACATATTTGAACCTTCTTTGAGAGAAATGCCCATATTTTAAGGAGAAAAGCTTTCTTAAACCTGTTTATTGGAATCCTGATACATTCCTCTTAAGGCTTTAGTCATGTTTTCCTCAGCTCAGAGAGATTTAACTGTAGAATGAGCAATAAGCTCTGCTTGCACTGATAGTAGAAATCTCTTTAATTCATGTATCTGCATGCCAAATGAGACCTAACCAGACTAGTTCTTTCTTATGCATTTAATACTGTGAAACTATAACTCATACAACTGTGTCAAGTGTCAACGTAATGTCCCCAGGACTTTGCCCACTTTAGTGTGGCATCGGCAAGACTGGTCAATTCTTCATTCATATGTGCATCTAAATGAAGCGGAAGTGGAAGCCTTAAAAGCCTGCACAGGTAGGGAGAATTTATTCATCAGAAAATAAAACTTAATTCAGTTTCTATTTCTGCAAATTCTTGCACCGTGCTCTTTGGGTGGGGAAATACAGTTATTTTGCTGTTAATGGTATTGTTACAAGTTAAACAGCATCATTTTCTTTAGAAAAGGCAAATGGACTAAGCAGGTGCGTTAGATGATGAGTAGTTAATCTGGTGTTTCTTGTTGGATCCACATCAGTCCACTCCTAATCACAGGTGCAAAGCAGCTTTGAGACTTTTCTGATGTTGAGATCAGAGGGATTGAATGTCTCACTGCTGGACAGAAGCAGCTCACCTTAGATAAGGTACTTTTGTACCAACTTCTACACAGAGCCAGTAGCTGAATTTTAGAATCTTTCCTCATTTTTTCCCCCCAGTTTCTAACTCTTAAGTTCTGTATTTTTATTCTGACTGCTGCCAGTGAAGTGTCTGGCTCCTGCTCACAGGTAGACTTGACCATCTCTGTAAGAGTTTGATCTGTATGACACATTGCTGTGTGTGCATAGTACTTAACATATAATCCAGGAAGAGGCCTTTGGTGTATGCAAAGATTAGTATGACACATAATGTGACAATTAAGAGGCTTCTCTACACAGAGTAATGAGCAAGAAGACTACTCCTCTTCAGTATTTCTGCTGCATTACCAACATTGCTTTTTTCAGCTCTCAGAACATCTTCTACAGAGAAAAGCTGCTCTTAGTTTGCTCCCCTGGCATGCTATAAATAAGATCTGCTGGGTTTATTCCTCTATTCCAGTCTAATACTGACTTAGTGACAAGGAGCTCCAGAATTCAGATTCTTTTAAAGAGGAAATTCAGTGACTTTTTCATTTGCAAATGAATAATTTTAGTAGCAGGGTAGGGAGAGAATTGAAAATGTCAAATCAATAACCTTTTTATACTGCAATTAGTGTTAGTTAGAGGCAATTTTAGAAGCTGATTTTTAAGCTTCTGCTGGACATTGCTTGTTAAATTATTGATAATGTGAAGCGAGCAACCTCCTGGGTCCGATACGTATCATGTCAAATATTCTCAGAACAGACTTAGGACTGTGGTTTTCTGCAGGGTTTTGGTTTTGTTCATGAAGAGCCTAATCTTGCCAAAATTCTGCTCCCTAGGTTACATTGCTGGATTCACAGATTCTGAAGTGAACAGTAGACCAGACCTCTATGATGTGTTTGTGAATTTGGCAGATAGTGAGATCACCATTTCTCCCCTAGTCAAAGGTTGGTTGCTTTTTATAGTTTGGATTCAGAGGCCTTTTATTCCAGAGTTGATAGTAATTGCTCAGCCTCACTGCAGGTCAAGGATTCTTTATCCTTCTTCCATCCAGGTTCTGAAAAGTCAACATGTAAGCTTCTGTCTTTTAGTTTTATTGACACCCTGGAAGACTGGTGAAAGACTTGGGTTTAAACTTAAACAGGGGAAGTTCAGGTTAGACACAAGGAAGTTCTTTACTGTGAGGGTGGTGAGGCACTGGAAGAGGTTTCCCAAAGATGTGGTAAATGCTCCATCGCTGGCGGTGTTCAAGGCCAGGTTGGATGGAGTCTTGGGTGACATGGTCTAGTGTGAAGCGTCCCTGCCCATGGCAGGGGGTTGGACCTGGATGGTCTTAAGGTTCTTTCCAGCCCAAACCATTCTGTGACTCTATGAAATGTACAGCTGAGATTTCAAAACATCCATGTCAGACAGTTACATGGAGGAGACTTTCAGCTGAATGCAGAGACATCACCTGAGTCTTTAGAATCGCAGTGTATAAAATACTTGGAGATTGGGGATGATGTGAAAGCAAAGCTTGTATGTTGCTTGTCATCTTGCTGGTCCTCATCACCTGCTTAGGGCCACTTTAGATGTAGACAGGTTGCCTGTGCTGGCATGGCTGTTGGTACAACAGATTACTGCCTTTACTGATGAATTTCAAACATCAGTCATGAAGAGGACTCCTTATTTTGGCTTGTTATTCATACACATTTCTAGGTACCACAGAAATGGTGATTTTTGTGTGAATGTGTGCTTTCTTATTTTCCTTACCCAGAGGCAATGACAATGGGAAAACTTCACAAAGAAATCGGACAACTAATTGTTCAGTCTGCAGAAGACCCAGAGAAGTCAGACAGCCAAGTCATTAAGGTTAATATTGAAATTTTAAATTAAATTCCTGTTATTGCTAAATCTTCATGGAAGGGGGGGAGAGGAGGGCAGATTGTCCCTGAGAATTAATATCTCCTGCTCTCTGCCTTTGTACAAATGAGCATTTTTATTCTTCATACAAGTTTTTAAGGATGACTTGTTTTATATTACCTCTTTGGTAACCACATTGCTGAAGAAACTTCAGATACTGTATTGATTGTAAGACTTCAGTAAAATGAGTTTCCCAGGTTTATTCTGCGAAGCATGTTTTTTGCTCAGTACCTTGTCAATAGCATTGTCAATACCTTTGAAAAAGTCCTACTGAGATACAGCTTCTCAGCTGTAAAGCCTGATTTTTGTGATGTATCCAATATCTAATAGATTATTAGACATTCACAACAGAGCAGCTTAATCAAAAGAGCTCAGTTAGGCCTGTGGAGAGGCTGAGCCTGTGGAGAGGCTGAGCCTGTGGAGAAGCTATGCTCCATTTATTCAGCGTCACACACAGAGCTGTTGCAAGTTTGCCTTAAAATAAACGGGATCTTTATTTAAAATTCACTCTTTATCAATATTTTACTTTTAATTTGCATTGATTTTATTGGGTTTTGAGGGTTTTTTAATAAATGTATGTTAAAACATTAAAATTCCTAACACCATTGCTTGGTTTTCTGTTTTTCAAGGAGATTTCTCTGAAGACAAAAGAAATCCTGGCTACTTTAGCCTCGCTTACTGAAGCTTCTGATGGCAATGAAAAACCAACCCTGAACTCTGAGGCTCTGAAACAAAAGCGATTTCCACCAGCTACAGAAAACTTCCTTTTTCATTTAGCAGCTGCTGAACAAATGCTCAAAATCTGATTTTTGGTGCACTTCAGTCTTACGGACCAATTCCAAAATACCGTCTTTGCCATACAGCTAGGTATCTCTGATATTTTATATGGAAAAATTAAAGGTGTAAGAGTGAAGTCATATTTACCATGATAATGTAGAATGTTGGAGCTTGACTGGGAACATATGGAGGCATATTTGGGAGCATTGCTGATGTCATTATCTTTCCCAAGTATAATTTTGTATATATGGCTCCTGTATTTCATATCAGAACATGAGTGTATATACAAGTGACACAGGCCTGTGTGTCCAGGCTGTGCCAGACGCGACTATAGTGGCTGTTTGTCCTGCAGGTTTCAGATGTCAGACAGCTCTGACTCATCTTCCTGGGGTCTGGAACACAGGCTGCAGGTGTAAATCCAGTGCAGTTTGGATGTGCTGGTCTCTGCACAGGGATACACTGAACATGCAGTTGGGCTGAGTGTTCATTCTGGGCTTCCAGGTATGTGAGCCTCTCAGATTCTGCTCTTGCTCTGGACTGCCTCATACCTGGAAATCCCAAATAAATGGATGAGTTCTCTTCTTTCTACTTGAAAGTGTCTAGATGTAAAAAAGGATGCCTGGGAAAATCTGATCTGGTCGCCTTAGTAAATAAAGGAAGAGGTATCTTAAAGCTCAGGTGGGAGTTGAGCACCTCTTTTGAACTCTTGCCTTAGAGTTTTTCCCCCCTTTCACTCCCTCCCATGCCTCTAATGGAGGGAGAAGAGGACAGGATGACTGTATGTAACATGGGGCTTCCCTGGGGGAGGGGGTCATAGACAAGCACAGCTTTACAGCTGAAGTAAAGTAAGAAACGGGTGTTCTCAGCTGAGAAGATACCTGGCCACTCATCTCTGATCCATTTGACAGAAAACCAGATGAGTTAAAGCCTAATGGACTAGTGATGTTCAAATGGTCAGGTACCACAAGTAGAACATCAGCCTCTTAAACTGCTTGAGCTGTAACACAGGTACTATCTGATGGTGCTCTGTGTAGCCTAAATCTAGATGGAAACTTTTGAAGTAATAGTGAAAACTGGAAGATAGTTTAGAAGGAATTAAAATTTGCCTACTTGTTTGGTTGCATAGCCATAACTCAAGAGGTTTTTATTGTTCTTTCATTGAGCAGCCTGAAACTAACTGTTTTGTAATCTTCTGAGAAGAACTTAGAGCCTTTGTAGGGAAATACTGAGCCAAACAATCTGTATTCCTTCAGAAATGGCCACAACAAATGAGTCAATTCTGCAGTAGCACTTTGGATTAAGAACCCTTTTCCTGGCCTTTGTACAGCTAGCATGTGGTTTTACATAGAGATTTTTATACTTAGGATTAAAACTTTAGTAATCAATATTTATATTGTTAAATAGTTGGATGTTTGCTACTATGAAACTGGTAGAGCTCCTCACTAATCATGTGCAACTGGTTTGAAAACAGGGGTGTCTTTTGCTATGTGTGATACGTGAAGAAAATATGTTTTGGAATGTGATTAAGGAACGTGGCATCTATATAGAAAATGGTGTTATTGCAGTCAGTAAACGAAAGTGCTTCAGAATAAACCCCTATTTTCAGGGGTCTAAAATCCTACGTTAAACACTCCCTCTGCCGTTTAAATCCTGAACACAGAAGCATGTGCCTTTTTCCTTTAACTTCTGAGAAGAATTCTGTAGTCGCCTTTGGTTACCTGTATGTGCTCTGCAGCTTTTCTTTCTCCATTTGCTCATTAATGCTTTTTCTTAATGGTTTCTCTAATATTGCTGCTTCTGGTTTGAGACTTTTACAAGAGTTGGAAGAGCAGAACTGCGAAATGATGCTGAAAATTCCATTCAGGGGCTATTTGGAAGTCTTTCACCAAGAAAAAGCAGAGTACACTTTCAATCTTACCACCACCTTGTAACTGTAGAGAAATTCAATTTCTTCTAAACAGAAAGCCTTCAGGTGTATCATTAAGGTAGTTTGGCTGTTAAGAGACAACCACAAAAAGCAGAGAAGCCCAGTTACAGACTAAATGTTGAATGCCTGGTTTGCTTTCTGGTTTGGAAACGTTCCAGTTGAAAATCTCTGGTTTATGGTAGATCTGTTGTGTGTGAAACCAATGAAATGATTTTGCACTTAAGGAACTGGACTCGGAGCATGCTCATGTCTATTAAAAGAACCCTGAATAATCTATCCTTTAATTTATGTAAATTTATTCTTGGACAGCTGTGAGCACTGAGTCACAGGCCTCAGCTCGTAGTTTGGCAATACTGGGGTCAAGCTACAGCTTGATGTTAAGGAAGTTGGAAATGGACTACTACATGTTCAACCAGTTTTGTCATCTGTGCTAATTTCTTTTGTCAGCTCTTTGAAAAATGTATTTCCTTCCCCGCTGCCTCCCCCCCCCAGCTTTAGTGCTTTCAGGGGGTTTTCCTGATGTTCTGTGTTTTCTTAATGACTTTTGACACTGTTTCCTCTCAGAAAGTTTTAGAATAGGAAAATCTGAAGGGTCAGGAGAGGGAAGGATTTCTGCTTATTTCTCACTTCCCTTTCCCCAGGATGTGTACAAGCAGACTGTGTGTGCAGTTGCTGGTTTTGCAGTCAGATGACACAGTTGACATTCTTTCTTCTTCCTCCTTGAAGCAAAGACTCTGTAAAATGAAGTTTTCATTCATACCTTCATGTTCTACTGCCTTTCTGTTCCTGATAAATACAAAGTAGTGAATGATGGTTCCTGTTGACCTGCTGTGAGACATGCCTCGAAAGGGGTGTATAATAATTGAAAGTCTGGAATTCAAGTGAAAATTGTAGCACTGCTCTTTCTTCAGCTGAGGCAAAAGGTGCTCCCTGAGCACTGCCTCACTCTGCTCGCATGAACCAGCTCTTGTGCTAGCTGGAGTATAACTTCACTATGTTTGCAGACATTGGAAGGTAGATGGTGAACAAGGCAAAGGCTTGCCATGGGGAGCAGCATAAACAGTCCTAGTCATAGAACTACTGAAAGCTGCTTCTGCTTTCAGCCTCTGCCTGCTGCCAAAAGGGCTAAGGAGGATTTGTCACTAGTGTGTTGTGAGATGATGTTTGAAGCAGCTTCATTGCTAGATAAAAACCAAGCTGCAAAGCTCTGTGTGGGCAGTCCGCAGCTGCCTCGCACTGCCTTACACCTCTCCATTGGCAGCAGCTGGACTGAGTCAGAGGGATCTGTGGTCAGGTGAGGTCATTCCTTGTAGCTGCCAAATGATGTGAGACTCCAAGGAGACTCCAAAGCCTGGGCAACAGCTGCTTCCCGAGCCATGCCGTGCACCGTGTAGCATGCTGTTCCCTGTCTGACAGCGAAGGAGCTGCAGTGCAGGACTCCCTCCCTCCTTCTTTCCTCCACCCCTGTGGCCTGCAGGGAAGAACAGCATGGCTGTGTTACAGGCTTGGGGCTAACACAGCTCCAGCTGGGGAAATGCTTTGATCTGGTTATTCCCTAACATGGGAGTAGCTGATTTTACTATATTAAAAGTCCATTTAAGAGACATGGAAGCCTCATGTCCATATTCCTCAATTTCAAGATGACAAGCTGAGCAGGTAGGGAAGTGTTAGCACACTGTGCTGTTCTGAGGCATGTTTTCCTTGAAGCCGAAATCATCTACCGTAGTTTACCACACCTTAAACTGGTTCCACCACCAGTGCACTGTCACTTAACACAGCTGTGGTGCTAACTGCAGGAGACAGCCCTGCCTCGGGCATGCATGCTGTTAACCTGTTCCATGTTACAAAGGGAAGGTTTTCCTGTAGGTGCTGACTCTCAGGTCCTTCAAACAGGATGCTCTGCTGCTTGTCCCAGTCTTGTTCTCCTCACTGCATTACCAGTAAATCTGGACAGTTCTCCTCCTAGTCTCACAATGGCTCTATTTCAGGACTGAGGGTGTCAGGGCCTTTTTAGCAATGTATTTTCCCTGCCCTGATTTGGGAAGCAGCTGAATCACCCATGTTCCCAATTTAAGTGGCAGGTGCCTGCCCTCCTCTTCTGGAAAATTCTGGTTAGGGCAATAGAGAGAGGGGGAAAGCAAAGAGGGATTTAATAACCTGGAGGGTGCTGTGTTTAATGTGGCAAGTTTCAACTGGGGTGTTCAGTAAGAAGCCAGCAGAGTTTGCTAATGGGCAGCTGTAATAACAGCCACTGTCACCAGCTCTGCTCCATCAGCCTTATTCACAGAGCTGTAATGACATCAATTTGCTTAAAACATCCAAGTCTGGTGCCAGAGAATTTATGGCTTGTCTGGTTGCCAGGACGACTCAAGGTTATGGATGTGTTATCTCCAATTTGTTGGCTTTGCTCTAATGTTGGGGTTTGGGTTGTTTTGTTGTTCTGTTGTTTTCTTTTCCTTGCTCCCACTGTGGCTCATGGAACTGGTATTTACTTTAGCTATTCTTAAATCACGATTAAAAAGGAGTGGGAGAGGTGCAGGTCTTCGTTGCACTGCCATTTAATGTTTGCTGAGAGTGGAATGAGACCCCAGCCGAGGTTCTTCTGGTGCATTATTGGAATAGGACTAATAGACAAATGGGGGTTTGGAGCATTTAACTGTAGGATGTTAATGGTGCCACTGTTAATGAAGATTTGGAAGGGGACAAACACTTCATTGAGAGCAGCAGGTTGAGACTGTAACCCTGTTCCAGCTGACCCTGAGCTATCCAAGGAAAAAGAGCAGGGCAAGCCTCCTCCTTCCTAGTGTCCTTCTGGCTCAGGAGAGCAGAGGCTGATGTGATCTTCCCTGCTTGTGTCTCCTTTGGCTGCTGTTGCAGATGTGTGTATCCATACTGTCCTCCTGGAACAGCTTCACAGCATGCTCCCCTCAGGTTCCAGGTCCTTAGGATGTGCTGCTACATCCTTGTCCTCTTCTCTCATCTGGCAGTATGTCGTTAGAGGAAGGCTCAGAAAAGGCAGAACTCAAAGAAGCTAAACTCAACCCCCTACTTCCTGCTTTTGTTCAGTGCCAAAAGCACAGCAGGAACTGTTTTCCTGCAAAAGACCTGCTGTTTTGCCTTACTTTGCTCTAGGCTGTTGTCTTCCTGTAGGGATGGAGCAGCTTGGGAAAAACTGGTTCTCTCACATTGTAAAAAGAAATCTAATGCTCCAGCAATAGGAGAGCAGTGACCTGTGTGTTGTGCTAAAGGAAGTTAAATTATGGCAGACTTTTTGTAGGTGTAAAATTATTGCTGTGGAAGTGATTATTATGTTATTTAGTGTGTATTTATCCTTGTCACACACAGCTTCAGCAGCACCTCATATCTTAACATCAGTTATTGCAGAGCCATGTCTCCTGTGACCTCTGCCTACAGTTACCACAACCACGGGCTCTCCTACCACACTTGTGGAGCTTCTTTCCACATTATTCCCCCAGGAGAAGGTTTGATCTTGAGTCTGTAGCAGGTCAGCAAAACCACATGAAAGCAGCTGTACTGGGTCCGACAAATATCTGTTTGGCCAAATGTCATATCCCGACGGCCACCAAAATGAGACAAAAGAAGAAAGTGACAACAGGCAAATAAATCAGATGTCCCTTCCACTGACCAGCAGTGTGGAACTTACAACCTTCTTTTGCTGGTGTAGTTTCCATGGATTTAGTATTCTTCAATGGATTCCCTATGATGGAAATGCCCATTCTCTTAAATTCATGTCACCTTTTAGTATCTGTAAAGCCCTTTGGCAAGTAATTTGAAGTCCAACTACATGTTGAGCTTTCTGCACCACCCCTAATCCACTGAATCACAGACTGGTTTAGGGGACCTTAAAGCTCATCCGGCTCCAACCCCTGCCACAGGCAGGGACACCTTCCACTGGAGCAGCTTGCTCCAAGCCCCTGTGTCCAACCTGGCCTTGAACACTGCCAGGGATGGGGCAGCCACAGCTTCTCTGGGCACCCTCTGCCAGTGCCTCAGGAAGAAGTCTTTTACTAATCTAAATCTTCCACTCCCAGTGGCTTGCAGCCCCATGTGAAGCTGGATTATCCCCTTTGCCAAGCTCATTACTTTTCACTTACCCATTTGGTGTTTCGCTTGTTTTAACATCACAGAATCACAGAATCACAGAATCCCAAGGGTTGGAAGGGACCTAAAAAGATCATCTAGTCCAACCCCCCTGCAAGAGCAGGGTAACCTACAGTACATCACACAGGAACTTGTCCAGGCGGGCCTTGAATATCTCCAGGGTAGGAGACTCCACAACCCCCCTGGGCAACCTGTTCCAGTGCTCTGTCACTCTTACAGTAAAGAAGTTCTTCCTGATGTTAACGTGGAACTTCCTATGTTCCAGTTTACACCCATTGCCCCTTGTCCTATCACTGGATATCACTGAAAAAAGCCTAGCTCCATCATCCTGACACCTACCCTTCACATATTTGTAAACATTGATGAGGTCACCCCTCAGTCTCCTCTTTTGCAAGCTAAAGAGACCCAGCTCCCTCAGCCTCTCCTCATAAGGGAGATGTTCCACTCCCTTAATCATCTTTGTGGCTCTGCGCTGGACTCCTTCAAGCAATTCCCTGTCCTTCTTGAACAGAGGGGCCCAGAACTGGACGCAATATTCCAGATGCGGCCTCACCAAGGCTGAGTAGAGGGGGAGGAGAACCTCTCTTGACCTACTAACCACTCCCTTTCTAATGTGGCATATGGAGTGAGCTAATGGCACAATTTCATGTGGTGCTGAGATACTGGAATTGCAGCTGACTTCATTAGCATAAGCGTTTCACACTGTGTTTAATGTGTGTGTGAAGCACCAGTCTCCCTCTCAACACATTAAGGAAACTGTATTTTGGGTGAAGAACATTTGTCTTAAATGGAGTCCAGGAACGCTGAACTGATAACAAGTGAAAGAAGAAAATTCTATAGTGACCCAGGTGAGCAAATGCTTCCCACCTTAACTGGAGATGTTTCCCGTCAGTAGCCCACGTAGCTTTGAGGCTGTGTCATGGCACCTGTGACCTCCATCACACGTATCAATAGTCACTGAAGAAGCTTGCTTTGTCACCAACCTCTTTGATGAGAGCCGTGCAATACCACTTCAAGTAGCACTCCTGTAACTGGAAACCTCCCAGTACTGGAATTATCCCAGTATATCCCATACACAGCTGAAAGAGCTGTTCTGGTTTTGATGTTTTACAGTTTAGTGCATTTTTCCCTTGAGTTAATTACAAGCATTTTATGGGTAGCATGTGCCAGAATAAGCTATTTCATCATGGTTAAATGGTTGGTGGTAACTCAACACATGGGTATGCATTGACAAGTTTTCTCTTGAAAGACTCCACAGGAGCTAGATCAGTAGATAGATCACCCTGGAACTTTAGCTAGAATATACCCTGTCTCTTCTGAGCCTGCATATGACTAACCTGAAAACTGCACATCCATGTCTGGATAGGAACTCCTGTGTGGGAATTAATTTTTCTAGGATCAACAATGCACATATGGGTGCACCCTACTTAATCATATGTGATATGTGGGTACAAAGATTAATCAAGAATATTATCATCTACTCCTTGCAGTTCATTTTGTTTGGCAACATCTTTCTTTTTCATGTCAGTGAGGAATTCTGGGTCAGATTTTTTTTTTTTTTTCCCATAAAGCAGGATTCTCTGTTTTAAAAAATCAAGTGTAGAAGCTGTTAAACTACCCCTGGTCTAACACTTCCTTCTCCTAGCTTTCTCTCAAGCCTAAAGTGACACACTTTCTCACAAGTACTACTATAATGCAGGAGCTACTACTTTGCATTCCCAGTATGTGTGCCTAGCTGTAACTGCTGATATTCTAAAGATGTGTTTAACACACAAAGACAATAGGCAGAGGTTGGAAATGTCGAAGAGGAGTATCCCTTCTCCAGACAGAGCTTTTCTGCCATACCTGTGACTGGAAATTCTTGCTGTTTAGCTGTTGCCTTCTCAAGGAGTTTCAGGTTCCATTTAGAATAAATAAACAGCTCTCTTCACCAATCTCCAGTTTCTCAAGTACACCACAGGTACATCTTGCAGGTGAGAAGTACAAATATGTCTCAAGCCAACACTGGTGAGATGCTGAAAGTTGATGCTGGCGTGCAACATCACAGTGACTGCATAGCACTGCTGAGAAAACTTCACCAAAGATACGTTGCTGTGTGTATTGCCAAGTCTCAAAAGCAGGCCAGAGTGGTAAAGTCTGTGATGTACTCTTTAAGACTTAGGTGTGTCACCAGAAGCATAGGAGCAATACCACCGAGAAAAAAAAACAGTAAGGATGTGGCTCACATATGTATCTTACGCAGAAATATTAATTTTTCCTTTTCTAAGCAAACCTGTGCAGCCATCCTCATAGATAAGATGGAGAGGTTGCAATGATTTACAGTCCAGAATGTGAAGGAGCCAACCACACACCCTGAAGTCACTATGATAAACTCTATTACTGCCCTTATTTTTGAAACAGGCAAAACACATGGGCCAAATTCACGGCACTGCAAATAGCTACAGCAAAGTAAACAGAACAGAAGTAGGAACATGTAATTCTAATAGTCCCTTTAGCACCAATCTAAGCACAATTCACTGCCCTCCCTCCTGTGAGCTGATCACTCGTGACTGGCAATTGCTTAGTCTCTGTTTCCATTCCGTCTTCTTCCCTCTTGGACTCTGTCTGCCTAAGTTTTCATTATAATATTTTATGTGCATGTATTGACCTGTTGATTTCTTTATGTTTTGCTTGAGTGCATCTGCTTGGTGTGCATTAGCTACCACAGATGCTGTTCTGTCTGCTGCATTTTGTGTACTCAAATGGAGGTTATCGAACCTCTTTATTGATGAGGATGGGGATATATGTGCTTACCGATGGCTCATCAAGCATTAAGTGTTGGACATGGCTGTTTATTGGCAAAAGAATTTGCATTAACATCTGGTATTAAAAACTCTTTCTGCAGCTCTTCACAGACAGCCCTGGTCCCCTGGCTAATTTTGATGATCACTGCACTGATCACCAGGATAATGCTTATGCCACATCTCAAAAGGCAGCTTTTCTCTTTAGATAAGCACCATCAAATTGCAAAGGTGGGATCCCTCATTGTCCACAACAAGGTCAGGAAGCCACAGGATTTCCCAGTGGCTTCAGTGTAAAAACAAGTTCTAAATCTCAAGAGGATCAGGCCTCAAAACTCCTTCAAAGATGTTGAGAAAGACAGGAATCCCTTTGAAACCAAGTCTGACACCCATTTCCTGAAGAGTTCTTATTGAACACATATTATATTGCCATCAGGGTTGCTTTCTCTAGTACCACTTTAATGGCTACCTCACTCATGCCTCATCCTTGCAATGAGTGTTCCTAAATACAATGGAACCCATGGAGTAAGTATTCCAAGAACCAGCTCAACTTCACCCAAAAGACTACTGCTGCAACCACCTTTACCGGCTGTGTAAAGCAGCATGTCAATAGCTGCAGCCACATCAGCAGCAACACACCCTTTTGTATTCAATAATCCTTTAATTAAGAAATCAATCACAGGAGGAAGCATCCAGATGCCGTTTGTGACAAATACCGTGTTACGCTGCTTCCTGGTACAAGTCCTATGTGTATCTCCCTGTGGGCTGGGCCTTGCAGTGTCATTTTGCAACGTCTGCCTCTCCATAGACCACAGCCCTGTACATCAAGTCTTGCATGTATGCCACCATAAATTCATGATACAGGCGCACAGGCCGGATGAATTTGTTCATACATTCAGAATTCACTTCCACCAGAGCACGCTTTCCTATATTAAACCAATCTCTAAATTCCCCTGTTGTAGAAGAACTCTGTTTCTTCTGTAGATGAGAGAATTTCTGGCTCAAGGTCTGCTCGCTTTATCTGCAAGGTACAGAGAAAGGGAATCAACACCATTCCTGGTAAGTATAAGATAAACCCTCTATACCGCATTGAACTTTGCACAGATTGTAATAGTGTGTGGAGCAAGACTGGATGGGATTTGGGGTTCCAAGAGGTTTTTGTTTTGGGGCTTTTTTTTCCTTCTAAGGAAGAAATATGCTTCATTTAAAATCGGAGGTACTCCTGAGATCTAAACAGCATTACTGCCATTATCTCCAGTCACTATAGAACCATTTAGGTTGGAAAAGACCTTCAAGATCATCAAGTCCAATTGTAAATATATTTGGGTGATGCACCCAGGAGAATGTGTCCTGTGGATTGGGCAACTGGGAAATTCAAAGGGAACCAACCCCCAAACTCAGTACATAGCTTCTAACAGGTTTCTGTTCAGTTTACCTTTGTTGCCATAAGAGATTAAGAAATCTAAAAAAGAGATTACAGTGCCAGAAAGTTCAGGCAAATAGAAGAAACCACTGGAAACTGAAGAGCCAGTCTGTGATTTTCTGAGCATATTCACACAGTGCTGGTAAGGGAGAGGAAATAAATGCAGAAAGGAATCCCAGGCTCAACTCCCACGTGGCCTTCTCCAAAGCCCAAGGTTCAAGGGCTACACAGAATCCCAGCCTGGTTTGGGTTGGAAGGGACCTTAAAGCTCATCCAGTTCCAACCCCTGCCACAGGCAGGGACACCTTCCACTAGAGCAGCTTGCTCCAAGCCCCTGTGTCCAACCTGGCCTTGAGCACTGCCAGGGATGGGGCAGCCACAGCTTCTCTGGGCACCCTGTGCCAGCGCCTCAGCACCCTCACAGGGAAGAGCTTCTGCCTAAGAGCTCATCTCCGTCTCCCCTCGGGCAGGTTAAAGCCATTCCCCTTGTCCAAAGCCCCTCTCCAGCTTGCCTGTGGCCCCTTCTGGCACTGGAGCTGCTCTCAGGTCTCCCCTTCAGGAGCCTTCTCTTCTCCAGGCTGCCCCAGCACAGCTCTCTCAGCCTGTCCATTTAGTGCCTGCCAGGAAAGCTGCCCTTCCCAGGGAACAATTACACTTCACAGTTCAATAAGGCAGGTGAAAAGATGTCTGTCGCATGTGAGGCGGTTTACCTCTGACAAGCTCATGCTGACTTTGCATCTACATCTTCCCTTTCTCCAGCAGGACTGAAAACAGTGCTGGAAGAGCCTTGGTTTCAGTCTTTGAGACAGCTCTCCTGACCTTGCTTGCTTCAAAGTGCTGTGAAAACCTGATTTATATTTACACTTTCCAATGCCGATTTGTAGCACACAACGCAATTTAGACCTAGAAAGCCTTGTAATCCTCTGCCTAGTGCATAAGCCTTCACAAGCAGCCTCTGCTGCCCCTTTTAAAATGCACAACCACATTAATCTTATTGTTTGTTTTCTACATGGCCTCAAGACTGCTGGGTATAGTTCTGGAATGCCTGTTTAATGTAACAGTAATCCTAAATCAGTTCCTGTGACAGGACTTACCTCTCCACACTGCGGGAACATGCTGAGCGAGACCGGCAGCATCCCTGTTAGTACTGATGTAATCGCAAACATTCTCATTAAAGCCAAAGTACGTGGAGTCTTTACCATTTTTGCTCTGCCCAAGACATTGAGAAAGTAAATGTGTCAGTTTAGGCTTGAAAAGTAACCTGACAGTGAGACAAAAGACATTAGCTCTTATTTTAGTGGTTGAAATAGCACTGAAATGGGTAATAACCAAGGCTTAGAAATCCTAAGAATATTTCCTTACTTGATGTCCTGTGCTCTTATTCCTAACTCCTGTTCTTCCCCTCTGTTCTGTATTTAGCTGCAGCATTTTCCAAGTCTAGATTGTCAATACATGATTAAGAAAACAAGCAGCAAGACCGAAGTGACAAAAGAAGAGCTGCATTAGTACTTTAAAGCATCTCAGTTCTGTGCCTAAGATTTTTCTTGCATTACTCTCTTTCCCCTTGGATTTAGCTCCTCTTGTTAAGTCCTACTTTGCCTTGTGCAAAAATTTATTACTCCACATATATTCAAAGTTTTATCTTACATCAGCATTTATGCCTTCTGGTAACAGGAGTCCCTTAAGCTAAAGAAGGGGATAAGGAATTGATTTAGGCAATACCAAATGACATGACGTTGATGATCCCTACTTGTGTTATGTACAGGATATAGATGATCCCTACCAAAAGCTCAGGGCAGGCTAAGAATTCTCTCACAAAGCATACAATGAATTCTTCTTATAATACAGGGTTTCTAAAGGTTGCAAGAGCAGGTTTCACAATATACAAATAACTGTTTCCAAGCTGGGATCCAGTTTTTGTTGCAAATTCAAGAGCCGTATTTCCTCTGCAGCACTAACAGATCTAAGCTAAGTGCTGTGACTACCCTGTACACCAGACACTGGGACCCAAATCAAGTTAAGGAAGCTAGGTGCTGGAAAAGAGCCTGCCAGGAGAGCACAGGCATGCTTCCTGTAAGAGAGCAGAGAGGAAATCCTCATAGCTTTACACAGCCTCCTGCAAACCCTCACAGCACAGATGTGGGCATAACCAGACTCACTTATCTAAATGAATCACAGTAGCTGAACAGAAACATCCCAGATCATCACTTGTACCAAGGCAATACTGCAAACCCAAGAAAGAGTTGGCAAGTGGTAGCATCCAGACTGAACACCAGCAGACACCTCAACCAGGCACCCCAGCCCTTTGGCAGCCCCTCCTACCTTTCCAGAAGGTACACAGCCACGGGTGGCAGGAAAAACGTTGTCCCAAACAAGACTGCTCGTGATATTGCTGTTTCTTTAACAGCCTTGAGGGAGAGAGGAAAAGCAATGATGTTAAAGCAGTGTCTGTGCAGCTTCAAATACTGCATGCTTATCTGAGCACTTCTTTGTCTAATGCTCTGGTGTTTCAAGCAACAGGATAATGAGGAATAAGAACATTTCTCAGAGGAATTCTTTCTTACATGGAAACAAAACTCCTACAACTGGCAAATACTCCACTTGTGACGAAGAAATACCTTAAAGGGTAAGTGAGACTACTGATGCCACATCGAGTTTTCCTACCATGATAGTAATTTTGCTGAGGGTTGCTCTTTTTAAGCTGTGCTGAACTTCTTCCAAATGGCTGTACCCTCTGGGCATCCTAACTAGTTCTCCCTCCAGCTCTCCATAAATCTTTATGCTCAAATAGCTGCTTCCTCTGCTCTGGACAGCAGCATAGAAAAGGAGGGTCACTGACAGCACATAAAATATGACTCCTCCTAGTTCCTATGCCAGGCTCTACAGCGGGCACTGATGAGCAGAGCAAGGAGCAGATCCAGGGTAAGCAGCTGGAGCCCAAGGCTAAAATGCACCAGCACACTATAGATCAGGGCACTACCCTGTGGGAGGCACAGCCTTTAAATAACATTCCCGCTGGAGGAGGTGCATGTGATACGTACAATACAGGGCTTTTCTCTGAGGTGTCCCATCAGAAGAAGGTCCAGAAGTCTTGTCTCCTTCCAAGATGACAAGGGAAAGCAGCAATGCCTGTGCTAGGGTCCCTGGGGCTCAACTCTGACTATCAGTATATTGCTCAGGGGAGGCTGCTAGCCCTTGAAGACACAAGGGTTGTAGAATCTGGTTCCAGAAACCTAGCCCAAAGCCTACCCAAAGGCTCAGCACCTGACCTAGGATTCTTCATGTCAGTATATCCAACTCTGTCAGCCCTCAGCACCACATTCAGCTCTTAGCAGGAACCAAAAGGCACACCAGGAGAGGCCTCCATCCTGTCACCTACCTTCTCACCAGCCTTCTGTGACACTCCTACAACCTTGCCATTTCTGTCCATCACGTTAATTCCATTGTCAAATTCTGGGCTTCTCGCCACCACCACAGTAAATGCAGTCGTCAAGCCTGCAGAGTTAGAGAGGATTTGGCTTTAAAAGATCCAGAACTACCTCAATAGCAACATTCATAAGTACATGCATTTCACACTTCCAGTTCAGCAGCTCACAACTGAATAACCTGGCAGCTTAAAAGGCTGCCCCACAAAAACCTGCTTGGGATCTTAATCTTTGTTTGAGGAGCTTGAGTTAGATTTTAAGGCCCCAATCCTAAAACGTGCTTTATCATTATGGACTCAGAGCTTTCAATCGCTGTCATCCAGTTCAAGCCGTGAGTACTTTGTGGATGGATCTGTGTCATGGATAGGTTTTGTACTGGTCAGCACAGACGAGAAGACCCAGAAGGGAACAGACTTTACTTAAAGGCTGCATTCCCGATTTGAAAGGGAGGGTGTCAGGGGAACACTGGCTCTAATATGTTCCATTATGGATTTGTGGCAGACACCTAGGCAGAGAAGTGGCAGTGCTTCAGCTGGATCCTAGATGAAAACGTTCCAGTCTCCTCCAAACCCAGCTTTACAAGGTGCCTGAAAACATCCATCCCACCATCAGTCACCGAAAACACAAACCTTGGCACTTACAAAGGTCATATCTAATGGGAGTTAATAATCTGGTGGTTTCCTCCTTTCTCTTTTCTAGACCTTGGTCAGCCTGGCAAACTGACTGTGCTTGAAACAGTAGATTTCTCTTTTTATTACTTTTGGGCAGTGCTGTTCAATAAATGCATCAGTGTAACAGATGGCACTTTTCAAATGCTGCCCTAATATTAGACAATTACCCTCAGGTTTCTCTCTGCATTTAAGGAAATGGAAGCACACTTTGACACCTACTCCAAGGGAAACAAGTCAGAAAGCTCTAATGCAGATCCTCAGAACAATCTGGGGAGCCATCTCACTTAACTTGGAACAGAGGAGATGACGTGTTTTAATTCTACCAGCTTTCCCCTAGGAAAAGCCAAAAATGTCTTCAATGGCATTAGAAAACCAGTCAATGACATCAAATAGTGAAACTTGTCCTGGTGCAACTTCACCATGTCAGTAGAGAGTTTCAGTGCTACTACCTTGCAAGGTTAGTGATATTCTGTGTAACAACTCTCTATGCTGTCAAGAGTTTCATAGCCAGCAGCATGAGTAAGGAACTATGGAGTGCACACCCAGAGCTATGTTGCACTCTGGTGTCACGTATGTGCCACACAACGTCATTATCTATTACAGTCCTGGCAGTCCTGATGGTTTCAAGTATGATGTGCAAGCCGAAGGGAAATGCATCCCTAGATACCTTTGGAGAAACAGTTGCATGTCATGCACACACAAAGGCCAGGAGAGTGCTCTGCAGCTTTACAACTGAAAACCAGCAAGAATCAAGAAGTCAGTTCCACTGATCAGTGAGCATCAACTCTCACACAGAAAGGATGGTACCCAGCAAAGGCAGTTGCAGAAGGAGGCTAGGAAACAGTAAGACCACACCTCTACAAGATAACTCTACAGTGAGATGGGGTCAGGAAACGGCCCTCAGACCAGCTGCACGATGCACAGTTCCTCTTTACTCACCAAGGAGAGGAGCAGGTAGGACTTTTTTAATGATTAGATGCGTTAATGGACTCTTCAGTGTGTAACGATTCATGAAGACAAGAGGAAGAGCCTAATGCATGGGGAGAAAACAGGGACCTTCTATTAAAGGAAATGTGCAGCATTCCAGTGTGTGCAGCAGGTTAGGAAAATAGAGCTGTAGCACATAGTTATCATCTATAAAAATAAATGCCTTGGTTTAACATCCCAGCAAAATGCAGGTGTGCTCTGAAGGTGTCTGTAATCACTCTTTTAGATAAGAATACAAAATATCATGATGAAAAAAGCATTAAACATTATTATGTAGAGGACAGCAGCAGTGTGAATAATAAAGACAGAACACAATTACCTCTGACTAATATTCCTTGGCCACCCATCCGGCTGCCTTGCATCCCATACCACTCTCTCCCCCAAACAGGAAACCTGGTTTACTTGTGTATTTGTTACTGATTCTCTGTGGTTTCAGCCCATTTCTATATTCCCATAATACAGGGAAGTTTCCTTTAGGAATAAACAGCCAGGATACCAGCTAGTGCTCACAGTCTCCCTTGGAAGACAAAGGGGAAGAACTCCCACATTCACCCAAAGGCATAGCTGCCTCCCCAGACCTCTGTATGCAATGAGCACTACTGGCCAGACTGTTTTGCCTAGTGGAAAGTGGCTGCAAGTCCCTCTAACAAAAGCAGGAATACTCATATTCTTCTGCCAGAAGGCTTATAAAAATCACTGTTTAGTGTGGAGAGTGAGGAAATGCATTATAGGGGCAAATACACGTGCAATGAGTGTCATGAGGATACCAGAGGTCATTCTGACATAGCAAACTCCAGAAACCAAATACCTATTCCAGCATAGCACAGGGCTAGCTCTGCAGCCCTCAGGAAGGCTAATTTACTTGCATTCAGTGCAGTATTTTCATGATTTCATCACTTGTTTAGGGACAGACAGATGTCTTCCACAGTACTGCATAAACATATCAACTCCAACCCATTGGGTTACTCTGTGTTTGTAAACCTTGCCTATTTCCTCTCATTGCCATTTCCTAAGCTTGCAGAATGCAAAGGACAGAAAAAGAAACATAAGAAGAAGACAAGCAAGGTATTGGCTGGCAGATGATCAGGAAAATTGTTATCCTGAACAGTTCTGGGGCAAGACACCAGAGTAGAGCATCAGAGCACAATGCCGAAGGATGATTTGGCAGTGTGATTATCTCAGTGCCTACTCCTTCTCTGGAGAGCTTATTAGGAAGGCAACCATTGAGCAAATACGTACACCAATACATGCTGCATAGGAAACAGCTCCCAGGCTGAGGAAGATCTGCTTTTCTTGAACTGAGTACCCCTAAGGAGGACAGAAGAAACACACTATGTAAGTCCATTTGTAAACCCCTTATAAATCATGTTCAAAATGGTCTTGTACTACTAAGATGATAGCAGAAATAAAGATCAATATATACTTCAGCCTTTGGGGTCCCATTTCCATTGAAGAGGGTGAATCCCGTGGTGTACAGGTGAAACAAGAACTGCAGAAACAAGAGATTACAAGAAAAAATGAATTTGGGATTGAGACGAGAAGGCACGTAAATGTAGACAGAAAGAGGCAATTACCTGATACAAAAAGTTGTGCCTTGCTTGGTGCTGAAGAGTTGAAGCAATAACCTAAGAGGAAAACCCCACAAGAAAAGTAGGTTTGGTGAGTCTAGAAGGTTTTGGTGAGCAGTAGTTGGCTAGAGCATGAAGACAATGGCTATGTTACTGTCTGTAACAGATGGCTATGTTACTATCTGTAACAGATGGCTATATTACTATCTGCGGCAGTGTCAAAGGCTTCAGTCAGTGCCTAAAACCATTTGCCTTAACTCCAGGTTAACACACTTTCTTGCTACGGATATGAAACACTCACTTTTTCTATCCAATATAAACCACAGAAACACAGTGATTAAAACACTAAATGCAAGAACATTTGAGCAAGATGCTTTCTTACCCCAAATAACAAATACATTTGTACCTGTGAAGCTTAAATAGATGCAAATATAATAACTAAGGTAATAAAAATGTAATTAAAGAAGTGAATGAGAAAGGGTCAGATGGTTTTGACTAGTGGGGATATAGAATACTAACTCTTACTGATCTAAGATCAAAGCTTTTAGGAGTTACTTCCCAATTCCTTCTCAAATTCAGACAGTGAATTAGAACTTCAGTTTTAATAAAGCCTTTCTTGAAGCCTGACCAACCATGCTCAAGGTGTGGAGCACTCTCAAAGGACAGAGTCAATCAAGATAATATGAATAGGAGGAGGGCAGGGAATGTCCAAAGCCGTGAAGAGGACAGTAATGCATTTAATATTAGTGAACGTGCTACCTTTATTATTAATACCAACACTGAATCTAACCACATCTATGAAAGAACATTAAGCTGTAAATACCAAAAAGAAGTATTTCTGTTAATTTTACCACTGTTCTTAAGGAATTTAACAGCCATTGAGACTTTCATTGTACTTTCTAGCAGTGCCATGTAAATCCATGCTGTAATCTCTGTATGGAATGACATTTCAGTCTGTATACTCATAGGCCAAACCCAAACACATCTAAACAAATAAACACGCATATAATTACGGCTACAACTATTCTATGATGATAAAACAAAATGGTGCAAGGTTTGAGCACTGTAATAGGAGTTTATTTCTACATCTTTAATTTCTTGACAACACCATTTCTTCCTTGCAATCACACAATTTACATAAGAAAAAAATCCCATATTTTGGGTCTGAAACACAAAACACAAGGCTCCAACTCCTTCCTACTGCAGTTCAGTAGGAGGTTAAACAGACCAAAACCAAGCCTTGCTCTCAATGCTGAGTGAATTTAAGCTTGCATCAGAAGCAACCTTCATTCAAGAACAACCTCTTTGCACGCTGCTGAAAGAAAAGTATCTAACTTGGTTTGGACTTCCAATGAGATTCCTTAATGGCTTGATTTCTAGGTTACTCAGCACTTCCCATAAAACAGATGTTTTAAAAAGCTTGTGCTGAACATACAAGAAGAGTAAAATCTTCTATTCTCTCCCTATAAAACTTGGCTTTGGAAAAATAGGTCAGAAGAGGTGATCCTGCCCCTCTACTCTGCTCTTGTGAGACCTCACCTGGAGCACTGTGCGCAGTTCTGGTGTCCTCAACATAAAAAGGACATGGAACTGTTGGAACAAGTCCAGAGGAGGCCACGAGGATGATCAGGGGACTGGAGCACCTCCCGTATGGAGACAGGCTGAGGAAGTTGGGGTTGTTCAGCCTGGAGAAGAGAAGGCTGCGTGGAGACCTCCGAGCAGCCTTCCAGTATCTGAAGGGGGCCTATAGGGATGCTGGGGAGGGACTCTTTGTCAGGGACTGCAGTGACAGGACAAGGGGTAACGGGTTAAAACTTAAACAGGGGAAGTTTAGATTGGATATAAGGAGGAAATTCTTTCCTGTTAGGGTGATGAGGCACTGGAATGGGTTGCCCAGGGAGGTTGTGAGTGCTCCATCCCTGGCAGTGTTCAAGGCCAGGTTGGATGAAGCCTTGTGTGGGATGGTTTAGTGTGAGGTGTCCCTGCCCATGGCAGAGGGGTTGGAACTGGATGATCTTGAGGTCCTTTCCAACCCTAACTATTCTATGATTCTATGACTATCTTTCATGATTACTCACCAATGGAAGAGATATAGGCAGGAAGGCTAAAAAGAAAGAAAACTTTATTTCAGTAACAATAACTGCTGTGAGTCTAGATGGATGGTCTTGAGCTGAAAATTCCCCTAATTTCCCCCCCTCTAGTTTCAGCTCTAAGTAAAACACTGCCCACAAAAAACACACCATCACCAGAGATGCCAATTCTAACCTTTGTGTCTCATTCCACATCCCAGAAATCAGAATACCTGGTCACAGCTTGGAGCCAAAAGGAGCCCTTGTGAGCTCCACTCAACAGTACAACTGAGTGTTGAACAGAAATCAACTCTCTGTTCAAAAAGAGATAGGTGGCAACAAAAGCTACCACAGCTATGAGTGGTTATACAAGATAATGAGTAAATAGCCTCACTGTGGTTATATCTGATTAGTAACCTGTGCTGTCTTAGCCTCACCCAAGCAGACTTTGTCTGTCACCACAGCAAGTAAATTCATACAGTAGCCACCTCCACCAAAGGAAAGCTTATGGTAGACTGCTTTATATGGGGAGGGATTTGGTAACTCATTATGCAGTGGGATCAGAGACTGCTCAGTCTAATTCCATCTAGATGAGCAGATAAACTACAGGGAAAAAATTCCTCAAGGGGATTGTAGGAATAAATACATCTTCAACAGCTATGCTAATGCAACTAACAGAAGTAACAGTCTACTTGCTTTTGTATATGGAGAGTACCACTGTAGTATCACAGCAGCTACTCGCTATGAGCTAGTCCCCTGTGATGCTTCAGTCACATACACAAATCTTCTCTTAAGGGAACTTACCTGGAGGTCTAAACAAAACAGGAATTATATCGTCTGTATCAGGATGCACACTGGACTTAAATAAGAAAAGGAATATTAGACCACTGTTGCCATATGTGAATGAGAAAGAAAAAAACCCCAATGTAAGTATTTTGTGAACTTACCAGGCTTAGCAGGAAGGCTTGCTTTGTCTAAACAATTTGAAAATGAGGTTAGTAACCAAGCTTTGGAAGAGACTGGGTAAAATCTTCTGTCTACATTTATTATATCTTCCTTTTTTTTCCCCAATAACTCACTTTAATATAGTGCTATATACGTATACACCCCTGTAATTACTTTTGTCCCTAACAACATACTCTTCAACACACTCCTTGTTGAATATAACTTACATCCTACATGCCATGTGACAGCACCAAAGCACACACTATGGCAGAACAGAAAGTTAGTTTTCAACCAGAAAACAACAGTTTACATATGGCTAAAAGCCCAAACACTTATGTTAAGACTTTAGCTTTTCTGGAACCACAGAAGTTTTTATTTCTCCTTTCAGGCTTTGACACACAAGGTATAACGCCACATGGGAAGAACTGAGCCTAAAAAGAAAAGAAAGACTCCTCCTAATGAAGCACGGGTTCAGCACTACTTCCCACTAACTCTGTGAGTAGGTTTCCCACCCAAGTATTGCTACTGCTCATTTTGTGAGACGTGCAACTAAACCAACCTGCCCTCTGTATGGTGTTACATCGAAGATTTAAATGAGCTTATTAAGTTCTTTGCATATTTATCACCTACCTGTATCACCCCAAGTGAGGATGGACAAGCTTAGAGCAATGATTCCTACAGGGATGCGAGAGCATCTCTTAGCTATATAATATACAACCTAGCATTCTTCAGGACGATAATACTGTGATTTGGCATTAAAGTCAGTAGTAATCCAAAGGAATTCTAGATTTGATAGATTTGATAGATTTGAATTTAGATGGATAGATTTGAAAAATATCTGTATCAGTGAGTTTTTCTTGTGCTATCACTTGTATTAGAATCTCAGTATTCTGTCTGCTACATTTTATATTAATATCAACTACTTCAGCCATGAAGAAAAGATACCTCTATTTCCTATACACTGCACTCCAAAATACCTGAGCATTCTGTATGGGTTCATTAAGGGTCTTCCCAGGGCTTTGTATGGATAACCTGGTCCTTCTTATTTCGTCCTGTATTTGAGAAAAAACAAAACAAACAGATAAAATAACCCTGATTTCAGTATTCTGGAGTGCAACAGATCCCTTATAAGACATTCTAATTACGAACCTAGAATGTCGAGCTAATAATGCACCTGTCCCTCACCAGAGTAGTAAAAGCAAGAACACACCTAGACACAAAACCAGCTCACGACCACAGAAACCTTTAGGTTATTCAGACTCCCTTGGTCCCTTTCTGTATCAATCCCTCAACCTGCTACACAAGTGCACTGGAAATTGAAGTACATGAAAAACCTCACTGAAATCAAGAGTTAATCTTGTACTCAAAGTTACCCATGTGTGCTGGCAAACATAAAGATTTGCTGCCAAAGCAACCATCCAATATCGCCACAGGCACTTAGATGGCTATTTTAAAACCGAATTCCAAACCAGACCTTTAAAAGCGACCAGAAACAAGTCGCAACATCACAAGATGCTCCTGCATGTTCGCAAACGTGTGATCAAGTTTTGGACCATACACTCTTCCTTTAAACTTGGCTTAAGCTTTTAATTATGGAAAACAGGTACACTTAAACTGTGAACTCGTGTAGTTATCCATAGTCTACATAAAACCCTGCCCCTCTAGAGAGAACTGATGAGATGGTTTGACTTTTCCTCAACAGGCACATCTCTATTTGCAAGAGCATATTTTAATTCCAGGAGGTGGGAACTAATCCCAGATCTCCAAATCCTGAACATACCATGAAATTTTATTGTTGACATTTACATATATTTATATAACGTACATTTACTAAATCATGTGATTTGTACATGTAAATACATATAGGGGTATGCATGCATACCATATATAATTATAGAGATAGATGAATAGATAGACACAACACACTAACTCTGCAAGTGACAAGGAAATACCCCAGGTACACACATTTTGACAGTGTTCTACTGCTTTAATGGAGTTTTCCCTTAAATAAGAACAATAATAAAATCAATCTACAAAAAAAGGGCATGGAACTGTTGGAACAAGTCCAGAGGAGGCCACGAGGATGATCAGGGGACTGGAGCACCTCCCGTATGAAGACAGGCTGAGGAAGTTGGGGCTGTTCAGCCTGGAGAAGAGAAGGCTGCGTGGAGACCTCATAGCAGCCTTCCAGTACCTGAAGGGGGCATATGCTGGGGAGGGACTCTTCATCAGGGACTGTAGTGACAGGACAAGGGGTAATGGGTTAAAACTTAAACAGGGGAAGTTTAGATTGGATATAAGGAGGAAATTCTTTACTGTAAGGGTGCTGAGGCCCTGGAATGGGTTGCCCAGGGAGGTTGTGAGTGCTCCATCCCTGGCGGTGCTCAAGGCCAGGCTGGACAGAGCCTTTGGGTGGGATGGTTTAGTGTGAGGTGTCCCTGCCCATAGGAGGGGGGGCTGGAACTGGATGATCTTGAGGTCCTTTCCAACCCTAACTATTCTATGATTCTATGATTCTATACTGACCAACCAGCCAACTCTCATCCAATGTGCTTTTTCGTCTGTCACCCCTGACAAAACTACACAGAAGTGGATGGACAGAAAAGCACATTTTCCCCAGAATTCTCTCGTCAAAACAGTTCCCGAAATTTGGAAGCTACACGTTACGGCCAACAACGTATCGCACTTTCAATAATCAATGTTAAAATTGCAATAATCATTCTCTGGTATAAAAAGGGCCTATTCAGCACTTGTGCTTCCTCTCAGGGGAGGATCCATTTCAGTACAGCCACTTGGAAGAGAACCAAAGACCTTCATGAGCTTCAGACTAAGCTGCACCACGAGGATGGCTGTGTGGATTAGGCAGCAGAGATTTGGGGTGTCTGGGGTGCAGCTCAGCAAACCTGTCCTCTCCAAAGCTGTGACAGCTCCACATCACAACTGACTGTATCTAAAAAGAGCATGTCCAGCTGCTTGTTCCACAGCTCTTGTCTTTGGGGGTTTTCTGGTTTGTAATTGGTTCTTAATTCTAATTCAACTGCTGGCACAGCAGCCATGGTCTAAGCAGGACTGCTGAAGCGGTGGTGTCTAGAAATGCCCTTTGTTTTACTTAATTATACAGAGAAATGCACTCGGCTGTAATTCTATTCATTAACATAAAATCCCAGACTGGTTTGGGTTGGAAGGGACCTTAAAGCTCCAACCCCTGCCATGGGCAGGGACCCCTTCCACTGGAGCAGCTTGCTCCAAGCCCCTGTGTCCAACCTGGCCTTGAACACTGCCAGGGATGGGGCAGCCACAGCTTCTCTGGGCACCCTGTGCCAGCGCCTCAGCACCCTCACAGGGAAGAGCTTCTGCCTAAGAGCTCATCTCAGTCTCCCCTTGGGCAGGTTCAAGCCATTCCCCTTGGCCTGTCCCTACAGGCCCTTGTCCCAAGCCCCTCTCCAGGTTTCCTGCAGCCCCTTCAGGCACTGGAGCTGCTCTCAGGTCTCCCCTTCCGGAGCCTTCTCTTCTGCAGGCACACGTGCAAGTACCACTAACGCAGATTTTACTTTTGCCTTCACAAGTGGAACCCCACACGCCTGTATTTGACTTTGGCGACATGCTCACCCAGCTAAACCTACTGATAGAGCCTGCAGGACCTGTAACAGACTTGGGTACCATAACTTAAAATACATTTTATATCTATATCTATGCAATTAGTATTTCCTCAGGGGCCTTGTAACTACTCACGGAGGACTTGAACAGCAGCAGGGGATCCAACACGTCCGCCCATAGCAGAAACCTCTGTAAAAAAGACTGTGGGACACGCGTTGCGGTCAGACCGGGCTTCACCCCCGGGCCGGGCCGCGCCGCCCCGGCTGCCCCCGCCGCCGACCTGCCCCTCCGCCCTCCAGAACCGCAGGTTGGCGTCCATGGAGCCGCGGCACCGGAACGGCGCTGCCGGGGAGCGGTCCGGCTGCCGCACGCTCCGCCCGGGCACGGAGCCGCAGCGCTGCGGTCCCCCCGCCGGTAGACCTGGTGCCCAGGCCGCCTTGCCGCCCTGAGGCCGGGCCCGAGGTGTGAGGCGGATCCCGGCCGGGGCCGGGGCCTTGCAGCCCCGGGGAGCCGGGTCGCGGTTGGGAGAGCTCCGATCGGCTTTTCCCCTTCCAGCTGAGGCCCCCTGCGCCAGACGGGAGGGCAGAGCCAAGGAGCGGGACTGCAGAGACACCCCCGCCGCGTGCACAGTGACTTACGGGGACCCGGGCAAGAGACGGGTACCGGCGCAGCGTAGCACTGACCTGCGGCTGTGGCTTGCTTCAGCTGCTCCAGCGCCACTGGGCTGTGGTTCTGCATCAGTGAGCTGTGCGGGGCTAACATAGAATAGAGTAGAGTAGAGTAGAACAGAATAGGGCTGGAAAGGACCTCAAGATCATCCAGTTCCAACCCCCCTGCCATGGGCAGGGACACCTCACACTAAACCATCCCACACAAGGCTTCATCCAACCTGGCCTTGAACACTGCCAGGGATGGAGCACTCACAACCTCCCTGGGCAACCCATTCCAGTGCCTCACCACCCTAACAGGAAAGAATTTCCTCCTTAGATCCAATCTAAACTTCCCCTGTTTAAGTTTGAACCCGTTACCCCTTGTCCTGTCACTACAGTCCCTGATGAAGAGTCCCTCCCCAGCATCCCTATAGGCCCCCTTCAGGTACTGGAAGGCTGCTATGAGGTCCCCACGCAGCCTTCTCTTCTCCAGGCTGAGCAGCCCCAACTTCCTCAGCCTGTCTTCATACGGGAGGTGCTCCAGTCCCCTGATCATCCTCGTGGCCTCCTCTGGACTTGTTCCATACTTCACGTACTATGGTGCAGGAGTTCAGGTTTACTGGGAGAAGGGCACGGTTAATAGCAATTTGAACAAAACAGGACTAAAATACTGGGACTGAAAAGATTGCAAGTACTGAAACACACGGCATCACTGGGCACCACATCAGGCTCTTTATTCTACCCTTGAACTTACATTGCAGTGTTGGTACCTGTTACAAAGCTCACTTTATAACACAAGCTTATGCTTCTGTTTTAAGTCCTTTCCTCTGATCATAAGGGCTGATGGGAAACACAAACCCATTCAGCGTTGTGTTGATTTCATAGAACCCCAGACTGCTTTGTGTTGGAAGGGAGCTTAAAGCTCATCCAGTTCCAACCCCTGCCACAGGCAGGGACCCCTTCCACTGTGTCCTGGGTTGAGCAGCAGCAGCCATTTTTCTCCTTCTTAGGAGCTAGTGCAGTGCTGTGTTTTGATCTTTTGGCCTGGGAACAGTGCTGATAACGCCGATGTTTTCAGTTGCTGCTCGAATATTTGGTCTGGCCAAGGACTTTCTGAGCCTCGTGGTCTGCCAGGGAGGAGGGGAGGCCAGGAGGAAGCAGAGACAGGACACCTGACCCAAACTGACCAAAGAGGTATTCCATACCACAGCACGTCATGCCCAGGATGTAACGGAGGGTGCCCCGAAAGGGCTGGGACTGCAGGGTTGGATGAGGTATCAGTCAGTGCTCGGCTGGGGGGAGTGGGGCGAGTTATCAGTCTGAGGTGTTGTATTCTTTCCTCTTGTTATTTCCTTTAGCATTATTATCATTGGTGGTAGCAGCAGTGATTTGTGTTATACCTTAGTTACTAAACTGCTCTTATCTCAACCCGTGGGAGTTGCATTCTTTTCGATTCTCCTCTCCGTCCCTCCAGGAGCAGGGGGAGGGCAAGAAGGGGGGGAGTGAGTGGACGAAGTTTGTGGTTGGGTTTAAACCACTACACACTGGAGCAGGTTGCTCCAAGCCCCTGTGTCCAACCTGGCCTTGAACACTGCCAGGGATGGGGCAGCCACAGCTTCTCTGGGCACCCTGTGCCAGCGCCTCAGCACCCTCACAGGGAAGAGCTTCTGCCTAAGAGCTCATCTCAGTCTCCCCTTGGGCAGGTTCAAGCCATTCCCCTTGGCCTGTCCCTACAGGCCCTTGTCCCAAGCCCCTCTCCAGGTTCCCTGCAGCCCCTTTAGGCACTGGAGCTGCTCTGAGGTCTCCCCTTCAGGAGCCTTCTCTTCTCCAGGCTGCCCCAGCCCAGCTCTCTCAGCCTGGCTCCAGAGCAGAGCTGCTCCAGCCCTCGCAGCATCTCCATGGCCTCCTCTGGACTCACTCAAGCAGCTCCACATCCCTCTTGTGCTGTTGCCCCAGAGCTGGATCAGGACTGCAGGGGGGGGTCTCTTCAGAGCACAGCAGAGGGGTAGTATCCCCTCCGTCGACTGCTGCTCGTGCTCCTTTTCATGCATCCCTCCAGCAGGACACCCGCTACTCTCTGACGGCTGCTCACTAGGGTACACACACAAAGGCAGTGGCAATTGTTAAGCACTTGCTGCAACCAAAGGTACAGAAGATACTTTCTATGGCAACGGGACTTACCCAAGCTCTTCAAAACACAAATAGGAATCTAGGAAAAAAGTGAAAGAAAAGCAAAGCAACGCACCCGCTGTTTGCCAACAGTAAGATTTATTATTATTTCTAGAGATGCTGCACTGCTTTCAATTTTTCAGCTAACAAACAAGCAATGCTTTAAATGACAGGCTTGTTGTTAAACTCCAGTAAGTACACTATTGGGGTTCAAGCTTTTACCATCTTCCATGCAGAATCAAAGTTCTTCATGCTTGTTAACCCTCCTCTGTAGCTGCCCTGCATCCTTGACTACATGCAGGAATCAAATGGCACTTACTTACATTCAAGTAATAGTGCATTTACAGTTTTGTTACATTAATCTCTTCCCCTGCAAAATTCATTAAACACATACCATGTATCGATAGTTTATTTTCTGTATTGTCCCCATTGTTTTAAACTCGTTACAGAATCTAGCTTTCCATGTGAGAAAGGAAAATGTGGGACATTTTCTGCTCCAAAACTAGTTAAGGAAAGAGAGGAAACCCAGTGGAAGACAATTGTACTTTATGTACTTGTAGTCAGGACAAAGATCATGTCACAGAAACCCATGAAACTGAAGCTGCAAAAAGGGAATGGGGGGATAAGCCTCAGTTTGATCCTTCTTTTTAAAGCAAGACAAGGGAGCCAGTAACTATTTCAGCATTTAATTTCTTCTTCATCAGGAGAAAATGACAACTTTGATTTTATTATTATCAATGATAATCACAGCTGCTTTCCTAATGTCTTCTGTTTATGGTAACCAAGAGTTTTTTTCCCCACACATTTGGGTGTTTATTTATGCACTTTCTCAAAATATTCTTTGGAAGCTTCTGGGGTTGGTTTGATCTGTCAAGAAAAGAAAGTTTAGTTATTGCACACTATAAATAAGGGAATTTACCAGATTTGACATTTTATCCAAGAAAATCCATGCATAGTTAATAAAGAAAGATGTTATTTCCATTTCTGCACTTGAAAGATGAAAGTCCAAATGATGTACAAGCTCCTACTTGCAAGTTTTAAGTATGTAACACATTTTTCTGCCAAATATCAAGCAGGGCATTAAATGAGTAAAAAGCCTGAACACAACTGGTGGTAAGTCCAAGCCAAATTTGGAGTTTTAAACATAATTTGTGTCTTGTAAAAGAAAATCAGTGGCTTTCTTCACAGAAATCACACATTTTGTATCATAAAAATAGACTGAACTGGTCCAACTGATAACAGCCTCAGATTTAAACAACAGGCACAGCTTGAGTCCAGCACCTCACGTTACGGTGGTTCTCAGCCCTTCAGACATGCCAAAATAAGTCAGTGGCTATATTTAGAGAAGTGGTATGCAGCAGACACTTACTGTAGGGGAGTCTGGAGTCCAGTTTGCCGGGCAAACCTCTCCATGTGTTTCCACAAACTGGAATGCTTTCACCAAGCGGAGAGTCTCTTCCACACTACGGCCAACGGGGAGATCATTGATGCTCAGATGCTTGACGATCCCATTTGGATCAATGATGAAAAGACCTCTGTAATTGAGCAAGGAGTTAGGGAATGCGAATCACATTCCAAGACCAAACAAGAAACTAGACTATTTCAGCAGGGTAATCATGCTTATGTGCACGTATCAGAGGTAGGAGTAGCAATACCACGTCTGACTTAGTGTTAGTGATCAAAAGGCAAGAACCAGTCAACTGGGAGGGTATAGTGAGATTACTTATGAGAAAGTATGCATAAAGACTATTAAATCCAGGCAGATGCGTAACAGAGGTGGAACTTCTCCTTCCACCTATATGTCAAAGTCAATAGCTGACATCCTTCCCATGTCTTTTTGGTATGAAAATCTGAAGGTACTGAGTGAAGAGCTGCTCACACATGAAGTGACTACACTAAATCCTACTGCATATAAACGTTTGTGAAAACCAAAGCCTGGTCTTACCATACTAATTAATTTGTCAACAAACAAGTATCCAGAGATCAGGAACTGAAGGTCTCCAGAAGACGCCCACTCAATTCATTCTTTCTCAGGGACCACTATTTGCTTTTAATAAGCATGGCCATGGTGGAATTAAAATGAAATTGGCATTTTCTCCTCTACATAATCATGGGATTGACTGTAGGGGCCTCTGGGACAACTGCTTTAGAACTTACACAGAACTTAAGGCAGTTTCTTCTCCCTTCAGAAGAAACCAAGCACAAGGAAGAAGGGATAGACCTAAACTGTGAAAATATGTTTTAAAATCATAAATGCTCTTCTGTCCTACTCGTGTTTTCCTCAGTGAGATGGAGTTCTCCGCCTCGCTCACCGCAGAGCAGCTGCCTTCCCCTGCACGCATTCTGAGAGAGGCCTGGAACCATCTCAACTCAATGGCCATAATGGCCATGTGCCCTTTTCCTGGGGTGGGATTCAGGAGAAGTTCTGCTGGAAAAGTAACATCCCACAGTCCTTGTGATGGACTGCTTGATCCTCATGCAGTTTCTCTGCAGGAGACAGTATGGCTGATGGTGGTTGAGGCTGGGTACAGTTATGAGCAGTCACACCTTACCTCAGTGCTATGCCAGGTGCTTCCAGCAGCACACCATAATCCCGGGAGATTTGTTTTGAGAGGTCTGACAGAACTGGAATATTCATTTTGCCCAAACCACCACTCTAGAGAACAGAAGAAGATTCCATGTGGTTATAAAACACTTCTTAGGATTACCTTTCATCAGTTGCTAGATTCAATGCTCTTGAGGATATACAACAAAATCCATCCATGACATTAGCTCCATGGAAGGAAACACAGGAGGGTGTGGGGTTGTTGGCTGGTTGGTTTTGATTTGTTTTGTGGTTTTTAAGTAGACAGGAATATTTGGTTTCTTTGGAACATGAAAACTTTTGCAGTGAGCATTTCAGAATTGCTCATTTCAATGGTAAAAGGCTTCCTATGTCAAGTCCAATTTCCAGAAAGATTTCCCTTGTGCCCTATTTAGGAGCTTTGAATACAAACATGTCTACTGCATACTGAAGTGCTCAAAATTACACAAGAGGAACATGGCGGCGAAAAGGGAAAACAAGTCTTCATCCTATGAACAGAGAAAGCTCAAGGCTTCCAACAGCCACATTAGGGATGTCAGAGTTCTGCTGCTCTCTATTCAGTGCACATACTATTTTTACCTGCCCCAAATCAATTTAAGTACTATTTGGAGAGTCTACCAGGACTTCTTTCAGTTTTGCAACTGGAACTGCAAGAGAGATAAGCTCTATATCCTTGAAACAAGCTGGGAATTTGTTTGCTTTTCTATTCATGGCTTCATCAGTGAATCATTGTGTAACTGCAGTCACTCAGACCCTGATCCTGCAAAGCCTTGTCTGCAACAGAGTTCTTGCACACAGAGTTTGCACAGAGATATCTGCTGAAGAAACCAAGGCCTTGGCTTCTCCGGGTGTCAGTTTCCTGCCTGTGCCATCATGGAATTCTTTCCACTCTTTGCAGGGTGTTTTGCATGGAGCAGTGCCTGACTGAACAGCTTTTGCGTGAGACAGTGAAGTCAGCCCATGGTCACATTTTAGTGCTTTGAACAAAGCATGCAGCAAATCAAATGCTCTTGCTACCATATTAAATACAGCAAACTCTCCTCCCTCCCCTGGTGTGGCAATGGCAGAGGTGTGCACCTGAGGTGTGCCCAGTCTGCAAGCAGTACTACAGACCACTGTCCACACAGGCAGCACCACAGGCACTTCTGCACCTTCCCATGACACTCCTGATTTTCCACAGCTGACCAAATTACTGAGATGCTCTATGTGACCAAAGCCACATGTTTTTATGTAAGTCTGAAACAGGCTCCTCTCGTGCACAAGGCCATCTCTGTCACCTTCCTTCCCCAAAGAAAGCTGAGGGTCTCAGTACTACAAAAGTGGAACCACTTCAGCAAGTGAGAGTTAATAAGGCTGAGAGACCTGGGCTGGGTCAGCCTGGAGAAGAGAGGACTTCTTAAGGGGAGACCTCACACCAGCTTCCAGTGCCTAAAGAGGCTACAAGAAACCTGGAGAGGGGCTTTGGACAAGGGCCTGTAGGGACAGGCCGAGGGGAATGGCTTTAACCTGCCCGAGGGGAGACTGAGATGAGCTCTTAGGCAGAAGCTCTTCCCTGTGAGGGTGCTGAAGCGCTGGCACAGGGTGCCCAGAGAAGCTGTGGCTGCCCCATCCCTGGCAGTGTTCAAGGCCAGGTTGGACACAGGGGCTTGGAGCAGCCTGCTCTAGTGGAAGGTGTCCCTGCCCATGGCAGGGCGGTTAGAACCAGATAATCTTTAAGATCCATTCCAACCCAAACCGTACTAGGATTCTATGATAAGTGCTCCAATAGCTGGTTGTTCTGCTTCCAGTCTGAAGCCACCATTGTTAGGCATTGCTTAATAATGACTAGCAGCTCTTTTACTACATTGTACATTGTACTACATTTACTACAGACTAACACTGCAGAAAGTTCACTTCCTGCAATGGCACATACAAACCATCAGCTGGAACAAGCAGCCTGGGACAGTGCCACGTATACTGAGTATTTGTCTTCCGAGATAAACACAGAAGGATATGATGCAACCTACAAAACTATCAAGAGAGCAAACCAAAGATACCTTCCCTCTCCAAACTGTTAAGGAAAAGAGCAAGAAAACACATGTTGAAGATAGAATTATGTCATCAAATGTAGAAGTTAACCACATATCACTTTAAGCAGTCTACTGAAATCGGTGTTAGCACAGTATTTTATTCCACTCTTCTTCTCACAAGCTCTTGTGAAAAGACAACAAAGCAACAGAGAAAGACCCAAGCAGCTGCTCAATTCATACCTTTCGTGGCGTATTTATCCAGGCCAGATGACAAAAATGGGAATCCACAGACACTGCCACCACTTCGCAGTTCACATCACGAAACTCCTTTGCTTTGTCGCTGAAAGCCACAATTTCTGTGGGGCAGACAAAGGTGCTGGGTGGGAAGAGAGAACAGGCTATAATGATTCTGCAGTCTTCAGTGTTTTAGTAAAGGATTCTCAGGTCTGTTTCTAAGCACTAATGCAGCGGAGCATTTCCTTCAGCATGGCAATTTTAACCATGTTTCCTCTTCAGGATTCATTTCAGTCTCAAATCCACAGCCACAGAGCTCCCACACCAGTTTTCAGCTCTCGGTTCTAGACAGGCTTTTTGCGGAGACAGAGGAACTGTTTTTACTAGACACCCTCTAGACAGAGAGGTTTTTGGAACTATAGCAGAAAGCACTGCAGGTTAAATCCTCCCCCATGTGCCCATGTACATCAGCGTGCAATTCAAGTCTTGTGGACATGCTCAACCGCATCTGTTCCCCTTTTGCTTTGGAGCTGTCTAGCTGCAGTTCTGCCAGCCCCACTGCTTAAAAATCATATCAGAATCACAGCCTGGTTTGTGTTGGAAGGGGCCTTAAAGCTCACCCAGTCCCAGCGCCCTGCCCTGGGCAGGGACACCTTCCACTGGAGCAGATTGCTCCAAGCCCCGTCCAGCCTGGCCTTGAACACTGCCAGGAATGGGGCGGCCAAGTTATTATGTATTTATTACTAGGAAATAAACTATTAGTTTGGTTCATTTCAATGAAGGCAACCCTGGGATGCAGGGCGATGCCCTCACTAAGAGAAGCCACACTTGTAAGGCCGTATCTACCTCCCAAAGCAGTCCTGGCAGCGGTAGGATGCTCTATACCCACGACATCCATTGCTTTAACACACAGCGGCTGCGTCCCCAAGCCTTATCACTCACACCGCAGAAACACACGCATCTGCCCTGCAAGGTTCACCCAACCACCGCCAAACCCGCCGCTTCAGAGCGCATCGCTGTGCAGCGCTTCTGATGACCTTCAGCCGGGCAGCAGGCCCGTGCGGAAGGGGAGCAACCCGCACTCACAAGTCCAGCGGGTAGAAGAAGAGAACCAGGTATTTCCCTTTGAAATCATCCAGGCTCAGCTCCTTGAACTCCCCGTTAACAACCGCCGTTCCCTTGAAGAACGGGGCGTGCTGTGTAACCGCTGGAGAGAACCGAGGCGAGCCTGCGGGCGAGAAACCACTGATGCGGGCCAGCAAACGGGGCCGGGGCCAAGGCCTGGCCGGGGCTCCCCCGCTCCGGGCGCTGCCCAAGAGCGGCCGGGCCCGCTCCGTCCGCCGCGGCCCAAGGCGAGCCCTGCGGCGGCCCCGCCGCCTCCGCACTTACCGAGGCTGAAGTGGCGGCGGGCGCAGGGCAGCGGCCGCGCCGTCAGCGTCCTCCCGGCGGCGGGGACCTGCGGGGGGACAGGGAGCGTCAGAGCCCCGCGGCTGGGGCGGCCGCGGGGCGCTCACCGGGACGCGGGGCACTCACCGCGCTCCGCAGCAGCCGGCCCAGCGCGGCGGCCATCTTGAGCGAGCGGGCGGAGCGCGGCCTGCGGGCGCGGGAAGCGGCGGGGCGGGGCGGAGAGGCCGCGGGTGCGAGAGGCGCTGCCCGGGCCGAGCCTATCGGCGGCGGCGGTGGGAGCTGGGAGGGCCCGGAGCGGGGTGAGCAGCGTGGTGCGGGTGTTCAAACGCAGCTGGGGGGGTGATCCCGGGCTGGTGTGGGCTGGAAGGGAGCTTACAGCTCATCCAGTTCCAACCCCTGCCACGGGCAGGGACCCCTTCCACTGGAGCAGCTTGCTCCAAGCCCCTGTGTCCAACCTGGCCTTGAACACTGCCAGGGATGGGGCAGCCACAGCTTCTCTGGGCACCCTGTGCCAGCGCCTCAGCACCCTCACAGGGAAGAGCTTCTGCCTAAGAGCTCATCTCAGTCTCCCCTCGGGCAGGTTCAAGCCATTCCCCTTGGCCTGTCCCTACAGGCCCTTGTCCAAAGCCCCTCTCCAGGTTTCCTGTAGCCCCTTTAGGCACTGGAGATGCTCTCAGGTCTCCCCTTCAGGAGCCTTCTCTTCTCCAGGCTGCCCCAGCCCAGCTCTCTCAGCCTGGCTCCAGAGCAGAGCTGCTCCAGCCCTCGCAGCATCTCCATGGCCTCCTCTGGCCTCGCTCCAACAGCTCCACGTCCCTCTTGTGCTGTGGTCCCAGAGCTGGATCAGGACTGCAGGGGGTTACTCCCCAGAGCTCAGCAGATGAAGAAAATCCCCTCCCTTAACCTGCTGCTCACCGTCTAGGGGTGCAGTTGGCCCTGGCTTTACTGAACTCAGAGTTTAGCTGTTTAATAGTAACTAAGCGATTGCATTGGGATAGCTGTGTGACTGCTCTGCTCCTCAGCTGTGAGCTGATGCAAACCAAAGTCATTGCCTAATTCCCCACACAGGTGCTCATTGCTGCTAGTCAGCAGTGCTGTGTTAAGCTGAGTGCTTATTTGTGGCTTCCGTCTGCTCTGCAGGTTTGTCCCAGGATTGCTGGCTGTGTGAACCATCACAACTCAAGCTAAAGGAGATGCTTTAATAGTCAGCTGAGCAGTACAAGAGTTTCTAAAGCTGGTTTTGTAGAACACCTGATGGTGGCAGCAACAGAGACCGCTAAGTGTCGGCTGCCTGCCCTGTTGTAGCCATATGCTTTGGAGCAGCGCAAGCGGCATGCACAATCCAGAGTACTGAGAATCACTTTCTGAACGTCCATTTTTATTTCCTTAGCTTCTTTCTGTGTGTTTTTTCATTTAAATAGTCAAATAGAGTTGAACCCAGTTTCACTTCTGGGTCTGGTAATTTCTGGTGTAATATTCTCATTTATAAATGTCCACAGCCTTTTACAAAGGGGAGATCTCACCTTGTGAAATAGAGGGAAGTCTGGCTCCATTGGCAGGATAAACTCAGCTTCTGGGGCCAAAGCCAAAGGCAGCCAGAATGATGTCAGCTACATCCCAGGCCCTTGGGATGAGCCCAGTGGATGCTGAATCTATATTTTGGAATAAATGTGCTAATATCTTTCTAGTACTGTTCCCACTGGTGTGGTCTGGTCACCTCTGAGCCTTCAAAAGAGAGAGGTTGTGCACAACCTACCTGCTAGGTTTGGTCAGTAGCCAGTATTAACCCTCTCCTGTGGCCAAGGAACTGTTTGTGGCAGTGTTGTCCAAAAGCACGCTGAGACTTTTCTAAACACGTAACATCATCACCAGTTTCAGTCACTGGTACCTTTCTGTGGCACTCAATTTATTAATCTAGATGTAGCCAATGACAGCTGGAAATGTGGCTCTGATGATCTCAAAACCTGTAGTTCCCAATAGAGCAGCCAGAACAACGTTATCTACTCATACATGCACAGAGATACTGAACTGCTGGCTGGGCGTGTGATGAAGATGGAGGTGCCCAAAAGGAGGTGATGAAGATGAAGTTCTGCATAAAGGTGCAAGAGATGAACTCTTCCTATAGCCATGGTGACATGAGGGGGAAGAAAATGTGGACACTAAAGTATATGGATACTGCAGTATGGAGTCCATCCACATAGTAGTCTAACTGCTTCCTGCATCCACTAATGCATAGAAACACAGAATAGTTAGGGTTGGAAAGGACCTTAAGATCACCCAGTTCCAACTCCCCTGCCACGGGCAGAGATGCCTCACACTAGACCATGTCGCCCAAGGCTCTGTCCAGCCTGGCCTTGAACACTGCCAGGGATGGAGCATTTACCACTTCAGTCATGCCATTCTGCATTGCTGTTCAGGCAATCCACCCAGGTAATGGTTTATGTTTCTTTGCTGCTCTCCACAGACACTCTGCAGGTGTCCCTGGCTCAGCTTTGCTGCTCACTGCTCTGCTGACAGCCCTCAGCAGCGGCATAAAACCATCCCAAACCTCTACTGTGGGCATGTCTTTCAACAACAGCTCCTTCTCTGTCCATCTCCAGGGCTGCAGGCCACAGAACAGCTCATCCATGCTGTATCTGACATGTTTTCTAACAGAGAAATTAGTCATTTCCACTTTCAGGCTTTGAGGGGTTTTTGAGCAAGAATGCCCCTAACTTTTAGGCAACAGACATGCAAATAAGCTGAGTAGCTCAGTCATCCCCTGGCTCAGCAGTGACTGTCCCAGCACTGTCCACGTCCAGCTGGCACTTCCAAGCAGCCCTGCTTCATAGCACGAGTCTAAACTGAACTCGTCTCTCGCACACCTTCAGGTTTCTCTTAACAAAGGGCTAATGAGAAGCAAGGGGTTCATAAGGTTCCTTAACTCAGAACCTGCTGGTTCACTGACCCAGCACTATGATTCTATGACTGTGGCCACATCTGCCTGACTGGCACATGTCCCCATGGAGAGACGTGCTCCCTGGGCAGCAAATAGTGTGCGAGGGTTCCTTTCCCTCAGCTGTGGGAGCTGTATTGTGGCAGCAAGAAAAGGGCTATTGCTCGGATTTCCTGAGGATGGTTGTCTCACCCACAGATGATTATTCACAACTTGTAAGCTGATGTATTCTGAACCGATGTCCTTCCCCCCTCCCTGGAAAGTTGTATTTGTTTAAAACTCTTTGTTTAAAACACTTGGCTTGCAGGTGGGGAAATATTGCTCATGCTTTGTTATGAAGGCAGCATAATTCAACTTCTCAGGCTTCTGGGCAAGAGTATGAAATACTGCCATTTAACAGGGGGGTGATTTTCCATTTTCCTATGTACTGGGCATCCCTACAATTTGAAGATGGACTTTGTCACTGCCAAAGCTCACCTGGCAAAAGAGTCGTTCCTTTGAAATCAGCTCTGGCACAGGCTCGAGCAGCTGCTAAACCCTGTTCTTGCCATCTGAAGTTCAAAATAAATCTATCGAGCAATACCATATGTGCATCCTGTTCCAAATCTTGTTGGTTGTCTGCTTTGTTCTATTCCCACAGGCTTTTGCCTGGCTGGACAGGCCCCAGTTTCATATCTCATCTTGCAGTGAGGGAGCGTTAGTTCAGACTGGTGCAGCATGAGCTCAGGACTGCATGGACGTGTTTGCATGTGAGGGATTAGAGTATTTAAGCCTGATTCAAAGTGAGACATCTGAAGTTGGTGAAAGGCTGTCCAGGGATTTCAGCAGGCTTCAGGGAGAAGTTTGTATTGTCACACGGTGCAAAGCAGCAGATGAGGCACTCGAATGGATAGCAGGAGATGTAAAATTTACTTTTGGTTAGGATACTTCTCTGCCTGCTCTCCTTTTGTGCCTCTTTTCCCTATCTGGGAATAATTATGTATGGCTTTCTGGTGAAAAACTTTTGAGATCTGTTGATAAAAAGTGCAACATAATCCTCATGTGTTGTTACACGAGAGTTGATTTTAAAGAGCTCTTTCAATCACATCAGTAACACCACCAAATATTAATGACAAGGTAGCTGCTTCTCCCTAAACCTGATGGAGGGGGTGAGCAAATCCCAAATCACATCTGCTCCAGTGGGTCATTGAATGGCAGATTCGGTGCAGAGTATGGGCTGTGTACACCTGCTTGTTTGAAAACTAGAATCTCCTTCTCTTCTAGAAGGTTATTTTATTCCATGTGCTCAAGTGCTGTAACAATCCTTTGTCCTCTGCCTTGAGGAAATGGATAACTGAGAAAAGGTTTGGGAATGGGAAGAAACAAAAGACATTAACTTTTTTTTTTACCTAAACCAAAGCAAATCAACCCATCCCTGCCCATGACAGTGGGTTGGAAGTAGGTGTCCTTAAGGTCTGTTCCGACCCAAACCATTCTATGATTCTGCTTCAGCCGTGATGCATCACCCCATGGCTGTTGGTAGATGGCAGCCTCTGTCCTTACACGGAGGCGCTCTGTTAAAGGTTACAGTGCCTGCAAACGCTTGCTCGTCGACCTGCGTGCTCCCACCTGCTGATGCCGCATCTCAGAAGGAGCCAAAAGAATTTCCCTGTTTGCAGAATTAAGTTTCAGAAGCAATTCCAAACACAACCCAGCTTAGAGCTAATCATGAACAGGCTTCGCTGCATTAATGGTGTACTATACCATGGATTTAGGAGATAGCTGCTGTTTAGGGTATGCTTGCCATCGATAAGTGTAGGCAAAAGCCTTTCTGACATGTGGCTTGCTGGGGGTCTGTGTTATCCTGCCGTTCCCAGCAGGCTGCCCAGGCAGTTCCTCCCTGGTGCAGGATAACGCTGGTGTGCTGCTGCTGTGCTTCTGGCTGAGCTGCAGAGCCCACCCTGCCATGACTCATCCTCCAGCCGCTCACACCGTCACACTGCCGTGCTGCCTCCTCATTACACCGATGCGTTTGGGTCTCGCACCGTGCTGCTGTCTCATCTACAAACCTCTCCCATGAAGGAAAGATGGCTGCCAGCCCAGCTCTGTCCTCATCTTCAGCACCCCAAAAAGGGCTTTTTTTCCTAGGCCTTCCCCAATGACTTCCGATGAAGATGTTCTATTTAAAAGCAGAACAATGAAACACATTAAGCACCTTAGAAAGCACCTTAGAAAGCACCTTTTTACAGAGTTTAACTGGGGTTTGGTAACCTCTTTTTTTTTTTTTTTTTTTTTTTTTCTCTCCTTCCAAAATAAAAGATTCAGACTCAATTTTCCCTTTTCTCCCAGCAAACATTGAATCAGGATCCAGCAAAAATGACATGTATTCATTCCCTGCCACCCTGTCCATGCCTGAATATTCCAGCATCAGCCTTTACAACAGCGGAATAAGATAAGAGTAGAATAAGATAAGCAGTGGAACAGGCTCATAGGTCTCTTGTTTCTTTCTCCCTCACTCATGGAGAACCTGAGTACTCCAGTAAATCAAGTGTGGACATACTTTGAAGCACAAGGGCTGCATTGTCACAAGAGAAAAATGGATAGAAATGAAGTAATTCTTCCTCATATTTTCTACTTTTGTTGTTTTTGTGAGCCAGGTGTTCCAGTTGGCACAGAGATGAAGATACTGACATGAGGTAACATTCCAAATGCTGCCATGGGTTTCACAGAGACCAGCTGACGGACTTCAAGGCAAGTAGGTGTGTGCAGTGGCACTTGCTCTGGCTACCTGTGGGGCCATGAAATGGGTCATCCATCTGCATGAAGCAGACCCTGGTCTATATTTAGGCTTGAAAAACTACAGTAGAAGAGAGAGATGTGTTGAGGACTGATTGCCTGATTCTGGTTTTCAGAGCGGGGTGTTGTGCTAATGAACCACATTGACTCAGATTTATTGGAAACAAGTTTTATTTTGTTAAAGAATCATTAAGAAAACCCACCCCGTTGTTCTCACCAATAAATGTGAGGTCAGAATTGCTGCTCTTCATGTAGATGTGTAACTAAAACAAATGCCTTATTCAGAATCTCAGCAGTCCAGTGGCAGAGCTGAGCTTTCCACCCACTTCGTGCAGCCACATTTAAGTTATGCGACTGATCCTACTCCACTGTGATGCAAAGTCACTCAGCTTAGTTGAATTAACTGCTCTGGCAGCAACACAACACTGTTCAGTTGCTGCCCCTGTGCAACTGGGTCTTTGGTTGCCAGGACCGTGAAGCACTTCAGGGCTGCACTGTTCATGAGCATTAAGTAGATCCCTGGCACTTCGAAACACCACATGGATCTGTTGTAACTGTTTTGGTAAATCTGTTTATCCTTTCAGGGGTTAAATAAATGTTCAGAAAGTGTACAGGACAACACTGCAGGTGGCTGTGTGTGTAGAGATACATATTGATACGAGATAAAAGAGGAGCAGTGCAGTTGCTCAGTGCACATGCTGATTTCCAAGTGTTCTGAGTCTCCCCAGAGGGAAGAATCCCCTCCCTTGACTGCTGCTCATGCTCTGGGGATGCAGCCCAGCACAAGGTGGGGTTCTGCGCTCACTGAAGCCGGGTCATGGGGAGCTTCTCATTACCCAACACCCTCAAGTCCTACTCCTCTCTTCCAGCCTGAGCAGAATTTGCTGTGTTTACAAGCAAGCCTCAGTCCTGGCACAGAAGTGGTCAGACAACAAGCAGGGCAGACACTCCTTGGGCACCTCATCTCTATGCAAAGGCTCTGGTTTCCAGGAAGCATTTTTTCCCTGAAGAATTAATCAGAGAAACATCTTCCTGTACTTACAGACACTGTTGTTGGACTGCTGCTGTTGGACTTGGTGCTTACAAAGAAAGCAACCACAACATGGCACTGCTCTGAAAGTCCTCTGGAGCGATAGGAGAGAGGATATAGCAGATTGTACGTAGCCGTGCCTCCTGCTCTGCACAGTAACATGCTAAATTCTATCCTCTAACACTGAATGGGTACAAAAGGCATTTGTTACAACCATTGTGTCCTAATGCCCGAAGTATTATTCACTAAGTACATTTCTCTTTTATTTCCTGAGTTCAGAATATGTGTTCTGGGCAGCCTGTGAGTTCTGCTGTTCATTTCTGTCTGGCTGCAGGAAGAAATAGGATCAGTACAATAAAAAGAAGAAGAAAAAAAGGAAAAGCAGTGTCTGTGCCCCACTTACAAGAAGGTGCATGTTTTAATTTGGTTTGCTTCATGTGGTTTTAATCAATGCACATGCAGATGGGGGAAGAGTGTTAGTGAGAGTAATGGACTGGTTTTATTCCTCTTCCTTTGCTTGACCTGCTGAATCGATCTACCCTGTTGCCAGGAAAGTCAGGATCATGCTGACACCAGCATCTGTCTTATATAGACAGAGGAGAATTTATGTTGTAATTTAGTGCTTAAAATTCACAAACTTTCCACAAGTGGCTGATGTCTCACGCAACTGCTCACCAGCATTAAAGAATACAGTGTGGCAGAAATTATGGGAATCCCTCGGGTATCCTCGGGCATCCTACAGGCACTTTTAGGACCTTCAGGAACATCGGAAGCCCGTGGCAAAAAGGGCATGGGGTGAAGCATCTTCAAGATGAAGAAGAGGTCGGGGGCTCCTTCTCTCGTGTACGAGCCTCTCAGAGGCGGCGTTGAGCACGGAGGGGAAGCGAGGGGAGCCCCGAGGGTGCCGGGGCAGCTGCCGCGGGGTGGCGCCCGGTACCAGGACTGCGCGGCGCCGCCGGGTACCGCGCATCCCTGCGCGCATCGCTCCGCGGGCTCCCTCCGCTCTTCCCCACCGCCCCGAACGGAACCGAACAGCACCCCCCCCCCCGCACCAGCTCCGTCCGCCCGCCGCGCCCATCCCCATCCCCATCCCCTTCCCCTCCCCTAGGGCGGGCGCTCGCCGCCCCTCCGCGGTGCCGTTGCGCGGCCGCGGTGCGGGCTCCAGGTGCGGAGGGTGCGCCCCAAGGACTACAGGTCCCGGCGTGCCCGGCCCCGCGGAGCCGGCGGAGAGGCTGGCGCCTGCGCGGGGCTGCGGGGCCGCTCCGCGGTGCCACACCCCCGGGGGAGGGAAGCAGGAGCGCCCGAGCCCTCAAACCGGCGGGGAGCCGGCGGGGCGGGGGATGGAGTAGCGGGGCCGGGTGCTGCGGGAGCGCACAGCGTGCGGAGCGGAGCGGAGCGGCCGGGGCCATGCACCGGGGCATAGCGGGCTAAGGGCTGGCGGCGGGTGGTCGCCCGGAGACTCCGCACCTCGGGAGTGACGTCCTGCTGCAGTGCCGCCGCCTGCCTGCCTACGCTGCCCGAGCTCGTCAATGGAGCTGGAAAACATCGTTGCCAACACCGTCTTGTTGAAAGCCAGGGAAGGTGAGAGAGCGGCCGGAGGGGAGTGGGGACCGGGGCATCCCTGTCGTAGTCACCCCTCCGCGGAGCGATGCCCGTGGGAAGAGGGGAGGGAGGGTAGCGGTGGGGCTGCTCGCTTTCGGGGTGCCATGTGGCTGAGCCGGCGTTGGAACCGGTTCTTTCGTGATAGAACCCCAGTGGAAAGGAAAATACCGCTTTCCCCAACAGTGTGCGGGGGTTTGGGAAAGGAAGTGAATGAGATTGCAGTGATTATAATATTCACCCATCTCTTCCTTCCCCTTCCCCCCCCCCCCCCCTCAAATCTGGTCCCACAGATTGTGCTATTTCAGCGCCTATTGTTAAAGGTCAGCTGCAGATGCATTCATTCAAAAGGGCTTAGCAAATCTGCAAATAGCTTTCCGCGCCGTGGGGTGAGACCGGCAGGATCGCATCGCTCCAACCTACAGTCATTGCCTTATTCGGCGTTATTAGGTGATATCATGTTGCTGCAAACATGCCTGTTGTGGATGGGGGGGGATGTTTGTTCCCGGTCGGAGGGGCTGAAGCTCGTTCCGTGCCCCGGAGAGCCCCGGAGCTCGCTGAATGGGGGCTGCATCCCGCCCCGGACCGGCGGCGGGGTGCTTCGGGCGATGCCGGTGCCGCTGTGCTCAGAATACACTGGGGCTCTCTTGTCCATCGCTCTTCTCGCCCCCCCGAACCCCCAAATCCGAGCCGCGGTAGCCGCCGGCACACAGGGCTCTCCGGACAGCGTGCTTGCTTCTCCGCGCAGTGCGGAGGGAGGCGATGCTCCGGGCGAAGCCGGGCGCTGCCGGCGGAGGGGGTCCGAGGCTCGGGGCTCTACTCGCGGAGCTCCCGGGAGCATCCCCAGGCGGGAGGAGCAGCGCCACGCACCAGCAACACGTCCTACGGCTGCAGCATCGCTGCCGAGGTGCGATCCGAGACGGGCGGTCCGACAGGCTGAGCAGCCTGGGGAAGAGAAGGCTCCTGAAGGGGAGACCTGAGAGCAGCTCCAGTGCCTAAAGGGGCTGCAGGAAACCTGGAGAGGGGCTTGGGACAAGGGGAATGGGTTTAACCTGCCAGAGGGGAGACTGAGATGAGCTCTTAGGCAGAAGCTCTTCCCTGTGAGGGTGCTGAGGCGCTGGCACAGGGTGCCCAGAGAAGCTGTGGCTGCCCCATCCCTGGCAGTGCTCAAGGCCAGGTTGGACACAGGGGCTTGGAGCAAGCTGCTCCAGTGGAAGGGGTCCCTGCCCGTGGCAGGGGTTGGAACTGGATGAGCTCTAAGGTCTCTTCCAGCACAAACTAGTCTGCTGTTCTGTGATCTGTTGGCTGCAACCTGTTTAAGTCTATGCGTGTATTGCCTTGTTCACTGCTTAAAATAAGCTGTTTCCTCAGCCTTTATTTAGGCTTCTCTTCCCTGAAAAGAGTTGCTCTGCTTTCGGGTGCTGTGTAGCCTGCAACCCTTGTTCCCCTGCCCCCTGAAGTACTGGGCATTGCCTGCCAGTGAGGCTGGGGATCACTCAGTGGCCTTCAGCCTGGGTCCCTCTGAAGCTGTGGAATTATGAGTAAAGCAATGTTAGTTTAGTGAAAGGGATCATTCCAATAGCCCTCCCCTGGCGTGATCCTTTTGCTGGGAAAATAGTTCCAATTGTAAAATACTGTTTATATAACTCCTGGGCTGTTGAACTTGTGAGGCTTGAAAGAGTAAAGTCCTGAGATCCTCCCCAGAAAAGCTCTATAAATAATGAGGGCAAAGGTGTGTGATTCCGTTTGGCAGATGGATGAATTATAACCCCCTTCTGATGGAGAACTTGTATTTAAAATGATAACAGAAAATACAGCTCGGGATGGAGTTGTTGCTCCCAGCAATGCAATACTCGCTTGGATTTCAGTAGGCTTTAGGACTACTTTAAAGGACTGGTATTAATTACAGTCATTGTGTGGTGTGTTCCAAGAGCCAGTATTTTCCAAAGAATTTTAAATGTGCCACTCAGTTTTATGGTCCTTTTCTACCCTCCTCAGCAAGATGGTAACAGTAATGGGCGTTTATTGTGTTAAAGTCTTATTGAAGAAGCTGTTTGCTGTAACCCAAATGGCAGGACTTCATCAAGTTTACTCTAAACTATATTCCAACTTTTAACCATGTATGAAGCTCCAACAACTTGTATTTTTGAGGCTTGGTGCTTATTTATTTCTAAAGCTCTTTTTGGATGGGGTGTATAATGAAGGATAAAGGCCAAGCTATGGACCTGACATCAGAGCCACGATTATTCTCCCTGGATTGCTTGTGTTTCCATGTTTTTTAGCTATTGCAAGCTTCTGTGAGTAAAGTCTTCTTAAGATTTGCAGAGAGTAATGTAGGTGGATGTCATTCCATTGCAAATGAAGAAGACAGACAGCGTATGGAAGACCAAGAGTGAAAGCAAATTAATATATTGAGGATTATGGTATCTAAAAATAAGTTTGTTCCAGGTCCTGCTGACTCCATCAATAGGTTTAGCTGGGTGATCCGTGTAGCCAAAGCCAAGTACATGCGTGTGTGTTTCCACTTGTGAAGGCAAAAGTAAGAGCTTTATTACTGGTACTTGTACATGTGCCTGAACAAGGCTCCAGGGAGAACTTAAAGCAGCTTCCAGTGCTTAAAGGGGCTACAAGAAACCTGGAGAGGGAATTTGGACAGAGGATGCCCAGAGAAGCTGTGGCTGCCCCATCCCTGGCAGTGTTCAAGGCCAGGTTGGACACAGGGGCTTGGAGCAAGCTGCTCCAGTGGAAGGGGTCCCTGCCCGTGGCAGGGGTTGGAACTGGATGAGCTTTAAGGTCCCTCCAACACAAACCATTCTGTGATACTTAATGTCCGAAGAAGGAAAATGATGGGTTGCACTCTGCACACATTAGTAAAAGCAGGTTTTTTCCTTGTCACAATGGCAAGGAGAACACGAACCCAATGTCAGCAGCAAAAGGGAAGTTTCAGGTTGGTTTCAAAGGCAGGGGTAGTAGGCCTGCAATGCTCAGTCCAGGACTTCTGTCAGGGGCTCAGAATTAGGGTTGAGTGACCACCACAAACATTTTCTAGCAAATATTGGTTTAAATTTTGCAACCATTTGCTTTGGCCCCGGTAACATTTTTCCGATAGTCCCTTGTGCGAGTTCTTTTGTGACCGAGTTGTACTGAAGCAACCCCTGATGCAAAGTGAACTTTTTTAGCTGAAACACCGAGAAGCAAGTTTTATAACTGTTTTATACAAATACTTGCACTTGCGTCCTGATGATTACAACGAGAAGCACACCCAGAATTAACTGATGCCATGTGATGCATGAGTAATCTTATTAGAGCAACCAAATGCCGTTCGCGTACAAAAATGTATTTCACTGAATGGTGTTGAGCAGGGAATAAATTTCAGGCAATCTTCAGCTTTTTTCAGAATACAACGTTTTTGACACAAAATTACACGTAAGTTACTTGTTATACTCGGGGGTCTGCCAGTCTGAACATGTAGAAATTGGAGTTTTATTGCATTTGAAAGTTCATTCATGATTTATGAGGAATAAGTTTGTGCTGTGTCCTCAGTTGTCGTTTCTCATTTTTTGGATGCAAAATCCCATTTCACAACTCGCTAGTCCCTTTTAGGAGTGAATAAAAAATACATCTGGCGTAATTATAGGAACCAAATAGGTATTTGGGACTATCTTGCTTTGCCTGGGGAAAAAGAATAAGCAGAGAAGGGAAGACAAGAAAGATAAGAATCATAAGAAAAGCAAAATAATAACAGTATCGGTCATTTTGGGTTTAGTAAGAACCTCAAATTATAAGGTGGTGAAACATTTATCTGGATCTTTTCATTAGCTGCCTTGTTTCTGAGCCTCAGCCATCACGTCTGGACCACAGAATCATGTAGCCATTAGTGATGGAGATACACCATCCTGTTGGCAGTGAATCCAGGTTGGTGAATGAGTCAGGTTGTTGGACAGAGGACATCATGAGAATCAAGGGGATCAGGAGAGACCAGGGGCTGAGTCTCCCACTGTTTCAAAGGAACTTAAACAGCCCTAAACCAAGGAAGCTTTAAAACGCATCCACAGACTGATGAATCTGCCCCAGCCTGTCAAAAGCAGTAAGATAAAAGGAGTCTTTCAAAGAGGCTGATGATTAAGCCATGATGTTTGTATGAAAACCAAACAATATGGTCAGACAAGCAATAGTGATTACCTGGATACTCTTCCGCATGATCCCTTCCTTCCCAGCCATAAGATCAGTCTTCCCTTGTGTTACCTGTGGCTTCTATGTGCATGAGCTTTCTTAGACAACCTCAAACACATTTCAAAACCCAAATACAAATTCACTCTGAAACTGCAAAGTCCTTTGTACAAGCAGACTGACAATCCCCACCACTTTAAACCTGCAGTGATAAATAAGTTAGTCATCACAGATATTACCTTGAAAACAGCCAGTCTGGAAGATAAACTGTTGTTTTTCTCAGACCTGGGGTTTCTAAAGTACAAAGTTACCATGTAAACCTGGTAAAAGAAGAAAAGTCATCCTTCAGCCACTAAACCACAGCACAAATGCATTTTTCTCCCCTTTTTAGGTAGACTGGAATTCTCAAATAAGCCCGTTTGTGGCGCCCAAGCAGAGGCTTTGATCGGCCCAGCCAAAAGGAGTGCCCTTCTTTTAGCTGTCTTTTTGATGAGCGCACGCTGCTGCCATATAACATGTGAAATGTGCCCGTTCGTAAATTGCTGTATTTTTAGCTTGCTTTTGCGGGATGATCACAGGAGAGATTTGTGTGTGTGTGTGTGTCCTTATTGGCAGAAGACTCGCAATAAATCCTCACCAAGAAGCGTGATTGCTTTCCAAGAACTTGGCTGCGGAGCGATTGGAAAAAAGGCAGTAGAACAATGAAAAGCATATTTTGAAGGAAAGAAGGTGACTACAGTGACAGCCAAAACCCCACGGGGAGCATGGTTATTGCAACTTGACTTTAGCAACTTCATTAACCAGTGTGTTCAATGCAGGATCTAAGGGCCTGTCCTCTATCCCTTCATATACCCAAGTACTTTGTAACGAAAACACCTCTCTATGCGGAGGAAATGTGCATGTAGTGACTCAGTTTAGTTTTCCTTCTGGAGGTCAAGTAAAGCTCTCACCACTGCAATAGCTTAAAACGCATTTCAAGAATGAGATCAGCCATTACTCCAGACGCAACAGGGTGCTTTTAAGCAGTAGTTTAAAAGAGAGATTCTCTTTCAAGCCTGTAGCCGTTTCTTTCTGGAAGAAAAAAAGATTCAGAATGTTTCATTATATTTTAATCAAGGAAGTTCAGAAAATGGGATTCTTCAGGCCTTTGTGGAAGGGATGCGTGAGTCTGAATGACTTTAACATCTTCCTTTACAGAAGGAACTTATTTCTGTAGCCATACCTGGCTTAAAGCAAGTGTGTGTGTCTATGTACATGTAGAACTGACTTGAAATCCCCTTCCGTGCTATTTTTAGTAGGAGGATTGGTGCAGACTAAGTTAGAGCTGCTGCTGCTATAGCTGTGCCCTTGATGGGCACTCTGTTGTTTGGGGTTCTCCCTGTGGTCAACTGCGACAGTTTGCAGTCAGGGGATGGGATGATGCTGGAGAACCCAAGATTTCTTCCACCCAAACCTCATTCCTAAAGAGAGGACCATGTCTTTTCATGGGTGGTGTTACTGTAGAGCTTGGACGGGGCTTGGAGCAACGTGCTCTAGTGGAAGGTGGCCATGCCCATGGCGAGGGTTGGAACTGGGTGAGCTTTAAGCTCCCTTCCAACCCAGACCAGTCTGTGACTCTATGTTTCCACGAACCATGATGTTATGGCCTCATTACTATCTAGTTTATTGAATTTGTAGGCATTTAGAAAAACATACTTAGTACTGAGCCGTGGTGTCTCTCAGGTTATCAATATAGAAGCCATTAGCTAGTAAAACCTCTAGAACAAATATTAACCATACTGGTTTGAATAGAGCTGCTTACATCTGCTCCATTAATCTCATGTGATTGCTTTCCTCAAGTGCAAAATGATAAATCTAGGAAGAGACTCCTGTCTTTGTTATCACTATGTTCCTTTTCTGAGGAGGTTTGAATTGGTTGCCGAAATTGTCCCTTCAGAGAAGGTATTTCAGTATTTAAGGCATAGACATAACTTTTAGACATAATTGACTCTCTCTAGCTTTTTGTATCAATTAAAAATATTCTAAGGTAATACAGGCAAAAAACGCCTGAAAGGGGTGGTTTTAGGGATGCTCTACTGAGCATTGCCAGGCCAGCAGCACTTGGACCAAGCTAACACATGTCTTTATGTAGCTCCAGAATGAAAGCCTCCATCACAGACTAGCCCTGACATAGGCCCTGCCACAAGTGTCCATCCATGCCTTTGTCACCAGGGGGTTGGTGGATGTGTATGTGTGTTGCCCCATTCTGAAGGCAATGAAGAAGAAACAACTGAAGATGAATGCAACAGCCCTGATATTGGTGTTTTGAGGCCCTGGACCTATGTTATAGCTGTTTGGTGGCTGACCTTGCTTCTATTTTCCTTTATACCTGGGGGCAGTACAATGGATTATTACTAAACCTGAACACAAAAAGCAACCCTCCACCCCTGTACCATTTTAGTCTTCTTGGAGGATGAGCTCCCATTTGAGGTATGCTTTGCTAGCTAAAGATCTGCTCATGATTTCTCTTTCTCTAACTCAGAAGATGAACATCTGCATGCTGAGAACTCTGATGCAGTGGAGGGTCTGAAGCACCAGTTGTGTATTCAGACTTACTAATGCAGATGTGCTCTGGTCCTCATAAATCCCAAAGCTGACTGCTAGGATGTAGGCAGGGTCCCTCTGCATGTGTAGAGCCAGAAGTTGTAGTTTTTATTGCTTGGCTGACCTTACGTATTTAGGCATGTAGCTGATTCTTCTCCTATCCTCTTTTGACGTCAGCATTACTCTGTGAATGACTTCTGGCTTGTATTGATCCAAAGAAAGCTTCTGAACCTCTGATTTATGTGCGAGCATTGATGCTAAAGTCAATGGCATTATTTCCATGGCTAAAACATCCACAAAATCACATCAGGATCCACATCAGTGCATTGGAAAAGTTTAAAAGCAAATTATTTTATCGAAGCAGCTACTGCCTTCATCAAATGGTAGTCAGGTCCAATAAATAAAGGTTCTGGATAGGAGCTACAACCCTTCCATCCTTTTTTTTTCCCTGTTAATGAAGATGGGAGCTAAAGATCTACCTCCTGCTTATCTAGGAGATCTTCCCCTGGATCTCTATTCCCTAAATATTCTCTATGCTCCAAGTTTTGTGTGTGGCACTTGGCAAGAAGAGAATCGATTGCTCCTTGTTTTTACAGGCGCATAATCTAAACAACAACAAGATGATATAATCCTAGTATTTCTTTAAGACCACAGGATGTGAAATTAAATGGAAAGGCCAGGAAAATAAAGAACCCTGCAGTTTGATTACACTCAGCTGGATTATCTTTGTAATTATTTTGCTTGGAAGGTTTAAAAATGCATACTGCTCTGCGAGAAAGATCAGGCAGGGAAACCAAAACTCAGCTTTCTAAAGGAAATATTGCTAAGATGGTGGGTATTTTAATTTTAATGGGTATTTTCCTTCATTTTGAGGGGGGGAGGGAATTGATCCGTAGAGTTGCCTGTTAAAATGAAAGGATGGAGCAAAGCAGAGGTGAGGGGGAAGATAGAATCATAGAATAGTTAGGGTTGGAAAGGACCTCAAGATCATCCAGTTCCAACCCCCTGCCATGGGCAGGGACACCTCACACTAAACCATCCCACACAAGGCTCTGTCCAACCTGGCCTTGAACACTGCCAGGGATGGAGCACTCACAACCTCCCTGGGCAACCCATCCCAGTGCCTCACCACCCTAACAGGAAAGAATTTCCTCCTTAGATCCAATCTAAACTTCCCCTGTTTAAGTTTGAACCCGTTACCCCTTGTCCTGTCACTACAGTCCTTGACGAAGAGTCCCTCCCCAGCATCCCTATAGGCCCCCTTCAGGTACTGGAAGGCTTCTCTGATGTCCCCACGCAGCCTTCTCTTCTCCAGGCTGAACAGCCCCAACTTCCTCAGCCTGTCTTCATATGGGAGGTGCTCCAGTCCCCTGATCATCCTCGTGGCCTCCTCTGGACTTGTTCCAGCAGTTCCATGTCCTTTTTATGTTGAGGACACCAGAACTGCACACAATGCTCCAGGTGAGGTCTCACAAGAGCAGAGTAGAGGGGCAGGATCATCTCCTTCGACCTGCTGGTCACGCTCCTTTTGATGCAGCCCAGATGGATGATGAGGCTGTGAAGTCTGTACAAGTGGCTCAGTTGTTTCTAGTTCATATAATGTTTCTTCAGATATAGCTGTCACAAGCATTTAATGGGGAAGAAGGGCAGGCTAAAGGGGCTAGAAATGCACACAAGTACTTGAGTCTCAGTTCAGACCTGGGAGTGAAAAATGCAAATAATATTAATGAAGGAAGGGTGGCTGTGCTCTGGGATGGAAATAGTCACTGCTGACTTCAGTGGCACAGCAAAGGCTGAACAATTTGTCTGTCCTTCATTTCCAGCACCTAAAGGTGTGTTTACTATGCATGAGTAGTCCCATGGACTTCATGGAGGGGCTTCTTGGTGGTTGGGAATGCAGCTGGTTTGTGCTCAGGGATCAATCAGTCCTCACTGCTGCAGTGCTGTTCCCATCAGTAAAACTGCACTGATATAACTGAAGTAAACTACTGGCAGCTATGGGGAAAGGCTTACTATGTCATTTTGTCCCTTGCCCTCCATGCACTTAAGGTTTGAAACAGGTTTGGTATAAAAATGACTCTGTCTCTTGAAGGTGTTTTTGCAGTCCAAGAATTCTTGATTTTTCTGGTTAAATTTTCCTTGCTCTTCTCTCCTTACTCATCTAATCCCTTTTGTACAGTTTTCGGTCTCCAGATACTTTTTCTCATCCTCTCTTTAACAGGACAATTCTAGTCCCAGTACTGGGCTCCTAGGAGGTGTGCCTAGAGATGGAGTTGGCCATGCAGGTGGTCTGAATGTGGTCCTCATTCAGCCCCACCTCAAAACCAGCTGATATAACTGGTTAAATGGGGAGGAGCCCTGGGGAAGAGGGTACATGAGGGTATTTGAGTCGTTTCCATCAGTGTGGTTGCTTATGGAGTTCCCTGTTGTCCTGAGGATGCTGAGGCGGTGGTTAATAAGCAGTAGCAGCAATTTTGTGTGTTGGTTGAGTATTCTCTTGGGTCCCATTGGATGCATGACTTCACCATGAGCTTGGCTTTTCCTGGTAGGCTGAGGTTATGTTACAAGTCCTAGAAGTTACTCTAATCTGGGGACAATACTTCCTTTGCTTAACTACTCAAAGCACCATTCTCTATCTTGTGTGGGCACGTAGCACACTGACTTCTGGGATGCTGTTTACTAGCTCCCAAGGCTGCTGAGCCATTGCCCTTTTCCTAGCGTCGGTCTCCGAGTGAATAAATGTGGATGGTTTTGTTTCCTCTCCGTTGCAATAGTCTATGTTTTTCTAGACTGAATTTCCCATATTTTATTCTTCCTGCTTTCTAATCTTTCTAGTTTATTTTCCCTGTCATAGAATCATAGAATAACTTGGGTTGGAAGGGACCCTGCCCCTGTTTCTGACGCCACCTCTGAATTTGAGAAGCCTTTGATGTACTGTTTGAAATATATGTAATTACACTGGATTAAATGTCAGTTTACTGGACACATCTAAGGCTTTGTGTGTTTTCTCTCTTGTACTATCCTTGGTCGTTCTTGGCTGTACTGTAGTGACAGGACAAGGGGTAACGGGTTCAAACTTAAACAGGGGAAGTTTAGATTGGATCTAAGGAGGAAATTCTTTCCTGTTAGGGTGGTGAGGCACTGGGATGGGTTGCCCAGGGAGGTTGTGAGTGCTCCATCCCTGGCAGTGTTCAAGGCCAGGTTGGATGAAGCCTTGTGTGGGATGGTTTAGTGTGAGGTGTCCCTGTCCATGGCAGGGGGTTGGAACTGGATGATCTTGAGGTCCTTTCCAACCCTAACGATTCTATGATTCTATGATTTGGTCGGTGTTTAGTCTGTGTGACAAGGCTCCTATCTAAAATAATTGAAATTGTTCTCCCCCCGTGCGTGTGTTATGGGAGACCTTCATGATTCTGTAGGAAGGGTTTAATACAATGAAACTCTAGACTCTGCCTGGCTGAGGGTGCTCCCTCAGTTCTGTCTGTCCATCCAGTGTGTCCCAGGAAAGGGATTACCTACCGGGAGAACGGGGAAGCTCTGTGGCGTTACAGTTGTGTTTGCTTGGCAGCGTCTGCAGAAGGCACTGATAGAGAATCTCATCCTTTGGAAGAAGTAAAGAGAGAAATGCAGCTGGAAGAGGAGAGATTTAGAAACAAAGGGTTTCAATGATGCCAAGCGAAAACAACACCAATGGGTCCTCAGTGGCGCTTCCATCAAAATACTCCCATAGGCAGCACAAGGGAAATTACACCTTTTAACACGCAGATGAGTTGGAAAGAATGGGTGCTAGACTACATCATAGCTTAGCCAAGGCTTCCAAAATATCTGTGAGATATACATGTGTTTCGTACTGCTGCTGTTCAATGCTTGTCGTTCAGTTTTGTCTCGGGTTTTTGTTAATCTCGTCTTCCCATTGCTTTCCTTCCTGCTCCCTCATAGGTTTGGTTTTATTTCTTACTGGGGACAACGTTTAGATTAGGGATTCCTTTCAGCCAGTGTGCTTTCTTCAGTGTTCTTTAGCTTTGGTTGTTACAGATTCTTCTTTATTTATCTTCCAGTGTGCTGGGTCGCTATGAAGTTGGCTGCCTTTGGTCCAGCAGCAGAGATTCTAGTGACAAGCACAGTAGAGATCAGCAGGGGTGAACTTGCTACTTCCATGGCAAACCTTTCTCTATCAGAAATCCAATGGAACAACCACCTCCTCTCTTGTGAAGCATGGCACAAAAATGCAATTGCTCACCCTGCAAGTTTTGCAGAGGAAATTTTACTTGGCCAAGGTGTACGGAAAATTAAGAGATTCTGAAGACTCAGCGTTAATCTTCTTACCCTTAAAGGAAGAACAGTTGTCCAGTGCAACAGTTGGAAGTGGAAATACAGGAGTTTGGATTAATCTATGAATAAACCCTTTTCTGTTTCCCTCCACAGCAATTCCACATCTACATTTGATCTTTGCATCACGATTTTGTGTTTTCTGAGGACGCCAAGTTATAAATCATGTGTTGACTGAGAATTCCTCATGAAGCACACATCTGGGAAAGTTTGCGCTTTGTTTATTTCACCAGCAGCCAAGTTTTGGGAAGAGCTATCCAGATGACTTGGCTATGATGTAAGCTGCTCTCGAGGTTACAGTACACCTTTCCTGTATGTAGATGCATTTAGTGTGCATCTCTTCAATGTGAGACGTAGGAGTGGTTTAGGACTTAAAAACCCCCCAAACCACAAACTTTAGCTCTCTGGTTTGGAAAGCTGGTGACAGAACAGGAAAGCATTTGGAGTAAAACTCCTCCTTGCCACGTGTCATTGACAGGTGCCCATGGGAAGTCATAGATAGGACAATCCTTCCCCAAGCCTATCTTTTCAGCCTCCCACTCTAAGGGCTTCCTGAAGAGAAGGTGGCTTTTCCCTATGGTATTTAATAGAGGGATCTATCCTTTATGCGTTTGTTTCATCCATTTTTTTGACCATGTTTGTAATTTTGGCCTGAGCAGCTTCCTGTGGCAATGACTTCCATCGTGTAACAAAAGCATGCAAGCTTCCCCACATGTGTACTTCATGAGGGACTCTCAGTTGATGTATGACTTATGTTTTGGCAACCTCAGAAAGCACTCATTGTGAAGATGTGGAAGTGTCTTGGACAGGAAAAAAAGGGGATTGTCCACAGATCAAATACTTTCTTTTTTCACATGTTGATTTCGTTGCTTCTGCCCCAGTCTTTATTAGATCATTCCTGATTTTGTAACCTGTTATCACATCCCCTTAGTAGGCTTTTTCCAGGCTGAAAGGTCTATGTCTATCACCTCTGTTGCTTTGCATCTTCTAATTCTGTATCCTTTTGAAATGGGTGACCAAAACTACACAGCACATGCCCTGTGTGTGCTATGGGCAGTGGCACGGTGATGCTGACCGCATCATACTTGCTTCATGTCACGATCTTAACTTGATGTTTGCTTTTTCCCCCCAGCATCACAAGTACTCATTACTAAGCCTACTGGCAGCAACCTCAGCAAACTGTCTCCTGAGCTGCAGTGTTTAATTTAGAGCCTGTTGTTTGGCGTATATAGGAAGAGTTCTTTTCCTTCATGTGCAATATAGTGCTGTCTACACTGAATTTAATATCTTTTCCTTTGTCCCTTAACTCTGAAGTGGTTCAATAGTACAATATTCAATACTCCTGCAACTCTTCACAGGCTTCTTTGTTACAACTGTCCTGCAGAAATTCATCCTGGTGGCAAATGTCATCTTGCTATTTCTCTCTTTTCCAGACCATTAACAGTGTGAAATTTGAATAGTCAGATTGCAGATCTCTGTGCTCCCCACTTTCATCCTCGCTCCGCTGTCAAAGTCTTATCTGTGGTTTCCCATCTTGCCATCTGCTATGGACTTGCAGCACGGTCTCCTCTCCTGAAAGGGTTTAGTTCCTTAAGAACTGCTGAAGGCCCTTGCCAAAAAATCACTGTTCAGAAGCGTCAAAGCCAGTTGCCCAAGCAGCTGTGGCTGCAGCCAACTTGTTCCAGGGGTGAAGGAAAGCAGAAACCTGTGAATGAGAAATGTTGGAATTTGCCAGCTGATGGCAGTATTCGAAGGAGCCATCCCTGTGTCATCTGAGGATTGGGAAAACAACATCAGGGTTGCACCAGGGGCTGAAAGACAAATCCCAGGTGAACACTTGAAATGGGCACGGTTTGAATTTACTCATCAAATCTCTGACCATCCAAAGCTGTTGTAAGGTCAGCAATCACTTCTATTGTAACACAGCAGCGTGATGCATGCCAGTAGGCCACTGGCTGCGACGTGCATATAAAAATAAACCCAACCCAAACCTTCCACCCTGCTCCCAAACCCTGCCAATCCTGGGGTTAAAAAAGGAGCTAACAAGAAGTGGTTTCAGGTAATCATTCTTCAGGACCTGTGCACTAAATACTCACCTCTGTCCGTGCATGCATGCACAGGATCAACCTCTCCCATCAGCCAGCTTAAACTGAAACCTTGAGCAGGTCCTGGGATGTTTGTTATCCTGGCTCATGCAACCCTCCAGCTGCAAAATGTTTATTTGGCTGTGAAAAGTGGATGAAGTAACAAACTTTTCATGGATTCATCATATTGTTTTCTCTTCCTTTTTTGGGATGCTGTTTGCCTCCCACTCTCATGGGGAACACATCTCTGTCTCTATATACAATAAATACTGGATGCTGCGAAGGACTGCTGCTTGTGTGCAGTGCAGGTATGAGCCGTGCTCTGCTTGCAACCCTTTTGTGGCACTGCAGATTGCCTAAAAGGAGTGGCGTAATATGACTGCGCAACACTTAAATGTCAGATCTTGCCATGATTTCAAGTTGCCAGTAGTTTATTCTTGCTTATTAGCAGTTTACAGGTAACGCTACCATGACACTGGGGTTATTCATGGAGTCAAGTGAAGGAGGTAAACTCTGGCTTTGCGAACATAGCTCGGAACGGAGATGGATATATTATTTCTTGAGTGACCTCCCTAAGACCTCCTGATGGTGGTTGGTATAAACAAACTGGTAATTGGAAAGTTAGGGTAAACAGAAGGCAACTTTTTAAACCTTATGGATGTGCTACGTAAATGACCTAAAGTCATGCTCAAGTCTATATGTTACAAATCCTTTGCAAAGGGATTGTTTGAATGTAGCTTTAAGCAGATGTTTACCAGCTGTGAGAAGGCATGAGGCTTGTTTAGGAGCCCAGGAATATTTCACAAGGTGAGGACAGAGCATGTCTGTGTTCAGAGTCTCTGGCCTAAGTTTTCAGGAATACTTAGTGATTTTGGTTTCAGTTGTTAGATACAGTGAATTGAGAAGGAATTAAAATTGGGACTGCAATACTGGATATTATGCTCTGTTAAAAGGCATATTCTGAGCAGGGAAGTACCAAATGTGAGAGGTCTGGCATGTTTCTAGGGCTGGATACTGAGAAGGTCAGGCAGTGAAGCTTTGATCCCTGCCCTTTGTTAAGCTCTGGGCTCAAGGTTATCACTCAAATGCAGCATCGCATCTGTGAAGAGGGAATGTAGGAGGCTGCAGTGCTGCCCATGTGAATCTGCTGGTGCAGGTGCCAACTGAAGATGCCATCCTGTAAACACTAACGCAGGTAAATGAATATCAGATGTGAATAGTCCCATGAGGTGAACCGTTTGTTGACAGAGGCAATTTGAGCAATAGCTCATCAGTGGATGTAAATGCTTCACATCCCTTGTGTAAAGAAAGTCACACTTTATATAAGTAGTTTGAGGGCCTGACACCTAATTCCAGCGGGTAATTGTGGGAAGAGTCTCTTTAAGGAGGTTTTGCTTGTTTAAAAACATGAGATGTGCAGACACTTCTCTTTGCTAACACAGATCTGCACTATGACCACTGGATCTTTTGATCCCGGTTGATTGCCAGTCACAATGAATGTATGCTTAAAAACCCACAAGCAGTGATATGTTAAATTCTCTAGTATCTCATTGCAGATGAAGTTTCATTTGATCTCAGTAGATGAAGTTCAGCTGGAGGACAAAGCTAATTTCTGGGATTGCATAATTTAGCACGGGACTGAATTTTGCTTTTTGTTTTCCTCTGGGAAGGGCGAAGAGGGAGAGGAAGAGCTTGACAGGATTCAGTTGTTTTTATTGAAGAGAATGGGAGGAAATGGCATCTTCCAATAACTACAGATTTTATTGGAGTTGAATACTATGACAAATAGTTTAGACTTGGAACTTCAGATTTGGTATGTAAGCAGAGCAACTCTGCTGAGATTTGTGTGCATTGCTAAGATTAATGAAATATACTTTGTAAGGAAGGGCAGTGATTCACTGAGTGAAAATAGACAGCATCTTAAAGAGCTTGTAAACACAGCTATTAATTTTAGGACTAGAATCTTATACTCTTTGTCTTAGTTTGAGAATAATGCCACTGCACTTCATGACACTATTTAGTGGGTACAAATTCAGCTCTTAAATAGGTATTTTAGAAGTGGCCACAGTTGCATCTTTGCATGCTTTGTCCATGCTTTGAAATGCCTTCATGATACTTTTACTGTATAAAATATTAATCTCTTCCATTTAAGCCGTCCTCTACACTACAAATCCTGCTTGGTGCGTTTGCTGCAGTCAGTAATGGCAATAGCCAAGGAGCCAGAGTTGATGGGTCCCTCCTTGTCTACCTACTTACCTTGGGGTTTTGCGGTCTAGAAAGTGCTCCTTGGTGTGAGTCACCAGAAAGATCCTGTGTTTATTTGTGCCTCTTTATTTTTTCATCCCAGTTTTGACTGTGCTTAAGGCTCACCTGATGCTGCACTGCACTGCACTGAAGGAAAGGGAGTGACTTTCCTCTTCTCTGCTGTAACCTCATCTCTTGTAGCTTTTATCCTTTTCAGTATCAGAGAGAAGCTTTCTTTGGCTCAATGCAGCTCTGTGGTGATCTTCCCAACAGCTCCTGTCTTATTCCACTGTCTTGATCTTCAGCATGAAGTGTGTATTTGTTTTCTGTCAGATGAAGGAAGCCTCAAAGTTTGGACAGGCTCAATTCCATTAATTTTTATTTAGTGGAACACAGCAAAATCACAATTTTATTTCATTTCTTTAAGCTGAAAGCACAAAGCCCATATTTGGGTGCCATCTGCTTTCGCTTTTGACAAATGAGCCAAAGGCCCAGCTTACTACTCATGCATGAGTATTAGTAATCACTTTGCATCAGTGGGGTGAGCACAGAGATCCCAGATACAGTTTGCTGTGGTCTGTCTGCAGTGGTGACCTTTCTAGGCTGGAGCAAGCAGGCAGTGTGGCAGAGGCAGTGTAGAGACTCTCCTGAAAGGATTTCATGGAAATCTAGGAGTTGTGAACAACATGGAGATCATTCCAAGTTTTCCAGCCTGGGCTGCAGCTGATGGTGAGCAGTGGCACAGATGTGAGTTTTGACCCCCCTCAGCGCTGAGCTCCCTATGAAGGCGTCTTATTTGCCTTGTATGCCTGATGCTCTTTGAAACACTAAGTATACCTTTATGTGTTCCTTAGGGAAGCGGGCAGATACAACCAGAGCTGTAGAACTGTGTGAAGTCTGTAGCTGGGTTTGAGTTTTCTCCTCAATTTATCAATTTTCTGTTTTTTACCATTCTTGGAGGGTACAGAACCTCTATTTTTAGACTGGAGAAGAGAATCCATAACTCATCCCTAACCTACCAATAGGAAGGATCAGTCTGGTTGACCAGACTGGTATCTGAGTATTTACAGTGTAATGAAATGCCTAAATTTCCATGACAAAATCTGTAACTGGCTCAGACCTGATGATAATTTGTGCTCTGACTCTACCTTGCTTTACAAGATGAAGCAGTGCTGTTTGACGAGCAGCATCCTTTCTGGCTAAGGATATTCCACATACCAACCATTACAGTGTAGTGAAAAGTGATGGATGTGACCTGTGATTGTGAATGTGCTGTCATTTGTAAATGTTCCTGTCTGTAGCTGTCTAAATCTGCCTTATTCTACATATTTTTCATGAAGATATTGTGTATCTTCTACTGTTGCAGAGGCTTATTCCTTTGCCAAGCTGCGGTCTAGAAATTGTTTGGAAATGGTCTTTTCTCTAGTGACTATTTAATCAAAATTGGAACATTAATCACGCTTGCCATGCAGGGGCATTAAGGTGTCCCTGAGTGCTGTGAACTCCTCACTTCTATAGTTCCTTGCATAGAAGCAAGCCAAATACATATAACTTGCTACCCTTCCTCCACAAGGCAGAGAAAAAGCAGTTTTAGGGGACCCCTTTCTCACTGTTAGGAGTTAGGAAGGACCAGGCTGTGATGTGGGGCTTGTCCTCCTCTGCAGCAGCTGTGCAGCCCCTACCCCTTCCTTCAGCTAGTAGCAAAGCTGTAACCCAGTCTTTGATGGATCTGACTCCTGTTTCTGCATCCTGGCTTTGCTTGGAAGGCAAACGGAGCTGCATGGATTGTCCAGTGCCTTAAGTTGTTTGAATGGTTGCAGTCTGCTGTAGTTTTGAGTAAAGCTCCTCGAAAGGATGCTCTAAGTGGGCTTTGGGCAGGAAGAAAGGTGGGAACTGCTTTTCTCTGCAGCATCACTGCTATCATGTATAGGCTGGGCACAATTCCCTGGCAGCCAAGGAACTGCCAGGCTGGGAAGGGGCAAGGTGAGAGGGCTTAGTGCCTCAGAGTCCTTTGTGCCGCCCCTACAGAACAAGAAACTTTCAAGCCTGGGAGACACAGCAGAGGATCTGCGGCTGTATGAGGGGGGCTGGGGTCAGTTAGAAGGTGAGCAGTTTTCTAACCATGAGTAAATCCTGCACCTGGAAAGAGGAAAGGACTCAGGAGGCTGAAACCATAGAATCGTGGAATGGTTTGGGTTGGAAAGGACCTGAAGTTCATCCAGTTCCAACCCCCTGCTGTGGGCAGGGGTGCCTCACACCAGACCATGTCACCCTAGGCTCTTCAGAGTCAACTGTTTGATCTTTCATGGCTAAAATCCCTTCTACAGCAGACCCATATTCTGTAAAGCAGCTGAATTTAAGGGTCTAATAAAAGGGGCATTAATGCAGGTGTTCCTGTAACATGGAAAACAGAGAGTAAGCAATGATGTCCTCTTCTGCTGTAGAGCTGCATGTGTCTTTTATTTTCTGTGTATAAATCGGCATGTTTTATTGGCTTTGTAGCAATTTACAATGCCCAGATCAGTGTATTACAGCACAGTCTGCAGGAACTTACCCTACTTAGGCAGGAATCATCCCCTATTTAATTGTTATGACTAATTTTTCAGCCTGGTTCCTCAATTAGCTGTGCCATGTAAGGAAGTAAAATAATCTGTGTCACCATTAATTATCTTATGGAGGAGTCGTGATTAATGTCCGAGCAGCTCAAGGAACATTCCTATAACTGACACGCAGGCAAATTTCCCTTTGGAGTCACTGTAGACTCTGGCTGATGGAACGCCTCAGCACCATGTCCTGATCGTTCGCTCTTCTCAGAATTAGGTAATCCGGGTGATGGTTCTGCTTCTTCCTGACACGGAGATGAACGCTTTCTTTGCTGTAGCATATCATGCTCTTTCCAAGACACTGAAAGCCAACCCACCTCAAGTTTTCTTAACTATCCTGATTTGATCACCAAAATTAGTATTTATTTCTTTGTAGGAATGGCTTAATTCAATTCTCGAATGTCTTCAGAAAGCTTTTGAAAGTCCAGTTTTGCCTTTTAAGTTTTGTGCTGCTCTGTCCTTATATGTGAAAGGAAATACGTGCATACCTTAAAGTCGATAGTACCGTCCTGGAGCTCATAACCTTATAGTAAACTCATATACTTTGCATTCAGCAGTAGTTGGCAGCACGTAGGTATGAAAATCTTACGCAGGCACTCAACCTTCTCTTGCAAAGTTAGCTGCTGGCGGCTGTGTTGACAGCTCAGTAACTTCACAGAAGTAGCCATTAGTGTTTCCTGTCCTCTTGGTGAACTTCAGAAACATTCATTGTTTACTCCTGGTGATAGTAGTAGTGCAGATGCGGAACCCTTCAGTGCTGCTCGGTATTGGCAAGCGCAGTGAGAGATGCTGCAGTCTTTGAGCAACGTAAAGCTTAACTAAAATCCACGGACCCAGGTAGGCGGAGTGCCAGGGGAAGGAGCAGAACCTTGCCTGTGGTCACACGGTGGGTCTGGGACAGAGACAGCAGCAGATCGCAGGTCCCTTGAGACCTGCTGGGTATTGTGTTTGCTAATCTCACTGTTTTGCAGCCCACGAAGTTAATGCAGGTTAGGGCTGAGAGAGCTGGGCTGGGTCAGCCTGGGGAAGAGAAGGCTTGGTAAGGGGAGACCTTAGAGCAGCTCCAGTGCCTAAAGGGGCTGCAGGAAACCTGGAGAGGGGCTTTGGACAAAGGCCTGTAGGGACAGGCCAAGGGGAATGGCTTGAACCTGCCAGAGGGGAGACTGAGATGAGCTCTTAGGCAGAAGCTCTTGCCTGTGAGGGGGTGAACTTAGTGAGCTTTAAGGTCCCTTCCAACCCAAACTGTTTTATGACTGTTCTTTTACCTCACCTCTTGACAATAACCTGCAGAGAACGTTGTCCTCTCATGCAGTAAACCTCTGCTTGTTCAAGTTCTTGCAGATACTTCTGCAACTGTGAAAGCATTTTGCCGTAGCTGCCGTGATGGTGTAGGAAAAAAGTGTACATCGGTTGTAAAGAGCTGCTCGGTTCCTCCAGACAATTTACCCAAGCAGGTTAAGATCTGAGACTTTCCAAAATACAAGTATAAAATACTGTGGAACACAAGAGTTTCTGGTACTGTAGCTACCTATTGAGCTCAGCTGAACTGAGGTGGAACACACTGGCACAAAAGCAGTGAGATTCAGATGCTTGGGTTTTGTCATCACTCATTTACATTAAAGAAAAAAAGAACTTCTCTTGAAAGTATTGAAGAAATAGCTGTTGTGTGGGAACCCACAGCTCTTCATGACCCTATTATTATTATTATTAATTTCTCTCATCCATACCTAGTGTATGTCATTTATCAGTAATAATATGCTCCTTCTTCCCATTGAAATAAGATTAAGTATTTTGGCTCTGTAGGTAATATACAGGTAAAATGTTAACTTCATGAAGAGTAGCAGAAATGAGTACTGAGATATTGGATCTCAACTGTGTTGCAATACTGTTGCAAGCTGAAATGCCACAACTCCAGCCAAAAAAAGTCAGTGTACACCTTGTTTAAAATCAATGTTTTCAAAGCTAAACTTCGGTGTGAATGTGTTCCAGCAACACAAATCTCACACTACAATAGTAATGTAGGCTTTTGCTGTCAGCTGGCTTAGAATTTCAGCATCCTAAGTTGAGTCCATGCTGCATAAATTGGCTTTTCGGATGCATTTTGAAATTGCAATCAAAATACTTGGGGGCAAAATTAATAAGCTGAAGATGACTAATGCAGAAGTGAATCGGAGTGGCGACATGGTTTTCCACTTGTGCTGATGTTTCTCCTGGTTGCAGCACACGACCCATTGCTCTAACAGCTTGCACTTGAATTCAGTGGTGACCCCTCACATCAGATATGGAAAGTGAAGAAGGAAATGAAGAACAGGTTGGCTTCATTAACGGCTTGTTCTCTCACAAAGGGTTGTGGGGGGCTATGCACAAAGTCAGGACTCTTCAAGTCCTGAGGGACAGGTTTGTCAACAACGTCACCTCTACTGTAGCTGACTACAGCCGTCATAATGAGTTCTTCCATCAGGCATTATGGTGTTTTCCAGGGTCCACAGAGCATTAACCGCATGGTCTTGGTCATACTCCTGTATGGGCAATATATTCCTGGCACAGTGCAATGCCAACTAAATGTGACAATTGTGGCCAGGCTATCTCCTGATCCTAGATCTAGGCTGATGCTAGATTTTGCCTCCCTTTGCAGTAGGATGTATGGGACAAAGCAGCTGCACTAAGCTTCCCCCTTCCTCTCTCTCCCATGTTATGTCCCAGTCTGTGAGCCTGGACAGTGCTGGCATTTACTGCAGAGAGCTGTGGCTTCTCCTCTGCTCCCTAGCAAAGTGCTGAAGCAAAGCAGAGCGATGGGATCAGTGATGGCCTTTGTGGCGCGCAGGAGAGCAGTGTGTGAAGGAGAGCTCAGTGCTGAGTAGGATGCCGCATCCCAGGGGGGTTGAGGAAGGTAAGCCAGTGTTCCAGGGTTTCATGTGCTGCGGTGTCTGTTGTGCAGTAAAGTCCCTTTAGGGACAGGTTAGAGCTCTCCAGGGAGGTCAGGTTGGCCAGGTTGGGGGAAGGAGTAGAAAGAAGGAAGAGAGAAAGCTTTGCGACCTCTGTTCTCAGCTTGGAAAACTCAACACTCCATTTGTTCCTGTTCTGAGAAGTTTAATAGTGTCACTGTATTTGGGATTGTGCCTGTGCTCAGAGCAGTGAGGGGGTTCCCCTCTAGCCAAGTACAGCTACAACTTGTTATTAGTTATAGCTTATTACCCCACTGGTTTCTGTGTGGCTGTATCAAATACGACCATGTACTGGAAAGAAAAGTGGTGATAGTAACTTTTATTTGCAACCTGCTCTTTTAAATGGACTGCAGGTTTTCAGACAGTTCGGTAATGTCTTTAAAGCTTTAAACCCACCCAGGTGCCTCCCTGCAATCTGAACAGATCATGAATGTATGGCTCCCAGCAATAATTACGGCCGGTGAAATATGGAGCTAATAAAGGTCTCTACTTAAAGGCAAATTAAGGAGCACATCTTAAATAGTAAGAATGTTGTTTGAACCCCCATAAGGGTAACAACATGTATCTGTAGGCTTTGTTAACAAATAATTATGGTGCAAAATTAAACATAGGCTCAAAGAAACATATAGAATATATTTCTTTTTCTGTTTTCTGATTTATGACTTTTTAATCACTTGGGGACAATGTTCTTTACTGCAAAGGGAAACAGCTTGTGTATAGAGAAGGTATTAAAGATACTTGATGTTCGTCTATGACTATGATTGGGTTTTCCCCCAGCCGTTATGCATGGGGAAATGTTTACATCTGAATGGTTCATCTAGCTTCAAAGTAGAGCAGATGTGACTTCAGAGTCTGCCTCTGAAAGGTGACTTGCAAGCAAAGTTGGTGAGAGTTTCAAGAATTCACCTTAAACTGGCGTTCCGTGAGGCAATCATCCACAAGACAGTCTGCTCTAAGGGCTGGTCTGGGACCTGTTTCCAAAGTACATGAACACCAGCAGGCTTTGCCAGTTGGCAGCCTGGGACCTGGAATATCTGTTACTTCTTCGTGCAAGTACACCATGCTATGGTCTGTGCTTTACAAGTGTAGTGTTTGCAAGGCATTTAGGAACACTGTCTTTTGTTTCATCTTGTAAGACTTTGTAATTCAGCTGCTGCCCAGAGTGTTGTTAAGCTTGAGGGCATGAAGTGCTGCAATGGTTTTGTTTGACAATCACAGTTGTAGTGTGTTTTCAGGTGGTCTGAACTCCAGAAGCATTCTCAGGACACAGAACACTTCTCATTACCAAAGCTGATGCTGAAATAAACGGTGGTTTTGTTTGTTTTCTAAAGTAAGCCAGCTCACACTATGGTTTTCTATAAAACCTTTCAAGTTAAGGGCACGTAACACGCTTCTAGACTCAGGACAAAATGTTTTGATGCTGAAGAGGCAGCTCTTAAATACTTTCACATCTGTTTAACTGGCATTCTGGCGTCCCAACTTCCATTGCTCCACGTCAAGTCAGGGTATTATTTTACTTGGTTTAGGATATGTGTTTGTGCAGGTCATTGCACCTCCTGTTTATGAATGATGCCATAGACTGGGTTTCTCAGCCTAAGCGTGGCTAAGACAAATACCAGTGGAGTCTGATGGAAAATGTACAGCCTTAATAGACGTGCTGTTGTGCCCTGTTGAATTTTGTTGTTGTATTTATTTTGCTCCCAAAGAGAAAACAAGTAATTAGCCAAGAAAGCTCACAGCTGCATAGCATACTCCCCTCTCTCCTATACACACAGTCTATTGGTATATACAAAACTGGCACTAATGAAACATAAATAGATCCTTTTCTCCTGTGTGGGAAAGACTTTTAGCATTGAATGGGAATAAATGTCTTTGGAAATCCTAGTGATTTGGGTTCCCACTGTGGATTTTGGGCTCTAAAGCCGTTTGTGGTTCCATACATGGGTGATGTCTCCATGATGGGCTTCTTGGTTTCTTTTTTGCTTCATGTGTTTCTTCAGACCTGTTGGGAGATGGGATCCCTTTTCCATAGCTATGTTATTCTCTGCAAAACCCTGAGCTTGTGCTGAAGATCCTGTTTTTAGGCAGCTGTGATCACAAAACCCTAACCTGGGTCTTCTCAAATCTCAGTCAGAGGCATCCGATCCAGTGTTTGCTTGATGTTATTTTGGAAATCCTGAAGTCATTGTTCTAAGATGAACTTATTGCTTCTGGGACATTGCAGGAGATACTTCGTTCTTGTGCCCACAAATGGTGGTTGAAAGGGCCTGCAACGATAATGCTGGCTGCTTGTGAGGCTGGACCACCACTAGGCTGGTTGTAGAGGTGCCCAACCCTGTGATGGGAGCATCCAACCAGCCCTTGTGGTAAAACCAGCTGAGTTTTGCTGCCTTCAGCCCAGCCTGGGCTCAGGAAGTGCCGTGGGTCAACTGGCTGCCAAATATGAAGTGAATTTTATCTTCTTTCTGAAAGTTCTGTATGCTGGGAGCGAAATGACTTTTTTTCACCCAAAAGCCTCCAGGAGGAACCTTTCTTTGCACAGATGCTCCAACAGACAGCTCCATGTGTCAAACCTCTTTCTCTTCCCATGTATTTCAGGTTACGTCTCTGGTGTGCTCTGCTTCCAGCAACCACCCCTTGTTCTGGAATCAAAGCTCCTTTTCCTCCTGCCGTGGAGCCTCCATCCGTGAATTGTGACTTTCCACACCTAGAACAAAGCCAGGTCCCAGCTTCTTTTGCTGTTATCTCCTCCCGTTTTAACTTCTCGCCTCGGTTCCTAAAAACAGCATTGCACAAGAGGCTTGGCAGGCTCTGAGCAGTGCCTTTCAGCACCGTGCTATCGCCTGTGCTCTCCTCCACGGCACCTGCGCCCCTTTCCAAACCAAAATAGCCACCTGCTTCCAGACCTGGCTGTACACCAGGTCTCAGCCATTGGCAGCCACGTCTATTCTGTTCTCTCCTGGTTGTCTGAGAAATGCCATCACGTCCTCAGCCCTTTCTTCATCTACGGTTACTCTCAAGTTTATTGTGTTGAGAAACCAGCAAGCAATGCAATGAAGTCATGGCATTTATCTCTGTGCTTCCATAGCGTTTCTGTTCAGAGATGCTTCACGTTCCAGGCATAGCAGGATCTGCACCATGGAGCCCTGTACTCTTCAAGACCTCAAGTAGAATTCAAATAGAGTTTCTGTGTTTTGTTTTAAAAGGGGGGAAAGGCCATTTGGCTTCAGATAAGACAGGATGGATTGGCTTACACAGACTGCATGCAATGTGGCAGAGCCCTACCCTTCAATACCCTCCCAGTAGGAACAAGCTAATGAATTCCCCATTATTGTTCTTGTGGAGCAGCTCAGAAGAAAACAGTTTTCTCAATTAGAGAAACAAGTTTCCTTCCCAGTTCTTCTGTGCATTATTAACAATTACCTTTCTGTTCGGGCAGTCCCTTGGCATCAGTGGGGAAACCTATTTGAGCACCTTGGGGAAGTTCACACAAGTGGTGAGGGCAGTGCTAGCCCAGGCTCAGCCACCTTTTTCCCGTTATCTAGCAGAACCTCCTCCTTCAGACTTTCTGCACATTGCATGGAATTTCCTCTTCTGTCTGGCTGGATTTTTGGAGAGCCTCAAACACTGGCAGTGGCTCTGCAAAATATTTCTGGGGAGCTTGGTAGAAATTGAGCTGAAATGGTGAATTATAACGAGAGTAAAGAGCATAACCTTGAGTCGTTCCCTGTGAGATTCAGTTGCTGCTGATGCTCTGCCAGCATTGTGGCTCTGGATCAGGACCTGGGGCTGCTGGACCCCCCCAGCTCTGCAGAGCTGCTCTCAGTCCCTAAAGGGTTGGGATCTTGAGGCTTAAACAAAATGCCCTTGTCTTGGAAAGCCTTCCTTTTGCAGGATGTGCACTAGTGGGCTGCAGCAGGGAGCTGGAGGGCAGCTTATGGACAATGGTATGTTTTCAAGAGGGCTCTTCTTCCTCTAGGCAGGGGTATCATATACAGGACTCATTAAACTGGCCCCCGTACTGTTTGCGTGTAATGGTGAGTGTTGGATAAACTCTGAAATGCCTAATAGTTCTGTTTTCCAAGCTCACCCTCGCAGTAATGTCCAGTGCTTTAATAATGGTTTCCTTAGCGAATCCAAAATGTTTTATATGTCACAATGCCAGAAAAATTAACGTGTAGGGAAACAAAACAAACGCAGTTCTTAATGGGAACGGTCACTTTTCTATCCTTTCCTCCTACCTGCTCCAGCCGCTTGTTGAACTGCGTGTGTTTGGCCATCTGAAGTTGTGCCCCCTTAAGCTTTTCTGTCTACATCTTTTTGGTGTGGAGAATTTCAGTCCCTTATCATGGCCTTTGGTTCCTTTGCGTATGTGGAAACAGCTGTAGCCACATACTTATCATGAAGTCATGAGCAGCCATGACTTGCAGCCCAGCAGCAAGGAAAACCTCACTGGCCACTGCAGATAGTAGGACCCTATGGGCGATCATGGGTGCGTCAGGCCCCTCACTGCTCGGGGAGCCTTATCTTGCTAGGAGCTGGGCCAAGCTGCAGTGAGCTCTTGCTGCGTTTCCTCTCTTCCCTGGGCTTGTGTCCCCACTAAAGTTCGGACCTCAAGTGCAGCAGGCAGTCACGTAAGAGAAAACCCATCAGGGAAAGGCTGGGTCGGGGATGAGGTGAGGTCGTAGACTGGTGCTGAGATCTTAATAGTGCGTGCTTGGCAAGCTGATAAGGTGCCTGGAGCCTAATCAGAGGCTGGCCAGTCGGCTGTTGTAGGGGACAATCGATGTCCCCGGGACACAATGGGAGGGGAATTACGTACTCGCACGCACACAGAGGGAGGAAGCCTCCACTTGACAAAGTGGATGTTTTTGCATGTAGCTATTTTCTTCTGCCTATTGGCAAAGAGGCTGCAGTTCTCTTGAACGGTAGTCAGAGGAAGTGGAGTTAAAGAGAAGAATCAAAATGACTAATCACTGAGTAACTGTATTTCCATAGTGTCTGACACATGTGCATTGCATACAGAGAAATACACAGTCACCTATGTAACAGCTGCGTAGAATTAGTCCAGCACTAATGGCTTGAAACAGCTTGGAATTCCCGGGGGAGACACCAAGAGCTACGATTCATAGCTGGGATTCCTCTCCCTTTGCTGCAGCCTTTCCTGTGGCTCTAACCTGGCCTTGCTGCAGTAAAGTGTTTTTCACTATCTGGAGGTCCACAAGCTCTTCTCCCAGTGCCATCGCCTCTTGTTTGCCTTACAGTACAGTCTGACATAGATGTAACCTTCTTTGCTTTATGCCTTTTGTGACACTTGATTCCTTGTGCAGAACCCCTCACCTCTTCAAGGCATATGATCTTTTATTTCCTGCCACTTGATACATTCACTATTAAAAAAGAGAGGTTTTGCAGAATGCCACAAAAGACCACAAAGCTTTAGGAGCTCTTGTAAATGCTTTATGGTAAATACTGCTCAGGAATCTACTGAGCACACCTGTACTACATCTGGCTCTCCAGTGAAGGCTTAGCTTGTTTGCCTGAACTGGTTTATGCTTTAATCTTTTTTATATATAAAATATATATATATATATATATAAAAGTGTGTGTGTATATATATGTATATATGTACATATATACATATGTGTGTATATATATGTACATATATATATACACACATATATATATACACACTTTGGACTGTGTATTGTATCAGGCACATAAAAATTGGAGGCAGTTGTGCCTCAAAAGTTGTCTTGGACCGTACAACTGATCTCTCTGATGTGGGTATTGTTTCTGTGACAATACCTAGAGCCAGCTGAGTGAGGAAGGCGAAATGCTTTGACTGCCCCATAATGAAGTGTTTGGGAAGGTTTTTATTGTCACATTAGCCAGGGTTCACCGGACAGCTGAAGTCTGATGCTCAGCACTGATTCTTGATGGGTTTGACCCAGACACCCACACATCCTACCACATGCTTCCGAGTCTTTTGCTAGAGATACAGCCCAGCCCGGTGAGAAGCTGAACTTGAGTGATCTTCTGCAGGCACCTGGACAAAGCAGCTCGAGAAGCAGCTAATCCTATTCTTAGCTCAGCGTGCTAAGTTATCTGGGGGGGGGCAGCCTGCCAGGAATGCCTGGTGACACATTTGCCCAAAGGGGGGAGATTCTTGCCAAGATGCTGTGGGTGCTGCTGGAGTTGAGTTTAGAAGGAGGAAAATCCACGAAATGTGAATTCAGAAACACAAATCGTGACGATTTGTTACTGAAATCATGAGCTGTTCCCAGGTACATCCAAGATACAGAGACTTCTAAAAAATCATTTTTTAAGTATCAGGAAATTAAACAGTAAATGCTGCGGTGTCAGCCAAAGTTAACTCTACCTAATACTTTTGGCTTGGCCACCAGAGGTGGTAGCAAGCTGGATGTGCAGTTAAATGCTGGTTTTATTTCATTTCACTTTAAACTTAAAGCCCTTTATGCAGGTTAAACATTCTGGGGCTTGTGCTTGACTGTCACCCAGCAGCTTTGGCTGTGTGTGTGTAACCCGTGGTGGGTACGTGTTACAGTTCTCCCTCTGTGCCTGGTCTGGAGCAGTTAGAAGTGTATGAACAGCTTCAGGAGGAGAGCCTGCCTTCACGGCTTGCCCAGGGCTCGAGGGTCGCCCTGCAGTGCCTTTGCTGGCTCAGGGTGGCAGCTGCTTACAGATGTTCATCTAAGTTAAAACCAAGCAGTTTCAGAGCAATTGCAATACCTGGCAAGCAGCTGCTGTCTGTTATAGCCTGAAATCAGGGCTGCTTTGCTGCAAGGCATTCATGCAGTCTGCTGTAGGCTCTGCCAGTGAGCTCCTTTGAAGCATCCAGTCACAGGCACCCACCCTGCATCACTGGGGATTCCTGCACCAGGAACTTCCTGACTGGAAATACAGCTCATTCCCTCATGTGTTTCCAATGACTCCGTAGTCAGATGCTTAAACTGGGTGGTGTAAAGCCTCCCTTGAGCTGCCTCAGCCCATTTCTGCCCACTTTCCTTTGGCTTTGCTGGGTATGGAGGAGCTCTGCTGTCGGGGCAAGGAGACCTGGCTCCTCTGCTCCCCTCTGTCTCTGGAGAAATAACTCTCCAGTGATAACTCCACAACACAGATGGGAAGTTTTTCCTTTCTCTCCTGTATTTTTCATCAGTGGGTGCCAGCCAGGATTTAGGCTAAGCCTGGAGTGATCAGGATGACCCTGGTGGGCATGGGAGAGGATTTGGCTCTGGGAGTCCCTCAGCAGTGGTGCTGTCTGGGCTGGGGCTGATGCCGGCAGGATCCATCACTCTGGAGCTCCTCATGGAGGACCTCAGTCCTGTAGTGCTCAAACTTGACATCTTCAGGTGCTCCCGCTGCAGGCTGGTTGCTGTTCCGGTGCCGAGGGTAGCACAGCATTTCAGGATGTGGTTCCATCTGAAAGTCCATCAGTGTGGAGACAAGAGGTGCCTGTGGCTTCTGCATTGTTTGCTCCGACTATAAGCAAAGGTGGAAGCTGATCCCTGTGGATGGGATTTGGCTGTGCTCTTCTGTGCCCTGAAGAATGAAAGCAGAGGATTGTTGCTTTGGATGCCTAAAGCCATGGCTTTCATGTGTGGATATAACATAAAAAAGTCATTTTAGTTCAACAGAAAAATATTTGGACCCAGTAGGCAAGGAATTGTTTTCTATTATCTGCACCTTGGGTAACAAATCCGCTCTGATAAATGTGGACAATGTCAAGTCCATTGTTGTTGGCACCCAAAAATACTGGATAAGTTGTCTTGGGCAGTTCTAGTGGATGATGTCCAAAGATGACAGGCTTTTGCTGCTGATAAGTTCAAAGTAAATGTAGTTTTTTAGGTATATAGGAGAATTGTTGTTTCTTCTGGGTACTGAGTGTTCCTAGTCCAGTTACGCAAGAACAAACAGTGACGAGGTTGGCTTGAAGCCTTCTTCAAGGTTTATTTGGATCACAAAGAGAGTTCCCTACGCTGTAAAAAGAGAAAACTGGGTTGATTTCACACTTAAAGCCATTCACTAGGAAGGTCTGTAGCAACACCTGGCAGGGGTCCCACTATCGCAGAATGAAGGCACCAAACTGTGTATCAAAAATACAAGGAGAGCGAAGCAACCGGGACATCTCTGTCAAGGAAATTGATGCCCCATTCATTCAGCCCTGCAGTGTGTTTTCCTGAGACATCCTGTGCCTCCTTCAGGGTTTTAAATTAAACCATAACAACTTGTTCCTGTTAAAAAGCTCAGAGCTCATTTGTACTCACCAGGTCAAGCTCTTCATTCTCAAGCAGGCAGAGACCCTCCAGTGAATCCACTTGTTGCAGGGGGAGCTTCACAAGTTAAAGCAAGACTTAAAAACTGCACTCCTGCTAATGCATGAAAATGAAATGAAAAGGCAAGTGATGAGGCTTTAAGAAGTTGTGTTTGGGCTTATGATGAGAAGCTTTCGGGCAACTGATATTTTTGTCTATTATAGCTGGGTCTCATCTAGGGAGGTATTAGTGTTATGTATTGAAGGGCACTGGGGAGAGATCCAGCTCTGTTTCATGCCCAAATTCCACCAGTGCCCTGCTGAGCCTGTAGCAAGGCATCTTGACAGCTTTGCCTCTGTTTTCCTGTCAATAAAATGACAATGAACCCAGTTTCCCATCCCTGGCAGTGCTCAAGGCCAGGTTGGACACAGGGGCTTGGAGCAACCTGCTTTGGTGGAAGGTGTCCCTGCCCATGGCAGGGGGTTGGAACTGGATGAGCTTTAAGGTCCCTTCCGACCCAAACCATGCTGTGATTCTAGGATCATAAGACATTTTAGAAGTGCTTTAAGGCCTTCATAGGGAAGCTTATGCTTCTACAGAAGAATGAAACTTATTTACTTTTCTAAGTCATTGTTGCTGTGATATGTCCTTCAGCTTCGTGTACATCTTTTATGAGAGCAGTTTCTGCTCATAGCTATTTCTCCTGTTTATGTCCTTGCAGAAAACAGGGCTCTTCCATGTTTGACAGTCATTCCCTTCACCCTAGTGTTAATTGAGTTAGAGTTGAACTGCATGTAAGCATGTGCATGGACTTAGCTCCCTTACGCTCAGTATTGGTTAAGTGGTAGGCAGTGAATGGAAGGTGTCTTTGTATAGACATGAGTGGAAACTTCTGAAAGCAAAGGGCCAAGAGTGATGGGGTCAGGAGTAGGTTTGAATACAACAATAGCTTGAAGGTTCCTTGTGGCACCTCAATAACACAAGTTATTAGACATTTTTGCTTCAGCCTTTGAATCTGCTTAGGCTAGGGTACAGATACTGCTTCACTGATGTGCTGTGTAAGTGCTGCAGTAGTTGTGGCCAACGCTGGTATCCACAGCATCGTCCTTCATTCCATCGTTGTGAATGTTTTCTGAGATCAGCTGGCAGAGGGAGCCCTGGCCAGTCTGAGAGCTTTCTCTTGCTGTTTACTATCCTTATAATAAGATATTTGACCCATACAATAACAGCGTTGGTTTGGACCCAATGCTAAAATCTTTGGATTCAAAATGCCCTGAACTTTGGGAAATGGTCAGACCCAAATTCTGTGGCTTGGCTCAAGCTCTGAAGGAAATGAAACCGAACGTGCTGAGGATTAGAAGTCCTTTAGAATCAGAAGCTTTGCTTGCTTTTGAATTTCACTTTTTGCAATTCTGAATTTTGCAGTTTTGAATCTTGAATTTCACTTTTCCCCGTTGTTTGCAATGCTTCTTAGGACCTCACAGATGCAAGTCAGGTTTCTGTACAGGTTTTTTGCCCCCAGATCCTTTTATATATGTGGATTAGTTCCGCAGTTTTCTGGCTGATGTTTTCCCCTTTGATTTTTGGTTAGGTGTTCACCCGTGTAGTGAGAGCTAGCATTAAGGTGGTTGTAGACGTGATGTTTATAGGCTTCAAGGGTGTTTTGTGCTGTGCAGATAGATGGATTCTTTTACGTGCTATTCCTGGAAGAAAATACTGATGATATGGTTTTAATTTTAAATTGGTCTGACATCAGGAGCTGAACATCTTGGTGTCCTTCTAATGCTTTCCCTGTGTCCATCTCTGATGCTTTCTTGTCAGAGGCTTGTGTGCTACTGAGTCTTTGATGCACAAGGTCCACTGCATGCCATGTTACAGAGAAACCCCTGGTGTGCGTGTGGTGTTCAGGGAAAGTATTAAATGCTACCAGATATCTAGAGAAGGACTTGATGGCCCTGGGATGAACCTTGTGTTGATACTAGTATGATACTTGATGGACTACAGCCTAATTTTCCTGAGTGTCTGTTTTTGGGGTGAGCGGGAGCATTTTTAGCCCCTCTCTGCAGCCACCAACTTCTGCCTTTCTGAGAAGTCAGATCGCAGGTGTTTCTCTTAAGGTTTCTGTTTACCCACTTTATAGACACAGATTAAGGGGACCTCCCCAGGAAGTTGATGTTTAAGTCCTTTTGAGGACCTCAGCGACCAGATCCGCACAAGCGGATGCAAGGGATGCGTGAGGCTGGAAGAGGCAGAGAAACATGGAGCTGATTTTCCTTTCTCCTGCCTGGGGCTGCTCCTGACTTCCCCTTCTCCCTGCTCGAGAGCATCAGCCTGTGTCCTCAGCTCAGTGCATGGAGTACCTTGAGTTTGCGTTCCCCCTTTGCCGCACCTCCTCAGAGCCGCGGCTCCCCGGCAGCCCGGCTGCCTCTCCGCCGATCCCGCTGGGATGGCAGGAAGCTCGGCAGAGGCTCCTGTGAATGCTCCGTGGTTGGGAGAGACCACAGAGCTGCAGCTGGCGGCTTGTGGGATGGAGCTGACCCACAGCGGGGCCTGGCTCCCTGCCTTTTCCTTGGGGAGGATGGGGAACAGGAGCTTGGGCACAGCAACCCCACTGCTGCTTATTTGCAGCAGCTGAAGACCTGGCCCAGATAACTGAAAGAAAGACAAAACATTCCTAAGTCTGGAGGGGATCCACAGCTCAATTCTGGGCTTAGGTCTGTATTTCAGTGTTTGTGAGGTTCATATTTGGATTAACTGTGGAGTTACTGGGAGGCAGCTGGATCAGATCGGAGAGATCGTGGTTAGTGCATCTTGCAACGCTGAGCCCAAGTGCTGCAGTTCCTTGACACTATCCCCACTGGAAAAAACAAAGGTGAAAATAAGGATAAAACAGAGCTTGGTGCAGTGTGCTGGCAATGTGAGGGTGGTAGACACACGTTCTAGACATACCTTTACATGGCGTGCCTGGGGAAGAAATGATTTCGGAAGAGTGCTTCCTAATGCATCATCCTGAACTAAACAGCAAAGGCTCAGTCAACTAATCTTCTCCTAAAGATAATACCATGGTATTTCATGTCATTTTGGGGTGGGTTGTTTTTTGTTCACAAGCTCTGTATGTATTGCTTAAGATTAAAAGGCTAAGGTACATTGTTTTCCTCTAGAAGTGCCAGCTGCAATAAATCCTTCCTTCTTGCCATTCTTGTAATGAAGGGCTTGGCATTTTAAAGCCCTGAGCTGTTGACTCACCTTGCTTGCAGAAGTCCCCTTACTGCCTACTCAGCATTTTGAGGACCGGTGCCTCTGCTGCATCCCCATCAGTGGTCCAGGGATGCTTTATCAGGGATGCTTTACCAGGGATGCCTCCTAACCTTTCATATGAAGTTGTGCCCCCATCCCCACAATCTCCAGCTGATCTCCACTAGCATCCAAGGGAATATCTTGACACTTAAAGCTATTCGGGGACCCAAACTAGCATCTGCCACAAGAAACTCTTCTCTCTGATTATCTGCAGCCTTGAAAACCTTCTTTCAGCTGCATGGCCCATATTTTAGGTACAGGCTGTGTTGAACCCTGTGCGTGCATGGTGTGTATGTGTACTCTGTGGTATGTGCTGATTGAGCTCGGTACAGCTGCTCTCTGATACTGCTTTATGGCATTAGGAATATTTACTTGTGTGTGATGTCAAGTCCTCGTCGTCGTGTTTATCCTGTGGCTGCCGTTGCCGGTGGGGTTCAGGCTGTACCTACAGGAGTGCTTTTATGCAGTTCTATGTTTTAAAACTCGAGTGCACCCCACTGCTTGTCCCTGTCCTAGGTCAGGGCTCCCTTACCCCAAGCTGCCTCACAACCCAGGCTCATATCCATTCTCCAGATTGAGGCTGTATGCCCAGATCCTTTTTGTGAGCTATTCACCTGGCTTCCATTGCTACACAGGGTGAAGGCTTGGTAGTGCTTCCTGAGCTCTGCTCTCATGAGTACCTGCAGTACTGCATACAGTTCTGGGGTCCTCAACATAAGGAGATGGAGCAATTCCAGAGGAGGGCCACAAGGACGACCAGGGGCTGGAGCACCTCCTGTGTGAAGATAGGCTGAGGAAGTTGGGGCACGAGGAGGAGAGAAGCTTCGTGGAGACCTCATAGCAGCCTTCCAGTATCTGAAGGGGGCTACAAGGATGCTGGGGAGGGACTCTTCATTAGGGCCTGTAGAGACAGGCCAAGGGGAATGGCTTGAACCTGCCCGAGGGGAGACTGAGATGAGCTCTTAGGCAGAAGCTCTTCCCTGTGAGGGTGCTGAGGCGCTGGCACAGGGTGCCCAGAGAAGCTGTGGCTGCCCCATCCCTGGCAGTGCTCAAGGCCAGGTTGGACACAGGGGCTTGGAGCAAGCTGCTCCAGTGGAAGGTGTCCCTGCCCGTGGCAGGGGTTGGAACTGGGTGAGTTTTAAGGTCCCTTCCAACCCAAACCATGCTGTGATGCCATAACTCACCCTTCCAGCTCTGGAAAAAAAGAAGAGTGGGAGGAGGACATTCAAGTTCTGCAGAGTGAGGCTGAACTGACAGCATTAAACACTTATTTGTGCTTTCTTCTGTGTTACCATTGGAAAGCAAGAATGTGAGGGTGGAGGAGAGAAAAGCGTTATTTAGCTCGATGCCTTTGTGCAAGCAACGTGCGTGGCTGCAAGGGACCGGATGCAGCGTGGTTCCCCCTGTGGTTTTAAGCTGTTAGGCGCAAACGGCTTGGCCACCACCAGCACCACAGTACATAAAGGTCATCTGGCGCAGGGTTCATTCTATTGCTACCAGGCTTCGGTGAGAGTAAATATGTGAAACATTATATACCCTGCGGGGGAGAGGGAGGATGAAAACTATGGTGCCCACAGATGGAGCGGTGGGGGTTGTGTGTGTTGAGTAATTTAGAACATCTGTAGACTTTTATTACTGTTTTTTTCTGGTTTAGTGTTTTCCATTTCCCTGCCTTGTGGTAGAGCCTGTTTTAAAAGACCTGAAGGCAGTGCTGTATTCGGCGATAGGTTAATTTAACGGCTTGGATGCCTTTCGGTTAGGTCAGCGCTGAGATCCAGCATTCGAAATCAGAATCCAAATTTTGCTTAGATGATTCCAGTTTACCAAGTCTTTTCGCCTCCTCCCAGCATCCCTGCTCTCCACCACCCAAAACCGGAGTGGGTATATACAGGGAGAGACCTGCCATTTCCCATGGCAGCATTAGTTGGCTAATGCAGTGTTCTCTGTTCCTCTATGGAGGAGCCATGGGGTAGACACTCCTTCTACGGGCTGGTGTGTCAGTTCTGCCTTCGAGTTTGGGCATCCAGAGACCTGCATTTTCACTCTTCGCTGACACTTTCCCCCTCCATCCCCATAAGCACAGCAGCACTTACAATGTCCTTTCCATCCAGAAGCATTTTAAGATTTTGGGAAAGCTGTAAATAACATAATCCTCTGCTTGCAGAACTAGATCTTCAGGCCATTCAGGAGCATGGCAGATCCCACTGCTTGGGACAGGGCGAACTGGACCACTTTAATATTCAGCTTTCAAGGTATTATTTGAAAGAACTACTGCATATTGGGTATTTGAGTGTTTCATTCCTTTGTTGTCATGTTTCAAGAGTGGAGATGTTGCTTTTCCACATCCTCGGTTTAATCAGAAGGCTGAAAATAGGTATTTGGGGATTCCGGTGTTATTTGTCTTTTCCCTATTAGGAAATGAGTCACGAGTAAGTACAACAGCATCTCCAATCAGGGGGAGTCAGAGCTTGTGGATGCCAAGGACTCGTCTGCTAATTGTGCCTTCTAACTGCACAGTCATGCAGCCATGCCCTGAACCCTACCCTGTTCCAGGGATTGCTTCTGCCTTTTATTATGTCTCTTCCCAGCCAGCTGAAAAGGGCATTTCACTCCCTGTTGTTGAGGACCCATCCTGGGAGGTCCCGAGTGCTTTTTCATCCCAGTAAATTGAGGTAGCATTGCTGATGGTCAGCATTGCTCAGCATTCCCTCCATCAAATACATCGTAGAAGCATCTGTTGGCAGAAGCACTCATGAGATTGCCCATCAATATCTGTGCCGTTCAGCTGCCACAGACTCAGTGCACTGACAGAAAGTCACGTGCATGGGCCAGGCTGGGATGGCTTTACTGGAAAGGCAGCTGAAAAGTCATTTTCCTGGGAGGCAGGGAATGCTCGGGTTATTCTGCTTCATGCCAGTACCACTTACAGCCAGACCTTTCAGTCCTGTTGACATACCTCTCAAGACGTGTGCCGAGTGCTGCCATAAGATGCTAAATGTTAAAACTGAGTGTAACAAAATCAACTCAGTTATTTGTTTCTCAGAACCTGTGCCTCAGCACTGACACAACTTTTTTGTTGTGGTATTGCTCTGAGATGAAATCATTTGTTCTCCCTTCAGTGCTGAAAATCACTGTTTTTGAGAGCAGAATGAACTTTATGTTGAGAAATTCTGCACTAAGGACTGTAACTGACTCTAATTCTAGGGGAAAGTTAGGTTGGCTTCCAGGGAAGAGAGAAGCAATTACGAGTGACTGTGTGCAAAGCCAGATGAGATTGGCTGGATCTTGAGGAAAATGTATCTTAATCCCTTGATGTGGCCGTCGCCTGGCAGTCACAGCAGGAAAAGAAAGTCACTGGGGGCTTTTTCCGTCTCGGTGAGGTGGGAAATGCACATCCGACTTCAGAGGTGGGAAATGGACAAACGGGTCGACTGGGCAGCATGACAACTGCGCACACATTCTTCTCTTGAGGAACTGCACAGAGCCAGGATATTCTTGCTTTCCGGTGATAGGAGTATCACAGGCTCTGCCCGGGTCCCCTCTGGATCTCACACGTGTGTTTGCACAAGGGCTGTGTTACTGGGCTATGGAGGGGTTTATTCTGTGTGGTGTGTTCATCGTAGCTGTCACTGTGAGAGACCTAAACAGAGCCCTGCTGTCCTGCTGCTGTGGGATAACGTGGGGATAAGCGGTTTATGACCAACTATTTTGCAGTCTGAGGCAATAAAAGAAATAACAGGTAGAGGAGAGGGATAGGATCTGTTCAGGCATCCGTATGTCTCTGCCTTATGTGTGTGTGTGCATGCTTTGTTTGCATAGAAAAGGAACAGATGCATTATAAATATTCTTTTCCCCTTTCACTTATTTATTTCCTAATGTTCTCATCATCCAATGGGATTGTCCCCTCCTCTGTTCAAAACCCAAAGCATTCCTTACCATTTCAGGTTTAGACCAGATTTTCCCCCCTATCCCTCCCTAAACCCTCTGGACTGGGAGGTAGGGAAGGGAATTGCATCCCCCCAGTACAGGCTACAGGCATTTCCAGATCATGAAAGGGTTCCACAGTACCAAAGCCATGTGTGACTTGGGGCTACAGAGCTAATTGCCACCTGCTGAAGCTTTCCTTCCTCTTGTAAAGGGTAGGGTTGTGGTAAGGCTGTAAAATAGCAGCTTGAGCAAATGTGTTTGAAGCTTCTGATGTGCACAATAGTTGCATATAGAAATATACCTAAGGAAGAGACAGGTTTCCAGAAATGAGAGTAATTTATTTAGGATCCTTTCCTATATGTATCAGCCCCACAACAGCCTAACCCAGTGGTTCTTTGAGAAAGCTGTAGGTTTATGTAGGGTGTTGGTGTTATCTTCTAGTGGCACTGATGCTTTTACTAATGCATTCATTGGAAGTGATGGGGTGACGTGGCCTTGGGGAGAAGGAATGCTAGAGGAAATGCTAAAAACTCTCTGTAAATGCAGATGTGTCATGGAGCTACAGACCAATGAATCATAGAATCCTAAAATGGTTTGTGTTGGAAGGGACCTTAAAGCTCATCCAGTTCCAACCCCCTGCCGTGGGCAGGGATGCCTTCCACTGGCGCAGCTTGCTCCAAGCCCCGTCCAGCCTAAGATGAAGAAATGAAATGAGAAGAAGAGTAAAGGTGTAAAAGCATGTTAGCAAACATATGAAAATAACCCAAGTGGATCCTAGCATGAGGAAGAAGCATCAACATGAACTTTATATTGCTGCTGGGGGAGGACTCTAGGTGATGGGGATTCATTGAAACACCCCAAAATGCCAGAATGAACTCCCTGGCCTTGGGGCCCAGAGAGATTGGGAGAGGATAGCACTAGAAAACAGGGTAGAAACTGAGTGTGTGTGTAACAGTTCTCACCATGCTAATATTCATTCTTTTTTTGGAATAAAAAAATAGATCTGGGCTCATAATGGCTAGGGTCTGGAGACTTTAGTTATCCTCAAATGAAAAACTTGGCCTTTTGTATATTATGTGAATATGTGTATATACATTTATATACATGGTGTGCTTCCTCTTCACTGATAAAACAAGATTTTGAGTGTGGGACCATGCTAGGGATCTCTGTGCTAAGGCAAGCCAATTCTTCCAAAGCTCCTTTTCCCTAAGCAAGATCCAGGTGATATATTAAAGTTTCCCTGCTTATACTGATCAGAATAAAACCCAGTGTAGTCATCTGGTAGGTGAGAGCTAGGCAATCTGTTCGTGCTGGCATTCCGGATGGATTAAATATTCCCCACGTAGCAAAGCCCATCTGAAGGACTAGTTGTCAAAAGGGCAGGCAGCAAATGGGAGGCGAGGGAGCTCTGACAATGCTGTGGGAGCATGCACAGCCATGGAAAATAGGTGTGTTGTGGAACTGAGATCAGACCCATGCTTGCTCTCTGCGGTGGTGCCATGAGTCAGACTCTGGCTGGTCTCACTTCCCAACCAAGTCTCCCGCAGCTAAAAAGAGAGCGGCTCAGGCTGGGGGTAAGAAGTGGTTCTCCTTCAGGAGCACCAGATTTCCATGCTGAGGGCAGATGGGGATCTGCTCAGTACCTGGTTAAATGAAGATGTGTGATTGCAAAGCAAGCTCTCTTTGGACACACATGGGTTGGTTGCGTTCTTCTCATCCTTCTCTAAAGGGTCTTGTGTCAAAAGCAGGCAAGACTGCAGTTGTGGGTGAGAAGGGAGATGTTGTCTCATGTATTTGATCTTGGGGAGGCTATCTTCACCTTCTTAGGTAACAGAATAGGACATACATCACTTGTTCATGGTGCTGGGACTCTGGGCAAGCAGGTCAGATAAGAACCAGTCTCCTCTTAAAGCAATTAAAGGGTTCCCATTGATTTCAATAGACAGTTATCCTGGGTCCAGCAGTAGCAGTCATTTTTTCTCCTTTTTAGGAGCTAGTGCAGTGCTGTGTTTTGATCTTTTGGCCTGGGAGCAGTGCTGATAACGCTGATGTTTTTAGTTGCTGTTTGAATGTTTGGTCTGACCAAGGACTTTGTGAGCCTCATGCTCTGCCAGGGAGGAGGGGAGGCCGGGAGGAAGCAGAGACAGGGCACCTGACCCAAACTGACCAAAGAGGTATTCCATACCACAGCACGTCATGGCCAGGAGGTAACTGAGAGTGACCCGGAAGGGCTGGGACTGCAGGGTTGGAGGAGGTATCGGTCAGTGCTCGGCTGGGGAGAGTGGGGCGAGTTATCTGTTGGCTGGTGTTGAGGTGTTGTATTCTCTTCCCTTGTTATTTCCTTTATCATTATTATTACTGGTGGTAGCAGCAGTGATTTGTGTTCTACCTTAGTTACTAAACTGTTCTTATCTCAACCTGTGGGAGTTGCATTCTTTTCGATTCTCCTCTCCATCCCTCCAGGAGCAGGGGGAGGGCAAGAAGGTGGGGAGTGAGTGGATGAGCTGTGTGGATCGGTTTAAACCACGACAACAGTCATCTCACACCTTTGAAGCACACCTCCTTGCTGACTGAGAGCGGCCTGTTGCTCATCTTCCGGGCCATCTGAAGCACCTTAGCAAAGTGTTTGAGCAGACATGTAACCCTGGGTATTCCCCGTCTTCCATTTCTCCCACTCGTCCAGTTGAGCACAAAGGCGAAGCTCCTGCTGTAGTTTGTGGGGTAACATCAGTGCAGCCCATTAAAGCTCCCTGAGGTCTTTACTTGCCCAAATTTTGTTCTAGATGGCCATAAAATCTTGGTGTTTGATTCTGTGCTTGGTTGATGTCTTTTGCTACATCATGGACTGATGTTGAGGCCTGCGGTGACTTGTCTTCACTTCCTATGGTGAATGTTAGAAGGAAATAAAAACTCTTGTACCTCAGACTTCAAAATGCCCTTTAATGCAGAAGGAGAACCTCAGGTTCATTTAATGCATTTCATCTCCAAGCAGTGCTTTTAAATGATGACTGCAATAAAAAATACCTCCTGAAAATAAGGTGGAGAGCATTGGATATTCATCAACAACTGAAACTGCAAATGGAAGAGGCAGCTTGTTTGAGGCTCACCTCTGAAAATTACTGAAGCATTTACAGAAAGGTTTTGTCAGGTATCTTGCATATTCATGAGCAGTGATTTCTCCAGTTGCTGTATTTAATTGATAATGCCTCTTTTAATACTGTAATTAAAAACTTTCAGTCTAGGTTATACTTAAACTGTTTGCTCAGGTGCACTGAAACAATTGGTGCTTTGTTTGCCTGTGGTTTTAAATACAGCCATTACATGTTAAAACATCAGTTGTAAGACAGATTTCCATACCTGACAAAGTTCTTGAAGGACCCCCTAGGTAGTTAGGCTCTTGGCAGTACCCTATGGGAATGCTTAGCTTTCCTTTCCCAGACCAGTGCATGCACTCACAAGACACAATGAAGAACTTGGGAGGCACTAAAGGTTAATGGAGCAGGAGGTAGGTGCCTATAAATCTCTTTGAAATGGCAGTTCTTTAAAGTTCTTCAAAGCTGTTAGAAACTGTAAATGCCTCTGGAGGGTCAGAGAGCGTCCTCTGAAGATGTAGAGAATTTGCAACTTGGACATAGAAAGGTGAAATTAGAAGTGAAAGCTGATGGAAGAAGAGTGCAGTTAAATGCATGGTGCTCATTGAGCCTGAGGCACAGTGAGCCAAGCCCATAGCTACACAGCACTGCCCACTCTTCACCTTCTTCACCTTGTGTGGGTTAGGGCAGGCACAGCACAACCACAAACCCTGTTGTAAGTCCCACAGCATGCTTCTGAACTGGAAAAGAGGAAAACGATTGAGCACAAACTGTGGCTTCTAAGATAAGAATAGGAAGGATGGAGGAGGAGATGGATGAGGAGGCAAAAGGATGAAAGCAGCAAGGCACCAGTCAAACAGGTTGTAGCAAAGCCCAGAACTGATAGAACCCATTCATTCTTCTTTGACCTTGAAGCAGTGAAGATTTGTGTCTATGTGAGAGGGCAGCAAGAAGGAAGTTTCTTCAGCAATCCGTTCTGCAAATGTCCTCGTCTAGTAGTCCATGCTCAGAACTGCAGGCTACTGTGATCTTGCTGGGACATGGAAACCCTATTCTATGGACAGTGTTGAAGCAAATGAGATTCTGATTAGAGGAAATACTGAGAGCTATGAAATCTCCCATGGACACAAATTGTGCAATTTCTTTTCAGAAAAGGTTTCTCCTTTCTCACATTTTACCATTGGTTAGGCTCTCAGTGAACTATTTTTATGAGGCTGAGATATTTAGCTTTCCACCTATGTCAGCTGGTGTTCAGTTATATGGCTTTATAATAACACAGAAATCTAGATGATGAAGCTAAGATGATACATTTTGACCTCATCAAATTGCAGTTTTCCCAACCAGTCAAGTCTGAATTGTTTTGATCATTTTTAGTGAAAATGTTGACAAATTGTGTACCTTCTCATGGAGCACTTGGGTTTAATGGAAACTTCATTTCCCAGTGGGGAAATGTGCCATCAAACATAATGTCAAGAGCTGCTGGGCTGGAGAGCATGCTAGTGGGCAATGGGAGGGAAGGAGAAAAGAGACGTGTCATTGACACGCACATACGCAGTTGATGAAATCAATGTCAATTTATTCGAGCTGTTCTAGCATCACTTTCAATTACATATGCCAAGGAGAAAGCTACGGCATCCAGCTGTGGGAATCAACCAGACAATTGCGCAGCAGTCCTGAGAACAGTCAGCAGAGGAATGATTTGCATTCGCTTGTCTTGACAGCTGATATTTTCCTGATAAATGGCTGCCCTCTGTTGTTCTAGTTGCTTTAAAGGATCAGCCCACTTCAGGGGGTGGTAGCTTTGCCTGCATTCCTGGCTTTCCGTCAGCTGGCACAGCTTGGGGATGGAAACAGGAGGAGGAGGTAGAAGACCACGTAGTAGAGGTAACGCTGGTTTGGTAATTAAAGGTGTGCTGTAGACAAGGTGCTGGTCTGACAATGGTGTCATCTAGAGCTGTCAGTGCTTAGGGTGACAGTTTTTCATTCAGAATCCGTGGATTTGGGGGCAGAGTGATGGTAGGAAAGAGGCTTTCATGGCTTGACGTTTTAACCATCAAAACAAATAGGCCTGTGAGGCTGCAGGCTGCTAAGACAGACAGCGGAACTATAGAGTTAGATTTCTTCTTTGGAGAGTGGGTTTGTGCCAGTGAGAGAGCAGGACAAGAGAGACTGTGCAGGTAATTCCAGTTTAAACTCCAAACCATGGGATTTCTTTCATTAGTTGAGCCCAGGAAGGAGGACACAGAGGGAAACATTGGCAGCAGGATATGCAAAAGGTGCCCGTATCAAATACGCAAAATTGCTCCCCCAGGATTTCCCTTTGGTGGGGTCATATTGTTGTTAAATGGCTTGTTAAATAGGATTTAAATGGCTTATTAAACGGGGTCCCCAGCTGGGTGGCTCTTAGTGGGCAGCCTGTTCCAATTATCCCAGATTTGCCCTCTTCCTGCAGCAGCCCTGACGTGCCTAATGCCAATATTCCAGCAAAATTCACTTTTGCAAGAATGTTGTTCTAGCCCAGGATCTGGTCAGGCCTTTATTTCTGTTAATTACAGATCAGTCATTCTTCTTCTTTCCTAAATGTTGGAGAAAATGTGTTTTATGTGGAAGAAGGGCTGATAAGCGATACACCCACAGGAACATCACATTTCTCTAACATCCGCCTCTGTGTTCTTTCTCTGATTTGCCTGCCACTGTCTTTGTAGAGGATCTGTCTCCTTCCCTTAGTGCTGTTCCCTGCCTTTCAGATGTTTTCCTTCTCTTCAGCCAACCCTGCCATTGGCACATCACAGCTTATTGCTTCTTAGTGCTTTATCAGTTGGCGAGTGTGAGTTTTCTGTTTATTTCAGTCATTCTGTGTAAATCATCACTAGATGTTTAATGGTAAAACTTTCCTCCCCATTCTATTGCATGAGTGGGCTCATGAAGGGTAGTAGTGGTGCTGGCAAGACAAGAGCAGGGCCAAGAGCGGCACACGAGCAGTACCACAGGTAATATCTAACCTGTTTCAATAAGTGATCCTAGTCTTAGCGAATCACAGAATCAGGTAGGTTGGAAAAGACCTTTGTGATCATCAAGTCCAACCTCTGCCCTAGGACTGCCAAGACCACCACTTAACCGCATCCCTAAGAGCCTCATCTATATGGTTTTTGGACACTTGCAGGGATGGTGACTCCACCACTTCCTTGGGCAGCCTGTTCCAATGCCTGATGGACCTCTTGGTGCCTTTGGTTCAGGAATGCAATGCTAAAATCTCAGCAGGTGTTGAAGCAGCACCGTAGGAAAAACGTTCCCTTTGGGCCCTATTCCTGATGTTGTACAGATAAATGAGGGACCAGCAGCCAAACGATCTCCTTGAAGTACTGAATCTGTCAGCAGAGGTTGAGCTGGTTCAGCACAAAGCGTCCATTTTCCCTTCAGGCCCAGTGATGAAAAGAGACCTGGGGCATGAGATGCAGTTTGTCACGCTTGAACTTTTCATGTGGCAGTGCTGCTTTGTTCCTTAGGCTTACCAGATCTGCAGAAGTGGCGTTCCTTTTGCAAGAAGACTGTTGAGGAGCAGACCAACAGCCACTACTCGTGTCTGGTATTCTTTGTATACCAACAACATCCCTTCAAAATCACCTGTAACCTATGTGGGGGTACCCCTCATTGTCCTGCCTAAAGACACAAATCCCTGGGCAGTTTTAGCAGGTTAAGCTTGATCCTTCTTTACTCCATGTGCTCCACTTCTTCACAATCAGCCTGAAACCTCCCTGCGTTCATCCCACCTGCCGTTTCAGAGCTGAAGCGTTATTGGGCTTTTGAATCCCATATTTAAAACCCACCTATTGACAAATCTGTCCCAGCCTGGGAGGTCTGAAGACATGTCTTTGCATGGGATGACATGCCCTTGACATTTGGTACCTGCGTGTGGAGGAAGGGCCGTTGCCATGCTGTGCCGTATCTGAGATGAGCAGTCCCATCCAACTTGGCACGCCTGGCCAAGGACAGGCCTGGAGCCAGCTCCTGACCAGCACCTTGCTGTTCTCACCCATGGAGCTCAGCACAGGCTGCCAGAAAAACACTGAGAAGCCTGAAATCCCTTTTCTGGGGAAGGAAAACAGAGCTCTCCTTCCCAGTCTGTTTTCTATGGCCCATCATGTGTCTGTTTGAACTTGCTGCTGGCCAGCGGTGGCTGTGCAAGTCACTGCTTCTCCATCCTGGTTTATCTGGGCTGCAAAGGGGAACTGTCATAAGTTATTCATTAGTTTCTTTGTGTCCCTGCCCATGGCAGGGGGTTGGAACTGGATGATCTTAAGGTCCTTTCCAACCCAAACTATTCTATGATTTTATTCTATGATTCTTTGAGCTTGCTGTGGGAAGTGTCCTTTGCATCTGGCTGTAGTAAGCTGCTCTGGTCTGGCTGAGCAGGGTGTGAAGAGAGTGTGGAAAACTCCTGAGAGCTTCTGGAAGGGATTGGACACTGCTGCTTAACATAAAGTGTGAATAGAGCCCCACAGAGCTTTCAGCTTCTCTGTTGTCTGTGTGATGCCCACATCTCAAACAAGGACAGGATGGAGATAATTCCACCCTGAGTGTCACCAGAGGTGAAGAAGATGTGTAGTGTCATGTCCACATTCAATAACAAATGAGACCATACAAATTCTTGAAATAGCCCTCCTTGGGTTTGCATCAGAGCACGCAACCAGAGACAGATTGTGGCAGCCTGGAAGCTTCCTCATGTACCAACTGAGATCCTGCATATAGGATACAAAGAGCTCCCTATGGGACACAAGATGCTAATAAGCGATAGAAAATTAACAGGAGTGCAATTGTGTTGCCCTGCAGGGTTTCACATAACCATGCTATGAGAAGTGGACTTGTATGACTAGGGAAATCTGTCACAGCTGAGGGGCTTTGGATGTACACCTCTGCACTTGTCCTTTAGGCATTGCCCCCCTGAAGTAAGCCCAAAGGATGTGGAAGGGGCACTGCCATCTGGAATGCAAGCTGTTGGACTGGGAGCAACTGATAGACCCATCTTTTGCTTTGAGCTCTGCTTTCCAGCAAAGTCACCACCTCAAATATATTACCTCCCTTTGCCTTTTTGACTGTCACACTCACAGACATGCTGAAGAGGGGTGCTTTGGTGGCCATCCCAATGGCTGCGTCCTGTCTTCCTGGCAGTATTTGAAGGGTCATGCTTCTCAGGGTGTCCTGGTCAAGGTTGGTTAAGAGGATGCTTGGAAGTACCCAATACGTGCATATTTGACTCTTTAGATGGGTGCATCTTGAAATGCTGTAGCTCCTGCTTTCTGAGAGTCGTTTCTTGGCTGCACTGTGCTACATTTTACACTTTGATTTATGGCAACAGAAGAAAACGAGCCTGAATTTAAACATCTGGGGTTTGAAGGCCTGTGAATTTCATGTGATTCACAGAGAGGATTTTCATGCTCAGTACCTGCTAGCTCCTGACCAGGCTGGGGTGCCCAGCTCTGCCCTTTGAAACTCTATGTTCCTTGAAGCAGTTGTTCAAATGTGGCCTCCACTCTCAATCTTATGGCACTGACCAATGTGTTAGGAGAGAAGCTGGGAAGCCATATGAGGAGCATCTAAGAGTTGCAGTACTTGCAATACAGGGAGGAGAGAACTGGAATGCAAGAAGTGTAACCTGGTGAATCAAGTCACTTATGGGACTTCTTTGAATCAACCAGTAACCAATTTGACACTGTTCCTCCAGCTATCGCGGTCTGCATGTCGTGTCCTTGGGAAGCAGGATCTCACCTGTGGCTGAGGCATTCTTAGGGCCGAAGGAAAATGTGGAGATGGGCACAATGTGGATTCACCTCCCTGGATCTACACAGTGCTGGTCCCATCCTATGGAACAAATTGGAGAAGCCTTGAGGGCTGCTTTGCTGAGGTGAAGCACAGGTCTCTAATGTTGAGGTACAAGAAGAGCAAGTGTCAAAGAGCTGATGCTGTGCTGCTCTGAAGGCTCTGTGCCCTCCCAAGATCTCCATACATGAGGTAGATTTTTCCACTGTGAGGCAAGCCAGCTTTTGGGAAGCTTCTACTTCAGGGTCTGGCCCTGGATTTTTAAATGTTAAGACATTTATCTTTTATTTCGGTTGCCGTTCAATATTACGGGAAAGGATGCTATCGCAGTTAATCCATGTGGTGTGTGTGGAATTCTTTGGCCTGTGAGGGTTTATGCTGCATTCGTGTATTCCATAAATTGGGCACAGGCTTTGCGTCCGACAGCAGGAGCTTTTTTTCAAGGGCATCCCAATAAGATGAAAGTGTGGTCGCTGACAGAAACCACAGTGTCAGGCTACGGTGCTAAGGATGTTTTAGATGGCTCTGTGTTTTAGTTCTTGATTTCCCCTGGTATCCAGACAACCAGCAACTTATGTGAAATCCTATGGGGAAGGGGGAAAAAAGGAGAACTGAAGGAAATGCCTGAATTTAATTGATCAGAATATTTGGACATTCATATGTGCCCTTCTTTCAAAAGAAGTAGTAACTAGAGAATGGACAAAATACTGTTGTAAAATCACAGTGAAGCTTTAGCATCACATTTTTCCTTGTTGCTTCAGCCTTCTAAACATATTCCAATATGCTGAAAAGAACAAAGCAGGACTTAATGGTTCAAAAAAATCAGTATACAAGACTATTGAACCAAGGGGACTCACTGCTGCAGGGTTGTGGTAGGGAGTCATGCTTTTGTAGGAAGACTTTGAACAACCTTGACACTACCATGATTTCTGAAGTTTGTGGGTTTGTGTGGGAAGAGTCAGAAAACGAGGACCTTGCCCTTCAGGATAGGATCTATCACTTGTCTCTTCCCCAGCTTCCTATTGAATGCTCAGTAGGCATTTTCAAATGCTTTTTTGAAGTATCACAAAGAAACAATGAACAAACGTTGTGATCAAGGGTGAGAAACCTTAACCGATAACATGCAGCTGGGTATATGAATCATCTGAAAACCACATCACCATTGTCTTATGTGTATCAAAGCTGATCGTTTGCTATATTGTTCTAACATACCTTCACCGGGCTGTCTGGGCTGGAGGAAAACAGGAAAGGAGGAGGCTCTTGGCTGTAAATGAGTCTCCTGTTCCTTCCTTTGCAACGCCGAAACAGTTATGAATGAGCTTTGACCTTGAAGTAGGTTGAGCTGGGTAAGGGCTTTTATACATTTCTGTCCATTCATATTTGCTTCAGAATGCTTACCTCTTGTCTAGGCAGGCTTTTGTTTCAGTTTGGGTTTTGCATTGTGGAATATGACTCATCCATAAGCACATAAGCCAGCTCTACTCCCCGGTGCTTACAATGACAGCACATGCGAGGTTAGCTGTGCTGCTATGTACCGTCAGGACGTCTGAGAGCTCAGAGTGAAGCTTCGCTTTTTGTCTGTGCCTCCTCAATCAAATTTTAAGTGTGCAGTCACCCCTGTTTCTTCAGCTCTGTAGTGTTATAGATACACCCTCTACACAGTCCGGCATCACTTTGTTCAGGGGTCCTATCTAGACCTTGCGTACAGACGTTTCTAGTGCAATGTTCCACCAGGTAAGAAAAGCACTGCTTGTGCTTGCTGGCATCCTGCACAGCATTCCCTTCCCTCCACATTTTGCTCCAGAAAGCTGGCGTTTTACTACTATATATGCCTCTTTTCAAACCTGTGTTGTTGTTTGCTTGCATCCAAAACTCGCTAGTGATATGCAGCCGTTATTACTTTACAGCTACAGCCTATGAAAGTGGCACATGATAAAGTGAAGATCGTAGAATCACAGAACAGTTTGTGTTGGAAGGGACCTTAAAGCTCATCCAGCTCCAACCCCTGCCACTGGCAGGGACACCTTCCACTGGAGCAGCTTGCTCCGAGCCCCTGTGTCCAACCTGGCCTTGAGCACTGCCAGGGATGGGGCAGCCACAGCTTCTCTGGGCACCCTGTGCCAGCGCCTCAGCACCTTCAAAAGATAAAACATACCCAACCAATACACTGCAAAGCAGCACCGAAGTGTGAAGCAGCACTCTGCGAGAGTACAGGAAAGGTTACACACAAGCTGAACTTTAGGTAATCCTGGTTAAATGTGCACCACAGGGTAATCAGATCTGATCAGTGGTCTGTTGTCGCTGTAATGGTATCTGTAATAAGCAGCTTTTCTCAAGAGGCTGGTGTTCCTGCTGAGTGCTATATTCTGTGGGTGCATTTTTGTGGGTGCTGGGGTATGTCTGAACCATGCAACTCAAGGTCGCCTCTCAATTCTTGGGTCCCAGAGGAACCAGGAGCAGATACAGTGAGGCTGAGAAACTCCTCTGCAGTGGGAGACACACTGGCAGGTGAAGCTGTTGTCCCTTTGCTGACTCTGGGGATGTCCGCGCATGGAGCGGAGCATGATGCAGGGATCTCTGAACCTGCAGGTTTACTGCACACATATAAACAGCAGCGCCATGTCAGGGTGGCATCCTGCCCAGCTAATTAGTGGGGGCTCTTAACTGATGCAGCTCGGCTCTTGGGCAGCCCTTGCATTGCGCCTGCTCTGCCCGTGCCGCCCTATGTGTCGAGGTTACTGCCTTGCAAAGAGCTCATCTGCAGCACAGCACTGAGCCCCATAGATATTCAAGGTTTTTCTCTCTGAAAAGGAATGGATAAAACTGGGTATAACCCCCCCACCCCGATTTAACCCACGGGTCTATACTGCTTAAAATGTGCAACACAAGCAGGATGTAGCTTGTGGAAGAGCTCTTCACAGCTCATAGGTGTGACATGCCATATAGAGAGCTGTCAGCGACTCCCCTCTGACACAACCCTTTCTGCATCTGACTTGCTTTTCTCACATAATGGTGGGTTTTGTCTTGCCCAAACAGTTGTGATGGGTTAACAGCAGAGAGCCCTACATGAGGCAGCTTTCTGATAACCAGGGCTCAGCAGCTGAATTTGTGTAATAATCCCACCGGCTTTAATCAAGAGAGGAGACTGCGAGAGGCTTGTAAATTCCTACAGCAGAATTCTTCATTCTCATTCACAGAGCAGATCTTGCCTCCAATATGCTTATCTCCCTCCCTCCGTGTGCAGAGCCCTTGACGTCAATGGAAGATACGCGCTTTCGGGGAGTGCAGAAGACTGAGGTCACATTCCAAGCAGGAGAATTATATTCCTGGTGCTGAGGCGAGAAGGCTCTGCAACAAAATGCTTTTGCAACAAAAGCAAAAAAAGACTTGAGGCAGTGGCATGCATAGGAAAAGAAGAACATAGATTGCTTGTAGGAGAGAAATTTGGAGCTGTATCAGGAGGCTGCAGAAGGATGCAGCTCTCGGTTGCATTTAAAAGCGTGCAGTTTGGCAGCCATGAATGGAGTGGAGGCTTTTCATTCATTCCTCCTTAGATCTGGAAAGGGACATCTGTCAGCACTGAGCCCAAACAGCAGTCAGTGGCTGCAGCCTGCTGTGCTCATAACTCAGGGCATTTAAATCAGAAACCAAGAGGTCAAATTCAGCCATCAGTGGCCTCGGTGATATTTATAGGTTGCATTGTGTTTACTGCAGCTTTTATGAGTAAAATGGTTAAATTATCAGAGGTTAAGTGTGACCGATTGTATTTAACCTGATGATGGATGTTGCTGTCTTGATTTGGGTTTTTTTGCCTTGTATTTGAGAGGATACAGTATATAGGTATAAGACTCCCTGAATAAAATAGTGGATTTATTATTATCATCAAATTCCATTTATAAAGCTGCTTTTGTTGAGGAAGTGCTTTGCAGAAATTAACATTTTGCCTAGCATAAACTTTGGAATAGCAAATGAAATACTGCCGTTTCCCTCAAAGAGCTGTTTATTTCTTCTTCTCCATAAAGGAAGTGAGTACCTAGCTCTGTGGGAAACTTATCGCTCTGCAAATGAGGTTCGTAGCTGTACAGAAATATAGCATAGTTCGCCAAGGCCAAAAGCCAAATGAGGTGACCGAAGCCAAAAGAGGTGTCCCTGGGCGGTCCCCGCGGCGCTATGAGGGAGGATGTTCTTCTGCAGGATGGTTTCCTCCTGGGGCTGGAAGTCAGTTGGCGTGTGGCTCACGCCATGAAGCCTAGAGCGTAAATGGGTAGTTTGTATTGCTTTCATCCCGTCTCGTGTTGCTGCCGAGGCTGTTATTATTCACCATTTACCTTCTCAAAATATTGAGCCAATTAGAAAAGCAAATCTCTCTTTTGGTGAATGCCCAAGGGTGAAGCTATAACGATGTGTGTTCTCCGCAAGCCCTAATCGCGGGTCTTGCAGTTGCGCTTGGCACTGCTGGGCTAAGCAAAACCAAATTCCTTTCTGATATATTTGACAGCTCAGCCAAGCCACACTGAGTGGCTGCTTTTGTCCAGCTTCACAAACCGGGCAGCCGAGGCTGGTCAGCGTTGGGATGGGAAAAGCAGAAACAGGGAAGGAAGGGGTGGTGCTTGGAGAGCATCGCCGTGAGCGGATAGCAAATGAAGGTCCTGGCTTTTGGATAAAGCTCTGTCGCTTGCAAACTGCACTGATTGAAATGGTGGCTGTCATTCCAAGGGTGTGATACAGACAGATGTTTCTGAGGTTTTTTTTCCTTGTTAATTGTCAGACAGGTGAGTCAAGGGATTAAGAATAACTGAGACAGGACCACGGTGCCGTGAGTTAGGTATTAATCTAAGGTCCTTTTGTTGAAATCCTACATTTATATTGCTGTGTCTTCCACGGTGAATTAAGTGGCATGCTCAAAAGTTTGCATGAGCGAGGGAATATATATTGGATAAGAGATTTGAAGTACATTTAGATTTTAGTATCAAAAGTCCAAGATGCTGCTGTACTTTGATTTTCATGCCAGCATTTTCGACCCCCTGCATAATGAGAGCACATTGCTAACTTTAGTGAAGCCCTTTATTAAACTCATCTGATGGCTCAGACTGCCTGCCATTAGTATTGTTTCATACATGATAAGCGGTCCTGCTAAGCCTTCTAAAATGAGTATAACAATCTAACTGGTGCCCAATGGGATATCCATCTTGTGTCTGACTAGAAGGAATAAATTATGCTCTTAGACTGATAATTGCTGGTGCCTGGATTTCAGGATTACAGTCCTGTCATGCTGATGATTAGAACTGGTCTCTGTCTCTGTGCACAGCTGCTCCCTGTGATCCACTTCAGTGTCTGCCTCAGCTTTCCCAAATGGATTGCTCTTTGCTAAGGAAGGTAGATGAAGTAACCATTGCAGGCAGCTAGGATCTGATTTAAATTCTATACAAGGGGGGGTCTGGAGAATATATCTTTGTCTTACAGGTGGTTTAAAGAAGTATTCTTGGGTGGTTTTGGTGGTTCTGAATATTGGGTGGATCTTAGGTAAAGAGTATTCAGAAAGAAATGGAATCATAGAATCATAGAATAGTTAGGGTTGGAAAGGACCTTAAGATCATCCAGTTCCAACCCCCCTGACATAGGCAGGGACACCTCACACTAAACCATCCCACACAAGGCTTCATCCAGCCTGGCCTTGAACACCGCCAGGGATGGAGCACTCACAACCTCCCTGGGCAACCCATTCCAGTGCCTCACCACCCTAACAGGAAAGAATTTCCTCCTTATATCCAATCTAAACTTCCCCTGTTTAAGTTTTAACCCGTTACCCCTTGTCCTGTCACTACAGTCCCTGATGAAGAGTCCCTCCCCAGCATCCCTATAGGCCCCCTTCAGGTACTGGAAGGCTGCTCTGAGGTCTCCACACAGCCTTCTCTTCTCCAGGCTGAACAGCCCCAACTGAATAGATTCAGAAAAATCAGAAGTATAAAGAAAACTGTGAAAATTCATCTAAAATGAAAAAAAAAAAAAAAAAGAAAAAGTGTATTCTGAACTGAAGAAAGAGTTAACTGTTTTTTTTCTTCCTTTAAAATAATTTCCCTGTGCTCCTTAACAAGAGTGGTGACAAAGCAACGTAAGAAGTTATGCTCTACGCTTCGCTGCCTATTTTCTCACCCTCGGTTTAAAAATACCAGCTCTGTAGCACCTTCTGTTTTCTCATGACGTCTATGCACACTTTATGAATAATCCGTAGGGGGAACGCTGCGCTTGCTCTCCGATTGGGATTTTCCCATCGTACCCAGTGTTGACTTAACCCTGCTTCCACAAAAGTCAAGAGTAGAACGCCCATTGATTTCAGCGTGAGCAGATTTTGACTTTTCAGAAATGCTCAGCCATATGTGTTCTCATTTTGGAAGTATCATGTGGTTGCATTTGGCCCATGTCGTGTTTTAGTCACTCAGAAAGAACACGAGGAGTTCCAGCCTGTCCTCACCTGCCCTCGATTGCGAGAGCTGAGGGCCTTAGGGAGGTTTTGGTGGCCAAAAGTTTTGCTGTTGTCCTGTTTTGGGGTTTTGGTTGGTTGTTTTAATTCCCAAATTTCAAGAAAGCGTATTTGTATTCTAGGACAAAGGGAATGCAAACAGTTCGAATTTGCTGTGAAAAATAGATCTGAGGGGAAAGCGTTTGAACTCAGCCTGTGTGTTTGGTTTGGTAATAAATGATACCAAAATTTGGTTTTATCCAGTATTTAATGCAGCATTTTACAAGGGGCAGAAGTCGTTTGCAGTCCAAAGTGAAACACTTTAACCTCATTCAAAGCCTTTTTAATTTTCTTTTCAAAATGAAATGTTATCAAGATTGACACATTCACTTAGGGCTGATTGGTATTTTCTGAGGGAAAAGGTTCCACTGACAATTTTCATCTGATTTTAGGGTTTCTTAGTCTTTAATGTATGTACACCCATCAATATCAAAGGGAGGCTTAGGAATTACTCTCTGTTCATGTTATGTGCTAGGAGATGATTGAGGTCAAGATGAAGGGCTCTGACTTGAGATCATAAATAGCTTTAGCTAGGATGTGTACCTGCAGTCACACTTTATAGCCTGGTGTGATACTGTGAGTTTCAGCAGCTGTGAATTAGGAGCACAGCCCATTAAATCTTATGCTCCCAAGAGTAATAGCCCCTAGCAGAGGGGGTTAATGAACAGGCATGTATCTGCTTCAGCCATCTCACCTGAGTCTATCTGTGATCATGAGCTGGAGCCCCTAGTTTCAGAAGGTATTTACATAGCCTAAGTCTTTGCGTAAAATCATATGAGAAATCTGTGCTAGAAGGACTTAAAACTAATCTTCCCTCAGTCTGAGGTCAATGTCCTTTCTTCTGGATTATCTTTCTTAGGAGCATCCCTATTCTCCCATCTGTTGAGTCATCTGTAAGGTAAACTGAGCATGCTAGGAAAAGCTCTAGCGAGGGGTACGACCAAATTAAGGAGACAAATGCAGTTAATCTGTGCTTTCTCCCGCATTCCTCGTGCTGTGTCCTGCTGTCACTGTGTTCTCCACTATAGTCAATGAGGGATTTGTACTGGATGTGCTGCAGCCTTTAAGCATGTTTCCTGATGTGGATCTGCAGTTTAAAGAATGTAATGTAACTGCACATGCCATGAAGGTTTTCCATGACTTTGTGAAAAAAGAGCTGCTGTCTTCATGTCACATGCTTGTCCTGGTTTAAATACACTGGTTTGAACAATGTGAGTTGGAAGGGGAGTCAGCTTGTGACTTTGAAAATGTGCAAATCATCCGAAAGAAACTTGTCGCAGATGTTTCTATGGTATTTTAGCTGAAGTTCCACGAAAAGCACAAAAAATAACACTCCTTTTGCCTAAAAACAAAGTCCCAAACCAAACAAACCCATAATACAGAAATGCTTGCCAAGAGTCATAAAAGTCTTAAACTGTGATTTAATATCCTGTCTCCCTTTTGTCTTAGTGGAAAAGGTCATATAGATGAAAGACATCTGCTGTTGTACCTCTTGGATTTCAGGACAAGACTAAAGTTCTATTCCTGGCCTTTTTGGTGTGAGCAAATTGCCATGAATTCCTACTCTTCAGTTGTCTTGATGTGCCAGCTCCTGAAGAGGATGAACCAGTTTGTGGCCAGTGGTTCCAAATGCCAGGCTGCATCCCTTGTATTTTATTCTTCAGAGGTGGATGTATGCCTGTGTCAGCACTGGGTGAAAGATATCCAAATATGACAGGGTTCATGGGAGTGAGATGGAGGTTCTGGACAAAGCCAAGCCCTGGTGGCAGCTTATGGTGAAATTTGGCCTTAATCAAGCCAACCAATAAAGAAGTTACGCTGTATAATATAAAGAAGGACATTATTCTAGTGAACCAAGTATAGACATGGCAAGAGGGTTGAGTACTGGCACGCAGTTGTCCACACTGTTCATTGTTAGGACATTTTTTGGCACAGTTCTGGCTTACACCAGGTCCATATAGAGCTTAAGCACAACTTGGTGCAGGGGTTGTTTGATGCAAGCCAGGTAAAGTGTCCAGAACCTCCATATTTGTGTATCACGATCAGAAAGATGTAGAGGGGTAGCAGTTCGGCTTGCAACAGGTCAGAGACAAAAGGTGGCATCATAGGCTTGCGGATGTTGATAGTCAACAAGGGGTCTGAGGTGAAAAGCTGGAAAATAGAAATAAGCAGTTAATGCTTGATGTGATAGAGCGGGGCGGAACTGGGGAAGACAAAGGCAAGAGATAGCAGGGTGAAAGTGAAGGAAAGCAACCAGGCTGACTTGCCCTTACTCTTCGGCATTCTATCTTCATGTTTTTATTGACTCTATTTGAAATGCAGTCAGCTCTGGACAACAGTGCATTTATAGGCTTTGATTTTTCCTGGCAACGTTGATGGTTTTTCGGTAGTACCGACCCATTTTGAAACGTGGGTCTTCCTCGCAAAGCAGTTTTGTTGATGAGTGGGAAAACTGTGACCCTCTGGAGCCACGGGGGATGAAATCCTAGCCCTTGCTGAAAGCAAAGGCAACATTCCCAGGGTTCAGGATGTCACTGGGAGTGCTTTTGGCTGCTGTACTGTGAGCTGGAAACTCTTTGGGGATGGGATCTGTATTCATGCATTGCCTTTCACAAAGAATTCCTGAATTGGTTGGCCTCCAGGCGCTGCAGAAAAGCAAATGTTAAACAAGTTGTCCTGTGAGCAGTGGAAGTGATGAGGCACTGGTGCCATTGGGTTCCCTGGTGTCTGGTAAAGGGTGAGCGTCAGCCTTTTTCTCAGCAGGTCTTTTTGCCCTCTCCAGCTGCTTGCTCTCCTCCCAGCAGCAGGAAGGTGGTGTGTAACCCCCTTGATAAGTGACCAACAGTCTGGAGTTGGTGAAGGGGATCCACACCATACATGCATGTGCATGGCACACAGCAGCACCCCAGGCCTTCACTCTACTAAGCTGAGCTGCTTAAAACCAACAGTAAATAGGAAACCAAGAATGGTTTTCCCTCTAGCGCCTAGCAGTCCTGGTTATCGTGGGTCCTCTGACAATATCAGCTGGGAAACTTTGCAGGAAGAACAGGTCTGGTTTTATTTTGGGGTTTTCTTCTAATTAAAGCTGTGCATTTCGACTGTCTGTGGTAGTTTCTTTCCCCGGTTGTACGGGTGGGGTGTCTCAACAGGGCTGTCAAAGTCATGCTAATTTCTAAATTCACCTTTTAGCTGGAAAAGCTTTTGCTATTTTAGTTTCCTTTGGGTCCGTAAGTGGAGGGCAGTGATGAAAAGCCAAGGGATGTGTTGGGTTTATTGTTTTTATCAATATACTTTCAAAGCAACTCAGAAATACTTTGCTTGATACCTGAAGCCAAGCAGCAAAGTACAAACCAGTTTGTCATTTACTAACATGGGAAATGTGGAACAAAGAAGATGCGCCTTCTACTGTTCTCCCCTGTCTTACTTCTCCTGGGACATAAATGTTTCTTTTATATACATATATAATTGGGAACATTGCCTTTTTATGCATAAGATACAAATAATTTCCGTTTATTTTTGCTACCACCGTAAGCACTCTTCCACGTCTCCTACATTATTCTTTCATGACAAACTTCCATACCCAGAAGCCTTAGAAACCAGCGCTTAGTGCAGAAACAATCTGCACTTAGTTTTGTGCAGAGGGAACTCCTCAGTTAGGATCTTTATCTCTCCCTCTCTCAAGGAGCTCTTTTAAGGGCTTGCTGGTGTGTGTGGCATCCTGATGAACTCAGGTGGAGTTGTAAGTACTTGACATAGCTGGACGGGAGGCTCTTGGGGGTTAAGAGCTAGTTCTGCTCTTGAGACGCTAGTCTGGCTGTAGGGCAATCATTGCCTGCATTTCAAGAGGGTTAAATATAGAAAAGCATGGAAAATAATTGAATGCCTACTATGATGAGGCTGAAAGTGTAGCCTTTAGCTTGAGTAAAAATCCCGTGTCTTCATGCGTATGAGCTGCTGTGTTTACTGGAGACGGGGAAATCACAGGATGCTGCGAGGGCTGGAGCAGCTCTGCTCTGGAGCCAGGCTGAGAGAGCTGGGCTGGGGCAGCCTGGAGAGGAGAAGGCTCCTGAAGGGGAGACCTGAGAGCAGCTCCAGTGCCTAAAGGGGCTGCAGGAAACCTGGAGAGGGGCTTTGGGCAAGGGCCTGTAGGGACAGGACAAGGGAAATGGCTTTAACCTGCCCGAGGGGAGACTGAGATGAACTCTTAGGCAGAAGCTCTTCCCTGTGAGGGTGCTGAGGCGCTGGCACAGGGTGCCCAGAGAAGCTGTGACTGCCCCATCCCTGCAGTGTTCAAGGCCAGGTTGGACAGGGCTTGGAGCAACCTGCTCCAGTGGAAGGGGTCCCTGTCTGGGGCAGGGGTTAGAACTGGATGAGCTTTGAGGTCCCTTCCAACACAAACCAGCCTGGGACTTTATGAAATCTGGTCAGAAGGCAGAAAACACAACCAGGACAATCCTGCTCCCACGTTCTACCCTGACACCCCTATTGTGGTGGAGAGGCCAAGCATGGATCCATGCTGTGCAAGGTGCAGTGCATGTCTGCAGGCAGGAGGAGAAGCCAAGCCACAGGAGCAAAGGGCAGCCTGAACTTGAGGCTTCCTGCCTCGTGTTGTTTCTCCATATCTTTCCCATAAGCAGTGTTTTCAGCCGGGGTCCTGTTTTTGTTGTCATTTTAAAATGTAATTTGGAATGTTAACTTCAGCCAGCTGAAATTATTTCCCTTTTGCCCCTTATTGAGAAGGTTTATAAATATCGGGTTACACAGGAAGCAAATTCTCCCGTTATCAGATTGTTCTGTAGTCACTTTTCTTTTCCTCAAAAGCATAATGGCAAACTTTATCAGTGCTCAGTCATTTGTTTCCTTTTAAACTCGGGTGATTAAGATACTGTTTGGCTCACTGGGAAGAGTTACTGACCTGTTTTGTCTGTAAACATAGCTTTAAATTAGGAGACACCTGAAACTGGTAGGAAGCGAGTATTAATTGGGTTCAAGTTCCATAAGCACAGATTGCAGTTTCCCAGTGGGATGTGGTAAATAGCTGTCACCAAGACAATATTAATTACATTATCTCCCAGAGAGGTCCCAAGAGGTGCTAAAATAGCATATGTGCCACTTGGGCTTAGATGCTTAGACACAAAGATCAGTGTTTGCTGCTGTGTTGCTTTGCGTGGTGCAGAGCTTCTGCGTCACTGGGGGAGTTGAATGAGATAAGGAGGCTTGGGTTTTCTGAGTAATTGCTTGGGGTTTTGCTCCTGTGACTTTAAAAATGAGAATGCCATCTAAAAAAGAGCAGAATTTCTTTTTTCTGCCCTCAAGCCCTGGAAGCAGCAGTAATAACACCACAAAATAGGGATTTTTCTGAAACACCTGGACAGAAAATGTTTCTTGCAACAGAGCTTGTCTTCCCCTGTAGGTTTCTCCAGCTCCACAGTGACCCTCAGTGCCACACGAGCAGTGTATTGCTTGTGAGTGTATACCTCGTATATCAGAATCACACCCTGTGCCACTGACTTTACATGCGGTCGTGCGCCCAGCTGTGGTGCATTGCCCTGTACTACCGGCCCCATCACAGGTAGCATGGGCTGTACCCTGACTGCTGCCCTTTCCCAAGCAGCAGCTTATGGGCTCTTGCTGCAAAAGCCTCTCTATTAATTTTGGTAGGGCATGGGCATCCCTGCAGGGATGGCTGTCTGTCCAGTTGAAGCACGTGCCTATGTGCAGGTCAGACCACTCTCATAGAATCATAGCATCATAGGATAGTTTGGGTTTGAAGGGACTCTCAAAACTCATCTAGTGCAACTCCCCTGCAATGAGCAGGGACACCTTCCGCTAGACCAGGTTGCCCAGAACCACATCTAGCTTGGCCTTGAATGTCTCCAGGAATGGCACATCCACCACCTCTGGGCGACCTGTGCCAATGTTTTACCATCATCATTGTATTTCTTCGTCACATACAGCCCATATCTCCCTCTCTTAGTCTAAAACCATCACCCCTTGTCTTATTGCAACAGGCCCTGCTAAAAAGTCTGTCCCCATCTGCTCTGCTGCATGTCAGACAAACTGGAACTGCTGAGCCAAAGACCTCTCTTAGTCCTTTAGGACCATGTTAAGTCTTCAGGGGAGACTGTTTAGCCCTATAGACCCATCAGCCTTCTTCCTTTGGATATTGATGAGTGCAGAAGCAAGCAGCAAGCAAATATACAGCTCAATGACCGCTTGTCACTAACTTCTCTATTGTTAATTGAAGCTCAGCAAGCTGGATTCACATGGGGTGTAAGTGTACACGGCCTCAGAGCAGGAATTGACTCTGGGCTGATAATCAGACTTTTCCATCTGGGCAAGAAAAACATGAACCTGGTGGTTTGTTAAGGACATGCTGGCAGACGCTTAAAGACAGCAATGCTAAAGGCACCAGTATAATTAGCTCGATCAGAGACTTGAGCACATAGATTTACTTGAAAACCAGTTCCCTGGTCGACACGACCTCTGTGGAAATACACTGCTGAAAGAATGTGTAGACTTCAGTCACTTCATTCAGTACTATTTATCCTTACCGGCAGTGTTACACGTTACCACTATTAATTGAAGGCGTCAGAGTGTTCTATAATGAGGGGAATGACTTAAGACATAAGAAGTCACTTTATGGATCTCAAAAACTGACTGGTAGGTTGCTGCTCTATCTTCTGAAACTCAAAGTGCTTGTCCCTTGTTTACGTAGCTTAAATTAAACACCAGAGGGGCTCACGTATATTCAGATGAATGGGAAAGATGTGCCCTTCAGTCTGTTTCACAACAGCTCAAAGTGAACGTAACCACCTTAAAACAAAGGGGAGCTTTCATCCTTGTTCCTACAACTCCACACAAAAGATCTGAATTGAGATGAGATTAAGCAACAAGAAGAAAGTGAGCAGACCTCATTCTTAACTGCGGAAGAAGTCATTTCAATGGAAAAGCGTTAGCCAGCTTCACAAAATGTCACTATCAGGATAAAAATGGTCCCTTAGTATTTCCCCGGTTTCACTGCTCCTCCCACAGTGACACTTTCCACTCAACTGTGCATTGCTGAACAGGGTTATATAGGACAATGAGAGACGAAAATGCAGAGGGGAAAATGGAGAAAAAATTGCTATTTAGAATACATTTTGTATTACTGTTATCTTTTGCTCTCAATCTTCCTTCAAAGCAGGAAGAAACAAGCTCAGGCTGATTTTTGTGGCGCAATTCACACTCCTCCAATTTAACTTACTTATTTTGCACTTGCTATATTCAAAGATCAGATCTATTTGAAACGTAAGCAAACAGCCTTTCTTCCCAAAGCAACCAGGATAACCCATGGCTGCTCGACTGGACCCAGAAGCTTCAGTCCTGGAGTCAGCAGCAGTATCCTACAGTGGCACTGTTTGACCCATGCTCCTCCGATGGGCCGGGGCTGGCAACAATCTCAGCTTCAGCCATCAAAACATTCCTTTGTGGCCAGGAGCCCTTCTGCTTTCTCTGAAGTATCTGGTGTCAGTTTTAACAAGAGGGGAAACAGACATTCGTCACCATTAATTCGTCGGACAATTAAGCTGGTGATCTCTGACCTCCCACCATTATTGGCTTTCGGAGCCAGGGTAAAGACCCTGCAGATATCTGTTCTCTGTCATTCCCCGCGAGCTGCCCTCGTATTTTATTTACTCAAAGGCTTAGCTTTTGCCCACCACCAGCCCAATGTATATGCTCTGCAATAAAAATGGTTAATAAGCTGTCCCAGACAGCGACGTTAATCTGAGAGCGAGGATAACAGCAAGCAAATGGAACAGCTGGCTGTCAGGAAAGCATGTGAGGGGGAATTATACATTTATTTAGATTTATGTACGTATTAGACGTGTCTGTCCCTGGCTGCAGCTGCTTTTGGTGTGTTGGGCTAACTTGGGCATCGGGCACCGCTCTGAAGCAGAGTCAGGGGCTTCACACTGCGTGGTGTGGAACTGGTGCATGGTGATCTTGTTAACTGAAGTTGGATGAGGCTGTCAGCAACTTAATCTAGTGGAAGGTGTTGCTGCCCATGGCAGGGGTTGGAACTGGATGAGCTTTAAGATCCCTTCCATCCCAAACCATTCTAGGGTCCTATGATTCTTCTGTCGTTTTCCAGGACATCACAGTACCTAGGTTTTGCTCTCTCCTGGAGTCCAAATCAATACCTGGTTTTAATTCTGCTGCCAGGGCTGCGGGGAAAGCAAGTGGAAGCGCAGGACTTGGTGAGCAACGAGGAAATAGTTAATCCAGCCCTGGGACTAAGCTGCTGTTTTGTGTTTATTAGGAGGGTGCTCACCACTGCCAGCTCTCAGGGTGGGTGGGAGAGGCGAAACAAGAACGGGCCAGCTGCCTGCATCATCTGACACTTACGCCACGCAACCTTCAAGCCTCGTTTTTCAGTCGTGGGTTTTGAAGTACTTCATTAGCTGATCAGAGGAACCCTCTGCCTTCGCTTTATGACAAGTTTCCTCTTTTTTGTATTCTACCTCCTAATTTTCTCTATTTCTGCTTTTCTTCTTGAGTCCTTCAACTGGTAGCTATAGTAACACCCGTGAATGAGTGACTGTAGTACACTGCTATGACCCACTCCCCCCAATAAAGCTCTGCTGGGCTTTCAGACACCTGCAATGGCTTGGCACCCTCTCTTATAGGGGTTTTTCCAAACAACAGGAACAGTCTTAGCTTGGGAGCTGGCTCCATCCTGCTCGCTATTTACAGCTGCAACCCACAATATATTGTGGCAGAAGGAATGAGTCACTGGCAGAGCAATCTGTTACATCAGATAATCACAGATTACCTCCATTAACCTGAATCCCTTCTGTAACCTTTTACAGTAATGATCCGAAAAGCTGACACATACACTTGTGTTGCCATCATGTCTTGGGCTGTCAGTGATTTCTTAGGACAATGTTTTCTGTGATTTCAGGGGTGATGTAGCAGGGTGTAACAGTGAGATCCGCAGAAAGGAGATGTTGGTACCTTATTGCTGCTGGGGCAGAAGCCAGGCTTTGTAGCTAAGCAAGGGAGAAATCTCCCCTAAAACTGATCATGAGCATTTGCATCGGCCTTGTTCACCCCTTTCCAGCCTTGCCCTGCCATCCATGTAGTACCTCTTTGCTCCAAAGCCAAAGTGTGTGCCAGCACCTTTTCCCCTCTGTCAGATAATCACTGCAGCTGGCAAATGCTCTCTGTAGCCAGGCATTTCAGGGTGGTTTCATCCCCTTCTCCACATTTCCTTCATGGAGCGTGTGAAGGCTTGTTATATATCTGGGATTTAATTTATGCTTTATGTGTATATCTGTAGCTGAGAATCTGATGTGTTGTTTGCACAAGGAGAGCTGTGAAGATGGCAGTATAGCCCATGTAAGTGTTCTCATGAGGTTCCCAGCCTGATTTTCACGTTTTTTAGCTTGTTTACATCAACTGCCTGAGAAGTGTTGAGTGAGAAGGGTGAATCCAGCAAGGCATCATTGAAGGACATTCCTTATAGCTGTTGGGCTGTCTCTCTCCACCAAGACACTAATTTAATGGTCCACTAGACCACACGAAAATGCAGAAGCAGCACAGGATAAAAACATATTTGGGCACCTGATAACATTTCCTTAGTGCCCTTCTACTTGAGTGTCCATATCAGCACCCTTGCTGGGCTAGTGTCTCAGGTGGGATTAAATGTAGGAGGTGATCCTTTGATAATGCAATGATTCAATAGAGTATTTGCATGCACAGGCAGCATGAAGGGGCTGCAGAGTCACTTTGCAACAGGCTCTGTGTAGCTCAGACCTGTGTGTTTCATCTCTAAACATCTGGGGTCTGCCATTCTGCTTGCTGGACACTAGGAATGAGTACTCGGGTGGACTACTTATATGCTTGAGGGACTTTGTCTCCTGCCTCCTTCATGGAGACTCTACACTGTTCCTTTCTTGCTTTTCTGGTGGCTGTTTTCCTGACCCAGACATAAAACCATCTACACTGAAAAGCGTGCTGTTGTTTATGTATAGAAGGCAAAACTCATCTGGATTTCTGGGTTCTTATCAAAGCATCTCAAAGCTTTACCAAGTCTACTGATTAGGTGGAACTAAGGCCTAATAAAACAGACTGTCTCAAATCATGAATTTTTTCATGGCATTCCCTAAAATTCCTTTCCTTAGCCCTGCTGGTAAGTTTTTTTAGGTGAGGGCAGAAAAAACCACCCAGGAAAGAACATAAGTCTCAGAGCTTGGCTACAGACTGTTGATAAGAACACACTTGAATTCTCACCTCCCATCCAGCTGGATCTGCTCCCCACAGTTCAGAAATACTCCTTACAAAACTCAGATGTCAGGAACACAGAGGCTAAGTTCTTTTTTTAGAGACTGCAGAACTATTTGCAGTAGAAAAAGCCCACACAGCTCTTTGACAGGGACAGACAGAACCCACATCGTTCCCTGCTCCAGGCTGGGTTTTTGCATGTTCTCCGGCTAGAACTGGCACCAGAGTTTTCGGAAGAGCTGAGCCTCATGTAGTTGCTTGTACCAGGGCTGGGTTTCCTTCTGTGTTCCTTCTGCCTGTGTCACACTTCCCATTGTACTGCTGTGTTGCAAAACAACAGAATTGAACAATGTAGAGCAGCAACTCAGCAGAACCTCCTTAGACTTCTAGTCATTTTTCTCAGTGTCTAACTAGGACTCACAAGTCCCTTCAAGATAGTTTGACTTTAGGGGCCAGCCCTAAAAACATTTGGGTTGCCTGAGGAGCACCATTGAATCATCATAGAACTATAGAATACCAGGTTGGAAGGAACCTCGTGGATCATCTGGTCCAACCTTTCTAGGCAAGGCATGACCTAGACTAGATGCCTGTCCTGGGTTCAGGTGTAGCAGTTATTTTTCTCCTTAGTAGCTGGTGCAGTGCTTTAAACCATAACAATGTCCCAGCACCCTGTTCATCTTAATCTTATAAGTGTTCAACACTTGGGAATCCACCTCTTCCCTGTGGAGGTTATTCCAGTGGCTGGTTGTTCTCATTGTGAGAAATTCTCCTCTTGGGTCCAGTCAGCATCTTCCCGGGAGTAACTTATGCCCATTGTCCCTCATCTTTTCCATGTGAGTCCTTGTAAGAAGAGAGTCTCAATCTTCTTTGTAGCCACCCTTTAAATACTGGAACATGGTGATGAGGTCTCCCCTGAGCCTTCCTTTCTCAAGGCTGAATGAGTCCAGCTCTCTCAGCCTTTCTTCATATGCATCCATGAGCACTGCAGATGCTCCTGGGCAATCAACATGGGCAATGGGCAAGACATTGACTATAGGGGGGTGATGAGTTGCATTTGCAGGTTTGGAGGCGTCGGTTTAGCAGCTTGCATGCATGTTACTAAACCCAGGGTAATAAATATATTGAACAGGTCATAAGTTTAAAAAGCCATTGCTTAAAGAGGAGTTCCTTCCTGGGAAGATGTTATCAATCCCTATTCAAGCAGGATTTCTGGAGCAGGGATTTGTGTTTTTCTTTGGAAGAATGGGAAGCAAGTCTCCTACAGTGTATGTAAATCTCAGCTGTGCAAATTAACGTAAGGGAACGGGTAAGGAATGTGGGAATTTAGATTCACTTGAGCATTTAGATATGGGCAGGCCGTGTTCCTTGTTTAATTCCTATGTGCTTCAAAACATGTGATGGTTGAGAACATTTCTGACAAAAGAATCTTCCTTTCTGAGAATGAAGTTCTGTCGAAAATGAAAGGGTTTTGCAGGCAAGTGTCTCCTTGAAAGAAGGATTTGCTTTTTCTAGCTTCTTTTTGACAATATAGAAACATCATTTTAACAAAGCAAAGGATGTCAATTTACCATACCCATTTTGTTCGAATGATATAATGTATCTTAATACTCCATTTGATATGTTCTGTGATAATGTTTTGACGTTAGAGAACTGAGATGACTCAAATGTTATCAAAATGAAGCGGTTTAATGTCTTTTAAATCAGAATTTTCTGGAACTTTGGAATACTGCCTCTCAGCTCCAGTTTGAAGGGAAACTCTACTGAGAGATTTAGCGTTTATAGCAGGGCGACGACCTTGATTCTCAACAGCTCTGTTCAAAAGGTTCATCTCCCATAACAATCATTGATAATGAAGTGTTACAGACAAATGTTTTCTGTTACCTACACCACTGATGGATAAAATCTCTTAATACCCCGCAGGTTCAGACATCATAGCCTCTGCATGCTCCTGCATGAGACCTTACAGGTCCAAAAGCAGCTTCCAAAGGAGCTTGTTGCATTGTCTCTTCTGCTCTTGTTGCCAACTCCAGTATCGAATACTATCCAGTCACCTGCCAGTTTGAAGCCGTCAACTCAGTTCATCTCAACAGCCTGTTGAGCCACCCAATACATGCTAATGCGTTCCAAACACAACTAAACTGCCTGGGTTTGTGCCAGTAGCCTAGGTTACTTTGAGGTCACGAGTAAGAAGTTAAAAATTTGGGGTCTGCTTAAATTTACTATTTTAGATGATGTGTTTTTATTTTTATAAGATTTACAGTTTGTGGGTTTTTAAGATTGTAAATCTTCAGTATATGTCCCATCTTCTGCATTATTTTTGTGGCATAAAAACTGATGGTCTCCTTTTTCTCATTCATCAGCTGCAGATAAACACAATACAGCTAAAATACAAGGCATAAAAGAGAGAGATGCCATAATACACAGACTAAAGGTGCTTATACATGGGAAAACTAAACTGTATCCAGGGAAATCAGGTCACCAAACAGCTCCCTGTTACCACATGTATGTGGTAACAGCAAAACTTAGTCCCATCGTATGTGAACTGGCCCAGAAAACTCAAAGACAACTTGTTGAAATGGTCTCAAATTTCCCTTAAAATACCCAATGGAGGATGTAGGCAGATGTGTATGGAGAGTGCCACAATCTGGGATGCCCACTGAAAACCAGCACTAAAAATCGAAGGTTTTCCAATATAGTTAAGGTCCTTTCAGTGTATTCTCACTAGGCATAAAGGTAGCTTATGTAAAGACTTCTGTATATTCCTAGAGTAGTACCAAAATGGCCTCAACATGTGATAGTCAAGCCCTGAGGATCAGTTTTCAAAGACTAACCCCTTGGCTTCCTGTCCCTTCAGGGCACTGGATGTCATTAAAGTGTATTATTAACATCACATTATTATTACCATATAAAATGTGTTATTAAAGTCATGTTTCAGCCACCCATCAGAATCTACAGTACTACTTGACTTCTTATTTAAATAATAGGTAGATATTCCTGCAATAAATATTTGTCTGTGAACACTGACTCCTGAAAACCAGAAGGACTTTCGATGCCAGTTGTGTACAAAATGTTTTGCCCTGTGGTCCTCTAGTAACCAGATTGCAAAGCCAGCCTGCCTCTGTTGGGAAGAAGCTTGCATTTTTGCTTATGAAATTCCCATCTCTGTGGTTCTGGAGGTTTAAACATGAAATATATCTGCTGTTCATTTCCAAAAAGCAATGGGATGTTTTACACAGCGGTTGTCAGGCTTATGTATTTGTAGAGGCATGCAGATGATTTATGTGCAAACATGCTGTGACAGCAGGGAAGATGGGCACAAAACCATTATCACAGTCTGTGACTCTTCAGAGAGTTATGTTCATCAAAAAAGGCTGCAAGAGATAAAGGCAGATTAACATCGATAAGAGGAGATACATAACGTGATTCTCTTCTGGGGGCATGTTTGGGCATTTTGTTGTACCTCATGAAACAAGAGCCCCTAAGAACTTATTTGCAGAGGCATTGTGTCCCAGTGGATGGCGGACACCTGACAGCCTTTGAAAACCCATCCCTGATACTCCTCCTTTCCCTTGGGGTGATGTAGAAGGGGATTCATGAAGAGGTTCCTAAAGGTCTTGTGATTAAGTCAGTCAAGAGTATCACCTAGGATCTTGTAAGGATAAAGCAGGGTTCCTGTGGGGTTTTTTGTGCTTTCCCAGATGAGAAGGGCAGGATGAAGGGCAGAGAGCAAGCAGTGTCTTTCACTCTTTTTGAAAGCAGACCATCTTTATTTGCTAGTCCAGCTGGATGAAAGAAGAATGGCGAACCTAGGTGAACTTCTACGTGAAGCAGGTCTAAGAAGGGTGAAACTGTTTGCTGTAGAGGCTAAATGTGTTAGATATGAAAAATCCTCAAGGAAAAGTGGCGGGCTGATGAGTTGCATTCATGCAGTCTTGTTAGGAAAATAAGCAGTTTAAAATTGGTATTCTTTTCCTTCACAAATACGTGGTTAATCTCTGGGACTCCCACCCACATGAGGCAAAAGGGCATTCAACAGTCCAGGGCATTTACCAGGAGCATAAGAACAGCCTGAATTTAAGTAGCATAGCTTCTGAAAAAGAAGAAATTTTGGAAGCAATGTACCTTTATGTTTAGTTACCCATATCTAATGGATAGAGTATGGAAGAAAGTTCCTGCTTTCCAAATACTTTAGAAACAGCTTTCTAAGATCTTCATCTGAAGCTGCCTGAGGCCTGTCCTGTGCTAGACAGACCATTTGTTTAATATGGCAATGTTATATATACCATATAGCTACATGCACTTTGATGGGAGAGAGTGAGCAAAGGAAGGCTGGCAAGAGAAAGAGAAGAAATGTAACCGTCTTTTGAGTGGAATAATGTTGATTTTTGGACTACTAATATTTTTTTTGGAGTTTGCTTCACTGCTTTCATATGTAATCAAGGCCTTGCAATCAGAACGTACACAGCTTTGTACTGTTGGGAAGGACTTGGATAGGAGCCTGGCTGCTGTTGTGAAATGGAAGATACAAACTGTAGTCATCCTTCAGTGATCTGTAGACAGTTTACCTAAATTGTGGATTAACAAGATCACGGATAATACAGCTGAAGGCAATGAAATGTTTGGCCATCTTGGCTTAGCCAGGCCTGACTACATGGGGTGTGATGCAGGGTTATCAACTTGGTCAAGAAGAGAGCAAAAGTATGAAGCCAGCTGAGCCATGCTGAAAAGCCATCTTGGATGGTAGCACAAGGCACAAATGGAGCATGCTACAGGCATGATGCTGGAATGAATTCATCCATCATTCTGTTCATCTCTGGCTATGGAATACCTTTAATCAACTGAGCTAGCTCATGGCTTGATCCTGTTGTTAGCAGGATTAGCAGGCTGAAGGCCTTGGCATCAGCTCCTTGTTCTGTCTCTGAGTTATCGTATCATTTTGGGCAAGCCACTTAATATCTCACTGGCTTATTGATGTGAAGGTACTCTTCTACCTCCTCTTGGTGTTCATAGAGTAAGCATATCTTGCATAATGAAAGCAAAACAAGCAGGCACTTTAGGCTAAGGATAGGTTCTGCTTGCAAATGTTTTACATGTGTGCCTCTGCTAATGTCTCTGTCCTTACAAGCAGAGATCAGAGCTAGATTTGCCATCCAGCATCACAAGATGCTGTGATAAACGCCATGTATTTTTCAGTAGGTAGGATGTAGAGCAAATGCTTTTGTTTCCTGTAGGACTGGTTGACATGTCAGAGAATTAGCTTCAATCCTGTTCGTAAAAGCTGAGTTAAGTGCATGCAAGGGAGTGGAGCTGAGATTTCATGCTGTTGCTGGGAGCTCACCTTGTGCCATCATCAGCAAACCAAGACTTTAAAGCAGTCAGACCCCCCAACACCACGCTGGTGAAACCCACCTCTAAATATGGCACATCTGTCAAGCCTTGCCCTGAGAAGCTGCCTTGAAGATTGCAAATCCTCTTGTCCAGAGCAGACAGCGCAATCAAGGCAATGTGTGAAAAGCTTCCCTTCGCAACCTGCACAATTACTGACCTATTCAGAGAAACCTTCCCCTTTAGCTTTTAGCTCTTCTAGACAATTTATCCTGTCTCAGCTGTCTTGCTGCATTATGTCCTTCAAACCCCCTAGAATTAACATTTGGAGCCAGCAAACACTGCTGGCTCCACAAGAGAAGCTGAGAGCGGAAAGGTCAGGTCGATTAAAGCACTTGATCAGAATCTTTAACATAAAGACGTCACAGGCAAAACAGTAACGCTACTTCACGCTCAGCTAAGAGCAAATGATTCATCGGGCAAGGCTGCTTATTTTTGGAGGATGGCCACAAAAGAGGAGAGAACATGCTGGCTGTATCGATCATGGTAGTAACAGGGCACTGCAGAGCCCTCCTCCAGTTTTGATGGAAATTTAAAGTCGGAAATACATCATCCGATGTAAATATGTCAATAAGTGTTTTACATCAGCTGGGTTTTACAAACTGAGCAGAATCATTTTGTCGCTGCACAAATCTCAGAGCAGCCATTTAGAGCAAAGGGCTATTTTGCAATGCTCTGCACAGCCTGATGCTGCTGGAGATGCAACCATTTTGTGAGGGCTTCTGTAAAGGTGGCTGGAGAAGCGGGTGTGCTCTGAAAGCTCTGGTGCTTTGGCCCAGAGGGAAGACCTTCACTGGGTGAAGATGCACCAGTGTTGAGCAGATGAGCCCGAAAGGATGCTTTTATCTGGCTTACACTGCCTCCTGTGTCCAGAAATGATTGGAAGCACTGTGCTAGCATGAAGCGCTGCCCAAGCAGCTGCATGTGCTGCCTCCATGCCTGCTCATACCTTAAACAGAGAGCTCCTGCCTGCCCCCTTACAGCACCATAGTCTGCTCTTTGGTAAGAGCAGAGTGGGTCTGTGCATTGGGAGAGGGAAGTGTTTGTACATGGAAGTGGGCTGAGCTGCACTGGGAGCTGGCAGTCTGAGGAAGGGATCCAGAAATCTACATTCAACCCCTGAGGCTGTCAAAGGGGGATAATCCTGCTCTGACACCTGCCCAGCAGCTTCCTTCCCTCCTTGTCCTCTTCTTCCTTCCCATCCCTCTCCCAGTGCTAACAAATACATGCTTAATTCATTTAATTCCCATGGCGGTTTGACATCAAGACATAGAACTCCTCAAAGTTTACAAGATAAATCAGTGTGAGGAGAAACATGAAGCAATAGTTCAGGGAAGAAAATGCAGCCAAAGAGAATGACTGGCGAAGAGAGGAAGTGAGAATTCCAGGAGGAAGGATCGTTCCCCAGAGGAGTTTGTGAAGGGAGGGTGCAGGGTAGTGTCAGTATGGTGTGATGAGGCTTGAGGGCTGGAGCACAGAGGAAGGTGCCACTGGAAGAGAAGAGAGGCAAGTGGAGGTGCAGACAGGAGCAGTTATGCAGAACTGATGGAGCATGCTTTCAGGGAGATGAAAGCCAATGAGGACCCTTTGGGTTGCTGAATCCTTTGGGAGTTGGTGAACAGATGATCGCAGTGCTCACCCAGCCCACAAAATGCACCTTGTGGTATACCTAAGACCTTCAGCATGCAAGACTGGGCATGGTATGCTGCACGAGACCAAGACAGCCTGCTACAGGGGCTAGAGGGATGGGAGAGGGAATTACTTTAGCTGCAGTGTTTGGGATGCACTGAAGAGTGGAGATTGAAGCAGAATATCTATAGAGAGAGACCCAAAGGGTCCATGAAGCAGAATATCTATAGAGACTCAAAGGGTCCATCTGTGTTGCATGATACTGCCTAGTGCGGAGACAGTCACAGCTTCACAGCTCTCTGTGCTTTGCTGCAGACCAATTCCAGGAAAGGGTAGCATAACTGTGCTCCTGGTAGTCTAAACAAGCTAGTTCCTTTATGGCGACTGCAAACATCTCTGCTCCACATTGCATAATGTAGGCATACGGTAAGATCTTGCCAGTAAGGACTTTAATTCAAGGCAAGCTCTGCAATGGCAAAACCATTAGCCACTAAAAGCAAAGGAATAAAAGGCGAGATGCAGAAGGAGCACTCCTGCACCAGAGGTTACGCTGTGTGAGCAGCAACACCCCACAGAGAGAAATACTTCTCATTCTTTATCCAGGCTCATGTTTTCTCTGTAACGGTCTGCTACCTTTTGAGTCAGTGCTCTCCTAATTTAGCCTGCAATATCAAGTAGTACCCAACACACCCTCAATCTGCAGTTGTGACTCCACCAGCCCCTCTACAGAATTAACTCAGCTCTGAATTAGTCACTCGACGTGCCAGCGCATGTAAAACACACTCCAGTGAATCACATTTTGTGTGCAGGGACTGAACTGCAGTAAATACAGCGAGTCGGAGAATATCAGTCTGCATCTGGGCTTCCATGTCCACAGGGATACTCCTTCTCTAGTGGCTGCACAGCCTCTCTAAGCAGGACAGGCACAAACCCGAGATGGGAATGGAACCCCCAGCATCACACCACACCTCCTGCCCTCTGTGGTAATGCTGATGGGGCAGCGTAAAGAATGGGAGGACATAAAAGAGAAACCTGGGTGAGACTGGAGTGAAAAATGCCTGATGACAGTAAAACAAAAGAGACAATAAAAGCCTAAAAATGTCCTCTTGGGCTGAGCTGCTTCGGGTCTGAGTGCCCATCTAACAGACAATGGGGAAGAGCACACACAGCATGTCAGCCTGCATTAGGCTTGCTTGGGCTGAGGGAGCTTAACCCCACAGGCAGTGTGTCACCTAGTGATCCCTGCAAGGAGTGAAATATGCTGGAAATGCCAACTCAGAGCCCATGCAGCAGGCATCCCACTTGCAAGCTCAGATGTAGCACCCATAGATGCCAGTGATGCAGGCAGCAAGATGCTTATGAAGGGTCATGGTTGAGGGGAATTCATCAGCATGGAAAGGTTGAGGGTCTTGGACCATCTTCAGCTAGAGCTGGAGGAAGCTTGGCTAGGTCGTTCCCCTTGAGGACAGTCTAGGTGTCAGGGAAGACAACAAGGAGAGAAAAGAACCAAAGAGAGATCTTCTCCTGATGAGGACATTATGTTAATTTCATCCCACTGTTCTCCTATGGAAGCAGCAGTGACCAGTGTGCAGCATCAGCAGTAATGCCTCGTTGGCAGTATATGTAATGTGAGGGGAGGGTGGTGAGAGTTGAATTTTGGTCTTCAGTTTCCAACACTTCATTTGGGATGGGACAGGGACTCATCCCAAAACCAGAAGGGAGAGATCCCGATTGAAAAGATGCGAGCTGTAATTTTACAAGATGATTTGACTCGTATGAAATGGCTGTCAGTTGGGGCAGAGATGATGCTCGTGCTGCTTAGTTCAGCATTATCATCTGAACTGGACCTGGTGGGCCACAAGCCTCAACTCCCAACTTTTAGCAATCTGTTCTTCTGCCAAATACTGTCTCCTCAGTCTCTTGTAGCCAAGGCAAGCTCAGATGTATCTACCCACAGTGTTTCAGCTTTAATTATTAATGACATCCATAAGAACTGTGACTGGGCTGGTAAACTCTGGATGGGGCTGTGCACCCAAAGCAATCTAATCTGATATTTCTTTCTCTGCAGGGGGTGGAGGGAAACGCAAAGGCAAAAGCAAAAAGTGGAAGGAAATCTTGAAATTCCCTCACATTAGCCAGTGCGAAGATCTCCGAAGAACAATAGGTAAGAGCTTTTCCCTTCTTTGGAAGTGCTGCATAAATAAAACATGCTATCAAAGCGGCTTCAGCAAAACGGCATTAAGGGTGCTCATCACTAAATGGAATCAGTTTGGGCTTGGAATGCATGTACATCCCACGATGCTGCCATGCAAACTCAGTATTTCTGGTTCCTAACAAGTCACTGTGCATCAGGACGGAGAGATGGGTAAAATCCACTTGCGAGGCCTGAAGGCCCTTTTCTTTGCATGCACAGGCTCTACAAGCCAAAGAGACTTTACATTTAGATGATACCTGCCTATGGGACAGTGCTTTGACTTGGTATCTACCAGGACTAATGTGGCTGTAAAGGGACGTTAAGAAACAAATCCCCCCATCACATCCTGTATTCTCTTCACTTATTCTCTTGTAATAAGTAACTCTTTTATCAGGGAGGAATTGAGACTTGATGAAAGCAGAGAGATTGATGATGTAGTTGAAGGTTATTATTAATTTCAGTCTGGATCATAGAATCATAGAACAGCTAGGGTTGGAAAGGACCTTAAAATCATCTGGTTCCAACCCCCCTGCCATAGGCAGGGGCACCTCACCTTAGACCATGTCGCCCAAAGCTCCTCCCATCCTGGCCTTGAACACTGCCAGGGTTGGAGCACTCACAACCTCCCTGGGCAACCCATTCCAGTGCCTCACCACCCTAACAGGAAAGAATTTCCTCCTTATATCCAATCTAAACTTCCCCTGTTTAAGTTTTAACCCATTACCCCTTGTCCTGTCACTACAGTCCCTGATGAGGAGTCCCTCCCCAGCATCCCTATATGGATATGTTAGAAGCAACAGCCACTGCTCTCTGCCAGACAGGTTTGCTCAGCAGTGCCATCCTCTATTCCAACCACAACCACAACACAACTTTATGTAGTTTTTTATACGACATATAAGAAAATTTATTAACTTGTTTTATCAATGTGAGCCAAACACTGCAGATTTGGAAGGAAGCTTGCAGTGGCCATTTCCATAACACAGCATTTCTCCTGCTCATGCCTGCCAAATTTCAGCATTCTGTTGACTGGTGCCTTGGCAAACAAAGCTAGCAGCTATCTCCTTGAGCATCCTCCACTGGATAACCCAGTGTTACCAGAGGTTAACTTCAGCAATTGAGGCTCCAGCCACTGGCAATGAATGAATGAATGAAAGGCAAGAAACCGTAACAACTGAGATAACAGGCAGCATAATTTGTCTAACTTGAGTGAGCTCCTGGGGTCTGAGTGACAGTGCCCTGGCACAATTTACATTTGAAATTCATGGTGTGTTTATGCAGGGAAAATATGTGGAACGTTTTGAAGCTCTTTTCATGGTCTCCTTCAGTAAATTTTGCTTCCCTTGTCTACTGCTGTAGAGCTAAAAGGTAAAAAAATGAGGCAGGAGCAGAGGTTTTTCCAGTTTATTGCCACTCAATAACACACAAACCCTGGCATGATTTCTGAAGGTACAGAACCTGCCGGAAGCAGATTTGACTTAATATATTGTAATTTGCTTAGGGAATTCTCTCTGTTGTTCCATCAACCTTGGTTCTTACAGGGGACAACAGCACCAGATGAAACACTTGGCTCTTTACAAGGATATCATATCCTAAATGAGTAGTCTTTGAACAATTAAGTCTGGCAGGGATTTCTGTTTCTGAAATGCCGTTTCTGGGTTTGTTTTTAGTGTCAGCTTTGTCCTCGATGTAATTTGTTTTGCATTTCTTTTTGTGAGCAAAGTGGTGAAGTAACAGGGAAGGAGCCCTTCTGATGCTCTTGGTGGGTTTGGCTTCATTGCAAGGGCTACCTGTTGGCTGGGAATTTTAGCAACTGACTTGGTCACACTGGGAAATCAGGTCCAAATCCTTGTTGTGTGACTGACTGTTATTGAGTAGTTTTCCTGCCGAGTTGGATGTGATTCCGCATGGAATGAGGCACTGCTCAGCCTGAGGAAGCTCATCTGGCCTTTCTGCCTCTGCCATTTTTCAGTTAATCTACCTAAGGCTGAAACATCCCAGGCAAAGAGTTGCTGTTTATAAACAACTCCTTGCTCATCTGACCCATCTTGGAAGAACCAGATGCACTGGGTCTATGGCATTAAGTTGTTTGCACGTGTGTGGTTGACCCGAGGTGCTCAGAATGGATCTGTTGTACATGCAAATCCATTGCACTGGACTCTGTGTGGCTCATGGTCATCCAGGAACAAGTAATGGTCATTGCGTTCTGGCCTGCAACCACTTCTTTTACTGTCTCCATCAAGGAAGAACAACTCCCTTGGCTTTAACCCATCTTCATTTGTTATTTTCTGCAGGTCCTTTAGAAGGATCTCAGGACTACAGGTGATTTTGTGAGGGAATGTTCTGAAACATCTTCCTTGAACCAAGAGTTGAACTGCTTTCTGACTTGCAGGGGTTCCAACTGCTTGGTGTGTCTGCTCATCAGTCCCTACCCTAAAAAGTTCTTAAGCCACTGGTCAGTGCCAGTTGAATCTAATAATGAAATTGAGACCCCAGAGAGGGTTTTTTTCCCCTCCAATCTTTAGGGAAATAGTCAACCAGCAGAGAACCATAACATCCCAGAATGGTTTGTGTTGGAAGGGACCTTAAAGCTCATCCAGTTCCAACCCCCCGCCATGGGCAGGGACACCTTCCATTAGAGCAGCTTGCTCCAAGCCCCATCCAGCCTGGGCTTGAACATTGCCACGGATGGGGCAGCCACAGCTTCTCTGGGCAAAGAACAACTTTATCCAGTGAAAAAGCTACAGACTCCATTCAGTGTGTTTAGAGAGCAAGACAAATATCAGTAGGTTCTGCTCATCACAGACCTCTTTGCCCTGTGTCCTCCTCCCAGCACTTTTGGTCAGACACAGTCTTGCCCCTTTGGTTAAGAAATCACACCAAGTCTTAGAGGGTTGCATGGACTGGAGGATGAGGCTGTTGAGGTTTTGTTGTACTCCTCTTTTCTGGATGCTTCCCAAGAGCCTCTGTGGAAAAAACTGGAGGCAGGGATGGGATGGACCTTTTGATTTGACTGCTGCAAAGAAAGGCACGGCTTAGTTTAATGCAGCCATAAGACATGGGTGGAAAATGCTGCTGTTGTAATTGTGGCAATACAGTCTACATGTGTGTGTAGATGCCCACATTTTGGTGTAAAAATGTGTGTGCTTTTACACCCCACTAAGGTGTACTGAAAAGAGTCTGTGTCTTAAAAAAATAGTGTAGTGTGAAAAGAAATCTGTGAAAAACAGGAAGGCTGAAATAAACCAAGGGTCTGCGACCTGTGTTGACACAATTATGAGTCAGTTCATACCTTTTGGTTCCCTCTGTGTTTACAGGAGACTCTGTGTTTGACTATCCATCATCTGGTGTCTTACTGAAAGCCTTGCTTAGTAAAGCCTTTTTTTCCCTTCCTTCTTGTGCATAGAAATGAAAAAAATAAAATCAAAACACCCGAGAGAAACACTGGTTTTTGATAAATAAACAAACTCTGGAAACATCTTTATTAAAAGCACCATTTAGCCAAGGAGCTGTTTTGTTGGATTGCACTTAAAAGCAACTTCTCTTCTCCTTTCTTTTTTGTCCAAAGTATGCAACGCCTTTTGCAGGGGAGTTCAGTGGCTGTCATTGTGTGCTAATTATAATTAAATAGGCAAGTGGAACAGGGATGCTGCACTAATACCTTTACAGGGCTCTGAGGGAAGCTTCTACGTGTGTACTTGTATATTATGAATGCCTAATACACATTTCTATTTGTAGCCCTCTTCCCAGCTGTATTTCATTGACTCGTAGAATGGTTGGGGTTGGAAAGGACCTTAAGATCATCTATCTCCAACCCTTCTGTCTGCATTTAATTGTATTAAACCAGCTAGCCCTTTCCAGGATAATACTAGCATTAGTGACCATGTCAATTGGTGAAGATTGGTGTTTGAGACGCGAGTGACAATAACTCATGTGATGAATGCTGCTAGTAGACGGTGTTCAGCTATCTTTGAAATTCACGTATGATGCCTTAGCAAGAGAGATGCTTCAAGGGAAGGGAAAAAATAGCAAGGCACAGCATTAAAAATGCCTACATTTGACAAACACTGCATGAAGAGATGCCACAGGTTAGGGATACCCACTAGTTTAAAGGCCATCAGTAAACACGACTCTAAGAAGAAGTTGTAATTTTAAAGGGCAGAGTGTCTTTTTGATGATAAAAGATTCTGGATGTCTGTAAATATTTCTGAATGACGCAAAAGGTTCTGTTGGTTAAAAGCGTGGAATTTTTATTTATTTTGCTCAGACCCATTCTGTGCTTTTTTCTTCCATAAAAAACCTGCTTGGGTGAAAGAGTCGATTATTCTGATCTTTGGCAAATTTTCTTTCGCAACTGTCCAACTGCTATATAATAAATCAAGACTTCCCCCCCCCAGATTGAAGGTTGTGGGGAAACTGCCACAGAATGTGGCTGCTGTTTGTTGCATAGAGTGGTTTGTTGCATTATTGCAGAAAACTTTAACTCCTTCAGTAAAGCAGTTGCTGGTTGTGCATTGTGCTCATGTAGAAGGGAGAACTCTGATGATTTCTCGTGTTAAATATTTATATCATAGAATCATAGAATAGTTAGGGTTGGAAAGGACCTTAAGATCATGTAGTTCCAACCCCCTGCCATGGGCAGGGACACCTCACACTAAACCGTATAAATCATATTCACTGAGATGTCACAGTCACAAAGATCAGCCCCATTAATACAGATCTGGCCACACTTGGTTTAAAAAGAGAAAATCAAAACCCTTCCCTGTGCTGTTTACCCTCTTAGGTGACATTTGCGTCCCATTTATCAAGGGCAGAAGTAGCTTGAACTTCCAAATGCTTTTCAGCGATGTTAAAAATACACTTCTGCTTGAGAAACTCTTTGTAGAGGTGGTGAACAGAGTAAGTGGGACAGAATTGAAGCCACAGAGTTCACATGCTCACTTTTTACAGAAGCTGACCCCTTTTCCTCCTTTTTGTGTTGTACTTCTTCAGACATGATCAAGACCTTCACCTGTATGATTTTATTTCACTCTGATTTTATTTCACTCACTTTATCTACCTGGAAGCATATTGATAGTGCAGGCTCTGCAATGGGATTCAGACCCACCTAAATGAGGTTTTTCAGCCACCAGCATGGGCGCTGGTAACAATCAAGAAGCAGCAGTATGGACATGAGTGACAGAAAGATGCTCAAGTATTCATCCAGCTTCCTCGGAATGCTTTGCAGCCTGCACTGAGCTCCATCCTGTGGCAGAATGACTGCTACTATCCCCCAGTTATCTCATTTAGAGGGCACCCCTGCTCTGCTCCACTGTGCTGGGGCATCTGTCATGAGTTCCCACCGGCAGTTCTTGGGTTCCTTGGCTTCAGCGGTTTGCCAGCGCTGCAAAGATATAAACACATGGGTGAGGGGTCTTGGGAAAGGGAAGTGTGAGTTTCCAGGCTTGCTCGCAGGGGAAGCTGCCTCTGTGAGAGCAGGTGACAAGATGGCATAGTGATGTTCATTGCGGGATGTGTATGTGCTCTCAGGGAATGTAGGTGTAGCAAAGAAACACCATGCATGTGCAGATCCCAGAACCTGAGTCTGCAAGGTGGTATCACTTATAAAGCTTATATCACCTATAAAGCTCAGGCACTGAAACCAGGAAAGAGAAGGCATCAAAAGCCCAAGCTGATAAAAACCACAAAGAAGCAGCCAATTTTCTCTCCAGCAAATTCTTCAGCTCTGATTTTTACACCGATTAAGAACTGAGGTTTAGAAGTGTAATCCTGAAGCCAACAATTAGATCAAAGGAAAGAGCTGCTAGCTTGCCTTCCACTGTGAATAACGGAACACAACTAGTTATAACTTCTGTGATTGTCTCACAGTATCAGTCTGAATGCTGCACCTTTGTATCATGGCTTTGGTTAAAAATTAAATTTGAGGTTTTGAGGGGTTTTTTTTTTCTTTTTTTGTAGTAAGCATCAGCTTTCCTTGGGGAAAAAAAAGATTTCCATTTTTATTGGAAATAAGTTTTTCAACAAATAGTCAGGATTCCATGACATGAAGCAGCAACAGGAATTGTCTCCTCATTTCTTTCCAAATAAGCAGGCACATGGGTAGCTGTGTTGAAAAGATGCTGGTGGTGCGTGTGTATGCAGCCAGAGCCGAGTACCCAGCGCGGAGCTGTACAGCACCTCTGGGAAGCACTAGGTGTTCTGCAAGCCCAGGGAGCTGGATCAGTGGAGTAGAAAATACTATCCAGTAAAAAAAAAGACACCATAATGTGTCATTGTTCTGCTGTTCATTGAAATATATTTCCAGAGCAATTAAAGCTGGACCTGATAAACACATAGACTCACAAATAACTTTTGATTCACACCAGATGGGGTGGCTTTTCTTCCTCAGTTAGAATCATGCTCTGTATGATCTAAGTGCCCTTAGATAACTGCAGCTTAAGATATAGTTCAGTCACTAGGAGCAGTAGCAAAGTGCTATATTGCTGGTGTTGTGCATTACCCAAGTGCCAGCTCCTAACCTCGGTGGTTGTTACCAGGCCAGGCTGCTGGGTGCTGACGGGGCTCTGTGTTGTCCCTTGGGATCATGTTTATTGCACCAGCACTGAAGGGCTGGTTGTGGTGCTGCGGCGTGGGTAGTCCCTTTGATGCTGGAGTGGTACCTAAGAGAAAACCTGCCCAAATGAGTTGTCCTCTGTAGTGGCTGTCCAGGGAGTGAGTACAGAAAGAGCGCAGAGAGGAACGCAAGAAGGGCTGAAAGCAAAGCTGGAAGAACTGCTGAGAGCTGTGGATAGGATTTATTGCTCTGGAAAAAGTTGTGCAGATATTTTTGGATAACATTAATGCAGAAAAAAACCTCAAACTGATTTATTTCTAACAAAGAAACAAAGTCCTTCCCCTTGAAAGTCCCCGCTCTGCAAACTTCCCTTCCCCCTCACTTTCTTTGTTTCTTTCTTCTACAGTAGGCACAACTTTCCCCTCTCTTCTTTGAGCCAAAAGGTCCCTGTTGCTCCTTCGAAGTACAGTTTATGCAATCTTTCCAGCATAGACCTTGCCTTCAGCAGTACCCTTGTAGTTTCTTGCATTCATGATATGGGACAGCACATCAAATCCATCTAAATTAAATTATATACTCTTCAGGGGCAGGAACTGGCCGCTTGATAGAAACTGTTCCAGCACATTAAATGATATGGCTGATGTCGAAACCATGTTGTTTGTTTACAAACCCACAGTTGGTTCAGTTCCTTTCTTTAAAATCCTTCAGATTCAGCTATAATTCTATCATAAACATAGGTTTCTACTGCTCTAATGATGGGCAAACAGAGCAATGTTTGGTGCCCTTGTAAGATTAGCTGTATCCAGTTTATAGCGATGGGTGGAATTGAGAAGGGTTGGGTTTAATGCCATCACTGAAAGTATGTGAAAAACAAGCTGGTTTATGCATCTAGTGAGACTCAAGACTAACACGGGGAGAGCAGGCAGCTTGCAGGCTGCTTGTACTTGACAGCTTCCAGGACGGGAAAGGGACGCAGGGGAAATGAGTTGAAATGATCTCAGCCCACGTTCTATTTACAGAATTTATTTCACCAGAATTAATCCGTTAAGCATTACCTTGGCACTGGCAATCCAGAAAGAACCCAAGAAAGACGTTGCTATTCTCCATAAAGAACAGGCAACAAATCCACATCTTCTTACCAGTGAGTCCACACCAGTCCTCGTGCAATAGAAAGCCTCCAAAGGGACAAATATTATCACTAGACCTCTGTATTTGTATTCTGTGGCAAGGACGGTATTTGGGGCAATAAATTCTTCACAAATTAAGAAGGGGAAAAAATGCCATGACACCCTTTCAATTATTTCCAGAAGTTATTACAGATATATGCAGAAAAGGAATTAGAAGATAATATAGTCTTTTAAAAGATCCATTTCATTTCTCACTGAAAATAGAAGATACTGTGAGCTGCAGGGTTTTTCATTATCTTATTAGGCAATACAAGTCATTAAGGCTACTTAATACTTCTGCGGTGATTTGGAATTGTAATGTGCTATAGAAGTGCTCATGGGTCCTGTTAAATAGTAGTACTTGGCTGTTCAGGAAATTCATTTTAAACCCAGTTTAGCATTTGCAGGTTGTGGGCACTGAGAGGTAGGGCTGCATTTGTGATAAAAACTTAACTCTTCTCCCTGCTGAACTCACTTGTATATTTGCTACTGGTAGTAATGAGGAGGTGGCAGGGCAAAGCGAAGGCTCTGGTTTGGTTGATTGTTCAGCTCTGCTGGGGTCAGTGGGAAAGATTCCCCTGAATTGTACAGGAGGCCTCTTATAATGAAAGGAGGGAACTGTAGGGAGGGAATAGGGAGAAAAGGTCTACCAGACCTACGTCATTATGGACGCTGGGAGGGGAGCGCTCATGGGATGATCAGCCTGAAATCCTCACGTCTGGGGATGGATTCAGGCTTTCAGGAAGGGATGGGATTAACCTAAGTTAATGCTTCCTAAGGAAAATAACTCATTTGGAGTAGCTGGTAGAGGAAGCATTATTTCGATTTGGCTTCTGCTGGTTGTTGCAGAGGCCTCTAGGATTGTGGCCGGGTTTCGTTTTAGGAAGAACTGTTCCTTTGCTAAGAACAGTCATGCTAGAAGTATGGCACACCAAAATACTGCAGGTCAGTGAGGATGGACATGAGCCTGAGCCCTTGGCTGAAACATTCTGTAACAAAACCAAGTTTTTTGAATGAAATGTGTGCACTAGAAATTGCAGTTATTATTCTGGTTAAAACCTTAAATCAAACATTCTTCTGTTTCTTCCTTCCATGTCCTTCTTTGGTGGAAGAGGGGCAGGAGGAAAAGAAACATCCTATTCTTTACTTAAAACCAGAAATTTAGTGGTAGCCTTATTTTATGTTAAAGTTACCCAAAGCCCATAAAATACTTGGAGTGAAACAAAATTCGCACTTTATATGTGTGTGTATATACATGTATGTATGTATATACATATATATGTACACATATAGAGAGAGAGGCTGGTTTGAATATCTGCAAAATACAAAAGCGATGTTGTACTTCCTTGTTTCAGTTTTATTTCTGTTTTTGTAGCATTTCTGTTACTGAAGCAGTCTTTGCCACAAAGCATGCTTCACTGCCATAAGGTGTACTTTCTTCATTGGGAAGGTCTTTAAGCTGTGCATTTCAGTTCCACAGGTTTAGTTGTCATAGAATCATAGAATAGAATCATAGAATACTTAGGGTTGGAAAGGACCTCAAGATCATCCAGTTCCAACCCCCCTGCCATGGCCAGGGACACCTCACACTAAACCATCCCACCCAAGGCTTCATCCAACCTGGCCTTGAACACCGCCAGGGATTGAGCACTCACAGCCTCCCTGGGCAACCCATTCCAGTGCCTCACCACCCTAACAAGAAAAAATTTCCTCCTTAGATCCAATCTAAACTTCCCCTGTTTAAGTTTTAACCCATTACCCCTTGTCCTGTCACTACAGTCCCTGACGAAGAGTCCCTCCCCAGCATCCCTATAGGCCCCCTTCAGGTACTGGAAGGCTGCTATGAGGTCTCCACGCAGCCTTCTCTTCTCCAGGGTGTCTTTTCCTGACAGTGCAAATGAACAGTAAAATGAATATAAATACAGTATTTCTATTTAAAATATAATAAAATGTACTGCAAATTGTTTTATCGGTTAACAGGGTTGGGATTCATCCTCCTTGTAAATCCACGTCTGAGGTAAGACCCCACATAAAGTGCAAATCTGGCTGATTATTATCCTAGTGCTCCTGATTTTTGGCTTTCAAGGAAAAGAGAGGCTGAAAAGTTGTTCAGGATAATCTCACACATAGCTTTTAATAACTGTAGCAATAGGGCAAGGGGTAATGGGTTTAAACTTCAGCAGTTGAAGTTCAGATTAGATACAAGGAGGAAGTTCTTTACTGTGAGGGTGCTGAGGCACTGGCACAGGTTGCCCGAAGAAGTGGTAAATGCTCCATCCCTGGCAATGTTCAAGGCCAGGTTGGGCAACATGGTCTAGTATGAGGTGTCCCTGCCAGTGGCAGCAAATTGGAACTAGATGACCTTAAGGTCCTTTCCAACCCAAACCATTCTATGATTTTAAGACATAGGACAGGGGAATTCATATGGGGAATATTAAAGGCCAGATTTTTTGCTGATTTGGCTGAATCTCTGAAGTCATTGAGAGATTCCATTTATTTTTCAGGTAAGGACCGTGTGCTGCTTTGAGAACACTTTGGAGGTGATAACTGAAAATACTTCCCTGTGCAGTTTCTTCTGTGTAGATCAGAAATTGGGGCATGGCCATGAATTCTGCTAAATGCTGGATGCTGGGGAGGGACTCTTCATCAGGGACTGTAGTGACAGGACAAGGGGTAACGGGTTAAAACTTAAATAGGGGAAGTTTAGATTGGATATAAGGAGGAAATTCTTTCCTGTGAGGGTGGTGAGGCACTGGAATGGGTTGCCCAGGGAGATTGTGAGTGCTCCATCCCTGGCGGTGTTCAAGGCCAGGTTGGATGAAGCCTTGGGTGGGATGGTTTAGTGTGAGGTGTCCCTGGCCATGGCAGGGGGGTTGGAACTGGATGATCTTGAGGTCCTTTCCAACCCTAACTATTCTATGATTCTATGAGATATTGATATTAAAATAGAACCCCCTCTTGGCAGGATAGAGGCCAGAGTTAGGAGACCATTTCTGAATAGAGCTCCTGGTTATGCCAGTGTTTTTATTTACTTATTAATCACATTTTTACTATGCTAAACCAGTGCCAGGGACTTTTAAGACAAGTCAAATAAATTCTCTACCCTCAACTGCTGTCTTTTAGGTGAAGTAATGGAAAGGATGAGTGAAAGCCCAATGTAGGGAAAGGAAACAAAACTGTAGAGCACGACAGTATAATGCAAACTCCTGAGAGTGTGGGGAAGAAGGCAGACTGGTGTTTGATTTTGTTGGAGAACTCCCTGTAGTCCTGGAATTTGTAAAGCTCAGTCCAAAAATGGCTCAACAAAGAGTCTGAACTGTTATAATCCTTAAAAAATATGTTATGGAACAGAGCAAGACATTTAGGTCACAATTAAATTTAGTAAATTAAGAAAAATGTGGTGGTTTTTACCTTTCCAGAAGAAGAATTGATTAATTACAAAAGATGGGAAGTCTTTGTGGTATTAAATGACCCACAGAAATATAATCTCTGCAAATAGTCACTAATTTCATTGTACCTGCCAGATCCACCACCCTCCTGCCCTCCAGCAGCAGCAGCTTTATATCTGCAGTGGCACCTTGAGGGTCTCTGCACGTCACAGTGATTTTGTGAGCTCTTGCTTGATCAAGTTAGGACAAGGCAGTGTTGACAGATTGGTGAAGGCTGTTCTTGTGAGCAACAGGACCTGGCTCAACTACATATAAGTGTTCGCAGTGTTGAAACAGCCCCCTGTGAGTGCTTTCAGGCTTTCGTAACTCCCGGTTCAAAATACTATTGGCATTTGTAAGCGTGGTTTATGGAGAAAAGTGGGTTTGAGCACAGGAAGAATTTGGTGTAAGTCACTTCAGAAATACTATGACAAACAATATTCAGCACTGGAGTATCACGTTCATTGTATTTGACCTTTCGGCATAGGTATAGGTTGCCTCATGAGCAGTGGCTTCAACAAACTAGACCCTGAGTGAGTAAGAAGTAAGAACACCCTGAAAGGTACAGCACGGACTCTGAAATGCAAAAGAGAGAAACCCATGGTGGGTTACTTACTGAATAGCATGGAATATTTGATTTAGTGTGGCAAAGTATGACATATTATAGCTGATCAGTTCTCCAACAGCCAAAGCCAACTGGCGGCAGTGCAAGATCAAGCCATCAAGCAAGATCTGTTTCAGAACTCTTTGGCTGAGCAAGCTAAACCTGCTCAAGCTAAGCATGAATAACTAGGTGGGGTATGCTTGGGAGAGACCTCTGTGCTGGTGACAGGTTGGGCATCCCACATAGGAAGGAGATAATCTGTCCCTGGAGTAGGAATGTGCCCCCACTGTTGGCTCCTGGAGGCCTGTTGTATGCTCAAAGAGGATGGAGAAAGGAAGACAGGAGGGCATGTGGGCTTGGGGGATAACTGTAGGTAAGGGTACATCCCCTTTGCATCGTCAGTGGGAGTATTCCTGAGGCTTGTGCTGTTTGGGAGAGGGGAAAAAAGCCAACATGAAAAGAGCAGCTGTTCAGCAGCCCTCATGTTGGGAGCGGACCTCATGACTGTCCTTAGCCCCACAAAGGCTTTTTTCCTCCAAGGTTCTCCTTCCTTCTGAGACTGCTTTCATCCCTGCCCACGAGACTGTGGGTGTCCATACACACCGTAACCTCATTATCTTCAATGGAAAAATAAAACCCCAAAACCTATTAAAAATACTGCCTATGCCAGTATTGTCTATGCCAATGTGACCATGAATCAGTGGTCAGAGCTGCGAGCGAGAATTACAGCCTTTTCTCCGTGTTCTTTGCCATGGACAACCCTTAGTCCTATGACTAAGACTAATGTCTTTTTTAAACCTATTCAAAGTCTCCTTAGGGGCCAGAGCCTTTCTTATGAGTTAAAAATCAACCTATTTAAGTAAGGTCTTAAGGAGTGGAAGGCGGCAATGTGAAGTTTCAAACACTGCAGAGGAGCTGCCAACGCAAAGGTCACACAAGGTTGTGGTTACTCCCACTGCGTGCTGCAATGGGCTTCATGCATTAGGACAGACTGGGATTACAGCAGGGCCAGCGCACAGAGGGAAGACATGGATCCACCCTTTAGCCCTGTGGTTTTCGCAAGTTTTCTGGCACTGGCCTGTGTTCCAAATCCTAAAGGAGCTCTGGTGGAGAGTTGCCATCCTGGTCCAAAAAGAGAGATAGGATTTTATTCTCAATAGCACTGTTGAACTGCATGGAAAGTAGTCATCACCCACAATCAATTACTAGGAAGCACCTATAGATTGCTTGAAATCTGTAGAGAGCTCTATACTCTATAGCTGATAGCATACGGAGGATATTCCTTTGTTTTCTCTTTTCTCATGAGACCAGTTGATAACTTGTCCTTCTCCATTCCCAAAAAGAGATTATGTTTTCCTTCCTAATCCCCAGTGATTTTAGCTTTCTGTCTCACCAGTTGCTGGGGACTGATGATGCTAAACCCTGTCTCCCAAAAAAGCCTTTATCCTTTGTGTAAATTAGCTGATAGATTCATGCTACTGATACAAGTCAAAACAATGTTTTAGCTGGCAGAATTATGTGGAATTCTGCCTCTTCCATTTTTTTCCCCTCCCATTAGCAAACTAGTGTTTCCCTAACAAGTCCCCAGATCTGGCAGTTTTCCAAGGTTTCCCTTTTTGGTAGGCAGCTCTAAGGAAGGGAATCTCGTCTTGCTGCCAGCTCACCCACTTGCAACACGTGTTGGGGAGGGATTAGAAACTCTTTCCTTCAACAGCCCTGGAGCAGAGGAGGCACTGGGAGTTCAGCTGGAGGCTCTGCCTGTGAGATACAGATTATCAAACCTTAAATTAGAGAGCAAATACCACCCTTTGCTTTTCACCCTCCTTCTTTTTCCCCTTCATTTAAGTGAATTTAGGTCCTGGTTACAGGTAAGGCACAGATATCCCTTGAAAGGGAGATGTGTTTCTCTCCCAGGCAGGTGCAGTATGATTTCCCTCTCTCTGCTCTGGTCCCTTCCAGGCTGGAGTTACAATGGCAAGAGAGAGAATACTTCAGTGCCCATCATTGCTCACTCTTGGCTGGCTCTGCCAGCCTGGTTGCCAGCTGTGGTGGTGGGTTTTGCATAGCTGTGGGTTTGATACCAGTTTAGCTTGCCAACTGCCGGCATAAGCTGTGTAACTTGCAGCTCCACAAATGCCATGCCAGCATCTGTTTCTCATCCTACAGCATTTTAAATGATGCACATTTCCAGCTGTCTTCCCTTTCCTTCCCAATTTCAAAGCACATATTGCTCTGAGATGCATTTCCAGGCTACGCAGTCCATATGCAAGGCAAAGGAGGGCTGCAAAGGTTTGACATGAACTGTTCATGCCCTTGTCCTCCAGCATGGTCGTGCATTGAAGCAGAAGAAACCCTCAGCTGTGAGGAGTCCTACAGCTTGTGGAATGTGTTAATTAAACAAGCATCTCTGGGAGAGGTAAAATGGTAGAGGACCTCTGCAGATAACTTGGCAGCTCCCTAATACAGTATTCACAGCTTCAAGTCTCTTAGGAAAAAAGATGAGCAGCCGTTATAGAAGGCTTTTAAAGCCCTACTTTCCAGTAGGAATGTAGTAGAAGAATGCTGTGAAGGCCCTGGAAGTGTGCTGCTCACAAGCAGAGGAAAGATTAAATTCCAGGGCTTTGTTTGGGGTAAATTGCTGACCTCTGTCTTCAGCTTTAAGCCCTCTGAAGAAAACCATTCCTAGCATACAGCAAGATGAGTTGCTTTTGCTGGATTCTTTCCTGCCTGCAGTGTAACGGTTTAATATGGATATAGCAGGAAACAAGGAAAATTGAAAGTATAATTCATTTTGAATGGCATGATCTAAGAAGTGATTTCTTTTAAGGCAAAGGGATCAGTGTTAAATATTTTAAGTGAGCCCTTGGAACAATCCCTTAATGGAATTTTTTCTCTTCTTCCCCTTTTATGACTACAAAATCTATGTTTTCTGCTGCTTCTCTTTTGTTATTTATAGACTTTAAAACCTTGATCAGAACAATTTTACTTATTGGGTTATAAAATTCCTTTATCTTCTGTCCCACAAAGTCAATAAGCATTTCTTCAGCACAGTAAGAGATCCCCATTCTGCTTTCTGGGCAGATTTACTTGCTATCAGTGCAATTTCTACCCACTGAGTCAATGTCTCAAGGCGCAACCTCTTCCTGCTGTGCTACAACTAAGCATTTCCTATAGTAGCCTTATGATTTCCCAAAGTCCTCCTCCCCCTTCAGAGCCTGGGAAAGCAGATGGAACCTATGGGATGACCTGGAGGCCATGAAATCCAGGCTGTTAGCGCTGAAGTGGGGAAGCGCATTCCAGAGGAGACAACCCTTCCACCAGGAGTGCTTGCAGCTCCCTTTGCTCTCCAGCCCACACAATGCTAAGCTGATACTGAGCTCTTCAAGTGATTGCAAATGACGTGGCCTGGGGCACGGAGACAGCAGATGTTTGGTATTAGGTTGTTATGGCTCAGTGTTTTCCACTCGAGCTGAAACTCAACTACTGGTTAATAACAGTCCCAGGGACCCTGTGCAGTGCATGTCTTGAGCAGGGCACCTAGGAAGAAAAAATCCATTGAGAGGCATCGTGCTGCTCTCAGTTGTTTAAAAGGGGAGGACAGCGTGAGAGGCACGAATCACTGCAGAGAGGTCCATATTCAAATGTCAAGCCCACAGTTTTCTCAGCAGTCATAAGGAGAAAACCACTTGGCATATCCAACCCAGCCCTGAACCCAAGTGACAAAACACCCCCCTTCAATTTGGCCTCTTAACAAATGCTGGCTTTTTCATTACGTTGAAGTAAATCAGTTGTATTTCTCACCCCAGGCTTATAAGCTCTAATTATGCCCCTGAGTCATGTTGGATTGGCCTGGCACTCAGCTGCCCTAGAGCATGACCAGATGCGATGAGCCTTCCATCCTGTCAAAGCTCTAAATGTGAAATAGAGCTAGGAATGACGTGGGTCTCTCATGGAAGTCCCTGGGGTCAGAGAATGGGTGCTTGGCATTGCTCTACGGCTTCTGTTGCTGGAGAAGGAGAAGGACATGTGGTCACTGTGCTGTAATAAATATAGCTGTCCTATCTGAAAGAATTGCTGTGGACAAATAGTAAACTGTGGCCTGGAGCAGGTTATCAGTCAACACCAGGAATGTGGCCTCTGCGTCATAGTCAGACCTAGAATCAAACAGATCAGGGTTAAAGAGTCTGAGAACAACGGAGTAAAAGATCATGCTCTGGTTCAAGCAGTGGAAAGTGCATACAAAAACCATAATCCAGGCAGCATGAGGCTGAGATGAGTGGTGAAACATTAATGCCGCTATGAAAACACATCATCAAAAGGCAAAACCAAATCAGGAAGAACGAAACCAGCACCGCAGCAGGCACTCTGGTGTTGTACCTGGGGAAGATCTCATTGGGTAAACAGAAGCTACCTGTCTGGGGTCCTTTCCAAGCAATACAGGAATTACAGGTGTAATTGCAGGTGGTTTAATGCAGCATTCATGGGAACAGCCTAAAGAGTGGCAGTGTGGACTCAATAACAAGTAGCAGGAGCAACTAATGTTGGCTTTCATAGAATCATAGAACAGTTAGGGTTGGAAAGGACCTCAAGATCATCCAGTTCCAACCCCCCTGCCATGGGCAGGGACACCTCTCACTAAACCATCCCACACAAGGCTTCATCCAACCTGGCCTTGAACACCGCCAGGGATGGAGCACTCACAACCTCCCTGGGCAACCCATTCCAGTGCCTCACCACCCTAACAGGAAAGAATTTCCTCCTTATATCCAATCTAAACTTCCCCTGTTTAAGTTTTAACCCATTACCCCTTGTCCTGTCACTAATGTTTCTAAACAGCATCACCAAAACTGAAGATGGACACTTCATGCTGTTGCCCATTGCAGCTAAATAGGCTTTTTCTGTCTCAAAGTGTACTTGCACTGTCATTTCATGGTGTTGATCTGTTTTACTTAGAGTGCTTGCAAAGTAGACCTTACTTGGACCTCCTGGTCTCTAATTTGGAGCAAGTGGAACTTATGCTCCATGTAATTTTGGAGAACGGCTAATGTAATGCTTCATTTCAGGAATTTCTTCTTATTAATGACCTACTGTAGCTCTTTAAAAATGCTGCTCTTACCCAGAATTCAGCTGCCAGCTACTCATAAACACTGACAATCAAGGGATCCGAAAATGAAGTTAATGCCTTCAGTACAGCAGGACTGATGTAGAGCTGTGCAGCTATGATGTGATACCAGACACAAGAAATAGAGTGGTCTCTCTCTTAACTGTGGCAATAAAAACTCAGAGGTTGTCAAGCAGTGATTTCTTACCTTTCCTTGATTTGGGGAACTCCAACTAAAACGTGGATACCTCCATGGGAAAGGTAAAGCTTAGTAAGCAAGGCCCTGGCCTGAGCTTTTCAAAGTCTGAGCGTGGACTGAAAGACATGGCTAATCAGGTGATTTTGGTTATTTAATCAGAGAATTATGGGAAGGCTGGAGGGAAGAACACAGGAAAACCCGATGAGAAGCTGCGAAAGTTAAAATGCCACGAGGATGCTGAATTGTGAAAAAAAGAGAAGCAAGCCAGGGTCTCATCAGGGACTGTAGTGACAGGACAAGGGGTAACGGGTTCAAACTTAAATAGGGGAAGTTTAGATTGGATATAAGGAGGAAATTCTTTCCTGTTAGGGTGGTGAGGCACTGGAATGGGTTGCTCAGGGAGGCTGTGAGTGCTCCATCCCTGGCAGTGTTCAAGGCCAGATTGGATGAAGCCTTGTGTGGGATGGTTTAGTGTGAGGTGTCCCTGCCCATGGCAGGGGGCTTGGAACTAGATGATCTTGAGGTCCTTTCCAACCCTAACTGTTCTATGATTCTATAAGCCATTTAAACTCAGCACATTGTCTGATCTGGAGAGCTCCGCGCTATCACAGTTCCCAGCGGAATCACTGGACTTTATATGAATTCTTGGAGTATCTTATAATATTTGTAAGTCTTTTCACAATGATGTATGCAGTGGGGAATTTCTTGAGTAGAGCAATGTGAGAATTACCATGAGGCTGTGCCAAGGGTAGGACCAGGCAACCGAGTGGATGAAATCAGACTGTGTCAACACAGGCACCTAAGGCAAAGTGAATGTTGTTTTGGGTCTGTTCAGTGAAAATACCATTTGTGAGAGATGCGGGCAGATTATTCCGTACTAGAGCCAGGTCTTACCACCCTTACTGATGTAATCTGTCCTGACTGGTGAGGGTAACCAAAACCAGCTTTCTTATTTGTGCTAGAAATTCTGTTTTCCTTCTGTCATATCTTTGCTGACTTGCTGCCTCTATTTGCACAAGCTGTTTTCATTGAACACTGTAGATTGATTCTGGGGAAAAGGAGGCAAGACAGCTGTGCTCACCACGTTGCCGATGTGATTCAAAAGTGGTTTGGCCACACCTAAACAAAAAGAGGGAAGAAAATTCTCTTGGTCTTTGGCAGAGGGTGAGGTGGCCACCTTCCAAACACCCTAATTTCCTCTCATTTAAAGTCTGGCATCCGAAAAATGGGGCGGCTGTCATCACGTTATGAGTGAGTTCATTTGAGAGCATGATGGTACACACGTGGGAAGTTGGCCAACAGAACAGAGAGGAAGAGAAGCCTTTTGCAGACAGGTTTTTTTTCCCCCCATGGGACATACCTGGGACCCTCCAAGGCAAACCACGCTTGCTTTTCTCCACAACAGATTTTCTCCAAGTGCTGTGCCACATGTGGCAGTTGCAGACAGCATCGATCGACTCAATACTCGATGTTGCGCAGGACTGTAAATTCTGGTCTATGTAGTTTGTTGTGTGTGGGAATATCAGATAAGACCCTTTAATTAGGCTTGCGTCTGCTCTGCTTGGACGTTGCAGCCTATATGGCATTTCTTATCAAGGCTAGGATGTTAAATGTAGTGTCCTGGCCACATTCCAGCCTGGATGTTTATATTCCGCTCACTTAAATGCCGCCATTGGATCATTATATGAAAGCCAACTGTGGTGCTTGTCCTTTGCTAGTAACAAATATGCCCCTAAGACCTGCTTTATGGGGAGGCACATCAGCTCTCCTCTGAGGACCGTGAAGCCATGATTCATGTTAATAATGATAGCATGCACCAGACCAGACCTTGTGGATTTTTTGTTGCCTTTTTTCTCTGTAACCTCAAGGTTTATTTGCTTACTTTTGCAGTACCTTTGGTTTTCTTACAGTGTTTGTGTCCCTGAATTATCACATGATGTATCTCCTGCATGCTGCTGTACCACAGGCCCATGTAATGGGTGAAGGATACGAACTAGATCTTTTAAATCAGGGTGGTTTCTCAAATGCGTATTTCTTCAAGAGGCCTGTTTAGTCTGTTTCTGTTTTGCCAGAACAATGTGTTTTTAGGGAGTCTCCTCCTTTACCTGAATAAATTGTGATTCCCTTTTCCTACATCAGTAGTAGAGGCTGAATCTGAGAGAGTTTGGAAGGTGTCTCCAAGAGGCATCCAAAACCAGTGAATATTTATTCATATTCTCTAAACCTTTCCACTCACCACAGCCGGACTGCCTTGTTTTTCTGTGTTCATTCAGTGCCTAACACCGTGCTCCTCTCCATATGATCTTCGTCCTGTGCCATGATTAGGCATTAGCACAGTAAAATAGTCTTTTTTAGCAATAATGTTACAAAATAATAACAGGAAGAGTGAATGAGGAGGCAGGCCTTCACTTTCCCTGCTTTGCTCCTCTGGGAGATGTGTCAGGCAGATCTCTATTCCAGCAAGGCAATTCCGTAAGGATGGAGCAGAGATCTACTTTAAGCCTTGTATCAGTGATGTAGCCACTGATTTCCCCTTGTAAAGAGGCTGAGTGGAGTACGCAGGGTGCTGCACCCACTGCTCACATACTTTCAATATTAAAATGCATACGTGGGAGTGTTTGAGTATTCCCAGTGGAGTTTCCCACTTAAGGCTGACAGATAACGCAGACCATAGCTTGACGAATTCTAGAGTTCTTCCACAGTCTTCTTTACTAACACTTTCCCCTTTTTGCAGGCCAAAACGAGGTATTTATTTAATTTTTATAGTTCTTATTTTCTAACTGTAAAGAATGGTAGAAATTATTGAGCTGTAGAGCAGCTTGAATCAGCCATGTCAGACATACAGACCTATTGAAAGGTAGCAAGATTCCAGGTTTCACGTAAGAGGTGGGTGCCATGGGGTGGAGAAGCAGTTACAGATCTCATTAAGGCCACGTACGTGGGCGTCCCGTTTTATATTTCACGTTTCTTTTCACCTGGAACATAATTAATTCAAGAAGCAAGTTCCATAAGTTATATTTTTAGACAGTCCTGGTCCCAGCTGAGGAAAGGAAAACTCGTCATTTCCTCATAGCTGGGTTGTGGCAAACAGAGCAAGAACAATAGTTGCTAAAGGGGCAGCTGAAGACTCGAGGTTTCTTACGTAATATTGGAGGCTGGAGTTCCCACGTGAGAACGTGTCTTTATGCGTATTCTGAAAACAACACAACAGAAGTATTGTGTTGCGACTTGCATAATGTGTAACTCTGTTCCCAACACTTCAGTGCACACTGTTGCTAAAAGAACGCAACGTCAGTGCTTTAATAGCAAATTCATTGTGTAAACTAAACACACCAGACCCACCTCGAGTTGCCTTTGGATCCCTTGACTGATGAACAGTATCATAGAATCATAGTTGGAAGGGACCTTAAAGCTCATCCAGTTCCAACCCCTGCCACGGGCAGGGACACCTTCCACTGGAGCAGCTTGCTCCAAGCCCCTGTGTCCAACCTGGCCTTGAGCACTGCCAGGGATGGGGCAGCCACAGCTTCTCTGGGCACCCTGTGCCAGCGCCTCAGCACCCTCACAGGGAAGAGCTTCTGCCTAAGAGCTCATCTCAGTCTCCCCTCTGGCAGGTTAAAGCCATTCCCCTTGGCCTGTCCCTACTTGCTCTTACAAAAAGTCCCTCTCCAGCATTCTTGTAGGCCCCTTTAGGTACTGGAAGGCTGCTGGCAAGTCCCACCATGAGCTGAACATTCGTTTTTTCGCAAGGGGGTGGCCCCATTGAGAGGGTCAAAGCTGTGTTAAGGCTGATATTGGTCATGCAAGTGGCAGTAGAATGATCTATCACTGCAAACGCTACTTCCTACATTTTCTTCTTACTTCATCTCCACAGATGAGATCAGTGGAAAGGAAGATGGGGAGGGAATAGCATGGAGATTGCAAAACATGCTGGGAGAAATGTACTTTTCCATGCATGTCTTGCTTGCTGGACTGCACATTCTTCTTTCCCTGATGACAGTATTATGTGCTGGGGTTTGCTGGTAGCTAGGCAGCTACCCAAAGCAACAAATCCAGGTGCCAATGAAACTTTCCATTGACTGAAGTGGGTTCAAGGGAGCAGTAACAACTCACAATTCAGTCTCTTCTGAGGCCACAACACAAGGTCCTATGCAATATTTTTAACTGCAAATTATTCCAAAATCTCTCTCAAAGCATAATCTGTACTTCATGCTGCTTCTCTGTACCAAGGATTTAGAAGGAAAATGGATTATTAGTACCTAATTTACATTTTATGTTTTATCCTTCCTGGCAAGTTAAAGCTGTGGTCAATGGTTCGGCCCCAAATGGCCTTTCATTACTCAGGCTGTCCAGACATTCATAACCTTATGAGTCCTTACCAAAGAGGCTCCTATTTGTGCCAGAAATATTGAGAGAATGCTCATGTGGAACATGCATAATGTAAGAACAAAATGGAATTCAAGGAAAGTAAGGTAATATTAATCCCTGATAAGCAGATAGAGATGCTTAATTATTACAGATCAAAAAATCATACAAAACACTGAATGAATCTTATGCAGTCTCTCTTCTTATTCCTCATATTCTGCTGTGTTATGTTTATATATTTAGGCTGAAAAACCCCAAAACCCTCTGGACAAGAAGCTGCTTGTGTTTTGATTCCCATATAGCCCTCAAAGATAGCATCTTCTTTGAATTTTCCGGTTAAGCCTTCTGAATTTGGTGAGACTACTCACAGGTCAAGGTCCTAAAACATCACTAGGCACAGCAGAACTGGCCCTGTAGCACATAATAAATAATAAAGAAGCTCCTCCCAAAGCCAAACCTTCTGAGTAAGGGTTGCTGTTATTAGTGGGCTGCAGAGCACCATCCATTATTAAGGTTGCCTAATATTGCACATTAGAAGATTAAGATTTTCCCACAGTTATATAGACTTAAATTTTCCATGCTGGATATTTTCTGTGTTATAACCTTCCACTCCCCAGCTCTATCTATCTATCTATCTATCTATCTATCTATCTATCTATCTATCAATCTATATCTATCTATCTATCTATCTATCTATCTATCTATCTATCTATCTATATCTATCTGTCTATCTACCTGTCTTCCTTCCTACCTACCTGTTAAAAGCAACAGGCTGAAAATGGGAGCCAGGATTGAGCAGAAAGACAGAGAAGCTGCATCAGTCCACTGTAGGAATGAGCACTGGTGAATGAACACCACTATAGTTACTATAGCTTAAATATTCAGCTAAGAGTGAGGTAGTTTATTCCACTTTCAGATGAGGTTAGTTACATTACGTGTTGCTGAGGGGGTTCATAAAGCTTAACTGTATTTTGCAGCAACTTATCTACCTGTACATAAAGGAAAGAGGCCATCAAGGATACATTTCAGGGAAGGATCCCATCTTGAGGATCTCTGAATGCTTTTTCCACCACTGAAAGAAACTAGCCACTTCAGACTGAGATGCAGAGTCTTAGCAGATGCTTTCCAAAGGATGTCCTTTTGGAGAGCTGTTGCAGAGCTGCTGGAATGCTGTAAATTTATATCCCACTTGTACTGCTGCATACTATCTTGCCAGTGTAGAACAAGTCCTGGGATCAGATGGATGGGGGATTTGGGACCCATTATCTAGAAAGATTGAGATTTAATGTAGAAGTGGAGGGAACTTGCTTGTCTTCGGGGACCTAGAATGGAGAATCAGTGCTGCTGGGAAAGATGGCAAGAAGTTAGGGATGGAATGTGAAAGAAAACAGAAATGGAAAATCACGGTCCAGCAAGCCCCTGGAACTGAGAATAATCAGCTAACAGTTTACAGTTCCCTTTCCCAGCTCCCAGCAGCACAAGTGGATACAGTGATAACCCTGTTTCAGCTCTGCTGATATGGGTGTCAGTATGGGTATCAACATGACGGAGCTCTGTTTCAAAGAAAACTTAGGAAAGAGCTCAGGCAAAGCTGTAATAAAAGGATAAAGCTGCCAAGTTGAAAGTTCCCAGGTTTTGTGTGAGCTCTTCCTAATGAGTAAGAGCTTCTCTATTGGTCCACAGCAGTTTTCTTTCTCCAGTTTTCCAGTTCCTTAAAAGCTTAGGAAATTAACCATGAAAAATATGCGTTAAAGCAATGAGCACCTAAGATGGATTTTGAATTAAGGCTGCCTATGCAGCTTCAGTCCGTATCTCTATATATATCACATGCTTAGTTCTCTTCCCCAGGAGCCCTAAAGCAGTCAGTACAAAAGACTGAGTTAGTCTGGGGGTGAAACTGGGTTGTCTAATAAAGGAGGTTAGAATGACTGACTCATTTATTGCATGAGGTAAAAAGTGTGTGATAAATTTAAATATGGATTTGCAGTATCAAAGGAAATGGTCTCATGGCCAAAGCAATTCAATAGCACACGAGGGATCTGGACAGGGATAGGTCTTACATGATGACAGGCAAGTCACTTAAAATGAGTTTTTCACAGTTGGCCTCTTATTGTTCATTTTTCATTTTCTGAGTAGCTGCCTTGAGATTTTTGGGTCTCAGAACTAACATCTGCAGCTGAAGCAGAGGGAAGATTGGCTTTGAACAGAGTGAATGGTGTACAAAGTTATATACACAGAAAATCAAGTTGCACCAATCAATGGATACTTTTTACCTTAATCTTCATATGTTTAAGTTCTCTATCTGTAAAATTGGATTCTTTGTCTCCCAGAGGTGGTGTGAAAATAGATCCATGAATACGTGTGAAGTATTCAAAAGGTACAGTGAAGAATGCCACAGAAAGGTCTATGGGGAAATGAATCATTCTGTCTTCAGAGCAGGCCTGACTGGTGTGCAGTAAAAAAAGTCCAGGGCCACACATTGAACCAGAGGAGAAAACGAAACACTGAATAGCCGCTCATTAAGTAAGCACTGTCTGTTCTGTGCATTGAATGAGGTGAAGGTCCTGTGGGAAAAGCAGTTTGCAGTGATGCAATTAAAGACTGTACCAGAATGTACACAGGGTGAGCGATGGCATTCAGGTTACACGAGCAACTTTAATTTAGGTTTTGCCCTAGGTTTTGAGGCTTAACTTTGCAACCTCAATCACGTTCCTTTAATAATTTGGGGTGTGTCAATGTAAGACTACAGCTGAATTCTTCCTTGTGGAATATTATGTCTTATAAGAAAATACTCTATAATCAAAAGCGAATGTGTTGCATTACTTCTTGTTTTCTTCACATGCTGCTACGGTTAATTGCTTCTTTCCTGCGGTTGGCATGAAGACTGTTGAAGCCCAACGGCCTCAACCATGGACTGCTTATTCAATGTGGCATGTAAGCAGCAGGGATTTCCTTGTCCCTGGCTAGAGACCTGCATACTTTACCTCTTCCATGCAAGTAGGATAAAATTAATCAGTGTTGGTTTTCTCAGCAAGCAATGAAATTTCAACCGCTGCAATGTCGGAGGAGGAAGACTCCTCAAAGGGGACCGGGAGAAAATGCATGAATGAGAAGTCTCTGCCAAGACATGAACACTACACTTGAGTGTGTCTGAAATCTTGGGCGCAGAGAGTAAATAAGCCCCATGACAGGTCTAGCCTAAATACCCAGCACTTCCATGGCAAGTAGCCCATACTTTCACCAACCTTGGCATCATGACGAGGATAATATTTTTGCAAGGATGAACTGCACTTGAACAATGCCTCTAATGTTTCAGTGTTGTTGCAAACATGCTTTCCTTTCAGATCAGCCATATGGCTCTTCTTTGCCATCCCCATTTTCCCTTTTCCTTTCATAGAAGTACATTTTATGTGTCTGCTGAAGAGGAAATCCCTGTCTTCTGTGCAGTGCCTGGGCTCACCTGAGGACTCAGAAGACAGTGCACCTCAGTCCTGGGAATGTTGGTGTTAACCCTTAGCTGATGGTTCAGTGCCAGGCTAGCTTGCTGTACTTAGTGTTCCTATATCTCAGTGTCATAGGAGAATCTGTGTATCACTAAGGGTATAATTACACATTTGAATTCCATATTTTGTAAACTCCTCCCCAAACCCATTGTACTCACTAATGAAGCAGCAGGAGCAGTCTAGCTGTGCAGATGGGCCACAGAATATTGCTGGTGAAGTGACAGCTGGCTCTAAACATCCAAGCATCAAAAAGCCATATACAGCCTCTACCCTACCCATGCTGGAGGTCGACAAGCACAAGAGGCTGCTCTCTTTGGTGGTAGAATTGAAGGGCAACCAGAATCTAAGTGGCTGCCCCATAAGTGATCCTTTTCCCCAGGAAAAGGGTCCTAAGAGCACTTTATCTCTGAGCATCACTTCACATTGATAGACGGAGAGCTGGTGCTTCACACAGAGAGAGGTAGTGCCACTCAACTGATAAAAGATGCTGTGAGCTGTTGCAGAGTTCCCACTGGTGGAAATAAGCCCATGATTATTTCTAGCCTGATCCACCCCACCTCCCTATATGTTCTTGACCAGAATAATTTCATCACAAGTTTCTCCAAAGACTAATGACAGGTAGTTGTGATGCTTCTCTTACCACACCAGTGCTATTCCTTGCCATGTGTAGGTCTGGTGTAGAAGTTTATGAGATAATCGGGTTAGATTTCAGTGAGGTTTTTTAAGTACCAAGCAGTGTGTACAGACCTCTTGTAGATACCCTTGGGTGAAGCAATGTCTGAGTGGGTCAGCACTTGGCTGGAAGGGTGCTGGAGAACACTTCAGGCGTGCATTAGGATCCCGGTTATCGATGTATTTCTTCAGATCTATCATGTAGTGCAAAGGGATGACATATCATTCTTTCAAGTGAGAAGTAAAATGTCAATATGTTTTCAGCACAGAGGTGATAGTCTGGGCCTCTTCTTTTGCAGATCTGAACGCCATTATTATGTGTTGCTGAACATTTGTGGTTGTGCGTTGAAACTTAGGAAACAAAATGTTTCAGAGAAAAAGCACTCTAAGGTTAAGACATTATTCATAATACAGTGTGAAACTAAACCAAGAAATGACAGAAGAAATTAAAAGAGAGAAACTGAAAAAATACCAATATTACAATAATCTTTAAGATTATAAAAGTTCTCACTTAGTTTCCCTATGAAAACCCAGTTTTCATAAGAACAAAGAGGAAGTTCTCTCTCAAATTGCATTCCTTTTTTGTAGACCTGAGTAAGCCTGTTCTTGTGTCTGGACACCAACTGCCACGCTGTCTACATCCATCGCAGTAATTTGGTCTGAAGAGATCCTTGGTACTGCAGACTTCTGTCGAGAAGGAGAAAAAAATACTTTCCATTGGCAATCCCCTTCTTGCGCGAGTTCCTTTAAGTGTATTTGGGGTTTCTAAATGACTTTAAAATCTGTTTTCCACTATTCATATCATCTTTACTCAGCTCCTTTGCACCCACTCAGAGGGGGCTGTCACTCAGCAGCCAGTCAAATCAACCTGTGAACATAAATCAAGTCAAAGTCGGTGTCTGTATTATTACAAGTAGACTGCTTGTACTTGGGCAAAAGATCCAGTGAAGTGGTAATTTAGAAGTGTTGTCAAAGGTCAGTGATACCCCTTAAAATTGTTGAGAATTGAGCATTTTTTCCAGTGTATTATTGTCTCTTTGATTATTAAGTTGATGGTTGAGCTTATTTTGTAACTTTCTTTAAAGGCTGTGATTGAAAAACACTTAGAATGGTAAATTACCAGTGTAAGATTGCCGAGTTTTGTTGTACTTCAAGTTTAGGGTTTCAGATCATCAAGAGAAAAGCTGAAAGGGAAAAAAGGAGTAAATTTAGCAATGAAGTAACAACTAATAGCGTCTAGTATTTGGTTATAGGAATCACCAGTAAAATAGCAGAGGTGTTTAGAAGTTGCAGTGACTACCGGATGGCATGCAGAGTTAGTGATCCCCTTGAATGGTTTTATTATGTGCCTCTAAGCAACATATGCTGCTTAAATTTGCATGTGCAGAGTGTCTGTGCCGGTGGCTGTATGTATTCTACCATTTTATTGACCTGGTAAAACTTTAGTCTCGATGGCTGCTTCGGTTTCTATCCAGGCTGGTTTAGAAGGCAAAGAGTAGTTCTGCAGAAGTCTTTTCGTCTTAAGAAAGCGATTCACAAGCTGTCTCCTTTAGTTTCCTGGAATCGAGATGTTTATTTTGTGCTATGTACAACAGCAACAGTCCTGTAGATTTCATAACCTTAAACATTCAAATTACAACTTTGACTGAAACCTTCTTTCAGCACGTATTACTCAGAACGTCAGCAGGCAGGGCTCTAAATAACAGCACGAGGCAGAAAGTAAGTTCGATATTTCAGTTTAAATCTTTAAGCCTGGACATAAAAGTCCCAAATAAAAAAGTCTCAGTTGCTACCTTCTTTGAGGGCACTTCATCCAGTTCTGTCGTCTCGATCCGAAGCAGAACAAAATGAGAACAACCAAGTGTTTGTTCCCTGAATTTCCCAGGGTGCTTCTGAGATGAGCTTTCATATCTCTTTGGGGGGTTTTTTTCCCCTTCCTCTGACCTTGCCGCAGAGACATTGGTGAAAGTCGTTTAAGAAGATAAAGATGAACTGCTTTTGTAGTCGGGGTCATGGTCATGGTCATGGTGCGCCACACTGCAGAACAAGCGCCACATTCAAGTGCTGGGAAATTTTGGTGATGGTGTGTCTTCTGTTTTCAATGTGGAGTAGTCTGGAAGTCCACCACGTCGCGACTAGCTTTGTAACCACCCAGGAGACAGCAGTTTAAACATGGTGCTGAGGAAACCTCATCAAAGGTATTGATCCAGGGACATGTGCTTTTCCAGTGGAATTTATGGGAATGGTAACCAGCTTATTGCTAGTCATTTCGCTTTTTAAACTAGAAGTGTAACATATCTGTCCATCTGCCAGTCTATCAATCAGTCTGTCTCCCTGCTCTTTTCTGGGGCTTTTTGTTCCCTTTCTGCGCACTGTTATAGTAACTGGTAGCCAAATGCAAAAGAAAGGATGTGTTAAAGAGCACGGTACCTAGTAATTTCAGTTAAAAGAAGCTAAAGACAGACTAATTTGTTCACATGAATTGTGCTTGACAGAGGTGGGAAAAATGGAGAAAATTGATCAGAGACCCACTGGAATTGATGGAAACCTTTCCATCCGTTTCAGCAGGCTTGAAAATCACCTCCGTTATTTGTAACAATTACTTGAAACCTTTCCTTGCACCACATACATCACACAACAATATATATTTTTGCTTCTGTGGTCTTAGAGACTCAAACATTAATGGCGAGCTCCATTTTCTCAAGCTAAACCTCCTCTTGACCCTGCAGTATCTGCAGTTTGCTTTTGAACTCAGGGCTTGATCACTGACCCACATGGAAAGGATGCAGTCGCCTGAAGGAGAACCTTTTAGAAGATACCAGAAGTGTTGGAGGAGGGCTGGAATAGCTCAGCAGAGTAACTCGGATTTTGTCAGGATGTGAATTTGACTTCCACTGGCGAATAGCCTGGTCTCAGGGCAGAGCATTTGCTCTTTGCCATTTGACTGTGCTCCTGGCGCAAGGCTGGGTGACCCAATGCCTCCCCTGAGAGAGCTGAGGGTCCCTCCCCAGGCTCTGGATCCCACTGATGTTTTTCTGTGTGATGACTATATTGAGCTCACAGGATCTCGTTTGATCCCTCCTGCTGCTGCTTCAAAAAGGGTGGGTGGGTTGTTATCCCTGTTGCCAGAATCTTTGTCCAAAATCAACAAAGCCACATACACTTTCTGGTTGAAGGACTTGTGCAAACATATTTATGCAACTGTTTGCGGGATTTGACTTTCAAATAAAATTCCATGAGCAAAGCTTCAATACAGCTGCTTCAAAAAACAAATGAGAAGATCCGTATATATCACCCAAGTGCATTTAACTGCAAATTTGTTACAATAGTTTCCAAACATCTTTTCAGTATTGGTCCAACTCGAAGGTTTGGACTGTTTCCATCTTTAGTATAATGCTGCTGTGATGTGTGGAGTTTATCCCTGTAGCCTAATACCATGAAAAGAGTGGAAATAAGGAAAGTTATACAAAACAAACACGGTCTCCATCTGAATAATTACATTAGAGGTTCGATTATCAGGAGATCAGGAGACAAACTGGGAAGATTGAGTTGGCAAGACTTAAAACCATTTCCATTGTCTCAAGTAAGCTTGATTGCACTTGTATTTTTGATTAATCAAACTTGGATAGCCAAAGCTCTGGCTATCCAAGCATAGATGAAGGTCTGACAGCATAGATGAAGGTCTTCAAGGTTCTTTTGTAGAAAATCCTAAATGAAAGGGCTAAAAATCAACCAAGGCCAAAACCTGTGTCCTTCCCCAGGGTTTCATATGTAAGGTCTAGACCTTTCTACAGTGATGAAGTGCTGGTTTTAACTGCAGACCAGGACAAGCTGCTGTTCAAAATACAGAATCTAGCAAGCCATAAGTGGTAACAATTTCTGTATTTCATTAAAAATAAAGAAAACAGATGAAATATTTATTGTTAGAGGGAGTGTGCTTTTGCCACCAGCAAGAGAACTTCATCATGGCCCTTGGCTTCAGGGTTTCTGTCCTGCACCTGCACAGCTTTGGCCCTGCCAAGATAAACACCCTCCAAGACAGGGGCTACGTCGTCATTTCTCATGTGGGTGAAGTGCCAGCTGAAGTTATGGAGCAGTATATAGCGGTTAATGTATAAAAAGACTCTGCTGTGCTCTCTTGGACTAAATTTCCGCTCTGGGAGTTTGCATTGCAAGTAAATAGCAAGGAGCCACAGGGCTATCCAGTAGCACTCTGGGCTCCCACACTTTAATATACTTACTCTGGCCACGCTGCTTTGAGGTAGGGCAGTGCTATCAGCCCCATTTTGTATATACAGCACGGCGCTGAGGTCTGCAGGACGCAGGATATTAGTTGTACTGGTAACTGAATTCCCGCGGGAGCCTCGCTGCTTGTATTAGGCTTTTATAGCGTGACTTACTGCCACAGTTCCTGGGAATTTTTGACTGAACTGAAATGAGGCATTTTTATTCCTGTCTTGTGTCCTCTGGCCATCTGGCTTGCCTTGCTTTTTAAATGCATTGCTGAGGATGGGGCAAGTGGAGGGTCCTCAGCATCTCAACAACAGGTTTCCGTACTAATACAGTCCCCCAAAACCACCAGAAAACCACACCAAACAAACCCAAAACCGCAGGGAAAAGGTATGATTAAAAGGACAAGAAATTTCCCTTCTGTTACTTCCTCCCATTTCTGTGACATTCCCAAAGAGTCATCATGAAAAGGAGATCCCTCGCTGCCTTATCAAGTACAGGTACTTGGCCAGGTTCTACAGTTAAACAGCAATATCCATGTTTCTTCATCAGAAATGGGCCCATATTTTCAATGTCTCAAAGAAAGAAACCTGTTTTTCACTGCAAGTACATGGGTTCCCAGCAAAGTTTATGACTTCATTATAACATCTACATTCATTATAACATCTCCAGGCCATTGAAAAATCAGAAAGTAATGAGTGGGTCTGCAGAAGTGTTAACGTAGCCAATCTCCGGCCCTTGCTTTTGATCACAAGGATTATCTTTTGTATTGAAGCATATTAGAGATGGAAAAGCATCTTTTTTGTAGAATGCAAGAGCTAATGTTCCAGCTTTCCAGATGAATCCGAAATACAAGAGCAACACAGACACTGTTAATAATGCAATCTAAGCAATTTAAATCCTTTTAAAGCATCCACAAAGGATCCTTTGATAAGAAGGAACTTTCATCAGCCTCAAAGACCAGGCAGTTTAGTGTGTACTGTTTATTAAGTTTATGCATAGACAGTGGTAATTCCACTTTTGGCTGGAGAAGAGCAGCAGCAAATTATAAGACATATTTATAAGCACTATAGTGTTACACTTGCTGGCTTTAAATGAAGAAATGTATTTATATTAATATAGCTCTAAATGGGGTTATTCAGTGTTTAAAGAAGCAGTTTGTTTTCCATTAGTACCCTGCCTGGACACAGAACAATTCTGTAAACTTTAAAAGCTTTGGTCTTCTTTTTTGACAAAAAGAAGGAAATTGCTACAAGTGCACACTGGGAGATGGGCTGTGAGAGTCTGTTTAGCTCAGTCATGCTGCATACTTTTTAATCTTGCTTTTAGTTCCTGCTTTTGTCCTCCTTTTCTTTGTGTGCCCCTCTAGGAGAGCTCACATGTAGAAAGCAAAGATGGACAAAAAACAGAAGTGGCTTTAGATTGGGGCCTGGAATCTCCTTTAGCAGCATCTCTCCCCCTCCAAGTTTGAATGAGGAGGGAGGTGTGTGGTTTTTGGGACACCTCTAGATGAAGTTTTCATCCGTCCCAGGGCTGGTGGGAACCGCTTTGAGAAGCCTTAGCCCCTTGGAAAGAAGAAAGATTTGCTTTTGGTGTGCCAACAGTCTTATGAACAGACTGCTAGTTTCTTCTGGCTCTGCTGCTGCTCCCTATTGTCCAGCTTGAGAGTAGGGACTGAGAGTTCCCTCATATTCAAATGCTTTCTTCCATGAGTTTAGTGTGCTTTTTATTGCTCTGGACTAAATCAGGATAAAGGAAGACAAATAATAGACTTGGAACAATGTCTGTTTGAAGGATTTTGATTCACCTTAAAGAAAAAAAAGGGGGAAGATGAGTTCTCATTATGGGTCATTGAGCACAAGCAGGAAAAGAACAATTAAATCTTCTTACATCCACTTTGGGGTTTCCAGGTGTTAAGGAAGGGGTTTTTTTTGGTTGTTGTTGTTGTTTTGGTTGGGTTTTTGTTTTTAGGCAGCAGAATTACATTGCATTTGGATCTTACTCAGTTTTAATCCAGGCTGATTTAATGCCAAGGAGAGCAGAGAGCCAGAGGCCAAGTCCAAATTTTCCTGTGCAGCAGCATGGTGCATGTCTTCTTGGCGGCTCTCCATGCATTTCTATGAAATATCTTATCTTGGGATTCCAGTATGTTGGAAAGTAAAATGCTGTTTAATAGTCAGTACCTAAGTGCAGTCATTGGCCACACCAGTAGTGACCAAAAAGGCGAAAAGATGTTCCTGGCTCTTGTAGACTTGAAAAGTGAGATTTAAATTGAGCTCGTCCCTCCCCATAGACAGCTACAGGAAGAAGCCTCACCAGCTGTGTGCAGGTGTTGGATTAGCGGCCCTTCAGAACGAGGGCTTCTACCCAGAAACAGAAGTACAGCTTTCCATAGCAGTCTCACTCATACACCTGCAGTTTACACTGAATGAAACACATCAGAAAAGACTGGGTTTCAGCCAAGAGTCATCACCCTGTTGTGTAGCTCACCACTAACCCACCAGAACCCATAGGGATATTTTTAATGTGAAAGAGGAGGAGGGACCTGGTCTCTCTGCAGACCACTGTTTCTCTCCAAAAACTTATAAGGTGACATTTTGAGCCAGACAAAAAACCTTCTATGTCTTTAAATGGGAAATGAAGACAAAAAGATCTTTATAAGGCACAAGGAGATCTTTAGATAATTAAAATATTCAGTTTTTTCCCTTTCGCACGAAAGTCAGGGGTTTTATTGTCAGCAGCTTTGTTACCCTGTTTAGTGTTTTTCACTTCATCAGTGACATGTTTTGGTCACTATGAAATGTTATTAATAGGACTGTTTTTCCTGGGTGTCTGCTTAGATCTTTTTCAGAACCTTACCAGAGTATCTGCCAGGGAGCAAATTTGGCCGTAGACTTTGACTGGTGATGGCATTGTCTGTATGCAGGTATAACTGTTTCGGTATGTTCTGCGTGCTGGGTGCTCTATAAGGTAGTCTTCAATACATGAGCTATGAAGTAAAGGGAGAAATGAGTCAGTAGAATTTAGAATGAACATGGTTTATCTTACGAGTACATTATCCCTGGGGACATTCAAGGCCAGGCTGGATGTGGTTCTGAGCAACCTGATCTAGGTGAACATGTCCCTGCTCGTTGCAGGGGGGTGGGCTAGGTGAGCTTTGAAGGTCCTTTCCAACCCAAACCATTCTATGGTTCTATGTTTGTGATGACATTTTATATAGTATCTTTTCTATAATGATCTGTGTCTATACTCTGTTAGGAAGATGAAGAACTCACATGTGCACATTATTTGCCAGTGGTATTTTTTAAATGGTGAGTTTGGCAGCAGTGAGAAGTGACTGCTTTCCTAGGGCTTTGACCCACGCAGCTTTTCACCCCTGGTTTGGGTGACTTTGCAGGTGTTAAACAGGATCACGCTGCAGCAGGAGGGTCCGACGACCAAAGATACGGCTCTCAGAGCTGTTTTAGTTACACTTCATCATCACGAGCATATGGTTTCACTTCCAAGTGTTTAACATTTCCATTTCCTCAGGAAATCTTTCTTTCTATTTTTCAAGCTCTCGAAACTGGATGGATATATTTGTACTGGCAGGCGGGCCGAGAGCAACACGACCATCATCCCCAGCCCTAGGGAGCCCCTGGCTGTGGTACCCTCTTGAATCTCCATCCCCTCCCCTCATGCAGCACCTCGTGAGCATAGCTTGGGGTGCTTTATCCAGGTCTCCGGGGTGCGGCACACTGTTAAAACACTTCTTCTTTTCCTTTACTGTAACAAACTATGGCTCCTTTTCTGTTCTTTAGCTGGAAGAGGTGTTTTTCTTTCTTAGTCACCTCCAGGGCCCATGCATCCCAAGAATGAATTGGGAGCAGACTCCTTTAGCTGACTTAGTGAGGCCAACAGCAAGATCAGAGCCTAAGAAAATACTCTGTGTCACCTAGAAGGAATGAAAGCAGTTGCATCATGTATTTATTGTCTGTATTGGTAGATCCAGCACTTAAATGAGCACGACTGAGGAGTGGATGGCTCCAGGGAACTGCTCTGGCTCTTGTGTTTCCAGAGATTATTTCTGGCATTTCCTTTTTCCTCATTACAAACAGGTCACCCTTCTCATATGCTGGCCAAGTTATGCACCATAGGAGGAAGTCTGTGCTCGTGTCCTCTTTATGTTTCATTTAGCCACATATGTAATAGTGTTTAGCTGCTTGTTTTCTTTTCCTGCTACGCTATGAACTGCAGTGATTGTGTGTGCAATTTGCATGCCTATTTAGCTGATATCACTAGCCCTCTAGCATCCTCTACTACAGTGAGTGTCACCATATCATAGCAACTTTGATAAGCTAACTGCATTTTGAGCAGCAAGCCTTGCTACTGTGCATCAAATAGCACTGTGATAGAGAAAATGTAGGGCAAACTAGCTGATTAATGTATTTGTTCCTTTGTGGTTTATCCTGTTACAAATTCAGCCTATTGCATACGTTGCACTGCTTGTTTAACATGAAGAAGCTCACTGTGGCTTTGGGCTTCTGGAAGGATTGAGTCTTGCCATCGAGCAGGCTGTGTGCTGCTGATATTCAGTGTATATATTTTATTCATAGCCTCAGAAGAGTGAGTTAGTCAAGGTAGCAGGAAACAGCATCAGACAGATGTAGTTCAACCTCCAGACCTCCCAGGAGAGCTCACCTGAGCTGCTCAGCCTCTGGCCTTGTGCTGGCCTGGGGGACATTGTGAGCTGCTGCTTTGATTCAGTCAGGCTCTTTCCTCCATTGCTTACCTTAGCGTTATGTGTGTCTGCACATCCCTGCAGCAATTACCTCCTCACTCTAAAAGCTACTTGGTCAAGCTGCACAAGCTTGTACCATCCACAAGGACACCTCCAAGGCTGCTCAGCATCCAGACGAGCCCGCTGCCTTTCTCCTGTACATGTCTGTGTCATGGTGTTCCACACTGGAGGCTCCAGCTCAGACAAACAAACCAGTGCCATGGGCTTACTGCTGATAGATAGATAGACTGGAGGTCAAGTTAGGATTTACACAGTGATTTAGATCCAGTTTTATTTGCTGGAGGGTACCAAAGCACTGCAATCCTCTGGATAGAATGAGTGATATCCTGATCCAAAATGAACTGGCGATGCCAGCCACAAAGTGGTGTTGGTACATTGTTCCAGACTGCTTCAGAAGAACGGAGCAGAGTAGGACCCTACTGAACTAAAAGCACAGCCCAGCTAGTCCCAGCCCATGTCTTGAGTGGCCACCCTGTAGGTGCTTCAAGGGGCAGGTTCCTGAAGTACAGCCATACTGCACACAGCACAGCATCGGGCAAGCACCCTCTTTCCTCTTGGAAGAGGCAGCCTTGGGTGCTCTTGGCATCTGCCACCCAGCTACAGGTCAGCAAGTCCAACATGCCATGCAGCATTTTCCATTCAGGATTGACTTCCTGGTTTCGCAGAACGTGGTCCCCAGGATCTGACCTGTGATGAGCGAGCCCTTTGTCCGGGTGCCTCCATGGCAAAGGTGGGCTCCATCACAGCACAGTTATCCTTGGTGCAGATGGAGCTGAACGGTGCAGGAGGACAAAGCAAAGGGGGAATAAAAGACATTGCAGGAGCCACTGTAGGCCTGAGAGAGAAGTAGCCAAGGCACTGACAACTTGTGTGGGTTTTGCATGTCTGTTTGCAGTGCTATGTTATGTGTTTAGGAGCTGGTTGTTTCCATAATAACAGCAAGCGCCATATGGCAGCGAGGAGGGTGGTGAGAGGAACGCTCAAGGAAACACAGTATGTTGTTTGACATGTGTGTGCTTCTAGAGGAATAACGTGTCTCAAGCAAGTACTGCTGCTCCAAACAGGCTGGGGATTTGCTGCTCTCACCAGAAAAGTATTATAGCATCATAGAATGGTTAGGGTTGGAAAGGACCTTGGCTTTTGTACTGGTGCGATGCCAGTTAATGGTGCCTGCCCTTCCCTCAAGTTTTCCTGCAGATAGTCCCTGTGATGGGTAAAGGACCTTTTGCTTTACTGGGAGTGATGTTTCTGGATGGCATTTAAATACAGGGTTTAAGGGGAAGTACAGTTCTGTAGAGGAGTGCTGTGTGAACTGGAACCAGCGAGATGCCATATGCTCCATCCATTTGTTAATGCTCAGCGAGTAAATAGCACAGATTTTGAAACCTTTGGAAACATGTCGTTTGCAGTAATAGTTTAGTAGAGAGTGGGTTGAGCATTTCCAGAGATTAGGGGTGCTTTAGTGCGTATCTAGGAGGCATCCAGGAAGGTCTCCACAAATTCCAGCTTTCCCTGCCCTTTAATGTATGACTCACATTTCAGGGACTTGTAATTTGCTTCCCACATTCCCACAATCACCACCAGGCCAAGCGGTACCTTTGCAGAGTGCATGTATTTCCACCACAGAAAAATGTGGGATTATTCTTCCATAATAGCTGAATGGCTTTTTGCGGGACTTGTACCAACATCAGCTCTACAAAATTGAGCCTCTCTTGTCTGAGTCTTCAAGCTGTTAATCGTGTTTGTATTTGGATACCTGAAACGTGGTGTAGTGGGGAGAAGGCAGCGGTTTTGATTTGGGGACATAGTTTCGCACTCGCTTGCAATGCTTTAAACTGCTAACCAAGCCAAAAGGCAAAGCTCCTCTCATTTTCATGCTTCTCTTCTTCTCTTCATTGCCTCTAGAGAGAGATTACTGCAGCATATGTGAAAAGCAGCCGATCGGAAGGCTTCTCTTCAGGCAGTTCTGTGAAACTCGACCCGAGCTCGAGTGCTGCATTAGGTTCCTTGACTCAGTGGTAAGTCAATTCCTGTGATATTTCGGGGTTCTTCTCAATGCTCTCCAACAGAGGAGACTCCCCTGACCCCAAGAAATGGCTGTTTCGTGGGACTTTGTGTCTAACACCTTAGTAAGCAGTGGACCATGGCAGCATCCCAGCATCACTGGTGGTAGAGGGGCAGTGCTGCTTGAGAGGTTGGTACCAGCACTCATGAAGCATCTCACTGGTACCAGCCTTGTGGCTCATGGGAAGCATAAGCCACGAGCAGAGGAAGGATGTCCCAGCATGGCCTTCCTTCATGTCAACACCCAAGCAGCTGAGATGCTCTGAGTAATGTCTTTTGATGTGGGTGAAGCCTGCAGTGCTGGGAGGCACTGGGAAGAAAGGGCAGATTATGAATGAACTGACAAGAGAGGATGACGAGTATATATATATATATATAATATCCATCTCTGACCAAGCCTTTTCATCAGCAGGCTGCAGGGTGATTTAGAGAGGACATCTTTACTGTTACCCTGCTTTTTCAAATAGGAAAACAGAGGCACAAGGTGTAGAAGTGACTTGGTTGAGTGAAGTCGCCAAGAAACCATTTTCCACCCCAGAGAGCTATCAGTTAACCGGGCCACTGAACAACACCCCCAGCCCCAGGGGTATCTGATGTTCTTTCCCAGTCTGGCAGCACTTGGCCATGTGTTATGCCAGCAGGAGAAGCTGTTCACAGTGAAGAAGTCTCTCAGTGGCTTTCTTGCTGGGAACCTGCAGAAAGGGAGGGTGCTGATGAGCCAGAAGGGTAAATTGTACCAGGAAGATGAACTTGTCAGTGCTGAGCATGAGTGCCCGAATGGGGCTTTGCTCTCTGGCTGACACTGACAGTCAAAAGCAAAACAATGCATACCAACAGGAATAAAATCATGGAATAGTATAATCACAGAGTGGTTTAGAAGGGACCTTAAAGCTCATCCAGTTTCAACCCCTACCACGGACAGGGACACCTTCCACTAGAGCAGCTTGCTCCAAGCCCCTGTGTCCAACCTGGCCTTGAACACTGCCAGGGATGGGGCAGCCACAGCTTCTCTGGGCACCCTGTGCCAGGGCCTCAGCACCCTCACAGGGAAGAGCTTCTGCCTAAGAGCTCATCTCAGTCTCCCCTCGGGCAGGTTAAAGCCATTCCCCTTGGCCTGTCTCTACAGCCCCTTGTTAAAGCCCCTCTCCATGGTGAAGCTATTCTGAAGTACATGGGATGTGAAGATTGCACTGAAATTGTAGGTCTGGGAGAGGACACGTGGTCACTTAAAGCTTTAAAGTTTGTTAGTGCTGCAGTACCTGCAGCAAATCTATAGCATCACAGAAAGTTTTAGATAAAGCCCTGTTCAAATCAGGTTTAGCTGGTCACAGTTTCTACCTGATATTCCTAGCACTGGTTGTGATTTTCCTTAATGGAAGTTTTAGCCATCGAGATGCATGGAACTACTGCATCTGACAAATACTCTGCGCAGATGTGCTTAAGGCTAGCAGGCAGGAGGACGTTTCAGGTACCCTGGATGTGTTGGTGCTGTACTGACCCAGCATCCTCTCATGAGTTATCTGCCACTGATGGAACACAGCACACCCATCTGAGGGGAGGCACCTCCACAGAAATGCCACATAGGGTGTGATGCCTACAGCCCTGAGGAGCTGGGTGCTGGTTCTCTCTCCAGGAAGCCACAGAAACCCAGCCGCAAAAGACTGCTTCCAAGTGGTTTTAATTTCAGACAGAAGAGACAGAGCTGTCCTTGGTTTGGAGAGGATCAGCGAGGCTCTGCTCTTCTCTCATGCCTCCTTGCACCAGCAGCAGGCATCATATTTTGGTTCCAGCAGCGCCCAGAGGCTGCAGAGAACAAGCCCACATTGTGTGAGCCTTGCGCACACCTGGCAGTGGTAATAACATCTGGGCTAAGGGAAGCATTATTGCCCCCCCATATCCCTCCTGTGTCTCTCCACCAGTACCACCCCATGATAACCTTTGCCTCGAGCCTTTCCCAGCAGTGCCGGCTGCAGGAACTGAGGGCACTGTGTCATTTCATTCTCCTAAAGCTCCATGGAGCAGTGCCAAGCAACTCCAGGTCCTCTTCCCAGCATCCATGCAGCACAGGCAGCACCGGGGCTGCTAAAGCTGGTGGTGGGACTGGATTTGTGTTAAAGCTCCTTCTACAAGCAATCCTAGACTCATATCCCTAAATCTTTCTGTGAGGGTGTGTTTTGCATCCGTTCCAGCACTGCTTTTGCAGGCTGGAGCTGTCCTGCAGACCTTTACCAGGCCAGTGATCACTCCCAGTTAGGCTCAGAATGGCACTACAAGGGTTTCATTAACAAAATGCCTGGCTCTGTGGAGGTCTGAATATTTATGCTTTCTCTCTTCTTTTTAACACTAATTAACAGCAGCCTCCTTTGTTTATTGATTTCAAATTCTATACAAGCTTGCCCCAAGCCCATGAAAATGCCTGTATTAAGCAATATTAAGGTCAAGCAGCACAGCCCATAGCCATTAAATTGGACGATTGCTACTGAAACTTGCCCAGCAGGGTCACACTGCGTTGAGTGAGTGGTGGAATTCAAGCCAAGCCCTACATTAGGCAAAAAATTAGGCAAAAACATCCTATAATGAGACCAGAAGTTTGACTTTACAGCCCTATTCTGGGACCACCAGGAATGTGAAACCTTTTAGAGACCACCTGCTGTAACAAGCCCGAAGCAGAAGAAGCCAAGAGCCTCCATTTACTTTTGACTTAGTTATGTTTCTCATGTGAGATGCAAAACTTCAGCTTTTGTGTAATAACTGATCAAAAGAAAAAAGAATAGAGGAAAATATTCAGCTGTTCATGGGAGGCTCATGGAGCTTTTTGCGCGTTCAGAAGTAGGACCACGTCTCTTTCACAGAGCACAGCTAAGTGACTTCACCAGGTCACGCATGGCAGAAGCCATGCCTCCCAGTTTTTAATACAGTTTTTAAGCAGTGCGGGGCTGCTTTCTGAAGAAAAAGGATTTGTATCATTAAATTCTACATGCATGTAGGTGGGTTTCTGTCAGTTCCCTCTGAAACCTGTGAATACCTTGGCCAGCTTCAACCCATAACTGAGATTAAAGTGCTCGGAGGCATGAAGTTTCTACATGTTTTCTGAGAGCACTGGTTGGGTAATGAGCCACAATCTATCAACCATAAAACAGACTATAAAGGTACGTGGTTTGTGGCCCCAACTTCAAATGATTGAAGTGGTAGGAACAAAGAGATGCAGAGCTTTGCAGTTCAGCACTGGTGGAGCTATGAATGTTTGGTTCCCACCACTGCTATGGGACTAGTAAGTGGCCATCAGTTTGGCTGATTGGCCAGGAAACGGGGCAACAGCAACCTTTTCTCCTAGCTGATATGGCTATCTCCTATTATGGATATTGTGCAAACAACTTCATGACAGAGGTCCTGACTTGACTGGATAAAATATCTAGTAGGAAGTATCAATGGCTGCAACTTGTGCCTCTGAATGCATTGTGTGCTTACCTGTGTACATGCAAACATAAAGATCTCCCATGAATAATTCACCAAACCCTTAAGTAGCCTTTCAGATGAAGAAACTACATGAACATAAGCTATTAGCATTAAATGGGGATGGTTTATGATTAAAGCAGCTCCCCTACAGCTGTTAACAAAGAATCCCCATCCCTGGTAGCGTTTAAGGCCAGGTTGGATGGGGCTTGGAGCAACCTGATCTAGTGAAAGGTGTCCCTTTCCTAGTTGGAGCTGGATGATCTTTAAGGTCCCTTCCAACCCAAACCATTCTGTGATTCTATGAGTCCATGCACAGCCCTAAAGCATGCTCTGCTGTACTTACAAATATTTTGGCGACATCACGCAGCTTTGGAGCTATTGAAAGACAGCCCTTAAAATAAAGTGTTAGGGGATATGTTTCCTGTGCTGAAAGGCAGATCAGTGAGCAGGGAATCTGCTAGCGAGACGCATTTCCTTCCCCGCAGCCCACGCCTCCAGCACAAGAAGGCGGCAATTCAGCACCTTCTCGCCCCTGTCCCCTTCTCAACGGCACATTCCTGGGGTGCCAGCTCCTGACGTTTGCACCTTCTCTCCTGTGATTCTTGTGTGCGTTATAATGAAGACTTTAGCTTCTGGATTCCCTTTCCTGCTTCGTCTACTCACGCTCATAATTTCGTATTATTATTTTTTTCCAGTCAAGGGCTTTTAAGATTTTAATGTGGACCAGATTTAGAGGGACTGAAGGAGAATGTGGCTATTTCTCAGCAAGGTTTTCTCTCTAACCTGGATGATATTATTTCTTTGCACTAAAGTCACACAGAAATACACCCTCTGGGGGAAATTAGCCCCTCTCCAGGTTGTTTCTGCTTGTGCTATCCAGGCATAGGGCTGGGGGGTGAGAGGCACAATCTCCTCGGGTGGACTTTTCAGCTGAATGCATCACTAGACATTGCACTTATCCGGGGTAGAAGGATGAACAAGCATCCATTTAATGCCATTTGTAAAAACCCTGTCTTGCTGTTAGGGAGATTTCGTTTGGTTAAGTCCTTTACATGGTACATAAACCATCTGTGTATGTGTGTCTTAAAGCTGTTCAAGGCTTTTTCCATCAGAAATGCCAGTTTGTTGATATCAACAAACTCATTAACTCAAAACATGTTTTTAAACAGTCAAAAGGGCTCTTTCTGCCCTGCGTTTAAATATGAAAAATGTGGTTTCAAGTTCACTTTTCGTTTAGAAATGTGAGTTATTATGAATTCCAGCTGTTTGCATTTTGCTTTCCAATCTTCAGTCACAGATTTTAAGTCTCCAGCGGAGGCAAGTGCAAGGGCAGTGGCTGGAGCACAGAGCAGCAGGAGGGCAGAGCCTGGAGTCCAGGGAAGGAGTAGGCAGGAGCTGGAGCAGAGAGAGATGCTGGGAATAACAGAGCTGAGAAAGTGGAGGTGTAAAACTGGGGACAAAACGCTAGAAGCCTTCTGGAGATGCTCAGAACCTGACTCCACTGCACTAGTTTATACCAAGAAGCCCAAAATGCATTGGCGGGAGTGTCTGTTCCCATCTCCACCTCCAGGTAGGTAGAAGGGACTGACTCCTCTTGGCATGCCATGCTCCCACAGGCAAGCAGCACCTGCCTGCTGTGCGAAAGAGTCCTCCCGGATCTGCAGAGAGATCCCTCTGGCTCCATTTTTCAGTTTTCACATGTTTTTAGGCCACAGTTTCAGGAGCTCAAAGAGTATTAAGAGGAAAATCAAGCACTGGATAAAACGATGTGTCAGAATTAAGGTTGCTGGTACAAGCCCCCCCTGTGTCCCAGTGCCATCTCCCTAGTGATGCTCTCTGTTGGTCACAGGCAACCTCCAACGTCCAAACCTCTTCCTGAGCCACCCCTGAGCCTGCAACCAACCACAGACTAGATCTTGCTCCTTTTCCCAGTGGAAGTGTGTTTTCCATTCAATCTCACTCAGCCCATCCCAAGGGTGGCTACTCCAAAACAAAGGATGCTTCGCACCCCTGTGCCCCCATTCAGCCAGGGTTGCTTCTAGGGAAGCAGGAGCCACTGAAGTAACTACTACCTCTGAAACAGCAGCCAAAAGGAAAGTTAGCAACAAACGGCAGCCAGCCCACATCCTCTTGCCGTTTGGGCTGAAGGATCCATGCCTGCCCACAGAAGGAGCCTTCCCTGCAACTTGTCCCATGCAGTCAGGGTGATCGTAAATCCTCCCCTCATTTATGAGCTATGAATAGGGCCCTGTCTGACCTAACTAGGGCATGGAGAAGCTATTAGACTTCAGAGCAGGAGCCTTGAAACACATGCCTGGATTCATCAAAGGAATAATGGAAAATATTTTGTTCCACATGGATTTTAAGTAATGATGTTATTTCTAGCAATTAGGGATTTGCAAACTGTAGCCATGCTTTTGGGTATTGTGGAAGAAGGGGATGTATCTTGTGATTTAAGCACAAGACTGAGATTTGAGGACCTTGGTACGCTTCCCAGGCATGTGGGAGAGTGAGCATGGGGAAGTCACTCTGCCTGTCTACATGGGCAATTCTTCCTGTAATAACAGCCCATGGCTGAAAAAGTACCAGAATCTGTTGCTGAATAGCTCGAAAGTGGCACTGAAGGGAGAAATAATAATGAACTCAGAAACAAAGCGAAATTGGCTCCTAGGACTTGAGCTACAGTGAAATCAGCACTGTTCACAGTTGGAGCTTATGGTTCTTTCTCACATCCCCGCTTGTCTGTCACTTCCTACCTTCACCACCACAGTGTTGCATTTTCTGTGAATGTCAGATGCGAGTATAATTCAACTTTCCTTTTCTTCTTTCCCAACTGTCTTGAGACTGTTAGGTACTCTGTATATGTGTGTGTGTGTGCATTTAGGTCTGCATATGTTTGGATCCCATCAGGAACTGCATTTCAAAACACTGATCCAATTCCTGCTAAACTTCTCTTTTGCGGTCCATCCTGATTTGCTTCCTGTTGTATGATTGGGATGGGATGTAAATATAATAGGGTGTCTGTGGTGAAAAAGACATAGCGTTTTTTGACATCCCCCTGGCGCACTTCAAGTGGCAGATGATGACTTTGAATCGAGTTTTAGTTACAAGGGAGCCAATATGTTACTAGGATCCAGAGTCTAAAAGCAAGTGAAGGAGGGGAAAATGATCATTAATGACTAAACTGTAAGTAGCATTGAATGGAGGACTCGGATCTCCTAGATGCTTCCATGGTGAGGCAATGCCAAGAAGTTCTCCTTTCTTTGCAGGCTTCTGCACGGACAGTTACATTTAAGTACAGTTGTTTTCTTTTATTGAAATACATTATCTCTGTTTTATTTTCTATGAAAAACACCTGGTTTTCCTGTGAGCCCAACCCTAAACTGTAAGGTCCGAATGAGATGCAACTTTCACCTGTAATGAAATTGGTCCCTCTGTTACTATTGCCATTGCTTTATCACCTAGCAAAGAATCATGGAGAAAAATGCTGTTAAGATGCTGTAAATATTTGAGAGTGCCTGTGCTGTAGGAGCTGAAATGGCCCGTACTCAGATATCATCTAAAAGGACAGGAAATTGGATGAAAGATTTTTTTAAACCCTTGTATTAGGTTTTATGAGAATGTAATCAGTTCATCCCCAAAATGGTCACTAAAAGAGAAGTACTGCACTTGTGGATTTTAGCTTTTGGGCGTATTTTTCATCACCAGTACAGGTTTCTCTGTTATTTGCGGTCACTGTCATTTCCCAGACCAAATCAGATCATAATTCTAGATTGTTCAAGCAACCTGCTATGTATGTGTGTAATACATAGCTTCAAACTTAAGCTGCAATAGCTCTGTGAGTACTGGCCAGATAGATGGGTAATAGCATTATTACCACATTGTGGTTTTCATGGCATTCTTGGGTCTGTTTAGCTAGGGTATCCATTACAGCCTGCCTTTGGATTTATTGCATCAAGCTTGGAGCAGGACATGCATCTTCCAGTAGGCTATAGTTCTGATATTTGTTCTTCCAAGTGTTTGCCAGTTCAGTCTGATTTACCTTCTTTTTATTTTAACTTCCTCCTCATTTATCATCACAGACAGCTTGTGTTGGACCAGGTTACTTAATTGGTTTGGCAGGGGTTTCTGGGAGCTTTCTTTTAATGCAGTCATGAAAGCTGATAGGCAGTTTTCATCTGGGGGGTTTGGGGTTTTTTTATTGGTTCCTAAGGCTTCATATCCTGAGCAATGCCAAGTGGGAACGTCTCTAAGAACTTGTTGTCATTTAGCCACTGGGGTCCCATGCGGCATGTGTGTTTCCTTTGAATGCCTGCCATGGATCCAGAACTTCAGCTGAGGTGATTAATGCCTTCATGGTGCACGAGTAATGCTTCCTTTGTTTCTTATGTAAACGTTGTCCTGAAACTCATTAAAAGTCAGTTATGCTACAGTACATAGAATAGTCAGAATCTGAAATGTAGGTAAAGTTTGGGGAGGGGGGGGGAATGTGGTGCTCTCTTTTGTAAGGCACCAGGGAAGTAAAAGAGAATTTTGCCTATAATGTCTCTTCTTCTAAATGGTGCCTTTTGTTCTACCTTGGTCCCAAGAAATCAGCCCTCTGGAGGGACTGAGTCAAGGATCACTAAAAGTGATGGGCAAGTCTCTCTGCTTTGCACAAGTATTGTTAGATGAAGGGGAAGAGTTAAATAGCAAGAACACACTCAACTAGAAGGACAATGTACTGAAGGGGTTCACCTGGTGCTTGAAATGCTGCATCTGTGGCAAGAATTAACAATCACTCACTTTCCCTGCTACTCAGAGAAATAATCTTACCTTCTATGTTCACCTTCCCCTTGAGCAAACCCAAGTAAGTTGCCATCTCTTGTCAGTGAATGCTTTCTGAAAGCTGGCTTGGCAAGTCTGTAAGATATAAATGAGTTAAATTACATTGGTGATATCATCTCAGAAAGTGCACCACTAGGGTTTGGTCAAAATATAGTGGAAAGTTTTAATAGGATGGTGTGTACGGGTTTTACTTCCATCAGAAAATGGTATTTATCCTTCCGATTTCTCAGACAGAGCATTCCGTTAAGGCCACATCCAAAATGAAGTTATAATGGTGAAATATGAGTGCAAATATTGACTTTCTTTTTTGTTATATCTGTTCCAGGCAGAGTATGAAATTGCTCCAGATGAAAAGCTGGGAGAGAAAGGAAAGGAAATCATGATGAAATACCTCACCCCAGAGGTAAGGGGCAGCCAAAGTGGCATTACTGAAGGAATGCTGCAAGGCACACCTTTGCTAAACAAGGTTGTTATAGGCTTTGTAAGCCAGACTTCTAAAATTTATGGTGGCAATCTCCAGTGAATAAACCTGCAAGTCTTATACAAGCAGTCAGAGAAAAAAAACACTGTAATCCAATCCAGAAATTGACTTCTAAGGATGAACTTGAGCTTACCAGTGATGTCAGTCATCTCTGGATAAACAGGAGCTTCTCTGGTCTCTTCTGGGTGCACAAAGCTCTACATGTATGGTGTAATCATAGAGCCATGAAACGGTTTGTTTTGGAAGGGACCTTAAAGCTCATCCAGCTCCAACCCCTGCCACAGGCAGGGACCCCTTCCACTGGAGCAGCTTGCTCCAAGCCCCTGTGTCCAACCTGGCCTTGAGCACTGCCAGGGATGGGGCAGCCACAGCTTCTCTGGGCACCCTGTGCCAGCGCCTCAGCACCCTCACAGGGAAGAGCTTCTGCCTAAGAGCTCATCTCAGTCTCCCCTCTTTCAGCTTAAAGCCATGACCTCAGCTGCTGTCACAGGTGCCACAATTATTTCCTATCCAGCTCCAAGGAGGTGGTGACATTTCTTACACTGCTGTGTAGAAAACATCTGCAAAAACCGCTCTTTGGTAGCAGACACTGTATATTGGTGCAAAATTACCACTCCTCCGCCATCACCCAGGGTAGCCGGGGACATGCAAGGCTGACAGCGTGGTTAGGAGCTGAGAGGTGCTATCACCCGTTCTTGTTTCCACTGGGCTGCAGGACGGAGAGGAGCCTATGGCAGCAGTTGTGTCCACGTGGTGGCACTCCAAAAGGAGCTACAAATCCACTGTGGGAATTCTGGGCAGGCTGCACTGGGACTAACCCTTTTTGTGGGGGGGTTACGATCATTTGCTGACTGTGTTTAACCTTTGCAACAAAAGCCATTGCCAGTAAGCAATAAACATCCCAACTTCAAAGGACAAGAACAATCCTAGGATTCTTTTCTAAGTTGCTTTCACAAGAGTAATCAAGAAATGCAATTGCTGTTTCAACTGTTTTACAAGAGAAATACATTTGACCTTCAGGAGAATTAGTTGCATTTTTTGGCAGATGTCTTTCTCGTGAGTTTAAATGGTACAATATGTTTTGGAGGTGCAGACCACTCTTTTTCCAGTCAGTCATTTTCCTACAATAAATTCCAATGCATACTTTCACTTATCTCAGGCTGCATTTGGGGATCTGGTTTCGTTTACTGAGCCTGGCTAGTTTCATGTGCAGCCATCAAGCACTGCCAGTATGAGTTCCTGTTGCCCATTCATTAGGGGCATGAAGTTCCACTGCTTTTAAATCCACTGAAATGACCATTCGTCATTTCTGTCAACAGAGGAATGAGGGGCAAATACTGAGGGAAAACATTTCCCACTGCTCCAGTTCCCATCTGGAAAAGGAGAAAGCATTTTGCTGATATCAGAACTAGTGAAGTAAGAGAAAGTTAGTACTGCTTCGTTTCAGCTGGTCTTGGTGCAGGGTTCCATATACCATATCCCTTCACTGCTGTCCCGTGGCCCTCCTGCCATCTGTAGTGCAGCAGAAGTACATGGAATAGAATGTGCAGTGAAGAACAAGTTTTCTTCATCAAGAAATAATGGTGGTGTTACAGAAAGGGAAACCAGTAGGCCTCCATAGCTGGAGTTTCCATTCCCTGCCATGCTCTGGACTTCATATCTGGTCAGTGTACCTGGTTTTACTGTGTTCAGCTCTGAGGCTCCCAACATGAGAGGGACATAGACCTGCCTGAGAAAATCCATAGGAGGCCATGAAGACGCTGCGAGGGCTGGAGCAGCTCTGCTCTGGAGCCAGGCTGAGAGAGCTGGGCTGGGGCAGCCTGGAGAAGAGAAGGCTCCTGAAGGGGAGACCTGAGAGCAGCTCCAGTGCCTGAAGGGGCTGCAGGAAACCTGGAGAGGGGCTTGGGACAAGGGCCTGTAGGGACAGGCCAAGGGGAATGGCTTGAACCTGCCCGAGGGGAGACTGAGATGGGCTCTTAGGCAGAAGCTCTTCCCTGTGAGGGTGCTGAGGCGCTGGCACAGGGTGCCCAGAGAAGCTGTGGCTGCCCCATCCCTGGCAGTGTTCAAGGCCAGGTTGGACACAGGGGCTTGGAGCAAGCTGCTCCAGTGGAAGGTGTCCCTGCGCATGGCAGGGGTTGGAGCTTGATGAGCTTTAAGGTCCCTTCCAACCCAAACCAGTCTGGGGTTCTACACTTTCTAAGTATGTAAAATGGGACAGGATATTTGCATTCTGTTCTGAAACTTTTCTGGTATTTGCAAGTTGTTGACATCTTTGGGCAGAAGGGAACACGAAGATAGGCTTCTCCACTTGCTGCACGTTTTTTTCTTAATGGAAAACTTCTGCTTCTTCCCAGAGGGACGTTTAAGCCCTTTGTAGCAGAAAACACAAAGAAAACTAGAGGTGAAGCTGACTGCGCCATAGGAATGGGTTGAATACTAGATTTTCTAACAGGTCTCCCACACAACAAATACTTAAAGAACTAGAGCAAGGCCTGGATTAATTTAATTTCCTTTTAGATACCTAACTGAGGTACTGAGGTTAAGAGTTCAGGTGGCCTACTGTCCTTTCTTGACAAGAAAGAGGAACAAGAATTTCCAAAGGACACATTTTAAGCCATCAGAATTCAGTGATTTGAAGCCAAGTCAGATGCTTGCAGTCAAAAAGGATGAATCCGGATCCCAGTGTCCTAATGGACAGCAAAGAAACCTTTTCATTAGGAGATGCATTTCCCCATTTAGTTATCAGTCTCTTGAAAGATACAAATTACTCCTGATTCCAAAGTCTTCTCCTTTCAGAGGAATGCTCCTTTTAAGTAGGTGTGTCTGTGCTTCAAAGAACCTGATTGTCTTCGTATAAAAATAGTGTGACATGCAGCTTCACTGATAGAATAAAATTATAGGTTTAGTTCTTGGGCAGATAATTCAGTCTCAGAATGTGAGGAGTATTTTTCCCAGAGTGCAGGATCAGAAGCAAAATGAAAGCAAAAAGTAGACTTTGTGCTCTTTAATATTTATACATGATTTTTCTTTCTTGCTTAGAGTTTTAAATGTCATGCATATTTAACATAGAACGTGTCACTATATCATCCTTCTAACGCACGTTCATTTGCATAGGGAACATGCGTTTTATTGAATAAAACATATACTACTTGCACAGCAGAAAGGAGAACACTTTCCCAGATGAATAGACATCACACCAGTACTTAGCGCCTGGTGTGACTCATGCAACCGCTGTCTGCAAGGTGGTGCTCCACCGTTCCATAAGTAGACATACCTGTGGGAGCAGTGAAGTGCCACGTGGAGAGCTCTGCATGAGAAGAGTCAGCATCAGTCCTGCAGCCACTACACAAGCACTTAGTCGAGGGGGTTGCACTTTTCCAAGTAATCACAATTCAGGCTTTTCACGGCTTTAACACCCTGAGCAGCCCCTACGTGCTCACCGGGGAAGTTGAGAAGAGGTCTGGCAGACTTCTGTTGTGGTTGACAGCAGAGGTGGCATGAGTGGGTCAGGCTTCCACCATCTCCCTGGCTTACAGGCAACAGCAATGACAGATTCTGAATGTGTCCCAGCACATAGAAAGGAAAACAGATGGGTTAGGCCCCTTGAAGAAGTGGCATGTAGAAACAACCTCCCTAGGGATGCGGTAGAGTCCTCGTCACTGGAGGTTTTAAAGATGTTATTGGATGAGGTGCAAGACAATATCATATAGGCTCGCTTTCCCATGAAAGGTTGGACCAGATGATCTTTAAAGGTCCCTCCCAACTGTTTTATGAGTCTATGTACTCAGGTCCTCACCTAGGAAGACACTATTATTCCCTCTCTCTTGCCCAAAGTTTGTTGAAACATTCATACCCAACAAGCCATTCTGAATTATTTTATAGAAGGAAAATGTAAGGAATACGTGTCATTTTCACACTGAGGGTACCAAAATATAAGCATTTTCATGGTTTCCTTAGCAGCTTCACTTTGGATGATGAGCAGGAGAGTGAAAACCCTTGGAAGAGGTGTCCTGTAGCTGAAGACCCCCCCTGTACTTGAAACACACTCTGATCAATTGTTATCCTGCTTCTCTGAGGAGTTCCAACTGTGAGCTGACAGCACCTCAGGGCTATGTGAGGACAAGCACTGGAGAGAGGGCCTTCTCCATTAGGAGGAAGAGACCCAATGAGGCATGTGCCACTTCAATACTGTGATCTGAAGGAAACTCCACCTGCAAGCTGCTTCTGCTTAACAGGAGCAGCACAATAGTTGCCACACTGACAAGGTCAAGGTTTCTTGACTCAAGTCTCGCTTCTTCAAGAGAGGCTTTAGCAGTTTCCATGCAAAAGGCACTTAAAGCTGCCTTCTTGACTTAATAAGCCTGTCAGGGCAAAAGTCCAACCCACAGGAAGTCTAAAATATCTGAGGTTGTGAAATATGATGGTAAAACTGCTAAAATGAATTGGTCACAAGTATTTCTTTCCTGGCTTTTCCTAATCTCAACAGTTGAGTGGGAGCGTTTCAGGTTTAGGTTCCAGTTCTGTCTGTAAAGGAAAAAGCTCTCAGTGCTTCATTGACCAGTTGAGTTAAACTGAACCCAGCCTGGCTTCGTTACATGGCTGCTTCTTGTACTTGGAAGAGCAGAGATATATGTTTACCTTTGTACTGCTTTTAAATCAGAGTTTTGCATTTCCATGCAGCATTTTTGCCTTACTGCCTGACAGCTGCCATGCATTATGCTACTAAATCACTAGCCCACTATTTTCTTTTTCAGTGTAAATCACCTTGAGATGCTCCGAGAGACGCTATATAAAACTAAATTGATTTGAAATGGCTCTTAAGACAGTCTCCATATGCCATTATAGTTTATATTTCAACTCAGTAGGGTACTAAAAATGCTACTGAATAGGATGTCTAATGTGTATTGTTATCCCCATTAATATACTTCACAGAATATGAAGCACAGCAACAGCATTAGTTTTCTTATCTGTGTTCCTGTTCGGTCTCCTTTCCTTTAGGAAACACACAGAATAAAGGCCACGTTTGCAATTTCTTTCTGTGCTGCAAGAGGTTAGCTGGACACAGCAATAACCTCCTCACTCCAGTCCAAGGCTAGCAATGGGTATTTTGCTAAGTGAAAACATGTCTTTGTTTTTATGAACAATTATAGGATAAGGAAGGGAGGGGATAGTCCTGTGAAAGGGACACTGGCTGATCAACAGGGCCTGGCCTCCACTTGTCTGTGGCTAAAATGTGCTCTTCTCTCATATCAGTTCTTTATGGAGAAGAAAACATCTATGTAATATGGGTGAGATGAAATGAAAATGATATATGAGCCCTTCTGCTGGACAAAGCCAGGCAGCTGAGTGGAGGCTCCTGTTCACAAACACCCTCTCTCAGCTCCATGCATTCTTAAAGAGCAGTTTTTGCATAACCCTGCTTTAATCTTGATGCCGAGGATCTTTGCCTTTGGTTGCTCTCTCTTTGAGATTTCTTTCCCCCTTCCTATTTTCACCACCAAAATAAACGCAGACTTCAGCGCTCATGCCTCTGAGTGAGTCATCTTTGCTGATCACTAAAACCTTCCGTATTCCATAAGGAAAGTTTCATGTATCACTTCTTAATGATTCTGGCTGAATCCTGCTTTCAAGTACTGAGACCTCTTCCTCTGTTTACTAAATGCCTTCTAGGGAACATGTTATAATTAGGTTTTGGAACGGCCAAAATAAAAGCTGAATGTCACTGTAAGGGAAGCTCTGAAAGAGAAACATTAAGCTTCTGTAAAGCAATCTGCGAGTTTAGTACAAGACAGAGGCTTTGTGTTTTGGAAGGTGAGCCTGCAGGGACTGTTTTCTACATTGCTGCTTTCTCCTACAAATTCGGCTTATATCACTTATATCCAGCGAGTCATCTCCATCCCCTTTTAGCTTATTATCTTGCTGATAAAAGGCCAACACAATATCACTTTTCACTTTCTATAGTGGATGGTCCCTCAAGGCTTGGTCCAAGACTTATCTCCACAGCTAGTTTTCAGATTTTTCTAAACACTGTGCATTTCATTAATGACCCAGTTGAAGTAAGCAATGAATGAGGTGCCTGTGTGAATACAGCGTGTTACATGGATGCAGGATGGGCTAGAATTGTTTACTTGCTCAAAGCGTTATTCACTGTGTCCTTTGGGTTGCTATTAGGAGGCTTTTCAGGATGCTAAATACTTAAATAGAAATCCTGGCTTTACTTTAGCCGAGGAGAGTTTTGCCATTTAATTAACTGCCCTGGGACTTTACCCTTTGGCTCAATGGATTTCTCATCTCCTCTTTCTATTGACTTCACTACTCTACAGGCACCATTTTAGCCAGAGATGATAGCATTACTTAGGCCTCTGCTTTGCAGCTAGCATAATCGATACATAATCCAGTCTCCAGAGAAATCAATACATAATTCTTGTTGTTGTTCCAGAGACACCACAATCAATATCTCTGCTGATCACTATGTCTTAGTCCAGGAAAGCACCTTCTCAGCATACTTGCTGCATAAGCTCGTATTTCCAAAGTTCAATTCTGGGAAGATAACAAAGCAGAGGAATGGCAACCCTGTTACTCAAATTAATGCTTTCTAATCAGAATTTATTTTAACAAGCATTCTTCCGTCACTGGGACCAGGCTGTAATATAGTGTGGCAGAGGAATCTGAAATATCACAGCGTTGCCTTGATTAGGAGTCCCTTTGCTGTGGTCTCGAGCTAAATGGCTAAATTTTCTCACGGTTTGCTCAAGTCCTGTTTCCTCATCCTTTACCCGCTGTTTACAATACAAACGTTAGTTAACTAAACACTTACTGAGGATTCCTGTCTCTTGCAATGGTGCCAAACTACGTGGGAGCCTATGGAAACAACGTGGAGTCTGCTCTGTCCCGGTGGTGCCGTCCTAGAATAGGTCCTTGGGCAGTCCTGTGTCCTGTCCTTTAGACTTAAGGAGGGCCGCATTTGCAGTGCATTTGCTCAGACTGGTTGAAGGTTTGGGCTGGTGTCATTAACAACACTGGGTTTATGCTAAGCAATGCTATTAGTTGAAGTTCTGTTTTGAAGAGGTTACACTCCCAAGTTCACATGCTTCTTAACTGTTTGTCATTTGTGGTTGGGAAAATCACTGGGATGACTTGGTCAGTGGGCAAAAGCCATCTAGCTTCCCCGTGTTTGCTGGAATTACTCTCACTTGACCCTTTGGAAAATGGAAGCTTGCTGCAGCTAATTGATGTCAACCACACATGTAAACCTGGCTCACATCTGTCTGCTGAGGCAGGGCAGGCCCCCCAGGCTGCTCTGACTCTTCTCTGAGCCTAGCCTGGCACCCGAAAAGGCTGAGGACACAGTGCAAATAAAGAGCCGTCTGCTCAGGATTATCCAAGCACAGGAAGGATGTACTTGTCTGCCCGCAGCTAATGAATACGCTCATTATAGTTTCCTCCTCATGTTTTCAGGGGTCATTTTTGCCTATCTCCTCTGCATACCCCTCATTACTTTCACTCAGTTCGTATGGATTATCCAATGACCAGGGGTCTAAACCTTTAAGGTTCACTCGGCTTCCCCAGAAACAGCCTTTTCTGCCTGGAAAAGTTTGCCCACATGGGAGAAAAGAAATTGGCCTTTTCCAGATGTGTGAAACACTGGCTCGCAAAACATCCAGAAATCTGCAGGAGATGCGTTTTGTGCATTTGAACAGAATGACATTGAAATAGACATCCGGTGAGTCCAGCCTTTTACACTCCCAACACATGTATTGCAGCCTTGGTCATGCAAACACAAGGAGGTATCTGGGTAGGACACGTGAGGTGCCTCTTTCTGCCCACGGACTACAGGGAGCTCAGGAAGACTTTGAGTGTCTTGATTTTTAGATGATTAAAATGCAATGAGATTAATTTCACACGAGGTGTAATGTAGAATACATTAAATTACATTGCGTGGCATATCCACACAGGTTTCTGTGTATGATTCCTCAGTGGTAGGGGAGCCCTTTGAACAGACTTCCACAGCCCTTCTATCCACCCACTGTGACTTGCAGCCACTTCCCTGGTTGGTTCAGCTTTGGAATTGTGAAGCTAAAAGTGTAATGAGTCAACAAACGTCTCTCTGAGCTCAGGATTCATTGTGTTAAACTCAGACACAGTTAACAGGCAAATGTATGCTTGATCCCAACAAAGAAGAGAATGAAAAGGCACATGATGAAAATGGAAGTTAAATTTAACTTCTTTCTCATCTAATTCCATCATAATAGGAAATTAGGATTGTGGAAAAACATCTATAGACTTCAGCATCTGAGTAGCCTCACGAGAATGGGCCAAGCAAACTCAGATGAGATTCCTGAGGCTGACACCTTTGGCTGAGGTGCTGCAACTAGGAGAATCACTAAGTTAATAACGTTAGAGTGCATTATTTCAACTTGGAACCAGCATTACTATAAGGAATGTTTTAAATTTCACTGAAGACAAATATGAAGATAGGCTGAGGAAGTTGGGACTGTTCAGCCTGGAGAAGAGAAGGCTGCGTGGAGACCTCATAGCAGCCTTCCAGTACCTGAAGGGGGCCTATAGGGATGCTGGAGAGGGACTCTTCGTCAGGGACTGCAGTGACGGGACAAGGGGTAACGGGTTAAAACTTTAGATTGGATCTAAGGAGGAAATTCTTTCCTGTTAGGGTGGTGAGGCACTGGAATGGGTTGCCCAGGGAGGTTGTGAGTGCTCCATCCCTGGCGGTGTTCAAGGCCAGGTTGGATGAAGCCTTGTGTGGGATGGTTTAGTGTGAGGTGTCCCTGCCCATGGCAGGGGGGTTGGAACTGGATGATCTTGAGGTCCTTTCCAACCCTAACTGTTCTATGATTCTATGTTTCAGTTCACTAAAATATCATTATCACTAGATCAGTGTAAAAACAAGAAAATAAAATGGGTTTTTTTTAACTCTTTTAATGACAAATGGGTTTAAAATAATATGCATATTTAAGTTGTGGATATGCAGAACTTCAAACTATCCATGTTTAATATTTTTTCTCCCAGTAATGCAGCTACACTTAACAAAACTCATTTAACCTGCATGCCAAGCCTCAACCTGTATGTTAATTTATTGCTTCCTTAATCAAGCCAGACTCTGACCTGAGTCAAAAATCCCACATATAGCAAGTTTATTATCCTGGCACAGATGCTGTTTGTCCAGCAAGCAAAACTGAGGAAGAGCTGAATATGCCACTGCAAACAGTGTGTCACCTCCTACAATAAATGTCTTCCCTCTCAATTCTTTGCAGATGGCTGTTACCATACGATCGTTAATGGATCATGTGACAAGGTGATTAGGGAATGCCCTGTTTCCAGCAGTGCTAGGTAGTGATTTTGTGTGCTTTTGTGGGTGTTTCCAGTCTTTCTGAGTGGGCCGCTGGTTCCTGCCCGATGTTTGTTTAATTCACTTCCTAATCCTTTTTCAGGCCTTCCCGAACTCTCCCTTGGATTTTCATTTCTTCATTCAAGTGTTTTGGCCTGGTAATAGAAAAGAGATAAAAGCAAATTCTGCAGAATCTCCTCTACAACTGATAGCACCACAGCCATTGACTTGGCTTTCATGCATGAGCTACCTTCATGCAAAGCAAATAGCTCGTGGGCTTCAGTGAGAGAATCGCTCGCGAGGGAAGGGTTACTCATGTTTACGGGCTAATGTCTCAGAGGAGTGAATTCAGTGAGGGATCTGTTTGTTTTCCTACAGGAAAGCCATTCAATAACGTTGAGGTTGTAAATGAGTGTTTATAGATTTAGGGATTTTTTTAATGGAACAAATGACATTTGGTTTACCAGAGGAAGCCAAGCTATGAGTATTGCAACATAAGGTTGCTTGCTAATGTTTAGGCTATCCATCAGTGCAGGAGGACATTAAAAGGTAGAAAGGTTCTGATAAAAGGCTGGACACTGGATGTTATCCAAACCTATTAAGCATATGTGACGAGAGAAAAAAATCTGAGGACAGAAGCTTTCAACATTGTCCTGTCATCATTGTTACTACTAATGGTGAGAATACTGTTCTTTTCCCAAAACACTTTATCAAACATCTGTAGTAATGCACTGTAGCAATGCCTCGGTTAGGTTGCTAAGAAAAGAGGTTACATGATGCTTCCAAGGACTGTGCGAGTAGACTAACTTTTGGATAGAAAATCATGGTTAGTATTAGCCTTTTATTCTGTTTCTTAAACTACCCTCCTCATCCTGCTGTCTGCTATGGTACAGGTTATTTCATCTGCGTTTTCATCTTTTATTCTGTGTGCAAAATGCTTTTAAAACAGAAAAAAGGCAACCACAAGTAAAATATGCTGTCCCTTCCCCTGCTTTAAAGTAAGTTCATATAAAAGAATTTCAGCTGGCCAGTTCATGAGCATCCCTACACTAATAAACCATGTGTCTACAGAGAGGAGGAAAAACTTGTTTCTTTGCTAAAGAAACCTCTATAAACTGACTTCAAATAATTACTTCAAAGGTAGGGGTGGGGAAGGACTAGGGTTTAAAGATACTGAAAAATATCTCGCCATGCACTTCTTGTGAGGCCCATTTCCTCGCTAATTGAAGTCAAAAGCATATCTTCCATGGTGACCAGTTCAGGTGCTTAAAATAAGCTGTACCAAAAGCCCCATAGCTGGTTGGAATTGTGGTGAGCATTTCTGTTTAATTGAAGAGTATAAAGCCTGCAGCTGATTCACTGGACTTGCAAAAGAAGCTGATGAAACAACTAGATGTTGTCTCAAGGGACAATTTGTTATTTCAAAATTACTTTCTATGGGCCTTGAATTGTTTGAGGTTTCTTCTGGCCACCTATAGGAGCCAGGAAGAAATTTCTCCTCCTTGATCCAGGCAATATTTTCTCTTCTTTTGTTGCTCTGAATCTCTTACTGTGGTTACACCCTGAAATTTCTCTGAATCAGGGCCATGAGGATGATCAGGGACTGGAGCACCTCCCGTATGAAGACAGGCTGAGGAAGTTGGGGCTGTTCAGCCTGGAGAAGAGAAGGCTGCATGGAGACCTAATAGCAGCCTCCCAGTACTTGAAGGGGGCCTATAGGGATGCTGGGGAGGGACTCTTCGTCAGGGACTGTAGTGACAGGACAAGGGGTAACGGGTTAAAACTTAAACAGGGGAAGTTTAGATTGGATATAAGGAGGAAATTCTTTCCTGTTAGGGTGGTGAGGCACTGGAATGGGTTGCCCAGGGAGGTTGTGAGTGCTCCATCCCTGGCAGTGTTCAAGGCCAGGTTGGATGAAACCCTGGGTGGTATGGTTTAGTGTGAGATGTCCCTGCCCATGGCAGAGGAGTTGGAACTAGATGATCTTAAAGGTCCTTTTCAACCCTAACTATTCTATGATTCTATAATTCTATAAATAATTTAACATTCCAAAGAAACTACACTTTGGATTGGGGATTTACGTAGGAAACCTTTAGACTCACACCATTTGCATGGCAGTTGCTTGTTTGCCATTGTCAGGAATAGAAATACGGTTTCTAGGAAGGAGCAGCTACGAAAAAGAGAACAGGAAAACCAAGGCATAGCTTGATAGCAGACCCTGTTACTGGTTAACAGGAGAGTCAAGAAAAATGCTTCATATACTTCCCATGCACTTGTCAGAAAGGAAACCTCAGTGATTGCTATGTTTCTGCAAGGAAGGTCATAGTTTAAGACTACAGCCTGTACCCCAAAGAGGAAGAATGCTGGAAACCTAGAGAAGAAGTTGTCCTTTTCCTACCAGTGGGCTTGCTGAGGCCCAAAAGAGCCCAATATGTCCAAAGCAAGCAAGTCAGCCTGAAGCTACATCAGATCTACTGCGGTCAATGAGTTAATGAAGTGACTAGCATTGCCTTTTGTGGTGGATTAATACAACCCCTCCAGGCACGAGAACATGTTCAGCTGTTAGCTGAGGGCTCTGTTTTCTTCAGTCAATGTATTTTTCTGTGTGTCAACACATGCTTTGATAGCTCAGTAGAAATATGAAGGAAAACAGATTCATCATGACTCCAGATCAGCTTGCAGCTACAAAACAAACCCCACAGTTGGTCGGCACTGCTGATTTGCCTCATTTAGCTACCAGCGAGTGATCCTGCCCTCAGAACTGAAAACACCATTTGATCAGCGACCAGGATCGGGTTCAATTGTTTTCCCTGTCATTGACCCACTCTGTAATCCTGGGTGAGGTATTTCATGTCTTTGGCCACTGTTCCCATTCCCAATGAGACTGGTTTGCTTTGGAAGCTTTAGCTCGCATGACCTGTGTATGTAGTGCCCTGCATTACTGGCCCCCATTCTCAGGTATAATGTCTACACACTGTAGTAACAGATGAATTGCTACTTATAACACAGCTGTTTTCCATGCTCCCTGTCCACCTCACTGCCAATTCCTACATCTGTCATCTCAAAGCAAATATCCTGGAATTCTGAAGCCTTCTGCTTTGCTGGTTTGCCTCATGTAGACCCAGATGACTTTGTGGTAGGAAAAAAAATAAGAAGAAAATGCAGAAGTTGATTGCTTAAAGTGTTGCAGCTGCTCCTGATGTAGAATTGGCTGTTTACTGGGTATACAGCTAGAACTGGACAGATAAGATCAGACACAGGGCAAGAAAAAAGAATGTTGCAGTATTTTTGTGCATGACAACAAAAAGCGTCAGGAGAATGCACGTGTTGTGACAGTGCTGGGAACCTTTCCCTCACCAGGTTGAACCACATGCCTAACCCAGGCTTCCCAAAATCAAAGTACCACCAAGACACTCTATCTCTTCCTCCATTGCTTTCCTCTGCGCTTTTCGGTTGGACTCAATGATCTTAAAGGTCTTTTCCAACCTGAATGATTCTATGATTCTCACCCTCAGCCCCTTTCACTTCTCTTCCATCAGTCACCAGCTGCATGGTCAGTACTTCCCAGAGTGAGTCTCAGCTGCCATTGGCTTGCCCCTGCCCAAACCTAGGAGGTGGGGAGACATCAGAGTTACCCAAAGTGGCTCCAGACAGATCCCTGTGGTGGGGCAAGAAGAGCCCAGGCTGTGCCTTGCACTGGCATGTTCCTGCTCTGAGGGCAGCAAGCAGACCCCAGTGGAGGCATCACAGGCCAGTTCTTGGGGTGAATCTCTAGGCACAGATAGCAGATCAGCCTTGGAGGCACAAAGAGGCATAATTTCATGGCCTCTATTTTGCCTTCCATTACCTTTCCGCATTGAAAACAGGCATTACCTGAGCACATAAATTAGCCTTTACCTAATTTTGCACCTACTAGCATGACTTGCCTACATCTACCTAGTCTTCTCTAGTAACTGCTCTCATTACAGTCCTCCTTTTACCTCCTTGTGAGTGCTTGCCTCAAAGAATACTGAGGACAGTCACCCCTGATGGTCGTGTCATTGCTACCTATCCCAGTAAGTACTCCCCCTGCTAGCTGAACCTTCCACAAACATCTGGAGAGTGATGTGACCTTGCAAAAGCAACAGCAGAAATGGCATTGCATGTGGCAGACGTCCCATCCTTGACACAAACCATTGCTCTCCGTTGCTGGTCTTGGGTCACGGCCGGGTGAGTGCAAATCAAATGCAGCAACACAACAGCTGGATGAAGCCAGTATTTCCAGGTTTGTGTGTATGAACTCTTCCCATCCCACCGTGCATCATCCCGCACCAACAGGCTCGGTTTAGCCTGTTTCTTTCATAGTTTTGAAGTCTCTGCTGGTAGCAGATCTGTGTGGAGATTTGTAAGTAGATTATATCTGGAAAATTGCTGTCAACATCTGAAAGTACACATATCATTAAGGCAGAAGTGCTCGGAATCAGAGGCAGCTCAGGAAAAGTTATGGCTTGAACTTTTGTGCATTGACTGAAACATTTTTAATTGTTTTAAGCTAGTTTGTTGTGGGATGTTTTCATAACCTGAGACGTAACATATGCTGCACATTATTTGTTTCATGCAAGTAACTTTTAAAATAGCTCATTGTGTTTGAATCTCTCTGAAGCTCGCCAGGAAAGCAGTTGTGTTTACAACAAGAAGTTTGCATGAAGCCTAGTCCATCTAAAGAGTGTGGTATCTTTCTGGTTCATGTAATATTTCTAGTGATGAAGAGTCGTGCTTTAGGATGCTGTGATGACTTACATCCACTGACAAGCGCTGGCGTAAAGTGAAAGCCTGTATTCTTTGGTTTCCATTCCTTATTCGCTAATTGCAAGCTATAAATAGACTGATTTGAGGAATCTGAGCACCTCTAGCTTTCATTTATCTCAGTGAGGCTTCTTTATTTCAGTAACAGATGATGATCAACTCGTCTGCAAAATGCAACTCTTAACCTCCCTGTTCACTGTTCTATAAAATATTATGAGATTGCCACCTAGCTCATGAAGACTTAATCATGCAATGAAGCTTTGATATTTTGAGGTTCTTAGATGAAAGGCAAAGTGTAAGGATAAAGAATTACCTCCAGACTATGGACTCACTCTGTTTCTTGCAAAGTCAGTCTGACTGAAGTCAATGCTATCCCTTTCTCTGATCTCAAGATCAGGGTTCTGCAAGCTATTTCTTTTCTTGTAGGAAACAATGATGTCTGAGACAAGTGTCTTTGACGCAGGACTGTTCCTTTGCAAGGAAGATACTCATTCCTTTGCCAGAGCTCCAGGTTTCCTTTGGTGAGCACTCAGCATACCAACTCCCTTCCTCATCTGTTCACAGAGCCATGCCTTGTGCCTGTGTTTTGCAGAGTCCAGTGTTTTGCGAAATCAGTGGTACAAAGGACTGGGAGAGGGCTCAAAGCCCTCTTGCACTGAACAGAGATCAAATACACTGCGATCACCAACAGATGTCTGTCTGACCTCAGGGGCCTTTCAGACCTCTGAGAAGAGATTCCACAATATTCATATGCCTGTTCTTATGCTTCATGTGTGAAAAGTTAGGAAAAAATACCTTTCATATCCAATTAAGTGGATTCTTTCGTATCATTCCCCCAGTGCAGAGCAGAACATGCAGGATAATTGATCCCTGCCCTCTTTATTAAGAACATTCCTATATTAAAGGAGCTTTACAGTGTTTCACTCCTACTTTTCCAGACTAAACAAATCTAGTACCTCAGCATTCCGCTTTGGCATTTTTTTCCCCCCAAGCATGTTTCTCAACCCTCCAGCTCCTTGGTGCTCTCATCAGCTCTATGCAGCTTTCTCAAACAGTGGTGACCCCAAGTTGATATGTGTATCTGCCTGGAGTCTCAGCACATCCCGCTCAGTTCCCTTTGTAATCCGGTCACTTTTCCCACGGAAAAAGCAGTGTTGTGCACAATAATCCAGCTCTGCTCGTGCCGGTCAGTGTTGTGTGCACATCTTCTCTGGGTCCTGTAAGGCTATCAGAAATGGTTGGAGTTGGTTGCACAGAGACATCTGCTACTCACACCACCCCCGTTTCAGAAGGGCTGACCTGAGCTCTTGGGTTGTCAGGAAAATGCTTTTGCTCACTGAAGTTGTAAATCTCTGCTAGCTGGCTGCCAGCTTGCACTTCCATAGGCTCAGACGCGACACCTGTAGCACACTACATCTCGACCACAGTTGTACATTTCAAACACTACTAGATAAATATAAGTACCATGGCAAATGTATAGAGACAATGAGAAGGCTTATTTGCTTGCTGTCCTGTTCAGTGAAGGCCAACAAATACTGTGTCTCGAAGGGCTGAGTGAAGTAGTCTGTAGCAAAACTTACAGAGCTCTCAACAAAGGGGAGTTTTTTTAAAGCATAGTGATGCAACACGACATCGAGAATAATAGATAATCATAGAATCATAGAATAGAATCATAGAATAGTTAGGGTTGGAAAGGACCTCAAGATCATCCAGTTCCAACCCCCCTGCCATGGGCAGGGACACCTCACACTAAACCATCCCACACAAGGTTTCATCCAACCTGACCTTAAACACTGCCAGGGATGGAGCACTCACAACCTCCCTGGGCAACCCATTCCAGTGCCTCAGCACCCTAACAGGAAAGAATTTCCTCTTTATATCCAATCTAAACTTCCCCTGTTTCAGTTTGAACCCGTTACCCCTTGTCCTGTCACTGCAGTCCCTGATGAAGAGTCCCTCCCCAGCATCCCTATAGGCCCCCTTCAGATACTGGAAGGCTGCTATGAGGTCCCCATGCAGCCTTCTCTTCTCCAGGCTGAACAGCCCCAACTTCCTCAGCCTGTCTTCATACGGGAGCTGCTCCAGTCCCCTGATCATCCTCGTAGCCTCCTCTGGACTTGTTCCAGCAGTTCCATGTCCTTTTTATGTTGAGGACACCAGAACTGCACACAATGCTCCAGGTGAGGTCTCACAAGAGCAGAGTAGAGGGGCAGGATCACCTCCTTCGACCTGCTGGTCACGCTCCTTTTAATGCAGCCCAGGATACGGTTGGTTTCTGGGCTGCGAGCGCACACTGCAGCCGGCTCATGTTCATTTTCTCATCGACCAGCACCCCCAAGTCCTTCTCTGCAGGGCCGCTCTGAATCTCTTCTCTGCCCAGTCTGTAGCTGTGCCTGGGATTGCTCCGACCCAGGTGTAGGACCTTGCACTTGTCGTGGTTGAACTTCATAAGGCTGGCATCAGCCCACCTCACAAGCGTGTCAAGGTCCCTCTGGATGACATCCCTTCCCTCCAGCGTATCAACCGGACCACACATAATGGGGAGTTACACAGCATGGAAGCTTTCAGCTGAGTCAGATTTTGCCTCTTTTGAGTACTCCAGTGAGGTGCTGAGTGCCGGGACATGGGCAGTACCAGATGTGGCATGGACACAGCTGCCTGGCAGGGGTCTCCTGGCACTCAGGCTGCCAGGAACAGCTGTAGAAAGACCAGCTTGCATTTGGCTTACGATGCACTCAGCTTCCACTAAGAACCTGGTATTTATGGGTGGTATTGCATCCCACTTCAAACCTAACCACCATTCTGTTTGTCAGTGGTTGCATCCTAGTGAGCAGGAGAAGAAGGGGGAGAAGCTGCAATGTGGGAAAGTAAAATGTGGGAAGTATCTTGCAGGCCCAGAGTCTAAATGTGGAAGGAACCATGATCTCCAAATTTCTGTGGACACAACATAACTAACCTTGATCAAGTGTGTGACATCTCAGCTGTTTTCATGCCATTTACTGAAATGGGAGAGGAGCTGGGAGGATCTCTTGTCTTTTAAATTAGAAAAACCCCAAATTAACAATTGGAGACGTTTTCTTCAGTCTGTGTCAATGGCACTCAGAAGTAACTGGATATCCATTTCTTGCTTCTCAGATGATCACTAATCCAAGTCCTAGTTGCATTCTTTTAGTAAATATTAAGCAAGAGGGCATCATAAAACTGAGATCTTGCTTTTCCAGCAGAATATTTATATGAAGGTTTTCAGTTTCTGGCCATAAATGAGAAGATATAGGAAAGAGGAGATTTTGATTAAAACCTCGTGAAAGTAATTTAGACTTTTGGACTGTCTGGTTGAAAAGGGTAATGTGATGAGATAAATTTTTGTGCTGAATCAATTTAAGCACTTCTTTCACTGCCAGAATCTTGGGACACGAGTCTGGTTTCGGTTCCGTCAGCTTTACCTTAGTGTTATCCTGTTGACTTGACTGGCATCGTTTCCGGTTTACACTATTGTAAGTGAGCTCAAGAATCATTTTCTTTGTCTTCAGGAAACAGAATAGCCATTAAGGGAAGCATAGGACTGTACTTATTTAAGTATACAAGAAACATAACAGGTTTCTGCAGGTGTTTCTGAAGAGTTAGCAGGATATTCTTTGTCACGCGCTCAGATGTAATGGTCTTAATCATGGTGTATGGCTCTCCTGCTGCCACAGGACATTTAATATGTTGGAAAAGGTGTCTCTCTTCCCCTGTAAAAGCTGAATTTGCTTTTACAGCCATTACCCATCATGCAGCAGGAGAACAGTGTTAATAACCGTTGCTTCAGGGCTGCAGAAATCTTTTGCATCTCTCCAGGGAAGAGGCAACTTTTTCTTCTGTAACTGGCCAGAGCGTTACCTTTGGAAGCTTTTCCTCTTGGGATCCAAATGCTCTCTTTCACTCATGACTTGTGCTACCTAATTGTTCTCCAGGGGAGCAAAAGTAGGTTGGCGAGGTTGGGTTTTGGCTTGTAATTGTTCCTGGCTTTGTTTGAAGGCTACAGGTATGCACAGGACTGAGGCAGGGAAAATGGCAGTCATGGTTATTTATTGGGAGCAGTGGGAACTATGAAGTCTCAAGGAAAATCTCAGGAAGGATCATACAAATGCTCCCTAGTGCTGTACACAGAGCTGGAAAGTGTTGGGCATGCTCTTCCATTACATGTGGTGCAACTGCTCTGCCCTGAACACTATAAAGGGCTGCATAAAGGCACCAAACGTTTTGCAGGGCCTACAAAACCTTTGGAAATGATGAGGCTGTGGAAAAAAGTGGGGTTTTGTTACAGAAAATGAAGTGCTCTAATAAAGTGTTTGCACTTTAGTCCGTGTAAGGGACTAAAGGCCTTAGTCCATGTAGAGGAGCTCAGTGTATTTATGTTTTTACCTACCTTGATATTGTTAGCTTGCTCTCAGTTTGTTCAAAGGAAGCAGGGATTCAAAGGTCAGCCATGAATGGTTTGGAAAAACCAAGTGGTGACTGTATCTCCCATGAACTGGGAGAAAGGAATCACAGTTCGTGCCATTTTGAAATACTTCCCATATCGGTTTATCATTTCTTTTACTCATTCTGCTCCCTTTTCCCTTAAAGAATTTATTCTCTTCTTTAAGAGAAAAAGTTAGCTTATGCTTATAAGTTGTTTGTTTTTTTTTTAATGTACTTTGATCTTAGACAAAATTTGATGGAATTATTACTAATAATGCAGCCTGAGCATGATCTTCAACACTTAACTCAAGGCAGCTTATCTCCCATTGGGAAATGAATTCCCAGTGAGAAATGAAGTTGCCTGGCATGACTAAGAATCAGGTCACTTGGTCTAAATGACTAATTATGGGGTTTAGAACTTAGCTTTTGGATCCAAATTTTGGCCTATAAATGTAGAACAAGTTCTAGATTTAATTAGTCGGAACATCAATTAGAGTATTAATTCTACTCATGCAACTCTGTTCACATCAGAAGACGTTCCTGATTCACAGCAGTACAAAGACTCTGGAGTTCCGTGGTGTTTCTGTACCCTACGTCAGATGTTGAAGGTGATGAGGGCTCTGAGCAGTGGACTCACACAGACACATACAAGATTTGGGCTGCCAATGAGCTTGTCCACACAACCCACTAGAAATTGCAGGTATTAATTCAGATGGTTCCCAGCCTAAATCAATTGACATATTGCTAATCATTAGGCTTTGGTTCATATCTGAATAGTCCTTTAAAAGCCTTTTTTCATCTGTTTCCTCTTTTTTCCCCAGTTGTTTCCATGCAGCAGCTATAGCACTGGAAACAGGATTTTTTTTTTCCCTAGTTATTTCACTGCTTCAATCTTGCCTCTACTTACTGTCTGGAACTAAAACTGGGACTTAGTAATGGGCATCTGCAGTTACAATTTCTGTAAGTTGTCTAAATTACTGGGACTTGTTCTACAGTTCCTGGTTCATGTCCACCCCAGTGGCCAAACAAGCTGAGGCTTTGTCTCAGCCTCTTCATCTTCTAGAGGAGGGCACGCAGGGACAGGCCAAGGGGAATGGCTTTAACCTGCCCAAGGGGAGACTGAGATGAGCTCTTAGGCAGAAGCTCTTCCCTGTGAGGGTGCTGAGGCGCTGGCACAGGGTGCCCAGAGAAGCTGTGGCTGCCCCATCCCTGGCAGTGGGCCAGGTTGGACACAGGGGCTTGGAGCAACCTGCTCTAATGGAAGGTGTCCCTGCCCGTGGCAGGGGTTGGAACTGGATGAGCTTTAAGGCGCTTTCCAACACAAACCATGACAATTCTGTGATTCTATGATAATGTGTGAGCTTATCTACCTCTAAAGAACCTGAAACTTCTTACTTTTTAGCAATATATTCTGTCTGCAATTAAAAGTGGGTGTCTTGATGTCTTTTGCTGAGGAAATAGAGGAATATATGGAGGAAATGGCAAAATATTTCAGCAAGGCCAAAGGTACCCAGCATGTTCTGCAGATTGTCTGTGAAGGTTGAACAGTGAGGCTGCATTACACAGCATGCACAGACAGTTCTGTAAACCATGGAACAAACTTACTTTTCCACGTCACAATCAGGATCACATTCACATTTCAAGGAAACAATAGAAGATTTAATTCAGCTTTCACTATGCTGGAGATTTGCTCTGGCTCTGGCTCTGCCCCTTTCTCTGTCCTCATTCCCACTGTTTTTGGACTCTGCCTGCAATTTCAGTGCTTGCCAAGATATCCCCAGCTAAGTGTGAGTTAATAAGAACATCTGGCTAGGATGATGCTCTGTGACCCACCCCCTCAGCACATCTGGTGGTCATGGCCATGGACGGGGAACCTTACCAAGCGTAAGGCTTCTGCAAGGAAAGAGGATTTTGTCAGCTAAGGCTGGATTTAATGAAAATACCCCAAACCAATTGGTTATATAAAGGGGCTTTCATGTCAATAGGAGAAATGCCTATAAATAGGCACACACACACATATACACTTTTTTATGTAAGTAGAGCATACTGTCAACGAATAAGAATGAGGACTGCCTAAAAACTGTCTTGATAGGTAATTAGTCCCAAAGGCCCTAAACTGGTTAACCATCAAGGCATGCTGCAAAAGAACTCTCTTTGGTAAGGGCTTTTTGAGGAGGCTGAATGTCCATTCTCTCTAAAGGGAAGAGAGGATGAAAAGGGTTTATGTGCTTGGTTGGCAGAGTTCCTTTTAGAAATGATTACTTTAAAACTTCTGGATCATTTTTTTGTCCTTCTAATAATGAATTAAGGTGTCCAGACACTTTTGTGAGCATCTTCCGGTATTATTTATATAGCAATCCATCAATACCAATGCCCTGCTCTTGTTTTCCTTTGCTGGTTAAAAAAAAAGATGGATTTTTCAGACAGCACAATGAATCATCAGTGAAGTGAAAACACTGGGCAAAATCTCTTGTTTAAGAATGGCCTGTGCACAGCTCAGGCCAGCACATTTTTCATGGGATGCAAGGGAGCAGTTCAAAGAATTGGCAAGGAGTGTGCCCTGCATATTCATGAGGCTGGGCAAGGAGGTGAAGGTACAGGAGAAGGCAGAAAAGCAATGTGAGGATAGAGTGGAATGTGGAGCGAGTTACCACGGTATCCGATTTTACTGCTGTTTGACGTAAAGCTCCTTTGCTTTTACACAACCGCTGGAATTGAATGGAAGCAGTTCAGGGCATAAATAATGAATGTGTCTTTTACATGTTAAGAGAGGAGAATCTGCACCTCATCACAGAGATAACGCACCCCTCTTTTCTCCCCCCTAGTCTCCAGCCTGCGTTCCTGAAGTCAGTCAAGATCTTATCCAACAGACAGAGGAGAAACTCGAAAACAGCCCCTGCAAAGAGCTATTCTCTCACTGTACAAAGTAAGTATAACTCGATACTCAGAGATCTCAGAGCCGCAGCCAGCAGTGTGTAAGGAATGTGTCAGGTAAAAGACAGACATTTCCACTTGAACCTGAAGCAAGTATCTTCATCTTATGTTCATAATCCTAGAGGCAGAGCTGCAAGCAGTGAAGTCATTTCATCTGAGCAAAATGCAATAAATATTTCCATGCCATTATATACACTACACACAGGCACTTAGTGTTTCAGGTATTTGACGGAGTGTTCTAGCCAAGTAAACCAGCCGTGGATTTCATGCTGTGTGAAAAGAGCTGCAATGATAATGCATCCAAAGAAAACATCTCTGTTTCAAAGTGAATAAAAATTAAGTGGCTATACAGCCCATTTAGACAGAGGAATGTGCAAACTTGCTCCGCATGGCTTTTCCAGCAAATCTTCACCAGGAGAATGGGGCTTTTTTGAATGCTTTCTGTCTGCCTGTGGCGTTCAAAACGAGCGTGCATTATTTCATCCTTTGTCTGGGAAAAGGCTTATCAGTTTTTGTAGCGGCGAGGCGATTTGCGCTGTTATGCGCTAAAGCTCCAGGTATGCACTTTGCATTTGCAAACACTGACCCGAGGCTGTTCATGCCAGTAGATCATAAACGAATGAAAATATGAAAAGGAGGGATCATGGCACGCTGGCCCGTGTGGTTTCTGGCTGAGCACTATTTGTTTTCCCTGGATGATGTAATGGGGATTTGTAAAATCCGCTCCACTGTCATTCATTGTTTTGACTCATTTCATTGACCTTTTCTGGTTCCAGTTATGCTTTGAGTTGGTAGATGTGGGTTATTTCTGGCCTTCTGTTCTAACACAGCCAGTTTCCTTGCATTGGCCTGGTGTCGTGTAGAGATGCTCCTGTAACTCGCAGCAGTTGTGTGTGCCAGTCCCAGTGACAAAGGCAGAACTGTGCTCAACACAAACCCCCCTGATGCCTGTTTCCAGTTCTCAAATCGGTTTGAAAGCTGACAGTTCCCTCTAAAATGCACTTTGTTGTTGCCAAAGAGGGGAACTAAAAAGCAAACAACTGCTGAAAGGCAGCTATTGTTCTGTGAAATGCGCACAGCTTTTAATTAACTGAATGGAATAGGCTAGCATTGGACACCACTTAATTCAGGCTCGCATTCACCAACAGCCATTCCTTCGTCTCAGCTCAAACAGATAAATGAGCCAGGTTTGAGACCTTGTTAATAAATATGCTGGGCATTTCACATGGGCTGAAACGGGGTCAAAAGGAAGTTTTAAAAGCTTGCTGTTGGTATTTACTAAATGTACTGAATAATGTTAATTTTGGAAGAGTTCACGGTCAGACCAAAAAAGGGAGGCATACCTACAAAAATGAAGCTTGCTATCCCGTAGGAGCAGGAATGGAGAGGAGTTTCAGACACATCTTCATAGATAAGATCAGTCTGCTGGAGATACGCATGTATAAGCTCTAATTTCTGCTTTGACCTTTAATATTTTGGCTGCCTGCTCCTGCCCCTCTCCAATTTCCCATGTTCATGTTATTCATGGTGAATTGTTTGCAGAGGTCTAGAACTACCTCAGGGTAAGACATAGATCATCCATTCACAAACCAGACTGGGATTTCCTTCCTCCTCCAGTAAAATCTGGAGCTGTGTCTGTATAGCCTTAGATACAGAGAGAAAAGTGTCTGTATACCCAAAGACAGAAATACACCCAAACCCAGGTTTAGTCTGCACCAATGCTGCCAGCAGAGGTGGAAGCAGTAGCCCCAGTAAGCAAGGCAAGAACCCAGACCAGCAGGTGAACAACCCCTTAGTCAATGTGACCACCTTCATCTCAGGCAGCTCTCAGCTCAACCCAGCTTTTCTTAGCTCTGAACCCTTGGCCTTTCCTATGGGATGTCTGTTGGTCTCTGGCTGCTTGTTGACTGTCACAAGCAACATATTTCTTTCTCACATTTGCAGGCTGGTCTTTCCATTCCTTCCTTTGATTATGCAAAAGACTTTGCATCCACTGCTTGAGCCCAAGAATTCTTTTCTTGATCCAGAAGCAAATCCACATCCCTGTTCAGACTTTCCTCTGTTTTACTCTACAAAGCACATAGCTGTTAGGCAAAGCCCCTTGATTTTAATGACACTTACTACTTCTTCTGTATAGAAGGAATTGAAATTGATTATTTTTTGCTCAAAATAATACCTCTATGGTCCTTCTTTGGCAGAAATGGGCTTTAGACAGAAATCTTCGATCCAGATACAAACACCCCCTAAAGTTTAGGAGCTCAGTTCCTGAGGGTGTTGTGTTCAGTTACTAACAAAAGCAAATAAATTTGTTGTCTAGTGAGTAACAGTCTTTGTAAAAGTCCATTGAAGCCAGTGGGAGATGCCCTGTTAATTTTCAGCAAGCATAACCGGTACATACTACTATTCGGCTTGTATAAGGCCTTCTGTTATGAAATACATCTAACATAGCACTTTGTTCCTAGATTGAAACCACGAGTAAAATAAAGTACAAAATAAAGGAGAATGATCGCACCATACAAGAAGTCTGGATTTTCTCCTCTTGTTTTGTTTCTCTTTTGCTCCAAGTTCAGGATTATAAAATGCTTATATATCCTTTTCATCTGAGATAGATCTGTCCTTGACCACCTCAGTGGGGAACCATTCCAAGAGTACCTGAACAGCATGTACTTCGACAGGTTTCTCCAGTGGAAGTGGTTGGAAAGGTAAGTGTCACAAGTTGGTTTGGGGTTTTTTTTCCCATAAAAAAATGAATACAGAAAGTTTATTTTCACTTTCCATGCAAAGCACATAGAATATGCTCAAAATCTGACAGCTGAGATAGTATGTTTGCTTCCTTTGCCTTCAAGATAAAGACAGTTTGGCTTTTCTTCAGTATTACCAATGCCTCATCCTAATGTTTGCCATTTATGGCCCTCTTTGTGAAGCAATTCTCTCCCTCTTTCCACTGTTCTCCTTCAGGATGGTCTGTCAAGACTCATTCACCATTTCCCTGAGCTATACTCCAGGGAAGCTTTCCCAGAGAGTTCCAGGAAGGCTTTCCTAATTTTAGCATTTGGTTTTAAGTGTTCATTGTTAGAAGGTTCAAGAAGAGATAATGGCTTTAGCCACAGGAGGATGTCATATAAGAAAGTCATGGTTATGTTGGTGTTAGACTCAATTTAACCATGAGCTGAGTCTCCAGCTGTGACCATCCAATGAGCATGATCGGTGCCAGGGATATGAGTGTGCCTAGACCCAGAAATGCTCTTCGACCTCTCCCTTCTCTCTTTAAGGAATCCTGTGATCTGAGAAATGTCTGTGGCCAATTTCTCTGTAGGTCCTGTCACCATGAGCTACTTATGGCGCAGATTGAAGGACACATTACACTTTTTTATAGCCTATCCCTTGTGCATCTGTAATGCTAAACTTAAGCTACACATCCAGTCTTTGGCTTTTGCATTTGCAAACGCTGTGCCCAGGCAAGACTGAAACAGATGCTGCTCTCTAGGGAAGCAAAGAATAAGCCAGAAACCTACCCCGAAACACAAGGGACAGTTTTGGCTTCTAAAGCTCAAGTGTTTGCCCATTCAATGGCATCAGCTACGTTAGGCACATCAAGATTAAAGTACATTCAGCAACTTCAGTTGTCTTTCTGTTTGGCTGTGCTCTGAATATGGTGACTTATTTGCTTGGACCAGTTATCATTATTATTAAATCACTGTAAACAGACAAAAATCCATCATATAGGTCCTCACACCGTATTTATTGGCTAGACATTTGTGAGCACATTTAATAACCAGGCAGCCTTAGCGGTGTTAATTTGCAAGGAAAGGAGCCTTTGCCTGCTCCTTGTTGGGAGGGCTGTAGCAGACGCACACTGCGGGGTAGCAGTGACCTTGAGTTGAGAGAAGCCCCAGGTTCCACAAATGGAATTAATTATGGCAGATGAGTTAGGGCCAGATCCGTGAGTGGTGTGTATCAGCGTGGTGCCTTCAGAGATCAAAGGAGCTGTGCCAGTTCCTCTCCCTGGAAAGCTGCAAAGCTGCTGCACAAGAGGGAAAGGGAAGCGGTGGGCAGAGGGGAGAGCTGTTTCATGCCAAGACATGCTCCACATGCCATCTTTACTGAATCCAGCATTCACTCTTCCATTTCAATTAAAAAAACATCAGATGATTCATCCTTAGCCAGGCTATTTCCTATCTACTTTCACATTTGGGATAAGGAATTTTCTGAAATGCTTTGAGGATTATTACTTTTTCCATTCCCCCAAGTGTGACAGGCTATCGGATATGCCTGGCTTAAGAAGCTGGGAGAACTGTTTTTGGGATTAGCAGAGAGCTGTTAGTAGCTCCTTCTGACAGCCTGCTGGCTCCAATGGAGGAGTCATACAGTCCATTTATTCCAGAGACATTGCTGAGCATGTAGTTATCACTGCTAATTGTTGCTTTTAACCCCAGTAGCATTTGCAGTATCCTCGCAGAAGCCTGAAAATAGCATCTCTCTCTCTCTTCTAGTTTTGGCTTTCTGCATGTTTTTCTTCCCCTACTTTTAAAAACAGTAATGAGCATAAATGAAACGATTCACTTTAGCATTTATTCCTTATTGTCATCAACCTCATCACCACTGTTGTGGGAGCAGCACATTATTGTGCTCCCTCTGCCGGCTGGCTGCCCGCCAGAAGGAAACAGAGCTGGTAGGGATATCCGTATCAGCCGCTAACGTAATTGTAAAGCTTCAGTGGTGGAATGGTGGGGTTCTTCTTCTGTCACATTATAAAGCTTTTATGGTAACAAAGTGTAAGTTAGATGTAGGGCTGGAGCCATTTTGGTAAGGCAGGATTTTGTGGGAACCTTGTTAGGTCGTATAGTTCGTGTCCAGTGAATGTTAGGGAGCACTCTGCCCTCAGAAGGAAAGACTTATCTAACCCTTAATTTGCCCATTTAGAGGAAAGAGATGCTTTTCCTCCCTTCTCGCCCATGGTGCTCTCCCAGGAGGCAGGTACCCCAGGCAGGGCCGGACTGGCTTGGAGCTTGGCTTCCTGCTCTTCCCTCCTGCAGATGGCGCTTAAGCCCACCTCTCTGGTCCCTGGGATTGTTTCTTTCCTTGTTTCACGTAATTTTTCTGTTTTCTTTAAGGTCAAGACATCAGAAATCTTTTCTGGTGGATTGAATTCTGGATCTCTTTTTCTCCATCTCTAGAAGTGTTCAAGGCCAGGTTGGATGGGGCTTGGAGCAAACTGGTCTAGTAGAAGGTGCCTTTGCTTGTGGCAGGGGGTTGGAACTGGATGAGCTTTAAGCTCCCTTCAAACCCAAACCATTCTAAGGTTCTATGACCTTGAAGACCAAGAGAAGTCATAAAATGTTAGCCCATCCTATGCCTCAGGAGAATTAATATGTTATTGGAAGCTCCCAGGCCTCCTCTTTGCTTAACAAAGGCCAAACCTATATCACGAGATACAGAACCCTCCTTGGTCCTAAGATACTTGCAGAAATTACACTGATGACTCACTAATGTGTTGTATTTTATTACAGCTTAATATGTTGGAATTGAAAAGTTCAAGCCATACATAGCATTGAAGTAATGGAATTACATAATTATATATTATATTCTATAATAGGATTACCCTGAAACAATGTGATTATCTAATATTTATGACTTTTGCTTTTTCAAAGTATGCTCTGAAATAAATAAATCACAGAGAGTGCATTAAATGTGTTGTCTTCTTTTTTTTTCTGTATTTCCTTTTCTTCCAGGCAACCAGTAACAAAAAACACATTTCGGCAGTACAGGGTACTGGGGAAAGGTGGCTTTGGGGAGGTGAGTAGGTCTGAAAGCTTCTCCTAAAGAGGGTTTCTTACTTCTCAGGCACTGCAGGCCACAGCAGCCTGATGCGACAGAGGCTGATTTTCGTAAAGTGCCGACAGCTTTACTTAGCCTCTCATGACAAGAGGCAGTGGGTTCAGACTGAAACAGGGGATGTTCAGTTAGATATAAGGAAGAAGTTCTCTACTGTGAGGCTGGCGAGGCACTGGAACAGGTTGCCTGAAGAAGTGGTGAATGCCCCATCCCTAGCAATGTTCAAGGCCAGGTTGGACAGAGCTTTGGGTGGTTTAGTGTGAGGTGTCCCTGCCCATGGCAGGGGTTGGAACTGGATGATCTTAAGGTCCTTTCCAACCCAAACTATTCCATGATTCTATGACACTGTCATCCCAAAAGAACACTTTTGAGAATTATTCTGTATTCGACTAACAGTGGAATGAGGGGCACACCCTTATTTGTGTTCTAACTGATGGCTGGGCAGCAAGAGTCAGAGGAGGGGTGGACAGGCTGTAGCTGAGCAGATTACAATCTGCGCAGACAAAAGGAGGTGGGATAGGAAGCAGGCGGAGGAAAGTGGAATAATGAAACCAATATTACACAGCAGGTTTGGAAACAGTAGTCGGTTCCCCAGCTGCCCCCGCCTGTGCCTTATTCGCTGTGCCGCCGTCTCTAACCTTAAAAGGACTCGCTGGGGTCAGCTCATGAGGAGTAAAGTGCAACCCAGACGCAGCGTTTGCTTCGAATTACCCAGCAATTGTTCTTTTTAATTCGCAGGTCTGCGCTTGCCAAGTGCGAGCAACAGGGAAGATGTACGCCTGCAAGAGATTAGAGAAGAAGAGAATAAAGAAGAGGAAAGGCGAATCCATGGCACTAAATGAAAAGCAGATTTTGGAAAAAGTCAATAGTCAGTTTGTAGTGAGTATTGAACTCCCCGGTGCTCAGCTCCCTGCTCACCTCCTGAGCGCTGCTCTTGTTGAACCCAATGCCTCCTCCAGCTCCTACAACAGGGAAGGTGCCAGAAGCTGATTCCCTTTGCTTTGCACCTTCGTCCTGCTCCATGCACCTTTGCCAAGTCTCATTTTAGTCTCTGGTCTGTGCGAAATTCACCAACCAAGGTGCCTGCTCCTGCCATGGGAATGATGCGTTTTGCAGCCTTGACTTGCATCAGGGCTGCATCAGCTGAGCTATTTTTATCCAGTGTGATTACCTGAATTCCCAGCGTCTGGGAGAGAGGAGCTTGGAGGAGACTGAAGGATATTCGAACCCAATAGCTGAGAAGAGATTGGCTAGTAACCAGTGACGTGGAGCTGGTCTGTCTGATGTAGGGCTTTCCTGACTCATGCCAGCTCTTGTGTCTCTTTAAAAACTTGCCTTAGATTAAAAAGAAAGGTATTTTTCTCTCAGCATCTGTCGTGTTCTTTATACTTATTTTAGGAAACACTGTGAAAACAACAGATGCAAGATGTTTATTTACCTCTGGCAGAAGCAAAGATGATGGCACGTACTTAAACTTGATGGGTAGCTTTTGGCTTGTCTGGTCGTTCCTGGGGCACCTACCAGAGCAGGATGATGCTGACCTTCGTGCCTCAGTGATGGTCCATTTGACCACCACAGGACCAGGCTATCAGGGCCTTCCTGGGAACCTACTGAGGTGATAGTTTTTGGAAAGCTACCCAGCAAAACAGTGCAGCAGGAGGTGTAGATTCCCTTGGTTATTAAGATCTCTCTTACATGGAAAAGTATGCCTGGAATTAGTATGTTTGTCCAGCTTGTGAAGCTATCTGAGCGTTAACCGTGAGGGTTTCTGATGATGAATAGGCTGGATTCGACGAATTAATTTATAAAATCCTAACATCTGAGTTTTCTGTCCTAAAATGTATGTTTGCTATTGCAATAAGCCCCAATTCAAATTGAGTTTCTCTTTTTTTCCTTTTCTGGAGGATATCTTTAATGAGAAGTTAGTGCTTTCTTCTCAGCAGCTAAATGAACTGTCACAACTATGCTACAAATGTTTTTCTAGGTCAATTTAGCCTATGCCTATGAAACAAAGGATGCATTGTGTTTAGTTCTGACCATAATGAATGGAGGTGACCTGAAGTTTCATATCTACAACATGGGAAATCCAGGCTTTGAGGAGGAAAGAGCTTTGTTTTATGCAGCAGAGATTCTTTGTGGCTTAGAAGACCTGCACAGAGAAAATACTGTGTACAGGTAAGCACTCTTTAAAGTCTTATAGGATATCTTTTATGGGTAAAAAAGAACTGCTTGCATCTTCCCTACTCATTGTGGTGCTATAAAGCTTAGATACCTCAGTGCTGGGGCTGAAATTTCACAGGGTATAAATTCAGTATGATTCAGTGATCAGGGCAGGAAACAGTTGCTTCAGTAATGCATCCTGTCTAAATTGCAGAGCTAACACAAAGCTCCCCAAACCCTACCTCAGTGTGCACCGAATGACGTAAGAAAATCATGAACGTTCCTATAAAGGGATTTCATTGAGGATTCTAGTTTGTAGCTGATATGAAATGGAGATCATGCTATTCAAGGCTCTATTTTAATTAGTTGGATTTTATTGCATTAGGAGCGGCAGCACATCAGATGTGGAAAAGCCATGTCCTACCCCAGAGGGAGCACAAGAGGGGGGTCTGAGACACAGGGCAGGGATTCACGCTGTAGGACATGAGCAAGCTTGATTAGCTGGATCATGATGGTGACCATGGCATGCCAGCTGTGGAAGGAGGCACACTTACAGCCATGCAATGGAGATGTCCTGCTGGCAGCATCCCACCCGCTGTGGGAGCAGCCAGCGGGCAGAGCAGTGACAGCTTCGAGAAGGACAAATGTCAACTTCTCAGCTTCCAGTCTGGCTTCCAGCTCTATACAAGCCTTTTTCCAGGGCGTCACATGGTTTATTTGCTGGAAAAGCAGGGTGGTTGCAGACAGAGTTCTTGTGACTCCATGAGGATTTATTTTTTCCTAATCAAAGACCAATGGAGTTGTAAACAACACTGAATGTTTGCCTTCATCATCCCAGCTTGTGAAATCATTACTGCTGGCATTCACAGCAGAAGAGGTCCTGTAGATTGATGAAAGAACTTCCAAGGGCAATGATTAACAATGATATGTTATTTTCAAGAACCAAGCCGCACTTTAAATCATTCGATATGCCCATGTGTAATAAGCATTATGCATATGCTTGTATACATAGGAATTACAATATTGTTGTTCCTTGGAGGAGATCTGTAGCAAACTGCTACTTGGTTGCCTCGGTGTGACTCAGATCTTGCTAGCTGGCATAAGGAGAGCAGACAGATAACATGCTGATTGTGTTGGTGCTGGCCCAAGAAGGACATATTATTTTTCCCAAGGAACAAAATGGAATTAAGTGTTTAATGTCAATTGAAAAATCAAATAATGAATGATGTGTCTGGCTTCCCTCTTCTTTAAAAACCATCCTACCACATTCAGAAAAGTTTCAGGAGGCATTGTAGCGTTTCTTTAAGAAGTTCTAGATCACAAGCATGCTTTATTGTTGAAAATGACTGGTACATTGATAACCTGGCTGGTGAAATGCCATACTAATGCTGCTTTCTAGTCAAGCAAATCAGATCTGGCCACCTGAAATAGAAGGTGACTCTGAGTGAACTGGCATCCTACTTCCTTAAGCAATTGTTTTCATGTTACTCTTGAAAGAGTTGCTAGTTTACACCTCGGATGCCACATTCATTTTAGTGATGAATGATGTTATATCCTTGTCGGTGACATTTTCCAGCAGTAGTTTGGGAGCATCTGCAGAGACCCCTAATTCATAACACCGCAGCATGTTTTGGGACCAGTGAGAAGTGTTATACAGGTTAATAAAATATAGCAGCTAAATGTTACCACTTTCTCAAGGTGAATAATGCATTGCAAAACACTTATTCCTCCAACTTAATTTCATTTTCTATGAACAAAATGCTACTGACTAAATCACAGCATCGGAAAACACATCCCCATCTCACGGGCCAGTGACGCACACTGCGGATGTGACCCGAGAGAACAACCAGGCTCAGAGTTAGATTTCCCTTTGCCAAATGAGATGCGTTGGTGACATTTCCCAACTGCATCACATTGGTAAAGGTCAATGGGTCGATTGTTCTTGGAATGCAAACATAAAAAGCTGATGGTTCTTTTAGAATTATTATTATATATAATATATATAATGATATATATTATATATGATGATATATCATATGATATATTTTATATCATTGGATGAATATATACATGTAATTTATATCATTATATTAATGTTGTTATACACAGTGTTTATATATAACATTATATATATATTTATATATAAATTATATATACACATATGTACTATAGCTGTGCCTGGAAGCTTGAATCAGCATCAAGACCACATTGTCCTGGGCATTACACAAATATACAGTAAAGCCTTGTCCACCTTGATTAACTGAGTTGTTCATGCTGTCCTGTACAGCCAAATAATGTACTATCAGCTTTCTAGCATGGACACAGTGCTGGCAGTTTGTGTTTCAGTGTATTTAGGCTAGACTAGTTTACATATGGGAAGCTGTATCATTGTGAAGTAGCCTTACGTGTAACTGTGTCTACCAGGGAGTTTTATTTCTCTTGCTCATTTCATACAAGAATCACGTTTCTCCTTGGCATTTGGAAGTGTTGGCCATGCAAAGGAAGCCAGCCTTGATGCTGAGGAACCAAAAATCAGGAAACAGAAATGACAACTGATGTCTGGGGGGGGAAGGCAAGCCTGCTTTAATTGGCCACAGTTACAGCTTGAAGTGGGACTAATAACTGCTGGAGCAGAAGATGAAGTAACTAATGAAGTCTGGGTTCTTCAAGGAAATAGTTCTTGAGGGATTTGGAATAAATTCTTAAAAATAAATAGGAAATGCCCTCCACTGTGTTGCTCCAGCGCTGGAAACCTTCCGATAGGCAGGGAAAGCCACAGCAGTATGTTAAACTAAATCACAGCGTTCGGCTGCCCTTCACATGTTTCAGTATTGTTTATTTGAAAAGTAGGCTTGGTACCAGTGGGCATTGGGTGAAGTTTATCTTGAGAGGTCAAGAGGGTCTGGAGCAAGCGAGAAGAGAAGATTGTTCCCGTTGCTTTATGTTCTTGCTTGAAATAATAAATAAAAGTGAGGCAAGTGTTGAAATTTCGATCTCAGCATTGTGAAAACCGTAAAACATCCCTCTCCATTCATGGGGAAATTCATGACACCGGAGTGGAACAGCCTGAACCTCAGGGTGGGCTCCTGCACAGGCTCTGTGCAGTGCACTGATCTCCTGGTGTGCGGGTTTCTCTTGTAGAGCCCCCTCTCTTTGCTCTTTGAAAAGAAATGTGTCTTGCTGGGAAGCTAACAGAATCAAGCTGGTTCACAAATGCAAGGAGGCCTTAGAAAAAGACGAGGCCAGGCACTTCTTGGATTTGCACCAGGCTAAACACTGTGTTTCAGTAGGAGTCGACCAGATAAAAGTCAGGGCATGATGTTGTGAATTGCAGCAATACATTTTTGCCTGCCTCACTCAGCAGGGCTGGTGCCTTATTCAGGCTCCTGAGCCAGCACAGCTTGCTCCCATCACACATCCCTTCTGGGATGCTCCCTGCCCAGCACATCCCTGTCTTCCCTCCAGCACCTCCAGCTCCCATCTCCCAGGCTGGCTTCATTCCCTCTCTGTGTTAAAAGAAGGCTGTGCCTCATCCCTACTTAGCAGTATGGGGAAGCTGGGCTGCATCTTCCCAGCAGTCAGCAGCATCCAGGAATGCTGCAATGTTGTGCTCACCTCCATAGGCACAGAAACAAACCTTGGTCAAGCGAGGGGACTTGAGCATGGCTGGTCCAGGCAGCATCTAGAAGGAGCAACTGGTGAAGTGGGTTTGGTGCAGACAAACCTTTCAGAAGAGCGAAGGTTCTGCCAAGACTCTGCTAAATACATGAAAACTGAGATTTCATTTTTCAGACGTTTATAACTTGGCCAGATTTGGGAATTCATTTTTTCACAGAAGCAATAAAAGGCACATCTTTGACATCAGAGTGACCACCTTGCCAATTTTCGTGGTGTTGTTCCAAAGCACATAGGCACTGGAGTTTCACTGGAGTTTGTAAGAAGAATCTTAATATGGGCACAGCGTTCTCTTCTTTGCCCTTCATTTTCCAAACTCGATAAAATTATTACACATGTGCACAAGTGCATGTACACACATTCACTGATTTGGTTTCAGTCAGATGCCCGGCATAGAAAATCTGAGCCCAAGATATTGCTCCTTCCATTTTCATATGCAAATACAAGATTTTAATAAGTTTTTCTTTTTAACAAAAGATTTTATAACAGAAAATGCGGCAGAGATTTAACAGCACACAGGACTGCATGGGTTGGTTTACAGGGCTTACAGGACTGGATGCATGAGTCCATTATAGAGTGGATTAGGAACTAAAAGCTTGGCTTAGTGAAAAAATGTAACTCTGGTTTAGAAAAAAACATACGGTTTCAGTCTATCTGTGAAGTGAGTTGTAGAAAGTTCTATTGGTTTCATGAGTTCCTTGCTGTTTGAGTTGACAGTCAATTGGTTTATTACTAGTAATAAATGCGCTCACACACTGTCAGATGGTTACGTTATCAAAACCAGCCTCATACCAGTAAATGCTGTCTTTCATTTTCAGAGATTTGAAGCCAGAAAATATCCTGCTAGATGATTATGGTAAGTCTCAGAGGTTTACAGAGATGCTTTCATATTAAAGTAGATTAGGTTAGTTTTAGGATATATACTGTACAAAGACGAATAATGCTCTGAAGTGACTAAGAGGCTCAGCACATGCTAATACTGCTGTCTTGGGTGGGTGGAGTGCTGGAGCTCACTGCATGGATGGAAGGAAGCAGGGTTTGTTCTCAGAGCACAGCTTTGCTGGAGGTGTCTGCCTTCTTTCGTTGTTGTTCTATCCTTACTGTTGCAAGGCTGACACCACACAAAGGAAGTTGTAATTTCTAAATCTGTGCTTCCCACTCCGTTTACAGAAGTACTTTCATCCTCTTCTGAGCCAGCTCTCGGTTTATGCAGACCCAGGTACCCATTTGCTCTGAAGGGAGCGATAATTGAATCTCATGATGACTTACAGACCAGATGTAGCCCCTTCAGCCATCAAAGAGCTACAGAATTATGTCAGCCCATCCATCCCCTGTGATCAGTTCAAGATACTTCCCTCCAGCCTGCTTCCCATTGCCTTTTTTCTGTTGTTGGTTTTAAAATACCTAACACAATCCACTCTAGTCTGTAGCCTCACTGTTAAAATTCATTTCACTGCATTGTAATTCCCTTAGTCATTCCTCCTGTCCTTATCAATGAAACTGCTCCAATTCAGCAACTGAAAACACTCTTTTCTTAAAATGTCTGAAAAGTTAATTGCAAGGGTATTGTAGCAATAATAACAGTTGTAGTTTTGGCCTAATTTGGGTCATATATCTACTTTATGTGTTTTGTTTCTTTTTTCCTTCCAGGCCATATTAGAATATCTGATTTGGGTCTAGCTGTTAAAATCCCTGAGGGTGAATCAATCCGTGGAAGAGTAGGAACAGTAGGGTATATGGGTAAGTCTTTAGTAGCTCATCATTTTGATACTTTGCTGAGATTACTTGAGTTTCGGAGATCTTTCTGCCATGTAAAAGATTCACATTCAGCTGTGTCTGGGTTGCTAGACAGCAACCCACCAAGAGTCATGTGAGTGGAAATCAGAAGTAGGCAAAAGGATGGACAACAGCAGCTCTTAATGAGATGGGCCTATAATCTTAAATCAGCAAAGAAAGTAAAAAGGGGAGATAGCAACTGAGATTATAGTGGTTGTGCTGTAGTTTTATTTTAGGAGGGCTATGTGCTAAAATGGAGGTTTATTTCTAGTTGCTGCTTTGTATAATAGTTAAAGTGTATGTTTATTATAATATGGGTAAGTCTGCACCTAGGGTCATCTTGACCAAGGTCATCTTGAGTCTTTCCCTACATGTAGGAGAGGCTGTGAGAAGGAACATTAGAGATGTGTACATTGGTAAAAACCACACTCCCTGATTTAACTAGATCCGGTTCCTAATATTCAATGCAATTATTTGCATTCATTCTGTGGGTGGGCATATTTCTTGGAATAAAAATTGTTTATGCTTGTTTGACTAAATGGAAACTAGCTGATATGAGCCACTGTTGCAGCATATGGAGGCTTGAATGAAAGCAGGCAAATCAGTTGTCATCTCTAACTTTTGTTATCTCAGTTTAAGTTTGTGCGCACACTAAGACTCTGTGCTCGTGAGCACATGGGTATGTGTGTGTACAGAAGCGAGGATGCCTGCAACACAGTGCCTGTAGAGCCAAAGCACGCTGGATGGTTGCAACACAAAATAAATGGATTTGTTTCTTGAATGGGGAAAAAATATGTTGTAAATTAACCGAAAAGACAGAACTCGCTTTTGAAGAAATGTCACTGTTGCTTACAGGATGCGTGTTTGCATGTCATTCCTTCCCTAAATGGAGAAATCTGGAAGGATTCTTAAGATTAGGCTTCTACTTAATACTTAGCTTCTTTATTGTTGTTTTAATTGGTCTGACTTAGTAGACAGGTCAGAAGACAGCATGCACATGGCATGGAGCATGTAGAGAAAAAACCATGGCATGTAGCATGCTGCATTTTCTGTAATGACATCAACAGCAACCACTCTCTGTGCATGTGTATTCAGTCACCAGAATGGAACTTACAGAAATGTAAGGGGTTTGTGCCTGAGTATCAAGCATTTCCACAGGAGACATCTTTCTTCTCCACAGCTCCTGAAGTGTTGAACAACCAGAGATACACACTCAGCCCTGACTACTGGGGGCTAGGCTGTCTCATTTATGAAATGATTGCTGGGCAATCACCGTTCCGTGGAAGAAAAGAGAAGGTGAAGAGGGAAGAAGTGGACAGGAGAGTGCTGGAGACAGAAGAAGTGTACTCCCATAAGTTTTCTGAGGAGGCCAAGTCCATCTGTAAAATGGTAAGGGGCTTGAAGGCCCAGTGTGGCAGCTTCGTTAGCAAGCTGTATCTGACGGTCAGAGCGGTAACACAGTACCATAGACGGGCTGCAGAGACAAGAACTAACAAAGCTCATCTGTTGATGGGATGATTGCATTCTCTATCATTCAAATTGTGTTTATTTGGCCTTGCTTCTCCATGAAATTCTTCACGGTCATCTTGAGTCCTCTCCAAAGGTTTATGGTCAAGGGAGCGGTATCTATTCTCGTGAGACTTTGAATGTTAGTCTGCAGTCAAGAATGCTTTTCTGTCTTTTATAATCTTGGAGAATAAAATAAAAAGGACTTGATGATGCAAGACTCTGATTGTCTCCTGCAAGGAACTGAAAACCCCATGCTTCCATTGTCTTTGGTGGGAGCTGGGGGTAAGCAGGACAAAGATTATGCAATGAAATTGTTGTGACACGCAAATGTTGTCCCACCCCATCTCACTAACTTTTTAGCAGCTTTTCCCCCAGGGTGCCAGGGTATCCAGCTTTTTAATACTGTTGAGCTGTCCTTTAAAATGTTTTCTCACTCTTTCAGCTGGGAGTCATTTTCGTAGCACAATAGCCGTGTCTGACAATGGAAATCCTCAAACCCTCTGAGGACTCTCAAAGCTGTGTCTGAGTTCATCAATGTCTTGTCAACAACCATCTCCAGAAGGCTTCATTGTCATTTGGAAAGGGATGTGGCCTTTTTCTTAATGTTGTTTGCTAAAGAGTGAAGTCTCCTTTGGAGACAATGACATATCTGTGTGTGCTGTTAGGGAGAGAATGAAGGGAAAGAAAGGTCAACAAATAGGTAGTGAGAGTTTCACCAGTATCTTGTGCAAGAGGCAAGCAAACTGCAGATCAACAACATTGCTGGTTGGCTGGCTTCACAAAAAGACACTGAAGTCTCCTTGCAAAATAATAACGGTAGCATTGCCAAGTATCATGCCTGGAAGTCATTAACTCACAGTGCACCAACTTAGTGCTGAACCCCCAGGGCAGTAATTAACTGACATCACTCTTGATAGATACTCTAGGCCATTCACTGCCCTTAATCGGCGATGCAGAGCCCCCACTGAAATCAGTGTGGGAGGATCTAGGACAGCCACAGGCTCTTACAGACCATTGCATGTGCTCGAACAGCTTGGTAATGCTGTTCTAGTAGCGTCTCAACTCCCACCAGGTGAGGAACAGCATCTGATGGAGTGGTAGAGTTTGTGCGTGTCCTGTTGTTAGCATGAAATCAATGTGTTGTGAGGCAAAAATTACACTCCTTTTGCTTGTTCTGTAGTTAATTGCAGGCATGAGGCATTATAGAATGAAAGTATACTTTGAAAATAACCAACTTTAAGCTCAGGAGAATAAAATGTAGCATTGATGGGATGGTGCTGGAGATGACCCCGCACTGTGGAGGGAGTAGACATTGAAAGTCATTATGCTACAGTGGTCATTTTAATCTTCAAGCCATAAAGCCCTGGTTTCTGGGAGTCAGGGACCTCAGGAAGTTGTCTAGTTCTGTCCCTTGCCTCAGGGAAGCATGAACTATATGTAAATCATTCCTGACAACTTGATCGTTACTGCTTCACTGTCCAATCATGTGGCATATTTATTTATTGTAGTTTTCCATCCAGAAGTCATTTATCAAACGATAGCTTTAAAAATCCATGATCCAAATACATTTTCTCAAGGTCTCTTCGCTCTTTATATTGAAAAAAACAGAACTTTGTTCCTTTGTACCTTAAACAGAACTTTGTTCCTTTGTACCTTAAACAGAACTTTGTTCCTTTGTACCAGCATCTTAACAAGGAATCAAAAAAGTAATCATTAAGTACCCATTATATTTGCAAAATGAAGCATGAAGTTACAGTACATAAATCTAACTTGAGCCTTCACAAAGATCCAACACAAAAGGCTTTCCCATAGTGAGCTCTTCAGGGCAGGAGTAAGGAACAGCATGTTTTCCACCATGTTGCCTAACCTTCTCTTCAAAGCTTTCTCTATAAGCTAATAGCATCGCCACCAGGAAATGTATTGTCTTTATTCCTTTAGTCATATGAAAACCCTTTTAGTGTCACCCCATGTCAACCTTCCTGGCCTGGATGGTTATGCCCTTTGCATTTTTGCAGGCGCGTATCATAGCTCCCATTAATCATCATCCATCCTGTACTTCTATGTTTCATTTTGGAAGTAATTTCCCATAAATCAGACCTCATTTTGGACTGAAACAGAGATGAATAATAAATAATTAGGAACAGGGGCAGCTGGCTTTCTGGGAAGCTCCCCAACCCATAGTTCCCATATAACATAACTGCTTCATGGTGTGTTTTTTCTGTGAAAAAATCCAATCTTTCTAGGAAATGCTCCCTGTTTATTGTTGTTGTGTCTTCTACTTCACTGATGCATGTGTGTGTTTTCCCTGACAGGTGCAGTCTTGCATCCAAAGATGTGACTTGAAGTGTATTCAAGTCAACAGTATTGCATGGGCCCATGCTGCTGTGTTCTTCTGTCACTCTTTCAGTGTCCTGTTTGTCTGTTTCGTGCATACTGTCTTCTCTGATGCCTTTTATTCCTGCATCTCCTATTTTACTCCACAAAAGTGATCTCTGATAGGAGAGTGCAAAGAAGACACAGCCAAACTCTTGATCTGGTGTCCAGGGACAGGACAGGAGGCCATGGGCACAAACTGAAACACGTGAGGGTCCCTCTGAACATCAGGAAACACTTTTCCATGGTGAGGGTAGTCAAATAGTGGAACAAGTTGGAACTAGATGGACTAGAAGGACTAAGGTCCTTTCCAACCCTATTCTATGATTCTAAGTTGTCCAGAGAGGCTGTGGAGTCTCCACACTCGGAGGTATCCAAACCCCAACTGGACACGGCCTTGAGCAACATGCTCGTGGTGACTCTGCTTTGAACAGAGAGATTTGACCAGGCATCTCCAGAGGCACCTTCCAGCCTCAGCTGCTCTGTGATTCTGATCTCCATTCCCTCCCCAAAGTGCCTCCTCAGCCAGCCTAAAGATGATGGATTCTTTTTTTCCTAAACGCAATGTTTTCTCTTCCTCACCGCCAGAAACTCTTTCATCATGCTGCTACTCCTCCTGCTTTCATCCCTGGTACCACCTTGTTCACACATTATAACACCTTCAAGTTTATCAGCACTGTCCTTTCATCTGTCTCACACATCACACCTCACACACATCAAGGTGAGAGGCACCTCACACACATCAAGGTGGTCTTCAAATGATTATCATTGCTATTGTTACTGCTAATTATAATGATAACCCTGAGTAGTAAGCTACTTAATTGTCACCCATGCCTGAATTTTGACTTTTCAGCTGGCCAGATTGGGCTGTGATTTCATAAGCATAAGCAGTGCAATATACAGCCATTCTGGCATCTTCAGTTCCCACACCACTGTCTTGTCTCATCTGGTAATTGAGAGATGACCATAGTATTTTTCTGCTCTCTAAAATATGTTAAAAATAGTATGTTTACTTCTTTTTAAAGGTTGACATTTAACTGGTGATCCCTTAAACTATTTGATCATCTGGGTCAATGGCAGTGGTTTTCCCATTCCCCTTCTCTCCTTTCATGAGCAGAACTGTTTTGCACCCTTACCCTAGAAAACCTTTCCCTTATTTCTATAATATTAAGGCTAACATCTTCGGACTTGGAGTTATTTGTTACATGGTATGATCTGAATATGAACTGACTGATCACATGAAGATAAATAAAGCAGCACTTTGGGGACTGTTGGCTGTTTTTAGCCATCCTCACAACAGCTGTTTGTGTTTGTAAAGGAAGCAAAACAAAGTTGTGGAAAAAAAGTCTCAGACATTGCAGAGTTTGAATCCCCAGAGGGGAACAAATGAGTGACATGAAACTATCAGAGAGTTCTTCATACCAGGAGAAAAGATCTTAATGTAACTTCACCGCTGCTACTCAAGACGTTTCTATGAAAGTCCCATTCTAGTCATGCTTTGCCCATAACTCTGTAGACTTAATCCTGCCCTTGTTTACACATCTCCAGTGTCATCCGGAGCCTTTGTTACCAGAACGTAAAGCTCTGCTGCTTGGTACAACTTCATGCATGGTTGGATGCCATGAGCCATCTTCAGATCTGAAGCTCTGTGAATTCCCGTAGGCTTTGGCTGGGTCTTATATTTGTTTGGGTCATTTGCACTGCAGTCCCAAGAGGGCTTGTCATCAGCCTGATGTAGTTGGTTTTGTTCTGCTCTTTATTCATATTAAATACATCCTTTAAAATGGAATTAAACAAAAGTGTAGAGATGACTCAAGACATACTGATGTTATCTCAGTTTTCGTTTCCTGAGCAGATTCCCAAATGGGATGCATATTTCAGGCTATTACGCAGGTTTACTATTGCAGAAAGCTGCTGGGGCTGCAGGAAATGGTTCAAGACTCATTATTCCTTGAAGAAAGGAAGAACTATTTCTTCGGGATTCTAGTCCTTACTATCTCTTGATATCCATAACAGAAGCCAGAAGTGTCTGGTTTCACCTGTTGCCATCTCTGGAGCTGTCTGCAGCTACAGCTGAACAAATTCCATTAATTTCTTACTTTCTTCTCCATTGGGACTCTCCTCGAGAGGCAGGCACTGCTCCCCAGCAGCAGGGCTTTGCAGGAGAATCATCTCCTTTCTGTGATCTTTCAGTCCCAGCCTATTCCCAGCGGCCTGCTTCCCTTTGGGTCTTTCAGCCACCCATGACCAACTGCATTCATGCTCCAGAGACTTCCCATCTTGCAGCTGAGGTTACTGAATATTCCCTTGTTTATCATGGAGGAGCCCAAGAATCCCCAGACTGCCTTTTTCTATCTTCAACTACCCTCTTGTCTGACCACAAACTCCAGCCAACTTCTAACATTCGCAGCCTGGCAAGGGTGAATTCCCAGATTACCCTGGTCTTCCCAGTTAATCCAGAGGCAGGAGAATTACTGGCTGCACAGATGGTAAAGTCACCCCTCTTCTTCCCTGCACAGCTGACTTGTAGAGCAGAAACTCAGAGGTCTCCTTTATCATCTGCAGGCAAGTCCAGATCTACCCCTTTCTACTACAACCTGCTCCTCAACATCACTGTTCCCAAAAGCTTCAGGGTATCACTTCCAAAAGTGATGCCTTTTACTGTCCAAGTCAGAGACATGGGTAGTAAAAGTGGTTCTTCTGCCTTCAGAGTCTTCTTTTCACCTGTCAGGAAAGTCTTAACATGAGAATAGAAGATCAAAAGAACTTTTGTCTTCTCTGCCCATTCACACCAGAGCAAACCAGATCTTGGCTGGGAATTCCAAAGCAATCTTCTTCACATAGGCTAAATCCATATGCCTGTTGGGATTAAAAAGAAAAAAACCCCAAACCTAAACCCTCTAAAATCCCACAACAAGAAACCTTGCATCAACACCATGAGAGCTTCAAGTCTCATGCAAGGATTTGAAAGCAAAACATCCCTCTTTTCTGGGAAAGTAAGCTCGAGAGAAGTGCCCACGAAAGGTCTTTTCCTATCAGCTGGATAAGTATGGTGCTGTATCGCATGAACCTATGTGCTCAGAGGATAGAAAGGCATAGAGATGTTTCTTCAAGTCTTTCTCAGTCTCAGCCAGTCATGGTGACCAGTCAGAGCAGATGTCACCACCTCGACCGCAGCAGAGGCAGAAGAAACTGTGAGGAAGAAAAGGATGTTGCTATCTGGAAACTGGAAGTTGCTGTTATAGCCAGAACCATTCACTTTTGCCCCATCCCTCAATCCATACAGTCTCCTCTGGCTATTGCTGCTGCTACTGCTGAGGCAGAAAGAGCTGAGCAGAAAACTCCTATGTCGCACAAATCCCTTCATCACCTCCTCTGGATGCTTGGCCTCTGCCATTGCAGCTTGCTCAGGACTGGCTGGAGAATGATCAATGCACACATGGGGCACACTGATTGTCAAAGCCGTTTGCTGTCTCAGGCTGGAAATGAGGCCCCTAGCAACAAAAATGCAGAACTGAGGAGGCTGTGGAAGCCCGATAAGAAAACCACTGATGCCCAGGGGGTGGCAGAGCATTCAGAGAAGCCTAAAGAGCTGTGGCCCCGTAAACCCGTGATAAGGACAAGAAAGCTTCGGCTTTAGCCAGACACCAGAGGAAAAATCAGCAGCCTCACATTAGCAACAAGCAGTTGTTTCAAGGTTTCTCCTCTTTGAGATGATGTGGCTGAGAGAGCAACAAAACCAGAGGGTACTGAGGCATATCCTGAGCTGGAAAGCCTAAAAACAGTCCTTGGCAGGGAAGGTGCCTGGCTCCCCGCTCCCAGCCTCCTGCAGCGCTGCACCTGATTGTCTACTTGATCTCCTGCAACACTTCTTTTCCTCTCCCACCCTCCCAGAGCTATTTGCCTCCTGCTTTCCTAATTGAGCCCCAGCCAGGTGCTGCATGGTACAGCTCCATGTGCTCACTGCCCTGGCTGTCAAGGTACCCTGGTAAGATCCAAGGGGATTTATCCAGGGGGGCTCCCATGGGCTCAGAGGAACAAGACGAGGAAACAGCCTCAAGCTGCACCAGAGGAGGTTTAGACTGGATATTAGGAACAATTTAATCACCAAAAGGGTTGTTAAGCATTGGAACAGGCTGCCCAGGGAACTGGTAGAATCACTGTCCCTGAGTGTTCAAAACCATGTAGATGAGGCCCTCAGTGACATGGGTTAGTGTGGCCTTGGCAGTGCTGGGGAACGGTCGGACTTGATGACCTTAAAGGTCTTTTCCAACCGAGTTGATTCCATGATTCTATAACGCCAACCACCCCATGTCCTGCATGGGCGTGGAAGGCGTTCCCGGCGAGTTTTGCTAATCCTTTCGGTGTCACTGCTCTGCACAGCCCACCTGGGGAGGCGGTGAAGGGAGATCGCTGCTTTTGAGCTCCGGTTCGGAGCAGCGAAGCTGCAGGCGGAAGAGGAGGTGTGGCGTGAACCTTTCCGTCCGCAGGGCACCGCTCCCCTCCTGCCCCAGGGAAGAGCCCCCACGCGGCTCCCACCCCGCTTCACCCGCCGCGCTCCATCCCCGGGCGAAGCCAACGCCTCGCTGCCTCCGGCCGTGCCCGGCCACCGCCCCGCCCCGCCCGGCCGCCGCCCCGGCCCCGCCGCGCTGCTCGGTGGCTCTGCACTTTCCTCTGCTGCCCCCCGGCGGCCCCCGGGCTCCCTGCAGCCGCGCTCCCTCCGCCGGGCCGCGCCGGGCATCCTCGCCCACCCCGCTGCCTGCCCCTGGCCAGCGGTGGTGGTGGGGCTGTGGGTGTCTGCCGGAAGCGTGCCCGGCTCCAGGGGGGATACCCTGCTTATGGAAAAGGGCTGGTGTTACTTCCTCCGGGATGTGCAGTGTAAGCTTGTTGTCTCCCCACAAGTGGACACTCCAACAAAGCCATCCTTGACTTGTTTCAATGCATGTTTAGTTTTCTGTTGTACCAAGGCAGATGTCATCCATCTCTTTAACCAGCAGCTGAAATCTCTGTGCACATCACGGTGAGTTCGCAGTTGTATTTTCCCTCCTTTAAGAGAGCATCTTGCAGGGTTCCTCAAAGAGCATAGAACAGTTGGGGTTGGAAGGGCCCTTCAGCAGTCATCTAGTCAATGATGAGTGGATGGGGAATAAAAGAAACAAATTTATGAATCTTTACTTTTCAGCATTGCCTGAAGTCAGGGATACACTTAGAAATGTCCCCGTCCAGGTGATGCTGGTTTTGTACCAGTTATTTGCATGCTGAGTTCTACCTCTCTTCAATTATTTAGATGTGATCTCTTAAGACACTTTTTTAGCCTCCTTGATTCTTTGCATATTATTTATAAGAAGATGATATAAGAAGATTTGCCTGCATGTTCTGTCTCCTCAGCCACCAGTGAGTGCCAGAATTGTTCTTCCATTGAAATGATCCCTTGCAGATCAATTAGTCCATCTACACAAGGTCTTGCAGGACCTATGCCCCTGTGTTTGTGTTCATGGACCTTCTTATCTAATAGCCCAAGGATGCTGAGTTCGGTCAGTGTCTATTGCTCCATTACAGGTACCGAGGAAACGGGGGAATTGCTGTAGTGGGCAGAGGTGGTGCATTGGTCTTCTCTGAAAACAGATAACCCTGATGGTTACCAGTGCTGGCTCCATGGACAAAACTCCCCTTGAGTTCAGCAGAGATAAGCCCATGATTGGTTCACTGTGACGTGTGATGTAGTAGAATATACTGCAATGGATGGAGGGAAATACGATTCCATGGTGAAGTCATTCAGCCTAAGCAACATGAGAAAATTACACTTGGTAACAGGAACAAAAACACAACTAAGAAGCACACAGGACTCATGAATATGCATCTATATATGTTATTAGGGTATGTCAGACCTCTTCTTGAAAGTGTTCACTGAAAGTCAGCAGAAGCAAGTCTCTATTTTGACTGTAAACACTTTACAGCAGGTAATTTTCAAAGGGCTTCACCAGCACGTAGAACAGTGCACTCCCCATCCATTTCACTTGGGCCATTAAGTAACAGCAACGTCAATTCCCCTCTGTAATTCCCGCTGGGCACATTCAAAACCAACTGGAGATAAAAATATGCTTGTGGAGTTCTTGCGTTTCTGACATCCTCTCCATTCCTCTTGGTGTGTTTCAGCTCCTCACCAAGGATGTGAAGCAGCGGCTAGGGTGTCAAGGGGAAGGCGCGGCAGAAGTGAAGAGGCACCCCTTTTTCAAGAGCATGAATTTCAAGCGGTTAGAAGCAGGAATGCTGGATCCGCCCTTTGTCCCTGATGTGAGTACAATAGGAAGAACTTCCAGGGGACTCTTTCAAGAGATTTGTTTCCAAAGTATCTTCTGTCCCTGAGAGCTGCCGTCACTCTCTGCATCAATAGCTGCCCTGGGAAGATGGAGTGGGGAGGCTGGGAGGAAGAGGAGAGCTCATCTGTAGGCTTGTGTATGCAGGGTGGGTGGGCTTACATACAGGGCGGTGGCCTGGGAGTTGATTCTTTCCCACTCACTTTACCACAGTCTTCCTGTGTGACACTGGAGACACCACTTGATCTCTTTGTGCCTCAGTCCCAGACTTTAAACTGGGAACCTTTGCATCCCCATATCCGCGGTAGTATTGTAAGGACCGGGTGGTGGTTGGAACAACCATCAACGAAAGCCACATGTATGCATACAGATAGATGGATATACATGCTGAGGTGAAGCTAAGTCCAAAGCTCTATGGAACTGAGGAATGGATTGGATCATCATAAAAACAGGCATTAGTTACAGAGTCTGAACCAGGTTCAGATACCAAGTGTCACCTCAAGCAGAGGAGGTAGCTCAGACTTGAGACAGCATTTTAAACTTGTTAGTGTCCATGGGGCACCGAACCCAACACTGGGTCCTTACTCAGGTTTTCACACCCATCTTGCGCATACTAAAGTCTTTGTTGCATTGGCAATGACAAAACATTTTCCACCCTTTTGTGGTGTCTCTACCCCAGGGCAGAGTTGTCTGATTGTTTTCCTCCTGCGGGGCTCTCTTTCTGGCTGGATCTTCTATCCTTAAAGTTCCCATATGGTTCTAAGTAAACACTGCCATTTTAACGTATTAAGGAAAGTATCGTCTTGGCAGCTCTCATTCACGTTGCTGCAAACTCCACCAAACCAAAGTGGTTTGAACGCTACAAAAGTTTACTTTAGCTGCTCTGGTTTTGCTTTACATTTTACTATGCGGCCTAGTTCTGCCTGCCAATTAGCCCGTGGTGTTACGACCTGCTTTAGTGGGAAGAAACAGGAGACAAGCTACTATTTCTTTCTGATGTAGAAAATGAGAAAATTCTGGGCTCGAATTTGGGATCCGCCAGAGTGTATTAAAAGCTTAACTGTGGCATGTAAGGCCCAGGAGGCACCTCTGATAGACATATTTGCTAAAGCAGAGGCACATAAATTTTTATGGCTATTTATTGGGAACTCAAGAGCTGCTCCTAATTTAATTTATTTGGCACTTCATCCGTAGATTTCCAAGTCTTTACTGAAGTCAGCTGAACCACCCAAAGCTATATAGCCAATGGTAGGGGTTGTAATCCAACCCACATCTCTCCATCCTCTTCTAGACTACTCTGTCTCCACAAAAAATGTTGTGGATTGCAGCCGTCAGGAATGCAGAGGGATGCAGCCTCCAACAAATAGGAATTCTATCAGGAATCAGCTTGATTTGTTTGGTCACACTGCTCAGATCTAGATAAAACACTGCATGGTTGGACCCCTGGGCTGTGCGGTCATGGTGCTGTGTATAGACAGTAGGGTTCAATACATGTTTGAGTTCAGTAGGTCAAGCTAGTCCCACCAGCCACCCCTCAATTCCTCCTACGCATCAAAGGATAGCTGTGTTGTTGATGGGAGCACTTTGAGCACGCAGATGACCACACTATGACAGGTGATGACTATTTCTGCTTTCTGTGGCTGACTGCTGGAACAGGAGCTAAAAGCGGCGTCACTGCAAAGAGTCCAGTCTCTGTCATCACCGATAATTAAGTAGTTTAAAAAGGCAAAGCCATTTGAGTATTTGCTTGAAGAAATGCAGCCCAGTTGAAGGAGTTAATAGAGGTGATTCTGGACAGCTTCCAGCAGCCGAGCTATTAATGAAAACAATGGAAAAATGCCAAACCTCTTCTGTTTTCTTTAGCAATTAGTATACATTCCTCTAAACTTTTAAGCTGCAAACTCCACAGCTATCTGAGCAGAAGGAGCACTTCTGTTTGAGTTCCCTTTTCAGAGCTGTCTCCAGTGTGTCACTCACGAGCATACTGCTTTCCTGTAGGAGCCACTCTTCTATAGAGAGGGTACTGACTACTAGAAGAGACTACTACTGGTACTACTGCTAGAAAAGACTACTGAAGGACCTACTTTTGTTTTCTTGCTCTTTCGGTCCTTTTCCCTCACCTCTTAACCATATGCTACATGGATGACTAAAACCCACTTTGGCTTTGCTGATGCTTCTAAGGACTTCATATGGGAAGTTTAACATGCTTAAAGAGAAGCTAGCCTTTGATGGAAACCATGAGGACAGAGTGGGTCTAGAGAAGCAGGACACAGATAGTCACTTGTTGTTAGGCATTCTCACTTGACTGAATCTGTGAATGAAAGCACATGGTCAGACTCAGAAATATCTTTTGCGCTCTCTCTCTGTTTTCTCTTTGTGCTGAGATAGCCCAGAGCAGTATACTGCAAGGATGTGTTAGACATCGAGCAATTCTCCACAGTGAAAGGAGTTAACCTGGACCAAACAGATGATGATTTCTATTCCAAGTTTTCCACAGGATCAGTGTCTATTCCATGGCAAAATGAGGTAAGGATGTATCATAGTAAAATTACTCCAGTAAAACCCCTAACACAGATGGTTTAAGAGGAGCTGTGTATTTCCATTAATACATAGCTAGTGGATAACTTGCCAGACTCTAATGCTCTCATAAGTTACAAATGGCCTCTTTCAAGATCTGTAACATACCACAGATGTCAGGTTCAGGTGATTGCATCTGTTGGCTCTGCATTGTGTAAGTTGGCAAGGATCCTACTGTACTTCCTTCTCCTGGGTTTCTACTGAGGTGTTTCAACACCAGCTCTCAGGAACTTCTGTGGGCTGGCTGGAAGTCCTAATGGCTCCTCCATTGGTGATCCTGATCTCACCCTTTGTCTTTTACCTGCAGCACATCCCAGCTGCTGCAGTTGTCTCTGGACCTTCAGCTGCTGTAGGGTTTCCAGATCTGGGGTTTTGTTTCTGTTTGATATCAAAACATAGCCAACAGTTGAGTTCATAATCCAGCTCTGGATCAAACAGGAGATCTACTTAGGCTAATAGCTGGGGATTTGTGAGTATTCCTGTCTTTACCCAATGTTCTTCACAGGCCTGAAGAACAGAAAGCTTTATGGGGCAGCTTCGAATAAGGCTGATGTGCACACATGCAGAGCAGACTTAGCCTTTCCTTTTCATACATCCTATTTGCCTTTTATAGCCAAGAGCAGGAATTCAACTGGTAACTCTCCTAACATATTGCTCAAGCTGCTGTTCCTGATCCTGACTTTGAACAACCTGGGCCTAATGCAATGTATTTAATGCAGATGTATAATTTCTTTTCTTTGTTTCTTACTGTTTCCCACTAGATGATAGAAACAGAGTGTTTCAAAGAACTGAATGTATTTGGACCAAATGGTACTATTTCACCAGACCTAAACAAAAGCTACCCCCCAGAGCCACCCAAGAAAGGATTGCTACAGAGAATATTTAAAAGACAGGTAAAATCTTCCATGACTAAGACATGGAAAATCCCATAGATGCCCAGTTCACAGGTGGTACTTTATACTGCATATCCCACATTTCCCATCTACCTCTTGATATTGTTTTCCCAGCAGAAGTTCCGGTGTTGTTCCTGAGCTTTGTTTCCAGCAGTTGAAAACTTCTCAGCCAATCTATTTTTCAGTAGTATACTGAAATGCCTTTTGAAATGGTTACATGGTTTTCATCAGTTCTTTGTGAAAGTCCTAGATTTCTGTTTTTAAAGAAGAGAAAAGGCATATTTTGAGTGCAGTAATCATGGCAGGAAACCGAGACACTAGAGAAGAGAGCAGACCAGATACTATGTGATGTACAGCTTCCATGAGGCAGCACTTGCAAATCTAAGTAACATTCCCAGACCAATCTGTTTCTGTCGGGTTAAAACCATACCTGAGCATTGGCAGGTGTCCTCTGTATTAATCAGATTTAGTAGGTCCTGATGTTTCACAGTGAATTAAGTGACAGGACAAGGGGTAACGGGTTAAAACTTAAACAGGGGAAGGTTAGATTGGATATAAGGAGGAAATTCTTTCCTGTGAGGGTGGTGAGGCACTGGAATGGGTTGCCCAGGGGGGTTGTGAGTGCTCTATCCCTGGCGGTGTTCAAGGCCAGGTTGGATGAAGCCTTGTGTGGGATGGTTTAGTGTGAGGTGTCCCTGTCCAGGGGGGTTGGAACTGGATGATCTTGAGGTCCTTTCCAACCCTAACTATTCTATGGTTCTATGATTCTATGAATCCTGGAGCTCTAGTGAGTCTTCTTTGCTAGGTTCCTCAAGAACTGCCATGGTTCTCCAGACCTAGAGGGAATATGGGTAAGAAGGTGAAGGATATTTTACATCCAAAGGCCTTCAAACAAAAATCTTGCAGTCGGGTCCATTATGTTATCACCCTAAAATGAACAGTGTTAGACTAAAAGAAAGAATGGCATATTGGAGGAATCTAATTGTCATTGTCTTCCTCTTTCTACAGCATCAGAATAATTCAAAGAGTTCTTCAAATTCAAAGGCCAGCTTAAATCACCACATAAATTCAAATCACGTAAGTTCAAACTCCACCGGAAGCAGCTAGTTCCAATTCAGTTTTATGAAACAACATGTTGCATCCTTCCACTATGATCTATGGCGCTTCTATGGATGAGAGAGCCTCCACCATCGAGTGAAAAAGAAAAAGGATCTCCCAAAAAGGAGATTTTCTATCCATTCCTTCCAGTGGAGCCTCGCATTTTAAGAAGAATTTTCCACTCAGGTCTGTTTTTGGAGGTGGCACTCAAGACTGTGTGAATCAAATTTGTCTCTTTAGAACATTGCAATAGAAATTCTATGAACATGACTACTTGCACGTATTTAACTAGCATCATACTAGAACTGAATTTTGTCTTTATTATTTTTAAAGGAAAGTTTTGTAAATTTCTCTATCGTCTCAGTTTACATTTTGTACATTTGTATTTAAATGAAAGTCAGACTTTGGAGGTGTATATTTTCCAAGCAGCAGCTGTAAAGCCATGTGTTTTAAGACATTTTTTTAAGAGAAGAAAACAAAACACAACAATGTGACTCAAGACTTCCAGAGCCTCAGACGAGAAATCATTCTTTTTAGTAATTCTAGAGAATTATTCATAAATCACTTTATCAGACTGGGGTTTATTGACGTGCATTTGTATGGACCAGTTTATGCTTAATTATTTTACATCTGTATATTTGGTTTACAGCAACACTGCATCATACATTTCTCCTCTTCGTTAGTTTGTAACATCTCACATTAAATGCTAAAAGACAAGATTTTGATGCATTCAAGAATGCTACTTGCTATGCCTAAGGTTTGGGATGTCATGGGACCAGCACAGCTGAGATTTGCACTTCCTTATGTTGTTAGCTCATCAAAAACTGCTTCGTTAGAAAGGGAAGCCTGTTTTAGGCCCTTCTGCTTCACTAGTTTTTGTGCTGTTTCTAACAACAGCATGAAGAAAACCGAGCGAGAGGTGACCAGGAAAGCAAATGACCAGTTGTTTCTGAAGGACTTGGAACCTGCCCCTGCTGAAATGAGAGCAAAACAGAAGCGTTCTCCATGCTGCAGTCAAAAGTCCAAGGCCTTTCCGCAGCTGCTCATATCCAACAGGTAGCAAGGGAGAAATTCAATAGAGAAATTCAATGACCAAGAGACTCATGACAGCTTTCTAGAGCTGTGGAAGTTCAGAGTGGGATCTGATCTGCTTTTGAGCAGTAGCAGAACCTAGAGGTTGCCTCTGCACTTAGAGTACTTTCATGTGTCATGCCAAGCACACCTCAATTAGGTCCTCAACTCAATTGAATAATGTGTCAGTCATGAAACAGTAGCTCCCACTTTTGGTTCCATAATTCTTTGTCCATCATTCTTTTTAACCACTGATGAAAACATTGTTCCCAGTAATATAAACAGGGTCGGGCAGGATCAGCAGCGGTACCTCAGGCATCAGGATCATGCTCGTCTCAAGTGTGTCACTATCTGTAATTAAGAACATCAGATCAAAAATACGGCTACTTCCCTTCAACAGTAATTGGAAAACCTTTATCCCCCCAAGTGCAGACAGGATCTCTATAGCCCAACATGTTCTGTAAAACACATTGGCTCAGTATGCTCTTTACAATGTTGTCTAGTGTATACTGATGATTCTACACCTTTGGGTCATCAGGAACATCTGAGGGTCAGCCTGGTGTGTCTAAAACCCTTTTAGTTAGTAGGGCAGCTATCTCAGGGTACAAGGAAGCACTGTTGCAGTGGAAGTTTTAATAGCCAAAAGTCATTAGACTATCATGTATATGTTCTATCTGTCTGGCCAATGCAGGGGGAAAAAAGATGCAGGTTAGTAGTGGCAAATGTCAGAGTGAGAAAGACACAGGAATTACATGCTAAACCAGCTTGAGCTCATGAGGAATAGACACAGAACAGGGGCAGGATTTATATTACACAGCTGACAGAGAAAAGTCGGGGAAAAGGAGATGAGGCTTTGGTACCTTTATCAGGAGTAAAGTACGTGAAGGTGCAAGTCTACATCATTTCAAAAGCCTCCAGTTTTCCTGGTTATTAGTAAACACGTAGTGAAGCTGTGTAAGTGTGCCATAGTGTCGCCAAGAAGTTGTTCTTTTTCCTGCAGATCAGTGTGGTCCAGAAATTCCTTTTCTCTGTATTGGTGGTGCTCAGGGAGCGCTTCAGCCGCTCTCCCATGTCAGATGATGGCATTGCAGAGCTTATGGAAGATGCACGATTTTAGAGAGACAGTAACAGATGAGAATTTTGTGCAATTTTATCTGTCTGTATCAGCTATAAACCAAATCTATAATGGTTTCAGCTTCCTGACAGGAGGGGAATGAAGTATTGTAGAGGTGAAAGCCGCTATACACAGAGAGGGCTAATACCTCCGGTTCTGTTCTTGTGGCCTGACATAAAGCTACATAGGTCAACAGGAATCTGATCAGTCACTTGAGCATGCTCTGGTTGAAGACATACTTGCTCTGGGAGGTTTTCACAGGCCTTCTTTAATGACATGTGGGATTTCACCTTACTTCAAGAAACGTAGGTGAGAAGTGAAGGAACAGATCTTAGCCAGACAACTGATGTGTATCAGCATACCTGGGGCAAGACACACATCGTAGTTCTTCTTAGGGAGCTGCAAATGTTGTGCAACTCCAAACTGTTTCTCTCACTCTAAGACATCACCTTCTGATAACAGTATTGTATACAACATGATCGCTTACCCTCAGCTGTTTTCATCCTCTACACTGATATCAAGGGATGAGGGTGCTGGATGGGGCGTATAGTGAAAGACTAAGCACTGTTTTCGACTTCTGCTTTGCAGCAACAGACAGGTATATTCCCCATCAGAAAAATGTGGCTGATAATACCTACCACCACGAGGAAGGAAAGATGGTTGGGGGAAGGCTTAGTCCATTAATATTTCATTGGATAAATCTGATAGAACTGCAGCTATTGGCCCAATCTCGTGTGTTGCCAATTTAGCATAGGAAGACTAAATTTTCTCTACCATCTCCCACTTGGGAAATAAAATCCTAATAACAACAAACTCTTTGCTGAAAGCTGGTGAACTAATTGCAAACATTGATTGTAGATGGCCTCATAACTCTTAGATGCTGTCAGCCTTAACTAGCAGTGGATGACTTTTATGACAACAGTGAATGATAGCATATGTGCCTTCTCCTGCTCTCCTTTCAGCTGGGACAGTTACTTACTCAGCATCTCTAGGATTCTAGCACTGCGATGCAAAGGTGATGAGAGCTGAATTCATCGAGTCCTGACACTTGGAGGACGTTAATGCTAGGGTTAGATATCCTGAATCCTCAAGATGGTATGGAAGAAGGATGCTTATGCGCACCTGAAGCGTCAAACCTGGGATGAAGTCCCTCTGGATCCCAGGCCCTTGGGAGCAGTGAGACAGAAAACAAGACCAGTTGAGGGAGATTTTGTGCTGCAACCATAATGTGTTGCTATCCTGTCTGAAAAACAGGATTATGATGCTGGGGCAGCAGAGCCGTTGTACACTTTTGGTCTTCAAGCCCTTTGTCAGGGACTGTAGTGACAGGACAAGGGGTAACGGCTTAAAACTTAAACAGGGGAAGGTTAGATTGGATATAAGGAGGAAATTCTTTCTTGTTAGGGTGGTGAGGCACTGGAATGGGTTGCCCAGGGAGGTTGTGAGTGCTCCATCCCTGGCAGTGTTCAAGGCCAGGTTGGATGAAGCCTTGTGTGGGATGGTTTAGTGTGAGGTGTCCCTGCCCATGGCAGGGGGGTTGGAACTGGATGATCTTGAGGTCCTTTCCAGCCCTAACTCTTCTATGATTCTATTCTAAAGATTCAATCAGTATCATACATCGCTAGTGATAATGAACAGTTCTAGGAATGTCCTAGTCAGGGTTTGCCTACAACAACAAAACCCATAGAATTTTCTCTTTTATTGCTTCTTTCTCCTATTTTTTGCATTATTATTCAGCTTTGCCCTCAAGACTGGCATAGGACCACAGTCCTCTCCCTTCCACTGTGTGACCAGGTGCAATCTGAGCCCAGAACTCAGGGCTGAAGCCCTGCCAAGGCAGTGCCCTGCACAGCCAGGCTTCCACAGACACTTGGCATTTGCCTCTGTGGAGCCAAATGTAGAAAACCCTGGGAGCCATGGGTGTTCAGGGACTTTGGGAGAAAACACCTTACGGTTTCATCCTGCAACCTTGGGGAGCGTTTGGGGTTTCTAGTATTCTGCTTCCAAGTGACTAGGTTCTGATGTGGGTTTGCACATAACAAAGGAGCAGAAAGGAGTAGTTCTTTAATAGCTTATTAATAGACTGATTCATTTTCTGTATCCCCTTTCCAATTACAATGCAGATTCTTTCCAAACAATGCACACATTCCGATCTGGTTGCTTGTTTTAAATAAAGAGATGAGCAAACTTTGCTCTTTCTAAGAATCAGAAATCTTCTGCTATCTGATCCTGAACTGTGCAAGCACGGGGTTTGTGTTTAAATTGCTACCGAGTGGTCTGATGAACACTAACTAGTGAACGGGCTTTGATGACTCAGATGTTTGCTATTCATTTTCCACAGTGTCTCAAGGTTCGCTTAAGTCTTGTAGATTTTTTTCCCTCTCTCTGGATGCATGAGAGACTTCTTTAAACAAAGGGATAATGAAGGGAAAACTACCAAACTCTTAGTGTGCACTTTTGACCTGGATTACCTAAAAAGAGATTTCTTTTACAAGAATGGCCATGACTCAGTCTTGTTTCTGATCAAAACCCTCCTTGTGAAGCTTGGAAAGGTGTGAAGATAATCAAACCAAACAGGTACTGAAGATCAAACTGAGCGTTAGGGAGCTGCAGAATTCAATATCACAGCATTCATCTGGCCCCGCTGATTAGAGTTGCGCAGTAACTGCTGTTCAGGGACAATACCAGCTATCTGTGAAAACGGTGTGGTACCACCTCAATTTGCAGTCGTCCCCTGCCCCAGAAACTACAGCTAAGAGTGCCATCAGCAGCTGGGAATCAAGCCTGGCTGACCCAATAAAGCATCTGATTTGAAGACACTGATTCTTAGTGTTGTTCAACCAGGCCTCAAGATCCAGCTTGAATTCTTTGCTTCAGCCGTCAAAGCTTCGTGTTTCAAATCCAATTCTTGTTGATCTTTTTTTGGTAGAGATGCCTCAGCTAAAAAGACAAGGAGGAAACCGGTCTGTAATGCTAATAAAACCATGGGCATGACAAGGAAGACAGACAAGCTGTGAGCTCTGGAGGACAGTGTGAAACTACCATATGTGCGTATCATCTTCAGCACATGTTGAATGGCAGTTGTTATCACACATTGCTGCACGTTTATCCTCGTCCATCGTATGTTGCTCACAGGCTCTTTCGAGTAACCTGGAAATTGCACGCACAAGTTCATGTTAAGCATAGGGTCTGGCCCATGGCTCAACGACAGCATTGTCTCTATGAGGGTCAGATGGAGCAGCTTGACAAAGCAAGTAGGTATCCACTCAGCCTGCATGAACTGCCGTCACATAGGTCTCTGTTCCCATCTATCTGAGCCTCAGTCAGAATTCCCTATGTAGGCTTTTCTGGAAGAGCAATAAATGCACATGCTTATAGCACAGCTACTTCTTCTTTCAGACATCCATGGAACAGGTTCCTGCAGGACCTGACTTCATTGTGGACAACGTATGGGTGTTTTAATCTCTACTCCACAGCTAGCTGTGATGTTTTTTCCTATTTGTATTTGTAATACTCACTTGTAAAGTCTCTCAGTGAAGAGGAGATCATTCATCAGGCATTTCTAGGCATTTCCCATACAATCCTTGGAAAAAGAGCATCCTTGGGTTCGTCTCCCCTTTGGGATGTAGACTATCTTCTTTCATTTGTGTAGCATGAAGCACAAAGTGGCCTGCAGGAGTTCTAGGAGTCCAAACTTGAAGGCTGTCCTACCTAAGGATGGTCCTAGTCTGTCCCAGGCTACAGGGGAGTACATTTGGCAGTGAAGTTTGGGAGAATGGGTACGTGCAGTGGCTCCATGGAAAACAGAAGATTATAGAGTTGCCTATTTCAAGCCTCTCACAAGTATGACCTGCGATTTAAAATGCTACTAATTATTGAGAGTAAGAATAATAATGACCAACCCCCTCGTGCTAAAGCTGAGAGAAAGTCTGCATAAGTTTAGAACAATGCTTCTCTTTGGTGTGCTGGGCCAGACACGAACTCTTCTATACTAAATAGTATTGCAGTGCTGGCTGGTCATAGCTTTCTGTCCTTAACTGCAAAAAGAAAAGAGAAATAAATTGGCTCAGAGAGTTTGGCAAGTTATTTTCTTTAGGGAAACCACCAAAGAAGGCAAAAGCCAACAGCGTGCTGCAGTATTACAGCTCACCTCCCCCAAATGTCTCTGAAAATACAAATACAAGCTGCTGCAGTTGGATCAGCTAAGCCAGGGTACTGACAAATGGGCTTTATGAAAGAAACAGTTTGAAACAGATTGCTGCCTATTCTCTAAAATGAGTATTACTGCTGGCACATATGTATTCTCCTTGGTTTATGTACTGGAGCCAGAAATGGTGGTTTGTATTCCTATTCTGCCCATGTTTTTCTTCATTGCTTTGGGCAAACCTCTGTGCAATTTTGTTTTCCCGTTCTTAAACACAAAGCGATGCTCTCTGTCCATCAGTAGAAAGCACTTTGGAGTCTGTGCATAAAACAAATCAATATCAACCCTGTCTATTATTATTTGAGTGAAATAGGCTTAATATAGCTGCTCTTATTTACATGAGTAGGGAGATGACTTGTAAATTCAGGCTCTTCTTTTATTATTGGTTTGTATTAATTCCTTAGAGATACTGAAACAGAATGCGCTGCCTTCTGTATGACATCTCCAGCAGAAGATGAGGTGACAGTGCAAAAGTTAAAGTATTCATTTCTAACTTAAGAGCTAGCTAGCAATCGTGGCATTCACACAAGAACCTCCTCTTTTCTATGTTGGAAATCGATAGTTAGGAGGAAGGAAACAAAAAAACATCGTTTTGGCCAGGCCTGCAAACACATCCCTAGGTACTCACTAAGTGAAACGCTGTGTGAAGTCACAAAGATGCACCTGTGGCAAACCTTGGGTCAAATCACTGCCCAGCTACGGAAGCGAAAGAGGCAACCACATGCCTGGAATCAGCGGGTTCCAAAGGGAAACTCCAGGCTTTCTGGAGAATTAATGGTCCTGTAGAGAAGATTCACTCCCAGAGAAGAAGCATTTCAGTAGTGGCTGGATGACAAATGTGTTTTCCTCTCTCATCACCCCACACACGGCTGTTAGATCTGTTTAATTGCAAGCTCAAGCGAGTTATGTTTCATGTGTATCGAATGCGGTCCCCCTCAATTGCATTTCTTTTAAACACTGGACACTCTTCTAAAAGACTGAACATTTTAGCCTTTTGAAGGTGAAAGCTGTAAAAACTTTATTTTGTGTTTCTGAGCAAATGTAGATAGACCTAAAGATTTCATGAACTCTCATGTGGTTGCCCATATCTGACTAATAATTGAATTGTAAACCTGCGGTTTCATGTTAGGGTTAGTCTTTTCACCTGCTTTAAAAAGGAAAAATCATATTTGGTATATAAACACACACGGAATATCCTTCCGGTTGAATTTCAAGAGCATATCCAGGATTAAATGTTTTTAAGCACTTCTAATGCTGTAGTCTATAAGAGGAGCAGACACTTCAGAAGCGATGTTTAAAAGTCGTCTTTCATAACTGAGTCAACAGATCATTTTTGTAACAAATCAAAGCAAGTGTTCTCAATTAGAAGAGCTAGTGGCTGTTGGTATTGTACAGAAACAAATCATCCTAGTATCCAACGGGGTTGGGGTGGGGAGGGTCTGTTTGGCTTTGTTTCTCTTTCCAGGGAGATCTTTAACATTGTTTGATGAAGCTAGTTTCATTTTGAGATTGTTACTGAAGATAAAGGCTTCTGTGTTCTATGGCTGCTTGGATTCTTCGTACATAATGTCCTAGTAATGTCACAGTGCTGCTGTATCTAGATCAAACCACTGTTTTGATTGTTTTTTGGGCTTTTTTTTTTTTTTTAATAAATTCCTTAATTTAAATACATGAAAACTATACATTTTGCTTTAATGATGCATGTAACTAAACAGAGCTTCCTCAAGTCCTTGCGATCCTGGAGACGATTACAGTGAGGTGGGAATGCCGCCTGTATCTTGCTAGATGCCTTTTAATATAATAATCTTTTGTATGTTCTGTCCCATCACATCTTCAGAGACTGAGGGAACTGAAAACCAGGCTGAGGCTGTATCTCACTTTGTGGAGGTTCAGATTCTCGTCTGAAAGCAGGTTGTGTTTCCCTCTGAGATGCCTCCCACCCTCACAACCCCAGCCTTCCTTTTGCACTGCAAACTGTCAGCCAACACAACATTTATGACCCGAAAAGTAAGTCTGAGGAAAGGATGATGAAATCACTAGCAGGGACACAGGCTTCAGAAGACATGAACTGTTTGTTAAGTCTGATTTATGAGGCCCTAGAGAGTACTTGGCCTAAGCTCCAATTAGGCAGAGGGAAAGTGTTTAGAGAAGGAAACAACAACAGCAACTGAGTGTGCTCGAGTATTCCGTACAGAAGGAGCTAAAACAAAGACAAAGAGTAGCTGCAAAACCACCAGAGGGGAAGTGGCGCAGTGCTTCTTCTTTAAGAGGAGAAAGAATACTTTTTCAAAGAGGCAGAAAGCGTATTTGTATGAGCTTGCTAACGGCAAACAGTGTTTGCATCGAGTTTCATGAAAGAACACTGTGAAAACAGATCATCAGCATGAAAGCAGCAGCTACATCCAACAGCTGAACTCAGTAAAACCTAAGGTAATAGACTACAGAAGCGCGGGTCAATGGGCATCGTCACTTTCCAAACAAAGCCAAGCCATTTTTCATGATATTTTAACAATCTGAGAGGATGTGAGATGGAATTTTATTCCTTCTCTAACAGCCCTTGGTGGTTTTGTAGCTCGATGTCCTTTCTGTGCAGCAACGTCTAGATACGTTCCCTCTTGGGAGGTGTAATCTTCCTTCGACTTTTCCACTGTCTCTGGCATGAGATGTGCAGCTTCTCCCAGGAAAGTGATTGCACTGTTTTGAAGGAAATCCAATTAATAACAACACACTTAAGCTTTTTTTAATCCCTGAGGGTGCTTTGCAGATGAAAAACGCCATAAATGGGCCTGGCTGTGCAACTGCAGGTCTACGGGGTGCTTCTGGGGGAGGAGACAATGCGAGTTTCTGCCAAGTCAGAGTCTAATCTGTTGTGTTTCGTGATCCTGTTTCATGTTTGGTGTACAGGAAAAGGTAAAATAGGGCCTATAAAAATCATTGCTCCGACTTATCTGGGGTGGAGAAGAGTAACTGCCATAGAGGCTGAGTAGCTTGCATTGTGCATTTGACCATTTAGCCCATTGGGTAAATTTTACCTGATTTTCAGGTGGTTTTTTTACTTACAACTTATCAATATTAATTTTTTTCTTAATCCAAGGGAAGTTTGTTCCTCTGCTGTAATCAAACCTCACCAGCACCATATCAGAGCAAGGCTCCATGTACCTCTCTTAGCTTATACGGCAGAGGTCTGCAGAGGGGCTTAGGATGCTCCAGACCTGCTAATGTGGGGTCATTGCAGTGTGATAATGATCAAAACGTCAAGAGCAAAAAGACAGGCATTTGCCTTTCGTCCAGAGCTTGTAGGTAGGAAGGCACTTGCAAACCTAATCTTCAAAAGCACACACTGAAGGGCACAAAACCAAATGCGTAAGAAAAGAAAGACTGAAGGTTGCCTGCGTCCCATTAATATTGTTCCCTTGCGCTGTTATTATTATGCCCTCACATAATACTATGTTATGCATTCACTCCTAGAGGAGAAAGTAACCTCTGGCAGATTTACAATGAAATCCAGATGGATCCGCTTCTATGGCATCTGCTAATACATAGTGTGTTTCAGACTTTCATTTAAATCTAAAAACATATTTCCCTTGGGGGAAAATCTCACCCAATTGGCTGCTGCCTCCATTGGCAGTTGTGAGCTCTGGAAAAGTCACTTAGCATATAATGCTTTCTCCCATAGACAAAGGACTCAGAGCTCTCAGTATCCCATCTTGGTTCCATTAGATCCTATTGATCCTGGGATTGGGGAACGGATGTGGAATGAATCTTACCTGTTTTCCTCCCCTTTTTGGGAGGAAACACTTGTTTGTTTCCTCAGGGGACTGGTAGGAGGGATGTGAAAGGTTGCTCAATCTGCCCTCTCCTCTCTGCATATATTCACTCACGCACTCTGAAAGAGAGAACTACGAGGCCCAGGAGCACTAGAGGAAATATTTCTGCAGACAGGTAAGTGCTGGGAAGAGGTAGAGTATGAGCTGCAGAAGGGACAAGACGCACCTTGGGCAAGTTTCACCCGGGCTCAGGAAATGGGAGGAACGAGGAGCTAAAAGTGATGGAGAGGAGTCAGCACTGGAAGGGATGAGGTCTAGCCAGGAGGATGGCTTACTTGTTAACTCCCATTAGAACAAGTCTGAAAGCACAGAGAGAACATCGATTCAAGCCAACACTAATGAAGAATTTATTGCTGATGATACCACAGGCAGTAGTAGCTCTTTCTGGAAGCTTAAATTTGCCCTGCTTTGGGTCTAAGAGTCAGTGTACTGTGGAATTAAACATTGACATTTCACATAATAAAAAGATTCAGCTGCAGCTGACACTGTATACTTAGATAACCATGATAAACAATGATTAAGTTAGATTACATGAGGCATTTGCTATGTTGTTCTCATATTTACACTAGGAAAGAGGGAAGGAGCCTTCTTTCCTCTGTAATTCCATCATTCTCACTGAAATAGGACATTTTTAACTCTTGCCCTCATAGTGGTGTTTAAGTCAAAGGTTTCTGAATCTGCAAATGAAACCAGAATGGCCATTCATATTGAAAAATAAAACTTAATGTCTGTGTTCGCTTCTTCATGCATCAGATGCTTCAAATGATCCACCTGGTGACTACATGTGCCAATGATTGAAAATCAATCATTTCTCATCAATGATTTGCATCTGTGCAAATCATCACCATAAATGAGTTGATCCAAAGTGACATGATGAAACCAAGAAGCTTAAAACAAGCAAAGTAATGGGGAGATCACAACAGTCTTTCTCCAGATGAACCAACACAAAGTGCAAAGTAGGAGCTCAAGCTGCTCCTCTGACATCGATCACCTTTTTCTTAAGGCAGCTTAAGAATTCTTGAGCACTTAAGTGCTCAAGGCCAGGTTGGATGGGGCTTGGAGCAAGCTGCTCTAGTGGAAGGTGTCCCTGCCCATGGCAGGGGGTTGGAACTGGATGAGCTTTAAGGTCCTTCCAATCCAAACCAGTCTGGGATTCTATGGATTCAACTAATATGTGCGTGTATTTAAAACACTGCTCTCTCTATAGTAAGTCCCAACTGTGTCTCAATTATACTGACTCTTTGCAGAAAATAACTGTAATGCCAACCAGGAACACAAGATGAGAGAACATTTTCACCCACAAACAAGCACGTTTCTGTGCCAGAGTGGGCTGACACATGTGAACAACTTCAGTCAGAGTGGTGCTGAGCAGGAACCGTTCTTCCTGGCTTTCAGCACTGCACAATAAGCTGTAACCAGCTCCAGCATCACTGCTTTTGCACAAATGCTTCTAAGGGAGCAGTGATGTGCATTGTCAGAATGTCTAAGAAGTCACTCTTGTAGAGGTCCAGGGCATCCTGGCTTTCCTCTTGATCTTTACACTCAGTCACAGTTCGGTTGTCTTGATCTGCTGAGCTGCAGGGCTCCTCACTCTGCTTCCCATGCCCCGTCATTACCACAGCACTGCAACTGCTTCTGCGTCGGCATCCTCTGTGGGTGAGGAAGGGCTTCTGGTTCTCACCAGCAAATGCTTTTGCCTTCCTGTTCGACCTCTTGCTTTCGTAGTTCCTCAGCTCCATTAGCCTCTCATTGAAGTACTCTTGCAATGGTTTGTCGTGGAAGCCGCTGCTGGTTGGTAGGTGGCCTTTCAAGCCGCCTCTTGAAGAGCTCCCCACGCAATGGACTAAGAGAGCTCTGCTTGGAATATTACGCAGCTGAGATGAGGAGCTCTTTCCTCCTTTCAAGTCCTGGAAAAGCCGGTTGGAGGCTGGAGTTTCCGAGTAATTTCTTGGTAACTGTTTAAAATAGGTGGGGAGGGAGAAGCAGCGTCAGAGGCAGAACAGAGAAGGAAATCTAAATTACAATGTGCTGTCATAAGTAGCGAAAGGATCTTTAATTCATGATCCCATACAGTAAAAGGCTGTTAGGGAAGGTTTTGGGTTTTTAATCCAAACTCCATGAGGATCCAGCAGCTTGGTACCAATCCCTTTCCAGAGCAGAAGTCTCCTGGGCTGAGCTTAAACAATGCTGAGCGTTTTTACCTCCCACTGGCTCTGATGGACTGCAGCAGTTTTGTGTGGCCTCTCTGAAAACCTGCTTTTCTGAAAGAACCTCTCACCTGCCTGTATGAACAGAGCTTCAGGTTTATCCTTCTCAAATCTCATTACCCTGGAGCTGTATTATTATAAGAACCTCAAGGTTCACATAAAGTATATTTCTACAGCTATAAAACTATGACATTTATCATTATTATCTCCAGAGAATTACAGAATCCCAGACTGATTTGGGTTTAAAAGGACCCTGAAGCTCATCCAGCTCCAACCCCTGCCACGGGCAGGGACACCTTCCACTGGAGCAGCTTGCTCCAAGCCCCTGTGTCCAACCTGGCCTTGAGCACTGCCAGGGATGGGGCAGCCACAGCTTCTCTGGGCACCCTGTGCCAGCGCCTCAGCACCCTCACAGGGAAGGGCTTCTTCCTTATATCCCACAGCATAGCATAATGTGCATAGTTTTCTCCTCCTTTCCCATTGTATGATGCCTATCTCCTTTCTAGCTCACCAAATTAATACTTGAGCTGCTTAAATAGTCAGAAAAAGGCCTGATCCAGCCCCCACTGGCACCAAGGTGGGGGTCTTTAGGTTGATTTGAGGAGAACATCCATGCTTTGAGTCCTTTTATTGACTGCAGAGAAAACACTGCTAGAGATGCACTGTGTAAAAGGTTGCCTTCCTATGTTCACACTTAAATCTCCCCTGGGCTTTCAAAGCTACTGCTTGACCATTTCCTCCTTCTCCCAGGTATTGCACTGGTTTCTGTGCACCAACTTCAACTGCACCATGGCTTGATCTCTGACAAACCTTGGCAGTTCAGCCTGAGTAAAGAACTGCTTTATATTACTTGCTGTTTCAAATCAATAAAGAGAAAGACTCCACTGTATGCGGATGACAGCCACAGCGGGACCATGGAAAACTTTGCAATCATTTATTATGCCTGTCAATGCCTTTGGTATAATAAAGAGCCATCATTCATGCAGTTTTTGACAATTACTAATGAAGCCTAGATACTTGCAAAGGGTCCAGCCACAAATCTGGTTTGAGAGCCCAGCAATGTCCCGGTAGGGCACTCCATCATCAGCATTTGGCGTGTTGCCTCCTAGTAATGAATGAAAAACGTTGAGCCCAAAGGAGAAACAGGGGGGTTGGACATGCCATGTAAACTGAAAAGTAATCAAGTTTTGATCTCCCACTATTCCATCACACTTCATTCTGGAAGGGACCCAGCAAATCTAATATCCCTGCCTAGAGTGGGTGGAAGAAGGTGGGCAATTGAAGAACACGAAAACTCGGCTAATCAGCAGTCTCTCCTTCCTACTTCAAATGTTTTTAAATGGCTTAAAAATTAACAGTCTTGTATATATAACTTAAAATATGCATTAAAATATATATTAATATATATAAAAATAACTGAAAACTTAGCAATCATCTTAATGTAGCAGAGTAAAAGTCCATCATGTCAAGATTTTATATCCCAAAACACAGCCCAAAACTTATTATCATATCAAACATTAACTTACCAAGAGGAATCATCACTCTAATAGAAGAAGAGGTAGTAGCTATCATATACTGCAAAGGGAGTTTTTGCATACAAACCTTGATGTCCTGGAAGCCTGGATATTCGGGGATGATGGGCAAGATGCACATGCTAATACTGTTTGACCTCCTTTGTTTCATCATCCTGCAAGAGCAGCTCCTGGAGAGATGGGATTGTCGCAGCTCAGGTGGGTTTTCAATGAATCGGAGGGGTTTATAGTCTTTTACACAGCGAGTTCTCAGGCACATCTTGGAGGAAGGTCCCTCCATTCCAGCACGATCCAGAAGAGTCGGGAAGCGATGCCTGTTCCAGGAGAATTCTCTCTTCTCGTTCTCCTCTAGTGCATAATCTCATACCAGAGAGCCCCTTGGCAACCTGCGGTACTGAGTGCCACCAACAGCAGTACAGCTCTTGCTAAACTGGCTTCTTAGGGATCATGGGCAAGCGGTGCCTTCCCCGAGGTCTGGAGCCCTCACAGCACTAATGCTGCTTTTATCCTCTGAAAGCTCTTTAGAGAGTCAGTAAATCCCAACCACGAACGCAAAGGGCTCAGGTGAGGGGGGAATTTGCAGGTCTCTTGTGGTCATCTCAGCTTAACGTGACTGCTGACGCAGCTGCAATTAGGGGAGATCAACAGCCCTCACGCAGGAGCTGTCACTCGGCTTACGTCGGAGCAGCAGATCTGACTAGAGATCCCTGACAGCAGAGCATTAAGGGCAAAGGGTAACACCGTTAACCAATAGGTCAAGAAAGACAGTGTAATAAGCTGCAATGAAACAGCCTTCCAAGAAATCCTATGGCAAAAGGCTTCTTCCATGCGGTTGGAGATGGGCTGCAGGCCTGGAGAGCTGAGAGATCCAAACTGCCTTCAGACAGCCTGGCACCAGTGCAGATTTGGCAAGAGGCCATGGTGAGAGCAAGAGCCCTGTTAGCCAAAGCTGTGCAAATGCTCACAGTAAGAAGCGGTGGCTGCCCTGAGCAGCTTCAACCTACACATCATAGATGAAGGGCAGCCAGGGGAACAGCTCCATGGTTTTGATTTGGTGATACGTTAGCGGTATCACCTGCTACATACAGACGTATGAAGTTGCAATAGCTGGTTCATCACGAACTTTGGTAGCACGGAGCTCCTTATAGTCCAAAGTGACAGTGGGCATCTCCTACCATTTGGAGGGCGGCACCTCCATCCACTGCCCCACTGTGGCCTGTTTGCATGCAGAGCACTGGCACTGAGGGGAGAACTGCCTCTTTTCCATCCTATGGATTACTCCATGGAGTAATTGCTATTCTCACTGGTGCCTGTGGAAGGTAAACAGAGGGGGTTTACACCCCCCCCCCCCAAGCTCCAGGGCTTATTCAAGGTATCCATAAGTATTTTCATGTTCCAAGTATGTGCTTGCAAATATTTGTGGCTGTCCTGATGAGCAAGAAATCCACATCCATCCAGAGTATCCATAAGTATCTCCGTGCACGTATTCAGAGCAATGACCGTGAGCTGTAAAGAGCTTTGGATCTTATCCATGAGACCATCAGCTGGATTCAGGTTAGTGTTTTGGACTGTGTGGCAGATGGCAGCTTGGCAGGCTCAGGGCAGAAGCCTCAAGAGCAACACTCACCTGGCCACGGGATAAAAGCACGTCAGGCATAAGTAAGGATCTCACGTAAACAGTTACATCCAGCCCTTTGCTATCCAAAGGCAAAGGTGCCACACCACGTGGCTCTGACACTGCTTTATTTGGGAGTAAATCAGTTCTTAGGCACACAGCAACACTCTCAGCGTGAGTGACCATTTCAGCTACACACCCCCTGGTGTTACCACAGATCAGGGTCCGTGGCCACAGCTCTGAGCCACACACAGATTCAGAAATGAGGCTGATGGTAACAGGTTACATGCAGGGATGTCACGATGCTGACAAATAGAACTGTGAGTCATCCCTCAGATGCAGCCCTGGTTATTTGCATTGCTGTTGTATACATAGTGGTACCTGAACACATAAGCACAGCATGGCCTTGCTGGGAGTACCTGAGAAAAATTAACAAAGCATTAACAAGGCTTCTTGGCACCAAATTTTCCCCTGAAAGACTTTCCTGGCCCCATTTAGCAGAAATAGACAGACAGATAAATAGGTAGATAGAGAGAGAGATAGACAGACAGATAGATAGGTAGAGAGAGAGATAGAGAGATAGATTGATAATGATAGATATATGATTGATAGATACATGATAGATGATAGATAGATTAGATAGATAGATATATGATTGATAGATACATGATAGATGATAGATAGATTAGATAGATAGATAGATAGATAGATGATAGATACATGATGGATAGATAGATAGATAGGTAGGTAGGTAGATAGATAGATAGATAGATAGATAGATAGATAGATAGATAGATAGATAGATAGACAGATACTCTCTGAGCCACAGCTGTTTCTAGACCAATAAGTCACTGTGGAGAGGCAGGAGTCAGGTCTTGCCAATGAGTCTTCAGGCCAAGTCACAACATCCAGGTCTAAATGGCTTCAGCCATGCAGAGACAAGGTGGCAGAATACCCCTTATCCTGCAAAGAAATCACAGCAACAGCAGGAGTCAGACTAATTCCACTGGTGACAGAGATTTATTACCGCAGAGCTGAAGGTATTCATGGTCCTGCCCACAGTTGTCATCTAATTCAGAGAAATAAGAACGGTGCAAAATAGCTGCCATTGACACAGTTTCTTTAGGAGATGTGACATACTGTAAGTGGAGAGGCTTTGCAGGGGATCTGCAGATGGACCATGATTGTCGACAGGGTAAAGAGCTCCCTCTTTCCATTTAAACTTGCAGCCTGGAAACCTCTCATTACCAACATCCATTCCCTTTCTCCCCTGAAAGCACTTGCCTGGTTGAAGTGAGACACCAGCAGCTTTCAATCTGTAATTGCTCATTGTGCTTAATGAATGTGTGAGTGCTACATTCAATGCGTGACTTGCATGGGGCCTTAAGTAAAAATCCCTGTTCCTGTTTTAATGGGAGGTTCCGAGTCTACTCCCGCAGTCTAAAATCAGAGCTCATGGTGTCTGCCCTTTCACAATCCCATTTTCCTTCTTGTGCCATAGCATTACTGTGTACACTGGGGGCAAGGTAATTCTCCCTTCAGCAAAGCTCTCAATCCTGTTTAACATTAAACTTTACATTATCCTTTAATACCCCAGTGAACAGAAACATGACTTTCAGCAGCATGTAGGCTTCTTTAGTTACCTACTTTCTATCCTAACCATTAGCGTCACACTTTGAATGTAAATTGCTAAATGCCTTGCAGCAAAAGGGAAGGCTATGCTGATTGAATGATCATTTTTATCAATATGATGGGCATTTTCCCTAGTTAAAGATAGCTAATTTGTGTTAGAAAAGTACGGATTCATTCCCATGCTTTTATATATGTACTTCATGAAACTGTAATACTTAGAAGGCTACATAGTTTTATGCCACGAACAAGAACTTCCTTCCCTACCACCTACCCCAGGGTAACTTCTGTGACTGTAATCTGCTGAGCTCTTGGTGAAGTCAAGGTGTGTTACATCCTTCATCCACATATCAAGTACTTTGGTCAGAGCAGGCACTCAGGCTGCTCAAATGAGGTTTTCCCTCTCTTAATGATGAGAGTCCTAAATCTGCTGCTCAATCTGGGTGCCTCTGGGTTAACTCCATCACCCCTTCTTCCTTGCTGTTAGAGGGATGTCACTGCTGCAGCACACTGCCCTCTACTGTAAACATGCCCGGGCTGCCCGCGGACCAGCAGCAGTCCTGCAGTGACAGCCCACAGCTCAGACCTCTCCGAGCTGCCGTGTAAAACCATCAACCTTCCACCAAGAGCGCTCCAGTGTTACTGCATTTAATACTCCTGTATTAAAGCCTTTAAATTATAAACCATGGGAAGTGCAGGTTGGCAACACAGCAGAACAGAGGCCGGGAAGGTGGCCCCAAACCCTCAGTAAGCCAGAGCCGGGGGGGATTGCAGGGGAGCCAAGCAGCCCTGAAGCTCCTGTGGCAACAGAGGAGCCTGAAGCAATGGGAAGAGGTGGGAAGTGTAAGAGGTGAGCTCACCAAACCCATTACCTACTGACCAAGGAGATGAACAGGCTTTCCTGGTAACTGTGGGAGCAAAGTCGTCATGAGAGGAGAAGCAATGAGCTGTTCCTTGCCCAGTAATGAGTGGTTCAGGGTCGGAGCAGAAGTAGAATTGCAAAAGGTTGAGTCAAAATCATTGGCTTCTGAGGTTACTTGGTTCCTCGTTTAGAAATGACTTTGGTCTAGCCCTAAGGAAGAAGCTGGGCTGTATCACCACTGCCTCCGCATCCAGACTTCCCCAAATCACACTTTTTAGTGTGAGGTGTCCCTGCCCATGGCAGGGGGGTTGGAACTGGATGCTCTTGAGGTCCTTTCCAACCCTAACTGTTCTATGATTCTATGATAAATCTGGATGCAGTGACTTTGCATCTATTGCAAGTATCCCCCCTCCACTTGCAAACAGAATCAGTGGGGGGGGGTGTGGGGTGTGAATCTATACACCATTTTACCAGGTAATCACACCCCTGATCTCACTCACAGTCTTGTGACCTGACCAAATTCTGTCTGTCGTGGTTTAAACCGATCCACACAGCTCGTCCACTCAACCCCCCTCCCCCGACCCTCCCCGCTCCCGGAGGGCTGGGGAGGAGAATTGAGAGAATGTAACTCCCACGGGTTGAGATAAGCACAGCCCAGTAACTAAGGTATAACACAAATCACTGCTGCTGCCACCAATGATAATAATGATAAGAGAAAAGAGAAGAGAATACAATACCACTGCCGAATGAGTTCGACCCCCCCGAAGAGAGAGCGTGCCCTTCCGGGTAACTCCCAGTTACCTCCCTGGGCATGACGTGCTGTGGTATGGAATACCTCTTTGGCTAGCTTGAGTCAGGTGTCCTGTCTCTGCTTCCTCCTGGCCTCCCCTCATCCCCAGCAGAGCATGAGGCTCACAGAGTCCTTGGCCAGACCAAACGTTACTTAACAACAATTAAAACCAATCGGTGTCATCAGCTGTCTGCCCAGGCTGGAAGTCAAAACACAGAGCTTGCACCAGCTACTAAGAAGGAGCAAAACGGCTCCTGGTAAACCCAGGACACTGTCTTAGGTGTCTCATACTCTTAAAGCAGCAGCAGGTGGCACACATTTGCAGATGTCAGCTGCTTGCCTCATGCAATGCATTTACTATCGGATTTTCACCAGAGACTCCTGGCCCAGACAGTGAGATTCTTGTCATAATCACCTGCTTTAAGCCTGCAGCAAACCTTCACCGACTGGGTTGAGCCATAATTACATCTGTATCTCTTGGTGCTTCTGATTCTCTTTTAAATTGACTGTAGGTTGGAGTACAGGAAAGGGATTAGGGATGTTTAGAGCTCAGGAGGAAGAGCATTAGAAGTGGATGTTACATGAGAGATGGAAAAATCACAGAATCCCAGCCTGGTTTGGGTTGGAAGGGACCTTAAAGCTCATCCAGTTCCAACCCCTGCCACAGGCAGGGACACCTTCCACTGGAGCAGCTTGCTCCAAGCCCTGTGCAACCTGGCCTTAAAATGAGCAATTAAAGCTTATGTTCATAGGATAAAAATGACTCATCTCAGATGCTGCTAAAACCCAGCAGTGTTAGGGATGCCGTTACTCCAAACTTCTGTCATATCTGTAGGACATTGCTTAAAAGTGGGAATTACAGATGTTGTATCATTATCATTGTATCAGTCCCTTGCACAGGGGAGCTGTGAATGCTCCATCCGCCAGGTTGGATGAAGCCTTGGTGGGATGGTTTAGTGTGAGGTGTCCCTGCCCATGGCAGGGGGGTTGGAACTGGATGATCTTGAGGTCCTTTCCAACCCTAACTGTTCTATGATTCTATGATTATTGTATTCCTCAGACAGATAATGATCCTGATTTCTACAGCCTCATGCTAAAAGGAAGCCTTATGGAAGTTTCATTTAGAAGTCTCATCCGTGTTGGTCCAGTGTGGCTGTGGAGCTAGGCCAATGGGAGTGGAGGCTTCCGGAAGTGATGGGATAGAGGAAAACAGGGAAAGTCTTTTTAGACTAGGGAACAACACAAGGAATATGTGTGACGTTCGCTCAAAGAACAAATCGCCCAGCAGTTAGGTAATCACCACAGGGTGTTTGGCCAAGGCTTTGCCATGCTCTGCCAGGCACAGCTTCATTCCATTGCTCCCAATGGAGCAGAGAAATATCACCTCCTCCTCCTTCCAAGGCAAAGAAGGACTTAATAAATGCAACTCCTGCACTCTGGGGAGGGGAAGTGCAACCTCAGAGCAGAGCTACAGGAGAAGACCCATTTCTCAGTGCACGTGAAGCTGACCCGGGACCGATGCTGTGCGTGTGTGTGATGAATGCTCTGATTTGTCCCCTGCTACCCTCCTGCAGGGGCAGGCAGGATAAAGCAGCTCTGATCCTGCGGCACAGACCCTTTGTGCCACAGGACAGAGCAGCTCTGAGGCTGGGAGGTTTGACACCGTGTTCCCCTGACAAAGGCTCTCAGGGCTTTTCTTCCTTTGTTGCTTTTCCTGTGCTTGAACACAGGTTTCCGAGCTTCCTGGCTGGGGGTCTGAATCATAGAACCACAGAATGGTTTGGGTTGGAAAGGACCTTAAAGCTCATCCAGTTCAAACCCACTGCCACGGGCAAGGAAAGCACAGGGAGAGAGCGCTGATCCCTCGGGGACAGCAGTGCTGGGTATGGGATGTCCTTGTCTCTGCTCTGTGTTAAGGACAAATTCACCCGAACCTGTTGACCTTCATGGCGGTTTTGCAGCACATTTACACTGCGCATCCTCACGAAAGTGCTCTAAAAGGTACGAAAGCAGCAGGGGTTTATTCTGGAAGCTAAAGGCAGACACTTAACAGCTCTGACACTGCCGCGTGTTTCAGATGCATTAAGCTAATGTGCTTATTCCACAAGCCCAAAGTGCTCCATCTACCCACCTTCATCCCATGGCAACTCCTAAAGCACAAGGAGGCATTAGCAAACCTACAGCTGAGTAAAATGCAGGATAGAGGAAAACCAGAGCAGAAGTCGCATTGAAAGTCATAAACAAGGTGACTGTTTGTCACAGATACAGATCCGCTCTGATCTGCTCCACCAAATACCCTGATTGCATTGGTGTTCTACACCTGGAGACCAGCACTGAGCTACAAACTGTGTGCAGATTACCTGAAGGTCCTTTCCAGCCCTAAGCATGCTATGATGAACCACGCTGATGCACAGTGTCAGTAACTTTGTCAGTGTCCCGCATCCATTTGGGTACCTCAACAGGCTCAGGATGACTGCGTTTCGGTCACTCTGCCCTCATGAGGTGCTGCAAAAGCACGAGGGCAATGAAGAGCTGACAGGTTTATCAGCTGCACTGAGTGATATCAGCAATATACAACCAAAGGAGGGGGGAAGGTGAACTTATACCTCCTGGGATCCTGTGTCTTCAGCTCTGTTCGGGGAAGTATATAATAGCCCCCAAAACAGGAGTGATTTCTGTCTCACCGGCTCACGGATGCTCTGATTCCCTCCCTCAGTGGAATTTACCTGGCTTGTCCTGACCCTCGCATGCTGCGCTTGCTAACAAGTATGGATACGAACCCATCACCTTCCTTCCTCCCACCTGCTCTCTTCCCGTGGACTTCTCCATCCTTCCTCCACACCCTGCCTCCTCTTTCCTTTCTCCTCACACAGGGACAAACGAGCTGCTCTTCTCCTGCTCTCACAACCAGTGTCTAGCGCATCTTTACCCCAGTCACCCAAAGCACCTGTAGAAATGGTGGCAAAGAAGAGGGCAGTACATGGGCTCAGCTTTAACTCTCCACCGCAGCCATGGAAACAGCTTGTATGAAGAAGAAAGCAGAGAGATAAGTGCTGATGCTCAAGTCCCATCAGTGATAACAGTCAATAACCAGGGATGCCCTTTGCCCCATGCAGAGAGTGCCTGGTGCTCCAATCACCTGCACATTCTGGAAACAGCTCTATCTGCAGCCTGTCTCTTTGCAGAGAGAAGCTAACACAGGGCACGCTCCACTACTAGGACAGTATTTGCAAGTCAATGAAAAGCCCATCCACGATGTCAGCTTTCATCAGTGCTACCAAAGCTGTCACAGGCAGAGGAGAGCCAAGAGCACCATTGAAAGCCCAGGCTGCTTTCCCTAGGACTGCTCCCATGGTGGCCACAACAAATGTCGTTGCTGGGACGATGTTGCTGCAGCTGCTGGAGAACCATAGAACCATAGAATCAACTAGGTTGGAAAAGGCATTAGAGGAAGGTACGGGTTGTGTTTCTCTGCCAGGGACAAGACCCTCAGGGCTGTTACCTCCCTTCATTTCCCAGGAGATCCTAAACACTCTATAGAGTTTTCCAGGGCAAGTAGAAGATGTTGCTGTTGATGAGAAAATGAACATGAGCCGGCTGCAGTGTGCGCTCGCAGCCCAGAAAGCCAACCGTATCCTGGGCTGCATCAAAAGGAGCGTGACCAGCAGGTCGAAGGAGGTGATCCTGCCCCTCTACTCAGCTCTCGTGAGACCTCACCTGGAGCATTGTGTGCAGTTCTGGTGTCCTCAACATAAAAAGGACATGGAACTGCTGGAACAAGTCCAGAGGAGGCCACAAGGATGATCAGGGGACTGGAGCACCTCCCGTATGAAGACAGGCTGAGGAAGTTGGGGCTGTTCAGCCTGGAGAAGAGAAGGCTGCGTGGGGACCTAATAGCAGCCTTCCAGTACCTGAAGGGGGCCTATAGGGATGCTGGGGAGGGACTCTTCATCAGGGACTGCAGTGACAGGACAAGGGGTAATGGGTTAAAACTTAAACAGGGGAAGTTTAGATTGGATCTAAGGAGGAAATTCTTTCCTGTTAGGGTGGTGAGGCACTGGAATGGGTTGCCCAGGGAGGTTGTGAGTGCTCCATCCCTGGCAGTGTTCAAGGCCAGGTTGGATGAAGCCTTGTGTGGGATGGTTTAGTGTGAGGTGTCCCTGCCTACGGCAGGGGGTTGGAACTAGATGATCTTGAGGTCATTTCCAACCCTAACTATTCTATGATTCTATTCTATGATTCTAAGATCTCCTGTGCTAAATCATAGGGTAAAAAAGGAGCAATAAGAAGACAATTTGAAGTGAGCAAAGGAGCATTAAAAATAAGGCAGCTCCTCAAATCCATGTGGCTCCTGTTCTGTTTGATGCCTGTGAGACTGATGGATCATACATGCACCCAGGCAATACCCAGTCTGGGTGTCCTGCTTCTCTTCCTGCTGTCCCCTGCGCTGCTGCATCACCTTCCCTTGTCTCTTGCGGCCTCAGCTGGCACTGTGGGGTCCTACCATCTACAAGCCTTGAAATGGGGACACAGGGAGGGTGTTGGAAAGTAGCGAATGGGAAAGGGACTTGGGGGTCCTGGTGGATAGGAGGATGACCATGAGCCAGCAATGTGCTCTTGCGGCCAAGAAGGCAAATGGCATCTTAGGGTGCATTAGAAAGGGAGTGGTTAGTAGGTCAAGAGAGGTTCTCCTCCCCCTCTACTCAGCCTTGGTGAGGCCGCATCTGGAATATTGCGTCCAGTTCTGGGCCCCTCTGTTCAAGAAGGACAGGGAATTGCTTGAAGGAGTCCAGCGCAGAGCCACAAAGATGATTAAGGGAGTGGAACATCTCCCTTATGAGGAGAGGCTGAGGGAGCTGGGTCTCTTTAGCTTGCAAAAGAGGAGACTGAGGGGTGACCTCATCAATGTTTACAAATATGTGAAGGGTAGGTGTCAGGATGATGGAGCTAGGCTTTTTTCAGTGATATCCAGTGATAGGACAAGGGGCAATGGGTGTAAACTGGAACATAGGAAGTTCCACGTTAACATCAGGAAGAACTTCTTTACTGTAAGAGTGACAGAGCACTGGAACAGGTTGCCCAGGGGGGTTGTGGAGTCTCCTACACTGGAGATATTCAAGGCCCGCCTGGCCAAGTTCCTGTGTGATGTACTGTAGGTTACCCTGCTCTTGCAGGGGGGTTGGACTAGGTGATCTTTTGAGGTCCCTTCCAACCCTTGGGATTCTGTGATTCTGTGATTCTGTGTTTCCTACCTCAAGCAGGATGAGGAGCTCCAGCGTGCCTGAGCTATAGCCCCTTTCTCACACAAGCAGCCTCTGTGGACACTCCACTGTCCAGGTCAGTCTGTAGTGAAGCTCTGCTTGCAACTCACAGGGCTAAAAGCACTTTCAGACCTCATCTGCTGACAGCCAGCACTGAGCAAGGCATCCACCCATGCCCCGAGGCTGGCAATCAATGCTGTGATGCAGAGACAGGCAAGGATGCAACGCCCCACTTGGTGTTCACATGCTGGGGGGGAATCGGTCTCCAGATACATATATGCATATAAAAACATATGAATGGCTGGGTGTACACGCAGCCACAGACTGGCTTGTGTTGGAAGGGACCTTAAAGCTCATCCAGCTCCAACCCCTGCCACGGGCAGGGACACCTTCCACTAGAGCAGCTTGCTCCAAGCCCCGTCCAACCTGGCCTTGAAGTGGGTGACTCCCACCCACTCACTCTGCTCTCGCTACCACACACACACAGGGTCCCCACCAGTGCTGACTGGGACCGGGCACAGCCACCATAACAGCCGGTTAGATGGGACCGTCCCTTTCCATCCCGTCATCCCTCCGTTTCCCCACACTTGCTCCTCCCCAACGTGACCAACATCCCCCCAGTTGGTCCCTCCCCACGGCATCCCAAAGGGACTTCCAGCACTCCCCCTGCCGAGGTGGGGAAGTGGAGCTGGATTCCAGGATTTCCTGTTTTTTCCCATTGACCATCAGTGTCACCCCTGCCATGATCCCGGTGTTCTCTTGCTAGCTTTCCAAGATGTTTAATACGGCCCCGCGGCTGATCCCACCTCCGACCCTGCAGCAGGGCCTAGAGAGCATTTACCAAGATCCCTCCCTGGCTCCAGCGGCAGTTTCGGGTATTGTTAAATCCTTCGGAAATCCCAGGATTAATGCAATGATGGGGACTGCATCTCTGGCTTCCATCACCTACAACAGACACTTAAGACAGGGCCCCCGACATGCAAACTGATGAATGGTGTTAATATAATGAGCCCTGCAGCAGAAGCTGCCACCTGATTAAATCACTTCAAATTAGTGCTGTTATCTATAGAAGTAAATGGGATCACAGCCTTGCTGGGACAGGCATTTGGAAAGCACACCTAGCAAACTGAAGTGCCAACCTGCAGCGTGCCCAGGCTCCCAAAAATGGTTTGCTGGGAGGTACAGCCCAATGTACTTTTGCTGTTGCTCCATCTCTACCGGTACAGCTACAACAGGGATAGGCTGAAACTTCCATTTCTAGTCTTGTTGGCGAAGAATAAACCAAAACTAGACAAAAATCACCCACAGGGTAAAAATCCCTTCTCTTTTAAAGCTCCCCTCTCAAGCAGCAGCCTCTTTGCCAGCCCCATGTGCCTGACCCATCCCATCGCTCACCAGCACAAGCAGCGATTCACACGCTTGCTGCGAAGCCTCCCGCGTTGTTGAGGCTCTGACCAGTATCTTCCGCTCGTGGGACAGTGTTCTTCTTGTGCTGGAGGTCAACCAGAGGTCCGGCTAACAGTGCTGCTCTTGGAGAGGCTCCGCTGGGGACTTCCATCTTCAACAGTGGCTCTTCTCAGCAATGACTGAGGTTCAGCCCTGCCCAGTTTGAACCAAGTGTCTTTGATGAGCTAAATGAGCCCGATGAGCAATGATCGTATGTGGGGCATCCTTTTAGATTTGAGGGTGTGATACATATATGCATGTAATAATATAGAAATGGATGGCTGTACAGATCATAGAATCCCAGACAGGTTTGTGTTAAAAGGGACCTTAAAGCTCATCCAGTTCCAGCCCCCTGCCCAGTGATTCACCTGCTTTGACCATGTTCTTATTGATCTCTGAAGGCCTGTTTTGTACAAACAACTTTTCTATATGGCTTCTATATATTGCAAAGTAGAAAAAATGGCTGTACCCTGGTGAAGGGTACTGTAACTTCCCCCTGCATTCCCCTGTTCATGTTCCACGTTGCCATATTCACGTTCTGGGCTTGGAGCAACCTGCTCTAGTGGAAGGTGTCTCTGCCCGTGAGACTGGGTTGCGTCTGGATGAGCTTTAATGTCCCTCCCAACCCAAACCAGTGATTCTGTGAGACTGGGATTGCTGGCAACATCCTCACTGCTGGCTCCTATAGAGGTGCCTGAATGCACCAGAAATGTGGAATGCATCTAAGGGTTAGGGAAAAAATGGAATATGCTATGGAACAGGCTACGTGTTGTAACATGCTTTACAGGGAGAACAGCGATGCTCACGCTGCTGTAAGCCGTGATATACCTGGGGGTTTTCTTTGAAAGCTTGGTAACAATTACTTATTTTTCCCCATCACTTTTTTTTCCTGTTGATGAAAACTGCTGGTGTTTGTAGGGTATATATAGAATTGTATCAGCTGGGTTGGAAAAGACCTTTTCATCATCAAGTCCAACACTTACCCCAGCACTGCCAAGGCCACCACTGAACCATGTCACTGAGGGCCTCATCTACATGGTGTGTGAGCACTTCCAGGGGCAGTGACTCCACCACTGCCCTGGGCAGCCTCTTCCAGTGCCAGGGTTTGTGATCCATCAGCCCTCCAGAGGTACAACAGCCACTACCCACTGTATTTATGAGCTTTGAAGGAGAATACGAAGGAGGAGAAAAAGCAATAATCCTGGTGTGATTTATGCCTGTGCAAAATTGGAAAGGGGAAAGAGCAAGGCAAAGACCATGAAGAGTAAAAAGAGGGTGGATGCGAACACTGCACATCCTTTTGGAAGTGGGTGCTTTGTTCTGCTGTAGTCCAGGCACCCATTAATCTCCAACCTGGTGAAGCAAGATGTGCCTTGAAGCAAAATGCTGCTTAATAGGAGATTGCTTCCACACAAGTAATATTGAAGCTGGCAAGCCAGAGCCACGTCATGCTTCTGGAGACCTTAGCTCCCAGCTGAACAAATCCATGGGCAAATGAAGAAATGATGGCGAGGTGAATAATGGCTTTCATAGTGCAGCTACAGCAACCCTGCTCTAACAGTCATTTCACATGGGACCAGAACTGAAACTGGGCTGAATGCAGACTAAAACCCTTTATTCCTCATTTGTGTCACTTTGGTCACTGCTTGGGCTATCTCAGTTTTATTTAGCACACTATAAAGACCTTTTTAAAGACCCTCTGGTGCACGGATCTCCCCCATTCCCTCCTTTCCTGCCCAGTTTGAGTGCTTTGCTGTGGCACCAGTTACGTACACAAGGATAGCTAAACCTCAGGGTGTAACCTTGAGCATAAGCTCCCCTGGCAGCACTCAGCTCTGCAGCTTTCCCTTTCCATCCACCCAGCTGGGGTCTGTCTGGGGTCACCACCTCCTTGGGCATCCCTCTTTGAAGATGCTGAGCCCTCAAAAAGCCTCATCACTTCCAAGTTCTGTTTTCCTAACTCGTAGCCTCTCATCTGAAGCGTGCATGGCGGAAATGAAAGAAGAAGAAGAAAAGCCTGATTCAGGTTTTGGCAGCTCTCCTCTCGCAGAACATTCCACACTTGCACATGAAAGGGGTTTTTTAGCAAACCAGAGCAAAGAGTCCAAATCACAAACACAAACAGTTACCAAGAAATCGCCATGCTCAGTAGTTTTGCTGCTGCAAGTGGCTTAGGGAGAGGCTGGTCCATTGCCTAATCTTGAGCTCAGCAAAAGACAGTTCATCTTTAAGTTTACAGTGTTATTGGCCCAGCTACAGAGGATAAGATTTCCCTTCAGCCTTTGCCCAAGGCCTAACGATGACTCCAAAAATAACAAGCCGCCTTGAGGTTGGAAATTTGGGTTCAGAGAGATTTTGTTCATGTTCCGTAACTGATACACAAATATTCATCCGAGTGGACGGAAAATGCTTTAAAGCTACAGAGCGCAAGGAATGAGACCAGTCCTGAGATGGGAATAATTTACTTACTTAATACTTTGCAGCACTGCTGTCACTTCCAGCCATCTGTTAGCCGGGACACTGCTGGTAATCTATGAAGCAGCTTGGGAGATGAAACCTTCCGAAAGATCACAAAGAGTTCACTTATTCCTCTGCAGTAGCAAAGGAAGTGGGTGGGGAGAAGGGATGAAAGGATGAAAGACACAGCTCGTACTCCTCTGGCTTCAGGATGAAAGCTTCGCTCTAATAAGATGGTAATTTCACACCTCCTTAACAAGAAATGATGTTAAAGATGTGGAGTGAGCAGCAGTTGGAGGTGTTCCCTGAGCCCAATTGTCTTCATTACATGGTAGATTGTAGTTATAATCCAAGGGGTCTTCTCTGTTGATTTCCCACGTAGCCTGGCCGGGATGTTGAGAACCCTGGGTTTTAATAGTGGCCAACAGAACAGTGCATGAATGGGTCTCCCTTTCATTGAGAGAGGGACTTGATCCTGCAGGAAACACCAGCAAAAAGTACATGATTTGGTCATGTACTGAGGCACTCACTCTCAAGCAATACCCATAGCAGTGTTGCCTTTTGTCCTTCCATTTTAGGGGTTTCATATCATTCCACACCTCTTAGCAGGCTAAAAGAGGGGCATCAATCTTGTCCTCCACCCTCTTTGTTGTCAGGTCCATCTCTGCAGCATTTCAGATATGCAAAATGGACATTTTTATGTTGTGTGTCCTGTGGAAGTGAAAGAATGTCTAAACCTACTATCAACTGTGGAAAAATGTTCAAGGCAGTACATACAGACCAGGAACTGAGAACGATTTGTGTCAGGCTGCTCCTCTTGAAAAAGAACCCAAGGTTTTAACTTACCTCCACGTTAGTATGTTTCTTGTAACACTGGGAGAGCTTTAGCACTGCAATTGTTAGCGTAACTTGTTCAAATATTTCAAGTTCCCACCTCTTCTCATTGATGACATGGAAAAACACTTCAGACTTATCTAATGAAAGGCTCATGAGCAGTCATGTCCCGGAGGCAGCAGAGACAGGCCTGATAAACACAGAAAACGCATTTGTTAGCACTGATACAGCTTCTGCTCTGCTCCTGCCTGCTGAGCCCCGCACTGGCACCTCGATCCGCTGGAGGCCTGCTGACCACCCGGATTCCCCCTGGGTCTGTCCAGGCAGAGCAGCTCACAGACAAGCCTGGATTCCTTTGGGAAAACACACACTGAGGGGCTGCTGCTGCCAGGCTCCAGTGAGGAAGCAAACTGCCAGACTCTGCTTGAAATGCATATGGCAAAGAGAATGCACTTCAGGACATGCCACTGATGGCAGTTTCAGTGCTCGCCCTGCACATGAGCAGTGGGTGACACCAGCCCTTTCTTTATTCGTGTGTGTGAAGTGAAACAAGCTTTATAAGGCCAAAGAATAACATGTGAATGCAGACAGGCAACGCTTTTGGCTTTCAGGCATGCCACTTCCTGACAACTAAAGCAATAGGACACTGTGGTAGAAACACAGTGTAACGGCATCTGTTGCTGGAGCCTGGGTTACGATGCTCAGCATGCTGGTCACTGCTTCCTTTAGGAAATGTCCTGTCTCTGAGAGATTCAGAGCCCAAGGCATGAGCTGCAGAGGGGGAAGGGACAACTGCTGGCCCTGTTCTGGTGTTTCACAGCATGAAGAATGTTCAGGAAGTTGAGAGCATCATCGGCTCTATGGTGCAAGCTTCCCAAGCAACTTTGATCAGTTTTCTTATACACAGTGGTCCCCTCAAGTTTTGATTAAAGCAACACCTGCCTCAATGAAAAGCAGAGCCATTTTAGCATAGTATTTTAGCTTAGCTGCCTTTATTGCTCACAGAAACTTCACCAAGTCCATTGCATTTGAGGAAACAAGCAGTTAAGAGCTCTCCGTACTTGCAGCCTTACTGCAAGATCCACATCCCTACCTGTTGTTCTGTCAAGAACCAGGAGAGGGTGCTATTAAATTTGGCAATCACTTCGCTTCTCCGGAGAGAACCACATCATGCAAAATGCCTTTCCCAGTTTCTCCCCACTCCCCCATCCCAAGCCCCTTCCCACCGGCTGCTTTTAACCCGACCGAATTAGATCTGTGACACCGATTCAGCGCTGACGAAAAGCATCTTTCACCTCATTATAGCCCAGCTCCTCAACTGGAGCCATAAAAAGTCGCTCGCATGGCACCACTGCATAGTCACACAGAGCCTTTGATAAAGGGTGGCCCACAGCTTGGTTTTAGCTGTGCCTCTGCCAAAAGAGCCCTCGGACATAAGCTGTGTTGGACTTAAAAGAGGGACTGCCTCTGGGATGGGGAAATGAACATAGTCACATAAACAATCGTTCTGGTGGGTCAGGGACAGATGTTTGGCAAAACGGGGTGACTCTCATACTTGCTGTGCTGATTTAGGATGAAAAAAGTTATAAACAATTTATAAAAGGGGGAATACATCCATGGTCAGCTTTGAACCACAGCCATAGCATCACAGAATGATTTGGGACCTCTTTCTGCATCAGTGACCTAATTAGCTTTTAGCTCAGATGCAAAAACTGCCCACTTGAAACCAATCTGAATCTTCAGTAAGAATATAAGCACATTCTGAACTGTTATCCAAACATGAATATTCAAACCATTTTCTTTCTCCCTCACTATAGTTTTTCAAGCCCTCCTTCTCTGTGTCAACTTGAAGCAAGCACGGTGGAAGAAATGCACAGGAACAAAGAAATGGGAGGAGATGAAGAAGGTACAAGAAGCATCTGCTGTTGTTCAAGTGACTTTCTGCAATTTGTTCTGACAACAGCTCGCTCAGAAGTGAAACCAACTGTGTGTCATCCCATCTTCCAAGAGAAAAAACGCACTACAACAGAGTATGAGCAACTGTGTTAACAGGGACTGAAAGCAGAAAATGGGATAACTGGGATATGAAGCAATCTTGTCCCAAACTGTGTTCAAACATAAAACTGCCAGTGCACAGATTTGGTGTATTTGTAGGATATTTTAATTTTTAGCTGAGAAACACACAACTGGGTAGAGTTTAAGGCATGCAATCAGGCACAAAATTTCTCTTGCTTGCTTTCTGTGCTCAGACCTTCAGTGTAAGTTCTACAAACAGGAGTAGATCCTACCTTTAATCTCTACGTCAAGCAACACTGAGTACGCACTTACAGTCTGAGGTTCAATGCAACGTTTGCAGTTGTTCCTGGAGTGCACGAGTTACCTACTGGAAACTCAGTTCTTTTCCTGTGTGATTTGTTCTATGCCATGTACAGAGAAAGTCATTTCATAAGGTAAATTTGATCACTGAGAATATCAACAGAAGCAAAATAACCTTCTCCACGTATATACATGCTGCAGCTACAGACATCTTGCATGGCTTTACTTTGATTGCTCTTTCACTGGAAAATACAGATAATAGGAAAAACCCTTTGATTCCTGCACCTCACAAGTTTTCTCCTAAAAAGCAAACCAAAACCAGACACTACAAAGACACATCAATGGGGCAGTGAACTTTGCAGAAGAGCAGTTCAAAGATTAGAATTGTGTGGATTTAGGTATATTGTATTAGAAACATTGAGGTATTGAAATAAACACCATAAGCATTGAGATGCTGTGAAAAATACATTTTCATTTGAGTAACTTTTGGTTAGTAGTAGTAGTGTAAAGCACCTTTGTGTCTACTATGGGGCAGTTGCTCTTAACAAGCAAATAAGGCAGTACCTGACAGGGAGCATATTGCCAAGGAAAATGGTGTTCATAAGCAGCTACAAATGAGTATTTTCTCTCTTTAATGCCCCACCATTATTCCTACAGCTTCGGGGTTTAGTTATTATTATTTTAAAACATGATAGTCAAAGACTCTTCTCCCTTACTTGCGCATTTCTAAAATCAATATGATTAAAAAATAATCTACTGTGCATCCATGTGATGAATGTGGTAAGAGCTCATTCTCTGGTTTTCCCCCATGAAGGTCCCCGTCCTGCATTTTTCGGTATCACTAAGACTTTTGCTGCAATTACTGGGAAGAGACAAATCCCAACTCCTAAATGTGTTCAAGCTGCCCACTCCCAAGGACTTCAGTGGCATCAGAAGTTTCATCCTCTGCTGTGGCAGGCATTGAGAGTTTGTTATTACAGTGAATTTTCAAAAGAAGTAATCCTGAGATTACAAATAGTTGGCAAGTCCAGAACCAGACGGTCCCATTTCCTAAGCCCCATCCCAACAAAAAGATTCATGCATGGGTTTACCTCGTTCCTATAGAGCAAAACATTAAAATACAACTTAAGCATGAGATCAAATACTACTGAAAGTGCCTGAAGGAAGATTAGGACTTCACCATTAAGTCTTCTGAGAGCACAAAGGGAAAATTAAGTGCATAAAGATCACACCTTAAAACATGCATATGGAGGCACTGACCTCTTCTTTGATCTTCTAAACCAAACAGGCCATTTAGTTCTGAGGGAAGAATCAGAACTCCTGATCCCACTCTTAACACCTAACTAGGAAAGAGCCCACGGAAACAAGTTCCTTTACAAATTACCTGCAAGAGTGACTCAGAGTTAACAGAAATAATCAAGTCTGACAAGTGAGTTTGCAGCCTCAAAAATTACAATCTAGACTTCAGTTTTAAAACCTTTGTAGCAACAGTAGCGTACAAAACATATAGAATCACAGAAGAGTTAGGGTTGGAAAGGACCTTAAGATCATCCAGTTCCAAACCCCAACCTGGCCTTTCTGACAAAAAAAGAACTATAAAATGATCAAAAGCTAACTGGGCATTTAGATTAGCTGGCACATCAACTAACGTTCAAGGAAAGCAGTGCAAAAGTAACTGAGTAAATAATGAGAGAATGTGAAACAGCTACACTACACACTGCGAAGCTTGGAAATAGAGCACGTAGCTAATGGGCTTTCCCAGCTTCAGCTGCAATCTAGCAACACTACAGTGAATTAACTCAAAACTATATGAACAATGAAAAACTGTATGCCTAAATGTGCTTTGCAGCTCTGATACAGTCCCAGGACAACACGGAAGGCTCATTGGGAGAGTCTTCCTTTACCACCATTTCACCTTGGATTGCTTTGAGCAGGAATAAATTCCCACTCCTCTCAAACTTGCTGTAAAGGGCTAAACCACAGCGTCAAGCCCCTGTTCCACTGCAGCTCTCAAAAGTTACATTAGGAAACCCTGAAATAATTCTCTGGGGCAAACAAAATCAGGCAAGGCGATTTTAGTAGATTTTAGTAAAACAAAGCCAGACTTTGTTGGTTGGTCCTTTGCCAAAATATTCTTGCTCCACAGAGCAGGATTGTTCAGGAGACATAGGAGGGACCAGATGCTTCCCCATACAGGCATCTGACATTGATGTTATGCTGACATGCAGGATGTGCCCTGGTGAAGCTTTACTGAAATCAGTGCTTTTGTTCCTAGGGGAATACAGGTTATTCCATCCTCTGAAGAAGGTGATTGTCTACTGCAAAAATAGAGGAAATCATTACTAGAGAAGTGTTTGATTCAACAATAAGGGCAAAGCAAAACAGGTATCACCTTGAAAAAACAAAGTTACATAGGAAGGGATTGGATTCTATTGAGCCTAACCCTGAAAGATGCTGTCCCTTCATAATTAAGTTTGCTACGAATGACTCATCCACAAAGTAACGTGCAATTTACTCCTCAGCAGCTTCTCCCAGCAATTCAGGATGTAAAACCCAGTCACAAATGAAAATTACAAGGCAAAAATAGAAATCCAGGCACCCTATTTCCCATTTCTCATCATTATGAAGCCTCACAAAACAAAATACAAAAACTGAAAGCATTTTAGCTTGTGAAATATGAAATGCAATTCATGCTATGGAGGAATATCTCAGCCTTTTATGTAGGAAACAGTCTTTCCATGAGCACTTTGTTATTAGCTATCATGCAAAAACAATTAGTCGTTCAAGCAATTAAGAAGGTAAGTATCTCCTAAGAAGGTTTTGAGCTTTTCAAGCCCTAAATGCAACTGCTATAAACCTAGACTGTTCCTGAGTGTAATTTAGTCATTGTATTGCTCCTCCTGAAGGGATTCATCATATCATGTGTTGTAAATTCTTGATGCTCTTTTAGCTGCAGTCTGAGCCTCTGGTGAATTCTCCTCTTGCTCCTCACACTTCTTATGGTTTAGGAATATGTCTGACTTCAAGAAGCGGCTGTAGCTGTCGTATTTCATGAGATTGAATATCTGGTAAGAGGGGGAAAAACACAAAAATGATGACCTAAGTAAAACTAGATTTTAAATGAGGACAATATATGAATTCTAATATATTTTTGTTGTGTTAGTACTAAAAGCACCACTCAAAAGCATGACATTAAAACACACTTCAATCACTCAGAAGGGGCTGCATGTAGCAAACCATACTGCAGGTTCTACAGTCACTCTTTTCTATAGCATCCATATTAATTTAAGAACCAGATTATGATTTTCACAATAGCCAGCTTTGAAAACCTGATAGTGAAAGTGGGAGGCCACGTGCCACGGTCACTAGGTAGGATTTTACAGCTGATGATCAGATAACTGCACAAGTGGACAAGCCAGGACATTACCTGGTCCCCTTCCACTGCAGCTTTAAGGCTGCAGAGCCACCAGGAGCAAAACCCAGTGAGGGTCTCCTTCTGGCAGCGCAGTTGGAAGATATTCAGAAGGATGAAGAACAAAAGGCACCTTTCAGGCACCCTTCTGACTGCTGCTACTCTTGAGCATTACAGAATAGCTCACTATACATGCACAGCACTGGATAATTAAGAAAAAACCCTAAATAATTTACACAAATACTGAAACTACAAACTGAATCTAGGACTGAAACAACTGTTTTAATCCCTGTTTCTTAAGCTTAGGCTGATCTTCCCATCCCTTTTAGGCTACGACCCAACCAAATGCCAGGAATGGTCTCAGGCCAGATCAGAAATGCTGCAGGTACCTGCCACAAAGAGCTGACCTGGTACAGATGGAATTTGTCAGATAAAATGCAGCTTGAAGTTAGTGATGGATTAAATTTATGCCAAGACCTGCCCTTCTTCTCATAGCCAGCGCACAGCCAGCATGGAAGCATGAAGTCAATGCTGAGTATAGATTTTCTCTCCTCGGCTTGAGTTTAAGCTCATCCCTCAATACAACTGCTTTCTGTCCTATTTATACCCATTTAAGACAAAAAAAGACCAAAAACCTAGAACTCATTTGGAGTTCTCTGAAAACAAAAGGGCCTGGGAGAGGAGCTCAGAATCTGTTCAGGTGTCAAGGTCAGGACTATATTTTGCTTGGTCTTGAAACAGAGGGGAAGGAAAAAGTAAACCTCAAAACTATAATTGAGGAAAACCAAAGCCTACATCATCCTCTGCCTATTATTTCAGTGGCAGAGCCTCTCTGAGTCATGCTTCGTGACTGATTACATTTTATGGCACTCAGAGTAACTAAATTTCCAAGACTTGTTTCTGGATTGTGACCTGCATGAGTGGGTAATCCACGTGTGGATAACTGGAGCTTTACCTTTACGGGCCTCATTTCTAACTGAAAGTGCAACTGGGTAAAACAACTGTTAGGAGGAAAAGAAGTGAGAATCATAGAATCCTAGAATGGTTTGGGTTGCAAGTGACCTTAAAGTTCATCCAGTTCCAACCTCTACCATGGCCTGGGACACTTTCCACTAGAGCAGCTTGCTCCAAGCCCCATCCAACATGGCCTTGAAAACTGCCTTATCATTTCATGTCCTCAAGGAACCTGGACAGGTAAAGGCTAACACACAAAACTTGACTGTTCCTATCTGTGCATTTGCTGAAATATCCTCCTGGCAAATAAATTACATGAAGCATTTTACTAACCACTGTTCACATATTCTAATAGTTACATTAGTGTTTAAAACAATGGAAAACTTGCTTTATAAGCTACATATTGGAAGACTAAAAATCCCCAAATACCCTCTTGATGTAGACCCAAATCGATGCAGTTAAGTAAAGTCAAATTACACCTCTTGCCATTGGCTAACTACAATGTAATTTTAGACCTCTCTTTTTCCTAGTGTCATTTATAGCATCTCCCAGAGAGAAAGAGTACTAAGGTCAAAATCTGCAGGAGTCTGGTCAACCAAATGCACAGGACAGATTTCATAATCACAAGCAAAGGCAGAATTCTTTTTTCCCTCCTCTCCTCTCATCACCGCTGTGAAGCAGGAACATTTAAACTCATAAATATTTTGAAATCTACAGATCTCTATGAATCATTCTAACACCATTCAGGATGAACAACTGCCTCCAAGCTACTTGTTTAAGGCCATCCCACCAGCACATCCCACAAACACACCCAACAAGTAGACCCATTTTAATCAGCAGGTCTCTGGACCTGCTTTATACTTCAGACACACAGTGCCAGCAGTAGTTAACACTGTTCTTTAGAGAACAAATTATACCATTCTCCATACCTTTATAAGGATTGAAAACTAGGGAAGACTGTAACTCTTTGTGAACTATTATTACCTACCAGCAATAAGCAGAAGCTTCAAGCAGTGGCAACCTGCAACAACACATAGATGCTCTGCATTTGGTTTTAGAAGTTCACAGACTTTCTTCCTACACTAGTGGGATTCCTCTACCACTGGTCTAACATGTTTTCAGTTCAGGTATTACTGATCTCTGGCTGTTCATGTGCATGCTCATTTATTTGAACTCCAATGGTCTTCTCCAACGTCACTTTCATAATCACTCATGCTGAAGGGCAGTGCTTAGATGTACCAGCCCTTTCCCTTTACCTTCCCCCAAATCAGAAGTTCTTCTATGAAAAACTTTGCCTCTTCCCATTGAAATTGAGTTTCAGACATTTCCACTGCTAATGACTTGGAACCTGCTTGAAAGACAGCAGAGTCTTTGCTCCTCAGACCAATTCCACTGACCCAGCCAGTGCCCAGCTAACATATACAATACCTGATGTGAGATGGATTGAAAACACTATTTAAACCAGGGTGCTGTTTCTCCACAAAAGAGCCAAATGGAAAATACAGGTAGTCCTGAGGATGGTACAGAAATTAAAAGCAGTACAGACTGCAAGTGCTGGAAAGCTGCAGATAAGAGTGACTCACTTCCTAACTTAGGCATTAAAATAAGCTAAATAACAAGAAAATTTACCACCAAAAGACACGCCTGCAAAATGCCACTTAATTTGTACCAGACCTCCCAAGTTCGATAGGGAAAAGCAAAGTAGATACCAACTACTCTTTTAAGTTCTGTGTGTTACAGAAGAGGCTTTTTAGGAAATTGCATTATATTCATATCAATATAAATACCAAAACAAAGTGAAGAATCTTGAGCTCTCAAGGAAACCAGTAGCAACTATGGAAACAAACATCAGCAATGACTCAGCGCAAGTGAACACACAGGAAAATGTAGGCACTAAGTTAGTCAGCTGGGTGATTCTCAAGGTACTGGCACAGGAATCTGGGAGAAAACTTCATCCAATTTTCCAGGAAAGTCCTGAACTGGCTTAGAATGGTTGTGCCAAGACTCTTAACTAATCAGTCAGTTACACAGAGCCAAAATCCTTGCATATGGTGCATCCATCCTTGCAGCAGCTGCACTAATATCCCCAGTATGAAGCAACCCAGCTCCATGTGCGCTTATTCATTCCATGCCACAGGCAGCAGTAGGCAGATTCCCAACTTTCCAACACTAGCTTATGGTTAAAAAGCAGAGTCCATTAAAAGCAGACAAAAACCAAAAGAAACTGAAGAAAATAATTTTACCTGGTCCTGGAGCTTCTGAAACATGAGAGGATGAGGTGTCTCCAAAATGGTCTCACTCAAACGGGACTGCCCTTCAACATTGACCTGGGAGGAAGCTTTACTGGACAGGAAAGTCATGTAAATTTCTTTAGCCTTTTCTTGCATCTGCAAAAGGACATATTTATTTAAGGAATTACTTGCTGGGGGAATATGCTCATACAAATATTGTTAATGTTCTGTTCAAGACTGCTCCAAGTCACTTCTTGAGGTTCAGATCCTAAAACCAAAACACAGTCTGAGTTACAAGAGAGAACAAGTAATAAAACAGAAAGACAGATTAGCTTATTTGTGTCTATTCATCTGTACTGGAGGGAAAACATCTCCGCAGGCCAACTCCTGCGCTGAGATGAGTGGAAGCAAGCAGTGTTCAACACTTCGGTGAAACAGCAGGCCTTGTCTTCAGTATTTAGAAGACTATTTTTACTAACAGATAATCAGCGTGCTCAAGGAACCCAGAATAAAACAATATGGAAACTTACTGCAAGGCAAAACTAAACAAAGTTAGTGTATAATCCATGCTACTGCTAGATAACTGCCATACTACGTGCTCTTTCGTAACGACATTTTTACCTCACGGTAGCTCGCATGCAACGGTGACTACATGATTAAAGAAACCCAACAGCTTGGTTAATGGTAAAGATAAGACTCTCAACAGCCTCTGAAAGCTGATAAATAAGGGTAGGTGTGACTTGCATAAAGCTGTTTGTTAGTGTTTGCCTTGATTTCAGCATTCTCTTGATAAATCAGTAACAGTGATAACACTTCAACCCAACCTAGCATCTTTAAGCTTCAAAGCAGTAAATGAGTGGTCACAATCCTCTGAAGTTCAGCGCAAGCTCCCCCTTGACCAGAAGGTTGGATAAGAAAGCCAGTGTGGGAGAAGAAAGCCAAGCCTCTCTGCTGCAATCTGTATTCTGCACACTGAAAACCAGCCCCATGCAGCAGCAGGCACTGTACAGTCCTGAGCCGTGGGTACTCATCATCATTCCCCATGGCACATCTAATGAGCAGCTACAACACCACACCAGCATCAGCTAAAGGGCTGTGTTTTTGATGGGAAGTGGCTTGAAGAAGGAAGCATTTAAACCCTTGCCCATGGAGTCAGAATGTCTTTCATGTTTTACAGCTGAGAATCAACATTTGGGGACAATTAGAAGAAAAGCTACATGTGTTTGACAATTCCCAAGGCCTAAAGAGTTAACTCTCTCACTGCTGAAGGGAACATGTATTTTCCAGTATTCCTTTCTAAAACACATTATCCAGCTGATGGGTAGATCATGTGCCAGGTGCACTGGGTCACAATGAAGTGTTTAAGATGATGTTCCAGTGTCACAGAGCACGGAGGAATGTGTCAGCTGTGTCTGTTCTAAATGGGCAGTTAATCCAATCGATGAGACTGAGTTTAACTGGTAAAGTTAATACCCTGACGCAGACACAGTAAAGGTACCTTTACCTATTATTACACTACTGACTGTCAGCCCTACCTAAATAACTTTTGAACCTGCTGTCCAATTTCAATCGTATCTAAGAGCGGGGGACAAAGGACTGAGAAGTAATTACCCTCCTACTGATTCAATTGAAAAGAGTGGTGAGAGAAAGGAAAGGGAGAGGAAAAGCTGCAGTGTATCTTCAAAAGTTATCTACTCGGCCTGAACCACCAACATACACTTAGCTGCTGCCTAATCTGTGCACACACAGCTCCACACCAGCCACAACATAAGGTGCTGCTTGCGCAAGTAACACAGAAGCAACCTGGGCACTGTACAGGAGTACTGGAAGGCTTGAGGGGAAACATGAAACTAGAAGTACTGTGAGGAAGTTTAAAGAACATGGGGGGAGCAAGAGAATTGCGTGGGAGGTTGGTGAAATGGGGAGGATCTCTGGATTTGGTGGGGAAGAATGATAAAGAAAGGAAGTGAAAGAGCTGTGGTAGAGAAAGGGGGTTGCTGGAGAGACACAGGGGACCTGACCTTACAGTAATGGGGCAATACGGAAATGCACAACTAAATATTACAGGTTCTGCTGCACATGGAACAACTGCTATGTCTATGCTTCAGTAGCAGAGCATCAGTTTAACTGCAACTGTTTTTAAATAAAGTTACAGCTATATATGTTATAAACCATAAACCATATGTTTATACACCCCCCAAATGACATTCAGGGAGAGCCAGGTTCAGGCAGAAAAGACAGCAATGGTCCCGGTCAGTGGGTGGCATTCTTTGTTCTGTGTCAGCCTGAAACTAATGCCCTAGCACACAGGACTCTGCTCTGGAATTTAAACAACACTTAAACTGGGATCTTGTTCACAGGTGGTTATTAAAGGATTTCTGGCACTTTTCACTCACATCTGTGTGTTCACCCCAGCATCCGTGCCAAATTCCCATTTGGAGTACAAAGTTCTGTCTACAGAAATCCCCCTCGCTATTTCAAGTGGATATAATCTTCTTTCCCACTTCCTTTCCTAAGGTCACACTCAGCTCTGAAGCATGTGTGCTTCCCAAATGAAGTGAATGGAAGTCCCAGATGCTCATCAGTACAGAATCCAGCAGTTAGCAGCTGTGCAGCATTACCCAGTCCTGCTTAGCCATTGCCACATTCCACATGGGAAATGGCAGAAGAAACTCTTGAATAGGTATAGTTTGTTCTGGAATTGTTCTCTCCAAAGCTTGACACGGGTATTTTGATGGGTTTGAGCAACAGCTGTAAAGATTCCCTGTTGTTTGAAGCATTTATTACAATCTATAATTTCTTTTTAAAGCTCAGCTGCAAGAGAAGAAACATTTAAACCTTGGGAAGTAGCACAATGGACATGTTGTTTATTTCATCAACAGTCACAAACGCAGCAGCGTATGACTAACTCCAATAAAACATTTAAAGCTCAATTTTATTCCCTTAGCCCCACCACTCCTATTTCAATAATTAAATGTGTCCCAAGATGAGGACCATATGGGTGGCAGCAGAGCTCACTGCTGCAAGTGGACTTGACCCAATTCCTTCCTCAGTCTTCACTAAACATTAACATTTCTATTTTAACTTCAATTTTAAAGGAATATCCTTTCTTTTAAACTACAGAGATGTGTCTTGCACTGAAGGGAGGAGTTTGTGCTTTCCTGCTGCAGGAAGATAGGCTGAATCCAAAACCTGCCTAGACTAGTGATGTACTTTGCTTGCTGCCCTGATGCAGATGCTGAAAACCTGCCCTACTTCCTGAAATGAGCATGAGTTTTGTATTAGCTCACCCAAACAGGAAAACAAACACAAACTCACGGAGTAGTCTGGTCTGAACTCCATTTCTGCCTTCTGACTAAGCATTTTCACCACTAGTCTAGAGCCAACACAACAGTCAAGAGCCTGGCTTCTTCTTGCCAGCACTCCCTTTGGTCCCAAGGTCCAGCTGCATAGTGGCACACATTCAAGAGTAAAGGAACAGAAAGATGTATCTGTATCAGATCTGCCTGTGTTGGCTCGATAAAGTCAGCTTCTAGGCAGAACTGTGTGATTGTGGTTAGAGTAAGGACTGAACCAAATTTAGTAAGTCTTAAGGAAAGTCCCATAATATTTCCTTAGAATAGCACTAACACAATTTGCAACCAACAGAAAGCAGGAGCAGAGAGCCTGCATCTACCTGTGAAGACCAGAAAGGACATGAGGGAAGGACAGAACATTTACGGAGCCCGCCAACCTAATGGTACACCAGTTTATACAAAATCAAACACTGCTGCCGCTGACACAGAAGGGATGACAATAACACTAGGCATCACTGGCCAGGTAGCCACCTTTGTTCAAGTTTAAACTGACCAACAAAACCCCCACACTTGTACTCTCATGTCAAGTACCGAAAAGCTTATTTTATACTTTAAAAATAGGGGGAAAAAATGCCATTCAGTCTGGGTTAAATTGAACTCAGCTTCATCTGACCAAATGTCTAAGTGTCTATGAGCTAGTTTCTGTGGTAAACCAGCTTTAATGAGAAGCAGGTTATAAAACAAATAAAGAGATGCTTTTAGAATATCTTGCTCACATCAGATAGATACAAAGTGATTTCTGCAAGAGACTTTCAGAAGACAAATTCATGCTTTGTGCTATCATAAGCTCTGAAAAGATTTCTGGGTTTAGTGCTTTTTCTAGTTTTTTAAAGTATTTAAACAAGGCCATTCATAAGAAGCAGCTATAAAAACTTACTGTAAGTCTGTGCTATTCTAAAGCACATTTATGGTAACCAGCTACAATAGCTTTGGCAGTTCTAGGCTCCAGATTGACCACGCTGTGTAATGTTGGGTACTGAATAATTGAGCTAAATGGAACCTAGTTAAGCCTCTGTCCATTCATTCAAGAATCACTAGGCCACTATATTTCATTTTACCATTTACTGTACTTACATGTGCAATCCTGAAACAGCTAAAAAGATGGAAATTATTCAGCAAGAGAAAATCTGATTGTTATCCCTTTGCAAATTGGGGAAGCTTAAAGAACGAATTCCCACTTTCATTTCCATTTTAAAATGCAGTTTGATACTTGTCCAAGGGGTCTCAAGAAAAGGCAAGGACCCTGTACAACCTACAAAGCAAAAACAACTGACCTGTATAACACAAAGCCTTCTTCCTATCTGCATTTGTAGAGGGAAGAGAAGCAGCTAAAAACTCAAATCTGAAGTAGTGCTGAACATTACAAAGAGCACAGTCAATCTGAACATGTTCCTCTTGTTGCAAAAATATATTATTTTTGTATTTTTTATGTATTTATCAATACCAAAAAATATTCACAACTGAAACAAGCAAATTGTTGTGAGGGGGATGCTTTTCCAGTGCAACATGAGAGTATTTGCAGAAAGTAGAGTCCCCTCTCAAAAATATGTTTTGTTGAAAACCAGGAAAATGAACTGGGAAACAATTTCAAGCTGACAATATTTGGCTGACCTTAAGAGAGGTATACCTGCACTTTATAACCATAGAATCCCAGACTGGTTTGGGTTGGAAGGGACCTTAAAGCTCATCCAGTTCCAACCCCCTGCCACAGGCAGGGACACCTTCCACTAGAGCAGCTTGCTCCAAGCCCCATCCACCATGGCCTTGAGCACTTGCCAGGGATGGGGCAGCCACAGCTTCTCTGGGCACCTGCGTCAGGACCTCAGCACCCTCACAGGGAAGAATACTGCCCCCAGGAGCCCAGTTCCCACCCAATTCCTATTCCCTGACAGTTCTGATGGTAGACAAAGCCTGCATGGTCCATTTGAAGCAGGTTTAAGTGGCATCTTCCCAGCCTCACCTCCTCATGGTACTCTACTTATTTTGGCCAGAAGAGTGCAAAAGGGGCTGTACATTTGCACCTGTAGCCTTCTAAAATGTTCCCTTTGGCAACAAGAGCTGCACACATGTGAAAAGCATAAAGGTGGGATTTTAAAAGTAAGGGCTTATGGCATTTAGGAGTCTGACTCTCAAGGACAGTGATGTTCAGTTGGAGTTTTGAAACTAGTTCATTCCATTCTCACAGAATCCTCATCTCAAAGGTCAAATAAATTTGGAATTTCTCAAAAATAATAAAAATCACAAAAACTTTTTCAGACAGAAGCAAACCAAGCACAGCATATTTTAGGCCTGACTCCATAGGCTCCAAAGCCTAAATATGAAAGTGGATTCTGTGCTCCTGATGGATCTAAATGTAGACCAAGATCTAAGCAGTGGAAAAAACTTACTAGAGGTGGCTGGTTGAAGAATTTCCAATAGAAGGTTGAAGAATTTCCAATAGAATATTTTCTACTACAAAAATACAGCTTTCATGAAAATGAAATGCTCTGCAGACATCAATTGCAGGTATCTATTTGAATACATATTTAAATTGCATTTAATTTGAATACATATTTAAACAAAAAAAGCCTAAATGGGCCCTCAATTTGTTTTGCTTTGTAACTTGATAAAGCAAAACTTTTCATGTTGGTATTGTAAAACACTTTGCTGATTTTATGTTCCACTAAACATTCTACTGGTGTGTATTTTCATCTAATGGCTGTTATGCTTTAAATAAAAGTCTTGAATGAAACATCTTTATACATTCAAGCAAGATGATGCAACATCCCCGAATGAAACCTTCGGCTATTCCCAAGCAACAACAGAAAGTTCAGAGTTTTCATAACATGGGAAACGTGACAATTCCAGCATTTTGTTTTCATTTTGTTTCCGAACAATCCCACCACTGCGATCTCAGTGCAATTCCTTCAGATCTATTTATTCACACTCACATGAAGCACGTTATGCAACAGAAATGTTACAGCTTCAGCTCTGCTATGGAAGTTGTTGACAAGTAGAGCTTACTTAGGAAACATACCTGTTTTTTCCCCTGTGTTTTCTTAAACTCTTCACATGCTAACCAGAACAAAACATTTTCTTCACTAAATTCCTTCTTTAAAAACTCCTAGGGAAGAGAAAAACAAAAGTTAGGATCCAATTTCTCAATTGCTTTTCTCTCTTCCTACTATAGCTATTAAAACTAGACCCTGGGCTTAGCTTTACCAGGGTATGAGTTTCCATAGCGTCGTATAGCAGAAGTGTAGTGTATCCGCGTGCTACCAAGGCACAAATGAACAATCTTATTGAGCACTCTGGAAGTGCATTCCATGAGAATGAGCAGCTACATTTTAACCTCAGAGCACAACAGTAACTAACAAGAAGAGCTTCTTCAGTCTCCCTGAAATAACTCAAGTGATTTTACAGTCATTACTCAAAGGGAAATCCAAAAATACATTAATTAGCAGGTGAATATAATGAACTATTTTAATGAGTCACAGATCACTTGAGACTCTCATCTAGTGTCTTTCTGATTTTTAATGAGTAAAATCACTACAAATTAAAGTGTTTCTAATCATCACTGGCAATTCATTTAAGTAAACTAAAGCAGAAGATGCATTTGTGTTATCTAGACAGTGCTTAAACAAAGCACATTTCTCCAGAAGTGAGGCATGTTTTAAAATGAGGAGAAAAAAATTGTATTAAAACTCTTTATAAAACATGATTGAAATATTTATAGCTCTGAGATCGTCAGTTTTCTCTTTCAAGTGTTAGAAAATAGAGAATAAGTAAAGCCAAGAATTAAATAGCACCAATATTACTCTGTTTCCTTAAGAATTCTAAATCCAAGTGGTTTGTGCTTCTATTTTACACCACTTTCCAAACCAGTCTGGCAGTAAAACATTTTATCCCAGTGCATTTTATCAGTTCTTGGTGTGGCAAAACCATACTCAAGTAGATAGTTCCTATTCTTATAGCTAGTATGGCAAGAAGGCCTTGAAAAACCAACTCGGCACCTTCACCCAACTAAGCCTCAAGCCTGTGTTAAGAGCTGCACCAACCCACACTTTATAGAAAACTTGAAGGGAATTCTCTTCAGTACGGCTGCTGCAACACAGACTAAGAGCCACACAGTTACCAAGCTCAGGAGCTGTTAGTGATAACTCATTCCTTAAGGACAATGTATGAGACTAAAGAGTGCAGGATCAGCCCTCAGTGATAAATAATGCTTGGCAAAAGAGATCAGTGGCTCAAGGACTGTAGTTTATCCAACAGTAACTTGTTAATCCTTGTAACAGCTGATAGATCCAATTAGAAAGATGCAACCAAAAGTCTTCCATCGCCTTAGGAGAGCAAGCTGCAGTAGCAGTGGGCAAAAGGCACTACCTTAGAAGCTCAGCTAGTGCCACAGCTCCAACTCTGCCCATCTAGTCAGGGTACATATCTGGAAGGATGCACACCTATGTGCTTACAGCAGTGGCACCATTTACCCTGAGACTTAATTCAGCTTTAAATCCTAATTTCAGTTTATTTAAATATCCATAGTTAATATAGCCACCCTAAATCTTTTCACTCCTTCTGGATCTTCGAGGAGGCTCTCCAGTGATGTAGCCCATTTTGAGGTTCCTTTCAAGGTTTGGTGGCTGCTGCTTGGGTGCCCCTCGCTGTCATTTATCTCTGGAAAAAAATGGGGAAAAAAAAGCCATTTTAGTTAGAAGTGATGAATGTCATATACAGGTCTCCCCCACTGCTCTTTGCACTCCTGGATTACAGCTGCTCTCCTTAAAAGAAACACCATAAACCTGAAATTAAACACACACATACTTGAATTCTGCTTTGCCTGTAAGGAGGCAGAAATGCCTTGCAGTGTTATAACTCATGAGCATGTAAGTAGGTGCTGTCACTGGTTTATAGGAGTTCAAGCACCTTTTCTTGCTTGCAGAACACAGTGACCGCAGCCTGCACGGTAAAAGGACCATTTGCTTCTTTCGTCCTGGCACTGTCAATGCCATTGGCTTCTATAAAGCAAATCCTGGGCAGTCACACACATGCAATGTATTCTGAAGAAAAGGATCACCACTGGAGGTTGGGAAAAGGCAAAGAGAGAAAGAAAAGTAATGCTTTGTTTAGTGGGAGAACAAGTGCAGTATGTTAACCCAGTCTAAAGGGAAGAAAGATGGCAGGAGAGCCTCAGTCCAGCTGAGCTGTCCTGTTACTGGGAAAGAGGTATGTGGGTGGGTTTTATGTTTCCGTGTTTTCAAGTCCACTGAAATGCTGTTTTTATAAGGACTATGCCCACACCTTACCTGCCAGCCATGTTTCTCACACACAGGACAGAAGGGATAAACCTTGAGTTTTAGGTTGAATTATGCTGCATCCAAGGCTGGTAATGCCAAAAGATGGTTTGCTGGCTACCCATCACAAAATCTGTAACTTGGGAAAACTCCAGGAATTTTACCTCTTATCTGATAAACCCTAGAACAGACATAAGGTACTTGGCTTCCTTTCCTCTCACTCATGAAATGCCCAGGGAGTACAGGCAATGAACAGTCAGGCTAAGAGCTCCACATTAGGTCTCTGCGCACTGGAAAGGTGCAAAAAGCTCCTTCTGTAATCAACACAAATTCTATTTACTGTTATAACAAATACAGAACTCTGCTCTGCTCTTGTGAGACCCCCCCTGCAGTCCTGCGTCCTCCCAACACAAGAGGGATGTGGAGCTGTTGGAGTTAGTCCTGAGGAGGCCACAGAGATGCTGCAAGGGCTGGAGCAGCTCTGCTCTGGAGCCAGGCTGAGAGAGCTGGGCTGGGGCAGCCTGGAGAAGAGAAGGCTCCTGAAGGGGAGACCTGAGAGCAGCTCCAGTGCCTAAAGGGGCTACAGGAAACCTGGAGAGGGGCTTGGGACAAGGGCCTGTAGGGACAGGCCAAGGGGAATGGCTTGAACCTGCCAGAGGGGAGACTGAGATGAGCTCTATCAGACACCCTTTTCAGCTGGTAGCTAGCATGATAAATGCTAAGGTTAAAGCCCTACAACATACTGGCACAACAGCAAAGCCTGCTGAGTTTTGGTTAGTAGGGACCTGTAGAGTCTATTTGTTTTTCTAACAGTGAGATGGCCACTGTCGGAAATGAATTAACATCTCCTCCCTAGATAGAAGTTAAGGTTTCCATACAGGAGAAATTACAGAGCTGGAAAAGAGGTAAAGTTTCTGGAGCTGTGGTTTTCATACTCACTGCCTAATGCTGAGTGATGTACACTGATGCCCTACGTAAATACAGCTCTATAAGAAAGGACAGCATCTAAAACAATCAAGCAAATGTAGATCCTGTCCCTCTTCTGCCTGCCCTGCTCTCACTATATGATGCAGATACAGCATCAACCTGAAATTTCTCACACAGTGAATGCCTGACCCTGTGCCTGCACAAAACCTCTCAGAATCCAAGATCTTACCCCCTTTGGGTAAGGACTTTGGCAGACTGGCCTCCAAAGCAGTAAGTACAAGCTATGTATAAGTACATATATATAATCTCTGTAGAAAGCAAGTATAAGCTCTGTGTAAGAAACACAGTCTGGTAAAGGCCAAGAGTCAGAACCTGAGGACTGTCTGAGCCCACTACTGCAGACTTCATACGTAACACGAGCACAGTGAGTTAACTGTGCCTCAGTTTTCCCCTCTCTCATGCAACAGGATGTGGTTCTTGATTATCACTTGCAAATTTATTTTAGGAACCTGAGCCTGGGCATCTAATCTCCATAAAACCTGAGATTTCAGTGGGAATAGCCAAGTACACTGGAACAGAACACAGTTACCTCTGAGGAGCTTCAAACTCTTGTTACGATCATTCACCCGCAAGCAGAATGGCAGCTCTGTACGTAGAACTGTTCACAGCCTGAAGAACCAGGCCATTCCGCTATTTAATATAGGATTCAGATATGATATGGGAGATTTTGTTTCTAGTGTTTCTTTTCCAGCCAAACTTGAAGTGGACATTAATGATTACTTTGAAAAGCATGTGTTTCAATGAGCCAATGCAATACAGGGCAGACCCAGAGGTCGTGCAGCACAGCTCTTGTCCTGAGCAGTCCCCAAAGAGCCTGCTGGGGACATCATCTGGCTGGTACCACCATGGACCAGAGCCATGCCAGGGACATGCCAACAGGATGGTTCAGCTCTGTGTGCTGGGCATGGCACTGATCAGGCTCCCCCCTGCCAGGCAGACTACCATTAATCCCCATGCTCCGTGTTCCTTTGCAACCTCTATAAAACTTCAGCACACATGTAAATAGGCTGTACATGACACATGACGGTAGGAAACACCCTGAAACTTTATGAGGATATTAAAACTGCTGCATATTTTTATTACAACCCATTAAATACGCCATCAGAGAAAAATATTCTGATACAAAAGTGGCCCCCAATTAGGAGCATAACTTCCCACTCCACATGCTGGAATCATTTAGCAGATCTGAAGTGTGATTTCTATTTTAAGAGCTCAGAAGATAGGGAGGAGGTTTTCCCCACACATGACTCCAGAAGCCAACCCCCAAACGCAGATCCCATAACACAGTACTAAATTACCTTAAAAATGATACTTCCACTGAGGCAGAATTTAATGAAAGTCTGAAACAATTTATTTTTGAAGGCAATGCTGCAGTAAATGTAATTACATGAACGACCCTCCTGAAAGCTATTTATCTCTGTGTGCTATTTATAAAGATAACTTCCTCCTGTTAAAATCATCTAGTGACAGTTACTTAATACACGCAACACTGATGTTTAATAACCCAAATGCGCACATTAGTATGATTATTTAAATGAGGAAGGCAGCATGTGCTGATATGGAAAACTGGGAGATCATTTTGAGCATCAAAAAGGGAATTACAAAATGGCAGTTCTTCCACCAATATTTCTGTAAGAGAAACAGATAGACTGTACAACAGATGATAAATATGGTAACTACACTTCCTTCTATCTTTTATACAGGTTAGAAACCAAGGAGCAGGGAAAGACAACAAAGCAAGCACCGTGCAGCATGAGAGCGCGGCTGCAGAGCCTCTGCTTGAAGCAAACTTCACACCAAGTGTACGAGTGCAACGCAGCTCTTACATGATGTGTGGTGGCCAGATGCTTCTACATGCACAGTAAATAATTAAGTCCTTACGTTAGCAGCACTGTTACTTTAGAGGAGAAGCCTATACTAAGACAGCAAGTAGGTAGCTGCATTAGCTGGAGCATAGAGAAGAATCATATAGAAGCTGCCTTCTCCATCGCACAACAGTTCTGCTGCATCAGACCGCGGATGAAGGCTCTTTTCAAGCAATAGATCACAGAATCAGCTCAGTTGGAAAAGACCTTTAAGATCGTCAAGTCCAACCATTCCCCAGCACTGTCAAGGCCACCACTAACCCATGGCACTGAGGGCCTCATCTACACTGTGTGTGAACACTTCCAGGGACAGTGACTCCACCGCTGCCCTGGGCAGCCTGTTCCTATGCCTGACTACTCTTTGGGGAAGGCATTGTTCCTAATATCCAGTCTAAACCTCCCCTGGTGCAGCTTGAGGCCATCTCCTCTTCTCCCCTTGCCTGTTATCTGGGAGCAGAGACCAACCCCCACCTCTCTCCATCCTCCTGTCAGGCAGTTGTAGAGAGCGATAAGGTCCCCTTGAGCCTTCTCCAGACTAAAACCCTAGGTCCCTTGGCCGTTCCCCATCACACTTGTGCTCCAGCCCCTGCATCAGCTCCAGTACCCTTCTCTAGCCCCGCTCCAGCACCTCAATGTCTCCCTTGTAATGAGGGGCCCAGAACTGAACACAGGATTTCGTGTGCCGCCTCACCAGTGCCAATGTGACTGTAAGTGCAGCACTAATAACACCGTAATTATCAGTTGAAGTCTGGTGTCAAACCCGACAAATACTTACATTCTCTACACAGGAACTTGGACTGAAACCACAGAAAACATCAACACCAAAACATACCACTTTGCAGGTCAAACCTCACTTCTGGCTCTTGCTTTCAACAAGTACAAAAATGTGGAAACCCATCAGACATTCAGAGATTAAGGCCCAGCTAACTGAGTTCAACATGCTGATCGTCCACCTTCCAGAGGGGCAACACACTACAGCAGCTTCCCAAGCTGCTGCCATTCCCAAACTGCTGATACATCAGGCTGTGTGGCTCCGTATCACACAGCACAGACCCATACCCTTCACCACAGTGCATCCCTCACCTCGATGCCTGTGCTTCCTGCACACACAGCTCCTCTACAAGCTCCTTAACTAAAGACAACCAGCACAAATGACAAAAGCACCATGTAATGAGCGTACTCCTTATTTTACATTTAAGCATTAATATATGATGTTCAACAAAGCCTTCTCGATTTCTTAATGAAGAACTGATCGCACCGCCTGCACTTCCCCCTTTGTCACCTGTGAGCCACAAACCTTTCTTATTACCTTAGAAGTACTCTGAATACCTTGCCTTTCCCTAGAAGCCACCACGATGCCCATCCAGCAACAATCACCAGTCTGGAATTAATAAACCCAAGGTTATGAAACAGGGGGAAGCTTCATCAGTAACCAGCTGAAAAGGGAAAATTCCCTTACTTTCCATGTATCCGAACGCCACTGGATGAGTCCTCACACACCAATTCTTTCCTAGGAGTAGCTGAGTTTCAGCTCTATACGAGGGCTGCCCAAAGCACGAGCCTCAACATCCTTTTCTGCCTGTCTCCGACAACAGATGGCCACTGGATTCCAGTTTTAGCTATGGGGAAGGAAACCGAAGGGACGTTCCGCTTTTGTAGCATCTCTGGAAGCGTTCGCCAGACATCACCCCCCAGAAACAAACCCAGCTCCAGACACACACATTTGGCTCTTCTCAGGAGGACGGTAACTTCCGATCGTGCTTTATAAAATGCCCTATCCACCGGGATTCCGAGTTTGTGACTTCTACCTCGGTTGTTTCAGTGATGATACAGAGACCGTTTGGAGCAGAGACCGCGGCAGACTCGGCGCCAAGGGGTGCCCTGTAACAGCACGAACGCCTTAGGACGCCTGTCAGCCCCGCGTTTCTCGCTCCTCAGTAACTCCCGCGGCAGCCGAAGACGCTGCCCCCGAAGGCAAACTCTCCCCGCGTCAATCCCGAGCTCCAGCAGCCACGCTCTGACGCTGCCTCGCCAGCACCAGCAGCGGCAGGCAGCAGCTCGCAATGAGAGCGCGGCTGATGAGGCGCAATGAGCCCGAGCGGGCTCCAGTTCCCTCTTCCGCGCAGCTGCCGGGGCGGGAAGAGCCGCGCTTCCTTCCCCGGCGGGGCCGGTCCCCCCCGCACCGTGACCCGGGGCACGGCAAGAAGTGAGGGGACCCTCGAGGGGACCCCCTCCGCACGCTGGCTCCAGCCCCGCCGCCCGCGGGTACCTCAGAGCCGGCGCGGCCCCAGCTGCGGGGCTGGGCTCGCCCGGCTCCCCTCAGTGAGAAAGGGCGGGAGACCCGCGCCGGGACCGGGCTCGGCCGCGCTTACCCAGCCCTCCCCGCCGGCGCCCGTTACCTGACGGCGGCCGCTTCCTGCTGAGCCGGCTCACGGCCCTGTTGAACATCTCGGGGCGGCCGCGCGGCCCCGCGCTGCCCGGAGCCGGAGGGGGGCGGCCGCGCCTTCCCCGCTCCCCGCCGGGCGGCTCCCGCACCGCCCCGTCCCGCCCCCCCCCCCGGGCCCCGCCGCCGTGAGGGGGAGCAGCTCCGGGGCTGGTGGGGAGGCAGCGGCCGGGCTTGGCGATGGGGCTCGGCTCCTCCGCGCCGCGCCCCGGGGGGAGCGGGGCAGCGGCGTTTACACGGTAGCGGGAGGCACCCGGAGCGCCAGCGAGACGTGGCAGCGGGGGGGTCTCGCTGTCTGCAGTGCCTGTGGGGAGCGGCACCGCTGCCAGCCTTCCCCACCGGTCCCGTGTCCCTGCACTCGAACAGCAGCGTTATCTCGGTTCACCCGCTGCCGGCTCTGCTCTGGAGCCAGGCTGAGAGAGCTGGGCTGGGGCAGCCTGGAGAAGGCTCCTGAAGGGGAGACCTGAGAGCAGCTCCAGTGCCTAAAGGGGCTGCAGGAAACCTGGAGAGGGGCTTGGGACAAGGGCCTGTAGGGACAGGCCAAGGGGAATGGCTTGAACCTGCCCGAGGGGAGACTGAGCTGAGCTCTTAGGCAGAAGCTCTTCCCTGTGAGGGTGCTGAGGCGCTGGCACAGGGTGCCCAGAGAAGCTGTGGCTGCCCCATCCCTGGCAGTGCTCAAGGCCAGGTTGGACACAGGGGCTTGGAGCAAGCTGCTCAAGTGGAAGGGGTCCCTGCCCGTGGCAGGGGTTGGGACTGGATGAGCTTTAAGGTCCCTTCCAACCCAAACCAGGCTGGGATCTCTCCCTCCTCCTCCCTCTCCCCAGGCTCAAGCCTCCTGCTCCCCCATCTGCTCCTTTCATGGCACTCCTGTTCATCAGGCAGCTTCCTCCACGAGCATTCAGACACCATAAAGTGTTTGCTGAGCAGGTGCAAGAAACAAACCCACTTCCTGAGACAGCCTTGATGACTCCGTGCACTTTCTAACCAAAATAAACGCACCAACCTTCTTGTGCTGGGGGGACTCCGTTGCTCTTCAAAGACGCGGAAGAACAACTGTTTCTCAATAGGAAATAACAGAAAAGCACAATTACCATTTCACAGAGGTGTTTTCACCTTCAGAAACAACTTTTTTACCAAAATATTTCATAAGAAAAATCCAGCATGTAGCCAGAGCGAGAAATTTGTGTAATTCTGACACAATTGTAAGCCAGTGACAGACAATTATCTCGGGAACAGTGGTGGGAGGCAACGGGAGTGCTTAAATCCCACTGGAAATGGCACTGATTCCTAAAAAGTCGCAGCAATCACTGCTAGCAGACAAGTCAATGCTTATTTCCACCTAAAGCCAAATCCCACCCCGAACACGGGGTAACGCGTTTATTTATTGATGCTCTGTTTGCAGAGGGAACTTGGACTGGCTCCCTGCCTCACGGACACGTATGGATATTTTCCGCTTACATGCACAAGGCCAAGACTTCATTCCTGGGAACTGGTGACACCAGAACGATGAACACAAACTGCATCTGTGCTTCCAAACCAAACAACAGCACAATGCCTTCCAGCTGAAGAGCGCTGGCCTGCGTACCGCTGGACCCCTGCCTTCGGTACCAAGGCCAAAAGCTGTGTGAGCTGGTGCAGGTTTCTTGGCTCTTGGTGTGGGTTTATAAAGAAGTTTGCTACGCTGCTGAGGGAACCGCTCAACAGCTGCCTGTGGAACATTGGAGCCGATGTGTGGGACAGGCACAGATGCAGACCACAAGTGGCGTTTCTGTGCACACAGAAGAGACGGAGGCAAAACCATGGGAGAGGTAAGGGACGCAGTTTGGGGAGGAGACAGCTTGGACATGATCTCCGAAAGGTGTTTCACCCATGTCCACTCCTGTCAGGTGTTTCAAGGCAGCACATTTACACTGAAGCAGTACAGATAGCACCAGGTTTTATTGTTAAGAATGAGGTCACAAAGCCCAAAGCTTTTGATTTTAAATGCTAAGAACCAGTACTCCCTAGACCAGCTACATCATCTTACAGCTAATGTACCGACACAACAGGTTACTGGGGTGGTTTTAAAGCTTAACTTCATGGAGATGGAAGTACATAAGAAAGGTGAGGATCTTTGTAGACTGGGCTCTGCCCACGGTGCGTGCTCCACTGGTGGTGTCTCCAAGTAGCGCCATGGAACCCAGCCATCCACTTGTGCTCCATTCACACACCGCTAAACCTGACCTTCAGCTCCACCACGGATTGACCTGTAGAAGCCAGGACATGAGGGAATTTTCCTTCCAGGTGAATTTGGGGGAGATACTGAGGCGTGGTTCATCTGTTCATCTCTTTCCACAAATAAGCTGCAATACCTGTATACAGCCATATGCAACTTCAGTCTGTGCCACTGTCCACATGCCAAATATACATGCTTACATTGATTTTTAGACCTTGCATCACAAGCTTTTTACCAGCTTTTCCTTAATTTCACGGGGTAAAGCTTCCCTTAAAAATTATTAAGCTAACGAAACCCACAGGTTTGTTTGATAATCTCTGGCTGTCAACCATTAGTTCGTTGGCACGCTGTGCCAGGTTAACACACAGCAGCAGATACACTCAGTGTACTTACCAAGCCACTGCATTTCCATCTCAAGAACTGTGTACCATTAAAACTGAGATAGTCAATGAAGCCATACCACCTATTTTACATTCAGCTTTTATTTCTTCTTTCAGCACTACTCAACGATGTTCCAATAGAAAAGTTCACTTAAAACTGAACATCTGAACATTTTGAGCGCCTCACATCTGCTCCGTTCTGTACATACATGGATTGTTAGCATGTTGTGTGGCAGCAAAACTTGGATTGCTGATGACCCTGAATGGGGACAGGTTTAGCAATTTGGATAAAGTTGAGCAAGTTTCCCATTGACAATGGTAGGAACAAGTAGGGGGGAATGAGAATGTGCAAGACACCCAAAAATGCAGAGCACACTTGCTAAATCTGTGATTGCAGGCAAAGATACTGAAGATGCTATTTAAAACACTTGCATCCTGAAGAGTGACTGGTTGACTTAAATAGCAGGTTTTGAAAAGAAAGGGTAGCAGTTGTGCTTAGCTGCTGCCAGTGCAAGTCTATTCTGGAACACACTGAATGATGAATAACATCACAGAAAATCTCTAAATGTGTGGCTTATTTCAGTGCCAAATTGCAGTCTAAAGACTCAAAACTAATCAACAAACTATGAGAAACCTCACTTAGGACTGAAGGCCCTGATTTCACTTACACCAACATGATGCAACTGATTTCAGTAGAGTACTTCTTATTTACACACAAACTTCAAATCTGAGATGCTAACGAGGAGAGAGCTGCAAAATAGGAAACTCCCATCTGCTACACAGAAACACCTTTAGAATCTGAATTTAGACTTGCAAAGTTTGTTTTCCAGTTACACTGCATGTTTCCAAAGTACTCCAAAAACAAGGCATAGCGTAGGAGTTACTATATACACTGGAGATTCACACACCTTGGTTTATGTTACACTGCAGCCACTGTTCTGGAGCTGGCATTCACACCAGCGAATGGTGTTTCTGCCACTAAGTTTCCTTCAGTCCCCCACGACCAGCTCCACCTCCTACAAGAGCTGCAGTCAGGTACTGATCCAATGTGTTCTGCAGCCACCCTGTCACTCCTGTCTCATCTGGACATGCATGTCCCCTGCCTCCCTCACCTCAGTACCAGACTTGCAGCACTGCTGTCCCCAGCACCTCTTTCTTTGCCATGGCATGTGGTAGAAAGGATGCTAGAAGACACAAAGCTCCCATGAGAAGCTTGAATAGACCAATGGGATATAAAAGCCCATGCACTGGGATTTTTACTGCTTGGTCTACCAAAACCCGAGCACCCTCGTCAGAAATGCCTTATTCATTTTTTCCTTCTAACAATCTTGGCTCATAGCTGGCAGTGAAATTTTACAAGCTGAAAAGACAGAACAAGATGTTTAAGTCTCCTCAAAAAAATCTCCAAAGTAAATGAGCGTGCTTTTGGCTGGATTGATTTCTAGGAAGATTAGTTTTCACTTACACCCAAGGACTAACCACTTCATCCTCACTTCTGTCAGATTCAGAAAGCAATGCCAAACATTACTATGATTTTACAGCCTTCAAAGGACTTTTTGAGTACGAGCGATGGTTCAGCATTTTGCCCAAATACATTTTTATATGAATCTAAGCAGCAAGTGATCTGTTAATACACATACTGCAGCTGGGCAAAGCTAGCTTCATCTGATGCGACATTATAGGTAACAGCAGAAAATACAACTAGATGCTACACTGCAAAGTGAATTCTAGCCAGAATACATTTAAAGCTGTAAGAATATGTGCATAATAATCAACTGTTCTGAGCATCATAGGTTCAATAAGTAAAACCAGGTTTCAAACTTCATGAACATTCATTTCAGTGTTCATGGTGGGTTGGCAAACACACCTTTAAAGCTTTTCCTTCCACATCAGCCAGTGCTCTAGGCTCTAGTATCATGAACCTAGAGAGACTCAGATATTTATATTTAAATCTAAATATTTTAGCTTCTACATTTTCACAGTTTAAACACATAGAAATCAGTGACAGGCTTGCTGCTAGAATATACTTCAGCGTGGTTAAGCCTACTCCTTTTGGAGAAAACAACATGATTTGATGTTGTTAAGATCTGGCTGTTTGGGTTTTTCCAGTTCAAAGCCATTTTTAGTTTCAAATCCAGTTTGGCAAGTCTTAGCTAAACACATTTACTAGCTGAAGATTCACAAACACCAGAGTACAAGAGCAGATAAAAAAACATGGGTTTAATCTTTTAATAAGATAACACAGAGAGAAAACAAACAACCCCCCCCCGAGGTACACAGCATAAAACAGCTTTGAAGAGAACTCTGATAGAAAACTATATGCTATTTCAGGCTTCCCTAAATGAATCAGGGGAGTTTGTCCAGCACCCCTCACTTTGAACTCCAAGAAGGCTCTGACTCACTCTTTTGTAATACTTTCTAGTATGAAGACGTTCACAGGGTCAACTTTTATCCCTAATCTTGTGGAACATTCCTCAATACCTCCAATTCCAGCAGATTTATGCTTGCCAAAATACAGGCTGCAAAACTCCAGCAGTGACATTTGAACATGTAGAAACTGAGTTTCAGGCCAAGTAATTCCAATTGCAATCCTACCTTCCCGCTAGTTACACCCAGACCTCTTCATAAATCGCACTGAGCAAAACCTATGTGTTTCAGAGCTTCTATTTAAGTGGGTGAATTTCTTTAAAACAAAGTTTTATGTTCTCCTTTATGTATGTGAAGAAGCAAAAACGTTTCATGAGGTTAGTATTAAATGCATATTTAAGCTGGATAGAAACCTTATTGCTAAAGCAATCTTACTTAAGCTTCTTCAACTTTGTTTTATAACAAAGAAAGAATTAAGGTGAAGGATTTTCTGTTTTCCTTTTATATTGCCTTTAAATAGCAAGAAAAAGGCAAATGTCTCCTTTTCTACCCACCAGGATACCTGTAGCTTTCAGGAAACAAAGTAGCACCATGAATTAAAACTTGACATAAAGAAACATGGTTTTCAGTAACCAATTTCACAGCAATAAAAAATACTTCACTTGCTAGAACAATATTCACGTATTCAACTAGAAACAAACTGAGAAATCATAATCAAACCCTTGAAAGCATTCTAAGCCCTTCTGGACACACATAGTTAGGACTGACTGGAATATGCAGTAAAGAAATCTCAGGTTTTGGGAATTATGTCCAGGCTGGCATGAATCTGAGGATACAAAACAAAAAAGGTACTTAACAAATGCTTTCAACATGCATCAACATGTAAGTATTAAAACATGCTTAGAGTATAGAAATCAAAAGGGCTTTTTTCAATACAGCGGGATATTAAAAATTACACCTGAGGTTAGTGTGTGTTTCTGCCAAGAACCAGATGCAAATGCTTCTTGCGCATGAAAAGCAAGTACAACTCTGTTGACTAGAAATACGTATCATTCAACCAAGAAATACAGCAAAACAGGGTACAGATGTACAGCCTTGTCAATAACTGAATGGCTACTCAATATATGCATATTACAACCCCCATACGCATTTTCTACAGTGAAAATAGATAGGAGGCAATGCTTGTTTCTACAGCCTTGGTAACCCAAGATTTGGCCGTACTAAGACACTTCCACCAAGGTTGCATCTTGCCTTTCTTCCATCTAGAAGTGGCACGGACAGAAAGACTCTGGCAATACCTTTCAGTATGATTTATAACGTAGAAGCATTTCAGTGGGACATCAGTTTTCTAACCTATGGAGCTTGTCAGACACTTGCTGCTAGATGCTGTGGCCTTGTAAAATGTATTTAAAGCATCATATCACACACGTGTCCAACCTCCCATGTATACATCTTGAAGGACAGGTACTACAGTGCTTCTCAGAAGGCCACAAAGCAAAAGGATGCTGGAAAAAATGCCCTTGGAAATCAATGAGAACACAGTATCACCTTGTATACTGGCCTTAAATCTATCAAATGCAACATACATTCAGCAATATATGTTGGTTCTCTGACCTCAGGTATTGCCCATTTCAAAATGTATCAGCAATACATATGATCAGCTGTCATACTTCTAGAACAAGGTCCTGCTACATGGATACTGCAAGTTTATAGTCATTTGCTCACTTCTGAAACTGTTCCTTTTAAGTGATTTGAGAGATGTTTCATGGACTTTTATATCCTTATTCCATGGAATACATAAACCTCGTAGGAGGCAAGATTCTTTTAAAAACAGTATTCTAGAAATAGTCATTTTATTTTTCTTAGTCTGTCTGAAATTAGCCACAAATATAAATTTCTCCTACACACACACACAGCATATCCCTGCAACTGAAAAAAACCCTAATTCATAATAAGATATCAAGAGTTCAGAAAATGCTGTTGGACCTCAGCCCTGAGTATCTGCTATCACACAGATTTATCCTCTACAGAACACAAAACAAGCAGCAAGGCATAAATGTCTCCAGCCTGTGACTGTACAAGAGGGATCCAGTGCAGAGCTCTAGCACGTCAACAGCAGCTCCAAGCTTCCATCCTTTCGGTCCAAGGTGTATTCATGTTGCCTCCTTGTGCTTTCAGGTCCAAGTAAACCTCAAGGAGAAATGGCTTTAAAGGTATATTGAAAAATTAAATGGCCCTTTTAATACCCAAGAGGGTTATTTTCCCTGCAGTCAGTATCCGAGTTGAAGATATGAACTAAGCAATATTTACAATTGGTCTTTCCCATCTTGATAACCCAACATTAAAGGAAACCATTTGTGGAATAAAAAGATCCCCTTCATTGGAAGGAACAAAGAAACTAGAGAGTGTCCTTCATGTAGCAGCAAGCCAGCAGTAATTCTCCATTTATTAAGGTCAAAGAATGAGCTACACAAATGGAGGAGAGCAACTTTTCAATATCACCTGTGGTATTTAAACTTCTGCAGAGCTGGCTCCAGTAAGTCAATTCCCATCTAGGAAATGCGTTACTCACTGTTTCATGCGGCAGGCTTGTGATTCTTATTTAATTCCTACCCACCCCTGCTCCAGAAATTATACATTTAAAGACTGGGATGACATTCAACAAGCAGCTGTGCATACCTCAAACTACTTCATCTACACAAACAAAAGGGTCAATATAGGCAGATAACAGAATGCCAAGCAAAGAGGTCTGAATTAAACAGAGGTCTACAAATTCAGATAATGAATTCAATTTGCTCCTTTAAGTCTTCTTTACTTGTTCAGTAAACTTCAGTATTACAACCTGGCCCTTTAACACGTATTATCCTCTCAGAAACTGAAAAGCAAATGGCCAGACACTCTGTTTTCCGTCATTTGAAAGCAACACTATTTTAAGTGAGGAGCTAAAGCAAGGTTGTGTCTGTGCAGTCACAATCCTATACTGCTGAGGTACTTGCACAAGCCTGTTGCAATTTTCACATCTGACAATACAACTTGGCACTGATACTGCTGGTGCATGTGTACTACCTAGCCTCCCCATTTTCCCCTTCCCTGCAAGCAGCTGGGAAATACAGCTGCTGAGTACCTGGGATCAATGAGAACCTGGGTTCACGCAAAGAACAGCAACTGATCCCTTGTTGAGTATTTTCCAAGGGAAATACTCAAGTGCTATCCCCATCTCTACAGCACAGCCAGTTTCCACTGGAGTTCCCAACATAACTCCATGAAGTGTTTTTCTTCTAAACAAAACAAATCCTGTCTCTTACTGACAGCTTGAAGAACTACAATACAAGGTAAACATTTCTTCCCACAACACAGCAGCAATACTTTAACCAGTAAGACTCAGATCAGCTTTGATCAAAGAACGAGTGGCAGTGTATTTAAGCAAAAATAACTTATATTCAAATAATCATTAGATGTCAAATTAACTTTGAGTCATTGCCCTTTACATGTCAGTGTAAAGATGTCAAAGATGACAATCAGTGTTCTCTCCTCAACATAATGTCCTGTTTCTTTTTAAAGTAAAATATTCAATAAACACTTCACCATTTTCCTGGTAAAGGGGGAAGGAGGGATTTTATCCACATGATAATGAAAAAGACCCACAAATACCTTTTAATTCTTTTTAAAGTCAACTGGATTCACAAAAGTTGGTTGAAACGAAACACAAAGACCTTCCCAGCAGCTATTGCCTTGCGGTTGCCTTTTTATCAACAGGAACATTATTACACAGTGAAACCCTTCAATCTACCAGCATTGAACAGAATGTGTGATCAGAACAAGCCAATTCTCAGTTTCAAAAGCACAACTTCCTTTTGCTATTACAGCAACAAACCAGATCCCAAACCACAGCTATATACAAAGATTCCAGCTGGAACAAGACAGTTCTTTACAAACCCCATCCCTTTTTTTGCAGTATACTGAATAAAAGATTGCCTATATATTGCAATGTAAGAACAGTGCAACAGAATCTTTTATTGCTGACCAGGAAACAGATTAACAGATTCCACGTGATTAAAAACAAAGACTTGTGCCCTTGTTCAAAAACAGTCAGATAAGTAAGTAGTATCAGACACTAATCATGTCCATACAGTTCAAGTCTGCTTCCTTGTGTACAAACACAAGAAAAACAAAGCACTAGTTTTCTGCAAAGCTAAGCCTTACTCACTGTGAGCCTCTTTAGGCGAGTGAAATGTAGGCAATGGTTGTGCTACAGTGAATAGCTATGTCATGAAGTTAGCTTTGTAAGGAAGGTTCTGCAGGAAGAGTCTCTGAAAACTGCTAACAAATATACACAAGGAGGCAGGACTGATGAAAAGCTACATGTACCCTTTGATTTATAGCCTTACTACTGCAACTCTGAAACATACAAACCGGTTTTGTACGAAAAGCCTTAAACCAAACATCTTTTACACGAGCGCAAGTGCATAGTTTACAAGTTCATCCTTGTCTGCCTGTTGTCAGGTTTACAACCAGGAGGGACAGTGCTTTTTGACAGATGACAATACAGGATAAGCCCTTTATCATGTTTCACTTTTATTGAACATTTCCTGCAAATGCAGATTCCAACCTTGCTTCAGGTTGTACGCATCAACTTAAGCCATGAGAAATCAATATGTTTGGAAATCCAAAGCCTTGTAGTGGTTAAGGGGTTCGGTAGTGGTTGATTTCTGTAGTTAGAGAAATGACAGTGGTGTAACAGTCACTCGGAAAAGCAGTGTGGCGCAAGAGGCTCTTTGGTGCCAAAAACACTGTCAGTGATGCATTTCTGAACACTACTGAGTAGAAAGCAATCCAAATTACAACTCTCCCTCGCAGTGCTAGAGAAACATTAGACACTGGAGACTCCCATATCTTGAGCAGTCTGCGAAGAAATATCACCATTAAAGAAAAGCTGTATAAAAAACAATGACAAAAGACTTCAATGAGAAAGTAGATACTCTCTTTCATCCTTAAACACAGGTCAGGTACAGCCCAGCTCTCCAGCAGGCATATTAAATAACAGATTTAAGGTGATCTACACATTGAGACCTCAAAGATCACTGCCTTAATCTTACACCCATTTATATGGGCATTTACATGGCAAGGTATTTGCATCATCTAGATCTTCGGTAGTGCCTAAAGAACACACTGCTTACATAATAGCACACAGTCACATGTTAAACACCTAGAATCATGTAGAAACCTCAGATTTCAAGTGAAGGCTAAGAAAGCCTACAGTAACTTGAAAGTTCATATCTCTACTGACTTGTGATTTCTTTTTAAACCTGATAAATGTAACAAAACTGCAGACTTACTTGTGATTCTTTTTTCCCCAAACTGCAATGTATAGGCCGATCCTCGCATAGATATACACATATATACAAAATCCATAGAAAACTCAAAGTCCTGTAGCAAAATTCCTAACTTAGGCAGAAAAACATTACAGATACCATAAGGGACAAACAGAGATAAAGGGCCAATTCTGTCATCACAAGCACTTCTGGTTCCACACTAACTTCAGTCATTATTGCATGCATTAGATACCCAGAGTTATACGTATCTCTGGGTACAGCTGAGCCAACTGACTAAATTACTCTTTCAATATATCTCACTTTCAACCTGATCTAGAAGTCAAGGTACTATTCAGCATGTCAAGTACAAGAGGAGGGAATAAAAACCAAGCCTCATGTGATTTGCTACAGCATCAAGTGTAGTTATTTGCACAACCTGGCCGGGTTTAACAAAACTGCAAGTTTCCATTTCAAAAAGCTATTCTACCACCTGCATGGCAAGAAACAGAAAAGATAAAATGTACAGCTCGCCAGACACTCATTTACAACTATCACCTCTAAAACCAAACATTCTGCTCCTGTTAAAATGCAGGTTGGCTTCACTGAACTACCACTGCAAATCCTAGAGCTGCTTTTTGAACTGCACCTGCCTCTGCATCTGGTACACAGCTGGACCATCTGCACCCCCTAGCTGTCATAGGTAAGACACAGTACTTGTATCTAACTTACATTCATTTTCAACTTGAAATTTATTGAGGCAGTTTATATCAATGTATCCAGAAAATAATTCAGAAAGAACCCAAGTATACCATTTAAACATCTTCATGATTTATCCATTTACACACTCAGTACACAAACAACCCAGCCTCTGTACAGGTTCATCACATGCAAACCACCCAGCAAGACAAAAAACTGGAATTAAAAATAAAGTCACAACTCAGTGTACTGGTTCAACTGCATCTCCATTTACCAAATGGCACATTGAATAGTCTCTAAAATAAGATGTTTTTAACAATCTTGTTAAAAAATTCTTGGGCAAAATATTTCTAGACTTAAAAAACATCCAAGTTTTTTCAAAACACTCAGGATACTATACAACTTAGAAGAACCTTGAAATAGGTTTTACAAGGTTGTTAACCAAGGTATTTACATACCAAATAATGTAAAGCAAAAAACTGGTATTTCTAATGACAAAAAAGGTGATGCATTAAAGATTTATGAAATTAAAATTAAGGCTCTTTGTTATAGTTCTTTATGTAACTTTACATAATAGCCAACTTTGGAAATGTCAGTCTTGCACATTCTTGTCAATCTACTGCCTTGAAAGCAGTAGAGTATATTAAGTATTACTTTGAATAATTACATTGCTACTTCTATGTTTGAGCATGCTTTTGAAACACTGTCATTATGAAATATTTACAATGTGTAGCCTTCAAACTTGATGGAAAAGCCCAAGTATGAGTGTCTGCTTTGAGTACAAACAACATACTTGCAAAAGCCTTTTACTTCTCAAAATTAAAAGCAAATTCCTACAGTCTTAATAAGCAAACCAGCCCTGAAAAGGTTTCACGTGAGCCTGAACGTGGACAGTAAAAGTGATGTGACGTTACTCAGACAGTACTGGTTTTCACTTCACGCTGACCTATTCTTTGTATCAGACTCTTTATGCATGTAGAAAAATTAAATATCTTTAAAAAAGTTACTTCAAGCCCTACACATCCTTTCTGAGCTCTGCCCATAGGTATGGGAAAATCAATACTGTCTTCTTGGCTGGAATGATTGGTCCACAGTTTATTTCAGGAGGCGTGTTCGACTAAAAGCAACTTGCTGTTTTGCAACGTCCTCTCTCTTAAAAAGCACAGTGATGTAAAACATTGAAGACAGAACACACACAAGAAAAAAAAATAGAATGGAATGGTAACCTAGAGATCAGATCCATTAGCCATTTCCCCTACTATATCAAAATTTGTAGTCAGAATTGTCTTTATTGACTTTATTTTTCATTTTTGTACACAAAGGAAAACATGTTCATCTCCATCATGAACAAAAAACTTTAAAAGGCAGAACTAGAAGACATTTGTGTCCTTCACCAAAGCAAAGCTGTGCTAAAGGTTCCAAACATTTCCATTTTTAAAATAAATATTTTCTTTTTTTTTTCCATTGTCTACATTCCAGTCTTCAGAATGTCACTGGAAACTGCAGCCTATCATGAAATACACACTTTTAAACAGAGTCCCAGCTCACTGTGTTTGGTAGCTTGCCATACCATATCCAGCTTGGTTAGGTATTACAGGAGCACCTTGTCCTTGGGGAGGCTGAGCACCAAATCCACCCATCCAGGCAGCAGATGGAGATTGGCTTAAAAAGAAACAGGGCAGTTAAAAACAGGAAAGGGAAAAACATCATGTAAGCTAGTCAAGTTATCTACAAGGCAAGAGACCAAGAAAAAAAAAAACCAAATCTGTATCATACTTCCTATACTACTATTCACAGAATCATGGGATGATTTGTGTTGGAAGGGACCTTAAAGTTCACCCAGTTCCAACCCCCTGCTACAGGCAGGGACATCTTCCACTACAGCAGCTTGCTCCAAGCCCCTGTGTCCAACCTGGCCTTGAGCACTGCCAGGGATGGGGCAGCCACAGCTTCTCTGGGCACCCTGTGCCAGCGCCTCAGCACCCTCACAGGGAAGAGCTTCTGCCTAAGAGCTCATCTCAGTCTCCCCTCAGGCAGGTTAAAGCCATTCCCCTTGGCCTGTCCCTACAGGTCCTTGTCCCAAGCCCCTCTCCAGGTTTCCTGTAGCCCCTCTAGGCACTGGAACTGCTCTAAGGTCTCCCCTTCAGGAACCTTCTCTTCTCCACATTGAACACTCAATACCATTGAATGAATGAACGAACTACTCACACCAAAACACACCAATTTCTTATCTTTAATGAAAAATTCAGGTTAAGTGCTACAACACATGATTATTGAAAGTGTCATAAGCTTTTTAAGAAGAAATTCTGAATCTGAAGAAGTTAAAATGTCCATAGGCAGCTGCTGCTCTCCAGGGCTGTGAACCCTTCAGGCAATACCTCTGCTCCCTGTCTCAGACTCTCCAGTATTCACCACCTCAAGTCAGAGTCCAGAAGATGTTCAGGCATCAGACAAGACCACTACTTGAAACTACTGTAGGAGAAGGTCTCTGTGCCTTCAGTCTCAAAACACTTAAACCATGCGAGTGCAAGTCAGAGTGACTCACCCCTTAATCTGGTCCATGGAAATCATTAAACATCAGCTTTAAGCACCCATGAGTCCACCTAAGGCTTGAAACCTTCTTTAATCCTTGAACCAACTAAGTCTGAAACTCAGATCTAACATTCTTGGAATAGTCTAAAAGAATTAAATACAATTACTCACTCTACTCCAAAACCCTGTTGATTCCATGCTTGGCCATACATTCCATATGATGGTACTTGCCACCCGTTAGCCATATATTGCCCATACTGCTGTGGATTTCCATATACTTGGCTCCATTGCCCCCACTGGCTGTAATCCACCTAAGGAGAGAACAATTCACAGTACTTCAGGTTCTAGAGATGGATTATGCTCCTTTTGTGTTGTTGAAGGCAAAATTTTGGGCGCTATCAACCGCAGGACTAAAAGGAGCAAGAGATCAGCAAAATACGACATCACTGTGACTGAAACATATGTCTGTGTGGGTTTGAAATACCAAAAGAACATTTGGATAGACAGTCACCTCATCTGCAGTTAGTGAACTAGCAAGAATCAGAATTACCTCAAAGTTTCTCCCTATCTTGAATCATATCCAGAAGACAGTAACAGATATTCCATCAAAATCACTAGCCCAATTTGATGAACAACTGGAACATAACTGAGACAGAACATTGAATTTCGTAAGAACTCCAGCACAAAATTCAGCTATCACAACTGGGAAGATATGACAGGTATATACACAATTGCTTTTGTAATACAATGAAAAGGTAAAAGTGCAGTTACCTGTTGGAAGTTTTTAGTCATATCAGGGGATTCTTTACCCCAATAACATTTAACAACATGTCCTTCAATTGTGGTTCCATTAACTGAAACAATAGCGTGTGCTGCACTTTCATGGGTTGAAAATCTGAAGGATGTAAAAACAAACTCATGTTATGCTTCATAGTACTTTCACCTTGTTAAAAAGCAGTGACTCCATCCATATATCCAGGATATCCAGAGAAAAAGATCTGCTTTCACAGATATTCATCTTTCCAGGTAGGAACATTGGTGGCCACTTTTTTAGGTTTCAGATTTTTCAATGAACATATGGTGACAGCTTTAAATGTACCAGCAGAAGCTCAAGCAAGCAAAATTACATAAAGATGATACATTATTACACAAACAAAACAACAGATTTTGTTTTTCTCTCTCCATACCTGACAAATGAGTAACCTTTTTCTGGAAACACCCTTATTTCCATTATCTGTCCAAATGGGGAAAAAGTCTGTCTCATAAGTTGATCTACAACACACAACATTTTTGAGTTAGTAACCATCCTGGTGGCTAAGAAGCTTCAGTAATACCAACAGCAACAGAACAAATCCTACCTGTTAGCCCAGAGGCGATTCCTCCACAGTACACAGTACAATTTTTTGGACTTGACTGATTTACTACATCTTCAAATCTCAACTGTTTTGTATTATCTACAAAGAGAGAAGACTGGTTTTAAGCAGTAGGATATCAGTAACCAGAGCCTCAGACACTTACCTCATACACAAGGATGAATTACACATTTAAACACACATATTGAATATTTTATGACAGACCAGCAGTGCTATTACTCTAACATACAAAAAAACTATCCTTTAAGACCTGGAAGTCAAACTAGATACATAATTGACATGACTTAGGCAACATTATATTTCATTCCTTCACTGACCAGTGCCGGGCAAGATAGCAAATACAACAGAGCATGATATGAAGGTCTTACTTTCTTGTGTATTTTTGGGGGCTGGTGGTTTCCGCGTTGCCCAGTTAGTTCTGATCTGACGGCCTCCCAACCACTGGCCTCCCATGTGTACAATAGCATTTTCTGCATCCTAAAGAGATTAAAATAGAAATTGTAACACATCCAAACAAGTAGTACATACAAGTCCACTTCCAATAAAGACTTGGTTGGCAGTTAATTATGTTGACAACAGTAACAGTACTAAAAAGCATATGAAATTCTGAGCAACGACTGCAAGCAGCCGAAAATGAAATAACCTGAGGCCTATCAGAGAATGTCCTCAAGTAAGTTAGTAAAACCTTTCTCCCATCCCCATTTTCTACACACAGGTTAGAAGCCAACTACAGTCATACATATACTACCTTTACGCAACCTGCAACTGCATTAGATTATCTGAAGGCTGCCCCAAAAAGCGCAAAGGTCATACAGATGCCAGAAGCAATTACTGAAATAAAACAACTATCATTTTAACTATTGAAAAATAAACTTGTATTTTTAATAGTCATTGGCAAAACAACATACAAAAGTAGATGTAATGATCAAAAGAAAGGGAAGATTTTTAAAATTGTCAGAATCACTCAGTGAAAAGTTTCTCAGCTGTAGCTCAAGTAACATTTATACCCTGAAGTACACGTTTGCAAGAGACATTGTACAGCACTATCCAAATGTGGTTTTTCAGAGTCTTAATATGCACTCAACGTAACAGGCCCAAAATCCCAAGTTCTGGGAGGGCTGAATAGCAGTTACTAAGAAACTAACGCTGAGATACAAACAGATTGAGCACATTACTTTTATTTATTATCTGCACGCACACCCCCTGTCCCATCCTCTCTTCTGCCCTCTGGAGGTACGCAAGACATGTCTGAGCACAGACTGCTTTGTAAAGTCATTACATGAATAGACATAGAAGTTATGCCGTGTGGGCCCTGGACTCACTTTTATCTTAAGCATGAATTAGAAGACAATCTTTAAAGTTCGCATTGTAAACAGAAGCATTTAGTAAGCACGGGGTAACTTTGCTAACGCTTCCACATAGTGATTTTTTCTCCACTTGCTTTGAAAGAAGTGAGGCAGAGCAAATGGTACAGATGTTTGAAATGCTTTCCCAAGGGCACAAAGCTTAACAAAGAGAACACATGGACAAGATAACAGTGAGCAGCTAGCACTGTCCTGCCTCACACTGAAGGCTCCCAGCTATAGCATTCATCTTTAACTCAAATCACTCAGAACCTCAATCCTTCCAAGTATTAATTACATAGGGTGCTCATTTTTAAGACAATACATAAATAAAGAAGTTAAGAAATGACTGATAAAAGGAAGACTAAAACCACTAGACAATAAACAAAAACCTCACTCAAAACACCCTCACTCCCAAAACATGAGTAAATTACAAACTGACTAAGAAAGGCAACTACCTCTAATGAACCTTGCTGCCAGCCTTGAGGGTCACTGCAATGACACAAATGGAACGAGCCCATGCTGTAACTGTTCCAGTTCACTGCAGGAATTGAATTTTCTCATAAGTGTGGTGTGCATTAGGACTTCAGGCTAGAGACCTGCAATCTGGGAACACATCCCACTTCCCCAAACCTAGCGGGACAATAAAGTCTGATAAATAGGCCTTGAACTGCCAGCTCAGGATGGTGGTGCCACAACTGCCGAGGTGCGGCTGCAGAGTTTGAATGAACAGCAATCAGGACAAGTTTTACAGGTACTTTTTAGTATGGCATTTAGAATTTAGCCATTTAGGTTAGATGTAAGGAAGAACTTCTTTACTGTGAGGGTGATGAGGCACTAGAACAGGGTGCCCAGAGAAGCAGCAAATGCTCCCATCCCTGGCAGTGTTCAAGGCCAGGCTGGACAGAGCCTTGGGTGACATGGTCTAGTGTGAAGTGTCCCTGTCCATGGCAGGGTGCTGGAACTGGGTGAGCTTAAGGTCCTTTTGAACCCAAACCATTCTGGGATTCTATGATGAATTTTGCAGAATTAATACAAATTTTGATTTGCAGGATTTATGGCTCAGACTTAAAAGAATCCAGCAATTTACATTCCATATGACTGTTCCAATATTTGCCTTACGGTCACAGAAACCAAGCACAATCATACCATAAGGGAAGAGGGGTAACAAGGAAATAAGACAAGATTTCTCTTGTCTATTCCAGCTGCAACACAAAATAAACCAAGTCTAAGTGGAAAAATACACTAAATAAAGGCATTCGATCGTAATGTCTTCTGGTGTTTGCAAATCTGAAGACAAGAAATTCCAACTTTTCCTCTGATTCATCTCCAGATAACTGTGACAGAAGTCATCTTAACACATAAGACTTCTGACCACACAAAGAGGCTTATATGCCCCAAATCCTTAACTGTGTGTGGTTTCCCTAAGCAAAGTATTTAAGGAAAATAGTTTACAGTTTCCACATATTGCCCTTATGTACTTCTGAATACGCACAGCTCAATTCTCCTATCAAGTTTCACAAATTTCTCATGCTGTTTGACATTTAACTTCAAATTACTAAGGATTATTTGTTGAGTCAATAGATAGATTTGTTGTTAATAGATAATAGCACTATTTTTATCACTACAATGATTAAGCTCTACAAATAACACCTTTAACATCTGTATCAGTAAGGGGGACTAGTCCCTTGTTAAAAGCATTTCTTCCTAAGCATACATAACATCATCCATCATGCAAGTTAATCCATCATGTAAGACCATCCAACACAAAACCAAGAACAACCTTCAGTTTTACAATATGCAGAAGCAAGTGCTTTAGTAGTACAGAATTAGCTCTTAGCTGAGAATCACTTAATACAAAGACCTATTTTAAGAGTCAAAAATAAGAACTAAAGTGAAGGACCAACCAACAGCTTTATGAAGATGCAGAGCTCAAGGAAGTAAACCTGGCTGTACTTCACAGTATGACAGACTTGGTTGCATTAGGTCCTCAGAAAGACTGAGCTTTGGCACAAACCTAAACCTGGCAAATTACAGACTGCTTTGGGTTGGAAGGGACCCTAAAGCTGACCCAGTTTCAACCCCCTGCCACAGGCAGGGACACCTTCCACTAGAGCAGGTTGTTCCAAACACTGTCTAACCCGGCCTTGAGCACTGCCAGGGAAGGAGCAGCCACAGCTTCTCTGAGCAACCTGTGCCAGCGCCTCAGCACCCTCACAGTGACCAAATCCTGCCATGTAGCACGGCACTGCGCTGCTGACAGCTCCAAGACATCCTTTTGTAGGGGAGCTCCTAGCTTAACACAGGCACCTGGCATGGTGCCTCAGCTAAGAGACCCAAAGCACTGCTGATCAGACCAGGCACCCAGCTCGCTGTAAGAGAGGCGGTTCCACAGGCTGAGCTGAACTACCCTAACTCACCCAAACAAGCTTGCTACATCAAGGAATCTTCTTTCACAGTGTTCTCACAGCATTGCTGTCATCCAAATTGTTTCAATCCTTAACCACAGATAACGAAAGCTTTTGACTAAAGTACATTTGTCCCGTACGTGCAAATTTATTTCCCTTGGGAAAGCCTGATACACAGTGAACGTATAAACAAAAAGTCAAAGCTACGAGTGGAAAACAGGCAATGATTTTCAGCGGACACTGTGCTTACTCACCAGTTTGTTATAAAAAGATACAAAACCATAGCCTTTTGACTTTCCAGTTGCCATATCTTTAACTACCCGTGCATCCCTGTGAAGAGAAGCACAGCTATATGAGGGCGATATTAATAACCTGCAAAATAAAAACTAAAAGGAACCACACACACTGTATCGTGAGCATAATTTTGTCTTAGCAATTCAGTTAGCCCTACAACTACAAGTCATTCCTGAACTCTCCCTATTGCTTCTTTACCTGTTAGAAAAAAGCAGTAGGACAAAAAAAAATAACATGTAATAAACATGCAACCTAACCACATAACCTATGCTGGCTAGGACTAGAAAGCTCAAAGTGGGCAGTATAAAGAGAGACAACGTTTCCTTTTCTAGTATTCTATTGGCTAGGGTCCTCTAAGGTTTACTGTTCTAGAAATTACTGTAACAATTCTAGCTAAGTTACCATGCATTCTCTAAATAGTTAAAGGTCTTCTGCCTACTGATACCAAATATATGAAATATTAAAAAAATGGAAAAAGAGGAAAAAATAGGAATTAAAAGGCATACATGGCCTGTTAACAGATTTCTTTATTTTTCTTGGTCAATTCTCTAGCATCATTTTGGAGTTTGGGGAGCTGTAAATTTTGAAAAATTGACATTTTCAGATATTTAAAGAAAAGGAGAATAAAACTAACAACAATGCTAAGCACACCAGTACGAAAACAACAAATTTACACAGAAATTTTAGTGAGTAAGTTAAAATGATTGGAAATATAGAACTGCACTGAATATAGAATGTTAAAATGTAAATACTAAAATATGTATATATAAATAATGTATAATAAGAATAAATAGAAATGAGAAAAAATCTACAACTGAGTTCCAGTGTGCACAGTTCCTTGCAGTTAGCCTTCAAGATCCTGTCCATTCTTATGAGCAATTCTGCAAAATAACCAGAATGCTATTACTTTTAATTGTGACTTGGACTTTAGAAAAACTGCAGGTCTCAGGTATAAATATAGATTGAGAAAACAGAAACCTGAATTATTCTCTTTAAAACCCCATTTTTAAAACAGTACTTACTTACCACATTAAGAGACAAAAAGCAAAGTAAACAAAATAGCAAGAGGTAAGAAATAAGATTTATGATTTCATTTCAAAATGTACAGAACAAGAGAAAACTCAGCATTTTGCTCTTAGAACTATATCCCTGCAAACCTCCATGTGCAACTTCATGTACTCTTAAGGACACACATACTTTAGCACTCACAAGGATGCTTGTCATGTTTAATGTGTTCCATTAAAACACCAGGTGATTTAGGATCACCTCAATTATCTATGAGAAGTTTAAAGTAACCTTCTCTTAACCGGCAGAAATGTGCACATATTGTAAATCCACCATTTTTTCATTTAAATATTGTAATCTTAATTCATCCCCTCTTATCATCCCCCAAAAGCAGATTTCATTTTCATCATTAGCTTTAACACGTTAATCACAAGTTATTCAAGTAGCTGCTTCATTAAGTTATATTCCAATTACCCAGTTTACTGCCTATGAAATGCAGTATGAATGCATACACAATACACCAAAGATGCAACATATACCAGTTATCATGTCACTACCCTGTACACACTCTAAACAACCAAAAGTCACACTTAGGAACAATAATTAAGAATTAATAAGAAGCTGAAGGACATTAGCATATAAATTTGGTTAAAAGCACACTGCTTTCAGCAAAACCAGAGCACAATTACATTACTGTATTTGCAATCATGATAGATACCAAGATGAAACAATAACCCCTTCTTTACTGCCCACCCAACATAAGAAAATCAACATCAGAAAATCATCTAGAAACAAGAACTAACATTTCAACTCAAACACATTTTCACTGTCATTTTCTAACTGATATTGGAAATGTTTATGATGATACTTACGATATTTTACCAAAGGGAGCAAATGCTGACTTGATGTCTTCTGTTGTTATTTCTGGACTTAAATCCCCAACGAACACATGGAAGTGATCTGAAAATAAATAATTTACTTATCAAATATTTAACTGCTATCTACAATGTCAACTCCTGAGAAAGTGATGCTCTGCACACAGCACTGGGAACCACGATTCCATTGGATGAGCAGCAGCAATTTAATCTGTCCACTCCAGTTTCCCCAGTTGTAAAGCAGAAACAGAAGAATTAGTTTGCAAACTTCTATTAAACACAAGATGGGAAGGAGAAAAGTTATGTTTAAATGTATTTATGACAAATTATTACCACGATGCGAAGGATTTGTGTAGAAGTGATACTGTGGCATTACTTTACTTACTGGATGTATCCTTTTTCTGGCTACTTGGTGTTGTTGCCCAGTTTACTTTGACCTCCTGAAAATAAGCATAAGATTTAGTATGAATTCAAAAAATCCTTACATTTTATAAGTTCATTCAAGGGTGGGTTACAACCTCTACAAGTCATGACTCAGTATAAAACACTGTCACAGTTAGAACATCACAAACAGTATGTTTCCTAAGCAGGACTGACTTTTGCAAAACAGTATTTTATTAATCTAAAATATTAAACTTGAGAAACACTGTTAAGAAAATTAACATCCCCCAGTTTTATTAACAGTTTTTACACAAACCTTAAATCTAAGATTTAAGAGTCCTTAAATCTAAGATTCCAATGTAAGCAACTTACCTTCCCCAAAATTTTTCTCCCATTCATAGCAGCTAATGCAGCAGCTGCATCTCTGTGTTCATAAAATTCCACAAAGCAATAAGGGTCATTGCTTGTATGCTGCAAAACAGAAAATCCAACAGAAGAGTTGACCCTTCTGCTATCGGGTTGCTGAGAAGAAAATCCAGGAAAATATATTACTTATAGTTAGAAACTTTAAAAATGATTTGCATTAGATTTATGAAATAGCCTTTGACATTACACTTAAATGCAAGAATTATTAAGATGGACTTTTATGAAAGGTCTAGTAATGTCTGAAGTATAGTGTACTTTCTGTGAGGGCTCAGTACTTCAGGTTTATTACACTGAGAATAATTCAACGAACCAGTAACGTGATCTGCAGACTGGATGAAAGGGAAGGTGGGAAAGGGAAGAATGAAGAGAAGAACAAATATGGTCTTCTGACTCATACGTACACTCAAAGCTTAAAAGGTTTGTTCCCCAGATACATTATTGCCAATTTTCCTCTCTCCTCCTACTTAAGATGTCTTTCCTTGTATTTGCCTAAAAATCACAGCCAGAATGCAACCTAGAAGTTGCATCTTCTCAGTCTCACATGAAAAATGTTATACCCAGCAACAGGGAAACATCCATTTAAAAGAAATCAAAACAGTCTGACTGAGGGAAAAAAAGATATCAATTGATAGTTACTCTTAAATCTGGGGTATAACATGGTTTTGTAAGATGGCCTAATAAAACACCTTTAAACATAGTAATTGACAAACAAAACTCACTGAAGCATTAAATGTACCAAACTATTAAGAGCAAAGAACATAAAATTGATCAAGTCGAAATGATTATTAGAATGCCATTGGATTTAATCTGCCTAAAGGATGTAATGAGTACAAAATCTATAGCCTTACACCAAAATATCTACACTAACAACTCTTAGCACTTATCTACACTAAGTGCTCTGCATGTGCCCAGACCAGGAGATGACAAACACTAATATGGAATTAAATCAATTATTTCTTGCACGGACAGCAAAGGGTCTAGCACATGAAGAAACTGCTTTGGCACCAGTATTCTTGCATGTCAACACCCCCCAGTGTTAGGTAGAGGGCTCTAACTCAAGTTGGGAGCAGGCCTTTGCCAGTTTTATTATTTAACTTCTGGAAATTCACACATGCTTATATGGACAAACTCTAATTCTGCCCTGTTAAACTGGACTGTACATCTTCAATAGTTCTGTCTACACCTGAACAAGGAAGTTAAGATCTCACAGCTGAACTGATCACAAGGCCTTTTCATACTCAAAATGATCAAGCAGTCTGAAGACATCCTTCTAATCACTCAGTACAAGGAGTCTCTAAGTGATGCAAAATGAGCAAAGAAAATACACCTCAGACCATAAAAAAGACTAAGTCACAACAGCCATGAAATGCTCTAAGAGCACATTCACCCCAGATGCCTCAAAATACTGAGCCTTAATTCGCTCGTCTTCCCATACTACCTTCCTGCTACAATGAAAACAAGAGAAGGACTTAGCAGGTAAGTGCAGCCTGTGCTTCAGCTAAAGCACAATTTACTTTTAGACTGTGGAGAGGTCTTCTCTACCAGTAAGAACTTGTCTGAACATGAAAAGATACTCTTTCGCAGATACCCAGACCCTGAAGAGTTTGAGATACCTGTACACGCTACTCATGCCACCCCGAGTATTACATACCCCCAAAATAACCACTTCAAATCTCTAACACTTGACATGTTCATGTCATATACTGTACAAATTTAAGAGTGTTCAAACAGTTGATACATCTGGCTGAAGAGGGGAAGGAAACAGAAAATCACAGACGTTTTTAAAGCACTCAGGTATAAACTTGACTGACGGTGGCAGTAACAAGACAGGTAAGAACCACTTAAACGCAACTCAGTGCCTATGAGAAAGGGACAACACTGATTAGGAGGATGGACAGCATGGATAGGTACTTTAACAGAAGTACTGTAGCTGCAGGCCAGTTCCAGTCTAGACCTCAACTCGCACTTGCTGACTGCTCAGTGAGAGGGGATTAGGTTAGCTCATTGTGTTCACCTCCAGATGACTGAATATAGCTGTGAGTAGCTTTCTGTTTAGCTCCTCAGTTCAGAAAGATGCCTCACTTGTTATTTGTATGGTTATGTAAAATCCTAAAACCATAGAAGAGTCTAAATCAAGTAAAAAGAGTGTTGGAACTTCGCATCTTGTTCCCAAGAAATCACACTAATGCCAACATCTCTCGACGAAGGCTGGAGCTGCAGTACCTTATTTCTAATGAGCCTATGACAATCAAAGCTGTTTCTTCAGAGAAAAAAAACAATTGTGCTCTGTTACCCTTCTGTTTAGTCACCTTTCTCCAATAAACCTGTAGAGTATGTGGCTCTTATCTCCACTAGAAGGTTTTAATTAATGGGGAATGATTAGTGAAGACAAAGAAGAGAGTGATTAAACAAGCATCAGATGGATAAGAAGCCACTAAAACCACCACCAAAAAAGCAGTGTGTCACACTGAGAGGAAAAGAAGACCAGAGAGGAGTTACTAGGAGTGTTCCTAAAGAAGTCTGCTTTCCAGACTTGCCTTTTAACACCTTCATTAACGATCTTGGCCAAAAAAAGTAATGTGACTGTACTCAGGAAATCGGTAATCACAGGTTAGTAACAAGCATAAGTAGCAGTAGAAGTAGGAAGAGCATAGAGAAAACCAGAGCTGACAAACCAAAGACTGAACCCAGCAAAAGTTCCGATTAGTCCCTGCCATAAGTTTATCACCTATAAATGCACAAGGAAGGAAAAATATTAGGGATAAAGGAACTGCTTACGATGTGTCAACAAGATCGTGGAAACTGAACCAATTCTAAAGGTATCGGAGCATTTGCAATGGTGAGAAGAAAGTATAAATACTTACCACTATTTTGTACAAAAGACCTTGTCTGGGATACTATGGGAATTCTGTCACTTTGTTTCAAGAAAAAATTCATTTAAGAACAGAGCGATGCAGACAAGAGCTGTTTGCACTGGCACAGAAGTGACTCAGGAAGAGCACAGCTTGTTTTGAAGGATTTTGGACTTTTCATCCACAGTGAAGCAGCATTTAGTCAAGAGGCTCATATTCAAACAAAGTAAAAAAGTGTACAAAATAGCCATGAGTAACACCTGAAACAATGAGGTTTCTGATCATCACAATGGGATTCTGAAAAGAAGGGGTAACAACCTTCTAAAGAAAGTGGAATCTCATCATCAGCTGGTGAAGGGTATGTCAGGGCTACAGGCAAAAGTACAGGACTCCGCACAACAACAGGTCTCTTCTGCAAAAAGTTATCCCCAAAGCCAAGCACAATCAGCCTAAAAACCCACTATCAGGAATGGCAAAAGAAGCCCCCAACTCCATTTATGTTGCATAACTTATCAACATTTACATTATATTTGCTACCCCCCCCGGAAGTGGCCTTACCTCTGTTATCATTTTACAGCTTTTGCATGGTCCAATCTGGCTGAATAACTGAAGTATAAGAACTTCAGTCACATCTCTGGAGAGGTTTCCTACATAGCTATACAAGGAAACAAATAAAACGGGATTTTAAACCACATGTTTTCATCTTTTTCACATGTCATTATGATTTTAAACTCTTACAATGACTATGAGACATCTCCCTTTAAATATCCCACGTATCTTAAAGATACTATTTACAAATTATGTCATGATATAGTTTTAATGCAGCATTCCTGTGGTTTCTGAAGTTGGCCACACCACTGGGAACATGAAGCTTGATTCAGACATAATAGTGGACACGGATATCTAGTGCCAATAGGGAAATATTAGAAGCATGAAGAACATTGCTCAAGAACAAGCAAACGACTAGGAAAAGACATTTTATGTTTCACTTCCCACAGAGCATCTAATCCAGACTACTTCTGAATTTGGGTACAAACCCGCATCGAACTCCTATTACTCCTGTAATAGCTATCAGACAGAACTGTGCTGCCTTCCAACTCCATCTTTCTGTTTTCCTGAGCATTTGGGAAAGCAGCCCACTTGCCAACAGACAATTCATGCAACACTGTGCCATAGGAAGACTGTGCAGAGTCTATCTCCACAGCCACCACTCTGTAAAACACCCCAAAGTTTTGGCAGTGTCATCTTAACATCACCCATACTTTCTAAGGTTTTATAAATAAATCAGGAACAATTCAAGTTTTAAAATACCTGTCTAGCTTACACAGAGCCCTATATTTATCCAGACAGCAAGAAACCCAATAGCAGAGTTTGAAAACTACTTCTAGATACTCTGCTATGTTTTACACCAGCAAGAAGTAAAACCAGGTCATAGGGATGGCTGAGAAGAGTCATGAATGCAAAACTGAACTACTTTTAAGTGAGTAATTTGTAATCAAACTGTAAGCAAAGTGATCAGTTAAGAGAAGGGCTTGTCAAAGCACCAGAACTCAGAGTCACAGCACAGGGACATTCATTATCTTTACAAGTAAACCTGTCAAGACACCAAGGATTCAAATGCAATCAGTAACATGAGCAGAACTTTAGTGATTCAGCTGTTGAAACAATATACATTTTATTCATTTTACTCTGAATGTCACAATACAATAAACTAAAGTCAGTCTGAGCTGTTAACACACTTCAGAGAGTATAAATGTAAACCAGCATTTCTTAGCCTATGCATAAGCCAATTTCTTCTGGGTACAGACATACAAGTGCATGCTCTTCCCTAATGGGTATCCCTTTCCCATTTCTGAAAAGCCATTTCTAGGTTTGACAACTGGACTTTGATCTAGCTTTGGCAAAATCCAAATGGACCCTACGTGAACACTACAGAATGATATCAACAGGGTTTTCTCTATGTTGTAATTCTTTCAACAGCTATGAAACAGTTCTGCACTTCCTCAGTCAGAACTTAAAGGCTACACAAGATCCAGAGTGATTTTCTCATATATCACATCATCCAAGTATTAGAAACTGCCATTAAAAACTTACATGTACTCATTACTTTCTTACTAAATACATTTGAATTAATAGGAATCATTAACAAAAGCTGCATTTTCAGCCTGCATTGTTACGAAGCATTTCAGTAAAAAAATTAAAACCTACAGAATTCTGCTAAGACCCATTACAGAACAAATTGCCCATCTCACTGACTTTTCAATTCTCTATTCTGAAATCTTAGCAGTTAAATATTTATCTACACCTTTGTTCCAAAACCTTAACTCATTTTTTGTTAATCATTCACCAAGATCAAATCGTAAATCACTATTAGTTTTAAATGGAAACATTAACCTCTGAAGATGCTACTAAAATCAGAGGGAAAATACAACTACCAGTGGGAATTCTCACATAAAATGCCAGGACTGCTGTCAACTTATTACTAGCACTATTTTAATTTGTATGATGTAGAATAGTATTAGTTAACACCACACCTTAACATACTGATATAAACACATGTACAGTAGCACTGACATGAAATTAAGTACAGTGAAGTCCTACTAACATTATTTCTAATGCAAACTCAGATACTGAATACAGTTAAACACCACAGAAACCCAGAATCTCAGCCTCTTCTGCATAATATTACTATGTACTTTGGAAATGCAAAACCTCTGAAAAGCAAGCTGAAAAAATCCTCTTGGTCTGACAACAAAAAAGGAAAAGCCATTCCTTAGAAATCTATTCAACTAACTAAATGCCACTACCTGCTAGAAGAAATCATAGGTGGATTTCCAATACCACTACGTTTTCATTAAGACAGCTGTGAGAACACTGCATCATAAATGCTGGCTATAAACCAAGTCACCTCTTCATAAAAATCAGCAATGTAATTCTGCATCACCTTATTACCAGATTCAAACGGGATGGAACGTCCTACTGGTCCAGTAATGCTCTAAATACATATGATAAATATGGCCTTGGTGTTTAGTATTACCACAGTCAGAAGGCATTAATACCTTTCACAAGTTGCTAACACTCTGAAACTTGAGTAACATATAATAAAAGGTTCCTGTAACAAGGACAACATCCACAGAGCCCCAAATCCCTTGAACTGCATTTAAACTATGGGAATACAAACCTTGACAAATTGGGAACGATACACTGAAAGGTAAGGTTTGATGACTACTTTCACATCTTGAAGTAGGTTGTAGTAATGTCACCTCCTTGAGTACAGTTAAAGATGACTTAAAAACATACAAACGTCTTCAGTGCATGTCTGAATACTACATAAATAAGAAATAGATTCAACACACTAGGAACAGAAAGCTTGCCATTCTGGAAACACAAAACTCCCCTCAGCTGATGCTAATCACCAACCACTCATGGCCAGCCTATTGATGCACCCAGTTCTCCCCTTTCTAGCTCAATTTAGACATGACATATAACATAGTATTTACTATTCTACTTCACTAAATCAAAGTAAACAGAAGCACACCTGAAGAAAACACATGGCTTTTAACATGCTCCTGTGCAGTAACTTAATCTTTTCCTTAACATTCTAGAGGATGTATTACTCAAACTTCTAAAACTGGTAAAATCCAACAGAGAAGAAGCACTTACTATACTTTTCTAGGCTGTTGTCTTGCTAATGGGACAGGGCAACAAAAGTTGTGGCTTTCTGCATACAGGCAATACGGTTTGTTTCCCTCTGCAAGTCTCAAGCACTTAAATACCAATTAATAAGCAAATACAAAATAAAACCCAAACCATGTATGTGTCTGTCTCTATATATATAGATCTCCTGATATTACACAATTGAATGCTGCTAACAACACAAAGAATAACAAACTGTATTTGAAATTCAGAGATCTTGTAGAATTATCTGAAAAATAAATGAAGCACTTATCAGCAAGTAATGAGTTTTCAAATTAAATTCTGGCTTGAACAGAAAAATCCTCTTTGTGAAGGTAAACAGGGTTTTATTGTATCTTAGGTAGGGAAGAAAGGGACATTTTCAGCCACTAGCTTAGGTGCACAAAACTTCCCCTACATACTATTTTGTGGAAAGATAGTAAATATGTTTTCATACTCACACAGACAACATGAAAGAAGAAACAGATTCCGTATTTAAATGAAGAAAGTACGATAAGCAATGCAGTCACTGATGTGGTGAAAAGCCCATAGAAATAGCATCTCTGCCTAGTGCTACTGAGCCTCTAGAAACAAAATGATACCAGGAAAAATCCACTCTGTAGACTCTACTAGCAGACTATGCTCCTCTACAACAGAACAGAGTTGAAAGGAAGACCAAGAGAAGGGAATCCTGCTCCTGGTTCACAACTGAAGTCTTACTTCTGCACCCTCTCCACATCCCGCAACACTTCAAATATACCACTAATGATACAACAACTTGGACATACTCTGGGACTGCTCATGAAGTTTTCCTAAAACCATTAGTAAGAAGAACACACAGATTTGGAACTTTTATTCCAGTTATCAGCAAGAGCTGGTAACATCAGCAACACACAAGGCTTCAGGTGGTTTGGTTTCCACCTTAAAAGTAGAACAGGACTTTGATACAGCTTGTGATGGAACAGTACTCACAGAAAACAGAGTTTAAGTGTCCTATATATAAAAAAAAAACCCCTCTGAAAAATCAAAAGCCCACAGTTCATTTTAGGACCAGCTGAAAAACTACATGTTGTGAATGTTCTATATCCCATTCAAATCAAGGGCTGTGACAAATCCTACTAAAAGGCCTCCCTCCCCCTTTCTCAAGTTATCTTCAAGTTGTTCAGAGCAGTAAGGAAAACTTTTGGGCAGAAGATGCTGAATGTTATTCTTCATATTTCTACACAGGGCTGCTAGTTATGAAATGTGGGCAATAAACATGCAAATTATGCCCGTTTTCTATATTAAGCTTCAGAAAATATTTTGAATTCTTAGAGGTTCATGACTGACCCATCATGATGGAACTCAACATAACAGTCCTGCAAATACCACAAATGGAAACAATTAATATTCCTGAGGTATTGAAGATGGGTATAAATGTTCAGTGAGCAGTTGTTAGGTGAGGTCTTTTTTCTTTTAGAATCACAGAATAGTTAGGGTTGGAAAGGACCTTAAGATCATCCAGTTCCAATCCCCCTGCCATGGACAGGGACACCCTTACGATTAAAAACTTGCCTGCAAGTGTTCAAAAAGAAGCTTCCTTTATAACCTACAAGTTTACTTTTTCTTTCCTGAGAGAATAAAGGAAACATTGAAGACATTCATAAAGTATCACTTAAAACTATCAACCAAGCGCTTATGCATATGGTCAAACAGCTACTGAAAGACACTTTGCTCTTTACTTAATTCCCACCTCATGAAAACACAAAACCAAGGAGTTCAACTTACAATATTATTTGCTGGTCATGGGGGCTAGTGAGTTGTATTCATATGAGAGATTGCAACTCCTCTACCTGAAAAGTATTACCCGGGATAATAATGTTTAAAACACAACTTGCAGTTCTGCATTTAAAGGTATTCCACATAAAAGCAGGGACAAGAGGAAGATGTAAGAAACGCTATAGAGGAATCTTTGTGTTCTATGAATAAAAGCCCTCAAATAATGACAGGAAAGGAACCCTACATGAGTGCAGTTACTACAAAACTCCTAGGAAACAAATGTATGGCGGTTTATTAGTTTGACAAATTAAACAGTCTCACACTGTGCAATAAAACGTCTTGGGCAGATGGGGAGATATTAGTTCCTGCATCTTAGTACAGATGGGATTCTTCCCTTATCAGTGACTAAGTGGGCTAAGTCAGGTCATCTAACCCACTCCCAATGTAGCACCAAAACTTGCTAGCAGTGAAAGAGCATTCTAATACTTAGTCTAAATAGAGAAGAACATTTAAAACTTAGTCTAGATATAGCACTTATTTAAAAAACATGGGGGAAAGACTGTCAGGAAGAGAACACGAAAACAGCAAAAAAAAAAACAGTATAACTTTGTCCTTTTATCTCTTCTCATTCTAAAGCAATACTCTGAAAGCTACATCCACTATCAAGGCCAAGCATTTGGGTAGTTAATGCAAAAAAGCATTTAAGATATGCTTATTTAAACTATGAATCTCTGGCAGCAAGGGCTAATTAAGTACTTATACTACACTGTAAACAAGTTAAAGTAACTTCTGCAGACACGGGAAGGAGAAAACACACAAACTGCCTTGAAAAGTCTTAAATGCCAAGTCATCATTTTGGAAGTGGGAACAAACTGCAGAGGTATTTCACTCTGCTTCGGTAGTTCCTTTAAAGTGGCTTTCAATCCAAACTGTCTTTGGAAGCCTTCCTGTAGGCTACTGTCCCCAAAACTAAACAGACAAAGGTTTCATCTGCACTGCCCTGAACTGTGTTTCTCTTATGGGCAGCCTGAACATTGTACTGTTGGGGCTGCCTGACATGAACAGCCTGAACTAACACAGTGCGGTTCATACAGCACAAAACATCCTCTGGCAACTGGAAACTGAGGCTCTATGAACTCCTTAAAATGGTCAACAACAGAATTAAGTGCTCTCAAGCGCCTGACCACACATAAAAGCCCCCCGCTATAAGTCAACAGGACAAAGAAAACTGAGCAAAGCCATACCTGCAGAGTTGAAAAGAACTCAACAGCAACCAGAAAAACCCCTCAAATGTATGGTTTTAAACAGAAAACAGATGACAGCCACCAACTGACCAAACCCTGCCTAGGGAGACACGGCCAACATACAGTTATCCCTGCTGCCAGGACCCAAAAGGCTGCTACAGAACCACACCATAAAACACCGGACGGAAAAGCAGTTTTCCCTATCTGCCCGCCATGGAGAGTCTCGTTTCACGGCGCTCCCCATCCCACCCACCGCACGGAGAACACAAAGAACTTTCCTATCGCCGGGACCGCGGTGAACGGAGGACCCGAGGACAGGCGGCCGGCCCCGTGAGCAGCTTATACCCGCAGCCAGGCAGGGTCCCCCCGCACCGGGCACGGAACCGGTTAAACCCGGAGTCCCCTCGGCCTCCACCGCGGCGGCGGCACCTCCGGTCCCCGCCGTTTTCGCCCTGACTCGGTGCAACGCAAACCCGCGCCCCGTCCTCCCCGCTCTCCCGGCCTGCGCTCCCCGGCCCCGCTCCGGACCCCGCTCCCCTCCGCCTCGGGCCCCCCGCGCCGCCGGGCCCCGCTCCTCTCCACACACCCGCCCGGCCCGCGCCTCCCCGCCCCCACCGCGGCCCTGCCACGCACGCCTCCGGGAGCGCATCCCCCTGCCCGCCTCGCCTCGCCCCGCCGCCGGCCCGGCCCCCTCCGCACCAGGCCCGCGGGGGCTCCCTCCCCACTCCCCCCGGCCCCCGCGGCTCGCCCGCGGCGCCCTCCCCACTCACAGGGTCCTGGGCTGCCCGTCGTCTTCCATAATGGTGGGCGAGCGCCGCTCTCAGCCGCAGCCGGGGGCAGCGCCCGAGAGGGGGGCTCCGCCGCGCAGGGAGGCGAAGGGAAGGTAAGGGTGAGGGCCCCGGCTCCCCCCGCTCCGTCTCGACCCTTCGCCAGGTCCCGACACGGCAGCCCCGAACCTGAGAGGGAAGAAACACCACAAAATGGCCGCCGCCACCAGACACTCAGGAAGCCGCGCTGTGCGCAGCCGCGCCCCGCCGGCCCCGCTCCCTCTCGGGACGGATTCTCCTTCCCGGTCGCCACCGCCGCGCCGCGGAGAGCGCTGGGAGCCGTAGGCGCTGGCGGGGATAAAGCGGCGGGACGGCCCGCGGGGCCCGCCCGCCCTCTGGGGGCTGTAGTCCTGCGGCCCAGCACCGCCGCGCAGGCACAGGGGCGGGCAGCCGGGAGAGAACTACCGCTCCCGGCAGGCCTGGCGGCAGCGGGCCGGAAGGCGGGCCGCGCGGTGCGGCGCGGCGCGGCGCGGCGGACACCGGCCCTCCCGGCCCGGGGGCCGAGCGGGGGCGGTGCCGATTGGCCGCCCGCAGCCCGGGAAGATTCGCGTGTGCGGGCCGCTGCGTGCCCACAGCGCCGGGCCGGGCCCAGGCCCGCGGGGAGCCGGGTAAAGCCGTGTTGGGGCACACACCGCCGCGGTTTCAGCCCGGTTTCTGGCGCTCGAAGGTGTGGTGGTCTGTGCATAAAGGAGGGGTAGAGCGGTCTGGTACAGCGCGGGGGCTCGTCCTGTACATGGTTATTGCCGTGTGCTTGCCTGAGGGGAGCTGATTTGTACTAGAATATGTTGGATGGGCAGAGGAGGCCACGGAGATGCTGCGAGGGCTGGAGCAGCTCTGCTCTGGAGCCAGGCTGAGAGAGCTGGGCTGGGGCAGCCTGGAGAAGAGAAGGCTCCTGAAGGGGAGACCTGAGAGCAGCTCCAGTGCCTGAAGGGGCTGCAGGGAACCTGGAGAGGGGCTTTGGACAAGGGCCTGTAGGGACAGGCCAAGGGGAATGGCTTGAACCTGCCCGAGGGGAGACTGCGATGAGCTCTTAGGCAGAAGCTCTTCCCTGTGAGGGTGCTGAGGCGCTGGCACAGGGTGCCCAGAGAAGCTGTGGCTGCCCCATCCCTGGCAGTGCTCAAGGCCAGGTTGGACACAGGGGCTTGGAGCAAGCTGCTCCAGTGGAAGGTGTCCCTGCTGCATGTACACGCAGGACAACCAGGTGATCAGGCTCAGACAGCATGGGTTATGAAAGGCAGGTCCTGCTTGACTAACCTGATCTCCTGCTATGACAGGATGACCTCCTTACTGGATGAGGGAAAAGCTGTGGATGTTGTTGACCTGGACTTTAGTAAAGCCTTTGACACCATTTCCCAGAACATTCTCCTGCAGAAACTGCCTGCTGATGGTTTGCATGAGTGCACTCTTTTGTGGGTAAACTGGCTGTATGGCTGGGCCCAAAGGGTTTCCCAATGGCAGCTGGTGGTGCAGCATCATTCCCTGTAAACAGTTCTCACTATCTATAGACCTCAGCAGGGGAATTGATTTAGACTAGCTTCTTGATTTATCTCTTTGTCAGAGCAGCTTATCTAATACAAGTTGTTAGCTGGCATACCTTAATTCTTAATTACACAGGGCAAGCCTGGAAGCTGTGCCGTGGCAGTGACATTTCGCAGGGGTGGTTTGCTAACTTGTCTTCACCTCAGCTCTAAAATCAAAACATGTTTCTAATTACTATTATTCCATTTTTTATTCTACAGAGCCTGCATTGTACAGAGCAGCAGTGATGCTGTAAGATGCAGGACATCCAGGTCAGAGCCCTGCTGAGAAGCAGGGGAAAGGAAATAAGACTTAAAGACAGTCTTTTCTTGCTCTCTGACATCCTTATGTCAAGAGCAAGAGGGTTATAGTCTTGATATCCAGCTTCTTTTACATCTAATTTGCCTTCATTTACTGATCAAATTATCCCTCCAAAGGCAAGCAGAATGCACGGAGACTTAAAATAACTCTTATATAATATGGAAACTCTCCGATGTGTAATAGAAACACCTGGGGGCAAAATTAAGAGGTCTCCTCATGACTGTTGTCCAGACTCCTGTGAACTAACTGGGATTTAACACAGGGATCACAACCAGGAGAGGAGCCTGATATCCTGAGAATATGCTGTGCATTCCCTGTGTGTGAGATTTTTATTATTTATTTATTTTTATTCCACCCCCAAAAACCTCATGCTTCATCTAAATCAAATGTCTGTAAGTTCTGACTTAGCTGAAAGGCTGACATTTACAAGGAGGCAGGGCTAATAGTACGAGCTATTTGAATTTTGCAACTGCTAAGCACACGCATACAGGCATATGCAAACCTCTTTCCTCGCAGCACACAGGCAGGAGATGAGAGCTAGGTCAGGATGGGAGCTGAGCAGTGTAAACGAATCAACAGTAGTGCATAAGTAAATCACAGAATCACACACTGGCTCGTGTTGGAAGGCACTCCAAAGCTCATCCAGCTCCAACCCCTGCCACGGGCAGGGACACCTTCCACTGGAGCAGCTTGCTCCAAGCCCCTGTGTCCAACCTGGCCTTGAGCACTGCCAGGAATGGGGCAGCCACAGCTTCTCTGGGCACCCTGTGCCAGCGCCTCAGCACCCTCACAGGGAAGAGCTTCTGCCTAAGAGCTCAGCTCAGTCTCCCCTCGGGCAGTTTCAAGCCATTCCCCTTGGCCTGTCCCTACAGGCCCTTGTCCCAAGCCCCTCTCCAGGTTTCCTGCAGCCCCTTTAGGCACTGGAGCTGCGCTGAGGTCTCCCCTTCAGGAGCCTTCTCTTCTCCAGGCTGAAAAAGGGTCAGGAATTTTCAGTCATCAGGAATCTGAAAAAAAGAATATTCAAATGATTAAAATTATAAAAAAAAAATAAAAGTAAGAAGGCACAAAGAAGGCTCATTTGCTGCACTGAAATGTTCTTTTATTTTAACATCAGTTACCTTTTTCAAAGAAGAATTCTTACCTTCAGGTCAAACCCAGAAGAGCCAGTTCTGTTTTTTCATGTAGCTCATCCACCCCATCAGCTCTTCTAAAACATCCGGTTGTAAAGACAGCACCAGGAGCTGCAACTAAGAAAAAGCTTTATGCTTCAGGTAAATGTGTATCTCCATTTATCTTACAGTTTGAGCTGTGAGAAAGCAAAAGACACCTTCATCAATTGTTCCCACGTAACTCCTCTGAGCTGAAAGCGTTTCTCACATGGAAGTATAACTTAATCAGGAAGCATCTAGGGCCTTTACACATCAAAAGGTCATTCCACCAAAAATAAACATAAAGAGGCTGCCAGCTTAGTGAAAGTTTACTTCAAATGCCATCCAGAATTTGTCATCTATTTGTCAACTCTTCGTTTGCAACGAGAAAACACACACGTATCCCAAAATAAAATAAAACCTTCTGTTATGTCACACTGCTCCTATTTGATCATAGTCTAAACTCTGAAAAAACATTGGATGTGATCCCACAGGGCTAACAGGAGCAAAATGTGATCTGACAAATCAGTGAGTGAAACACACAAATAGCCTGGTGCAGCTTTGCTTTCCTGAAGCTACAAAAAGACACTTTGAAGACCGTATCTCTGTCTTCACCAGAGCTGCTTTCAAAAGCAGGGGTGTTCACAGCTTCTTCATTTCTGTCATTAAACTGAGCAAAAATAACCTGGGAGAACATGAGGCCCCGGCCATCTTAACACAAGACATCTGCTTGATGAGCAGTGAAGGGAAGATGGACCAGGTCCCAGTACCCCTTTTGTTTGTGTGCAGCTCAGGTCACCTTAACCAGGGAAGTAAATTCCAATTCTCTTTTCCACTCAGAACTTCACGGAACATGAAGTTACAGGACTTTAGTTTCAACAGATTCTTCCCAGATGTACTGACAACTGTTGTATTATTTTCCAAACCAACCCAGAAATCACATAGGTGCTCTAAGTTCAATCTGTTGAAAACCTCCCACCACTGGGACTACATAATGATTTTCTTAAGTCAGCTTAATCACAGTTACTCCAAGAGTTTATTGTACCAAAACCATGATGGAGAACTGGGTAAGAAACACCTTTATTTGCCTCTTCAGAACCAAAAAAGATCTTGGTCCAAACTGCTGACATGACCTATTTTTTTTAATGCACTTGTGTCCATTATGCATAATCACTCAACATTTTTGTTTAATGATGATAAATAATGATTAACTTCTTTATGCGCTCATTGATTGTGCTGTTAAAACGTAATTTCCTGTCACATGAATACAGTGAGCTATGAGTGTACAACCTTGCATCAAAAACTCTCACAAAGGTTTTGTTTCTTAGTCCTATGTTATAAAAACAGGGATTCTGTGCTGAATTCATCTGGATGTTCCTTGACTTGTCAGTGTGTAAACCTGCAACCTGCAATTCTCTTACTGTATTCTCTTTTGGGAAGCCTAGCTGCATTCATGTTAGAGGAGAAAGAAAACTGTAAGATACAGTTGTCTAGATGCTACTAGACTACAGTATCCCACACTAAGTGAGTAAAAAGGCTCAGATGCAAGAGTCAACCTCTCAAGCTGTTTATTATTCTACTGAGTCCTGTTGCCTGCTTGACATTACTGCAAACTCTCCCGCAAATCCTTCCAGGATGTTCAGACTTGGCTTTGCTCCCAGTGAAGATGATGGAGCTAAAAAGCACAATGAAAGCTGCAGAACTTCAGTCTCAGATTCTCTTCCTGTTGGTTAAAGCAGTGGAGGGTAAAGGTTTAATACATCATTTTCAAAGCAAAAGTTTGTACCTAATTCAGGATGGACTTCAGCTAACACAGATATGGAGCTACTGTTTTGCATGTAATTCCATGTTTTGATGCCTTGAAAAGAAGCTCATTAAACACAGACACATGGAACACAGTCACCTGCTCGCAGGAGATAACCTTTACAAACACCATTAACAATACGGCTGTAACATTTAAAATATGGCTGTGGCTGAGTTTATCATCAGAAGGATTATTTGGTCACTTCTAGGCCCTCTCCCAAGCTCCTGTTAAGATCTACACTGATGTGTAGCAGGGCTATTCCCATGCTGAAGCTGTAATGATAGGACAAGGAGTGATGGGTTCAAACTGAAAGAGGGGAAGTTCAGGTTGGATATATGGAAGAAGTTCTTTACTGTGAAGGTGATGAGGCACTGGAACAGGCTACCCTAAGAAGTTGTAAATGCTCCATCCCTGGCAGTGTTCAAGGCCAGGTTGGACAGAGCCTTGGGCAACATGGTGTAGTGTGAGGCATCCCTGCCCATGGTGAGGGGTTTGAACTGGATGACATGAAGATCCTTTCCAACCCAAACCATTCTGTGATTCTATGAACCACTGACCAGCTGTGAGCAGCTGTCTTTTACTCATCTTTCCTTCATAAGAGATGTTCTATGGGTTTCTCTCTTCTGCCCAGCTGCTGATTTCTATGGAGTGTACTGGGGTGAAATTGCTTTTGAAATGTTCTTCCTGCTCAGACTTACGGGAAAGTGGCCGTGGATGCAAAGGATGACAGGCAGGCAGCAGGAATGAATGAACACCTTTTCATTGAGACCAAAAGTTAAAGCAGCTGGTCAAAAGGGTCCAGGGAATTAAAACCCCCCCAAACAATTACAACCGCCAAACAACCTCCTCATTAGAACCTGCTGACTCCTCAAAGCCAAACTTTTCTCAAGACTGTGAGCTCTGATAGTAAAATTTACAGGCAAGAGAAAAGAAAGAGAAAGCACATGCAATGATCTTGTATTACAGAGCTCAACAAAGGTTAAGGTCTCTGACTGGGGTAAGAGCCAAGAGACTTGAACTGCAAAAGTGATCTACTCCAACTGCCAGGCCACATTCCCAGCAGGAATGCATCAGGAGGAGGCCTGTGCTGACCTAAAGCTTAGTAAGGATGTGTCCATGACACCATAACCCTTTGGAAATGTGGTTTAAACCCAACCACAAACCTCGTTCACTCACTCCCCCCCCTTCTTGCCCTCCCCCTGCTCCTGGAGGGACGGAGAGGAGAATCGAAAAGAATGCAACTCCCACAGGTTGAGATAAGAACAGTTTAGTAACTAAGGTGTAACACAAATCACTACTGCTACCACCAATGATAATAATGCTAAAGGAAATGACAAGAAGAAAGAATACAACACCTCAACACCAGCTGACCAATAACTCAATAACTCGCCCCACTCCCCCCAGCCGAGCACCGACTGATACCTCGTCCAACCCTGCAGTCCCAGCCCTTCCGGGTAACTCTCCGTTACATCCTGGGCATGACGTGCTGTGGTATGGAATACCTCTTTGGTCAGTTTGGGTCAGGTGTCCTGTCTCTGCTTCCTCCCGGCCTCCCCTCCTCCCTGGCGGAGCATGAGGCTCAGAAAGTCCTTGGCCAGACCAAACATTTGAGCAGCAACTAAAAACATCAGCGTTATCAGCACTGTTCCCAGGCCAAAAAATGAAAACATAGCACTGCACTAGCTACTAAGAAGGAAAAAAAAATGACTGCTACTGCTGAACCCAGGACAGGAAATCAGATCCGCTGGTTTTGTGTTTTGTACTGTATGTATTTTGGTTTTTAATGGAGGTGATTTAAACCACGGAATAGATGATCTTCAGCCAAAAAAAGGAAGTAAAATAATATATAAGAATATAGACAGACATGAGAAAATTTGCCATATGCACTTAGAAATAAAAACCTAGTTTTCCAGTGCTCTGGAGTGTTTAGAAATATAAACACTGGGAAAGGAAAACAGCCTTATTCTGGTTAAAACTAGCTAAAGACTGGAAACGATCTTTTTAGCTACTACAGACAAGAATTTAGGGGGGGGGGGGGAAATGATTGTTATCACTTTATAACAATAGCGGTGCTGCAAACTAAGATAAGCATCATCTAACCCTCTGTTTCAGAAAATTTATTGAGCTTGGAAACTATTCTACAGCTGCAATGAACTCCAGGGTTTAAACATTACCCAGGTTTCAGCCTTCCCCTGAACTCTGGAGATGCAACTCAGACAGCGGAGCAGAAGTGGAGCCCCACGTTTCCCAGCTCTCTGCCCTGCCGTGCATTACTGACCCTCGAGCAGGGATGGCAGGAGAAGATAATATGTGATCAAGAGCTCCAGATTACAGTCCTCTGTTCTAATTTAGGAAGGAATTTAGTGACAGTTCAGATTAATCTGCAGGTTGTGCGCTGCAGCGTACTGATGTTTCATTCTGTGTCCCTTGTGCAGGGGCAGGATGCTGGAGGAGACAAAGCTGATGGGTATAAGCAGTAATCACTGAGCCACCCCATCCACATTCACTTGTCAGCATGGGTCGGAGCCACTGCTGTAGATGGGATGTTTACCCAACATTAGCGGGGAAATTAGAGGAAAATGATTTTAATGAGTAGGATTCACTCCTCTGGCCAGGAGAATTGTGTAAATGCCTCCTCTGGATGTTGCTTTGGTCTTTCCAGGAGGATGCAGGCTAAGATTTTCTGCTTGGATTTCCTTGCTGCTGAAACCAGAGTCTCAAAATTCACCCTGGCAAAACTCACTTCTTCATAAGCATACCTATTATAAGCCTGGTTTAGTGTATAATTTCCTCTTCTGAAGGTTATTGTGCAAGTGAAGATTTGTCCTGACTTCTTGGCTGGTTTAAAGCTCAGCGCACACAAGGCAATACTCTTCATTAAGATAACATGTATGCTCTGTGCTACCCGGGAGTTTTAGTTTTACCTGTTGACTTGTTTGCAGCATTGTGTAACTGTCTACATTGATCAGATAGCTGATGCAAGCAGTAACACTATCCAGAAACTCCCCACCTTGCATCTGCCCATCGTGCTGATACCACTGCTGAACCTCTGAATGATGGATTTCCTATGTAGATAAACAGCAATAGTGGTAGTGCAGCCACAGTGCAGATTTGGGAGGGCCTGGAGTGAGAGCTCAGCTGGAAGCAGCTCCCAAAAGAAGCGGGGGAGGCACTAATGCTTCTTCCAACTCTTCTCAACTGCTCTTATCAGTGAGCCAGCCTTGAGCAGCCAAACTACACTCCTAGAAGTGGAGGGGTTGCATTCCTGGCATGGACCCAAAGAGCTCTTTGGATGGCTAGGAAATGCTAGCACTTCCAAAGCTGAATTCCCAGAGAGACACTGCTCCGAGGAGGAGAGCCAGGAGGAGCAGAGACTAAAGGACATGCATTTGCTTCTCTTTCCCTCGTAGTCTGCTGCTGCCTCCTTTGAGAGTCCAGTGCGCCAGGGAGAGAGACAGAGATGCTATCAGCTCTGCAGCTGCTTCTTCAGTTCAAGGGGATGAAAACACTTTGAAGGGATGATTAGGAACAGAGCACTAACACTAAATCAGTTGCAGTATCCCCCAGAAACTGGAGAAATGGTTCTGCCTCCACATGTGCCATTCTCTGCTATTGCTTATAAAAGGATTGATTTACTCACGGAAGAGGGTTTTCAAGTTCCCTTTCCTGGTTTTCCAGTGTTTTTCCCAGCCTCTGTACCCTGCCTGCTGTGGGCACACTCGCCTCTGGAAATGATTCACTTTTGGCCTTGGAAAAGCCCCTCAGATGTCCCAATGCTCATTCGGGTCACTGCAGGTTTGGGTACAGCAGAGCCGTTTATCCACTAGGTGGAGGCCTGTAAATACTAATGGATGGTGACCCTGCAGCAACTCAAAAAGCCGGCAACGACTGACTCTAATTCACCCTCCTGACGAAGCAAGATAAGGTTCTCCTGCTCCCTGGGTAGACCGAGACACCTCTTACATCAAAGAGCTGTCTCCTCAGGTTTCAGTCCGACTGACTTGGGAAGAGCAGGGAACAGTCAACCACCAGTGCCTGTTTTGTACATACTCATTTAGCTTCCATACACCACTCCTAACATATTAGGACAATGAGGAGCTCTAAATATCCAACTTGTCTTCTGTTGCCCATGTTCTGGATTGAATTTGGCTTTCTGTGCATACAGATGACAGAAATTAAAGCTGTTTTTGCTGTGTTCGCAGCCAGATACACGCCCTGATTTAAGGCAGGTTGTGTTCCAGCTGGACATAAAAAGGCAAAAGAAAGGAAAAAATATTGTAGTACTGGAATTAGCTTCTGGAGGCCTTTTCAGGTCAGAAAGAAAAATATGAAATTTGGAAATCTGAGTATGTGCTTTGTGAATGCCCAGATTTAGCGTAGTTGCACTGTGATTGGAACAGGTACTGTCCATGTAGACAGTACATTTAGCACTCTATTTTCTTATCAAAGTTCGTAGGAACTGTATTTATCTATCAAAAAGGGTGCATATTATTACTCTGACTCCAATAAGCTGCTGATACGATCCAGCTGTATGAACCGTACAATGCCTGCATGAGTACAGCACTCTGTGCGATCAGACCACTTGTGGAGGGCTGCCATAGAATCCCAGGCTGGTTTGGGTTGGAAGGGACCTTAAAGCTCATCCAACTCCAACCCCTGCCACGGGCAGGGACCCCTTCCACTGGAGCAGCTTGCTCCAAGCCCCTGTGTCCAACCTGGCCTTGAGCACTGCCAGGGATGGGGCAGCCACAGCTTCTCTGGGCACCCTGTGCCAGCGCCTCATTGGGAAGAACTTCTGCCTAAGAGCTCATCTAAATCTACCCTACTTTCCTCAGCACTTACACTAAATTATGTACCGAACAAACACGGAAAATCAAGTCAAAGGCGGTCAGTAGCGTAAGTGGCAGATTAGTACAAGATTATCAATCATTTTGCTTCTTTACTTTTCTGAAATACAGGGCCCAATTGTACCAGTGGCTCTTTTTTTATGCTGTTGATACAAGTCCACAGCTCTGAACAAGCCATGAAGCCAAACATCTCCACTTCTCTGATCATAGTTAGCAGAGAATCTGTACTTGAGACCTTTTGCTTTTAGCTGAAATGATTCATTCACCCAGAGCAGGATATTCAGAATGAAGCCAGTGAAGTTCTGGACTATTCAGTATTGATGCTCTGGATTTGGATGAAACATCAGGTGATGGAAATCATGCTGGAATGCAATCTTGAATCTGAAGGTTGAGAAACTCTGTGTTCTTGCAGCATTTATTAACAAAGCTTTCATATGACTCAATCTTAAACACATCCAGCAGAGAACTTGGACTGATGCCTGCTTAGAAATCCAGCACTAGACACATGCCATACCCACAGGTTCATCAACAACAGCGTTCTACAGTACCTGATCCAGAACAAGCATTTTAATTCCCAGTCCTGATTAACAGTGCCTTTTCTGTTCAGGTGATCTGCTAAACTGCCATGGATAGAAAGCACATTTAGAGCTTACTGCAAGACATGTTGTTACCTGACACACCAGAGATACCTACTTCTTTATACAACAAATAATGATTATATTGTTATAAGAGTGCTGCTTGGTACAACCTCAGCTGGAGCTGGAGTGCATTGAGGAGGGAGCTCTCTGCAGCAGGACACTGCACACAAACATGCCCAACCATCTCATTACAGAGAGATCTGTAACCAGAGACCTCGTGTGACCCACAGATGAAGCAGATCACCACAGCAGACGTTTACTGATGCACCAGGGAGATGTGCCAGCGTGCAGCGGCTCCCCGGGGTGCTCACTACTCTCCCTAGCTGTCCTGAGGGTTCCTGCAGAGCAGCCGTACCTACAAACTCAAGTAACCACAGGATAGCTCAGAAGCTGAGGCCAACTCCCTCATAGTACTAAGGTCAAAACTGAGAAATGATGCAACTCGTGGCTTGGTGAAGGAATGGCTTGGCTTTGATTCGGGCTCCTGGGTTATTCAGTTGTTCATGCAAGCCTCAGAGTTTTCCAGCTAGTTTACCTACAGTCAGTCCATTTTCAAGACAAAGAAACACATGAAGACCCTTTAGAGCTTATTACTTCTGGGTAACTACAATTATACAGTTACTAGTTGCATTGGAACACCCTGGAGTAAAGCTTGGATCGGTACTCCTGCATGTGGACAGACACCTGGAGAAATCAGGAGAGCTCTGCTTGCACCTATAGGAAGAAGACAAAAAACTAGCAAATGCTTCTCAGTTGTTTTCCCTTCTGAAACAGAATATATAGACCTGGAGCCTGGAGTCCCAGCTGAGATTAGCCAGACACTACAGAGACTTGCTTATCTTAAGAACCAATTTTCCTGAACCCAGAATTTTCACTTGGCAGTGCTTTTTAGACGAATGTATCCATAAATCATTCTGATCTGAAATATGGCTAATGGCAATATAAACCAGAAGCCATGTTGCCTCCAGGTTGCAGCTACAGCCCAGAGAGAGCAGAGTGCAAGAGACCAGAAAGTGAATCCCTGTACTGCTGTCCTATAGGTATAACGTACCTAGATGGGAGTCCTTTCACCTTCCCAACAAAACAGGCTAAAACCTCCCTGTCCAGGAAGACAATTTAATTAACAGAGAAGCATGATGTCTAGCCAGCTAAATTCAATCACTGAAGTGCTTTTCCTTCACAGCCCAGACTGCTCTCTCTCCAGCTGGATGCTTTTCCACCTCTGGGTTTCTTTCCTGCAGCAGCTCCCTGAGCCACCAGCCTGTGCTAATTCCTGTGAAACAGAACCCCCTTGGTTCTTAGCAGGGAGCTCCTCACAAAAACTGCTAACTTAAACCTGTTAGCCACCCCTTTGACTATTCCTTTTGTTATGCTGTTGGCTATTTGCTGACCTTATTCACTACCTCTGCTGAGTATATGGTCAGCTGCCAGCTGAGCAAAACAAAGCAGCCCCATTCTTCACATCTCTTTGTACATTCTATCAGCTACAAACCCCATCTGCATCGCTTCCTCAACCTACAGGAGTAATTTTCCTGCAAGACCTTTTAACATCTGTGTCCCCTGTGTCTGAATCAGTTGCTTTTGTTGCTTTGGCAAAGACTCTGGCAATATGCTACAGAGAACATATGGTCCAAGCATGCCTTTCTGTGACAAGACGGAGAGTGAAATTCCTCTGCAGATCTCTACTGATTGGGAGCAGAATAAATCTCTGCTATCACGTCTTTTGAGGCAACTGCTGGCACCAGTGAGGCTGAGCAGAGGTCTCATGTCACTGACAGGGAGGAGATACGTGCAGCGACAGGCACCACAGGGCTGATCAGGGGATGTGCAAGGTATGGGACATGTTGCTGTAGGAAATAGGGAAGTCAGTAATGGTGATGATAATACCTGAGAGTATAATAAACAATCCATTTACAATACTTGGAGGCACACAACAAAGACAGAAACCCCGGTCCATGATGGACCACAGCATGGTTCTGAAGGCGAGGGATGTGCAGGATGGGAGAGCTGCAGGAGTGAAGCGCGTTTGAGCAGTTACTGGGTTTGTCACTGTGATAAACAAGACCCACTCTAGCAAAAGAGGAGTGACTATCGGTGTCAAGCAGTATCAAGAGACCTCTGATCCTGCCCCAAGCAGGAGCAGATCCTGACTGTCCTGGTGAGAACAGGCAGGTTTCTCTGTAAGAGATACTTCTGTAATGAGCATCTATCTCTGAGGAATGACTACCTGGAATTCCTTGAAGGGGAGCAGTTTTGCAGCAGGGGACGTCTGCACTTGAGGGACACTATCCATTCACTCGTCTACTTAGTAGCTATCAACAGGCATCTGTGGCTGTTCCTGTGACTGTCAGATGACTACCAGTGGTCTAATTGTGAAGTACAGTTACCTCAAGCTAAACACAGAGTGCATGACACGCTGATACAGCACCCAAGGAGAAAGAGATGAGTTAAAGCTCACAGACACGTTTTCTGCCTTTAGCTGTATTTCTAAGTGAAACTGGGGACTGAGATACATACTTGCAAAGAGCTGAGAAAATTCAAACGTAGTTGAATATGAAGAACAAAGCGACACAGCCCCTCATCTGGGGAAAAACCAGCCCGTTATTTGTTAACTAGAACCTTGAATTACCAGTCACGGGCAAAGAGCTTTTGGGCGGAGCTTTGGGGTTTTGCTGTCTGTGCTGGGCGATCGGGACCCTGCCAAAGGACGCACTGAGCGTGCCAGGGGTCTGCAGGCTCCCCAAGGACACTTCCTGCTCAACATACAGGCTACGTGGTGCAGAAGGAACCGGCCGGAGCATAAAGCAGCCCTGCGCTGGGTATCCACGCCTGCTCCGGAGCCCACACCAGGCGCTGCCGTGGCCCCCGTGCCCCGTCACCCGGGGGTCGGCGGCGCCGCGCTGGAGACAACCAGAAGTTTCCAGCCGGGCAGCTCCTCCGTGTCCCTCCTCCTCCTCCGCTTCCCTCCCCCGTCCCTCGTCCCTCCTCCGCCGCTTCCAGACACTTCCAGCCCCGCGCCTCCGCCCCCTGCGCCCCGCGGCGGATAAAGCCGCCGGTCCGGCGCCCCCGCCCGGCACTGGGCGCACGGCTCCGCCGCGGCGTTGGCTGATCGTGTAGGAGCCGGGCCGGTGCTGGTCCCCGGCCATGAGCGCCGCCGCGCAGTCCCCGCCGCCGCCGCCGCAGATGGAGGGTAGCGCAGAGCCGCTGCCCCCGGGTTGGGAGATCAAGATCGACCCGCAGACGGGCTGGCCCTTCTTCGTGGATCACAACAGCCGCACCACGACATGGAGCGACCCGCGCCAGCGGGCGCCGGCGCAGGTACGACGGGTGGAACCCAAGCGGGTCCGTGCCTGGGCCGGGGGACTGCCCGCGGGGGGCACCGGAGGGAGGGCTGTGGGGGTCATGGCTTTGCGGTGGGGAGGGCAGGAGCTGCCTTTCGTCCCTGACGCACTGCAGTCCCTTTTCTGTGCGTTCAGTCACCCGATCCCTCGGCCGTGGTGGTTGTTCAAAGTTGGTTCTGCCCGCCCGGCCTGCCGGGGAAGACGCGAACCTTGATTTACTTTTCAGCTGTGAACAGCCCACATCATGAATGTCCTTTATAAAAGGAGAAACCCGGCCAGGACTTAACTTGTCAACTTGCTTTCCTTCTCTTTTCATTCCTTTTTTTTCTCCCCTTCTTTATTTCTCGTTGTTTCCCTGGGCACAAACTGTCTCGGTGGCTGGCTGCTCTGCCTTGATTCTCCAGCATGCTCCGAGAAAAGCCCTATCTTAGTCCAAATATGTCCATGGAAGGAGAGGCGCGGTGGGGGAGAGCGGCCGTGATTCCGTCCGGGGCCCGCAGGAACGGCCCGTTCGGGTCCGGTTCTCCCGGTTTGGAGCAATCCAGAGCAATGACTGTGGGCAGAAAGTGCTGGAAACTTGAGCCCGGTGGGAAAGCGACTCCCTCGGGATCCCCTTGAGCTCCTCAGCGGGCAGCACCGCTTCGCCCCGGGCACGCCGGCGTTACCGGTCCCCGCGTCCGTCCAAGGGCCAGCGGAGCGGGTTGGGCTGTGCTGGGCCCCCCGGTCCCCGCCTGGCCGGGGCTCCGCCGGGGCTGTGCGGCTGGCCCGGAGCCCGAGCGGGCTGCTGCGGGGAGGAGGCACCGAGGGAGGACAGGACAGGACCGAGGGCTGCTGCGTGCGGAGCCGCTGGTGCGGTCCTCAAAGGGACCCGCAGAGTGTCTCCTGCCACCTTCTCCTTGGCCTCGCATGCAACACACGGCTCAAACCACTCAGTAAATGCGCTTAAGGACTTAATACGTCTTAAAAGAGAATTTCCCGAAGAAAAGCTCCCTGTGAGAGCAGCCTGGTGTGGGAAAGAAAGGAAAGGGATGTGCTTTTCCATCACAATCAACCCCTTTTCAACGTGTGAGGGGCTGGTGCATTTGATCTATACATTGACGACATAATTCTAGTAGTAATACAAAGAAGTCTTAGCAAAATGTGGTTTGAGAATGTGAATACTGACACTGGCATTGGAAAAAGTGCTTCAGCTCGCTTTTGGAGGCACCGTCTTCCTGCTGTCATGAGACACCCACTAACACTGGCTGTTAAGGCAGTAAAACTAACAAATAGGATGGGGTTTAGAGCCATAAAACAGCGTCTGTTTACTCAAAGGCTTGTGTTATGGGAATAGAAACTCACCCATTTAACAGAAAAGCCACATTTAAACTGCTTTTATTAATGGGGTGAAAACAGAGTTTGAAGTAGTCTGATGGGTGAGTGCTCTGCCGGAGTGGGTGCCCGAGACAAAACAAGTTTTCACCCCTATCTGACCTGGAATCTGTGGTAATGAAAAGCGCCTCTGCTTCTGCCAGCCTGCGAGGGTTATTATACACAGCAAAAGCTGCACCTGCTTTTGAACAGCTCTTGTGGGATACACGTCTTTCCAAGCAGGAAAATCTGTTCCTGCTCCCTGTAGGCAGGAATGTGTGTGCGCTTTGGGATCTCTCCTTGGGAGAGAGGGAGAGAAATGCTTCCAGAGATGAATATGGAAAATTGTTGGGTTTGGGGAGTTCACAGAAAAACCCCTCCAGTTCCTGGTGGTAGGTGCAGTGCTTAACTGATCTCATAGAGTCACTTGTCAGAGCCTTGCGTTAAGAATGTCTGCTGGAATTAATGGACAGCTTCTGAAACCATTTCGTACCACACAGTGGTACCCAGTGCATTTCACAAGGACAGGTACGATTAAGCAGAAGGAACTTGAAGTCAGGCCTAAGCAAAGTATTTCTCTTCCTAAATACTGTTTTCTTCTCTAGACAATGCCAAAGAGCACAAGATTAACCACTAACGCTGCATTTCAAATCCAGCAGTGATTTCTGAAGGCATAATTCCTTTTCTTTTAACCCAAACAGGTAGGAAGGTCAAATCACAGATGTAGGCAGAGAGACTGGATATGAACAGCTTTCTGATTTCCCTTGTTCGCAGCCTAGCTCAGATGAGAACTTGGGGGGTTTAGAAGTGATCTGAGAACTGCAAAAGCTGGCTGTATGTGTCACACTTCATGCACCTTTGCAGGGATGATTATACAAATATCAAACCTGTTCTGACTTTTATCTTGGCCTTGCTTTCACTGCCAGTGAAAGTTAATATTTTTTTAATCACCTTTATGGTGATTAACCCTTACACTATACCTGTTGATGTTCTCTTTCTGAATATTTGTTCCCTTTTCTGAAGAGATGTAGCAAAAAAAAAAAAATGAAGCAGAGGGCAAGGGGAATGGCTTGAACCTGCCCGAGGGGAGACTGAGCTGAGCTCTTAGGCAGAAGCTCTTCCCTGTGAGGGTGCTGAGGCGCTGGCACAGGGTGCCCAGAGAAGCTGTGGCTGCCCCATCCCTGGCAGTGCTCAAGGCCAGGTTGGACACAGGGGCTTGGAGCAAGCTGCTCCAGTGGAAGGTGTCCCTGCCCGTGGCAGGGGTTGGAACTGTATGAGCTTTAAGGTCCCTTCCAACCCAAACCAGGCTGGGATTCTGTGATTACACTGTAAGTGGACAATGAATGGAGCACAGGGCTAAAGCTATCGGAGCTTTTCTAGCTAAGTAATATAGCTGAGGCAGTATTAATAAGTCCATGGCCGGGGGATTGGAACTAGATGATGTTAAGGTCCTTTCCAACCCTAACTATTCTATGAATCTGTGAAACCCCATTTTTCCTAAGTGGTTGACCTTGGTCTTCTCACTTACCCTAGGCTTGACATCAGTGTAACTACACTGATTGCAGTAAACTGTACCAGGTAAAATGAGAAATGGCTCTTTGAAACCTGTAACCCATGACAGAGCCATTTTATATCAGCAGATCTTGGTTTTGCATTTAACTACGTGTTCTAGACGCATTCCTCAATTCAGATGGCTCCCTGTTATTTTCTCAAGCAACCTGACCTTCTTTTACCCACCTGAAGGATGAGTGTCCTTCCTCTGCACATTTAGCTTTGTTCACTGCAGTACAAGGCTGGACTAGGGAGACGTTCCTGAGAAAAAACAGAAAATCTCCAGTGAGAAACAAGCCAGGACTCTGCAAATGGCTGAAAAACATGCATTAACAAAACCTCCTGTAGACTCATGATTTTCTTCCAAGTGTCCAGGTAGTTAATAGCAAGACATTCAAAGAATAAGGTACAATTGATATCATGAAGCGTGAATATGCAGACTTCCACTAAAAGTCTTCACTAGCAATGTCACTCTTCTTATCTCTTCTTTGGTGGAATTATTGATTTCCTACGCTTATCTATTGTTGGTATTAACTTATGCCATCACAGCTCAGCATACTTTCTGCAAGATTCATAGTGTTTAATTGCTTACTTGGTATTCCCCAAAGTGTTGATAAAAATAGCTTAAGATTAAAGAAGAAAACAAGGCTTTAAGTATTTATTGATGTCCCTCCCATATGTCGTTTCCACATGCAGTAAACCCAGTGGGGAATACTGCAGCTAAAAATAGACCAAAGGAATTGACTGTACTGAGCTTCACTGAACTGCTGCTGCAGTGATCGATAGCTCACTAATGCTTTGGGTTTGAGATAAAAGCTCTACCAGCCACAAAGCCTGGGAGCAGTCCTAATAGTGATGTATTTATTGGGTGCAGCAGGGACTGCACAGGCCTAAACAATGGAAGCAGCCATCTCACCCTCTAACTGATGGCTTCATTGGTATTTGGGGGACTACACCTAAGTTTCCATCCTTGCCCTTCATGACTGATACATCTCTTTTCTCTCCACTTCCCCAAATAAGTCTGAAGTCACTCAATTCCCATCTCTTTAGCAGTGAACTTATTTTTGAGCACTGACTTCTCACGTTCAAGTGGACTGAAAAATTCTTGGAAGACCAAATTAGAAATTGCATTGGAAGTTCAATACAGCCTCTCTGAAACTCGGCCGTGGTGCGCATCAGTGGAAGGGAATGCAAGACTAGGTAACAATTTAGGTCTCTTTTGCCTGCAGTGGTTTTTACATTACTTTTGCTGATGCGCATTCTGTCACAGGTTAATAAATGACTTACTGGATTAAAAAGGTACTGTATACACAGAAAAGTATATGAGGGGAGATTGAGCTGAGCTCTTAGGCAGAAGCTCTTCCCTGTGAGGGTGCTGAGGTGCTGGCACAGGGTGCCCAGAGAAGCTGTGGCTGCCCCATCCCTGGCAGTGCTCAAGGCCAGGTTGGACACAGGGGCTTGGAGCAAGCTGCTCCAGTGGAAGGGGTCCCTGCCCGTGGCAGGGGTTGGAACTGGATGAGCTTTAAGGTTCTTTCCAACCCAAACCATTCCATGATATATAAAAGGCATAATATGCAAGAGTGAGAAAATTATCAGCAGGGGATTTTGCGGCTTTGTCTGGATTCCCTGAAGCTGCTTTGAGTAGTTATTTAAAGCCCCCTTTAATAGAACATGGTAAGCATGGAGTTACTTTATGGAGATGCCAATTGATGTGAAAACAAGGGGTGGATCAAATCGGAAATAAGAGGAGCAGAAAGAAATGACGTTGGAAACAACGTGGTGATCTCTGTGCAGTCGTGCAAGAGGAGAAGCAAGGACGGTCTTGCATGGTTCTGTGTAAGTCCTGACGCAGCATATCTCTTATCTAAAGGAGACGGGAAGAACACTTGTACTAGGTGGCAGCATTCTTATCTAGGAATCACATTTTTAACACATACACAGGCAGGATTTTTCCATAACCACATGGCAAAAATAGATTTGTTCCCTCTTGAACCATGATAAGGCAGGTAACAATCCAATACGCTTTGTGGTATATAGACAGTATCACTTCATAGGTAAGCTCTATCTCCTCCTTCTTCTGTGGCAGCTATGCCCTCTAGTTGTGCCAAATCAAATAGAGATACAAAATGGAAGAAATGGCTTGTTCACACAAATTGCACCGCTTGTAATTGAAAAGCCCTGTCTCTTCAATTATGTTGTAGAAGCTGTTGGTTTCTTTTGATTTTGCCTTAGCTTTAAAGACAGGAAAATGAGACATGGGCTGGCGAAGCGACTTGTCTAGCATCACCCAGCAGGTTGGGCAGCATGAAAGTACATTTTTATGGCTGGTGACAAGGCCTTATAATTGATAAATAGGGTGCAGTGCAGCCAGTGGTTTTGTGGCGTTGGAAAATCACTGTTTGAGGAAGTGAAGTCAGAGAACTGCTGTGCGCAAAATGAATCCCAATGAGGATGTAAACCCGGACTAGAACCTGTGAATTTCAATTGTTAGCTACTTATTCTCCTGGTTTTCAAGGGGCATTGGTTTGCAAATTCTTGAGGCTTGCGCTTTCTTCTGTGTTCCAAATTCCTGGCTCATGTAATAGCAGGAGAGCACCAGGTTGAGCACCTGCTTCTTAGGTAAGCAGGCAGGGAACAGAAATAACTGTATAAAGTGTGTCGTTCTCATTGCCCTTGACACGGATATTTCTGTGAGTGCTCTTAAAGGGCTTTTGTTTAACCTCGTCTTTTAAAGCTCACAGGATGGGTGGTGATCCCAGTTCTCTCTAAGAGTGTTCTGCTTTCTGTAGCAGTCGTTGCTTCTTGCTCTGAACATGTTCAGTTTGGCCTGTTGGATGCTTTCTGTGCGGGCCAACTCGTGGGCATGAAGGGCAAGTGTTGTCATGTCTGTACCAAGGCATTTTAACTTAAGAAAGAATCATCTTGGTGATCAAAAATGAACAGTTTTAGTTTGTGAAACAAAATTGGTCTGTAAGATAGCCAACATATTTGCTCCGGTAAGGCTTTCTGCTCTGGGAAGCTTAGGATTAGAGTTCTGCTTCAATTTTTGGTTCTTTATTTCTAATGACATCATTGTGCTTCATCAGATAGAGCCTGCACTAATGTAATGCTTGTCTAATATGACATGATAATTACAAGAGAGAACAAAAGGCCTGTTTGCCTACACATGTCTTTGCTAGGAAATAAAACTCAGCATTCAACAAGTAAAACATCAAAAGCGGCTTGGCGGATAAATGGGTTACATGATGTGACCAAGGTCTACTGAGACAGCTCATGCGACTAAGCTTATTCATGGATTCCTTCAGTCATTAGCTAATGATATCTTGCTCTAATGCCTGTGTGCTCAGTGTGTATATTTAAGCACAAATTGTGAGTAGAAGAGTGAGAATGTAGAACTCCTCAGTGGCTAAAGCACGGCAGTGGGAGGCTTGGGGTCAGCACTGAGAGCAAATCCCTCCCCACATTCCCACTCGTATAGTTCCCCTGGAACTATATATATATAAGTGAAAATAAATAAATAAATATATACATATTTACATAAAAGACTATATGTATATAAATGAAATGTACTTCATGCTAATGTACTATGAATATGTTTAAACACAAAGCACTGTTGAGAAACTCCTTAGAAATACTTGGGCATGCTGATTTCTGTTGGTAGCAAAGCTAGTGTAGTGGTTTTGATTTATCTAGTTAGTGCAGGAGAAAAGGGTAGGGGGAAAAGCGTGGCCAAAAATAAAATACAGGTGGATATGGAATGCAGTTCTGGTGGTTAAACTATTGCCTTTCCATGACATAAAATGGTATTTCTTTTTAAATAAATAGAATTGGTACATCAGCCTTAGATTTGAATATTAGGTACTACTGGCTTTTTTGGTTATTCATGACAATTTCCGATAAAATAGATTTGAGTATGCATGCAAAGAAAACTTAGTTGTCGTCTTTTAGTCACTTATTTTAGTTACATTGTGAAAGAACAGAATCATTTTACTCCTTTCTTCCTAAATACATGGATCTGGGCTTAAACTCATGAGAACTGTGTTCGCAGGTCAGATTTTGTCAGCTCCTGGCATTTTCGCAGTCATTTTTGCAACCAGAATTCCTTTATTTGCATGATACTCTTTACAGAAGCAGCTTAAAATACAGAACCATACTGAAAGCAGTAGAGCTTCTATTTGCAGTCAGAGAGAATTCATTCCCTGGTAATGTTGGTGAAATCTGTGATCCTTTGCTTAGATCATAGTTACAAAATGAGTACAATGTAAGTATTCGCATGGTTGCTCTGTGAGAGCTCCAGAGGTGCTACATGTATGGGAGGTTGTGAGTGCTCCATCCCTGGCAGTGTTCAAGGCCAGGTTGGATGAAGCCTTGGGTGGGATGGCTTAGTGTGAGTTGTCCCTGCCCAAGGCAGGGGGCTGGAACTGGATGATCTTGAGGTCCTTCTCAACCCTATTTCTATGATTCTATGATTCTATGTGTGTACAACACATAACATGCTTTAGAGAGCTGCATTTACTGCACTACAAATAATATGAGACTTGCTTTTTAACTTGTTTTCCTGTAGACCATTTTAGCAGCAGAGGAATGAAAAATGTCTCATGCAAGGAGTCTCAGAAGGGAGATTCTGAGTCGGGTACAACTGTTCTAGCGTGCACACAGAATACTCTGAGATTTCACTCTCTTGGTACAGCCATCTGGATGACTCAGTGGCAATTTGCTGGCATCAGCAGTGACTGAATTTGCAGGTTTCTTTGTTTCCGTCTGGAATAACACTTAAGCAGTCACTGGGCGCATCAGGAGTCATGCCATTATCTGCTCCGGATGGATAGTACAGCTGTCCTGGCAGTTTTGTTGCAAGGTTGTCTATTTGTCTTGCTGTCACTTTTCCATTCCACTGGCATGCAGTGCAAGAACTCACTTCAAATCGGAGCAAGTTGGAGGATTTCAGCGTCACTCCTGACCGTGCCCTTCCCATGGGACGCCAATAGGAGGATGTGGGGGGATGAAGTGTTTTTTCCAGTTGCACAACTTGTGCTGGCTGCACCTTTATTTATCATGGTGATGGCCTCACAACACAAGCATATGTCCTCGTCCCCTGTCATTCCTCCTGAGCAGATCTCCAGCATGGCTTGGCCACAGCACAGCGATGCTTTTTGCTCTTGTTTGATTGTCTGTGATGAATCCACACTTGCTACTGAAATGGTGGATCAGGTCTAGAGTTTCCAGTGGTGCTCCAGGCTACCTGAAGTGTAGCCCATGACTGGTGTCAATGTTTCTGAGCTGCTACCTCAAATCCCTTTTTGGGGATTCTGCCTGTTACATGTAAACCAAGTGTGTGATCACAGCCAGGATTCCTGCAGTGCTGATGGTCAGTCCTGTTACTATGAGAAAATCCATTGACACTCTGTTGCTTATAATTACTCTCAGTTTCTTGTCAAAGAACTTGATTCCTTGGTTGAAGGCAGAAGAAATCTACTTCAGGGGGGTTTTTTAATGCAGATATTTGAGTTGGGTTCCTGTTTTTTAACACTTCAAACTGGGAAGGATGGTGGATGAAGGCTTGTCATTCATTTATTGGTCACAGAATCACAGAATCACAGAATCCCAAGGGTTGGAAGGGACCTAAAAAGATCATCTAGTCCAACCCCCCTGCAAGAGCAGGGTAACCTACAGTACATCACACAGGAACTTGTCCAGGCGGGCCTTGAATATCTCCAGTGTAGGAGACTCCACAACCCCCCTGGGCAAAAAAAACATAGTCGTACCTCTTTGTGCAGATTGGGGTTAATTGTGAGCTCTGGGCTTTTACAGGTAAGGTTTGTTAATATAATGAGCAAGAACTACATTTGAGAGAAGGCAAATAAAACCAAAAAATGGCCATGTTTGGTCTCCTGGCTGGCTGTCCTGTGAAACAGGAATTAAACCTTTCAAAGGGAGTCCCCAGTCTCTGCAGCGTTAGGATGAGAGGTTTCCAGAGCTGGATTCCCTTCCTCCCTCTTGCTGCAGTGTCCCCAGGCACACCTGAGCTTCTCCTGAAGTCTTCCAGAACCTGTTAGTCCAGGCTCCCTTGCACAAAACAGACTGGCTCTGGCCACAAGCCTGACTGCAGGGGTACTGGGATCCACATGCACTTGCTGTTGTGCTCACTAAGAATAAACCCAAACTACTACTAAGTGTTGAAGAGACCAGTGTGGATCAGGAAGAGCAGTTGTGATGAGAGCATCTGATCTTTCTGCCTCAGAGCTTACTGACCATGGAGAAAAGAAGGGGGACACTGCATTTGTTCCTCCACTGAGGACTGCTCCAGTATGATGGCACTGCGAAGAGACGCACAGAGAAATTCCTCTGTGCTTAGCAGACCTGACTACAGGGGAAAAAAGCTTGGAACAAAGGATTGACTCGAAATACTGACTTTCCACAGGATCAGCACAGGTTGTCTGAAGCTGTAAGAATAAATAACAAATGATGAGAGTATAGTTTATGTTGTGGCTCTTCAGGAGGGGCCAGTGTTTCCATTTAAAAGTATTAAATTCACCAGAAGTTTCACTTCAGACACAAACTGAATGGTTTGAGAAAGCAGTCCAACCTGATTTTTTTCTTTGGTTTTGGGCTGCTGCTTCTGTATTTCTTACCAGGGCTTAAGTTGCAGAGGCAGATCTCTCAGACTGTTAAAATGGTTCAAAACAAGGGGAGCCACAAGGGTCTGAAAATGAAGACAAGGGAGGGGAAGCCCATGGGCAGACTCCTAAGAGAGGGTTCATGGAGGCTGCATGGAGTGGGAGTCTGTCCATGTTGAAGCCTTGGCAGTGATTTATCATAGAATAGTTTGGATTGGAAAGGACCCTCAGAGGTCCTCTAGTCCAACCCCCCTGCAATCATTGCAGGTTACTCCAAAAGACTGAAGGTCTTATCCCCAAATGGAGCAGTTCAAACCATGGCAGACCCCTCAAATGGCAAGAGAGAGGAGCTGGCAACTAATCCCCTAGGGCAGATCTGCTGTACACCCCGGTGGAGCAGAGCAGGAGTGGCTGAAACCCTTCTCCTGTTGGGGCATCTGTTGGTGCTGCTGTGCCCACCCAGCTCCTAACCCCTTCCCAGCCCCGACCCTACCTATGGGGAGTTCGGACAGCGCTGGAAGTGAGTGAATCTGCTTTTTATAGCTGTGGGCGGCTGGCTGTGAACGCTCAGGTTTCACCCGCCGCCTGCTCCCTCTGTCAAGGGAGCCTGTGCCGGGGAGCAGCTGGTGCATGCGGGGCGCAGAATGCATCGAGTCAGCGCACAGCGGCAGCAAGGTGCTGCTTCCCACTCTGGAATCATCAGTTTTCCCTCCGTGCTCGGCAGCCTGCTCAGCTCCGCTCTCCCAGCAGACAGTTGGCTGGGACACAGCCCCACATTGTTGTTAGCTGAGCGCACCTCAGATCTATTTTTCCGGCAAACGCAATTTGCTGGCGTCACCGCGCTTCCCTCCGGATCCCGGGAGAGGTGGCTGCCGGGAATGCTGTGGATCTGGGGTTGTGATAGTGGAAGGTGAACCGGCAAATGGTTGTTGGTGAGGGGGGTCCTGAAACCCTTCCCCAGACAGTGTGTGTTGGGCAGAGGGACGCGGTTTCCCGGTAGGGTGGATTTAAAATGACTCACTGTCGGTGGTGGATCCTGGTGCAGACCTTGGCATGAGATCATCCTTGTTCTGCATCTGCCAACTTCAAGTTACTTCTCTGTGTGAAGTTTCTAGGCCTGGATCTCCTCTGTGCCTCTTTCAGAATGTTTTCCTTTGTGGAGGGTATTTTAGTGAGTAAAAGGAAATGCAACATCAGGGCTCTGACTTTGATCTTGTTCCTTTTAGTACTATTACCTTTATTTTATTAGCTTACCTAAGTAACAGCCTTTATTCTCTGCAGTTTTAGTGCTCACAGGAATTCTCAGGAATCACGTTTTAAGGGGACACTCATATGGGAGGAACGCTCAAAATCTGGTTGGTGAAAGAGTTAATTCCTCATGAATTAGTACGTTAATGAGTCCAGAAGCAACATCAAATATTTCTGCAGCTTAAACACCCCTTTAAAAATAGGGTTTCCAACACTTGCACCATATGTCCCCTTATTAAATTCTCCTCTTACTGAATAATGACATTACCCTCTGAATGACAGAGGTGCTTGTTACATGATCTGACTTACAGATACATCTGGAACTTAGCCCTCGCAGGGCCTCAAAATAGAATGACCGATGCAGGAAGAACTTACTAGAGGACTTGTGAGGGCTCTTAGTATAAACCACTTCCACCCTTGCCAGAGCTTTGACATTGTCCAGTGAGCATATGCAGACAACACAGGGGTTATTTTATCTTGCTTTTCAGCATTTTCCTCTTCATTATCCTGTCTTCCCTTCTCCCTCAGTATTTACTGAACCGGATCCTCCCCTAGCTGAAAGGGTGATACATTCTGCAGCATGCAGCAGCAGTAACTCTTTATATAGCCAGTGGGAAGAACAATACCAACAAACAAACATTGTGCTTCTGATGGGATTAGGCTTCCATGAAAGTATCTTTTCAGATGTTATCTGTAGGCTGGGTTCTGAGAGGTGTTAAAGAAATGCCTCTGGCCCTGTGGGCACTTGTTTGAATTGAAGGAGCTCCAGCTGAAGGGGGTGGGCTGGTGGCTAAGCACAAGTAGTGCATGTTAAATAAGACATGCTGTTGTGATTAGGCAGGTATTTTAAAGCCTAAGTTGGTATTTATGAGAAGTAGGGGGGTGGGACGGGTGAAAGCCTCATACATAAGCAGACTTACTAGCTTCCTTTCTCCTTTTGCTTGCAGATCTGGGCTGTGAGCACCTGCTATTAGCTGCACAGAAGCAAAAGTGTCTGAACTTCTCCTATAGAGCCGATGCCACTTTTAGGACAGACCTTTAGCGTTGTATTGAGCTACTAACAAGCGCAATGTGATGTTCTTAACTTCTAGGAAAGCCAGTCATCAGCAAATGGTCCATCTCGTGATAGCCCCAAGCAGCAACCAGCAAGAGAAGTAAACATGGGATATCCCAAGCTCCGGGCCGGCTATATCCCTATTCCTGTTATCCATGAAGGCATCGACGGCAGACAGCAGCACCCGTGCTTCTCTGCTCCACAGCCCGGTGTGCAGCGGTACAAGACAGAAGCTGTCCCTACCACAATGCAGGCACAGCCACCTCTGAGGGGAGCCTATGCTGGCCCCGAGTCCCCTCCAAGGGGACCGGTGGAGGCTTCTCAAGCGGATAAACAATGTGGACAGACACCGGCAGCTGCAGCAGCCCCAGCGCCGGCCGCGCACGGACCCGAGGTAACTTGTCAGTGTTGCTGGGGTGTGTTTGCATTGGTTTTCGCAGCATGTATGACCTGAATGTCACACGGGTAGTTGATCCTTCAGAAAGCCAGACTTGCCACAGGATTACATTTTCCCAATACTTCCCAAGAGTATTCAGATGCAAAAGTGCACAGTCAGGGCAGCATAAATATGTGAGGGTTTTTTTCTAGCGTGGCCTGCTTTCAGTCTGCAGTGATTCTGCAGAAATAAATGCATGGAGATGGCTTCTGCAGAAAGACAGCCTCTGAGCTGTGAGGCCCTGCAGCAAGGGAGGGTTGTTTTGGGGTTTATTCTGCTTCCCCCATAAGTGGAGGGCACAGACAGGTTCCTGTGTTCTGCACCATGAGTCAGAAAGTGAAGTGAACAGAAGTGGGAGAGACAGAAATAAAAGTGGCCGGGCAGCTAACAAGCCAGGCCACTTCAGAAGTGCTACTGCTGTGATCTTTGCTTGCCACTTTAATATTTCAGTTGTATTAAGCATATGTATTTACATACATACAGCTTTAAAAGTGAATTGTAAAGGAATTTGCTTCTTCAGAGGCGTGTTAGTATTTTCAAGCTATGAACTTCATTGAACAGAAGAGTCACCCTGCTTGCTTTGTGTGTCAGGAGGTAGGATTTTGGTTTGCCTGTTCTCTCTGGAGAATGAGCAGAATTGGTGTTCCTGCAATACATGGAAATACCAACCTCATCTTTATTCAAAGTAAGATAAGCAGGAAACACAGCCTTGACCAAGCTGAAAATCTGTCATCAGGTCTGTAATTCAGAGTGGTGGAGTCTGAACAATGTAATTAGAAGTCTGTTAGCAGGTTTCTCGGCTATCTTGGCTAATGATGCCACCTCCATGCAATATCAGGGCAAGAGGCTCAGCTTTTCCTTCTCCCCACACTGTTCAGCTTTGTCTTGTACACAGAGTGGCTTTAGGAACTTGTCTTCTGTGCCTCTTCATGAAGTCCTCCAGCGTAACTAGTGAGGACCTCAGAACTTGCTGTTACAGACTTGGGCAGCACGGTGTGGGTATCAACTAACCAGAGCCTGTGGTGGTGGCCTTGTTGACATGGGGTTTAAAAGCACAAATCATGGGAGTGATGGGTACTATAATACAAACCAGCATTTAACTTACTTATTCAAGGTTGCTGATTCATGGGCAGCTGAGCAGCCCACCAGCACCAATTGAGGGGTCTTGAACCCCTTCCTCTCCTTGCCCATCCTTCTCTTGTCTTCTGGCTGTGCTGTCCTGCTCTCTCCTCTGCCAGCTCCAGGCTGACCTGGCCTTTCACTGAGCGGTGTAACAAACCCATCAGGAAATGATTTTGTTCCTCTTACTTACAGAGTGGAACTGGTCAGAGAATAGCCTGACAGCTGCTGGAGCTGGTGCACAGCATTTGGGGTGATGGATTGGCATAGCAGGAGGTGGCAGGGAGCTGTGAGCAGACATACTGCCGTTCCCCAAAATGCAGACCCACAGCCTGGAACATGCTGGAAGCTGGATTCTGCAGCTTGCTTCTGCTAACAGCAGGTCTGAGCTAGTGAGGCTCACTTGCTGCCAAGGGGCTAAGGTGTTGCAAGGTCCTAGGGGGAAAAAGGGAGCATAAGCCTTATATGCATTGCCATTGCCTGCTACTGAATTAATTACATGCTTCTAAAAAAACCCCAAACCAAACAAAATCTGTTAGTGTGACTGGAATCAGAAGTCTAAATGCTGTGAGCCTCTGGTAGGGGTTTGTTTTTTGTTTCCAGCGTATAATTTGTTTGCTTAACTTTAGCTTACCTCAAATTTAACAGGTTTAGACAGGAACAGCCATGCAAAAGCAGCAACCATTCTGACTGAGCATCCACTCCCTGCTCATTTGAGGGCTGGGAATGCTGTAGCTCAGGTTTCTACTTGTTATAATGATGCTCTCACAACTTCTGCGGTTTGTCTAGAGAGGCCCTTCACTAAAAAAAAACAAGGAAGTGCATGCCGGAAACACGAGTTCTGTTTCTGTTACCATCTCCTTTTCTCTTTGGAAATGGAAAGTACTGTGAGCACAAAGTTTAATAATGGATTTCGTTTTCATGGCAGCCTCAATGTCCTGGAGCTCCCGATTCTGCAACCGCTTCCCCTCAGTCCTCTGGCAGACCCAACGCAGGGAGCCATCAGCTTCCTCGCGGTTATATTCCAATTCCTGTGATCCATGAAAACATCCAGCGGCAACCAGCGCAGGTGTACCACCAGGCACAGAAGACACACTACCCTGCCCAGCAGAGCGAATTCCAAGCCCACCAACCAGTGTTCCACAAAATCCAACCAGAAGAGAGGGAGCCGAAGACAACGCGAGCACAATCTCCATTCAGGATGACCCAGAGAGGCTCATCGAGCCGTGAGAGTTCACCGGCCAGAGTTACCACCCAGATACAGCCCCCGGCGCCCATCAGAGTGCAAACAGTTGTAGACAGACCCCAGGTATGTAGAGCAGGGAAGAGACTTACAGGCCAGGTAGTTTGTTCAGTGTAGAGCTGAGAAATCAGCTTGTACTTGGTGCAGAACAGTCTCTATTCTGGATTTAAACAAGCTGGAAGACACTGAAATGATACTGGCAGCAAGTGGCTTTTCCATCCATCAGGAGTGTGGAGTCTGTGGATCACTGAAATAGGATTTAGCACACAGTTTGATTTTCCTCTCATCAGGGTATAATGTGCATCAGGTGCACAGAGTAATTTTAGTTCTGAAGAAGGGATCAGCAAAACCTGGTCTTAGAGCTTTTTATTCTTCCTATGTGAAGCATGCTCTTGCTCATAGACCCTGTTGCTCACTGAAGAGTTTATCCATGTTAAAATTGTTACTAAAACTACTAAACCTGCTGGGAATTTGACAAGTGTGTGTGTGTGTGTGTAAGTATATATTATAAAAACAAGCCTTGATTTCCTCTCTGGAGAGATTTCACATTAAAACTGACAGCAGAACTAGGTTAATAGTTTTGAAAACCCAGGAGGTCATATGGAACAATGAAGACTTCAGATTTAATGGCACATTCTAGGTTATAATGCTAGGATATATTTCTGTGGGTGAGAATTGGAGCTCTCTGATCAAACTTTATGTTCGGTGGGTAAAGCAGTAACAGATTGTCAATGTAGGCCATTTACTTATGTGGTTTAAGTATAAATGTAGGTATTTTACTTAAGCCTTTTAAATGCATGACAGCTGGATCTAGTAATACCTTTCCAAAATCACTGTATATGTGCAAGAGTAAGTGAACAGGGTGGCAGATGGAAAACACAGATCTCATGAATTGCAGTTTTCTGCTAAGATTTCCAAGCTAATCTCAATTGCAAGAGATTCCTGATTTGATGACTCTTAGAGCTGTAGTAATCCCCAGGCATTGTCTCCAGTCGCTACAGTGTATTGATTGACATAATAACCTCTGTGTGTAAATACTCTAAAGATAAAATCAGTAAAAATAAGCACAAACAACAAAAGGAATGTCCTGAAAACAGAAATGGGATGAGAATAGCTCAAAATGTGGTTAGAACTCAGCAAAGCAGTTGGCTTTTCAAGAAGCACCAGCTGTCAGTGAGGATGAAATCTGGACTGTGCTGCAGTCAGTTACAGAAATCCTACTGACTGCATCAGGTGAGGACTTTGCCCTAGGGTCTTACAAAACTGCTTGTAGGGATGATTTCAGTGAGCATGGGCAGATTGGTCTTTGAGAGTTCACTGGTGCTTATAATCTGCAATAGCTTGAAAACAATAACAGAACTCTTCAGCACAGTGCTTTTTAAATGTTAAAATGGTAAAATTCAGCAGTGCACAGGAAAGATGAGTCATCTGGGGGGTGTGAAAACTGCACTTATAGAAGCACAGAAAATGGAAGTTAGGTTACTTCTTTAGAAGGAAATAAGGAGCATTGTTCATTGTGTCTCAACACAAACTTGCTTTGCTCACCAGGTTTCTCAGCAACAACAAATCCCACCTCAAGAGCCACCAAGACCATCCCCTGAAATCAAACCTGAGAACAAGGTAGTCCCACCACCCGCAACTGAGGCACCGCCATCATATATCCCAATCCAGGTCACCCACCAAGAGCCGGATACCAAAGTACCCCCCCAGAAGCCTCCAGCCATGGCAGAGAAAGCTGATAAAAGGGTTCCTGCCCCACCTAAGATGGTTCCCCCGCAGGAAAGGCCTCCTCCTCCTGAAGAAGTGGCAGCACCGAAGACAACGGAATCAGGAGAACCTCAAAAGCATCCTGGTGTGTTGAAAGTGGAGGCAATCCTGGAGAAAGTACAGATGCTTGAGCAGGCAGTCAACTCCTTTGAAGGCAAGAAAAATGACAAAAAATACTTGATGATTGAAGAGTATTTGACCAAAGAGTTGCTAGCCCTAGACTCAGTGGACCCTGAGGGTCGTCCGGATGTGCGCCAGGCCAGGAGAGATGGTGTAAGGAAGGTCCAGAATATTTTGGAAAGACTTGAACAGAAAGCAGAAGATGTCCCAGAACCCGTTCAAGTTGATGGACTTCAGCCAAATTTGCCAGAGCCTAAGCCACCACAGGAAATCATGGAGATTGAGCCTGTGGTAGTCAAGAGCAAGGGAGATACCAGTAATAAAGATGCTAAAGAAGAAAGCAAAATGGAAAGACACCAGCCTGAAACTAAGGAAGAAGTGTTTACCAATCTCACCACTACAACAAACACATCTAATAACCCAACTGAACCGTAGCCACGTGCTGAACTGAAAATCTCTCAGACTTTATAACTGAAAGTGTGTTTAAGTGAATTTTAAGTTGCATGCATTTCCAGAGCTCTTTTCAACTGGTTTTTAATCAACATAGCAGCTTGGGACACAGTAAACACTTTGTGGGGGAAGGAGGGAGCTAGAAAGAAAGTAATGCATTTATCCTTTATTCTTACACTATGTAAAAGACATCAAAATTAAACCCTGTATGTTAATCACTTTCAGAGCAGAGTAAAAAAAACCCAAAGCAAGTACTTCAGGGTTAATCTTGATGCGTGTTGTTGAGGGTGTATTCTTCTGCAGGTGATTTTTGTAAAATCAGAGGCCTGCACTGTCAGAATACCTGTCCTTCTCTAAGCATAGCCACTCTTAACAGTAATGTTTTTATTTCTAATGTTCACAGTTGGGCACTTTAAGTAATGATGGATAGAAAGTGTGTAAGAAACCGTAGGGATATTTATATGTGTGGAGGACTTCAATGCTATATTTTAAGAGGGAAATAAAATAATATAGAAGCCTAATTTAGTCTTGTGATTTTATAAGCTGGAAATGGAAGGGCAGTCACGGGTTTCAAATGCACTCCTCTAAATACAGGTTTCTTTTAGGACACTGCTGTAGTCTGACAGCTGCTTTCTCATCAGGACCAAAATGTGCCCTTCTCCGTTCACTTGCTCCCTTCTAATGTTGTTGCTGTATCACATACGTGGATTGAGGAAAGAACTTGGCTTAGCATTTCCTCAGTAGTTTTTTCTTCCCCTTCCCTGTGCCCTGGGAGTCACCATTTAAGAGAAATGCTGACAACATGAAGCAGTCTGTTTCTACTGCTGTTGTCCACAGAAACTTACTTTACAGCATCTAAAAGGATTCTGGAGTGGGACTCTTCATCAGGGGCTGTAGTGATAGGACAAGGGGTGATGGGTTTAAACTTAAACAGGGAAAGTTCAGGTTAGATATAAGGAGGAAGTTCTTTACTGTGAGGGTGGTGAGGCACTGGAATGGGTTGCCCAAAGAAGTGGTAGATGCTCCATCCCTGGCAGTGTTCAGGGCTAGGCTGGACAGGGCCTTGGGCAACATGGTCAAGTGTGAGGTGTCCCTGCCCATGGCAGGGGGTTGGAACTGGATGAGCTTTAAGGTCCTTTCCAACCCAAACTATTCTATTATCTTAACTTGTTCTGCAATGTCATTTGTTTTTTATTAAGAACTACTTCTGAATTTCTAGCTAAACACACTTTTATTCATAGAGCCAGTATGATGAAAGGTGGTGTAGCTGTCTGTGAACTGCTTACGTAATACTTCATGGTTGTTTGAAGTGATTAGCAACTTACTTACACTTAAGCAAGGGACATAAAACACAATTCGGCTACATCCACGTAAAATGAAAGCAGCAGAGTCAGCCCAGTGCAAAATGAGTGCAAGGGAGGAAGGGGGATGCCTAACCAAACTCCAGAAGTTAACTTTGACTTGCATTTGTAAAATGAACAGATCTTTTCTTAATCTGACAGCATGTGTTTATGAGGAAAATAGCTGCTCAAGGCAATCGATTACATACTGAATTTCATACACTCTGACTCATGAGATTAGTTGGGAAATGAAGTTTAAACCTGTCTGAAAACCTGGTTTTAAAACTCAGGTTGAACGTGGTCATTTAGAACTGTCACTCTTTATTATAAGTATCAATATAGTATGTAAATTATAATGCAACAAGTGTTTTGAAATAACAGCTGAAATGTCTGCTTAGTTGTAGGTAGAAGGTTGATGCTTCTTTTAGTTTCATTTTAGTGAATGATAGTCATGACAGTCAACATCACTGTTTAAGAAGACACAATGTCTTGTAACCATTCGGTTACTCCAGGTTTTGGAGCAGCATTATAGGCATTCTAGCAGAAGAGGTATGAAAGTTCATCTGCCTGCATAATTCTCATATGAACTCACTTCAATGACACATCCCTCCTGCAGGATTACATTTCAGTCGAGGACACAGTTCTTGACATCACGTAACAAAAATACCTAAATCAGGGAAAACTGGCTATGGGTCCTTCCAGTGAAGCTATAAGCAAAGTCTGTGGGAGGCAGGAGGCCCTATCTCTTTCTGGTTTTTCTTAGTAGCCCGCTAAAGTAACTCAGATCAAACCCACCTCATTAGCTGAGGTGGCAGTGTGGCAATTCAGATTGCAGTCATAAAAGCATAGCGTTTACAGGAAGTTAAGCAGGTGCTATCCTTTTCAAACGTCATCTGCTGCTAATGGAGCCTGATTCATGTTATGCTTGCTATTCAATGTTGGGCAGAGTGGGTGGAGTCAAGTTCAATTACAAGTGTTTGTTGGGGTTTTTCGTTTGGTTTTAAGAGCTAAAGCTACAGGTGGAGCTTCACTCCGCTAAGCGGGACTTGAAAAGTTGATTATTGAAGTGAATGATACTGCTGCAGAATTAGGTACCACTCAAAATGAAGCAAGGTTTCATGATCTGGCCTAATAAGGGAAAGTGCATTTAGCTGCCTGGCTGGAAGACTGTTGCTCTGAGTCATAGCCTCTCTTTGTTTCCTCTCTTGCTCAAGAGTACACTACACCCAGCCCAGCATGTATGTCTTGACACATCAGCACAGCTACCAATTCTGCATATGGGCTGGGAGGAGGGAGTAGCAAAGGAGGAAGTGGATGGAGATTCCCACCCCTTCCCTGTAAGCTTATGACCTACCTACTCTCAGGGCCTGCTTGCTGCCTTGCATTGGTACCAATGATGTGGGTAACTGGCAGAGGAGAGGGAAAGGATTCTTCATTAACTTGCTCCTCTGCAATGCAAGTACTAGCTGGTCTCTGGCTTGACCCTGAGTGAGTAACTCACTGGGAACTTGGCTTTGAAACTCAGGTAGCAAGTAATTACAGTTTTAATACTAACAATAAGAATGACATTATTATTGCATTACTATTCAAATATAGCCATGCACAACAAATGGCAGATGTGCTGTGGAATACATGGTGTTCAAATGCACACACTGAATTTGCAGTAGCCACTTTAAAAAATGAAAATATCCAAAGATTTACATTAAGAAAAAGATAAAGCTGCCTGACACTCACTTTGAGTAAATGTAAGGCATTTCATTTGTTCAAGAAGCAAATAATCAAATGAGTTGAAAACCCATTTAAGTGCAGTAAGAGGGATATGAAACGCCTGTACACAGAACCACAGTAAAAGCTTAGGCTATTTTCTGATCGCACTATCTTGTCCAGCTAGTGATATTTTAAATGCCAGTAGTGGCCTGTTCTCTATATTTAAACTATCACAGCAGCGAGGCATTGTGTTTCCTATAAATATAGCATTTTGACTATTTACACACAACCAAATCATATCCTGAGGAAGGGGCAGCAGATAGTTACATTGCCCCCAAGAACATGCCAAGACAGGACTGTGGCACTCTGGTGTGTGGTTTCACCCTCTGTCCAATGGGAGGTACAAGCCCGTTATCTGGGATATGTTTGACTTCCAACTTCATGTTAGCTTAGCTGTGTTTGCAGACAGGTTGGGGAAGGAAAGAAATACAAGTGAAACTCCACCCAGAAGGCAGGAAGGCAACACAGCACAGTTTGTAGAGGCAGGTCATCCCCCTGCACTGCAGTAGCACTGTAAGCCTAGGAAAGCTTTAGTCTCAGTATTCTCAGTGAGGATATCATGTCACACTTCTTACATTATAAAATGATAGCTGAAATTATAATAAAGCTTCTGGTAGCCGGCATGTAGCTGCTGAAGAGGACAAAGGTTAATCAAGGTATGCTTATGAGAAGGTTTGTATTTGCTGGGTTTTCAGTCTCCCTCTTTAGACGTGTATGTATTGATCTTTTAAAATATGCAGGTAACCAAATAAAAGACACTTCTGCATCATGAACTTAAATATGACATACACAAGCATGAGGGTAAAACAGGCTTAGACTAAAGGACTAGTTATGGGCAGTAACTTCTGTGCTTTTGGTCCTGTTGTGTCCAAGTAATGACATGCAGATGTGTTCTGAAACTAAAGTAAATCATTAACTGTAAACATTTAATATCAGATCAAGCTCTGGTTTTGTTACAAAAGCTGTTACTGGTCAATAGCATAGTTTTTCTGACAGAAACAAATCCAGTTCTTTTGGTCCACTTGGGTAAAGGAGGCCTTTAGAACAAGCTCATCTGAACTCAGTAGTGCTGGCTGTAGAATACAGATTGAAGCCACAAGTTAACCATACAAAATACAATTTCCTGGAGCTTTAATATAAATCCTAAGATGAAAAATCGAAATTTCTCTGGATATATGATATTTCCATTAATGAAATATGAATGCAGTCATTTTACCAATAGATACAATGATCTTATTGCCACTTTAATCTATTTATGCAGGTAGGGTATCTCATAACAGTACTGGAGATCCAAGTCAACAAGTCTGTTTAAAACTGTTCTTAAGATAAAGCATTTGCCTACAGATAAACAGATGACACTAAGCTACACTAACCTTCCTGCACAAAGAAAGAGCCTTTTATACTGGGTAATTGGGATTTCCCAGCTCTACACAGACAAACGCATTCACAGTATTGTGGATGGCATCAGTCTACACTCCTGTGAAACACCAAGTGAATGCGAACGGTCTGTCCACTCTTTGTAATACTAGATACAAATGTAATTGTATGCCAGAGAGTGTAATCCAAAGCAAGAGTTATTTTAAGATAGGCAAGAAGCTGGTTACAAAGCAGTGGAACATACCAATTCTCAGTCAAATACCTTTCCAGAATTTATAACTAAGCTTTAAAAGAGGGTAAAAATCAGAAGTTAGTTCAGTTGTTACCTACCAGAATTGTCCCTGCTGTCCCCAGAAGCTGGGAGTCTACATGAAAGGAGCAGGTCTAGCCTTCAGTTTTTATATGCCCCTGCACCAGCAAACTGCAGGATAAGCAGGAGTAGAGGATCGAGTGGTGACTTTCAGATTAGAAAAAGAAAAGTGCATTTGGCACACATATTTCAGGAAAGGATTCCAAAGAGCACCAATTGGCAAAGACACACTTCATGTTTTGGAACTAAACGTGGTATATGGAGGCCTTAATCTCTGGTCCATTACATTTGAATTGTGCTGTTACACAAGCACCATGGAGTGTTCTGTGATGTGTTCTGCAACAAATACAGAAATCACTGTTAGAATGTGCACTAACTGATAACATTATTGGAAGTCTCAGTAAAAAGGCTGGAGACTTGAAGAGACATGAAAATAAGTAGCTTCTCATATTGAGTAATGCTACTTGTTCTAACAAACTCTGAACTTCTATTGTATCTACTGCAGATAGACGATGTGTTTGCAGGGCAGTTCAGCTGCCTTCAGAAATACCAGATTAATTTTAAGAAATGGGGGTTATCTTAGTTTTAAAACAGTAACAGAAATACACTGAATTTAGCAGCAGTGGCTCTGGAACTCTGCCTGGCTTTACTGTATTTCTGCAGCATCTGGCAGTGAGCAGATTAGATTTGCAAAACCATCTACATGGGTTACCTGAAGCCCTGATTTCTGCTTTTCAGCATTTGGTGAACTTTGAGTTCCCATCCATTTGTGTCTTGTAAGGAAAGCTCAGCTTTCAATTGCAGACATGAGCACTGTCTGGAGTAATTCTCTTCTGTGTTTCCCACAGGCTTGGCAGGTAGACGATGTATGTTTTCTGCAGCCCATATAGATCTGTGGCAAAGAACACGAGGAGTCAGCAGAGTTTCTTGCCTCTCCGAGTGCAAGCTCAGAGGACAAAACCTGTTAGCAAGAGATATAACATTAATCCCAAGTTAAATGTTTTAGAGTTTTTCTACTTTATTTAAAGAAAATTGAGATTACACCAAGGAAAACCTACAGCAGTGTTGCCCAGCAGACAAAAATATGTTGATTTTTACTTCCAAAGGACTGATGAAATGATAACACATACCCCTAATTAAACATTTCAGTAGGTGTTGGTGATTACTTGGTCCTCAGGACCTTCCCTAAGAGTCACTATTTCTGATGAGCTCTTGTCTCATCGCCACTCCTTCTCCATTTAACTGCCTTTCCAACTACCATGAAACCTCTTTCCTTCTCTTGGCCTCTTAGGAAAGAGTGAGATAGAAAAGATTTGCATGTGAAGATTTCTCTCCAACTAGAGGTAATCTTGATCCTCAGCCATTAAATTCAACCATTTATCACAATTTCTGCATGCCTGCAGACTAGGTAGAAAGCCAACTGTAGAGATGCAACATGACGGGAAGCATGAGGATGAAGATGAAGGTAACTGTAATTCAGCTCAAACTGGGCTTCTCTCCACCCAAACCACTGATGATTTACTTTAAAACTCTGGAATTTTCTGCTTTTGGAACATGTAAGTATTTGCAATAGGTGCTGAAAGTGCACAGAAGCGTTACCAACTAGTAAATGGCCTTATTTAAGTATTCTGTTTACTTTTGAAGTGTACTAAGAATGAAAAGAATGCTAGCAGTACATCCTGACAAAGAATAAATCTTCTGCATCAGAGATATCATTCTTAACAATAGCTTCAATACTTCAATATGCTACTCTGTGAGAAAAACAAGTCTCAGGACTGAAATTTAACTGTATGGGTTATTAGATTACACTGAATAAAGGCTATAAGGTAGAAAGGGTTGTATAATATTATCATAAACAAATATTGCTGCCTAGAAACGACAGGCACAGACACATTAAAATATTTAAGGTACCTTAAATATTAACTACCTAGCAACAAGTCCCTGATTACTTCAAGGAAAATATGCACCATGAGGGAAGGCAGAAATCAGAGCAATCATCATTATTATTATGCTTCTTTTTGTGCAGTAACAATTAAACACATCACTCTTGTTACATAACACACAATTAACATGCATAGGGGATCCCTGCCTTAAATAGTTTATGCTTGACTACACTAAGAAACAATACGAGGCTATGAAATTACAGGATACGTATTTGATAGAGCTGAGAAACTGGCTCTTTGCATCACTGAGTTCTAGTTCCTCCTCTGCCTCTGATTTACTCTGATTTATCAACTCACTCATGTCCACACATTCCTATTATGGTGCTTGCGATCAGAATGTAGTTATGCCATAGCAAAGGTACATTACATGACGTTTGACAGGAGAACCAGGATAGGCTGTGAGTTTGACTTCCCTTGACATTGCTCACATCACTTAATGCTCGTGTATATCACTCTTAACAGTGACTTACAGTGCGCTCCCATCAGGAGCTCCCCCTAATTCTTCCTGCCCCACCATGGCACGTTCCAAGCCTATGAGCCCAAAGGCAGAATTTCCTCCTGCAGTATCTGTAAAACAGCTGAAAGGACTGTGATGGAAAATGGTTTCCAGTAATAGTTATACAAACTTTCTAATCATGCATGTGTTCATTACAGCAGTGAATAACCATGTTGGCAGGATGCTTACATGCTGTGGTGGCAGGCTCTAGTAGATGCCGACATTCCTATGATTTTTTTCCAAGCTTATAAAAGGTTTCAGGTTAATGCAGGTTTGCAGGGTGTTGGAGGCCCTGGGTTCCTGCAGTCGTACTTGTAACAAACAACATTGGCATATCCAGCTTTTTAAAAGCCGGGATACTTTCAGATTTGACTGCCAGACTAGGTTTTGTGGAACCTCCCTTCCACATGATGCTCTCAAGCTTTGCATAAAACCAATAACCTTTTCCAGTCTGGGACCTACATAAATCATAGAATCAACTGGGTTGGAAAAGACCTTTAAGATCATTGAGTCCAACCATTACTCCAGGCTCAACAAATCCACCACTAAAGCAGATCACTGAGGGCCTCAGCTACATGGTTTGTGAACACTTCCAGGGACAGTGACTCCACCATTGCTCTGGGCAGCCTGTTCCAGTGCCTGACCATACTTTCAATGAAGAAATTGTTCCTGCTATCCAATCTAAACCTCCCCTGGCACAGCTCAAGGCTGTTTCCTCTTGTCCTATCACTTGTTACCTGGGAGCAGAGACCGAACCCCATCTCTTTACAACCTCCTATCAGGCAGTTGTAGAAAGCAATAAGGTCCCCTCTTAGCCAGACTAAGGTCCCTCTTCTCCAGACTGAACCCCCCAGGTCCCTCAGCCGTTCCCCACCACGCTTGTGCTCCAGGCCCTGCTCCAGCATCATTGCCCTTCTCTGGCCATGCTCCAGCACCTCAATGTCTTACTTGTAGTGAGGGGCTCAGAATTGAACACGGGATTCCAGGTGCAGCCTTACCAGTGCGAGTGCTGAAGACATCAATCTCAGCAGAGGGATTAGAGTTTGGTTTTCTGTCTGTAAACCAAATAGAAAACCATTGGCTGATATCTGCACCTCTTTATTCCATATCCACAACTCTAATTCTCATTCCAAATCTGAATTCTAACAACAATCCATCAATCTCTACATGCCTCAAAAGAAATACAAGCCTGTAGCCTTGGGCAGCACAAGCCTTAGATGCTTCCAGAGGCACTGGGCTGAACACTAGCAACAGTTCTTCAGTTCCTGCAGGCTTAGAACTGAGCACAGCCCAGCTAAGGGTAGAGGGGCTAAATTAAAGTGGAAAAAACACTGAGCAAAGGTGCAGTTTCGGATACCTTCTTCTCAGCAACACCTGCTTTTGAGATTTAACAGGTTTGGTTTTGTATGGTAGGTCTGGCTTTTCAATAGGAGGGAATGAGTCAGCCCATTATAAAAGCAGGCCCTACCTTCATCTAGAAAAGGCTGACAATTTTTACTCATTCACTTGAATTTGTGCTTTTATTCAATGAGCAACGTGGAATTTAGCCATGTCTTTATTATTTGTGAATCATTTGAGCTTTCCTGTGATAAACCAGTGCTTTATTTTTGGTAGTTCTTGAAAGATGCACTACTGTGTAACTCACAAGGGTGTTTTAGAAGCTTGGCTCAGCTGGGAGGTACAAACTGCCCCTCTTCTGCCTTTGCTTTGTTACCTTTAGGACACACTGACCTTTAGGTTCTGTATGTAAATGTGTTGTGGTTTAAACTGATCCACACAGCTCGTCCACTCACCCCCCCGCCCCGATTCTCCCCCATCCCGGAGGGATGGGGAGGAGAATCAAGAGCATGTAACTCCCACGGGCTGAGATAAGAACAGCCCAGTAACTAAGGTAAAACACAAATCACTGCTGCTGCCACCAATGATAATATTGATAAAGGAAATAACAAGAGAATACAATACCACCGCCGAACAAGTTCGACCCCCCCGAAGAGAGAGCGTGCCCTTCCGGGTAACTCCCAGTTACCTCCCTGGGCATGACTTACTGTGGTATGGAATACCTCTTTGGCTAGCTTGAGTCAGGTGCCCTGTCTCTGCTTCCTCCCGGCCTCCCCTCGTCCCCAGCAGAGCATGAGGCTCACAAAGTCCTTGGCCAGAATAAACATTACTTAACAACAATTAAAACCAATCGGTGTTATCAGCTCTCTGCCCAGGCTGGAAGTCAAAACACAGAGCTTGCACCAGCTACTAAGGACCAAAACGGCTCCTGGTAAACCCAGGACAGTATGCTCTCTGACCAGGCTTAAAGAATGGCAGACTGCCACGTGCAGCGCCTCACTTGGATGTGTCTGCAGTCTTGGAAGCTTGACTATTAATCCGGTCAGTCAATTCCCCCTTCTCTAGCAAGTGATCCCAGCTGCTTGGCTTCACTACCTTCTAGTTCGTGACCATCGGCCCCATTGTCCCAGCATCGGAGCAACCGGGTGATGATGTGCTCCCCTGGTTGACGGGTAAAATCTCTTCGCATATTCCGTAGCTCGGTTGAGGCCCGAGGTCGAGAAGTCACCTCTTCTTCGTCATGTGATGATGACTCCTCCTCAGATACTGGACCAGGTGGTGAATACATTGTTTCTTCATCTTGCTTCACCCTTCTTGCCTCCTTTTTGCTTTTTCTCTTGCGTACAGGGGCAACCGATATTGGTACAAATTGGTCCTCTGGTTTAGCTGCAGTGATTATCACTGTGGTTTGCCAAGTACTTTGCATGCAGAGAAGGATTACGGAAAGAGAAAACATGATGCTGGTTCTGACTGCTTACAGAATGATGTGTTCCTTATGCTCACCACTCTAAGAAATCACCTTAGATTGTTGCAATTCCATTCAAATAAAACGTGCTCTCAGATTCTTACAGGGAGGCTCGAAGCACTTATTTTAAAATGGATGGAATCAGATTCACTGATTCAGATTTTGCACCATCCAAGAGGGATGTTCCAGTGTCATTCTTCAGTGTCCCCTGGTGATATTTTTGCTTTTCATCCCTAAGTTTTCCACTGGGAACTCTGTGTGAGTCTCCAGTAGTTGTTGACAGAGCCTGATCTGTCAGCCTAATCCACTCCTGAAGCATTCTTTCTTCTGCATCCAGAGGCAGGAATGTCAGGGAGCTTTGTGTGCTTGTAATTTTCCCTGTTCTCCCTGGTGGATTTTCTGTCCCATGGATTGCACAACCGAAGCTTCTGTTGTTGCGAGAAGCTGGATCAAAATCTGAGTACATTTATGTAAATGACGGAGGAAGAAAAGACCAATTTTTGTATGAGTTCATATGGGTATTTCGGGTGTGATTCGAGCAGGTCATGTGCAGAGGGGCATCTTGGCACAACTAATCTCTGAGAATCTTTCAAATTTAGAATCTAAAACCCTAAAAATCCAAAAGTTACTTGGGTTTGAGCCAAGAAACATGATTCTAATGGAGTTTCTTTGCTATATGGTGCTCTGGTAAAGGCAAAATCCAGTCAGTGGAAGAAACTGACAATGTCAGTAAGTGGTAATTTAGCATTCATCATACAGCCAACAGTAACCTACAGAAAATGGGCTGTTTAACGGCATTAGTATTAAAACCAGCATATACCGGGTAATTTTATAAGGTCACAAATTATCGTTCTGATACACTTGCATTACAACAAGTGGCAAATACAGCCCAGCTGCTCATTCCGGCCGAATATCGCCGATACAGCTTCATTTATGACGTTAATATAAACGTGACGTCGAACTAGGGACGAGCAGGGTCCCCATTGAGCAGCAGAGGGCAGCAGAACGCCGGGGATGGGGCTGCTGCCGCCGGATCCTGCTTCGGACAAAGCCGGGGGCTCGCTGCCGGGTCCTGCCGCTGGAACTGGGGCCGGGGGGCCTCAGGGACCCGGCGTGTTTCTAAAGCAGCCGCTTTGAGTCATAGAATCAACGAACGGCTTGTACTGGAAGGGACATTAAAGCTCATCCCGGGCAGGGACACCTTCCACTACAGCAGGCTGCTTCAAGCCCCATCCAACCTGACCTTAAACTCTGCCAGGGATGGGGCAGCCACAGCTTCTCTGTGCAACCTGTGCCAGCGCCTCAGCACCCTCACAGGGAAGATTTCTTGTCAGCCCCTTTGGGCACTGCAGCTGCGCTAAGGTTCCTAAGGCTTCTTAAGGAGCCTTCTCTTCTCCAGGCTGACCCAGCCCAGCTCTCTCAGCCTGGCTCCAGAGCAGAGCTGCTCCAGCCCTCGCAGCATCTCCGTGGCCGCCTCTGCACTCGCTCCAACAGCTCCATGTCCCTCTTGTGCTGCTGCCCCAGAGCTGGATCAGGGCTGCAGGGAGCGTCTCCCCAGAGCGCAGCAGAGGGGCAGGATCCCCTCCCTCGACTGCTGCTCATGCTCTGGGGATGCTGCCCAGCACAAGGGGGGAGGAGGAGGGAGGGTCTGGGCTCAAGTGCACACAGCTGGATCATGGGGAGCGTCAACCAACACCCCCAAGACCTTCTCCTCAGGGCTGTTCTCAATCCAGTCTCTGCCCAGCCTGTGCTTGTCCTTGGGATTGCCCCAACACCCAGGTGAAGTATACTTTTGATGAAGGACAGAGGTTTGTGCATGGAATGATGAGCAACACAAGCTGCCAAAAAGTGCACAACCATCTGACTAAGAATTGTTCCAACCTTTTTGGTCCAATAGCTGATGCAGCCTTATCTTTAACACATCGGGCTGTAAGAAGAGATCATGTAAAGCATAGAGTGAAAATTGGCCTTTGCATAATGGAGCACCATCCACACAAATTCCTCCTATTATCACAATGGTTGGGGATTATTTTTCACAGAATCACAGAATCCCAAGGGTTGGAAGGGACCTCAAAAGATCATCTAGTCCAACCCCCCTGCAAGAGCAGGGTAACCTACAGTACATCACACAGGAACTTGTCCAGGCGGGCCTTGAATATCTCCAGTGTAGGAGACTCCACAACCCCCCTGGGCAACCTGTTCCAGTGCTCTGTCACTCTTACAGTAAAGAAGTTCTTCCTGATGTTAACGTGGAACTTCCTATGCTCCAGTTTACACCCATTGCCCCTTGTCCTATCACTGGATATCACTGAAAAAAGCCTAGCTCCATCATCCTGACACCCACCCTTTACATATTTGTAAACATTGATGAGGTCACCCCTCAGTCTCCTCTTCTCCAAGCTAAAGAGACCCAGCTCCCTCAGCCTCTCCTCATAAGGGAGATGTTCCACTCCCTTAATCATCTTTGTGGCTCTGCGCTGGACTCCTTCAAGCAATTCCCTGTCCTTCTTGAACAGAGGGGCCCACCTAGTTTCCATCTCAAGGAAATTCGCTCTTACGTGTACGTATCTAATATTTCGATTATATGATTCCGAAATGCTTTCCAGTCATAAAGTACTCCACAGGTCATACACCTGTTATTTGAGTTTACAAGTAGTATGGTAAATTATTTGCAGTATTACTAGCACAATCCAGGAGTTTTAATTCCCAGTCCTTCCCAAATCATTTTCCCATAGGCATTATACTGCTGTGACAGGAGATCAATTTTTATCTCCCATAAGCTGAATCCAAATACATGGAAGAAAACTGAATGTTACATGGCTACTTAAAATGACATACTCCAACTGAGAATGAAATCTGTGACCACAGCTGGGTTTGGTAGTGTTAAATTGCATTTGCGTGTGGATGCTGTGTTGGATTCAGAGTAGGGCAGAAGCATCTATTTTTAAGATTGTTAGCAAATTTAAATTGAGTCTGTATTTAGCTTTTCACTGTAATTAACATTGAGGCTTGAGGCAAATCAAATCAGCCAAACAGAACAACCCCATGCATAATGCACTAGTTGGTCTCAGAAACCTGATTTCAAACCGTTATAGTTGAGCAGGAAAGTTATTTGGGGTCTTGCTCACATTTGTTTTCTTATTTTTTAAATAATAGTGCCCTCAACATAAGAAGGACACAGAGCTGTTGGTGGAAGTCCAGAGGGGGCCATGAGGATGGTCAGGGGCTGGAGCACCACCTCCCGTATGGAGACAGGCTGAGAAAGTTGGGGCTGTTCAGCCTGGAGAAGCTGTGTGAGTACCTCAGAGCAGCCTTCTGGTATCTGAAGGGCATCTACAATGATGCCAGAGAGGGACTCTTTATCACAGACTGGAGAGACAGGACAAGGGGTGATGGGTTCAAACTTAAACAGGGGAAGTTCAGGTTAGATATGAGGAAGAAGTTCTTTACCGTGAGGGTGGTGAAGCCCTGGCATAGGTTGCTCAAAGAAGTGCTAAATGCTCCATCCCTGGCAGCGTTCAAGGCCAGGCTGGACAGAGCCTTGGGTGACATGGTCTAGTGTGAGGCATCCCTGCCCATGGCAGGGGGGTTGGAACTGGATGATCTTAAGGTCCTTTACAACCCAAACCATTCTGTGATGCTATGATTTTTTAGGGGTTTGGAGTTTTTTGGCACATTCAAAGTCACTGCTTCTGTAAAGAAGTAAGCGTGGCTGAGTGGAGAAAAATGGAATGCCAGCCTTTTTTCCTGTTCTGTGTGTGAACCTTTTTCTTTACATCGCTCATTCATTGCTTTTTTGGGGTAAACATTGACAAAAACTCCCTCAAGTTTGAAAGTACGTTTGGACAACAGATACCAAGTAAAAAATCATAAGTAAAGAGCACAGAAAGAAACAAAATTCCTGTGAAGGAGGTAGTTTTTCTTAATTAAAACAAGAAATTGGGACACTATGCATCCTACTGCTTCTCAGGTGAATCTGGAGCTTAAGTTCAATTTGCTATTTATAATGAGGCAGGTTTAAATTGAATAACCTCACAAGACCTGAGCACAGCACATGACACTAAGACCATCGTTCTGAAGACTCAGAAACCAGCTGGAAGAAAGGCAGCAAGCAAAGAGGTAAGCAGGATGAATCTTGCAATTTCTGGTTCACTAGCAAGTGTTTGTAGTTCTGTGGTGTTGTGATGCCTTGACAGGAGCTTCTGCCACTGCTTGATACATGCACAAGAGAAGACAGAGTGTGATTGATAGATGAAAAGAAAGTTAAGGCAATGTGGAGATGGACAAAGAGACTGAGATTCAAAGAAATAAGGGTGCCACAAATCATCCTAAATTGTGACTAGGAAGAGATAACATTACCTCATTCCTGCCTTGCTTAACCTCTTCTTAAAAACCACTAGTGGATATTGGCCAGCTAATGTCAGTGAGCAGTCTATTCCCGTGCTTATTTATCCAAATTCTTAGTTGCTGTCAATTATGCTCACTATGTCTTATTTGGGACAAGACCTGGGATTGTTTAGCCTCAAAAAGAAAAGGCTCATAGGGGATCTTATCAATGTGTGTAAATGCCTGATAGGAGGATGAAAAGAAGATGGGGCCAGACTCTTCTCAGTAGTATTCAGTGACAGGACAAGAGGAAATGGGCACAAACGGAAATACAGGAAATCTGCTTCAAGTTAAGAAAAACCCTTTTTCACTGTGGGGGAGGTCAAATACTGGCACAGGCTGCTCAGAGTGGCTGTGGAGTCACCATCTCTGGAGATACACAAAACCCCACCGGACATGATCCTGAGCAACTTGTAATTGAGCCTGCAATGAGCAGAAAGGTTGGACCACGGGTTCCTTTCAACCTCAACCATTCTATGATTCAGCGACGGTGAACAAAGAAATTATTTTTCTCCTCTTTCCAGCAATTTTCATGTATTTCCAGACTGTTTTCCTGTTTCCCATGAGAAACTAGTCAAAAGAATCTTAGTACTTCAAATCCTAAATCATAGCTTCTAAAATTCAGATTATTGTGAATAAAAACAGGCCTTTGGCCTGTTTTTCAGTTGGTAGTTATTGAAATGGTTGTATCAAACTGAATATAGCATTCCCACTGAGGTCTTACTCAGAGTAAAAGGATTACTGCATAGGTCTTATGTATAATGCTCCTGTGAATTCATTTTAGTATAACTGGGTTATTTATTTGACTGCTTTTGTTCCTGGTTGCTTGATCAACTTATGATCTGGGATTACCCCAGAATTCCTGATTATCCAGCTGTTCCTGAGTTAATATTGATGCAGATGATCATTCCTCTTGCCAGTCATTTCATTCATTTCAAATAACTTCTTCAACTTGCCACAATAATCTGATAATGGAATCCTGATACCCAGTGGGCTCTCAGGCCCTTCTAACTCAATAAGTACACTTGTTATTCCATTATTTGGGCCATCGGTAAAGACTAACTGAAGAGTTAACCATTAGTAACCACTCTGCAAAAAAAACCTCCCAGCTATTTGGGACTGTGAAGGTGTTGTAACTGGGCGCTTTTTCCTTAGTTAGTTATGGGAAAACCATAAGAGACAGGATCAAAGGTCATATTAAGTGCAGCTATACACTATTGCCCAAGACTGGCATAAGAACAATTGTGATTCCATCTTAAATTGGTTATGTTGACTGATTCAGATTTCACTGACATGCGCAAACAATAGTAAGTTAGAAGGCAAAATACTTTTCCTTCTTTCTGGGGCTTCTGTTAGTATTCAAAGATCAATACTTACTTCTCCAAGGTTATCATGTCTCCACCTGGTCCTACTCGATAGATGACATAGTGTAGGCTCCTGCAACAACAGCACATGCTTGTGATTCTTCCCTTCAGCAATTACTCAGAGATCTATTTCCTCCTACATTCTGTATGGTGTAATGGTGTATATGGCAAGTTTATGATACCTTAAGAAATGAAATGGGGTCTTGCAATATTTTGTATTCCTCTTCACCCAAAGATGTCATTGACTATTTATACGAAGTTTCTAGGAAATGTTAAGGTTTTGTTCTGAGACAAGGGGGACACAAAATCACAAAATGGAATATATAAACCTTTAGAATCAGTTTTAAGTAATGTTAAGTTTGATGGCTTTGTAACAGTAGCAATGGAAAATTACTAAAGTGCATGATACATAGAAAAAAAATAGAATGCAGCTACAGAACACACTGAGCATTCTTGTACAAGATAAATTGTTATAGTTGACACAGTTTTAAGAAAAACAGTCTAGAAGAACAGGACACATGGATAAGGAGTATCTGGGAATGGCAGGTGTCCAGGATGGGCTACAGTTAAACTAACTGATAAGTAGGAAGATAGGAGGATTATTATGTCTCTGGTGCTAACGAACCAATTAAAGTGGTATGAGCATCTACTGTGCATGCTCCAAAGGCTGCCAGAAGTGATGAAGATTGTTGGAAGAAGTAAACGACCCTCAGAGACCACCACCACAATTCTGTATGCATGCGGGGAACTTTCTGGAAAATGACGTAATGTATGTATGCCCAGGGACTATATAAGGACAGCTTGTGTAGCAACAGGGAGACACACGTTAGGAGGAGCTATCCCCCGTGTCTCCTGGTGCCGCAATAAAGAATACCTGCTTGTCAGCTTGAAAACTTTGTTGGCAAGTTTGTTCCTGGAGTTTTCTCCAAATCAGGTCAGGAATGGCATTGACCTTTTCTTTGAAACATCTCCTGGTAAAGCTGAGTCATCCGTGTATCTATGTATCAGTCCCAGTGTTACAGTTCTCTCATTTATCACACATAGTCATAGACCTAGGATGTAAAGCTATTACAGATATGCAGTATATATATTATTCAAATGTATATATATGTTGTAACATAATTAAAATGTCAAACAAAATGAAAAGCACTTTAGTAACTGCCAAGTGTTACATGTGCCTCTGATTCCACCTTCGATTCTCACTGGCATTCCCCTTCATCAAATGCAAAACCTGACTGACTCCAGTGACAATCCAGAACTTCCCTGGTTTGTCTGAGGTATAGTTAAATTTTTCCATAAAATTTTATCTGTGTATAAATATGAGCATAAAGTCTTTCACCATAACAGTTTAAAACATTTTACACATATTAATATAGTCAGGCTATAGCACCTCCTATAGTAGGGGAAATACTACCTTTAGTCATATATACAAAAATGAGGTACAGAGAGCTTAAGACATTTATCCAAGGCCAGGCAGATTGGTCAAGGATTCAGACTTCATGATTTTCAGTCCCACATCTATCTTCTTTCCCTAGGTTTTACAATGACCTACATACCATTGCTCAAGAAATGCAAAGCCAGCAATAAACACTTCTAGCCTCTCTATCATCTCCCTATCAGCAATCATCATCTATCCTAGTTATCCAAGTATAAAACGTATCATCTCACAGGAAAAGAAAGTTCTTTTAATCTTCTGGTTTAGCCCTTTGAGAGTCATAAGAATTCTAATTACCGGTACAGTACTTAATGGAGCATCAAGAGCTTGAGGACTGGAGATTCTATACAGGACTTTCTTATCCACATGCCACAGATGAAGAAAAGCTGATACAGTGGGGTTTGACCTGAATTATGTCTTAGCAGCTAGAGATTCTGCTCTTGGGAGAAAAGGATTCAGTGCCCCTCTTAGAACTTCATACGTTCCTACTCTTAAATACTTGTATGTTTATCTGCAGTAGAAACACAGCTTTATGCAGAGGTTGGGGTTCTGTTAAATGAGTTTTACTTGAAAGCAGTGAGTATGAATGTCAGTGAGGTTTCATTATGGCTTTAGATTTCTACTAGAATAACTTCACTAGCACTGTTAAAAATAATCAGCTCTCCAGCCAGCCTATCCGTGCTGGTCAATCTGGCTGAGCTACAGCAAGTCTTACAGAAGCCTATCCTCACTATTCTAGCTTGTGTCATTTGGGAAGGTGATATAATGGTCACTGAGAAAGCTCTTTTCGACAGCACCTCTGTGTCTTATCACAGGGTTCTGCTGCTCCAAGTGTGGATGAGCACATGGAGTCCTTACAGCTGAAACAAAACCGGAAGATACACTCCAGGACTGGTGATCCAGTTGCAGAGGGGACAAAACTAGATCAAAACTTAAACTCACAGTGAATTGCCAAGTGAATTAAATTCTAAGCCTAAAAACTTAGGCTGTTTCTGTTCAATAAGGACCAGGCAACTTTACTATTACTCTGGTTACTGTTATTTGGAGTCCAGTTTCATGAACACTATTTTAGAAGGTTATTCTGCATCTGTATTAGTTCCCTGAATTCAGTTCACAATGTGCTGCACAAATGCTTGTGGCTGTACAGGGCAGGCATGGTACAGGAATAGAAACACACAGCTGGGAAGGAGGAAATGATTATTTAAGCTGCCGTTAGCAGAATTGTTGCTGAATGTCACAGCATGGCAAACCTTACTCTGCAAGTTCACTCTGGAACATCATCTGGGGTAAGGAAAGAATTTTACCCCAAATTCATTTATTGCATAGACTTCTGCTGTAACTATATAAATACATCTGCTATTTAAGAAGCATGTTAATCACAATATAGAAAATGAAGTCAACTAGAGTGATAGAATAGAAATGTTTTGTATTAAAAACGTAATAACTGGAGTAATACAGTATGCTTTCCATCACAACTTGGTAATGCTTAAAATCCTGGAGTGTTGAAAGCACTGGCTTCCAGGCTGATCAATAATGTATCATTAGCTTGTGTTCTATCCTTTAAACCTCTCATTCTTTCCTTGTTCCTTGTCTTTTGTAATGGTTCTAAATCTCCCGAATGTGAATAGGTATTCCACTGCTGGCTTTGTAAAGTATAGCACATCAGGGGTCCTTATCCATAACAAGAGTTCCTGGGCACAAGAGTAATGTAATCAATGCATAATAATTAATAACTGTTATACAAAAGAGTAAGGGGAGCAAGAGGAAAGCAATTTTAAAAGAAATCAAACCCAGGGAAGGTAAAGCTTATCCTGCACTTATTCCCATCACGTTCAACTGACAAAGATTTTTGCAGTAAATAACTAATAAATTCCTTTTTCATAGCACAGCCAAAAACGGGGTGAAAAGTGACGGAGAAATGTAATAACACTTCAGTACTTGGCAACTATTGCTATTCTTCAGGCAATACTTGATGCTCAGCCTCAACAGTATACACAACAGAGAGAGTTATATGAAGAATGGAATAAATCTATTTTGCTATTTTACTACCAAGTCGCTGCAATACTCAGAGAAACTGAGTAGTCTTATTTATAAATAAAGACAGAAAATAATCTAAATCTTTTGGAAAAATCTACATTCAATGAACCCCAATAGCATTACAAAGATAACTGGGTCTTGTTTCTGTAATATTCCATCCCAGTTTTACTAAATGTATTCTGCTCCACTCCCAAGACACAGAGTTAAATACCGATTTGTAGCTGGAACCACCACCAAGACAAAGTTGTCTTTGGAAGATTTCCATAGAAGCCCCAAGTGTGACCTCACGCTACCCTAATAAAGATACATATGGTTGTGAGGAAGCCTGGTTTAGAACCACCCACACTTAAACTTTCTGTGATCAAATATAGCTCTAGAAAGGAAAAGTCTCTTGTAAGGCAAATGTGCAAAAACCCACACTTGGGAAAAATGAGTCTGTTGTACAGATTTCCTCAATACTTTCTAGCAAATGGGATTCATCAACCTTTAATCAATGAAAAGACAGAAAGTGGAGTAAAAAAAATACAGTCTACTTGGTAAAGGATTTTCTGTGTCTGGTCTACTTTGTCCACTTCTAAAACCACTGTGAAAACAGCATGCCCAGCTGATCAAAGGAGGAAAAACAGGTAGAATCTGTTTTAAATTAGCTGTGATTTTTATTACAATGGCCATGAAGAGCAGCCTGTAACCTTGGAGCCTCCTCCTTCTTTGTCAGTCTCCTACCTTGGACAAATGAGGAATTAAATGTGGCCTTAGTATACCATAAACAGTATTTTAACTGATGAAGGCAGATCAATAGCACAGTAAGGAAGCTTTTCATGTGTCATTGTGCTAGCTGGATAGACTGCAAAGTAAAGTTTGCAATTGTAGAATAAAAGAATTGTAGGCAGTCAAAACATTCTCATTTCTTTTTGCAAATGGTCTCATTGATTTGATTGTAACAGTAAGTGCAGCAGAGGGAAATCAATACATTACCCACAAGCCATGTAGTATATTGCAGATGGTAACCACATACACATGGCTTTGAAGAGAAAATGTTATTGTTTTCCTATGTGCTCAGGGAAGATTGTGAAGTCAGTGGAAATTTCTCATTGGCAAGCAAGAGGTTTTCATGGGGAAGGAGGAAATACCAATGTCCCCTCTTCCTTTAGAGATAACAACTACAGCTGCCATATGAAAAAGTTATTTCAGTGGAAAGAAAGCTTAAAATAAAATCAGGCAGAAATCTGTATGCTGAACTGCTTTCCCTGGGTTTGAGAAAGTTGTCATTTTCTTGCCAAAAGCTAATATTCATGGCAGTGGTTTTGTATTTTTCTGTTCTAAACCACAACATGCAAGTATTTTTCAGAGTATTTAATACTGCAAGTACATTTACAGGTACTTCAGAAGTATCCTGGTGGCAACTGTTGGCTGTCACAAACAAATCTCTTTTTATCTGCTATAGTGCCAGTGTGAAGAACCTACTGTGTTTCTTTTGTTCTGAGCAGGTTCCTTCTCAAAGCAGGCTTTTCAGAGTGTCTGGTTAATACGTGACACAGCCTCTTTAAAAGCACATAAAAGCCTTAAAAAACCCTATTTCAGAAGAGGAAGGCAACCCAAGAGTCCTTCTCGCATGACGGTTTGTCAACCATCCCACACAGCTGGGGAGCTATCAGGTTAGTAGCTGTGTGATGAAGAAGGAAAATTTAAGAATCTGATATGAATATTGTTGAAGCCCTGATCCATGCATGTGATTTAAGATACCAAGAGTATAGCATCATGAATTAATTACTCACATTCCTGTATTAGTAGGAACACATTAGAACCATCTGAGTCACAGAATCAGGCAAACCAGTTTGTCTTGTCTGCAAGAAAACCAGCAGGCATAACAGGAGGCTGAATGGGGACAACTGAATGGAGAAGCCTAAGCTCAGTTAAGGAAGCATAAAGGAAGCATATGGAAGGCGCAGGTGGGTAGAGACTACTCAGAAGGAATACAAATGCATTGCCTGGGCACATAGGGATGCCAATAGGAATGACAAAGCACAGCTAGATTAAAAACTGGCAAGGAGTAAAGGGGAACAAGGAAGGCTTCTATAGTTACTGTGGCATCAAGAAGATGACCAAAGAAAACTTAAGCTCAATGCTGAGTGGGGTGAGGACATAGAAAAGGCCAAGGCCTTTTTTGTCTCAGGTTTTACTGGATGGTCTGCTTTCAGGCCTCCCTTGCCTCTGTGTCTAAGAGCAAAGGTAGGCTACAGAAGTTCTACCAGCAGTAGAAGATGACTGAATTAGGGATTACTTGAATAAACTGACATCAAATAGTCCTTGGGACCTGATGGGATGCATCCAGAAGTGCTGAGGGGGCTGGCTGATGTCCCTGCAAGATCGGTTGTTATCATCTTTATGGCACTTAATCCTGTAAACAACTGGACTAAATATACCTCAAATAAACAACAAGGCAGCAAAAAATCTTTCTTCTCATTGTGGGATAGTTAAGTAAGTGATGGCTTAACCAGTCAGGTGAAAGCAAAGCAGCAAATCCCCATAGTATAAAATCTCCACCAACTGCACCTATGAGCTAGTATCTCTAATAGCGAAGGAATAAGCTACCTATAAGGATATTGTGGAGGCTGAAAGGAGTGCTTCAAATACATTATAGGTGTATTCACTGCCAAAGAAGATTTTTCTGATGGAAAGCTACCAGGAGCATGAAAGCCAAATAAACAAAAACGTTCCACATCTTCTCAATCATAGACATTTAGAAATAAAGATCCTCACACTCTCCACAACATCATTTCCAAGATGGGTATTATTCATCCCAGGAAGATGTGTATTTGTTCAATCTATCCAGACAATTGTACTTCCAAGCAGAGAGTGTTGCTAAATCAGCACTTCACATTAATCAACAGTTGAACTTGAAATCAGGTGATACTGAGAGTGCGAGCCCATGACTAATCATCAGCCTCTGCATTTCCTCACCATTAGCTATTGACAATGAACTGCAAAAATGAAAAGCTCCCTTTCCAAGTCTTCTTTTTCTATGCTAACCGAAGCTGACAGGCTCACAAACACACTGACCAGCTGTGAATCTGTGGAGAACATACAGAATGTGAACAGAAAACTACCTAAGGGAAAAAAAACCCAACACCCAATCAAAGGGTGAACAAGAGTGAAACAAAATCTGTCCTTCAAATCTCTGCAAGGAGCTCTGAATTATTTTAATGGCAAGTCTCTGCATTGTACAACACCGAACCATTTGGAAAACGCATGCAGAATAGAGATGATATTGCAAGTAGCAGTGAGAAATACTTAGCAAATGATAGTGCAGACTGCATACACTGAAAACGCTTTTCTAGACAAGATGCTTTGAAAATCAAGCTCTTGCCTCGGTCTTGAATGTTAACATTTAGTAAGGACATTTCTCATTTCTTAATGTCCTGTCATCACATGATATTAAGGTCCTTTCCAATCCTAATCATTCTATAATTCTATAACTCATATATATATGAATAATACACTAATAGAGAAACATTGTATGAGAGAGAAACCAGTCTTTTCAAAGAATGATTTCAAAGTAGTGCTGTTCAGTAGTGGGTAGCTTAATAACAGTTGGTGAATCTTTCTATTTGTGAGTTGAAGAGGCTGACCTCTGCAGCAGCCCATACCTCTCTGTCAACAGTCTTCAGTGCTCTCAGCCAGAGTTGTGTCCAAAGGAACTTTTGATTTGGCATGATAAAGGGAAGCAGAAACTTCTGGCAGGGGATGAAACTCCTAAATTGATCTGCCACTGACAGAACAGGCTCGTTCTGGAAATCTCTGCCCTCAGCTGCTAGTTCCCATGCCCCAGCTGGAGATTCCCACTGCCCTGTTGTGTGACAAATGCCAAGTGAACTGTTGATGGAGCTACTCTGAGTGGGTGGAGTCTGTAGCACACACAGGACATCTTTCTTAATGTCATTTTCATACTGATTATCATTTGTTCTTACAGGACAATATTAATCACCTTAGTTAAGTCTTTATGGGTTTCACAGATAATTAATTCAATTAAAGTCAACTGCTGACATTTGCACAATGAAATGAAGGAATGGTACTACTGAATAATGTGTTTATTTGCTCTGTCCAGGAAAAGACAACAAACTGACAGCTAAAAGAGATTTTTCTACCCAAGGAGTGAACTTCTCAAAAATCTTCCTCACCTCCCATGTTAGTAAATCTGTATCACTGTAATTCTCAAATTTCTTTTTTCCTTAAGGTTTCACACGTCTCTCTGTGAAAAGGGGATTGCTGCAGTCACTGCCACTTAGACGCCTGCTGCCTGTGACTCATCTAACTGATTGCTGTCCCTCGTCCCTCATCTTCGGCATAGACTACCTCAGGAGAGGGTACTTCAAAGACCCAAAAGGGTACCGATGGGCTTTTGGTATTGCTGCTTTGGAGACCGAGGAAATTGAGCAGCTGTCCACCTTGCCTGGTCTCTCAGGGGATCCTTCTGTTGTGGGGTTGCTGAAAGTCAAAGAACAACAAGTGCCAATTGCGGCCACAACAGCGCACCGGCGGCATTATCGCACCAACTGAGACCCCCTGATTCCTATCCATCAGCTGATTCATAGACTGGAGAGTCAGGGAGTGACCAGCAGCTAATAGCCCCATATGGTCAGTGCAAAAGTCTAATGGAGAGCGGAGACTAACAGTAGACTATCGTGGCCTGAATGAAGTCACACTGCCATTGAGTGCTGCCGTCCCGGACATGCTAGAACTTCAGTATGAATTAGAGTCAAAGGCAGCCAAGTGGTATGCCACAACTGATATTGCCAATGCATTTTTCTTAATTCCTTTGGCAGCAGAGTGCAGGCCACAGTTTGCTTTTACTTGGAGGGGTGTCCAGTTCACTTGAAACCAACTACCCCAGGGGTGGAAACACAGCCCTACCATTTGCCATGGACTGATCCAGACTGCACTGGAATAGGGGCAAGCTCCAGAACACCTGCAATACATTGATGACATTATTGTGTGGGGCGATACTGTGGAAGAAGTCTTTGAGAAAGGGAGGAAAATAATCCAAATCCTGCTGAAAGCCAGTTTTGCCATAAAATGGAGTAAGATCAGGGGACCTGCACAGGAGATTCAATTTTTTGGGAATAAAATGGCAAGATGGACATAGACAGATCCCCACAGATGTGATCAACAAGATAACAGCAATGTCTCCACCAACTAATAAGAAAGAAACACAAGCTTTCTTGGGTGCTGTGGGGCTCTGGAGAATGCACATCCCAAACTACAGTTTGATTGTAAGCCCTCTCTATCATGTGACCCAGAAGAAGAATGATTTTAAATGGGGCCCTGAGCAACAACAAGCTTTTGAGCAAATTAAACGCGAGATAGTTCATGCAGTAGCCCTCGGACCAGTCCGGACCGGGCCAGATGTTAAAAATGTACTGTACACTGCAGCTGGGGAAAATGGTCCTACCTGGAGCCTCTGGCAGAAAACTCCAGGGGAGACTCGAGGTCAACCCCTCGGCTTTTGGAGTCAGGGATACAAAGGATCTGAGGACAAAGGATCTATACCCCAACTGAGAAAGAGATACTGGCAGCCTATGAACGGGTTTGAGCTGCTTTGGAAGTGATTGGCACTGAAGCACAGCTCCTCCTGGCACCCCAGTTGCCTGTACTGGGCTGGATGTTCAAAGGCAGGGTCTCCTCTACACATCATGCAACTGATGCTACATGGAGTAAATGGGCTGCACTAATTACACAATGAGCTCGAATAGGAAATCCCAGTCGTCCAGGCATTCTAGAAGTCATCATGGACTGGCCAGAGGGAAAAGATTTTGGAATGTCATCAGAGGAGGAGGTGATGCATGCTGAAGAGCCCCCACCATATAATAAACTGTCAGAAAGTGAAAAACAGTATGCCTTGTTTACTGATGGGTCCTGCCGTATTGTGGGAAAGCATCGGAGATGGAAGGCAGCTGTATGGAGTCCTGGATGACAAGTTGCAGAAACTGCTGAAGGAGAGGGTGAATCGAGTCAATTTGCCGAGGTGAAAGCCATCCAGCTGGCCCTGGACATTGCTGAATAAGAAAAGTGGCCAGTACTTTATCTCTACACTGACTCATGGATGGTGGCAAATGCCCTGTGGGGGTGGTTGCAGCAATGGAAGCAGAGCAACTGGCAATGCAGTGGTAAACCCATCTGGGCTGTGGCACTGTGGCAGGATATCGCTGCCTGGGTGCAGAACCTGGTGGTGAAGGTACGCCATGTAGATGCTCATGTACCCAAGAGTCGGGCAACTGAGGAACACCAGAACAACCAACAAGTGGATAAAGCTGATAAGATTGAAGTGGCTCAGATGGACTTAGATTGGCAACATAAAAGTGAACTATTTTTGGCCTGGTGGTCCCATGACACCTCAGGCCATCAGGACAGAGATGCAACATAGAGATAGGCCCGTGACTAAGGGCTGGATTTAACAATGGACACTATTGCCCAAGTTATTCATGAGTGTGAAACATGTGCTGCAATTAAACAAGCCAAATGGTTAAAGCCTCTTTGGTATGGAGGACGATGGCTGAAGTACAAATATGGGGAGGCCTGGCAGATTGACTATATCACACTCCCACCAACTCGCCAAGGCAAGCACCATGTGCTTACCATGGTGGAAGCAACCACCGGATGGCTGGAAACATACGCTGTGCCCCACGCCACTGCCCGGAACACTATCCTGGGCCTTGAGAAACAGATTTTGTGGCGACACGGCACCCCAGAGAGAACTGAGTCAGACAATGGGACTCATTTCCGGAATAACCTTATAGACACTTGGGCCAAAGAGCATGGCATTGAGTGGGTATATCACATCCCATACCATGCACCAGCCTCTGGGAAAATCAAACGGTACAATGGGCTGTTAAAAACCACACTGAGAGCAATGGGTGGGGGAACTTTCAAGCATTGGGATACACTTACCAAAGGCCACCTGGTTGGTCAACACCAGAGGATCTGCCAACAGAGCTGGCCCAGCCCAGTCAGAACTTTTACGTATTGTAGAGGGGGACAAAGTTCCTGTGGTGCACATGAAGAATTTGCTGGGGAAGACAGTTTGGGTTATTCCCGCTTCAGGTAAAGGCAAACCCACTCATGGGATTGCTTTTGCTCAGGGACCCGGATATAGTTGGTGGGTAATGCGGGAAAATGGGGAAGTCCAATATGCCTCAAGGGGATTTGATTTTAGGGGAAAACAGCCAATGAACTTAATTGTATGCTGTTGCCTGCTATGTAATACTTTTATAGCGCATCAACTAGATGTCTTCAGGTCACCAGCGACTGGCCCTGACTTCCCTCCAACCATCATCCCAACAGAGAATGAATTTTGATAGAACCAGATGAGTTCTGCAGTGAAGGAACGATCAGCATCAGCAGGCAACAATCCAACACTGCACACAGCCTTTCCTGCCCTGAAAGACTGTTACAGGGGATGGAACCTGACATCACAGACTGAATGGACTCAACAGTATTATAGGGATTGGTCCATGCACTAAGAAATTATTTCTTTCTCTCTGTCTGTGTGTTTATGTGGATGTATATATATGTAAGAGAGATGGTATATTGAAAATGTGGGATCTGAGCATGACGTGAATGGCATGGAATAAGGGGTGGATACTGTCCTGGGTCAGCAGTAGCAGTAATTTTTCTCCTTCTTAGTAGCTGGTGCAGCACTGTGTTTTGACTTTTGACCTGGGAACAGAGCTAATAACACAAATGTTTTAGTCTGACCAAGGACTTTCTGAGCCTCATGCTATGCTAGGGACGAGGGGAGGCCGGGAGGAAGCAGAGACAGGACACCTGACTCAAGCTAGCCAAAGAGGTATTCCATACCACAGCACATCATGTCCAGGGAGGTAACTGGGAGTTACCCGGAAGGGTACGGGTTCTCTTCAGGGGGGAGTCGAACTCATTCGGCTAGTGATATTATATTCTCTTCCCTTGTTATTTTCTCTTATTATTATTATCATTGGTGGTAGCAGTAGTGATTTGTGTTATACCTTAGTTACTGGGCTGTTCTTATCTCAACCCATGCGAGTTACATTCTCTTGATTCTCCTCCCCATCCCTCCTGGAGCAGGGGGGAAAGGAAAGAAAGAGGGAGAAAGTGGGGGGGGGGATTGAGTGGATGAGCTGTGTGGCTCGGTTTAAACAACGACACCTTCTCATAGTGCAAGGCAGAGGACAGACAGAGAAGAGCAAAACTCAAGAATCTCTGTTAGCAGACAATTGCCAGCTTTCTTGCAGGGTCACAGACAGACTTCTCTCCAGCAGAAGATGCACAAAGGATTGTACCGAACTGAGCATTTGAAGAACCTGAGGCTCTTCCTGCTCCTCATTCTTCCCTTTAGACAGCTAAAACTGAATGACAGACACTGATTTCTATGCACACCAGAAGCTTTCAGTTAGACACACAAAATACATCCCATTGCAATCACAGATCTGTTCTCCACTTATTTGACCTGAAATTTCACAATGCCTTCTCCACTTGGGATAGGCTTCATTTTATGGCACTATAAATTTATTGATTTACAAGTGAGGAAACAGCACTGAATTGTTCTGGTAGGAAACAAGCCATGGATCAATCCATCCCTGTATTGCATTTCTGTGTATGTTTGATACAAAGTCAAGAAACAATTAATTCAAGAAAGATCTAGTTATTAAAATGCTGCGAAGCCATTCAAACTCTTTTCTTGCCTAGTACTCCCAGGAGTGATCTGAATTACCAGCATTCTGCCAATGGCACTGAATGCCTCATACAAGAACTGGGCAGGACAGTGCTACACTGGAAGCCATAGGGCATTCATGATATGTAAGCATGTTTAAAACCAGGATCTGTAGCCAAGAACAGTGCACCTTTTTGTATACCTGCCCCAGCAAAACTGTTAAGAGATATCAGCCTCTATTATGGCAGGGGGGTTGGAACTAGATGATCTTGAGGTCCTTTCCAACCCTAACTATTCTATGATTCTATGATTATCAAATCGAGTTCAGTTCCATTCATGTTGTTCCTATGCTATTTAAGTATACTTAAAAAGCAACATCAGTGGTCAGACCTTATATTTGGACAAAAAACCTTAAACTGCATTCAAAATAATATAAATCCAGTATAGTAATTAAAAATAAATTCTTTTAGGAAGGGTAGATGGAAATACATGAAAATATGGGAAAATTGGTTTTCTGGTATAATCTAAAACGACTTACTTGCATGCACCATTAATTTTCACGATATACTGAAGGTATTTTTTCAACAAACCAAGCTGCTCCCAAATGGCTGTAGTCATGATGGGATGCTATTTGTCTATGTCCATTTCTACTTCAGTTTTATAGCGAGTGGGACTTCAGCCTCTATAAACAAACAAAAGCTCTGGAAACCTGTGGACAAGCAGCCAGTAAGCCTGTAGCAGTGACAGGCTTGCTGGTATGCTTTCCAGTGTTCCCTGGAGAGGAGACAGTGTGTAACTAACTATACTATACTAATAACTTATATCAGGAAGTGCTCCCCTCCGTATAAATATTTAAAATCGTGAGTGCTAGGGTACTGAGATTTCCTATGACCACTGTATCAGCTCCTGCCTGTTTCCACCAGTTATTAAAGTTGCTCCCTCTTGGGGAAAGCAGGAAAACCTTGGGGGATGCCGGCTTGGTTGTTACCACCTCGCCTGTTACGGCCGGCTATGACCCCCTGCGGCTCTGCGGCTTGTGCTGCTGAAGGCTTCCAGGCCCTGCGGGGCTCCGGTACCCCTGCAGGCATCGAGGCCCAGAGCGGCCGGGGACAGGCGGGGCCACCGGGGAGCCGGACGGGACAGCGCTGAGGGGACGGAGAGCGCTCTTCCCTCAGACTCAGCCGCTGCCGGCACAGGGGTTATCACAGAATTATTTACGTTGGAAGGGCAGTTAAGATCTCCAAGTCCAACCATTCCCCAGCACTGCCAAGGCCATCACTAAAGCATACCACTGAGGGCCTCAGATACACGGTTTGTGAACGCTTCCAGAGATGCCGACTCCACCACTGCCCTGGGCAAACTGTTCCGGTGTCCCACTGCTCTTTCGGTGAAGAAGATTTTTCATAGAATCCAGTCTAAACCTTCCCCGGTGCAGCTTGAGGCTGTTTCCACCCGTCCTATCACTTGTTATTTGCAGAAGAGACTGACCCCACCTCACGACAATCTCCTTTCAGACAGAGAGCGAAAGGGTCCCCCTGAACCTTCTCCATACTAAACCCCACCGCGGTCTCTCACCGTTCCTCACACACTTGTGCCCCAGACCCTGTACCGGCTCCGTTGCCCTTCTCTGGACCCGCTCCAGTACCGGTTATCCCCGGCACAGCACCTCAGCCCTGCCCCTGCCCGCTCCTCACTTTGTGGGCAGTCCCGGGCCGCCCCCCTCCGCGGGGCTGGACTGAACGGAGCAGCTGGTTGAGAGCAGCGGGAGCTCCGCCCCTCGCGCTCCGCAAGCCCCGCCCCCGTGCCGCGCTACACCAATGAGAGCGCTGCGAGCCGCTGACGGACAGCGTCACGTGCGGAGGAGGAGGCGGGGCCGGAACCCGCGCCCGTGCCCGCCCGCCCGCCCAGGGGCGCGCCCCTCGGCAGCGGCTGTGGCGGCGGCGGCGGCGCTGGGACTCGGCGGGCTTCGTGGGGCGGCGCGCGTGCGCGCACTCGCGCTCGGCTCGGGAGCGCGCCCCGGCCCTCCACACCTCCCACCCGCCCCTCCGCTGTCCGCCCGGCGCGCACGGGTGCGGAGCGGCGGGAGCGTCCCGCTCGCCCTCCTTCCCGGCGGTGTGCGAAGATGGAGCTGTTCCAAGCCAAGGACCACTACATCCTGCAGAGCGGGGAGCGGGCGCTGTGGTGCAGCCGGAGGGACGGCAGCCTGCAACTGAGAGCCGGTGAGACCCCGCCGCTGGCGCTGCTTCCTGTGTGGGGAAGGGCCCGGTGCCGTCTCCCGGGGTGCGGTGGCGGAGAGCTGCCGGGCAGAGGGGTCGCTGAGGGAAGGGCAGTGGCGGTGCCGAGCCCCGGTGAGGAGTGCCGGGGCTCTGTGGTGGTGCCGCGGGTGGGTCCGGTGGGGCTCAGCCTCTGCCCATCGCCCGCCCCGCGGAGGGTGAGCCCCGGCTGCTGCTGGCCCCGCGCTGCCCGGAGCCGTGCCCGCGGGGCGGGAGGTCACGCGTGTCTTGGCCCCGCGTGGAATTCCAGTGGGGAAGTGGGGTTTTATTGTACCTCGTGTTTGTTTCTGTGCAAAACCAAGCCGGGCTGCGTCTGCCACCCCCCCCGCCCTCCCGTGGGGAGCCTGGGTGGTTCATGATATCAGAAATGGATCTGGGCACCCTCAGGGGAGCATCGCCAAACCAGAAGGGCCATCTTGTGCTGGTGTCGGCCTTACGTAAGGGATGCTGGCCACTGTTCCCGGCAAACGGTGGTTGCGTCTTGGGGCAAATGTGTCCCTGTGTCTCCTCTTCGAGGAGAGGTTGAGCAGGGCTCTGGACTTCTAAATTGCTCTCAAATTTTATTAGTGTAAGTGATGGTTACAGTGGGAGTAAGCGTATCTATATCAGGCTGAAGAGAAGGAAGTGGCATCAAAAATTGTGGATTTGTGTTAACAAAAACGTTTGCATAGGGTTGCGTTACAGAAATCTTGAAACAATGGTAATGATAATATCCTATCCTGGAGGTGAGTCAGTAAAAGTGTCTATAAAATAAAATACAATCCTTAGAATCGTAGAATCCCGGACTGGTTTGTTTTGGAAGGGAGCTTAAAGCTCATCCAGTTCCAACCCCTGCCACGGGCAGGGACACCTTCCACTGGAGCAGCTTGCTCCAAGCCCCATCCAACCTGGCCTTCAACACTGTCAGGGATGGGGCAGCCACAGCTTCTTAGGGCAATCTGCGCCAGTGAAATCAGCTTGCTTTGAGAAACAGATGTACCTTAGATGTAAAGGACTACAGTGTACCTGCTTAGAAGTTAAAAGTACTCCAAATAGCTGGATGTTTCACCAAATGAAAAGTCTTCTAAATTTGGGATCCATTTGTGCTGATAAAGCCAGTTCAGCATGCATATGACCAGGTTGGCTATCTGAGCAGAGCACACTTCATGATCCCATTCATAAAAGGCTGGAAAAACTTTATACATAGACATCAAATACCATTGTTATCTGTGTTCATCCAAAGGGCTGTTTTTCAGACTGGTCTGCCTTGTGTTATGGTTTTATACTTGGGTCATGTCTTGTCAGTGCAAGTGTTTGGCATCTCTTAGATAAAATTACAGTCTGCCTCAAGGTAATGTCATTTATTCTTGTCCAGCAGCTTCACTTACAGTTGAAAGTCCAGTAATACTTTGGCTTATACGTCACCTTACAGAATACTTGATGTTAAGCTAGCGAATAATACTGCTAGTCAATGAAATGTGTGGTTTTGTGTATATGTGTGTGGGGAAGCCTTCAGGTTTAGATTTGCAATAGTTATAGCCATCTGCAAAAGCATAAAAGCTCGTGCTTGACCCAGACTAATGAAAGCACAAAATAGTGAACTGTAGTTATGGTGATTGGTGTTTGAAAGCTTTAATTTTAGAAGTATCAATTTTTTGATACTTTTATCAAAATAATGAAAAATCATGACATTTTAGTTTTTTATCAATTTTTAACATTTTATCAAAATCAGGAAAACAAAATCACTTCATGCAGCCATTGCTGTGATTTTTTTTAAATACATTTTTGTTTTCTCAAAGTCCATGAACCTCATGGAGGCTTTGCCATTGCCCAGCAATGCCTCTGTGCTGCTCAGCAGCATTTTGTCCTTAGCTTTCCTTTAGGTTTTCAGCCAGTATACATGTGATCCCTGACCTACAGATGAATGAAAGGTAATGTGATATCAAAGTATCTCAGTCTGCCTGAAACTCTTGACATTGGTCATGCTTTCCTGTTTCAGTGTGTTTGTAGTCTTGTTTTTCCAACGCTGCCTGTGGATCATCTTAATGGAAGTGGGCTCTAGGGCTGTGAAATGAAATATCTTAAAGTGTTGAAAGCAAGCCCAAGAGAGAAATGGTTCTCTGACATGAAGTCTTTCTTGGCTCGGTAGCTCTTGCATGTATGAAGACAAAGCTGGATATCCTCAAGTTTACAATGTTATTACAGCTTAATTTCATTAATCAAGGCCACTGACCGGAAGTGAGTAACTGGATTATTGTGTGATGAGTCACTGCTGCATTAAAAATCCTAAAATCATAACTTGTGTTCATTGACATGCTTAATAGTCTGTCAAAAGGCTGTAATTTAACTGTGTGTCTTTGCTTGGCTTTGGAGGCCTTGGTTTTATTCTGTCCCGCAGAGGCTGCTCTGAATTAATCTTTATACATTCACAGATTGAAATAGATAACAGTGGCAAACCTTGCAGAGTATTGCTTTCTGTGATAGGTCTGAATCTAAAGAGCTGACGCTAAGCCTTATAAAACTCTCCTCTCTGAACTGCAAAGGCATGTTCAGAAATGTGCTGATTTTTGAAAGCTGTGTTTTCTGACCTCTTTGAATCATGGAGAGAATAGCTTGAATTAAAAAAGGCAAAAACCCCTTGGTAAATATTTGCTAAAAGCAAAATCTGAGGTTGGCCCTGGTTTGGAGGATTTCTGCCGATGTTTACAAGATGTTTCTGGTGGTTTTTTCCCCTGTGAAGTGAAAGCACTAATGAGTCACCTGCAGGAAATCTATGAATCACTTTGGCATCATAGATTTGGTGAGGAATTTAGCTGTCTACAGTGTACTTTCATCAGTGTTGTGAAAAAACATGTGCTGTTCAACCATGCTTTAAACACCTTACATCAGCTCTTGATCAGGATTTCACTCTTGGTTTACTCTATTTATGCTCTGTTTTGCTGCTCCTGACTGCTAGTTCTATGCAGTTCACAAACATTGTTTTATTGATGTTGTTGGTATAAATTATGTATTTATAGACACATGTGTATACACATATAAAAAAGAGTGAAAGTCTTGAAGACACTGAATTCTTGCTGTTTCCTTATCAGCAGAAAAAGGAATGGGACTATTTTATGGGGTGAACACTATTATGATCATGTTGGCCTTGATAATACCCTGGGCAGTAATGCCAGACTCCGTAAGTTTCGGAGTTGTTACTAAAACTATTACTAGTTCTTATGCTGGTTCCCACCACCCTGCAGGAAAAAGCCTCCAGGGTATTTTGAGTGATATATGGTTTGGAATTATCCTAACACAACTTTTGTGCACTTATGCTCAAAGACTCTATCACCTCTGCCTGCAAGAGTAAGGTGCTGTTAAGGCGTGTCCTACTTCTGAAGCTATAACTAGAGGCAAATGAGCATTTGTTTGTTCTAAATGCTTTAGGAAATTAGTGTTACAGCACTGACTTTCATCTGTTGTGAATCAGCAGTTGAAGCAATGCCTCTTAAATGTTTTGCTTTTAATGAGAGGCATGTTACCAAACAGTATGTCAGAGTATTGGAGGACAGATTTCAGGTTAGGTGTCTTAGTCTGGTAGTGTGAAATCCTCTCTGAATCACAAATCATAAGGCCATCTAGTGTGCGATGTGTGCTTGCCTTACTCCTCAGAGACATTGCAGGAGTCATGTCGGAATTGCTTGTCAGAATTCCTGAGCTGCTGTTCGTGATTGTAGACTGGAGAAGAGTGGTACCTTTGTTTGAAGTCTAATGCCTGTATATGCACGAGTGAAGGCCTTGGTCTAATGAACAGTGTAAGGAGTAATGCCACTGGTACCTGTAGATGGATTGGTAGGTGTAAGCCTTCAGAATTGTCCTGATGATGGCCAGAGTGTGAACTCGTGCTACTGAATTATTTCATACAAAACTGACTTCCTGAATTTCTGTATTATGTCTTAAGAACTGCCTGTCTGTTCTGGAAAATGAATTCCAGAGGAGGTAGTTGTAGTTTTAGGAATAAATCTCTCCATATTCCAAGTTACTTGTTAAGGAACCTCAAGCTGTTTTTTGACACTTCTTTAGCTGCAGTGGTTACTGAACTGTTTCTCCCCCTTGCTGGCTCATTCTGTTCCTTCTTTTCTGTACCCTTTCTCAGTTGTCAGCACAACATATTTGTGGTGTATGTGACAAACCAGATGTTAGATCTGATCTGTATTAGCTGCAACCCAGCAAGAATGTATGCTTAAAAAATCTTCAACACTTCGTTCCCTGTTGCTGCTTGCTCCTTCTTGCAGAAGAGAATAGAAAGGACTTAGGGTAGAGGGGTGGGCTGCTGTGAATCCTATATCTGATGGAATATTACATACAGTAGTCCATTTTTTTTTCCTTGCTTCTGACTGCGAGACAGGATTTTCAAATATATTTACCACAATTAAAATCAGTAATTCAGGTGGATTTTTATGGCTCATATTTTAGCAGAGGTTGGACTCATCTTTGATCTCATGGCTTAATATGAGCTAAATGGTGAATAGGAAATTACAGACTAACTGCAACTGAAATATTTAGAACAGAAGGCACTGACAAGTAGCAGCCCTTCAATTAAGAAGGTCTGTATCAAAGGCTTGTGGGTTTTCAATCTGTGAACACAGTGATTAGGTTCTTTCACGGTTTATCAGTGTGGGTGATATTTCAGCTCTATGTGTAAGGAAACATTAAAACTTTAAGTGACTTAGGTTTTGAACTGCAGTAAAAGGCGACCATTTATTTGATATGCCACTTATGTTCTTTCAAAACAACTACTGTAGATTGGAATGTGTTTTATTTAATGATGTTTAATTGATACTATTCAGCATACAGGAGAGCTCTCACGTTGCTGAAGCTATGCCCCAGAAAGAATAGTTAATGCTGTAGCTTCTTAAGGGACTCTGCAATAATTTCCACCAAATAGTTCCCTTGAACTATGAGGCTTCTCAGATGCTGGGTTAGAATTTTCTTTTAGAAGCAAATCCTTCAGTGCAATATCAAACAGGCCCCAAATATAGCTTAATTACATATTCAATTATATGTGTTTCAGAAACTCTTCCTGTTAGAGCTGTCTATTGAGACCGGAGGCCCAGAGTTTGACAGACTACATTTTCTCTTCAAATATCTAGAAGATTTGAGACTATGGGCAAAACCTTTTTTCTGACAGTGTTTAGAGGTTTAGACGGTGTTTAGAGAATAAGGTACGAACTTGGTAACTCAAAATTTGCTTCTCAAGTGTTAAACTTGCTATAAACTTGTGATTTAAAAAGTAGTTCTGTTCATTGAGTGTTCTGGACTGGTTATTCCAATTGGATCTGGAAAAAGGGAAATATAACCCCCATTTTCAAGAAGGGGAAAATGGAAGACCCAGGGAATTACAGACCAGTCAGTCTCACCTCTGTGCCTGGTAAAATCTTGGAGCACATTCTCCTGGAAGGCATGCTAAGGCACATGAAAAACAACAAGGTGCCTGGTGACAGCCAGCATGGCTTCACCAAGGGGAAATCCTGCCTGACCAATTTGGTGGCCTTCTATGATGGGGCTACAGAATTGATGGATAAGGGTAAAGCAGTTGATGTCATCTACCTGGACTTGTGCAAAGTGTTTGACACTGTCCCACACGACATCCTTGTCTCTAAATTGGAGAGATATCAATTTGATGGATGGACCACTCGGTGGATAAAGAACTGGCTGGACGGCCGCACACAAAGAGTTGTGGTCAATGGCTCGATGTCCGCTGGAGACCGGTAACGAGTGGTGTCCCTCAGGGATCGGTGTTGGGACCGGTCTTGTTTAACATCTTTGTCGCTGACAGGGACAGTGGGATTGAGTGCGCCCTCAGCAAGTTTGCCGATGACACCAAGCTGTGTGGTCCGGTTGATATGCTGGAGGGAAGGGATGCCATCCAGAGGGACCTTGACACGCTTGTGCGGTGGGCTGATGCCAACCTTACGAAGTTCAACCACAACAAGTGCAAGGTCCTACACCTGGGTCGGAGCAATCCCAGGCACAGCTACAGACTGGGCAAAGAAGAGATTCAGAGCGGCCCTGCAGAGAAGGACTTGGGGGTGCTGGTCGATGAGAAAATGAACAAAAGCCTGCTTCAGTGTGCGATCGCAGCCCAGAAACCAACCGTATCCTGGGCTGCATCAAAAGGAGCGTGACCAGCAGGTCGAAGCAGGTGATCCTGCCCCTCTACTCTGCTCTTGTGAGACCTCACCTGGAGCATTGTGTGCAGTTCTGGTGTCCTCAACATAAAAAGGACATGGAACTGCTGGAACAAGTCCAGAGGAGGCCACGAGGATGATCAGGGGACTGGAGCAGCTCCCGTATGAAGACAGGCTGAGGAAGTTGGGGCTGTTCAGCCTGGAGAAGAGAAGGCTGCGTGGAGACCTCAGAGCAGCCTTCCAGTACCTGAAGGGGGCCTATAGGGATGCTGGGGAGGGACTCTTCGTCAGGGACTGTAGTGACAGGACAAGGGGTAACGGGTTAAACTTAAACAGGGGAAGTTTAGATTGGATATAAGGAGGAAATTCTTTCCTGTGAGGGTGGTGAGACACTGGAATGGGTTGCCCAGGGAGGTTGTGAGTGCTCCATCCCTGGTAGTGTTCAAGGCCAGGTTGGATGAAGCCTTGTGTGGGATGGTTTAGTGTGAGGTGTCCCTGTCCATGGCAGGGGGGTTGGAACTGGATGATCTTGAGGTCCTTTCCAACCCTAACTATTCTGTGATTCTATGATTCTATATATATCTTTATATGTATTATATATATAATTGGATATCCAATTTGGATATGGTTATTCCAGTTGAGAAACTTTCAAACCAAATCTGTACGTCTTGAAAACCCACTGTCCTGCTGTGGCAATTTAACTTGATATGTATGATTTAACTCTTGACTTCAACAGCAAGAACAGAACTTTTCCCAGTTTATTTTCAGTTGTGATTTAGCCATATCACTCTTGCAGGAATCATTTGCAAGAATTTTAACCAGGAAATAACATTTGTTGTAAGGTAGAATATGAAAACGGAGTCCACTGGGAAGTGGTGTGTTTATGGGTATGTGTAGGTTTTTCTTCTCCTTCCATCTGTTTAAACCTTTTGGGAGGTGCTCTTATTCCTGTCTGTGGAGTTAATGCTTCCAGCTGATGATCATCGGATCCCTCAGCTGATCAGGTTCTAATTATATCCTTATTCGTTAAAATCATTTTGCATGTCTTCATAGGAAACAAAGTCACAGGAGCTGAGTATCAAGGAGAGAAGAAATTATTGGACAGATTTCTAGGGGAGGAACTTGAAAACAGTACAACCCCTGTTCCTTTTGAAAGTTCTGCTTTAGCAAACAGTGGTATTAATGCTCAATGATCGGTTGTGTATTCTTGTTCCAAACATACCTGATTTCTCCCCACTGAGAACTGGGAGAGGATTTCTCTTCCTGAAAAGCTGACCAAAATGAATGAATTCCACTTGAACATTTAGATTTATTCTTTAAAAGGAAAACCATTACTTGAATAGAAGCCATGGAACAGTGTTTATTGTGTCTTTGGAAACCTGCAAGCAAGGTACTTGAACATACTTAGAGCTCAAAAACCTATGCTCTGTTTTGTATAATGAAGTCTTTATCACTAATAAATTCCAAAGGATAGTAGGTAAGATCATACTGAGATGCTGAAGTAAATTGCATAAAAGATGCCAGTGTTGTGCAAAACAGAGTTCTGAGCCAAATTTAAACGTATATGGTCTTGCCTGAGAGCTGGTTGCAAAATGTGCATGGCAGATGTGCTGCTCTATCATTAATTGTTAACTTTCAGTTTGTTTTTCCCCTGTTTCTCCGTTTAGGAAAAACAGCAACACATGGCTGATGCTTAAATGTTTTTTCCCTATCCTGACATGTTTATGATACATTGCTTGTTGTCATTTGATTAGATACTCAATTTGTTCCCAGCAGTTAAAAAGAGGGAGGGAAGGAAGGAAGCAAGCATGTGGTGCCTGTGGCATGAAATTATTTACTCTCTGTTCCTGAAACACATGTGCCAAGCTCTTGAGTATAGCTCCCTTATTCAGTGTATGAAAAGGTTGTTTGCAAACCATAATTCTTTATCTGCTTTGAGTTGGATTGGTTGTATAGTCAGGAAAGTTAATTGTGGAGTGAGAAGGAAAGGTGATAGTGAGGGAAAACCTCACCTTGCTTAGACTTGGCTTACCACAGCTTGTACCAGTATCCCTCTCATGGCTCTTAAGAAGTGTTAACATAAATCACTTCAGTGATAAGTAAAGGAGGTTATTTTTCATGATCATTAAATCCTTATGCTCAGTTAGTGCTTATAGTCAAACCTTTTGAGTATAGGTGAAACTGTTGAGCAAGTGTTTTAGAACAGCCTGTCTGCAGAAGGACTGAATGTAGTGTTTATACTGTTGGCTTTAGAAGTAGGTATATCTTCCTCCTGCCTTTCTGAGAGTTTCCTTCTTACAAAGTAAATAGGATTAAAAATGCAGACAACCTGCTGCTTTCCTGGCTTGAAGGTATCCTTACCAACGAACAACTTGAGCTTTGTTGAAATGTCAGCTGAAGATAGGGATGATGTTGGTCTGTAATAACATTATTAAGCGCTTGTTACGTTGGGAAGGATGAAAGATGTTATTTCCTTTGTCAGAAGTGATAGAGGTTATGTTTATTAGCAAAGTTCAGCAGTGGAGAAGAATAAAAGGAAATCCTACAGTAAAAAAAAGCCAAAACCACTGAGCTTCAGTGGCTTAGTGCCTGTCTGCATTTTAAGAGAGTTACTGCTGGGCACTTACCTGAACGGGTTGAGGAGGTGATTCTAATTTCAATTGGTTCAAACCCATCTTAACAGCTTGCTGCACACAGTTTGGCACACCTTTTGCCTCCAAAGTGGGGTGCATGCACTTAGTGCACAAGGCAACTCATTGAGGTGTGGGAAGAAATATTTTGTAGCATTAATAAAATAGTTTTAAAGTAGTGTTATTTTATCTTTATTTCATCCATTTAAGACTTGTATTTCTGTGTATTTGTTTTAATGTATTTAATATTAGTGCAGTAGAACTTGTATATTACGTAGCAACCTGGTCCTGTGGAAGGTGTCCCATGTGGCATAGGGGTTGGAACTGGATGAGCTTTAAGGTCCCTTCCAACCCAAACCATTCTATGATTTATAGATAAATATATGTATATTTGGGATGCATGTTAAACTGATAATCATTACTGATGTGGTATGTGATAAGAAAGTTTGGACACCACTGATCTAGAGGGTCAAATCCCATTTAGAGAGATGTTTCACCTGGTAACAACTGCTGACAAGAGTTTGCTACCACTTCCAGTGCAGGAGTTCCCTGTGCAATTACTTGTAATACTGGAACCTCTCCAGACTCTCCAAATGTTCAGAGCTCTCTGAACGTTTTCCGTATGTTTTTAAGTTTCCCGAGCAATGCCTGGTGACTCAGGGGATTTTATGACTGCAACAGAATACAAAGAAGTGTTCTTCATCAGAATGAATGGTAAGGATTCACTTTTGTTAGGGACTTTCTCTGGGACTTGCATCCTGCTTTTGCAGGAGTAATACAAACTTGCGTTGTATACTCCCAGCTCCACTGCTTCAAATCTGTCCCTATACAACTTGAATTGTATTTGAACTGTTCCTGTTCATCTCGTCTAACTTGGAGATACTGAAGCAAAGTGTCCAAAGAAACTAAATTGCCGTTTCGTTTTCTTAGATACAAGTGGGTGGATGTGTACTTTGTAGTGTGCTGTACTTCTGACAGGGGAGACAGGCACTCTGTAAGAAACTTGCATTGCATTACCATTTGGAAACATGATTCTCATTACTGGAGATTGGAGGATAAGCAGGCTTTCTAGCAAGGCTATAGGGTATAGCAGAGTAGCAAAAAGGAGACTAACTGGGATGTTTTGATAGCCTAGTGTAGCCCAGCTATCAGGTTGGGAGGATGCAGGCAGAATGGAGAGCAGTGTTGTTTACATGTCCCTAGTAAAGCAAAGCATTTCAGTTCAAAGCGATTGAGGGCTCTCAAGGCTGTAACACAGTGCAAGCTGTATAAGTGACAAAGGTAATTCAAACAGGTGATTAGCTGAAGGGATAACTTGTTTAAAGTTTGGGGGAGAATATGCAAGTAAGTGATGTTAACACTTCATGACAAGAGCTTGTAATACTAAATGTCTTCATACTCCATCTTTCTGTAATTATAGTAGCTAATATAACTTTAGAAATCTGTGCTGAAAGGAAAACTCAATTAGCCAAGTTTCATTTGGATAAGTAGTACTTTATTTCCTACTAGAGAAAGAAGTTCAAGTTTATACGCTTAAGTCTTCCCAGTTAATAGATAATCTCTTAATCCTGGCTAATAATTCAGAACACAGTTCAAAGATAAACTGGAACTTGGAAGCAAGCTTTCTGTTGAAAAGCCACGAGAGGTCATAGGGGTCAAATAGTGCTAATAATAAGTTGTCTCTGATCTAAAGCAGACACAGTTATAGAAAAACCACTCTATCTAAAAATAGTGTTGAAGTTGAGTAGTGTCCCCCCCCCCCCGCCCCCGCCGAAGTTAACGCTTCGGGTGTCGAAAGTTATGTTAGCAGAGGTAAAAGATTTACTTTGGTTATTTACAGTGAGTTACTCAGATTTACTTTTTGTGTGTAAACGTCTATTGCTTGTGTTGGATGTTGTGAATTAGGAGAGTTACTGCTCTGTCAAAGCTATGGAAAGAATTCCTGAGAAATAACATGTCTGTGTTTATACACTCACATATAAACTGAGCTTGAAGCTCTGTGATGGTTTGTATGTTTTTGTACCAAGTGCACTGACAGGAAACTTTCTAACCAGGGTGCATTCCTGAAAGCCAACAACATTTGAGGAAGGTAGGAAGAGTATACTCCCTGAGCTATAGCAACATTGGAAGATAAATAGTTAAAGCTATCTGATGAATTGACCCAGGCAGTGGTTCACTAGTAAGGGCTGGATTCAAGTGATTACAAATGAAACCTTTTATTCTTCCTGCCTTTTCCCTGACACCCTACCTCCTTAAAGCTGTCAGGCTTGCATAGAGTCATTCAGTGTAGAGCAAGTGGCTTATCCCAAAGCAGAAGCTTGTTATCAGAATTTGTGCCTGGCCTAGTATCAGTTCTGCTGCTGGCAGATTGGAGAAAGAGCTAGAAAGCACTTTGGCTTTTGATGCTCTTCCAACCTGCTTTTGAATCTGCTTTTTCAGGGTTACATTTGTGTAAACACGAAGAATTAAAGAAACTTAATTGGGCATTGCATGGCCCTGCATCACTGCTGGTAAGCTCCAAGGGGTGGTGGTGCAAGTAATCACATCAAAGCTGGTTTTGTTCTGAATTGACGACGGAAGTTCTATTGTGCTGCAGCCACAATGCTGATACAATCACTGTGACTGGTAAATGTATTGTCAGTGATTGTTAATCTCTAACAGAAATTGGCAGAAAGAGGCAATGCTTATTTCAATAGCTTGAATTTAGTTATTGGGGTAAGGGAAAGAATGAACAATTTTGTATGTCACGATGGCAACTTAGTAAGCAAGTACATACCTCAGAGTATTAAGGGCAAGTTTAAGACCTGTCAGACTGTGGCAGTTCTCTCAAATGAAAACATATTGAGGACACCAGAGAACTCCCCATGTCAAGGAAGATGCTCCCTGGGCCTCAGCTCACTGCTTGTAGTGACTCTTTCTGCTTTTGACTATTTTGACAGCGGTCATTATCACCAGCACAACGCTGCAAGAAATCTGTTTCAGCAACATTGTGTTGCAGTTTCAGGTTGAGAAGTCTTTGTTCCTGGTTGGCTGAGTTTCAAGTGATCACCAGGTGACTAGTATGGTATCCATAGGAAGGTAGGTTTGTGTGGGGTAGGAAGAGTAACTGTATTGATAAGTTGTACTTAATATCTCAAAGCATTCGGTCTGTTTTGTGTGTGAAGGCCAGTGTTTCCTTTGATAGAACCTTGTGCTAGTTAATTCATATTGATAAAAACCTCTATATGAGAAAACTCAAACTTGCCACGTGTTGTTTCAGCATTCAGCAGTAAGGAGTGTGGCCAGCTCTCCCTATATATGCTATCCAGAAACTGTTAACTGAGGATTTTCAGGTTTGTCTTGTATGGTTACTTTCCCCTTTGGCTTTAAAAAGATCTAAATACCTTTTGTAACATGTCTGTGTACCAGCTTATGCTGCCTCTTAAATTCTGCTGTGTTTTGCAGTTAAAGACTGATCTCCTTCAGGCTTGCAGTTAGCTTTTTTGGATTTCTCTATATTTAAAATTGTGACTTAAGCAAAGACTAATTGGCTATAATTTCAAAGATACAGATGGTGGCTGAAGATGCTGCTGCCTGAATTGCCAGACAGACTAAATGACTGCAAGTGAAGAGACTTGAACAACTTTACAGGGATAGACAAGAGATGGAGACAGCTTCTTTGAAACCAGAGTAACTAGGACTGTGCTCAACACGAAAGCCCATCTTTGAGGGGGGATGCGTGAGTGATGGTTAAACCTTTTCACTTGCTTCACCCATCTTCCATTTCCAGAGTATACTCTTGAAGAGCAAGAGGTTCATCAGTATATGCTGTAGTGATGTATATTCAGCATGGTTGGGGGTTGTCTCTGAGTTGAGATAAGGCTTTCACACAGGAAATAGAGCTGTAACCAGTAATAAAGTTTTAGTCAGAAGGTCAGAACCAGATGTGTTATATTTAGTTAAAACAACTTGCTTGCCTCAGTGTTGTCACAGGACAGAAAGTATGATGCTGTCACCAAAGAAATCCAGTGCTTCCCAGCTGGTGGATCTATAGCTGCTGCCCTTAAACTCTCCAAGTGCAAAGTGCATTTAACTCCAAATGCATTCTCTTTTTTCCAAAGCTCACTCGTACTTTAAGTGAACACAGGAATTGAAGTTCAGAGCCAGTTCTCATTGTGCCTTTTTACTCCTAGGGAGATATATTCTATGGATGTTCTATATGCTTATGTCTAGGGCTACATATGTCAGAGTAACCCACAAAACTAACAGAACAGCCATGCAAGACCCACTTGCTCTACAGTCCTTGATACCAATTTCCTTTTGTCCTTTTGCAGGCAAGTTGAAACTATCATTTCCTTACATCTGTAATTAAAACAAAGTCTTGTTTTCTTATTTACTATCTCTTGTAAGCTCCTAGAAGAAAGCTTCAGTTACTAAGCAGAACTTTCCTGCTAATATCTCTTATCAAAGCAGGAAATCAGTGGTTTAAAAATACTTGCTGGGTTTATAGTAGCAGTGGTGAACCTTCAGTGGTTTGGTTCTTTAAATTCCTCCTGTGCTTAGCTTTTTTTGGTTGCTTGATATATCTAGCTGGTTTCTAGCTCTTGCAATGGAATATGAATGTAGAAATCAATTGCAAAGATGGCAAAAAGCAGATGAAGCCTGAGACAGTACAGCTTTAGAACCAGGGATGAACACAAGACTCTGGGATTGTGTGGATGATCTGGGAAAGAAGCTGGAAGACTTGAGAGTAAGGAAAGCTGCCTTTGTCCCTCTTCTCTGTAAGTTTGATAGTGCAGATTTCCCACTCAGCATGTTATCTGGACTGAAACTCTGAGCTCAGGCTGTCCTAAACTTGTTTTATATGAGCACAAGTCTCTGTCATACTGATACAAAATGAGTTTGGGTACTTCAGCAAGTTTTGAGGGTAGGTTAAACTGTTCCCACTGTCGTAGACACTTGTTTCCTGGTGCTCATCTATCTGTGTTAGTCTCCTTATGAACTTCATTTCATTATGGCATGATTCTTACTGGGCTCTTTACAGACCAAGTAACTGTCTGTAGCATTCTTACAGTGAAATGAGAAGAGCCAGGAGTTTCTCTGCATATACAGTCCATTAAATGGTACAGCATGATTACACGCATGAATTGTAGTTCTGTACTGCCTCCTGAAAACATTGCTTTGAATTGCTCTTAGTTCTTTCTTATATACAAACACGTGGTATATCCCATTTAAAGCAGTTCAGTTTAGATCTACCTTGACTTCAACCATTTCTACTGTATCTTATCTTATTGCTTGTATTTAGTGGTGAAATTAACTGAGTCTGGTTTAAATGTCTAATGCTGAAAGCTAGGAATAAATGTATGTTCTGGGAATTCCTAAGTCTTAATTACAAAAGTTTCAAGGAGGACACAGTGTTTGAGAACAAGTACTGAGGTCTTGTAAATAAAGTATGTGCAGGTGATGATTTGTACCCTTCTGTGTCTGAAGATGTCGTGTGAGTTCTTTCAGAGGTTCATCTAGGTACACTGGGAAGTAAGATATTTAATTTGCCTGGATGTTAAAACTGGAGAAACTCTTCCACTTAGGAACGAAGTAGTTTTGGTAGACAATAACAAGCTGCTTGTCCTTCTTGGTGTAGAAAAACCCTTTCTTCTCCTTTGCCTTTGTGAGTTTGTTCTCTCCTATGCAGATGTTAATTGTTTCTGAGGATTTGTTTTCACTTTAAAGATTTGCTATACAAAATTTGTTCTTTTGCATAGTCTTGAACAGGTACTGCTGTACTGTTAGAAACTCTTGCTGAGTATCAACAGTGTGTGTCTGTGAGACCACAGGTTACTTAGTCTTCATGTTTATCCTACCTTACTGACTTGAATCAAATGATGGCTTGAGTGCATGTTAAGAGGAGTAGGCTTCACAGATCAGACAGTTGACAGTGTTGCCTTCCTGCTTTCTCTTCTTCTTATGTGGTTCACTGGAATTTCTTAACAGTAGGAGAACTAGAAACCTAAAACTCAACTTTGTGTATTTTGGTATTCCATGTAGTTGTTGAGAGTGTTTTAACAGAAGAGGAACTGTGTGTGTGTGTATGCATGTATACAGAAAGACAATGTGAAACTAATAGGAATGGGATAGGGATGGGAGAGAGCTGGGGCTGAAGGTTAACAGCTGCTAGGTTTTTGAAGCTACATTACCAACTTAATGACCTGTATTCAATTTCACTATAGCCATGTAAAATTTCAGTTAAGCTACAAATTCTAATGGTTGTTAGAAGAATTGAGCCTCCATTAAACTGAATTCCTATGGCCAGTACAATCATGCATATTTTTGCTGAAATATCTGGGGCAGGGCTTTAAATTAATACTTAGTACTTATTAAATTAGTTAGGCACTTAGTCATTTGGTCATAGGTACTTCTTAATAGGCTACAATTGAACAGCAGATGCATCTTATTGCAAGAATACTGGTGTTTTTCTACCCTCTAAGGTAGGTAAAGTAGAGAGAATGCCCATCACTGAGTTATCTGTCCTGTTGAGTTTACTTTAAAAAAACACTTGCTTTGTTCTTTTTTTGCAGCCACTGATCTTCTTCTGGCTTGGAATCCCATTTGCCTGGGCTTGGTAGAGGGAGTCATTGGTAAAGTTCAGCTCCATACAGGTAGGTGGCTCGTGCTGGGTTTTTGTTGCGTATTTTCCTCACAGTGCTAATATACTTTGCTTTGAGGTCAGTGATGCTACAGATAACACTGTGTAGTTCAAATGCAATTACATAGTGGTCTTTGCAATGGAGGAGGATTCCCCAACCATATCAAAGTGAATATATAATAGCTGCAGATGCAAATCCCCTCTACTTTCCAGTGTGTGTATTTTGGTTTGTCACTGCCTTGTAAAAATGGAGAACTGCATTCATAGAGTAGAAATTTGTGTTTGAGGCATGTGAAAGGTGTAAAACTCTTGCACCTTTTTGAATAATCCTTTCAAGTGGATTTTTGTTGTTTTACTGTGGTACAGTGCAAAAACTAACAGTGGAAGTTTTCACAGAGCTATAAATCTTGTATTCTCAATGCTGTATGGAAACCGCAAGAACAATTACTACCTAGGTAGGTGACTATTTGAAAGTAAAAGGAACACTTAAATTTATTTGTAGTTAGATGTAAGACATAGCTATGAAGTGAAAGAGAAGTAGAATGTGTTGTGATTAACTGATTCAAGTAACTTTTTCCTGTGAAATAAGGTCAGTGCTCCTTTAGCTTTAGTCAGCTGCAAAGTCCTGTAGCCATAGCAAATATTTCTTTTTTTTATGCCAGCTTTGTCTAGAAAGATTCTTTTGCCAGCAGAGCTCTGGATATCTATTTACTGACAAGTAGGAAAGTCGGCCATAAACTCTGCTTGACTTATTGTGTGCTTGTTCTTTTTGCGAATGCTTAGATCCTGCATTTAAAGTAGTGCCTGGCAATATGATCAATACAGGTAAAGTTTCAAGTGTGTTCCAGGCTAGCAGGATGGATTAAGCGCTGAAATGGATCAGATGTTTCTGTTGAATAGAAACAGATTAGTCAAGATGGCAGTGGCATGTTAGCATTAGGGGAGGAAAGAAAACAGGGACCGGTACACCACTGCATGAGCTTGTGACAGATCTAGTTCTGGGAAATGCTTGGCTGCATAGTTACTGTCACGTTTCTGAGAATATTAGTTGAGAACCCATCTCTCCATGAAGTTTAGAATCATGTCCTCTTTCAGCTGTATCACTTCATCTTCTCGTCACCAGATGTTTTTGACTGTGCTCATACTGCAGACCTATTCAGCCATGCTTTTTCAGATCTGATGATATGAAGTGGCTCAGACTCTGCCATTTCACTTTCTCTTCTCCCCATCCAGGTTATCTGTATTGTTCAGCATGTGCTGTTCATGATGAATGATGGCTAAACTCCAGCAATGACTCACTTCTGCTGTGGGAAAATACTCAATGATTGTTTTTAGTATGGTTTTTAGCCTTTTTTCAAAAACCCAAGCACTTGGGTACACAGTGGCCTTCCCCCGCCTCTCCCTAGGGAGTCCAGTATAAAAGCCCTTGAAGAGGAAGACCTTATCAAATCCTTTCTGGAAGGTCGAGTATGTTATGGCAACCAAATATCCTTGCATGTGTGCTTACTGTGAGACACTTCCTCTGCTTATGAAAGCTGAGTTATAACTTCCTGCAGTCTGTGATACTTCAACAGGTGCCAGCTTGCTATTGTCAGGTAAATTATCAGGTAATAAACCTGGTCATCTTTCCACACGTCCTGTAGAGCTGCTGAATCAATGTTGCTCATCATTTGGCTTGTGGCCAAATGCTTAGGCCGGTGGAAGCATTTTGCTTCCTCTCTGCTTTGTTCGGGTGACATGATCACAAACTGTTCATAGACTATCTTGTTGTAGATATTCTGATACTTAGGGATGCAACTCTCCTGTGAACTGACATTTATTTTTTACCATGAAATGTCTGAAGGAACAGTCTCCAGCTATTTATCCTTACTCTTCTGAGAGCTACTGCTCCCTTAAGTTTGCTAACAGTTGATGTATGTCCTCCAATGGGCTGCAGTCAAAACAACAGGGCTGAGTTGTTTGTCAAAGGTCTCTTGGAACCTGTTATTTCTGATGAACTCTCACTTGATCAGATTCAAGTGTAGTTTCATGTAATCCTCTAGCTGAATCATCTAGCACACTGTAACAGTAACCTGTCTTCATTACTTATTCTTCTATCAATCTTTGTCCCCTGGAAACTTTATCAGCAGAAGTTGTATAAATATTTAACATTGCTGGACCATTATCTCTGGACCTGGTAAGAGAACTGTGCTGCAGAAGCTGGGCGAAATGCTTTTTTCCCCCCAGGGATGATCTGAGACAGAGCTGTTGCTCTGATTATTTTTTTTCTCTCCTGCCCCTAGATTGTAAGGATCAGAAAACTTAAGCTCTTTTGGCTAACTATAGTTCTGTATGGGCTTGCCTTGCTCCGAAACTTGTTATTAGCTATTGTTGGAAAGAAGTATTGATGTCTTAAAATGCTTAGCACACACTGACTAATGTTAGAAACTTTCAATACCTTTTTAAGTACTGAAGTTTCTACCAGTACGCTATAAAGCTGTCACTAAGCCTATGTGCGCTTGAATGTCTTGGGCATAGATAGATCCTTTTATGTTCTTGAAAGATGTGCTTAATGCAGCAATGCTGGAGTAGCCCTAAAATGACCTTGAAATGTCCCATAGTCAGTCTTGGGCTCTCCTTAATTTTGCAATGAATTACACTTGCCAAAATGCTGTAAGTAGGGATGGGATTTAATTTACTTTTAATCTTGCTGGTTGTATTGCTGGCCTGCAGAATTTGTAGGAAAGCTTCTGTGGCAGAGAAGCAGTCTCGCAGAAACCAGCCAGCCAATATTACATGGCTTAGTTTTGAACTCTTTAAAGAATTTTTGCCTTGAGAAGGTCAGTTGTACATCCGGACATAGCTGTACACCCACACTGGAGGTGAAAATCTACTTAATGTATCAGCTGGTACTTCCTCAATGCTGAATTTTCTTAAACAGTAAGATGCTTTGGGGGATAAAGGGGGGGAAGCTAAATAACAAAACTTTAATTGAATCATAGAATCATAGAATAGTTAGGGTTGGAAAGGACCTCAAGATCATCCAGTTCCAACCCCCCTGCCATGGGCAAGGACACCTCACACTAAACCATCCCACCCAAGGCTTCGTCCAACCTGGCCTTGAACACTGCCAGGGATGGAGCACTCACAGCCTCCCTGGGCAACCCATTCCAGTGTCTCACCACCCTAACAGGAAAGAATTTCCTCCTTATACCCAATCTAAACTTCCCCTGTTTAAGTTTGAACCCGTTACCCCTTGTCCTGTCACTACAGTCCCTGATGGAAGAGTCCCTCCCCAGCATCCCTATAGGCCCCCTTCAGGTACTGGAAGGCTGCTCTGAGGTCTCCACGCAGCCTTCTCTTCTCCAGGCTGAACAGCCCCAACTTCCTCAGCCTGTCTTCATACGGGAGGTGCTCCAGTCCCCTGATCATCCTCGTGGCCTCCTCTGGACTTGTTCCAGCAGTTCCATGTCCTTTTTATGTTGAGGACACCAGAACTGCACACAACGCTCCAGGTGAGGTCTCACAAGAGCAGAGTAATGTTACAATGCAAGTATATGGTCTCTTACCTTTTTCTGGCTCATCCAAAGATGACTTGTAAGAAAACATGGGGTAAAAATGGGAATAGAAAGAAAAGGATTTTAGGATGTGTTGTGGATATATGTTACTGAAACAGAACGTTGCACATATTCTTGGTACAGATGCACAGTCAAGATTGTCTCTACATGACGTTCCCATACAGTACAAGCGCATAAACAGTGTCTCCTTTACAGAATATTAATATTGTTTTGTGGTTTAGTTAATGTGATTACATACAAATACAAATGTAGCCACTCAACTTCTTTTCATCAAAATCCCAATATAGAACTAAAGAGGTGGTTTTATTATTTTTTTATAAGAATGAGAAGTAAATACTTTAATCCACTAAAATAGTTATGGTAGGCTGAAGTTGGATCACTTCTAATCAGAGACTACTTAGCGAGTTGACCAAACACTGTAGTGCCAGCATATGCCCAGAGTTAATCCTGTAGATCTAACTATAACCAAAGCTGGATTTCTTAACCAATTCCAGCAACTTCCACTTAACTCATTCATTGCCACCACATGTTTTTGTTTCTGGGTCAAAGCACTCTCCTGTGCAGTTTAATATCTGTACTTGTATCAATTTGGTGTGCTCTTCCGGTGCTGGTTAATTAAGACCCAGATGAAATGCTGCTGGCAAGGTTCTGTAGACTCAGAAAAGAGAAGGGAAGTGGAATTCCTCCTCCCCTATCCCTAGGAAAGGAAAGCTTTTTTTTGTTAGTATGCCTCTAAATCTTGATAGGAACAAAGGGTAGTGGTTCAGCATCTGACGTATCTTCAGTGAGATGTAACTGCTCCATTTCAAACTTCATCCGGTCAATAACTTAAAACATTCTTTTTGCATGCAACTGATTTCTAAGTTACTGAAGTAACAAAAAAATAAGCAAATGTAACATGAAATTTCTTGGCTAAAATCAAAATACTTGCAAAAAGCAGCATTTATAGTCAACTTCAGCACAGTTTAAGAAAAGCTACTGCCATAGCGTTTGAGAAGCTAAATATTAAATTGTTTAGGAAGTGTTAGAGCAAAGCAGCAGTGGTGTGCTGACAGTGTTGAAGCAGAAGAGGAGTTAGGTTTCTGTTTTAGTGAGGAATGGGAGGGAGTAACTTACTTTAGATACAGTACTCGAAATCATTCATTGTCATCTGTTCTGCCATGGTTCATAGAACACTAAAAGAGAGCATCAGGTGTTAAGAGATGATTTGAAGTGTGCACTTTTCTGGAATGACATAGCTGTAGTGTTCTGTACACCCCATACCTCCCACACTGAGTAGACAATAATTATTATTTTTGTTTTAAAGCTATTCTATGGAATTAATGTGTTTGTTTTAACTGCAGGAGCACACACTCTGTTTAGGGATTCAGTTATTTAGATATTGCTGGCAATTATAATATGCTGCTTCTATGACTATTGTTGAAGCTTTCACTTTAGGGCATAGTTTATCTGCATAATTACTTCCTGACTGTTCTCTTTTGATCCGCAGGGGAATTCCTGTTTTCTTTCAGTGTTCTGTGGCTCTGGCTATAATACAAATAAAGTTTTGAAGTGTATACCAAGATGACTTTGAGTTCACTTTTAAAAAGGATAAAAGGCTACAGAACTCACTTGGCTATATTAAGCTCTTTTGTTCTTATTTACTGCCACCAGGGTTTGTTAATATGAGGTAAACTGAAGAGCAGCCAGAGGCTTTTTCTTTGCCAGTTTTCACTGAATTTGCTTAAAATGCCTTCACATTATACTTTTGTTTTCCAATGGAATCATACTGATTATTTAACTGAAGCTCTGGATGGTATCCTTTCTGAACAGAGTATCTGTTTAGTTTGTTGACATACACTGGTGATCTCGTAGGAGTAAGTAGTGTAGCTAACCTTCTGTAGGTGGGAACAGATGAGATGATAGGACTAGGAATAGCTGTCTGAATGCCTTGTTGTACTACCCTTCTGTTAAGCTTGGATTGCCGTGGATTTCCAGAAACTGTATTGATTTTGCCTATTGGAAAGCAATACGGTAGACCTTCATTTTCAGTGAAGCAGTAGTCATCTCATTTGCTGATGGTTGATTTGGTAGCTTTTCAATTTCCTCTTTTTAAAAGGTTTTTCTTACCTGTTCATTGCTTTTCTTAGTGTTGCATAGAATCTGCCCTGTTTTCCTCAGCTTCCCTTTTCTTGTTTCCCCCTTATCCTCATAGTTGCTAGCTGGAATGGTGGAGGCAAAGGTATGTGTTTGTCGAATCCTTGTTGCTTGTAACTCTATATAAAAGCTGTTCCAGCATCTGCTGTCAGTGAGGATACCTGTCTTGCTGACATTTGCTGTCTGTCTCTTGACCTTATTTGTTATCCTTTGACCAGTGTTTAGGAGACTAGGCTCATGTCATAGCTTTGAGTAACCTAGTCCAACCTGAGAGCTGACCCTGAACGAGCAAGGTGACATCCTGAGATCCCTTCCGACCTGTCTCTGTGATCCTAGAGAGATAAAGACCCTGATGCTGTGTTCAGGAAGCAGTGCAGGACTCCCTGTAGAAGATCACATACATTAAATATGTCTGTCTTCATTCCCCTTCCCCTTCTTCCTTTAGGGGGGGGCAGGCTATGCTTGTCACAGTGCATTTATAGTTATGAGGATCTGTAATTTTTAAAGGCTTCTTAGTACCTAACGTAAGCACATCCCTTTTCTAAAAATAATCATATAGAATCAAAGAAAGGAGTGGAATGTCGTAAGGCACTGTAGTCTGTTTGCAATGATTATTTGTTTTCTTTAGGTAGAAGAAACTGCTGCTTATATATATCTTGTCAAATTTGGATTGAAGTGTTCAAGGTTATTTAACTGTGGTTATTCGAATGATGTTCACAGCTTCGATAGAGCTTTAATTATCTTTTGAGACTACATTGGAAATTCTGGGAAAGAGAACAATTCTGGGTGTCCTGGGGCTTTGAGCAAGTTATCCCAGCTTTTTCTTAAGCACTCAGAAGATAAAGTACTGTTTAGAATTTACCGAACAAGGAAAACAGATGTGTTTGCTATGAAGCCTCTAAATAGGCTTTTCAAAGGCTGTATAATATATTCAAAGGCATAATACATGATACAATCCACTGTCGTAAGTGTGGAAGCATATTTAAGTCTGTTATAGTGCATAATGCCGGTATATGACCTCTTCAGTTAAACTCGATTGCTTCTGAGCTGAGAGTAGAGTATATGTGTGTCCCTAAGATGTTCTGTGCCTTTTATATCCCTCTTAAGAGAACTTTTTCACTTTTGACTTATAAAAGGCCAGCATGCCACTGATCTGACCAAGGGATTAAAATCTAGGAAGCTCATGTCCAGACCACTGTTCAGCAATGACTGGGAATGTCAACTGTTCTGTTCCCCTGTCTCTTTAAAGTGTCAAAGCTAGATCTGCAGATGTTTTAGATTGCACATATCTGTGCCAATACCTGTTAGCAATATCTTCATTAATCATAGAATCATAGAATGGTCAGGGTTGGAAAGGACCTTAAGATCATATACAGGCTTTAGAAGCCTGCTATGACAGATTTAAATATGCTTTCATACTTATGACAGTAGATTGTGTCATGTTTTATGCCTTTGAAAAGCCTACCACTTAGATGTGTATACTTCAGGAATGATGTCTGCTCCAAACAAAAAGAAGGTAAAGCTTCCTACTGTTTCCTTGTTTCTTTCCCAAATGTTTAGTTGATAATTCAAAGGTTGTGGTAGATTATCAAATGGAGCACTAATACCTAGGAAGAGAAGTAGTGAAAAACTGTGGGATGTGCAGCTGCTCTGTCTTGAATTTCCGTATGATTCTTGATACTTTAACTGTGGCTCTTTACAATCTCTCATTTTGTAATTACAGAATTTGGGTAGAAACTCAAAAGCTTTGGCATTCTGAAATTTAGGGTGGTGAGGCACTGGAATGGGTTGCCCAGGGAGGTTGTGAGTGCTCCATCCCTGGCAGTGTTCAAGGCCAGGTTGGACGAAGCCTTGGGTGGGATGGTTTAGTGTGAGGTGTCCCTGCCCATGGCAGGGGGGTTGGAACTGGATGATCTTGAGGTCCTTTCCAACCCTAACTGTTCTATGATTTTATGATTCTATGATGTTGTGAAGCTTTAAACATACATGAGCTGCTTTATCATATAGTCCATGTTTGGTCACCATATTTTTTAAGTCATGAATCTTGTAATCAGATGTTACCCGTGTCTGTCTTGTTTGCTGTTTTATACACAAGAGAAGGTACAAAGGGGAAGTCTTAGCTGTTGAGTTCTAGCTATTCTTTTCAAACTGTACCGCCATTAGTGACATTGGTGGGAGTATGCATCATCCTAGAGGTTGCCTCACTGCTATAGATGAAACAGTGATAACTTTACCTGCAATGAATATGTCTGTGAAAGAATTTATCTCCTTATTATATTAGAGAATGAATAAGTATTTTTAGTGTATTTTTATTACAGTGGATAACAACACAGCAATAGTCAGTTGTCATTCACTGGAGTTTTCTAGTTAAATGGTTCCTATCAAGGATTTTACACTGGGGAGAAGCTTCTGCCAGATTAATCAATATAAATGCCTGACAAGACAAATCAAAGCATTTGCTAATCTCTTTTCCCAGATTTACCGTGGTGGCTACTTTTAATTCGTCAGAAAGCACTGATTGGGAAACTTCCAGGAGACCATGAGGTTTGCAAAATAACAAAGATCGCAGTGATTCCACTTTCTGAAACAGAACCTCAGGATCTGGAATTAGAGGTATGACTGTCTTCTAGGAACTCTGACTTCTCCCCTTCTGCTTCAGTGAAATTTGAATGTGAGATATAATAGTTAAACAAATTCATCTTATCTCGTGATATATGCAGACATATTAAGCACTCTGTGCTTTATAAATACTATGTTATGGATGACGCTGGAGATGAAAATCTGAATGTTCCCCCTGTATTTCTAAGTGTCTGCCCTAGGATTGTGGATATTACAGTCTCATTTTATGGACTTTAATGACAATTTCCTTGAACTTTTAAAAGTGCATGTAAGTACTGGCATTAATTCAATATCATTATTTAGCTTTGTAAAAAGCACCACTTTGGGATAAACAAGCCAGAGAAGATTACGCAGTCCCCGGATGACACAAAGTTTCTGCTGAAGACTCTTACTCAAATTAAATCAAATGTGTCTGCTCCAAACAAAAAGAAGGTAAAGCTTCCCACTGTTTCCTTGTTTCTTTCCCAAATGTTTAGTTGATAATTCGAAGGTTGTGGTGGATGATCAAATGGAGCACTAAGACCTAAGAAGAGAAGCAGTGAAAAACTGCAGGATGTGCAGCTGCTCTGTCTTGAAGTTCCGTATAATTTTTGATACTTTAACTGTGCCTCTTTGTGATCTTTCATTTTGTAATCATAGAATTTGGGTAGAATTACTAATAAAGTGCATTTTTTAAGGCACTTTAAAATTTTACCAGGATCAGGTTCTAGTGGGATTCTAATCCAATAAAAAAATCACTCTGCAGGAGCATCTCAGATAATGCAGAATTAGAGACAAAATTTGGGGCACAGTTCCTCAGAGAACACCATTCAGTCTTCCAAAAAGCTTTTAACACAATAATGGTTTGGACTAGAAAGTCCAAATAATATTTCTTAAAATTAGAACAAGTAGATGCAATATTTCTTAAACTCTTGAGATTGAAACCTACTACTTGAATGTAAGCTCCAGAAGATTGAGTTTGAGTGCTTTGAATGCCTTAACTGCTAAAACTAATAGCGCGATATTTCTGAGGATGCCATCCCTTGTGTTTCTCTCTGCTGGGAATTTTAAGATCCTGCTCCTCAGTAGGAGACAATGTTTGACCTACAAGGCTAGAAATAGCATTTAGCAATGTGGCTGGAGTCTTTTTCAAAGCAAAAGATAAAAGAAAGCCATTGCTTTTCTTTCAGATTAAAGAAAGCAAAGAGAAAGAAAAGCTGGAGAAGAGGTTATTGGAGGAATTGTTCAAAATGTTCATGGATTCAGACTCCTTTTACTACAGCCTCACCTATGACCTAACAAATTCTGTGCAGAGGCAGAGTACGTGTGAGAAAATCAACTTACCAGTGTGGCGAAAAGTAAGTTATGGTTTGGGTTTGGTGTGTGGATGCCTTCTTGTTTTGGTTATTCCCCTTCTTTTGGGATTTATGGTGTTCAATAATGTATGTGGTCCAAACTTGACTGGTCACATTCTCTGCAGGTATAGTTTACTGCAACTGAAGATCTTGCCCTGTGTGAACCCACTTCAGTGCAAGGAAATGAAACAAAAGCCTCCAGCAGCATGTCTTGAACTGAGCTGTTATGTTCAAATGTAGTGAACACTAGACTTGTGTGTACATTTGTAGTGAATAACACGGGTGTCTTTACCAAAGATATTGCCAAACTTTACGGAAAATATTACAAAATCTGCCGTTTTCATTTTAAACAGGTTGATGACAGATTCTTTTGGAACAAGCACATGATTGAAGATCTCATCACTATTGATGTAAGTCTTATTCCGAACAATAGCAGGTGTATGATGAGAACCTTTACTTTTAGTTGAAGTGTTTACTTAAGGCTTCTCAGAAGTTTACTTACAAACCTGTTTGGCAGATGGGTCAGGATTAGGACTGTGCCTTACGAAACTGAGTAGCTGGCATTACTTTCTTCCCTTAACCAGCCTTCCAGCAGCCCTTTAATTGCTAATGAATGAACATCAGCTGAATTAAACATTTTAGTACTATAAAGCAACGCAGGTGTTGGCAGTCCTGGAGTAATGGTTGGATTTGATGATCTTAAAGGTCTTTTCCAACCCGGTTTATTCTAAGATTCTTTGTGTGGTGTGACTGTGCTGATTTCTGAATAATTAAGATGCATCCTTCTGTGAAATGGATTATCCCTGCACAAAGCTGAACTTGGTAAGGAGGAGCCAGAAAAGAAACTCTAAATTCTAAAGTTTTCTTCAGCTAAGATTTTTGTCTTCCTAAGTGGAGACTGCTTTTTTCCCTCCTTGAACAGAGCAGCTGATTGGTGTAACAGTAGTATAGAACAAGTTATTCTGAGCAGTTATTCAGGGTAGATAAAGCATTTTCCTGGTTAATGAGCACATGAAGAAACAGAGCAACCACTCTTCTCACTCCCTCATTCACTCACTCACTTCACTGATGAAGTGAGACCAATATATGATCTCACTTCATTTTAAATTAACCTTGTAGATAAAGGACTGAGTTAATAACTACTGTTTGCCACTTCAGGCCAAGTCTTAGATTATTTTAGATTAGAAGGCATTTTAGTTTATGCCCTGTGACTTTCATTAATAATTTTATGTACTTTAATGATTATAGTAGACAGAACAGGGTAAACCTAGATGCTTTGTGAGAAGTTCTGTATAACGCAGGAGTTAAACTAGTCGTATTTTTCATGCTGTAAGGTATAAAGGGATAACCTTGAGCTAGGAGGGAATTCAGGTCTTGATTCTGATTGAGAAATTGAGGTTTTAGGGTGACAACGCAGTAATATGCAGAGCCCTGAACCAGGTGGTTTAGGTACTAGGTTGGCCCATGTAAAGCTTTTGCTAATATGTTTTGCTGAAATCAGGGTAACAACATTACACTTTTTTAATCTACCTATATAAATGTAATATACTGTATGTCCACACAGAGGTTGTAAAACTACCTTGAAGCAGAAACTAGGTAAGAACTTGCCTATATTTCCTGCTGTATGTGAACTGCCTATCCTTGTCTTTGACATGAGAAGTTGCTGCTTAAGCTTTAAATGTTCTTAAACATCAGATGTACTGTTGTATTGAAAACTCCCTCTGTGGAAACAGGAAAAAAAGCTTTTAAGTATTATAGGAATTTCATCTGTCCCTACATAGCTGGGAGTACAGGAGGGCTTTTTGCCTTGCCTTGATTCAGCTTGCTTCATCTCCACAGAAAAGTCTCTTAAGTTGCTTTCTCTTTCTTCCTCCTGACTTAAAACCCCTATGACTAATGAAAATAAAATGCTTACAGAAATAAGACAAGGATATGACAAAAACTTCTTAAAACATGAAAAACACGCAAAGTAACTGTTTATGAGCATGCGAAATGGCAGAATTATTGTAGGTAATGTAGAACCAACAGGAATGTAAATGTTTTTTTTGTAACCCTTAGAATGCTGAAGTGGACTTCTGGATTATACCCATCATACAAGGATTTGTGCAGATTGAAGAACTTGTCGTAAACTATAATGAATCTTCTGATGATGATAAGAGCAGTCCTGAAACTCCTCCTCAGGAATCAACTTGTGTAGATGATGTTCATCCAACATTTCTGGTGGCACTTATTTCACGCCGGAGTCGTCACAGAGCTGGTAGGCAAACAGAGTTCAAGGCATTGGGATTGTTCCTGATCGCTGGAGAGGGATGCGAAAGATAAAACTTAACAGAATGCTGTGTTGCTCAGCAGATAGTCAACTGTTACCAAAGTATACACTACAGCCATTCCTGCTCGTAGGAGGAAAAGAAAAGGCTGTAGTACATATAGCACTGCACAGCTGTTACTTAGAGCAATTACTAAGTGAGCTTCACTAGTCTCCTCTGGAGCACTGAGTGCATCTTTGGAGGTCACAGTTCTGAGATAAAGCTCCATCTTTGCAGTAGGCTCGGGGGGGAGTTAAATTTTCAAAGGTCTTCCTTTGTGGGCTGTGACAGCAGCTCAATAGAGACTTGAAAAAGCATGAGTGTTTGTGTGTGTGTTTACACCTCAAGAGATATTTACTTAGGGACAGGGTGTGAAATAGCAACCATGCTTTGGTCTTGTACCTTATTTAACTTATTCTAATAGTAGCAAGGCAAACAAATTATTCCCTGTTCTTAGGAGCACAGAAAGAAAGACTGAATCCCTTTACAATTTAGTAGGTCCTGTTAACTCTAAGCCTTTTCAGTCTATCAGGTTTAAAAAGCACTCTCCACCATTTCCAACTCCTTTCCTGCATGGTCAGGTGTTGAATATATCAAAAGAACCCAAGAGAAAATAAACTGGTGAGCTGACCCTGACATGGCACTTGCACCACAGCTCGTTTTCATGCATTAACTTCAGTTCCCGCTGAAAAACCACTATTGGTGGTGGGACACAAGTAAAGGGTGTCTGATGCCTTGATCTAAAAGCTTCTGCTGGTTAAAGGCTGTAATACTGCTTTGATGTTTTGTAACCCTATAAAGGTACCTAAGGGAGATAATTTTGTTCCTTTTGCTTCCTTGTTTCTACCCTCTTCTTTCCCATAATCCTTACTTAGTGCTGTGAGATTCAGGTGCTACTTCAGCACTTGGAACATAGTTGTTCCAATTCTGTGGAACTGAATTTTCATGCTACAAACCATGGTCTTGAATCTTTCTCCAACCCTTTTTACTTCTTTCTCATCCGTTGCTACCACCTGCATCCTCTCCGAAATAGTGATGTACTCTCCTTTGGGTAACAGAAGTGCAAACACTTACCTGTTCTGCTTAATGATTATATCAGAGATGGCTAGGCAAAAACTGTATCTTTGGAAGGTCGGTATCTGTTCTTAATGTGCAGAATTAGTTATTCAGGTTAAAACAAGGTGGGAAGTCCTCTGTTTTGTGGAACATTCAAGTTGTCCTGAGCTGCTTGTGGGATCTCCCATTGTAAGAAGTAGAACATCTGTCAGTAAAGGGCATTTAATGCTCGGTATTTTCCCGGAACCTAAAGTAAAACTTACTGCTAAACTTGACAGAACAGGAAGTAATGTATCCTTTAGGGTAGATTAAATGTATTTGTGACTTTATAGTGCCAGTAGATTGCCTTGCCCTGTGAACTTACTTTCTGCTGCTCATAGTATGTCAGCAAATAAACTTTGTCCATCTAGTCAACATAACTTTTGGGGATTAGTCTTAGATAGGAGCTACTTCTACCATTAAGCATGGCTTTTGGCTAGAACAATCTTGGTTGTCAGAAATGGTAATAAAAGTTATTAATGTTTAATACTTAACTATGAATTGATCATTCTCATTCCTCCTAGGAATGCGGTATAAGCGAAGAGGTGTTGATAAAAATGGAAATGTGGCAAACTATGTTGAGACAGAGCAACTGATTCATGTTCATAATCATACTCTTTCATTTATACAAACAAGAGGCTCTGTGCCTGTTTTCTGGAGCCAAGTTGGATATAGATATAACCCACGGCCCAGGCTGGACAAGAGTAAGTATTGAGTGGAATACCTGAAGATCAGAGTTCCCTTAGGAATTAGGCTCATTGGAGTGTTTTACCTGTAGCCTTTCAGTGGCACTTTCTAGAAGCCAGGAGTAACAGTAATGACTTGAATCCAGTTAACTCCTGCTCTAATTCCAATTATGTAGAGCTCTGACTTCTTGTCCATTGTAAATTCCAACAGGTCTTGAACATCAACATTTAATGAAGAGCTTGGTTTATGTGTAGTCTTATTTGTTGTAGTGCTTTCTGGGTTGTGAATTGAGACAACCTAGTTTCTTCTTTTGAAAGCCCCGGTAGACATCGGTGTCTTACAGATATCTTTGTCCACAAAGGGAACTTATGCTGTGAGGCTCCTTCTGCATTTTGAGCTGCTGTTTCAATGTGGGAAAACATAGACATTTCCTCTAACACCAGTTTTGTTTTCTTAAAATTTTCCCCTCTGGTACTTCACATTAGGAGGTCTTTGCCTTCACTGTCATTGACTTTTGGAATCATTTGTTCCCTATTGTGTAAACTGTACTCATGGGAATATCTCATCATTTTGCATATACCTATCCTGCTATCTGGAAAAATCATATCCAGTATACCAGGATTTTTTAGTTTGGACATTTTCAGTAGGACACTTGGAAACAAAGTGAAAATCAAGTTGAAAGACCTTTAGTTGCTTGACCTGGAAGCTTCCCATGTAAGTGCCACTCAGCAGAGTCTGTGTGCCTCTGCTGCAAAAACATGTTAGCAGTCACTGGCATCAAAGGCTGCCTCCGACACTGATTTTTGACATGCTTTTGTCTTCTCTGAAATGAAGTAATATCTAGTGGGTTTGTCAGATCTAGATTGCTTCCTTTTCCACTTAAAGGTAATGGAAAAGCCAAAACATGTAAGAATATTTACGAGACAGTGACAAATCTGGATGCTTGTGTGAACTAAGCATTCATAGCCTATACTTCCTTCAAACATAGAGGTCTACAGAATAATTTTAGGGTTAGCATTGTAAAGCAGAAACTTTTCTCAGAAGGAATCTAGTATGCTTATGATCTCCCACTGGATGGGGTTGATTGGCATCCTGGAATCATACGTATGTATTTCTGCAAGTCCAGCTTGCGTATTGGTTTTACATTCTCCTCTAGCACTAGCAGGTCTGGTCTTCTGCCATTGATGACTATTTTTAGGGTTGAAAATATTCTACTTTTCAGAGGGGGCGGTGATGTTGGAAGTTAAAGGACTGTTTTTCCTGTGTCTTGGGTAAGACCTAGTAAAATGGCCTTTGAGCTTGCTTCGGAACTTGGGCTAAGCACCTAAGTTGCCAAGCAGTGTTACTGTCATTACAAACTCAAGAAAGGTGTATCAGTAGGTTTGAGCTTCTTGTGATTTTCATGCCAAATAACTTGGAGATGACTGAAGAGGGATGCCTCTTTGCCACACCATAGAAAGGGAAATATTTAGTAAAAGCCAAGTGAGGGAAATAATAATAAAATTAAAATAAAATAATGAAAGAATAAAAATTAAATACCCCCACCCACTTGCACTGATATTTGGAAGCAACATTTGATTAGTTCAAACTGAAATGTTGTACCATGACATCCAATTGTAGAGCTGAGTGGTTCCTTTTGACCATCTTTTTATTATTATTATTATTATTATTATTATTATTATTATTGTTATTGTTGTTGTTGTTGTTGTCATTGTTTTCTAATAGAACTAGTTTCAAAAAAATACTGAGAAATTGCATTTAATTTGATAGATTTACAGGTAGGAATTAAGACCTTGGGGAATCAGTGATGCCTCAAATCAACTCGATAGTGGGTTTAGGTTTTAATTACAAGTAGTTTCATCCTCTGGAGCTGGATAACACTTTCAGTATTATCCGCTGTCCTGCACATCCCCCTCTGCAAATTGCAAACCTTCCTTGTACTTCAGTTTGCTTTGCCAAAATATGCAAACCAAATACAAACACTCTTCTTTTGGAAGTGATGTTTATGTGGGTGTGTGGTGCATATATAGAAGGATTAAACAGGCTTATTAACAGTTAAATTTTTGCCCTATCTGCACAAAACCCCAAAATTAAGCAAAATTTAAGTCTGGTGTTTCCTTTACGCTGTAGTATTAGAACAACAGAGTTGAGCAAATTGATGAAAGACCCTTCAAAGTAATTCTGTACAATGTGTTGTGTGTCTGAGTATTTTAAGTGAAGGTATCTTAGTTTCTTTAAAGTATAGATTTGTGCATGATGCAATACTTCAAAGGGGACTTGTTGCTCAACAGGCTGTTTCTAACAGTTCTCTCTGCCTTGTAGGTGAAAATGAGACGGTGTCCTGTTTTCGTGCACATTTTGAAGAACAGCTGAAAAATTACAAGAAGCAGGTGAGTGCTACGTGATAAAATAGTCTTCTAATGGAAATGCAAGGGATGAAAGTTAATGGTTTAGTTTGTTTTTCTTGTTGCTGATATGTATTATGGTTTAGAAGCTGTTGACATCGGAAAATTGCTACATAAACTGAATTTTACTAGACTTTCAAGTATCCTTGTAAGTAACTGCTAGAAACAGCAATAACTTACAGATATGTAAGACCAACTTCGTGTACCTGTCTTGCGAGTTCATAGCTTCTCTGCATGAAACTTCGGGTAGGCAGGTAGCTGTTGAAGCTTATGTGATCTTGAGTACAACCTAGTAAAGATTGTAACTTCAGTAAGACTGCTTACAAACCTCTTGAGCTATTTGTTATTCCCTGGTATATATCTAAGCAAGTCGTGTAACAGATGACAAGTGTTACTTATTTAAACTTTTGAACAGGTTATTATTAATCTGGTGGATCAGACAGGCAGAGAGAAGATTATTGGAGATGCTTACCTTAAACAGGTGCTTCTGTACAATAATGCAAATCTGACTTATGTTTCATTTGACTTCCACGAGCACTGGTAAGAAACCTTTTAAGAAGGTCGCTTTACATCTTTTTTTGTTAGCATAAAGGGAGAGTAGAAAAGAGGAGAAACATTATTATTATTATTCTATTTCTGCATGAAACACTCCTTTCAAATAGGACAAACATATTTTGTAAACCAAATCACTATAAAAGTTCAAGTTTGGGTTCTTTTAGGACCCTGATGCTGTTTTTCTGTTATAAAATACACTGGTTTTTAATCTATTTGAAGTAGCTGCTCTTTTAATAACTCCACTCTGATGATGGCATGTTCTTGTGCAGTGTTCACATGCTCAAGCATGTGACCTCTCACACAGGCATGTATTTCTCATGCTTCTTTCAAGCAGGCTGCATTTGTGAACTGATATGGGGTCTAAAACCTGTTTTAATCTTCAATTCCTGACTTAATCTAGGGATTGCATCTGGCCTGGGAAAGCATTACTGCCTGAAGAAGTATGTCATTAGTAGATACTGCCTGAGAGGGGGAGGGAAGAGCAAAAACACCATCAAAATAGTGATGGCCTTTGAGATGCCTTTTCCAGATGACTGTTGGCACCCTGAATTGATTTGATACTTTTGTTTAAATAAGCTTTCATTTTTGTTTCTTTGCTTTTCTCCTAAGAACTGCTGTAGTGACCAGGAATCTTTCTTTTGCGCCGTTAGCACAACTGAATTGACAACAATGCTGAAAACCACCTGGTTGGGTGGGAAGAGGAGGGAATGTTGTGTCTGTAGGTGATTTTTCTGTAGAAACAGCGGTGAAGCAGTGCAAGCCATCCCACTTTCTATAGTGGTTACTTTTGTTGAGACTGCCTAAAATGAGAACAGAATGTTGCACATGCTTGAAGAGCTGTGCACTTTGTCTTCCTTATGGAAGCAGCATTCAAGAATGCAAATTCTTGTGAGTTTAAACAGCTTAATTTCTTTCCTTGGGTTTAGATATTGAACGGTGCTTTAAAATAGTTCAGAATATTGGCTGTGACTTAAAGGGGAATGTCTGTGTCTCCCACTTAGCCAAAAATACTTGGTTAACATTGCAAATAATATAAGTAAGAAAAAACCACTGCTCTAGTCCAAACTAACTTCTGCCAAATTCTGTGTTTTAGCCGAGGAATGAAGTTTGAAAATGTTCAAACACTGACTGATGCCATTCATGATATTATTCTTGACATGAAGTGGTGCTGGTAGGTACTGACTGGTTTTAGACTAGTATGGAATATTTGTGTTAAAAAATAAACCAGTACATATTGAAAGGCCTTGATTTTTGTCATAACTGGTATGTTTTATATTCCTCTCTGGCTGCCCAGCCTGTGTCAGAGTTTCTGTGGTGTGAAGCAGTGGTGTTCTACACAAGTAACAGCAAAAGTTCTCAGATGCTGCGTTCTGCCTGGGTCTTACTGTATTTAACATTTTTAGGTTTTCTTATATTTAGTATAAAACACTTTGCATTTGACCCACAAACCCTAGAACTCCAGTCTTCCTATTGAAAACCATAGGCACGTTTGACCTTTAGTTTCTGATGATTAAAGTTCATGCATTTCGGTAGTGAATATGGCTACAGTTTTCAATTACCATATCTAGTTCAACGTATTTTATGAGTGAGGTGTTGCTGTCATTGTTGGCTTCTGTGTTCTTGAAATTAAATGCTTTTTCTCTTGACATCTCATATTATATACGTATGAATTGAATTCAGCATCTGATTATATATCAGGCTTATGGCCCCAGGAGGATGCACTTTGGATATATTCTGGTATAGACTGAAGAGGACGGTAGGTGCGAACCAGAGTAGCTAATTCAGAATGAGGTGCGGCTGGGGTGATGGATGCAACTATAAATAGTACCTCCTGTGTAGAGTTTTCTGCTGTTTGTAGGAGCTGGTAAATTGCACTGGATTTTAAGTGTCTCAGTATGCTTTTGCTCTATTTTTTCTGTTGCAAGGGTTGACCAAGCTGGCGTGATTTGTAAACAGGAGGGAATTTTTCGAGTAAACTGCATGGACTGTCTGGATCGTACCAATGTCGTACAGGCGGCTATTGCAAGAGTGGTCATGGAACAGCAGGCATGTATAATGTACTTTTTCAATTCATTGTTATTCACTGGCAAATCTGCATGTTTGAAAATGCTAAAGTAACCTCCACTGCAAAGGATCTTTGCAAACTACTTGGAGAGCTAAGAAACTGGAAGTAGTATGTACAACTAAACTTGGAATCATTCTAAACCAGTGATGCCCAATGTCCTGCTTCAGAGAGGAAATGACTGGTGTCTGTCCGCATCTTGGGGAGAATATTCTTCTTTTGATTTGGTCAATTTAAGTTACGCAGTAATGCAAAGTTTGAAAACAGACACCATCCTCCCACCCCCAATGAATCCCTGGCCCAAACAACTTGTTAAAGGTCTAAACTCTAACTACAAGTTGGATGCAATTTTAGCTGCTCTGAAGTGACATACTGTGGTGCAGCAGTTAGGGAGATAAATTGTCTCTTCTTTGTGTAGGGGAGTAATTAATTCATGGTGTAAATATCCCAGATGGCTATGACTACTATGCTCTGGAAGAGTTTGCCCTGTGTAGAAAAGGCATTTCCAAACAGACTGAGGGTCCTTCATTTAGTCTTCCTCCTCTTTGCCCTTCTTCCCTACTACTAGCTTCTCTAGCTACTTTTTGATATAGAAGCTCAGTGATGATATCTTCCATTGTGAAGACTTAAATAGTAGTGTAACTGAAACTTTGAAGCATCAGTTACAGCTCAGCCCAAAATGAGCAAACCTGTCTATGCCTGGAGTGAAGGATAAAGAATGAAGTGGGTCCTTAATAGGATAAAGAGTGAATGGCTCCAACCGTTGTATCTGGCAGTTCCTGTTTGTCATCTGCTTTTGAGTTCCTGATATAGAAAGAGTAATGGGGACAAGGGGTGGGACCAGCAAGTCTGTGATTGTTATTTTAGTATAGGATTTGGATATATATATATAAACTCCAAGAGTTCAACAGTTGCACAGATTGTTGTGAAGAGGACTTCAGTAATCGTGGCTATAGTATTGTCTTGTGTTGGGTTACATCGTTCTCATAGCTGAAGTATTTCAGAATCAATTTGTAACTGAGAAATGCCCTAAGCATTGGAAGGTGACTGACACAAAGTGGAAGACTGAGGGTCACATGTACCTTACCTTTGCACTTCCTTGGAACCACAGGACTTCTCTCAGCTGGAAACTTGATAGGTTTTTCAAAGTCAATCAACAGATGTGTATCAGTTTTCATCTTACTTGCAAAGAGTGCTTGAATGCTGTTTTGTTGGCTGCAAATTGAGGCTTGCCTATGATTTAGTCCAAATTATCTGTGCAGTTTGCCTAACATTTAGTGACTACATTGCAGTTACATATGTGTTCCTTTATCAATTTAGTATATGTAAGAAGACTAAAGTTTGTATTGTACCCAAGCCTTATCCTGGGAAAACTGAAGTACTGGTTCTTCTGAAGAGTAAAATATCTTAGTTTTGGTATCGAACACTAACTGTCCAAACTGCCCAAGCATTAATAACAAACACAACATATAAAATTGTTTTAAGGCTTATTTAGGGGGAGGAGTAAGTTTGAAGACGGAGCTGCTACATTCGCTTCAGTGTCTAGAAGCAAAAGGTTCCAGTGTGCTTTTCCTTGTAACTGGAAAAAGATTCCATTTCTTTATCTTCAGACCTTTGAGGTCACAAATGCCTTTGCAATAGAAGACATTAATTTGTTTATCGGTGTTAGTTTTGTGATGTCTGCTCTTTTGATAGCTCTCTATAGAGAATAGGAGCATTTCCTGTCTTGAGTAATTTAGAGTAGCTTGTTTTACCTGAGCAAGTCTTTTTGAAGATTAACTCCTACATTCATAATTAATATATTACTGCTGCACTCAGTGATACGATGTTTAACAATGAATTAGAGATTCAATGGTAACAATCTGACAAATTAGCAGAATGGGTTTCTTTTTCAGATCTCATAAAATTTAACAATGAACTGCTTGGCAGTGTTCCCATTGTCTTTATCAAGCTCTGCTATTGAGAATGATTTTTATCTTGAACCTTATATTAACGTGTCTGTCAAATTCCAGCTCAAAAAACTGGGTGTAATGCCACCAGAGCAGCCTTTGCCAGTGAAATGCAATAGAATCTACCAGATAATGTGGGCAAACAATGGAGATGCCATAAGCCGGCAGTATGCTGGTACAGCAGCCTTAAAGGTAAGGGGTGAACAGTGTGATCTGTTCTGATGATGAGTAGTATCTTATCTTACTGGTTTTATGTACCATGGAGACCGAAGATATGTAACAAAGTTAGCCAAATATTCTGCATGGTTTTGTTTTGGAGAGACATGAGACCTTTCGATAGAGGGGTATTTTGTATCACACTTGGTCTGAATTGGAGAAGAATCATAGAATCATAGAATAGTTAGGGTTGGAAAGGACCTCAAGATCATCCAGTTCCAACCCCCATGCCATGGGCAAGGACACCTCACACTAAACCATCCCACACAAGGCTTCATCCAACCTGGCCTTGAACACTGCCAGGGATGGAGCACTCACAACCTCCCTGGGCAACCCATTCCAGTGCCTCACCACCCTAACAGGAAAGAATTTCCTCCTTAGATCCAATCTAAACTTCCCCTGTTTAAGTTTTAACCCGTTACTGCTTGTCCTGTCACTACAGTCCCTGACTAAGAGTCCCTCCCCAGCATCCCTATAGGCCCCCTTCAGATACTGGAAGGCTGCTCTGAGGTCCCCACGCAGCCTTCTCTTCTCCAGGCTGAACAGCCCCAACTTCCTCAGCCTGTCTTCATACGGGAGGTGCTCCTGCCCCTGATCATCCTCGTGGCCTCCTCTGGACTTGTTCCAGCAGTTCCATGTCCTTTTTATGTTGAGGACACCAGAACTGCACACAATGCTCCAGGTGAGGTCTCACAAGAGCAGAGCAGAGGGGCAGGATCACCTCCTTCGACCTGCTGGTCACGCTCCTTTTGATGCAGCCCAGGATACGGTTGGCTTTCTGGGCTGCGAGCGCACACTGCCGACCCATGTTCATTTTCTCATTGACCAGCACCCCCAAGTCCTTCTCTGCAGGGCCAAAGAATTGGGTGTCCAGGCAGTGCTGGCTGTAGTTTTAACTTCATTCTGTTAGTTTTACATTGGGATACAAAGCTGGTTACATATAAGGAAGAAGTTTGTTACTGAGAGGGTGGTGAGGCACTGGAACAGGTTGCCCAAAGAAGTGGTAAATGCTCCATTCCTGGCAGGGTTCAGGGCTAGGTTGGACAGAGCCTTGGGCGACATGGTCTAGTGTGAAGTGTCCCTGCCGGTGGCAGGAGGGCTGGAACTGGATGATCTTAATGGTTGATAGAACAATTTTTAGTGTTCCTGGTATTTGGCATTGGAAAAACCTTTACAGTAGAAATCTTACCCTTAAATATCTTTTAAAATCTCTCTACTGAACTGATTAGTCTATTACATTAATATTTAAAAGAAAATATAATAAAACCCAGCCTGGCATAGAATCATAGAATGGTTTCGGTTGTGAAAGACCTCAAGATCATCTCGTTCCAACCTCCCTGCCATGGGCACTTGTCTTGCCTATGAATATTTAAATCTGAATCATAGAACTCTATTTATACATCTGAATATTCAGCTATTGTGCTTGAAGATTTCTCTACTCCCTCTTGAGGTTCATGGATTAAATATATTTCCAGTTTGTGATATTTCTTTTTAATTTGAAAGTGAAACACTGGAAATGTTCTTCATAGCGGTTGCTGTGGCTTTTAGAACTGCTCTGTGCCAGTGTTCAGAGCATCTCTGAAAATAGAATCCTCTAATGAAATGCAACTACCAAAACTGCTTTTTATTCCAGTTCTAAGCCTTCCATGATTTAGAAACTCTTGTTTCTGAGCTCATGAGGATATGTTCTGTATTTTAGTATGTTATGCTTGTCTTGTTTTGGTAGCAGAAGCAGAGATGATAAACACTTTTCAGTAGGTTCCAGTCTTCTTCATTGCTCAAATAGTGTTCCTTTTACATTAAAGGCCAAAACATAATTCTTTTTGAGGTATTCAAGTATTGCAGTGACTGATATCTTGAAAGTTCTGCCTTCATGTTAGCTGGCATTTATGCCCATATTACTGTTTTCTGTTAGGACTTCATATAGAATCCTGTCTGTCACAAGCCTAAGATTCTCAGCAGAGTCAAACAATGCCATAAGAAGTAGATGCTCTTTGAAAATCAGTATTTTTCTTTATGAAATAGTTACTTGAACGTAACTTCTGAGCTGTCATCTATTCAGTTTGGAGTTTCATGGAATCACAGAATAGTTAGGGTTAGAAAGGACCTTAAGCTCATCCAGTTCCAACCCCGCTGCCATGGGCAGGGACACCTCACACTATACCATGCCACCCAAGGCTCTGTTCAACCTGGCCTTGAACACTGCCAGGGATGGAGCACTCACAGCTTCCCTGGGCAACCCATTCCAGTGCCTCACCACCTAAATTTGAGAATGCCAAAGCTTTTGAGCTGAGGCTGCTTCTTCACAGCTGCATATGTGCATGACTCCCATGTTCTGTGTGACAGGGTGACTTCACAAGGACTGGTGAAAGAAAGCTGGCAGGAGTAATGAAGGACGGAGTTAATTCTGCGAACAGATACTACTTGAATCGTTTCAGGGATGCTTACAGGCAAGCAGTCATAGGTAAGAACAGAATATGAACTCAGCTGAACTATCCTATTTAGCAAAGTTTATTGAAATCATCTTGGCTTATCTTTTTCACTGACTTTTACTTTTCCTGAAGCTTAAAAGCACCATGAGTGTATATATTGTTCAATATATATGTACGGAGACATTCAGTGTGTATGTTGTACAATATATAGATACAGAGACATTCAGTATGTGTATATATTGTTAAATATATAGAGAGAGACATTCAGGGTGCGTATATATTGTTCAATATATAGGTATACAGACATTCAGTATGTGTATATATTGCTCAATATATATAGAGAGACTTCAGGCGTGTATGTATTGTTCAATATCTATATATACAGAGACATTGAGCATGTGTATGTATTCAGTATATATATACAGAGACATTCTGTATGTTTATGTATTGTTCAATATATAGAGACATTCAGTATGTGTATGTATTGTTCAATATATATATATACAGAGACACATTCAGTGAGTGTATATATTGTTCAATATATATATATACACAGAGACGTTCAGTATGTGCAGGTATTCAATATACATATACAGAGAAATTATGTGTATGTATTGCTCAATATGTATAGAGAGAGACTATCTCTGTAGTGGATGCACTGGGCAGTCACTCTCCATTTGGAGATTAAACAACACTCAATTCACAAGGGTTACATGCAGTTAATGCACCTTAGAATTCACTCCTAACTCCCTTTTAGCATTAACTGTCTTGTAACACCTCTCCTTTAGACAAGTTAAATTTATGTAGCAAGTGTTTCTTAAAATGGTGAGTTAGCCCTTGCTTTTCACTGAGAGAAAATAGTGTTCCACCTACTGAGTTTTCAGTGTCGGGCAACATTCTATTCAGAAAGAATAACAATTTCCCAACAGTATCTTTAACTATGAAACATTGGGAGGAACTTACAAAGTACTCAACAGACTGTTGATGTGCATCACTTCTAACTGTTGGTCTTTTGGTTGGTATCTTGTGGGATTCATTTAGATTTGATGCAGGGTATCCCTGTGACAGAGGATCTTTACTCCATATTTACAAAAGAGAAAGAGCATGAAGCTCTGCATAAGGAGAACCTGAGGAGCCATCAGGAGCTGATCAGCCAGCTTTTGCAGAGCTACATGAAACTGCTCTTACCAGATGATGAAAAATTCCATGGAGGATGGGCTCTTATTGACTGCGATCCAAGGTCTGTCAAATAAAGTCGTGATTGTTCAGCTGCCGCTATGGCACCTCTGTTAAATGCTACTGATGTTAAATGAGTTTGGTAGCTGATAAGTTAACACAGTACAAGTGGGCAGTTTTGTGGAATGACAAGAGTTCTTAAAGGGATTGAATCCTTGTAATTGTAGAAGTAAAGGTTACTAAACGTTAACTTTTCCCAAAATACCGTAAGGATGGTGCTTGCTGGAATTACCTGCATTACCTTGAAGACAACACCTGGAAATGCATGCGTTCAGTTAATATTGCCAAAATGTGGTAGGCATCGTGAAGAGAACTTCTAACTACCCTTTGCTCTCACAGAGGCTGTTTGAGGAGCTGTTGTTCCTTATTGCTTTATAGGAAAAGTGTAACTTAACTTCAAAGCCATATCCGATCGGATTAAATTCTTGTGTAATGGGTCAAGAGTAGGAAAGCCTAGGTTTCTTTTCATTAAGAGGAGTGAGCGTGAACTCGAACTTCACTCCGAAGTCTCCTTATCAAGTTCAGAGTTCTCTAACTTGTAAAAGAAAGGTAGTGATTAAATCTTCGGCAGGTTATGCTGCAGTATCTAAAAATAGCAAAGCAGGATGTTATGACAGCTATTCAAAGCACACACTCATCACCTTAACAAAGTCTGAGACATTTTTCCATTTCTCTGTTAGCATTTGCAAAAGGCTTGTGGGCTTCCTATTTATTTTTGGACCTGCTACTGACTTACTTGAGCTGTTGGGTAACTCCAGGTTTAAGAGGGAGTGTTGCTTACGTGGATTCACTTATTCTATGGCAGTCTAATGACACATCACAACTCGTTAGGTGAGACACTTCACAAGCCTTGGTTTTTCGGTGGCTGTGAAGAGGCAGCAGCATCACATAGCTACCATACCAATTGAAACCTCTTGTTGTAAAGTGCCCTCAAGTGTAAGAGTGTCCCTAAAATACACTAGGGGTGGATTACAGCTTTGCAAATACACTTCTCTGTATTCATTCGTTTTTCTTCTTCCCCTTCCTTAGTCTCATTGATGCCACTCATAAGGATGTGGATGTTCTGCTGTTACTTTCTAACTCTGCTTACTACGTGGCCTAGTAAGTTACTGCTTTGCCTTACTATGTGCAGTTTATTTCTAGTAGCTCAGTTTTAGAAAAATTTAGAAAAGCATTAAATTCTGATTCTTTTTTTTCTAGTTATGATGATGAAATCGACAAGGTGAATCAGTACCAAAGGTTAAGTCTTGAAGCTCTGGAAAAAATAGAAATAGGTAAGAATGTAGTCACCAGATACCTTTATTGAATGCTCTTAACAATAGCTTGAGCACTTATCAAAGCATCTTACAAATGTATTGAAACAGCCAGCCTTAATGTATATCCTGTGTGGTCCACCACAGCTAGAAAGATGCTTTCTTGCTGATAATGGATGTGAGAGTTGACCTCGTGTTCTCTTTTAGTCCCGTCTTTTGCTACTGCTTGAAATAGAAGCTTTGATCAATAGAGGGGATCTGATAGTTTCCCTGCTTCAGACTCTTAAACCCATGGATTCATCAAAATGGATTTCACAGTTTATCAAATGACAGTAATAATTGGATCAACTTCTAGAATAAATCACAGCTTTGTGCACTCTTTGATCCAGATACAGCAGCTGGTTCTGAATTGTACTTCAGATCTGGTTCATAGCTTTCTAAAACTCTTCTTTCTCAAGGCCTTGTAAGAAACGTGCTGTTATGAAATCACCTTGTTATCCCAATTTAACTTACTGGCTAAAGACTATCTGCAGGCTAAATCCAGCATTTTAAGCTGAAAGTATTAAAGATGTAATATTTTTGACTTTCTAGATGAAAGGGGTGTTCCTGTTGGAGAGGATGAAGGGATATTTCTGTGGCTCCCAGTGTTTGATAGTTTACTCCTTCATTACACAATGCATAGTGATTTCATCATCTCCTTACTGTAACTTTCACTGTCTTTGTGCAATTTCTAACAGTTCAGTGGAAAGGGGTCTCACTTGTGTATTGTGGAGATCTAACACATCCTGATGTACAGAATATAGGTGAAACGTCAAGACTAAATACCTTATAAAAGCAAAGATATAATACAGTGCACTGAAGAGTGGAAGCACTTCATTTGGTAAAAATTTATTAGCTTGCCCTTTAATCCATGCAGGAGCATACCCTAAAATAGAGGCTATAATGGGTGTACTTTCTATCCCTTCTGTTTGAAAGGGTGATCTGTAATAAACAATCAGGCTGAATATAATAGACATATACAGAGGCTCTGATTACTTTGTGTAAGTGCTTGTTTGGCTATTGTGACAATCTTTCATTCAAAATGTCTGTCCTACTCCAAAGACAAAGCATTTTATGCTGAAAAAGACTGTTAACACCTCCATTTAGGTACAGTCTTTGCAATATCTCCCTGTCTGGTTAAAGGTTTCTAACCTCCTGGTTTATTTCTCAGGGCCTGAGCCTACTCTCTTTGGCAAGCCCAAGTTCTCTTGCATGAGGCTGCATTACAAATACAAAGAAACGAGTGGCTATTTTCACACTCTTAGAGCTGTGGTACGCAGCCCAGAAGAAGATGGAAAAGGTTTGTTTCATATGTGAAAGCTTTATACATAGAAGCATATTCAAGTGTTCTCTAGGAAACAGTTTCCATTGCTCTTAGAATAACTTCTTAAGGATATATTTTAATATAATCCAATTGTATGGGGTGGGGAATCCACAAACACACTGTATGTGGCTTTTAATACAAAGGAAATTGGTTTAGGTACGGATTTAAAGCAGCATGTCTCTCTAGGATTGAGACACTTCATGTCCAGATCTTTACTGCTCCAAAACCTGATTAAATGAACTTAAAATTAGCTCCTAAAGAGCAGAAGGAATTGATTTGTTTAGTGAAATCAATGGCTGAAAATGTTCTTGCTTGTTGTTTAAGTCAATTACATGAAAACTAATAAGGAAAAAATAGCACTTCTGACCTGGAGCACTGAATTTTGTCAAGAAGGATTAGAATGAGTATAATTGCTTCACTTCCTTCCACAAATGATGAATCGTGGCAGTGATTCACTTAAACCCAGTATTCAGAGCTTAAGGAGAGTCTATTCTCCAAGCTTACTTTGTAATCTTTAAATCACAGTTACAACTTGCATGGTGCAGCTGTTCTGTAGGGTGAAAGAAAAACCCCAACCATCAAAACCGAACAAATTTAATTACATTAAAATCAGACTTATTTCTCTGTGGGGTTTTGGAATATGGGGTTTTGAGGGTTTGTTAAGGGTCTGACAGGCTGCTACTTGGATTTCAGACACTCTTCAGTGCATCGCAGAAATGCTGAGAATCACAAAGCAAGCGATGGGATTAGATGTGCCCATTATTGAAAAGAAGCTGGAGAGGTGAGTACTTCAATGATGTGAATCTTCTGTGTCCTACTTTCACTCTCTTCTCAGTGACTAACAGTACCTGGTAACAGCCATGTGTGTGATACCTGAAAGGAACATTCAGATCCAGCTACTGTGCTGGGAGTTAATTCCTCCATGTGCTGCTTCCAATGATAATAGCCTGCAGGTGCTCATCTAGAAGTATAAGCAAGAACACTGGTTTATACTTGTGTGCCTATAGACAATAGACACTTCCAAATGTAAATAACACCCTGCAAACCATGGTTAACGTGTCAAATTTCATTTTTCCTATCTGAACTTGATGTCTGCTTCTGTAGTAAGAAGACAAACTGAAGGGTGAATCTGGTTTGGATGCCGCTGCAGCTGAGTGTTTAACAAATCGAGATCACATTACAGGTCGTGTGTAAGGAAATGGCTGAAGTTAAACTTCTGAACCCTTCAGTGTTAGTCAGAGGGGAGCAGTTCTTGTTTTGCAAGCCTGTTCAGACAAGAGGGCCCATGAAAGCTTAACAGTACTTGATAAATACTTACTAGAATCTTTTAGTTTTTACTAATAACTCAGTTGTCTATAAATGAACAGAAGTAACCTTTATGTACAAATACTGATGAGGCGTTAACAGTGAGGACATCATTTACATATTAGTTTCTGAAATGTCAGATTTTTTCTGCTCCCTTTTCACTTTGGGCCTTTTTTCAGTAGCAAAACTGAATTTGCCAGGTTGGACACAGGGGCTTGGAGCAAGCTGCTCTATTGGAAGGCATCCCTGCCTGTGGCAGGGGTTGGAACTGGATGAGCTTTAAGCTCCCTTCTGACCCAAACCATTCTGGAATTCAATGAAAATGTCCATCTGTATTATGGAAACAGACTGGAAGATGATAAATAGTTGCTGTTTATGAGACCGCCTTGATTTTTGCGTTAGAGATTTCCTTCTGTTTTTTCCAGGAAGAGCAGTAAACCTCATGAAGACATCATTGGCATCCGGTCTCGGAACAGAGGGTCCCTGGCCCAGGGCAAGAACTATCTACTGAGCAAGTTCTCATCTCTCAATCAAAAAGTGAAGCAAACCAAATCCAATGTGAACATCAGCAACCTCCGGAAGCTGGGCAGCTTTACCAAGCCGGAGGTGAAAGTCAATTTCTTAAAACCAAATCTGAAAGTGAATCTCTGGAAATCAGACAGTAGCCTTGAAACGTTAGAGAATCCGGTGGGAGATCCTAAAGTCCACACGGAATCTGATACAGAAGGGTCAGATAATGATTCCTTCCACTCGGATGACTTCCTGACCAATTCTAAATCCGATGAGGACAACCAGCTGACTGACTCCCTGGAGAACATAGGGCAGGCAGACTATGTGCTGCCCAGCTGTGGGATCATTGCCTCAGCACCACGGTTGGGCAGCCGCTCCCAGTCCATCAGCAGCACTGACATGAGCATCAGCATTCACGTTCCTTCCGAGATCCATGTGTCTCAGGGTGACCGCTCTGACTGTGAAGACGTAGCCATGCCTTCTGCTGACAACGTGGAGATGGAGTTTGCTAAACCTATGGATGAGTACTGCCAGAGGTTTGTGCACGATGCTCAGAACAAGGTGTCCGATGTTTTGGAGGCTGAGGCTGGTTCTCAAGAGCCTCATCACGTAGTAAATCGAAGCAGCAATAATACATCTAAGGCAGCAGAAACCAAGGCTGAAGCTGTCGGAGATGCTCCTTCCAGGCCATCTAAGTTGGATGTACAGTCTTCTGAGCCAAATCCTCAGCTCTTAGCTGTTGGTGGGTCTGACTTCACCAGATCTCATAAGAGCCCAGGATCTGCATCTGGTAACCCCGAGACGGGACTCCACATGACTCCCTCTCCAGCTGAGAGCAGCAGCAGCAGAGCTGTGTCTCCCTTCGCGAAGATCCGCAGTTCCATGGTCCAGGTTGCTAACATCACACAAGCAGGATTGACTCAAGGGATTAACTTTGCTGTGGCAAAGGTCCAGAAGAGCCCTGCAGAACAAGAAGCTCTCAATGAAATTAAACAGAAAGAACTGAGAGCAATGTTCACTCAATGCCAGACACGGATCATTCAGATCTAGTTGCTCCTTTAGGAAGTGTTCCTTTAGTTGTGGCTTTTAATACAATAGTAAAGAACATGACATCAGGACTCACTGTGGCATGAAGTGCTACTGAATACTGGGATCAATAATACAGGTAACTTGTTTACAGGCAGTGAGAGATGTGAATGAATTTGGTTCTGACCAAGCTTAGGCAGGTGAGATGAGGATGGTAAAACCCCTATTTAAACAGGTAGCTTAGACACTGGGATGTATTAAGCATGCTGTCCATCTTCTATGTGTTGCACAGTTATTTTTGGAGACTAATTTTGTAGCTCTTCTGACTTCTTGTAGAAAGTATTTATACTCGAAAGGTGAGACTGCACTTCTGTGACCTTACTACTTACCTTGCACTACACCAGCAAAAGAACTTAACCGGTAAATTACACTTTATTTATTTTTGGACTAGTGTTTTTACTTGTTTCCATTGAAGTTTTAGATGCAGCTTTCTATGAATTGTGCCTCTCCAATGGGAATGGATGCGTTTCTGTTCCATTGCGTTATGTTAACCAGAAATGAAGATTCCTTTTTTGCTGTCTTTTCCTTTCCGCACCTCTTGGGCCACGTTCAGTCCACGTAAAGCGTATCGATCCCACCTGAAATACCCACCGTCCTGCGGTGCACGTTCACTCCAGAGATCTCTTTGGCTGCTCACTTGTTTTGAGGTGAGGGGAGATGGAGCAGACGTCCTCTCCTTGTCTTGCCCATGCTGAAGAGATTCCTGTTTCTTTCTTGTCCTCTAAATTTCAAACACTGGCAATTTGCTCTTATTTTTTATCACTAGATAGAAAGACAAGGCCAGTACCTGCCCTTCAGGCATTGTGTCCCCTCTCTATGCTTTCTTTTAAGCTATATTCCAACTGTTCAGATGCAAAAGTCCAAGTAACTTCTAGAAGAGAAGGCAAATGTACTGTTCCATGGAATCAGTGTTGCATTACAGCATAGCTGTCAGCATCTAATCAAAACCAAATTCATTACCACCTCAAGCTTTGCATACTTGCAGGATAAAGCAGGCTAAAGCATCCGCTCGTGCTGGGAATGGGATTAAACCCCCCTCCCCTACAACCCTTATCTGTGTGTGTCAAAAGATTTACATCTACCTTAACCACTCTTTCCCAGCAATGCCTTGCCATGCTGTTCTAGTGTAGGACATTACCCAACAGCTCCTGTACTGCAGGACCTTGCTATGCTGTGGTTTGTGACTGTAACCACCGTTGCAGACCCCGGTGCCTTGGTGTTCTTGTCCATGTACTGTAGGTAGGCTGCACGTGGTGTTCAGAGATAATAGTGTCATAGGGGTAGGGTAGTAACTGTGTCTTAGAGCTTCTAAGTGTGTCTGAAATGGTTCTCCCCTGTCCCTGACGGTCTGAGACTTTATTAAACAGATCTGGTTTATTTATTTTATGACAGTGCTGTGGGTTTGGGTTTTTTTGAGTGTCTCTCTACTTGTGGCTCTATTTAAAATGAAACTACTGCTGTATTTTAATGTGAGCAATATACAGGAGCTATTTTAATAAAAAAGTGGAATCGAAAGGTGGCTTTTGGCTGTCATGTGAAGGGATGTGGGACACTGGGGCTGGGGGGAGGTTGAGCTTCAGGGATGGGGGGGGTTTGACTTTCTCTGGCATGAGAGTCACAAAATCACAGCAGCTTTGAGGTTGGAAGGGGCTGGACTCATCTGGTCAGGACTATGTCCCACGTGTCTCAAAGCATGGGAAGGCTCCACCACCTCTCTGGGCACCCGCTTCTAAGGCTCAGGCACCCTAATGGTAAAAAGCGGTTCCTGATGCTCAGAGGGGACTCGTCTGTGTTTTGGTTTGTGCCTATGGCTTCCTGTCCTTGCACCAGGCACCACGGGGAGCAGCTGGGCTCTGCCTGCTTTGCACCCTCATCTTATTAGTGTTCTATACTAATAATACATGATTGATAGACTTCTTAATATAGGCATATTGGTGATGTTCTAGACATGAATGAGATCCCCTGCCAAGCAAGGGCCGCATACACGACTTGATCCTTTATCCTTCTATCATTGCTCTGATGCAATGCTGGCCTCAAGGAAGTTAAAAGTCATAGACATGGTGAGGGGACTCCTTAAAAGCTGCCCAAGCCTTGGAACTTGTAAAGGGCTGGAGGAGGGACAGGAAATTCCAAATACTTGCCATTATTTAGGTAGGAAAAAGAGAAACTGGTCTGTACAAACATCACATATATGTTTGGTCTGTACAAGCACATGTAGTGACTTTGACAGCCGGAGAGTCCTGTAAGGCAGGATACCAAGAGCTGTAAAATCACTCTTATATTACAAACCCAGTGTTGCTCAGTCAACACTCGGGACAGATCCCCCTGGAAATGAATTCCTGACCTGGTGCACTGGTTCCCTGCCTTCTGCTTGGCGACCCAAGCATGTTGTGTCCTTCCAGCTTAGGCATTGCCCAATAGTTATGAAATATCGGAGACGGGCTCACGTGGCACTGTCCTCAACCCATGCTGTAAGCAGCACTGAGATGACATTACAAACCAGCTGTGTTCCAGCCAGGCTGCCTTTTGACCAGAGACTTCATTTTCTCCTTCTGGTCAGTTGCTTAACTTCATATTTATGTAGCACAAGGCAGATGAAACCAGGAATACTCAGCTTAGTGTTCAAGAAAAGGTGATCTGAAAGGGCATCAAGCTGGGCTAGTTTAAGATAGACAACACTTGAATTAGTGTGAGCGTGCAGAGATGAAAAGGACAGGGCTAGAGTGGCTGTGCTGCACCAACCAGTGTCATATTTAGACTAGAAATGTAGTGGAAAAAGGCAGTTCCTGTTCACACAATCTCAGTTATGAGACACCAAGTGAGCGGGTTTTGGCTTCATCTCAATTGGGCAGGAGCCTTTGTCCTTGTTGATAAAAGGATGACTTGAAGCAAGATGTAGAATCAGCTCCAGCACTGACTCCTGCAGGCTGCCTCCACAAGCACAGCACAGTGTTTCTGGACTCTTCCATCTCTGTGTTGGTTTAATGTTTCACTGCTTAACCCACCCTTGTTAAACCAGTTCTGCAGGTGATACTAGTAGCAGATCGGCCTCTGGAAACCAGCTCATACTGTACAATGCAAGTTGTATAGTAATTAATGGCTATTATTCAAACAGTTTAAACACGTTACTGCTCATGCAAAAAGCCTGATACGTTCTGTACGAGTACATGAATATCACCAAATCTCCAGTCAATGCCTTGAATTGTGCCAGAATAAAGCTCCTTAGAGACACTGAAGAAGTGAGTCATGGTGTTGTCTAACAATAAGGATGTATTTCATACTGGAACCTCAGCATGGATAAGATCAAGCAAATTCTACCACTGTTGTGCTGCTGCGAGTGCAACGTGCCTTTACTCACAGGACCAACAGTGCACAGGCCCAGAGAGCAACAGTCTGGTTCTTCCAGCTGCTGCCAGCTCTGATACTCACACCTCACCACCCCTAACACACAAACTTACTCCAGGATGGAGCCTTACTGTGTAGGAAGGGCTCTGGGTTCAACTTCCTCACTATTAAAGGACAGGAGTTTACACAACTTCAGTATTAAAGTTTAATATCAAACAATTTGCTCATTGTTACCAATTTTCAATTACAAAACAGGCTCCAAAAAAAGGTCATAAAATATGGTGAACCGGCTGAACGGGGTTAAGTGTGCTCAGCCTGTGAGGGTAAATAGCCATAACTTCTTTTGGTATAAATTATCTACAAAAACTGGTATAAACAATATTCCAATCTTAGCAGGGGGATTCCATCTAGGATTAGACAAACTCATAGCGACATCCACAGAGTGTTAAAGTTCATTCCCATTGACACATTTCTGCTGCTGCAGCCTGGCTTTCCGTAAGGCCTCCAGTTGCTTTGCTCTCAGCCACCTCTCCCTGGATAGCGTTGTCTGCCCCACGCTGAGAGACAGGAACCTGGATGAGCAGAAGCAGGGGTTAAGAGCTTGGTCATGTGTCAGGTTCGATAAGCTTAATACAGTACAAGTGTCAGGGACTGTAGTGACAGGACAAGGGGTAACGGGTTAAAACTTAAACAGGGGAAGTTTAGATTGGATCTAAGGAGGAAATTCTTTCCTGTTAGGGTGGTGAGGCACTGGAATGGGTTGCCCAGGGAGGTTGTGAGTGCTCCATCCCTGGCAGTGTTCAAGGCCAGGTTGGATGAAGCCTTGGGTGGGATGGTTTAGTGTGAGGTGTCCCTGTCCATGGCAGGGGGGTTGGAACTGGATGATCTTGAGGTCCTTTCCAACCCTAACGATTCTATGATTCCTTCAGTATCCCATGAACTAGGGAGCATGGGAAGAAATGTGGGGGGGAAGTACTTTGCCTAAGTAGCAATCTGTGACAAAGAGGCACAATGGAAGAGGAGATGCCATCATTTGATCACTGGCCAACCTCATGAAACTACAGGTAAAGTTGGTCTTGACCTCAAACAAGTGGTAAAGGTTGGACTTGATGATGTTAAAGGTCTTTTCCAACCTGGTTGATTCTATGATTCTGCAACTCAAACTTGCCAGAAGGGCTTCTGTTACAACAACCAGCACCACCTACCTTGCTACAAGCAGTGTTCTGTGCAGGTCATCAGCTGTTACGCTCTCAGGGTCACTCTTCCTCATTTCTACAAAGTCTTCTTCTACTGCCTGTAAAAAACACAACAGGTAACAGTTGGCAAAGAATCTTCACTCAACAGAAGCTTTTGAGGAGTTAAAACACTGAAATTACCCTTAGATGCAGGAGCATCTGACTGCTGTCAGGAAGCGAGTCAACGTAAGTTACAGCTTGTCTTCCAAAATCAGGTTTTGAGATGAGTTTTAGAAAGTAGGATATGGGTAAGGTATGGACTGAAATACTTAAGAGCACAAAGCCTTGAAAGGAACATTGAGAAAATGCTTCTCTTTGGTTTCTTAGAAAACATCAAGGAGAATCACTGACAGGGAGAGCAATGGGAAAGCACAGTCCTGTTCAGCTGCTTTTATCTGAACATACAGTTGAAGAGTTAGTGCAGTCTTCCATACCTTGGTCACTTCATCAGAGATGCTGTAGTCCAGCAGCCTCAACAAGCTGAGGTAAATGCGAAACTTGTTCAGGACAGAAGGGAGCACTGCTGTGAGGAGGCTGCTCATGTACTCCTCCATGTTCGGGGGGATTAGCTGTGGTTGTAAGTGGACTTGGCAATCTGACTGAAAAACAGAATTGCATATCATCTCTTTCCACATCCTGTGTTTTCCCATTCCAAGATGGATTTACTCTCTGAAGCAAGTCACTATTGACCAGAATTAAGGTAAGACAATGCATTCCTTAAATATTTAACAGTTCCCTTTCTGAAGGCTTGCGTGAAGTCCTTATTCAAGCAGGAGCCAGTTTCATAGAATCCCATATTGGTTTGGGTTGGAAGGGACCTTAAAGCTCACCCAGTTCCAACCCCTGCCACAGGCAGGGACCCCTTCCACTGGAGCAGCTTGCTCCAAGCCCCTGTGTCCAACCTGGCCTTGAGCACTGCCAGGGATGGGGCAGCCACAGCTTCTCTGGGCACCCTGTGCCAGCACCTCAGCACCCTCACAGGGAAGAGCTTCAGCCGAAGAGCTCATCTCAGTCTCCCCTCGGGCAGGTTAAAGCCATTCCCCTTGGCCTGTCCCTACAGGCCCTTGTCCAAAGCCCTTCTCCAGGTAGCCCCTTAAGGCACAGGGCCGCTCTAAGGTCTCCTTGGAGCCTCCTCCAGGCTGAACAAAGCCTAACTCCCTCAGGCTGTTCACTTCAGAGGTGAGAGAGCAAATGCTCAGTTCATAAAGCTGGAGCGCAGGAGACCAGGTATTGTAAACTCGGGCTGCTCAGTGTTTCTAGGGTCAATGCCAGTTCTATCACTCTGTTCCTGTGACCATCACCCCCTAAACTACTTGTCTAGAATAGGCTTGGGGAGTCACAGTATAGCTGCAGGCTTTCCCCATCACTGTTTAGTCCAGGAGGAGGGAATGTCAATCCCCGTTTTCCTTGGACAGGCTTTTAGCCTGCCTGCAAGCCAGGAGCAAGCAGGCAGTAACTAACACCAGTGTCATACCCACCCCTCATCACAAGGCTGTTTTCCTGCCTTCGCCTCTCAGGAATGGCATGTTCTAAGTGAGTAGCTACCACCTGTAGCTACTCCCCAAATTCAGGAGAAGCCATACCGGTAGGAGCGATCGACCCTCAGAAGTGATAAGAACATTAATATTGCAAGGGAATTCCATCTGGTGGTAATTGAAGTCATAATCCACCTTCTGCCAAGTGATCAGGTTACCCAGCGCTGTCACGTTATGGACACCTAGAAGAGCAAGAACAAACTCTGACAACAGGACCTAAACAAATGTCAGACCTGATTTGCTTTCTTTCCAATCTGTCTTTAGTGAGCAGTTGGTAGAAAAGCTCTTGCGAGCATCCTGCTTCTTCTTGTGTCTGGGGTGTTCTCCACATGGAAACAGCCACATCTTCAGCCCAAAATCAGACTTGAAATCAAGTCTTATCTTTTTTTACCCTAAATTCAGTAGGGAACAACAACAACAACAACAACCACCACCCCTTTTTATCTGCAACTTTTAACACTTAAAATATGACTTCTCATTAAATACTGACATTTCTTTAGACATTAAGGACACACATTTTAGCAGACCTATAAAGCGCACGGAGATTTTTCTGGAAATGGGAGTTTTTCCATGTTTAGACTTATTTTCCCGAAACAATGCAAAGATTTCCGTTAGTTTTACTATTTTCTGTAGTGAAATTTAGTAATTTTTCCACAGCAGAGTAACAACCCCCCCCCCAAGACTCAAAACCAAGCGAATCATTTCAGTGAGTTACTTTTAATAGCAAGAATTGAAGAAAGAAGTTTCTAAATAGAATTAACCTGAAACTTGAACCTCACCAGTTCTGCCAGACTAAATGCTTGAAGGAGAGTCCTGACACTCAGTGGGGAGACCCAAGGGGCTTATGGCATTATGCCATCTAGCAGGGTTCTCAGGACAGCACTTTTAGCTTAGGATAAAGTCACTTCCAGTGATTTCCTGTTCTTCTTTCCTTGAAACCTCCACAGGTATCTGTACTAAGCATCCCTCAGTTACCAAACTTTTAATAGGCATTGCAACTCACCTCTTATGTAGCTTCTAATTAAAGTAACTGCCTAAAGCTCTGTAGGAAGCACTACGCAGTGCACATCATTCTGTTCCACAAAGGAATAGCTGTTTGTTTAATCTCCATTTTTCAGCTGGATTCCATATAGACAATACAGGCAGAAAGCATAAGGCAGCAGCACATACTTCCCCCTCTGCTTCATTCATTATAGCAGGAAAGTAAAAGGCCATTCTAACGAATCAGAGGTATTTTGGTCTAAAGAATAAATCAAATCCGTGGCCTTTTCCTCCAGGTGACAGACACTGTCCAGTGTTCTCTACAATGCAACCAAAGTGAAACTGAACAAGGAACCATCTTGTTTCATTATTGCTCATTTGTGGCCTGGGATAGGAATCTGTAACTCCACAGAAGCATTTCCGAGCAGAACACCATAAGCTTCCAGGAAGTAAAATAGGGGAAAAAAAACCCCAAATCCCAGGAGATCAAGCCTTAAGTTGTTCAAAAAAGCTGCAGATGAGCAGGAAGCAATGAAATAGGACATGGAAAGCACAGTTTTGTTATAGACAATTATCCCTGGGACACAATTAGCATCACTGTCTTAAAATATATCAACTTCCAACCTGTCAGATGAGATTGTCTTAATAAAAAACAACCAAGAAATGTCTACCTTTCGTGTCAAGCTGCCCTTGCTCGAGCTGAGTCTCATCCACGACAAGGGAAGTGTTGCTGGCAAGCTGTAACACTCCACTGACTAAGCGGTTCGCTGTGTAGTCCTTATGTGGGATGAATCGTGAGTGGTTCATGTTTTCAATGGTCATTTGTAGGCGATAGGACTGCAATGAGAAGAGAAACTAATCAGCACCTTTCCTCTCCTTCAGCTTTTCCGTAATGCTGCTTCCTTTAGCAAGAGCGATAGCCACAAACGTTCATAGCAAGTAAAACAAAACTTGTTACCACAATATAGAACAGAATTTATCCACAGTTTCCAAATCTAAATACTTAAAATAACACTGTTAAGAACTCCTATCATCTATATTCATCAAGGGACTGCAGCAATAGGACAAAGGGTGATGGGTTTAAACTTAAACAGGGGAAGTTCAGGTTACATATGAGGAAGAAGTTCTCTACTGTGGGGGTGGTGAGGCACTGGAATGGGCTGCCCAAAGTGGTAAATCCCTGGCAGTGTTCAAGGCCAGGCTGGACAGAGCCTTGGGTGACACGGTCTAGGGAGAGGCAACCCTGACGATGGCAGGGGGTTGGAACTGGATGAGGTTAAGGTCCTTTCCAACCCAGACCATTCTATGATCCAAAACTTAATTACTAAGAGTTTTCTGCAGAATGATATCCACGAACTTGTGAACAAACAGTAACAGTACAATAATCAAATGGCCTAGATCACAGAATAGTTTGGAAGGGTTGGAAGGGATCTTAAAGCTCACCCAGTTCCAACCCCCTGCCATCGGCAGGGACAGCTTCCATTAGAGCAGGCTGCTCCAAGCCCTGTCCAGCCTGGTCTTGAACACTGCCAGGGATGCGGCAAACACAAGAATATCTAAATATATTAAGCCTGAAAGACAAAATTAAGTATGCAGCATCTGACTGACAGTTTCATACCTACAAGGGTATGAGTTTATTTCCTATTCACCCTAGATGACTCTAGGTAAATAAAGACTTCAACTGAATAGGCAAGCCATAACTCTATTTTTACCTGCCCTCTACATAGACAGCAGAAGCCTTTAAGAAGTCTGGCTTTTAACTAAAATATTGCTGGAACAATTAGCCCAACATCTCTCATCAGCAATATGAAAGCACTCTAATGCCATTGTCCTTACTGCTGGCACAAGCTGCTGGATGATGCGGTATACGTGCTCTGTGAAGATGTTATTCTTTGGACATCCGCTCAGGTTGACTGTGAATTTTCCCAGAGGGAGCACATCTCGTCTTGCATAACTAGACCAGAAACAACACAGGTTAGGCAAGCACTGAAGAATACAGGTATCAATCAGTTTGTGCATTGTGCAGGTTCTCTGATAGCTAGCAGGGCTTCACTGCTAATACATACATAAATAGTAGCACCCTATTTCTTCCTGCTCCAGTGTCCAAGGAGCTAAGTTAGGCTGGAGGCTGCTTTGGAAGGCTTTGCAGCATGGCACAAAAGCAATGCATTTACACTGCTCGAGGTCCTGCAATGTGCCCTCCAGACATTCTGTTCTCTTTGTGCTCTACTATTACTCAGTGTACATACTTCATGTACTTCATCTTTTTCCTTTCTTGCTGCCCTATCTCAGTTTCCCTGCTTATTGTGCTTGTTCATTTCCTTTACCTGCCCTCAGCTTTCCTCTCCCTTTTCTGACTGTGTATCTTCTCCCCATTCTAGAGAAATGTCAACTTTTATGTGATACAGCTAAGAGAGAAAACACATTCTAATCTAAGTGTTAGAGCATTCACAGCCCCACTAGAAAGAACAAAAGTGTGCACAGAATGAAAAAACCCACATATTGATATTGGAGTACTTGTATTTACATGAGGATAGGGTTCAGGGCAGACTGTAAACACAACCCAACCATAAAACTTAGCTCATAATTATGCTGCCTCATTGCTACTAAGAAACGTCTTATGGCTTTTTACACACCAGCTGCAGGTATCAGAAAGGTAAGACACTGAGTCCAATTACAGATCTGTGAACCCTTCTTTCAGACAAATCTGAGCTGTACTATTCACTCTGCAACAGAATGGAATCTTTGAAAACCATAGAACAAGGGGTTTCTTTACCAAGAAATTATTACTATTTAGAAAAGGGAATCCATTTTTACTCTGAAGAAATCTGAGCCTTACAATACTTAATTTAATCCAAACATACTGTCTGAAGTTTTCCACCTGAAATTTTCATGAGTCAAAGGATGCTGCTCTTTCATCCAGAGACAGTTTAAACCAAGGTAAGAGAACGTTAAGATGCACTCTAATCAGCCATGAAGACAGGTCCCAGTGCATGCACATTCAGCTATGGCATCAGCTCAGGTGGTAAATTTCCATCACATGCTAATGGGGGTCACCTGAACTTGCCATTAAACATATGTCTACATTTAATTAAAGAAATTCCCAGAATGTACCTTTCAGTGTCTCTTAATACCTCAGCAATAACTACTGCAGTTTGTAAATGCCATCTTTGAGGAGTCAGTTGCATGTCCTAATCAGTAAAAGGAGCTAGAGATAAAAAGATGTTTTCATACCTCTGATTAAAGTAAGATCTTGGACTTGTGGATCTTACTGTCCAACTCTCAAATGAACACTGAAAGAATATATTGCCACAAAATGGGCCTTTTAACTAAACTTAGACACGTTACTGTGTCTATTATGACAGGGCAACTCTGGCTGGACAAAGTACTAGTGAATAAGTGCTATGTAAGCTATTTCTGCCATTTATTTATAGAGTGGTGAAGAACCCCATAACAGGAGATCTCCTTTAAAAGATGAAGATGTCAATTCTCAAACATCTCAATACTTACACTGTAGAGATGAGATGCAGTATAAGGTATTCAGCAGCCAAACTGTCTCCCAAGAGGGCATGGGTGAGGAACCCAAGTAACTCTGCTCTCACTGGTGACAGCTCCGACATGAAATTAGACACAACTGATAAAAGAGATAAGACAACAAATGTCAGGAAATGTGCTGTTCTCACCCTCTTTCCTCTATAGAAATCTTACTTTCCACTGCAGTGTGATCCAAAGCACTTTAGCACAAATAAATTCATTGGTTTTCCAACTCAGCAATTATTGGCTTTGGATAATTGGAGTCACTCACCATTGCCTTGGAAATGCTTTATTTTTGGTAATTAGATACTGTCTAACCTGTTTGCAGAAGGCTCTAAAGTTTGGAGTCAAATATATAAAATGGATAGTGTCTCCATATTGTATCAAAGGCAGAAATAAACCCTTACACACAGTACAACTCAGGACAAGCAATACAAGTCATGCAAGGAAGAAAATGATCGATACAAATTAGATGCTCGCATGCAACAGTTCAAGACTCAAGCAGGCCACAAGAAATAGCAGAGTTGTTTGAAAACAGAACTGCCTCACTTTCACCACAGTATCATGACTCTTTATGTTGTCAGTATGTTTCTTATTTTCACTGCTATATACTAAATTGAAAATCTCATTTTCCAGTAATACACTATTCCATTTGAAAGCAAGTAAAACCCTACAGATGAAGAACTTGGTAAAATCCTTGGGCACAACGAATGAAAAACCAAGTTTTATATAAATCACATTTATTTCAGAACTATAAACATGTAAGCATCACAAACATCTGCATCTTGCCCAGTCTGAAGTGCTGGATGGTTCCTCTGTCTAGCAGGATTTAAATTCAAACCCTGCCCTTGATGTCTGTGAGCAAATAAGTATTGTTTCACATGTACTAGGAGACCATAGATTTACATGGACACAGAGAGAGGTCAAGTTCAGATACTCACAGGTTTTACTTTCCTCTTCATTAAGGCAGGCAGGCAGTAATGGGTTAATGTGTTGTAATTTCTGTGCCAAAATCACATGGATTCTGGGAACTAATGAGGCTGGAGGACTGTGCACTCTCTGTTCCTCTGCCGTGTCCATAGACTCCACAGCATTGAGGGTTGAGCTGTCCCTAGGAAAGGGCACAGCACAACTGGACTTAGAAACATTCCACACAAATTTCTCTCCAGCTGACTTAAGAGTAGCTGGAAGCAGACCAAGAACTGAGCACATTGGAACAAACAACATCCACTCCCAGCTACTGGTAACTCCTCCCATATTCCAATTACCTTCTTTATGACTTTTATAAACACTATAAATACTGAATCACAATTATATAATGACATGACAGTCTTAAATAAGGCCTAAAGGGGACAACAAGAAACCTGGAGAGGGACTTTTTACAAGTGCCTGTACAAGACAAGGGGGATGGCTTTAAACTGACAGAGGGGAGATTGAGATGAGCTCTTAGGCAGAAGTTCTTCCCTGTGAGAGTGCTGAGGCAGAGAAGCTGGGCACCACTTAAGATGTAGCTTCAAACAAAATGTCACACATGTTCTGTCCAGCATGTACTGAATGAAACCTAACCAGGAACTTTTAAGAAAATAAGGCAATGATTTATGACACTGGTGTGTGTATGCACATGTGGGACTTCTGTCTTCCACCAGGTTCCAGAGCCTGACAACAAAATCTTCTAGACAGTCACTTAACACCTGTATCACTAGCTGAGTAATAAGAAATGAGTAAGTAAATCCTAATGTACCTCAGCTCAGACTTGAAGGTGTTACCTCCTAAGAGTTCAGATATACAAGCTTTGCTCTTCCTGATGATGCCTTACAAAATTCCTTCCAAGTGGTTTTCATTTGTTATATAGAAACTAAAATCCCTGAACTGACTTTATCAGGTAATGGTAAAGCTTAGTACAAATTGAATCAAATTCTACTGGTAAAGCTGAAAAGCTCTATAGCTTCAAAGCCTCTTCAGCAGTCCACCACCAGACTATCCACTCTTTCCACTGAAAGAAATGTCTTTTGTTTGCATTAAAAGCATTGCTAAATGCCACCAGTTCGTCTATTTGTGACAGAATGACAGGCAGGAAAACAACCCAACAAGCTATGACAGACCAACTGAGCTGTCAGTCTGCTATTAGCTGTCAGACAGCTGATAACCAAAAGCAGCTGACCAGACTGAGTTAGCTTTTCAGAAGCTGGCACTACGAGGGATTCACACTGCACTTGCCATATTGTACTTATCAGAAAGATAAACAAAATCCCCAACAGAACTGAAGCACAATGGTTCAAGGCATCAGTAGCACATATGTTAGATCAATCAGTGGTTTTACTTTCAAAATTGACTTGCGCCCTTCTGGATTAGTTTGTATTTTGTCAAGCAAGTAACTGATCAGAATTAGCAGGTGAAATGGGAAGTTTCTATCAGTGGTATAATGTGACGATACATCTTAATGCAAGAAAACCCCACAAATTTTACTCATTTTGTCATTTTCAGTCCCCAAAATATTTTCCTCATTGAAATAAAAATTCCCTGCATTTCAGGATCACACATCAGGGGAGCCTTACCTCTCTTCGTTGTTTACTATGCTCAGCACTGGATCCACAGACAAAATGCCATATACCTCCAGAACATCATTGACTTTGAAGCTATCCCAGCTCTCATAGACCTGTCACAAAGAGACAATAATAAAATACAGAGGCAGACTGGTCAGGCTGCACACAAACACAGGCAAAAGGAAATTACATCTCAGGAGATTCAGCTGTAGACTGAGAACACTGTGTGAAGATGTCTCTCCTAGTCCCCAGTGTCAGTAAGCTGGCACTGAAACAATGAGTTTCTACAATTGCATGCTGTTTCCTACTGGCATTCTTTTGCTCCACAAATGCAAATCAGTGTGTTCTAATCCGATTTATCAAGATTTCCTGAATAATGGAGCAGTCAACACAGTAAAATCGTAGAAGTTTTGTGTTGGAAGTTTCTTGTCAATACAGCATACCAAAGAATATTTCAAATACAACACAAGAATGTGTAGCTTATTGCTTTTTTTGTTTGTTCCATCACACCTTTCTTCCTTAGAGAACAAATCCTAAAAGCAAAATACCAGGAGTCAATCCCAGCTACATCCTCAAGCATCTAGGAACGGACTCTCCATCAGGGACTGCAGGACAGGACAAGGGGTAACAGGTTTGAACTTAAACAGGGGAAGTTCAGGTTGGATATAAGGAAGAAGTTCTATACTGTGAGGGTGTTGAGGCACTGGAACGGGTTGCCCAAAGAAGTGGTAAATGCTCCATTCCTGGCAGGGTTCAAGGCCAGCTTGGATAGGGCTTAAGTGATGTGGTCTACTGTGAGGTGTCCTGGCCCACGGCAGGGGGTTGAAACTGGATGATCTTAGGGTCCTTTCCAACCCAAACCACTCTGCGATTCTATGACTTTTTGTAACTAAGTGTAGTGAGAAGGTGCAGGCTCTAGTACGTGCTGTTAAAGCATTTCTACTACAGCACTTGTGAAGAGAAACAATGTCATACTGAATACATAAAATGACTATCTGTAGAAACAAAATTCTGGACCTCAGAGCCAACCTCCCTGCCTTTATAAACAATGCAGGGCTAACTACTTACACTCTACCTCCAGATTCTGTCTGCCTCTCTGAGGCCACAGCCATGCTCATCATCTCTCCCCTTCTGTTACCTTTACAAGACATGCTGGTCCCTTCTCTCCTGGCAATGGAAAATTTAAGTCAAGTGGAGGGGAGCAGTTGGGAGAAATGAGATGATGACCTGCAGAAGCTTCTGTTTCTAATCTCTTTGGCTCCACACATCCATGGATATCACCTCCACTGCCTGAAAAAATAGGATTCATAAGCGGAAATGCAAAAGTGAACATCTTTCTTCAGTGAGCATCACACAATTAGCCTAATTTGACAAGACATCAGAGACAAAAATATTTAATAATGCAATATATTTGACAGAAAATACTCTTCATCAGATTAGAAAAATCTCACAAATGCATATTCTATATTATCAAGTGTGAGAGAGCGTACTGGTAGAGAACTCTGTGTCTTAGAAACCTAAACATGGCCAGAAATATGATTTGCAAAGGTAATGCTAGAACTGTGTGAATGACTGGTTTTCTAAATTCCATAGGACTGCAAAGGAAATATTATTGCACATCTAAAAAGGACAGACCTCAAAAGGTGAGAATGTGCATCAATGAAACAGTTTACGTTAAAAAATTCTGTATATGTTCTGCATAATAAAGCTATAAACATGTATTCTACCATTGATTAGTCTGAGCATGAAGAGAAAACTGTCTAAACTGTCTTGCAAACTGGTAAGAATACAAAAGGAAAAGTCTGAATTCAGCTAACAAACCCAACAGACAGAGCACCAAACAAAAGAAAGCGATAGATTCTCGTTTTAGTTTTCTTTAACAGGACTGACAATTTTAACTAACCTCATTCTCTCGTTCAAAAGAAAACTTGTGAAAACTCTGAGAAACCCCCCCATATCCCAAATCTCAAAGAAACCCCTCCACCTTAAGTGGCATCTTCACAGATGAACAAAGCAAATAGTTCAGACTTACTAAAACCTAAGAAAGAATTGCACACCACCTGAATGCTGCCTGTGTTCCAAACACCATTCTCTTAGAAGGTTAAAGACCTTTCTTCAGGAGCTACAAGTGTCTGGTATTAATCTGGTTCCTTTATGAAGTTGGGTTAATAAATGATGTTAGAAAACAGGTAATACTGGAAGATCTTTTTAAGATATAAACTACTGTTTGTAGCAAAGCAGCACCCAATTGATTTGTTTGGCTTCAATTTACACAATGAGATCCACATACAGCGTGTGAAAGAGACAAGAGAGACCATGAAATTGGCAGAGTGGGAAATGAAAGAGGAACTCCTAAACTTCATCCTGCTGCTATGAATTGTTTGTGTGCTGTTACACACAAAAGATAATACACAAGTGCTGCTGTACAGAACATTAATGTTAGGAATTAAGTCTAGAAAGTAAAGTTAAGTCATACAATACACATGCAACATCACAGGCTCTCCCACACTGCTTCAGTTTAAACCGCTGATGACTTCAGCAAAGCCACCAAATTAGTTCTGAGGGCTGCAACAAAACCACTGATCCAGACAGCTGCAAGTGTTTCAGGATTTGAAAAGGAAATCTTTGCAAGTTCTGGAAAGATATTGCAATAACTATTCCTTAGTAACTACAATTACCCATATGTTGCTCTTTCTGTTTAGATGGATGTAGATCCATGTCCTCATCTTCCTCATAGCTTCTCTTATGGCGACTTGGTGTGTAGGATGTTGAGGGGCTGACTCGAGCTTGGCTTGCACTAATATATGCGTAACATTGTGGATTAAGGACAACCACAGACTCAGTTGAGAAATATGAGGCAAAGTGAGGGTTTCGTTTGCTTGTAGAAACAAAATGCTATTATCCTATTCTGAGCAAGACATTAGAATAATGATTCAAATTGTTATGTAGACATCACCTCTTCAGACACATAAATAACTTGCTTAAGAAGTGTACGGCAGTCATTGGCTTTGTTGAAAATAGAAACTAAAACTTACTGAGTGCTATTCCATCATCAGTCTCTGAAGAGAACATGCTTGTGGTCAGGTACAACTCAGAACCTCAAGGATTTATTTTTCTCCCTCTTTTTTTCTTCCCCCCCACCCCAACCCTCCCTGCTTCCAGAAGGATGGGGAGGAGAATCGAGAGAATGTAACCCCCACAGGTTGAGATAAGAACAGCCCAGTAACTAAGGTATAACACAAATCACTACTGCTACCACCAATGATAATATTGATAAGAGAAAATAACAGAAGAGAATACGATACCACTGCCGAATGAGTTCAACCCCCGCGAAGAGAGACCGTGCCCTTCCGGGTAACTCCCAGTTACCTCCCTGGGCATGACGTGCTGTGGTATGGAATACCTCTTTGGCTAGCTTAGGTCAGGTGTCCTGTCTCTGCTTCCTCCCGACCTCCCCTTGTCCCCGGCAGAGCATGAGACTCACAAAGTCCTTGGCCAGAACAAACATTACTTAGCAACAATTAAAAATTTTAGATTGGATATAAGGAGGAAATTCTTTCCTGTTAGGGTGGTGAGGCACTGGAATCGGTTGCCCAGGGAGGTTGCGAGTGCTCCATCCCTGGCAGTGTTCAAGGCCAGGTTGGATGAAGCCTTGGGTGGGATGGTTTAGTGTGAGGTGTCCTTGCCCATGGCATGGGGGTTGGAACTAGATGATCTTGAGGTCCTTTCCAACCCTAACTATTCTATGATTCTATTCTATGATTCTAAAAACAATCGGTGTTATCAGCTCTCTTCCCAGGCTGGAAGTCAAAACACAGAGCTTGCACCAGTTACTAAGAAGGAGCAAAACGGCTCCTGGTAAACCCAGGACAGTTAGCTTAATTTGAAATTGCACTGACATTCTGTGCCAAACACAAGCAGTAGTTTTGTTAAATTCTTAACTGAAATATCAAATCATTATGGATTTCCCATAAAATTCACATCTTTTTCACAAATTGCAACTTATCTCAAGTTTTCTAGACCTCTCCCCCACTCCCTTGGGGAAGAAGCAAACATAAAATTACTAAAAGGTGTTTAAAATAAGCATCCTGAATCCATTTAACTCAGATAATTCAGACTCCATTTACCAGGAGAAACTTAAGGTGATTTGTTTCTCCCCAAAATGTTTCCTGTACTCATTGAGAAAGTGTCATACTGTGGTTAAACTATTAAACCCAGGAATTACTGTTTTAACATGCTCAGCTACAGGTTTCTTATAGGTTCTTGCAGAAGACTCTCACTATGTAACAGTGTTCTAACTTTACCAGAAAATGCTGATCCAATTGGGATGCCAATGTTTTGACTGACTCTTTTTCTAAGCATTTGCAAATAGAAATTAAGAGAAATTTTCAAGATCCTCTCAAGCAAACATGAAGATCCATTCCAAATCCCTACTAAATCAAAAAGCAATGCTCCTAAATTCATTTGCATCCTTCATGCATAGAGCACACCATACAATCATAGAATGGTTTGGGTTGGAAAGGACCTTAAGATCATGCAGTTCTAACGCTCTGCCACAGGCAGGGACACCTTCCACTAGAGCAGGTTGCTCCAAGTCCTGTCCAGCCTGGCCTTGAACACTGCCAGGGATGGGGCAGCCACAGCTTCTCTGGGCAACCTATGCCAGCGCCTCACCATCCTCACTGGGAAGAACTCTTCCTTACATCTAACCTGAAATTCCCCTGTGCAGTATTTCCTTTTTCTATACCTACCACCTCTCCTGATTCACTCAAAACAAATCTTAAAGCTATCTCCTTCAATCTAATGAATTAGTTGGTGAGCACTGTATAACAGAGGACTTCCTCAGTCAAAAAGGATATTTCTTTCACCCATGCTGATTCACCAGGCACTGGAACGCAGTAGAAAGTCTGTCTTTCTGAGGTGACTGTTTGTGAGGAGTTCAAATCAATTTCCTGCTGAGGCTGGAATACCAAGAGAAAGTTTGTTAAAAGCCTGATTTAGTTTTCTTTTTTCAACTAATCCCATAGATTCAGTTACTCGGCCAAAGTTCCAATGAACATGTAAGACTATATACTCGTGAAACAGTGAATCCATTCTGTGTCTGTAATGCTTTGAATATAATTTCACTGCACTACCAAAAGTAAATTGTTTTCTATAGCAGAAAGTTCCAAGATCAAGAGCACTTCCCCTCACCCTGAAAGCAAACCAAATCTGAAATACAACAGAAACAGTTTGAAGCTGTTGAACTTAAGAGTGCCCATGAGCAGTAAAGGATACTCTGCTTTCCAAACCTGAGATTAATTTTGCTTTTTAGGAGTAGTGTCTCCAGGAATCCACTGGTAAGTGCCAAATAAGCTACCAAATAGACTGCATCTTTCTAATATTTTATCTTAAAACTCATATAAATTGTATAACTTACCCCACATTCAGCCACATCTCTGTATTTGCCAAAATGCAAAACCTGTCAAGAAGGAAAAGGCAATGCAATCATTCTGACAGCAGCCTGCATATGAATGATTTACACCAAAATCACTGCAGTCAAAAGTCCCTCAAAGACACACTGCCAAAGCTTTCATCGTTTTAAGTCATTTTTATTCCCCAACAGATACGTAAGAAGTGATGATGTATTACCAATGCCATTTGAGCCACACAAATAGAGCTACTATTAATAGCTTCCAGACTCCATAGGTTTAACTCAGAAACCAGTGAGATATGAGGACTAGAACAGATAGAATGGTAAATGGTTACTAAGATAATAAATCAGCATTTCACTTACACGTGCATTTGTGTTTGGGTCAACAGTTTCATACACTCCCATGTAAAACTCAGGATCAAACATATCTTGGACCATGCAGCGAAATTTCACTAAACTGTTGGGCTTTAGGTAGTGTACAGGAACATCATTCAATGATGGAACCTATAAAAAAATGAGTTTACTCTAAACAATAGGTATATATTAAGAAATGCTCTGAAGTAAGCCAAAAACCAGTGAAAAAGCCGTCACTATGTTATCACTTTGATCATCCATTATATCCTACTACCCAGTTACTTGACCCAACCCCAGTGTTGCTGGTGTTGATATGATGCCTCATCAGGTAACATACTTCCTATTTTCTGAGTACATCTCCCATCCTAATCCAGTCAGTAACAAAATGTGTATATCTCAACACAAAGATATACATGATGTTACAGACCTCAGTTACAATTACCAGACACTTAAAGAGTTCCCAAATCCTTCCAGTTCCAAAGCCCCCAGTCCTGTTCATTTCTCAGTCCTGATACTGGACTATAAAAGAAATGCATTTCAGTGCAAGAAAACTGTAGAACATTTAAAACTAACTCTTAAACTAGGAATTATTGCAGCTGCACTATTAAATAGAACTTACTACTTATCCTATTTCCACTTAACAGCACTTTCAGCATGTATTATGCACCAGTAGTACCATAGCAATTGCATGCACAATTTCTTTAACAAAAGGCTGTGGAAAACCTGTATGTTAATTTCCAAGTCCACACTGGGGGAGTCTTTTTCACATATGTTTACATAACAATGGAGAAACAGAAGGACAAAAAAAATCAATGCCTGAGCATGTGGTATAACTTGAAATAAAGAGACTTGCAACATGAATAGAGTTTTATGATTCGGAAGATAAATTGTTGACACCCCCCCCCCCAACCCACATTAAAATGCAACAAAATCCAGAAGTGGCCCCATAGGAAAGGGCATTTTAACATATATTCCCTTATGTTTCTCTTAAGTGAGAAAATGAACTTTCAATTCCTTCCAATGTTATAAATCTAACACAGTTTTGCCATCTACACTTCCATTCAAACTGCCATTGAAATATTAATTACAGAATACTCTGACAGAGGAAGAAAAAAAGAAACCAAACAATTTCCACTTGGGTTTTTTTTTTAGCCATAAGTAGGGCAGATTTGATATGAAAGTTTCTAATCCACTTAGAAATGTTCTTCCACGATGCTGTTTTCAGCAGCATCTTAGGAAGATATCAGCTGATGAACTCAAGAGTGCATACTTTATTTTTAAATCCGAAGCAGACCTTCCCTGCTCAAGTGTGAAAACCAGGCCTGATCCAGCCCAATAAGGCACAATTTTAGATGGAAGTATTTTTTCCTAACACCTGAAAGCCCAAGCAGCTATTTTATTCAACCCACATAAAGTCTGCAGCATTGTGATCAAAGATCACGAGAGAATCATAGAACCAATTTGGCTGGAAAAGACCTTTAAAGATCAAGTCCAACTGTTTCCTCAGCACTGCCAAGGCCACCGCTAAACCATGTCACCAAGGGCTTCATCTACGTGGTTTGTGAACAGTTCCAGGGACAGTGACTCCACCACTGCCCTGAGCAGCCTCTTCCAATACCTGATTACCCTCTCTATGAGGAAATTGTTCCTAATATCCAGTCCACACTTCCCCTGGTGCAGCTTGAGGCCATTTCCTCTTTCCTATCCCTTGTTACTTGGGAGCAGAGACCAACCCCACCTCACTCCATCCTCCTGCCTGGCAGATGTAGAGAGTGATAAGGTCCCCCCTAAACCTTCTCTTCTCCAGACTAAACAACCCCAGAGAACGGGTTTATAAGCAGCAGTTCAGAAACTTGTGGTGCACAAATGCTCATTGCAGACACAGCGGGCAGGGCAGGATTTAACACCTTCAGGACTGACAGCATTTGTCAGCTCCTGCCATCTACTGGCTTGTACTACTAATAGGCAGCATTCAGCAGTTATGGCTCAGGGCGAAACAGCGCGCTGAAGTCAAGTGGATTCGCTTCTCCAGTTTCAGTCAGGATTTTAAATCTTTGCTTTACAAGGTGATTAAAACCAATTCAGATGCAAATAACGTCTCCCAAAGTGAAAGCCTAGAATTCGCAAGTGTACTTATCGACAAAAGGAAGTACTTCTCAAAAGCATACCGCTGCAATAATCAAGAGATATAAAGAACTAAACTTACGAAAGTAAAGAAGAACTTTAAGAGAGGTGCAACTCAGAAAGAAGAAAAGTGTTACCCAATTAGTAGCGTTGTTTTCTTTTAATTTCTCCTTGAAGTATTCGGTTACCTTCTTTTCCCAATCAGAGTTTGGAACATTTTGAGCTATAAACAAAACATATTTACATGTGGATTAGCATCACATAACCGACGTCTAGTTGCCATACTCCTAAAATAGCACGCAACTTAAACATTTACGTCTATTCTGGGCAATTGACTGCATTTTAGACTACTTTATGCCTCTTATAAATGCACTGACTTCCTACCCTATACCTTTACAGGCAAACCAAGATGAATATGGCTATTCTTGGAAGGGAAGGAAAGCTCTGAAACACGCCAGTACACCCAGCCAGAAGTAGAGGACGTAAGGTACCACTGTCTGCTTTACATTCACTGCGGAAATCCTATGTAGCTAAGATCAAGCCCAGAAACAGCTTCAGCTGCTGGCACTGGTAATACTACCACCGATCGGTATTCCGTGGAGCCAGCACACACTGTTCCCGAAGCCCAAAAGATGCTGAGTTTTCCTTTTTAACCCTAACCGGCCTGCCAAGCCGCGGCGGACACCGCTGCCCGCCCGTGAGGTACCCGCTCGGCGCCCGGACAGGACCCGCAGTCCCCAGCCTTCAGAGGCCTCGGGCAGGCGGGTCCCGCCCGCTCCGCTGCGGAAGGCGGCCGCGGCCACCCGCAGCTGCTCGCTGTCCCCGCGGCCGCGGGTCCATCCCCGGCCTCGCCGATCTCCCGCCGCCGCCGCCACCCCACGAGGGGAAGCCCCGTGTGGCCACCGCGCGGTTACCGGCTCCCTCCCGGCGCCGAAAGGCCCCGTCCCCGCCCGGCCCGCACTCACCGAAGATGCCCTGCACGATGCTGAAGGGGTTGTTGAGCCAGTCGGCCACGCACGGCATGGCGAGGGCGGGCAAGGGGCTGCCAGCGCCTTGCTACCGCCAACTCCCGCTCGCGAGCTCAGCGCAGGGGCTCCCCGCTTCCGCCCTCCTTCTCCTTCTCCTCCTCCTCTTCCTGCGGCAATGGCGGCACTGCCAGCCCCGGGCCCGCCTTCTCCTCTTCACCCGTGCGCGGACAGGCCGTGAGGGCGCGGCGCCGCCTCCGCCATCTTGAAAGCGGGCAAAGCGATGAGGGCGGAAAGGGCGGGGATGCTGTGAGGGAAGGGACGTGGCCGGGTGCAGCCATGGCGGCGGCGAAGCCCGGTGTTACCGGTGCTACCACCAACTTGCTCTTTTCTTCCTCCGCTACTGAGTTCAACTTCACCGTGCCCTTCATCCCGGTCAGCCAGGCTCCGGTTATCCCGCCGGACTCCGCTCTCCTGGCAGCCGGTAAGGGGGGGGGGTGCTGAGGGGTTGCTGTGAGGGAAGTGGAGGGGCACGGAGGGGTCGCTCAGGACCCGGGTGGAGCCCTCGGTACCGCTGGGTAACGGGTTGAGGGGTCGGTGGGAGCTCTGAGGAGCCGAGCTGGGGCCTGCCCTGCGCGGCTGCGGGCCTGCCTGGCGTCTGGGCCCGCTACGTGTCGGTTAGACCTTCGTTTGCTGCTTGTCACCGGCGGGCGTTAGTGCCTCATGGAGGATAAGCTGCCCGAGATGCGCGCGTCCCGCTTTCCTGAGCCTATGTTATGGCTATGTGTTTGATTTCTAGCTCTGTGTGTAAGGATAGCGGGAGGTTATCGTGTTTTCGGTTCATTGATCAGCATGTTTGTTCCAGCAGTTAAAAGCTAGCAGAACTTGAGGGGTGTATTTAATGGTTTTGTTTTTTTTAAGCTCCTCTTCCGTGTTGTTACCCATTTTCCCTGTGTGGAATTAGTGAATTAGGGAGGCATCTTAAGTTCCCTTGCTAATTTAAGCGTGGCTTTAGTATCCTTCCCTTGTAAATCCTTAATGGTGTTGCAGTCTAAAAATCTGATGCTCAAATAGTTTCAGAAAGGAAAAGACTTCTGGAAATTCATTCAGTCTGAGATTAAAGCTTTAAACACTGAAAATACATCTGGAAGTCAGATAATCTAAAGTTTGCTGCATTGGTATGTGTTGAGTCCAAAATCCAAGTCATTATTTCAGCAGTATTGTACCTTAGCTATAGTAAGTATTAATACAGATGGGTATCAGTGGAGTTCATCTCTGTAGATGTAATAAAATGTTTGCCAAGTGTGGCTTTGAAACATTTTTTTGATAAACTACATTTTTGGGATGGGGTGGATTAAATCGTAACAATACTTGAGGTATTTGGTAGATGTTATGTTACCACTTCCATTGGGCAATCCTTGTACTTTTTCTTTCCTGCACATAGAATCATAGAATAGTTAGGGTTGGAAAGGACCTCAAGATCATCTAGTTTCAACCCCCTGCCATAGGCAGGGACACCTCACACTAAACCATCCCACCCAAGGCTTCATCCAACCTGGCCTTGAACACTGCCAGGGATGGAGCACTCATATACATATACATATACATATACATATACATATACATATACATATACATATACATATACATATACATATACATAGTTTCTCATTTAAAAACAAAAGTAATTTTGAAGTGCCTGTCTGGCCAGTAGCTTTGCAGTGGCAATTTCCTGAAGACTTAGAAGGTACCCAGGAAGAAGATCCAATGGGATTTCATTCATGTGGTGTATCATGTACTCTCCGTCTCATTTAAATTTGATCAAATGAAAATTCACAGGTTTGCAGCTGGGGTGAATTTCAGTGCTGGGGGTTGTGCTGCATTCCATGTCTATCCGAGTACGGCCCCTGTCCTGTTAAATGTTCTATTGCTGTAGCCCACAGCACTCACCAGGGATCTGGCTGTGTAGAACAGTTTGCATCTTGAATTTACATTACATTTCCAAGAGTGTTTATGCTTTGCAGTTTGAATTCTTCCCTGTGAGGGTGCTGAGGAGCTGGCACAGGTCGCCCAGAGAAGCTATGGCTGCCCCATCAAAGGCAATGCTTGAGGCCAGGTTGGACGGGGCTTAGAGCAGCCTGCTCTAGTGGAAGGTGTCCCTGCCCATGGCAGGGACTTAGAACTGGATGAGCTTTAAGGTGCCTTCCAACCTGGACATCCTGTGTTTCTGTGACAATAGAAAATACATTCCCTGGCTCAGGTGTGGATGAAGTAACCAAAATACTGATTGCAGATAGAGAGGAGCATTCCCAATGAGGAAGTGGGCTAATGTCACTTATGGTTGTCAGGTGACAATCTGTGAATGACAAGGCTCAACCTTATATGGGGAGGGATATACAGGAGGTTGTCACAGTCACTTTTGAAGAAAGACTGTTTTATGTATGGGAAGAATACTGCCTTTGTATGTCCAAGCTGTATACTCATAGGATATTTTTAAATGTGTATGAAGTGCTTGTTTTTCTGCCAGTCTGGGTTTATGTCCTAATGTAGGCTTTGAAAAACTAGAGAAAGGCAAAGTATGAAGTAATGAGTTGAAAAACTGTGTATGGGATGTGTGTATGTATATATACATAGAATTTTGGTGTTTGCATAACTTTTGCCAAAGGAAGATACAGTTAGACTGAATCTCTGAAACCTACTTGAAATTGGAAAACAGTAGGTGTTTTGTGAATGGGCACTTAGTAAAGGCCTTAAACTCTTCAGCACATTGCTATGTGTTTATTGTGATCTGAGATGGTGAATTGCCTATTCTGTAGTTATTTTGGAAAGCTGAGAACTGACATTTCAAGTGTTCAAAAACTGTGTAGATGAGGCCTTCAGTGGCGTGGGTTAGTGGTGGCCTTGGCAGTGCTGGGGTGATGGTTGGATTTGATGACCTTAAAGGTCTTTTCCAACTGAGTTGATTCCATGATTCTATGAGAGTGTGGCATGCAGTATGCTTCTCTCTATTCTGCAGTGTTTATGCAGTATGAAAGAAAGAAGAATTTTATTATTTAGCAGCTGAGACCTTTTATTTAGTATAGATGGCTTTTCTGGCTTGTAGTTGGGAGATAATCTGTAGGCCTGGCTTCATAGTGTTCTTTGCTTATAGTTTTATTATGCTCCACGTGATGGCTCACACACGTAGATTTTGGGTTTTGTTCCTCAAAGTCGGATAAAATGTTATAGGTGAAAGTAAGAGAAGTTGGTAAATTCAGCTGATGCCTCAAATTTCCAGTCTGAAAAGACTTATAAGTAAAAGATGATTAAAATAGTCCTTTTTACTCATGCTGCTTTTACGATTAATTAATTAGAACAGCAGCTTCCTAGGAAGACTTCTCTGTGGATTCCCCTGTGCTCCCTTGATGCTCTATGTTACAGTTCTGTTGGCTGAGGATAATGACATTTGTTACTGGCTGCTTGTAGCTTCAGAGATGCTTGGTCTCTGTCTTTGGCAGGGGATAAATAGTAGAGAAGCAGTGATAGCTCTGTGGTTTCTTCCCCACAGCATGGGAATTATCTGATTGCCAGAGCAGATAACACCACACTTATGACTTCTGCAGATTGCACTGGTGCTTGCATGGTGCTGTTCCCTCAGCAGCCAGGCAGTGATGCTCAGATGTCACAGGCTTAACTGAGATTACTGTGAGACCTATGATAGTATCAAACCACTTTTTCTTCCCCAGTTGTTCCTAGGTTACTACAAAGCAGAAAACCAGGATTGACCAGGACGTGGTTTGTGTATATTCTCAGTATGAAATGGTAGTCATGGCCTTGCACCTTTTTAAGCCTTCTCCTGCACTTATGCAGAATGGGGACTTATTTTCTGTGCCAGTCTAGAGTAGGATTTTCAGAGAGAACTGGAGTCAGTTGTGCTCATCAATAACTTGGAATGATGAGTTATGGCCACCTTGCAAGTCAAATGAGAAACCTTGTGAGGGATCTTGCCTGAAGGAGCAGGCCAGGATGGATTTGTTAACCAATAGGTTTGGCATATTTGGGAATGTCCTTAAGATCTGCTTTTGAGTTTGATCTTGGAAGTCTAGAAATTACAAGTGTAAACTCCTATGCTTAGTAACTATTTTCATGGTGAAAGGAAATGAACCAAGGCTGCTCTTGCATTTATTTGGTAGTCATAGGGAAATTGGAGGGGATTTTAGTGCCCTGGAAGCAGGGATCTTTGCCAAGTTGGCTTGGAAAGGTCCTGTTTTCAGTTATACTTTGGTCTCTTATTCCAGATTTTTAACTTTTTTTTTGCTTTATCTGGGTTCACTGAGTGACTGTTATGGTCCATTCTAAATGTTCTTGAAGACTTAGTATGTTTTGTTTCATTTTACAATGTATTTATTCATCGAGTGCATGTAGGCTTTGTAATCCTTTTGCCTTTATGGAGACCAACAGAGTTTTGGTAATAGCTGATAATTACAGAACATTTTGACTACATACACTAGCTGCTTTGAACCTCCTATTATAGCTGTAGTTATCTTTGTGGTTTTTTGCAGATGATTCTGCAGATGTTGGTGAAGAGGACAGCTTCTTGGGTCAGACTTCTGCCAGCCCCAATCCACCACAGACTTTCAACTATTTCTCTCAAGTACCTAGTAGCAGTGATCCATTTGGAAGTATTGGGCAGCCACCCTTAACAACTGTTGCACCACCTGTTGGAGCACCAGCCTTCTCCAGGCCTTCAACTTCATTTCCACTTGTTTCTGGGTCACAGGATGGGCAAAATGCCTTTTCACCACATATTCCACAGTCACAATCCTCTTACAGTGCACCACCTACTTCCCAGATGGGAATCACAGCATATCAGGCTCCTCAGCAGAGCTGTCCTCCACCTGCAAGTGCATCTACTCTTCCCCAGGGAGCACCTCAGCAGGGGTATAACCCTTACCGGCACACCAGCCTAAGCAGCAGAGCTAACCCATACCTGACTCCACCACAGCTGCAACAGAGTCATCCTGTTCAACCTCCATGCTCTGTGCCACCTGTCCAGATGTATCAGACACCTCCAGGGTCATTGACACAGGTACAGAAATCATTCCTGATGGCCTGCTACCAGAACAAACCCATTCAAGTCACTTTCCTCTTTGTATTATGTATTTCATCTTCTGAAGGTTTTTCTCCTCCCATTGAACCATTTCTGATAGCAAAATCTTTTTGCTAGAGCTAGCTGCTTTAGGAAAACTGATCTTTGAAGTGAGCATACCCTGAGGCTGTAGCTAGGTGAGCAAAGCCAGGTGGTGAAGTTCTGTTGTTCTTTTCTGCCTGTTGCTGAGTTTGCTGCTGTTTCAGCTGTGCTGCTGCTTTATTTGTGCCTCTGCTGTAAATCAGGTCAAATTGAGCCATTTGCAAGATATGAGCTAAAAAATTGGTTCCCCATTCATTCTGGTAATGATATCGAAGAAGAAAAAAAGAAAGCTAGAAGTAAAGGTTGTGTTGCCTAGAGCAGAGTATAGATCAGTTCTGTAAAAACTATGAGATTAAGGTGATAAGCCCACTTGTATTTTCAGTTTCCAGAGTCTCAGTCAGAGCTCTCGGCTCCCAGGCCTTCAGGTTCACTGGTGCAGGCACCTCCTGTTTTGCTGCAGAACCAATATGAGCCAGTTCAGCCCCACTGGTTCTACTGTAAGGAGGTGGAGGACAAGCAGGTATGGATGCCATTCAGCATGCTGGATTCTGCAAAACTAGAGGAAGTCTATAACTCCGGTAAGTTGTCTTACTCAAAGGTGAACAGGACTAGAAGAAAGATATTAGAGTAAGGCCATGTATGAGAGTATGATATGGCAATAATAAGTAATGCTTATGTCTTGAAGATGTATTTTGTGCCACTTATTTCATTTACATTGTTTTGCTTGATGCTGTCATTTTGTTAAGAAGTTCTATGCCTAGTGGATATCTCATTTTCATGTAGAACTCCTTTCTTATTTGTCTTGGTTTGCCTTCTTGTTAAACTGTCAGCTCTGGAATAAGAATTTGTATCTGGGAGTTGTTCAAAACTTTTTGCTGTGTACAGAAGACCTGGAAGTGTTTTAGAAGCAACATGATGGTTGCCTGATATTATGGAGCTTCTCTTCTATGGTATAATTATCTGTCTTAATGGCCTAATACTTGTAACTGAAGTGAGTGGGGTTGGCGTGAGAGAGAAGAAGGATGTGTACCTGTTAGTATTGTAACAGAGCGTGACTTTTGTGTCATAGTCCAGCCTGATCCTGAGAGTGTGGTTCTGAGCACTGACGGGGGACGCTATGATGTGTACCTGTACGACAGGATGAGGAAAGCTGTCTACTGGGATGAAGAGCCTTCTGAAGTGAGACGCTGTGTGTGGTTTTATAAGGGAGACAAGGACAGCCGGTTTATTCCTTACACTGAGGATTTTAGTGACAAGCTAGAGGTTAGTGTTACCTTTACACAAATTTCACTAAGTACTTGATAGTTCTTTGTATTTATGACTTTAGAAATACCTCCTTGTGTTTCATTAAAATGACTTCTAGAATGCACTCCCTGGAGTATAAGTAAGCAAATCCTGCATAGGGCAGTGGCTGGAAGGCCACGTTGCTCATACACTGCTGAGATCTAAAATCAACTTGTGTAGGGCTTCGTGTGACACTCCTGTATAAGCAAAGTGATGGCAATTATAAACTTAATAACACAGATGATGCACAAGGCCAAGAAATAGTTTGAGAAAGCATACTGACTTTGTGTAACTTGTTTACTGTTTCAGGCAGAATATAAAAAGGCTGTCACTACAAATCAATGGCATCGGCGACTTGAATTCCCAAATGGGGAGACAATTGTTATGCATAATCCCAAGGTAATGGATTTTGGCAATGGATTCTAGCAGGATTCATTAGGGGTGAATGAGCAGATGGATGGCAGCATAAATTGAATGCAATCTTGCTTGAAACAAACTTGTTGATTGTTTTGTGTATGTGTGCATTAAAGATGATGAAGTTTATAGAACACCGAACTCCTGTTTGTTTCAGTGTGCTGTAGGTTATTAAAAGATGTTGCTTTTAAAACCTAAGAGAAGTAAGGGTTTGCATAGTAAATGTTTCAACTGAGCATCAACCTGCAGCAAACAGGAGGCATTTTGAATTGGTTTAACCTCAGACAGTCTGTATCAAATGGAAGGTAATTTAGACTAAGAGCTTTCATGTGGAGAAGAACATTAATTTAACTACAAGGTAATTAGTTTGGGTATCTAAGCCACGAGAAGTTTCCACTGCAAGCAACTATTTTTAGACCATAAGGAAGTCTAGCAAATAAAGCTTTAAAAGTTATTCTAAATACTTTGCCATCAGTCTCATGGGATTAAAACTTGGACTTCAGCCTTATTGACCAATGCTGTTAACTGTTCACTTATCACAGATGCAGTAATAATAAATACATTCTGCCCCTTGGATTATTTTATCATGGCTGCTCCTTGTTTAGGCACTTAAATAATACTGGTTGAGGATTTCTGTCCAGTAGAAACCTAGAAAAGGAGTGCCGAAACCACCTGGTGTCATATTTATGACTTCAGACTACACTGAGTCAGTGTCTTATCTCACCAGTGGCAGTGAAGCTATCATTGTCACAGGGAATACCCTAAGGGTTTGCTAATGCTGTTTTCTGCATGTATACAAAGTAGTTGAATCTCAGGTGCAAGGTAAAGCTATCAAGCAAAAAGTGTGTCAACCCATGCAATTCTTTCAGACTAACAGTATGGATCGTAAGGTTTTTTTGTGTTTATAATTGGACAATATGTTTTTCAGGTCATAGTCCAGTTCCAGCCTGCCACACCAGATGAATGGGGCACCTCTCAAGATGGTGGTCAGGCAAGACCAAGGGTAGTAAAGCGTGGAATTGATGATGACCATGATGAAATTCCTGATGGTATGTAATTACTCTACGTGGGTCTGCAGCTTGAGCAGTCAGTTTGGTTCTGTGCAAAGATAGTGCACAAAGGACAGTAGTAGGTGGAGTGTCAATGCACTGTTCATACTTAGAGTCTAAAGATTAAAGTTATTCCTCAATCTAAGCTGCCTGAAAGAAGTTACCTGGGTTTTTTTTAATCAGAGAAGTCCTGTGGGCTATGTTATGTCCTGAACCATGTTGTATAAGAAGCTTTAGAAAGCAAGTATATCTTAAAGTTGCTGGACTGTAAACTTTACCACTGCAGTACACATTGGTATTCTGATTTTTTTTTTTTTCTTTCCTTTGTCTGCAGGAGAAATGACCCAAATTGACCATCTGGTATTTATGGTTCATGGCATAGGTCCTGTATGCGACTTGAGGTTTAGAAGTGTTGTCGAATGTGGTAAGTTTTTGCTTGTTTAATGAGCAGTTGTATTCTTAACTGTTTAAATGTGGGTCTCTTGTATTCACAGAAGCTTGTCTTTGAGGAAAACCAAAAGAGAATATTTATATTTGTGTTATTTGAGTACTGGTACTATTGGATTTTCATTACTCTTCTTCTCTACAGTTGATGATTTTAGGACTGTTTCTCTGAAGTTGTTACAGACTCACTTTAAGAAGGCTTTAGAGGAACACAAAGTGAGCAGGGTGGAATTCCTCCCAGTTCACTGGCATAGTTCTCTGCATGGAGATGCAACAGGTGTAGACAGGTGAGTACATTGCTTAATGTTGAGATCTTTGTAGAAGCAGCATCTTTATTTTTTTGATGAGGTGTATAGGGAAAGCTGAAAAGGCATGTGGAGTATTTTCTCTTGTTAATTTTCATGCCACTGGGTGACGGGATGCATATACACACACACTCTTCCAGCACTACGTTTTCATGGAAGTGGCTAATGCATTGATAATATGAGTGTGTAGAGGTAGTGACACTAAGTACGAGGTGTTGAGCATAAAGACATGTTGTCCAACACAGCTATGTACAATTTGGAGTGAAGAACTTTCTTTCCTGTGTCTTCCTGCAGTCTGATTGAGTCTGACCTGAGGAGATGAGATGTTAGTGTCCTCTTCCTGAGGAAGACATTGAGCCCGCTGTACAGTCCTGCAGTAGTACCTGAATTGCGATTAGGCAGTGGAGCTGAGATTATTTAACTTCATTTCAAAATAAAATAAAAAAAAATATATTGGGTAGTAGTGTTACAATATTTTAAGGTCTATTTTAAAAGCGCTTCTTGGAACCTATCCCTTTGCTGTTGCTTGACATTTCAAGCTGTTTTCTCTTGCTCAAAGATGGGGAAGTAGAAATTGTGAGGGTAGCAACCTGTACCACTTAGAGCGCACGCTGGTGTTCTCCAGGCTCTTGTAGCTGAGTCAAGTCATACTGCTTTCCTAGAAGCTTAGTCTTTTTTTTTTTTTTTTTTTCGCATTTGCACTCTGCATTAGCATGACAAAGGATCCTGATTCTATAAACCAAACCAGGCAATGCTACCTAAGCAGTCTCAGTTCTCTACCAATTCCAGCTGTCTTAAGTCCAGGCAAGCAGATGTGATGCCTGGTGATGAGGATTACGTTGCCCGTTTCTTCAATTTCACCTTCAATTTGTATATGCAAGTTCTTTTTTTCATCCACTTTGACCAATGGTCACAAAACTTCCTGTTTCTAGATAAGAGCAGTGTTGGAACAGAGGAGAGATAATTTCAGGCATCCCTTCAGCCTGGAGGGGAAAAAAGGGAGCTGTGCCTTTCTTAAATACATATAATCAGCAGATAGCTGTAACGTATGAGGATGCAACAATACGCTTTATTTAATGTCTGTAGATCCCATATCTGTACTATTTCCATTGCAGTTCCACTACCTGTCTTTCCAAAGTTAACAAAGTTTATATCTGCATTACTTTAAAGGCGTTCATGTTTCTAATGATTTTGTGTTACTAGGAATATAAAGAAGATCACTTTGCCTAGCATTGGACGCTTGCGGCACTTCACCAACGAAACCCTGCTCGACGTCCTGTTTTACAACAGCCCCACCTACTGCCAGACCATTGTGGACAAAGTGGGGCTGGAAATGAATCGTTTGTATGCACTTTTCGTGAGTCGTAACCCAGACTTCAAAGGAGGAGTCTCTGTGGCTGGGCACAGTTTAGGTAATTCTCTTAGGAACTGATCTGGGATAAAACAGGCATCCCTACACTAAGGGAAATGAAGCCTTCATTAAGCATAGGGCTAAAATTAGCTGTTGGGGGTGGCTGTCTTTCAGAGCATGGCTGATTAAAGTCAAATACCTCTCAATACCTAAGTTCATTAAGCTTTGAGAGAAGGTTAGGCACTTCATGTATGCATGCATTCCTATCCCCCTTTAGCTTCCTACATGAAGACTTAATGTCTGTTTTGTGTTTAAAAGTTGACAGGTTACTTGGTGTCATGATAGGTGGGCAACTTCTGTATCTCAAACCCCTCACTTAGTAAAAGTAAGATGATTATTTTTTTTTTTAACATAGATTAAGTGTTATAACATGTATCATAGTGGTTGGGGCAGGAACTTGTTCAATTTGGCAAGCAGTCTAAGATAGTTAAATAAAGTTTGATAATGGTAACTATATGAAGCATGAATGAGGAGGGAAAAAAGGTCTGTTTCTTGCTGAGAATGATCACGTCCAAGTTAATATGTAGGTATTTTAGTTTGAAATACAATCAATCTATATGTTGCATATAAATTTTGCTTGTGATTTAGTGATAGGAAAATCTGACATTTTTCTCAAAGCAACTTTAATTCCTGTTTCCAGGTTCCTTAATTCTGTTTGACATATTGTCTCATCAGAAGGACTTGGCATCATCAGTAAATACTGCACCATTCTCTGATGTTAATGGGACTGGAAAGGATGTGGCTGGTCATGATAAACAGGTAATGTCTATATGTTAGTCTTTCCAGGCAAATGGTTCTGATATTTTTCAGCGGCTTTCTTGAGTTTTAAGAATTTATTGGCTGAAACACAGTTGTGGTTTTGATAGTACATTTTAACATGTGAATGGAAATGTGCAGTTACGTAAATATTGTCAATCCTCAGGACAAACTATGGCCATCTCCTTCAAGTTTGAAGAAGGCCCTGATGGGATTTGATCAGAACATCAGCTTTGACCCTTGTGGAGATATAACTTGGTTGTAACAGTATCTGAATTGTAGGGGAGATGAGTAAAAGGGGAAAGAACCTATCCATGTTCATACTAGAAACAGTAACCAGTTGTTTGAAGATGAAAAGGAATATTTTTGGGTGTTAGAAAGCTCAAGAAACCTTTTGCCTCTTCAAAGTCACTGTGTTTTTTTTGCTTTTCTATTGTTAGTGGAGAATCTGTATCCTACTTTAGTGAAAATAGACATAAATTTATAAAGCTTATATAATAAAGTTTTTAAGATAAAGGAATTGAACTGTTTATCTTGCTGTACATTTGCTTTTTCACTGTAAAATGATGCTATTCTGTTTCTATGCTGTTTTAAGATCACTGAAGATACCAGTTCCTTGGGCTCCTCTATTACCACTGGTGATGACCTTTGTGAGCCTGAAGTAGATGATGATGTTTCGACTTTGCAGAAGACTCTAGAACTGCTTAGCTTGTCAGAATACGCTAGCACATTTGAAAAGGAGAAAATTGACATGGAGTGTCTGGTACAATAATATTCACTTGACTTTTGGGGATTGCCCAGTGTATAGGGGTTTGTTTGGGGTTTTTTGTTTTTCTTTGAGTTTAGTGTACTATGAGGCATGAAAGCAGCTGCAAAGGTAAGAGAATTATTGCATGACATGAGGACTAATTGCTATGTGACTTCCTTTTTCTTAGTGTGGTGTATAACCCCCCCCCCCCCCCTTATGTTAAGGTACTTTGTCTCTTTTCTTGTAAATTCTATAGCTTTATAAAATGTCTTTTCTAACTCATAAGTCATTGCCAATAAGAAATCATATATAATACCAGAAAAGTTCCAAAGTAAGTGTTGATATGTTTGATTTTACTTTTTTTAATTTTGTTTTGTTTGGTTTGGGTTTTTTTAGCTCATGTGTACAATTGATGACCTGAAAGAGATGGGAATACCTCTTGGACCAAGAAAGAAAATAGCTAACTTTGTAAAAGACAGAGCAGCTAAGCAGGTAAACACACTTTTCAGGAATGAAACAAACATTGTTAAACAAATGTAACTGAACTCCTTGCTATGGAGTGACATCTGTTCTTTAACACACTTGGTAATATAGGATCATAGAATCACAAAATGGTTTGGGTTGGAAATGACCTTAAAGCTCATCCAGTTCCAGTCCCCCTGCCATGGGCAGGGATGCCTCACACTAAACCATGTCACCCAAGGCTCAGTCCAACCTGGACTTGAACACTGCCAGAGTGTTTACCACTTCTCTGTTCAACCTGTGCCAGTGCCTCACCACCTTCACAGTAACGAATAACTTTCATATATGTAACTTGAACTTTCCCTGTTTTAGTTTAAACCTATTGCCCCTTGTCCTATTGCTGCAGTCCCTGATGAGCAATACCTCTCCAGCATTCTTGTATGTTCCCTTCAGATATTGGAAGGCTGCTATGAGGTCTCCGTGCAGCTTCTCTTCTCCAGGCTGAACAGCCCTGGCTTTTGATCACTGTGAAATAAACTTTCTTTTTCCTCTGATTTTTGAAACTTTTCTCCAAAGGAACAAAAGAAGGCACTAGCAGAAAAGAAGGCAGTGCTGGCTGCCACGCTCCAAACTCAAGAAGATGCCCAGAAAGCAAAAGAGACAATTAGTTCTGTCTCCTCTTCAGAGTCAGGTCAGCTGCATTCAAAGAGGAAGCTTCCAGTTGGTGCATCCGTTTCTTCAATGAACATTGACTATGAGTATTTTGAGGTTGGAACTGGCCAGGTGAGACTACATAAATTAAAATGATTCACTTGGAACAATCCTGTCCTTTTGCTGGGCTTTGTTTTCTTAATGTTGATGACTCTGCTGCTTCCCTTGTACAAAAGTTATACTTAAACAGAACTTTACCCTTTGGTGGGAGGATTGGAGAAGTGGGTTAGATTACTGAAAGCAAAACTTCTTATAACAAGAGTGCCACTAAAATTCATTTTCAGCAGTGAGTGAGCTGTAAACGCAGTTCTGTTCCAGAAGCAGAACTGCCTGAATGACATGATATTGAGTGGTCAGCTTAAACTGATCCATCTATACTGTTGCATGTAAGATTTACTTCAAACTTAACTTGCAACCCAAACCTCAAAGACCTCATGTTTCAAACATATGTTTAATTTTTCTGGTTTATTTTGAAGTTTTTCTTTAAGAATATTTTAATATTAGATTATCAGTATTCACTAGTACCATGGTGTTAGTGTGGAAGAGGGCAATGCAACTGAAACTGATGGGAATTATTGTGAGCATGTGGTTGATTTAATGCACTGCTTGTTTTTCCTTCCCAACTGAGCATTATGTTGACTGTCTGGCAGTCCTGAGAGATTACATATCTGGTTTGTGTCTGGTAGGTTTCTGTGGCGTACAGTTCATTGGACTTCGAACCAGATATTTTCTTTGCTCTTGGTTCTCCTATTGGTGTGTTCCTTACTGTGAGAGGTGTGGAGAAGATTGATGAAAACTACAGGCTCCCAACCTGCAAGGGATTCTTCAATATCTATCATCCAGTGAGTAAGCAGTACTTTCGAGATTTGCTTTTGCTTGATGCAGGTGAGACCAATGCAGAAGACTTAAGCTTTAACCTCTGAGCATTACACCTCCTGTTCCACTATGTACATTTCCCAAAACACCCCTTTAAAAAGAAATGACCCATATGAAATATGTATTCCAAATATCTGTGGTGTTTACTGCAAAAGTGAGCTGGCTACAGGTTCCATACCTAGCACTTTAGGTATGGATTGACTTGATAATATTTGCCATGTTCAGCTTTTTTCTTCTCCCCATTAATGTCAAGCCTCTCTTGTAGGTTTTTATGAACTGTTTTAGCTGTTTATAGGACTTTCCTGAATTTCCAGTTTGGATTCTGGGAAATTTGGAAATACTTAGATGTTCTGCCATAAACACAGTACATTTGTTCTCTTCTGTCCCATCTTCTTTGACAATTAAGCAGTGATATGTTGATAGTAATCACCAGAGTGCAAGAAAAACTTGCTGTTCTTTCACGGTTGTTTCGTTTTTAGAATCTCTGTAAGAGAATAAGTCTTAATTTATTAATAGAACCTGTTTAATCTTATGATTAAGTAGTCATGAACAGAGTTTCTATAAAACTGAAATGGCACAGAATTCCAGAATGGTTCTCTATTCATAAATAAGGGTTTTTTATTTTTTTTTCTGAAATGTGATAATTAGAATGATTTTGAAGCTAACTAAATGTCAGTGTGTTGTTTCTTCACAGCTTGATCCAGTGGCTTACAGGTTAGAACCAATGATCATTGAAGACCTAGATTTAAAACCAGTTCTCATTCCACATCATAAAGGAAGAAAAAGACTTCATCTGGGTAAAAAGAAAACTTCTTTCATATATGGATCTCATTCCTAATTTACTCATTTGCTTTAGAATATTGTAAAATTTCAAAGGACTGATTAATGTTCCTGGATATCTGCCTCTATGTTTTGCCTAAATATCAGAGGGGGATTCCTCCCAGCCGTATAAATTAGATATTCACAGTTGCATTCAGATGCAAGAATTGTAATTCCTCCAGATTTGAGTTTCTAAAGTTCCTTTTAAAAATGGAACAGTTGTGAGCCCTGATCTAACAGATCCAGGTGGTTCTAACCAGTTACTGTGAAGAGCTCCTTCAGAGTTTCGCACCAGTATTGAATGGCAGTTTAGTTACTGGTGACACAGTTACTGAGCCGTAGCAGAATTAAAGGCTAGAGTTGTCTGGGAGTGTTTCTCTAAACCGCTGCTACTGCAAGTCACTTTGGCAGCTCTTGCGGGCTCTTCTGCTCTGTTGGAGTTTGAAACTACTCTCTCTATACCCTCCTTTTAGTATAGGATGTTAGGAGTGATTGTGGGGGGTGGTGGTCAGGGGTTAGCTGGTGAAGCTATTTTTGTGGACCCTTCTGGATATGGAGGCTGTTGGACTGTTTCCTGTGCTAGTAGGTTTTAACTCATTGACCCATTCAGTGAGAAATCAATGGTGCATTAATTGCATTTCACTTAATCCTGTTTGAATAGAGAAGCAAGAAACACATATTCATGACCTAGCAGCCTGTTTCTCAACAAGCATCCCAATTATTAGGAGAAACAGGGTTTCATCATTCTGATTTTAGTTTATAATTTTACATCTTTCTCCTGTGGTGACTTTTTTTTCCCCTCCTTTTTCCCCCCATCTTAGAGTTGAAAGACTCTCTCTCTCGTATGGGTTCTGATCTGAAACAGGGTTTTATTAGCTCTTTGAAGAGTGCATGGCAGACCCTGAATGAATTTGCACGTGCTCATACGTCTTCATCTCAACTGCAAGAAGAACTGGAGAAAGTAGCTAATCAAATTAAAGAGGAGGAAGAAAAACAAGTGGTAGAAGGTATGTAGACACATCATGGTTTCTCTTCTAACTTGTCAATATCAGATGAGAAGAAACTTAAGTATCCTAGTGATGGCTTGCTCTTGGTTTTCCTGACCCTGTTAAGGAGGCCTCTGTGCTAGGTGCCAGGTAACCACCAAAGGTGCTCTGTCACTCAACTGGCCAGGGGAGAGGAAATATGTATGAAGGGCTCATGGGCTGAGATAATGACAGGGAGAGATCGCTCACCGATTACTGTCAAGGGCAAGCCAGACTTAGGGAAACTAGTTAAACTTATTACCAGTCAAATCAGAGGAAGGTTATAAGAAAGAAGCTGAATCTTAAAGCACCTTTCCCCACCCTTTCCTTCTTCCCAGGCTTAACTTCACTCATAGTTTTCTCTACCTCCTCCTCCCCATTGGTGCAGGGGGATGGGAATGATGTTCATCAGTTCATCACACATTGTGTCTGCCACTCCTTTCTCATCGGGGGGGACTCCTCACACTTCCCCTGTTCCAGCATGGAGTCCCTCCCACAGGAGACAGTCCTCCATGGACTCCTCCAACGTGAGTTCTTCCCACAGGCTGCAGTTCTTCATGAACTGCTCCAGCATGGGCCCCTTCCATGGGGTTCAGCCCTTCAGGAGCAAGCTGCTCCAGTGTGGGTCCCCTGCAGAGGTCGTAGCTCCTGCCAGCAAACCTACTCCAGCATGGGCTTCCCATGGAGTCACAGCCTCCTTCAGGCATCCCCCTGCTCCAGTGTGGGCTCCTTCCTGGGCCGATCTACTGCTGTATTTTTTTTTTCTATTAGGAAAGGAGAAGTTAATAACTTTTACTGAAGGGTATTTTAGGATTGAGTTTCTATAACCTTTCAACTTTCTGCTGGAAGGGCAGGTTTCTAAATCAGTTGTGTTTTCTTTCTCCTCAGGGCAAATTAATGCAAATAAACATTTGTGAGATTTAATCTCTTTAGTAGTGTTCTGCTGAGGTTTTAGGATGAGCTAAGAAGCATTTAAGTGTGTACTTGAAGAGAAAAAAATGCTGTTGAAGAAGACAATCTTAAGTTGGATATAAATATTACCCCTAATGACACCAAGGGCAGGTTTCCCAGTTGTGAATTAACTGTTGGTGTTTCATGGTGCTGCCTTTGTCTGTACTTACAAAACCAAAGCATTCCTTCTAGTTTAAATTGAGGATAGTGATTGATTCTATGAAAGGGGGATGTAAAAATGTATTACTTGAGGTTATTAACTTGTGGAATGACTGGATCTGCCATGTATTAACACAGGTTTGGTTTTAAAATTGCTCAGCTGCTAGTTTGTGAGCTGTTCTTCAAATACACTCTGTTTATACTCTTCTGAAAGAAATAAGCCTATAGTTCCAGTAACCTTTCTCAATTATGCAGGGTGTGCTTGTCAGTTAAGGCTGTTATTATTGTCTTATTGGAAGCACTTGGAAATCAAACCAGGGAAAATGGGTGATGTTTCTTGATTACAGTCAAGCAGGCTGTGCTTGAAAATAGTTTAAATCTTAAACTCTAATTTCAGCTGAAAAGGTCACTGAAAGTCCAGACCCTCCAAAAGATGAAGATTATCAAGTAAAGGTTGGAATGCTAAATGGAGGACGTCGGATTGATTATGTTCTACAAGAAAAACCAATAGAAAGCTTCAATGAATACCTTTTTGCTTTACAGAGTCATTTGTGCTACTGGTAAGAGGGATACTTGTGATTCTATAAGTACTGCTTGTCTGAGATAACTGTATTATCTTTAAATGTTGATAACATGCCTGCCATTTATCTTGCTTCTATTGTCTGTTATTTACCTGTGACCAATCTGATGATAGTTGCAATCATGTTTCCTGTCTTGGTGTTTATGATGAAAACCCAGGTGACGTCTGTCAAAAATCATGCCCTAGTGTTTCACTTCAAGCACATTTTGACAAAAATAATATAGGTTTATATACACAGATCTATTTTTCAGGCTACTGCTGATTTGAGAAGGGTTGTAGAAGGACTAACCAATTATAAAGCAGCCGGAACAGGAGTTATTCCAGTGATCGATGTGTATGCATATGACTTCAGCCCTGAGTTTTCTGGGTCTTTGTAATTTAAACATTTGGAAAAGATGACTGCAGAGTTGGATAGGAGGCTGTATCACTTAACTCTGAAATGGCCTCTTGTTTGGAAAGATGTTGCCTTTTTACACAGGCATAGCGAAAAGATAAATTCTGTAGAATCATGGAATGCCAGGTTGGAAGGGACCTTAAGGATCATGCGGTCCAACCTTAATGAGCAAGCATGACTTAGACTAGATGTCCAGCCAAATCTTCAGTGTTGAACACTGGGAAATCTCCCACTTCCCTGGGGAGATTATAAATATGTTACACTCTAGATGCTCAAGAGTTATAAAATTGAGACAACTTGGGTATGAAGGTAAAGGGTATGTGTGACTGTGCAGCAATGCCACTCTCAAGGCATCACACCTAGATGTCACTCTTAGCTGATCTAATTCTGCTTTAGTACAAACTGAATAAATGTATTGTCCTTTCCACAGTAACGACATTATATGCTGAGACTCAAAACACATACCTTTAGCTACAGTCATTTCCAAAACAAGGAGAGCTCTGTGAGCGTTTTGACAACTGTACTTTTTCAACTATAATTCCTTCGTGAATTGTTATATTAGACAGCGTGTAGTAAAACTTTATTACTTCTTTGTGTAGGAATGAAATTGCTCTATACTGATGCTTTGCTATCACATATTAACAAAAGAAATAAAAGAGAAAATGCACAGTGAAACTTCCTGTAAATTTGGGTGGTTCTAATTTACTACTTGTATACAGTGGTTGCTCATATACAGAGCCATTTATAGAACAAGAAGCAGAGTTTGGTATTTTCATGTAGTCAGAGCTGTAGTACACCATTGCCTTATCTGGATTTGGATTTACTTTTTTTTAAGTGCTTATGTGTTTCAAATGAACACAAAAGCCAGAAAGCCAGCCTTATCCTGAGCTACATCAAAAGAATAGTGACCAGCAGGTCAAGGGAGGTAATTCTGCCTCTCCAGTCAACTCTCATGGGACTGTCCCTGCAGTCCTGCATCCAGTTCTGGGGCAGCAACACAAAAGGGATGTGGAGCTGTTGGAGCGAGTCCAGAGGAGGCCATGGAGATGCTGTGAGGGGTGGAGCAGCTCTGCTCTGGAGCCAGGCTGAGAGAGCTGGGCTCATTCAGCCTGGAGAAGAGAAGGCTCCTTAAGGGGAGACCTTAGAGCAGCTCCAGTGCCTAAAGGGGCTACAGGAAACCTGCAGAGGGGCTTCGGATAAGGGCCTGTAGGGACAGGCCAAGGGGAATGGCTTGAACCTGCCAGAGGGGAGATTGAGGTGAGCTTTTAGGCAGAAGCTCTTCCCTGTGAGGGTGCTGAGGCGCTGTCACAGGGTCCCCGGAGAAGCTGTGGCTGCCCCATCCCTGGCAGTGTTCAAGGCCAGGTTGGACACAGGGGCTTGGAGCAAGCTGCTCTAGAGGAAGGGGTCCCTGCCCGTGGTGTGAGGGTTGAAACTGGATGAGCTCTAGGGTCCATTGTAAGTCAAAGCCTGTTCTGTGATTCTGTCATTCAAGTGGAGAAAGATGTAATTCTAATTACAGGAAGAGCAGTACCTATTGGTCTGTAGTATTTGCCCTTTTTAACAACACAACAACATCTTTATATGTAATAGACAAGCTTGGTGTCAGTTGCTGAGCTGTGCAGAAAGGTGCTGGTGAGGGAGAAGTGATCGGTCTCTTGTTTTAAGTTTAGCAGGTGCCGAATGTGTGGTGTTCTACACTACTTTTAAAGGTTTTGATTTTCAATAGCTGAGAATTTTTAGAAGCAGGCATGTTTCCAGAGGTTCAAATAAGGAATCGAAAGCATTACCTGAAGAATCCTATGAACGTATCAGTATTGCTCATGTACATTGTGAAGATCAGTGGCAGCCGGAGGACTGGTTTTCAGGGCTACGTATCGATACTGATGTGCACTGGCTGGCTGAGCACTGAGCTCTAGCCGGTCTCCTGATTAGTCTGTGACCCAGTGGTGGCAGTGCTGTTTCACAGGTAGAGTTGAAGGAACAAGGAGTTCTTTTCCACAAGGCGGCAGCCGATCCTTGCTAGGATTTACAAACCTGCTACCTATAGCTTATTTTTTTGTCGTTCAAGTAAGGAAGATAAAGCACAATGATTAATGACCAAATGTGAACAAAGCTTCTGTATTGATCCTTCTGCTTGCTTATTTGTTTACTCATTTAATAGCAGAGACCACCATGAAATGTGTTACTATCTCTGTGCTCAATTGTGGATAATATCTGTATCTCCTTGGCTGGCACATGTAACTCTTCACTGGAGCTCTGTAGATGATGTTCTTCACATTTGGAGTATAACAGTTCTGACCAACCATCTAAATCACCTTTACTGTCTCCCTATATAATTTCTTCTAAAATCCCAGGAAAGCTGCCCTTACCTCCAGCTTTGGAACTTTGTTAACATTTGCATGTTTATCTTTGTTATTTTTTACAGGGGTTGTCTCTGTTTTATACTGGTATTGTTTTGAATAACGTTTTATAGATGCATAAGATAAATCTGTGGATGTTCAGCTTAAATTCAGATAGCATCAAGCTTTGACTTTGAAAAGACGGAAAACAGCCACTTGGAAGCATGACACTTGAATTATATTAGGCTTTAAATTATTCAAGAACTTCCTTACTTTTTAGTGGCAAGGAAGAGATGAAGACTATGGTCTATTATATAGTCTGTTTACAAGGAAGGGCCAGCCAGTTGGGAGAGAAGCATTAGAATATTGCTGACAGAAGTGGCAAAGGTGAATTTTGACATTGGGCTGATAGATGCAGTAGCACAAGTAGAGGAAGAAAGCCTTGACAAGTAGAGTGTATTCATGGTGGAATATATTCAGGAGCTCACTGTAGACAAAAAGCAATAGATTGAGGAAATTTAAGCCAAATGAGTAAGATCAAAGAAGTGAGTAGAGAAGGGGGTTTTGAGTTGGAGCATGGTAAGCTAGGGAGGACAGAGCTGTGGGTGGGGGGGAATGCGCTAAAGAAAGGATAGCAGAAATAATGCAAAGCTGATGAAGAGTTTGAGCTTGAAGGAAGTTGGTCATGTTCCTGAAAGGTAAGTATCAGGGCACAGTAGGGTGCACAAACATTTTAGAGAGCTGGAGTGGGATGAAGCTTGGTTTACAAGAAATGAAACATGGGCAGTACTAACATAACACTTTTTTCTTCTTCTTTTCTTCACAGGGGATCTGAAGACACTGCCTTGCTGTTTCTCAAAGAAATATACAGGACTATGAATATCCAGCCTGAGCAGCCACAGCACTGATATGTAGAAACATGAATTGTAAGTTTGTTCTAATATAACTTATGTACTCATACCAAACTCGGCTGCAACTTGGGTGTCTTTACATCAGCTTTTTCCTCTGAAGTTTAAATTACAAAGCAGGCAGCCAAAAAGTGTCATTTTGATGCCGTAAACAATTTCTAGCCTTAAATGCAGGAGAAGTATTCAAGTTCTTCCCTCCTTCATTCCTGAAAGATACCTGATGTTAAGAGTTTTTGGTATGGGAGAATAATTGCCAGTACAAATATGTCAAAAAATATGACCTCTCTTTATCATGTTTCTCCCCTACTTCAGTCATTCAGTGAATGTACAAGCATAGGAAAACTTGATGATATTGGGCATGATGAAACTGTGTTTACAGTGAAGTAAATTAAAGAGCATCAACAGTGTTCTGCTGTTATGTCTGTATGGTTGTATTGGTTTGACTGCTTGTGCGCACATATGCAGGGAAGAAGTTGCTTGTCTCCCAAAAAGGTGTTAAACATTAATATTGATAAACTACTGAATAAGACCTCTCTATATGCCAGTATTTTGTTATCTTTATATAGCTTAAGAATTGCAGTAGAACAGATGAAATGTTATAGCATGGAAGTTGGTTCACTTTGAAAAGAAAGATGCAATATAATTGGGTCTCTTAAATCTGAAATATACTTGTAGGTATTTTTAAGACCTGTATTTCCTAACTGAGGATCTCTACCAGATTGCACCACTGGATGTTGTAGAAAAAACTGTACTCTCTTTTGAGAGGCATGGAGGAAGAAGCATGCATCTTGCCTTTTTGGAATTATACAAGAAGATAGTTTCTGATGTATTTCTCCATTTCTCAGAAGAACTGAAAATGTCACAGTGCACATATACCCAGTATGAAGAGAAATACTTGACATTTCAGAGGAATGTTCTAGATACCTTCAATGCTAGCACAGTTTTAGTAGTCTTTTGAAACAGAATGCTCTGATAGTCAGTTGATAGCATCTTTTTAAAATGAAGTGTCATAGCTGATCCAATGCAGTTTTGAAAGCATGGCCAAAAAATAGGGAGAAGGCAGTGTCTGGCTGCACAGCTCTGCCAGTGGTGTGTCAGTTATCACAGTGCCTTATGCAGAGTCTCAAGTCATAGCTGCGGAATATTTTTCTCTGCTTTTATTGATGACTGTTTAGGGTGAAAGCATGTGAAGCTTAGTGCTACAGAAATAACTTTGTCTCGTGGAGGGGAGCATGGGAAGTGATAATTTATCACCGCAGAGCTAAAAGTGTGTTTGTTGCTGGGATAATTCTATTTTTCATTGAGAACCACACAGAGGAAGGATTAGGAGGATGTCATGCAACAAAGCACAGTCAAGGAAGTCTCTGTGATTGTAATACTATAAGGAATTGCTCAGAACTCCTCTTGACACTTCCTTGACTGAACAGCATTTGAGATGAGGATTCAGATCCCAGAGGCTTAAATGAGAGAGCATTTAGGGCCCACTGGAACGTGCTTAATGACAGGTTGTATCTGGGGAAGGCTGCATGCTACAAGACTGGGATCTTTTTTACATAAAAAGAAATGTCAAATATTGCCATGTAAGTCTTCCAGCATGGAAAAGAAACATTGTCCCCCTGTGTTAGGCAGTAGTCAGGTAAGGTTGGCATAGTTTCTTTTTTCCTTTAAGACCTTCAAATGTGAAGGGTGGTAGTATGAAGATAATGGATTATACAGTAGTGCCTAGGACAGCAACAGCCACTTACCTCTCTAGATTACATTTAGAAACAGCCTCTCTCTACTGTAGGCTGCTCAAGGGAAAGAGTGAATGCCAAAGGTGGCTCTGGGCTCCAATTCATACTTTTCATGTTTTGAATGAAGAGACCTGAGCACATCCCTGCTTTGACGTTCAGAGCTGTCTCTTGCTGTGCAGCTTAATTTCATGGTGCCTGCTGTCAGCAGAGTGGAAGAGGCAGAATCTACAGCCTGCTTATCTCTTCGTGGGAAAGTTGATCTTAGAAGGATCTGCACTGTCCAAGAGCACCATGAGCTTCTTTGAGACTGTGGTAATTTAGCAGAGGCAGGCTAAGGGAAGGAGCTATATGTTTGGTTTCCTCTCTTGTCTGAGTTAGCTGATCCTTTTCCTTTGGAAGAATAAAGGGAGTTGACCAGTGTTCTTAAGAGCAGAAGAGGAATGAAGGTGCCACTGTACTTCATCATATGGAGGATGAAGCTTGAAAGCAGAGGGTCATTGCTGCACACAATCTGTTGCACAGCATATTTATGTAGTGTTCTGTCTTGGCAGGTTTTTCTTGACATCTACTAGTAACCTACTCTTAGCTAAATTGAGTCAGTAGCATTAACTATCTTGGCTAAAATTACACATGAGAAGAATTTATTGCATTTAAAGCTGGTGAGTAGCTACCAATACCTGTTTGCTTCTAGTCACTGATAAGAGAGCACACATGGGATTAAAACCTCCTGAGTTCTTTTATTTTGTATAAGTGACTTGATTCAGCTCTTCTAGGTCATCTTAAAGCTGTTCTTAGTGAGCTGGTAGTAAAGGGTTCCATATAAACAATGTAGAGAAATCTTCAGGACAACTTGAACACATAAATTGGAGTTTTATTTTTTTTTGTATCTATTTTGGTTGAAAGGAAGCTAAAAACACGTGTTTTTAAGCGACTTTTGCAAATGAGAATGTAGTCCTTTAGTAAAGCATAGCCACCATTAGCATCTTTTGCTTAGATTGATAGGAGTATCTTTCACTGTCTTGGTTAGAGTATTTGTTCAAGTCACTATATGTTCTATTATTCCTATTTTTACAGCCCTTTTAAGAGGGCTCCAGGGAGGGAGGAGAGTGCACCAGCATATTAAAGCTTGGATATATAAACTGTCTCATCTTTATTTCTATCTCTAAATATTTAGAGTACGATAGTTTATTACCATAACTTAAAGAATCCAGTAGGTAATTACAATGTATAGTGGTGACATCCTGTGAGCAGTTGTGAGCTCTTTCTGTTTGTAACTGATTGCCAATTTGTGTCCATAAAAAGTATATTGCAGAGCTTATTGTACTGAGTCTTCTTGAATGTTGGCATATTTAATGTTATTAATACTGCAGGAATAGAAAACTTGATAAATTTCTTATTTCCATGTGTACATGTTCTGTTTTCTCTGCACAGCCATACCTGTTGCCCTGAGAGACCTAGTGAAAAACTCTTTGAACAACACCTAGTGTTTTCATGGGCACAGATGACAGCTTAAGCATCAGACTCTTTTTGTGCCAGTCCAGAACTTGCTCACGTTCTACCTTCATGTGTCACTTCAAGCAAACTTGCATTTTGAGATGATCAGCACTGTCATTCAAGAGATGAATGGAATCACCCAATGTTGACCTGAAATCAGTTTAATTGTACAGTTGCCATGTATATAAAGTGATCGCCGAAGAGGGGGTTTGCTTTTGGCATGCAGATCATTGCTTCTCTCCTTCAGCTTTCCTGTCTCAGCTGGCTGTCAAACATGCTTTGCCTAGCAAGGCAGCATGTCCTTATTAAAAATGACGTGTTGAGAAATAGCAAAAATCTGCTTTTCTTGATACATTTGTTCATCCATCTTTCAGAAACGAACTGTAGTTGTAACCATCTTTAATACAGATTACACCAAACAGTTCATATTTACTAAAAACTAGCAATCATAATAATTTTCTTACTGTGGTGTGATGGAGATTATTTTATAAAGACCTTTTTAAGCCTCTGTTAAGAGTTTTATTGTGGGGTTTTTTTAAGCAAAAATGAACCTTTGATTTTGAAAACGTTAGAAGCTTGTTACAGCCGGTTCAGTGTTCACGTCGCCTGAAATGAAGAACAATTTAAAACAACATTTTGATCTGGTAGTTAATCTTAGTGAAGCTAGGCTGCAGGTGCGAGAACTAAAATGCCCTGACTTTGCAGTTTAATATCTCAAAACAGTTAATGTAAATGGAGTAATCTGAAGCTTAGGGGTACTAGATAATGATGCAATCCAGACTCTGTTCTCATGTAATGAAATTGAGATGAGTTGAGTAGTATGAAATCCTTTGAATACTGAGCTTCTGTAGCTTTCCTCTGGCTTCAACTGACATGCAAACTGTGGCTTTTTTTAATATTAGTGACTGAACCTTGCTGCTGACTATTTGCCTCATTATGTCAGTAAATGAATGTTGAAAGGCCTTTGTTGGGTTTTTTTTGGGGGGGGTTTTAATAGATGTAAAATACACATATTGTTTATATATTTTGGTTATAATTAAAAATACCTTATTTCCAGTGTGTATATGTAAGGGTTTGTATTTCATCACCAAAAATAGGTTGGAAGGCACCTCTGGAGAGCTTACTTAGTCCTACTTGCCTGCTCAAAGCAAGAGTGACTTAGGGCCGTGCTCAAGGATGGAGATATTTCTCTTCTCTGGGCTCTATTCTGATGCTTGACTGCTGTAATTATAATTCTTTTTTCTAATATACAATTGCAATTTCCTGGTGGACCTTATGTCTATTGCCTCTTGTCCTTTGTCTGTGTGTCTTCAAGAATAATGTCTATGTATTCTCTTGTACTCCCATGTTAGATAGTTGAAGACAGCAAGATTTTCCTGTTTGGCTTCTCAAGACTGAAGACTTTGCTGGACATCTTGCTTTTTATCCAGAGAAAATATATTTGTATCTTTTTAAATCAACCTCTGAAGGCCAAGCTTCCTAGGCTTTACAACCCAACAGAAGACCATAAGCCTCAACCAGTGGCTTCCTTTTTATCTGAAGTATCATGGAGTGGAAGGTTGTACACGTATTTATAATCTCTGTGCAGCACTGACTAATTGATGACTATGCTTAAATACCTCTGATGGTGTCTTGTTCACTTTCTTCTTCTACTGTAGAGCTGATGGGCTGTGATAGAGCCCCCAGGTTAGGCAACAGCAGCACCAAGGTACAATAAAATTCTCCGAGTGTGTGAGAAGTGGTGCTGCATGGGGGACCCTGGCTGGCAAGGAGCTTATTTTGCAATGGAAAGATGCACAGGATGATATTGCTAAGTAAATGAGGACCATCTGGATGGGGGAATTGTTTTGGGAATATAGCATTAAAATTGGTTCTAATTAGACAAAAATTTGCAGCTACAGTAGCTAGTGCTTCCTCAAAAGAAAAGGGAAGTTCAGACATTAAGGAAGGAAAAATGGCAGCATAACAATGATTATACGGGCCAAAGAGAAACTGTAAAACAAATGGAGTTTAAAGACTGAGTTTCCATTGCTACAGATGGATGTATGACTTCCTCAGCATGCTGCAACAACTTATTAGGCAGACCATGTACAGCACAGCCTCTGATGTGTGTGTGTATATATATATATTGCTGTAGGCTTGTTGAGTTTTATTTATTTTGACTTACAGATTTTTACATTTTTAAAATCAAAGTATCTGTGTAGTAGGGTATAACAGCACAAGAAAAGAAGGGGAAATATTCACCTACCCTGGAGTGCTGGGAATTAGAACCATCCCATTGCTACTTTGATTCTGCCCTGGCTTAAGCACTGCTTCAGACTTCAGGGAAAAGAGGATTGAGAGTTTAAGGTGAAACTATCTAAATTAACTTATTGGAAAATAGAGACAGGAGTGGGGAAGGAGCAGCTGGGGTGGTGTGGTGGGAGCGAAGTGCTTGATTCTACTGTGGTGTTAGTACTTAAAACATTCACATCAGTACTCTTAGGCTCAGGGCTCTAGGATCCCCCCAGAAACCACCACCCACCCCTGGTGGCTTTTTAGCTGCTTACCTATGGGCTTTAAATTAAAGGTTTTCATGTGAGGAGGGTAAATCCTGGCTGTGTTCTGCAGCCCTGATGGTGTGTCTACAGCTGGCACTAATATGAAAATACAGACTGGGGTGATGGGCAGTGCTGCATTGAATGGAGTTGTGCTAATAGGCTCATGGAGGTATGCAGAAATACTGGGACAAGTGTGGTGTGAGGTGCAAAGTGATGCTGGCACCACCTGCCTAACCCAAGAGACAGCTCCTGTGGTGTAGTTGTACTTAGTGCTTAAAGCATCCTTGAGCCAGATCACCATGTAGTAGCTCATGCAGAGGCAAAAGTCAAAGTTGCTCGTATCAGGTTAAAAATGTGTGAGTAATTCTTGCTGACAGAAACCACCTGATAGGGTGTGAAGTGGAAGATTCGTCTTGCCCTGTGCAGCTCTGTGACTTTCCTAAAGAGTCCTGTGTCCAGCTCTGGGGCAACAGCACAAGAGGGGCGTGAACCTGTTGCAGTGAATCCAGAGGAGGCCATGAAGGTGTTGCGAGGGCTGGAGCAGCTCTGCTCTGGAGCCAGGCCTAGAGAGCTGGGCTGGTTCAGCCTGGAGAAGATAAGGCTCCTTAAAGGCAGAGGTTAGAGCAGCTCCAGTGCCTGAAGAGGTGACACAAAATCTGGGGAGGGGCTTTTTACAAGGGCCTGTACAAACTGTTCTATGATTCTGTGACTTTATCTCAATTCCTACTCGTGAAAACCTGCAGTGTTATTTGGGGACAGATAGTCATCATTATAGTCTTAACAACAAGCTGCTCTAAGAAATGCTGCAGTCAGAGAAAACAAGTCCCCTGGGCTATGAATGTGATGCTCTAAGTAATGCCACCTGTGTCCTACCCACTGATGAAAGACTGGTGCCCTGAGGTTAGCTTGGCTATTTAAATCAATATTTCCTACAGTTAACATGTTAATGCTAAGTGTTCTCTGGAGGATCTTCTGAACCTGATGCTTCCCACTGCTGCTCTGATGCAGCCTGATTTTATTTGTATAATGGGAGACTATCTCTGTGCCCAAACCCGTGTCTGAAGACATTTATGAAGATCTGAAGGCTGTTGAGAAGATACGGTGCTTTGTTTGGCGCAAGTGTTGAAAAGCAAATGCCTTTACTGTCCTGTGAGGAAACTGCAGTGTTGAATGGCATGGATGCTTCCAGATAAGCCCACTGGTAACCAAGTGTTGATTTTATTTCTCTTTAAGTCTGTTAAATTGTATATTCTTTGAAAGTAAGGTCATTGAAGGCTGAAAGTGCTTCCACTGACTCTTCTTTTCCACAAGGGCTTCATCCTCATGGCATTGCAACAGAGAAGGTGTGCAGGAACCAAAGGTTGTTGGGTCTGTTTCCCACCTGAAGCCACAGAAAAAGTGAAGTGCACAGACAGAAAAAGTACACAATGTGCAGAGTAAACTGATAAAAAGAAACAAGCAGAGAAATGAAAAACTAATCAGCTTTCATTCAAAGGTCACATGTTTCTGGATACTCCTTCCAAATGCCAAGTCCAGTTTTGCATTAAGACCTTGTGGAAGATTAAATCTTCAGGTGGAAAGTTTTATGCATGAATTCCAAGAAAAAATGGGAGGCTCTAATTTCCAAAAGAATGTGTGAATGAAATTGGATCTTCCACTGCAAACTTTCATTTGAAAGACCTTTTGCGCGCTGCTTCTCTCTTGCTGTTTCAGAAGCCATTGCCTCTACTGCTGGGGAACGTTTCTGTGTTCTGGGAGCACCTCCTTGCACATCTCTTCAGAAAAGAAGCATAATCAGATAAATTCACCTTGTGCTAGCAGATGTCTTGCATAACACTGCACGTTTTCAGTCACTGTGCTTCTGGACTTGTCCTGGTCCTTTCCCAATGGATATTTATAACTTCATATCTGCAGTATGGTAGATGTGTTAGAAACTCTGCCTAAAGTGCTGTTTCTGTAATAACACTCCCTGATTCCTCCCTGTATGTTTTAGGAGTGCTGTCTTTCTCAGACCAAACTAAGTATTCCTGGGCTTTTTTTTTAGTCGTCAGTTGAATGTGTTCCCCAGTGGTGATAGAAAAACATCCCATGAATTCTTGCTTAATAGTGGGAAATATTATTTCAAATGCCTGCTCCCATTTCAGTGCTCTTGGTGTAGCTATTTAACAGAAATGGTGTAAGTCACAGCTTACTTTGATTTAATAGCAGCAGTCTGGTGGTTCTTTTCAGACCCTTGTAACAGCAACTCTTAAAATATGAGCTTGTCTCTAGATTTCTATCTGATTTTCATAATTGTGATTCAGGCTTTTACAAGAAAGCCCAAAAGCTTCCCTAAGGCTAATGGAACCACTCCAGTATAAATATGATTACAAAGAGACCAGCTGGGACTCAGCATTTCCAGTCAGTGAGAGGTTTTTATGTGATCTGGATGAGGGTTACTAGCTGTGTTGTCTAATAGATTCCCATCTTCCCATGATGATGAGGAGATGAAGGAAAGCAGAAGACAGGCTGTGGGTACCACACAGCTCCTGGGTGCCTCCCTGCCAGCATAGGGAAGGGGGCTGAGGGAAAGATAAGCACTTCTACAGTTCACTGGGATCTGAGGCATCACTTAGAGTGTTCTCCACCCTGCATGTGGGGTTTCGACCAGAGACCTGCAAGTATGTGAGTGCACATTATGTTCTTTTGCTGCATGATGCAAACAGTGGTAAAGCAGGAGTGTAGATGGTATTCACACCATTCACCAGGACCCAGGACTTGGCCTTTAGATCTGCTTTCCCACTGGTCAGCCTCCAGGCTGTGCCAGTGCCTAGGGTTGTTCACCTCCAGACCTAGGGCTTTGTACTTGCCTTTGCTGAACTCCATAGGACTCCTCCCATTTCTTCAGCCTGTTGAGGTACCTCTGACTGACAGTGCAACCATCAACCGGCACTCCCATTGTCTGTGCTCCCTCTTAGAGTTTATTCCTAACTGCAAAAGCAACCTCTGGACAGAAAAACATAAACTTCCATTTCCTTTGTTGCAAAGCCCGCAGATCTTGTCTTATTTCTGCAGTGGAAGTTTTCAGCAACCTAAAGAGAGGTGATCATCAGTTCAGGTTTTGCTCACAGCAGCAATACTCAGCTGAGCTGCTTTGGAGGGTACAAGAACCCTGTGTAATGCATCTTCTTGAAGTTAAAACACAGCTCTCCCAATACGCATAAGGAATGGTGCTTTCAGCTCCATGGCTTTCAAATCCTAGGACTCTCCAGGCTTCCTTTACATACGGAGTTTATAAAAGAAGAAACATATTTTGTATGTCAGTAAAATAGCTTCGAATCCGTACATATTCAGGCAATCAAAAGTGAAGTGTGTCTGTTTAAGAACTGGTAATAGAGAACAGGTCTGAGAGCAGAAGAAAGCAAGCAGTTGACCTCGTGTCTCCCTTTCTGCCAGAAGAATGTTGAAGTAACGTTTAATGTAATCATGTTAAAATGGCCTGATGAATGCAACTGAAGCAGTAATTATGCTTGAGACTGCTCTGAGTGCATGAGTAGTGAACAGGTTTAATCAGAAACTAGAGAGAGTGCAGGGAGAGGTAAAGTTTTCTTAAGCCAAGGCTTGTTATGGATGTTGTGAAACATTCAGTTACTCATCTGCTTGTAGCCCAGGGGATCATGATGTTCTTTGCATAGCAGGATGCTCAGATGTGATTGTCCTTTCCCCAGTTTTTCCGTCTGCACAACGGACTGAAAACACGCTCTGAATTCCTAAATAATGAGCTGTAGCCCAAGGAGCATCTAGGGAGAGTCTCTTAAGTGATGAGGGAGGGGAGCTATGGAAGGGAACAGAGAAACAGAGCTCAGTTTTCTGTCAATATAAAGTAGCCAGGGGAAGGGGAGCACAGCTATGTCATGACAAATAGTTTGTCTTTTTTCCCCCCCTTAGCTTCTCAGTGGAGGCTACATGTGGAGAAAATAATGACAGTGGTACTGAGTGAAAAATGGGAGTTGCAGCTGTAGAGTCGAAACAAATAACCTCAAAGGCTGCTTTGTGAAGGTGGCAGTATTCCTGCAAAGCGTCTCAGCTAAAGGATTTGTTCAGAAACCACTTTTTCAGAACCGAGCTCTGTCAATAAAAAAGACTAAGGTTGTTTTCCAGACCATCCTTTCTACAAATACATGTGGGTTTAGGCGGTGGGAGATCCCTCGCTAATAGAATTGCGGGACAAGTGTATTGATTGAGATATAATGACATCTCGTGTTGAATGAGTTGTGGAATCCTCTTGGGAGATAACACACTGAGAAAATAGTGATGCTTGATTGTTGTATAAAAAGAGCTATTGCCGGAGACTAGTAACTGAACTGAGGTAATAACTATATAGAACTAACAGTTAGGTATTAATGCCTGTGTACATTGATGTGCATATTACATGTGTATATGTGCACACACATATACGATCATCTATATTATGATGATCCATATATTGATGTGAATATATATATAATATATATGCAATGATCTTTGTATTAGAAAATAGAAACAGACCCAAATTGTACCCTAAAAACTCACGTTTGGTGTTGAGAGTGAGAGATACTTTAGCTCCTCAGACATCAGGTAATCATAGTGTGATTTTCTTTATTGCTATCTTCTGAATAAACTAAGATATGGAGAAAGGTTAAATTACTTTGAAATTCTTTAAAATGTGTGTTCATTAAGCTTTGGTGGATTGTAAGGTTATATGCATGGGAGCCCTAGTCCCCGGATAGGGGAGCTTCATGGTACTTAGATGCTAAGCACAGCAGCACAGGTGAACCACTCATGGGAAAAATCAACCTAAAGTCTGCAGTAAAATTCAAACCCATATTCTACCTATATGAATACAACTGACCTAAATTTGTGTTTGTTAAACTCTTCCAGGATGGTTTCTCTTTGCTTCTAGTCTCACTTCTTCATGTTGCTGTTTTCAGAACATGGATTAAGTCGAAGAGCAATTCAGATTTTGCGTGAATCAAAACACATGAGCACGTGTAAAGATAGCCTGGGGGCCACCTGAGCTGTAAAGGGGGCTGGAAGCTCCTAAGGAGAAGGAAGTTGTATGAAGGTTGAAGTATTATTAGTTCGTGATAATAAAGGCTGAAATATTATTACCTCCTGGCTATTAAATTGCCGCTTTCAGGTGAATTCATGCTCTTCAGAGCTAAAAGCCAGCACTGGATCTTGTCAGCCTTAGCTGTGGACATAGACAGCTGTGCAATTCCTTGCCTGTTGTGCTTATTGCTGATTCCAAATGCTTACTGTTTTAAATCTCAAGCAGCACGAGGTTATGTTCTAGTGCCTGCCTGAGCAGAGCTTTCAGGTTATAAATCAGTGTCACAGGCAGCTTCTGTGTAACGCCTGCCTGGCACAATACAAGTCTGATCAGGTAATTCAAGGTCACTGCATTTCCCTTCCCTACTAAGATGAGTTGCTGCTGAAATCAAGAGGCATTTTCTCCATTGACTCCAGTAGGAGCCAGTTAAAAGGACATTGCCACAGCAGGTTTAGCTTGCACATATACACTGTGTATTCACTGGCCAGTTTGAGACTGTATAGTCATTATAGAATGGTTTGGGTTATAAGGGACCTGCAAAGCTCATATAGTCCAACCTCCCTGCAATGAGCAGGGCATCGTTAACTAGATCAGGTTGCTCAGAACCACGTCCAGCCTGTCCTTGAATCTGTCCAGGTTGCTCAGGTATGAGCTTTGCAGTCTTAAGGTGATGTGCTGTTACCAATATACAAGCTAAGAGCATGCCAAATGGAATGGAACTGAGACACTTCTTTGAAAAGTCCTGGGTGTTGAAGATAGAACAGGCATCTCTCCTGTAACATCAAGGCTTGATTTTAGACTGCCCATACCTTCCCTTTGCGCTGGAAGCCACAATTGAAGCAGGAACACACTGCAGCCTCAGTGCCTAGACATGCAGCTGCCCAAGCAGGAGCTGCAATAAATTGGTTTGTTTTGGCTCTCAAGTCGTCCCAAGCTCAGCCATCTGTACAGAACTGCTCCATGCACCCAGGTGCCTTATTACTCAAAACCTGGAAGATGAAAACATGAAGTGCCAAATAGGCGTGCAGACTCCGCGTTGCATCTTCAGCCTCGAGTCCTTTGTTTTGATAGTAGATCCTAAGTCTGACTTTTCCTCCAAGTGGAAGGAGATGCAAAGATGCAAACCCTGTAAGATAAATCAAACTGAAACATCGCGAGTGATTTTAACGCATCCCCAGAATATTTTAATATCACCTCGACTTGGTGCCTTTCTTTTAAATGGATGAAGTTCAAAATGCCAGCTGCAGCAGACCGCTTATACAGCATAATTCAAGGTCGGGGTGGAAACACAGTCGTGCTGTGTTCAAAGGGCTTGTGTCAGGGCTGGTTTTACTTGAGTGTGAATTTTACTTAACTCGATGGACTCAATTTGCTAATTGATTCTGTGGCCACTCTGGTGGTGTTTTGATAGATAGTGAGTAGTAACATCACCCTTACAAGCCCCTTCCCTTGTTTTGACCACTCAACTGCCTACTTGTTAGCATCTGTGTTGCTGTTTGTGAGGCCACTTGGGTTAAATGTAACCCAGCAGAAAAAGGCTTTTTCACCTGGTTCAGCTTCTGATTCTGGAGAACCAAATGACTTCTCAGGCACAACAAAGGAGGCAGCATGAGGCCGGGTATGCCAGCAGCACTGCCAAAGGCACAAGCTTGCCAAGCTGTTCCTTGTGAGGTTTATCTGGCAACAGCTGAGAGTCCTAAATCCCTGGATAAATTTTGTCCACACTTTGCAAACGATCCATTCTATCCTGATATATTTATCAAAACATGCCATATCTGTTGGTGTTCATCCAGCACTGAAAAATGTAGGAACTGCACTGTCAGACTGGGAGAAGCACGTAGGGGTAGTAGCAACCATCACTGAACATTTCCTCTGTGAATGGCAGGATGCTTTCCCCTACACTGAGAACCAGATGCTGCTTTCCAGCACCATGCACCCCCAAACCCCAGGCTGAGAGTGAGGAGGGGGAACCGCCTCACAATCCTCACCAGGGCACAAGAGGCTCTTCCGGGTTCACACCCCATATGAAGGTGCAGCACAGCTACTCACAGCTGCCTGCACATCAGCAGGGTGTCTGCCCTCAAGCAGGAGCAAATATTCTTCCCTGTGAGGGTGCTGAGGCGCTGGCACAGAGTGCCCAGGGAAGCTGTGGCTGCCCCATCCCTGGCGGTGCTCAAGGCCAGGTTGGACACAGGGGCTTGGAGCTGCTCCAGTGCAAGGGGTCCCTGCCCATGGCAGGGGGTTGGAACTGGATGAGCTGTAAGGTCCCTTCCAACCCATGGAATGGGTACAGCCTAACTGGGGTCCAGTTTACAGACCTGTCTTCTTTCCCCTTAGGTGCTCCTGAGTCTCTTCCTGAGAACCCAGCAAAGGGACACAGTGGCTTTCATAGCAAATCACTTACGTTATTTTGGCTTTGCAACAGGAAGTGGGGTGGTTTTGGGAAATACGTGCCTATTGTGCTCAAATTTCCTTAGTAGCAATTGTAGGTAAGAGCTGAAGTTAGCGGGTAGCTGTGGGCAATAACGGACACTGACAAAAGCAAACTTTGAAGATGTTGCCTTCAGTGGGAGATATTCTGAGTTGGGAACATGTGTGTAGGAAACAGCTGAAGCAGAGTTACTGTACCTCCATTGATGCTGGTAATGTTTGAAGAAAGAAAAGAGGGTTGGGTGGTAAAAAGTTAACTCAAGCTATTGAAAATATATATGGAAAACGTACGTTGATGGTGACAGTTAAAATTAAACCAAAGGAAACTCACCAAAAATATTAATGAACTGCGACATTATGTTGTGAAACATCCATAAAGGAAAGGGCTAACAGGGCAAAACAAAAAGACTGCCTGTGTGTATCTGTAACTCCAGGGAAACCTCACCTGGAGCATTGTGTGCAGTTCTGGTGTCCTCAACATGAAAAGGACATGGAACTGCTGGAACAAGTGCAGAGGAGGCCACGAGGATGATCAGGCACTGGAGCACCTCCCGTATGAAGACAGGCTGAGGAAGTTGGGGCTGTTCAGGCTGGAGAAGAGAAGGCTGCGTGGGGACCTCAGAGCAGCCTTCCAGTACCTGAAGGGGGCCTATAGGGATGCTGGGGAGGGACTCTTCATCAGGGACTGTAGTGACAGGACAAGGGGTAACGGGTTCAAACTTAAACAGGGGAAGTTTAGATTAGATATAAGGAGAAGTTCTTTCCTGTTAGGGTGGTGAGGCACTGGAATGGGTTGCCCAGGGAGGTTGTGAGTGCTCCATCCCTGGCGGTGTTCAAGGCCAGGTTGGACGAAGCCTTGGGTGAGATGTTTTAGTGTGAGGTGACCCTGCCCGCCCATGGCAGGGGGGTTGGAACCATATGATCTTGAGGTCCTTTCCAACCCGAACTGTTCTATGATTCTATGAAACGTGTTGCAATGAAACCTGTCACTTATGGTGTCTAGATCCAAGTGTCACAGCATTGTAGAACAAATATTCAGGCCCAGAATCCTTTCCTTTTTGCTATCTGTGCTAAGAAATACTGAAGGGAGAAATAGAGGGTCTGATAATACTCAGGTGATAACTGTGAACACTGAGTGGACTATTTCTTTCTTATTATTCTAGGTAAAAACACATGAGAGAACTATTTTGTGTGACAACAGCTAGTCCAGGTATCATTTGACCAGTACCTGTGCTGACTGGACTACTTACCCAATATCATTTGCATCCTTTAATCTGATTTGCTTATAACATATTAAGGATTTTTGTACACTAAAGTTATGGGAGGTTTTAGCCAGGCAGTATCCTGTTGACCACAAGCATATATCATCGGCAGGATAGCAGGTACCATTAGCACACTAGTAAAACCCCTTTAGACTGCGTGTGTGTGCTGAACTCACATTGTGCCTAATTTGCTGATAAGTGTATCTTGTTACGTACCATTTTCGCTAGATTTACACTGACCTTTCCTCGGATTTCAGCAGGAGGTTCCTAGTTAAAGTACAAGATAATTAATGGCACAGCTAATCGTAGCAGATGTACTGGAAGCACTGAGGGTAAAGCAATTAGAGCTCAGCTAAGTACAAGTTAAAATAATGCATCAGCTAAAAGCATTGCAGGGATTGTGTGTGGCCACCGGTGGAACTTTGAAAGCTGGTGGGAAGAAGTGCTTCAAACCAGGCATAAATCCAATGAGCTCAATGACAGCGCTGTACCCACCGCGGCCCTGAGGAGAAGCTTGGAAGATCCTGTGCTTTTGCAGGGTGTCGGGATTGTGAAGTTCACCAAATTCATTTGCAATAGAAGTTGATGGCAGGATTGGGAAGGAAAGGTTCAGACGACCTTAACCTCTGAAAATTGGGAAGAAAAACAGCGTGAAAAATGGATTTGGGGGTACAGTTTCAAAACCCTTTGCAGAAAGCCAGTGTCTGCAGGAAAATATTCACTCTATCCCAGCTCAAATGAGGACACTGGGATAACCCTGAGTGTCTTTGGTGGGGGAGCCGGCATACCCATAGCTAACATCACATTGTCCCTCTGCCTGCTGCACCCTGAATGGTGACAGTGGCTCCAGAGGGATTCCCTGGCAAGGAGCCCATCTCCACAGTGGTTTCTGCCATCACTATATGCACTGTCCACAGAGGCTGCCAGAAGTGAAGACCTGAGGTGATGTCCTTTGCTGTCTGCCCTTCTTGCTGCCAAGAGCATCCAACACTTCCCGCACGCTCTGGGCTTCTCACCTCCTTATCCTGCCAATGCTAAATGCCTCATCTCAAAAAGCCTGCCTTGCCTGGTGCATCTTGTCTAAACCCATTTCTTCTTGGTCACAGAGCCAGGCATCTTGTCTGCAGGATCAGCAGTGTCCATGTATGATGTGTCTGCTGTTCATTCCAGGTGTCTGCAGATGTAACACAGACGCTCCGGTACATTACTGCAGCACTTTGCTAATCAAAGCAATATTCTGCAATGTGTTGTTTACACTGCACACATTTATTATAATAGAAACCTCGCTAGGAGAGAACAGCTAATCACACAATCGCAGAATGGTTTGGGTTGGAAGGGACCTTAAAGACCATCTAGTTCCAATGGGCAGGGACCAGTGCAGCAGAATGGTTGCTATAAATGCTCATGGATCTGGATCCGAGCGGAGCAAGCAGGATCTGGCGATGGTACAATACACCATGCTGAATTCAAATACCGGGGCAGTAACATGGAAGCCATTTGTGCTATGAAGAAGGAATCCTATCAGCAAATGGTGATGGAAAAATCTTCATTGTCTGGCTTCAACTAGATGTGATCATTACAAATCTGTAATTTACAGACCAAATTAGGCTTTTGAGTTGAAAACATTATTTCTACCTTAACATATGGGTGTGGAAGCAGAGAAAACACCAGAAGTAGAGACAGATGGGTTGTCATCTTTGTAAGCAGCTCCCTTAGGAATATACCAGGTTTCAGATGCAATGAATAAATGTCACTTGCCAAGATTTGTTAAAGAGCTCCACAACTCCGTGCCTCCAGGGCTGTGCAGACAAGGTCTGTGTGAAGAGCATAGCTCTCTGGATGAATGTGTTTTGAGGCACCTAAGAGAGTGATTGAAAATCCCATTGGAATATAGAGAGGAAAAAAGTCTGTTCTAGGTGCTTGATAAACCACAGAAATCATGCACAGTGTTTCCTATGACAAACAAGAAGAGTGTCTTAGTGCTTAGTGCCCCCAGCAACTCTGGATGGTATGTCTGGCCATGTCTGGCTCTGAAATATGCCACCCGTCTTTTAACAAGGGTTTGCTACTGATAAAGAGTGTTCCCATCCAACCTTCCCCATTACCCAGTGGTAAACGTCATGTACCGGTGGAAACCTGCAATGCAAAGGTAAAAAAATTGTCATTTCTTGCTCTCCTGAACGCACTTTAAAATAACAATGAACACCACAGTCCTTTGGCTTTTCATACTGAGTGTCAAGAACGGATTCCTTCAGAAGGGAAGGGACATAGGAAATCCTCAATTCTCTTTACCAAGGGAATTTCAGCGCAGATTATGTAGGACCACCTCTAGCGCAGCAGTGAGTTAAAGACTTCAGGGTAAGCTGTCTGCTGATCTGCATTGCTGAACTCCAGCTGTAACAATGGAGCTCCAGCAGTGCCTGACAGCAATAAGAGCAAACCTTGTGTTTATCCTGGCACGACCCTTACTTGCATTCTATCCAAGGCTATTAAATGCTAATATTAGCCCTGAATCCATTGCTTCTGAGCAATGAGTTTCCAGATTCAATTACAGTGTCATTAATATACATAAGAGACTGATTCTAAGTACCATTCCTAGTAAAAGGTAATGGCAATGTCTTTCACTCAAGCAAGGATTGTATTAATGAGATACCTTCCTCTCCAAAAAAAGAAGCCTTAAGACTATGACCATGTTCATGGTGCATACTCCAAAAATACCACTTAGCTGACGCATAGCTTAGCTGTGCCTTCAGCTATGTACTCAAACGCAGACCATGTACTGCCTTTCACTGTGTCTCTTGGCAGAAAAGTAGCACTCACTGCTCGCTTACTAGCAGAGCAAATTGGTATGCAGTGGGCTCCTAAACCATCTGATGCTCATTTGGGTAGATCTGTGCAGTAATACCACCCATATGCGCAGAAATCCTTACTCTGGGAGCACTGGGACAACATTCATGGGCCAAGGGAGCAGTGGCTTGATGGACTTCACGCTGAACAGGAAAAAATCATGTTTCCTTTGAATATCCTTTATGATAAGCGGCACAGTTGGACTGGAATTCACACGTGTGAGCTGGAGTAAGGGAGTGTAATGACTATGAGCAAGTTCCTCTAATGCCATGTGCATAGTGATGACTTGTATAATGCGACTTGTTGCTCTGCGTGATCTCTGTTACGGGGTTCTGATGGTTCCACAGGACACAACACTCACAAAACTCCCGTGTAGCAATGAGTTTCTTTCAGAGGCTGTTTCCTTCATGTTGTGGAGCTGCAAGCAGGTGCTTGAGCTGCTAATAGCCTGTGTTAGCTCAGAGGCATGCCAAGCACCAGGCTTCTATTGAGGGTCTCAGCCCTGCAGGCTGTCCAAGCCGTGGAGCTGCTCAGAAACACAACACAGAGGGAAATAAAACAGTTTTAAAGCACTGTTGCTCCATGACCTTAAGCTGTGCCTTACCATCTCCGTCACTCAAACAACCCTGAGGAGTTAAGGTACAAGAGCCACTTATGGCTCATAGAACCATCTGGCATATCCTTGGCACTGACAACTCACCCCCTTCCGTCAACCCAGAAGATATCCAGAATAGTCTGGGAGCAGTTTTACAACTGTAGTATTTCCCTCTGCAGTGGAACAATGGCTCCTAAAAGGAGCTCTAATAACCCTTTAATAGAACATATCAGCCGTTCAATATATATTGCAGATCTTCTTTTGATTCTGTCTGAAGTGTGCTTGAGCAGAAATCAATTAGCTGTTTTCCATCCCAGTACTGAATGTGGGAAGTGCCACATAAAATTATGATTAATTGTATCAGAAATAGAAATATAGTTGAAAGACAAGGACTTTTGCTGTCAGACAAGGTAGTGCTTCAATAGGACTTTAGATCTGACTTGGTGCGCTTTTGGAGAGACAGTCCTAACGGCAACCTCCTGCTGCTCTCTCCATGACCAGTTCAGTCTGCACCTCTTCAAAGGCAGTTTGTAAAACCACAAAGAGAAAAGGATGTCCAAAATCCCGTTTGAATGTTAAAGTAACTGTGACAAGTCCTTCATTGTATGATCCAAGATGTCATGGGGAACAAAAGCGCTTATTGGCATTAAATGATCAGATAAGGAATGAAGGAGGTAAAATCATAGAACCATAAGTTAGGGTTGGAAAGGACCTTAAGATCATCCAGTTCCAATGGGCAGGGACACCTCACACTAAACCATGTTACCCAAGGCTCTGTCCAGCCTGGCCTTGAACAGTGCCAGGAATGGAGCATTCACAGCCTCCCTGGGCAACCCATTCCAGTGCCTCACCACCCTTACAGTAGACAACTTCTTCCTTACATTCAATCTAAACTTCCCCTGTTTAAGTTTTAACCCATCACCTCTTGTCCTATCACTACACTCCCTGATGAAGAGTCACTCTCCAGTATCCTTGTAGGTCCCCTTCAGATACTGGAAGGCTGCTAATGATGCCTCTATCTTGCTTGGATATGGCATAAATCCAGTACTCTCACACAGTCTTTTCCTGAGAAGATGTGTCACAGAATCAGAACTTCATCTGTACTTTTACTGAGGAATGGCGGAAGAGTTTTTACTGCCACTGTGGAAATTCATTGGAATTCCTTCTTTGACATGCAAATTGCAAGAAGCTTTTCCAGAGACAATAACAAATGGGTGTGAAAGATGTGGTTTGTGCCAGTCTCCCAGTAGACAGTAACACCCTGCTGTTCAGAGGGATTCTTCCACAGGGAACTTTCACCTATTAGCAACTGCCCTACGTGCATTTTGGAGGGTAAAATTCCCCAGTGAGTCTCTCCTGCTTTTCTCATGCACATTTGCACTGGCAGCAGATTGGTTTTTTGTCAAGAAGCAGGGCAATAAGCAAAGGAAAGAGCCATGTCAAAATGCAATCCATTCATCCTTTTTGTCATCCCTCTGCAATCAAGCTCTCATATTTCTTGAGGAGACATGAGGGCCATTTAATCCTTTGGAAGGAAGAGGTAATGAGCCAGAAAATGAATGAATTATCAGCAAGTGCAGACAATTCATGGGAGGACAACACATGCAATGTTGACCTTGTAGTAAGATGATTTGTGTGTGAGATGTGAAACCAATAGCTGACATATTTTTCCTGCTTTGGTTTTAAGGAGTAAGGGAAGGACTACAGGCCGAAAGTCTATTGGAAAAGGATTAAGAAAAAAGTGAGCCTACTTAAAAATAGCTTGATACAGCCCCTTCTCTGAGCACACAGCATAATATCCTTCATCATGTGAATTTATTTTTTGTTATTTATTTATATTATATATTTATATTTATTTATATATAGTATATATATTTATTTATTTATACTATATATAAAATACCTGTATTTTATTTTATTATTTATTATTAATTCTTATTTACTGCCATTGCTGTGTTCATGGGGTTGTGTATTAAAATCCTCCCCCTCTGCTGTACAGATCTGGTCCAGCTGTAGCCTCCATTGGATAAGTGACCAGTGCCCAGCGTTTCTGCTGTGCCAGCAGCATTTCCCAGTGTTCTGTCCAGCCCAAGCATAAGCCACAGCTGAGACAGAGCTTCTGCTAAACTGCCAAGAGATCCTCGTAAGTTCGTTGGTATCTCCCGCCTGTAAAGCCCAGCTCACATTTCTGAACAACAGCAATCCACTAGACCAGGTTGCCCCAGGTCCCATCCAGCCTGGCCTTGAGCACTGCCAGGGATGGGGCAGCCACAGCTTCTCTGGGCACCCTGTGCCAGCGCCTCAGCACCCTCACAGGGAAGAGCTTCTGCCTAAGAGCTCACCTCAATCTCCCCTCGGGCAGGTTCAAGCCATTCCCCTTGGCCTGTCCCTACAGGCCCTTGTCCCAAGCCCCCCTCCAGGTTTCCTGCAGCCCCTTTAGGCACTGGAGCTGCTCTCAGGTCTCCCCTTCAGGAGCCTTCTCTTCTCCAGGTTAGAAAACCCCATCTTTCTCAGCCTGGCTTCATAGGAGAAGTGCTTCAAGTCACCAAGCTGGGTTAACAAGTACACACAAGTGTCTGCAGACATACGTGCTTTCAGACAACATGCTAACAGTTCGGTCTGGTCTTCTACTTGAGAGAAGTGGAAGACTAGAAGAAAGAACAGGGTTAGGTGTTCGCAGCCCCTTTGCAGGCATCCCATAAACATCTTGATGCTCAGAGGAATTTCTATTTCCATTCACAGCCTTGTGCTGGGTACGGGAGTTCAATGTTTGCACAGCCTATGTTAGTTGTTCTGTCATGTTGGCCTCTCAAACCAAACTTCAGAAGTTTTCTCTCTCACACAGTTCCGTTCCCTCTATTAATGCAGTCAGACCATTCATGTTTTGTGAGAAGGCAAAATGCATTTACAGGCTCTGATATCGATTAACATCTTTTATCGTATTTTCATTTTAGGGAAATGAAACGTGTGAAACCTTTGCCTACAACCCTCCCTCAGCACTTCACATGTTGCAAAACCCTGTTAAAACATGGCATCCCAGAAAGCAAAGTAACTACGGATACTTTTCTTGCCCAAGACATCTCATGAGTGAGTGGTGAATTACTGAAAAGTAAATGAGATTTTAAAGCATTCTTTCAGATTTAATAACGTGGAATATTATCAGCAACACAGGGAGGGTTCTGCTTTAATATTTTAATGACATTTTTCCCTTGTCCATTGAAAAGATAAAAATCCATAATTTATAGGCAGAACAGCTGCCACAAAATAAGATGCCAAGAAAAACAAACCCCTGTTTAAAAGGAGAGCAGTTATCCTTTTTCTTCATTTCCATGCTTGGCAGCATCTAATTCCTAGAACTAGTCTGATCCTGATTGTAATTTATATCTAATCAGAAACCCATTCTCTTTGGAAAGTCTTTCTTTTGGCATGGTGTGTAACTAACATTGTTCATGGAAATCCTAGCTCAGTTGTCTGCCCATCAATCGCTGCTTCTTTTGGTTGGGTATTTTTTCCTTTCTTCTCTTGGTTTATTGGTTTCTTGTCAGAAATGGAATATTGGAAGACAGCTGCAATTATATCCGATGCAGAACATGAAACTGTGACACCTGTATTATCTCATGAGACTCAAGATGTAGTCATTGCAATGTGGTTTTGCAGAGTATAGAACTACATCTAGAACATTTACATCAAATAAATGGAAGTGGTCTAATTAACATAGCAAACCCAACACGCATTAAAGCTTCATTCAAAATGCCTCATTAAAACGTAAGTAAAGAATTAGAATAAAATCCTCAAACTGTTTGGAAAAAAGAAGTATTATCCAAATACATTCATGCTGATGAAGAAAGTACAGCTTCTACTATTACCAGTCAGCACAACATGATATGTTCTCTCCAGTACAGCTGAATCATCAAACTATAAACTCATCTGTACAAAGTGGCTGTGACAGAGCTGACAAGCTAAACTGTTAAATGCAATCTTTGGAGAAAGAATAAGGTAATTTTACACTGCCGCTTTATAAATGAAGATCTGAAGTTCAGCCAACTTATTTTTTCAGTCATGCTGGTTATATAGGAGCAACGATTCCACTTTCAAACAACTTGGTGCTTCGAGACAAGGAGCGTAGACAGGAGGAGGAGAGACAGTTACACTTAAGTCATATTATCTGCTAAGGAAGCTTCATATAAAATCAACTATGTGTATACAAAAGTGGGTAGGATTATGCCAACAACCAGCATCTTCTTTCTGGACATTATGCCCCATCCTTGGTAGTGTTCAAGGCCAGGTTGAACGGAGCCTTGGGTGACATGGTCTAGTGTGAGGTGTCCCTGCCCATGGCAGGGGGTTGGAGCTGGATGAAGTTAAGGTCCTTTCCAACCCTAAGTATTCTATGATTCTATGAATATTCTGCTACAAGTGGAGCTATACTAGTGTGTAGAATAGGATCAGCTTTCTCCTGCAAACTGAATAGCAAACAAGACAACATATGAAATTGCTGTAGGTGATCTTTGCAAAGTCATCAATTTCACTATTGCCAATCATATTTTTGTCATTTTCTTTCCTATTAACACCATGAAAATCATAGAGCACTGTAATATATTTCATTATGCTATGAAATTTATAGACTTAACAGCATTTTTCTCATCCAATCTTAACAAGGAAGAAAGTGATCTCCGTCTTCCTTTTCCTAGCACTGTTTTAGCAGTCTTCTCCCATAAACCAGTAACAAAGCTGCCATGGAGCTTCAGGGGCAATTACATCTTATATGGCTAACTTCTGCACCTGGGACTCATTGACTTGATAGCTGGAAGGTCAGAAAATATAACCTAAATGGTGTCCCTGCCCATGGCAGGGGGTTGAAACCAGATGATCTTTAAGGTCCCTTCCAACCTAAGTGACTGTATGATTCCATGATTCTTTTCTGTCTTTTATTCCTCTTGTCGTTCATGTGCCTGGTGAGTTCATTTGTAATCTCCACCAGGGCTCTCTGACATGTAAAGAGCCTTTGGCATGCAAAATAAAGCCACTGAGGACATGCAGCATCTGTCTCAGCCCCTTCTCCCTTCCCTCTGCCTCCCACCTCCTGCGGAAGAGCAGATTCAGGCAACAGAAAATAATTCAAGATGCTGAAGTCTGCATCATTCCTAAAACAACACCAGAGCTGATTTGCACCACCTGAGAACCCGACACAGCTTGTCTGCGGAGAGCTGCGTCTCCTACAGCATGTTCCACTGGCCCTGGACATCGGAAGAACCAGTTATACACAGCTCAGATCCATGTAACACAGGTACTCTGCTCCCTCTCACAGGCAGTAAACCAGATTGCTATGCTTGCACATGGACCCTCTTCTCCAAGCAAATAACAGACATAGCTTGATGGAGAGTGTATGCCAGGGTCCTGAGGGCACTAATGAGCCTTAATGGCTCTAATAAGGCCTAATTGTACCAACCAGCTTCACCTGGAACCTCCACCCCACCCCAGTCCTGGCTCAGGGGGTCTATTTAAGCTTAGCTCTGGGCCTGTTAAGGGTGTAATAGTCTCAATAATGCTGTAGGAAGGTAATGCCTCTAGTGTGATGTGTGGCTATATAGCTCCTTGATCTTGGCCTCAGCCTCTGGGCTTATTCTCTGCCTGGTCCTGTGGATTGACCTAGATGGACCTGAGACCTGCCTCATCACTGCTTTGTGATACAAGCTCTTGATTGCACCTGGGTACTGTGGATAGGACTTAACTAGTGAAGTAGATGTCCTGTGGCCCTTTGTCTTTCAGGGAGCAGCCAGCCCTCACCACTTGCTGGTGACATCTTCCTGTGTCTGCTTCTGTGTGGCATGCAGAAGGCTTTGTTCAGGTAATGTTCTTTATCTTGCTTTCTCCATCCTCAAGAGCTGGGCATCTACTGACTTTGCTTAGAGCTGGGGAAAACCTATAAAAGGAAAGACTTGTATAAGAACTACGAGTTTACTGTAATTAAGCAGAGTTTAAATGTGGGACACAAGCTGGGTATGGTGGCTGTTTGGAAGTCCTCGGGACTTCTGGTTGCTGAAGAGCTGCTAGATATTAAAAATGTGACCACTGACAAATCACTTCTATGAGCAGCAGTACAGGTAATAACAATCAGCTGGAACTCTCCAAGTGCTTCCCAGTTGACAAAGATAAGAAGTTGCATCACTGCCCCTTGTACCTTTTGCACATGGTTCTTTAAAGTCAGCTGTGTTTCATCCTCTTCATGGCAAGAAGATACACAAGCCTCCTAACTTCAATGCATAACCTTGTTTGGCTTGGGTATTGCAATGCTTTCTGCTTCTCCTGGCATGTTAGTAGTCAAGATCTTAAGTCTAATGCAGCAGGTCCAGATGTTTTGAGGCTCCTGTTCTGCAGCATAAATTTTCTCGTGGTCTTTTTGGCTTATGTGTCTGTTTCATGGTTGACTCCAAGATTCAACTCTGTCTTGATAGCTGCATGCTAGTTATTCCTTTAGGCTGCAACAGCTTATACCTGCTCCTGGGGAAGTCAGTGGCAAGAATGTCAGTGAAGTTAATGTGAATGAAATGCAAGAATTCCTCATCCAGCAATAACTTTGGGCAGCTCAGTTATCCCACTGAGTTGCGATGACTTTTGGTGAAGTTTTCAGTACTAAAGAAAGCATTCTATAGCCCCAAAACAGCAAAAAGCAGGAAGCTGCCCCAAAGCCCAGACAATATGATATAAGAGATGAAAATGAAGCAGTTGCAGCGAAATATCCTGGATAATTATGCTGATGTGCCCCTGTGTCATTAAAGCCTGTGGGGAGATATTTAGGGAACTAGTGAATTGCTATAATGAATGTTTGTGCCACTCAGAGCAATGCACATGCCACTCGTGATAGCTCATTTTAGTTCCCTCTCTAAACTCATCATATGCTACATGTTCTGCTGCTGACATTTAAACCACAGCAGCATACTAATGAATCCGGGAGAGGGGAGAAGTTTTCAGCAGTGGGTTTGCAGCTGCAGTGGACTTAGCCAGAGAAACAACACTGAGTTAGTAGCCTGCTGCTGGATTCATAGGCGACTCTGGCAATTTGCATAGTGGCAAGGAGGGTTTGGGATTCAGTTGGTGAATCACAGAGTAATGGCTCGTTTCCAAAATCATCTTGAGTTGCTTTTTTTCTGCTGCCCACTTAACTGGAATTGCATGGGTTATTATAGAAACACCACTCGATTAAAACAGGCAGGGATGGTGTCCCATCAGGAATCTGGCCTTAGTTTATCTCTCTGAAGTCACTACAACAATATGACCACACACCAGTTTCTTAATCTTCAATGAGCTCCATCTTCTGGTTATTGTGGATTACTTACAGGCAATCCTGTGCATTTGAATAGACAAGCTCTCCCATGTGTTCAAGGCCAAGTTGGATGGGGCTTGGAGCAACCTGCTCTAGTGGAAGGTGTCCCTGCCTTTGGAAGGGACTTGGAACTGGATGAATGAGCTTTAAAGGTCCCTTCCAACCCAAACCAGTCTGGGATTCTATATATGTGCCAATCTGGGCTCTGTATTCTCACAGTATCACAAAGACAGCACATGTTGTTTGCAAGTAGCGACCTAAAGCAGTATTCTGTTCCACTAGTATTCCTTAATGGCCACAGACTGCAGCCAGTTTACCTATTGCTACATGATTAAATGCCTCACGTGAATGATTGTTACAGCAAGCAAGGGCTGTGCATGGGGGCTTCTTTCTGCGGAACCATCCTCACAAGCTATGGGCTGCATTCTCAGGGGATGCAGCTTAATCCCTGCTGTGGCACTGGGGGGGATATGGAGCCTTGATGTCTGACCCCTCCTGACAGGCAGGGGGAGAAATAACTGCACTTCTGCAGAGGAATTGAGGGAACACAGCAAACCCAAGGATGAAACTGTCTTTATTTTCCAAAGAATGCCACTCCGATCCACCTGTATACTTGGCATAGATTTACCTTGCACTTTGAAAGACCTCTGAGGCCATTTCAGTGTCATCATTGTTACTGGGAGTTCAATATGAGCGTCAAGTTGTCTTTCTTGAACTGAAACGTTTCCTTACTTGCAAATAATAGGCTTAAAAATATAAGGAAAGTAAACACAAAACTCTGTCTAATGATTCTTACCAAGATTCACATAAAAATCTGTCCTGGAAGACTGGTTAAATATGCTTTTTGGGGGTCCAGGGCTCAGCCTGGGATGTAATATTTCCCAAGGTCCAGTGGCTTTCATTAACATTAATAGGATTCCTGCTAGGCTGATTTTATCACCAATGTGCTAAATACTGATGTGCTTATTGTGCATCTTTAATCTCAGTTTGATGTAACCCAGTGGGAATTGTTGCTTTCCTCTTGATTTACCCTGGAATGAAGAAATCTAAACAGATATGAAATCAGTATTATTTTGCAGACTTTGAGCTACGTATTATATCCTCTGAATGTATACAGAGCAAGATTTCTTAAGGAAAAGAATTCGATGAATGGAGACTGTGAGGCTTCGTTTCAGTTAAGAATCATGCCAAGTACAGAGATTACAGCCCCATCAGTTGCTATGTTTTTAAATTATAGTTTTATTTGAACATTGTTTTCCTTCTAGTAGCTAATGTTGATAAATCAGCTGCCAGTAGCAATCCTACCACCGGTTGAGCTTCATTTTTCATCCCCAGTTACCGGCAGCACAAAGAGCTCTAAACAGCTATAGAAAGCAATAGAAGAAATCAAAACAGGAAACAGGGATGCCTGTATCTAGCCCTGCTGTGATTAGAGGAAGAGCAGAAGACTGCTTGGGAGCATCGGGGAGATCTGCACCCCATTTAACCATGGACCCAGCATGTTCAGGCAAGAAGCATTTCTAAGCAGAATAGCAGGTATATGGTACAATCTTCAGCTGTTTGGTGATGGTTTTTCATTTCAAACATCAGCATTTCCATATTAGCCATTAGAAAAGGAGAATGCATGCTTCAGGAAAGCATCGGTGCTCACCAGGCTACTGAGTTTGGCTTAGCATGTTACCTGTAATAGTCTCTATTCTCAGAATGGAAAGTGCCATTTTGGTGTATTTAGCTGTTACAAGGAGTAGTTATCAATACCTGAAGTCATCTAACACAATTTGGTGTACTTTTAAATGCAAGACACATGTTTGTTCATAGAAACTTGTGGTCATTGCTTTACTACAACAAAAGATGAAAGGCCAAAGATACAGATATTTACCTATCTTTTTCCTGTATCTATATGTAAAAAACCCCATCTCTAAGATGGTGCAGTCTACATAAAGGACAAAACCAGTAAGTGAAACAAACTGGAACATTGATATGTATCATTGTGGTACCACTACAGCAGAAAAGGTTAAGGGTCCAAGTCCTGAATACTGACTTTAATGAATTTATCTTGAAAAATACAGTATTTTTTTATTTCCCCTCTAAAGATTAAAAAGCCTGGTTTTGTACAGTTACATAAAAGCATAGTTCCAAAGCTGCGTAGTATTGTATTTCCAAGCAATCAAGGTTTTTTTTTTCTTTTTAGGGAAACCAGTCAAAAGGCCAATTTCTATGGTTATTTTCCAATTGTACATAAGAAATTGTAACAGCTTTATTATTGCTGCCTGTCACTGCTATGATAAGGTACTCTTTTAAGGATAGGGTATGAACATACTGGAATACGCAAGTTACTGTAGGCATTGGGAGAAAATGCATCATGGTTGGAACAAGTCCAAATGAGGCCACGAAGATGACCAGGGACTGGAGCACCTCCCGTATGAAGACAGGCTGAGGAAGTTGGGGCTGTTCAGCCTGGGGAAGAGAAGGCTGTGTGGGGACCTCAGAGCAGCCTTCCAGTACCTGAAGGGGGCCTATAGGGATGCTGGGGAGGGACTCTTCATCAGGGACTGCAGTGACAGGGCAAGGGGTAACGGGTTAAATCTTAAACAAGGGAAGTTTAGATTGGATATAGGGAAGAAGTTCTTTATTGCAAAGGTGGTGAGAGACTGGAATGGGTTGCCCAGGGAAGCTGTGAGTGCTCCATCCCTGGTGGTGTTCAAGGCCAGGCTGGACAGAGCCTTGGGTGGGATGGTTTAGTGTGAGGTGTCCCTGCTCATGGCAGAGGGGTTGGAACTGGATGATCTTAAGGTTCTTTCCAACCCTCACTATTTTATGATTCTATGATCACGATAAGTGTCTGGATCTGATCACGGTGTTGTCATCTCTTTTTGTAAGTCAAGGCCTTCATCCAAAACCTGTTCCCATTTTCCCTATAAAGACAATGGATCAAAACTAACAACTTGCTTTTATCATTAATATCAAAGCTAAGTACATTTAATAATAGCAAATTGAGCAAAGCCAAATTAAAGTCCTTCTGTTGAAGATGAAAACAATTAAAAAAATAAAGGCCAATAGGAAATAATGGCATTTACAACTCTAAATTTGACTATTAACCCCGTCAGTGAGATATCAGGATAGTATCCACCGCAGGGTTTTGCTCTTTTTCTGTGCATGTATGAATATTGACCTGGGACATTGTGGTTACAAATTCAATGGGGCATGTATGCTGTGTACCCCTCCTTTTAAAAGATAGGCACACAGAAATTACACCATTTATAGGGATATAAATCAACCATGGTCTAAAAGTCTAACATCGGTGAGGAGAAATGTTGTCTTCGGTGTTTGCTGGGAGATTTTTCCTTCTTTGACTTTGAACCTTTTCAGTGTCAGGTCACATCCAGTTCTCATTAGCGCAGAGAAAACTTATTTGGTACTGAAGAGAACTGCATTAAGGTCCATAGGATTTTAAAGGGAAGAGAGAAGTTGTTATTAAGAACATCTTAATTTGGAGCCCAGTAAGAAAAAAAATCAGGAGCAAAAGATTTCACCTAAGGGAACACAAACAGTGATTAAGCTTAAGCAGAACTTTTCTACTAAGTTATTATTTAATACTCGGATTAAATCTGTCAGATCATTAGCATAGCTCAGCATGCAGTATATACTTAATTAGGTAAAGCTGAATCAAAATGCAGCTCCTTATTCTAAAGAAAGGTATTGAACTGAAGCTGGTTGTTTCTTCAGAGATTTCTTCAGTCACAAGGATGAGAAGCAGAGTCTGTTAAAATATCCTGGATTTAAGGGTTTGTATTTCGGGTAGAGCTTGTTCCAAGGTCCTACATCTCATACTGTCTTTCAAAAATCAATATTAATCAATACTGACCTATATTAATTTCTGACTTGCTACCTTTAGAGCCCTCGGTATGGGAAAAGCTGAAAGATCCAATTGCATAAAACAAGTACTTTGGTGGTTCTCTGCATGTTTATCTGTTCCTAGATGTGTTTCTTGCAGATTAGGAACAAATATACATGTCCATGTCTATTTGGAAAGGTGGTCTAGCCTTAAACTATGTCCTGTTGAAGTTCCTGAGGAGACCAGATTAGAAATAGAGGGCTAATACTCAATGGTTTCATTAATGGTCCATTAATGTTGGAAACCATCTGTTCTTTGATATACTTTAAACAGAGAACTAATTAAAAGCTTCAAAGCACAGTGATGCTCACAGAAGCTTTGATTCTTTTAAAAAGCCCTTTAATATTAAAAACCTGTGCTTTTGTAATTGCTGGTTTTTTAGATGCCTTCCTATTTGCTTACATCCTTTAAGACACTAATTCAAACAGCCTGAAAGCTAAGAGAATTTTGAACACTGTAAGGTAATCTTGCACCTTCTGAATGGAGAAATCACTTGGCATTGCTAAATGATGGAAGAAGAGGCAAAGAATTAAGTGTCTTCCAGTCTAGACGTTGAGTGTTTTTTGGGGGTACATGCAAATGTTAGCAATGCACCTTTTTTGTATGGCTAGCTTACGTTGTTGTAGATAGACATAATTCATCAAAGCTCAGGACTTGATTGAACTCCAAGGGTGCTCAGGTCTAGAGTATGTGTTTGGGACCTTTACAGTATCTGGGTGTTTGAAAGAACATTTTACTCAATCACAAGAGTAGGTTGCTTCTTCCAGAAACAACTGCTCCTCTGTTTTTAGTATGCGCAAATTCAGTCTAGGCCTTTTTGACTCTTTTCTTGAAATTGTAGCTGCCTAAATGTCTGTAAATCCCTGATGTGAAATAGGAGGTGGACCCAGCTGTCTTTTCAGTCTTCCTCTAGACTTGTTTTGTATAGCTTAGAAATGTTTTATCAAGGCCAGGCTGGACAGAGCCTTGGATGACATGGTTTAGTGTGAGGTGTCCCTACCCATGGCAGGGGGGTAGGAACTGGATGATCTTAAGGTCCTTTCCAACCCTAACTATTCTATGATTCTATGATTTTAAGCAACTCTCTGAATGTACTAGGTAGGAGTCACTGTCTTGTGGATTCAGACTGTCATTGCTTGAGGTACAGAGTGAAATTCAGGTCTACAGCTGGTAGATTTACCCCTGAAGCAAGACCAGCATTAGGATAAGACTACCGAAAAGAACAAACTGATTTATTTTTATTTATACCCAATATACCATTAGTCATAGAAAAAGTGTGGCCTTGAATAAAACACAGTACAATTTCATAGTTCAATCAAATTCTCTTTGTCACAGAAGACACTGCTCTTGCATGCACTGATTTTTATTGCATTCTGCCATCATGGGATATACCATTGCCTTCTAAATTTTGCCCAGCTGGGCTAAGAGGAATAAGAAAAGAAAAACTTGTATACTGGGAGAAGTAATCCTGAGAAACCCTGCAGGTAGCTGTAAGCAACTGCTGGCTGTGACGGGGTGGTCAAATGGAGCAAGACTATGAAAGAGGAAAAAACTCTGCTAATTTCAGCTTCCTTCAGTCATTGGACTTTCATTGTTGAGGATGACCCAGAATTAGGCACAGGCTGTGTGAAAGTGGTGTGTCTTCTAGACCCCAGCTTTTCCTGTTGCCATGGTAATATTTGGCTTCTTTTCTCTTAGTTGGAGACTGTGCATATACTACTTTCGGGTTTTATGGAGTGATATATCCCTTTACAGCAATACCAGCTCTGAACTACCTGGTTGGGTAAGATAGAGACGTGGTAGTGCCAATTTTCAGTTTTGTGTGACTGCAATTTCTTTGAATTCAAACAGTTTCTAAAAGCTTGATGTTATCTTTTTGAGTGCCCTTAGAGCTTTAAAGGTTAATACTATTATGAAAAGCATTTGCTTCAATGCATTTTTATCTTCTGCTGAGCTAGCGTTGGCCTCCTCATCTGGCTTAGAAATTCCAGGCTAGAAGTTGCTTTGTATTTATTGCACAGATGAGCTTAAAATATTAAAGCTTATTTCACTGTCTGGCTTTGAAAAGGCACTTCCATGTTCTCATGATACTTTGCTTCATAAATAATCAGAAGTGAGTGTTTCGAGCCCTACAGAAATCATTTGACACTCCCTGTCAAACTCTAACAACTCTATGTCAGCTTCTTACTTAGAAGCCATTCAGATCTATCACACCAGCTTCAAATTCACTTTAGTGACCTTCTGAACATGAAAGGAGGTCAGACTTTGCTCTCAGCTACTCAAAAGGTTTTAATTGCTTCTGCAGTATCTGTCGCTAAACTCAGCTAGCAGTAGCTCTGTTATGATTCCTCTCAAGACTTTAGGGTTTAAAAAAGCAAGAGAGAAATCTTTTTTGATACCAAACAGATTAAAAAGAACACCTTAGATTTTTTTATTATTTTTTTTAAAACGTGTCTTTCAAGAGTTCATTTTTAGCCCATTAAAATTAATGGCAATCCATCCAACAGCTTTGATGAATGGCAGGGCAGGCTGTTGTCTCCTAGGCACTTTCTGAGCTAGCTAGACATAGAGAACAAAATCTAATGAGATATCATTAAAATCACATTCTTTAATATGCATTACTTGGCAGGGATACTTTTTGTTTTCAAGTTCAAGTATGGTTCTGTTCCAGAAAGTCACTCTAAGAGCAGCACAGGGAAATGGCGTGTTCATTTGTTGCTTTACTCTTCCTAGATGAGTCTGCTCAGTTCATAAGCAAAACATTACTGCTTGCCCTGTAAATGGCATACTTGAAACGAAATTTAAGCCATGTCCTTCACTGCTTATGATTCATTATACCTGAATATGATAAAGCCCAGAGAAGTCATAGCTGAGATCAGAAATGTGAATGAAAGCTATCTGTTGTAACAATGAATTAAAGATATATCGGAGATTTGGAATGCAGCTTTTTATGTTTACTTCAATTATTCTTCCATCTGGTGTTTGGGAGCTAATTCTGAAGTTGTTTATACATGTATTTAATCCTCATGCTCAAAATATCAGTGTCAACAAGGAGAAACCCCATCTACTCTGATTATGCCGACTGATACCTACTTATGTTCTAAACTTCGTATGTGGAACTGATGTTGTGAAGGGAAAAAAGAGTAAAAAACCAGGAATCCTTCTAATTCTGACACTGTATATATCTCACATCCATCTGATTACTCAGTTGACGTTTCCTAATCACGCATGTTTGCTGAGGAACATAAATGCGCCCAAAGCAGCTTTACAACCTTGTCCCGAGGCTGCTGCGTGCACAAGCACCCTCGTGGGCTGTCGGAGCTCAGGCCTTAAAGAGCATGCTAAAATCTGGCTGGCAAAAAGGTCGCAGAACATAACCAGAGGCAAGGAAAGGTCACCAAGTGGATGTTTTGTATTGCGTCCAGCAGGGATTAATTCTTAGGTCTTTAATCAATAGAAATGAAACCAAAATCATCATTAGGCCCATAGGTTGAACAGGAGTAGGTGTTCATACAATATTTCTGCTGTTGTCTTGTGGTTAGGACAGTTATCAAAGGGATGGCAATGCTGAAGATAGGAATTATTCATGGGTGATTTCAACTAGAGTGAGTAGCCAGAATCCATAGGGAGTTTATGGCTGCTCAGTGTGTGCTGTGACCTGCATCGCTGCTACTCTCATCTGCTCCTGTGATCGCCATACATTTACTGTAACATTGGGAAGGCAGTGAAGAGTGAAAAATGGATTAATTACTGTGAAATAAGTCACACTTAAATACACCGTTGCATTTCTTTGGGTCAAAGATGGTGCTTTAAATGAAGATACAAATGAAGGCTGTTAATCCTTCATTTCTATGAGCTCAACAGCAGAAAAAACCTTGCAATGTTGAGAACAACATAGCAGATATTTGCAACTATTTTAATTATCCATCACGCGTCTGAGTGTACACATCTTGAGTCCTCTGGAGCCCAGCTGCTTGCTGACAGATGCCTTTGCCATTCTCCGAAGTGAAACTGTCACCACAACAGTTTTCAGGATGGGCTGCAGGAATTACACCGTAAAAATGTTCATTTAGGAAATTTGGAGACCCTCTCATTCGCCGTCCCTGCGCACAGTAATGTGGAGTTTAAAGCTGGCTCTCTGAATGAGAAAAGATAAATACAAGAAGGAGAAAGAACCTGAGGGCAATTTGCAGCTATTACTTGCCAATAAAATGTTAAATTATGGAATGCTGGTGCAGGAGCAAAAAAGGCAAACTGGAGGTGGCAAGGGTTAATCACCCCTTTTAATCATAGAATAGTTTGGGTTGGAAAGGACCTTGAGATCATCAAGTTCTGACCCCCCCTGCCATGGGCAGGGACACCTCACACTAGACTGTATCACCCAAGATTCCAGATTTCTTCCTGCTCCTGGAAAGGGGCTGCCCCTCACAGAGCCAGGAAAGGGAATTTCAGCATTGCTGGAGAAAGCAGTGAATTTGGGTAGGAAACAGAGGATTTGTTAGTTTATCACATTTGGAGTTATTAAAAGCCTCCAATGACAGCACTAACAGCCAGAAAGGTCAGGTTATTCCCTCATCTCTGCCTGGGCTGGGTGAAGGGCTCCCTCCAGGCTTGGCCTTGCTCATTCCTGTGCTCAGGCACAAGCTCATGCCACCATCACCCATGGTCATGATGGCTCACGAGCTGCTCTGTCTCTCTCTGAGTGGTGCATAAGCCCTGTCCTGCCCACGTGGTCTGTGCATCCTCGTAACAAGAGCAATAGATTTTCATCTGCTGTGCACATTAAAACTCCCTTTATCACTTAGGTCCGTAATATTCCTTCAGACCCATCTTCAGGAACTCTGCTGAACTGCTGTTCAGCTGATATTTGTTTGCACTTAGCAGTGTTTGTGCTTTCTGTGGAGCAAGATTTAAGTTGCAGCAGTTGTAACATTCACAGGACATACAGCCCTGCTGTGTGCTCTAAAATTAACAAATAGCATTTGGAGCATTCTGCAAAAGAAAGGACTAAATTATGTTTTATGTGTACATCTGTGCAAATGAAGGGAAAAAGCCAGATGAAGCAAATCCCTAAGCTCTCAGATGAAAAGACAAGTTAGAAGGTGACAGCATCTGTAGTAAGTGCCTGGGAGTACAGCCCTAGCAAATGTGGCATGATTTGAAATGGGCCTCTTTTATTGATGACCAACATGCTAACTCAAATCAGCTGCCATGTGCCTTCAGGTACTCCCATGCACTCTACATTAACACCAATTAGATGACCATGGTGCAGTCTGTGCCCTTAGAGCTGGAGGCAGATTAGTTTGCTGATCAGATTGGGAGACAAAAAGGGAGTCAGGAGAGCTATTAATCAGAGCTTGGAGTGTCATGTCTGTTCCCATCAAGCCTGAGGGCTTTCCTCCACATGTTGGAAGTGCGTGTGCTGCAAGGTAATGGGGAGAGAAGGAAGGAACTGGAAATGAGGAAGAAAGTGCCTGGTTTATGAGAAATCCCTGAGAGCCTGGTTACAGCTACCTGTGTGTCCATTTGTTAAGTACATACCACATAGTGTAAGTTGGAGTAGATGGAGCCTCTACTTGATTGTAGAAGTGTGATACCCATGGCTCTGTCATGTGCCTATTTTTGGATGAAAAGTTGATTTTTCTTCAAGTTTTAGTTGAAAAGTTCAATACTCCACTCTATCAGATGGCATTTTGCTCTGAATGAGAATACATCTTCATAACTTATGTTTCCCTCTCTAAGAAAGGGAGAGCAAAGACACCCCCTTGAACATCAGCAGAGTGGGGAGGAGCTGAAGATAACTGCGAGGCATCATCTGTTCGCTGGCAAGGCTGCTATGAAAAGGCACATGAGGAAAATCAACTCTCCAGTCATATATCTGAATCTGGAGGGACAGGTGGGTGTGGAAAGTAATGACAGCCTGTAATAGCCTTGGCTAGCCATCTGGTAGGGGTTTATTTGCTCTGTAAAACAGAGTGAGTTTAATACTGAGTGTAGAAAAAATGGTGCTGTCTGAACGTTCAGTCAGGAAAATGGACTTCCGGGAGGAGAGGGAATTAATTCCATCCACAAACCATTTGTAGGCATGTATATAAATATATATACATATATATGTGTATATATATGTATGTATATAATATGTATATATATGTATTTATATACATACTTTTATGCACATGCATATGTAAATTCTTTAGAAAATTAACAAAGATCTCAATGGTGTTGTGAGTAGTGCTGGCTTTTAGCGGGTTAAAGAGCCAGTCTCAGTAAAAGAGTTTGAAATGTATCTGTTGCACACTGGATAAATTATAAGGCATATGGGGAGGAACTTAAACACAGTCTGTAATTGGCAGCTTTAAAAGAACACTTGAGAAGCTGAAAAATCAAATACTCAAGGTTTCAGAAATGGCTGGCTAGCATGAGTATACCTATTCGGCATTTCACAGCCAGCCAACGTTGGTCTGCATGTGACTTCAAACATGAGTTTGCTTAGAAGGCTGCACTGCAGGAAGGCTGCTGATCTGCTCAGGTCTCCATTAACCTGCAGCTACGTCATTTCTAGCTCAAAGCCAGAATTAACTCATTCAAGGCATCTTCATGGGGCTGCTTTCATTTGGAAGTAAAATATCCAGCATATTATGACCCTACAGTTGTGCAAAACAACCACCCGAGGCTTTCCGACTCTCTCGTCATGTTTTAAGATGAGAGCTTTGAGGCACGATAGAAAAACAATTCCTTGTGTATCACAGCAAGGATAGATCAGCAAGGCAATTGCTAGCTCTGATTAGTGTGGTCTTAATGTGATATCTGCTCCCAGAGAGGAGTTGAAGCGCTCATAGCTGGTGGAGTAAGCACATAACCAGAGTGGAGTCAGGTCGCTTTATGCTGGAGCAACTCCTGAGACAGTTCTAGAAGCTTGAGCAGAATCTCTCTGTTAGAGGTTACATCCACAAAGTGCGCTTAGGTTTATTAGCTGTTCAGTATTTATAGTACCGTGAATAAGCATTGCAAAGCTATTCGCTAGCTGTAGAAATGTTATAAAGTACAAATCCTCATCTGAAGAACAGACATACCACACCTTCCACATACATTGCAGAGCATTTGGCATAGTGGCCGGACTAAAATATGACCTTAAGTATCAACAAGAATCCTGGATGTTGATGTGACATTAGTCTGAGGTACCGATTGCCTCAAAAAAGGTAAAGTGCTCCTGATATGTAACTTACACTTGATTTAATCCTTAAACTTTTCCCCAGTGCTTAAAAGAGACAGGATCAGACCCCTTAATGTAATTTCCACTTTTCCAGTACTTACATTTCTGATATTAAAAACACTGATTTCTAAAGGTAGCTTGAAACTATTCAAAACATATGCTACATAAAAATCTTTTTGAACCATTTAAATGTAGAATGCATCAATGCAAAAAAGAAGAGGGGAAAAAGAGAGGAAAAACAAGAAAGGGGGAGGAGTTTCTAAGGTAGTTTCCTTACTGGGATTACTTGGATGATTTCTTTGCATAATTGTTCCACCAAGACTTCAGCAGGTGGAGTAATAAGCAAGCTTTAGGCTCTGATTACAGAAAACAACGAGTGCAGGAATTGGTCTGTTTTGTCGATTCAGAGATCTTTCATAACTGTTCCCCAGAAGGCTGTTCTGCCAATATTACCCAACAGACTGACACGGTGTGCCAGGCTGATTGCAGAGATTAGCCCTTACATCCCCATCAGAAGCAGAGCTGCGGCAAGAGCTGTCACTGACCCGGCTCATTTAGACAAGGTTCATTTACTCTGCAAGGAAGACCCATATTCCTTAATTCAGGGTTGGCATATCTCAATGAAAATATTCTGCCAATATATTTTCTCATGTTATATGGAGATTTTAAGACCAATTTTAACAATAATTGCTAGAGACTCAGGCAACTTTTTGTTTCCAACTGTAATCTGAAAGCATCCCATACTGCCTAGTAGTTTCCTTTACCCAGATGTAAGAGGGCAGCAAAAAAACCCTTTCTGTTTGATCTCCTCTGAATAAAAGCCAGCAGGTGATCACTCTAAATGCAGAAAACCCACTTATGAATTCAATATTTCTATTAAAGCAGTTCTCAATGTGTTCACACCAGGATGAGCATCCAAGTTGTTTAATAGGAGAGGTTATTTTCAAGACAATTGTTAATGATTTAAAACACGAATGTTAATGCTGGACTTTTTCTTGTTCTAGTAATATGGAACTATACCAGAATCCATCTTTTTGCTCATTAACAGTCCAAGAACTGATGAAATAAAAACGTGTTTGAATAACAACTGGGCTTTCTAAGTTGTGATGTTTATGGCACAGGAGATCATAAACTCAACTTGAATGTGTCTTATCAGCATTAGATACAATATAAAGATTTGGCTTTTTATACTTTCAGTTCAAAAGCTGTCGTTTGCCCATTACTGGCTTGTTTTTACTGAATTATCACTGCATTTAATTTCTTTTAAAGAACATTTTCTTATATACTCAACCGAAATGCCTTTATGTCTGCATGCTGGGAACATCCGCATTTCAGCTCTCTTTGATCTGCCTCACATTTAATTTGTGTGCTTTTCATACTCAATGCACTAATTGGCTTTTCACAGTCTGACTTTTCAACTCTGTGTGATAGACCTTATTACATTAAAACCATTTTTGCCCATTTCCTTTCTCATTCCCAGCTTAGTATTTTCCTTTTTATTAGTTCTGTGCCATCCTCTTCCCTGTCAGCAATGTGCATGTATGTAGATCAAAACTGTTTCAAACTAATACCTCCTCTAACTCTTTTGCTACTCCATGAAAACTTATTTAAAGACTAATTAGCCAAGCTTTTTAGCTTGTTTAAGGTTTCTATGTAGGCTCCTCTGCAGCTGTGCAGATTTACAGCACCTCTCAGCCTGGCACCCTGACCAAAGCTGTGGGATAAAATCTGGCGTTTGGGCAGTAGGTGTGAAGTCATCCATCATTTGCCTTGTGACCATCATCAGTGCTTGCTCACATATATCATCTGTCACAGGAGAAATGGATTGTGGCTGAGATAAGTCAGCTGCTGAACTAAAAGTAGGTTACCGAGAGTTTCAGACATGGTTCTTTCTGTCAGGGAGAGCTTTCATCCCTTTAACACCCCTTTAACACTGTTAACATTGCAGTATGTTCATTTGAACTAGAAGGATCATTGAGCCTTCTTTGCACAAGCTCAGACCCTTTCCTGGATATTTGCTAGCTGTAATTCATTAAAGACTTTCTTTTTGCCCATATTTACTGAGCAAATTCTCCCCCAGTCCAAAGAAAACATTTCACAGGTGGTAGCTGCTGCTAAAAAGAGGAAGGAAGCACTAATGGAGCATCTGTTCTAATCAAGTGTCTTTTCTCTCATTAAAAAGTAGTGAAGGCATTTATGTTTCACGCAATATTTGCTTCCCCAATCTGGTCTCTTACCATCTTTTTACTCTTAAACCACTTATTTCTTCAAAACATGTTTTCCAAATCGTTTATTATCAAAGCAATATCTCTTTTCTGAAAACTCTTCTCACCTAGGTTTATCTGAGCCCCATATAGATGATTCTTACCTGGCAAAGAGGCACATGTGTCATACCTCAGGTGAAGGAGGGCATACATGTCAAATGAAGCTTTCCTAGCATGGCTACTTGTGATGTTAACTATAAAATTGCTCCTAATTGATGGTTATTGATGGCATAAGCCATAGATGTCCCTGCCACCTGCTCAGCAGGAGCATTTGCTGCTTGTGTGCTTATGGACACAACTAAAGGGACAGGCTGGCCATGAGGAGCCTCATTGAGAGACACCCACATTGTGTCCTACCATGGCTCCATAGGACTGTGCCATGCAGGCAGAATGCCTAGACCTTAGATTTAGAGTTTCCAATGGCTCAGCATTTGTAAAAGCATGCTTTGGGTCTCCATCAGCTGGGCATAAGGAGAAATACACTATATCCATTTAGGGAAGCCAAACGGGATTGTGGAAAAGCAAAATAAACAGTTTCATCCACTCCCAAAGAGTGTTGCCCTATTAAAACTTAACAAGCTGCAATCTTTTTCCTCACTTCTTAAAGTTGTTCCAACATCTGATGATGGCTGACAACAAAGTAGGGATTCATTACAGACTGCAGAGGGGAGAGGGAAGAGCGAAAGGAAATCCAGTTGTACATAGGCCAATGTTCCTTACTTGGCAGTTTAGAGAAGCTAATTTTGAGACAATACAGTCATGAAATCAGTTTAGTCATGCACTGTGCCAAAATGATCTGTGTGCTCATAAAATGAGAGACGAGTGGAAGTGAAAAAGAAGTTAGAAATCTTATGGCTAAACTGGAATATACTTAATCTCTCAATATAAGCACTTCTGTCCAATGCGTTACTGTGTTATTTTTCAGCATGTTAACATTATTTCAGATACAAGCAACAGCCTGGATTTTACAGGGGAAGAAGACCTGGCAGTCAATACCTGTTTCCTTATGAAACACTTCCTTAAATGCACACAGTGAATTAATAAAAAAATACAATAGAGAAAATCAAAACTATGCTGTTTATTAGGCTTGCTAAATTGATTAATATTGCTAGATATCGTACTGGGATTAGAGATGAAGTAGGCAATTCATCACTAAGCTGACTGGGAAAAAAACATAAGGCGACTGGAACCTAAACCGCAATGATGGGATAAGGACCTTGAAATGGAAAAAACGAGGAGTGTTGGGCTGTGGCATGTGAGTTAATGGTGTGAATATCCATATCACAGAGGTTAATTCACATGCTGAGCACAGAAGCAGCAGAACCCAGGCTCTGGACACAGCATCAGTCCTTCCTCCACTCTGCTGCTGTTTCTTTCTCAGTACCAGCTTGGGAGTTTTGTCCTCATTTGTAGTTGTCCTGGGTTCAGCAGTAGCAGTCATTTTTCTCCTGCTTAGTAGCTGGTGCAGCGCTGTGTTTTGACTTTCGGCCTGGGAACAGAGCTGATAACACAAATGTTTTAGTCTCACCAAGGACTTTCTGAGCCTCATGCTCTGCCAGGGGCAAGGGGAGGCCAGGAGGAAGCAGAGACAGGACACCTGACCCAAACTGACCAAAGAGGTATTCCATACCACAGCACGGCATGCCCAGGATGTAATGGAGAGTTACCCGGAAGGGCTGGGGACTGCAGGGTTGGAGGAGGTATCGGTCGGTGCTTGGTAGGGTGGGGTTGGGTGAGTTATCAGTCGGCTGGTGGTGAGTGGTTGTATTCTCTTCCCTTGTTATTCCCCTTATCATTATTATCATTGGTGGTAGCAGCAGTGGTTTGTGTTATACCTTAGTTACTAAACTGTTCTTATCTCAGCCCGTGGGAGTTGCATTCTTTTTGATTCTCCTCTCCGTCCCTCCGGGTGTAGGGGGAGGGCAAGAAGGGGGGGAGTGAGAGAGCTACTGCGTGATTTATGGCTGACTTTTGTTTAAACCACGACAGTAGTTTAGAAGGTAAAAATAGACAAGCGAAAAAGGAATGATTTAGTGAAATGGAGAGGATTGTTTTTACAGCTCGTTTGAAAATCCTGGAAGCCTGAGGAGAAAGAATAAAAAGCGTGTTGTTGTTCTTTGGAACATCTTGCTCATGTGTCATCACACCTTCTCCAACACCACGCAAAGTGCACTGTGCCCCTCAGCCCCTTGCATGGACCTTCCTCCTTCAAACCTCACCCATTTCTGCTCCCCAGTTCCATCCTGATTCCCCAGGGTACTATTCAGGACACTCCTGTTATTCACATGTGCTGGTGACCAGCACAGAATCATAGCATCACAGAATAGTTTGAGTTGGAAGGGACCTTCAAAGGTCACCTTGTTCCAACCGCCCTGCAATGAGCAGGGACAACTTCAACTATATCAAGTTGCCCAGAACCACATCCAGCCTGGCCTTGAATGTCTCCAGGGATGGAGCATCCACCTCCCCTCTGGGCAACCTATGCCAGTGTTTTACTACCCTCATTGTAAAGAATTTCTTCCTCACATCCAGCCTGAATCTCCCCTCGTCCTGTTGCAACAGGCACTGCTAAAAGAATTTCTCTTCCCATCTTTCTTATTGACCCCTTTTAAGAGCTGTAAGGCCACAGTAAGGTCTCCGCAGAGCCTTCTCTTCTCCAGGCTGAACAACTCCAACTTTCTCAGCTTTGCCTTATAGGAGAGCTGCTCCTATCTGATCATCTTTGTGGGCCTAGATCCAAAGTAGAGGAAGAAAAGGAGAAAGGAAAGAAAGTAGGAAAGAAAACAAAGTGAAATAGGATCACCAACCCATGGATCCATCACCATCTTCTCTGTCAGCAAATTAAAGTCCTTTCAGTCAATGACCCCACTGAGGTACAGGCACACACATCCTGGGAAAGGATGTTTATTCTAGCAGCCAGTCCTGAGTTTTCAGACGAAGGAGAGGTAAATGGAAGCCACTTATGCTTTCCTTCCCTGTTTTCAGTGTGAGTAATTAAAGAGCAGCGTTGCTCAGATTGCATTCCAGCACATCCAATGGGTTGCTCAACTGAGCATCACCGGTGGAGCTGCTCATTTAGCTCTGACTGGTTCCACATGGCGCAGGCTCCAGACAGCTATTTCAGCAGGGCTAATGGGATTAAAGAGCAAAGAATCTTTCCCCGCTAAACAGAAATGACAGGCTGAATAATATGTAGCTTTTAAAGTTACATTTTAGATGGTTCAGCTGACAGAAATTTTACCCTGTTTGTCTCAAGTCGGAATCTTTTCCACTTTAATTAATATAAGTGCAGATTTATGCAGTCAAGGTGAAAGTTGAAGCGAGTTACATGGTCTTATAAGGTAATCACTTAAAAATATCTACCATAAATGTAACTGCTTACTTAAAATAGGCAAAATATAATCTATTCAGCAAGAAAAATCCTTTTGATACAGCCATCAGTATGCAGGAGAAAAGCAAGCTGTACTTGCCACAGCATCTTCCATTAGTTCAAACACAATATGAGATACGAAACAGGAATGTTTTTCCACTACTTGGTTTGCCTTTATGTATTCATGACAGAGCTGCACACAATTGTTACTGTAGATTCTCAGATACCTTTACACTTTGCCTTCTTTAATGCTTTATCCAGTACTGGAAGCAAAAGGTTCTGAATATCAAATCTAAGCATTTAAAATAGGTTGTCTTTAATACGAACACCTTGAATTTTGCACTGTGCCATAGCCCAATATCGCTCTATTCAACACATCCCTTTCTGAAGGTATCACAGGTTTACAAAGCCATGTCAGGGAAATGTCCATGTCATCAAATAACTGAAAACAAATCTGTGCACAGAAATGGCTGGAATTTCCAATAGTCAGAAAAAAAGAAGTCATCGTTTAAAGATGAATTATAGGAAAAGCCATCAGGTTCCTTACTTTAATATATGTGAATAGGTCATGAAGTTACAGGATTACAGTGATAATCATAAGTCTGGTTTCCAAACTGTAATGTGTTGAAAGATCTTACAAACTTGCTGGATGGCAAGGCTGGTGGTTTAGGGGTTTTTTGTGGTTTTATCTTGTTATTCTAATGTATTTTGTACAGCAAAATTATTTCCCCAGAATATCTCCTATAGATTTCAGGGTTTTTTTCTTCTGTTGTTGAACAAAAACTTGCTAAAAGTGATTTCTCAACGAGGCAAAAATTGTGAAGCTTTTCCAGTGAAAAGTTTGATTTAAATGACATTTTCTGTTCCAAGAAGCAGCAAACGGGACCTGCTTTAATTCTGTGAAATAAAAAGGCAAAGCCTACTGTAAGACTTCAGCTTTTTATTGTGGCTTTTTTTGTCATTACTGTAGAAGTGCTTTAAAAGTTATAATGAACCTTGTAACTCCGAACAATCTCAAGCAAATGCCATTTGCTTCAGGACAGACTCTGCCCTCACTCACATCTTGGTGAGCGTGCTGTAGGCTTTCAGTGGAACTGTTTCTAATGATTTCAGCTCCTAGTGATTGACACTTGGAAAAGCTAACAGCCCTGATAGCCTGACAAAAGAAATGGAAACCTAAATTCCATCTTTGTCATAAGTTTTTATTCAAGAAAGCACTGTGCCGTTTTATGACTGCTTCATTTCTTAACACACTCGTTTGTGTGGATGTCAAAACCAAATTGAAGTAGCAGTGCATCTGCCATGCCAAATGCATTAATTCCTTTGAAACTGCTTTGCCAGTAATGATGCTATTCTTCCTCTTCTTTTTTAGGAAATGGGTGCTTTAGAAGGCAATGATCTGTGTTAGCAACAACTCTGTGAATGCTTATTACTTTAACCCATAGTTCCTCCTCTTTATTGGTAAAAACAGGGAACAGCATTAGAATTTGGTGAAGCTGTTGCTACTGCTGCCCCAGTACAGTTCGGTAACCCTTCGGTTTGTGTCATCGCAGTCTAACAGTTTCCTTCCCTATCTAAAGCCTCGTTTCTGAGAGGGACCATAAATGGCAGAGTAAATTTAATAAAATGAATTCAAACACAAGGAAGCAGTAAACGTAAAGGATGAGACCTCTGAAATAGACCTTTTAATCCAGGAAACAAAAGCCAAATCACAGTAATACAAAAAAGTCTCTGAGACAGAAAACATTCGCTATTCAAGCTTGGTGCTCTGCTACTTTAACTTGTAGCCAGACCCGCTGGCAGGGGGAAAGCCAGAAGTCTGTCATTAGCCCTAATTCCTAGCAGCTGATTTAAAAGTCTTTTAGGCCAGCAGAGAGGTAGCTGGGGTCCTGGAGGGAGTAGAAAGGTCAAAATCCACACAATTTGGAAGAGGTTGGTGCTGTTCTTCTCGTTTTTTCAATTTTATGGAAATCAAATAATTTCTAATGTGCTGTAAACTGATGTAGTGTTTGCTGCCTTGCTGATGTGTGTGCTCATGCTCCTTGTTGTGTGCTGTGTTAGTTGGCCAGCCTCTGGGGAAGGCTGCATGCAGTTTGGTGGCCAGGGTAACTCAGGGACCAGGATGTATAGCTGTTGTTTGGCTTTAGACTCTGCAAAATGAACTGTATATAAATATTTTAAGATTGAATTTACTACTATCTCAGGAAAGAGGGAACAACTCTATAGTTATAAGCATTGGGCTGCTGGCTGGCTCTTTCTTGAGGGCAAAGACTGGCAGGGATGGGTCTGCAGCTGAAGTTCATGTATAGCTTAATTCTCTGGCTTTTGCTGTGCTATTTTATCCACCATCTCTTTGCTTTTTCTTTCACCCTGTGACCTGAGCTGTTCTAGAAAATGTAGGCTCCCCATTAGCTTCTGTTTGTGAAGGTTTTGAGAAGTAATAAATAGATAAAAATGGAGGTAAGAACCTAATTCTTTCTTTGTGGTCAGAGTAACAAACCAGGCAGTGACTGGTTCCCAGTTCAGTCCCCTTACTTGTATGATGCCACACACCCTCAGCTGCCTGGTGTTACAGCTAAGGTGGGAGATATGGGGAGAGTCACTCTGTCAGGGATGGCTGATGGCTTTGTAGGAAACATGAAATCACTACATCAGCCCTTTCCTGCTGTTAGTTCTGTTAATTTATGCTGTGCTATCCTTAGGGCATGGACCTGATTTCTCACCTCCTTTTTGGGCACCCGCAGCTTTGTGTTGTGCAGGAAGCCCTGGGTGGGTTCCTGTGATGGGGTGATGGATTTCACCTGCCTTGGTTTCTGATGCAGTTGCAGACATGCTCGTTGGTTGCCAGCTGTGTGCTTTTCTGCCTCAGTTACAAGCTGGCAGTTAAGGTATTGGATGTTTGGTAAGTAATGTGGCCTATGAGAAATATTACCTGCTTCCCTGGGGTTGATGGGGCTTGAAAGGAAACATTTATCAGAACTGCTCCTTGTTTCCTGTCTTCTGCTTGCTCTTCCTTATGCATTGCATTAAAGTAAATAAGTGGCATGAGATGGAAGGGTGATGAATTTGTTTAATTGTGAGGCTCTTCAATAGACTCCCTGGGGTCCCATTAACACAGCAGGGTTGCTCTTCAGCTTATCTCCCCCTGGGCTGTGATCACCAGCACTTTTCTTTACAAGGAGACCTTTCATCTTAAGCTCTGCTAGTGCTTTGCAAACATCCATTACATTTCTCAACACTCTCCCTAGAGAAGGAAATTACTGTCTCTTATCCAGTTATAACTTGCTTAAAGGGAAAGCAAGACACAGATAAGTATGGGGAGATGCTGTTGTCACATGGATGTGTGGGGATGCATTGCCACTCCTGCTGTGTCATGTAACCAGCTAGACACTGTCACAGCAGCCTGGTCTAGTGGGAGGTGTCCTTGCCCATGGCAGGGTGGTTGGAACTAAATGATCTTAAGGTCCTTTCCCAACCCAAACCACTCTGATTCTTCCCTCGCAGAATAGCTCATTCATACCAGATTATAAAACATGTCTGCCATAATAATGAAAGTCTCTTTCTAAGCCCTTTCTTGGGTCCTTTCCAACCCCAGTCTTTTAATGAGCTCTTCATGCTTAGACTGGACTTCCTGATTTGGTGTGTTAACAGTTTAAGCATATTGCCCATCCCCACTGAAACTTTCCATAGTACTCAGCATCAATGAGCAAAGGGAAAATGTAAATACTCTCTGCATATAGTGCATAAAAATAAGTTAACGTTGTAATATATGATAGTAGGGAGAGACAAGAGGGACCCAATACACATGGGTTGGACTCCCTTTTCCTGAAGCTCTTGAATAGCTGCTTGCTCTATGTTTCTGTTTGGCACAGCTACATGTGGCTGGTTAAAAGGCACCGAGGCTGTGCTCCAGACGTTCACGTACAGAGAGCAGTCAGATCAATATCAATCCCTGCAGCCCAGTGCTGGTAAAAAGACTCGCAAGTGCCTGTTGTTCAGCTGTGATTGTGCCTTCAATAGAGATCAAAGCCAGTTGAATGATGTTGGAGCTCCTGGGGTGCTACAACAGAGATATAGAGGGTGGTTGGGACAACAGGCTAGGGAAGATTTCAATAAGAGTGAATGTGTATTTGCAACAATGAGTTAACTTAATTAAGAGTGAAAAAAGGCTGGAGAAGGAAAAGGATCTCTAATGAAGATGAAGTTAGTCTAATATAGTGTAAATAGTATTGCTACAGTGTGTATTGTTTATTGCTCATGTTATACTCCTGTTTAAGCTGGAAGGGGGGCAGGTTTGAGGGCTGTGTGCCAATGACTGGAAAGAAGGGAGTCTGTGCTCTGCAGCAGGGGGTTTAGCACCATCTGGCAGCACATTTGCATCATGGACCAAGTACTTGGTCTAATACAACTGAAATAATACTTACGGCAATGTTGAATGCTTTATTTTCTATTATACTCTTTCATATGAAGAACAGTTTCTATCTCTCCCTACCTTTCTTTCGTTTTGCCTAATCTCCCCAGCAAAAAACCAAACCCCAAAACCAACCCAAACCAAAACAACAGTTGAAATCTCTGGAAAATAAACTCCTCAGCAGTTCATGGTGAAGTGTGAGTGCTCTGTAATTACAGTGCTTTAATGTTTTAAGTGTGACTATACTGTTGTGTGATTGTATCTCTGCAGAGTAAAACAGTAACTCGTCTTTCATTGCCTGATCACAAGGCGATGGAATCTCTGTTAAAACATGCTGGTGTTTTCATGAAGATAAATACAGCAGTTAAGTTCTAAGAAACTTTATTGGATCATGAAAGTGGTAACAGAGGGAGAAGGAAATGCAGGTGATGACAGCAGGAGTATTTATTAGCATAGACAGCCAATAACACAGAGAAATTTCATAAGCCTCTCTGAGGAGCTGCAAGGGCACGAGTGCTCTTTGGTTGTGCGTAGGCTTCAAAATAAGGCTAGCAGAAGAAAAAGAAAGAAGCTGGAGTCCAAGTTGTTCCCAGATTGTTAAATCAATGATCTGAGATTCTTTTGGGAAACTTTATGCTGTATTTTCTGTCCTTTTTAAAATCTGTATGTTAGTGCCTTATTAGTAGGTATCTAAAACCACTTCGTTCCTTTTCTGGAGAAGTTATTGTTGCTGCAAATATATGAAAGTAATGAGTTGAAATGGGAAGAGAAAATGTCCTTGCATGAACCTTTGTATTAATAATGATGTCCTTTCTATCTACAAGTACCACTGGGCTCCTCAATTCCAGGGCCTGCTTTTGCATTGTGATATTACTGGGCACCAGTATAGGGGCTAGGATGTCTGCCCTGGAGGCAGTGAGGGTCAGGCTGGTAGAAGTGACTTTGATTTCAGGGACTGAAAAGAGATGCAGATGTTCTGTGGCAGAAGGGAATGGTCAGAGGATGGAGATGGTCTGGAAAACCTGCAGCTGTGAGTTTGCCTTTCTTATTTTGGGAACAACTATTGATGCCATACAAAGGAACAGGGTGGCTGGCGTGTGAGATGCAGAAGGGTGAGGAAAGAGAGGGGAGAAAGATGCTGTTCTGGGACTGAAGGGTAACTGTTAATGGGGATGACTGAATTTGGCTGTAGGGAAGACAGCCCCACTGCTGCCTCACATGGCAGGAAGCAGCTGCAGCCCTGCTGTTGAATGTGTGATGGAGCGGACTGGCTTCTGCAGACTCACTGCTGGCACATCTGTGCCACAGCTGTTCTGCAAGCCTCATTGCTTCCTCCCTGGAGAAATGGGGTAGGGAGGTGAGCAATAGACTCATTATGAAGAAGAAAATAGAACCCTGGCATGGTGTTTCTAACAGATTTAATGCTGGCTGAGCCTTGTTGAAGTCCATGAGAGTGTTTTTTTAGAGAGCTTGAGGGGGGTCAGCTGTGTATATCCTGCTTCACAGCAGCTGGTAGAACTGGAGGATGGATTCTGGGACTGACTGGCATGTAAAACAGGGCTTGGTTGGTCTTGCTTTCTTCGTCCACATCATTGCACTGGAATTGCATGAGGTACAGTGGCCTGACCGCCCAATGTGTTCAGGTAGATAGCAACAGGAGCTGGCTTCAGAGCTGGTTGTGTGGTGGAAGTACCTTTACTCGTCCAGGCAGCCATGCGTCCAGGCACTGGTGCCTTGACAAGCTATGGATGCTTGGATAAGTCCCAAAACCCATTGGAAATAGCTTTGATTTGACAGAGTCTAGACATATATTTGCAAATGCTCTATTAGATATGGGTAGCTGTTTTTCCAGTGCGTTACTGGACAAGCTCGTGGAATTTCAGCAGTTAACTACAGTAAAGCACCGAGGAAGACCTCCAGGACTAGGAATGGTATTAGCAGAAGTTGGCCTGAAACAAAGCTTTGAAAAGTTAGAGAAGGTATGAAAAAAGTGATAAACTTTAATATTTTTCCCACTTTTTTATATGAATATAAAGGTGGAAGATTTCTTATTTGATGGACTGTGGTTATAGTGCATCTAAGAGTAAATCCTGTTTCCTCAGGGCTGTTTTTTTAATGCTTCCATTGTGCCTTGTTTTTATTCAGGCATGCAGTAACTGCAGCCCAGTAATATCACAATGAAAAAACAGGTCCTGAATGCTCTTCCTTAGAACTCCTTCTTTATACCATTTTGCTCTGTTTACAATTGTTTTTAACTAGATATAGTTCAGTGTTTAACACCAGTCAAAGGGGATCCATCTATAGCTTTCTTCCATGTTTTCTTGACCCACAGTCTTCATTTTTTGTCATTTTAAATAGATCATCCTAAAGTCTTCAAACTGTACTACTCTTCCAGGAAACATCTTGACTGGAACAAGCACAAAGGATGTACTCCAGCCCTCAGATCTGATCTTTCTTGTAACTTTGATGCCCTCTTTGGCATCAGGTCTGTTTATAGTGCTGACATTGATTATTAGTGAAGTAGTTAATGGACTCTGCACAACAATTTTATGCTGTGTACGAATTTCATTGAACAGAGACTAGTAAAATTAAGGGAGTGGCATTAAGTGTTTAATTTCATACATTCCATATTGGATTTGCTTTCTAATTTTAAAAGGGATTTATTGCTGCCATTATTATAAATTCACCTTCATTGTTTTGAGAAAACTGGTTGTGAAAACCGGCTCTGGAAGAATGAATTTCATTGCTCCCTTGTGTGTGGTACTTTGTTCTTCCAAGCTTTAGCTTTAGAGTTTCTCCTTAGTAAGACAGAGGTTTAATCTTGTTACTGCTGGAGTTATTGGGAATATTGCCTCTGATTCAGGCCTCCATGAGACTGGCTTTTAGGGATGGTTTTTAGACTGTATTCTGGTTCTGTAAAAGAAGATAGATATATATGGCTTACTATTCAAGCATTTTTTTCTTCCGCAGCCACCTTGTGTGTCACATAGGGGTCACTGAATCAATGTGTATTTAAACATGTTTCATAGTGTTAAACTGAAATAAAACCAGCCTAGCTCCTATTCAGATTGCATCAAAGAGGCCTATAAAAAGTCCTCAATAAACCAAATAATCCATATAACTCCGAACTATAAATATGAGTTGTGGGTGGAAATACATTAGCTTTGAAGTATTTCTTCAGGCAGCCTCATAAAGGGTTGGGAGAGGCTTCTTTATTTAATACAGTCTGGAAAAACAAAAGTCTCTAAACATTCTTCTTCTCACCTAAATGGCTATTCTGCCTCTCCAAGGTAATGTGCTTGTGGGTTTAGGGAGTATTCAGACCTGGAATCCTGCTAAGAGTGTTTGCAAGTATTTCACAGCGGTCTCTTACAGTGAAAAAGCATAATTATTTGACTTAGAGTTGCTCTTTCTCCCCAAGAGAGGCACTGCAAGATAAATTGTAGAATGTTTTAATCCTCACATGATTTATTTTTTAAAATGCTGTTGAAGGTTTTTAGTCCTGTTTTCTTGGTGCCTGTGGCTTCCCATTGAAGGATAAAAGGCATTTCACTGTGAAGGGCTGCTTATGTCACCTGTATCACTATAAAAAGAATCTAATAAGGGACTGGTCTTTGAATGCTTGCTGTAATTGGGAAGATTGTTTTCATTAAAAGGAAATGAAGATTTAATGGCAGAAGAGATGACCTAAATTCTGTAGAGTACATGGTGATGTACTTGTGTGCAGGCAACTAAGTCTTTACTGGATCTAGTCCAGGTGATCCTAGGTTTTATGGCAGCTGACTGATAATTATCCACAATTGTACTTGAGGATTGGATTGCTGTCGGTGAATGGCTTTTTGGGGGTTTGGGAAAAATCTCCAAAGAAGAATGACATTCTCCATGAGAGTGCCAACTATCCCAATATGAAATTGTCATGGCTTAAGCCCAGCTGGTAACCCAGAACCACGCAGCCGCTCACTCTCCCCACTCCGCCCTCCTCCCCCTGCTCCTGGAGGGAGGAGAATCGAAAGAATGCAACTCCCACAGGTCGAGGTAAGAACAGCCCAGTAACTAAGGTATAACACAAACCACTGCTGCTGCCACCAATGATAATGATAAGGAAAATAACAAGGGAAGAGAATACAACCGCTCACCACCCGCCGACTGATACCCAGCCCAACCTGAGCAGTGATATAGCCCTTCTGGGTAACTGCACCCAGTTTATATAGTGGGCATGACGTGCTGTGGTATGGAATACCTCTTTGGCTGGTTTGGGTCAGGTGTCCTGTCTCTGCTTCCTCCCGGCTTCCCCTTCTCCCTAGCAGAGCATGAGACTCACAAAGTCCTTGGTCAGAGTAAACATCACTGAGCAGCAACTCAAAACATCGGTGTTATCAGTGCTGTTCCCAGGCTGAAAGTCAGAAAACACCACTGCATCAGCTACTAAGAAGGAGAAAAATGACTGCTACTGCTGAACCCAGGACGATATGTACCCCTTATTCCATACCATTCACGTCATGCTGAGGTCCCACATTTTTCAGTATACCATCACTCTTGCCTTGTGTGTGTGTGTGTGTGTATATACACATCCACACACACAAAGAGTGAGAGATATCATTCCTTAGTGCACGGACATGAAAGGCGCCTATAAGGATGCTGGAGAGGGACTCTTCACTAGAGACTGTAGTGATAGGGGTAACGGGTTAAAACTAAAAAATGGGAAGTTTAGATTGGATATAAGGAAGAAGCTCCTTACTGTGAGGGTGGTGAGGCACTGGAATGGGTTGCCCAAGGAAGCTGTGAATTCCCCATCCCTTGCAGTGTTCAAGGCCAGTTTGGACAGAGCCTTGGGTGACATGGTTTAGTGTGATGTGGCTTTTGGTAAGTGTGTATCCCAATGCTTGAAAGTTCCCCCACCCATTGCTCTCAGTGTGGTTTTTAACAGCCCATTGTACCGTTCAATTTTCCCAGAGGCTGGCGCATGGTATGGGATGTGATATACCCACTCGATGCCATGCTCTTCAGCCCACGTGTCTATAAGGTTGTTCCAGAAATGAATCCCATTGTCTGACTCAATTCTTTCTTGGGTGCTGTGTCACCACAAGATCTGTTTCTCAAGGCCCAGGATAGAGTTCTGGGCAGTGGTGTGGGGAACATCTGTCAATTTAAGCCTGCGTTTAAAATAAATGCATAACCGCAACACACCTCCCAAAAGCCCCACATCTCTCTCTGGTTTATAAACCCTTCAAACCACAATCCTATAGATCTCTGGGGCAATTAGTAGTCTTTTACAACTGCTTTTCATGGCTGTGTTTGTGATACTGATAATTACTACATTAAGGCCACAGGTATTAGTGAGTTAGATGGGTTTCCAAGACTTGTGTACCTTTGAGTTCTTTTCATGCTTCTGGAAATGCTAATAGCTGGTTAAGTGCTCTTTAGGATACTGTATCCTATGTATCTAAAGACAATTTGTCATGAAACAAGATGGTATGGCAGTCTTGCTCTTCTCTGAATGACTTTGTGCTGAGGTCTGATTTGGAGCTCCTCACTAATGGGGGTAAAACTGTATCATCTCCTTTCTCTATACCAAGTACAGTGCTCAGAAATGTAAGTTGTTGCTTTTTCTGGTTGGCTTTCTGTTGTTGTGTGTGTTTGGCTTTCAAGGTAGCAGCTTTGCGTTTTTCTGTATTATTATACAGGGTATAATTATGTATTGCTTTGTCTTTAATCTTTCAAGTTGTCATTAAATGGAAGAATGACAGGCTTCTGAACACAAGACAAATCTGCTTTCTCTCTTAAATTAATTACCAGGAGACTGAAAACAAATTTATTAAAAGAAGCACTCCAGATGGTTGAAGGTAGACTTGCGCGTTCAGAACATTCTCCATTATAATTGCAATACCACGCACAGAGATTCATGCTGATGCTTTGGGGAATTTACAGATGAGATGCACTACAATCTGCTAGGAGGCACGATATTCACAGGGTTTTATTGTTACAGAAAAAGCGTAAAGACTATTGAAAAAACTAATTGCTGACAGTTTTTTTGAGCTGGCTTTGGTGCACAATACATTTGTTCTGCCCTGTAGATCCTTGTTTCAATAAATGAAGTACACATGCAAATAGCACCATATTGCTCTAATCTCCATGGTGCTTATGTACAATTTTCCTTAGACGACTCCAAGCTTCTTTTGTCTGTACAGGTGCTCAGTTGGCAACGTGATGCTTTCAGAGGTTCAGTTTCAGTTCAGCTCTGGCGAGATACCCTCAATTATACAGCTCAGGTGCCAAATAAAACTGATGAGAGAGTTTAAATACTGTGCTTCAGCATATCCTTCTCTGTTTTCAGATGGCAACAAGCAAATATACTGGTTCCCTTTCTCTGCAGGGGAAGCTCTGGGATGCTGCTGTCATCTAGGTCAGGACTCTGACCCAGAAACACCTGCAAAAGAGAAGGAATTCCCTCAGACATCTGTGTTTCTGTTCTCCAGTGCCCACTGCAGCATGGCTTTATTGACAATGTTTTTCTGATTCTTGTTTTGTCCTTCTCTTGCTGAATAATATCCAGCAGGCTGTGTTCCATGGATTGTTAACTTGTCAGTGTGACTTCCAAAACTTCAAATACCTGCTTCTAGCTGACTTAACACATCCAAACTTCATCATAGCTGCAAAGGGCTCATCTCTGCGTCGAAAATGAGGGGGTTTTGTGCCACAGACTAGTTCCTAATACTATAGGAACTTAAAGCATCCCTACGTAAAGGTATGCAGAACAGCTACTAGCAGATAACTCAATATTAGCAAACGCATATTTGGTAAATGACTTATAGATGTGGAAAAGTTCAGACTGGTTTTCAATAGCTTTGCCAGGAAGTGAGGGGATTCTGTAGGTTCAGCGTGGTGCCTTTGGAAGTGTTCTTCGATGGCACCTGGTGTGCTTTAATTTGTCCACTTGTGCAGCCTCATTATTCATTCCTTGCACAGGGAAATGGTGCTGCATGTCAAGCCTTTTATCAAGCTTTCAACCACAGTCTTGAGGGGCTATTGTGGTGACCAGTGAAGTGTGCCTGGTGAGTGAGGGTCAGCTAATGTGTCGTAAGAATCGAAAGGTGATCAGTCTTGGAGTTGTGAATGGGCATTGAAGGTGTGCAAGAGAATTAAACACATAGACAAAGAAAAAATGTGTTTGAGGTAAATAAATCTATCTGTTGTTGGCTTTTGCGATGAAAGAGACTTCTCTGGTCTTCTGATTTGATTTCATTGGCTTGGACACTTAAAGTCATGCTTCTCACTGGAATAGCTTCATTGGTGTGGAAAAAGACTGTCAGTATGTGATTCATACATGAAACAGGAGCAGTTGTGCAGGAAGTGATTGAAATGGAGCCTGGGCAGAGTCCTGCCTGGGCTCAGAGAAGGGAAATTTTTGGCCCAACAAATCTGGGAGGTGGTGCCGCTGTGATGCCAGTGGAATTGGAAATCTCTGTGTTTCAGTGAATTATAATCATAGAACAGTTTGGGTTGGAAGGGACCATATAAAAGGCATCTAGTCCAACCTCACCTGCAATGAGGAGAGACGTCTCTACTAGGTCAAGTTGCTCAGAGACCCGTGCAACTTAACCTTGACTGTTTTCACGGATGGGGCGTCTACTGCCTCTCTGGGCAACCTGTTCCAGTGCTTCACCAAATAATCCTGGCAATGCAACTGTGTATATATGGTCCTCTAAGTAAAATAAAGCAAAAGGTGTAATAACAAGAAATTTAGACTCTGGAGAAATTATTTCTTTGCAGTATTAGTGTAGAGACCAGAAAATGTACCAAGGAAGTGCTTCCAACAGAAATTTGACAAAAGAATGTGTATGGATTATAGGAATAAAACTGTTCAACCTCCTCTTGGCTCCTGCTCTAATCCATCAGAGCTGTGGGATATTCAAATGTATAAGTGACTGCTGTAACAAAACAATCAGTGTTCGTTTCGATTCCCATTTTAAAATTGTATGTGCTTAGTTGCAGGGGAAAAATCCAATCAAAGGTCTAAAAACTGTTACATCTCCTGTTTTATTTAAGGAGCTCATGTCTACGAGATAGGAGCATTTTAGTGCTGAAAATTGATTTCTGGACAAAACAGGGATCAAAGAGGTAAAAATTGGAACTCAATCCATGTTTTCTTCAGCAGCCAGACTTCAGACAACTGTACTGTGCGAAGGCTTAGCAGCAGGTTGAGCTGTGGTTTGATGACATGATAAACCTGGCTTTTCAGTCAGTGATGGAGGATCAAAACTGCTGTGCCTGCATGATACAGGGCTCTGATCAAGAGAGCTCGCTACGAAGGTTGAAGCTTTGTTTAAAAAAAAACATTTACAGATTAACTTTGTAGTGGGAGTGTTTTATGCCATGTCAGAAGCTTTGTCAGTGGGCATAAATTCAATAGAAAGTAGTGAGAAAATCAGGCTGTGTACTCTAACCAGAAATGCATTTTATGTGCCACTGTTTTTGCCGTCAGTGATTCTGTAGTGCACTACAGAACTATGATATTAAACACCGTGGAGAAATGTCCTAAATTCAAGTCCTTAAGAATCATGGCGAATAGAATCTCTGCTTCCTGCACAATGCCAGAAAGGCATAATGTTAAAGATGTTTGCTGTTTTTTTGGGGGATAATAATATTATTATTAATGTCATTATTAATAGAGATGCTTGCTGTTTTGGGGGGGTGTTAGGGGAGGACAGGGATGCTTCTTTGAAGGTGCTTCTGCCTTGACATATAGCAAAGCTAAACGTATCTTTAGAAATCAAGTGATCAATTCTCTATTAAAGGACACCTAAGATTTCAAGAGAGGTTACACACAACCCTTGTGAATATTTCCTTGTGCATTGTATAGACTCTATTATGTCACATGATTTTCAAAGAATGTTTTAGTGTTATTCATAACAGTGTACCATAAAAATAGACTGAAAATGTAAACGAAACAACATGCTTATTTTGGAAACAAAGCTTTAACTGAGTTTTATTTTCTGTTTAAATTGTAACATTATTCATCAACTATTTTATCAATTAGTTATTTTATTAGTTGCACACTTTTTTAACTAACAGTATTACAGTATCTTAAAAGAAGACCTGAAGAACAAACTATCTATGAAGTAATCTTCATCAGAAGCACATAAAATACTATCTGTGCAACTGTTAGATCCTTGCAATAATGGTGTTGACGTATGGGATTTTAATACTCATCAGAATTTGCCAATGGAGATAGGAAGCTGATCTCCATATAAAACTGCAAGGTGGGGATTTTCAAGACCTTTGATCAAAACTGTCTTGATGGGTCTTGTAGATTACTTATACAGAAGTAAAATGATGATTATGTTAATGAGTGTTACAAAACATTCTGTTGGAAAGGTCATTTGGTAAAAAAAAGGTAGCTGATAGACAATAAAGACAGTCTGATAGCCTTAAGTAGGTTCATAGGCTGTGATTATTACAGCTGACCCTACAGAAAGTGCAGAATACGTAGTTTTCTTGAGTGATGTTACGTATGTAGTTCAGCATTGAACCTGAGACTTTTTTTTTACCAAATTCTAATCTTAATTTTATATCAGAAATCAGTGTGAATATAAATAAACCTTCATTATAACTCTGTTCCTTATATCTGCTCTTTTTCAAGTTCTAGAGACAATGTCCAGTCATAAACATTCTTTTCTGTCGATAATGTTAACTATCAACATTAACATTAATGTTGATAATGTCAAAGTTGCCTTTCTGATGCAACAAGCTTAAGGGAAAAACAGTCTGCTTTTTGCTGTAGAAAACCTTATCAGTCACCGACAAAGACCAAGGGCTGATGGATTGAAGAAAAGATTCCTAATATAATGTAACTTATATAAGGTTTGATCAGCTGAATAAGGGAAGAGCAGTTGGATGTGTCTACTCTGTGGCCTGTTGATTAATCATCCTGAGTTATGGTATGGGTGTAAGGAAAAGCATCAGGGGATTAAATGAATCTTTTAATCCCAGGTTTTGTAATTATATTTTAAATAGATGAATGAAATCTGTGGGTAGCAAAAAACAGTCCACAACAGAAGGAATAGCAAGTCTAACATTACTTATTTGCCTTTGTCTTCTGTAAATCAAGGAGTCCATATTAAATTAATAAGGTTCTGGGGAAAATGCTTCCAAAATGGCAGAACCTTTTCTCTCTACTTTTTGCAGTTAAGGAATTGTTTCTCTCTTCCTCTTTCCTGAAAGAAGATCTTACTTATACCCGATGACATAAATTGTTTTGCTCATTTGGATCTTTATTTTGCCTGTCTCTGTTATTTCATATGGCTATATTAAAATGTTAATCAGATAGAGGTTGACCTCTGGTAAGCTTGCATGAATTTCATTTCCCCTGCCCTGCTTATGAGCTCATTCTTACAAAATGCCTAGAAAATAACAAATCTGGAGTCTGTCAAATGCAAATCCTCCTGCTTTCAAAGGATACCCAGGGAGCATGCAGAGGTCCTGGGTTATCAAGTACTCTGCTCTAAGCACCCTGACTGTAATTACACAGATTGGGAGGCTGCTTCTCCAAAAAGTCAACATAACAAAGCCTTTAGTGCTTTGCTCATTACCAGCTGCAGCTCTTTGCAGTCTCCTGCAGCCTGAAATGTTTAAGGATCCACTTCTTAAACCCTATTCCTAAGATCACTGCGAAAGATGGCAGAGCATCAGTCTGTACCTACCTATTTTCAAATCTTGTGTGTATCAAACCAATGCTACCACCCCAAATTTACACTGGTATTATTGGAGGTCTTTTTTTGTTTTCCTCTCACTCTTTCTGTTCCCCATCACCCTCAGATCTTCTGTCTCTGGGCCTTGCCCTCCAGGCAGTGTTGATGGCTTGTAAGAGAAAATTGATATCTCTTAAGTGCTTCTGAGTGAGCAAATACTGAGCTGTTATGAAGTTTGCTGTAAGATGGAATGCTTGCCACAAAACGACAAATTGCTCAGTGTTGTTGCCTTCGTTTTCTATACAATTAAAAGGTTATTGACTTTAGGAGTGGTGGTGGAAGAGACATGTTTTTCATGATTACTTGGTCAAGCTATGAAGGAACAAGCACAATGTCACCAGTCAACCTGATCCAGTTGAAGTTGTCCCTGCTCATTGCAGGGGGGTTGGACTAGATTACCTTTGAAGGTCCCTTCCAACCCAAACTGTTCTATGATTCTATACTACCATGTTGTCCGTGGACTTGGTGAACCCTTCTAGTGCTTTTTGCAAAGTTTCACAATTTATTACTGCTATGACTTTACAAGAACTCTATCGTAGTATGTGTAATTTGTCTTTCTGTGCATTGTCTTGTTCAGGACACATTAGGACCATTATATGGATCACCAATTGGTATTTCTTAGTTGAGTGAAGTTAACAGGTTACAATATAGAAAACAGAGTGTTATTAGAAACTAAAGGTAACTCCCACCAGGGTAAAAGAAAAAAGATGGCTTGTTAGAACAATGATCTTCCTAAGTTTTTTTTTTTTTTTTTACGTTGACATGATTAAATTTTGGTTTTATTTTATGTTGTGTTACTACTTACTCACAGGCACATGCCCATTTCATTGGTGCAAATGGTGTTGTACAGCCCGTTGAAGGATGGTCTTGGAGCACAATGAATTCCAGTTATTTAAACTTGATATAAGATGTGGTTCAGATCCCCAGTTTGAATATCCTTTGAAAGTTCTGTGTGATTTGAGAGACTTTCAGGAAGCAAATGCTATTCACACTAATGTTTAGTGGCTTGATGAGCCAAGTTTTTAAGGACATTAAGCCCTGGTACAGGAGAAGTACCAGTAATGGGCCACTTGTTGTGTTTAATATTTAACTATCCTGATTGAAAATGACTGGAAATATGTTTTTCTGAGAGTATAACTTAGCTCTTCGATGATGGATATCACGTTAGTTGCCTGAAAAAGATAACATTTTTAGTGTGGTAAAGGAAAGAAAGAGTACTGCTACTTTGATTTAGAAGGGTGTTTTAGTCCTTACAAGAGCTACCAGCTCCTCTGCTATCTCCTTGACTAAGTTAGAGTTGGTAGGAATAGGAAGAGGCTTTCAGAGGCAGAGAAAAGTTCCTGTAAGAAATGCAGTTTTTCTTTTCAAGGAGGATTTTGAATGTAAAAGTAATCTTTCTAACTATGGTGATAGTAAAGACTCATTATCCTCTTGTGTTTATTCCTTTAAATCTTTCAAAGGAAGATGTGTATGGGTGGTGGTGTTAATTTTCTTATTTTTTTTTTAATCTCAGTAAAGGTCCAAAAAATAATGCCTTGAAATGGGACAATGAAGTGAGGATTGATAAGTCATTGTTAATTATTGATGTTTTACTCCACGTTGTTGTCCATTTGCTGAAGCAACACTAACCATAATTCATTTTCCAGTCTTTTGCTATGGCTTTGTACAAATAGATGTCAAATACCAAATATCTGGGTGGGAAGCGTAACTGTCACACTTTGGAACAATGTGCTGTACTATCAATGAGAAGTTTCAGCTCCCACCACCATTGCTGTGGTGGAGCCTAACGAGATGCACAGGCTGTGTCAATGACATATTTTCCTGGGGAATTTCCAACAAAATGGTTAATTTCTACCCTCACTAGTTTATCAATGTCTTTTTCTATTGAATACTGTTGCTTCAGCCAGATAGTTTCCAGACTTAACGCTTCTCTCTTGTGATGTGTTACATCCGGTACTTTATGAAGAGAGGGTAGAAAACAGTTTTCTGAACTAGGTGAGCCTTATATTTAAAGCAAGCTTAGGAAATAATTTTTGTGTATGGATGAAGAGGCTAACACAGCCAGCTCTGAAACATGCAGTCCAACAGCCCACTGTGTTCAGCCATCACTTAACGTGTTGTTCTGATGACTCTGATCAACTTTTTGGTTGTCCCTGCTGCTTATCAGAAAGGCACTGCCTTTTCCACCCGCTGTGGAAAACCTATCGGTTCTAGTATCTCATGCTGTTGGCTATCAAGCAAACTCTAGAGGACTGACAAGGGAAACAGTCTATTTCCAAGTATTTCCAGGTATTTCCACACTTGGCCTCCATTGTAGGTGACCCCAAAGCATAACCTGTGTAATCTGAGCTTGTGCAAGCTAAACTGTGGAAAATGTGGGTTTTTTGTTAAACTAAAGCAGAACATCTGATTATTTAAATTCTTGATCAGAGAATTGCAGGTGAACACAGAGATAGTCTTAGAATATACTTGCCATTCGTGTTTTTTCCAGCTACAGTTTGAAGCAGATTGTAGATTTTGGGACGGAAAGGTTAAGGGAACATTCAACAGCATTTTCTCATAGAGGGCAGAGCACTTCTTCCTGAGCGCAGTACCTTCAAAGCATGGATATATGCCAAAAAACCTTTTCTTTTTCTTCTACTTCTGTGGGATCAGAGTTGCACCTTTCTAATTAGAGTGAAAAAGTAAATCTGGCATCTTTGACTTTGAGGAGGTCACCCCTTTGCTGTGAAAGGCAGGTCTTCAAAATGTCAGTTCTTTGATACATGCCTCAGACTTGCTTAAAACATTAGTAAAGCATGTTTTGAACCCAAGAAAAAGGTTCGTTAATTAAGCTGCTTGCTATTCCAGAGAGTGTTAGTTTCATGTGTTATTGTGCCTTATGTATGGCTAGTAGGTGGACTACAGTAAGGTCATCTACCTGTGACACTTTGTAGGATGTAACATGTTAATCAAAAGAATTGTGAGACATTTTGGACCACATCAGGATGCTGAGTGTGACCCCATTATGTTGTTTCTCCCTAACCCATGGTCTAGTCCTGTATATGATTCATCTTTCTGTTTGCTAACAGCACAAATCTTGATTTGGTATGAATCTGGTGAAAATCTCAAGTCCCCAGTTCATCTGTGTATTTGTCTCCTAGAGGCAAATAGCTCCACTTAGCTGTCATACTTAACTGGTATAAAGCTTGAGTGGATAGTCCTATCTGTTGAGTGGATAGTCTTAATCCATTACATTTAGTAAATGTGGTAACTCTGGTGAAGTTTGACAATACTACTCTAGGCCAAGATGTTACAAATGTGATTTATTTTTTTTCATTGTTAAACACTATTTGTAATGTTATTTTTTGTACTTGTCAGCTTAGTCCCACTGTCATTAATGGATTTATAGCAATGGCAATTTTGCTGTGTATTTTGATACGCAAAGGTGAACACAAATATAGTGTATTATTGCAAACGTTGTGGTGGAGAAACTAGTGTTGTCACTTGATTTCAGCTAAAGATATCTTTAAGCAGCTAAAGGAAAATGATGTATTTTTGTCAAGCATTAAGAGAATGCTTTGGTACAAAGTTGCCCTTGTTTTTATGGAGCAATTATAATTAGTTTGTACTGCTCAAAGTGTCAGCCAGGAGTCGGTATGCTTCAGGGAAATAAGTCCGTCAAGTTTATTACTTCACAGTTTGGAGCGATGGCGTGCCTCCGCAAACGGCAGCATGCTAAATAGTTTCTGACGAGATGAAAACTCAGATTTTATTACTTCTGAAGGTCATACCACATTATATGTATTGCAAATATATAAAAGCAGCCATAAAATGCAAATCCACTTCTTCCATTAAGCAAAATTTCCTATGACATAATTCTAGCCAGGTATTTATACTTGGCTTCTGCTGGAAGCAGGTCTGAGATTTTTTTTTCTGGAGTGGCTGAATTGATGTCCATGCTGGAGATGTAATCTCAACCAATTGCTTTAATATTTTAAGGATCAAATTGCTTAGGTTTACACTGCTTAGCTTCCTAGTTTGCAGACGTATTTATAGCAGATAAAACATAGTGACCTTTCTTTTTTTCCTTTATAGTGAGTAATAAAAGGCGTTTTTAATAACAACAAAAAGACTTTGGTTTTCTTAACTGAAATCTGTTTTGTCATGGTGAGTGACTAAATCTTAAATTTCACAGCACATGAGGTGCTGTTTTCCTTATTAGTGTTTTAGTTCTACATATGACAATGAAAAAAATGTGTGCTGTGTTCTGCATATATGAATGGGCAAGTATTGACTGTAGTACTTAAGGGACCAGAAAGACCCAGTCCAGAATATCTTTTTCTCATGCTAGTATTTCATCTTTCACATTTGTTGATTTAAAGTTTCTGGAGAGCTCACTTCGGAGTTTTCTTATAACCCCAGTGATATTTTTTCACTGAGAACCAAAGTTATTTTTCTCTCCCAGAAACCAGCTCTTTCCCAATGCATTTTCCTCTCGTTCACAGAAAGAAAAAAGTCTGAAAATAAGAGCTGCAGAAATACTTGGAGAGAAGAATAACGCAATTATAACTTATGGCATCTTTTCTTGCCTGAAGATGTGCGTTATGTTTTATGAGCATTTTATCTCTCGATAAAATGATATTCAGCTGCCACATGACATGACAGTAAAGTATTTTTTATTCAATATTTTGGGTTTTGAATAGCTCTGGCCTGCAGGGTTATTCATGAAGGCCATTTTCTGATTAAATTAGAATTGAATACTGTTTAGGTTAGAATTAAATACTATTTAGAGTTTTGCTTCAAACAGTTTGTGGCAAACTTTACTATATTTTGTTTTGGCTTGTTATAAAAATCCCAATTAGCTTTTATTCTTTCATCAAAAGTTTGAAAGAAAGCCAAGAACTGCCAACATTACTGGTTTTCTCTGCAAGAATGTTTTTAGTGGTCTAAATCATGAATTATGACTGTTATATATAAAATCCAGGGTTTAAATGAATAACCTCTTTTCATGATCTTCTATGAATGGAAGAAGGTTGTCAAGCTTTCATGTATGTTTTGCATTTGAAGAGAACTTGGGAAATTTGGATCCTTAGAGCAATCTATTACACTGTGTATCTCCCAGTTCTTAAACAAAATGTGCAGGCAATCTTGTCTGAGAGTTAATGAACGTAAAGTAATAAAAAGCTAGGGTTTCTCTTCCCACCCAAAGCTTCTCTTAGAGAAAAGGCTGGTCCTGATGCTCCTCAGGGAGTAAGGGAGAGGTGGGCATCTCTGTTCTCTTGCTTTCTGAACAGCATAACATGACATGAAGATGGATATGTGTTATTGATTGTGGGGTGCTTAGTTAAGGGCTACAGTGTGAATTCCATAAGAGTTTTCTTTTCCAATTGAGACTTAAAAGAAGTTGAACCTCGGAGGAAGCTTCTCCCTATGAAAGAGTCATTTTAAAGTCAGGCTTTTCATCCAAGTCATCTCTTCAGACAATGCAAACCAGTAGACCCTTGAGCAGTCAATTCATCCTATCCAGAGATGAGGTGGTGGGTGGGATGAATCATTCTCTGGTCCTGCCTTTTTTCCTGGGTTATCAGTGGGGGAGATGGTAGGATGTGTCAGAGAAGGCATAGATCGCTGCCTTCAGACAGGTGAAACTAAGTGCAAGAGCTCTTTACCCTTAGAATAAGCAGCTGCAGCTTGATAACTTAACTTCAGTGTAATTTTTTTGCTGTACCCATCACTCACAAATTTGATATGCAGGTAAGCTATAATCCTAAGTATGTAGTGACTAGCATCGTAATATTTCTTCCTGTTTTTCTACTGCAGCTATTATTGAATTACTGAATCTTTCTACCTCTGCTTCTGTCTTCTGTCGGGGGGAGCAGTCTGCCTGCTGTGATTGATGACAGCTTTTCCCATCCCTGACTCCTTCTGATTTCATACTCCAGGCATGTCTACATCAAATTTTATTATGAAAGATTCTTGCTTTGTGATTTCATTATACAGCTATTGCAAGAAGGGAGGACTAGAAGCATAAACACTTTTGTTATAAAGCAGTATGTAGATTTCCAGATTCATGTTCTGAAATGCTTGCTGTCTAAAGAGAAAAATACAGTGCTTCAGGCAGAAAAAAAGCTGTCAAGGAATTATAAGTGAAGGCCCTGGAGAACCCAGCTGAGGTCTCTGCCAGTACAAATAGGCAGTCAGAAAAATATCTGCCCCAAAGGTTTTTAGATTTATTGACAAGACAGGCAAACTGCTCGTAAGGAAGCAGAATGGGGAGAAGAAAAGCACAGAAAAATGGCTGTGAGGACATGTCAGTGACAGTGAGCCATAAGGATGTGGTGGCACTGAGATCCTTGTGTTGCTTGTCAGTGGGAAACAAGGACATCTGGTGCGTGTGTGGCAGGACTGCTGGTTGTGACCTGGTCCCAGTTCCGGGCATGAAGCACACATGGCGTTACAAAGCCTCTGCTTCTCAAAGCTAAAGGGCTTTTATTATGGGAAATGGACAGCCTGAAACATCTGGATATGGGCTGTGATGTACTCGCACTTTGCTGTTGTACCAAGCAAACAGTGAGTGATGAACTGTTTTGTGCTGTAGTTCTTTTAACCTTTTGGAAAGTCGCATTGAAATTTTCTGTTTATTGTTTATTTGGCTCTCCCATCTGCCTCCCTTCGTGTAAAAGCACTCCAGACACTGCTGTACCTGTGGGGTTTGCCAGCTTTGCACGCTCACCTATGTAGATTTTCATAAGCTCCATGAAGCTGAATCAGAAACTCCAGCAAAGGATGGATTCAAGCAACGGAAAACAAAGCAGAGTTGTGGAAACAAAGTAAAATGCACCCTGGGATTTCTAAGGAGGTTTAAAGGATAAACTTGGCTAACTTGCCATGAAATCTGACTGGGATTTAGAACTGTGTCTTCTTTAAGCTCTTTTGAAAGTCAGAACTTGAAAAGGAAGAACAAGAAATTTTAGAAACCAAGCGGTAAGTCTGCATTTCACAGGTGGCCCAAGACAGAGGGTGCAAGACGGACCCTGTCAAAGGTATCTGGCCTCTTGTTATGAGGCTCTGGGGAGGCTGGGGTTCAATCAAAGAGATTTGATTGCCTGTTAAACGGCAAACCAAAAGCAGTGCTTTTTTTTTTTGGAATGCTGTCAATGGTGTGCTATGGCCAATACCTTGTATTTTTACTTCTGTGATGTGCCCAGCTCTGAACTTTGAGCCTTTGGGAACGCACTGATGTAAATAAAACCAGGAATGTGTTCAGCAGGTGTTTTCTGAGGCTTTGGGGATCTGAGAAGGGCAACACAGAGCTGCTGTAACCTTGCAGGAGAGTGGCTTGTGAAGAGAGCATTGGAAGGCCTGTAATGAAAGACTGAGTCTTGCAACGAGGCTATGGTTGAGGTGTTCAACCCAACACTTGCTGCTGTTTGACTTTCAATGACCTTGGGGATATTTAATTCAATAACAGCTATTTTTTGCTGAAATAATAAAAATCCAATAATATACTCTTTTTTTTTCTTTCTATACCATGGGAAATAGTGTATGGCTAATTTAGATGTACGCACTACAAACGTGTTAGTCCCAGCTCATTTACTGTCAGTAAACTACCCCCTTGTTTACAAAGAATGATGATGACTGGAACTTTAGATGACAAGCATTGCAAATAAGAAGCAAATAGTATAGAGGAACTTAGGTTATGACTCTGAATGTTCTTCCTGTGAAGTTTTAAGTGTTATCACTTAATGATGGTGATTAGATGACCATGTGAGTAAGACAGAGCTAATGATATAATGGTACAAAGAAACAGTCAACCAAAAGCTGCTCTAGTTATAATACAAAAGGAATGTATTCTACTACTACACCAATTAAGCTACCATTTGCAAAGTGTGTGATAAAGATTTTGCTAACCTAAGCCAAAACAGTAATTTCTGCTTGAAATTCAATATACATTTCTTGTGCAAGTTTATTTTTTATGCAATTTCATGTTGTTTCTTTAATTATTTTTGTATTTGCAATTTTTAACTACCCAACCAGAATTCTACCCTTGATTTCACTTTACGCTTTTAAGACCAGAATAACTGAACTTCACCCAGTCTTTCATGATGTTGATTGATCATCAAGAATAACTAGAATAGAATCACTGCCCTTGTCTTTAAAGAAGCATCTTATATAAAACTGTATGGAGCAGTCTCATGGTACTATAGTATGCTCCAATTTAGGAAAATTTTTATAGCCAAATGAATGTGTATTATGTCTATTAATCATATGCCTCTGAGCACTGAGTCCTGTTGAGAGGCCCCAGAGTGCTTACAATGTTGTTAGTAGCATGTTAGTCTATTATCCTGGATGATGCTTTGATCCTGTAACGGAACACAACCTCCCAGATAAGCTGAAGACATCCAGCACTTGGCCTATGAATGCATGTTTTGTTTCACTGGAGACAAGCAAATCTGTTATGCTCCCAGCAATCCAGAAGCCTTCATGAAATGCCATTGGGGTATAATCACATCCATAACTCTACCATGCGAATGTCTGGTGAGTGGACTCTCTGTGGTGAGAGACTATCTCTATACTTAACCCATGTAACCTGCTTGCAGTGATTATGATAACCCTCAAAATTCAAAGAAGTCATGATTAAAATTTTTAAACATGGAAAATTCATCCTTCTTCTACCCTTATATTTGCTCTCTACCCTGCAGCCCATAGGAATCAAGCTAGTTTAGAGAGCCCCAAGACTGATTTGTCCCCATTCCTTAGACAAAAGGGAATGAGGATTCTCACAGAGCAATCTGGTCTTAATAACTGAGGATTTTAATAAATATATTTGTCTCCTAATCTTGTGATACAGCTATCATAGTATTTAGAAATAGGCCTTTCATCACGCATTATGTCTCAACAGTTCCAAACACTGAATGAGAAGGGAATCAATCCACTGGTCTGATGATTAGACACCTATGACTGAATGCATCCTCAAATAGATGACCTCATACATTTGCAAAGTTTAATTCTGTGGCTGCATTCACAGCTCATTTGCTTACCACTCAAAGAAAAGGGGGTGGAAACATAATCTAGCTTTTCTCCTTTGTTTAAAGGAATCCTGGCTGACCGAGATGCAAGTGGATTTCTTCCAAAATAGCAGTATTTAGGCATTGAGGTGTGACTGCCGGTATAATAGTATTCATCTGAATAGGCCACTGCAATTTCTTCTATTTTATAGAGATAAAATACCCATATTCATTTACGAAGTTTCAATTTGTATGAGTTAGCATCTCTCTCCCATTCCCAATCTGCAGAGCATGCAAATAATGATATCAGTGCATGAAACTAGCCCTGACCAAAAAGAACAGTGCCCAGTTTGTGGTATAAACAGACTGTTTCCTTCCTTCCAATTTTTTTTAATACAGTTCCCTTGAAAATGAAACTCTGTGAAGTACTAAACACACAGGGCTTATTCACTTTTTTGTGTTTGGCAAGTGAATTCGGTGCTTGTGGGAGATGCCAGATGGGCTGCACGAGAGAAAGAAGGTCTCTGTCTCTCCAATAAGCAGCAGTAGTGTGAGCTTCCCAAATTATGCTGCCAACTGTCTTAGACCTGACTCACAGGTAAGAGGCTAATCTTGATACCCTTTCAATCCATAGCATCGCTGACACTGAGAAAGCTTTAATGCCCTGAATACTCTATTTCTTCCTCGGATGATACTGCTAAGCATCTATGCTTTGATATTCCTCAGCTTCAACTATTCTTTGAGATAAACATGCTCTGATGTCCAGAAAACATACATGAATGGTTATGCAGTTTGAGCTGCTAAAAAGAATAAAATAGAAGGTAAAAAACATAATTCACTTCCTTTTCAACCATGGGTGGCTGAAAAGAGCATACCTAAACCTTAGTTTCTGACAGCTTTTGCTGTTCATAGTGGTTTTATTTGTAAGTAAATGCATTAATGTCATACGTGTGTTGTTGTAACTAGGTGCAGTAGGAAAGCAAGAGCTCATATTAATTTAGAACTGAAATTTCACCTTAGCTTAATAAAAACTTTACCATTAAGGATGTTCTTTCTTTGGCAATATTTTTGTGGAGTTTACAAAGTGAAGATAATAGCTGGCTTTGCTTTAAGTGGTACGTTAGTTTAATTTGTCCTTCAGTTGTCATGAGTTGAGAAAGCTTAATGAATGTCAGGAAGATAGAGACCTACGCTATATCTTCTTGAAAAATATAGAGCGTAAGTATTTGCAGCGATTCTGTTGTTGCATATGTGGAGCAGTCCATTTCACAAAGCTTACCGGATTTGGTGTCCTACACTGAGATTTGCTAAATCCATCTGGAGTATGAAATGCCAAAGAGAACGTTTCCTAAGTTCTGTTTTGTGGTGATCTTCATAATGCTTCTAAAGATCTAAGGAAGATGATTTATTTGGATATTTGGACAGGAAACAAAAGCTGCAAGGGAAACAAATTGGATTGTGTGGGAGAGATTGAAAGGGGACTTTGTTTCAGACAGAACAAAACTTGTAATTTTGTATTATTTTATCTATTTCAAAGTATAGGACTTTCTGAACAATCACAATATGACATAAATCATTGCAGGCATTAAAGGATAAACCAAAGTTGGCAGCTTTTCTTCCTGCAATACGCCTTGTTAGTCAGATAAATTCTTAGTTAAGCCAACTACAGGATGTTTACTAGATTCTAACAGGATCAGCCTGTGTATGTGTAGGAATTGAGCTGAGTTTGGAGCAAATTCTCTGTTAATTCATACAAAGATTTTTTTTTTTTTATTATAGCTAGTCAGAACATGTCAGTGTTCTTTATGGGAACATCTGAGATAATGTAGTATTTCATTTATTTAGCTCTACTTTCTTCCTTCATGTAAAAGGCTAATGCCTTTTAATGTAAATTTACACTTTAGAACTGGCAAAAAAACCCTCAGATTCAACATGACAAATCTTCCTTACTCTTTAGGTTTATTATTTATTATTATTAGTGTGGCCCCATATGTATATAAGCAGTTTAAAAGAGAGGAATCTAAAACCTCGTATACAGGAACAGCCTTGATTTAGGTACCATAATAATGTGCTAGGGAGAACTGCATGTCAGTCTAACTACAAACGGGACATGCCAGGAAGTTAAAGCCATTCAAGGCAAGGTAAGATATAGAGCTATTTTTTTTTCTTCAAAATAAAACTCTTGCTCAGTAATAACCCCCCAATAATCACACCATTTTTACTATTTTAAAGGTCTTCCGGAGAATTCCACATGGCTGATGTGTTTTGGAAACTGGAATAAAATTAGTTTTCCTAAGAATTTCTATTCAAAGATTGAAACTTTATTTTGGATGAAACTTTCACATTTCACTCCCTGTTTTGGTGATAGTACTCTCTGAAACTCTGGATGAAAAAAACACATCTATATTTGGATTTTGGCATTAGCTAAATCCAGTGGCTATATCCATCACTTGATAGAGACAGAGCCACTGGTGAGACTTTGATTGCAGTGTTCCCTCACCTAAATTCCATTCAGGTTCATTCTAAGTCCACCCCAGAAAGTGGTGCTGGCCCCAGACGGGACAGTTTAAGCATATTTTCACTGCTTATTTGTTACTGGCCTTGAGAAAAGAGGAGGTGAGGAATTAGAGCAATAGCTTGTGACTGCTGTTCTGTTAGGGTAGTTAAGAAGAACAAAGAATTTGTACTTTTTAGTTGGGCATTAGTGGAAAGGTGTGTTTAAATGAGGCAATTCTCAGTACTAAATGTTGTTTTTTTTTTTCCCTACTTAATAACCTGGGGGAAGGAAAAAAGAAAAATCCAAGAGTTTTTATCGTTTACCTTTTAAATTTTTATCCTACTGCAAAGTAAATTTCTTATCAGTCTTGAACAGGCAGCTTCTGTATCACAGATAAGACCTTTGAGTACTGCCAAAAAATATAGGACATGCAGATAAAGAGTGGACAACAGAATGGCATATCACAGCTTTAACAAGAGGAACAGAAGCTTCCTCTGCTGGTGTGTTATTAAAGATCATCTTCCATTGTGAGCCTAGATCCAGGGAGTAAATCTGAAGCAGAGAAAAACCCGAGAAGAAAATTGCTAGCAAAACCAGTATTAAGTTTCTCTTCTGTATCATCTCTTTCACATACCCTCAATTGTATTGAGCACTCAAGCGTGTGGTTTCCTTCAGCTTCAATCACCATATACAGATTCTGATGATAGTATTTTATTTCTTCGTGCTGCTGTGCCTGTAGGAAAGATATTCTCCATCTGGCATTTGCATGTTGTCATCTGCAAACGTGCACCTCTCCAGTGAGTATAGAAATCGGGCTGGATTCAGAAAGAGTTAATCCTTTGCAGCCCACTGTGAATAATTTAGGTTTAATGTCTGTTTTCATCTTCAGTGCACAAGCCCATGTGAAATTATAGAAGCAAAGCAATATCTTGACTGCTGTCTGATTCAGAGCTTCAAAATAAGCTTTTACACCCAGGTGGCTCAGCCAGCAGAATTCAAATGACGGCGGCAGCTTACTCGGACTGTTAGATCAATGTCTCATATTAATGAAGTTACTTCGTTGCAGTTGGAAATACCATGGAAGCAAACCCTAAAAATTGATCTGTTTGTCTTTACACAAGAAGCAGAGAGTGTTAAACATCCATTCTTCCTGCTTCGTAGTATGGAACTTCAATTCATTGTGTTAATTATTGTTTCAGCCTTGCTAATTATTATTTCAGTCTTGCAGGCTCCTGAAGTTGCTGTTCGGTTGGTTACACAGAATGAAAGAAGGGAGGGGAAGAATCAGGACTAAGATGCTTGACTCCTGTCCCCAGAGCACCAAAATAAGAAAGGATGTAGGGGAATGAAAGTGAATAGGCAGGAAAAGAGAAATGAGTGAGTCCTGTCTGTGTCCTAGGGGGACCTGTTCAGAATTCTTCTGACAAAGTCAAATTTCACCCCAAATGCCTGTTTGAACTCAAAATGTTTGGTTTGAGGCACTGTGATCTCAAACACAGCTTCAAAGCCAAGGCAAAACTTTGCTTTCCAGATAAAACCTTTGGCAGACCTTGGGAAGAGCTTGGTGTATATCTCAGCATCTCTTCCTTGGGTCCTGGTTGGGTTTTTGACTTAATAGAATGTATTGGGAGTTAATTTTTCCCATAGCAGCCCTCAGAGTATTACCACACAATGGTAATGGTAAAATGAGAGTAGGGCTCAAGGCCTTGTTGCCTTAAAAAGAACAGAAGCTAGAGCCAACTCTTCTCTTGTCTTGCTTACACCAGCATCATTATTTCTATTGGTGCAGATGTATTGGATGTGCAAAGTGATTTTTCCCCTGGTATTAGCACAGAAGAACCTGTAGATGCATCAGATTTCCTCTGGTGCAGCCCGTGTCATGCTGGGGGCTAGAAAGAGGCTGTGCCACCAAGTGTGCTGTGAGGGGGAGCATGGCTATGAGGTTGCAGCATTGCATAGCCCCTCTGGGGTGGTAAATGGGATCAGTTTTGAGTCAACCCCCCCCTTTATTCTCCTGGGGCTAAGTGGATGACTGTAATGAACTTTGCTTGCAAGCACTGCAAGCATTAACTGCTTTAATGTGCACAAAGTGCTTTGGAGACAAAAATGAGTGTGTAAATCCTATGGTTGTTGATGTTCACGATACTGGTTTAAAAGGCCTTTTTTAGTTTTTTTCAGCACTGAATGAAAACGTGAGGGTAAATTAGAGACTACTTTACTTGGGATAATGGACCCATTTTGCTTTATTTTTCTGTGGGGTTTTACCCTTCAAATGTAGCTGCATTGTAACTCTTAGCTAGAAGTACCACAAGATCTAAAGCAATAACTATTATTTACTCAGTTCTCACTAGATGCCTCTGTAATAGCTTCTGAGGATAATGTTTCTCCCAAACTGTGAATGCTACCAGTATACACAAAATTGGGTCTTTAGCACTACAGAGTCCTCAGATTCTTGAAATACCAGTCTTTTTGGATGCAGCGAGTTTGCAGATGGGAGATGGGAATTTAATAGCAGAAAGCTTCTGGATTTCTGATTTTTATACAGTGTTAATTGACTTAGCTGGAACAAAGCCAGTTATGCGACGTGGATCCTCAAGTTCTTTTCCATACCAGTAATTTACTCATGTTCTAAGTTCTAAAATATTAGAACAAATAGAGTCAATGCTATTATCTGAGGAACAGCAACAAAAAAATACTCAGAGTTCAACACACATCACTTAATTCAACTTATATAGTGCCAGCTGTGTATTTACATATGAGGAAACATATTTTAAAGGTCTGCGGAATAGCTTACAGAAGTTTTTTAAGCCATTCAAGAATTATTACATGTTGGCTTGTTGGGTACTGGGTTGGGTTTTTTTGTGTTCCAACAAAATTCCATGTTTTCTAGTAGGGCGTTTGTTTGACAGTGACTAGCAGTGTACTGTAAGTATATTTCTGTCTGTTATGCTAATGTATTATTCAGCAGGATGATCTGTCACCTGCCCTACTTTCTGCTCCCAGGCTTCAGTTTTGCCTTCTGTTTGCTTTAATTTGTGTCTCCAGTATATGATCCACATGTTGCTTGGTGTTTCTGATGATCATGGATGCACTTGGCTCCTGGGTCATTCAACTCTCAACTCAACGTGACTGTATCAGTGTTCAGCTCTTCAGGCTTAGGGTGATGTGAACTTTGAACTCTGTGTTTCACAGACCCCAGCAAAAAGCAATTGCTCTTGAAAGCTCTGAAACAAGCTCACCAATGAGGTTGACACTGTAGCCATGGTCAGGATCTGCTTTGTTCTCTGCTTGCTCTTGTTAGTTAATTTGGAGATGCTCAGCATGGCTGATCCACTACTATTGACAGTTTTCCTCTATTTTGTGCCTCCTCTGGGTTTTTCACTTGACATTATCTAACTGCCCAACAGAGAAGGAAGGTGAGAGTAGTAGCACTCAGGCTACTTCTTCCAGGCAATTGTCATGCAATAGTGTTTATAGAGCTTGAATATCAAGCATTTTAATAATTTCCTCTTGACCTGAACTAGATTTAATTATTAATAGAGATGTTCCACAACTGCTAACCCTCGCTGTTCATAAAGAGATATTGCTATTTCTATTCATTATCCATTCTGTTTAGCATTCCAGTGTTTAAAGGCCGATGAAGAGACTGATCCCATTATGCCTAGCATACAATGTTGAGAAAACAGATATTCCCTGTCAGATAGTCTAATGGGAAGTGCCTCATGTCATGTTCCCCATTGTTGCACATAACCAAAACATGGGCATCTCTGTTACTACTATACCAAACTTGAATTTGTTAACACATCTTGGAGGTGCTTATGCCTGGTTTATAAGACTATTAATTTGGTTGTTTAGTTTTCTTCCAGCTCAGGGGTTGTTCAAATATGTTGACATGTAGAGGTGGCAGAGACCTGTAGAGAGGACATGTAGATCAGGATCTATGACGCAGCCGAAGTCAATTTATTTGTGAATATGGCAGGGACCATGCTAGTAATAGTCCATCAACAAAGCAAGTGCATCCTCAAAGAGAAGCTCTGCCAAGATCAGTGGCAGGAAAATATTCCACAAACTAAATCAAGCAGCAGTAATTGCTACAGGATTGCTATAGGTTATGCAGAAGTTCCTTGGTTGTTGCTTGTAGCAGCTCCAAGACAACATGTAAATAATTTTCATTACGAGAACATACCTCTAAGAAAGGAGCTCTTATAACTTCCCTTTGTACTTAATAAATATGCAAATACAGAAAAGAACAAAATGGTTGATGCAGGAACAAAATGTGCCATAGTATTTTATGTAGTCATTTCTACATGGTATTTAGTTGTGACACATTTATCAGCCTTGTTTTCTAGAGGTTGCCCGTAGTTAAATTGTGTATCTTGAGACAGCAAGGCTTTGCATGTTGCTAACAGCATACTGCTTGTTGTGGAAACAAATAACTATTGAGTTTAAAAAGGCATGTTTTTGCTGCAGCCTCTGTTGTCTTAAACCATGAAAACACATGTTTTCAGTAATTAAGCCTAGCTCCATCATCCTGACACCCACCCTTTACATATTTGTAAACATTGATGAGGTCACCCCTCAGTCTCCTCTTCTCCAAGCTAAAGAGACCCAGCTCCCTCAGCCTCTCCTCATAAGGGAGATGTTCCACTCCCTTAATCATCTTTGTGGCTCTGCGCTGGACTCCTTCAAGCAATTCCCTGTCCTTCTTGAACAGAGGGGCCCAGAACTGGACGCAATATTCCAGATGCGGCCTCACCAAGGCTGAGTAGAGGGGGAGGAGAACCTCTCTTGACCTACTAACCACTCCCTTTCTAATGCACCCTAAGATGCCATTTGCCTTCTTGGCCACAAGAGCACATTGCTGGCTCATGGTCATCCTCCTATCCACCAGGACCCCCAGGTCCCTTTCCCCTTTGCTGCTTTCCAGCAGGTCACCCCCCAACCTGTACTGGTACATGGGGTTGTTCTTCCCCAGATGCAAGACTCTACACTTGCCCTTGTTAAATTTCATCAAGTTTCTCCCCGCCCAACTCTCCAGCCTGTCCAGGTCTCGCTGAATGGCAGCACAGTCCTCTGGTGTGTCAGCCACTCCTCCCAGTTTTGTGTCATCAGCAAACTTGCTGAGGGTGCACTCAGTTCCCTCATCCAGGTCATTGATGAAAATATTAAACAGCACCGGTCCCAGCACCGACCCCTGAGGGACTCCACTAGTCACAGACCTCCAGCTAGATTCTGCGCCATTGACCACAACTCTCTGCCTTCTTCCTTTCAACCAGTTCTCGATCCACCTCACTACTTGATCGTCAAGCCCACACTTCCTTAGCTTATCTATGAGGATGCTGTGGGAGACAGTATCAAATGCCTTACTGAAATCAAGAAAAACTACATCTACCGCTCTACCATCATCCCTCCAGCTAGTCACTTCCTCATAGAAGGCTATAAGGTTGGTCATACATGACTTCCCCCTCATAAAACCATGTTGGCTGTTCTTAATCACCCCCTCATCCTTGATATGCCTAGTGATGGAGTCAAGAATAAGTTGTTCCATCACCTTTCCAGGGATGGAGGTAAGGCTGACCGGTCTATAATTACCCGGGTCCTCCTTCTTGCCCTTCTTATAGATTGGTGTGACCTTTGCCATCCGCCAATCCTCAGGCACCTCGCCCGTTTCCCACGACTTACCAAAGATGATGGAAAGTGGCCTAGCAATGACCTCTGCCAGCTCCCTCAGCACCCATGGGTGCATTCCATCCGGACCCATTGATTTACAGATGTCCAGTTTGCATAGCTGATCCCTAACCCAATCCTCATCTACCAAAGCAAACTCCTCCTTTGTCCTGACTCCTTCTGGGGCTATAGAAATCCGGGGCCCTCGGGGAGAGTCTGACCTCATCAAAGTTTACAAATATGTAAAGGGTGGTTGTCAGGATGATGGAGCTAGGCTTTTTTCAGTGATATCCAGTGATAGGACAAGGGGCAATGGGTGTAAACTGGAACATAGGAAGTTCCACGTTAACATCAGGAAGAACTTCTTTACTGTAAGAGTGACAGAGCACTGGAACAGGTTGCCCAGGGGGGTTGTGGAGTCTCCTACACTGGAGTTATTCAAGGCCCGCCTGGACAAGTTCCTGTGTGATGTACTGTAGGTTACCCTGCTCTTGCGGGGGGGTTGGACTAGATGATCTTTTGAGGTCCCTTCCAACCCTTGGGATTCTGTGATTCTGTGATAGTTCTTAATTACCAAACATAAGCAGAATGGTGGAAGTCTCCTTGCAAAGCTCAGGACAGTTTCCAGCAGAGGCAACTCAATAGTTAAAACCAACAGGAGAGATGGAAGACAGACACAACCCCTTCTCCGTTGTGCTTGTTGGCCTGTTCTGTGCTGGATTCTGACTTGAACACAAGATTTTGGGACTCCAGGAATTATATAGCCACAGGAGTTGAAGAAGATGTGACTGCTTAAAGATAATTTTTTTAATGGTTACCGCTCCCTCCCCTCCTTCCAAAATCTAGCACACAGCTTTCAAATCACTGTGTATAATGCAAGAGAGTCAGAGTGCCTGTTCAATAACCATTGAGCATCTCAATTGCTTATCTCCTGCTACCCTTGCGCTTAAAAGACAGATATTTTCCCCCCAGATTTATGAAAGATTTTTACCGAATCTTTTGTGCATGATGCTCAAATCAAAAGAAAATCCCATGTTTGAGTAGAAGGAAGAGTGGGTGGGAAAGGGATGACAGGACACAAACCCACCTTAGCAATATATTTGCTATAGCTGTGCTCTTCAGTCATCTTGCAATATTCGCATCTACCTTTTTACCTAGTCATATCTTACTTTGGTATCTAAACATTCTGCACAAGGAATTGAAATGGAAGTTTCTTGTGCTAAATAAAAGCAAACTCATTTTCCTTACTGTGATTCTCAACACACATACCCTCATGGATAGTATCAGTGAGTCTTTTGCTTTGTCTGAGGACCTTTCTCCCTTCTCTGTCTCTTCCACAGGAGGAAGTGGTTGAGATGGAGGCTGAGCTCTCAAGCAGCCTTTGTTTGCTCCCTTTTCACGTGTTGGCAAGCAGGATGCTCTTGGTTTGGCTCTTTCAAGTCTCAGTACTCCTAGGTAGTTGTCTTTCCCCCTTCTGCTAGCACTGGTTTTCTGCTGGGTCAGTGCTCATGCGAGAAGTCATCACTATAGACTGTCTTAGGGGCAGCTCTGAAAAACAGAAAGGGCTTTTGTAGCATGACTTTTGTGTCTTGCAGTCACTGTGAAGCCAGTTTAAAGCACAAAATTAAGGTAATGTGCTGCCAGCAAGCTGCGTTGAGGCCAGCTGAACTGCTGCCTTTGTGCTGGCCACCTTGGGGTATTAGACTAATACCTTTTCATACCTGTGATGCAAAATGGTTGGATTTCATTATCTGCAGAAAGTCACTGTAGGCTGTTCTGCAGGGGGTTAGGCTTTTGCTTTTCATGGCCAGCAGTACTAACCCAGCTGTCTCTTGCCTGTGCTCACTAATCTATCACTTCATGCCAGTGCAAACTCTGCGGGACAGAGCCTTTCTTCTGATATATGGTCTGTACATAAGAGTTCATCTCTGCAATGAAGGCTTCAAGCACTATATACTTGCACATTTTCTCTGTTAAAGTTAATGCAGGCATTTTACAGAATGTTAGAAACCCCTTCTCTGAAGGGAAAGGTGTAAGGTAATGAGAGTACAGGAGCTGGTATCAGCTGCCCAAAGGGATAGGTGACAAGATATGACAAAATACATTTGAATCTGCATTCTTAGTAGTACTAAACAGAACATGAATTCTCATATGAAGAGCATGAATTATAACAAGACCTCTTTTTAACCAGTTTTAGTGGCTAAAGACTTAGCCATTGGCTTACACCACACGTCTGGCTAAATTCTTTTCGAACTGCATTTCCTTCAGTATCACAATAGATGATTTCTCTATCCTGTCTGTAATCTCAGCCTCAGCCACCTACACTTTACAAGCTCAGACAGCTACCTTTATGTATTTTCCCAAGGTTTCATCATTTTTCAGAGATCCTGTAAACACCTGCATTTAGTTTCTTGTGCTGTTTAAAAATTCTCTTCACATCTCTTTTGTCCTGTTCTCTCATCTGTTTTTTTTTTGTTTTAATAACTTCACATGCAACTTAGCTCTGAGATTGATAGGCAGTGAAATAGAAATGGGACCAAATAAAAGAGCTGTTTGACTGCTTTCCTAGGATTTGCCCTAGTTTTACTTGTAAAAACGTTTCTCTCCCAGTGGCAACATTTATTAGAGAAGTAACTGGATTCAGAATGCAGCTGTTAAAAGCATAATTGCAGCACCAACGGTTTGGTTATGTTTTTTTCTTACGTATTTAGATTTATTTCTTTTTTTGCCTCCTCAAATTTACCTTCATGAAAACAGTTTTATTTTAATCTAAATGTCTAACTCTTGTAACCTTACTGCATCTGAAATAACCAGATCTTATGTCAGGAGCTGGACTTGGAATATTTCTCTTCCAGCAGCAGTTTAGTCATTGGCATGCACTACCACTCCCGATGCGCATCATGTGCAGGGGAACAGCTTTAGGGAACCGTTCATCAGCATTTAGGAAACATGAACTTCTTAAGCTTTTTCTTTATCTGGAGGGTGGTTTGCAAGAACATATGCATAATGTTGTTTGAACTTAAAAATGAGGGTCTGTACATAGCCTCTGGCTTAACCTCATGTTATCAGTTTTCCTCTCCCTAGAAAATACTGCTATTATTACAGTAGGTGTAGGACCAGGTGAGGCGGCTGCTACAGTCCTGTGTGCTGAGCAGTATCCGAACTTGTAAACCCTTTAGCTGTGGAACCAGAGCTCTGGAGATTCTCATGGCATGAGCAGGAGTATTTAACTGGACCAGATCTTCCATGCTCATGTGAGAAGAGAATTGAGATTAATTATACTTAACAGAAACTGCTTTTTGAGTGAGGCAGGACCTCAGATGCTGTAAACCATTGTAGCTCTGATGGTGAAGAGCTTAAATGTGAAATGTCATTCACTTTCCCTTTAAATATAGGAGTTGAGTTAAACTCAGTTATTCTTGTTCTAGTTTATTACCTATTTTTACGTTTCTATAAAAAAACTGTTTTAAATATAGCCATTAATTTTTTTTATTGTGGAAATAGGTGTAATAAAACATGTACAATAAGTCCCACGCAGTGGGCAGGGGGGATCAATGAATCAAAAAAAGAACAAAACCAACTTGTGGAAAGCTGTAAAATCTCCTCAGTTTTGTGTGAAAATACTTTTTTTTTCCTTTCTGTTATTTGTACTTTGATATTTTATTAACTACAGAAGTTGTTCAAGCTTGATTATACAAAATTACTTACCTCGTTTCACTTAACTCTTTAAACATCACAACCCCCTATTAGTATTAATATAAGTATGTCAATATTGACAATATTCAATATCAATATAGTTAATTAGCACTAATCATTTTGAGAGCTTTCTGGGAGGAGAGTTGTGTCTGTCCACATTGGGGAAAGGGACAGTTTCTGAGGCCCAGGGCTGCTGTGCTCCTGCGGCTGAGAAGGTGGGTGGCAAGGTAAGTGGTTGTATGCTGTTTCGTAGCCTTAATCTTGGGGTTGTCTTTCTGCCTGGAGAGCTGTGTGTTTTTATATCACTTCTCATAGCTGTGCAGATCTAGTCTACCTTAGGGCAGCAATTTTCTGTGCTTCAGAGAAATCCTAGATAACTTAAAGGAGATGATAAATAAATACATTGGTTAGTCAGCCAAGATAAAGTGCAGGTCTGCTGTCACACAGTGTCTAGCTCCTGGTATTTATAGAAAGGAAGCAGAACCATTTTGAATCACTTTAGGTTCCCTAGGGGTATAAGAGGATGTTTTTGGGGAAGGGTAAATGCTTCAAGAGAAAATGTCCTTTTCTTACAGTTACCTAGATCATAATATGCAGCGGTGACTGTAAGTGATAATTCTGGGTGTTTATTTTTGAGAGCTCTGTACATCAAGCACCCTGATAAAAACATGACAACAATCATTAAGGTTGTATTTCTTATCAGAATTTAGGGAATTCAGGATGCAGTTTTCCAAAGTAGTTGAACCCCTGGTCATGCTGCATTTCAGTGCAAACATTGTATTAACATAAAAGCTGGACACCCAGCAAAAGATCAGACAGGCATCTAAATGCTTAAACAGCCCTACTGTCAAGCAGCAGGAAGATAGGTTGGGCATGCAGTAGTATTAATCATCTGTACAGGTATGCAGGAGCGAAAGTAGAAGTATTCAAGCGGGCTGTCAGGTGTGATGGCTGTGCATCTGCCGCCTAAGTGTGTCCCTTGGAGAACAGGGCAGGCACACAGAACTGCCTTCAAGCTTTGAAGACTTGGCAGCTTTTCCCACGTGTCCCTGCAGGTATTTGTCTGCATGTTTAGCAGCCTTCAGCCAGTTCTTTTCCATGGACCTGTCCATCTTTTTCTTGAGCTTATGAGCAATCTTTAAAGCGAGCAAAACTGTGTGGGGGTAGCTCACTTTAAAGACATAGCCTATAAAGGCTTTATAAAGATCAGTCTCTTTATTTGTTCTGAAATTGCCAGCAGCTAGCTTAATTTGATGTCCCTAATTTTTATACTGAAGGGATTGTGTACAAAGAGCACCTATTCTCCATCTCTGTAGGATTCCAGATTTTGCATGCTTTCACTATATCTCCCTTGAGCATCTTTACCCTAGGCTGAAGAGTTCTAGCCTCCTTTGCTGCTTCTTGTAAAGAAGCCATTCCTTTTGCACTTTTCCTAATAATAGAGAGCTGCATAAAGATGCAGACATTTCTCTGATATCAGTATCTTAAATAATGCAACTTGGTCTGGAAAATCTTACTCTTTTTGCTCATGCTTGGAAGCTCTTGCTACATTTAACGGCAGCAGGTACTTATCAGCCTTATGTACGTACCTCCTTTTCAGTACTCCTGCAGGTTGATAACTGTTTCCAAGGCAGAATTATTCATTTATCTTCATATTGGCTATCCTGGTCGTGTTGTCTGATTTCAAGGGCTTTATAGCCACTTCTCAGCAAGCTGTTTTTATGGATGACTGTTAGGATCTAGATAGATGTAGCACTGTAGGACAATTTGAAATACGGTATTTCCAAAAATAGAACTGAACCATTTCAAACAGGGTTGGGATTTGGGGGTGTGTGTGAAAATCTTTAGGAAAACAGAAGGCCTTTTTGAAAATGCAAAGTATTTTTAGCACTGTTCTGTTAAGGTGTGGGCAGGAGGTGAGTGTACAGGGCGTAGTTTTCTCAGCACCTAAAACACACACGAGCTCTGCATCGGTTTAACCTTTTAAATTGTGTTTTCATAAAAGAAAGTGAAAAATCACAGGCAATTTTCATTGAATTTGTGAAAGAGCTATTTATTTTTAAAGTTTTGGAAAAAGTGTGGTGATTTTGCTTTTATTTTATTCTTTTCTCACCACATTCATAAATCATAGATTAGTTTGGGTTGGAAGGGACCTTGAAGCTCATCCAGTTCCAAGCCCTCTGCCATGGGCAGGGACACTTTCCACTAGACCGGGTTGTTCAAAGCCCCATCCAACCTGGCAAATTCAACCATTTTCAGTTTTGCTACTGAAAAAAGGCCCAAAATGAAAAGAGAGCAGAAAAAAATCTGACATTTCAGAAAATAATGTGAATTTTCAGAAGCAGCCTGTTTTTAGTGGGGTCTTCTGATGAGATTTTGTTAATCTTTAGTACAGAATATAAAATAATTGCAACCAGTCTTTGAATGTCCAGGGTGACCAGGCACTGTGATCCTGGGATGCATGGGGGACTGAAGCATGTGCCTTAGGGGGAACGCTTGAGCTGTGTCTAGTTTTGCCCCTCTTGGATGGCTGCCTAATGCAGGAAGGAGCAGCAGTGTATTTTCCATCGCTCTCTTCATGCAGTTCTCAGCTATTGTTCCCACTATTCTTAATAGCGCTCACATGGAGCCTAAGAAATGATTGAGCAGTGGGTTGCCTTAAGGCAGCGTTGCAGGGGAGATGCCTTTTAGCTGGGCAGCGCTTGCTCTGCCTACAATCAGTCCCTTTCACATCCCCTCTGTTGCTTAGTTTGCAGTGTCAGGCAGGGCACGTGGTCGAATTATAAAATCCCTGCTTCTAAAATGAGATCAGCTTTTCCTCCTCTGCATCTTTATGGCCCTTATGACTTGGTTTTAAACCAAAGGCTAGGTTAATGCAAGATTCTCGTACTGAAACCACTCTTTTTGGAGAGTTTTCGTCAGAAATATTCCATTGGGTCCACTGATTTTTCACAGTGGAGACTTTTCATAGGAATGTGTTATTTTTGGCTGAAATGTCATTGGGAAGATTCTCTGGTCTAGACTGATTGGAGTTTTAAGTATGTCTACACAAATAAACGTGTTTTCATACACCACGAAAGTAAAAGGGAGATCTGCTCAGTGTCTTTTATTTCCCCCTGAACTCACATGTGTTATTTTTGAAGGGAATCAGCGCTATAAGAAGTGGATATCTGATGATATTCCATCAAAAATTCCTATTTCCTGGACTGTGACATTTCCATTACTTTATTCACTGTATTTTTTTTTTTATAGGTTATAGTATGAATAAAGCACCACAGGCCTTAATCCTATCAGTGGTGGCACTGGGGGATGTGAGATCCAGTGGTACACGTGGACAGTTTGCTGACCAAGTATCTCAGAGCAACACACTTCTAGTACCAGTGTGCGGTTAATTCAGCGCTGGCTTGTTATGACACCCTTCAACACTTTAATTTACGTTTTAGAAAGCATGCAAGCTGAGTATTTAGCAAGGACTCTGAGCCGAGTGCTTTTACAACAGAGCTGAGAGTGTTTTTCTTCTGAAAAGACTACATAATAGTGGTGTTTCATCAGTAAAACCTATGGTTCTCTGCTATATGCAGGTAGAAGATGAAATGGAAACTCATGGTACAGGCTCTGACCTTGTGTTTCTGGCTCAGGATTATGTTTAATGCTTTCTTTCCAAAACAATTTAGTACACTCCACATGTAAGAAGGCAGGTACTGGGTCTCTAAGGCACGTCTCTGACACAACACTCTCCTTTTCTATTGTGATCTGGGTAACAGCCCAGTTCTCACACTTAGTACATGAGCAACAGCTCACCAGGCACAAGAAAAATACTGACCCCCTTTCTCTAGGTTACCTTCAACTTTATGCCATGTGAGGTTGACTTCTGCTCACACTTTCTGTCCTGAAAGATAAACCCTGTTTGCCAGACTCTAAACCCCAGGGGTAAGCAAACATAAAGGGTGAAGCTAAAGATCTGAAATCACCTTGAATAATGGTGCTTTGTAGAAAGCAAAGTTGCTGTTGCTCTTAATAATAGAGTTGCATGCAGGGGTTGGGCTGTAATGAAGTTTTGTGCTGTAGACCAGGGAATCTGATGTAATCAGATTGATGGAAAAAATTCAAGGGAGAAGCAATTAATCCTTCATTTAAGGACACTCAAATCAGCAAGGCATCTAGTGTTAAGGATATAAATGAGTTTTTAATGTGGGCTTCATGATAGGTAACTCCTGCAGAGGCATCTATCAGCTGTATATGATGGCAATTTGCAACTCCCTGAGGAGTTGGAGGCAACAGCTGACAATTTCTCAAGCTTTTGCTGCTAGTTATTCACAACAGGGTTGGCCTCTTGCTCAAGGATAAGCCCTTTAGAAGGCTGGCATCACACTAATTTTCTTAAGGTGATAAAAGGTTGGTTTGAAGAAGGTAAGAGGTTGGCTCTGAGAAAGGATGTGGTGGAAAACTCACTGTAGTGGTGTCCAATGCATAACCCAGTAGGCTGCCTTCAGTGCCTGGGTTTGGAACTTCGGCATGAGATTTGAAACAAGCTATATGGTGATATGGGAGCTGCCTGAAGTCAGCTGTTAGCTGTTTAGGAAATGGTAACTGCAAGGGGGTGGTTTGAATCCTGCCCTTCATCCAAACTTCATTATTGCACTCAGTGCCTCGGGAGAGCACTTCTTTAGACAGCAAGACCAAGATCCTCTTCTGAGAGCCCACAAAACAAGTAAAACTAAATAAAAGCTAGCATCTGTTTTAAAACATTTTTTATAACACATATCCAGAAGCTCGTCTACCAGGGGAACATCTTCATCACTGTGAATCTGTCTAATTGGAGTACATGGGTGCATGTCCTCCTAGGGCTCACTCCCAGCTGAGATGCTCGTGTTCTGATTCTTTTGCTATTGAAAGAACACAAGATTCAGTGGATTAGAGAGAACACATGTGAGAGAGGTCCTGTAAGAAAGATTATTGAAAGAGAAATGTCTCTTTTAATGCTGTCTGTGCTCTAAGCTTCGCAAAAGCTCTTTCTGATATTCGAACATTTGAACTAAAGCAAACCCCCATAAAGCCTTGTGATCATCTTTCCTTGATGAAATTACCTCATTACTTTAATGCTCAGGCAGTAGCCTAACAAGTAAGGATGCAGTTTTTCTCAAGTATTAAATGTGAGTGAAGGTATACTTCTGGTGTTTTTTTTGGCTTCAGTTTCTCTCGACAAAGATATTTAATACTTGTTAAACCCAACCCTGTAACAGTTGATAGGAGGTGACTGAAAATGGTATTTGTTATTCTTGACAATTTTTTTAAGGGGGAAAAAAGTGAGAAAAATAGTTTGCTGAAGTATTTTAATTTTGTTTTTGAGATATGAGGATTTTGTGTCCTTCACTTACTTCCTTCACGTATTTGCCAAAAATCTTGAAAGAAAATAATTTTTGAAGGTATTTCAGATATTGATGCCCTCTTTGTCTCATCATTACATATTTTTAACTTTACTAATACGAACATCTTCATGGAAATCCGCACAGACGTATTTTGTAAGGAAGTGCATACAAGACTGAATGGATACAGAGCTGCTGTGGTGAACTCTGAAAACTGCTGTAGGTAAAGAACAGATAGTAATGCCTTTGTAAAAGCTTTTATGAATAAGAATGAAAACGCAGTGAATTATCTTGGAAAAAAGGTGAATTTCATAAATATTCAGTTAAATCTCTAAAAAAAAGTATTGATAATTTTTGTAAGCCTATTATTTCCAAGCTTACTAGAAATATCTAAATAGAGCTTGTAGCTCAACTGTGCAAATAGAAGAAAGGGTGGTCTGCTGGTTGCTGAACCAGAGGGAGAGAACTGCTGATGAAGGGAGGCAGGACTGCATTCAGTGTGCTCATGGGTGCTTTGAGACAGCTCTTCAGAAAAAAAGCCTGAAAATCATGGTCTCTTGCAATGGGTTTCGGTATTGAAAGGTGTACAAGTTGTTTTTTTTTCTTTCTTGGAGGGTCTTCTTTATTTTTCCCTACCTTAGTTTTACTGAGATTGGAATCTGTCATGGCCTTACCGACTTAACCAGCCATTATAAAGACTCTTTAACTAAAGAGAAAAAAGTCAATACTTGTCAGCTGTACATTTATAAAACCTGAAATCTATTAAGTTGCTTATTGTTTTAGCTCTCCTGAATTCTATGCTCTAGTCCAGGAGCAATGTTGCTGCTGTGAGCTTCCAAGCCCCTTTTTCTGTTGGGAGTGCAGTGTGGAGCACAAGAGTGCAGGGCAAGCAGTTCACTTGGCAGTGGGACACCCATATGCAGCTCCCTGCCTCTTTGAATCATAGAATCACAGAATAGTTAGGGTTGGAAAGGACCTCAAGATCATCCAGTTCCAACCCCCCTGCCATGGGGAGGGACACCTCACACTAAACCATGTCACCCAAGGCTTCATCCAACCTGGCCTTGACCACTGCCACGAATGGAGCACTCACAACCTCCCTGGGCAACCCATTCCAGTGCCTCACCACCCTAACAGGAAAGAATTTCCTCTTTATATCCAATCTAAACTTCCCCTGTTGAAGGTTTAACCCATTACCCCTTGTCCTGTCACTGCAGTCCCTGACTAAGAGTCCCTCCCCAGCATCCCTATAGGCCCTCTTCAGATACTGGAAGGCTGCTCTGAGGTCTCCACGCAGCCTTCTCCTCTCCAGGCTGAACAGCCCCAACTTCCTCAGCCTGTCTTCATACGGGAGGTGCTCCAGTCCCCTGATCATCCTCGTGGCCTCCTCTGGACTTGTTCCAGCAGTTCCATGTCCTTTTTATGTTGAGGACACCAGAACTGCACACAATGCTCCAGGTGAGGTCTCACAAGAGCAGAGCAGAGGGGCAGGATCACCTCCTTCGACCTGCTGGTCACGCTCCTTTTGATGCAGCCCAGGATACGGTTGGCTTTCTGGGCTGTGAGCGCACACTGCAGCCGGCTCATGTTCGTTTTCTCATCGACCGGCACCCTGAAGTCCTTCTCTGCAGGGCCGCTCTGAATCTCTTCTTTGCCCAATCTGTAGCTGTGAAGACCAAACTGCGATCAGTTGGACCAGTTTTTTGGCTGGTGGGTGGCAAGCCTGTCCAAAGCTCTCTGTGTCCAGGGAAAAGGAGTTTCCAAGGAGTTCCCTGAAAGAATTAGGGCACAATATTATCCATTACAGTTAGAAAATGAGTCAGAGCAATATCACACAGCATCCACACACAATAACGCCAGCCTCATGTGATGACTTTACAAGTGGTCACTGCAGGATCTCCATCAATGTGATCATTACTGAATGCAAAAGGTTGATCTACTATCCTAGAAATGAATGAATAAAGCATGTAAGCATAAATGTTCACTTTGACCCTTTCTTCACACTGTAGTGCACTTACACACAAATAAAAGTGAAGTCAGAAGAGGAACTTTGTCTACAGCACATTATGAAATCAGGTCTTTGTGGCTAATTGAACATTTAACATAGGTGCTTTATTCACAATTATTATACAGGCCTTCACAACTACTAATGTAGGTTTATTTTTATACCTTTGCAGTTTATTCCTGTCTTTATTACCCAATATGATCTAACTTCCTTACGAAAACCAGTTGCTGTATTCTACACAAAATTAGACCTCTCGTGCTAAAGAAAGAAAAAGGGAAAAAATCCTACTGTAGATCAATCTTTTTTCCTTCCATATTTCCTGTAGCGTGAAACTTCTCTTTTTATTGGTAGCTTTCCATGTTCATGACTGATAAATACAATGTTTCGGAGAATACCTTAATAATAGACTATGCATGTTTTGTGCAAAGGTGGTTAAATCCACAAGTTTTCTGTGTTATCAACAGAAATGCTGTCCTATTTCTTGTTCGTTATAAATATGGATAGTTATCCTGGTTTTCTTCACAGTGTGATTTAACATACTCAAGAACTTTGTGATGTCTTTCTCGGTCTCTTCATCTCTAGGTTAAGTAGTTCCAGTTCCTGAATAATTTGTTTTCAGCGCAAAGAATACGTGGTAACTGTGCTGTATGATGATATCCCCAGAATGTTATTCTGAAAGTATAGCACAAGAAACTATCAGATATGACAGACTATATAAATATTAAATCATAGAATAGTTAGGGCTGGAAAGGACCTTAAGATCATCCAGTTCCAACCCCCTGCCATGGGCAGGGACAACTCCCACTGGACCATGTCGCCGAAGGCTATGTTAATCTGGCCTTGAACGCTGCCAGGGATAGACCAGGAGAGAATAAAAATTATAAAGTAGGGTATAAATGATGTATGTACTGCCACTGTTTAGAAATAACAGTAAAGAAACATTAAAGGGAGATTGGGACTAGGATATTACACTATACTTTCAGGAACCTTATCTGGCCATAGAGGAAGGAGTTTGCCATGTTCAGGAAGGTCAAGGATAGTTCCAAAGATGTCACAGCTGCCAAAGGTTAACTCATCGATTCATAGGATGTCTATCAGAGAGACTCACTTTGTCAAGAATGTAAATATATAATTCAGTGTTGAAGAAATTGTGAAGATAGAACAAATAAAGAAATGGAACTAGGGAAAATTCTGGCTCCTAAAAGAGCGGAGTTTAACAATAACTGTGTTAAAAAAGTAAGCCAGTGAAACATTGGTGGCCTAATGACAGGCACTGGCATGGGATTTGGAGAAAAGAACCCAGACTGGAGGAGTCAAAATCCTGGAGGGGAAAAGATGGATCGGGGTACCTCTCTGGGAGGCTGCCTGTGGTTTCTTTTGAATGAATAACAGCTTCAGTGTAAGAACCATGCAGTGCTCTGTTTTTTCTGCTCAGAAGCTTTTATCTGCCTTCTTGACAGTGTTTGGGCTCTTTCAGATACATAGACAAGGAAGTGTTCAGTCCATCCTAGTTAGGGTGAAAAGGTTTGAGACAGTGCTGGTAACTAATTGAGAATAGGAAGTAATGATGAATCACTAGTTTTGTCTTAACCCAACAAAGAAACAAAATGGGCTGAGGTGAACAGTAAGTGGGGCCAAAATGAACCCAACAGAGACAGTCAGCATGAAGTGCTAATGAAAGCTATACCCAGTGTAGTCCACTAGATAAAAGAAAAAAACTTAGTTTCACAGTAATTTGTTCATTTTCCTGTAAACTCCAGTTCCTTTTCAGTAAATTAAAAGTTGATTGTAAGAAAACAAGAAACTACAATTGCTTCTGAAAGTTATTAAAAGAAGCTTTAATTTCCTAGGGAACAGATAAACCAAGCATCAAAGTCCAGCAGTGTGGCATTGCTTTTTCTTTTTAATGTTTCATGTCAGATTTTCATTGGACACATCAGAGAAAGCAGCAGGCAGGATGTTTTGGCTTTAATGTCTGAGAAACAGAAGAAATAGATAATTCAACCTCAAGCAGACATATGATCATCATAAAAGATGCTCTTTTCTGGGAGCCGGTAACAGTAGATAATCAAGTGTGGAAACCCTACGTTTTTGTTTAACTGCTTTGCTTTGCTGCATCTCTTGAGGTTGCCAACAGCAATTGCTTTGTAAACCAGAAAACAAAATGGTAATTGAAAGTTCACTTAGAAATTCAATTTTCAGAATAAAGCCAGGTCTACACAGCCCAGAAAAAGGAGTTGTGCAGACATAATAGATTATGTTAAAAAGAACTAGTGGGTGAGATTAATCGAAGCGAGAAGTGCTTAAGGAGCTTCATTGGATGTTTGGGGAATAAACAGTGTGCATTATTAGTGGAAAAAACCCCAACACCCAAACCGGAGTAGAAACCAGAAAGCTTTAAAATATGAAGAAGTTGAGAGAGACCTAGGCTGGGGACTGATGAAAAAGCTGAGACCCCCTCCTTCCCATGGGGAATTTATGGTAGACACCGTGTTTTCAGGGGTTAGCTGCTGTGCTAAGGGAGAGGCACAGGCTCTATGGACCCAGCTGCTGGTGAGGGCATGGTCTCACCTTTTCTCAGTTCCATGAATATGGAATTGCTTGTGTGAGAGGCTGGGCAGAAGAGGGAAATGAAGAAACCTGATAATCTGCAAAGAAGAAATAAAAATCCCACCCAAATACACAAAAAACACCCCTTGAACCCCAGCCTATCTCGATATTTCTGCCATTCAGAACTCACTAACTGAGCCTACAGATATTTAAATCAGATGAAAATAAAAGCATGAACTTTCAATAGTCTATGCCAGTAGTGCCATTATCTTCAGAAGTGTTTCCGTTGGTTTCCTTTGCTTGGAGTTATATTTGAAGCTGAATGTTGTCTAGGGTTTCAAAGACTGTTTTTCCTCAGTTTTAGACTTTGAAACAGAGAAGTTGCAGCTGATCTACCGAGACACCAGCTTTTAGTGCTTGTGGCCTTACAGCATTCCCATTGCAGCAGTCTTGGTGAAATAATGTGAAGGATGTAGGGAGGACAGAATACAAGAATGCTTTCAGAGGAAAGATTGCCATGATGGCGCTGCTAACGCACACTCACGCGGTGTGAACTCATGACATCCAGGTTTTCATTTTAAAAGGTTTGTCTTTCCAGTTTTCTAAGGAGGAAAGAGAAGCTTGCAAATGTAACCAAGTGTAGAGGCAGACCTGATGAGTTTGTACTGTTGTAATAGGTTAGTTTTTCAACTTATCAGGAAGGTGAGCAAATTCTCTTGAGGTTTAAGCTAATTATTTGATTTCTTTTTAAGACTTATTTCTGAATTTAGATGTATAATTTCTTTTTCTAGGACCTGCACACTGATTTAGATACCTGTTTCTTGAGAGCAATAAATCCCTTTCTCTTTACACACTGCATTCAAGCAGGAGCTCTGTGGATGTGGTCCATCGCCCAAAGGATTAGTCCCAAGGTAGAAAAGTCCTCAGATTGTCACCTGAAAGGTTACAGTGATATATTAAAAATTGATTCTTCTTATTCTTTGGGCTCCCCTGTGTGTCTGCTTGAGGGGCTGTCCTGGGTTCGGCAGTAGCAGTCATTTTTCTCCTTAGTAGCTGATGCAGCGCTGTGTTCTGACTTTCTGCTTGGGAACAGAGCTGATAACAGAAATGTTTTAGTCTGACCAAGGACTTTGTGAGTTTCATGCTCTGCCAGGGAAGAGGGAAAGCCGGAAGGAAGAAGAGACAGGGCACCAAGCTAGCCAAAGAGGTATTCCGTACCACAGGACGTCATGCCCAGGATGTGACAGAGAGCTACCTGGAAGGGCTTAGACTGCTGGGGGGGGGTGAGGTATCGGTTGGTGCTCGGTTGGGTGGGATGGGGTGAGTTATCGATTGGCTGGTGGTGAGGTGTTGTATTCTCTTCCCTTGTTATTCCCCTTATCATTATTATTATTGGTATTAGCAGCAGTGATTTGTGTTATACCTTAGTTACTAAACTGTTCTTATCTCAGCCGGTGGGAGTTTCATTCTTTTCGAGTCTCCTCTCCATCCCTCCGGGAGTAGGGGGCAAGAAGCGGGGGGAGTGAGTGGATGAGCTGTGTGGCTGGGTTTAAACCATGACAGGGACAAAGGGCTGAAATATCAACCTTGCAGGGCTAGAACAGTTGATTCCACAATTTAATCACATAGCAGGACCATTTTCTTTCCTTGATGTCTTGTTTGATCCAGACATGTTCTGTTATAAAGACTCCATTTTTCTTGAGAGCTTCTTCTAACAGACTCACATTCCTCCCTATAGGAAAGTATAACCTATTGGTTTAGCTATGAGGTTGGCAAAGTCCCTAACTAGTAAATTCCGTTGACACTCTCTCAAAGTCTGAATGCTGAGTAACTTGTTCATTTTCAGAGTAGATTTTAACTCTGTTAAGGAATCTGTAAAGCAGTTATATACACATGTAAAGTCAGCATGCTTTGAGGAAACAACCAGAAAACCAAATGGATTAGAAAAATAGCTGCAAGGCATAAGCATGTTAAATTCCCATTTTTTTGAAGTAACCTTACAAACATATAAATATTTTGTTAAGTTCAACAAATAACAAAATAAAATTCATATGTTAAACAAAGTTTATCAGTTTTCTTTGGGAAGTTTACATAAAGTAAATTAAATGACTATTTCTGCATACTGAAAGTTGCTTTGATAGATAGATTGGTAGACTCTATTCTTTGTTCATGCTGCATTTACCTCTGTAAATCCATCAGCTGTAGCTTATTACACCTGATTTATATGTGACATTGTGCCCTACTGTGTAGAGGCTGAGCTCTGTTTTGAATAGGTCACTAGCGGATCAATCCTGATTAACTTTGAACATTTCTCTTATAGATCTTCTGCTAGTTGAGGTGGAATTGTAACTACACAGCATGACAGGGTCATGTCACTGTCAGATCAACTGGCCTGCTCACTTTGCTCTCTGACTTCTATAGGGGATCAGAGTATGTGGGAACATTTGCAGTTAAGATTTCAGACATTTTAGTTCCTGTAAGCCTTAACTGCAGCTGCTGCTTGTAAATCACTGTATGACTGCCATTTAATCGTAATCTATACATGTAATGTTAATAATGAGTAAAAATCATTAAGATTTGATCTGTAGTGCATTCACATGAGCAGTTTCATGGTCTTTGATAGAATTATTCATATGACTAAAGAAATAGACCATAATGTTTGTGGAATAGAGGTCTGCACTGCACATTCTCAGAGGAGATACTTATTTGTTTAATTTCTGATTTCACTGGAATTGAAGACAAAAACAGGTTCCACAAATGTTATGAAGCCATTTCTTTAGGCTTAACATTCATAAAAGGTTATTTGGAAAATGTATCATTGGTAGTTAAAATATAATTAGAACAAAGTACTGCTGCTTTGTAGATATGGTAGAATTGGGCTTGTACTGCTGCTTTGTAGACACGGGCTTAGCAAGCTGGTATGCAGAAGGCATTTTGTGCTTCAATGAGTTAAATTCATTTTTTCATTTAGGAAAATGAGCAGATAATTATGTTTAGTGCATTGCAGATGTATAAGATCAACTTGTTGCAGGAGAAGTCAGGCTGTATTGCTAGCAGCTTTGGCTACTGAGCTGTGCAATTAGCTGTTATCACTGCACTGGGTCATGAGGGAGCAGATCTGACTGGCATCATTAAATTCAGATATGCACGTACTGTACATTTGCCCTAGTTTTAGTGTATGGATAATATATCAGTGTGGTGAGATACAGACTTTCCTGTATTTATTTTGCCTGTGCCACAAGCTTGCGAAAGGGCATTTGGCTCGATCATGGAAGCCATATGGCACCAAGCGTATACTTGTTTACATCTGTCAGTACAGACTTAACCTCAGTCTCTGGCCCTCTCCCACTGGTATCTGGTTTCCGGCAAGTGAATTGTTAGCGTCTTCTGAATATTCATCTTATTTGGGAATTTGCATGTTGAAGATGTGAAGGTTCAATAGTGACTCAGTCACTAGTCACCAGGGACTTAGGAAATCTCAGCTCTTGGTTACAACCTTCAGCCAAGCCGCTCTCCTCTCTTCAGAAGGTAAATGTTTAATGCATATGGTTGAATGAGTGAAGTTTTCTGTCTTTATAAATCCCATGGCAAGTGTTGAAGGCATCATTCTAGGAGATGAATACCCTTAGGAATTCAAACTGAAGCTTTTCTCATAACTCCTCACGAAGGCTCCTTGCCAATAATTCTAGTTTTGGCAGCATGCTCTAAAGGTGATGTAGAAGATGCAGAGATTGGTCTGTTACCTGAAAGGAAATAAAAATATGTGACTACATATTTGCAAGTGGAAAGTGAATGAGTTGTGACCATCTGTAGGTGGTCCAGAGCCCTTCGTGTAATTACTTTCTCACCATGTAGGAGATGCAGGTGGGGTGAGCACTGTTCAGCTTAAGATCATTCAGTACACACTTTGGTTTCACATTCTAGCCAGGTTTTATGGAAGCCAGAACAAGAAGAAGCAGCTGTTTTGGGCTAGGGTAAGCATTCTTTGGTGTAAGTTATATAGATGACTAAGAAAGTTAAGAAAAATGCTATTACTGAGAGATTTGAAGGTGATACCTAGTTTTACACCTAATTGCAAGGTGGGGTTCGTTGGTTTTCTTTTCTTCTCTTTTACTATACTGGCCATCATAAACAAGCATGAAAGTGATTTTTTGAAAGTTAAACATGGGGGATTTACATTGATATTTTGGGCTGTTTCAAAGTAGAAACTGCCTTCTTGATCCTCATAGGCGATGGCAGGTAAAGAGTTTTATGAAAGCTCTGCTCCTGATACAGTCTTCATGAATATGGAGATTAGTACAGTACTTCCTTAATGCCATAGCAATTAAGAGAATTTAAAGGGTAAGAATTTTAATTATTTACAGAAAACAATTTGATGTGCCATTGGATCGAATTCTTTCGCTGGTCACAGCACTGCCATGGTATTTTGAATTTAATAGTAGGAAAAGCAATTGGTGGATGTTCCTTGAAAGTCGATTTTCACACAAAATACAATTTTCTTTCCTTAGGAAAAGGTTATTTTTAAATGAAACCACTGATAAATGGATCTGACAAAACAGCAGGCTGCCCTTTTTTCTCCTGATTTGCTGTTTTCTATTGATTTAGGACTTCTGTGTTATAAAGATATATATTTGATAATAAAATATTGAAATGAAATATTTGGCTTTTCAAAGGTCAGTAGGTTATAAATGATGAAGATTGTAAAAAATATTCAAAGCACAGAAGAGTTGGGCTAAGAAACAGTATCACCTTATTGATGCAAAAAGTGTAGTCACAGGGACTGACTCTGTAAGCAAGTAGAATACACACTAGTCAAGCTGCAAAGAGGAATTTGAACATGAATTAATCTGTAATTGTTTCATATAGCACCATTAAAATTTTCTCCGCAAATAAAAATGAGTGGGGCTTGAATCTGCTTTATTAAATATCATACTAAACATAAGCAAATAGTTCACGTTTATAGATCATAGATCATAGATCATAGAATAGATCATAGAATAGTTAGGGTTGGAAAGGACCTCAAGATCATCTAGTTCCAACCCCCCTGCCATGGGCAGGGACACCTCACGATAAACCATCCCACCCAAGGCTTCATCCAACCTGGCCTTGAACACTGCCAGGGATGGAGCATTCACAACCTCCCTGGGCAACCCATTCCAGTGCCTCACCACCCTAACAGGAAAGAATTTCCTCCTTAGATCCAATCTAAACTTCCCCTGTTGAAGTTTTAACCCATTACCCCTTGTCCTGTCACTACAGTCCCTGATGAAGAGTCCCTCCCCAGCATCCCTATAGGCCCCCTTCAGGTACTGGAAGGCTGCTATTAGGTCCCCACGCAGCCTTCTCTTCTCCAGGCTGAACAGCCCCAACTTCCTCAGCCTGTCTTCATACGGGAGGTGCTCCAGTATGAAATTTGATATTCAAAATGTTATATCTGGCATATAAGAGCGCACATAAAAGCATGTGAATGAGTTGTTATAATCTATGAGAGAAGTTTAATGAATTCCAACTTGGTTTTCCCGTGACAGAGCTAATTAATCAATGATAAGTTCTATGCTTTCAGTTAATCTGAGGCTATATTTCTGGTAGAAAACACAAAGAGTGCCCAGTTTGCTCTCAATTTGTTCTCCAGGCTGCAACCTTTCTTTACAGATTTATTTGGTGTATTATGAAGTATTCTTCCAGTATATATATATATGTGTGTGTGTGTGTGTATATATAAAAGCTTTATATATGGTATATAGAATGTACCCAAGAGGAACATTAGATGCCTATGCGACAGATACAGTTATAGTGTATGAAATAATACTATCCATCTGTAAATGAATTTGTTATATGCAGAGCAATTGAATATAACCTGGAGTTTGAAATATGATATATAGAATATATAATTCTGATATGAATGCAGACAACACCAGGTTGGTCATTAGCACATCCATAATGGATTTTATGGTTGGGTTTGGTATTTTTCGACAGAAAGGTTTGCATCCTTGTTTGATGTTTATTGTAATTCCATGTTCTCCTGTGACTGGTCTCCATCATCTGAAATTTTGGGAGAATTTGTGCAAAATTTCATAATCAGCAAAATTGCTCATGATTGTTTTCCCAAAGGATTTTCTGTTAGTAAGGCTTAAAAACATAATAGATTGATTTGTTTTGGTTTTTTTTTGATCCTGTAAGTCTGGTACCATCCTCCTAGGACTTGCCTTTGAGATATTTATATGCATTAAAGAGGTCCTCTCTCAGTCTTCTCTAGATTAAACAGGCCCAGCTCCTGCAATCTCTCCTCATAGAAGAGGTACTCCAGACCCCTGGTTATCCTTGTGGCCCTCTGCTGAACCCTCTCCAGTAATTCCTTGTCTTTCCCGTAATAAGGAGCCCAGAACTGGAAATTGGGATGGGCTGTTTCTTCTGGTCCTCACGTGCAGAGATCCTGTGATATGCAGTTCTGCTCCTTCTTCCACTTCTGCGCATCTCTGTATGCCTTTGGATGGGGTGGGTTTTCCTAAGTGTTATCTGGTGACATCCAGCTGTTCTTGCCTCTTACAAAACTGCTCCAGTCCTTGTGAGAGATTTCTGTTATGCAGACCAGCAGGATCCTTCAAACCCCTAGCACATACCATGGCATTCAAAAGGTGGGAATCACGGTTGTCCCCCTCCAAGCACATTTTCCCAGGCAGGGTGACTGCAGAGTGAATTAGGTTGTGTTGGTCTCTCCCCATCATAACTATGGCAAAAGCCAAGAGTTTGCAGCTTTCCTGCAGCCAAAAATAACAACTTTAGATCCCAGAACAATATTGCTCATGAATGATTTTCCATTCAACATTCTGATGATGTAAGCCATAGTACTCTTGAATATTGAGATAGACAGTTATAGATGATTATTTAAAATGTTTTTATAATTAAATTGCTCAATTCCATTATCTTATAACTGTCTACTACTCAGCATAACTAATAGGAATTTTATGGGGAATCAATTAGGATGTGAAAGCGTATTCTCTGGCTCTTATGATCTGGAAAGATAAGAATTCAGGAACAGAAATTGAGGGTTCTCATCTCTCAGAATTTGAACAAATTATAAACCTTTTTCAGGGAACGGGTATGAACCTTAACCTTTCATAGAAAAGCTGTTTGGAAAAAAACCCCACAAACTTAAGCCAATGAAACTACACATTAAATAACATGAATAGGGTTGGATAGTATGACCCAAAGAAATTAACTACATGGTTAGAATCCTAGTGCGATTGTGGCAATGGCTGAGAATAAGAAAAGTATTCACAGAAGGCTTCTTAGTAGTTGGATTAGAGTAATGGATGCCTTGCATTAGGCTGATTTGGTACTTAGGGTAGAAATACAGGATCCTAAATACACTTGGAAAGGGATGTGTTTTTGTGGAATCACGTAATTGCAATTTTATTGCTAAGCCTATTTGTTGAAGTGTAGGACAAAACCAAGAGGATTTATAACTATGAATTAGGAACTAGGATCCAGTAACAGTAGGGGCTTTCTGTGTAAACTGATGGTGATGGCAGGGAAAATTTGACCATCTAAAGCCCACATTCTAGATAGAAAACAATTTAGTCTGACATGGGGTTCACTCCCTTTTGCAGTCCAAGTGAATTCTGTGGAATGCTTCTGAGGTACAAAATTTAAGCACTGACTGAAAGAATCATGACTTTGAGGGTCTGAGCAACCTGTCGGGGCTGAGATTTCAGGGCTCTCAAATGGCAAAAGGTATTGTTTTGGAGCTCTCTACTTCTGCTTCTGCAAGGAGTGGATTAGTTGTGGTCAGTGGCGCAGAATCTAGCTGGAGGTCTGTGACTAGTGGAGTTCCTCAGGGGTCGGTGCTGGGACCGGTGCTGTTTAATATTTTCATCAATGACCTGGATGAGGGAACTGAGTGCACCCTCAGCAAGTTTGCTGATGACACAGAACTGGGAGGAGTGGCTGACACACCAGAGGACTGTGCTGCCATTCAGCGAGACCTGGACAGGCTGGAGAGTTGGGCGGGGAGAAACTTGATGAAATTTAACAAGGGCAAGTGTAGAGTCTTGCATCTGGGGAAGAACAACCCCATGTACCAGTACAGGTTGGGGGTTGACCTGCTGGAAAGTAGTGAAGGGGAAAGGGACCTGGGGGTCCTGGTGGATAGGAGGATGACCATGAGCCAGCAATGTGCTCTTGTGGCCAAGAAGGCAAATGGCATCTTAGGGTGCATTAGAAAGGGAGTGGTTAGTCGGTCAAGAGAGGTTCTCCTCCCCCTCTACTCAGCCTTGGTGAGGCCGCATCTGGAATATTGCGTCCAGTTCTGGGCCCCTCTGTTCAAGAAGGACAGGGAATTGCTTGAAGGAGTCCAGTGCAGAGCCACAAAGATGATTAAAGGAGTGGAACATCTCCCTTATGAGGAGAGGCTGAGGGAGCTGGGTCTCTTTAGCTTGGAGAAGAGGAGACTGAGGGGTGACCTCATCAATGTTTACAAATATGTGAAGGGTGGGTGTCAGGATGATGGAGCTAGGCTTTTTTCAGTGATATCCAGTGATAGGACAAGGGGCAATGGGTGTAAACTGGAACATAGGAAGTTCCACGTTAACATCAGGAAGAACTTCTTTACTGTAAGAGTGACAGAGCACTGGAACAGGTTGCCCAGGGGGGTTGTGGAGTCTCCTACACTGGAGATATTCAAGGCCCGCCTGGACAAGTTCCTGTGTGATGTACTGTAGGTTACCCTGCTCTTGCAGGGGGGTTGGACTAGATGATCTTTTGAGGTCCCTTCCAACCCTTGGGATTCTGTGATTCTGTGATTCTGTGATTTTCTCAACATCAGGGAATATTGTACAGACAAGGCCCCCCCGTCATAAGTTTCCTTGCCTGTTTTTTATGTTGTAGCTGTCCTTTTCTTTCAGTTAAGATGTGCTGCTGTAAAATGTTTTCTTTCTTCATTTAATTTTGCACTGTAGGTACCCAAAATGTTGATTTCCCAGGTTCTGACTTGCAGCCAAGACACAGAATACACAAAGAAAAGGCAGAGAAATATAAGATGTTTCATTGAAATAATCAACCTATTGGTGCTACAGTTAGGCCTTGAGAGTATCTGGCATTGAATATCGCTAGTGATATTGCCTGATGGTTAGGATTATTAAATGTTACTTCTACTACAAAAGACCATGTAAGAAAATGTGTTTTACATTGTAACTGTCTTTGAATTTTGTACCAGTAATACTAATGATAATAATAACAACAGTAATAATGGCAACAATATAAAAGCCCCAAATATTAAGGGTTTTGGTGAATTACACATTCTCATTGTCTGCAGTAGCTTTAGTTTCCTCACAGTCAAGAAGGTTTTGCTGACTTCCTTTTTACTTCCTTATATATTATTATCTGGAAAATGGTGCCAGGTCCTTCCAAAAGCCACTGGAAGCAACTCGGGGAACAGGACGTGTAGCTGAATTTTTGTGTTTGTTTTTGATCTTTGGAAAACTGATCACCATTCCTTCTAAGAAAAAAGCATCTTGTGAGCGAGTGGGGTGCTTTGGATAGCTACAAAACTCAGCACTCTCTGAACTTTATATTATGGGCAAACAACAAAGTACTTTCCATTGATTATAATTTAAAACAACTTGCTACTTTTCATTTTATACACCGGTGTATCAGGAGTTTTCTATGCTTGTGATTGATCCTAAGATGACTTTTTCACACATCCACAGATGCTTTGACCTGAAAACCAGTCAAAGCAGCTCCAAGAGGGCTCTAATTTTGCCTGATTCCAATCACTCTGAGTACTGTCAAACCTCAACATCTATCTAAAAGCATGCTCTGTCAGTGCTCTCCTTATTCCGTGCCACAAACTAAGAATATATGTGGAGACTGATGGCTTTGACATATTCTGGTGTCCAGAGAACACATCTAAGTCTAACAGAATAAGTTATAAATTAATCAGGATATACTTCTACCTCTGCTCTTCATTTTAGGGCTATGAGACGGTTTTAGGTCCTATGGGCGCTCTTAAATTAGTATGTAAATATGGGCAAATTGCAGTAGTTCTGTCCTTGTACCCTAGGGGGAAATTTGGCCCCCAGAAGGGACAATTTACTGGGATGGAGTGGAATCAAGCTTGGTAATTCTGGTTCATTTTTACCAGTTTCATTGTTTTTAATTCATTCTCTTAAATGAGAATTGTAAATGGGGACCAGATCCTCAAAGCTAATTCCCAGCACAGCATTCTTAAACTCTTGGATGTTGGACCAAAATTTTTGGTCATTTAATTTCAGTTAATTTCATATTTCTTACTTGATCTAGCTGTGTAGGGTATTAACTTAAAAGAAAATCTTGGAGGACATGAATGTGTCTGTAGGCTGCTGCGCTGCAGATCCTGTTGGTTTGTAATGTTCATTATCACTTTGCTATTCTGTTAAATCCCTTTAAACTCTCCTGTTTCTTCCTGAGTTTAAGGCTTTTTAAACATGATTAAGAAATTGTTAAGCTGCTTATCTGTAGGCCTTTGTTTGATCAACTGTAATTTATGACACATATTAGTAAGGAAATGAGCATGCTAATTGACTGGGACCTTGTGTGTTTCATATGCAACACGTACGCAGGCTCGTTCCTCTGGCAGAGTTGTAAGAAATACTTCAGTTTAATTCTCTAGCCTTTGACTTGGGTTCCTAGAGCGTTGGGTGTCACATACACTATTTGTGTTAAATTAGTATCATTATTATGGTTTTTTCCTCAAAACCTTTTCTAACTGTTGACTCCAGGCTTTCCACGAGGGGCTCGAGTAACAGCAAAAGTCAAAAAGCCACAGAACAGCTGAGGTTGGAAGGCACCTCTGCAGGTTGTGTAGACCAACAGAGCAGGGCCAGTGAAAGCAGGTTGTACAGGGCCAGCCCAGTTGGGTTTTGCATATGTCCATGGATGGAGTCTTCACAACCTTTCTGGGCAACTTGTACCAGTGAAAATGTATTTTCCAATGTTTAAGTGGAATTTTCTGTATTTCAAATGGTGCTCCTAACCTCTTGTTTTCTCAGTGGGCACTAGCAAGAAGAGTCTGTCTTCTTTACTCCATTCCATGGATAAAACCCATCCTGAGCCACCTCTTATCCAGGCTGAGCAGTCCCGGCTCTCTCTGCCTCTCTTCATATCTCAGATGCTCCAATCCCTTCATCATGCTTGTGACCATTTGCAGACTTGCTCCAGTCTGCCCATGTCTTGCACTGGAGAGCTCAGAGCTGAACCGGAGCTGTGTCTCACTGGTGCTGAGTAGAGTTCACTTCCCTTGACCTGCTGGCAGTGGTCTTCCCAATGCTGTTGGCCTTCTTTGCTGCACGGGCACATTGCTGGCTCATGTTCAAGTTGTTTGTTCATCAAGTCTCCCCAGGTATTTCTCTGAAGAGCTGTTTTCAAACCAGTCTGTCTCAGTCTGTACTGGCACATGGGTTATTCCTCCAGCTGCAGGAGGCTACAATGGACACAAGAATGCATATGAATGCAGACACCAACATAAAATACCTTTTATCCATAAAGTTTTGTTTCAGCTACTATCTTCAGCTCCACAGCAATGCCTGCCCTTTAAGTAGTAATGTCTGATTTTCCACATATATTTCAGTCAGTATCGTTCAATTTTGGTGTGCTTTTTTGCCATCTGTCATTTTTCATTTCACAAAAGTAGCATCTGGCACTGTCAAATTCCCAGACCCCCCAGTATGAAATGTGATTTCTTATTGTTTTCTACCATGCATCTATTACATAAAAGATTATTGCTTTTCTCCCTCTTTCTTTCTCTGTCCTCTAAATTTTCCAGATTGCTTTCAATTTCTGTATTCTTTATTTCCTGTTTACTGGCTGCTGCCACTTCTAATTTAGTGTGTGTGCTAAGGAGAAGCCCATCTTCTTTCATCACAAACATTTCCTTTTCCAAAAGGTTTAGGTCTTTTTTGCCTGAAATTTTTCTCATTGCATTTTGAGATGCTGCACATAAGAATTTTGTGCTGCAGCTGGGAGGAAAGTTGAGGTGTTTCGGTGCAACATGGAGAAGCCAAGATTTTGATGGGAGATTATTGGGGAAAGAAGAGAAATGGCATGTTGTCAAAAAGGTGAGGAAGAGGGGAAGTCATACATGGAATGATTAGGTTGAAAGGGACCTTAAAGATTATTCAGCTCCAGCCCCCTTCCATGGGCAGGGCCACCTTCCACTAGACGAAGCTGCTCCAACCCCCATCTAACCTGGCCTTGAACACTGCCAGTATTTGCCAGTATTGAGCTCTGTCAGTGGCTGGATGCAAGCAGGACATTAATTGGATATTGGTTTACACTTCGGAATTTGATTTACTGGGAGAAAGCTCTATGAAAGCTTGAAATGGGTGAGCAACTCTTAGACTATGAATGCCCTGATATGAATTTGACAACAAGCAAGGAAGGATGGAGCAATTCACAGAGCCCTTCTTTCCGCACACTCCCTTCACTTCCCCCAAGGCAGCAGGGGGGAAACAGGTGAAACGTTAGGTCTTGGAAAGAAGTCTGAACCATGTCAATTCCTAGAGCTATTTCTAGGCTAATAGAGTTTATATTCCATTAAATTCCCATTGAACTTCTTTCTTGAGACTTTTTTTGTGCTTACCAGCAGGCACAAAAAAATATTGGGCTCTGCAGCAGCAGATCTTCACAGGTTCTCTCTTTCCAAACCTTGGAGAGTAGCAATCGCTATTCAAAGCTATGGGACTGCATACACTGAGCAAGCCAGCTGGTCTGGGAAAATATCACTCCCCCAGTTTCTGAATCTTTTGACCTCACTTAACCAAAGAAATGCAAGTCAGCAGCTTGAGATGGAGCTTTTAATTAATTACTGCAAGGTAATTAATAAAAAAAAATTATGCATGTACCATATGTCTGATTTGACAGTCTGTACCTGCAGTGTGCAGGCAGGAGGAGGTAGGCTGTTCTTGTGGCAAGTCAATGAAATGAGCCCATGGCATCAGAAAATCAGGCCCACTGAGGATGAAGCAAGGCCTTTTCAGTGCAGTGGCAAGCTCTTAATTGTTAATTATTTGATTTGTTTCAGGATTCATTCTTTTGCTTATATCTCTTTCTCTGGGGTTGGTTTTTCTTTTTTGTTTGATTTTAGGGGGCCTACAAGTATGCTGGAGAGGGACTCTTCATTGGGGGCTGTGTAGTGATAAGACAAGGGGTGATGTGTTCGAAACAGGGGAAGTTCAGGTTAGATACAAGGAACAAGTTCTTTACTGTGTGGTGGTGGTGAGACACTGGCACAGGATGCCCAAAAAGATGGTAAATGATCCATCCCTGGCGGTGTTCAAGGCCAGGTTGGACAGAGCCTTGGGTGACATGGTCTAGGGTATCCTTTCCCTTCCAACCAAGGCGGTTGGGTTAGGATTAGTGTTTTGGAGGCAGGATAGGGACAGTAGAACAGACTTACTTATGTAGGGGAAATCTGAAAAATCCAGGAAATAACAGATACTTTGACAGAAGTGGAACAAAAATCCTTTTGCATCCTGAAATTTGGGAATGAAACCAGATTGTCAGTATTGACATTTTCCAGTAGGAAACTTCTGTTGAAATTAAACATTGTCTTCTCAAATTGCATTTGTTAATCAAAATCTGTCCTTCATGACGAGAGCTAGAAGGAACCTTAGAAGTTTCTCTCCATTCTGGGCAACGAATTTTTGTCTCCTATTTGCTGCAGCAGCTTCTTTTTATAGTGCAATGGTTTTATTTTGTTAATTCTATTTAACAAATGCTTTTTCAGGGTCTTGCTGCTTTCCAGAAGACATTCTCTTTGGGGAGAAGGTAAAGACCGGTACTTTGCAACACCACCTATGTGTAATACAGTAAAAAAATCTCTAATTTTAGGAAGAAAAGGATATTTCTAACCTAAAATAATGAGGTACATTCTGAAATGGTATGGATATCTAAAAAGTCTTTTCCTTTGGTGTTGTGAAACTGGTGGGAAATAAACCAAACAACAGCTTTGGAAAAATGTAGAGCATATTCATTTATCTGGAATACTTTATGTGGGAATGAAAAGATATAGACCAACAGGAGGGTTAACCTATTGCAGGATGTGGCCTAGGATGGATTGATCTAGGTTGGATTGAGACGGAGAGGAAGCACTGTTGGTATAGAGCTCTTCCTGGCAGAACTCCGTTTTAGCTATAAATAGAGGATACTTATTTCTCACCTAGCTCAATGCGCCTTCCTTGTATTTAGTGCATGTTTACAGGTGAAAGCTATTTTGAAAGTGTTGTGTTTCGTGATTAATTGTCATGATTAATTGGACAGCTCAGTGGTGTTCATGGTGCCCGTTCTCTTTTAGGTATATGGAGTGTGTAGGCAGGAAGTGATGGCAGTCACTGTTAGGATGGAGGTGATAAACCATTGAAGAGAAACAATTACTGCATGTAAAGTGCTGTGAAAAGGCAAGTGCAAATTGCTATTTTATCACACAATTGCCATTATTTGCTATTTATCAAGCAAGAGACACTGTAGAGTTTATGGAGCAGATCCTTCACTCTATACCAACAGGTTTAATTATCATGATTTCACTTGTCTTAGACAGAGTTACACTATCAGAAATCCATATGTTGTTATTTGTAGAAAACCTCCATCTTCTCTCAGACCTTGTCTAAGGTCTTGTCTAATTAGACAAGGTCTAATACTTGTGTGCAGAAAAGAAAAATCTCACACATTTTATTGAGGAGGGAACAGTATTGGAAATCTATATCCTGGCACTTGGGTTAATTTGACAATAGCCTAACAGCAGTTACAGTGGTGAGGTTAATGCCTGGTATTTGGTGCTGTACATCATGTTTCCAGACACACAGAAAGATGAATAAACTTATTTCATGAAGGGAAGCTATATAAAAGTAGATATGGAAACTACTCCATTTAACTAATTGTGAGATGAATTAATGATAAAAAGTTTGAATGATGCTCGAGTTACAGAGTACTCATCAGTATAAAGATGCACTGAGGTTCTAAGTGGATAATAGTTCATCTTAATGTTAAAAATGTATTTTCTTTTTTCTATTGAACTATTAACAATTTTCACAGTGCAGTAGGTGAAGAAAGATGATCCTCAGTTGGGCTTGCGGAAAGGATCTGTCAGTCTGCATTACAAAACACACTAGTTTTACCTTGTTTTTAATTAGGTTGGCACTGAGCCTACATGTACGTACCTGAAAGAAGGTCTGTATCAAGTGATATTGCCCCATTCTCCCCCTGCAAAAGCAGCATCAAATTTATTACAGCCAGATAAAAGGTGAAAAGACCATTTTGCCATTTCAGAATTCCTAAATCATTCCATAGCTAATTTGTGCTGTTAAGCACATTGTCTAAAAATATAATTAGACTGAATTATTATTCTCTCTGTGTTGAAGGTGAGAGAAGATGAGGTGGTAGAATGAAGGTTTGACTTTCTAATTGTTTAATGTTTTACAAGCTAAGTATATCCAGAAAGAAAATCAAAATACAAATGTGTGGTACTGAACTTTGCCCCTTAAGTGAATTTCACTGTGTCATTTCAAATAAAAACCACTGAAATCTAATTAAATAAAGCCTTTATTTAAGCATGCATAAAAAATATTTAGAGCTGTTTTGCTGCAGTAGCGTCCATTCCTCAGTCAGGTCCCCCGTCAGCCAAATTCTAGTAGAGAAGATAAATAAAAGAAGTTGTTTGCATGTTTTTATCATTACTTTAAAAATTAATGACTGCTGCTACCACAGATTCCATTTTGTTTTCATTGGTTTTTTATAATCATCTTCCTCTTCCCCATTGGGAAGAGACAATTTATTCGGCAGAGCAATTGCTGGGAATGACATTGACCAATCACACTGTAGAAAAAAGTGGAAATAATCTATTTTCATAGGGTTTTTTTCAGTGTTTTTTATTTTGACATGCAATTTGCTTTCATAAATTATAGAATAAGTAGAAACAGCCACAAAACATTTAGAGACCAAAATGAAAACTTAATTGTTAAGCTTTAGTTTTAATACTTAATTTCAAACAAAACAGATTTTGTCATTTTGCTTCAATTCTGTGAAGACAAACTGCAATAAAGAATGGAGCTTACAGCTGTCAAACCACAGCCATGAATAGAAAGTTCTGAAATTTCTCTTTTCAGCAGCAGTAGTAGCAGCAACTCAATAATCTTTTTAAGATGAAAGAGGGGAGATTTAGATTAGACAAAAGGAAGAATTTTTTTACTGTGATGGTGCTGAGGCGCTGGCACAGGGTGCCCTGAGAAGCTGTGGCTGCCCCATCCCTGGCAGTGTTCAAGGCCAGGTTGGACACAGGGGCTTGGAGCAAGCTGCTCTAGTGGAAGGTGTCCCTGCCCTGTTCCTGGCAGGAGTTGGAACTGGATGAGCTTTAAGGTCCCTTCCAACACAAACCAGTCTGGGATTCTATGATAAGGTAGAGCTGCAGAGAGCTGAATTTAGCATAACTAAAATCTGCTTGAACATAAAAACCTGTTTCAACACCTTCTTAGAATCATAGAATCATAGAATAGTTAGGGTTGGAAAGGACCTCCAGATCATCCAGTTCCAACCTCCCTGCCATGGGCAGGGACACCTCACACTAAAACATCCCACAAAAGGCTTCATCCAACCTGGCCTTGAACACTGCCAGGGATGGAGCATTCACAGCTTCCTTGGGCAACCCATTCCAGTGCCTCACCACCCTTACAGGAAAGAATTTCCTCCTTAGATCCAATCTAAACTTCCCCTGTTTAAGTTTGAACCCATTACCCCTTGTCCTGTCACTACAGTCCCTGACGAAGAGTCCCTCCCCAGCATCCCTATAGGCCCCCTTCAGGTACTGGAAGGCTGCTCTGAGGTCCCCACGCAGCCTTCTCTTCTCCAGGCTGAACAGCCCCAACTTCCTCAGCCTGTCTTCATACGGGAGGTGCTCCAGTCCCCTGATCATCCTCGTGGCCTCCTCTGGACTTGTTCCAGCAGTTCCATGTCCTTTTTATGTTGAGGACACCAGAACTGCACACAATGCTCCAGGTGAGGTCTCACAACAGCAGAGTACAGGGGCAGGATCACCTCCTTTGACCTGCTGGTCATACTCCTTTTGATGCAACCCAGGATACGGTTGGCTTTCTGGGCTGCGAGCACACGCTGCCTCTTCTTGTTATTCATTGCTCCTGTACAAATGCAAATAAGATTCAAGAAATGCAAATGATTGCTGTAATGTCGCATCCTAATTGTGTGTACTCAGTATAATTATTTAGTTACATTTATATAAACAGCTTTGAAAGAAATAAACTGCCCAGGAGCTTTCAAACAGAATGATGATGGTTGAACTTGAGGTCAGCTGAAGCTGATTTTGGCAGCAGAAAATTTGATAACTACAATTCTTCAAACTCTGTTGATTGCAGTGAATAGGGATACAGTTTCCTCTAAAAGTCCTTTAGAAACAGAATGTATCTTCAGCTGAGGCAGAACACTGAGGAGGACTTCAGGTACTTTTGCTTGTTTCCTAATGCTAACTCCTGATAGCAAGTTCTAATTCCTGAATTTCCTACTACTTTGTTATGCTTAATGTGCATTAGTCACTTTTAGAAGTGCTTTGAATTGCTGCTTGTGGAGTTGGTTATGATGATACAGATATATTTTGTAGGTTACTTCTTCATGATATCTTCTGTGGTGAAAGGTCCAGATACAGCTTGAGAGAAACCTTGTCAGCTGGTCCTCTGCAGCAGCTTCTTGCTGTCTCTACAGGGCTGACCTTCGGAGGGCTGTGTTGCAGGGATACAGAAAAATCCCTTAACTTGCAATTATACATACCAGCGTCTGAATGGAATATTTGACAAAGGCACTTCCAATCTGGAAGTTTTTGACATTTACTTCGAAGTCTTCCTGCTTTCACTTCAAATATATGTATTTAAGAAGTTAAAATGTCTCTAAAGATTAATAATACATTAAACAGCTGAACAAATGTAATCTATAGGGATACATACAGCCGTAGTATAAATACATGGGGTGAAAACCCAATTCCTTGATCTGACATAATGAGATCTTGTGATCATATGTGCTTATGTCTTACCACTTACTTTCAGCAGGAAAACTACAGTCCCTGCCAACACCAGTAAATTTAAACCTGGTTTACTAGTGAGTGGGTACTGCTGCAGTTCGGGCTTGTGCGAAATGAGTGAATAGGTCTCAGCAGAATTCCTCCCTGGCCAATGTCATTAAATAATACTTACTTAGTTCATAGTAATTATTCCCTGTTGACTGTATCATTCGAACAGCACACATGAAGAGTTAACTGTCCCTTCCGCCTCTAAAACTGTGCTTTTTAAAATGAATCTAAAGTAAATTGACTGGGTACTTAGGGAAAACTCCTGCTATTGCTTGTGTTGCTTTGGAGATCCACATTCTCCAAAATGGTTGAACAAGGAAGAAACATTCTCTGGCAACAAAATTATAATGGGGGAAAAAAAAGGAAAATAAGCACTCCCAAAATATATTTAATCTTTATTAAACCAGGCTGCTAGTGCCTCAGTGCTGCCTACAGGGAAGCAGAGACTGAACACACTGACTGAGAGAGACGTGATTGACTTGCACAAAACTTGAATGCGCTCTATTCTGTTTCCAAACATCTTTTGTTTTTCTTGTTTGAAAAGTTGCCAAGAGGAAACGTGACTCCTAAAAGTAAACTACTTTTTCTGTTGAGTATACAGCTCAAAATTCTTCTTTAGAGATGCCAGTAATATCACAAAGTGAAGGGAGAGTTCTCTTTATAATACTCTCCGTACCTCTAATCAGAACGCTCAGAAGACTTATTGGAACACACCACAGCTTCCTTCTTGCCTGTGGTTCCTTTCCATGGAAATGAAGGGCCAGAGACAGTGAAAGTTTGGTACCTACCTGGATCTTGCATGAACTTTCTGTTGGTCTTTTACTAATTACTAGATCTGTGAACCGTCCATGTTTTCAAGGGATGTTGCTGGTTATTTGTTACTTAGAATCATAGAATCATAGAAGAGTTAGGGTTGGAAAGGACCTCAAGATCATCCAGTTCCAACCCCCCTGCCATGGGGAGGGACACCTCACACTAAACCATCCCACACAAGGCTTCATCCAACCTGGCCTTGAACACTGCCAGGGATGGAGCACTCACAACCTCCCTGGGCAACCCATTCCAGTGCCTCACCACCCTTACAGGAAAGAATTTCCTCCTTATATCCAATCTAAACTTCCCCTGTTTAAGTTTTAACCCGTTACCCCTTGTCCTGAGTCCCTCCCCAGCATCCCTATAGGCACCCTTTAGGTACTGGAAGGCTGCTATGAGGTCCCCATGCAGCCTTATCTTCCCCAGGCTGAACAGCCCCAACTTCCTCAGCCTGTCTTCATACGGGAGGTGCTCCAGTCCCCTGATCATCCTCGTGGCCTCCTCTGGACTTGTTCCAGCAGTTCCATGTCCTTTTCATGTTGAGGACACCAGAACTGCACACAATGCTCCAGGTGAGGTCTCACAAGAGCAGAGTAGAGGGGCAGGATCACCTCCTTCGACCTGCTGGTCACGCTCCTTTTGATGCAGCCCAGGATACGGTTGGCTTTCTGGGCTGTGAGCGCGCACTAAAGCCAGCTCATGTTCATTTTCTCATCGACCAGCACCCCCAAGTCCTTCTCTGCAGGGCCGCTCTGAATCTCTTCTTTGCCCAATCTGTAGCTGTGCCTGGCATTGCTCCGACCCAGGTGTAGGACCTTGCACTTGTCATGGTTGAACTTCATAAGGTTGGCATCAGCCCACCTTACAAGCGTTTCAAGGTCCCTCTGGATGGCATCCCTTCCCTCCAGCATATCAACCAGACCACACAGCTTGGTGTCATCGGCAAACTTGCTGAGGGCACACTCAATCCCACTGTCCATGTCAGCGACAAAGATGTTAAACAAGACCGGTCCCAACACCGATCCCTGAGGGACACCACTCGTTACCGGTCTCCAGCCGGACATCGAGCCATTGACCACAACTCTTTGTGTGCGGCCGTCCAGCCAGTTCTTTATCCACCGAGTGGTCCATCCATCAAATTGATATCTCTCCAATTTAGAGACAAGGATGTCGTGTGGGACAGTGTCAAATGCTTTGCACAAGTCCAGGTAGATGGTATCAACTGCTTTACCCTTATCCATCAGCTCTGTAGCCCCATCATAGAAGGCCACCAAATTGGTCAGGCAGGATTTCCCCCTAGTGAAGCCATGCTGGTTGTCACCAAGCACCTTGTTGTTTTTCATGTGCCTTAGCATGCCATCCAGGAGAATGTGCTCCAAGATTTTACCAGGCACAGAGGTGAGACTGACTGGTCTGTAATTCCCCGGGTCTTCCATTTTCCCCTTCTTGAAAATGGGGGGTAAATATATAGAGCTGACCTCAGAAATCTGCAGTGTAGAAGAGGGACATTGCTATAATGAGATGAAATTGCTTGCTTTCATTAAGTTTCATGTCACTGTTTTCTGACTTGATGGCTTACATTCCACTTTTTATCTACCTGCATGTGATAAATGAGTGTAAATGTGCTTAATCTGTTTTGAATTCCTACATTAAACCTTATAGGCTTTATCACTTCAATTCATGTTTGTTTGTTGGGGCAATAAAACTGGCATTAGCTATATGAATTGATTTTAAGATTAGTGAGGTTTTTTCTTTCCTACTAGAAAGCGTGAAGCGGTATTTGGTAGAAATCTCTTTGGCCTTTAGGGTTTTCTTTTCTTCTTAGCAGCCTTTATTACTTTAGCAGAACCACTGCTGAGTTTCAATTTTGCTTTCAGTAGCATAGCCCTATTCACTGAACTCCTGTTTTGGAAGAAATTGCATTAGCATTACTTCTCTGAGAGGTAGAAAACTAATAATTGCCTTTTAAGTTTTAAGCATGTTTTTCAGTATGGCAAAAATTGGAAAATTAATTGACTTTTTTCTTAAGATGCCTGTCAAATCGATGAAGACAACACCTGCCAAGGGAGGCTGTCTTCCAAAACCTCCTAAGCGACTTTCTATGTTTGCAATTGTTTTTCTGGATGAGCATATCACATTAACTTTGCTGCTTCTTATGGTCCTCCTGGAACAGAAAAGGAGTTTTCTGTCATAGAAGTTGTAGTGTATTAATGGAGACACTTTCTGGGTGCCATTGAGTAGCATGAAGAGGAAGAATAGTTGGGGTGAAGACGCAGAAGTGCTTAAAGAATAGCTCTTACCCTTGCAGAGTATTTGGACAATCTGTGAAGCTTCTCTGACTTCCTGCAGTTAATACAACTGAAATCATCAGGGATAACTCTGGCTGCTCGGAAAGACTAAAATATGGCTGGTATTTAGACAAGTTGGGTCCTCTTTTTAACTTGGATGTTTATTTCCAAGTGACCTTCAACTGAAGCACTTCAGGACAAACTGAGGCTAAAACGTGTTGTAGTTACGCCACTCGAACATGCCTTGCTTCTTTGTGCCATCTAACCCCTAGTCTTAATTTCTCATGTGTGAATGGGAATGACAGTATTTCCAACACTTTTTTCCCCACTCAGTGTTCTGTTTTGATTGTCATTCTAAGTTCTCCACTGATGTGATTGTACCTCACAGGTTGTGCATAGACTGACAAGGACATTACACGCAGGAGGTCTTTGATCATGATTTATATTTCTAGCTGCTACTATAGCTGTATATCATAATATAAATACTGTTGATACTTACACAAAGTTCCCTAATCCAACAGTATTTTTCTGCTATAGTGTTCAAAAAATATTGCAATGGTTAATAATAATACAAGCATCCTGCAGATGTTTACTGCAGGACAAGACTGTGGGAGCGGAGATGGGAGCGTGGGAAAAGGGGAAGGGAAAAGTGATATTTTTAACTGGAACAGTTTCTAATTAATTAATGTAAGCCTTCTTAAATCCACCTTCTGTGTATCTTGTCCACACAATCCTGTCTGCATAAGTAGCTGATTAAGAAAAATCAATGTTGTCTTATACCATGTCTTTAGAAGGAGGAAGTAGTGTAGGATGTTTTCTTCTACGTGTCTGTAAGTCTCAGGGAAATCTGACCTTCAAAGATGCAACAGTTAGCACAGTCCTTCATGCAAGCAAATTATTATTGTAACATCTAACTGAATTCATTCCTTTGACCTATGTAAGAGTGAGTGGAAAGCATATTTTATCCGGGAAGGAGACTGATTTCAGTTCCCCTTGGCTACTGCCCCACATTTATCACCTGTGTGTCAAAGGCTAGTAATTAAGAGAACATATATAGAAGATTGATTTCTGTCAGGTTTTTGTAAGTTGCCTGCAAGACAGAGATTTGACAGATATTGAATAAACCTTGAATTTTTTTGTTGGTTTTTGTTTTGAGCAACCACGGTGGGCAGGTTTGGAAACCACTGCTTTTCATTAGAGCAAAAAGGCAGTAATCTGAAGCAGAAAGAGCTTGGCTCCTGGTGGGGTGTTATCCAGCCCATTAGAAAATGCTTTGATTTTGCCTAACAGCATCACAAAAATGAACAAAACCATGCATAATAATTTGGTTTCAGTAAATGGCCATCTGCACATCTGGACAAGTAAGTGTCAGTGCTTGCAGAGAGGCACTGCCGATCTTTGAAAGCTCTCCTGACACCCATCTGAGAAGAATCATAGAATCATAGAATAGTTAGGGTTGGAAAGGACCTCAAGATCATCCAGTTCCAACCCCCCTGCCATGGACAGGGACACCTCACACTAAAGCATCCCACACAAGGCTACATCCAACCTGGCCTTGAATGTGATGCTGAAATGCAGAGATTTAGAGGACTGTAAGTTTGTAAAATAAAACAATTATTGATAATGGTCTACTGCAGACAAATATGGTCATGCTTGAATAAGTACCACTGTTTTTTTTCCTTGCAGATGTACTGTAGATGTAGGCCAGGCATTCTGGCTGTGTGCTGTGCTACACTGGTATGCATCTAAAATCTGCCACCTAATTTGGAAGGACTGTCAAGCTTAGCACTGCAAATTGGGTATCAGAGGCTTGGCTTTTGTAACTGATCAAAGAGGAAATCCCTACAATGGAAGAAGTCTTAGAGGAGATGGGCAAGGGTGATGTGCCTATAAACCTCAGAATCATGTAGTAATGACTGACCATGGCTGTTGCAAAGACACCTGACTTTATCTCAACAGAAAAGGGATCGGAGGGTGGCCTTTGTTCTGGATAAACAGCTATTCACAGAGTGGATCAACTGGTGGTGTAAATGGCTCAGTCCAGCACAGAGTGTAAACATTAAACAAATGAATTTTAAAGAGAGGAATGAGCTTGGGCTGGTTTAAACCCATGTATTCCTTCTAGTGTTGTGATGGCGAGCATCTTATGGAGACTGATGGTAGAGTTCACACTGGTACTGCAATTGCTATATTTTACTTATACTTGTATTGTGATTTCAGTATATTGCAGTACCACTCTGCTAAATCAAAAATCACATGTATCTTCAAACATAATCAAAGAAGTAACTCTGAAACTAAACATTACACTCTCCACACATGGAATATCTAGAAATACTTGGTCAGAGAGTATTCAACTCTGTCAGTTTGGAAAAAACATAGCTCTTGTCTTAAGAGCTTATATTTAAAGGCAAGTTTATATCAACAAGTAAATTTTGCCATCTGTTTTCTAAACCTTGAGAAGTCTAGATCTGAATTTCATAGATCAAAGCTGTTACTTCATATCAAATTCTCATCTGTCCACCTGCATTCAAACTAAATTAACAAATCAAGTGGCCCAAAGGCAGAAGGTAACCTTTGCAGATATGTTGTCAAAGTGGAGATTAATCATCCTCAAGCACTCTACCTGAGTAGTGGTTTAAACATATATCCCTTGCTGCGTGTCTTTTGTCTGATGCTGAGGCTGTGTGAGCATAGAGGATGCAGCCTAATCTGAGTTTGGAGCAGGGAGAGAGGGAAACCTATAGACAAAGTACTAAAGACAATGGCTTCTGTTGCTCTCAGGTGTCACTATATGTTCAGCACAATAGCTCGACTGGATGTCACCAACTGGATGAACAGTTTTTGTGACCTTCTTGTTCAAGCCTTCCTCATTCACAAAGAACCTGGTCACCTTTTGATAGTCTAGAAACCTCCATAAGATAAATATGAATTCATTAATGAAGACCCTATCGTATAGATTTAAATACATACATGCATGTATAAAAATATGCTTATACATTAACGATGTACCAGATATCTGAAAATATATCCCTTAACAGTCCACTGGTAGTCAGTCATTGGGTAATGCTGTATCTGGACCATGGTAAGAAATTCAAGGGAATGAAAAGATTTTGTAAAGTGTGGTTACCCACTTAGAGAGACTTTATAATAGAACATGATCCAGAGTCCATCATATTGTGGAAAAGCTTCACCTCCATTAAGAGAGCTCTGGCTGACTGCTCCAATGTTCACACAGAAACAAATTGCTCAGATCTGGTCTTGTCTGGAGGACAAGAAGTTAATTAGATTGGGACAACTGGGATTGCCTACAGGCCTATCTCTGTGTGTCTCTTTGGATGTGAAAAAATGTCATGTACTTTCAGCTTTGCTATCAGGAGCACTTGGCTGGAAGATCTTTCAGAACGACTGGCTTGACATCTGCAGAGAGTAGGTATTTTCCTTTGAAGCATCTGGTCTCAATGATGGCATACATCTGCAATGCTGTATATTGATCAAGGCTTGATGATTTGGCAGAGCAAGGTTATAAAATGCTGCTCAGTGTGTGAAACTGGGGTCTGGCAATGGGAGCCAACTCCTGGCGCTTGGAAAAGTTACTCGTAAACAAAGACTGCTTTAAAGTGCTTTGACTTTCAAAAATGTTGGTATTAAATCCTCGATGATGTGCATGTTGTGTTTTTGAGATGATTTGCCAATGTTTCTGTTTACCAATAGAAATCTTGAGCTGTGTTTTTTCTATTTTAATAATAGTAATTTTCATCTTATTAAACAAAATGTGGTACAGAGAATTTGAATTATGTGGTAATCTTTCATTAAAATTTAATTCAGTGCCATAATGACCAGGACAGGAAACATTTTCAAGGCATGGTTTTCAGGAAAAAAGTTCAAAAAAGCTAGTAGATTCTTCTCATAAACAAGGAGAAATATAAAAGTATACACATTGTACATTGTGTCTGTCAGATTTGGCAACAAAAAGGTGGTGGTGGTGTTCTGCCCAGACCACAGTGCTCTTTGAAAGCAGAAAAGCCAAATGAATCCAGGTCCAAGGGCTGGAGCAGCTCTGCTCTGGAGCCAGGCTGAGAGAGCTGGGCTGGGTCAGCCTGGAGAAGAGAAGGCTCCTGAAGGGGAGACCTCAGAGCAGCTCCAGTGCCTAAAGGGGCTGCAGGAAACCTGGAGAGGGGCTTGGGACAAGGGCCTGTAGGGACAGGCCAAGGGGAATGGCTTGAACCTGCCCGAGGGGAGACTGAGCTGAGCTCTTAGGCAGAAGCTCTTCCCTGTGAGGGTGCTGAGGCGCTGGCACAGGGTGCCCAGAGAAGCTGTGGCTGCCCCATCCCTGGCAGTGCTCAAGGCCAGGTTGGACACAGGGGCTTGGAGCAAGCTGCTCCAGTGGAAGGGGTCCCTGCCCGTGGCAGGGGTTGGAACTGGATGAGCTTTAAGGTCCCTTCCAACACAAACCAGGCTGGGATTCTGTGATAACAGTGTGGGGTTTTACCTGCTGACACCTGTACAAAGCAGTCTGTGCCTAAATAGGAAGACATCTCAGAAAGGTATCTGTTATATTCTTTGGTCACTTCTTACAATGGTTAATGAATATCATTATTAAAAATAGCTACAGTATAAATTTCATGTGCCTTCCAGCCATCAAGTCTTGCTATAGATATGTCATTACATTAGGAAAATTACTAGTTGGGATTTCAGCATGAAGGCAGTCGGGCACCATGGTGAAATTACTCTTGATTTATCCCAGTATAAGTGACACAAATATTCCAGCCTGCAGTACAGTCATTAGTTTTTATAGCTATCAGTACAGAATGTAAGCAGAAATTTAACTTTAACATATCTGATGGAATCACACATGCTAAAAACAGAAATGAGTGGGCTCAGCTCACTCATGTTCCAAAACATAAGCATATATTTCAGCTACTGACTAACTTGAGGGCACAATTGTTTATACGTTGGATTTGGCATCTTTACATTTTAATCGTATCAGACTGTATTGATTATATAAGAATCAAAAAAGAATTTCCATATACCTTGATGACAGTAATATTAACAGCTATAATTTCTTTAATTCCAAATCATTTTGGAATTGTAATTCTGCTGTGTGCACGGTGTTGACATGAAACAAATAAGCCAATATAGAAATTCATGAATTTGTTGTCATATATCCCCAATGTGCTGCTCCTAGATATTATTAAACTTCAGTATAGAACTTTCAGCTGAATAAGAGCATCCATTTTGAACCTAACAATTTTAGATACAGTAATTGTGTTATATTTTAAATGCTACAGCTCTTGTCACGTGAGAAAGAGGAGTGATATAGAGCATTGGTTTTATTTTGGTGGAAAACGCAGAAAAGCTATTGGAAATTCCTGAGTCAATTATACGTGCTACTTCGCATTCCCTTGTGGGTTTTGTGAAAACCTCTTCACAGCTGCTGTACATACCTTGGCTTCTCTCTGTCATTGCAGCCTGATAGAAAATCCTTGCTTGTGAATTGTTTTCTGCAGCATAACTGAATTTCAGATTATTAGCTTTTGTATTCAGTCTGTCAAGTACTGTAGTGAGCACGATGACTGCAGATGAATACAGATAAACAGATTGGTCATTTAGACTATAGAGGGTTTATGTAATTTTCATATGTGTGAATTTACTTGTGTGTTTTCTGCATGAGTATTCTCCTAAGATTGCATCCTATGACACCTGAAATAGACAAAACCAAAGTTCTGGAGTAAGCTTCAGCAGATCTTTTAAAACTCAGCCTTTGTAAAACCAGAACTCCTGACATTGAAGTTTTCTGAAGTGTGTTGGGTTTGCTTTGAATGCCAACAAATCACAGCATGCAGGCATGCTCATGCTCAATCTCATCTTTTGGCTAGTTGCTCACACATTTGTGCTTGCAGTAAGGAATAAAAATCCTCACCTGCCAAGCCCTTCAGGACATAAAATGTCTCTCTTTGTTTTCAAGGACAGTATCTGGCTGCACACAGTGTTGAGTTGGTCTCCACTATTAGAAGTAACTGATCATAAGGTTGTCTTAAGAGTCATAACTAATTTGGATGAAGCGTGACCTTCATGACCTTCTGCTCTCTTTCATCTACCTCGGTAGATGAAAGAGAGCAGAATAAGGTCCCTCAGCTTTCTTATCTGTGGAAACATTTACAGAAGGGCATGCTTGAGATCTAGGCAGGCTTTGACCTACTGCTACTGACACTGAGACATTATAGCCCTTTCATCTTTTAAAATGTCTGTTTTCCAGAGCTTGCCATTTTAGCTTGGAACACCTGCATGAGAGCTGGGGCAAAATGATCTTGTTCTGAGGGACAAATCCACATTTTCCAGTATCTGAAGGGGGCCTCCAGTACCTGAAGGGGGCCTATAGGGATGCTGGGGAGGGACTCTTCGTCAGGGACTGTAGTGACAGGACAAGGGGTAACGGGTTCAAACTTAAACAGGGGAAGTTTAGATTAGATCTAAGGAGGAAATTCTTTCCTCTTAGGGTGGTGAGGCACTGGAATGGGTTGCCCAGGGAGGTTGTGAGTGCTCCATCCCTGGCAGTGTTCAAGGCCAGGTTGGATGAAGCCTTGTGTGGGATGGTTTAGTGTGAGCTGTCCCTGCCCATGGCAGGGGGGTTGGAACTGGATGATCTTGAGGTCCTTTCCAACCCTCACTATTCTATGATTCTATGATTCTATCTTAGCTCAAGGGAAGAATTACAGAGCAAATAATATATACCCTGTCCTTACCCTAGAACAAGAGTGCTCTGAGGTATGTTATGTGGAAATATGGGCCTATCATTCATGTGGAACAGTTGCAAAGAGTAAAGATTTGTGGTATTTTTCTATCACTAGTATTACTAATAGGACAAATCTGCTCTTTTTTTGTCTTGCTTTGCCTTTTATTTTTCAGACGAATGTGCAAGTCTGAGATTTCTTGCTGTCCATACAAACAATGTCAGCATTCATATCCATATTTCAGGCAAGCATGAGCTTAAATCTATATTAGAATCATAAAATCATAGAATAGTGAGGGTTGGAAAGGACCTTAAGATCATCTAGTCCCAACCCCCCTGCCATGGGCAGGGACACCTCACACTAAACCATCCCACACAAGGCTCCGTCCAACCTGGCCTTGAACACTGCCAGGGATGGAGCATTCACAACCTCCCTGGGCAACCCATTCCAGTGCCTCACCACCCTCACAGGAAAGAATTTCCTCCTTAGATCCAATCTAAACTTCCCCTGTTTAAGTTTGAACTCGTTACCCCGTGTCCTGTCACTACAGTCCCTGACGAAGAGTCCCTCCCCAGCATCCCTATAGGCCCCCTTCAGGTACTGGAAGGCTGCTCTGAGGTCTCCACGCAGCCTTCTCTTCTCCAGGCTGAACAGCCCCAACTTCCTCAGCCTGTCTTCATACGGGAGGTGCTCCAGTCCCCTGATCATCCTTGTGGCCTCCTCTGGACTTGTTCCAACAGTTCCATGTCCTTTTTATGTTGAGGACACCAGAACTGCACACAATGCTCCAGGTGAGGTCTCACAAGAGCAGAGCAGAGGGGCAGGATCACCTCCTTCGACCTGCTGGTCACGCTGCTTTTGATGCAGCCCAGGATACGGTTGGCTTTCTGGGCTGCGAGCGCACACTGCAGCCAGCCCATGTTCATTTTCTCATCGACCAGCACCCCCAAGTCCTTCTCTGCAGGGCCGCTCTGAATCTCTTCTCTGCCCAGTCTGTAGCTGTGCTTGGGATTGCTCTGACCCAGGTGTAGGACCTTGCACTTGGCATAGTTGAACTTCATCAGGTTGGCATCAACCCACCTCACAAGTGTGTCAAGGTCCCTCTGGATGACATCCCTTCCCTCCAGCGTATCAACCAAATAGTCTATCCCCAAAGTCACGCACATATTACAGACCATTGGCAATCTCAGCAGCTGCAATTTCTAGTTTCTTTTGCATTCCTGCAATCCTAACAAATCCTGTCTCAGTTGATCTTCCCAACTTTATAAGCAATTAATTGATCTTTTAAATCTTTTTCAAATCTCTTTAAATCTTTTTCTCTGTGTTATACTGCTTACCAACACCTAAGCATTTTGAGCGGTTAAATAAAATAACCACAGTAATTATCCCTTGAAAAGAGGTAGGTTTTACATGCCCGAGTCTATATGCAAAATTATAAGGATCAGGCTTTACTACAGACAAACTAAAGAATCCTTTTGTTACTGAAACCATCTTATGGAAGCATCTGAAGGGGGAAACAGGTTACTCTCTGTATAAGGCCATAGTGCTCTGTCTTACTTCTCTTAAGCTCTCCTCTTAATAAGGATTCAGTTTAGAAGATTATTAAGTTTGACCATATGGTAGAGGAAATAGCATGAATGATGAAAGCACCACCCTCATTTCACCAGGGGGTTCTGCTGCCTTGTGAAGGCTTTGCCTTTCTGTGTGAAACTTCTCCTTAGTGACTAATTAGGTTCTTGCTGCTTCTAATGTCACTGGTTCTTTGTCGATGTCAAAGTATTTCCTGCAAGCTAAGTACTTGCCTAATCATCGTGCCATACTATTTTTGCTTTCTCTGAAAGTTCTGTTGTTGTTGCCCTCCCTCTCCCGTTTTCTTGACTGGGTGTTCAGATAATTGGGCCAGCGAAAAATGTCTGCTAAGAAAAACAATTTAAAAGGTACTAACGATTTCTGTCAGCTACATGTGTATTATAAGGTAATAGCTCCTGCATCTACATACAATCTGGGTCTTCACTCACTAGTTGGAGACTTGAGTCATTAGACAGGCTGGAACCACACTCCTTTCATCCTGGTGATTTTTGCCAGAGATCTTTTCAGTTGAACCTTCTTTTCAAATTTGTAATTCCTTCAGCTTTGTGTGGGGGATACAGAGAGCATCAGGATTGAATTTTTGACAGTTCTTGATGGTCAGAAGAGGTTCTGCAGTAGCTGTTAAACGTGGGGGTATCCAGGAATTGTGGTGTAAATTTTTGTCCTAGGAGTCCATGGTTTATTTCCTCATCCTTTGAAGTTGGCGCAGAGCTCATAATTGGTTAATTTTAGATATTTGTTTATCTTCTAAGTTTTTGAGGATTTACAAACTAAGAAAAAGATCTCCATTACTAGAAATATTAATCTTAATGCAATGCGAGTCATTAGAAGCTAAAGGACCATGGAGGAGAAGAACAGGCGGCGATTCATTACAACTTGAATAGAGCCCCAGGGAACCGGGCTGGTTTCAAAGTGAGACTCAAGAAGATGTGGTAGGTTTGGCAGCAGAACTGAGCCTTTTCAAAGATTCAGTTGTGTAATGTGCCGTGGATGTAAAAGAAGGTAATTTCAACAGAAAGGAGAGCTTATTCATGATCACAGCCTGGGGTAGGAATGTGGGTGCCCTCAGATGCAGTAGTTTTTTGAAGATCTAGAGTAGTAAAATATTTTAAAATCAACATGAAAGCTCTTGTAGGTTATTGCAGAGTTAAATCTTCAGGATGGTAGATATGAGGGAAAATAATGCTAAATCTGAGAGAAGTAAAGTTCCCCTCTAAACCAAAAAGCAATTCAGAAAAATCTAAAGCATTTCAATAATTGGTATAAGACAAATACGTCAGTTGAAACACCTGGACAGGGAAAAGATGTAAAAATATAGCTGAAATCTTTATTTAGACAGGTAGATAGGATGTGTGATTGATATGTTCATATTTTTTGAATTTGCAGATAACTCACATGAAATATCAGCTCATTTAATTTCAACTGAGCACTTTGGAGTTTTATGACTATGAACATTCGTTCAATAAAAGGTGGATGCTTAAGAAAAAGCCCCAAATACTTCTTAGAATAAAGACAAAATCATGCAAAACACTAAGCAATCAGGAAGTGGAGTGGGATATTAGGTGAGACAAATTATTGACAGGCTAAAATCTGAAAAGGCAAATTTTCAAACTTAGATGCTATGGAGACAGGAAATAGCTTATAAGATATTAGACAAATGATAAAACATTATATTGCCAAGAAATTATTTTTCTTGTCCATTGAGATGCAGAAGTGAATGCATGACAGCATTTTAGATGGCCCATGAAGTGCAGTCAGTCATGTTTAACAGCCTGGCGTGTGGACATCTATTTCTTTTCTGGCAATGGGCTAGTGGAAAAGGTGAACTGACTACATTCCCGTTAAAAAATTAGGAGCTTAAAGAGCAGAAATATAGTATGTTTTCTTTTTTCTAATAAATCAAAAGCTTCTCTTTGGTATATGGAAGGAAGAAGGTTCATGTGTTACAGAGAACATGAGCATGGCAAGTGGAAGTGCCGCAGAATTTTACACAGAGTGATGCTGCTCTTTTAACAGTGTGGTTTTTACCAGTTCCACTGTGCAGAAAAATCATCAGTTGTTCAAGGAAAGAACATCCAGAAAAATAAAGCCTGCAAAAGAAATTGCAGAGCAATTTTGTTTCACCATGCTCGAGATTTCTTTGATGCGTTATGCTGGGATTACTTCTGTGCTTTTATTGCAGTTTGAGCAATTACTGTCTCTCTGCTCAGAGTTGTTGCTCTTAATACGTCACTTCAGTGGCTAAATTAACAAGTAGTGCTGTAATGGACATTTCATTTTGAAAAATAATTTGAGCTCAGCCTAAGATTTAATGAACCATGTGCTGGAACTGTACATTTATTCTCCTATTCATTTTCCCATCCTACACAGGCTAAGGAAATTGTATTTCAAACCCCGAAACTTTGAGTACTTGGGTAATAACATCATTAAGCGTTGCAAAATACTCTTGTAATCCTTTGTGATTCTTAGGGCTTAATTAGTCTCTTCCAAACCAGTAATGAGAGAAGTTATTAATACCTCGTTTAGACTACTCACATCTCCTTCTATCTTTATTATTTACTCTTTAAGGGGAAAAACTATCCTGGTATAGTCCGAAGCTTCTACAAGTAATATCTTTAAAGAAAGAGAAGCTAAACTGGGAGGTTTGTGGCATGAAGGTATCAATGCGTAAAGATCTGTGAGATACCCACACAGTGCACTTGAACTCCCTGTGCTTGAACTCTGCATCATTAAAGTGAGGACATGTCACTTAATTTTCCGGCTTCTGTGCTGTCTCAACATGTGATTTTAAGCCTTTTGGAGTAAAGGCACACAGCGTGTTTGTTATAATAACTAGAACAGTTTGGCTATGATATCATTTGCAGTTTGAAGGCTCTATTGAGAAAAAAAGAGAAGGCTCTAACAGCGGAATAGTGTTATTAAATCAGTGGAAATGTGCTATATTTTCCCAGGTGTTGCCTTGAAGCATGGCTTTTCAAGATGGTTGATGCCACTTGTTTTCAAAAGTCTTCAGGTTTTCAGAGTATCAAAATCATTATTTTAGACTGACTGCTTGTATAGACCCTAAGGTGCAACTACAACCTCAGCAAGCTTGGGTTATGTTTCTCAACCACCAAGCATCCAGACAGGGTTTTTTTTGGGGGGGTTGTTACTTTGTATTTGTAGTTTTTGATGAAATATTTTATAGTATTCTGCTAAAAGATAATAAAGCAAAATACTGCAACAGCAAAAAGATCTCATTGGGTTCTCTAGTGACCTCTCACACAGTTGCCCTTATAGTGAACTGAACCATATCCTCAAGCCTAAAGTTAAAACCTTATGTGTTCTGCTGAGATAACTTTGACTTAACTGTAATGTGTCTGACTAGTCTAGATTCACATGAAGTGTACTTTATCCATATCTTAAGATTTATAGCTATTGGATTTTTTTGTTACTTAATAATGTACACAAAACATTTCTTTAAGCTGCCTTGGATTCTAAGTTGTTATTAGAATCTGAACAAATGGCATAAAATAATTTTACATTTAAAAGTTGTTAATTGCAGATTAGTAGTGTTCTAGAGGAAATATTAATGAGAAGGGGTATTTTTTGGTATCTTTTTTCCCTGATTTCTGCTGCTCTCACTTTAGCGAAGTAATTCTGTCGCATACAGAGATTTATTTATAAAATTTCACATTCTGGAAACAAATACAGTAAAAACTCTTTGGAAAAAGAACAAACCCTAAACAAACCCAAACCACTTTGTATCAATAATTCCTGAAAAGCCAATTTATATCAAGCAGCTTGAGAGCTAGGAAGGCGCAGTTTAACTCTGTCTTTGTACTGATGCTCGGAATGTTGATTAGTGTTTAAAACCTCTGTTGTACATCAGACGCTTTGGTATCTCATGCTCCTTTGATCTCTAGAGAGCTTCTAACTTGAGGATAACTCATGCAATTGTCTACAAATGTTACGAAATCTATTTTATTCTTTTTTAATGGGTGCAACCTGCTTCCCCATGCAGGCATCAGGACTCAGTTATAGAATCACAGAATAGTTAGGGTTGGAAAGGACCTCAAGATCATCTATTTCCAACCCCCCTGCCATGGACAGGGACACCTCACACTAAACTATCCCACACAAGGCTTCATCCAACCTGGCCTTGAACACTGCCAGGGATGGAGCACTCACAACCTCCCTGGGCAACCGATTCCAGTGTGCTAAGTATTATTGTATAGCGCATGCTTAAGTTTCTGCTGTGACACAGTCTTTGGTAAATGCTAAAATACTACAGAAGGAAATACGTATAGTTGTGATTTATGGTTTACAGTGACTCATGAAATTGTCAGTCCTAATCAGCTTCAGTTAAGTGCAAAAACTTGTGTCTTCCTAATGAAGTTACTCATGTTAACACTCTAACTGCTCTAGTCTTAGTTTGTGGTAGATTGGTCCTGTTTGGAGCTAATAGAAAATGTAATTTTTTTAAATGTTTTTCAGGTAATATAGCAACTCTTCCTTTAATTTAGTAGCTTACTAAGCTATACAGGACTTTGAGACATGGTTCTCATGGCTTTCTAAGGATATGTTAAAGAAATGTTTATATCTATTTTGACATCTAAAACCCCAATTTAATTTAACAGGAGTATATCATTAGTCAGCCGATGAAACCCCCAAACAGTGACTTGTAGTAAGAAACAACCTCTGTTCTGCATAAATCTGAATTATCCGCAAAACATTACCCATGTAGAAACCACCCAACTGGTAGTAGAAAGGATTAGATTCCAAAAGCTGAAAGCTGCTTTGCTTTCAAGTCAAACCTATAGGGAGAAGATAATAGGCTTTATACTGTGGCCTCCTGGTTTTAGGGTTTTTCTAGTGAGTTTTATACTTCACCTTCTTAACTAGACACAGTGTCAAAGTACTTGAGAAATGCAGGCCTTCAGAAGTGATTGAAGTGGAGCTTTTAGCTGCTGTTAAGAGTCAGCTTTCTAAATACGGAGTGTGATTTTGTGGCCAAAACCCACAACACCTATCAAAATGGAATTAAATTTAAATGTACTCAAGACTGACTCTTGCAGTGTGCTTCTCAGCCCCCTCCTCTCCATCTGTAGCTGGTGGGAGTTGAGCTTACTGAGAATTTTGCTGAGAATGCCTAACACCTTGCAGATGTTTAAATTTGAATAACATTTTTAATAAGATATAAAGTAATTCTGGTTGGCTTAAAATGTAATATATTTGAAAGCAATGTTGGAAGAGCTGTTTGAGACAAAATGTGGATTTTTTTTTAATTTCAGCTGCCTTTGAAATTCTTTAGATGAAATCTCCAAATCTGCACAGTTTCTTGCAACTTTTTTTTATAGACTGGGTACAAAGACATCCTTTATACTTTTTAAATCAGTGAAAGAATTAGTTCATGGATCACGTGAATAAAGACCTGTTCCTAAAGCAAGAACAAGATGGTTGGAACTCTTGAGGGGTGGAGCGTCTGTACAGGCATGAGTCCAGTGTAGTAGTGCATGCATTCTCTTTGAACATTTCTCTAGCTAACCAGGGGGCAAGAAGTAGATGAAGAAGGGCATAACTGGATCCCCACCTCTGCCTTCAGTATTTTAGACAGCAGAAGAACAACCTCAGGGAACACTGCTCCCTCTCTGAGGCATCCCCTATTTCCTTCCTCCTGTAGAGCAGATGAGTGAAAAGAGAGAATGCTTTTATTTTGTTATTTTCACAGTGACAACAATAACAGCTTGAGAGATGCTGGATACAAACACTAGTTTTACAAAGGAAAGGCTGATTTCATGTAGTGGCAATAGTGAATAAATCATAATAGGAAGGCATCCTCAGGAAAATGATTTCATAGCACTGTTACATAGCATGATCAAAATGCTGTAAAGCTTTGCCCTAAGTTAATAACTGGGAATATCACTGAAGAAGAGCAAGCATTTATAAGGAAGATGGATGTTTGCCGTGAACCAGACATCATTTTATATCTTGGAGGCATTAGTGGTCCCTTCACTATTTGCATTGCAAATATGAACCTGGGTCAAGAAGGAAATCAGACTACAGCATCTGCTGTATAAGGCCGTTGTCCCTGGCATAAAATGCTTGGTGCTATTACAAACAATACTCAATTTGAGAATGCAAGACCTTTTACTTGTCTGAAATTTGAAACAAGTCTTTATTCTTTCCTTTATTTTCTTTTGTTTTCTGATGTCTAGTAGTGCATGTCAGTAAATGCTTTGAAGTATGCACTGTACTAATGTTTTAAGGTTGTTATGTTATAGTTAAGGTTGTGTCAAATCTTAGCCAGTGATTAAAGGTCCACACCCCTAGTCTGTCAAAGTGAATGCAAGTTATTCTGTTGGCTTTACTGGGTCCATTTTACTCAAGCATGCTCTAAGGGGGAAAGTGGATATCTAGCTTCTGTGCTTTATGGAGGTACTTCTAATGTTTTTATCAAATCTCTTTTTACTACATCTAAAAGTCACTTCATTCCATTAGGGTGAGTTACTAGTAAATAGAAACATGGCCAAGAAAAAAGTGTATTTACAAATGCATTTGAGAATGGGAAAATGCTGGCATTCACAGATCGCTTACAGAGCTAGCCAGATCAAATGACTCAGAACACCTCATTACACCACCAGAAATGTCTCTAATAGGGCCTACATCTTTATATAGAAACTTGATTGAACCTATTTCTAATAACGCCTTCCACAGAGAACACCAAGACTTCAATTTCATAGAGACCTTGAAACAACTGCATTAGATCAAACTCTAATTGAAGCTGCTAATATTATATTAACATCATAGACACCCTAAGTCCCAACTTTCTATTCAAGCTCCAGGGACCTGATTTCAGCTGGATCATTCAAGTCCTCATAATGTGATAATACAGACAGCATCATAGATGCTATCTGACTGCTTCAAAGTAAGCAGTAAATGACATCTTTGTACAGGACAAAGAAAGGGCAAGAACTCTACTTGACCTATGAAGCCAACTGGTGTGCAGGGTGAAAGATGTGCAAACCACTATACCATGGCACCAAGGACTTCTACAGGGTCGAGCTCTTCTTTCCACATATGACATTGACAGATTAGTAAGCAAAGTTGTAGAGAAAGGTGAGGCATGGTGTTTTTGGTCTGCCAGGACACAATGGCCAGGCAAATGCCAAGGGAGAAGCAGCTTATGATGACTTTATTCTTGAAGAATATTTTCAGAAAGACTGTTTTCATCTTGTCTTCCCTTAAGACAGTGCAAATCAATGGGATCTCCCCATCTTTTTGGACCATAAAATTCACATTTGCTTTGTAATAAATACTTTTTTCTTTGTTTTGAGAAAAAGATGTAAAGGACCACAGAAGCAAAAGCTATAGCAAAACCTATTTAGGTCTCATGAATATTTTGTTGAAAAATTATTTTATTTGACCCAGGGTCTAAAATTATTATTAGGTTCTAGTGGTTAAAAACAATAGCCACTGTAGCACTTTGAATTTGATTTACAAAATGTAGAGGCATGGTTTTCTGGTAATAAAGAAATAAATGTATAGTTGTTTCAAATCATGACAGCTTCAAGAGTAATTCTATTTTCTCAATATGAGATAATGTTATTTCTTTGTCATCTCTATATCATCACCCAGTGCTGTGTCAGGCCTGTGGGTGTTGAGATCACTGTTCTATATTGAGTGTGAGAGATGAAAATACATCTTAGAAATCTTTTTCTACTCTCATTTCTGAAAGTGGCAATGACCAGTGTATGTGGGCTGTATCTCATCATGCTGCCTCAATTCAATGTCATGCTATTGAATGTCGCAATGTCACGGTGTACTCCTTCTAAGCTCCTACTCTTGTTTTGGGACTATAATAGAAATGAGCTAGTCTTCTCTTTATTCAAAGAGATTTGAGTCTCTCTTCTCTGCTGAGAGACATCAAATGCAGAAGCCCTTTTGTTAATAATGAAGGACGTTAAAGGTAGGGTTGTGCAAAAACCAGAATAGCACTCAGTTCCACATAGACTGACACTAGGACCCTGCATCATTTCAAAAATTCCACCATTCCCTATCATTTCCTAACATATCACCGCACTATAAGCTTTGCCAAGTGATATTTGATTAGACTGTAGAAACTAGGAGGCAAGTTTCCGGCCCATTGTGGTAGCCTGAATTACAATGAATTACCAAAAGCTCTATTTAGTTATAGCTAATACTAGGGCATGATGTTCCTATATACTCAAAAATTTCTAAGTGTTTCTAAGCTTAGAGGTATACAAATAAAGACACTATGAAGAAAAGATTTGTGCATGTATTCCTGTTTGTATTGCCTATAATGGGATCAGAAATGCTTTCATTTCCCTCTTTAGAAGGTATCTGTATTCAGAAACTTATTCTTTGTTATACATCTTTAATATCATCCTCTTTTCTGAGCTAGTGATTTCACTGACGGGACTGATTGTCACAATATTCCATACATTTGTGAAATTATTTTGTCTGAACGCAGCTCAACACTCTGAAATTAAAATGACGGTGTGAGACACAGTGAAATTAAAATGCACAGAAAACACAACTGATGGATAACTACTGCTGCAGGAAGAAACCTCCAGTCAAAGGAGCCACCCTTTGACTGCGGATGTTTCAAAATGGTTTTGATTTCTGGCACAGATTTTCCTGCACAGGAAGGCTTCAAGTGTTCTGAAGACTTGTACGAAACCATCTTTAATGGACACAAAGAAAAATGCCTAAAAAGATTCAAAAGATTTTATGATGCTTGATGAGTTGATAACTTTTTCAGCAAACCACTATAAAACTATAGTTTAAATGCAGCTCAAAGTTCACATCCTACCTTTTGACTTCTTTTTTTTTTGCCATTTCAATGGTTTGAGGGTTGTTTTCTTTTCTTTTTTTTTTTTTTTTTTTTCAACAAACTATAGGTTAAAGCTCTTGTTAAATTTAAATTCCATATAGGGACTTTAATCATAGTGCTGCTACTTTGGTACTGCAACATAAATAATCACCACTGTGACAAATTCAACATTGTTGCTCACTGAACATTGCAGTTACTTATTCCTGCTAACTTGTTCTTATATCCCACTGACTTATTGTTGTCATAGACAGGTGTTATCAAGGCACAAGTCACATCACTCTCACTGAATTTCTCAGGGATGTCCAAGGGCCATATAAATCCTTTTTTAATATGTTAAGCTGGAGTTTAGGCTGCCTCCAGCATGTACATTTTTGATCTACGGGCAGCCACAAATCTCCTTAAGGACGATGTGCATGCTAGAAATCTGTCACATACATTAAAGTGATGAACAATTAAATGATAGATGGAAAAGGCCAAGAACTTCCCATCATGGAAATGCTGGGATTGTAGTTCAGTAGTTTGCAGTCTCTTTCTTCCTTTCCACCCTCCACCTCCACCCCTCCACAGAACAGGATCCAGTGATAAGTGGAGAAAAATCAGAGAATCAAAAAGACAAATGGAAAGCAACCAGAGGAATAATAAGAAACTCAGTTCTTATCATGGCCTTAGGAGAAACGCAGCAGATGGAATTTCTTTTTTTAGAGAAGTTTTGGAAGTATGGTTGGAATCACAAACAAGAAAACTGGCTTATGTTTCCTGTATTCAGCAAGAGAAGTGTTTGTATTCATGGATTTTAAGTCAAATGAAAGGGATCAGATAAATATGATTTGCTTCAACAAAATATTTCCCAAATAAAGCCAACTCGCACAGATTGTTTATAACTCAGCTAAGGCCTTGACCTGAAATATGTCTCTTCTTCATCTGAAATTCCAGGCTTCCTGAAACAAACCCAGCTTTATGATTTCTTTCTAATCTCATTTTAATGTTTTAGTTATCTCCTGTTGAACAGGCCCTTCTAGGTTTATTGTCTAAAATACAATTTTGTATTATTGACAGATGTTTTTACAAAGGAAAAGAGTTTGAGTTGCTTTGTACTTCAGTTCCATAAGGACATTTAATTTAGGGTTGGGAACCTCATTGATATGACTATTATATGACTGTATTATATGACTATGTGCTCTTCGTCATCTCTTAAATCACGATAAAATATTTTCTGCATTCTTTATTTGCAAGAACAGTCCTTGTTCCTTTGTGCTAATTCAAGTTTACTCGCTGTGGTTGTCTCAAACCAGACATACTTCACAGGAAAAAAGGTGTAAAACTTTATGCTCAGGGAGTTGGACTTTCACAAACAGTCTTTGTATGTTTATTGTATGGACAGTCTAAGGGATGCAGACACCACTTATTGTCTCTTCCCTCATTTCAAAGTGCATCAGTTGGTGCCAGGATATCATGGATAGTTTTTTATCTTAGAAACTAGAACTATATGTGTTTTGAAAAGATTTAGCTTTCAGGATCCTAATTGATGGTTACTAACTTGGTTCTACTACTACGTGGTTCTGTAAACAGCACTCTATTGTGTTTGCTCCCCAAAAGAGCCTAATTTTTGCTTTACGCTTACTTCAGTATCAAGAAAAAAACATTGTATCCTTCAATATTAGGAAGTTAAATGGGAGAAATAGCTGCACCTAATATTTCCTGAGTTTTAGTATGTAGTAGAGAAATGATAGCAAATAATAGCCTAATAATAGGATTTAACAAAAAAAAAAAGAGAAGATGACAGACGTTGAGGTCAATGGGAAGGCAAACAGGGGATTTGGATGTTTTCTAAATTAAAAATAATTGGCAAATATTAAGCACTAGTTACCAAATGCCACAGCAGCACCTGTTAAACAAAAGACAAGGCAAAGTTACTGAGATATTTTTATCTTTGACTCTTGTTGCTTATATAAATTAGAAATAATTAATTTCAGCTGAATTCAGTTATACCATGTTACATTTCCACATACAAAAGGGAATGAGTCTTATGAATCATAGGATCATAAAAGAGTTTGGGTTGGAAAAGACCTTAAGATCATCCAGTTCCAACACCCTGCCATCACCCTCACCCTAGACCGTGTCACCCAAGACTCATCCAATCCGGCCTTGAACACTGCCAGGGATGGGGCAGCCACAGCTTCTCTGGGCAACCTGTGCCAGCGCCTCAGCACCCTCGCAGGGAAGATCTTTATATTTAACCAGAGTCTTTATGATGTATCATGTGTTAGGGCTGATTATTGCTACTTGTTTGATTGAGTTTGACTGGTTTCCTCAGAAAAAGTGGGTTTATTTTGTTTGTTTCTTTTCTACTATTTAGCAAAGAATCACCAGATCACATATGCAGAATTAATTGAACAATCAGGAAGCACAATTCTGTAGCATGCTGTTCCTTGAATAATTAGATAACCTGGTATAACAGAATTAATAGTTTCCTTATACTTGCTATTTTAGTTAATTTTCTGAAGCAGTTTAATGGTGCTGACTCTTTGTTAGGATGAACAGGTCAAAACAAGGCCAAGACTGGACTTGCATGGACAAGACAGTAGGCAACAACTGTGTCTCTTTTTAATCAGGTTTGCCCTTAATTCTATTGAAAAAATATGAGTTATGCTTCAGAAGCCCATTCGTTGTTATTCCTGGGGGACATCTCTGCCTTTACATCGTGTAGGTGCTGCTCAGAACAGCTCTGTGGTACTCTGACAATACTTTGATGGATTTATTTTGTTTCCATGCCTTTCCTCTTTCAGTAATGGTTCTGGATGCCAAAGGACATATTCGATTTCGTTAGGAATTTGTCTGATAATTGATATTATAGTGGTTTGCAGATCCAAATTAAACCAGCAGGCATCAGAGTTTGCAGCAACCCAGATATCTGCTTGGTATTAAATTAAAAGAGAAAGCAGGAAGCCAGATTCCTCTGTGGTTTGACTCTGCTCATATCAGTTGCACTGACAGAAGGGACAAATGGATGTTTTCTGTGGGGCAGCCTGCTAAACCCAGTGAAATCAATGCAGTATTCCCAGCTGTTTCAATGTGGTTAGACTTCTCCCAGATTTTCTGGTGCCTCAACCTTCAGCTTCAGTGAGCTTTGGTTTGTCACTGAGAGATGCTGTGGGGTTTGGAGGCAAAATGAAGAGTCACAGTACCTCAATTTGCTGTCAGTCAGGGATATCTAGAGGAAAACTGTAATTTTGCTTATGTTTTGTGATGGTTTCACCATCGTTTTTACTTTTAGAGTGTGTAAGTGTATCTGGCTTAAAACTATGCTTCTTCCTTTACCTTCTGGGCCTGACAGTTTTAGGCACCCAGGTGGTGTCTGACATCAATCAGGGCTCCTTCTGGAGCAGATTTCTGCGTCGAGGGGAGGGTTCAAAAGCTCCTTTTGAAGGACATTTTCTTGTGTAAGTTCTTTGAAATTCCAAGGAATTAAAATGATGAAAGGTGACTCTGGTCCATGGAAGGAGGCAGATGATTGTTTCAGGCGATCTGTGGATTTCACAGCTTGTGCATTGACTAGCTATTGCTATAAAATGTATTTATTAAAAATGCAATACAAAGAAAACAAGCTTTTTCAAGCTATGAAAAGCTGATAATAAAACCCATTAGAAGCTTTTCTGATCTAAGTATATTTTGTTCATGATGGGTTCATGTTCTAGTCAGTATTTTGTTATTGGAAAGGATTTATTTCCTGCAGGAAGAAGAGCCCCAAACCACAGATTTATTAAACTGCCTGGTTTAGGTGTAGTAAAAGCTGTTTACAGGCTCTTTCTTATGAGGAGATAATGAAGGAGAGTAGGATTTTTCTTACTGATTGGTAATAACTATCAATAGCTCTGTTTTTCCATGCAAAATACTGTTTATCAAAAAAACCTCAGTAAGATGGTAAGGAAATTAAAAAAAAAAGTAAAATAAATGAAATTACATAATTTCTCAAATAAGCACAAACTTATTTCAGCCCAAGCCCTGTAATTTTTTCATATCCTCTATTGGAAACAGACAGGAAACAGAAGGAAAAACCTTTAGCATTTTTATGATGTTCTTCAAATCCTTCCTTCTACAGTCAGCAGAAGTTTATCTCAGGGAAAAAAACATAGCTGTAAGCCAGGATATTATATAAAGTATATTTAATATAGTATATATTTATTACACTGAGTATAAGTTAGTAAGCACAATTAACCTGCTGCTTATTAAGATGCTGTCTTTCACACAAGCTGTTATATTTTCTGTGTCAAGTATTAATTAGGCAGCAACTAAATGTTCTTTTTGTTATCTGTTGCTGGTAATAGTCCAGACTTTAGATTCTCTTACTGTGCTTGGTCTAAATCCTATTAATTTGAAGTGAAATTGTGTTGCATTCTTCTCTCCTGTGCCCAAGCCTAAGGGGCTGCCTGACAGAAGACCCCCCAAACCACAGTCACAATTCAAGACAGAGATTTTCAAAAACTTAGGCTCTGTAGTTAAATTGCACCTCTCAGGACTTTGAAGCTTATTTCAGTTCCTGTTTCCAGTTTAAGGGAGGCTTCTCAAAGAATTCCAGAAAAAATAGGGAAATATTTTCCTATATTTACTCCAGAATGTCCAAATAGCCGCGTGCTCGTGGGAAACCAAGCTTTGTGGTCTTGGTTTGCTGAATTTTGGAGAGGCTTTGATTTTAGTCTGTCTAGAAAAGAGCCCTTAGTATGTGTGATCTGTAGTAAACCTGAACAGACTCTGCCACTGCCAGCTCCCAGCTCCAATGTATTGTTTCTTTGTTTGGACAAAGAGTTGCGTACTGCTCTGCTGCTCTGCTAAGTATTGACTTCAGCATTTCCATTGCCCCCTCCAGAACTGCTATGATTTTGAAAGCAACTATGGAACTTTATTGTCTTTGCAATTTATTCTGATAAGAAATTCCATCCTAGATCAGAAAAATCGTCCTGAGCAAAAAACCTGTGGTGCAACCAGTATCTGTGTAGAAGCTATACTGCACTAGAAGAAATAGAAAACCATTTATTGCAAACATTTCTATCTGTTCTATATATTATAAAATGGTTTTATTTATGGGATCTAAGCTGTTTGGGAGATACACTCTCTGCTATTAAATTTTCTGCTATTTGTTTGGTTTTATGGATATTTCTGGTAATGTCTGGAGTTTTTCTCAGTTAAAAACCCCTGGTGTTAACCTTCCATGTATCTCAATGATCCTTCACGGTGTTGTGCTGCATTGAATGCAGAGTATGTACCTGGTGCCTTACAAATCTACCTGAGTTTAAGAAACAATGCTGTGTTTATACGAACAAGCATTGCTATGTGATTTAAAATAACTTTTAAGATCATTTGAAGCAGGTGTGAGGGTTTCATTACTAAAATTTGCTTCCCGGTGTGATACTCTACAAATAAAACATCTTACAATGTGGCCAGCTTCATCCTATGAATTTTCGTAAGTTTATCTTTGGGCTACTCTGAGTGTTATCTCATTAGATTATCCAAGTATATTTCTCAATACATTATCCAAGCTGATATTCCAAGATTATCCACTCTGATATTGCCACTGCTCTGGAGGTTTCTGTCCTTACCCCGAGTTATTTTTCTGTGTACTTTCAGTCTCATTACTAGACTCGCTTTCTGTATGTGGCAGCAAGTGTATTGTTCTGCTGATGCTTTTTCATCTCTAAAAGTGTTTGTTCCAGACCTATCTCAAGGAATGTGCAAATAGGTGTTTTACTGCAGAGCAAACACTTTGCAACCGCTCTGAGTTCTGGGTATGACAGGAACACATGCATTTCTGAAATACATATTCAGAGAACAGAACAGCAGTAGATCCACTGCCTGAGAGAAATCACTGCATCAGTTTAGTGGTTATGATGAGAGCTCTCTGAAGCAGGGGAGCTACATCCTATCTTAGATTTCTAGTCTAAAACTATGAGCACATCAGGGCCCTAGGGCACCTTGCTGTCGCTGTAATGGCTCATGCCAGCTCCCTACACAATCTCCAGAACAATCAAGGTAAGAAGAGGGAGAATGAGAAATAGGATGGGAGAAATGAAGTGCAGAAAAGGTAGGTGTGGATAAGGAATGACACACACTTGGGAATTCTTTGCTAGTAAAATTGCTCTGAAACAGCTGCTATAACTTAGCACAATGCCCTAAAGCAACTCTAAATTTCAAGGAACTAAAGTTGTTCCCTAGGTTCAGCAATGTTCCATATATTCTGTCCTATCCATGTTGCTCAGAGCATTTAAGAGAAAACAAATTCTGTCTCTTTTTCATCCCTGGAGGTACCAGCCTATCTCTAGAGTAATGCAGTGAGAGGTGCATCTGCATGATGAACAGTTTTACTCTAATATCCTCCCCGTTACCATCCAAACGGGCCCTTGCATTTTTCAAAACATTTATCCTCAAATGTCCCCCGATGGAAGTTACGCCCTATCCAAAGGGTCTTCTTGCTCCATCACATTTCCTTTTGAAAAAATAGGAAAAAGGCTGGTTGCCTTTCCTGAACTAGATCACCTCTGCTCTTCTCTCTCCTTGCATTCAGGGCTGCAATTCCATATATATGTCTAACTGACTTCCAGACTGCAATCCCTGTCCCATGGACACCATGCTGTAACATGGCTGGTTTCTATAGGTATGCCCAAACAGTCAGCAATCTCCTTTTCACCTGTCTGATTCAACTGACCTCATGGAATTACTCCTGCTGTTATCAGTGAATGGAGGATCAAGATTTGTCCCGGTGGTCTCATCATGTAAGTTATTTTAAACTCAGTGAACTGATGTCAGTTATAAAGCAGTCATGATAATAGTATAAACTAGACAGTGAAGTGTCTGTGCAAATGTGAGCTGGAAGCATGGTTCACATATGCTTGCAAACAGTTACTCTGACATAATTGGAACAGGAATTTTAGGAGTCCTCATGCAAAAGGTAGGATTTCCATTTCAGAAGTAATTGAAACTGAATTGTTTTGACTCCGACCTCACAAAAGCCCCAAACTGGAAAGAGCAGACGATCCTCCTGGGACTTGATAACATTTCACAGCAAACAAGGCTGTGACTCACACTGTTTCTGAGGGCTGGATCCTGTAAGGTGCGAGTCTCAGCTCTCTCAAGGCTCGCTCCAGGCTCTCCTTTAAGCATGCGCTACAGAACACCACCAGCGCTGCTGTCTAAAGCAGAGATTTTCTTACCTCTGTTCTCTCTTCCCTTGTTGTCTGTACAGCATCCCACTGTGGTGCTGCTGTGGAGTGCAGGGGAGGGAAGGTTGAGGCTTTAAGTGTGAACTGTGGCCCGTTGTTTTTAATGTGCAAGGCAGCAAGGACTTCACAGAAGGAAAAAGAACAAGATCCCATTTTTTAGAAAACAACCCCCAGATTTCTACCTAGTGTCAAGCAATGCAAGATTTTCTGTTTTGTTCTCAGCTGCAGGGAATGCCTTGGGAAACAGAGAACTCAAGCTTTTAATGTACTTTCCCCTCAACTCTATGTACATCACAGTGGAAGCAGGCTGAAGAGCCTCACTGTTGGTCTATCTTGTAATTTTTGCTGTCTGAAGGAATTATACTTTACTGCTAACTGTGATGCTCTGCTGCTTTGCTATTATCCCTATGAATAAATGAGCAGGCAGAAGTTGAAAATAGACCTAATTTTTGTCACGTATAAAATCTACCTACACTCTTCATGCAGTACATAAGTTAACTGAACTTTTCCCTTACTGCTCATGAGTAAGCGATTTCCTTGTTTATTTTGTGATGAAAAGAAAGGACATGGGGAAATATAGGACTAACAGCGCTGTGCAGAAAATGGCCAGTTTCTACCCACTGGAAATACAAATGCTTCTCTATATCTCCAGTGCCAAATACTCATCCTGTATCATACTTGCAATGAAGTGTGCCAACAGGAGCAGCTGTTTCTTCTGAATGTCCTTGACTGCTTTACTATCTTAACTACTTAGACACTTTTCAGTCACTGAAAGAAATGTTGAAAGAAAATCAGTGTAGAAGTAATGTCACAGAGACTTTAATCCTGTTTTCTCCAGGATATCTAAACCCATATTGTCAGAAATTGTTTTCCAGAGGAAAAGAAAAACTCAAAAGCTTCTTTTTTTGGGGGAGAAGCTTTGGGTTTATGGGGGAGGAAATGAAGTTTCCTCCATCACACAGTACCTGAACCTACGTTGAGGTCTTGTGTCTTCTGGTAATGCTCTGCAAAACTTTCACCTGGATTAGGTACCTTATTTGCTTTATTTCTGTTTTTTCCCCCATTCCTTAGTTTCAGAGCAGCTGATCAGTCTGGATTTTGGAGCTTTTGACTTTCAAACTTATTTAGGCCTAAACTTTTTTTTGCTTTCTGCAGTACTTTTACTTCTTTGGGCTTCTAAGCATATACACACACACACAGATACATATAATATTTACATACAGTAGGTACATGTATGCACTGTATTTTTATACAGTGTATATGTACAGTTTTTATATATATACACATTTATATATGTATGTATACAAAAAACTTCAGGAGTGATGATAACGGGCAGGAGAAAGTCAGGGAGCATACTGTGAAATAAATCAGAAATAGCAGTAGCATTCTTTTTTATACTGTATATGCAGGCAGGCTTCAAAGAAGAGCAAACGGGACTGAGAATTCTTCTTGTGACAAAGCATGTGTGAAACTTTTCTTCCTTAAGGCAATATTTTAGCAATACTTATCTAAAAGACCAAAAATTATTGGTAAGATTTTGAATAGAAATAGAGTGCTGTATACAGTAAGTTACACAATATTAATCTGGTGCATTTAGTGGGCATCTCAGTTTGTTTTATATATGTCTGCATTCTAGTATTATATAGTATGGTATGTAATATATATAGAAAATAATAAACAAAGCAAATAAAGCATAGAATAGTTGCATATAGAAAGGGGAGTTGTAAATATACAGGAGGCTGATAGACAGCCCTGAGCATCCAGGCAAAGGCTGCAGGTCTGCCAGCCAGAAAATCTTGGGGGATCTCTCAAGCTCTGCATGTGAAAAGATTTGTGTCACAGCGAAACCCGGAACTTTCAGAGCCAGGAAGATGAAACAAAAGCTGTGCTGGCAGTGCAGAAAGCAGAGTGCTTCAATGGTAAATCACATTTGGGAGTCGGAGAAAACAATAATTAACAAGGAAGATTGCTGTGTTTATTCTGTTAAAGTAATATTTATTGGAGTCTCGGGGAACATTTTGTATTTGAACCAGTCCCTGAGATGTTTAGCCTGAAAATGGAAGAAAAATGGTGTGTTGTGAAATATAGACTCCTGTACTGATTGTGATCCAGGATTCTACTGATAGTGTCAGACTGGTAAACACCTCCTGTTTGCTGCTGGGTTTATAGCATTTGTCACTCTTAACGCAAGTAAAATGTACCCAGAGAGTCCATTATCTATGAGCCCATCTTCAGAACTTATTCTGACAGTATGCTTGGAAGATGCAAAGATGGCAATCATGTAGTCCATCATATGTATGGGACATTTTTGGCACTTAATGTTACCTGTAAATTCTGTCATCAGGGGAAAACGCATCATGCAGCAACTAAATAGCAAACATCACAAAATGTTAAACTGTTGTAGGAACAGGGCATGACCATGTCATTCCTGGAGTGCAGGCACATAAGGTAGCTCCCATCTGGAAAACAACAGTAACCTAGAACTGGACGATATAAATGAAAAAGGTTATAGAAAATATCAGTTGAATTCAAGGGCAAGAAAGCTGGGCTGAGCAAGTAACGTTCAGGTAGCTTTGAACCTGTTGGTTTTACTTTTGTGGTTTCTATGTGGTGGCATGAAGGGACTGATCTGTACAAATGAAAACAACTTCCCAGGGGTTGAAGCTCAGCTTTCTAGATGAAATCGTGCCAAGCTCCAGTATGTGAGACTCAATTTGCATTTTTGTTATGAATAGTTAGCTTCTGTGCATGTTTTCTGAAGTTAATGGCATTCATGTTGTCTTCATCTCGCTTATATTAATTATGTATTGCTGAAACTGTTAATGAATTTATACTTTTAATGGATAGTAACAATTAAAGACAGTGATCAAGATCAGAAGGCATTTAGGTAGCAAGGCTTTTCAGGGTTCAAACCCTGCTTCCTTTGCTTTTTGCTATCATATTGCTGCATAATGTAATTAACACACTGACTTGCGTGCTTTCCCAAAGCACACGAGGAAAGCAAGCTAGTGTGAAAGACAGCACAAATAAAAGGAGGGAGAAGACACCTAGGATCACAGGACCTATGTTGGAAGGCATCCTCGCTGTTACCATATTGATTCAGTGTTATTGCAGTGCTAGTGCCTGATATCTCTCCAGAAAGGCATCAGGATTCAACTTAAAATTTGTTGTGGTTTTTGTGCTGACTTTTCATGTAGAGGAGACGTCTGGAACTGCACCCTATTTTAATGATTAAAAACTTTTAATATTCTGCATAAATTGTTCAATATATGTTCAAAGCCAGTTTATAGGAATTTGTTTCTTTTTCTTGCAATATTTTTTTCATCATTTTCTAGTGCATTTTGCCAACCTGTTAGTCTATATGGCTCAACACATGTAGGTGTTACTGTATTTATTTGTTGCTTATCCATGCTTAAATTGCCAGCTTACATATTTATGAACTGGTACCACGACATATATATCTAACCTAGGTATGTGGTACCTAATCATACATACCTATTTCCCTCATCGTAACCTGTCACATTGATTGTACAAGAAAGAATGAATTCAGTAGCTTCAGAGACAATTAGGTATTATCTAATTTTTGAGTGCTTGACTTTGACAGCTAAATAACTATAAAAGTAAGTAAGTTGACTTTAAATATACATGATTTATTGGAGCTCTTTATGGTTAAAAAGTAGCTTAGAATAAATTTGAGTAGATACCATACTCATTATGCATCATTACAATAAAATACGGTCATGCATTAGCTATAAAGGTTGAAGTATTTTTATTTTCAGATCTGTACACTCTGAAGGTGATGATCCAGCCTTCTTAATGTGAAAGTATTTATTTTAATGAGCCAAGAATAAGGTGGAAATGGAATCATTACACGCACTTTTTGACAGCAGAAAATCAATGAACTTGTGACAGCAGTAATCAAAGTAACGTCATAGCAATTTGCCTGTGCATTATTGCCAGCTCTTGATACTTTTCTGTAATGCCAACATACTCATTAATTTATCTCCTCTTTGCGGTCTTCTCTCTTTGGCTGATGAAGTGATCTTGCACTTTGAGAGAAGAAATATGGGTGGCAACATTACATTTTTATCAGCAGAGTCTTTGCAAGCCACAGGTAATTACATTTTTGCTGTGCTTTTGTAGGCATTAATAAGATGCACATCTACCAATGTACTGCAGATCTGTCGTGTTGTGGACACTCTTTAATGATCCAGCTATAAGATATATGTTCTCTGAACAAGTTGTCTCTTTTTTATTTCCTTTACCCCTAAACAGTGTTGAATTTCATCCAACAGCACAGGTCCAGTTTCTGAAATACTTCCTGGTGCCTGTCACTTCTGGACTTTTGCAATTTGCAATTATTATCAGACCCTATGAAAATAAAAACATCATAGTGTATATTCTCTTATTTATGAAGATATTATATGATTTTATTCCCTAAAATAATTTTTTTTTTTTAAAATGCTCTTGAAGCATCCTTATCTTTTCAGCTTGAAAATTAAGACTGGTTTCTCCCCATGGGCTATTAACTTAGGTGTGTATATTCCGTATATTTTATCCCTTTGCAAACGAATCTCACATATTTTGTACTGCTGTTAATTCTACTGTGTGCCTAGGAGCTCAGAGGCTTTAATAAAACATACCTGTACGTGGCCTACTTCTGTCTTCCTATACTGGCATTCATTAAAAACAACTCCACTGAAATCCATAGCACTAATCCTGGTCTGAAACAAGAAAGCGAATTAGGCCAGAACGTTTGCTGTGTCCCTTCACATACTCTACTTTTCCAAAACGTCATGGCAAATGTAGCCAAGTAATTTAACTAAATATGGGAATGCTAGATGCATGAAATCATCTGTTTCATATTTCTTTATATGAAGAAAGGATTTTGTGCAGGATTCTTTGCACACCCAGATTTTAAACAGGTTTGGAGCCACACTGGAGTGATATTTTCTGTAACACGTAATTACGCGTCCTTTGGGAAGCTTGGGCTCTAGTGAGAAATCCAGGGGAGCGTCGTGGATGGAAATCAATAGCCAAAGCGATACTTCAGATCTGCAGAGCTGAAATGCTGATTTTTTTTGCATCTAGCAAAGTCAAAAACATATTTCTCAACAGTAGAGATTTCTGTTAACATCAGTGTTGCTGCTCTCTGCAACTGCAGATTAAGAACTGAATAGATTTATGGTACCACAGTAGCTATGCAATTTAAATTACTGAAGATTAACAGGGAGATAGCCTGAAATGGGTGTAAGTGCTCAGTTTAGCTCTGAAACTTGGCTACATCATATGTGAAAACTGGAATCAAAAATAGCACCAAAAGCTGACAAACATCTTGGCACAGAGATGAGCGAGTTTTAGCAGCAGGTATTGTTGCCCAGTCTGTCCATGCTCAGAATAAAACCATTTTCTCCCATGGGTGCCAGTGCGTGGTGTGCAGGAGATGCAAAAATGGCTGTGAAAACGTCAGGGTACCTTGTAGGTAGTTCATTGTGGAAGTGCTTAATCACTTGTGTCTGCACTGGGGAAGAGGGTGAGATAACCAAAAGCTAATTGGACAGTAGCCATTCGGCCTTATGTAAGCTGCATGTGGACAGACAGAGCTTTTGAGAAATCACTGGGGGAATTTAGCTTTTGCTAGGGAGGCAGCTGGTGACTCACCTTTCTAAATCAGTGGAGATGAGGGAAACTTTCCAAAAAGACTGAGGAATGGCTCAAACTCTTCCTATATTTCATCAGGAATTTAGGGATGAGTCTTGTGAGGCAGAAAATATCCCCAAAATCCTGTATATTTGCTACACGAGAAGATTTTTTATTTTTTTGAAGTTGAAATGGATTTTTTTTTTCCCATTTAAATGAGATTAGCACCAGAAAGTATATGACAGTTTGAGTTTTGCGTGGCTTTCAAGTAGCTATTTTGCAGACATCTCTGGAATGCCAGCTTTAGAAAGCTATGGATGACAAATGAAAATTGCCATGTAAAATCCTTGGGATAAAAAGCATAGACACTGCCTTAACTATACTACTCTATCAGTTTAAGAAAGCAAAATACAGACCTGGGGTAATGAGAACTAACAGAGCACAGCTAACAGTTTCGTTCTGAAAACTCTTCACCATCCGATGTTCAGTGTCAGCTGCAACAGGAACTTCTGGAGAAGATGTTAATGCTTGTCCTTTGATTGAAACACTAATGAACCTTGGGATTAAGATCCTATGCATCTAATAGGGATTGGCTCGTTTTTTCCTGGTGTCCCTTTGCAACATTTATTAGCACCATTAATTTGCTGTGGAATATGGGGCTTGGGCCCTCAGCGTGCTAGATGCCTGGTTCTCACTGAGTTTGGTGACCAAATAACTTTTGCAGTTTGAATTCCAAAACCACTTATTGGTAGCCAGCAAAGTACTGCTTATGCTGGGTGGAAATGCAACTAGTGTTGGTTTGTTACCAGGCCTGGAAGATGGATGGCATTCCCAGGCAGCCCTGGGGGAAGCAAAACTCTTGTTTAGGAACCACTGCATTGCTGCTTCGTCTTGTCACTGAATCTATAAATAAATCTCGGTAAAGCCCTTTTGGGACTATGTGCTTTAGGAAAGTTTTTGAGGTGGGTTTGTCATTCATTAGTATTCTACCCTTCAGCAGAAATTATGACAGATGGAAAAACAGTTGCAACAGTACTTGGTCTTGTGTTTAAATATCATTAATGTATGCTATAATCACCATAATACAGGCTGTATTCAGAGGCCCATTAGGCTTTGATTTATGAATTAGTAGATAGGAAATAATTCATTCCAGCCACATTCAGTTTATAGACCTGGATGGTTCATTATAGTGAACGCTGTTGCATTCATTATGTACCACAGAGGAATACAATTTATTTAGGACAGATGTTTTTTTAACCAGCTAAAATGCTAAAATATTTCACTAACCTCTAAAATGCCTTGAAAGTGGAGATATTATCAGATTTATTTCTGAAGAAGTTACCAAGTTAAGTTCAAATTAGTTCAGTGTTCTGAGTAAACACCTAAATCTGTATAAAATCTGAGTACAGTTAGTGCCTTTCCCAGATGCTTTATTGGGACCAGCTCTCAAGAAATACAGGGGAGTCAGAGTATATTATAAAGTCTCACTAAGTATCTTGATGAATCTGAGCAAGCTACAGGGCTTCATCATTATCCCCCTATTTCCTAGCATTGTCTTTTGCAACAAAAATGGACTTCATTACTTGTGCCCATGGGAAGTAAATACAGGTGAGAAAGTAACTGATGGATAGACCTTGGCATCCCTTTTTCAGATAGTTTCTAAATTGGAAAAAAATACTAATATTTCCCAGAGGGGCAGAGAATGTTGATCTCAAAAATCCAGAAACAGAAAAGGTTTCATTTTGGGGCAACCGAGACTTTTCTTAAGACTCGAAAACATTTAATGTTGATTTCAACCCCTTAACTTGTATGTAAAAATAATAAAAAATTCTGTCAAAAATATTAAACGATAATTTCAAAGCAGGGAGGAAAAATATTTTCATTTCCAAATGCTCAAATGGAAAGTACAAAGTGGATGAATGGAAGCTATTATTTTCTTGCAAATCCATTCCTTTTGACAGATTTGGCTTCTTTTTTGATGAAAGTTATTGTAACTGAGAATTTCATAGACTGACTGTACTGACAAGCATCAAACTTCCTCGGCGAGCTGCCTGGTACCTGTGTTAGTGTGGTCTCAAGAGCTGGATGAATGCCTGGCAGAAGCATCAGTGGCAGTAGGGTGCACAGATGTGTGGTTCCTGGGGGTGTAATAGCCAGTCTGATGTGTGCTCATGAGGATACAAGTTTGAAGAGGATTTTAGAATCTAGCTTAGGGACTGGGTAATTCTGCTGCACCGGAGCTTTAAGGAAAATTTAGAACTTTGGAAGAAATTCAGTTCTTCCCTGTGAGGGTGCTGAGGCGCTGGCACAGGGTGCCCAGAGAAGCTGTGGCTGCCCCATCCCTGACAGTGTTCAAGGCCAGGCTGGATGGGGCTTCGTGCATCCTTCTCTCGTGGAAGGTGTCTCTTCCAACCCAAAACGTTTTATGATGATTCTATGAATCTAGGGACTAGATGACATTCATGATAGTGGGCTTGACTCAACTCCCTTATATCGGTGTAAAGTAAGAATTAGGATTACGGAACAAGAGGCAAATAGGGTTTGGTTGTGTTTTAGTTTTTTTCTTTATCCTAAGGACTAATACAGATTAATTTAGCAGCTTTTTTATCTTCAGAGTCTTGCTAATGTTGCTGCACAGTGATGGAGGACAAGTGTATTAATATTTTATTATTGCTATTATTATTATTATTATTATCTGTTATTAGTACTGCTTTCTTTGATGTTAGTACTATCTTCTTTTCACCAAGTATTGCCTAATAAAAGAAAGATGTGAGGTTTGCAAAAAAGACTGTGATTTTTTTGTTTGTATTACAGAGTAATTAAGGATCAAGTTTTAGTTTTCTTGTGAGAAGAAATCATGTTGTAATAAAGGTAGAAGCTGCTAAAACTTGTGTCTGAGAAAACCAGGAACTGTTATCCATGTGGGATAACGCGGAAACACCCTGGCCTCTTGTTACGTCATTGGAAAATACATCATAAGTCAATGTGCATCTTTGCAACAGGCATGGTTTTACTGAATTTAGTGGAGGGTTTTTTTTTTCCCATTTGTTTTTAACCTATGAATTGGGAAATGGATTTAAGCCCTGTCATTATTCTGCAATAACAGCTGCTATGTCAAAAAGTAAAGGTAAGCAAGGCCCGCTGTGCCTTGGCTATGATGTACCTCTTGAAAATATGTAATCCATGAATATGTTAGTGTGAGATGAAAGCAACAAGACTCAAAGGCAGGATAGTTTCCTTAGAAAATTGCTGGGAAAATATGCTTTGGCTTCAAGGTGAAAATGTTTCATCCAGTATTAATGAATTTGCCCTGTTGTAATTGCTACAGGTCAGACCCCTGCATGTTGGGAAGATAAGTACCCCGCATTTCTACAGGGACACTGATTACAGTAGTTGCTGCTACAAATTGCCATGAAATGACATTGGATGTCAGAGAGCAAAGCTTTGTCACTTTAATTCCTGAGTTGCTCCGCATGCATTGCAATCTTCTCCTGCCCCTGAGAAAGAGACCTGTATGCAAGTTGAGAGCAAATACCTAACTGGATATGTACATTCAACATCAAGAGTTGCCATTCAAAATAGCTTTTACCATTTTTACCCAAGCTCTTGATACCTAACTTCAGGCTTTCAGGTTCAGAGAGATCTGAGTCTAACAGTTTACAAATTGCTTGCTTTTGTGGCCATAGTTCTGGCCAAATAATGAACAGCAGCAATCATTCTGAGATTAAAGTGGTCCAAGAAGCTTCTTAAACCAAAACCAGCAAGAGCAGACAGGGTTTTGATCCCAAGGATGCTTCCTGATAACCTTTTCTGGTGGATGGGCTGTAGATATAGAACTGTCTTTTATGGTAGGTTCTATTTTTAATTACTGGGTAGCACTTTTACAGCCTATAGCTATAGGAGCAGAGATGGGCAACCTCCTACACTCTTATACCATATATATACAGTGTTCCTTTTTCTTGTCTGTTTGAAGCTCTAGAGGACAGGTCTGTAACTTTACTGTTGTGTGAGCTGGGGATAGAAATAAGTGATAATAGAAACATCTCTGTCCTGGTGCGCTGGGGAGTGCCAGGAGCAGCCTGGTGTTCTCTCTGCAGCAGGGTATCTCCCAGTGCTCCTTTGGGCATTATCCAAACTGCTGATTTTGGGGGAGATTTCAGTTTGTACAAGGTAATCCGAACTGGTCAAATGATCAGATCTGCCCAAGCCCATTCTTTTTGCTCGCACCGTTAATGCTCCTCCGCAGCCAATTTCTTACATTGGGGGAAACAGATTCGATTTCTCCTTGTTCCTCCTGCCTCAAGTGAGACAAGTCACCTAGTTTATCCCCACCTGGTTTTCATGGGCTGCATCTGTAATTACTGCTTCCATGCCTTTTTGTCTGGCTGCTTTGGAAGGAAACTTTAAGTCATTCTGTTTGCCAAATGCTGCATTTTTGCTTGCTTCTGTGTACTTTGTGTGCTTTCCTGTGTCAGAGCATGACAGGTATAACTTCACCTGACACCTGACGCATGGAGGGACGGATGCTCTGACTTACCACTTTGTCTCGGACTCTCATGGATCAAGTGAAACAGAAATATTTCTGTGATCACTGAAGTTCTTGAATATCACTGAGCTTGAAAGATCAAAGCAAATTCTAAGCAGTCGCTCTGGCACAGCTGTGTTGTGGATGAGCATGTCCTTGGAGCTGCATTGCCCCAGGAGCTGACAGAGATCAGACTGTGACCACAAAAATGCCAGCATTTTATTTCTCATTCCCTTCCTGTACCATGGTGTGAGCCATCAGCTGGTGTTTTACTGAGTACAGATCATTTCCCCTCACTGCGGCCTTGCTGCCTCATTTATAAGCCTGAAGCAATCTTCATACTTGCCTGTGTGTGTGTGGACTGAGTGCAGGATGAAGGCTTAGTAACACTGCTGTTTCACCAACATAAGGAAAAAAAAAGGTGATCTTAAGCATCCTTGTCCATGTATAAACATAGCTGAGTTGCAGCCTCTTCATCTGTCATGTAAAACAGGCTATTTAAGTGTAATGGAAGTAAACAGTCACTTTAACCATGAATATCTGAAAGATGGATGGCATTGAATTGGTGGAAGGAGATGTTGTGCAGTATTGTAGGTTTTGAAAAGTTGGAACAACTTGTACAGTTGTGGGGCTCAGTACAAAGAGCTTAAGTTTCAAGGTTTTAAACTTGTGCTGCAAGGACTGAACACAGATCTGTCAATATCAGGGAAAAGCAGAATGACTTTTTTAGTGAGGAAAGAGCAAAGTGCTTCCTAGCAGCTCGGCCTATGGGTATGTGCACTTGGTTCTCTATAGATGCAGCAAATTTGCCATTACCAGAGTGGTTAAATGTGTCTCAGACTGCAGCAAGGGGAAGAACCTTGCTGCATGGGGACATGAGGAAGACTGGGTTAGAGTCCGTTAATGACTTGGTTATTAAAAAAATTAAAGCTAATCCACCAGATTGGATTTCCTACTCTTTGTTGTTTAACTTTAGAAAATGAGGTGATGAAAAAGCATTCAAGGAGGATATAGAGAAGTAGACTTTTTTCCCCTTATACCTCTGATCAAAGCAACATAGCTTTGTGTATCTGCTATAAAATTCTTTCCAAAGCAATTGGGACAACTTTCCCATTGCAGACGTCAGAGATATTTGTTTCAAGTGAGGCAGATCTATACTTTTTTCATAAGAGAGTGAAGTAATTGATTTTAATTAAACTTTGTTTTACTTGGAGCTTTAGGTAGCTCATTAGCTGTTTTCAATGAGCTATTTTTAATTAACTATTTTCAATGAATCCATCCTTTACTAGATTTCCTTACATCATCAATAACAAGGAAATAGCTTCTTTTCAAATTGTTAGTCTCTTTTATTAAATACCTTTCTTATAACCAAGAATCTTTATCCCCCTGTCTGCGCAGACTGAAGCATACTCAAGCGAATGTCTGCTTTGTCTCTTTTAACATCATTTTCAAATGGCAAGCGGTCACATTTAAAATCCACAAGACAAAAATATGTTACAAAAGATGCCTGGTGTCTCTGGTGGCACCACTAACTTAGAGCTTACAGAAAAGCGTTGAGCTAACAAGGTCGCATCTCAACACAGTATTTAAAGGCTGTAAGCCTGCTGCCAAGTCTCTTTTTAAGGAAAAAAAAATCCACAACACTTGATCATTTTCAGAGTTATTTGCAGATAATTTTTTTCCCAGATAGTTTCTGTTGACATTCACAAGATTCAGTATTCATTATTCCTGAGTGGGTTGCTCTGTAGCAGCTCTTTCCTCTGCAGAATCCATATCATTATAGAGAAAAGTGGGGAGCATCGTGGTTTTGGTGGATGTCCATGAAGTCCCTATTGAAAAGAAGTTAACATTTGCAACTGGTAGAGCAGCAGAGAACAAAATTCCTAAAGCAGAAAGTTTCAAAGGTTTAAACCAATTGATGCCTGAATTTAGTCTCCAGAGGTGTGTAAATGTAACCTGCAAGCATAACTGAGTATCTGCAATTGTTGCAAGATTTGACAGAGCAAAAGTGATTGTTCACTGCTTAGCACAAGGGTGATGCACTTTTTAGTTGATGGCATTCTGCAGGTTGCATTTTCCACAACTGCGTCATTCCTCCCTGCTTGTGTTTTATTTTCTCTTGGGAGAAAGGAGAGTCAAGTCTTTAGTTATCATCTTATGGGGCAGCTCAGCTATGAAAGTCTCTTTATTTCCTTAGTCCTGACTGGGGGAATAATCCCAGGTATCAGTGTATTTTTTATTAAGTTCGTTGCAAAGAGAGCAAACCTGGGTTTACTGATAGAGGATAATTCTACCAAATGAGATTCCATTTACCCCTGGATTTCATCACTATGATTTTGGGCTCAAAGGAATTACCAGTTACAAATCCACTTCGAAGAAGGAATGTCAAATATACAGAAACCTTTGTGTCCACCGGCCTGTGTTCTGATGCATTTTCATAACAGGAATCATCGTTCTGTGGAAATATACACCTTGGAGACTGGTTTATGTCCCTGCCAGCTCCTGTGGAAAGAGTATGTCTGTGTGTTCAGGAAGTGCTGGGGAGGAGAGCAGCAGCAGTTCTCTGGATGACATCTGAAACGGAACGGAGGTATCTAAAACCAGATGTAGGATGTCTCTTTGGCTGGGAGTCAGCTTACATGAATGAACTTAGCCCTTGAAGGGAGGAATTGTCTACTTCAACCTATCAGTATCCAGTAGATAAGAAAGTTCTTGCTATCCTAGGAAAGACTGTGGACGCTAGTGGGCTGTACTGCCCTCTGAGGGTGTCCATCTCTCATAAGTGGTAAGAGAAACTAGACAGCAAGACTGGACTGATAGCCTCACAGGTGACTAAAATCAATGGAAATCCTGTTTTAGGAGGCTGAAACTGCAGTGTGTCAGCTCTCTGCTTAGTGGTGTGCCTGGTTTCCCTATGGATTAACAATTTAACAAAGCCGTTGGTTCACTGGTCATGCTGCTCTGGGTCGTGCTGGGGTCTACAAGGCGCTGATGTCTGAATACATGATGTACTAATGCAATTGAATCTTTTGTAATAGACATCTTTATTTTGAAAACCCAGCTGATGAAGTAAGGAGGAGGAGGACAAGAGAGATCATTTTATACCTGCCTTATGTAAAATAGCATTACGGCTAAAGAACTTGTCAAAGCAGTGCCTGACCTTCCTTGGCAGGGGATGGAGTCAAACCCACACTAATTTTTCAGGAGCATGTGCTAACCACCAAGCTACTGCTTATATCAGTTTTCTTGTGCATTCCCTTTTCCTCTGACCACCAAAATAAACCATAGCAATTTCTGTTTAAGATTATTAAAGAACAGCAGCAAACATTCAATACATAGAGTTTGAGGCAGCATAAGGGATTAACATGGACTTTTTGAAAGGTGAAGCAGTAATCATTATATTCCCTGCATTGAATTTATACTCTTGCCAGTAGCAATCTGAGTTCTGTTAGTTCATAGTAAGTTTATGTTTCTCTGAATTTTGCTGGTGGTAATTTTCTTGCTAGGTTGTGATCATCTAATGAGTGCTCTTGTGTGGGGGAGAAAATTCCTTTTAAAAGTTACACTACCACATAGTCTTAGTTTGGAGGCATCGTAAACTGGTTTACTTTAAAGCAGTGCTTTTCAGCAGATTCCAGTTACTATACTAACATCTTTGACTATTTTTCCTCCTCTTCTTTTTATCTCATTCTTTTATGAGCATTCAGGTTCATGAACAGTGACTCATTTTTCATGGGTCTGAATCACATCACGCAGCCCACTTCTTTTTCTCACCTTGCTCTCTTTTCTCTCCGAAATAATTTTATTATTCTCCTCTTAGTGATTTAAAGGAAAAGGTTTAAATGGTTTTAAAAGAAGGGGGTGGGGGAGAAGTGGGCTAAAAGACAATGATACAGCCACAGGCAATTGTGGAGGAAGGTTTGGGGAATCCTCCAAATTTGCTTTTGCAGATTTGCAAGATTACTAGCAACCTTTAAAGGTTACTATTAAAACAGAGAGCTAAGCATCAGGCTCATAAGGCTTTGCTATTCACATGAAGGTAGTTTTGAGCCTACTCACTGTAACGCTGCCAGTTTGTTCACTTATTCATGCACTTGTGAATCCCAGCCCATTAGGCTGAAGGAATCATCACTGCAACATATGGCTCCCAAGCATTCCAATACCACATAGAACCAGAACTGCCATTTGTCAGGAGCTGTTGTAATAAGCAGTGCCCTGGAAGCGAGTTTTTCCACTTCCCAGTTTGACCATCAGCATCCTTTCCTCTCTTTCCCAATAGCAGCGTCTGAAATGGGAAGTTTAATATTTGAGGCTCTTCAGTTTTGTGCCATGGTTCCTAAGGGAAAGCCATGTGTTCACTGGCATCTTTCCCCTGAATTTTGAATAATGAATTGTGGCTCTCAGCATTTGGGGACTGAGGGAATTTTGATTCATGCCAGGATGACAGGAAAGCTGTTACCTGTGTCTGATGCATTTCACAGCTCAGTGAGGCCACAGGTAGCTATCCTGAAAGCTGCTATTCAAATCACACCACAGAGCACTAAGAGCAAATGCCAAGGATGCCTCCAAAGGAAATAGTGAGATACCTTCACAAACAGAAGCTCAGGCTGTTACACAAGGTGTGAGAAAGCAAAGGAAAACTTATGGACAGCCAGCTACAGGGTGTATGGGTCTCCCTTGTTAATCTGAAAGTACTAAATTAATTGCAAATTAAAGATTAAATGCATTTCCTTTGTGGTGACATAAGTTCAATAAGCAGAGATAATGGGAGTTTCAGCAGACACTGTTGCTTTCTATAGGAAAGAGTTTCATCTGTAATGAAAAGCTGCCAGAATATCCAGTAGGATGGGCCGGCAGTTCAGTAACACTTAAATCCAGAAGGAAAAGGACTTTATTTCCTCTGTGTCTCTGGACAGATGAGGTACATGATTTGTTCCTTTTGTTTCTGCAGATCATCAGTTGTATATGCAATTAGGCATCGTTGTCTACTCATGTCTCGAGTAAAATCTGTGGAAGTTTCACTGTTGTTTACAATGGATTTAAAATAGACACAAAATCCCAGTGAAATCTTTGGCTTTTTAGCACTCTGTTTAGCTATTTTCTCCTGAAACTAAAGGATTGAATGATGATCTTTGGTGTAAGAGTTTTCAGCTATTCTGCAGGTATTTTTCATGCAATATTCTTGCCTGTTTTTCTGACAGTGTGGTAAATCATGGGTGGCCCCAGAGTCATGCTTTGGTTGCAAAGATGTAAACAGCTTTCTGTAGGAATAACTCAAGCAAAATTAATGGTTTTGCTGACTGACTCAGTGAATTTTGGGTAGACACAGTGCGCTGGGTGTGTGTGTGTATATATATGTATATGTGTGTATATATATATATATATATATAAAGTTGATACCATGATCGTTGCATGTGGAAATGAGGCTGATTTAGAGACAGAGGAGAGATACTACTAATGAAGAACACTAAAATTAGAAACAGTGATTTTCTAGTTTGAAGTCTTTTGACATTTACTGTGTTCATCACCGTGGCGAGTACGTTTTAAAATAAATTGTATATGAATTAGGATATAGGTTACATTAAAACAATTCAAAGTGAGAGGAAAAATACCCTTCTAGTAGCATCACACCCATATCATGAATGCATCTGGTTTTGGAGGAGCAGCAGCTTTCAGAAGTCTGATGCAAAGACAGTTCATACTCTGAGGTTCATCTCGGGCTCTTTGCATATTCAGCTCTAATTTTTATTTTTAGTTTTTAATTTATATAAGCTAGAAACAGTTTTTACTTAAAATCTACATTCTTCACCTCACTGAATGGTTCCACCAGACAAAGATCTAATAATGCTTATCCGTAATCCACCCCTAAGAATGTCTGAACTAAGAAAACCTGGCATACAGCTGTGCAAGTTTCATTGGTTGCAACTGCATGTATGCCTTCAGATTTGTTTGTGGACTCAGACAGATGTGCTATATCTGCATGTGAAATAAAGTTTAAGGAATTAACTTCAAAAGCAAGCTGTAGGGTCAGGAGAGAGTAAATTAATTGATGTGAGCCAATTGAGTTGGAAGAGCTTAAAAGACCTGGGGAAGAAACACTGATTCATGTTTCAGTCAGATTAAAGCACATTTTCTTGGGTTAAAAATGTTTTCTTATGAACTTTAGAAGAGTGGGCAAACCAGAACACCCACAGCTGAATACAGAAATAGTTCATCCTATAAAGTGTGTGTGAGGGGGGCGAGCATGATAGTGCTTATAGACAGGTAATGGCCAATATAGAAAATATAAGGAAAGCAGAAATAGAAGGTTAAAGAGCATTTCAAATGGAAAAATGGTATTAACATGTTGCCTTTGTTTAGGCTTTAAGTAAAATTAAAATCATATGGACACTTGAAAGATTCAGCTGGACGGGGTTCTCGGCCATCTAGTCCAGGTCATGCTTTGCCAAGAAAGGTTGGACCAGATGATCCTTGAGGCACCTTCCAACCTGGTATTCGAAATACCTATGACATCAAATCTCAGTTTAATAACAAGTCTGACTACTAATTAGAGCAACTGTGAACAACTCAGCTGGGAGAGCAGAAGGACACAAAAGCACAGTTAGCCCATGAAACACAACAACAAAGCCGAAATGCAAGGAGGTGTCTCAGATAGAGCACTGTTTCCTTCCCTGCACGTTGCATCTGGTGCTGCAGACACACATCAAGATAAGATGTAGTGAGTTAAAGTCAAGCTTTTGTCTGGCAGTCTACACAATCTGATTGCAAAGACTGATTAGGGATTAAAGCCTTCTGACAACCGAACCACTTAATAACTGAGGTTTCCTAAGGTAAAAGCTCAAGCTAGGTGGACTGTGGAGCAATTAGTTTTTCTTTTGGTAAAGAAAAGCTTGGAAAAGCACTGAAAAGCATCTGTGTTCATTACAGATATTTTATTTTTCATTTCTTTATTTGAAAACTTACCTTCCTTGCAGAATTAAACATTGACCTTAAAGCATTTGGAGGGGAGGAAGGAAGCAGGTGGGCAGACAGGAACTCAAACACATTGAGATTTAACTGGTTTCAAAATGTATTGGAATTATTTCCCTGAGAAAAATTTTCCACTTCTTTGTAATTCTTGGAAACAGCTCAGAGGTGGATTTTGTAATAGATGGTGCTTCGAAAAAGCTGACATCTACCAGACTTAAATGTTCAGAGTAGAGGGAAAAACTGGAGCTGAAAAACTTCTTGACAGGACAGTTTGATGTTCACATTAAAAGCTAGATCCTCTTTTTAGGTTTGAACTGTGATAAATCTTAATAATATTAAATTAATATTAAAAATTAGTAATTTCTCATTTTTAAAGATTCCTTGAACTTATTACTCTTTCTCTCAGAAAGGTATGCACAGAAAGGAGGAAGAAACAAATGGAAATTGCTTTTGAAATGTGAAAGCATCAGTGGTATTAGAAGTCGACCTATATTATTAGCATATTTCTGAAAAGGAACTCTACAGTTTAAATCATGCTTGGTTGTCTGTGTGCTCCCAGTTTATCTTTCCCTTAGGTACAATTAAGTCTGAGCTAATTAGTTTAGAATTACTCCAGAATTACCTAAATAAAGTGATTGTTTAGCATAATAAAACCAGTAATTAGTATAATTATAGAGATAATGTTAGCATAAGCAGTGAATACTTCTGTGGGATGTACAGTCAAATTGGGACTATGTGGAGACACCTCCCTTCAACAATGTTATCTTGAGTAGCTCTGTTAACTGGAAACTCTTCTGGTGGTAACTTCTTCCCCCCCTTTTTAATGACCACAGTTCTTCAGATCCATAACTGCAGCAGCTTTCATTGAGCAAGCTTAGCCAGCTACAGGTAATCAGCTGTTTGAGCCTTCAGCAGTCAGGTTGGTGTCAAAAAGGTAGCCACAAGTTTCCATCAGAACAGCCTGATTATCTCTGTCCTCACTGAATTTGCTGTTCCTCCTCCATTATTGCTCTGAAAGCCCCAGTGGCGCTTGGCTCCGTTTTCAGTCTCCTGCATGCTCTGAATTGCAGCAGCAGCACCATAGGTCTATGCTGGAAGTAACACAGAGCTGTGTGCTGAGGTCACAGTCTCACAGGTCATTTAGGAGACTAAAACCAGGTTTTCTAACTCTTAGTTTCAAATAAAATGCAAGTCTAGAATGGGCTGTGCTGGGTAATCATCTGACTTCTTTTCAACAGCCTGGCCAGACCTGCTCATTGCCATTGGAGCAAAGAGATCTCAGTTTCAGCAGCCTTACCTTTGAGGTTGTTTTGATGGGACTTTCTAAAGGTAACTGCTGCCACAGAAATGTGAAAATATTGACTTCCAGAGGTGAATTGCCCCAAAGGCACCTTAAGAAGTACAGTGAAGTACAGTATATGCGATGACATGCATGACTTCTAGATCCTCGCTAGCCAAGTTATGTGCTTACCATTCAGCAGCTTCAAAGCATCTTAATGGCATAGCTACAATTCAGGCAGGATCAGTAGACACAAAGAAGAGAGGTAGGTGTTTTCCAGGCAGTGAAGCTGGGGTGGGCAGGTGGTATTTGCATGTGTAAATTCCATCAGATTTGACTCACAGCTCAAAGAACAGTTGAGAACCCAAACATTAATTATGGAACACAGACTAATGATTCCTTTGAGTAAGAACTTGAGGCACCCAGAAAGTGTCATCTGACAGGATCTCAGTGGGGATGCTACAAGACTCCTTGAGGATCATGTGCCTTCTGTCTACATATAAGGAAAGCACAGGGATCACAAAGTTTGTGATTGCCAGCACCTGCAGTTTTTTCTGGGTTCTCTGAGTTGGCTGAGGTCTGACTCGGAGGTAATTCTGCTTTCTCTCACTAGCTGGCATTTGAGTGTCTGGCTTTTTCAGTTTAGCATAGTTTTTAGTTATCAGGTAAATGACAGATTTCCTCCAGGACTGGCTGAAACATGGCCTGACCTTGGTTAACAGTTTGCTATTTCCCAAGACATGAAATATAATTTAATCATGAATCTTAAAATTGGCAAGAGGTTCTTATATGTTAATTATTTATCAGTATAAATATTTTCTGCGCAAATGAGAGAGGTGATTTAAGAAATTTAATTCCTCTGACCTGTATTTGAGGTCATATATAGAGTATTCGGGGGACTGACATAAGCAAACTCTTTGTTGCTATCTTTCTTCACAGACTAAGGATGCCATTGTCCTCATCTTTTGCTGTAAGATTTTTAGGTTTCACATCTTACAGGGGAATTTAAAACTCTGTTATGGTTTCCATGTCATAACTGGATAGAGACTGTTAGATATTAGGACATTGGGATATTATTTTCACATCCATCTACAAATCACATTTTGTAGTGTATAGGCATGGAGAAAGGCGATACAAAGTTTCTGTAATTCATGGTTATAAAATTAAACTGGAAAACAAGCAAAGAGACATTGTAGAAATTGTGGTTTTGGGAAAAGCAGCATCTTCTTGTCACTGAACAAGAGTGAGAATCAGAAAACCTGCATCTTATTCAGAGACGGTCACTTGTCTTGTTGCATGATGTTGGATAAATATTTTTAACGCTTTCATTCTGTTCTTACTTCCACTTTTTGGCTGTTTAGAATGTTACCTGGAACTTTTCCTCATCATTGTCTCTACAGTGTTTTTTACAGGACACTCCCAGCCTGCAGCAGGAATTCCCAAGTTTCACTGGAAATGATATATAATATCAACTGCAGTGAGGACAATTTCTTGCTGTGCAAGTCCACAGTACCAAGCAAAAACGGTCCCATTAGGTTGAAGTAGTGCTTAAATGTAATAACCCTATTAAGTATTAGATATCTCCCCCTAAATATTCTCCAAGCAATATATCCAACCAGAGAAACACATGTAAAACAGCATCCTTGCCATGCTTTTTGCGTTTTTGCTTCAGTAGATGACTTCCTAACACTGTACTTCAGAGGGGAAAGTAATTTTCTTGCAAGCTGAAAGTATGACTGTCAGTGCGGTGAATAAGGGAGTGCCATCCAACATGAGGCACTGCAGTTTTTGCTCTGAGCTATGACAGAGATCAAGGTCTCATCAGGTAATCTGGAGAAAAGAAGAATCTAGCTGACTACCATTAGAAGTTTCTCACTGATGTAGCCTATGAATGTCTAAGGGAGAACCATAGCACTCGAGATACCTAGCTAAGGGCTGGCCAAATCAAGAGAAAATGTACTGCAGAGAGTAATTTTTTTACTGGAAGAGAGTTCCCATTCTGTTCTTTTACATCCCTCTGTAAATAAAAGGATGGTTTTAGCTATAATTTATATTTAACTATAGAACATAAAGATGATTTGTGTCTACTTTATAAATACTGGAAAAATAATGTGTTTTTTTTCACAGCAGCTATTACATTATTGATATTTCTAGGGCAGATTGTGCCACCCAGCAAAATTTACTTATAACATGCTCAAACTAACCCAATAACATCAAACAAAACCTCACAAATAAGCCAACAACATCAAACAGAACCTCAGAAATAATCAAAACCCCACTAGCTTTAAAGTTTCAGTCAATAGCAGAACTGGGTCTTTACTCAGTTCTTCCTATATGTAGATTTCTGGACATGGCTTTAATATGAGTGAGTGTTGTACATATGGCAAGAACTGTACTTTAGAAAGGAGAGGATGAGTGCACAGACTTGAATACACTTTCCAAATATATATACATTGCGAAGTATTTAGCATTCTGCCTTTCAGTTTTATTGCAGAAATTTCACAGTGGGAAGTTTAGCTGGTTCTTCTGGACCGGTTGCTGAATTTTGTTCTCTCAAGTTGGTATCAGTTTGATCACTCCTGAGTTTGTGATATGATCAATGCTTACAGGTTTGCTAATATTAATTATAATAACCCAGTATAATAATAACAGCCTCAGATCCTGGCTGACAGACTCATAGAGCTGAGCTGCCCCCAAAGTGAAGAACTGGAAGTTCTGTCTTGGATTGTTCTACAGACTCTAGGCTGACACTTAGTGTGGTTATTCCACCTTCTGCCATGGGACAAGTTCAATAGGTGCAGTTGTGTAAAGTTTTACTTCATCAAGCATTGTATTTGTTAGTGTGTTAAAGACCCTTGTCACAAGGTTCTTATCACAACGGTCTAAGGAATCACAAATCTGAAGGATTCTTTTGTTTTTGAAATTTGAAATGTCAGCACCTTAAAAATAAGTTATTGGCCCATTTTTTTTGCCATCTTTTTCTTGCCTTTAGCACCAAAATAGTGGGCTAGATGGTTCTGACATTTTCTTTGTTTCTCAAGTTTTAAAAGTGTAACATTAAGTTAGTAAGAACTGTTGGATTCCATTATGTGAGGCATTTTGGCTTTATTGCCCAGCAAATCAATAAGCAATGGCACAACACGCAATAGCATCTAAAATACTGCCATTGCTAAGCAAGTGATAAATGCTGTGAAATAAATGACACAAGCAGATGGCAAGACATTAGTGCGAAAAAGCCCCATCCTCGGAGCTTCTTAAAAGTTTTTTTTTTTTTCTTTTCCTATATCAAAAAGCCAAAATTTTAAGGAAAGTTTTGTGAGTTCTGAGACAATTGTGAATACTCTGTGGAACAGAGCCCCCAAAGCGAAGCAGCAGTGAGCTAAATTCATGTTGTTGATATACCAAGAAATAGAGAAGCACCACTTAGCTCTGTACCAAGGTTCAAGTTGCAATATAGGAACCTGGAATCTTTGACACATATTTTAACTGGCAAAAGGAAGCAGTTAGCATAGTTTATCTTTCTCGGATGCTCTGATTCTACACTCTATTTCTGGACAGTGAGTCACTGCTTCCCAATTGTCATATACTTTGAGATGCTGATCCAGCCTGGTGTCACGAAGGGCAGTACTAAATAGGTTATGTTTCCAGGAAAGTACATTCAAATGTGGAGCATGTTAGCTGCATGTGAAAGCAAGGTGAAGACAACAAGCACTGCAGGTAATTGGAAACCGTGCACTGGATAGGGGATGAAATGATCAGCAGATGGCATTTTTCTTATTACTTCTATCAGACCGTGGTACTGAGGTCACAGTTTTGACCTCGTGTTAGGTCCCCTTTGACTGTAAAGCAAAGTCTGAATGACAGTTACTACCAAGAAACTTCTGTAACAGACAGCATGAAAAAGATCAGGGAATAAAGAAATACACTTTTCCAGTAACTCTGCTCTTGTTCTCAGAGCGAATAACTCTTACTAAAAACTGGTAAATGGGACAAAAATATTCTGTGGTAGATTCCCCCAGTGCTCTGTGAATGTCCTATATTTTTAATCATATCTCTTGGCATGTGGAAAATGGAAAGCTCTCTCCTTAAAAAGGACAGCAATTTAAACTGAATACTGGATGTTGCAAATGGAATTACTCATACACGTGTTTTACATGCCTAAAATAAATTAACACAATTAAGATACTTTAGAGGGGAAAACAGCTAACCAAAAAATGCTTTCTTGAAGCAGTGAATTTATGTTGTGTGAATGTTATCAGTATATTCTTAATCCAGTGAAACTCTTAACCCTTGTTAGTGTCAGTGAAATTTTACGATGACGGCTTAGTGACTTTTTCTGGCTTGGCTGTCTTATAGTCTTCCTGCCAACATAACAGTTTGAAACAAATACATTTGTCATATATATTTGTTAAATACATTAACCCTGCAGTAAATGTGTTTCCTTCAGAATACTCCTTTCTCTGGTCAGTCCCCCATGCAAGCATCCACCAAATGGATAATCTATTTGACACATTCTTATTTATTCTTAATACACCCATAGTTAAGACTGGAGGCTACGGAAGAAGAAAAGAATGTTATTGTTAGCTAGCAGAATAGGTTTTGCTACTGTGTGAGCTTGTGTTTAGTCTGTGCATTTGAGCCATATACAGATAAGTTATGAAACAAACAGTTGTTTAGGGCTAAAACGTGAATTACCTGATATCAAGCCTGGTGAATGGAAATGTATTGGAATCCTTTCAGAAATAAATAGGAAGCAGGAGAAAGGAGTGCAGGTTTGGAGTGGCAAGGAAGGGATGTACTTGCCTTAACTTAGACGTCTTAGTGTTCAGCAAGGTTAGTGACTCTGAAGATAATGATCAAATGAGAGGACCAAATGAAAGAAAGAAAGAGAAAAGAAAGAGAGAGAGAAAACATTATGGGATGTTGATTTAAGGGCAATTGGGAATATATGAACAAAATTGTATTACTTTGACTACTTTCAAGCCCAAGAAATTTTTGCTTATTTGTGGAGAAGTGGGAGTTCTAGATAATTTCCATCCTAATATTCTGAAAACAGACACCTGGAGCAGGACTTTGTATTAAAACCAAGAAATACTTTATTACACTTCTGTTTAGGAATGCATACTGGAGCAGGGAACTAAAAACATGTTATATATATATATATATATTATTAAAGAATCTGAGGGAGAAGTGATAAGGTCTGAACCAGCCATTTGCTTTGAATTAGATGAGAGACGAAGCTTTAGAAACAGATTTGTAGAAGAGAACATCTTAAATATAGAAGTAAAATGGGAAAAAAAGAAAAAAATACAATGTAAGTCTAAAAAAAGTATATTCTTAAAATCATATTATATATTCTTTGATAATGTTGATATTAATAAAAAAAAGAAAAAAATCTAGTAAATTGAACTGTTTTTTTTCTATATTAGTTGATACAGTATTACTTGTGAAGTTATGTATTAATTTGGGTTCAACAGAACAAAGTGGTAAGTGGCTGTGAGGAACCAGCAACAGGCAGTGTTCAAAAGGAAAGTGCTGGACTAGATGTTTAATTTATTTCCCCCATAAATGTTTTTAGGCTCCTGGCTAAAGAAATGTGAGTAGGCTCATAAATTCCTTGCTGGACTGTAATAGATGAAAAGAAACAGGCAAAGAAAAATCAGAAAATGCTGGAATGGTTTGGGTTGTAAGGGACCTTAAAGCTCATCCAGTTCTGACCCCCTGCCACAGACAGGTACACCTTTCTCTAGACCAGGTTGCTTCAAGCCCAGTCCAATCTGGCCTTGAGCTAAAGCGCATGTTACTAAGAGCAAATACCTTGAAGAATAGAAACAGGTAAATGTGATACAGGTTGAGTTGTAAAGTAAGACACAACTATGAGGAAAGATGAAGAAATCACTTCATATGTGCTTTAGTAGAAAAAAATGTGCCCAAGGAAAATGCTAATCTAGTCAGTAAAGAACAAAAGCTATCAGTTCATGACACCAAAAAAGGCAGTGTTTCAGCAATCTTTCTGTATCCGAAACAAGTAATTAAGATAATTACATTTGAAAGGGTTTGTAGAGTAGGAGTGTTTCCCAATTGTCATATTGTCATAAGAGAAGAAATGCCAAGATAATTTCTGTCTTAAAAAATATAGCAAGAGGATAAAAGAATGGTAGAGTCTAAGAAAATAAATTCAAAGAATATATGGTATACTTGGATTCTATAACAGTCCAGACTAAATTATCACATACTCCTCGTGGAATACCTGGCAGGTACCCATGTTTATCACAGGCCGTGTGAATTTTCCAAGAACAATCTGTGTCAGGGAAAACAATGCATCTCTTTGGAAAGGTAGTGGACATTATGAGCAGACCAGACCCAAGAGATGCAATGAATTTTGACTCAAGAGTTTGTCAGTAATTTCTGTGACATTTTCCTAAATACAGAAAAAGTCTGCGTGTTTGAGTAGGATGGATACAAAACAGGCTAATGGACTTTTCCTGGGTAGGTTTTATTCCCTGGGTCAGGGTCAAACTGTATTGAATAGCTGTCTGCAGAGGTCAGATTCAAATGTGTTCATTAATGATTTAAATGATGGAATAGAAGGTGTTTGTAATTGAATTTACAGGCATTGCAGAGGAATGTGGAATTGCAGAGACTACAACTATATTAGAGAACAGGATTAGCATTTAAAATTGTGGTCACCTAGATAAATGGTCTGAATCGGCTAGGACAGAGTTCAGCAAGGAGAGGCCTGTGTACTTCCCAGTGACTGAAACCGAACTGTGTAATTACAGAATGGGAACTACTGAGAGGCGATGGAGTAAGAACAAGTCACAGGCTGATCATGAGTTAATAACAGCATATTTTTTCAAAATGAGTCACCTGTAATGGGGTGTAAACCCAAGATACCCTGCAAGATCATAGGTTCTTCAGCAGCCTCCAAATCAAAACCATAGCGCATTCTCAGATTTCGTTGTGCACAGAAACAAGGGCTTAGCTGTCACAGAGAAGCAAATGTGAGCTGGTGCATTCATTACAAATGTGGGCTTCGTTATTCTCACATTGTCACTAAAAACATCAGTGTATTATCAACATATCCTCATACTAAACCCAAACCACAGCACTAGAGCAACTGCCAGGAAAATATGTAACTCTATCCCAGGTCAAACTAGGACAGCATAAAAGATTTCAAGGACCAAATACAAATACACTGCAGAAAGAAGAACAATCCAATTGCCAGAAAATGTTTTGCTCTCCAAACCAATCAACCTAATGTAATGGACTGAAATAGTTTTAAAGATGGGGACCAGCAATGCAGTTTGGTTTATACCACTTAGAAAAACTTTATTAAAACAGAAAAAAGCAAGAAGAAAACATGCAAGGTTTCACTAAGCCTCCAGTCTTAGACAATATCACAGTTACCATGCCGATATGCTTTTTACATTCCACATTACAGTGTCCAATTATCAGTCTAGTCAAAACCAAGAAACTTGTGATTCTAAAGTGAACATAACCCAGCTTCCTTTTGCCTTCTTATCATTCTTCAGTCTAATTTGTTAGAGTAAGAAGATTTTCCCATTTCTCTGCCGCTTCCTGGACTCTCATACTTGCAGTGTGTTTGTCAGGTAGAAAATACTGGTTTTGTCATTGGACTCACAAAATTTGTTTGGAGGCTACAGATATAGTGAATTGGCCGTGGGGTGAATATAGACTTCCTTCCCTATTTCACCATTGATGTGCACCATTGTCTTTAAACAAATAATTGATTGCTCGGCTTCTGTTCCCTATTGGCAAAGCTGAGGCAGTGCTTTACCGATAGAGGTGGCTCAGTGCCATTATGGCATGTCATTCAATGAGTAAAAATTCTGCTACAGTTTTGTACAAGCAATACTGTTTGGACTCTAAGTGAAATTATGGTTCACTCTGGCATCCATTGCCAAAATTCATTATAAGATTTCAGGCAAAATGAATGAGCTGGTAAATTATTTCTTTAATAAAGCCTGAAGAAAAAAAAATGCCAAGTTTTTATTGCAATAAATTTTTATTTCAATAATAATTCATGACCTATTAAAAAAACTCTATTATTATATAATAGAAAAAAATGCGAGAATTATATTATAACCTTAATATATGATTTTATATCAGCTTTAAAATTAAGACATGCCAGGAAGAAAAAAAAAACAGTAGCAAAGAGAAAAAGGATCTAAGACAATAGATTCTGTTCATGTAGTATTTTAAAGTTAGCTGAGCATCTGTCTGTAGGACCTTGTTACACCATAATACCTTCAGTTTTAATTCATTATTATGCTAGAACCTGCAGACACTTATATGAAAGGAACAGCCCGTTTAGAAGGAAGAAATCTTCACATAATCCAACTACTCCAGTATTGTGGGAGAAAGATGAAAGGTGCTGGCACTTGACAAGGCAATGTCTTCACTTAGCATCCACAAAACAAACGTCCCTTTTCACCGTTTGGCAACGTATCTGCCTGGCAGTGATTATTAGCAGTAGGCAGTCCAAGAAAAACACAATTTCTTGTGATGGCACTGAAATTTGAGGGCTGTATTTTCCTCAGCACCTGTCTAATGGAATTATGCTGACTATGTGGTCTACAAAATTAATTCTTTCAATCATTTTTCAAACAGATCCCATAATCTTCATTCTAGCTTGTGGTGATCTGGCATTTTATAAACAGGAATTGCTCCACGAACGATAAGAACTTTCTGATAGCATTCCCAAGATGACCTAGATATTTTAAAAAGGGAAAATTGGATCTTAGTTGTGTATCTGGGAATGGTTGTCATAGTGGTCAAAACTGGTGACGATAAGTCAAACGTCTACAGTCAGGCATCTGTAAATATACAAGGAATGGTTGTTTAGAAGTTCAGTGTGCCTCAGGATTTCCAAGGTAGCTTTCTGTGTTCATATAATATTAAAGTAGGGTTTCTTCGATTCCACTTCATTACCTTAAAGCAAAATAAAACGATAAATATATGAAAAAATGAGACAATTTTATATTAGGATTGCAAACTTTCTTCAACTGCTCTATCAGCAGGTCAGGATAACAAGCATCTTGTGATTAATAACCAGAAAAGAAGTTTTTTGGGATTAAGTACTTCACAAATAATGCCAAACAACTATATGCAGCAGGTTTCATGCTAATACAGTTTTGATCCACATCTCCAGCAGCCATAAACTAGCTTCAGTACATTGCCTTTTGTGAAATAACCCTGATTTATACTAGCTGAGAATACTTCTTCTGCATTGTTGGAATTGTTACTGCATACTTTCATTGCACTAGCTAAGAAAAAAACAAGAAACAGCACCCAAGGCTTATTTATAAAGAGTTAAAGATGTAGCAGTTAAGTAATGCAATGTGTTTTGGAGCTAACCAAGCTGCAGGCCCTTAAATTGAGTTTGCAGATAGGGCATCATTTTGGGGTTAGGGCTATTTAGCAGAGTCCTTGCTGCTGGAAATTAGTACCATAGCTCCTAGTAAACTGAATTTCTCACTCTGGCTATTCATCAGGACTTGTTTTTCCTGAGGGAAAGTGGAAAACATATGTAGAATAACAAGGAAATGGGTTGCTTCTTATTTCAGAGCTTTCGTGGACTGTTAGAAGAAAGCGGCAGCCCTTGCTTGGATTTTTTTTAGCGCCATTGCTCTTTCCAAAATGGATTTCATACACTCAGACTCCTGCAGCTCTGTATAGTCCAGTGATTATCCATAAGAAGTGACACATACATCCTGACTTCATGTTTCCCTTGTAAAACTAGATCATTTAGTTTCCTCAAAAGCAACAAACTCAACTCTGTGTATAACGGTATGGGATGTATATCGACAATATGTGATTTACTAACAACAGCGTGTGTTACTGCCCTGATGTAGTGAGCTACATAAATTTCATTTACTCCACCCCTTTCTTTAGTTTGTAAAACTCCCCAAACCATAAAAAGTCTTACTAAAAACAACAACAGTGACAGAGCACTAAAAATGTTTACAGAATTATGCAGTTTCTCATTCTTTCCTGAAATAGCATCTGGGTGCCTTTTAAATTCACTGATCTGCAGGACCTTTCTCAGTGTTTTGGCTCACTCACTCTGCTTTTGCCTTCTCCATGTTGTTTCTTATGCATCCACTCTTCAGCCAGAGCAACCCCTGAAGTTCTCAAGAATAAGAGAGAGGGTGAAATCCCCCTTGGTGTTCTCCAGCACGAACAGAAGAGGCACAGGAGTGATACAGACTTATGTCCGAAGAGGTACTGAATTATTTTGTTGATTCCCTGAGTTCTCTAGGTTCACTTTTCTTTAGACTTCTACTGGTATGCCAGATGTAATAGGATCTCTTCTTGATAACTAAAACTTTGTTCCAACTGGGAAATTATGTCACTTCTCAGTGTCAATTTGCGAAGGCTTCTGAGCATCACTGCAAGACAAAAAGAAGACTAAAATGTTCTAAAACTGTTCACCTAAATTGCTTTGCCAGTTTTAAGTATTCTTTGGCTATTAAGCATCATTCTCTAAGGAGTCCTGCACTTGCTTCTTCTGCACTCTCTCTCGTACAGCCAATATTCTTATTCCTTCACTAATCCAATGCTAGAAATACACACACAAGACCTATACTTCTCTTCCATGTTATTCACATGCTTTACCTGCCTTAACTGTATTTTTCTGTGCCCAGTTTGACTTGTGAGGTCTGTGAATCCCCAAAAAGAGTCTCTGTATGTAAACAGAGGTCCATCTATGCTAAGACTTACACCCGAATATAAGCCAGCAAGGACCACCATTATTCTGTCTCCAGGAGACATTGGAGAGTGGGTTCTATGTTAACTGTTCTGTTTTCTACTGATATAGCACTGCCTTAGCTGCGTAAGAATGGCCTATAAATGCCATACAGATACGTTCTCAGTACAAACCATAGTAATCTTTTAAGGTATTTGAACTAAAACATTCCAAGAAAGGAACTTTAGTAGCCAAATGAATGGAAGGAGTTGCAGATAAAATGAAATCTGTGTCATCTTGAGGTAATTATCAAGTGTTAATGAAGTCTTATATAGTGAAATCAAAGCTTGTAGGTTTTAAGATCTTGAGAGAACTGAGGTATGTGAGAGGCCACTTCTCAGTTTCTCTATTAACTAACAATTGATTGTGTGTAATTCAGCCATATTTGGCTATTTTGATAGAGGTAAATACAAATCTGAGATCTTTTCAGGGATGGATGTTAATTGCCTCATCCCTGTGTATTACATTGTGTGGGTCCTTCATAATTACAAGGATTTATCTATTCTCAGAATCCTTCCACAACAGCTCTTCAAGCGTAGTTCCAGCATAGGTTATATTACAAAGGAAAAAGATGCTTTAAAGCAGAAATAGAAAGCCTAGCAGGATAATTATTCTTGACTAGCTATTTTGATAAGCTTCCAAATGCAGACAAATCCTAACAGTTCAACAGAATACAACCACTGAATACGTTCATTGGAATTGCTCCCTTTTAGTAACCACTGAATACTTTTTTTTTTGGGGGGGGAATTGCTCCATTAAAATAATTATGGTGGTTATTTTCCAGGACTGTATCTGTCTTATTTCCTATTTGCCAGCCAAACTTCACTTTGAATTAGACCAGTCCTTCCATACAGAAAGCAAGGCTGCTAAAATGCCATCTAGAAGGAGGATGAGATTTACCTAGTTTCAAAACAGGCAGCTTTGTGTCTCACCAATTACAGGCTGTATCTGTAACTGGGTATCTGTGAAGCCTGGAGCACTGGCACAGGGCTCCGTTCTCATGCCTCCAAGTCAATAAGGGCTTTCTCTTTTGCACCTGGATTTCCCCTTCTTGAAGATTCTTGTTCACGTGCCTTCCTGAGGATTAGTTGCCTTGAAAGCCTCGCATAAGCAGCATGGGAAATAGACTCAGATCTGTACAGGATCACTAAAATCGTATTAGAAATCTACTACGAATTTGAGGAAGGTCGCTGCAATTTAGAGAAACAATTTGCCATTACATTGCTAGTTTGAATTTAATCGTATTCAGACTCACAGAAATAGTGATGAAAGAAAAGATGGTAGAGATGGTACCATGGTTCTATAAGACTTTTGTGAGTCTTAGACATCTCCTGGAACCTTGAGGTGCACCTTGATCAGCTTTCAGTTTTGGATCATGACTGCATCTCTATCAATAGTGGATTCACCAGCTGGAGGATAATAGTTTTCCTTTAAAAAAACAAGAAATAGACTTTCACTTAAGCAGACACTTCTATATTTTCTTCATTTTGTCAGTTTCTAAATGAAAACATACCTTTTAATTGAAAATAAAATTATTTAATCTGAAAGACACTGAAACAGAGATCTTCGATTTTTTAATATTTTTTTATTTAGGTTTTATTACATTTTATATTAATTATATGAAGAAACCAAAAGTATTCCCTGAAGCTTTTAGCTCCACTTTTAATTTTGCAATACCTACCTTTCATACTAAAAAATCTTACTGAAATGTTCCAAAACTGTCACTCAGTGCTGTCATTTCTTCAGCTTAACATTATGCCCAGAGGCTGAAATCTTGACTCATCTGTGTTCATCCTGGCAGATGTGACTTGGATTCTGACTGCAAGACAATTCCCTCTATAACAGTGACAAGGGTAAATATTGTGCAAGACAGAACCATGTACTGCAGCATATTTGGAAAGTCATAGTTACAAAAAACATACTGTACCCTCTATAAATGTGTGAGTGATACTAAATGAGGAAGAATAATTACCACATAGATGAGATTCAATCCAGAGGTGTCTTAGGGACTGGGACAATGTGAACCTCATGAAATTCAACCAAGGCATTTCACATGTGGTGTAGAGTAAGCCTGTGCATAGTACAGGATGGGAGCATCCTTGCTGAAGAAGACATGGGGTTTATAGTGGCCATCAAGCTGAGTATAATTCACCAGCGTGCTCTTATTGTAAATATCAAAAACTGCAGGTGTGGCTGTGCTAGGAGGAGCACAGCAAGAAGACTGAGAGTTGTTATCCCACCACTTGACACTGGGGAGGTTATATGTGAAATGCTGAGGCCAGTTCAAGAAGGATAGCAGGAAACCAGGAAGGGTGTAATTTATGGGCTCACAGAATCCTAGAATGGTTTGGGTTGTAAGAGACCTTAAAGTTCATCCAGTTCCAAGCCCTGCAACAAGCAGGGACACCTTCCACCAGAGCAGCTTGCTCCAAGCCCCACCAACCTGGCCTTGAACCCTACCAGGGATGGGGCAGCCACAGCTTCTCTGGGCAACCTGTTCTAGTTGAGGGTTAAAGGATAGTCAGGGACCTGGAGCAAGTGTTTAACCTGAAGCGTAGGTTTCATAGTCTAAAAGCAACCTTCAACTGTTCAACAGGGCATGCCAAAGGCAGTGGAGCCAAAATCTTCTGTGGTGGATGGTACAGCATAGAGGAATGGCATTAATGTGCAGATTTCAAGGTTCAGGATGGACATGTTGGGAAAAACCTTTTCACTAGTGGTGAGATAGCACAACAAAACTCCCTAGAAAGATTGTAGGATTTCACATTCATGGTTTGACAAAGCCGTGGTTGACATCATCTGTTCTTTGCAAGAGTAGCATTTCTAGTGGGATGTTAAAAGAGATGATATCTAGGGATTCTTTCTAATCAGTATTTTTATGATCTTAAAGGTAAGATAGGCTGAGGAAGTTGGGGCTGTTCAGCCTGGAGAAGAGAAGCCTTCCAGTATCTGAAGGGGGCCTATAGGGATGCTGGGGAGGGACTCTTCGTCAGGGACTGTAGTGACAGGACAAGTTTAGATTGGATATAAGGAGGAAATTCTTTCCTGTTAGGGTGGTGAGGCACTGGAATGGGTTGCCCAGGGAGGTTCTGAGTGCTCCATCCCTGGTGGTGTTCAAGGCCAGGTTGGATGAAGCCTTGTGTGGGATGGTTTAGTGTGAGGTGTCCCTGCCCATGGCAGGGGGGTTGGAACTGGATGATCTTGAGGTCCTTTCCAACCCTAACTATTTTATGATTCTATGATTCTATGATTCTAAGTACTACATAATTTTCAGTCCATTTAATTCCACTGAATCCTTCTTCACAGCACTGGTCTCTGTCAGACTGTGTTGGCTACTCATGAACTTTGTCTCCTCCACCTAGTTGGATACTTTAGTTTACTAAAATCATTTTAATGGCTGTTTGTTATTTATTCAGTAACACACCAGTTCATTTTAAGGCATACTGCTCTTACAAGGTTCTAAGAAGATATAGTTTATTTCAATAAGAATATATCCAGAAAAAGAATGCCCCTAAGGACACTGAAGGATCTGCCTTAATAAGAAGCACGGGTGATGCTCTCCACTAACAGTACAAACTGATTTATAAAATTTGGCTATCCTAGAAGGCGTATGCTACCACTTACTGCAGAAGGCTGCGAAATGGTAGGACACAGATGGAATGTCGTGTTATAAACATGTCTGTTGATTTCTTTTAAGTACAAGGGAACCCTTTTGGGAGGGTTTCTGCACTAAAACTGTTGACTGAAACGAGAGTTTGCTGAATTTTTCCTTTTTGCACTTCAAAAGAACAAAAACCCAGGGAGATAAAGAACTATATTTTGGTTTGGTATTGTGGAAACAACATTTTGAAGTAATAGTGTCTCTAAAACCCTTTAAACCGGGGCAAGAAAAGCTTGCCAAAGTAGTCAGAGAATGTATTTCCTTAACTGCTGGCAGATATGAAACAAAGCAAACCTGTCAAAATTTCTTCCACCTACTCCAGCTGAAGAATGTTAGACCTATTGTCCTGTGTAGAAGTGAAGAGAATCCACTGGTTTTGAAGGGCAGTACCTGCAGGTAAATAAGGCAGTAGAGTTCTGTACGTATGAAAGGAAAGAAGATAGCAAAAAACGGCTTTTGGGTTGGCATTCAACAGAATAAGTTCCATAATGCAAGCACTAATACATGTTAGTGTTTAACACTGTTTAATGAAACTCTCAGTATGATGGAATATTCACCTCATTTGTAATTTTCGATGGAGTTTCCCAGCACAACTTCATATTCTAGTTTAATTGGGTTTGTCAACTTGAGAAGTTTAATTGACAAATAGTAGATGAGAGTTTAAAAGATTTGCAGTATGTTAAATAAACTGTGATTCTGATAACTCAGCATTTTATATGCAAGGAACAGAATTAATGATATTTTAGATGGCTCTGGAAAATTGCATTTGCTAAGGCCTCTGACCCAATGATGGAAAACCCATCATTGCCATTAAGTTTTGAAAAGGCAATGTCTGGAGCTGATATGCTAAAAATGCAGAAATTATATTACCTCTGTTAAAATGAAGTTCTAATGTCCTTAAACAATTAAAGCTCAAATATTATATGTCTGTTAATGAACTTCGTAAATATTTATAAGTCGCCATTAAAGTGTACAGTCTAAAATGAGTAAGAAAAGACTTCATTTGCTTTTTGCTTAATCTGAAAGGATTGTGTCAGAACTTGGAAACTACCTAGCTATCTATTCACTGCAATTCTGTATGCTTTTACCATAGTAAATCAGAGCTAATTGCATTAATGTCAGGGAAATAATACCAGTGTGAAAGCAGTAAATGTGAAATATCTTACTGTTACACAGTACTTTTATTGGCTCCACTCAGTCTGTGCTTTGGTACCAGAATGGCTGGTGTAGGTACAAGGATAGAGAGAAAGAAATTAAGAAAGAAATTCTTTACTGTGAGGGTGCTGAGGCGCTGGCACAGGGTGCCCAGAGAAGCTGTGGCTGCCCCATCCCTGGCAATGCTCAAGGCCAGGTTGGACACAGGGGCTTGGAGCAAGCTGCTCTAGTGGAAGGGGTCCCTGCCTGTGGCAGGGGTTGGAACTGCATGAGCTTTAAGGTCCCTTCCAACCTAAACCATTCAATGATTCTATGAGACAACAGGAGCAGAGATAGAGCAGACTGTAATGGCAAGTTTAAATCACTACTTGCTCATGGGCAGGAGGGTACTAGGATTTTCAAATGTTTATAGTTGTGGTGCAGCATTTACGAGGTGCACAGTGAAGTCTTTTCAGTGCAGTGTGTCTTATATTTAAATGCCGAGAAACCCTTGTTCCACTTGAATCAGGGCCAGTAATTTTAATGAAGCTTTACTCATGTAAAACCGATATACCTCAGGGAAGTGATATGGCATAGTGGTTGTAGCTTGGGTTATGGCTTTAGACTCTATTAAATGTTTCTCTTTGTTAAAAAGCCTTATTGTAATAACCCTCTCTCTGCAGTTGTGTAGCCATAAATACTTAGATTGGATAGCTGGGATATATGTCTGGGTAGCTGGGATGTGGATGGTAGATGTTTCATTTCTCCTCTGTTAAACCAATGAACCCAATTATATTAGGCATTTCTGACTATTTATGAGCATTGAGGCATTCCTGTTTTTAGGAGGCTGTGGAAGTTGCTGACTAAGGTGATTTGAAAAAATACTCTTGTAAACAAGTTAGTTTAGCCATGGGATCACTGCACACAAAGATGAGTTTTGAAACACTATCTTTATTCTGTTTATTCCCTTTGTCTCCATCTTAGTATTGTCCTACAGGCTTTAATAAATTCCTTTCAAAACAGTTCATTCCAGCTCTTAGATTAAGACTGGAAGACAGAAAACAACTGCAGTGTATGTGTGTCTGTAAGAGACTCATCTCCAACCATTGCCAGCATGATGGCCCATCTCAGTCCACTGCCTCACATTATTTATTCTCCTTTTGATACCTCTCTTGGAAAACTTGGTTGGCATCACACAGCTGCAATCTTACATTAAGGAGTTTTCATTGTATCTTTAAATACTTTTGATATTCACTCAAAACCTGTCGTTTTATTTCTGCTTTTTCATTTCCCACTAAAAGCAACAGATCTTAATTGCTTTGTCTTATAGGTTTGTGTTTCCTTACCATGGCTGATGGATAGCAAATGACTTGATAGACAAGTCTCTGGTTTTTGCTGTCTATAGCTGCATCACTGCTGTTAAAGAGTGGACCACATCCCATTAGTAATTGCTTCCCAAATGAAAGTGAAATATCTATAATAAGTGTTCAGAAACACGTAGGAAATGAGCATAAGCAGTCCCCTTTCAGACAGCACTCTGGTGTTTTTCACAAATTAGAAGTCTTCTAGACTGATAACAGATGGAGTTTTTTGAGAAGTATGTTTCCTCTTTGATTCTTTAGGCCTTGCTATAGCTGCCTCAGTTTCATCGTTGGAACTGATACGATGTTAGAGATGCAGAAAACACTCCCTTTACTCGAGAAAGCAGAACAGATTTGCTGATGTGAGAGAGGTTCCACTTTGTTTTAATTACATGAGAGATCAATAATGAGACAATTTTGCTTGTTTAACCAAAGTTACTGCTGTAGCTTCCTGGTGTATTTACACAAGGAGAAAAGTTCACGACATGCTTTTGGACACTTAGTGCCAATGAGCACTGCATCTTTACGAAAACTCAGATAAAAGTTTCATATACTGTACTATAATTAAAACTTTACAAATGCTGAGGTTTAAATCAGAGCTGACTGATCATGTTTAACTTAAATGTCTTAATGGCTGTGTTTTGAATAGAACAAGGGTACATTATCTAGCCCAGCTTTACTTCATGCACGGAGAGATATCAAAATTTTTAAGACTTTGCTCCAGAAAAGCATATAAACTCACAGATTAATTCAGGCAACTAACAATTCCACTGAAGTCAGTGATATTACTCGCTTGAAGTTCTGTTTGTATTGAAAGGGTTGATATATCAAGAGCTTAATCTTGCAATAACTTCTCTTCTGCACCAGAAGAAATACATTTTGATGGAACATGAATATTTCCCTAGCCTCTGATTCTTAGGGGACCCAACAACAATCTGCCTTTTACTTTTACATCTGGCACAGTATATTCAAAGATCACTTCCCAGGATGTGTAATTCTGTTCAGAGCAAAGTAGGACATTACTTGCACCACCGGGGATAATGAAGCGACTCATGTATTTAAATCATAGTAGACAGGGGCAATTTTGGGCATGAGTTTTGGATTTCATCTAAGAGAATTTGTTTCTTTATTCCCCAGAATACAAAAAAGTGCCCAAACTTTAACAAGGCCTTTTTTAACAAGGCATGCAATGAACACCAAGCAGTTTGTGGGATAATTGTAGGGCAAGAATAATTACAAAGTACTTTGAATTGTGAACTTTTTCATCTTCTCTCTGCTTTGCCAAATCACCATTTTTGAGGAGGAAAAGAAATATGTCGAAAAAACATGAAAGTGCTTTGGTTTGAAGCCTCTTGTCAAGCTGGTCCTTTTCCCTGTAATGACTCAGTGAATGGAAAACTGGGATGAAACTTGTGAAATTGTTGGCGTGTAAAAATTCCTTTAAAGTTTGTTACTGTATCTACTTTTCAAATCATTCTTAGATTCAACAGTTTCTCTTCAAAGGTATTAGTCCAGAGCTGCTATTGGAAAAGATAATCACTGTGTAGCTGTCCTTACAGGGCACATACATATTTATGGCACCTCATTTAGCTGAGTTATGATATACTGATTCAAATCTCACTGCATTTTATGGCTAATTTTTAAATTCCTGAGCAACCAAGATTTTAAATTGAGGTTTTTTTGGGTTTTGTGGGGCTTTTTTATAATCACTACCAAACAGCAGTGGAATGAGTCTCATCTATATAATGATTAGGACTGTTAAACCCTACCTTATGTCGCTTTTCTGGCTGGACTATACTGAAAGATCATGGGCTTCCATCATTTGGAAATATATCACAACTGAAATATAGACAGAAAAATAGGTAAAGAATCACTATTAAATATATAAATGGAGGAAAGCATGAAACCTAATTTGCTTTTATAAGCTCTAAGTCATATCTTTGGCTCCAGACCTCCCAAATAATAAGGTAATAAATCCATATGAAAACTGAGCTTGCTTTGTCTGTGCTGTCCTTCAGCTAGGCTCTTTACCTGTACTTAAGGCAACTGCTGCTCTCAGCTTCTTCTTCATGAAAACATTTGGCAGTATCCATTTGCAAACACAGGGAAAAGTCAATCTATTAAAATTTCTATGTTTCCTATGACTTCACAGATCTCTAAATAGAGAAATAACTGCACTTAATTCCTCTTATCTGTCTGCAAATGTTGACTATATTAATAAGATTAATTAGTCATTTAGAGGTTAAACAGATTAATTAGGTGCTATCTTATTTTAATTTTCTGTATGTGAATAAATATTTATAATCTACATTAATATGCAGTTATTGTAATTTTATGCACGCTCTCTTCTTGATGCTTCTGTTTAAAATAATATTAAAAGCTCACACACTGCAGGCAATGTTTCCTGAATTCAGTTCCTTATCAAGTTATGAATGTCTTTTAATCAACTGTTTTACATGGAGCCCTTTCCTCCTCCTCCATCTGCTAAATCATATTCAGACAAACTTTTTCGTGACATCAAGGAAATGTTATGGGGCTCTATCTATAACTTTGCTTCAGTAAACTCAGTTTTATTTAGAGAAGCATCTGCATTCATTTGGTTCTAATCCCCACTCACAGGGGCCACAGAGTCCTGCCCTGTTTTCTCATATGAGCTTTGTTAGATCTTTGTTTTGAAGATGTCCCTCCTCTTCGAAACATTTAGTACCTCTGACTTAAAGTTGCATTCAAGCACAGCAAATATTCAAGCGTGTATTACTATCTGAAAACATAGTTAAAGGTGTTAACCTCCCCACAAAGCAATAGGAACTGCATAGAGTTTGTAGAATGTAACCTCTGAAATATTTAGATGATCTGAGAAACATGGCAAAAGCGTGGTTGTGAAGGGAGAGTTTAAAGGTTAATGTTCCATTTTCTCACTGTTAAGACACAAATTACTGAGCTGTCACTGCTTTTACACTGAGAGAAGCCTAGAGCCTTAATCTACAATTTACTAAATTTTACCAAGTCAGCCCGTTTCCAGCAATGCACAACACTCATTACCTGAGTCCTGCCACTCTATTTTTATTGTTGATAAAGCACATTTACAAAATAGCTTAATTACTTGTTTGACAAATATATAAAATATTGAAGAGAATGCTAGCTGTTCTCCAAATGTCAGCATTTCTTTTCCTTGTGTTCCCCAAAGCAAGACGTGCTGATGAATGTGTTTCATTACTCAGTGTGGCAGCGTGACAGAAGCACCTCCAGCACCTTGTCCTTACATTACTCACAACCACATCCTATTCTTTACTTCACAGGTACAGAATCAAATCCAGTGGCACATTTTTACTTTTCTTTATATCTGATGCCTTTGTTTCTAAGTTCTGCATCATGGGTAATAACCATGATACTCAGGATCATAATGATTTTCCGGATAGAGGAGTATACAGAATCACAGAATCACAGAACCCCAAGGGTTGGAAGGGACCTCAAAAGATCTAGTCCAACCCCCCTGCAAGAGCAGGGTAACCTACAGTACATCACACAGGAACTTGGCCAGGCGGGCCTTGAATATCTCCAGTGTAGGAGACTCCACAACCCCCCTGGGCAACCTGTTCCAGTGCTCTGTCACTCTTACAGTAAAGAAGTTCTTCCTGATGTTAACGTGGAACTTCCTATGCTCCAGTTTACACCCATTGCCCCTTGTCCTATCACTGGATACATAGTGAGAGGTGTGAAATTAGATGGAAGTCCTGGTGAGGATCTCCAGCTGTAGGTTTTCCCCTGCTCAGATCCTCAAGCTTGGTATTTATATGCAGAATGCACTGAGGTTTTATGTCAGATTCAAGAGAACCCGGGGCAGAGATTTTGCATTGATCTGAATGTACTATTTATTGGCAAGTAAAGGCTCATTTCAGGACCCTGCCCTATTGCAATAAGATGTGTTTGGACAGGTTTTTATAGGAACAGGTCATCAGAGTTTATATTCTTGCTAGACCCACCCCTGTTTGTTGAGGAAGGAAAAAGAAGCAGTTCCATTTAATTCTAGTATCTAGAATCACCTAAGGTATTTATTGATGCCCAGCTCATGTAAAATCTCGGCCCCTTTTTTGTTTAGAGTTAACCATGGGAAAGTTGCATCACAATTTCACGTAGTGTTTGTGGGCCTCTTCCTTTCAGCTGACTGTCCTGTCTAAAGAAATCTCAGTACCTCACATTCTTGTATGACACCTGACAGGCTCCGGTTGTGCGCCATGTCCTGGGTTCAGCAGCCCTGATGCCTGCAGCATTGCCTATAATCACACTGAAAGAACTTGCCTGGAAGCTTATTTCATTTGAATTCTGGGTGCACCATGTAGACAGTGATGTTACTGTACATAGCAAACTGGGGACTAGTCCTAGCACCATGGCTTTGGCAGCTGGGAGATGATCCAGTCTCTCTCTTTCCACTGGTACTGGTTAAACCACACAGGTTTCCAGATGAGGATGATGTTTCTGGATTTTTTGTTGTTGTTTTATTATCAGGTGTTTTCTAGCCGTATAATATGTTATGAATAAGCTATTTGAGCAAGTACTACAGCAAGGTAGCTGCAGTGCACATGTAAGTTATGTCTGCCAGCAAGAACTTAGTATAATTCAGTTCTATCTTGTGACCCAATATATGTGCAACCCCAGGCAGTAGTAACAGCGAATGATCTTTGATGCCCTGATTTTAAGTAAATCCTTCCCTGGAAAAGGGTGCTTGTGTCACACTCATGTTTGGATTTCACTTAGAGCTTGACTGGCTTTTGTGGGGAAAAGCATGCAGAAAGTGGGTATTGAATTCTTTCACTTTGCTTAGAGGCTTCTGGAGGCAGTAAAACAAATGTGGAGATAAATCTGAAAGGAATTCTGAAGTTGTCGCTATTTGGGAAAGTTCAAAATTACTCCATTTTGTTTTCCATTAAATCTCTTGCAGAATCTAATTAATATTTTAATAAAAAATAATTTTCAATTAATATAATCAAATGTAATTAATTGACTTTATTACCAAGTTATCAAAATTGTCACTGGACTGGTTTTTGCTTTTTTATTTTTAACTAAAAAAACCCATAGGATTTTCAGTGCACGACGTATTTCTACTGAAAACTGGTTTAATTTACACTTCAGTATCAAGAAAATATTTGGTTTTGACATAAAAAGACTCTGTTTTTCCTAGTAAGAAACTGAAAATTTTCCTCACCAGCAAGTACATTTCAACCTCTTCAACTGCACTTTTTAATAATTATGATGAAACATCTCTGATTTATTCGGAAACACCATTGAAGTTTGCAGTTGGGTTCAAACTTAAACAGGGGAAATTTAGATTGGATATAAGGAGGAAGTTCTTTACTGTGAGGGTAGTGAGGCACCGGAATGGGTTGCCCAAGGAAGTTGTGAATGCTTCATCCCTGGAAGTGTTCAAGGCATAGCTGGACCACCCTTAGGTGGCATGGTTTAGTGTGACCTGTTGGGGGTTGGAACTGGATGATCTTAAAGTCTTTTCCAACTCAAACCATTCTGGGATTCTATGTAATTCTTTAAAAGGCTGTACATGTTTGCCACCTATTTCCAGTAACTTTTACCATCTTTTTTGAGCTGATAATAGATATTTCTACCTAAGCACAATCTTTCTGGAAATATATTCAAACCATTTTCTGTTTAATGAACTCTTCCTGAATTCAAAACTGAATCTCAAAGATTCATCTGTAAATGCATCAGGGCAGAGATTTTAAGCCAGTCTGCAGTGGGAGTATTTTGTAGAAATCCCTAGAAATCCATTGCACGCACCCAATTAAATTAATGCTTTCAAATGTCGTGGTCGCTGAGAAGCTGTAGGTCTGGGGACATTTCTAACTCAAATTGTTGGTTTAGTTTCTGAAAAAAAAAAGAAGCATGTTTTATTCTGGTAACGATAGTTTCACTAAAGATGGAAACTCTGCTTTTTGATCAGCTTAGCTCCTAACCTTGAACTGATGCTTCAGTAGAATTCCTTCCAATTAGTTTAGATTAAATGAATAAGCAAGCAAAAACCCAAGAGAGTAATGAGGTTTGCAGTTTTCCTGGCTGTGAAATAGCAATACACAAACATTAGAAGCAGACAGATACAGAAAAGCTGTGCTGTGCAAGGTGAAAAATTAGATCAGATGGCTAACGCAAAAGGAAAAGCAAACCCATGTATCTTATGTTTTCTAACATTTGTAATTGATTTGGTAGTTTTTTTCTATGTAATTGCAATTAATTTGTTTGGGATTAAAAGCAGTATCAAATCATATTATCTCATTGTAGTGCTCTTGGCATTCGATTCTAACATATTAACATCAGGATAAAATCATGAGTATAGTTTTTGCCAAGAACGGGAATGTAAAGACTGTCCCTAGGGAAAAGAGAGACGAGGTATAGCTGCAGGCAAAAGGAACTCGATAGACTGAGCAGGGTATTTGCATTATTTCTGTTTCTGTTGCTCCATCCTTGTGTTTTGCTCTTTGTCTTTAATCATGCTTTGCTTTTACTTAATTGATGTCCATGATGAATATGAATTCAATCACTTTTTAACAGAGGCTTGTTGATCCAAAGCCAGAGATGTCTGCAAATGTGGGCAAGTTGTGCATCGCTAAGTAAAAGCTGAAAAAGCAGAGGTGACCCAAAAGATGATAATCACAGTCAGATTGAATTGTACTTCTCAGGCTTTTCAGAGCAAGGAAGACATCCAGATTTGTCTCTAGTTATTGAACTGGGATTTTTTGCATGTTCCAGATACCAGTATTCCCCACTGGATTTTGAAATGTCAGAGCATAGTCAGGAGAGCTTGCTGTGAAACTTCTCTTTCCACAGTCATTTTCAAATGTCAGAAGATATTTATGAGCCGGTGTGGCATGGATTTTCACATTGTGCTGTACGAGTAAATAAACAGGAAATTAGGGAGGCACCTACTGGTAACCAGACAGATGGGAACATTCTTTTTGAAGATTTCCACCCAGCCTGAAGGCAGCAGGTAGAACAGCATTTCAGCAGGATTCCTGCTGAAGGATGTGCATATGGTGAAACAAATGGGTCCATGTGATAGGAATCAGCACAGGAGCTTGAGACTTGACTAAAAGATTTAACAGGCTCCAGTGGAAGATGAGGAAAAGACCAGGATGGAGGGGAGGAATTAATCACAGATATCTCATTTGAGATTAAAGTGTACTCCTTTTGTGTTATGAACCACATGGTAGCATCCTTTTGGCTATAATCAGGTCAGGTTGTCTCACTCATTTGCTTTGTGGAGTAAAAAAAAGCATTTTGAAATACATACTTGATTTGCTGAGTCTCATATTCACTCATAGAGACAAATAACTTGGCAATATGCAGCTAAATCACCAGCTAGAGCACATAGGCTGATCATGTCTCTCTCTACATGTGACTGTAATGGGTAGAAGGTCATAACTGATACTTGATGGAAATGGTATAATTGGAGAGCAGGTACGTCACAAGGAGGATGGGTAGGAGACAGGAAAATGTAGTACTGGATCCTGTTGCACTTTGGAAAGGCACTAAGATCCTGCTTAAGGATGGGGAAATCTGAGTTAAAGACAGAGATCACAAAGACGAGATGAGGATTGATTCCTGAGTTAAGTTGATTTACAGGTTTAATGTGAGCCTATCTGTAGAATGCTAATTCCAGTAATTTCCTGAATTCATGACTGTGAACACTTAGGTAATTTTTTCTGTGTAGTTTACTCGTTAAGTATTGTAAAAGGGCATCAGACCCTTTGGCTTTGCTTATCTGGCATACTTGTTAAAACACCTCTTTGAGGTGTGACAGAAGGTCTTCCTCTAATACATGTGAAAATAAGGTCTAAAGCACATTCCTTGCCTCCCAGGAAAGTGCTCTCAGAGGGCTATAGGTAGTCTTGCAGGTGACTAAATCTGACATAGCTCTGGGGTTTTGTAAAATTAATTAAGTACTCACTGTTTTGGAATGAAATAAAGTTATCCACAATTGAGTTTACAGCCTATGGGTTGGAGTGCTCTCAGGGCATGGCAGAGATTCAAGTCTGAGATACAACTTACAGATGCAGGGAATATTGAATTAGATATGCTATGGAATTGCCCCTGTAGAAAACACTGGGATATACCTAAATCAGCCTACTCTTAACCCACAGTTTCCTGCTGTCAGAGAGTTTGGGACAGGTGAGGTAAAAGCGATGAGCCAAAGAGCGCTACTCATTTATGGCCAGGTTGTACAGAGCCTAGGGTGACATGGTCTAGTGTGAGGTGCCCCTGCCCATGGCAGGGGGTTGTAACTGGATGATCATAAGGTCCTTTCTAACCCAAACCATTCTATGATTCTATGATTGCTGAAGCAGTTAAAGACAAAGTCATAGAAAATCCTGACAGATACTACCTGTATACTCACAGCTATACCGTGCATTTATTATATGTCATTATCCACCAACATTCAGGTTTGCTTGTGGAGCTGGATTTTGTACAAAGCCTGAAATTAGTAGGCTAAGGAGTTGTTATTTTTTATCGCTGCTATTAGTCTGATGAATTAATCTTAAAGCAAAATATAATATTGCTCTCAGTCCAGTTCTGATGGTAGGAGATTTCTCATTACAGAAAGGAACATAAATAAATGGCAGCTTTGATGCCTGCTTCAGACGAAATGTGAAGGCTGATCATCCCCTGCCTCCTTCCTCATTTTTAGAGTCAAATCAGACTGTACAGGTCTAGAGGGCAAAGACCATTCATTTCAGAATAGAAATATTTACAGTGTTCAAATCTTATCATGGCCAAATGGAGACTTGAGGCATGCCAGACTTACTGTGTTCCTCAGGACCCTCATGGCACTGACCAAGAGGACTCTCCATCAGTCCAGGAGATAGAAGTTCAACAGGTCAGATTTGTTTTCTGTTACATGTTTCTTTCTTATCTTGTTTCTATGGTTTTAATTCCTCTGGGCAGCAATGAACTCTTCCATAAAGCAAAGAGGTTTTGCTGCTAATGCTTGTTTTCTCCTGATACAGCCATATAGTTTTCGGGAATTTCTACCCTTATGTACTCAGATTTTAAGTTGGATTTGCTCACCGAGGGGGAAAAGACCCCTTTTCCAAGGGTTATTTTTTAAAGGGAAAACACAGAAAAGAAAGATAAAGAACTCCATGTACTGGAAACTTGTGCCAGCTTAAGAAAAATACTAAGGTCTACCTCATACACCTCAAAAATAGTCATCTAAAGTGACGTATTAGCTGTATTTTATATATAGTATATGTATTTATATACTAGAAAACTGATAAACTGACTGCCTGTGTAAACAGGTATATACCGTCCTTATGATGGATGCAACGGTGTTAAGCATTGTTATTAAAAGTGGTTGAATCTCTATGGATTATTATCCATTAGCAGTAATATCACAAAGTTCAATGAAACCAAGCCTATTTTCGAACTGATGCACCACTGAATGCATACCCTCACAACTTCTCCTACTTAAGGTGACTGGATACACACACTGAATAGTGTTCAAGTTAGGGTAGTTTATCCGTTTCAGCAGTTTTAAGAACATGTAAGATAATGAGACACTGATCATATTCAAAATAGTCCCAGCATCTACAAGATGTTTTAGAAAGCAGAGCTAGAAACATGATTACAAGAGACACTAATGAAGGGCACCTCCTCAGTTTCCCAGTGGTCCTTGCTAAGGGATTAAATCAATTTGCCCTGGATAAGCATGACTGAACTGTTAGAAATGAGGAAAAGGAAAGGTTAAAGTGTTACCTGCTGAACAATAAATACATAATGAACAGAAAATAAAAAAGAAAGCCACTATAATGACAAGAGAAATTCAATGGATTGTGTAAGACCCAGCAGTTAGAATTGGTACTAGAAAGAGTTGGTCAAGAGTTTATTCTGCAGGAATAACCCTCATATTTTGGGACTTGTTTCCCTGATGTTTCAAGAGTAGTGTTGTTGAGACTGTTTGTTGAGCCACCATCTGCCAGAAGAGAAATATGAGATGTCTCTATGGATAGGTAAGAGATGCAACATAATACCTGTCAAAATCAAATTAAACCTTTTCATTAGTACCATTAGGATCTGCATGAGACCTTAGCAAAACAGGTCCCCTCTGATTTTGGGATGAATTTCATGTGAAATCTCAGCTCAGATTTCTGGAAGCCACAGGAGAACAGAACTGTAAAGGCAAAAGTAGCTGGTGGAATAGCAATAATATGTTTTGCACAGCTGGGAGAGCTGCAGTGATTCAAAAAGCTGAACACCAACAACCTTTGTGTTCCAAAATTGTCCTGCTTTACAGGGACTGAAGAGAAGGCAGAGAGCAAAAAACATGAAGCAGAAGTTCTACCCATAAAGAAAAAAATATATGTTTCAATGAAGAAAGGACAGAATCTAATTTTAGGAGAGTGAACAACTGAGATGATGTCAGTTGTTTTAGCTTACAGCATACTGGAATGACACCAATGCATGAGAGTGCAAACAGCTTCTGCCATCATGACAAGAGTTGGCATCATGATTGGGTGACATGGTTTAGTGTGAGGTGTCCCTGCCCATGGCAGGGGAGTTGGAATTGGGTGATCTTAAGATCCTTTCCAACCCAAACTATTCTATGATTTTATGATTCTGTCATCAGGTTATCTCTATGACCTTGATGACTTAACAGAGCAGGACATGAGCCAGACTTAAGGGTGTCAATGAAGGCTTTACAGGTACTAGCCAGTCAGCTTTTCCTGTATATAGTTCAGCGAGGGTTTACATATTATCTACAAATATGCTAAATACAAATATGCTAAAGATCGATCCCATGGCAGGAGGTTGGAACTAGATGATATTTAAAGTTCCTTCCAACCCAAACTGTTCTGATTCTATACATTTTATTGCACAAAATGTTCATATTGGCTCTGTCTTACAAGATTCTTGTTGCATTTATTTTCTTTTTAGAGAGTTTTTACTTTTTTTTTTTAAAAAGGTATACTTTTTAACAGTAAAAAAAAATCAAAACCAAAAACTGTTCCAAATTTTGAAAATGCCTTCATTTTCCAAGAGGCAAAAGCTGAACAGCACAGACAAGGAGTTTTTATCCTGAGGAATATTTATTCCCTGGCTTTGATGAGTAATTGATCACCAGAATGACATGTTATTCTTTCTTATTCTTTCTTTCCTGGGTAACAGAAATCTTTTAAGTTATGAACATGAGAATCGAAAGCAATAAGCAGTTAATTCTATCTGCCTCTGAAATTGAAATTCACATTAAAATAGGGGTGTTTGTATCAATATTTATTCCCTGTTTTCTACTGAAACCACAAAGCAGCATACAGATGTTTGAGCAAAGGAATGGAAAGTAAGTCTTGCTGACACTTCTTTTAAGCATCATTTCAGGTACCAAGAGCTTGTTTTCCTGCAGTCTCAGTCTCACTCTCTGTTCTGTTTAGCTAAATCAATTCACTTCCCAAATACAATGATTTTCAGCACTCAGGTTACCTCTATTTCTGCAATAAAAAATCAGCAATCAATTTGTGGAACTTTTCCAAGTATGCCTAGAGGGCCCTCTTTAAAAGAGTATGAATCTTTGGCAAGAAACATGTTGTTGCATTAATTAATGCTACAGACACTTGCTACACAAAATCAGAGGGAAGGAATGTCATAGTTGTAGCAGATACCTTTTTTTAACAGATTGGGTCCCTATTTATATTATGGGCTGCTGGAACTCCACAGACATAACTAGTAAAACCATTTTCCTCTTGCATCCTTTGCTTAATTTAGTAGTCTTAGAATGTATTTCCTTTTTCCTACACAACTTTTACAACCTTCTTATAATGGCAGAGCTACATCTTTTTTTTAATTCTTCCTTGTGGGCACTTTTTGATGGCTTTTTTTTCCTGAAAGCTTAAAATTTTCTCTCTATAACTGCTGTCCAGTTCCTGTTTTGGAATGTTCTCTGTCTTTGATAACAAGTTATGAATATTAATATTCCAACATTTATCACAAGTTACAGAAGAAAAGCCTTTAATCAAAGACACTTGGGCATGTATGTGAAGGTTACCTAGTACATTATGATAGATGACCCTCCATGGATTTCACAGCTCACCTATTTTACCAATTTCACATCATGAGAAGCCTGCCCATCTTATAAAGATATGAATAATTTAACCTGCCCCATTACAGTTAATATCTCTCCGAGACATGTGCCTGTTGGGGAAAAATGATACACTTGTGAACTTTCTGAAACAATAAAATTGATCCATCTTTGAGCCAGCTTTTCCTGTGAAACTAATTCCTGAGTAATTTCTTTTCACTGATTAAATCTCCTGTCAGAAAGTAGTAGTTATCAGATCTATGCAAGAAAGCACAATCAGCCGCATTTGCAGATGGAGCCCAAACTCTTTGTAGAATCTAATATAATTTGTGTTGAATGAGTTAAATAGTATATGTGCTTGTATTTACTACAGGAAAACAGGGTATCAGTCTAATACTTAAGGAGTTCTTTGTGTTGATAATCATATTCTTCTGATGCATCACAGAAAACAGCCTTTCATAATCACAAGAACATGATAATCAGTGAAATTATGATCGTAATGATTTTACTGGTTCAGCTGGAGAAGGAAGGATACTGCTCTTTCTGGGATGAGAAAAGAAAGCATTTCCACTGTGAAAAACAATTACACTAGACATCAGCTTAGACTCACTCTGTACCTAGCATTTGTCCAGTGCTCAGTAGCTAACTCATTCAGACCTTATAAGTTAAACATCTTAGAGTCTACTGCAAAGGAAAGGTAGGTGAAAGAAATAGCTGCAGCAATATACAGACATGAAAATATCATGCCTATAGTTAGAAAGACCACTTCTGGAGTGGTTTCTGAATATGATCACAAAGGATGGACAGATCCTTTTGGACAAGATGAAAAGACACAGACATGGAAATCACTAAATAATTAGTGGCAGTAAAGGAAGATTATCCTGACATACTTTGGATGAAAGGGAATCTTCTCAGGGCAGTAGCACCTATGACATTGTTCTGTGTGGATACACTCCAGTTGCATTCTGCCAGTCCGCGGCTGTCAATGCAACCCCTCAGAAAGGGCAGTTGTCTTCTAGTGTTAGGGCAAATTTTTAAACTTATTTTAACTTATAATTACAGTAAAAAGTCCACAGTGGTTCCTGACAAGATCTAGGGATGGAAAATATATATGATTCAAAGCTATTTTTGCATCTTGCTTGCTTGTCTGAATATAAACTGTAAGTCATAACAGAATAAGACAGCACATTGATTTCTATTAATGAAGTTCTGTTTTACAGCCATAACCCTGAATAAATCATTGAGAAAGCAGAAGTCTTTAAGCTGATAGCATTTATGCATCCAGCGATATGCACATCCACGGTGCACAGCCGTGCTTTATCTCATTCACAGTGCCCTTGGTGGGCTGAGTGTTGAGAAGCAGTGATGTGAAGGAGCCTTCACTAAACTGGCATTCAGATTTTTGCAAAATTAAGCAAATAATGTGAGGTATTTCTGCCCCAGTGATTTTGGCCTTGATTTGACTTCAAGCAAGAACTTAGGATGACACTCCCTGTATTTACAAGCTATTTCTCTGTTTCTTCTTGTTAGCCTCACAAAATGTTATGGAATAGAAACCAAGAGCTAAAATATCGTTCAGCCTATATGGCTAATTTTCACAAGGAAGATTTATATGTGAGGTTAACTACATTATTATCCTGCATAAAGGTATTCCTGGGTTTCTAAATTAAGATTGATGGCACAGATGAACAAGTTAAGGTCATTCTTTGGTGCATTAGTCCTTTGTTGATGGACAATTTAACACAAAAATACCTTGTATTCAGAATGAAACCTCTTTCATGAAAATCACATCCCACTGCCTGTCTTCATAAATATTAATTCACAAAATACATGTACTTTGTGTAGGTCCTGACAGTCTCTGTGGTAGAACTGACAAACTACTCAAAAAGATAGAAGTACTGAAGAAAAAAAAGGCTGTAAAGTATGCTCTAAGGTGTCAAAGGGCATAAAGATACATATTTAAATATAACATTCTACTGAGTTGCAGAGCACAATGATAAAGTTGAAGAGATGCAAATAAAACAGTCAGCAGTATAGTCAGTTCTTATTCAAACTGATCCTCCCAAAAGGCTTATGCCAAAACAAAACTGCATATAAGAAATGAAGGTTAGAATCATCAAATCAAAACAAACAAAATCCTCAAGCCCAAAAGCAAACAATGGTTAGACAGTTTCCGAAGAAAAACAGGGACCACATGTCAAACAATGCTCTGCCTTTGAAATGAGAAAGTGCAGGGACTGGCAAAGGGGTGTACCCAGAGCTATTAACAGAGTAATGGAAACTGAGATAGGAAGAAGGCATGTGTACCTAAGCAAACAATCAAGAGATAGTTTTGAGCAGTTGATCTACATTACTGATTATTAACTTACTAATTGTTCTAAATCAATAATTATGGACTTACTGAGTGTTCTAAATCAATACTGTGTCAGATGGAATTCAAAGGGGTGAAGGTGCTAGGAAGAGCAAACTGCAGAGCTGAAGGAACTGCCAGGGAAGCCTGGGAAAACAACTGAACTGATAAACAGAACCAGCTCTGCTTTCAGGTACAGTTCATAGCAAAGCTGTGGCTCCTGCAGACAGGAGGTGAGAGGTTATGAGTACATGGGAATTCACGGGTTGTGCTGGTGAAGATTCAGCACAAGGATGTTTTGAGCCTCGGTAAAATATTGTCTATAAGGGAAAATATTCCTCTAAATCCCACGAAAAAGGACAAGAATTTGCATTTACCCTGCTAGCACCACGCTGAAAAGCTGATGTGTGTTTACCAGTGTATTGGCCCCTTCTTTCCTACCTGTATTGGTCATTCTATTACCCTTTTCATACATAGATCTGAAACTGTGTATGTTGTGAAGAGGCAGAGGTTTGGTTTCTTCTACACATGAGCATAATCTATCACTGTCTGTCCACTGGAGTCCAGCACAGCTGATCTTGAATTCCAGCATTCAGTGAGTCCAAGCAGCAAATAATTCAAATGAGTAATCTTTACCAAAATACACTTTGTATATCTCCTTGTTTAATGAGGTGACTTACGGTGTATCACAGTGATAGTAGCATCTCTTGAATTCCTAACTTAGGTGTTTTGCCCGTATACTGGAAAAAAAACACAAACCATACAAATCTGTTTTCAGTGATTATTTGTCCCCTCAGCTTAGCTAAAGTCTAGATTCCTGCCACCTCTCAAAAGAATCTGCAGCTTAGAAACAGGTGCTATAAAACATTCATCCTGATTCAGGCAGATCTACATCAACTCTACTAGTGCATGTTACAAGAAAATCTTTACAGAGCTCTGTCATTAATTTCAGCAAAAAAGAAAATTTATCAGAAGGTATAGAGGGATTTTTGATAATGGAAGCAGGCAAATATCCATGCCATTATCAGAGGGCACATAGAATCATAGAATCATAGAATAGTTAGGGTTGGAAAGGACCTCAAGATCATCCAGTTCCAACCCCCCTGCCATGGGCAAGGACACCTCACACTAAACCATCCCACACAAGGCTCTGTCCAACCTGGCCTTGAACACTGCCAGGGATGGAGCACTCACAACCTCCCTGGGCAACCCATTCCAGTGTCTCACCACCCTAACAGGAAAGAATTTCCTTTATATCCAATCTAAACTTCCCCTGTTGAAGTTTAAACCCATTACTCCTTGTCCTATCACTACAGCCCCTGACAAAGAGTCCCTCCCCAGCATCCCTATAGGCCCCCTTCAGGTACTGGAAGGCTGCTATGAGGTCCCCACGCAGCCTTCTCTTCTCCAGGCTGAACAGCACCAACTTCCTCAGCCTGTCTTCATACGGGAGGTGCTCCAGTCCCCTGATCATCCTCGTGGCCTCCTCTGGACTTGTTCCAGCAGTTCCATGTCCTTTTTATGTTGAGGACACCAGAACTGCACACAATGCTCCAGGTGAGGTCTCACAAGAGCAGAGTAGAGGGGCAGGATCACCTCCTTCGCCCTGCTGGTCACGCTCCTTTTGATGCAGCCCAGGATACGGTTGGCTTTCTGGGCTGCGAGCGCACACTGCAGCCAGCTCATGTTCATTTTCTCATCGACCAGCACCCCCAAGTCCTTCTCTGCAGGGCCGCTCTGAATCTCTTCTTTGCCCAGTCTGTAGCTGTGCCTGGGATTGCTCCGACCCAGGTGCAGGACCTTGCACTTGTCGTGGTTGAACTTCATAAGGTTGGCATCAGCCCACCTCACAAGCGTGTCAAGGTCCCTCTGGATGGCATCCCTTCCCTCCAGCATATCAACCGGACCACACAGCTTGGTGTCATTGGCAAACTTGCTGAGGGCGCATATTTTATTAGGACTTGGTTAAACTCTTAAACATAATGTTGGGATTCTTTTTCTACCATTGTTAAAACAATAAAATGAGTTCCCATTTAAAACATCTAAAAAGTTTTGTTTAATTTACCTTTTAAAAACCCTTTTCTGCTGGTGCTATCATGTTGTTGTGTGGCAATACAGAAAAGCTATAGCCAGATTTGCTGCAGTCTGCTTTTGATTTGGTCTCATTAATAAGAAATCTCCCTTTCTTCTTTTGGGTCTAAGTTCTTACTTTATACAGTTTGACCACTTGACAAGGCTTACAAGGGACTAAATCTGCATTCTAAAACTGTATTAATCTGTATGTAAAATAATAAGGCTTTGCATGTATATTAAATTATAATAATTTATGAAACTGTATAGTTTGCTAAGAAATACATTTCTGGTTAATTTAATCGCATTGTTATATGTGGTTCTACTCTTATCTGTTATGTTAGCTCCATATACAGACTATAGAATATTCTCCTGCAATTTAAGCAGTGAACTTCAGCTATAGGATTCACTTTCCATTTCAGAATTACTATAAACCAACTTCCCTATTTCAGTGTCAAAATGGTGTATATACACTGTCATCTTTTCTTCGTAATACTCAGACCACATTAGTTGTATTTATTGCAGAGGTAACTGCTTAAATTTAGAGAGCATTGTTGTCCAATAACTCAAACAGTAATTTCATTTTTGTGGGACCAAAACAGGGCAGTAGCATTATTGAGGGCTAAGTTGGCCACATAAATTTAACCACTTTCATCTTAGCAACAGAAGAGTGGACCAGCCTAGAACATCATGGTGTTGAATTTATGGATTGGTTTTAGATTCACCATTACACCACAGAAAGCAGGTGAATAACTTAAGCATTGTATAATTTAGATACTTAGGAAAAAACAAGAGAGAAAACCAAAGTTAGCTTGTTACTAAGAAAGGGGGTGGTGGTGGGGGGGAGGGAAGGAGCATTTTGTGCTTACATTAACTTAACATTACATTAACTTAACATTAAATTACAAGAAAAGGTTACCTTAAACATCTTTTATAGTCGAAAAGTGATATTTCAAAGCTGTTTTCAGCATACAGAAACCTTGGGGATGCTGGAGCAGCTACTGTATTTTACTTTATTCACAGCACAGTTAGGGCTCCGAGAAAAAGATTTTACTTGAAATATTCTGTGTATTTTTTCACTGCACTTTCACTGTATTTATTTATTTTGATCATCCTACAGGGATTCTGCACAATCGTTATGCAAACAAATCAGCCGGTATATCCATCAAACATTACCCCTTTTCACAGTGTTTTTTAACAGTAATCATGCTGCACGAAAGTTGAAATTCCTCCTGAATTGGAATATGCAGCTCTATGGTTTATGGCCGGCTCTGCTGTGAGGTGATACAGGGCAGACTCTCTTACCACTTCCTTAATGAAAGATGCAATGATTTAATCTCTGTGTTAAAGTCTCTTGTTCTTTAGCAATTGTTTAGTTGAAATTTTCTGTGGACATGAAATAGTTACGAATTAGCCACAGTATTTCAAAGCCTTACTAGTCAGAAAAGAGCTTTTGAGAATGTCAGGGTACAGTTTCATAACTGAGTTCATTGTCTCAAGGGGTTATCAAACTTGACCTCTTCCAGCTGCGAGTTCCCTCCTGATCCTTTGAGCAAGCATTAGTATTCATAGAGTTCTGTGTGAACCATCAGACCGAAAATGTAACCTCCAAAAATGAAATGGTTCGTTTTCATTTGAATAGTGGAATGACTGAATTTACCCTCTAGGTAAACTTTAAGGTAATTATGTGGAAGCAGGATCAAGAGGAAGGATGAAATGGTTCCTTTTGGTAACAGAGAGGCTTAGATTGGCTTGTTGTTGATTTCTGAGACAATTTTGGGACAGACTTTGCATGCTGATTACTTTAGAAAAGTGGACTTGTGTTTCATAGATCTGTGGGGGTCACAGTTTTTGAGAATATCTAGACATTAAAAGGCAGAATAAACATTTTATTGCACTGAGTCCAGTCATAAAATCATAGAACCATAGAATGATTTGGGTTGGAAGAGACCTTTAAAGATCATCTAATCCAGCCCCCAGCTCTGGGCATGGATCTCTTTCACTAGATCAGGTTGCTCAAAATCCCATGTAACCTAACTTTGACAACCTGTGTCCCAAGTACTGTTCAAATCTCCCTCCATGAGAAGCCTCATCAGCCATGGAACAGGAAAACCTCAACTGGACTTCCCATGAGAATTTTCACTTTTAAAATAGAGTAAATTAAACTCCTTTAACTCTTGTTTGTTTTGTTTTGTTTTCTTTTTAATTCCTTAAAATAAAAATGTTTAAATTTCTGTTATTGATGGAAACAGAGATAAAAATGTTTAAATTTCTATTATTGATGGAAACATAGCTTCTCTTTCCTGGTTTTGGTTTACAACACTCCAGAAACACCCGTCATAACTAGATTCAGCCTCTGTTATGTTCCAACCTGAAGTACCTGAGAAGTTTCACATCTGAAATGAAAAACACCTCGCACCACCTCTGCCCTTTCTGTAACCAGGCTGCTGTTCTAAGGAGTGACAATCACAGACTCTAGGTTGATGTGCATGTAATAATTTGATCACGGATTGTTTGTCATCTTCTAGACAGCTACAGCTAAGCTACAAAATGTAGTCCAGTTCTTGAAAATAGAGGCTCTAACGTCATTTGAAGGAAAAAGACTAATACAAGCGTATATTCATATGTGACAGCTTCTTCCCTGCTCTGCTTTACCAGCACATACAGTTCTAAAAATGTGTTTTCTTATCTGCTGATTCAATACCTACATAATTTAGTCACTTAGCAAAATTTCTTTCCTGGAATCCTTGCCAAAAGTTTAAATTCAGAATTATGATAGTTTTTATGAGAGGATTATATCTCCATGAAGAGCCAAGAAGACTGCACTGGGAAGCTGTCACGTAGTCATGCTTCTAGAGCTGAATATGACAAAGCAAAAAGCTTTAATGTCGCTATTAATAAATGTACTATCACTCAGCCTTATAATCTCCTGACATCCTGTGACTGCCTCTTTCTAGCTTATCATCTCTTTATCCTCAGGTATGTATCACTACAATAGCATTCGCTGCACACCAAAAAAGAATTTAGGTTGACTATTGTAGCTAATCTTCCATTGCTTTTTAACTTTCAAATATAATGTTTTTCAAATCATAGAATCATAGAATGGTTTGGGTTGGAAGGGACCTTAAAGCTCATCCAGTTCAGAGCTGAAAGCAGTACTCTGTATGGTCTCACCAGAGCAGAGTAGAGGGGGAAAATCCCTTCTCTCTACCTGCTGCTCACGGTCTGGGAATGTAGCCCAGCACATCATGGCGGGGGGGGGTCTGGGCTCAAGTGCACACTGATGGGTCATGTTGATCTTGTCATCCAGAACACCCAAATTCTTCTCCTCAGGTCTGCTCTCAATCCAGTCTCTGCCCAACCTGTATTTGTGCTTGCAATTACCCCAACCCAGGTGCATCACCTTGCAGTTGGCCTCATTGAACTTCATAAGGTTCCCATAGACCCACCCCTCAAGGTCCTTCTGGATGTCATCCCTCTGTCTAAAACTTTAGGAATGTCCAAAACCCATCTCTATTCCACCAGGAAAAATAATGACTCCTCCTACAGTGATTTCCATGGAGCTAATTTGGCATATCAAACCAAAGTGAGTTAACATTTAGATTTCAGAAAATACTATTTAGTTGATGGTAATGTAGATTGTGTGAGTATAATTTCACATGCAAAGAGCAATGAGTCAAGTTACAAACTAGGTTTGAAAACTAATGAGTCTTTGCCTCAACATGTATTATTAATTCTGTAGATATTAGTGCTTGTCTTCAATAATTCGTGACTTGCATTAATTTTTATGGGATCCCAATGTTCTCTGACACAGTCTTGCTCCCTGACAAGGGAGGGATGAGCAAAACAGGAGGTCACATGTGAAAAATTACTGATTTTTGTAACCCTGCTGACCTGAGCTGCTCCTGGTGAAGCCAATATGTGAGGAGCAAGTGTTTCTCAGGAAGAAGGTATTTGGAGCCTCTAGACAGTTCAATATGTAATTCTGGGAATAGTATAGAGTTTTTTAACATCAGTTTCTGTAATGATTTATCAGAGCTAAGAGATAATCGTAATACATGTAGTATGACTATTTTTCTTCACAGCTAGATCCTTAATTGCATTTTTACACAGTATATTCTTGTCTTTTGTAAGCAAAGCTGGCTTTCACTGTGTGAATACAGTTTGTCAGGGTGCAGTGAGGGCGGCTGCAGTGCAGAAGAAGCTATAGATCAAGCCTGGTCTCAGCATCAAGCAGCTCTCTGGAGCAGGGGCTGCCTACAGCAGAGTCTGGGAGCTCTCTCAATAGGAAGAGGCATCCCTCTGCTGTGCTGTCCTGGAGCTGGCCCCAGGTGTCCTCCCCATTGGAGGGGAAGGGACATGCTTGGGACCCTCTCCCATTTCACCAGAAAATGTTTTATTTTAATTAGAAGTCAAATATTGAGCATTAGGGTTCAAGAATTAATATTTCAGTATCAACGTAACTTTCTTTCCTCTTGTCTTGTTCATATCCCTCCCTACCCCTTCAATGCACCATGCTGGACCATTCCATTCTAGGGCAGAATCTATAACCTCCGCTTGTAACTAAGGATGCCTGTGGTGTGAATACAAAAGGGATCCAAGCTTCTATGTTAAAAGTTTCGTTATTTTTAAACCAGTGGCATCATTTTTAGTAGCTGTGGGACAGGGTAGTGAATTTCAGCATTCCTCTTGTGAAAGATGGATATGGTTCATTCTACCCATTCATCTTTTTGAATGTTGCTCCATTGGCTCATTTTACCCATTTGCTTTGATGCTGTCAGGACTAAGGGAAAAATTTCTATTCTAGAAAAGTAGAATTGAAGGGAATTAGATAACTTGTAGGCACTGCCAGGTTGGAATGAAGGGCTTTTCAAGGTCCATCAGCATATGAATAGGATTACCTTGGATGCTCCAATGACCAGACATATTTTTAGCATTTGGCAGACAAGAACGGAACCTCTGAAAACAGCATGACTGCCATTCGGAATGTAAGAATAATATGTCAGGAGACTAGGGAAACCTTCTCAAAATTACAGAAGGGGAGTTGAAATTTTTGGAGAAGGGGACAAGGAGATGGGTAGAGTCAAAAGCGAAGACATTTGTTTTTTTCCCCTTCTGATTTAAAGGATCTTAACATGTTCCAGATGAGTAATAAATGTGAGGTTGATTGATTGCATAAGCCTGCTTCGTTCCACTGCACATTTATGTTGTACTGATCTTGAAAGAAAGAGTTCCTAAATAGAGGCTTACTTCCATTTGAAGCAAGCTGGGGTTCCTGTTGAGAAACAGGGGCTGTGAACTTAGCAACAAGCTATGAGAAGCAGTGATTGCCTAAGGTTTAAAACTGCAGTTGTGCTCCTGCCAGAGGAGGGATTGGTTGATGTCAAAAAGCACAATGCTCAAAGAGAATTTTAGCTGTCTTAAGATTCTACCTCCTTTTACAGCAACATTTAACCACTACTGTTGACTAGTGAACTAGCATTTGTACTCTTATAGCTAGTAACGTCTGGGATCTGATGAAATCTGTGGTAAAGCAGAAGTCTCTGGGCTTGATAGCATTCTCTCTCAAGAGGTTATAAGTCAGCTTGAAATAACTCTTCCAAATGCTCTGTCACTCTTAGAGTCAAGCTCATGAGACTTGGTAGCATATAATAGCTTGTGCATGTAAATAGGTCATTAGAGTTTAATGATCTTATGGTTTAGATGACTTCATTGAATAAAATCCACACATATTTTTAAATGTTGTTCATAGTGATATTTTTAAGCTTGACTAACAAGCGCTGTCACACTGGCTTGAAGCAAAAGTGAAATCACAAAAAATTACTTTAGAAAACGTTTTAACCCCTGGGAGAACTAACATCTTAAAATATTTTAATTAGCTTCTGTTCATCTGCCTTTATTTTTATATTCCTGAAGAGCATTATACTCAACGGTATCACCAGGTATAGGTACCTCATAAAGAAATTAATCCCACCACCAAATCCGTACCAACAATAGACAAGACAACCGCCTTTCTGAAGATGTTACTTTCTCTATGCTGACTACAAAGGGAGTGTAAATAAGTATCTTAAATTACACAACCTATGAGATGACAAATTGAGGTGGCACGGTATCTGTACCATGTTGAATTCAGGTTCTTGGATAAACATTCAGAGCTAGGTGGTTTTTAGGAGCCAGATTCCTGGAAAGGTCAACAGATTGTTTCTTATCTTATTAACACCATATAAGACAACAACACTGGATTGATTTTATTCTCTAAAAGCTGTTTGTAATAGGATCGATAATAATGCTAACAACAGAATATATCACATATTTTCATGTTATATGTATTGGCTTATTGGATGCTGTGGAGTCTCCAATCTAGCACAATATGGAAATGCTGAAAACCGAATGAGGATTTAGGATTGGTTTTACTCTGAACTTGTGTATTGTAGAAATGGAATAGGTACATACAAAGATTATTTATAAAGTAGCAAAATATGCCAAGCGATGAGTCTCCACAGAATTTCCTGTGAAATTCACCTTGTAAAATAGCACAAAAAGAACATCATTTTCTGTTTCATATCTGCTGGCTTTTCCACAAAGACCATTAAAATATGCGTGGGTTAGTGCAGGAGGAGACAAAAAGAAACAATTCAGTAACTGTTAAAGCATTTGAGGTAGGTTGCTTTATTTACTGGTGAATTTTCAAACATGTTAAACGTTACAAACATTACGGAGAAAGGCGCCTACAAAACTTCTCCCTTGCTTTCTCACCGAGTCCTATGAGCATGAAACAAAAGTATTCTTCAGTGGTTTTAAATAATATGTTCTTATTTGAAAAGTTAAAGGCCTTTTTTAGAATAGTAACCTCTTAAGAAACCGTTCACTGGCACAGATCTGAGTGGTCTCAGGAAGTAAGTTATGAATACAGGCAAGAGGCTTTACTCTGACAGCCCTGAACCAAGATGCACAGAGTAGATATTAAAAATGTGTTTACTATAATCTATAGCTTCTATTATCACGAGAAAGAGGCATTTCCAAGTTTAGTCTTGCAGCCACACTAGGTACGAATCAGCTGAGTAACAGAGCTTGTTTGTGCTCCTTTTTGTAGTAGTGACTGATGTTTTATATCGTGCTGATGATTAAGCATAAGGTACCAGAGGGGGATCTCATAAAAAGAAGTAATAAGGATGTATTTTTCCTGTGTGGAAAAAATCAAGGTAATTTTAAAACCCCATGTGTTGCTTGCAGCCGCCATACATAGTCTCATGGTGGAGTAGAAGATGCCATTAATAATTGGCATCATAACTCATTAGAGTACCATTTGTTCCAATCTTATTTCAGGGATTTAGGCTTTGAATCACAGGACTTTAGTTAAACCTCTCAGAGAGATTCACATTTGTCTCCTAAGCCACTTCTGACCTGTCACTTTAACCTCTCTGTAGTCAAATGTGTTTTCTTTCGCTAAAGAGATAATTTTAGTGGTTGCTGCATATTTCATTCTCTACAGGTCTCTGACCATCACAAAGTAAAGATACCTGAGATTATTTTGTTTTATTAATTACTAAATTATAAAAAAGTAGTATTTTTTTGTTGCAAGCCACTTCTAAATTGCCTTTGTTGTCTCTTTGTGATCTTACACCCTTCTTGTGAGACCAGTTTGGGCCTGGATGCTCTCAATAGAAAACACAAGAGTAGATAGGAGATGAAGCCCTTATTTAGTTATGTTTCTGTGCTTAAAGATTTGTGTTGTGTTCTGTTCCTAGCAAAGCTTTAGTGCTGACCCATGTAAACAGTTATACATGGTGTATTTGCTTCCCTGCTGGTTTCCAGAACTGATGGTTTACAGCTGATTCGACAGTAATGTGCTGCAGAATCTTCCAGGTTGGTTCCCTCTCAACCAATGAATTCTTGCCAGTTTATGCTACAGAAGTTTCTATCAGGCAGAGGTATTTTGTTCAATAGACCTGGGTGTCTTTTTCTTTTCTTAGATTGTATAGCTCCTGCTCATCTGTAGGTTCTAAATTCTAAGTAGAATTGACCAACACATTGATCAACAGGATATCTTAATAAAACCTTATGAACTTCTTCCTTTTTTTGTTATTTAGTTCAGCTTTTGGTGCAGTTACAAGGCTACACACTAATCAGGTTGTCTGCATAAAGTGAGATGGAAAATAGGAATTATCTCACATATACCACTGGAACTTATTTGCTGTTTCCTGGTCTATTTCTAGGCTCTTCTTCACCTCCTTTCAGAATTGAACTGCTATAAAAACAGAACATCGGATGCACAAATGTAAATGGGGTGAAATATTTCTTTTATACAGTCTTAAAATGGTCTCTCCAGCTGTTTCAGACATCTATTTTACCATTCACACTCTCATTTGGTCCATTTATCCATAGATAAATGCAGGAATAGGGATTCAGGGAAGTAGAATGAATGATAGGTATTGGCCTGGTGACTGGACAAACAGCTCTATTGGACTGTCTGTGATATCCCTGTCTGGTACTTTGCATGGTTTTTGTGGAAGAGTGGATGGACTCAGCAAAAGACTGTGTCATAGCAAAAGGGTCTGAAGCCAGCTCCAGTGAATCACCTACTAGAAACTCCTGTGGAGTGATGAATCATTTCTGAGGTTTGGGAAACTGGAAGCCTGAATTGATACATAAGCATTTACTGGTCTTATTATTGGTGTTTGAAGTTGAGTCCTTATTATTAGCACCAGAAGCGTGCTCTTTGAGAGAATCTCCAGATCATTTCCATTTAGTACGTTTTGGTTAGTGCCTTTGTGTCTCAGGGCACAGAAACTGAGTTTTATTTGGATGACACTAATGAGGAAGATCCATTTAATCTGGAAACTGGAAACTCATCTAATGAGTTCTTTAATATAAACTCATCTAATGAATTTGTCCTCAGAGGCACTCAGTTCAGGGCACCAGCCTAGATACAGTCTGGAACAACCTCCTAAAGATACGTAACAGACACCAAATGCTCATCAGCGTTTCACAGTATCACCCCATTCCTAATAGGCTGTGCTACGTGTTAACATACATACGTATGCAACGCATATGAGTAAGGATTAGGGTACTGCCCTGTTTTCAAAACATTCCCTCAGGCATTCCTCATGAAAAGAACTCCAGAACACCTAAAAGGTAAACACAGATGCTACAGTAAGATTTTGCTCAGCTGGGATCCCCTTTGTTTACCACATAACTTAGTTTTCTCTTTCAGAGGCTCCACTGATGTAATCACATCTGAAAGCTCAGCACCTTAGTGCTAATTCTTTCCAGTTCCGACCAATCCAGAAATAAATACTTCAGGAGTTTTTGAACTTCTCCTTTTTGCTCAAGAAATGTTATAGGAAATATGAACACATTTTAGCATCCCCTAAATTTCCCATGCCCCTTTTGTTTCTGAAGCAATCCCTACATTTAGCGGCACAGTCTTGCTAAGGTAAAATGTGGCTTGTGCAACTTCCTTGCTCTGTCCGACATTGTTCTACTCCTTTGATGACAGCCTTCAGAGTTTTTAGCACTATGCTATGACTTAAAATCTGCTTGTTGCAGGGGCAGCCTCCCATCTGCTTTGCTATTGGCACGCAAAGTCAACTTACTACAGAAACAAGGGCTGGGGATGTTGGAAAAGGAAAGGAGAGCTGAATGTTTCACTGTAATCCCCTTTTCATTAAGTGTGAGCTCATTTGCTGTGCACGCAGCAAAACTGCCCCTATTGTCCATGTGTTTGCCAAGATCTACCAACTTGGTTCACAGAGAAATCACTGTTTCGATAAAGCTGATCGGGCACTCTATGCCTCTGTGGAAAGTAATGACTTTTTTCCTTCCTTTGTATTTTTTCCTGAGAATAAAAATATTTCTGCTGTTTGGCCTTGCAGGAAGAATAAAAATAGATTTCCCAGAAATTCAATCCTTTCAAGGAAGAAATTCATTGAATCTGAACCCTGCATTTTCCAGTTTTGATACAGATGTTTGGGAATTATGAGAGAGAACGAAGTACCCAGGATTTTAATCATAAGTTCCAATAACACTGAATGTCATTGCTGTGCTTGTCCTAATAATGTCAAGTCAAAAAGCAGCTTTTAGGAGCAGGCATCACAATGTTTATTATGGCAGTTATTTTATTACATATATATTGCAGGAAATAGATTTAAATGATGCAGTAAATAACAGCAAATGAATGAATAGACAGCTTTCCCATATGGCATGGGAAGGTTTGATTCATTCAAAAATCTGAGCTATTACTTCATAATAAGTATATGCGTGGAATATATGATACATTCTGTAATATCATGTAAAGTATGTTATTAAACAGTTACATATTTAAGAATTGCATATCTAATGCAATTCTTTTATGGATTACAAGCATTTATTACAAGACTAAGAACTCCAGAGGTTATGGTGTTTTAGTTAGGAACTGGCAGCTTCATCTCGATTTAGACTGTGATGGCTTTTTGTGCCTTTAGGATTGATATTCTCTTCAAAGAAAGAGCAAGGTTTAAATGGTTTTGGGTTGGGTTTTTTTGTCTCTCAGCTTGGAGCTGTTTTGAAACAAACTCAATTTTGAGTAGAGTGTGCTAAATTATAAGATGTTAATAGAAACACTGCACGGTGATGGTGTAAAGCAGGTACCCACCACGCACAGGACTGTGGTTTTGTTTCTGTCTGATCCCTTGAACATCAAAAGTTTCAGATTGTTGTGGAAGTTGCTTTATAAAAGAGAGCTGGATGACTCAATTAAAATTGCAAAGCATAATGGCAATATATGATTACATCTCAGGAGCTGAATTTGAGTCTTTTTTCTCTCTTACTCTCTCATTTTGATCTACATGTATCATTATCATCTGTACAGAGATACAATTTTTTACAGAAATGCCTGATTTTTTGATGCCTCTATTTCTTTTTATTTCTTTATTCAAGGCACTTTACATTTCAGAGAGTGAATCAGGCACTTGAAACACCCAGACTGGATGCTCATACGTTTTCAGAGCCTTATTTTCTGTCCCTGGATACAAAACAAGTTACCGTAATGGGTTTATTGGCAAGAAGGAAAATTCATGAAGCTTTAACCTCACTTTTCTACTCTCTTTACAAGAATTTAGCATTGCTCTGATTTTGTGAAGAGCTTGAAAGATGTGGAAAATTCCAAAGAACTTCAATTCTGTGCCACAATTAAGAAACATGGATTTCTGCCTTGCAGAAACTTATGCTGTGGGCTCTTTTCCATCATGTGTCTGAGGCAAAAATCTTATGCCCATCTTGTGACCTACTGTTGGAAGACAAAAGGAAGACTGGTGTCTTTAGAGCTGGAAACAGTGAACACTTTCTTTCTTTCTTTCTTTCCTGCTCTGTGTGACTTTCTCAAAGTGCTTTGGATACAGATTGAAACTGGGCTAACTTGGATTACTGTTACTGCAGTGTCTGCCTAGAGAGCAGGTAGCACAGTTTCGGTTTTTCAAAGACTAAGTGCTCCAGCACAGCGCTTTCCCCTCAAATTATCCCTGGTAAAACAAAGTTGCAAATTTATCCTTCTGCCAGGCTTATAAAGCTCATACAGCTGCCGAAAACTATTGTGCCTTCATTCACTGAAGGGAAAATCATGAACAAATATCCAGTGTTCATGACCTTCAAGTACTTGCAGATGAAAAAAATCATAGAATCATAGAATAGTTAGGGTTGGAAAGGACCTCAAGATCATCCAGTTCCAACCCCCCTGCCATTGGGCAGGGATACCTCACACTAAACCATGTCACACAAGGCTCTGTTCAGCCTGGCCTTGAACACCGCCAGGAATGGAGCACTCACAACCTCCCTGGGCAACCCATTCCAGTGTCTCACCACCCTAACAGGAAAGAATTTCCTTTATATCCAATCTAAACTTCCCCTGTTGAAGTTTGAACCCATTACTCCTTGTCCTATCACTACAGCCCCTGACAAAGAGTCGCTCCCCAGCATCCCTATAGGCCCCCTTCAGGTACTGGAAGGCTGCTCTGAGGTCCCCACGCAGCCTTCTCTTCTCCAGGCTGAACAGCCCCAACTTCCTCAGCCTGTCTTCATACGGGAGGTGCTCCAGTCCCCTGATCATCCTCGTGGCCTCCTCTGGACTTGTTCCAACAGTTCCTTGTCCTTTTTATGTTGAGGACACCAGTACTGCACACAGTACTCCAAGTGAGGTCACAATACTCCACGTGAGTTCTCAATACTCTAAATGAGGTCTCCAAGTGAGGTGATGATTACACATTTTAATGCTTTTCGCACTTATAGCTAAGATTTGAGGTATTTGTCTTTAATACCACTTTATCAATGACATTAATTGAAGCTTGCATAGAAATTCTCCTCAGAAACACATAATCTTCAAGATTTTTATAGGAATGCAAACATTCTCCGTGACAAGTAGAGTAATATGTGCCTTTTTGACCTATAAATGGTTGTATTTGTTCTATAATATTTGATACACCAATGCCCTTCTCAAAAAGTCGCTAATCAGATTATCACAATGTGGGAACTGCAAGCCATCCTGTTCCTGTTATCCTGTGGATAATTAAAGAAGAAGAAGAATTGCTGATAGCACCTGGGTCTTGAGTAAGCCAGGGAGTATTTGGGCACAAGGTTGGGCTGGGAAGCAGCCTTGGGAGTGATTGTTTATAGAATGGAATTTATAGTGACTGAAAACAGTCACTGGGAATGATGTAGTTGTTGTTTGGCTTCATGGCTTGGACCCGTATCTGTGTGCTATATATTACCATGCTTGAATTAATGAAGTGGAAGTAGTTGTGAGAACAGTGTGTGTGTGTGTGTGTGTGTGTGTGTGTTTAGCCTTTCTTTACAGACACCGCATCACAATAATTGCCCAGTTATGTCCTAAAAGCACAAGTGGGAACACTGCCAGCACTTCAGAGACCACTGAAGATACAGTGGTTTGCTAACGAATAGCTTGTCAAACTGTAGCTAATGTCTTCTCCTTAAAAATAAGTACCTATACCCTTACACCACATCAAATAAACCATGAAATATTAACTTCATGGTATATACAGGTGCTTCCTTTAAAAGCAAGGAAATAATAAACCCAAACAATGTTTTCTGGAGTAAGATTGATAGGACCTAGTCCTGAAAGAAGTGATGGGAATTTTCAGCCCAAATCTGTGGGCTGAAAACAGCATTGAAACAAAAGACAACCTGAATGCCTTGTTAAAAGCAGCCTTCTCCACTACACTGCTAACCCCTTTGTTTGCTACTGTAAATCTAAAGAACTTTTTTTCACTGCCTCCAGCAGGAATTAAAGACCTACCCTTTCAACTGCTCTTTACACTTGCAGCAAGTTACAAAGGAGGGCAAGTCATAGTCACTTCAGAAGTAATGGGAAATTGAGGTTATTTTTGGATTACATTGATGTAAGAAGGCTTTGATATTTTTGTACCACTATAGACCTAAACTTCTCTCAGTTCCAGTTCTTAAGTATGTTGATTCCAGCATTAAAACAGCAGCTGGTAACTTATCCTCTTTCTCCATCAAGACCTGTACTGCAGTCCAGTAAATATGTTTGGATTATCTGGAGCAAAAAAATGGGGCTGGGAAAAGCTGTAACTCTTCGGAGGAGGAAAAGAAACTAAAAAGATTGGGGAAGAATAAGAAAAGGGAAGAATCAGAAGAAACATGGAAAAAGAGCATCAGAAAATCACAGATGACTGAAAAGTAAGTGTAAGTGAACTCATTTGGCTCCAGATTTGATTTCCACCCGAGGGTAGGAAACTTGGATAGAATGCCAGTATCCAACAAAACTATGTCCAAATTTCAGGAATGGTGGGCAAAATGGGGTTTTGGAATCACCTAAAAAAAAAAAATGTACTTTTTCATTATTATTACTAAAGTTAGCCTTCTATTTTGGTACATGCAAATAATGATTATTTCATGTCCAGTATTTAGAAAATACTCTGTATTTTTTACTAGCAAAAAACTAGACAAGGTGATATGAGTTCTAATTGTCAACTAGTAAGAAAATTACAAGATTTGAAGATAAAATAAGAAGATTGAGAATTCCGAGAAAAGGAAATTCTGTAAAGAATTTTAATGATTAGAAAGCAGTCTCATGTATTTGTTCTGTTTTGCCATATTCAACACAAATGTAGCATAATGAGTTACTTATCACATTCATATGTTACCATTAACAAATCTGGGGACAAGAGATTTGAATTATTCAAGTAAAAATAATATAAATAGACACTTTAAGACATTGTTTTTTCATCTCTCTAGAAGTAACAATTCTCTTTTATTCTACGCTTAAATAAATATTCAGGAGGAAAGGGAAAAAAACCTATCTTTCAGAATAATCAGTGAAGTCAACCTAATGGAAGGAAAAGAAGAGCTTTATTGCTTACACAGGAATTTTCCAGAGTGCTTCATTAAATGCAGTCTTAAAGATTTTAAAGCATTTTAGCTAATGTGCATCTTTGCAATTTTAAAGTGCCAGCCTGGTGAAAGAGCCCCTAACTTAGCTCCAGTAAGTGCCAACTGCTTTCTTGTACCCACTTCCAGTGAAGTTAAATGCTCCCTCTAGAACAAATGAGAGCACAGAACATGTCAAGACTTCCACTAAAAGCCTTGGAAACCTTAACAGAAAGCCTGTTATATTAGAGGGCTGCATTGCTAACAAAGATGCTCTGTTCTTTCTTGTTCACTGAAACAAGACTGAAGATTCAGAGTAATATTAGGTTATTTCCTAAAACCCACAATAAGTAGCGAGTCATTATTACTCCTGCTGTACAACACTGATTATGATAAATACACAGAACTTCTTTCAATGGATATGGAAGTTTGTAGGAATGCCACAATTTCATTTAGTTCAAATTTATATCCTTTTCAAAACCATGTGATTTGTGGTTGAATCTACAATAGGATCCTTCCGTGGGTACTTGCACAGCAGAAAGAGATCCTTCTGCCAGAAATAGTTCTGCAGTTCAATATTTACACACAGCAGTATTGGTATAATGTAATGTTAAGAGCTTTTCTTCTACCATCAAACAGCATAAAAGCTTATTCTTTAAAACTAGTGGATTAAAATCTGTCTGCAGTTGTAGAAAGTAAAAGATGTATGAACTGATCCTTATTTACAAATCAATACACAAAATCTCATCATATATTTTAGAAGTCAAATATTTAATATTTGCCCTTGGCTTTCACAGGGAAAAAATCCCAGCAAGATAATTGCTTATTTCTACTTCTAAGAAGAGACACAGTTGCCTCATAAATGAAAACTAAACATTGCCTAGGTACCTAGGGTGGCCAGCATCCACATTGCTGTAGATTGGGATGGCACCAAGCTTGCTGGAGCTAATTTAAATCATCTGTTTATTACTTGTCACTTAGAATCATAGAATCACAGAATGGTTTGGGTTGGAAGGGACCTTAAAGCTCCTCCAGTTCCAGCCCCCTGCCATGAGGGGGTAGTCTTCCACTATAACCATAGAATTATTACGTAAATGGTGTACACTTTCCCTGGTAGTCAACATTAGTGGCTGTTGATCGAACTTGCTTGGAACACAGGCTGCTTTATATCGTAAGCTGGGGTTCAGCCACTGTGTTTAATCAATTAGCAATCTTTACTTTGAGGAACTGCAGCGAGATGTGCAATATCAGCAGTAACACACACATCCAGGCCCAGTTCGCTCCTTAGCCTGCAGAGCTGCTGATTTTTTAAATATAGATAACATAGATGAGAAAGAAAATGAAAGACAGTACTGAGGCTGTCATAGTGCAGCTTAGGTGAAAAGAAGCTTTCTCAGCCTACCTTGCAGAAAATAATGAAGTTACAAATACATTTTCTAGGCATCTAAAAGGTAATACTCCTTGACACTTGCCCTATGCTTCCTCTTCATGACTACTGGCAAAATGTATCTTTTACTATAGATTGGGAAAGATACAGATTAAACCTCGTATCTTCATTTGTCAGAAATCTATATCATGTTAGGCCAGACAGCAATAACTTCTTTATTTAAATAAGCACAGAAATTATGACTAAGTGTGATGAAGCATGAATTCCAGGGTTCAAGTTGGGAAACAAAAGTTTTGTCACTGCTGTCACAAGTACGTAAAGTGCTCAAATCTAATTTAACTCTGCCTTCAGTGTTATTTGTGGAAGCTGGTCCTAAATCAGGATGTTTCTGCTCTCCTCTGACCTGTGTCATGTGTCCGACAAAACATCATTCATGTATCCTGGTTAGCCATGAAATTAGAGGGCGGCTTCTACTTCTGCAGCTATTGACTGGACAGTTCAGCAACCAGTAAGGTAAGATGTTGATGTGAGGATAAAGTAAATTGCTCCTTTTGCTGCAATGTGGGTGAATACATCCAATTTCACAACATCAAAGAATTTAAAGAGGAATGAAGTCCCTGGTGTTGTTTCCTAGTCCCAGGTTTAGAAATTGCTTTTGCAGTAGCTCACAGCTACAATTTAGAAAACGGTTTCATTCTCACCTAGCAGAAAAACCCATTTCTCCACTTACGTGTCACTGACATGATTGGTGGCTGAGGTAGCCCACAGAACAGCAATAACACGTGATTCCTGCTGGGAAACCCCTGGCGCATTGTTCTTGAAGCTCTCTGGTATCACTGCAGTGAGCATAGCCACCAGAACACACTGTTCGTACGGTGTTGGGCATGCAGATCCCTATGCACTTAAGTGTGCCATTACAGAGTTCAACTCCTAAGGCTATGCAACACATGGCATGCTTAAAGGGGAGTCTAATCTGAAGCCATATTAACAAACTCTCTCGTCCAATTTTGCTGCTCCCAGGGCTATTTCCAGTAGAACTGGGCTACAACAAAATCGTGCTGAGTAGCTTCAATATTCTGACTTATTACACAAAATCCAGATGAAATGGCTAGTAGTTTCAAAAAATCCATGCGAAACATGAACAAATGGTCCCTTAGTGTTCCTGAGTACTAAACCATTAGGCCATATTTGAACTTCAGAGTGTTTGTTTTGCAGCTTCTGTCCAATACAAGTTTTGTTTTGCACTACTGTCCTGGGTTGAGCAGCATGTTGTTTGTGCTTGTTCTTCCATTTACCTCATATATTTAATTGTCCCACTTGATTATTCCCTTTTGGGTCAAGAGTAATTTGAAATGTGGCAAGTGTTGGCAGGTTTCTACTACATTGATAAGCAAAAGAAAAGGAGAAAAGTAATTACACAATCATTTCACTGAATGCAATAAGGCCATTCTTGGCATGAAGTGTTACTTAGGATTATAGATAGTAGATGGCTGCTTTAAGTCACAGTCTCCTATTAAATACTAAACAAGAATACTAGTTATTGTAAATTTAGGCTTGAATTTATCACAGGTTTATTATGGGAACATGAACACTTTCACAACTGTAACCCCACAACAATATATAGAGTATATCAAGTACGAAAGCTAACAATGTTGCACATCAGTTGGCTCTTAGATAATACATAACGACTTGTTATATACATGAGTTTAATTATTTAGACTTACCAAAGTTCACTGAGTTGCTGATTATAGAAGTAACAGTGTAGTTCTGGACCACAAGATGGCTCTAAGCACATACATTCAAGCCTAATAAATTTTCAGAGTCTATACTTGACATAATTTCATTAAATGGCAACTACTGAAATATGCTGATACATTGATGCTTCAAAGAACTGTTTAATTAGACACAATCATGAGCCAGTTGTAGGCACTTGTATAGTAACGAAACACAGACATTGACAATTTGCTTTTATAAATGTTTAAATATGATATCTAAGACAAGATGTCCGTGGTTACATCTTGCTGATTGAGGTTTGTAATTCCTTTGAGCTTTGTTCTCTGATGTTACTTTTGTCCATTTGAGTACCAATAGTTACTTAGGAAACAAACTATCAGCAGTATATATAGAACAGCAGACAAATCCACTGATGATGGGAAATTCCCAGCTGCTGTATGCATCTGTGTAGACGTGTACAGAATAAGTAAAACGTTCTCAGTCTTTAGCAAAATACTCCACCTCTTTGGAGTTACCTAAATGCTAAATCTACTACAGCCAAGGGCTGTGCGCTGCATCTGGGTGTGCAATATGGATCAAACTCTCCAGTAAGACCAGCAGTGCTATTTATGCTACGATCAGGACACTTCTTTCCCTAGTTGATCGTTGTGAAGTTGTTGAAGGTTAGGACTAGAATAGTCTGTCTTTTCATTGACATGTACTGATGTCTGAACACTTGGCACCTGAAAACATTTGTCCTATGAAGACAAATAAATGCAAAGATTGCTGCTACATCTGGAAAAAAGGTTTTGTTGGTGCACATTGAATTTTGACATGTCATACAAGATTAACTTCCCAGAATTAGAAAGCTAACCTGTAATAGGCTAATAATGTGTAATAGGCAAAATCGCCTCAATTAAACTGCTCTGTGCTGGCAGTGTTCCATGACTCCAAGTCTAACCAATTCAGAAAGCTAAAATTCTTGACTGACATAAACTGGCGAAAGAGAGTTTAAAGTTCAGGCTCTTGGCTGCTGCTCCCCTAGAAGAGAGCTCTGCCTGTACTTCAGTCTTGATTGCGCCGTATGTCAATCACAGCACAAAGCAGTTACATCAGGGTAATTTTGTGAGCATGCATAAGGAATCTGGGTATGTGGTATGCAGAAGAGGAAGAGAAAATGGGAGATTTTCCCCATGGCGACCTAGATGTAATTAGTCAAGCAGACATGAAGAAGAATAAAAGAAGCAGTAAAAGGTAAAAGAAAAAAAATACTGACAGAAATACAGATGATATAAGAACTAGAATAGCCTTCCATTTCTATCTTTGAAGGAATAAGTCAATTTTGAAAATATATTTTAATTTTTGAAGAATAAAAATGTACTCAACTGTCATACCAGCTTTGATTTTAGTGACTGTTTTCCCAGCTATTTTTGCTTAGTCATAGAATCATGGAAAGGTTTGGGTTGGAAGGGACCTTAATATCATCCAGTTCCAGCCCCCTGCCATGGGCACGGACACCTTCCACTAGACCAGGTTGCTCCAACCCCCATCCAGCCTGGCCTTGAACACTGCCAGGGATGGGGCAGCCACAGTTTCTCTGGTTGTCTACAGATCTAATGAATGGGAAATCTTGTTCATGCAGACATGACTTACTGTATGATCTGAATGGATGTGAACCCATGTCAGTTTTATGTCCTGTGACAAATCTGAGTGTAAACAACTCCAAAAATTAAAGTTGGCTTCTAAGCTGAACCTGATTTTCCATCAGAAATATGACAATATTGCCAAGTTTAGCCAACATCACTTGAATAATTCTTAAAGCTTACAAAATTATTTCACATACATCTGTTAGGATGAGACCTTTGCCTCCTTCCACGGCTCATTCCAAACTCCTTACATGGATTTACAAAGAACCAATGCTCTGCCTTCTCTGTCTTATGAAAAATCTGTTTCACTTTGAGGCAGAACTAAATTTGGCCATGTAGTATATCCTGTTTAATATTTGCACAAGATATTATTATGTGTTGGACACATAATTCTTACTTTCTGAAAGGTTTTTTCTGAAAGGGGGAAACAGTAGCGGGGTCATTGTAAAGAAATATAAACCCAGGTTTTCTGCTCTCAGATACTCCTTTTTATATAGAATCATAGAATCATAGAATAGATAGGGTTGGAAAGGACCTCAAGATCATCTAGTTCCAACCCCCCTGCCATGGGCAGGGACACCTCACACTAAACCATCCCACACAAGGCTCTGTCCAACCTGGCCTTGAACACCGCCAGGGATGGAGCACTCACAACCTCCCTGGGCAACCGATCCCAGTGTCTCACCACCCTAACAGGAAAGAATTTCCTCCTTAGATCCAATCTAAACTTCCCCTGTTGAAGTTTTAACCCATTACCCCTTGTCCTGTCACTACAGTCCCTGACAAAGAGTCCCTCCCCAGCATCCCTATAGGCCCGCTTCAGATACTGGAAGGCTGCTATGAGGTCTCCATGCAGCCTTCTCTTCTCCAGGCTGAACTGCCTCAGCCTGTCTTCATACGGGAGGTGCTCCAGTCCCCTGATCATCCTCGTGGCCTCCTCTGGACTTGTTCCAGCAGTTCCATGTCCTTTTTATGTTGAGGACACCAGAACTGCACACAATGCTCCAGGTGAGGTCTCACAAGAGCAGAGTAGAGGGGCAGGATCACCTCCTTCGACCTGCTGGTCACGCTCCTTTTGATGCAGCCCAGGATACGGTTGGTTTCTGGGCTGCGAGCGCACACTGCAGCCGGCTCATGTTCATTTTCTCATCGACCAGCACCCCCAAGGCCTTCTCTGCAGGGCCGCTCTGAATCTCTTCTCTCCAGTCTGTAGCTGTGCCTGGGATTGCTCCGACCCAGGTGTAGGACCTTGCACTTGTCATGGTTGAACCCATAAGGTTGGCATCAGCCCACCTCACAAGCGTGTCAAGGTCCCTCTGGATGGCATCCCTTCCCTCCAGCGTATCAACCGGACCACACAGCTTGGTGTCATCGGCAAACTTGCTGAGGGCGCACTCAATCCCACTGTCCATGTCAGCGACGAAGATGTTGAACAAGACCGGTCCCAACACCAATCCCTGAGGGACACCACTCCTTACCGGTCTCCAGCCGGACATCGAGCCATTGACCACAAATATAAGGTAATAATAACCAGTGATTTCATGGATACAGCAGTGAGGCGTTTAATTAGTAAAAATCCTCAGTAAAGTTATAAAGGGTAAGAGTGAGAGTATTTGGTCTATAGACAGCATAATTTTTCAAGTATTCTAGAGAAATTGTATAATATCTTAAAATTCTAGGTTTGTCTGGGGAATTATTTAGATTTCAATGAATCCTGTTTTCATTAGTAATAACAGCAATTACTGGTAATAACTGTAATGTGGTAATATAGCAAAATAATGGCCATTTCTCACTGCTAAACAACATGTGTTTGAAGTATTGTGTATTAGAATGTATTACAAACCTGTCACATAATCATTCTCTGTGCGTTCTGTAGATGTGTTTTTTACCATAGAAATTAACCCCTCAAAATATAGACTAGTTGTTTATGGAATGAGCTCTAGTAGTTAAGAAATTACTTATGCAGATTCAAGAGTTTCCCATGAGGTACTCGTACATATGCATAGAGATTTTCTCAGAAATGTATTACACGCTTATATGTGTTCCAGATTTCTTAGTCTCTTCATTCCTCAACATTCTGGTTTAGGTTAAGTAGCCTAAAAGTGAATGACAGGCAGAGGAGGGCTATGGAACTACAACTTTTTGGAAAAAGAAGAAACGGTGGCTTTTGTTCACTGACTTATATGAACCGGTTGCACCAGTTCAACTTAATGGAAGAGTTTCTTGTGGTTGATAATGTCACCTCAGAATCAATGAGACTGACTTGAGCAGCTACCTCAATCTATACAAAGCCTTCTGGTTTTCATTAAGCATTCAGGCACACAAAGGGGCCTGTCTGCACAGGATGAAGTCCTCAGGTTGTGCTTGTGTCCTTGGGTTGCCCGCAGCCATCAGTCTAACTTCCTCAGCAGGAACACAGCATCGCTCTAACTCTCAGGGACATCACTTTAAGTACATTAGTTGAGTAGTATGGGGACACTGATACTGTCATTTCCCATTTGCTACCTCGTTCGGGTAAAAGAGCTGACTGTACACATATGCCACTTAAAGCCATGTGTATGGTATACTCAGAGTGCAGCTCAATCAACTTCCACTGCATTCTGCTAACGCAGAGTTAGGAAGTCTGAGAAAGCCTTTACCTGGTTTTACTGTGCAGATGGAACCCAAGCTTGCAAATGGTGACCCTTACAGTGAAAACTTCAACTTCTCAACAGCTCCTAGATCCACAAAATTCATCTTTTGAGAAAAGAAAAAAAGAAAAAAGGGGAAGTGACACAGTTTAAAATAAAAAGGATATTCCATTTTGAGGTATTTTCAATGAACTTTGGGTACACTTTGGGGGATCTAAGTGCCTCTTCCATTTGAAATGTATTTCAATATCTCATATTGATGTGATTTTGTAAAAAATACACCAAAGTATTTGTATTTATATTCATGATTAGGCACTATTTGAAAGTACAAAAAACCTGTACTTTGCCTCAAAAAGTTTAAAACCAGTGAGAACATGACCACTACTTCAAATGATTCAAGAATGAACAATGATAAAGTCCTAATACTAAACACCCTTTGTTTTCTGTCGATGATAATAATGGCCTCTTTTGCAAAAATTCAGTCTGAACTTCTTGAGTGAGCACAATTATAGGAATTTTTGGGGATAATTTTGCTATGTCTCACTTTGGACATCTAGGACAAATTTTAACATCCCAACCCAGCAGAAAGATCCCTCTTGGCTTTGATGGTGGCTAAATATGACTCGATCTTCTACATTTTTGCAGTGATATGAAAAACAGAGGTTGTTTAAAAGTATTCATCTGAATTCTGAAATAACTGAACAACTGCTATCGCTTCCCCTCCTGAAACCTGTGAATTCGCCAGCGAAGGTTGCATTCCTTAGGACCAAAGTGGTTTTCTTCAACTTTTGAAACGCTGCTGGTGACTCTTCACAGATTACTTTTTCTTCACCTGTGCAGCCTGACAATGCTTGTTTTATGAATACTTATAGGTAACATTTGTCTTATACAAAAACATTAAAAAACACATAGATGGAGATGGTGGAGCTGTCTAACAAACATTTTGGGCAGGACCTGTGATTGTTCTGTGACCGACCAGTGCGTGTAGCTACATAAGACTAAAAAAGTTAGACTTTCATGTAACCTTTTTAAGAATCCTTTATACGGAGTAAAAGCCATCATCAGCCTATGAAACTCTATGGACTTTAGAAATTCTACAACTACAAGACCTAAGAATTGGCCATACAATGTTATTTCTAGGAAGGGTTTTTGCCCTTAAGATCATAAAGAGTTACAAGCTCCTAGGAAGCATTACAAAACAGCTTCTGCAGTTTTAATTGTTACCATCATTTAGTTTTTTATCATGTGCCTTTTGCTGCAAGTTTGTTATTTTCCACAGCTTTCTGGTATGATGAAGTTTATGTGCTTTAATGGAAAAAATCAGCCTGTTTAAACTCAGTTTACCATGAGCTGCTCACCCAAAGGCAGGTAAGAAACACACATACATCCTGCTGCATTGACAAAGATCTGTAACCTCAGAAAAGCCCTACCAGCTGTGCAGCTGTTTCTGCCTGTGAACATCTCTTTGTAGACTGAAAGTAGGTTGCAGGTGGCTCAAATAGAGACTAATCCTTGTGAGAGGAAAATATCGAGAACACTAGAAGTCAACCTAAAAGGCTTGATAGTTGCCTCCATCACAGTGGGATCAGTTCTTTCTCCTTTGCAGTCACACCTAAGAAAATTGATAGCATCAAGAGTACCTGCTCTGCCTGTACAACTACAGAGATGGGAGGAATAAGAAATGGGGTTGTTCCCAGGGTTATTGTGGTTTGCTCTGAGCATCTGCTGCAGCACAGTGACTCCGCATGGCTCCTGCAGCAGGGTTGTAGCTTAATGCCACAATGCAGCCTGAAATCCGTTCCTTGCCAATTATCCCTATAGCTCATAATGGGTTTGAAAGTCAAAGCAAGTTTTGCTCAGCAGCCAGCTGCAAGCTGGGTCTAGTTTTGATAAAAATCAATTTGAAGCATTTATGCTTCATAAATCACCATCAGCTGATATATTCTGGGGAATCAGAACAGTGCAAGCAGAGAGCTGCAGCAGGACAAATTTTGTTTAGTTTTAAATTTATAACTCGTTTTGTTTCTTAGCTCTGCTGATAACAGTTGAATGATTCCAAACACTGATACAAGCTGTGAGGAAAATACCCTCTTCTGCAGCAGGATAATGGCAAAGGTACTGTAGCAAAGCCAGAGGCTGAAGGATTCACAGGCTAAGGCAACATAGTTGAAGAGATATATATGATTCCAGGACGAAAAAGAAAAGGGGAAAGGATGTGTTGAGTGGTAACTGTTTCCTTTAAGCACTATATACACGGCATCTAGATGCTCAAGCAGAGCAGACATAGTTTATCCACTTCTGTCATCTGCCTCCTCCACAGTTTGTGTGGCGCTGATAACCGCAGCACAAACTGCTAGCATTATCCAACAGTCCTGAAGGTCCTCTTTTCATGGCTGGTTTGATTCATACAAATTATGAGGCTTTGTCTGTAAGGAAGGACTATTCATGAAGACAAAAGCTTTTCTTGTGCACCCCTATCAACAACGTAGACACACATTCAGCCGTAGGGTCACAAACTAGAGGAAGCATAAATCTTTGTCCATAGAAGACAAACCAACCGAGTGTCCTTCAAGGAAAGGGACATGTCCTTTACCACCACCAGCTTAATATGGAGATTTCACAATTTAGCTTTGTTTCCTGAAACAGAATCACATTTTTTTTTAAAGCCAGAATATAAATAGTTTAGACCAAGCTCTGTCCTAAAAATTGGAAATAAGGCATACAAGGAATAAAGATCTCACTAACAATTTAAATGCTTTCTCCTCAATGATAGTTACAGACTTGTGTGTTTTGGGCTTCAGTCACCTTCCTTGCAACAAATCCAGCACTGATGTAGTTACCTATAGGTGAAGCTAGTATGTAAGTTTCTGCCTCTTCTTCCACAAACAGTGGTGGCTAATTCAGAGTTCAAAGCTTCCATTTGATGGAAAGTGGATATACTAAGCAGATAGGTTTAATAAAGCATCTCTGGCATTAATTCTCTAGCAATTATCATGTAGTAAAGTGAAATTGGATCCCTCCTCCAATAGTGATGGTTTTGTAACTATGTGCAGTATTAATAGCTAGGAACACTTTCCTGAAGGACATGCTTTCAAAGGCCGCAAGAAAGCAAGATAATTAAATACATTTAACTGTGAATTAGTTTGCTGCATTTCATGGCTTAAGGCTGAAGCTCTCTTACAATAAAGATGCTCAGGATTCAATCCCTCCATGCAGAGAAGAAGTGTAATGAACTCTGCTAAAGCAATGCAAGGGTTAGGGCTGCTCAGAGCTTGCCACTGCAGGAGTGAGGCAAGGCTAAGGTTTTGCTGCCTTTCTCCCATGCCAGCAATTTACAGCCCCACATAGCTACCTCCTCTGCCTGTTTATTCAGCTAAACTCAGCACTAGGAATGAACAGACACTGAACTAACCATATATTTAGGCTATAATATCCCATAATGGGTAGAATCTGACCGTGTGAAGCAGGAGCGCCATGCGGATTTATTTGCATTAGCAGTAAGTTTCAAGTGGCACGAATGGCTAAATGGGTGGATAGCCAGTTACACACATACTGCTGAAAGTATCCAAACATTCCAAGTCCTTCACACAAAGATTAAATGTACCCACCTCGGTGTCAGCACGGGTGGTCTTGTATGTAACTGCCCATTGCTCAACCAACCAGCTCTTTATGAACAGCTAATGCCAGCTGTGCCTATGGTGGTCCTGCCTCTCCACCACACAGCTGATATTTTTTAGCTCTATCTTTTCGGGAGCGAAGCGAGAAACACTTGAGACGCCAGCCCGGCTCCTCACCGGAGTTGTACTGTACCCATGAGGTCTGGAAGGCCAGCCCTTCCCACTGACGGGCAGCGGCGTTCATTTCTTTGCAGCCGAGAGCAGGGATTGATGCATTAAATAAGACATGAAAAAGCGCTTTTTCAGGAGGGGGCACCAGCCCAGGCTCCCCCCTACAGAGGGCTGCCCGGGTCAGCGGGACCCAGGCGGAGCGCCGCATGGATGCCCCGGGAGGGGGCCGGGCGGCAGCGGCTCGACGGCAGGGGCGGGGAGAGGAGGGGAGAGGAGGGAAGAGCAGGGAAGGAGGGGAAAGGAAAGGAAATCCCCAGGATCTCCCGTCCCCCGCGCGGGGAGACACCGCGTTACTCACCGGGACCCTCCCCCCGTGCCGCGGCCGCGTCAGCCCGGCGGTAGCGCCGCTCCCCGCACAGCCCGGCCGCGCCGCCTCCGTGAGGCTGAAGAGGGATGGAGGGGCCCGGGCTGCTTCTCCGGGGGCTCCGCACGGCTCCGGGCAGCAGGGCGGGCTGCGGGCGGGCGGCGTGAAGCGGCTGGAGCGGCCCCGCTTGCCCCCGCCCCGAGCGGGGAATGAGAGGCGGCACCGCGGGGCTGCCCGCCGGGACACACCATGCGGGAGCTGGCGATCGAGATCGGCATTCGTGCCCTGCTCTTCGGGGTCTTCGTGTGAGTACCAGGGGGGAGATGGGGTGGAGGGAGCGGCGGCTCCAGCCGGAGTGGTACCAGCGAGAGCCTCCGAGGATGCCTCAACTTTAGGCATCCGAGTCCTTCCTCGCACCCGGTCGCGGTGTCGGATCGCCGGGCAGGGGAAGTGTGTGTGGGGGCGCGGGGTTGGCCGGTTCACGGCGGTTAATGGCCCCGTATCCCTAAAGGGAGAAACCCTGCTAGCAGCGGCCCCTTCGGGTGCCATGAGACGGGGGGAGATGCCGCCGTTCGGGTGCGGGAGTCTTTCCCCGGGGGAGTCACTGTAGGAGCAGCGGGGAGCACTCCCCGCCCTGAGATTTTGCAGGAGATTTGAGGGCAATTTTTGTCGGAGAAACTGCTGTTTGTGGGAGAAGTGTGCAAAAAGCATCCAACCGAAAGGGCACCCCAAGCCTGCTATTGGTTTTGCTTGGAGCGGTGTAGTTTTGCGCTGTACGGTCTCATTTGCTAAGGCTCTTGGTGCTCCTCGGCAGCGAGAGCCCGCAGTGAGCCGGGGCAGGCACCCTTCGCGGGAGAACCTCCGTGCTGCGAGCCGGGGAAGTGTCTGGGACTGAACGGGAGATGCGGAGGATCTCAGCTGGGTTTGAGAAGCATATCCGTACCCTGGTATGTAGGGAGGAAAGTCAAGGGAGTCTGGTTGCTGAAAGACGTGCAGCTGTTGCTGCGCGAACACTTTCTGTTTGCCTTTTGTAGGAGATAGCAGCTATGTATTGTTTTGCTCTGTGTATTACAGGCAGGCTTCCTGTTTCTTTTCAGGGCTGTACCTGTTTCTTCTTTCTGGCAGTTTATGGTTGAACAATGAGAAGTTCCACTCTTCCTATAAGTTTGTATTTCAGCTATTTAATGCTTGAATAATCTCAATCTTTGTGATCTCTCAGACGTACCACAGAAACCAGATCAGATTGTGCTCCTGTTTGGTTGTCTGCTCACCGATAGATGCTGTTGGTCGCAGGTGCAGGCAGTAATAGTACGGGGCGTTCGTTAGCTGTGACATTGACTTACAGCCGGTGTTATTGGAATGCTTTGGTGCGATTCCTTTCTGAACCTCTCATGGTTATTGAGTAACTTGCCCAATTTACTGGTGTTTGAGTTTTTCCTCAGTGCTCATCCCACCTGAATATTGATGCAAGTCTTTTGATTTGTAACCTGTTTGGTAAGTGTAACCCGCTTCATTTTGGGATAAACTTTGATACCTTCAACAACCTGTAAGGTACATTTCATACCTTTCAATTCAGTTGCATCTTACTTTGGAAATAGACCTGTTCCTCTCAACAGAACTCTTTCTTTTTTTTGAGTATGTGAAATTACAGGGTGAGCAAAGACCTCAGAATCTGATGCTGCATCAGAACCTTGCTCTTTATGATAAACTCATGTATAATTCATCAATTACACCATCTAGTAAGAGGGGTCTTCATGTGGATTATTACCATGATATGTAAATAATGACCCATTATAAGCAGTAATTTCTTGGTTATGCTTGTTTTATCTCTTAATTTTCTCTCCAAATAATTCTGTAATTATCACTGTTCTTCATGCTGTGGTTCTAAAATCAACAGGGAGGAAAAGCTTTTGGTAGAGTCACCATGATGGCAAATGCCTCTGCAAGCACTTTTCATGTTTTCACATAACTCAGTTCCTGCCTTTTTGGAATTCTGGGGAATAATCGTGACATTGCAATAAGTCATTTAAAGAATTAATTGCCATCTAAAAGTACTGAACACAGTAGTATTCTAAATTCAGGTTGGGATTTAGTTTCAGGAAGAATTGCACTTCACTTGCCTGTAATGGTTGCAAGAATATAATCTCTAGGTAGGCTTAAAGAATAGCTTTTCTATTCAGATAATCTTAACATCAATCTTTTGCCACTGAAATAGTATTCAACATTTCTCTCACTTTTTCTAAAGAGGCAGTAACTCATATTTTGAAACTTTTATGTTAGAGAGGTTTAAATACTGTCTTTTCTGTGGTTTTGTGGGCAGCCAGGGCAAGGATTTCTATGGAGTGTTAATTGAAATATCTTTTCAATAATGAACAATTGCTGTTGAATTTGGAAGCTCTGGGACTGGAATCCAGGCAGCAGCAATGTAAGCTCAATAGCTCTGTTGCAGAACTGATTTCTAGGAGTGAGAAGGCTGTAAAGTTTCCACCTCCCTTGGAAAGGAATGTTATTAACAGCAATGGGTTGGGGCTAGGTCTAAGATCATCTCTGTTGTGAATGCCAGCTGAGATGTAGGTGTTTGTCCGCCAGGAGCTGGACTGAAAAGGTGTTGATGACTTTGGGTCACTACTAACCTTTGTCGTGTTAAAAGTCTGACCTTGAAGATAATGGATCCAGAGCTATTTGCAATCCTGAACCATCTGTGCCTCCCAGACGTCTTTTTAGCTTTGACCTACTGATTAATATAACTCAGAATAATATAGTGGCATATTTTGTACCATAAAATGCAAAAGTAAAAAAGGTGCATATTCCATGTTGTAGTTTTGCTTGGTGCTAAATGCCATTTCATAAAAATGGAGGTGTAAGAATTTATGTCGATGATTGCTGAAATTAAAGGTATTGCCGCTTTGAATGTATTTTACCTCAACAGCCATATTGTCTATACTTAAGAATGGCAACCTTTTTTTTTCCTCCAGTTGCTATAATTATCAACTTTAGTCATTCCACCAAAAGCAAAAATCTACAATTATTATTTAAGATCTCTTCTATCATGCAAATGTACACCATTATAAATAACACACATTTTCGATGGTTGCTCATGGGTTTGGATGAATTCAACAGACATTCAGGGAGGATAATGATAACAACTGACTCTAGATGTTCTAGATGATATGCTCTTAACAACTGCTAAGTGTTTGCTTCCTAATTAAAGACCAGTTTAGCTATTGAAATTCAGCAACTCAAACTTCTGTGCATTTACAAACATCTGTGCCGAAGGGCACTTTAGCTTTCAGGATATAGTAATATCGAAGGAGGGATTAGTTAGGAGAGATTTATTAGAACTACAGCTGCCCCTGAAAGTCAGAAGCAGGAGTTAAAAAATCCCCAAACCACCAAATAACAGCCAAAAGATAATTGCAACAGGTTGCCCTCAAAACCACACTTAATGCAGACTTTAGTGGGAAGATAAATAGATATTCTTTGGGTACTTCAGCACAATAGCTCTCAAGGCACAAGTTACAAACTGTAAAGAAGATATATTTCTTTTTTGCTCCTACAGTTTTTCCCATGTTATTAACATTAACAAAGTCCTTTTTAGTTATCAAAATATATAGCCTTACACCTTTTGACTGGGCTGAAGCGATCCTAATGAGCATAGATGGTCTGTTGCCCACCAGGCAAAGAAAATTCTCATGGTATAATTTGACGATTACAGTCTTACTACATTGTCAAATATATTTTGTTTGCTTAGATTTTTATTTATTAAGAAATATCTGTGAGTACAGAACTGGATTTTTTTAAAGTAAAGTTTTTCATGTAAGGTCTCAGAAGTAGAAATAGTCTATTGTTTGAAGCCAGCTGTGGGCATGTACTCTGTTTATAGGAAAAAATCAAACAATACTTTGAAGAATGATTGAATTAAGGTCTTTCATCTGTGTTTTCTTCATTTGGTACTTTTTCCTATGACCAGGAGCATCCTAAGATGCCCAGTTAATGCTAAAACATGTTAAATATGGCCAGTCTTTCAGACTGTGGTATTTGTCACTAACTGAATGAGTGATGAAAGCAAATTGCTTTGGGTGACTTGGTTTTATGCAGTTAAGACAATACTTTTGTGAGCAAGTCTGGTATTTTTACACAGGAGTGATGTCCTTAAAACAGTGTTCTTTATCTGTCCTAGAAACAGTTCATTGAGTAGTAGCTCTGAGTGAGCCTGTAATTATCAGTAGGGGTGCCTTAGTTTCTTACCTTAAACAGAACATATATTTTGTTATCTCCTACAAGGAGAACATTATCATCTGTTTCAGAAGTTTTGTTTTCTTGGTAGGAAAACAGAAGGATTTGCATGTGTTGTATATTTAGCCCAATGACTTGTCAACAGCCTATGTTTCTAGAGCTGTCTTAATTGACTAAAAAGACAGGCTTTCAAGGATCACTTCAGCAAACCTGGAGTTCTTCAATGAGTGTGATGTGATTCAAATATAAGTGTCATTCAGAGTAATTGGCAGAGTCTCATTAGCAGTCTCCCTTGGGAATAAATGTTTATCTGCAGGCTAACGTATATATATATTACACACGTGTGAGCGCACAATATTGACTAATGCTTGCATCTTGTGTGTGCCCTATTCAGACTCTGCTTTAAGTGACTAAAAGCTGAATCTGTGCGTATTTGGTTTCTAACAAGTTTACAATGTTGAGACTTTAATCAAGTTATGAATATGCATGAAATGACTTAGCGTGAAAAGCTCTTTCAAGTAGTCATGGGTGGTGATCTTCTGGATATCCTGCATATGTTGCCTTCATAAATGATAGTATAAATTATAGTCTTGTTAACACAGACAGAAAATCAATTAGCTGAGGAAATTCCACAATGCTGCTTTACTTTTCTCACAGTTTGCACTTGCTTTTTCTCTGTTACATCTGTTGGATTTTTGGAGGATAGACTGAGCTGAGAGTCATGAGCAGTCAGAGATGTGTAGGTAATATAAGCAAAATGGTATTCAGAAGAAGAAATCACCAGTCTGAGACACTAAGATTTATTTTCTCATGCTGACAAAAATGCTGCCAAATGACACAAATCAGTTGGACCAAGATTTCAAAGCACCCTTAAAGCCTAGGCTCTCTAGCCGAATGTTTCAAAGCGAAGCAGGTATTTGGCTACATGAGCTTCTTAATCTTTTCGTGTCCTTCATTCTCGATTTGAGTATCCCAGAATTCTGACTTTTTGGAACTGATTTTTTGGCTTCTGATCTTAAAAGTCTTGGACTTCATTTCTGTGCACCTTAATTCCTCATCAAGAAAGGGAGACCGATACTTCTTTGTCTCCGCCATTGTTCATTGATAAATTCTTTGTTGTGAGGTATGTGGATGGTAGCCAAACCCATTCAGTATGCTTGGAGGTTTTTCAGTGTTAGTTTCACAAACAGTAATGTTAATAGGAAGTGAGAACGTCAACATGTTTGCTTACTAACCTGTTTAAAAATAAGTACTGTATTGCAAACCATAATTTAGATGATACTGAGAGAAAGATATAGTTTGGTGGCCCAGGCTGAAGTCTAGTTCACTGAGTTGGGTTAATGAACAGTTAAGGGGAAGACCTGCTATAAAAAAGACCGTAGGCTTTCTGGTGCTAAGGATCTGAGAACATATATCAAAGGTTGCATACTGAGCTTCACTGGCAAGCAACAGATTTATTCTAGTGCTTAGAAGAGTCTATTTTACCTCTGAAGTGGTGGGCAAATTAGAATGCCATGGAGCTTCTGTAATACACCGAATGTAGCTGATAGATTACAAAGTAACCCAAATTTTAACTTTGGTTATTTCTGTGTCTTTGAAAGGTTACTGTAAAAACAAAAGGCCATAAAAACCTGTTATACCTAGTGTGATATGAAGCCCATGTGCCTATCCTAATACGTATGAAATATTACCAAGCTAATGGAGGCACTTGCTATTTCATTGGGTTTGTGTGGCAAAGTTTCAGTAGCAGGGGATCTACAGGGGTGTCTTCTATGAGAAGCTGTTAGAAGCTTCCTCCATGTCCAATGGAACCAGTGCCAGTGGGCTCCAAGATGGATACGCCACCAAGGCTGAGCCCATCAGGTGTGGTGGTGGCACCTCTGGGATAATGTGTTTAAGAATGGGGTAAAGTTGTTGCACAACAGCAACTTCAGTTAGAGATAAGAGTGAGAATGTGTGATAGAAACGGCCCTGCAGACACCCAGGTCAGTGCAGAAGGATGGAGGAGGTGCTCCAGGTGCCAGAGCAGAGGTTCCCCTGCAGCCTGTGGTGCAGACCATGATGAGGTTGGTTGTGCCCCTGCAGCACGTGGAGATCTACAGTGGAGCGAATATCCACCTGCAGCCAGTGGAGAACCCCACGTCAGAGGAGGGGGATGCATGAAGGAAGCTGCGATCCTGTGCGAAGCCTGTGCTGCAGCAGGTTCCTGGCAGGACCTGTGACCCTGAGGAGAGAGAAGCCCATTAATGCTGCAGTGGGTTTGCTGGCAGGAACTGTGACTCACAATGGATCTGTCTGTTCCTGTAGGACTGCAGCCCATGGAAGGGACCCACGCTGCAGCAGTTCATGAAGAACTGCAGCTTGTGGGAAGGACTCAAATTGGTGAAGTCCATGGACACTGTCTGCTGTGGGAGGGATCCTACAGTGCAGAGTGTGAAGAGTCCTCCTCTGAGGAGGAAGGAGCAGCAGAGACATTGTGCGATGAACTGACCGTAGCCCCCATTCCTCATCACCCTGCACCACTTGTGTGGAGGAGGTAGAGAATTTGGGAGTGAAGCTGAGCCCAGGAAGAAGGGATGGGTGGGGGATAGTGTTTTAAGATTTGATGTTCTTTCTCATGACCCTACTCAGATTTGATTGGTAATAAATTAAACTGATTTCCCCAGTCAAGTCTGTTTTGCCTGTGACTGTAATTGGCGAGTGATCTCTCTGTGTCCTTATCTGAACCCATGAGCCTTTTGTTATATTTTCTTTCCCCTGTCCAGCTGAGGAACAGAGTGACAGAGCAGCTTTGGTGAGCACCTGGAACACAGCCAGGGTCAACCCACCACGGGTACTCAGCATTTCACTGAGCTGAAGCTTCCTGTCTCTTTGTGCAGGCCTTGGTGTGTGCAGAAGACAAACTGCCTTTTACAGACTGTTGTATCAGTACTTTTAGATTGTGGAACTAAGTTTATTTCATTTGTCTTTGCCAAGTCCCAGATGGGAAAAAAAAGGGGATTTAATGGCAGGGATTCTTAATATCCTCTTAATAGGATTGGATTAACAGTTGATGTTCATGGCTAAACTCAGGGTTGAATACATACTAAAAAAGGATGTTGTTGTAAATGCCAGAGCATCTGCTCGAGACTTTTTGAGGAGTAAATGGTGACTTTGTGTCTCTTCTTGTTGAATCCTATTTACTCAGTGACTTTGGCCCTTTGTATTTCTTTGCTCCCAGCTCTGATTGCAGATGTTTTATAGTGAGGATGCTACTAAGAGTGATAGGGTTTCTGTAAGGGAAATTTGTCTTTTAAAAAATTGATTTTGATCTAAGCACAGTCAAGCTGTGGCGCAACTGCGTTGCTCAGGGCAAGGATGTTAATAAAAAGCACAGTCCAACTGCTGACAATGCACTCATACCTGGCACAGTAAAGGGAGATTTTTATAGTCTCGTAATCTGTTGGAGACGGAAAAGTGAGTACTTGGAAATACTTGACAGAATTATTGACACTAAGAGTGGATTAAGGATAACACAGTGCATTTTGTAACTTTTTTCTGTAGTAAGCCCTGTACAGATACTGAACAGAGGATGCTTGAGTGCTGCATCTATACTGGCAAGGATTAGTGGACAAAAAGAGAAAGCTAAAGACAGTACATATGTCCCTAGTTAAAGTATTAGTTGTGATCCAATAAGGAACAGCAGGGGCTTACACTTGAATGGTTAAGGAAAGCTTCAGTGGTTTCTGAATCAGGATAACTGCTTTACAGATGATCCAATTAGATTGTCAAAAAGAAAAGTTATCAGATGTGGCGCATGAAAACACCTTTTCATACCTACATGGCTTTTAAAGGTACTTTCCTGGCATGTCTTTCCCTTGCCTTGTAAATGATAAATCTGTGATCATTGGACCACAAGTCGTTGCTGTGCAAGAAAATCTGTGACTGATCTATATGATTCTGCAGAAAACTAGATTAGGAATGTTTCTTTGTCGTAAATCGGATTGCTACGGTCCCTGTGTATTGTATTTGTTTATTTCTCTGCATTACAAAACACTCTTAAGCATTTACTATCCAAATAGCTAAATGTTTTCCTTGTTGAAATGCCACTGAATTTTAATTAAAATTGCTCACAGATAAAATGCAGTAAGTGGGAATTGTTTTACTGTAGGCTAGAGTAATGGGTTTACAAGTGGTGGTGTAATAATAAGTAGCTAAGATAACTTATGCAGATGAATTTCAGAGGATTGAGTGAGGGAGTGAGAAAGGTGGCAACAGGGGTATAGAAACACCTTTTATGAGAACAGACAGAAATAAGTGAGCTGTTTAATTGAGAAATCTGCGGAGACATGCCTGTAATTTTCACATGTAAACAGCTGCCATAAAGATGTATGAAGAAGACAAACTGCTCTTCCTGTCCCTCGGGAGTTGTATAGAAAGGAAAGATTTTTAAGCGTGTAACAAGGGAAATTTAGGCTGAATGCGGGGATTGTAAGGACTCTGAGTGCTGCGATAGATTGCCGGAGGCATATTGCCTCAGGTAGGGCCTCCTCCAATGGTAAGTTTAAAAAGCAAGTTACACTGTAGTATCTTGGGAGTATTTTACACAAAGTTTTGCTTTGCCGTGTGGCTGCCAGGAGACAGACGAGGTGGCCCTGTAAGCTGGCATGAGTCAGTTTAGCAGATTTGGTCCATTTAGTAGTTTATGCTGCCTGGGAGCATCCCAGTTTGGGGGGGGGGAAGTTGAAAGACATTAAAGTAAAATCTCTTGTATGAGATTTTTGGCTCATGTTGATGGGCAGCAAGGAAAACTATTACCTGGAGAGCACTTTAGCAAAGGTTGAGCAGAAGCTGACAATCCCTTTTGGCTGGGGGGCAGCGCCACACCAGATATCATGTCCTAAGTATTCTGCACTGATGAGGTTGCGGGGGAAATGAAATCCTACATTAGGTGAAATGTTTCACTTTGCAATCTTGCGGTTCAGCATCTTACTCTATTTTGAGTGAAAAGTCTTACTACTACTTTAGAATCTATAATGAAGATGTAAATGTCAGCTCAGAAATCTTTCAACTCTGAAGGATTTGTGGCACCCTGCCAGTGTTGTGAAGCCTTGCAAATCGAAAACAACAGAGGAGACTATCATTTGATATAAAGTGTTATATTTTCATTAGCTGCCAATTCTCACTAATGGGAGAACAGATCTAATAGCCTGAACTGTACTCTCATAGCCTGCAGAGAGGCCACTAATAACTTCATTCATCTGATGCCCAAGGTGCTTTACTATTGATGTTGGACTTCAGTCAGTGCTACAAAATGCTAAAAGTGATGTTCCTATTCTTCATTACTGTATCTTTATATCTTTTTTTTTTTTCTTAAATATTATTAATGCTCTGGAATGTGTAGTTATTCATACAAGTGGTTTTGGATTGAGTGATTTTAATATAGTTGGATATCATTGTGAATATCATTAGGCAGGTCTCTTTTTTTCTCCAGAGAGTAATGTAGTCATTGCATACAGCAACTGTGAAGGAAAAACTGGAACAAAACAACTTGTAAATCTGTATTACATTTAGTAGATAACTTGGCCAGAAAAGTGCCTCTTTATTAATCACAAAGTGGTTTACTTAAAAAAGTAGTCTGAGAATGTGTTTTGTCACTTAGCTCTAGTTGTGGACAATTTATTTGACGTTACTTAGTCCTCACATTTATTCAGCCTGTACCCCTTCAGTATATAACATTACACAACGATAAGCTTCACTGCCATACAGGTTCTCTTTCAAGGTCATGTCTCTGTCTGTCCGTCATATATTAAGGGGAACAGTGGTGCATAGCGAATGGGATACGAATCATAAACATTCATGTAATACACATATTATAGAGGAAAAATAACTTGGCAGCAAATTATCAAGACGTGTTCATATTATTAAAACTCAGGTTCTAGTGAAAAGCTGAGTGAGAAAGAAAAAATCTTGTGCAGAAGTGGTAGGTTTTTGATATGGGGCTTTTGATGGGATTGGGGGCAGTGCGTGGCAAAAACGAGATCCTGCAGCATGGAGGAGCATCTTAGTGTTTTAGAGATTGCTTCTGAATAAGTTGCTAGGGCTAAATTGTCACTTCTTAAAAGAGCTGTCGCAGAAGGGAGAGGAGTGAGTAGCATTGAAGTAACAGTGAGCTACAAAGGAACTTTTGGAGTAGGAGTGAGCGATGGAGGGACTGGAATAACTCAGAAGGAAAGCTTTGGTCACTATGAGAAACTTGGCATTTTTGTGAGTTTAACTCCTGACTTGCATTTTGGGTCCAAACCTACAGTCGACAGGACTGTGGCAGATACGCATGGAAACAGAAGAAACTGTCAGGCTACTTAGCTCTGCCAAATTGCTGTGAAGCTAGGATTGTTGTCCAGGGAACTGTTGAGTTGTTTGGCTGAAAACAGTTTCAGATGTAATAAAAATAATCATTAACAAACATCAAAAGCAAAATTTTAACTGTCTGCGGTGTGTTTTGGTTCATTATTCAGGTGTGTGCCTAGGTGATTCAAGCCTGTAATAGGAATTCTATTTTTCACACAAGATTAGTGTACAACTGCCAGCTTTGGAACTCCTAAAGGCTCCAGCAATGTTCATATACCGATCCTTTGGTTTTTCCTTTCTCCCCAGACACAGACACATTAAAATGGCTTTTGTGAAATAGTTTACAACACAGTGTCTATTTCATAGAAGTAGAGCACAGAGGTAATAATTCCATAAATCATGCTTTTTATTAACTAAAAAGAGATCATACGATGAAAACGGTAGCCAATAGTTTCCCTTTTGCTGGCATGTGTTATTTCTGTAAGACTACAACTGTTAATTATCTCTGTAGTAGTGCAGCTGTACTGCATTGCCTGAAGTATTGTACATTGACAGAATAAGTAGCAGCTCAGAGCTGCTTGTCTTGTGCTTGAAGTGTACCCCTGCTCCTCCTGAGCAGGGATCACAAGAGCTGAAGTGCTTTTACATCTCAGGAGCTGCTAAATGGCAAAACAAAAATGATTTTGTCTCAGCATGGTTTATTTTATATCCTGCTGACCAGAAAGCAAAAGATGCAAAGATCACTTTCAATATTAGGTCAAAGAAAAGGGAAAAAAAAAATGTAAACCGATCCAAAATATGTCAATTCGACTCATTTTGCAGTGGTTTATTTCTTGTTTCGGTATACTCACTCATGTCTGTTCTTCTGTTCAAAGCTGCAATGTAGCATGACCAGCTGTTCCCTCTTTCTTCCTTTCACTTTGCTCATTTCCAAATACTCCCATTTTGTAAAGAAGAAATGATGGTGAAAATGTTGTATCTAAGCTAGTTAAGTATAATAATGCCTGGATGCTCATTTTTATTCCTATTGAGTGGGAGTTTTCTAGATTCAATCACTTCACAGTGGCAATAATGATACTCAGTGATATTTAGTGCTACTTGCGTTGAGAGTGCTCAGTCCATGAGCAAGGAGAGTATATGAACTGGAAGGTTTTGTATTAGGTGTGCAAGAACAAGAGGCTGGTGATGTTAATTGCTTGTTCTTGTGCTATTCATGCATGCTCAGATAATCCTTTCCCTTTCCTCTTTGGTTTAGTACAACTCAAATAATGTCACAGGAAGGAAATTGTTTACCCAGAGAGAGTTCAAATGCCAGGGATTGAGAAAGCAGCAGAGGTATAATTTAGGTACTAAGGAAACTAACATAAGGTTTAGAACTCCAGGCTATCCTCTCATTTTCAGCACTGTGAAAAGATTGCTTGTTCACTATTTCATATTGGGTATTCTAAGAACTTTTGCATATCATTTATATATTATTTCATAAGATGCAGGATTTATTTTCAATCTCCTGTTGTGAATCTCTATTGTTGTTAGCTCCAGATCTGAGCTTTTAACTGAGCCCAGACTCCCCAGCTGTTGCCTCCTTGCTGATTCAGTTAATTCATATTGTATCTTGAATGTGGATCAAATAAGGAAGAGAAAATTTGAGCAGAAGGCTTGTGTCTAGTTTCAGCCTTTCTGTGCTTATATATATCAGTGTGGTTACACGTGGCTCGAGTCACTTGCTGTAGCAGACTTGTGCCTAATCTCAGGCATAGTTGATAAAGCCTTTATAACTACAGCCCCAAATGCTCTATCAGAGAAGGGTGCAATGGCCATTCAGAGACACTAACTGGCACTGGCTTCATCATCTAGTTAGACATGTTCTGGTTGAAGAACCTGTACCACATTGCGGTTGGCTTTGTTATCCCTGGAATAGTACCTTTGCTATCCCAGGAATAGCTCACCTTGACTGGGGTGCAATGCTAGCTGAAAGGAGGAGAGTCGAGAGGGTGGCCAGTTGTCTTTGGAAGAAGTCATACCCCCATAGCTGTTAAGTCAGTGGATATGAGGCAAATCTGGAAAACCTGCTAGTAAGACTGAACTAAAATACTAGAAGGTGTCTTCTTGCAGCACGTCTGGGGAATATGACAGCCGTGGTAATGTGCTTATTTTTAAAACTGCATCAGAATTTATTTTCAATCCCTTCTTAATCAAAATGATTTCTCATCTATTCAAAGGGCTGATGTGGGCATATGTGCTAATTGAATGTCACACTGCAATTGGTAGCTAATTTAAAACAATCACAGATATTCTCCATTAAGTGATACTGACTCATATGAAGCCCAGCTACCCTTGAGAACCAGTTCTCTACTTTCCTTCCCACCAAAATATTGTCCTTTGTCCTTATCAGCCCAGGATTTAATTCCATTGACTTTGTGCTCCTCCCTATGTAAAAGTTTACCCGCAGAACTAAAAGGGGGGAAAGCTGTATACATTCAGATTAGAATGTCAAATGTCATCTGGAAGTGTATGAAGGCTTTGGTTTAGCTTCTCAAAACCAAGGAATTTATAAAAAACGGATCCAACTTGCATTATTCCCAGAGCTCCATTTGGCACTGAATAAGAACAGAATTACAGAAGCTTTTTGCAACGTATTTCTTACCATTTACTTTCTGCCAGTGCTCTTTGTGCCTACAAACAGAAGGTTACTGCAAATGAAGAGAGGCATCAGATCTTCTAATTTCTGAAGCAATAAAAACAGCTTCTGAATTATCTTTGTAGGGCGTTCCTTGTGAATATTAACTACCCTGTGCTCCTGCAGGACACTCAAACCCAGTAAAGCTTTACATTAGGAATAGATTGTTCATCAGAAGCGGTAGGTGTATATGTTGCATGGCGTTGTATTGGGCAATAAAAGGTTTTAGCTGTTAAAAAGGTAGAGATAATTTGTTGATACAGCTGCTTCTGTATCTTAATGTGAATTAATTGATTGATTTTATGGAAGTTATAAGATGGTGGTTATAATAACACTTTTCCATCAGAGCCAGTGAAGAACCAATAAACATTAATTTCATATTCAACTAATATATGCATCTTATGCAATCGGTATCTGTTGCAATATAAACTGTTATATTTTAAACTTAACTCTACTTTTGATTTCCATAGTGAAGTTAAAGCAGTTGCATTCCTACTTGAATTTTTGGTCAGAATTCCAGTGCAGTTAATCACCACACTAGGAGTCTTGCTTTGGTACTGGTATTGCCACTTCTTGCTGGAATGAATAATCCTACCTTGCTTTGTAAAATAGTGGCAAAAAACATCAAATCTCTTGATACCCAGTGTTGTGCCTTAACTATAGGGAAAGTTTCTCTATCAAAACTAGAGTAACATTTTTCATTTATGTCAGCTCCTTCCTAGGTGAAATTGCAGTTCATCATTAATAACTGCTCCTTGGTCATATTTTTTTTGTAACCAGTACCTAATTCCTTTCTTGATGGCTGAGGAATTGTGGATTTCCCAGATTTAGAACTGAAATGGCTCAGTTCTCTTTCCTTATAGCAAACCTCTATGCGAACACAAAGCTCTCTCATCATGCTAATACTCATGGACAGCAGCATTTCAGAAATTGAACTGCTCCAACTCTGTGGAGACCAGAATGATGGTGATAAACCACAGGCATTGTTTCTTATCTCACCTCATCATTATCCTATTCCCTTCTGTTCTGTTAATTTTGCATTCCAGCCACACACCATGTCAAGCTTTTCATATTTTTCCTGTCTTTGCAGGAGTTCCCAAAATAACCACTAAAAAGTTACATTTCTTTTTTCCTTATTATCTGCGGGGAATACAGAAGACCAGGTTTTCTCATGGAATGAGAGTAAGTTTTCTCTCCAGGTATATCAAATAACATGACATGAATGCTTTTCACACTGTTAATATGTTCCAGAATAGATAAGTTGATGTCTTAGTTTCAAATGTGAGCAGAGGTGATGCGAATAAGGAGTGTTCAGTGTGGTGTACCCAGCCTGTATCAACACGGGGGTCTTTCTGTTTAGCCTAAGTCACTTGTTGGAAACCCATAAATCTAATCCTGTCTTTCAGAAGAGAATTTTCTCTCCACAGCTGTTATGCCCTATGATGTGTTCTACTTTATGGCTCTTCATTCAAAATGCTGGCTCTGTGAATCTGTTGTATGGGTACCACTCACTGAGTTACGTATTGTGTGTATACTCTGTAATGAGGCCAACCTATACAGAGCCTTACCAACTTCAGCATCACTGATGCTAGCCACAGCTGCACAGTTTTAGTGTCAGGACAACTGATTGCACAATTTAACATGGCAGGTACACTATAAAAGCTTTTACTACTAGACTTGGGACCTAGTTTGGGGAATACTCAAGGAAATGCAAGGTCCTACACCTGGGTCGGAGCAATCCCAGGCACAGCTACAGACTGGGCAGAGAAGAGATTCAGAGCGGCCCTGCGGAGAAGGACTTGGGGGTGCTGGTCGATGAGAAAATGAACGTGAGCCGGCTTCAGTGTGTGCTTGCAGCCCAGAAAGCCAACCGTATCCTGGGCTGCATCAAAAGGAGCATGACCAGCAGGTGGAAGGAGGTGATCTTGCCCCTCTACTCTGCTCTTGTGAGACCTCACCTGGAGCATTGTGTGCAGTTCTGGTGTCCTCAACATAAAAAGGACATGGAACTGTTGGAACAAGTCCAGAGGAGGGTCACGAGGATGATCAGGGGACTGGAGCACCTCCCGTATGAAGACAGGCTGAGAAAGCTGGGGCTGTTCAGCCTGGAGAAGAGAAGGCTGCGTGGGGACCTAATAGCAGCCTTCCAGTACCTGAAGGGGGCCTATAGGGATGCTGGGGAGGGACTCTTCGTCAGGGACTGTAGTGACAGGATAAGGGGTAACGGGTTAAAACTTAAACAGGGAAAGTTTAGATTGGATATAAGGAGGAAATTCTTTCCTGTTAGGGTGGTGAGACACTGGAATGGGTTGCCCAGGGAGGTTGTGAGTGCTCCATCCCTGGCAGTGTTCAAGACCAGGTTGGATGAAGCCTTGTGTGGGATGGTTTAGTGTGAGGCGTCCCTGTCCATGGCAGGGGGGTTGGAACTAGATGATCTTGAGGTCCTTTCCAACCCTAACTCTTCTATGAAATATCCCTGTAAGTAAGTGCATGATAGAGTTCCAGAAGCACATCTGCAGCTAACCCATTTCTGTGGGAGAGGCAGCACTCGGTCTGTCCACACAGAGTTCTGCAACCAGGGAATGGTGGTCAGACACAAACTTTTCTTCCACAAGCCCTCAGAGGTGATTTACACAGGTCGTGAGCATCTGCCGTCTCTTCGTTACTTGCTTCAATGAGGAGTCGCATCCAAAGCTAATTTAGGACCCAATATGCTTACAAACAGCGTAGAAAAGAGGAGATCATTAGGTATCTGGTATAAAACCCTAACACAATCACAAGTTCATGTTCACTCTCTTCTGGTGCTTTGTCATGCTATATGTCATTCATTCTCTGTCCTCTTTTAGTTACTGGCACTTGTTACTTGGGACAGACCTTGTCTGCAAGAGACAAGGCAAATGTCCCCTTTCCCCCCAACAAGCCAACCCACAAACAAACCCCCCCGTGTACATCACTTAGTTGAAAACTCCCTTGTACATCCTTTACTTGATGTTCAAAACAAGGGAGATGTCTTTAACCTTCCAGTGTGCTAAGAACTCTTCCAACAAAGCAGGTACTTAAGTCCCCAGGTTTGCCAGGATCGGAGCCCCTCTGTAATTTCACGTTGTTACTCTGAAAATGAAGCTGTTGGCCAGTGGCAATTCTTGTAAACACTAGAAAGTGCTCCTAAGGTGAATGCTAGACATGCTTTCGTTGCTGGTAGCTTCTATCTTGCTGCAACAGGATACAAAAATACAGTCCTAATGGGACCATATATCCTATTCCTGTCATTGTCACTAGATTGGGAACATACTTAGAATCATAGAATCATAGAATAGTTAGGGTTAGAAAGGACCTCAAGATCACCCAGTTCCAACCCCCCTGCTATGGGCAGGGACACCTCACACTAAACCATCCCACCCAAGGCTTCATCCAACCTGGCCTTGAACACTGCCAGAGATGGAGCATTCACAACCTCCCTGGGCAACTCATTCCAGTGCCTCACCACCCTAGAGTACTTCTCTAACATTTAAAGTTTTCTACCTTACCAACTTTGCCAGTGCAGTACTTCTTATTGCTCTTTCTCTGACGCTACTGATTTCCAAATGTCATTGCTACTTGGTTTCATGCTGCTGAATGCCGGGGAATGGTAGCTATTGTAAGCAGTGTTTGAAACAGTAAGGTGAGGTACCAAACAATACCCTGCTGTTACTTATGTGAGCTTAAACCACAACAGAAACACATGATGGAAGCGCAGATCAAAGACTCCATGAAGATATTTACACAATGTTTGATTCATTCACTACCAGTGAATGGTTTCATAAAATCCCCCATTATTTGTCCATATTATCACAAAGCTTTTACCTTGATCAGTTTGTGATGTGATACTTGTGTTGAAACTATCTCCCATGGCTACATGCTGTTAAATGGAAATGAAGTTAATGTACCTTGGAAGTGCTTGTGTCCTCAGAAAAGAGCATTTTTTTCAGTGTAATACTGTAGGTAGAATGTAGGAATGTCTAAAGCAACCTCAGGCACTTGGGTACCTATTCCTCACTGATGTTTTTAAGGGAATTTTAGGGTTGCCATTTCCCTTAGATTGCTTTGAATTTCTCCCTTAAAGGCTCTTGAAGTTGAAGTTTTGTACCTTATTATATGTTATTAGTCTGAAGTGTTCAAAATCTTGCTTGTTAAAGTGTTGAAAATGTTGCATGAATATGTCAACATGCAGAAAATGTAAGGCTAAAAAGCTACTACTAAAATTTAATGTACTAATATGAAGTAAGCATCCTAAGTTGCCCACCTGCTACCAGGGGACGTTATATGATGGAGCTTATATTTTCAGGCATAATAGAAAATGTCTAGAAACCAGTTTTCTTTACCCAAGGACTACATTCATTTCCAGTAACATCTACTCATTTAAACAAGCTTGTGCTGGCTTATGAATAGTTATAGATTGTACTTTTGGTTAGAAAGAAGGAACATAGATCACTAGGTGTCAGGCTGCTTAGAAACCAGCATGTCCTCATGATTGTTTAATAGGGTACAGAGGGAATTGCCTTCAAGGTAGTGCAATGTTGTATCCAGTCGCCCATCAGCAATGCTTCAAAAAAAAAGAAGAGAATTGTTCTCTTATGAGTCTTAGCATAAAAATTTAATTAGCCGCTGAGCTCTTTCTGAAGATGGAAAAGAAGTGATTTCTTTTTAGATAGTCGCTTCCCTTTAACCATTTATTTTGTATTGCTCTATTGTTCATGCAGACAAGATCTGCTGCCTTCTGCATCTATTCTTTTTTCTCTTTCAGTAATGATTTTTAAAAGATTTTGCCTCTGTGGTGGGTATCAGCCAGATACCAGCCCCATGTAACCTGGTTTCAGCATTTTTATCTATTTTTTTGCAGTATGTTTCAGCACATTTGAACACTATTCTTGAAAGACATTCAGAACACAAATTGTGGGAAGAAATGGATGCATAGTCTGAATTAATATGCAAATCGGCTGTTGCACAATAGCAACTATAATAATTACTAGTTTCATTGATCAATATGTTGAAATAAATCTTTCTTTAGAAGAGTACAAAGAGAGTATGTACTAATCAGAAAATCAGTCCTTAATTGAAATCAAATACTATTTATGTTATTATAGATTCATCTCTGCATGTGCTATTTTGCTCTTAAAGGAATGAAATCTTATGACTTAGTATGTATTTGTGGTGTCGTATTATGATGTCTGTGAGAACTATAGGTTTGACTTTAGCTTAATTTCTCAGATTTAAACTATATTTTAATCTTTTCTTGCATTAGGAAGAGACAGGAAATAAAAGAAGAGCCCCAAACCTTTAACTCTATTGACATTCATAATGTCAAATATCTTTATGTCAAATTATTTAAATCTCTAGTCTAATGTGACACATTTTCCAGACGTGCACTGGTGCATTGATACACTGTGATCACAAGCATAAATGTTTGTCTATTGGTTGGTTTTTGCAATTAGAAATGCTTCAAGGCCTGGATATGTCAAAGACTGTGTCTGTTCTTCAAGGCACTCCTTAGCATATCCAGGAGTCCTAGCTCTTTGAGAACTGCCTCAGAACAGCCAGACCTGCCAGTGCCTGAGGGAGTATGTCAGAAAAGACGTGACTGAGTAAAAGACTTGGTTATTGAAACACAACTGTCATCTTTCACTTCTTGTATATGCCCAGGCATGCATGTGCTTATCTATTTATTTATGTTCACATTGGTGAAGCACATCCTGGCCATAGACCCTACATATCTCTGCAACGTTAGGTCTGGACAGTATACCTGTAGACTTTGCTGTTCAGCTCTCCCAGATGACGTGTAGGATGTCATACCCAGGCCTGTGACTTTGCTTGGCCACTGAATCCTTTCAAAAAGCAGTTAATTGCTTCTAGCTGCTGTCAATATCTTCAAAGACTGAAAATAAAAATAATACACTTTAGGACTCACAGTTGAAATCTGGAAACAAAGTTGCTTGCATTGGCCAGAAATCAACCATGATTTTTCTAACAAAAGAGAAAAATGATAAAATGAATTTCTCATAAACGATGTGTTTATTTCCTGGAAATGTTCTCTTTATAAATGTTTCCCTTATTCATGTCTTGCACAAGCCAACATTTTTTAAACATAAAAAAGATTAAAGTTTTCAACTTGAAAACACTGAAACAGAGTGTTTTGACACTTCTGAAATTCACTTTGCACCTGCTTTGGAGAGCAGGATCAGGCTCTGGTTTTGAAGAAGCTGAGTATAACAGTAAATATTCTCCTTGCAATACCAGACTCCTTAACTTTCTAGAAGAATCTGGTTGTCCACGTAGGTCAGTAAGGGAAACATAACTATTGGTACAAGTGGCAAGATTGTGTGTGATTGTTTGCTGGTTTTGTTGGATTTTAGGAAGAAGAGGGTGGTTGGGCTCTTTGGAATAGAGTTTTGCACCTTCTGTCTAGTGGAAGTCTGAGCTTGTTTCAGGAAAGGGGGTCAGTAGTAGTGTGTGCTGGAGATGTGGAAGATTGTAGCTGGTACAGAGATTATACTCTGTGGTAAGAAAATGAAGAGCTGGTCATTGCTCAGAAGAGGTAAAAATAAAGATTTCCTAAGACCGAGAAGATTGGATAAGTTTTGTTTGGGAAATTGCTGACCTGGCTAGATTTGAGGACTTGTCTTCACAAAGGGACAGCATATGTATGGCTTAATTTTACTCTGCTTTACAAATTGCTTTGAGCTTTTTCTATTTACAGAGTCAATTGTAGCTGTTACCTTCTTTTTTTGGGGGGAGGGAGTTTAAAGTTCATGGCTTTGAGAAATTTACAGTAAAGACAGATTTGGGCCACTGCATCTCTGTGTTCTGGCTCCATGGGCTTATTAGGTAAGACCAATCTGGAGAAAGTTGGTCCCTGTGTCTGCTTTCCACAGCCATTCTTTCAGTCCTACTAAACTAGCCCTGAAATGTGTAATGTAAAGTAAAGGCAAAACTTCCCATGAAGGCTGATGTCTTCAGAGCTAAGAAGAGTTCAGGGACAGTGAAGGACTCCAAGGAAAAAATAGTCTATGGTTTCAATGAATAGAGGGAATTTATGGAATCCTAAAAAGCTTTTGAAACTTCTTACTCCAGTCAAAGATCACAGTTACTGCTGCTTCTTTCAGTGCTGGATCAGATACCCATACAAATGATTTGCTTTCTACATAACAATGTAAGTTCAACCTCTTTGTTTTGATGGTCTTTCTTTCAAAATAATGTAATTAGAAAACAGTGGGTGGTTTTGGTTCTTTTGATCAGTGGTTTCATTTCTTGTTTTATGGTTTGTTTTTTAAGAGAGCTAAATGACAGGAGAATGGAAATTCTCAATTTTATCAAACAGGTTTGATAAAATGAGACATGTTTGGTAAAGTTAGATTCTTCTTAAGCCTGATAGCCAAATCAAACTACAATCTGAATGTGTTTCTGTGAGCCCATCCTGTTTTAGGAGTAAGTCTCTTTCAGAGATATTCTCTGAAGTTATCTGTTCTTTCTATCAGTAGAAGGAATTGTCTGGGCTGCTTCTTTCTCCCTGCTTTGTGATCCTGCAAATACAACCGTCATGCTTCAAAGTCTGGATCTTGACATTTAAAAGACACATTTTGGATTTGATATTTCGTACATGGTTTCTTGGGTATAAAACGTCTGCTATGTGATTTTTCTAATCCCACAATATTCTTTGCACACTTCTCCCACCAAAACAAAAAAAGACAATTTATTCTCCACGCGAAAGTTTATGGACCTGTCATGAAGCTGTAGAACATAGACTTCTGAAAGGTACATTTATGAAGGTTATATTACTAAAAAGCAGTGAGGTAGGATAGAAATGTAATATAAGAATTCATGTGCTCTATACCATAATTAACCCTGGGGAAGTTTTAAATCAACAGGACTCTTCTGTGGTTTTTACTTATCATTAATTGGGAAAAAAGTTGTATCTTTAATTATTCTTTTCAGTTTTACAGAATTTTTGGATCCATTCCAGCGGGTTATCCAGCCAGAAGAGATCTGGCTGTATAAAAATCCTTTGGTGCAATCAGACAACATACCTACGCGTCTTATGTTTGTAAGTACTAAAGGGCATTTGATGGCTGTAAGCTAAGTACAAGTAAGGATAACCAGTAGGAAATCTTTCGGGATGATAGGATATTTACGTAATTCTGATGGCAATTATTTTCCAAATCAGGGATGTCCAAAGTGGCAAAATGTAGGAAATTGTGGGGAGTTTATAGAAAGCAGAATTGCAGGCGATTGGATTTATGAATATTGATTTTACAGGTTAAGATTTAAGCTTGTGTTAACTTAGAGGGATTCTAGAGAAATGATTAGAGAAGCTTTCCAAATCAGCTGGTTGGGTGACCTGACAAAACCTTGCCATGCTCTTATTAGGTGAAGTGCTTAAATTTTGTGTTTTAGGCATGATAGGCACTGAGATATTTGACTGTTTTACTCCAAATGCTTTTTTTCCCATACAGACAAAACTTTGCCTTAACTTCTGCCAACAAGTGTACTAAATATATCGTAAGGATGCTCTGTTGTCACTGTTGTTCTGCTTTCCCCATCACAGCTTACTTTGACAGGCAAACTGGCTGATTTTGATGGTTTATTGGATTATCAAAATTTGAGGTTTTGATAAAACCTTCACTAGCTATGATTAACAATCTGCATATATAAGAATGCAGTAAGAGTGGTACAGAGATGCTGAGAAATTACAGCCGTAGTTCAGGCTATTGAAACTTGTCGGTCAGTCTTTGTGAAGGCGTCCTCAGTCCGAGTGGGGATGGTGGATGAGGTCAAATCGTAGTACCCTTATATCAAAACATCCTTTCCTGTGTCTTCAGTGAAGCCAGGATTTTACTTTTCAAATTAAGGCTTGAATTCAGGCTAACTGCACATCAGCTATGTTATTTATCTTCATGTTTTTTCTTTTAAAGGGTCAGGCTTTCAGTTATGGAAACTTCGTAATTGAGGAACAACTTGAAGGTGTTTCCTATTTATGAAGTGCCAGTATATCTGAGCTTTCTAAGACATAGGCTGAAGACCTGGTTTTAAGTTCATAATATATTGTTCGTATTGCATTAAGGAGAACCTTTATCAAGGATTTTTTGAGATGGATGAGTGGAAATATGCGTCCTTCCTGAAGTAGTATATAGCTGTCTAAAACAGACAGAAACCCCCAAACTCACAAACCTAAACATGAAGTTGTTTCACTAGGAAAGACGCTTGAGTTTAATTCTGCCATTTTTCTTTATGCTGAGCATTACCTTGCTACCTTGTTTTTTCTGATCTGGATTTATAACTGAAGAGTTAAAGAGATAACAGTGAATCATTGTGCAGGGGATTGCTGCAGTGGTTAAATTATTTTTTAAACCATTTGGGATAATCATTAGTTCATCCTCTGCTCTCTAGTCAGTGGCCACTGGGAAGCACGATTCTGGGATATGTGTTATATATTTCCCTTAGACCGCTTCCCATAGAGCCGGGTTTTGATATACTTCATGATGGTGGAACTTCCAGGTAGCTCTGGGTCAGTAATGTTTGCATAGTCCATGTTCTCTTTCTGGCTCAGATCATTAACATCAAGTGGCACAGTGAACAACTTCTAAAATTCAGAAACATAGATCATGTCTAAGTGTTATTTCTTTAATTAAGAAATAAAATCCAACTGTAACATTGACACAAGCTTTCGTTAGGTAAAGAATTTCTTGCCATTAGTGGCATATTCCCATACTGAAGTGTATGGCTGTGGCTTACCAGAAGACTTTATGAACTGCTGGATCATTTTATATGCTGAGAGATTTGAATCCAAGAGAAAGGTTGTGAATATTCCAAACCCAAATCCAAACTAGACAAAACCGACTTCTGCACAGGTAGGACTGAAAAGACCTGAGTCTTGTTGTGTCCCTCTGTGAGCGAATATTCCTTGTCTTGGAAAGTATGAGGTACTGTCAACTTCTCTTCAATGCACGGAAGTATGGGGGAGTCCCTATAACTTTAACATATCTCTGCCTTGCCAGGATGAGTAATGAATGAGAGGGATTTTGACCATGTTTCACAAAAGCAAGGCAATTTTGGAATATTTCACTGCTGGAAAAGAAAACGTTACTGAGATGCGTCTGAAGAGAGTATTGCTCATTAGACTGGTGCCAAATCTGTTATGGATAGTAGCCACACAGAATCTTTCTGCAAAATAAAGAAAAAAGAGTCCTCAGCAAGCCAAACTTTCTTTATATGTGCATTTTGCTGCAGAATAAAAGTAAAATAGAATAATATCCACCTTCCAGCTAATGCTTTTGTGTAAGGAACAGCAGTGTAAGACAAACACAAATAATTCTTCATCTCCCTCAAAAATCTATATGCTTGTGAAATATGAAGAAATCTGCACCAGATTTCTGAGGATTGACTGTAAAATGTTTGGGAACGAGCTTCTACTTGAATTCTGTTCTTAAGATTTTCTTCTGCTTCTGTTTGTGCAAAAGAGCCTGTCATCTGTCTATATTTCTACATCTTCTCCAACAATGGCATGCAGATATCTTTCTTCTTTTCTTTCCTGGTGGCATTCCTTACTTTTTAGAATGAAACTTATAATTCAAGGTTCTGCTTTAAACTTTTATTTCACTCTTTGTCTCTGAAAGCAGAAATTAAACTGTTGCTGAGGATGGAGAGAAGTGAACGTTTCTGGAGCAGTAACATGAGACTGGCATCCTAACATAAATAAATCTCACTCAGGCTATAGACAGAAGGGAGTTTTAAGTGGAAATGATGCATCTTTGTTACAGAAAACCTGGTGCCTGCTTTTCTAAATGAAAAAAGGGGAGCAGACTCCAGACTGTGTTTTAATTTGCATGGCTCAGTGAGTTAGATAGTAATTTGCAGATGCAGGTGACAGGAATCTGGTCCATGATGCACTTCCAACATAACAAACATAGTGCATTTTCACATTGCTGCCTATTCAGATATTCTAAAAGCATAAAATGAGGACTGGACTTAATCTCTATTATAAAAAGAAGGGAGTTGCATGTGTTTTGTCATAACCTGTTTGTCCTGTCTAGCTCTTATTTCAGTGAGAGTGTTTAAGAAAGCACTGTTCAGCCTCAGTAGAGGCAGCATAATCTTACTTAAACCTTGGCACCCCTTGTGCCATGTACAGCTTAATTTTCACCTTGTTTGAAGGCTCATTTTCACCTCAAGAGAATAAATGCTTTTGAATGATTTTTGAATGCTTGATTCACTTTTGAAGAAATGTGTTTGTGAAGAGGTTTGTAGACTTCAGAAAGGAATTGGTTAACTTAGACCAGAACCAACAAGAAGCATAACTGGATTACAAGTTGCCTTTTACCTCTGCAATTGAAAGTCTGAGACAGAAGGGATGATGGAAAGACCAGTTAGGAACAAAATCATAGTTTTCATGGCAGGCTACTAATGAAAAACTCCCTTGTATTGTTCTTGGTAGAAACTGATATATCTCTCTGGCAAGACAATAAATCCCTGCTCTGGGAGGACAGACTGCAGTGTACAAGCACTGCATGAAGTAGGCACATTTACAGTGCATTTACAGTGCATTTTTAACATATTCATTGCCCTGTACTTGCAAAGAAAAGTCATCCTGCATCCAGCTCTGGGGCCTCCAACGCAAGAAGGACGTGGACTTGCTCAAGTGAGTTCAGAGGAGGCCACGGAGATGCTGCGAGGGCTGGGGCAGCTCTGCTCTGGAGCCAGGCTGAGAGAATTCGGCTGGGGCAGCCTGGAGAAGAGAAGGCTCCTGAAGGGGAGACCTGAGAGCAGCTCCAGTGCCTAAAGGGGCTGCAGGGAACCTGGAGAGGGGCTTGGGACAAGGGCCTGTAGGGTCAGGCCAAGGGGAATGGCTTGAACCTGCCCGAGGGGAGACTGAGATGAGCTCTCAGGCAGAAGCTCTTCCCTATGAGGGTGCTGAGGCGCTGGCACAGGGTGCCCAGAGAAGCTGTGGCTGCCCCATCCCTGGCAGTGCTCAAGGCCAGGTTGGACACAGGGGCTTGGAGCAAGCTGCTCCAGTGGAAGGGGTCCCTGCCTGTGGCAGGGGTTGGAACAGGATGAGCTTTAAGGTCACTTCCAACACAAACCAGTCTGGGATGCCACTTTTCTTAAGGTCAGGATTTTGATTGATAAAGATCATTCAGCTTTCCAGCTTAAATGGAGCTAACTGAAACTGATTGTTTATCGGTTGGACTGAAAAGGAATTGATGCTCTCACACATGCTGTTTGTTATCTTTTACAGGCAATTTCCTTCCTTACGCCACTAGCAGTCATTTTTGTGGTCAAAATAATCCGGCGAACAGACAAGACTGAAATCAAAGAGGCTTTCTTAGGTAATGTATGTGATTCTTCAAGATGAAAAATGTGTGATAGCTCTCAGAGATTGATTCCAATTGTAGTCTAAACCTCAAAGAAATCCTGTCTCCATTACAGTCCATTACAGTTGTTTCCAGTGCAGGTGTAGTTGAAAGCCATCTCAGAAAAGCCTTTTTTTAAATGCATATGTCTAAAGGTACAAATTCTGTGCCTTCATTCCACAATATAGCTAGCGAGTGCCAGAATTCAATTAGCAAAGACAAGACCATCTGAGACACTGTTCAAATGTATATTTTTCTGTTACAATCAATGTGTTACCTCTTATTTATAATTGTAGCTGTTCTAAATTAATGGTATCACTGGAAAGCCATGTGAGATTCAGCTGCTTAGTGTAAGAAATTACTCCTCCCGTTGTTCTCTCTGATCTCCTGGAATTTACTGTTCCCCATTGCAAAATGCATGCTCATGGCTCAGTTTTTGTAACCAGGAGCTGATGTTTCATTTTAAGCTGCCAGTGGAGTCAGATGTGCACTTAATGCTGGACTGTGAACTGCTATGGCTGTGTTACGGATGAGCTCTAATTACAGTTGTAGGCAACAACTTTGAGCAGAGGAGCAGGTAGACAATGGGGATGGTAAATCTTAAACTGTTCCAGCTGATTCTGGCTGTGTCTATCTCTTGAAATCTTTCAGTGATATGTGCCCAGATCCTGTTTACATACACAGTGCCAGAGACCAAAATTGACTAAAGCACTTTCACTGGCAGAGGACGCTTTGAAGCACTAAGAACAGTAAATGTTTCTGTTGGCAGCGCATTTGAAATGTGCCTAATTCTGAAAATCTCCTTTACTGGCTGATTTACACTTGAATTTATTGGCCCTTAGATTGTGAGGTTAAACAATACTCACCCTTGCCTTAGCTAGAAAGGATGTAAATGCCACTGTGTATCTGCCTTTGAAGTTTTCTTAAGACAAGACTGGGTTCCTATAGCTTGCTCTTTCTCCAGTTGCTCTAACACAAGTGTGAAAAGATTGAGGTTTGTTTCGGCTGCTGCCAGTCATTTGTAGTAAGTTCTGAAATGCCTTGCAGTGAGGTTTTACTGAGAAGTCCATTCAAGTGAAATTCAAGTGAAAATAATTGTGATTCATAAAATGCATACCGTCACAGTTCTCAGTTTCATTTCCTGTTTAAGAAGGAAAGGAGCTTTGATTAGTTTCTCCATCACGTATTCTCACTTTTTTGTTCTAAAAAGACATTCATTTTTTCTGCTGTTCTTGCCTTCTGTTATGATTCCCTCTAAAATGTCCAGGTGAAAAACTGCCAGCTTCCCCAGTATTCTCTTTGCTGGCCAAACTTTAAGGAAACCCAAGCCTTGATGTTCTGTTCTGCAGGGTATCCCTGTTCAGTATTCCCCTGTCCATACATGTGGAACTTCTTGTGGCTTATTTAAGTGTACTGTACATTACTATGATTCAGTATGTTAATGTGTCTTGTGATGCGAAGCTGATAGTGAAGATTCATTAACTATGGCGGAGCTTTGCTGATTTGCTGAGATATAGAATATAATGTCAGAATATAATGGTCAGGTAATCCCCAAAAGGTGAATTTCTTTAGACATCATACCTAGAATAAATCAAAGATTAAAATGATGTGAAAGTGCTTTGTCTCTCATAATATTAACGTACTTCATTAACATAAAGAAGGTGATTTTGTGCGTCAGGGGTAAGGAGTAGTTAACTTCTACTGTAGGTGCCTTTAATCCTTGCACTAGAAGTACCTAGATCTCACTACTGACTTGATTATATGACTTTTGATGTGCACTATGAATCTTTCCTAAAGGGAACAAAATGATAGCAGTTGCAGTTTGTTTATCATCTTACATTCACACTGTCATTAGAAGCTTGGCTTGCATTATAAGGAATATGCATCAGTGGAAGTAGGTTCAGTCAGGTAGGCAACAAACAATCAAGACAAAGCACTATGAAATGATTAAACTTTACCACATGTCTCAAAAAGCAGATATTTACATCTCCCATTTTTTAACATTTCTGGTCACATGCATTTGGCTTCGTGGAAAATTTCAATTCACCGTGCAACCACCATAAATATCTGAGAGAAAACAACTGAGAGGAAAAAGAGAGCATGGGATTGATCGGTCACTCTGAGCATAGGTATTGAAAGTGGAAGACTTCTTTGAGCAGTATCAGTGTCTCTGACTTGTTCCTTCATTTCTGCTGGCAGCTATTGCTATAGTCAGAGAAAACCTTTGGTTTTGCTTTGATGGAGAGCCTCCTTTTTTTAACTTGAAGAAAAATAGATCTTAAAATGTACATTTTTTTGATCTATAGTATCCTCTGGCAAAGATTTTATGGACACAGGATGAGTGCCGCTGAAGTGTAGCATCTGGGGCTGCAGTCCAATAAGCTGAGTCCAATGAGCTAAAGTGTGGACTGCAACATTAAATCTCAGTTTTAATCTAAAATGAGTGTATGCAGGAGGCTGCAGATGAGTTTCTCCAGAAACTCTAGGGACTCAGCACACAGGTACAAATGAAAAAGAGGATCCAGTCATACCTAGTATGACAGTTCATGTTTATTACTCCAAATTTATTAGGAAAATTGGTTAATCATGGGAGCAAATATAAGGGGAAAATATCAAGAGTTTTACTCAAAATATCCACATACTTTTGAAATAAAATTAAAAAAAAAAAAAAAATCGTCCAATTCTAGTTTTACCCAAAAGGCAAACCTTTAGCCTGGAAGTGGACTGTTTAACTGTTGTACGTATGCATATATACGCACATAAACACACACGCGTGTATATATGTATATACTCATATGCATACATCTTATGTGTATGTCTATAGAACTCATTTTGACCCCAAGAACTTAAGGTTTTGATCTAGTAAACTACAAAACTGATAAACACAGTACTTGGTTCTCTAATAGTCGCTTCCATCTGTTGATTCATGCCTGTGCAAATGGCATGATAGATGGCTTTGTAGAAGAAAATCAGATTTCTCAAGAGTAAAAGCAGTGCAAAGTCATGATTATTATGATGCTCTGGGGTCTTTCTTTAGTCTGGGTATAAAGAAAAACAGTAGGCTGTGAAGACCTTTCTGTTTTCAGTCCAGAAAAGGTTTTGCTCTGTAAATGAAATGCTGTAATGCTTGTATTTTTTGCCTGGTATTTAGGCTATTATTGTTCTGTTTGTTTATTCTGTTTTATAGCTGTTTCCTTGGCTCTAGCTCTGAATGGTGTCTGCACAAATACTATCAAATTAATAGTGGGAAGGTAAGTTTTGTCATGTTATAAATGGCAGCTTTAACTGTTGAGAGAAATGAAGGCAGATTGACAAATACAATGCATCTTAATAAAAATAAAAAGCTATTGCTCTGAATTAGAATGGGCCCCTGTGAAGCTGTCCTTTTCCTGGTGCAAATGTTGTACAACTTCATTATGTGGCATCCAACTGTGGTAGGAGTCTATGCCCTTGTGCTTTGTTATTTGTTTGACCAGTTGGCAGATCCAGACAAATGAGTTTGAAGGGAAAGGTGTGAGGTAGAATCAGTTCATTAAACTGGCAACACAGCATGTGGGAGGTCAGATGCTGGTGCCACTACTCTGATTAAAGAGGAATTAATTGAATCTCTTTATAACCCAGTGAATGCATTTCATGTGAAGCATATTACTGCACGTAGTATTTCCAGGTAAAATCAAGATCCATGGCAGATCAAAACTTGGAGCTAAGCAGGAAGAGGGCTCTAGGTAGGACATTTATTTAGGAAAGCATAAATTTGAATGAAGGGCTCAAAAAAGAAAAATTAGCAAAAATACCCTCTGGAAATTAACTTTTTTTTTAGGTACTATTTGGCTGTTCATCAGAATTTTAAGTAATTTCATCTGAAAAACATATATTTGGCTTTAATACGCTATTTAATAGAGACCAATGCTGCAATTTTTGTTCACCTTTTTTGCATTGAGGAATCAGTATTTTTGCTTGGTTTCTGATGAACCCTCTCTGCTACAAATGCCCTGACGATAATGGCACTTGGCACTTTAAGAGTGCTTTTGAAATACAATTAAGAACGTCTGCACTCTCTTCTTCAGGCAGACATGAGCTCATTTTGCCTGCACTTCGAGCCAACTAGTTGCTCTGTCAGCTTGTCTCTGGTCTTGCCTCTCTACATGGTTTATTAGCTCAGGATCAGTCTGACAGTATGATTTTCCAAGACAGCTTCCACTTGTATGCTTCACTGGTAGCTTCCCTGAGATAGCCTGCCTGCAAAGAAAGTGACTTTGAATTGAGGGACATGGCTCAGGGTGGACTTGCCAGTGTTAGGTTTACTGTTGGACTCCGTCATCTTAAAGGTCTTTTCCAGCCTAAAAGATGTTGCTGTGTTAAGGGAGGGAATGAACTCTGTATGTAATAAGCACTAAATGTAATAACCACTTTGAGGTTTATTTGCTACTACAGCTTTTATATTTTTAATATCCATGGTGTTTTTTGTAGACCGCGTCCCGATTTCTTTTACCGCTGCTTTCCAGATGGAGTAATGAACTCTGAAATGCACTGCACAGGTGATCCAGATCTGGTGTCTGAAGGCAGAAAAAGCTTTCCGAGTATCCACTCTTCCTGTAAGTTCATTTAAATGCAATGACTCTTTTGTAAGAAGCTGTCCTATCTGTGTTTTGGAACTGCTCTTTTTTTGTTAGATCGTGAACCTGATTTTTGCTGGAGGGGCTTGGACTTCTGTCTTAGGTCACCACTGCCAGAAATAAAGTTGTGAGCCTGTTCTTACCTTGAGAACCACCTGACATCCCTGAGAGCCACAGCAGGACCGTCAGTAGAGTGAAGCACTATTCAAGGTTAAAGAACACGTGTGTGTTTCTGAGGGGGTATCTGTTCCCTGATGCAGTCCTCTGTATGCAACCTTTGTCTTTATAGTATTTATTTCGTTGTATTCCATTGAAGTATGAAACGTGACAAGGCATGTCTTACATGCATAGTTCTAACAAGAGCTACTTGATATCTTTCAAGTACTACATCTATTAAACCAAAGTTCCAGTCGCAAAGACAGTTCAACTGCTTTTATCATTAAGGATTCTTCATACGAAGTTTTATGCTTGAAGGTGGAAGGGGTAGAAAGGACTGCACAGAGATCATGTTGCATAATTTTGATGCAGTCCAGCCTAACGACCTGGATACAAAGTGAGGTTCAAGAAGTCCCTATAGCACTACGAGCTACGGTAATCTGCTAGTAGAAGGGTGGTTCTTTCATTCCCTGTTTTCTTACTCTTCTGACAGGATCCACTGCTGGCTGTGGCTAAAGAAAGGATCCTTCTCTGTGCGGGCCTTGATTCTGAGGGGTTTTTATACTTCCGTGTTCAGATGTCTACTGCCAATGGACTGCTTTGCCTGGGCACAGGCAGGGGTAAACGGTAGCTCAGTGCAAGCAAGCAGAGGAGAATAGGTGGAATGTCCTGACTTTTCTTGCAGCATGACAGCACAGAGGTAGCATGTAGTGGGGGAATAGATCTATAAATAGTATTTTATTTAGACGAACAGGTAGGCAGGAAAGAGGGGTTAATTTGAATCACAGAATCATAGAATGGTTTGGGTTGGAAAGGACCTTAAGATCCTCTAGTTCAAACCCCCCTGCCATGAGCAGGGACACCAGAACTGCACACAGTGCTCAGATTTGGAGTGTCTGCTCTCAGGACACAGTCCCTTTTCACTCTGTCTGTCTTTGAAGTGGTCCTCAGTCTAGGTCTGATGGTTTGAGCAGATACTCCTAGCTTATGCTGTATTCTGACAGATACTTAGGTGGTGTTAGAAAACTCATATGTCTGATTTAATTAGTTGTGTTAACTCGGACATTTACAAAGGTTCCTTTCTCTGTCTTAAGGAGCTGACTTCTAGAGTGTTTTATGTCAAGTGTTTAATAAGACTTGTTTTCATCTGTAAAATGACAGGATTACTATCAGCTTTTTGGATTTTTTTGGCCAATATTTTTGTTGCATGGCTGCTCTGTTTCTGAGAAATACCAATTAAGTACCACTAAGTAATAATCTGTGGAACTTGTTCTGATCTTTGTTTAAGGAGCTTCAAATTGCCTAATTGTATATTGCAAACAAGTTGTGTAATGAGATGAACAAAATTCTTCGCTGATCTTGCACCCTTTTTCTTGTTCGAGTCCCAGAAACAATAAGGCAGCAGTAGGTGTTTGTGCGTGTGTTGTAAGCTTTATAATCCTAAACAATAAACAACTTAGCGGCTTCAGATTTTGTTTATAAGCTTCAATTTCATTAAAGAGACAATAGTAGAATATATCATATGCCGTTTAGAACAAATGGTATTTATTGCTAATTATAGTCTCTTCAGATCTGGTTGTCTCCCTTAATTGTAATCCTTTTGGCTCAGTATTTTATCAGTGTAGTAACAACAACGGCTTAAAATAAGTGCATGTCTACACTGATGTACTAGAATTTATAGATTAGCCCTCAGCAAGTGCTATAGCTCATCACTTTACTAACCTGCAACAGTGTACTTGGAGGCTGCAAAGTGTGAGGTGCAGAACATATCCAATGTGTTTTTGCACAGACTAGAAACGCAGTAGGTGTAGCATGGTCTGCTTACCCCTGGCACCCATACTAGCTCTCTTACCAAGACTGCTTGTAACACAGTGAAGTGCTTTGTCCCTGTGCCAGTTGGGCAGCCACAGATTGTATACTTGGGGTTTTGCTTTGAACTGGTTTTGGTTTTATAAGCTCTGAGTTATGTTACTGCAGCTTACACACAATTGAATTGGAGCAGAATGATGGCCCAGTGTATTTTGATCAAAATTATATGAGAACAGCTTTCTCCGCCACTGACTAGTATTACATTAGCATGTGGCTGAGTTGACTATATTTCCTGCTACAAAGCCTTTTATTACAGTGTGATAAGAATGAAAAGATATTATGTGTGCAGTAGTTTTTATCTGTTAGCAAGTGTATGCTGAAGTGAGGCAATTCTGCAGCTGCTTGAAGTACTCAGCTGTTTGAAGCCAGATCTTATAATGTCTAAGTCTCTGACAAGACTGTGTGTTTTGAAGCCTTAAAATCCAAAAGTATCTTAGTCTCAGAATGGAGAAAGAAACCGTTTAAATTTGATAATCTTAAAATGATAACCCCTGCTCCTGGTGTGTAGCAAAATAATTTAGATAACCAGGATTGACAGTATTATTTTACCAAGAATAGTTTATAATAGTGATAATAAATTTAGTTTCTTGCTGTTACTTCATCCCCCATTAAACTGAAGAATGAAAAGCAAAACATAAGATGGGAAGCACAATATTATACTACCTTCCTGGACCTGTAAAACAATGAGGATGTTGAGAGCATAATAGTTCACATTTGGAAATTTTACTGTGATTCTCCATTTTCAGTATTTCGGTTCGTGTAATGTATGAACTTTGCCTCCTCTATCTCCCACTCCCTGTAGAAAATCATCCTCTTATCTGAGTTTTAAAAAGCTCTTCTTCCTGCCCTCTTAACATGTAGGTAACTGCAAGCTTTCTTCCCATAAACTTGGTCCAAAATCTTTCTCTTGGCTCCTTTCTCCCTTCCTGCAGTGTAAGATTGCTATTAAGTAAAATGAAGGAGTTCCGTTCTTAGTTTTCTGTCATCCTTTATCTGTTTGGCTTGTAATTCATGAGGCAGCACCAAAAAAAGGTAGTTTTTAGTTACTGTTTGTGTTTTCTTGTGGGCTTTTTGTCTATTTTCATGGCCTGCAGAAGCATTAATGTGGAGGACGGAAGTTGCCATAAACTACAGTACCTGTCTTTGGAATGATAGGTACAAGTGGCCCACTAGAGTTTGGCATTTTCTACTTCACTTGAACACATGAAGAAAATAAATCACACATAAAAGCTGCCAGGCAGCTCATAAGGAGAGGTTAGCTTCAGTCAAGAGCCATTTTCATCTTCAGAGGAGTTTTTCTTAGAGCATTCCTTGGACAGGCTGTCAATCAAAGGCTTTGTTATACCAGGATCTAAAGCCTCATCTGTGAAAAAATGAAACCTTTAACACAAAAATCTGTGGTGCTGTGAATGTTGTGCTGTAAGAATGTAGTGCAAGGATGTATAACAAGAGTGACGGTATCGACACCCCAGATGGCCTGACCTGACCTTGAGCACTCAATAAAAATGTTGTGAACTACCTGTCTTCCACTTTGAGAGTCAGCTTGTGCCCTGAAGGAAAGTGTGTTCTCCTTATTAAAGCACAGATGATTTTCTTGGCTTGAATTACCATGTCTTTCATCTCCCTGTGCCAAGGAGCATATGTAATACAGATAAAAGAAATGTATGGAGCACAAACTGTTTTGTAAAGTAAAAGAGTGACTTGCAGATAAATGCAAACTATGGTTTCCTGAAACAAATGAGGCATTTTGTACCTAATGAGAACAGGCTGTTGACCCACAACCGGTTGTGTTGCTATTACCTTCTCTGAACAAGGAGCAGGACTCTACCTGCAGTGGCTACTGAAAATGTACTTTGAGCTGGCATACCTCATTCAAGGCTGCTGCCTCCTAGCTCTGTCTTTTGCTCTCCTTTTTTCTTGGAAAGACTGTTGAAGTTGGGAGCCTCCTCTTGGTAACTTCTTGCAACAGCGACTTGAATTTGGAACCTCCACAAGCACAGCCCAAAGTTCAATGGCTCCACTGAAATTCACACAGGGCGTGTTTTGATGGATCAGAGAAGTCCCTGCACCTTCTGCATTGTTTGGAGCATTTTTTTGCTTCTTTTCCAGTTGAACTACCAGTATAACTTGTTTGAGAGAACCAGCAACTGGGGGTAGGGAGCCAAGGCTCACGCCTGGGTCCAGTAGCTCGGAGGAGTTCCTGAGTGTCAGGTTTGCATGTAGCTATTCTAACTAAACCACTTCCAAAATGCAGGTCTATTTTTTTTTTTTTTTAGTATTTTTATGGTTTTATAATCCATTGGCTATTGCTATTTAAAGCTACTACCTGTGGAGATACCCTGCAGCTTCTATATGTCCATACTTATGGAAAGAAATATGTTTATGAAGATCATAAACGCAGCATTTCTTCCTCCTGCTTGTGTTCTTCCTGTGTGTCTTCTGTAGAGAACCTTGAGGCAGCCTACCTTGGACATACCTCACAGCATCCTTACCTCTCAAGATATGTGGAGTGAGAACATATACTCCTCAGGGTTTGTTTTAGCTGTACTTTGCAAGCTTGTTACCCAAATAAGGAGCAAGTCTCTCTCAAACATAGTTCTGAGCATAGTGGACATTTCTGAACGTCCAAAGCCAGTTACACCGTAGTAAGGAATTGGAGGAATTCAGTCTTCTCTGTAGTGAGCTTCTGAAGAAACATTGTCTTATGTTTGGTGGAGTATGATGGCAACTGTCCTTTGCTGTTTTGTTTTGAGGGTTTTTTTGGCATAGTCTCCCTTCTTCAACCTCCTGATGTGCAGCACAGCATGTTGTTTCTTCAGATCACTCCTTGCAGTCTTGGGAAGTATATAGTGCAACTGCTGATGGACAGATACAAGACCCTTCACCATTTTTCTCTCTTTGCAGGAAGATTCAAACAGCAGCAGCAAGTAACAGATTAAAAAATGCAATAAGCAGCCAAATGGATGGACATACAAACAAGGATGAGTTTGTGTATTTAAGGAAACAAACAGAACAACTTATGCAGAAATCAACATAAACCTTTTACTGTCTGGAATTAAGAAGTGTAATGATTACCCAGCATACCAGCTGCTGAAAAATGCCATGTACGAATAAAGAGTATTTAACTGAATGCAACACTTGAAAACTCATTGATAAGAGGAAATAAAATGGTGAATGAACACAAACCAGTTAATTGGATAAGCCACATGCATAGCTGGTAGCTGAAAAGATCACTGAATTTGCAGGCATACATTATACTAATGGGATTTCTAGTCCCTGAATTAGTCTTAAATTGCTGTTGCTATAATCAGGTAAATATCTTTGTTTAGATAATGTATTGAAATTTCTTTGGGGAACATGCTCAGCCTACAAACCATCAGGGTTTCACTATGCAGACTGATTCTATTTGTGAATAGAAAACTATATATCGAGGATGTCTAATTAAGCTGACAGAAATACTGAGCATGTTTTCTATATGAGAGCTCATATTTCCATAAAGGACCTAGGGTTAATTAGTGGCAGCTTACAATTGTCACAAAGGGTGAAGGGTCCACTAGAGAGTTCTGGGAGTGGTGTGCGCTGAGGCAGTACCAGATGTAGCTGCTCTCCCTAAATCTATCATACATTATAGCTTTAAGAGATGATGACAAGTCCAGATTTCAGTTGCATGCCAGTCAAAATTCAGTTCTTTCCTTAAGCACAAAGGAAAGTTTTAAAAAATTATGGGTTGTTTTTAGTTTTTTCCTCTGTTTTGAACAGTAGAGGTAAGTTAAACTCTTGAACCCCTTAATATGCAAAGAACATTAGAGTTTGGAGTTTGAGAGTATCTTCTATCCTCTGTCTGGTTTGGGAAGGTTTGACCTGGAAGCCATGGATGCTGCAATCTTACAGAATTCAGTCTGTAAGCAGACTTTTGCCTTTCAGATATACACATACATCCATATGCACTGAAGATGGAAAACGTTTCTTTTATCATTACAGTGTATGAGTTTATTGCTGCGTGCAGATGATTCCTGAAAAATTTTTTATTCCCGACAAATTTTCATATTTTAATTTTCAGCATCTTGCATAGTAGGATTTTTCTGCAGCTCAAAATTAGGCTGGTTATTACATGGTCTGTGAGCTCAGTCTAGGATAAATACCTTTCTCTGGTCTAATCTTGAGCCACCTAATTGGACATTTCTTTTCTGAGCTTGGTGCCTCATTTCAAATTTCCCTGAATTCCTCATGTCAGTTGATTCTCCTTTATTCAGCTGCAGTTCAATGTTGCAGTTTATTACGTGTTCCAACAATTTGCTGCACAATTTATTTTTTGCTGTCATGCTAACACCATTTTCTGTACTTATGTATATCATTGGTAGCACATTTGCTTGTTTTTCTCACCAAGTATGATAATAAGGAGTTCAGGAGCTAATTCTCTAGGCTACTTCACTGTGGAACTCTCCAGGTATCAAAACCATTGGAAAACGTCTGATCATGTCTGACAGAATTAAGTGGTAGAACTAGGTACGACAGGGAGGAGGAGGGAGGGAAGCAAGTTGCGCTGGAATGAGGTGAAACTTTATGTCTCTCTTGGTTCTTACACTGCGTGTGGGGACTGATGCAAAAAGAGCTGTCTACCAGCTTATACAAGGATGAGATGATGCTTTAGTAGCTTGTCAGAGTATCACTGATATTCTGTTTTAAAACCTGTTTATATAATCCTTGACAAGTGATACAGAGTGATCATCTGTGTGATATAATTGTGCATGCTGTAAGTTGCCTGTGTTAAGGGTAAGTTTAGATGCAGATTTCTTGTCAGATAGTATCTCTATCATAATAGATGCCCTTTAAAATAGATGCTATCATGATATATGCTCCAGTCTTCTTAAAATCCCTTAAGGCACTCTAAAATGCAAACCAAGGAAATTAATTTCAGGGTGCATTTAAAATCTAGCAATTTTGGAAAAGGAACAAATGAATGGAAGCAGATTTCCATTCTTTAGGTCTGAAATCTTTAAAAGGCTGGCCTTAGTATCTTAACATGACCAGGAATGAACACCTGTCTACTTAATGTATGGTGTTAGACAATTTGTATGTTGACTGGCTATTGATTTAAGACACCATTTATCAAGACTGCACATAGATTTTTGCAAGTGGAGAAGGAGTTGAACATACTTTGTGTGAGTGATGTAGGAAGCCAGTGTAGGGAATGAAGAGTTAGAAACTGAGGGATGCTACAAAAGATAGGATAAACAGCTATCAAAGAAGGCATGTTTTAGAAGCAAAAATTCATAGAAATCCAAGCCTTGTTCTAATTGTGCCTGAAGATTTTGACTTAAAATACAAATCCAGATCATCTTTCCAAGTTGGTGGCACCAAGTTTTGGGTACAGATTTTGCTAAATCAGAGGGAGAAACACCAGGTCCATGGTGCTTTAACTGAGTCTTTAACCAGAATACGTCTGTATGAATGAGGATAGGCCACCACTAGCAAGCTAAAAAGTGCTGCAAAAGGATTATGTGTTTATGTTAATATCGTTTAATGAATGAGTCTTGATCCATTGCCAAAACTGGGTCAACTTCCTGATTAGATCTGACCTTAAATGTTTGCTTATGTTCAAATGTTACTTACTGGGTAGTAAGTGGATAAACAAAGGAAAGGAACTAGACATCACTGAGCTGCCAGTCAGAAATATTGCTGCAGCCACAGAATGGTCTTGGGTTCTTGTGTCTGGTTATGAATGTTGTGTAGTGTGATGGCAGAGAGGGTTGAGGGAAGCATAGCACAGTGATCTCAGAGTGTGTGTCTCTTATTGTCATAACCTTATTGTCATAGCCTTCTCTTTCACAGTTGCTGACTGTTGGGTAGTCATACATTAATATTCTATTTTTAGTTTAGTATTAAACTGCTAAAGGAAAGTCCAAGGCCATATCATGTACAAGAAAGGCTGTGTCCATAGACCTGTTTCATGTCTGAGCTCAACAAGCGATAGACCATTCTGATGTAAATACAGCTTGCAGAAGCAGCAAACCCCATAGCCTTATATTCTGATCTGCTTGTTATATAAATGATTTCTGAATGGATTCTCTCCTGAAACTTTCTTAGAAAACAGCAGCAACTGAGCATACGGGCTTGCTTCAAATAGTATTCAGTAAAACAGGTTGTTTAGGAGAAAGAAGTAAAATTCTAGACAGTCAGATATCTGATATACTGACATGGAAGTGCTTGTACAAGCAACGATGGGTAAATAATAGTAACATAACACATTTTATTTAGAAACACCAAAAATCCTGTGTGAATAAAATGCCAAATTCTTGACTGTATGTGCTTTCTTAGAGGAAGTGATTAATCATGGTATAACTCCCCTAAAGCTCTTATTCTACTCACATTTGCAAGCAGATTGCAGTTGCCAGAGTTTTAGCCCTAGCTTTATTTAGTGACTATTTGAAAATGTGTTGGTTTTGAATTGGTCAGAACTATTTAAGCTATGTTTTTCAGCAAGGGATTGCTGGCATAGATTTGAGGAGGTTGCATGAAACTGGGTTTGATACGTTTGTGCTGAAGGAAAAAAGAATGGCTTGGTAAAAGTTTAATTTAACCTCCTTGGATCCTGTACTGCTTAGTATTGGCAGATTGAGGCCATGGTTCTCATGAATATCCACATACACATCTTGAAATGGATGTTTACTGTGAATAAATGAATAATCACATACTAGTTGGGTTTGTATCAGCTTATTGCTTCATCCCCAGACTTGTTAGGTTGTAGGTACCTCTGGAAATGCTCAAGTCCTAACCCATGGCCAAAGAAGGGTCGGTGAGAGTAGGCACTTCAGAATGGTGTCCGGTTGAAATTTGCATGTAATTGAAGATGGATATTTCACAACCTTTCTCATAGGGAAAATTTCTCCAGTGTTTGACCACCCTCACAGTGAAAATGTTGTTGTGTTTAAATGCGATTTCCAATTTGTATCCACTGTCTCTTCTCCTTTTATTGGCTCCTGCAGAGGGGAGCCTGGCTTTTCTTTCCCTGCTGCAAGACTTTGTAGTTTTCTCTATTGAGCTTCAGGAGATTGATACTGGCTATCGATCCCAGAGAGGAAGATCCTAATTGACACTAGTGGATTTCACATCAACTGACTGAAACCCAAACTTGATAAAAATGAGTCAATTGAATAACTTGGTGGCTGCAGAGATGATTAAACTTAAAATCTGATGTTGGATTGGATAGGTTCATGGGAATAAAATCATTAAAAAGAAATCTGTACAAAAGTTCTGCACTAGCAGCAAAACAAATAAAATACTTCTGTGATTTTATTTTTGTAGCAATAATGTAATAATTTAGCTTGGAAAGTTGACTTTTGGTTAAACTGTGCCATTGATTTTATTTTTATTTTTTAATAGAATCCTCTACTGATTCCTGAGGCTCCTTTTTGCAAGGAAAAATCAAGATTTGAAGAAACCGTTTCCCAATAACATCTCAATTTGATTTCAGCTTCCAGAGTGAATGTTAGCATAGTGCTGTACAAGAGCTCTTATTTCTTGTGTTTGTGGTTTTTAGGGTGTTAGGTTTTTATGCTTCTTTGTATTATATTATTTAAAGAGAGTTATAGTGGTTACTTTTTAATACAGCTGAAGAGATAGGAGAATTTAATCAGAAATCTGAAATTAAGCATGTAATCAGAGTATTTGTTTGTGGGGACAATAACAGTGACTGTTGTTTCATATATATCTTAATTACCTCCTTGATGAATGACAGTGTCTTGATATGCTTGATACGGCCTTTTAAAAGTGAAGAAGGAAATTATTTTCTCTGCCTTTCAAGCTATAGTTTATATTTACATTGCAGTCTTTGTAGACAGGATGGTCAATAGCACGTAAACTCTCAAATTTTATATATTGGTTGACCCCATTTTTACAAGGAATTCATGTTTTTCAGTGAAACAGTTCCTTTCACTGTTTATTTTTAACAAATTGCACTTTTTATATAAATAAAACCTAGGTAGTAATGCATCACTGCTAATGTAACTTGTTTGCAGTGACCAGCTTTGCAGGGTTGTAACCAGTTGTACCATGAAGAACTGATTTTTCAGTTTCATTATTTAGGACAAGCCTTCACAGGTATAAACTTATAGGGCATAATCTTGCTCTGATCAAAGTCAATGGCAGAACTGAACTGCCTGGAGAATTCTAATCTATTAGTAGTCATCATTACTACAGCTAAGAAGTTTTCAACCAACGGGGTTAATGAGAGCAGTAGCCAAGGAATTAGGATCTTAATACCTACTATGTACTCACATATTGCATTAAGTAAACGTTGTCAGTGGAGCATGTTACACATTGTAGGATCTGGTTATATTAAAATTAGGTTATGCTTATTATAAGAGTATGGGATATGAGGTCATCTGTGCTTATTTGTTGGGAGAAAGAACAGTCTCTAAGAAAGGGAGTACAAACAGCAATACAAAGTAATTGGTTACTGCTGGTGTTATAAATGAGATTACATCTTCAGACCAGTCCTGAATAGCAGTTTCCTTCTTTAAGTAGCCAGATTCCATTATGAATGAAAGCAGTGATTGCTCAGTCTGTTGTAACAAGCTTAAGAATATATAAGAAAAATTCTTCTGCAGAGGTCCCCAAGCTCTATCCTTGAACAAGGAGAGAGGAATCCCAGCTGACTCCTTTGTATTCACCACATCAACATTTCTTCCTTTGCGTATCCTACAGATATTCGGAATATGCATGCCTTTCCCTACAGCACTGAAATATTTCCCAGGAGTGAAGTTTCTGTGTTAACTTCTTAGGAGTGCTTTTTAGTAAAGCCCTCACAGAAAGAAAGAGTTTCTACTGGAAAGCTAATGTTGCAGTTGGTATTTGCATTTGATGATTGTTATTGAAGGCAGGTGGCAGTAGGGGGAATGACCATGTATGTCACCAACCTCATCCCTTACAGAGCATCCTATCTTACCCAGGAATGGCAACATATCCAGTTTTGGAGGCAGTACATGGGAGATAGTTCTCTTGTGCAGAATAGAGAAGGTGAATGCTGAAGGTCTGTGCTCCACCTTTTTTCCAGGAAGAATCAATGGTTAATTTTCACAAGCTGCCAAGATTTTGAGTTTAAACTGGCTTAGGTGCCAGTTTATCAAGCAGCTATAATGCATATTATTGGGATAAACAAGGTGGTTATTTATTTATCTGCCTCTTTTCTTTATGAAAAGATGTAGCTATTCATCTTTGTCAACGCTTACTACTTCTCTGTCTGAAAATATATCAAATCTTCAGGTAAAAGGAAAGGTCCTTATCTTTCCACCAGTTTCTCTGCAAGCAGTATGTTTGCTTCCAAGCCATGTGAGAGCTCTTTTCTTCTTACAAGTGTTATAAAAATTCCGCCTTGGCCATCGTCTGATTTAATTATTTTATTACAATTGATTAATATAGAGAGGCAATAAGCAAGCAGCACTGGGTGCGCAGGGGAGTCTCTGCTTCACCAAGACACACACTGGGGTCTTTGGGGTCCAGTCTCTTATACTTCTTGGTCTTGGGTCTCAGCCAGTCCTTTCTTCATCTGTACCCGGATGCCGACGCGGCCCCTTTTCATTGTTCTTTTCTTGTTGCCGAGGTCTGCTTTTCGGTGAAGAAACTTCTTGGAAGAGGTACTGAACCCCTTGGTAATTTATTAATAAAGAATCGTTTATCACAAGCTTAATCACTGCCCTAGTTCTATCCTTATATGGTTATTTAGTCAAAGCATAGGTTTCACAAACCCCTTCCTTAAAGCACTCAAGCAGTAAAACAAAACCTTATTATTTTAACAGTCAAAACTGATGAAAGACTATTCTATTCCTTTGTTTCTTCTTCTCTCCCTTCATTGTATTGACAGCAACATTTATTATAATCAAAATCGTTTTTATACATCCCATACATGGTCACAGGTGCATTGGTAACAATGATTCCCAAGTTCCTGACACGAATAATTCTCGTATTCTTTACACAAGCACCTAGCCTTTTTCATTAAAATGACCAAAGAACTGAAGCGTGAGGAGTTACATCTCTCTGCTATCTAGGAAAATTCAACAGATCTTCTTGAAGAAAAGCTGGAAGTAATATGATTCTTCATGGTAACATGTAATTGAGCAATTCCAAGGACTGCATGAAGAATCAGAAATTGTACCAAATGAGCCTGTTGTTTTCTTGATCTCAGGACTGTGATTTGCTGACTTGCAGTCCACTGTAATTTGTGATTCACACAGGATGCCAAAGAGAGAGGAGGGGGGAACTTTCTATTTGGTTTTGCTTTTCCTCATCTGGCGACCAGATCATGCAAGGAACTCAAAAGTACGGTGAGACTTCAGAAGAGAGTAAGCAAAAGGATGGAACTGTCTTCAATCCTGTGTCATTAAAGAAGTATAAAATGAATGACTCTCAAGAGCTGGAGAGCTGAAGTTGATAGGTTAGCTGGAAGTCTACATAAATCTCTAAGCTTAAGCTTCTATCAACCAGTTTTTCCAGCATCTGTTGCTGTTTCTTGTTTATTATAGCTGTTCAGTTTGCTTTCTTTTGTGTAGGAAAGAAGCTTAATTACTTTTCAGCCTATTTCTGTCTTTTCTCTTGCTTAATTTAACTTTTGAAGAAAAATTTTTAAGCTAAGTTTAAGGTATATGCTTGATTTCACAGCCTGCAGATGGCTTCGTTGTGATGTTGTTGGCTTTAGCTCTATGTAGAACTAAGACTATTGTTGTTCTGACTGACCTTTTCAATTAAAAGGACTTTGAGTTACACTAAAGATCTAAAGATCAATTTACATCTATGAACGGCAGTGACAGCTCTTCTCTGGAGTGAAATGGGTCAGAAAACTCAAGACTAATTTGAAAGTGGGTAGCTATCAGCTCAACTCAGAGGAGGCCGATGCATCAATTTCTGAGTATCTTTAAGGAAGAAGTCTCATTACAGCACTTGCAAACATTGAGATTCCTTGAAATAGCACTGACATTATACTCCAAAATCCATCCAGTATGTTTTTGTATAGCATTTCTGTGCAAAAACAAACCAAATGTAGAGTTGTTTCTAAATGAGATGCGTATTAGCTCTTTCTTAGTAATATGTCCTTCAGTGTGGAGTTTTCTTCAAGGTAGGTAAGCTTAACAGTAGGCAGCGCTTTGGAGGTAAGGGAAGCTTGGCTACTACACTGTATATGAGAAGCAGGTAAATAGCCCAAGCAAAACACAGTCTTGGTTACCTGTTCATTGTATACAAGCATAAACATGTACCTTTTCTTTCTTCTAACTTTAATTTCAGGTCAAAGCCTGGCCTCATGAAGGGTGTCCCTTCATCCTCCTCTGCAAAGAGGAAAATAGAGAATCATTGGTCTAGTCAGAATTCCTGTTTTGAGAAGTAGAAGCTGATATTTTTGTGTGAATTTGCCTTCAGTCCCACCAGCTGTGAAACATTTTCTTCAGGTTTGATCAGGAATGACTGCTAGAATCTGTCCTTGCTCTTCATCTTGGTAGGGCAATTTTCTACATCTCTAAGATTTTCTGTGGCAGCATTTTCATTCTGATCAATCATACACTGTTGAAGACAGTGTTATGACAGTCCCTTCTTATAGCACTGTATTTTCACATCATGGTGTGGTCTTCAAGCCCATGATAAGAATAAACCAGAATGTGTATGATAGTGTTCTGCCTAGACTAGAGCTACTTGGAAGTAAACCCAACCATTCTGTTTCCATGGGGACTTTAAATCTGTCTACAGAGCAGTCACTTTCATGAGTTAGGGGTCTGCATTTTCCATTCTACAAAAGCTAGTTGTGATCAGTCTCCAAATGCTGCTGGTTGATGCAAACCCCTTTTGAGCAGCAAGAGTGATAGAGCTGACTCACATAAGGACATGTTCTTGTAATGCAAATAATCCTGACTCAATCAGAATTATTTCAATAAAGAGTATCAACTACAGTTCTGCTGTAAGCAAAGGAGAAATAAATCAATAAAATGCTTGAAATGGAATTGTATGGTTAAAATGCTAGACACCTTCCTTTAAGGGTAGCTGACTGATTTATCAAATTGCAGAAATCCTAGTCATAAAGACATAAACATTGATTTAGGTCTCTTATAAACAAGGGGATATTAAAAGCCTCTTGAGATAAGAGCTTTGAGATAAATGCAGGAAATCAAGCATATTATTTATATCAGAAAGAGAAAAGTACAGAACATCTACAGAAAGCCTCATTTAGATTTTGCTGTTACTGTCAGTTCTACATAGAAACCATCAGCTATTACAGAGAAGTAAGTAGGTAATTTATTTCCTCCTCAGAGGACTGGGCGAATACTGAAGCCAGTATTTATCTAAGGAAACCTGCACAAAAAATGTCAATGCAAAATATTTTTAAAACTAATACTGCTTTGTTGCAATCAGCTGGTCTCCATGGGGATTTTCTCTTGAGACTTTTAGTTTTAGCTTCTTTCGGTCTAAACTAAGGCAGTGGTTTTGGAAGTCTCTCTGTCTGGGGTTCCTCCATCCTGTTTAAAACCCCAGAAACTCATGGAGAATGTTTATGTTAGAAGTTTCTGATTGTTGGAAGGCAGTGTGTGTTGGGCTCAGTGGATAATAGCACAGGAGGTCTTTAAAAAAAGTGTGTGTGTGCATATATATATGTTTCTAATTTACAGGGGAGAAGGGAGAGAAGAAAAGCATCTTTGGATGATTTTACTGAGCAAATGAATCAGAAAACAGAAATCAGAATGGTTGGCCAGATGTTTTCGGTATCATAGCATTTAGACAGGCACTTGGGACTAAATATGTTTTGAACTGGTGAAGAGTGGTCAGTGATTCAAGAAATTCTTTATCATTTAGCAATTCTTTTAGCCATCTTATTCTTCAGTGTATTAGCCTGTCTTCTTTGCTCATCTCATCCAGTTATAGGATGTATGCAAATGGTTCAGAGTTGCACTGGGGAAGGTTTAGATTGGATGTGAGGAAGCGTTTCTTTACTGAGAAGGTGGCTGAATTCCAGAACAGGCTTCTCAGAGAGGTGGTCGGTGCCCCATCCCTGTCAGTGTTTAGGAGCCATTTGAACAATGACCTTAATAACTTGCTTTAACTTTTGGGTAGCCCTGAAATGATCAGGCAGTCGGACCAGAAAATAATTATTGGTCCCTTCCAACTGCAAATATTCTATTCTGTTCTGGTCTCTGTCTTCCCCGTTCTGGCTTTCTTCCTTCATTACGTGCTTGAAATCAGTGACTTTGTGTGAACGAACACAGAAAGAGCCTGTCTAGAAAAACTGAATTACTAGTTGCTGTAAATAACTGAAGTCTAAAGGCAAGGGTTAAAAGATATTTATGCTATCAAGCAATAAAATAGTGTATCACTTTCTGGTATTGCTTAGTATGGCAAGGTGGCCTGAGTCTGAATGAAAAAGAGAGTATCACTGTATCTAGAAAATGCCTCTTGCAGTAGGGTAGGTAATGGGTAGGAGTTAAATATGAGGAGCAGGAGTATAATTTGGATGTGCTTATGGTTTGGCCTTGATTCTGTTACCAGAAAATGTTATATTGCATACCTTGGAAACACCTATTTATCGCTAGCAGCTATAGTCTTGGTAACTGAGTCACATTCCAGAGTCTGCATTTGGTTGGATGTGTCCCATTTCTCCTAGCTAAACTGCTGATTTGAGCAGAAATCATTCTCAAGATTACTCCTAAATGACTTTGCTGTCTGTCCAGTCTGCTCCTTGGTTTGGAGAAAGGAGAGAGAGATTTCTTGGGTTTTTTCCTTCTCGAACACTTACAGTCTCTAATGCTCAGATAAGGAGTTTCCTTGATGTGAGTTGCTGTCTTGAACAGGTAAGGACTACCACAATAGTTCTGAACTACTACAGCAGTTCCTAAAGGAAATAGGTACTTTGCTGTTGACTGGCTGATTGGCTAATATTTTATTTTCTCTTTATCTCCACCATTAACTGTTCCTCTGTTGTTTGTCCCTCCATAGTGGATTACCTTTGTATTACCCCTGAGAAGTTGCCTTCACTGATGATATCAAAGCTGCTTGCAGTTCATGCTTGCACTTGATTTGCTTGATGAAGTGCTAGTTAAATGAATGTGTCTGTGGTATGTCTTGCTATGTCAATAAAAAGAAGACAGGAGACTGGAAAATATTGTTTTTCAAGTGAAAGGACAGCTAACTCCTCCTCCCTTTTTTTCACGATATAACTGAAATCAGTCAGTTGTAAAAATGAAAAGATTTTCACATTTTAAAAGCCATTAATTCATTTGAAAAATTAAAATTATTTATGTGCATCAAAGTGAGGAAATTATTGAATTTCAATAGAATTGTTTGCTATCCTGTGATAATTTATATAAAATATTACTGCAGCACACGTAATTATAGTTGGGTATCTAAATCTGAACTGTTAATTATCTTTAGCTAGCAATTTCATGGCTGATAATCATATTTCCTTTAGTTGAAAGTGAACATTTTAAGTAACAGATGAGCTACAAACCACAGGTTTTTGGCAGTAATTGCTGCTGTTTCGTATTTTCAAGATAAATCTCTTAATTAACAGCTGTATGGCAGTGTCTCTCTGAAATATTTCATCCTCTTTAAGAAAAAATCAGGGAAATAAGGAATTGATTTCTTAGATATGCAAGAAAAAAAATTAAAATCTCCTGTGGGGTTTATTGGCTTCTTAATTCAAACTGTAAGTACACTCAGAAATGGTTGTGTTTAATGCTTTTACTTCTTTCCTGGCATATTTATCTCTCAGTGTTTAATAGCTAAGGCCATTTGAATTTATGACGGGTTTGTGAGAGGTACTCTTTAAAGTTGTTTTCCAGCTCTAATAACAAATCAACTCTTGGTAGTATGTTTGAAGTTCAGATTATGTATGCCTTAAGCATATTGCCAAAAGACTTTCTATTTTTCCTGAATTTAGAAAAAAGTGTGGGTTTTTAATATGTGTTATCACGTCAATGTAAACCAGTCATTCCTTGCTGGTATGTGTGCTACCTATCAAACATGTTCTATGCATTGTCTTTCACGCCGTAGCCTTTAACACACTAACTTTTTTATTGGTAGTAATCACAATATATTTTTGCCTTTTCTCTGCATGATTAAATAAATCACGGTTTCACTGTGTGCTCCACAATGGACATCAGCTTTATTTTTGCTATCCTCAGAGGATCTAGGCTGAATTGGAAGTGAAGGTACCCACTTTCCAGTCCCTGATTCTCTTAAGAGTTATTTAAAAGTTTCTGTAAGGAAAGAGAGACTTTAGAAAATCACTTACAAGTTTGGATCCTAGAACTGAACTCAGTGCTGGTAGAATGTAGCTGTGCAGCCACTCTCCTGCTGGTGTCCTGGTTCACTTTGCTACTTAAAGTGCGGTTGAAGAAAGCTTCAGTTTGCTTGCCCTTCCCCTCCCTGCAAACTCTTATTTACATAAAACTTTTGTATTTTTTTTTAGTATTAGGAGTTTGTTTCATGAAGTGATCTGCATCTGGTTTAACAAAAAGACCAAACAATTCACTCAACGCTTGGTATTCCTGATGCCTGTCAGGGGAAGAATGTATTAGCCAGGGACCACACTAGTGCGGCACTATCATGGGGCGTTCAAGGACCAGTTGCATCCTGATGTCATTCCGTCCTAGGTTTAAATCTGATACAAGTTCATTAGATGGACCTAATTTCACCAAGTGTAATTGAGAAGCGTGGAGATCTTGGCAGATGTAGTGAAGAGTAAAAAACATAACGTGTAGGAAAAGGTGACTCTCTAGTCTGATGCAGTTGTATTATTAGGGGTGAGTTTACAAGACAGTCTCTTGTAGTTTATCTTAATGCTAAGGCTACTTTGATCAGGGCATGAGTGCTGCCCCTTCTCTTCAAAGTAATTCCAGAATCTGAGCCCTTTTAAGCTTGTGTTAACTGTGCTCTCAGAGAAAGAGGATTTGTTCAAGGTTTCTGCCAAAAGAAATGGCAAAGCAGGTTATGGAACAGGTTCACTTATAGGACTCTTTGTAAATGCCATCATTAACTGAACAAATCGGAACTTAGTTCTCATTTTTTGGTAGCAAAGAGATGCACCCTGAGATTTCTTTAGATATTTCAGATGTAAGAAGGTATCTTCAAAGGTGTATTGAAAATAAAATGTCAGAAAAAAACACAAAAAATTCACAAGAACTCACTCTGACAGTCCTACAAATAACAACCTAATGACCAACACTCGTTACTTGCTTTCAGATAACATAGGTTTATGTTTTATTCTCGCATGTCTCTGTCTCCGATACCTCCTTTTTGTTTCCCAACTCCCTGCATACATTCGTATTTTGTGATGTGGTTTTCATGCTGGTTCTGCTGAAGTCTCTTTCTTTTTAAAAAGGAATTAATAAAGCTAAGCCAAAGGGAAGGTGATTGACTGTCCCACTTGGAAAAAAAACCCCAAAATATTTTGCCTGTGATAATATGCTCAAAAGGTTCTCTGGGAATTGTACTTCTATAAAATGCTCTTTGAATTGAATTTCAGCATTAAAATTTATGTGTTAAAATTTCCTTCAGGAAAGATAAATATTTTAGTCTTTGAACAGTGTGAAAACGAAAACATTCACCAGCAGCCCTAGCTAAAATTGCAGTAGGCTGCTGTGCAATTCCAGTGATGAATAGTGTGTGTTTGCACTTGGAAAATACACGGTAATCACTGCAAGTATAAAGTATAACAGACAAAGAGATGGATCATTTTCTCTGATTGTTGCATAGGCTGTTTGAATGGTTGTTTTTCAGTTTCATAATTTGTTGCCACTTAAGTTGAGGATTTTTTCTTCAGCTCAAAAACTGCTTACTGTAAAGAAGATGTGTATTGTGTGCTTAGCAAAGCATCCATTAGAACTTGAGAAGCTGAAGATCCTCACGGGGTAGTTTAATTTCCAGAAAACACCCACAAAAGCAATTACATTTTTAATGAATAATTTATTTGGGGTTCTTTAGATCAGATTCTTGTTCACAGTTTCTCAGTTCATGCATTTCAACTTGGTAATTGGTTTGGGGTGTACAGATGGGTTTTTAAACTCACCTAAATCCCCTCTCTGGAGAGAATCAGATGTCAGGATGGGGTCTGCAATGTCTCCAGACATTCTCCTTATTTCTTCTGTGAACTTTTAGGTTTTGTTTAAAGAATGCGATCAAAACAATCTGAAAGATTTGGTCTAATGTAGTTTTATTCATTCCAATAATCACAGTGCCCAGGAGGAAACTGTTCTGTGACATTCTCCAAGTACCACTATGGTAGTTTTAAAATGTGCCTTCCAATAGCAGTTCCAGATATCCCACCTACACAAAACACATTGAAATGCACACTCTTAAGTTGATAATTCCTATACCGTTAAGATATAAAGGTCAGAGCACTTGTCTTCACACAGAAGTCTACAGCTGTCATCCAGTTAGTTCTATTCAATTGGGGTTTTTCTGACTGTTCCATTGTTTTACTCTCTACTGGTTGCTCACTCATCAGATCGGCAAAGCTTAGACCCAGTGCCTTTAGAGCGTATCATTATCTGACAGGACAAGGGGTAAGAGGTTAAAACTGAAACAGGGGAAGTTTAGATTGGATCTAAGGAGTAAATTCTTTCCTGTTAGGGTGGTGAGGCACTGGAATGGGTTGCCCAGGGAGGTTGTGAATGCTCCATCCCTGGCAGTGTTCAAGGCCAGATTGGATGAAGCCTTGGGTGGGATGGTTTAGTGTGAGGTGTCCCTGCCCATGGCAGGGGGGTTGGAACTGGATGATCTTGAGGTCCTTTCCAACCCTAACTATTCTATGATTCTATGATTCTATCTCCTTCAAAGTTTTCCATGATGGCGAGGTTCTGCATCTTTTGATGCAATTACAGGATGAAGGCTCAGTACATGTACTCCTTGGGCAGAAGGCATGCCAGGTTTTCAGGAGTTTTTATGAAGTATTTTGCTCAATGTCATTGCTGTAGCAGTAACTAAACATATTCAGATACTTCCTTTCACTTCTACCTCTATAGGTGCTTGAAATGGAATGTTTGAATCAATTCTGCACGTATTTAATTACTGTGAAGTGGAAGCAGCAATTCTTGTGGGAAGGCTCTTGGGGAGCCTTAGTGATGTTTTGCCTACATAACAGTTTTTATATTTCTTTCTATTGTGTTTTACTGAATCAGATTCTCAGATGAAAATGGCCCTTGACGATGGCAGTTTACAATTTGATCATGGTTTTGTCAGTAAGAACTTCACCAACTGTTGGCGTATATGACCTAATTTTCCTCCTCTGTCTTCAGATTATTTCTCTGGAAATTGTGCACTTTATCCAAGCTCCCATTCTGGTGTTAGATCATACTCAACAGTGTGATATATAGGAGGTCAATGAAAAGATCAGCTCATCCCTTCTGACTGCCAACTCTGTGAACTTCTGAAAAGTCCTTATCCAGCAACCAAAATAGGCAGTGTTATCTGCAGAGAGAAACCCCAGTACACTGCGTGGACTGGACTGACCTGTAGTGCTGACTTCAAGTTGACGGATCCCATGTGTAACTGGTATTCAGAAATCTCATTCTGAGAGTGGGAATAGGGAATTCAATTTGATGAGCAGAGAAAGACAACGTGCTTGCCCTCTACCACCTCGCTAGGTTGAATCATATAACAGATCTTACAGTACAGTCTCTGAATGGTTTGTAGCCGTGTTGCAAACAAAATCAGTCAGACGCCTTTGATTGGCAGGTCTACACAACCAGTGTATCTATGTTATGAAGTGTAAATAGTTACAACAGGTATAAAAAGGAAATTAAATTGATTTAATTCTACATAAACTAATGTTTATTCATGACTGAGACTCTCTAGGTCCCATTAATATAATCTGGAGACTGCATATGCATTATTAAAGATTCCTTGTAGATAAGAATTTGAAATAAAGCCATGTAAGTAGAGCAAAAGTATGATACATATGAATTCCAGTTATTCCTTTAAAGAAACTGAAAACACAAGTAAGATGCACTCTGAATCTCAACTCCCTTCAGAGTCTGTTCAGAAAGGTACAGATTTGCAAATCCAGGATTTTTACTGGTGTTTAAATTGCCTCCCTGGCTTTAAATCAAATATCTGGTGCTATCAGCAGATCAGGAAATAGAAGCAAACAATAAGGGGACAAATCATATATTGCTTAATGTGTTTTCCTCTCATTTATCCCCTTTAAGTTAGCTCATTGCACTTATTCCTGGGGTCTGTAATTTGTTAACATTGTTCTATACTAATCAGACTGGTTTTCTTATTTTCGTTCATGTCCTGGAGCATTGTGTGCAGTTCTGGTGTCCTCAACATAAAAAGGACATGGAACTGCTGGAACAAGTCCAGAGGAGGCCACGAGGATGATCAGGGGACTGGAGCACCTCCCGTATGAAGACAGGCTGAGGAAGTTGGGGCTGTTCAGCCTGGAGAAGAGAAGGCTGCGTGGGGACCTCATAGCAGCCTTCCAGTACCTGAAGGGGGCCTATAGGGATGCTGGGGAGGGACTCTTCATCAGGGACTGTAGTGACAGGACAAGGGGTAACGGGTTCAAACTTAAACAGGGGAAGTTTAAATTGGATCTAAGGAGGAAATTCTTTCCTGTTAGGGTGCTGAGGCACTGGAATGGGTTGCCCAGGGAAGCTGTGAGTGCTCCATCCCTGGCAGTGTTCAAGGCCAGGTTGGATGAAGCCTTGTGTGGGATGGTTTAGTGAGAGGTGTCCCTGTCCATGGCAGGGGGGTTGGAACTGGATGATCTTGAGGTCCTTTCCAACCCAAACTATTCTATGATTCTATGATTCTATGTCACTGTCTCCAAAGAGGGCTGGTTGATATTGCACTTTGATATAAATATTATATAAATATATTTTTATATAAACAGGGTATTAACTTTTAATGATCTAAGGAGAAACCAGGTTAACAGAAGTATTTGTGAGATGAGGAGCATTGTCTTCTTATGCAGAATGATAATTTTTCTTATAACATTAAGCTGTACATTATATGTTAGGGCATGTGACGTGTGTACGCGTATGTTTGTATTTGCTTTGTGATACAGTGAACTCTTGTCTCTATCTGGTGCAGAAAAATACCACTCAACTATATTCTACAGATTGAGCAATTCTGCAGTGCAAATATCACCTATATGCCTAGGATTCTTGTAGAGTGAATAGTTACTCTTAATTTTATTGATTGACAACATCTTCAAAATACAGGCATAAACCAAAGTTGCTTTCATGGAGTGCACAGTAATCAAGTTGTCTTGAGATATATAATTACCTTTATGATGAGTACTCCCGCATCCCAGAGCATTTCACTATTAATTCCATGTTCTTTGCTGCTGACTCTGCACACACTGGGACTATTGGGTCAAGCAGTGCTTTCTGGATGTGCATGCACCAGGGTAAGGGAAGTCAATTTTACAACACTGCAATATAAAGCTGCTCTGCAGAATATTAGTTTCATAGCCACAAGCTAGAGCACCATTATAGTACTTTTCCATCTTGCATTAGGATAAGTTCCCCTGAAGGAGTGTTTGTGAGTCTCTTCTTCCTGACCTTTAGTTTAGAGGAAGGCAAAATCTGCCTTTGGGTCTAGTGCAGATATAGCTCCTGCTGAACTTCCATATTCATTCATGAGCACCACATTCTAAATTGAGGCAGATCCTGAAAAAACCCCACAAATTCTGGGAATTTTTCTTAACTATCACAGGGTTTGCTGTAAAGCCCATTTATCTAAATTTTACTGCCCACCACACTGACAACTGCTAGTAAGATAGCCTGGCAAATACTACTAATTCTGAATATGAGTATGTGTGAAAGGAACACCTACTCTATTGTTTGGGCAGTATTTCTTTAAGCTCTCTAAATAGCTAGGCATTGTAGATTGCCTGAGAATGAAACGACAAAGCACTTGCTGTTTCTATGGGAATACTGTCTTCCGATTTCAGTTCATCTTCTAAAGATCTACAAAAAATAAATAACCTGAGGTGGAAAATGGAAATATGAAAGTTAAAAAAAAAAAAAAAAAGGTATTTTTGAGAGGAAGTATTTGAAAGTATTCAATCCAGGATTGCACTTGATATTGAATATCCAACATAGATTCAGTTTTGTTCACTCCATTTACTCAACTGGAAGATGGAATGGTGCAGACGAGTCCTGTTCTTGCAGTCTCAGGTAAGTTTAGACATGAATCTAGTTCCAAAGGTCTGCAGAACGGACAACCCTGTGTCTGCTCACAGATGTGGATGTGTGTTGTTAGTAGTGACAGCACAAGGGGTAACGGGTTAAAACTTAAACAGGGGAAGTTTAGATTGGATCTAAGGAGGAAATTCTTTCCTGTTAGGGTGCTGAGGCACTGGAATGGGTTGCCCAGGGAGGTTGTGAGTGCTCCATCCCTGTCAGTGTTCAAGGCCAGGTTGGATGAAGCCTTGGGTGGGATGGTTTACTGTGAGGTGTCCCTGTCCATGGCAGGGGGGTTGGAACTGGATGATCTTGAGGTCCTTTCCAACCCTAACTATTCTATGAGTCTCTAAAGAGCTGCAGGTCTTTGATACAAAAGACCATGCCACATAAATTATCTAGTGCAACTGGAAGAGCACAAGAGAGGCGAGTGTTGTCTTTTGTCATATGCCAGTGGCTATTCTAGGGAATGTGACAGGCACAAGAGCATGTCTACACTGGAAAGAAGCAGCAGTGTTTCCTTGGGTTTTTTGTGTGTCAGTTTAGATTGAGTACTGAGAGTTGGAGAGGATGTTTAAAACAGGGGAGAGTGTATTCCAATTTTATGAGATGTTGTCAGGATCATAGATGTATTTTCATCATTGTGGCTATAGCCTGGTGCTCTGACTATACAGCTCACAACCTGTTTCTGTGTAAGACATGTTACTCTTAGGAAAAGAAATTTCAGAAATACAATGATGTAGAAATGTCAGAAGAAATTATTTCTTATCTAATAGATATTCTTAAAGGCGAGTTTATATGTCATATGAGTTTATACGATACGTAAGAAGGTAAGCCAGTCTGCAAGAAACTTTTCTTTATTCAGGATTGTTTGTTATATATTAAAGTTTGCCTCCCACTGCTTCTGACAAGTACAGAATCAGCAGTGGTTGAAAAAGCATGTAGAAAACAATGTAGTTTGTATAGTGGCTTGATGATAAATCAGCATTCTGTCTTGCTCTGCCTGTCTAAAGAAGTGATTTATCTGTGTGTTTGAAGATTGAAACCAAATTTTCAGTAATTGCATTCAAACAGTTATTCACTATAATCTTACGAAACTACTCCATTGTACTGTCAGCTAAAATTGACCGTCTCATAGATTCATCAGCAGAACACAAAGCAATGGCTTTATCACATCTAGCATTTGGGAACATGAAGAGGAGGGCATTTGAAAAGCCCTAGCAAGAGATTAGGAAAGAAGATGCATGCCTAACTATCCTGTGATTCTATGATATAGTGATTTTACCATTAAATTCACTGGATGCACAATCAGAACAGGGTATGTATTATGAATGTGACCTGTTAGTTCTTGTGGAGGCACTTGTATATCACAAAGATAAAAAGTATAAAGGCAGCCAGGAAAAGAATTTCAAATGCTTAGATAAATATTTATAATTTCGCTACCTGTGCTTTATGTGCTCATGTTCTATTTTGATCTTTGCAGTCAGCAGCAAAGCTGAGTATGACATTTGTGGAAAATAGAAAACGTATTTCACAGCGCTACCTGTTCAAGTGCAACACTACTTTTCCTGCAGTAAAAAGGAGAGAAATGCTCAAAAGCTTTTGTAAAAAGCATTTAAAATGTATAGTAAAAATATAAATCCATCTGGTATTCCTCTGGGAGGTGAAAAGTAACAAGATGAAAAATGTTCATTACGGAAACTTGGTGCCCGAGTTCTGTCACCACTGCCAGTTGTCTATTTCTATAGAAAAAGGTTAATGGAACTTATGATTCTTGTTTAAATGTAATTCCATTGCAGTAAAATCTGACTGAATCCTTTTCTGCTTTGAACTGTAAGTGTTTAGAATAAGTCTAAAATAGGAAAAGCTGCACTGAAAGTTAAGAATTAAAGGGCTTTTGTGATTCCAGTTTTAAAAATTGCCTAAATGTTTAATTTCATGTGCAAATAAAATTGGGAATTCTTTCCACAGGCAATGTCTGCCCCGGAGGAAAAAGCTAAATTGCTAATGGAAAAAAACCCTAAATTGCTGTTGGATAGATGAATGTCTAGAGATACCACAGTATTTGCAGACTTGTCAGATTATGTGAAAGCTGAGTATCTAAGAGAAGGAAGTTGATTTGCTTTTCAGTGTTCACTTGCCTGATTGCTTGCATTGCTACATAGATACCACTATTACTGTGGAGAACATACATATGTCATGGATCTTGTGGCAGAATACTTTTTCCCTTTTATCCCCCTAAGAATTGTGATTATGTAAAGTTTTGTAAGATCATTGTTGCTTTATGAAAAAAGACAAAGCAAGAAAACTCTCTACCTAGGCAATTTGCTACATCCTTTTAAAATACTGACTTATAACAGTGTCAGTTATATGGTTGCATAGGAATCACCATTCGAGCTATGAAACCCCCTCAATGTTTTGCAGATCATAGAATCCCAGACTGGTTTGTGTTGGAAGGGACCTTAAAGCTCATGGAGTTCCAAACCCCTGCCATGGGCAGGGACACCTTCCCCTAGTCGAGGTTGCTGAAAGCCCCATCCAACCTGGCCTTGGGCACTCCTAGGGATAGGCAGATGGGCCATCTCAACGTAACTTAGCTCCTAATAGCACCCTAGAAAGTCCAAGGCTTCTGTCCAGTAGAACGATCCTGCTGTCAGTTCTTGCAGATCTTAAGGGACAGTATTGTTACAATGATAATGACAGAATTATTGTAATTCTGTGCTTTTCTTTATCAGTTGCATTTTCAGGCCTTGGCTTTACCACCTTCTACTTAGCTGGAAAGTTGCATTGCTTCACGGAAAATGGCCGGGGGAAGAGCTGGCGGCTTTGTGCAGCAATTCTCCCACTCTACTGTGCCATGATGATTGCCCTGTCTCGTATGTGTGATTACAAACACCACTGGCAAGGTGAGCCATGGAGACACCTTTTTTTTCTGCTATTTTTTATTAGCCTTGTATTTCTTTGATTATTTTAGTTAAATCACACGAGTTAAAACTCATCATAGTATGCTATAGATTTTCCTTGCTCCTGGATTGATGCTAAGGGTTTCAGTGTCTGAAATTTTACTGCAGGGTCTCTTTATTATTCTGTATTTTTATGTACACAATGTACATCATCGCAGTTACATACAAATCTAGATCAGTGGTGGTTTATATCATCCTTTTTTACAAGTGTACACATGTGCCACAGCTGTCCTGGATGGATCCAGCTATAGGCTGGATGTGGCCCATTAGAAGCTCTGCCTAGTCCATGCCTACTGCTTCTCCATGTATCTGCAAGGTGCCTGTTGGGTACGTGAGGGACTGCTAATATATGGACACGTGCATTAGACTAGACTGATGCATCTGTGTGTAACTAGTCACTGCAAAGATGCATTCAGTCATTTGTATTCTGGTTATTGGATGCACATGATGTAATACACTGCTTTTCGTTCATATCGAAGTATATTTGGCATGAGGTAGGTTCATGTTCCCTCCTTGAGAAATATAGAAACATTGCATACCAAGCTATATAGCATAGATTGCAACAGATTCTGCTCACACTGAAAACTTGCTGCAAAGTTTGATGCTTTCTGTTCTCTTAACTTTTTTGGCCAAGGTCCTAATTGCTCCCAAGTTGTCACTTCTACACTTTCCAAAGTCAGGTTAAGGAAGAGAAATATTTTATTTTCTTGTTCTGTCTTGTTAAAAATGATTTTCCATAGCTTTGGCCTGCATCTATTTTTATGTTGATACTTTGTTATATTGACTAGTTGTTAGGGTTGGATTCAGCATGGTACCATACACATGGTTCCCGTGAATACGCAACAGACTGTAACTGCAAATAAATGTTGAATGTATTCAATATGGATGAGGAGGTTATTGAAGCAGCATGCAGTGCCTTTCATGATCATAAAGTATATTCACAAAGCTAAAGAAACATGCTACACAATGTTAAAGCTTACCTTTGTGAAGGAGTGACAGTTATTGACAGAATGGGAGATGGCTCTTAAGTCTTCAACAGCAGCATCTGTTATATGAGTGAATCGTATAAAAGGTCTGCTTGTAGATGAACTTGCATCCTTAAAAGTCTACCTATAATGAACCACAAGGGATATGCTTAAGTGAAGCATCAGGACTCTGAAGGATGCTTAATCCTAAGCTTTTATATACGCAGATGATACGGTGTTTGCTACATCTTGTTAAAATAAAAGACTGTGTCAAGCCGTATTCTAGCCAGTAACTTTTACCTCACTTCTATTATTGTTTGTGTTCAGATCTGAGGATTTCAAAGTCAGTGTGTATTTTCAGTGATATTTTGATCTGGTTGCTTGAAAATGAAACATAGGATCTGAGTATATTAGTAAGACAGAGGGAGAATCTGACAACTGAACAAATCCTCTTACATTTCCAGTGTTGTGTGGTTCCCATGGAAAACTTGTAATTGCCCATGTGTGAGAGCTGCAAATATCTCACACACTGGCTTTATTTTATCCTATTTTATTTTCTGGTATGGGATAGCAAAGAGTATCAAAAAAATTCAAAAGGTGTCAAATCAGTTATCAGGCATGCTTAGTCTTTGACCATTCAGGTTCTTTTAGGAAGAATTCACCCAGCTTGAAATGGTCCTTGACAGCTGTCTTTCTCTGTAGTTACAAGTGAAATTAATTGTTCTAGCTAGAGTGGCCCACTTCTGAAGGAAGATAATTTTGCATCTTACATTCTACTTGCTCCTTGTCTGCATTGGAGAATGCCTTCTGGAATACGAAACAAGAGTAGATCTCTTGTAGCTGTCATTCTGGAGGTACTTGGACAGAGACAAGGAGCAGACTGCACACAGTGCAATAGTTTGTGGTATAGATCAGTGGGAGAGCTCTGGATGCTGTAAACAGCATAGTTCTGCTGTATTGCTCATAAATAGAAAACCTGATGGTGGTCATTGTAAATCATGGCACACTAGAAGAGGATACATGGGCTGCTTATTCACAAATGTTGGTCAGAGGAGATCTGCAACATCATGGAGGCCTCATGGAGGCTGTTCTATTCCCCTTGTTCATCACCTGAAACACAGCCAATTATCTAGATTTTGGATATTCAAACTCTTGGAGAAGTCCCCAACAAAATACTGATTTTGTGTCCTATGTGGTATTGGGCTCCAAATCCTTTATGAAAGTTTAAAGTTCACAGTTTCTGGGTTAAACACTTCCAGGTCAACCAGATGTCTTTTATTTACAGTTGTTACCACTGCCTGACCTTTCCATAGTAACATGCTTCTGGTTTTGTTGCTTTTCTTCTCTAGATGCCTTTGTTGGGGGGATCATTGGCCTCATTTTTGCTTATATTTGCTACAGACAACACTACCCTCCTTTGGGTAATACAGCGTGTCATAAATCTTATGTCAGCCTGCTAGATCAGACCTCTATGAAGAAAGAAGAGAGACCTACAGCAGATAATGCTACTGGCCTGCCTCTAGAGGGAATAACTGAAGGTCCTGTATGACTTTAAGAAATGTGCAGAATGAACTTTTAGCCTTCTCACATTTCCTCCAAACTGGTCTCTTAACACAGTGTTTCTTACTGTATGTTGTTTTTCTTTTGTTTCTTTCCTTTTTATAAAGAGAAAATAAATATTTTGGTTTTAATGGCATAATAGCATCATACTTCTAAAGTTAAATTCTCAGTTCATATTGACTTGCTGAATTATCTGTTTTCAGTCTGCTGCGAACAGATAAGCTACTTGAGGGAAGGGGAAAGAACACGAATAAAAACAATCTTATGTGGACAAATGGTTAAGAAAGTGATTTTAAGAAGATTTGGTTAAGGACAGGGTAGATCTGGAAATAGATTTTCTAAAGTACTGAGTATCTCCTAGCAGGTTCTGGTCATCTTCAGCACTCATTGATTTTGATGAGTGATGAATACACAAAGCACTTTTCACCTGATGCTCAACATCTGTTGTGTCTAGACATTTCTCTATATAACTTAGTAAGTTAGGGCATCAAATTTATGTTTAGCTTGTTGCCTTCTAACATTAAAAAAATCTCCACATGCTGGTAAAACTTTGTATTAATTGTCAAGTTTTGACAAGGTCATTCTAGTTACTACTTGAGCTACTAATGATCAAGCAGCCAAAAGGTGTGAATGGGTAAGTGTTTGTAAGAGCCAAGCTTCATGCACTAGTGGTTTCACAGGATGATTCTGACAGTCAAGAAATTCCACACTGTTAAAATTATTATATAGCTTACGGAAACATATGTTCATAGGAAGGATTAGAAACTTGGCGTTTAAATAAAATCTGCAGTTTTTTGAGGGCAGTCATGGTAATTACTGCCGAAACAAAATGAAATAACACCCATGACATTCAACATGCTGAAGTCTTTGTAAAAAGTTTTAAAAAATCCAAAAACTGTGAGGATAAAGAATCACAGTGTTTTCTGTGAATCTCGGTGTGCCACTTCATTCCCGTGCAGTGACCCACTGCAGCATTGGCGATCTAAAGAAATGCAAAGATTCTCATTTGTGACTTTGGGCACACGACCATGAATGCTTGTGATGGTCTCCAGAACTGTAACATATCCATAGGAATGCTTGAGACAGTTTTCCACTAGACCCATTCCACATTTTCAGCTCATCATGTTCTTGAGCATGGTGTTTGCGAGGGTTGGCTTGGTACCTCGATTGAAACTCACCAGAATCAAAACACTGTTGGTATGGAGAAGATTACTGAGTGTATGATTTTAGTTAATTTATTATGGGTAGGACCCTGTTTTATTATGTATGCACTACGCAGTATACCTCCCATTCCTGTGAAATGATGTACCTTTGGGTGGCAGAATGTCAGATTCCAGATTTTTTTTTCCCTTAGGTATCCTGTGAAAATGCAGGCAAATGTTCCAGACCACACCTTGGCAGCTGAACATTTCTTATCTGGAGCTGCTGGTTAAAGCGATCAAGATAGCGCTGATCAACGACCATTATTACGGTGCTTTAGACTGGAGGATACTGCTGCCATAATTATAATTTCTGTGTTACTGTTGGAATATGTATTGGCCTTGTAGGCATTTTGTGATTCAAACAGCTCAATATCTTCATGTAAAGCTTGTCACTTACTTTTCTCAAAGGTAAGCTTTGTAGATTTTTCTGAGAAGAGCTACTTCCTCATTGGCAACACTTGAATTTTTATAGAAAGCAAGTAAATTAGAAGCCCTTTAAAAATAAATGTAGTAATTGTGTACAAGAGGATGCAACCTTACTATGTATAAACTTATATGATATTTGGAAATAACTATAAATAGGAAATGACATTAAGGAACAGAATGTAAAAGGCATGAACCCAGGAGGGTTCTGCAGAAATTAGGCCTGATTTACTTGTAAAACTGATACCAGTTTGAGTGCATCAGTTAGAAACAGGTTTTTTTTTCTGACAGTTACAGTATTCTGAGCTCTAGAATAGAGACAGTTACCCAAATGTAACTGGGGTTGCTGATGTATATATGCTGGTTCACAAAACTAGCATCAGCAAAGCAAAATTATTCCAGCATTGCGTTTGCACTGAATTTGACAAAGCACTCCTCTAGCGTAATCAAGGTCTTATTCTAGAAATCCACACAATTTAGTGGAGGTTTAATCTTTCTACAAAGTTTTTAAACCATCCTACAGAATTCTGTAACAGGGATATCATTTTGTATTATTTCATAGGGGAGGATTACTGAAAGCCCTACACTAAGGGTATCATGTCTTTACATTATACAGGGCTTAGCCATTAGCTTTTTCTTTCAGCAGGAACCCTAGTCTTCCAGGTTATATGCAAATGTTAAAAGAAAATAAATCTTAAATGAAAATTAGCAGTTTAATACTGATGCATAGAGCATTTTGCATGTTTTTATATAGATCTGGCTTATTCTCAAAAACGAGTGGGGCCTCCTAAATGTGCTGTACACATTCCTAGTTATTTTGATGGCTTTTGATACAAATGAGCTATCTTTGGCATGAGGAAATCTTATGCAGCCCTCAAATGAGTAGTGGCTGTTTAAAGATTGGAACACAAGTGTAATGCAGCGTAAATACTTACATTGCAAGAGTAATTGGTGAACTTTGCCGAGCGGTAAAGAATAACATATTTTAATGGGAATAATTAAATTGAAAGTCATCAAATAGACAATGTAAAAGCTTTGATTAGAATGTAATTAGAATTATGAAAGGCTTAATGAAATGAAACTTGTGGAGGGATCTGTGGGCACTGTAATTACCAGTGCAGTCAGCATAAGGAAGGCATTTCTGTGGATCAGTGTATTTTAATCTCATGCTTTCTCAGTGTGAAGGAAATGTAATGTTGTAACACACCAATAAAACAACACGTGAATGTGGGTTTATACATCTCTGTGTTATCATTTTTCTGCAAAGAATAAAAGTTACCAAGTTTCATTAATAAACCACATGGAGTATTTCAACAAAACAAGCCCTAATGTGACTGCATTATTAGCAAACAACAGCAGTTCCAGAAGCCATTACTGATACCACTCAACTGGAGCAGCCTTCCTCCTGCTATCCAACTTGTATCCAGGAAAATGGGCCGTGTAAGTCTGTGAGGTTGAAATCTTTAAATATTTAACCAGCTAAACTGCAACAGGTCCCTTTCATCTGCCAAGTTCCATATTTCAAATAGCACTAGGAGTGCCATATTTAATAACAAGTGTGGTCGGACTAGAAAAGGAGGATAGCATCTAATTGAACACAGCAGAAATAACCTGAATCCAGGAGAGGCATGAGCTTGTGAACCAGCCAGCAAAATGTCCCACAGTGAATGCATGTCTCAGGCAATGTGTTAGAATACAACTGGAGCATATACACTGATTCATTCTCACATTTTCATGTTGACTTGCTCTGACCTAAGAGAGGGGAGAAATCTTCAACACAGCAGCATCAGGATGATGGAAATGGGAAGGTCAGACACACATTTCTGTTGCTTTTGAAGTTCAGAATGTGTTCAGAATTGCTACAAGCAATATGTAACAATGATTATGAAATTAATGTATTACCTACTCACCAGTGTTGCTGCTTACAACAGTGCTGTGCCAGCTGGGACAAGCACAATGCAGGTCCTCTGTGAAAGAGATACACTAGGTTTCTATTAATTCATGGAAAGAAAACAGGAATTCTGCTCTTCATTACACCAGTGTAGCTACTGTTGGGTTGTGTGGAGTTACTCCAAAATAATACATCATCAAAACACAACTTGAGATTTTGGTCTTTCATCACTACAGGCTGGATCTTGCTTTCAGTAAACTCTTAACAACTTAAATGTGAAAAGGAGAGTGTATAGTTCCTTTTGAAACATACAATGTTATATTGCAGGAGTCATCCTATTGTGGGTGTGCATTAAACAGCAAATAGTTTCAGGACTTGTACGCCTACACACATGTCTTAGGAGGGACATTCTAGGAATGCACAGCTACCATTTCAACAGGGCAGGAAAACCTTCCATGTCAATCTGGGTAATAGAGAGGTTTAAAGCTGCATGAACATCTGTCTAATGCAGAATTTCTTTCTTGCAAGAGACAATGCTGAACAGTTGTTATTTTTCTCCAGAATTCTCATGATCAAAGAATTTAAACATCCTCAGGGCCTGGAGCACCTTCGGTATGAAGATAGGCTGAGAAAGTTGGGGCTGTTCAGCCTGGAGAAGAGAAGGATGCATGAAGACCTCATAGCAGCCTTCCAGTACCTGAAGAGAGCTTATAGGGATGCTGGGGAGGGACTCTTTGTCAGGGACTGTAGTGACAGGACAAGGGCTAATGGGTTAAAACTTAAACAGGGGAAGTTTAGATTGGATATAAGGAGGAAGTTCTTTACTGTAAGGGTGGTGAGGCACAGGAATGGTTTGCCAGGGAAGCTGTGAATACTCCACCCCTGGCGGTGTTCAAGGCCAGGTTGCACAGAGCCTTGGGTGAGATGGTTTAGTGTGAGCTGTCCTTGCCCATGGCAGTGGGGTTGGAACTGGGTGATCTTAAGGTCCTTTCCAACCCTAACTATTCTATGATTTTCTCCAGATGTTCCAGTGTTTTTCTCTAATTCTTTTCTCTATTCTCTTAGAAAGAAAATCATATAAATAAGCAGCTCCCTTTATTAAGACCACTTAGAAAGAAATATAGGAACAGTAGAAATGAAATAAAAAAGTAAAGCACATAAATCAGAATTAGCAAACTGTGCAAAAATCAGTTTTATGCAGAGCAAGCAAAACAATATCATATTGCTCAAATGGTGTTTGTAACTATGCTGTTAAGACGATTGGTAATCTTTAGGTAATGCTATAAATTAGAATTCAAGGCCATGTTAATATGCTTTAAACCCCCCGAAGAAAAAAAATCTATAAATAAACAACAGTATATCTAGTGGATGAGACACGATGCAAAGAGCAGTTAGAAATAGTTCCAAATGATTTCATTTAGTTGACTCTGTTATAAATACAAAATGAAGGCACCCACTAGGGTTTTATTCCCACTATGTAAAGTGTATCTTAAAGTTGCTAAGCAGAACCAAATTGTCAGAGTGAGGATTAACAGCCATAGGTATAAACTGTAGGCGTATTTTCCATATTACTCTGTAGCATCTTTACAAGTAAGCTGAATTTCTACACTGCTCTCCTAAAAGGCTAAAACTAAATTAGAAGTTTCCAGTAGGATGCACTCAGTTTCATACAGTTTATTACAGAGAGAACTCCCATTCCATAGGAGTACATAGCTTTCCTTGCTCAGGCAACATCCTCTGAACAGAGAGAAAGCATGATCATTTTGCCATGAAGTCAAAACTTGCTCAACATGAATAAAATTAAAATGAGAAGACTGGGAGGATATTTTTTGATACTTGGAATTGAACCGGAATTCCTTTTACAGATGCTTGGCACAATAACAGAATGCTACAGGTTTCTTTGCTTAAACTTGCAGAGATAGCCAAGAGATCAGCATCCAGACAATTCAGGCCAGATTCTGAACCCAAGTTACTATAGTAAAAACACCTGAGATGCAATAGATGTATCCTGAAGTTGCATAGTAAAGACCTGCCCAGTATTATTTTGCTGCCAGCTTCTAAGAAACTTTTCCAAAGGGAAAACCAAGAGGCATTTGGGGCAGTCCACATTATGTAGCAACGTATGAATGGGGCATGAAATGGAAAATCCTTGCTCAGTGCTTTGACTTGACCAAAACCATATAGCGATGCATTCGACCAGTTCATGGGTATTGCAGAATGTCAAGCATGGGCCACAATTCAACCAGGTGTGTAAACCTCAAACCTTTGGACTGAGTTTCCCTGTTAGTTTACCAAAAAAGACTTAATTTCACTGGCAGCTTTACAGCTGTAATCTCTTGTTCTGTCTACCTACTACAATTTAACACTTGGTATGAAGACTCAATCCACATGGTCTGAAACAAGTTTATTCCCAGGGGTAGATGGGGTTGGGCACAAGGATCCTGTTTTTTATTCCAGTGTTTGCTTTTATCTGGCCTCTTGTTCACACATATAGCTGTGCTTTTTAATTCCCCTCCCATGTCCTGTGAGCTCCTTCAACTCCCTTCTTTTCATCTCCAGAGCAGCTACTCTACTGATGAAAGGAAGCGGAAGAGAAATGTTTGCTGACATCTACACATACCTCCTCCTGGATGGTGTCTGTCTCACTCCTCTCCCTTTTCAATCCTCTCTACATGCATTAGAGGATTTTAAAGCGATCTTCTCTGTTATTTTGTTGTATATTCCCTTGTTCCTATTTGAAAACTGCCTTCTTCTGGTCACAGCTTTAGTCAGCTCGATATACACCACCATCACCCCTCCTTTGAGACACTGATTTAATTTGCAGACTGGACTGGTTTGACATAGCATTTGCAACTCTGTATTTCCACACTCAGGGAAAGCAGCCAGCAGTTGCTTTGCAATCAGCTGCTTGGGTTAACTTTCTCTCTTTGATGTAAATAAAATATATAGGCTGACACTAAGAGCTCTGCACAAGTAGATTAGATTGACATGAGTGAGGCAGCTCACAGGATTATAAACACTGCATCTGAAGCCTGCCCTGCACATCCCTGCCCCTTTTGGGTTAAGCAATGCAGTGCAACAGCACTCAAGGCATCAGCATGCAGAATGGAAATATCTGCCTAAGCTGCATGAATGGACAAATAGAATCATGAAATGGTTTGTGTTGGAAGCTACCTTAAAGCTCATCCAGTTCCAGCCCCTGCCACGGGCAGGGACACCTTCCACTAGAGCAGCTTGCTCCAAGCCCCTGTGTCCAACCTGGCCTTGAACACTGCCAGGGATGGGGCAGCCACAGCTTCTCTGGGCACCCTGCGCCAGTGTCTCACCACTCTCACAATAAAGAACTAGGTCCTAATATCTAAACAAGGGAATGTTTGATTTACTAGTCTCAACAGCCTTGTTCATTGACCCTAGCTGGACACACAGAGTAGGCGATGCTCCAAGGAGTTAAATTATTGTCAAAAATCTCCTTTAGCTTTGTATTCAATTCTTTGTATCAGGGTCATTAGGAGAAAGGACTCCACACTTTACTGAGGGTGATGCTTACAAATCATTTATTGTTACTCAGACTGTCAAATAACTATCATCTCCTTTACCAGACAGACTTAATGTACAATACTAATGTATTAGTCTGTATTCCGTGCACATCATTTCTTATCATCATTACAGGGCATTTGTGTATACAAAACTGAATTTCATCTTCATTTCCAGGCCAACAAATTGAAGCCATAATAAAAGATTCAAATGTGATTTCTTACTGAAACCAATATAACACTGTAAAAAAGAAAGGAGAAAAGAACATTATGGCAATGTCACAATGTCACTCTAATCTAGGAAGTGTAAGCTTGTCTATGGAGTGAATGTGCTGGATTTCATATCTGCAGCACTGTCCAACAAAGATAAAGCAACTTAAATCATTCTCTATATCAGTGAGTGTGAAAAAGACTGGAGCTGGCTTCTTCACACAAATAATTTAATGAACAAAAGGTTAGAAATCATGTTTCTGAGGTTTGTTTTGGAAACCGGAATTCCATTTCACAAGCATGTAATTGGTTAGAAAATAGGTTTAATTCCATATGCACATAAACCTCAGAATTTTAGGAATATTTTAATTTAAAAAATCTTAAAATCTCTCCATACAGCTCTTTGAATAAAGCTCATTGAATAAAGCATGTGGAGAGAATGATTTCCACCCATGCTTCTTCAAGGCTTCCAACCCACTCATGTCAAGCAAATGCCCACAATAACAGGGTTATTCTCAAGTGGGTTCCTTTCCTAATTCTACCCCAGGCTGAGAAACCTCCCCCAAACCATCAGTTTGACTTCTGTTTCTGTGAATTGTTCTGATGGGAAATTGTTTCATTTTCTCTTTTAACCAGTTTAGTTTTAGCATCAGCTGGAGTTCCCTCTTTTTCAATACTGAAAGAAAACTCCTGTGCTACTCACCCCCAAAAGAGATGAGCACAGCTGATCCAAGTATCCACTTCAGGCTAATGGAGAACAAGCACCATCACAGGCAAACCCAACATCCTGCATCGAGGCTTTTAATGAGAGTTGGCAAGTTTAGAAGGTAGAGAGGTGGTTTGTGGTGTAAGAAGAGGTGTTATAAGAGCTTATGACTAGTAAGTGGTTTTAAGTTTCAGTGAAGAGAGGAAAGCAGCCTCTGTTCTATTTAGGAGTTCTCAAGATAAACGGATCAAAGCTAGTTGTGAGTGCATCTCAGCTGTGAGTTTGTGAAGTTTAAGCATTGCATCGTTTAAAGCAGTGAAACTGCAGAAGGGGTTTGTGTTATGGATAAAGGGGGGACAGAAGACTTGACTTTAATTCTTGATGTCCCCTAGTTTGTGGAAGGTTTCTGCGGCAGGGAGAGTTAGAATTTTTAGCTTCATATTGTTTTTGTAACTCAACAGATGGTGGCACACTGGGGTTTGTGTTAGTTTCTAAGGACTTGCACGTACCTATGGGGTAAGTAAATGCATATTTTGCCATTATCTTGTCTTTGCTAATAATAGAAGGAAAAGTTGCACTACTTCTACTGCTGTCTTCCTGTAAAACTGTAGTCATGACAAGAGGGTTTATGGAGTTTAATGGCACTGCTAGTGGCTGTACAATAAGAAGCATTTATAAAGCAATGAATGTGGATTTGAAGAAAGGTGCTTACAAGTTAAACCATAGGAAGACCACCTCATTATGTTGTGATAATCCGTTAAATAGCTGGAGTCACTGCTGTAATTTGTATCACCATTCAGAATCTTATGTGGTGTGTAACAACCTCAGAACCCACTCAAGTAAATCATACATTAAGGACTGTAAGCTTGCTGTTCCTCTGCTAAATCTTTGCTGGTAGCATTGCTGACATTCACCTAGGTACATCGATATTGTGACGAATTTGTTTAAACACAAGAACTAATGGGCACAATATGATCTAAAACAATGCTGTGACCTGAATTTCAATGGCTTTGCTGGGGAGACCGGTACTGAAATGCATTTTGTTTTCAGGTTAACTCGACTGAAAGCTTTTCTGTCACTTCCCCATTATACTGAATTTTCACTTAAGGAGGGCAAGAGGTATTATTTACCATTCTAAGTGTGTTAAAGGAATAAAGGTTAGGTTCAAAGGGGGATACTAATCATACAATGTTCAGATAAGTAGGGAAAGATTCACAGATACTTTCTGCTTCTAGCCCTGCTAGAGGATCGCCACAACTGATATTTTAAGGTTCAGGATTGTGCTTTTCTAAAACACTATGCCTTTCTTCCGGCTAAATAGTGTGCTTATGGTTTGGGTCATTTCTAAATGGTTACAGTAGATCCCACAAACTTTTGTGAGCTAATGTTACTACGCAGGGGAAAAGTTGAGTATTTTAGGTGCAAGGGTTTTTTTTTAAATGGGCTTTCAGTACCTTTTGTGTGTGGTGATTGCTCTCTATCCTTAAACAGTGATTCCCAAAGGTGATTATTTAAGAAACAGATTCTCCGGCAAAGCACTGGCTCTTACTATTTCAGTTAAATGACTTTCTTTTTTGCTTTCAGTAATTCAGGGTACACAGCTGAGCAGATTTTGTTCAGTGAAGCTGGAAGAGGCTGATATAAGTGGGGTCTGAGCCAGTTTCCACCCAACGTTCGGCCCTTAAAATATAGCTTAGTGGCTCTGGGCTTTCTTTATAGTCAACACGCCATTCTGTACTTGGACTGCTCTAATGGAGGGTTTAAACCTCCAGTTCCAAGTGAATCCCTGACTCTGCTTAGGACAAATACAGATATCAGGCCTGATAAGGTGTCGTGGTTTAAACCCAACCACAAAGCTCATTCACTCACTCCCCCCCTTATTCTTTCCTTCCCACACCTGACCCTCCCCGCTTCTGGAGGGATGGGGAGGAGAATTGAGAGAATGTAACTCCCACAGGTTGAGATAAGCACAGCCCAGTAACTAAGGTATAACACAAACCACTGCTGCTACCACCAATGATAATAATGATAAGAGAAAATAACAAGAGAAGAGAATACAATACCACTGCCGAATGAGTTCGACCCCCCTGAATAGAAACTGTGCCCTTCCAGGTAACTCCCCGTTACCTCCCTTGGCCAGAACAAACATTACTTAGCAACAATTAAAACCAATCGGTGTTATCAGCTCTCTGCCCAGGCTGGAAGTCAAAACAGAGCTTGCACCAGCTACTAAGAAGGAGCAAAATGGCTACTGGTGAACCCAGGACATAAGGAAAGGCTTATACCAAAATTAATGTCATTTCTAGTCATTAAGAAACAGAACTTTGATCACTGCTTGAATCAACGGAAGCCAAATATAGTTGGGGAATACTAGCATTATACCGTGCATTACTTTCTATAAATTTTGTGGTAGGCATGCTTACGCTCTTAAATAAGTCATCATAAACTCAAAATAGTTCTTTATATGAGATAAACTTCCCTGAACTCTAAAAGTGGGTCAGTCACACTGTTTTATTTCAACAAATCTTAATATCAATTATTCACATTGCTAACCTAGCTCTGATACAGTCTTTCTTTCCTGGTACACAGTAAATGCGGATAATAGGATGATGGATGTCTGCGGTACCCATGGTTTGAATTGCTTCTCAACACCTATAAAGGTTTGGGAGTTTTGTGACAGTTAACTTAATAAAAATTACTCACTTTTCAAGTCTGTAACTGCTGTCCGTGATCAAGCTTTGCCTTGGCTATGGGAGAACATGACTGAAATACCCCTTCCAGAGCTTCCCCAGGATGCATTTCAGTGCATCTTTTTTTGGTAGCCAAGCTAGTAACTGTTTGAACAGGGCAAGTGAATACAAAGAGTAAACTTAAAGACACATCAACACCACCACAACAATTCAAATTACTCTGCAGCCTTGGAAAGCTGTGAAGTTTGTACAAGTCCTGTATTTATATAAGCAATGGGTCTGCAATATTCCAAGTCATTAAGTATTAATGCTGACTTACAGTGAGACATTCAAAATTGTGTGTGCTAAGAGTTTAATGATTTTAAGTACCTGAAAAATTGTTTGAGTAGTTTTAATTATTGATCATGTCTATTATGCATATTTTCTCTTAGATTTTCTGCTAAGTAAAAATCTTGATTAGAATTTGGACATGGAACATGGGGTTACTCCTGCTTTGCTTGTGAACTGTTTTATTCATGGTCTGTGTGTTTGCGCTTGCTTTGTTTTCCCTTATTTATTGGACATCTGAGAGCTTGTTATTGTTAGATGACTGCTTACTGTGACACTACTGCTCCCTAAGTCTGCCTGGCTTCATGGTCATTTCTGATTGGATTGAAATGGGATCATAACAGAGGGTTGGGCTAGAGGAATGAAGTCAGCAGCTGCCTGAGGTGCTTTAAGCTGAACATCTTGCTTTTGTGCAGGTAGTGGCTGCCTTCATTTTGACTGCTTTATCTCCTTTGCTAAGTAGAAAAGGGAGATTCAGGCAATCAAAGATAAAGGTTTATCTTTTTGAAAACTTGAACTGGGGAATGGCTGGGGTAAGCCCTGGAAGCTTCCTCACTGAAGGGCTATTTTATCCCTTGTGCTCACTCAAACAGCCTCTTCCTGAAGCAGATGGAGATTAATACCATTCACCTGACAGAGCATAGACAATTTATACTGCTAGGAATATAGTAGAAATGGTTTGTCTCAACTCTTTTGTTCATTCCAGTTCTTGTGACTCATGAGATTGTAATGTGGAAGGAGGTCTGTTTTTCTTTCTGAAGTTCAGTGACTGTACTTTGCTTGCCAAGTAGTCATTTGTCACGGACTTTTTATGGCCACGTGCAGTAACTCATTTCTGCAATAGTCCTTCATCTCTTTTTTAATGAGGGGAGTCACGGATTATGGAAAAGAGCTATATGCTGTGCACTATAAACCTTGAGCCTGGAACTATGTAATAGTTGCTCCATCACAGGAGGAAAAGAAACAAAGACAACTTGCACTTGAGCATACACGTCATACAAGAAATAACTGGAAACATTTCCTCTGCAGTGTAAGCAATCAGTAATGACCTACTGCATTTCTGTATGGTCCAAATTAACACCAGCTCTTTGCTTTACAATTTAGTGAGTCGGGAAATTTGTTACCTGTGAACGAAGACGACTGATTTGCTACAACGCTACATTGAACTCAAGTGGCTACTTGCTTGGATTTGTCCATTACATAGGCTGTGTTTTAAATGTAAGACTAGATTTGTTCCATCCAGCATTGCAAATTACCTGTGAAATCCATAGAAATGTGGCTTTGTGCTCAAAGATGATATACTGCAAGCATTAGCAACCTGTATGAGATCACCAGCATCTCAGCTGAGGCGGCAGTTCCTGGATGGATATCCATGGAGTACATGTTCATTAAATAGGTGAAGTACAGCAGTGATAAAATGATTAGACACTAGGGCTATTAAACAAAGTCTTGCTGCAAATGGAAGCTGTAAGACAATGTGTTATCAACATGGTGTGTGTGACTGAGAAACAGGTGTCTTCCTGGGATGCTGGCTGGGCATTCATGGAGGCATCCATTATTCCATGGGAAAGCTTCTATAATTTCTTTACATACAATAATGATTACTACTCTGCTTTGATATAAGCAGGAAGGACTATAGTGATATTTTTCCCTACCTCCCTCCTTGATCATTAATGTAATGTAATGTAATTCATTAATGTAATGCACTTACAGAGAACACCTTTAATTTTTCAGGCTTCATGCCTCCTAGTAGAAAAATGCCTTCCAGCTATTTTATTTGGTATGTTCCAGGACAAGAACATCTGGAAAGCTGCAGACAATAGCACTGATAGATTGTCCTGCAAACTTTTACAAACCCTTAAACCATCCCAATGAGTAGGAAGTCAAGTAAGGGATCTAGGAGACCGGCGTGGTTAAACAAGGAGCTGCTGGGCAAACTCAAGTGGAAAAGGAGAATCTATGGATTATGGAAGGAGGGGCTGGCCGCTTGGGAGGAATATAGGACAGTTGTTAGAGGATGTAGGGAGGCAATTAGGACAGCTAAGGCCTCCTTGGAACTCAATCTTGCTAGTCGGGTTAAAGACAATAGAAAGGGCTTCTTCAAATACATAGCAAATAAAACTAACACAAGAGGCAATATAGGCCCACTGCTGAACGAAGTGGGTACCCTGGAGACAGAGGATATAAAGAAGGCAGAGGTGCTGAATGCCTTCTTTGCCTCTGTCTTTACTCCTGCAGACTCTCCCCGAGGGCCCCGGATTTCTATAGCCCCAGAAGGAGTCAGGACAAAGGAGGAGTTTGCTTTGGTAGATGAGGATTGGGTTAGGGATCAGCTATGCAAACTGGACATCTGTAAATCGATGGGTCCGGATGGAATGCACCCACGGGTGCTGAGGGAGCTGGCGGAGGTCATTGCTAGGCCACTTTCCATCATCTTTGGTAAGTCGTGGGAAATGGGCGAGGTGCCTGAGGATTGGCGGATGGCAAAGGTCACACCAATCTATAAGAAGGGCAAGAAGGAGGACCCGGGTAATTATAGACCGGTCAGCCTTACCTCCATCCCTGGAAAGATGATGGAACAACTTATTCTTGACTCCATCACTAGGCATATCAAGGATGAGGGGGTCATTAAGAACAGCCAACATGGTTTTATGAGGGGGAAGTCATGTATGACCAACCTTATAGCCTTCTATGAGGAAGTGACTAGGTGGAGGGATGATGGTAGAGCGGTAGATGTAGTTTTTCTTGATTTCAGTAAGGCATTTGATACTGTCTCCCACAGCATCCTCATAGATAAGCTAAGGAAGTGTGGGCTTGACGATCAAGTAGTGAGGTGGATCGAGAACTGGTTGAAAGGAAGAAGGCAGAGAGTTGTGGTCAATGGCGCAGAATCTAGCTGGAGGTCTGTGACTAGTGGAGTTCCTCAGGGGTCGGTGCTGGGACCGGTGCTGTTTAATATTTTCATCAATGACCTGGATGAGGGAACTGAGTGCACCCTCAGCAAGTTTGCTGATGACACAAAACTGGGAGGAGTGGCTGACACACCAGAGGACTGTGCTGCCATTCAGCGAGACCTGGACAGGCTGGAGAGTTGGGCGGGGAGAAACTTGATGAAATTTAACAAGGGCAAGTGTAGAGTCTTGCATCTGGGGAAGAACAACCCCATGTACCAGTACAGGTTGGGGGTTGACCTGCTGGAAAGTAGTGAAGGGGAAAGGGACCTGGGGGTCCTGGTGGATAGGAGGATGTCCATGAGCCAGCAATGTGCTCTTGTGGCCAAGAAGGCAAATGGCATCTTAGGGTGCATTAGAAAGGGAGTGGTTAGTAGGTCAAGAGAGGTTCTCCTCCCCCTCTACTCAGCCTTGGTGAGGCCGCATCTGGAATATTGCGTCCAGTTCTGGGCCCCTCTGTTCAAGAAGGACAGGGAATTGCTTGAAGGAGTCCAGCGCAGAGCCACAAAGATGATTAAGGGAGTGGAACATCTCCCTTATGAGGAGAGGCTGAGGGAGCTGGGTCTCTTTAGCTTGCAAAAGAGGAGACTGAGGGGTGACCTCATCAATGTTTACAAATATGTGAAGGGTAGGTGTCAGGATGATGGAGCTAGGCTTTTTTCAGTGATATCCAGTGATAGGACAAGGGGCAATGGGTGTAAACTGGAACATAGGAAGTTCCACGTTAACATCAGGAAGAACTTCTTTACTGTAAGAGTGACAGAGCACTGGAACAGGTTGCCCAGGGGAGTTGTGGAGTCTCCTACACTGGAGATATTCAAGGCCCGCCTGGACAAGTTCCTGTGTGATGTACTGTAGGTTACCCTGCTCTTGCAGGGGGGTTGGACTAGATGATCTTTTTAGGTCCCTTCCAACCCTTGGGATTCTGTGATTCTGTGATTCTGTAATTGGTTATATTTATTATAAGCATAACTTTAAGATCTTCAAGATAGTGAAGAGTCATTGTGGAACATTTTATTTCTCAAACAGTAGGCCAAATCCATCACTATTGTATGACTTTTTGATCCTAAAAAAGCCATTTTATTTTTACTCACATAATAATAGCCCTCAGTTCTAGAGCTTTGCTTCAGGTTAGTACAAGCTCTTAAAAATGAGGGACAAGAAGTTTTGCAAAGAGCAAAGCTCCATTGCTCTGCCTCATTACAGCCATGTAAATTGGTTCTTTTTAGTCGTGTATCCAAAGGTTCAAAACAATATTCAAGGTGTTCAGAAGATGCTCTTGCACATCTTGAAAAAGTCTACTGCAATTCAACAACGAGTTTGCGGTCCTTAGGTGACCGTCCAATTTGGTAGTAATTTATTCTGGGAAGTATCTATCCTTTTGACCTTTCTATGATGATTGTCTGTAATAACCTTACATATGTATTATTATTCTACATCTACATCCTATTATGTCTTATTAAGAATTACATTAGTCCATATTTAGTCATGATAGAAAACACTGTATTGACTCATAAGTTACATTGTTTCTCCAAGGTAAATCACTGTTTACCTTGTGTTTAAGGGTGGGAACATAATATCAATAGATAAGCAAATAACTATTTGCATACGCAAATAACTATTAATGGCGAGAACATTTATCAGCTAATGTTAATCATAAAATAGGGTTTGGATATCCTGGGAAGAAGTGTTTGCTTCCTCAGCTCATCACTTTATGCCTTTCATATTCTACTCAGGAAACCTCTCTAGGTAGTTTCATAAAGATCTACTCCTTGTAGCTTATGCATCTCTAATTTATTTTTAGCTTGTATATTAAATTTCATAGAACCTTGCATGTTCCATTCTTCCAGCTAACCCTACTAGTTAACATCAATAGTTCTTTGCACCTGTCCATCAGAGCAGCTTGTTTTAAAGAGAATGTTGCTCCATAAAAACAGAGAAGTTATTTGTTAACCAACAGGTATCCATGTGGCAGCAAATTTTGTAGCCTGCTTATGCAAGTTCTAATATTCAGTAAAAACCATAACGATGCAATTAAAATAGATCATCCCTGTGTCTCTGTAGAAAAAAGGGTTTGCAAAACCAACGACCCCTGCAGTACATACAGTTGAAGAGCTGCATTGCCTGCACCCCCAGCACTCAGCGCTGCAGATGTCCTCTGTGTGCAAGGGTTCTATCTCTTGGTCAACAAATAGCATCAGATGAGCCTTGGCAGGAGCTCTAAAATCTGGCTTCCTGAATGGTACTTCTGTACCCTGTGAGTTTTTAACAGAAGTTTATGTATGAAGGTCTTATTTTCTCTACATTAATTTGCCATGAATTATCCATTATAAATGATATAATTAATTTTAAATCCACCAAGGGATAAATCTGGAAATACCCCAGGAAGACTATGGATCAGCTACAGGGAAAGTTGGCTAAATAACCTACGTTTATCTTTACTAATGAATTTTAATAATCGATGGCATACCAATCACTATAATAGTGCAGCTCTTGCGTTTCAGAACAGATTAAGTGACAGTTTAGCTGCAGTTATGTACCTTTGCAGGAAGCTGACAGGAAAAGCTTTCCTACTGCAGGCAGCATGAATTTAGCACACCTCACATTGACACCTACCTCAGTGTCATGAGAAATAGATATACACGACCACAGGCTTAAAAAAATGAGGTCATGGTCAGTATTTAGGCCCTAACTGAAGGTCCTAAAACCTATTACACTGAAGGTAACATCTCTAAAGCGAAATAAAGCTTGGAACAAGAACTGGTGCCTGAAAGTCCGAGATAGTAATAATCAAACTGAAAATAATATACTGCTTCTTTAAGTGGAGAGATGTATTCCTAATCCTTTCTTATTAGTACATACAAGTAGTAGCATCATCGCTAGGTAAAGACCATACATCAGGTCTCATACATCTGTGCTCTAATTAAATCTCAGATAAATGGGAAAGTCATATTTTTTTTCCTATTTGAAGTCTATTAATCTATGTAAGTGGGTGATTAAACTTGCAACCAGGAAACAACCTCTGGATTTAGAATTTGGACTCTGGCTATGACAGGTAAAAAGGTCCAAAGGAAACATTTCAGAGGAGTTCCTTAACTTGGAATTTCTTTTTCATCAGTTTGCGATTGAAGGAAGGTTATGTCTTCAGGATTTATTGGAAAAAACAAGGATACTGAATATATATCATGGATTTGTTATTGCAGGCTTAAACTTTTCACCCCTTTCCTCCCCCTCAGCCCACACTATTTTCTGACTGACAAATACACGTTTAATTTTCCAAACATCTACTGCCAAAGCTATCAGGAAGAATTTTTATTGTAACTTTTCCTACTTATTTTTACCTACTAAGAGAGAATGGATTTTTTGAGTCTTTCTTGCTTTATAAATCAGCAGTATTAGCACAGTAACACACACAAAATTTAGGCATATATTTTAGGTAGTAAAAGCAAAAAGAAATTAAGTGGGTTTTGGCTCTTGAGCTAGGGTAAGAAACACTATTTCCAATGTGGCATGTGTCCTCATCCCATCGGTTCTCTGGCTCTGAAGACTTCCTAAAGTTTTGGGGATCTCTTAAGCTTGTCAACAGTCAACTTGTTAAATGCGGTGTGCAAGTTGTCACTGATCACTGTTTCCCAGCAAGAATCCCTGTAGGAGTTGTCAGCTGTTCTTCATCTGGCTTAGTGCACAGTCCTTTAGGGATTTATATTTATTGCTGGAATTTTCCTGAAAATAACCTTCATAAAACCCAGGATTCATGAAATATAGAAAGTTGGTGTCTATAAGTATTTGCTAATATCACCTCATTCTGTACTGAACTGTGGTTTTTTGTATTGGCAACACTGCAGTTAGGTAACAGGCTCATATGGTTATGATGCCTGCAGTGCAGCTGCATCTGCTTCTTGAAGTCCGTGTTTTTCGGACTTAATTGAATTGAAAAACCCAACTTAGCATTTTCTATGTCCACATTGGTGATTGCAATTGACATAGAATCATAGTCATAGAACAGTTAGGGTTGGAAAGGACCTTACGATCATCTAGTTCCAATGCCCCTGACATCACTTACTATAGTAGATATATGTTTGGACAAGCAACTTCATGCAGCCATCAGACAACTTTGGATAACCTACGCTACTACCCCTTATGAACACAAGTCACCTATTTTTGATGTATCCTGTCTCAGTCCTGCGATGCAGTGACTCCCAAACCAAACTGTGCTTGTTCCCTCTGTCAGCATCATTGCTCCAAGCATCAGTTCTGTAAGAGCCCTTCCAGCTCCCAGGACCCTTCCCAGCTCAGCCAGTGCCTGAAGGACAGTGCTGCTGGCTCAGGCCAGGTCTTCTGCAAGGCTTACCCTTGCCATATCTGCTGGGAGAGCTGTGCTCCCGGGGACTTCCCAAACAACTGGCTGAACTAAATGTATGTGACAGTCACATCTATTGTTGCTGTTTCTGTGTTCTTAGGTCAATGACAGTGAGCTATTAGCAGAAACACTCAGCTTACCATTGAAGCACTGAGACTGGTACCAATTCTGATACCAGTAGCTGCTGTATTTCTGGTTCAAGAGCATTTTGACATCTGTCAAGAAAATTTTCCATTGCTATTGAATCTTAACGGCTCAGGCCTTTTCCAAAGCTGCTTGTCCTAACCTTACGTTAGTGGCATATTTGTCTCCTCCTTACTGCTAAGCTGCACGATACGCTTCTTTCTGGGGTGACACGTGCAGCCCAAATAGCTACTACGAATTTTATATTTTTAAAAAATTATATTTAGGGGTGCTATCCATGACCCCAGTGATGTGCAGCATTTAATTTTATTGGTTTCCTCTAAAACAAGTGCCCCTAACCCTTCCACAAGACCAGATTGCTCAAAGCCCCATCCACTTTCCTTCCATTCTTCCAAGGCTCTAACTATACCTTTGTGCTACTTTGACTATCTTCAGCTCAAGGTGTCTTTTTTAGTTTGCTTCTGCTAGCTGTTATTTGGGAATCAATGAAGGACACTGACAGAGCTTTCCATGCTAACAACCTAAATTCCAGCTGCTGGGCTGGGATGAGGAAAATCAGGTGCTTTGCATAAGGCACTTGTCTTCTAACTCTTGCTTGTCAAGGTGGTTATTCAGAGCAACCAGGATTTTTACCCTGAGGATTGCCTATCTCATCACCTCTAGAAAGACAAAGGGTTAGCTGAATCCCTACGAAACAATCCTTATGTGGACATCATACCTTAGAGAACTCTACTGTAGCAAGAGATAATTTGGCCCTTTGTTAGAGTCCTATTTCTTCCTGATTAATACCAACTTGAGCTTTGTAGTTGCCTCAGAAAATGTATGCACTGCATCAATACTGTGCCTGTCATTTCTGACTGCATCTGTCTGCAAGAATATATTTGCATTTCCTGATGGTTGGGCGAGGTTTAATAGATATCATTACTGTGCCACTCAATAAAGAAATGAGCAGAAAGGCTTACTGCAAATCGTGTGTTTGAGGAGAGTCAACTCATTAATCTAATTACCTACAAGCTCTAAAAATGTCTCATTGACTATGCTTGTTGAAGCATCAACACTGAACTAACAAACCCCCCCTTCCATTCAGGCAGCACAGGCCTGTTGCAAATGCCTGTTCTCTGCTAAGCAGTGTTGAGCAAAGGGTATGTGCTGCCCCTTGGTGCTCTGTGTGTGAACAGAACAGCAGTCCACAGTAATGTGTTAATGACACAGCTAATAAAAGATAATTGGGTAAAGAAAGCATCCACTCCAAAGAAAAGTTGATTTAACAGAAAATCTTGGTTTAACAATCTGCGTGCAAAATAATGGCTGATGGTATTAGCCTAAAACAGTCAGAAGTTTGCCTTTCAAACATTGTGTGTGTGGCTTTATCTCACTACAATATAAAATATTCTAAGAAAACAAATAGGATTTATTCTGCTTCATAGTGATGAAACTTGGATGGGGCAATCTTAAGGCCCATAAGGCAAGCCTACTGTTTCTTAAGCTACAAAGTTGTCCTGTTGCAGCTTGGATGGAGTTATTTTCCTTCCCAGTAGCTGGTACAGGGCTGTGTTTTGGCTTCTGTCTGAGAACAATGCTGATAACACACGGATGGTTTAGTTGTTGCTCAGTAGCACTTACCCCAGTTAAGGACTTTTCAGTCTTTCATGTTCTGCTGTTCAGGAGGGGCACAAGAAGCTGAAATGAAGCAGAGACAGGACAGCTGACCTAAACTAGCCAAAGGGGCATTCCATACCACAGCACGTCATGCCCAGTATAGAAACTGGGGAGAGTTACCCGGAAGGCCCAAATCACTGTTTGGTTCGGGCTGGGTATTGGTTAGGGGGTGGTGAGTGGTTGTATTGTACATCACTTGTGTTTCCTGGTTGTTGCTTGCTTTTTTTTTTTTTTTTTAAATAATTTTATTTTTTACTTCCCTATTTATTACTATTTGTGTTGTTATTTCTATTATATTCATTTTAATTATTAAATTGTTCTTATTTCAACCTGTGATTTTGCCTTTTCCTGATGTTCCTACCCATCCCAACAGGGCAGGACAGGGAGTGGTCAAGTGGCTGTGTGGTATTTAGTTGCTGGCAGGGCTTAAACCATAACATCAATGTACCAGGCTCCCTCTACAGTTTCTGTTGTCCTTTGCAGAGGACTTACAGTGGCAGAGGAGGAGGACAGAAATGACCTTGATTAAGGATGAAGCCTGGAGTAGCTCCTGGGGACAAGCAGACAACAGCCAACATTTGATTTCAATCAGCCTAAGCCCCGAGGCTGCTTTGAACTTAAAAATGCATCACAATCTTGGCTCTAGGTCCATGCATAGCTGAGAAAAAGCAAGAGGGCAAACCACAGTGAGAAGTGTCAGGTTTGTTGGCAGACAGTCCGATTGCTCATCACTCGGGAAGTTCCTTTAAAGCAAGTTTTGCTGATGTTTTCAGTGCCAGTAGGGCTCAATGAAGAGTTGCCACAGAACAGACCAAAGCAGTTGCCAGCATGAAAATACATGCTTTCAGTAATAGGATTTAAAAGTAACCCCAGTAAGGATGGGTGTTTCTTCCCTCTAGAGAGGAAAGGACACATAATAAGTTATTAGCTTACTGGGCATTCTATAAAAGGAACTGAACACAAATGAATGTGAAATTAAAATTTTATGTAAATGCACTGGATTAATACTTTTATACTGACTTAATTAGAACAAGTCCTTTCTCCTTGACAACAATGGTAATTATAAAGATCTTGATGCTTTAACAAATACATTTGGTAAGGAGAAATTGGACTATAGGAATATTGAACTGTTATAAAATCATGAAACAGTTTTATGGGGAACAGGGTGTTAGGGAGAGCCCTAAACCATCATAATGATCAGAGGAACTTGCAGAGCTTTAGTCTAGACACGAACGAGTTCCCCAAAATCAAATCAAATCTTGTTTTTTTTTCCACGTTCATGCACCTTCTTGAAGTATAAAGGGTTGTGGTTATGAGCAGCCGCAGTGTAGTTGCAGTGTAGCTCTTCAAGTGATTGTCAAGGATGTGTGTGCCACGGTCCAAACTCTGTGATTAGATCATTCTGTGTTGACAGATCCATTGCTAAAGGCAGGGTAGCTTGATGCCCACTGGAGTTTAATTTCCAAGATCTGGGTTGTTTTAAAAGAGAGACCATAACAAGAATTCTGAGATCAGAACCTGAATGGCCAGGGCTTATATCCAAACTACCCTAAGCTTTTAAAATGTGTTTGGACTTGTGCTTCCATCCAGGCCATGGCAACTGCTAAGAGTCAATCAACAACAATCTTCATCAGGTCCAACATAGACTTACTTGGTAAACATGTTGTTTAGGGGGCCTATAAGGATGCTGGAGAGGGACTCTTCACTGGGGACTGTAGTGGTAGGACAAGGGGTAATGGGTTAAAACTTACACAGGGGAAGTTTAGATTGGCTATAAGGAAGTTCTTTACTGTAAGGGTGATGAGCCACTGGAAGGCCCAGGGAAGTTGTGAATGCTCCATCCCTGGTGGTGTTCAAGGCCAGGTGAGACGGCTTAGTGTGAGGTGTCCCTGCCCATGGCAGTGGGGTTGGAACTGGATGATCTCAAGGTCCTTTCCAACCCTAACTATTCTATGATTCTATGAAACTAGAAAAAAATGGAGTTGTCAGTATTTAACGCACCAAATTCATGCAGGAGAATGAAGGCTGCCACAGCTGGGTACCACAGCATTCACCACAAGTTCAGTTTTGGCATCCCAGCAAGTCTGATGGGAACATCCTTGGCCTGTTCCGTCTGCCAGGGTTAAATTTCTGCAGCAAATGTCCCTGCACAAACATTTCCTAACACTGAAAACCACCCAGATGCACAGACATACTTGTCTGGATACCAGTATTTCTGTCTGAAAACACAAATATAAACTCTTTTTCCAAGCGACTGGAAAGGAGTGCATTTCTGTCTCACCAGTAAATCACACAAAGTGACTTAGCAGCAGTTTTGTATCACAGAAGGTTAATGAAAGGGAAAATGGAAAGCATTCAGATAATGATACCACATCTTTTTGCTGTGAAAGTGCTTCTGTTTATATTGTCATTATCTTGGCCTCTAAACAGACTAAGAAAAAAATAGTCTTATAATGAGTTTATGGAGTAGGAAGCTAACCAGTGAATGGGAAGCAGTTGTTATGAATATTTATGTACCATGTAATGAAAACCACATGCAAGAAAGGACTTCGCTGATTTAGATTGTGGAGGAGGAAGGGACTTGTTAGTAACTTAGTAAATTGACAAGATGGAGGCTGAAATTTAGGTAAGGCTCATCTGAGACCATGCCGTGAGTCTGTGGCTGCAGGTGGAAAACCACCCACAGCTCCTCATCCTGCAAGTGCCTGGTACTCCATAAAGGATAACCATAGGTAGAAACACTCAGTAAATTGACAGGCAGTTACATGCTCCAGGCTGGGATTCCTTAGACCATTTACATCCGTCACTTGCAATTTGTTGTACTAATTCCACCAGCTCAGCACAAAACCTTGAGATTTATCACTGGACAAATGTCATTGTTCATCTCATGATCTCTCCAGGTGGAGCTGACACCAACTTAATTCCACTGTAAGGAGCTGCTGCTGAAAAATTGCAATCTGCAGAGAATGGAGAAGTTAATACCAAATCTTTGAGTGATTTCATTTTGTATAAACATCATAAAAAGCCTTCTAAGTCTGAACAGCTGCAAGACAATAGCAACAAATGTTCTTCAATTTCTGTGGGTTTTTTGCTATAAACTTTTAGATCCCAAACTATGGAGAGACCAAAAGATGCAGATAGGTAAATTACCCTGTTGTGTAGTTGTATTGAATTCCTTACTTCAACAGGATCAACAGTTCCCATGAGCCTAGTTTGATGATATTTTTCAGTATGTTCTGAAATCTCCAGCCAGGTTTACAAATCAGCTTCCAAACAGCGATGATTTTTTATCATTTTTTCATTTTTGATGATTGTTTGGCTGCATTCAAAGTTTCACAGCACTAGATAGTTCATTCTTTAACTTAGGTCTGCATCTTCTCTTGTGTATGCAAAAACTGTATCACTGTATCCTTAAGATCTGTGTACCTGTGACTTTCAGGTGTTATTTAAACATACTACTTGTAGCAGCAGTTCTGTAGTTTGGGTTTGAGGGAAGTGACAGAAGTAGGTGGACATCTAGGGTAAGTAAGAACTAAATTTAGTTCTCTTGATAGGGAGAGGTAGCTGTGGTCTCAACGTGCACTGCTCACAGCCCTCCTTCATGTGCTTTCTTCTAGTCCTTGGGAGAACAAAGATGGATTTTGGAACTAGATGCTCTTTAAGGCCCTTTCCAACCCAAACTATTCTATGATTCTGTGTCTTTGTTAGTGGATTCCAAGTCCTCTCTGGTTGCCTGCTCTATAGATTTTGTTTGTCCACAGGAGAGGGGTATCTCAGCTGTCTGTCTGTCAACGCACCCTTCTGATTCAGTGTTGCATGACCATCCATCTGTGTGAATGACTTTTCACAAATTGCATTGGTTTTGCACAGCATTTTACTTCACTTGGCTCCAGCAATTTATTAAATTGGTTGATTTCCTTTTGCTATTGGCAAAGTACTCCTGGGCTTTGAGTTTCCAGCTCTACATGGGTTATCTCAAATTTCTCTGCAATACATGCCGGGCAAAAAAAATCTTGCAAATAAATTTCCATCAGAATGGCTTTTGAATAAAAAGATTTTTCAATCAAAATCTTTCAGTTTTTATTAAAATATTCACAAGAGTTCAAAGATCAAAATCTATAAACAGAAAAACCCGAAAAAACAGACTTATTTTTTATCTTGGTTATATTTTTCATGGAATAAACACTATTCTCAGCACTGATGCACACATCAAAAATATTCTTCCACTTGAACTTGAAAGCATCACAGCATCTAAATACTACATGACCTAAACTTCCAGCCTAATTTGCCTTATCAAGTCTCCCTTCAATGAAACCTTGGGACTATTTATAACCTATGTTGTGATCAGGCCAGTTCTAATACCTTTGGACTTCCCACGTGGTCAACACATCCTATGACAATGGAGACTTGCACTGTGTCTATTCCTCCTTCCCACTGAATGCCACTACCCCCTCTGATGGCCAATTCATCACTTCTTGTATAAATGGCAATGTTTCAGAACTGTTTTTTAACAGTGAGTGATACATACGGTGTTCTGAGCTTTTGTTGCTGAATGTTACCTGCATTTTATGAAACATTTCTCAGCATATTCTGTGTTCACATGGTGCACATTCCTGGACTTACATTAAATATAGTTGGCGGTTCTGATACACACAGTTAAATGCTGAAAATGAAAGCTCACATGAGCTGATGAGAGAGGGAATCGGTGCTTTGATTTAGCAGATACTGATTAGCCTAAAAATATTCACTTAGGATAAAGCTAAAAGTAAATGGGAGGAAGATTGGGTAATCGTGACCTCATAGTACTGCAGGATGTGCATGGACTGAATAACAAGTTTGCTAGTCTCTGCAAAAGTGTAGAAAAATTGGTTATTCAGTGAATGGTTAATAATTAGGTGTGATAATATAGCCTTTACAGAGCAGAAAATTAAGACACCTAAGATTATGGCCACATGACATAATTTTATTAAGTCACTATTTGTGAAGGGTCAGATTTTCCTTGTGTGTTTCTGTGCTTTTCAAAGAATATTTCTCATCTCGTACAGTAACTCTCACAATAACTGGATGCAAACACTCCAAATAATCTATTTGAAAAGATAAAAAGTATTTTACAAGTGAAAAGAGTGACATAAATGAATGGAGTAGAAAGTTTTGTTGCAGTCCAATAATTTAATGATGATACCAAAGATGTGTAGCCCAGAGAGAGGCATCTAAAGGAAAATTACTTCTGTACGGATCTATGATCTATAATAAAACCAGTACTCTTTGGCCTATTTTGTTAAAGTTTAATTTTCTTTCCTTCTAAGTTTGAAATAATGAAACTTCATTTTATTCTCAGCAGCTTTTATATTAAGCTGTAGATGGGTAAAATTCCTGGGTTTTTTATTTTTTATGTAGTTTTGAACCTGCTGTTCTGTAACAAGGAGGATTCTGTGGTCATTAGCTAGGCAGTGATTCATGCTAAGGCTGTCTCATGTCTTACAATAAAGACTAGCATAGTTCTAAATGTTGAAAATGAAAGAGGATTTCTTGCTGGAAAAGCTGTTCAAGATCCATAATCTTGGAATTTAACCTTATTTAACTTCTGTTATTCCAAATTTCCCAAACGGATCTATTCTGAACATTTATCTCCATTACTCCTTTCTAGAAAAAAAGCACAAGTAAAGCAAGACGACTATTCTTCCTCAGTTCAGCTTCACAATCTATCACCCTTCACTTCACCCTGCTTGTTTAGGGCGAAGTGGAATTGGTTTAATTTGGGTGTAGGGCTGTGAAGGTGCTCAAGGGTGTAATGAAACCCAAGCAGGAACTGGAGGGTATCATACATGTATTCATCAACGTGTGCAAAATCCTGACAGTGGCAAATGAATGAAGTAGAAACACCTTTACAGTGCAGAGGGAGCTAGTAATTAGTCTTCCTGTTTGATCTTTCTTTCTGGAGTATTTGTGTGTTTGTTGAATGACGCAGATTGTGCAACCAGCGGTCAGAGGAGAGGAATGGATGTGGAAAACACAGACAGACATCAAAAGCAGAACAAGATGAATAGGATATGCAAGATTTGGGTGCATTTATTTTACTATGCTTTTATAGCTGTCTTCTCATGGTATGCCACTAGATAAGAGAGGCAGTGACTACTGAAATGGAGGAGACATGGGCTGTGTCCTTTGACCTTACCTCAAGACTAAAAGTAATTTTCCCAATCACACACTTATATTTCATCTTTATCCTTTTTATATTCCTCCCTGAAGGCTGCTTTGCAATCTTCACCCCTTCACCTGAATCCGATCACAATTGTGTTGAGCTCCCAGAGTTCAAGTGATTACTTTGAGAGGTTTTTTCTCTAGGCTGCCATAGTTATCCGTTAATTTGTCTTTTCCTCCAGTTCTGGTCCTGCCATCCTGCTCATCAGCTCATCAGTGTTTTCCCTTTCATCTGCTTCTTCCTACTCTTTAAATGTTGAAGCTAAAAGCTTCAACGAAACCCCTGATGACTCTTGCAAAGACTCCCTGTAGCAGTTAGCTCTTTCGGGACATCCTTTTTACTTATAAAAGCTGTAGTTAGTCTCTTTTTATTGCTGCTGTTTCTTTTCTGTTTTTATTTAACAGGCTAATTCTTGGCCTATCAGTCTTAGTGCTAATTATAATCCTTTTCTTGCAAAGAATTTATGTCAGTTTCTTTTTCTTCTGGTAAGGATCTGGTTGCCACAGAAGAAAAGTATGTACGCTTTTGTCCCTTACATTTCCTTCAGGCAGATATGCTATATCACTCATATAAGAAAATGCACATAAAGTATGTGTAAAATGCTAACGTATAAATGAAAACTAAATCTGTGACTGGCTTCAGCACCTGGAATATAAAATGATTTGTGGGCACTTTCAAAGGTGGCACCATGTCCTGTCTGAATTTAGTCACAGAGCTTTCACACTGTCTGAACAGAAGGATGTGTAGGCATGTGTGGACTGTCATACCAAATAGGTACAGTGGAGGGTGTTATTGAAACAGGTCTCTGAGTGATGATCCTCAAGGTGCGTGAGGATGTAAGAGTTAAGGTGCAGGGTTTAAGACTGATTATTACAAATTAGTCTAACGTACCCTCTCCCTTTGTAGACGACACTTGGTTCACATACATAGTTGACACACATGGCAAAAGAAAATTTTCATGTCAGTTAGTTAATAGAAAACACTATTAATTAAAACATTATTATGAAGTAAAACTCCATTAATCTTCCCAGACGCAGGCAATTGTACAGCTTTGCCTTTTCTTTTAAATACAATAGAACTTGCTTGCTTTTATCTCTGAATTATAGCCTGGTCTCTGGGTTAAACTTACTTTGATTAAGTGGTTTTGTGGAGGTTGAAGTAAAAAACGGAAGTAAATTTGGTGCATAAGAAAATAGATCACTGCCATTACACGAGCCATATGTTCAAACAAAGATACTGCAAAAGAAGTAAAAAAGCAATTTACTCCCTGAAGCTCACTGCCTAATTGTTGGTAATTGAATAAAAAGTGGAATGACCAGGTGCATCTAGTCAATACAAAGATGCTCATGAAGCCTTTTTCAGGAGTAAGCTTCCATAAGAAAAAATTGTTAAACTAAACACTGTTTTGACCAGAGCTACTAAGAAAGTGAAGTGCTTTGAAGGTGCACCCATTGTTTTCATTGCACTGTAGCACGTTAGGTGTATTTGCACCCTGAAATTTATTTGCCATTGAGGGTGAAGGTGTTCATTGCTATTGGAGGAGAGGGTGAAATATCTTTTCATTATGAAAAACTTCTGCAATGGATTATTGCAAATACAGAATGCACCGACTTTGGCATATAAACTGAACTGTACTTCGGAATGATAGGTTAGGTCATGCCCAGAACACAAGAAATAAGACTAGAAACTTTAACAGGTGACAGTGGGATCCCGAAATAAAGTAGAAAATACTCTATAAGCAGTGTCATGGATCCCAGCCTTTGTAAAAGCCTACCTGAATGTCTCAGATTACCCTCACAGCTGCTGGCTACCTCTTCTGTATGTACCTTCTGCAGTGATCAGCACCCCTATTCTCAGTATGAAGGTCGTAACCCGCATATGATGGCTATTATGGTGGCAGTGTTGTGGTATCACTTTTACCCTCTACTAATATACTGTAAAGGCGGACTTACTGCTGGATTAGAGCAGATCTGTCACATCCTCAGCACAGAGGATGTTTAAAGTATTGATTCAACCCAGTTGCCTGCCTGCTCTGGTGACCTGTGAAACACTGGATAGGAAATACTACATTGCTCAATTTGATCTTCTTGATTTGCATCTGAAAAACATTAGGCCTTTGTACTTGTCAGTTTTAATCATTTCTGCTGTATAGCGCCTGATTCCATGACAGGATGGATTTTATTCTTGCAAAGACAGCTGAGAAGCAGGGTAGCCTTGAGTGATTTCAGACTCTACTTGGCAAGTGAGTTGTTATTATACTTCTGTTTGGATAATCAGATAATGAGCCAAAGACTATGGGGGGAAAAGAATATTCAATTCTACTTCATTTTTAAAAATAAGATACTTAAAACTATAGCTGAGTTTCTCTGCATCTTGGATATCTCCATTGATTTATGCATGACAATTACTCCTTCAAGGAACGCTTGTGTCACTCTGTGCAAATTTGTTTTATACAAAGCCTTTCATGCATACTTCAACACAGAATACTTGATAGAACTGAATGATATAGTTGAAGAGCAATAATAATTGCTTTTTCTTTGATAGTTTTTGTGCATGTACAAGAAAGAGATGGCAATTTAAATCTGTGGGTTTAAAGAAACAGCACAGAAAGCAAAGTGAGCTGAAGAGATTCTAGTGGGATTCCCTCAGGTTCAATCTCACTGATGCAGAAACTTCTAGCTACAGGGGCTGTTTGCTATAGAGGGTAATGGTAAATGAGCAGGCTGGGTGCTGCCCCTGTGGCAGAGGGAGAAGAAATTTCAGGGATGGAGTGGCAAATGCCAGAAATGGCTTGTAAGAAGTGCACTTGTAAATGCCTTCCTCTGGTAACATTTCCTCTGTGCCATTTCTAGCTACAGAAAGCTGGCTTCTGGAGCTTTTATAAAGCCCTAGTCTCACTGATATATAACTTCTAGGAACCTGGAAAAGTGAACATTCAGTAGCATAATCCTAATTTATATATTACTATTACATTTTAAGGTAAACTTTCCTTTAAACAAACTAGGTTAGCCTCAGTTGTTATTTGCTTTTTGGTAAATCACTTTGAACTCTACTGGTGCAAAACATTGCAGATGAGCTAGGTATTATCATTATTTATGATAAGAAAAAAATATGCATTCAGGACTCAGGCACAATGTATTACACAGTAGGGATATGGTTTAGAGTTAGCCTTCTTTATTTCTGATCCATTAGTTGCTGTCCTTCCTTCAGCATGCTTAAAGAGGGAGAAAACGACATATTGAAGGATTAAAACCAAGTGAGCCAAAACATTCTTACTTAGTGCAGACTCCATGGAGTTGGATTTATGGTAACAATAGCCAAAAGTTAACTTTCTGTACTTAGTTATCCTTTACTAATAACGGCTGTGTTCTTTAGGGTGATTGTGGTAGAACTTCAGAGTACGGATGAGGAGTTAAAGGTAGACCTTCTGCTTAGAGGCAGGGGCAATGCTTCACAGAAAATCAAACATGGATGGTGTAGGGAATGCAAAGAAACATCTGAAATCAGGCACTTCTTCAACTTGAGGCAGGTAAGTCATAGGAATAAAGAAAACTCAACTTTCTACCACTAGATGCATTAAAGACAGTATTCCATTTATACAGTGAAATTTTTCTTCTACCACAGTAGTATTTACTTGGATTAATTGTTTTTGAGGGGGCAAAAAAATCTGCTCTTCATGAAAATTTGGACTTTTTGTTTCGTGAGAAATGAAATGAAATGAAAGAAAGAAATGAAAAGAAAGAAAGAAATGAAATGAAAGAAAATGGCGAAATCCTGTCCAAAACTGGAGATACAGTTGCTTTTAATGGTTGCAAAGTATTTGGTGAACTTAAGAACTGTTTGGTTGACTTATGCCTCTTTTTTTTTTTTCTCTTTTGTATTAGGGATATATATTCATGTAGTTCACCCATGACCATCGTATCTACAGGTTACATATATCCAGCAAGGACAATTATCACAGCTCACTTTCTATGTGTACCTTGTTAAGCTTCAGCTGGTTGCATCTGCCCAAGACCTCCAAACAGTTTTGGTACTAGGTGCATTAAATTCTCTTGTGGGTGTCTGAGTCTGGAATCTAAAGAACCACATATTACACAATAATAAAGCTAGCTTGAATTCAGAATAAAAACTTCCTCACTTTACGGGCAGTGCTGATGCAGATACTTCTAATCAGATTTCTCCCTTACACTCCCTTTGAAGTAATGGATTCTGCTTCCTTTTACACACAGTCATGAACAACTACAAGATAGGGATACTAGTTTATGAGCACTTTCCAAATCATTAAAAATACATATATTGGGCTACCCAGTGCTATAAAACATAGATCAATGAGTCTCCACGCGGCTCATGAAATTACTTCTGAAGGTTATAAAAAAGTACCACTTTTTCCATTTTTAATTAGTTTCTTCTGTGCATAAGTGACTATTGCAATGAGAGGTTTAAGGTAGCACACTTTTTTGTAAGACAGCAGAAAGCAGTATAGAGCATTAATGAGACAGAGCCTATTCCCTAACCAGAGAGTGTTTTACTTTCAATTACAGAAGTCTCTTTAAGCTACCTGGGTGCTCGTGTGAAACAGACTCGTAAGCCTCCACTGTTAAAGGTGAAATGTAAATTAGAACATAAAAGAAAACGTAACTGATTGTTAGAGGCCCAAGTAAAATCGTTTTTCTGAAGAAAAATTGTAAGACTCTGTCTTCCTCATCATGTCACAGGGGAAGGAAAGATAAATCACTGCAGTACTCACAGCAGAATATCTCGGTTGCAGATCTACAAACACAGCCATAACCATGAGAAGAATACAAAATCAGCATCCAAGGTGTCGGAAACCAGTAAAAGTAGTGATGGCAAAATGCTGTAGTGTGTCACCTTGTTTTTATACATTTGAGTATAGTCTATTATTTTAAAGCTCAGTTGGATATTATATCAGTTCCTGCATTTTTCAATTGAAAAAGTATTTCTATGACAAGTAAAAACATTAAAATTTGCTGAAGAGTTTAATAGATGTTTTAATTACAAATAGGCTGGCTATATCTGGCCAGCTAGGCCAACCAAATTATCTGTTGTGCATCTGATAAATGTTCTTTCTAAAGAAATGCAATACAAATAGAGAGAAAACCAGTCCATGTCAGTATTTTGTAAATGGTAATGTTACTGTAGGATGTCAGAGGACTTGGGACCTGGTGCATCAATTTTGCAGACAACTTTGATTCACCTGAATGTCCAGTATTCTGAGAAAATAACAACTTGTTCCAGAATACTTGGACCAAGTGAGATCATAAGCAGTGAGGGTGTGACTCTGCAGGGTGCTTAACAATTCCTGTGCCTCCTGCTTCTACCTCACTACCTGGATTTTGGATGAAGGGATTTATTAATTCTGGTGTTATTTTTTTCTTCTAATTTCCTTCGCATTGTTTTTCTCACCTTTCGTCTCTCCTTTAGTATATAGCATTGGGTTTATTTTTTTGCTGGAAATGCTCTTGAATGTCAAAGATTAAGAGCTGATGGGCTTTCTGAGGACTTCTGCATGCACTAGTAAATACTAAGCATCTATTGGTAAATATAATCTGTCTAGTAAATGGTTCCCTGTACATTTATGAGGACTACAAAATTGTATTGCCAAATTATTTAGACAGGCCAATTAACTTTGCTTCAAGCATTTACTGAGGAAAATAACCAGACTATAACCCTCCAGGCTATTTTAAATTACATATCCTCACAACGATTTCCATATTCCATATGGTGATATTTATATATCCCCACTCAAGCTTTCCATTCAACAGATACAATGTGGACCAGATGCTTTGGGTTGCACCCCCATTGGTGACAGAACAGAGGGAAGTAGATTTGGTCCATTATCAAAAGTTCAGCGCACTGAAATGTGCAATGAAGAGGGGATAAATTATTCTGATATTAGTAAAGGCAAATAAAAAATGCAATTAAAATGCAATTGGTGCAGTATTGCTTGTTACAAGCCTTGGTATACTGGGATTTAGAGGTAACATTGCTTAGGAACATTTCCCTTTCTCATTGGTGTGGTTATCCCTGATGAGAAGGTCCAGACTGCGGAGAGAATTGCTTGATCTGTATCTTTACCCAGTGACAGTAAGTCAGTTTACAGCAAAGCTGGGCATTGTACTTTAGCAGAACATGCAGCTGAGCTCAGACTTAGTATTTGGCATCCCTTGTATTTACTGGCCAGCAGACGTAATGTGTTAATGCTTTGGTCCTAAGCAGCATATTGAAAATCATTAAGAAATATATGACAGAGTAGCTGGCAGAGAAACCTGTTCAAAGAGAGGATAAACAAGCATTCAGTTACCCATGCATAGCACCGAGTGCATGGCAAAAAAACCCCTGAAAAAACCACAGGGGCTGACATCCTTACTTATCCTTCCACAATCTTCTTTTAACTTAATATGGACAAAGGATAAAACATTTACGATCAGAAAAATCGATCTGGAGAGAAACTGCTTCCATTTTGCTTATTTTACATACTGTTACTAGTGAGAAGATGTGAGCAAGATGCTGGTATCAGTGGAGCAGTGCTTTGTTACACACTGCTTTACAGAAAGTCACTTTTATGCAGTGTTGAGGGAGGATGTAGCAGTAAGTAAAGCTTGGTCCTGCAAATCAGTGCCTAACACGGGTGTCCATGCCTTCCTGACTTTTAGGGAGCTTTTATCTCTGCCTGGCCCTTTAGTCTTACTATGAACATCTTATTCTGCTCTAATTTTAACTTCTTTCCTTTTTAATGTTTCTGAGAGAAGCTCTACAAAATACATCCCTGGAGGTTCTTTCCCCTGTGACATCAGTCTGTTTTGTTCTCCTCAGAAATCAGGTTATCTCCTTCCTAATTACATTTTGGCAACATTATTTCCATTTTTTTCTTTCTTAATGAATATAAACTTCTGAAAGGTTGGGCTTCTGCTAAAAGCCTATTTTGAGAAACAGTCCCTCTGTACCCTTGTACAACTTTATCTCTCGGTTCATTATCTCTCCAGCTTTGCTGTCCTTCTCCTCACCATGGTATCAACCCATCTGGGTACCATATAAAAATGTAAAAATTTTCTATATGTTCCACTGTTCAAAGAAATCAACTGAAAAAAAACCCCAAACCCCATAATTCTAGGGTTGTTTTCCTGAGTCTTTTGTAATTTTTGAGCATTTTAGAAAGTCAATGCATGCAAAAAATTAAGTATTTTGCTTGATACAAGTGAAGTAAAATTTGGAGGTACTGCTATACAGAGCTACTCTAATGGGTAGGAAACCAGTGGGGATGTTACTGTTCATTAGGAGGAAGATAGAAATCTTTTTTTCTGGTTTCTATTTATATTTCTCTTGGGATGCTTTTCAGTAACTAAGTACATCATCGAGTTCCAATAATAACATAACCATAGAAAGATGAAAATTGGTGGAAATGTGTAAAAAAATCACCTGTATCATGAAGAAGAATGAAATTTTTAGCCACATCTATGCTAGGAAGTGGTTGTAAATAGGTGAAACTAACATGTCATTCTTCTGAGCTTTCCTAGAACTGATGTTTCTTGTCCTTGTTCTGTCAGCTGGTATTGCATGTACATGAAATCATAGGCAGAAACTTGGATGGGTGATAAAGGTTTCAGTTTTAGCAGTAAAAGGTTTTATAACCCTATGGTGAAGACCACCACTTTTATATTAATTAATGACTTGAGAAAAATGAACTTTTGGGAACAGGTCAGTTAGATCCTCTCTATTCTTCATCTAGTATGAAGATCAAAGAGAAGTTTAGGCACAAGTGGCATTGCTTTAGTACAGGCAGACTTGCCACACAGGAGACATGTTCCCAGACTGCGTTTCCATTTGGAAATGTGATGCCTGTGACAGATGACAGTTCTAAATCTCCTTTTCTTTAATGAATCCTCAACTGATTTGTACTCCTCTTACACTAGTCTCCTTGGTAGGTAAAAAAAAAAAAAAAGTATTTTGCATACCTGGAACTAGCTCAAAGCCTGGCAATGAATAATTTCAAATCACTCTTTCTAAAAGGATTATAAATCCAAATATCTGAAAGGATGGACATGTAGCAATATAAAAGCTTAAGCAAGCTGCTGGATTGTTGAAATGCACTTCAAAGCATGGTGACTTTGTATAGGTCAATGCATTTAAGCATGTTATCAACTCTGCCTCTGAAGCCACCACTGACACATCGGAGTCACTGAGGTCGTTTGGGTATTGGCTTCTTTTTAAAGACTTTTAAAAGTCTTTGATCAGAAAGGTGGTGGTTCTAGATATTTCCAGCCTGCTTGTTATAAAACCCAGGAAAATAATATGGGAGCAGATTCCCAGTTACACTTACTCCTTGGTGGCATCCATGTGAACTCAATGTTCTTGCTAACTGCTGGGTGGGTGCCTGGCAGATGGACACAAAATGCAACTCAGCTCCTTGTTCAGTTGCATTTGAAAACATCATCCCTAATTGAAAGCCTTCATATTATTTATTCTGGAATTTTCAAAATTCAAATACAGCAAAGTTTTCTGAGATTTAATGTGGCTTTGGCTCCTGTTTGAAAATCTCTGGTTTTAAGTGTTAATTCTGCACAGAAGCTTTATTTTTTGGTGGGACAAAAAAGAATTAGATAAATGGAACAAAGGTGTACATGGATTTAACATTTACTCTGAGGTGACAGATTGAATTGGGTTATAGTCTCTCTTCTCAGCAACAAATACAAAGCTAAGAGCCGATCAAAAGTCAACATTTGAATACGTACAGACATCTTAAGAAACAAAAAATGTAACACATTTCTCTGCCTTTCCAAAATTCTCTCCAAGCTGAGTATAGTAACCACAGCTTGGGGAAGACACTGGGCTCAGCCTAGGTAATGAAAAAGTCTTTGGCCATTATAAACACTTGATCCCAATGTGGGAAATAAAATTGACCAAAAGAGCAGTAGTGAAGTATATGGTTCTAACAGAACTATAACCACCTTCCATTTTATGTAGCTTTTAGTTTAGCTGGCACACAGATGGCAAATAAAATGGAATATGTGAGCCCTATCAGGAACTGTAGATGCTTTGAGTTTAAATGGCAGGGGCTGTAATTTTCCACAATATCATTAATTTAGATGTGGTAAAGTAACAAAGCAAAAGTAGTAAATCCAGCTTGAATCAATAGCACTTACAGCTACACAGATTTGATTATTCATTATGGGAGCTGGGCTTCCTCAATACTCAAACTAGAACAAGTATTACTCATGTTAATTGCATTTGCTGAAATTACATGACTAACCAAACAAATTCTTCCATTTTGAACAGGAAAATTCTTATAGCCATGGGCAAGAATAGTACCAGGGATGTATTTACCCAGGTCGAGCTCTGATGAATAACCTGCAGCTAGCAGCATAAAGAAGGAATATGAGCCCTTCAGAATGCCTTCATTTTTTTGTCAGTTTTATCTATCACCTGCCACAAAGGGACTCTACTTTCTGCCTTCATCACTGTGTGATTCATATGGTCATTTTACTATTTGTTACTCTGAACTGGCCAGTTTGTGTAGAGTGGATTTCAAGGGAACAGTCTAGATTTTATGGTGGGGAACTTTGCAGGGAGAAGGCAGTATTACTCATTTCAAATGCACTCTGCAAGCCTGGCCTGCCTCGTGCAGTATTTATCCATAAAACCAGAAGAAAGTAAGAGACAGTGCACATGTGAAATATACTGCTGTAATGTAAAATAATGTTGAAAGCATCTTAATATTTTTATTCAGTAATATTAATCACTTTTTAAACCTTTTTGGTGTTTTATTTCTGCAAACACTTTACTGCGTGACTTTTAGTTAGAAAAATGCACTGGACAAAATGCTAAAAATTTTATGTTTGTGTTGCCCAAAAGAACAAGATAAAATGACCACTTTGTAAAATTCAGAAGCCTTGGTACAGTATATCAGGATGCAAACTAAGAAAAAGCTTTAGCTGTGCTTGACAATACTTATTACATGTCAGATGACCCTCCCCACTCCATCTTTTTACCCATCTTAAGGTGGGATCTTAAAAAGTGATATGTATTTGAGCTCTGCTACTGTTTATGCTGCTGCCACTCGTATGAGCAAAAGTAGAGGTCAGTAAAATTGTCTGCAAAACCTCCTTACTTTTTCTATTATAGAAGCATCTGGTGTCTGATCTGGTGGAGGAGAGTTCCAACTGCACAGACCAAACGAAATGCAAGGTCCATATTACGGCTGTGTTGTCTCATCTCTACTCAAGTCTTTCTCAGAGCTGTCCTTCCTCCTTGGCTGTTTCTATTAATTCTTGGAGAGAACAGACATTTGTCGTGGATAGCAATTATTTTGCTAAAAGCTTTTTCTTACAATAACTTGCAACTTTCAAGTAAATAATGTGCAAATATAAAGATGTACAACATGTTTTGCCTAACACATATAGGATCTTTTTGTTTTTAAGGAGTGGTGTTGTGAATGTGTATGAGGATTCTATTTACTGTTTTGATTATCTTCATCTATCCTACCATTGTGAAACACTGTGATGTTTCACCATCAATGAAACCAATTGGATTTTAGGGTTCTTAATGCAGTGTATCTGGTGCTTAAGGTAGAGCTAAGAAGCTGGTATGTTAGAGTGAGTATGATACCTCAGCCTATCTTTGAGCCGCTTCCTTCCTCTTCAGCTTCCATTTCTGTATAGCTCAAGCAGTGTCTGGCTTTGTTGTTGGACAGCCCTTGTATTCAACTTTATAATACATGTAGACACATCCCCCAGTTTCAGTGCAGTAACTTCAGATCTGTGTCACAGAATGATAGGAAAATTTAGGTTGGAATGAACATCCAGAGAACATCTGCTCCAGTCCCCCCAACCCAGGACAGAGCCAGCTTTGAAGTAAGATTCATTTTCAAGCTTGATCCTGCAGCTCAGGCCCTTGTCCAGACAAGTGCTCAGCATTTCAAAGGCTGCAGATTTCACGGCCTCTCTGGGCTCATTTCCATGCTAAACCTTTCACACACTGAAGAATTTTACCCGAGTGTCTGAAGCAATTTTCCGTGCTTTAATACATGTCCATTGACTCAGTCATTTTACTGTAACCTCTGAGAGCAGTTGGCTCCTTGCACAGATTTCCTCTTGACACCCATTGCTCCAATGCTTTTCAGACTTAGGTCTCCATCTCCGCCAGACCTTGTTTAAGGCTTATTACCTTAGCTGCCATGTTGGCAAAGATGATCTTGCTCCACTTTGTCACATGTTTTGTCCTCTATCTAATTATTTATGCTTAAATAGCCATTTAAGATTTCTTCCTCTTCCTAGGAAATACTTAATATAAGAATGATAGGGAGAAACTTTTTATCAGGGCCTGTTGCAACAGGATGAGAGGTGATGGTTTTAATCTAAAAGAGGTGACAAAATCCTGGCACAGATTGCCCAGAGAGGTGGTGGACACTCCATCCCTGGAGACATTCAAGGCCAGGCTGGATGTGGTTCTGGGCAACCTGATCTAGTTGAAGATGTCCCTGCTCACTGCAGGAGGTTGTACTAAATGAGCTTTGTAGGTGTCTTCCAAACAATTCTATGATTTTCCACTTTTGCTTCCATTAGGGAGGAGAGGAACCGGTCCATTTACATTGCAATAGGGTCTGCACGAGAATAAAAAACTCTTCTCCAGTTGCACCGGTGAAATCTGGGACAAGCCTATGACCTAATTTCTCAGTTCAGCATAGGATGACTCCTCTTTCTACTTCCCACCACGTTGTGCCTACAATCACCGGTATACAGGCACATATCATTCAGGGATTTTTATTATGCAGAATTTGCACAGGCAGAAGACGGTTTATAAGAAGTAGCAGGGTTTTTTTCTAGAGCACAGCTATTCCTTGTGGGGTGCTAGAGTAATAAAACATAATTAATCACGGGTCCTTAGCAACAAAATATTTGCTGTTAAAGTTCAGAAGCAGTTGCTTGGTTTCCCTCAAGTCTCTTCTCCTGTGTTTTAATAATCTGTACTATTTTTATTTATCGTGAACCAAGTAGTCTCAGACTAAAATAAGCCACTCGGACCTTAATTTACCAAGCATTACCTAAGGTATTTTTGTTTAATTGAAAATACTTGAATGATTCTAACTAGAAAGGACAGATGATATTAATCAAAGGAAATGCTATCTAAAAAAGTAATTGTTCATTTGATGGGGGCAGTTCAGGTTAAATATCTCAAAGGAACACTCCTGTTTTGAAATGTTGACATTTCAGCTAAACTACTGTTTCTAAAAGGCAGAGGGATTTTTCAGTAATTGGATTCACTAATATCTAAGTATATTACACATGTTGCTTTACCTGAGGTGCAATCAACGCTCTGCCTTTTTGATGTCTTCAAGCTGATACCTACGTACGCTTTAAGCTAAGACTGCACGCAAATGTTTCCAGATTTATCTTTTGCAGTTATGAATTTATTCTGCTGGTAATTAAAAATCATATTTAAGGGAGAGTCTGAACATTCTGAAGCTGTAGTTTATGGAGGGGCAAGCAATTAAAATGGATTATATCTACATCTACGTATCAACTCTTCTTCCAGAAGTTTCTAAAATACTTAAGGAAACATTTAAGTGTGTGTGTAAGGGCTGTGTGTCTGTGCATATTGTATAGCAATTACTTAATATAACCACTTCTGATGTTGAATAAGTTGCTTGTTTAACAACGCATATAACACCTTGCTGCAGATTAGGATAGAAAGTGAAGGAGTCTGTCGCTGAGTCTGAAACTTCAGGGAGAGAGAAGAGGAGCGGTCATTATCTAAACAGAACCAAAAGCAAGATGAATATTGACAGGGATATTTGAGCAGATGAAGTTCTGTGATTTCAAAGAGTGTGTCTTTTTCCCATTTTTTAAACCTCTTTCAAAACAAGACCAAGTCTACTAATTTAACAGCTTGAAAGTATCATCAGCATTATTTAGCAGGCACTCAAGGGGATGAACCAGCAAAAAGGGAAGTTAAATATCTGTATCTTTTCTGTCCACTACTTCATATATATGTCCTTAAAAAAGCAAACTTCTATTAAGTGCTCCACAGCTATTTATACTTAGTCTTTTACCTTTTTGTGTATGTCTCATGTTCTCACACTTAAATGCAACCCGTTACTTTTTAAAATGCCACATGTGAAAGTTAGCAGGGAATAGTGTTCACTGCACAAACTAGAATTGCCCTGGCTTTATGGTTTTGCCTATATGAACTTCTTATAGGAAAAAAAAAAAAAAAAAAGTGAGCATCACAAATAGCATAAAAACATTTATGTCACCAACCCCATGCCCTGACCCTACTGATCCAGATCAAATGCTATGCCCCAAGGTAGCATTTTCTCTTAATTCAGCAGATGATGCGACAGCCATGCCAAGAGTGTGCAGACTTGAATGCAGACTTTATCTGTATCTGTATTTCAAAGTAGACAGCGATCATACCCATTTTAGACCCAGCAGATAAATCGTGTGGCATTCATTCTGCAAAGGCGTGCCTGCAGGAATCTGAAGCACAGATTTTGTTATAAGGAAGAAATGGAGTCCAGGTAGGTGATAAAACCAGTTTTCAATATAGGGATTGTTTCTGCTTTATTTACTTCCAAAATTCTTATCTTCTAATTGAGCTATTAATAATCACACGAGAAACACCACCACTGTGGGGAAAAGTCAAGGATCCACAGCAGATGGCATGAACCATTTCCAAAGCAGAGAGATTAGCTATAATATGGACTGCTTGATAATTATGCTTTTGGAAACAAAAGATACTTTCAGAGTAACTAAACAGTTTGGTTATATAATTGTTTATCCATTCACCATGGTATATTATTGTGTCTGACTACAGGCTCTAGCCTGCATAACTTATCATGGTCACCAAAATGTGTGCTACACTAGAGCTGGGTGAAAGTTGTCCTTTATATAAAGAAAAAAACCCTTTTGCAATTGTAACTTTATTTAAAAGTACAATTTTTATGAAGCTGTTACAGTTACAAATGCAGTATGATTGTTTTGGATTAACTGTAGGCAAGAATAGAAAATTCAGAAGGTTTTACCGTTCAATTTTAGCCTCTGTTTAGTTCTGCAATCTCTATTATGGTTGCATATGAAAAACTTAACAATCCCCTTGGTGTCATTTCCCTTTCCACCTGCTCTATCCTCAGACATTTCTTGTAACAGAAGAAAGTTTAGCCTCTTCCTGATCATGAGCAATGGTATCAATAGGAACAATTTCTAATGCAATAGTAGATTTCACTGAATAGCAGGTTGAAGTGGATTCATATGGGATCACTCCTTGAAAATAAGATATGGATTTGCAGTTCAATTGTGCTTGCTCCCTCTCAGTTTGTATGTCAGAATACAATTCCTAAGTAATTGATATTTGTACATGTCTCCCTTTCAAATACCCAACCTTAGGCATGAAGAACCATGATATTCATAGACTGCTCGACATGGTTTCCCTAATGAGGTGCTCTGAGTTGGTAATCACTTCTGAAAATGCTGGCCTATGTTTAATCAATTTTACCAGATCTTGTAAGATGTCAAGACTAACTGCAACCAGATTTTTTTCCTTAAAAAGGGGCATTAAATCAGTATCACTTGGCTTATAACCTATTAGATACTTTCATTTTTAATGGCAAATTCAACAAAAAACAATTTTAGCTTTAGATATGAAAACTGATATAAAGAAGCATAAACAAAGATGATGTCATGTATAATTAATTACCATGTACTTCCTCAGTCCTCTTAGAAAATGCATAGGAGGACTATAGTTTCTTATAACTTCAGAGATTCTGACCCTATCATTTGCACTCATATTTAGCATTAGAAACTTTTTGCATCTGATGGTGACTGCAGTATGATAGAAATTGTGAAATACAATCTTTTTCTTTCAGTAGTGTTTTATATATCTGAAAATCTATCATCTTTACCCTCACTCTTTTCTTCTCTGAAGTAAGAAAAGAAAGTAATTCCAGTTTGACAGCCAGTGAGTAAAAATGTGTGATCAATCAGTTAACAGACTTCAGAGGAGAATTACCCATAATCAAGAATATGAACATCTGACTTTTATAGCCAATTATGCCAGGTCCAAATTCCCATTTGGAACTCCTGAACTATTTTCTGTAGAAAAAAAAAAAGAGGACATTCTTAGGCACATCATAAATCTGATATTCAACAGTCTACATTTTGTAGTTTAAAAATAATGAAGTATTTCTTCACTACGAGTGTGGTGAGACGCTGCAGCAGGTTGCCCAGAGAAGCTGTGACTGTCCCATCCCTGGAAATATTCAAGGCCGGGTTGGTCACCTTGAGCAGAAGATTATAGAACTACCAAGAAGGTAGTTAAAGCCTTGGAAGCATGGAAGTAAACAGGATGGGTCTTTCAGCAACATGGTCTAGTAGAAGGTGTCCCTGCCTGTGGGAGGTGGGTTGGAACTAAAAGAACTTCAAGGTCCCTTCCAACCCAAACTGTCTGACATGTTGCTATGAAAAGGCACTGTTTCTTTTGTGCTTTCCTACATCCATGTGGCCACTAAAGCCAAAGGATTTGGTATTTTCCTGTCAGGTCAATATAACGCATTGTAATGTATCACACTCCAGCTAAGTAATGATATCAAAACAGGACCATCAGCCCTGTGCATTAGACTTCACAATAGATTTCACAGTTGCTGTACATATATCTGACAGACTTTAAAAGTCAAAGATAAACAGTTATCAAGTGGAAACAGAAAGCGGCTCAAATGTGTCATTACCTCAGCTGTGCACAGTGCTAAGCTCTATTCAAAACTGCCATGCAGCTACATCTGTTGAACAAACTGGTACAGAGGAACATCTTGCTTGGCAAAGTAAATGAGAAAAAGGCAAACTACAGAGAAGATTATTCCCCCTGTAGATTCACTTTGATAACTAACAGTATATTGAAGTAGGATAAAAGAAACAAAACTTCAATTGTAGAAGTGAATGGAAGAATCCAGCATTGCCATCTATATGTTCTCTGACCCATTTCTATCACAGGTTTGGTGAGCACATAATCTCTCTGCAATCATTGTGGGACTGCACCTTGGTGATGTTAGGGGATTGACTTGGGGACCTTTTTGCTTCTGTTTGTGTCTTCTCACAATACCAGTCTTCTGATACCATCTGTATTTAATGAAAAAGACTTATGGCAGAAAAGGAGACTGCACAACCTCAGGTGAGTCAGGGTGAATGTGAACACATTCTTCATTGGCGTGTCCTATCTGTTAACCTGGAATAACAGGTTAACACTGCCATTCTGGCAGTGATAAAAGGTGCAGACTTATTTACTAGATGCTAAGAGCAGTAATTCATTTTACTTAGGTCTTCAAACAGATGTCAACGGGTTTAGGTCACTAAAGGTATATATAGCTTTGATGTATGATGCTGTGTATAAATACCAATTATTCGAGTTGTCAGGTGTACAGAGAGAAAGAACAGCAAAAGGGCCTGCAGGGGAAGCTGAGGAGAAGGGGAAAACAGGAAAAAAGATGAAATTCTACTAAAACACAACCAGCCCTAGGCTGGTGACACCCTGGAAGATCAAGGTCCCCTTCCCCACAGGTGCTTCTGCATTGTTACCTCCATGCTTCCTTCTGCAGCCTCTGCTTGCTCAGCTCCCATAAAGTGGCAATTCCCCACATCTCTAGACCTAGACAAGAGCTAGTCTGTGACTCAGTAAGTATTTACTGTGTTAAAAAATAGACTGTATGATTAATACTCCCTGATTCTTCTTGTCCCCTGTCAGTGCCTTTTAAACATTATCATTTTGATAAAGAATCAATGATATGTCAGTGACTAAAATAGTGTTTGAAGAAGCGAGGGCAATGTACTAATCAGAACTCCATTACAGTGACACTGAAAAATTATGACCAGATATAGGCCTTGAACACTTGGCTTTTTTTTCTGCTCCTGGTTTGCTTTAATTGGAAGTTCCAGAAAGTGTTTTTCCCTTTATATAACATTGCTCAGATTATTTTCAGCTTTGCTTGGAGTTTCAGGTTTTATTTTTGTTTTCATCTGTAAGAATCAAAAGCTACACTAAGATTACAGGAACTCAGGGTCTGACTGGTTTCTTCAAAGTCTTCATCAGTCTAATGATGCTGTATGGAAAACTCTTGGATAGGCAACAGTACAAAAATCTGGGACAACAGACAGAATTCATATAAACCAGAAAAAAACTCACACTTCTCAAAGCTATTAACTCTGAAAGAAGACTCTTCTAAAGGTTTATTCTTTTCTGTTAATACTGTGTCATCCTGAAATCATCAACAAAGGCTCTGCACTGATATTCACATAATAAGTAATTTTTTAACCTTTGTAGTTAAAGTTGTCTGCATACAGTCACTTTCTAAAAATACACATGGACAGCTTCAGTGACAGAAGCTGCTGGTTTACAAGGCAGTTAAGTGGCAGAGTGATAACTGCTACATGAAACGCTGCTGGCATCAAACTAGAATCATAGAATCATAGGATCATAGAATAGTTAAGGTTGGAAAGGACCTCAAGATCATCCACTTCCAACCCCCCTGCCATGGGCAGGGACACCTCACACTAAACCATGCCACCCAAGGCTTCATCCAACCTGTCCTTGAACACTGCCAGGGATGGAGCACTCACAAGGCCCCTGGGCAACCGATTCCAGTGACCTGGTATCATGGTGAGCCAGATTTGCTGTTATTTGTGTCCCTCTTCTGATTCTTGTTATTGTGGAATAGATCGCCAGGCAATTATCCTTGTTACCTCCATTGCCTGTTTCTTGAGAATGTTTAGGAAAGTTTCTTTTCTGACATGCATTAACTACCACAGCTTATGAAAACATTCACATGTCATGACATAGGCGAGAAAAGGTGACCAGCATCTTTAAGAAGCACCCCTCTGATGAACATACACAAAAATTTGGTACCTGTGAGTCTGGCAGTTGTGCAAAGAGGAGCACACAGAGGGAATTACAGACTTCTGTTGCAATCTTGAAGTGTGGATAGTGTGCTGTCTGACACGTCATTTAAAAATAGATGGAAAGGATCCTAAGGAGTCATCCAATTTATCTTTCTCTCATCTTCTATTGAAACTAGCTGGGCATTTTTTGATTCATCTTCTCTGAGCAACTTTCAACAATACAGATCCTCCCTTCATTTATTTTGCCCTTTTTATTTCCACCTCCTGCCAACCCAGGCGATGCGTTTTGTACTTCACCTTTGGCATACCAGGGAAATGAAAGCCAAAAGAGGTCCTTGAGGTCACCTCAGTTGATGCTCTTGCATATCATACATTGCAAATTACAGAACCAGTTTATTTTGTAACTGTGGAACAAATCCAGGCCTGAAAAGAGCAAGCTATACTTGATCCCATTACAAACCTAAGGGAAACACAGTGTTCTTTTTGGCAGCTGGACACTAACTTTCATAAAATGTATTAAAATGTTTCTTTTATTTCTCTTTAGACCTTGTAAAAATGCTAAAGTGCTAATGCAAAGAAAGCATTTAGGACCTGTATTCTTTAAGCACAGCAGTTATAGCTGTTTCAAGTGTGGTCTGTGATCTGGCATATCGCCCAGGAGGATGGCTTATAACTGCTCTCAGTGAGTTTTGTTCCCAAAGTAAGTAAGTCTTTATTCATGTTTTCAGGAAACATCCAGGCTGAGTACTGCCAGCTCAGGTAAATCATTTCTGATTAATCACAGTCCCCTCACTTCATTCCTTGCTTCTCTCCCAGAACTCATTCCTTGACATTGCAATGTTTATTTCAACAGTGGCCTTGATAGGATGCAGTCTGTATTTCTAGCTTGAACCTATTAAGCAGGAGTGCTTAACAGCAGCAATAACTTAGAAGGTAGACAGGGAGGCGGGGAGTGGTGACAAGACTTTCTGAGCGAGTGCAATATCAAGCCAAGCAGCAGTTTCACCTAGAGAAAAATGTAGCACAACTCCAAGCGGATGCAGACTTGAGCGTCATTTCAGGTCAACATCAGCTGTTTTCAGCAGAGTCTGATGCAGTATGTAATTTATCTTGGAAAACTTGGTCTTGTTCTTGGGGATGATTATTTTCTTGACCATGTAATATTATTCCCATACCAAACATGGGAATAGTTGTTTTCTGTAAATGGGGAAAGCACCACACACCTCCTGTACATCCAATAAGGTCAAATAAAGCTAACTTAAATTGTGAATTACTACTATGCAAAGGTGAAATTTATTTGTGTTTAATAATCCAGTATCCAAATGTGCAGCACAGTGTTATCAAACACATCAGTGTCTCAGTCACTCAACTGCCTATCTTATATCACGCAACAGAAGTTCCCATTGCCCTTTATCCTTGCAAAGCCTAAATGTTTATGCAACCATAAGCTTGCTTTTTTCCTGACCTGTATAGTTTTGATAAAACTATGAACTAAATTCTTATTACAGAATCTTTGATGAATGATAGGTACAGTGTTAGCACTACCCACATTACTGTCTGCAAAGCTGGCAGTTAGGAAAAAAAGCTACTAAAAACAAACCCAACAGGTTTTGTATCAAGAGCTGAAGAAATCCAACTTATAAAAAAACGCATCAAAACCCCCCATATCTGCTTTATTACATTCACTTGTTAGAATATAGCTTCCAATATCTTTATATAGTGGTTATTATTTGTACTTTTAAAAGTTCAGCAACTTTAGTGAGATATTGTTTTTACAGCTGAGGCACTTCTCTTGATATTTGATGTGACATTAATGCATCAGGCAGACTGGAAGGATTGACAGGTGCCACATCAGAGCTCCAGTTTGACACAAACTTGATGGAAAGTACTTTTTGTTTGGAAAGTACTTTTTGTTTGGAAAGAAATGAGCACTTTATTTTTAGTTACTCGAAGCCACTTGTTCATTGCTGATTTTCTAATGTTCCGCGTTATTCCATATAACTGAGGATCCAGTTTTGCTGGAAATCATGGATTTTTAAGAGCTGAGCATTGATTTTCTTCGTAATTGCTAAATCACTTGAATTCTTAGGTTTAATTTTAACTAGTGATGTATGGAGGCTGTTTTTTAGCAAGATGTGAAACTTCCAGGTTTGAAGTTTAGTAACAAATCAGATACTTTGGTTGAATTAGATCAACAAAATTAACTTTCAAATCTACCGTAATGCACCCACTAAAACAATGATTGTGACCAGAGCTACTGCATTCTCCTATGCAGTTTCCTTCCTGCTCAGTCTTTGCCTGTGTCTGATGGTAACAGTGTGTTGGAGGCTGCTTCTCTAAGACGAGTGGAAAAGGGATTTTGAGAAAGCCATCCCTGACCACCAATGTGGCAGTATGGCCTGGGAGCAAAAGGCTTCCTGCTGTATTTTTTCTTTCGGAAGCAAGAAAGAATCTTTCTCTCAAATTGAATTCTTGAGGAATTTTGTTCTTTCTCAGTATAAGGATTGGATTCTTTCTCTAGGCCTTTGCATGGCTGGTAAGGCACTAATGGAAGAATAAAATCTGTACCTGCCTTTCTGCCCTTCATCCTTGTGGCCAGTGTTTTGACATCTCTCCTGTACTGGCCTGGTACTGCGGCATCACTGCATGCTTAGCAATGCCAGTGCCTCAGCCAGGTTGGAAGGGCTGTGAGAGATGCCTCATCCTGCTGCTAAAATTTTGACAAGCAAGAAATAGTCACAAGGAGCCTGGAACTTTTCTTCTTCCTTCCACACAAAAGCAGGCCCTGGATTTGCTACTTCCGCAAGTAAGCTACAAAAATGATAGGGTTTTGCTTAGTCCATAGTTAAGGAGTGGGTTGGCTGAGTTAGAATAGATTTAGAATAAGAATTTCACAGACTTCCCTGAAGCTATCTGTTATGTGAAATAAAGGCATGTCGGTTCTTCAGCATCTAAACCGGGAGTAAGTGAAGTAAAAATCAAACTCATTTGCATGCAGGGATTTGTTTGTCTGTGAATTCCCTAAACTCCTTCTCTAATAAACACACGTCATGTGGCTGTTTACAGATACCAGCAAACAAAACAAGTTGCAAGATGGGGTCAGACCAGGATTTGGAATTTTGCAACATGGTCATACACAGGATTTGGAGAAGGCTGAGGTTCTGAATGACTTCTTTGCCTTCCTCTTCACTGCCAAAGGCTCTGACTGCACCACCCAAGTCTTAGAAGGTAGATGCAGGGACTGTGAGAATGAAGACCTTGGGCCCACTGTTCGAGAACCCATCTGGTTCGAGACCATCTTAAAAATCTGAACGCACACAAGTCCGTGGGACCTGATGGAATCCATCCGCGGGTCCTGAAGGAGCTGGCGAATGAAGTTGCGAAGCCACTGGCCATCGTATTTGAAAAATCATGGCAGTCAGGTGAAGTTCCCGGTGACTGGAAAAAGGGAAATATAACCCCCTTTTTCAAGAAGGGGAAAATGGAAGACCCGGGGAATTACAGACCAGTCAGTCTCACCTCTGTGCCTGGCAAAATCTTGGAGCACATTCTCCTGGATGGCATGCTAAGGCACATGAAAAACAACAAGGTGCTTGGTGACAGCCAGCATGGCTTCACTAAGGGGAAATCCTGCCTGACCAATTTGGTGGTCTTCTATGATGGGGCTACAGAGCTGATGGACAAGGGTAAAGCAGTTGATGTCATCTACCTGGACTTGTGCAAAGTGTTTGACACTGTCCCACACGACATCCTTCTCTCTAAATTGGAGAGATATCAATTTGATGGATGGACCACTGACTGGATAAAGAACTGGCTGGATGGCCGCACACAAAGAGTTGTGGTCAATGGCTCGATGTCTGGCTGGAGACCGGTAACGAGTGGTGTCCCTCAGGGATCGGTGTTGGGACCGGTCTTGTTTAACATCTTCATCGCTGACATGGACAGTGGGATTGAGTGCGCCCTCAGCAAGTTTGCCGATGACACCAAACTGTGTGGTCCGGTTGATACGCTGGAGGGAAGGGATGCCATCCAGAGGGACCTTGACACGCTTGTGAGGTGGGCTGATGCCAACCTGATGAAGTTCAACCACGACAAGTGCAAGGTCCTACACCTGGGCGAGAGCAATCCCAGGCACAGCTACAGACTGGGCAAAGAAGAGATTCAGAGTGGCCCAAGGAGAAGGACTTGGGGGTGCTGGTCAATGAGAAAATGAACATGAGCCGGCTGCAGTGTGCGCTCACAGCCCAGAAAGCCAACCGTATCCTGGGCTGCATCAAAAGGAGCGTGACCAGCAGGGCGAAGGAGGTGATCCTGCCCCTCTACTCTGCTCTTGTGAGACCTCACCTGGAGCATTGTGTGCAGTTCTGGTGTCCTCAACATAAAAAGGACATGGAACTGCTGGAACAAGTCCAGAGGAGGCCACGAGGATGATCAGGGGACTGGAGCACCTCCCGTATGAAGACAGGCTGAGGAAGTTGGGGCTGTTCAGCCTGGAGAAGAGAAGGCTGCGTGGAGACCTCAGAGCAGCCTTCCAGTACGTGAAGGGGTCCTATAGGGATGCTGGGGAGGGACTCTTCGTCAGGGACTGTAGTGACAGGACAAGGGGTAACGGGTTCAAACTTAAACAGGGGAAGTTTAGATTGGATATAAGGAGGAAATTCTTTCCTGTTAGGGTGGTGAGGCACTGGAATGGGTTGCCCAGGGAAGCTGTGAGTGCTCCATCCCTGTCAGTGTTCAAGGCCAGGTTGGATGAAGCCTTGTGTGGGATGGTTTAGTGTGAGGTGTCCCTGCCTATGGCAGGGGGGTTGGAACTGGATGATCTTGAGGTCCTTTCCAACCCTAACTATTCTATGATTCTATGATTATATTTTAATTCAATCGATTGCAGCAGCCAATTAGCATTGAATAAAACCATTTCCTGATTTGAAATCATACTCTGCTTGCATTATTATCTATTTATGCTGTTGGCCATGCCACATTGTAGTCAATCACCCACAATTAAATGTGGCTTTGGTTTCTCCTTTATGCTTGCTGCAGATGCAGCTTCACAATGAGGTAGCTCAGGGTGCTCTCAGAGTCCTTGTTTCTGCTTAACATCTAAAGAAACAGAATTTTTTCCTGTAAACCCCTCAATGCTCACAGGCAAGCCGAGTATGGAATTCGCTACATCCTAGCAGTGGTGCTGTCTAGTGACAAGGAATGCTGGCTGTCAGCTTTCTTTTGCAGCTAATTTCTTAAGAGGAATGGAAGCTTTACCATATAAAAAGCAAAAGCAGAAGTTGTGTGAAAAACAGATTTCCATTCCTGCTCTTGTTCTATTTCACTTGTGAAAATATAAAAGTGCCCCAACTCTGAAAGAAGTGGGGGGAAAACACATGAGCAGGAATCAAACCTGCCCATGCCAGTAAGGTCATCACTTTCCTTCCCTTTGTGTGCTTTATTGAAGCACCTAAAAAATGTAGCATCTCCTGAAACTACAAAGAAGTTACACTGACAAGTGTAATAAAGCAGGTTTCGGCAGACACTGGCTTCTCTTTATTTGTTTCTATTGAGGACAAAAACAGAACAGCATAATCTGACCCTTTTCTTCAGTTGTTTCCATACTCTGTTATCTATGAGTAAGTTTGTGCTGTCAGCATTAACTTGAATCACAGTATTGGCAACCCGTTGGAAAATTGTTGAGAAAATAAAAATGGGGATGAGCTTCTAACTGTTCATCTCTCTCTCTTCTTAGCAGGCATTAGTGAAACACCCCAGTGACCTGTGGGCAGCCCACTCCTGGAATGGTCCATAGCTGTGGGCAGAAAACAAACCCTGATCACAGAGCAGCACAGTTTTGCTCACGGATTTATGGTGACTGGCTTCTTCCCAAAGTGCAGCATTTTCTCTACCAGAAAATTTAGTGCACGATGCTTTTGCTCGCCAAGGTAAATTTCACAGTGACTATAAAGCCTCCAGTAAGGTAGAAATGTAATTTACGTAGAAGATAACGGGAATGGGTTAGTGAAGTCCAGGAATTGTAGCACATATAAAACATTTCTTTTGGATGAGAAATAAAAAGCAAACGGAAAATGGTAATGTGCATTTTGACCTTAGGAAACCCCTGCGTGAATTGCTAGAACAGAAGAGTTCCTCACTTATATTCATAGTTTTCTTATTCAAAGTGATTCTTCGGGCAAGGAGTGCTTTACAGTGATTATATGAGGATAAGGGGGACACAGAACCTCCAGAGAATTTCGTGTCTTCACCCTTATTATGCAAGATGCTTTTCTATTATGGATGTTTGCTGTTGCCATGGGATGCCTGGTTTAAACACAGATTAGCGAGGCTGTACTGTGCTCAGCTAAAGCACCCCATGGAATACTGTTTTCCAGATCAAAGCATACCATCAGGTCATTCTCATCACCTCCCCATCTTTTCACCTCATGTCATCATTAATGCTACTCTCTGTACGTTACCTTTTCTTCCAGCACTGCAAACAAGTGGGATGTGATAAGTACTCCTCCTTTAGTCCACATCCACCCTTGTATGTGCATTATTGTTGGACCTCACTGGAGTGTCTTGATTTTATTCAGTTAGGCCGCCACTTTTTCCTCTTAGGCTGATAAGTTTCCATTATATGTGCAATCTCTTTTTTCATTACCAGACTGTGGTATTTTGCACTGTCATGTTTGGATCAATGATATGTCTTGGCTATGGGCTTTCCTGGGTAAAAGTGTCCTTTGCGAAGAGCTCCATCAGCACCTTGATTTTTCTTTCTGATTTTTTTCTAACCATCTCAAAATCTCAGCACTTCACCTGTTTTTTGTTAGCAGTGAGCTCTATCTCGGGGTGATATTCAGATACAAGCTTTGAGTTTCTTTTAGGTATACATCAAGTTGCTCAGTAGTCTATATTTTTCACTAGTAGAAAATAAAATCTCTTAGTTGAAGTCAAAGGAGGAAACTACAATGCAGACAGAGTTTTTGAAAACTGAATTCAAAAGCATTTTTTACAGGTAACCCAGTGTTCCCAGTCTTTCCCAATTCCAGTCTCTGGAGGAACATTGCTTCTATTTAGATCCTGACTCCAGAGCTGAACTCCTTATTTTTAACCTGTTCCCAATGGAGGCAATGTAGAGAGCCTGCCTTACAGGGTGCCAGTTTTGGACAGTCTGGACTCAAGTCCATACCAGCTGGCTCAGGATGGTGGTAAATCCAAACACATTAACATTGCAGAAAAGAGCCAGGCTGGATAGGGAAGACTCAGCATCTTAAGAAAACACTCAGATCCTAAGGATTGTGTTGTATTTCTCCTTGGGCTGTGAGAGCTTGTTTAGGTCTTAGTGTCCTTATAGAATCACTTCCCAGCACTCCTTTGATTAAGGGAAGAAAGATCTGAGGCTTCCTACAACCAGGGGATAAAACGCAAACAGCAAAGTCATTTTATGAAATAGATTATTGTTGGAAAGTATGATTTCAGAGTGACAGGTATTTGTTGCAAATTCAGAGGTAGACAATAGCTTCAGTGAAAGATGAAAATGCAAATGTTCTTAAGTTAAAACAATTCCAGTCTTAAAGCCATTGGTCTAAACCAAAGCAGCATGTTTTCGTTCAGCCTTTGTACCATGTAATGGTCCCCATCTTTCAGAGGCAGGACAAGGAGTAGTTGACACTTCATTTCTCGGGGAGCTGACACTGGTGTGCTTACAGATTTTTACATGTACTTCTGGCAGTCCTGGTATAGAGATTCTCTAATCCATTCCAAGCACATAATTATTCTGAGGAGCCTACTGAGGCTAGAAATGGAAAAGCCTAAGGTACAGAGGACCTGCTGGGCTGACATTACATGCCCAGCAAGCAACCAGCATGTGAAGACCACAGCATTGTGGCCAGCATCAAGACCCCTGTGGCTGCTGGCTGGAGCCTGTTCATGTACATCAGGTAAAGAACAGCCACAGCTGCTGCTCTGAGAAGAAAATTACTTTAAGGGCTGCTTTACACGGTGTCAGCTTCTAAAGCCCATGTTTATTCAGCCCTGCTTGTAAAGTCCATGTATTGGCTGTGATGAGAAATGCATGCGCACTTGCAAAGACAGCCTTGATTGTGGGATGTGACTGTGTTAAATTAAGCAATCAATATTAATTTTGTCCTTGGTAAATGTCTTGCTCTTCTCCGAGCAGTGGGAATGACTTTGGGAGGTGAGATTTGTCAAAGTTCTTTTTCTCAAAAGCTTGTGATCAAATCACTTAAAAAACCCCAACACTAATGGAAACAATTAAAAAATCCCCCTTTTTAAATGCATTTCCTTCTATTGCTATTCACAAACAGCTTCTGTTTTGTTTCCTATGGATTTATAAATGCATATGTAATCCGTAAGCAAAGGCAAAGACCCAGTGTTTACTTACAGAAGAAACTGGATCATCAATTTGTATCACTGCAAATCCTTCCAATCCCTCCGGGTATTAGAGGGGCTTCTTTGGAGGTCACATATGTTTCTTGTGGTCGTACGCACTGCCCCAACAGATAATAATCCACCATCCAGAGCTGCTCTCCTTCCCAGCACAGCTGAGTCATTTTAAACTAGATTTCATAATGTGTGGTAGGAGCTGGGGATAACGGGAAGGGGACTATAAGGCCACCATCCAGATAGTCTGTTTCCTATGAGGCAAAGGCCATGCTATGTGATTCCTAGAGGAAACACACACGGCTGTGGGATTTCTTCTTTGCATATCTGCAGCTGTCCATGATCTCAATAACTTGAATTTTAATTGCTATATTACTAAAGGCACTTTTCCGTTGTTTTTCGACTTGTAAAGAAAGCTGCATGTATCCAGATGTGTAAAAGTGAGGAGATCATCACGTCCCATGAGAGGCAGTGGTGAGGTCTCATTTGGAGTTTCCCGTACATTGGGCAAAGGAAGATGAATGTGAGATGGAACAGGAGCAGGAATATGGAGCTTGATTTATGGGTGAAGGCTAAAAGAGCTTTCTCCTTTGAGCACAACAAAATAATTTTTGTGAGGAAAACCAGCTCTTCCCACTGGGCACATCCAGGTAGGATGAAACCAGTACAGAAAGCAGGGGACCAGCACATTAAGAGCAGGGCAGAACAGGCAGAAAACGCCATGCCTGAAGGTGAAGGACTACAAGATTACTGATGTTTTCATCTTGCTTTTCCATCAGAGACCGTGACTTATGCAGGTAAAGGGGGAGCCTGTCACAGAGATAGCTTGTGTTGGAACATGCTTCTCAGGAACAGGAGCTGGCAGCTCTGTCTCATCATACTGCACACTGCTAAAAGGCACTGGTTGTAGCCTTAAGCAGAGATCTGTAGGGTTAGTAAGGATATTTTCATTTATTCATGGCTGCACAGAGCAGAAATCAAGAAGTGTTGGTGCTGAACCTCCCAGCTGCAGATTTTTGTTAGACAAGAGTGAAGAAAAAGGGGTTGAGAGAAATCAGAAGCAAGGGAATCCTGTTGAGAGAGGAAAGATGCTGTCATATCCCATTTACTGTTACATGCCTGTTCCTATTAATGTGTTTCTATTGCTTTCAGAGATCAAAGTAATTGTTACAGGGACTGGAGCAGAAACACACTTAGCAAGACCTCATCTATATGCTACAGTTACAGCCATGCTTGTGTGGCAAAGTCACATCTGCATGCAAGTGCCTTCCTAGCAGTATATTTTGGGGAGATCTAGGTAGCTTTCTCATATTGCTTCAGCAAGAAACTGAGAAAGAAAACTGTGCATACCCTGAGAACCAGTGAATGGAGCAGCATCACTCAGAGGGTCCCTGTGACAGGCTCCCAGCCAGCTTTGTGGAAGCATTATGGGCTATTAGAGTTTTCTGGAAGCGAAAAATCCCAGCCAACCATATTGTGTTTCAGTGATCCCCATTAGGCTAGAAAGCATGTCACAGCTGTGCTCAGTAGAGTCAACCAGGCTAGGCAGGGTGATGTGTGATTAGCTGCCATCTTTACTCATATATAACATATTGGGCATGAGCATAAACTCTCTAGGTTTTGCTCTCTCAATCTGGCATATCAGGTGCCTTTTTGTTCACGGATATGGACAAGGACATCTGTCAGTTAACTTCAGCCTTCACAGCTCCCAGAGATGTCCTAACGATCGAGCCTTCTTCAGTGAACAACATCTCCTCTCCCAAAGGGAAAGGGCCAGCAGACATTTTGTCAGGGTAATTAAATCCAACAGTGCTGCCAGTGTTGCAGCTGTCAGAAATCACAAAAGAACCAGACTTGTGTAAGCCTGGTGAATCACTGAAGTATTTTATGGCTTATCCAAACCTTCGTAAGGAAGAAAAAATCAAAGCAGTGGGCCAAAACATCTAAATCAAGGTGGGTTTTTTTTTTTCTGGCTGGATCCTTCCAACATCTTGGATGTGAACCTGGTGGATGTTCTTCTCCCCATTAAAGTTGTACTGAATGCAGTGAATTAACTTATGGTACTCACGGGCAGACTGAGGAAACTTCACAGAAAACTATTGGAAAATTCAAGGTCTCTTTGATGAGATGATGCTTAATACACTTAATGATGCTAGTGTTAAGTAGCAAAATCCTTTACTGTCCTGAGACCAAAGGTGTTTTAATAAAGGAGAGAGAAGAGGCAAAGATGTTGATCCATGCCTCTCCTGTCAGCCTGTTTAATTAACATTGAATATTAACTAAAATGTTAAGTAATCATCTCCAGTAAGTGATATGGAAATGAGTATGCTTCAGCTAGATGAAATTCATTGACAAACATTAGTATATTCATATTACGTGGCAATGCTCTGGTGGCTCTGTGTTTTCAAGCTTCCTTCCTTTCTTTTTCTATTCATACTGACAAAACCTTATTCCTGAACATCAAGTCTGGGTTCATCATTATAATATCTCTAATCCTAATAAATATCACCTTATGTTAGAGATAGGGTGGGTTTTTAATTCTCTTTCTTTTATTGACTTTTTCCTCTGTTAGATGTGTTATTTTGTATTTAAAAAATCATGTGCAAGATTCTGAAAATACATATTTTTGGTTTTAACCTTAAATTTCAGATTACAGCTCTTCTAAATTTTGAGTTGTATCTACATTTTCCAGCCATAAATAATATTTGGCAGATTTTGTGAATCATTGAGACCAGCTCCTATAAAACACTGAGACTTTTGGCATACATGAAAAAGCGTCAACATTTTATTTGTGGTTAAATACGTTTGTACTTAATTTTGGTGCTCTCTTAGAAACAAATGAATTTGCTTCACAGAATTTTATTTCTTGGGTAAACTCTCAGAAGTAATCTGTAATGAGTTACTGTTTAAATCTGTGGAGCTGAAGCTGGACCTTCTTCAATTTACCCAGTGGCTGTTTCTGTATCTTAACTGCCAAATTGTATTAAACTCTGTTAATTTGGTGGTATTGGGCCATTTTGGAGGGAGAGTGGTGTGTTTTTCTTTTATTTTTCATTGAAAAGATGAATTGCTAACGTCCATATTCATCCATGTTTTAATGGTAAGGAATTTATAAGCCTGCTTTGTTTTGATGTGAATTGCATGTTCTCAGAAGTGCTTGAAAGGAGGAGACTGGTCCAGAGAATATTTGGTTTATTCCTTTTTTCCAGGTGTCTGATTTTTAATGCTTGTAGAAGAAATAAGAATATAATTTCATAGGATAGACATGGGGACTCAAAAAGTCTTAATGTCTGTATTTGTTTTCAGTGGCATTCACTCCTGGAGACTTTAGGGAGGATGTCACAAGGGGAAGTACTGGAAATCCCACATAGTGACAAAGTGATAAAAACTAGATATAGTATGGGGCTACCTTTATGTTTTCCATCATGGAATTTCACAGCAAAAAGCAAAGAGAAAACTGGCTTCAATTACAACAGGGCAGAGAGAGATGTCAAGCATGGAAAATCCAAGTTCTCTTCGAGCTGAAAGGAGGAAAATAATAGAAAAGATAAGTGAAACCTTTAAAAATCATAGGCATAACAAAGTGCCCTTCAAATAGAAATTGTTTAATCAGAATCTTCTGGAAATCTCTACAAGATTCCTAGGCAGACAGGGAGAAACTTTAGAGCTATACCATACAAACTGCATATGGTAATGTTTTATTGTCCTGCCTTATACCTACCATTTCTCCATTCAGAACTGTAGGGTTGTACTGTAGGTTACCCTGCTCTTGCAGGGGGGTTGGACTAGATGATCTTTTTAGGTCCCTTCCAACCCTTGGGATTCTGTGATTCTGTAATGGACTCCTTAAGACTCAGCTCCATATAGGTAAAAAAGAAAAATATACATATATATATGTGTGTGTTCTTGTGTGTGTATATATATATATATATATATATATATATATATAAATAAATATTTGAAATCCACATCACTAGAACTCACTTGCATCTATGGCCAAATCATCTACAGTCCCATATTAGATTTTCAGCATAAAAATAGTAGTTGCAGGGCCAAAGTTAACTCAGTGTAGGTGCTTGTCTTTCAGAATGAACAGCACCAAATGACCAGCTAACAGGTCAAAGAAAGTACTTGGGTTTGCAGTGTTACAGCTATGCCTTTGATCAAATTCAGCTCCATTTATTCAGGTGTCTATGTTGACAGAGGTCTCCTGCAAAAGTTTCACGTGCCTTTATCTCTGTGTCAGTGCAGCAAGCAATGAAAAAGCGCTCACCTTTGCAAGCCCAACCCTTGGCAGGCCAATTAAATTAACTCTCTGCCTGGATGTATTGAAAATGTTTGCTGCAATTTCTTTTTATTGCATAAAAATTGATGCATTTTTCCAAGGTCATTATCTTCATCAAACCCAACCTGTTCTAATTAGACAAACTTCACTTCAAGAATAGTTGATGTTCATTTGTTTCTGGTGCCATCTGCTTTTACTGCTACAATAGACGTTTCTGGGAAATTGAATATGGTAATGCTCTTTTTTTTTTACCTCCTGAGTAACACAATCTTATTTTAACGTGTCTCTGTCTGAAAAGCAGATCAAAATAAAGGAGAAAACAAACATGCAAGAAAAATGCATCTATCTTTCACTGCTGACCAGCTGCTCTGAACAGTTTGAACTTGTTTTGTATTTTATTTCTCAAATATCTTGTAGCTGTATGAAAAACACCAAGTCCTCCATTTTCACTACTTCTGGGGGTAAAGGATCTATTGTTTGTGTACACTGTCAGCTTTCCTCTTTAGACTGATGAGGATCAAATGGCCTTTATGAGAATGTAATTTAAGAGTGAAACGCTTCTCATCTGCTTGCACTTGAATGCATATTCAAGCAGCTTCAGCTGAACGTAACATTTTTTGTGAAGTTTCATTTGAATTATTAAAAGGGGAAACTGTATTTTTCTGTTTTATATAAAGGTGTCAAAAAGAAGTGGCACAGCTGAACTGTACTAACTTCCTGCAGCCAAAGTTATCAGAAGAATAACGTAACCTTTTAATATTGTAATGTTATCCTAACTCTGAGTAGATTTTGTGCTGTCTTCTTGCATGACAGTGAGCTCTTTGGATCATCATGGTCAGACTATTTTCCATGTTTGTGTCATCATTCTTATCCTTGTATCAAAAAGAAAACTGAACAAGGGCAAAATGCCATTGGCTTACTAATACCCTAGTGTCAAAAGTTGTGATCAATAATAGAAAAGAGGGCAGAGTTGCTATTTTGGAAACAGTTTCCTATATTCTAATGTGCAAGGTGAATAACGCAAACTAAGTAACTTTCCATGAAAGGGCAAGTAGGACTGTCTCACTTTCTGTCTGTGACATGGCAAAATGATTATATCTGAAAATCAGTTTTAAGAGAGGACTCAGCTGGCAGAAGTTGCGTTGAGCAAAATAAACTGCAGCTTAGTTCAGTCAGGCTCAAGGACTTGGGAAATTAGCTTCTCAGTCCTTCAGGCAGAATACATGCTGAAGATATCTCCCAATGGATGTTGAATAGCTGCCCAATCTGACATCCTCTCAAGTCAAAGATAAGCCATATAGCCAATCACGGTACATATATATGTTTGGAAGTTACCCTACTGCAGCTGTATGTATTACAATAGTCACATTCACTTTTAGAGCTAGCATTACTTGCCAAAAGCCTGAAATTCACAGATGAATAAACTAGTCCTTCTTCCTCTCATGAAGGAGTTCCTCATAGGTCTACATCAAGATGTTTTAATGAGTGAGGTTGGTGACTTGGTGTTGATTTTACCCTGCTAAAGATAGATGGGGAATAGTACTTCAGAGAGTCACTGAGCTCCCAGATAGCATCACATGTTTGTCAGCAAGTCCATAAACTTCTAAAAACATTATACTTCTGTTAACTTTATCTGTCTGATAATGAACTTTTAAATATACATAGCCCAAAACCTGATGACTACAGAGTGAAAATAACATGAAAGCAACATCTTTCTTTTCCCGTTTGTAACAGCAAAGAGAAAATCATTATTTGTAAAGATGAAAATATACATAGCAGTGCCAAACATCAGACCTTTTCTTTGCTCAAAGACCCATTAAATTTCGTTTCATGATGGTAACTTTACAACATCAATGAATTCCTTTGAGGAATGTACTTTTATCTCTCATAATAAATGCAGTCATTTGAATCTTTGAGTTCAGGGGTTGTTTTTATCCTTCACATTGTCTTTATAAAAAAGATCTTGGGATAGTGTGTGGAATTAGAGGTTTGGGTTTCTTAGGTTCTTAAAAATGCCAGCCATGTCGACTTTGAAATCCATGCTTGGACACACAAATGGCTTGGTTTCAAAGATGATTCTGGTAGACATCTATGCCACCATGCTTTATATTTTAACCACTTTTAGTTAGATTACCAAAAATGCAATTAAATTAGTTTAGGAAACATTAGCCAAGGTGTTTCAAGAGCTTTGCCTGCAGTATGAAAACAACTATGTCTGATTTCTCAAATCAGTTTCACAAATCACGACACCTTATTTTTCTCTAAACCACCCCCTGATTTAAAATAACCAGAGCCAAACTCTCAGATCTCATCCTTATATTTAGAAGCTGAAACTGTGCGGGTTTTGAAATCTTTGTGACTTCTCCCTCTAATTTCTGAGAGCCAGAACCAAGGTTCAGAGCAGCTGTATTCTGAAGGAATTGCTGTGATTTGTACTAACTTTTTCTTTCTCAAATAAATTTTCTACGGTTTTGGTATAAACTTGTCTCCTTTTCCTTCTGTCTATAAGGAAGTCACATGCAGGATCCTATATGTTCAGGTAACTTCTAGTTTTAGATTGAACTCATCTAATTTTAGAGCTAGCCATATAATATTTCAATTTAAGCAGGTTATTTTTAAGACAATTTAGACTGCTAACCTAAATGTAAGTCCCTGATCCTGTACTGATATCTCCAAGAATACTGGACCCTACTTTAAGCCAAGTAAGTTCTTTGAGAGTTTTAGGCAAATCATTTTTGTTAGTTTGATTTGGCTTTGTGTGTTTCCCACAAATCCTATACAATTATGTCATCTTTGTACCTTCATGCCTTCCACTGGATGTGAATGCCCTAGTTTAGAAAGTTGGTACTGGGCTTAAATACAATGGTGTGTGTACTCAGCTGCTCTCTGCCTCAGGGTTAGGATCCTCTCCTCCCTCATTCCCCAGTGTGGCTGCATCTTCTTTTGAGAAAGCACAACTTCTCCATCTCACATTCATCCTCACCACAGGAGCAGAGTTGGGATTTTTTAAGCAAATAGTGACGAAACAATGCTGTTCTTCTACTTGGTAGAATAAGATATAGCAAGCTCAGGTTGCAAATAAACTCCTTTTGCTGTCAGCCGGTGCAAAATCTTTTTGCATTTCAAACACTCTGGAGCAACTCAGGACATACACAGTCAGTTATATCCCATTTCCGACTCATTCTGTACTTCATCTATCTCTGGTAATCAAGCTTGTTAGTGATGGGATTTACTAATGCAGATGAACATGCTTTGCACTCTTTTCTTACAGGGTCTCACTTTTTAGTGCAAATGTTATTACCAACATCCTGAAATCCTCCCTGTCTCTTCCATCAATTTCAACGTCTGACACAAATATCCATCAAAATAACTACATTAGTGTGTAGAGAAGAAGGGTGTCTTGCACATACGCATGCGATCAAAATTACGTGTCCTCATCCAGGGAAGACCTTGTCACCCAGAGGTTGAATTGTTTTAAAGGAATATAATTTTCTGTAACTCTGTAATTCAATTTTCTGTAGCTCAGTTTCACGACTGCAAAATGAGAATGCAAAACTAAATTGTTGATTTGTTTAAACTGCTGTGTTTTTATTATTATGTGTTTGCATATCTAGATGCTGCTTTCATATTGAGTCTTTTCCTGTTCTTTTGATGCTGAGCTTTGCAAACAGAAAACCGAATACATGGTCAGATATCCTGGAATCATTCAAAAAAGAATCTCTGCCACTAAAAGAAAATATATAGGGCCATAAAGTCAGAGTATTTTAGATTAATTATAATAATTAATAACGTGTCAATTTGCATCCTTCTATTTATGAAATAGAGGATTTTAATAGTCATCCTTTTAGCTATTCATACGTTTCAGGAAATCCAGAGATAATTCTTACAAATTATAAGGTTTTGTCCAGGTTCTGGGCAGCCTCATGGGGAGGAGAAGATAAATGAGTAGCTAAAGCACATCTTGTGTTAGTATTAATAAAGATGATGTATTGTGCTAAAACCTAAGAATCCCAGTCATGGGATCAGGACACGTTTGTACTAAGTAATCTTAAAGCCTGAAAGCTAACAAATTAGATGAGTTCCACAGCTACAAAATGCACATGCAATATCAATTGCTTGCTTTGTCTAAGCTACTGTGACTTGATTATTCTGTATTTATTTATATATTTAGATGCTCCTTTCCTAGAACAACAACGAAAATATACAACTTCAAAAGCAACAAGGTGGACCTGAAATTGGACTCTGTTTCCCTCAAGCAGCTCTTGAACTCAGTGACTCAGCACACAGATTTGTCTGTAACAGTTTATGAGGGCAGTAGAACAGATGAAGTATATTAAATATGGGATTAAAGTCACTACATCATACTACCTCCTGCAGGATAAACCATTTTTGCTTTACTAGTGGCATTTTTAGCTAGAGAAAATCAGTTCCATCAGGGCAGTTCTGCACTAACTTGCACCTTTACAGTTGCTGAAATGTTCTGGGCTTTGCTTCAGTGCCAGTTTTCACCAACAGTGAGGAAAAAACCTGATTATATTACAACACCACCTCCCTCAAAGGAGAACAACCCAACAGCAGTCTTACATTGATTGAACAGGTTATGTGAATGTGTTTGTGTTTCTGAGCTGTTTTATGAAAGGCCACCCTGAACACCTCAAGGGTGCTGGACTTTGTCAAGGTGCGATGGAGCTTCAGCGTGAGCCCCCAGAGCTGTGCTAAACATCTCAGGAAGTGCTCGGTTGACGCAGGGCATGCAGGAGCCTGCGATGATGTTATTTGTGCAGAGCACAACCAGCATTGTTAATTATTGCGTGGCAAGGCAATGCTGCTAGAACAAGCCAAGGGATTTTTCTGGCTTGGACTCTGATTTGAATTTGGCACTGGATGGTGCTAAGCAGCAGTCTGCTGAAGTTTGCACTTACTTTGGGGTGCGGGAGGTTGCTTGGTTTGGGGAATTTATTTCTTTTATGTTTTCCCTCTCTGCCTTATTTCATACCTAAAGCTTTACTCCTGTCTCTACATTAATTTAACTTCACTTTCCTGCGGAAGGAGTATTTGTAATCTCAAAAGTGATGCATAATTTGTGAGACTTTGCCAAAGACACCTGGGTCAGAGCAATCCCAGGCACAGCTACAGACTGGGCAAAGAAGAGATTCAGAGCAGCCCTGCAGAGAAGGACTTGGGGGTGCTGGTCGATGAGAAAATTAACATGAGCCGGCTGCAGTGTGCGCTCGCAGCCCAGAAAGCCAACCGTATCCTGGGCTGCATCCAAAGGAGTGTGACCAGCAGGTCGAAGGAGGTGATCCTGCCCCTCTACTCTGCTCTTGTGAGACCTCACCTGGAGCATTGTGTGCAGTTCTGGTGTCCTCAACATAAAAAGGACATGGAACTGTTGGAACAAGTCCAGAGGAGGCCACGAGGATGATCAGGGGACTGGAGCACCTCCCGTATGAAGACAGGCTGAGGAAGTTGGGGCTGTTCAGCCTGGAGAAGAGAAGGCTGCGTGGGGACCTCATAGCAGCCTTCCAGTACCTGAAGGGGGCCTATAGGGATGCTGGGGAGGGACTCTTCGTCAGGGACTGTAGTGACAGGACAAGGGGTAACGGGTTAAACTTAAACAGGGGAAGTTTAGATTGGATCTAAGGAGGAAATTCTTTCCTGTGAGGGTGGTGAGGCACTGGAATGGGTTGCCCAGGGAGGTTGTGAGTGCTCCATCCCTGGCAGTGTTCAAGGCCAGGTTCGATGAAGCCTTGTGTGGGATGGTTTAGTGTGAGGTGTCCCTGTCCATGGCAGGGGGGTTGGAACTGGATGATCTTGAGGTCCTTTCCAACCCTAACTATTCTATGATTCTATGATTCTCTGTTATTTTTATTAGCTTCTGTTGAACGAAGAGGGCAACACTACCATAATTTTGCTTACCTTATGGTAAAACATTAAAATAAAAACTCATTGACATAAATTTGTTATAATCTAAAGAGGAATCCCCCAGTCAGATTGACTGTCTATAACGTGGCGTTGGTAGCTCTGCTTTCAGGTTCATTTCTTTATTCAAAGATGAGTGGATGTTTCTAGTACCTGTAGCCACCTGAGGAAATCATGATGTAAATTAAGAATAAACACAATCTGATTTCCTAGGAAAAAAATATCAAATAGGCTTTGGGATCAGACCACAAAGGAGGCAGGGGTTCATTTACCAACTGTTTGCTGTTCATCTCCGCCACCATCCCTCGTCATCGATTTTCTTTCACAGTAACATACTCCTCATCATTGACAAGTCAATTCCAAATAGCAAATCCTCCTTTCCAAGCATCCAGCCTGCCTTCCTCTTGGGCTTCAGAAATGCCTGCTCTGGTTTAATATGAGGAACTCAGAGCTTCTCTCTGACAGACCTGTCTGATTTGCTGATCTGGGATGCTTTCTCAATAACCAAAGAAAGATTAACACCCATTTTGACATATCTGATGAAATAAATCTGGGCTAAAGTTAAATGAGTTAGCTCTCAGCTTTCCCATTTCAAGGTCAACCATAAAAATGCTGTTTTCCTGCAGTGCCAATGACAGCCAATTTTCCCCAAAATTTTAGGTTAGGTTCTTTAATTCCACTTCCAAGCAAAATGACAAAAATGCAAAAAAATAATAAATCTGCAGTTTATGTCAGGTAGAAAATCTTTAAATATTTTCTGAAGAACTTTCTTGAATCTGGAACATTAAAATAATAATATCCAAATTTTGGATGTGGAGGAGCTTTTGCTTTTAAATGTATTTCTATTAAAATAGGCTCGATGGCAAACAAGCTATGTGTTTCTGGTGGTCATTTTTGCTCCTCAGATTTTCATATAAATGTGGCTCCAGCTCAGGAAACCTCTAAAGCATAGCTCTGTTGGATCTGAGGTCGATGAAATAGCTGTATGCATTTTGTGACAACCATTTAATATCAACATGTGCTTAGATGTGGAATTGTTTCATTTGCATGATCTCTTTGCTCCAGGGTAGCTCAGTGTAGAGCCACATCTGAGCCATCAGTGTCAGAAACAGATGTGGACTGCTGAATAATTCACTTCCACCCTTAGCATACCAAGTTTTAGGACATAAAGCTTCCAATTCTGAAGTATAAAGAGGGTGTGATGTATTTAGTTTAAATAAGGACTCCAGATTGGGTTCTTAAGGTGTATTTTGTGACTAGCAAATTGCAAGAATGCAGAATTGCATGTTTTCCCAGGTGTACTCAGGGCTATCCTCAGACTAAATCACCATGTGGCTTCATATGGGCATAAAGCAGAAGGATGGGTAGGGAATGAGCGTAAGACTACCCAGATGCCTCATTTTTCACTGAAAAGCTGTGGTTTCCCATAGTATGAATAAAGCAGTGCAGTGATTCTCTCAGCAGATCTGTGAGACAGACTTTTCATGAACACATTCCTTCCTTTGTTAATATAGATAGAGCTCCTCTTCTTATTCTCTTCTGTTTTCCCCTGTAAACTCAGAGGGGTTGTTATTAGCATCATGGGGGAAGAACAGTAAGAAACAGCAGGGCTGGCAGCTGGGTGAAGGGCCATTCACATCCCCCACCATTCAACTGGGATGCCATCAGGAGCTTTCCCAAGTGCAACACTAACCCTGGTAGAGTGGTCATTGACCATTACAGGCATTTTCTTTCCCCTGGACAAGCTGCAGTCTTCAGTAAGGTGGGTAATTTGGGCAATTATTTCCACATCCTGAATATATAAGTTGGATTTTCAGTGTTAGAAAGCAATTGTCACACTGAAAGCCCTTCGTCATTAGTGGACTTCTGAATTAAAAGACCATCTCAGACCTAAGCCTTTTTAAAGGCTGGAAATAAAAAGCGCTCTTTCCAGCTCAAAAGAAAGAGCAATCAAGGCCTATTCTGTAGAAAAACCAGCTGTGGATTGCAAGAGTGGGTCAGAGTTAAACGATAGATCTTTACACACCAAATTTCGGTGGTTCAAAATGATGGCGCAGGGCCTGACCAACCAAGCTGCATAGTAATTAATGTCAGAGGACAGATCATGGCTGACATTTGCTTTATCCAACATAACTGCAATAGAACACCCTCTGTTGTTCATGTGAGAAATCAAGTGGTGGTTGCGGTGTGCTGGAAGCTGGTAGAGTACTCAGTGATGCAACTGGGAGCTCGCACAGCAGATGGGATGATGGGACCCCTGGTACCAAACATACTGCAATGCCTTGGGGGTTTTAAGATAAGATTTTAGTTCCTTCAGAGCCAGAGGACTTCATGAAGGGGAGAGAATTGCTTAAACTTACATGACATTGACTCTCGGTGTGGACAGAAAAATGCCATGAGACTATATGTGGTATGAGAACTCAAACATTATTAGTACAACTGATAATAGGAAAAAACCACCTTAATTTTCTTGATGATTACAGTGCCTAAGAAGCAAGAATTAATTTTTTAGATACATTTAGGTTTAGAAAACTTTCTCCCAAGGAAACAAGCAGGGCTAAGATATTCTGGCAGTGATTTATGGGCACAGAACACTTAGTCTTTGGTTAAAATCAAGAAGAAGCAGTTTTTCAATTCGCTATAGCAGTTCTGAGGAGATGTGACTTGCTCATTTGTCATGATTTGGCCCTGATTAATGGAGAAATTCATGGCATTGCAGAGATTTAAATGAGAGATATTAAAATTGGTCTGGATAAAAGTAGGAATGGAAAGGTTCATATTTGAAAACTCCAGAAGAAACAATAAAGATTTAAAAGACTTATATGTATTAATAAATCTTGTCACTTAATAAATCATTGACACTGGCCAGACACTTCTGATGCACATAGAATCATGGAATAGTTATGAATAGAATAGAATAGAACATGTTTTGGAGCTTGTGAATACAGGCGTACAAGAGCAGTGCGATAACTAAGTTTGAATTAAATAAACCAAATATTACCTTCACTTTCATAAGGTTTTGCAGTGAATTTCGTTACATGAATTTCCTACAGCACACAACAAATTAGCAAGTTGTGGTTTAAAACAAAATAGGTGCTTTGCTCCTGTATAGATTTGTTTGTGTATTAACAGTTAAATCCTCTTTGACCAGGCATCCACAGTCTTGGGTTTCCTGGGGTCAGATTATTTTACCTTTTTCTTTCATCTTTCCTATAAACTCCATCCTGGAAAACCTGCATGAAAAAAGTTTCATCGAAATTGGTTTAATCTCTAGGAAAAAAAATCTGTCTGGCTCTAGTGCAAAATGTGACAAAAATAGAAACTACTTTTCACTGCTTTGCTTTTCCAGATAGAACTTGTCCATTATCTGTGCCAGTGAAAAAGATTTCTTATGGCGATCAGGAGCTGTCTGAAGCAGCAAAACGGAAGACACGATGTTCCAAACCATCGTGGCTGGAGAAGTCAGCTTTCACCTCATGTAGTCCCATGGGAGCCAGCAGCAACGTGGCTTCCACAGGAGCATTTGCCACAGGTTTTCCTTGCTGAAAGCCAAAGGTGAGAGCCCTGAGTACATTCCCTATCACTCCTGTATCTGTTTTAGAAGAAATGTGGGTTCACTGCGTTCAATCTCTGAAAGACCAGAAGGGGGCTGCACTGAAAGCAAGCAGCGTTGTCACTGCCTTAAGAATAAAGAAATCTGGTGAGTACACATTTAATTCCCTGCCTCCTGCAAGTCAGAGGAGAGTACTCTTTTCTTGAATATGCCACAGGAGCTTAGCAGTATCAGCTAACATAAAGGAAATAAAATAGTACAACGTTGGCAATACCTGCTGTGGGCATAAGCAGGCACAAATAGCTATTAAAGAATTGCTGGTGTGACTTCATGATCTGCTTGTGAGCTGGCTGATGGAGATCAGTCTGCACCAGTGGGGACCAGAGCCCTTCATTAGGGGGAAAGCACGAATATTCTGGCGGTGTTGACGAAGCCAGTAACACAACAAGCATTAATGACAAAATAGTCCTGCCAGTAGGTGCCTTTCATTTCAGGCAGGCTACAAAAGGGACTGGAATCAAATAAATATGATGGGAACACAACCTCTTCAGAAGCCATATTTTCCCCCCCAAATAATCTTTTTGAAACTACCACTGATATAAAAATATCTCTGTGTACAGTGGAAGTGAGAGGAAGTGCTTTTAGCTTAGAGCTACAGCTCGTGGCAATATTTGACTCTAATAGAGCAGGGGAATTGCATGAGAAAGCTGTTGCAAACTGTTACCTGGCAGGAAACCGAGGAAAGTTGATCTGTGAAAAGAGATATTCCTTCTGCTGGGTTATGAGGGAATCACAGACCCTTAATGAGCTGGAAGGACTCTATGAATATGACCTAAGTGCTGTGGATATTTAAAGATGTGGCAGAGCTGATGAAATGAAATATCACAGGGAGAGCCGTGTGCCTTTCCTCTTCAGCCCTAAAGGTTTATTGCGCACAGAGGTATGGACTGTAGCTCTCCGTGGTGAGTGGTAGCGTGCTGAAAGACAAAAACCACATCCTGGAAAATTAAAAAGTCCCGAGGCAGAGAGTCAGGAGGAAATTGAATCAGATAGAAGTGGCTGAGAGGGGATAGTTGCTAAATGAAAAAGCCTTCCAGAGATACCAACTGCGCCCTGGAGGAGCAGCCAGACATGGGTTAAGCACATGAACTATACATGTGACAACTGGTCAGTGATCTTTTTTATGGATATGAAATTTCACTGCATTCAGTGGAAGGTTCTCTGGGCAGTTAAGTTTAAAATCAATTCAAGTTAATCACAGATGTAGTTCTTTCTGGAGAACTTGGTGCACTGACCCACATATTTCCATCAGGAAACACCTGCCAATCTTGGTGTCTTGAAATAAATGGCCACAAAAATTGTTGTAAGGGCACGACGCCTTTACACTACCTGTGATAGCAAATACTTACTAAACCAAATCTACTGTAAGTAAAAGAGTGAACTCCTTGCGATGCAGACACAAACTGGAGAACTCCAGATAACCTACTGAGTGACATCGATATGGCTTTGCCAGATTTCTCTTTAACAGATTTGTAGTACTGTCTCTTGTTCTCCTAATACATCTGCAGTGAGTGCTTCTGATTCTTTTGGAAAAGCAGGAAGCATGGGGATGACTTAGACCTATATTTATGCGAGCTGGAAAATTCACTGCATTAGGGTAAGAGCTTCTGGGTTCTGGCTACACAAGTACAGCGTGTACACAGAAAGCCACATTTAGGATTTCATCTTTTTTTCCCTCTGAATTTCTTACAAATGTCTCTGTATTTACCATAAAGAAATATTTTCTCACCTAATTCTGAAATAGAAAACCCTTCGCAGTTTTTGACATGGGTCTTCATGCCAATGTTTTGAAGACCAAATTGAAAGGAACTTGTTCCAAGCTACAGCAAAAGCAGAATTTCACCCACAAACCCACTGCAGACCATAGATTGTGCAAGGCTTAAGGTCAGTGCCTTATTCAAACCCCACCTGCAGTGAGTTAATGCTTTGCCATAGAGTATTTCTGTGCCATGTCTGGTCACCTCCCCTTTTATCTTGCTGCAGATCCAGGCACATTAGCACAGGTATTTGCCTTATACCAGTTTCCATGGCTGAGCTCACAGAGCTCATAACCCACGTCCATAAAACCCCACAAAGCACATCTGGCACATTTGCCATGCAGAGTGCAGGAAACAGCTGCTATAAAAATGGGCAGCTGAAGTCAATAGGGACTCACCTGTGGCAAAGAGCATGCAGAATGGGAATATAAAGAGCTCTTCAGGAAGTAATAGTCTCACTTGAAAAAGACTGCTTGAAAGAGAAAGATTTATACAGGAAAAGGTCTTAGCTACATTTATGAGCTTATTTGGATGGGATTTTGTTTTTTTTTTTTTGTGGGGTTTTGTGTGTGTGTGTGTGTGTGTATTGGCCTTTTTTTTTTCTTTTAATTAGAACATTTAGGATTCATTAAGTACATTATTTTGTATAGTTTTAATAGTATTGCTTATTTTTAAATCAGCACAATAGAATCATAGAATAGTTAGGGTTGGAAGGGACCTTAAAATCATCCAGTTCCAACCCCCTTGCCATGGACAGGGACACCTCACACTAAACCATCTCACCCAAGGCTCTGTACACCCTGGCTTGGAATACCATCAGAGATGGAGCATTCACAGCCTCACTGAGCAACCCATTCCAGTGCCTCACCACCCTAACAGGAAAGGATTTTCTCCTTATATCCAATCTAAACTTCCCCTGTTTCAGTTTGAACCCGTTACCCCTTGTCCTGTCACTACAGTCCCTGACGAAGAGTCCCTCCCCAGCATCCCTATAGGCCCCCTTCAGATACTGGAGGGCTGCTATGAGGTCCCCACGCCGCCTTCTCTTCTCCAGGCTGAACAGCCCCAACTTCCTCAGCCTGTCTTCATACGGGAGGTGCTCCAGTCCCCTGATCATCCTCGTGGCCTCCTCTGGACTTGTTCCAGCAGTTCCATGTCCTTTTTATGTTGAGGACACCAGAACTGCACACAATGCTCCAGGTGAGGTCTCACAAGAGCAGAGTAGAGGGGCAGGATCACCTGAGGATACAACAGTAGACCTGCTTCCTTTAACCCTGTATCTTGCAACACAACTTTGATGAGTCAATAGAAAAAAAGCCATAAGTTTGTTTTAATCCCTATATACACAATCTAAAAGTAACAGGGATGGGATTTGTTTCTCTACTGAGTTCTGCATGTGTTAAAAGCACAACTTTTTTTACTTCATTAGTATTTCAGTGGTTTTAATATTATGTGTGTTGATTCCAGCTTAAAAAACACTGCCTTTCTGCAACTGTTCGTAGAGAATCTTGCCGGTTTTCTAAAGAAAAGTTCTGTTAGAGCTAAAGAAATTAAATTCTAGAAGCTAGTTATTAATTTTTAAATATTAGACTTGTGTAAGGACTGCACAGGAAAAAGAAATACTGTCTTTTATTCTTTATTTCTTCACAAGCCCATAGAATTTATATAATCTCGCACTGGTTTTCCCCATACTCTTCACCACTTTTATCCCAGATACCCACTGAGTTTCTATTTTCTCCAAGAAATTCTGACTTGTAGCTTTTGGGTTGCTCTTTATGTGTACGGATACTGAACAAGATTTAAGGCTGCAGCACCTGTTTAAGATCCAAAGCTGTACAGCAAACCAGGTTAAACCTAAAGTGAAAACCTGAGCTTGCTCAGTGATGAATGAAGCTCATCTAAGAATCCTAAGGAATGGAAAGTAGTGGAAAATCTTATTTTCTACTTGGGAAGCTAGCCCTAGTTAAGCATTTTTTGTTATTATTTGTGTTTCTTTGCATGTTTTTTACTTGGAGCAAAGTTAATATGTGGTTGTGGATGCTTCACGTTTTCAGGGTTACAAGGGTTTGAGTACATTTAACCTTACCTGCTCTGCATCTATGCGGATGTTTAAAGTTCTTGACATGCATTATTTGTGTACCTGTTACTATATGATGTATGCTTAAAGTCTTATTTTCCTCTGTATGAAGAGAATATTGGAAGCTCGAGGTCTCAGATTTCATAAACTTGTCTCAGGTTGAACATAACTAGGAAATATTGTGTTGGGTTGCACACCTCTTTATGAGTGGGCTTGGAAATCTCTTTTGGAAATAGGCAAAATAGTGTCTGATTTGGTTGGAGAATAATTGTTCTGGTTATAAAAATGGAAAAAAAGAAAAACTTTCCTGGAAACAAAGCTATGGGTAATCACAAATCTTTGGTCATATTGGTACACGTGCCTGTGAAGAGATTCTTCTGAAATACATGCTGTGTCAAGCAGTTTATCATTGCTTATATGTGGATTGCATCTGTGAACCCTCCCTTGAAGACATGCCTTACTTACAGGAATGTTTCTAGTGTTAGCCTATCTCTTCCTATAAGATACTGTGAAATTCCCTCCATTAACCTGCAGACAGCAGATTTGTGCCTTATTCTGTGGTTTAGTATGTAAGATCTCATCAGACCCTTGTGTCTTCTATATATCTCACTACCTTCCTCTCATCCATAAGTTGGGGGGGTTAAGAGAATAGTCCTTGAACACTCAGGAGCAGTTGGATGTATCCCACTGCTTTCTCTGGGATGCTGCATCTCCTTTCTGAAAGGTAATCTGCGCCTCTATGGTACAGTATTTTTGAGCAGGATGCATGGTGAAATCTGCATATAGCAGAGATCTGAGTCTGAGCCTTGTTTCTGTGTGAGAAACTGGTTTTGTTTAATCAGTGTTTGCTGGCACTAGTGAGGCTATTAAATACGGCTGATGTCTGCTGTGCTAAATAAGAGATTGGAAAGTGAAGTAAATATTTTTAATTATTATTTTAATATTTAAATATTTTAATTTAATATTTTTAATGTTTTAATTATTATTTAATATTTGATTTAATGACTGCTGCAGCAGCCCAAGCAGGTTTGCGTACAATGAAAGAGATAGCAAGTGCCTGGTAGAAACATAGTGGCACCAATGCTCTGAGCTGCCTCAAATCTCTACTATTCGGAATAATCCCCCAACACTAGAAGGAAAAATACCATGTTTGTTGGTCTTGGATGTCTTCCTAATGCCTCAGAGCTCAGTGGAACTACTGGGAACTTAGATTCAAAATTCTACCTCGTTGTTAATGGTTTGGGTTTTGTTGTGTTAATGGGGGTTTGGGGGTGGGTTTTTTACTCCTAAACATATGCATTCTGCAATTTCTTTGCCATTGCACTTTTTACTGTATTGGGATGGGGAGAACAAGTCTTAGCCAATTCATTCATCAGCCTCCACTCACCCTGGGCATTCTGTAGCTTATCAAATGACAAAAACCCCTTGCAAGACTCGTGATGGACATACTCGTACCTGGATGCAGTGTGGGCAGAGCTTCAGCTCTTTTTCTTAGAGGGAGGGGAAACTCCCACTTGTCCTTGCAGGAGGGCCCTGCTGCTCTCTCTTGTGGGATCCCTCCCTGTAAAGCTGGGGACCAGTGTCTAAAAGGGTACCTGAGGATATCCAGGGTGTCCTTGACAGAGGCTGCTCAGCCTCACTTAGGCAAATAAATACCTGGTCTTTAATGCTGTGTTATGTGCCCAACAGTGTGCCTGTTTCTCCTGGATGTAACAGTTGGTGTAATAAAAGTCATTGCATTTTCCTGCAAACTTGCTTGCTTTAGTATTCTAAGGGCATCTGAAGAGGAAAATAATAATAAGAGTTGGCTCCTTATGTCTTTAATGCACATCTTCAGGCACTACACCAAGAAATCCAGCCTGCTCTTGCTTTACTCTTGGTATGCCTGTTTGAATAGAAATTACTGTAATTAGCTCCAGGTTTCAAAATATCAACACATGGAAGTGTTTCTGTGCCCTCTAAATGAGTGCTGCTGGAAGAACACAGACATTACAGGATGCTGAGATAATTCCCATTCACTAGGCAAGCAAAAACATTAAGGAACTGAAAGCAAATGGAAAACTAGATCTGTAAAATTATTTCAAGTAGGGGGAATCTTAAAGTAAAATGAAACCATCACACTGAAATGCAAACAATTCAGCTTAATGGGGACAGCCTTATGTGATTAAAAACCAAGCCAAGCCCTGTTATTCATTATTGCATACGCTGTTATGGTAGCACTGAGTGTATTTACCTTGAGTGCAGGCAAATGATGCTGAGAAACTGACCGGCTCCAAAGGATTGCTGTGTTCACTTTGGAAATGTCAGTTTTAGAGCTGCTGCAGGTTTGGATATGAAGAATCAATATGTAGCTGAACTGTGCTGTTGTGGGGGAATAAGCAGAGATCCCAACCTCTTCCAAAGAGTCTCTGAGCCACGAGCCAGCTCTGGCTGGTGAGAAAGGAGCTCATGGTTCAATTTGTTTTGTCTTTTTCCTTTTTTATCCTATACTTCTTCTGGCCTTTTTTTTTTTTTTGATAGGAGCCTCCAAATTGACCCTATGATTTCACACCCTGATCCCAGCTCTTCAGTGTGTCTCTTAGCTTACATAAAGCTGTAGGCTCAGGGCATTGTACAGAAATTATACCATCTGAGTAGAGCCCCCGGTGTCTTGTGCACCAGAATCCTAAATCCTGGCTGTGGCAGTCAGGAATAATTATAATGGAAAATGTAATGATAGCTATTACACAGTTTTGATTGTAACCAAAAATATTAGCACAGACAACAAACTAAATGAAAACAGCAAGGAGAAATAGGGGTCTGAGAGAGCACAGTACTGGCTTCCATTATTGGATTTAATGGCTAACACATTTAACTTAATTTTGTTTCTAATAAAATCTGTTTAAGATTGTGTGCTACTCATGATCGGGCGTAAGTATTCCTCTGGTGCAAGGCCAGGTATCAGTTAGAGGAGCATACAATCAGCTCTGCTGTTACTGGTCTGGCTAGAGTCGCTGGCACAGGAGAGCTGGGGAGAGCTGCACTTGAAAGGCAGCAGATGATGGTTGGATTAGCCATTACTTGGAAGGAAAAGAAAATAACACAACTGAGCTACAGAAAGGATCCATTTTGTTTTCCCTTTGCATTCACTTTTGCAAGGGTAAAACTCAGTGTGTTGACATCCCGGGTCTGACTTTAAATAACTTATGGAAAGTAGTTTACAAATATAAAACTAGCACTGACCGTTGCCCCAAGCTTTTTATTGTGACTTACAGAGCTCCTTCATCAACAGAAACACCTGAAATCTTTGACAAGTAGACCAATTCAGGTAAAATACTGGAATGAAGGATAGAAAAAAACCCTAAACTCTCCATAAGCTCAGGTATCTGCTTCCCCTGGTCCACTTTTGAGCCTGCCTCCTGATTCAGCATTCTCTCCAGTTTCCTCTTCGTGCTGATTTTCAGCATTGTCCTAAAGACACTTCCATTTTCTTTCTCACTGGGAAGTTTCTCTCTGTCCTGTGCGTGCTGATTTATCTAATCCAGCAATCTGCCAGGTTAATTAAGAGGAGTGCAGTGCCAGTCTGGGGCCACCTGATCTCATGGTGTAGTGCCTCAGATGTGAACCGATTTATCAACTGAGCCACTGCTGCCAGCAACCTTATTCTCATCAGTCACCTCTGAGACAAGTATACGGGACACCAGTACTTAAAGTGGAGGGTTTTAGATGCAGTGCAAGGGAATTGCACAATTTACCTTGTTCCAGTTGTTGGGAACAGCATGTGCCTGCAATGCTTGCACTACACCATACAGAAAAAGCTATCCCGAGTGCTTTTTCTGTTAAGAATTGTCTAATGTAATGATGGTAGAGCCCAAGGCTCATAAAGGCTCTGTATCTGTGTGACATGGTCTGGAGTCATCCAATTGTCCTGCCAGTGTTTTAAGGGCTCATCAGAGAGACCTGGGGATGCAATATAGGAACGGCAGATCTGAATCCTTGTTCTGCCACTGGAATGCCGTGGCACCTTAACCAACTGTTTCCTCTGCTGGACACTGAAAATGGTCACCTTAATACTGTAATGCTTTAAAAGTGTAAGTAATATGAAGGACTTCACTAAGTTCTAAGCAGAATAAACTTAATATCTATGAGAACTTAAGTTGCACTTTAATATCTTCATAAATATGGCTTGCATTGCTGCTCTTAGTAGAAAACAAAAAATAAGGGTAAAGCAAAGCGAATTTACATTTTATGTTAAGGGAAAAAGATCTGACTTAGTGCTCAGTGTTTCAGTTGTCCTTGAAAGCAATGGGAAAATTTGCCAAAGAAATCCTCTGCCAAACCGAAGTATCACAAAAATGTGACGTTAGAGCTCAGTGTCATGTCTGAAATCATAGAATCATAGAATAGTCAGGGTTGGAAAAGACTTAAGATCATCCAGTTCCAACCCCCTCACCACCCTTACAGTAAAGAACTTCATCCTTACATCCAATCTAAACTTCCCCTGTTTAAATCTTAACCTGTTACGCCTTGTCCTACTTGAACTACTACAGTTCCTAATGAAGAGTCCCTCCCCAGCATTATAGGCCACAAATACATACGAGAAAGATTGACCAGGATGCTCGGTTAACTGATAGTATTAAGCACATGATAAGTATGTTTACTGCATGGTAAATTTCATATCTTTACAAGAAATAAAAGGAAGGTGTTATTGTTCCATATTCCTTTGCAGCAGATATTGCTTATCAATAGAGCAGGTTTAAGCAGCACTGCCTGTGACTTGTATTAGATTCCCACAGATCTTCCAGGTAACCCTTCCACAGAGCAAGCAATGGCATCTCTGCAAGTCTTGCTCCCAAGCTGAGAACCAACAAAATGAGGAGTGGACAGTGAATGTGAGTCTCTGATTTGCCTCGCTTAATCTGAGAACTCTGTAGCAGAGGTGCTTGGTGAAACAGGAAAATGGAACAAGTTACGGGGGAAAAAAGAAACCCACTTCTTCATGACTTATCTAAAACTTTTCTGCAGTGTTTGCCATGGAAAGTTACTCTGATTGCAGAGGAGAAAATATTGTTCTTCTAGCCATGTTAAGCAGATTAAGTTTTAGGGTACGAAAATGCAGACCAAACACTTTCAGCCTCTTAAATGAAGCTGTGCTAACACGATTTTTTGGAGGCTAGGGGTTTGTATGCCATCTGCCCAGCCATTATCAACAGACAGTGTTCACATGCATCAAGAAAGAACTGAGTATTAAAGCATGAGATTTAGCCTGGGTAATCCTATTTGAACTCCTTTTGAAGTTCTAGTGTCCAATTCGCACGCATAAGTTAGGGGAAACTTCAGGGGTTTAACAGCCACACAAACTAAAACAATCCCAAACCAGAAAAATGCAGTTTCTTTGTTTACAGCTCTGCAGCTAAGCCTCTTAATTAACAGATTGCTCAGAAAAGTAGATTTTGTCAGTGTCTGTCTGGGTTTAGTGAGTGCTCTTTTCCTTCCTACAAGTGTCTCTCTTGCTGTAGATGTTGTGGATGCTCAACAGACCATCTAAAAGTCATGGTCTAGTTAGGACAACTGCATTTGAAAATGTCGGCACAAGTGACTGGCTCAAAGGCACATAAAAATCTCATGGCAGAGGAGGGAAATAAGCACAAATTTCCAAGCGCTTTGCCTCCTGCTTTTGGGATAGAGTCCTTCCCCTTTTGAAATAAAAATGAATGTTTTGTATCTGAACTATTCACATCCTTTCTGTTTCCAGCCAAGTCTTGGTCAGTGTTTTTCACCAGTTATTTTTTAGCTAAACCATTTTACTCTACCTTATTCTTCCCCATTTTAATGTCAATTTTTTTTCCCATCCTTTTTCACCATGCCAAAACCTCTTTAGCTTTCAGCCAAGCACTTTGTCTACTGTTGTCTCATACCCATCTCTATAGCTCAAAGACTGGACTCTTCTGTTATCCAAGTCTCCAATTGCTGTTCTGTTCTTCAATTTTTCCACACAGCTCCACCCTAAACTCAGTATAATTTTCTAAATCACTGGTATTTATGACTAAAGCTCTAAATGTGCAGGGCTTAATTCCACCTCTTGCTGTTTTCCTCAATTAAATTTCATTTTCAGTGATGAAGAGGAAAGATGCCAAGTTTCATGGCAGTTCATGTCACCTATTAATTTGAACCTGTCAAGTGGAGCACCACATGTTGACATAGATGTACCCCTGGGAAAATATTTGTTTATGTACTGAAGAGAAGACAAACAGTAATGAAACCTATACTGTTGTCAAAGAGCTGTCATGGAAGATCATCTATTAATTGTTTCCTTCCAGTACCTTCTGGAAAGCACTTTATTTTTTGCCAGACAAAACAACTAATAGGCTGCTGGATGGAAACCATTTCCTGATATCTGTACAGAAAGACCCTGATTGCAAACATTCATATTCAAATATCACTATATTAATGGCAACCAAGTGAATGGAAAGTGCAATGAAGTATAAAAATGTAGCAAGATTGTTTTCTATTTTTTGACCTTTCCAACTAGACAAAAGTTCCTTATATTAATTTTTCCAAGAGCATGGCTTAAGATAGCCATGAGTTGTGGTAGGAGATATAGGCAGGCCAGACAAAAAGAAAGGAATGTCAGGGCAGCTTTCCTTCAGTGCTCAAGTGTTTCTCCTGAGTATAAAGGCAATTGCGGTAGTTAGTCCAGCAAATATGAATGCTCAGAGCAGCTACTGAGGAAAACCCATAAAATATCTGACTACACCAAAAGCTGCAGCAAAGGTTTCCTTTTCAATCAAAATAATTAGTAGAAAAGAAAAGCCCCAAGCCATTGCAGCACAAAGTTTTTCATCTGCCTTAATTACTTTCCATAGGGAAGACATTAGAAATCCAAATGGTCCTTGTCAGAGGTTACAGAATGATGGTGCAAGAGCTCCAGGCAGCGATATGTGAATGCTTATTCAAACACAGACTGATACAGTTAGATGGGGCTTTTTGTCTCAAGCATTTTTCTTTGCTGTAGGTAGGTGTGTGCTGTTGGATATCACCCATGCACAGCCTTGGCGTCTGCTTTCTGCTACAGGCAGGTTGTAATGAATTGGTACCTAAGAACTGAAACTCTCACTTTAAACAAAGCGTAAGCCCATCATCATTTCCAGAAGCTATATCTCGGAGAAAATGAGCCATAGAAACACATATTCTGATGAGGAGAAAATCCATCAATTTTCTGAAAATCTCCAAGGTGGTTATGAGCACTATGTATGAAACATTGAATCTGGCTTATTTGGTGCTGTTAAAAAAGGGAAAAGTTCTTTGTAATTTCCAATGATCCAAATGTGCCTTTTTCAGAAAAGCATATTTTACTGCATAATGACAAGGGGCCATTGGAATGGCTTCACTGCCACAGTCAGAGCACGCTGGAAGGGAAATATTCCAAATGCAATTAAAATATCAAAGTTACTTAGAGTGAGTTTATAGCTTTCCAGAGCCAAGTAACTAAGGGACAGCAGGGATGGGATATGATTACTGTGTTGCATCTAAATTGAGGAACTGCGGCTGTTCAAAGCAGAGGAGGGCAACAGCGAGTGCAGGCTAGTAAGAAACTGGCAGCTAAATCACAGAAAATAGTTCAACATGAACTTTCCAAAATGTCTGTGATGTCCCTTTTCATGCAGCTACCTGAGAGCGAAGCAGAGGCCAGAAGCAATCCTTGTGCCCTCTATTTCCATGGGGCACTTACACACAAAAGTCAGGGAAGTGATATTTATTAATCTGTTCTGTCTCCCTTGAAAAAGCTCCTGCTTATCCATTTTAAGTTGTAGAAGTAGTTAAGGTTACAGAACTGCCCTCCATGAGCTACGAGCATTGGGCTGGAGGTGAGCTGACATCTCTGAAGTCCAGAAGAGAATTCTCTTACAGTAAATGAGCAATTGCAGGAATACCTGTGGTACCTAGAGAATAAACAAACCAAAGCCCTACTCCACATCTTGAATGATTGTTTTTACAATGATGCTTGCAAGAGATTGAGGAGAGCCTAAAAGCTTTAACTCTGCCATCAAACCCTACTATGACCACCTCTCTTTCATTTATTTTTTCCTGATAAAGAATGAAGTAACTTATATTTCCTATGAACAATACCTCAGACACATCCATCAGTTTATTGGCTTTGAGGTATTTAAGTAAAAAAAGAAACAAAGAAGCACCCAGAGACCCTATTCATAATAAGCCTACAACCATCTGTGGGTTATTTTTGTGTGCACTGCTAATGATTCTGCTTATTTAGTAGACCAAAATACCTCCTTGCAGAGAGTGTGTGTCTGTGTCTGAGGACTGTGAAGATGGCAAACAACTTCTCTGACACAGGATGCTGTACAACCATCAACATAAAATATGTCTCTGGTTTATATCACTTTGGATCAATTGCACGTTGCAGCTATAAAGCAACTCATGCATTCTTACGCACAAATTTTAACTAGTAAATGGATTATGAAATATTTATAGTTCTGAATCTATGTGCACCAGATTATAAAATCCTTTAGCAGAGCACTTCTATACCTGTTTGTGTCAATTTTGGCTCCTATCAGACTTCATGTTTAAATTGAAGATACACTAAAAATCTTCTCTATGTCTCTATGTCTCTATGATCAGTGAGTGCTAATTAAAACACAGCTTCCTCCTTGTCTTGGCACTTCGATGACTCTCTACTTCAGGTTTAATATCTCTGCAGGCTGTTGCTCTGTGAAAGGATAAACTGCTGGGTTTAATTTCTTGAATAGAAGTGAATAGCGAAAATAAGTACATTTTGAATAAGCAAAGATGCTAGTTAAAAATATATCTGTTTCCTGCAAAGACAGATGCTGTGAACAGGAACTGGTGTGAGGAAGTCAGCTGCTTTAGGATCATCAGTGAGCTGGTTTTAAGGTAATGGAAAGAGGCAACACCTGAAAACAGATAAACAAATAGAAGAAATGACATCCTTGTAAAACAGGAGTCTGTGAACAGGCTCCAGGAAACTGCTTATATTGAGTTTGGCTTAGACGTCTTCAGACTGAGACAGTGGGAAACCCTGCTAGTAGTAAGTGTGCTCCATCCTTTCATAAAACAGTATAACATTCTCTGTTCCCCCACTCCATGGTTTTGATTTTTTTTTCTCTGCTTGAACACTTCTTGTTGGTTTATTTTCCAGTTCTCTTTATCAGTCTAATTTCCACCCCAGGCTATTTTGGTCTGATGTACGTTCTGTTATTTCTTCATCTCTTTTCACAGTCTTTCAAGTACATATGATTTCTCCTGTAACTTTAATCTCCTTTAGCAGCTATTTTTCCTTTCAAGTATCTCCTCTTCCTTCTTTAATGAGATTTTTTTAATGGTCATTTTCAGGTTTTCAGTCCAGATCCCCATCCCTTTTCTTCTCTGCACTCTTCCCAGCATTCTTTTGTCCTTTTGACTTTAATTTTTCTCACCCCCCAATTCTAGCATCTCCCTTTTCTTCCCCCTGCACTGTGTGATTAATTTTGGTTTGTCTACACCTAATCTGAGTGCAATGAAAGAACTCCCATGTTCTCCCATTATGCATCATGACCATCTTAGGCAGAAATTCCATACAACAACCTAAAAGTTGTTTTGAATTCCACCTTGTTTGTCTATACTCTCTCCTTATATTTAGCCTATGCCATGATTAACAGGGAAGACACCAAAGTATCTTTCAGCTAGGAAACAGTTCTCCTCATACTCTTAAATCATGTTTCACTTTTGTGTCTCTCAGCATTACAGCTAATTATGGAGAGACACTTGTGTAGCAACTCTTTCAGGCTGTTTGTGAGATTAAGATTATAAATTATCCTGGAGGGAGTTGAAGAAAGGTGAAACAAACTGGAAATTGTAGACAAATGTTCAAGTGTATTCCTCAAGAATACTTTTGTGATTAAAGGAAAAATGATGGTAAATGGGTTATACTACTCCCTACTGAATAACCACCCATATGTTGTCCACAGAGCAGTGGATGTTGTCTGCCTTACTTCAGCAAGGCTGTTGACACTGCCTCCCATTATATACTCCTAGGTAAACATAGGAAGTGTGGATGAGTGGGCAGTGAGATGGATTGAGAACTCTCTGAATAGCAGAGCTTACAGGGTTGTCACCAGCGGTGCAGAGTCCAGTTGGAGGCCTGTAGCTAGTGGTGTTCCCCAGGGGTCAGTACTGGATCCAATCTTGTTCAACTTCCTCGTCAATTAACTGTTTAATATTTTCATCAATGACCTGGATGAGGGAACTGAGTGCACCCTCAGCAAGTTTGCTGATGACACAAAACTGGGAGGAGTGGCTGACACACCAGAGGACTGTGCTGCCATTCAGCGAGACCTGGACAGGCTGGAGAGTTGGGCGGGGAGAAACTTGATGAAATTTAACAAGGGCAAGTGTAGAGTCTTGCATCTGGGGAAGAACAACCCCATGTACCAGTACAGGTTGGGGGTTGACCTGCTGGAAAGCAGCAAAGGGGAAAGGGACCTGGGGGTCCTGGTGGATAGGAGGATGACCATGAGCCAGCAATGTGCTCTTGTGGCCAAGAAGGCAAATGGCATCTTAGGGTGCATTAGAAAGGGAGTGGTTAGTAGGTCAAGAGAGGTTCTCCTCCCCCTCTACTCAGCCTTGGTGAGGCCGCATCTGGAATATTGCGTCCAGTTCTGGGCCCCTCTGTTCAAGAAGGACAGGGAATTGCTTGAAGGAGTCCAGCGCAGAGCCACAAAGATGATGAAGGGAGTGGAACATCTCCCTTATGAGGAGAGGCTGAGGGAGCTGGGTCTCTTTAGCTTGGAGAAGAGGAGACTGAGGGGTGACCTCATCAATGTTTACAAATATGTGAAGGGTAGGTGTCAGGATGATGGAGCTAGGCTTTTTTCAGTGATATCCAGTGATAGGACAAGGGGCAATGGGTGTAAACTGGAACATAGGAAGTTCCACGTTAACATCAGGAAGAACTTCTTTACTGTAAGAGTGACAGAGCACTGGAACAGGTTGCCCAGGGGGGTTGTGGAGTCTCCTACACTGGAGATATTCAAGGCCCGCCTGGACAAGTTCCTGTGTGGTGTACTGTAGGTTACCCTGCTCTTGCAGGGGGGTTGGACTAGATGATCTTTTTAGGTCCCTTCCAACCCTTGGGATTCTGTGATTCTGTGATTCTGTGAATGAAGGGACAGAGTGTAACCATCAGCTGGGTTGCTGTTGATACAGAACTCAGAGGAGTGACACATCTGAAGACACTGCTGCCATTCATCAAGACCTGGACAGGCTAGAGAGCTGGGTGGAGAGGAGCCTGATGAAGTTCAACAAAGGTTAAGTGTGGTCAAGTGGACAAGTTAACCATGAGCCAGCAGCATGTCCTTGGGGCCAAGGAGGACAATGGTACCCTGAGGTGCACTGGGAGGATTGTGGCCAGCAGATAGAGGGAAGTGATCCTCTCTCTCTACTGTGCCCTAGTGGGGCTGGATCTGGAGTTCTGTACTCAGTTCTGAGCTGCCTAGCTCAAGAAAGACAAGGAACTGCTGGAGAGGGTCTAGTGGAGGGATACAAAGATCCCTCAGAGGAAAGGCTGAGAGAGCTGGGCCTGTTTAGCCTGGAGAAGAGATGACTGAAAGTGAATCTGTGCATTGTGCTCTAGGTGAAGCTGTTTAGCACGGGGGATGGACTGGATGATCTCCAGAGGTGCCTTCCAACCCCACCATTCTGTGATTCTGTGAAAGTACCCCCACAACAATTTTGAGGTTTAATTGTCAGAAAAGAAAGAAGGATTCTTATCTGCTGGTAGACAGGCAATGTGCGTTGGTTTGTTATGATGTGGTGCACAGCATAAGCACATGTGTTAAGGACAGCAAATATAGCAGTTCTCACCACTATATAGTTGGTGCACAAGAGTCTTGATTTTAGTCAGAACTGAGCAATGCAGAGTTGTACTTCCAGCACAATGTTCCCTGTTGAGGCTGATCTTCTGCTAAACCAATTCTCCCTGACTCAGACCGTAATGCATCAACGTTCCACATTTCAGAGAGGTTAATGTAGAGTAAACAGTCCAGAAAATTAGTAAGTGGAAGAATCTCCACCAGCAAAATGATAACTTTCTATAGTTGCTGCTCATTTATTTATGGGCAGGTCAATATTGCAACTTCAGTTCAGGTCAGGAGTGAACTTTTGGAGCAACTCAGAATCACACCCACCCACCCTCCCTACCTTTAAGTTTGTCTTGTTCACAACTGGATCGTTTATGAGTAAGAGAAACCAGAAGACACATTCATACCACTAAAATAGGTGTCCGGTTCATCGGACCAGACCAGTCTAAAGCACATAATGAAGTATGTAGAGTGAGAGCATCAGATCCTCAGGCCAAACATTCTGTTCTGGCGACCATCTCCCACTTCATAATAACACTCACTGATGAAAACAGATCCTGTGCAAAACAGGTAGCACTCAACCTTGAATCAGATATTGAGTTTACAAGTGAAAGGTGTTCTTTAGTCTTCCTGCTTTGGAGATCTGAATTTGTACACGGTCAGTGTCTCGTGTAACTTGCTGGGCAGCATGGGACAGTCATATAAAGAGCAGTTTCCAGCAGAAGCTATTTCCTGAGCAGCATGGTTTTCTATACAAAACAGTGGCCGTGAACTCTCATCATCCGGGCTCTAAGTCTCCATACTGTGTTATCACCTTAAGATATGCACTAGACACAAGGCTTCATGCCTGTTCTTCATCTGGCCTGTCCAGGTTGCGTGAGAGTGTGGAGCTGCCCCAAGGGACTTTGAATGTTTCCCTTCCAGTTATCTCAAAGTCTCAAGTGAGTGTGTCGTGTACTCCCTGTATCTGATGTGGGCAATAAGTAGTATTTGGCTCAGGAAAGGGCTCAAACTTCCATTTAAATGATTGCAGACACTTGCCCAGGGAAGTTGTGAATGCTCCATCCCTGGCAGTGTTCAAGGCCAGGATGGACAGAGCCTTAGGTGAAATGGTTTAATGTGAGGTGTCCCTGCCCATGGCAGAGGTCGTGGAACTGGATGATCTTAAGGTCCTTTTCAACCCTAACTATTCTATGATTCCATGATTAAAGACTCTCCAGTGAAGACATTAACTAAAGTTGAAATGCAAGAAATATTTTGATCCAAAGATGACAAAAATAGAGGAGCCTGCAAGTGGTTTTTTGACATTTCTATAAATCGCTATTTGCCCTTTGGGCTATATCTTTGACAAAACAATCTGACGTCTTCAGCAGTTAGGCAAGAAGGACTGGTGGGGCCATCTGCTCACCCTTCCACAGCAAATTACAACAACCCCATGGCCTCCTCTGCCTTTGAGCTCTGCTGCCAGGAAGGTCGGCTGGCTATTGGGAATTGGCCAAAGCTTTGCAGTCCTGACTGAAATGACAGCACATACATTGCTCTTGTGGTTGGGTTGGTACCTTTAAGTTCCCATCACAGCAGTTCTGGAGTTTTAAGAGTCACTACCTGAAAAGGTCATTCTATGTGGAAATGGCTTTACAGCTACATAATCCCCAATGAATCTGTAATTCAGGGAATTGTATTATAAAAAATATACTAGATTTCATAATGATATGATGAAAGAGGAAGCTTAAGTAATAAATTCCTATGGGTAACCTGTTTTACATTCAGTACTTCAAAGCACAGTATATTAACTTATGTCTTGTGTGCGCCTGGGAACTGCATAAATAATAACAATAATAGGTATTAAGGGAAACTATGGTAGCAAAGGTCATGTGTGTCTGAAATTAAAAGGTAATACATCAGCCTGTAGAGCAAGACAACGTTTAAAGGTTGAAAGAATACATTGTTTTAAGAAAATTGCCCCAGAGGAAATGACAAGAATTAATTATTTGTGAATAAACCAGTGGTATTTATAATAAATCTTGTATGTAGGAAAGCTTGTAGCCTGCTAAAATGTTACAGTAGTCACAGTGTTTGGATCTAGCTTGAGACTGATGGAGTAAGGATGCCTGTAGCCAGTGCTCTGTGGGTCCTGATTTTTGGCTGCAGATGCTTATTATATTTTTTTCCTGTTTACTAAATGAGGCTTTCTCAGCTCTTTTATGTATATTTACAAGCTCATCTAAAGTACTCTCGAGTCAATGGAAGTGTGCAGTAAGCATCAGATGAGACTCACTTGATGAGTCCTCAACTGTATTTAGGCATTTGATTCTTAGTTGGGCTTGTTCTGTAAGCCAGATTTGGAAAATCAGCCTCATTTAAAAGAATTACTGCTTAACTCTCAGCTGAGACTCTAAAGTCCGACACTGTATGCTTACATAGGTCTCCTCAAGCAAGTTTTGCTACCCTTACAGCCAGCAAGTCTGACTCCAGGCATGGTCGATGCTCTTGCATGTAGTATGGGCTCCAAAGCCCCTGTACATCAGCAACATAATAGGCTTTTAGATACCAAGCTCAACTATACTTAGTGCAAGCTTGCTAGTGCTGTCAAAGCCATGTAAAGAAATGAGCTCTGCAGTCAAGAAGCAGAAGAAATTCAGAGCACCCTGTGCTTTATGAGCATCAGTATAGTGCTATTGACATCCACAACCCAGCAGACATGAAAGCACTTTTGTGAAAAGCTATAGCTGCAAGGACAAGGTTAATTGTCGTAGTTAAGCATCATGCTAATAGATACCGCATTAGACTGAGGAGGGGTGGAAATGTGTTTTCTCTCTTTCTGCTACATAATTCAATATGCAATTTCTGTCACTTCTCAATGTCATTTGTTCAGCCCTTGCTGTCTGTATCAATCCTGAACGTAAGTTTGTTATGTGGATGTCTTCAAAGATTGATTATGTTAGAAGTGTCGGAGTTTTTTTCCCCTCTCTGGGGGAAATGTGCTGGTCAATGTTTACTTCTGCAGTGAATATATATTCGGTGTTTCTGTTAAGCAGAATGCCACCAGAGATATTATTGGCATGAGCTTTGTTAATTAGAAAATGCATTGAATGTTGACCTGGCTGACAAATTCTATTGACTTCTAATGTGATCGGAAGCAAGAAATTTCATTAAGTACTAACAGTTAATGATTTATAATGGCCTGAGAGAGGAAAAGAGATCAGTGTTGATACACAGAGAACTATACTGGTACCAGCCCTGTACAAATGCTGTGGGGAAGGTTCTTAGGTAACAGAAGATGTCCCTGCCTGCTTGTAACGTGAAAATATTTTGGAATGGTCTGAACATTTTACTTTCAAATTTCAAATTTTGTCTGAACAGACAGGTCTGGGAGTCATGTTAGGAAATCCCAGTTCCTTTTCCTTAGCGAGCTGTGGCTGTAACTCACGCCAGGGAAGCTTTTAGATGTGAGCTAAAACTACACGTTAAAAATAAACTAGTAGAAGTGAAGGTGACAGATAACACTCCGAGGTTACCACAGGCTGTCAGTAATTAGTATAACTCCTATGATTAAAAATCATAGAACCAGCATCATGGCTTTATCCTTATAGGTTTTGTCCTGCTGTAAAATTGAATTGTGCAGCTCCATCCAGCTCACACATAGGTTTGTCCATTGCATGAATTGTCCTTGCTTGATCTCCATTCTCCTGCAGAATTTCACAAAGATGTTTCTTGCTGCAGTGTGGTCCTCATGCCAGAAAGGCCATCCTTGGCCACCAAGCTCTACACAGAATCTGAGGGTGAGCATGGAAGTACCTAGTCCAGAGCAAGATGCTGTGCAAGGGGATAGCTGCAGGGTCAGTGAGATTCCTGCTTGTTCGTGGGGTGTCACATCTGGTTATGAACTAGAAAGTGCTACTGGTGAGAAAGTACAGAGAACCCAGGACTGGAAGCAGAATTACTTGCTGATTTTATTTTGTCCCTCTACATGATAGTTGGGTTGTATCACAGGAAAGACGGGATGGGTTTCTTGATCAGTAGCTGTTTTGGGCTTGTTTTATGGCAAATTCTTACTTAAAGCCTGGTGTTCTTTATTAGCGATACCTCTGTGTAGTTGTTCATACAAGAGACATTCTGGAGAACTGAGATCCATAACTACCTCTGAGCAATTTTCTGCCTGAATGACGTTGTGTAATTTGTTATAGTTGCATGGGATATTGCTAAGAGCCGGTCAGGATCTTCACAAGTTTTACTTCTCTGCATTAAACACTTGCATACTGAGCAGTGAACATTGATTTTGTTATAGCATCTCATTTTAGATTGTTCATCATCTTACACAATGTAATACTATGCTTATTGCAATCCTTTAACCTTTAAGTATATTTTTCACTGTCTTTGTCTAGTTTATTATTCTTTTAAATGATTTTATATATTATTGTTTCGCAGTCCCTGCATACTCAGAAATACACATCTGAAGAATACTTGTATTAGTATAATCTGCCAAGCATAAAAAGCTGATTAAAAAAACCTGTGTTTATTACAGTCCAAAAGTCTTATCAATTATTAAACCAATCCAAATATTTCTGCTTTACAGTGAAATCAGCAGAGCTCAAGTTATGCTTTTAAAACTCTATTAAATTGGAGGCTATTATTCTTGTGAAAAAAGGTATTAACTAAGGCAATTTGCAATGGAGTGCAAGAAGTAACCAACCTCTGTGAGAAGCTATAAATACAGGTTTCCAGGCTGAATAAAAAGGGACACAGTTTGGAAACATTGAAACGTAAGGGACACACTGAGGTACCCAGGAGGCTGGGTAGACCCCAGGCTCAAGCCTTGTCATGCTGCTCTGCAGTGGGTTTCTCTCTGTGTGTGACTTTCCTTCTGCAGAGGAAGGAAAAAGGCCATCCAGCCTGGTGTTTCTGAAGAAGGTGAGAGGCCAGACTAACAGAGCACACAGATATGCATACGGATTTCCCACTAAAACAGTGAACAAATCTCACTAGCTTCCTTTTTCCCCAAAGCTCTCTTAATTATTCTTCATTCTATTCACTGTCCTTTTCAGATCCTGAAGCAGGAATTTTTCCACCTTCTTCCCACATCTCCAAATACCTTTCCATGCTCCCTGATATCCCCAGTTCCCTCCCTTCTCTGAGACCAGCTTGCATGGTTGGTTTAGAGCTATGCCTTTGCCCAGCTGCCTCCCTGCCTCTTGGGACAGACAAGGGCTGATCTCCACCTTCCATATCTCCATGGGGTTCTAACAAAGTCTCTGTACCCTCCAGCCACTGGATTTCCTGCCATTTCTTCTGTCACCTACTCAGACTTCAGTTTCCCTTTCCTTCTGTCACAAGCAACAGGAAAGACAACTGGCCAAGAGTACATCAGCTGGTTTGGCTGTCTTGGCTTCTTGAGGACAGAGAGAAAATCTGGCCTATAAGTTTCAAGGAAATAATATAATAAAGGAAAGAGTCCACAAGGCAAAGAGGTGGTAGCAGATAAAAGGAAATTAAAGAATGTCTTTAGGGACTAACTAGGAGTCTTGAGGAAAAAGGCACCAAAGATCCAGCTGGTCACCACCAAACTGTGGAGGAAAATCTCTGTGGAAAAAGAAGTATTACATGAGGAATGATACTTGCTGTTACTTACGCAAAAGCTGAGTGAGAGAGGACACATAGGGAGAAAAATGGGGTTTACCATCATCCTAAAGATGAAAACAAGAATAGCAACATTCAGTGACCGTATGTTAGAGGATTCATTATTTCTGATGTTCTTGAGACAAAATGTAGAATAGTTCATGTTCTTCATTCACCCCTGTAATTTGAAGCAATGGGAATAAGCTTCCTTTTCCAATATGTTCAAGCTGTGCTAAGAAAAGTTAATGATTCTGTAAAAGAATCTAGTAGAGCTGCATGATCACATATTTCGCTTAAGTATGGGAAATAACAAATCATGCTGCGAATGCATAAGGATAAGCAAATGCTGACCTACAATAAATCATCTTTCCAAACAGAATGCTTAGATAACAAGCATATGAATATACTAATATGGAGCCTACTATTTAATGGATAAATTTAATTTGATTTTAGGCAGGCCAAGGAAGAGGAATAAATATCTGCCACCAAATTCTAGGTCATTATTGCATCTTTCTCTGACATATAATTAGAGAAACTACGCACAGGAGTCAATGGCAACAACCTGTTCCGCTTTGCTGGAAATGTCTGACAACTTTGCTGTGTGGCAGCTGAGAGCATCCTTTGGCTCACTGAACACACCGAGTCAATAAAAGCTGAGTAAGAGCTAAAACTGGTTTATATTGCTCGAGTGACTTTGTCTTAAACCATTTATGTTTGTTCTCTCCTTGAACCAGCCCAGGATTGTTATGTCTGAATTACTCAGTTACTCTTTAAAACAGAAGTTAGTTCATGCAATTAGGGACTCCTTTCAGTGAATGCATTCAAAGTACTTAGCCTACCTAAAAATCCATGAAGCTACTATTTTAAAGTGCTCTTAATTATTTGCTATGCTCAGTGTCCTGTGACCCTTGTGAAGGACATCAATTCACTTTTGTGTGTCTTGAAAGTATTTTACTTGTTTTAGTCTATATAGCTCTAATAATTAACCCTTATCTACAGCATGCAGTCAGGACATACAATCTGTAAGTGAAGTATTTCATAGGAAACTGCCCTGGAACAAGCTGAGGCTGCAGCAAGTCCTACTTGGCAATGTGAAAAGATTCAGCCTAGGCCAGACTGTTCTGCTGGGTGGGTAGCTAGTGGGATGAGAAAACGCAGGGAGGGAGCTATAGTTAGATATAAAGTGACATATTTTGTCTAGTTTGATGAGGAAGAGACAGGTGGAGGTTTGTTGGATTAGGAAGATCAGGAAACCTTAAAGGAAGCTTTGGCAGAGAGTAGTAAGAGGTTGGTAGCTGGGAGACTTGCAGACACTATAGATGAGGTCGTTACTCCTTGCCACGCTGTAGGCTTGGTAGAGAATTGGGGCAATTACCCCATCTCAGTCCCTGTAGCTTAGGTCGCCTTGCTCCTTAGCTCTCTTTATTCAGAGGGAGTCAGGAAAGATTTAGACTGAGCATCAGTGGAGCACATATAGCCTCTGGAAGGGCTGAGGATAGCTAAGGGTTATGGTAGTGTGAATTTCTCATGTTTCTGGAGTGCACTAGCATTTTTCCATACCGATTTACAGTCCTGCGATGCTGTAAAAGCTTTGTGTTACCCTGGTGATGTCTGAACACTCAGGAAATTGCTGACACTCAGCATCTCACAGAGTCCAGTCCTACTGCAGCTTGTAATGTCAACGTGTGACTGGTGTAGGAACATTCCTTCAAGCCTCCAGCTTTTAAAAGGATGAGGTTTGCTACCATAAAGCCGGTTATTTATCAAAGCACAGCGCACTAGAAAAGCAATATTCTCCAGTATTTATTTTCACTGGATATTCTGGGAGAAGAAAATAGCCAAACAAAAAATCAAACAGTTCTAGAAGTTACTGAAAGGAAACAAGTGATCTAAAATATATTCTTCTTGGGTTATTAAATTACTGTAAAAACATTAGTCCTGCACAGATTGTTATTTTATTATTAGCTTAACATCACCAGTCAATAAAGGCTTCCAAGGAACATTCATGCAGCTATCACATATTTTGTTAGGCTACACACACCCATGGATAACAGATGCAATCAAAATGCTGCCAAAACCATCATCTTGGCAACAAAGCTTTGTAAGTGTCTATCAGAGCCCCAAAAGCATGTTTTTTTCTTGATAGTGGAAAATAGTTTTAACTTTACTCATATGGATATTTGTTACCCATTAACCCTAATTTTGCCCATAGCATCAAGATAAGAAGCTTTCTGTCATAAGTGATTTACTGTTCTTGCAATACCACCCCCTCCCCTTACACATTTCAGGAAGGTGTACATTTGACATATGCCACTGATAAGGAGGAGATGAGATGTTTAGAAAAGGAATAAGTTTCTAAATGATGATAGTCCTCTAGCCAATTATCACGCTAACTCTAAAATCTTTTTACAACCTCTTGGGACTACAGTTTGTTTCAATGGCAGCTGTATCAGATTTCAAAATATACTGTCCACTTCTGCAAAATAAAGATTTAGCAGCTTTCTATCAATACGTTTTTAGCTGACAACTAAAGCATAGTTTAATCTTATATTTGATTTTAGGCAGGTTAAAACTCTTAGTGGAAAAGATAGGAATTAATTAAGAAGAGCTGTCTTTATTTGCTCCTTGGGATTTCTTCAGTAGATATCAAAGAGCTCCTTTCATTATTTAAAGAAAGGGTAGTCCCAATGAACTGGTTAACATTTACTCTGCTTGTTAACAGCACAGAATGGCACTGGTACAACGTACCTGGAAAACAGTGCCTGCTAGCTGCAGCTACTACTCGTCTGCTACCCTTTGAGCATGGCGAAGTCCCCTGACACAGACTGTATGAAGAAATGTCAGTGGTAGTAAATCCACTGTTAGCGGTCAGTAGTATAAAGAAAATGCTTAAGCACTAAAAAAGAATTTACAACATTGCACCTTGGGTTGAATGTAGACTTTCAGAAATCCAAATTTGCTGTTTAGTTTTCAGAGTGGACTCCTGAATATTCAAATTGAGATGAAATTGCAGTGGGTACAAATTCAAGATATGTGCACACCCCCCATGGGTTTCAGCCAATGATTTCAATGACATTTTCACCTGTTAATCTTTTTCCTGATGATGTCCCTTCTGCAACGAAGTTCATGAGTTTGCATTGGTGTTTATGGATGATGTCCTGCGAATACGTCATTCTACCTTTTAAGAGAATTTGCAAATGTTTTCAGAAAATAAGTTTCCTGGAGACCACTTAGAACCTGCGAGACATCATTGTATGAAATTAGAGGGTTTACATTCATACTCTTTGTATGTAAATTATTCTAAGTCACAATTTTAAAACTGAATCCTTGGTTGTTTAGCAAAAACACTAGCACCAAACAATATGTGTCCTCTTTAGTTTGTTCAGACTGAACAGAATACGTCTCCCATCTTTATCAGTGCTTCCAGCACAACGCTGAGACAGGACAGAGTGGAGAAGCTCACATCAATGTCCATATTCTCAATGCAGTACCTTTCAGAAGGAACAGAATAGATTGGTTTTGAAAAACTCCAACAAAGCAATTTAATAAAGAAGCCTGTGCTGCTTGGGAATGTGCAACTGTTCTTTGGTGAAAGGTTATGAAGCATTTGAAGTGAATGTAATGACTTACTTGTGCATTGTTGCTCATCTCTCATAAAATAAAATGGAGTGTTTTGGAATTCGCAGGTTAGACAGCTGCTCCTTGAACTGTACCATCTACCTGCAGGAGAGGAGATGGTGAGAGATGGGGGCTTCATATGCTCACTCCTATGTAGAGTGTGTGTTACTGTTCGCAGATAATTTATTATGTTACCTGTTTGCACAGACCTTGAATAAGAGAAACTGTAGGCTCTCGCTGTTACCTGTGCCATTGCCTTTTCAGTATTTACTGCTCTCATTGCAGGAGTGGGGTCCTGGCGATAGAGGCCACTGGCTGCTTTGATCCTCAGAAGTGCCAGAGGACAAACAGCGAAGGCAGACAGCCTAGAGTGGTTGTCATTAATTACCTACTGGCTGTGAATCTGTGGTCTGGTAGTGACAAGGAGAGGAACTCTTAGCCAGCTCACCTGAATTACCCCCTGGCAAATAATGTTCTGAGACTTCCAGCAGGTCACTTCAGACAGAAAAAGAGGATTTTTTTTTTTCTTGAAATTCTTGTTATAAGTTTTTTCCTAATGTTCTTCCTAATTTAAATTGGCTCTTATGTCTTTAATGATGTGTGTGCCTCACAGCCAGGACTACAAAATTGTGCTCTCCAAATTGGCAGATGCTTCTCATAATTAACCTAGTTTTTAGCCAAAGAAGGAAGCCAACAGTTTTCAGACTTGTGTACTGAAGACCTATAAATAAACACCGTGTCAGGACAGTCTGTTTTCCAAAGGCAGTAAGCAAAACCAGTATCTTTAAATGTGTGGGTAAATTAGATAACTTGAACTCAGGAATCGGGTGTGGATTCGGACACCTAACTAAGCAAACCAGCCTGAACAACTGCTGTTTCAGCTGGTAGCAAAGGGCAGAGGAAAAGGTAACACAGGAACAGAATCACTTGAGTGTACATCGCAGCAGCACTGTGGTCAGTGTGGGACCATGCTCCTCCTTCACTTGTGAAGTTTGCTCATGCCGAAGTTGGTGTCAGGGCTCACAGTCCTGAGCTATACAAACTATAAGGTCTTACTTGAGACCTTCGAAATGAAAAGCAGCAGTTCTGAATATAGTTTCTTCCTCCAAATTTTAAGTTCAGCAAATTACACAGACCAGGCACTAATGCACTGTTATGAAGTTTATGCTTGATTTTGTTTGAAAATCACAACAAAAAAAAGCATTGTGTACCAGTGGAATTTCTATTAGCATATTAAAGCAAACTCAGTGAGCTATAGCAGTGTATTTTGATTTAGGTCAACTTAGTTTCTTAACCAGAATTCTGTATTCTACCAACAATGTCTCTGAGTGCATTTTTATTGAGGTATTGCAACTGGGGAGCAACTACTCCTCAGGAATAGTAATGAATGCAAATGAAGAGCAAAACATCTCCAAGAATCTGGAAATGAGTTAGTTTTCCGAGATGATTAAAATACACAGTAGGAATCTTAGTTTTATTTATTGGTTTTGGACGAGTTTCAGATCTCCATCTATAAGAGAAGGGGCTTGCAAGGTTTTGGTGCTGGCTGTTGACAGCTCTTAGCACTTGCTATAATTTATCCCTCAATGTAACACTATTTCAGCAGTCTGAGGAGAGAACTGGGTTCTTGGAAGGAAACTGGGATGTTTCAACTGAATTAGCAACAAAGACATGTTGAGATGCTTTTCAGCTCTGTGTGTAAGTTAAAATACTTTGCACAACGTAAGTGAAGACAACAACAGTTTCTGCAGTAGTGAGGATGCTCGTATACCTTAAGAGAGACAGTAAGAGGGACATTTTGATAAACTAATCTGTAATTTAGAGCAAATGTCAGGATTTAAGTAAGTCTTGTCTAAAAATATAATCCAGTTGATGGTTTTTAGGAAATGATAAATACAAACGTGAGTGCCAAGACTGCCATTTCACAGGGAATTCTTTCAGAAAAATAAGAAAGTTTGGGAACACTGAAAGCAATAGGAAAGTTTCCATTCTCTGCCAGTCAAGGGGTAAATGATACAAGTTTCTTGTCTATGTGGCAACCGTGAAAAATCCGTTTTTTTTACCTAAAGGGGGTTAGAGGACTGTAACTGTTAGAGGGCTTCATTAACACCATAAGCCCTGCCTACAGAGAACAGATTGGAGCTGGAGAGGGTGTCTCACTGAGCAAATATCCTTGAAAGAGATTTGCTTTCTAGGCAAAAAAGAGTATTTTTAAAGACATCCCAAGCTTCCTAAGCTTGTATTTCTTACAGCTTTCCAGTAGTACCTAGTGGTCCCTAATCAAGAAGGCGATAGATATCAAAGTGTCTATAAAGACTATCTCAATCCCCAAAATGCTATTTGCCTGGCAGAGTTGAGGCATTTTCAGATATGTTCTGATGTGAAAATGTGATGGGTGACTTCTGGGGAAATACACTGCAATTAATAATTGGAGGTTGGAACTAGATGATCTTGAATGTCCCTTCCAACCCAAACAATTATATGACTAATATTGGAGTCAAGCCTGGGGCAGCACCCTTCGCTCTCCTTCCCACTCTGAGGGAATGATTTAACATGATTTAGCAAGTGTCTTCACTTGTGTGAAGCTCATGAGGGGCTGTGGTTAAGAAAGACTGGGTTTCAGTTTTTGCACAAGCTGGAATCTTAAACTTATCATCCCTCAAACCCAAGCAATATCTGTCTGCCCAAAATGCCACTATCGTTTCTCTTTTCCGCTTTCACAATAATCATCTAATTTATACTTCATACCTAACTTGGCATAGTTGCATTCAATTTCAGCAAAGGAGCATAATTTTGCAGTATGTAAGCATCAATTCATCAAATTCTGTCTGGCTGAAAAGACTTATTATATACATTTTTATTACAACAGTAAGAAAGAAATTGCAGGGTACTGTTACAGTGAGCTGCTGCTTGTTTCCTCTGTCTAATCATTCTGGTAAGACAGTTTCTTCCTACAATTTCACTTCTTGCACCCTTTAGGGTCTGCAGAATTAAGGCATGCTTTTTAACCAACAGTAAGAACAAGTATGTTTTGGTGTTGGGTGTTTTTTTCGTAATAGATGGTATTAAAATAAGTAATGTGTTTTCACCACTCTCTTTAAAAACACATTAGTTTTATTACTCCAAATTGACTGAGAACCAAACTACTCAGCATGCGTCTGGAATTTGCAGCACATTACTATATATCCTATATCTATGACCTGAAAGGTTGATTGCCCTTTGATTAATCCCCTCAGTTTAGTTTTATACTGTTTATCAGTTTAGATGCATCTGTCACCCCCACCATATCATTGATGAAGTCCTCTTACAAGCTGCTTGTGCAGCTACTCCTGCTATCCTAGTATTAGGCAATAGCAGAAGGTATATGAGTGGGACGACAAATGACACATTTGCTGTGCTAGGGGAGAGAATCCTGAATTCCTTAAAATACATAGAGACACTTGGAAACTGCCAGAGACCTACCACTGATTATATTAGAAATTAGTAAGTCACATTTTGGTTATTATCTTTCATGCACTCCGGTGAATATATCAAATTATGATAAGCCAAAAAAAAACATTGTGCCATGCTTCATGATGCTTGCATCCTTCTTCTACAGCTAGACCAGACTTTTTTATTAAACCTAGTCACTCTGAATATACTTCAGATATAAAGTTAATTGTAAGAAGTTTGAAATTACTGGCATAACTTCTGACTTTTGAGAAACTTATGATAATAACAGGCGCTAATCTAAATGTTATATTTTTCAGTGTAATGAAATGGAGAAACTGGTTGAGATTAATCAAAGATACGCTTTAATCCAGAGGGGAACCTTTACCATTAGTGCTTTGGGCAATATTAGAATGAGATTTTCCTATAACAGTTCATGCCCTGGAAGCTCTCTTAGCTACATTTCCATCATTTCATAGAGAACTCTTTTCTGAGGTGCTGAGAAGACAGATGCTTAGTATGCATCCAGAACGGAGTCTGGAGTCTCCATCGTTATGACTATCTAACTATCCAGTCTTTAGCCTCAGGGCTAAGAAGTCCTGTGGCTTGAGAGTATACCAAAGCAGATCCCCTCATCCCACATGGACCTTAAACATGACCTAGGAACTGGAGATATTTGGGGAGTCTGGTACTTAAACTTAAAAAAAGTCAGCTATTTCAAAGACCCAGTTAAAAGGGACATTAACAACAGAGTTGTCTGTAGAACACAGAAAATGAACTGGAAAACATGAATATAAAATTAACATTTTTGCAGCATGTGTTGTGAAGTATACAAACAGAACATATTTTTAAACACAGCAAAAAGAAGAGACATTTAATATCCAAACTTTTTAACTCTCAACTGTTAAGAAATAGTAACAGATGGCTAGTCCAGAAAACAGAACTTTTGCACAAATGATTTACACTGATTACACAGGAAAATAGTCAGCCACTTGATGACTTTATGGGTAAAATATAGCAGGAGAAAACAACAGACATATTCTATCTAGCTTTTTAGAAACCTTTATCACTACTAGATGTGACTGAAACCTCATTCTTTAGTCCTTTCTCTGTTCCTTTTCTTTCCATTTCTACTTCCCTTCCAATTTCTGGTCTTTCTTTCCCTACTCTCTGACTTCTGGAAAAGATGCGATATATAAAAACATGAGAGCAATAGAGCATAACAAAACCCAAGTCAAGCAAATTGTCAAACTAATTTCTAAATCCTTTTTCTCAGCCATGAACTTGTGGGGATACATTTTTAATCTACTCAGAGCTGGTTGTTAATTAGAAGATGTCATTGCCTTTGAGGACTCCAGGTGGTACAATGAAAACTCCAAGACTCATCACATGCTTCTAGACGGCTTTGAAAACATCCCTACAGTGACCAAATGGATTAAAATATGTAAAAATAGAATAGCTACAAGGGGGTTCAATTGTTTAATCAAAGAGATGAATAGGAATTACAAATTACAAATGTATGAGCAACTGCCTCTGGGAAAGGCTACGGTATATATAGCAGAGTATTGCATGCAAATATGCTGACAAAATCCACTTTCTTGTAAGAGACGGGTCATCTCACTGGTGCAATCCATTATCTTCATAAAGGATGTAGGGTTGAACTTTTATATTGTTCTTTTCCAAAATTAAATCTACATTTTAAATCCCAACTCATGCCACCTTAGTAATTAGTTCCAGCATCTATTTGTGCCAGTCACTGCCACTGTGATTTTTGTTAATTAAAACCCAGTCATTGCAAGGGAAAATTAAAAATTTAAATGCCTTCAAGTTTCACACCAGTTGCTGATGTGGAAATTTGGAAGCTCTAAAAGGCAAAAAGGTTTTCACTGAAACAACTAATTTGTTATACTGTTATATTGCTGTTGTAGTCTTTCAACAGAATAACAAGGCTGAGGTTACTCAATACAATAAGGTTACTTAATATGATAAATAATAACATGGAGGCTGAATTTTAGTAAGCCATGAGCAAAGGAATCAAATGCTGCTCCCAGGCAGCATCCCTTCCAATGAGAGGATGATTGGCCAAATGCATGTGGCAACACACAATTTGTGCACAGCATTGACTCCCCTCTCATGGTATAAGCAAAAACACAGAAGAGCCAGAACAGCTTGTTTGCTTTCATGTGCCTTTTGCAGCTCTTTCTTCTCATAGCACCTGCTTTCTTCACTGCTATTAAGAAAGAAAAGAATGGATTGATTAAATTCCTCCTTGCAGTGAATCCACTGATGTGAGCTCGCATTACAAAACTTCATTGTTTTCAAAGGCAAAGTTATGGCAAGCGGTGAGAAGGGGTTCTGTGTCACATTAAGGCTTTGTAAAAAGCCAGAATTCTCATACTTTATTAATGAGGATTTTCTTTTGACAGATGTGCTTTGTATCCCAGTAGCTGTAAGTGTCTTCAGTGCTACAAACACTGTTATGGGCAACACCTGGGCTGGTTACAGCTAAACAGTGATTTTCAAAGAAAAGTCGATAGGAAATCCACAATCTATCAGTTAATGAGGAGTATTTGCTATGCAGCTGCCTACTGTCTGTGAATCCTTTTGAGGGAACACAGACAGGGCATCAGACTGGCACAGCAGAGACTCACATTGTTCCTGGCTGTGCCACCGGTTTATTGGACGAGCCTCTTCATCTTCCTGTGTGAGTTTTTCCTGCAGCAAAATAAGCATCATGATAGTTCTTTCTTTCAGAAGGTGAGGAATGTCAAATGCACCACAACACATAAGTATCTTTATTACAATTATAAGATAAATCTTTTCTCTTTAAAGCAAATAACCATTGCAATCTCTTCCTGTGAACACCTTTGCCAGGTCACTAACACTGACAGACACAGCAGCAAACACTTAACAGGCCTAATTGCCACTGCCGTTACCACAGTGAGGAATTGCAATTAGCCAAAGGAAAAGCTTTTAGAATCCAGGGTACCACTGAGTTTTGATCACTAAAAGCTTCCTTTATGTAATTGAAAAACACAGTGTATGGGTAGCACAGTTTTTCTATTCCTCCCTCATAGCTACTTACAGATAAACTCATCATCTTCCCACCCCCACATATTTACTAGCATTTTGTGATCTATCTGCAATCTGACAGTGTTGCCTCTTACTAAATCTTGTTGTAAACAAAAGAGTCTCAGACAGTGACTCACTGAACTGAACAGAACAGATTCTGAAACATTGAAAATCAGATTGTTTTCAAGCTAATCAAAGATGTGAGAACTCATTTTGCCCAGTGGCCCTTCTGAGGATTGAGGAGATCAACATGAAAGTTGCAGGGGGAAGGTTGCTGACTGTTAAAAATAAAGTAGTTGAACTTGAAATGAAATGAGGAATGCACTTAATTATACAATCCCAATGGTAATATCTGAAATAATCAGAGTTATATTTGTTTCTTATTCCTCCTTGCCACTATCCCTGCCTAATTTCTAATCTTGCTAAAATAATTGTTATTCTGTCCAACATTTAATGCATAAATAAGAATATGAAGAGGGCTGGAACAATGTAAATATGCACAGTGCCTGCATAATTATTCTCATCTGTTGCAAAAAATACTTTCCTGTGAGTCATCGGTCCTTCCATGTTTTAAAACCTGGAAAATAAAGCAAAACTTGAAGAAATGGGATATCATTTAAAGAGAAAAATGGCTACAGATTTTTTTATTATTTTCTTTGTAAAGGAGCAATTGTCCCTTGGTATATTATAGAGCAAATAGATTTCAAGGACAGATTGGACAGGGCCTTGAGCAACCTGGTCTAGTGGGAGGTTTCCCTGCCTGTGAGAGGGGGGTTGGAACTGGATGAGATTTCCCTTCCAACCCAAGCCATTGCATGATTCTATGATTCTATTGATTAGACATGCTTGTCAATACCATGTAAAAATCAAGCCCTTGAGATTACTTGTGTTTAAATTGCTTTACAAAAGACTACAAAATATTATGGACAACAAGATTATGATTGAAAACAGGCTTTCTTCCCTAAAATTGTGTAAGAAATCATGACTGTTTGCCATGCAAGCCATCTGTATCTACCCAATCCGTTGACTTTAGATATCGATCAGCATTTCTACACCCTGGAAACTCAGGGGACTTAAAAGTCTTCCAGAATTTAAGATTTCATACTTAAAACAATTTTGACAAATACAAAACCTTATGGGTCTATGTCTGCTTAATTTCTATATGTGCTCAACAATATTGCATGCATAGCATGCACAGAAGGTTCTTATATTCAAGCCAAATAAGAGGAGAATTAACTTGTTATATGTTCTCTCTTTCTGGAAGGTTCCTCCTCTCATGTAGATGGAAGACAAACTACCTTGGCCACCTTTCCCCTTCCAGAGAGAAAGCAACTCTTGTTCTAGTGAAGGAATAATTGAGTGAATAGTCTTTGCACCTGATCTCTTTAACTGGTAGCTTCAGCACCCATGGTTGGGTAAGTAAGCCTTGAGAGGTTGATCGCTATGGACAGGAAGATTGCAGCTCGCCTTACGCTGAAAATGGCCCTGCAAGGGCTCTCACATTTTATATTTAGCTAAACCAGTTTATTAGAAAGCCTTAAAAATTCAGAATACTCAGATTTTTGAAGCAAAAGAAACTTAAATGTAGACTGTGCTTTTAACCTGTTGAAAGGCGAGGCAGAAGTTTTAAGCAGTACACACTAACACTTTAAAGAGACATTCTACAGAATATTAGGAAGTTAGCTATAGGAGATTATGGGTTTATTGGAGAAATTATTTGTTAAGAGGTTAAGTATTTTTTGCTATCAAAACCGAGAATGTTTTGCAAACATCAGCACTCTGACTTCAACTCTCCTTTGGTTTTAATATTGCAAAACTCATACTAAATATCTTTTCTATATATATTTCCTCCTCTGAAGCTTTCTGTGTCTGGGATTTGGTTCAGATTGATCACTCTATCTTAAAATCAGAGATATTTTATTTCAAAGTCTGTGGAGAATAGGAAGCTAGAGCACTGTTTTATCATGGAAAACTCATCTATAATAATCCAATATATGAAAAACATCTCTATTCCCCAGTTATATTCAAAATATGGCAAAGAGACAAAGAGAAGGAACATGAAATTACAAGGATGAAGATGGAACAGGACTGCTAAGCAGGCAAAAAGTGCTTAGGACTCACAGTTTTAGATCTCTTGTCACTAAGAAAGTGGCTGTTCAGCTCGGATTAAAACTGAATATCACATCTACTCTCACAGCAGAAGTTCCAAAATTGCTGGAATAAACAGCTTGCAGGTGAATAGGAAATAAAATGAAGGAAGCCTTTCAAGAGTAGCTGGAGACTTAGCCTGCGAATCACAGAATCCCAGACTGGTTTGTGTTGGAAGGGACCTTAAAGCTCATCCGGTTCCGACACCTGCCACGGGCAGGGACACCTTCCACAAGACAAAAAAAGAAACCCGACCCTCTCCAGGCTTCCTGTAGCCCCTTTAGGCACTGGAGCTGCTCTAAGGTCTCCCCTTAAGGAGCCTTCTCTTCTCCAGACTGAACCAGCCCAGCTCTCTCAGCTTGGCTCCAGAGCAGAGCTGCTCCAGCCCTCGCAGCATCATTATGGCCTCCTCTGTACTCACCCTAACAAGTTCCACATCCTTCAAAAATTATGTCTATGATAGATTCATGTTTCCAGAAGCTGAGCTCTGTCATGTGCATCACCGTTGCTTCATGGTTGTCTTACAGTCCTTCATCTTTCAAATTTCCCTGCTGTCTCTCCTATGACACTTCAGTAGGAGCTTGGGTTCTGGAGCTGTGCTAGGTGAGCTCTTAAGTGCAAAGTTCTAACCATGGACTAAGACATCAGCTTCATTTGGTAATGAAATGATGACTGAAAGGGACTCTTAGGCCACAGGGAGCTGGCTCCCTATTAAATAAGACTGATAGGCCCCTTGGCAGAGAAAGAGCATTAGCATTTCTCTAGAATAGGGAATGAAAACCTCATTCTGATACTGCAGTAATCTTTTTACTTTGTAAAACAAAATAACTATATAATCGATCTTTGCTTAAAACAGGAGTGATGCTCTTTGTGTGGCCAGGAGCATGTTCAGAGAGAAATGCATGCCTTTGACTTTGAAGAATCAGGGCACTCCATTGGTCCCAAATTACATGTGAAAAAACATCATCCCAGGACTGGAGAGAACTGATCATCTCCCCTCAGTATGTAGGAAGCACTAGCATCCTTATATGTATGTCATTAATCTATCAAATATTGCTTAGATTAATGTGTGATAAAATGTGAGAAGATTTTTTTGCTTCTCAAATCCATCAAGCTTCCTTTCTTTCATGTTTTGTGCACATTGTCAAAGAGGGGAATAGATCAAGGTAGCCTCTGCTTCGTAAAAGTATGTGCTAAATGCTTCACCTGTTAAACATTACACTTTGAGCAGCATGCAGAAATGTAATTCTTTCCACAGTCACCTGCTGTTTGCATCTGCCATGCATTAAAGTGTTGAAGATGGGAACGTTAGTGACATCAGATACTGTGCTTTTAGTACAGAAATAAGCCTCGAAACTTGCTGTTTTCCCCAAGTGAGCCCAAGAAATATTCTTCCAACATCCATCAACAGCTAAGTCTTACAAAAGTAATTTGTCCTACACTGAAAGCCTCAAGTATACTGATGCCACATGGTCACCAATGCAGATACTTATCAAATGATATGAATTCAGAATTAAGGAATCCTTAAATCCTTAAACTAAGTGAATTTTGGCAGTAGTAATCTTTTCAATTACTTCCTTCTCAAAGGAAGATATATACACATTATGTCCCTAGTAAAAAAATATTCTGGCTTTTCATATTGAAGCTCTTGTGAAAATCCTATTACAAGGGATCTGGGGAGGGCTTAGCATACCGAAGAAGAGAAATATTTCATCTAAACTTGCCAGTCTGGCAAAGTTTGCAGACAAATGTATCACAAAGTGAGACTAAACCAGACATAAGTGAACTGTGTATGTGTTTCATTAGGGAAAATATTCCCTTACCCCACAGAGGAAGATAAACAGTCTTGCTTTGTATTCCACCTACTGTCGGCACTTTCATTATGTAGGCAAACAAGCTGGAAGCTGAATGGGCAGGTTCTGGTGGTAGGGACCTCAGGAGTGGGATGCTCCTTTGAGTCTGCCCAGGTGTGCAGCACAAAGAGCACCTTCCCTAGTATGTAGGTACAGAAAATATCAACATAGATGCAAAATTCCAGCTGTAATTTTAATGAAAAAAGTACTTTCATTATCACTCAGCACTGTCAGAACTGAAGATTTGTCTTAGAGTGAAATTAATTTTATTGTTTTATAGGACAAAAAAGGATAAATTATTAGAGACCTTTATTTCCAAATATTGTTATTACCCAATTTATGTCCCATTAAGAATGCCAGTCACCAAGTATATTATTGTAGGTATGGCCTGAGATAACTGGCTTCACAATGAATATATTCCTTCTTTCCTGGGTTCACGGGAGTCCTACTTTGGAGAGGAGAAGTGATGGAAATCTGAAACCATCCCCAGTATCTGCAGTACACGAATAGAGCAACTCCTTTATGGCAGAGTTTCAAAGCAACAATCTGAAAATGTTTTGCAAAAAGAAAAAGGGCTAGAGATACATTTCCACAAAAAATGTAGCAAAATCCCACTTAATGCCATAAATCCCGTCGCCACATTGCACTCTGGAAAAATCTGACTTCTTAAATTACTTTATGCAGCGTTGCTTTTTAAAGGTTATTTCCGCATAAGTTTGTCTTGAAAAAGGAGTTGTCAGATGCTTCCAAATATTACTTGTGTGAAGAAATCACTAGGCATTTGTGTGTTCCTGCAGAAATTGCCCTGTAAATTGAAGTTCCCACATGGGTTTCTTATAGCTCTGCTCTATGACCTGACAATGAGTAAAGTTAAAAAAGAATAGAGAAATTTTCAAGTAGTTTATCTTTTCTGAACTGTTTCAGCACGGACTGGGTCACTTCAGGCAAGCTTAACAAGGGTGTGGAAGAACACTCTGTATCCTTGTAGAAGTCCCAGAGGTGTCTTAGTCCTGCCTTTCAGCATAGTTCATCCTCGATCAGAGATCATATTTCTGAGGCATGAGATGTCTTTAACTGATCAAACTCCTACAAAGGCTTTCATGACAAGCCCTGAAGGCATGGTGGGGGGTGTTGAGTTGTTTGGTTTGTATGTGGTTTTGAGGGTTTTTTTGGTTGGTTGGTGTTTTTCAATCTGCCTTTGTTTTTATTCTGTGATGAAGAGCCAAAAGTCAGAAATTGAAAGGTAAATAAAATCATGTACAGCAATACTGCCACAGAATGGAGTGCCTCAAATTCAATTTATTACACGGCTGAAGCCAGTCAAACTGTCTCCTGTATATATGAGAATGAACCAAAACAACAGCTATTATTATTTCCCTGACATCCACTTCATGTTGGGAGAACAATTTTACATTCTAAGGGATCTTCTTTAAAGAGGATCTGAACATTTTAGGATATCACTAACAAAGCAAAGGCACAACTCTCTCCCTCCACTACTTTCAGTGAAGGGGAAAAAGATGAATACTACTGATGCCACAGAATATAACCCAACATATACAGCTCAAACAGGACTGTGAAGGAATGTATTTTATTCCTAGCTGATAATGCAGGGGTCTGATCTCTACTGCAACGTCAGTATTTCTCTAAAATGGACCCTTCAGAGAATGATTTTCCTCTATATGGATACATGGTATTTGTCTGTTAATAGATACAGTATCTCAGCCAAGTAATTTTTCTCCCCCGCAGACATTCATAAGAACAGGACACTTTATATGTCAAATGTGATGGGCCTTGTGAGGATTTTTACCTCTACATTACCTTTATCAGTGATCATAAAACTTGCTTTTTCAGCATTATTTCAGTGTCAGATCAAATAATTACTATACTTATGGGAAACACTTACATAAGCTCTTTAAAATCTGAAATCTTAACAGTAACACATCACCATAGGAAAAGTACTAAGACTCACTTGATTTTTTTTTTCAGTAACTTAATGCCACATGAGAAAGCAGTTTAAAGTGTGAAAAACAGCCATGGCAGCAGTCAGCCTTACTGCAGAGAAAGCCCTTGTGATCTGCCTTCGCTCCGCTGACCACACATTTTTCTCTTTCCTGCAGTTTCCAGACTCTAATCTAAACTAATTGCTATCAATGTCCACTTCTTACATGAGTGATGTTTCTGCAGAGCTGCCTTCTACATGCTCTGATGAGGTGGAGGCCATCCAAACCACACAGCTTCCCATAGCCAGTGCCCATGCTTCTGGGCTGTTCACTACACTGGTTTGCTTTCAGAGCCTTTCCAGAGTCATTTTTCATCCCTTAACCAAATCTCAAAGGCTGTTTGCCATTCCTTCCTCCCGGATGCACCAGTGCTCTTACCCTGCACGCCCAAGAGCCACAATATGTGAAGTAGCTTGTAAAGTATCATCAGTGAACCAGCTTCAGAATCTGATTTTTAAATCATTTTTATTCAGTATCTGGATTCCAGCAGCTGTGTAGAAGTACTCTCACAAATCTGGATATTTTATTATGCTGCCAATATAGAGATTGCACAGATCAGTCCTGCCAGACTGCTGCGTGGTCTTCCAGTTCTTGCCGACTAGTTTGTATTGTGATCATTCTTTGCTTTATTTAAACTGGAAAACAGACAAATCCCAAATCAGGCTGACAAAGAACTCTGGTGCACTTAGACCTTGTGTTGCAAAACCTGCATCTTTTCTTCCTGCCTGTGATCAATTTATAATTACTGCAGATAAAAAGAAACCACGGAAAGCACAGCTAGAGGCACGTCACAGGTATCACCCTGCCTAGTAAGAAGGAAAGCAAGCTTTGTACAGATTATTCCCAGAATTTTCCTGGAACACCTATTTTTTGCTTCTGTTTCTCTGCAAGGTTTTGGTCCTCCACCTAATATATATCAGTAAATCAAAAAGATCACAGCATTTTCCAGGATGCTTTTCATAAAGGAGCAGTGAGGTTGAACAAAGAACCCCAATCCCATAGCAAACCATTGCGTAACACTTTCATTTTATTGGGGGGGGGGGGGGGGGAAGCAATTACAGAGCTGCTACTGGGATTGAATGTGTAATGCCCTATTAGAAACTACTACCTAAAGACACTGATACCTCTCAGAGGAACTAGTGGAAATACATCCCTAACTTCTAAACAAGTGGTCATAAGACTGGTGGCCAAGTAACTTTCATGAGGACTGGAGGCCCCTCAAATGTGGTGAACAAAATCTTACTTTACTGTCACTGTCTGCTTGTTAATGCCATTTGTGTTTAAACGGGGACTTCATCTTTCACAGCCCATCTTAGCCTTTTATTTGATTCTTCAAATAGCATCTCACCAAGCTTTACACATTCTCAGTACTGATAGAATTGATAAGCAGGAAAGGGTGTTTGGGGCTCACAGTTTTTGATCTGTTGATCTTGTCACTGAGAAAGTGGCTGTTTGTGTTAAAACTCAATATAATACCTCTTCACAGTGCAGAAATTCCAAAATTGCTGGAAAAAAACAGTTTGCAGAGGCATAATAACATTAAGGAAGCCTTTTGAGAGAAGCTGAAGACATCCTGTGAATCACAGTCACAGAATGATTTGGGTTGCGAAGGACCTTAAAGCTCATGCAGCTCCAATGCCCTGGCACGGGCACGGACACCTTCCACTAGATCGGGTTGCTCCAATCCCCATCCAACCTGGCCTTGAACACGGCCAGGGATGGGGAAGCCACAGCTTACTTTGTCCTGTCCCTACCTGCCCTTATAAAAAGCCCTTCTCCAGATTTCCTATCAGCCCCTTTAGGCACTGGAGCTGCTCTAAGGTCTCCCCTTCAGGAGCTTTCTCTTCTCCAGGCTGAACCAGCCCAGCTCTCTCAGCCTGACTCCAGAGCAGAGCTGTTCCAGCCCTCACAGCATCTCCATGGCCTTCTCTGGACTTGCTCTAACAAGTTCATACCTATCTTATGTCAGGGAATTTGATTTTCCCTTTAAGCTTGTAAGAGGCTCAAAGCTCCACAGCATCAATTAGTCATAACCCAGGCGAGAGCACAGAATTCTTATCCCATTTCAAGGAGGAGAGACATAATGGTTCAAGTGGCTGATATGCTAGGAGGCTATTTGTTCCCTTCCCACATGTAGTTTGCACTGCCACATGTTGAACTATATACAATTATTTTGCACCATATTGTCATTTTCCATGTATGTCTTCCATCTGAACTTTTGAGGCAGGGCGATACTTTGACATCAAATGCCAAAATTCACTGGACACCAGAATCAGGCAAGTCCTAAGAATGGCAAAACCATTTAATGAAAGTGAAATTAGAATAACTGAAGGTTTATGGTCTTAGAATATTTTTGGGGCTGTATCCAACCCAAATACTGGTGTGTAGGATATATTATTTGCAGTAATTAATAGCACTTTACTGGATTTACATGGCTATTGTGGTTTCTGGACATGAAATTCTGAATTTGGTTTTAAAAGAAAAAAAAAAAAACACAACCCAAAACATTGGTAATATGGATTAAAACTTTTTCCACCCATTTAATATGCAATACACATGAGGACAGTTTTATTTCTTCTCATACCCTTTTATCAAGTTCAATAAATTACTGCGTTCACATTTTCAGTATCTGTAGTCATGGAGTTGCAGATGGCTCTTAAAAATCAGTCTTTGCTTCATTGTCCATGATTTTTTCATGAAGCGTGTCTTCCTAGAAATTTCTTCCTCCTTAAACATTTATGTCATACCACACTGGGTTGTCAGGAACACTGATTGATTTATCAGTCTTCAGTATATTGCGTTGTTTCACTTAGATTTCAAATCCCAGCTTCACCACGCTGTTACTCTTATACTAGATCTTAAAGTAAAACGCACTGATGCTGATAAATTACTTATTACCTACAAAAAATACTACTTTATGTAGATACCTCATAAAATAGGAAACAGATGCTTTCTCAGACTGTTAGGACATTTTTAAAGCTCTGAGATATCCTGAGCTTCTCTCATTTTATCCATTCATTAGGTCATTTAGCAGCATGGATAGTTATTGCACATCCCAGGCACAAACTCTCCTGCTAACCTAGAGCAGATATGTGTGCACAGAAGATGAACTTTAGTAAGAGTCACCACTAAGAAAGCTCAGAGTTATGTTAGTTGAAATTTTGATTTCCCTTCTTAGGAAAAAAACTAATTTTTGAAGTCCAAATCAATCAAATTTGGCATTGGGTGTGGATATATGGGATTAACACTCTTATTCCGTCTTTGTGAGTGATTACACCCATGTTTCAGATCTACGTTTGTTTGTCTGATGCATTTCTCAGGAGTTTCTTCACATTGTAAGTGTACAGGATATTACAGGATTGATGGGTACACCGTTTTTCTTTTGTCTTACTATTTTCATGTAGGCTGCATCTTAACTTGGAACTTCCATGAATTCTGAGCACGAGACACTGTACAAATGCAGAGTAACAGACAAAACCTCCCTCAAGACCTCACAAAATGAATAGAGAAGTGGAAGAAAAAGTGCTTCCTTGTCTTGTATTGGGTGGGAAATGAGTCAAGAAGATGTAGATCCTGATAAACTCACTCTTTCTGGGTATTGTTTAGTGCATGGGAACTGAATGGGTCAGCATTAAATAAGGTGGCATGATTTAGAGGTTGGCAAGTTCATAGAGAACTAGACTGAGCTCTCAGTGCCATTCATTAGCCTTCTCTTTGTTTTATTTATGACTTCTCTGATGGTGTGTTTCAAAGTATTTAACAAACTACTACAACAGCCAAGGTTGATGCAGCAGTAATCTACCTGTTCAAGATTATTCCAGTTAACTATGTAATGGCACCAACGCTTGGAAGAGGTGTTGTCTCAGTAACAGAATAATCCTGTCTTCTTTTCACAAAAGCTTTAGATCTTTTATGATTCATTTCATCCCTCACTCAGAGGATTAAGCCACCCTAATACTGTGGTCCAGCACTATTAAAATGCATGGTTCCAACTCCTAAATACTTTTTGAGTTTTCCTTCACAAAAGACTAACAAAACCAGGCAGAAGAGGAGGATACATATGTCCATATTTAAAAGGGTTAGAGGACTCGTGGTTTTTTCTTACACACAAGTTCTCCAGCAACCACAGGCAGCAGGAGTCACATAGAACCATGAGCAATACAACAGTAGAAAGCTCGTTCTATTCTCTGCTCAACCCGCTCTTCTCATGTTGACCACATGCCTGCTCTTGTTCCAGGTCTTCTCAGACACATACTGAGCTGCACAGTAAGAACAGATACCAAAGGGGTGAGATTCCTGGCCCCAAAAATGGCTAAAAGAAGCTTTGACAGAGGCTGTCAGCATCAGCCTTACTAGACACAAGAGGAGCAATACTGGTCAGAGGACTGTTCTCTTAACAGTGCCATTTCCTGAAATCACACCTGAAACCCAGGGAGTTAAATTTAATGAAGATTCTCTTTAACAATAGCAGACTGCAAACCCACCCCAGATGTGAACCTGGTAATAGTGATGTATTTCAGGAAGGTGTGTGAATGCTCAGCAGCAGAAGTATTCAAAGAAAGGATGAAAAAGGAAATATAAGGGCCAGAGTCTCTCAGTGACTGTGATAGAGCAGTCACTGATACTTGAGGCTAGGATGAAAACAAAAAGAAATGAAACAAAACTGGCACCACAGAAATTAAGTTTAATTTGTGAATAAAAACAACTTGCTCCATATTTTTAACTTTTGGAGCCTTAGAAAAAAACTTAAGAAAAATATTCTTGGAGGAAAACACCAGGCCATTTGTTAAGTTTTTCCTCTGATGACACTTAGTCAAAACAAAGTGAGACTACAGGCAGTCATTAGAGCTCACTTCGGTTTGCTTCACTGCCTTTGAAAGTTTACATTTACATGCCCAGCAAGTTCAGTGGAACTGGGTTAGACCACACATGCTCCCTTGGAGGAGAGTTTCTGGGTAATGTTTGAGCTTTTGAGCTGAAAGCTTTTGGGAAGGGTGACAAGTATTTGAGTCAGTGGTCAAAACCCATATGGTTTTGCATAAAACTGATAGGGCTGTAAGGTGCCAAATATTTCCCACTCTGAAATTCATATCTTGATTTTATTTTTATGTTAATTTTAGCAGAACTCTTAAATCCCAGAAATAGAATCTCTACCATCAATACCTTGAACTTTTTATTTCTTTTTTTTCTTTTTTTTTTTTTTTTTTTTCCCCCTGAAAATACAAAGATCCCTGTTAGGATTACAAAATTAGGCTGTGATTAAATGAATCTTGACTTCAGATCATTCCCTTTGCATAAAAACCCCAAACCAAACCTCACTAGCTTCATTTTAAATAACAAAGGTATCCACACTAATACTCAAAACAAGGGAGGGCACATTGAATTCCACCTGCCTTCAGGGGTGCCTTGACATGTTTCCATGCCCCTTCTTCCCTGCAGCTTTAGATACACTTGAAGTCTTTTGTTGCACAGCATGCTTTGCTGAATAAGGACGTGATTGCTCATGCTTCTTTGTTCAAGAAGAGTGCTTCACTGAAAGAGGACCTAATTCTCTGCTGATTCTGAATGGAGACCTCTCGTTTGTCTTGAGGAAAAAAAAACCAAACCCAGTGCCACATCAGGTCAAGCGATGAGGAGCATGACTCTCTTGAACAAGAGTCTGTGATATGACACAGCTGTAACATACCTACCTTTACACATGGAGATCTCAAGCTGAAGGCGCAGAAGGGCAGGCTTGTTTAAGATGCTCATTTTATGATGATGATCATATGAAATGGCAGATGCTCTGCCATTTGAGGAGGTTCCACTTGTGGGGGCAGAGGACATGGAATGAGCTGGGGGTGTCCAGGATACACACATAGCTGTGTACGTATTACCATGGTACCACTATGAATTACTTCCTAACGTATAATCTAAATCTCTTGTCAGGTTAAAGCCATTCCCCCTTGTCCTGTCCCTACACGCGCTTGTAAAAGTAAAAAGCCCCTCTCCAGGTTCCCTGCAGCCCCTTTAGGCACTGGAGCTGCTCTCAGGTCTCCCCTTCAGGAGCCTTCTCTTCTCCAGGCTGCCCCAGCCCAGCTCTCTCAGCCTGGCTCCAGAGCAGAGCTGCTCCAGCCCTCGCAGCATCTCTGTGGCCTCCTCTGGACTGGCTCCCACAGCCCCACGTCCCTCTTGTGTTACGTTTACTACTTAAAGCCAACAAGCACAACCCGTGCCCCAAGGCCCGGGTAACTGTCCTTGGGTCCCCCGGAGGCTCGGGGGGGCGGCTGCCATCCGGACGCCCCGGCACGGACCCTGAGGCTCCAGGAAGCGAGCTGCCGCCGCGCTGGGTGTCCTCTGCCCGGGGCAGGGTGCTGCCGCGGCCTTGACCAGGCCCTCCGAGCCGCGCGGCCGTGCTTGGCCCCGGAACTGCCGTTCCCGAGCCGCGGGGCCCCGGCGGACCCCGGCGCACGGACCGGCGGCACCGCCGAGGCGGCGCTTCCTGCGCGGCAGCCCTGGGTAGGGCTGAGGTACGCTCGGCCAGCGGCTGCCCCGCCGGGCCCGGCGCTCTCCGGTCCCGAAATGCAGCGCTTTACGGTCAACATCAAGCTGCCGGCGCGGACCCTGACAGGCGCCCTCAGCCCGCCGAATAGGGGCGCGGCGGACTGGTGAGGGGCCGGGCAGCCGGAGGGCTAGGAACGGGAGAGGGATGGCTGGGGTGTCCCGGGCCGCCCCGCGGCTCCTTCGCCTCAGCCGCTGCTGGGCGCCGCTTTCCGGTGCCTGCCCGGTTCTGCCTCTTGCCGCTCTCCGGCAGCCGGGGATCGCGCTTTGAATGTGCCGTTCGTGCACCCGCAGGTGCGGAGGCTCGGCCTGCGGCGGGGGCTGTTGCTGCTGTGCAGCTCTGGAGCAAGAGCAAAGCCGAGGCCGTGGATGAGCATGGTCCGGTCCGTTCTGCCAGCGACACTTGCTTCCGTGGGCAGAGAGGTCTTGGTAGTGCAACGAGCTGCAGAGATCAGAGCGGCTGCTTCTGGTTTCTGTTCCTGTTATTTGTGAGGCTTGATGTAAAGCCCGTCCATATATTGGTTTGTGCATTCATTGTTCTGAACAGTGAGTTCACCCAGCTGACCATTATCCTAATACTGCTGAGTCTTAAGGAGAGAAAATGATTTCATCATTCTATAAAATGAATGAGCTGAACCAAGTGATTTTTAAAACCTGCTTCCTTTAGCTTTCTGCAGTATTTGTGAACATTGAAAGACTCTGAAGTGCTTAGTTTGAAACTTCTTTTTCACTTCTGACGGTTCCCACTTGGTTGCTGTTCATGGCAGCTTTATAATTGCCATTGGTGGCCCCAGTAACCTCTCCTCAAATCAGATGGGCCTCAGCAGATTTCCACTATTACTGTAGTCATTGTTCGCATGATCCCTTTTTGGCTTTAAGAAAGAATAAATTTACAATTAATTATATAATTGCAAATATATTTCTTATCCGCATGCTTATCTATAAAATCTGGGAATGTGCTTCATGACTCTATACATCATGGTTGGACTTGGTGATCTTAAAGGTCTTTGCCAACCTAGCTGATTCTATGATTCTATGTCTTAAATTTTTACAAGAGGTTTATTGTAGATGGACACAAAGAGATGCTTTGTGGTGGGTTAAGGGTCCATCAGCAGACGGTGAACAGCGTAGCAATGTCATTTTATAGTGCTCTTCAGTTTTATGTTATTAAAGAACGGTTACTGTTTGATGTTTGTGTCTAGTAGCATGCATTCAATTTACAAAACAAGGAAGAAAGCCTTATTCTTGTTGTGAAGTGATTTTTGTTCTTCTTTGCTTGTTTGATGCTGATATGTGCTTTTCTAGGGGCTGGCAAGGTTTGATTGCATATGGATGTCATTCTCTTGTGCTGGTAGTTGATGCCAATACCGCTCAGACTTTACAGGTTTTGGAAAGACACAAAGCTAGTGTTGTGAAGGTGAGATGTATGTGTTTTAAGGTATATTACTTGATTCTGGTATATCTGTTATTTTTCCAAATCAGTGTAAATGCTTGACATCGTATTGCACTTGATTTTCACATAAAATTTGGTGTAAATTACCTATATTTTACATGGTTTCTTTTACAGCTAAATCAAACCATACATGCTGAAATTTGAGCTGGGGTTGGCAATATATATCTATAGCAGGTATAGAATATGTAGAAGGTATAGAATGTATAGAAACATTTTGTGGTGTTCTAGAACACAGAGATGCTTCTAAGAGAGCTCTTAACATGGTGGAAATTCAAAGGAACATTACAAAATATCAAGTGAATCTCTTTGTAGGTATCTTTGCAAATCTTTCATGTTGGGGTAACCATTTGACTAGGAAGTTATTTTAAAGTTTTTATGTCTTTTTTACTGTGTTTTTACTGTTCTTACATATAGAAAAGGAATAGTAGTAGACGAAACCAAACATACATTTTAGTGATAAAAAATGGCTGAAATTTAAGCTAAGTGTAGGGTAATTGTACTTTCCTTTGAAGATCCTTGACTTGAAATTACGAAGGTGGACCTGTGGTCAAGTGTAGAATGGGCTGTGTTTCTTTGATACATCATTTGTTTGAGTGTGAAGAATGGCATATTCATTCAAGGTTTAGAGGAATGTTTGACTGGCAAATGTAATGCTTGATAGTCCATGGCCTAAATGCTATATTAGAAAGCAGGCAGTAGTTTAAGAGGAAAAACAGATTTTTAGATGGGGATATTTTGGTGGGTTTTGTAGTAAAAATTTGAATGCGCCTTCTGGAGATTGCACACTATTTTTTCCCATGTGCGATTTCTTTTAAATGGACCATCTTCGTATATATACGCTAATATAGCAGATACAGCAGCTCTAGTATTTTAAAATTAAACACAACTGTATTTTCCTTGGGTTTGATTATGTATTGCATTGTGAGCCATCATGTTCTGATAATGTCCTGTTCACTGAAGAGCTTCAGCTTTTTTGTGGAGTGATTTTGAAGTTTCAGTATATTCAGTAATTACACAGCTGGTGGTATTTATGTATTTCTATGTAGTATAATGTATTTCTGTGCTACAGAGTCCAGCTAAGTATGTGCTTTTATAATAATAAGTCAAGTGTTGAAATCCTGGAAGAAGATGTTGGGTACAGCAAAACTGCTTCAGATCCATTCATGATTTTGGCCAAGAGCCATACGCATAATGGGATTGTAGCTTTAAAAATGGCTGTAAAGTTCAGGAATTAGTTTTGCCTGATGAGAGAGAATTTTGAAACTGACTGGCAAAAAAGGAATGTAGAAATTTTTAGCAGGTTAGGTTTCAAAATAGATACTTTATATATTTTTTTTTTTTGAGACTGGTGTACTGTGACAGAATCACAGAATCACAGAATCCCAAGGGTTGGAAGGGACCTAAAAAGATCATCTAGTCCAACCCCCCTGCAAGAGCAGGGTAACCTACATGTTTAATAATGGTACTAAAATGTCACAAAAGACTGAAAACTTTTCCTCCAGCATACCTATATATGTGCCCAAATCTCTCTGGGAGGTTTGAGGATTCTTGGGTTTGCCTGAACATTGCTTTCAACTGAGAGCTTGTGCCACTCTTAGGAATAGTGTCTCTGGTGACAAATGTTAGGCAACTTGTCTGACTCACGGTGAGGAGAGGTTATTTCTCTTGTTATCTCAGAGCAAAGGTGTGTACACGACAGCAACTACAGAGTCAGCATCACTCTGAATCAGTACCTTTGCTTGCCTTTTAGCAACTTGTTTGGGGAAGCACACCCTTAGCCTCCGTTGTCTTCAAGCTGACCTTTGAAGTGAATAAATCACTTCCAGTGTCTGTAATTGTGTAAAAGAAATAGAAAATGTAAGTGTAATGGAGGTAGCAGCTGTAATGATGATTCTGCTTTGAAGTATTCACTTAGCTTACATAACAAGTTGTAGCAAAATTAGGTTTTGATCCATGTAGTGATAGCATTTTAATGTGCTTCAGTTATATTTATTAGCTTTGTACAGTAACATCATCTCAGTAGGAAACCAAATGCTAAAGTCCAAATAGTTTTTATATAACTTATAAGGTAGATTTTCAAAGCCACTATCTGATACTTTATTAACAGACATAGACTGTAAGAAAATGACTAATTTATGAGAAAGAATGGAAGAATTCTGTGGTACTTTAAGAAATAGGCATTATGTGAGAAAACAGTATGAGGCATTGACCATTGAAGATCCCCTAACATTTCTGAGAAATTTTCTTCAATTCCTAACTTTTTTTTCCTAAAGAGTTTATAAATGCTAAAAGCATAAGTAAGCTGAAGGGGATCTCTAAGAAGTCTGTTGTGTATCTGAATTAAACTTTTTGTAGTAGAGATTCACACCTACGGAGTCAGGCTACACAACATCTTCTTGCCAAAACCCCATGCTTCAGTTCTGAAAATACCAAAACACACCACTATTTGCAATAAAAAAGCAATTATTTCACAATCCTTCTGCAGCCCATTTAAGTATTTTTCTTTAAATACTTCCTGGCCTTTGGCTGTCATAGCTGTGTCTGGAATAGTTAATAGTTTCACTGGAACTTGTTCCATATTAGATGTTCCTCTGCTCTTAAGGTGTTACTGATGACTTTTTATGGAGTAGATTATATCAGATCTTTTTTGTACCTTGAAAGAGTGTTTTTACAAAAGAAAATTTAATTACAGGAGGATTTTTTTGAGCTAGAACAAGAAATGAGAGGGTTGAAATTATGTTTGATAGGGATAATAGGGCTTCATAAATTAGGTGTGAAAATTAAACAGGAACCAGAGATTACTTTTTTAATGTCCAGTGCTGCAGTAGTTTGAAGTCAGGGTCAATAGGCAGTGACCAATACAGCATGAAAAGAATTTCTTCTAGCAGACACTCAGGCTGTGTGTGGGGACTTCATTGAAGCAGTGCTACTGCAATGAGAAAGGAGGGTTTACAATGCAGGTGTGCCACATGAGCTCTGAGACTGATTGTGCGAAGATCTCCTTTTTGTTATTCAGAACTTCAGGTGACAGCTCCTCCCGTGGGAAATTCTGTTTTGCAGACTTGGAAATTGCTTCCAACTAATATATATTTAACTCGGGAATAAATAACTTTGTAGGTTCTACAATTAGTTTTTTTAGTAGCTACTTGCAGGTAGCCTCATGGGTAATTTTTATTGAACATCAGGGAAGCAGGAATTGCAAAGCTTAAATTTGCAGGTAGAGGACAGTCTCCCAAGAATTTTTTGTTATTCTGATAGAAACATGCCTTGGGTTTATAGCCAGAGCTCTCTGAAAAGTGCTTGTTGTGCATGTGTAATGTTTGTTTAAATTACTCAGCTAGGCATTTGAGATCGATCCTGGTCACACCTCTGAGAAGGGATAGCACAGAGGTGGCTGCAGTGCTCTGAATACTTGTACAAACCTAATTTATGTTGCAAAGTTAGTGGTGCCTAATGATAACTCTATTTCCATGTTTTTAATGCCATGCTTTCAATATCTGCAAAAAGCCTTGTGTTTGCTGTCACCCTTTCTCTGTCAGGTACTGTGACAGCATACAGCTAGCTAACTACAGTGTCATTTTTGTAGTAAATAAATTCCTATTAGCTTAGCATTTATGTTTCTTTATTCTATTCAGTCTCTCTTAGGGGCGGAAGTTCACTTTATACCAGGTAGCAAAACAAATCCATATTGACTAGATAAGGAAGAAGTCAGTGTTATCTCTGTATAATCTTGAGAGACTCGTAGACGGAATGTTTCAGATTTCAGGACACATAGTTTTTGTAAGTATTGCCAACTTGCAAGCCCCTGCAGCTTGAAATCCCAAACCAGAAAGTGGTATGTGGAAGTCAGAGGTGGCAACATGCTGAAAAGGACCAAAAAGATAGCAAATATCAGCAATAGCTTGACATGGGACAATGCATAGATGAAAGACTAACCTTCCTTCCTCCGCTATGCTGTAATATATTTGGCAGATTTGGAAAATGGCATGTTTTAGGATGCATATTAAAGTTAGATGACAAATTTTCAACTGTAATTTGTTTGGACATCACCAGGTTTGTAATTTTGGGGAAATTCGTGGATGCCCACAGAACCTTAAATATTGCCATTTAGTTTCTTATATATGTTAAACTTTTTATATACATAGCATATATTTATGGATTGTTGTAGATAACATCAGGACTAAGGATTATAGATTTGTGTAATATCAACCTTGCAGTCATGCAGCACAGTTGCAATGCACCTTAAATTTGCACAACTGGTGGTAGTTTAATGGTATTCTTATTGGCATAAAGATGCTATTAATGTTAACTATTACTGTTGTTTGATTGAGTTTATGATTTGTGTATCCATCTGAAGAATATAAAGTATGGTGTCTTGTTACACGATTGCCTCCTTTGACCAATTTTTATCTGTATCTTCAGGTTAAATGGGCTAAAGAAAATTACCATCACAATATCGGCTCTCCATATTCTTTACGTTTAGCTTCTGCTGATGTTACTGGAAAAATAATTGTATGGGATGTGGCAACAGGAACAGCTCGTTGTGAAATACAAGAACATGCAAAACCGATTCAAGGTAATGATAGTGCATGATGATTGTGTAGACGTTACTTTATGGAGCATCTGGTATGAATCCATCACCTAGGTTTTGTAAACTATGCTCGCTTCTGCCACTGAATTTTACTTTTGAGATTACTGGCTTTCTGTGTGTTTGCTTACTGATGTGTAAATGTAAGATTTACAGTCTCCCAGAAGGATGCTGTGAGATTGAATTCGCTATAGTAATACTTTCCAATATCTGACAACAAGTTAGAATCTATTTTTATCTATGTTATTGATTGAAATAATCATATTTACAGTGTTAGGTACATCTTTCTGATTTTGAATTAGGGATGTAGTGCAGTTTGCATCGCACCTGATTGTTAATGCCATCTGTAGTGCTGCAGTATTTTAAGAGTATTACATTGCTGCAAGTGAAGAGCTTTGATTATGCGCATATACTTTGATGATTTTTTAGATAGGTCATTATATAGCTACTTCTGATCAAATATACTAGTATGATAACATACATTTTCAGTATTACTAGGGAAAGAAGGGGTTTTTGAGTGTCTTTGTAGTTGTCAGATTCATAGCATCAGGGAGACTTTTCTATGCATTGCAATATTAAGATGTGAAAAGTGAAATGGAGAAAGAATGAGATACTGTGGAACATTTAGATCAGGAGACAGTTGTAAATAAGGTAGGTTTTGCGTAGTGTTGGAGTTGGTAGTATGCAGTCTCCAAACTGAGTATGACAAATTTGAATTAGGTTTCAAGTGTAGGCTTAAATGGTAGCCCAGTGCAGTGAAAAATACCCAATAAACTCTACCCGGACTATTCTGGGCAGCTGGATTCTTGAAGATTTTTTATCCTGTGACCAGAAAAAAACAAACTATGATCTCATTCAGGAATTCCACAAGTCTCTGGGGAAAGCAAACCCCAAAACCAATCCCACAAAGAACACCAAGCCAACAAAAAAGCGTGGAGAAAAAAGAGCTATGCATTTATGATGGTGTAAGCTTTAGAAGATTTATGTTTTCTTGTGCTAGAGGCAGGAATGTCTAGAAGCCTGGCACAGAGGTCAGTACTATCTTAATTGGTCTGATGAAGGACACAAAATGTAGCCACTGGCCATGTCTAACACGATTAAGAGAATATATTGGAAAGGAATAATTGTCCTTGTTCCTTGATTTGTTTTGTGCTCGTCTATTAATAAGGTGTCATCCATCAAATGCTCCCTTTCATTAGTTAGCATCTTGTGCTACATCAATGAAAAAGTGGTTAGAACTCAGAAAAGGGAAACATATAGACTTCATTCCTTGGTGCATCAACAGTCAATATGATTTTTACTACTGCTTCAATAGGTAGGTGCAGTTTGTAGTTGATAGTAGTACTCTCCTACTATTGTACAACTCAGGGTTTTGGTTCTAATTACTTGTGGTAGACACTTTTTGGTCTATTGGAATGACTCGGAGCAGAGCTGACCAGGAGCTGGCTGGAGCCCTGGAACCTGATAGCTTTGTGGCTGTGCTGCTCTGGCTAGTTTGCTTCAAGTACCTGGGCTGGGGCTGCCAGTGGACCGCTTCTAGCATCGAGCTGGCTCATTCAAAATGAGCTGGGGGTGACAACTCTGGAAGTACAGCAACAGCTACATGCTGTGCTGCATGTTCTGCATTTCTGTTTATTGCTGCTGCTGCTGCCCATGCTAGCAATATGTCTGCAAAATATTTCTGAAGTGAAATTTAAAACACTTCCCCCCCCCCAAGAAACTACCATAATGAGTTTCTAAGGATAATTTACAGTTTATTTGGACTGTGTTAAAAAATTGTGATGATGCTTGTGTTATACGTGCATTTTACTTTGAATTCTCTTATATGAAAGCTCACTTATGAAACCAGGTTGTTTGGTTTTTTTTATTATTATTCTTTTTTAATAAATCCTGTGAAAATGGATACAATATTGTGAGTCTCATAGTGGGACACTGAATATTTACTCTGTTCACTGCAGTTAATTTTATTAGGTTGATTTCTTTTCGTGTGTGTTATAAGTTGCATTTTATTTGCTCCTGACACCAGTTCACTGGATTTTTAGTGGAGTTTTGACTATGCTGTTTGCAGCTTCTTTTCCTTTCCATCTGTTACTGAGGCTTCTGGCTTTGTATGAGCCCATAGAAAATGGTTCGAATAGAGACTGAGCACCAGAGTGATCTGCTGGTTCTCTGTGTTACTTGCAAGAGCTTAGTAGGATAACAGCTGGAGCCTTGCTGTTTTGAGAAGAGTGGTGCATCAGTGTAAGGCACTCTTCTTTATTTGATACAAACTCTGCACTCGGCTGAGAAGGAGTTAACCTTTTGTTGACTTGCAGTGTAACTGGTGAGGACACACATGGCTGGATTTATTTATTTTCCTCTGAAACCCACGGAAGAGCACTTAGCAGTGCTCTGAAAATGCTGAATTGATAGAAAAACAGCTGAGGAAGGAAGTTATGGGTTTTTTTGTGACATCTTGATATAAATGACCATGCTGTGGAGAAGTTGTGCCTTGGTGAGGTCATGCTGTGAGTGGTAGGAGCTGGACTGTCTGCCCAGTCCAATCTATTGTCTAAAACACTGCCCCATGGAGCATGTAGGTAGCTCTAATACAGCTCCTTTCAAGTAAGTTAGGCATCTCTTTGTTCTTATTGATAGAAAACATAGTGTTTTATATCCGTTTACTTTGAATGTTTAAATGATGCCCAGCCATGATGACTGGCAGCCATATCTTTTCAAACTAACCCAGCATTTAAGAGCTGTACTCATTCTTGATTATGTGTTAGTTGCATTTCGCTCGTGAACTTCAGACTCTCTGTTTTAAAAGTATCTGAAGTGGAGAAGGCGTTTGTTTCCAGGTCCAGTACTGATACAATCCCAAGTATTAATTGGGATGGTGTTACAGTTCATGGTGTCATCCTAAGTATTAGTTGAGATGGTGTGTGGTTCTTTTAATTTTGACTCTTCAGTGGTTCCATTGTATGTATGTACAGTATGGTATGTTGTTTCATATACAAATTCACTGTCCAAAAAATATGACTTCTTTAAATAGGTTGTGGATTGTGTACATGTGTAACCCTGTTTATTGCTGCTTGTTAAAAACATATATTCAGGCCATAAAAGGAACTTATTTTTTACAACTGTGAAATAGAAGCATCTTGTTACTAATAAATCACTGTTAATTTCTTGAACAACAAGGTGTTGTAGAAGAAGGGTAGTTTTAAAATAGAACTTTTATTGGAAATTACTTTCACTGTTGTTCCTTCTGTCTTTTGGCAGACATGCAGTGGTTGTGGAATCAGGATGCATCCAGAGATTTACTGCTTGCTGTTCATCCACCGAACTATATTGTACTGTGGAATGCAGACACAGGCACCAAACTGTGGAAGAAAAGTTATGCTGAAAATATCCTGTCTTTTTCATTTGACCCCTTTGATCCATCACATTTGGCTTGTAAGTTTATAAAATAGCGTGACCTGAATATGTGTGACCAGGAAAAATGTTAAGCTAAAATGTTAAGATTATGATTAAAAATAATAGATTGGAGAGGATAAAGTCATAAATGCTAGAAGTCTCAAAACAAAGACATGAGGTTTTGGCCAGTGTGGAATCTTCTAAAATGAGATGCCATTTTGTGAGGGGAGGAGACAAGTAGGCATCAGTGGAGAAGTTAGAAACTGAAAAGAAATATTTGAGACTATAGAAAAGAAGATGTAAAGGGTGTAGACAGGGAGCTGGAGGAAGCCAGATACAGATAGCCCCATTATACTGGCATAAAAAACTATAAAAGAGTGGATGCTGAGTGAGCTGAGTAGACCAAAAATAAATGTTACTTTCAACAGAAAGGACTTTCTTTTTTTTTAAGGAATACAGTGTGAGCATCAGTTTCAGAAGCAGTTCAGATGCCAAGGGAGATGTAGTGCAGATTTATTCACATTTTAGCAGAAAGAAACTAAGAGAAATAAAAAGAGTCACTGTTTTAATCTTTAATTTAGCTTCCACACTCGTGATCTCTAATGAAACAGTGCAGTTTCCAGGCTTTGTAGTTGTATTGGTTTTTATCTGCCATACCACTCAACCTTCCATAAACATGTAGCTACATCTTTACAGATTAGCTGAATCTTTATGCTGTAGCATATATAATGTGAGTTAATGATTCTTTGAACCACGCTCTGCTTGAGAACACAAAATGATGACAGAGCTAACGTGGGCAGATGACAGAGCTAACTTCTGTTTGCATTGTGAAGCTTAAAGAAAAATAGTTGATGAGTGAATAATTGCTCTGAACAACCAAGAGGTTTGTGCTAGTAAGACCCACGGTATTTTTTTTACTATAGACTTAATATTGAAAAGTTGAGATTTATGGATATTATTTCTAATGGACCATTTGCTGCTCTTTTTAGTAGAAAGTGCCGGTTGTCTAGAATTCTGAGTTTTCTACCTAATACAGTATTATTAAAGCTATTAGCATTTCTCCCCCCCAAAATTTCATTAAAATGGAAACCCAAAAATCAAATTGGAGATTGCATTTTGCTATATTGACACTTGTTTTCTTGATACAGTGCTCACCAGCGAAGGAATAGTCTTCATCTCCGACTTCTCGCCTTCCAAAGCTCCTGCCAGCTCAGGGAAGAAAGTTTACATCTCTAGTCCCCATTCCAGTCCTTCTCACAACAAGCTGGCTGCTGCTACAGGGGCCAAAAAGGCCCTTGATAAAGTAAAAATCTTAATCAGTAATGAAAAACCAAGGTAGGTTGCAAGTATTTCTCCTTACGCTTGTATATTTTATAGATATTACTAAGTTAAAGCCTGTAAGGTAAGTAGTTTAAAAAAGAGACTTTTTTTGGGCTAGGCTGTTAGATGGATATCCTAGATGAGGAATTATTTAAGAATACAACATTGACAGTCATTCATCCAGTTCTGTCGTAAAACCAGCCATATCATCCCAGCATGTTTTATATAAGTTAATAACAATGTTCTGTCTTTGCTAACACATTTTCATGCATTATAGATTCAGAAAGATCTTTCTTAGAGGGAAAAAAGGATGAAAATGGGCTCATATAATTTATTTTGATTGTGGAATGCGAAGGGGTGTAGTGACAGGGTAAAAATTATGTAAGTACTGATACCTGGGAAAAGTTGTCATACTGGTGTTGTACATGATACTGCAGTAGGAGGCAATAGATTGGATATAAGGAGGAAGTTCTTTACTCTGAGGGTGTTGAGGCACTGGAATGGGTTGCCCAGGGAAGCTGTGAATGCTCCATCACTGGAGGTGTTCAAGGCCAGGTTGGACAGAGCCTTGGGTGACATGGTTTAATGGGAGGTGTCCCTGCCCATGGCAGGGGGGTTAGAACTAGATGATCTTAAGGCCCTTTCCAACCCTAACTATTCTATGGTTCTATAAAAGTGTATGAATAAAAATGGAATTTATACATACCTAATTGTGTATTTTCCTTTAAAACCATTTTGCAGTGGTTTGTGTTGGTTTATTTTCTTGTTAGAACTTCTCTAGGCCACTCTTGTGTGATGTAACTTTTTTTCCTTTTGTATTTTATATTTGAATAATATAAGTATTTCTCTAACCTTAAGCAAATGTGAAGAACAAACTAACCAGACTCTATTATCAGTTAGCGCCTGGCAACAAAATTTGCACTCTGTTTTAATAAGCTATTTAAATTGCAAACTTGGGAGAAGATGGTGATACCTCCTCTAGTAATTATTTAAGAAATTGTGATTTTTATATAGAGTTAATCGGCATGATCTTGTCATACTGTGTTCCATAATGCCTGATTTGTGCTGCATCAGGCAGAACACCTGATTTGCAGATACTGAGACAGTATATATGCTGCTGCAGCCCTATGTACACTCTGTAATAACAGTAAATCAACAGAGATGCTGTTTTTGCATTCTCCTCATTGTGAGTTTAAGTTATGTACAAATATTGCCAAAGGTATGATAGTCTTTATTTCCCTCTTCTATCCAGAACACCTGAAAAGACTAGAATGGGGAAAAGGGAAGAAAAATTGTAGCAGCATATTTATATGAGTTTAGAGAAACTTTGAGGAAAGAGAAACAGGAGATTGTCAGGAAAGTGATCGGAGACAAAAGGGGATTCAGACGCCTGAAGCAAGGACTGAGATGCAAGAAGTGTGTAAGGCAGGCTTAGTCTGTGTTGGAAGAGGAGATTAAAACCAAACACAACCTCTCAAAAGGGATGATATTAAATGAGTTCAGAGGCTTTCAAAACTGTACATGGTATGCGGATGATTTTCTTCAGTGTGGCTTAAGTACAGCTCACTGGTTGCATGTACCTAATGAACCTTGCAGCCAGTCTTCTGTTAACATTCAACAAAATGATGAACTTTTCTGCTCTTTTGCTGCTTCCTCTGAGTTTTGAAGACTGTTATTTTTAATAGGATATTCAGTTTATTTCAAAATATAATTATACTTTTAAATACTGTACACACACAGTAAATACTGTTCCAGTATTTAAAGGGTGGCTACAAAGATAGAGACTCTTTTTGCAGTGAGTCACATGGAGAAGAGGCATAATGGGCACAAGTTAATCCTGGGAGATTCCGTCTGGACACAAGAGGAGAATTTTTCATGATGAGAACAACCAGCCATTGGAATAATCTCCCCAGGAAAGTGGTGGACTCCCCAGTGTTGCGTACTGTTAAGATTTGTCTGGGACATTTAGTCCAGGTCATGCTTTGCCTAGAAAGTTGAGCCAGATGATCCCTGTGGTCCCTTCCAACCTGCAGTTCTGCATAATAACATAAAAGTTGAAGTATGCAGTATGTTTAAGGATAGTTTCCCATGAATATCAGTAAATGTCATGGCAGCTTGCACTGTTCATAATTGAATTGCTCTCTGTTTGACATGTGCAGGAGTTTGAGATTGTTCCATTTGAATCACATAGTATTTTAAAAATTATAATCTTATTTAGACAAAAGTCTCTTGACAGTGTCTTTTCTTTTGAAGGTCAGTGATGCTTCGCACTGCTGTAGCAATTACACACAAATATGCACTTGCCTACTGATTGAAATAGGGAATACTCCAAAAAATGTAGCTGCAAGAAAATGTATACTGTTAATTTTATTTTGAACTTGAAGTATTTATTGACACAACTTGATTAAAGTTTATATCTGATGTTTTACAGTGCTGAATCTGTAACACTTAATGACTGTCTTCAGTTGTCATATCTGCCCTCCAAAAGAAACTACATGCTGTTATTGTATCCCAGAGAAATTCTGATTCTTGACTTGGAGGTGAATCAGACAGTGGGTGTGATTGCAATTGAAAGAACAGGAGTGCCTTTCTTACAGGTAATGAAAATTTGGTTGGTTTCTGCCACTCTAAAAGTTTATTAAGATCATATGTAAGTTTGTGATTTATTTAGAAGTTAGCTGATAGGGGAAAAAATGTTCTCTCAACTGTTTAGTTTCCTGATGTCTGCAGCAAACCTACTTCATTTTGTGGTGTTAAAAGTTACCAGTGTGGAAATAGTGCTGTGGAAAAAGGACTTTTCATTCTCTGGTGATTAAGCTTCTTACACACACAAATGCTAGTTCTCTGATCATCTGCCTCTGCTTAATTAGACAGTTATGTCTAGTCTGAGGTCTTATTGCAGCATTTTTATTCTTTTGGAATCATGAATTCTGATACTAAAAAGTGATAGCTAAAAAGAATATGCATGAGTACCTCATTGTTTTAAGAAAACAAAACTCCAAACCAGCAAGCAATTCAAACAAAAACTTTCAATAAATTTCTCAAATTAGTTGACTTTCTTAGTCACAAGTACAATAGCTAAAGAAATTCTTGAAGTGTTGCTTTAATGGTAACAATTTTAGTGACTTCCTAATACATCAAGAATTGTATGTTCATTTGCAAGTGTACTTTGCAAAGGGTAAAACATTGATACCATGATATAATGTACTATCTCTTTACCTAGGTAATTCCTTGTTTTCAGCGTGATGGGTTATTTTGCCTACATGAAAATGGTTGTATAACTTTAAGAGTTCGCAGATCTAACTGCAGTATAACTGGAACTCCAAATGAAGAGCCAGGTAACTTTTGTGTCAAAAATGTCCAGAAATGAACTTTGAGGCATTCTATTTAATACTTTAACACCAGTGTTTGCTGTCATGCCTCATACAGATTAGTGAATTACAGCCCTTCTATTCTTGACTTTTCTGACATGTAGTGCACAATATGCAATACTAATATCCTGAAAATAAATACTTTATTTATGAAGTGGCATAAGAGTCACATATGCAAGAATGTTTAAAAGATGGTTAGTATATTCATTTTCTCTTTAAGAAAAAGCATTTTTCAGGCAAACACAAGGCTTTAGAAGTAATTTTCTCAATTGGAAGAATTGATTATAGAAGTGAGACATAAGCTTATATTTAGATTAAATTATTAAACCTTTGTCTCTTTTATGAAATCTTACTAAGAGTGACCTTTTAAATATAATGGAGGAGACTGGAGAAAAGAAAATATATTTCTGTAAATGTAAATATAACTTTATTATAGTTTGGTCTGTTTTGGTTTTGGCTGTTTGGCAATTTCTAGTGAGCTACATTACTTACTTCCAGGTTTACCAGTAAATCAAATGATTTACTTTCCTTTGGATTGTGGAGAGCAGATGTGCTTTTTACCCAGATATCAAACAGTAATTTTTGCAAGATTTGTGTGGAATAAGGTATTTTAATTACAAACTTACATTTTGGAGAACTTCTCAGAGCTGGGTCGCGTACAGCAAGATGAGCAGTATGTAGTTTTTGATCTGTTTTCCTGACTGTTGCACAGGGAGCATGTGGATTTCAACCAAATTGCTCAGTCATGCTGCACATTTACCTCTGTTGATTGATCATATCCTGTGTTTTCCACTCTAATTGTTTGTCCTCTGTGGGACATTGATGTTACAGATCCAGACCCAGTTCAGGAGCTGATTTATGATTTAAGAAGTCAATGTGATGCAATCAGGGTAACAAAAACGGTTCGACCCTTCAGTATGGTGTGCTGCCCAGTGAATGAGAATTCTGCAGCTCTCATAGTCAGTGATGGCAGGGTAATGATCTGGGAATTAAAATCCAGTATTGCTGGCAGAAATGTGCGTAACAGGTAATCGGATTTATTTTTCTTATCAAATCTTCCATCTGTTACATTTGCAAGTGTCGTGCAGTAGTATTTAGATTCTAAAAGCAAGTGATTTCCTTGTGTAGCAACATGCACATAAATGAAAGGAAAAGGAAGAAAATGCATTATCCACATAGGTTAGATCCCTTGCTCTGGGACAGTGAAGGAACTGTATTTACTTTTCTTTCTTTAGAAATTTATTCCATACTAAGTGGTTGGAGTAAGGGAAATGAAAGATAGAATGAATATCCACATTATTTTGGGGAAACATTTGGCTTTCTTCAGGCTATATAATTTTCCTCAGGAATGGATCCCTCACTTTCCAGTCACATGAAAGGACTTCAAAATGAGTGTGGGAAGGACTACATTTTTAGTAAGGGAAAGGTGTTCTGCTAGATTTGTGTGAATTTGACACAGAGCAACATGAGGCTGCGCAACAGGTGGCTGGAATATGATGGTACAAACAATGTTTTTATATACAAAGCCTTTAGAATTTTAGATTTTGAGCAGTCTCAAAAACTGCTATATGAAGTGCTATGGTTCTTTTGAGCTTTCAGTGTATTAAGGTCATTTTGCTGCAATAAACCTTTAAAGTACTGTAGAATAAAGCAACTTATTACCATAAAAGAAATACAGAATTCTTAGCGTACTTTTAAATGTCAGTAGTACCAGATTTTCAACATGGATTCTTTTGTTGCTCATAAGTGTTTAAATGTTTTTATTCTTCATGTTCTCAAAAATGCTGTCAGATGAATTCTATGTGATGCATATCCAAGAGAGCTCTTCAGGATCCATATGTTGCTGAGTTTTACATACTGTATTCATAGACTCATTTCTAAAACATTGATCTTTGTCATAATTATATAACCAGGAAAAATCTGCTAATAATAATAATAATAGAAGAACCACTGAGCCTAGAGAATTCTGGATATGGTTGCATTGTACTGAAAAGTAAAGCATGTTTCTGGTTGACACAGAGTCTTTAATGGATTTTGAAGATGTCTTCCTCCATTAGCTCTTTATCCTGCTGGATTTGATGGTCTTAATTAAAATTTGAACTCAGAGTCTGTTTAAGTGAGGTTTTTAAAGGCTTTGTATGTGCCTTAAACTGCGTTTTTATGCACAGCCATGTGCAGTCAGTAGTCTTTGGTCTTTGCATATGGCATACACCTGCCATCAGCGCAGCCAAATATGATTACGAAGGCTGCAAAGGGTGCTTTGAGCTCCTTCTAGATGGAGTTTGCACTGGGACCTAGTGACAGTCATTGGGAAAAAAATAACACAAAAACCTGATGCATAGATACAAGACTAAACATAGTTACTGAAGTTTCTGTTGTAGCTTTGTATATGCAGAAGCAATTGTGTTTCATATGTTTAGGTGAAAGGCTTTGCTTCATTTATGGGTTTTGTCATCTGGAACTTATCTAAGAAGTTTATCTAGGTTAAAAAAACATTCCCCAAGTTTGAGAATTTGTTCTTAAATGTCGAAATATTTTATGGTCGGTGCTTAGCTGTATTCACTGACATAGCTCTACATATTAATACACAATGTATTTTAAAGCCTCCATTCAATGCTTGCTTCAGAAGTGATGCATCTGTCTGTTTTTCTGTTCCTTAAAAATATCTCTGTAAGGAAGATGAAAGTTGTTTTGAATTTTATACATTTTTCTGTGCATTATGTCCTGGTAGAGTTGTTCATGGAAGTTGGTGGTGGGAATAATCTCAGAATATTCTGCAAGTAGAGAAGTGGTAGAAATACTGAAAGAATAGCCTGGGGTTAAAACAAAATTGAAGAACTAAGTCAACAGGCGATCCAGTTTGTATTAGGAACATGTTTTCATTTCTTTTACAGCAGTTCAAGTGCATCACCTTTGTATTCCCCAGTCTCATTCTGTGGGATTCCTGTAGGAGCATTCCAAAATAAACTTCCAGACCTCTCATTAGACAGCATGATTGGTAAGAATTTCTTTCACTAATATTACTGTTACTCATTTCTAGGATTTTTAATTCATTGTGCATTTTAGCATACTGTCCTGGGTTCAGCAGTAGCAGTCATTTTTTCGCTTTCTTAGTAGCTAGTGCAATGCTGTGGTTTTGACTTTCAGCCTGAGAACAGCGCTGATAACACCGATTTTTTTTTTTTAGTTGTTGCTCAGTAATGTTTACTCTGACTTTCTGAGCCTCGTGCTCTGCAGGGAGGAGGGGAAGCCAGGAGGAAGCAGAGACAGAACACCTGACCCAAACTAGGCAAAGAGGTATTCCATACCACAGCACGTCATGCCCAGGGTGTAGCAGTGGGGGCAGTTACCCGGAAGGGCGAGTTGACTGCCGGGGTCGGGCTGGGTATTATCGGTCAGCGAGTGGCGTATTATATTCTCTTCCCTTGTTATTTCCCTTGCCATTATTATTATTAGTGGTAGCAGCAGTGATTTGTGTTATACCTTAGTTACTGGGCTGTGTTTATCTCAACCCATAGGGGTTACATTCTTCTGATTCTCCTCCCCATCCCTCCAGGAGACGGGGTAGGAAGGGGCGGGGAGAGTGAGTGAGTGGCTGCGTGGTTCTGGGTTGCTGGTTGGGCTCAGACCACGACACTTCCTTAGAACTATATGTGTTAGACTTATTTTGTGTGCAATCTAAATAGTGATTCTGAAAGAAAGTAATTCCTGATCTCTAAAAAAATGATCAAATGAAGATTTTGGAGCATTTTATATTAAAGACCAATGTTTGAAATACATGTTCTCTGGGGGGGAAAAAAATGTAATTTAAAATGGAATTTGGCCAAAACTCCTTCATTTTTTGGAAGTAATCTTAAATGGATGAAGGCAATTTATTTGATGTATCCCATCTTTTTGGAATTTAGATAGCAGCCAGCACTTTAATATTGAGAAATGCTCCCTAAAGATGGTTGTGTTGTAAACCTGATTTTTAGTGGAAGAGTAAAATTGTGCTTGCAGTTGCAAAGGTGCAGATTTGGAAATGCTGTTGGTAAGAGTTGTCCATATTATCTGGTGCAGGCAGCATACCACCGGGGGAGGTTCTTTTGCACTTTACCTCATAAGAAAAAAATGTCATCTTTAAACTTATGTGCATTTCCTGCATTCATTGACATAGCAGCTATTGTTATTTTGGTATTATATCACTCAGACTGGTACAACTGACTGCAGAAAATATACAGCAGTGGGATTACATCATTTTCATGTCCGTATTCGAATCATAGAATAGTTAGGGTTGGAAAGGAACTTAAGATCATCTAGTTCCAACCCCCCTGCCATGGGAAGGGACACCTCCCATTAAACCATGTCACCGGAGGCTCTGTCCAACCTGGCCTTGAACATTGCCAGGGATGGAGCATTCATAGCTTCCCTGGGCAACCCATCCCAGTGCCTCACCACTCTTACAGTAAAGAACTTCTTCCTTATATCCAATCCAAACTTCCCCTGTTTAATTAATTAATAATTTAATTAATTAATATTATTGTATCTGAGAAAACTCCCTATATTTCTAGTCATAGGTTGCACTCAGTTTTTACTGTTTGGAGTTGTATCTCCCTACATCTTTGAATTGGTCTAATAGTTTTCAAGTATTTGCAACTAGCTTCCTTCTTAGTGTTAGGAAATAAAGTATTGGAGAAATCAGCAGTGCAAGCTTCCAAAAAGTTCGGTCATACAGAGTTCACCAGGTAGGAATGCATGTTTAAATAAACACTGTTACACTGCTGGTTTATACGTTAGGTTATTTGTAAGATTTATTTTATAAACTCCTGTGTCTGATAACTTTCCATACCATCTCCAATGAAAATTTAATACTAAGAGGAGCTTTAATTTTTAAGCAGGGCAAAGCACAATTGCTGGAGAAGAACAGTTAAAGAGTCCTTTTCTGCAAGAAGTGCACCTTAAATTTCTGCTGACTGGACTTCTGTCAGGACTTCCTCTGCCTCCCTTTGCTATCCGCATGTGCCCACCTCTTACGACAAAAAACATCAAACAGTATGAGCCAATCCTTGCTGTTGGTAAGCACCTTGAGTAGGTTATTTGTTGCTCTGAAAAAAAATATTCCATATTAAATACAAATATAGTTACTAATACATAAAAAAATAATATCTAAGTTTTGATCTTGTGTGACTAATGATAGATAGTGACCCTTGTATTAGTTTGCATCCATGATAATTTTCAGATTCTTTTTTTCCTGCCTTGGGTTTAAGTAATGCTACCTGAAAAACTGCAATATATTTGCACGTTTGTGTTTATCCTTTCATTTATTATGATCTTGGTCTGTTGAGACACTTGGCTTTTTACACCCTGCTCTCACCTTAATCTAAACATCAATAAATACACACTTCTACAGCACTGTATTCCTAGAATAAATTAACTTAACAGAGACTATTTTTGTTCTGATACATGTACCTAAAAGTACACTTAAAGCACTTAATTTTTCTTGAATTAATCTATTCTGCATTACTGCAAATTTGGTTAAACTTATCTAGATATTAGAATACTTGCTTGTAAGCACCTCATTTAAATAGGGAGAACTCTGAGATATAAGATATTTTTGGGGATGTCTAAGTAAAGACTCTGCCTGTTGCAAGTCAGACTTGGGAGATTCTCATTATTCTTAAGGTTCCATGTACTATAGAGTCTTCATAGATTTTTTTGATGGGATGAAGGGGGTATTGCATAGTTGAATGTTACGCAGGAGCTTACAAAGAGGATCTCCCTCCAGTAATGAAAACATTATAATAATTCATATATTTGTGTGCAGTTCTCGTAATAATTCCATTATTATAGAATCATAGAATCATAGAATCATAGAATAGTTAGGGTTGGAAAGGACCTCAAGATCATCAAGTTCCAACCCCCCTGCCGTGGGCAGGGACACCTCACACTAAACCATCCCACACAAGGCTTCATCCAACCTGGCCTTGAACACCGCCAGGGATGGAGCACTCACAGCCTCCCTGGGCAACCCATTCCAGTGCCTCACCACCCTAACAGGAAAGAATTTCCTCCTTATATCCAATTTAAACTTCCCCTGTTTAAGTTTGAACCCGTTACCCCTTGTGCTGTCACTACAGTCCCTGACAAAGAGTCCCTCCCCAGCATCCCTATAGGCCCCTTCCGGTACTGGAAGGCTGCTATTAGGTCCCCACGCAGCCTTCTCTTCTCCAGGCTGAACAGCCCCACCTTCCTCAGCCTGTCTTCATACGGGAGGTGCTCCAGTCCCCTGATCATCCTCGTGGCCCTCCTCTGGACTTGTTCCAGCAGTTCCATGTCCTTTTTATGTTGAGGACACCAGAACTGCACACAATGCTCCAGGTGAGGTTTCACAAGAGCAGAGTAGAGGGGCAGGATCACCTCCTTCGCCCTGCTGGTCACGCTCCTTTTGATGCAGCCCAGGATACGGTTGGCTTTCTGGGTTGCGAGCACACGCTGAAGCCGGCTCATGTTCATTTTCTCATCGACCAGCACCCCCAAGTCCTTCTCTGCAGGGCTGCTCTGAATCTCTTCTTTGCCCAATCTGTAACTGTGCCTGAGATTGCTCCGACCCAGGTGTAGGACCTTGCAGTTGTCATGGTAAACAGAGCTTGGAACTACCATCAGTAGTTGTGCTTTAAAATGTAAGCAAGCTATCATTACATGATGTTACTGAAATGTAACTTTTGATTTTACATAAGCTATAGCCATTAAAAAAGATGAAATATAAAGATCAGGAAACTAATAGGTAGGTATAAAATGCATTTACAGCAAAGTCTGCAGCATTCTAGACATGAAGTACCTTAATGACTGTTTAGGTATCCATTATTGTATTAATAAGGTTGATCTGAGTATAAAGAAAAAAGAGAACAAGGCTTCTCAGTGTCTAACAGATAATTGTAACTTCAGTGTTTCAGAAGGTTTTTGATCTAATTAAAGCCAATAGCTACTAAGTTATTGATTTGTAATTTGAAAGAGGTCATTATTTCAGGGATGAGAAAGCAGAATTGCTTTAATGGTTTGGTAACATCTACCCATGATTCTCCCCTGGGGTTGCAGTGAGATAACAGTTAATACTCTTCCTTGAGTCATTTACTCACCTTGAGTAATCAAAACAAAAAGAAACATTCTTTTCTCCTGCAACTGGGTATGTTGTGAAAATGCAAGAAGAATGAAAAGATTTTGTAGAGGCTCTGCAAATAAATTCAGGAAAATGTCTTGACCCAAATGGTTCCAAATATCACTGGTACCAGAGAACCTTGCAGGGTTTAATATTTGGGATTTAAACACTAGAAATCAAATACCTTTTCTAAAAATGTAAAATATAATAGTTACAGATAATAAAACGGAGGAAAAAGAGAGAAATAGCTGTAAGTTCTGCATTTTTACTGAAGTATGGAAGGGAAGAATAAAATGGGGGTGTATATATATTTTTTATAGGTACAAGTAATGGCTCTGTCCTGGTGTTTCATCTTACAAGTGGACTCTTACACAAAGAGTTAAGCATCCACTCCTGTGAAGTCAAGTAAGACCTTAAGTTTAATTCCTACTGTAATCCTCCTGGGAGACAAATAGTAAAACATTTAACTAATGCTGTGGGTGGGTATCTTACTTCATTGTTAATGATGATCAAGAAAATTGCCTATTGAATAGTCTCCCCTAACAGTATTTTTGCTATGTATAAGGAGTTAATCAGAGTGAATGTTCCCTTGAACGAAATATTTGAATTGTATGTGTGCCTGCCGATCTAGAATGCATACCAACTAATTCCAGTTTCTTTAGTGCATTGTAGTACAAAGAAGCCTTTTTAGGACAAGAAACTGTAATAAAGTGTCTTATTTATATAACTGTTGTGACTCACAGATGGTGTCCTTTGAAATAATTCTGGTTTGTACACCAAGGTTTATTTCCTTTGCCTCTTTGGGACTGAAATTGCTGTTGAGGCAGTTTTAGTCCTAACTGCAGTAAAAAGAATTTTAGCGTTAAAAGATTTTAAAGACCGAATACAGGACTCAGTATTTATCCAGCCTAAGGAGGTACAGAGTAAGTTTTAAAGTTCCTGTACTGTGTACACAATGGCATAATTCTTTGGATAACTAGTGGCAAACATATTCAAGATGGTGCTTGCTAGATACATATTTCTGGACAATTTAAGCATTGAAAATGTGATACTTATTTTTAATAGTAATATTAGTGAAAATTCCTATCAAAGTTGTGGCATGAAGCATTCGTCAGATTAGGATCTTCATTATCCTGTACATTCTGTGAAAAGTTAAGACAAGTAGAGGTGGCTGAGGATAGATAACACTAAGAGTTCATTATGGAAACCTGCTTTGAAGCTAGCGCAGAAAGCATGTAAGTATATTTATCTTTGTGGTGTGATTAGTTGGCACTGTAAGAATAGAATTCCCCTTTCTGTTCAAAACCATATGAGTTTTCTGGTTTCATACCGTTAACTACTTAAAGAATTCATTTTATTACGCAGAACGAGAGCACACACCTTTAAGATGATTATAAAACTCAAAATGAAAACCACTACTAACATTTCACAGGTTAAAATAAAAGTAATTTAAGATGGGGAGACAGGAGGAAATAAGCTTCTGAAGAAATAATTCTTTAGCTTTTATTTAGGCTTTGTATATTGGAAGTATTGTCAGTTTGGGCTTTTCAGTTTGTAAGGGATTTGCAACACTTGAAAGACTTCAAGAATCCATTGTCTTTCTAACAGCTGTCCTCGCACAAGTGGTATTTGTAGAACAAAGTTAAAATGATTGTGAATGTTGTTTAGCCATAAGCTCTTATCTGGGTGAGTGTTTAATCATCGGTTTTAATTTCCTCAGTCCCACTCTAAATGCTCTGAGTGACTTTCCACATCAGTTTTACAAGTTTAAGGGAATACTTTAAGCAATGCAGAATAAGGCACAGGGATTTGGGGGGGTGGGGGGGTGGATTAATTAATATTCATGGAGTGGAACAGTTTTTTTCTTTCAGTGGAAATTCTTGCTTTACCTCTCAAATGCAGACAGGTTGGTTAATGCCCCTATATCAATTTTGTCTGAAAATACACCGCCAGGGAGCACCATTATTTTAGTATGTAATTGGGAATACCCTGAAATTGTAACTCAAGGCCATCAGAGTTTTCAGTGCTCTATAGTTTGAGAATGTGATAAAACTAAGGTCTTTGGAATGCAACTGTCCTTTATATATCAAGTGTGCTAAAATAGTGGCCATTGAGTTGTCTAGGTACTAGCAGCTGTGACATTTTTCGGTGATTAAAGTGCTCTTCTGTAGAAGCTACATATTCAGTGAAAGTGAACTAGAGGCTGCATTGCAGATACTCTATTTGCGTGTCTTGAATTGCCTCATTGTTTTTGCTTATTCTGAGAGATAACTGTGGCTGGGGCAGTGCTTCTCATTCTTTTTCATTGAAACTCAGCAAGTTCAAGATTGCAACAGCTTTAATTTTTGAAATTAAAATCTCACTGACTGCAACAAGAATGTGTATGGCCTGCAGGCAAAACTTGAAAATCACTGCATTACACCCAAATTTTAGCACTTTCAGCTGGTTTAGCAGTTTTGTTTAAGCTGACTCCCCCTTGGAAGACTGCTTTGCAAACATTCATCACCTCTTCAAGAAGCTTTCCTCACATAAAGATGAATGAAAACTATTTGCCACTTCTGTCATACAGTGTTCTTGTGCTGGATTTATTTGTGTGCATTAGTAAATGCATGTTAACTGACAAGTATAAGCAGCGTTGCAATGAAACCCTGTGTATTCAGAACTGAATTCTCAAGTTGCCATTACAGGCTGTACATTGATCTCAAAAGTAGCATATTCAGCACGTAATTGTAATTTCTTTCTTAGCCATCCCCTTCTTAGAAAGGAAAAACTTGTTCCACTGCTGGCGCACGCTTTTTGCACGCAGAGCATACAGATACTTTGGAAGGTAGAAAGAAAATTCTTTTTTAAATAATAAAATTTGAGGCAGAATGTATTTTCTGATAATATGATTGAGATTTTAATACAGTTTGCTTTTAGATAAGGTTTTATTTCCACTTTTACCTTTCCCTTTTTCTTAAAAATCTTATAACTGGTTTGGTAAGCAGCTGACTTGATGTCGAGTCACAACAATCCATTCCCAACTAGAAGAGTAATTTGTGTTTTTATCTGCTTCAGTACACTCAGCACAATTTGTTTGCATTGGAATCATTAATCAAAACTGAATCTTACCCTTGAAATAACTGAGACAAGTTGAGTGTAAAGAATCCCTGAATCTGAGCAACCTGGTCTAGAGGAGGTTGTCCCTAGCACTAGATGATCTTGAAGGTCCCTTCCAACCCAAACCATTCTAGGATTCTATGGTAATTTCAGGTTTTAACAGTGGCTGCAGTCTGAGGGATAACTTACAGCTGAATGTAACCCTTAATTCTAGTAGACAGAGATGTCTTTTATAAGGAAATTTTGCAAATTGAGACTTTTTAATAGGGAAAACATTACTTGTTTCCTTCATTAAAACTTGAACCACTATCTTCAGATTCTCCATTTACTTGCATGACAATAAAAAAACCCATATTTTTTCAGGTGCCAGCAGTTAGCTATGCTAAGGTTTCCTTTTAATTATGAGTATCTTGTGTTTCTGTAGATTTTTATTGATATTGACAGACTGTCTGGTAGCAGCAAAGAAAAAGGACTTGTCCTGTTCAATCTGAGCGGATAAAAGAAGTATGGAAAATGCCTCAAGTCTTGGAACGAGAATGGTGACTGCTGCTGGCAATAACAATGCATCAGGAGTATTCTGTGCTTTTTCCAAAAAAACGTGGTAGAATAATAGATAAAAATTAGGTGTCAGAAGTGATATTTCTTCCATTCCAGAAAGCTCCTTGTATTTACGACCCTTTGGATGCTTGCAGTGTCACACATTACTGCAGTTGTAGATTTTTGTTCAGTTATTCTTATAATGTTTGAATGAATAATTGAGTACTTCTCATTTTGATTGAAATTATTCAATAACTTTAAATATTCAGTAATTCAATTGAACTTTCATAGGTCCTGCTTGGAAAAAGGACTTAGTCCTAAATTTTTAACTTTACATGAGGACTTAGGGGAATAATGGGAATAAAGCTTCCCATTTTCTTAAAACTTGAACTGAAAAAAAAAGATAAATATGGCTGTAACATATATGTGCAAAATATTATGGGAGTGCTTTTTGCTTTCACATGTCTAAATTGCATTTAGGAAAGTTCTACTTAATACAACATGAGTTGGATTTACTGACAGTAAATCATACATACAGTTACTTATCTTTCTCATATTTCACGTATGTTCATGCAAGAGAGACCATGACTCTTTCAGTTGATGTAACAGAAGACTTGTCCTGGAAGTAGTTAAGTAATCTATGGTTGAAGGATTGGAGAAAAACCTAAATCCATTTATCTGTTAAAATGAACTTTTGGGGGGCCATGTTAAAACAATCTCAAGTTTTGTTTAAATCAGTTCCTTGATGCATTTCGCAGATAAGCCACTCAGCCATTTATGCTGGCACAAAGTGTGTGTGGGCAATGGGGAGGGAGGACTATCTGCTTTTAGAACAGTACCACCTAGTGCCACTTCCCATTCTTTTGTGGCCTGTGGTATATTTTAAGAATTTGATTAGAATCCATATGTGCTGACAGTATGTTGTAACTTTACATCCTTGCCAGGCTTCAAGGTAATTTGGTTTTTGGCTGCCTTGGCATCATCTAAAGCAACAGAAAAATATTACCATGTTTTCAGTTCTCTTCTAAAAGCCTTTCAAAACTGTTCAGCACTTCTCTTTTTTGCTCATCGGTTGTTTTTCCTCTCTCTGAACTGAAAGAATCAAGTCTATGCACACTGCTATCCGTATGAATATTTTTCTGTGTGCTGGCAAATTCAAGTTACTTGATAGTTCTCATTTGGTAAACTACTGATTTAATCAGAGCAGTGATTTTAATATACTCTGGGGCTGAGCATCTGTGAGGGATTTTTGCAAAAAGTTACCAGTGTTTTTCTCACTGAAATTTTTCTTCCAACCAAACAAGTGTAGTCTGAAAAGAAAGATCTTTAATTTGCTAACTTCATTTTTATATCGTAGTTGTAAATGTGCAACTTCTTTTTATGCTTAAATATAGTGTTCTATAGTGTTCTATAAACTGTAAAAAATTACTTCCGTGCTGTTTTCAGATCGAAGAATATGCGTGAAAAAACCTACTGTACTTCAGTCCAGCTATTTGCTAAGCCATCTGAATATTTTGGCTTATATGCTCTGTGTACTCTTTTGATGACAGGGGAATTGAGTGGATAAGCTTGACTGGGTTTATTTCCTTCGCCACATCAACACCTAACAATCTGGGGCTAGTAAGGAATGAGTTGCAGCTTGTGGACTTACCAACAGGTTAGTACTTCCTGAGAAATCTGTACAAGCTGACAGATTTGCTGGGGAGTGACAAACATAAGTTCTTTCTGCCTTTTTTTGCCTTTCTGTTGTCATGACAAAATAATAAAGAGGAGTTTTAACTTGTTCTGCTCCTCTGTCTCTGTGAAGCCACGTAATATGTTCCATCTGGTTCTCTACAAGCTTGAAACAACACCTTTGCAAAAATGCCTGTGGCTTGGATTATTAAAACAATAAATATGTGTCTGCAGGAGGTTGAGAAGCATTCACACAGTACAGTGGTGTGTTTTGCTCACAAAACGCGTGTGTTTTCAAATGTGTTTTGTCACAGTCTCAACCCGTTGTTTCATGTGCGTCTGAAATGGTGTTGCACTATTTATTGTGGTTTATATCAGCACTAGATTAATTGATTTTAATGAGTAGCATAAAGCGTTTTTTTTTTAATGGGATCTGTTCAAGCTCATGTTAGGCCAGGCATGTGGCCAGAATTTGAGTGTATGTATTGATGCAAAAGGGGTATTTTAGTAATAACATGATAATTTTAGAAGATTTGGAAGGGTTAAAAAATAAATAACTTTGATAGCAAACTTAACAGATGATTGGTGTTTTTTCAGCTGTTCTGGCCTTAAAATGAATGACAGATATATTTATGATTGAACTCAAGAGCACAATACTAGGAGGTATAATTTGGGAGATTAGACAGCCCAAAATAGGAAGCATTGAATGATTTTAAATTATTTCTGAATGTGAAAACCTGGAGCCATTTAATGTCTAATGAAGTGCTGAATCTTGTAGCACTTGGGCTAATTCTAAATTGCTTTATGTAGCATAAAGTGAATTTGTATTTTTTTTAAGCTTATAAAAAAGACCCAGTTCCTTCACTTCCAGGGTGCTGCACAAAGAGACTGTTCTTTTAACATGACACTGTTGTCACTTTTTTCTGTGTAATGTCTTTTGTTCATTTGTTTAAAATCAAAACAAAAAAGATCTGTACTTTGTAAAATTGATCCCATGTAAAATGGGATTTTGATTTTTCCCTCACCTTGTAAATCAGTATTGAAACATTTATGAGTGGTAAAAGGTTCAGTAGTTCCTCAGGCAACCAAGTTTCACGTAAATGTGAATATCTGAGATCTTATGCATATGTTTTAAAGCATATGCTTTGCTTTGCTTAGAAAATGTTACATTTCCTCTTTCAAAGCTTACCAGAAAGGCATGACTACTTAACTCTTTGATTGTTGGTTCTTCCATCACTATTTAGCCCAACTTCCTATTTGAGGGCTAGGAAAACTGTGCTGACTTGTATTTACTTCATAAACATATTGACAAAATTCTCATTTATGTTTCTGGATTAAAATAAGGAAGAAAAATCCTAAGATTGTTCATCATTAATGAAGAAAATAGAGCTGGGAGGTTTCCTGTAGCCTGGCCTCTGACATGAGAGCTCTAACAAGCATCGCTGATAGCTAGATGTATTTACAGGATTGGTGTAAGATAAGTAATGTAGCTATGAGCAGCCGCAAGAGCGGCTAAAGTTTGAAAACTTGACTTTTCCTTGAAAGCTAAGGGGAATGAAACTTGCACAGGAGATGCCATGATACCCTGGTGTTTGTAGGTTAGTTATTTTAGTGATAATGTATATCATCTTAAATTCTGCAACACATTGTACAGGTGGGTGAAAATTCTGTTGGGGATAAGACTATAACATCTTAGGGTTGATTCTTTTAACTGGAAAGAGAAAATGGTTCTGCTAAATGTAGAATGAGTACTTCACCATGGAAATGCTTTCAGGCATAGTTTATGGCAGAGTTCATTTCTCTTACAAAACTTGAAATCTATGCATGAATTTCCACCTTGGGGATTTGGGAGTGGATCTCATTGGCTTTGACTGCAAAATTATAACTCTTTCTATGTATTTATGTAATGCTGATGATGCATCGGTTTCAGTGCTCTGGAAGTGAGTGAGGTTGTAAGTTAATTCTTTGAAATGCAGTAAAAGTTCGACAATGACAAGAGTAATATACAGCAGGTTACATTGGAGATATGCTTGTTTAGTTTGTAAGCTATTTCTATTTACAAACAGAATAGTTAATAAACTAGTTTAGTAACTCTTCCTGTTTTCTCCCATGTTATTTTTGCTTTCCAGGCAGGAGCATTGCATTTCGTGGGGAGCGAGGTAATGATGAGCCAGCTATTGAAATGATAAAGGTGTCTCATTTGAAGTAAGTACATTAGCCTTGTGAAGTTTATAGATTTTACTTTACTGCATGAAGATCCTCACAATTTAATAGACATAATAGAAATTCCAGGAAAAAAACACTCCAGAGAGCACAGAAAAATGTGCAAAGCATAAAGAGAAAAATACTTTAGAATATTAGTTCAAAGTGCAAAAGCTGTAATCTTTGTGTGACTGACTTTCTCACTTCAGGATCCAAACACACTGCAAGATCAGTCATTAATATTTTAGGGTTTTTAAGAATTGAATTCACTGAACAGACCTTTTGTTAATATTAGGAAGAATGAAAGTGCTGAACAGTTTTTGTCAATTATGATTGTTATGACTTAATTCTCTTTTCTCCAAATTAAGGCATGCTTAAAACTAGAAGATTGGCATTAAAGGTGGGATGATTTTTGCTGTATTCATCAATTTTTCTAACTACGTATTTCACACCTTTGTAATAATTGTCTACTGGAAAACCAGATGTGAGGTATTGTTGTTTGAGGAGTCAGCTGATAAATGACCACATTGTTTGCATCAAGTCCTGCTTATGTTTGAGATAGTGCCTGTGACAGGAGACGTTGGTCTTTATTGTATCAAAAGTAATAACAGTAGTACTCTGAGATTGCTTTCCTGCGTAAATGAAATTAAAAATCTCAAGTTTAATATGGCACTGTCTCTAAATTTTAAAAGTGAGTGTTTTTTTCTTTACAGGGGAGGAAAAAAAAATAGTGTTCTCTAAGCTTGTATAGGAATATTTTTGGTAGTATGTATGTGAACCAGAACTGGAGGAGTTCAACCATAAAATGGTCTTATTAATGCATTAAAAATTAATACCTGCTGTGGGCATAGTTGAAGAGACTAGACTGTTAACTGAGAACAAGACAGGATAGTTCATTTCAGTGGAGACTAATGCAGTTATGAAGGGTTACATATAGCTGCAGAGCCTCTGTATTCTCAAGTTAAATGTGAAAAGTGGTAGACTGAAAGTGGTGTACTCATCTGGCTCCACAGATGAACGGTCTGAAGACATAACTGTCAAGTGGTTTAGTGCAAGAGGATTTTATGTTCATTTATCATTGGATTAGAGGAATGGCATGTGTCTGGATCAGATTAAAAATCTGTCCAACCTACAGTCTTAGTATGTCTTTCAGATATCTTGTGCAGTCATCAACTCGGCTGACTATGGCTAAATTAGAGGAGCTGCTGCTTTCTCGGAATGAATTCTGTGGTCTTCTTTACAGTAATTGAGCAGCACCACATGACAGAAATTTCTAATTCTTCTAGTTTTGAAAGAGGACTCATCTTCAGACACTCTTTTGCACCTCAGCAACACAATGAAATTACAACCTTTAGAGTGGGATTTCGCCAAATTACTCTGTTTCCTTAGTTTTAGAGGGTTTCCACAGTGGTACTATGGACAACACGTGTGAAGTGAAATGCTCAAATTAATATGGAATGATTAATATTGATGTAATAAATTCTTACCTGTTTTAGGCAGTATCTGGCTGTGGTATTTAAGGACAAACCACTGGAGATCTGGGATGTCAGAACATGCACTCTGCTCAGAGAAATGTCTAAAAACTTCCCTATAGCGACTGCTTTGGTAAGGAATAAAATCTGTTACTTTTTGTTAAATGTAGTATGTTGAGATAGTATCAAAACCTCTGAACAACTTTGCAGCAAAATGTTATTGTATCTGTAGCATACAGATAAGTGCTGTCATCCTTCCGTTTTCATCTGTCGTCAAATAAGAGGGAAGAAAAAAAAACAGGTACTGGTGGAAAAATCAAGTCTGCTCCTTTGGGTGATGGAGGGATTATAGAAAGACAGTCTTCACTGAAATCATTAAAATTAACAGAAAAATCCCCAGCAAATTCAGGGAGTAAACATTTGTCTTTCCCATTCCTTTCTTCACAGGAGTGGTCACCTTCTCATAACTTAAAAAGCCTGAGGAAGAAGCAGTTAGCAGCCCGTGAGGCCATGGCCCGGCAGACGGTTGCATCAGATACTGAAGTTAGCAGCGTAGAATCTTCTGTGATCAGGTATTTCTCATTCTAATATGATATCATGCATCAGTTGTTTTTCCACCTTGTGCCATTGTTCTACAGAACAAAATATTTTGGAATTGATTCTCAAGTGCCTACCACAGAGCTACTTAATGGGCCTCTTTTTAGCTTTTAGATATGGATCTTTGATGTATTGCTGGATGAGCGAAATAGAGTACCTGTTTTTCAGGTGCAGCAGTTCAGAAGTTACCTGATGCTTGAAGTAAAACCATGAAAAGTTGCCCATGAAAGTTTCCACAAGTGTATAAATGAGTTAGCTGTTGCTCCTGGATAAGTTGTTTTGAAGGATACATTCATTTTTGTGCTGCCTCTATGCATTAGTTACAGAGAATTTGCTTTGCAATTCTAATTTCAAGAAAGAAATACTTGTGTCTCATGGTGTTCTCTTTAAAGCTTATTACAGGAAGCCGAAAGTAAATCAGAGCTGAGCCAGAATATTTCTGCCAGAGAGCACTTTGTGTTTACAGGTGCTGATTGGCAGGTTTATCATCTCACAGTAGAAGGAAACTCAGTAAAAGACAGTGCAAGAATTCCTCCTGATGTGAGTTCAAATTTCCTGTATTGTTGATGCTTTAATTTCTTATCTGTTATTGCCAGAAAAAAAATCAGGAATATGCCTTGTAGTGACAAGTGGGCATTAATGCAGTGGTTTGAAATATGTAATTAAAATTCCAACATCAAAAGCCATATCAATTCTGGTTTTACAATCTTAATTTTTCTATTGAAAATACTGTTGAAATCAATGAATTGATTGATTGAGTACCTCCCATATGAAGATAGGCTGAGAAAATTGGGGCTCTTCAGCCTGGAGAAGAGAAGGCTGCGTGGAGACCTAATAGCAGCCTTCCAGTAATCTGAAAAGGGCCTATAAGGATGCTGGGGAGGGACTCGTCATCAGGGACTGTAGTGATAGGACAAGGGGTAACTGGTTAAAACTTTAACAGGGGAAGTTTAGATTGAATATAAGTAGGAAGTCCTTTACTGTAAGGGTGGTGAGGCACTGGGATGGGTTGCCCAGGGAAGTTGTGAATGCTCCATCCCTGGCAGTGTTCAAGGCCAGGTTGGATGAAGCCTTGGGTGGGATGGTTTAGTGTGAGGTGTCCCTGCCCATGGCAGGGGGGTTGGAACTGGATGATTTTAAGGTCCTTTCCAACCCTAATTATTCTACGATTCTATTATATGATTCTATGATTTTTTTTAGAATTTAGAATCTTCATAGGCCCTCAGTTGCTTTCTGAATAAATTACACAACCTATTTTTAGGAATTTTAATAAAGCGTATACAAAAGCTTGAATAACAAAGAGTATGTTATTGAAGCATGACTGTGTTCTGTTAATGGATTTTATCTTGCATTATAAGGACTTTGGTGGGCCAGAGCATTCTTTTCTGAATTTTAAGTTGGCTTTTCTTTTCTTAGTTATTCTGAAGAATAGTCTTTCTTTCAGTTGTTTTTTGAAGGCTTTGATAAATTGAACTTACAAATAGGAATTCTTTTCTTTTTGTTTTCTTTTTGACTCTATGCTAGTATTGTGATAAATGAGGTCTGTCATTTTGGTCTTTCCTTGCAACAAGAGATAAAGACCTGATTTCCATTGCTTTAAATCCGGAATTTCTTACAAGGAAATGTCTTCTGAAGCAAATATGACTGACGTGATAAATGCTTATATTTCATAGAATTGTTCCTGTTTTAACTGATAGATTTTGGTCTGTCATGTCATAAAATATTTAAAAAAAGAAATGTTTGTTCCTCTGTTTGGCTCCATTAATCATGAGATGTTGTTCTGCTTCTTAAATATTTTCAGGGAAGTATGGGTAGCATTACATGTATTGCCTGGAAAGGAGATACCCTGGTTCTTGGTGATGTTGATGGAAACTTAAACTTCTGGGATTTAAAAGCTAGAGTATCCAGGTATGAATGGAAATTAAGTCTGACAAATGTGAAATAATGAGTCTTAGGATGTTTCTCCCCACCTTTGTTTTTGCCTTCACTGTAGGAGGTCATCTGTAGTGTTTGAAGGAAAAAATGCAAGTATTCTGAAATACAGTTTCAGAAAATTCCTCCTGTGATACAGTTCTCTGCATTTCATCTTTTGTGTTTGTAATTGGAGCAGCTCTTTAGCAGCGTTTTTAAAGTAGCTAGATAGATATTTTCTGGCCTACAAAGATACTGGAGAGGGACTCTTCACTAGGGACTGTAGTGATAGGACAAGGGGTAACGGGTTCAAACTTTAACAGGGGAAGTTTGGATTGGATATAAGGAAGAAGTTCTTTACTGTAAGGGTGGTGAGGCACTGGAATGGGTTGCCCAGGCAAGTTGTGAATGCTCCATCCCTGGCGGTGTTCAAGGCCAGGTTGGACAGAGCCTTGGGTGACATGGTTTAGTGTGAAGTATCCCTGCCCATGGCAGGGGGTTTGTACTGGATGATCTTGAGGTCCTTTCCAACCCTAACTGTTCTATGATTCTATATTAAATCTGCAATGGCTTCTGATAAAACATTGAGTATTTTAACATTTATTTAAAGCATTTAACTTTTTTGTTTTTATAATTTGGATAGCCATTTATGTGTGTGTATAGAAAGATAGATTTTTCTCCTTCTCAATCTGTAAAATACCAGGATCTGCAACATTCATGGGAAGGATTTAACTGTCCACAATATTAGGTACAGGATGATTGATACTAATTTTTGTGCTTTGCTTTTCTTAGGGGGATTCCTACACACCGAAGCTGGGTGAAAAAGATCCGTTTTGCCCCAGGCAAAGGAAATCAAAAAGTTCTTGCAATGTACAACGATGGAGCAGAAATTTGGGATTCAAAAGAGGTGAGTGTCTGTTCTTTTGGTATGGGCTTCTTTGCAAAATGGGCATACTACTTCTGAAAATCAGGGCTAATCAGTGGTTAAGTTTTAATTAGTCCCAATTTCTTGCTGACAGTTATGTGGTAAATTTGTATGGCTTTTAGTTCCTGTAAAGGATTTTTAAGCTGTCATCAGTGAAAAGTTCCTTTCACACATAAGGCCGACAGTGTCTCTGAGATACTTTTTGTCATTCTTCTGTAATGTTTTTGAGGTAGACATTGAAAATTTTAAGAGGAATCCTCAATATTACAATTTAATTTATGGACAAGAATATTTTTACTACAGCTTTCTTAAATTCTCTGCATAGTCAAGAGTATTGATTTGTCATTGCATGGGTTTAATTTGGTAGGGAATACCAGGAACATCTTGTTAATGAACATTGACTAGTTTCTTCCTCAGAAATTCTGAAATGTTCACATATCTTCTGTGTTTGCTTCATGGGTCTTTTGAGGGATTATAGTACCATGGGGCAGGAAAGATAATTGTACTGTTTTAACTTAGCCCCTCAGAGTAAATCTGGGACATGAGAGTATGAAATGGGAATTTATGGGTTTTTCTGTTCACTTTGCAATGGGCACCAGCTCCGAACTTACTTCAACACTTAATTTGAACAATATGAAACTCTCTCTGATGATCAGAATTGGACAGCAGATACAACCAACACCTGTGAATTGTGTAGGCACAGTAGAATGTTACGCCATTAAGGACATTTAAGTAGTTTTGATAGCATAGGATACTCCTCCTGTAGCTGTTCACTCTCTTTTTTTCTGGGACAAGGAAAAGAGTTTCCTACATGAAAGCATTTATAATTAATTCATATTTTCAGCCAAAAGTCTTTCAGAATATCTATAGAAATAGTTTACTGTTTTCCATGTAATCCTCTCCTGAGAACTTTACCTACGACCAGTTACCAGTATTTCTACATTTTTCTCTATCACAGCTGAGAGTAATCATGCTCTAGTGCTGTTGGACTTTTAATCTCTCTAACTCCATGCTTTGCCCTAGAGTAAGTGGAACAAAACAGCAGAAAGCTGAGTGCAGCAGAGGCTTCATAAGTATTTCCTTATATTAACAATTACAACGTTTGGTGATGCTACAGAAGGGTTACAAAATGTCTAACTACTGACCTGTGGTTAAAAGTGCAGTTTGGAATTTTTTGCTTCTCTGGTTTGTTTGTGGACAATAAATCATCCTATTCCTATAATGTTATGTTAATAGTATGTCAAAATGTATTTCTGGACAAGCTCATTATTTATCAAGAAAGTATATGTTTGTGAAGAGCATGATTTAATTAATGAGACACTCACTTTTGCCTTGATGCATGTTGATCAGGGACTGGAATGGAAGAGTTTAACCAGTTTACCATGGAAATGTTACGTCAGACAAAACACGATTGATACAAAAACCACAAAAGGCAGCTGTACAGCTGTGCTCAAAAGGATCTTTTCTCAGCTATCAGTTGGGAAGTATTGTTTCAGGGCAACCATATGCCCTACTCTAAGGTTTCTGAATTTCCCTACTCTTCAGAAAAGATCAACATTAAAATGATTTATGACTGACTTCACCTTTTACTGCAAATTCTGTGGTGTGCCTTATGGGTGTGTGGCAGAGTCTTACACTGCGTGATGGAAAGCTTACTAAAAATGAAAAATAACTTTTCAAGGTACAAATGGTGAGCAGTTTAAGGAGTGGAAGGAACGTCAATTTCCGAATCTTGGATGTGGACTGGTGCACTTCAGACAAAGTGGTCTTGGCATCAGATGATGGGTGCATTCGAGTTTTAGACTTGTCCATGAAGCCATCATGTTTTAGAATGGATGAACAGGACTTAATAGGTATGTTGATTTCTTCTTGGCTGTTGACTGCTAGGTACTTCACTTTGAAAGTGAACCATAAAAGTGTTCAGCATTTCCATTAGAACAGAGAATTGTCACATCTAGAGGATTAGGTGTCCCCATAGTAGGTTTTTTATAGATGCAGATAATTTTTTTAGGCTTAGGTCATATAGGTGTGTTTTTCGTGCACGTTTAATCTCTTGAATAAGCTATACTTTTTAATATCTTAATTGCAATATAAGATAACAAAATAAGAGGGTTTTGTACAGATTTCTAGCAAGTTGACCTAAAAATCCTGGATACGTCAGTTGAGTGTCAGTACCTCCGTCACTTATATTCATTACATGATTTTGAAAGATTTCTTAACGTGTGAAAATGTTTTTTTGAATATTCCCAGAGATCAGTTTGTAGACTGATCTGTTGCTTTTCAAAGTAGATTTTCCCATTGAATTCTAAAATAGCCATATTGGTGCTGTTTGACTTTTTTGGCTGTATCTTTAAGAAGGGAATTTAAATATTGAACTATTTAAATTGCTAGCAAAGCTACATTTTTTTATTACTGATGTTCCAAATAACTGCATTTATTTTGGTCTTTTTTGGTCAATCCTGCCTTCACTTGTACAATTTCCCTAACATAAGACATATGTAATAAAGACATATGCAATAAAATTACAGTGTGGGGGGCTGTGGTGTGGGATGTTTGAGGAAACTCATAGTTTATCACAGCTATTTTTACTATCAAATTAATTCTGTTATATTAAGCTATAAAAATTAATGTTCTAAACCCAAGCACATTGAAATTGGGATATGCCGGGGTTTAAGGCTGCCTGTGATTTAACTGTCCTTCTGCCTCTACACTATGATAACCTTTTATTTACAAAATCAAAGATAAAAGATTCCTGTATCATTCAGTGCATATGAAGTACAGGGAATTGCTGAATATTTAATAATGTAGCTGGTTGATACTTGTTTTTCTCCTAAGTTAGTGGGTAATGTTTACTGTGCTTATCATCCAAACCTTATACCGAATAGACTTACTGCCTTAAAGTTGTATGATTAGCATACAACTATATAGCACAGTTAGTGCTGTAATTTAATGTTATTTCTTTACTAATATAGACATGTATTAAACTTCACACCATTCTCATCAAATGGTGGGAATTTATCCTTGTATAATGCTGTAGAAGCTACAATTGTAAACTAGAACTTGCATTGTGGTAGATTTTGGTATAGCTGTACTTGCTCTCCAGCATGTCCTTGTAGTAGGAATAATCATTGTATACAGCTCTACTTAATGTATTCCAGGAATCTGGCTAAGCTTAATAGGGAATCTCCTGAAACTCTCATTTGAGCATGGTTGATAACCTTCTACCTTCAATGAAATGTTTTTGCTTGTGTGTAAAGATAATCTTTTATGTCTAGTAAGCTATGCTGTGTATATGAAAAGACTGTGATTTATGAGTTTCTTCTGGTACTCGAAAACAAGGTGGTACATTTTATGGTTACTGAGCACAGTGTTATTGCACATTAGCTGCTCAACAATGAATCTTTTCCTTATTTCAGAACCTGCTTGGTGCCCCTATCTGCTTGTTCCAAGGGCTTCATTAGCTTTAAAAGCATTCTTGTTGCATCAGCCGTGGAATGAGAAATACTCTCTAGATATTATAAACACGTAAGAAGGACTATGTATCTATATGTAAAATGTTACTGTTGTTTTTAAGCCTACATCTTTTGTTAGTCTTTCTGTGCAAGTAACTGTTACACATATATGTTTCCTCACTCTTTGAGACAGTCAAGAAAATAATAGCTTTGGTATTTATTACTAAAAACAATTAAAAGAAAGAGCTTTAAGGTGAAGTATTTTATTTATTTTGACTTTCAGTAGAACTTGGCTATTGAAAATTGCTCTCTAAGGTGCTGGCAAGATTTTTTCTTTTAGGGAGCTGTGCTTCACATCATAGCTGGAGCACCTTTTTTATCCTTTATTGTTTGTGTACTGTTGGTGGCCACATATCAATGGATTTGGCATTGGCATTTTCATAAAATTCAAGGTTCATGAACAAAAGTGGTGAATGAAAGATTGGTGGCGCTGACTGAAGTTGAGAGAAAGCAAACCCAAGTTTTCACTGCTATTTTGGAACTACTAACTAGATAAAGAATCTTGAATGAATGGGTTACCCTAAGAATATGAAAGGTTATTTCCATATATGCGCTTGTGTTTTTCTACAACCACTAATACTCTTTAATTTCAGATAATTCTGTCATTTTGTTAATATAGGAAACCTGTTTACTTCTTTTCTTTTTTCTTTTATATCCAGTGATTACCCAGAGAATGAAAATATTAAAAACCTCCTTCAAGAGCAGTTGAATTCGTTGTCCAAGTAAGAATTTTCCTTATTAATATTTGAGTAAGCTAGGGAATTCAGGGAAGGCAAAACCCCTGAATTTGTGGCAGTTAACAACTTAATGTAGAAAGAATGCTTTTTGCCTCTCTAAAGATAAGCTTGAGTAATGACAGCTTTTATTTTAAACCCAGTTAAGTTTTATTTTTATGTAGTTCTTCAAGGTGGTGCTGTATTCATCTTATTGAGGATATTAATTTTTTATTTCTTTTTTTCTAATGAAAAATGCACCATAATACAATCTGAACAGTATATTTTTTTTTTTAAAGTAAGCAAACTGTCTCAAAATAGTTGGTTAAATACTGATTCAGTGCTCTGAATGCATTGTTCTGAATATACATGTAAAGCGTGATGGAAATCAGTACTGAATTTTTAACATGGACTTACCATAGTAGTGGCTGACAAGAAGAGTTTTAAAGACTCTGATTAGGGTTAGTATATAGTTTGTAACTGACCACTGAGAATTCATAATTCTATGGCAGTACTTCTCAGTGATGTTTGGTTCTTTGATATTGGTCCAGACTTCATTGGACACTGGTGCTGATATACGCCAAGGTTTGTTACAATATTTAAGCTCTGAGGAAGAAAAGACAAACAATTGTAAAAATCCTTTATTGAAGGTATACTTCCAGAGTAATGTTTTTACAAATTGTTCTGCTTACACGGAAAACAGATTTTGATATTCCATTCAAACTATGAAAAGTTTGGGTTTAATGTGGCTTTCAGCAGCCTGCTCTAGTGGAAGGTGTCCCTGCCCATGGCAGAGGGTTGGAACTATGGTTGGAACTATGGTCCCTTCCAACCCAAATCATTCTGTGATTCTATGATTCTATGATATTTAAAGAAAATAAACAGAAGGTTTTCCATTTTCCATATGTTCTTTTACTTAATAGGATGCAAAAGATAACTTAGCATATTTTTATTCAGCCTGAAGCATGTAGAAAACCTGAATTCATGTACATGGATTTCTTGGACTGTGGCACTGCGGAGTTGCAAAAATATTTGTAATTGAATTAATTGTGTAATTTGTAGAATCACTGCAGACCAATTTATTGCTTTGTGTACACCCTTGTGGTTGCTCCCTTTATTACATGAATAATGGGTTACTGATGGACTCGCTGTTTGTATTTAAACTGAGTGACATGTGTCTTGAGATCAGTTATATGTCAGATTATGTATACTTCTTTGTACTGTTTTGATAGATGCATTTTTTTCATTTCAGAAAAGAAATTGTGTATTTTGGGGTTTGATTTTTGTTTCAATTTATTGGTGATACATCCTATTTCTGTTCAAAACCAACCAATAACAAAAACTTGCACAGCATTTTACAGGTTGTTCATGGCCTTCTCCTTATCTCTTTTTTGCAGTGACATAAAGAAACTTTTGCTTGATCCAGATTTTACTCTCTTGCAAAGATGCCTCCTAGTTGCCAGGTAGTAAAGATTCTGATAACTATATCCAATGTTTCCTAATAAGTCTTGATCATATTAATGTATGTAAATGTGTTGATGTGTAAGTACTCAACTAACTCTCTTTTAACTCAGTCTAATTCCTAAACCACTTATCCATGTATTAAGAGTGTTTTCAGGGCTGAAAATGGCAATATTACCTTACTGAAGCAGTTTTGGTTTACTTGCTGCATGCAGAGAACTTCCTTGTGTTTTGGCAGTACTTGCACAAATGCGGTTCTCCTGCCTACATTGCATTTAGTTTTACAATGCCCAAGAATGTAATTCAGAGCTTCACAACACGCAATAGAATGTTTGCAAACATGCGAAGGCCTGCTTTTTATTTCAGGTGTGTTTGTTCTCTGTTGTTCTGCCTAAACTGTAGCTTATTTTAGGCTGTCTGTATTCAGGGATGTTTTTCAGACTTAATCACTAATACCCTTTTTCAATTACAGAAAGGTTCCTAAGTGTAAAATATTAATAAAATATCAATTTCCACATATTTATATGTTGAGCATTCACTGAGTTTAATTGCTATTGTAACAATCTTCACAGCCTCTTACTTATCTAGCTTGCTGACTGTCATTCCTTAATCTTATCTTGTAGTTTGTCCCATTGATAATGCAAAGTACTTGTGGTATACACAAGAATGGTCCTTGTAGAAAGATATTTTAACTGTATGATATTTTTATCTGACATATAAAAAAGACAAACGTATTTTATGTCCTGATTTGCGTCTTCTCAGACTGTATGGGGATGAATCTGAACTGCATTTCTGGACTGTTGCTGCCCACTATCTGCATAGCTTATCCCAAGAAAAGCCAGCAAAACAAATAGACACCGCTATCCTTCAAGAACAGTTGGTTAATCCCTTGGATATATGCTATGACATACTGTGTGAAAATGACTACTTCCAGGTATTTTGAGGAATTAGAAAATATCTGTAATAAGAATGTCATCAGCACAATAAATGCTCAGCATTGAAATCTTACTTACTAGCTTTTCACTGTATGTATTTCACTGTTATTAGTAACATACCACTCTGGGTTAAATCACTCCTCATTATTTAAAATTAAAGGGTGTTCCAAAAACTCTCAAAATATTTCCATATCTTGTAAATGCTTTTTTTTTTTTTTTATTTCCTGTCTTAGTCTTACATTTCAAATATTTTTTTCTTCTTCATGCAGAAATTTCAACTGGAAAGGGTAAATCTCCAGGAAGTGAAGAGATCAACATATGATCATACCAGGAAATGTGCTGATCAACTTCTTCTCTTGGGCCAGGTTTGTGGGTAATATCTGAATTTTTTATCTGTCCATTTTATGTACTTGCCCTGTTCAAGTAAAGCTTTGTCTGATTCATATGTACTGTTTCATACTTCTATTCACCCAGTGCACATTTTTTGCTGTCTTACTGTATTACTGCACTGCAGACTCTGTGTAGTGACACAGTCTATGGTAATATTTGTTGTTACCTGCTTCAAGACTATTCCATTTTCATGGGAACCCTAAAAAAAAATCCTTTTAGGTAACAAAGGATAAACCTAAGCTTTTGGCAGATCTGTACTGAGCAGTGAGACGCTGTACAGAGCTGCTTACTGACACCCTGTACAGGATAACTCATGAGCTATTCCCTGCAAGTGCAGGTGTGCTGCATCCATTTCCAGAAATAGCTTTGGTATTGCTGGCTTGAACTTAGTTGATTTCTATGTCACTTTGCATTTGAGCATGTCAACACGTTACCAGTAGAAGATGCCAGAAATACTTAGTCTGTAGATAGTAAGTTTAAAATGCCAGTTTCTTGAACTCCTAAAATGTCAGCTTATTGAATCACTGGATTTTAATATGTATTTAATGGGGCTTGTCATTATTTCTGTAATTACCTAAGCCTTCAGTTTGACTGACCTCACCAAAATGACCTCTCTAGAAGTCAGGCACCTCATTTTAGGAACAGGCAGAGGTGACATGCCTGTAGTGATTCATTCCATTTGGAGACAGGTGTCTGCAGGCAGTGTAATGAGCCCCACTGATTAGGTGCTCAGCTCTATGTTAGCTGTAACTAACATTTTAAATGGATGAATTCTACCTTTGTTTTAAAATAGCAGAAATTGAATCAGTCCTTGAGATCCTGGCTAGTTTCTGCATCTTTACAGTTTTATTTCTTCTCTGCCTATTTTTCTCCTCTTTTTATAACTCTGCAAAAGTGTATGTAAGCAAGGAAATAAATATTCTCTTCTAGAAATGTTGGTCTGTGATTAAACATATTCATGATGGGGTTTTAAATGTTATCCTACTGCATATGTTTAATTGAAATAGAATCCTAATTATTACTATTCTGGTAGATATTTTTGCACTCTAATTCAGAATAATTTTCGCTGGTATTTGTTCCATGTCTTTAAAAGGGTACAAATATTAAGTCTTTAACCAAAAGTAAATATGTTGTGGTCAAAGTTACATTTTTGTTTCTCTTGCCAGACTGACAGAGCAGTGCAACTGCTGTTAGAAACAAGTTCAGAGAATGCACATTATTACTGCGATTCACTCAAAGCTTGTTTAGTCACAACTGTCACCTCATCAGGTCCATCTCAAAGTACCATTAAACTGGTAGCAACCAACATGATAGCCAATGGAAAGCTCGCAGGTAAAAGGCAACTTTAATTTTCCATTTGCTTATAAACCAGTAATTCTGATCATTATTAAGGCTGCTAATGGAGATGGGAGAGAAGAAAGTCCTGTTGTAATAGATCTTGTATGTTGCATACGTAATAGTATGTACTACCTGGAGTAGTTAACACAAAAATAATCACTAATTTAGTTGTAAAGTTCAACTTGTTTTGATTAATTTTTATTGGAAAGCATATTTCTGGAGTAATTCTCGTAGCAGTTGTTTGCACAAAAAGAGGCCAAGCCCATAGAACCATGTGTTTTTACATTTTCCTAATTAAAGAATTAATTAAAAATTTGTTTCTTATTCCTGAAGTTTAAATATGGACTGAGTTTCCTTTCCAGTTTAGAAGTTGTTTCAAAAAGTGTGTCTACTTGCACATGCAGGTTAATTTTGCCTAATGGAAGAGATGTTCACCCTATGATGATTGACTGAAATACTCAAAAGACATGCAGAGAAAGTACAATTGTCTGTACTTGCCTGAAAACAATATTCTGTGGAAAAGTAACAGTTCACTGTCAATAATTACACTATGGGCAACATTAAAATAAAGGATTAGCTGTGAAATCTGTTTATAAGATTTACAAACACCATTATCTCTTTGTGATGATAAGTCCAGTGAACTCTTTGTCATTTGTATTTAGGACGAAGATAAATGAGAGATTTGTGAGGTCTTTCTAAGCCCTGTAGCCCAGAAAAAAAAAGTATAAAAGCTGACAGCTAGCTTATATGGAGAGCCGGATGGTAGAAATTAGGGGTTTTCAACATCTTCATATGCTAAGAAGGATATAGTGATCATTGTCTGGGGAGGAATGATCTGCTCGCACTTATATTGCAACTCTTTTTTTCCTTTAACTTATTCTATAGCGTGCTTTTTATTTTCCAGAGGGTGTACAGCTACTGTGTCTGATTGATAAGGCTGCTGATGCCTGTCGTTACTTGCAAACTTACGGCGAATGGAATCGTGCAGCGTGGCTTGCAAAGGTCTGCAATTTCCCCATTCTCAGTTTGCTAACAGAAATGACCTACTTAGTACATATAGGTGTGAAGGCTGATGAGGATGCTGAAGTTCTCCAAAGTTAGAAGCCTAAAAACCAATTTGAAATATCATCATCAGTTCTTTCCATGTGGTAAGCTATAAAAAGCCAATCCATTCAGTAAGTGTTGGCAGGTTCTTCATCAGCCTTTTGGCTACAGAAGTCTGCCTTGGTTGTCCAAATGATAGGATTGGGGCCTAATAATGGTCGGAATACTTAATTTTCTAATTTTTGAGCAGTGGTTTATGAAGTTGCATACAGCTGCAGCAGTACAGAATTCCTGATAAAGTACAAAAAATCCCCATTCCTGGAAGTGAATAAATAATTTGGCAGTGACATGCTGAGCTCCAGCTAGCCTGTGTGCTGACTTTATGTGGTTGGTACTGACTTCAAATTTGCATCAATTTCTGCTTTGCTATGCACACATTATTACAGTAAAAGTACCTAGAAACAGCATCAATTCTCCAAATTAAAATGGACAGGAGTCAGTAAGCATGATGATCTGTCTGTACCCCTTAATTAAAGTTTCTGTTATGTCTGCGGAAAGTGTGGAAAAAGTCATGCTCAGATTTTGTAAATCAGAGAATTCTGCTCTTAAGGACAAAACATACTTAACTTTTCTTAAGTCTTCAGTATAGGATAAAGATTTCCAGCTTCTTGATTCTTGGGCTTTTAGAAAAGCCTTGTGGTAAAGATAGTGTTAATCACATGTAACTGTGGAGTGACCTGAGTGGAGTATTTTTATGCCTATATATTTCTGATTTTCCTTTATATTAGATTAATTCAAGGGATAAGTGTACTTTTGAAAACAAAACTGGTTCATTTTGGATGCTTTTACTTCTGCCCAACGTGTTTCACTGAAAAAATTGGAACAGAAGTAGAATGCTGTCTTTAGTTAGCAACTGAGAATTCATCACTGGCTTTCCCATCTTATAAAGGTTCGTCTGAACTCAGAGGAGTGTGCCGATGTGTTAAAGCGCTGGGTAGATCATCTTTGCTCTCCACAAGTCAACCAGAAGTCCAAAGCCATTCTTGTCCTCTTGTCACTTGGATGCTTTACAAAAGTTGCAGAGATGCTGCACAGGTAAAGATGAAACAGTGCATTCTGTATTTTCCCTTGGCCAGAGTTGTTATTTAAGCATTTATAACATGGGGAGGAAGGGGGTCTGCAGTTTCTGACATTTTTTTCTATTTACCATGTTTTTCTTTAATGAACTCAGCAGTGCATCATTTCCGTGTGCTGGAACTGATGTTTCTGTTGCAATTTCAGGAAATACACTGGCATTTAAATTTACTGCAGGCTTTAAGTTTGCTAGCACCCCGCTGACCAAGCAGTAACAATTTATAGTAGCTATGATTATTTTTGAGTTGAGACTTGATCTTTCTAAGTTTTACATTAAGTGTCAGTTCCTTAAGTGCAGGAGGGCGGGGGAGATGTAAGAACTTGGGGAGACGGCAGTGCCAGATGAGCAGGTGCAGGAGGAACATAAGGCAGGACATGGGAGCAGTATGCACTTTTCCTGTATACAGCCTGGGAGCAGCATAGCAGCATTCACAGACATGAGGAAAGCACTCAGCACTGTCCTGGTGTAGTGAAACCGTAAGGACTGTGAAGCATGAAGGTGCAGAGAGCAAAGTACAGCAGCATTAGAAAATGAAAACAGTGTGTTTTGTGAAAGCGTGAACGTGTGTCATAGTGGTGGCTAAATGGTGATACTGCTTAACCTTGGTGATGATCAGAAGCCTGTTCAGCTCTCAGTGCAGAAGAGATTTGCCTCTCCACACCTAGGTGCAAAGTTTTAGGAAGCTTGTGTTCAAGTGTTTTGATGCAATGCTCTGGAATACTTTTCTGTTTTGTGTCCTAACAAATTATTCACTCTTTTTTTTTCCATTTACCAGTATGAGATACTTTGATAGAGCAGCTTTATTTGTTGAAGCTTGTCTGAAGTACGGGGCATTTGAAGTCAATGATGATACAAATATCCTTTTTTTGGAATTCTGTTTTTGCATCTCTGTACTCATACACAGTAAGTATGCGTGAGCCAAGGTTAGATGAATTCACCTGCACAGGAGCAGGAGTTCCTACTTTTATTTTCCAGGTTATGTAGTTTGAAGGAAGTGTGAGGAAAGAAGTGAAAAGGAGTCACTTGCATAAACCCATAACGTCTCCTCCTCCTCATGCTTTGTGAGGCCTGTGGCAGTGGAAAACAAACTAAAAGTGAAAAAAGGAATCATAAGAGAGGAAAGAATGGATGATAAAATGTTCTTTGCAAAGCTTTGAAATTATTCTATTACTGCAGCCTATGTAGTGAAATCATACAATCACAGAATGGTTTGGGTTGGAAAGAACCTTAAGATCATCCAGTTCCAACCCACTGCCATGGGCAGGAGTGCCTCAGACCAGACCATGTCGCCCAAGGCTCTGTCCAGCCTGGCCTTAAACACTGCCATTGATCTGTTCATTTATCTTTTAAACACTGTATCTCAGGTGAAAAATAATCCCTTCACTGAACCCCTACATCAACATAGTATTGTAGTTATTGAATTCCTTCGTGGAGGACTAAGTTCTGAGACAGTGAAAACAAAATTAAAGGTCAAGTTCAGATGAGCTGAAAATGTCGTAAGTATTTTTAAAAGTATCTGAAGTATCACTACATTCTGCACATCCAGCCTGGTGTTCTGGAAGCTGAACAGTTGCTCTAACATTTGTATTGTATGCAGTAAATAATAATGCATGTGTAAATAATACCTCCTAGGATTTTACAGAGCCATCACTGCTGTCAACCTGTAAATAAAAGAAGCCACTAATCAGTCATTTAGATAACTCCAGATCTAATTAACACATGTAGTATGACCTTGTAGTCATACTTGTAGTATGGCCTTCTTCATTCCTTTTGCAAGTTATGACATGTTGTTATGTTAGGTAGTTATGGATATCTGAAATGTATCTGGTTTAGTTTATAGCACTCTGTATATTGCCTGATAAATTCTAATATGCATTCAATAATAGCATTTAAAGCAACTTTTGTCTTTATTTGTGCTGCAAAACATTGGAGCACCTCCCGTATGAAGATAGGCTGAGAAAGTTGGGGCTGTTCAGCCTGGAGAAGAGAAGGCTGCGTGGGGACCTAATAGCAGCCTTCCAGTACCTGAAGGGGCCCTATAGGGATGCTGGGGAGGGACTGTTCATCAGGGACTGTAGTGACCGGACAAGGGGTAACGGGTTAAAACTTAAACAGGGGAAGTTTAGATTGGATATAAAGAGGAAATTCTTTCCTGTTAGGGTGGTGAGGCACTGGAATGGGTTGCCCAGGGAGGTTGTGAGTGCTCCATCCCTGGTGGTGTTCAAAGCCAGGTTGGATGAAGCCTTGGGTGACATGGTTTAGTGTGAGGTGTCCCTGCCCATGGCAGGGGGGTTGTAACTGGATGATCTTGAGGCCCTTTCCAACCCTAACTATTCTATGATTCTATGATTTTCAGCTGGGGAAAGCTAAGGAGTGAGAACAAAACAACAAATACAGAGTTTTTTCATTTTGCTACTAATTCGTGTTTTCCTTAATGTTTCATTTACATAAATTGATCCATGCTGTATATGCGGATTATGCCAGAAGCTTGAAGCTGCTGGGCTTTAAACAGGGAGCTCTTCTCTTTGCCTCAAAAGCAGGGGAAAGTGGTAAAGAGTTACTGACTGAGCTCAAACAGCCTAAAGAAGAAGTGACACAAGAGTAAGAATTTAATGTTTCGAAGGAGATCTGGGTTGTCTGTCAGACTGAGATTCTACTGTGTGAAAGTACACTTTTCTCTCGGATCACTGTAATAACTGGTATGTGTGATTTGAGCAAATATTGTTAAATGTGGGTGGAGGTGAGATTAAGAACTGTTTCATGTTCATTTTTCTGTTGAAATTGCCTTCACTTCCACGAGAGGGGAAAGAAGCCCATGATAAAGTTATACAAGAATATTTCCAACTTTTTCAACTCTAGCAGAAATCAAATTGAGAAATGTGTTGAAAGAGTTCTATACATGTGTAAAAGTCTCATCCATTTAAGTCTAAAAATCAAATCTTTTTGGTTCTTCACTGTTGTATTTATATGTATAAATGAGTCCATCTGTACTATAAAAATATAAATATATTTAAAGTTTAAATGTAGATCCCAAAACACACAGTTCTTTCCTGGAACATCATGTTTGCTCAATCTAATTTTCCCTTTTAAAATTACTGTTATGTTCAATCAGTTCAATGTATGTAATTTTTGTAACTGTCTTTAATGGCATCTTTAACAGGTTTACTTATGGAACATTCCGAAAATCCGTGAAACATCCTGTTTTTTCAATTAAAGTGTTGTTGTATTCTGTGTTATTCTCAAATGTGCACTCCCTGCACTCTTTAGGGACTAAATTCTGCCTTGTGTTGAGTGGTGGATGGGAGAAGATCCTACTTCAAAAGCAAGGTAGTTGCCTACAGAATATTCAGGAGACTTATGCTGTCTCCATGGTTAATTGTTCTGTGTCTTATTTGAATGTGTGACTAACCATAGGTAAAAAAGCCCAAATACTGGCTTCTTAATTAGTTACTTTTTATGCTAACAATCTTATGGTCCAGATACTTAAGGATGGCACCAATAATGTATTTTCTCATTTCTGTGCCAGTATTTAGGTTTTCGTTTGCATTATTGTTTCTTATGTCACATGTACCTTTTCTATTTATTACTGATTGACTGAGAAATTTCACAGCTGAGGAGTGGATGCTGATGTTAAATCCCCCTTGTCAATTGAAGACTCCGGCATGTGAAAATCTGTCTTGGCTAAAAAATAAACCTGTTTTTTTTAAACCAAGTTGTTGGAGCCACTGAAGTTTATGCAGTAGAGTCATGTCATGTAAAGGGTCTTTCATTTGGCTGTAATTTATGCATTGTCTACTTAAAGTCATAGTGCATTGGATTCTCCCTGTGTTCGAGTATTTGTGGATATGTATTCTACACTCCTTCCTGGGGGAGCACCAGCGTCAGGACATCTCTAACTCCTTAAGCCTTTTAGTTCATATCTAAAATAGCATTTCTGATAAAAGTTGAAGTTAGGCTTTTCAATAATGATGCCTTTTATACAAATTGAAAACAGTAGTTTCATCACTCTAAGCATAGAAGTGTTTTAACTGCAGTGTATCTCTACTTCTTTTTGCCACATCTTACATATACCATAAAATCCTTTCTGTTCAATGCAGTATGGACAACACTTATGTAGTGACTTTAGCTTGGGCAAACAAGTCTACAGTGAAGTTTGCCTTATCAACTGGTGAGCAGCAGAGCAGAGCAAAATTAATTGTCATTAATAATGTCCAAAATTCTGTCTCACTTTCACTACTACAGCATTCCTCAATTCCTCTTTTTATTGATAGCAGTACTTATGGACAAGGTTACTACATAGTTAATGTAAGCACACAAATCTTGTTCTTTGAGAGAGATCACATAGAATTGTTTGTCAGTGGGTCTCAGGAAAAAAAATCTGCTTTAATATACGGTTGGGTTTATAAATGTTTTTAAGCACATTGCAAAGGCCTTTTAATACTGAATGCTTCTATAAACTTACGTGTGAAGGTTGTAGAATATTGTGTGGCATTCCCAAATGAAACCTTTGTGATGAATAGAGAGTGTAAAAGTGATTGAAAAGTTTATTTGGATGATAATGCAGTCACACTAAATAAATAAAAACCCTTTAAAAATCTCTGTGTGTCTTGATTTACTATAAAAATGTCATCTGTTGCACTGGGATTGAGCGCTCATTTTGTAATTGTTATTTTGCCTTCAGGACCGGAACAGTGCTCAGAGCTGGTTTTAGTACATAGAGTTATACACACTAGTCACATTTTCCATATTAGTACCAATGCAACGTTGGGTTTGAGGAGAATTAATTCCCAAGCTTAACTAACAAACATAAAAGGTCAAATCAGAGCAGGACACTCTCTGTACTTCCTGATTTTTAAAAGCAAGGAAATAAGTAAGGAAAGAAAGTAATTTCCTTTCTGTTTTCATGCTACCCCACAGGCAGTAATACAAGACTTTTCCTTCCTTCTCAGCTGATGCCAGCAAGCGTTGCACATCCTGGTTTTGTCTGGGCAGTGTTCAGGGCCAGGCTGGATGGGGCTTGGAGCAACTTGCTCTAGTGGAAGGTGTCCATGCCTGTGGCAGGGGTTGGAACTTGATGAGCTTTAAGGTCTTTTCCAACCCAAACTGTTCTGTGATTCTGAAATATATGAAATGCATTCAGCAATGCTCAGTGTCAGCAAAGTCTTGCTTTTCTCCTTCCTAGTTCGTGTGATGTTCCCCTTGGCTCTTCAGATGCTTTTGTCACTTTGGTTTAGAAGTTGTTTAAAAAAATACAGATGACTGTCTGTGTATAATTGGCTTGTAGTGAGTGAAATGTGAGAAGTTTCTCACTGTATGCTTGAAGGACAAGCATGAGAGTTTGGAACATCTAAAGTAAGTGAACCAAATGAATTTTTAAAAGTTTCCGATAAATATAATTTTAACTCCTTCAAATCCCTTAGAAAATTCCTTCCTCAAACCACTGTGAATAGTTCAAGTGCAATGGAAGTTTATAATCGTATTTTCCAGGTTTTGCATTGTAAAGCTGCTATCAACAGTGAAGTCTGTAATGCAGCCGTAATCATGGAACCTGTGTTTGACCATTCTAGGCAGTGAAGAAATGGTAGAATTGGGTTTTCAAGCCAATGTATAGAGAGATTCTGTATCCACTTGGCCTTCAACATGAGTCTTATATTAATTAAGCTTAATGTTTGATTGTTGGAGCAGATTACTCAGTAGCTATTTAAAGACTCATTTGCAAAAGGCTTGAATATTTGTCCATGAATCAGGAGGCGTTTGGACATTTGGATTGTTTAGGTGAGGAACTTCTAGATGGAAAACATCTAAACAACCTAACTGGTGGTGGTCATCCCTTTCACTACATCATATACATCATTCTGGACTTGTATGACTGACAAAATACCATGCATACAATTAACTTTTCCAGGGAGGGAAAAGTTGTCTTCATTTCAGTGAAGCATTCTGAAATCTGTACCTCTGTGTGAGCTCATTCAGTCCTACAGATGTGTTCTTTCTAGATCTGTGTGCTCACTGTCCTGGGTTTAGCAGTAGCAGTCAATTTTTCATACCATACCATTCCATTCCATAGCACGTCATGCCCAGGGAGGTAACTGGGAGTTACCCAGAAGGGCACGGGCTCTCTTCTGGGGCTCAGGCTCGTTTCGGTGGGTGGTATTTGTATTCTCTCCCCTTGTTAATTCCCTTTTCATTATTATCATTGGTGGTAGCAGCAGTGATTTGTGTTATACCTTAGTTACTGGGCTGTGCTTATCTCAACCCGTGAGAGTTACATTCTCTCCGTTCTCCTCATCCCTCCTGGAGCGGGGGGAGGGGGGGGGGGGATGGGGGGTGGGGATGGGGAGAAGGAAGAAAGAAAGAGGGAGGAAGGGGGAGAGTGAGTGAATGAGCGGTGTGGCTGGGTTTAAACCATGACACTCGCATTCAACTAGTGGTTTTACAACCTGAGAAAAGCTGATGGTAAATATTCTCATGGGACTCTTCTGGTAGTACCTAATCTTAAGAAGAGGTTTATTCCTTTCAATTCCTGATGTGATTCTTAAAGAAGGTTAAGACCAAATAATTTGAGTTTTATGATCATGAATTTTACTTCTTCTAGCTGTAATTAAAAGACTAGAAAATAGTCTAGCAGCTTAGTTTTGATTTAAGCAAGCCCTAATGAGAGCTTTAATTAAAACATGATGTGCCTCACAATAAAGGCAGTATCTGTAAATTAATCGTATTGAATAACAGTGTCCAAAATTGTCTTATTTGGATCAGCTTCTGAAGTACTTCTCAAAAAATTGTTATATATTGTGTGTGCATACATGTATTTATACATACATGTACGTGCATACATATACACATGCATTTACTTTATTCAGGGGGAATAATCTATGGAAAATGACAAAATGAATTACTTTATTGCAGTGTAAAATGATTAGTACTGTGTTATAAATTTATAATTTACTTCCATTAAAAACCAAACAGTTTGCTAATTTAGAGACTTTGCAAGCAGATAGGGGCATATATTATACATCAAGAGAACCTGGTCCAGAATGATGATGTCTTCGGTGCCTGAGTAAATCGAAGAGGTGAATCTTCGCAGCAGTTGACCCTAGAGACAGAAAACAATAATGATCACAGATTCTTTAAGGGGAAATGGGTTGGCTTTGCAAGACGCATCTGAATATATATATATATAATCTGAAAATATATCAAGCAAATATATTTGAAATAGAACATCTAGATTATTTTTAATTATTTATAAAATTTCTGTGATTTCTTTGTGTTTAACTTGTTTGTTTTAGGGTTTAAATAGCTTTTTAGCTTGGACATAACTGTGGAAGAAAAATGTGTATGCTCAGAGAAGGGAAACAACGAACAGACTCAAAATGCAATTGCAGAAGGTAAGTGGTGCCCCCCTATGTCTGCTGGAGGAAGGGAAGTGCTAAGTTTGATTTCAGTCTTGAAAATCTTAGATAAGCAATAATATGATACTAGGTTTATTTGCATGGTATTCATTGAAATTGTTGGTCCCCTTTCCTAACTTAAACTTCTTCCTCCAGCTTCCTACTTTCTCCTCTTTAATGCAGCAGCAGCAGCAGGAATCACGAATGACGGGAGTTTGTGATTACACGTTATAGAGCGGCTTATGAGCAGGGCAGCAATGTTACAAGTCAGTCGAGGTTGTCTGTTAGACTCCAAACTCAGGAGGTGGCAAAGGGAAGGATGTTTAAACCATACTCAGTGGTTTCCTTTCCTGGAATCTGATCCATAAGTTGAAAATACTTTCTTACCGCATGTCATTGTCACCACCGCTTCATTTAGCGAATACTGCCTGGGGTTCAGTGTGGTTCCTGCTGACAAACTCCAGTTCAGTGACTGCTTTCCAGAGAGTTACTGAGCAATAGTATAATACAGTGTTCAAGCCAGATGACAACAGGTGCTTTAAGAAAACCCCTAGTGTGTTGTCATTACTTTTCACCCTAATGTAGGAGGAGATAATAGGGTTATATTAGACTTGTCTAGCTCCTGTTCCCCTTGCTGTCTCTAGTAAGAAGCTATAGGCAACAAATTTCAGTTGCAAAAGGAAGTTTGTCTATGCTTCTTTTTATGAGGGGTCGTTTGCTTTCAGGCACTGGTCACATTTTGGTGACCCTTTGAAAATGTTTTTCTCAGTATTGCTTGTGAATGAAATCTTACAGTAGCTTGTAAGAAGCAGTCATAGATATTAACTAAATAAAAAGAACCATGCACAGCATATGTCTTTACAAATCACAGTTCCTTAGTAGTGTAATGCATAACATTCATGATTCCCTCTTGGTGAAGGTTCTAGCCTTTCACAGGGATGCTTTTTTACCACTGATGGGTGCAGGATCTGGAGTGTCACGGATACAAAGGCAAAGGTTACCATATTTCTACACGCCTGTCTTTTCTGAGTGTATTTTTCAGTTGCCATCTCCAGGGTCATTCCAGTTCCTAACAGGAAGACTTTCAGGTTCTCTTCTTCATTCAGGTATGGTATCTCAAACTGCAGTCTGAACAGGAGGTGTGAGGTGTAGAACGTGGTCCCTGTGTTATCTGGGAGTCAACTTTTCAAACAGTTTTCACCACAAAATGCAGTACAGCACATCCAGCTTTGGAGACGTAATTCCAGTTTAATGCTACTATTACACTTGCTATAATAGTACCTCATTTCAGCACATTTGCAAATACTCAGGATGTTCAGGCTCTGTATCTCGTCTGGATTTACTGTTTAATTCTTTTCTCTTACTTCAGCTCTACCATTATCTTGTGTTACGAAGAACTAGCAAGATTGCTGCTGCAGGTGTCATTTTCCAAGAACCACAGCTTTGATCACATCACTGTGCTCTCGTGCTCCTTATTCACCCTGTCAAAAGTTGATCTTCCAGCCTCAGGATGGCTTTCCTTTCCTTTCCTTTCCTTTCCTTTCCTTTCCTTTCCTTTCCTTTCCTTTCCTTTCCTTTCCTTTCCTTTCCTTTCCTTTCCTTTCCTTTCCTTTCCTTTCCTTTCCTTTCCTTTCCTTTCCTTTCCTTTCCTTTCCTTTCCCCTTCCCCTTCCCCTTCCCCTTCCCCTTCCCCTTCCCCTTCCCCTTCCCCTTCCCCTTCCCCTTCCCCTTCCCCTTCCCCTTCCCCTTCCCCTTCCCCTTCCCCTTCCCCTTCCCCTTCCCCTTCCCCTTCCCCTTCCCCTTCCCCTTCCCCTTCCCTCCCTTCCATCCTGTTTCTCCCCTTTATTTACAAAGAAGGTGGTTTTCAGATGAAGAACAAAATATGAAGTTATGCACAGATGAATGGCAGCAAAATTACCCTGGCTTGGAATAGGCTGTTCTCTTTTAGATCTGCCTCTGCGCTACCCTCCCAGTTTTGCTTTTTTCCCTACTACTAAGCCATGATACTGAATCATGGAAGTTGCAGCAGTAAATTAACCAAAGCAACCATCTCTTAAGCCAAGTTGGAGCTATGGCATGGTGCTATGGCAATAAAAGCGCTGGTCCATGCTGGGGAAATGAAGGAGAAGGGGAGGAGGAAGAGATGCAAACCTGGTTATTCCAGGAGCACCACTGGCTGCTTTGCCTTTCTCCCCATCTTGGTTTGTTGTTTCTGCTGAGGAAGCTTCTCTGCCATTACCACAGTGTTTAGCTCTGTACATACAAGAGAGGGTATTTCAGTACTTTTGACCTCCAGCTGTAAAACACAAGACTTCCCAGATCACACTGACTTACACCAGCAGTCGTGTTCTACACTGTCCATTGCATTGTAGCTTTGTAAGTTTTCTCATCATATGAGCTAAAAGAAACTCTTTTCATCTTTTTTAGTCAGAACGGGTTTTATGCAATCTTCTGGAGTAATTTTCTTGAACTTCATTGTGCACTACTTGGTGGTTTGGTAAGCAGCCACCTTGCTGCCGCAGAGGAGAATGGCCCTAGGAACAAGATGACATGTACGAAAGCAATGGACATAGTGTTTGGAGAGAAACTGGGATCTCTGGGGATGGAAAATATAAGTTATTAAGTTAATTTTTGCACCTTAACAAAATTTGCCTGAGAAAATACTTGCAAAGAAGCTGCTTTAAGTTAGTTTGTGGGTGATAAGGGCATCTTGGGCACTGGTACACAGCTCTGAATACAACAGCTTTATACTCCTTTTTGCACAGGATTTCCACTCCCTGTCCTGCCAGAGGAAGTATCTTTGAAACCAGAGAATTACGCATGTCAAGAGCCATATGAGCATTTTTTCATATTTTGGGAATAATTTGATCTTTCCTCCTAATCAGAAGCACCTTTACAACTTCTGAATTAATTTTGGCCTTTGCCAACTGAAAACAAAGTCAGAAAGTCTTTTCTTGGCCTCTCAGGATGGCAAGGCTTGTTTTTTCTTATCAAAGAGGTCAGTGGCTTTTGACCTTCTCTTGCTACTTACGGGTTGCTCTGCTCCCTAGACTGGGGCCGAAGACAAACAGGGCTGAGCTGTGTTTTGGCTGGAGAGAGGAAACTTGGCAGAGCTGCCCTGGTTGGAAGGGTTTCAACCTAATGCTGAAGCCACATGCTGAAGAAAGGTTTCTCTGAACATCCACACCTCTGGATGGATGCTGACCAAGAACACCCTGATGTTACTCTGCAGTTTTTCCTGAACAAGTTGAGATAAGCCAGTGCCAACCATATCCTGGGCTGCATCAAAAGGAGCGTGACCAGTAGGTCGAAGGAGGTGATCCTGCCCCTCTACTCTGCTCTTGTGAGACCTCACCTGGAGCACTGTGTGCAGTTCTGGTGTCCTCAACATAAAAAGGACATGGAACTGTTGGAACAAGTCCAGAGGAGGCCACGAGGATGATGAGGGGACTGGAGCACCTCCCGTATGAAGACAGGCTGAGGAAGTTGGGGCTGTTCAGCCTGGAGAAGAGAAGGCTGCGTGGAGACCTCAGAGCAGCCTTCCAGTACCTGAAGGGGGCCTATAGGGATGCTGGGGAGGGACTCTTTGTCAGGGACTGTAGTGACAGGACAAGGGGTAACGGGTTCAAACTTAAACAGGGGAAGTTTAGGTTGGATATAAGGAGGAAATTCTTTCCTGTTAGGGTGGTGAGGCACTGGAATGGGTTGCCCAGGGAGGTTGTGAGTGCTCCATCCCTGGCGGTGTTCAAGGCCAGGTTGGATGAAGCCTTGTGTGACATGGTTTAGTGTGAGGTGTCCCTGCCCATGGCAGGGGGGTTGGAACTGGATGATCTTGAGGTCCTTTCCAACCCTAACTCTTCTATGATTCTATGAGTAGTATTAATTAGTCTTTTCCCTTGACTAGGAGAATTCCCCCAAAATCATTTCCTCTTCTCTTCTTAATTCTTTGAATAATCCGGCATATCTTTATAGCACTTTGGCTGTATCTAATGCCTTTTTCAGGAGAAAGGAGTGTGCACTGTCCATCCTCTCCGCTAGGAGCTAGGTAATTGCACAAACACAGGGCTAAGTCAGTTCCTGGTGAGCTAGGTCAGTAAATGGTGTGCTATCGTGCCCATGTTCACTTCCTTCACACCCATGCTTTTCTTGCTCTTGTGCTGATGCCTGTAGGGCACAGCCACAGGAGAGGCTGAACAGGCTGGAAAATAATGGGGTTCGTTTGTTTAAAGGTCTTTGTGAGGTTTTTAGGTTAACATTTTGCTAGGTCAGTTCCCTGCTTACTAAGGCACAGAGAGGTGAATGCAGATGTGAGGGTCTGACATTTGGGTCTTCAAATTGCTTGTGCAGAACATGAAACCAGGCTTTTGCTTTGAAGCCTCTGGGGAGAAAGAAATATGTGAGGGGTTTGGTTTTGATTTTGAATGACAAAATTTGACTTGCAACATCTGCATTTGAAGTTACCAACACAATCATTTGCATTGGAGGTAGCACACGTCAGGTGTTGCTGATGTGTGCCATCAGTAGCTGGAAAATGTTGTCATTAAAAACATGAAATAACCCCAAAATACAAGCAACCCCCAACTAAAACCAAACAAAACCAAAACCCAAGGCATGAAGCTACAAATGTCCAAGTCTCTTCTATCTTACCATGTTCTCATTTCAGTAATTTCTTGCATCTGAAATACTAATTGGTATCTACAGTAACTGAAGTGCTGTATCTTGACTTGTAGTAGTTTGCATACAGCACCACGCAGAACAACTGCCTAACCTGGAATACTTGTTTCTGCGTTTCTTGATTCCCAACAACCCAAATGTTTTATTTCCATGACCATTTTGCAAATCATCACCATTTACTTCCTGCTTTTTTGTATCTTGCACAACTGAATAGGAGTTGTCGCATGCAAAAAATACTGTACAAAGCAGCTAATTCTTCCTACAATTGGGAAAAGAAGGCAGATGTAGCCATTTTTCCAAACTGGAACAAAATGGAGTGTTTTCTTTCTCCCTTCCCTCTAGAAAAATAGTTCTTACATATTTATCAAGCCAAAGAGACTTTCCTTTGTGACTGTTTCTTCCAGTTCTATTCTGTGGTTTACCTCAGCATCTGCTTTCTTTTTCCACTCCACAAAGTTAAACCTGGTTTTGATTAAAAGCAAGCTGAAAGGCAGATTAATGCCTTGCAAGAAAAAGCAACCTTGCTAATATGAAAACAGAGCAGGAAGGTAATTTGTCAGTGATCGCCTGGTCCTGATGTTTTCTGGTAGCAGCTTTTTTCTCGCAGCAGGACTAAGCCAATGTGTAGGGGGCTTTATTATTATTCTATGCCACAACCATCTCATCAAAAAGCCAAGGCACATTCTTCCAACTGAGCTGAAATCTTCTGTTTATCCTTTCTGACTGCTTTGCAGGCAAATTCCTCAGCCCCAGAATTATTTGAGAAGTACATTTTTCTCTTTCCCATTCCACCACATTTTCATTTCTGAACTGTTAAAATGTTTGTGTTTCTGTGAAATTCCAGTACTTTGTGATAATATCTTATGGTATGATACATGATATGGTGCGATATTATTATATACTTGTGTTATACATAGCTTATGCTATATGTTGTGATAATAACATGATATTACGACAAGGGGTAATGGCTTTAGGGTGACAGAGGGGAGATTTGGGGTAGATATAAGGAAGAAGCTCTTCCCTGTGAGGGTGCTGAGGCGCTGGCACAGGGTGCCCAGAGAAGCTGTGGCTGCCCCATCCCTGGCAGTGCTCAAGGCCAGGTTGGACACAGGGGCTTGGAGCAAGCTGCTCTAGTGGAAGGGGTCCCTGCCCGTGGCAGGGGTTGGAACTGGATGAGCTTTAAGGTCCCTTCCAACCCAAACCAGGCTGGGGTTCTGTATAACTTCAACTTTCAAACCCAATAAGTAGTGTGAAAGCAGTCTTAAAAATTATCCCAAGCAGATCTCCAAGGCAATCTAGTTCTTAGCGATTCACCAGCTTTTATTCAAAGAAATGCTGAATGAGTTAAATAATAACAGAAAAGGTAGACCGAACAAAAAAGAAAAACAAAAGCACAGTACATAGGGTGCAGATCAGTGAGTGAAGAAATGCTGAGAATGGAGGGGAGAAATAAAGATCAGGCTTCGCAGGACTGGAGAGAAGTGCACGGATCCTGTATGGAGAATAATATGGATGCTTTTCCTGTAACCTGAGTGGGCCACAGATCTCATCTTCTACAACCTGGAGGCAATGGGAAGACTGAGCTACTTGATTTCTGAGCCATAGGTGGAGAATCTCCAAGGTGGGGAATGGCACTGCTCTGTGCTTCAGCCTGACTCTATGGCTGCAGTAGAAATTCAAGGCAGAAAACCAACTACTCTGCTTCTCATGCGAGCAACAGAGCGTTTACCTCCTTATATACACACTAGAGATAAGTTTACCACTTTTAAACTTGATATTCTCTTGCTGGATATCTCTCTAGCAGAGCCTTCAAATACGCATCAAGAATTGCATATACCTATTCTTAGTATTTATTGTTGTTGTCATTATTCTTATTGTTATTAATAATTTTCTTCCTTACTCCATTCAGTCAGCTGTCCTGAGCACTTTGCCTCTTCAGCATCAGTTTTCCCCTAAAACTGAAACTCCAGCCTCAACCCTTCGGGATTTAGGTAAGTCACCATTAACAGCCTAGATAAACGTGGTTTATCCATTCAAATCCTCGAAGGAGACTTCCCAGCTCCTACAGGAGAGGGCAGCAGAGATCAGCAAATGGAAAGGCTTGGGGGACCCTAGCGCTGTGTAATAACGTGAGCCGAAGGGTTGGGGTTTTGATTTCCTTATGTTCAGCCCTTAAAAAGTGGCAGCTCCAAGGCACCAGCCAAGCAGGAGCAATCCCAGTTATGGATTTTAGTGTCATTTCATAAATAACTGCAGGCTGTGTGGAAAGGAAAGAAAGAAATTCAGAGTATCCAGTTTTAAGGCAGTTAAATAGAATCATAGAATAGTTAGGGTTGGAAAGGGCCTTAAGATCGCCCAGTTCCAACCCCCTGCCATGGGCAGGGACACCTCACACTAAGCTATGCCACCCAAGGCTTTGTCCAGCCTGGCCTTGAACACCACCAGAGATGGAATTAGGAATTAGGAAGCAGGAATTAGGGTTGTTATTAAACACAAGGCCACACCTCACCTGAAATCTATTTTGATCTGGCAAGTCAGAAATGCTTGAAAATGCATTAATACAAAGGATTTAAAACATTGTTTTGCATCTAATGCAGGAAGGGTATGGTTTGCTTTAAAACTCAGCGGCTCGTAGTGGTCAAGTCTAGTTCAGTTTATTTCTGGGTTATTTATTCACAATAAAGGGGAGATTTGCTTTCCAGAAAATGCTGAAAGCAGATCTGGTGCACACAGAAATTACAGCATGTGAATCTTATGTTCAAGTGACAAACATAAACCGCTTCTGCGTCTACCTGCAGGATGAGGGGATGCTTGTGCCAATAATCCCCAGTAAAGCTCTGGCAGCGTTCCTGTGTGCCAGCAGAGATCACATTTGGTGTGTGTCTGTGTAGGAAGAGGAAAGGAGCAGGGAAAATTTACGACAGGAAAAGTTCTCTCTGATGGTTTTCAAAGATCTGTATCTCGTCCCTTGCTGGAATGGGTGTTTCTGGTGAGCAGTGAATTGTCTGTGAATCTGAGTATGAGTTTAGCATATATGAGTAAAGCGAGAAGTACCATGAGCACAGCCAACCAGAGGCACCAGTGTGTTTTGGACAAACAGATATGATAAAATAATCTTTGATTATTGTTATTAAAGCTTATTAATGCTTCATCACACACTGAATACTCCTGTTGGCTTCAGGGCATCCCCTTTAGAAGAAACCAGTTTGAACTATGTCATGGTGCTTACAGCCCTGCATGAGATAGTTCTGCACCCAGAGCAGTTTTAGTTCAGCAGGAACCAATTCCTGCATTTTTCATCTGTAAAAGAACAGTTGTGGGGTTTTTTTTTGGTAGAAACATCAAATATGTGTAACTAGTGACAAGAGCACATGGCAGTGCCGGTTATTGAGGTCCAGCTCTACAAAAAGCATGGTTTTCTTTGAACCCTGTGTGTATCCCTGTGGGATTTAGGTGGATGATAAGTACAGGGAGGTTTGCTCTTGTGCTTAAAGCAAAGCATCTCACTACTTCAGCTAACATGGTCAAAAGTGGTAGGAAAACAAGGGGAGCGACGAATCTGATGTTGAAATAACTGTCACCTTTACCCTGACAGCACTTCCAAGGCGCTTGTGCCATCCATGCCATGAACTTTCCAGAACCCTTCCATTTCTTTGCCCTGTTCCTATTGCAGGCTCATGACTTAGATGGGTTTGGGGATCACGGATGGTATATTTGTACATTGCACGTCATTCACACCATTTGTCAGAGAAGATCATAGCTTATCAGGAAGAAAATGCCCTGAAAAACCTGAAGACACAAACTGTTGCAGTGTCTACCGAAGAAAGGTTTGCAACCAACATGAAGGTAAATATTGCCTGATGCTTTCTTCAGATACAGATAATTTTATGGAACAAAGAATTCTAGTTTAAAGTGCAGGCCTGCTCATGCTCACGCCCTGGATCAAGGGATTTAAGGAAAGATTATATATAAGGAGCTCATATTCCATATTGAATTGTCTGCCTCCCAGCTCTAGCTCACTCTGGGGTTGTGTTTGCCCAAGGGACCAGGGGAAGGCAGTGTGTGAGAGCATCAGTTGTCTGAGGGAGGGCTGGTTTCTATGGCTGTTGGCTGGAGCCGGCCCCATGGTGTGGGAGGAAAGGTGCCCCTTCAACACATGGATTTGGGCATGGATTTGTCTTGGCTTTTGGGAGGTTTGGACTTGTTCAACCAGGAGCTTGAGGAGGTGGTAAGATGCTCTGAGTAATGAGTGTTGCTGAGTCTTTCGCTTGCACATCTAGTCTGAAGCCAGCTCAGACAGACAGCAGTTGCACCTCAGGAGAGTGATAAATCGCTTACATAAATAAAGATGATGCAAACACTGGCAATGTCAGGGGAGCTCCCTCCCAAAGGCAATTCTGGGTTCACTGGTGCAGTCTGTGCTTCGCTCTCCTGTTATAAGATGTCTGAGGAATGAATTTGCCTCTCCCAGCAGCAAAGTTGGGCCGCTGCACCAGTTCCCGTTATCTGTGCTTACAGGTCTGGCTGATTTTGGCATTTATCCCCATATGAATCAGGAATACCTGCTCTGAACGAGTTTATTTTGCTTTATGTTTAAAAATGTCTATTTCTCATGGCTTCTTGCTCTGTTGGGGAGAACTTCTAAAGAGTCTTTTTGGTAGATTTATTCACAGGTAAGTACGAATGTCACAGTTCAGTCTGGAAAGGCCAGAAGGCTCAAAAAGACAAGCAGCATGGTTAAAAACCAGTGCACTGAGACCTCCACAAAACCAATTAAACCAAGCTTGAACTCCATATCTAATGCTTGATGCACGAACACTTGAACACTGTGTCTAATGCATGCATACGTTGAATGGGACTACAAGTTGGGTCTTTGCAGAACAGCCCCAGTGGTGAAACACTGGGGAGCTGGGCTTAGCAGAGGTAGGGCTGCTTGCAGGTAGGGAATCAGGGTAGTTCCCCAGCATCAGCAGTGGTATGAAATGGAAGCTATGGAATGGTTTTGCCTCCTGATTTTGCCGCTCTGTGTCTCTAAGCCTATGGCAGAGCAAGTTGAAGCAACTTCTCTAGAGCTTAAAATAACTTTTGTCTTAGTCTTCCAGCCCTCATTGTGATGGATATTCAGAATGAGGCTGGTAATTGAACATCTTGTCTCTTTAGGCAGCCTTCTGACAGGGTCTGCGCATGTAAGATGTATGCAGTTTTTTGTGGTACAGTGCTGCTATGTGATGCTTTGCATTAGAAAGTCATGGGAATGACTACCAGATCCTGGCCCCACCCAGATACCCTGGTGTAATATTCAGGATACTGAAAGTCAGCAAAATGAAAAAAAAAAAAAAAAAAGAAAAGAAAGAAAAAAAAAAAAGGAAGAAAAATCTGCTAATATTTCTATCCTGTATGGATTTCTGGTGTTACTAGAGTAAGAACATTTTTAACAGTAACTAAATGTAACATTCAGAAGGCTGCCCCTCTGTATATCAAGTACACATCTGTCTTCCAAATACAAAATTAAACTTGATGAGCAAAAAAAGGGAAAAAGCCCCAACTGTTTTGTCTTGAAATTTCAGCAACGACATAGGTTTGTAGAGATGTTTGGGTAGGTATGCAGTTGTTAAAAACATTTAAAATACATCAACAAAATTATCCGTGATAAGTATATCCCTTTGCCATATGAAGTTTTAAGTAAAAACTTATGTCAAAGCCATCTTTATCATAGAATCATAGAATCACAGAATGGTTTGGGTTGGAAAGGACCTTAAGATCATCCAGTTCCAACCCCCCTGCCATGGACAGGGACACCTCACACTAAACCATCCCACACAAGGCTTCATCCAACCTGGCCTTGAACACTGCCAGGGATGGAGCACTCACAACCTCCCTGGGCAACCCATTCCAGTGCTTCACCACTCTCACAGTAAAGAACTTCCTCCTTATACCTAATCTGAACTTCCCCTGTTTAGGTTTTAACCCATCACCCCTTGTCCTATCACTACAGTCTAAGGAGTAAGTAATCAGTAGGAAAGAGCTATTGCACATGGACAATGGTTCATGCAATCAGTAACTAAGGAGTAAGTAGTCAGTAGGAAACAACCATCATGCATGGACTGGAGTGTTTTCCTGGGACAGCTGCTGGTACTTTGTGCAATACCAATGGACTCCATCCTTCGGGGGCTTGCAACAATATTGCTATTGTGGAAAAGAGCACTGTGGAGATCTTCGCAAGTATATTTATTTGTTGGTCCAAAGCTTCTTAGCCAGTACATAGAGAGTGACAAAGTGATTTGAGATACATTCAACCTCTTTTATATTAAAAAGCATGTGTCTTTTCCCCACTAGAATAAACCAAACCCAACATTTAAGAAGCACGATTATGGCAGGGACTGAACATTGCTTTGCTCCAAGAGTTGCTGTCATCCTTGGGTAAGTGCCAAGATAAGCATGACTGGAGCAAAGGACAGTGACAGTTTTAATGTTGTGTATCTCAGAAACTATTCTAGCTGGAAAGAACGGAGGAATCCCAATGCAGATCTTCATTTGTTTTCTTTATATTACAGCATTTCATGTACCACGAGTAAGAAATAAGTAATTTCAGTTTTAATCACCTGTGTTTCTGACAGCTTTTCAAGACCCAGTTTGTTGCTGTTCATTTGTTTTACCCACTTGTTTCTTACTTCTAAGAGGAACTGACTTTCTGCTAGCAAATCTTCCCCGTGCTCTTCTTGTTTCAGTGTCTTCTAAATGATAACATGTTTTCACAGAGGTATGACTTATGCAGAAAGGTTCAATTCCTTCCAAAATCTTTCCTTCTTTTCCCATCTCTGCAGGGTTTCACCCTTGCCAACTCTTTTCTCGAGTTCTATGCTGCTTACGTAGGTAACTTTTGAAGACGGTTTTCTTGTCAGTGACTCTGTGGCAGAGGATTTTATGGCAGTAATTGTGTCCGGATGAATACTTTGTGGGGATTAAAGGTTTCAATTAATGTTCTTTTGGGTTTGCCTTTTTGAAAATGCTGCTGGTTCATTTTGTCTTCCAAACTTTTAATCAGTTAAAACTTTGCTCTGTTTTCTTTGACCAGCATTGTTACAGGTTCCCTGTGGGAGTCCAGTGCAGGACTCAGTAATAAAACTGAGTGAAGAGTTAATTGCTTGCGCTCAATCCCATACTATTGTCTGTCCTCTGACTCAATAGCTAAAATCCTCAAAATGAGATAGATGATGGGAACGCTTGCATTCATACAAAGTGAATAATCTCCAAGAGAGCTTTTCAAGTTCACAGTGATGCATCTTCAGGATGTAACTGAGCATAGCTTTTCTGAAGCCAATTGTATACCAGCTGAGGATCTGCCCAAAGATTTCTGATGTACCACGCCTTCACTGGATTCATTCATGCAAAGTTTTTCACAGAGAGAAGAAAAACAAAGACCAGCAAAGCAAGTTCATATTTGCTTTGTAGAAAAGAGTTGGATTCTTTTCTGCAACTTTGGCAGGTTCTGATTCAGCTCTGTCAGTAATTATTCAGAGAAAAGATGGATTCTGTATGAGAGAGAAAATACACATAATTCCCAGGGAGCCTTGACAGTCTATGAAATAAACTGATTTCTGACATCTCTGGACAGTGGGAAAGGATAGAAATGAAGTTCATGTCTGATATGCATGAATTCCTAAGGTAGAAAAGCCAGCTTGTCTTCCAAGATGCCACGTGATTCTGCACCTGCCCCATGGTTGTTGGTTAGGCAGGAGGTCATCACTCAGATGCGTTCTCCAGATCAAGAGTCTCATTTAAAATTACATCTTCTGCTAAAAAGTCCACGTGCTGTATTTGAACACTGAATTAGTCCAGTTTCAGCTTCCAGCCATCCATCATGAAGTCGACCTGAGGGTGTTTCTGTATGTCAAACCTGGAGAGCTGCTGGACGGCAGCCAGGTCTGAGCCCCAACACAAGGCTGATGGCTCCTTCATGCTGCACTATTGGGGTTCTTCAGCTCCCAGCTCAAAGCAGGCTTGCTTTCTGCTGTTTTATCATGTTGGCACAGTGGGATGTGTACATGCCCCACGGTTTTCACTGCTGTCTCCCTCTGGTTCCACAGTTTAATCATTGCCCACTGAAGTTCTCGAACTACAAAGGGCTGTTTTCTAAGACAATGCAATCAGTCAAATTCAGCATCTCTGGTGCCTTTGTGTAACATGGTTATTCTATTTCTCTCAAAGACCCCTGCTGAAACACTGCATGTGAGTTTTGCCAAATGGCTTGCTGATCTCCTTCCCACTTAGAAACGCTTTCATGAAAGCATCATTTTACCAATGCCTGTCTGAGAGCTGAACACAGATTTTACTGTGATCAGGTTTCAGTTTCTGAAAATCATTTCTGAACTTCCCAGCGGCAGTGATTCCTTCAGCAAAGGCTTTCATCAAGCAGTCTTTTGTAATGTCAGGCGAGTTACCTGCCCAAAGCAGAAAAATCAAGCCATGGATATGCTAAAAATATTTCCTATGCTGCTAATTGATGAAGGTGATCGCTCTAATGTCTCCTTAGTCACACATTCCAGTGATATTTCTAGACATAAATCACAGCTTGATCTCTTTATTTTTTCAGTGGGCTTCAGTGGTTATAAAATAAGCTAAATTCAGGTCTGTAACATTGCTCTCCATTTCTGTGTGGTCTCCTGGAATGATGATCAGAAGTAGAGGGCCTTCATTGCTCCTTCTATGAGGTAGCAAATTAGCGCATGTTCAACATGGCTGGTCATGGAATAAAACAGACTTTTCAGTGGCAATTGTGACTGACATCTATAAGGAATACGACTCCAAATATTGTTTACAGACCGCTTAATAGAGAGTCTAAAGCGCATCTGGCATGACGTGGCAAGGACTCACTTTGTGCCTTGCTATCAAGTGAAAACCAGAGCATGAATTCAAATGGAGTGGAAACACTGTAGTATCATTAGTGTTTGCTGATGGATTTGTTTGTTGGTCTGGTGTTTTTTAAAGCAGAAGCTGTCATCTCTTCCTGCCAGTAAATCATCATCACTTATTAGCCATCGTATTTTCATGTCATATTTTCATGTTATGTATCAAGCAGAATCTTTGAACCATGACCGTCTTCCAAATTAAACTCTAAGAGTCCAGGAAAATTGCAACAAATGTTTTAACTCAGTTATATGTGAAGCTAATGGAAGGGGAAAGCTGCTCTTTACTAAGCCTTCACTCCAGAATTATACCCTATTGCAAGAGGAAACAGAAATAATCTCTCCTGCCAGGGGTGTCCATAACGTACTGTGCGGTTTCCCAGTTATTATGGTAGCTGCAATATTGAGGGATGATGTTTGCCATCCACAGGTGTTTGATTTACAGTGTTGTTTTATACTTCATCTTCTAAGTTTAGGTATGACAGCAGTGTGCCTGCAGCATACTAAGAGTTTTGAAGAAGCCTATTCAGTGTAAAAAGTGTTTTTTCCATTGCAGTTTGCTAAGGAACCGCAGAGTTCTTTACCATCTTCTAAAAACAATTTATTACCTCTTACATTATGCCCTGGAAAGTAGTCATAACTTCTGATCAGTCTGTGAGCCAGCATTTCTGTTGACAGATGTTTGATCCTGTGACACGGATAAGGAAGTCATCTTTCCTGTCACCAAACATCACTTGGATCTGGTCAGAAGGTGCCAGCTGAAGAAAATGCTCTCACTAGAAAATGTTGAAATGAAGAAAATGCTTTTCACTAGAAAATGCAATTTGTTTGGGCCGAAATTTTCATGGCGAATCTCAGGTTCCAAAAACAGACCTTAAGGATAAAATTGTCATGGCTAAGGTGGAACTTGGTCAAAGGAGGGCATCAGATTCAGATCAGCAGCCCAGATGTCAAACATACATGTGAACACCTGAACATCAAATGAGTAGCTGGCTACTGAGGTACTAAATCTCTGGAAGTGTTTACTTTCCCATTGCATTTGAGAGGGGGAGAGGCAAAAATCCACGGATCACCTTTGTTTTTCCAAACTACTGCAGAATGCGTTCCTCTCGTGGTCTCAATCCTAATTCAATATCCCCTCCCTGACATCTTTCTCCTCCCTCTTCCATTTCCTCTAACAGCCTCTCTGCAGCTGGGATGGAGACTCAGCCTTAAACCCTGTTACATCTTTGCTGACTCAGTATCTTTCAAAAGGCCTTTGCAATATCTGCTTATGATCGTGCAATAAGGTGACCAGATGAGCAGACTTTGAGCCAGCACTGGGACATGAAGTTAAAATAGGGAGTACAAGGCATCAGCCAATACTATTCTCATCATCTCCAAAAGTTTCCTCTGAAGTGGTTTATTCATATTCCAAACTGGATGAAGCCAAAAAGGGAGCGCTAGCTTTAAGGCATACACAATGTATACTTAATGAAAGGAAGCTTTCAAGAGAGGAATGTGTGAGCTAATGCAATCCTAGAGCAAGAGTAACTCATGCTTCAACAAGTTGTATGCATTTTTGTGTCTGTGGCTAATAACTTGCCCCTACTTGTCAATGTTAATAATATCTTACTAAATGAATGCTCAGCTCTTAGTTGTCAAGAGATCCAATGAACAACTTCTAAACTGTCAGGGAATAGGTTTCCTCACATGTATACTTTGACGAGGTAACATGTAAACATGTCTAGAAGCACAAGGTCAGTTTGAGTACAAGCTGTGGTTGCATGGTATATACATGACAGAAAAAAAATCAGACTAAAAAAGGGACACATTTCAACTAAAATGAGAGAAAAACCCTCAGAACATGTGAGAATATCCTTGTAATTTGACATCCTCAAGTAAAGATTGCTAAGGGAGATGGTGGAATCTCTACCAGATAAGGTTTGTTTTTAAGGAAACCAAGGTACACATATGCTAAGAACAGCACTGGTTGACTGTCCAAAGGCAGAAGGTTAAGTGACTGCCTTCTCATGGTCTCCTCCACTCTAGTTTTCTCTCTGGATAACATGTTTTTGCTGCCTGTATAAATTACATTCTCCAGTTTAGCTTAAAAGATGTTGCCTCTTGAGTTTCACTTGGCATTCAGATACTCCAATGTGTTCAGCCATAAACTCCTCCACACAGATCAAACACTTGAATTATTGAAGCTTTGTTAAAAGGGAAAAAGTATGCTTCTGAGCTATTGGAGAGTTCAGGAGGTGACAAACATTTCCTGCTTCTATAAATGATATGTTTGAAAATAAAGTGTTTAATTACAATGGTCACTTGGAAACTGCAGCTGGCAGCTCTCACTTTGGGGGAAAAAGGGTTATGGGTTTGACAGTAGCAAAATGTTGGTGTATGATGTGTGAGATTGCCAACAGTATTCATAAAGGTGTAATTCTGTTTTAAACCGGGCTTTCTTTAATGTCAGCAGGCTTATTGAAGAAAATATTAAGGCAAAAATGAAAATACTCATAGAAAAACCTTAGTTTGGGAGCAGATGGAAGACAAGGAAAGGAGAATGACTATTTAACACTCCAGGGTAATTCAGGCTGGAAGGGACCTCAGGAGAGCTCTAGTCCAACCTCCTGCTCTGGCCATGGTCAGCTCTGGGATCACGCCAGGTTGTGCAGGGCTTCCCAAAATCTGGTCCTGGAAACCTCTAAGGATGCAGACCTCATAGCCTCTTGGGATAACATGCTCCAGTTGGCCTTGTGAGTGAAGGCTTTTCTATCAGTGTGTTAAGCCACTTGACTCTAGATACTCAAAATCGTGAGACAGATGTGACACTAGTGGCCTTTGAGGCACTTCTCTTTCTGTGGAAAGACAGGCACATATACCACTGGTCTTTGGAGGCAGAGCTTTGTTACTGAACCTCTCTATTTTGGGAGAGTATCCAATCTGTTCTGATGTAGCTATTCCAATTAATACAAGATATCCATCCCTGGCCGTGTTCAAGGGCAGGTTGGACAGAGCCTTGGGTGACATGGTTTAGTGTGAGGTGTCCCTGCACATGGCAGGGAGTTGGAACTGGATGATCTTAAGGTCCTTTCCAACCCTAGCTATTCTATGATTGTATGTATGATTTCTAGGAGGTAAAGTGAGTCAGTTGGTTGGACCTTGTTGGAAGACAGCAGACAGGAATTCTTGCTGGTGTTTTGCTTTGCAGTGTTTCACTTTGGGTCTTACCTGGTAGGGGTACTCTACTACTGCCTGTAAGATGGAGACCATCAGGTAGGGTAGGAAGAAGAGAATAGCTGATTCATGGTGCCAGACGGAGCTTTTGCAGTGTAGTCCCTGTCTAGACTCAAGGAGCTTTTCCAGGGGCTTCAGATGCCTTCACCACTGCAGAACACTTGATCAGGGTTTCAGAGGCTTTAATTTTGTGCTTTTGTGAGCTCCCAGATGTGAGTTTTCAGGTTAGGTTGTGGACCTCACTGTCCAGTCTGCACAGGGGACAGCAGAGGAGAGTTTTGCTATTTCTTTCACCTTCCGGGCTGCAAAGATGAAGCGAAGGGCAGGAACTGCGCCCAAGTTTAAACTTTAAACACTGAAAATAGTTGAAGAGCAGCAAAAGCATGCTCTGGAGTAGCAGTCTATAGAGCTGAAGTGCTTGGCACACAGTTATGTGAAGTTTCGGTATGACTCCTCACACACTGCAGTTTAAGCATCTGTTTAACTATTTGGCTGACCAAAGCCAAGAACTCTGAATATCGTATTAAACACATCTCATGTTGATACCTGTTAAAGTATGTATGTATTATTAATATTGGATGGCTGGAAGTAATTTGAGTTCTGTTGATCACCCCCCAGGGTTTTCATTTTTCTTTATTTATTCTTCTCTTAGGATTCAGCTTAATAGATGAATACAAATATCCATGTTTATTGTCATCGGGAATGTAGGAGGTAGGAATTCTGAGTTTATTTACTTGTTGATACTGACCTCTTTTGTGGCTTTCAAAATGGCATGTGTGTATCCAAAATATGATTTGCTTTTTAACACCTACTAGTTATTAAGCTCTAAGCTAAATTAGTTATATACCAGTTATTAAGCTCTAAGCTATTGATTAGTAAATACTTTAAGGAGGAGGTATTTTTAATATAAAGTGGCATGATGTGGTGGTGTAGTTTGATGCTGTCTTCTGTGCGCAGTATATACCAATTTCTATTATTTTTTATTTTAGTATTTTTAATGATTTTTTTATTTCTGTGTTTATTATTATTTATTATTTTGTTATACAAAAATGACATTTGAAGAACGACTATTGAAAAATCTAGCTATTTACCAAGGTAATAGCTATGATTGTAAGTGGTGTTTATCTTTAAAGTTTTACTACCTTGGAGAGGAGATGGATGTTTTAAAAGCTGTTTTTCATATCAAATGTTATTGTAAATGGAAATTTTTAATTTGAAAGCATTTAAGGGAATAACAGCAGGCTCTAAAGATGTGTACCCAAGTGAGTGCTCTTCACAATCCAGTTACTACAGATGAGACTACTCATATGAGCGATGGTTAAAGACTGGACTCAGAGTAAATACTTGATTTAGTGGGATAAAATTCCGAGTGCTGTGAAATGTTATTCAAAATGCTCTAAAGCATATTTATAATTTACTGGAAATGTTTGCTGTTCCCAACTTCTTTTTCATTATGATGATACATCAGCTTACTCTAGCTTCTAATAGCCCAGCGTATAACAGATATTTTCCGCTCATTCAGAATGCTTTCAGGTTAAAAACCCAAAGTTTAGAACATATTCTTTAAACAAAACAAAACTCAAAAATTCAATCTTTTTGAATTTCCTTTATCATAAAGGCTGAGATCCAAAGATAAAATGTAAAACAAAAATACTGAAGTTCAGTCTGAGCCATGATATGGATCCTGATGTGTTTGTGTCTATATTTCTGAGAAGTCACTTTGAAGACCCTTATGGCCAAATCTAGGGGGAAATTTACATACTTAAGATGACATGTCACTGGAATTCAGGCACCTGTAACTAGACAGTGATCCAGATGGTTTTGTTTTGTCTCTTGTGTCGTGCCCAGGCTTTGAAAATTAAGTGCCCATCACCTGGCCTGTTTACCTCCATGTAGCTCTTGCCTCCTCCCAGGATGGTATCGTGTTGTTATAGCTGTGGATGCTGTCACTAATGCTCATCTTTTCCATGGCTAGCTCATGACTACAGTATTGGCAGAGAGGTGGGTGAACTGGTCTTGTCTCCACAGTTCTTAGTTCTCCCAATATTGTGCAGATCACTCCAGGCTCTTGGCTATTCTGTGTTGAGGTATTGTCTATCTCTCTTGTTGAAGCTGAATTACTGTGCAGACAGAAACATAAGCCTGATACAACTGAAGAGAAAGGGAAGGCAGTCAGGTTTGTAGCCAAGGAGAATTTGGGGGATAGTTGTTTGCTCCCCATCACTGTTGTTTCTGTCAGGTGAAGTCATAGAATCATAGCACAGGGACACCTTCCATTAGAGCAGCTTGCTCCAAGCGCCTGTGTCCAACCTGGCCTTGAGCACTGCCAGGGATGGGGCAGCCACAGCTTCTCTGGGCACCCTGTGCCAGCGCCTCAGCACCCTCACAGGGAAGAGCTTCTGCCTAAGAGCTCATCTCAGTCTCCCCTCTGGCAGGTTCAAGCCATTCCCCTTGGCCTGTCCCTACAGGCCCTTGTCCCAAGCCCCTCTCCAGGTTTCCTGCAGCCCCTTTAGGCACTGGAGCTGCTCTAAGGTCTCTTTTGTATGTATGCATGTGATTAATGTACTTGAGGTATTTCTGCTTTTAACTGGACTGAGCCTGAGGTTACATATATTTCAAACAGACTTTTCAAACAAAAGAGGAGGCTGACGTTGGGGAGAAGGCACAGAATCGGGCCCTTTACCTTACAGAAGCCTCCAGAGATTTGTTTTACTTTGACTGTGATGGTGAAAACAAATTCACTGCTCATGCAGGTAGAGATCTTGTCAGACAAGCCTTAGCACAAAGCATATTTACGTTCAAACTATGAACCCTTGATAGCAGAGGCTTATAAAGCCATTGCTGACAGTGTTTAGCATTGCAGTAGAGTTGATGGCAGCGTGGTTGGTTAAAATGTTCTTGTTTTCAAGGCAAAGATTTGGATCTGTTTTTACACAGTAATGCCTTGAAAATAGAGGGAAAACATTTCTTACAATGAGTCATGAAAGCGCTTTAAAAATGCTATCAAGATTTAAGGCATAATGTAGGTCCTATAAATCGCCGCCGCATTCTTTCACCAGGAATGACTGACTTTTATGAAAACTAGGGATTGTAAATCAAGAACCTAAATAAGAGGGGGTTTTGACATGTAAATGTAGCTTATACATTAGCTACTTGACTGCCTCCTGCTTCCAGGGGGGGGCACAAAAAGGTGTTTATTCTCTTGAGCAACAGTTTTGCCTTGTAAAAACTGGTAAGCAAAAATATAGCTTACAGTTCCTCCGGGTACAAACTTTGTTCCTCATGAGTTAGGAAGGGGATTTGCTTGCTCTCTCAGGCCTGCTTCTCTGCCTCCCTATTCATCCACCTATCTCTTGTTTAGGATCGTGTGTGTGCTTTGAGGAGGTGGCATTACTTCTGAAAGCACTCCTGAAGCTCTCTGCACACAAACGTTAACTAGAAGGGTAAACCTCCCACCCATGCAAGCGAGCACACTCAGGCACACACGTACACCCATGCACACACCCTTTCCACTGTACACAGGAGTGTTTGCTCTGAAGTTGTTATAAGGAGCTGCTTCCATGCCAAACTGTCTCTCAAAAGCCATTAAATGTCCTCAGGAAGTGCCAGCAGCCTTCCATTTTATCACAAATATATTTGACTGTTTGCATCTTTGGCCTCTGCTTAATTTGGTTTTGCCTCGTAGCCTTGTCTCCACGCTGTAACTCACACGGTGCAATCTTGCCCAGTGAATACTCCCCTGCTCCTCCAGCTGCTTATCTGAGCAGAGAGCAGACCTGGCGCTCTCACAGCAGCCGGCTTACTTAACCTTATCTGCTTTACGCTTCTATATTTAAACAAGGAGGGCTCTTTGTCGCTGAACTAATATAAAACATAACTTGACTAGATGCCTGACTTTTAAGGAAAGGGCATCTATCACTTTTATGTGGCATTTCAAAGCAGAAGGCATTTAATAACGCTGGAAGACAAAGAAGGGAGTCTGTCTCAATGTGCAACTAGTTGTCTAATGATTAACTTCTCTTAATCGGTTTATGGTAGAAAAAAGAACCCAACACAGTGCTGTGGCACAGTTCAGCATTGTGTTGAGGAGTTCGCTGTCTAAAGTGATACAAAACCTGTACACAGTTGGTGTACAAGAGTATGTGATACACCTAAAAAAATACATGCAAACAATACTCAAAAACATTAAAAGCAGGAGGTCAAGGAGGACAGTTTCTTCTCCCAAATAACAAATGATAGGACAAGAGGTAACAGCCTCAAGCTGCACCAGTGGAGGTTTAGACTGGAAATAAGGAACAATTTCTTCCCCAAAAGGTGCTCAGGCACTGGAACAGGCTGCCCACGGCAGTGCTGGAGTCACTGTCCCTGGAAGTGATCAGAAACTGTTTAGATGAGCCCCTCAGTGGCATGGGTTAGTGGTGGCCTTGGCAGTGCTGGGGAATGGTTGGACTTGATGATCTTCCAGGTCTTTCCCAACCTGGTTGATTCTATGACAGAAGCAAGCCTCTATACTGCAGGAAGGAGCGGTGGATGCATACCACAAGGGCCTTGTGCACCTGAGATGTTTACAATCAGGCTGCACAACCTCACTGGCCTCCCATCTAAAGATCCTGCTTGTCCCAACACCACTGGAGAGCTCCCGCTCCCTGGAGCAGGGACAGTCCAGCAGCTGCCAGTGCTGTCTGAAAGGAAAAAGGCTGCTTTTCCTCCTGCCCCACTGGCATGAGGCACTGCCTGTGTGGGGAACTTCTACATTGAGAATACAATGAGTGTTTAATACCTTTTTGACATGACTCTCTAAGCCAGCCTTATTGCAGATACTTCTTTGCATACGTGTTTATTTGTATAGGGTGATAGGCTCTTTCCTTTCCATTCCCGCTTTGTGCAGAACTAAGAACTTTATTTATGTTCTCTCTAACAGCTACAGAAGTTGCAGATAAACTCACCTTCAGCTATCTAAGGTTGGTTTGGGTAACTCCTCCCTCATAAGAGGAAAAGAAACCTGTCCAAGGTTTTTACATAAGGAAAAAACTCAAACATTTTGCTGTTTGTAGTGGTTTAAACCGATCCACACAGCTCATTCACTCACTCCCCCCCCTTCTTGCCCTCCCCCTGCTCCTGGAGGGATGGAGAGGAGAATCGAAAAGAATGCAACTCCCACAGGTTGAGATAAGAACAGTTTAGTAAGTAAGGTATAACACAAATCTCTGCTGCTACCACCAATGACAATAATGATAAAGGAAATAACAAGAGGAAAGAATACACCTCAGCACCAGCCGACCAATAACTCGCCCCACTCCCCCCAGCAGAGCACCGACCGATACCTCGTCCAACCCTGCAGTCCCAGCCCTTCCGGGTAACTCTCCGTTACCTCCTGGCCATGACATGCTGTGGTATGGAATACCTCTTTGGTCAGTTTGGGTCAGGTGTCCTGTCTCTGCTTCCTCCCAGCTTCCCCTCCTCCCTGGCAGAGCATGAGGCTCAGAAAGTCCTTGGCCAGACCAAACATTTGAGCAGCAACTAAAAACATCAGCGTTATCAGGTCTCTTCCCAGGCCAAAAAATGAAAACATAGCACTGCACTAGCTACTAAGAAGGAGAAAAAATGACTGCTACTGCTGAACCCAGGACACTGTTGTAGTCTTAAAGTGCATCACAAAAAATGAGGGGAAAAAACCTAGAAAATTATTACTGACTTTTAATTTATGATGATTTTATGCTTTTCTTCTAAGAAGAAAAGTTTACACAAGGCAGCTCTGCCATTGTCTTTATTTACACAAAATAGAAATAGAAATTACTTCTTTTTTCTTCTGGCAAAAATCCTTTCTTTTTTTCAGAGTTTTACAGCTTGATTGTTGTGCCATACCTGTCTGTACAGTGTAATAGCATGGAATAGCGCCCATTTCATTACTATCCTACTGCATTTGTCTGTATTTGTGAGAAGAACCTGCTGAATCTGTTCCACCCTCAGCTTAAAAGAGAGAGGCAAAGTGTTCATCCCCTTCTTCAGAGGAAAAATGCCTTCATATGCCCAGTTTCTTTTTAAGAGGGCATACTGCAAATGAGGAAGAACAGAGCATTGTGTCTTGCCAAAGTGCTTCCAGTTAGTTGAAAGACCCCGTGCTGGTTTGAGGATGCTCATTTTCAGCTGGATATTCAAAGGTATTTTCAACTGAAATTACTTAAAACTGAGGTTGTTGTGACAAAAAGTATTTGCTGTCAACTGTAAAGAACGGCACGCAGTAACTTTGTGCCTGCAGATTATAATAGCAGTAGTACTCAGCATATGCCTTATGATATTGTCATGATCCCACAAAATCAGTATGTACAAAAGCCAAAATGAATTGAGCGGAGTGCCCTTGGGTAGCAATCACTTAGTGGTGATTGGAATGGGTGTTCCTTTGGTAGATGCCGTTATGCACCTCCTGAGATCTGTTCACATCCCAAGAGCACTGCATGGGTCACCCCAAAGGGCAGTGTGGACATACCCACCATGGTTTTCCTGGGCGGGAGTCCCAGCTATGTGTAGTCCCTGCCGCCATCTGAAGCTGAAGCTTGGCTCTGGCCTCCTTATGTTTTGGCCTAAACCTCGTAAGAGGTGTGTGACCTTTCATGAACCAGGCAGTGCTCAGGACATGGGGCTCTGATTATTAAGCACTTTCTCAATGTCTGTAACAGCTTTCACCCAAAGACCTTAGGACACTTGAATGCACTCATGATTAACTGCACACCCTGCACTCTGTCCCGGTAGAAAACACCTGGGAAAGCCATGTCAGCTCTGGATATACTTTCCCAACATGAGGACATGGTAGAGAGGGACCTGGACTGAAATCTCCTTTAAAATACCTCAGACAGCCCAGCAGTTCTGCTTTTCAGCTCTACATGTTGAGTGGCCTTTTTCTATAGTGTGATTTAAACCATGCTTTGGAATAAACACTTCCAAACTCTGGAAAAATACAGATGCCGTATAGATCTATGCAATATACAACCAAATCTTTCTTGATGATTATACCGTGAGATGTAGGACAGTCCCAGGTATAGAGTACTGGTGTATGATTTAAAGACCTGATTTCCAGCACTTTCTTTTCCCGTTACAGGGTTTCTGCGGGAGAGAAGGAAACAGTTCTGCCTCTCTGTCTCATGCATATTGTTATTGCTTTATCGAACTGTTATTGTGCTAGAAACAAAGAAAATTTCCTACTGCAGTATATCATGTAGAAGAATACACTCAGGAGTGAGATCTGTCCCAGTGTCAGGGTAGTGGTGGCTGGGTAGGTGTCACAGGTAACCCATGTTCAATCACTTCTATTGATTCACATGGCCACCTCAGCAGAGAGCCGGTACCGATTACATAGCCTGCATTAGCTCCCTTGCCTTGCTCTAGGGACTTTCTGCAACACAGAGAAGTCCTTGCCAACCTTTTGAACACCGAAGCTGTATCAGTCTCTCCTCCATACAGGTGGTGTTTAGAGGGAGTATGGTTTACTTTTCTTTTTTCCTTTATGGTTTCTTTTCAAAGCTGCATCTGTCCTACAACCCAAACTGCAGGTGAGTTTGTTGTCTGTGTGACTGGGTCTTGTGACTTTGAAGATACCTGAAGATAAACATCAGCACTGTTCCGTAAAATCTGTCTACCTCCTTTCAGTCTTTTGGACTAAGCATAAAACCAGAGAGTTGCACAGCCAAAGCCTTCTGCCAGCTTTCCTACGTGGCTGGGATTTTATAGCGATATCACACGTAGGTGTGACTGACAATTCATAAAACCCCAGAAGTCTTAGGTGGAAAAGACTGTTAGGTCACCAGCTCCCCTTCCCTGCCAGGGTGGGATATGCTGCAGGTGTTTCTGCTCTAAGACTTACAGAAGAGCTGTGCCAGTGTGGTTGCCCTCAATGACTCTGTGAGCCTTAGACTAAATCCTGGTGGTTCTGAGCACCAACTTCTTACAGCAGTGGAGGTCCCAATAGTTCAGGTCTCCTCCAACTTGGTACATCATGGTTTGAAACAGGATGTTCTGTGATCTTTTGTTGAGAAGAGTAAAGGATAATGAAGCATGTGGATAAACTGGGTTATTCACACATGACACAGTCTAGCGTGAGGTGCCTCTGCCCATGGCAGGGGATTGCAACAGGATGACCTTAAGGGCCTTCCCAATCCAAACCATTTTATGATTCTATGGCATAATTTCTATAGCTGTACCCACTCAGCATGATAACTTAGTCTGGCCTTGCCTGTTTTTAAGTCGGGGGAATTTCCTTTAGCTACAGGGTAGTTCGTTCACAGTTAAGTTTGCTCTTTCCCTCCTGAATAGTTTCATGCTGTGCAAATCACTGTGGTCTTTTATCATGATATTTTCTGCAAAGGATGTTTCAAGCTATTCATTTCTAGCTACATATTACAACATCTTGCTTGAACTTGTAGATGCATGTCCTCTTTTTGTAGTTTTATTTTTTTTTTAAGTAAGAATGAAATTCTTTTACTATTTTACAAGACTCTGAACGTATCCGACACAAAGAAAATAGATTTACAGCAAATAGTAACTCAGTTTATACCACAATTTAGAATCCTGTTTACTCTCTGATTGCACATCAAATGTTGACATTAACTAGCAGATATGCCACTTCCACGCCAGGGTTTCATTCTTGGAACATGAGATCAGGCTGATTCTGTGAAAATAAATAGTAAAGAAAACATGCTCATTAAAGTGCTCAGCTCATAAAGGCCCCGTGCTAGGAAACCTGGGCAGCTGCTGCCACCCCGACTGAGGCTTGCTCAGCTCTCGCTTTCCGAGATCTGCATTACAGTTGTGTTTTTGCAGGTAGCCAACATGATCCCATTTCTGTTTACAGTTACATGACTTCAGTTTTCAGTCTCCCCGCAGCGCTGTGTTCTGAATGAGCTCTTTTCTCAATGCTGCAAGTATCAGTTCTTTTACTGTTTTTCAGCTGCTTCCGTTTCATGATAACCTGGCACTTCCTTGGCTTGTTTTGGTACAAAGCACGAGGCTTGTTTTTTTAGTGTTGTTTCCTTCTCTTTCTGAGCTTCCTCAAGTTCCAGACATGACCCTACAGTTAGGTCCAGCATGTTGTGTGCCTACTCTTCCTTTGCAGCTGGACAGCAGTTAAACATGGCACACTCTGTCCTTGCCTGATCTTCATAAGATGTTAGGATATGAGAAACTAATGTGCCAGTGTTTACCCTGAGCTGACACTCTTGGCTATAGAGCAAAGACTGGTTCTAGGTGAGTAAAGAGTAGTAATCAACTGCAGCCTTTGACTTTAGGTGGGGACAGTAACAGCCAATTTGAATTAGCCTTTGGGTATCACTTTTGACTATGTTAAGTCTAATGTAGTGGACCCAGCTTCCTCTTCACCTTCCCCTTCCCCTTAGTAGCTACTGAGGACTTTTGCCCCACTGCCATGTAGTAAATACCATATCATAGAAACCCAGACTGGTTTGCTTTGGAAGGTACCTCAAAGCTCATCCAGTTCCAACCCCCTGCTACAGGCAGGGAGAGCTTCCACTAGAGCAGGTTGCTCCAAGCCCTGTCCAGCCTGGCCTTGAGCACTGCCAGGGATGGGGCACCTAATGAGTTTTAAATTTTATATTACTAGGTCCTGGATGGGCAGAAGCTCCATAAAGCCAGCGTGCTGAGCCTGTGTATGCACTGCATCCTTTCTTTGAAGACTTCCCAAATGTAAAGTTCCCTTCCAGGAGCTTCCCTTCAGATAGACCGTCTTTGCTTTCAGTGATGCTCCGTGAATGTTGTATGAACCAGCCCCTTTCAGGACCAGGGTGTGATGAAAGACTAGACGATTACAGGTAAGTGAGTAAATATCTAATATGAAGTAAAAGGAGAGGGAAATCCTTTTCCCTAGGGTCACATTTAGAGCTGAATAGGGAGTTCTAGGTTGAAAGGTTGGGGAGAGAAATTATTTTTGTTTCAGGTGGAGCTCTTGTCAGAGGGGAAGTGTTGAAATGAGAGCACTTTGGGGTCAAGAAAGTTTCTATGCTCAAGTAAGTGGTAGCTGAGAAATTACTTTAAATAATTTCAGTAAAACTAGTGAGCAGGGAAATTAATTTCCTTTCAGACTGATGTGATGGAAAGGCAAAGCCTTGGGTACGGTTCAGACAAAAGGAAAAAGTAAATGCTTTACATTAAATTCCTTGTGAGTTTCATAATTTTACAGCCATCTTTGAAATGTATAGTGTAGGTGCACTGGCTTGAAGTACAAGCTCACTTTGCCTGACCTCCCATATAACACAGGCCTTTGAATCTGACCCTGTAATTTCTGCATCAGGCACCTCTCTCTCTGAGCTATAACATGTCACATAGATATCTGTCTAGTCTTGACTGGAGGACTGCAAATAAAGGGAATCCATCACATCCTTAGGTAGCTGTGTTTAAATCACAAAGATAAGCCTGTACATCTAAGGCTTTCCCTGAAGACAAGACAGCAACAAGAATTTGCTGAAGAGGCCAACACTCATGGGAGGGGAAGAGGCTGCAGAGAAATAGGGAAAATGGAAATTGTTGCTCTAGTTCCAGGGCAACGTAAGTGTAACATCATTCTGCAGGGGACTTACTGTGAAATGTATTCTTCATAAAGTTAAAGGTCTTTGAAAGACCAATGGACTTCAGTTTATTTGTTTTCAAGGCTGACATTGGTTGATGACTAGGCATTAATGCTATAGTGAGAACAAGTTAACTCTGGGAAAAGAAGGTGATGCTAACTGTGGAAACAATGCTGTTTGCTTTTGTAGTGTCTGATTATCGGTCATCTTTTTCTGTACCATTTCAAAAAGCATTTTGAATATATTTCACTTAAGGTTTTGGCATTTGGAGAGCCAAATTTGGTGTCTATACCTAAGACTTTGGTGAAATATAAGGCCATTTTAAAAAGAACAAAGTGGCATTTTGTGACATTACATGGAATATTTTTATTTCTTGACCTCCAAACGATGTTGATCTCCAGCAGTGATAAACATGAACCTATTTCAGTTTTGTTCTTTCTATCAGTATTTGTCTAACACTATATTCACAGGTTCTCAGACCTGAGCATGAAGTTTCAACTGGACTGATTTCAGTAGCATATACAGACAATACACTTACTATACTATTTAAGGGACAAGCTTTTAACCAAATTTGAGCAAAGGTGCCAACAAATCAGCCATCCGATGGCTCTTATCTCTTTTTAATATAGGCCTTTGGATACATTCTTAACATATTAGGGAGGTTTTCTGTCTTTCTGTGCCTTTTTTTCCTTCTTATCTACTAAATCTTTACTGTAAGCCTCTAATATTCTTACATTTTTGCTTCATTCTTTTCCCATCTTTCTTTAATACAGACCTCCTGTTCCTAGTGCCCATCAATGAAGCTAAATCCCAGGCAAAAATAATCACTCTGGGTGGCTCCTGCGCACAGGAGGAGCTGGGTGGCAGCAGCTCCAAGCAGAAAGTCCTTTATGAGAAATGGACCTCAGCTGGTGTCCATCATTGCTCCTTTGGTGGAACACTGTTGCTCTGTTTTCGCTGCATTTCACTGAGAAGGGTTTCTGTACAGTGTATGCTCATTCTGTGAAATAAACAATGGGTGCCTCACTTAGAAGTAACAATAGGATTTTCTCAGGGACGTGTGTGTAAGAATGTGCCCTTTTCAATGACACCACCACCTTTGGATGCCTAATTTGTAGTCAAACAGCGTTAACTTGTGTACTTCCCATTACATTTTTTCATGTCTTTTCTTTGTTGTTTCAGCAGTGAGATCTGTGGAGTTTAAGGCAGAGGATTTAAATCACCAGGCTTTAAAGTGAAGTTAGTTCCATCTTCTCTTACCAGATTTGTTTTACCCAGGTTAGCCTTCCCACTGATAGTTCTTTAGTTTCTTTTTCCAATTACAGGCATATAAATTAGATTTTGCCGTATTTAAGATGACCCAGGTAATACCTAGCCTATATTGTTCCATGTGTTTCTCTGTTAATCTGTGTTTGCTTTCATGCTATAGAATGAGCCATTCTCTATTTTTAGCCTATCTATCTTAAGACAGAATGACCAGTATTGTTCAGAAATGACAGCGCAGGCGTCTGAAATCTATTCTGGTTAATTTAAGTACAGCAGTATAATGTAGATGAAAGATATAAGGGAGCCTTTCTTAGATTCAGGAAAGTGTCTTTCGAGGTTAACAAGATTCCTCTCCTGTGAAAGCTACTCAAACAAGCACTTTAGTGTTGTTTTTTTTTCCCCTCATAGAAGTCTCTTAAGAAGGGGAGCAAGTGGGTCGTCATCAGGTCAAGAGCCTCGGGTTATGAACGCTACCTTTCATTTGCTTGAACAGGTAAACCCATGGCCCCGCAGAACGTTTGGAACAGCCTTGTCTCACCGGTTGTAAGAAATGAGGTAACATGTTTATGGATGGAGGTGTCAAGTGTGTGGTTCCGTAGCTCAAATCTTTACGCAGTGCATTCTTTCTCCGTGTCCATCCAAACTTTCATTAACAATGATACAGAAAACTTTGTTGAGGAACTAGAATGTGCTGGATTTGTTTAAGTGCAATTATTTCAAATGCAGTTGACCTTTGTGGGTAAAAGAACAATTTTTAAAGCTTTTAAATAAGGGACTAAGAGAATGTATCTTATCATTAAAACTCTTGCTATGCCTGAGGTAAAAAAAGGAAAATAGAAGAAAGATGAAAACTGATTGGGTACATGTGTCATAAAGACCAGGGCATCTAAAGGGAAAAGGATGAATAAGAAAGTTCGGAAAGCAGAGCGTCATTCATTAATCTATCATCACCATGCATCATTTCTTTGGACTTTCTTTAGGGAAATTATATAGGATGATATCTGAGGATATACAAAACACTAAAATGCATAGGAAAGTTTACCTTTCAGATATATACTGTAATTAGGTATACATATTAAGTTAGTAGCCTAGTTTAAGGAATATGGACTACGCCCACGAGTCTGTGGCAGCTGCCTACACTAATTTAGCACGATTGAAAGAATTTTGTCTGCTTAGAGTTGCTCATACGCAACTCTTCTGAAACTTCTATTATTACTACTACAATACTGGGAATCATAAAAGACTTCTTAGGAAATTTAGGACTCCTATACATAACACACCACTATATTAAAAGTTATCATTCTTAGGTCTCACTGCTGCTTAGAATTAACCAAACTGGAAGCAAATCAAATACCTTTTTTTTTTTTGCACAGAATAGCAGGAATGTGCTCTACAGAGCATTTGGGTACAAAGATGTACACTTCAAGGAATCGATTGTACCAAAAATATAAAGAGCTTCCTTTTTTAGCAGGCAATGAGGAAGAAAGTGTGTAGATTACTGTCCTATGGAAACTTTAGAGAATTGCTCTTCAGGGTCAGGAGCATGCTGGTAGATTTCTACAGTTACCAGTGCTCTTTTCTGTGCAAAACTTTCCTGTGCAAAAACTTTCTAAAATTCACAGTAAGAAGAGGATTTATTGCATCAGCCATTAACTGTTTAAAAGTTAGGATCCTGTACCAAGCTGTCTAGTTTAGGCAAAGGAAAGAAGTAGCAACTCTTCCCACCTATTTGTTGATGGTTGGCTGAAGAGGGGGGGATAACCAAGTCCTCATTAATCTCTTTTCATGCATGAGAGGCAGAGGACCCACGATGTTGTTAGGCAGAGCATTGGAAATATGAAGTAAAATGTTTATTTTCCAAAAGCAATTAGGTGCTAGCGAGGTCCTGCCTGTTTTGGGCACTGCTTCTAAAGGAACTGGCTGGAATTTGGCAAGTGCTGGCCTATCCAGGGAATGACGATACTGAAACATAAAAGCATTGAATTTGGAAGGCAGCATCCAAATAACTCCCAGTGGTTTCTAAACCATGGCTTGAAAAAAAACCCAACAACCTTGTGCTGCTTTTATAACAAAATTATCAAAGTGAAGTAAATTAATACTGTGCAATGCAACCCTCTGAATTTCAGGTCCCTTCCAGACCGCTTCACAAGTCCAACTTAGTTAGTAGCTCATGTTAAGAATCGGAAGTGATCAGTGTAGAGCCTCCATTGACACTAGGCTAGATGTATTTTGGGTCTGTTTTCGTATACCCTACTTTGATTGCTTGTTTAATTTTGATTGCTTCACAGGATATCAATTATTATGCAAGCAAAATAAAATGAAATCAAAATTTTTCCAAAAGGTCATAGGAAGCATGGGCTCATAACATAGGAAACCTTACCAAATTCGAGTCAACTATCCAGCCTGTGACCACAGAAGTGTGTTAGGAAATTTTCTTTCATTTGTCTTAATTTTATGTGTCATGGGGTGCTTAATAAGATACCATGTGTAATGTTGAAGTGACCTGCTTCTACTTTACAAGTGCAATTACCTAAAGACAAGCTGGGTTTTGTGCAGTTTTCTGCTGGGACATTGAGGAGACGGCAGGTGGTAAAGCAGTCGGTGCCAACTATTACAGCACTGCCCTTCTGGAAAGTGAGGTTGAGGTGAAAAATGTGACCACATCCCTGGGTCACCTTTCCCCTCTGAGCCTCCCACTCTGGAGGGAAGCCTTGCTGTTCAAAGGCTCACATTGTACCCGTGGCCTTTCTGAATAACATAAAACACACTCTGGTTCGGTGTGGGTGGGCAGTTAAAGCTAAGGTAAACAACCTGCATTGCCAAGCAGGATTTTTTCAACCAGTAGGCAAGATGAGTTTCAAAAGGAGTAACCACAAAGATATGGGAAACACCTGCAAGGCTTTGTTGTATGGGACCGTCTACAGTGGGACGCAATGGGAGTGCAAAGCCCACCTGTAACTTCTCTGCAAAGCTGTTGCAACAACATCTGTAATGCAGGGAAAAAAGATGCAGCTATTGATCAGGCATGTTTTGTTTGTGAAATTGGGGGTGGGTATGCACAATAGTCGCTGTAGATGTGAATGCAAATTGTCTCCCTGTTATTAGTGGGGTGGAGAAAGGGTCAAAGAGGGTGGTTGTCAACTCCAGAACAGGGTGGGATGGCACACCTCCACCCAGATGTGTGACATAGCACCAGCTGTTTACCCAGTGTTTTAGGATCTCAGCCTGAAGGCCGGCTTACTAACATCCCCGCAGGTACAACTGTGATTCACAGATGTCAAGCTAACAGCACATTGTTTGTCAAACACACCTTGTCTTGGCTAGCTCATTTGATGTCTTGAAAATATCATCACCTTGAGTGGGGAAGAGACAAACTTGTTCTATAGGGACGAGCAACTTGATATAACAAGTTTACAATTCATAGATTAAGGCCAGAAGGGAATATTTTACTTACTATGTGGTACAGGGAAAACTGCATTATTCCACAAAACATTATATTTTAGAAAGATGTCCACTTTTGTTTAAAACCTATAAGCAATGGGGAACCCATGCATGATTTCTTGCAGTGATTGGCTGCGATCAGGTACAAGTTGTCACTCTATTTCCTATATGAATCTATGTAGCTTCAGCTTCCAGTCTTGGCAAGGCTTTATTTGTTATGTTTTATAAAAATCCTCTTATATCAGGAATTCTTTTATCCATTTCACTCTAGATTATGGAATAGATAGTGTTGGGTCCCCTTTGGAAGTTTAAATAGACCTAGTGTCTAAAATTATTCCAAATTTTTTAGGACTCATGTTATTCTTTCATCTGTCTTTTGGCCTGTCTCCAGCGTTTCAGTAACAGAAGTAGTTCACACAAATCTTCCACATTAGGTCTTTAAATTTCTTATTCCCCTCTACATTTCATTATAAACTTGCCCTTTGGTTGTAACATGGTTGACACCTTCCCAGCTGACGAACTGCTGTGTGGAGCAGCATGTGTGGCAAGGCAGCCCTATGCTCAAGGAGAAATTAAAGGAAAGCCATGGGTGTCCTGATCCTCGTGAACACAGCCAAAAGTACAGTAAATTAGAATAAATGGGATCACACTGAAGGAGACCCGTGCCCACAAAACTGGTCCAGTGCTATGAAAAGGTTTGACTAAATTCATCTCCATCTGTAACAACTTAGAAAAATACCATAGTTGCGTACTATACTAGTTAATGTCATTGCACCCCTATAAAACCCGTCACAGCAGTGGTCTGAAGTCGTGGCAGTAATACAGCTTGGAGCTGTAGAGGTCTCAGACCACATAGTGTGTTTGTTTTGTCAAAAACCTTTTCCTGGATACTAGCTGCAGGGGCTAGCTTGTATTTGCATCAGATTTTACTAGCATGCATGGCTTCTTTCCCCCTCGCCCCGATCCAAACAAACAGGAGGTGATGTAGCCATGATTGATATGGGAGTAATTCTAAGGCGAAAAAGCTGCAGAGAGATTGGGATAGAGGTGGAATTGGGTTATATTTGCCTGCAAAGCCACTATGTGGTCATGTCCCCCAAGAATAAAAGATTATAGGATGTACTAAAATATTACTGCCCTGTGTTGCCTGAGGCTAATCTGCATCTTCATAGGCTTAAACAAACACCTGGTAGAAAGATGCTTGTTGGATGAGCCCCAGCTAGGGCCTCTTGACAAAAAGCTACTGTACAGATTTTGCCATTATAGAATCATAGAATCATTCAGGTTGAAAAAGACCTTTGAGATCATCAAATCCAACCATTAACCTAAGTCCACCACTAAACCATCATCTACCATGCCACACCTACATGTCTTTCGAGATACCTCCAGGGGTGGTGAACCTACCAGTTTCCAGGGCAGTCTGTTCCAGTGCTTGACAACCCTTTTGGTGAAGAAACTTTTCCTAATATCCAATCTATATCTCTCCTGGTACAATCAAGAGTCACTGATCTGTTTCCTGTGTCTACTTAGACTCAGATCTATGTACTTTGGTCTTTAAATAACCCATTGTTACTCTTCAGGGGTGTTTCTCAGTCCTGTAGAAGGCGAAGCTAACTGGGTTTCTGGCTCACATACTGTGAGTGAGATTTTTCAACATTCTCATTATAAGATCTTTTCAGAGAGTATGACCCAGAAAATATCAGGCTTTACCTTTGTTGAGTTCTTAGTGACCAGCAGTAGAAAACCCATCCTTTCAGTGCTAAACTGGATATGTTCGATCAAGAAATAATTGCAAGGTAATAAATAGGGAATCCCAGGGTGCAATATTTACAAGTTTGCTTTTCACAGAAGAAAACTGTAACACACATCATGGAGTTTGTACCATTTTGCATCTGTTTTCTCAGCAAAAGAAAGATCCCCTCCATCTATTGTAATATATAAAAAATAGAGGAATAAAAAAGCCTAAAGAGATCTTTTGAGGCTGAGGGGACATTTACAAACCTTAGGATTTGGATAGGTCTTTAAAAAACGACGATCAAATGTCTAACCACTTGAAGTTTTCACCCATGGGTTTTCATAGGGAAAAGTCAACTTAGGATGGCTCTATATTGATATTTCATTGTAGGAAAGGAAAAACAGGGTATATGTCTGTCTCCCATGCTAGGACATAGGTTTAAGCCTTATATTGTGATTTGTTCAAATATTTTCACTGTCCTGCAGGAGTAAGAGAATTTTTCTTCTCAAAGCTTGGACCCTGAGGCATCTTTCCCACTTCTGTTATATTGCAGAAGGTGCGCAGTGCTATGCATCTGTGTCCTGTAAGACACTACTGATTAGACTAATCGCACAGGTGGCAGAGGTGAATTTATTATCCCAGCAGTAATGGAACATTACTCTCCTCTTGCTGTCACACCTGGAATGATGTAAGTATAGGCAGGGTTACAGTCAGTGCGATACACCACAATAAAGGCACATCAGAAAAGAACAGTAATTCTAAAAGCATGGTGAAAAGGAAATAAGAGGATTAAACAATTTCTTTGTCTCTTCACTATTAGCAGATTGTTTGCAAATTGTAGTCAGTGTCACGATAAAGATCCACTCTGTCAGGAAGAAGAAAGAGTTACAGGGAACAGAGCTCTGGGGAAATGTTGCTTTGCTTAAGAATCACGAATGCTGTATTAACACAATCCTTAAAGTTTAATGGCTGTTCTCCTGCTTTAAGTGCTGTGGACTTATTTTGGTTTAGAAGACTGTAGAAATGGCAGATTTGTGCTCTTTATACTACTGATAGTGGAGAAGCTACTTAAAATGTTTTCTAAACTCATCTTGTCTGACAGGTAACTGATTACTCTTTTTGGATTAATGGACATCAATACAGGATGCCCCTGCAGGCTCTGGTTTTGTTTCTTCCCTACTGGCAAGTTGTAGCACGATTCAAGTATGCAAGTGCCAAAAGTGTCTTTTCCATCTTTCTCGGTGTCATGCAGTGAAGTACTGGAATGCCAAACAAACAAAACACGTCCCATTGCTGTCAAAACCCTGTCATGCTGGCACTAAACTCTGGAACTATAAAAAGGAAAGGTCATTTCTATCTTTTTGCACAGAAACTGATGTTTTTGTTATGTTTAACTAAGGCATGAAAATATCCTGATCCATAACTGAAGCTGAAATACAAAAGAATACTGAAATGACAGCAGCACTGATGTAAAATAGCCAACTAACTTCACATTGGATTTTGAATCCTGCTTGGTGAAGGTCTAGGTTTCTAATAACCTGTGTCTGGGGCTCATTGGAAGTCACGCATGGAGACCACTTGCCTTTTTCCCTACCAGCAATGCTTCTCTTCTTTCAAGGATGACAGGCCAATAGCATCCCAGGGCGTGCTGAGCTAATGCCAGCAGTATTTCTCCTTTGTGGATCAAATAGCAGCAATTGGAATGAGCCTTCCTCAAATTCTCTTTCAGGATCTCCTCCAGGCAAAACTTTGAGGTTTGCATAACTCTGAAAAGTAATCTGACTTTACTTTGGCAATGAAAGAGAAGCTTCTTATTTGTGCCAAGCAAAAATATATTTATTCTTAGTAGCATTTTTCATTGCTAATATGTCATTTCTACCTTCCCTGATTTTTTTTTTTTTTATCTGTTACTGTGATTTTCCCATCTTCTAAGGACACTTTTGCACATACTGTGTCTGGCATGCTGAGACAGGAGTAAGCTATTTGCAGGAGTTTATCAGAATGCATGAATTTGATGTGGTGAAACAAAACATGTCAGTTAGTGGTCTGAATGTGTCGTTGAAAACTGAAGGACGATATGAATAAATGGAAAAATCGATTTTCCTTTGTTTCTTGAAGTACTCCCAGAAGCCTCAATAAGGACAATAAAAAAACCCCAGAAAGTCACTTTGCAATAGATCAAAATATGTTTTTTAATACAATGTGCTACATCACCAGAATAAAAGTAAAGCATCATTTTCATTTTAGATCAAAGCAAAGAATTTCTGTGACACTTCGTTTTCTCATATGAATTACTGTTTTCAGATTGGAGCCAAGTCCAGCCACAGAGATGTCAAGACGTGGTACCTTCTGCTGTGAGAGCTTTGTGCTAGCAGCTATAAGAAAGCTTAGTTCAGGGCCTACAAGATCCTTTGGGAAGTTTCAAGAGACAGCTTGTGTCTCAAAGGTAGATATGTATTTACTCAGAAAGGTAAAAAGCAAGATGCATTTGTGTTTTCTCAGTGACACAGCTGTGGCTGCTTCATGCAACAGCTCTTATGGCGAGTTCTTTTGAAATTCTTGAACGTAGCAAGATCTATAATGATAATCTCAAATTCCTGGTGATTTGCTAATGTTCTGGTGTGTTTTGAAATAGCACAGATATACCCTGCCTTTAAACCATCGCGTTCCTCTCGTTCATGCTTTCATCTTTTTGGAAGACAAAAGCGAATACAGTCGAGCTGTACATTATGCATTTAAATCAAGAAATGTCAGAGGGGCCATACCAAGAGGGGAGCTGCTAAGACAGGTTGGGAAGAGGTCAGGCTGGATCACATCGATCACTAGTTACAGCTTAAACCACATAGAGGAAAATCACCAAGGCACAACATGGGCAATGCACAGCTTTCATTGCACCTTTGTCAGCTCTGTGGGTGATGGACTACAGGTTGTAAGTCCTTGATGTTAAATATGGTAATGCCCTGTGGAGCTGAAGTTAATAATAAAGAGAGGAACAAGGGAACACAGTGTTGAACAAAAAGGGCAGGTTGAAGTGATTTATTGGGAGGGCTGAATTTCTCATTACTATGTAATGGAGAAAAAGTTTTTCAAACACCAGAAGTTTTTAGGCTTTCTATGGCTAGAGAGGAGTGCTTTGCAGTAAGATAAGTAGGCAGAGGATGTCCCTGTCTTATATCATATAGTTGTTCTGTAGTGAAAAGCACCTAGTCTTTCTATGTACTCTTTTCAAGCATCTACGCTCTAATCCTTCTCATAAATTAAGAGACAGTAATCATCTACTGCTTTTCAAAGTTTCCTGTTCCTGTTTGATGTCATTGTGCTTAATTCATCCTTTACACCAGGGTTAAGCCTGGCTTGCCTTTTTTAGTGCTGCCCCTATTTAATCTTCTTAATTTATGTGATGTGCTGATATTTGTTTAGAACTCTAAAATAGATATAAATAGTCAAATGGAGACATCACTGAAACAAAGAAAACCTCTGTTAGTAAGAAATAGAAAGTAATCTTTCTAAGGCCATCACATTCATGAACAGAGACTGTGTGAAGAGGAAAGAGTTTGTGTTAGATTGTTTCTTAATGAGAAAACAGAACCCAAGAACAGATTGTTTTGGTTTTACATCACAAATACAAAGCTCCATACAAAGAAGTGATATGATCTAGAACATCTTTGTACTATTAGCTTTCATTGTTTTGTTTTCTATAAAGAGTATGTTTTCAGAAGCAAAACATGCATCATTTATTGACCACCCAATACAAAATGGTCGGTCAATTTTAACTCTCCAAACCAGAGCAACATTAATTAATTTAAAGATAGCACTTAAAAATAATGTCTCTATATTTTCCTGCAACCTGGCAGACCTTAGGATGGGCAGCTGTATCCATTTTTGAGAAGGTGATGCCAGAAGGTAAGTGGACAACCCATTCAAGGTCAATCTTGTTAAGTCTCAGGTAGTATAATCCAAGTTTGTGACAGACCCAGCAGGACTCTTCTGGAACCTAATTTAAGTATACTGTTACAGAATGGTGACAGTGGAAGAAAATGATGTAACAGGGTTGACCTTGACCATGAAATGGATTTCTGCTGGTGTGTAAGGAATTCCAGCTTCTGATTTAAACGATCCTCTCTACCACACAGAAATTGCTGGTTGCACCACTGGCTTTTTGTCTTGTGATCCCAGTGTGGTTGTCACATAGGAACATGCCTGCATTCCTGAAATTAATTCCTTTTTGCTTACTCAGTGCCTACATATACATACCTTTGGTGTTTAATAAGATCGAAGATGATGTTTTGTCACCTACTTAGCATCACTTAGCATCATTAGAATTTACAGTCAGTCTGCGGGAGAAGATTTATCATTTGCCATTTCTCAGTTTGTCTTCCCATCTAAAAGGCAAAAACCCTTAGTCTAAACAAGGTCATTTTATGGGCTATAAGGGTTATATGGGTTACAGCTCATTTTATGAGTTATACTGATGAGTTATAAAACTCTAATCCCAGTAAAGCAGGCTAATTGTTCCATCTCTTCTAGACCATGATTGCCAACTCAATTCATCGTAACTGTTCAGATTAAGGAGATATTTTAGGTTAGCAGTAAATTTAGATTTTTCGATTGGAAGGTTTGTTCGGTTTTGTGCCTTTATGTAACAAGAAAAGAGGATATATCAATTAAGCTTAGCAGCAGTACTGTTAAATGTTAATGTTAAATGGAACTTAAAATGGCAGAATAATATCCCTCTACAGAGGATTCTCAAATGAAATGAATTAAACTGCCAGAAGTGTGGGCTTTGCTACGATGATTGCACTGATTTTTAGTTATTGGTCAACTAAGCTTTGGTGGTTAGTCATGGATTTCTTGTCTGTCTTTTGCCAACAGAACTTCTAAGTCACATTTCAGGAACCCAGTGATTCAGCTGTTTCAGGTACATTGCACACCCCAAGTGGAAAAGCCTCACACAGCCTTCTGTCAAAACCATACAGAGATAATACAGTGGGAAGTGGAATGATTAGCAGTAATCAGCCTGTTTCAGCTCCTTTGAGGGTGGGACCAGATTCCTCCCCCACTGGAGCTATTCAGATCACGATAGACAGACTGCCTGATCTGTGATCCCATTGAATCACTTGGTGATGTAAACCCTCAGCTGTCCTGAAAACCATTATGTTTTGCAGTTATTTGGATGTTGAATTCCTCAGGCATGGGTTATGTGCCTGGCTTTGTTCTCCAGGGAAGGCACTCTTTTGGAACTGGCTCAGTGGTGTAAGTCATCTGCCCATTAACCCAAACTCTATTTGGAAGAGTCTTCCCTTTACTATGATCCTAGTAGATTGTCTCTTGCCTTCTCATCAGCTTTCTCACATTCAATAACCAGACCACAGCAGGACATTCTTTCCTCTCCTAACACTAAAAATGAGGTGTTATTCCCAAACCTTTCCCACTTCTTGCATGTTTTCTCAAAGCCATATCTCCTTCGGTAAACTTCCCTTTGCGCATGAATTTGCTTGAAACTTGGGACCTCTCTCTTACCTGGGACTGTGTTGCTGCCTCTTGCATGAGGATCTCCCTGTGCTTTGGAGCAGAATTTTATCCTACGGATGGAAAAACACAACAGGGCCTGAAGAGCAAGCTTCTTCTGCTGGTTGGCTACAGAAACCCCCACCGAGATGGTGTCCCCAGGGCTGCTTGCCTTGGTATAATGGTATTTCTAGGCAGACCATAGCCTTGTGTCCACTCCTCCCCAATTTTATGCACAGGGACCATTGCCAGAGCCAAACGGGCTGGTCAGCTCCTGGCTCATTATTGGTGTGAACCCCTCAGGGCTGCTGAAACAGGCCACAACTGTGCTGGCTTCACTGTGATCTTCACCATAAGCATCTCAACTACAGCCAATGGCTCTGGTTGCTTCCTCTGAGCATTTTGTGCCTAACACTTTGTAATAGTGGCTCCTCAATAAAGGCTTAAATTTAAATTAGCATGTCTAGTGTTAGACTGAGTGTATTTATCTTAGGCTAACATGGCCACAGTTAATAATCGTGCTGTAATTGAAACTTGCCTTGACATCACCTCCTGACTAATTGGATTGTGTCTAGTTATTCCCTCACTGTTTTCTTCTGTCTCTTATGATCAGACTGAAAGGTAACTCCCCAGCAGTATTAAACTAAAACCAAATTGACCTGTCACAGAAACAAAGGCATGAGTTCATTTTTTAGACCAGAGAACTTCCTGAACAAGTGAAGCAAATGAGATAAAGGTTTGTGCTTTGGTGCATCGTTGAGCTCCGTGACTTCTGTCACCCAGGATTCTGGAAGACAGTTTTATTGTTGCTTTGCTTTCATCATAATTATTTCCATCAAGACAGTATGGGTTTTAGAGGCTTCCAAGTTTGGATGTTAACATTATATTCTCTCACCATATGTAAATGAACATGTGAATTGTGGAATATTAAAATTATGTTCTTGGGGTAGTTTAGAGCATATAACACACCCTTCATAATGCTATTTATAAACACGGAGAAAGAAGTGAATGTTTCAGTTAAAACAACCAGCTGACTATGCGGCTTACAACGTATAAAGCACTTTCCTCATAATGTTTGCATTTGTGGGAATATTTCTTTTTCCTACGCTTTGTCATGCACTGATTTCAAATGACTGATCTCTTGCACGATAGCCTATGTGGCTGTGATACAGCTGGCAGGCAACCTAAGGCATTCTTTAATTTTTAAGTAAATAAGCTAAAATAACAGTGATTGAAACTGTGGCTGCTATATTAAACTTGATATAAATAACCCAACTTATATAGAGACAGCTATAACTTTATAACTCGAATTCACCTACAGATCTGTATCACTTCATCCGTTATTCTAGAAACATGTCTAGGGAAAACATACCAGCTGACTACCCATGATTTTTCTTGGAGGGGCAGAAGGGACTTTTTGTCTTTGAAGTCACCTGTTAATTTCTTAAGACTAAAGAGCAACAGGTCATCACATTACTCTATATACACACAGACTACCTGAATAATACCAAAAGCAATTTCAATGTTGAGTTTATTTTTTCCACTAGGAGCAGCATGTAATATTCCACTAAATGCTTGTATGAATTCACAGCTGGTGTAAATCAGCAAATTTCCACTGACTCCTTTTTGATGCAGTGTAACTTTAGGAAGTGCCTGGCATCGTTATCAAAAGGTGTACAAAAAAGGATCATCCGGGATCCTCAGACACAACTAACTGCCTGCAGCTGCAGTAGAACAGCATCATACGCACTGCAGAAACTTTGTGTGAATTTATCTTAAAGATCATGAAGTGTGGGTTGTTTTTTTCCTTACTCCAGAAATGTATAGCCATGTTATACATGGTTGAGAAAAGAAAATATTTATCATCTAAGTAATATATATTACTTAACACAAGTGCTATTCCAAACATGCTGCATAAATCCGTGCTCCTTGTCTTAGCAGCTGAACCAATCCCAGTTCTCTTGGGAGAAATGGAAGTCTTGGCTAACCCTACCGTGTCCTTCACCTCCCACTCCCACCCTTGGAGTGGGGTGAAAGGATTTAGGAGAGATTTACTGTGGCAACAAGCCTAAGTCTATCTATTTAATTCCAGAGCTATTTTCCCTTTATGCAAAAGGAAAGCACACAGCCTTTCTTTGTGCACCACGTTGTGGTGTAAAACTTCCCTTAATTAAAGCACTGTATAAAGGCAAGACTTTTGTACCCGTGTTCATTGACTGTTATGCTGATGGTTCATCTGCTACTGTTCATGCTGTGATCTTAAAGGCTTTCCATCATGTGTTATATTTGGGTGCTGTTAGATTTATATCTGAGTTTGTTTCAGGTTGAGTTTTTTCATATTGTTTTAGGGAGTAGGATGCCAAATTCCCACCACACTGGTGAGAAAGTAACCTTTCCCATTCAAAAAGGTTCATGTGTCTCAGCTGAAGGATTTCACTCACATCAGCTAAAAGCTTCTCAGTGCAGAGACCGTTAATATGTTTCCAGGCGATGGTTGCTGATCAGATGCCACTCTCACAGGTGAACAGGATAAAAATAGGTGATAAAATTCCTTTCATTATGATCAATATGTGAAGAATGGCTTGAAGAAGAATGATAAATTCCTCTGAGTGCTGTAGTGCCCTTCCCAGCACCAGCTGCCCTTCCGTAAGTAAGAAACTATACAACAAAGGTCTATGGGCTCTTATCTTCTAAATCATGTTGATTTCTGTCTCCTAAAACAAGCTTAATACTTGGCTGAAAAATCACCTCTGTTAATAATATTCTTTGTAAAAAGAAACCCAACCAACTGGGCTTACGTGCGTGTTCTCTGGTTTGAGTGGAAAACTGTAAATTTGGTCTGACTGGTTTTCTGCCCACAAAAGCTATTTCCTCTCTCCTCCATGTTTTTGTGCAGGTTTTGGAATCCCTAAAGACTCCGTGTCTCACTACAGCAGGTAAATACAGTTTCTTCCCTTAATCCCTGAAGCTCAGCCACAATGTTGTTTCAAGCACCTGGAAGGCAAGAACAGATGTTGTCAGTTTTCTTCAGCATAATTTATTTTTTTCAGAGTTATTTATAACTAGAATGGTAGATTTTCATCCTTCTCTTCTGGTTTGTTTCAAAGCTTCTAGTAGGTCCCAAATTATGTGAAGTTTCAAGAGGGTCTCTTGTTTCTTCCATGAAAGCAGGGCTGGAGACATAGAAAAGCAAATCCAGAAGCTGTAAGGTTGAACCTGTAGCCAGATGGGATAAAAGCTGGCTATATTTTTTAAAGTTCTCATAGGTAAAAGAGGAAAGGAAGAGAAGTAAAGCTCGGCCTTGGATGCATCTTCATCCTGCTGCCTATGAGGCTTCGAGAAGTATGATTTACTGACCTTATTGCAAGAGCCTGCACTAACCTTTGCTCCTGTATAGCGGAACTAATATGTGCATAAACAATGCAGCTACTTACATCACCTAATAAGAGTAATTTATAGGTTAGGACCTGTAGATGACTTTATTATACACTCACCAGCTTCACGAAGTAGAACCTGCTTTGAATAACCATGATCATTCCATGGAGACATCTCACAGAGTGATCATTAAAACTCCTGGTACCATGCCAGTTGCCATAAAAGTTCTTTGTCACACAATAGGACTATGGTGCTGTGTAACTACACAGATGAAGGCTTGTTTTCTACATTATTTTCACTGTTCTGTTGCCTTTGGCAAGTATGCTGCTGACTGCACACCTACAATTTTTAGTAGAACTTGATAGGCAAAATCTGTTTCATGCTCATCTAACCTATGACATGATTAGGATTTACAAAACAGTACATGCCAGGAATGAGTTAATGTTTGCATAAAAAGGTAAAACTTAGTCAGAACTAGGCAAATTCAAGGCTACCAAGCTGCCCTGGCTTATTGACAGCCTGTTAATGTAAAAAGCAGACCACGTTAATTGTTAAATTTGCTGGTCGTTCTTTCCAATTCTCATCAAACTGAATCCAACTTTAGGGTAAAGAAATTAATTCAACCTTGTCTTAGAAGTCTCTACTCTCATTTTAATATGTGGGTATTTGTCATCTCCCTCTCTCCCTTCTTATCATTGGTACATACTCCTCCATTCTTCTTGAGACTGTAAATGTTGTATGAAGCATAACAGTGTACACTGGCTACTGCTTCTGCTTTGCTCTGCACTGTGTGTGATCTCTGTTCTATGTTGTGTGATCTTTTAGCATGTTTCCCTAAAACTGCAAAGAAATATCCCTTTTCTGTAATACTTCTAGGAAGTCATTCTCTAATTCTTCTTATTTTTTGGGATTTAATGCTCAAAGGATCACAAGGTTCATTGCACTGAACATAGCAGCCTGAATTATTATAAATTCCATTAAATTCACAGTAACATCAGACACTGTTGAATGTTTGGATGCTTTATAATTTGCTACATCTGAGTTTTGAACATGCTCCTTAGTTGCAAACCCATTGATATAATGGTAGGGACTTATTTAGTTATAGGTATGTAGAGCTATTTCTTTTTTGGACTACAGATGTTAATAGTGATTGCAAAAAACTAAGTCATGTCTTTAATTTGTTGTAAAAATAAAACACTCCCCCCCACCTTTTAATAACATGATACCCTGTGCTCTTTCCAAAGTTCTATAAATAGCCTTAAAAAGAAAACCCTGAATCTATGAAATGTGGCGGGCCCATTTAACATCTGGAAGTACTCTCGTGGCTGTCTTCACTTGCTTTCAAGACAGTAAAAAACTAGGCTGTATGAATTCTTGATATTCATACAAGGAGTACCTAGTAGCATCGCTAGTAAATAAAAGACTAAATTTTCTACACTGGAGATTGATGTTTAAAAGTTTGCGTTTGGGCATTTCCTGAGGGCCTTTTACTAATGCAGAACATTAAGAGCTATGTGGTTTTGCTTTGTAACTAGAGGAGGCAATCTAATCCTCATTAGGTAATCTTTATTGGACCATCTCTGTTGCATTTATACTGAACAGTACCCTTATTACACGCTTAGTTCCATTTATTTCATCTGTTAAAATTACATACTTCCCCTGTATTCAAAAAGAATCCATGTTCTTGGCTGGCAGGCCCAGAATTTGAAGCTAACTATTAGAAACTGTTTCTAAAGTAACTTTTTATGCATTTTACTATTCCTATCTGTTCTGTTCAGGAGCAAGTGTTCACAGTGCCTGTGGTACTGGTCCCCCACATGGGAAATAGAGGGGAAAAAACATAGTGAAAACTGTGATTTTAAATAAGGTACAAACCGCCCAACAAATAGATAAGAAAGTAAACCTTTAAACATTTAATTTTATGTTATAAAGTATGTAGATTTAAAAAGCTCTGTGTTTACAGGGTCCTTTGCATGTTCCCTTTAATACTGTTGGGGGTATATTTGCTGGCTCTGACTTGAGAAAGAAAGAAAAGAAAGGAAGCCGTTCTGGGCATTTAAAACAGTTTAATCCCCTCTTTTGACATTTGCCATGTTCTCCTTGGATTTATAGACCACTCTTTCAAAGTGCTTTAGTGAAATACCAGCTGTACAGAAGAAATAGGACATTAGTGTGGTCACAGCTATGTGGCTTGAAGACATGGCTGGAAAAAGCAAAGCACTTTCAGTGAAATATGTGATGAAAACAAATAATTATTCAGACACCTTTATGTAGAAAATGTCCAGAGATTTACACAGAAGGCACTGAAAAACACTGCTTGTGCCCTTTTTGTTAAATTCAGGTTTTAAATGTCTGTTTTGCATTTTTCAGCTAAACTAATAAATAGAGAATAAAAGTGAAAATGTTCTCTCTCTGCAGGCATTTCAGGGCAAAAACCTTTGCATTTTAATAGATGTGCTGCATTCACAGAGCGCACAGCCTACAATGTCAGCATTGGTTCAGAGGCAGTGACTGGCATTTTCTAGGGGCTCCTTTTCACATACATACATCATTCACATTGATATCAGCTCTACTTGTCACAGGTAAAATGTTGATCTAAACCTCTTGGTTTTTGCTAGATCCTGCTAGGACAAATTCAGGAGTACAGTGTTCAATGATTTACGTACTCCTGGAAATGGACCGAGATTAAATCAGTGAACTAGACGATACTGAAGCATAGAAAAAATACCATGGGCATAAAGCAAGCTTTCAGACGGACTTGACCTTCACACCTAGAACCTCCTGCTGAGCCAGGCTGCTGGACATGTTAGAAATGGGACAGTGCCCTTCATATGGTTTCACCAGGGCCGTCAGATCAGCTGATGTTCTTGTGTTATAGTTTAACTAGGGACCTGAAGATGGCAGTCTCCATGTTGCATAAGCAATATCAAAACTAGCAGCTTCCTATTTATCTGTGAAGAGTTACTGTTTTCTCTACCGAGCTTGTTTTCTCCTGAAGGAGCTACAATAAGCAGATACAGTGGTGGTGCGTGTAAACCCTATAGTCAGCTGGAGACCTCGCCATATTGTCAAATACAACAGGCTTCACCAGGGTTATGAGGAATTTCTGCCAGGAATTCCTCCCAAAATGGAACTAATGCTTCAGGATCTCACGACCTACGCTGTGAACTTAACTCATGTCATTACTGAAAGAAGTTTGTTTGTAAAGATTTTTTTAGTATTTACTATTCCAAACAAAGGAAATTCTTTGTGAGTTTCTTTCATTGCAAAACTTTCTTGGAAGATCCTTTTGTATATTTTTACTTTCTTCTTGTTTGTCTGTTCTCTACAAGGCACGGAAGAAATCTCAAAACAATGTATGAACCAGGCTTTTCCTCCTCAATGCAACACGCTGGTCGTCAAGACTCTCATGTGTGTGCACTTGGGGTTGTACTGTTAAGCTAGAATCCTTTGGTAGCAGGCACAGACTCAGGGCTCATGAGTTCTGGGGAGTCCCGTTTGATCCAAGTGGTTTGGGTTATCAGATGACACAGTGATTTATTCATGCCCTTAACATTTTCTTTGCTAAAATCTTCTGAGGACAGTTATTTCAAATAGAAAATACTGACACACCAGTATAGTTCTGTCCTTTCCAGGTACAATATGCTAGATTATCTCAAAAGTGAGTTAGTTATTCGTTATTTTGACATGTTCTCATGGCAGTTCTGTATTTTGACATTCTGGTGAGGGCTAACAGGGTAAAACTCACAGAAGCTTTCCTAAACATTCAGAAAAAGCCTGGAAAGGGAGTCTCTAGTGATTTCTCTGTTCGTCCTTGAATATGATGATACAAATTCAACACTTCAGAGCAACGTATGGGATATGCATGTGATAAGAGAGTTTTTCCCAGGGCTCCCAGCTCACTGTATGTGTCACACGGTGGTATGGAAGGGATTCAGATTCTTTACCACAGGCAGCCGCTGCAGGGTTTTATACAGCGGTTCAACTTTGACTATGGATGTAAAGGTTCTCCCCAAATTCTTGTTTAAATGAAGATTTTGGACAGAAATTAGATGAGCTAATCCTTAAGTTGTAACGTATACCATTCCTCATTAAAACTTTGGAAACCCATTAAGATCTGTGACATTTTAACCCAGTTCAAGGTTTTGAAACAAGATTCCTCGTTTGTGAAATTACAGTCATATTCAAGGCCCGCCTGGACAAGTTCCTGTGTGATGTACTGTAGGTTACCCTGCTCTTGCAGGGGGGTTGGACTAGATGATCTTTTGAGGTCCCTTCCAACCCTTGGGATTCTGTGATTCTGTGATTCTGTGAAATACAAGGTAATACAGATTAAACAATATTGGCAACAGCTAATACTCAAAGCACAAAGCTAGCAGGTGCTAAGTGTTCTTTAAAACTATGCTTAAATCATGGAAAACAAAATCCTTTCCTAGATTCGCTTTTAAATTTGTTCAGTGAAGCTACACAGAAAAAGGTTCCTAAGACCTCTGTCTATGAAACTACAAAATCCACTTTATTGAATGTTTTGAAGATTTTAGTGTAATTTCTGATTTTACTGAGTTATGAAATCAAACAGATAAATTGCTTCAATAGGGAAGCCAAGTGGGTTAGGTGAAAGGAATTAAAGCTGAGGTGTCTGGGCTTTTCCAGTGGGAGGAACTGCTGTCTTAAGAATAGCACAGAAAGGTTTTGTCTGCCTGAGAAGAAAACCCAAAGGATTCAGCTTCCACATGCTAAAATGAGAGCTGCTGCATGAAGCAACATATTCCCCACACCACAGGTAAGCATCTAACCACAGCCTGCATCAAAATCCTTTCTCCTTCACATTGCTGGTATTTGCTGAGTAGCCATTTAGTTTCTTCTGGTACCCATAGCCTCCGTCAATATAAGATCAACCAAACCTCTCTTGCCATTCCCATGGGGCTGGATGAGGTTGGTAAGGGCCTAGTCCCAGGGATTTGAGCAGTTTACTACCACCTTGTAAGAGAATTACTAGAAAAGGGAGAACAGAAAAATATCCCCCCCCCCCCCCCCGCCCCTTGTTTGGCTTGATAAGAGAGTGACGGATATTCTCTTGTTAAAACCTTGATTTTTCCTTTATGTTGAAACAATATCCAAGGGAATTTCCACACTTCTTTAATGTAGAAAAAACCAGACTCAGCCACCCTATGGTCTGCAAGGCCCTACTTCTATGCTTGTCACTGGTAGTGGCCTGCCAAGGGAGACAGTGGGAGACTGGCTGTGTGGGACTGGACCATGATGTCCACAAAATGATCTGTTAGGTAGCTGGATCTTCCCAAGTGCTATTTGAGAACCGTGATCTCAACCTCCCTTGAAAACATCACAAATGTGAGACAAAGAGCAGCAGTGACTCTAAGGGGAAGCTTGCTTTTTCTGTTTTTTAATTCCTTTAGTCTGCTCCCCTCATTTTCTCTTTGCTCTCTCTCATTTCCCTGTCTTTCTCTGTCTGTGCATTCAGGTGTGCAAATTTATATAAGTATATTTATATAAGCAAACAAAACCTCTTGCTTTGAAAATATCAAGCATTCAAATACCTTGGGAATAAAAGCCAGTGAGTGGATGCTATGCACTAAAACAAAATAAAGCAAGACAAAGAAACTCTAGATTTATTACAGCACTAAAAACCCAGTGCCTGCAAAACAATTTGCTTTAAGTGCGGTAATAATTCCTTCAGGCAGATTATATGAGCCCTTTACACATGAGTTACACTTCAACGGTAAAATGCAACTCAGTCTAGCAAGGAGATAGAGCTCCAATATTTGTAGTGAGTAGGCTCTGGCTAGAAAATGCGCCTTTTGGAGTCCCTGCAGAATCTGGCAGCGTTACTCTGCAAGTTCTCAAACACACAAGGTCAAGGACTTTTCACTCACATTTATGTTTTGGAGTTAATGATGAGATGCCACATTCTTAGAGGACTATATAGATAGTATTTTCCAAAATACCTGCAAACGTTCTGTGCCTTGATTCAGGGAATTCACCCGGGTGTAATCTAATCCCTAAGAAAAAATATTTGGGGTTTAGCTAGTTTGGCTCTCTGATCTCTGTTGCACAGCATGACCACAGGCGTGCAAAGACAGAGGTGCACGTAGCAGGGTAGCTGGGTCACACTGAGCCACTGTTGAGTAACTATGAAGATTCCGACTCAAAGTATTTTCCAACCCCGTTTTTCTTCTCCCCTCTTCCTTCTCCAGTTTGTGAAAGCTCGACTTGAAATTTCTTACAATCCATTTTTCTTAGGTGAGTTTTCTTATACATATAACATTGCGCTGTTACAAATAATAAATTCTTTCCCTTCCTTAACAGCTTCTAGCACATATAATTTTGGCTAGCAGCTTGAATAAACACGCCCCTTCCCATCAAGGCTGCATAAACATATTGGGTGCTGCCTGATCCAAGACACCTTTACTCTTTCTTAGGCATTTGTACAATCTACTGCAATGCCTTGGAAACTTCATTTTCAGCTTAAGTGAAAGTGCTAACTCCAGATATTTAATGTATAAATGCTTTTTCTTTCACAATGTCTCTCTCTCTCATGTTCCACTTGGAAAGCGATCTCACCGCCATTTATTTTATGTAAGCCCCACTTCAGAATGAAATAGGCCTATCATTCTCCTTGTTTATTTGTTCCCGTCTCATCTTTGTTTTCTGTGCTCTTGGAAGGCTGTTTGTCTTGTTTTCCCACTTGGCATGGATTCAGTAATGTATTTTTTTTTCAGTTGCCTTCAAGGCTACAATGCTAAAAGGCCCCAGAGGGATTGGATACTCAACTGGAAGGACCCCCGCAATGTGGAGGCCCTAATCCTTCTTGTTAGTTAGCACAAATCTGTTTGATGGGATTTTCAGGAATATACAGGGCTGTGGGCACCATCTTCCTACCTCTAATTCCTTCACTTCCTTTGAAAACCCTAACATACGCATTCATCTCACTTAGACTTTGCCGTAAGTGCTCCATGACTAATTGTAAAGGTCTAAAAGACAGCTTGCGATACAGCTTTGCTCGTAAGACATGGTGCTGTTTGCTAATCTTGCTGTGTTCATGAGCTGTGGGAACAGGGACACTTGGCCATTGCCAACATCTAACAACCACCAGCAGGAATATGCAGTGTTGCTCTGGGAAACATAGTCCTAAATAGAAGAACTGTTATTATTTAAATTATACTAGAATTAAGCAAATAAACGGGCCAGATCTTTTAATATATCATGTACAAGAGTAAATCTAGCAATGGAGCAACCAGATATAATCAGGTTTGACCCCAGAAGCTCTGTTCCAGCAGATGTGTGTTATGCCAATCCTTAGGGAAAGCCTACACCAGAGATGAGACCCAGGGACTTCTATGCTAATAGGTCAGATAAAATAAGCTAAATGAGGAGACCATGTAAACTGTCTTATCAATGTATTGCCTTTGAATTGTAAAAAGATCAAAAATTTAGGGCAGAATTGCTTAAGAATTTAGCCAACAGCTTATTTACATTGTTATTAATGGTAGCCTTAAAAGGACAGTCACACCCCAAATGAGCTTTGCACTACACACACACATAGAAAGACAAGTCCCTGCCCAAACAGCAAACAACTGGAAAGAATTTATTTCCTGGTCTATTTTTTGACAAGGTGAACGTTTCAAATAGAGACATAGAAGATTTAATTCCAGTCTCCAGTGCTACCTTCCACATTGACATGTACTTTTCAGTATAATTCCTGCTTTATGAAACATAAGGAAACGTTTTAGATTTATTGTTACCTGAAAAACTACAGATAACACACTGACACAAATAATTCATTTTGCTGTCTGTCTTAATAACTTCTCTAAATTTTTTATGTCAATAGCTTTCATTCTATTTGCAACATTGTTTGAATTTATATGTTGCAGTGACAGTATGTGTCATAAAGTCTGAGCCATGAATATTTCTGCCTTCTGGGAAACTCTTCCCATTGTCCTGATTTTAATTAGTCTATTCCAGTTTCTATATTTCAGTAGATTCTATTAAAATTAATCTGAAATTGTCAGAAAGTGGTATTCTGATTTATTTTTTTTTAGAGATATTCCAAGAATAGATCTTTAAATTCATAGTTCATAGCCCCAGAGCTCTTGCCAGCTGTTGCAAGTACCTTGGCTGCCTCCTGTCTTTGAGGCAGTTTGTTTCAAGGCATTGGCTGGATAATAGTTTATGTTAGTTAAGAGCAAAACAGTTTATATAATATATTAGGAAAAAATCATAATCATAGAAACCTAGAATGCTTTGTGCTGGAAGGGACCTTAAAGGTCACCCAGTTCCAAGCCCCTGCCATGGGCAGGGACACCTTCCACTGGAGCAGCTTGCTCCAAGCCCCTGTGTCCAACCTGGCCTTCAGCACTGCCAGGGATGGGGCAGCCACAGCTTCTCTGGGCACCCTGTGCCAGCGCCTCAGCACCCTCACAGGGAAGAGCTTCTGCCTAAGAGCTCATCGCAGTCTCCCCTTGGGCAGGTTCAAGCCATTCCCCTTGGCCTGTCCCTACAGGCCCTTGTCCAAAGCCCCTCTCCAGGTTTCCTGCAGCCCCTTCAGGCACTGGAGCTGCTCTGAGGTCTCCCCTTCAGGAGCCTTCTCTTCTCCAGGCTGCCCCAGCCCAGCTCTCTCAGCCTGGCTCCAGAGCAGAGCTGCTCCAGCCCTTGCAGCATCTCCATGGCCTCCTCTGGACAGCTCCACATCCTTCTTGTGCTGGGGGCCCTAGATCTGCACACAGTACTACACCAGTGAGGCTACAAACCCCTTCTAGCTAAGCACAACTACATAGAGACAGTGAACATATTTCTCCAAGAAACTTCTTTTTGCTTTGAACTATGTTGGTTGCTTTTAAAAGTGACTCTTACATGAGGGATTTTTTCCATGGTAGTTTTTTTTACCCACAACTTCTGAGTGTCGTGCTCATTTTATGTGTTCAGAACTTCCTGTGTATGGAGCACCGAAAACAGGAGCAGTATAACGAGAAGCCGTATGTGAAGCAGTCTTACACTGTTGCACACTTGAGGAGGGAGTAGTGCTGGGCAAAGGCTGCATCCTCCATCCCATTGAGCTTTGTCGACTCAGAAGCACGTGCACAGTAGTCCTGTGGCAGGTCCACAAGTTGATGCAGAGACAAATTACCTTACCCAGTCAGCTCCCCAAATTAAAACCTGAGACTGGCAGTACATCAAGTACCAGAATTTGTTCCACATTTAAGCAAATGCATAATGGCAGGTGTACAATGGAATTTAGGTCAGCCAGGGAAGACAGATCAACAGCACAATGCCACAGGCTCTAATTCTAACTAATCAAGACACTGGCCAGAGGTTTAGTCCTGGCAATTGAAGTGGCAAACTGGGAATAACTGCATGTTTGGGAAAACATCCCCTTGGGCGTTCATAGTCAGCCCAGATCACTAGAGATGATTGTGAGAAAAAGTATAATGAAATAATGAGGTTGGCTGATAGCAGCCAAAACATCTATGGCAATAATCATAACCCAGGCTTTGCAGAAAGATTTTGGAGGAAGACTAAAGGATTAATCAAGGGCCAGTGTGTGGGGAAATGCAGCTGTTTAGTTATTTGGGAAACTACACATTTTGAAAGAATCTTATATAAGAAAAAAGAACAATCTGATACATTGGATTTAGCAGAGCGCTCAGTGATAAATTTCTTAATTTCTATGACTGATGTCAAATATTTAAACGTACTTGTTTGGAAATCATTGTTTATTTTAGGCAGGTGTTCAATGCAGCCTTTGCAGGAACATGAAGATGTCTGCAGAAATCTAAAGCACATAAATTCAAGGATATACCCTTCGGGTTAAGAAGTAGGATGTAATGTAAATTATTCATGGCTGGAAATTAGTAATTAGTCATTAGATGACAGAGGAGACAGGAAGCCAAGACAAAGTGTTCATTAAGAGGTTCTAGGCCTTTTTTCAGGCAGGCTGCAAAGTGATAACTAGAGCCAGTGGCCAAAGGAAAGCCCACAACACACCCAATTAAGAAGAGGTTATCTTGTGGGGGCAGATTGCAAGTCAGAGTCTTACAGCTGTGTGAACAAAGCTGTGTTCTCTATGGACCCAGATGAAAGTTAAATTAAAAGATGAAGACATTACCCATAGGTGAGTTGCCAAACTATTGTTCAATGAACAGGGAGTCACCTGCCCAAAAATGACAAGACATTTAAATGATGTTGGTTTGCATTTATGCAGTGTTAACCAGTGATGAGCTTTGCTCTCTCAAGCATTAAGATGGGTCTTCCCCCATCCCTAGAAAAGTGCAAGGGAAAGGACTCCATATGAGGGCTGAGAGCATTTTATGCCATGGGACTTAATTAGGGGCATGTGTTGTACTTTGTATTTATTTTGTAGAAAAGCAAGCCATACAGATCCTTCTTAGTATGTTATGTATAGACTGTCTACATGTTATACAGAAGAAAAGAAAATGCATACAAGGTCAAGGGTGTGTAGAGTATACAAGGAAATTGTGTCGAATTAGAGCATATATCTAGGTCAAGAAAGGGCTTCAACAGAGTGGAAAAAATTAGGGAAAGAAGATTTAGGAGACACAAATAATTATTAAGTGATTTTTTGGCAAGTGGACACTCTCAAGACAGAGTCAGTCAAATAGCTGTTTGAACTCAAGTTGGCCAGTTTTTGCTATATGACCAGCATAGCAGCGAGGATCATTTTTACAGGCCAGAGGGAGGAAATGAGAAGATTACATATAAATAAACAGAATTGGAAAAAATGTAATAATACAGAATTCTGACAAATACTGTTTTAAAATACAGTCACTTGTTTAAAAACCCTCACCAAAGCTGCATATAAACTCATAAGCTACCAAGAGTTTGAATAAGAGACTCTGGGGTTTTACTCATAAAAATGTGCTGACATGGTTGGGTCAAATTCTTTTCTATTAAGTTTAATGGTAGAATCAGAATGTACATCCATGCATGGCTTGGAAAGAAAAATGTCCAATTTGTGAAGTATGGTACCAGCCAGTGAATAAGATTAGGAAAATGAGAACTTAACACAGGGAAAAGCTCTTGGTTTTCTCCTATAAAACTGAGTGATCGTACTGTCAGCAGCAAATGTGATGCTAGTCTAGTGGATGCTAGAACTATCCCTTTGTATTTACTACGACAATGCATAGTTGTTGACAAAGACGCACACATTTCCTTCCTCCTGACTTTATTTTCTTTACTGTCTTTATTTCTCTTAACAAAGCTGAAGCTTGCAGATAGCAAAAATGAAATGGAATAACAATGAAAGAAATAACCAGGGTCAGGCACCTCAAGTTGGCCATTTTCTGCTTTTTTTTTAGTATAATGGCCAAAAATGCTAATTTGATTTTAGTTACCCTAGAAGATACAAATATACCTTATAGATACAAAGAGTTGGAGTGCTGGTTCTGACCTACTCATACCCTTTACTTCATGCTCTCTTTAAAACATGTGTGCAAGTCTAAACAACAAATGCAGAGAATCATGTTTGTTCCACCCTGAGACCTACCTGACTAGACATAAGCCTGCTTTAGACCAAAACCTGGGTAGCCACATTAAAGCCATCACTTTTCCTTGAGTTTATATTAGTACATCTACATTATTTCCAAAGAAGATGTAGTTTATGGCTGGCTAGGTCAGAAGATAGACCAAACCATGACTGTCTGCATCAGTTTGTGTAGTCTCACTTCTAACAGGACATATTGATGAGATCCATTATTTGGCAGTTTTACAGCCTTTGGTTTCTTTGTAGCCTTGTGTTAATTTAAAATGTTTTTATTCTTTTCAAAGTAGAAGGGAAAAAATAGCAAGTTCTACAGCAAGTATCTGAGACTATACACACTGATGTAAGGACAGACTTTGAGCTACTATAATGTTAGCGATTAAACTTTCAGCGCAGCTTTAAACATGGGAGTATAATTATGATATCTAAAGTCCTCAATAAGTCAATCAAAAAATACCATTTAGTTGTGTAAATTATGGTCATGTGAAGAGTAAATGAGCACTTGGGCAGTTGGATTCCCTGTATGTCTACAGAACAGCATGTGGTCAAGAGGACAGAACCATTATCTGCTCCAGCAACTCATACTTTGTTTAATCCATTTGTTCCCGAAGGCAGTTATACTGATAGTACACCTTACAATCTCTTATCGGAACTACAGTAAAAAGTAGATGTTATTATCTGAGAATGATCTCTCTATTGGGTCTGATAACCAGAAAGCTCCTAAACCACTGGCATAGTAAAAAAGAATTTTCCAGAAGTTGCTTTCTCAATCCTGTAAACACCGTACATACCAAAATATATCATTCTTCTGATGGCTGAGACATTCATGTAGTGGCAATTTAAAGTTCAATACACTCATTCTAATCATTATATCATGTAGGACTTAGAAAGCTTGATAAAAAGGATTGATAAAAATGGATTGATTGTATCCGTGTAAGATAATCATATATCTCCCATTTCCCAGCACAGAATAATTCACATGGGAAAATTGCTACATGATCTACTATTCTGGTCACCTGTGACATTTCTTCTTTATGTAGCTGGAAGCGATTTGAAGAATGACAAAGTAGCAATCACTCTTGGCTGCCCCATTGGAAACCACCAAATCAACTAGGACTCTTCCAGAAGAGAGGCAGCCAACAAAGGTAATGATGGGGTCTATAAAATCACAAATGATGATATTGTTGATGCCAAAGGTTTACACTGGTTTAAGAGGAAATTGGACAAGTTCATGGAATTGAAATCCACTGAGGGTTATTAAATCATCGAAACCACGTTTGAAACTACACAGAAGCAGGGAAGGCTTGTGTGAGGAAATCATCTGTGCTTGCTCTGTTCTTGCTCTTTGTCTACGGATGCTGTCTGAGAGCAACGCTCCATCTCTGTCGGTGCTCAAGGCCAGGCTGGACAGAGCCTTGGGTGACATGTTTTAGTGGGAGGTGTCCCTGCCCATGGCAGGGGGTTGGAACTGGATGATCTTAAGGTCCCTTCCAACTCAAACTATTCTATGATTCTATGAGAGAGTGGACTGAGGTAGTGAGACCTTCCATGTGATCAGATCACTGTCTTCATACTTTTAGGTAATGAAACCTGTGGAAACTGCCATCTGTTGAAGTCTGCATGACTCATATGACTCCTCTGGACACAAAGTACTATACAGACCACTTTTGTGTATTAGATATATCATAGCTGAATAGGCATTTTAATAAATAAGTAAATAGTCAAATATTTTATTTTTAATGTGCAATATTATAATTTTATTAGAACTGTTTTTCAGGAGCCAAAAGAGATAGAAAATATTTCAGTGAGTTTGTCTGCTTCAGTGAAAGCAGGTCTGAGCTTTGCATATTTTGCTGCCTGTAGAGTTCCCTACCTTTCCTTCTTCAGTCCCTGAAAAGGTTCAACTTTTGATATTCAGAATTAAAACAATAGGAAAAGCTGAGTTTGTGGTAATTCAGTTGTGTCCTCACCAGTTCCAAATATCCTCGGACAAGTCAATGGAGAAGCTTGAATCTTCAGACAATAAACCAGTAGAAACCTTCACTGTAGACACACAGCACAGTGAATCCAAACCCAAAGCACACAATGTTGCATGGTATGAAATGCAGGTTTGCTCCTGCTCTCACCATGATCGATACCACCATCTTCAGAGGTGCACATCACCGTCCATGTGCAAATGCCTTGACAAGGGTGAGGTGACTACATAGCCCTAGGACATGACAGACATGAGGAGGAGAGCTGATTTTAACCTTTGAGTTTACCATCTACCCACGCAAACCCAGCTAATAAGGAATTACATTGGAGAAGTTCCTTTCACTACAAACGCAATAGCAGATAAGATGAGATGAAAGTTAATCCTTTACTAGGGAGGGAAGCTAATGAATTAAACCACCAGATAACACCAATAAAATATTGGCTTCAGGAAAATCCAGTGGGTGGGCCAACTGCTTACCAATGCCAAAATTAAGCACAAATACTTAAAATCAGCATCATCTGGAAATTATAGGGATAGGTACAAAACAGCAACTAAAAAAAGGCAATTTGTACCAAGATAGTGATAGGGGTGGAAAAGCCTTTATGATTGTTCTCATCAGAGGTGTAAAATGCAAATGTTGTGCACACATGTGTTTGCCATCTGCAGAGCCTGGCAGCCCGCAGGCTGGCTGTATGGGCAATCGAATGTTCACATTATGCATGATAAGAAAGCAATATAGTGGCAGTGGTAGCTCCTGATGTGCTCTACCATGCAGGTGGTGTTTACAGATAAGCTCCTTTTTGGACTGAACACTTGAGGTCAAAATAATCCAGGGAGTTGTTTGGGCAGAGAAGCAAACAAGAGTAAAATAAATATGAGCTCATTGTAACCCTTACTGCTTAGGCCGTTGTGTTTATGGCAGGGTTCCCAAACAGAGCAGTTTCCCTTTGTAGTCATGCAATGCACCTGCCACTTTTACAGGGCAAGCTCACACCTTTGTTTTCATACTGGTAATCTATCTGCTGCCCTCCTTGGCATACAGGTTGCGTAGTCAAAGAAACAAGCATTCAGATTTGCCCCTTAATGTTGTTCTAATGAATTGCATCATGGAGAAGTAGATTGAAACAGGCACCTTGCATAGGTGTAAAAGAACTTGCAAGAAAATAAAGCACTGTGTGCTCTTGACAAAGAGTAGCATACATTGAACAGTTCATAGCTTCTTAGAGTGATAAAAAAGGCACTTCATATCCCATCTCGGCTTTCAGGAACAGTTATGTTCCAAGTTGTGCTATTCACTATGGTTTCAAGAAGACAGTCACTACAAAGATGAATTAGGACACACAAAGTTAGGTGAGATCTACACTGCAATGTTATAACTCAGTTTAAATACATGCACAATACATAGAGTTGAATCAAATCATACCAGCTAAAGAGCTGCCTAAGTGAAAGATCTCGACTCTGGATATGTGATTTAATGCTGGTTTAGAAGTGTAATATGCAGTGGTACCAAAGGCTGGTCCCTGGTCCATTAACAATGATCAGAATCTAGTCCTTAATAATAATAATAATAATAATAATAATAATAATAATAATAATAATAATAATAATAGCAGATTATTTTGTGAGAGTATTTCCTTCTGTTTGGTTCTGTGTTACAATAAGCAGTAGCTTGTATTGCTAGTTTCAGTGCAGGCAGATGGCATTCCTGGCTCTTGTGTCTTCTGAAATGCATCCATCTTCCCAGTCAATTATTCCATTTGGTTGTGGGGTTTGACGTCTTAACCAAACTCAGCCCTATAGTGCTGCTTCTCTCTACAAGCTGTGTTTACAAAGCTCTCTGAGCAAAGAAGCCTTGTAGAAAAGACTTATTTGGGAAAACTACTGCTTGTTTTCTGAATCCAACAGAAAAATGAAAAGTGAAAACCTAAAAGTTTCAAGCTTTCATCATTACTTTTAAAGAGCCAAATGCTTAGTACTAGGAGGGACTGTTACTCTGGTCACTGCAATTGAATGCGAAGATCTGACTCAGCACAATATAGAGATCAGTAAGCTTATCTGCTCAAACTACTGTTAAAAATGCAACAGCAAGACCATGCTGGATATTTTAAAATACTTATTAAAAAGGTAAGTGCAGGAGAAAGATGCACAGTAAATGGTAAGAAATATTTCAGTCATCCTTTTACAGAATCCAAAGCAGAATTGCGTGTAGCTGATGGTCACTTTTGGCAAACATGTTTGATTGCTCAATATTAGGGAACCTTTAATACTTTTCTGTTTGGAGGCAGCAGGGTAAGAAAAATGCACTGCCAGCTTTTTTTAGTGATGCCAGATCCCTAAAGCTGTTTTTTAACACAGATGGTACAGAGGTGGAATAGAGTCTCACATTTCTTCCTAATAACAGCTATCATTCGTAGGGAATTACATTTCCCAGAGTACTTATCTGCTTCTCATACACACACATTTGCATATATATACACATATATTAAGACCCCCCCTACATTTATGTGTATAAAAAAGATCATGTAAGATGGAGTATATCTCTACAGTATCTCCTTTAGTGGGCTTCCTAGGGCTGCATGCCACACTACAGGACAGAGCGTGTGGTGCGCTGCCTCAGGGATTTATTTCAACTTGCATGACAATCTACTGTGAAATTCTGATTTTTCAGAGCTGAGTGGCTGTTCCCAGCAGGAAATGAGGTTTATGAATGCTAATAATATGTGGTTGAAGCCCACCACACAGCTCTTTTCCCTCTTCTGCAGCAGGAGGGTCATCAGCTCTGTGCCAGCATCAGACATCTCCTTCCCCTCTGCACCACAGGTTTTGGAGAAAGTACCAGTGCCTGTATAGGATTACCCTTACCAGTGCCTGTATAGGATTACCCTTACCAGTGCCTGCATAGCATTACCCTTGGTAGCAGCAATCTATGGAGCCTACTGAGGTGGAAATTGATCCCTCCACCCCAAATGCATCAGCACAACATGGTCTCTGCCACTCACAGTAGGTTTGCCTTTGCAAGAGCAACTTGAACAAAGGCACCAGGAGTGAAGGGGGAACCAGCCAGCCTTGGTTTGCAATTCCCCTTTGTAGGAAAGCATGATGGCGGTGAGCAATGCTGCTGGAATTCTGCTCACCTCCCCGGGACAACCATTTCAGAAGACAGACAGACATGCATGGAGGGGGGATCCTGTATTAGTATATGACCAGGAGAAGCCTGGGCTGCTAAGTCAAACCTTAGGAGAGGGTCTCAGCACCAAATAAAGTTGAGTAAAGGGAATCTAACCATCTCTGCTTCCACTCAGGCATAAAACCTGCCACAATACACAGAGACTTGGACCATTAATACCCTGCCTGAAAAAGGATGGATATTGGATTCAAGTGAAAGCAACAACGTACCAAATTTGTTTAGTTTTCCACCCGAGTCTAATCTGCAAAGTGATGCTGGCAGACTACAAATATACACCAGATGAACAGGTGAAAAGCTTGGGGTTATGATAGGAAGACCTTGACCTTAGATGTCAATGATGTTACACTTGGCTGGGATTAGCTCTCATCTGCCATGCCCAGGCACTTGTGAGTGCACCCTCAGGGGGGAAATAAATACAGCGCTTATGAATTCAGCCAAGAAGGAAGGAAATGTAGGGGAAAAAAATCAAACCCTGGCAGAATCCTTTGGGTAAAGCTGTGTTCAGTCTAGTGCTAATGGCTTTGCATGAATATGTCATATACTTATTAACCTTATCTTACAAAGTTTACCTGGGTTTCGACTGCGTATTTCTGAAGTCTTGGATATAAAGAGAGAGAGAGATCTATTTTTCTTTCCCTTCCCTTTTTACTAAATTATTCAAATAAGGTTCACCCTCAGGAAGGACTCGTGGGAACAGGGATTCCTGTTGACCTAAATCAGCTCTGCAGATTTCTCAGGGGACATTAAGATTCAGTTTGGTGATCCCTTTTTTTCTTCCAAGTGGTTTTGCAAACCAGTGGAACAGACTAATCACTCGTATGTCCAGCATTTCAGAAGCACTGGTTTGGGAATGTTAGAAATTAAGGTGCCACCGGATTGGAAAGGCAAGCATATCATGTAGCCTTTAGCACAGATGAAGGCAGGTCTGTGCTACATTCCACATTCCATGATTCTCAGGGCTGATACCCTGCTCTGAAGGCAGTATTTAGCCTTTTCTCAACTTCCCTTCAGCTTCTAATAATGCCTGAAAGCATTAAGTGTATTGCTGAAACATGGCACATCCCAGGTACTTTTACCCAGGATAACCCACTTCTTTGTCCTGAGATGTGTGTTATTAAAGTGGTGGCATCCAGCCAGTGTCCCACAGGGATACATATTGCACCAATATTTACTCCTTTGTTCCTTACTAGTCTGCCTTTTAATTCCTTCTGTGTATCATCTTTCGGTTTCTGACTTTACACCTACTCCTCAGCTTTCAGAACAGTGGTTAGACCAGTTGTTAGACCTGGCTTAATTGTGACAAGTGGGTGTCCCTTTAATCATCAAAACAGGATCAATTCTGCAGTCCATCTCTGCCTTCCTACCATGCCTACACAGATAAAGTAAGAGGATAAATATTGTTTCACCAATAGACTCTAATAACTAATAACCAATAGACCCTAATAACTAATAAATAAGGAGGAAATTCTTTCCTGTTAGGGTGCTGAGGCACTGGAATGGGTTGCCCAGGGAGGTTGTGAGTGCTCCATCCCTGGCAGTGTTCAAGGCCAGGTTGGAAGAAGCCTTGGGTGGGATGGTTTAGCGGGAGGTGTCCCTGCCCATGGCAGGGGGGTTGGAACTGGATGATCTTAAGGTCCTTTCCAACCCTAACCATTCTATGATTCTAACTGTAATTTATCTTCTTGAAAACAACAGGGTTTCACGAATTTCTTCCTAGGCTTTTGTATGTCACTGGGGTTTTGACAAATTTAACATCTACATGGCAGCAGAGAATGAAAGGTACATTTCTCTGTCAGTGTCAGGGTTAGAAGGCAGCTAAAGGAGCAGATTTTGGGATTACATTTCTCACATTCTTTCTTTACAATATCTCTGGTTCTGACTCAAAATGCTCTGGACCACTGTATAAAGACTGTATGTTTTCTTTGATACTGATTTTAATTGCAACTAATTAGTGATAGACTGTTTACATACCCCATCTGTCTAAGGATGAGAGATTGATGATATCTGATAGATGATACATATTCCAGCTGTGGGAATGGTGCAGTGTTTGAATGTTAATTAAAGCAGAAATGGAATGGAAGTAACAAAATACTTAGTTTAAACTGCTGTTAAAATGTCACAGTCACTAAATTCAAACTGAACTGATCTAAAACATAAATCTATCATGTCCCTTCTCACCATCTGTACAAAAAAACCTTAGAACACAAATCTTATCCTTTCTTTGGTAAATGGCATTGTTTGAACCAGCTCTGACTACAGAGTGGTTTCACTTTGTCTTGCCATGCTTATTTGTTAAGTTAAGGGTACTAAGTAAAGTTTAAGCCCCATATAATTGAAAACATCAACTTATATAGCCATGAAAATAGGACTTACAATGGAAATGGCAGCTGATGCTCAGCTGAAATAGATACTTTAGAGTAACAATTATGTACGTGATTTTTAATTCTTCAGATGATTCATGTAGGCATGAGTTGCCAGTGTTGTAACTTTGCAAAAGGCAAAGGTCAAATATCTTATTTACAAACTCACATTCCATGGTTCTTGCATGTATATATCTCAATTCAGCTTTAACTGTAAGCAATAAACCTGAAAATATTTTAGTGCTGATTAAATTAATGTGAATTTCATATTCGAGCATGCTAAAACACACCCACAGAATAAATAACAAGCCCCTGAAGGAAATTTAAATATAAAGTGATTAATACCCTGAGCTGATGAATAATAGTTTTATAAAAAGCATGCTCATGAAGCAGGCACCTATGCTTCACATCAGTCCATGTGTGTGGGCCTTGCAGCTGGAAAACACTGAGCTGACGTCTCTAGGTCTCCGTGTGGGTGTGAAGGACTACAAACACATACGGATGTGCCTGCAGAACAGGGACTAACCTTTTAGCCCTCTGTAGTCATTCACATCCTAGCTGGAATATGCCAGAGAAAGTCAAATATCATTGACCTAAGTGTTTGTGAAGAGTTTCTGCCAAGTACAAGCCAAATCTATAAACAGTAAACATGACTTCACTTGTATTCTTGCTCCCTTCATTAGCAGAACCACACAGTAACTATGACTTGAAACTATTTTCTTATATTTAACACATTTTATTTGCCAAATGTTTGGTTTGTCATTTCTTTTAATTACACATTTTAGCTGGAAAGGTCAAAAGAAGGACTTTGGAGGATAAATTGTTGATCTTAAAAGCAATTCCTACTGGAAGAAAATATGATGATTGAGAGGTCATTGATGCTAGGGTAAGCAAGATAAGTCACAAGCTATTTGAAGTAATGTTTCCTTTGATCTGCCAGGCCTTTCCATACATAAGGAAATCCAGTGGGGTGCTAAAGGCTTTGCAAATCTTCCTAATGATACGCTGAGGATGCTTAAGTTTGAGGTTAAAGAGGCCTTTCAGTGCAGCTTGACTTGTGAACTTTTGATATACAGAGCTGACCTTCCTCTCAAACATATTTGCAAAGCATCTGTCCACGTTAGTGAATGTGTGGGCAACTGTATGCAGGAGCTTGGGCCAGAAAAGCCATGTTAAAAGACAAACTTTAGACTAGCTCTGCCATTAAGCAGTCCTGCCCAGGGCAGTGATATTGTAGGATTCCCAGAGAGCTTTATGAACAACATGTATTAAGAACAAGGATGGTTTAAAAACCTTGAGGAAAACAGGAAATCAGAGTTGAATTGGTCAAATATTTGACAAGTATTATCAGACATGTTGGTGGGCATAGGACAAAGTTTCTTGGCAAGGCTCAAGCTCCTCATTCCAGTATCTAATTTTTAGGCCAACCTTTAGCATTACCATGGCATTCTCATGAAATCAAAACCAAAATCAGGCATAAGAACAGAATCAGTGTTTGGCTAAAGAAAGAGCCTGAAAGTAAACTCGGGAGGCAGAAGTCCAAGAATCACCAGGGGAAGAAAGAAAAAGAGAGGGACATGTAGTCCACATTGGCACCACTGAGATATGAGGCAGTTGCTTAGTGCTCTGCTCCTGACCATGTCCTAAGGCTTGAAGTGAGCGAACACAGGATGTCTATATCCTTCAATCCATTTGAGGTTCAGAAACTAAGACTTCTATCAATCTGATACTGAGATGTGACTAGTCAGTTAGATGTGCTCAAGCTGTGCGCAATACATATAAACATCACACTTAGTTTGGCAATCATGGCAACTTTCTTTCCAAAAAGAAGAGGTCATCATTTGCTTTGCAACACAAGCAGAGCTCTTCAGCTAGTAGCCCACAGAGAATATGTAGCTCCCAAATGATGACTAAGAGGCCTATAAAGTGTCAAAGACTCCCTCACATATAAGATGATGCTGTTATCACATGCATAAAGATGAAACCTGAGCCAAAATTTGCCTGGGATGTTCAGACAGGCTGAGAAAGTTGGGGCTGTTCATCCTGGAGCAGAGAAGCTGCTTGGAGACCTTATAGCAGCCTTGCAGTATCTGAGGGGGCCTACAAGGATGCTGGGGAGGGACTCTTCATCAGGGACTGTAGTGATAGAACAAGGGGTGATGGATTCAAACTAAAACAGGAGAAGTTCATGTTAGAAAGGAAGAAGTTCTTTACTGTGAGGGTGGTGAGACACTGACACAGGTTGCCCAAAGAAGTGGTAAATGCTCCGTCCCTGGCGGTGTTCAAGGCCAGGTTGGACAGTCTTGGGTGACATGGTTCAGTGTGAGATACCCCTGCCTATGGCAGGGTATTGGAACTGGATGATCTTAAGGTCCTTTCCAAGCCTAACTATTCCATGATTCTATATGATGGGATGCTGCCATGCAAAGATGGTATCAGAGATGTCCAGAATACCAACAGAGGGAGCACACGACAGGGCACGGGTTGCAATGGGAATGAGACACTGCTGGTGGCCACTTAAACCAAAGAGGCAAAATGATCCAGGTGGTTTGTAGGAACCACTCAGACAACAGGACTGAGGCTGGAGGGTGGCATCATACAGCAAGAGGGCTGGGGTCAGTTCCTCTGCTGCTGGTTGAAGCCAGAGCAAACTCTGTTCTTCACACAAGCTGGCTGGGGCAGCTCACTTACTCCCAACCTTTCTTCAAGCAGTCTTTCTTAATCAACCAATTAAAAAGCCCAGTATGGGGCTTGTGGCTCAAATACTTGGTCAAGAAATAGAGAGCACCTTCGCCTGCTGGCAACACCTGCAGCCTACCTGCTAGTTTATGATGTATGGCCAGCCAACCTCCCTCCAAGGGATATTACTATCTTTAAACACAGGCTAAAGCCTCATTTGCTAGTACTTTCTGTTACCCAAAGCCTATTTAGCTGTCCATTCAAAGTGAAATACTTTTCACATGAGAAATTCCCCACTTTAGAAAGCCATACATTTTAGCAATAAGGGTTAGAGCACATCTGTGTGAGGTAAGGATTGAGTCACCTCAACTAAAGCAAAAAAAATTATTCTTGGGGTTTACATTACAGGTAAGTACTTTAATCAGTGGTCTATGGGCAATGACTTAAATACAAGTTTTTGAAACACTGCTTTGGAATTTAGGTGTCCTGGGTTTGTTATTGTCTTTATTTATTTGGCTTTGTCTTATTTAGGGACTTGAGTCATTACATTCCTGAGGGAAGTGCCGCATTTTCACTTGCAATAACAGAATGACTTTCAACTAGCCTCAACAGGCCTATTTATAGATCTGATTGCACATCAAAGGAAGCATTTTTTCTTCTGTAAAAAAGGGTAAGTTAAGTTTTGAGCAAGTCTACCTGGCACTGACAGGCAGGGAATCCTATGAAGCCCAATATGGCTGAAGGCGAAGATAGGTTCCAGTCTTCTCCATGATGAGAAACAGGTATGCAGGTGCTTTGGAAACTTCACTGGCAGAAACCAAATACCTAGGAAAATTAGACAACTTAAAATCTTCCTTGGCTTTTGAGGGTCCAGACTTTGGAAATGTAAATCAGTCTCTTTTGTGAATTTGGTAACTGCACCAGTGTGAAATTTGGCAAATCCCGATTCAGAGTTTATTCCACCAATATTCTGAGCATGTGCTGCTCGAAATATGTACTTGGCAGTTTTAGCAACAATGGGAAAAAATAATCATCCTTCTTGTTCACTGTTTAGAAAACTTTCTGCAGTCAGTAAAGTGACATCTCCTAAAACCATGGTGTCAGCTAATGAAGGGTAAACATCCTTCTCTTTTTAGGTGTCAGTGCTGGCGGCTTTACTTTTTGCAGGTATGCTGTACTTGTAAAACGTATGAGAGTATGTTCAGTGAGAGCCCTAAAACCATTAAAAGGATGTGAAAGACCAGTTCTTATTCGGGGCACATGTTTCTTGCCTCACATGGAGGAGGTTTCTAGGGGCTAGCTCCATATAAACAGTCACAGAGGCTAAACAGGGCAGCTAAGTCAAAATGTGAGATCATGGAAACCACTAATCATTTATTGCCTCACCTCAGAGGCCTCTCAGCTACAAGCGGCTGTCACTTTCTGGCTTTAAAGTTTCTCTGGTTTTGAGCCCTTCTGCAAACCCAGAATTGCCTCAGCCCTGACCCTGCCAAGCAGCCTGGCATGTCATCCTCTCCACTGAGCCCCGAAAGGTACACGCTCCCCACCTCATCCCATGAGGCTTCCAGGAGGGAACTGTTCCCAGATTGTTTCTAGCACATGCCGATACATTAGTCTGCTTTTAAAAAGTCATGGTGGCTGCCATTCTCTTTAAAAGATTAATCTTGTGAGACCTCACCTGGAGCATTGTGTGCAGTTCTGGTGTCCTCAACATAAAAAGGACATGGAACTGCTGGAACAAGTCCAGAGGAGGCCACGAGGATGATGAGGGGACTGGAGCACCTCCCGTATGAAGACAGGCTGAGGAAGTTGGGGCTGATCAGCCTGGAGAAGAGAAGGCTGCGTGGGGACCTCAGAGCAGCCTTCCAGTATCTGAAGGGGGCCTATAGGGATGCTGGGGAGGGACTCTTCGTCAGGGACTGTAGTGACAGGACAAGGGGTAATGGGTTAAAACTTAAACAGGGGAAGTTTAGATTGGATATAAGGAGGAAATTCTTTCCTGTTAGGGTGGTGAGGCACTGGAATGGGTTGCCCAGGGAGGTTGTGAATGCTCCATCCCTGGCAGTGTTCAAGGCCAGGTTGGACGAAGCCTTAGAATCATAGAATCATAGAATGGTTAGGGTTGGAAAGGACCTCAAGATCATCCAGTTCCAACCCCCCTGCCATGGACAGGGACACCTCTCACTAAACCATCCAACACAAGGCTTGGGTGACATGTGTGAGGTGTCCCTGCCCATGGCAGAGGGGTTGGAACTAGATAATCTTAAGGTCCTTTCCAACCCTAACTATTCTATGATTGCCATTTAATAAAACAGAGCATTAGAGATCTTCTGCTCATGGGAAATGAGATTTAGATTGTGTCTTCTGGTTCTAACTCATGACCAACAGCTATGCCGCAGCTGGGTCTAGGCTGCGGTTCTTCCCCAGCTACCCTGCTGAATCTGTATGAGTGTCAGACAGTGCTCATCGTTCTGTGGGTTTGAAGGGAGAGGAAGGCAGAGAACTGGATATATGAAGTCATGATGTTATAAGTAGATAGAATTAGTGATTTGAGTTCTTCAATGCCTAACACTAAGGGTTTAATGCCAAGAAGACTTAGGCGCATGAATACTTTGGAGGATCGTAATCTGTTAGAGTGAACCCATACACAGAGACACAATGTGGTTGGAAGATCAGAAAATCCTGTTTAACTTCCAAATCCTGTCTCTTCATGATACTGGAAAGGCCCTAAGAAGGAATTTTCCAAGATGCAGCACTCCACATCACTGCTAAATGCTACTGCAAGATCAGTGCACAGTATCTAGCAGCTCACTTTGAGAGTGTAGTATCTGTAAATATGGATCCTGAGCAGTTCAGCTCATCTGTGTTTGTGCATTGACTTGACAGTGTTGAAAAATGAAAGAAAACCTGCCACAGGTAAGTTGTACTTTTGTAAAATATTAAAATTCAAGCTTATTAGTGCTTGAACACATAATTTCAAAATAAGAAATGCCACCCATTTTTTTTTTACTTAAACCAAAAATAGTTCTCAGAAGTGCCTCTTTCTGCTGTGTATGTCAGAAACTAAGCCAGGAATATGGCCATATATATATACATATAACATCACTCTGCAAATTCTCTCGACTCTAGATTGCACTTTTCCTCACAACAGTTTCTGGTACTAGGTGTCTAATAGTCCATGCCATTGCTTTCACTGGCTACCACTTCCTCTGATGAGCATGTGGAGGTCCACATTGTCCGTATGCCTGTTTCTCAGAGACAGCAGTTCACCACCACCCAGGAATGTTTGGAAATGTTTATTTGTGTGGACGTGTATGAACACGGAGATAAGTGTGTGGGTGCATGTTTATGTATTTAACTATGCAGGAGTAAACTATCTGGATGGAAGCTGATAAGGGTCAGATGAAAATAAGCACTAAAATGATTGCTAACATAATAAAAAGTCCTTTTTGTGTCCTCACAAAGCACCGCCTCAGTGTCACTGTTATATGTCAATGTTAAAAATGTAACTAAGGCATGGGTGTATATATATGTATATATAGAATTATACTATATGGCCTGACTACTGGATGAAACAAAGAATGTGAATTGGGCCAAATCTTGATGCTATTTGCATACAGAAAAGAAGTATAATTGAATTTAAAGAGGTGTAGGTTTCATCCAGAGAGAAAACAGCAAAGGGAAAAGCAGAGCTGGAACAATATACAGGTTATGTGCGTTATCATAACATAACGTGTAAGGCATAACGACCATGGCCTGTGCATGCAGAAAATGGAACAAAGCAGGAAAATTCAGAGTTTTATACTTATGAGGATATGTGGTTATGTGGTCAGATGGGAGGATGGAGTGCCAGGAGGCTGCCGGCATCTAACACCAGATGATCTGAATCATCCTGGGCCAGTCACGAGCTCTTTGTGTTTCATGGAAACCAAAATGAGCCAGGCAGAACCTCGCTGGAAACCAACCCTGCATCTAAGAATGTTTTCCAAGTCAGGTCATGAACATAAATATTCCTCTGGAAAGTACCTAACAGGGCATGTACTATGAAGACACACTTTCAAAAGCCTCCAAAGAAAGAGAGTTTCTGCAAAAGAAATGCAATGATGCTGTGAGCAGTTTGAGGGCAGCCCCCTGAAAACTCTCTCTTGCCAGTAATCTTAAGCCTCCAAATTCCCACAAGACTGACCCTTTATTGATGCTCAAAATAAAGTAACTATTTCCTGAGGTTCTCTGTATTTTATTAAGCCCTGAACAGTGGAAGAGGAAAGAAAATCCTATGGGTAAATATTTAGTTCTATGGAAGTCAATGGCCAGTCTTGGATCAAGTTCTGTGGGGCAAGATTTCTTCCTGTGCTTTTAGATATATAAAAATACATTGCATGGATGAAATTAGAAATTATTTTACCGAGTTCTGGTAATAAACACAGCAATCTGACGCACATTTGAAGAGGATCAAATTTGAATGATTCATAGCTTCAAGCAATATTGATCTTCCACATTAGTAGTTGGCCTCTGATCATGTGCTGTTTGTGTATTTATGGTAGTTGCATGGGCTGGTTTTAAGTGCTGTGTGGTTTTACGCTCATAAGTAGTATAGACTTACAGTTTATTTACACTGGGAAGTTTGGGGAGTATGTAAATCTAAGCTGTGTAATACAGAACAACTGTTGTGCAACCGTTGTGTTGAATACACTCTTAATTTGTGCTTAAGTTTCTTCCTTCCTCTGCCTATGGAATGAGGGACTTTTGCTGTAGAGTATACGGTATCTGCCAAATCTGCTTGAATTCTGAGTATTTAGGGTCACATAAAAAATCCCTCACATCTCTCTACTCCATCCATCTGGTCTTTTGCAAGCCAGTGCTGCTTTATAGCATAGGTCAGTAGGGTGGAGAACACGGTTGAGCATTGTGAGCCAAACAGCTGTTGCACAAAAGCAGAACTGGGCTGGTAAGCAGCGGTGGATGCCAAAGGTAACCCTCCTCATAGGAAGGCCATCACTGTGACACAGTTGGGGAGACCCCTTCCTGAGGCCAAAGGATGCATTTCCCAAGGACAAAGAGGAGCTGGCACTTATGTGTAGGTTTGATGCAATAAACACAACAAAGGGGCTGTAACCAAAAAGGAAAACGGTAAGGAAGAAAATTAACTCTATCCCAGTCAAAACCAGGACAGGCACTTACCAAAAGAGCAGATAGAAAAAGAAGTAAACATGAAAAAAGCCTTTGAAACGATGAAAGACACTAATGGAAAGCGATGGAAAAGGGGAGGTCATATGCGCATGGCAGTTGACAGGTGAAAGCTGATTTCCTTTTGGGTTTCTGTTTAGTTACAGATGTGGCAGGAAGTTCCAGTAGAATAGAAAAGAATCACAGAAACCACACCAGGAGCCCTGAGAGGTGTAGGCAGGACGGTGTCTGTCACAGGAACAAAGGCAATATTTGTATGCTTTGAAAGGGCAGCCGTTGACATACATGACAAGAGATGTAAAACGGTTCTTTGATTTGAGCCACAGACAGCTTGACAGGTTTCAAAGGGTACAAGACTGGATCAGACCCTTTTTAATATAAGGGGTCTTCTAAGTGAAAACAAAGTTTGTGGCATTGTAACCAAAGAGTGTTCCAGGCAGAGGGGAGATGAGGGGATCCTTCCACTCCAGCCAGCAGCTGCAGAGGCAGGTCAAGACCTCCCCAGTCCCAGCTGAATCAACCAGTTGATTCCATGCTAGTGTTGCACGAGGATGACTTACAGCAGCAAGGGCTGTACTGAATATCACCAGCCAAAAACTGAAAATAAGCCAACTAAAACACAGCCCCCTTTTAAACAGGGGGAGATGGAAAGAGATTAAAAGGAGCATGGTCAGCTACCGAGCCTCCTCACCCAAACCCCCTTTACCTGAAAGAAGCATGGCCAAAGGCAAGTAGAAAATGGAACTGGGAGTGCTAGTGGCTTAAAGCCAGCTGTGTGGCCTAATTCCTGCGCCACACCATGATCAATCTTGTATGCTGCAGTTCTGCTTTAAAGATCAGTTGTAACAACAGTAGAAGTGCGAGTGGTGTCTAGCATCAGGGGAAACAGCAAGCCAGTTTTAATTGCCCAGGGTGATATATGGTTATATTTAAACATCGTAAGGGACCCTGGCTGGGTGTTTTTCACCACTGTTACACGTCTGCAGTCTCCAGCTTCAGGGCTACAATCATCTAGCTTGTATTTCTGCTTGTCAGACGTAAGCCCGAGTGCGTGCCCTAACATCATGTGCCAAGGAGGGACAGGCATAAATACAGAGATGGAAATTTCCCAAACGTATTTGTCATAAGGTCAAATAAGTATAGAGAAGCTTGCTCCAGTTAATAATTAATAGCACATTTTTTAAAGTTAGAAAAATGCATCTTGTTTGTAATAATTCATTGTTACAAAATGTGATTATGTTCTGCTGAATTTACGAGGGAAATCCTCAAAGCTCTGCTTATTTTTCAGTGCCAGATGACCCGGTTTTGTTATCCTTAACAATAATTTGCGATATAATGAAGAACTTTTTGGTATGATTTATACAAAAGAGTTTATGTCTCTGTTGTAAATAAACACTGCTTATTTTGTGTCATTAAGTCTTGAGAGCTGAACCAAGAATTATGTGGTTTAAGATGCAGTTAAAAAGCCAGTGAAGATCAGAAATGATAAATAGCAATGACAATCTTTTTGGAAAGGATGTAAGTCTTCATGCTTCCAGAGCAGAAGATAACCTCTAATTAATGGGGGTTAGTAAGAAATTTTTCCTGTCAGCAAGTTATTCCATAATTGCCTTCTGTAAGGCTTCCTGGACTTTCCTCTGAAGCAGCTGGTACGCTTCTACAGGAACAGGCTGATAAAATCGATAAATCCCTGACCCAGGCCTGTGTCTGTGTGTGTGTCTTTTTTATGGGAACTTTTCACCCACCCAGGACCCAGGTTCAGCTTGCTTTGTTTGCAAGGTAAAAACTGCTAAATCCCAAGGCAGAAGAAACGACTTGCTTGCTTTAGTGATGTCTTCACTTGCGACAGGAAAAACAAACCTTAAACCCTTCAACTCATGTGTTGGCATGTAAGGAGGAAGGTGAAATCTTTTCATTTCTCAGTACTTTTGCTTTGAAAAGCAGTTACTTGTCTTACAATACAAGTGTACAGTATCCTTCTAATAGGGTAAAATAAATAGTGTATGTCTTGTGAGGGTGTCTAGATAAAAGAAATCTAACCCCAGCCATCCCCTGAGCTTTGGGGCCAGGCTTAATTAGGCTCTCCCTTTGCCCTTGCCCTTAACGCTGCTGTTTATTGTTTTCTCCTAACATTTCCACTCAATCAAAGCTTCTTTTGCATCAAAATCTCATTTTTGTTATGTAGTAGGTAGGCCTCCAGAATAACCTAATGATTGCAGTCACTGAGTTCAAAGATAAATGGAGAAAATCACCTTCTGGAAGTGCCTTTGCCCTTTTGTCTGTTATACAAAGAAGCTAAGGGATTGGCAAAGCTTAGATTGGCTTAGCTTAACATAAAGCTAATTGAAAGTTGATGCAATGAATCATGTTATATGCCAGTGATGTGTCATTAGAAAGGAGATTTTTTTGATCTCTAGCTGATAATGAAGTCTAAGATGACAACATACGTCCGCTTAAAATACAGAAAGTAAGCTGGGAAAGGGAACATTACTAATAAGTGATAAAACTGTGGATATACACACCTTGTTTTGGAAGATGGTCCATCATGTATCTCAGGGTCTCAGCCAAGTAAAAGACTTCTCTGGAACTGAATGAGCTTTTTTTGGCGCTCTAGGCAATCCAACAGCGGGACAATTTACTGAGGTATATTTGCAATTCCCTCCCTCCCCTCCTTCTTCCATCAATGTCAAAGCATGAATTATATTGTCTTTTTTTCTTGTTTGGACATGTACCAGGAAAAATGAATCTATTCATGCTTCAGACCCCTATGACTTCTAGAGGCTGCACTGATCATCAGTTACTACCTGTGAATAAAGCCTTCAAACCTTATTCTAGCCATTACAATATTAATTATAGTTTCCTTAAGCAAAATGCTCCTAAACTATAATTACACATAAGGTTATATGTTGGCAGCTAAACAAGAAATTGTATTACAGGACCCTATCAGAGGGATGAGCTCACTCTACTGTCCCACTCAATCCAATCTGTTGAGAAGGAAAAAAGGTAGAAATTAGTGTTAAAACAGGAAACACAGCTATGTGTGCTCCCCAGCCCCAATATCTGCAGAAAGCTCATTTCATATTATGCACTATTCAGTCTGCAGTGCTGCTCTCAATTCTCACCTGATGTAAACAGATATTAAGCTGCTGAATATTGATTTTCATCAGGTTCAGGTTTTGGCTCACAATACAGGGTTCTGATCCCTTTGTGTTTAATGTCAGGTGCACTAACACTGAAAAAGAAAACAACTCTAATGCATATTTTACATTTTTTAAAGGAAAACACAGGGAATTTTGGGGAATAGTTCCAGTAAAATAGACACTATTTGCTATGCCCTAACGAATAATCACTCTGTCCATTTATATGCATGAAATACACTTGGTTCAGGGCTATATCACAGCTTGCCAGAAATAGATGTGTGTTGGAGAGAAGATGATGTCTCAGCTTTGTAGTGTGCACCCCTGTATTAATTTCCTGTGTCTGGTAGTCAACAATACTGACACTTAATGGGAGAAAGTGATCCCTGGTGAAACTGCTGTGACCCCTCTGGAATTACCCCATGACAACTCTCATCTACTGAGTAGCAAGAGATAAATTAAACAGGACTGGAAATTTGGAGCAAGTTCAGACTTACTTCAGAGTATACGGAGGATTGGAGACATTTTCTTATCATCCTGTGTAAATCCGTACTCCCTTGCTGCACACAATCAGGTAGTTTCTTATAATACAAAATATACGAGCAGCATAAAACCTGTTATTCCTGCTTATGTGAACGTTATTCTATGTGACAGAAGCTATTGCTCTTTGAACTGAATTTTGTTATTTGCCTCCAGAATCTGGTGGTTTGGCTGCATGACATTGACTTCCAGCTAAAACAATTTACTCCCCAATTATTTTAACAGACAACATTTCAAGCAATTAAGAGCATTAATAATGTATTTTCATATTGTTGAAAATACAGCTGTGAAAGCTTTAAAAAAGGCAACATAAGATTCTAAATTTCACTTTGCTTCTCCTTAGGTATTCACTTGGAAAATTATCAGAAAGTTCCATTTAATGATTTAAGCTCCCTTACCTATTCAGCCTGGAGAAGAGAAGGCTGAGGGGAGACCTCAGAGCAGCCTTCCAGTATCTGAAGGGTGCCTATAGAAATGCTGGGGAGGGACTCTTCGTCAGGGACTGTAGTGACAGGACAAGGGGTAACGGGTTAAAACTTAAACAGGGGAAGTTTAGATTGGATATAAGGAGGAAGTTCTTTACTGTAAGGGTGCTGAGGCATTGGAATGGGTTGCCCAGGGAGGTTGTGAGTGCTCCATCCCTGGCAGTGTTCAAGGCCAGGTTGGACAGAGCCTTGTGTGGGATGGTTTAGTGTGAGGTGTCCCTGCCCATGGCAGGGGGGTTGGAACTAAATGATCTTAAGGTCCTTTCCAACCTTAGCTATTCTATGATTCTATGATTTTATATATAAACCAGCTACCAGAATTGCAAATGCATTTAAATTGACCAACTACTTTCTTCCACAAAACAGTACTGTGGGTTGTTTGGGTTTGGTTTTTTTCTTTTAAATAGTCCATTCTTGCTCCACTGCTTGGATGAAAAAAGTATATATCTATGTTTTGTGTAATCCTGCTGGATTTCATGAGCCTGATGCTGCTGTACCGGAGGATTTGTGTTTAGCCATGCCTTCACTCAGCTCTGCAGAGCATATCCCTTCTTCCTTTCGGTAGAGTTCAGAACTAAAACTGCACGTGCTGAAAGGGTTGTTTGTACATAAAACACACTTTGCATATGCGTAGAATGGGTGGAAAGGGCATGGTTATGTGGAAGTAGATACAAATACCTGGGAATGAGGCACCTTAAAGCACTGAAGCTGTAAGCACGGATCAGTAGTTAGTGTACGTTATGTAACTGGTTTAAGAGGTGCTTCAATGCAAATTAAAAAGTCTGATGAGAGTGCCTTAAAATCACTAAAGTATTTCATCATTATAAGGAGGATTTTAATTTAGGAGACAATTAATAGTTTTCTTATGTTCCTGCTTACTGAGAACCTAAAGGCATTACCATTTTCTGTCTACATGTGCCCTTATTGTGCTTTTTAATAAGACCAAGTTCTGGATTCCAGATATAAGTGTTTGCTTTTGGTTTACAAAGTCTTTTTCTCTGCTTATTGCTTAAGGACTTCCTGTTACTTCCTAATTTTCATGAATTATATAAGAGGAATTACAAACAGCAGTGATGAACTCAGGCCTGGGATATTACAGAGGTTGCCACAGCCTCACTTGCATCCATTTACAGCACTTAAATGTTCCATGGGATTCTGAAAATGTGTATATTTTACTTCTAACTACCAGGAGATACAGTGCTAAAGCCAGTTATACACAGACACAACTCCTTCAGTTTGGATGGAGCTTGTACAGATACATTGTCAGAGTAATTGAACAAATACACTGCAGCTTGAAAATACAGATACAAAGCAATTAATGGAAAGCAATTCTGCTCTCCTTATTAAAAGTAAAGCAAAGAAATTAATTTAAAATATATTATATATATACACACAAAAAAAAGTGGTTCATTTCTTGTGTAGTCAAAATTCCCATTGCAACTATGCCTGCTATTAATTAGTATTAATCCTGCACTTACAATACCCATCACCTTTGCTCTCACATTAGAATTGAAATAAGGTTATCATGAAGCTGTAAGCCTGGGATTCTCTTGTTAGACCTAAAGCTCAGCACCTGGAGCTATGAAGAGTTGCATCATTTGCAGACTGAGTGATGAAGGGGCATGGCAAGGGCTGAAATGTACGACCACAAGGTTAACCTTTGTGGAATCTGTATACATAAGCAGTGGGACAGTATCATAGTGAGCCCAGATCCAGATTCTCACAGGGTATGAAGCAAGATCTCTAAATACTTTGGAGAATCTAGTCACCTGAGTGCATAAAACCCTTCAGAAATCAGTAAAATGCATTCATTGTCATTACTTTGTTTCAGGCAAATCCCTCTTCTGCAGAGATTTTTACAAACATTACATAGACTAATACCCAAGTATGAAAAAAGTGAGAACAAACTCACCACTGAACGGGACTAAAAGAAAAGGAAATAGCAGATTTAATTAGGTTTTAAAGGATGATTCAGAATAACATAAATCTCAATGAAAGGACAAAAATAATTACAGGTAATTAATGGTAAACCAGCTAAAGCTGAGGAATTTAGTTAGCCTTGAGCACAATACATAACACACCCAGTTCTGCCTTCTGTACATAACATAGTGCATCCTCTAATTTAGGTCATGGAGTTTCTTTTACACTTGTAATTATTTTTCTCTTGCCTTTAGGGAAACACTGCAAATCCCTCTAACACATAGAAGCATTTCTTGTTATTCTGGGAGCTAGTAAAGTATGAGTCAAAAACAAATGACATCAATCTTTCTGCCACTGGATGGATGGGTATAGAATTAGCAAGATGCAAACACGGCTAGCTTCCATATATTTTCTAGCTCTGTCTGCAACTCAGTAACGTTCTTCAGCCATGGTTTTATTTATGATGGTGTCAAAAGCCTAGCTCTTAAGTGGCCATTTCTTATATCAGTGTAACGGCCAAAGTGAAGCTCTGATCTCAAAGATTTAATCCTTTATGAAGCTCTGTTTCATACCCAAACCTTCCAGAGTAGTTTAAAAGACATTTCTTTCTTTTCAATGATTCCATTGAACATTCTAATACAAGTGCTGGAAAGATAAATAAAACGTATTTCCACTGACAAGAGCTGCAGGACTTCCATCTGGATGGACTGGATTAAGAGTACGGATTTGGTTTAATGACACATTTTGGTGATTCAGAAAGAAAAGCACTGTTTCTTGTGTCAGGCCCTACACCACATATTATCTTTTCTTTGGCTTACAGGAGGTGAGAGCTAATATCCATGGGTAGGCTTCCCCCTCACCATTCAAGGGGTGTTGCAAGCATTACTTTACAGGAAAAGAATTATGGAAGTATGAATGAAGTCTTAAATCTCCATAACAGATAACCTGCATTTATGCAGGTGGGAAGCAACAAAACACCATAATTTGCAACTACAACTGGAAAATGGTCGTACCTCACTGTTTGGGGGCAAAATCTGGGACATGTTCCGTATGTAAATAAATACTAAGGAGATATTTCATGACTAAGGCTGGTGCTTGCTTATGATTTTCTTTGTCCCATTCTGTGGTATTTCTACTCTTCTCCTTCCTTTAAAGCAGAATCCTTGATACGACACCTCTTAATTCAGCTACCTATATGCAGAGATGTATCCCTATTCATTCAATGAAGTTAAGCATTTTTAGTGAAGCCAGATCTGATCTAAAGAAATGATACTCAGGAAGTATCTTCTCTGTCTTACCACGAAGAAAAACTCAAACAACCCAACAATAAACATGCCACGGTGGAGCAAAATGAACCCTGTTAGAAATGAAGGGTAGCTCCCGTTTCATTGTGAATTTAACTTAAAGGGAAGTTTGACAGGGGAAAGGACAAAGAAGGCAGTCTTAAGATTTCATGAGTGCTGGCTGTGGAGTTATTTGCTTCTATATTCCTCAGACTGAATGGACAAGTTTCTGTTCCCTGCAGCAGTGGGGTTAGGTGTCACGAGTATGAACATGTCCAAATGACAAGCAGCACAGACTGTAAACTGCCTAAAACCAAGAAACAGGGATATAATTTTCCCACCTAAAAGCATGCATGGCACTCAGGTTTAGTTTGTACTAAAGCTGGAAGGTCTCGTGGTAGTCGGGCGAGTCCCAGCCTGCTTGGCATTTACAGCTGTGCCCCACTGCTCCCCTGTATTGCACACAGCCCCTTCTGTGAAATGGAGTGAGTGAAATGGAGCCAAAGCTTCACAGAAAGGGAACTTTGCACTGAGTGGCAGCTGCTCTGGTTTCCTGTCTGCTGTGCGCAGTGAGAGCATAGAGGTACAGAGCCCTCAGCCCTCCACCCTCACCCAGCACAACTGATTCCCCTGCCTGCTTTACCCCTAAATCGTGATATATCATTGGTGTTCCTGAGTGGGAAACAAACCAGACCTGCAAATCGCTGGGCTGCTGACCAAAAGCAAGTGATTTTGATTTTGGTTTTATTCCACAGACTGAGCAGGAGATAAAAGGCAAGTGATCCTTGCGCTTGCACAGCTTGGGGAAGTCATTTCTAGTCTGAGCTACAGGAGGATTCTAAAAAGCTCCAAAGGGAGTAAGGAGCATGATTACTGCTAGCAATGCACAGAATTAGCCTTAACAGGGCACATCTGAAAAGCTACCCTTAACCATGCCATTTGTTGCACCAGGACACAGCAGGAAAAGCCTTGTGGTGTTTGGGCATTTATCAAATTCCCAGTTCTGCAATGTGTCCAATATTGATCATGCTGCTGGGAAAGATGGTGGAGGTTTGTTCCCAATTCCCAGTGAATGGAAAATAGTATGAGAAGGCCCTAATATGTCATTTTTTCAGACCAGAAGCTGTATAATTAACTATAACCACTAAATCTTAGAATCATAGAATAGTTAGGGTTGGAAAGGACCTCAAGATCATCCAGTTCCAACCCCCCTGCCATGGGCAGGGACACCTCACACTAAACCATCTCACCCAAGGCTTCTTCCAACCTGGCCTTGAACACTGCCAGGGATGGAGCACTCACAACCTCCCTGGGCAACCCATTCCAGAGCCTCACCACCCTAACAGGAAAGAATTTCCTCCTTATATCCAATCTAAACTTCCCCTGTTTAAGTTTGAACCCGTTACCCCTTGTCCTGTCACTACAGTCCCTGACGAAGAGTCCCTCCCCAGCATCCTTATAGGCCCCCTTCAGATACTGGAAAGTATTGAACTCCATCTCTCTGAAGACCAGTACTTCACATAGTACAATTAACTGGACTGTGAAACCAGCCATCGCCCAACAGGACCAGCCTGTCCACATCCCTCTGCAGAACCTTCCTACCCTCCAGCAGATCAACACTACCCTCCAATTTGGTGTCACATGCAAATTTACTGAGGGTGCACTTGACCCCTTCATCCAGATCATCGATGAAGGTATTAAACAACAGTGGCCCTAACACCGAGCCCTGAGGGACACCACTAGTGACTGGTTGTCAACTGGATGTGATACAATTTAAAAATCAAAATCATATCAAAATCAATACCTACTTTTAAAATTTGGTCTTCACTTTAGGAAATGGATGATAAAGAAAGATGTTTTTCTTTGCTATGAATGTGAGTTTTTAAAGCCTGCCTGTGTCAGAATTTGAGCACGGGCTGAGCAAACTACAAAATGTCAAAACATGCAAGTAAATCAATCATTCCTGTGTTATAAATCTCACTAAATATGATCCCAAAATAATTTTGGGTGTAGTTTTCAAACTTCAGCATTGCATAAACTAAATACCCTGCAGCACAATTGGACTGACTTGAATTAGAAAGTAAAATAAATACACACTGGGATGTGTCTTTTGTTGCTGTTATTTGACTTTTCTGTTTGCCTTTAAAAGTTGTATTATACCTCATAAGACTTGATAAGTGAAAATTAGAAATGTCATTTAAAAGAGTGAAGTAATTCAATTTTGTTCTGTAGATTTCCAACACACGACTATGGAAATGTTCTCACCTATCCCAGATACTTTTCCTCTCTCAAATGTTTAAGCAAGGGTAGGACATGCCTGAGAGATATATGTGAGAGCTTTTTGAAAAGAGAATTTAACCTCTGGCATTTACAAGCAGAGATTTGATTTCTAGATATGAGTTCTTTGCCTGCTTTTCAGTAAATGTTGCTTTACAGTCATTTGGAAAACTGTACCCAAGTCTTTATTGTGCATGACACTTGGAGTTCTCTTTTATTGACTTAGGCTGCTTCTTGCTAAAGTCAAAATGTTGACCGCTGGCATGTGAAGAAATGTATAAAGAACAAAATTGCTTTGGGTGGAAATGAAAGAAATGAAACAAAATAAACTTTTCCCTTTTTACGTTCATGTTTACTTCACAGACAGTAAGAAGAGAACAAAACGAAGCTCACTGTCGTGGGAAGATGCAGGTATTTTCATGTATCCAACGCTTTTATTAGCTAAGGAGTCTCATGATTTAGCCACATCCTCCTGGATGTGGACAATAATAGCTTTATCTCTTCACCCCTTATTTCTCAGACCTCTTCTATACCTTTAGTTCCTTACAGTTGTTTCTTGCCCTTCCTGATACTCCACCATAGTTTTCCCTTTTGATTCTCCCTTTTGCCTCTTTTCTGAGTTTGTGTTGGCTATTCTGACATACGAATTATTTGAGGACTTGAATTATTGTGGGATTATTTTTGTGTACAATTACTTTTAACATTTTAATTTATATATCTATAAATACAAGATCGTACCCTTCAGTTCTATCTAAGCAGGAAAAACACAAAATGACTTTTCAGGAGTTTTGTTTTTGCTGGCTGTCATTCTTTCCCCATGTAGATGAATGAGGGGAATTTAAGGAAAAATATTAGTCATTCCCTCTAGGATTTTTATGCTGCATTTGTCTGAACTCTGGGTTCCAGCATCAGTGACACTTCCCTGCTGACCATGCACCCATTCTTTATTACCTGAACCACTGAAGCTTTAGCTCTCTGCTCACCCTGACGTGGTCTTCAGTTTGTGAAGTTTTGCATCCTCTGTCAGTGGGAAGAAGCACACAGTTGATGAGGTGATGAGGTGCTTTGCAGGAGATGTCTGCATAGGCAGATGAAGGTTCCACTTCTCTTGGCACCATCTATGTGACACGTGTCGAGTAAGTACAGAAAGAGCTATTTAGTGATTAGCTTTTCTGCTAAAAGCAAGCCATATTTTTCACTATGATTTTGACACCTATTTTAGAGGAACATGAGTGTGGGAGCTTAACCCTTGGTTCTCAAATTAGACCATCAACTCCCCAGTAAAAACTTACTCACACTTTCTATTGCTCCCATGCATACATACCTTCAGGATACTTAGGCATTGCAAGGAGGACGGAAAGAGGCCAGCTGAGATGAGTGGGATCTGATGACTTCTCAGCAGCACCAACAATCTCAGCCTGTGTTGGCTGAATTATCTCCACATGGCCTGAGGTTTGCAAATGCACCAAAGCACCAATGCAGAGTTCAGTCTGCAAGAGCCACAGCCCAAGATTCAATATTACAGTCACAGAAATGAGTATTCTACACATTTCTAGTATGTCTTTACTTTGCTAAGGAAAACAAAAGAAAACAAGATTTCAAGACAAAATTCAGTCAAGTCCATCAAACCTCAGCCATGTTCATATTGAAATCAAATCAGAATATGAGTTTCACATTGTGCTGAAACAAAAACACAAAGAATTTTTAGTTGAATCACGAAGATGCATGAATTCACCCGAAGTCCTGGAGTTACAGTAGGCAACCAATTCAGTGCAATGGTGCCCATGCTGGCGACACCTCAGATACCTGATTTAAAGCTCACATGGGGAGCTTAGTCCAACTTACACTGTCATGGTATGCGCTGCTTTAGTGTCACACATATAAAAAGGTCAGGCTAGCTCTCAGAGCTCTGTAGGATAATCCATCTGTGTCAGTCTATCTTCACCTTAGAACATAGTCTGGTAAATGTGAAAAGAAACAACAAAAGCAGAAATACAGAGGGTTTTGTTATCAAATTATTACCATCTGTATTTTGGAAGTGTTTCCCATCTATGGAAATACCTGTACATTCTTATGACTAAGTGTACCAGGATCAATTATTCAAGGTGAAGCTGCATATTTCTGGTACGCAGGTTGATAGGAAAGCAGTTCCCTCCAGTGCCCTCTGCGCTGAACTATCCAGCCTAGCCACAACCTGCCAGAATGAATTTTATGACAGTAAAACAAAGATCATTTTTGACACTGAGCACCTCTCCTGGGAAAGTCTCATCCACTGTTCAGAATGGCATTTTCTTTGGGTCATCGATTCAGGAGCAGTCTCTGTTCCCCCTCCCCTCATACACACACGTCTTTGAGGCAGCAGGAGAAGCAGAAGTAGTTGCTGTGAAGCTTGAAAGCATCCTCATGGCATTCATACATTTAAAATGATGTTATGCCCTTCCCAGGCTGCGCAAGAAAAGATGATAGTCAACCTGTCATGTAGTTCAGCTACACAAGGCAGGGCCCATGCATTTGAGCAAGCAGTGGGTACTGGAACCGGAATGTGGAGCTAATAAAATCTATGGCTCAGCAGTGGCCACAGAATGTCAAGAACAGGGTCAGAAGTGGACATGGGTACATCTAATAGCACTGATCTAATTAGACTGCTTGGTTAATGGCTTCTGAAGTGAAACCCTTGTGCTCAGCAGATCAAAATGCAATTGCTTCTTCCAAATAAAAACTAAGAGGTTTAGGAGGAGTCATATTCCTTAGCTGAGTAATGCTTAGCTGAGCTGAATACTGACTATTAACATAGAACTGCTTCTTGCTTATTGAGAATCAGACCCAGCAATCTGGAACTGCTATCAAAGCAGAATGCTTGGGCAATGAAGGGAGGACACCAGGGCACAGCATGCCCTGATCTGTCTGCAGGACCTTTTACAGACACTGCTGATGCACTGAGACTAGCTGAGCATTCCCTCAGGTCAAGGATGAGGATGACTCTCTGGGAGAAACACCATAGAGAAACTCTGCCCAAATGCATACAAAGAAAAGTTTTTCCTTTCGGGGCAGCTGAAAGTGAGACTGAATATCATGTCTTATATCAGAAAATATTAGTATATGTCTTTTCAGCTTTCTGTGCTGCACAGGGTGAGAGAAATAAGCAGTGAGACAGGACAAAAAGCCAGTGAGAACAGAAGGAATCCAATGGGGTGAAATCTAATGGGACTTCTGCCTAACAGAAGCTTTTCCAGTGCTCCTGTGTAGAATTTCAAGCTTCAGCAATATAGCACCGTCTGCGCCGGCTTCTGCTATGCTGTATTACATGATGATCGTGAGTGTTCATCCAGGAGTAAATCCTTGACTAGCAAGGTCTATAAAGTAATGCAAAAGTTTATTTGATGATAAATAACCCTGCAAGGTCTAAACCTAAAGAAATCAGAATTCCTCTGTCAGTCATTTTGGATTGGTGAAACTAAAAATAACACCTCATAAAGAGCTGCTCTGTTTTCCCTTTCTTTAAACATTCAGTTTAAAATTAACTTGTTTTAACTGAGCAATACAAAGGCAAAACATGAAAACAAAACAGTCCTCATTTGGCACTCATGTTTCTCACTGAAACTCCTGTAAATAGTGCCTGAGCCTGTGTGCTCATTCTTCCTGGGTTCAGGAGGCAAGCTCAAAGAGATTGGTCCTGATCTAGGAGCGACCTCCCACAGCAGTGGTGGCTGGTGGAAAAACAAACTGGACATCCTGTACACAGGCACCCAGCCAACAGCACCTAGAAAAGGAAAACAGTATTTTAAAGGGGAAATGCGTGCAGTCCATGTGCACGGTACTAAGTCATTCTGCAAGCACCACCATCAGAGATTAGATAGCAAATTGTGTGTGGTAAAGAGTGAAGGAAAGTAGTGTTTGCTGTTAAGTACATACCTTGCGATGTACTGATGAAGTGTCCATCACCAGCCTTACTCAGTTAGAAGTATTTGGTACAAAATAATTCCCTAGTGAGTCATAAAGTTCATGGTGTATCTGATGCTATTTCTGACTGCTGGCACTATGCTGGTCTCCTAGCAGGTTCAGATTCAATGAGGCCACATTCAACACTCTGTGGATCATACTGATCTTCCACACAGTGGGACAGGAGGAGCGAGGTGATGGTTCTAAGGGGAGCTGCAGCAAATAGGTGCTCATGTTAAACTGAGTGGAGTTAGGAGGATTAGGAGGATACAGTGTCATTTGCTCTTCAGAACATGAATGCTGTGTCCTTGCTTCCTAAGAGTTTTCTGACTCATTCTACAAAAGCTTGAAAGAAAGAAAATAGGACAGAGGAAAGGAGGTCCGATGTCTTTTTGCGTATCCATTATGGACCTGAGTAGAAGCCTCCTAAAGACAACACGAGGAGATACCTCTGTGGATTTTAGAGCAGGTTCCACCTGTCTGTGTCTGATTTATGCTGGATTACCACTGAGACACGCAGGTTTCCTCTGCAAACAGCTACTGGTTGTGGGCAGCAACTAAATGGTGTCAGGACATTAGAAGCATATCTCTATAAGCCTCACATCCCACAGCAGGATGTTTCCTGTGAATATGCACAATCCTCCTGCTGCTGGTTGGTAAGCACTGTGGGTAAAAAAGGAACAATCTGTACCTTCCTCATTAGTGCATTCTGTTTTTTCTCATTACTCAAATTAGTCCTTTTTCTTTATGTATTCCTTTCTTCCCTGCCTTTCTTAATTTCCTTCCTGCTTGCTTTTTCTTTCTTTTTCTCTCCTCCCCTCCTTATTCCCTCCTTCCTTCCCTTCCTCTCTGCCTCCTTTTCTTTCATCCCTATAGACTAGATTTGATTCCCTGAGACTTTAAGAGGTGCAGACTGGTTAATGGCACCTCACTGCAGTAATATCAGAGCAGTAATATCACTATTTAAGTACATTAAGCTTTACCCTGCAAGGTCCATAGTGCCATAAAATAGGATTAACATTAATAAGATTAAGGATGATATGTGTTGTTGAAGACTGGAATTCATGCCCTTACAATAGTAGCCTTAGGATTCTGATAGAAAAATGAAAGTCATATAATGACTTATGTGACGACTCCTTTGTTCAAGTTGGTGACATCTAATAGCTCAAGGATGAAAACTACATTATAATGAGAAATCATTTATCATATTTGCTGATGACACAAAACTGGGAGGAGTGGCTGACACACCAGAGGACTGTGCTGCCATTCAGCGAGACCTGGACAGGCTGGAGAGTTGGGCGGGGAGAAACTTGATGAAATTTAACAAGGGCAAGTGTAGAGTCTTGCATCTGGGGAAGAACAACCCCATGTACCAGTACAGGTTGGGGGTTGACCTGCTGGAAAGTAGTGAAGGGGAAAGGGACCTGGGGGTCCTGGTGGATAGGAGGATGACCATGAGCCAGCAATGTGCTCTTGTGGCCAAGAAGGCAAATGGCATCTTAGGGTGCATTAGAAAGGGAGTGGTTAGTAGGTCAAGAGAGGTTCTCCTCCCCCTCTACTCAGCCTTGGTGAGGCCGCATCTGGAATATTGCGTCCAGTTCTGGGCCCCTCTGTTCAAGAAGGACAGGGAATTGCTTGAAGGAGTCCAGCGCAGAGCCACAAAGATGATTAAGGGAGTGGAACATCTCCCTTATGAGGAGAGGCTGAGGGAGCTGGGTCTCTTTAGCTTGGAGAAGAGGAGACTGAGGGGTGACCTCATCAATGTTTACAAATATGTGAAGGGTAGGTGTCAGGATGATGGAGCTAGGCTTTTTTCAGTGATATCCAGTGATAGGACAAGGGGCAATGGGTGTAAACTGGAACATAGGAAGTTCCACGTTAACATCAGGAAGAACTTCTTTACTGTAAGAGTGACAGAGCACTGGAACAGGCTGCCCAGGGGGGTTGTGGAGTCTCCTACACTGGAGATATTCAAGGCCCGCCTGGACAAGTTCCTGTGTGATGTACTGTAGGTTACCCTGCTCTTGCAGGGGGGTTGGACTAGATGATCTTTTTAGGTCCCTTCCAACCCTTGGGATTCTGTGATTCTGTGATATAAGACAAAGAGGAAATAAGCTTTAAATAAAAGAACCATGGAAATAAGAAGATTTCTTGGAAGGAAAGCAAACAGTGTTTGCTTCTTTGCTTGCTTGGATGTTGTGATTTTTAAAACAAGGGCTAATTGCATCATTTTACATTTCAACATTGATTAGTTCCCCATGTCTCAAGCAAGTGCTCACAATCCTGCATGGTTCATTCCCACAACGCAACTGAAATGGAAGGGTTCATTTCTACACAGATTAAGTTGTGTGTAGGGTTTATTTTTGTGAAAGGATTGATAAAAAGTAAACTGAATACGCCATGAATAAATGAAAGTGAAGAAAGGTCTTTTGTTCTTTTGGCTAATCTTTACATGAAATCTTTTCCAAGCAGCGGATGTAGCATCAGTTACAGCTCTATCTGAATAGTCTCACATTTTTGTAGAAGAGCCAAAGAATATACTGTTTATAGAAGCCTCGAGAACTGCTTCAGGTGAGATGACAGATACAGCAACAAGTTCCTACCCCGAGTCCCCCCTCTGCTCGACGGCCAAACCAAGCAATGCAAAATCAGAAACAAACCAAAATAAAGCAACAGATGTATTCACAGCTGCGCTTTGTGTTTAAGAAGATAGCATGGCAAGAAGTTCTGGCTGGTCAGTGCTAAAACACCCAGTGCTTTGGAAGCACAATTTCACCCACTACGTCAAACACAATCTAAGCTTTCATACTGTAGTAACAAAAAATCTTATCATTAGTTCAAAAACATCTATAAAAATAAAATATTACTTTAGAAAAATAGAGATTTATTTTAATCAATAATACTTTCAGACTCCAGTGGGGGAGTTGGCCTCCTGATTTCCACTTGGTCCATTTTAGCTGCCAGCCAGGTGAGCTTCAAATTTTGCCTTTCTCCTTGTGGAGATCCTGCAGTGAATTTCTCTCCTCTATGAAACCAGTAATTTTTAATGCTATATGGGAATTTCCTACCCTGGAGATTTCTAGTCTCTTGTCAACTTTTGTGATGATAGAACAATAGTAGAAAAAATTATTGGGTAGGTTGATGGATGAAGAGACGTATGGACACAGGACTGTAAAACATGATTTTTAGGGAACTGAATTAAATTTCCTCATACAAACATGCATCCAGAGGCTGGAATCCAGAGCTCCTCTCTTCCTGCTGAGTGGTTCTTTGCCCGTAGCAAATATTTGCTTTCCAGGCATGAATCTGGAGTCTGTGAACATCATAGTTTATGTTGCATTCGTGACAGGTCTACTCAATTCAGGACATTCTGATGCATAAAGAGAAATACTGCCTCCTAATTTAGATCTCAGGATGAAGATTCTGGTGTAGGCAGCAGGTTTGAACTCCGCCTGAAAAGTACTTCTTGCAAGAAGCTGAGACATGGAGCTACGAAGCAGCTCTACAATGAATGACGGAATAGATGAGAACTTTTTGAGGTTCTCATTTCCATATAAACCTGCTTTTCTTGGCCCAGCTGCTGAATGGCAGTTAAAGCATGTGGTTAAATAAGAGCACTTGAGCAGCCTGGTTAAGTTGCTTACCTGCATTCAATGAGGAATGAGCTTTAGGAACTTGAACCTTTAGTTTCAATAATACGAATGTTTTCTTAGAAGAAAAACATGACTTTATGAAACGAAATGGTGTAAAGGATTGGCAACCATAATTTGTTTTATAGAAAGAATGGCTTTGTAAACAGCTATAAGGGACTTAAAAACGTTGCATACCTTGTGCCCAGGTCTTCTTTAATGTATCTAGGAGGCATAATTTGTTTTGTCTTTTGCATATTACAACATCTTACCCTAGATAACCTTAATTAGCTTATAGTTGGGAGTTAGCCATTGAGCTAGCAAAACATGGTATTTACTTCTTTCCTTGGCATAACTTCCTTTTACAGGAATGCCAGTCTCATGTTAGTAAATAGAAGATGATGCTTTCAGAATGTTTTGGGTTTTACTTCAACTTCAGGTCATTTGTGTGACTTCAGGTCATTTGTCATCTTCAGTCCAGTTAAGATGCCCACCTGGAAGACATGATTAATCCAAGCTTAAGCAAGCAGGCTTTATGGAGGGTAAGTGATACATCTGTTTTATGTAGTGGGTTAAACAAGACTATCTAGGCAACAAGAGAGTCTCCTCTGACAACTGGGGTATAAAATGCTTCTTGTCTCATTGTCATTTTATGTGCCTCTTAGCTCAATTTCTCTCTGGCTGGTAAAATACCACCCACCATGTGGCACACAGCCACTATTTTTGTGGAAACTATGGTGATATTAACGTATTGTGGTTCTGTCACTGGCTTCACAGCAGGAGTGGAGAACTGTCTTGTTCTCATAGAGCTTGACCCAAAGCTACTGATGGCAATAGCTTTGTTGACTTCACCAGTTTTTGGAGCAAGCTGTTAAGAAAAATATGGGATGATAGTGAAGAGCAAGCCTCCAGAACCCTTGACTTGCTACACAGATATGTTGAAGGTTTTTACTAAACCAAATAACAATTTTAATTCAATCTCCACTAGAAAAATAGGAAAATTAAATGCTGGCCATATGGTGAAAATATGTTAAGCTTCAAAGAAGTAGAAATAATTAAATGCAACTATGAGAAGTTTTTTTAGGTTTGAATAGTTTGCCAGTTTCAATATTGTAAAATATGTATATATAATGTTATTAAAGCTTATTTGAAAGAAAATAAGGAGCCCTTTGAATAATGCGAGCTCTTAGGTCACATTTTTCACCTGTATATTTATTTTCCTTTTAGTCAAAACTTTTATAATCAGAAAACTTGGTAAGATTCTGTGTAGGCTTCAATGCACATGAGCTATTTCAGTTTCTTCTACGGGTAACACCACAATGAACCAGCCTTTGAAGATAAAGTAATTTAAAATGACAAACAAATAAATATACTCAGAAACAGTGGGTTACTCTATAATCAAAAGGACTGTTAAAACCAAAGCTGCACTAAAGACATAATGAAGAAAATATCCTTGTCTGGAAGCTCATCCCTGTGCTTCCCTAAGTAGGGCCTGACAGTGGTGATGGACTCAGATGTTTTTCTCACCATGTTTCTGAAAATACAATATAAGTTTGTGCTACCTCCTTGTGGTTCTCTGGCCCTGGGTAAAAAGAGGCAGCTTTAGGCTGGCCTTGCTCTGTGCTCCTTAGCCCTGACATGAAGAACTTGTGTGTTTCTCAGTGTGGCACCAACACTGCAGACAGCCCAGCAGCCTGGCAAGCAGAAGCACCCAATGCACAAAGGTTTCAGATACAGGAGAGACCCGGGAGCACGGAGCAGCTGCTGTGTAATGTGTACTCCTGGCTTGAAGCCTGGGGCTGTCCCAGTGGCCCAGTTCACACCAAGCTTGTGTCTAATTCTTTTACTGCAGTTTTGAACCAGATAACATCACCCTGGCACATGCCTTCTTGCTTGCTTCTCTTTCCCACATCTATGCTGTGTATAACAGCAGTTTCTAAAATCAAGGCAATACGGAGAGAAAACCTGAGCCCCTCACTCCATTTCCAGTTCTATTTGCATGACAAACTGATAATCCAGATCAAGGAGTGTTATGAATGAGTCTGGTATAAATACTACAAAGTGCTTGCCAAAGTACAGCCACACATGCTGAACACCCACCTTCCCATACTTACAAGCCTCTACCTAGCATCTCTCTGTAGTAAGGAGCAGTCAGGCACAAGAATGCTCATGGAAAACCTAACCTGAAAAGCAATGGAAATGGCTATATGAACTTCCCCACATTTTGTAGAATCTTAAACTGGTTTGGGTTGGAAGGGACCTTAAATCTCATCCAGTTCCAACACCTCCCATTAGACCAGGTTGCTCCAAGCCCCATCCAACCTGGCCTTGCTGTCCTTCCCCAGACATGAATAGCGATCTTACAGTCCTAGAACTCTCAGTAATTGCTTGCCCAGCACAAAAACCTCTATCACTTCAGGTACTACGGTGAATGGAGGGTCGCATCTGATGGTAGGGGAGTTGTAGCGTTGTATAACACTTCGAATGTTTTCTTACAGCATCCCTTTGAACGCAGGGCCTTTTTAGACTTGAATTAATATTTTTTTTCACAAGCAAAGCATTTACCCTTTCTCGTTATTTATTTTCATGGGGTGATGCAGAGAGACCTCAAACAGAACGCTCTAATAGTGCCATCAGTTCTGTCACAAGCAGTTTACAAGCTAATTTCTCATTAGTATTGAAAGATTCACATTTCCTTTAAATTAACCTGAAGAAATTAAAAGAATGGGTATTTTCCAAACTGGTAGATGGGATACTGTCCCCTGAATTTCAAAGCCTTCCCCTTTTTGAGCCTTTATCCCATAATAAATATGATAAATGAATTTTAAGATAAAGTTGTACTGCCCCGATTTATTTCTATCAGCTCTGTCAGTAATTCCATCACTAAGGCCACATTCCTGCCATGGCTTTTCCTTCGGCTTGGGTCTGTGTTGATTTAAGTTAAGAAATTTGTATAGAAGCACATGTTTTCTGCTGAGGCAAATGCATTTGGTCCAGCTTGTCCTAGCTGGGGAAAACCTGCCCTTTGCAGTTGTATCCACAGTTCCTTCTAGAGGAGTCTCTCTGAGCACACTTGGTGCTCTTTGGATTAAAGTGACTTCAGAATTGCAAAATGTTATCATTTATTATTGCTGTTAAATAGCAGCACCGACAGCTAAGAAAACCTTTTCAGGAAACAGCATCTGTGCATCTCTCCCTCAGCACGCACCAAACAAAGAGCAGCACTGTTTCTCCCAGCAGCACAAATAAGTCAAGTTCCTAAAAGCTCAATCCAAATTTTGGCTTTGCAAAAGTCTCTCAAATATTCATTTGGGTGGTCCATCTCCCACAGGATGAGCCGTGCTAGCGGTCGTGTTTAAAGGAGTAAGTGCAATTGCAGAGCTTTGTGTGTGCTGGTGGTTGGGGGTTATTTAGGTTTTGGTTTTGGTTGGGAAAAATGAGCTGTAACTGAGAATTTCTTTCCTTAAAGTTCTTCCCTGTGAGGGTGCTGAGGCACTGGCACAGGGTGCCCAGAGAAGCTGTGGCTGCCCCATCCCTGGCAGTGCTCAAGGCCAGGTTGGACACAGGCGCTTGGAGCAAGCTGCTCTAGTGGAAGGTGTCGCTGCCTGTAGCAGGGGTTGGAACTGGATGAGCTTTAAGGCCCCTTCCAACACAAAGTGTTCTAGGATTCTATGATTATATAAAATTACTATTTCAAAGTACTCAAGACATTTCCTCCGGTAAAGAAACTTACTTTATTATTATCTTTGAATAAATACGGAGTGACTGTATTCTCCTCTTTGACAATTGACACACACATTCACATGGTAAACTGCACCCATTTCAGTAGGAGAAATACTAATGTGGGAGAGCACCTAAGCTTACAAGACTGAATTAAATATAATCTTTTGCTAGTGCTAAATTACATCAATTAATTAAATTAATTCATATAAAATTAATTATAATAAATTATTATAAATAAATATACATTGTAATTAATTAGTTAATTAAATTAATTGCTAGATTAATTAATTAGTTAATTAAATTAATTGCTAGATTACAACTAAACACCAACAGCCAAACATTGCTCTGTATCAGTGATGTGGTGAGTCTTACATATAGAAAACTTGAGTCTGAAAGGCTTTTCAGTTTGTGTCACCGCTGACAGCAGAGTGGAGGGCATTTTATGCTTGCTGTTACACTGGCAGCCTAAATGGCTATAAAATTACAAACCAGTCCACAAGTTTCACCATTTTATTAAAAATCCTGCATTCTCCTATAATCTTAAATCAATATCACTGTTTAAACTGCTGATACCTGCCTTCATGTACAACGATTTCCTTTGGTCAATTTGGAGCTCAGCATTTTGCACAATAACTAATGCTATTGTCTGTGTTTGGTATTCTGCATGCATTTGAAACAGAGAGGGGAAAGACTGAATATCCACAGGAGATGGAGGCATCTTAAAGATAAACTTAATCAGGAACTGTCTGATAAACGAAAATCTTAGCTGGATGTCGCAACCATACTCCTATGTGATACACAGCATTAGGCTTTCTTATTCAAAGAAACCTTACAAGTGTGAATAGACAGTGGGTAACTGAAACCAGACAGTTTACCAAGGTCATATTTTCCTTGGTAAAGCAAGTGGTAAAAAAACTACCCTTTTTTATATTGTCCTTTGCAATTAATATCAGTGAGCTGTATTCATTCAGGAATATTTAATCTTCCGTAGTTATAGTTGGAATATCTCCGAAAAATAATTCACCATTTTCTTGTATATAGAAATGTCAGTCAGTGACCACAATTGTACTGACCAATACCTTTCCCACAAGGGTTAAAGAAGCTATAACAAACACTCGTTAAACTTTACGACACCATATTAATTAGCTCCTTCTGTGGATGGTCAGCACAGGTCGTATGAAGTTTGTAAGGTCATACAACAAATAAGGATAAAACCTCAGAAGTTTGTTAGTGAGCTCTGATTTACTCACTAGCAGAAAATCAGTGGAGCCTGCTTCTTGAGGAAGTTGATGTGTGTCTGCTCCAGTTTCCATTTTGCTTCACTAGCTGTTTAGAATAAGAAAAGGACACCATGAGTTTCTAGATAAAGTATGTAAACTGCTGACTTAGCTATATGAAACAATCTCGCAGAGGAAAAAAGCAGCCAAAAATTAACTTTAGCCACCAAAAACGATGGCAATTAGTAGTAAAGACTAAATAAAGCTAAGTAAGAAGGAAATGTACTGACATTCTGAACTACTGCTATTTCTCACAGACTCCACTATTGGTGGGAAACTCCTACATTGCTTATAAAAGCACTCTCCAGTAACCTAAATAAGAGACAGTAAACACTGAAATCCATTGTTTCTATGAGGAACAAAACATCTAAGAAAAGGCCCCAAATGTGGCTCATTTTTTGATTCTTTTTACAGAGACTGTGAATAATTTAACTTCACTTTTTGGGAAAGAAAAAGAAAGAAAGAAAAAATGCTCTCAAGTGAATGGTTAATTTCAGAGGTGGTCTCTAAACAGAGTCCTGATAACATCCCAAGTTTCACATGCTACTAAGATACTCTCCATAGCTGAAGCCATTAGTGGGAGCTCCAACAAGTAATAAGACCTGTAACCCTTATGCAGCTGTGCTATGTTGAAGCAACAAGAACTGTAGACAGCGACTGTATCTTGTTTTATAATAGAAAACAGACTCAGAAATAAAGTAGAAGCCAAGATGGCTAACTTCAACTAGGGGTTTAGGGACTGAATTAGGACTGAGTCTATCTCTCAATGAAGGAAGTAAAAGTTCATTCATGCTCAAGAGCAGCTTCTTCTGTTCATAGCAAGGGATGTTGGAAACATTTTCTACTAAAATATAACCTAGAACATGAAAAAAAATCTAAAGTAGTGGTCTTGAAGCCATTCAAGCATAATATTTGGGGATTAGAATAGAAAATTCTATAAAAATAGCTCAGTATGCAGAAGCTATTGAAAGAAGGAAAACTGTATATTAGGATTTTAGGAAAGCAATAGAGAACAAAACAAAGAAATAACATCTTTATGTAAATTTGTGATATGTGTGAATCTTGAATGCTGTCTTTAATTTCAGTGTCTCCCTGTCTTGGGAAGGAGGTAAGATAAGAGAAGTCCTACATTTATCAAGGATAATTAAGGTAAGGCTGGATTCTGCACAGGCAGATCAGGATGGCTCAGCCTAGAAAAGAGACAGCTGAATAGCAGTATGAGGGAGCACATGTGCAGTAGGTTGGACACTCATTATGAGATTAAGCAAGCAGGCAGAATCAAAAGGAAATGCTTAACCATGCAGAGTGCAGTTCTGCTGTGGAAGCCTTTGCACCAGGGTGTCAAAAGTCTTCATGTGTTAAAAAAGTGGCTGCTTGAATTCAGAGATAAAAAATCAGAGCAGGCCTTAGGAAGTTGTCGTGGTTTAAACCCAACCACACAGCTCGTTCACTCACTCCCCCACTTCTTGCCCTCCCCCTGCTCCTGGAAGGATGGGAAGGAGAATCGAAAGAATGCAACTCCCACGGGTTGAGATAAGAACAGTTTAGTAACTAAGGTATAACACAAATAACTACTGCTACCACCAATGATAATAATGATAAAGGAAATAACAAGGGAAGAGAATACAACACCTCAGCACCAGCCGACCCATAACTCGCCCAACCCCACCCGACTGAGCACCAACCGATACCTTGTCCAACCCTGCAGTGCCCTAGCCCTTCCGGGTAACTCCCCGTTACATCCTGGGCATGACGTGCTGTGGTATGGAGTACGTCTTTTGTCGGTTTGGGTCAGGTGTCCTGTCTCTGCTTCCTCACGGCCTCCCCTCCTCCCTGGCAGAGCATGAGGCTCAGAAAGTCCTTGGTCAGACTAAAACATTTGTGTTATCAGCTCTGTTCCCAGACTGAAAGTCAAAACACAGCGCTGCACCAGCTACTAAGAAGGAGAAAAATGACTGCTACTGCTGAACCCAGGACAGAAGCCTAGAGGAACTAGATCTGATTCCTGGGAAGTCCCTAGGCATCCAATTGTTGGAAGTTAGAAAAGTGCTTCTAAGAAGTATGACCATGGTCTTACTCTGCACTTTAAGTCTTTTCTTTCAGCCATAGTGGAGACAAGGCATGGGGTTAACAGGACCTCTAACCTGCTACAGCTGTTCTCATGTTATGTTAGATTCCCTCCAGCCCTGTACAACCACCTCAATTGCCTGCATAAAGAAATAGAATTAAAATAATTTGACGTAGCATATATTTTTAAACTGACATTTAGCACCTGTAAATATGGAGCACCATAAAATCTTACTCTGGGATTTACTGTCCGATATTCTTCATGCAGCAGTGATCACAGAATTAGCCACTAAAATGTGTTGAGAGAGAAGGGCTATAATATACAGACATAGGAATACAGTCTGGAAAAAAGAGCCACGTAGATCATCAACTTCAGTCCACTAGTATTCTATGGGCTATGTCATATAATCCCTTTTATAAACTGTTCAGGCTTCATTATGGGTAAATTTATTGGCCTCCATTTTTCCTGGAAAGCTGTTCCAGAACTTCACTGCTCTGCTGATTAGAAATCTTTTAATTTCCAAGTGAAATTTAATATGACAAGTTTATACCGGTCTGGAGAAGTGTTACAGTTGCGCTCCACACATACATCACGGAGCAAATACCAACAAGGGAAAAGAGTAATTCAAGTTAAAAACAATAATAGCACCAAAGCGTTTCTGGCCAAGCAGTTTCCTCCAATTTTAGATGCAGATCCCACTGCAACCTTTAATTCTCTGGTAATAAGCTACTACTGAGGGAACTCAATCTGTTCTGATCAGCTCTGTTTTATATCTACAAATGCATATTAACCTTTTTCCAGCCAATGAGTCACTGGGCCCGTCATAACTCTAATGAACACATTTCTTTCTGAGGGTGTGGATAATCTAGAAGTGTTCACTTTTTTTTCATGCTTGAATTAGACCGTAACTGTAAGCACATCTCCACAGAGTTTATCTATAGATATTGAATTGGAGACCTCTGTGTCTGAACAGCATGAGTGTTTCCATTTGCAGCTTGGGGAGCAGCTGTGTTAACTCAAAGGGAAAGAACACTCACACGCTTCTGTATATGTGACCTTCTGGAGAGGTTCAGCCTGGATATTTGTTGGTAAGGGTTGCCCCAAGACATGGCTGCTCGGTCACAGTTGTGTGACTTCTGTTTCGTGTCTGATTCAAGTCAGCCATATCTTGTGGGACAAGGACTGTGCCTCTCTCACACGGCACACAGACGTGTGGTGGTCTTGACTGAAGCCTTTGATCACTACAAAAATACAAATATAAGTGGTGCTCACAGCTCATTTGCTTGGGTTTAAAAAGCATGTCTTTGCTGCAGGCACTTCAGGTGTTCCTCCAAGCATAGTAAGGAGAGGTGGGTGTCCCAGTGCTCTCCCGAGCAGAGGGCAGTGCAGAATAGGCTATTGTCAGCCGCTTCCCAGAAATAACTAGGAGTAAATTACTTTTAATTGTAGTTCCTAAAATCTACAAAGCATTTACCTAGCTATATACCATATGTTATTTTGAATAAAACCCTAGACTATACATTTTCAGACCAGTGGAGGAATGGAGAATAATTATAGTTCTCTCAATATAGGTTCAACAACGTATTGTTTTTAAATCCACTTCTAATAATGATTAAAGGCAGTCAGTTTTGGAGGTAATACACATTTCAGTACCACTTTGGAACAGAATTACTGGGCAGGAAAATAGCAACCTACTAGAAACTAATAAAACAGTCGTTATCTGAGTTCCATCTCACAGCAATTGTGTTTGCTCCTTCACCTGCTTTCAAACTTCATTTTCTCACATTTGTAATTTCTTTGTGTGCCAAAGCTCTATCAGCCCTCCAAACCCATTCTTCCCTAGCTTGCTCTTTTGCCAATGCTGTCCACACTCGGTCCTAAAGGACGCTTTCTCAGGCTAAGAGAGATTTCCCTAAAGACAGGGGTTTTGGATGGTGATGCACTGAAATAACACCACCTAAGCCACCTTTCTCCTCGTTATTGGTGTATGGAAAGAGAGGTGACCAGGGACAACGATAAATCTCTCCCTCCTCATCTGTGTTGAAAACTATGCAGTCACCACTGAAGAGCTGGAGCATGATTTCTGTAAGAATCACAGGGAAGGTGACCAGGTATCCCGCATATTTCATCTGTCCGAGAGATCATAAACCCTTTGTATAAGGGGGTCTTCCCTTTATTGGAGTGTAAAAACAGCACATAACTTTACAGACTCACTTAACAGAGGAAGCTACAAGCCTCCTTGTTTCCTACTTTGGTACAAAAAGAAATGGTACCTCCAGTAATGGCAGTTGCAGGTGACTTTCCACCTTCTAGAGAGAGATTTTCCAGGCTCAGACCCTGATCCTAAGAGAAGTAGATTATAGCAGTGTCTTTCATTAGCTAAGGTAAGGGAATAAGAATAAGCAAGTGCTACCAATTATATTTCAACACAAAACAGTACCCACTTAAGCATAAGGTAAAGGCCACAGCTCCATTGTTAACAGGGGTGTTGTCACGGAGAAGCTTTGAACACACTGGGAACATTAAAGAGAAGATGTCTCGCATGTGCAATTACTCAACACATCTTTAAAACTGCAAACACTTGTTCACATGTGGTGCAAATTAGAGCTGTGAGCACTTGGGGGGGGGGGAAAGCCCACCTGGCAGGCACACTCTTTTTTACTTTGGAGTTTTATGGGAGCTCTCAGAGCTTGTTGGTCCAGCGAGAGCTGAACCCAACTCAGTGGAGGAAACTGTGACAGAAGAAAAAGTAAATGCAAAGAAATGTGCTATTTTTGTCTGAAGCTCCACAAGTTTTCGAGTCTCACAGTCTGGTCCCCCCTCCTCATTAAAAAAAGAGGAAGGAAAAATGGCATCTCTGGGCCTAAATATAAATATTGACAGCTCCTTGGCTTCTTTCTCTACTGGCCTGAAATGGTGAGGAGTTTGTAAGCTTTTCCATCCTATCCTACAGGTGGGTTTGCTCAGCAGTATTCAGCAGTCTGAGCTGCTCTAGGAAAAATAGAGCAGGGTCCAATAATTCCCTGAAAATTCATTTCTTCTGTGTCACATAAACCCTGGTTGTGAACTCCAACAAACACAAAGAGCTAATATCCACTTTGGAGGAGCACCATACAGGGTACCAAGCAGCACCTACAGCTCACGTTCAGAATATCATTTCCACAGGACACAAAGCCTTAATAAATTAACCAAGGAGTTTTGGCAAAACCACAACTTCATAACAGATCCTCCAGATTCTCTTTAAATACTCCAAGAACAGGAGTTATCCAGCAATTACTAGGACACTACACCATGCCAAATAGCTATCTCTGTAACTGTTCTGAGTTTCATCACAGTGTTCTCCACTGCGTCTCCTGTTACCATCTCAGAGAATGCTTATTTCCTTGTTTTGTATCACATGTTGATATTCAATATTCTGTACATTTCTCATACTGTCTTGTCTCTATACATCTTAAGTGCTGACAGTAACATAAGGACACCAAACAGCATAGAAAAAAACAAATGGACATTTGGCTGCTGCAATTGTCCTTTTCCCAAGCCAGCTCTAGAAATTTAGGCATAGGTGTCCTAGCAGACACCTAGAAGAGGAACACACCTAGATCAGGAAACCATCGCTATTCCATCAAAGGGAGAAATCCATATTTCATGACTATTTGAACTGGAAAATCTTTTGGGATTGGAGATGAGAGTTATTTCAATATTCACAAAAATGAAGACTTGAATTTTCCTATCACAATAAAAACTGTCCATGATTAAATCATACGCTGATCCCCTTTCTAGCTGTCATTCAATATTCACTGCCTTGAATAATGGGCCAATTTCTGGGGTTAGCAGTCAGATGGTTTCTATAGAACAGTGTTAATCAGGTAGAGACACAAAGCACTTGGTTTTGGCAATTACTTCTACATTAGAGATGCACAGATTACAGCATGAACTTTTCCCCACATCTCTGCCATATAAATACTCTGACAAATTCATTAGTGCATCCAGTTCAGCTGGATTTACTGCCACATAAGAAACATCACTTTAAGAAGCCTCTTAAGCTTTCTGAAAACCTTGCAAGGAAGTGAAGAGCTATATGGAGCTGAGCTGAGACGAAGACAGGCATTTTGAGCCAAAAAAGCATGGAAAGTGTTGACAGTTTAAAGATAGAAGTTGGAGAACAGATGAGATTTGACTCATATTTTTTTTGGTCCATTCAGAGGCACGTTACAACTACTCATTTAGTTTTCCTTAGGGACTCATTACAGTGTAGGTAGTAATATCTGTCTTCTATTGGTCTTCCCTTCTCTCTTCTAATGACAAAATACTGATAGCCAGACATCATTCCGAACACATTTCCTCATAATATAATAATGTTGGAATAGTATCTGTGACATATAGAGGTAATTTGATGGGCTATGTTAACCAGAGAAAATAAAAGTACTGTTCCTGTTTAATATTTCCAGTCTGGAGTGGCATTGGCAATAACCACAAGGATAGGAGAGCTCTAACAGCTACCATCAAACTACACAGCTTGCATATTGGGGCTAATTAAGTGACAAAAACATTAAGTTCTGTACTGTTACTTCTCCACAATCTGCCACTGTTTAATAGGTAGTATAACACATTTAGCCATATAAAAGGCAGACAGTGAGGTTTTTTTGAAGGGCAACATGACACAAATGCTTGTGCCATGTGAAAGTGTGCTTGGAGCAGTAAAAAGAGGCTATTCCGGGTTCTTGGGAAATAACAAAACCCCACTATAAGCTTTTTCATCTGAGATGTCAGTATAGAGAGAAGAGCTTTAAGCACTGATTCTTTACTGTGGAAATCTCGAAAGTGATGACATACAGAGGGAGTCCTGTTACTTCCCCCGAGACTTGTTTGTAATGCCAATTTACCAAATGATGTGGCAATTACCTTGAGTTTGGTCACACACAAAACTTGTTCCTGAACGTGGGTATATTGCTAACATCTGTTGTTAGCAGTACAAAAAATATCTGCATCGCTGAAAACTAAATCCAAATTCAAACTGAACACTTTGCGGCTTAAAAGATTAAGTAAGAAAATCAGCACAATTCAGAAACCCTGCAGACAAGGGCCCTCTGTGTTGGTTCATTCATTAATTTCACAAGTTTTCAATGTAAATAGATCACAAGACTTGGTACGGTGTAATGCCAGGAGAAATCCCATGCTTAACCAGCAGCAATTTTTCTTTCCATGGGACATTTGAAGACTGTGGCTCAGAACCCAGTATCAGGCACGTTGAGAGGTTTTGGAAATGTAACTCTGCAAAACAAACTGCACCAAACATTTTTTTGTTAGAACCTTAAAAATGGAATTTTTCAAACAAAAACCAGGGGAATCTCTGCATCAGCAGCGGTCACATTTCATTGCTTTTATTTCTCTTCTGTTTTTTAACCACGTCCCACACTGTCCTTCTACACCGCTCTTCACAAACAGCATTTCTTTAATGCATCCAATTAATTTGTGGTATAACACATTACAAACATTCTTTCTAACTGTGACAATTCAGCTGTTGGTTGCCTAACTTGTCTTTTGCTAGTCCTTAACTTCCAAAAAAATCTGAATAAAGCAGCATGGTAAAGTTTACTGAGCATGACATGGGACCGGCATCCTGACTGTTACTATAGAAGTGGGGCATATATGCCCTGCAGTTCCTTGCAGGAGAGGAAGATGATATCAGGGGTATTGGCAGTGATGGCTGCATTGTCTGCTCGGTTCCCAGCAATTCTTCCTCTTTCCCAGGACATGAGCTGCTGCACATACCCCTTACAACAAGCAGATGGGCTAAGGAAGGCTCAGTTAAGGCTTGCCACATGGTTTTATCCCTGCATTGGTTATGCATATCAGGAAGATACCTCTTGGCAAGCTATAAATTTTCTGCTTCTGGATACTACATGATCCCTGGCATTCATAAATTTAAATTAGAGGGTTATCTATAACCTGCTGTCAAAGAACAGAGCACTCCAGATACTTCATGTTGGCTCAGAGCGTTTATAACAGGAAGGGATAGCTGTTTTTCTAACACTGACAACAGCCTACCCAGTGAGCCAAGGAGCCCAAATCACTGTCAATATTGCACAATTACTATTGTGCAAACCTACGGAATACCTTTGACCAAATATGAAATAATTTAAAAATAAATGTATTCTAAAGAGGTTTTTAAATTATATCTGTGTATTTTCTCTTCTCAAGCATTTATTCAAGCCCCACTGGAATAACTCAGTGTTTGAGCTCAGAATTGCTGCCAGCATCCCATCTGAGTACCAACTTGTACCTCTGTGTTGGTTTGTTTCATTCAGTCTGTTCATCCTGAGCCAGCAAAATGACTTTCTGTCTCCTTAAACCACATCCCCACAAAGGTATAGCTCCTGGCTTGAAATGCACACTGCTCTGGAGCTGCAGGGCAGTCACACAGGTTATTAAGATAGAATGAAATGGAGTCTGGAGCAGGGAGAGGCACACCAAGGGCAGGAAAAAGACCCACTGTGCAAATTTTGTTCATGAAGTCGAAAGAGAAATGAATCATTCTCAAACAGTAGACATCTAAAGGTTGGATGGAACAATTTCTAAACATTAGTCCGACCAAAAACAACACACTGCTGAAATAATGAGGGTATATAAGAAACCAACAAAAGCCAGGAAATTCAAAGCTGAGGCTAAAATTCCACTCTTAATTTAGGACTGTTTTCTTTCTTAAAGAATACTGTTCAACTTGGTTGGGGCCGTTTAAGGTTGTTTTCTTAAGGTTTTACAAAATACACACAATTTGAAACTTTTGCTCTTTTTTTTTTTTTTTTCCGATTATATTTTTTTATTCCTCTGCAAATAAAAAAGGAAGAAACTACTGGGGTTGAATTTTAAATGTGTTACTTGTCTAAGTTTCAGTCACAGACCAAACCTGCATTACACCAGGTTACAAAACACAGACTAAAGACTCCTGTCCCTGAAGTTTATAATCAGGCTGACAAAAGGCAGTAGATGAAAGCAGAACAGGGAGAACCAGACCTAATGCTGTTGTTGTACTAATGATGCATTGGCAACACAGTTGCCTGCACATGGGATTTAAATGCCAACAATGATTCTCAAGAAGAGGAGGAAGAAATGCAGGTTACAGCAGCAGACATGTAATCTTCCTTTGAAGACAGATAAGGTCCTTCTTGCTGGTATAGACTCTGGGTTAGGTAGAAATAGGCACTAAATAATACATTGTAAAGTCCAGAGGGGTGCATTTATGTTGGTTGAGATGGGGGGAAGAAAACACTTCAGCCATTCCCCATTCCTCTTTTTGCTCCTGAGCTGGAGTAAAGGAATTTTGTTTGTATTTACTTTACAGTCTCCAAGCCGGTTTGTATTTATATAAGGCCAGACACAAGCATGTTTACTCATGTCGAGTCCTACATTAGTTTGCAAACAGTCACACTGAATTCAGCAGGGCTGCCTGTGAACAGCATGGATTACACCAGCAGAACCTGACTCCAGAGGCATATCTCAGAGATCTAACTAAGAAAAGTAATGCCTCTTTCTTTCTCCCCAAACACAACCACCACTTGATGTGTTCATATCATACAATGGGTGAGCAACCGGCTGAAGGGTCAGGCACAGAGAGTTACAGTAAATAGGGTTGCTGGCAGCCAGTCACCAGTGGGGCTCCCCAGGGGTCAATTTTAGGGCTGGTGCTCTTTAATGTTTTTATAAATGATCTGAATGCCAGAGTCAAACGTACATAAAGTAAGTATGCCAATGATACTAAACTAGGAGGAGCTGTGGACTCTGAGGGTAGAGGGGCCTTAGAGAGAGATCTGGATAGACTAGAGAGCTAGGCAGTCATGAACCACATGAAGTTTAACAAGAGCAAGTGCCAGATTATGCACTTGGGATGAGGTACTCCTGGGTATACATACAAACTGGGGGACAACAGGCTGGAGAACAGCCCCACAGAAAGTTATCTGAGGGTCTGAGTAGATGGAAAGTTGAATGAGTCAAGAGTGTGCCCTGGCAACTGTGTCCTGGGGTGCAAAAAGCACAGCATGCCAAGCCCATCGAGGGAGGCGATTGTCCCACTCTGCACTGCATTGGGGCAGCCCCACCTCCAGAACTAGGTGCAGTTTTGGGGACCTTAATATCAGAAGGACATCAGACTATTCGAGTGTGTCCAGAGGAGAGTAACCAAGATGGTGAAAGGTCCCATAGGCAAGACTTAGAAGGAATGGCTGAGGCCCCCTGGCTTGTTCAGCTCAGCCTGGAGAAGGCTGAGGGGTGACCTGATAGACCTGATTGCAGTTTACACCTTCCTCCAGGAGACCAGTGGAGGGGATCTGGGAGTGTGTGCTGATCTCTGGTGACCAGCAATAGGACAGAAGGAAATGGAATTAAGCTGGATCAGGGGAAGTTCTTCTCAGGCTTCCCAGGGAGGCACCAAGCCTGCCAGAGTTCAAGGAGCATCTGGACAATGCTTAGTTGTATGGTTCAGTTTCAGGAAGTCCTGTGAGGGCCCTGGACTATGATCATTATGTCCCTTCAACTCTATGTATCTTATAATTCTATGCTTATATATTTTATGATTCTATGCTTTCAACAGTTACAGAAGCTGTGCTTGCTGAAGCATAAGGATGCTTTATACCCCAGCACCATTACAACATCAAATCTGTTCATGCCAGAGAATGAGCATTCTCTGGGAGAGAATGGGGGCCACAGATCACAGCAGCAAGCCCTGAGCATGCCCTTGACAGCCCTCTCCTCCCATGAGCAGCATCTCTGCTCGGAGCAGCTACAAATCCCTGCACAAAGGGATTGCTCCCTACTGGGCAGAGCCAGGGATTCAGCCTGCGCTCGCCTAGTCCCTTGGAGCATTCTTTACTGCTGGGCTGCTGCGGCTGTCTGCTTTCTCTGAGCACAGAGGGCGGTGCTGGCGAGCCGTCAGCCGCCTGCCCGGGACAAGGCGTAGGAAAAAGAGAAGACTTTGTCATCTAAACCTGTATTTTTTCCAGTGGGGGCAACTGAAAACACCAGGAAAGGCACAATTTAAGCCATTAACATAGTACGGCTGATACGTCAGATGTGGCCTTCTCTAATGCGGCCTCTTTTTTTTTCCCCTTTTCCCAAGCGAAAAGTTGTTGAAGCATAAATTTTGTCAAGAAAACAAATCTTGCATCACTGCTCCAGACCTGACAGTGTTATTGTATCGATTGGACAATGACATTGAAAACATCAATTTTGTGACATTTTAGGAGAAGTATGGGGAGTTTGTAATTAGGTTTCATTTTTAATTATAGAAAGATTTCAGAATAAAAGAATATATGATGTGTCCTGAGGCTACCTGCATATTTTACTATCGAGTTACCTCTAATTTAGCCATTGAAATGCAAGAAGAGAGCACTTGCATATAACAACATGAAACGTCTGTCTTAGTCTATCATTCATTTGGCTCTGCTCCACAGAACAAGAAGTGCTTTTCATTCAGGTGTGTTTATGATGAGTAAACTTGACCAGATGTTAAGCCTCCTTTGTATTTTAAAGTGTTTTATGGCTCGCATTAGTCAGCTGGAAAAGGGCAGATCATTTATATTCCCTTGTACATTTTTTTTCAGGTTCAAGCTTCCCCAAAGGGGCATGGGGCTATGTGAAAATATATAGAAAGAAGAAATGAACTATTGGAAATGTAACAATTTCTAGCATAGAACTGAATAAATTGCTCTGATTTACAGGATGAATTCTGTAAATATTGAACGTTATGAGGCTACAGGTCCAACAGCTTATATGTAAGAACAAACTTCTCCCTTTCCCTTACCCACAAGGGAGATCAGAGCAATAATTGAAAGCATATTCTCTTCCTTGTAGAAACAGTCCTGATGATGAACATAGGTGAGAAAAGAGCAACTGGCTTTTCACACACACTAACACACTAATGTTCAATATTTGAAGGCTCAGCTCTCTAAATGTCATTATTAAAGACCATTAGAATAAATGCCTCTGAGGGAAGCAGCTTTTTTTTTTCTATATAGAACAAATCATTGCTATTACTAGTTAGTTTCTGAATTTCTAGGCAATATAAAAATTTGAGCTACAATTTTACAATTCAGAGGAATTTTGACACCCAAGTGCTCTAAAAACAATTGGCAGCCCTGAAATACCATCCTTACTTCTGAGCTTGAACACTGTTGCTCTGGGAGGGTCAGCTCAATGGAACATGCCCGACTCCAACTGCACAGAGGGGTAATGCAAAGCATCTGCATCAACTCAGTCCTTGCATGAGGCTCTAGCAGGACCAGGAGTAGATTAACCTGGGTGGGGAGGTACGTCCCCATGCTCTATGCATCAGCTCATGCAGTAGGAGAGTCCCCTTTGTTCCTTCTTCAGCAAACTTGTTCAGACTACGCTGGGGACAAACACCAGCAATTGCAGGTATGTTGAGATCTTGCATCTTACCTCTGTGAGACCTTACAACCACCAGTTTGTTGTGCCCATGCTGTAAACTGCCCAAAGCTGTAACGATGCCAAGCTTTGCCTCTCCCCATGGTGTCAGCATGGGCCCAGTGCCACCCTGACCACAGCTATGTGGCATTCGGTCAGCTCAGACTGGGTAAAGTGAGGGCATGTCTGCTCACAATGTGCCATGTGAGCATATGCTCATGTCTGCTACTAAGCCCTACAATACATGAAATACCCCACCTCCTGTAAGTTTACATTACAGCTGTGGGACATGGAGAATCTCGTAGCCATATTTACTGGGGAGGTCTAAGACCTCAGTTCCATGCAACTTTAGAGATTTCTATAGTTCAAAGCATATTTCCATCATGTGGTGGCCAGGAGCAAGGTACTTTTCTGCATTGCTGTGAAAATTATGATAATAATTTATGCTAAATTGTGATCATAAAATGCTAATATTTCAAGCATTTTTCTACTTATAACTGTTAGACCTATGACCAATCCACATTCCTTTGTACCTTAGTTGAGAAATCAGCACAATCGATGGGATTATAACTTAAATATTGCTACTGGAATCTCTTGCAGTAGCTGGAGAGTCACTTTCCAGCTTCTGAATAATTTGCAGTTTAGACACTTCATTGCTACAGAGAGAAGATGAGGGTAGAAAAATTCCTTTTGAATTTAAAGGACAAAGCAATCTTCTTCTTGCTTTAAGCATACAAACTACTGTAAAAGTTTTCCTTAATGGAACCTGCCTGGTAGGAGGCAAATCCTTCCTCCAGATCATTTTAGAACATTTTGCTTTCCTGGTGTCTTTCCTAGCCACTGTCCTCTTAGGAACACAAATTGGTGTACCTCTCACCTTAGCTGGGCACCTCAGGAAAAACAGGCTTTCACAACAGTATTTTACCTACTTCCTATCCACATGGATCAATCGATAAATAAAGAAGAATGTAATACAAGTAAGGCATAATGGATTATAAATTCATTTACACAGATTAAATAACTATTGAAAGAGAAATCAAATGAAAGGTATATGAATCTGTATCTTAGGCAGTAATAACAGCTGTTCCATCTATTAAAGTGAAATCTTATTTAACTTACGTAAATTGCAGAAACTAAATGATTTTCAAGCATCTGTGCTTATATACAAGGTAGCATGACTTCATTGATATAAGACCTAGACATTCTATCATTCTAGAACCTGTGAAATCCTAAGTGCTACATCAGCTAAAATATTTAGCATCTTCTTATTATTTAGGACCTAAAAAGTTGGTTGTCTCAGGACTGATCTACCCCCAAAGCATAGAATTTGCAGCTTCAGTCTAGTATTTGAGCCTCTTCTATTCCTGAAGTTATTTAATCACCAGTAAGGCAATAAAGAGAGATAAACTTCTAAGGAAGAAGCCATCAGATTACTGCAAATTGTGTTCATGATGACAAGTGACCTTTGGGGGTATTTTATCCAGTAAATAAATAAAATCGATTTTGGTACAACAATCCAAACACTCCAAGAAAAAATCCCACTCTGGTGGTACTACAGGGGATGATATGGAGAAAGAAGAAAGAAGATTAAGTTTTAACTTAGAGTATTGCAATATTTACCCGCTCTGTAGAAACAGTTTGACAATTTCATCAGCTAGTTTCTTTTTCCTTTAATCTTAGAAATGTTGACTCTCAAATTAGGGTTTTATTCTTCTCTCTTTGTCTGCTGTTGAAGAAAAGTTATGCAAATTAAAGGCTTTTAAAAGCTTGGTAGATCCAAGGTTGTTACTAGTCAAAAAACAAAATTAGCATCCTTAGTTACTTTAACATAAACATCAAGAACTTCTGAACCTGAGGAGAATGAGAACAAAGAATGAAGAAATTATGAGCTAATCTCTGAAAACACATCAAGGATAGAATGTAAGCAGTTGTCTAATAAGTCTATATTTCTTTGAGGGTTTTGAAGTGGTTCTAAAAGGTCTTTAGCTGTTTCCTCATGCAGTGGAACCATTTCTAGAAGGGTCAAACAGAGAGAAGCAGCAACATATATCTTTGTCTTTTAGGTTCTCTAAGGCAGGCTATGTAGATGGGTGTTTCAATTCATCAGGAAACTAGTAGTAAAGATCAAGGACTAAAGAAAAGCAGTGTACTTTCTCATCTGATTCAGACATCTAGAGAAGCATTTAGCTATTGCTATGTCTTATGTCAATAACCAGAGGCTTGAGCATCATAACATCACCTTCATTAACAATGAAGGCATTTGGGAACTGCTGTCACTCACAAGTTGATAATGCTGTTATCCACAATGTACACGGTGCCACTGCCTCATTCAGAAATATAGAAAAGTTTTCTAGGGCATTAGATGAGAAAAATAGCTGTTTTCCAGACTGCCACCTTTGAATCCCAAATCCCTGACTCCTAGCTCTGGTGAACATGTTGCAGCATTCATCTTATTTGTTTCTCTTGCTTATTCCAATAGAGAGGAAATCTCTCCAAAGAAAGCAAAAAGTAATGAATACCCTCAAACTAGAATTTACTAGTCTTATTGCTCTTAATTTTCTACAGTATGCATGAGGGTTTGAGATCTACGATGAACTGTAACAAAGGTGACCTGGCAGAAGGTCCACCAGTCTGCACAATGGAGCTATAACACTGAGAATATACTACTATTTTCCCTTTAATATTATAATTTTATTAACTTAAAGAACATGCTTTGAAATTATGCCAGGAACTTACATTCAATTGCTAAAATGAATAAAATGAATGAGACCAAGATGTAGCTCTTAAGTAGTTCTGTGTAACCTCAAGATGAAAACACTGAAACCTTGGACCCTTTTGAGACTGCTCGCCTCCAGCCTGTATGCAAGGGATTTTGGGAAAAAACGCTTTGCTTATTCCCACTGGTGTTCAAGTTATTGGAAAGGGAGAATAACTTGTGATGTATGGTTACGAGATGACTGCAGGTCATTTTTAGGTCATGGACTTGCTGAGGTAGTTTTGTGTTCATTAGCAGGCTAACTCAAAGCTATAGATATTGTGAGAATAGAGTGAAGCTTATGGATGGAATTTATTAGAGACATTTTCATTAAAGCAATATCAAGAGAAGCTCCTGGATCCAGCAAGTTCCAATGTTAAGAAGATTGATATGGCCTCTTAGAAATATAAAACCTGGTGTGATTGATTGAATTGATGCCCACATAAGGTAAAAGAAAAGAAACCATGGTGCTGATATGAAGGATTCAGAAGATGCACGAGAATAGCCTGGATCAAGAGACACCTTCCAGCTATTAATTATTGATCAGAAAGGTGAGGAACATCTGCTAGATTAAAGCCATTCTGCTCAAAGTGAGATAAACTATGCAACTTCAGCGTAACTTCCTCTTGTTGTGGTTGGTCTAATAGTGCTTCATGGACAGTCTACACTTTATAATGTGCTATAAGTATTGCCATCAACATTGCACAAAATAGACTTTGTCTGCTGAGTATCCAGGGTGGACTGCCATGTTCTCTGCATGAAGACTTGTTCTCCAGTAGGTCAGACAGGGGACTTGGCCAGATTATATTACGGCTCACTTATAAGACACATACTGCTCCTTCCTTTTCATGAAACCCAACATACTGTGAAAAAAGAAATGGTCTGTACCCAAATTTCCCTCTAGCGTGAAGTCAGGACCTATCACAATGGTGAAGGCTTACTCATCTTAACAGCCAGAAAATCCTTCTACTCAAGAAGAGATCAAATCCTCAGCAAACAAAATTAACTAATAAATTCCAGAATCAATCAAATTAGCAAATTAGATTACAAAACAATTTCTTAGACTGGAAAGTGCACGCCAACATGTAGATGCTGGTTCACTGACATTTCCACTATGCTCTGTACTGAAGCCCCATGAAACCTGAAGCCATCCCAGTTGCACTGCTCTTAATCATCAGACAAGCACAAAACATAAATCACTTCATATTCATTTGTAGTCTAACACAGACATTATGACATCTGTCATGAATATAAAGTAGCAAAATGCATCAGTTACTCTTATTAGATATTTATAACTTGAACAAAGCTGATACAGTGGGAGAAAAAGTGATAATAATTTGTGATGTAAACTGATGTGAACACAAACATATGTGCAAAACCCAAAATCCTTAACAGTAACAGATTTATGAATGGATCAAATCAGAAAAGAGAAAGAAAAAAGTCTCCCTGATTCTCCTAAATGTGGCTAACACAGAACTATTGACTCTCAGATACCTGTTCTGGCACATTGCTGTCTCACAGGAGGCACGATGAATAGCACAGCCATAAGAAAGTAATGAGTGCTTGTGTGTTGATTCAGCTATTTTCCCAGTAGTGTCTACTGGGAAGTGTTTACAGAAAGGGAAAATAAATTCTTTACAGATTATAAATATATGAATTAATTAAACCATGAATTATTTCACTCGTAGTCCAGTGTAGTGATTTCCCTGTTTTACGCTTATAATGCAGGCTGGTATCTGAGCAGGCAGTGCACTGTAATTCCTATTACATATATTTTCCAAACATTCAGCAGTAGTAGGTCCTAAACATTTGGTCATACTTTCTAGGAAAACTATGTCCTAAATATTTGATCATAATTTCTAGGAAAACTAGGGACAACATGGGAGGTTGTCAGTAGCTACACTGGCTCCAGTGTTTTATTCCGACATAAATACAATTTGAATGTCTTCTTTTGACACATACAAGAATGAAAAACACAGCTGACATTTTTATGGAAGTTATTTTTGTGGCTGATCTAAAATACTACTTTTAAAGTAACATTATGGAAAGACAAACTTGTAGTAATTATCTACCACACTGAGTTCTGTAGATCTGCTACTGAAGTCAAGAGAAAACCTTGCATAGTTTGAACTGACTTTTGAATAACTATCACACTGTTCATGTGTCATTCATTTGGAATGTAAATGCAACTCATATCTTAAAGAGCCTATTTGCATTCTATTCTTTTGCAGTAGACTTTTAATTTGTGTGATCATTAATTTTTAAGTCTTCATTAATGCAATACATCCTTGTCCAAAGTTAATAAATGGATTAATAGTTGGGATAATGAGAATTCTGGCAAGACGAGAAAATATCAGGAGGGAGAAAGAAGAGGGGGGAACTTGACAAGTTAACAATCCGTTAAAGTAAATCCTGGGTCAGTTTAGATCCTGCATGGTTCATTACTATATAATAAATTTAATTCATAGCCATAAAAACCTCGGAGCAAGCAAGGGAGCTTTTGGTTAAATTCATTGGGTAGACTTTTCAGATGTTTCTTAAAGATTTTCAATTGCATGTTATCATAAGGAAACCTTCTAGTGTTAAAATAATTTAAGTTGACAAATGGAAGTGAAATACCAGCTTTTAAACTAGTGGCTGGCTCGGTGTGTCACATAAGCAGCCACCTATGCATGTTCATGAGCCCTGGAGAAAAGACATGGGCATCAGAAGTCTTATCACACCACTGATGATGTTTAAAACTATAACATTATAAGATCTGACACACGAAATATAATTACATATTGGGAAAATGAATGGTGGCATTTGGGATTGAGACAAAAGGCAGGAAATCTTTCAAATTTTCCTCTTTTCTCCAAAGCTTCAAGTTTTGGAAATGTTTTCCAGGTCCAGGATTCAGGTCCTGAGCTGTCAGCAGCAAACATCCTCTATAGGTATATTGTTAACAGTAAGCCTTAACCAAAAATGTATTCCCAAACACTGCTAGTTAAACAACACAAAAGTCAGAATTCTTTACAGCTCCAGACTGTTCTCATGGACATTTAGTTGACATTATTAAAGCCATACTTGGTTAAATCCTTTTCTTTCCATGACCACATGAAATTATTTATGTATTTACAAATCAAAATGCTTTTTTTTTTTGTTGCAGATGCAAGCCTTATCCAGCAACAGGCTATGTAATTGGAAAGGAGCTAACCAATGTGACCTTGAATACGTGGAGCGTATATTTGTTTAGCATAATGGTTCTGCTACGCAGACATCCAGCAGGACTGAAAGACAGCTAAAGGGCACCATAATGAGGACCTATTTTTGAGTATCCACTTTTCTTTTAAGAGATGTTGTTCGGCATGAATTGTGGGACTACCTAAAAAGGCTTCATTTGGAAGAAGCACCTGATATGCTATAAGAAAGTGAGCGCTGAAGAACAGGAAAGGATGGAATAAGATTTTAAGGACTTAGGTCACAGGGAGTCTGAGATTACTACAAGAGACTCTCAGCAGGCAGACTCATACAAAAAAAGCCAGAGGAAGGGTAGGAATACAAATAAGTTCAGCAAGGAATAGTAAGACAACAGAGAAAATAGCCTTGGTCAAAGAGAAGGGAGGAAAATCAGTGGTCAGACCTTACACCCACATAATTGGTTAGGAAATGATCAAGGAACTTGTGAAATTGGGAACTAGAACTGGCCCACAGCTCCATTCATCTGCCCTACGTCCTCAGGATTATTTTTTCCTCTTGATACACGTGTGTATTACTGTGAGGTCCGCCAAGAGTGTCTGAAAGGCTCATTCAGCCCTTAGTAAGGAAACCTTGGCTCAGGGCCACATGGCTGGTTTTGCAGGAAAGGAAAAGCATAAGCTCTTCTGGAAGGCTGCAGTAGACCTGTAGACAGCTCAAACTGGAATTTCAGATCCAAGCCCCAAAATGTGTGTCCTGAATACAGATTGGGAGCACTCTACTCCCAGCTAATTTTAATGCACCTAATTAGGATGCAAGATGGATTAAATTCCAATTTTTCCAGCTTGTGAAAAATATGTATTAATTATACATAAGGTCAATAATGAATCACATCTATCAGTTAACGGCAGATCAGAATGAAAGTTCTCTCTTTACTGTCCAAAGCTGATCTCACACAATGCAGTAAGTTGGATATGGGAGAGATTTAAGTGGGAAACGGGTGGAAGTTTAGTTGTCCTTCGCAGTGTACCAGGAGGCACATTCAAACTAGTGGAAGAGCTGTCGCAGTGTTCTGCAATTACAGGATCCAACACAAGGTGGAACAAGATGGGACTTTCTACAGTCAGATGTTCTTGGGATTTTGCTCAGACCTGGAACTAACACCATAATCTCGATTGCTTATATTGAAATACAATCCCAAGGCAAATAAATTGTATAATTTTTCATGCTTTTCATAAAATAGTTCAGATTGACAGAATACATTCTGATCCAAAACGCATTCATACTTCAAGTTCAAAATGGCATGAAATACCAGTGTTAATTATTAACACATATAATCAGTACTACTTGATAATAAGTTTTCTATTCTGTTGAATGAACAAAAATATTACTAGTGGCACATGACACAGCAATTCAGTTCATTCTCTCATACTGTTTCTCCTCATAAAGGAGAGACAAAAGCTATTTTTAGTGATAGAATAAAAATAAAATATTCTTTTTAAACACATATAGAGATTTTAAAGTATGTATTTCTGAATTTTACATATATATACCTATATATAGATAAAAAGGGGGTTGCTTTCCTGCTCATATCCAGATTGCTCCAAGCACATAATCACACAATGCAGCCTTTGTTATATTTTCAGCACAAGCTATTTAAATCTCAAGACACCTCACTAGGTAGCACTTCCTTTGCTCCTCTTTCCCCAGTTTCTCATGAAGAACTACATACTTTGTAACTTCTATATAACTTCTTACCTATATATGCATACACTCTACTTTTTATAGATGCATATAAAATTGAAGTGAATATCTATTATTTTTGTACAGATTATAGTGACACCCTTATGATCACTCTGCACTGAATATTTTGCATTAAACTAAGCAATGAAAGTTCAGAATAAAGCCTGGAATAATGAAGAAGTCTTATACTGATCTCAGTGCTACCAGAATTTTACTGAATATCTAACTTCTTTTATTGGTGTAGATCAGATCAGCTTTGACCCATTTACATTTTTTCCTTTTCAATTATTTGTATTCAGTACAGGCTGTGCTAAAATAAACCCAAGAAGTACAATGATTGCTTTAATATATTATTTCCAAAGCTGGAATTTAGGGAAAAGAAAATGAGCCAATGTGCAAATAACATTTTCCTGTTTTATTTTTTTTTTGTTCTGCTACATAAGGTGCATTAACTTAACTGGCTTTAGTTAAATATAACCTCAATATAACCAGTCTGAATCAGCCTGTTGATTTTTAACAATGGGCTTTTAACACGGTTTCTTCCCTTAGAATGGTGGGATTGGCATTCAAAAATCAAGGAGGAAACACTAATTGCCATGAGAACTCTGGCAAACTCTCTCACAGTAATAACTGAATTCAAATGTTCCTTATTAAAAAAAAATAAAATTAGAAAAGTACATTTGAAAAGAAATATAAAAACCTAAATATAATAATAGGTTTAATACCACTTTCATTACTTTCCATTAATTTCTTCTGAACATGATTAGTGTATAATTATTCTAACCTTTTACACTCTCTTGCTCTTAAGATAACCCTAGTCCCTCCCCAAGCCAGAGTATCTCTACAGAAGATGATAAGCAGGTGAGGAGACGTGCAGTGGTGAAGTCCTCCACTTCTTCCCCTCTCCTACTCCATTGCTGTTCAGGGGCAAGAACTCTGGGTTGGCACAACTCATCCACTCTGCTCCTCTGTCATGAGCATGACCATGAAAAGCATAGGGAGACCCTGCTCTTGGTTTCCCCCTTTCCAGTTCTCCTTTGGCAACTGCCTGTTTGGGTGGCATTACGGGATGTCTTTCTTACTCCTCCCAAACCTTCAATGCACGGGACCTAATTCAGAGCTAGCCGGAAGGCTATGTGCACATTTTGATTCTCCTTGTTGCTGCCCAAATGAGATAAAGATTTCTAGCTGATTTCCCATGGTCACATGTCAAAGACAGTGAAACGTTCAGATACTGCAGCAACAGGAACAATAAAAGAACTTATATTAACATTTCTACATGTGCAAGAATTCCCATGGGAGGTTTATAAACATGAAGGAAATGGGTAAAGAAAAGTTATTTATGAAAAGTTCTCTCTCAACTCTGCATTGAAAGTACACAATGGTTGCATTGATATGATACCTGTGTGCATACAGTGTTTGCACTAGTGAAGTATTGGACATGTCTCCAGAGTGCAAGATCGCTGTTCATTGCATAGTCAAACTATGCTGCCAAAATTCTGTTTCACAACGGTTTACTAAATTGTGGGGGCCAAAGAAACAAAACCAAAACCAAATTCAGATTTTCCCTGAACTGAAACTTGCTTTAAACAAAGTGGTGTTGTAAGTGTTCACCATCATCAAGCAATACAGAACCTGAATTAATGGGGAGATTACAGTATATTTGATCATATCCCCTGGATCTTATCCCAAAGGCTGTGTCCAGGAGATAACATGTACAATTGTCCTTAGCGCATGTTGAAGTCCATTTTGATTATGTTAAAATAGTAGACGATTAAGATGACCTTAATGATCATTCTATGAAAAAAGTTTAGTTGGCTCTTTGTTGAAAGAACATCTCACGGCTTTCCTTCTTCAATAGAATATATTAAGCACAGGGGAATTGTGCAGGGCTACAGCAATATTTATTTAGCTCTGGTGTCAGACACTTAATGGACTGGGGCACCCATCAATGCTCCCACTGGCCCATGACAAGGCTCTGACCACCTGAGCAGCCTTGGCCCAGAGCTGACTATTGCCTCATAGATCCTACAGTAGCGATCTTCTCCAAGAAGGAATAGGATACAGAACTGCCTTCTTTTATAAAACACTCAGCCTCTTGTATCCCTGGAGCAGGCAATCTCACCTTGGCCCATGTGATCCAGTCTTCATATCCCCTGGCTTTAATGAAATAGGAAGGCTCATTGTGCAAAACAGTGTTAAACATACCTTTCTTTCCAACTACACTTATATGAAAGATGAAAGGTAGTACTGCCAGCTCTTAGATAATCACCCATGTTATGAGCCTTCAGCCCCTTTTTAAACAGGAATTTAGCCATTATCAAAGGTCAGCTTTCAGGCTTTCCAGCAAGAAGTTTATAAAATGCCTATAAAGCCAAATTTTAGTTTGTGCTAAATATATGTTGGGGAAATTTAATAGGAAACATTTTGATCATTCATGTACTGCTGGGTCCCAGATGATTTTCTTATGGGACTAATGCGAAAAAAATGATTGCCTTTTAAAATCCTGCTTGGGCACGTCACACTCCCTGGTATTTAGGCCATTTATTGAAAGAAGGTTAACGTTTATCATTTATCAAACACGGATTATGACTGTTCTCACTGTGTCACTGTTCTTTTATTAGAAAGATACCACACTATAGTTAGGTGTGCAAGTCACTGCTGTGTGACCTGAGGAGAAATACCTCCAAACAGAAGATTATTACATTATCATAAATAACATCAAGATGGAAACAGGAGGCCAAAGGGCACAGAAACTCTATTCATTTGAATGGTATTTGGGTGTCTAAACTCCCAAACTACCTTTAAAAACCTGAAGCCAGAAAGCTGCAGAGAGCTCAGACTAGCACAGGGCTTGAAACAGGGGAGGATTGAGCAGCCTCCTCTACTCGGAGCTTTTCTGAAGTCTGTTGTTCAAATTCAGTTGTAAGACTTTCGTTTTAGTCCCACATGAGGGTTTTTTTTCCTGCATTTAGCTATCCTTACTGCCAATACATTGCAATTTGGGCACGTTTTGCAGCCGCCTGGTACATACAAGCTACCCACATATATTGTTGTGTTGCTGTGGGGGTTGCTATGATGCAATAATAATTTTAAAATCATTTTTATTAAAGCATCCACTCAGTGAAATATAACACGGATGAAAATTATTCTGAAATATGGCAATATACACAGTATCCAAAGGATAAATAATAGCTGTTTCCTAGAAACTGGATAGCCCTGGCTTCACTGGAACAGCAGTATAAACACGCTAAACTGGGAATTAATGAAAGGGTATGAATCCAGACCGATACATGTGACAACAATCGGAAGGAACAAGGCTCACAGGAGCACTGAAATGGGCAGTGGGCAGAAGAAAGTGCTGGAAGAGCACCCAGCTGGGATGCCAAAGCCTGAAAGCCCAGCAGACACAGCCATGGCTGTGTGGAAGGGAGAAACAGGAAAATCCATAGCATAGGTTGTGGATACGCAGTGTGCTGAGAAAGCATGTTCAACATACTTTCCATGCAAGAGGTATTAAAGTGAAAATATTCTACATACTTGTAGAGGTGGAGTGAACAGGTCTGGAAAGTTTCCAGGACCTCTAACCATGGAGTGTCCATAAACACAGAGGTCTTTGGAGACCCTGGATGTGGCTGCTGCTATGCTGACTGTGCCCTTCCTGAGTAGCTCATTTGAAAAGTTCAGGCTGCAATTATCCCCCATCCTCTTTCCTCCAAAGAGTGCAAATTCTGGCTGTATGGATGGGAAGTAATATTATTTCACATTTTTATACAGCATTTTACATGTTCCAGGCACTGAGAAGACATTGATTCAGCCTGACAGGGCTGCAGTGAAGTAGGTGGGTAATTATTACTCTTATCCCCTTGCAAAATACTGGAGAATTGAGAAGATTTGTCCTCGGAGAGTATCCAAGCCAGAATGAGGACTCAGAGCAGTGATGAACAACCTGTGCTCATCCAAGCAAACCACCTCTTGGACTGAGCAGGAAACAGGGGAAGAGAGTGCCTGTGGTATGTGTGAGCTCTCTTGGAAGGGCTGGAATATTTAGCTAGATACGGTAGTTTAAGGATATTTCTTCAAACTTCTGTTTTCTTTCTTTTTCATTTATAACTTACACAAAGCTAGTTGTATGGAGAGGTTCTGTTACTATATAGATATGGGACTATTTGGTGTATCTTTAACAAAAATCATAAATATGTGTCGAACCTGTAATACTCTCTAAGCCATAAAGCTCACAAAGCTACTCCTTTATGTAAGTGGGGTCTGCCCATAGCTTGATGAATGCATCGCCAGATTGAAAAGGAGAAAAAAGTCTTTAGTATGGCAAAAACTAGGAAGGTTCATATGATTTGAATTAAATTCAGATAATAACCATACTTGGCTCCATGGTGTTTGGAAAGAGAATTTGAAATTCTCCTCCGAGACATTTTGTAGCTTAACTTTAAATGAGAGTTATGACTGACTGCTCCTTTCAAAGAGGGAGAAAAAGGATTCTACATATTTAAATCCTTTACTAGACCCTCTTGCCCCTTTCAAAGTCTCTTTCCTTTAAGAAAGATAATTATAGAAAAAGGGAGTGGTGGATGAGAGCAAGGAAGATATACATCTGCACAAATGTGCTCATCTATGTGTGTATCTCATTCTGGAAATACATGCATTATAAATACAGGTATATTACTCTATTTGTAGACAAGGCATTTCATTTTGTCTATAATTACACAACTATTTGAGCAGGCAAGTTCCTGAGCACATACAAAAGCACTGTATTCTTGTAATTCAGCTATTTGCATTTGCCCAGATAATAAAAATCTTTTTAAATCCATAGAAAATATTAAAACCTGATTTTAAGCAGTATCACCCATTTGTCAATTCATGTGCACACGTTTCATTGCAGTAGTTACAGAATTAATTGTTTTCTGTAATTAAGGTCTGGCAGCTGAGAAATGTGTAATGGGAAGGAAGAGCCAAACCAACGAGATGCTATAAACACACTCCCATCATCCTGGTATAACTTAGAGCAGCCTCCAGGAAGCTGTAATTTATGTTGGCAACCACAATTCCAGTAAGACCAAAGATCAGAGACATGCCATCTGTTTGATCAGCCCCTTCTACCACTGATACTCTTCCTGAAGTTTGTCTATTCAAGGATTTTCAGGTGCAGGAAAACTTCAGCTCTTCTCTTTGACAGCCTCAAAGCTGTTCTGTGGTAGAGGCAAGCTATTAAGGTTTGCTTCTATCATTAAAATGCACCACTTGCACCAAATTGCTCTCAGATCACAATGCTTTTTTAGTTACAAAAGGCTTAGCAACAGTGAGAAAAACAAATAACTTACAATGGAAGACATTGTTTGTCCACAGTCACATCATTTTCCTGTTTTACATGCATGGAAATGCATAGTTTCCCTTACTACATTTTACCAGAACCTGCCAAAATAATTTACAAGCAAGTAAATTAAAACAAACCATGAATAAGAAAATAATTCCTTTAAAAACAAAGGCAATTGTGTTATAATTTCTAGAAATATGTGTGTGTTTGTGTATTTCTCATACCATACACTCAGTGTTAAATAAACATCTTGTATTGCTGGCATTTTGAACACATAACCATCCCCTCAAATTTGCGCCTGTTTTGTCTCTATTTGTACTAAATAGCTTTCAAAGGCCAGGTCGGACAGAGCCTTGGGTGACCTGGTCTAGTGTGAGGTGTCCCTACCCATGTCATGGGGGTTGGAAGCTGATAATCTTAAGGTCCTTTCCAACCCAAAGCATTCTATGATTCTACAAAAAATAACCCTTCCTCAAGCCCCAGACAGTACAGATACACTTCAGCAGCTGTCCTTACTTTCTTTGCAGTGTAAGTTTAACGGATGAGTGTGTGTATGAATGCTCTATCAACAACTCATTAAACAGTAACTTCCAGATTACTGAAATGTACTTAAAAAAATATGTTCTGCGCATAATACCTGGGTGCAACACAACTAAGCAATGTGCTTCCTTTCCAGAAGATGTTTTCTGATGTGTTACTAACCATTTTGTGACATTACTGATTAGATTACCTGTTAGAAAGAAACCAGTTCCATATTGGCCCTGTCAGGAGGCAGAATCTGTTCTCTTTATCCAATGAATTTGAGTTTGCTTCTCATATTCTTTGCTAGAATACCATTTTATCAGTGATTCATCTTGCATTATTCAGCCAGAAGTTGAAGGAAGGAAGGAGAAAATAAAGGATGTGCGACAATATGATGGAGGTAATAAGGGACACATGCAAGCAAAATGTGTTTGAGTTACACTGAAACCAAACTCACTGTGGATGTGGGACTAATTCTTCCTCCAGATGCATTTGGAAGCAGCAGGACCTGTATGTGTGCGCTTGAGGGGAGGCTTTAGTCACAAAAGCCACCAAAGGGAAGTGGCACCACCCTCATAAAGATTTTCTTCCTATTATCTAATCTCAAACTCCCCTCTGCCAGTTTAAAGCCATTCCCCTTGTCCTGTCACTACAGACCCTTGGAAAAGGTCCCTCTATCAGTCTCTATCAGTCACTCTGTGCCTTTCTCATCTTTAAATTGCTCCTCAAACACCTTCCATGAACTCTTACATTGATGGTTTCCCAAAGTACCAATGAATTGCCCTATTTCTCCTAAAAATAAAGCCTTTGTCTCAGATATTACATGTGTGGCCTGATTCAGTTACAAATTCCTTTACATGACAGCTTCTTTGTGTTTTATCTATTGTTCTGGAGAGCCTGTGAAATAAAGTGGTGTGCATGCAATACTGCTACTGTTCCTATGAGTTTACTCAATCCCTAATTTTTCTGCTGAGTTTTGTCTGCTTCTAATTAAAATGTACTCTTTGGGTTATTAAGATTATATTTATAAGCTTTATTACAGCAATGAGCTTAGTTTTAGTTCCAGTAAGATTTAAACATGTCTGATGCTCAACAGGAAAAGATTCAAACATCTGGTTCAGTCTATTCTGCTGAACTGCAGCTCCTCACTGTGAAAGGACACAAGGGTGGAAAGGCACCGGTCATTCTTTTGTTACCCACCAGAAAACATTATTCTTGGGAACTCATTACAGCCCCTGCCTGGGTCTTCTCTATTACTCCAGAAGTGAAAATGCAACACAATACAGATAATGGCATTCAAGACAAAGAGAAGCTAGCTCCTCAAAATAGTTCTCATACAATAAAACCCCCACTAAAATCAAAGAAATAAAAAATAAACAATACACTGCAATTTAGCCTAATCAGATTATCCTAATCTGTGGATGAGATTCTACATTTCCCATCTTCTTTGTCAAGAACGCTGTCTATGCAAGGTATCAGGTCTGCAATGAGAATCCCAACCAGTATTACCAATGAGAGGACAACAGTCTACTTTCTTGCCAGCAATAACAAAGCCAAACATTCAGTTTTGCTGTGGAAAAAGCTTGCCAGAGACAAATTAGGAATATACCTCATTGCGCAGCAGGTGTAGTAGGGGCTGAAACAGCTGAGTAAGAGCTTCTCTCTATGACAAGCAACATGACCAAATTCACTGGCACGTAGTGCACTAAGTCAAAGAAACCTAACGAACCTGAACATGTATGGGATCCAAGCAAGCTACTTGTATTTTCCTTGTAGACACTATCAATGTTTTGTTTCAAATACGTCTCACACAATTTGGGTATGAGTTTCACATGAAGTCTATACAGACTCCCATTTATGGTGACTCAAAATGTGGATGGGTTAGGACTCTGTGTACCAGAAGTAGTTCTATGTCACCTGTCATCCCGCTATCCCTGGGGCATCTAGAATCCTACAGACCTCCTAGTGAAAGCTACAGTAGCCTCACAACCACCTCTAGTCCTTCTCATATTTTTTTCTTGCCTTCTGTGTTTCCCCAAAATATCTTAATTCTCAAACATCGGCTTGGCTCCATTTCCCCTACCCTATCAGAGATCAGAAATAGGTATAAAATAACAGTCTTGCATAACCCAGGGTTGTCTCTTATGCCCTATCTCCATGGTTGTTTGGGATTTCAAGAACAGCTCTGGGAGCTGTATATAACACAGAAAGGGGCTTACTGTGCTGTGTAATTCACTATGTGGTTCTGTGTTTGAATTCTCCAAAATGTTTCTCACCTTACAAGTTCATTATAGTATACTATGCTGCTTTCACCCATCCATGAAAGGTGTAATAGGATGGGCTTTAAGAAAGAGGGCAAGCTCTTCTTTCCATCCTCCAGCAACAATGCCTATCGAGATGCTGGGGAGACCTGGAAAAGCCCCAAAAGACCTATTCCTCTGTTGAATGAAATGTTAGTTCATAACCAAAAACAGCAACTGGCAACCTCTGCAGCTATTCTCAGACTGATGCTTTGTTGGCATTAAGAGCAACATAAATACTCATAGTCTGGAGTTCTCATTTTTGCCACATATGATTTCCTTATAATATTCAAAATTATACTGTCTACACAATGCAGGAGGGATCAAATTGTATTGATGTCTCCACTGTGGAGTGGGCCAGACTAAAGCGTAAAGGTATATAGATCACTAGTGCTGTTAATAAATGAAATACATAGATGTGCATGCATATAGAAGGGGTTTCACTGTGCAAGGAGTAGTTTATCTCTAAAGCTCCACTTTGCTGCTGAGCTGAGACACACAGACCTGTTGGACACCACTGACTTCTGAACATTGGTTCCACTGCCTAGAGAAGCAAGTTTTTGTATTTGGTTGCTTTAATTAGGAGACTCATTCACAAGAGACAAGGACCATCTATGTACATACACAGCTACAGTCTGGCAGGACTATGAAGTTTCCTATCATCTTTGTTATCTAGCAGACTGTTCTTTTAGCTAAATTTGCAGAACATCTCCCAGTTGATTATGACAAGTTTTGTAACATGCATGACAAGAGCCCAGACCAGAGCAAAAGGTTTAAAGGGAAATAAAGTATAGTTGGTGATAACAGATGATGCTTCAATGTGAAAGAATTTTTCCTACCTGCATTAATATGACCCTGGTTTCCAAGAGTAATATGCCAGAAGTCTGCACTGAAAAGTTAATTTTACACACTTACAAGGACAAATATATCACCTATTATTATATTCTTTCTTCTTTGTATATTTTTACACCTCCTATAAATCAACATAACATTTCTTTGTATATGAAATACATCATAAGGTTGTGTTTAAAGATTTTTCCAACTCTTGTGAAATTAATCACTTAAAAATATTACAATAGGTAGAATTTCACTACTCTGATAAACAACATTACCTGTTAGTTTTGTCTCCAATTATGATTTTTTATTTTGGAATATCCTGTTTTTACTTCAACAGCTATTGAAAACCTACATAACTTGTCTAATAATCCTTTGAGTTCCTGTTTGGCCAACAGATGAGGCTTGCTACAGAATATTTCGATAACTTTATATTACTACCTAGAAGCTGAATGACAAAAAAAGAGTAGCTCTTTTGGATATCTGAAGCAATATAAAACACATTGAGAAACAAGATAAAACACATTGAGAAACAAGATCTATTTTCTATAATCAGGTTCTCCTCTATCCATAAAACATCTTCCAAGAGAGCCTTAAAAAATCAATTTAAAGTATTTTAATTTATACAGACCCAAATCTACCATTTTAATAAGTGTATTATTAATGCTTTAGATTACATCAGAAGAGATTGGGCAGTTGCTTCCTATTTAAATACATATATTTTCCCTTTAACATCATTTCCTCCCCCATTTATAATCACACACAGAAAGTTCCCTTATTTCAGTAATATGCACAATTTCCAGTAGTTCTGATGGTGCATGTGTGTGCATAATGAGGGAAAAAAGCAAATTATGGCAGGTTGTAGAGGTTTTATTATTGTTATATACATACACTGCTCCTGGTGAAGTAGCTAACAGAGGCTTTGCAGGAATATCTGCAGTAGGACAGACCCTGCAGCTGTTAACCTGAGATTATTCTCATTTATCATTTGAAGAAAGGAAAATGAGACCTATTTAAATATCTCTTGGTAAAAATACTGTAAAAGATATTACTATGTATATGTAAGCAACCATCGCCTATTTCCACCTACCACTGCTCTCACTGAACATTTTAACTCTTTTCTTCAGGAGCTCTTTCCAGTTCAGGGGTGGACACAGAAGATTAGTGTCTGATTTGAAGAGCAGACCATGAATACCATACTGGGGCTCCAGACACAGAACTGCCTCTCTGAGACATTCCGCTGTCTCTGAGTCTGCTTCGGGGAATTTCAGTGTCTGTATCTATTACAGACAAAGAAAAAGAGAAATCAGTCATTCCGCTTGTGTCCTGCATATGAGGCTTACAGGGAGACGGGATGAGCTAAAGAAATGGGCAGAAAATAGAAACATGGCAAAAGAGGATTGACTTCTGGTCAAAGAAAACAAATAGCCCTGCTACACAGGCCTGGCAAATCCAAAACCTGAGAGGGAATACGCAAAGCTATCTTTAGTGATCTGTTAATGTGACTGGGCATAGCACATTTAAGGACCTTTATAAAAATACAGATATGTGGATACTTCATACCTTGTAATAGGTCTCTCGAGCAAGCATCACCAGACATCACATTAAAAAGTAATCCATGATTTTCACCAGGACTCTTGCTCCTAATGATAGAGATAAGTGAAGGTCATGGGGTATATCAAGGCAACATGAAAAGCAGCAGGTGTTTGCTATCTACCTCAGTCATCCCTCTAAAGGACTTTAATGAGATAGGTACTACTAAAGCAGCCTTACCATGTAAAAGCAATTGAAGTAATCAGGAAAGAAGCTTCCTCAAAAACTGATTTCATTATCATAACTTGTACTTGAATAAAGATAGTTTAATAAAGCCAATGGTTCTATGTGCTGCTGAAGCTTGTTGAGTTGGACAGTAGGCTGGCAAGCAGATCTCAGATGAAAGCATCTGTCAGGTGGGCAATGAGCAGTTCACTCAGGAGGATGAATCCACCAGACTCATTATCTTTTTCACCTCCATCAAACAGACATGAAGAGGGTGACAGGGAACAGAGGAATGCCAGCCCATGAATACAAGCCATCACCTCCAAGGTTTTCATGACACCCTCAAAACTGAAGTGTGTTTCTTACAGGTGACAACCAGTTCCTATTGATGAACCTTTTCCTATGGCAGGGAAGTCTTTGAAAGATATGAAAACATGGGCTTGGGCTCTATCTTTAAAATACAGCATAAAAAGTGCATTCTCTGGTACAAATGGATTTGTTTTCTAAACCTACCCACCCACACCCAGAGCAAATGCAGAACCTGTGTGAGAATTAATATCTTGCGTTTGTAATCAGATATTATTTTCTTCTGCATAAACCACAAGCAAGTGTGAACTGGAAACCATTAATGAAACATAATGATTTGGTTGAGGGGAGAAGTCAGCAGGGGCCAGACACGCAGCCCCAGCACACAGGTTCCCAACACTTGTTTGGTTTTGTTCCACTTGCTTTATCCTCATCTCTCCCATTTCTCCTAGCAGCAAAAACAGAGATGTATAAAGTCAACATGTCACACTATATCCTGAGAGGGCGAATGTGTGAAATTCCCATGCTCTGTGCAGAGACACTGCTGTTGATAGCTGCTTTCAGAGAGAAAGCTGGTTTTCTTGACTTGCTGTACACAGTGGCTCAGTGCATGAACTCTTTGAAGTCACAAGAAAACACTTTTTGTGGATGTATCTGCTTCAGAATGCCCATCCCATCAAAATAAAAATTATCACTGATTTAAGTGAGAGATTTGAAACGTGCTTTAAAGAGAGAGATTAAAGTGGTGCTCAAGGCCAGGTTGGACAGAGCCTTGGGTGGCATGGTTTAGTGTGAGGTGTTCCTGCCCATGGCAGGGGGGTTGGAACTGGACGATCTTAAGATCCTTTCCAAGCCAAACTATTCTATGATTCTAACTAACTTTTTTTTTTTTTCAATACATATTTGGTAGAGATGGTAGAGTGAAAATTAAGGAATACATTTTCTTTTGCAGGACTAATAGGCAGGTTTGGGAAAATGATGTTCTATATTGCATTTAGTCTAACGCAACTTAAATGATCATCAAAGCAAGATTATGGATAGGTAGCTTGTTTTCTTTAACCCACATATATCTGACTTCAATCTCTGAAGAATGTTAAAAACACATTAAGTAGAAAATTACTAAGACGGCTAATTAAGTCTTATCAAAGAACACATCTGCAAGTGTACATGCACTGGCAGCTCTTCCATCATAAGTTGGTCTTATTACAAAAACTAGAAACCAGTTCTTGTGGGGGAAATCAGGCAGTTACCACAAGAAGAAAATATTTATACGTTATTAAAGGACTGAGTTTTCAAATACCTGATGTTAATTTAATGAAGATGGAAATTGTGCCTATATTCAACCATCTGTTTGACGAAGGCTTTGCTGAATATTTCAGGAAGGAGAAATTGGCTTCTTTCAACACCGTTAGAGAGACTTAGTGAAAATCAGGTGCTACCGAAAATTATTTTAGTGGATTATTTTCCCCCATTTTACCCTTCAATTCAAACGTTATAGGATGAAAGAAATGCAGCTCGTGGAAGGCCTAGACCACAAAGAGGGGTCATTTGTCTTTTGGGCTGGAGGTTGAAATCTGGGTTCCTCCTTTCCTTTGCATTTCCGAATAGCTTTAACAAATCACTTGAAGTCTTCTGTCCATACCAACCAAAACCCCGGGGTTAGCGGACACCCACAGAAGCATTACAGTGTGGGAACAGTTGTGTCATGTATGTAATAAAAGCTTTTGTGTTCTCTGGGCTTGATTTTGTTGTTGTTGGTATTATTTATTCATTTACTTGTTATTATCATCTGCAGCTTTTCCATGGGATTAACTAAGACAAGGAGCAGCCCCAGTCTTATGGGAGAGGCTTTGTAGCTGTAACCACTGCTATTTACACTATGCATCCCTAGCATGTGTGTGTTCCCTGCGGTCAATTCCAAGTAGGATCCTCTGCCTTGCGTTCACCATGGGAACCTCACCTCTCACACAGGAGTGAGAGCTGTGAGGATTAACTTTGCTCTTCTATAGTGGCCATTGCTCCCAATGACACAGCCAGGATTTGGAAAACCTTTCAAGCTGTATTTAAAAGGGGAATTACCTGCGTTTAGCTGGCTGGAAAGTACCAGTCACTGGAATTCCTCCAAGATTTCTTTTTACAAAGTAAAATATTTAGAAAGTACATTTGCAATCAATTTAAAGGAAAAGCACATTTTATATTAAAACCCTCCTCCTCTGGTTAAAACACTCACTTTGACTATTGCTGTCTAAAATGGAGTGTTACAAGATCCAAGCACAATATATTGTGGCTCAGAGAGCAGAGTTAATAAACAGGATAAAGTTTCAGCAATGCAAGTTGAGATTCTGCTTCTCTTTGATTATTTCCCTTTTCATCCTGACCCATGCCACTATGAAGTAAAAAGAGCATGCATCACAGTAAAGATGTAAGATGAAAGTTAGGGTCATAGTTATGAAAAACAGAAACTGAGGCTGATTTTCCCCAAAGCAGGTCTACTTTCCTAAACAAATGGGAGATGGTCTCCAAAGCTCCCCATCAGAGTACTACCAGGGATGTAGCCTCTCAGAAACTGCAGATGTTTTAGGGTATCAAAACCTCACAAGTCATTTAGGAGGACACATCCCACAGTGAAACTAGTGAAAAACTCCTCCCTAAATCACATAATCACTTTAAAAATGTGCTACTTTTTAGACTCCTTGGCCTAGATCAATTCAGTGGCAGGTTTTGGTGAATAAGCACCAACTAATGCCAATGCCTGACCCAAGAATCTCTGTTAGTGATCTTTTTGGTGCACGTCTGACAATTTCAACCCTAACTTTACCCTTTATAACAGAAGGCAGAAACTGTTACTGCTACAGTTTTAAATCCACAAAAGTCTTTAAATACTTTTTAAAAGCAGGCAAAATGAATCTGATTGCTTATTTTAATATTTCTTGTTTTACATAAGCTGTATTGGATCATAAGAGAATAACACAAGAGAATAAAATAAACCGTGCCAGGCGATAGCAGTGCTAAGCCTGGTGGTTTATGGTTTTCTAACATCAAGTGTGCTACATCAAATGTGCTAAGTGAAGGGAAGATAGAGTGCTGTTATTGCAGATGGCGTTTTGAGTCTTTGAAATGGCCAAGGGTAGATGAAAATAAAAAGACCTCCTTGCATCTCACGTCTTGGAGGATCTTAGTACACTTTAAAAATTGCACTTAAAGGGGTGACCTCACCCAGCACTGGTACACACTGATCCAGAGGGTGCTAACACAGCCCTTATTAACTGCAGCGCTGTGTTTGTAAAGAGTAGAATAAGAAATAACATATCCAGTTGAAAATGCGGTGGGAATTCAGGCAAAGGCACTTGGGAATCCAGCCAGAACACAGGGACTAACACCCACACTCTTGCAAAACGTGCTTGTGGGGTCTTTTAATGACCACAAGCAGTCGTAGCAGAACAGTAGTTTTATATTTGAGCACAGCCAGAAACACAGCACCATCCAATTATTAATTGAGTCACGACTCAGAAATCTCGTCTGTTCATGGGGGCATCCACCAGTCAGAGCTGTGCAGCCAACCCCTGAGCTTTCAGCTTGTGCACTGAGAATGGTTCATTCCCTTTAATCTTCATACTCCTTCAGCTACTGATGTATTTGCAAGACTCCCAGCAAGAACAGAAATTAGTTCCAGTGTCTGTGGCCAGGGGCCAGACCTGTTTTACATAGCACAGGCTTAAGTCTTCTAGACTTAGTGGTAACTGAGGTATGTCTAGGTGAGTGGCACACCTAACACCCAGGGTAACATCCTTTCTTCCTTGTTTGGCTTCCAAGCATGTGGCTGAGACAGGAGCTACCAGGTAGAGCCCAGTACTCCTCAAGAGAAGTCCATTTTCTAACAAACCCTCTGCTGTTTGCCACTACATGAACCAAAGCTTTAAAGTCAATGAGTTTTTAAAAAGACCCTTCCTAAATGAAATATTAAAAGGTAAGAAAAAGACAACTTGGCTTGGCAGCACCTTTCACCATCTTAAAGTGTCACAAAGCCTGCAGTATCCTGGTCCATCGCGATTGAACTCTCATATCGATTCCCTGCTTTGCTCTTTTGTTGCCTATACCAAAACATTCACACTGAAGTCCATACAGAGGCATGTGAAATCATTAGTGGCATGAGAGAAGAAAGTCAAACACCTTGGATCTGCTTGTTTCTCTCTCAATGCCTGTACATGCTCTGCCAACCTTCTTTGGAAAGATACGCTTGCTCTTTGCAAAGTCAGCAGGGCGAATATGTACAGCCCTTTCCTGGAACAAGTGCAATCGCTCCTGGGAAGACATAGAAAAAGTGGTAGCTCCTTGCCCTGCCTTTTCCAGCATATCTTGCTCAATTCTTTCTAAAAATATCCAGTATGAGCTCTTTTATTGTGAGAATTGCCGTTAAGGGGAGCAGTCCCGTTTGGAGATAAGGAATAGGAATAACTTGGGTAGAGGTGTGAAACAAAAACCAGGTTAAGTTGTAAATTCCTTAGAGCTAAACAGTCACAACTGATCATGCGTTTTCAGTAGAAAGAATCACAGATTTGGGGAGGAAGAAAGCCTAGTAGAAAGACCTTACATGTGGAGGACACACAGAGAGGACAGCAGTCCATTTTTTGGGGTATGTCTAGCTATGAACACTGGGAGGTCTCATTTTGTCCAGAGGATAAACCTCTTCTTTCCACATCACCGTGCTCTGACAGAGAGCTCTCCCTTGGGAGACTGGTGGGGGAACATGAGTTTGTTTTGTGGCCTGAGCCTGCAGTCCCCTCCCAATGAAAACCTACAATTTCCCGATCGCTGAAACTGGTGGTTCCAGGTAGACCACGACCTTAGATATCTGCAATCAAGAAATAAGGCTCCCAAAGCTTCATCTGTAAAGCGTAGCTGCTATAGGGCTGGGGTTTCATTCTGCCTGAAGACAAGAGACCCAGATGAACCTGCCAGCCACAGAAGTCCCAGCTAACAGCAGTACACAGCTCCCTAAGCCTGGGGCAAGAAGAAGTTGGCTTTCAGTACATGTAATGTGGTCCAGACCCCACCTTGTCTAGGGCAAGGAACAAGCAAAGGCAGAGCCTCAAAGAAGCAAGCTGGCTTCAAGCCTGGAGAGATGAAAGAGCCTGCCAGGAACCCAGCAAAATCTGTGCTCCCAAAACATCCACCGTGGTCCCCAGCCTTAGATTCCCATAATGAGAACAAATACAGTGATGCATATTCAAACAAACTGCAGATTAGATCGTGATACAATCAACATGAACTCTGCACCATTAGTGTTACCAGGTATAAGGGCAGGGTTTAAGAAGACATATGATAAAACCTGAAGTGGTGGAGAACCTGAGAGTTAAACCAAACAACTTGCGTTGTGAGAACTGGCAGATGCAGTAGTTTATATCAGGAATTTTGTAGCAGCCTTTTTGATCATACTGATTTTTGAGAGCAATGGAGTTGCACTAAGGATCAGCCAGGACAGTTTTGCCCCTAAAAACAGTGGCTAGAAGAATTGGAGAGAAAATCAGAGCTCAAGTGTGGTCTGTGGTGTCTCACTACATTTCTTGCACCCTCACACAGTAAGATGGCAAACTCCAGAAGTCACTGTAGTCAGAGACTGTAAATGAAAATAGCATGCATGCATATTCTAGATGTGCATATATTCCCGTATGCCTACCTCTGAAGCTCCAGGTCGATATCCAAATCTTCATCAATGAAGAAATTGTTAAGGGTTTGTTCTTTCTCCCTTTCTGGCATTAACAGTTCTTATCTTGGATAACATACAGTAAAGTACAATTTGTCTTGAAAATGGTAAAGCCCCCAAGATGTCAAAGCCTCCAATCCTGCAGAATATTAGTGAGCACTGAGAACATACAAAAACCTGCAGTACACGCTCAGTGATTAACCCATAGACAAAAAACTGCTGCATAAACCCAATCACAAACCCTAGCTTGTATCCAGGGACAGTGTCAGCCCAGATGGATGCTCACATTTGCAGTGAGCAGTAAACCCAGGCTAAGTCTGAGCTGGTTCAGGGTTCCCTGTTCACAGCCACATAAATGACCCAATACAGGCAAAACCTTGGATTCAGCTTAAAAAGTCTGAGGCACTCCAAGAAAACTAATTTATACCTTGCCATGGTGTCTTATATGGAACTAAATATTATCAAGGTTTGAAATTATTATATATTTCCCTTATACATAGGATTAGTTCAGCAATGAAGATTCAAACATCCCAGAAGCACAGCAGTTAAAAACAACAGCTATGGAATAGTAACTGAAGTTTAAATAGAATCACAGAATCATAGAATGCTTTGGGTTGGAAAGGACCTTAAGATTATCAAGTTCCAACCCCCCTGCCATCAGCAGGGACACCTCACACTAAAACCACGTCACCAAAATAGTTAGCTACTTACAAACACCAGGTCTGTAAAGTGTTGCCTTTTTATCAAACCAAAATACTCAGTAGTGCCTTCATGTTTTAAGAAAAGGCTTGGATACATCTCATCTTCCTTTTGCAAATGCCCCCAGTCATCAGAAACGTAGGACTGTTTGCTTTTTAATGTTTTCTGGGGTTTTCTGTCAAACTGTCAAAACAATTACCTCATTAGAAGCCACATCTTGGCAGAGAGACAGTGGAATGAAGAGTGATTCTCCTCTGTGGACAACAAAGCGAGTCATTCAAGCTGGCTACCCTTGGAGAGCAGCTTGATCCAAGATAACGTGGGAGATAAGTGATTGCACTGACTCTTTTTCATGTTGCAAAACAGGTCGATGCTTGTGAAGGGATCAACCTGCTTTTTTTGAATTAGACACAACAGAAGGAAGAGGGTAACTTCTGGGAATAATAGCAAGCTGGGAAAACACATTTCTGCAAGGTTTTGATTCCCTCCCACTGGTGTCCTTGAAACAGAGAAAAGGGAATTTTAACACCATAACAAAATATATGATCTTATGAGGCACGTGTTACCTTGGGGTGCATGTCCAAGCTCATCTCAGTGCAAATAAGCGTGATTTGCTCAAGACTGCCCTCAAGCATGTACCTCTATTTTATACCATTACTGTGGGATCTTTTTTCCCTACAATCTTGTGAAAGGACTATACAAAGGCCTTATAGGAGAATTTACCCTTTGCTTTAATTTAAAGGGTTGCAACTTCCCTCTTCCTCTCCTTACAGGAGGAAGTGAAGCCATTGCTTTAAAATACTTGACTCCTGCAAAACTATCAGAAAAAATGTCGAGGTTACACAAGAATAGTGCACAGGGCCCAATTCTGCAGGCAGAGGCGCAGCAACTATCCCAGCCTCCATCTAGACTCTATGTGATGCAGGCATGAGCACTGGCATTAACCCAGTACATCCTCCCTGCTCTCTGTAGTTATGCCCAAATTAGGATGCAGACAGATGTATGTCTCAGCTGGGAGATGGCAAACACTGGAGTCACGTCCTGGTTTAATAGACAGATCTCTGACATACAAGCCTCATGACAGCTGCTTAAAGCTTCTCCTAAATCCTGCTCCAATCTATAGTCAAGCAGGCAGGTATAAAGTCACACACGGTTTAAGTTAACCTGTTACACATGGAGCTAGAACGGAGAAGTGCCCATAAAATCAGCACTAGTCTCCACCTGAATGTGACCTCTAAAGCACAGCTGCAACCGCTGTCAGCCTGTGCAAGCACTGTTTCCTCACCTCTCTCCCTTGTTGCGATTAAGGTGTCACATCTTTCCTCATGCTGGGGGGGAAGATATAGTTTAAGTAGAGGTAGGTGCTGGTCTATACTGATATTCAAAGGCAGGGTCTCCTCTACACATCATGCAACCCATGCTACTAAGAAGGAGAAAAATGACTGCTACTGCTGAACCCAGGACACCTTTACTAGTGGTTGCTTTCTCGGCCAAATCTGTTTGAATGCTTTTCTTCCTGTGAAGCAGCTCAAAGACATACACCAGGGTTATAGCTAATGGGACATGATACTACAACATTGGAGCTACATGTCTACATCAATACTTTGTCTAAACTTGGAATGCAGTTAGCTGTTGCTGGATCATAGTATCATGAACCCATATGGGTTGGAAGGGACCTTAAAGCTGCTCCAGCTTCAACCCCTGCCACGGGCAGGGACCCCTTCCACTGGAGCAGCTTGCTCCAAGCCCCTGTGTCCAACCTGGCCTTGAACACTGCCAGGGATGGGGCAGCCACAGCTTCTCTGGGCACCCTGTGCCAGCGCCTCAGCACCCTCACAGGGAAGAGCTTCTGCCTAAGAGCTCATCTCAGTCTCCCCTCGGGCAGGTTCAAGCCATTCCCCTTGGCCTGTCCCTACAGGCCCTTGTCCCAAGCCCCTCTCCAGGTTTCCTGCAGCCCTTCAGGCACTGGAGCTGCTCTCAGGTCTCCCCTTCAGGAGCCTTCTCTTCTCCAGGCTGAATCAGCCCAGCTCTCTCAGCCTGACTCCATGGGAGAGCTGCTCCAGCCTTTGCTCAGCCCTCTGACCACCCTCTCTGAATACCTGTGTTCAGCTACATCAGAAGGAAAACAAATTTTAGAAGTCTTATTTAAGTGTACTTTAGTATTTACCTTGAGAGAAGTGGCTCTTCAGGGTACTTAAGAGGTCAAAACTGGTTAGCGAGCCATTCACCTCTTGGCACAAACATCACCAACGTTATGCTTTAAGGAAACGCAACAGTAAAGAGGAAAACCTGAATCCTATGATTCAGCAACATTAAAGTGGCCCCATGAAAGAAGTGCTCGCAGACCATAATTAATGGCCTGGAAATTATTTTGAAACAACATTAGACTGAGCAGTGTTTTCAGATGTATTTTACGCGATTGCACAGTGGAGAAGTCAAGGGTGCCCACAGATGTCAACAAAAACATTTTCACTGACCTCCAAGGGGTATCATCAGATGGCAAATAGACCAAAAGCCCCAAAGGGGCACAAAATTTCATGCACACCTTTATGAACTTCCCACCCACAGTTGTTTATCATCCATATCCAGTACAAGTGTTTCATCTCTGGAAGTGCCAGACCATGAGGAGTTGAGCTGAGCCCTCGCAGGATCTACTGAGGTGCATTCCTGGCACCTTAGGCTGCAAATGTTGATCTTACTGATTTAAGTACATGCATAAATAGCCTTCATCAAAGTGAACGTCTGGTCATGTGTACACAAATAGTGGTGAATTACGCAAACTACAGAAAGGTCATGTAACAGGAAGGTGGGCTGTCATTTTCTCCAGTGGTTAAAAGGCCTCAGTTCTGTCCATCCTTACTAAATCCATCTTTCCAATTTGTTTTAGCAGATTTCCAGAAGAAGTTACGGTAACAAGTCTGGTTTCATATTGGCTTGTTCCATATTCTTGTTACCGAATGAAATAGATGGGGGATTTGCCTTAGAAAACTGCGTTATACAAGCAGTGTTTACCAAGAACCTTTATTACTAAGGTGCTTTTAGAAATGAGAGAATGTCAGGCAGGCTTACCCATCACTTTTGGTGTTTGTCTTGGATTTCTTATATCCTAAACCTAAGAATTCTGGGATGTTGGGGGTAAACACCTATCCAACACGATCCACAGCACCTATAAATTTAAGAGCTGAATTCAGCTCTCAGAAAGGTACATTATTGCTATACTTTCATCTCCTTTGAGATACTAAATGAAAAGGAACTTAAGAAGATGAGCCTCTCAATGACTGCTACATCTTGTGACCAAGGGCTCCTCTGGATGTGAACATCAGTAGTGACCCAGTGCTCATATTAAAAATACACAGCAAGGGTACCGTCATGGGTCACAGTATCCAGAAGGAACTTTGCCAGGTGCAGCTGATGCTTCTACTACATTCACCATCTGGGAAGGCTTTCAAAGTGCTTTCCGACTCAGGAAATCTTGAGCAGACTCAGGTTTGAGGCTCCTTATGAATTGTTATTTCTCAAACTATTTTCTCCCAGGATCTTCATCACCACCTTGTCCACAGGACACAAGAAAGCACATGGCTTAGCACAGGCCAGTGTGCTCAAACACCAGAGTTCAGCCCCATGCAGAAATAACCTGGATCTCAAAGCAGTATATGTGTAACAAACCAACCAAGCTTAGTTGAGTTATAAAACTCTGAGGTTTTTTAAAGCCTTCCTGAGTTTGGATATGTGCAGTAGCTAGTGAACAAAGACCAGTTCTTATGGTAGATGCTAAGATACTATTAAAATACAAATATAGACAGGGGGAAAAGAAACATCTGAATAAATCTTTTCCAAAGATTAAACACTGAATTTCTGCTTTTTCTTTTCCAAGTTATCCAAACAGTAAAACTCTTTGGAATTACTGAAGATAAAATAGAAGCCTTCTTTGCAAGCAGAATTTATTACATATTGTATAAAAATTAATCTTTATCTTCAAAAAGCTGTATTTCCACAGTTGTCACAGTACTTTTTTCTAGTTCAAATGCAAAGCACGTGTCTGTAAATGCTGTGTTTCAGATGTGTGTGTTGCTAGCCTGAAGAGATGACACTGACAGTCCTGCTAGGATACACTGGCCATAATGTCTTCTGACTGGAACAAATGCAAGACACAATAGATAATTTTTAACCTAAAGTACAGAACTATCCAATTAGGATCATTCCTTAAATCAGGCCCTGGCAATTATTCTGAATGTTATAGAACCACCAATCTCTCTGACCATAAATGTAAATAATATCCTCTAATTGGGAAAAGAAAAAAAAGAAAATAAAGGCAATTTTTGTTAAAACTATCTTAATTAAATGCAGCATCTGGCAAGGAAATCATTTACATAGACTGAAATTCACAGCAAAATATTTCTGTTGATACGTCTTCGTGCTTCTTGAGCTACAGAAGTGTCCTTCCCTATCATGACACATATCATCATTCTTCTTCCTTCCTGTCTCTGTATACTTACATTAGATATTTTTGGCTGCATAATTAGAGGATTTTATCATTTTGCTTTGCCTTTTTTCCTTTACATACAGACCCTAATTAGATTCAGAACCCAGCAAAAACCCTCAAGAAACTAGGATTATATGGTTAAATCACTCTCTATACTTTCAGCTTTCTTTTCTATCTTCTCAATTATCCAAATTCTCTTTGTGTTTTAAATAACAAATTACTATAAATTAGGGCACTTGCTGGTTTCTATTAAGCTGAGCCTGTCAGAGGAGTGAAGTCTTCCTAAAAAATTTCCTGAAGATGGATTAATGGCCTCTCTGAAAAGACACAAGCTCTTGTTTTGTGTTATCATTGCATCACAGATGTTTAGATCACCATCTAGATGGTCAGGATAGTTGGTCAACTTTTTAGACAGGAAATCCTGACATGAAGGGAAAGTGAGTTAGGGATTCAGTAGGAGGCACTCTTAGCTCTGAAGCAACACTGATGTAGCTCCCTTGTAAAAGGAAGTGTGCTATTGGAAAGCTTGACTGTTGGCTGGGGTGGAAAACCTCATGACCACTTGTGGTGATTAATGGAAATGGAATGGAAAAATTAAAGATCTTATTCCACTTTTGACAAGAGCAGGGCTGTTGAGTCTTGTGGCTAAATTCCAGGTAGCTACATTCAGCCTACCTAAATACTCCTAAAAGTTATATTTGAATATAGTGTATTATTCTTAACTTCCTACCCTCCACTGGTATGTAGCATTTCTGCATGCAGCTGAACAACAGCTTCATTGTACCTTTGAGCAGCACTGTGACTACTTGGGGTGAAGAGGTTTTGGTGTATTTAAAGATTCTTGAAGGTGAAAGACTGCATACACACAGGCTATTCTATGCTTAGTTTTAACTGACATAGTGAAGCTTGCCCACACCTAGCTAAAATTAAGCACACAGTATTATTTGCACATAGTTTTCTCCCCCTTTCCTAAATGTAACAGAAAAAGTATCCTTCACCTAGCATACTTTTGTGATTTTCATCTTTAATGAAAGAATAGAGGTGTTTTTTAAAAATCAGACAAGTGAATTAAACTATTGTGAATGTAGCAGCAATAGCATATCTGGGAATATATTTCTGAACTCTGTATATATTTACTTTTACATTTTATATGTCTAAGATGAAGAATGTAGTGGTATTCTTGGACATATGTTTTAAGTCTCTCATTCAGTATAGCTAAAGGTAGGACTTCCTTTGTTTAAGTTCCACAAAACACAGAGGACAGTACCTTAAACAATGACCCAAAGAAAAGTGTCCATACTTAAAAATGCCCAGAAAACAACACAAGCTACTGGTCTTTAGATTAAATTTGAGCCAAAGAAATCAGTATTTTGGCCTAATTCTGAATTTGGCCATACTTCAGCATTTCTCCATTATAATCCAATATGGGGGAAACTCAATGTACACATAATCTCTGATTCTCTGTATCCAGAGCTCACAGGAGTAGTCTTGGAACCAGCATTGTGCTTTTGAGATAACTTCATTTCAAAGTGTGCAAAAACTGAGCAGTTGCTAGAAGGGTTAAAAAATAGGACTAAATGTACTAGTTAATTGCTGGGAATGAAGTATTTGTCTGTCTGAGTGCCCCCACGGCTTGCAGCCTCGTGGTCTCCCACAAATGTTTGTCCTTGTACACCTTTTTGACCTCCACCTCTGTCAAGGCCTCCCACACCATTTTGGTTTCCCACCACACTGTTTTGGTCTCCCGCATCCTTTTAACCTCCACCTCCGACTGGACCTCGCACACCCGTTTTGCTTCCCACACCTTTGGAGCCTCCCGCACTTTCTCAGCATCCACCTCTGTATCAGCCTCCCATACCTTTTTGGGCTTCCCACCTCTGTCTCGGCCTCCCTGTTAATTCCTTTCATCAGAGACACTGGAATGCCTTTGTAATTCTACAGCTCTGTGCTCAGATGGTTTGTATCAACTCCTGAGACCCTGCTTAAATTTGTAATGACACCCTACTGCAGAAAATTAGTGGATTTGGCCCAAGGCTAGGCCATACTAATTCTCCTTTTGTGTTTTTAGAAATGATAGGATTTTAACACAGCTACTGCCACTTCTGTTTATTGGTTTTGGCAAAATCTTCAATTGAACCCTATTTGTTCCTCGTTTGGAAAGGACCACACTGACATTTTGTTTCTTTGGAGGTGAGGGGAACAAAGAGAATCAAATAAGGGTGATTAGAGGATAAAAAGAAAGTATGTTTGGAATGAGTCCACGCTTGCTTGTGTTAGGCTTGCCTCTATCTCCTGCTTCTTGAGGTACTGTTTGTAAAGTACCTTATCTCTCCAGGGCCTCAGGTTTTGTTATCTAACATAATGACAGCACTGAGACCAGGCATCATTTTCACTACTATTTCTTCCTGAGCACGCAGAGCCATAATGAATAGGTCTAACCAGTCCAAAACGGAGAACACATGAGAATGCTGGCCATTATCAAGACGCCAGGGATGCCAGAACAAATTTTATCTGGCAGTTGTGCTCCTTTTGAAAGTCGATTTGCAATACACATCAACAGAGCACAAAAATGCAGGATGTGGACTAAGGAGACTGAATGTTGAACCTCTTGGGATTTCTACAACCTGCCCTTCTATGCACTACATTATTAAGTGACATTAAACACACAGCCTCCTTACCATATAGAAGGTCATTCTGCTGAGAAATTTAGCTTGTGCTTCACCCTTCTGTTAATACTTATTATATTTGTAACATGTATATGATATCAAAACTTTATTTACTCTCCGGATCACATTTCTTTTCATGCACAAAATATTAAGACATGCCAAGTATTTTAAAAGACTTCATCTTAAAGGACTCTAATTGCTCTGGTAAAAAATATCTGTTCATGCCAAGTATTTTATATGTCATAGTAACCCAGCGCAATTTAAACAGTGGATGTCCAAAACCATAATCACTATTTTTTCCAGTCAAATACAGGAACATTTACTTGGACGCTGCATTTGATCTTGCTAGTTTCTTATGTTAACTTCAATATTGCCAGTCAAAGCAGCTATGTGGACGAGTATTTCCTACAACTATCAGTCCAGTGCACACTATATCAATCGTTTGTTCCAGCTGCACAGTAATGCTTTCATTTACTTTAATCATTTCATTGTGTTCACATTTACCATATTTATTCTTTTTTACTCCCTCTCTCCTCCCCCAGTAGCTCATGGTCTTTGTTTTCCATGAAACTTTCATCAGCCCCCTGGAAAATGAGGGGATTAAATCATTCTAAAATTTGGCAATATAATTAATCTTTTTTTTCTTGATCATTCATGCTTTTTACACCCATGAGTTTTAGAACTGTCCTTAAAACAATGTCAACCTCAAAGTCGTGCAGGTTCAAAAGCAAAGTACTCCCAAGGTTTTCATGGGAAATTTTTAGTCAAATTTTTCACATTTTAATTAAACATGTGCAGTCTGATAGAAAGAAATGAAAAGGGTCCTATTTGTCACAGGAAATTTTAAAAAGCTAACAAAGGGATTTTCAATGGCAGGCAGCCAGCAAGGAAACTTGATCTCGGTCCGTTTTATTAAAGTAGCTTTACACTTTTGACATTTGCCTTTTCCCAATAAAACTTCTTGAACACTTGCAAGGATAAGGAAGTTAATACACATAAGCACAAGGGCAGATGGGCAAAAGCTTTACTCGTTAGTCAAATATCAACCTTGAATTAAAGTGGAGAACACCTACATTACCTGCATCGGGCAAGTAATAAATTACAACACACTTGAACTTCATAGGCAAAGTCTGCACTTGAAGTCCTAACTTCTGTATCACAGCCCGACAAATAAGGTCTCCCTTTACAATATGGAAACCTGACCCACTACATAATATTATGATAGCTCTAATGGCTAAGCTTGGTCAGAGATTACCTCCTAGAGCTTTATAAATTATTTAGATGTACTAAACCTGACAGGCTGCACATAAAACTCCTTTCACAAAAGCTTCCTCTCCAGCAGAAACTAGGAGAACCGTGTGTATCATGATTGCAATCCAAACTTTCCCAAGTCTTCCCTGAGTTTCCTAGAAATCACTTGCATGTTGCTGCATGCTGCGCTTTTCCATTCCTGAAAACATATGTCGTGCAGTGGAACTAATTCTGGAATCCTGTATAGCTTGTGCCTAATTCTGTCCAGCTCAGCAGCAGAGCACTTTGTTTGCTGCATATAAAAAAGACAATCAGTGGAACCTTATCAAACAAAGTATTTCAGATGGTCAGAATATGATTTCATGAAACATTTAGAGTCATGTTAGTAAAAATCTGCACAGTTTAATTGTCAATTAAAAAGCATTAAGCAGGTTTGGATTTAAAACTGACTCCTGCTGTTTCAGATAACAAATAAGTGTTAAAATGTAAAATAATTTCAGTTGCTGTTTAGAAACTTTTAGGAATCTCACTGGCCTTTTTTTTACCTTTGGCCTCTGTATTGCCCTTCAAAGTAACTGCTGCTTACAGTATTATCCTTCAATAACAAAAAACGGTTTCTCATAAGGTATTTGTAATAAAGGGATTATAACTGAGACTCTTTAATACTATAATTATTAAGCACTGCTATCACAATAAATATAGTAAAAACATTGCCAGTAGCGCTTGGGAGTGTAGAAGTAAATCTGTTGCAACTTAGAATCATAAGATCAACTAGGCTCTGGAAATGAAATCCTAAGCCATGAAAGCAGAGTATAAAAATGAGTTAATATTTTTTGCTTATGCAATTTTCTAATAGCTATTTGAAGCCCTAACTTTACAAGGAAGCCGTGATTGAAAAGTTGTTTATGCCATAGTAAAAAAGAAGAAGAAAACCTAGGCCTAGGAACTACTTAGGGAAAGAAAGCCCGCGTTACTACTCCTGTGGCTGTGTCAACAGAAAGTGTGGTGTCTTGGATAAATTATGCGTCTCTTTATTTGTGGATATCTACTGAAATTTTCTGCTTTTACATATGGACCTTCAAACAACCAAACGCATTCTTTTTTCAGTTAACTGCAGTCCTGCTTTCCCTCCATCAGTTTTCACTTAACTCCTTCTGTTAGGATCATCATAATTCAAAAAAGGTCAGCCCTGGTAGCCCTCATCCGTTTTACATCCAGCCCAAGTTCAAAGTATTCCTCTATACGCTGTCTAACGGGACTAATCTCACAAAAAGCTCTGCCTCCCTATCACTGCCCTCTCTCTGAGCAATACAGTTTAACTGCGAATTCTCACTTTTTGCACCCTGTGATTGGTTCTTTTTCCACCTTCTAAAGGCTGTTTTCACAGCTTCATTCATTGCTTGGCAGGAGGAGGAAGGTGGGAACAATCCTCTTGGAAAATAGGGCTGCACAACCTGTCAATGCATTTGAGATCAATGTGTTTGAGATAATTTCTGCATTTTGCACCTAAAAGAGAGCAGGCCACTAACAGCTTTCTCAGAGTACATCAGAAACAGAGTGGGAAAGGAGCTTGTAGATGGCAGTCCTGAGGAGTGAAGACCAGTGAAATCTGGCCAAAACTTGGAAAAGCCTTTTTTGCTCAACAATTTGTAAGTTGCTTTCCCCATGCAGGACTGCAGAAAAACTCATGTTGGCGTTGGAGAGCAGAGAAGGAGGAAGAGAAGAGAGAAATAATGTTTGGTTTTTTATTGCTTTTATTGATATTTATTTTGTGGTTTTACCTCTAGCTATAACAAAAAAGTAGTAGATTTGCTTCTAAAATAACTGAATATTAGTAAAGGAATTGTTTCCAAAAAAAGGTATTTACCATGCAAAAGGTCTGATCTGAAAATGTTAAGAAATTCTAAGAGCTGATTTTGATATGTTTGCAGGATCAATAGAATAATGCCCTTCAGTTTCTTCACAGAAATATTAAAATATAAGGTAAGGGGTTTTTTAATGTTAGAGAGGCTAACTACTGAATATGATGAATTTTTCCTATAGTTTTCCTTTATTATGACACTGGGAATTCTATATTTGTAATTGAGGGAGGAACAGGGTTCAGCATTAGTAGTATCAGTTAAATTATACATCCTGTTATTAGATGTTTAGAATCTATTACTTCATTTTTGTGTGTGTGCTATATAATCCCTACTGTAATGAATGTTCAACCAATAAAGGTGGAACAAGTTACTAAACACTGTTCTCCTTTTTCCATGTCTGGCTTTGTAACTTTCCACAATAAAAGAGTGAAAAGTTGAGGAGTACGCGGTTATACAAACCTCAAAAATGCAGAGTTGGGAAAAAATCCCATGCTTTGTTCTTTGCTAAATGCTGATTGCTACACACAGTCAAAAACTGAAATCACTTTTGTAGCAGAAGGTAGAAGTTGGGAGAAAAGATGTACTAAATGACATCATCTTAATATTTCTCCAATCCCCAACAATACGTTCAACTTTTTCTGAAGGTTCTTAGGTTTGCTTTCGCAAATGCTGTTTTTCATGAGAGTTCATAAACCTGGGCTTTAGCAGAATAGATTTCCTACTTGTTGGAGCTATTGGGGGTGGTTCTTGAATTAAGGCATAGAGCTCCGTCAGTGTTAAAATTAGAACGAATGACAGCCTCAGAGACAGCGATATATCACAAAGTCAGTGCAGCTCTGCAGTAGACAGCCTTTGAACTCTGAGGGGGAAAAAAAACTACACGGAATGAGAGCAGATGGAAATTTGTCAAAAGCTTATAAATCACCACTCCTAATTTCTGAAGCTTCAGTATGAAAGAAACATATATGAACCCAGATTTGACTCCATACCAACTCCGGAGTCTATTCCCCTTGCTTCTGCTGTCCCTGTGTTTATGCCAGTTAACACAATTGTTCTAACATGGAATAGTGAGAAATCTTCTTTTAGCATCTGGCTGAAAGAGAAAGAAAAGTGTCCCAGGAACAAAATGTGTTCAAGGCCAGGCTGGACAGAGCCGTGGGTGACATGGTCTAGTGCGAGGTGTCACTGCCCATGGCAGGGGGGTTGGAACTAGATGATCTTGAGGTCCTTTCCAACCCAAACTATTGTGTGATCCTATGATTCTATACCATTAATCTCAAACCATGCCTTCACAGTACCTGAAAAGTTTGCATGAGTAGTGATGCTGCCAGAAATTATGTTTGAATAATGCTGTTTGTTATATATGAATAATGAGTTATTAGAAGCCCTGATAAGGCTCATGTGGATAGTCATGCTGTCTGGGAGAATCGCAATGGAGGAGTTTATGTGTCAAGGTTTCAAAGAGTTGTACATTTTTAAATATAATCGAATTGATTTCTTGAAAGGAGAGGTAAATGCAAGCAAAGGCATTCAGGGTCCTCTTTTAGTCATCAGAGAGGCCTATTTTTACAATACATAAAAGCATTCAGCTTGCAGTCTTACAGTACTGAGCAGCAAGAGGTCAGGTCGCTACATACAGAGCACCAAAAAACTGTAGTCAAATAGGAAGAGACTGTCCTAGAGCACAGGGTTTAGCGGTAGACAAAGGGAAATCCTGCACACCTCTCTCTTTCAGGGAAATAACCTATAGAGGGACATGTAGAGGTTCCTATTTGTCAGGATGTAGAGAAATGTGAGCTGCTGGATGGAGACTTTCATGAGGGATAAATTCTCATGATCGACATTCCCTGGGAAACTTTGGATTCTCTGGAGTATCACAGCTTTGTAAGATCTTTCGCTTTGACAGCCAGAAGGAAAAGCAAATAGTAAGCCCATAAAGTGACTGCCAGCACTTACTTGCATCCCCCTTTCCTTCTTCTTTCTCTTCCTGCGTGTTTACTGCAGGAAGGAAATGTTCTGACCCCGGCTTTAAAATTAACTCTGGGTCACACCAGTGCTATTCTGCTTGCCCACTATATTTGTAATGCTCTACTTCTATTCCTGGATCGTATCTATAGTCCTCATCTCCTCTATGCCTTAATATTGCAATTATTCAGTGTCATTCTGAACACTTACTACATTTCTCCTACATCGTGTACGATAACAAGTCCAAGATATGGGTCCTTACTATTGTTAGCAACAACTGTGTTTCTGAAAGTGTTAACTGCTCCTAGCTTCCTCTCCTGATGGTTAGCAGACTAGCAGGTCATTAACTGCTAGAAGTGACCATTTTTTTAGGGATTAGGTTTTAACATTCTGAATTCACACAGTCCACACAGGACTCATTCTGATGAGCATTTTGCTTTTGTCCCTCTTATCACTCCTGGGCCTCTCACACAGTGTTCTAGGGTTTTGTATAGCATGGTGAGGGGTTTTCTATCTGTCCATTTTTGGTGAAGACCTATTTGGTCAGCGGAATGCGGGCAGGTAGCACAGACCAAAAGGAAGGTGTTCACGGGTATACAGTTAACTCTTTTCATCTTAGTGTTGTCCTGTGGACATTTCTAAGCTACATGCCAAACTTTTGGAGATGGCTTTGTGAGTGAGTTGTAGTGGAAAGTAGCATTATTTGTCTGACTTTAGAGAAAGAGAGATAATCAGGAGTTTGCTCCAACCACTGTTAAAAGTGGAAGTCACCTTTCTGACCCCAGCTCTGGAGCAGGGCTCCCCAGAACCTTGGTCAGTAAATTGGTTTCTGCATAGGGAGGACACACATCTTTGCTGCTTGCGTGTTTTTCCCCAGCCAGCTGAGAGAGAGGTGGGGAAAAAACATCCTCCTCCTCACCCATTACAAACTGAAATAGAGAGAGGGAATAAAAGGGAGGCTGCGGGTTCATGCACCCTCTCCTTCACTTTTGTGGGGTATCTGAGGAGATAGAGGAACAGCCTCTACTCTTGGTTCTTTCTATATAGGTAAAAGAGGACACTTGAGTCCAGAGAAAGTATTATTCAGCAGACACTGTCCGCTATCAACCACTGCCCACCACAACCCCTGTGGTACTTGCAGGCTTCTGCAATCAAGAGATTGCCTGTATAATAATTCAGGTAATTTCCATTTATAACTTTTATTATGAAAGCAAACTTTGACACCTATCACTGGCAGCAAACTCAGCAATTTGAAGCATACCTGACAAGCTTAGAAAATGAGGCAAAGATGTATATAAATATATATAAATTTAAAAGAAAAAGTCAAAAGTTTTAAACCACTCGGTGTTTTTCAGACACAGTTCAGGATTTTTGAGTGCTTGACGGGGGAGATGCAACTGGGATTTATGACACTACTGAATTGTCACATCATATCATATGCCATGTATTCTAATCACATTTGATGACCTTTCCATGCAATTTACTTTCTGCTTACCACTTGTAGCAATAGTGTTTAATGGCATGGAACAGGAAGATGTCAGTAAAATGGATACGGTACCTCAATGGTAGAGGATGGAACGTGGCATTGAGCATATATGTGAGCACATATAGAGGTTTTAGTAAAACGTGAGCTATAAGGAATAACATTAAGCAGAGAGAAAATGAATTTCTAGTAGAGGAATTATGCAGGTTGAACCTTTCAGAACTTAATAACTGTGTATTGATTTCTGATTTAAGCATCAATTGTATGATGCTTAAAGAGAGATATAACTGACAGCACTAGAGAGTTGGGCTTTGGACAACTCCAAAATGGAACTCAACACTGAATTTACACAGAATCTACACAGAATACAGGCTCTTAAATCCAAAACTTTAACCCTGTAGTCAATCGATCGTGGGGCAATACGACCTTCAAAAGTGCCTTCCTTTTTCAATGCGATGTCTGCCATATACAAGGAGGTGTTCCTAGACATGCTTTACACTGTAGTTTGTATTAAATTGAGACTGAACAGAATACGGAAACATTTCTTGGCCTATCCAAGCTCAAAACTGCGCACAATTTCACTTAAAACTTTGGTGAACTTCAGCGAGCTTTCCAATAAATTTGTGATAATATTAATATCCGTAACAAGACCCCATGGGACATTCACATGCCTTTCTGCTCAACAGCATTTGGGATAGATGGCAGAGTGATCCCAGAGGATGCTGCATAAAAGTGACACATCAATGGAAGAACAGAAAACTAGATGCAAATCTCAACCCAGACTAGACAGAGATAGCTGAAAACACACCCAAGTATGCCAGCTTTCCAATGGAGCCAGGTCGCATTGGACAGCTTCCAGAACCACAGTTTAGGATGTCCATTATTTTGTTCCAGCCCAATACACTTAATAAATATTTTTGTGATACTGAAGTGCTTAATAACTGCTTGTGAATTCATTTTCACTTCATGCCTCCTCCACATTCATCCCTGATTTCTTCACATAGAGCTCTGCTATGTGATTTGTGCAGTAATTTCTCACTCTTACTGCAAACTGATTAAGGCAGAAACCCTCACGCTGCTCCATACTCAGTTTGAAAAATAGGCTGAAGAACCATTCCAAAAATATTTGTTTTTCTGATATCCGAAGACAGCTTTCCTTTGATGAGACGCGCAGTCTGGCTGTATCTGCTCTACAGGCTTCTCTGGGCAGATGAGATGAACACATATGTCACCCTGAGAAGTATTCCAAATACCCTTCAACATATTACTGACCTACAGTTTTCATAATTAATGCCAATTACCTGACACAGAGCTGGATTTACTTTTCTGCTTAAGTGCTTATGTTTCATTTCCTTCTCTCTCCTCACTGAAGGAGAACTTCAGAAAGGGAAGGGGAAAGCTTTTCTACAGAGCTAATCAAGACATCACCCAGCACATAATGTTCTGATGTTTGGAAGTACCATATAATGGTACTCTCAAAATACTCTTATACATCACTGCTCCTACTGCAGCCTTTTCAAGCCAACACATCACAGATGACAAAAGAAACACACTGCAGACAGAGCTGTTTTGTGCTCTAGCAAACCACCAAGGGGGTCTATCCGATTCATCCTGCCTGACAGCAGATCACAAGGTTTGTCTGCTCCTCTGCTTACACTCCTTATTTCAAAAAGCATAAAGGAATATTAATTACAACATCCATTACACATAAGCATGTTCTCTGTACAGTCTTAGAGTTTATCTTCACAACATAAGAAAAACATCGCTGCTGAACTGCAAGAAGATGGTCGGGAAACACAGCTCAGCACTGAGAAGCAGCCCTGTGCTGCACTCTGTGTCCACAGGAGAAGTGGGGGGTATAAGAAGGTTGGGTGGGAATGTGGAGTCACCCAGAGATCGGAAGTTATTGAAGAACTCATGGGACTGGAATAGGTTTTAAGGGAGAAATTCACACAGAGACAGAATTACATTGCAAGGGACTGCTTGTTTCCCCCCCAGAACTTCTTAGATGTCAAAAAGCCCTGAATCAACATCAAAATTATATGACATATATAATTCCTTTCCTCTAACTAGACTCAGTGGTGCAGCCCTTTTGACATCCACAACCATTTCCATATCTATAAGGTGGGGATTTACCTCCACTCAGCAAAACTGATTTGCAAAGCTGTGCCCAGATGTTGATGTGTCCAAGCTTGGGCATCTCTCCCCTTTACTTCTGAATGGTAAGTAAAATGCTATAGAGCATACTGAAGTACTTAAAAAGAAACTCACTCTTAAGCTTATCAAAAATAAAATCAAGAGTAGTTAGATTACAGTGTGCGTTTGTACAAGAAAGAGAAAATATTGCTTGGAGAAAGAAAAGAAGTGATGACAGGACATTGAAGCCAAACAAAGGCAAAATGGCAGAGAAGAACATATTTAAAACACTAAGGATAACTAAGAGTTGCTGTATGTTAGTGAAAGAAGTCTCAGCCTTCAAATCAAACTCAAATAGCCTTCTCATAGATGTTCTTTAGCCAAAGATGAATTTATTGGCTTGTGGGGAAATCTTATAAATCTGTCCTTTACAGAAGGTCAGACTACACACTAATATTTCCTTCTAGCTTTAAACATTATTGATCAATGCTTAAGTACTTGTTTAAATAGTATTGATTTTAGTGGGGCTGAAGTATGGCTTTAAAGGCAAATGTTTTTATGAATCATATATGTCTTTACTGCACAGGAAAAGGGCTGTGAACTTCTAAAGTTAGCAGATCAGTATGATCGTGAACAGTGTGAAGTTGCATGATTCTGAACAGTCCTACAGCTTTCTGTTTTATAAGGCCCAAGGTGGGTGACATTTTTATATGAGCCATTTTCTGTTTGCTAGCATGTTCCTTGAATATGTTCTCTCTTTTCCTCTGCACCACTGTAATTTAACTGATATTTTCAAGGTATCAACCAATAGGACTTATCAAAGATAGAAAATTCTCAAATCAAAGCTAAATAACTCTTAAAGAAAGCTGATTTTAGTACGTGGTATAATGTAGTCATCTCTTATCTCGAAGTTGTTTTTGCAAGTACTATAGCTAAGGCTTAGTACTTGAGTGTGAACATCAACCTCTTGACACAGTCAGCAATTTGTAGCGCTTATATTGTCCAGATGAGTTTTTTTAATGATAACACTGAATTGAATGATAAGAATTTCTTTTATTTACCATATTTCTATAGCATTTTCCAGAAATCAATAAATGAACAAGTGAATGTGGGACCAGTTATTGCACAAATAGTTTAGTGGCTGCAGAAGAAAGTATGCAGCACCATGGATGGGATATGCTATACATTGGAATAGTTAAAAAGTAAACATGAAATCTACAGGTTTAGGCTTTTTGCTTTAGAGGTTATGTTCTAACTGCAAGACCAGTGGTTTTTGAGAGAGTTTTATTAGAAACTGCTTAATTTGCTATTTTAGTAGAATTCAGATTGAAGGGATGTTTTGGAAGCTTCTGGTTTTGAGAGATGCAGAGCAGAGAGAGAGAAACACGTAAATGAAATCTGAACGTGAATATATTTGACTTTTGATGCAAGTCTCAAAATGCTTGGCCTTTGTCATTGTCTACTATCATTTAAGCGCTTCAATTTTAAAAAGTCGTTTATTTTCCAGTGGCAAAGGCTGCCATGACAGGATGTTTCCACTACTTTCACAGTAACTCAGAGACTTTATACAAAGCCTGCTGGTCACTGAGCATGCTGCTGCTGATTTCAAGGGACATATGAGCATTTCAGTGTCCATATGCACACAGCTCTGAACAGCTTTGTAGACGCACCTTGACATAGGACTTTTTTTTGCTGCCTCAGTGGTCTGGCTCCTCTCATGATGAAGCACCTCCATTGCCCAGCTCCATCAGGCCAAATCAGCTTTTAGCTAGATATAGTGTCTAGCTTCTGATGGGAATGGTGGGACATAGTTATTGGCATCATATCTCAAGAACAGCCACCTGGATTCGATGAACAGCTCGGTTTGCAGCAGGCAGTCACCTCAGCATATCTAGGACTCAACTGGTACCTATAAGACACCTTTCCCATAACTCATTGCATTCCATGTCCTAAGAAGGGCAAGATTAATTCAAAGTCCAGTCAGTCAATGCTATTACATGTCAAGAAAGGTACTATTGCGATAGAAAGCATATACAAGTCTGAGGTATGTAATCACACCTGCATGTGTACAAAGGCTTGTTTCATTTGACAGCACAGTTTACAGTAGCTATCAACAATCTCAATGTTTTTGTATTGCAATTCAAGGGTCTTTGCTTTCTTTTATAAAAAGGTTTGCAGCATATAGAAAACCTGGCTTTCCAGCACCTGCACTCAAGCTACAAGTTGATCTGTCATCCATCATCTATGCAACTAATGACCTTGTAGATTCCTGCATGGTACTGAGAGGGAGCCAGGAGGTATGAAGATCCAGAGATGCATCATCTTAGAGCAGTCTTAATGTGGCTGAGGTTTGAGCGCTGCATGTAATTGCCGCCTGGTCACCCTGAATGCATTTTTTCTTTAGGAAGCGTAGTTCTTTTGGGAGAGCCTTTCAAAGCAACTTGCAAGTATGTTTTTCAGGGCAGAGTTAGTGCTGTATCTGAAGATCATAGAGTCATAGAATAGTATGGGTTGGAAGGGACCTTCAAAGGTCATCTAGTCGAACCCTGATGGGGAGCACAGACTTACAGTTTATCAGGTATAGGGATGGGGGGCTATGACCTTGACTCCAACTTCCCCACCTGCCCACTACAGTTTCAAAACCACTAAGGACTGTCTGATTAGTTAAACATCTCTGCAATCCCCCAAGGAATGTTTGCCAACAAGACCGCAGTCAAACAACCAAAGAAGTGCACCCTACTGTGTGTCCTACCTACCTACCTACATACATACATACCTACCAGTGGTTCCCTGACCACCAGTGTGAGCAGCAGAAGCTATATCTATAGTATCTAGAAATTTTGTTGCCTTCCAAATGTGGCTGGAGTAACATGCATCCAGGACCTGCCCAAAGGTAACACTGAGAACCCATGAAAAGGGTCCCTTACCATAATCTGTCACAGCACCTGCACTGCAGAAACCCTGCCTAGGCCAGGGGAAAGGCCTTGGTCTTGGACAAAGTCTCTCACCTGATGTAAAAGAGCCCTTTTTAAAAGGGATGAGAAAAGATCTGTGTGGTATAATTATACCCATGCAAAATAAGAGAGAATAGAAGAGACAGAAAGATATTAGCTATTTGTCTAAAGCCAGGCAATAAATCAGCAGAAAACGCTGGACTAGGAATCCAGATGCGGACTCAATCACTCATTGACTCTCAATCCGTTGCTTTAACTACTAGATAGGGTTCCAACCAGAACAGCATTTGTTTGTGTACAATGTGCCAAAAAAACATTCTTGATCTATGAAAAAAACCCAGAAAATGATACAAAGCAGGTTGCCTAGTAAAATGAGATTTAACCCCGTGCCCTTCATCTGTGCTTTAAGGACTCCCTCGGGAGCCACAAATCAGAGCTGTGAGATTATGTGAAGGGGAACAGCATCACGAGTGTAACTCTGATGTATCATAAAAGTAATAGAAAAGCCCCTTGCGAATGAAAACCTTCAACAGAATCCAATAGAACCCTTTGAAATCAAGAGCTGTTGTAGCAGTGTGGCCAAGCTACCACACACTGCCCTCTCAGTATTCTTGTGGGAATCCGAGAAGACAGGAAAACAGGCACTTTCCAAATATTTCATGGTGGAGAGGGAGAAGAAAACCTGAAGGATAAATTCATGTTTATACCCATTTAAGTTCTTTCTTCAAACTTAGCTTTGTAGGATGGCTATGTGTTATTCCCGCTCAAATCCGATTAGAACAGCTAGCTCAAGCATCTGCTTTTCTGTTAAATGATGCATGTTACCACATTAATTCATCTGCCAGCTTTCTCCACGCTGCTTACCTCCTTCATCCACTTGCTTGACTTTACTTGACACCTAGATTATGAGCTTTCAGAGAGCTGGAGAGCATTTCTATTTTAGGAAGCTCTACTATGCCTCGCCCATGCAGCCTAGGATTTCACTCAGTACTCCCATAAAATTATGTCATCACAAGTACCAAAATCTGTGCTTTCTTAATCTCTGTGCTGCACATATATTCTGGCCCCATACACATGGAAAGCTCTGTTGGGCAGATTTTGCTCTGCTTTATACCAGTATAAAACACAGAAACATTTAAACTTCATTTTATGTTTTAACTTTGGCATCATTATTCATGTATAACAAAATAAATAATCACATTGCTGCCACTCTAATAAAATATCTAAGTTTTTCTTATAGAAAAAAAGAAGAAAGATGACCCTGCATATTACTGCCACTAGCTGAATTCAGCAAAAAATGTTCTTCTCCATCTAGAGACTTGGATAATAAAATAGGTTATTTATTGGCAGTGGGTGATGTGTGGATGATTACAGTCTGGTAGGTATTTAAGGGTAAGTCCAAAATTGCAGAACAAAAGCTGTTTTCTATTCACATTTGGCTCAAAATGCCTCAGATGAAATGGACCACCCACAATCTGACACTTCAAGCTGCAGAGCACTGAATCTGCTGAAAGCCAGTTACGAAAAGTGATACAGTAAGATCATGCTTAACACAAAAGGAAAAAATGACCCAAGAAGTATATTAAAAGAATAAGTACATTGAACTAGCAGGAATATGTGCACATTAGAATTGCCCTTTTGGCCAAACTTATTCCTGATGAAAGGACAAATAAAACCCATTTTAAGGATAAAGTCTGCTCCAGGCAGGAAGAACACCACAAAGAAGCTTGTTTTATGATAGGTCAAAGCTGGCGATAAAGCAAAGACCTCACCATTCCCACTGCCTAAATTATTAACCTATGCGTTAAATTTGGGCATCCTGATACATTCTACTGTATAACAGTTACAACAAAGCTAATGCCCACCAGGGCAAGATCACTATTTAACATACATTACTCTTTCTCTTAGTGTTCAAGAGAAGACTGTTAAACAAAAACTGCACTGGAAGAATATGGAGGTAGAGAATATTCCTTCCATCATAGCACAAAATTGTTTTGGAAGAATGCAGTTTGAAAGTGTTATTAAAAAAAACATCTACAAAACTAGGTACAAAAACTTAGGTGGGATGGTTTAGTGTCTTGGGTGGGATGGTTTATTGTGAGGTGTCCCTGCCCATGGCGGCAGGGTTGGAACTGGATGATCTTGAGGTCCTTTCCAACCCTAACTGTTCTATGATTCTATGATTCTATGAAAACTAAAATTCAGCAGTTATCACTAGCCCAAAAAAGCCCGAGTGTATTTCTCAGGGAGCAATTGGTAGCATAGCTGCTGCTCCCAAAACCTTTTCTTTTTCCTGTGTGTGCACATGTTGTTAGTCTTATTAGCTTGATCTTGCCTGCTGTTGAATGCCCTGATGTGCGCTTAACTTTGGCAAGAAAACACTTATGAGCTTGAAGTTGAGCCTGTGCTGAGTTGTGCCATTAGATTAAGACTCACAGTTAAATTCTACACATGCAGCTCTAGTTTGCCTGTCAGATCTCCTCTAACCATTGTTGCCCAGAAATAAAAAATATATGTGATTGAATAATTCTTCTTCACTATAAACCCAGTCCTGAAAATTACGACACGCTGGTCTTACACGTGTGCTACAGCAAAACTAGTTTCTTATACCCCAGTTACAGTGAGATTTATGTCGTTTTCTCCTGTTTCTCCAAGACACTTCCAGGAAGTTGCCAGGAAGCCACTGGTGTGCAAACAGCTGTTGGGCATGTGCACAGCTCAGCACATGGGACCTAAGGAGAGACTTCCTGGATGGTGCAGATTTACTGTGCATGAACTATAGGGAGCATATATGCTAATGCACTTGGCACGTCCACATTTCCAGATGTCCAGCAACCCTGTTAGAACAGTAGGGTTACTAGATGTCAGAGTATCTTTGATGAATGCATAAAAAACACACTGAAAGAAAAATGTCTAAGCAAAAAGGAGGACTTGATAAGAGAATTATGGACCTGTAGTTGCTCTCAGTCTGTTTACCATATCAGTCCTCTATAAATACTGACTAGTATCTTTCATCACACTAGAGTGCCACCATGGAGCTGTTTATTGGCCTTTTATGGCCATTAAAAATCATTCATGCATATTATCAAAATGAAAAAAGGCTAGGAAAATGAAAGTATTCAGACTTTCAAGCTTGAGATACCAAAGTCATTAACTTTTTACTCTCTGTGGATGTGTACATATTTGGCTGGGTTTTCCTGCTACAAAGCCTTTTCCAATACTTTCAAAGTCCCTTGCTGTTCTTCATTAAAAGCATTGCATCAGTATGTCATGTTGAAGTTTCTTCTAATATTTACTTTTGTAATCCAAAACAAAATTAAGCCAACAGTTGCAAGTAGATCTTATCTCCAGTCACATGAAACCTGTCCTAAAATTTAGCCACGTGGACAATTCCCTCGGTTTATGATCCTGAAATAGCTGGACTCCTCTCACCTATATAGTACTCTGAGTCCTTTAGCAACATAGCCCAGAAGGAAACCTATCCAGCCCTTCTTCTTGGGAGGGACACACCAGCCCAACTGTTTCAGTCGTATCTGTCATATCTGTTAACCCTTTCCCCTAGCTCCAGCTATTGAAATGCTTCTTTTGAATAGAACAGAGTTTGTATGGTAGTCTAAAATACTTTTGCATTTTATGTGTCAACATAAAAGATATACAATGAACAAAGATAATTAATAGGCCCTACACGCGCTTCCTCGATGCTTTAGACTTTCACACGTGACATTTGGGGTTGTCCGCAATCCTTCTCCAACTCAAATAATTTCTTTCTATTGTTCTACCATAGAACAACATGCTTAGCCTGGAGTTAAACTAGACCCTGTACTCCTTATCTCCCATGTGTGCATGAGAGTACATATAAAGCACATATGAATATGAGTCACCAGCCTTTTCCCTCCCCAAATGTCCGCCACATGGATGTTTTCAGAAACCATGGTTTGTCATCTTTGTCCCTGTTGGGATTTCTGCTTCCCCTTAAAGAGACAAAGAAAGATGGGAGAGAAATAGCTTGTCTAGCATTCCACCGTAACAAATCCTGTTGTTCAACACAGTTGAAGATTCCTTGGTGTCCCCAGTCTGCGGGACACATCACAAACCTTGTCAGCAAATGAAGCATTCCACATACATTCAGCAAGTCGAGGCTTTGAACATTTTTAGCAACTACTTCCAGATATGAAGCAGAAGAATAAATTATGACAGACAGATTCCCTAAATAACCACCCCATTCCCTATGTATTATTCTTAGACAGATTCCCTAAATAACCACCCCATTCCCTATGCATTATTCTTACTCCTGTCAAGAGCTTAAGACACTCCCTTACTTACACACTGCTGATAAACACACCAAATTCGGCGTGTATGTGAAAACCATTTCCTCAGGCAAGTGATTATGGTCTCTGTTGCTTCTCTTGAGTGGTAATGGAGTCCCTAATTGCTCTCCTGACTGATTATGCTGTTCCTGGTGTTTCATTTTCAGAGTACTTAAAGTTTAGGTAAATCACACTTACCACATGACCTCTCTGATTTTATGACTCTTTTTGCCATGAAAAGGCAAAATCATCTCTGTTTCCTTTGTGTTATTTATTTTTCACATTAGCTACAGATTTCTAAGTGGAAAAGCACCAGAAATTATTATTGTGCAGCTATTATGTTATTATTAAATTATTCTTTTGTGCAAGTACTTTCCTGTTTAGCAAAATTCATAAGCATGTGTTTACAATTAAGCATGAGCTTAAAAGCTTTGTGAAAATGAAGGCCTAATGCTTGTCAGCCTTCGGACATTCATTCAGCTTGCTAAAATTACTTACAGTATTCTGGTGCAATCCTGATTTCCTTCTGGGTTTCTTCTTCCTGCTCTGGAAAATGTATGTCTGTTTACAGCATGTGTTGTTATAACCTCTCTGGTAAACTACCTGGCAAAGCATTCATATACACACAAAGCGCTGGTGCTCTGTCTCAAAAGCATAGGTACACTTCCTCAAGCAACACATACAAATCCTAGCAAGTGCTTGCTGCTTCAAAAAAGATTTTGGCAGATGTACAGAGAGGCAGTTTGTTCAACTGTTCTTCCTGCGCAGAAAAATCCTAAGGCATTTATTAATGAATAGCAACGTTTTAATAGTTTTGTGTGGCCCTGCAAGAGGAAATGTTATCCTAGTGCATGGCTCTAAACTTCTACTGAAAAGATGATCCTTCCCTGATAAATCCTGGGGTCTTAGAGAGGCATTTACACTCAACCCTATTAAATATCTGTATTGCCTTCTTGGCTTAGTGTATGCTATATTTAATAACAATTTTCTTATATTTAATAAGAATGCATGTAAATCTGCAGCATGCCATTTAGGCTAAAATGGACATTACAACGTCTCAGCCCACCCTCTCTGGAAATGTTTGTTTCCTTTCTAAAGCATTGCAAACATTCTTATATTAAGTTCACTGGAGAGAGCTCTCCACTTGTAGCAGTACAGGTCGTGGCAGATCTGGCTCTGGTTGTGGTCATGTATGAAACCTTTCCCAGGCCAGACCTTCGTGTTGGTTGCACTGTGTAGATGATTTCAAGAAGCAAGAGCAGACTGTTCCAGTGGTGCCACTGCTCTTGTGTGTGTGCTGGGTGACTACCACCCGGTGTATGGTGCTCACAACCCTATCTTGCACATCGTTTATCAGCAGACTTGAGCAATTCCACAGATTTTTGCCCAGGAGAGGACTGCACTGAAAGCCTGATGAGGCACTGAAGTATTGCTATGGTCCCAGAGCCCAAATTCTCCTTCCTGATTGACTTCTAACACAAAACGCCCATGTAAGGATGAGACAGAGCAGGAGGAATCTGTGAAGGGGCAGAAGCAGACCAGGAGAGTCATGTATTCCTGGTTTTGCAGTGCTGCAACACAGCCGAGGTTAAAGGTCTACCATAACGGTCTCCTGACACAGGTGAGAAGTCTGAAGGACACAATCACCCCTCTTTGTAAAAGATAATCCCTTATGGGCACAGCCATCCCCCGGCTATGTTTAGTCAGCATCTGGCACAATGAGACTGAGACACTAATATAAACCCAGTAAATAGAAAATAAGAGCTTCAAAGCAGCACCAGGCATTGCTACAAGAGTTAAAATTTCCTGGGTCTTGTTTTTTAGTTGCACTTTTTCAACAGCTTCTAATCATTATTGCAGTGTGAGATCTTTTATACTCAACCAAGGAATAAAACACAGTTCATGATTCAAGACAGGGAACAAGCATCATCAAGAAGTATTGGAATAAAACAAGGTCCACACTTAGGACTGGAGTTAAGTGACACAATTCAGAGTCCAGGGATTTTTTAAATCATAAAGAAAGACCTGGTGAAACTTATTAGGAGTTGAGCATCTAAATTTCTTTAAAAACATCCCTTTGAAATTTTAAATCATTACCCCATTTTACAGCTGGGAAACCTGAGGCAGTGATTTTCACATAAGGTAAGATAATAACTTCCCTGTTTAACCTTTGCTCTTCAAAAATCTTATATATTCTTTCATTATTCAAAATCACAATAATTTTTCTCAAGTCTATAGATCATCTGAAATCTTTTCTTTGTCACTGTCTGAAGTGAAGAAAATTACATCCATATTGCATTGCTTAATTTAACCGTTCACCTATCTTTTTTTTTTAGGTCTCTGATTGGAAATAGCAAAGTGACAAGAAAACACATTTTAAATGACACATTTATCCAAATTTAGTATTTTTCGTAAGTTTTTAGCTCATGTTATTAACTAGAGTTGATTTCACCCAATTCCTGTCCTGAAAATAACTGGAAAAAGAACAGAACTGTATCTTACACTCTAACATAAACTCCAAACAAACTGCATGTCGCAGCAACATGGAAATACGAGAAAATAAAGTATTTGCTGCAGAACTGTTGTGATTTCATGTAGAATTTTGACGTTACTTAGCAACAAATTTCCCTGAAAAAAATAGATGAGAAATGGAAAGATTAATGCTCTGTTACTTGCTTTAAAGCACATCCAACCTGTTTCAGTCCAAACAGAAATAGCATACCTTGGAAACTTAATGACCCATTCACTTATTTCTCTGTAAGCAATAAAAGAGCAGCGCACATGCAGGGTACGTTCTGTCACTAAGACATCAGCAACTTCTGCTTCAGCAGCAGAGGTTTGACTACCATTTGTACAGAAGCTAAAGAATAGCTGCTGGTTAGTATGGAGAAATTCACTGAACTTCAGTAATATGGATTCGTAGTGGGGTTTTAGTGATACAGAACACAAAAGCTGGCATTTTCATGTACATTTGGTACATATGGCATTCATTTATTCTGAGATGATCCATTTCCTTATCATTACAAGAAACAATAAAAGGAGCAGCCAAAGAGAAAATGACAGGGAACTTGGTGCTCTCAAAACCATATGTGTATCCTATAGACCAAACTGAATGTAGTTCTGAAACACCACTCATTTTTTTATAAACCACATTCCAGCTGTATATAAATTTTTGCTTCTACACAACATTCTGTTCTTAACTACCTGGCATCTCTGTGCTACTCAAATTAAAGGCTAAAAGTACAGTAGGAGCCTGTTTTTCAATGTATTATCAAATTTCTCTAACATAGACACAGCACTATCCCATCTACTCTTGCACTAACATTAGCGCTTTACAGACCATGACCAAAGGTCTAATCCTGTTCCTTTTTATTCACATGAAGCAGTGTATTTTCCAGTGGCTCCACAACAAGAAACTTCACTGTGCATCAAAATTTTATCTAAGAAACCAAGTGTTTTTAAAAGAACAGATTCTTGATATACAGGCAGTTTGGTGAGATCTACAGATGCATGATGCATGAAGACTTTGCTTGGACCAACTCCAAATGTGAACCTCAGCCCAGAAGTACATGGAAGGGCTCTAACCTAGCACAGTGATCAACCTTCCTCTAAGCAGATCAGGGTCAGTTCATGCACAGTGAGCCAAAACCACACTGTCAATCTAAGACCAAAGGTGTAGTTTCAGAAGTACATTCATTCTCTATATTTCGAAGACCTCAAGGTCTTTTTTTACACCCCAGCAGCAGTTTCTACAGTTGTTTTGTACATTTTTTGACTTGTGGTGTTGTGAATGAACATGTTACAGAAGCAAAGCAAATATTTCCAGGAAAAAGGAAAGTTTCAGACACAGAACGGCACCGCAAACGTGTCACATTAGCTACAACACAAGTGCCTGTCAGTACCAGTATAGCCTGTTTGCTTTTTCTCTGTGACCTGTAGATACCACCAATATCTAACCTGTTTAAACTTGACTACAATGTCACTCTTAGAACAAAGAGTAAATAAGTAAATATTTCCTACTTACTGTTTTGAAAGAAATAAAAAATATCTCTGCAGAGAGTAATAAAAATATCAATAAAAAGCAGGATGACGTTTTTGCAGTAAATTTTCTATCCCAGTGAGTAGTCAGACACCAGGACTTGCACTTGTTTAAATACAAAAACTCTCTAACTTTCAGCACCCAAACTCAAAGTTAGTGTAAAGTGACCCATAAGATTTCTCCAGCCAGTTCATATCACCCATACAGAGCAACGTTTTTCCCTTGCCAAAACAGCAGAGCAGAACAAAAGTTGGACTCAGAGCATAGAATCATGGAATAGCATGTAAAAAGGTAGAAATTAAAAAAACTTGGGTATTCAAGAGTAAATCACAGCATGGTTTGACATCGCAGACACCACTTGGCTCCACAACTGCTGCAGAGAGTGGAAGCTTCACTCGTTGTATTAAAGTTTGGTTCAGAATTTGGTTATATATTAGTTGATTATATAAAACTTGGTGCAGGATGAGGTCCTGCAGCGGGAGGGAGGGACATACTGGTTTCACTGTTCGGTCTGCAGAAATTGGCTGGACATAGAGTGGGACACAAGCCACATCCTTTTCAAGCTGGCAGAGGTTGTGTTCCCAGGGCACCAGGGGCTCCTTCCTCAGACTAGGAACACATCAAGAAATCACCATCATGTCCAGGCATGTCTTTCTCCCCAGTGATGCTGTCCCTGACCTGCCTACTAAGTTGTGGTATTTTCAACTGCTAGGACAATGGCAATTTATCAGCAACACTCACTTGAGGTATGCACAAATATTAAGGGCTTAAAATGCACAGAGGTGATTCCACAATAACATTTCATTCCTACTTTTCCATCTCTACAGGAAGGTTTAAGAAGTTATAGCCTTTCAGAAATGCCTCATGAATTTAAGCTGAAATGATAACATAGGTTACCTGGGCAAATAAGACAAATGACTGGTTTTTTTATAGGAGAATCTAGAAGCTTTCTGAATTAATTGACAGCATAGTAAGACTAGGTCAAAAACCTGAAGAGAAATAAGTTTCAATTAAATAACTTTTAATGAGCTGCTACAGAGATTCAGCTGTATGTAAAGACCACATAGTTTATCAAGGGCCAAGAGCACAGCTGGATAGCAAAGTTAGGGGGAAATGCAGGGTCTCAATTACATGTCCCAGTAGACATTCACTATCTAGAGATACTATTCTAATCTAAAAACCACGGGGTTTTCATATATATAATGTAAGCTATTTGTTTTCATAATAGAGCATTTTCAATTAAGGATATTTTCTCCAAAACTGAAACATAAAGGTGGAAATATCAGTATAGAAAAGCTCTATTTTCTTTTCAGTTCTGCCTCAAAGGGTGCTCAGTACTACTGAAAATCTTTCTACTTCCTGAAGTGTTGGTCTAATACCTAATATCAGATAAATGTTAAGAAATAAGAAGCTTTGTCCAAGGCAAACCCAGTCTTTAATTACCAATTAACTGTCTACTAAATTATATCACAATCAAAGTCATGTGTTTTCCCCTTTAATTCCTGCTTTATTTAATGGGCCCTTTATAGGACGTAAGAAACAAAAGTGTCATGTAGATAAAGCCAGAACTTCTATTTAAATGAGCTAAGGATGTTTATACAAACCATGCACACTCGAACAAGTGTGTAGCACATCTATAATATGCCCATTGTTCCTAAACATAGGACTTGTCATTGTACTTTGACAGATCAAATTGTTCTCCTTTTTAATGCTCCGCTTAATCTGTTCACACTTTCTATTCCTAAATAATTCTAGCGTCAATTTTTGTGATGCTGTAATTTACAGGCAATGTTATCATTGTTCCAACGAGGCCACACTGAAAAGAGAAAGAAGGAGCAGAGATGTAGAGGAAATTCCTCTCTGACGCCGGAGAAGCAGCCCTCAGCAGGTTGGGAAGAGGCATCTGGGAGACTGGCAGGGCTGACCTCCTGAGGGGTTACTGGTGAAAGGACTGGGACCCTGGCCAAGCCAGCCTTTGCCATCCAACAGAGCTTGCTCCCATCTGAAGTGATTTTCTGTTCTAGTAACTCCCTGAACTCTGATTTAATTTTCAATAAGGGACCTATCAGTAGAGCTGTCTTCCAACCGTCAGATAAATTGATCGGTGAAGAGTGGCAGGCAAAACAATGCTCATTTATATTTACCTTAAAAGAAATACGAGATTTTAAGGAAAAGTGCTTCCTTTTCTCCAATTGTCCTGATTTCTGGTTGGAAGATTCCACTATGAATTAAACACAATTTGAGGTTTTGTTTGTTTGTTTGGGTTTGTAGCTGACATCTCAGATTAAAGCCAAACGACTCTGTTTCTCCTTTTCTTTTTCATCTTTCTTTTCCACTCTTCTCCCTTCCCCTCCTCTCTTTACTCAAATTATTTCACTAATCTTTTGCCTAATTATTATTCCTCTTTTGTTCACATTTCTTTCAGGGGGAGAAAAGTTTTTCAACTGTCTCTTTGAAACTTTGATTTAAATGCAAACATGAAACATCTACCGTGACCATCAGAACTATACCACTGCACCTTCAAGGTGGTTAAAATGTTCTAGAAGACAACCTGCATTCCTACCCATTGATTTGGTGTTCATTTTCTGTAATAGTAAATGTTTAGACTAGATTGAAAGAAAAAGGAAAGATTACTGATATTCAACACACCAATGTAGATACAGAACATCTAAAGCAGCATTATAACTGAAATCTTGATAAGCCATATTCATTAATCTTCACTGACAACATCAATCTTCACATCTCAGCAAGAAGATAACATTAAGGAAAGCAGAGAGTAGAAATATCAGAAGATTTCTTCCTAAAATTTCTAAAACATGCAAAGAATTTCCTCAAGAAAAGTTTCAGGCAAACATTTATCACTTTTAGAAATTATCATGCAGGCAATATTACATCCTGAAGAGACTAAAGGAAGGCTGCTTGGTCATGTCGTGCGTCCTTTTTTCAGTACAGATTTATTTCCCAGCGATATCTTTTCCCTAGGAATTATTTACATGAATTCTGCTTTCACAATGAGACCACATCTAGAAATTATCTGCAGGAGAAAGTTAATTCCTGCTACAGTAGGAATTACAGCTGTCCCAGATGGACGGCTTGGGGTGTAAGTCCCTAGAAGTCATCTAACTTACACTCATCATCAGAGTTTCCTTCAGTGGATAAAGAAAGACTGATAATTGCAGAGGGCAATTCCCGTTACATCTTTTACACCAAGTTTACAGGGAACGAGCTACACTTATTTCATTGAAGGCACAGAGGGCACCCAGTTTTTAGGCAATTAAACCTGGGTGAGATGGAAAACCCAGCAGTGCTGAGCCATGCAGGTTCATTCAGTGAGGGCTCTGTGAGGAATTCAACTGGTGCCCCACTGAGACAGGACAAGAACACTTAGACACCATCATTTCCGTAGGTAGTTTCCTTCTTACACCATTTTCTGCACAGATCAAGTAGTCCTGCAAGAAGTTCCTATGGTAAAACTACTTTTCTGCAGTCACATTTGTCCTTTTGTTCCAGGGGCTCCCCTTGGCACAAAGCACCCAGTTCCTCTGCCCATCTGATTAGATTGAATTACATGCTTTTACTACTCTTACAAGTTAATGCAGCAGACCTACAATTAAGTGTGGGATGGTTGAGAGTCTAAATGGAACTAATGTCTGGCCCTAGCAAATGCCCCAGGTTCAATTTTTTCTTTCTTTTTAAACTGATATTTTTTTAGGCTGTTTTCCAAAATTTAAGCCCCTGAAACAAGTCAGAACACTGGACCCACTCACCCTATTCACAATTATTGGTGCTCCCAAGCTGGTTTTAGTATCTCTGACAAATTACTCGCCATACAATATTGCCCTTGTAAGGGAAGAATGAACTGGAAGCAGCAATGTGATGTCATTCAGCCTTGTATAATATCAGCATTTAGAGGAAATACATTTGTTAGTATGCCATAGGCATCGGCTAAACACTGCAGCTTTATTTTTCACCACCTTGAGAACAGAATACAAGGAAATATTACATAGGAACAGAAAAAAAGCCCAAAACAACCAATCCTAGAAGCCCCTCCTTCCCTGGCTGGAAAGCAAGAAATACCAGAGGTGTTAGAAGCCCTCTGGCACAGCAATTCCTGAAATTATGACAGAGCCTTCGAATTTGTTCTGGCTAGTTAGTCTGAAAACTTCCTAGAGGGAAACAGATAAATGGATAACAACATGATTATTGCCCACAGGCCCCCATATGGAAAAGGAGTGTAATTTCAGTGCACTGATATGATTATATTTAATTTGCTTGCTATAGGTTACAACATGCCGTGTGCTGAGGAGGACAATCAGATAACCTTCTGAATGGTGCTCATGGAATTCAGAGCTTCTGGCACGAGTGCTGAAATAAGATTAATGGCAATGTGTTCCACTTTGCCTTGAAGCAGGTTTGCATCTTGTTTCACTAGATATTGTTGTTTCCAACATCAGTATTAAAACAAGGATCCAGAAACCTGGCAATGTGAGGAACTGAGGTCTCATTTACATGCGTCTTATCTGAGCTCTGTGCATTTTCTTCAGGCCAAGAATTAAATCAAGAGAAAAACCTTCTATAACCTGCTCTGGGACCCTCAAATTTAGCAACAATTTAGCCCATGCATTGAGCCTTCCAGGCAAACAAACAGCTGAATTTTCTCATTTAGAATAAGTTCCCAGATAATCTGATTCTCACTGTGCTCACTTCCCTTTCCTTTGCTCCCCTGCTCAATGCTTTATATGCCACATTTGATAACTAGCTGGAAAGTTTTACCCAAATCAAGGTACTTTGCAAATTCTGTGGTACTGGGAAGTTTTACTTTTCCATTACCATCCTGGTTTAATTCCTCCCACTATCCATTAAACACCTCTATCTCCTGCATAACAATAAAATAAATATAAGTACCGTTTCTTGTACACACCATGAAAATGCCTACAAATACTGCTCAATTAAATAACGATTGATTGTTGGAACCATGAAGAGTTCATATAAGCCCTTGTCTGTCTTTCTTTGCCCTGGAGACCTGTTAGTATGTAATTATTTTCCACACCGATGTTTAAATTGTTGGATCTCTTCCAGCTATGTTCAACCTTCAGATTACATTCTCCTACTTACTCATTTGTGACAGAGCAAGCCCCTGGGGTAACCAGCCAGCCCAGTCTTTTCCAGTCTTGCTTTTTTGGGAACTCCACCCTGGGTAAGATCTGTACCCCTGAGCGATTCCACTCAACAGGAAAGTATTTCTTATTGTGCAATGTGCATTGCAAAGGACTTGGAGCTTTCGTAAGGTCTGATTTTGACCCACGTCTCGCAGACACAACACACAGAAACCAGCGACAAGCTTTCCCCTGACTTCAAACACACTATTTTGAGGCACAAAGGACTGACTTATTCTTTCTGCCTTTTCTTGCAAACTTTTATAGTGAAATAAGCTCAAGTACCCACAAGGAACTGAGGTTATTTTTATTAAATATGTCATTTCTCTGGACATGTAGGATACTCTTGGAGTAAGGAAAAACAAATGTGGTCTGGTGTAAGCTTATTTTTTTAAGCTAAAATAGGATATTAGTCTTTATTTACTTTTCATTCATTCATTCATGGCATATATGATGTTTCACTTCCATTTCCAGACCATACAACTTGAGATACAGAAATGTGGTGGTCTGATGGAAGACATTGCAAATTAAATGTGGTTGGATTTTCCAGAAGAAAATTACCATGGCATTTCCAGCTGATTCTGATTGTGTGCAGGGCAGGCTGGGTCTCTGAGAGACATTCACTATTTTAATGTAGATTTATTTTCCTCTTTTCTTTGAAAGGATTATTTTTTAACTATGTACCATTGAAGGCGTGTAAAACATACGCAATTTAGCATTAATTCAGAGTACTCTCTTCCCTTTCACATTCCTTCTTGCCAGTAAAATTTGGGTGCCCACGGTCATATTCCTATATTTTTTTTTGTAGTCCCACACTCTTTAAGCCTCTCCTACAAGTGATTGCCAGGAAGGGGAAAATGCGCAATGCACAGACCACTGGTATGGCTCTATTTGACCACTTTGGTGGTTTTGCATTGCTTTTCTGAAACATATCTGCCTCGAACGCATTGTGGAGAGCAAGTTTAAGTTTTCTACAGACTCTGTTCAGGCTTCCACAAGATTCAGAAAATGTACTGTTCTGTGAACATTAAAATTACCATTACATAGCCAAAATTATTCAGCCTTCTCCTTCACCCCATAGAGCATATCACTTATTCTTTGGGGAAAGCAACACTGTTATCTCTGTCCAAATAAATGATCACTAGAAAAATAAACCCGAACTGTAAACAGATTGTTGGACAGAGGTGTACATGCGGGACCTGAAAGCCATCTGTTGAAGTCTGGTGTTTTTAGTTTGATTTCTCCTGGTTAATACACACTTGATTGCAATAGCAGAATCATTCTGAAAATCTAAAGAGATAAGCTGTTTATCTGAAGAAATTGGAAACTACTGAAAGAGTCTGAGTTCCTTTTTAGTTTGCTTTTAACAATATGATGATGTAGGTGTGTTTTAATACAGTTTTTACTACACTGTTAACTCTCAATGAAATAAACTGTGCACCATTAAAATAATAGACTGCAAAGCACAAATAGCAAAAAAATAATAATGGAAAACATTAATTAGGAAAATACAAAAGTGTGTTAGAGCCATTGCAGAAAATAAAACAGGAGGAACAGGGACAACACCATCCAAAACAGAAAGTCACTTCTGATACCTGAAACATGTTTCTACCCATAAAGAGTCACTGTACAGTGCTCTCATGTCTTAGTACCACAACAACATATTGCCCTGCTCCTACTGCCCAACACAAAGCGGTCCCTGCTACAGAGAGGGAAGCAAGAAGGAAGGAAAAGGATCACTGTAACAGATAATTTGGGGCAATTAAGTTGAATACAAACTGAAAAGAAAGACATAGTGTTTCCTTTCCTGTAGGCTGGGTGAAATATGGAAGATCCGTAGTAAAGATATCTTCTGTGTTTTGATTTATAAAGCACAATTCCAGATAACTGTGTTGTCTTGTGCAGCTGGTGATGTATGTCAGCAGTAACTGACAACCAAAGTTTCTTTTTATTAATTTTTCCAGTGCGTTTTCTTTCCTTGACGCAGTAATGTTGGTGATGTGATTTGGTTCCTTTCAAATCTTTCTGGATTTTAAATTCTCTGGCTCAGAAAAAGATCCTCTATGAATACAAATATTCATCTAGACTCTAGCATATCCACTTCTGCCACACACAAAAAAAAAATATAGCCTATCTTGTTCTTCCTTTATCACTACACATTATTATCCTTACAAGAAAAACCACAATGTATATTCAAAGAGAGACAGCTGATCGTACCACTCTACACTGAACTGGTACATGCTGGGTGGAAGTTCGGGCACCTGAATATAAGGACATCAGACTATTAGAGAGCGTACAGAGGAAGGTGACCAAGATGGTGAAAGATCTCAAGGGCAAGACTTAGGAGGAATGTCTGAGGTCTCTTGGCTTGATCAGCTCAAAAAAGAGAAGGCTGATGGGATCTCTGGTGAGCCACGACAGGACACAAGGAAATGGAATAAAGCTGGTTTAGGAGAAGTTCAGACTAGACAGTAGGAAAAGATTCTTCACTGAGGGGGAAGCTGGTCACTGGAACAGACTCCCGGGGAATGGTCATGGCACCAAGCCTATCAGAGTTCAGAGAGCATCTGGACAATGCTCTTAAGTCATATGGTTTAGTTGTAAGTAGGCCTATGAGAAGCAGGGAGTTGGACTCAACAAACTTTACGGTTCCCTTACAATTTGAGATATTCTATGCTTCTACTATCATTTGTTTTGTTTCCTTTGGCACCAGTGTGTCTGTGTTTGGTAGGATGTTCTCCTGACAGATTAGGAATGTTTGAAGTGATAACATTAACATTACAAGAGACAGAGCAGAATATATTGGTAAGGACGATCATGACATTTCTGTATATCATATAAGCATAAAGTAGTGGTATGGAGAAAGAAAGAGGTTTGCTGGGTGGCTGGAACTAAAATGAATGCAATCAACAGAAACTTTTGTGACGGCTTAGGAAGAAGCATAAAGTCTGACTGCTGTGTCTGCCATCAATGCCATATAAGCAAGCAATTCATTTAACAGCCTGACAAAAACATTGCCATTTATTTACTGATAAGGAAAGAGACAATTTAGGAATAAGTTCTACCATTTCTCTGAACAACAGTAATCTGGCTGGTCAGAAATTGTCTCGGACAAGTATATATATATATATGTATATATATATATATATGGCTTTAGCCAAATGAACATTTTGTCTCTTGAAATGCAGATTTTGTTATTCACCTAACTGGGTTGTTTCTTTCTGGGTAAGTTCAACCAAACCCCAAATATTTCACTTTGTGAACTGCATGATAAATTTATTTCAAGACAGCTCATTGGCAAACTGTGTCTGCCATGCTGCTTCATGGAACATACAATTCAGGTGATTTATGGCTTCTCACTACGAGGAGATGCTGTCTTGGGTAGACCGTGATACACTGGCAGAACCATATGATGGAGCAGATGAGTCATATTATTACCTCATTGAAGCTATGGTCTAGCTCACAGGGACTTATGCATGAGGTACTCTAACACCTACTGTGCTGGGAATACTGCTTCTTTGTAGACCATAACAAGAGATTTGGGAGGGGGCTGGAGGGAATTTATTCCTACATCCCCTGCTAATGAACTTTGCTGTTTCCCATATGGTCTCTTCCTTGCCTTCCAGAGCAGTCAACATAGCAGTGTCACTAAACCTTTAGTAAGGGGAAATCTGGCAGCCCAAATAATCGCCCAGCATTCCTACATAGAAACTATAGCAGCATTCATCAAACCATTCATGATTCTTCCATTATTCATCAATGCATTTCCTTTAAGCATTTCCAAGCCTATTTTCTTGGCTTTATAGTGTCATTGTCAAAGATTAATAAAATTAACACAAAAATTAATAGATAAATGTTAATCTCTGAGCAGTGAAATGTGTCTTAAAAGTTTCTGAATTGTAGAAAGCTCTTCAGTTGTGGTAGCCAAAGGTGTTATTACATCAAGAATATGGACGGGACATTCACAATCATAGGAAATAACACAGATAAACAGGTTCACCTTATATTTCCTGGCTGTTCAAAAGGCTGATTTCCTTGGATAGTAACTTTTGTTTTTTCTTTCTGTTTCATTCTTCCCCTGATTGCAATACGGGGATTATTATCACTTTACTTTGAAAGAGAATGCCTTAAAGACTAATGTCTCCATCCCTGAAATATTTTTGCACCAATATCTCTACGTATAATTCCATATAATCCAGGGTCTAAATTTTACTGTAATTCATGCAGTCATAGGTATGTTGGCTGGAAGCAAACATTCGAAGCAAAGCTGTTACCAGCACTAGCTCAGAATGACTCCAGACTGCACAAGTAACCAGGGCTCACAGGATTAAGACATACTTACATGCACGCTAACACAAGACCTGCCTGCTCACTTTCTTTTCCCTTTTTAAACAGGTGCTGCTTTCTTCATGCTGTCCCTTTAAAGCCATTTGGTGCCAAATATCAGTAAAACGATGCTGGCAACGCTTTTTAATAAAAGGCAAATCCCACTTACCACTTTTGATATTCGTTTTAGTGCCATTAATCACGATGAATTCATTCAGCATGTCGCATGACTGCTGTGTGTAATTTCTTAGGAATTCCATTTTCATTTAACATTAATTAAAGAGCACTTATTATAGTGTTACCAAAATTAATTCCCGGTCTGCAGCCCTGCCTGCCAAGTTTCAACCTTCAGCAAATTATTATGGGTGAGTTATAGACCCTGGGAAAATGAGCTCTATAATGGAATATTAACTATCATGATGCATTCGTCACTATATTACAGTAAGGGCAATGTTCCGGGCGATGGTGATCTTCCAAAATAATGCATTGCATGATCCTGCTTCTGTCTAGCCCTTTAAGACAGTTATTGGAACCCATAGAAATTAGAGACAGTTAGCAAGCTTGTTTAATCCAATATGGTTTGTGAGACACCCTATCCTTCTTGCTTAGCGTCTGTTTGATTATGATACACTGATCGGACTCAGGATATTACCTCTTTGGCAATTCAGCTTCCTGCTGCTGAAGCTGCACAGACACCATGGCAATATTTTTGATACAGCCCAGCAGAGCTAAGTGTCGTTCATTAAAAGAAGATTTATTCACATGCATCTGTCTCGAATCTGTCATAGTCTCCCTAAAGGGAATCAGGCATTTAATACATTATTTTTTTTCCACCTATGACATTCACCATGGAATATACAATCTTAGTTTTCCCATATTTTCAGCACCAAAATAGCAGGTTTGTATATCTTTAAGGATTTTGCTACATCCTGTTTTTGCAAGAAAACCTAGCGAGACCATGAATTATATAACAGACCTTCCAGGAGGAGAGAAGTTTGGGCATTACTTTTCTTCTTGTTTTATGCAAGTTCACACACCATTAGTTGGTCCCTTGTTCTGGCATCTTTCCTATAAAATTCTGAACAGCTCCAAAGCCTTCCTGCTGAGAAAATAAAAAAAAATCAAGGCAAACAGAGTGATTTTTGCCAAGATTGGAACAGCCTTTTTTTCAATCTTTAACTGAATAGAGGGAAACAAACACAGGGGAAAGCCATACAAGGGACCAGCAGGAAAAAACTCTGTGTCTTGTCTTTCCAGTCACTTCTTCAATATTTGTATTTCAGAAAGCTGTTTTCCAGAGTGGCACCCACAGAATTTTATTCCCTGAAACAATGCTGAACTTCACAGGTATTTAAAACCCTGGAAGACCTAAAGCACATCTACAAGGACAAGTGACAGAGAAGAGGCTGCCCATGGGTCAGATAGGCCATTATAACCCAACTGAGAAAGTGTATGACTGGGACTATGTCATCTGCCTTGCTTCTAGTCCAAAGCGTCCCAAGGGCTCTGAGTAAAGTCAGAGGAGCTCTGATTGTCTGGACACAACTGGGAAGGCAGATTGCATAGCTCATATCACTATGATCACATAGCTACCTACATGTTTGCTCCCAGCCATGGTGGGAGGTGGGTTGAAGGGAGGGAAGGGGAATCACAACAAACCTTGACTTCTGTTTCATTTATCAGCTTTCTGGCATTCAAAACTGGATGAGCCCCCATCTGTTGGTGGAGGATCCTCAATCCTCACAGCTCATCACTCTGTTTCCTAACAAGACCAGAGGACACCTATGTCTTGAGTTCATCAGTAGCAGCCGTTTTTCTCTTTCTTAGTAGCTGGTGCAGTGCTGTGTTGTTGACTTTCAGCCTGCGAACAGTGCTGATAACACCGATGTTTTTGTTGCTGCTTGGTAATGTTTAGTCTGAGCAAGGACTGAGTCTCATGCTCTGCCAGGGAGGAGAGGAAAATGGGAGGAAGCAGAGACAGGACACCTGACCCAAACCAGCCAAAGAGGTATTCCATACCACAGCACGGCATGCCCAGTATATAAACTGGGGGCAGTTACCCGGAAGGGTTAGATCACTGCTGGGGTCAGGCTGGGTATCAGTCGACAGGTGGTGAGTGGTTGTATTCTCTCCCCTTGTTATTTCCCTTATCATTATTATCATTGGTGGTAGCAGCAGTGATTTGTGTTATACCTTAGTTACTGGGCTGTGCTTATCTCAACCCATGGGAGTTACACTCTTTTGATTCTCCTTCTCATCCCTCCAGCAGCGGGGGTTGGGAGGTGGGAGGGTGGGGGTGGGGGGGTTGGGGGAAGGGTGGGGAGGGTGAGAGAGCAGCTACATGGCTCTTTCTGAATTACCGGCTGGGCTTAAACCACAACAACCTACCATTCCCTTACTGGCCCACAGACTCAACAAGCAGCCAGTTTCACATGCTTTCTTTGCCTGAGGGTGATCATGCACCTTATTCAACTCAGGACATTATACCCTCCCCAGAAGGCAGACCAAGGATCCAGGGGGCCCAAGCTCCTAACTTCATGGTATGTATTTCAGGAAATTATCATTACAATAGTGCAATGCCAAATCTAAGCATTCTTTCGATATCAACTCTTAGGGTCTCAATATTCAAGACCCTAATTTATAGTGTATACATCTCTCACACAATTAGATTCAGCGATGAAACCACAGTTCTGTGTTTCCTTGGTGAAAAAGATGGCTGTAGTGGCAGACTGGTATAACCTGTGGTTTGTAGCAACTACATGAAAAAACACTGGGCTTTCTTTCCAAGCTTCAATATAAATTCACCACACACAACTCTGCAAAGCTTCTAATGGAAGCTTTCTGGGGATTGTGAGCACTCTTCTACTGCCCATGGTCTTGAAGCCACCCAGCCAGGGAACTGTGATATTGTACCAGTAACTACTCCTGTGTGATAACTGCCGGAGACTTTAACGCAATCAAGTCTGCAGAGCTGGGTGTCAGTGCCAAGAAGACATCTCCCTTTTTAGCACCACTGCCTTGCGCGTCTCAATGTTTACATTCAAAAGAAGACAACTCGGCTCTCTGACGCGAATGTGAGCCCTCTCCTTGCTCATACTGGTCACAGAGGAGTGAGGAGGGAGGGTAAAGCACTGCCTCCTATCCACGTACAGTATTAAGGAGATCCTGGTACACACCCCATGTACAGCATAAGACCACCTCAAGCACCAACACAGCAAGGGCTGGCCATCGTGTTCAGGGCTACAAAACAAGGTTTATTCTGAGGCAGTGGCAGCGATATATTTAGTATGAAACAGTGGTCTCCATTGATGAGATTTTGGCAGATCTTTTTCGCTCCAGCACTTCTCCGAGGCATCCCCCAAAGTACCTGAGCTGTCCTTCTCACTTGTCTCTGGTATATCACATATCTGCACACTTTTTGTACTCAGCAAGGAACCTGTGCTTGGGAAAAGCATGATGTCCTGAAAGTAACATCATCCTGAAAACAACCTGTTGTCTAAAAATCATTCCTTGAAAGCTCTCAGCAATACCTTACAGAAAAACATACCTAAACCACTACAAGAGAAGCAGCTATACTTGTGACATGAACTGCTCAAAACTACAAGCTCTACTCGTGCACGAGGTACCTAAAAAAGTTTGAGAGTTTAGACTGCGATTTAGACTGAATGTACTAAAAACTGGCATGACCTCAGTCAGAAATCATTGATTAACCACTAAACTATTCATTCCTTGATACACATTTGCTTCTTCTACTTCAAAATACTGTAGAGGAGCTTCAAGTAACATCTGAGGAGCAACAAAGAAGTTGCCCCTCAGATAAAAACCCAGCTTCTCCCAAGCCTCAATGTTAAGTGTTGACTCACACAGGTGCTACCATTCAGTTTTCTTCCCAAATAAATGAGAACAACACACATGATGGGACTTCTGTATTTTCTTGCAAGGTGACATCCATCACATTTGAGCAGCAACTTGAAACAGTTTGCTTGAAAATACATTTTGTGAGTAAGCACTGCAGGTGAAGTTCAAAGCAGGCTCTGGGTCATGCACAGGCACACATCTGAGGGAAGGGAGAGGTCTCACTGACATTTTCCTGTAAGAGTTTCTTATGTGTTTTTCATAGACTTCCTCTAAACCCTGCCAAACTGTGCCAACACATGCCTCTGGTATGCATAAAAGGCTCAGCTACGAAAATGTATCTATCACTAGCAGGAAATGTGCTACTACCTGGTGACTCATGCAAATAACATTTTCAGCAAGGACGTGAGTTTCACCTAATTGATGACAATTCTGTGAACATATTTCACGCCACTATTCAACTTTAATCTGCTTTAGGCTTCTGAATTGTTGGATAAGCACCTAATAAAGGTTATTACTAATCACCTCCTCTAAACAGATGCTTGGTTCTCCCTAGTATCACAAAAAAATAATATGCACACAGCAAGGTTACTGAAATAATGAAGAATAAAGTAAAATGTTATAATAGCATCATAGAATCATTTAGGTTGGAAAAGACCTTTAAGATCATCAAGTCCAAACATAAACCTAACATTGCCAAGTCCACCACTAAACTATCCTTAAGTACCACATCTACACCTACAGGGATTGTGAATCTACCACTTGCCTGGGCAGCCTGCTTCAATGCTTGATGCTTCCAGTGAAGAAATATTTCCTAACATCCAGTCTAAACCTCTTCCGACACAACCTGGGGCCATTTACTGTCATCTTATTGCTTGCTACCTGGGAAAAAGTACGACACCCACCTCTCTCCATCCTACTTTCAGGCAGTTGTAGAAAGTGATAAGGTCCCCCCTGAGCCTTCTCTTCTCCAGACTAAACCCCCTAGGTCCTCCAGTCGTTCCCCATCACACTTGTGCTCCAGGCCCTGCACCAGCTCCATTGCCCTTCTCTGGGCCTGCTCCAGCACCTCTTGTAATGAGATGCCCAGAACTGAACACAGGATTTGAGGTGCAGCCTCACCAGTGCTCAGTACAAAGGAACAATCACTGCTCTGGCCCTGCAGGTCACACTATTACTGATACAGACCAGGATGTTGTTGGCTTCTTGGCTGCCTTGGAACAAGCTGTTCATGTTCAGCATCATCAGTCAGCACCCCCAGGTTCTTTTCCACCGAGCAGCTTTCCAGCCACTCTTTCCCAAGCCTGTAGCATTGCATGGGGTTGTTGTGGCTCAAGTGCAGGACATGGCATTGAGCCTCGTTGAACCTCATACAACTGGCCTCAGCCCATAGATCTATCCTATTCAAATCTCTATGTAGAGTCTCCCTATCTTCCAGCAGATCAACATTCCCACCCATCTTGGTGTCAAAAACTCTATCATTTTGTGATCATTATGCCAAAGATTGCTTCCAACCACCACATCACCCAGAAGTCCTTCTCTGTTCACAAACAAGCGCAGTATGCTGCTTTCTCTCATTGGCTCACTCACCTGCTGTGTCAGAAAGTTCTCTTCCACACACTCCAGAAACATCCCAGACTTTCTCCTCTCCATTGTGTTGTATTTTCAGCGCACAGCTGTTAAACTGAAGTCCCCTGTGAGACCACGATGACTCATGGCACTAAAACAAATGTAATAAAGAGACAAAGTGTAACCAAAAAATAAATCATCTACGGGAAACAAGAAAGAAACCAAGGTACCTATCTTACCTCAGGTATTTTCTGACCTCATCATGAACTCTTTCCTTACCTTCATGGTAAAGAAAAAACTCAGAGATCAGAGTGGTATTATGCAAAACTTCAAACCTGATCCCAAAAGTTTAAGTCAAACAAGCAAAGGGCCTGCGTTTCACTTAGGATTATGGACAGAGTGCCTGAGCTTCCTACCACTTATGTAGCTTACAGTTAGTGAATAAGCAGCACTAAATTCAAGTGGCATTACTCTTACTAAAGTGATTGCATGAAGTGAAAAATATTTCATCAGACTTTTTTTACTTTGATTGAGCTTTTTCTGTCTCTTTTTTATTCTTCTTTACTTTGTTGGGAAGAGGACTAGGTTATCATCAGCCAGTGACACAAAAGGCGAGCAAGTAGATGTGGCTGCACTGATATGCTCTCCACACTGTAACTTTTGCCTGGTCATAAAACTGCATTTTAAAAGGTTGGTTTGGGTTAGTTTCACAGGCTTTGGAAAGAAAAAGGCGGCTTGGCTTAGCAGGTCATTTTGTCCACACCCAGCTAATTCTGCAGGTGGTATTGATCTCCTACAAGAGCATTACTAAAGAGATATCACATCTTCTGGTTTTCCTCCCTTTTCCCAGCACCGCAGTGAAATGAGGCTTAATCTCAGTTCTAACAGTCAATAGTGCCTTTCGATCTGTACTTCAGTAGGCTTTACTCAGATCCAACAGACTTCACATCCAAGCCATGCAGAGTCTTTACAAGGCTTTCAGTGACCATTTGATCTTCAGACAGTCCTTCTAGAGTTGCTACTGCAAGGAGTGCAACACTGAAGCACATGAACATATTAATCTCAAACACTGTCTGCGTGTCCCTTAAAATATGGGTCAGTTTTTGATTTTGAGGACCATTCTTCATTTGAAGAAAGGATCCAAGGACACTTTATGAATAACATTATGCATTTAAGTCTTCATTGCATATAGCTCTTCACAAAACCTCAGTGCCAAACGTAGTTCTAAGACAAGTACCAGAATATTTAAAGCTTCTAACATTGAAGCTACTAAAACATGGTGTTACGTTGAGGTTGTAACTTACTAAAAGCAATTACCATGTTGTTTAAATTTATATAAAATATTCAGCAATAATTATCTATAATTACTTTGGAACACTGTCATTTTGTAGGGTTTTAGACTCTTGAATAGTTCAACAAGCTCAGTAGGTGTATCAGGCAACGTCTGTTTAATATGTTAAACGCCCATTTAACTCACCAAAAAAAAAGGAACCACAATAGAATAAGCAGACAATTGGTTGTAAATCACACCAACCCAGGTGCTACTATGTAGTGAAAACCAGTAAATTTAGCTCCTTTTATTCATTAAAGCTGAGAGCTTTTCCACAGGAGCTGAAGAAAGTGAACGCTAATATTTCACTAGAAGCATTAACTTGTTGTGGAGACATTTCTTAATTTCCTTCAAAAATCCTGGTTCCTGAGTTTACAGAGTCAAAATTCTCCCTTTTGGCTGAAGATCAGAGCAGTTTAAAGCAGCATATTGCCCCTGGGTTGCCTAAATGACACACTCTTTGTTAGTTCACACTTGGTCAAATGAAAGCCTCCCGAGCTGGGTTCTCAGTCTGTGTAAACTCTCCGGAGACCAGACCCCTTCCTCCCCAGGAGACTGGCATGGACTGGTTGAACTGGGAAAAGGATTCCAGTGCCTTGTTAGAAATGAGTCAGAATTGCCAACGAGGTGACAAAACAGGAGCAGTGAAGGTGGGGAGAGGCATTTTTTTTCCTCGCATACTTCAGACCTGCTTTTGCAAGGTGTACACATCTAAGCTTCAACTTGGTGATAAAGACCTTCAGTTCTGCAAGCTCCGACTGATGTCTACTGTCCACTTTACAGTAACTCAGGAGCTGCTATAAATTCCAGAGATACAGAAACCTCTTCTTTCTTCTCATAGCCTTAGACATAATAACTGGTGAATGTACGAAGAACGAACCTTATAGGCAATGGGCTTTCCAAAATACAGCTGGACAAATTATGCAATGCAGATTTGGTCACACAGAGCATTTTTATGAGGAAGGTTGGATTTTACGAAATTTCCATTATGAAGCTTTCCTTGGTCTGGGATGGGTTTTCCAGCCCAAACTCAGGAGAAAAATTCACTTTAAAAATTTGAATACATTAGAATAACATTCGTCATACCTAACATACCTAAATTCCATTTCAGTTCATCTTGGAAAAAAAGTATGATGATCATGGAAGAGTTATCTACCTCCCATTTAGGATTTTGGCCTCTGTTGTTCTTCACACAATGGAAGTGGCTCTGCAGCAAGGCTATTTTACCCAACAGACGTCCTCAGACATTGATCTTCCATCCCATATCAAAAGGAAAGATGTGAATTCTCTGGGACAGTGCATTGAACTAGCTTGATCCGGTATCATGGAGGACTGGAAGGCTTTGACTTACGACCTTTCTCTTCAACTGTAAGGAGTGGGAACCATTTACTTGCATGGAGTCAATCATAAGTGAATAAGAAGATGTAATATTTGGAAAGTTGCTCTAACTGGTGCAGTTGACAGCACAGTGGTAGTTTTCCAAAGGTAAACATCACTATCTTTTAACCAATTGCTAAGAAATTAGTTGTGGTAAAACTGTTTCTCTTCAACCAGAGTTCTACAGCTATTTGTTTCTCACGAATCTGCAAAATAACTTTTTCTTCCAGAATTTCAGTTGCATATATACAAACACTTCTGTCTGCTTTGGCATCCACTGACAGGTTTCACAGTTCCCACCTCTTCCCATGTGGCCCCCTTAATAACATTTTGTGTGTTACAAAGAGGAGATGACTTGGGAATTGTGGTTGTTTGAGAATTGCTCTTCTCAGCCAGACCACACTATTTGCTGACACTGCACTGGGCAGTGACTCATCACTGATTTCACCTCTCCATCATTTGTTAGCTTGGTTTCCATTTCCCTTTAAAATACAGTTTGTTGCAGTAAAAAATGAAAATGAGGAGCTTTCATAACAAATTCTTTCTTAGAACCTGAGTATTGTGAAGCATCACTCAGCTGAAATTCTGCTAAGATATCCAAAATAGCTACTTTTCCTTGCATTAATCTGTCAAAAGGGTGTTCAGCATCTATCAAAATTCCTTCTATAAACAGGATTAACTTTTTTATTTCTAATTTTTTTGTCCATTTCAGGTAATGATACTTGAGTTGCTCCGTAACATGCAGGGAAGTCTGGTGAATGTTACGGTTGTTTGGCAGAGAGGAAGTGACTGCACCATTAACACTATCCAGAAGTGAGTGGTGATAAACCCTGGCACGGCAACAAAAAGAATAGCCAGGCAGAGTGACACAAGAACTTGTGGAGTACATTCTGCAGTTGAAGGCAGAAACCCACATGAACTCAAAACATAACCAGTTCAAATAAACCTTGTCCCTTGCAAGCTATAAACAGAGTAAGTTCAAGACTGAATGTATTGGGTATGGCATGGAAGGGAAGTGAGATAAGATGTTTTCTTCTACTACTTGCTTTAATGAAAAATAAAGTCTATTTCAGCTTTACTATAAGTATGCTTCACAATATAGTTATAGCTCTAATCAGTTCAGAGAAGTCCCATTGTAGCTACCATCTTGAATTTATCTTCCAAGCATTTCCTGCTGTTATTATCTTACAGCTCTAGCAGTTTAATTGAGACTGAATGGCAGCTCACTCTGTTAACAAAGTACATCAGACTTACAGTTTGGAAAGAAACAAAAATGCACCAGATATTTCCTTGGATTCTGATGTGCTGCTCATGTTTTAACTTTAAGCTCCATAAGTTACATGACTTTCTACATGGTGTTTACCCTTCTATATGCTGGTTATGCTGAATTACTGCAGTCATTCCCCTTTTAGCATGAAATATGAGCCAGTTAATAGATTTTCCTTATTGCCATTCAGGATAGAAACTCAGAAAGGACTGAAAGAAGAAACCTCTACCTGTAAGTGATGAAATATCAAATAAAATATTTGTATCTAGGAATGTGTACATAAATTAAGCCATTTTGGGGTTTTCAGTAAGGAAGTATTAAGTTCCAATGGATACTGACCTGCTTTACATGTGAATTCCCTCCACCTTAATCTATCCATCTCTTCCATTCTGCAGTAACAGCTTGCATCCTATCGCATCTAAAGTAAACATTTGTTAATGAGTTCAAGGGAATAGGGATATTTGCTTTGGCATTTTGGCTATTTATATTTCACAGACTTAGCCCATTCTGACATAATCATCTGCAGGAGAACACATTAACCTTTCCTCAGTGTTCCTAACTCAGCACATTTGATAGCCAAGCACAAAGTCAGGTAGTCCAGATAATTATTTAGGAAAACAAGAATAAAATCCTTGAGAGGATAATATGAGATTCTAACCTATGCAAGGAAAGGTTAAATACAGATGATATTTGAATTACAAGTGCACTGGCCTTGGCTGAATTCTTTCTTCTGTCTAGAAAGTTATTTTATTTGTTTATCCCAGCAATGGTTGATTAAGTTCTTATGCCAGCACATTAAAACATCAAATCAGAGTGGGAAAGACTAAATTAATTGATGGCAAATTTATGATGCCTAATCAGACACTGATGGTACCAATAATACAGAAAAGATTCTATGGCAGCTTACAGCATACGCCTACTTCATATTTTGGAAGCTCTAACACAGCTTTCTAGCAGCTGTTGACGAATAAGAATGAATTAAGTAAAAATCCTTAATCCTTTGGAGTTAAATTATCAGAAACATCTGACTTAGGTGGCTCAGCTCCTCAGAAGTATCCTAACCCCTAATGAATTAGATCTTGGGTCTCCTTCAGTTTATAGGCAGGTAAAATGGTAAGTACGACCCACCTATCAAGGGCTTAAATTAAGGCCTATAAGCATCTCATTAAAGGTACTAAAATTTACCAGCAATGCAGTATCATCACTGTTCTTTTGCAGATTCACCTGGGGACAGCTCAAATCTATCTGCACCTCATTGCCCTGGGGTCTGTGGACATCTTGGGTGTCCATGATTTACTAAAACAATAGAGACACCTGCCACGCTTATGTACTTTTGTAAATCCCACCTTTTGCATTCATCATCTTTTCATGATGTAAGTACATATATCACTTTTCTTCAGTTCTTTGTTGTTTATTTTCTCTCCCTGTATGAAATTAGTGAGAGATATCTAAGCATGCCTAAGAAGGATGCAAGAAGTTTTGATTTGGAGATATTATGTATTTGGGGATTTGCTAGCTTTTGGAATTAGTTTGGGGTCTGTCCCACACAAAACTGCACACAACTGATTTTTTGAGTTATTGGGGAAAAAAAAGAAGTATCTGTAATGATTATTTTCTAATGAGTTAAAAGCTCAAGAAGAAAGAAAACTGTGGTCAAATGCAAAGATTCATTTCACCACAGATAAAACATGAATTTAGGTTTCCAGTGGAATTTCATGTTTTTCGTTTTGGACACAGGTCATATTAAAACTGTTTAAACTATATGTGTGCAAAGTTTGGTAATGGCCAATACTTCCAAAGCAATCAAGGCTCTAGTACTCAATGGTATTTTAGCACTTTATTCCAACTAGGTCTCAAAAGTCTGTTGCAGAACTTGGCATTACTGGTTTCCAAGCTAGCACTATGTTCAGATGCAGTATTTCTAGCAATATAAATAATTCTGATGATCTTGTTAAGCAGAATAAAAGTTTAAAGTTGTTGTGTCATTGCAGAGACATAAATTGAAATGTGGTCTTAATAATAATCAGTCTTTCCATTCTGTTTTAGAAGCTAAAGATGACCAGGCCCACCCTACCAGTGAGCTACTCCTCTCTACTCACATTCAGTTCTGACAAAGTTAAGCACATATTCAAGATAAGATACCTTTTGGCTAACCAGTTTCTCTCCAGAATATTGCTATCAGAATGACCATTCCAGCATAGGACTCACCAAAGGCATGCTCAATACTCGCAAGAAACTGAACAAATATTTGAGCTTTAGCTTATGTCACACTCTATTTTGATTCTATTCCTAGAAGAAACTTCACCAGGTTCTTTAACACTAACTCAAATATGCCAGACAGTCAAATGGAAATTCTCTTCCTGATTATGGCTCTGCTCCAGAGAAATTCTGAATGTTCAGTCCGTAACTTAGCACAGCAGTCAGTTGCCTAAATGTAAGCACCCCATGCTATTTAGGATGTTCAAGAACATCTGAGACACCTTCATAGGAATTGTAAATAAGACCTAAGACAAGGAAAACAAGGCTTTTCAGAGTATTCTGGCTTTGAACTCATCTCAAAAGGCAGAATATATTTATGTTAGGCAACTGAATTTCCACTGAATCTGACAGAACACCAAGACAGAAATATTTCCTAACACTTCTCTTTTTTAGTAGCTATTGGTCAAATAACCTTTAGAAATATCAAGGACAACATCACTGGACCTAATACCGCTTCTGGTAGGTCCTAATGAAGTATTTCTCTTTTGTGGCACCTCCTTCATCTTTTTGTCTTATTTCAGCTTTTCAAAGACTTTACCAAAGAAATACCTGTCACACACGGAAATGTCACATTTGTGTCTCTTTGAAATCTCTTCCTTTTCGTACAGTCCTCATACAGGGTTTGGCTCACAGTGAAAAAGTATTTCACACTCAAATCTCTGCTGTAGCTTTAAATAGATATAAAATAGCGAGTATATAAAGCATCAAGACAGCTCCCTTAGATCATCAAAAGAAATTATTCCACAAAGAGGCCGGCATTAATCTAAGTTGAGATAGGGTCTTCAGCTATTCGTTCTTTACTTTTGTGTGAATTAGTCTTGGGGATTCTTTTTTTACTGCTGGTTTTCATTGGTGGTTTTCTGCAGCTATTTTCAGCAGTTGGTTGTCAAAACTTTTTGTGGAAAGCATTGTCAATATAAACAGTCTCCTGATCTAATCATGTAGTAGCCCTGTGTTTAATTAAATTTAGAGTGTGGATTCACAGTAAGGAATTTTTTAGCCCTTGAAACCTTTATATAAAGCCAAACCCTCAGTTTCTTGGAAGTGGGGTTTGGGGAAAAAAAAAAAAGGGATGATTTCAAATGCCATATTTCTAAGAGCTGCCACACAAGTAAATACAAAGCTTACTTCCTCTGGGAAATGCCATATAATGGATTTAAAAGATGAACAAAATCCCAGTATTTATTCAGTCTAATGGATAAAAAGGATAAACTCGCTGACTTATCACAATGGTCAATTGTATAAGAAGTTGAAACAGGCCATTTCTGACAGCCAGTGAAAAATAACATTTGTACCCATAAAAAAAGAGACCCTGATGTTGTATTTTGTATGGAAAAGCCAATAGAAGTCCCCAGCCAAGCTTTTTTATCACTAAACGATCTTGATTTATACTTTGTTTGAAGTTCTCAAAATAAAACTTCCAGTCTTTCACTGGCTAAAAATAAACTTGCTGTAGCTGGTTAGGAGGCAGCTGACACAGGTGAAGTTTCAGCATTCAGCCCTTAGGAGAAGAGCAATTGAGAGACTACTCTTTCGTTCCATAGAAATCAAGCATGACTCCCACATATATTTAAGATTCAAGTCTGCAAATTCTGAGTAATAAAAAGCCAGGTTGGAGCTGATTTGTGAAATGGTTTTGCAGAACCTGTCTGAGAAAACCCAAAATTATTAATGGAAAGATGCGTACTCTCTATGTACATTTCATTCAATACATTTCTAGTTACTTGTTAGCAATTGAAGCACTGATAGATGCTGTGCATCCCCCATAAGAAAACATTCCCTATATGCATGTCTTCTTTAGATTCAAATTCTATACTGTGAGAAAGCTCAATAAAGCACGGCTTTGTTGCGTAGTTTGCTTGGGTTACTACTCCACTGTCATTCATATATAGACGCTTCTTGCTTGTGGGGAAGGGCAGTAATTCTACTTGCCAGTTGAACCAGATGATCAGGGGACTGAAGCACCTCCCGTATGAAGATAGGTTGAGGAAGTTGGGGCTGTTCAGCCTGGAGAAGAGAAGGCTGCGTGGAGACCTCATAGCAGCCTTCCAGTACCTGAAGGGGGCCTATAGGGATGCTGGGGAGGGACTCTTCATCAGGGACTGTAGTGACAGGACAAGGGGTAATGGGTTCAAACTGAAACAGGGGAAGTTTAGATTGGATCTAAGGAGGAAATTCTTTCCTGTGAGGGTGGTGAGGCACTGGAATGGGTTGCCCAGGGAGGTTGTGAGTGCTCCATCCCTGGCAGTGTTCAAGGCCAGGTTGGATGAAGCCTTGGGTGGGGTGGTTTAGTGTGAGGTGTCCCTGCCCATGGCAGGGGGGTTGGAACTGGATGATCTTGAGGTCCTTTCCAACCCTAACTATTCTATGCTTCTATGATTCTATCTATCTCCTATAAACCCAAACAATGTTTTAACAGGTAATCTGTAGCAAGATGGCTGCAGGCTACATTATTTGTTGCTAGTCAGCCAATGTCTTTCCACCTTTCTCACCACCACTTGTCTCAAAGGATAAACAAGGTCCATCACAGTTTACTGGAAAGCACAAACAGGGGCTTTCATACCAATGCATGAGGAAAGCAGCCTTAACAGGCGAGAATATTAAATATCCCTTTTCCCCACTCTCTTTTTTAATAAATAAATAAATAAACTACACAAAACTGTTATGAATGGTTTGCATTAGCTGACTGCTTTGGGACTAGATGACCTCCACAGGTTTCCACTTACCCTATTAAGATTCTAAGAGTTTTCACATTGGAAAATGTGCTCTTTACATAGGTAGATACAACATTGCTGATTCAAATATGATTTATCTAGTTGGTACTGAACTAAGACTAGACCAACTAGCACATTCAGATTTAGATGTTAGCTCCTGAGGTAACCATAAATATGTACCCTAACCTCTGTAAAGAAGGGCATCTATATAGTAAATTAATGACCTGCAGGACAGAAGACACAGATTATTTCAGATCAAAAGGAAGGGAAGCGGTTCAGAGGACTTCCTAAGAGAAGACTAACTAATTTCCTCCTTTCCCCCTCATCCCTACTTATACTAGAATAATCACACTTGAGCAACTATGTGGACATGACTCTGGAAGCCAGAGATGGGCGATTTGTTCCGCACCAAAACCAAGTCATTTTCATGCCTCATAACTACAGCTATCCTTCACCTCCCTGATACTAGCTCTTTTCAGATTTCTTTTCTCTAATTTACTTTTTTTTTTTTTAACTTAGGTCTTTTCACAAACATATAAACATGGGGAAAAATAGAATCATAGAATCATAGAATGGTTTGGGTTGGAAAGGACCTCAAGATCATCCAGTTCCAACCCCCCTGCCATGGGCAGGGACACCTCACACTAAACCATGTCACCCAAGGCTTCGTCCAACCTGGCCTTGAACACCGCCAGGGATGGAGCATTCACAACCTCCCTGGGCAACCCATTCCAGTGCCTCACCACCCTAACAGGAAAGAATTTCCTCCTTATATCCAATCTAAACTTCCCCTGTTTAAGTTTTAACCCGTTACCCCTTGTCCTGTCACTACAGTCCCTAATGAAGAGTCCCTCCCCAGCATCCCTATAGGCCCCCTTCAGGTACTGGAAGGCTGCTCTGAGGTCCCCACGCAGCCTCCTCTTCTCCAGGCTGAACAGCCCCAACTTCCTCAGCCTGTCTTCATACGGGAGGTGCTCCAGTCCCCTGATCATCCTCGTGGCCTCCTCTGGACTTGTTCCAGCAGTTCCATGTCCTTTTTATGTTGAGGACACCAGAACTGCACACAGTGCTCCAGGTGAGGTCTCACAAGAGCAGAGCAGAGGGGCAGGATCACCTCCTTCGACCTGCTGGTCACGCTCCTTTTGATGCAGCCCAGGATACGGTTGGCTTTCTGGGCTGCGAGCGCACACTGCAGCCGGCTCATGTTCATTTTCTCATCGACCAGCAAAATATTCTTAATCTTGCAGACACTGTTCACTAATTTCGTTGGATTTACTCTAACTTCATAGCAGTGTTGTAGTGAGGTCAGTCCTATGGGGTTGCATGATTGGCAGCTTTAACATATAATAGACATATTCTTTGCAGTCAGCTATACTTTTTGGAGCCACAAAAGTATTAAGAGAAAAATTCATTTCTATCCTATTAAGAAATTGTTTAGTTTATCTTTTGCTATGCTTTAACCAGTTATCTCAGAATGCTATTTCTTAACTGCAAAACAATAAGGAGTTGGAAGATAAAAGTGGAAAAGTTGTCATCCATTGGATCCCTCATGTACACTGGTCCTGAAATTCCTCCTTGTCCTCACCATTTCTTGCACACGGCTTCATAACCTTTGAAAAAGCCCCAAGAGGCTGTTTTGCTCAGAAGATCACAAAGCAGGCGATGAGAAGGAAAGAGGATAGAGACATCAGAATTAAGCTGAATGTTGAAGGGATTCTGCTTGGCAATTGGGCTTATTTTAAGCCTTAGCGCTGACATTGTTAGACATCCCCCTATAAAAACCCACCAACTGCTGAAAGTTCTTTAAGTCTCAGAACTGGGATTTTATGCTACATTGCAAACTGCTTCAGAAAAGGTGGTAGTTGTCGCGCTTTGAATGTATTCTAAATTCAAAAACATAAGGAAACTGTTGTGCTTGAATTCTGTAGAACAAAGTACATGTTGTAGAGTATATTCTTCAATAATTCAAACTTTAAAAGGTATGGCATTTCGAGCCTTAAAATAACAAAGCTACACTCTTGCAGAGGTTATACCACATGGGGGTGTTCATTTCCCTTTGTCTTAGTTGCATAAACTCAAAATCAACCCTATACAGTAAATGATGTCTGCCCTATTGTCTTATATAAACACTCTTTTGTTTTTCTTCAGTGAAAAGCTGTGTTTAAAGAAAGCTCTGTATGAATTCCAATAAAGAAACTAGTGTAAGAGGACTGGATTCATAAAATGAATTAGAACAGCTCTACTGTTACATCGCCTGGTGCTGGAAAGCCAGCAAAGTCAGATAATATTTTATTTGGAGCTGAAATGAACTGTTGTGAACTCTGACAAACCAGCACTTCAAAGCATTCTGAACATACTGCCACTAGCATAAGGAAATTTATCGTGACGAAAAGCCTGACTCCGACCCTATTTACACCATCTTTACTCTGCTGACTTCAGCTGGATGGAAGAGCAAAATTAAGTCATTCACGGCTATCTCTCTTATCTGTGACTTACAGAAACAGGGTATAAAAAGAGGGAATAATACTTGATATACCTATTCTACTCCCAAATAAGGCAGCTCACAAAACCCTCAGACAAAATACTGCACATTTGGGCAACTTCATGGGTGGCCCATGAACGAATCAAGAGAACCTATGAAAAGTAAGATGTCAGATTTGGTGATATTGCTGAATCTTTAGAAATTTATACTTTCTGGGAATGGGATAGAGCCCACATCATTACATTATTTTTATTGAACCTTAGAAATGCATCAATGTGGCTAAATTAAAACAGAAACCATGGTAAAAGTATTTTAAGGCTTTAAGAAAAGATACATATTTTTACAACCTCAAACCCATTATGGATTTCATGGGGACCAGCATGAAGCAGCTTGACATTATTATGATGATAATTTATTAATGATTTGTATATTTCAGTACCCCTCTGGCTCTCCTGTGACAATATCAAGACTTATCTGGGTGATGCATTTCTAGGACATAAGGAACAGGCTGGGTTTTTTCCTCATAAATCAACAGAATAATGCAATTGCTGAATGCACATAAAAGCCAGAACACAAGAAGATTGCTATACAGCAGGGTATAAATCGCATTGTTAGTTATTCCTAAATGTTCCCTTTCTGGGTCTTTACAGGGGTTTTTTAATCTATCTTGTGCAGAGATGTCCTCAGTCATGGAAAACAGTTGAAAACTTGTTAAATTCCTCAATTGCACACAAGCGAGTGAGAAGTAAATGCAGTATAGTCACCAAGAAGGATTCAAAAGGCTTTGAATCTTTAGATATGATGTGTAATTCAGCTGACACATGGCACATCAAACTTAACATAAAGTAATGCAAATTGGTTACAGAAATGCAGCTCAGAAGTAAAAAGTGAAAGGGGAAAAAACACAGAGAGGCTTAATAACACTGGACACCTCATAAAACAATCATAGAAACGGGCCCGCTGCCAGTACAGCACAAATATACATGTCCACGAAGCTGATAGAGCAAAAATCCCACCAACACCCCACAGGGGAGCAGTTTTAATCTTGGCCATAGCTATGATGTCATCAAAAGCTGTTATTTCATTCCCATTCCCCCCCCAAAAAAAAAAAATGAGCACAGCCAAGACAAATTGCACAATGAAATTGCTCTCTCTGCACTAATGTATGCCAATTACACTGTGGCTGGAATGCAGATTTGGATGAAAACAGGATGCAGATTTTAGGAATTTATCACCATTGTGGACCATTTCAGCTTTGGGGTGACCTGTCAATGTAAAGGGGACCATCTTTATGGTTTATCATCACTTATCATCCCTGTCAAGAGGACCACCACAAAGCCTATACACCATTTATATATTTTGATGTATCTGCTCTAGCCAGTGTTACCTCCATAGCCTACAGATTGGCAGGATTGGAGAAATTGGTGAAATTCTGTCTAGGCTAATAGTGGATTGCTGCAGTTACTCATTCAATTAAAATACCTCTTTAAAGGTCCTTTGAGATATTTTACCTTTTATTATCACGTCCAATTCCCTCCAAATTCCATGAGATAGCGTCTCCGATGGGATTTCATTAGAAACTATTGTCTCTCTGCCGTTTTTTGAACTTTCTTAGATAGAACACTTTTTCATATCTCATTGTCCCTCTGTCTCTAAACAATCAGAAACACACACTGCAATGCCAAGACCAGCAAAGAATCTTACGTTTGTACATGTGAGACGTGATAAGTGCTTAACCCTGCCTCTTTGCAATTAGAGCTTTGTAATACCACATTGCCTTGATAGTTTAAAAGTTCCTTTCGTTGACCACTGTAATGTACTTCTGCAAATCTCTTGATGAATCCCAGGTTAGTTGAACTGCTCAATTATAGCCTTATCCTAATCCTAGTAGCTAAGCATTAATGCTAGCAACCTCCCACATCCTAATCCTGTTCCACTTGACACTGACCCACACTCAGTCCCAAATGATGTGTGTGTTAGCATTAAGACATGCAAACAACATATTAATCAGGAATTCAACAAAAAGGGAAAGATATATAACAGGGCAGCAGTGAGCATTTCAGAAAAAGACTGCTCTCTCCAGACATACACTTGGCACATACAGATTTAAATACTTCTAAAGTAAAAGATACCATAAATACATACACAAATGTGTTGAATTGTTACAAATCTTGTAACCAAGCTATTAGAAGGTGTCTTATGTCTTGAGCATGATTTAAAACAAGAGGGAAATCCAGCCTGAGGTCAGATTGAAAGTATTAGAATTAGGCACAGACTTAGAAAATGGAAAGACTTTTATGTGTGATAGACTCCCATCCCCTATAATTCACCACAGATTGGGAAAATGATTCCTTCAGATCTGCTGCTGACAGCTTAATATTCCCAATGATAATGTTGTCAGGTGATAACACAGAGCCAGTGTATTCACTTTGATCTGAAAGGAAAATTCACATTGACTGCAACTTTTGGAGAGAGGTTCTGTTTGGGAAAAAAATCTCAGCTAAGCTGACGTATTACCTGAAGAGCATTTAATTGCAGTCCAGCTAGAAGTGCATCAACTTCCAAAAGGTCCAAGCTGTCTACCCTGAACAAATCCTGAGCAGTGACCAAAACTCTCTCTCCGAAAATATTACCAAGGCAGCCAAAGGCACATGAGAACAATCCTAAAGAACCTCATACCCAGTTTTCAAAGTGAGTGCTATTGTTAAATGTATTCTCTCAAATTTCAGGAACATGTATGCATGGCTTCTAGAAACTCTTGGTTTAAACGTCTCTCCACATCTTTCCTTAGCTAACCACAAGACCAACAAAATTCCTCTAGGTTTCTATATCCATACAGCTAAATATGGTTTCAATATATTCCTGGCATGGTTAAAGAAGAATTTTGATAGTCTAAGGCCTTTATGTCAGGATAGTAAAACCATGTCTTTTAGAATGATATTGATACTGTTCTGTTACTGTCTGATGCAGTAATTACAATAGTGAAAGACTGGATTGTCCCTGTGGGTACTTAGGGGGAAAAGCTGAGCAGCATTCCCCACTATACATAGAGATTAAGGACAATTTTTCCCTGTCCATACGAAATAGTACAAAAGGAGACAAAGAAAAGTAAAGTGATGCAGGGGCACATTTCAACCTTTGGAAAAGGTAGGAGCACAAATGTGGTGAAACCTGCAGCACGCTTGGTAGGAAAGAAATAGGATTTGAAAAATAACCCAACTGTTTTGGAGATTACTATACATTAGAAATCAGGGAATAATTTGAAAATTGCTTTCAGGTATTATGTTTACTAAAATTGCTTTCCTGTCTTGACTGAATGGCAGAGTTATTATCACCTACCACACATAGCAGATAAGCTGTAGCACTTGTAACTTGAGTATTATTCATATCATAAGGGTTTCATTAAGAGCTTCCATACGATACTCCAGTGTTTATACATGCACACACGTGCCCCATTGGTCTGTGTGTGCATCATCAAATTACTTTCCTTTTAATTGCAAAATTAAGGCTGGCTTTGTGCTTAATAATGGGATTCTGGACCTATCTTTGCTGTGGGGATAAAGAGCAGCGTAAGGATAACTAGATCTGCAATTCAAAGTACTGTTGTCAATGGTTGTTAAATGCACTTAGAGTGGTCACTTAATTGAAAAAGAAACCAGAGCAAGCAGTCCCTTAAAATAATTAAATTAAGTACATCACCTAACCATAATGAACCATTTAATAACATAAGAGCTTGAACTTCAACGAGAAAGATGACTACAGCCAATTCAGTTACCAGGATCTGCTTTTGGCAGTGTAGCACAAGTGATAGATTTGGGATCTATTTCTCATTTGGTGATGAATTTGTAATTTTAACCCTAATATATCAAGTTAATGTTGCATATTGGAAATTTGGAGTTGAAAAAAAAACACATGTTCTTAAAGAACTGCAGCTTCATTCCTCCAAGTAGAAGGGGCAAAATCTTGGTGCAGAAGTCATCGTGTAATTTTCACACAGAGTACAGTGGCACCAGGAGCTTCCCTTCACTGACCTCATGAGATTCATTTCTAGGGGAGATTTGGAATTAAACTAAGAGAGTTTTGTGTTACATATGTTTTAAAGTTTCTGACTTACACATACCTTCATGGGCAGCAGGATCTCTCTGAAAATGCAGAATACCAGCACCAAGAGCAGAAACAGCGCAAGCTGTCAACAAGTCTCTATGCAGATCGTATTTGAATGAGGCATTCAATCCCCATCACATTGCCACTGAAACTGCCAGCCATCTCCAGCTGTTTTGCCTGGAATTCGCACTTGGTTTTATTTCTCTTGTCACCAGTACAGGGGTTTTAAGTTTCGGAAACTACTATATTTTGTCCAAGTTGACCCAACAATGGCCTAAAGGTGGTTAACTACATATTAGTATCAGCCCTTTGGGGAGCACTGTAGAAAAAGCTACAAAGATAGAGCTATCAAGTCCACATGAACTTGGCTAAAACATGTTTCTTTCGTGTAGAGATGATAAAAGGCCTGTGGAATAAGGGTAGGTCATGCATCACCAAAAAGTACACATGAAAGTTGTCCCTTGCAGGGTTCTCCCCTTTGGCAGTCCATTATTTATCATAAATACACCTTATGTCAATACCTATGTCACTACCACTAGCTTGTTTGTGTTAATAAAAAACAGACTGACAAAATACTGTTCTCATATTCAAGAAGAAAACATCCACTGGTTTTGGAGTTGTTCAAGGCTACTGCAACTCTGTGCTTGGTTTAAATACTTACATATGCACATGCTGTGCTGCTCCAGGTTTTCTACAAACCTTTTAAAGGGCTTTTTCCACGTGGTCTTCTCTGGTGTACAATGAACTTTTCCAAACCCGTACAAAAAACCCATCTAACTCACCAGATAAGATGGTATCTATGCCTTCCGAGCACTAGCAGCTTTCTCTGTTACAGGGTTCTAGAAGTGCAGTAAAAAAGGAATTAGACAACAAAGCACTCTAGACAGTGAGGAATAAGTTTTACTGTCTTCCCCCACACCCCTTTATCATCCTTAGCTTATCTTATGGGTGCTATATTGCTAGAAAAATACAGAGAAGGTATACGCTCCATTTGTGCAGCTCTATAACATATGTATATGTGAAATAAAGAAAAATTACGGAAGATTCACTACTTTACATTATTCTTAACAGTATAATTAAGTATACTTAATACTTAAGTATATACCTGCTCTTATTTAATATTGTTTATTAATTTGTTTATTCTTACTTCTCTGGTTCTATTATTTGTATTAGTATTACTGAGAGAGCCAGTGAGTGGCTGCTGTTACTCAACATGCTTTAAAACTGCAATACTTGTAATCCCACACTTAATAATACATACACACATGCTATTTATGTATGCCCACATCTCATGCCTGTTATATTTATGCACTCTCATAGACTAAATACGAAAACATAACATACTTCTGAAGATCTTTCCAGTTTCAAGCAAGCTGGACTACTTTCTAGTTCACCTGGGGAAAACTGAGAAATATGGAGAGGAAGGTTATTACTCCCAAATCAATTTCACAACCTCTTTCATAATGTAAATCTGACGATTCCTCTTGTCACTCTTCCATTTTTTCTTTAAACTTTCAAACCTATGATTTGCTTTCTTTCCCTCAAAACTCACCCACAGGGCTTTGGAAATGTTTCTGTTCCTGGCAGGACTGCCAGTATTTGGTGGTAACTTCTGCATGGGCAGAAGCTCCCTGCGGAGAAATGGCAAAGTTTCTCTTTTCCCAGAATATTTTGTACCCTTGCTGTTCCGCTCAGTGTGCGGTTCCTGGCCAGAACAGCATTTTGTCCTATGTGTCATACACTTGAGCCCTCCTGTCTTCCTGCTTATAATCATAAGACTATTGTTAACAATAACAATGTCAACATTCTGAATTTACAAAATAAAAGGCACAGAGATTAAGCCCTTTAATTAATCCATTGAAGGAATAATCCACACATTTCTACCAGAGATACCGGTTTTTAGTGTAGAGAGGGGAAACATGGGACACGACCTTATTTAAATTAACTTCCAGAACATTTCATATTGCTAAAAACCGAGTGGCAACAAAACCCCACAGTGCTCTTCAGCAAACATATCAGGCATTCAGAAGCAGCAGCTGCTCAGAGCAACCCCAAGTCCACTTTATCAGCTGAGGTTGTGCTGTTCCATCCTGATGCAGGGAGATGGAGTGTCACAGATATGATAGACACTCTCCCAAATGCAGAGTGAGAAGGCATGTTACTGAGATTATTCAGACATTGGGTGTTTTCCACAGTACAATCCCATTTAGGTGCAGTCTTGAAGGAGCTTGGTGCTCTCTATGGCTATGGACGCGGTAGCACAATGTTGTACCAGCTAACACTCCTGCTCGGGGGGTGCTGCTCAGTGTTTCCTTAGAAAGCACAAACCAGCTTTCTCCAGAGTGGACAGAAGTCTTTATCCTGTCCTTTAATGAGGGTTAAATTTGGTCTTTTTTCACACTGCTCCATGACTTGCTATGAGTAAGAACATTACATCTTCTTTTAAGAGTATTTAGTCACTGTTGACTTTTCCAGTATTGGTGCCAGGATTTCTCATCTTGTTGGAAAAAAAAAACCCACAGTGAAGACCCTGGCAGTGCTATAATGGAGGTTTCATGGTCGCAGAAGTCCTAAAATGATTGTGTATTCTTCTAACACGTGTGTTCAGGAGTGCTAAAACACTGACTTCACCCACAAGTAGTTCAGCGTTTTACAAAGTTCCACTTCCCTGCCCTCAAGAGCTTTCTATTCTAAATGGCAAAAACAAACGAAGTAAAAAGAACAGAGCAGAACTGAAATATATGTTTTAGAAAGGACTCTGGTCCTTTGTTTCATCATTTTGTCAGTAACTGTAAACAACTTTTATTGTGACAGTAAATTAGCCAGTATGTCTGTGAGAGTACTGAGGAACATAAAATAACCTAATTTAGCATCTACACTGTTTTACTTTTCAGTAATCAAGTCTTTCTTCTGACCTTCAGCAAAGGTTGATAATGCCTAACAAACAACTGCTTCACAGCCTCTTACGGGAGCCAGTCCAACTTTCATTAACTCCAATGGGACCTGATTCAGACCCACAGTTTTATCCTGTGAAACAAATGGAATCACCTTCCAGAAAGATGGGAGCTTCCAGCTATTGATTCAGGGAGACTGTAGAATTAAATATGAATATATGTATAGTTCAAATAATACCTCAATAAGGCTGGGGAACACTTCTTACCCTGTAACCACAGTGCATTTCTATATTGAAAATGTTTTCATTTTTATTCTGTTGATAAAGATTAACACTAGCCCTGATGCTCCAAATATTAAGAAAAACATTTCGCTTATTAAATGCATGGAAATACTTTAGACCTGGTATTTGTTAATTAAAATAAGCACATTTAGGTGTGGCAGTATTAAAGTAAGGGCTGTATTATTGCTACTGTTGGACTGGGAATAGCAGCTCTACTTAGAGAGCAACGCCAGTAAGTTAGAAAAGTAATGATCCAAAAGTTAGGAAGACATTCCTAGGTCAGCAATAGAAAGTACAACACCTACAAACTTCAGTTCCTGAGACAAGGAGAGAATTCAGACAGCTAAAATAGTACTGAGGACCACTGAGAATGAGTAAGTATAAACGCTGCAGTGGACCAGGCAGGGAACTGGGAGTGTTTTTTGCTCTACAGCTCGGAACAGTAGGATTTGAAAGCATTTTTCCATTAAAAAAAAACATACACAAAATGACAACAGTGAGGCCCAGCTTTCAAGTCTACGTATAAACACCAGGGCTCGGTTTTGAAACTTGCGGTCCTTAAAACCTTATATCTTATTTTCAAACAGCATACCCCCTGCCAAGAAGTTACATTTTTTCCTCTCTTTAAATAAGCAGCTAGGGTAATGGCATGATGAACAAATTTCATTTCTTTCTGTTCAGTTTTTTCCATCTTTAATACAGCCTCCAGCAGGCCAGATGGCACCAATGCAATTGCTAGTAAGTCAATACATCTGGCTGCATTCCTGAAATGACAAATCTGATGGATAGAGCCCCAGCTCCTATACAAAGCCTCTTTTCAGAACGCTCTCCCTGGTACTTGTCTGCTTTAAGCAAAACCTAATGTGTGAAAACAAAATAAAATTGAGCTTTTTCACCACCCCACGCTAACGTTTCATTTGCAGTGTTTTTATTAACGCTGCTCCCTCGCTGCCCTGCTTCTGTACCTCAACCCCGCTCCGCCGAGCGCTCACTTCTTGGCACAAGGCGGGCTCTGTTCGAAGACCTCCCTCCTCCTGAGCTGCTAACAGTTCAAAGCAGGTTACAATAAACACTTTGGGCTTTTCTCATTAAGAGCAGCAAGATTGTTTAGGAAATAGTCCTCAAAGACAGAACAATCTGAGGGAAGCAGGAGTGGAGCAATCACTTCTTTTCAACCTCGATAGTCTCTCATCGGGCAAATTAGGAGGTAGAAATACGTGTGACCTCTCGCCATCGTCAGAGCAGCAATCTGTCAGCGAGGCGCTGCGCTAATACTGATGCTGCAATGCCAGCCATACAAGGTGCGAGTGGCTCTGCAGCCTTGCTCAGGGTCCCTGAATTATTTACAAATCCACAAATAAATACGTGGAAGTGGTTGGTCAGACCAACAGAAAACACTACGTACGTAGTAGCAAAACACTATGGACAACAGCACATTAGGAGTTAACTGTCTCTTAGACAACATTAGCCCTCAAGTCCTGCTATTCTTATATAAGTTCGAAAATCAACTAGCACCAGATAAAACACAAAAGCACAAAAAGGCACCACTCCACCAAAGAATTTCTCTATCCCCATATCTATTTCACCAAATAAAGCATAACATGAGGTGCGGTGCTCCTAATTTATGTTGCATTTTTCACTGACAGAACCCCGATGAGAAGGAAGTTATTTCTGTGTCAACTGCAGTCTCTGCCATAATAAATATCGAACAACTGACAGTTTTGAGTCACAAAACCCAAGTTATTTGACCAAGAAGTGGGTAAGCCCATGAAACTTTTACTCTTAAAAATTAGTATTTTGCCTCCTTAGTAAACCTGCTGAAGTTATTGAGATGGCTCAAGGAGTATACATAAAGAGATATATGTACATGTACACACAAAAATATAAGGAAATCAAAACGTAAAAATCAAGAAACTAGTATTTCTGAACAATGATCTCAGTAATTAGCAACTAGTGAGAAATGTGCTATGTCCAAGTGGGCTAAAGCTGAAATCGTTCCACCCCAAACAGAAGTCATGCTCTTGACTATTAGCAACCTTATCATGAGAGTTTCTGCCTGCAACCTGAGCTGAATACAGACTCCATCCAGAAAGCTAAGAGTGCAACAGACAAAAATTTCTGATTTATCTGGTACAGTCTTTGGCCATAGGAGCAACAATGACGACAGCAAAGCTTTTCCAACCTCTCTGCTATGCACCCAGGCTGTGATTCCTTCCCAACTAGATTTTCTTCTTAAAGGGGCAAAACAATTCAGGTTGAGCATTTCAGACACCTACTGCTGCTTAGTGCTCATCTCTAGACAAATAGCATTGGGTCTTCAGGGGAAGATCCTCTTTAAATACCCCTGCCCTATTCTTCAAGGCTTTCACTATTCATTCTGTTTTAACTATATCCCACTTGGAGAATTAAGTTACTTGCACGGGAGGTTTTTTGCATAGTTCAGTAATAATCAAAGTTAAAACTCTGTTTAGATTGATTCATTGTGTTAACTTTTTTTATGAATAGTAGAATGAAAAATGATTAAAGCCACAGCTAGCAGTCAGGGTCTAGAATGTGTAATACAGATGCGGTACCCACCTCTCCAATTCTCTGTCCACAGGCTGGTAACGTGTATCACAGCATCCTTGGTCTGTTTCTCATATGTGACGGGGAAAGATGGGAAAGGATTTTTATTAATCTCTTACCAGATAATGTGTGTAGCCCTGATAGCTAGATTCACATTTTTTACATTTTTCAGTGAGCAGTGAAAATAGAATCCTTGGCCTTATCAGTAATTCATGTGCAAAAACTTGAGCATTATTTTAAAAGGAGCAGTGCAAAAAATACTTCAAATACTTCAAATATCAGCAACCAGCAATAAGAAACATCACTTTAACATACAAGCTAGAATATAAGTATCTATACACAAATATACACACATAGTTTTCAATACATATTTCACATCATTATTGCCAGTAGTGAAGATTTTCGGAGACTCGTTTGTGCATCTTTTCAGGCTCCTTCTCCTAAATCTGATCTGAAGAGATTCATGCTTAGGTAGCACCTCCATGTTCTTGCACTGAGCTTTCCTCTTGTAAGTAGGACTACTAAAAGAACTTATTATGATCTTCTGCTGCGTCTGATATATTTAATGTGGTGCAATCAATAAAAAAAGTCACGCCTGCATAACCGTCCTGTCTTCTGAGGAATGAACATGTGTGCCTACACAATGCAGTGCTAAGCTACTATTATCTAAACATCACCAACCATTAGAGACAACTATACGACTATTTTCTAAATATTTTAACCTAAAAGCTTAAAACTAGCTGTCATTATGAGGAAGCATTTGGAAGAGGAGAATGAAGTATAGGAGAGCATCCCAGCAAGTACAACAGGCTCTAGGCATGGAAGAATGAATACAGAGAGTGAAAAGGCCTTATTCTCCTTGGTTTTGGATCATATTTCTCCCACTGTCTTTGGCTGTCATTTTGTAATCATTATTTCACCTTGCAACCTACTGTAGGTATTAGTTATTTGACCTTTAGGTGCCTTTAATCTCTCCAGGTTTCATCTTTACTGTCTTTTGAGAAGAAGACATTATATGTGGATAAATATTTTTCACTTTTCCCTTCATTCTTATCAAACGACACATTTTAAATTGCCTCATTCTTCCATGCAACTTTTGCCTACCAACATAATCACTTCACAGAGTTAAATGATGTAGTATGAGAACATTTAAAAATAGCATGAATGATCTGTAAGACTAAAAATAGAGAACACTTTTGAAAGATCTTCCAGTTATGGAGAGTCCAAATTCTTCAAATTTGGAAATATATTTAAGTAAATCTGGGTACATTGTACAGTCAGTAATTTTTACCACCTTCATTTTGCCTAAGCTAGCCGCATTCCATTTTGATCTTCTCAAATCAAAACTTCTCTGGCCTTGTCACCCCGCTTAACTTACTTAGTGAAAAAGCACTGAGAAATTGCTCTGTTTTTGAATATTTATCTGTTGAGTCATGTATAAAGCTTAAAGCATAATGATTGAGAGGGACTCTCAACAGATTAAGTCACCTTTTGGGATCTGGCACAGATGAGGGAGAAAAAGATAGCAGACTATCTGTGTTTTGAAAGAAGTTCAGGAAAAAAAAAATCAAAGCAAAGCAAAGCAACTACCTTGAATGTGTCAGAAGTAAGATGAACATGAAAATCCATGCTTTCTAGGCCCTTAAATCCCATTAGAGCTTTTTTACTTTCTAAATCTGCCCTTAGATATTAAGGTGATAGGAGCTGTGGAAAACAGATGGTATCCAGCCCCAGGGGTTCTAATTACTAGAAAATTAGCATAGCTGAACATGACATGATCCAGGTGAGCAGATATTGTACTTTAAAGTTTGAGCATTATTCCAAGTAGTAAACAATATATTGAAAAAGAATTGTTTTCTGATTAAGTAACTGGACAGAGACTCTGGAGATCGTTATTGTTTTTTCCAGATTTGATACTGGACTTGCTTGACTTTACTCTATGCTACTGAGAGCAGAGCAGCCCCAGCCTCAGCTGGATCCTCTAGCCATTACAATAACATTATTGCTAATAGAAATCAGTCCCAGCTATATTAGCAATGCAAACATATCTGAACCTTGGCCAGCTGTATTAGGATTTGATGCCGGTGTGGAGAAAACCAGTAGTCCCACCATCATTGATTCCTAAGAAATTTAATTAGGTAGTTCTATGTGGGCGCTGTTGCTTTATCGTATCACAAGGATTCGCCATCATTAGCAAAGGTAATGACTGTTCATCTTCTCCCACATGATCATCTACCAGCACTGAAAGCTTCACGTCTTAAAGCTTCACCTCTTATTTTCTAGTCTGGGTTGAGCTAGGCAGCTATGAGAGAGGCTGCGTGATTTGGAAGATCACTCTGCAGGAGAAGTTTGTGCTCAATAAGCAGAGGCACACACATAACTGATGCAGTTTCTGCCTAAGGTCTGATGCACAAGTTTTTATTCTATAGAAGAAAAGTTCCTGAAATCACATTTTGGGCCTCTGTCTGCTTGAGTTGATTTTCTTAAAGCACTGGGTCCTAGCTACTTTTATCCCTGGATTTCAGCAAATCACACATGGCAGATCATCAGTTTTGACTCTCACAGGCTGACATTTGGAGGGCTTCTGAGCGCTTTGTGCAGCAAAGTGTAGCGAGTATGAGAGTGCTGTCTCTTTGGATGAAGAATAAATGTCCTGGATTCATACTTCCTCCTTAACGAAAAGTTCTTCTTGGCACCTGATACCCTGTTATATCTGTGTAATAGATACTGTGTGTTATCAGTGCTGCTCAGCATAAAGGAGGCTAGTTTTGGGTGTAAAAGTAGTTAGAAATATGAAATTATTTTCCAAAAAAAGGTTCTTTAAAAATATGTAGCATATATGATCATAATAATCAAGTATGTGTCCCACTATTTTGGGTTTCATTTTAAGAAGAAACAGAAAACTGGAGATCATATCTAGACAAAAGCAACCTGTCGCCATTATAAATAAAGGTGCTTTTCAAGGTCCATTAAACACTAATCATACCTTAGATTAAGGGGAGAAGAGGGAAGCACAGGCCTAAGATTGTTTAAAGGGTATACTTCGTACTATTAAGAAATTTAAGACAGAGACAGGTCAGGCTGAGTTCTGTTTAATTTAAAAGATACTCATCTCAAGCTTTAGTCAGAGGTCTCTGGATACGAGACGTCTTTCTTATAGCAGTGCTCAGAGGAAAGAGTAAGGAGAAAGAATTTCAGGAGAAGAAAGAGGAATGAGGTCTTGGTTTGGGATTAATTTTCTTCATTTCCCCCCAAAGCACAGTTTATGAGTAAATTCTACTATTATTCTCACAAATTTGCAAGTTACTCATCTAAAACCTGTATTTAAGCTGTCTCAAGGTGTACTATATAACACCCTTCTAGGCAAGTTCTCCTTGTCTGCAGGTGTACTTTTCTTACACGGCTTCAGCATTTGCATAGCTCATCCAGGCAGTGACAGCCTGCACCCCTGCATGCATACATTACTGTAGTCTGCTCCCCAAGGCATGCTCTGATATCACACGAATCACTGTAGAGTCAAATAGAAGCATTGCCTCCTACTGAAAACAGTATCTCCAACTACAGTCCAGAGTTTGCAGTAATAACAATTTGAAGTATAGTACAGTGATGAAGTTCTTTGATCAAATTCTGTTGATGGAGATAAGCAATAAACATTTTAGCCTTAGTTTAATGGAGAGGATCTAACGATCTAGTGTAAAATGCTGGCATCATTTTTGGAGGAACAGGTAAGTTATCCAAGAGCTACCAGTCACCCAAGCCAACTGGCACCCTTCTCCCTTCCACCCTCAACACAAAGCAATCACTCAATCAGTCATCCCATTTGGATAACAGCCCATACCACCTCTTCTGGCAATGCATTCAATGGCTGGGTCCAAACCCCAGTCAGACCCAAAGGTTTCTCCCCACATCCAACCCTGCCTCACCAGGCTGGGTTGCAGCAGCCCCTACCCGACTCCCCATCCTCTGCAAAGACCAAACCAGTGCTGAGGTGATTCCAGATTTCTGCTCCGTTGGCTGGGTGAAATAATCTCAAAACAAGGTCAGAGAGGAAAATGTCACCTTTGAAATGGAAGGAGGTTTCTGTAGCACATTCTTGCGTAATGTAAACAACAATGACACTAGAGACAGCAGAAGTTTGCAGCTGTATTATAAACCCTCTTCCATCCCCCCTGCCTAGGATAAGTCATCCAAACAAGCCCTGGCAGTTTTGACTGCTCAAGAAACTTTACGGCTGAGAGCTGCTCAGATGATTTACTGCTACGTCCCCTTTTTCCCCTCGAGCTTGCACTAAACTAGAAACTCAGGATTGTTTAATGGAGGACATCATGGTCGTCTTTTTTTCCCCCCCTCTTTTCTCCTTCTCATGAGAAAACTTGTTTTATAGTTCTTGTGAAAGAATCTGTGATGTCTGATTACAACATGGAGCTATAAATCCAAGCCTTAAAAACAGCGTCTCTCTTTCTATTTTTTCATGCTCAGCAATAACACACTTGTTTTAATGAGCCAACCGTCTAGGTATGAGAACACACGACTGCTGAGAGAGAGAAGATAAGACAAAACGCCCCGCTGCATCCCTGACGTTGTCGTGATGGATGCTGTTCTAGCAGAGCACATAGCCAGTACTCAAGGCTGTTTATAAGCTTTAGGCCACTTAGTTTCTGCTTATGAAACAGCCTGACAGATGAAGCCAAAACCAGGCTCTGATGCACTAAGGTACTTAAGAAGAGACGTGATTTCAAGTGAATTGCCTTCATTGGTCAGAGATTTAATTATGGAAATATTACAAGGTTCTTACTTAACCTTTCGCTTAGGCTATGAAAATAATACAGGAAAAATAATTGTTTCTGTACTAACTTAAGCAGAAGACAGCATCAAAGGGAACTCAACCACCACTTTTAGAGGAACAGGTGTAAAGATAAATAAAATCGAGGCAAGAAATGAAACTCACCCACCTGGTCTCACAACCCAAATCCTGCTAAACCTAAGGATGGTCTCACAACTGCTCTTTCCAAAGCCAATCTATGCACAGTCCTTCACTTTAACAAGTCATCCCACAGCCACCATCTGTCACAATCTTCTCCTCAGGTTCTTTACTGATACTACCACTGGATTCCCTATCAGTGGTGACTGCAACAGTGCAATGGTCTCTTGAGTGTATGGTTGTCCAGGGAAGGAGATGCACTTAAGGCATGTCACTCACCCCTCCTCAGCCTTGGATTCGTCAAGCAGGTTGGGAGAGACATAACTTCGTCTTGCCCACAACCTGGGCTTCTCTTGCAGCAGGTCATAGAATCACAGAATCCCAGAATCCCAGACTGGTTTGGGTTGAAGGGACCTTAAAGCTTATCCACTTCCAACCCCCTTGCCATGAGCAGGGACCACTTCCACTGGAGCAGCTTGCTCCAAGCCCCTGTGTCCAACCTGGCCTTGAGCACTGCCAGGGATGGGGCAGCCACAGCTTCTCTGGGCACCCTGTGCCAGCACCTCAGCACCCTCACAGGGAAGAGCTTCTGCCTAAGAGCTCATCTCAGTCTCCCCTCAGGCAGGTTCAAGCCATTCCCCTTGGCCTGTCCCTACAGGCCCTTGTCCCAAGCCCCTCTCCAGGTTTCCTGCAGCCCCTTTAGGCACTGGAGCTGCTCTCAGGTCTCCCCTTCAGGAGCCTTCTCTTCTCCAGGCTGCCCCAGCCCAGTTCTCTCAGCCTGGCTCCAGAGCAGAGCTGCTCCAGCCCTCACAGTGTCTCCATGGCCTCCTCTGGCCTCGCTCCAACAGCTCCACATCCCTCTTGTGTTGAGGGCCCCAGGGCAGAGGTGGACAATCCCCCCCCGAGCTGCTGCTCACACACACTCTGGAGGTGCAGCCCAGCACACGATGGGGTTCTGGGCCCAAGCGCACACTGATGCAAGGTCATGGGGTGCCTCTCATCAACCAACATCCCCACGTCATCCTCAGGGCTGTTCTCAATGCAGTCTCTGCCCAGCCTGTTTTTGTGCTGGCGATTGCCCTGACCCATGTGCAGGATCTTGCACTTGGCCTTGTTGAAATGCATGAGGCTTCCCTAAGCTTTCTCCCCAGAAGGGTGCTCTGAGCGCCCACTCCTCAGCACAGACCAGCCCCTTTCCCTTCTCTGGCTGCTGGGACTGCACCAGCTGGGTCCAGCTGCAAGCATGAGAGACTGTTTATTACATCTGCATTTTGCCGTGGCTGCACATACAGGGCTGGTTCGACCTTCGTGAACATCCCGAGGCAATACAGTAACTGAAGAATATTTGCTTAAGATATGTGTTTGCTGTCTGTTGGATTGTTCTGAAGTGTCATATATTTCATGGCATTCTGCCCCCCTGCCTCTTGCTAGATATAGTAAAAATCAAAATGTCACAGGAGGTATTTAACTGCGGTTCAGACACAAGTCTACAAGCAAACACCAGCAGGTACAGACACTTCTGGCATACAGGCAAACTTATAGAGTGAGCACAGCTTCATAGAGACCAACAAAAGATGGTAAGCGACAAAGGTAATGGGACCAGAATTTAAACACAATCCAGTATGCAAATGATTTCTGGTTTGCTTTCCTAGACCAATATGCTTGTCTCTAGTAGCCGAAATAAGACTTAGCAAGAATGAACTTGAAATAAATCCCTTCCTACAAAAGAAACTCTGAAAAGTGAATGTAAGTGCTTTAGCTGTGATGATGGAAGGACAAAAGCAAGAGGCAGCCTCTACCAATTGTATGACTTAACCAATCAAGGAAATCTTTCAAACCCAGGGAAAAAACCCAAGAATACCACTGAGAAACCTTGTTTTGGAAGATTTTCTAGACACTGGTCCGTGGAACTTTCAAAGCAGCCCCGCACTGGAGCAAAGGTTATGCTATCTGATGGTGTATGTGATATTGCACACATGGGTGCGCCCTGCAGCCTTCCTCTTCCTCCCTGCGACATTGCCAACTTTGTTGAATGCTTGTATGTGAAAGAGATGAATAATATTGTACAGCAAATTGCTCTCCTGAAAGTGTATGAGCAACAGATATATGCCAAGAAGTTAAGGTGCAAAGACTGGTCACATCACGTATTTCTAATAGCGATTTATTTTCTCTTTCTTAGCTTTTTTCCAAAGAGATGCAGCAAGAATAGCAGAAGGAGATTAGGCCAAATGAAAATCTCATGTTTTTAAACTCTTTTTCTGTACTAGGAGAGAAAGAAAGGAAGAAAGTGCTGCTGTACCAATAGCAGGCAGGGCTGTGAAAGGAAGAAGCTGTTCAATGCCTACAGATCTGCATTGGAGAATTTTTCCCCCCCTTCATTTCTCACTGAACAAAACACTTCAATTTCAGTTCAAAATATTTCAGCTTGGCTTCTGAAAAGTGAAAAATGACAGTTTTCCTTTACCAGTATCAGTTTTTTCTCTTCTCTTCTCTGCTGTTTCCCTCTCCAGAAAGGATGAAGCCATATGAGATACTAGAAATACGAGAAAGTCCAACTTTTTTGTTTCTGTAAGATTTTTTAGTTAGCAAAAATCACAAATATCAAGCTGGTGTTAAAAGTGGATTGAAGAAACCTGCTTTTAATGTTTAATCTCTCATCTAGAGCCTTTTTAAAAGTCAAGCACTTTACATATAGATACATTTGAGTGAGATATAATCTTTCGGGTAGTATTCACAGAACAATCAAACAAGGCCAGGTTGGATGAAGCCTTGGGTTGGATGGTTTAGTGTGAGGTGTCACTGGACATGGCAGGGGGGGTGGAACTGGATGATCTTGAGGTCCTTTCCAACCCGAACTATTCTATGATTCTATGAGTCTATATTCAAACTGATGATTTTATTCAATGAAGTTTTCATTCAGCTCTAAATAGCACAGAGGTCTTGGGGGAATAACTTGTTTGTTTTTCTAATCCATGTGACAAGCGCTTAACTGTATCATGACTTTCGCAGTTGGTACTAATGATGCATGTTTCAGATTCATATACAGTGAACAGCTTTAGAAACAACGGGGCTGACCTTTCTGGTTAAGAAGTATCAATTAAATAGAAATGCTTATTTATTTAATAGAAAAACCACCTTGCCTGAAACTTGCCATGGTTTACAGAGCACATTTGAAATAAAAACTCAGAGTTACAGTTTGTATCTAAACCCAGGCCTGAGTTTTACTCAGAGAAAGCAAAACACCTCCTTAAACTGTTTGTCAGACACTTCTGTTAAGTCAGAGATCTTGCAAGATCAGCTTTTAAATTGAGTTTTCAGGCGCCTCCAATGACACTTACTTGTGACTCTGAGCCAAAATCGCAAAAGACTTTTGAATTCCAGAATCAAAGTTGAATCCTTGTGAAATTTAAAGGAATTCTTAAATAAGGTCTTGTATCTGGTGTCTGTAGACAATTCGGTCTTAGTTTTAAGGGTTTTTTAAAGCAGCAGCAATGGGATACAAAAGATATGCAGGACTTTGTTCTTAATTCAATCTTTTTTTTGTCTTTTTTGATTTGATACCTTGGAACTCAACTCTAAATGCAGCAGAAAAAGAAAAGTCATATGCCAAAAGCAAGTAGGGGCTGAGACTGCAGGTATGGAGGATCCCACAGAGCTTTGAAGAGCAGTGAGATGTTCAGAGCAGAAATTTAGCATCTTGAAAAAAGAGAAGCTCTAGTAAGTAACATAGCAGGAGGCTGCTGTCCTCTCATAGATGAGCCATGAGAGACGGCATGCATGTATATGTGTGAGCTTGAATCCACATCCAGATCAGGCTTTTGGCTGTAGTACCATTGCCTGTATGCAGGAGTGGCTAATGATACACACAGTGGTGCTGTGTCTGACACCTGCAAGAGCAGAATCCTTAAACTGCTCGTGTATATATATATATATATAAACACCATATACATATATGGGAGGGTAAGAGCAAAATATACACACACACACATGTATGTAGGTACACACAGGATCTGGACTACCTGGGTAGCCTCCCAGGCCAACTATGTATAAAGAATAAGCCCTCTGTTTGAATAGCTTTAGCATTAGCTAGAATAAAATCTAGGACTTTTAAGGAAGGTTTAGTATTAAAAAAACAAAGCAACAACAACAAAAGATGTACAAAGAATTCAGAATTACCAATCCAAGGAGTCAGGGATAATGTCACTTTGGAAATGCTATAAGGAAAGAAGAAACATTGCAGGCTGGGAAAAAACAGCATGCCTGGTAGGAAGGGAAACCGTTAAAGTAAACAAGATTCTCTCATTACAAAAGTATTTGAACAATGGTTAGTTTCAGTTTAGCTGCTGAACTTTGAAAAGACTGGGTGTACTCGGAACACAAGGTGTACCAGCCTCAAAAAGCCATCCATCAAGTAAGGCGAGCTGATTGGTTTTGCATTTGCTGGTTGAGCTTTTTGACTTCAGCTGCACAGTTTCAAATCGGGAAGTGTCAGAACTCTGGTTTTAGCCTGGATCTGCAACCTTTAAAGTTCAGTATAATTTCCTGCATCCCACCGCTACCATCCCCCGCACCTTTCATAACATACACTTCACTTTAACCTGCAACTGCTTAAATGCGCTGCAGCACACATTTCTGGCTCCCAAGGAAAACATTAGGGAGTGGGTGTGCTTCCTTCGGATTGTATTGTGCTTAAAGATAAGCCAAACAGAAAACAAAGAGCACATTATAAGCAACTGGAATAGCAGCTTCTGAGGTTTCCAACACTTAAATAAGTTTGAAGTGAAGTGGATATTAATGACAAACAGATCTTTCTAGATTAATAACTGTACAACTGCTTTTTACTGGATGAATCAGGAGAGCACAGACCTCAATGATAACAATCCGTTTAGCCACAGCTATGCTTGTGCTGTTAGGCAAAGAGGTGAAAGTCAGCAGCACACGTCTACTGTGGGAAATACAACCTAGGATATAGATACGGAGGCAAACTTACCTAGGTAAGTCGGATAACAGGTTTGTTACCTTTCAATGCATATCAGAGCTTCACAAAGCCTTCCAAGAAGCTGGTCCATTGGAGTGGAACATTAAGTAGGTGTGATGTGTTAAGCAGGATGTCTTCTAAATGGAAGCATATCATGCATTTACCTGTGCTGCATAAAGTCTTCCATTATAAAAGAGTCTAACAAGTTTTTCTCAAAAAAAACTCCTCTCCCACCTCTGATATTTGCAAAAAGCTTCTGACTCTTGGCAAGCAGAGAATCCCCGAGTTAGAAAAAGACCTTTTCATTGTCTATCAAATTCTTTTTGGTTCGTGTTGATATAAAATTGCTAAAAATCTCCCTTTCTCTAGCCTGCCAAAATAGCAATTAAATGCATAAGGAGGCTGATTAAAGTCTCAAAGCAACATAAACTTTGGCATGATTTTAGCTTTAAGATAGTCTCTGCAAGTTAAACCATTTGTTTTAAAGTCTGTTATCTGGAACATGCTACTTAAGAACAGCATGTAACACACAGGGAAGATTAAGAGCAATGGCTTAGAAGAGAACCGTGCAACTATGAAGTCTTCTTAACCTACGAAGACTACATTCAGATCTGGTTTTGGGTTTTGTTTTGGGGTTTTTTTAAAAGGAAAAAGAAATTATAATAAAGAAGTTGTTCTTGTGAGACCTCACCTGGAGCATTGTGTGCAGTTCTGGTGTCCTCAACATAAAAAGGACATGGAACTGCTGGAACAAGTCCAGAGGAGGCCACGAGGATGATCAGGGACTGGAGCAGCTCCCGTATGAAGACAGGCTGAGGAAGTTGGGGCTGCTCAGCCTGGAGAAGAGAAGGCTGCGTGGAGACCTCATAGCAGCCTTCCAGTACCTGAAGGGGTCCTATAGGGATGCTGGGGAGGGACTCTTTGTCAGGGACTGTAGTAACAGGGCAAGGGGTAATGGGTTAAAACTTAAACAGGGGAAGTTTAGATTGGATCTAAGGAGGAAATTCTTTCCTGTTAGGGTGGTGAGGCACTGGAATGGGTTGCCCAGAGAAGTTGTGAGTGCTCCATCCCTGACAGTGTTCAAGGCCAGGTTGGATGAAGCCTTGTGTGGGATGGTTTAGTGTGAGGTGTCCCTGCCTTTGGCGGGGGATTGGAACTAGATGATCTTGAGGTCCTTTCCAACCCTAACTATTCTATGATTCTATGATTCTAAGTTCTTAGAACCTTACTTTACTATGAGGATGTGTAGAATAATTTGTCATCAGCTGAATAATTGCTTGCTGAGACAGCACAGAAATTGAGGGTAGCATGGCTCTATAGGGCTATTTGCCAAGGAATAACTATACTAGAACTAACAGAAAGGGTAGGGGTTTATTCTATTATTTTTTTCCCCAATATCGAAGTCTGGATAATGTCAATGCTGTCACTCTGAACTGTCTGTTGGCTTGTCAAGGTGGGAATACCAGAACTGGCCTCTGTAGACATTCTGTTAAAGCTGTCCCCAAGTCAACATTAGCACTGCAAATGATGCGGCATTTGTCTAGTGACAGCAACAAATCAAGCATGGAAAGACAGAGATTTCTAGAAATACTGCAGAAATACTTCCTCAGAAGCACTCACCTGATTAGTAATATGTGGAGAGTTTTAGTGTCTCTGTACCTGCATTTGAGTTAATACTTTTCAGATCAGAACTCATTTGTAAATGTAGATCTACACACCTCCATCACTCAGGAGTGGGGAAAACCAGGAACATCTCTGCATGAGCCGGGTACAAGAAATCACACCAAAGTCATTAAAGTTATTAACTGAGCATTGCGTTAAAAAAATCATATGCATTAGAAGGCACAGAATATGAAAACCCCACAGGCATATGCTCCAGAGCAACTGTTCTGCCCTGGTTTTAAATGCAATGTGAGAAAGGATGAGAAACAAAATTAACCCACAAACTGACTCTTATATTTCTGTTATGTGCTATCTTAATCCAAACCAGCATAGAAATGTAAATCTCCTGCTTTGGGTTTGATTTGATATTTTTTTAATAACAGTTCACAAATGCAAACCATGAAGAAGGACAAAGTAGGGAAGAACACAAAAGCAGTGGATAATTTGGTTACATACCTTATGAGTGCTCAAAGTACATTTTATATCTTGTAATTCAGGTAATTAAGTGTCAGATAATCCATGTAGACTCTGCTTTGGCCATATTACAGGGATAATATTGTCACAAGAATGATTAAGAACAACTGGCACAGTGTAATACACAGCTCTTTTCAGACTGCCAATACCCAAAAGTGGGGAAAAGACCCAAAAATGCACATTTTAAATTAATGACATAGGAAATCTTAAATGGCATGGATTTAACTGCATTCGAAGGAACAGCATTCCTAATAACCTATGTTTCAAAGTTCTGCTAGGCTGAGACAAAAACTGACTTTGAAAAGCAAGATATCACAGAGAATTCAGGAAGGAAAGTACTAGGATTAGAGGCAAACCACTTTTTCCTAATGCTATAAAAACTGGTTTGTGTCCAAACATTTATCATGGGTGATATCGGAAGAACCTTTCTTGCCAGCATACACCAATTCTCCTACAAAGTCAAAATCGCTGACGTGATAAAGGACATTGGTTCTATCATTTTCAGCAGGAAATCCTAAAGAAAATACATCTATGTAAAACTCAGCATTTAAATTTGGTTGGGTTTTCAGCTTCTTATAACTGCGTTGTTTCTTTGACATCTAGAGATCTTATTCATTTCATCCTTTTAGATGACCTCCCATACTCGTAATTCTATAAAGTGTTTGGTATTTTTTCTTAAAGCGCCAATGTTTAGAGTGATTACATGAACTTCAGGCTCCATTAGAAGAAAAGGTTGCTGTTTGTTGTTACAAAAAGCTTTGCAAGCATAAATTCTAAAGTTCAGAAAGCTTCAGAAGCTTAGTGAGAGAGATCTGGCTGTATATCCTGGGCTGCATCAAAAGGAGCGTGACCAGCAGGTCGAGGGATGTGATCCTGCCCCTCTACTCTGCTCTCGTGAGACCTCACTTGGAGTATTGTGTGCAGTTCTGGTGTCCTCAACATAAAAAGGACATGGAACTGCTGGAACAAGTCCAGAGGAGGCCACGAGGATGATCAGGGGACTGGAGCACCTCCCGTATGAAGACAGGCTGAGGAAGTTGGGGCTGTTCAGCCTGGAGAAGAGAAGGCTGCGTGGGGACCTAATAGCAGCCTTCCAGTATCTGAAGGGGGCCTATAGGGATGCTGGGGAGGGACTCTTCATCAGGGACTGTAGTGACAGGACAAGGGGTAATGGGTTCAAAATTAAACAGGGGAAGTTTAGATTGGATATAAGGAGGAAATTCTTTTCTGTAAGGGTGGTGAGGCACTGGAATGGGTTGCCCAGGGAGGTTGTGAGTGCTCCATCCCTGGCGGTGTTCAAGGCCAGGTTGGACAGAGCCTTGTGTGGGATGGTTTAGTGTGAGGTGTCCCTGCCCATGGCAGGGGGGTTGGAACTAGATGATCTTGAGGTCCTTTCCAACCCTATTCTATGATTCTATGATCTCAGATTTTAGCTGGTCTCGCACCTGGCTAAATATTAGGGATAGGGAGGACAGACAAGACATTTTATATATTCAGGTTTAGCAATATTCATCTACAGATTTTTCTTCTCAGAGCAGAAAACATTTTAGTTTTAACTTTGCTACTGCAGACTTTAGATCCTCATTGTGCCATAATGCAGTGTCCTTGCAAAGTAAATAGTGTCCTTTCTGTAAGCATTCATACTGAAAATATATATGAATAAGAATTGAAATCATTATAAAGCAATTAAACATTTAAATGTAGTGTTCTCGGATTGTTTTGGCATTACACATGCATCAGTAAGAATTGCTCCAAATTACTGATAAATCTGGATTAGAAAGAGGATGTGGAAGAAAGAGCTGGTTTGCAAAGAAAAGCCAAGCAGGGTTTCAGCACAGCTTGAATCTAGCTAAGAAAAATGTCCAAAACTCACCTTGAAAGACAAAGTGAGATTTGTTTGTTGTAGAGAAAGCCTGAAAACTATTGTTCCGCTTGCTAAATGCAGATCATCCAGCTCTCACTCTACTTCCCATTACATTTTCATGCATCACAAGCATCAGTCTAGACTCCAGAAACACTGTTCTGAGCCCTTCCAACTGCCTCTGAAGGGATAGTTAGAGCCTTATCTACTCCAGGACATACATGGACAAGTTCCATTCAGTTCTCCTAATAAGTCTAATGGCAGAGATTTTTAAAGGCATGGCATATGTGCACATCTTCTGTGGAGAAAAGCTTCTCTTTTCAAAGCTTGCTGCCTCTTCTTCCTCTCCGCAATTATCTTCACATGGCTTTAACTTCTGGTGTATGTGCTCTTCGCACATTTACTCTGCTTAAAAGAAACAACCCAAAAAGCCCCTCACCCAACAAAACCACCGCTTTTATGGCCGTAAGCCAGGTCTTAAAACTAAGAATGAGACTTGTATTAAAAGCAGCAGTCTGGTACCTAGATTCCTAGCTTCTGGGGTCTTATGATGCATAGTAGAGTCATAGGCTATCATACATTTGGGTTGGAACACTGCCTTATCTCACAGGACAAAGACTGAATACACCTTCAGTGTCTTGATATAGAAGTTTCATTTTACTACCTATTTATTTCATGTCCTAGTGTAGCACAGAAACAGTGAAAGGATTAAACTCACAGTATGAAAGGGGAAGTCTGAAGCAGGATCAACTCAGGAGAAACTTTCAGGAAGCATAAAGGAATGATCAAAGTATGTAACTTCCTCAAGACTTGCTCTGTTCATGTTATCACGGGTTGGTGAACACAAGGTATTAAAAACAAACAGATCCTCTAGCCCTGCGAACAGATTTGAGGAAAACTGATACAACCTGAGCCTCTGCACGTGTCAGACTTCACAGCTCCACATTGTTGCTGCTTCCATGTGGAGAACTCCAGTTTGGAAAGAAATATCTGCCTTTATACCCTCCTCCTTAATTGTTATTCCAAATATCTTAAGGCTTCATGGGAGTAGGATGGCATCTCTTGTTTTAACTTGCTCCACTGTGAGGATCAGACTTTTGGACATGGAAAACAGCAAGCTTTAGACTTTAAGCGATAACTTCTCTTGGGAAAAGCCACTGAGAATGGGGTGAAGATTGGTGATTTCTGGTGACACTGGTGATTTCTGTACTTAAACCTGAAAAGCTTATGCTTTCTCTTCTCAGCTTGCTTTGCATGTACGCCTGCAGAAGTCCTTATCCCCATGCTCAGCTCTTGAAGGAGTGATGAGAAGGGAAGGGGAGACAATTACAATCACAACTGCTAATCCTTGCAGAGAAATGTTAAGAATTTAGGCAAATATTCATCAGGAACAAGCCAGAGAGTTCAATTGGCCTCAAGCATTGGGAAGGGGAAGGAGAAAGAATAAGGTCCCATACACTTGTGAGGTCTCAACAGTTCCTGAAATCTCAAAAAAGAAGAAAAAGGACCTGAAGGACACATGTTTCAGAAATAGTTCACATATTTTTCTGTTTGCTTATAGTAAGTGCAAACCACAGGAGCAAGTTGAAACCCTGCTTTTTCTTAGCCCAATTATTCAAGTGAGGCAAAAATGCTCTCTCCAAGGTGAATAAACTTAAGCCATAAGTAAAGTCCTGCTTAAATATTGACACAGAACAGTATATTCTCCACTACCCACTGTTTTGTTAGCAATTAAAGTATTAGATAACAAGGCACATGTACACAGCTGGATGAAGAAACCTCAAATTTCTGAACAGCGTCCCAGTTTCAAGAGTCGGCATGGAGTCAAAATGACCTTTATCTTGCCAGTGTTAATAAATTTAGATTAAGTACACAGATAGCAAATTCCTTGCATGATTTATTGCCTATGTAATGCTCATTTTTGTACCCATACAACTTGTACAGTCTCATTTTACTAGGTACTGTTTGAAGTAACATGTCAAGCATATGACAATATTGAAGATGTATAGGGTTGTTGGGTTTTTTCTTGGTTTATTTCTCCCCACCCCCCAATAACCTGTAAATGCCCTGATAACTGGAAGAACACAGCTCACAAAGCAGATAGGTAGAGGACTGAACCAAGATGTTGGAGAGACAAGCTGAGCTCTGGAGCAAGAGCACTATTGTGAGTGGAATGGAGTGGGAGTTGCATGGGAGCAACGATGTGCAGGCTGAGGCCTTGGTCTATGGGCAATTTTAGGAAGGAGATGGGAACAGTGAGTATCACTCTGCAAGTCAGAAAGGAATGAGAAGGCTGACACTGAAAATGCAGATCAATCCTGCTTTATTTAAAGCAGTATTAGGCACCAAAAAACAGGCATCAATGACGTAGGTAAAAGTGAAACTCAGAATATTACTCTGACTTTCCTATGTTTAAACCTCTTGTTAGAAGTCCTGCCATACCATCAAAATTCAAAACAAATGTCTCTATTTCCAGATGTCCACTAGAAGTACTTCAATTACAAGTGTGATTTTGTATATATATTTACATCTTTATAGCCAATGCTCTGAAATAATTACATTTTCATTTGTGAGCTTTGTCTGGCAATCAGGATACAACAACATCCATCTTCCTCCAAAACCAAATCCATTTAAAATGCCTTTACTCTCTCACCTTTCGCACACTCCTATCATCTCTAAATCACTGTTCATTGCCTATCACTTGCACTGGTACAGCAGTTTGTGATGCTGTGCTAGACATTGTGCTAGTGAAGGGCCAGAAGTCGCAAAACTGAAAGCAGAAATGTAGGTGGGACCTACCCTTGTAAAACAGGATTCTCAAAGAGCCTTAGCAGGAATTAGGTGACTGCACACAATTCAATGTAAAGCTGTTTGTCAGCTGCTCTGATGCCTCACTAGAGAACAAAAAACCTCCTTGAATTTCAGTATAATTCACCTGAGCTTCTCAGCTTGAAGGTATTTGAGAATTGACATCTATTTCACGGGATATTACTCTTAAAAAGCAACAGCAGTGCTGTAGTTGAAAGTGGCATATTAAACCATACTCACCATGATAAGAGAAGCAGTCATAAATAACTCTTCTGTCCTGGTAAAAATAAGGTTCTTGTATAAGTAAGGTTCTTAACTAACTAACTAACCTTAACTAAGGTTATTTTAGTAGTATTGCTAGGGAGTTTTCTTTACATGTTCGAACATGCTGCATCTCTGACTCGTTTCTATAAAAACTCAGAATAATTATTTTTAAAATTAACAAAACACAGGTTTGTATAAAAGGAATCATTGAAGTATGCAATTCCCTGAATACAGCTGTGAGGTCAGGAGGTCAGGCACATGTTGTGTTCCAATAGCAAAAGGTTAGAGTGGATTTTTAAATCCATTATTCTCAAGGGTATATTCAAAATCGTGAAGAAAAGGTTTGATTATTGCTTGATATCTTCACAGCACCCGAACACTAACACATGAAAAAAATCATTTTATATTCGAATGGCCACAACCAAACACCGCGACGATAACTTAATGATGGAAGAAGATGCAGTTGGAACAAAATAAAGTACAGCTCACAAACAGGCTGCTTAAATTGGTGCAACTTCCTTGGTTATTCATTTATGTGCTTTTATCCATTTAAAAGTGCTGATGCTCTTTACTTCAGCAATTCAGAAATTTAATTAAAGATTTAATATGATCTCAGGAAAGAATCCATAACCCTCAAATATCCGCAGTCATAATCAACTGCTCAATACAATGACGGCATTCACATTAATGTCAGCAGAGTACAACTCTGCTGGGATAGTACAACTAGCTCTGGGATGTGTGTCATAAAATGTATTTTGTAAATCACTCTCTTCTGAAAGGTAAACCTAGTCTAACAAGCTGGGACTGTGGCTACTCCAGTAGGATAAAGGAAAACAGATTTACCAGACCACAACTGGGAATCTCAGATTTCAGCTATATGACAGTTGGTTATTCTTGAAACTCATGTTTATCTGTTGGTTATATGCTTATTTAGGACTCTAATAAACTCCTTGATTTCTGAAATGAACGTTCAAAGCAATAAAGTGTTTGGCAGATTGAACTTCCCTGAATGCAGAGGCTCCATGAACAGATCACAACCTGTTTGGATGCTCTTATTATTAAAACCACACTTGGATATCTTTTCTTAAATTTCTTATTTCTCTTCTTTCAGTGATGGTTTATAGAGCTGCTAAATGCTTTGTGCTAAAGCCATTTTATTTGATACCTATCCATCCCTACCTCCCCAGCTCTCTTTTCCAGCCACTGCTACCGGTTGTTCCTGCCCTAGACCGTTAGGCCAACATCTACATTTACTCCAGTACGTAAGACAACCTGGGAGACAAAAACCCCCAACACAGCTTAAACAGAGACACACAAAGACCATCTACAACAACAGAAACTTTCTTCAGTCACAGCTAAACTGCTGTAAGGTCCCATGTCCCCTTTTCCACTCACATGCCTTCACCTGACATCTCCTTCTTTCTCCTTTGGTACCACCTAATGATTGAAGGATTGATGTGACCACTCTCCGGGTGAAATACAACCTTCAGCAAAAGGCAGGAACAAATACATTTTCCTATATGTTTTTTCTCCCTACCAAATTAATCTTCTGTTGTATTTCCAAGGCAAAATTATCAGCATTAATCCCTTCCACGTTATCACTCCAGAGGGTATTGCGATAAGCTAGAAGCACTGCGCTCACTTTTTCCTCCCTTCTCTTTCGAGAGTTGGGCAAATATCTGCAATGTAAATGTGGCAAATCCAAAACTTTACTTCTGCTGAAGCAAATGATTTTAAACGTTTTTATGCGTGGTTGGGGATGGTAAGACTGCAAGTGCTCTTAGTGTATGAGCTCCAAAGAGGAACAAGGCCAAAGTGAATTTGATTCAAAATCTAAATAAATATTCATAGAATATTTGGCAGATACTCACCGGGTCTAGTCTGCATCGCATCTTTAATGTGTGCCCATTTCACATTGCCAGACTGATGAGACACTCCTGCTGTCTACAGTGCTGTCCAGAAAGGCATCTTCCTTTATAATACAGAACATAGAAGGTGATTAAACAAAAAAGAAGACCCCTCCAAAATCAGTTGACAACAGCTAAAGGTGATCTGTTAATATTTGTTATGGACTTTCTCCTCAGGACAACTTTAGCTTGAGCACTGTTTGCATCAGCATAGAGTTGGGCCCAGAAAGATAACCCAGACTTGCAGTATGTCCTGCTTAGATCTGAATGTGCTCCTGTACCTGGGGCTTGCTTGACATGGGGCAGTCAATGCACCCGAAAACCCTTTTCCCGAGCCCACTTCCACCTCATTTACACAGAAGCTCTGATTCCTGTATAGAAGGACATGATTTATGCTCAGCTTGATTTCAGTGGTAACAAAGGTGATGCATAAAGCAAGTATTAAAGGAGTTTGTTGAATTATTGCCAGGATGTTGCAGCAGTGATGTAAGGGAGAGGGAACCTCTCCATGGAGGAGTTTCAGAAAGAGCCCATTAAAATGAACAAGGCAGATACTTTTCCAGTCACACATCCCAAGTTTTATCCCTACAAAATCTACCAAAAAAAAGTGAAGACTGCAGTTCTAAAGAGTTTCAACCTTATCTGCAGGCATATTGTCCATGCGCTTAATCAAATGCTTGGTAGAAGAATTTAAAAGCCAGCAAAAACTAGTGTTTTCTTCAATACCTGAAGCACAAAACAACTTGCTTATAGCCACTGAAAAAACATTGCTGAGAAAGAATAAGCAAAATACATATATGGAGCACACATTATCCTCTAATAAGTGATTTCCGCTATGTCAGGGTGGAGAGACTTAAAATAACATAAGATAATCATTCCCCTTCTGCATTAAAACATGTTTGCTTCCTATCTCCTCATTCTCATAGTTGTGATTTCCTTAGGATAATTAGATTGTTCAGTAAGAGTTAAAACAAGGACAACTCCTTCAAGCTGGAAGTCTGGTTTATATCCTTAACCATTTTGTTCTGCAGCTATACTCAGCTGTTAATGCCCGAAAGGAAGATGCTGCACCCAAGCAAGTGCATGGGATCCTTTTAGACTTCAGATGTTGCTGACATTCTCATTGCATTATGTGCCAAATTTGTATTATTATATCTTTAACTTTATAAAATGACCAGCAGGCAGCCAGACAGCCTGCTGGTCTAAAGTGTAACTTGAAAGTCAACATCTCCAATGAGAATTTATCTAAAGACTGCTCCAATGATTATCCATTAATTTAGGGTTTTGTTAGGGGTTACCTCTTAAAGCCCCAATGTCAAAATTCCATTTTCTTCTAAATTCATTCTCTTCTTTGCTTAAAATTCAGTGTTCTACAGTGATCAAATCAAAGAGCCAGTCTTTTCAGATAGATACAAACAGAAAGCTGCTGTGCTGTGTGTGAGGATTACTCCTACCCTAAGAAGACAATTTCTCCAGGCAATTACCTCCACCCTTACCAATTAGCTCTTGTGATGGAAGGAATTTTATCTAGTAGAAACTGGGCAGAGAACTACATTTTGCCACCTGAACTCATTGTACAGAACTAGTGCGCATATCCAACGTCTCAAACTATTTGAACCTTAACAACCTCTCCAACCAAGTATAAATAAAACACAACAAAAATTGTCCAGCAAGTTCATGAATGCTTGTATTAGTTTAATTAGATCTCTGGTTTAGGATGAGTGAAGACTCAATACAATCGCAGAAGTAAGCCCTCATCCAATGAAAACCTCATCTAAAATCTTTCTTTATAGCATATTTTTTCAGCAAGTCTTATTAGAGGAACTGAGAATAAATTAATTTCCCTACTAGAGCAAGTCATTGTTCAGATACGGCAGTAATGGCAACGATGTTCTGGTAATACATGGGGCACATCAGATCCCTTATAAAACTTAGAACAAGACAGAAACCTTTTTGTGTGCTCTAGCTGCAAAGCTAAGTGACAGATCTAACAGCAGCATACGGTATTGGTCAGAGAAGGCTAAACTCAAGTGGGTCCTTTTCATTGCCTGCCAAAATACAGCAGCCTTGAAACGTTCCTGTAGAAAGAGGAAGATTTAGAAACGCCTCTCTGAATCCTGCTGTTCCAGCTGTTTCTCAGACTTGCAACTTCAAACTACAATCCAGCTGCTGGTATTTTCATTCCAATTAAGTCTGGAGTGTTTTTTTAAACAAAATATTTTCATAGAGCAACTATTAAGAGATTTCATCATGATCTGATTTCAAAAAACAAATGCTTACTGAATTGCAGAGACCGAGTCCGAGAGATGAAGAAACGTGTGTTCGGAGATTATAAAAATGCTAAAAAGGATTTAACTTGGCAAGCAGAAGCCTGAGCGCTCAATTTGACTCAAGGGATGCCAAAGTATTGAGGGCTGTGGTAAACAGTAACCCAGACCTCCTCTGTAAGCTGTCCATTAATAAGGGACCTGAGGGACACATTATAAAATTAACAATTGGAAAATTCAAAACACATCCAAAATCCAGCAGCATGTGTGCAGGGCCCATGCTATACAGTCAATGCAGTAGCTATCTTTAGATCATACAGCAGAGGCACTGGAGTGGGGGGTTTTGATCTAAAATAAAACTGAGATTGTTTTTAGGAGGTAAAGGGGCAGCCAGGAAGGCCAAGATGAAAGCTGCTCGCTCCTGCAGCCAGCAGTGTTGATGTGGGTCAGACACACGTTGGGGAGCTTTAACAAGGATGTGGGTCCCTTCTGGGGGAAAAAGTTAATGTGGGAGAACACGCTTTTACCCCCATCAGCTGCTTCTTCCCCTGATACCGCTGCTGTAGGCAAAGAAGCTGGTGGTGGTTTCACTGCAAGAAGGAGGTGCTCACAGAGAGAATATGAACTTTACAAGCAACGTTCCTCTCAAAAGATGTGGTTTTGCTGTTGTAGTACCTTTTTCCAGAGCCTCCCAGCAGCCCTTTTGCAGAGATAAACAGCAGCAGCCTGTGCTCGGTACTGAGCGCTGGTAGCAGTGGCAGACTGTGGTCCAAGAATCTGATCCTCCCATCACACTAAGCTTAGGCTATATCCAGTGTGAATGCTTACCGGATCACACCACTTACCACAAGATTCCAGAGATTCCAACGTTGTTCTATTAATTACTGGGAACAAAAATTTATGCAGAGAGGCAGCTTCTTTCTCTACCTCCTTACTGCTGGGCTGGCAGGCGTATGAGTGAGAACGTTACCCACTGGCCAGCTCTGGACCCATCTTCTGCAGTCTGGAGCGTTGGGTTCCTGTGGGGTGGATGCATGTTTAAAAGGAGCCAACACACTCCTTTCACGTGGAGCTTCTCCATAACTAGTTGTTATCATGAAATGGTCAAGTACACAGAGAGTAAACACACAATGGTAATTTGCTACAGATTCTTGTCAAGTGTCACACCCTTCAAATATTCTTTGCTTTTCAAAGAACGGCATAAAGTGGGGATTTAGCGATGCAGACAACTTCCTCGCCACATCACTCTGGCACCATAAGGAACTTCATCATGTGGCTACTGGCAAAATTCCTACATTCAATGGCATCAAATGTATATAGATTTTGCTGAGAGAGAGCCTTGTTACTTTTTTATGGTAAGTCTTGGGTACTGGCTCCATAGCAGATTCAGAACAGAAGTTGTTTGGATAAAGATGGGGTTGCAATGAGAAATAAATACGCAAAAATGACTACTGGCCTTTCTTGTATCTCAAACACAGAATTAGGTGCCAGAAACTGTCAGATTATTTTTTTCTATTGGGTTAAAAAGCTCTAGAGACATCCCCCTCCCCTCAGTGTGTATAGGAATATATTCTTAATCTCCTATATAAGAATCATCTCAATACGTGGACTGCATAAGGAGCACAGACAGTAACATCTGAACATCTTTCCCTTTTCATATTACATGAAGATCACATAGTAATTTACACATGCTTCTAGTCACAACAGATATAACAACAGTACTGACACTGCATTTGTTAATGTGTATAACCTCATGGAATACTAAGCGTTTCTCCTCAAACGATACACAACGGAGGGGAGAATAAACCCTCAAAATGTTTTGAATTCACTATATGAATACTGCGGCTGCTTTGAGGAAGAAGAATTGCATTTGCTAGTAAATAAATAAATAAATAATAGATTAATAGACGAAATTAAGCTACTTCTGCTTGATGGTACTTCTCTGGAAGTCAGATGCTGAGGTCCGGGTGTACACAGAAAAACAGTGGAGAGCAAGAACACCAAAGCTATTTAAGAAAGTATTTACAAACCCAGCGAGCATCCTCACCATGTTTGTATCATATCTTTGCTATTAACTAATGAAGTGGGAATGTTCCCCTGCCAAAAGGAACACAGCATTCATGACTGCTGTGCCACTCAGAGTGAAAGCAGACATCGCGCCTGCAGAAACCACACAACTTCAGTGACTTACCACTTCATCATCTGATGCTCCTTTTACCCTCAATCCTACCCCAGGACCAAAAGTAACCCTCTAGATTCTTGTCTTCCCCTTGATGTTTATTTCTTTAAAACTACATTTAGACCTTTGAGGTGTATGTTGAGAGACTGAAATTACCTTGGATAAACTACCATCTATTCTTTGTTTTCACTCCATGCTTCTCAAAGCTCCAACTCTAATGACGTTTGAAAAGGATTCTGAGAGCAGAATGTGGAAGCTTCAGCGCGACTGATTGATAGTGTTTAATTGCATTTTGGTTCCATCCATGCAGTGCCATAAATCTACTGCTTGTCAAACAGAGGGGGTTGATTAATGGAGGAATGGCTGTCTGTAGTCGAGCTACAGAGAAATCTCAACAAAATATGGAAGTCTTTGAGGGTGTATGGTTTTTAACTGCCGATGTGGCGTGTGCTGTGGATGCGAGGTGGAGGAGGCTTCAGCCAGAGAGACAATGAACACGGCGTTAGGAAAAGCAAGGGGCTGCTGCCTCTTTCCTATCTGCCTCCAATAGAAGAAATAAAGTCTAAAGAAAGGCACAGGAGGTTTTTCCTCCTTGTTTATTGCAACACCTAGAATAAAGGGGGCTCAGCACATACACTACGTATGTAAAGCCAACTTATATACATGGAAAAATAGAGATAACAAGAACCAAGTCTGGATGCAAGTGACATCTGTCATATTTAGGCCAGATGGTACCAAAACAGAGACCAGGCATGAAATTCTGAGGTGGTTTTAAGACTTGCTGGAACCACCCTGAATACAGCTGTTGTCTCCCAACTATTAAATCAGAGGAGGATCCACAGAGTATTAGTGAACAATTGAAACAAAAAGTCAAACGAAGAGCAAGCACAGCACTGCCAAATACTAAATGAAAAAAAAAAAAAAAAACACCAAAACTTTTAATTCACAATAAAACCATTTTTCCTTCAGAATTTTTATCTGGTTAGTAACATTTTTATTGACCCTTCCAGAACTCTGTCATGATTACATCTGTCACATGACTACTGAACATTTATATGGCATTAGCTTTATGATATAGCAACCTGTAGGGCTGGACCTACAAAAAGTTTTGTGCAGATCTAGTCTATACTGATAATTAGAGATAAATATACTATTTTTATGGAAAAATACTAAAAAAGGACTACTGAAGCAGTGGATTATACTTCATTGGCTGGTTGATAAATAAATATTACATCTCCTCTGACATGAACGAAGTCTTGGATTACATCAGCTGAAGAAGTCCACCATTTGTTATAACAGCTGTCAGGGAACAAGTCTTGGAAATTTTAAATGAGAGGGAAAATATGTATTAGGAAAAATATAAGTAATAAAATTTGCCTATATAATTCCCTAGGAGAAACCCTTGGGTTTGCTTTGTTGGTTTGTTTTCCCACATCTGTGACTTGAAAAACGCAAATACTTTATAAAAAAAAAAAAACCCTATTTGAAAAGTAAATGAAATACAGTCAAGAAAACTGATGGGTATTCATGCAAGAAAATGCTTCAGCAAAGTTGGATGTACCAGGCAAGCTGCATGCTGGCAGCTTCATTTCAAACCCATTGGCAGCTTCACAGGAGATGAGCACACAGGCATTTGGGTTGGCGGCTTCCTGGAGCTGATGAGGAGAAAATGAGCAGTTTCATAAGGAAACACTCTGAATTAAGAGCCAGTGCCAACTGCACAAGTTTTTTTCTCTCACCTCTCTTCTTGCAGTGTATTTCTTGCTTGTGTAGACCATTACTTTCCCTTCAGCTGAAAGCCTTTACATACATCTTCTGCACCCCAGGTACAAAGACTGCACACAGAAGTTCCCTCACCTCCTCAGGAAACCTCATCACTGCTGCAGGTACACACGGTCAGAGTTTCCTCAGGAGGTCTGGCATTAACTTCCTAACACATAAGTCTTGCAATCCGGGCATGATGCAAGAAGACGCAACTCCACTTTCTCCAGTGGTGTCACACCCACTCTTTCCAGACCTGGATGAACCCTGCTCTTCTGAATATCCAAACCATCACTCCCATGGCAAATCCTTGACTTACTGAATTTAGCCTTACAGCACTATTCAGGTGTCAGTTTGTGCATCTCTGTGGCAGCAAGCTTCTGGACAAGAAAGTACTGTAATGCTGCTGAATAGCCCTTAAAGAAAATTACAGTCATGCCAGGGAAACATGTCTAGACAAAATACTGCACCTCCGCTACATCTCTGAGATGTTTTTCAAACAGTCCCTGGCTGTATTGATTTTTTCCCAATAAAGAGTAATTTCCTTTCATTCAGGTATAATGGGACATAGATTTCTCCAGACAGCAGCAACACTGGGGCTCTCAATTGCTGTCCTATTTCTCCACTCTCTCCTTATTGCCCTAGATGCCACAGCAGAGGAGATGAGTTGCTCCTATGTCACAAAGATATTAATCCTCCCTGGATGTCCTTTGAGGCTTTGGAAAAGCTTGTCCAGTAATTCAGGTAACCTCATCCCAGTATGGATTGCTGTATCAGTGAAAATGATACCAGGATCCTTACACCCCATCCTGAGATATACTAGCTCCTGCTCCCACTCACAGCAGCTTGGTTGTAAGGCAAAACAGCTGGAGCATCAGGTAGAAGTATGTCAAAATACTGTGAGGCTTTGAGCAATATAAACACCATTGATATCTAGAAGTGTACTTCTCAGGAAATATTGGCATTTGGAATTCATTTATAATATTCTTATGATAAATAAAACATCTTAAAAGTGCAATTATTTGCAGTACTTGGGTGTCACTTCAAATTAGACCAAGCACTCTGTTTTAATAAAATCAAAATACTAGATTCCTACTTTGACCTTATTATTGTCTGCTGTTCAATAGTTGCAACATAAAATGACTTCATTTCTTCCTGACAAGATGACGCTGATAGGGTCGTGTCATTCTGAAAAGGTCAAAATACTTTATCTTCTGCAAGACGCTCGTGCTCTACACGGCTTTTGACAAAACAGTGGTTTTCCACTGCACAGGAATTCAATCAGAATAATTTTGGCCAGCTGTGATAATCAAAAGCAATCCAGGACCTGACTTTCAAAATCCAAATGCCTTAATAGAGGGGGATCTCTCTCTTGTTAAATGCATTATTAAATTGAATTTACTGAACAATACATCCCACTGACAACCTCAGCATGAGCCAGTGCAGCTTTCCAGAACTCCTCTTCAGACCTGGGTTACCTTTGGCCAATAACTCAGATTTGCAAAACCATGGAAAAGTTTCAGCTGGACGGGACCCTGGAGATCATCTTTGCCAACCTCGTGTTGAAAGCGGGACCTTAGATTAGGTTATCCACAGCCCTGACCAGCCAAGTCTTGAATATCTGCAGCCAGACAGATTCCACTGCTTCTCTAGGAGCTTATCCCAGTGTCCAAGTGGTCTCAGTGAAAAAGCTGTTTCTAAAATCCAAACAGAAACACCCTGAAGCAATTGGTGCCTCTTACCTGTTCTGTTTCTGTGCATTGTGAAGAGAATGACTTCCTCCATCTTCCCTCCTGTAGGAGTTTATGGAAAACCTGGTTAACGGGAGTTTTGCATAGGTAAAAGGGGATAAAAATGAACACTTGCTCTATAAATTCTATTGCATTTAAGCCACTTGTAACATTTAGGACTCACACCAACCAAAGCTCAGAAGTACACAGACATATCTACAGGTGCAGAAGGACTGACGATCTTTCCAAGCACAAATTGCTGGAGATAACTTATGCTTCATCCATCACAACAAATCTATTACATTTACTGTGGAAAAATCAATGAAACATTTCTATACTAATTAGATCAAATGATGCAGATACACAACTTCCTGGTTACAGAACGGACAGATGACCCTTCAAGAACATTTGTTGGTTGCCTTTTTTTACCTCCTATGAATAGCAACTGGTTTTGCCCCAGTTTTTTTCCCTCGAATATGTTAAGCTACTTAAAAAACTTCCAAATGAAACTAAAGCATTTGAAGATTCCTGCAAGGTTTGCGAAAGGACTTGTCTTCTAATGGTTCTTCGCCCTCACTTAACAATAACAGACATGGATTTCAAGCAGCACTATGCACATACTTGAAACTTCTTGGACTAAAGAAAATCTCCAAAACTTGCCATTCAGGATCTGCATGACGTGAGCTTTCCCATCTCAGACTTGGAGGACAGAAGGAAATACTGTAGCCAGCTTACCTAACTGCTGGATTTTGCTCACTGTTGAGCCATGCGAGATCCAACTGGGGGAAGGTCAATGGCACCCAAGGGTAAGCTGCTCCTTCCACTTATTCTACGATCCAAAAAGTGTGCCTTTCCACTTAGCCCAGATGGGGTTTGTTCCGCATTTCAGGCACTGACTTGGAATTCTTACGGAAGAGACCTTTACTATTAAAAAAATACTTCAACAGCAGTCTATATACCCTTCCAAGACAACTCTTAGCCTGCTCTTGGTTTAATTAGTGACATTGAGATCACCGAATCTCTCAATAAAGACGGTTTCTAGACCCCAGGGTTTGTGTGGTGCTCTTTTCTCAAGGGTTAGACGTGAAAATTACTACTTTGTACATAGCTTTGCTCATGTTACTTCCAGAAATAAAACAGTGAAGTTACTTCTCTTTTGACAAATTTCAAAATCAGAACACAGATCAACTCTTCCGTAAAAGCGTAACGAAACATATTGAATACGAACGATATGAAATCAATAGTGACAGAATAGATGTAACATTCTTCTCTGATGTATGTATATATATTATAGTTAAAAAGTTGGAAAAAACCCCCAAAACCAAACAGGCAATATGTGCTTATTTATGAACTTGAATCATAACAAACCTGGTTTCTACATTCATATTTTCTCTTACGTTACGCTGTGTTGATTCGGATCAGTACTTGAACACAGGACAAGAAACAATTACGCGCTACAGGAAACTCTGTACACACTGAACATAATACTCATTATCCCCATCAATATAAATTCATTTCCTGATACAATGCTACTTTTCATTATGGCTGCTGTTAATAATGTCAACTTTATTTTTAGATGAGATAGTAATCCAAATTCCTAACCCCTTCTTCTCATGAAAGAGCCAAAAGTAATCATGGCAATAAAGAATATTTCCCCTTTGGACCAATGTCAATGACAGATCTTATTTTTGCTGCTTATCTTCCTCTTGCAACCCCACAGAGGATGATCTGCTTCTCCCCCAGAAACTGAGACTTCTGTGCCCTGCTCTACAGCCAATGTTTTCATAGAAGGAAATTAAACAGTAGGCAATGGAGAAGAAAGTCTTCAGATAGCAGGAAAGAATAAAAGCTTAAACCAGGGTTTAGACTACAAAATTAGGAAAACTGCATAATAAATATACTTCAGTCAGCGTCTGTGAAATTGTGGTCTATCCCCAAGGTGTAAATCTACATCTTTGAGAGCTAAACTGGAAAATTAACTATGGAAAAGCAGACAAACTGTTTTAAAACAAAATCAGGGTAACCAAATAAGTTTACGTCATTTAATAGCACCTTTCCATCACGATTCTGAGCATTACATACTGTTATTTTTAAAAGACAAAGTAGTAAAGATCAATTAGGTTCATTTTAATAGAAGCAGAGCAAGATTCAAGTTCTTCTCATACCCTTCAGGAGAATCTTAACGCCAGACATATGTCATTAAGACTACTGTGGTTTCAGTCAGACAGCAGCTTCCATCGCTGCTAATAGTCATAGATGCTGTGGGGAAAGGGAGTTGTTATTTTTTAGTAGAGCCAGTAGGACTTTTTCAATCAGATAATTCTTAGTTGGAAATCATCAGTTTTTTAACAAGCACTTTTTTAGAGTTTCTTGGGATTGGCATAAGATTTCTGGTCAAAATAGAAACAGACAAAAAGAAACCAAAGATTAGTTTGGTGTCTGGAGTACTCTTATAGCATGTGGTAAAGACCAAGTTCAACAACCCTTTTCTGGCTAACCTGCAGCAGCAACGTGACCATGAATTTCCTACTTCTCAATTAGAAAATGGGAACTTTTTCTAGCTATTTTGGTGTATCTGCCTTCTGTTTTCAAGTCTAAAACCCCAAGTTTTGTACTCTCTCCATAATGATTCTCTTTCCATTCAATTTTTTAAGATCTCCTATACAAATAGCCCTTCAACCTCTCCACTATGAGTGAGAAATCTCACTAATTAAAGAATACAGACTAACTAGAGAAAATATTCTATGTCTACACTATGAACTGGCTTCCAGCAAAGAGCATCCCATCCCACAAACACCAACGATTGTACATATATTTACTCAAATAATCTGTATTATTCATGAACAGACATTTTATGAGACAGAAGCAAAAGTATTATTCCTGAATGAATAGCTTGGCAGTATAGGCCCTCTGATCAGATCAAAAGGAAGCATTTCTGGATGTGTTCCACCACTTGATGTTCAGGAAACCATTTTGTATGACACAAAGGATTAGGAAAAATAAGCTGCATGACATTTATTTTGTAATTTTAACATTAATATCTGTAGAAACATTTTATTGTCAGTACAAAAGTTAACAGATTTTAATACTTCTTTTACCCAATTTAAAAATAAAAGGACAACCAAAATAAAACACCACCACATAAAACAGTGTAATTTGCATTCATATTGCATGGCCATATCAGTGTGAATGTTCTGAAAGTAAAAACACAAGACTTCTGTAAAAAGATACAAACAACAGTGATATTTTAGCAGAGGCCAGTGCTATACCTACTGTTACGGAATGGATCAGAAGGAAATACTGGAGTCAGCATGAATTAATCCCTTAAAAAGATGCTGATATTCCTATGGCAAATTGTCATTATAAACAACAACTCTCTTTTTAACTTAAGTTACAATAGAGGGATAGTCTAAAAGGCAAAAGATACAGGCCAAAAGATCTGGAACCTATTATCCAAACTCAGGGAAGAGAACTGTAGTTAATTTGATGCATGTGCAACTCAGGGTAGAAGCTCAGCTCCTTTTAGAGCAGTATGTTCTGCTATGGTTATAGACAAATCCATGTCTTTCCCTACTTTAGGAACCCTCTTTGAAATTTTCTTCTCTTTTTTTTCCTGTGTCTGTGTGGAATGATTCTGCTTTTTGGCCACGAGAAATACTTCTAAAGAGTTCAATTGTTAAAGTGACAGGTATTGAGAATAAAAGACTTTCTTGTTAAAGGATTTGGCTTTGATAAGAAGAATCATCTGACACTGCAGTTTTTAAAACACAAATAAATCAAAAGTTTAATTCCCCAAAATTAGTTATATACTGTAAATATTTCTTTTCTTTAAAGATCTGAAAACTAGTAAAGTCTGAGCAATATATCTACTAGTTCTCTGTGCTGCCTGCATAGAAATGCCATTTAAATTATAAAAACACAACAACCCTATAAACGATTAACTGTTTTGTACATTACCAATTAGTTAATAAATTAACGATATACCATTTTCCCTGAAAGCAAAGTATTTTCCACCTTTGGATGGTGAAAATTAAGAAATTCTGTGTAAGAACAGCATTTAGCAAATAGCTGTTAAAAAAAGAGACTAATTCGCTAGGTGGATTGGGACATCCATTTTTAAATCAATACAAAAAATAATTCATTGTAAATATATATAATATATATTTATACATATTTTGAATATATTTACATACATCCAGCACCTATATACTGCATTTGTGCTCTGTAAGTGTGTGCCAACATATATTTTCTCCAAATATTACAAAATAAACAAGAAAGGCAGACCCAGAGTTTGCCTCAAGTCCAACTGGTCCATTGTACAAAGGAAGTCTGTTGCAGCTTACAGGAAGCCAGAGAATTGATAGCAATGGGTATGTAGACACAGTTCATAAACATTCTTCTTGTTGGGAATGTTTAAAAGTTGTGAATTCTGAGATTCTTTATGTAGGTTTTGAACTGCTTTCCTCCAAGTTTGGTGGGGTTTTTTTTTTTTCTCCTTTTTCTTATTTTTTTTCATATTTCATATGTACAAGCAGAAACATTAAGGTCCTGGAGAAAAGAATTTGATTTGTATATGGTAGGTAGCTTGATGTTCTTGTTTCTTTATTCCTCTGTATGACTTCTTTTCATGTTTTAACACTTCCATTCATGTGTTGGTACTTGGGAAGACAAGGTTCATAAGGCATTGGATCAGGAGAAAAAACAGAGTCATCACCTGAAGAACACGAACTCCTCGTGTCAGGGTAACTAGGTGAATATTGTTCGAGAGGTCCACTGAGGTCCAGATACTCCTATGACAAAAGAAATAAACCACGTTTTAGACAGCAAGACTGACAATAGCATGTTACTGCTGCACTGACTTGGCTTGATCATCCCATGGGTGAAAGAGGAGTTTAAAGATGACACTCATTTCTGTAACGCAACTGCATTTAAACCCACTTCTTGCTTAAATACCTCATAAAACAAGAAGCTTGGATAGAGAAATAAAACCCAAACCAATAATACAGTACTTTTCTGAAGTCCAACATCACCAGCATTAGCCGTGCCACTGGAAATAAACTTGCCAACCACATCAAAAGAGGACTTTTCACTCACAATGATAAAAATGAAATTTCATCCTAAATAGAACCATTTTTCTTTAGCACATGGTAATGATTTGGTGAGGGAAGGACACTTCCAACTTTATATTCCTTTGGTCACTTTGAATCTCTGTTTTATATTCAGTGATATTAAATTTGTGTTTAAACATGCAGTGGCATACACGTAAAAAAGAGCTGAAAAAGGAAAACAAATTCACTAGATTTTGGGGTTTTCATACGCATGTGTGTGAGAGTGAGTGTGTCCCAGAGTAGCTATGACCAAAGCAGTCATTAAAAAAGGAAATAATATCTGCTGAATCCAAGCTTTGGGTTAAGGGTTTTTGCTAGAAACAACAGTTTTGGCAAGAGAATAAAGTTATTTTTCCCCTTGAAATGTTCCTTCGCTTTCAACTTCTAAAGGCAGCTGCATTCATTTAAATGCAATCTCTTCATTTGCTAAACCGCAAGTTATGATCGTACTGACGAGACAAGTCTTCCACCTCAGTCAGTATTTTATGCTGCTGTGCTTCGGTTTGGGCTAATTTAGTTCTTCAGCTAACATATTTTTTTAAATCAGAAATTCAATCATTACCATATTATAGTTAAAAAATGGTCACCATTTTAAAAGCAGTGAATGTAAGTTTTAAAATGCCGACAAATACAGTAGCCAGCAAGAGAAGGCAGTTTGGATCTGTGATTAATGCCTACCTTGCCTTTAAAAAATCCACAAAGGCAATCATGACATGTATTTCTTAGGAAACCAGTCCTACACGAACAGAAATAATCAACCATTTCCTAGACAGACAGAAGAAGAAAGTAGTCCAGTGTCAGAAGAAAGTATTCCAGTATCTGAAGAAACAGGGCTTTCTCATGAGATATCAGGCATGGCCTGCCACATCAAAAGACTTGATGGAATTCAGTTATGAATTCAGTATTCAAGGTGGGCTTCTTATCCCCTCTCCAGCTTTCTTATCCAATGTCAAGGGCCAGAGCCACATAAAGGGGCATAAGAAGTTTCCAGTATCAGGTTGGTTCCTGGTGTTGATACAACAATATACCCTTAAGGTTGACTCTTGGTAACTTCTGCTTTTGGGGCTCTAGGAAACATTCCATGCTACCCATGGAAACATCAGGAATAGGGTCTTTTGGAAGGGGAAAAATAACAAGCAAACAAACAAACTAACAAAAAAACCCAACAAAAAACCACCAATGAAAAAACCCAACAAGCGATGACTATGGAGAAGAGCAAGACATTGCCATTTAAGCAGAAGTAATCACTTGCACAAATGCAGAGGAAGATATTATTGGCTGCCCTAAAAATTGAGTTGCTGGGTAAACTAGGCTGACTCTGTACCAACAGTGTCATTCCAAGGGGAAAGGAAAAGTGCCACTGTAGAGAGGGCAAGCAGAAGTACCATCACACTGAAGTATGACTGACCCAACTTCAGGAAACCTGTGTAGATTACAGGTCTCAAAAGCCATGGAGGAAAATGGGACACACTAGAGCTCTCAGGAGATACTGAGTGAGAACATGACAAGCTTTCAAGAGCATAAAACGTGCTGCAAATACAAGTGAAATAATTTGCTTTCTATGTCCAGGGTAAATAAGACACGAAGCACTATCTTATGTTGAAAGATTAGAGATTAGGAAAAGCTTTCAGGAAGTAAAGCTAATGAAACAAAGCAATAGACTGTCAAGGGGTGATGCAGACACACAGCAGTGGAGATCTTTAAGGACGAGTTACATAAACATCTGTCAGGAATGACAAACGTATAGTGGATCCTGCCATAGGTCGATCAGATGGACTGGATGTACTCCTGAGCTTTTCCCAGCCTTTTTTCCTATGATTCTAGTCTAAAGTAATTGACAGAACCCTAAAGGCCTTTTCAGGCTACCTCTGAGATCCTTCCAGCTCCATGACTTGGGAAGGCAAGATGGTTAAACGCACACAAGAAAGAAAGCAATATCCTTTCCCAGGCTTAGAATTGCAGCCCAGAACCTCCCTCTTCAATTTGCAAGTGCGTATCCAGTCCAAGCCACCCAGCACTCTGCAGTGGCAGCCAGCCCACCTCCAACAAGTCTTGTGAAATCATATATTATTTAGGCAGGAAAAGATGCAGTCGGTCTGGATGAGGGGAAACCAGTAATGATATGCAGAGCTGCATTACCAACTCCAAAGGGAGCACACACATATTCCTACCCCATCTCTGAGCCACTCCTGAAAGTGCCACCTTTTAGTGTAAGCCTTAAAACCAGAATCCAGGCAAACATACAGCTGCTACTGAAGCCAAAGAATCTTTTTCAACTGGATCTACTGAACAAATGATGATCATAAAAAAATGGGATCTCTTTACTCAGCTTCTCCTGTCATCCCTTTTGCACACAGACTTTCTTGAAGCTGCATAATAATCCATTTTTTATTTCTCTGACAATTATGAAAAATCAGAAAGTAATACATATATGCATATAAAACAATCCGAATCTTTTTTCCCTACCTTTTTCTCCCTTATAAAGAAGTAATAGCAAATCAGAGAAATTAATTTTGAAACTGTTGCTACTTCCCTAAGTGTTTTGTTCTTTTTCTTCCTCCCATTATACATATCATTTCTTAGAACAATAGGAATTCAGAAAACATTTCTGAGACACCAAGCATTTTCCCTCTAAAGAAGTTTCCACCAAAAGAATCAACATTTCCATCACTTGTGATCTTCCTCAAAGGTGCATGTGATTTAGTGATAAGAGAGCCGATTCCTGTGTGAATACCCTAATCAGTGTGTTCCTTGCTAAAACTAATAATATCTCAGACCTCTGAAAGAATGCTCTTCAAATAAAACCTTTCTGCATTCATACATCCCAACCTGAAGCAGTGTTAGGCAGGACCTTTGGATAATTGGATGACTGTTCACACGTTCCCTATGGGTCCTCCTTCCCTCCACAGAGAGCTATTTCAGTGAACCTAATTCACTCTCAGACATATAATCTGAAATCTACCATCAACAGTTTCTCCTTTTCTGACCTAGATATCATGGCTGGGAATCAAACTGGGCTGATAAATGAAAAACACCATGAACTCTACAGATCTCCTTCACATGAACCTCATGTTGAAACATATACATCGCCTCTCAACCTGCTGCATGCAGTCCCTTGATACTGCCATGCTAAAAACATCAAAAGATGCAATAAGAAATAAACAAAAACATTTTAAAGACGTGTTTCTGTTTAGTTACATAAATCAAGGCATAATGGCAAGAAACCGAGGATTTCACGCGTGTAACCTCGGAGGACAACGACAAACAGAACAAGAAGAGAACTTGAGCAGGATTTCATAATTGAATAAATTCCATCTGTCTCCTGAAGCATTTGTCCTGATCAGCGGCTTATGGAGGGAAACCATTTACCTACCTCATTAGTTGTGAGAGTGAGAATCCGATCCAAGTCTTCTACCAACTGTTTGAAAGTCGGTCTCTGTGAAGGCACAGCATGCCAGCAATCTCTCATCATCATATAGCTGTGAGAAATACACATTTTCTTGGCTTAATTAAAATCACGCGTTTCCTCGCAAATCTCTTCAGACACAATGCTCTTCATCACCAGCAAAGCAGCGAGCACCCACACTGACCACTGACTTGGCCAAAACTGTGATATTCCTTTTCCTCAAAGGTGCGTTTCTACTCCTGAATCTCTTCCCCCTCCCCCCAACCCCGCAGTGTCTAAATTGCTTTTTTGTGGACCCAATTCTGTAGCCTTCTTTCCCAGGAATTTCAGTGGGTTTAAATTACTCATGATTAAACATTTGTGCATGTTAGGGATTGTGGTCTTTGTGAAGTGAAGAAATGAAAATATGTAAGAAAAAATTAATTCAAAATAGTTAAGGGCTCCACTGAAATATCAGAGTGGGAAAACAGCCTCCCCTCCATCACCAGGAGATGATGGTGTGCTAACGCAGGAGTTCCCAGATGTGTTTTGTTGTGTACAAAACCAGCCTGATGCACCTTACATATGATTAGTGGCCATTTAGGCATTCTCATGTTAATGAGATTCAAATAAAGCAAATGTGGGTGTACAAACACTGATGAAAGGATAGTGGATGATCTCTTCTTTTTTCAGTGGGATCACAGCAGGGTGTGAAGATGCTTAAATCCTCTGTCAAACATTTCCTGAAGACTTTTTCATACCTTTTCTTTAAGTATCTTACACACATGTGTATCTACAATTTTAGAGTCCAGCAATTCTGCTGGGGGTAGCATTAACCATGTGAATTCAGTACACCTTATGCCCTCCAGTCCTGGTATAGCAAATAAGGGTCCTTACAGTTCATTGGTGCAGTTGGCAGGTTTATCCATTCGGTGCCCTTCTTTAAGCAGCTTAAAAAGTTCCTCCACTGGGATTCCTGGGTAGGGCGATCCTCCTAACGTGAAGATCTCCCACATTAACACACCAAATGACCAACTACAAATCAAAGAGAAAACTGCATTAGTAGATCTGCTTTACTGCTGGAAACAGAGATGTGTCTGTGGCAGATGCAATGACTGTTGGCTTCTCTTAGGAGATGATGAAATCAGCATCTGCCCAACTCCGACCACGGAGTTGGAAAGAAGGAATCTTAAAGCTCATCCAGTTCCAACCCCTGCCATGGGCAGGGACACCTTCCACTAGAGCAGCTTGCTCCAAGCCCCTGTGTCCAACCTGGCCTTGAGCACTGCCAGGGATGGGGCAGCCACAGCTTCTCTGGGCACCCTGTGCCAGCGCCTCAGCACCCTCACAGGGAAGAGCTTCTGCCTAAGAGCTCATCTCAGTCTCCCCTCGGGCAGGTTCAAGCCATTCCCCTTGGCCTGTCACTATATCAGTCCATTAATCGGATATATGTCTGGGCAGCATATAGAAATAGTGACTGACATGAGCAGAAAGGTCAGAGACACACTCTCTGCCTTTGTTTGCTGTGCTCTAAGCACCCAAGCTTCCAGGACTATTGCACAGAACCACGTCTTCACAGCTTAATTACTTACAGAACACTCACAGCTGAGTTGGATTGCAATGATGTGGCAGGGTATTTTGGAAAAGAAGCAGACTGTTCAAAACAAAAATATTTTGCCTCATTCTGCTCGCCTATTTTTTATTATTAATTGTTGTTAGGAAAGGAAAGAGGATCATTTTAAGCCAGTTTTCCTGCTGGCTTGCCACCTCCTCCAGTGCCCGCCTAGCTGGCAACCCAGGGCTCCTTGGCAGGCAGCTTGGCCAGGTAAGCTGCAGCACACAGCTTGCCCTGGCTCCCCAGCTTCTCTGCAGCTCTCTGGGCTTCGAGCAGTGTATTTTAGTAAACTGTTTGCACAAACTTACAATAATATTATCTTTAGCCTCCTTCAAAGCCACCATGGGGCCAAGAGGCTCCAAGTTCCAGCACTGAAACCCATGTGCTGTTGAAGAGCTCAGGCTGATTTTCAGCCCTGAACCAGCGAAGCGGTTTACTTCACATTCACTTAAATATTTTTGCCCAGATGTTGTTTTAAAACAAAAGTGGGATTCATCCTTAACCTGTGCATACAGTCTCCTTGTAAATACTGAAGAAAGACCTCAGTAAATGCTTCTCTTAAGGATAACGCAGCTCAAAAAGTGGACCCATGTTAAAGAAAGAGGAGATACCCCTTATTTTCTCCACCCTGCCCTTTTTCCCTTTAGCCCTGCACTGACATGCATAACCTTTTAAAGCAGTGCTGGGAAACATGCAGCCCTTTACAGTTAACAGCTTCTCTTGGAGAAATAAAAACCATGAGATCTTCATCTGCACTGCATAAAAATACACATCTACTTCAAGCCCAGTGCACACGCGTACTGTAGATGGGCTTAGGAAACAGTAATAGGAAGCAGAATAACTCCTGAGCAGTCGGGTTGCATCAGCCAGTGACTTTTGTGCGCACATTAAAAGATTTCAAGCGTCAGAGTCCAATGATTTCTGCTACATGGGAAGCACCAACACTTCTGAAAATCAGCGAGAACTTTCCCACTATATCCAGCCTATGTTTTATTGTACCTAAACTTAGCACAACTTTTTATAAGAACTTTTACTTTCTTTCTTTCTTTCCTCTTATGTTTTTTAACCTGAAGGAAATCCAGACTATGTCAAAAGCCAAGCAAATTAGATAGACTCTTTGTAGCTGCACATCCGTAAATAAGTTCAAGGGGGGAAACTTCCGCACTGACAGAAGGAGGTTAGCATTTTCCACCTTTCATGTGCTTTGAAGCTGGGCAGATTAGTAACAGAGCACTGGTTAGCAGTCTACCATAAAATCCTCACTTTCTAAGGGCAAGTCCTGCTCCATCTATTAATACGTGAAACAGAATGAAAACTCTTAAAGGTAAAAGACAACAGCAAAACACACTGAAAATATCCCAAACTTTCACAAATGCACACCAAAGCAACCCTCCCTCCGCCCCTCAAAACCCCACTCAAATAAGGCCACTTACACGTCACTTTGATGCGTGTAAACTCTATCAAACAGAGCTTCTGGAGCCATCCACTTTACTGGAAGCCGTCCCTGTAAGTCAGGAGGGGAAGGGAAGTTAAACCAGCAGCAATTTAAGAGGATGATTTCAGCACTGATTTTTCTAAAAGATTAATCAGTCTGCTAATGCAAACCAGCATAGAATTTACATTCAAAATTTTAAGGGAGAAAAAGTAAAATGGGCTAAAATAAAGAGAGCATGAAGAAAAACGGATAGAATCATTGAAGATAAAATTAAAAGCACTGAGGGCTCCCCCAGAAGTTCCCAGATTGCTTGCTGGGAGAATGATACAAGAAGCAGCTCTTTAAAGACAAAAAAGCCCAATAAATAATCCTCAGAAAAACAGGCCTGCCTGCAAAAATAAGGTTTTTAGTAAGAATTTGGGGCTTATGTTCTACCTTTTGCAGTGACCCATAACTCAGTCACAACTGCCGGTTGCTTTGCATAGAGACAGCTCTGCTCAGAGTGCAGGACTACATTTGATATAAAGAAGGTTCAGCTCCTTTCAGTACTGATGTACCCACACCTGATTGCTCTGTCTTTTGGAAGCAGGCAGATATTATCATTTGAATGCTGTTAATTACTTGGTGCTTAATTTTGATAGATAAGCCCTTATACACGACTGTTAATAAATATTTATACAAAATATTAAAGCCTGTAGAACTGCAAAGTCCCCATCAAAACCCAAGTGTAGCTCATCTGATCTTAAGAGATGCCCTAGGAAGGAGGTGTAAGCTGTTCTAACTAGGCATCATTAACTACCTCTGAAACAATCTATCTTCTTGATTTGGTACAAATTAAACAGCAAAATGGTGACAGAGCAGGGAGTGAAAACCTGTTTTCTCAGCTTGTAGCCCCAATTTGATACCACCCTCATAACTTGTACATAACATAACAAATACAAGCAAAAAGCATAAAGCTGTATGTGGCATTACAGCACCTAAATAGGACTTGTATTAGGGTGATTTCTAGCACTGTTCACGCAGTGCTTGTCAAGATTCTCCACTGGGCACAAAATATGTTGGAGCCAACAGGAGTATTTCCACTATTTCAAGTGACTGGAGTCAGGGACACACAAAAAGCAATTCCTGTATTTTAGAAGTTCTAATAAATCATACAATATACAGGCTCCTCGGTTATCTTTTAACTGTCACTGTAAGAGAGGACAGAAACACTTATGTCCTTGATCCCTGTTTTCTGTCTGAGATGAAAAGTGAGGCTGCTGTACAAGAAGCCCATTAAGTTTACAACCACAGTTTTTAAGTGAAACACTGAAAGAAACTTGTTTTCAGAGATAAGAGAACCATCCACTTACATTAGTAGTCTTTTTATAATAATCTATATTGTTGATGTCTCTGGCTAAACCAAAGTCTGCTATTTTCATGACATTATTTTCAGTCACCAAAACATTTCTTGCAGCCAAGTCTCGATGGATACACTGGAAAGAAAAGGGAAATAAAAAAGGCCCACTGAAATAAACTATAGTAAAAGTTAAATTACTTCCACACTGTAAGTAAGTCTCCTTTACAGATTTTAACTTAAATCACATAAAAGCCCGTGAAATAAGGTTGTCTTTCTTACTGTAGTCCATCCTCTCATCTGGTGTTTCTAAGTTCAACACCAGCCCTAAGAAGCCTCTTAGAAAAGCCTGGTTTATTTAAGACTTGTGTTTTGCTAAGGCTGAAAGCCTGGGTGGTGACACAAACCATGCCAGGCTGTTTGTGATTCACTCTCCATTACATGTGCCCAGGTACAGGTATTGCAGCACCTTCATTACAGATACTATAAATGAATGTTATATTGCTTCTCTTAAACTATATCATCTCACAGGAGCTAAAACCTGACAGCTTGGAGCAGTGAAACCATTTTTAATATAGAAGATCTTGATATGAAGTATAACCACAATATAACCACCTGCGTCAGAGCAATCCCAGGCACAGCTACAGGTTGGGCAAAGAAGAGATTCAGAGCAGCCCTGCAGAGAAGGGCTTGGGGGTGCTGGTCGATGAGCAAATGAACATGAGCCGGCTGCAGTGTGTGCTCGCAGCCCAGAAAGCCAACCGTATCCTGGGCTGCATCAAAAGGAGCGTGACCAGCAGGTCGAAGGAGGTGATCCTGCCCCTCTGCTCTGCTCTTGTGAGACCTCACCTGGAGCATTGTGTGCAGTTCTGGTGTCCTCAACATAAAAAGGACATGGAACCGCTGGAACAAGTCCAGAGGAGGCCACGAGGATGATCAGGGGACTGGAGCACCTCCCGTATGAAGACGGGCTGAGGAAGTTGGGGCTGTTCAGCCTGGAGAAGAGAAGGCTGCGTGGGGACCTCAGAGCAGCCTTCCAGTACCTGAAGGGGGCCTATAGGGATGCTGGGGAGGGACTCTTCATCAGGGACTGTAAGGACAGGACAAGGGGTAACGGGTTAAAACTTAAACAGGGGAAGTTTAGATTGGATATAAGGAGGAAATTCTTTCCTGTTAGGATGGTGAGGCACTGGAATGGGTTGCCCAGGGAGGTTGTGAGTGCTCCATCCCTGGCGGTGTTCAAGGCCAGGTTGGATGAAGCCTTGGGTGGGATGGTTTAGTGTGAGGTGTCCCTGCCCATGGCAGGGGGGTTGGAACTGGATGATCTTAAGGTCCTTTCCAACCCTAACTATTCTATGATTCTATAACTTTAAAATAGATGTCTAGAGTGTGTGAATTTACTTCAAACCTAAGACTATAACAATTTAGTTACGAAAAGAAAAAGCCCAAAACAGTCTAGGCTTGGCTGTTTGCTTTTAAAACAACACACTTAGTTTCAGTATCCAAGCTCTCTCCTCAAAGACTTTTCCTTCATGTCAGCATTATCCTGAAAACTTGTAACTGTGTTTAAGTAGCCTTATTAGGGTATATACAAGATGGCATGGTAAGAAACATCGTATTTGGATTCCTGCCAGGATATTCTACATCTTTTCAAGTTAAATATCCTTCCCCCATCATTTTGGATTACCCTTTATGTTGTACGCTTTATTTCAGCATGTGCATAGACATGCTGGACTGAACCACTACAAAAATTATACCAGAGCCAATTTCTTTCTTGCATTATAACCTGTCCCAGCTATTTGCTGAGATCTCTTATCCTGCACGGGTAAAATGAAATTTCTGGTCCTCACTGGGTTAGCCATGGGGAACTGCCAAGAAAAACCTGCTCCAGCAATGCCCTTATGTGCACAGGACCAGACAATGGTACATGCTTTCAGCATCAAATCAGTCTTGCAATTCACCATCAGCAAAAACTAGATAGGCCAGCCTTCCTACTTCCCTCTCCTTATACATGTAAGAACACCTTCTGAGACACCATGAGCTCAAAGCAGTCAACCAACTACAAGTTCAGAATGTCATCTGAGATACCCTAGGATATCTAAGGTATCTGGGTGAGACTACCAGGGATGACACAGGATCTGCAGCAGGCCCAAGCCTTTCCAGAACAGAAGACTGGGGTACCACAGAGCACCTCAAATGGCATGTAACACCAAGTGAGTCAAATCCTGGCACCTTCTGTCAGTATACTTCTCATATCCTGCATTTTTGCAACTAATGCTCTTCCTATCTTCTAAATGGTCCCCCTGTTGATTTCCATATCTGACAGGTTTCCCAGCTGACCCTCTGGTCCTAACAATTTGCTGTCTCTTTGCAACAGTTTGGGCAAGTCCCTGTTCCTAGAGCTCCCCTGTGGTTCTTGCATAGTACTGCAAGGTTAGAGAGGGCATGCCAAGAGCTCTTAAAAGCATCCAACCAACTTTGGAAATGGGATACTGTTTCTAAGTACGATTGCATGTAAGGCAAAAACTCTACGTAAGGCAAAAAGTAGGTGCCCAAACATCATCTTTACTTCTTTTTTTTTGAAGTCTCAGTGAGCTATTTATTGGACTGAAATAACAAGAACACTGGCCTTCTCACAGTTCCTGTATGATGGAAATACTGTGAGAAGACCAGCTCTTATTATTTCAGTTCAGTAAATGGATCCCTAAGGGGAAAAGAACTATTGAAATACAAACAGAAGTGGTGGGATATCTGAAGAACCGGAATGCACAGCTTAGTATGTGCTGCCTTTGTTTTCCCTCTGCCTTGTGCAATGCCTCACGCTCTGCCAAGTTCGGCACAGTGCTGACCAAGCGCTTTTGCAAAGGGTCTGCGTCAAGGATGAAACGGTTCTGCCCTGTGCATCTCTGTGAGCTCACCCCTTCTTGGTAGTGTTCGACAACAGCACTTCAGAGCTTCTCAGGTGGATGCTTGTGCTCAAGAGTTGATAATCAAAAGATTTCCTTTTCCCTTCACAACAGTTCTATTTTCTTGGGATATGGCTCATTGCCAGGAAAATGTTTCATTACTCTTAAAAAGAGATACCCTGAGGCGCTTTACATAACACAGTACTTATGCTTACTCCATAAGATTTCTGTCTTGGTGTCATGTATGTTGCTTTCACTACCCTACTACGATGAGAACTGCTGTTTCAAAATGAAAGAATAAAAGCAAAATTAGACCTAGATTACACACACACAACCTCTATAAGTGCAGAAAAGCAGTAAAATCACGACTCCACACAACAGGAATGGAGGGTTACACTCAGCTCTGGTCTTCGGTTAAAACCGAAGTTTTGGGGAGTGAACATGACTGGAAATTAATATAAATCCCACTAACCACTCCACACCTTGCAGGAAGTATTCATCATCAATATTGGGTGCTCTGGTTTAGCCACTGGGTCCGAGCACCATGCAGGGTATTCATGATTGCTTGTCCACCAAGCCACAGTATGTTTACAGTTAGTTATACAGGGATATTTAAGGTTTCGTAACTATAATTTAATCAAATTACTGGTTAAAAAGAAAAGTTGAAGAAATAAATGTCTAGGGACATGACAGGATAAATGAATTCTTTCAATAAGCTTGCTCTCCTGACAAACACCAGTTTTAAGTAAAGTGCATAATTTAAATGACTAATTCACTCCATTTATTTTTGCCTCTTCTGTTCATTCCTGCCCTGGCATCTTGTGGTCTTCTTAACTCTGCCTATTATCATTCTGTAAGCCCTCTAAGTAACTGGACTCGTTTATTTTACATCACTGTATGAAACGATTCGGTTGATTTGACTGGAAACAGAAGGCAAATGGTGCCTGCTGCCCCATGGGTGGAATAATGTGACTTGTGTAATCAAGTGACCACCTGTGCTTATGAATTCAAACAGCAGATATGTACACAGTATTTACTTTAAGTGATCCATTCTGTGCCTCATTTTAGCAATATTGTTAAACAGTGATTACAAACTTCAAGTGTATGAATTTTCCCACTGCTCTCCAAGTGTGGATTATGCCACTCATTTTAGAAGGGCTCTTTTCCCAATAAATTCTTGAACATAAACAAGATGCGAACAAAACCAAACTAAGAAAGTGCCAAACAAATACACACATCACATACTCTGTGTAGTATTTGCTGAGTTCTACCTACTTTTTGTGAAGCCAGGTACTCCATGCCTCTTGCCAACTGATAGGTGCATGACACTAAGTCCTTGAATGTCATCTGCTCTTCTGGTACCCTGTTAATATCAAACGAATACTCCATCCCTGGGGGGCGGCGTGCTCGCAGGTACTCACGCAGGTTTCCTTTGGAAGCATATTCTACTATCACATACAATGGACCTTTGGATAAACAGAAGCGTGTGAGAATCAGAGTAAGGTCAAAGCGTAAAGTGCTTTTATGTGAAGAAGCTTTTAGCGTTCCATAATGAATGACCTGAAACAATAAACGTTTAACTGCGAAATCAGTAAGGACAACTTGAAACAAAAGGAGGTCTAGACCTGGCCAAATGACTGGCCCAAAGCTCCATAGCAGGATAGCAGCAGAGCTACGATTAGCGTCTGAAAGTACCTAAACCCTGAGCTAGTGACTGTTCCTTTCCAGACTATGCCATGTACTCAACAGCAAGCATTTTCAATCAGAAAATGATGTGAGATCTCAAACAAAGGGAAAGTGCTTAAGACTTTTTTTAATTTCCAGAGATTTATGCCATTCTGCATCCCTTTACGTGACATAATTAGCTTTTAATAAAAACACTGTGGTCTTCAGAGAGTAAAAATGCTCATTTCAGATTCATGGGATACAAGTTCCACTAAAGCAGGACTGACAATTCAGAACAACAGGCATGGGTAAAGCCCCTGTAAAATGTCTTTTTTCCCCCTGCAGCAAGGGATTAGAGAGTTTTCATTTGATATAGTACCCTTTCTCATATTAAAGCTGCAAGTATAACGAGAGACAGGAGTTAAAATATTGCTGCTAAGCTAAGGAAATATCTAAAAATCCCATCACGGCATGACTGCTTCCTTAAGAAACTCTTGAAAAATTATGATTAATGAGACTTTTGCAGACCTGTTGGAAAGTCCTGCCTTACTTTCCCTTCTCTACTCACCATCCTGGGTACAGGCTCCAAGGAGATTGATGATGTTTTTATGCTTCCCAATCATCTTCATCATCTCCATCTCTGACACCAGGTCAGACAGATCTTTTTCTGTAGCATCATCTGTACAAGACACAGATTCAGTTTATATTTTCTAAGCATGCCACCCTGAACTTCACAAAGGCTCATCAGTTGGTGTAAAACGTGTGGTTCCGAATGAAGAATACAGGATTTGTTTTCCTGTATACACTCTATGTCACATAAAGTCATATGTTATGTCCCAACAAAAATAATCTCAGTCTCTGATAAACTGACCAACTCTTCAATGTTGTATGTTAAGAGGCAGCAGTAATATCAGACACGAAAATGCTGTCCTTAGCTATCAAGCCTCCAATAACTATGCCTTTTCTGCAAACTAACCTTATAATTAAATGCAAAATAAATAGGCACCAACCACCTGGACTGAATGGGCTAGGATACACATATTGACAGCCTCTGACATGAACTAAACTAAAAGCAGAGAGACCCACACGATGCTAATATATCTCCTGCCTCCTAAATACTCACTGCTCAAGATAAACAGGCTGTCAAGGCACAGATTTACACCCCAAACTGCTGAAGGCTGAGGTCAGCTATGTGCTCTTTGACCCCCCCATGATGACAGAGTTCAGATGCCACAAAAGAAACTTTTTGTGGATGAAGACTGCCATATCGGCCATTCTGATCCCTAATCACCCAATTTTCTTACCTTTCAACATCTTGACTGCCACAGTCACTGCTTCTTTAGGCCTGTCTTTGTCAATCCCCACCGCTTCAGCCATGACGACTTGCCCAAAGCAACCTTCTCCCAGGGGTTTACCCAGCGTCAGCCTAGAGGTGCAAACAGGAGATTAACACTCAGCATCTGGTGAAGGGATGCAGCCAGTGAAATTCCAGGGCTAAATATAAAAAGCTTTCAGCATCTTGCTGTAGCACGAAGCATTTATCATATGGAACTAATGAGACCCTGTGTATGCATCAGTTTTCAAGCGCGCCGCAGTATGTTTTCTTAGGGATGTGATAGCGACCATCTCAAAAGGGCAGATCAGTTGCTAAAGCCAGCCTTTAAGCTCTCCCTCTCCTTGTACTAAGAGGCAGGGAGACACAGCATGGAGGGGCAGAGCTTTCAGAAAGCAGCAATCAACACGTGAGCTTTTCCTGTCCTTGTACCATGGCCAGTCATCTTCTTTTTCACACTGACCACAAGGAGATGAAAGAAGTTTCTTTGGGCATGTTGCCACGTGGTCGCTTTCGGGCAGCTGATGATTTGTGTGGCAAAGGGTGGTATTAAGAGCAGAGGGATGTTTTAGATATTAGCTCCTGTGATATGATGGCACAGAGCAAACAGAAAGTAAAATCAAGTATGTTCTTGGGCAGCATAATTTTAGCTCAAAATTCATTCTTGCTTGCTGTTTGGGGACGCGTGCTGTGAAGATTTGCCTAATGATGTCTTGCACTGGAGGAATCAGCCAGGACAGACCGGACAGCAGGTCTGGGGGTGATTATCAAACTCATTTCTCTGTTGTATGGCTGAAAAGATGGCCACCCAGCTGCCTTCTTGAGGGAGAGAAGATGAGGGGAAGAGAAAGGAGGTCGGTGACAGTCGATGTGGAGAAGAGCTCCTAAAAATAATTTAATGCCCGATGCTTTGAAATGCAATTCACTTTGGAGTATGATTTCTCAGGGGTCTTGACGTCGTCCTTAGAGCAAAGGCACTTAACTGCTTTGAAAAAGGAGGTGTGTCTTCCATGAGGCTCTTGCCCCAGGTGGCTGCTGACAAGCATGCAGCGAAGGCTCAGGAGGGGTTACTGCTGTGAGGCACTGGGTAAAGGCTCCAGTGATGCTGACGCTTTTGTGCCTTGAGGAGCTGTCAGGAGCTGCCATGGTCACCAGCTCTGCTCTCTGCTGCAAGTTTCACCATGCATACAGAGGCGATGCTCTCCCTGCCCAGTAGCACCTCCATGGGACAAAGCACCTGGCACACTCGAGCATCCCCTACAAGCTGTCTTCTTAACAGCCACCCCAGCAAGATCCAACATCCTCAAGCATTCCCTTTGATCCTTTAAGGGGCAAGACAGGATGCTTTATTTACCCACGGCTGGGTCTAGCATAGAGGTTGCTTCTTGGCTGCAGGCTCTTTGCTGTCACAACTGTCATGTAGGAGGGTAACAGAAGATGCCTCCTGCCTGCAAGCACTCGAGTTCTGCTCAGAAAGTGGGAAGCAGAGACTGGAAGAAACTGAAACTCGGTTATAATCACAGTATCCACATCAGAAACCTTTTAAGAGGAGTAGTTATTAAGTGTGCTGTGCAAAGTGTGTTTTGCAGAGTGTATGTATACCTGCTTGCAAAACGTGCTCAGCTGTAACAGACACAGAGATGTCAATCTCAGATTTATGAGGATGAAAAGATAAAATTTAAAAGAAACTTCAAAGCCTTTGGGCAAGATCTTTCTTGTTCCAGCCTAAATGCTTAACAGCCAGATTTGGGCTCCTTTACTTGCAGAGAGTATCATCTAACAACAAGAAGCAGTGCCATAGCAGAAATCCGGGAGGGTGGTTGATGAGATTGATGCTGCTGATGTTATCCAGAGGAGGGGTCAGACTCAGATAAGCATTTTCATAACCAAGTTCTTAAGGATTGGCTTTTCATGGTCAAAAGCAAGATTCACGGATACAGTGTATGTAGGGACTCATTCTTAAAGCATGGACTTCTGTCTTCCCCAGTGAAATACAGGGAGAGATTGTCATATCATCCACAGGAGAGCGTTAAAGCAAGGCGCAGTGGTTTGAAAACCCTGCTTATCTACTTGGGCACAAGTCAGAAGTGAGAGGTGGCTCCTCCGGAGGGCAGCCCGCTGACTCCTTGTCAGATGCGGTCTTTGCCTTGGTTAGAATTCCTCGAGCTGTTTTGGATCGGTTTCTAAAGCAAACGCGAGTTTTAAAAGGTGCAAAGACTGAAGGGCAGCGTATGCTATGCTGAGGTCACTCCAGAACTAAAATTGAATTTAGGATCTTGGCAGAGAACAAACATTTGCATTGGAAACTGGTTAATTTATGTGCTATTGCCCTGCTAGGACTAAAGTAACAAACCCCTCATTGTGTGCCTCCTGCCCCCCAACCTAATAAACTGCCTCTAAATAGCCTCCTTTCATTGCAAACCTGCTCCACCGCCATTTGTGCTGAATGCTGGTTTGAAATGTTTAGCACTCTAAATTTTTCCGCATTTAGTGTATCCCCACAGGGTCCGGCCTGACAGAAGCACATATACAGGCCCCCACTGTTGACTAGAATCCTGCAGGTGGCAATTACAGCATTTTGCACTGCTTTGCAGCTACATCATTAAAACGATTTCCAGAACAGTTGTCAGAAGGGTCAGAATTACAGCTCTGCCATCCAAAAGTTACAACCCTGAACCTTCAAAGAGAACTGTTCATGATAAAAGGGGTTATTTTCTCAAAGCCACCTAAAGACTTCTTCAAGTTAGTATTAACGTTAACATATAATCACGGTTCTACCTCTATTAATATTATCTCTCTTTTACGTGTCTTCTTTACATTAAAAAATACGCTTGCATCTTTAATTAAATTATTCAGAAGCTCATTTTGCATGTTAGTCAATAGACTTTGAAGAAAACATTATGGAGCCACCTGAATTTGCATATATTAAAATTCAGCAAGCTCTGCTTGAAGCCTAATACTTTTAAGCCACAAAAGTTACACGTATATGCATACAATATGCAAAAGCTCCCCCTAAATCAAGAATCACCATCTCCATTAATACAGGTTAATATAAAATCAAAACAAATCCTACCCAGAGTCTTGACAGAAAGATTGTCTAATACCATATTCTAGACTTTATCTCCTACATGATATCGTATTACCTGCTCTATAAATATTAACTAAGTAATAACTGAAGAACATGGTTTCATGTACGGAAGTATTGCTTGAGGAAATCTTGCCTGTCCTTCACCAATGCTTGTACATGGCTATTTCTCCCAGTCTAGACCATATACATTTTGAGATAACATTTGAGGTCCACTCTTTTCCTGATAGAGGAGATGCATTTTAGCAGAACATCTGAAAAGCTACAAGAAATCTGAAAATAAAACCAGAACAACAGGCAGAGAAAATCTAGTTTCTATTTAAACAACCTGACTTCAGATAATTGAATTGCATCTTGATCTTCAGGAGATTTGGGTAATTGAGATTTCCCAGGTTTCTTGAGTTAAAAGGACACAGTACAAATCATGTTCTTCAGATGTGCATAGCTAGTGAAATGATGAAACAGACTACATACTTATCTCTTGGAAACTCCCATTTTGGGTCTTCCGGCAATTCATATTCCGAGACTCCTGCCAGCATGGGGGCATCGGCAGTAGAGGAGAGGCGAGTGGTTATCCTCACCAGAGGTGTGTTGGAATTCATGGAGGAGCTCGAGTCGGCTGACACCTATTGTTGTAATACAAGATGCAAAAAAGAAAGGCAGAGATGTAATTCTGACCCAAAATCTGAAACCCAGCAGCATTTGACAACCAAGCCAGCTCAGAACAGTGGTATTAGCAAGTGAACCTACAGTCCTGTTTCTAGTGCATGATTCTCACATATTTTCCCTCCCTGTAAGCACAACAGTAACTCTAATTGCTGCCAAGGCTGTGCCTGCCCCATAGGCCAAAACCCATGTAAGTTTTAAATGCATTCACTCTGAAGACAATTTTACTATTTTTTGGTGTTAATAGGAAATTCAAATTTTGGATTTTTGATTAAAAACATTATTTTTGCAAAGGCTCCTATATTTTTCATCAGAGAAGGGCAGCAAAGCTGGTGAAGAGTCTGGAGCACAAGTGTTATGATAAATGGCTGAGGAACCTGGAGTGGTTTACCTGGAGAAAAGGAGGCTCAGAGGGGACCTTACTGCTCTCTACAACTACCTGAAAGGAGGTTGTAGCAAGGTGGGTGTTGAATTTGTCCCAGTTAGCAACTGATAGGACAAGAAGAAAAAAAACTGAAGTTGCACCAGGGAAGGGTTGAATTGGATATTAGGAAAAACATCTTCACCAAAAGGGTTATCAAAAGCATTGGAACAGGCTGCCAGGGCAGTGGTGGAGTTATCAGGCCTGGAGGTCTCTACAGGAAATGCAGATGTGGTGTTTAGGGAAATGGTTGCATGGAGACCTCATAGCAGCCTTCCAGTATCTGAAGGGGGGCTATAGGGATGCTGGGGAGGGACTCTTCATCAGGGACTGTAGTGACAGGACAAGGGGTAACGGGTTAAAACTGAAACAGGGGAAGTTTAGATTGGATAGAAGGAGGAAATTCTTTCCTGTTAGGGTGGTGAGGCACTGGAATGGGTTGCCCAGGGAGGTTGTGAGTGCTCCATCCCTGGCGGTGTTCAAGGCCAGGCTGGACGAAGCCTTGGGTGACATGGTTTAGCGTGAGGTGTCCCTGCCCATGGCAGGGAGGGGGGGTTGGAACTGGATGATCTTGAGGTCCTTTCCAACCCTAACTATTCTATGATTCTATGGTTTAAGAGTGGACTTGGAAGTGCTGGGTTTATGTTTGGACTCGCAGACCTCAGAGGTCTTTTCCAACCTAAATAATTCTATGAATCCATATTTTCTAAGCATTCAATATCGAAAGCATGAAAAAGCTATCACAATAATTGGGCGATACTCAAGTTTTCAGTTAACTACATTCTTAATTAAAGATTCTGCAGGCAATGTGGAGAAGTGCTCCTAAAAATAATTTAATGTCCAATGCTTTGAAATGTAATTCACTTTGGAGTATGATTTCTCATGGGTCTCAACATTCTCCCTAGAGCCAAGACACTTAATGATAACTGCTTTGAAAAAGGAGGCAGCTCTTCCATCCATGTAACAAAACTTGGTTTGGTGTGAATCCTCCATAATGCTCTTTGCCCAAACCTGCAAGCAGCAACCTGCTGTCTGCTGACCTCAGAGTTCCATGTGATTATGAAGACAAAACAAAAATGCTTGTATTGACAGTCTTCCCCTCCTTTAAGTGTGAATCCTCCTTCTCTCTTCAGGCCATGAAAGGCTTGGCCAAGCCCAAATCTGGTGGTCAAAGCAGGATGCAGGTTCTTTCACAGTGACATCACTGGTATCATCCTCTCATCAGGTGGCAGGAGATGCTTCTCAGCCAGCATTGCTGGGACCCTGCCCAAGCTGAAAGCCTAGAGGATCAGAACAACTACCACTGTTGACCTTCGTCCCCTTTGCCTAGAGTCAACTTTGACACCAGGTTTGCTCATGTAATACTCAGGGTTGCTTATGTAAAATGTCACCAGGTTACAATTTTGGTCCACAGATCTTATGACTAGATGAAGCAAGTATAAGCAAATAGATCCTAATAGCATTAAAGTGAAAATCAGTGACACAGTGATATGAATACAAAATCCTCTTGTCTCCATGACACCTGAGAAGTCCATATTACTGCTTCTTTATATTAAGCCCAACTAGCAATTACAGCATCTCAGCTCACGGAATTACTCAAGTTCCTCAGAATGGGGCTAGGCGGCTTTTTCAAGTCATGCTCTTATACAACATATTTTGACAAGACAAGGCAAATGCTCTTAAACAGATTTCTCTTCATAACTCTTGACCACTTGTTTTAAGAGGTCTTTCTGCAGGAAGATATCCTCAAACCCATCTCACCAAATGGTTTTGGCTTCTTGACACCTTCTTCTAGGACTAGAGATGAAGACTGGAAAGAGGTTTCATAAGGAAAAAGTGTTAAGGATTGCTATCAAAAAAATAGCCTGGGTAATCAGTTTTGCAGCTGACAGACCTTTCTTGGTGTCAGGAGCTCCAGTTTCTGTATGCAAGACACTAAGGTGTCTATGGAACAAGAGAGTATAACTGCACAAATTAGGGTACTGTTCAAAGGAAAGCTGGACCCCACTCATTCATTCCATCATCTTCAATCTTAATATTTATTTTGGCAAACCTAAGTACCTGGCACATTTGTCTGGGATAATAGATACGGTGACCACTTGGGATACAAACAGAAAACTACTCTTAAGGCAGACTACGTAGCTCCAAATAAAATCAGTAAATGAATACTGAGCAGAGTCCAAGAGAGAGATGCTGCCATACCCAGTCTACAGAGGGGAACACATCTGCTAGAGCATTATGGCAAGCCAGCATAAGAACCAGGGCTGGAATCAGACTTTTGCTTGTATTTCTGCTCATTTTCATTATGACTTAAAAATGATGCTTTATGAAATGAACCAGCTCAGCACTACGAGATGTGCAAACGTCCACAAACAATATGGCAACTCCTCTGTCCCCCAAGAGTTCCCCCAAATTTCATTTTCCTGTTATTTCTGGATTCCATTTTTACCATCTTTCACTACAAACCTAATATTCTATGACCACTTCCCCCCACATTTCCAAAATCCACCCATTATTCTCCAGCCATTCTACCAAGACTTTTATGTAAGTCTTGATTCTCCTGTATTTATTAACATTGTCTTTATTTCCTTGCCTTTCTTTGCCATTATAGCCATTGTTTTCATGGGACTTCAGGCAGGCATGGAAGTGAAACTGCCAAATTTAGATACCCCTTATGTATCAGATATGGCCCAAAACATTCTGGGGTCTTTTTCTTCATGAATGCAATATTTGTATTAGACACTGTTCAGATCTCTGCCTGAGTTTCATCTTCTCCCTAACTCTTACCCTACAATTCAGCAGTCTTAGCATGGTTAAAACCTATAAATGCAAACTTGCAATAAACAGAAATACTCTGGTGATGCATTTTAAACACAGAAGTTGAATAGTAATAATGTATAGAAAAAAACAGATGAAAGACTCTGCCAGTTTCCCTTTTAACCCTATTGCACATGTTTACTTCATAACTGGATGTCTGTCCAGAGATGCTGTAGGTAACCAGAGTGCATTAATGTGGATAGGAATGATGAGAAATCCAGAAGAATTTCTTATTCACTGTCTGGGAGAAGAAAAATGGACTGTACTCCCAGGGAATATTCTTCTGATTGATTAACTGGAGCAGTACAAGGAGTTACAGGAGCTCAAGGGCTATAAAAATCTGCTCCAGAAAAGATGAGGCCAATCCAGGCCGGCCTGTGATTGGAGATTTTTGTTTCAAAATGGCCTTACAACTTTTCTGCAGTAGTCAAGACTTAACCTTTGAATTCATCCCTTAAGCACCTTCTTTTGTTGCCTTAGAGTGCACTATCAAACAATAAGGAAAACCCCACCTACTCCAAGGTCAGTAGACATGGTCAACTTCAATGCATACATTTAAGTAAGAGCATATAAAGAAAGCCTTTTTCTACCTTGCTCCTTGCAGCACTGCTCTCCAACCTCCTACCATGCAGGCTCAAGAACCAGTGACACTCTTGACATAAGCCCTACATTTCAGCATGTGCTGTTGCCTTCAAGTATGTGGATGCTCTTTTTGCTTCAATTATGCAAAGACTCAAGGTACACTGGACACAAGCCATAGAAGCCATAGTGAGTATTTGCCTCAAGCCTGTAATTGTACATGGCCAATATACAGACTTCAGGGCCACTCTGGGGTCTATCAGGTGTCAAGAAGCAGCAGCTGGACATCTAGTCAGAATGCATGAGCTTCTGGGCAGTCACCCAGCTCACCACCTTTATGTCTTCGCAGAGACAAAGGAACAAACCCAAGCCAGAGCAGAGAAGCAAGGAAGGGCATCTGATATAGGTGGACTAGACTTCTTCAAGGTCTATTCAGTGACACTTGTTTTAAGTGATAACACTACACTAAGGAACCATTTTGAGCGCTTAATTAAAGCAAGACAGAAGTCAGCGTGACTTAAGCAAACACTGAACAGGACCTCAACCTCAACAGAAAGGTAGACCTCCACCATAAAATATTCTTTGTGTGCTTCCTTTCCGCTTTTAAGAGGCCAGAACCAAGGAAAGTACCAGCCTCAGACAGGACTTCAGCCCCAGATCTGCACTTCAGAAAGAAAAAAGCCCGCTGTGTCCAAACATCATGGACCAGTGCATGATTATATCCCCAATGTATTTTTCCTTTGGCCAACACACTGTATTTAATCAGCTCTAAGTTAATGCTTTACAAGCATTTCTAAGCAGTGGAGCATTTAAAACAAACAAATCTTTGCTGGAATCTTTAAATGCCATGTGGCAAAATCAGCTGCAGAGCAGTGTGTAATTGTCTGTAATTGATTATGAAGGGTGTTTTCCTCCACTGATGATTTATACCATGTCCTGAAGCCTAGATCTGTCAGTTCTGGCACCCATGCTGTGAGATTTTAGCAGTCATGCAGTGATTTCCTATAATTGTCAGTCTTTTTGAAGGCTCTGCTATAAAAGTTAATTTGAAATCATATGCATATATGTATATAAATATAATTAGTAAGTAATGCTATTAGCTGTTGGTGTATACTGTTAGGTATCAGTCTAGCTAAGTGCCTGGATCTAGGAAAATAGAAGGTTAAATGCACTACACACAAAACTGAGGATTCCTAGTGCTAGGTACTGACATTTACAGCACACATCATCACCCCTTCATGAAAAGCATTCCTTTTGAAACACTTATAACAACATACAACGGCATAACAAATGAGGACTACTGAGCAAGTCAATGGTTTCCACCCAGAGAAATCCAAGGCTAGAGCAAGAAACTAAAATAGGTATTAAGGTGAATTCCTTGCAACCTATCCTACTGACAGTTGTGTACTAATCTTTGTAGTTCAGAGTCTAGTCTTTAAAACGAATGACACTTGTACAGCTCAATACTATGTGAAATACCATGTTACTTTACTTGTTCCACATCACTTGTCTTTTTGCAGGTTCTAGCTGATATCATTTTGAATTAGCTATTTTCTGGGTGAGCTCAAATCTTACTTTAAACCAATCAGTCTTTGTTCATCACAAAGGCACTCATTATATCTTTATGAAGGCTTAGACTCAACAACGACAGTAGATATAAATTAATGGGAACATATTTAAAAGACTGAGCATAAGAAATCATTCTTCCCTGTTTAAGACACATATGTGCGCCCAAGTCAAGGGGTCCATATTTGACAGATTAACTGTGATAGCAATAATGAAATGCTCTAGTGATGACACACACTCATACTTGACTTTGACTGGGCAAGTCACCAGAGACTGTCCTTTTGTCTTTTTCAATTATAATTATTTGAGAAGAGAAAAAATAAGTTCTACAAAATAGATGTATATCCTACTAAAGACTACTCTGTACCTTTTTGGTTCAGTGACCCTGCCTCCTGAAGCCTACACTGCAAATCAGCTTGGGATGTTCAATCCTACAAATACTCCTTCCCCCTCCATCTCAAGCTGTACTTCAATACAGAACATTGCTAATACCAACAGAGCAGTGCACACCTCTGCTTTTATATAAAAAGGAGGAACTGTTTGCTGGATTTCCCTGTAAGCAGTTTCTATTTTGAAAACCAAGGACCAGATCTAGGGAGGCTGAGGTTTGTAGGGGGAGGAAACTGATAAACCCTGACTTCATCATGACCCCTCCTATAAACGTGAAAAGAACTGCATTTTGGCAGGGGAAAAAAATGCCTGCATGTGGGGAATGATAAAATCCTGTAGTAGCTCAGACAAAATAGTGTATGAGAATCTAGTCCTGCAAACCAAACCATATGTTACTCAGCAAGACTCTTCTCCGGCTTAGACAAGATGGCATCACAGTCATGCAAATGCCTCTTTGTGAACCAGGATTATTTTCATATCCAAATCCTTAGGGAGCTTGACCCAGCAGCAGAAAGCTTTGAAAACAGTATCAAGAATTCCCCAATCTATGGCCTCATTTCTCTGGAATTCCAACAAAACCCATAAGCCAGCCCCAGATCTCTGCCCAGCTCACAGTCTACCTGCCACAAGCATCTCCCCCATCCTCTCAGCAACTCAGCCACTTTCTCTATTCCTCAACACACACAGCACAAAGGCAAGGGAGAACCTTTTGTGACCAACAGATAAATAAAGGTTCAGTGACAATACCCCAGCAGGCTGTAAATACAGACCTCTGAAATGCAAATAAACCGAAACAAAAAGTAAAGCAAAACAAACAGAGCTGAATCATCCAGAAACACAAGCCCATGAAATAAAATATCTCCTAGATTATTTTTGATGTTTCTTGGTTTTTGACAACAATTCTGATATCCAAAACCAGCTGTAAAAAATGCAGAAACCAAACAATTGCTGCAGCCTCAGATACTAAGGAGATGCTAACTGAAAAATTAAGGAATCTTCACTGTTGATGAGCAAGTCTTCAGGGATTGCTTGCTTTATCCTCCTTCTACAAACTCATACAGGCAATTAGTGAAATAACCAGTGAAATCATCAGAACAGAAATACAGATTTCTTCTAATGCTTATAGAACTTACACTTCCCTCTCTGAAAATATGAAAGCAGAGAGCCCTTCAATGAGAAACTCCTGTTCACAAAAAACTACTTGGGAGAATTGAGAGTAGTGGAATTTTTGCTTAGGGGTTGAAATAGGATTCGTGCTTTCAAACGTATACAGTGCTCCTCAAAAAATTATTCCCACTTTTAAAAACAAAATGCTGTTTTGGCGAAGAAGATCCAGAAAAACAAAACACGTAAATAAAATCCTATCTGACAGGCATGTTGTAAGACAAATATTTTTTTCCTCTGTGAAACAATAGCTTTGGAGAAGGTCCATATTGCATCATTTAACGATAAATAACTAAACGGAGGGCAGTGGTTGGCACTGCTGTCACACGCAATGAAATAACATTCTCCCCCTGAGGAATCATTTCCAACGGACACAACTGAGCTCACACCAAACCCGAGGTATTTTTTAAGCCGTCAACTTATCTGAGTCATTATGATGCTTTTGTATTCAGGCAGAAATCTAATAAATGTCTTTTATCTAAGCAGCTGACATGTATCTCTCTCTGGTTGAGTATATGACATTAGAAAAGCCTTCTTTGTCCAGAAAGCTACACAGATTTTTAGCCACAGAGATGTGCGAATTGAGCCAAGGGCTTCTCGCTCTGATACACTCATAGTCCCTCTTCTTCCCAGTGATTTCGAAGTAAATGAGTAAAATCATAACATTACCAAAAAAAGTGGGGAAAAAAGTCAGATGAAATAAGAATTGACATTTTTGTGCAGAAAACAAACCAAATATTTTTCAGGTGAGACAAAGTTCGTGTCCCCCACCTCAAGATTTTGCAAAATACTACACTTTAGAGGGAGACTGGCTGAAGCATTACTACTTGGCAGCATTTTAACCACGGACATTCTGAAACCATGAAAGAAATGAAGTAATACTGCTCAAAATCCCAAGACCAAGCTCCATCCTATCATGTGTGATGGTGCACCTAAATTTCAAACATTTACCTACAATGAAGTAGTATTTTTAAGGTACTCTGACATTAATAATAATCCGGACAGGTTAAAAACAAGCTGCAGAAATTCTGCACAACCTATACATGGTGTAGATAGACCCAAACTAAACCCTCAGATCCAAACCCCCTGAGCAAAGCCTGGATGCAACCCCTGCAGATGGTCCCTATTTTCATTAGCAAGGTGAACTACAGCCTCAGGGACCAACACCCCTCCACCTCACAGGGGTGAGGCCTGGGGTAGGATTTGGTGGGTTCAGAGATCTATCCTGAAGACCGACTGCAAGAAAATCAAAACATGTTAAACTCCAGCTTCAAAAGAAACAAGTCTTTTAGGAGAGGATGGTATGTGGGAATGGAGGTTGTTTTGGCAAGGGATGGCCTGTGACAAAGCCAAAGTCCTGTTACTCATTCAACTGGTTTGTTGCTCGTGGTACTGCCCTCTCCAGAAACACTCATTGCCAGCCACAAGCAATTGTAAAACATATTTCATGCAATACTGGTTTTAAATCTGAAGTTTGCTTTTGTTCTTCACTCAAAAGCATCAGCATCTTTATCAAACTGTCCAAGAGCTGATAGAGTATCTCCACGATTCTTATTTTATTACAGTCTTTTTCTATTCTGGGGTTGTTTCTGGATGCTTGGCTATGAAATTCCCTACCCTCAGTCTCCAAAATTCTTCCTGAAAAATACCTCTCTGTATCTGGTACCTAGTTACCACAATAATAGTCACCTTAGAAACATTATAAATACACAATTAAATAGGATTCTGTTCCAAAGTCCATTAAGTCAGTAAAATTTTTTCCATTGACTTCAATGAGCTGTGGGATCAGGCCCTGAAATACTTTAAATACATTTTTTCCATCTATAGCCTGTTAATACAGAACATATTCCATTTTTTTCATTCCTCCTCTAACATCCCTGCCCTGATTCCCTTGCCCTGAGACACACATTGCTGTGTTAAGATGTACTTTCTTCCCATGCCAGCCTCCTAGGTGCCAGACTAAATCCCATCCTCGCTGCAACGTGGTGTAATGTTTATTTACTCCCCATTCCAAAGGTTTCCCTTCCAAAGCTAAGGATGTGCTGGCTTAGTTGTTTGGTAAAAGGTTTTTTGAACTCTTTATCTACTTTCTGTTACCTGTCTGCGCAGAGGGATTCGCTTTGTCAGCTTATGGACAGCGGGCTGGCTGCTGAAATCAGGCTTCTTGGTGGTGTTCTTCATGCGGCACAGGATGACCGTCAGCACCATGCAGGCAATTAAGAAGACCCCTATGCAGTAAATTGCTATTTCCAGGTAGTCTGGGGATGTTGGGTATTCTTTCTCTTTTTCAGGAGCTGGATTGGAAGTTTTTAGGAGGGAACAATCATGCCACAGAGTTAGCAGATGGTAACAAACATAGTTCAACACAGTGCTTGGAACAACCTGACACAGTAAAATACCAGCAATTCTTGCAGTGACTGTGTGACATACACAATGTTATGAACGTTTAGGCCATCTTGCAATCTGAGAGTAACTCCTCTTTTACTGCTTTGAATTCTCAGTTTGCCATTCAGCATGAGCTTGTGCATGTATCTATCCACATATAAGCATATACATGTGCCTGCCTAGAAAGGTAGATGCATATACATTGAAAAAAGTGGATGATCGAGCATAATTTTAGGGGAGAATCAAAAAATGGAGTACTCAAACTAGGCTCAGGTTCATTTTGTGTCTCAAGTCAAACTTCAAAAGCCCTGTTGTTAATTTTAATCACATAAAGAAACGTCTAAGGGTAAAATATTGAATTAGTTAGCTTAAAACAGTCTAAATGAGCAAATAAACATTTGGGCTTGAGTCTGCATTGCCTGTTTAGCCAAAGTTTTCAGCAGGAATCTTAAAACACAGAGGGAAAGCAGGATGAATCATGCCTCATCATGCTTCTAAACTCAGGTTAGGAGTTTCAGGGGGGGTTCAAAGACCTGGCTGCTGCATTATACTGGATGCCTGCCTCCCCTGAGGTTCTTTGAAGAGCCCAGTATGAGATTAAGAAGCATATGGCAAGTGGAAGCTGAACTGCTACCAATACATTAATTAATGAGTCCTGCATGAGGACTGCATATTTCAAGTAACCTCATCAGTGGATACAAGCCTATGAGATTAGATTTTGGTGGGAGTGGTTCTACATAGCTGTTACTCTGATTGAAAGCATTTTGAAATTATCTTCAAGGCAGTTATATGTGCAAACACTGTCCTTAATCCCTTATCTGGGATTCAACCCCCCAGATAAACAGCATTCCACAGCAGTCAGCGGTCACTCCGCAAGCAACGCACGTTTCAAGCTGAGATTTTCTTGTGCCCCATTCTAAGCTCATAAAAATATCTCATCCCAGAAAACGGGTTAAAAAAAAAATCCATTTCAAGCACTCGCAAAATGCAAACACTGCAGAAGCAAGCTCTACACAAGTACTGCTTTGCCTGCTTGGTGACAGGCCATGCAGGCTCGGTGTTCACATACGAGTGAGATGTAATAGAGTTGCCTTGTTCAGTATATTTTAATAACGGGTAAGAAATCTGCAGCAAATGGGAACATTTCACTCCCGTAATATGAACCTCAGCCATATGCACATGCAGGTTTTGTACCTTTTTCTTAGGATTAACAATTAATAAATGGTAAGCACAAGATGACCCAGCAAACCTCAGGTGGTTCATGTTCTTTTTTCAAAGGACCTCCTAAGGCAGCTGCCAACAGTTATAAACGAGAAGATTTGACTAGTGTCAAAACCAACTACGGTTACATCTTCTAACAGCTGATAACAATTTTCAGGCAATAAAGCACATTGATGTTTGTTTCTTTTAAGGACAGAAACATCATCAACCCCAAAACAGCAAGACATGCTTTGCAGTAAAAGCAAACGACTACTTGTTTTCTTAGAGCATGCAATGTTTCAAGATGCATGGAGCCGATTCCCAAGATATGGAAGACACTGCTTCTGTACACAATCCATTGGCACTAAAATCAGAATTTGGATGATAGGTGAAATTGAATTGAAGTACACTGAATAGCTCAGGTATTTTAATGCACCAGTACGTAACCGTGGCCAAATTAGTCACAAAGCTTCAAAAGAAGCTTTGACTTTCATCCTCTTGAAAAAGCTTACAATGATTAATGTGCTGATTTCCAGTCATCTCACTGAAGTGCTAAGGAAAGGCAGCTCCTTAGCATTTCAGATAACCATTTAACAGACGTAAAAATATTTCAATTTAGCGCAAATGCCATTCCCCCAACCCTTTTATTTTGTTGCTGTTAGGTTTTTGGAGTTGCAAATATGTGACGAAACAATTCATTGGCTTGAGACAACTGTGTTTAAATAAAAATCATTGTAAAGTTCCATTTCCAAGACAGAAGCCGTGCTTAATTCTGCAGCAATCAACAAGGGGAAAAACAAAAGAGGAAAAACCACAGAAAGAGAGCAGTGTATACCTGGCAGAACTGTCAACCATGCAGTGTGAAAGGATATCCCAATAGAATTACCCGCCAAGCATGTATACTCCCCAGCATCCTCAAAAGTTACATTCCGTATATAGAGAACCTCAATTTCTTTGTCCGTGGTGTTAACACCGGCAGCCTAAAAAAAAACAAGAGAGGGAAGCAAGAGAAAAAGCTAGACATTGAAAGAATTCTTGTGGATAGGGAGATGGAGCCACAGGGCTTTGTAAAGGTAGAGATGCAGAGATGCAAAGCTCCTTCCCCATCCACAATCCCTCATCCAAAAGGCGTTTACCAACAGGTCCCAGCTCACCTCAGAAAGTAATCGACACCCTTCACCAGACCTAAACTCACCACCTAAACATGCATGCAATCAAATGACATGGAAAAATTCACCCACAAAGCTTTTTTTTTTTATTATCCTTTTATAATAAAAGAAAGTTGAAAGACAAAGAGAAAACAAAGTAGGACAGAACGCAGGATCCTTCACATGTAGTTACCTGTTCCAGAGGAAAGAATTTACTATAAAAATATAGTCTGAAAGGATTAAATTCTGCTTGGAAAGACACAACTTAGTAGCTGTCTTAAGCAGTGTATGGTCCTTGCATCATCCACTGCACTTCACAAAAATATTGGACATTGTGCAGTGTTGCCCAATCTTGTTTTAATACAAGTCTGGTAATATTTGGTGGTTTGCTTAGAAGTACAGTGGAAGGTATCTCAGTTCTTGTTCAAACGAAAGATCAGTTGTAGCTCTCAGATGTAGAGAAAAACTGGACCTTACAAAGGTTCAAGAACCAGGAAATGGAAATCATAGAATGGTTTGGGTTGGAAGGGATCTTAAAGATCACTGAGTTCCAACCCCCTGCCACAAGGAGGGACACCTTCCACTAGATCTAAATCTTAAAGATGGAAAAATAAATTCTGGAAGTTGGGGTGTTTTTTTTTTAACTGGTCTCCTTCCAGACTTGCTAAATCTCTGGCTTGACAAGTCATTATGCACCAAACCAACCCGTGTTATCAGTGATTATCCAAACTCATACAGATAGAGTAAATCTTAGACCTGGTGCTTCTCAGCTGTCCCAAGATGGGCTCAGCAAGACATCAAGGTCTCTATGATGGAGATTTAGAGAAATTATTGTTGCTTTTTGTCTCTGTTCCATTCAAAGACATTACTTTGAAATACAGGATGAGGGAATAAACACATTTTTACCAGGCCATTTTAAAGTAAATGTAGTTGTGAGTTGTAGTCACATTATTGATGGGTTATTACTCAGTGAACATGTGAATAACAACTGGGAAACCCTCCCACCCTGCACATTCACAGGTGATGTGGGAAGTTATAAGTGATTAAATTGACCTAATTTGTGCTTCAATGGGTACTTTATGAACACTTCATATATATATATATATATATATGTAAATATATATAGGTCATAATTACTTTATTCAATGAGTACCCTGTATGTGAACTGCGAAGTATGCAGAATCAACAACAAAAGTGACATAAACACACAGACACAAGAGAGAATAAAGAAACCAGTGGTTATGGTACACACAAAATATTGTGGGAATTTTTCCATGGCTGCTGGTGTAATACCAGTTGCATCACCAAAGGAGGATTACACATATACCACAAGGCCAAAGAGTTATCCTACAAGCTGCCTGCAGTCTCCCAAAGCACCATTTTTTCCAGCTTCTACATCCAGCTTGCTTTAAAAAACGTTGTTACCTTGTAAACTTGGCAGAACTGAGAGCCAGGCAGACTGGTTGGCCTCCCCTATATAATTGGAGACCTTACAAATATATTCTCCAGCGTCCGCCTCTGTCACATTGTACAGTGTCAGCACTTCAGCATTGGAACTATTTATCCCCGAATGCTAGAATAGACCAATAACACAGGAGAACAATGTCACTGCTGCCCAAAACGGACACCAATCTATGGTCCCACCACCAACACGTCATAAGAATATGCCTTCCACTTCACACAGAGTCAAAACATTGAAGGTTTGGGGGTTGTTTGGGGGTTTTGTTGGGCTTTTTTTGGGGGGTTAAAAACAAAAGCATCACGTGAGGAGTTACAAAACAGTGGCGAGGGGGGAAAAGGACCTGGGCTGTTACACTGGCTGCATGGAACAAGATGGTATAGAGCTGGCTGTCCTGCCTGCCAATGCGCTGAGTTTTGGCAATGCCACCCAGCTCAAAAACTATGGAGTTTCCTTGGTCAGGCTTGCTCAGAACCCCACCACTGATACACTGGCCAAAAATGGACATCTCTGCAGGCTCAGCATCCAGAAAACTCAACCCTGCCAACAAGCTTTTACAGCAGGTGTCACGTTAGTTTGAAACAGAGGCTGAAGAAACGTGAAAGAAATGGAGTCGATTGTCCCAGGGATGTTTTGGATGTGTTCTACCCATACATAAATGTCAATGGTGGTCTTAAGAGGGCTTTCATTTTTTTCCTGAATAAGTCACGCCTGAAACATTCAGAGATAAAGGACTTCACAGAAGTAAAAAAGAGCAAAACAGCATCTATAAAATGTATAATTAACATTTAGACAATCCAATGTTTATCTAAGTCATTATTTCATTTCTAACACAAACAATTCCTCTTCCAAAAGAAGTTCATATCTCAAAACTCCTGGATTTACACCAAATACATTTGATGCTTTAAAGAGGTCGTCACCATCTCCAGCATCTGTAAAGCCTCACCTTCAGAACCTGAAGATACGGCAGTCCATCTGGCCCGTATTTACTGCCATTCTTCTCTACGTGTTTTATCCACTGAATGTGAGGCTGGGCATCACTGTAGACTTTGCAGACAAACTCGACGTCCCCTCCGACGACTGCAGAGGCGTTTGCTGGAAGGCCAGCTTGGAGGATGGGCCTGTGCGGTGATCGCTCTGTTCGGGTGGGGAGAGGCAGTGAGGAGGAGGGAGAGGGGGAGGGAGAGAAATAAAGATGCATAAATAAGCAGAGCTGCCAAGAAAACTGTAAGTGAACTCGAGCCAAACAGCCCTGTAAGCCTGTTGGCTGACTCCTCCGAAATAACACTGCGGCCAAAACCTGTAACAAAAACTGCAGTTCAAAGGAGATGACTTGAGCACTACACTTGTAATAGAAAGAATAGCTATTTGAGGGGAGGGGAGCAATTGTGCTTAGATACTTTAAGCATTTTTCATAGATCAACTCAGAAAGAATTAAGTAAAATAGGGGTTTTTTTTTGTTGTTTGAGCTATTATAAGTACCTCTGAGTTTTAAAACATTTTAATTGGACTAAAACTCTACAAATTAAGAAGAAAAACTATTGATTCACTTTAAAACCTGATTATGCGATGTTTGAATGAGAAGTCCTCAAGATGACAGTCCTGGTTACCAAACTGCTTTATTATCCAGTGAGCAGGACAGACAATGCCACCCTACCCAGAAAACAACCAAAGGGAACTTCTCAAAACTAGTAGAAGCCTCAGCACTGAAGGTCCTCAAGCAGGATGCACATACCAAGCACCTAGACTATTGAAAATGCTGTGACCAGTGCTATCACAATAGGTGCTCTATGCTTTACCAACACAGCAGCAGAAATACCAGTTTGCTCTTACTCTGATCAGGACACAGGGAAACACAGTCCTCTGGAAAACTGCAGTGTATTCAGTGTGAGCCAATAGAGCTTTGGATCTATGGATTTGATTGAGAATTTATCAAATGTTCATGGTCAAGCTTACATCCCTAAACATACCGAGTGTACCCTGTATCAGCTGGGTACCCACAGAACCACTGAAGCCAGCATTACCAGCCTAATTTTGCTGATGCAATATTCATAGCCATTGGGGAAATCATCACGTTTTTATCACCCTCATTAAGCCTGATCTAACCACCTAAAATCTTCTGGGTGGTGGGCAGTGCAGGAGCCAGCTCCCCATCATCAGGGCCATCAATGGCCTTTTTGTGCCTGACAAGGCAAACGGACAAAGCATAAAGGCTTTTTCTTCTGTGATGTTTGAAGGAAAAGTACTCAAAACAGCAGCCCTGCTTACCAAATTGCTTTGAATTCAGTGAGTGGGATGGACAATGCCACTCTTCCCAGAAAACCCTCAGAGAGATGCAGTCTCAACAGCCTAGTAGGGAACTCTCCACCTTCTTAGATTAGATTGAGATGAGCTCTTAGGCAGAAGCTCTTCCCTGTGAGGGTGCTGAGGCGCTGGCACAGGATGCCCAGAGAAGCTGTGGCTGCCCCATCCCTGGCAGTGCCCAAGGCCAGGTTGGACACAGGGGCTTGGAGCAAGCTGCTCTAGTGGAAGGGGTCCCTGCCCATGGCAGGGGTTGGAACTAGAGGAGGTTTAAGGTTCCTTCCTTCCAACTCTGAGGTCGGAGTTGGGCAGATGCTGATTGAAACATCTCCTAAGAGGGACCAGCAGCCATTGCATCTGCCACAGACACGTCTCTGTTTCCAGCAGTAAAGCAGATCTACTAACGCAGTTTTGTAGTTGGTCATTTGGTGTGTTAATGTGGGAGATCTTCACACTGCAACTAGGTGAGCTTTAAGCTTCCTTCCAACCCAAACCATTCCAGGATTCTTCCTGCAAGCCCAGTGCTGTCCATTTCATTTTATAAGAATGTAAAGTTAATACAGACCTACTTATACTTTCAAGCTATGAATTAGAAGTGAAACACCCACTGCCCATCCTGAGCTGTCCTTTCCCCCTGCTCCAGGAATTCTTTCAAAGATAAGTAAGGAGCAGTGGACCTCAGTATTTATTTTTAGAGGCTGTATGCTGTAAAAGCTTTGAACGTTATGAGCCAAATCAACTGAATTTCAAACCAAGCATTCCTTTTTAAACATACTAGTTTCCAATAAACTGTTTCACAAGCAAACATTGCAAGTATAATAGCAAATAATGATGCCCACGGAACAATGGGATCTTTTATACAGTCCAATATATTTGGCGTGCAGCAAACATCTACTGGGAATTTACTCACTGAGGCTACGCTGGCAGCATGCTACAAAGCAGCAGTCTTATTTTACTTGTGGCAAAAGTGCATTTGTTGTTGAGGTTATTAGATTATTCCAAGGCTCTGTGTGTCATTTTGAAAGATCTAGGAACAAAGATCTATTTTTTAATTTGCAAATTACAGTAGAACATATAAATTAGTATTTTACAGTTCTGGAGAGAACTTGTAGTTTCTCACCTTAAACTCAATAAGCTTTAATTCCATCTCTCTCGCTCCTTCATTTGGGTACAAAAACAGCAAGCAAAAAATCTCTCTTTAATAGAAACCTTACACCATCTCCCCAAACTTATTACAGCTGCCTTCAGTATAAAATGAAACCTTAGAGAATGTTATTTAAAATGTTTTTTAGAAGTCAGTAGGCCTCATGTTTCATTTCTCCACATAAGGGTTTGATTTCCTTTGTGACCTTATTCTCTGCCCTTAAACAAACCAGAGAACGAGGCCTGAAACATCTTGGAAAAGTTCCTACTATGCCAGCATCAACACACGAAATGTGTTTAGTTTATCCCGATAACCATCAATGATTTAATCTTTTATTGATGACTGTCAAACATTTCCTCTACCAGAAAAGTGGAGGCAAAGCAAAGAAGTAAGTAAAAGCAGAGTTCTTACATTCTAGGTCCCAAATTCCTTTAAAGCACCTAAATGAAGTGTGTGCGTATGTATAGGTGTGTATGTGTAGCCAGTTGTGAAATTTCTTCTCTAAGAGTAAGTGTGCTAAAAAGAAACTTTGGTTGCCCTCCAACATATGGGGCAATGATTGGTTTTTGTCAACTCCCCCACCTCAGCAGGAGATACTCTTGTGCCCACACGGGCAAGCAGCACAACATAACCATCACGATGCAAATTCAGCAGGGTTTCATGACAAAGACCGCAAGAAACACTCAGTACTGAGGAAAATAACTAAATATAGAGAAACTCCACTAATTACAAATGACCAAGTATAATTCTATACAGTATCATTTCTTAGAAATAGCCATTTCAGGTTGTTATTCTGTCTTTCCTATTTCTCTGCAAACCACGCACATCTAAGGACTCTGCTTAAGCATAGGTACTGTCAAAACCGTATTCATAAATCTCACATCACTATTTAGCATTTAAAATACAAGCTGTACATGTGTAAGCAGATATCATCACTCAAACAACTGGCTACACAAATATTAGATGGAAACAGTGTGTTCTATTCTACTAAAGACTAGCAAAGGAGTCTTAAAAGGTTGGTGAAACTAATTTTATCATTAGCCTTAAAAAACCCTAATATTTCTAACCAGGATCACTGCTAAACAAGACATCTCTAGATATTTAACTCAGACAAACAGTATTTTCATACAAAACAAGTTAGCAACCCATGTCATGCTTCTGTAGCCTTACTGATTTCAATATTCCTTTTGCTCATTGATACTAAATTGAATCAGAACCTCAAGAAATAAATCTTTGATACCTGTCCACTCTTACTGCTAACACGCTTCAAAATCAACAGCATACACATACAGAAAATCACCCCACAGATGAGCTGTCTTAAGGCACGCTAAACCATAAATGAAATATAAATATTAGTTACCTAGTGAACTACATACAGGTCTACAAGGTTTTTCATGGATAGGCCCTGCTTTCTCAAGCAGACCTTCCTGGTTCAACTGAAATACCATAGATGTTTAAAACCAAATGTAATGGGTGTTTAAAAATGTTTAAAATTGAATAGTATTTTCTGTGTATTGATCTGAAATTGAGCCAAACTGATAATTACATATAAATCTCCATGTTACATTTCATTTGTGTTCTAGCTCTTCCCGAAGTCTAACTTTATAATGTTTTTCAGAGAGAAAGCATGCTTAATGCTGCTTCCCACCTTAAGAGATAAGACACCAGTTTGCTTTCTTCAACTTGCAGTTTAGATACAAAACCAACATCATCCCTATTTGAGGAGTCAGCTATCTACAAAAGGTGAAGTGAAAATGATTGCTCACATGAGGAATATCATACTCAAGGCCACAAGCAGCTAACTTTTACACCACTTTAGAAGTGTTCAGGGTGAGCAATTCTCCTTGCTTATCTACAGACAAACAGACTCGCTATCTGAAAAGATGACTGACGAAGATACCTGCTCAATGGCTTGAAAGAAACTGTCATTTAGCCTGTTAATGTTAAAACTTCAGAATACCTTCCTCCAAGAGAGAAAATTGCAAAGAATCCAGGAAAGTTGGAAAATTCCAAGTTTCCGCAAAACCGGCACATTGAAGGAACTGCTCAAGCAGCACCTGGCCCTGCAGGACACCTGGAGGTAACTGAGAGCCCAATCATGGAATCATTGAATACCAGCTTGGAAAGGACCTCAGGGATGATCTGGTCTACCCTTTCTAGGGAAAGCATGATCTAGACTGGATGTCCCAGCACCTTATCCAGCTGAATCTTAAGTGTTCAACGCTGGGAAATCCACCACTTTCCTGGGGAGATTATTCCAATGTTCTTGTGAAAGATTCTCCTCTCGTGCCCAGTTGGAATCTGCCAGGATTAACTTGTGCCCGTCACCCCTAATCTTTTCCATGTGACTCCTTGTAAAAAGGGAGTCTCCACCCTTTTCGTAGCCACTTTAAACACTGGAACATGGTGACAAGGTCTCTCCTGAGCCGCCTTTTCTCAAGGCTGGACAAACCTCAGCCTTTCCTCTTACAGCAGGCTCATCCCACCACAGGTGATGGAAGGAGAAATGACTGAAAGAACCATCCTGGAAATGACAACCAGAGCCTGCACACTTCCCAAGGAGTCCTGTTGGCTCTTTAAGAAGTTTAAGTCCCTGAACAGGCGATTCCGACCAAAGGGCCTCATCTCTCTCCCATCCTTGGCTTTTTCCATCTCCTCCAAATCTTGCTGATAGCTGCAGCCAACATAGCAGGAAACCAGACAGGAGACCAAACAGTCATGATGCAAATGTATGAGGTGAAGACACTGGGGTGAAGAGGTGGGTGGTAGGAGCCAAAACCCCAGCTTCCACAGCCAACAGAACCAGAGGATGCGATCCCACCACTCCAGTCCCAGTGTAGGGGATGCAGGGATGGAATAACTGCAGGAAGAGAGGCTGCTTGCCAAGCATGCTGGCAGAGGGAAGATGCAGGGCAGGATCTGCTGCTGCCAGAGGCCCAAGTAGAGCATATTGTGACTGAAAGAGTGCCTCTGCTGCTACTGGAGTGCCTTGGCACGGAGAGAAGACAATAACCCCGGAAGGGGTGAGCTCTGGTGCCCATCCTGAAGCCAAGTCTCCTTAGCAACCTGGCTATGCCAGGGGCTGAGAAGAGCTCTGGCAATTGTCTATCCAGGGCTCCTTGTCACCCCAGCACAGACAGTTCAGGACCTTTCATGGGAGCTAAAAGCCAGAACCAAAGCCCATTGAAGTCAGGGGGAAAACTCACATGGAATTCAATGGGCTTTGCATAAGGCATCTGATTCATTAAGAAAATAAATAAATAAATGAAAACTACTCTTATTTTCCCCCTTTTCTGATTGTGCTTGTTTCCTCTCCTTGCAACTGTGGGATTCGAGTGTGGGCTAGGAAAATAAAAGCTGCATAGCAAATGCAAGACCAAACATGAGCTCTGGGGACAATGGAGAGATCCTCAGTTAATGGGAGGGAGGGGAAGGAAAGGGAGGGGAGAAAAGTTATCTAATTCTTTTCCACAGTTTATAATTAGACATGTTTATCAGAGTCTTTAATACCGGGTTTGAAATGTTACTGACTCCTAAGGAGTCGTCTTGACGGCTGCCACTGTGAAGCTACAGAGGGGTCCCTCAAACGATGCCTCTCAGCGCACCAGCAACACTTCTGGATCGATAGCCCCTGGCAGAGGTTCTGTGCAACCAGACATCAGCGAATGAAAAATGAAGCAGCCCCAGCTGTCTCTCAGCTTAAATGAAAACACAGACCTGCCATGCCCTCGTCTTCATTTGCCCTGGTCAGCACAGCATGCTCAGCTCTACTTGCTTATTTTGCTCAAGAAGTCTTCAAGCAGCAGCCTGGACCCCATTCAATGAAAACACTGCCCATTCCCAACCACCTTCCTTCCGATCGTGCAACATCTGTTGCTTTGGAAAATGCTAATTATCCGGTAAATTATGGGTCTCAAAAGCATCCTACAGTGATTTAGGCCAGATTGTAATCACAGCCTCTTGCCTTGGCTTAGCCTCTCAAGCTTGCAAGATTGACTCTTCAGCCTTAAAAGAAAATATATGTATACATATTTACATTTATAAAAATCAAATCATAGACTTTTCATCATAGACTCAGACTGAAATAGTTCTCCTGTGTTTTGCCTTCACCCACACTCTCCCACTAGTTCCACTGAGTCATATACCTAACATGGGGGGTCCCAGAAGGCCACTGAGCTTTGGGAGCAGCCCTGATGATGGAGGAACATGATGCTACATGGCTCTGTCTCCGAATTAACTGCGTGTGTCCTCTCCTACCCAACAATGCATCACATCAGCGGATGCCCTTGGCAGATACTTTAGAGACATATCTACCTGGTATCCCTTGTGCCACCAAATGACCCACAGATGAGCCTTGTGAGCATCACCCATCTCCAGGACACCCAGAACCCCCTCTTCATGTCTTCTTCCAAATGATACCCAAGGGATTATCCAAACTGCTCCAATAGAAAATGCAGTTATATGGTAACTTCTCGGGTGCTTTAACCACTGCTTGGAGTCGAGAGGAAGGTAAAACCTCTCAGCTACGGCTCCAGCTTCCCACAGGTCAGTGCACCCTATGCCACCTCAAAGCTGAAATACCGTTTCTTCTCAGAAGTGGCACTAATGACCATTTCTGCCACAGTTTGAGAACAATTCTCTATCTGTGCAAACCACCGTGTCTATATTCAAATTCTGGCATCCCTATTGAGACTGTACATATTCGTACTGTTATTACTGGCTCTCATGATGGGTTTTGGTGGTGTGGATACCTACTGTTGGGTGAGGGCATTTACTAAAGCCACTGGGCCAACTGCAGCATATCAGCCCCTATTATATCACTACCTATTGGGGCTAAATATCAAACATTAAAAGAAAAATTCAATTTTCAGCAATGCCTCACCATTCAGCGAGTAGAATCCTATGAAGTTTCTATCCTGCCCTAGCTGGCAGCAAAGAAACCAGTTTGCAAGGATCGTTGTCCCTCATGAAACATCCCACGGCCATGAGCTGCAAATCCAGCCTCAGATCACAAGCGCTCTGAGGCTGGATTAATTATAGAGCTCTCGTGAGGAGAGTTCCAGGAGCAGCCAAGGCACATGAGGAATTGCAGCTTGATTTCTTTATAAATCCAGCATTATCCAAGTTCATACAAAGGACCTGATTCGAAACCACCCTTGCTCTCCATACCTCCAGCTGGAGTGGCATAGGAGGGGTCTGACCATACAGATGTTGGAGTCCCCACAGGAATTTCCTCCTTCAAGGTAGCTTTCTACTCAAGGGCCAAACCAAACCTTCGTTTCCTTTCTCCAGCAATAAGCAATTGCTTAAGGGGCCTGTGTTCTATGAGGTGCTGGAAGGAAAGCATTGCTAACTCCACTAATTGTTCCATGGCATGGAGGAACAAGATTGAGTGCTGGCTGTGCTTTCAAACGATCAGGAACAATGGAGCAGGTGTAGGCAAATGCCTCTACTAATTAACACCATACAGTACGTACACATGAGCCAGGGGCTGAGCAGCTTCCATCCAGCTGCACATCAGTTTGGTTTCCTCTCTGCATAATATGAAGCACTGCATGTTGTTTATGGCCCATTCAGGAATGCTGCAGAACTGTCATGTTCCATTTCAATATACATATATACAACACCTCTCAAATCATCTCTTCCTAGGTAATCCATGCACACTAAGGCAGCATCCACAGTAAGTTAGGGACAATGCTCTCTTCCCAAACTCTGCAAAATCAGATGTCTTAAGGCTACAAGGAATAACAAATCATTATCATTAAACACTAAGAGATAAAGTGTGCTGGTGTCCATCCCTGGCAAGAGTACTTGATGAAGAACAGGAGCCTTTCAGGCAGACTAGTGAATAGCTTATGGATCCGACCAGTATCACACCAGTGCTGATGAAATCATGCCTTACAAGTTTTGGCATCTTTTATCAGGAGGCATTAGCCAACAAATGTTCATCTATTCAATGCTCTTGTACAGAAGGAGTCTCCATGTACAGCATTTCCTGTCAGCCCAATACTACCTGAAGAAGTCTTCTCAGTGGCCAGGAGCTCAAAGGGATGTCACTGGCCCTTATGAGTGAATATGGTAAGCTCGGAGCAGCACAGGGATCTGCTCATGCAGATGCGAGTGAGGGGCTGACCTCCATAACCACTTTCCGAGCTCCCTTTGTCCTCACATTTAGAAGCCTTTTATGTAAACTGGAGATATTTCTTTCTACTGTTGTGTCAGACACTTCACCATTCATAACTGTTGGGCCCAAATCTCCATCCCTGCTTTGGTTTGTGGACCAGTATCAACAGTCAGCATAAAGTGAGACAGCAGGGAACCAGACTCCATATATTCCCTGCTGTCAGTGAATACTTTCTCATACAATTAAACATTTGAAGACTATTAAAGCATTTTAGTTCTAAAAAGACTGTCACAGACAACAGGAGCAGACCCATTTGCTACCCAGAGCAAAGCATTTGCCACCCTATCCAACTTCCTTGTGCCATTCAAGCTCTCCTACTTTCCAAGGCCACCTAAGGAAAAGGCAGTGCCTTTTAAAACCTTTACAGAAACTAATCAGGTGCGTTCTAACTCTTTGTCCTTGGTTTCACCACCTTCACCTCCAATTTGAAATAATGGCACTGCTGCTCCAGCAGGCAAAGCTCCCACTGATGTTATCCCATCTGTCTCTTTGGATAGCTCTACGGCATGGCTTCAGCTTGGTATCCTATGTGCATTTTAGCTAAAATCCATCTTTGCTTAACACTTTTACAGCATAAGTTCATCTGCACACCTCTTTCTCACAGGGCAGCAAGCCAGGGAAAAGAAAGCCAGCCAGACTGACTTATTTGGCTTGATACAAAGTCCACTGATGTCAGTGAAAACAGTAGGGGAGAAAAAAATCACAATCAGAACTAGTTAAAAGCTGTCCTTTCAAATCACATGTACACCCAGCAAGCCCAGGGCTAAGGCAGGCTACGTGAACACTCTTGTTTTACAACATGAACTTATCAACAGGGTTTTAAGACCAGTTTGTCCATAGAGCAAAGCCCTACTGTCAGGGGGATACCACGTGGGTTTCATCAGCCCCATGGAGCAAAAAATGTCATAGCAGCAAGAGATGTTGCTCCAACACTAACCTCGGAGTTCACTTGCAGTATCCCTCACACAGGGCATGCTTAAGCAAAAGCTTCACATGTCTGAACAAAGGAAGGAGAGGCCTCACTTTGGTGTGAAAAAAACATGGGAAACAGAACAATGAGGAGCTGAAATTACCATTGAAATTCTTTTCAGTGCACCCTAAAACAAAAAGGCTACAAGAGAATGTGAAAAACAGCTTGTGGCTTCTCACAGACAAGTGGTGAGATTGTTTTGTTCTGGCAGTTTCCAGAGACTGCATTATTTTTTACAGACAGAGATATCTTCCTTTGTACTGTGCACAGCTCCCAGCACTCAGCTGCTTTAGAATAACCAGAGATAACACTGGGGTCCAGCACCATTGGACTGGGCTCTCCAGTAGGCTCTGCCAAAGATTTACTGTATGCCTGGCAAACAGCATCTCTCCCATAGGGATGATGTTCTCTCCCAGCTGCAGTGGGTTTAACTAACCAGTGCACCCAGTGATGCCATAAAGCACACAGTGGGAGTTATTATTGCTGTTGTTATTGTGACCTGACTGCATATTTTGCATCCTCCATATTTCTTTTCCTGCAAACAGCTCTGCCTTTAAAGTGAAATGGAAAAGACTGTACAAACCTTTAAAAGCTCTGATACTTCCACACTTCTCCCCCTTTTCTTACACATATGCTCTACTGACCAACACAGGCATTAAGTTATGGGAAGCACAGTGGTATTCTCCCTCCTTTCCCTCCTAGACATAGCCAGCCAGTGGCTGACTGTCCACATACCTGGTGTGCAGGCTCTCAGAACAGGAGAAGCCCCAGCAGCCAGAGTTTCAACGCTCTGTGCTGGACCATCCTGACCCAGCCTCAGACACTCAGCCTTTACCTTCTTTAGTGATGAAGTTTGCTATCATGTGGTCCCATGTCAAGAGAGAAAAGATGCCCCTCACTTCTGCAACACAGTATCCATAACCTGTTCTAAACTTCGGACCAGATGCTGAAGACTGCTCTTGGGAAGACCCTGATTATACACATTTGTCATTATATTTCTAGTAAATCAAGTAAACCTAGGTAAAGTTTGCCAGATGCAATAGGTTTCATACCAAGTACTTAGGCTGGGCATGCTTGGACACAAGCTTTGTGCTCCAAACCAAGAAAGTTGTCCTCTGCTACTTTCCACAGTTCTTGACCTCCCTTCTTACCCTGGTTTTGGCTCAGATAGAATTAGTTTGCTCCCTAGTAGCTGGTACAGTGTCATGTTTTGGATTTACGATGAGAGTAACGTTGATAACACACTGATGTGTTAGTTGTATTAAGTAGTGCTTACACCAAGTCAAGGACTTTTTTCGGCTTCTCACACCACCCCACCTGTGAGTAGACCAGGGGTGCACAAGAAGCCAGGACACAGCTGATCAAAGGGATATTCCATATGATATGGCATCGTGCTCAGTATATAAACCAGGAACTGGCTCGGGAACTGGCTGGGCATGGGTCAGTTGGTGGTGAGCAATTGCTTGACATTTGCAACACTTCATTTTTCTTGGGGTTTATTCCTCTCTTTGTTGTTTCCCTTTTCATTAAAATTGTTGTTATTATTATTCTAATTATTTATTATTATTATTTTATGTCAACTATTAAAGTGTCTTTATCTCACCCACGATGTTTCTCACTTTTACCCTTCCAATTCTCTCCCCAACCCCACCATGGCAGTGAGTGAGCAGCTGTGTGGTTCTTAGTTGTTGGCTGGGATTAAACCACAACTCTTCTGCACCCACATCTTCCTGCCTTTCAGCATACAATCTGGATGACCAGCCTATATGAAGCCAAGAGCCAGAAGCATCATCACCAGCCTCTGGCTGAGCAGTGGGTGTCAGAGCTGCTTTCTGAGAAGTTTTCACTGAAGTTGGGGGGGGAAGGAAGGAAACGTCATTTATTGTAATATTCATTCAAACGTAGACATAGGTGGGTTTCACAGACACCCTAGACAGTGCATTAGCACAGATATCGGAGGAAAAGTACCTTTGAAACCAACTGCTACAATGAAATTATGGTGCTCAGCAATGCGTATAATCCACTCTAACAGCAGAAACAATGCTGCAGATATAAACACTAACCAACGCAAGTATATGCACTTGTAAATGCAGAATACATGAACCACTTAAGAGCAACTGTTTAGACCACCTCATTTGTGACGGAGCTTACAAATCCTTAAAGGATGTATAACTCTAGACTTTCGCAAGCATTGCAAAAATGGTACAGACTAACTGTACCCCAACCAATACACTGCCACGCTGAGTTCTTAACTCCACTCAGGATCTGACGGCATCAGTTTTACTTTCATGAACAGTTAAAGATTTCACCATGTTCATGCAACCTTCTAAAGAGAAACAGGAAAAAATCATCTCAACATTTCCTATTTACAGAGCAGTTGAACATTCAAAAGTGCTTAATAAGCTGTCTCGTATGACCCCTTTAGGCACTGGAAGATGCTATGAGGTCTTCTCTGCACCTTTTCCAGGCTGAATAAGCCCAGCTCTCTCACCCTGCCTTCATAGGAGAGGTTCCACCCTCCTGACAATCTTTATGGCCCTCCTCTGATCTCTCATCCTCTTACCTATCTCACCTTGACACCATCCCTCGAGGGTTCTTCCTCTGCTACATTGAAAATCTCTGCAAAGACTTCCTACAGCCTTTCAGTCCTGTATATTCCCAGTCCTGTCTCTTGCCATTCTCAGCCATGCAACAACCCCTGACACCTTCTGCTGAGTGTCACCTCCATCTACTTCCACGTCTGCCACGTTGGTTTTAATCCTAGTCTAATCCCAAAACCGCCAGTGCGGTGGTCTGTTGGGATTCATCTTTCCCAGTGCGGGCCAGCTATCCCACTGCAGTCATGGGGCTGTCCCACCTCTGCATTTCCTCCCACCCTCAGAGACAACATGAAGAAACGAAGGTGCAAACCCCTCATTAATAAGGCAGGCATGATCAATAGCCTTGTGTCTGCCTTTAACATGGTCCATTCATCCAGTCTGTATCACAGCTCATTTATGACTTTTCTATAGTTGTGACTCCACTTTTTAAGAGGATGTAACTTTACCAATTTACTGCCAATTACACTCATTTCTTTAAGTAATAAGTTTGTTAGAAAAGACTGGATCAGGTAAAAAAGCCCCTCTTATTAGGCACAGACATGGCTTTCGACACATGCCAATTGCGCATTTGACAAGACAACAGTCCTGCTAGCATCTTCAGACAACTGCAAATTCCTACTTGCATTTCCACAAGTAGGATACTGCGCGAATTAGAAGGCATGATTAAAAATGATAATAACAGAGCTGAAACAATATCCTGTTCATCATTCATCAAAAGAAAGAGAAATACCTGCCTTGGGGCTGTAATAAGACAGAAAGTGGGACAGGGAGACCAGTCCTCCCCCAGCAGACTCTGCAGGAAGCATTCCAAACATGACAAATTCACTGTTCACTCAGCAGATGAAGTAATGACACTAGTATTTGTCCATAAAACATAATTTAGCCAGACTACTCCAATGAAATCAGAAGCTTTAATGCTGTAAAACCAGGGGGTTGGAATATTTTTACCTTATAAAGAAAGGGGAAGGGGAAATGTACGCTTGCCTTTTCCCTTAGCTGAACCATCACACTGTGGTCTTTGTTTGCAGGAGCAAACCGCACAGCCTCCAGCACTAAACAATCTGTGTAATTTCTTCTCAGGTGCACACACCTTGCCAAAAGCCTAGTGCCAGGTGTAAAGTCCACACTTGGGCTTATCAGTACATTAAATAAAGTCGTCTTCCCTCTCGGCCTAACCAAACCCCTGAGGGCAAGCATCAGTACAGATTCCTTCATGCTTTCAGCCCCTGTCTCATCATGTCCTTTGCCGCAAGCACCTGGGTGAAGACATCAAGCCAAAGCTTGTCCATGTAAAGAAGTAGTCAACAACTACAAGCACATCTGCCAAAAATACAAGTTTAGGCTTGGTTGTAATACCTACACTTCACTCCTGCCAGACATCAGTGATGCAACGTCCAAGGCATGTATTTAGTTGATGTCAGTTCCTTTTTCATAGTAACCTGAATCCTAAATATAATTCTTTGCAAATTAAGGGACATACTATAGTTCAGACAAGCTACTTCTGAGCTTTATTTTGACAAAACAAGCCTCGGCACAAAGCAAATAACAATGCATATGTTTTTATGAATCCGGGAATGACAAAATGGAAACATGTCTTTAACAGAAAAATATGTGTCCGTGCCATGTTCGCAGCTAGAGACTGAGAGCACATGAGAATCCAAAAATAAAACTGACTAGAAACAAAGGCAAAGTTCTTTCTTCTGCCTAAACTGAGGGAAATATAAGCAGCGAACCACCAATAGCAAAAAAGTTGATTCCATTTTAATCAGATCTTTTTTAACAACATGCTGTAAAAAGCAGGAGTAAAATTCACACACACACACACCCCCCCCCCCAGCCCTCTAAAACCTCCAGGAGTTCAGAATAAAAGCATTTTCCTGCACACCCATCAGTAAAACCACTCATACATGAGATTTCTGGGGCACGCGCTTTAAACTGAGTCATTTAAAATGCTCCCTGGATGAGAAGTTGTTCTCACACTGTTTTCATATGAAAATACGAATTACTGGTAAGGGACAACTGCGTGGCCACCTCTGGAGTTCACTCCTCAGTAACCGAGAGCCAAAGGCAGTGCTATTAGGCAAATTAGAAACTGGCCAAAGTACAGCTAAACTGGCTGCAAATGGACCTTTCTAAAGCTATATATTTGTGACACGTAATGCTCATTTTTACAGTAAACAGCAGTCTTCTTATACATTGTTGGAAGAGGTGTTCTGCTATAGCAGCCCCTTATGAAACCTAGTAAATGGGGTAGTGCCAAACTTCAGCTGAAACCAAACCATCTTTTGTTTCCCTGGATGACGACATTAAATAGGACAGAAATGGCTACCTGCACTAGGGCTGTTCAAAGGCTAATCTTTTTCTTTTGCTGTTAAAATATAAATTCAATTAGTTACTTCCATGCTTAAACAGAACTGCCGCTGCTGAAACTGTACTCTAGCGATAATTGCAATCCAAGAGTGATCTAATTATATACAAGTCTCAATGGCTGCATTCCCACGTTGCTTCCTACAACCCGGATTCACTACAATACAACTCGTAAGTGAAAACCACATCGTTTTCATTCATTCTCCCTTAAGACTGCATGACTTTATATATGTTTAATGAGAAAGGAGTTACTTGATTAGTAAGCTTACTACAAAATGCAAGTTTCTACCTACTGTTAAATACAAAAGAATACAAAGGCACTTCAGCTGATGGGCTAAACTGTGCAAGAGAAAGAACATTCTTTTAATTAAGGTCCTGGATTAGGATTCAAGTACCAGCTTTACTTTTTGGCTCTGCCACCAGCTTCCTGTGTGACCCAGGGCAAGAAATTTTATCGCTCCACAGCTCAGGTTTTCATCTATAAAATGGACAGTGACATTTCCTTCTCCCAGCCTCTCCACATTTCAGTTGTAAGCAATTACTGTGCATTGTCACGTTGCCTTGGACAGTAAGTATTTGATAGTAATTGAAGCCTTCGGGTAGGACTCCAATAAGAAGTTAAAATCAACTCGTCTCCTTTCTACAGGATCCTAACATAGCTTTGTATAGCCACCATTTGCCACTACTGCATCTAACCCGTTTGTATCCCTGGGCAAACTCCTGCAGTCAGCCTTCTTAAGTCTCTGTTTAGAAATGGAGGAGGAGAAATGAAAAGGCAGTGGATTGGGGTATCCCAAACATGTAAAGAGTAACTTTGTCCAACACAGACTATCCTGGCCAACTCGAATGGACAATTCCCCGTTAATATTGTCAATGTGCACGAGTATCCTGTGCAATACAGAGAGGCTGCCAACAACTTGCTGCTTTTTTCTTTGGTATTTTCTACTCCCATTGTAAAAAATTCAGCTCAGTGGTGTTGCCAGGTTTGTAAATTTGAATGAGACCATCTGAGCCCAGTTGACTATTTTAAGAGGGTTCTTGCAAGTAATTACAAGGTAAAAACGAGAATACTTCACACCTACATTCTGACTGAAAACTACTCAGCCCTGCTGGCTCCACGTTTTTAATTGTCAGAAGAGTTCAAGGTTTGGAAAGTTATTGGCCTATTCCTAACCAGCATTGTGTCATTATTTGGCACGCTTTTTGCTGGGATACCTCCCAAATCTGTGACATAATCAGAGGGTTCTCTACATTACAGCATATAGTCAGATGCTCATGTTAGTGTAATATGTTGCCATATTTAATACCATTTGCTATTACTTACACTTAATCAACTCTGGAACCAGTTAAACCATATAGGAAAAGCAATTTCAGAGGCTTTCAACTGACAGTCTTCCACACAGAACTTGCCTCAAAATTACGACCTGAAGTTTGTAAGATGCAGTCTACATACGCAATTGCCTCTAAACAAACATCTATAACTCTCCGCAACCCTGTGGGAACTGGAAATTTATATGAAAACAGAAAAAGAGACAAAATAAATTTCTGTAGAACTGTCTTAACTAGAAAAACTGTCAGAGTTTCCCCTTCTGGCCAGCCTTAATTTACTGCTTCAGCAGTTTTATGCCCAACCTCCATGATTATTACAAGCTTTCAGTTACACAGCAGTGGCTGAGCTCTCTAGCATCAACCCCCCTTTCAGGTTAAAGTCCCAGTGCAGTATCTCTCAAGAGACTCACAGTGAATTGAGCACAGATATTTTAGTTTACACTCTTGAACTCATGAAATTAAATGCAAAAAGCAAGGAAAATGATTACACAGAACTCCAAAATGCAGGTTGTGACTTGCAAAAATCACTTTCGGACTTCTGGTTTCGTATCTCACAGGGTCTCAGCATCAGAAAATGCTCATTATTCCCCCAGGGGAAATCAAGACTCCTTTGGGTGCCATCAGCCTGGTACCCAGCACCTCAGATCACTAGTCAGTTTTGAAAAACCTCATTATTTACTTTTCTGCCTCTCTATAGGAAAGGAACAGACATTTAAATAAATGACATAATCCTTATTACCATTCCATTCATTCATGCAGGTCCCTATAATTTACTGCCAGGAAAAATAAACTTCTGCATAATATTCCTCAATGTAAGACATTCAAAAGGCTCAAAGGGGGAGAGGAGGTGAGAGGGCTTCTGACAAATATTTGCTCAAGTGACCACATCATCCAGGAACACATTTGCTAGAAAAAAATGGGTGAAGAGATTTATGGTCAGTGTGAAACATGCCAGATTGGAGCTGGGGCAGTAATGAGGAAAAGGAGCAGGGGACAGAGGAGGGAAGGGGAATTTTTAAGCAGCTTCCTTTCAGCAAGGAAAACTCCCAATATCGCAAGAGTGCCTTTTTCCTTCTATGTCACCTCTTAAAAAAGAGTTTTAAGCAACTTGAGTTAATCTATGTTTCCTAAAGGATTAAGAAAAATGAAACCCAAAACAACTCAAAAATGCCACAACTCATCATCATCTTATACACTTCCTGGGCCAGGCTTTAAGTCAAGTTTAAAGCAAGCTCATGCGAGCAGCCCATTGCCTCCAGCAAGGTGGTCAGCAGAGGACGGAGGCAACAGAACACAATTTACTACCACCTCCGACAGCCGTTGCTGCTGCACCCTCCATAAACTTTGTTTAAACAAGTGTTCAAACAAAATGGCTTTGCTTGGTTCACCTCAACAATACCCATAGCTCACCATGGATGACAAAAATGTTGCCAAGGCTATAAAAATCCTCACTGCTTTCAGTGTTGACTACCTAAAACCAAGTGGGTGGTTCACAGACTGGCTTTGAAGGCTTAAACGTTTGAGGGCTGGTGGTAGAGCTTCAGCCTGATGGCATCACAAAGTTATCTTTTTCCTCCTCTGCTCCACGAAGAGGAGCAGATGAGCTCTCATGGTAATTCCATGGGGAATTCTCATTGGAAATTCCATGGGGATTTTTTCCTTTCTTGCTGCCTGAAAAGCTGGCACCTGCTTTATTTTGGATTTGGGAGTTCCTGCAGATTTGAGTGGTCTCAGACAAAATGAGAAGCCACTTTTAAAAGTACTATCAGAAGGTCCTACAGTAACAACCAAACTGATTACTTTTGGACAGAGATGCCTTCAGAGTCAATAAAACTGCTCACACCCATCCAGGCTAATCAGCAAGAGCAGGGGTGAATAGAACAGAACTGGATCCTAAGATCTCAAACCGTAATGTAACTGAGCACTTAAATAAATACGCGTAAGCCTTATTAAAGTCCACCAGGATTTCAGTATTATTAAGTTAACATTATTAAGCATGTGCTTAATAGTCCTGCTGAATCACAGCTTTGCTACTACTAAGAATTCACACAGTTGTGTTTTACCTGAGGACAAATCATAAACTTCTTCATTACTTTTGTCATTTGTGTTTCAGGAACTGCTCAGAGCCCTCACAACAGGCTATGGTCAGATCTCTGTTATACCGGTGTGAGTGCAAAGCACCTTTCCTGAAGCTCCAGATCAGCATTAGCTTCACCAAAGTCAATATCTATCTTCTCATTGTAAGAAAAATCATTTCGGCTCTAACAACAGCAATCTAAAGGATCCCTCGATAGTTTTCGACTGCAGTTATTAAAATCTGTGTTAGGACAATTGTACAAGTAGTAACCCAATTGTAACACTAATGATTAAAACTGCATCAGTATTTACTATTTGGTTGTCATGGTAAGCTTGTAGGTGGATCACACAAACAAGAATTCACTTGTACACATGGACATTACACCTTTGCAAGGTACGAGTAGATTAGTCCTACAGACAGGAGGCAGATGAACATATCCTTATGTACCACTTGGTTATGTAGTGAAATCTTCAGACTACTGCAAAATCATCTTCAAAATGAATGCGAAACGTATCAGCTTAGTTCTAAACGTTTTAACGGAGAAACTCATTAAGTTAAAACATAGCGTTACACGCGACAGAGCTTTACTTACCAACAACGTCGAGATGGTAAGTGTGGTTGATGGATCCGTACTGGTTTTCCACTATGCACGTATAATTTCCCTTGTCAGACGGGACCACACTCTCCATGATGAGACTCCAGTGCTGGTTGCGGACCTGGTGGGTTGTAACCAGAGAGACTGGTGACTTCACTGCATAGTCTCACCCTCTGTCCCCTCCAAAAGATCTGTTTCCTGAACAGTTAACCTTTTGTAATCCATGATTAAGAACCTATTCTGTGCTCATCTGACTGTTCTGGACAGTGAAATACTTTAGCTATGCCTGGTCTGGTACAGGACAGCTGCAGCAGTGAAAGCTTTCACACATTCTGCTATAAATTCACCTTGTCCCTGATCTGAGCACTGCAGACCTCGATGCATACTCAGTCCTACCAGGCTTAAAAGGATGGCTCCAATTAGCAGCAGTCATCTTACCAGGCTTTACCTCTCAATCCACTCTAAAGTGAATTCATACCCTCAGGACATTTCCCATCCGTCTCAAAACAATCATCTGATAATATTAACTACCCACCAGCAATACAGGATGGATATTATCCCCTAACATCAAATCTCTGTCTTTCTAGTAGCTCAGCAAGGGTTTTGGAGAAACGAAGTACCAAAGGGCAATGTTTGGGATCCCTCCCACAGACAGAGGAGTGGCAACACCTCTCTCGTGGTACCCCAGGGCAGCAAAAGAAATTAAGATGCTGCTTCCAGAAAAATGCCTGAAGAAAATCCTCATGGAAACAGAGAATAAGGATATACATTTATTGCATACAATCCTTCTCAGACAGCATGTATTAAAGGTGCTGATTCTGTTCCCATTTAAACTCAACAGGAGCATTGGCACTGGTCTTGCAGAAAATAGGATCCAGCCCAATACTGGAAGGATATAGAGTCATCCGGTACACATATATATTTCCTGCATCATAAATTGGCTCCCAAAATGACCTTTTGCTGGCTATCCACTAATCCCTTGTTTTAGCATTACATTTTTGACAAAGCACTCAAAAATCTTAACATAAAGTAGCCGTAACATACAACTTTGAAACTGCAAAGTACTTTAGTTTAGTGAATGGAATAAAATCCAATCTGGTACAGTCATTTTAATCAGCAAAATGGAAAGTAGCAATTCAGCGCAGTACACCAGAAGAATTTATGGACCAGCAACACTTCCAGTAACTATACCTTCTTAAAACATCATTACAACTATAGGTCTGAAATCCTGCTTCGTGAATGACTATTGTGGAGGTCCCTATCCAGCAGGAAAAGGCTGCACAGGGCCCTATCCCCAGTCCAAAGAGCTTAGCCCTCATACTTGCTGGAGGAAAAATGGTTTCAGTTCCGATCTTGGAAGAAGAGTCCTCTCTGTAAGGGGCTCCTGGTTTTCATAGTGCCTCCAGCTATTAATTAGCTCTTTAGCTACATTATATTATTATTGTCCAGTTATGCTGTATTGATTTATTTTCTTTCCACACTATCAAGAACTACAAAGCAATTTTATAAAGCTAGAAAGAGTTTTAGTGTTACTGTGCTGTTATTCTGCTATGCAACCTTGAAAGTCAAAGTTTGGGTCAGGAAGAATTACTGCCGTAAACCACTGGAATATAACAAATACAACAGCTACATAATTTTACTATTTTACTTCCTTGCAAGCTATTTTGATGGAGATTTGGTCAAAGTGACCTGAACTTTTTGACACTACAAGTTACATCACGCTTCTCAGAATCAGAGCAAGGGTTTTTAACTAATCTGACTGCAAAACAGGAAGAACAAATCATGGCTGCATGGAAGTTAAAGCAGCATAAAAATTCCAAACAAGCTGTAACTAATTAGTTTGATAGGAAAACACAAGAAATTGTTTAGCATCCAATAAGAAAACATAACTAACTTACACCCACAAGCGGATATACTGGATGGCAATATCAAAAAGTATTTGTGCAATTTCCCTTCTTGTAACTCCAATAAGAGGAGATAATATCTTTATCGTAAAACGACAGCTTGAGACTCTTCAGTTTAAGCTAAACAACTGCTGTAGAGGCCCAAAGCACATAAGACATATTGTCACATAAATGGATTTATGACATGGATCTGGATTCAACTAGATCCAGCTTGTTGGCTTAGCACTTTCTGGTTACAAGTGCAGCATTGAATGGCCAGAAAAAGTCCCCTTTGCTGTGGATGACAACATCTTCTCCCATTGAAGACTCCAAATTCAACCTTTCATTCTCAGACATGCAATGGTCGTGCCACATCCCTTGCAACCAACACCATGATCATACAGTCTTTGTTAACATAGTCTTTTCAAGTAACGTGTTGTCACTCCCTAGCCCCAACGAAGCCTGTCCTTGGGGAGTAAAACTAGAGCCATTACAGACAACCAGCACCAAAATCACAGAATCATAGAAACACCTAGTTTGGAAAAGACCTTTAACATCATCAAGTCCAAGTCCATTAACCCAGGACTGCCAAACAAAACAAAACCAACCCCACTGTTATGACTGAAATTGCAAATAGATGGTCTCTTTGGTAATGCAGGTTAAAGCCATTAGCTCCCTCCTGGTTGCTCACTAGGGCCCTTCTAACTGAAGACACCAGTGCTACAGCTCTCCAAATATTCCCTAATAAGTTTCCAGGGATAATACCAACAGGGTCCATTTAAGCTGTTTAACTAGATGACTTGAGCTTATCTGGCAGACAGAACATAATAGGGAGCTCGCATGCACTAATCCACTGGGAAAAAAAAACACGAGAGCAGCAACAAGCCGCTGAAAGCAGGAGTATCCTCGGCAGGCCTACAGGGTCCACAAAAGGATGAGTCTACAGACACATTCAAAAACCTTTCAGTTCTTCAACCTGACTAGCTCCTTGCCAGCTATTATTTCTACTATTTTATTCCCAGAAACCTTAAATCGAGTTCTTTTCAAAATCCTGGAGAATCTACTCCATTACCTGGTCTTCAGAGTATCCCTCTCTATTTACCATTGCCTCTTCTTGACATAGGGGAATTATTTCCTGTGAAAGTAGTGAGGTGCTGGCACAGGGTGCCCAGAGAAGCTGTGGCTGCCCCATCCCTGGCAGTGCTCAAGGCCAGGTTGGACACAGGGGCTTGGAGCAAGCTGCTCCAGTGGAAGGTGTCCCTGCCCATGGCCAGGGGTTGGAACTGGATGAGCTTTAAGGCCCTCCCAACACAAACCATTCTACGATCGTGTAAAAATGTGATTCCCCACAAAATCAGCTCAGGCAGAGAGAACAAATGCAGAACGTCCATGCAAAAGCCATAGGCTTTTACAGTTCCTATAGAGTCAGAACTCTTTCTTTACTCTGTATTTACCTGTCTGAATCTAAATGTGTTTAAGACAACTGTAGTGATGAACTTTATCAAAATGCATATGTGAAAACACACACCTGTTAATGCTTAAACCGTACCAACTGATAGAAGTACATTTGCTTTCCGGGTGGTGTATAGAAAAGTAAAGGCTCCTGTGGTCTGTCACAGAGGATGTAGATTATTCACTCAAAGAAATTATAAAATGCCTTTAACTGCACAAGCAAGAGCTATCATCACTTTAGAGGCAGATATAAAAACACAACTATAAAGGATTTAGACATCCAATAATTGATTTTTTTGTCAGAATTTTGTGTATACCTTGAAAAATCATTGAAGGTTCAAATTTGAAATTCACCACCCAGAATTAGTCACAGGGGAGGAATTTCACTCTGGAAGCTATCTTGGCCAGCACATACACCCTCCTGCTAGGCTGACTGAGTGCAAATTGACTCAAGATATTCCCCAGTCTGAAGGACAAAGTGCTACAGGCCACTATCTGATTGTGATAAAGAGCATACAAAGAAGAGATTTCTTAGCTCAAGGCAGCAGGAGAGAGGTGGCTGCAGGATTAGTGGAAATCTTAATGCTTTCCTTATTTTTACGTTGCTCTTAAAGTCTTCAAGGGATGATTGCCTCTTCCGAAAAGGACAGCTGGTGTTACATCAGCTGGTGATGGCAGATATGGCCAAGGTTGGTTCCAGCTATTCTATTTGCTCAAAGTGTTACGGAGAGTTCCAACAGAAATGCTTTACACGTAGCAATGCTCAGATTCAAGACAAGCTATCATACAAGAATTATCTTGAGTTGCTATGATATCTGGCTGAAAACAAACCAGTTCTGAGGATTCCTTCATTACAAGTTTGTCAGTAAAGACATGCAATACAAGAAAATACAATTCTCTCTTTATTCCATGATAATTTCGGATAAACCCACAACGACCTCAACCTGCCCCTCTACAACAAGAGAACACAGACTCCAGAAGCTCTGGAGGCCTCATTCTTTAATACCCATTCCCTGAAAACAAGCTTCCCTCTTAAAAAAGATGGTTACTTAAACCACCAATAGAAACCAGAATATACATAGATTTGGTGAGCAGAATGGCAATGATTAGTTTGGACTTGATGATCTTAAAGGTCTTTTCCAGCCTAGTTGATTCTATGATTCTCTAAGTAAATGCTACCAGATCATTTAACATTTGACGTATTTCTGAGCAACAAGAAAGTCTAAAATCCACAGCTGTGCCCCTTCTTTATTTGCCTCAGACTAAAGAGAGGTAAGAAGTTATGATTGAGAATTACAGGCACACACTTCGCTGATCCAGCTGGCTTTAGAAATAGGCATCTGTGGTTTCCTCCCAGAGTACATACATACCTAGGAAATTGTATACATTTAACACACACGAGCAAAAATCTAACTTGTGGCACTTAATAGGCACAGGTCTAAATGAGCTCACTCAGAATCCTAACACAAGCTTGCAGTGGCAGCACAGAGTCCCGCAAGGGCTGATTTACCCCATCAAAGATCACCCTCCCAAACCAGACATCAGGTATCTTCATCCTTGCCTTCTCTAATACACATTTTCCTGCATGATTTTCAAGGATGATATCTCCATTTCCCCTTTGTGAGATATAAAGGGTTTAAATAATGCCCCAGTTAGTACTGAAACAGTTACTATTATTTTCCAAGACAGGATTAGTTTGGGGTTGGTGTTTGGGTTGTTTTTTAATTGCTTTCTTTTTGGTTTTAAAAAAGCACTGAGAAAGGTGAAAAGCACTGAATTGTAGCCAATTCGTTAACACTCCGCAGCGTTATGAAAGGCAGAAGGTGTTGCCAGGTGTACACTCATAAGCAACAGTAATTTATGGTGTAAGCAAACATAGATGGAAAAGTCTAGTTAGATAATTAGTGTTCATGCAGGGAGATTTTCTGGGCTCCACTCTGTGCTAACACAAATGTTGGAAAAATTGACACTTTCAACAGTAAATCCAGCTAGAGAGGAAAGGAGACTACGGCTTCTCCTCCTCTGCACTGGAAAACTTAGGGTTTTAGAACCAAGCAGGATCTGAGTCAACAGCACATGAAGAAATATACACCCTGGCTCCATCGGGGCATCACAAAATGTGGCACCCCAAAGATACTGCAGTTACTGGGGTAAGGCAGCAGTGAGGTACCCAAGACTCAGTCTTGAGCTTACTGTGTCATCTGGACAAAGTCAGTTAAATTCTGTCTTAATTAGCATTAGAAATTGCTCTGAACAAGTTCTAGGTTGGGGCTTGTAGCGTGACACAAAGCGACTAACTCATAACTTCTTGTCTTTGGAGAGAAGTTCTGAGGTGTCGGGTATGTGAGGAAGCCACTGGCAGAAGATCTGCCCAAGAAGTTAAGGTAACCCAGAAATGCAGGGCAGGATGGCAAGGGTAGTGCTTGAACAGCTATTTGCCATCAAAGTCACACACTCCCATTCTGTGCAAGGAGTGGGATGAGATGACCGAATCCTGACTTCTGACCTGACCTAGGCAGATACCGGGGGGTTAAAGGTCCATGCACTAACCCACAGAGCGAGATGGCCTCCCTAAACCTCTCTCTTAATCAGTAACCACCAATTTAGAATGAAACATCTAATCTAAGCTGCTTAAAATTCAAACAAACCCTTGCTAAGTAATTGCTGTTACTTTCCCCTCAAATTCTGCTTCCCATTTCAGTTTCACAGACCATAAACTCTATAGAAAATAACAACTTTTGACTTACAACCCTTCCTTTATTAAACTGCTTACTATCACCAGTGCGGATGGTCACGTTTTTAACAAAGCAGTCAAAAATGAATAGAGCAAAACAGTCTTACTCCACTTTGCAAAGTCAGTCTTCAGCTTTCCAAATAAGTCTCTATATATAATTCTTAGCTGCACTGCTATGCCAGAAGCCTGATTTTGACAAAAGTTATATATAGAGAGAGAATTAATGCTCAGTAACTGCCAAAGAAACCACCCACCCGTCCCCAGAAGAAAACAATTACTCTTTTTTTTCGCTTCTACATTTGATCCAAGTTTTCTGTTGACTTCAAGTTCAGTTTTGGTTTTGTTTTTTTTCACAGCCTTGGTCAATAAGAGAAATTGCAAAACCCCATTATGAGTTCTTACCTTATATCCACCAATGCGATGCTCTTGTTTAAACTCTTTCCCATTTTTCAGCCATCGCATGGTCGGTGTTGGGTTTCCCATCGCCGGACAACGAAACTTGACGGTGTTCGCCGCTGGCACCGCATGAAGTCTTTTCTCCATTTTGTCCGTATGTGTCCAGTAGGGTGCCCCTGTTACAAGGAAATACACCCAGAAACATCACTACTTGGAAACTGAGCTCCCTTTCCAACCCCTTCCATAAAGACATAAAGAGTTGCATGTATTTGTTTTAAGCATGGTTTGAGTACATGACTGGAAGTCATATTCTGCAAGTGTGGACCAGTTTTGCAAATGGCTCAGTCTGCAGCTTTGAGTATATCATTTATGACTAAATCCCAATAATTAACCACAGATATCCTTTGGTTTGTGTGTGCCAAGTAAGACAGAGGGACTGAGTTTTCAGTGACTCAAATGACGAGATACTTGACTTCAAGTTGAGTTACCGTGAGCGCTCAGCAAACTTTGAATTCTTTGACTTCAGCAGCAAAGCCAGACAGATCGAGTCAGAAGGGCTGTTGGAAGCATCAGCCTTAACCTCTCTCCATGTGTTAGAAGGGGGATAAACATGGCTACCTGCCTGGCAGCATGCTAAAACTTACACTGTACGATGGCAAGGCGAACTGTGTTGTTACTGTCACAGAAACCACTGAAATATATTTACAAATGGAATGTGTTTCTGAAATCTTAACCAAGGAGGAAGAAAATGAGCACACATGGATCAGGAAAACTCAGTAACAGCATTTATCATGTTTGCCGGGATTTCCCACTCTCGTGAACCTGTCAAAGCCCAAATTGAACAAGACCCACACCAAGGCATAAAATGAATACTTCTCTCAGCCTATATTTACTGAAGTGATCACTTTTAGTGGCTCCTAGCAAGGCTCTCCTGGCTCACTCACTCACTGCTTGCCATGCCCTGGCCCTGTATGTGCCCACACGAGGAGCCCAAGGAATACATGGGAAAAACCCCCTTTCAACCAAGTTCTCAATCACTTGTCCTGTACCAGCACAGGAAACACAGCAGAACAAAATGTACAACTACCCATCTGGTTTAACCCCCCAGGAAGCAAATCTGGATAGATACATCCATATACAAGGTTATCCCATGCTCTGGATCCATGCACCACTTTGGCTACATTGCACTGTCTTCAAGGCATTGCTTCAGTTGTCTCACCATAACAGGTATTTTTAAAAGTTAAAGATTCAGGATCTGTTTAATAGTAGGAAACATTAATTTCTTTTACAATGGAGTTTTCCTGAAGCAAATCAGATTAGTGTGGAATTTTTAGGACCAGAGGGGTCCAGAAAAATAAGTCCATTTCTCTGAGCCCTGTTTCATTTCCTTCATTAGCAGCCTAACACTCCACTATAAATAAACTCTTCCGTTCCTCAAATATTTATAGCAGTTCCTACAATCAGTGCAAACTCAGAAATCCTGCTACCCCCCTCTCTAAATAAAAATACAGCTGGATAGAAAATACAGGAATAAACCCTTTAACAACGTCTCAGTATAAAGGAAACATTCTAAAAGCAAGTCTTATAATGATGCTAAGAACGATAAGTGGGTTGGACTTCCCCCCCCCCGCCCCCGCCCCTGAAGTGGCAATTAGTGTTAAAATTAATGAAGTAGAAAAGCAAAGCAAATTTGTGCATGTAATCAAAGTAGAAAATCCGGTAACTATTGAAAACTGAACTGCAATACTAAGGACTTGTTACACAGACTGAAGCGAATTAGGGCTGCAAGGAAAATCACTGTTAACATTATTTGCTAAAACCAGGATCACATTAAAACAACAGAAGACTTTAAACAAAGCCAACCAAAGGAATTAACTACCACACGCAAAGACCTAATTACATTACAAGTATACCAGGAAAAGGGGGAATTACATGTTGGTACCGATATATTAAAAGGATTATTTTCTCTGGACTGCTAAAACTCTTGCACAAGGCAATGCAAGGTGACCACTACTGTGCCCTACCCACAGCTCCCACAAAGCCAAAGTAAACTGTGGCAGGTCAAAGCCAATCAACCACCCAAACCAGTTATATTGGTACCTCGGAGCAGAGCGCCCAGATTTCACCCTAAAAAGATAACGCTGACCCAGCAGTTTCTCAGCCAGCATGGTCACTTCTCATCACGTCTGTCACACACACCCCCTCCCACACGTATAGAGCACAAAGAGCCTGGGTACAGTCACTGGCAAGCACAGCCTCTGAAGCACAGGTTCCACAGCTCACCCATGGTGATGCTGTTCTGCAGGATGGACCAAGCTCTGGAGACGCTTCCAACACGGCATCAGAGTTGGTCAGGATCCAGCTACCAACAGTTCCCCAAACCAGACTGCTTCGTGTAGCCAGGTTTCTGCTGCATTATAGTGCAGCTCATCCTCGGGTTTTCTTGTATATAACCCTCTTCCATCAACCCTCACCCTTTAAAAAACTGCTCCTGGAAGAGGAGTGCTCCAATAAGAGTCATATCTGACAAATGCACAGGGAGAAAAAACTTTGCTCTCTGGAAGAGGTGAGAGCAGAGAAGAAGCCAGGAGGATGCAGGGAGGAACAAAGAGAAGCAGCTCAGTTCTGTGCCAGGGAGAGAAGGGGAAAGGAAACTCCCCGGGCTGAAACGACTCTGCTTGGAAAGCTTCCCCTCACACAATCCTCAGCATAATCTGCAATGCTCCCGAATTACAGGGGAGCTTGAAGGAAAACATGCGGACATCACATGTTGAAAACGCTTCAAGACATCCTACCATTTTTCACTAGGTAGTAGCAACGTATATTGGCAGCTCCTCAGTGTGTTTGAAGGGAAAAGAGAGAAAGGCAGCAACATCCGCAAACCGTAACGCTCGCCCTCATTTTGTGCTTTTATACAGTGATTAACGCACAGCATTTCTCTTTATAGATTAAATTAGCATAACCTAAAGGCACCTTTTACTGCTTTTATTTGTCCTGAGAGGAAAAACATCCAGATTCCCTAAAACCAATAACGAACATAGTTAATGATGATAGATCATTAATAGACAGATAATCTATCTATTAGGTAATAGATTAATAGATAATAGTGCCAGCTTCTCTCACAGCCTGCGCCCACCTCATCGCAGCTTTGCTAACAGGACAGGTGGAAGTAGGTAGCACCACTGTTAAAAGTTCACAGTTACAACAGTGCAGACTCCAGCCCATAGCAGTAACAAGCAGCAGGGGAACGGGTGGGAATTCCTGATTGCTTTTGGAGCTCTCATTAGTGGAGAAAATATCCTGCTGACCCACACTGCACTCCACTGCAAATACATTATATCTAATCAGGCAAATCTCCTGCATGTGAAATTGAAATTAGGCTGCCCAGGGGACTGCTTCACTTCAGGACTCTTTAATTTTCACTTGGACTTATCTGATACAAAGGAATACTACAGCAGTCAGCTCCAAGCCTGCCCTACGAGCTCCTCGACCAGGCAATAGCACACCTGAAACGACCACACCAACCCCCTCCAATGGTTTTAAGTCCTGTTGTATTTGACCTTTAATTAAGACACACTTTCTAGGCAACATCCTATTTTTGCTGCTCCCTTGAGTGGGTTTCCACTCTACAGGATTTGATGAATTTGAACCTTGTTTCATCCCTTCTGAAAGTCTTCAAGGCATGAAAAGAACAGCATGTGGATTGCATTTAGATACTTTTTGTTCTTGGTGCCAATTTACCATTGCTTGGCCCAGAAGAAATTGTTTAAAGGGCGATAAGGAAAAAAGTCCTAAAGCTTCCAGTCGCCTGACTAGAATTTAAGGCAGAATAGCAGCATCTCCAGGGCTATCCAGGGGTCTCCGGAATAAATCACTGTTGGTGGATCTCAGTGGACCACATCATGAGCTGTTGCCTTGCCAGCACCAAGTCAAGATTATAGAAATCCCTTAAATTAGGCCTACCTTTTAACAAGATGAGGCAACAAGTACCAACAATGTATTATCCTCCACTGCTGACAGCAGGAACTGAGGATGAGCAGCCCTTAGCTTTGCAAAAACAAGTCCCAGATCAAGGTCCTTGGAGGTGGCCCTCCAAAACCAAGCTAAGGCACCTCTTTAGGGCAACAAAGGGGAAAACCCGAGTTGCCAACAAACCCGTTTTTGTGGAAAGAGAGGACTATTTTGCAGTGGAACCAATCCTGCACCTTCCCCACAAGCACTAATCCCTTCAACAAAAGCTGGAAGTAATAAAAAGCTATTCAGGATGCAGTCTGGAACAAATCTACCACAGTGCTTTTTTTCAGACAGTTAAAGTATCTGTCAAGCTAAAAGGACACCAAACGCAGAGTGAAATCTGCTATGCATGCCTTGTGCTTATAAATACACACAAGGCAAATGGTCAAAGGCACATGTGTACACACGAGTGCCCTCCTCTCCTGAGGACGAATTGCTCCTCACAGCTACCGAGCCACTTACAGCCTCCACTGACTTCAAGGGCAGTTGTATTTTCTCGGCAGCCTTGAAAACGACACTAGATCTCCTCCATAGCCTCTCTGCTTGCATTGGAAAACCTTGGTCTCTGAAAAACATATCTGCAACTGAGGCAAAGAAAAAAAGCTTAAAGGAATACTTACCCTCATAAATGAAACCGCTCTAAAAAGGTTTGCTTTAAATATGCAGGAATGAGAATGCCAAGGTTCAGTTTCCTGTGGAAGGCACTACAGCCATTTCCTGCCTCATCACATCATAATTAACATGCCAGGACAGCTGGACTTTATCAGAATTGTTTCATCAAATAGCAACAACCTTTGAAGACTATGGCCTTTTGTTTCCATCAGTAAAGGCATAACCGGGCCAATTTCCATTGCTTATCCTTAATGATCGCAGCTGTAATTTGTATGTAAATTATCAGTGAAATCGGTTTAGATCTGCAAAGCTCAAACCACGGCTCAGGAAACACTTAAAGTCTTCTTCTCTTACAGAGCAGCAACCAGGGGCTCTTGTGAGATCGTGGACTTCCCCAGGCTCTGCCTCACATAGGCAGGAGAATGTGGTAAGGGGCATTTGAGCATCACACAACACTGCCTGCCCCATGGCACGCTCATGGTGGACCTTTGGCTACCCCTGAACTCCTTATTTGCCTTTTAATCTGTCTTGCAACACAGTGCCATAAATGAGAGGTGGCCTTCTGTACGCAATATAAAGCCTAGAAGAGGAGCACTGATGGGAAGGAACTCTTAGAAGATGCTAGTTGCACAAACTTCAGTGGTTTGCAAAAGCACCACACCAAGTCCCACCCCTAACTTTCATACAGCTCCAATCTTGCCAAATCACAACCCTCTTTCAGCAACGCTGCTTTAATCCAGCCGAGTTACTGTGATGCAACTTTTCATTGAAAGCAGACTACTTGCAGGGATGTGGTGCCACGCTTATTCTTCTGGTTCCAACTCTTCCCATCGAGCTCTCAGACATCAGGAGGAAGGCTGCACCCATCTGCAGCCTGTGAGAAGCCGCAGCAGTTTGCGGGCACCTTGTAAAAAGCAATCGCATGAGGATTTGTTTGTGCAACGCTCTGGTCGGGAGCAGTCTGTCTTCTTGATGTTTCCTCCCTTCTGCGCTGCAAGAGCTTGCACTCTTCCTGCCACCTGAAACGCTTGTGCGCTCACTCTCTAGAGGCATCTTTCACTTTGAGCAGCGAAAGTGTGACTGACCCCTGCGGAAGCGCACACTCCATTCCCCGACAGACGGATATTGTCAGTGGCCTTTCACCAGCTCCTGAACCAAGATTGATTAACAGTAGCTCACAAAGACACCTCGTAATACAAGACTGCCACTAGTGTTACACAAGATGCCACTGCCCAGAGAAGCTGATGCTATGCCCCAGTGTTCAAGGCCAGGTTGAATGGGGCTTGAACCACTGTGGTCTAGTGGAAGGTGTCCCTGCCCATGGCAGGGGGTTGGATGAGCTTTAAGGTCCCTTCCAACCCAAACCATTTTATAACCCTATGACTATGACCACTGGGTACTTCTCCCTGTTGCGCAACCATCTTACAAAGCATAGCTGCCTTGAGATCAGGTCCTTTTCATTTTTGTCTCTTCCAAAAGGCATTTGTGCTCACAATAAATCACCAAAGCATCAGCACAGATTAGAAGCACAATTGTCTTTGCTAACACACCGAGAACATTGCAAGCCCTTTTCTGACCAACCCCAAAAAAGCTCTAAAGTGGTAATAGACATAGGGATGTCTCCTAAAAAGACTTCCTATCCACGAGTCCTTTCCAGGGGACCACTAACATTGCCTGGGCTGGTGGGTTTTGCGTAGACAACTCCTTTTAAAAGCAGTGTCCCTTTCCCAAACTCGCCAATTATCTTTGCCACCGCATTCTTTGTCAGAGCAGCCTCCAGCTGCCTAATCTCAGCCACTTCAAGCTGCACCTGTGAATCAGACGGGGTTAATCACACTAACAGATGGCAGGGGCCAAACAGGCAGCTAACGACTTATATCATTTTAAATAGCATCTAATGTTTCACAGCTTCAGACCAGGGGCGGTCGTATACAACAGTAACTAACTAGGGGAGCTCAAGCCAGGCTTGTACTTTATCACACTTCAAGCATACAGTATAGCTGCCAGTTACTAATCAGGCTGACGAGCAAACATACTACCTGGCTACTGTGTTTGGTAACTAGCTGACATCTCTCATGAAGGATTTCTGTGTTCTGCGTGTTATTGACTTTACAAAGCACAGGCGATAGCAAGCTACCAGTCACTGAGGGGATTTTGCAGCAGCACATAGGGGCATAAGGAACCAATATGAATGTTACCTTCTTTTTTTTCTCCTTAGCAACTGTTCTATTTAGAGCCTATTAATAGCTTTCCAAATTCTCCAAAGGGACTGAAGTTTAACATTCAGATAGGTTTAAGACTCTTTTAGCCCATTTTCATCACACATAAGTAACACAAAATGTGGGTTTAGTGCTGGATTGCTTTCTATGCCACAAACCTCGAGGTCCTTTGCAGACAAAAGAACCTCATTGTCTCCAAACTCATTCTCCCAGGGGAGATTTCTGCCGAGATTAAGGATTGAAGGATTTGCCTCATTACAACTTAATTTTTAAAGTTTCCATACCACCTTTTAACAAAGTGAGCCGGATCTTTGGTTCTTCTGTTACATTTCAGCTTAGGTTGAGGGGAAGTTAGTTCATCTGCGAGAGTCTAAACCAGACAAAGACTGAACTTCAGTTCAGGAAGAAAGGAAACCGCAGAAACGCTAGCAAGAAAGGAGACAGAAAGTACAGACCAGTAAAGTTTAGGAGAATATTAGTTTATTTCTCTTTTTCTTTTTCCAAGATATGAATTATGTGAAACAGAAAATGGAGAAGGACAAAGAAACCGCTATTTGACAGCCCATGCAGTGAAGAATCAAGAAGCTCTGAAGGCAGGAGTGCGAAAGACGGGACATTATTTTCCACGTGGATCTTGCTAGTGACTTCTGGCAGTTGGCTGTTACTTACTCATCTGGTTGCTGTCATTCACAAAGTCCTCGGACCCATCGTTGTCATCTTCATCGTCCCCAGAGGAAAGAGCATCTGCACATTAAAAATAATCAAGTCTTTAAACCAGCCTATATTTTTTTTACAGACAAATAAACCAATATGCTACATCTTAAGATCATCTATCAGGAGAACAGATGTTACGTTGTATAGAAGCTACAGAAAAAGAAAATCCAGCCACAAAATGTGTGTTATTCTTACAAAATTCTAACAAAACTAGCTAATAATCCTGAAATGCTGCAAAGTTTCCATAGGGATCTTGCTGACTCCAAAAATCTCTTTCTACTTTTAATTCTTATTTTTCTTAGACATTCAGTTGAAAAGAACTAAGGGTCTCCAGAATTATTTATCCTTAAAGGATGAAGGACACCCCTTTTTCCTCTTCTGATGGGGGGGTTGGGGGGGCAGGGGGGCCAAAACACCCTGTATTCATTCTACTGGCATTATCATCGCCACAACTCTGTATAATTTCATCGTGTCATAGGGGCATAAAACAGAGAGCTATTCAGCACATTTTGATCATAGATTCACAGAATGGTTTGGGTTGGAAAAAACCTTAAAAGATCATCTAGTTCCAACACCCCCCACTACAGATCCTGTGAAATAAAAGGAAATACAGAGTTTATCTCACAGTCAGGACAAGGAGGAAAATACCTAAATAACTAGAGAACCCAGCTCAGCTTGCTGTGCCCAAGTGGGCTATTTCCCATTATAGCATAACGTGTCTTTATATCACATTTTACAGCGTCTACATGCAAAAACCTATGTTTAACTCACTCACCTGTAACATTTACAATGAAGTACAGAGTATCACTGTCTAGGGTCCTAACAGCAGTGCAAGCATAGAGGCCCGAATCTCTGGGTGTAGCATCCTTAATTTGTAAGTACTCCCCAATAATCACTGTCCTATTGTCGGGCCCCAGAGGGACCCCATCCTTAGTCCAACTGATCATGACGGCGTCTCTCAATTGACAGCGCAACTCAAGCGGCTCTCCTGGAAGTGCTGAGTATACATCTGGCTGAGAGATTTGGTATTTGGTTGGCGGCTCTGCGAAGGTGGGAGGAAAGGAGGAAAAGAAGAGAAAGGAAAGGAGAGAATTTCCAACACAAGTCAGTGAAGGCCCTTTTCATCCACAGAAATCAAGTTATGTTAAACAAAAAACTTTCATCCAAATCAGCCCAGCAATCTGCACTGAACCACTCACAGGCACGGAATAGCTTCATTGTCAAGAAGTTAACCACAAACAAAGCTCATTCCCTTTTGATCGGTGCCTCGACATGTGCCTTGTCCCGAGTGCCACGCAAAGGCACAACCCTTCTCACTAGCCACTGTGAGCAGCTCTAGGGAGATGAGCGCTGCTGAACCTGGGGTTTTGAGGAATTTGTAGGAGGGAGGAGGAGGTCAAGAAGCAAATTCAGGTTTATATCTTAGCATTTGGGTCTGCGATTCAAATTGAAACCTAACCTTTCCCCATCTGATTTTATAAGTTTGTTGTTTTCTTTTTCAACCTGAAAAGAGCTGTGTTGGAAGACAAGAATGCCCAAGCTCCCCCTCACTAACCTAATAAACATAATTTCCTATACACAGCATATATGATGCCCTTTATTTTATTCCCTGCAGCCTTCCCAAAGTCTCTACTTTTGCCTTCTACACCATCAGCTCTGCTCCCAGTGACAGTTAACTTTTTCCTTTAACTCATGCTTCATTTCTTATTTCACATCCTCAGATGTTCAGAAGTTCAGAATAAAATGGCTCATCCATCAGTTCCCTTTTATAACCAAATAACAAGAAGAATGTCAAACCACAGTCTTTTTCCAAAAGAAAAAACATCCTTGGAAAACTACATCCGCCTATAGTTACTAGAACTTTATCACCCCTTTTTCCAAGGCTGGCTCTTAGCAGGAGGGAGGGAACCACAGCCCCGGACACTAGGAACCATCTCCACAGCAGGATGCTCCAGATATAGGTACTGCTGTTGTAACTGGTTTCTCCCTACAACTACAGTATCCCCCTCCCTCTGGGCCTCACCAAGGAACAGTAAATAGAGGAAAGAAGCATGAAACCATCTTCTGTTTGCTCCTGAGGAGGGTCACATCGCACAGAGAGCTGCTCACCAGCACACATCCTTCTTCCCATGCAGGCACCACTGTGTGCATATATAAATATACACACACCTTTCTGTTTGGGAGTCTGAGGGAGCATTAGAGTAGGTGACTCTTCAGTGCAAAACCTTGAGTCTAAGAATACTGAAACCCTGAAAGTCATGTGCCCTGTCCTTAGGGCATGGCGTTGGTCATTTCTTGTATCGCACTTCCAACAGAGAACTCCCAAACGAGCATCACATCTGAGCTACCCTGTGGACATGAGTCTGGAAATGCTGAAGCTCTGTCAGTAGTTTAGTTTTGGGTAGCCCTGTAAGGAGCATGTAAGTTGGACTCAATCATCCTTGTGGGTCCCTTCCAACTTGAGATAGCCTGTGATTCTATAAGTACCTTTCAACTTGAGATAGCCCGTGATTCTGTAAGTACCAGAAGTGGCCACCTCAGTGGGACACTCATGCATTTAAATATTGGGTTAAGCTGACATGCTTGAACGTGCCAGATTTCTTCTCCCACTCATCCTGGAATTATGTCATTTCAAGGAGTTCAGTGGGACTTTGAGTGAAAAACAGACCCAGGGATGTGCCCTTGCAAAACAAGCAGCTTCTTTTTCTCTAGAGAAAACATGCTTTCTTAAACAACAGATTTGACATACTCATCACACCAAGATGGTGACCAGAAGAAGTACATAAAACCACCTAAACGAGACCAATTACGGAGATCATAAAGATGCTTGGATTTAGGTTTTATAAGAAGGTCTCTAAACTTTCTAGCATGCAAAGTTCCATCTCAAAGTCTAGGACAAGCTCCAATACAGCTTTACACTCCTTATAAACTAACACAGTCTTGCTGATACAGTCACAAAGCCACAGATCTGCAATGCAGGTGCTTCACTGAGTACTACACTACGCTGTTTGGAACCTAAGCATGGGTTCCTTTCTGTATGTATTTTGTAACAGTATTGAGTATAGTTGAGTCTGCTTGGGATTTTATTTTAAAGTAGGATTCCTCTGTCAAATTAAAACAAAGAGAAAGAAAGGAGGGAGCTGAAGCCAAACAGTTAAATTACTTTGAAGTTTTTAAGACTCTTTGTAACGCTCTACCTGCAAAGCAAATGTCTTTAAAGGAGTTTACCCTGCGCCAACAATGTCCTGGAGTCTGAAAATTGTCTTTGTTTAAGCTTTGTAAAACTCCACCATGGGTGAACATAACTCAACACTCCTTTAAGTGCATTAGAGGTTTTTGCCAAAGAGGGCCAGGAAACTCACGGGATGCTCGCATAGGTTGCTGCATCCTCCTGGGCAGTTCAGTTGTTCACATACAATTAGAAGGTAATTTTCTACCTCCCATCCTTGATTCCATCTCTTTCAAAACTCCTATCCCCAAATGTACAATGAGTCTTTCAAACAAATGCAAATCCCAACTCAAGAGCAGTAATTTAGTTCAAAATTACAAAGAAAAAATGCCTTTTCCACAGAAAATCACTAGTATACTGAAGTTTCCAATAGGTATTAGCATTTGGTAGATATTATCCTCCTCCATTTCTTTCTCTCTAGAGTATCAGGGAAGACACAGCAAAGTGTTGTCATGAAATAATGAAGTCATGTTTGGAAATAGTGAGTTATTTCAGGTAAGCCTTTGTGTTGCCAAACTGGAATGTAGCAGCACTTAAGACTGTCACTTTTTATAATGTTTGCCTATAAACTCTTTCCAGTGTGGGTTTGAAATGGTGCCCAAAAGCAAACAGAGAACAGGTGGGATTCGGAGGCATGAGTCCGCCCATCAGCTTCAATGCAAAAATCAAGCAGTCTAAACTGTTAAAACACTCCCAACAGCACATAAACAACCTATGTGCAAAGTTAATTCTCATTCCAGGACACTGCACAAGCGTTTTTACGCTGGTCAGAAAATTAGGGCCAAGTTTTGAACGTGCATGCTGTAGCATCAAATCTATGGCTTCCCTAAGGCTGACATTAGGATTCTTTTCCTTACATCCACATCTTTTGAGCGTAACAGGGAAATAAGGCTGCAAGTTTGCTTGGCTCTCATTTGCATCCACCCTCCAGTGTTCTCAGCAGCAGCACCCTGAGTTTTCCCCTACTGAAAATAGTTACATGGGAGAAGGAGCAGATAGGCCTGAAGAGCCTACAGCACAAAACAAGGCTTGATGATCTAATATCAAACACATGCTCCTCCAGCCCTCTCCAAAGCTTTGCCTTGAAACTGCATCCTTCAGCCATCACCACAAGCCTTTAAAGCAGCCCTTCCCTGGGAGAGTTCTACAGAGCTGTGGGAAGGCAGCATGGGATTCACAGAAGGCTGGAATGGTTTGGGTTGGAAGGAGCCTTAAAAGTCATCCAGCTCCAGCCCCTGCCACAGGCAGGGACCCCTTCCACTGGAGCAGCTTGCTCCAAGCCTCTGTGTCCAACCTGGCCTTGAGCACTGCCAGGGACGGGGCAGCCACAGCTTCTCTGGGCACCCTGTGCCAGCGCCTCAGCACCCTCACAGGGAAGAGCTTCTGCCTAAGAGCTCATCTCAGTCTCCCCTCGGGCAGGTTCAAGCCATTCCCCTTGGCCTGTCCCTACAGGCCCTTGTCCCAAGCCCCTCTCCAGGTTTCCTGCAGCCCCTTTAGGCACAGGAGCTGCTCTGAGGTCTCCCCTTCAGGAGCCTTCTCTTCTCCAGGCTGAAGAAGGAATTCCTTTCTAAGAAAGTTCTCCTGCAAATCCTATAACTGTGGCATAGTTCCTACTGCAAAGGTGCATTACCTGATGTGCACAGCACCTGCCTATCACCCCTCAAAAAGCAAACAAGCCACAAAGGCACGTGCAAAATTTCTGATGATGTTCTCATAACACTGGTGGACAAGGGAGACCAAATTGGTTCTGCTACTGTCCTCTCCCAGCTACACCCTTGTTTGTAATAGTGGTGCACAGAATGTGTTTAAACTTTATAGGTGGAGTTGTTGAACAATACCACCATGGAAAACCAAGCTGCTCTTAAATAAACAAGATGTGAACGTTTTCTTTGCCTGCTCATACAGTCTCACAGCATGGTTTATGCCATCCAGCCATCAAATGGAGTAAATACTCTTTGTATAAAAGCCATGACCACAATAGAGGACTGGGGACATTATGAATGCTCTACTTCAGATTGTTATGAGATACGCAACTACATTCCAAATCATGTTTCTGTTCAAGATTCAGTCACTGAAACGAGAGATTTACACTTCCTTAGGTTTTAAGTTATTACTATTTGTCTCCATTTATTAAAATGTTAACAAAGAGCTGCTTATCTCAAGGCTCAAGGCATTTAGTTACTTAGTTACAGAGCCAAATAATTAAACAATCAGCTAATAGCTAACCCCAGCAAAGATTCTCACACAACTCCCCATAACACAAAAGCCTCAGACCCCATCAAGCCACTTTCTCTTCAAAAGGCTTTAGTAAATAACTAAACACTCACCATAGCGTGCCCAGAAGGGTCAACAGACCTGACCTGTCAGGAATCCAAGAGGTTCATTGCAAAACTGAATGTCCCCACAGGGAATGCCTAGCTGCCAACCACTGCCATTCCTCCTGCTTCTCCTACCCTTGTCTCCTGTTTTTCCTGCCATGGAGGAAAATCAAGCAAGACCACACTGGATGAGCAACATGGAATGGGGATGCCAAACCATGCCTGAAGCAGAATAGCCACGGGCACCATGACTTTGGGAGTCAAACACAAGCCTTTATGCTCTCCCCTGGGGGTAGCCTCAGCAGGATTGGGAAGCCCAGGTATCATCGGCCAGGCTTGCAACCTTCCCTCCTACCTCCCAGGTACAAACTGGTGGCCTTCTTCCTCAATTTAAGTTGGCAGGCTAACACTAAGAGCAGCTCCGTGTCTCCTTCTGACGATGGATGATAAACTCAAAAGAAACGGCCACCGGTTTAAAAATGCAAAGAGTCATTCTTGGCCACGGTGACCATCACCCATGAGCCAACAGCAAACCAAAGCCACAGAGGCTAAGCACGTCTCCTTATACAAAGGGGGACAAAACAGTACTGGCAAGTCATCCATCTGCTTCTCCAAAGTCACTGGATTCCTGCTGGCTTATTTGTACTGCACTTCCGCCAGCTAGCTGCCAGCTATGCCCAGCTCTGCCTCCGCCAGGCATAATCAGGAAGCCTCTGTTCTGATGAAAACCTTTCCTTTCCAAATCGCGACAGCTCCTGCTAGAACTGTGACACACCAAAGTTAAAAAGTATATATAAAAATACATAAAAATCCCTCATCACTGAACACCACTCCAAAGACCAGGAATCATTCTTCCTCCTCTACCATATAATGATGTGATGAAAAAGATTTAAGCCTTATAGCAAAACTTCATCAAACAAAAAGCATCAAAGGGATATCCATGACAGTTACAAACATTATGTGGCAGATTCTAAGTCTTCACAAGGCTTAAAACAAGCTCCCAAGCTGCTCTGTTTGAAAGCAGTGACTCCATAAACCATTAAGCACTAAACTGTATGAAATAAATTGAGGTATTTTTTCCTGGCACCTTTTTTAACCCTGTTATCCTTATTCTATAGAGACCCAGTCATCCGATGGGTACAAGAGACGAAACCAGAGGAACAGGAAGAATCCTTCTTCTCTGGAAGCAAACATTTGCAAAACGAAGTGTTGCCACATGCATTCCCAAGACTCACAAGAACAAGTGTAGAGCTTCCAGCCGCACCGACCTGCTAAAGCATGGACCTCCAACATCATGTCAACTCCTATTGAGTGTTACATATACTAAGATCATTAAAAAGAAGTGAATCTCCTCCAATTGAAACACTTGCCAATGTCATCATGGGCAAGGGAAAATGTTACACTGCACTAACTTGTTTTCCTAAGCTTTAAAGACTTAGAAAAATAAATAATTCTGGTGAGCAGGCAAAGAGTTTCACCACTTGCAGGACCCCCTGGCCAAGGAAAAAAAAGCTCTGCATATGCACCTAAAAGTCATCCCCATGTGATTACATCTATCTGCCTTGTGTCATGCTCTTTGGCAGATGAGCAATTACAGAACTGCAACTCCTTGAGGTAACTACCCCCAGGCAGCATTTAGTCCTGGCTACAGACACAAGGAAGAAGCCAGCTGAAGAGAGTGGTGGGAACAAACCTCATGAGGTCCCCTGCTACGCTGGTGTGTTGGCTGGTATGTGGTGAGTTGGGTACCCACCCTATGTTTGCAGCATGGCTTTAATGGCAAAAGCATCTGGGTTGATGCATCTCACCCCATAGTTAAAGGAAGACTCCTCAAAAGAAGAAGAAATTGTACTTGTCCAGGCTTCATACAGAGATTAAAAATTCCTACAACTTGCAGCCTGCTTGCTCCTACCTGTCTTTATAGTTGTGATCGTTGAGTTATGGCTGCACAACCACGCAATATGCGTCAAAAATGCCAAGTATCACATGCTCCTGGGCTTGGCCGTGTGCTTTATGCTTTTGGAAGCCAAGCCAGGGAAGACTCGGAGCATGCCAAGTTCAAAGTAAACAGCAGAGACCAGCAAGGCCACCTCCTGCTGCTGGGAACGGCCCTGCAATTTCTTCCTGTTTGTCCCCAGTCTTCACAGCCTGCTCCTTACAGGATGAAGACTTCTTTATACAACAGTCACCATAGGATTTATCTCCAGACTTGGGACAGAACAAGAAAGAGGAGGGCATCAGTATGCCTTCTGCTCAAAGACTTGCTAACCAAGAAGGGAGAAAACACCCACAACCTTGAGCAGCTACAATAAAAAGCAGTACAATAGTTTTAGGGAGTTTATGTCATCGGTATGATGAGAAGCTACTGGCCACCTTCAGGATTGGAATCTTCAGTTCCAAGCACCCTATCTTGACCACTTTTGTTCAAGCCATAAGCTCCCCTAGGTGCCTAAATTAACAGAGCGGTAGTCTCTGTGCTAAGTGTACTGGGGAGTACAATATAAACCTCACACACATGTAATGCAATCTCAAAAATAATTAACTACTCTTCAAACTCATTACAGAAGAGGCTTCTCGTGTAATCTATTATACAATGCAAAGGGGAAATGTATCACCTTTGCCAGAACCTCAAATGAAAAGCTGGAAAAAAATTAACCTTCTCTCCCTAAAAAGCAGGATCCAAGACGAGGATCGTTTTCTAATTACTTCTACTTTCAGCAGCACATCAAATCTTCCTGTCTCTATTCTGCACATAACCAAGTGACAGAGCAATTTAAGCAACTCCCATTGTCCAACTTAGCATTAAGTTCTGCTTGGGAAAGGCTCTTTATAAGATACACAGCCTTGGGAAAAGGTATGAGCACGTTTAGTCGCAAAGGCTTTTTCTTGGGCTTAACATTTCCTTGCATCTCTTCCAATCTGTAGCTTTTTTTTTTCAGGTTCTTTAATTGCATTTCAAGAGCAACATAAAAACAGAATAGAACATAACACAAATCCAAACATAAAAACACAGCCTACTTCTTCCAGGTTTGCCGAAGGCCATACTCGGGACTATTGCTATTCAACATGCAAAAGAAATAAATTACAACCGTGAGGTTAAAAATTGCACAATTTCATGTTCAAGTGTTAGTTCTGGATGCAGGGAACATTTATTCAGATTCCCTATAAGCAAGTCAGCAGTTGTTTCTTTTGTACACGGTCCCATTTTTACTTGACTATACAAATCCTCTTAATTTTAGCAGCTCGTCTGGAAGTCTCATCTTGCCTGTTCCCCTGAAATTCATCTTCCCCCTCTTCCTAAAGTGGGATCGGAAAAAAAAGTCACTGGAAACAATACCCCAAAACAGCCCCTCAGCACTTTTGACGGTGTTCGCCACAACACGCATAAACCATAGGATACTCTCCAAGTACTTCAAGGTTTTGAGGCATGCCAGGCTCCCCTTTCACAACATTTAGTCAAAAGGTACCAGAGCCAACTCAATTCCAGCTCAGCGCAGAGAATAATCACCAGTGGTACCTGGGGACAAGGCAAGAGCAGCAGAACAAGCCCTGAAGTTAAAAGCCAGGCTGGCTATTTGCACTTCCAGGTGGCACAAAACCATTTACATGACAAGGGTTATTTTTAACTTGCAGACACCTCCATCACTCCTTGCTGTAGCAGTGGCTCCTGGGCACTTTGCCATACTAATGGAAGATGGTTCAAATGCTTCTGAATTGTTAGGAGAAGGGCTATTACTGAGCAGTGGTGCAGGTTTCTTTAGGAGCCTCCATGTTAATCTACGTGTCTGAAATACCCTGGTGAGCAAACAGTACCAGATAAATCTGGGTACTTCAGTGCTGTAATATCTGAACCGGATTATTTTTCTTTAATATATTTAATAGAACAAAGCTAAAGAACTGCTCAGAATTCCAGCTGGGGTTTTGAAATGACTTTTAAGAACTGTTGGGCGACATTCAGCATTATAAACCATATTACTTTCCCTGAAACAAATTAAACATTGCAACACAGAGACACTGAGCAGGGCGCTTTACGAACTTGCAAAGCCAGTATCACAGCAGCACCTTCTCCTGCAAGCAGGTCCTGCCGGCAGCAAACCTACCACACAGCCCATCCTTAGGAGCATCATGAATCTTATGTAGTTTTTCTACACCACGACTTCTTATAAAGCTTAAAAACTCAGCTGAGCATGGTGCTCGGATCATATTCTGTTGATCCAACCACATTTTAACCTCCTACAGACTTGTCCTGCTCAGTGCAGACTGCTGAGGCATGCCCAGCCACTGTAGCCAACTCCAAACCCTGCTCAAACAGCCACAAAGCCCCTGGGAGAAAGCCTGAGGTGATAACTACCAGGTCCCAAAACTTCTTTCAAAATAGAAACTCATGAAATATACATATATATATATATACACACAGCCAAAATACTAGTCTTCTCCTCCCCAACCAGCTTCTCACCATCCTTTTTCTCCCTTCCAGCCCCCCAGCACATTGCCCTTTCCAATAAAGCCTTGCAAACGCAAGAGAATTCTCCCCTCCTCTCAGTTGCTATGGCTTTGCCAACGTAAGGCGCTTTGCGGGGCTGCTCCACATCAGTTTGTGTCCCAGCCCCATGAGCCAGCTCTTTTGCGGGGGAGGAAAAGCAATAATTACACGCAACTTGCAACGGCATGTGAGGAAGGGAAGGAAAGTAGGTCAGATCTCAACTGCTCAGTGTCACTGAGGTTCACCAAATGCTTTCACTTACAGTCATTTTGGAAATACAATTAAAATAATAATAGCATGGCAAGAGAAGGAAGCAGCACGGTAGGATTCATCTAGCGCTTAGTTTGCCTTTCTGTCCCTCTCCTTGATACGGATAATGACATCTATGCGGTGACAAGCAGCAGAAAGACCTGAACCAGCAGAAAGTGAAGCCCGTGAGACATCTCTATACCAGGTGCTGACTGCTCTGATACTCAAAAGTAGGTCCAGAAAAAACAATCCCAAAAAAAAGGTTATTGTTTTAAAAGTAAAGGAAAAAAAATACTAACAAAAAAGCCAGGAATGATAATTAAGGTGGAAATGGATAACCTGGAGATGTACATAACTGGGATATGAATTATAGACCGGAATACCTCATTTTGCAACCGTCCTCATTGAGAGGCACAATCGCCAAGGAGTAAATGCAGACGCAGTTTTGCTGACGCTCTCTGCTCCGATTGAAACCCAAAAGGCCAAACTTCCAGAACAGCTCGGCGCTCCCAGCACACATTTCGTAATTATAACAGGAGCTGTTGGCTGCTGCGCTCTTGCAAATCTGGCCTTTATTTAAGATTTGCCTGTATTCAAAGTTGCTTCTTTTTCAACCAGCTTAAGAGACAGTTTAGTGCCTGGTACTGCAAGACGGCACCTCTGATTTTGGGCGCATGTCATGGCAAATTCCCCCCCCGAATAACCACATTACAGACACACAGTGCAATGTGCTGAGCTGAAATTCAAAGGTCTAAATTTCAGATTGGTTCCCAGTTTGTTGTATGGATAATTTCACCCTGGCAGGCTCCACGCTAAAGCACTGCCCAGTTTCCCAAACAGCCACCACAAACACAAATCAGCGCATCCTGACTGACACTGCAGACGATGCTCCCACCCAACCCACTGGTGGATGAAGAATCCTCTACCAGGGAACCAAACCCTCAGCCACATTGGCACAAAACTCCAGACTCTTCACCATTTCAGACACGCTTTGGGTTCCTGACGTCTTTTTCAGCCTGAATTTTGCACTTCTTAAACCACACTGTAATGTATTTTCTCTTCTAGTGAAACCAGGCGCACTATTACAAATAGACAAGATGTAACTTGCCTAAGCAGGTGATGGTTCTTTTAAAAACACGGATTTATATTGCCATTGTTCTGCTTTGAGGAAAATCTCTGCTTTCACTAAAGTTTCAACCTTGAGGACTCACAAAATATGCAACACTTTAAAAATATGACACTTCCAATGAGGAATTTCTCTCTATTAATGATAGAGGAAGGGAAAGTTAAATCTTTTTCTCACATCCCCATCTGTTCCTGAAGTAAATATTCACTCTAAGAAAGTAATAAGCTTTGCCTGCATGTATTTACAGCCAAGTGACCATTTCTACTGAAGTCAGGAAGTTGGATATAGAAATATGCTCATTAAGAGCTATGCTATGGTTATTATTAAAACACCACAATAGTCCCTCCTCTCTCAAATACACAACCTTGAAGAACTGGAAATGTCAGAACTGCACTGGAAATTCTGCTTTCAAAGGTAACTTGAAAACTTGGAACTTGCCTGTAAAGGACATTATTATGGCCTGAAGTTCCTTGCAAGTTCTCTGCCAAGGAAGAGCTATTTTAAAGTTAGAAAACTACACATGCATTGGAGCTGGTCACTGGGTTGGGGTTTTATCTATACAAGTGGTTTAAAAAGAAAGCAAAAAATGGCAGATAAGTCCCAAATGTGCAATTATTTGCGCTACTTTGCAAAATACTTGCCATGCTGACACATTACCAGCTCCCAGCGTCTCACCAACACAGCCTGTAAATAACAACCCTACCCGTGCCCAATTAGTTTGCAGCTCAAGACCATGCCCCTGCTAAAGGGCTGCGGATTTTCAATGCAGAATGGGCACATTAAGACTGATTTAATCTGGCTGTTTGTACAGCTCCCCAGAATCTCAGCAATTCCTGTACCAGGCCAAATAACTTACTGAACCAGATCCTCGAAAGGGCATCCAACCCTCACCTGAAGCTGTGGGGATGTCACATTCCTCCATAATAGGCTGTGATAATTGCCTTAAATAAACCCAAAACCTAAACTCTGATTTAACTAATCAGTTTGAACAGTTACTCAGAACTTGCAGATATAAAAGCCTCCGTTCTTGTAAAAAAGACTCCAAAACACCATTAATAAGGGAACCCTGGGTGAACCTTTTGCTTTATTTTTCCAACCAAATTGGAAGAGCATCCTGATGCTTCACCACCATCCGAGGAAGATGACCACCATGTGGGGTTCCTCACAGCAGGGTGGCATCGGCATGGAGAGGACCCATGAAGGCAACCCAGAATGGGGAACACGCTACTCCGCATAGGACAGGGGACATCCCACCACTGGTATCTTCTGTACCCCAGCCCTGCCCACTGCCTGGGAGCCCGAGAAGAACCTCACAAGACCCCACATCCTGATCCAGGCATGTTGCAGTGGCTAACAAAGGATGTCCAAGTGGACTGAGCTAACCACTGTGACCACAGGTGACATTAACCTTTAAGCAGTGCCCTCAGTTTTGCCCATATTATGCAGCAGTTTTACAAAAAACAAAGGCATAGTGTTCACATTATGCAACACTGTTATCAAAATTAAGGTTCTATTGCTCCTATATGCAACACTGACACTAAAATTAACGCCACAGATCTCACACTATGCAATATATTTACCAAAATGAAGGCACTGCTTTGGGTATTGCACTGAATGTGTTTATGTTTTTGTGTTGTTTTGTGCCAGCAAATAGCTGTGACCAAGTTAAAACCCAAATGACAACTGGTTACTCACTTCATAGCCCACCATAAGCACACACCACCCATTAAAGGTCTCTCTCCTCCACTTGCTGCTCCTAGGAACCTCCCAAATGCACATTTAAGGCTGTTTTGACCTGCTGTGTTTTTCACAGGACACAGAATTAGGCTGTCCCTTGTGGAAAGCTTAAATTAGTCCTTTGAAATTTGACCTAAATTGAAAGAACTGAAACACATTGCTACTGCGCGCCAAGTGAGGGCTCAAATAGGTGCTCCAAGGACAGCATCGAGGCATTGCACATGGGGAAGCGACTAAATTAACTACCCAGCAGAACGATAACACACAGCTTGGGCAAGGGAAGGTCAAGGGAGAGCTTGCTATTTATCAAATATATGTCTAAACTAATTATTCAGTTCACAAAGTAACCCTTCAACCTATGTGTGCGGTCAGAGCCCTTTTGAAAAGTTGGCTATCATCAAAGGCCTTCATAGCCCGGGTACACAGAAAGAGAATGGCTCCTTTGTACACATTGGGGTAGGCTTATTTCCAAATATTTAAAAGCAGAAAGGCTTTATACTCCCTCGGATAAAAAACATTGATGTAAACACTTGATGCGAGATACAATTTGATAGTTGACAGCCCTCAAACTAACTCCTACGGGTCCTGTTTCTGCTCACAGTGCTCAACAGCCTCAGATTTTAACGTAGGGAAGAAAGCACCACAACCAATAACACTCAGAATCCAGACACTGGTGAGCAGCCACGATATCAACACTGATGTCCTAATTTACAATGGCTCAAGATACCATTTTCAGAGTAAATATTGAGTAAATGACTGCGGTAATATCTAATGCTCACAGATGAGATTCAGAGCTCAATGAACCCAGCATTCTATAAAAGCACCCGAAAGAAGAGTGCCACCAGAGACTGGTTGACTGCAGATAACCAAAAGCAAAGAACCTTGACGTGTGACATCTTGCCTGTAATCTGCACATATCCACGCAGTTAATTACCCTATTAGATATTAGCATGTACTGTTAGTACAAGCAGTAACCAGCTACTCTGAAGGCTGCAAATACCCCTAAAGTTAGGTTTAGCTAAGAGACAAGAGCTCTATTGCAATCAAAGGAACAAAAAGGCACAGTCTCAATTCCTCTGAATCTTCCATACAGCTTTGTGAGTATTGAGTCACTAAAGCAATAAATAATAATGAAAAGCACCTCTCATCAAAAAAAAAAAAGGACAAAATTTGGGGCATGTCCATGAAGGAAGACTGAAAAACAGATCAACATGTGTCACCAAAGGTCATGGCCCTGCCGACCTTCTCAGCTGGTATGAAATGTCATAGCTCTAATGACTGCACACTCAGCAGCCCTACTGAAAACCTGCATTATCGGAGCACCTGACCCCCCAGATTAGCTCTGGCCAAAATGTTTGGCATTTACTAAATTAAAAAAGAAGTCTGCTTGGGTTTTGTAAAGGTTTTTGGAAGGGTTTTTTGGTTTGTTTTGGGCTTGGAAAGCCTGTGGGTGGCAGTGATGGAACCCAGAGGTGATTGTGTAAAAACACAGGGTTTAACAAAGTACATAAAGGAGGTTTTATTTCCCAAATCTCAGATATAAATCCCACACAATTCCCCGTATTCTGCAGCATAAAAGCTCTTATTATACCATTAACTTTGAGGCTTTTTTTTTTGTTGGGTCTTTGGTTTGGTTTTTCCTCGTCTTATTTCTGGTAACGATTCGGGTTCTCACGTCTAGAATTGTTTCATGTCGGTAACATTCCTGCCCAGGGAAGAAGTTTTAAATCCTTATTAACAATTTACTCTTTGATAAAACCCAGATTCTACCCCCTGGATATTTACTGTGGAAGAAACATGGTTTTAAACCGTGCTTTTTAAAAATAATAGAAGCTATTCTTCCCCTGAAGAGCTGAAAAAATCAGTAGGCATCATACAGAAAATATTACTCTTCTCCCCGTAAAACACTCCACCAATCCTACAATCGCATTCTTTCTGATTTAACCCTAAAACTAGGGAACCTCACTACAAACAGCAAGTCTGCAACCAGAATTATTCATGCTTTTGTCATTCCTCCGTAAAGCCAAAAAGGCACCAGATGTGCAATTAACACAGTGAGTGGTGAGGAGAGCTGGGCTTTATTTTCTTAATTCTCAAGTTACCTTCGAAAGGAAAATAAAACATCTCTGCTATCAGCAATCTCTATGGCTGACAGATGACAATATTGCTATACTCCGTTAACTTCTTTAAGGAACACTTGCTAGGGAGGAGGGCTCCTCGTCTCTAAATAGTTCATCCCCTGCCATCAATAAAAATGTACTTGGAACAGATTCTAAATATGTGTTAGCTGGTGACGTCTATTTTTAGAGGCAGTGGATAGAAACAAATAAGTTTTGCATGAAAATGTATTAAATAAAAACAAAGCCGTATCCGTGGACATGAGTAGTAGAATGTGTAAAGGCCAAATTCTTTCCAGCAAGCTTGCTGGATCACAAATGCTCTATGGAGTATTATATTAGGTTGACAGTTGAGTTATTAGAAGTGTAATCACTCCTCCAAAGGACAGATGAAACCTTATGAAGGAAGCCTCCCTTTCCCCCTAAGGTGCTCAGAGAGCAGGAAGGATCCTACACAATCCAGTAAAATCATCCTTAAACACAATCAGCTCACGTCAATAAAAAAAGCAGCCCCTCCTTATCTCTTTGGAGAAGAAAAGCACTTTGCAAAGCTTGAGGAAGGGATATACCTATAAGAACATATCAACAGGTGCCGGCTCAAAGTAGGAGACTGTATCAAAACACCTCTTTCAACGTAAAGGTCTTTCCCAGCAATAAACTGCAGTCCTTGCTATTCAAATCTCAACATTCACACCTCCAGAACTTGCAATCCAGGCACTGTACCGGTTGTTCTTGGATATTAACAGCAATAGGGAAATGTATTCAAAGTACAAACACTAATAAAGCCGCAACACCACATTTGCAGAGTGCCCGGCGAAACTGAACATTCAGGCCCCGTGACTGAAAAGCTCTTGGCATTTATTTCTGTCTGAACTTCTCAGGTTAAGACAATCACAAAGACACGCAGCTATACAGCCATTCCGTTCCTTGAGACGGCAACACGTAACACGTATGCAAGTGCAACAGCCTGGTTTCCTTACAGACCCGTTCCTGAAAACTTTCAGCCGTACGCTTTGATTATACAACGTGATGACAGTCCCAAGTGAAATCACTGACACCACTCGCTTGCATAAGATTAAACAAACGAACGCTTGCATGAACACAGCCCATGTGTGAGCAGGATGAGACAAAAAACGTAACTCTTGAGGGCTAATCTGTTACTTGCCTTAGATTTATCAAAGCACATAAAGACGTTGACTTCTATTTCAGACATCCAGGCACTTAGAATTAACTTATTTTGCAGAATCAAGGACTGTAGAGTGATTTACCTTCAGGTTCCAGCGTGGTGTCTTCAACAACTAAATTAAACGAGGGTCGAGCCAGGGAAAGTCCAGCCATGGTGACCACCACCAGGCAGATAAGGCAACCCGAATCCCAGCTGACCATCTTTTTAGAGTAAATTCCTGGTCCATTGCCATATCTCCATGTGGACTTTAATCCCATCTGAACACCTCTAAAGAAGCATGGAGAGAAAGCAGTGCCTTCGGCCAGGGTAATACCTCCTCCCTTGGAACGACGGCTGCTGCTGCTGTGGGGAAAAGAGAGATTTAACACTGTCAGCAAAAACATCTTCAAGCACAAACCCAAAAGCTTCAGAAAGCCCCGAGCAGAGCTGAGGGGAGAGGGAAGGGAGGAGGAGGATGGGAAAAATAGTTTTCCAGCTTCAAGAATATGTGAAAAGTGAGTGACTTTTCATTTTCTGTTAGCGGCTTCCATCATCACCTGAGGCGTAACCAAGTCCTCCTTGTTTTCACAAAATCACTTCTCAGCACATATTTAGAGAGCTATTTTACTGACAGAAAAATATACAGGTTTTAAAGCAAACCGCGAGGCGCACACATGTGCAGGCACATAACCTGTAATGCTATGAAATTACCACAATTATACAAATTATATTCGTGTTATTGTTTGAAGGTTTATGTAAGTTTGCCTTGGTTTTCTTTCCTTCACCTAGGCAGCTCTGCAGCCAGCTGAAGTTGCAAGAACTCAGTAATTTTCCACAAGGAAAGAAAAGAAAAGCACAACCAGTTGAAAAATACTTCTTTAGACTTGGATAATCTGGAAAACTGTATTTCACCTTCCAGCTCCAACTGTATTCCACCTTCCTTCCAACTGTATTTGACCTCCAGCTCCCCTATGGATGGACCTTGTTCTGACTCAGTTCAGGGTCCTTCTAAAGCATGAGAGTCCTGTACAGGTGGAAGGCTCCAGTCTTTGTGGGGATACTGGTTAGCTACGTGCCATTACAGGCAATTAAAACCCTTATAAAGGACGGTACAGGCTGCAGTTTCACAGGAGACCTCCCCAGCATCGTTTTCCATTCATATATGCTAAATTGTGTACACACACGTTTCTCTTCTCTCTCAAGAATGGTTATTGATCTATATTTTTTCATATAAGATAAAAAATAAGTATTTTATTCACTGTAAAACTAATCTAAATGGATGGAGTTAACTGGTAATCCAGGCATGGGCTGACGCAAAAGGGAAGTGGTACCAAAGTAACCACTACTCCCTTAATGGGACCCTGTTGCCACCACAGAAAGATGCCAAGTGAGGGTCAGAAGAACATCCTCACAGGGTGATTTAACAGCTCGACCAGAAAATTAGACCTGATTTTCCACATCAAAAATGAAAGATGGTAAACCTCAGTCAATGGATAGTACAACCTGGCCAATGATTCATCTTAGATGTGACCAAACCCAACTGAAGATTCTAGAGCACTTGTCTTGAAGGGGGGAAATAACATAAAACCTCTTTTTCCCCTCCTGCTTTCACCCTTAAAAAGGCAAGGAGTGCGAAGATAAAGGCAAACTTCCCAGAACTCCCTGCCGTTTGGATGTGGTATGGTACCTCAGCATAAAGTACACAGAAACACAGCCAAATATTCTCCCTTTATAAGGCCAACCATTAAAAAGTGTTTTCAGATTTTATTAGCCTTTTGCTACCTGCTGTGTACAAACCAAGTTCACAGAGCTAAGGACAGAAATGCTGTCGAGGCATCTTTTATCTTGGCTACTAGATACAGTCACATCTGGAATTAGTAGGAACAGATTTTAGATGACATAAATAAGGCACTTGGGGAAAAGAATTAATACATGCTATTTCAGGTGAATCCCTGGTACTTCAGGGCAAGCTTCTTCCCCCCTCAGCTGGTATCAGCAAAAAGCTCTGTCCCTCTATTAGGGATTCAAGCATAACACGAGCATCCCAGACCACAAGCTAGCAACTACTATTAAACCTCCAGTGAAAACACCACCAGACCACTGCATAAACATTTGCAAAGAGCTTGCCCGGCTCTTCTTTAAATAAGCACTGAGCAGGTGTAGAACTGAAGAGAGCTCTGTCTCTGGGACTGGACTGCATCTGGGAAGGGATCGGATCAAGGCCTCCTGGATGCTGCCACCCCGGTCAACCACCCGACCAACAGACCCACAACCACGGCTCTGTAGCTCAGTTTATCCAGCTGTAAAGTGGGCAGGAACCCTAATGAACAGGCTGGATGTAATGCTGAGTTAATTGCCATAAATCATCCTGTAAATTCCAATTAAAGGCAATGTATATAAATGAAAAAATCACAATTTTGCAAAAAGAAAACATACCAGACTGCTAGCCTATATTCCAGGCTCCAACAGCATTCATTCCACTTACATTTCAGCTGGTTTGGATTTTTAAACTACATAAAACACCACTGAAAGCACGTTTGTGGTTCCTATCCTCACCCTAAACCCTGAAGTGGCCACAAGGCTACCTGACCACGCACCTTCTCACCTGTAGATACTTGCTTCTGCAGCTGAGCATCTGCCAGCAGAATGAAGGGCTCTTCACTCACAGGGCACCACAGAATTCAAACCCGTGGCTTGCAAAGGCGTAACAAAGCACAGATCAGAGCTCTGGACCCATCCACGAAGCCACACCAGTCTCTACCACCACAACAGCGACCGGGGTTCGAGGGCTGCCCTTTGCCAAAAGAAGCTGAGTCCAACGAAGATGAAATGAAACCAAATTCTTTTCATAGCTTAATCGCCACAGTTGCTGGGGGACGAGTCTCTGGAAAGACCTCCTGTGCTGGATAATTATGTACCTCTATCTCAATGTTTGGAACACAGCCCCAGCATGCTTTTTGGCCTCCACAATTCTGGCTTCCTGACTACAATACCATAATCCCTCCTGGAGTCTCAGACTCAGTGAAAGCCACACGTAGTGTTTATTTTTCCCCTTGAAAGGGAACTCTGTCTCTCTTCTCAGCCTACACTTTGGGGAGGAGTTGTCAGGCTCCAGTGATTGATGGCTCTCCTTGCCACTCGCTCATCAAGTCAATTTTCACCTCGTCACATACCTGCCCAAATTTCTTTGCCAAACTGACAAGCATGGGAAAGCAGACTGGTTTGGGAGCCCAACCAAATTCCTCCAAGCTGCACTTCAGCTTAAACGCACTCACACACACAAACAAGTAGTACTTGTTCAGCAGTGGCATTAATTAAATTCAATGCTCAGTGTTCTTTTTAATCTACTTCCATTGTTGTTTATAAGATGTTTATCACTCCCCGGGGAGAGCACAATTTGTAGAGTATGCTAACCAAATCAATACACTGCTCGCTGTACAGCCCTTCAGCATCTCTCTCTATTAGGCAGGGAACAGCAAACTCTGAATGAAATACGGCTCTTCCCTCCACAAAGAAATCTCCAGCGCCCTAAAAGCCCAGTAGCTTCATCAGAAAAATCCAGGTACGTGCAGCTTTGGAGCTAACAGCTTTCTATACACATACGCACACATATAACCACACATAAACATACACGCGTCTATAAACATACATGCACAGATATGTAACTAACAAGACTACATCGCAGTTCAATCTCCAAGCAAATCTGAGCATCCCAGCTATTAAACATTAATTCTGGAGGACTAATGGGAACCGGCTGGCAGCTTCAGTACTTTTGCATTGTTCGAACTTCTTTCATTCGCTTTCCAGGACTATCCTGGTTTTCTCAAGTCTTTTGCCACCAAAAGATCAGGGGGAGAGAAAAAGGGGAAAAAAAAAAAAAAAATCTGCATTTTAATTGACATTCCAGAGAGAGAGAGAAGTCCCGAGGCTGCTGATTGCTGTCTATTCAGCCCAAACAGGCTTTTCAGATGAAAATGAGTAAAGGCTAGTGGAAGATTTACAGGGATTTGGTACAAAGGAGACAATGAAGTTTTAAATGTTGATAGCGTTTCACACCGAACGCATAATGGGTGCCTGTTTGAACGGGACGTTTTGCATTTAAATATGTATTTCATCGCGGATTTCTCCCCTGCTTTACCCCGGGCAACCCCATCCCAGCCCCGCGGCGGACAGGACCCCCCGCTCCGGCGGCGCCGGGCTGCGGGCGGCCGGTCCAGGCGGTCCCGTTCCGAATCGGGGGGATGCTCCCCGGAGGCTGAGCCTCCCTTTCCTCATCCTCGCTGTCACCGCTGGACACCGGTCACAAAGGCTTCCCCCCCACACACACAGCCCCACACAGAGACCATCAAGTGACAGAACGGGGAGCACGGGGCGAACGGAGCCCTCCGCCCGCATCCCAAGTCCCGCACCGGCACAGAGCGCCCCGGAGCCGGCGTGCACCAGTTGCGGGGCCCCGCACCGGCAGCCCGAGCGCTGCCCTCCGTCACCCTACAGGGTGGCTGCGCCTTCCCCCCCGCCCCAACCCGCTCGGTGCCATTACCTGCGGCGAGGAAGCTTCGCGAGAAGGGTCCGGTCCCCCGCAACAGGCGGGCTGAGGCGCGGTGCCGGGCTGCGGGTCCCCGCGGCGGGCAGGATCTCCTCCGGGGACGCGCAGAACCCCTCCGCAGCCGCGGTCACTCCGCGGGCAGCCCCGGCTGGCAAACCCGCAGCAGCGCAGCGGGGCGCATCCCCCGCGGGACGCGGTAGGAGGGAGGCGAGGCAGGAGCCGGCCCGGCGCCCGGTCCCGTCCCGTCCCTTCGCTCGGCTGCAGCGGCTACCGCCTCAGAGGGGCGAGCCCGCCGTGCCCGGCGCCAGCAGCCTCCTCCCCCGTGCGGGCATCGCTGCGGGTCCCGCTCCGCTCCATCCAGCCGCCCGCAGCTTTGTCAAGCCAACAGCCCCCCTCGGGTGGGTGGTGGTTTGGGTTGGTTTGGGGTTTTGGTGGGGCTTTTTTTTCTCTCTTCCACCCCCCCCCCCCCCCCTCCTCTTCCCCTTCCCCTCTCTCCCGGCGCACTCCTCCGGCTCCCTTCCTCCCTCCCCTGGTCACTCCCCCCGCTGCAACCCGAGCCGTTTCCTGGACGGCGCTGCTCGGCTCTGCCAATCGCGGCGGACGCACCCTCGGAGCCCCTTCCCCCGCCGCCCGGCACTGCACGGCCCCGCTCCGCCGCTACCCCAGCGGGGACCGGGGCTACTGCCACCGGCGGGGGTACGGCAGAGGAGCAGGGGTAACACAGGGGCCGGAATCCCAGCGGTTTGAGTTGGAAGGGACCTTTAAAGCTCATCCAGTTCCAACCCCTGCCGTGGGGCGTGAGGAATCCTGCGCAGTGTTGCCCCGCTCAAAGTTTGGAAAGGAAGGATAGGGATGAGTGCTGCCCGGTGCTTGATGCTACCCGTCCGCAAGGCGGGGCGGCATCGGCATCCTCATGCAAAAGTGGTCCCAGCTCAACAGCTTCCCCCCAAAAACCTCTCCAGGAGCTCTTCTGGCTCAGAAGCCCTGCCTGGCCTGTGGCTTGTTAGCTGGAGGGGATGAGCGCATAGCACCCGCTCGAACAAACCGCACTCCGTTTAAGGAGCCTTTCGGTGCAAAGCCTGATTTCAACCACCTGGTGAATGTGTCTCACAGAGCACCTTTACTAATAGTGCCCAAACAGGGGAAGTTGTCCAATAGTTGTGCAAACATCATCCGCCTGCACAAACAGATTTAAAACTGCATTAAACCAGCGTTCAAAATTCACTCCAGCTTAACCTGATACATGCTTAATAAAACATTTGCTTTAGATACCATTAGCTAAAAGGTTGTTAATACAGAGCCCATGTAATGCTTGCTTTGGAGAGTCAGCTTGACAACAAAATCAATAAGCGGTGGTTGCCTCAAATTAAATCAGTGTTCATCAATTTAAAGCTACTTTATTTAAGCATAGCCCTACTGTACATTTTATATGCTGTGTGCAGTATTGATCCAAGGGGGGTTTCAAGGACTGTGGCTGCATGGCATAGTGTAAGTCCCTATTTACATGCTTCCAGATAACCAAACCCAAGTTTTCCCTGGAACACATACTTACCTCCCAGCAAGTACTTTCCCACCATCGCCAGCAGTAATTCAGGCTCTATGGGGGACAGCAGACAAATTTGTAATTGATTAGAAACACAGGTTTAATTGTTTTTTCTCGTGTTGTTCCTAAAGCAACAGGCATGTGAATGTTCTAATTGAGAAGCTGAGATGTCACAGTCAAGATCCAATTTTCCCAGCTCCGGCATGTCCACTGCCCATTGAAAACGTTGTTAACGCATTCTCACATAAATTATTGTCCGGCACAGGAAGCTGCGATACCTTTCCCCATTCATCAATATCTTTGCATACTCTGAAAGAGAAGGAAGCAGTCCACTAAAAATGACAAGTCAGAACACCTATTCCCAATGTCTGGAAGCACTTGTCAGAATTTATTCTTTTGGGGGATGAAAAGATAGCAGTCTATCAATAGCAGCCTTTTCTCTTAAATGAGCCACATTCTCCTAAAGTGGCCCACAACAGCCCAGCTCCTCCATCTGAGAAAAGCAGAAGCATGTTTGGAATTAAAAGGGGGGAGTAGAGGGGGGATCAATTCTGTCATCATATTTAGGCTTCAAGAGATCTCAGTGGGCCCAGGGAGCCTTTCATAGCAGTTAGGCTGCTGAATGAGAGCATAATCTCTTTACAGTTTTTTCCTCCTCCTCTCAAAGTGGCTGGGATCTTTTCTGTGAGCCCCCCTGCACGTGAATGGTGTGGCTAATAAGCCTATTAATGAGGTTCCACAGCAGAGTGTGAATAGGTAAATAAGCCCCAATCTGTTGAGGTTCAGGAGCAAGGGCAGTAAAGCCATCATGAACTAAAGGTGACAGTTTGAACTGAAATAGGAACAACAGCTCCAGGTTTCAAGCAAAAGAATAGACAGACAAGGCACACATTCAGGCTCCTTCTACCCCCTACCGAGTCCTATTTTCTTCCCCATTCTTCCTCCTTTATAAAATGCCTTGAGTAGTCACCCATTTTTTCAAAAGCTCTTGAGACGTCCTTTTTCATCCTGGCAATGATACATCAATAGGGAGGAAGGAAAATGAGGACACCAATGCTCCTTTGCACCGCAAGTTTCAAAAGCAGGAGCAGTGCTGTCCCCCCCCGCCCCCTCCCCTCGCATATGGAAACGGGGGAGGAGAAAGCAAGTTAAATTGAATCTTTCAGCCCTGCCAGCTCTTTGTCAGTGCTGTCAGCTGGACCCTGGTCCCCCCTCCGCACGCAGGCAGGGATACGGTTAATGTTCAACAGGGAAGGCACAGCTGGGCTCAGCCCCATCTCCGCTGCGGAGCAGACAGAGGTGAGGAGATGGATTCATTTCCACTTGGCATCTCCTCTTCCTTGGCAGGGTGAGGTGAAGATGTGCCTGATTTCAGGCAGCTCCCTGGCTGGAGCCACCAAGAGCCCAACTCAAGGGCTTTTAGGGATGAAGGTAGAAGGTTAAGCGCAAGATAAAGAGCTTGCATCAGTAGAGAGATGAGGTGAGATAGGCAACCAATGCCTTCGAGTAATGTGGGAAAAGTCACCTTAGATAAAAACACAGCATAGAGCTTCTGAGCACTCCTCAGTTCTAATCCTTACAGAGCCTCTGACATTTCTTTTAAGTGCTGGAGATGTTACTGTAGTCAGGGCTCCACAGAAACCGGCTCCTCCATGGGATCGCAGTGAGGAACGAGCCCCAGGTCCTGCCACATTGCAGACAGATGGCAAGGGAGGCCACAGGTACCAGAGGGAAGACAATTCTTCATTACTGTTCTATTTTCCAGGCACAGGACCTGCTAACATGTCGCATTTCTATCTGATGGAAATAGGAATATAATACAGAAAATTAAATAAAGAGAAAGAAAACCCACACATCCAGGTTCACAGATCTATGGAAAGAACCCCCCTAGATCCTAATTCAGCCACACACCCCACTGAGGATTCAGCTTCTCCACAGAAGATGCTGGGAAGCAACATTTCTTCCCCGTTATCCCTTGTCCTGCCCCAAAATTTTTGCTTGACCATGATGGATGCAATTAAATACTTGTCCAAGATGGATTTTTCCTTTTAAGTTCTTCTAAAGTGCCTAAACCCAAACTCTGGCAGCTAAAATATTTACCTGGTTTCCAAAGTATTTATGGCTGCCTTTCCTGAGAGCTTTGAACTTGTTTTTAGGGTGCCAAAGAAGCAGATCATAGGAACCCACTTCTGAAATCGTTCTCTTCTCCAGGACAGGCAGAGTTGCTCTATACATTTGTCAGTGTCTTAGGGGAAAGTCACTTTGTGTTCTTATAAACAGGATCCATTTCTAACAGAAGAACCTCTACTGAGAGGCTTCCATCACTAGTCCTCACCATGGATTACTTCAAGATGCTGCTGAGCTGAAAACTGAGATAAGAATTTCTTTATTTTAATGCCAGGAGATCCAATAATTATCCATAAAAGCGCAAAGCAGATGGGCTACCAAGTACTTTTGCAGCAAAATATATAGGGGATGGGGGGGGGGGGGGGGCTGAAGTTCCTGGTATGCAAAGGGATGATTTTACTGAGGATTTATCAATAAAAACCTCATTCTGGTTAAGTTACAGAAAGTGGCAAATTAATTGCCTTTGTCTATCAATTTTTGATCTCCCTCTGCATAATGCACAGCAGAAACTTCTAAGAGACACTGCTTTGTGCTGTAAGGCCAAGCACTTGGTAAAAAGGAGATGATTTTCACTGCTGTTGTGTCAATGTCTTGTAATGGCATTTGAGTATCAACACTCCCTCCGGATTGTTATGCCTTGTAGCCATATAACCTACTCCTCTCATTTTGTGTATCTTAAGGAAAACATTAAAAAGCCCATCTTTTGCTGTTATTATGCTGTTGCAAGATGTATTTAAACAGGAAATGTGGTGTGTTATGAGCAGGGTATTACATTGGGATACTGGACATCTGATGCTTTCTGCCCTTCTACATCAGCTTTCCTACACAGTCCTGGGAAAGGCGCTTAATTTGTCTGTGTCCAAGCTCTCCAGCTATGAAATGAGAATAATAGATGCTTCCTGTCTCCCACCCTTTATCCAGTTCATCTATTTAGATGGTAAGCTCCTCATCTCTGACCGTGTTTTTATGCATGGCTTAGAACAATAGGACACTGATCTCAGCTGGAACCTCCAGGCACTTCCATAATGCAAATATTGAATACTAAATAATCAAAATAAAAGAAAATCCTCAATTTATTATGTATTCTCTCATAAAGAATTTGTCACACGCTGTCCTGGTAGAGCACCTCTGGCTCTCGGGGGATAGTCTCTGTTCTAAAGGAGTGGAAAGCAACATCCATTGGAGATGTTTTAACAGCGAGCTCCCTTAAAGCAGGCCTCAGAGAAACCATGTGAATCAACTCCTTTTCAGCACTGAGCAGGGCACAGCAAGACAGAGCCAGACTTATAAAACTGAGAAGACAAAGGCTGCAAAGACAATTTGTCTTTCTGTTACAGAACTTGGATGTATTTTGCTTGTTGGCCTGCACACTTCTCATTCCTGCTTCCAGTTGATCAATACCCACTGGTTTGTTTTACTGAAGCCCTGTTTAACTGGACCAGCTGGTGGTTGTGGCAGCTTCCCCTGCAATGCTACATAAGATCAGATTCTTCTCTGGTGACACCGCAGGGTTCAGCTCTTACTTTCAGGCACAACCTCAGAGCAGAAGGTGTGAAGCTGGCCTCACACCAGGGTTCATGTTGCAGCTTAAACCCTGGAAGGGGCAGAAAACTGCATGGCAGGGATGCACAGTGTAAGCAATCTGTTTGTCCAGGGCAGGGTCCTCTGACCGGGCCATCCCATGCCACTGAATCCCAGCAGACCCCTTCTGCTTCCCACATCCTTCACTGCAGTGCCAAGCTCTGCGTTTCCACTCTTTCCGAGGCCCAGCTGCGAACACAAACGGGCGCAGCCACCCTCTAGCAGCTCAGAAACATGAAATAAAGGTCTTTTTTTGGATGCTTTACTTTCCACAACCCTGGGTAATAAAGCACTAAGTGCCTACAAGTATTTCCCTGCCTCATTCTTCTCATCCCTCAAACCATCTTTAAATCAGCATTCCACAAGCAGTTCATGTTCTTCCTTCTCTCCCCGTCCCTTGCACATAATTCCACTTCTCTATCTCCTACGATAGTTTTCACAGGAATTTGCTTCTTCCTGTGTGTTTCCCATCTCCCTCAGTGAAAGCCATGTCCTTTATCAGTCCCCACTGTAAGATGACCTCCTCCTCCACTTTGCCAGGTGATTGAGGTACCCACAATTTTACTTGAGAAACTGGATTGCCTTGGAGAGAAGCCAGTGACCTGCCCAAGAAAGCCCCCACATAAACAGAGATGCATCAAGGTTTAACAACGCTCACTTGCTAACTCTGTAACCACGTTCACAAGCTGCAGTCCAAACAAAATGGGATGAGAAGGTAATTGCCAAGCAGGTAAAGCCCAAACACAAATAGGGGTTTGCTTGTTTAAGGAATATGGAGTTCCTTGAACAAAAATCAGAGGTTTTACCATAGCAAGGTTTCCCAAGTCACCATGCAGACCCAAAACCATCCTCTTTCCCTGCTCACACAGACCCAGAAACGCACTTTTCTCTTTCACTCCTTTGTGTTTTAAAGGAAGGGTTACAGGGGAGCTCACTTTGCATGAAATCTAGACTTGCATTACTGAATATTCATAGGCATAGCAATGAATATTCATATATGTATGACTACAGAGCGATATTTCAAAGCTCAAAGAGGTCTGCGCTTGATTTAGATGGCCAAGTTGAGGTGCTAAAGATCCTTCCCATCTCTTAAAGGGCAGAAAAGGTCGTATCAGTGATTGCTGGATGAGAAAACCCCAGTAACAATCATCTGATGCCAACTGAGCAGAGAAACAGATATCTCTGGAGACTCCCAGGGCTGCTGAATGCTATGGATCAGGAAATGTTTTACATTGTGGATACAAGTAAGGAGGCCAGAAACTTGATTACAGGGGAGACTTAGTTAAATATTCACTGGGATTCATTATGTGAAAACCACTAGAAAGGAACATGTTTCTACAGGAAGGGTAGGGCCGTTTTATTCTTGCTTCTGTTGTAAATTGCTACTGCTGTGTGCGTACACCAGCTACCGTCCTCTAGTGGGAGGAATACAGCAGATCCGTGTGGATCTGCAGAAAGGATTTGCTTGTTGTTAATGCTAGCTGTAGATAGTGCTCCTTTAATCTGCTGAGGAGAGCCCTGGAGAGCCAACAGGACTTGGTTCTCTGACCACCTTGCATTCGGTAATCAGGTACCATGAGCGCTCGGGGCAAGAGGAATGTTGTAAACAAGGTGTATAAAGCCTTAGTGCTGTTGCTCCTTCAGTCCAATAGTGAGTGCGAAGCCTGAGAGCAAGCTGCACAGCAGCTTGGAGACTGGGAAAGCCACACGGTGCTTTGAGTGGAGCCCTGCCATGGGAAGGTGATGGCTGGGTCCCAGATCACACGTCCCAGCCAGCATCACTTTGACCAGATACCGGTGGAGCCAGCACGCTGCTTATCCCACATTGCAACGCGCTCTTTCCCCTCTGCTGTGGAGTGTTGAGTGAGCACCGAGCGCTCAGGGACCTTGCTTGGTGCTGCCTTCCATCTGGCTGTGCACAAGTAGTGCTTCCCAGCCCCAGCCCTCAGCTGTTTGGGAAGATCAGGTCCTAAGAGCATAAACACAGGCAAGAAAAAAACCCAAAAACATCCCAGCAAAAACCCTACGATGCTTCCTGTGAGGAAACTGTGTGTGTGGAGTACCCCCCTGTCCCACACGGTACTCCTCACTCTAGGTACAGACAGGCAGTCCTGGCTTCCAGCTTGGGATGCACAGGACCCTGTCCCATAGACATCCCCCATTAGGGACTCAAAAGAAATGGCCTCTTACAAGCCATCTCCTCTCCTCAGCTCCCCAGGCTGGATGTGTCCCAAAAACCTTGCATATCCTTTAAAAAGAGCAGTCATGAAGATCAGGGACAGATGATAAATCTCCCTAAAAAAGCTTTTCAAAGGGGGCTCTGATTTCTACTGGCATATTCAGCCTCATTACATGCAAATAAAGGGCAATTCAGCAATGAATCTGAAAGCAACAAGTTTCATTTTCACCACAGAAGACAAGAAAAACCTAGTGAGGAGTCAGGAAATGGAGAAACATTGAACCTCCAGTGACAGCACTAATAGGAGCTTTTCATGGCATGCAATGGGTAAAACACCATGCTGGCCAGCGAGGTAGCTCTGCATTAAAAACATAGCCAGCAATTTCTCTCCTGTAAATTTTATTCCCTGAAGCCTTACATTCAGCAGCCTACTTTCTGAGGGGAAAAAGGAATAAAGGACTCGTCAGTCCCACCCTGCTCAGCGTGTAGCAACAGGCTCCCCGTTAAATGCTGGAGAACACAGAAGCATTTTAAACAGAAACTACTGCGATCTCCAATGTGCATCCAAGAGGGAGTGGGAGGGAAAGCAAGAGGTGAAAAAGGGAGCTGAAAGCGAAGGAGCTGCATTTGCAATTGTGCTCAATGGGAAAAATACCATTTACAGATAAGAAATAACACACTGCTTAACCCTGCCTCTGCAAACAAACAGGCAGCAGTAACCACAAGTGGTTGCGGTGGGTCAGTGGGTTCCCTGGGATGGGGAGAGGCAGGGAAAAGAAGCCAAGGGAGGGGTGTCAGGCACTCCTGTGGAGCTAAAGCCCCACTAAAACTGTGATGAAGCCAAGGCATGATGTGAAAATACAAGGTTTCTACATACATACCCTGGCCTGCCTCTGATCTCCAGGTTTCTGCTGGTTTGGGGCTAAGGAGCAGACTGGGAGCATTTTCCAAAGGGATGTGAAAAATGGGGCTAACCCCCACCTTCCTCAGGAAATTATTTGTAATAGAGCACACAGGAAAATCATGCTGTGATTCCGTCTGCTTAGAGATATCCAGTTGCTTTGTCCTCCAGGAAAATGTGTCTGATCCTTGGATATGTCATATCCAGGGTTTAATACTGAGGCTTCCTTTTCTTGGATGCTGAGATCACCAAAAGGGCCCAGGAGAAAATTCCTGCTAATGCCTTGCATCCAAAAATCTGACAAATCTGTCACCCGTTTGGAGCTCTTCTCGTAACAGACAGAATGACGGGAGAAGGAAATTAACTTCACCAGAGGAAAAAAAAGTCTTCCAAAATCCATGTGACCATGGTTTGGGTTGGAAGAGACCTTTAAAGGTCATCTAGTCCATAACCCCTTGCCATGGGCAGGGATATCTTCAAGTAGATCAGGTTGCTCCAAGCCCAGTCCAACCTGACCTCAAACATTTGCAGGGATGTGGCATCTACCACCTCTCCAGAAAACTTCTTCCCTTATCATAAAATATTAAATCCTTATACCTAGTCTGAATCTACCCTTGTTTAGTTTAAAACCATTACCCCAACCTGTGCGTGAACACTGCCAGGGATGGAGCACTCACAACGTCCCTGGGCAACTGATTCCAGTGCCTCACCACCCTCACAGGAAAGAATTTCCTCCTTATATCCGATCTAAACTTCCCCTGTTTCAGTTTGAACCCATTACCCCCTATCACTACAGTCCCTGATGAAGAGTCCCTCCCCAGCATCCCTATAGGCCCCCTTCAGGTACTGGAAGGCTGCTATGAGGTCTCCACGCAGCCTTCTCTTCTCCAGGCTGAACAGCCCCAACTTCCTCAGCCTGTCTTCATACGGGAGGTGCTCCAGTCCCTGATCATCCTCGTGGCCTCCTCTGGACTTGTTCCAGCAGTTCCATGTCCTTTTTATGTTGAGGACACCAGAACTGCACACAATGCTCCAGGTGAGGTCTCACAAGAGCAGAGTAGAGGGGCAGGATCACCTCCTTCGCCCTGCTGGTCATGCTCCTTTTGATGCAGCCCAGGATATGGTTGGCTTTCTGGGCTGCGAGCGCACACTGCCAGGTCGTATCCAGTTTTTCACCCACTTTTTACCCTGCTGCACAGAGCTCCAGCCCCAGGAGCTGCTAAGCCCAGCAGTATGATCCTTGCTGTAGAAGAGGCAGCAGCCCCCAGGCGACGCAGACCTCTGCTCCCTCGGGTGGTCTGCTGGGGTGGGAGTCGAACCGCACCAACAGAGCCGTGAGGAGAAGCAGTTCACAGCTGTTTGCATGATACATATCTTGTGAATAAATAAACCTCATCTCCAGTGCTGCTGCTCTCTAAACATCTATGGAGACGTGCGTTCACTCAAAACAGTCAGAAAATAAACAGACAGCGCTGCTCAATTGCATCCCTCCTCCAGCCAAAACCCAGCACTGGAAAAGCAGCCTTGAGCAGTCAAAAGCCCCCCCAAATTTCTCTTCTCCGTTTTCTGATGCAGACACAGCCCCAGGTTAGGGGCTCCAAAACCCAATGTACAGTTTTCCACATGTACTACGAGCAGGTAAAGAATAGTTAAATGCGGCACAATTGAAAATTAGCTCTAAATGCCGCAAGCTGCAATTCAGATGGATTACCAGATAACCTCAGCAGTTTCAAGAATGTAGCAAGAACAGCCTTAAATCAACATAAATACTTGCTCAGCCATTTTCATCTCAGGATTAATGTCAGACTCTGTTTTTTTCCCCTTTTGTCCTGTGGCAGTAAAACCATTTTCCAGCTTTTTTTTTTTTAGGGAAGGCAATTCTGGTTACCAGGAAAGGGCAGAGAATGGGGGTGGATGTGGGACCCTGAGGGTAGGGAGAGCAGGGTCTGGAGAGTGGACATGGAGCTGGGGAGGAAAAGGTTGATGCTGGTGGGCTACAGTGCTCTGAAACACTGGGATTTAATGGAGGTTGGTGGGGAGCCAGATGGATGCCTCCTGCCAGCCCCTCTTTGTTCCTACTGGTTCCATTGTACCAAAAGGCAGCTATGATGTTTTTCAATGCTTTCTTGAAGCTTGTTTTGTTTTGAAGCTCTCCTGGACCCTGCCCGCTGTATCGTATCCCATACTACATTCCCACTCACACTCAGCAGCACCTCAGGCCAAGGGACAATTCTGGGGTGAATTCTGGAGATTTCTTGATATGCAGGAAAAAAAAAACCAAATCCCCCGAGAGGCACCTGTGGCCTCTGGGGTAAATCTGTGCTTTATGGTCGCCTGCAAGCTGGCCGGGAACACACCCGGGCTTGCTGGAGTACAGATAAGCTCCCAAGGACTTCAAAGGGATTGCTGAACCAGACTGCAATGAATTTCTGCAGAAATGTAATGCACAGCATGTGTCTGAGGGGATGGAGAAGAGCCGGGGTGGTTTAGATTAGATAGCGCTATTTGGCTTTCGAGAGGCTTGAGGAAGCGAAGGACACGTAATTGTCCTTTAAAGTGTAATATTTGACTTCGGTTCTCCCACACCACAGCAGGGCTTTGCAGATAAGCAGTGGAAATTATTTGTGTGTGAGGGCTGGGTACTGCTTTCATAGAGCTAATCTCCCCGAGATCAGTTTTCCATTCAGAGTATCATCGTGCTAGGGTGAGACGCGGTCATACACACTTAGTTGTGCCTGCTTCTACCAATCAGGGGCTATGGAAGCGGACCCTATTTGCTAGGGAGAACCCCAAGGCTTTTTCTCGCTTTACTCTTACAATATCACGTTTAATGATCTATAACGATCTATATATCACATCTACAATTCTGTGATTCTATAATAGTATTGACAGTGCATGGATAGGTAACCACATTTAACACGAAAGCATGGATAGGTAATACGTGATGTTCTCACATCCAGAAAGGGTGACACCTGATGCCCCAGCTGATTATTATCCTCTATATGTCAGCACTAGTTAAAACCTGGATATTTTACTAACTGCTAGATTAAAACCTGAAATGGGAAATTCTTTCATCAGAAGAGCAGCATTAGGAAGAACTAATTGTATGCTAGTAACACTTTTGGTTAATTGCTGGTTGGCAATACCATCTAATTTGTCCATGATGAGGGTTTCTGACCATTGCACATGTGCCTCACCTATGGAAATTTCCTGATGGTCTTTATTCATATTGTTTGGTTCCGGCTCTGCTCTATGAAGGAGTATAGATATACAGACTATCACATATCTTCAGGAGTTTATGGTCTGCTCTCTTGTTGAAAAGGTGTTTCTTCTTTCCTCTTGGAGTCAATAAAGCCTTTCATTTTAAACATGATAATGAGCTGCTTCTTCCGATGGAAGGTACACCCAAATAGCCAACACCTTTATTCTCCTTAGATGAATACCCCCCTTTTGATATCAATATCTATTTTCCTTTTAGAAATGTGCCAGACCACATGAACAATATGAAAAATCACTGCAAATTTGTCAGCAGAAACATTTGCTCTAGAGTAAGTACAAGCCTGAAGAGCAGAGCCAGAGTCAAGGCTAGGACACCAAAGGTTAACTGTTTGTTCCATTAGATACCGTACTGGACAAACAGCACAAAGCATTTTAAAATGCAGTGTGTGTCTCAGACCAATAAAGGAACATCTGCCCAGCAAAAATTACCTACATGTAGTTCTCAACTGCATGCTTTGAAATTCCTTGTGTAAATCTCATTGCCTTGCCTGTCCAAAGAGTATTCTTCCCTATGCAGTATATAGTACCCTGGCAAGCTACAACCTTAAAATGCCACCCTGCACATCCCTGCTGCTGAAAGCCATGAAGGCAGAAGAACATAAGAACTTCCCCAGCTCACAACCCGACTCAGGTCTGTGCATCATTGCCAGTAAAGGGAACTTCTGTAACGGAAAACCTTTCTGTCTATATTTTCAGTCAACACAGGCAGATAAATCTATGCGGTTTTCCCTTAAAGTGTTCTTTTTCCTTCAAAAATGAAAATTCTTGTCAGTAAATCTAGTTTTCCCCCCCAGCGTGTGCCATTATTGCAACGAAAACATGATTTTTCTCTGTTAGTTTCAATAGATACTGGGCAAGAAGCTAAAAAGAAATAATACAAATTTGTGAAGCTGCATTATACACAATAAAGAATAATTTAGCATTGGCAAAAGGATGGATTTAGCAAAAGGATGCTTTAGCATAATGGCAAATCAAAGAATCATTTTCCAGTATTTGATGCCTTGGGCATTACCTGCTTTCCACATGAAGCCAATTGGTACATCAGTACTCCTCTATCCCTGCTCTGCTCACAGTAAAACAAGAAGTTAAAATAACTAGCAGCATTTGTTAGAATGCCTTCCTAAACCACAGGAGAGGGAGCCTGACTGATGTAGTTGCAGGAACACCCTGAGGGTTCATCAAACCAGCTGACTGAATATATTTACATGTAAAAATCATGGGAAATACTGGAATCTCTGCATTGATTTCCCCAAAAAGCACTTTCTTGCTTGCCTACTAATTCCAGAGTAGAACGAGAAGACTCATTATTCACATACAACACAATTAAGTTTGGCACTCCTTGTAGACACTCATTCACCATTATCATTAGCATCAGAGAAGAATTAAGTAGACCTTAAATATACGCATTTCTTTCCCTTTTTCTTCAGGGTTCTTGTATAAAACTGCCAAAATAAGTACAAGGGTTAACCTAGATCATCATTACCATACTAATTTAGTAGATCTATACTGTGCTGGAAGGGTATGTAGGGTACTCTTGGGTTGATTCTATGGGGCTATATCAAAGTTCCTCTTTTTACTTGCCTTTTTCTTCCTTCTCACCAAAAACCTGCTGCTAACTGCTCAGCGCAGCTGTGGTAACAGCCCTGTTAGTTCCTGCCAGCTGAGGTGTTTCCAGTGGTGTAGCAAACATTTTCCATGCCCATACTCGTCCCAGCTCATCTGAAGGGGATTGTGGATTCAGGGGCCATCGGGGCAGGTAGCAGTGGTTTGGATGTCACTGCGTTGCAGCTACAGCTCCTCTGCAAGGGAGCAGTAGGAGGAGCGGTTCTGCTCCAGCCAGGGAGGTCTGTGCCCTGCCAAATACAGGGGCTTTTGTAAAACTCCCCTCTATGCAGCATTATAGTAAGGGGAAGAGTAGAAAAATATACTTAATAGCTCAAAGTCACTACCACCACTTTATTTTGCATTCCTTAAATATCTAAGCACAGGGATTGTTTTTGCAGGAAAATGAGTAGAAAGAGGGCTGCTGTACTGTGCACTTCATTACTTGGCCTGGGGTATTTCCTGGTGAATTATCCCTTAGTGCTGGTATTCTAGCAGGCAGGCAGGCAGGCAGGCAGTAACCCATTCCCCAGGACAAGAAAAGAGATCAGAAAGCCTTACAAAGGTGTTCTGATTCGTTTTAGGCCAAGCACATTTCATGTCATTGGAGGAATAGATGTAAAGGTAAAACTACATCACAAAAGAAAATTCAGGAAATGTCATTTGTTCTCATTTCCCCCCCCCCCATTTCTTCATGCAGGGCAGGTTAAAATTCAAAACAGGAGGGTAAGCAATGCTTTAATACGCCATTCAAAACACTTTATTCCACCCAAGTGGAGACTTGCAGGGTCTGGTCTGAACTCTTACATCGCCTGGGTCATAGACTTGCTCTCAGTACCTCCAGCACCAGGACCATAACTTCTGGTTGAACCAGATGGTTTAGGAAAAAAAAAACCCAACCCCATCTTAATTTAAGTTTTCAAAGAGAGAATTCACCATGTCCCTAGGCAAATTGCTGTAGATATTAAATTCTCCAGTGGCCAAGAATGCACACCTTATTACTGGTCTGAATTCTTCAGCTTCAGCTTTCAGCCGCAGAACCTCATTATAACTTTGCTTCATTAAAGAGCCCTTTCCCCACACCAGTACCCTTGCAGTGGTGGTTTGTCCGCACAGAGAAGCAGGGGGTGATGTGCATGCTGCCAGAGAGAGTTCGCATGGAATAGCCGGTAAACTCAGTGTAAATTTATAGCAGAGGAATTTCCTGAGTAACCTAAATTAAGGTTGGTTATCCAACCTTTCGTGTAGATGAATTTAACATCTGAAAGAAAATAAAGCATGATCAGCGCGGTGGAAGCATGTTTCTAGCATGCACCCGCAGTGGCGTATGACCAACAACAGGGACAGCACATCCCAGCTCTGCTGGTGGCTTCAGGCAGGAAAGAGCCTTTGGGGCCAGACGTCAGTCCTGCTCCTCCATCTCCCTCTGGTTCCCCCACTCCAGCCATGGCACCGTCCCAGGGCCAGATGCAGCCCTGAGGGCTTGTTCCCAGCAACAAGTGCTCCTCGTACAATCCTTATTCTTAGAAGTTATAGAATCATAGAATAGTTAGGGTTGGAAAGGAGCTCAAGATCATCCAGTTCCAACCCCCCTGCCATGGACAGGGACACCTCACACTAAGCCATCCAACACAAGGCTTCATCCAACCTGGCCTTGAACACCGCCAGGGATGGAGCACTCACAACCTCCCTGGGCAACCCATTCCAGTGCCTCACCACCCTAACAGGAAAGATCCTCATGCACCATGATACTGCCCACCTCCCTCTGCAAAGCCTGTGCTCTCACACCTATAGCACTACTGTAAGAATACTAATTTTTCAGTTAAATACTCCAACAGGTTAGAAGAGAGAGGTGATTGGCAACAAATGGGTTATGGAAGCAGACACACAGCAGTGCCAACAGCCCCAGCAACTCCTCTTGGGGTGAAGTTGTGACTGAGCAGTTCCTGGCTCCTGGTGGTGTATTCAGATCATCACAGCTCATGCAGAAGGGCATGGGCATCTCTCTGAAAGGCCTCCTAACCCATCTCCCACATTACAATAGACAATACTGCATCAAACATCATTAAACTGCAATACTCACACAGCACACACAAGGCTGAGGCTCCTCAACACAAGCCCCAGGTGCAAAAGGCCATATCCATGGCCTTTTTTGCTCACAAATGAGCAGGAAAATGTTGTGTAAGTTGTTTCTGTTGTTGCCTACACTTCGCAGTGCAGGGGATGTTTATCGTGTTTGGCACAGCAAATCTGAAAATAAACAATGCAGTACCTGTTATTTTCCATTCGACTTTAGAGGGCTAAAGCAAGGAAAGGCAAAGGGGGAGGCGAAGCGCCCTTCCAATAGGTGTGTCTTAGTGTCTCTGGCATGTTGGAGCTTGACAGTTCTCCCTGCTGCGTGGGCAGTTTTCATGCAAAGAGGCTTACTTATAACTCCAAGCAATAGCACAGAATGAAGTTAACTCACTGCATGCCTTATAGCACACTGAAACAAGTAAAATGGTGACCAGCACAACAATAGTACTGCACTCTCACTCCTCCTTCAGGTTATGACACTCAAATATCCTGCAGCTGCTGTGATTCATTGATGTTTGATAGCTGTTCACCTGGTGAAGGAGGACAGAAGCATGGCAAGGTCTCTGGTTTTGTGCATGGCAACATGCAATAAGCTTGGAGGCAACGATTTCTGCTATGGTCAACAGTGGTTGCATTTGCAGCTGCTGCAGAGGAATTTACATCCATGAAGAGCACGATGGTGCAATTGGCATCCTCAGAGGGAAGCTCTGCTCCAAAGCAGGGGAAGGTCCTCTGTGCGGATACCACATTTTCAAAGGAAAAAAGCTATACTGGTATGGTGATGACCTACCATATCTATACCTTCCTGGGCAGCAAGCCTACGTTTTAATCAAATCAACAAGGTCCTGGAGGGCTGTTGGTGATAAGCATCCAGTTACCTATGATTCTTAAGAAACCAACAATTCTGTGCAAAAGGCAATTTATTTTCACACTGAAATCTTCATTATTAAGACGTGTTTTGACTCTGAGACAGCTCCAGCTTCAAGCGTTCTGCATTTTCTGGTCATCTTTATGTTAAAAAGATGTACTTCTTGGCCTATGAATGAGCCTGTTTCTTGTGTGTCAAAGGCTTGAAGAGGCTTACAGGATATTTTAGCCCCCTCAGGAGACTGGGAAACGCAGAGCTTAGCTTACCTAAGTCATGTCACCATTCACTCCCACCTTCACCTGTTTCCAGACTGCCTTCAGGATTTTTTAGGCATAGCCTCTGAAGTCAACAGTTGGGTATATCTCTCTTTTCTATACATAAAGAGTACTCAATATGGAAAATATAACTTTTTTTAGGGCTTCTTTACATTCTTACTATATTTTCTATAGTAAAATACTTGAAGCAAAAGTCAAACCCTTGACTTTTTCAAGCCTGGTGACCCACTGTTACTACCTTTCAGCAGGATGCTCAGTAACCAGCAGGCTACAAGGGCACAAGGCACCAGGGATGGTGTGAGGAACAGCCAGCAGCCTCATCCCAGGTTTTAGGGGGCTTCCAAAAGAGAGGCAGAGGGAAATTCTTAGTGGGGCTGAAAGGGGGGCTGAAAGAGGAGAGCTCCCAGCATCTTGGTCATGGGACTGAATATATTATCTATTTTCATTAATATTCCTAGCATGGGAAATAAAAGCATGCTGATTAATTTTGCTGATAGCATAAGATTGGAAAGGACCTTTTAAATAGATGAAGAAGGGCATGTCCATTTTGGGAGAACAGACCAGAATAAAAAAAGCAGGCTGAATTCATTGTACCAGTGAATAAGAGTTCTGCTGCTCAAGATTAACAATGGGGACTTGTGCCAAGCTTAGCAGCTGGCAATGACAAGACAATGTAGAAGTTAGCTGGAAGTTAGAAAGTTTCTAGCTATTGACAAAGACTCTGAAATATCTTTATAGGTAGTAGTGAGGGAGAATTCCTCCCTAACCTCAGGCTGCAGCTAGATACACAGAGAACGGCTGCCTATGAAAGCTGGTGACAGGGTTCAGTATCTCTGGTAAAGGCAGACACTTTGAATTGCAGCTGCTTGCCTCTGTTCCACAGATCAGTGGGTGCTTTAGCTAATTAAAACCTTCGTACGATGACCATCTCCACTGACGTATTCTACATTCTTTTCTTTGGGGTCACCACTATAGTTATGATGAACATCATAGCTCCATATATACATCTTTATGCAAAATATTTATTCAGAACTGTTCAAAGCAGACCTTGCTCCAGACTGGAGCATCCTCTTGCCTGAGAGCAAAGATCTTCCTCACACTCAGAAGCCAGCTGAGCAGACTTTGCCCTACAAACAAATCATTGCAGAGATGCTAGCCCTGGTGTATATGAAACATCATTACACTAAACACATACTTCAGAGGCAAAAGGCAAGGTACATCAGATCACTGGCTTCTGAAGTTTCTGCGCTGTGGCTAGATGAAAGGAAAACCACCCATAACAAGATGGTGTGAGCAAACCAAAGGAGGAACACTGAGAGTAAAGGTGGAGTGCGTGTAAAGACAGGAATATGCTTTACTACACGCTTACTTCTAAGTGAGTTGCTACACTCGGTACACTAAGGCTCTATTTCTCCTCTAAGTAGTAAGATGTTTCCAGCAAAACCTGGGTTAGAAATAGAGATACTTGCAATGCTTTTATTACCATTATAGCTCATCCAAGATGATGTGTCTGGTTTGAAAGTCGCAAAAAAACATATTCTTGTTAAAAATGCTGCCAAAAAGCTAAATGAAAACAGCCTGCTGCAGAATCCTGTGTTTGCAGCATTACCAGAGGGTTTTTTCAAGGGTGTTTATATAGACTGAGTTTCATTTAACAAGGCAAAAGCCGGAGCTCTCACATACTCCATTATTTCTCTGCAGGTCCTTCTCACCAGGGTTAAGTCTTTACACTACTTCCAAGCAAAGCAGCCAAGAAAAAGAAGAAACAAATGCTACTACTACTGAGCACAGAGGCCTCCTTTGCAAGAAATGTGATTTACGGAATGAAGTTCCTGGCATGTCTGCCGCGGGCTGTCACAACGTGTGCCTGAAATCCAAGGCTGAAACACGATCCCCGTTCCTTCCAAGATGCGTTGTGGCTTCTAGCAAGTTCTTCTGGAAGCGCAAGCAACCCTATTCTTGGGAGCTGGGTTTGTTCTGTGTGTTGCTGTGCCTTAATGGGTCTTTGCCTATCTGAGTACGGTTTGGGGGTGAGGACCCTCCGGATCTCTTCCAAAGCTGGTGTGAGTGAGCTCTGCTTTATTGATAACTCTGGAGAGCTGACGCCCTTGGAGAGACATGGAGCAAAGCTCATTCTGGTACCCAAGATGAGGGTCTGTGTTCGTACTGTCTTTAGCTCTCCATTGCCCACACTTGTGCATCAGACACCTCATTGCTGGGAGCTGAACCACAATGGAGATCTTCTCCCATCATCTCACAAAATAGCGAGCAGGCAATAGCAGCTTGAAGGCTTTGCTGTCCTGAACTGTTGATGCAAAAGACATTTTCACCGTTTTGCAGTTCTTCAGGTGTTCCTTTTCCTCTACACGGATGCTTTTTCTATACTATGCTTTTCCTCGGCTGCATTTCAAACCCAGAAATTATTTTACCTCTAATGAATATTCCGCCTCGTTTTCCTGCCAGTGAGATGGCACCATTTGTACACCACCACAGTCTACTTCACCTTGCAGTAACAGAGACCTCATCTCTCTAAGACCCCTTTTTGCCAGCCTTTCCCAGGCTGCAGGGTGACCCAGCTCTTTCGCACAGGTCTTACATCACCATGGGCTGATCGCACAGGAGACACCGCTGAGGATCAATAGGTGGGGAACTGCCAGAGAGTGGAGGTCAGAAGCCTTCCAGCACACAAGTGCTTCCCATAGTTTTGGATAAAATCCAGTTACACAAAGGAGAAGCATTGCCAGCGTACATTGTCTGCGTCATGAGCAGGTATATCCTAAGAGTAGCAGCTAAGAAACTGACAAGATCTGCAGAACAAAGAGACGCAACCGAGTCAAAGTCAGCCTGACCGTTGCCTCCGTGTTTGCTTCAGTGGGTTCTGGCGCTGACCCTGTTTGAGCCAGAGAGTTTTGAAATTCATGTGTTTCTTCATTCTCATCTTTCAGTTTTACAGTAGACGTTTTTTTCCCACAAATGTCTCCGAGGCCGTGTGGGATGTGGTCCAGCTCCCATTAAGGTCAATGGGAGTGCTGCCACTGGCTTCCCTGTGGGTCTCAGCCCTCTCCCATTGTATTACATTTCCAACTGCAATTGGAGACAGCTTATTTCAATTTTTTCCTCTCCTAGTGCCCACAATGGGCAAAGTATTTTCCAAACAGAAAAGAAGGTCCCACTGAATGTCCCTAAATTCTCTAGAGATACTGGAAAAATCCTTCTAATTAAATACATTCAACACGCAAGATCTCAACTGTTCGCTAATGATTTTTTTGTTAAGGCTTCTCTCCCATGTAGTTTTCCTTCACTGTAAAATAGCAAGGATTAAATCCTGATTCTGCTGAAGTTTGTGGGAGTTTTTCCAATTAGTTTTCATTTGGGCCATATTGGCTTCCTTCGTCTCCAGCTTTAACACTATCGGACCACTACTGAAAACTTCCTAAGAGGAAGCAGTGATGGCACAAGGGGCAGTTTGGCAAACACTTGCTTGTCAGGTTATTTTAATCAAAATGCACCAAAATACTCCCCCAAACACATAACACACCCCCCACCCCCCCCCCCCCCAAGAAAGCCAGGACATAAAAAGAATGGAAACACATGCAAACTGTGTTAGTTTATCTTCAGAAAAACAGAAGCCTTATGCAAAACTTCATTGGGCTCCAGGAGTGCCGAACACAGACTAACAACTGACAATAGAAATGGCAGGGCAGCAGCTCCCTGCTCTTACACAGAGGCTAAAAGCATCAAACCGCCTTACTAATAATCAAATTATTAGGAAGTCTGCACTATGCTCCGGAAACGCAACAGTGCTGAGAACCACTTGGAAGTGGGACCATTCAACATAATTCTGTTTACACAAGACTTCATCCTCATGGTGATGTCTGGTTTGGATGATCTGATTCATCTTCAGGAAAATAAAAATAGCAAAGCTGCCCCCAGACATCAAACCAGTAAATGGTAAAACATTGGCTACACAGTCTGAAAGAAAACTGCTAGCAAGTACTACCTCTGAGCCTTTATGTAAAGGCTTTGGAGACAGTTTGAAGACATCATGGACATCCCAAAGTGGGGGTTTGTGCACAGAGATGTTTTTTCATCACTGTAAGGTCATCTTTCCTTCAGCAAAGAGCGGAGTCTCTTCTCCAGAACGAATGGATTAGGGGCATATATTTGGGATTCAATCTAGTTAGCTAGAAAAATTCAAGTGATAGCTGCCAGCCACCAGAAAAAACAACTGACAGTGACTAAGAGCCCTGGTTTGCTGCATGAGCTACAGTGAGCCGTGACATCTTGTTTTCATTCTTTAAGTAAAACTAACCCAGTTGCATTTTGTGTTCACAATCCAGACTTGGATTCAGAAGTCACTGCATAGATGTTCCCAGCTACCCAACTCATTCCATAATTTAGGGACAAAGTATGGATTTGTTGTTATTGTGCATATATGACAGTACCTCAGTTTAATTACATCACCCAGCAGTGTCACTTTGCCACTAGGATACTTATCATCATCTGGAGTTTTTATTGATTATCCCTATTGTTTGGCATATTGGGACATAGACTTCAGCAGCCTGAGAGACCTTCTACCAAGAGGTTGCCTATACATGGAAGATCCTGCACCACACCAGTGCTTTTGGTGACACACTGGTGTCATAGAGCCAGGCCAGAATCCTAGAATGGTTTGGGTTGGGAGGGCCTTAAAGCTCATCCAGCTCCAACCCCTGCCACGGGCAGGGACCCCTTCCACTGGAGCAGCTTGCTCCAAGCCCCTGTGTCCAACCTGGCCTTGAGCACTGCCAGGGATGGGGCAGCCACAGCTTCTCTGGGCACCCTGTGCCAGCGCCTCAGCACCCTCATAGTGAAAATGGCTCACTTAAGTTCAGAGAAGGGAAGTATTAGAAAATAGAACAGAAATGGTTTAGAAAACAGAATATTTCAGCTGCAAGTGGCCTACAACCATCATTTAGTCCAACTGCCAAAAAGTAAAAACCCTAAGCAAGAAAGACCCTTTGGTGGAGAGGCAGAATCCTAATCAAGACGCTCTCCCAAGGTGAGTGCTGGGAGGATGTGTTTCTGCTGTCCCAGGCTTGTCCGTGTGCTAGTGCAGTCACACTTTTGGGATTTATTTCCTTTCCTTCATTTAGAAATGGATCTTGTATGTCAGCCTTTTGCTTTTGGTCCAGTATCTTCTTGGCACTGATCTCATTGACATCTCTACTGTTGTGCTGCTCTATCAGCCTTGATGGAGTTAATGCTACCTTCTTCATTTGTGGAGGCCAAAACCCTAAAAGCAGGTTGTGGTTATCAGTAGCTCTCCAGCTGCTAGACCAGCCTCTCAAAGTCATGAACACGAGCATCAAGCTTACTTATGCTCACACACTGTATTTACCAAGGTGAAGAAAGCGTCACATATTCTTTGTTTACCAGACGAAATATCCACGTTTGTGTGGCATGAACTCAAAGGAGGAACTCTGAAATCACTTCCTTCTGCTGCTGGAAAGAGGCAGAGCCAGGATACCTCTTGCCACATCACTCTTGGGTGAGCTTGTAGAGACTTGGTGTAGAGCATCCCTCCAGCCTGTCCAACACATCTTGAAGGAAGCCTTGGCAGAGCCAGCAATAAAAGCTTATGGTAAAGGCCACTGCTGCACACTGATTTCTGGTCTTAGCTGTCTGCCATTTACATCAGCTTTTTGGCTGGTTAACTCATTGCTGTGGCAGAAAAAGGTTTGTACATACCTCAAGATACATAAATAATTCCATTAAGTAAGAGATACATGAGCAATCCCTGGAGCTTGCACAGCAATATCTAAAGTGGTGAATATCTGATTATGGTATTGATCCATAGCATCTTCTGTCCTAGCCGGAGCTGAAAAGCCATATTAAGCTCTCGTCAAAGTTTAGGTTCTGCTAATCTCCTAGCACAGATTTGGAAGGTGTATTAGACTTCTGCCCTCTTTTACCCTACTTTTCTCTCCTCTGTGTTTGGGTGGGTGGGGAATGAAGAAACTAAGACCATACCTACAGTGCAGATGCTCTAATGGGAAGCTCATTGTGTTCATTTGCCCCAACAGTAACACTCAAAGCCCTCTTGGCTGAGTTACAGTAGCATCAAAAAGCTTGAAATAGCTGCCCTGGTTTGGGGTCTGCTGGTTTTTACAGCTATGGGGAGATGTCTCCTTGGTTGATTTCCTGGGACATTGGCAAGAGTTTACAGTTCTAGGATAAGCAACGTTATTCTGCTCCGGTTTTAGGCAGACCCCATAAACCAGTGGATGCTTTGCAGCAACCCCAGTGAAATGTCACTTCCTACCACAGCTCGGACCAAGAGCTGGAAACAGAGCATCCTTGTGTGAAGATCTTGCAGCTTAAAAGAGAAAACAAGTCAGAGGTCTTTTAAGGAGTACCATAATGCAAGTTGATGCACCGAGGAACATCAGCAAGGATGGCAAACCATCAGCCAAATAAGACGGGCATCACCAGCGAATCCAAGAGGGAGAAATACACTTTGTCTTTTCCCTTTAATATTTTTAAGCATGTATAGCACTACTTTGAGCACATAGAGAGCTTTTCTCTGTACCTATCAGGACAAGCTGGACAAATACCATTATCCATGACCTAAAAAGCAAACCCAGCGCCCCAGTTCAGCAGAGCTTTTATTATACATTTTTATTGAACACATGTGTAAGCCCCATTAAAGCTAATAAAACTCAAAGATATACTCACATTATTTGTTCAACAGGGATCAGCTCAGGGATATACTTAAAGTACCTCCGGGGTTCAAGGAACCGAGTTAAAGTCGCTGTTCCTGGTCTGTCTTCTATTCTCATTACTTATGTTCTCATTAAGAAAGTTCTTCACTTTCTCTCCATCACCTTTCACAATAAAGGCTCTCCACAGCAGCTGTAGACAAGATTCCTCTCTTTTTGAGGGCATATAATCCATAGCATGGGCAATATTAACAGGCTGAGTCGTATAAGACAAATATGGATTTTGCTAGTATTTTTTCCATATCTAAGAAAACCTACCCTATTATTCTTTTCTAGTATCAAAAATCTTTGGCCACATATGCAGCCAAAAGCAGTAATATACTTTGTAATTTTATTAAAAGTTAGAATTGTTCATGAACATACTGAATGGATTTTAGTCGTTTCCCCATAATAGGAGCCTGGGCTGGCATTGCTTTAGACATTTTACTGCAGAAGAAATGTCAAGCATGCACTCATCCCTCTGACTGCAGTTCAAATCAAACAAACCAGGCTAGACATCTAATAACAAGCTTTGTTCACTCTCGGATGGCAGCTAGGGAAATATGCCCCATTTTATATATTATTATACGCACGATCTGAAAAGGACACTGCAAAAGCAGCAAGCACTGTTCTTTCTTTTCTGAGTGACCCGTTTCAAGCTACTTATTTAACCAAGAAAATATACATAGGGCTTGCAGTAAGAATGTCTTCATAATGCAGTATTCCCTGCCATCAATTACGATTCACATAGCTATATTTTTCTTAATAACAGGAACTGGAGACATATGGAAACCAACATTATCAGAACTTGAAAGTAAACTAGAGCTAATTGTATAGGGCTAATTTATGAAGGCAATATGACATGCCTTGTTTGCAGCTCTAGTGCCAAAATAAAGAACAAGCACAATTTATAGTTCGTTTCCTATATAAAAATTAACATTTAAACTCTACTCTTTTTTTTTGCGGCTCTGTTTAAGAGATAGTCTGAAGATGGAAGAATACTTTGTGAGGTCTGCTGCTGCTCCATGGTCAGGATGGTTTGTTCTTTCTCCTTTTAGAAACCAAAAACCCCTTTTCTACTGGCATCGGACAACTTTACAGGGTTCCACAGTGAAGATGGGAGGAGGATGCATTTCCCTCCACATGCACCTCTCTGCTCCACTGGAAATCAGCTCAAAGCTGTCCTGGCATGGCTGGAGATACCTCCATAACTGGACCCTCAAAATCAGTCCAGTGCCTTGAATGAGCATATACATTGGCTTCTTTTTGTTCCTAAATTCCTCTGCTTCAACTCTAAATATTTACCCTAGCAGATATTACCCAGCCTATGGAGTGCAGCTGCAAACAGCATCATACCTCCCTTTGCATAGACGGGCTGAAGGCCCTTCCAAAGGCTCCCGGGTCTCCAAAGCACCAGACCTACTTTCTTCCAAAACAGCTTCTTATCATAGTAACACGAAAGGTCACAGTAACAGTTTGCAGCCTCTCTCAGCAAAGGGAATAAATGTGCAAACAAAGCCATTAGCAGTTTCCAAAATAAACTGCTCTACCCAGTCGCCAGGACTGCGGTGCACCCCATATGCCCTGCATGGAAATGCTTGCTTACATGTCAGCAGAGCAGCTGTGAAGAGCTGGGAGCCAGAGGCCTCTCAATTTGACCGCAGAAATGCCACTTTCATTAGTTATTGTGCTACTATAAGCTTTAAAAGCATTAAAGATCAGCACAGGGGGGTCAAGAGAAGGGTTTTCACCTATCAGCTTCGCTCTTTATGGCTCTCTCTGATTCATACGTCAAACAGGTGTCACTTTAAGAAAAACACCACAAAAAGCTGTCCCGAAGGAGCATGTTATTCCTGAAAGGACTCACACACAAATTACCGGGAGCCATCTGTGCCACAAAGATTTCAGCAGAGACGCAGCAGCCAGGAAAGGGGAAAAATCAACAGCAGTGAAAGCAAACATTCCCATTTCAGATACGGCAAAAATGCTTGAGTCAGCGCTAAGAAAGATTTGTCCTGATTAATATTGGCCTTATCAAGCTGGCAGGGACCATTCACCCCTCTTGCACTTCCTCGGTGTCCCCTCTGGCACCCCTTCTGTGCTCCAGCTCCCTCCCTCTTCGCAGGGCTGCCTCGTTTGCCTGCCCTCTCTCCTGGAGTTTGTTTTCCTGCTGCTATGGTTCTCCCGTTGCGGGTATAAACAGGAGCTGAACTCTCCTGCATGACTCAGGATCTGTTTGCTTTGGTGGGAGCTCCCAGTCCCGTCTGTGAGACCTGAACCAGGTCCTCCAAACACCAATAATCCAAACCAGGGCTTGCTCTCACCCTAGAAGTCTCCCATAGGTTTTGTGGCATCAAATCCGAGATGCACAAATGCATCACCAGCATCTCTCTCAAGTCTCCCCCTTAACCTCTTACCTTCAGACTAGAGAGCAGACAACACACCTTCAGGTCTGAAAAGCTCCTGCTAACCCCTGATAGTACTATAAGCAAATAAAGCTCCGTTTGAAACAAGCATTCAAACAGCTGAGTGGGCATTGCTTAATCGATAGCGACAGGTATTAATGGGGCAAACACATTGACAGAGGCTGCAATTAGACCCAGGTTGGAAACGTTAACTGTCTGAGGAGACTTAACACCCAGCTAATTAGCTTTAAAAACTCATTTCCACGTGCCACCACCTTTGTTTACTCACAGAAGGGGAGCTGGGTGCCTGGCGATTGCCATGGCCATCAATCCAGGAGTAGCAGCTAATCCTGTTTTATTACCATCATTAACCAAATACGTGCACCGTCCACAGGGCAGCTGCCTGCTCTTCCTCTCCCTTCCTGCACTCCAGACTCCACATGTCCACACACCAGATACTGCTTCTCTGCGTACCCAGGGTACTACCTCCATGCACTCCTTTTCTCTGCTTTATCCGTCCCAAAGAAGAGGCATTTGGGTTACACAGCCAGCACACTTCCTCTCACCTGGAGCTCCAGGAGGGGTTTCCCCACAGCTGGAGTTAGCTCTGGAAACTAAACCTCCTTTCCTGAGGCTGGATGTGACCAGTCCTCCCCAAAATCAGTTCCTCTGTAGCCAGCAGCTATAGAGCTGCTCAGCCACCCTCACTACTGCTCTTACACTTTGCCCTCTCCCAAACTCTCTGTGTCCCCAGAGAAGATACCATTAAACTCTCAGTAAAAGGGTCTAAGATCAAAAAAGTAAGTATTAAAAAGAACTTACAAGGTTTAAGATACAAAGGACTAACATAACCATGAGAGTGTGTAAAGGGACTGCTGTCAGGAGGGTCCACAGAGATTTGCAGCACCTGAGAGGTGAAAATGTGCAAAGATCTATGCCAGGAAGCAAAACTGGGGAGAGTAATCCATGAACAGTCAAACTTCAGCTCATTTCAGGGAGAGGTGGGGAGAATAAATGAAAACCATTGTTAGAGGCTTGCACGAAACAGTTTGCAGGTTTCATTTATTTAACTTTAGCTGGTCCTTGGACTCCTTTCTCCAAAAGGCATGTGTCTTTCCATTAAAGCAAGGTGGCAAAGCACAGCTTGAAAGAATATTCTTCAGTACTCGAGTTATTTTACCTGCATGGCAAGGAGCAGGCAGGCATAATTCCAGCCTGCAGAGAGAAACAAAGAATGAACTCACACCTGAGCCCCATGCCAAAGTAAGTAAACAAATGCACTGTGAGTTATGGGACCTTCATTCTCTCAGCTGCGTTTGCTTGTTTGCTTGCCCAGCTCCTTTTCTTCATGGCAACGGGCCATTTTAAAGGGCCTTTATCTGCTACTATTTACATTAAGATTTCTGTTTTACAAAGTATGTCACAGAGAGTGCAAACCAACCTCTTCAAGCCCAGGTGCCTAATGCTGGCTTCCCCAGTGTAGACTCACCCTCCCAAAGCAGAGCTATTTGATGTCTCAGGGTACAAGCTTCATCAGACCATTTTTCCCTCAGATGTTACAGTTCCCTTTCTTCCATTACGGATGCCCCAGGCCAGACATCCAGGTTTTGATGTGTTCAGAGTCTGCCCGGAGTGCTGCTAAGCCACTCCTGGAATTTCTGAGTGTATTGATCCCTGCTGGGTCAGCACTGGCTCTGCTATGCTAGGAATCCTGTGGTCATGTCGCTGCCTGATAACAGGGAATATCACCAGATAAAAGAACAAGAGGAACGGCTCGTGGGACAGAAAAAGGGAACGGAGCAGAAAATAACCTTACCAATATCATATGCTGACTAAAAGCACTTTCTCTCTGCATTCTTTGCCCAGCATCAAATGACAGAACCAATAATGTTATCATGTGCCAGCCTGCACAAGCCAAGCCTTGCTAATCTTTCCTCATTCATTCCTTCTGCACTGTGCCACAGTACGCCGTCCCAAGGAGCTGAATTGCCCTTTTGTTATTTCAGGTACAGTTACTAGCCCTGGTACAAGCCCATTCCTCCTCCTTAGAGTCCCCATTGTCAGTGGTTGTTTACTGTGGGCGCATTTGTGCTCTGCAGCATCGGGACATCTGGGGACTAGCAGCACTAAGCATTGCCCAACCGCCCGGCATCCTCAGCAAGGCACTGAAACAAAGCTCCTCAGTATCTCTTTGTGTACCAGCATCTCAGATCAGAAGGGACAAGATAAATGAGGTTGCTGAAGCAGTGGCTTATCTCTTCTTTCGTTTCCTTTGTGTTATCTTAATCCTAGATAGGAAAGCAGCCTTCCAATACCTAAGGGGACCTACAAGAAACCTGGAGAGGGGCTTGGGACAAGGGCCTGTAGGGACAGGCCAAGGGGAATGGCTTGAACCTGCCCGAGGGGAGACTGAGATGAGCTCTTAGGCAGAAGCTCTTCCCTGTGAGGGTGCTGAGGCGCTGGCACAGGGTGCCCAGAGAAGCTGTGGCTGCCCCATCCCTGGCAGTGCTCAAGGCCAGGTTGGACACAGGGGCTTGGAGCAAGCTGCTCCAGTGGAAGGGGTCCCTGCCCGTGGCAGGGGCTGGAGCTGGATGAGCTTTTAAGGTCCCTCCCAACCCAGTCTGGGATTCTACGAAAGAGCACAGCATCAGTGAAGGAAATCCAGCTGACTGCAGCATGCAGTGTCCAAGTCACATCATATAAGGTGATGCTAAGGCACCATACAGACATCTAACAGCCATGTGTTCTGTTTGCAATATATATTCTCATGCCATGTCACGTAAGTCAGTGATCCCGGGCGAAAACCCTTATTCAAAACAACCAGAGGGTAGGAGGGTTTCAAAGCAAAATAGGCTGGTGGGAAGAGTCAGACACTCAGTATTGACCTCATTGCTTGTTGAACCCCAGTTTCATCAGGAGGGTGGTGGAAAGACTTGGTGCAGTATTTGTTGTCCACTGCTTAGAGAGGAGGAGACAAAGGAGCAAAGTCGATCTGCAGCATATGGGGCTGCCAAGGAATGGGAGAAAGCGAAGTTGAATGAATAAAGCTACTGTAGCTTTTGGTTGTATGAGACAACCTTATGGAAAGGAAGACATGGTCACAGCCCTGAGGAGTATACAAACCAAACTCACCATGGCAGCGCAGGAGAAAGGAAGTATTAGGCAGAAAGAAAGAAACTATGAGATTTAAAAGTCAAACAGCTGGGTCATTTCATCAGTAAGGCAGATCCTAACCTGAACTGAACTGCATTTATACAGCTTGTACCAGTTTGTAATTACGCTTGTAATTGTTTTGCCCCTTACGGGTGGCGTGATTGAAAAGCGCAGAACAGTGACTGAGTCAGACCCATCCTGCTTCCCACAGGACCAGCAGCAGATGCTGGTACCTCACAGCTCCTACCAACTTCCTGGCTGCTTTCTCAGTGGCTTGCTTCCTCTGAGTCACTGCATTGCGTAAGGAGTGATGAATCCAACCTTCACGCATTTACTCAGTTCATCTTAAACAGTAATGTCTATTTCTGGCCTTCGCAATATCCTCTGGCAATGGGTCCCACAGTTAATTTTGTTGAGGACAAAAATGGTGTTTCCTTTACTTGGCTAACCTGCTGCTTGATCTTTCCACTACTTATGCCCAGTTTGTTTTGTTGTGAGAAACAGTCAATAAGCGTGCTCTAGGTGCATCTGCCGCATAGGCTTGACCAGTTTTCCTTCTCTTTTCCAGATAGCCAAAAGGATCGTTCAGCAAAGAGCTTTGGAGAGAGCCTATTTCCTCAAGGAGGAGGTGGTAAGGAAGAAGGCAAAAAAGACACTTTTAAGACTAACATAAGGGAAAGAACAAGGCTGTGGGAATTGAAAGGTGTGAGGCATGGCCTGGGGTTGAGTGATTGATGTGAGGTCTTAAAGCAAAGCCCGGAATGTGATGAGTTTCATTTTCATAAAGAACACTGCAGTCATTATGTGGTGGCCAGGAGGCCGTACAGCACTAAATATTGCTGATGGTTAAGGGCTTCTTTTTAAGAGCTCGGATCTTAAAATATCATGTGTAGGCACCAGCAAGCAGTTATTTGTGGGAAGTGGTTACCAACGGACAGGGAACCCAGCTGCCATAAACATTGCAACTTTATTTTCTTCCTTTGTACCGCTATTCCCCAAATGTGCCAAATAAAACACATTCTTCTAAACAGACCCACTGTTATTTAATGGCTTCGCCATGCTGGGTTAGAAATTGCAGTGTCATGAAAGCATCCTTTAAATAAATAATAAAACTTGATATTCCTAAGAACGGGGTCTTTCATGTGGAAGGAGCCTGCACAGCCTCACAAAACCCCCACCACTTCCACCACTGGGACAGGTAATAGCATTCAACAATATTGCTTGAGTAAATGTGCAGTAAATACCATATGGCATTTAACAAGCAGTGGAAATGCAAGTGGAAAGAAAACCTCAAATAATAATGCAATTATCCTTAGTAAGAAGTGGACCAAGAGGCTGGAGTGAGCATCCCTCTATGGAAACATCAGTGGGCTGTGAGAGACCGGGGTGCTGTTGCAGCAGCTCCTGGGGGAGATGGGTACCTCCAGCACTCCATTGCTCCTAGCAAACTGATGACCATTAAGTTTAACAGTACTGGATACCCAAATCCTGCAGGGTGTGTGAGGGGTGTTCCACCTAGCTACTGCCTACATGATATCTGACATTATCTTGATGCTCCATATAGTTTGAATGTGACAAAGAGCACAAAGTAATTAATGTCTGGGAGCTTATTACAAAGATACAAATTCCACTCGGTTTCCATGCTGTTTGTCCATCTGCAAGAAGATCTTTTTCCTAAAGACACATTGGTAGCCCATGAAAATACACTTTTTGCCTTCTGCGTTACTGTCTGCAAACCACCGAGGCCGTGTTTTGCAGTCAACTTTCTACCTCGTAGATTTTGCAATCTAAATTGCAGCAAAGCAAGGTAGTGAATGCGAAAGGATGGAAAGAAGAAAATGGGTCTCAAGACATAGAAAGAAATATGTGCTTATGACAAATATACAGAGTGAAAGGCAAGATGGAGAGGAAAATCAGCAGCTTACCAAAATGGATGAACGATAAGAGATTTACAGAGCTTTTCCAGGGGAGGAAAAAGGCTTTGCCTAACAAAGGTTCAAATGAGTCAGGAAATAGAAGAAGCAAATTCAATGCCCAGTTATAAAATAGTCTTAATTTTGAGCCTGGACACAGCATTAATCATGATCCAGACTGAGAAAGGCGGCTGAGACCACAGCCTGAGAGCAAAATGCGAATCCCATCCAATGACTTCATTGAAGTGATGTCTTCCTGGCATCAGCTGGCTTCTCTGGAGAAGTCTCCAGCCACCATCCACAGTCAGTGTGTTTGGACATTGGGATCACACCCAGACAACGTTCAGTTCCAGCTGGAAACCTGTCAGATCACTGAGCTCATACTCCCCGGGAGAGGTGAGCAGACATCCAAAACCTGATGAAGCATCAGTTGCTTCTGTGCAGAGACTGAGATTTTTCTCAATAGCATAATGTAGTGCTTCTGAGAATCACCTGCTTCAAAGTCCAATCATCTTGTTCCATTCGACTTCATTCTATGATGAAGTCCATCACTCCGTGAATGAAGTTGTTTAAATATGACATTGTCAAGCAGAAAACACACATTTTGATGATTATTCAGTTAGTGTCCCAGCAAAAACATACCTTCCCTTTTCATACTCATTCCATACCCTTAGGAAAGGAATGTTAAATCGCATTTCTTCTTTCCATTTTACTTCCCTTATTTTCTCCTTTCAGGTATGAAGTGACATTTCCAGCAAGGGAGCAGACCTCAGGACCGTTTTCCCCATCATTAAGCAGAGAACAGAGACGGCAGGTTTTTAACATTGCAGGTTCTTTGCACCAGTGACAACAAGAACAACAAGGCTGCACCATAAAACCTCTCATGCCCTCCTCCAAGTCCTGCTGCAGTAGGAATGCCAGTAAAAGTGACAATTTTCTGCTGGGCTGTGTTCCCTTGGAAGCGATGCCCAAGGCACAGCCTCAGGTCATGGATGCTGAATGTGCTGAGTTTGAAATTTTCTTGAATTTTGGACTTGGAAAAGAAAATAAATATGTTTGAAAGAATTCCCTCTAAATTAAGTCTCATTTTGGGAAGTGAGTGGATTTGGGGTTTTGTAGAATAATAATTCCATTTGGAGTAGCACATTAGAGGGCCCCTCTTAGGGAAGCAGACTGGGATAAATGGGAAAGCTGCAGGGAGCACTTACAGATACCAAATCAATGACCAGGAGATAAGGGGTAAAAGAATCTGCTTACCCAGGGCGTGTGCAGAGGACCCAATGCCTTTTAATTCCCTGTTCCTAACTAGTGGTGGGAAGAACTAAAGACATTTAGACTTTTAATTACCTAACTGTTCCTTTGGATTAGGCAGGCAATATGCGTAGTGACGGCATTAGTGCTGCAGCAGATGAGATCCCAGCCTACGTCTGATTCCGGGTTCAAATCTGTGGGTGCAAAATTAAAGGCTGGATTCCAACCAGCTTTTAAAAGTTGCTTTTCAAGTGGTGAAACAAGAACTGGAGCTCATTCTCCGGCTGCCTGAGGTTTATCTGGGCTGTAAGCTTGCCCAGCATCATTGGCAGGTAAAGAGGCCCTCAAGCCTGGTATTCAGGGCTAGAGAGAGTTAAGGGTGCTTTTCCATGTAAAGTGCTTTTGGGAAAGGAATGCCTTGAATTTTGATGATATTGGCCTGGTTCTCAGCTACAGGGCGGTAATGCAAAGCAGTGCTACTGCATTCCACTCGCAATGCTGAGGAGCAAGTATTAGCCACAAGTGAGCAGTAAAGGCAAGTGATTAAACAGCAGGGCTGCCTTCCACGTCGCTGAGATGAAGAATGATGCAGCAAATAATGGGATGGTTGCAACAGTCAGACAGAAGCTGAAATGCTTAAGAAAACAAAGATCTCTCTTAGTTCCTTGTCTGGCAGACTCAGACAAAAGCCGTTCCCTTCACATTAGATGACCTCTGCAGGATCACCTCCACAGCAGATACTTTCGATGGTGTACTCCTACCAACCGGTTTCCCAAAGCCGGACCATGACAATACCCACACATCCTAGTCCTGATTTTGAGCTCCTCGCAATTAGGAGCAGAAAGCGGGAGGGTTTAGCACAATATTCTGGGAAAGCTGGGCACGGCTGAGAGCTGGCACAGGAGACACAGCTTCTGGGCAGAAAGCTGCACGGAGCCTCGCTCAGTGGTGAGCAGAGCTCAGTGTTTCCATTCAGAGGTCCAGGCCTGAACGCAATGCTCAAAACCTCTCTCGCCATGCACAGAGCCACACGCCTGTTTTCCTAAGGGGGAAATAACAGCAGAGGCACTGGGATGACAATAGTCCCTCCAACTCCGCAGCTCGGATGCTGTCTCACGGGTAGGGCTGGAGCTGGAGGAAAGCAGCAGCTCTCTCTAATCAACTCCAAGACTACATTCCAGGTTTTAAAGCAGAGGTAAGACCCAGAGGGAAGTCTGTCCCAGCCCCACACAATTTCCTCATGACTTTCAGCAGCTCTGTTGCCTTTCTTGGCTTGCACTCGCACCAGACGAATGCTGTCAGCTTGTTCACCATGCTGGCATGGCAGGGAGAAGCAAAACAGATAAAACTATTAATGATGCCAGAAGGAGAGAGATGTCGCTTATCTCTCTGCCAGCACCCAGCCATGCGGTTCCAGTTCTATGATGGCTTCTCCCACCAGAAGTCTTTAGATTAAGGCCTTGCTAGATGCAGCACTGGAGCAAATCCAGCTCTGCTTCATTCCTGTAACCCAGCCTCACTCCATGGGAGCCTGGCTTCTGCTCTGTTTGCTATCCCAAGGAGAATAGGGGCACATGGCAGAAAGGGATCTACCCCATTTGTTAACATCCACTTCTTTATCAAGGACTGTCTGCGATGCTGCTGGGAAACTCAAAGTAGTATTTCACTCCCCAAAGTGGAGACAGAACAACAAAAAGTGAGTACCATAGACCCACAACATGCATTGTAGCCACAACATATGCATTAAGTTTGAGGAGCAAAGGACTGCTGGAACAAGTCCAGAGGAGGCCACGAGGATGATCAGGGGACTGGAGCACCTCCCGTATGAAGACAGGCTGAGGAAGTTGGGGCTGTTCAGCCTGGAGAAGAGAAGGCTGCGTGGAGACCTCAGAGCAGCCTTCCAGTACCTGAAGGGGGCCTGTAGGGATGCTGGGGAGGGACTCTTCATCAGGGACTGTAGTGACAGGACAAGGGGTAATGGGTTAAAACTTAAACAGGGGAAGTTTAGATTGGATATAAGGAGGAAATTCTTTCCTGTTAGGGTGGTGAGGCACTGGAATGGGTTGCCCAGGGAGGTTGTGAGTGCTCCATCCCTGGCAGTGTTCAAGGCCAGGTTGGATGAAGCCTTGTGTGGGATGGTTTAGTGTGAGGTGTCCCTGCCCATGGCAGGGGGGTTGGAACTGGATGATCTTAAAGTCCTTTCCTACCCTAACTATTCTATGATTCTATGATTCTATGACTGCACCACTCACTGTCTTCCTGTGGAGACATTTGCCTGTTCAGCCCATAAATGCTTTTTAACCCTCTGACACCATTGATGAACATCTTCATTCATTCTGATACCGGTAGGAGATGCTGGAAAAGACTCCTGAAACAGAAGTTGAACTGAGATGCCCCAGCCCTTAGATCTTCCAGGTTTATGTGCTGTGACCCGCAGTCAGCACAACTAATTCTGGAATCAAAACCTGTAATCTGCAGTGTTTTCACTTTATATGAATTTAGAGGAACTGGTAGTAATACAGAAGCTGAAGTCCAGCATTTTCCCCAAAAGCAGTATCTGTAGCCATCATTTCTGGTCTGTGTAGAGCAGCATGATGCTGTTAAAGTCAATAGAGTGACATGAGCCCACTCAGCTTTTATATCTCCAAGTGATGTACACCAGGAGGATATATTTTTCCCTTTTCTCTTTGTCCTGTTACCATGACCACCTTAGTCCTTTCTAAAGCTTGACTCTGATATCTATTCACTCCTCAGTAGCTTGAGACAGTCCCTGGAAAGCCTCACCCCTAAATCCTGTGTTTTGATAATATTCCTTTATACCAGTGCTCCTTCAGTTTTCCAGGTAGACGCCCATCCTGGGCTGCCAGCAGGCAAGTTGGGAATGCATCAACAGGGCTGAAGAGGAGAAGGTGATGACAGAGCCTGTATGGGGAGAGCCGCGTCTGGACAGGGGAGGAATCAGGAGGAGGAGCCGTCCCTTTGAGTCATTGCTTCCACCTGGCAAGACTGAGCTATCCCCAAACCGGGATCCAAAGTCATTGCTGCAGTCATAGAATCATAGAATCCTGGAATGGTTTGTGTTGGAAGGGACCTTAAAGCTCATCCAGTTCCAACCCCTACCATGGGCAGGGACCCCTTCCACTAGAGCAGGTTGCTCCAACCTGGCCTTGAACACTTCAGGATCAGAGCATTCGCAACTTCCCTGGGTAGCCTGTTCCAGTGCCTCACCACTCTCACAGGGAAACTTCTTCCTAACATCTCCCCTGTTTAATTTTGAACCCATCGCCCCTTATCCTATCACTACAGTCCCTGATGAAGAGTCCCTCTCTGGCATCCTTATAGGCCCCCTTCAGATACTGGAAGACATTATGTCTCCAAATAGCTTTTTCAACACAACCAACACAGCCTCTCCTCTGTGTCCAGCACAACCTCTCCTCCTTTTGTACCCAAGCTGTTTTTCACATTCCTAGCTGGATCTGCACTACACCCACCCGACCGCATTCACCTTGCTCATAGCCCTGAGACACCGAAGGGAAGCACATGTCCTGGTGTGCATGCTTTGAGCAGGGATCATGAGCAGTGCAGGAATGGCTGCTGATTTCGTTGGGCATTTCCTGGACAGCAATCATGGCTTTGGCGGCATTTCTAATTTCAAATGCTAATTTTAAGTACACTGAGGGGGACATTTCTTCTTTCGCCCTGTTTTCTTCCTAATTACTCCAGATGAATCAAAGAGCCAAACTTCAAAATCAACTCCAGTTTCCAAATAACCTTTCACACTTGCTGTTAATACCATTAGTACTTCATGTTATTCCCATAGATACATTACCAGGCAAACACACACAGTCCTTGCCCTGAAGAAATCACGGTAACAGACTTGAGATGTGACAAGGAACAAGTCCTAACAGCACAGGGGCTGGAATGAATGAGGTAAGGAGGGTGCAGTTGCCCATGGCAGGCACGTGCACAGCTCGATGGATTTCTGCTGAGAGATTAAACCATTATTTCATGTTTATTTAATTATTAAACTCAGAAGAATTTCTATCAACCCCCATGGGACCTGGAACCGCGGTTTCGACCCGGGTCTATGGCTTGTGTCTAAATTAAAAATGAAAACCAGATGGTGGGTTATTAGATGGCTGCAGCAGAAGCTGACAATCTGTTCTGTCCCTGTGTAAGCAGGGGGGCTCTGGGAAGTGAAGGTTACAATATGTGGTACCCGTTCCAAGCTGTGCATCGCAGGTGTTGAGCCGGTGTCTCTGCACATCAATGAAGCAGCCAGACTGATGTCCTCTAGCCAAGCTTTGACTCCAGGAGGCTTGGTCTGAAGGTTACTGGTGAAGGAAGAGGAAGATCAAAGGATACAGTTGATATACAGCTCTAAGCTTCACCAAAGGTAAACCCCTATGTAGCAAACAGAGCCTGTTTTGTCAGTAGAAAATGCACATTGGAATCTTAAAGGTTGATAAAACCACTAGATAAAAGTATTATCAAATCCTGTTTTGCTGTAGCCGTGTTTTCAACAGAACCAAAGAAAATGCCAGTGACAAAAGAGATAATCCGAATGAAGAAATCAGTGTTTCATGTAGTAAGAGATACATGAGGTCAACACACAGCAAAGAGCAGTAGTGGACGATGCTTTTGAGAGGAAATGGATACAGCTTGGGTATGCTTATGCACTGAAGGACAAGGAAAGAATGAGCTACAAGGGAGGTTTTCAAGGATATGCAGTATCTCCTTAAACAGCTTAGGTAAAAAGTGCAGTGCCAAAATAACTTGTGAAATCATCCAGGTCACAGAAAATCAATGTTGTATTATTCTGTTAAATACACGTTTTACACACAATTCACCCTGTCAGCGTGCATGCCTTGGAATCCCTTTCAGCCCAATGATTGTTTTGCCATCTCCTCATCCCAAGTTCTTGTGCTGAGCATTTGACAAGAGCTTCAGATGTGCCATAAATCCCTACCCAGCTCTACACGGACAGCAGTCGTTTGGGAAACCTTTTTCCTCGCTAGCTGGTAGCTGACCCATCAATGCGAGGCAGGTGGAGCATTCTGCAGTCTGGGACTATGCTGCTGCTGGATGTCACAGCCCAGTGCATCAAGTTAAATGTTCACAGGTGGTTTCCCTTAGCAAATAAAGGCTGAAATAAACTTAATACTTGAGGAGACCTCATGCGATGTTTTCTAGAGCTGTTTGTAGGAGAAGGTAGGACAGTCTATTCCCTGCTGCCCTCACCAGGGTAAGCTTGCACCATGGATACTGCACAGTAGCAAAAGCACATCCCTGTTTGCTGCAGTGTGGAACAAAAAGAGTTCTCCAGCATTTGGGAATCATGGCCTTCAGCAGACACTCCCTGCACTCTCAGCCTGTTGAATACCTGCCAAATAAAAGAAACCTGTCATTTCTGTAGCAGCACGCATCTTTTGTTTGCCATGGTTATTTTTCAGGGGGAACATTAAATCTGCCTTAGCATAAAAAATTAACATCTGGAGATTCTCAGTTTGAAAGCAGCAGGTAATGTGTTTGGCAAGGGACAAATCTATGACAAAGAATTTAATAAGAGAGGGAGACAGGATAGCTCCTGGGACCAGTACTTTAAACTTCGAACAGGGGTGTGAAATGGTGCTTACCGATAGTAAATGGAGGGGTATTGCTAAATGTTAGTAAGCCCTGTATCACACCACCGACTTCCTTTATACACATATACATTAAAATAACCATGACTTTCCTATTCGTGTTTCCCGTCTGGAAACATTCTGGGAAACAAGATCATTAATGAAAAATTCATAAATCTGAAGACTTACATGGAAATACTGGAGGGCAATTTTAAATGTGAATTCCTGATTTGCAACCATTCACTTTTTCTCAGGAAATCTGCTTCTAAGAGTTGCCTTTGTGACCAGCGTTGGGTGTTCACAGAAATACGTATGCTATACCCATAATGATCTGCGGTCCTTTATGCCCTGCTCCCCTTTCACTCTGATGTGTTTCCTGGCAGCACATGGGACCCTATAGGAGTAGGGAGCTTGAACCTGTAAGATGGTGATAATAAACGAATAGCCAGACAATGTGGGCATTTTTTTACTTAGTAATGTATTCTTGCAGTTCCTACAGAACTTACAACCTATTTCGTTCACCTGTGGATAACAAGCTGAGCAAATGCAAACCTAAAGTACTAAGTACCTTGGCCCTTTTAGCCACAGATTGTCTGGGACAGCCCAAGGAGAAAACAGATCATGGAATTACAGAATCCCAGACTGGTTTGGGTCGGAAGGGACCTTAAAGCGCATCCAGCTCCAACCCCTGCCACAGGCAGGGACCCCTTCCACTGGAGCAGGTTGCTCCAAGCCCCTGTGTCCAACCTGGCCTTGAGCACTGCCAGGGATGGGGCAGCCACAGCTTCTCTGGGCACCCTGTGCCAGCACCTCAGCACCCTCACAGGGAAGAGCTTCTGCCTAAGAGCTCATCTGAACCTACCCTCTTTCAGCTTAAAGATCAGTTTTTTTAATCCAAACTACAAGGAACTCCTTATTGACCATTATGCAACAGAAATACTTTTACCAGCCACTCATTTTGCAATTTCTTAGCACTCTCAAATGCTAAACTAGCACAAAGCTTGTGTATTTAAGAGTCTTGAAAGCACCCGGTAGCTTGGGACATGCAATAACGATTGCTTAAGTCCTGCGGACCACTTTCATCCTGGCAGCCACTGCCAGAAGTCAAGAGATTTACTTGGTCAATGCATTTGGCTCCAGGTGCCTGCAGTCATTGTCATGCGCTGGAAGGTGTCAAATCAACTCACACTCACCAGTTTCCCCATGTGTTCTTCCAACAAGACACTGATCCGGTGTGCACTTTGCAAAGAAGCTACTCATATTCAGAGGACATGACAGCAGACTCATGCACTTGCTGCATGAAGGGCTGGTGAAATTAAAGAAATCACAGCCAAGATCCCTCCCAACTTGCCAAAGGAAAAGACAAAACCTCCCTTTTTCTCTCTCCTCTTTAACTGGTTTAAGGAACAAATTAAATTGGGCTACGAAAGTGCTCCTAAGTCTTGAAGACCATAAGGCAAGAGGAGGAACATGTTCTGTCAACTGAAAAATCAAATTAGGTGAAATGCTAAAACCACAAGATTTGTTTACTACAGGAAGCACTGACGTTTCCAGGCTTGAGAGCAGTTTCTCCACAGCCCTGATTAAAATTACTCATCAAAACATTACACAGAATTAACTTCATTTCATATGGTGAACTATTATAGAGCTTGGGTGGAGTGGAAAATATCCAGCATATTATTAGTTGGAGTTTAGCAGAGGCATGTGGTGAAATTTCTCCTTTTGTCCTGTCTTAGAGCTGTTTGCCAACGTAGACTTTTACCAAGAAAAGCGAAGGCGAGTGGAGATGAACAGGAGCTGGAAAAGCTCAGACTTTAAAACAGGAACTCAGGAATGGATAGAAGTGAAGCAAAGAGTTTTTCAAGGAAAACCTTACTTCTTGCTCTTCCTACAAAGCAGTTGCAGGCTCAAACTAACTGGAGCAAACAGGCTGTATGTGGCATGAGTGAAAGTTTGTCACAGGAAAACCAGCTTTTCTTTCTCACCAGCTATCCTGGATGTTGCAGAGCTGAGACAAGGTTAAATGAGCCCTTCCGTCCTCAGTTCCTGCCTGCGCAATTGCGTACTTGCATATGACGAACACTTTCGAAAGGAAAAGCATGTCTTTCACTTTTGATTAAGCTGATTAATGTGTTCTCCTCCGGCACCTTTTCTGTGCTTAGCAGAGTTACGGCGTTAGATTCCTTATGATCATACAATCACAGGATGATTTGGGTTGGAAAGGACCTTAAGATCATCCAGTTCCAACCGCCGTGACATCGGCTTTGAGCATTTCAGTGCTTAAAGATTGACAACTTAGGAAAGAGAGACACACAGAAAATAGATCCACTGCAAACTCAGTCATGGCTGGGACCTAAGTTCTGATGCAGCTTGTTTTAGTAACACAGCTTGGACTAGGGCAGTATTTTTCAAGTAACACTAATCCACAGTGGATTAACATTTCACCTACAGCATAATGGCGTATTGTCATAAATCCATCACAAAATTACAGCAATTATAAATAAGAAATGCACTTCAAGAAAAAGAACTTACCGCAGGGGGAAACGGGGGGGAATATTTACCAGGGCACACAGCTGAAAAAACCTCATGCTGACAAAGCATGTAAAAGATTTCATGTAGAACTCTTATCATAGCCAGCTTGTGTTTGCACAGCCTTTCAGTCGAATGGCTTTTACTAAAGGATATTTGAACAAGAAAAGAGCCCTTGAGTCAGGCAGACACCATGGATGAAAGACTCACAATCTTGACAAAGCTCCTACACGCAAGCTTAAAACAAAAGCATGAAACTCCTCCAGCTTTATAGCCAACTCTACTCCTTTCATAGGGCTGGCTTTCAAACACTTAGTGAAAAAATGTTGTCATAACAATAAAGCGTGAATAGGCAAATCCATGTATTCCCAGTTGTTGTCCCAAGCAAACAAGAAAAACATTTCACACTTCACAATTAATACAATGTCCCTTTGTCCCAACACATGAAAGCGCTATTTAAAACAAATAAATGGATAGTTACAATTATTTTTTTATGAAAGTCTGGATTTTTTTTATAAATATTCAACGTATTTTCACATTTTCTTTTGCAACTGCATTTTTTCCACCAGTTCTGACCACACAATACCATCAGAAAGGGCCAGAAAAGATATAGAAGGGCAATATGTTGCATGGTCCAGTTGCCTGTCATCAACTGAGAATGTATGAAGGTAATTAAAAGCCCGGTTGGTAAACTCTGGGGCCTCTGCCCTGGAGTGGTGAAGACCAGTGTCAGAGCATTGACTGTATGATGTAAAGTCCAGAATTTGTCCCAAGGTACCTGTCTGTAAATAGTTATTGTTGTATGATGTTATGGACGTACTGGTTCCAATAGTAACAGCTTCAGCCTCTTCCTGATGGGTATTCCTGGTGTATCTACCGCCACATCACCACCCTAAGCACCACTTTAGAAAGCAATTTAGGACTCCAGGTGGGTCTTTGGAAGATCAGGACCCACGAGGTGACTGGCATCCGTGAAACACTTCCAATGCCTCAGGCTCTGGCCACCCAAAGTGCCATTTTCTGTGCCACTGAAAGCTGGATGAGGGAGGTGGGAGGTGCAATGGCCGAGGCAATTTGGGACTGACCAAGCACAATGGCTCTGTTGCAGTCTCGGTTCTTGGCTGAACATGGAGACAGGCTCATCCCATGGGAGGTGGTGGGAGTTTTCCCTGGGCACAGCACAGGGGCTCAGACCGAGAGGCAGATCACTTTGAGGGAGTGCAGGTTAGCGATGGTGATGGTGGTCAACAGCTTGGAAAGACGCAGCTCCTTTGACCCAACAGCTCAGAGACCTGCTAGACTGCTACTGGACAAAACTGAAGATCCCAGTGCCAGCAAGAAGAGACAGAGCTTGACTGGTTTCACAAGGCTTATGGTTTTCTTCTTTCTATAGACATTTATATACAAGCTTTAGTGCTCAGTTAACAAATGCACACTGTTCTTCTGCAATTACTTACACTGAGGCCAAGCCAAACATTAGAAGGTGGATTAAAACAAAGGGATTCTGCACTTTTCTCCTACCTCTCCCCTTCTTTTGTGTCTTTGCAAAGTCTATAGCTTTATACATAGACATAATGTAGCTCAACTTGAGTCACAACCAGTGCAGCCAGCTCTTCATTACTGCAGGATGTGCACTCTTCTCTGAACTGTGTTTCCTTTGCTGATTTTTGCCCTTTTAAGAATTCAGATTTATTTCCTAGGCTCACTCAGAGCTATACAATAAAGGTGAACATCGTTCTCACTATCTGTACTTATTTTTACTCTCTGTGCTCACGTATTATGCTGCCCAAACTAGCCAAAAATTATTATTGCCAAGCTACACAAGCAGACAAAGATCAATATTGATAAAGTTTTGGCCTGCCTGTACCAGTTTTTTGTCCATTTTACTTATTCAACACATCCATTTTCTTCCTGGTATATTACTCTAACTTTACGATTGGTAAACGTCATATTAAGCCACCAAGGAACCTGGACTACTCTCCTCCCCAGATTCCTCAATAACGAACATATAACATAACATAGAATCATAGAATAGTTCGGGTTGGAAAGGACCTCAAGATCATCCAGTTCCAACCCCTCTGCCATGGGCAGGGACACCTCACACTAAACCACGTCACCCAAGACTTTATCCAACCTGGCCTAACACTGCTCCATGAAGCAGTGGGGCTTATGCTACAAGCACGTCACACCTCCAGAAGCCAACAGGAGCTGCAGCCTTGCTAGAGCTTTTGGGGTCATAAGACTTTATTATTATTCAACACACATTTCCCCCATCATTCCAAGCTCCGTTCCACTTTCCCATGGCATTCAGCTTTCCATAGCTGGCTTAGGGGACTGAAATTTATACGGGGAAAAGCATAAACCGAGTCCAGCTCGGAGTCCAGAGCTTGAGGTCTGAGCCAGAGGACTTTGCAGGAGGTCTTGAACTCTTATAAAGTGAGCTGGTGCCTGCGGGAGCATAGGCGCAGTGAGGTGCTGGAGCTCATTGCTGGCATTGCTGTAGCTGGGATGGTCTGACACTCGCTGCCCTGATTCTGTGAGGCCTGAGGGCTTCCCTATTTCTCCTGCTTGAGACAGAAAGGGAATGAATCCCCAGTTCTCTCCTCCTGCCCCTCAATGAGCTCTTTATAGGATTATAGTTGCTCCCTCCAGACCGAGCACCAGAGCCTCCTGCCCAGGCTGAAGTCAGCGGCAAGGATGGGTTAGCAGCAGACATGCCTCTATGTGTTAATTAAGCCAAACTCCATCTATGGCAGCTCCCCATGATGTGGAGCAGTGGCCAGCAGAGCCCCAACACACAACAGCCCCCCCCCCCCAGCCCCCATCCGGCAGCAGTGAAAGCCCAGTGCTCAATGAAGACACTGGGAGTTCTTAAGACATCTTTTGAAAGAGATTAAACAGACCCCACATTGGATTAGAAAGATGATGCCTGACACATTTAGTTTCCGTTACCTTTTGTGTACCCGCTCAGTGCACAGACCTGTACCAAACAGTGCATTCTAATGCAGATTTCCTTGAATCCCTCTGGGATTTCACAGAATCCCTAAGACCCTCACAGCAGGAAGCTCTATTATCACGCTATCGGCATACATCACGCAGTAAGCTGTGCCTAAGGGCCATCTAGAGGATGCTGAGTTATAAGAAAGTGGAGGGGTCAGGGGTTTGTGGTGAGAAAAAGAGGAACTTTAATCTCAGGATGCCAGTGAGTGGGGGTGTGCAAAGGCGCTTCAGCATTCCTCAGTTTTCCCCATTCCTCCACCTACTGAAGTGTGCTGCCGAGTAAACGAGAGAAATTCCCAGGCTGGGGTGTCTGATTAGGAAAAATTACTTGCGGCCAGAGGAGCCGCTTCAGCTAAAAATGACAAAGAATAGATAAGACCGAGCAGAACGACCCAGTCAAACAGCGCAGCGAGGTTCCATTCAGTGGAAGTATTCTAATACACTTCTTTTCTCCACTGCGGGGAAGAGAAGGCTCCAGTGACATTTCCAAGAGAAATATGTGCTTAATAGCTCTCCTGCACTTCCTTGAAGGAAACTGCTCAAAACGCTGAACCCTTTCTTTATATAAGGGGCAAGGGGAAGAAATGATCCCGCAAATCGTTTATCTCACGTATGCTACGGAGAAGGAGCCGTCTCTGCCCTCAGCTCATGACCACAGTGTTATTTTGAGGGAGGTTTGCTATTTGAGCAGTGCCGTTTTCTTATTTTTACTGGCACTGAAGCAGCCAAAGGTTGTGCGTGGACGGGAAAGGCTTTTCTGCCTCCATTAGGAATGCCAGCGTTTGGGCTCCGCTGGAGAGAGGAGAGACGACCCGCCACACAGGCTCCAGCCAGATTAGGACGCAGGCTTGGCCCAAGGAGCTGATCAAACTCCATCTTCTTCATTAAATAATCGAACAAACCAAAAGCAAAGAAGCAACCAGCTGGCTAAATCCAAGTTTACCCTCGGCCCTTTCAAACCTTCTTCCCCAAGCCCCCGTTCAGAAGAAGCACAAGCCCTATGGCAGATGCTCAATAGCTCTGCTGCTCTACGTGCCAATGCAAACAAGCACAGGGGAGCTTTCTAAGCCCTCCCTAGGAGTTTCACGTAACGCAAACAGAAACAGGTCCTTCTGCACACCTTAAATGTTGAAAAAACCCCTTGCTTTTCAGACTCTTTCCTGCCCTTGACTCAATTTCACACTCCAAGAGAAGCTGGCAGGCAGAAATGTTAGTTTAGCTGTCATACCCTGAAAAAAAAGAAGGCAGAATGGTTCATTTTCTCCACTCGAGATGCGGAGAGACTTTGCCATAGACAAAGCTTTAAAAACAAAAGAGTGGAGAATGCTTTATCCATTTATTCACATTTATTCAGTGTCGCTAACTGGATTCAATAAATAGAGAAGCTCATTTTTAGAATAAACCCTTCAAAGCCTAAGCAAATCTGACAGCAGAAAAAGAATCACAGATCTCAGTAGCTGCGTAAAGGACCCTCAGAGCATCTTCCTTTCGGTTTACTGAACCTATTCCTTTTGTACACTTTCATATGCCCATTCCTTCATACAAATAGATGATAAACTACCTGGCTTTAGAGGCTCTCAGTCTACCAAAACTGCAAATAAAAATGAACCAAAATTAGGTGTTAAATGTGAAAATAGATAAATATAAATGGTGAAATATCAATAGTTAAAAAGAGAAATAAAAATAGTTACACTTAAAACTCCCAGATAAGCTGGGGTTTGCACGCTATGGAACAAAACATGCTGTTTCTCACCCCTTTTAATAGGATGTTAATGAAAAATAGAAAGCTGGGAAGTAGAGAACACAAGGTATTTCTTCAGAGCCAAGGAGTGAGCAGAGAACAGGGGATGTAGTACTACATCTACAACCTCATGGCCTAGACCACCACTGGAAGGAGATTTAGCCACTGCAGTTATACTGACTTACAATATCATTGTCAAGTGTATGAAGTTCCCTTGATACTAAAGCATCCTGCATTCGTTTTAGAACTGTTGGTAACGTAGGTCCTGTTTAAAGATTTTTGCTTTGATGTGTGTTGTTTTTCTGGGTGACTGATCTTCATGAATAACTCTTCAGTAACGTTGCCCTCAAAATGTGGGGTTTGCTTTTTAGACTATAGTACATTGCAAATTAACCCAGTGGAATTCACCAGGGGCTTATGGGAGGTGTCAAAAAGAGAGCTATTGTACCTCAGCTGATTTATGGCCATCTTTAAGACTCCACCTTGGCTGCGCTTTGCTCAGGGAAACCTGCGACGTTCAGCTGTAGCAGTGAATCAAAGGATGTTAGCAGAAACCAAGAAGCGAGGGTTGAAATGTAACCTCATTTGGTACATTTTTGTCCCTGTGAAATCAAATAATGTAATGTGCATATGTGGAGGCTCGTTTTACTTGTAATGGATCTGCAGGTGTAGCAACACCATCTGGGACTGATAATGAGTAGATAGCTTTCAAGGGTAAGAAGCCTTGCACAGAGCAGATACTGACAAAGGATACAAGTATTGGTATTTCATCCCCTTGAAATACTTGGTAGGAAGGACAAATTAATGATCAAATAATAACACCTGAGCCCTAACTCACTTTTTCCATCAACATCCACTAGACTTCTCACAAAAGAAATCAAATGAATTGCATATACTGAAAGGCCAAGGGGAATGGCTTGAACCTGCCCGAGGGGAGACTGAGATGAGCTCTTAGGCAGAAGCTCTTCCCTGTGAGGGTGCTGAGGCGCTGGCACAGGGTGCCCAGAGAAGCTGTGGCTGCCCCATCCCTGGCAGTGCTCAAGGCCAGGTTGGACACAGGGGCTTGGAGCAAGCTGCTCCAGTGGAAGGGGTCCCTGCCCGTGGCAGGGGTTGGAACTGGATGAGCTTTAAGGTCCCTTCCAACACAAACCAGTCTGGGATGCTATGAAAGTAATCATCCACCTGTAACTTGCCCAAAAGATCATTTGGGAGACCAAAAGCAGTGATGGGTAGAGCACTCAGCAAGTGGATCCTACCTGTGAAAGTCAACAGCACCACATTTCCCTTCCTATATGCAGTTGAATCATGGAAACTCTTTTCTAGAAGCAGTTTCACACTGACAAGCTGGCTATGGGGCAGTTCTTGTTCCCCGTGACGCTGGTGGTATGCTGGCAGACCACGCTCCAAGGTGTTGTGGAGCTGTGCCAGGAGAAAGCAGCAGAGGTAAAATGAGCAATGTCTGCCTGGGAGTAAGTCCAAGATTTATTTCTGACCCTGGCCAAAAGGCAGGAAGGACACTCGCTGTTACCCAAGTGGGCAGTTCTGAGGATCTCTCAGTTCTGAGGTCCTCAGTTTCACAGAGGACCTCCGCCTTGGGAGTGTACCAAAATAGGGAAACCACAACGCTAACACAAACACAAACTCCAGTTTACTTGCTCAGTGATGCATGCAAGTACTGGACCATTCATAAAGTTTACAATTTTCTCTTAAATAATATACACTGACATCCATCCAACTCCTTTTTGTTCCTTTAAATCCAAGCAACGCAGCTGGGAGAGCCAAGGGTATCTTCATGGACCAAGTCCTGAAGACTCTTTTCAGCTGCAGCAGTTATTTTTCTTCATTGTAGCAGTGCTGTGTTTGGTATTCTCAGGCCAAAGCCAAAACACAGCACTGCAATATCTACTAGGAAGAAAATTAATTGTTACAGCTGAAACCAGGTTGGAACTGGATGATCTTAAGGTCCTTTCCAACCCTAACTTATTCTGTGATTCCATTATCAATGGCTTGAGGAATAATCTTATTCCTTTTCTTTAAGTATAATAGAATCATTGAACAATTAGGGTAGGAAAGGACTTTAAGATCATCCAGTTCCAACCCCCCTGCCATGGGCAGGGACACCTCACACTAAACCATCCCACACAAGGCTCTGTCCAACCTGGCCTTGAACACTGCCAGGGATGGAGCATTCACAACCTCCCTGGGCAACCCATTCCAGTGCCTCACCACCCTCACAGGAAAGAATTTCCTCCTTAGATCCAATCTAAACTTCCCCTGTTTAAGTTTTAACCCATTACCCCTTGTCCTGTCACTACAGTCCCTGATGAAGAGTCCCTCCCCAGCATCCCTATAGGCCCCCTTCAGGTACTGGAAGGCTGCTCTGAGGTCCCCACGCAGCCTTCTCTTCTCCAGGCTGAACAGCCCCAACTTCCTCAGCCTGTCTTCATACGGGAGGTGCTCCAGTCCCTGATCATCCTCGTGGCCTCCTCTGGACTTGTTCCAACAGTTCCATAATTAATATAATATAATATAATCCCATAGAATACACCTATAAAAACTCAAAACGGATAAAAGTGTTGCACACTCCCTATGTTAGACAGGGAAGTTAGCTTACCGCCACACTTTAAGGCGCCGTAGACGAAGGCAATGCAAAGACAGCTTTGGTCCAAATGGACTCTCAAGCTCACCGAGGATGTCATCTGCACATTCCTGTTTTAGGGCTTTTCTTTTTTTTTTTTTTTTTTTCCTTTTTTTAAATAAATTGCGCTGTGGGAAAAGCTGGCTGCAAGTCAACACCACAGAGACCTGATTTTAACTCCAATGAATACAACTATTTACCAGGCCCCCGTTCTGCAAAGGAAAGACCCTGCCATCGCTGGCAGTTTCGATGTGATACGAACTCCTAAGACATTCAAATGGACCGGCTTAAAAAAAGACTGTGTTTTAGCTCATGCATCCTTAATGCTCAAACTGCTCTTGGCAGCTCCCAGTCAGAAGCACTGTCATCCAGAATAAGAGAATGACAGACATTAATATGGAAACATTCAAGCTTTTTAGCTGAGCCGGAACAATAATTATGCCATCCAGTTTTATTCTGAAGAGTATTGACCCCATTCTCCACTATGAGACAAGATCCAAAAGACAAAGATATAAAGAAGTGTTTAGGGAAAGCCAAATAGAGGGGTTTTTTTGACCATGGCGCCTTGCACAGCATCAGAACCCTCATTTGAAACTAAAAATACCATTGCGGGGGTATCGGGGGATCCATGGTATGACACAACAGTGAATCAAGTCTTTACTACAGGAAACACTAATGCTCTGAAAACACTGTGCTAACACATCAAGGAAACAGCCGTCCAGAGGGGAATTTCACGTTGCACAACCTACACCACACTTTCCCTAAATATAAATAAATTATATGAACATATGCTCTGTTCGCTGCTCCCAGATGCTGGGAGTGCAAAGACCAGTCATGAAAACCAACACTAGCAGGGAAAATCTGTCGTTAAACACAACACCCGGGGAGGGTGGATGGGGAGCAGCCTTTAATGAAACAGGCCAGGACAGTTTGAAGGAAGCTGACAACAACAGGGAATGCTGGAGCTGATGTCTCTGAGTCTTCTTAGTCTTGGTTAAAAAGAAGAGCCATACCCCCTTGCAGACAATGAAGTTGTATGCTATCACACCTACAAAAGCATGCAGGATTTTTTTCTGAGACAATAAACAGATGGTTGTTTTACGCTCAGAAGCAAATGGGAACCGAGTATTTAGTGTGGACGTTAGATACTCATGACGTGTGAAAGTGTGAATGCTTGGGCAGCTAGGATGTTATCCCAGCAAAAATACAGCCTTCTTCTGCAGGATCTTAGAATCACAGCATCCCAGACTGGTTTGGGTTGGAAGGGACCTTAAAGCTCATCCAGTTCCAACCCCTGCCCTGGGCAGGGACCCCTTCCACTGGAGCAGCTTGCTCCAAGCCCCTGTGTCCAACCTGGCCTTGAGCACTGCCAGGGATGGGGCAGCCACAGCTTCTCTGGGCACCCTGTGCCAGCGCCTCAGCACCCTCACAGGGAACAGCTTCTGCCTAAGAGCTCATCTCAGTCTCCCCTCGGGCAGGTTCAAGCCATTCCCCTTGTCCATCCCTACAGGCCCTTGTAAAAAGTCTCTCTCCATCCTTCTTGTTGGCCCCTTTAGGTACTGGAGCCCCTTTAGGTACTGGAATGTACTGCCCATCACACTGGCTTCAGGAGGAAGAGGAGGGAAGAGGGTCAGGGCGGGTCTGACATGGAAAAATAGCAAGGGAAAAATATTCAGGAACCCAGAATGATGATTTTAGTCTGAATTTTATCATCCTTTTTATGAAGATGATCTCCATCTACACTTGCCTGTTCACGCAGTCCAATGAGGTGATGCCTCTTCTTCCCACCTGCTTCTCTGCAATCCAGCTCTGAATGACAGCTAGTGGCTTTTTTTAGCTAGTGCCAAGAGGAAAAAAGGGCTTTCCATTAGCCTGAATTGGGCATTTGCAAACATCCTGCTATGTTTGTGGTCCTAGTGACTGAAAGTCACCTTACAAACCACAGGGATAAATCCACACAGTAAACCCAATGGAATTTTCCCTCTGCTTGTGCATATGCTAATGCGTGTGCGCACCAATACGAGTGCATCAGAAATCTCTGTCAAACTCCGAGTTATCCTTCCAAGTCGTAGCATACATTAATGTGTCAGGACTTGGAAACCAGCTCAGGCACTACTCTTGTCTAGACTGGACTGTCGTAATCTCTGACAAATGGCACTTTTCCCCGCTGCTGAAACACTCTTCAGGAACACACCATCTCCTCAGGCCTGCCTCCATCCGCAAGAAAACTTCTGTCCCTCTCCATGTCCTTCACTTTTAAGCTTGTAATTTCTAGTCAGACCCTTGAAACTGCCACACTAATGGACGTGTGCAGTCATCAGAAGCCCTAATACCGACTGTCTCTAACCTGAAGCACATAAACACGCCATTTCCCTGAAGGACACTATTCATGTGTTGAAGAACACCAGTGAGTATTTGGAGGATCAGGGCCAGAAGATGCACCTTGTGCATGGGCTTAGACACACACGCACAAGATCTTTCTGAACTGTTACTCAGAAAAGCTGTAGTGGAGGCAGCAGTGTTGTAACATAGCAAGACAGGGTGGAAGGAAGAAGAGGCAGGGTCAAGACTGAGTTTTACTTGGGCTAACCTTAATGGCTGGGAGCCCCAGCCATGTGGTGATGCAAATTATAACTCTTGCATCTACCCAGCTACCACTTTGCCAGTTCCCTGGAGAGTCAGTGGCTCCAGCAAAGCATTTCATAGAATCATAGAATCATAGAATAGTTAGGGTTGGAAAGGACCTTAAGATCATCCAGTTCCAACCCCCCTGCCATGGGCAGGGACACCTCACACTAAACCATCCCACACAAGGCTTCATCCAACCTGGCCTTGAACACTGCCAGGGATGGAGCACTCACAACCTCCCTGGGCAACCCATTCCAGTGCCTCACCACCCTCACAGGAAAGAATTTCCTCCTTAGATCCAATCTAAACTTCCCCTGTTTCAGTTTTAACCCGTTACCCCTTGTCCTGTCACTACAGTCCCTGATGAAGAGTCCCTCCCCATCTTCCAGGTACTGGAAGGCTGCTCTGAGGTCTCCACGCAGCCTTCTCTTCTCCAGGCTGAACAGCCCCAACTTTCTCAGCCTGTCTTCATACGGGAGGTGCCCCAGTCCCTGATCATCCTCGTGGCCTCCTCTGGACTTGTTCCAGCAGTTCCATGTCCTTTTTATGTTGAGGACACCAGAACTGCACACAATGCTCCAGGTGAGGTCTCACAAGAGCAGAGTAGAGGGGCAGGATCACCTCCTTCGACCTGCTGGTCACGCTCCTTTGGATGCAGCCCAGGATACGGTTGGCTTCCTAGGCATCCTGGAAAGGGTTTGGATGCAGGACATGACCAGAAGCCGGGTTGCATGTCTGGAAGTCTCTTTGGAAAGGTTTCAAGTCACTGGAGCTTTCTTCCCAGACTGTGCTATTTAGACAAGCTCTAGGGAGTTTGAATAATTTTCTCATTGCTTACCAATTCAAAGGCATTCTTTACCTTGATATGCAGCTCCAGTGAAGTCTTCTGTGAATTCCTAGTTTCCTTTGAAGACGTATCTCTATAATCAGCCTCGAAAGTTTCCTGTCTCCTGTATGAGATGGCAAATGTTTTAAGTCACTGTTTCTGGCTGAGATCTACATTGCAGCAAAGCTGGAAGGGAAAATCTTTACAAGCACCCAGCGAGGTTCCCGTGCAGTAGAAATGCAGTCAGACTTAGCTTTGCATTAGAAAAACCCTACCAGTGACAAACGAAACAGAGCTTCATCTTCTAGTAAGTGTGTGAAACAGGCACAAAAAAGGGGGTGATGAAGAAACAACATAGAGGCTTTCTCTTGAAATTTGAGAATTGGGAGGATTATTGCTTTTTGATGAAAAAAGCGGCTTTAACTGTCTGTAAGACTGTGCTCAACAGCCCTGTAGCAACCTGACAGGTAGGTTTTCACAAAACCTTCCTAGTTCTTGACTTGTTTTGCATCTGATCTGATTTTTTTCATCAATAATTATTTATAACTGGCAAATAGCTGAAGTTGCAGAAGGAGGAGAGAAGTATTTTTAGGGCAGGGGCATCTATCGCTCTGTAAAATCACTGCTAAATCACTGCACCCTTAACGTAGTAATACTGTGCATCTTCCTTTGGGACAGAAGGGCATAAGCCCAGCAAGTTGTCAAAGGCAGTTGAGTATCTCCCTTTCTGCTGCTGAAAAGCACCGTGCTCCAGGAGATGGAATGTTCTGCAGATGGAGGTGCATGGAAAAAAAAGGAGAGCTTTAACACCTGCCTGTCTGTGCCAGTTTCTTTTCTCCCTGCTCCCCTGGCCTGTGTTTGGACACTTCCATTCTGCTCCGGGTGCCTGGATCTCTTGGCAAGTTTCCTGAGGTAGGCAGTTAGCTATTTTCTAGGCAGGAGGATGGTAATTGGGGGATATCCCGCTTTTGATGTGCAGGGCAATTAAATCCTCCATGAATAGAGAGGAAAATGAACCATTCGGTGTCAGATGAAAGCAGAGATGTGTAGTGCCATTTCCACGCACCAGTGTGAAATACAGAGGGGCACAAGGGCAAAGCGGAGCTCTTTATGCCGCAGCCAGAGCCGCTTGCAGATGCAACGGCACAACAGCCCATTCAGAAGGGAGACTATACAATAGGTCATGAGAAAAACCTGTTGCTCCTGATTAAGTTTGCAAATACTGTATCTGTAGGGATTCAGAGACGTGGCTGTGCCAGATGAAAAGTCCCAACTGGAATGAGGGTGAGAGGCGATTCTGCATCGCCATCAGGTCTGATTAAACCCGTATTCACCCAGCAGATCTCTCTTATTCCTTTGTACTTGTTATTCAATCACCATTTTTGACAGGGTTTTGCTTACTTTTAAGGTAGTTGCAACAGTTAACAATATACCCTGAAACAACGTGTTCAATTAAGTAAAACAACACGTTCACTCTAATATGCACTTTTTGCATCCAATCTTATAGATATTTTCAGGAAGAAAACAAACTGCCCATGGGATTCATTCCACCTTCAAAGGAGCCAATATAAAGGATGAGGGGGATGTTAATAAATCCTGATATTTTCTGGAATGCCACAGAGGGTTACAAAAGAGAGTTTAAGGAATATGCAGAGGCAACTTCCTCATTAAACGGCAAGGAACTTGGGGTGGGGGAACCGACATAGGATGGTTAACCAGTTCCTACAATGTGGTCATCTAGTCACTTCTCAAGCCATGTACTGTACGACATCGCAGGACACATGAGGCCCTATGTAGGAAGTCAAAAGTATGAAAATGAGCACTATGGTACCTACAAAGACAAAGTGGCCAAATTCAGGCTTAGGGTGAGCACAGTCTTAGGAAGGAAAAATACATCCGGTGGGGAGACCTGGTTTGGGCTTTTCTGATCTAAATTCACTGAAAAAAGGGAAAGAAATGTATTTCAAGTGTCTGACTGATTGAGGAGGCAAATGCCATTAATTTCTGGCCACTGCCTGCATTCACATGTCCCATCCCAACTATCAAGACTGCATGAACGTATCTCAGTATAAGATCAGATTCAAACTCAGTTATGCACAGCTCCAGGCACCCAGATATAGAGAGTTAATTGAATTCGCACACGTAGTAGGATGCCACGAAACACACAATGTTGTAGCTATCCTTTCTAAAACACTCCTCCCTCTCTAACAAAGACTGTTTTCACCCAACACCTTGCACAGTGTCTAGCTAACTTCTGACTTAGTTCGTTGGTAAAGCTGCTTCCGTTTTCAGTTGCTGGAGTTAAAAAAGCATCTGAATCTGTTACATCAGAAAAACAGGCTGCAACTATCACCTCAAAGAAGCCTTGTGTGGGATGGTTTAGTGTGAGGTGTCCCTGCCCATGGCAGGGGGTTGGAACTGAATGATCTTGAGCTCCTTTCCAACCCTAACTATTCTATGATTCTATGATTACAGTGAAAGCACGTGGTCAACTGGTAGGCAGGAGCAGAAGACGGTCGATTACATATGAAATACCTCTGGGAATCGGCTTCACAACACCATAACTGTTAAGAAACCCGTTACAGTAGGTTTGGGGTGATGACTTTGGGACACGATAGCTGTGAAGGGTAACGAAAGCAGAGCCATGAGGTGGGATATGCAAAGCACACCTAGGAAATACCGCAGCAGTTTCTGCTCCTGCTGAAGAGGGCTTTTCATCGAGGGGCTGATGTGGGTCTGCCGAAACCCATGAGAGATCTGTCCCTGGCTGGAGTGGCAGCAAGGGGAGAGTCAAGTGTGCAAGAGTGGCTTTAAGTCAACACGAAGCAAAACTGTTCAGATAGAAAGAGGTGATTTACTTTGAAAAAACCAAGTATTTGTTAAATTTGTTAAAATGAGGATTTCAGAGTTTGGGCTTTTAAACGTGCATTAGCACTCTAATATGAGCAAGTATTTACTTTCCTGTCTAACTCATTTTCTTCATTATAGAAGATCCCCAGAGCCTTATCTAGATCCAAGTGGGCTTATACTTTAACCCTCAACGTACCATTTTAAACCAGAGTTTTAAGAAGCCTCTCCTGCTCTCCACTGCTTAAACGTGAAGGGCTGTGAACAAATGCAAGCCTATAACTGCATGAAAAAAGAGTGCTTCAGAAAGACAACTTTAATGCTATTTTCTTACATATGAATGAGAATAAAATCCCTTGTTGCATTTTGCTGGAATAAATCACAATTCTTTAAGAACTTTTTGGGAAAAGGACCATTTTCTTTGAAGTGTTGCTTTTCCAATGCAGCCGAGGCTTTTCCAGTTGAAAGCAGTCAAGTACTACTTTTCCAAAGCAGTTGCAATGCAAACTCTTTGCTGGATTGACTCTCCTGAATGGAATGACTGCCATTCAGGAGAAATAGAACCTACATTAAAATCAATGCAATCTCGCTACTTTGTTCATATGCTCTCGCATACCAGAAATGTGACAGTCCAAAATGTCATGTATGTACCATGGCATTAAAGGAAAACATATTCTTCATGAGACAATTAGAAAAAGGAGAATATTAGACAAAGAACTGCAAACCATCATCTGATAAATTATTCTCTTCATTTCCTATCTCCATTCCCTTAAATCCTTCGGGAGTGGGTCCATATTGAATACACAGAAGATGCAGGTGACACAACGAGCTTGCAAGACTGCACAAGATTTTACCCATCAACCTGTTTCAAAACAGCAGAAAAAAGCATCATTATGACCTAATTTTCTGCACCCAAAGTGACAAGCTGGTTGGCCTGTGCCCTACAACCTACCTACATTTTTCCTCTCAAGTCTTGCCAAGGTATTCATACTTTCCCCAGAAAGCACATCTCTGGTTGTTAGGTTTCATGCATTGGTTAAAGAAAGTTGGAAATCCAGCCTCAAGGAAATCAAACGTGTCACAGACATCTCGCCATGGTATTCCATTACAGAAGTTGTTTGGGAATGCTACAGTTTGATGCTATGTTCCCTTCATTTAATGTTAAATTACCTCAAGAATGTTCATCATCTCCCAGCAGTAAATCCTCTGCGCACCAAGCCATAGAGCCTAGAACATTTTGTTCCCGCTGTTTGGGAGCGCCAGGGGATTAGACAGTCTGTCCTTAGAAAGGCAAATGAGAGAGAACAGTTCAAATCACTGTTGTGGTGCCTCATAATCCATCATAACCACAGGCCTCGAGTGGGGATCAGTAGCAAGGATTTGTCAAGGCTGTAATTTGCCGGTTTACCTGAATATGGGTATTATAGTAACTGACTCCAAGTATCACCTGAGGGCTACAACCCAGCCTGCAGCCCACAGAGCGCTGCACAGCCCTTTAGTAAAGGATAATCCCTGCCCTTTCGGGAGGTGAATCACCTCCTGGTACAGCTATCAGCTGGTGCAAGTAAGGAGGCTACTGTGGTCCTCAACTGCTGCTCATGGTCAACGCTGTCTGAAGTAGGATAGACAAGAGGAAATGGCCACAAGGAGAGGTTTATATTGAATACTAGGAGGAATTTCTTCTCTGAAAGGGTTGACAAGCACTGGAACAGGCTGCCCTGCAAGGTGGTTGGAGTCACCATCCCTGGAGATGCTTAAACGGTATGTAGATGTGCCACTGAGGAACATGGTTTAGTGGTGACTTAGTGCTGGGTTAACAGTTGGACCCGATGATCTTAAAGGTCTTTTCCAACCTAAATGATTCCATGATTCCATCTCACAGGACATCTCACATGACTTCAGTGCGTGATCAGCTATTACCCATCAGCTGAGGCATTACAGCTCATTCCGTGCATGCTTTTAGCCCTCAGCAAAGGCCAAATAATGAGACTTAGCAAAACACCCTCTCACAGCAGATTGCATTAAGATGAATTGCACCACTTCTGTGAACGGTCAGGAGCACACACGAGGCTTGGTCCCAAATTTCTGCTGACACAGGGAAATATGCTTGTGTGGACTGGAGCCCTAGTTCTCATGTGAGGCAGCGTGAACAGCCTGCGAGCACGGACTTCTCTCACACACATCTGTCACACATCAGAGGGGTGACAAGTAGGCATACAAGGATAGCAAAGGCTCTAACTAGTGAACCTCATATAAGGGGTGCTCCATCCCTGGTGGTGTTCAAGGCCAGGTTGGATGAAGCCTTGTGTGGGATGGTTTAGTGTGAGGTGTCCCTGGCCATGGCAGGGGGGTTGGAACTGGATGATCTTGAGGTCCTTTCCAACCCTAACTGTTCTATGATTCTATGATTAACAAGAAAACAAGTTTGAGCTCAGCCACATGGACTCAGGCTGCCAAGCAACTTGAGTTCCTGGAGTAAAAACACTTGTGCAAGCAATGGGAGCAAGAACTGGGTCTGACTTCAGAGCTTACCAGGAGGGAAGTAAAGAGGAGAAAAGGAAAGGAGAGTTTCTTTTGACCTCACAATGGAAAAGAGGCAAGAAGCGATGATGTGCCATTGCTGGGCACAATGAACACCTAATGAAAGTGCTCAGGGAGTCCTGTGGTCTCAGACAGAAGAGGCTGTAGAGAGGTACCACTCTTTTCACATGTATCCTACAGGAAGATCATGAAGAAGGGAAGCGAAACAGTCTGTGCTTAGTTTGGAAGACAAACATTTTGCCAAATAGGGGTGGGATCATTTGTAGGACACAGGAATAACCTCTCTTCAGCAGAAGACATTTTAAAGAGGAACTGTTCTAAGCTTAGAGAAGTGTCCCCACATGGCAGTGGCTGCTGAACAAGTCAGTAGGAGTGAATGGCAATAGCCACTAGTTGAAGACAAGTGCTTGAGATAGAGCCTTTGTGGGGTGGAGGCAGGTAGAGCACAAATATATTCCAGTAGGAAAAGCATTTTTAAACTCAGAGGAAAGGAGATCCAGCTTAGAGAGGTCTGGGGAAGGACTGTGAGAGTTGTTCATAGAATGAATCATGGAATGAATCCTGGAATGTTTTGAATTGGAAGCGATGTTAAAGCTCATCCAGCTCCAGCCCCTGCCACGGGCAGGGACTCCTTCCACTGGAGCAGCTTGCTCCAAGCCCCTGTGTCCAACCTGGCCTTGAGCACTGCCAGGGATGGGGCAGCCACAGCTTCTCTGGGCACCCTGTGCCAGCGCCTCAGCACCCTCACAGGGAAGAGCTTCTGCCTAAGAGCTCATCTCAGCCTCCCCTCGGGCAGGTTCAAGCCATTCCCCTTGGCCTGTCCCTACAGGCCCTTGTCCCAAGCCCCTCTCCAGGTTCCCTGCAGCCCCTTTAGGCACTGGAGCTGCTCTCAGGTCTCCCCTTCAGGAGCCTTCTCTTCTCCAGGCTGCCCCAGCCCAGCTCTCTCAGCCTGGCTCCAGAGCAGAGCTGCTCCAGCCCTCGCAGCATCATTTGAATGATAAAAGCATCACTAAAGAGGCAGGTAACTCTATTGAGGAGAACATCCATGGAAGAACATGAACAGACACAAGGATCCTTTACATGCCTGCTCTGAAGATGAGTAACAGTCAACTCACTGGCGCAGCTGGTACAAGAAGCAAGCCCGTTCCTAGTGAACAACACTAAATAACAGTTACATGGCAGAGCAAACCCACCGCAGACGTGCTGGGGGGAAGGAAAGCAGGAGGGAGCACCAGTGAGGAAAGGCAGGCTGGTCCCAAGCATTCAGAGCACCATGAAATAAACACATGGGATGCAGCCAAAGTAAACAGGACATAGGTCTCCAAGGCTGCAGAAACGAAGAAGATACAGTTGTGCAGAGCCAGGGTCTGGCCACCTTTCTGCAGTAGCTGCACATCTCCAGGCAGCCCAACAGAGCTTCACACTGAGCGAATGAAACAGTAAAAGCATTCATGTTCTGGAACTGGCCAAAATTCATCAAGTGCCATGAGAGGGAAGGTGAGAGAGCAGCTGTACACACAAGCCCAGGTTTTATTTGAAGGAATTTTACAGCAGTCTCAGTAGCTGCAAGAGCTGACATCACGATGCAGAGACACCGCTCAAATCCGAGCGGAGTCAGAGGATTTATCTGCTGGTCCGGTGTGCAGGATGCAGAAAGCAGATGTTCAAAGGGTACCACAACTGACAGGAGGATGAGTCTGTGCAGCTTGAAACGATCCAGCCCAAGGCAAAACCTGGTTTGGGATCCAGCCTATTCATCCACTAGCAACTCAAGGCGATGGCATAGGGTAACAAGCCAAACAGCAGCAAAACATGAGTCACAGGAGACAGGTACTAACTCAGGAAAAGCCTTGTCCAGGCAAAACAGAAGACAACGTGAGTGGCAGGAGGGAAAAACTCATCCCAGATGGCACAAAAGGAAGAAGTTAGAAGGTACAGGGCCAGATGTGGCTCTATGGAGGAGAGCCATAGGCAGGATCACAGCGGCAGCTTCACACAGGGAATGTAGCTACGTGATGGGGCAAAACCAGAGAGGCCAAGTGGGACCAGCTCAGCAGCCACTGCTCCGGGCAGGGAAAGAACAAAACCCAAGTCACAATCTGCTTCCAGAAAGTCACTTTACAGCTCAGTTAAAGCAAACGCATCCCCTGTTTAACTTATGAGCGCCTGGAAATGAAAACAGCGTTGTTATGAAAATGGATGGTTTTTAAATCTACATAAATGTGATATTTTACATAGAACATGTGTAAGAAGAATACGAGGGGTGAGAACAGCACAGCACACATTGTTTAAACTCCACCTATAGCAGGGGGACACCGGACAGCTTTGGAAATACATTCAATTGCACCTAATGCATTAAAAAGGCCTCAGACTTGTTGTGCATCGTGGTTGTGCCTCACCTATAGAGAAGAGGCGTAAAGCCCACCAGTTTCCAGCTCTTCAGCAGAATAGCTACAACATGGCTCAACTGGCTTGTGTTCATTCCTTCCGACCTCACAGGGAGAATAAATACATTGCACATCAAGAGCAGAGCAGGTATTACCTTGAGCAGAGCCTATATAATTACTAAAAATAGATGCTATGGAAAATCCCTGTGCTTTAAGCCATTGCAGCTTTGGGCCAAATTCCAGAGGCTGTCACAACTGACAATGTGCATGTCTGTTAAGCAGAAACGCAGGCCACATCTAGCTGATTGGGGACTTTATAGTGTGTGTTTTAGTAATGAATTTTATGATTGCTGTGCCAAATCAGCAAGTTTATTTGGGCACATTCACGCAAATTGTACACGGACTTGGAGCAGAGAGAGAATTCCTCAACTTTCCAGCGCTGTGGAATAAAGGGGATGTGTTCTCCGAGTCGAGGAACACATTTAACACACTGAGCTAGGGTCTTGAAGGCTTTGAGGAGGGTCTACACCAGCATGATTAGAGGCTCATGCATTTTGGAATGGGTTGGGAGGGGGGAGAAAATATTTTCCCACTGTTCCATTTCCCTTATAGTCTGGGGGAGGAAAAAAAGGGGTAAATCACAGAAATTCAGTTTTGCTCACAAGAAAATGTATTTGGAACCCCAATGCTGTGTTGTACCCATTAAGCAAGCAGAAGAAGGAGAGTATGCTGAGTCCTGGTTTGGCTCCTGGGGCAGGGCTGATGACAAAGCCATCACCTCCTATCACTCCTGTCCATCATGGCACTCATCTTCCTAAGGGCCCACAGCTATTGTTGTAGGACAGAAATCCTCGAACACATCTAAAAGGCAACGATGTTGGTGAGATGGCATCAGGATCTGCGTATTGGCATTCAAAACCGACCAGCAGCTTGGCCCCTGTTGGCTGCTTCCCATCTTTTCACCCCTTTCCCAAGATGTCTTGCTCTCCTGGACACTTTATTGTGCAGCCTGACATTAAGCAGAGCAGGGTAACTCATTGCTCATCTTACCTGTATAAGAAACAGGAAAATCCAGTAGTACCTGGGCGAGTAGGATCAGCAGAGCAGGTATATGCAGTTATAGCTTTGCTTTACTCCCTCTTAGGGCTCTAAGCACTTAGCCAAGAGAGAAAACACAAGTATTACAAGGCTGCGAGAGGAGTCAGCATTTCCAAGTGAAAACCTGTTTCGTAGGAACAGCATAAGCAGGAAGAAAATCTCATTCCGTACCATTTGTCACTCTCTGATTAAGTCTTAGTTTTCCACATTTCCACCCCCTGTGCTTTTCCATCCCTCTCCCCCCCCCTCCATCCCATCCCTTCTCACAGTCCCCGGCCTGCGCTTTAAACAACAATGCGGCAGCTGAAAGGCCATTATGCAGATTCATGAATACATAATTCAAAATGGAGCTACCCCAACAGTTGCTCTTAAACTGTTTTAACCCCATTGTCGGCGACGGCAGACGAGAGCAATATGACACACGCAGGTTTTCCCACAGCCTTTCGCCCCTTCTCCGCGCTAATCCCATTGAGAGCATTGATACCCGGAGCACAATGCGGGGATCCCTGCCGCGGCTCGGGGGCTGCCCGCAGCTCAGCCACCCCGTGCCAAGGGGATCCCCCGCCACAGCTTGGATCGGGGGGTTTCGGGGGGTTGGATGGACCCCTTTGCAGTGATCCGAGTCTGGATGGAGAGGATGGAGCTGCTGCTTGAATGTGGGAAGCATCCGTTCATCGCTCAGGCATCCCAATAAGCAAAACGCGCCTGCCACAGGCATGCTCACTGTAAATGGGATTGATGCACATGCCAGTGCTCACACTGCTTCGTTTCTACCTGTTAGCCTCCTCCTTTCATAGTTGTGTCTGCCTGTATGAATTGAGCACATGCTTGTTCTTATAACCTTTTCCTCACTGCCTGCTCGCAGGTTTAGGCACAGACAGTGTCTTACCTGCAGCTGTTAAAGCAATGCAGTAGGTTTTGAGTTGAAAGATTAGATTTTGTATTTTTCGTATTTGCTTACAGTAACCTTAAAGAACTCATCTGCTCGCTGGGGCGTGGGGAAGTGACGCTGTTGCTGGTTAAAAAGGAGTTTCGTGATGTAACACAACATTTAGCTTAAGATTTCTCTGTTGTTCCTTTGATTTCACAGCTAAATCAAAATGCAGTAGGGAGATGGTTGGATGCAAGGCCAGGCTGGACACAGGGGCTTGGAGCAAGCTGCTCTAGTGGAAGGTGTCCCTGCCCGTGGCAGGGGGTTGGACCTCAATGAGCTTTAAACTCCCTTCCAATGCAAACCAGTCTGGAATTCTATGATATGATTCTATAATTCCTGCCTTTTTACACTGATTTTAGAGAATACCAAGAAACAAGGCTTTATCCATGTTATCTCCCCAGTCAGGTCTTCTGATGGGAGCAGTGGTGTCCATACACCTCCAAACCAAAAGCAGCTCTTTCAGTTTAAAGGGTAAATTAGTGCATTTTGTATTCCAATAACATGCATCCCAGGTAGACTGACCCATAGCACACTGCCACTTGCAATCTGGCTCTGCCCAATATGCCACGCTGTTAACTTGCTGAACAGCCCAAATGCAAACCTTGGTATCTGTAAAATAACCCCTTTAATTTAGCCCCTAAAAGACTATTTCTGATCAGTGCCAGGTCAATTCACTCTTCTCAGTAGTTTGCTGGGGTTTCCCAGGCAGCTCCATTCCCCTTTGAAGAGCAGAGAGTGCTCATCCCAAAGGTAATGTTGGCATTTAGATTAAACCCCAGTCACTGTGTGCCTTTTCGCCTATTTCCAGACAACCGTAGTCAAAGCAAGTACAGCAACTCCTCGGTGCCCTGTAAGGATCCCACACAAGAGAATGGGGTAAGCAGCTCTTTAGCAAGTAGATTAATAGATTGTGAAAAGCCTGTCTGTGAAATTCAGCACAAGCATTTCTAATGATCTAAGGACAAGTGAACGATGGGCTGATCTTTATTAAGTTTCACACAAAGGTGAATTAGTGCCTTTCGCTATGGCAACGGCAATGAAAGGATAGAGAATGACTCCGAAAGGTCCTGGCTGGCTGGGGAAATTGGGTGACATTCTGCAAGCCTATTCAACCAGGAAAGGGTTCCATTACGTGCACTTCCCCCAGGCTGATGGGTGCCATCATATGTGTCCCTTCTCCCAGCTCACTGCCAGCGGTGGGATCAAAAGAGGGCGGGGAAAAGAGACCTCATCCAGACCCCTAAAACAGTGGGGTTTGAAAGGGAACCATCGTGCTAAGAGGAAGGAGAAGGACATGGTTAATTGCTGACACTGCTGGGGAAATAAGGAAAGGAAAACACAAGGTCAAAGCCAGCTTGAGGCTTCCCCTAACTCAGGCAAAGATTAAGTTCTGCTCTATCAGGCGGGTCAGTGAACTGCATACCCATACAAGGTACCTGCTGTAGGGACTGGTTGCAGTTTAACAACAGGAGCTACATGTTTTGCCAACTAGGAAGCCATGCACAGCACTTGGGTCTTAAGGCTTCTATGGCTGGTTTCTCTATAGAAGCATTATAGGATGTCTTTCCCTTCCATCAATTGGATCATCTATGTCACCTCACTGCCCAGAGGTTTGGTTAATGATACGAAACATACCCAGAAGAAAAGGCATCCTCATTTTCAAACAGGGAACAAACAGGGACTAGACCACAGGAGATGGAACATTTAGGCTGGTGAATGTTACATTGCTGCGGTGAGCTCCTACACCATGTTTTTGTCTTCACTGGAGAATCTGGCACCTTTGTGTCAAAATACGATCTTTATCCACTTTTAATCCAAGAACGCCATCAACCTGCCATGAAAACAGGATTCTTCTGCTTAATATTGCTTTGCAGAAGGAGGAATGGTGCCTTCATGGGATTAAGTGGCTCAGTATTAAGTTCCCCTTGTTAGGCTTTGCTCCATGCATTAGCGCTGTGCCCAGCTGGCCGCAGTGCAGCGAACTGGAGCATCACAGCAGCTCTGGCTCTGGGGAACCTTCACTGCTGAAAACAACAGCAAACCACTTCATCAAAGCCAAAACCAGCACTGAGGAGCAACTAAAGGAGGGGGAAGAAACCGTCAGGAGTGTTTGAGGTCACAAACTGAGGGCCCTAATCAGTAACAATAAATGGTAATGTACCCCCAAGGAAATGTCCTGCACCTTTCATCTCATTGCTCCTGGAGTCGGTAGAAGCAGAGGGGAAAAGGCATTGTCTTTTGGTTACTTTCTATTTACTGAAGTGCACTGCACATTGACTGCCTTAGCTCCAGCTTCACTGCTGTCATACCTCACTTGAAACCCTTCCAGATAGTTTGATAAACGAGTTGTGAGGCGGTCCAGCACCCCTTGTTCTTTCTACAGCACTATCAATAGGATATGCTCTTAAAGTGCAGATCCTCCAAATACCAGGGGAAAAAGCCCTTTCAGGGTAGCAGCCGCACACTGCATATGTGCTGTGTTTACGGAAAGGGTAAACATGAAAACCAGACACATTTGGTTTTCATTCACTTTGACTGACCCAAGGAGTCATCCCCAGAGACAGTGCTCAGGTCAACCCGTAAACTCTCAGACAAGTGAGGATGAATTTCACTGCATGTCCTCTATTAAAGAAGCCAGAAAGTTGTGTGGGGAAGGATTTCTGAGCTGACATCCGATAAAGACACCGACACAAAGCTGGTGTATTTGTGGACTGGGTGTCCCCAGCGACACCAGCACGCACCATGGCACAAACGAACAGTCCCTATAAAACCTGAGTCTGTAGACACAAGTAGCTCTGGAGGCAAGAATCAGAGGTAACATATTGAATAGTCTCTTACCTTGCAAAGGGCTTTGCTGAAGCCAACAGATGAAACCATGGGCTCAGATATCACTCAACATGGCTATCACAGTTTGATCCAGGATTACAGCTTCTGGGAAAACATTCCCACTTCTTCCCTCCACCCATTTTTTAGGTAAATTGAAGGGGTTTTGTCATAGAAGAGGAAATGTTCATTGTATCTTAGGTCTTTATGGCAACATAGAACTGGAAGGTTCGGCAGCAGGTGCCAAAATGTGGTCCTATTAATTCTAACTAAAATCTTGCAATGCTTTAAATCCTTTATAGTGAACAGCAATGCTGGAACACACTGGGGTGTCCTGGCTCTCTTGGAGTCCATCACAACATTCCTCATAGCTTAGCCTTGAGCATCGGTTTATGTGGTTTATGTTTATGCTAAGCCCAAGCCATGCAACGCAATTTTCCCCTTTAAGAAGTGTCCTTCATTAATGGACCACACTAACCTACAGTGGCTGGTGTTAGCACTGTGTAGTGTTTCGATGTGCAGTGCCGTGTATTTGGCTTAGTTCTGGTTTTTACTTTACTAACTCAGAGAATGACAATTCCGACTGATCATGAATGCAGTGACTGTCATTACACAGTATCAAGGATGCACACACAGGATGCCTCCAGTCACGCAGATAAAGAACTCCATTGTGACTTCCTTACCGCTGCCCCGATTTCACAGCACTAACATCCCAGCATTTTGGTTTTGATGCATTTGGGTTCCTTTCCTTTTTTTTTAATGGCCTTTTTGTTAACAATGGTGACAATTTCAGTGCTACTTTAAAAGATGCTTGAGGGTGCTGAGGCACTGGCACAGGGTGCCCAGAGAAGCTGTGGCTGCCCCATCCCTGGCAGTGCTCAAGGCCAGGTTGGACACAGGGGCTTGGAGCAAGCTGCTCCAGTGGAAGGGGGTTGAAATTGGATGAGCTTTAAGCTCCCTTCCAACACAAACCAGCCTATGGTACCCAATAAAGTCTCTTATATGTATTTGAAGTTTGAAAGTCCTAAGTTCACTTTGTGCAAAGACGTAGCTGAAGCACAGGAGGGCAGCCCTCATGTACACCAATTTATCTTCATTCCCCAAACTCAAACCAACTCTCAGTAATATAGAATCATAGAATAGTTCGGGTTGGAAAGGACCTCAAGATCATCCAGTTCCAACCCCCCTGCCATGGGCAGGGACACCTCACACTACAATCCCACCAAGGAGGTGATATTGATGAAACCCAGCCAAATACAAGAGCAAAATCCCTTTTTTCAATTAGATGCTTTTAATATCTCCAAAACAGAGTTCCAGCATGCGACAACATCTTGAATTAATTGAGCTACGGGCAATCCTCCTTCTTTTTGTGTACTATGAAAAGTAGGAAACACAGATGCTGTCTGTTTAAACTGTCAAACAAGTTTCCTGATGGTAGCTATCATGTCTGCTATAGACTTGTTGGTTTAACAAATGTTGTGAATGCAAAGTTGGAACATATGTGTGAAATATTCCAAGCTATAAACATCAGAATCATTAGAAGTTTAGTGAAGGTTTGTACCATCATTATGAGAAGAGCTGTAACTGCCCTGGCCATTTTGCTGAGGGGTTTTAGGAAGGCTTTTCTCTTTCCAATGTGACCGCACTTACTATGAAAAGCCTTGGTGCCCGAACCAGGAGACCCTTACTTAAAACTGCAAGCAGCTTAGCAACTAGCTGGCACATAAAAGACAGGCTGAGAGAGCTGGGCTGGGGCAGCCTGGAGAAGAGAAGGCTCCTGAAGGGGAGACCTGAGAGCAGCTCCAGTGCCTGAAGGGGCTGCAGGGAACCTGGAGAGGGGCTTGGGACAAGGGCCTGTAGGGACAGGCCAAGGGGAATGGCTTGAACCTGCCCGAGGGGAGACTGAGCTGAGCTCTTAGGCAGAAGCTCTTCCCTGTGAGGGTGCTGAGGCGCTGGCACAGGGTGCCCAGAGAAGCTGTGGCTGCCCCATCCAGCCCTTCCAACACAAACTTTTCTAGGATTCTATGACAAAAACCCTTCCGTTTTTCTTGGTTCAAGTTAACAACAAGGAAATGCTGCAGGTAATTTATGGCTTTTCTCATCAGTACAATCCTTGAAAAATAGGATTAACTCAAGAAGAACATTGGGAAATCTCAGATACTGCATCTAACAGCCAGAGACCACCTTTGCACACACTTCTCTAAAGGTGAAATTGTTGAGAAGCACAACGAGAATGAGATCTTTATGGCCTGGATGCACCAAAGCTACTGCTGCAGGTGTGCAGAGGGAAAAGGGACATGGCCATGTGTGAAAGCTTTCAGAAAAGGGATGAAGTCACAAGATGTGTGGTTATTCTGCTGAGCTGCTGAAGTCAGAGGTGATAATTAAGACAGACCATCAAGCTGTAAATTCATGTTACACCCTAACTTCAACATTTGGAGAAGGACAAGTGTTCACAGCTTGTGCTATAGTCCATAGAATCACAGAATCCTAGACTGGCTTGGGTTGGAAAGGACCTTAAAGCTCACCCAGCTCCAACCCCATGCCGTGGGCAGGGACACCTTCCACTAGACATGCTTATTTCTTGATCCAGATGCTTTTTATCTCCAGTAAACCCAAGAGGCATAGACACTTATTTGTTGCATCTGTAATACCACCAGATGGTTCAGGAGATTGCAATCCTGATTTCACTTACTATAAAATACACTAACGAACAATGGCATGGCAAAGCTTGAAAAGGAACCCAGATGCTGGCTGGAACAGGAGCTGGGAAACCTCCTTCTTGCTGGAGCAGAATCAAGCTTTCTATTAAATATTCAAGCATTACTACACACCACCAGCTATTGCAGGACAGAGGGCTGGATTTCAATCCACCATATCAGTTCTGCTCCATGCAGAGTATGAAAACATGATTATACTCCATGGACTCCCTTCAGAAGAGAGCTGAGGCTGACTAAGGCCAGATACCAGTACATTTGATTTCCCTGACCCTACTTTGGAGTAAAGTGGAGTCACTTGTAAAGGCCTCAACAACTATGCAAGAGGTTGAATCCATTCTGCACTCAGCGCCGGGATTTTACAGCAGCTTTCCTGCCCCAGTGACAGTAAGAGTGGCTCAGAACGATGGGATTTTGTGATTATCAAAGCACCTCCAAGCACCAGCAAATTGAAAACTAAGGTGCCCATGGGGAGAGTCATGACATTGCGAAGCTGTAGCTCCAAGGCACTTTGGATCAATGTACAATGTGTTGTTTCATTGTACTTAATGAAACAATTACAGCCCCCCTGCTGATTGCCTTTGTTTTCCACCATGAATCGATAGATTATCAACTGTAAATGTCAATGCCTTGCTCTTTCCTAGGAGGTCACTCTGCAAGGTAATAATGGAGAACACACATGGTTCAACTAAATATGCTCTTGAATTACTGCCTGTGGATAAATATCTCAATTCCTACTGAACTGAAAGATGCTCACGTGTGCAAAAGCAAAACTGAGGACACAACAAAAGACCCCAAAGAAAATGTAAATGGAAAATCAGCTGTTAAAAAGCATCAAAAATCTTCAAGCATAGAAGTTGTATTCCTCTTTGTAAATGGGAGGTCTGTTTTGACAACCTCACTCCTTTGGATTGAGTGGGGTTTTGTTAGGAGAGCTCTGCCTTGTCAGGAACATCAATTTTTAATTCCAGCAAGTATCATTTTCCTATTTCAGTGTTCTGCTTTTCCCACTGTATTAATTATTATTATTATTTTAAAATAGAAGGCAATAAAAGAAAATATAGATTTAATATACTAAAAATCAGGGACTTTTTACAAGGGCCTGTAGGGACAGGCCAAGGGGAATGGCTTGAACCTGCCCGAGGGGAGACTGAGATGAGCTCTTAGGCAGAAGCTCTTCCCTGTGAGGGTGCTGAGGCGCTGGCACAGGGTGCCCAGAGAAGCTGTGGCTGCCCCATCCCTGGCAGTGCTCAAGGCCAGGTTGGACACAGGGGCTTGGAGCAAGCTGCTCCAGTGGAAGGGGTCCCTGCCCGTGGCAGGGGTTGGAGCTGGATGAGCTTTAAGGTCCCTTCCAACCCAAACCAGTCTGGGATTCTATGACGAGAGTTTTGTCAGGCTGCTGCCATGTTCATTCTCGCTGAGCAGGCAGTGTCTCACATATCCCCTTATTACTACTTGGTAAGAATGTGCTAATTTATTCCTGGCTGAAATGTGCTGTCAGCCTCCAACTGGAAGAAGGAATGTCAGGAATACTGCTGTCTCGTAATGCTACGGAACGTCCCCATTTCACATAAGAATGACACAATGCCTCTTCATGGAAATATTTTTAGGAGAACAAGATATAAGAGGTATCATAAAGTACACAGCTCTCAAAACGCTAACATAGCAAGAAGAATATAAAAATACAGCATAGAATATCATAGAGTTGTGATTGTATATGGTTCTATACAATAACCAGGAAACCCAATGTGCTGAGTTGAAAGGCTAGCAAAGGAGGGGTCCCTTCTCCCTGATAGCCAATACGAGCCCCAAGGCATCCCAGTCCTTTAAGAAGAGGCACAATAACTGAACCCCAGCTCCTCGAAGTCTTCCACCTTGCAAGCAGTTACTCACGTTACTGAAGCCAGCAAAGAAGGGAGTATTTACGAGACATCTGGGCTTTTATGGACTGCATAAATTTCAGGGATGAGGATAATCTCAACTTGAGGACACACGCAGCAGCTGTCACAGCAAAGCCTCCTCCAGGCTTCTGGGAACAGCACTAATGCATTGCTATGAAATAACAATTTAAAACTGGGAACTGTGGCTTTTACAGCTTATATCTTTGACTGCTTTCATCTTGAGCAATAGAGATGAATATAGTCACAAAACAAGTGGGTTGCAATGCCCTTGTCAATAAAGAACAGCATTGGAGTCTCCTGACCCCTACATTCACTATTAGAAACCTTGGCTTTGGCATCATTTATTCCCTGCACGGGTAAGAAAGAAATCTAGGTATCAAAATAACTTAGGTGAAAAAGTGAAAGAAGGAGAAAGCAGAAAAATAATGCACTTTTGAGTAACTTTTTTAAGCTTTCACAATCAATGCTTTAGAAACCTCACCAAGACATCTACTGAGAACAGAGATTTAATGGGGGGGGGACGGGACGGGGACGGGACACGAAGGTGGTTTGAAGTGAATATTGAGGTTTTGAAATAAAGTTTTGCATCTGACTTAAAAGTCAACTGGTTTCTGAAAAGAGGCCTCAGCAAGGCAAGAGACAAGCTGTTAGTAACTGAAAGTGCAACCGCAGAGTTACCAGTGAGCGAGCACATTACACACCTCTTGAATCAGAAGATGTAAGCGCACTTCGTTCATGCTTGGAGATAGCTTTTTTCCTGGCATGCACTGATTTAGTTGTTGCAATCCCATAGAGAGCGCAGCTGTCAAAATGCATGCAACAAACAGTGTATTAGGCATTATTAATGTTCCTACTTCACTGAGCTTGATTGGAACCACACGGGAAGCATTCTGTGATAGGTCACTCTTCCAGGTGGACCCCTCCTTAAGTGTCCTATGGATCTGAACTTCAGTAGTAGACAAGGTGGTATACGTAATAAATCTAGTGTTATAAAAGCTACACTATTTGTCTTGAAATAGCTTTTAATCCTGATTTTTAACAAATTCATGCTTCATTCTACTTATGAAGCACAGAAGTTTCTCAGCCTCAGTTGACCACATCTGTTCTTCTCTGACACACCACAACTAAGAGCAGCGTAAAAAGTTAAACTCAGGACGAGACGTTAATAAAAGAGAACCAGGTAATTTAGGTACTCAAACAAGGAGCAGGGTTAGTGCGAGGATGAACTTTGCAAGCTGGAACATGCCCTCTGCTGGCTGCAGGTCGGGAGCATTTAAGGAGAGGAAAAACTATGTTTGCTGGTATCGTAAGGGCTGGACTTTCACCCTCGTTTCCTGACGTGTGGTAGATAAACAGAAAATCGGGATCTGTGTTTAACAGTTAGGATCGTGTCAATTATTATTTTGGAAAAGTAACATTTATTTGCTGATATAAAGCACTGAAATCATGATTACTTTTATTACCGGAGCAGTTGGCAGCTGGGCACCATACTGAAAACGTGGACCAAGGGGGAGAACACTTAAGAAAACTCAATAAAATACCTTAATAAAATGACTATTTTGAAAGGTAATTGGGACCACTTAGTTTAGGGAAAAGAAAAGGCAGGTTGACTTGGCAACGGTCTTCTAAAGTGTGTAGAGCTGCTGCATGGAGGAACCTCAATGATCACTTCATATTCAGGTAGGACAAAATGAGCCAGGTTCATGTGCAACCAAAAATATGAAGGTTAGAAACCAGGCTTTAAAGATTTCAATAACAAGGATACTGTTCCCTGTAGAAAAATCACTCTAAGGAGCCTATTGAACCAGCTTCGCTAGAGATTAACGCAAACAGCGAGGTTCACCCCTGTGAGGGATGGTGGACATATTCTTACTCTACTTCAGCCTCAAGAAGAGAAGACAGGGTTGAAGCAGCAAACAGGATTTGGAGTCCCATCCAGCCTACACTCTTCTGCTCCTGCGTAGACATCGAGTGAGAATTACAACAGATTCCATAGAATCATAAAGCCACAGACTGGTTTGGGTTGAAGGGACCCTAAAGCTCATCCAGCTCCAACCCCTGCCACGGGCAGGGACACCTTCCACTGGAGCAGCTTGCTCCAAGCCCCTGTGTCCAACCGGGCCTTGAGCACTGCCAGGGATGGGGCAGCCACAGCTTCTCTGGGCACCCTGTGCCAGCGCCTCAGCACCCTCACAGGGGAGAACTTCCTAATACCCATTCTAAACCTCCCCTCTGTCAGCAATTCATACAATTTCACTCTCAAGCTTTTTGCCACAGATGCAGTACACTGACCTTAAAATATTATTTCTTTTTCATACTCCACAACACTCCATTGATGCTTCTTGGACAATGACAATCAGATGTCACCGACAAAGGGAAATGAATGAAAACTGACACATTTATTTTAAAGCCTGCAGCAGACTAAACTGTAAATAAACCCTGCTTCTTTGTGCAGCACAGAGGTTGCAGACTGACTGTCCCTGCGGAGCTCTCTTCTCGCTACTTAATGGACTTTCCAACACTTTCTTTTGTCCTGATAGCAATCTCTCAGCAGGACTTTTGGCAGACACATGTATTATGTGTCAAAACCCAAGTGGAAATAACTGATGGGAAGCACAAAAATCTGATGGGAATACTTATAATAAGGAAATGAATAAACATCAAAATATTAACACATAACCATGACGAGATGCAGGCAGAAAGCTTCCAAGCTGTTCCTTGTCTAAGATGATCAGTAAGAGTCACTGTTTTAATATTGTTTCATATTAATATAGATAGCATTAACATATGCTATACTTAGGCTTATACACTAATTCAATCTATTTACATTCCTACTTATTTTAATACTGTTCACAACTAAAGCTTTCAAGATGAGCTTTAAATATGCTATAAAATGCACATAGCAGATTAATTTATAAATACTATTTTATGCATTTATATTGTTGCGTTTAGCAAGTGCTTGTATACTTGGTGACTTATTAACCATGTTTTCCAAAAACACTACTATAAAATGAGCTTATTATAACCCTCCTATCTGTTATACTCATTTTGTTAGCAGCTATGGCTAACACACATGGTTAACACCACGTATAAATGGTGTTATTTATACAATTTGTTTTCCACAGTGCATTTTTATTTCCCCAGTGAGACTAATATCTCCCTCATAACTAAAGGCAAATCACATGGCTCCTTACCTGTTAATGCAGCCACCTTTGGTTTCTCTCCATCATGCTGGGTTATCACCAACCCTTCCTCAGTGTTCCCTCTGCAGCACCTTCCTCAGCCAATGCTCCAGCATGACCGAGGAACACAGCTCACCACCCTGGCCTCCCAAGGAAAGCCACGGAGTCAGGGCTTGGAAATGCTCCATCACTTCGACTAGCTTAGGAAAACAAATCATTTGGCAAGTGGAAACATAATCTGTCTTTCTTTATGCTCAGTAGGTGAGATCATATGCAAGAGGTTCTGAAGGTGCAGTTTTCTAAATATATTGGGTACAATATGTGGCTACAATGCTGCTGGAAACACTGATGATGTCCCTGAAATGTGGTGATGATTTCTGCCCTAAATATTATCTACACCCTTCCAAATGCAGACTCCTTCTGTAGCAGGACTGGGACAGAATGAGCAAAAAGAACTATTAAGCTTGGGGGGGATGCTGGAGATAGAAAGATTGAGGAGGAGAGCACATAATACATGCTTAAAGGATTATATGGGATTAACAGAATGAGAGGGAATTCAGAACAATCACCTGACAGAAACAGGAGAGAGACTTTTTACAAGGGCCTGTAGGGACAGGCCAAGGGGAATGGTTTGAACCTGCCCGAGGGGAGACTGAGCTGAGCTCTTAGGCAGAAGCTCTTCCCTGTGAGGGTGCTGAGGCGCTGGCACAGGGTGCCCAGAGAAGCTGTGGCTGCCCCATCCCTGACAGTGCTCAAGGCCAGGTTGGATGGGGTTTGGTCCTTTCCAACCCAAACCATTCCAGGATTCTATAATACTAACGGAGCTTCAAAAAGATTGCTGGATGTAGACTCCAAAGGATCAATGAGACAGAGTCTCACCAAAATTCTGACCCATGGTAGCACTGGGCTTCAATAAAAATCTCATTCAGGAAGCCAGAATTAGCTGGAATCCTGCCTCATTCATTGAGAACGAATCAGTGTTTTTATCTCTGTACACATAAATCCAGATTTCTGTGGTGTTTGTTTGGCTCCTTATTTCAGTGAAAGGGTTATTTCCAACCAACTAGAAATGGTACAGCCTAACTAAAATAAACAGCTAGTCCTATCTAGTCTCCATTTGCAAGAAGCTGCAAAGTAATACAGAAGCCGCACTCAGAGCTATTACTTTGAATAATTCACAGAGACTAGAAATAACTTTATTTTCTATACTTGCAAGTCAAACAGGGCCGCCGAAAAGCAATTACAAACTCAACATGCGGGTTCTTTCGCATTTACTGAAACGTGTTGATGCTGGAAATGAGAAAGCTCCCCATTTATTTCCAGTTAAAACAAAGAATGGTATTTTTAGCCCTGGTCACAGCTCTGCATTTTCTTACCACTGTTTCATGCTCATTTATCAACAGATGATAGAACAAGGCAATCTTACTTTAGGGATTAACTCTCACAAACTAAGTACACAAAAAACCCCCTCTTATAAAATAGTTTTGTACTAAATTAAATATCTCTACGTTCAGTAATTCTCGATGACAATATCTTATTAAATAAATTTGTAATAGTGGTGAATTTTTAGCTCCACTGAAGTCAGTGGCAAAGTTTACAGAACTTCATCCTTGGACTCCATTCCACTTCTAAAGCAGAGGTATCAGTCCTGAGAAAATACTGCACTGATTTCCTTCTGAAATAACACTAAAGAAGTGTGTCAGATCTCACCTTAATACATCAGATGAACTCAACTGAATTTTTACATATATATATGTGTATATATATATATATATATATATATATATATATATACACACACACACAGATATATACCTATTTGAGTTCAGGAAGAGTCCCAAGCCCAGCATGACATGGTGCTGCAGTTCCAGTGGAGGTCAGAAAGCAAAAGCACCACATTTCAGAATTCACAGGAAATGGTCATTTACCTTTAGTGGTCACACTAACAACAACCTTATGCTGTAATCACCTTTCAATCTTATGTCACTTTTCATTAACTGCAGTCATTAAAAGCTCCCCAAGAGAAACAGCATCAGACAGCAGTCTAACACATATCTAGAAGGCGTATCAGTAGCAAATAGTGGGCACAAAAAAATGGAGCTCTTCAAGGACTCTCAGTGGTGACATTAAGTCTGCTCCCATGCTATTTAACAGAAACTTTAACTTCTCTAGGAGCACAGAGAGGCCATCATGAAACAGTAATCTTCATAACTGATAATCTTCAGCATTTTGCAAGTCTGTGCCCATTAACTGATTTTATATCATACAAAAAGGTTTTCTCATTTATTTTGGTTTTAGGCCATATGGGCATCACTGCTTTTCAACATATTGTGTAGACAGAAAACATTAGACTAGTTGACATTTCACTGAGTGGCAAGAGTATCTTCTCCAAAGAAATTAACTCTTTATACTAATGTTCATAGTAGTATTTAATGGTTTCCCCGTGGCAACAGGTTTAGATAAGACATGGACAAGTTACATGGTACAGCATACAGAAACTTCTTGGTACCAGGAAAAGATTAACACATACCAGCTATAGTGCTGACAGAATGAAACAATTTTGTTGCAGGCTGGGAGTAGATCAATACACTACATCCCAATTAATAAAACAAAATGACTTTTTTATATCACTGCTGAAGCTGTACTCTGTTATCAATGCTATTAGAATGATCAAAAAGATATGGAAAATAAGTTAAATCTGTGATGCACTTGAATCACCTGTTCCACATACAAATCAATGATTAATAATATTGGCCAAATGCTTAAAATTAAATCAAACCCATGAATGATAGATGTAACCTTCGGAGGGTAAAGTGGAATTTGGTATCTTTCTGGAGTAAACCATCTACACATGTATTCTTGAATAGGAATCTTTTTTCTAGAGTTAACAGGAAACTTCAAGTTGATTCAAGGTAAATACTAGCTTCTGTTATCCATGAAGATAAGAAACACAAATGCATTGGGATTGTTACAAGGTTGTAATACATTACTGAATTATACAAGTGTTATTTCCCCAAATGCCTATATGACTTGACAGGCACGCAGACTACTAATGACAACATTCAGGTATCAGTTAATAAAGTGCTTTTATAAAGCATCACAACTTCCTGTGTTTCCAACAGAAGTATTTAATACAATGGTATTAAGATGTTAACATACAAGATGCTAACCTGGGAGCTGCTGCACCATAAACAAAACAGTAAAAAATGCAGGAATATGATATTTAAGTCTTCCCATGCAATTCAGAAGAAAAAACAATTGCAACAAACCCCATCAGTGGTACCTCATGTCTGGTGTTTTTAGCATAGCTCTGAAATCTGCACCGAAGAGCTGCAGGATAAACCTTCCAAGCTCTATTTCACATTAGTGGAAATTTTGATACTACAATATCCACTCTTTTTAGACAAAGGATAAGGCTTATACCAAAAACCCACTGTGCCTCTTGGCTGCATATCTTTGGTATATTTATAGTGCAACTATTCTGTTTCATCTCTAAAGGGGAAAGTTTTCCAAAGCACTGCATCCCCTGCCACTAAGAATCCACTGTGAACTCCTACATTCAGTAGGACCTCAGACACTAACCTACTGCTTCAAACAAATGAAGAACGTGCAGTGAAAATAATTTCTTCCTGTTTTTAAATATACTATTGAAATAGAAACCAAACCATGCCAGATTTCACGTTAGAAAGTCACAGCACGTTCCAATTCTCTTTGCAACAGTCTAGGAGCATACGAATGCGAGCATAAATTTCATGGCAATTTTTAATGACAGATATCCAAGGTGGTATTTGAAACCAGTTATAATTTAATTATTGTTAATGTAGATTTAGTCAACCTTTGTCTCTACCAAAAAAAAAAAAAGACACCTGTTTTTCATTTTGCTTAGACACTTAGAATTATCCAAAATGCATAGAAAGGCTAGAGCTACTTCATTAAAATATATTGCAAGCATGTTTTTCTAACCTTATATTGCTAAAGCCTTGATGTACTGTAAATTTTATTGGAATTGGCCTTAAAACACAGTACCATGTATTCACACAAGCCTAGATATATACCTGTAGTTCATACTGCTATTTGAGGAGGCATACCAACACACAACTATAGAACATATCACCCAGTGGCAGTGCAATAAAATGAGGCTCCGTCAAAATGCCTTTTCACCATTTCTCAACTTCTAAACAACAACATTCTTTCTGAACAGGTCTGTCCGACCAGACTTGCATACTGCTGGACACTGGCTTCATCACTTGGTCCCTTTCGTCTTTTCTTATACACACTGTAAGGCATGACGGTTCTCTTGTGGAGTACTCTCACCCTGCCCAGTTCCTTGATCCGACCTTCATCAACTGCGAAGAGAAGCAGAGAACATAAAAATTAGTTAAGTAGATTGTCCCTCTGATCTTAATGTATGCAACTACAATAGGCATAATGACAGCTGTATGAAGTAATAAAACTAATCTGCGGATGAACAGCAGATAAAAGCAGATGTGCTCTAAGGAGCAGTCTTCTTGAATCGTTGTTGGAAACAGAACCTAGCTTGTGAAGTAACTGTATTTGTGTTGTGTGAAAAGATAAATCACGCACCACACATTTCTAATGGTGGTATTTCTGAACATGCCTCCACTCCCATATTTTAAAATTCACATTCATTTAATGCTCGTGGGAGCCCACTGACAGAAGTGAAACTTTATAGAATCATAGACTCATAGAATAGTTAGGGTTGGAAAGGACCTCAAGATCATCCAGTTCCAACCCCCCTGCCATGGCCAGGGACACCTCACACTAAACCATCCCACACAAGGCTTCATCCAACCTGGCCTTGAACGCTGCCAGGGATGGAGCACTCACAACCTCCTTGGGCAGCCCATTCCAGTGCCTCACCACCCTAACAGGAAAGAATTTCCTCCTTAGATCCAATCTAAACTTCCCCTGTTGAAGTTTTAACCCATTACCCCTTGTCCTGTCACTACAGTCCCTGACAAAGACTCCCTCCCCAGCATCCCTATAGGCCCCCTTCAGGTACTGGAAGGCTGCTCTGAGGTCTCCACGCAGCCTTCTCTTCTCCAGGCTGAACAGCCCCAACTTCCTCAGCCTGTCTTCATACGGGAGCTGCTCCAGTCCCTGATCATCCTCGTGGCCTCCTCTGGACTTGTTCCAGCAGTTCCATGTCCTTTTTATGTTGAGGACACCAGAACTGCACACAATGCTCCAGGTGAGGTCTCACAAGAGCAGAGCAGAGGGGCAGGATCACCTCCTTCGCCCTGCTGGTCACGCTCCTTTGGATGCAGCCCAGGATACGGTTGGCTTTCTGGGCTGCGAGCGCACACTGCAGCCGGCTCATGTTCATTTGCTCATCGACCAGCACCCCCAAGTCCTTCTCTGCATGGCCGCTCTGAATCTCTTCTTTGCCCAGTCTGTAGCTGTGCCTGGGATTGCTCCGACCCAGGTGTAGGACCTTGCACTTGTCATGGTTGAACCCATAAGGTTGGCATCAGCCCACCTCACAAGCGTGTCAAGGTCCCTCTGGATGGCATCCCTTCCCTCCAGCGTATCAACCGGTCCACACAGCTTGGTGTCATCGGCAAACTTGCTGAGGGCACACTCAATCCCACTGTCCATGTCAGCGATGAAGATGAACTTATCTGAGAAAATGCTTTCAAACACAACCGACCAGAAGCAACTCACTGTTGTTGCCTATTGCACTTAATGACTAAAACCTCTTTCAATATCTACCAGCACAGAGTGCTTCCTTGCCCCAGTTGTGAAAAGTGTATTAAGTCCAGCAAGGAGCCTCCATGCTGTTGTCTGTAGGTAAGCATCAGGCAATAAACTACCTTCCCATGTAAAACTCCCTGGCCTTCCAACCCCATCTTTTTTTCATAATTTATACAGGTTTATGTCCTCCTGTAGTAGAATGAAGTTAAGCACATGCCCTTACTTCAAGTCTGACCCCCAACAGAGTTAGTGCAAGGACTAGCTGGATGAACACAACATAATTCCTCAAGCTTTCAAAAGATATACACACACCACAGTTGAATCTCATTAACCTCATCTACAGACCCCTTGTGACTTAATTTAACCAGAATCATACACATAAGAGCATCGTTGAGCAAGTTAAAACTTCCTTGTTTTTATGAACCCAATCAATGCTACTACTGCTGAATAATAATGTTATATTGCTGCTGCGTGTCAGAAGAATTGGCTCTAAAGTGCTAGAAAGCTCTTTAAAGAAAGCAAGAGAACATGCTACACACCTGAGGCCATTGCAGGGAAAATTAATACAATCATTACAGAACACTGGTAAAAAAGCCCCTTAGACTTTCCTGAACTTCAGGTTTAAAAAGCTGGCAATGTGAGAGTCAACTTGAACACAGAGTCTGAAATACAAGTTTGAGAATGGAACCATACAAATTCAGACACTAACAGAGAAGAGACGCTTACTAGAACATCAGCATTTAGGGGCATAAACTATACAAAGACCCAACCTTATTTTGGCATTGTTGTGGTTTAACCCCAATGAGTATCTCAGCCCCACACAGTTCCTCACTCCTTCTCTCCTGGAGGGATGAGAGACAGAACTGGAAGGGTGAAGGCAAGAAAACTCGTGGGTTGAGATAAAGACAGTTTAACAGGTAGAGCAAAAGCTGTGCACACAAGCAAAACAAGAAATCCATTCATCATTTCCCATTCAATCTCCTTCAGCCATAACCAGAACAGCAGGGCTCCATCTTGCCTACAAACACCATCACTCCCAACGTCCTCCCCTCCCTCCTTCTTCCCCCAGCTTTATATACTGAGCATGACTCCATATTATCTGCAATAGTCCTTTGGTCAGTTGGGGTCAGCTGTCCCTGCTATGTCCCCCCAACTTCTTGTGCCTCCTCACTGGTGGGGTGGGTTGAGGAGCAAAGTCCTTGACCCTGCACAGGCACTGCTCAGTGATACCACCAAAACATCCCAGTGTGATCAACACCATTTCCAACCCAAATCCAACCATAGCCTCCTACTAGCTACTGTGAAGTAAATTAACTCTACCCTAGCACAAACCAGCACAGGCATCAGGACATTATTCTGACTGAAGAGCCAGGACAGGTAAGTATAACTGTTTAGCTTTAAGTACTGCATCAGTTTGCCCCAAATTAAAATACTGGTTACGTTCATATACTTTCTGCTTTTAGATTAGAACATTTAAAGATCCTTGAACAGGATCTCAGTGGTATCTACTCTACACTGTTCCTTGCTTACAACACAGACACTGAAGCCGCGTGCTGGTCATCAGTTGACTCAAAATCAAGCCAACTGCCACGGAAAAACAGGTAACTCAAATAGCTACTTCATGGGCAAAGACAGGTTTTATTTGTAAGAGAATAAATAGAGGTAGAACTTTCTGAGCACGTTTCACAAATGGCAGTTATCCAATGTGCAAAGGATGTGTGACATGAGCTCTGGGAAGCAGAGCGGTCACCAAGTTCTCTCTTCTTTTTGTTTTACATAGCTGCTCACTAGACTTGCCACAGGTAAACTAAATAACTTGTCTGTAAGAAGCTGAAGAATTCTGTAAGACAAATCTCTACTCAAAAGTAGCCTGAACTATGGAAAAGCTTAATACTCCCTTTTGGGCCTTCTTTATGCTTTAATGAAGACAGAAGAGGTCAAGAAACTCTTTTCTTTCCAGGACATTCTTAAGAACCTGCCCCTATTCATCCACAGAAATGGCTTATCAGCGTTCTCCTGCTGATTGCTTGAATTTAGTATGTGCAAGTTAACGAAGCCTGCTTTGCAAAGTTTAGAATGACTTCATTACTTTTATCTGTGTTTTGATTCCTAACATGAAAGCAACACGTATTTCTTAAGACTTAACTAGGAAAACGTGGTTTGAAGGAAGAAAATCTGACCAGTACTTGCTAAGATTGCATTCTCCCCTAATTATTGTTGGCAATTGCTTTAGATAAACACCAAGTCAAAATCGCTTTATGGCTTTCTTTCCCTCTTTGAAATCCATTAGGTTTTTGATGTGTGGCCAACACCTTTCTGATATCCCAATAGGTTGGTTTTACTACCAGCCCTCCTGCCACTTCTATTAGAACCTCCTCCTCTCTGAAAGTTCACCAAGGGAAAATTTGCAAGTTTAGCTTCTGGAGGTGACACAAGTGTAAAGTTATTTTAACTTCTTAAATTGGAACGTTTATATTTACTGCACCTCTAGGCTGAATATAAGATTGTGTCCTGAAATGGATTTACGCCAAGCCCAGCCTTCAGGGTCTCATGCCAAAAGCACTTTCAAAGCTGCTCACTACTCACTGTTTGATACTCATTGCTTTCAAATAGTACTGAAGCTTGATACTCTGGATGAGTTCATCTTTTGGCTTGTAACGTTCCTGGCATCAGATTCAACTTCTTAAAGTAACTAAAGCTACTGTAACTTTGGTTTCACTATAGCCTTACTGGCTCAACTGAACTCTATTGTTGCTCGGCATTTATACTCTTACTCTACTTTTACTCATGACATCAAGTGCAGTCAGTGAATTGCCCTCCTTGCACTCAAGGCCCATGCTGGCTCTACAGCCATATGGAACTGTTGCTTTGACCTAGGGTTCCATCAAATTTGTTTAAGCACCATAGCCAAGTGTTTTCTGGGGAGAAGTAAGGCTTGCCAAACCGTGCTGTAGATCAGTCCTCTCCTGGACAGGTTTGTGGCACAGGTTTCTAACACAACCCTCAGGCAGGAAGGAGAAGGCTCTCCCAGAGCAGTCAAGAAAATACCAATATATTGACAAAATCACTGTAATACAAATACTTCAGACATGGTTTAAGCTTAATACAGTAAGTTCTGTGCATAAACTACATATATAAAAGACTTAGCAATGAGTTTGTCATCAGGAAATGTTGAAAGCCAGATATGCTTGGTCTTACAAACTTACATTTGATGGACTATGCTTATATTTGGTTTACACATTAAGGTTGATTCCAGATTCTGCAAATAAGCTTTGAAAGGCAGAAGAATAACAGTCCAAGTGTCTACAAAGACATTTTTCCATTGACTCCCCCTAAAATAAAAACTTTAATGATAAAAATAACCTTCGGTAAAAGTACTTAAACATATACAATTTAAACTCCATCTGAAAAAGAAACCTGTTACTGCAATGTAAAGTGTCAGTAAAATAATCTCGGGTACATCGTTAAGCTTTTAGAGCAGGCAAATAGGAACTTGTGTCACCCTAACAACACATCCACGAGTTGAAATTCAGCCACCTTTCAATTGCTACTGCTCTGGAGGCAACACTGTATGAATTCAGGAATGTATTCCCTTTACTCATGATTTAAACCTGAACAGAATAGATTTAAGAGAATCTAATGGGAAATAAAAGCAGACTGGGCTCCAGCACTGTTTAAAGAGAGAAGTTACCCTCCCAAAAATAAAACTTCAAATATCTGCTCCTGCTACGTGGCACAGGATAAAATTTGCTTTATATTTAAGAAGATGCCAACTGAATTCTAACAGGCGTTCTCTGCGTGACTGATGCTGGGATACAGGAGGAATCCCAATTCAAAGTAAGATCATATGCCATATTAAAGAGAATTACTTGCTCAAAACAAGAAAAACAGTTCTATCAATAAGAATTATTTCCATGCTTTTAATAAGGAAATTTCAGTCAGTGATTTCCATTTCTGGAAAGACCCAGACTCATCAGGTAGTGGAACAATCGTGAAATAATAGGGCAGCTTTAATCATTACTGAATGTAGTGTTGTTACCATCAAAAAGCCAAAACCCCCTTATTTTTACCTTCTCACGCTTTCTCGTTTTATACATCCTGAGTCTCCCACTGGCCTCTGCTTCACCTCACAAACAGTTGGTGCATTGATACAACCTTCAAAAAGATAAAATCCTAGAATCCCAGACTGGCTTGGATTGAAGGGACCTTAAGAGCTCATCCAGCTCCAGCCCCTGCCACAGGCAGGGACCCCTTCCACTGAAGCAGCTTGATCCAAGCCCCTGTGTCCAACCTGGCCTTGAGCACTGCCAGGGATGGGGCAGCCACAGCTTCTCTGGGCACCCTGTGCCAGCACCTCAGCACCCTCACAGGGAAGAGCTTCTGCCTTGTATCTAATCTAACATCATAGGTTTGAAGACTAAATTCCTTTTTCAAGTTCATAACTGTCGGATGCAGGACTTCGCGTTTTGTGCAGATTATCCTCTCATGGAGCTGTTGATTAATTGTAGCCTACAGAAGAGACACTGACACTTGGCATACAAAACATCAAATGTTTTACCCTTTAATTCATGTACCTCTATCAATGTAGTTTGGATGGTAGATACATTTTAGGAAACTGAGCAACTGCAGATGCCAACTGCCTCTCTTCAGAGCCATATCACCCCGTTAGTCTCAAAGCTAACAATACAGCTGTATTCTTGTTGAATAAATTAACTGTCACCTCATTCTATTCTCCCCTATACTCCTAAACCAGAAAACTGTTTATACAGCAGTCAGCTATTGAAATTTTAATATAGGAGAGATTTCATATGTAATTCAGCCTTGCCACCCTGATCCCATAAAAAACTTGCAAAGAGGTGTTAAAATCCTTTGTTCCCTCTCCCCATATCACTATTAAATCCAATTCTACATGAAGGATTCATTTTCTGAAACAGCAAAGCATAGAGATACATTACTAAGTATGGGTAAAAAACAAAGTAAGAAATAGAAGCCATCTAAAGACTCTCTACATGATGCTGTGCTGTCAGCAGATAGATTCAGGTTTGATTATTTGGAAACAGCTCCACGCACACACCTTTGCAAGGGCACAGGCAACATTGCTGAGTGACACCGAGCAATAAGCTAAAAGTAACAACAGTGGTCTTCAAAGGCAGCCTCATCCAGCAATCAGCCCCAGAAGTGCTTTTGTACTCAAGGGACAAGGGGGAATGTGAAGAGCAGGAAGTCTGACATGCTCCTGTACAACTCCGGTTTTATTTCTCTGCACAACCCACTCACTTCCCCCAAATCTGCAAGCTCCCTCCCGAAACCAAAACATGATTTTCCAATGCTGATATGCATTCCTTTTGAAATACCAGCATAATGGAGGAAAAATTATTACCCCTTTTTGTTTGGAGTAAGAGCAAAATGGGCACTGGTGTGATTTATACAGAAATTCAAACTTTCATGATCTGATTTTTTTGATTAGAGTGTAGGAATTGATTAGTATCTATGAAATTATTTTGGGAAGCAGACAGCCAAATATTCTTTACTCTCCAAGTGCATTAATCTTTATGATTACTACCCAATATAAGCTGAAGTGAAAACCAGTGACATCTGCTCAGAAAGCCGGGTAAGCACATGCAAAGCCGTGCAAGTGAGACTCAGAGAGCAGACAGTGAGCTCTGCAACAGCCCGCTGCAAGTCTACACAGGCTTGGAGCCAACATCGCATTGAAAAAGGTGTGTGATAGCTCAAAGGTTTTCGTAGCAAACTGTTAACTAGACCAGCTTTTCGGTGGTGGTTGATGTGGGTCAAGCTGGTTTTGATCAAAGGACAACCTGCAGCAGCAGTGCTCTGTACCACTCTTCTTCAGAGCCATGCGTGATGGGTGCCAGGTCAATGGTACCTCTTCACTCATCCCCTTTAATATACTCTTCACAAACGTGACAGATTTGTCAGGGGTATAATCTAGAGCTGCAAGCAAGCTGACATCTTTTGTAAAGTACGTTTTTCCACTTACAGGAAAATAAGTGAAGACAAAAAAATAAGTGACAAATTTATTGACTTTCTTATTTTTATAAATAGGAAAAAGGAAAACTGCCAATTTCCTCAAGCCCCACTAGTCACAGGAAATATTTCTTACATTTTCTGTGCAGAATGGGTTCAGAATTAGCAAGAAGCCTTACTGAGGTCTGGTATTTCTAATTCAAAAAAGAAACGTGGTGCTCCTGCTAACCCCTGAAATAACGCTGTTTCTGATTATAAGTTTCAGTTTCCTTAAATGCTACTTAAACCCCGTGGAACAAAGAAAGCATTTGGCCATCTTCACTTTGTGCTTCTGCTCCCACGCTACACAGGGAACATCCACTGCAGGATGAAACAGGGGAAGAAAGAAAGGAAACAGGCAAAGAACCACTCCTAATTCAAAATCTAAAGTATTTAAACCTGTGCCATTAACTGAAACCTGGGCTTCACTCTGGAAGCAGTCTTTGAAGGAAACACCCACCTAAATAACTCACATTATAAATTAGCTTCCATTTTGCTTAAAAATGGAATCTCAGAAAAACTATTGTTATCTCTAAGCATTAAATCTACAGGAAAAAATACAGAGATTAACACTTGACAACGGCTGCATTTACAGACCGACAGCCCAAAAGGGTACGTTGGATTTCGGGTTTGTCTCAAGTCGTCCTTGGTTTTTCATTTGCAATTTTGAAGCTGTTGGACCTGCATGGATTTCAAGATGAACACAGGGTTCACATTTTCCAAACCAAAGACTAACAGGTTTAACATGCAATTTACAAGGAGTCAGAAAGTTTCATGATAACCCAAAGCTTTCAAACTAGGTGTGAAAATGATCAAAGGAGGCACCCATCCTTTGCTGGTTACACCGTGGCCACGTCAACTGGTTTGAGAAACACTACAGCCTTGTGGAATGCTTTTTGAAAGAAAGCTCCAGCTGCTTTACACGACCCTGTCGCAGTCAATGAGCAATGATTTTAAACCAAAAACTTTAAAAGGAAGAAACAAATGGACTTTTCCAATTTTATGACTGAACTATAGGCAATATTAATGACTGGAAACAGAAGATTTCCACCTCAGTCACAAGTCTAACGTATTTGACCTCTCAATTTAAGCTCGTTTCTCACTCAATTTGAAGCACTATTTCTTCGTGCTCAACAGCAAAGCATAGGAGGAAATCATCCTCAAAAACTAAATGACAGTACACAGTGACGAGATAAGCAATATCCATTCACAGTAATATTTATATACGACAGTGACTTGAAACGTGTTTCTTCTCATACTGCTTCTGTATTACTAGACTCATACATTAAGAACTATTAAAGACCAGTATGCTTCGGGGTATAAATGCTAACTCAAACCAAAATAAGACTACAGTTAAAAAGAAGCATAAACAACAATAACAAAATTCAATGAAAAGGGTTCTTAATGAAATCCAGAAAGCACAAGTCACAAAGGGAGTACAGTAAAACACTCAGGATATTCTCAATCAGCCAAGTCTTTGCAATTCCTCTAACAAGAAAAAAATGGGAACTTCTGCAATCACTGTTTAGAAAGAGAATGTTTCAGAGGGGGGAAAATGCACTTCATCAAAATATTATCAATGATCCTTAAAAGATGAAGACAGAAGAATTAAAGAGTTTTACAAGTATAACTTACAGGGAACTTTTAAACGGGTTAAGACAGGAAGTAGCAGCAAGGCTAAATCCTAAAGACGCTTTCCGAACAAAACTTTTGGGCTTTGTGCCTGAAATCATACAACTGGTTTATGATTTGCAATTCAATCTTGAGAAGCCAGCAGACTAATCACTTGACAAAACGCATTCAAAAGCCACTAGCCCTGCTGTGCCACACGGAAACAATAACTCATTGTGTTTTGACTCTTATTATTCTAGTAGTAAACATGAATAGGGGCCAATGGAAAACATTTCCTGTGAATACAGCAATTCAGAGCAGCTCTCAGTTTCAGCTGGAATTCACAGCAACCAGCAATAGCTTCTGGCTTACCTGTAAATACAGCCCTTGGACTACATTGCCTAACCCACACGTGACTAAAAATCCACATCTGGACGCATATGAAAGGGACACACATAAAACAATAAGTATAAGATTCCCAATGTATTTATGAGGAGCTCCCATATAATGCAATTATTCTAGCCTACCTCAATCAATTATCATGAAATATGGTGACTGAGAAACAGCTACTGAGGGGCTGGACTTAAATGATACTGATATTTCTCCAAGACTTGCTTTTCAGGGATGCACTATGAAAAAAGCCGAGTAGAACCTGGGGAAAATGTCAGTTAAATGAGAATGAACAATTTCCCATCTGAAAAACAGTATCTGGTGCCTCCAAAGCCAAGACACTAATACAGAAACCAAGGAATCTAATGCAGTAGATGGCAGGGTGACAAAGATAACTATTTCACTTTCAGATGCTCTTCCAGAAGACAAAATGAACTAGTCAGTTCTTTTGAAGTTGTATCTCTGTCATTATTCTTGATTACTTCAGATAATACGAGAAATAAGCATGTGAACTGCCAATGAAGAATATTAACTGCATACTCAGGAGGCTTTCAGGTTTGGGTGTTTTGTTTTTCTTGTTTTAAATAGGCTTTTTGCTCATCTAGTTAACTTTCAAATATGCTTTTAGTTTAAATGCACAATGCAGCTCTGCGGACCTCAACACAAGAGGGACGTTGAGCTGCCAGAGCAAGTCCAGAGGAGATCATGGAGGTGGCGCGATGGCTTCAGTAGCTCTGCTCTGGAGCCAGGCTGAGGGAGCTGGGCTGGGGCAGCCTGGAGAAGAGAAGGCTCCTGAAGGGGAGACCTGAGAGCAGCTCCAGTGCCTGAAGGGACTGCAGGAAACCTGGAGAGGGGCTTGGGACAAGGGACGTAGGGACAGGACAAGGGCATGGCTTGAACCTGCCCGAGGGGAGACTGAGATGAGCTCTTAGGCAGAAGCTCTTCCCTGTGAGGGTGCTGAGGCGCTGGCACAGGGTGCCCAGGGAAGCTGTGGCTGCCCCATCCCTGGCAGTGCTCAAGGCCAGGTTGGACACAGGGGCTTGGAGCAAGCTGCTTCAGTGGAAGGGGTCCCTGCCCGTGGCAGGGGTTGGAACTGGATGAGCTTTATGGTCCCTTCCAACATAAACTGTTCTATGATTCCATACATGTAAGGACCAGAAGCGGAACTGCAGCAGGTACAGCTCACTTTTAATGTTTGCAAGACAGTAGTCCAGTGCTGTCCTGCAGCCTGTCTCCCTAAACTGGGGGTGATTGCAGCACCCAGGCCATCAGCAGACTGCACAAAGTGGTTCTGCAGATCCAGATTAGCTTGGTCAAAGTTTTACAAGCTCATTCTTGCCCCAATTCATTTTTGCTGGACTCTGCAGGCACTTCTGATTCCTGTGTTCTGGGTAGGTTTATTTTCTCTGGGTCAGCACTGATGAGCCAGACCAAGCTTTATCCTGCATCAGATGCATCTCCCCTGTGGTGCTCAGAACCTTTGTTAGCTGAGTTTTCTGTTTCTCAAAGTATCCATATTATTCAGAATAACACAGGAATGTTCAGTATTTTGAGCTGCTCATTTCTCTTTAGAGATAGAGAAAACCATGGTCAAAAATCCAACAAGCAGTTGGAAACAGCACAAAAAAGGAACGCTAATTCACTCACTATCAGGGAATTAATACTGCACACGTGTCTTTCCAGAGAATTTACTTGTCTCAAGAACATCATCAGAAGTGACTCAGGTACTGTTGGGAGAGACACATTAAACGCGCCATTAAATCAGTGAATTAAATGTTGAGAATATTAAATTAAGGATGTATTTTGAAATAGAAAAGATGAGGGAGGGAAAGCAAGTGCCACACAAACACTTCCAGTAGGGATGAATGAAATACTTCATTCACTTCTTATGAAAAACATGAGTAAATATTTTTCTAGATAAAAGCAGAATGCTTCTCTCATTCCTAACTCTAGTAGAACTTGAAAACTGGTAAGTCCACTGACATCTCAAACAGAACAGCTTATTCCATCTATTTCCTGAGCATATTTTGCGCGTGAAAAAAGGAGAAGCACTACATAAGCTGCATTTTCACGTCAACTATTAACTAAAACACCTTGTCATTCAGTAAGATTTACCCAAGCAGCCAAATCCTGGCCTCCCCTAAAATCAGTGATTTTCTATCTATGAAATGACACAGTCACTCTAAGCTTTGTCACACAAATGGTGACTAACGAGATGCACTGACCTCCTTCCAAGAATGTGAATTTCTGCAACTTCCAATGATTCCAAAGCTGCCATTTATGACATGTAAAAGCATTTCAGACTTTATTTTTCACATCAAATTAATTTTACAGCAGCTAAAATTGCAGGAACAGAGTTATTGCCTCATTTCATATACTTTGGGAGTCCTTTTGCACTGCACAAATGAAAAAAAGCACTTTGTAACTTTAATAGTTACCCTCACCCTCTGGATTATAACCTTGACTCCAGGGAATTAAAGACATTCTCCGTGGATGAGCTAGAAAAATTTATCAAAATCAACAGAATTTCAGCAATTCTGGATGAGCTTTTTTGATTCTATTTTAGAAACATATTTTCAGATACTGATTTTCATCACACTTATGCAGATAAAAAATTTTAGCCATTTTATGTCTTTTTCTGAAGGAAAAACCTAAGGGACTGACCCTGAGCCAGCTGACAGTGAAGGGCACCTAAAGATGACTTCAGGCTTTCATAAGAAAGCTTCCTAGAATTCCATTTTCAACCAGACTTCCAGAGACTTTTAATCCCAGGTTTTAACAACACTTCGAACTAACAGCGAAACACAATAATGAGCCCCCAGCTTGCAATGCCAGGACAACCAATGGAATAAAAGATAATACAAAACTATGAAGGTTATGCTTTAAGGAGTTGCAGCTCCAAAAAATGGGATGGAAAAGGTAAAAAATGTGAAAGACTAAATGAGTTAAATACTATTTGATAAAATATTTGAACTGCGTAGAAGTGAAAATGGCAGAAAGCAGTGAAAGGATCTTCCAAAAAGAAGGGAAAATCAAAGTAATCGTAAAGATTGATAAATGAGGAGGAAGAACCAGAAATACAAGAGTCAAGCTGAGATTTCCAATTGCAAACGTTTCCATGAAATAGGCAAAAAACTGAAGCAATTGGCAGTAGCTTATCGACTAAATAAATCAGATTACAACAATCAATTTGCTGGCTAAATTAATTAAAACATGGAAGCAATTATGTTCCATGTGAGAAGTCGGGATGATGTCACCAGGACAGACAGTAAACATGTTCTGAGGCACCCAGGGCCGTTACAAAAGGTCTGACCCTGGAACAAGTTTGCCATGGTGGCTGGTGGCGTGTGGCTGAGCAAGGCACATGCCTGTGGTGTCACTTCCACAGCTGCTCTGTATCTGCAGCTAATTACAGCTTTTAACTTTTATCGCATTTTGAAATGAAGCCCATATGCTGGTTATCCTCAGCATGGCTCAAATCTGCATGATCTCCCTGCTTATCCTATATTATTTCATTTTTCAGTTCTGTTCTCATGTTTCTAACACCTTCTGCATATGGAAAATGAGTCCTACAAGATTTGGCGCTCCTTGACCTTTCCCACATTCCCCTGAATCTTCACCAACCAATGAGTTCACTTCTGGTCCCGTCACCAAAAAGCACATAATTATTCTTCTAGAGAGGCAATATTCAATATAACTATTGAACACTGATTCAAATGGTGAAGAAGTATCTTCAGCACACGACCATCTCTGCAATGTGAGAAGTATGTCAGGGTATCTTTATTTTCCAAGCAAAGTCCTCAAATAAAATACGCAATTTCAAAATACATCTGTTCATTACACAACTTTTATGACAGTCATTTTGGATTAAAACATACTTCTGGGAATTCTGCAGTCCAAGCCGACTGTTTCATGAACTCCACTAGAAGTAGATCCAGAGACACTGGCACAGGGTACTCAGAGAAGCTGTGGCTGCCCCATCCCTGGCAGTGTTCAAGGCCAGGTTGGACACAGGGGCTTGGAGCAAGCTGCTCTAGTGGAAGGTGTCCCTGTCCATGGCAGAGGGTTGGAACTGGATGAACTTTAAAGGTCCCTTCAACCCAAACCATTCTGTGACTCTATGATTCCAAGTCAGACAGTGGTGCTTCTCGAGGGGCATTGGTTTACTCTGCCACATATATGTCAGAAGCAGATCTCTTTATAGAATCATAGAATCATAGAATAGTTAGGGTTGGAAAGGACCTTAAGATCATCCAGTTCCAACCCCCCTGCCATGGGCAGGGACACCTCACACTAAACCATCCCACACAAGGCTTCATCCAACCTGGCCTTGAACACCGCCAGGGATGGAGCACTCACAACCTCCCTGGGCAACCCATTCCAGTGCCTCACCACCCTAACAGGAAAGAATTTCCTCCTTAGATCCAATTTAAACTTCCCCTGTTTCAGTTTTAACCCGTTACCCCTTGTCCTATCACTACAGTCCCTGACGAAGAGTCCCTCTATGATTCCAAGTCAGACAGTGGTGCTTCTCGAGGGGCATTGGTTTACTCTGCCACGTATATGTCAGAAGCAGATCTCTTTATAATATCACAAAATACAAACCTGTAAATCAGAAATACTTAGGAAAGTTTGAGATTTGCTCGAACAATGCAAAATGAACTTCATATTATGAGCATACTTCAAATCACATTTTAAAGACCTTTCTGTTCTTGCAATTGATTGTTTTGGGAGACTCCATTGCAGAGCTCATGGTTCAGTGTCATTTCTAACCCCCACACACCAATTTATGCAGTGCCAGTTTTTAAGAGCCACCAATTGAGTTAACAGCACTACCTTTTTATTACAGAAGCAGTGGAATAGTTGAGCGTATTTTCATGTATGAGGCTAAAACCCCATGACAGTCCTTCCAATTTAATCCAAGCATACTAAAAAGGAAAGGGAAAATTGCATCTGGCTATACCTTCTTGGCACTATCTTCTTTGTTTAAATATCTTGTATGCTCAAGGATCACCCTGGATTTAGAAATCTGCATTCTGACGATTCTAAGTGTTTATAAACCTAATTAGGAACAGACACAAACTTGTAAGATGTGTCTCTTCTGAAGGAGCTGCTAGAAAGAACTGATAAATCTCTCTTTTTCTTGGTTATAGAATTCACATTTATTACCAATACCTCTGATAATATAGTGGAAAGTTAGTTCTTCAGAAGAATTCAGTTCATGATTTACCAGAACTTATTTAAACTGTTTCCTACCTTGCCAAAGTACACAACACTGTATCTTTAAAGAATTATAAACAGCAGTTGGTTAGAGCACACCAGCAATTTCTCCCTAATCAGATGATTGCACAGTTCTAAACAGTTTGTTTAATGTTTTCCATCTGTGAGGGTTTTGTGACCACATTTTCATCATCTCAAGAACTTCATTGCCTTTCTCCTTATAAACATTAATCCGCATCACAACTACTCTTATAAACATTAATGGATACTGTCTTTCGCATTAATCCATCTGAGTAGATTTGAAGCTGCACCCCTACACGTACCCATCACTTTGCCAAGGATCTACACTATGAGACGTGACCAAATGGCAACCACAGTTCACTTTGTGGATATAAATATGTGATCATAGCTTTTCCATTCACAGAAGAAGGAGGAACAAGACCAGGATCATGTTAATACTCTATATTCTTTTAATATATCTTAAAATTAAACAGCCACTGGACTTGATGAGGAACAAAAAGGGAAATCAACCAAATACTTGCCTTCACAAGCACAATAAATGTAAAACATTTCTGAAATATGCCCTTTGCATTAGCAAAGAACAGTATCTAAACTGTGCATAAAATTACAGGTTTTGTAAAACACAGCACTAGAAATCAACATTATTCAAACAGTTGCTTTCTGGTGAAAGCGCTACCCACACCAATATATATTTAAAATCAATAGTTTTGTATGAACTGCCCAAACCTGCAGATTTCTAGGTAAGAATTCTATTTACTAGAACTAACAGCCCTCAGTTTCATGCAAGCAGCAGTAAGATACATAATCAAGTCACTAGTAAAAGGATTCAGAGGTTATTAAACACTAGGCATGTTGCTTGGTTTTGCTGCTCTAGCTTCTTATGTGCAGAAACACAATGCTGCAGAGCTGTGGAAATTGTTATACTGCATGCAGCAAAGAAAATGGAATTAGTTCTATAATAGCTCAGAAAGATGTATTTCTAAAGGGGAAAAAAGGGGTTTTTTTTCAGCCTGTATTTCCAGAAGCTTGAAATAAATGATAAAATCTTTCAATAAAAGTTGTTAAGACTACTACAGAAGAAGAGTGTAAATCTTAATTTTCTTTAGTTCAAACAGCGGTTTGGTATCAACTCTGTAAGGTAATACATTGAATGGGGTTTTCTTACAGAGTGATGCTTGTGAGACTGAAATGAGACCTCTCACTTTTGAATTCTGACCACTACACAGCTACGTGCAGTGGCCAGGACTCTGGCACTCCTGGAAAGCAGAGTTCAGGCACCAGTTTTAGTGTTGGTTTGGTTTTGGGGGTTTTTCCAAAGGTTAAAACTTGTATGTGAACATAAGGCAATTTAGAAGACTTTGGATTTCACCATCTGCCTTTTGTGTAGATGTAGCCCCATCAGTTCCTGGGTGGCTGCAGGCAGATCATTGAAAAGCACAGAAAAGACAAATTATCTTCATTTGACTTCAATGCCTATCGTCATTTTGGCTCAGATCAGCTGGAAATACTATAAAGCCTCAATTCTTCTAAGGACTTCCACGCCTCTCCTGGAAGAAGGCAAGGTCTTTATTGCTATGTGGAGATGACAGATGCAATGTCTGGTCTGCATCAAGAAGAGTGAGAGGAAACTGGTTGCTGAACTGTTAGGCACTGGCAAATTTCTGGCATATGACTGGTTTTGTGATCTCTTTGGGTTTTCGCATCAAGTTTCTTTCTATGTAGTGGATCTAAAAACCAGCCTCTCATTCATCTCTACAAACATCTAGATGGACTTTTAAGTTTTAATCTTACCATTACTTATTTCAACAGCTTTCTTCTGTTCTTGTCAAGTCCTCATCATTCTCCCTGTATGAACTACTGCAAAATTTATTGCCCCATCTTTCCATGCAGGGAAAGCATGGATCAGCTACCAAATCATAGAATCATAGAATAGTTAGGGTTGGAAAAGACCTGAAGATCATCCAGTTCCAATCCCCCTGCCATGGGCAGGGACACCTCACACTAAACCATCCCACCCAAGGCTTTGTCCAACCTGGCCTTGAACACTGCCAGGGATGGAGCACCTACAACTTCCCTGGGCAACCGATTCCAGTGCCTCACCACCCTTACAGTAAAGAACTTCCTCCTTCTATCCAATCTAAACTTCCCCTGTTTAAGTTTGAACCCGTTACCCCTTGTCCTGTCACTACAGTCCCTAATGAAGAGTCCCCCCCCAGCATCCCTATAGCCCCCCTTCAGGTACTGGAAGGCTGCTATGAGGTCTCCATATAGATTTAAAATCAATAATTTTGTATGAACTGCCAAAGGAAGTTCAAGGAAGCAAAACTGCTTCAAAGGAAGCTCCTTTGTGTCTCCCGCATTTTTCATTTCTCCTACACCTCTCATGCTGCAAAAGATTTATCCATAACCTCTAAAAGGTAATTAATGTACTTCCTTAGATCCCTCTTTGAAACTCTCCTTCACTGTGTTGTTTATAAGAAAATTCATAGAGTTTAGTCTATTACTATGTTACTATAATTTAGTCTATTATTATAAATGACCAGACAAGCCAGAAGTGCTTCTCTTTATACCATCTTTTTGCATCCATTGTGGTCTGCGTTAAAGACTCTTTGGAGCAAAGAGTGTCTTGTCTCCATGAACACACAAAGCCAACAGAGGAGACTATGTATGCCTTTGTTATGTGTATATTTCAACACTTAAGTACTTTCATTTCAATTAATGTATTCCATTTGATTCCATTTTGATTTCACTCTATTATTAGATATACAGGAAGTTGAACAGATGTCTATCAGCTCAGCCAATATATCAACTTCAGCAAACGAGTCAAGGCAAGAAAAGTCCTTCTTAATCTGCACTACTAGAAGCTTCTGCTCAAAGCAGCGGACACAGGGAGATGGGAAGCTAATTCCACCACTGAGACTGGCATGGGCAATTCAGATCAAGCCTACCTTTTTCACGTGGGCAACAGCACCCTGTGCACCCTGGCTGGCACAATGTGCACCCCACATGTATGAATGACAAAGTCAGAAGGCCATAAACTATGAAGGCTCTGATGCCACCGCATTAGGTTGAGGTTGTATCTGCCCTTATCTGAAGTTGTTTCTTTAAAGTCTTGACAGTCCAGTGCTGATGGGAATAAAGAATTGAGGTTTCCCACTAATTTAACTACCATCCCAAAAGTACATTTTCATAATGATTTTACTCATGAACACATTTTTCTCAGGCTGAAACAAACTGAAAATCTCAACAGATGTCAGAAAAAGACATGGCACTGGATTCATGTCAGAAAAAACGGTCAGTGGAAGGATAAAAGCATTGCCCGGATGCCAACTACATTATTTGTAATTCTTTTCATACTGTATTTGTTCTGTGGACAAAGCTGCAGAAGAAAGTACAAAAAGTAAAACCCTGAAGACTGCTTTGAGAGAAGGAAGATAACTAGTAAGACAAACAGACCCTACCCAGGAATATGTCAGCAGACACTAGCATGTGACTGAATTTTGCTCACCAGCTTTGGTATGTTCTCAAAGTCCCTGACAAGTATTTATCTGTAGAGCAATCTTTTAATTAACTTCTTCTTTTCTTTAATATAACTCTATCTGTGCTTCCACCTAATAGCCTGTTAAATGAAATTTAGCACCACCTCAATATTCAGAATGCATTAGTAGCCAAAGAATCTATTATTTTATCTATTTATCTCTGTATTTATCTATAAGTGACTTTTTTTATTAACCACTATTAGTGGTTAATAATAAAAGTCCTAATAATCCTTTCTCATAAGAAGTGTGACCAGCAGGTCGAAGGAGGTGATCCTGCCCCTCTACTCTGCTCTTGTGAGACCTCACTTGGAGCATTGTGTGCAGTTCTGGTGTCCTCAACATAAAAAGGACATGGAACTGCTGGAACAAGTCCAGAGGAGGCCACGAGGATGATCAGGGGACTGGAGCACCTCCAAGACATTTCATTTTCACTATTCAGGGCATTTTCCCTCCTACATAATATAGAAGAAAGAGTCTTTCCCTTACAGGCTAAGAAATTCAGGGCTGTTCAGCCTGGAGAAGAGAAAGCTGCATGGAGACCTCAGAGCAGCCTTCCAGTATCTGAAGGGGGCCTGCAAGGATGCTGGGGAGGGACTCTTCATCAGGACTGTAGTGACAGGACAAGGGGTGATGGGTTCAAACTGAAACTGAAACAAAGAAGTTTATGTTAGATATCAGGAAGAAGTTCTTTACTGTGAGGGTGGTGAGGCACTGAACAGGTTGCCCAGGGAAGCTGTGAATGCTCCATCCCTGGTGGCGTTCAAGGCCAGGTTGAACAGAGCCCTGGGCAACATGGTCTAGTGTGAGGCATCCCTGCCCACGGAACTGGGTGATCTTGAGGTCCCTTCTAACCCAAACCATTCTGTGATTCTATCAATGTTTGAGTATTTCTATGCATGCTTTTTTCCTGAAGTAGCTGATATTTTTCAATACATGTTAGGAACTGCACATAACGGGCCCACTAGCAGTTCATTTATCACATTTGGGTGTTTGCTGGCAGAAGACCTCATTCCTGTCTCTGTGTGACTGTAGAGTTTTGAGGTTAAGTAAGGCTGGATCTCATTACACTGTCCAGAAGTAGTGAAGAGTTGGATCTGTTTCAATCACCAGGTGCCCATGATTTGCCATCCTAAACAATAACAGTTATTCCAGTTCTTGGGATTGCTTTTTTAAGTTATTAACTGTTAGACACATTTCTAGACTCATCCCTGTGCTATAAAGAGTTAAGAACTCTGTTTAGTTTTGCCCATCCTCTTCTTCATTCTCAAACTGTTAACAAAAGTTCAAGACGTCAGAGGAGAGGGGGATGGAAAACAATACACTTTAAAAACCATTTGAAAATGCACAAGCTTGGAACAACCACGTAATGCAAACCAGGAAAACTGCTCTGCAAATATCCATTAATATTGTCTGATACTTTAAAATAAATTCAGCACTTTTTCTTTGTCTGTTCTTTTTTCCAGAAAAGAAAAAATAAATCTGATTACAGGAAAGAGCTCTGCAGTGTAATGTGCATGGATACTCAGAAATCCTTTTCCTATTGCAGAGACTTGGACGGTTCTCTCCTGAAGCAGCACTCACTGCTGCTCTATGATGCATTTTTATAACCTGCAACTGGTACATTTATTAGGTTGGGGTTTTTTTACTCTTTTAAAGGGAGGGAAAAGGAGTTCAAAGTTACCAAACACGATCATCAAACTAGTGTGAGGTAATGTTTCAGAAATATTCTGACATTACAGACAATACTAAAAGATGACCATTTCCAGGGACTGTTTCATTGCCCCAGGCAGCAAGGCAAGTTGCACTATTTCCCCCAGTTGTTGACTGGTTCTTGCCCTCAGTTTCTACGTTGGAAGCCCCACTCCTGATAAATCACAAGCTGTCTAACTGACATAATTATGGGCAGTACAATAGAAAGCTGATTCAAGAGGAATAAAGCACATGATCATTCCCGTTGCTCTTTTTTAAAGTCACTGTAGCTTCATTAAACTCCTATTACTGACTATTGTGGAGAGTAAAGAAGTAAGAAGGAAACTGATTTTACAGTTGAGCAATAGCTTCCTTAGAGCTAACAGCCACTTAAACCTCAAATGACGATAAGCTCACAGCAGGCCCAATGCATTTCAACGTGTAGTTGTGTTTTAATTTCCTTAAGCCACAGGGCGTATGTCATGGTTCCAGTAATGTCTGGAGTGAGAGACTCTGTGCTGATAATGATGCAAAGTTTTAGACCCTGACACTCCCACATGCATGGTATGCCAGAGGAATTCAACAGAATCGAGATGATGATGATGCCCCTTTGCTTGTTTGGGGTTCACACCTTCCAAGGCAGTAGTTTAGTTGTCGTTTTTACACTCTCTCAATACCAACAGTATCTTGAACATCATCGGCCCCCAAACCCATTTTCCTTCTTCCTCCTACCTTTGTAATTTGTTTCCAGTATCCTCTCACCAACCTAACAATTACTCTGGTTGATCAAGACATGGTGTGCCACCCGTTTACATCTCTTACACACTGAGCTTTTCCCATGGTGATAAATGCTCTTTCCAGAGAGGACTCAAGCATGCTCCCCAGTCTACTTCCCACCACTTCAAGTGTTTACCTGCACAACCACCACTGAAGAACATTCTATGCTCTTTGCACACTTAAGTTGATTCTGCTACTAAAACTTTTAAATCAGTGTCTGTATCTGAACCTCATTTTTGTGGTTCTTATAATCATAACGTTCCAGTGGAGCAACCAAGTCACAGCATAAACAGTAGCACACACAGGATAAGGAAAAGCAAGGAACTCAAGCAGCTTTTCCAGAAGTTCACAAACCTACTGAAGGGTCAGTCCTCTCCCCCCAAATTCCATTAATGTACCTCTACCCTGCCCTTCCAACACTTAACAGACAGTGAATGAAAACTGTACCGAACCATAGCCATGAAAGTAAAAAGAAAGAAGCAGTTGTTGAAGACCACTCAGAGACAGCCAAATCTGTATTTTGATGGCTAGAAACAGACCATGGTGTTACATACTTTTGAGTTTAATCACTGGCATCTCTGAACAATACCACAACCTTTCCCAACTGTTATTCAGTGGAGAAAGAGAAAATCTCAGGAAAAGGATATTCAGCAATTTGCAATTAACAGAAAATAGTTGATCAGTTTTTCCTTTCCACCCAAGCACCACCCCAAGCATCTCTTAACAAAGCTCCCTCATGGCCTGCACTCAGCCCACAGAGCCAGTAGCTACGAGTCCATGTATTTCTTTCCATTTGATTGCATTGTTTTACAGTATCATTACTGTATTATGTTCTGGTCAGTAATATTTTCCACTATTCCATGCTGGCAAATCACGAAGTACCTACTATACAGAATGTAAAAACCTATGTCTCATCCACTTCAAGACATTTAAGGTATTTCTGCTGTTCACTGCACTCTTCAAATTCACTGACGGATTGTTAAACTAAATCTGCCAGTTTGTTTCTTAACAAAAGCACTTGATACCTTTAAGCTTCTCCAGCCCTTTCACCTTCCTGTATTAATTCTAATTCCCTTTCTTTATGCATTCATCCGACTGGAATGCAAGGGAGGAACAATTATTTGATTGGTTTTATTCATGCACAGAATAACAAATTATCTGCAAGGCAGAAATAGGTGCTATTTTAAACTATACCTAGTCTGGAAAACAGGATGTGCTTAACATTGTATTGCTTATTTTAGGGTAGAAGATAAATCTCTCTTTTGGCTAAGGCTTAATGGAGTTGTGAATTTTATACTTTTTCTCCTTTACAGGGAAAATTTCCATAATGCTTCAGCATCAGATGACACCAATACATTATAAAAACAAGACAGCCAATGTATAGGCTTAGCATTATTGATAAACTTACCTGCTTTTCCATCCTGGTTGAATCGACAGTACTTTGAGTGTTCAAGCAGCGGCAGACATTGCTCAATAGGCATCCAGATGTATGTCTCTGGGCACAACAAGTCAGAGGGCCTGTACTGACCCTAGAAAGGAGAGAAATAAAAACAAGGAGAAAAAGAGAGTCATCGTATCAGTTGCACAAGAACACTCTGGCTAAACCTTTCCAGATTTTCCTATGAACAAGGAATAGTTTTAATCTAATCTACACCAAATGAGTCAGAAAAGGCTTCACTGAAACTTAAATCACAGCCTTACTTCTTCAGTAACTTCAGCACCACCTCAGGAATACAAACTCAGCCTTGGCACTTGATGAAAACATAAAATTAACATAACACATTTTTATGGTATCCAAGATGAACTGGAAAGGTTTTGGCTTTGCTGACTGAAACGTGGTATTTGAGTTATCCTCTAGAGCTCTGCTGAGCTGGTGCTGACACTAAAACACTCAGCACCTCCAAAAGCAGCTCATCTCGAGTGGTGGCAATTCCAGCAAATAATGGAGACCAAATAAAAAGTCCTAATAGAAGAAGAGAAATCACTTAAGAGTAAGCAGGATGCTCTTTTTATTGCATTAGTGATGGAGCATTTTGGTCACTGCTACTTAAATAGTAGCATTTGCTTTGTAATTCATGGAGTTTTTCCTGGAAAAGCTTACAGGTAATGAATGATTAGTGAAATGCTACCATTTCCCCTTGATTTATTAAAAAGACATTCTTTGCAGACATTCCCAGAAATTAAGCAGTCGTCATTATTTTCCCTTCAGCTGCAGTGAAAAATCACCACCTCAGCAATAATAACCTCCCTGAATCAGATCTTCGTTTGATTTGAAATACGATTATTCACCAGCCTGTAACTTAAGTGAAAACTCTATCTTTGAGCCATTATTCATTTTCGCCATATCCTCCCAATGTGCAGAGCCATATGGTGGCAATATCAAATCCATTTTTAAATTCAAAATTCCTTATACTTATCAGCTTGAAAAAGACATACACTAAATAGAATGAAAAAGTTTAAGGCTCTCAATTATACAGGTCTTGAAGGAACAGCATTAGAATGGGCATTATAAGAATTCACACTGCAGTTGATGCAATTAAGAGTTCTTCTTGTCAAATACTTTAAATAGGTAATGAAGTCGATCAGCTTGATGTCAAGTTGATTTTTATTCCAACATCTACTGTGAAAAAAGGTAAGGTGGGCTTGAACAAAGCTGCCCAAGGTTTGGGAAGGGACATAGATAATCACTGTGGCTACAATCTGGTGATAAGAACTTGATTTTTCAAGTTGCATTCACAAGCTTTGCTGTTCTGGTAGACAAAATCTTACCCAACAATACCCAATTTTGGAGAATCAGAAGAACCTTTCTTTAATGTTTGCAGAGATTCCCAATTCTTTTTGTTCTCTTAATGTTTGAATCTTCACAGGCTTCCAGTGCCTAAAGAACTACAAGAAACCTGGAGAGGGGCTTTGGACAAGGGCCTGTAAGGACAGGACAAGGGGAATCGCTTTAACCTGCCCGAGGGGAGACTGAGATGAGCTCTTAGGCAGAAGCTCTTCCCTGTGAGGGTGCTGAGGCGCTGGCACAGGGTGCCCAGAGAAGCTGTGGCTGCCCCATCCCTGGCAGTGCTCAAGGCCAGGTTGGACACAGGGGCTTGGAGCAAGCTGCTGCAGTGGAAGGGGTCCCTGCACATGCCAGGGGTTGGAACTGGACTCTTCCAACCCAAACCGCTCTGTGATTCTATGATATTTACAAGTAGAATTAACATTTTTTACTATGTATTTTCCACCAACTGTAAATTGTTGAGTAAGAAATATAAAAATTACCTCCAGAAGAACAAACTCGGAACTGTCCACATGGAAAAAGCCAGCCAAACCCAAACCAGGCTTCATGCTGAGCATTGTCACATCCCTGATGTACCTTTCCAAAATGAGTCTGTATGACTCTGATTTTCTCATTCGAAAAACATTCCTTGTAACTACTGTTGTTGCTTTTTGAGGTTATTTTTTCTATTTTTAATTAAATGCAAATTTTTATATTAAATTAAAACAATATCCCTCCCATTCCATGCAGAAGCTTAAACCTCCAGGCCTTAGAAAATTCTCTAAACGCAAGGAATGGAAATGACATTATTAAATAAACCACTTTGAAACGTTAGGCTATCTAAACAGAAATAGTTGAAAGGTATGCGAAGGCAATGCTTGAAGAACACTTTTAGTCACCATTACTCGAATGAAACAATTTAAGAACTTGGGGAGAAAAAAAATAAGCCTTTTCATTCAGTCAAAAAGAAAAAATAGAACATGATTTCGTGTTGATTTAAAGACATTTTCTCAACTTGCAAAGAAGGCAGAAATAGCCAAGTAAGCATCGTTCAGAGCTGTTGCTTAAGCACAGTAAGTACAAGGCGGCAATTTAGTCTTTCCTAGTTGTATGGATGTACTCATGGTTATAAGTAAAGACTGCTCGATCACTTACAGTTTTCCTACAAGACACTGCCCCTGCATCTTGAAATGCATCACATTTGTGAATCTAACACGTGAAAATTATTTCATATGCTGCCCTAGTCTAAACTTCCCAACTACTCCTATAACATCATATTCTGTATAAAATGGAACATGCTGTGTGCAGTTGTGGTGTCCCAAATATAAGAAGGACATGGAACTGTTGGAGCAAGTCCAGAGGAGGCCCCAAGGATGATCAGAGGCTGAAGCAGCTCCTGTATGAAGACAGGTTGAGAAAACTGGGGGAGGAGAAGGCTGCGTGGAGACCTCAGAGCAGCTTCCAGTATCTGAAGGGGGCCTATAGGGATGCTGGGGAGGGACTCTTCATCAGGGACTGTAGTGATAGTACAAGGGGTGATGGGTTTAAAAGATCTAAGGCAGATGTTCTTTACTGTGAGGGTGGTGAGGCACTAGAACAGGTCACCCAGAGAAGTGGTAAATGCTCCATCCTTGGCAGTGTTCAAGGCCTGGCTGGACAGAGGCTTGGGCAACATGGTCTAGTGTGAGGCATCCCTGCCCATGGCAGGGGGGTTGGAACTGGATGATATTAAGGTCCTTTCCAAACCAAACCATTCTATGTATAAAATTAACTGCACTGCAGGATTACTAGCTTGATTATAACAAGAAAGAGCTTCTTTAGTACTGGGCAAAAGAGTAATGGCAAGAATTGATTACAGAATCCATCGCTGTAGGTTCAGTATTAATTTTGGGCAACCAAATACCCTACTTACGAAGGAAAGAGGAAGAAATAGTTCTGAGGTGACTTCCTTTACATGTTTTCCTTCCTTCAAATTTAGAATCTTGTTAATAAACACCCCTGAAGATACACGAGGCTGTGGTGATGACACACAAGGTAATTAGAAGGTAAAAATTAAACAAACCATTGATGATCTTCAATATCCTATCTAAAAGCACTTCCAAACGAAACTAGAAGTCAGCTATTTCTCCCGTAAAGGCGTTTTATTTACACTACTGGTTAAACCCACATCCCATGACTCATTCCAGGAAGGAAGTGGTAGCACATAGACATGCTGCAGCATTTCCCACTGAAGAGGATTGGCACTGTGTCTGTATTGATAGAATTAAAAAGGGAACCCACAGAATTTGTTAAATCAAATGCAATGACTTCCAAGGACTTTTGCCTTTTCTTTCCCCACCCCTAAGTAGTTGCTCTCAATTTGCTTCTTTTCTTACAAAAACCTCAATATGAAAATAAACAACTATGAATCCGCCCCACTTTATTTTTGCCTCCTCTCCCCTTATTTCTGGACTGTGAACACATCTGAACCTGAGATCCCAGCCAGATTTTGCCTCATGTACAGGAGCACCTTTATTTCATGAAAAATAGTCACGTTTCATTATTCATTGTAGAACAATTGCATAATATTAAAAATTGCCTCTAAGAGTATTACTTACATTCATTGTCACTCTTACTATGGCTGATTTGCAGTATACACCTAACATAAATCCAAAATAGAACAGGGATCTCCTGAAGGGCACTGCTCCAGAGCTATTTATCACAGTCGAACTTCATCAGATTTGCAAAACTGCTTTTGAAAAGGATTTCTCTTTGGCTGCAGATTCGATTCGCCCACATCTCACAAGTAATTCCACTGATGGTAAAATTCCACAACTGAAAACATTTTTGCTTTCTTTTATCTCGTACTATAACAGCTCTTGCACAGTAGCACTGTTTATGCTTGTCCAGACCACCTTGGGAATACTTAGACCACAAATCTTTCAACAAATGGTATCATCTTACAGACCATCCCTAAGCACTTATCGTATGTTTCAGCATCTTAAATCCAGTACCACCTGCTGCTGAAATGCACTCTGCCCATGTACAGCTGCACATATTTCTGTCTGTGTATTCTGTCAAGAAATATCCAACAAGACATAAAATGGGCTATTTTGAAATGTTTTTGGAAATAAAGAATACATTTTCCTTAAATTTCCTTGGTTTTGGTGCTGTTTAAGATTTTCATGGACATACAGAAACACCCTTCTTGAGACAGAATACGAGCACATTTTGAGCTGTTGGAACAGCCACTTGCAGGCCATACCGGATGTTCACAGGATAGTCAAACAGCATCTCTCACATCCATCTACTCAGCAAAGACTAAAAGAACAGTGTAAATACATACTGTTATTCTGCCAATGCTCTCTTGACCTCCAACACTTTGCAATACAGATCTTTCCACAACCAGGTAACTTCAGTAATGACGCATTTTGCCATTCAATAATCCTGACAACTGCTTTGACTTACTTCAATCTGCATACTGCAGTTTATTGCTACCTCTAGTCCAGAAATGCGGCGAACAATCACTGCATTATCACCATGCCCCTCATGATTTTTACACATGATGGTATCCCCACCAGACTGAAGGGACCTAAACTCTGTACTGCATCCTCTTACATAAGCTATTCTATACCTTTAACTATCCTAGTCAATCTCTCCTTTGAAACAGAGGGAAAGAGCCACAGAGGGAACACATCCAAACTGCTTTGTTCAAGAAGCAGGAGAGCACAAGGTAGAAGAAAGATATAAAGAAAACAAAAGGAATAAAGTGCATCGTTATAAATATCTGATGAATCTATCAAATGGCCTGATTAAAAAAGCAATATTGAAAATTAGTATAGGTAATAAATTCCCGAGTATGTGATTTCTTCTATCAAGTCAACTTATTGCAGTATAAATGTGACTGTTTAATAAAAACTACCTCCAAGACATTTCATTTTCACTATTTGGGTCATTTTCCCTCCTATATAATATAAAAGAAAGATCCTTTAAGGTACTTTCCCTTACAGGCTAAGAAATTCAGGGCTGTTCAGCCTGGAGAAGAGAAGGCTGCGTGGAGACCTCAGAGCAGCCTTCCAGTATCGGAAGAGGGCCTATAGGGATGCTGGGGAGGGACTGTAGTGATAGAACAAGGGGTTACGGGTTAAAACTTAAGCAGGGGAAGTTTAGATTGGATATAAGGAGGAAATTCTTTCCTGTGAGGGTGGTGAGGCACTGGAATGGGTTGCCCAAGGAAGTTGCGAAGGCTCCATCTGTGGCAATGTTCAAGGCCATGTTGGACAGAGCCTTGGGTGACATGGTTTGGTGTGAGGTGTCCCTGCCCACGGCAGGAGGATTGGAACTGGATGATCTTAAGGTCTCTTCCAACCCTAACTATTCTATGATTCTATTATTTTAATTGGAAGCTTTTGGAACTCTATTTTACAGTGAAGCTGTGAAACCTAAAGGAATACTGCACACCATGATACTGTTTTACAGTTTCCAAATCAGAATCAACCAGAACGTCTCTGAACTTTTGTTCCACGGGAAGGGCAAAGGTTTTAATGAGACTTTAGTCTGGAGATTACTTCTGAAATATTTTGCAAAATCTGAGGGATCTGGTAAGCGCATGAGATGAAAAACACCAGCAGAGTTTGTTTTTGTAGTGTGAGTAACATTTCAAATGTAAAACTACCCAGAAAGAGAATAGTCACAAAAACAAAGAAGGTCAAGCACCAGTAGCACTGAAAAAACAAAATAGGAAGGTTAAACACACACTTAATTCTTTTATCAGGTATGGTTTACATCTGTGATCTATTCTTTCACAATAAACCATTGATCTTTTATTAAAAGTGAATTAAGACTTCCTCCAGCTCCATTTCCAGCCAGCTGCCTAAAAAGAAGCTCTCTGACTAGGTAAATAAAGTAACCCCAAATATTGCACAGCAATCCATTAGAGCGGGGCAGCATGGGCTCAGAAAGAGCATGCAGGGGTACGGGTTTATTAAATTCAGTCTTTGCATTGAAAGACAACCCCGCTGGAATCCCATCAGCAGAATACTGCAGCAGACCCTTGCTCCCTGATTTCATTACATAAACAGAAATGGACTTTATCGATCCCCAGGAGAATCCTTGCAAGTAACTGGAGCTGCTTTGTTTTCACAGGGGGAGGTTGGACAGTGCTGTGCTGTGCCCGCACCGTGAGCAGGGACATCTGAATCTGTTTGGGATTGAATCCATGCCACTCACATGCGATCTGTCTGTGGACGACCTGAAAGACTTTAGGAAAACAACTAAACACCTTCACCCGAAACCAACCTGCACAAATTCACTCCCACCTCATAGTCACATTTTTTCTTAAATCTGTTTTAAAAAATAAAAGATTAATTATGAGATTAATAATCATGCAAAGATTAATAATGATTAATTATTAATAAGATTAATAATGATACAAACACAGAATGGTTTGGACTGGAAGGGACCTTAAAGCTCATCCAGTTCCAACCCCCTGCCACGGGCAGGGATACCTTGCACTAGAACAGATTGCTCCAAGCCCCATCCAACCTGGCCTTGAACATTGCCAGGGATGGAGCACCACTTCTTTGGGCAACCTGTGCCAGTGCCCCGATAATCTTTAAACCGACTGACCAAAGCAATGGGATAATTTGCCAGCTTTCACCTCTTTTCTATTTATTTCCCTATCAATGTGAAGTATTAACAGAAATAACTAATGATAAACTGTTTCCAAGGAGAAAACAGTTACGCCACTTGTTTCCTATCAGGTCTTACAACAAGTAGGAAACAAATAGCTTCCTACAAATATTGTCTATCTATTCTTACTCAGCTGTTTTTCACTCAGTATAAGAAAATCCTAGTGTTTCAGAAGGCTTTTTTCATAGTGTCCCTTGTGTAAATAAAATACCTCAGGTTAAGTGTAAACCAGATTAAGATAATAAGTAAAAGACAAAACGGAAGACAGCCAAGATCCATGCTCAATATCCTTGAACTATCATGCCACTATTTTACCATTAACTTTCTACATGCTCTTGACCCAACACATAAATGGAATTAAATAAAAATCATCTCTAAATATCACTCAGATTTAAGGTAAATATATATGTAAGCATAGAAAGTGCTGAGATTTATGTCCTGTGTTCAGCCTATGGTCTGCACAGAAGCACTTACAAAAGGAATACTTCCCCTCATCAAAATACTTTCTGAAAGCATTATCATTTGTTTTCCCAGCACATGGTATTCCCAGGTATCTCCTGAATTGTTTGGATTCTTCTGTCTTCAGAACTCAGTGACTCAGAGTACACTCGAAATAGCTGCTTTCACCTTGTTTCCTTTCATAGAAGTTATCTGAAATATTTAACAGGTTCTAGCTTGCTTTTGATACTGGAAAGTGGCCAAAAGGTGTCTGAAAAGGCTTATGAACTGCTAGAGAAAAAGGAGGAAATTTGGGACAGGTTTTCCCCTCCACCCCCTTAATCTCTAACTCTGTCCAGCTCTTCTGCCTTCTTTTAAACACCAAGATTATCTCTCCCTCCACTCACAGAGTATAACACGCTAAGGGTAGCTGTGGATGTTTATGCCACAAGATCCAAGCTATGAACTGCTGCACCTCAATATACAAACGTGCCACCTGCAAGATCCAAGAAGCCAACAAAGTGCTGCTTAGATAACGTATAGCCATGACCATACTCACACAGATTCCCTCTGACACCACTGTATTAATCAGTGAGATAATTCTGGTTTCAAGTTTGAAAGTTAACAGGATTAGGATGCTGAAAAGACTTCAGCTTCACTGTCCTAGAGGGTTTCTGCAGGAATGGGTGAACAGCAGGCATTTAGCATCTCTGGTTAATTAGCTTGAGATGCAACTGTCCGGAGCTAAAGACACAGCTTATAACTGTCAACCACCTTCAAGCACTGCTCTCCCCTCCAAGACTTCTTGCCAAGAGTTTGCTGGTTTTCATTTATAAAGACCAGTAAGTGAGAGTTTTCCATTGCTTGTTCTAAGTAACTAAAGCCACTCTATGTGAATTCACTATGTTAAAGGCACTGTAGCTGGAATAAACACAGCTAATTAGGCTTGCACAGCAGAGGTAAAAAGATGTATGGATGTTCAGGAATTACATCATACAACTACACTTGTAAAGTCTCCTCGATGACTAGATAGACAAACATATTTAAAGGAATACTTATGAAAAGGTAATTTAACAAGTTTTGGAAGGGGGCATTTGTCAGTCTTTTATGTTCAGACTCTGCATTTTGAGATTTACTTAAGGCAATGGGGGCAATAACTGCAGTAACTTGGACGCAAGCCATTAAATACCTGTGCCTATTCCCACCCTGCATCTGTTCTCACTCATTCTTTTTCCTGAGTAAGGAAGATGGACAGATACATACACACAGGTTCCTCATTTGCTGTTCTTACATTCTCGTAAGCTTAATCTAAACAGTGAATGCTACAAGGCTGAATTTGCCAGCTATATGGTGTTTCACACCATACAGACAACAAACAGAACATTACAAAATGAACCCTTCAAGACCAGTTACCCTACAACACTATTTACCCTGTGACAGGTATTGTACCCTCGCTCCCGGCTTTTGATGACAGAAAGAGCAAGTTTCTGGATTCTGAGCTGCCTTAAACTGGCTGACTGTTTATCTAAAGCTGAAAAAATATCCACATGACAGACAAGTATGAAGACAACTCCTGAAACTGAGAAACAAAGAGAAGCATTACAAGTATGTAGCTACTCGACAAGCGGACACTAAATCAAGGTCACTTTTCAAGCACATTTTCTAAGTACTTTTACATTATCAGACTAGTGATGTGACTGGTCGGCTGTTTTGTATTTCCCAAGGTTCCTGTTTTTCCCAAATCATTTCCTTCTTTATATCTGTTAATCTGTGCTGTACACACGGCATTTTATTAAAACAGACTATTCAAACTAAGCTGAGCTTTCAATGTTGCTATATAAACTTTGACATACAAAATGAAGAGATACTGATATGAGATGGGACCTACAGGAAAACCCTATTGTACATTCCTGGCTGGAATACCAGAGGCTGCTACCTTCAAATATTGCCATTTTATCCTACTCATTTACTAATAGTTAGTATCAGTGTTAGTAAACTGGCAGAACAGTGACATTAACACAAGACTGTTGATGGCTCTAATGTTTCTAATTCAGGGTGTATTTGTACATATTTAGAGACCGAGATTCCCTATGAATTCTCTATTGAATTCCCTATGAATTCAGCTGTATGTTCAAAAAATTTACAAGAAAAAACATGACTTTGTGATTTTAAAGAAAAATGACATAAAACCAGTTAATATTTACTGGAAATTGCCAGTAAAAATCCAGTCAGGAACTAATCAAAGATGATACCACAGAGATACGCTTTGGAAGCTGGACACTAGTATCCATCTTACTTATAGAGAAGGCTACTCAAGAATCCTAGCAAAAGCAGTACAGTTTAAGAAAGTTTAAATAGAGAACAGTAAGAAAGAAGAGTTCAGCTTGCACATTTAATGAATATTCACTTCTCTGCATTTTAGCCAACTTTTTCCACAACTTAAAACAGTATCAAGTATATTACAGGGAAAAGAATGTAATACACGTTGCCTTTTTACCCCAACAAACAAAGGTCTTGGGGAATAAAAATCACATGCGTACTGAAATGGAACTTGTTTGCTTTAAATCTCAGCAGAAATTCTTAAGGGGACCCCAGCATTAAACTTGGAATGGGAGATTAAAAGAAAACTATGACAAAAAGATAAAACCCAAGTAGGGGCCTCAAGAGGAATGCTTCGTGAGAGACACACCAACGATGTTGACTTAGGTCTATCTCAAAAGGGGTTTATTTTGGCAGCTGCGAGCAGCAAGAGGAGAAAAGGAAAAGAAAGAAAAGGAAAGAGAAGTGAGTGCTTTAAACATGTGGATCCCATATCTTTCTCTCAAGGAGTTGCCATAATCTGACAGGATTTTTTTACTTCATTAAATTAAACGTATGAAATGAAGTATTAAAGTTTATTTTCTTACGTTTAACATAAAGTGAAAAAATCACAGGGAAAATATGCAGAGTATCATACTCACTCTTTACACTGACATACAGAAAGCTGTCACACTGATATCAAATACATTTAAACATTCATGAATGCTGCACTAGCTGGAGTCACAGCTAAAAGAACAGCATTCATCTACGCAGCCTACAGACATGCTCCACAGGAAAGCTAAATTAATGCCCTGTCAAAGAGGCTACTACTATCTGGTTATCAAAATAAAAACACTACAGACCATGTTTATTTAATAGGGGAAAAAAAAAAAGGAATCCAAACATAACATAAAGTTGATAGAATGTAAGCGAAAATGAGCGTGTTTTAAAACATATTTCTGTACAACTGCACAGGGAGCCAGAAAATTAACATGCACCAGAACTGAACCACCAGCACAACAGAAATGGGTGTGAGGGCACAGTGCATCAGCTTTTGCTTATTTTAGAACACACGGACTGTGATTAGGATGTACCAAGAATTACACCAATGCAAATGAACTTTTTCATCCTCTGTGATGATTTCAAGCAAAGAGGCACTACACCTGCTACCCTTACTCAACTCAAATCTGGTTTTTCCCTCATCTTTTAAAGCAGTGATTCTAAATGATGACACAAGAGAAAAGCAGGTATATTCTGTAATGAGATACCGAAAAGTAGATACTGTACCTATGAAGTCTCCAATTTACCCTTTTTAGAGATGCATAAGACACACTTGACTCAACTGTATGTTCTTGGGTTCTAGATAAAACTGTCCCCCACTATGCACCAACAGATTGTACAGGAACCTGCATTTCTTCTGTCCTGGAATTTCTGTGTACTTGTAATGCTTTTGACAATTCTTTGCCTGTGTATCTATCTTCAAATCAAACCTCCCATTACAGCCATTGTGTTCTGTGGTTACCTCCAAGACCTTGTGCCATTTTCCCCAGCAAGCACCAGTGCTCATGAGCATCCAAGCTTTCCCATTCTTTCCCAATGTCTCTCCAAAGACTCTCCTTAAATAGTTTCCCCTGGAGTATCAAACCTTCTCCTCTCCCAGCTCCAAAACTCAACCCTTTATCCCACCCATCCATGAGCCCCAAGCCGCTCCAAGCACTCCTGCTACTCAGTTCCCATTCTCCTGCTCCACCTTACATACACGATGCATCTCTGCACTACCACCCATACCCATCACACCACCACTGCGAATACAACCCTGCATTGGAGTTTCCCAAAGTCCTGCTGCTTCTTATAATGGGGTTTCCAAAAACTCAGCCAGAAACACATAGAAACTTGCCAGAAATCTATCCAGACAAGGCTCTGGGGGCAAGAAAACGAGATGTACACAGGGAAGTCTGGGCTGATGGTAGCCTTACACTGAACAAATAATTTCATACTTCACCTTCATGCCCAGCTACTGACTCAGCTTGTGGAATATCTGAAGACATAATAAATACTAGAGTAATTGACAGCTTTTCAAATCGTGAAACACTGATACTCCCACGTTGAAATACACTCCTAATTAAGGGCTCAGAAGCGGGATGTTGGCTTTAGATTAAGATATGCTATGTGGGATCTTCAAAAGCATTTACAGTACTTATGCAACTAAATCATGTTGAAAAAATAATGTCACTTGAAAAACTGCCACTCCAGCCTCATTCATTTGTATTTCCTTCCATTCATCTAAGAACAAGAAATAATACACTGAACTGATAATTCAGAACCGTACCAGATTTAAGGCTTTTTAGCAATATATGGTAGCTTGGCACGATTTTTAAGCCTAACAATACAAACACCTAGTAAAAGCAAGATCATTTACCCTTAGTCATTAAACACCGAATTACACACAACCTAGTAATGAAAATTTCAACAACACTGGTACATATACACAAATAAAGTGTTAACAACAGGTTTAGGATAACAGAAAGGATTAATGTTGTAGGGAAAACAGCATGAGAATGCTTAGCAGTAAAAGCCTCATTTTTTTGACTACATAACATTCACAGAAACCCAGAATGGTTTGAGTTGTGAGATACCTTAAAGTTCATCCAGTTCCAAATCCCTGCCACAGGCAGGGACACCTTCCACTAGAGCAGGTTGCTTCAAGCCCTGTCCAACCTCCTGGCCTTGAGCACTGCCAGGGATGGGGCAGCCACAGCTTCTCTGGGCACCCTGTGCCAGCGCCTCAGCACCCTCACAGGGAAGAACTTCAGCCTGAGAGCTCATCCCAATCCACCCACTACTGAGAAACTCAAATTAACACACAGAGAAAGATGTTATTCAGACTGGAAATCTGAAGGCTAAAATAAGGCAATGACAGAACGCCGTGTTTAAGTGCCTACAATTTATGAAAACAGAGTAAAACACCTCTGCCAAAAAATCCAAACCTACTTGTCTCCCTTACATCTGCAGATTAAAGAATGAAGAAATAAACAAAAAGGCTCACTTTACCAGTGTTCCAAGCATGTGTTAGAACTTAAATCTTAACAGCAAGTAAAACAACAGCTATCTGTACAAAGCTATCAACAAGTATCTGTCTGTAAATTCTGGGCCATCAAAAGAAGTGCATTTTAGAAGGAGTTTCTTCTATTGTCCCTAAAACTGTTTATTTTCACAGTAGATTTGCACTCATGAAATAAGCATTCTAATTTTAGGTCCGTTTTGTTTGTGCAGGGTTTGATACACAAGCTGGCTTTGTTTGCTGGGAGAGCAGGATTCATAAACAAAGCCTCTCTGTGCTGTCCAAGGAGTCCGTTCTCAGCAGGAGAGCATCTCCTTCACCTTGGGACCATCTCAGCATGTGGAGCTCCCAAACCCCAGTTCTGAACTGAAGCCATTCTTGATCTCACTGCGCAGCCTCAAAATGAGACAATAATCTATGTGGTCTCCAAAAGTGGTTGTGTGTAAAGCAAAACAGTCAAGCATCATGGTTCCCCTACATCACCTGCAAACATTTGCTGCACGAGTCAAACATCCCAATGCTTCCAAAAGAGCAATCTGAACTGCCATCACAACCCGTACCAGCTTCTGTTCCTCTTCTCCACCTAACACTCAAGGCTGTAAACCAGGCTGTAGCTGCATGACATACCAGAAGAAATACTGAAGAGAGCCCCAGTTTCTAAGGTTCAAGGTATTTGAGTCCCTCTCGAGACCATGCTAAATTTAACTAGGGGAAAAATCCAAATATAGGAACACCAAACAAAAGTAGGAATAAAACATAGGAAATATGGCTAGATTAAGAGAGGTTCTGAATTTTTGTTAAGCTGCTTTGAAGGGAATAACAACTGCCTGAGGACATAATACAGTAAAAACAATTGCACCCTTTTAGCATGCTCTTTCTGACATTAACCGGGCTGAGAGAGCTGGGCTGGGGCAGCCTGGAGAAGAGAAGGCTCCTGAAGGGGAGACCTGAGAGCAGTTCCAGTGCCTAAAGGGGCTGCAGGAAACCTGGAGAGGGGCTTTGGACAAGGGCCTGTAAGGACAGGCCATGGGGAATGGCTTGAACCTGCCCGAGGGGAGACTGAGCTGAGCTCTTAGGCAGAAGCTCTTCCCTGTGAGGGTGCTGAGGCGCTGGCACAGGGTGCCCAGAGAAGCTGTGGCTGCCCCATCCCTGGCAGTGCTCAAGGCCAGGTTGGACACAGGGGCTTGGAGCAAGCTGCTCCAGTGGAAGGGGTCCCTGCCCGTGGCAGGGGGGGTAGACCAAGGTGATCTTTAAGGTTTCTCACAACCCAAACCATTCTAGGACTCTATGACTTATTTTCAAATGCCTCCTTATGTTAATGAACTCTTTCTCCTTAACCGTAAACAAAATAAACTTATAATACTCTATTTTCAGATAAGTCAACTTTTATTATACAAAGCTGAACAAAATGAGATTAGAGTAGCAAATTCTGCAGTGTAATTCTGCATGCAGCTTTTGCATCTATTAGCAATTTAAATGCACACGTGCATGCTTGTGGCTGTGTAAAACTGCCCAACACTATTCTCATAGTTGATTTGAACAGATTCACTATTATGCTTTCATCTCTATTACCACCATTACAAGGTACACAAATGTCTCTTTCCACGTTTAGGAAAACGTACTGTTTAACATTATGTATCTCCAAAGTCTTCGAGCTGAAACATCAACACTTCAGTTTTCTCTTAATGCCAGATGTTTGGAAACTGTTCCCTTTCTAATCACCTTTGTAGAAGAAAACAAGTTTGAAGGCAAATGGGCTGGAATTAGTATATTAAACATACATCCAAATACAGGATAAGGGGAGTATTAAAATTAGAATCACAGAATAGAATCATAGAATAGTTTAGGGTTGGAAAGGACCTCAAGATCATCCAGTTCCAACCCCCCTGACTTATAAGAATCAAGCACTTTGTTAACATTCTAACAGTTCCTAGTCCTCACTTTTCAGAGTTTAAACTAATTAAAAATTGCCCAGGCAATCCCTTTGCTTCATTTTAAGTCCATAAAGCTCCACACTGTATTTGTGTACATGCGTATCTTGAAACACAGAAGCAGGTCCACACACTTCCATGCTTTCTTAACACATTTCTAAAATAGAGACCAAAGTATAATTAATAATTGTATGCTCTGCATCATATGTCAATAAATACTGACACAATAGCTTAATCCAGACCTACACATCTAAAGGGCAATGGCCAAAAATGCTTCTAAACCCTCCTGCCTCCTGTTCAGACTTGGTGGCCTCTGAAGCTGTTTCAGCGTATGTGCAGTGGGTGCTTGGAGGCTGTTGTGCTGATGAGCGTCGGCAGAAGCGTGGCACATCCCAGCTCCACCACCTCCCCTGCAGGTCTCCAGCTGCCCCTTTAGGGAAGTTTCCTCTTGGTGGTGTACAGCCCAAACAGCGTAACGCAGCCAGGAGCCAAGGATTTGGCTGAAAACCTAGAAAGGGTTCATAAATCCCAGGAAAGGAACAACATCTGCAGCTTTAGGACACCCTCAGGAGAAGGTGCTTTGTTTGTTATTGCTCTGAAGATATGCAACCACCACAGAGGCAAGAGGATTAAGGAAAGCCCATCAGAACTTCGCTTGTAGCATACTAGAGGTTTTAGAGGCTTTAGTGGCAGTTTGCAGGTTTTTAATGGGTGGTGGCTTCAGGAATATTAGCATATTTTTGTTGGCTCATCACTTCCCACATCACAAGGAGGTAAATGTACTACCATTTAAACTTCATCAGAAGGTGGGGCTGTTACTACAGGCATTTGAGGACTTAATAATTCAGTCATCAGTGTGACCAAGGCATTTAACATTGAGTTTCTTTACCATCCCCCACTAACAGAGACTCATATTGTGTTTATAAACCCATTAACCCATCATCAGAAACCAACAGTAAAACAGACACAATTCTGAGACAAAAACCAGTTTATCTTCTAAAATCAAGCTTCAGTGAGGTCTCACAAAATGAGCTCTATTAGAAGTACAAAATGATTGAAGAGAAACACATAAAATACTACCTTGCTATAATTCAGGCTGCACCAGTGCTGTCCTTTGAATCCTTTCTCAACGGCATACCTAATTTAGCTGGAATTGTGGTGGAGCAGCCCCAAAGCTTCTCCTTATGCAGAACTTCCTACCCAATCTTAGTGCTGAAAGGAGGATGGAGCCAGAAGGTGGCTGGTCTCTTCTCTCAAGTATCAAGTATATTTAGGGACTGTAGTGACAGGACAAGGGGTAATGGGTTAAAACTTAATCAGATGAAGTTTAGATTGGATCTAAGGAGGAAATTCTTTCCTGTTAGGGTGGTGAGGCACTGGAATGGGTTGCCCAGGGAAGCTGTGAATGCTCCATCCCTGGCAGTGTTCAAGGCCAGGTTGGACAGAGCCTTGGGTGACATGGTTTAGTGTGAGGAGTCCCTGCCCATGGCAGCGGGGTTGGAACTGGATGATCTTAAGGTCCTTTCCAACCCGAACTATTCTATGATTCTATGATCAAGCAATAGAACAAGAGGTAACAGCCTCAAGCTGCACCACAGGAGATGCAGACTAGATATTAGGAACAATTCCTTCCCCAGAGGGTGCTCAGGCATTGGAACAGGCTGTGCAGGGCAGTGCTGGAGTCACCATCCCTGGAAGTGTTCACTAACCTTCAAGGTTAGTGACCTAGACAAGGCCTTCAGTGACATGGGTTAGTGGTGGCCTTGGCAGTGCTGGCGAATGCTTGGACTTGATCTTAAAGGTCTTTTCCAACCTCGTTGATTCTATGATCCTCAAATTGCCCAAGCCAAGAAGCAAAGTCAGAACCTGAGACAGGCTCTTGGGCTCTCAGCTGGCATCACTGCTTTGTACTTAGGGTCCCTCATTGCCACTGTATGACACAAATGGAGGACGCAAAGAGTAGCCATATCCTGTAACATCCCTCCACCTTCCTCCCTTTCCCCCTGAACTGAAGATCATTAAAAGCAATGAATAACCAGCCACACAATGCCAAGTGGTAAAGACTAAAATGGAAAGAACGTAGAAAAAAAGTAATTCATAAAATAAACCACAGATCAACCGTACTGACCATATTAGCACTAAGCAGCCCTACAGAACAGTAGCCTTAATATCTTAAAATAAATAAATAAACCCAAGAGATCAGCAGAACAAAAAGCTCATCTTGTCTTCTGTCCATTCATAGAACAGCAGCACATTTGTATTGGGACAAACAGAGTTTGATTCCTGTGTACTTTTGATCCCCAAACCCATTCTTCTTCATTTTGCTGACAATGGGACCATTTTAATACCTTTTTTTTTTTTGGGGGGGGGGGGTAATTTGATCTCAGTGTTATTTGTGACATTTTGATTCCGAACAAGAAAGGGGAAGGAAGCAAACAGTATCATGTTCTATTAAAAAAGATGATCTATTCTGTTGAAACCTTTATAGTAAGAATCCCAAAACTATTCCTCACATCTAACACAGCAAATAATCACTCTTAACAGCTTCAGACATTCCTTTTGGAACAGTTCAGTTATTCAGTCGAAAACAACTGAACAGAATAGTCTGCAGCAGTGGTTAACTCTCTAACACGGTAAGCAGAAACCTCAGGGCAGCGTCTGGAAACAGCAGAGGTTTAGGGGGTTTTGGTTGTTGTTTTCATTTCACACTCAAAGACAGCAGTTTCCCAAGCTCCCAGGCCTCTTCAGGCCTCCTCAATAAGGTAAGCTTTGAAAGCCCTTGGGAATTGGTTTTATTAGATTAAGAAAAAGCTTTAAAGAAGCTGTCACAAAAATACTTCTCCATTGGCCCTCCTGCTTGGGGTCCTGCTCTGTGCAATCTCTCAGAGCTCCAGTGCCCTCACGATAGTCTTTGTGAAACCACGGCACCGTGCAAGCGCCTGCCAGGCTCCACCAACTTCAACTACTGCTTCTAATACCAATTAAAAAGAGTATAGATTTAGTTTTAAATGACGTGCATCTGAATGAGGCTGGTTGCTACCAACCAGTGACATGCTGGTGGTGTGAAAACACAACTGATTGCCACCATCTGCATCAGTATTATCCCACCTTTGTTCTGGGTTTTGCTTATTCTTAATATACCACTTTCTCTGAGATGCCATTTGCAGGATTTACTATAATATTATAAATGTAACAGATGAGCTTTAAGGTCCCTTCCAACCCAAACCATTCTCTGATATGAAATAATGCTTTACTGTAATAAGGAAGATACAACTAATCCAGAAGACCCCCAAAGACACTGTAACAACCATAAACCCCTTTATGTTGTGTCCACCTCACTTGATGCAATATTCCCTCCTCTAAGAGAAATGTGACTTTAAACAGAGACTTAGCTAAACCAGAGTGAACAGAGATTCAACAGCACATAGAACTGTGCTTTCATAGCCACAAACACTAAGAATACCTCAGCCCATGTCCCAGTTTAGCCCATTCTGAAACTCTGTAGTCACACAATTCCCATTTTTTTTCTCCCTTCCAGCCTTTCTCCTTGCCTCCAGAGCCTACCATCTTCTTTGGCACAATGAAGGCAATAACTCATGTCATTTAAGCAAACAGTAGAAGCTGACCTCAGCATTTGAGGCCACTTTACATATAATTCCCTAGGACATAAACGCATCTGTTGATGAAAATCCATTCGACTGCACAAAGAATGACTTAAAAACGAGGCTTGGAAAAAAGAAGGGTTTTTTCTCGTGGGTGCCTGGTTTGGGTTTTAGCAAAATGAAGGCCAGGCAGATACATGAAGGTGGCCATCAGGTTTAGAAAGAAGGGTGTTACAAAACATGGGGGGTTATGTGCACAGTGGTAGGTAAGAGAAAATGCAGCATTCTTTCAGAAGAAAAGTTCAGGTCAGACAGTAAAAAAAAGCATTTCAACGGCAATCATAGAATCATAGAACAGTCAGGGTTGGAAAGGACCTCAAGATCATCCAGTTCCGACCCCCTTGCCATGGGCAGGGACACCTCACACTAAACCATCCCACCCAAGGCTTCATCCAACCTGGCCTTGAACACTGCCAGGGATGGAGCACTCACAACCTCCCTGGGCAACCCATTCCAGTGCCTCACCACCCTAACAGGAAAGAATTTCCTCCTTAGATCCAATCTAAACTTCCCCTGTTTCAGTTTTAACCCATTACCCCTTGTCCTGTCACTGCAGTCCTTAATGAAGAGTCCCTCCCCAGCATCCACACAGGCCCCCTAAAGCACATGAATACATACACACATGAATATGAAGCACATAAATATGTATTTATATAGCCACCGACACATGGAGACCTGTATAAGTTTGTCAAGTGAGGCCTTTGGCATACAAATGTCCAATGGCTCTTAAAAGTTAACACGTAGTTGAACCTGTGCTGAAGTAAGGGGATGGACTCCATGATCCCCCCATAGTCCCTGAGAAGTCCTCTTTGCTATGATTCCATTTTTCCCTCCTGGTTCCAAATCATTCCCCTTTACAGGAATTATCAGGATTGAGGCTAAATAGAACCTCATTAATGCACTTACACTTGGAGACTCAGTACAGTCAGCAGCTAAACAAACTCAGACAAAGAAAATAATCATTCAAAACCATAAATTGTCATCTAGATTAAATGTAACACCTCAGAGAAGTGCACTGAGACCTCTGTAAAATTAATGAGGTCTTAGTAAAACCAGGCCTCATTAAAGTATCTACCATTAAATCTTTCCTGGAAAACTGGAGAAAAAACATCTCTTGTGGAGATTAACTGACTTGTCAGCCAGCTCCTACTGTATAGACCACAAGGTGAAACACAGCAGAGCCAGGAAAAGCAGGAGTTCCTGGCTTTCAGACCAAATAAATTCCACTTGACAATATTGCTTAATTAGAGCTAATATAATCAGCAAAACTGCAAAAACAAGGAAGACTACAGTAACAGCAATCCTATTTGAAGTTAAATGAGAGATCCAATACTCCAGGCATTGCCAGATTCAGTAACTGTGGTAAATGGATAAAACTAACCTGTGTTTCCATGACTTGCACTTCAGTGACAGATTTAAAAGGCACAAGAACTTGGAAACTGGCACGACTGGGAACAACTTCACATCGAGACTATGTTAGGAAAAGCGAAGAGCATTATCTTCATAAATAAGTTTAACCTTTTGCATTATAAGATGTCCATCTCTGCATATTCAAATTCATTCACTTTTGGGAATCCCCACAAAGAGGCAGGTAGAGAGACAAGAATCAGAAGTAAAGAACATTAACTACTGTTTGAGAACCATCCAAAACTGATTAAATCAACAATAAATGAAGTGAAGCTAACAAAGCAGCACGAGATTAACTCATTTGCTCATTAGAAACTTCATAAATACACTTAATTCCATGCATTCTGATATTTACTAACCAGCAAGGATTAATGGATTTGTAGAACTGCAATCGGAATATTCTGAAATGTGGACTGTGGTTGGGCTTGATGATCTCAAAGGTCTTTTTGGTTGATTCTGTGATTCCTCAGGTGAAGGAGAAAAATTAAAGATGCATGAATTGCAAAAATCTATTATTCCCCTTCTAAAACCAAAAATCAACCAAACAAAACCTACATCTCTTTTGTCTCTGTGTTTCAGTTTACAGTTCTCACTTTAACTGCTTACGGTTGCTATGGAGCCCCCCAAATAAGCCTTCAAATAAGACTCAGTACAAGTCAGCACTAAGCAATGGATTTATGACTATGCAGAGTCATAGACATGATAACATTTCTAGCTGCTAGTATCATTCAGAAGATGGTTTGCCACAGGCTTATTCACATGATCCTGAATAAATCTTTTTAGCGGCTCCTTTTAACAGGGACAGGCAAGTTACATCTAATAACTCTGAGAGCATCCATCAGTATAGAATTGGCCTATAATTTAACAAACCACACCTCTTATTCTTGTGCTTTCATGAAAATAAGGTTAGATTATAGTGTACTTCAGCCTTGCACTAATTAACAAAGACACATTTATTAAAGAAACACTATAGGAAAGTTATCCCAAGTTAACAAAGTTCCTGTAACAAGTAAAAGGTGCAGAACTTATCCCTGCTGATGTGCATATGCAGGTAGTTAATACCATCTCCATCACAATATCTGAACTGTGGAACCTGAACATATACCTTCCAATACGCATATTCCCACCGTATGCAAATTCTTTAGTGATAGATATCAAAGTCATTATAAGCGAAGTTATCATCAAAATCAGTAAATCATCAATATTTGCGTCTGATATTTAAATTATCTGATATTTAAAACAGTAATGGAATTACTTAAAAGACACTTTGAACCTTCCTCTGAAATAACTTCTATGGGAACTAGCTCTTTTGGGAATTCTTTGGCTGGTTGGTTTTGGGTGGAGGGATGTGTTTGGGGTTTTAAGACTGCATGAAAATAACATAACCTGATCCAAGCCTCATACAGAAGATAACAAATAGAGAGTTTTGAGAGGACCTACTCCTCTTTAATAGCATTTCTTTCCCCAATATAGAGGAGTAAAGCCCCCCCAAAATAAAGTTTACTCAACTTGATGAAATCTGTTTTGTAATCAAAGACCCATCAAATAAAAGGTTGCAGGTAGACAGCTGAAACCGCAGCAAGGCCTTGCCTCACAAATACAACTTCACCCTGACAATGACATTCAGAGAAATTCCATTGAAACTTGTACAACATACACCCCAGAATTTCTGCTTTTGGACACAAGTTTAGTTTCTCAAGGGGCTCTACAGTAACAAGAGAGAGACTCATTCACTTCAAAGACCTGTGCAACAGACATTTTCTGCCTGATAAAAGCCTACAAATACAATCAGGCATAAATACACATATCATTTTCACTTCAGTTCTGCTACATTTCCATCACCCTAAACTTGAAGTAAAGAAACCCACATTTCAGACATTAGTAAAATAAAGCCCTGGGGACATGTTCACATTTTTCCCAGGAGAGTTCTAAGTGACCAAAACCTAAGTCCTGACTGCAAATAATTTAAAAGTAAAACTAAAGTTAAGAATAAAAGCCATGGATGGGATCTCTACTTTTTACTAGTAGAAAAATAGGATTCCAACCGGTTTTATCCCTGCAAACGCTGTGTGAAATTCAGCACAGCTTCAACACTTGCCCAAAGGAAGAACTATAGCAATTTACAATTACACACAGCAGCTCAGGAAACACAAAGAAGTAACTACATTCACTATCATTACCTGCTATGAAAATGACATGGAAACTGGTATTTTGCTTTTAATAATTATATTTTCAGTAGAAATCCACTGATAGCATTCAATAACACTGTTGCCTTCCAGAAGGGAGCATCTCCTGAATCCTGCACTTTAATGCTCATAATAATGTAGTTTTCACAACCTGACACTGCAACTGTGAATATATGATCTATGAGATCCAAAAAGCAGCCAAGCTTCTACTTAGAACACATTTGATAAAGTATATGTAGATAGATAAGGACTTTTTGCACTAGTTACAACCAGATAGAATATTAAGCAACTTCATTTTCAGAAGCATTAAACTGCTTTTGGAAGTCTTGGCAAGTCACTTTATGAGACCCATCAAAATGGGTTTTAACACCAAAACTCCAATGTAATTCAAAGTAGTCTTCCTTGGGTTACTAACCAAAACCATCTGAGCTACCTGCTCTAGTGGAAGGTGTCCCTGCCCATGGCAGGGGGTTGGAACTAGAAGAGCTTTGAGGTCCCTTCCAACCCAAACCATGCTGATTCTATAATTGGAAGGAACACAGGAGGTAAGTTCAGAGCTCTGAAGAAATGAATGATCAATTTTAGCTGCTGATGCTAATGTAGAGAAGTATCCCAGCTTGTGAGTCCAGTGAAGAAATGGAAGGAAAGAAGAAGGGAGGCAGATAAAAGTGGTGTTAACAAGACAGAGAAAACCAGGGATTTTTCCCCCTCAGTTCTACAATTTATAGTTTTCAAGATTTTATTATTATTCTTATAAACAAAGACAAAAACATACCATTATTTTGCTGTTTGTTTTTAACAGTCTTGCCAAAAGAGCAAAACCACTGTGTTGCCAAAACTTTTATTGCTTTCTTAAGAGTAGATAATGGTTTTGCAACCCAGATATTTCAGTTCTTTATGACCAAATTACAAGTTATTGCAAGCAACAACTTGGCTCTCACTAACAAGTACTGACTCTTCAGAATATTTAGTTGACTATTTATGACCTGTTTATATGCAAAAAATTGTTCTGTATTAATTTAAATGCGTATTTACTCCTATAAACTGACTAAATTAATCCTGGAAAAACCACTAGCACAAGTGCTAACAGACGTGAGCAGAACAGCTCCAGTCTTCCAAAGCTTATCCACTCTTAGCTTATTGTGTTTTCCCATTTCAAAGTAAATGGCAATATCAGTGAGAAAAGCAGGCCGACAGCTGGTAGCACCTTCAATACAAGCTGAACAGAAAGAGCACGCATGGACGTATAGAAATGCCAGCTCTTTCTGTGGGGAACTAGCGACACAGCTTGCAAAGCTCAGTGGCAGAACCGTAACGGTGTGTGCTTACACCCCCCAAAATCATTGAGGATCGCATAAAGTCACGTCGCATTAAGTCTCTTTCCCTCACACATCCGAGCTGACACAGCAAACCCAAGCTTATTGAAAAGGTTAATTCCACAGTCAGAAATGTGAAAGAGTCAGGAGAAGCCAGACCTTTGTGGATCCTATGGACGTGGAACCCAGGCTAGCACTGGATGCGTTTCACTGCTGTAGGAGTTGTGATGCTGGAATTCCTGAAAGCAGCCAAAGAAATTGGCTCTCAAGTGCCATAAAATTCCAGGGGCACTGCTTATGACCACAGTCAGGCCGAGGTATTTAGTTCAAGAATGATTAATCACAGTTGAATCAGCCTTTTGTTTCTTTTCTGACATTTCAGAACCCTTTATAGTACTCTGTCTATCTGAAGTCTGGCCATGCCTTGATACCAAAGGAGACTGTTTGAAATAATTCCATTTACTTTGGCCTGCACACAAGTCTGGATAAAGATTTCAGTCAAAACACCTCTTCACATCACAGAATGGTCTTAAAATGGTACACAGAGATAACACTGCAAGAAGACATTAAATCTGTTATGTACTTCAAAGTACACTGGTAGTTATTTACAAGCTTAGTGGAGTGGCTTCAGGGAAAGGAGATCATTGACCAAAACAAGTAACAATACATGCTCCAATTGCAGTGTTTGCATGCAAATATTGACACTGAAAAAACTCAGAACTAAGGAAACGCAGGTAGAAAACATCACCAACAAATCCCCTCTAGCACAAGAACATAGAGAGAGCTTGATTAAAGGTCCACAGAGGTCTGCATCACAAATGCACAACAGCAAGTTCACTTAAAATTGACACCAGAAGCACAAACCCAAGATCTGTTTAGTGACAACCACCACAAGACTCAAAATCGCTATGAAAGAACTGCTATGGAAAGTACAGAAGGGATTCCCAAGGAGTCCATAGTAACTGGAGAATGTGGATTTAGCAACATTGAACCACGCAGTAAAATTCGTTACTTGCAAAGATGTGGGATAAAATAGAATATCAGTATAGGAAAATAGCCCAAGATCCTCACAAGCATCTCTCCGATATGGCTGTTCACTAAAGGTGATCTTTTATTTCTATAACTCCATGGAAACAAATGTCTTTAACTGAAAAGCATTAACAAGTACAGATACAGTTCTTAAATGCATCAGAAGCAAGCCTGAGACCAACATCATCCTCAAGTAAAATACTTTCTTATACTTAAGATTTTATCACACACTCAAAAATGCATTAGGAAAAAGACTTTGCATCTTATGACTCTAGGAAAATGTTCCAGGAGACTGTTTTCCAACATAAGAACTACCACATCTAACAGAGCCTGAGAAGTTTTACCACAAGGTCATGAATTTCTTCAGAGAACCATTTTATTCTTGTGCTACCCTGACCTACCCAGAAAAAAATGGAACAAAGCCATTGCTTAAGGTTTTATCATAGCATTTTTCCATATTAACATAGTTAATAGGACACAGAAATCCTTTTGTCTCAATTTAATGTAGATTTTATTTCACCAGTTCATAAATATTAACCCATAGACGTGAACAAATCTAGGAGAAGCTGGGAACTAAAAAGTAGCCTAATATTGCAATATATTCCCTTTCCTCATCACTGGTTTAAAATCACATTGAAATCAAACGCAAGCTGTTTGGGAACAAAGAGAAGGGGATAGTGAGTCAAAAAAAAAAAAAAAAAAACACTTTATTTTTAAAAACAACCCTTTTAAGAAGCATCATCCACTTCCATGGCGTAGAATCACTGTCATGTGTTCACAAACCATATAGATAAGGCTCCTAGGGACACGGTTTAGAGGTGGTCCTGGCAGGCCTGGGGTAATGGTTGGACTTGATGATCTACTGGTCTTTTCCAACCTGGTTGATTCTATGATTCTAAACTTGTTAATAATTCATCTTCCTGCCTGATAATTCGGAATTCTCAAACTCTGCTACTGAGTCACGCGAATACTGATTTGGGTATCCTCTTCCAGGAAGATCAGGCCTCCAATCTTCCACTGCACTATAAATGCCCAAAATTGTACTTTTTGTGGCAACAAAATCCTTCAGATGAGAAGGTCACACACTGACCCCTAATAGTGTATTCTCTGTCAGTTCCTTCCCTGACCTGCTCAGTGGTGGCTAAAAGTACCCAGCAGCTGCATGGAGCTGTTGCGCTACTGGCAACTGGTGGGATGTTCTGGCCATATCAAAGGTGACTGCTCAGAGAAATGTTCTAGGACAGATACCGACAATGTTTCAAGAACTGCATAAAAAGCAGAACAAGCATGTCAGCAGCCCCATTTAAAAACAAATACTTCAACAAAATACTCTATCAATGCTTTGGAGCTCCATAGAACATCCAACACAACCAAAGTGATCTGAGCTGTTCCTGTATATGACCCAGTCACTGGTATATATGATCACATCCCAAAACAAGTTAGAATCCAGAAGAGATGTCTATAATTTGCATTCCAAGAAAGTACCCACACAGAAAAAGGCTTTAATGCTTGGATATCTATACCTCCCATCTAGGAACCATATGTATTTAAAAGCAAAAAATCCAGCTATGTCCTCATGTGCACAACATCAGTGCAGTCTTGGACTGTAATGCGAATACAACAGTTCATTGCAAAGTTCTTCAATTATTCCAGCTACATTTTGTACAGAATATTGAGTTTGACTCCATGCAAAGTGGAACACTGTCAAACTCCTTAAATCGACATCATAAAGTCACTGTTCCTTATTCACCCGCTACCCCTGTTTGATCAGCAGGAAGATACACAGCTGCTTGGTACAAACCGGTAGTCAAGCTCAGGAATCTTTGCTAGAAGCAGTCTGGTACTGCTTTTCCATCAAAAACCAAATGCAAATGTCAGCTTAGACATTTCCACGGATCACAATCTGTGACTAGAAGAATGAAAACTTTCAAAGATCTCCAAATTCCCGTGACTTTACTGTAAATAAGGATAACATGCATGTGTGCTTCACAAGACACTGCTTACGGTGCTCTCCATCAGACGCTGCTTATGTAAAGAAGTGATATTACGCCTAGCCTCCATTTCTAAACATCCTAGGCCAAATAATTTGCAAAGACAATTACCAGCAAAGGGTAAAACCAGTGTTTAGCTTTCCAATCGCTTCGATTTCTTTCCTGCATTTATTTTTCTTACCTGACATTAGTTTCACAACAGCCTGTCCTTCTTCCCCACTAATATCATTAAGGGAGCCTTCAACATCTCTATTAAACTGTAATAAAGCAAAGTCTTCAGCACATAATGCACATAAGCCAACCAGGAACTACCGAAATTACTTAATTCCCAATGTCAGTACTTACTCACAGGAGTTGTAGCATTACCCAGACGTGTTTCAGAGCTTAGCCTTAAAATTTGCTTCTGTGTACTATTTCAGTGAGGGTAAAGCAGGCCTACAGAACTTATGTCAACCTGATTTTCAATTGTATTCCTTGCAAAACAAATATACACAGGAAAAGAAATCTAAAATAACATGGAAAACCTTGAAATTCGTTAATTAAATTATTCCTTTCCCAGCATGGAGAATTACTTACTTTCTATTGTGCATGTTCTCAACACATATGTATAGGTTTTCTTCTACCCATCCCCTGCCCCGGAAATTCTCATGATTTGTAGAGAAAATAATAATAATAGAAAAAACATGCTATAATATTCCCATTACAATTTATTCAATTTCCATTATTTGAGAATAAAACCTAGAAGGATTGCGAGAATCTCATTCTTCATGCAATTATTTTCAACAGAACAAGCTCAACAGACGAGACACCACATTATAATACATAATCACAGAACCGCAGAATGGTTTCTGTTGGAAGTGACCTTAAAGCTCACCCACTTCCAACCCCTGCCACAGGCAGGGACACCTTCCACTGGAGCAGCTTGCTCCAAGCCCCTGTGTCCAACCTGGCCTTGAGCACTGCCAGGGATGGGGCAGCCACAGCTTCTCTGGGCACCCTGTGCCAGCGCCTCAGCACCCTCACAGGGAAGAGCTTCTGCCTAAGAGCTCATCTCAGTCTCCCCTCGAGCAGGTTCAAGCCATTCCCCTTGGCCTGTCCCTACAGGCCCTTGTCCCAAGCCCCTCTCCAGGTTTCCTGGAGCCCCTTTAGGCACTGGAGCTGCTCTCAGGTCTCCCCTTCAGGAGCCTTCTCTTCTCCAGGCTGCCCCAGCCCAGCTCTCTCAGCCTGGCTCCAGAGCAGAGCTGCTCCAGCTCTCGCAGAATCTTCGTGGCCTCCTCTGGACTCGCTCTAACAGCTCCATGTCCCTCTTATGCTGGGGATATAACACAAATACATAGTGGCTGCTGAGGTCAGCTCCCAGTTTTACAGCATTTAATCATATTTTTGCTGGCCACTTTAATACACTGACTCCTACACGAGCTATGTTTAATCCATGCCTCCAAAGTTCACATTTTCATTAAAACTTACTACAAAAGACTCAAACCCAAGCTTCTCAGCAATGACAGCTTTCAACACTGGGATGCTTTTTCCCATTATAGTCAGATTTGTCTCTCAGATTTGCTTGTGCCCTAGTAAACTAAATGCATACTTTTTACAAGTCTTGCACCACATAGGTTGAAGAACAGACAAGGGATGTTAAATCACAGTGTCTCCACAGGAACAAAGAATCCCAAACTTTTAAGTATTTCCAAAGAGTAGAACAAATAATCAGAGCTGGTTCAAGTTGGTGATATGATAGCCTTTAAGATGATTTAGATGAAAGGGGCAGTGTTTTCCAACTCACCCATTATCCTTCTCTTAAAACTTAATATCCTCTTTCTTTGGCCAGCAGATGGAGATGATAAACTCAGGCTGGCAAAGAGGGGTGGGGGGGGGAAGGACAGACAAACATCTAGCAAAAGGAGAGGGAGGGGTTTGTTATTTTCCGAAGACTGAACCATCATGGTTACCTGTACTGCAGGCCACAATAAAGCTGAAATGTTTTCCTCTGTCACAATCATCACTTCAATGAACCTCACGATTTTGGGGCTATTTGAAAACTAGCTGAAAACACTACAGACTTTTAGCTCACTGAGGGGGGGGAAGGAAAAGAAAACATTGCACCTCTTACTCTACATTTCATGCATCTTTCCATATCATTAACAGGAATTTTGGTTATGTGCAAGTGTTCAGCAAATATTTATCGATGGTCAGTACTCTGAAAAATCATAGAATCCCAGACTGGTTTGGGTTGGAAGGAGCCTTAAAGCTCATCCAGTTCCAACCCCTGCCATGGGCAGGGACCCCTTCCACTAGAGCAGCTTGCTCCAAGCCCCTGTGTCCAACCTGGCCTTGAACACTGCCAGGGATGGGGCAGCCACAGCTTCTCTGGGCACCCTGTGCCAGTGCCTCAGCACCTACATAGGGAAGAGCTTCTGCCTAAGAGCTCATCTCAATCTAACCTCTTTCAGTATAAAAACATTTCTCCTTGTCCTGTCACTAAGTGCCCTTTTAAAAATTTTATCATAATATTCACAAAGCAATGATGTATTTACAAAGAAAAGATACCACATTCATAATGCTCACAAAAAACAGAGGCAAGAGACACCTTTAGGTGTCTCAGGTCTGAACAAAGCTGAAGCTCACAGGAGCTACAAAGGAGGTTTGGTGATAGATTGGTTATTCTAAATGTTCTGTAGATTTTCCTGACCCTTTCCATCCAAAGTCTGCTTTTCTGGGTCAGAACTGCTGCTAGCCCAGCTTGTCACTGCTTTCATCAGCAGAGCAAGTGCCCTTTCTCCAACAAAAAACCAAAGAGGGAAAGCCCAAGTACAGCCAAGACCAGGAAGACGTTATCACTGCCCACAGGCACCAAGCAGCAGTGCCACAGGTATGTAAACCTAAAACTGGAGAATATACTGCAAACATGAGACAGCCAGGTAATCAAATGACAAACTATGATGTGACAGCCTTGAAAACCTTTCTATGTGAACTGCTTTTAAACCAACATGTAATAAATACCATATGCAGCTAAATTTTGACAAGGAGAAAAAAACTGGAAGCCAAGTTAAATAATGACCAATGTTCAAATTTAACCATAGAAAGTCAACATTAAAATCCAAACTGACTATTAGAAAACACGATACTACTATGAACACTGTCAAAAGCTTTGACTAACAGTACACTAAGGAAAGAAGTAAGATCACACTTTACCTTGTATCTCATTTTGGGGCACGAATGAATGTAGAAACCCATATAATAAAAGCAGAGATCAGGAGCTTTCTCATGGAGTTGCCTTGTAAAAGCGATTTCTCTGTGAAAGGAAAAAAAAAGACTATTTACTTTTGAATACAATCCTTACACTCATTTTACCTCTTCATACTGAAATACTGGAGACCGGTAATGAGTGGTGTCCCTCAGGGATCGATGTTGGAACCGGTCTTGCTCAACATCTTCGTCACTGACATGGACAGTGGGATTGAGTGTGCCCTCAGCAAGTTTGCCGATGACACCAAGCTGTGTGGTCCGGTTGATACGCTGGAGGGAAGGGATGCCATCCAGAGGGACCTTGACACGCTTGTGAGGTGGGCTGATGCCAACCTTATGAAGTTCAACCACAACAAGTGCAAGGTCCTACACCTGGGTCGGAGCAATCCCAGGCACAGCTACAGACTGCGCAGAGAAGAGATTCAGAGCGGCCCTGCGGAGAAGGACTTGGGGGTGCTGGTCGATGAGAAACTGAACATGAGCCGGCTGCAGTGTGCGCTCGCAGCCCAGAAACCAACCGTATCCTGGGCTGCATCAAAAGGAGCGTGACCAGCAGGGCGAAGGAGGTGATCCTGCCCCTCTACTCTGCTCTTGTGAGACCTCACCTGGAGCATTGTGTGCAGTTCTGGGGTCCTCAACATAAAAAGGACATGGAACTGCTGGAACAAGTCCAGAGGAGGGCCACGAGGATGATCAGGGGACTGGAGCACCTCCCGTATGAAGACAGGCTGAGAAAGCTGGGGCTGTTCAGCCTGGAGAAGAGAAGGCTGAATGGGGACCTCATAGCAGCCTTCCAGGACCTGAAGGGGGCCTAATAGGGATGCCGGGGAGGGACTCTTCATCAGGGGCTGTAGAGACAGGACAAGGGGTAATGGGTTAAAACTTAAACAGGGGAAGTTTAGATTGGATATAAGGAGGAAATTCTTTCCTGTTAGGGTGGTGAGGCACTGGAATGGGTTGCCCAGGGAGGTTGTGAGTGCTCCATCCCTGGCAGTGTTCAAGGCCAGGTTGGATGAAGCCTTGTGTGGGATGGTTTAGTGTGAGGTGTCCCTGCCCATGGCAGGGGGGTTGGAACTGGATGATCTTGAGGTCCTTTCCAACCCTAACTATTCTATGATTCTACATTTCTTCAAGAAGTGAAGAATGTCTGGAAACAAGTTACTCCATAACTGCAAATCCAGGTAAAAAGAACAGGTTCCAGAAGTTGGATTTATGTACTACCGAAATGTGCAAACATGCACTTCACACAGATAATCTTTAAAACGTGGCATGAAGTTAAACAAGCTTACTGTCTCATGCAGATTATCCTGGACCTAATTAAATACCCTTCTGCAATTCAGAAAGCTGGAACACTAAAGGGGAAAATGATCTTTGCACTTCAAAAGCCTCCTAACACTCTTTCCCATTGGACTATAAATTATCTGATCTAATAAAACAGAAAGACTTAAAGTGAACAGAAGATAAAGTAAACCATAATGTAACGAGGCAAAAAATGGGCTGCAGCAACAAGTCTCACCATGGGCAAGAAAGCTTTAAGCCAGTGAATTAGTGCATGTGATACCAAAGCTTAGAACTACTGCCAATGTCTTTGCATGGGCTACAGCCTTCAGTGATATGCTCTAGGTAAGGACCCTTAAGCTCTTGCTCTATCTTTCATTTATCTATTCAGCCAACCTCACTCTAGGCAAAGTTGAATAGGAGGGTGCTAAACCATTCTTCTCTTTCTGCTTTTCAGGAGCGTATACTATGATCCAATGCAAGAGCATCCTCTAACTCCATTTAACATCCATATGTATAAGGATGCCAGAGAGTGACTGTAGCAGTAGGACAAGGGGCAATGAACTGAAACTGAAACAGGGGGAAGTTCAGGTTAGAGGAAGAAGTTCTTCCCTGTGAGGGTGCTGAGGTGCTGGCACAGGGTGTGCAGAGAAGCTGTGGCTGCCCCATCCCTGGCAGTGTTCAAGGCCAGGTTGGACACAGGGGCTTGGAGCAACTTACTCTAGTGGAAGGTGTCCCTGCCCGTGGCCGGGGGCTGGAACTGGATGAGCTTTAAAGTCCCTTCCAACACAAACCATTGTAGGATTCTATGATTCTATTTTTCACCAGGAGCAGTGATGAGTTGTCACTGTATGGCGTAACATGCATCTACCTGTGTTCTTTCTGCATAAATCTTTCCTATGGAAAAGAGACTACAGACCTTCAATTACTCTTTTTGTAAAGTTTAGGTTATGGTACACATCTGAAGAGTTATGACGGCTGTTAGTGCTTGGCAAGAGTTATCAGCTAGGGAGGAAGTCGCATTCATTTCACCAATACAAAATTCAGACAGTATTTCAGTGCTACATAACCCAACTGCAAAAGTAGTTCAAGTATTTGTCCTCCTACTAACTAGAAGTGATGAGTACTACGCTTGTCTACGACTCATGATTTCAGGTAGCAAGGGGAAGGTTTAACTTCTTCATGCAAAGAAGAATCACTCAATAATTCTTGAAGACTGTTTTTACTTTGCTAAATCTGGTATTTCACAAGTAGCTTCTTCTCCCCTCATTCTTTACTTACATGCCTACATAGTTCAAAATGATCCACAAATCCCATCATTTCTACGACTCAGCAGCAAAAACTCTCAGAGTAGCATGAAGTGGAAGTGACAGCGCTGCAATGCAGTTTAACCTCCTCGGAGTAAAATTGGCAACAGCTTTGAAGGTATCAGATTCCTCTGCAACTTCCTAAATCCTCCCTAACTCTCCAGGCTTTTTTCCCCTTTTTGAAAGAAGAACAAGATTGGCTCCCCCTAAGACTGCTGGGAACTCGTTTTTATTGCCTTAAATGCTGCAGAATTTATAAGCTGCTTTTTCTCCAGTTGAGCCATTCACGCATGTTGCACCCACAAAGTTCTCAATTTGTTATGTAGAAAAGTCAAAATCATTTCAAGAATTCATAAGCAGGGATTATGTCAGTCTATTATTACATAAAGTAATGTGATATGTACAAATACTGAAAACCAACTCTTACAAGGACTTGGCTTTCTATGTTATATGCTCTTCTTGCATGGAAAAATTAATAATCAGTCTAATTTCAAATATCACAGCATCCCAGACCGGCTTGGGTTGGAAGGGACCTTAAAGCTCATCCAGTTCCAACCCCTGCCATGGGCAGGGACCCCTTCCACTAGAGCAGCTTGCTCCAAGCCCCTGTGCACCGTCTGGCCTTGAACCCTGCCAGGGATGGGGCAGCCACAGCTTCTCGGGCACCCTGTGCCAGCGCCTCAGCACCCTCACAGGGAAGAGCTTCTGCCTAAGAGCTCAGCTCAGTCTCCCCTCGGGCAGGTTAAAGCCATTCCCCTTGGCCTGTCCCTACAGGCCCTTGTCCAAAGCCCCTCTCCAGGTTTCTTATAGGCTGTAATATCTAGCTTATGTAATTAAAAAATCTAACATATCTAATAAAATGCTTCTAAAAATCTAGACCACTGACAGAAAGAAAAAAACAATTCTAACTCACAGAACTTAAAACGTTTTATGTACGTTTTATGTATTATGTTAATTTCGATTGATCTTATAAAATCACCAGTGCCACTGAATGCCTCAGGAAACTGATAATTCAGACTCTTTTAGACATAGACCACTGGAGACACACAAATATTTCCACTCATTAGGGGTTCTTTTCCCTTTGTAATATTAATGAAACCATAAAATTGCTCATGGAAGAAGAATAGGAACTTGCAGTTTAGCAGACAAGTTTTACTCACAGTGAAAAGCATTACCCACAACTCCTACTGTTTTGCATGACTAGATTGATAGTTAATTTAAGGCTTTAAGATTCATAAGATTACTCTGTCCCATCAGGCTTTCTGAAGACAAAGATAATGAGATTAACATACCTGAAAGTACTACTGCTAGTACACCAGGAGACTACTAATTCAGAAGACAACGGGTTTTAGGTACTCTTTTATTTATGATCTCTATGTGCATAAAACTATAAAAGTGATTCATTTAATCTGGTGACTAGGCTAAGCAAAAGGTCAAAGGAAAAATTATTTCTATTCAAACAAAAAAGGGGCTTCTCCCGCTGAGACCAAGCAATACTAAATTATTTGCAAGGGCAATAAGAACTGGGTATTTTGTTTCTGAGTGTTTTCTTAATCTGTAAAAGTATTTAGCTAGCTAGAAAGATCCACCCCTGTTCAAGGATGGCAATTACAAGTGTATTTGGAATACGACCAACCACAGAGAATCAATAAGTAAATATAAATAAACCACAAATACTTTACTATTACCCGTGTTTAGACTGGAAATAAAAGCTCAAGTTGAGGAACAAGTATCAATTCTTACTATTAGATAACAAAAAAGTCCTCTTACCGTAATGCAGAGTAGACTCCCAAAGATAAGAAAGAGTAGTCTGGATCATAGTACAGGTAGACGGAGGACACGCAGTAGGGCAGGATATCAACGACACCAACAGCAATTATCTTCCCATCCAGCCAATACTGCTGGTGGAAAGAACCATAGCCACATTCTGGTCCATCTGGAGCATTCTCTGCCTGAGCAAAAAGAATGAAGAGGGATGTGACTGTCTGACACGCAGACTCTCAGTATGAAACCTAATTTGAGAAAGAATATTAACACAGAAGTAAATACTGTGAGAAATTACTCCTTCTGTCCGTGTTTTGAAAAGGGAAAATAGGACATTGAGAAGCAGGTAAAACAATAGTTCATGTTTGTGACCTTTGCTGTAGTTATCACGAGTAAACTCAACATATCATGGAATCCCACAGTCATTTGTGTTGGAAGGGTCCTTAAAGGTCATCCAGCTCCAACCCCTGCCACAGGCAGGGACACCTTCCACTGGAGCAACTTGCTCCAAGCCCCATCCAACCTAGCCTTGAGCACTGCCAGGGATGGGGCAGCCACAGCTTCTCTGGGCAGCCATCCTCCCAGCCAGGAATCTGCAAACAGCCTCTGCCATCCACCACTTATAGTAGTGACGTGATAAAACAATGCAATTCATCAAGTTATTAACAAATCATTACACACAAATTCTGCAGGTACTCTTTGACCTCCTTACTCTCCAACAAGAGACAAAGCCCTAAGGCAGAAAGGTGAAATACAGACATTTCACTGTGCTGGCTGTTCCCAAGGCAGGCTGTGGCTGCCTGGCTCCTCTGACGCTTTGTCACAGCAAGGACCGCAATGTTTCTCTCCCCCATGTCCCCAAGTATTGGAAAAATCAGTTTGTCAGAGAGGCCACTAAAGTTGCTTGAGAAAAGCATTTATAAAAAGAACTGATCAGCTTACTCTGAGCTTTACTCTTCCTGACCAACAAAACACCTTTTATCCAAGCACCTGGAACTGCGTTGCAAGCAAATCTGTGGAACTTCTTTGTCAGCCCACATCAGAGCATCTTCTGCAAACCCCCTAAGGAACTCGCTATTGTTATGTGCTGTGGGTTTGGATGTGCACTGAAGTATGTCTCCAGACAGGGTAAAGCACCTAGAGCCAAAACCTGATGCTTCAAATTAAGAAGAAAACGATCTTCTAATTTAAACTGTATTACACAACCAACTTTGGCATGCCATTTTCTCCCACGTCAAGTTTACTTTAATCCCGAATTCCACTGTGCTCAACTTAATTATCCATCTAGTCATGTTTTTCACTGCATTGCCAGATCTTCAGAAAGCCGCTTCTCACTCCATAAATCTGACAATATTGCCTACTATTACCAACTGTTTTGCATTACAACAACAGAAGGTGGGTTTAATCAAGTATTTTGATACAGTAGCGCAGACTGAAGAGATGATAGGCAGTGGAAGTTATTCTAATTGGTACCACATGTGTCAAAAGGAATCAATCACGTGAACAAAAATCAGTTCAACTGACTTCCCCAACAACGAAGTCCCAAAATAAGGACCATATAATAAAGAGTTTGCATTTTTATGCAGTTACAGAGCAGAAAACTAGATGTGGAACTACAGATACTGGAAAAATGAAACAATCATTTGAGAGCTCAGTCTGCAGTGTATGGAACTGGGTTCCTTCTCATTCAGGCAAAGCCTACATTCAACAGTTATGGTTTCATACAATATCCATAACTTTTCAGTAGAGCCAAATGAAATCCTGTGGTCAGGAGTAAAACTTTTAAGCTGGGACACAGTCAAGTAAGAGATTGTCTCTAAGTTCTCCTCTCAGCTATTAGGGTGACAGAAAAAGTGAACCATTTCCTGCAAGCCCAGAGGAAATGTGATTGATAATATAACACACACTTGCTTAAGTAAGTTTCAGTTAAACCACGTTTTCTTTCTTTGTCAGAAACTCTTCACACAGGGTTTAACTAATGTTAAAAAAGACAGACTAAGCCAACATGGGAAATGGTTTTCACTCAGAGTAAAGTCTTCTGGAGTTAAATAAATGCTGTGTCTATGTGCAACCCCAAACCTCCAAATGGCATTGGATGGGTTTGGTCACTTCTGCAAACTGAAGGGTTAGCATCAGTGAAGAACTTCTAGCAAAGCATAAACTGCAGTTATTTCCCTAATGCAATTACAGTGAAAGGTCATGAACAGAAAAGGCTTATGTTCTGTGACAAACAGCATAAGCACAGCACTGATTTCAGGCTAAACGTTCAGGGATCTCCACTACATTAAGCAAATAACAGTAACATTTTCCTCCTCCTTCAAAAGTTTTTACCCTTTGTAATGCTTGTGTTTTGTTTGCTCAATTTTTCAGTGACTACTTGGCTCTTTTAACTTGATTTCTAATGCACCATCGAGACAAATTTGACATGAGACATGTCTGGAATACGAAACATCTTCCTGAAGCAGGTTATGGTTATACCACTTCACACTACTGATATGTCCACATAGGACCACATTTGTAAACGGTGACATAAGATATACAAGGGGCATCAGGTGAGCTTCATCAGTAAGGACTTACCTTATCTACGCAAAATTATACATTAGCCCTGGAATCAATCCAGAGGGACCAATTTACTTGAAATTAATTTCTTCTCAAACTTCAATACAATAAATTATTATAATCTGATTACACTATAAGCTTTAGAATTAAATCATAGAATCCTAGACTGGTTTGTATTGGAAGGGAGCTTAAGGCTCATCCAGCTCCAACCCCCTTCCGCTAGAGCAGGTTGCTCCAAGCCCCCTCCAACCTGGCCCTGAACACTGTCAGGGATGAGGCAGCCACAGCTTCTCTGGGCAGCCTGTGCCAGTGCATCACCAGCCTCACTATAAAGAACTTCTTCCTAAGATATCATCTTAAATCCAGTACAAAAATTGAAACAAGTCATTTTGTCTCCAATGATTAGACTGTAATGCAGAGAAAACCACAATGTATTCCATCCCATCTTAATTCTATCCATCTTCATATTTTGCTAGCTAAAGATTCCATGAACACATTTGATTGCTCATATTTTACAATGCATTATTAAAACCTAAATACTTAATAGCAACTGGTACTACATACTGCCTCAATTAGCCCACCTCAGGCAGTAACTGCTTATAATTGAACTTCAGTGATGATGACAGTGCTCAGTTTTCTTCAAAGCACACTGGTCTTTGCTTTTAAGGGATGTTGTATTGATTCTTCATTATTATTATTATTATTATTATTATTATTATTATTATTATTATGGAAATTTCACTTGTTAGCGCACATACCAGACCAGTGTGAACTGCACTGCACCCAAAATGGGTCTTGACCATACTAACTGCATGATTATTTTTCTCTCTAAAGTTTCATGAGATTCCCTATCTTGCACTTTTCCATTTTACCCTCTGCTGTGGATGGAGGGAGGAGGAAGCCATGAAATCCATGCTATCCCTTACACAGAGAAAAGAAAAAAGCCAGGAAACCCTGGACTCCAGTGGAAATTATCTATTGAATAAGTAAACTGATTCATTCCAGCAGTTCCTTTCCCAAAGGTACACACGCACAACCTGCCATATGCTGATTTCTATCTCTTGGTTAGCAACGTATTTCCTTTTCAGTACTATGTCCTCCTTTCATTAGGGATTAGTGGAGATGCTGTGAAAGCAGCCTACAAATACTGTGTCAGCACAGAGGTAGCACTGCATGTTTTCATTAAAATAAGCCAGCAACGCACCCTCACAGATGAAAAGGTGAAATGGCTTTAACCTGACAGAGAGGAGACTGAGATGAGCTCTTAGGCAGAAGTTCTTCCCTGTGAGGGTGCTGAGGCGCTGGCACAGGGTGCCCAGAGAAGCTGTGGCTGCCCCATCCCTGGCAGTGCTCAAGGCCAGTTTGGACACAGGGGCTTGAAGCAAGCTGTTCTAGTGGAAGGTGTCCCTGCCTGTGGCACGGGGTTGGAACTGGATGAGCTTTAAGATCCCTTCCAACCCAAATCGGTCTGTGTTGCTATGAAAGCAGTTCACTTTCCATCGCGCTGAATCCATTACATTCTCCACACTGGTAGGTGAATCACTGAACAATGTTGCAGCAAACTGAGCTGGTGATTTAAAAGCATTCAAGATGAAAGAACAAGAGCTGAGTGTAAACAACTATAGGAAAAATCCATAATATTGAGTGATTAAAAAGGCAGAGGAAATATCAAATGTTCATAAACCCACAGAACATAAATGCATGGGGGAAACATTGCCAGACACACATCCAAAACAACATGCATCAATTAGCAATTCACTCCAAAAGATACTTTTGAGAGCAGTTTTATGAAATCATCCATTTCATAAATGGATGTAGCATCAGTCAAGATGGAAAAAGACAAAAGAGCAATTAGAGAAGGATTTTAAAACAAAACCATCATTCAACTGTGGAACGTTACAACAAATCTGAGCACTGAGACTCATTCCAACTGCTGCATCGTAATGACATGGAACAACCTGGGAAGGACAAATGCAGATACAACTACAGGCCCAAACACCCTCCTAATCAAGCAGCAATAAATAGGAATCACCTCAAGCAGCCCGTATTTTCCCTGTGCCCTTCCTTCATAAACACCCTCCCCGTGGCAACAGGGAATGAGGCCACACTGGTTTTTGGCTAAGACTCCTGCATCTCTTGGACATTGTAGCTTTACCCCTCCAAACCAGGTAGTATTTGCCTATGTGAAGTGGTAAAATGGCAAGCGTTTAAATGTAGCTTCTAAGAAAGGATGACTAAAACCTACTCAAACAGTTCCCTCTACATTACCCTGTTTACTGCTACAAAATTGCCTCCGTTTCTGCTACTATATGCTGTATCTTTAAGTTACTCATTTTTTGTGCCAGAGCCCATAGCCAAAACAAACTGAAGAGAATATTACAATGAGGAAATAAAAAAAGCCAGGAAGAGTTTGGGTGTTCATGTTATTTGCAGCTAATAACAACAGTGACAGTGCAAAAAATGACAAATTGAACGAATTGAAAGTAAAATCTAAACCTTCCCTTATTTTTCTTCAAAAGAGTAAACAGACTACACACTTACTACCTTTGCTTGTGGCAACTGCTTCAGAATCAAGAATTCCAAGAATCCCCTGGCCTCTGATATACAACCCCTTTTATTTAACTTCATCTAATTGAAGACATGTGTAGTGGTGCCACACAAAATTGAATTCAAGCTTGGAAATGTCAATAAAAAGTGTCTGTAAGTAACAATACTGGTGTAAACCTGGCAGGGAAGCGAGCATCAACATCTACATAGCCATACGGAATGAAGAATATAATGGCAGTCTGCTGCCTGAGTTGACGAGGTGATAAAAGCCCTTTTCCTATAAAGTCTAATGAGCTCTATTACTCTTCAGCTTTCAGGAATGTAAAGGCCAGTGGACTCGGCAGAGAAAAGCAACAAACTCTCCACACATGGATTCAGTCAAGCTGCGACATATCACATTACTGGTGTAATTACTATAACCTGACAATTTCATTACAGTCACACAGTACTTAACTCTTTAAGACTAACAAGAAAGAAAGTGCTAGAAATCCATAGCAGTTTGCTTGCTTGAAATGAAGCAACAGCATCTCCCCTAAACTTTTAACTCAGACTGCAGTCAGATTCAAGTTTAGGAAGCTATACAGTTAATATGTTCTTTTCTTTCACAGAAATAAACCAAGGACAGAAAAGACAGCACTTTCTGCTCCTGGCTCTTAACAGAGTGACATGAAATTCAGCGGTAGCTTATTATCCAGCTGATTATCCAGCCAAAGAGTTCTGAAACTCCTTTGAAAACACTTTGAAAACAGTTAGTGATGATATAAGCACTGTGCTACTCATCTATACCACCTACATCATAATGGTTTGCTGTCCCCAGGGAGTGGAAAGGAAAGAACACAATCATTTCAAAACCTGCATCTAAAATGGATACATACCTCCAGAGGAGAATCACAGAGGAATCGTGTGAACTGCATCGAGGTAGATTCGTCACAAATATGTGCCCAGAAAGACAGTCCAAATATGCAAAGCAGAAAAGGAAGAAAAACATTAGCAGCACATGAGGATACAGTAACAGTCAAACACACTCTTTCAAAACCATCTATTTGAAGAACGCCATCAGATTTTAAGAGGTAAAATAAATTTTAAGTCCCACATTCTATTTTATTTAGAAGTACAAATAGATACAACAATCAACTATCCAAAGTACTTTAAAAATGTGAAGTGAATTATCACCTTATAATACAGGTCTGTTTCTGGTGTCTTCATTTTAAATTACCCATTACCCTTCTCTCCCTGCCTGCAATATAGAGCCTTTTCCCACCATCCCCTTGGTACCTGCCCCATCACTAAAGCAAGGGGAGTAGGGCCTTCATCTCCTTTAATATATATTTATTAAGTCTATTTACATCCAGAATCATAAGCAAGCCCACTTTAAGTCTAAAGAGGAAGAAGAAGAAAAGGAAACAAAAGGGAAAGAAAGATAAATCAACTTCCTGAAAGTGCAAGCATTTTCAAACCTGCATTCTTTACTGAATACAAAGTGATGTGCTGCTGACAGGCAACCCAAAAAGCAAAGGTTTAATGAGTTGGAGCTTGTTCAAGATCCTAACAGTAATAAAACTTAATAGGTATTTATTTACCATCATTTACTTATTTGATACAAATACTTCCTTATTGGTGGATTCCACATTAAACATGTTCTAAAATTCTGGTATGCGTTTAACCCCAAAACATCCCTTTGTTAAAAAGCTAATGTGTGTTACATAGATTAATCCTCCCTCCTCTAAGGGCTGGATGACTTAATACACCTGCATTATGCAAACTGCAAAGTAATAGCAAATAGGAACTTTGAATTAAAAGTTTGATAAACAGAATATGACCCCTATAAAAACACGACTGTTGTCAAGAACTCTATGAATTTCTTCAATTAATTAAATAAGATTATTTAAAGATGAATACCACAAATGGGGAGATTACTCGCCAGTCATCGTGTTTTTTCCCAGAGAAGGGGAGGAAAGAAAGCAACAGTAAGTGCAAACAAAGCAAGCTGCTGACTTTGAACAGAGTTTCATACACAGCCTAAGTAACTAAAACTTCCCCTTTTCTTCAGAAAGTGCTATAAAACAGGTCTCAGCAATAAAACCACAGCCTCTGGTAGATTAGATATATATCGATCTGCAAAGATTAACTGGACCATTCTCATTGTAGCTCGAAGTGAACACAACCTGAACCTCATCTAAGACTGTGTCTCTAAGGCAGTGCATCTGTTGACGCTAAAATAATCAAGGCTTTGTAAAAGCCTTACTTACAGAATCACAGAATAGTTAGAGTTGGAAAGGACCTTGAGATCATCTACTTCAGATCTTTCCCCCCTCAAACATATAGCAGTAGCTGAGCTACAGACGAACGGTAAACTTTTGAACACAGACTTTATGAAAGAAAACTTCATTTCTATAAGGTGAAGACAGGAGATTGTGCATTTCCTATAATGAACCATTTCAGACCTAGTCACCACCCCTCTAAGTAACTCAGCTTAGAAAACTGAATGATGTATCTTAATTCAATTCTAGGCGGGGTTGATTTGGTGGGTAGGAAGAGAGAAAAACAGAGGGAATAAAGGTAACAAAGAGAAATAAAAAGTAATTCAGAATTTGAATTGTTCCATTCCATTAAATAAAGAACAGAGTTACAAATTCCTACACTGTGGCTGCATCAGTCCTTACAGCCAGTGAGTTTAGAACATGCAGGCTTCAGAAATAATAAACCATGTGTTATTAATTTTCATCTCAGAAGACCCCCAATAGTTCTTAATCTGTAACTTTAGCTTTATAGTGCGAGTTAAAGCCTCTGGGTGAGAAAACGGAGCCAACGGCACTGTTCAAATAGTTTATCAGTTCTCCAGGCCCTGCTGAACAATCCCTTGGCTTCGAGGGCAAAGGGGGACTCCAAGCGTAGCTCAAGCATGACTTCTGCTTGCTGGGGAGTACATACTGTTGCAGCTACCTATACTGCTGGCTAGAAAACAAAGTCTTAACTGTGCTTGAATTTGTATCACAATCTGATGGGGAAAAAACACCATTGCAGGTCTTGTTACTTTTACCTGTTGAAACTCGCTAAAGTTCTCAGGTTAGACAATCTCCTTAAGTCATAGTAAGCTTCAAAAGACTCAATCTTCTCTAGAAATCTATTAAGAAACAGTTACCCAAAACCCCAACAATCTTTTGTTCTGTGTTTGTTGTTTGTTTTTTTCTGTTAAGGCAGAATTTAATTGACATAAAGCGGGGGAATTTAATGAGCTTAGATCAGTTGACCTCTGCCCTTACCTTCTCAACACTTATTCTCCCTTCCAAAATAATAGATTCACAGACTGGTTTGCATTGGAACAGACCTTAAAGCTCCTCCTGTTCCAATCCCCTACCATAAGCAGGGACACCTTCCACTAGACCAAACTCAAAGCCCTTTCTTCCTAAGCCAGGGACCTATGGAATCTATACACGTATTTAAACTGAAGTAAACATAAGATTCAGTTTCTAAATTAACAAACTCATTTAATACTGCAAGCTTATTGTGAACACAATTCAAAAAGGATTCAATAAACCATGAGAGAAACACAGTCAAAAGCTGGTGCTGCATGTAAAATAACTCAATCCGTTACACAAGCACAATCAGAATTCCTTTCACAAAGCCATGCTTTTCCAATTTTAATTTCAAACTGAATTACATAAAATTTAGTCTTTCAAAAACTGTACAATATATATGAAATCCACAACATTTTTACTTTGGTGCAAACTAATTGCAACTGCCAGAAAGAACTAACAGAACAACAGGAAATAAGCTTAACTAGAATTAATAAAACTAAGGGATGAAAGCATCACTGAGAAGTAAATCAAGGCAGAAGGGGCAGGAAAAATAAAAGGAAGATTTGGTTCAACTCAAAAGTACTTGCACAAGTAAAAGCACATGCACAGCTTTAAAAAGCTGTAATTAAACTAGGGCGTTAATACCTGCTGCCTTTTGCAAGTGAGGGAAGATGTTCAGGTGCTTTGGATGCTAAACTGGAACAGTTTCATCTGGTAGCTCAAGAACTTTCTAAAGGCAAGAGTTACTGATGTCACACATCATAGCCTGCTCAGGAAAAACAGCTTTGAGCTGTCATAGAATTCCAGACTGGTTTGGGTTGAAGGGACCTTAAAGCCCTTCCAGCTCCAACCCCCTGCCACAGGCAGGGACCCCTTCCACTGGAGCAGCTTGCTCCAAGCCCGTGTCCAACCTGGCCTTGAAAACTGCCAGGGATGGGGCAGCCACAGCTGCTCTGGGCACCCTGTGCCAGCGCCTCACTACTCTCACAGGGAAGAATTTCTGCCTAAGGTCTAGAGATAGACTTATTCTGGAACTGTCTCTGTTCAGCATTTTCAACAGTGACTTACAACAATAAGGAATGCTAACAAAATACGGTTTCAGAGATAGCCACAGACCTGAAGGTGAAGAAAGAGCCTTTAAAACATAGCACATAAGGAAAGAGATGACTTAAAGTTCAAATGCATGTCTCAAATGCAGTTTTCAGTACAAGAATTGGACTAACAAAATAGAACTAACTGCTGATGGGACAGAACGTACATTTCAGAGCTATGACTTCAATTCCCTCCTGGAGTGACAAAAGTCCCCAGGGCTTTGTCTGCTCACAAGAAAATTATCTACAAAATAATGAAGATTTGTTAGTCTCAGTGTAAAGACTTTTTAATTTCACACGGATATATGGAAAACTGAGTGTCAAAACCAGAGAAACAATGCAAACTGATGCAGTAAGCATCTGCATTGAAATGACATGACTGTGAACAAGCCACTTAATTGCTTGGATGAGCAATTTCTTTGGCTTTTTAGGCATTTCAAGCCTATAATCTGTGAATGTGCAGCACTACAGTTCACAAGGGTCTCGCAAGTAAATAGGAGGAATCAGGTTGATAAAGGAATACTTTAAGTCAGCATCATCAGGGATCTGCAACATGGGCTCACTGCAGCAGTGACCACGAAGAGTCAATCATCAGCTTACTGCTGCCATCACCCAGAATGATAAAAGTACTCATTAAAGAGCATTATAAAAGTATATGGCTGCCAAGGCAAGCGACAGCAGGCTAAAAATAACCTCGAACCTAAGGAGTTTTTAAGCATTCTCTCACTAGAATGCTACAAAAGAAAGAGGAAAATAGCTTAGAGAGACCTAAAAGTGTGCAACTGGCTGCTGCTTCCAGCTTTCAAATGGATCCAAATGTGCTCCTTGGCATGTCCCACACTACTCACTCAGTTCTCTATAGTAGTTCAAGTGGATTTCTGGGAGGCAAATCCAAAAAACACTGGGAATGTAAAAACAAACCCCACTACACCTATTTCAGTAATTCTTTGCACCTTCTCAAACAGTGTCTCTTTTGTGTGTTGTGAAACTCTTTACTTCCAAGACAAATATTTAGTTAAGCACAAAGCAAAGAGTGTCCAGTCAGCTTTGTAGAGGGAAGGGAGACACATTCTATTTTCCTTCAAGTTTGTCATTATAAAACACTCATGAAATGTGAAATAAAACGTTTGCTTCAGGAGGTCTAAACAGCAATAAACTGTTCAACTCTTGCTCTTTCTGGAAACTACTGTAGAATTTTTATGATCTTTTATGGAAATGTTTTCTAACTTGTGTGACTGCTACATAACTTGCTTCAGCTACACTTGAGCCATGCTTCTTAAAAAAAAAGACTACTGTAAAAAGCCTCAAAATCACATTAATGGACAAGGTGTTATCGCATTGCTGCCCCCAGAGCAACCATTAAGCTCACCAGGAAAGAGGCAGGAAGACAAAAGTGCTTCATTTCAAATTTTTACAGGACAATGTTATGTATAAAAGTCCATTTGGTATGACAGGCACTAGGGGTTTTCTTTAGTGCAATCACTGAATATAGCTAAAGAACTAACCTAGCTGAGAGCTTTTAGATAACAGAATCCTAGAATAGTTTGGGTTGGAAGTTCACTTGAAGCCCATCCAGTCCCAACCCTCTGCCACAGACAGGAACACCTTCCACTACAGCAGGTTGCTCCAAGCCTCATCCAACCTGGCCTTGAACACTGCCAGGGATGGAGGAGCCACAGCTTCTTTGGGCACCCTGTGCCAGTGCCTCAGCACCCTCATATTAAAGATTTTTTTCCTAATATTGAATCTAAATCTTCCCTCTGTCAGTTTAAAACCATTATAGTAACTTAGAATATAAACTTATTTGACAGATACCAGATATCATTCCACCTCACCAAACTCTCTACTCACCAATGAGAATGGTACTCAAGATTGCAATGATGCTTCCATAAAAAAAGACAAGTTTCATCACCACAGGGGTGACTTTGGGACTTACTTAGAAAAACTTTATTCCACTGTGGAATTTTTACCTTGCTTTTTATTAGAACAAACAGAAAACACTGCCTTTATCAGGAATTGGCATTGCATCATTGAAATCCATTGCAGGACTCTCTGCAGCAAAATGTCAAACTGAATTCTTTTTAATGAACAATCACTATCATTAGTGCTGCCGCAACATCCATCACAGATGCAGAAGAAGAGGAGCAGGAAGAAGCAAGGAAGAAGAGCCAAAATTCAGGAAAAGCCACTGTCAAAGGACACTGAAACACCACTTGTCACTGATCTCAAAGTGGCACTTGAGAGCACCCAGCAGTCCAAAGTCACCTTTGGTGTCAAATATTCCATGGATTCCCTGTCCTGGAAATCATCTATTCCTCCTTCTCCCACAAAGATCTTGATGAAAGATGGATATAGATTACATAGGTGCAGAAGAGGGCTTGCTTTCACATTGAACTCATTGAACTTCGTGGTTCACACACCTTTTGTTAATGTTGTGAATTGGTTTATAACTTTCCACATTAGTTCTATCACCATATAATCACCAATATTCTAAATCTATTCCTAAAATTGCCTCAATATAATAAGGACAATATTAAACTAGTCTAGCTAATATAGGCTAACAATATATTGTAATGCCAACAATCTAAGAATATATTCCAAAAAGAAGCTGTTAATATGTGCCCATAACAATTTTTGGCGAATTCTCAATTTAAATGTAGACAGCTTTCTTAACATGAAGTGTTCAGCCAAATATAGAATATTTTTCCTAAGCTAGAAACTTTTCAGACACAAAAGCATGCAGGGCTCTCCCCGAAAAGGAGGTTCATCCCCCATACACAGATTAGTTTGCACAGATTAAAAGCTATATTTGATTTTTAGATGCAAAACAAATTCCTGGATGTTTGCCACTTTAAAGCCCAACGCAGACCTGTGACTCCCCTGATAAAAAGCACTGTGCATAGGACAGGATTTTATTCTATCTTTACTTAAAAATCTACTTGGCTCCATAATGTCTGTATGATACAGTAAAGCCTAAAAAAGAGAAAGAAGAAAAAGTCTGAGGTCTTTCAAATAGCATTTTCCACCCTTCACCTCAATAACTTGGATCAGTTTTACCCTCTTTGGTACCTTCTCTTCTTAAAAGTGATTCAGATAATTCTCCTCCCACACAGTATGAAAAGGAAAAAAGGCTCCTAAACTACCTCAAAATACATTTTGTGTAAAGTATTCTTTAGTTTACTTCCTGCAGGGATCAAATACAAAATGCTTTGATTGAAGTGACAAAGCTTTAGTGACCAAAAGATCTTCTGAACCAGACAGTCATGTGAACACACAACAGAATTTACTAGCGCTAAAGAGGGACCTAAATCAAAACCCATCAGCATCAGACTGAGCCTGTACATTTACTGGATGCTTCAGAGAAGGTCTTGCGTCTCCTCTGGAATATTATACTAAGCCTGCACAAACTGCCTTGATCTTCTCTCTCTGGAAAGTAGGGAATTGTCTACGGCAAGTAACAAGGGAAAAGAGGAGGATAAAAATCCATTAAACTATTAGAAGTAAATAAAATCTATCTCCTTACTATTCAACAGCAATTCCCACTATAGACTTCACACCTTAACATAGTGGAAACCTGAATTGTCCTTAATACATCTTTATAAGTTTTCCTCCCCTATTCCATGGGTGATTAAACCCAAGTCTACACCAAACCACACACTCTGACCCAAACAGAGCTTAGCTAAACTGGGAGCTAACTGGTGTTCAGAACTGAACTGCAAGCAGCCATCATGATTCTGCCCTTGATTCACCACAATGTAATGACTGTATTAAAAAAAAAAATCCATAATTCTAAACCAAGAATAAGTATATAAAGTTCTTATCAGCCACTCTGCAGCAACCAGATACTCAGAGCAAAAGCATAGGGGCATATATGCTGTATCTAAGCATTAGAGCTGAAAAACATCCATCATAGCAGACAAATCAAGTCCCTAAATCAGCCTGGTACAAATCTAGTAAATAGCTCAATCTTTGTTGGCATGTTTTCAATTTTTACATTATTATAATTAATCCAACTTCTATCAGCAATTATAAAAAGAACACATACTACTTCTTCTAGTTACAAGTCCTAGTATTTCACAAAACAAAGGGAAACAAATGTTATGGCTTTCCACAGTGGCATTACAGAGAGCTCACAAAAAAGCTCTCCTTACACTGTTCTGAACTAAAGCCAAAACTGATTATGGGGTTTTCTTATTCTACCTGGAAACCAGCCACAGTTTGCTGGGCATCACTTCTGCAGGTATTGCTCACAAGAACACTAAAGTCTGAGTAGATAGTTAAGCAATACTGAAGTTGGACTTCTGTGGTAAATAGAAGCGACAGATCTGAGGTAGCAGCTTTAGTAATTCTACTGATGAAAGTGTTGTGCAACCTGCCAGGAAAATAGAGAATTGCTGCTTCTTTAGAACCCTACAAGTACTTCTATTAGTATTATTGAATTAGGATTAGCATCCTGTAAGCACCACTTAAAAAACAGGCGTTACTCATACGCAATGTGCTCTCACTGAATCTCAGACAAGCAGCTGGTGGGAACGTTTTTGCAGTGTTTCTACTGCCCAGGTGAGTTCTAATTGGGAAGTGGGCTTTGCTTAACAATGACATGTGAACGAAGCTCAAGATTTTTAAAACCTTCACCTGTTTAATTAAGCAAGACCACGAAAAAAATACGGAGAAATATGGAAAAGGTACCCAACAGCTTTAAAGCAGAAGATGCTCTTGCTATCAAAAAAGCACTTCCATATTATTACCCCTTTTCCAGTGAAAGTCTCAGTCCCAGACCTCTTTACAACCATATACAAGCTCCATTTAACTCATTAACATCAGGTTTTGAGTTATGATAGTACATAACCCTTCCCTTTTCAGCTCAGCTTCCCCTGGGCTAGAGTCTTGCAACAGAACCTTGCTAAAAACCACCAACGCTTTCCCCTCCAGACAGAAACTCCAATATCTTAACATTTAGAATCACTCTTTAAGAAACACTATTTCCCATCATTTAACTGTGCATTCAAAACCATGTTTTCATAAAGGTGCATGCAGTGAACTGTACCTCGTTCTCACCACACTCAGAAGGTGTATCCTTGTGTATAGCCATCTGATACTTGGCAAATAAAGTGGCTGACTGGTTGAAGGATGATTTGAACTGGGGGTCCTCAAAGGAGACAGGTACTAACCTCACCTTCAGAGCAAGGAAAATACAAGCAGACTGGTTTGAGTGCATATCATCAGATAACATGCTTCTGAAGGTAAGGCTAGTGAAAGATCTCCTCCTAGCCACTTCAAAGCCTCCAAAATCAGTTTTCTTCTTTAAACATCATAACCTTCTACAGGGGAAAGTCTGACAACTAAAACTAAGCTTAAACTGACTGTTGATACCTTCAAGGATAAAAATTGTACAACACTCCAAAGAAGCAATTTATATAACCTACTTTTTGTTTTGACTAAATATCTAACAACCCAACCACACATTATATTTTCACTGCACAGTCTCAAGGACTTTTAAGATGTGTTATTTTTAATGGCATATAACTCATTGCCCTGTTTTAACGAGTACCTATTCTTCCTACATATAGCATGTCTCCAAACTCATGTCTAGTTTTTTTTCTTACAGTGTTCTTATAGTAGAGAAGTAGTGTGCCTGACACGTAACTATTATGCTCTGCCTCGGCACTGCAAGAAGAAAACAATGTGTGATTTAGATAGAGTGCACAGATTACATGTTGGAGGGCTTAAATTGAAAGTTAATTTATACAGCTTCTGTGACTTTACACCAACAATTTATATAAGTGCTCATTTGTTAGCCCTGATTATCCTTATGGAATGATTACAAACCAAAGCCAGTGAGACCAGTTATTAAGCTAAATGTCCAGCTGGTTTTAGTTCTTATGAGAGTTGTATTTTTAAGGCCCACAACACCTACCTCCAAAAGCCTCATCCTCTCTACCTCTTACCCAGCAGCATCCATGCAACTTCCTTAACTTCCCTGTCTGCAACTAAAATCAAGTATCTGTGGCACTCACAAAAAAGGCATCAAAAGAATTTGCACTTTCAGGATGTTGATTTTCTTTGATACAGTATTTTACACACTCCTGAATATACAATGGATATAAAATCCACATTTGTTTCTACTAGAAACAAGGCACACGAAATAGAGGGGAAGCTGAGCTCTGCTTAAAATGCATTTGGCCTTCTGACCTGATTTATAGTTGGTTTATCAGGTGGGTCCTTGTGAACAACCATCTGGTAACGTTTATAGACCTGGTAAGACTCCTGAAATGTGGCTTTGAACTGTGAACTTGGTGGAGATGATCTCACCACCCTCACCTTCAGAAGAAGTTAAACACATTCATTATTACAATGTCATACAATAACTATGTACATACAGAAACATCACAACAGAGAGAAGTTTTGACCTGCACAAGAACCTTCACAATTTAATGCATATTAACAAATAGCCTTTGAATTTTCAGCTCTGTTTAGGCCACTGAAGGCTTTAATATTTACACTGAGTAACATACAAAGTTTACGAAGCACAAATTGAAGAGAACTAAAATGCCTATAGAAGAACTACACAAATAGTTTGCAGGAAATAATACCAAGAAGTACTATGCAGATTGACATTGTAGAGAGATTTTCTTGTAGTTTCACACTACACTGAAAAATACCCGAAGGACCCGTGTAGTTGGAAGACTCCCGTGCTCTTAGTCTAAAGACTCTGGTTTTGGAGCAATAATCCCAAGGGGATTCCTTGGCATTTTTCAAATTGAAAGAGGAAGATGAAACAATGTTTCCATATTTAATTATAAGTTAACTGTAATAGGAAGTGATCATCTTCCCCACCATCACCTTTACACACATAAAAGACATTTATGGCATCTATACATTAAAAATTGTTCTTCAGTAAAAATGATTGCTCCCTAACCAAAAGAATGCCCTTACCTGAACAGTGCCTTTCTTTTCAAGCATATTTAAGGACATGGTCATTTAAAAAAAACCCACATAATTTTCAGTATAGTTCTATTTTCACAAAAAGCTTTGGTTCTGATCTAGGTAACAAACAAATCACACCTGACAGCAAAGTAAGCAGCAAAGAGAATCACACTGCTGGAGCCATGCTCCTTTTAAATGCTACCTGCATCTTCTAAATGCAGATGTTCGGATAAAGCCATCATATGTCTGTTACTATACAACTCATCAGCAAAGCTGAAGGAGTTAGCAAGGTGGATCAATTCCATGGCTTCTTGTCAGTTATTTTCCAATACCATCACTGAGAACCAGTAACTACAGGAAAATACTTATATTCAGATGGTTTTACAGCTTTCAGGGCAAAAAAAGAAATGGTTTTATGATTAACAAAAGTTAAGAAGTCCAAGTCTTCCAGCTTACTGTCTCTATATTCCTAATAGATTTACTGGCAACCAGTAGAGTTAGCAAAGTTTTTCTACCATCACTTTTACAGCTTCCAAAGACATCAACACATACCAATGGCAGTTACAAAGAGCAGCTGTCTTCCTATCTGTTTAATTTTATGAACAGTTACTGCTTTCTTGTCAAGACTCATTAGCATAGATAGCTTAAGCATTTATACACTGCAGAACTAAATATTGAATCTCTCATCATTCAACACTCGGTTAACTCAAAGTCTTTCATTTTCAAGTCACACTGTATGAAAGCAATCTGCAAGTTATTTTGGTAACTGTACAGGGCTCTGTCACAACTGACTGCAAGTGCAAGAGTACCCTCTTGTGGTTACACAGAGCTCAGCTGCAATATACATATAATATACATATTTATATATATAAAATGCAGTACCATATATACTTCCAGACTTAAATTATTCTCATTCCATACAGTCACAGATTCTAAACACCTAAGCATTTTAAAACCTCCTTAACTAGACTTTTCCTTACTCCACCTCCAACACCAGTGAATAAGATATTACCTCTAATTTGTGTTGTGCATCATCAGGTAAAGAGACAAAAACAAAGTCTTCAATGCTTTTAGGCTGGTTTGTTTTAGATTTAGAGTTTTGCAAGAGGAAAACTTGATCTGCTGCTTGAAGTTGAGATCCTTCCACTGTACACGTCTGGTTCTGAAGGAGTTTCTGCAGTTTTCTTTCTTTACGTATGTCCTTTGCCTTTCGGCACGGGGGCTTGCTCAGGTCAGCCCCTTTCCCTAGAGGGCACAGGCAAAGAATTAAACATCATGTTTTGCAACAAACAAGTAGTTCTTATACAGTCACTGACAAGAAATGGTTAAAATCACCAATAACTGCAGACTGTGGTCTGAACACAACATGGTATTTCACATTTACAACTGCAACCACGCTCAGTGCCAAGCTCGGTTGCAATGATTCTTTCCTAAAGCTGTTTTAATGCAGCAATTTACCATGGAAACACCTCGACCACGATTCCACCCCAGAGCCAAGGATATATTTAACAACTAAAATGAAAGACTTCCTGCTAAGTCTGTCCTTAAATCAATTTGCCACATTCCCCTCTCAGAAACAAAGAAAAGCTCCTATTTAATGAACAGTACAATGGTGTACTGCATCCAAACACCTATAGGACAAGCCTGAAATACTGAAGAGAAAATACACAATCACAAAACCTCACAGCCGAATTCACAGAGAATAGTTCTGCCACCTCCAGAACCCAGGTGGCTCCACAACTCTCCTGTAAAAGACACACACACACACACACACACACACACACAAAAGCATTTCTATTTTGTCACCTGGAATCCTTATTCAGCATACAGAAATGCTGCCAACACCAGTGCCATTATCACAGAATCATTAAATGGTTTGGGTTGGAAAGAACCTTACAATTATCTAGTTCCAACCCCCTGCCAGTGCTACTAATGTCACGTAAAAGCTATATAAGCTTCCATCTTTGCTTAAAAATATATTCAGATTGTCTACTTTTACTAATCAATCCACTTTTATCAACCTACCTCCGTCTTTAACAATCCATAACGCTCTATTTGTGAAATGTTATTTCCTTAGAACAGAAGTCAAAGCTAGACACCTAAATGGATCACCATGGAAAACAGTACATAGCACGACAAGAACTTAGCTTTTAAAGCATAATGAATCCAAACACATACACAAATAGAAAGTCAAGTGGTTTATATTCCTCAGCAAAGAGGCTGAATTAATTTTATACTTATAGTACAAATATAAGATAAAAAGCCAAGATAGGAGAATGCCAGGACTAGAAAAATTCACATAGAATCTTCTTCAATAAATAATAAATGAATGATGGCTAGTCCTATGCTACCCATTATAAGCACTGAAAGGAAATTACCAAACAAATAATCTACTTACAAGTACTTTCAAGGCCAGGTTATACAGGGCTTGGAGCAAACTGCTCTAGCAGAAGGGGTTCTAACCCCCCCGTGGCAGGGGGTTAGAACTGGATGAGCTTCAACCTCCCTTCCAACACAAACCAGTCTGGGATTCTGTGAAGTACCAATTTCCCCAAACAGCATAATTTCAAATCAATACTGATTGTAAATCATAGAATCATAGAATGGTTAGGGTTGGAAAGGACCTCAAGATCATCCAGTTCCAACCCCCCTGCCATGGGCAGGGACACCTCACACTAAACCATCCAACACAAGGCTTCATCCAACCTGGCCTTGAACACTGCCAGGGATGGAGCACTCACAACCTCCCTGGGCAACCCATTCCAGTGTCTCACCACCCTAACAGGAAAGAATTTCCTCCTTATATCCAATCTAAACTTCCCCTGTTTAAGTTTTAACCCATTACCCCTTGTCCTGTCACTACAGTCCCTGACAAAGATCCATCAATTCAAATTTGAAAAACTTACAAAAAGCAAGAAACATCTTTCCTAACATTCTCATTTCTACCTAAAACTTGGACATCGCTGCACAAAGGGATTTGCTACTCCATGTTGTAACTGACACCCCACCTCACTCCAGAAACTGCGTAAGAGCTGTATGAATCTGCTGCACTGCTGCAAACAGTGGTGGAAGGACTACTCAATTTTCCAGGAATATCTGTCTCAGCTTAGCAGCTGCTGTTGCAAGTTCCGTATAAAGGGAAAGCTGCACTCAAAACTGCATCAGCAGGCAGCTAGTGTAATAAAAAGTAACTCTAATTCTGCATTTCTTATTACTTTTTAGGGCAGTAGGAGATGAGTTGGAGGCCAAAAAAAAAGCCATATATTAGAAGTCTCATGTGAGTGTAAAAAACTTACGCTCATACAGGGAAATAGTGCCATACATCTAGTACAAGACCAAAACTGTAACAAACATGATGACAAAGTGCTGGAGAAGTCTTTAGCCATTAGCTTTCTCCTGAAAGCCATGTACTGGCAAAAGACACTGGCAGCTTTTGAAAGACTTACCTTGTCATATGTGAAAGTACCCTGAACAGTGAGGTGCTTTCATGTGAAGCATTAGGAGGAAACACACTTCCAACTCCTAGTATTTATAAGAAGAAGAATACAAACCCAGACTTAACTACGGCTTATCCCACTTGACTCTTGAACACCTGGAAATTACATGGAAACTGTTTTTTTCCCAGCACTCCTATGAAAGCATAGCTAGATCTTCCTTTCCTTCTCCTCCTTCTTACCAGTAACTTTAGTGTGAGGTGTCCCTGTCCATGGCAGGGGGGTTGGAACTAGATGATCTTGAGGTCCTTTCCAACCCTAACTATTCTATGATTCTATGATTCTACAAACTTACGAGCTAAAACTGACATCTTTCTTGTCCTCAATCCACTTCAAACCTTCCCACGGACAATAAGAACACTGCTATCCTTCTGCAGACTGGGAACGGTGAGTGCACTGGTACTGTGAAAGCTCGTTGATGTGATTAGAGTTACTTCACCTGCAAAGAACTGCAGACCTCAGAGCCACTGCCTGAATCTTTCCTTAGCAATAGAGACATCATAGAAAATGGCAAAATACTTTGTATTGGGATAAATCTTTAAGCATCAGTAAGGCTATTAACTATTCTTTCTAATGTGCATACCATATAGAATTTACAGAGCTTGTAAGTGTATTCCTGGGGCAAGCTACTAGCAAGCTCATAATGGCTCACCCAGACAAGTCCCAGTCTGGTTTCTCCATGAGAGCTGAAATGCTGAGAGCATCTCATGGACTTCGAAAATGAGTCAATACCACTTTGGCACTCTTTAGACAACCCCATTATATGATCTAGAGTTCTTACCTCTCAGCTAAGGTTTTGAGTATTTGTTTCATCCATAGAGTTAAAATTATCCACCAGAAAAGGACAAATCCTATGAGGAAATTACAGATCTTATGTGACCTGTCCACAGGCAGACAAGTCAGAGGAAGAGTTTATTTAAAATACTCATGATACAGTTGAAGAATTAGTATTTCATCTGTATCAGGATCTGTTTCATGTCTCTTATAAGCTGAAAGTTAGCAAGAAAAACTTCTTAAAACAATGAATGTGCATGCAGACATAAGCAAACCTTCTTTTCCATATGAAACTGTGCAGAAACAGCCCATTATTCCTATAGGACAATGACCTGTTCTGCTTATAATGGAATAAAAATGCAATTAAACAATCTGATTATGGAACAAGTCTACATTTTCCAAGATGAAAACTAAACATCTTTCTACCTGGAAAATTTTAAACTACATTTGACCTATGACACCACCTACCCTAAAAAAAAAATACTGAAGATTAATTAAATAAGCTTTCTGATACATTTGTTATTCACTTTTATATTTCATTTTAAACCCACAGAAAGGAAGAAGCACAGAGCCTTGGGTGACATGGTCTAGTGTGAGGCGTCTCTGCCCGTGGGACGGGGGGTTGGAACTGGATGATCTTAAGCTCCTTTCAGACCCCAACCATTCTAAGATTCTATGTGTATTTCTCCTCTATTGAAGCAAACCCAGACAGCGCAATGCTTCAAGCTTTCTTTATCTTTGTTTCCAGTGTTTTAAGTTTTACGTAAAGTTATCTGCCACAGAACTGAAGCCCGTTATCTCTCAGCTTTTTCAAACGAAAGGCATGTTCACACAGATTCTTTACCCAAGGCTGCCATCTGCTGTCAATGGCCACTTCGTTTGTTTCCCAAATGAAGTTTACATAAATCAGAGTTTTTCATTAGTTATTTAAAAAACAAGAGGGTTCTGCAAATTTGCATGATAAAGAATGGTTTGTGTTGGAAGGGAGTTTAAAGCTCATCCAGTTCCAGCTCTCTGCCACAAGCAGGACACCTTCCACTAGAGCAGCTTGCTCCAAGCCCCTGTGCACCGTCTGGCCTTGAACCCTGCCAGGGATGGGGCAGCCACAGCTTCTCTGGCACCCTGTGCCAGCGCCTCAGCACCCTCACAGGGAAGAGCTTCTGCCTAAGAGCTCATCTCAGTCTCCCCTCTGGCAGGTTCAAGCCATTCCCCTTCGCCTGTCCCTACAGGCCCTCGTCCAAAGCCCCTCTCCAGGTTCCCTGCAGCCCCTTTAGGCACTGGAGCTGCTCTCAGGTCTCCCCTTCAGGAGCCTTCTCTTCGCCAGGCTGCCCCAGCCCAGCTCTCTCAGCCTGGCTCCAGAGCAGAGCTGCTCCAGCCCCCGCAGCATCTCTGTGGCCTCCTCCGGACAGGCTCCAAAAGCTCCACGTCCCTCTTGTGCTGTTGCCCCAGAGCTGGATTAGGACTGCACGGGGTTCTCCCCAGAGCACAGCAGAGGGGGGGAATCTCCTTCCTCAAGCTGCTGCTCACGCTCTGGAGGTGCAGCCCAGCACATGGGGGTTCTGGGCTCAAGTGCACACTGAAACCGGGTCATGGGGAGCTTCTCATCAGCCAACACCCTCAAGTCTTTCTCCTTATGACTGCTCACATCCTCCAGTGACACTGATTTTCTAAAGTTAGCCAAAATACGAAACAAGGAAAGCTCCTAAACAGATTAAAAAGCTAACCTAGAAAATGTAATTTTTTATAGAGGACCAGAACTATCTCTACTTCTTTGGGCTTTTTAATCAGCAGAAAGCTATCCAATTTTCTTTAACCCTACAAAATAACAACACAACAATATACTCAATGTGTTTTCAATGCCAGTTAGATCTGTGGCAAGTAGGCTATAAGGGCATAAAAAATATAGTCTTAAACAAGTTATTCACAAGGGTGTATTCACAGGGTGTAAACAATACAAACTGTACTAGAAGAAGATGATCTACAGAAATTAAGGAATATAAAAACAACACTAAGATGTTTTTCTTGCTTCTTAAACTGGTTTCCCACTGCTGTACAAGAGGCAAGGTTATGCCTTAGCCTAGCTGAGTAACTAGCACTCCTGCAGCCAAAGCTGTATCCAGCTCTTAGTCTTGGACAGTCACGAATCCAACTCAGGGAGCTGGACTTGATGATCCTTATGGGTCTCTTTCAATTTGAGATGTTCTATGATTCTATGAACCATTCCTCAAGGTGCATAAAGCCTGAGTCACCACATCCTACAGTGGAAAGAAAAAGCTGGATGTACATCTTATTCTGCACACAAAAGTATCCCAAATTGGAAACTGGTCCCAGTGTCTGATGAGCTTCAATCACCTCATAGAAAACTATCAGCTGTAGGTACGTATTCTCAATAAATAAATAAATATAATGAAAATTAATGCAAAGTTCAGGAAAAACTAAGAAAACACGCACCATGCAGCACCTCTCAATTTATACCATAAAATTCCATAAACTGGGAAGAGTATTGGAAATAGAAAGAAATTATTACTGATGTGCTAGGCAAGATTAAACAAAGGACTTCAACAATATGTGAGTCGTGACAGTGCATTCCAATTACTACCTGGCTTAGGTGGTGCATGAACAACCTTAGCCGAATGTGATGGTTCTCCAGGGACTGGTGTCTCTTTATCTGCACGCAGCTGAAGAGAATCCGATTCCACCTTCTGCACAGTCCCCTCTTCTTTCTTTTCTCCTGTGTCCTGATCTTCATTCTCCACCCTCTCAGCGTGATCCACACTCAGGGGAGTCAGTTCAGACTGACTAACATGTGATTCACCTTTGTAGGCAAAATCACAGGCACCCACATCCTCTATATGAGAATCCATAGGCTCTTCTGTAAGTAATTAACAACTGCATGAGTGAATTTCAATCCACATGACCACAGCTCACACTTTGCACCATTAATACTAAACTTTACAACTGTATAGTCAAAACACAGAAAACTTCCTTTACAACCCTGAATTACTACAGAATAGTTTTCTCCACCAAAATGGGTCATTCAACTAATTTCATGCCATAACTTCAAGGAAATAACAACTTAAAGAAAAAAGAACAAAAAAAGCCTCACATACACACAAGAGGCAAACTATAATGATTCAGAACCAAACACAGGTTCCATCACAACTGAAAACAGGTGGCTTTGGTGTTGGACAAATGGGGTGTGACTGTTGAATCACTTGAAAGAAAAACCCTCCTTACCCTGCTTGCTCTTCCTTTTCTCTGTCACAAGCAGGGACCCCTTCCACTGGAGCAGCTTGCTCCAAGCCCCTGTGTCCAACCTGGCCTTGAGCACTGCCAGGGATGGGGCAGCCACAGCTTCTCTGGGCACCCTGTGCCAGCGCCTCAGCACCCTCACAGGGAAGAGCTTCTGCCTAAGAGCTCATCTCAGTCTCCCCTCGGGCAGGTTCAAGCCATTCCCCTTCGCCTGTCCCTACAGGCCCTTGTCCAAAGCCCCTCTCCAGGTTTCCTGCAGCCCCTTTAGGCACTGGAGCTGCTCTCAGGTCTCCCCTTCAGGAGCCTTCTCTTCTACAGGCTGAACCAGCCCAGCTCTCTGGAGCAGAGCTGCTCCAGCCCTCGGATCAAGGCATATTAGCCATTTGATCATTCAAGCAGGTACCTGATCCTCTTTTCAACCATCAGTATCCACTTTCAAACATGAAGAATTTCTTTACCTTCATTCACTACTTTCGAAACATCCCCTTTGGAAAGGAATTTCAGCATTTTCTTCAGAACTTTCTTGTGAGATTTGGAGGTCTGAAAATGCAAAGCCTGGCACCTTAAAAAGAAAAGATTACGATTTCTTTTGGGAAAGATTATTTCAGAAATAATATAGGTTAAGGAACCACTTTAAAAAATTACACTATATATGTATTTTCTATTTCTTAAGTGTCATTATATGAAGTGGTCAAACATTTTTTCACCACTTTTGAGTTAACAACATTATACTGCATAATATCCTATACACATATAATACCTGTACTGCATAATGTCATTCTTCATGCCATGTTTTGTGTGCATATCACAGTAATCACTAAAATATGCCAAGGTGACCTCAAGCAGTGCATAAAAGCTTTCCTAGGAGGCTAATACAATAGATTCTTTCACTTATTCATCTTATAGATACAGCATTGATACCAACTACTCACACAAGGAAAGCATATCTAGAATCATTCATACCCTGTATAACTGACAGCCTCTCTTATTTGGGCTACTAAGGCAGTGTTTGTAGGATACAGACTTTATAATTCACCTGAAACCAGCAAGCAAGACAGCAATCACAGGACTCATTCAATTGCAACCCAGAAGCAAAAGGCAAGGGTGTACACTTAGCAGGTTGCTTATAGGGAACCATCAGAGAGCCACTGATGTGCCTGTGCACAAACCCAACAGCACTTATTTAGCCTTCAGAGTATCATAACAAGTAGATAAACCCTTCAAGTGCTGTCATGTATTTAAAGCAGTAAACACAAACGGTTGAACGTATTTGAAGCAGTCAAATCACAGTAGCAGATTTTGAGCTTCTTACCTTATTGTGTATTGAGGGCAACAAGTCTGATTCATGATGGGTTTGTAGACATATTTTCCACTTCTAAAAATAATAACAAATATGCATCCATTTGTTGCTGCTTATACTACAAAATAAATGTAAGACCAACCTTTTTTGTTAAAATAATATCAAAATATTACATGATGAGTAACAGAAACCAAGAAGCAAGTTCTTCAGCTTTCTGCTGCTAAATTAAAATACTATCTTTCTAAAATACTAGGTGCTAGGAAGAAGCTCTTCCCTGTGAGGGCACTGAGGTGCTGGCAGCACAGGGTGCCCAGAGAAGCTGTGGCTGCCCCATCCCTGGCAGTGCTCAAGGCCAGGTTGGACACAGGGGCTCGGAGCAAGCTGCTCTAGTGGAAGGGGTCCCTGACCATGGCTGGGGGTTGGAACTGTGTGAGCTCTAAGGGTCCTTGCAACACAAACCAGTCTGGGATTCTAGAAGCGAGTATTTTCCTGTTCAACCGTGTTACAAAACTGCAAAGAGCACTGCAGAGACAGTTCTATTGCAATTGCTAAGAGAAACTAGTCAATTGTTTTCACAGACTGTTGCGGTTTAAGCCCAGTCAGCCAAAGCAGTCTCTCTCACTCCCCCCGCTTCTTCCCTGCACCTGCTCCCGGAGGGATGGGGAGAAGAATCAGAAGAATGCAACTCCCACGGGTTGAGATAAGCACAGCCCAGTAACTAAGGTATAACACAAATCACTGCTGCTACCACCAATGATAATAATGATGAGGGAAATAAGGGGAGAGAATACAAATACCACCAGCCAACCAGTACCCAGCCCAACCCAGCAGTACACCAGCCCTTCTGGGTAACTCTCAGTTACATCCTGGGCATAACGTGCTGTGGTATGGAATACCTCTTTGGCTAGCTTGGGTCAGGTGTCCTGTCTCTGCTTCCTTCCGGCTTCCCCTCCTCCCTGGCAGAGCACGAGGCTCACAAAGTCCTTGGTCAGACTAAACATTACTTAGCAACAACTAAAAACATCGGTGTTATCAGCTCTGTTCCCAGGCTAAAAGTCAACAACACAGCACTGCACCAGCTACTAAGAAGGAGAAAAACAAATGACTGCTGCTCCTGAACGCAGGACACAGACCTAAGTTTTAAAACTGGATTCTAAACTCTATCTAACCTGTCAGCAGGGCTTCGTCTTTTGTTTTAAATTTACCTTCGCCATCCTCTGTCTATGAGATCCTGGTAATCTTGAACTGTCATCGAATGCGCCCACATACCTGCAATAAATAATACAGTAGCACACTTGACTGACCACGGTTATGCTTTAAAACACAGGAAGGTACACAAAAATATGACTGCAAATCTGAGTAGCTCACGGCGAGTTACAAATCATAGAATCACAGAATCATAGAATAGTTAGGGTTGGAAAGGACCTCAAGATCATCCAGTTCCAACACCCCTGCCATGGGCAGGGACACCTCACACTAAACCTCCCACCCAAGGCTTCATCCAACCTGGCCTTGAACACCGCCAGGGATGGAGCACTCACAACCTCCCTGGGCAACCCATTCCAGTGCCTCACCACCCTAACAGGAAAGAATTTCCTCCTTAGATCCAATCTAAACTTCCCCTGTTTCAGTTTTAACCCGTTACCCCTTGTCCTGTCACTACAGTCGCTGATGAAGAGTCCCTCCCCAGCATCCCTATAGCCCCCCTTCAGATACTGGAAGGCAAGGATGGGCATATGCATGTATGCCATAAATTACTGATTTCAACACACAAAGTGTGAAAACACCAAAACTAATACAGACCTTGAGATGCAAACCAACCTGCAAATCAAATTGTGGTAAAATACTGGCACAGAGAGGCGGTGGATGTGCCATATCTGGAGACATTCCAGGCCAGCTGGGCAACCTGACCTAGTTGAAAATGGCCCTGCTCATTGCAGGAGAAGCTGGACCAGATGAGGTTTGGAGCCCTTCTAGCCCAGGCTATTCTGATTCTACACTGCTCTGACTGCACAAGGTAAAAGTTCACCTCTCTGCCTGCTATCTTTGCCAGAGATACACCAACAAAATAACACTGAATTGCTCCTAAATCTTGCGCTAACCTGCTGGGAACACCGAGCCAGAATTCCTCCGAGCAGCGCTGAAGCGGACACACACCATTCGCAGGGACCCCTTGGACAGCAGCTGCCCAGGCAGCTGCCGGGTGGAGCAGAGCTCAGGGACTGTCTCTCACCTCTTCACCCAGGAAAGCACATCATCCGCTTCCCACCGAGCCGTCCTAAGCTAAACCTGTCCAGCCACAGATCTAGAGCTATCGAGCCCGGCCCGGCCAACACTGGGAGCCCTGGGTTAACCCCATGGAGATGGAGCCTTCCCCGTCAGCGAAGGGTCAGACAGGAGAGCTGCGCCTCAGGGGCCGAACTGCACCGAGAGACCGCTTAGGGAAGGACCCTAGCTACATCCTTACTTGGGGTGCACGTGTTATGATAGCGGTAATTAAACAGTTCACGCTCTACACAGCTTTCCCGTTATTCCTCGTGGCTCACCCCAGCCTGGAGAAGCACTCTTACCGACCCCGACCATGAGGCGAGGCTTCCCGGCGAGCCCATGGCCTCCTCGGCCCCCCCCACCGGCCCGGCCTGGCTCTGCGGGCTGCCCCGGGTACCCCGGGCCGCTCGGAGCCCCCATGCCGGAGCAGGGGGCGGCGGGGGCCGTCGGGAGAGGGGCAGCGCTCGCTCCCGGCAGGACGGAGGCTGCTGCACGCCGCAGCTCACAGCCTTCCCCCGGCCCCAGGCTGGAGCCGCTCGGTGGCCTCCAGCCACCTGCGGTAGCGTCCCGGCCCTCAGAGCCCGCCCTGCCCGCGGGCCGCACCGTGCGAGAGGTTGCCGGTCTCGTTCTTGCAGTAGCCGCAGCGGTAGCCATCCTCTCCGCCGAAGTACTCGACGATGCTCGGAGAGACGCCCGCCGCCGCCATCTCCGCCGGGACCCTCTGGCCGTGCCCCGCCGCCCGGCTCAGAGCAGCGCCCTCCCCGCCGCCATACACCGCAACCTGGGCCGCCCGGAAGCAGCCGCCGCCGCCATCTTTGCTACGGGCAGCGCACCGGGAGCGCCCACAGGAAATGGTGGACCCGCCATCTTTAGTGAGGGCGGCGGCGCTGCCCAGCCGCTGGAGACCGGCGTCCCAGTCCCGTCCCACCTCCTCCTGCTTACCGGCAGACACCTTCCCCTGCTCCGACGCGCAGTAACCGCAGCGGTAGCCCTCCTTCCAGCCCTTGTACTCCACCACGGCGACAGGCATGGCGTACGGCTTGCCCGGCTCGCCCCGGCGGCCCTGCCCGCAGCGCCCCGCCGGGGCGAAGCGAGGAGGAGGCGGCCCTCGGAGGAGGCCTGGCCCCGTTGGCTGGAGCTGCTCTAGAAGAGCTCTGCGTTCTGGTGTAGTCGAGCAGAGATGATGGAACCGTGCTTTCACACACCCTCGGGGCCTGCCCACGTTATCACCCCCAGAAACATGCTCTAACAGCATCAACAGGACCTCCTACCCCAGCTGCTTGATCAGAACCCTGCCTGATAAAGGAAAAAGTCCTAAAAACTCCAGAGACAGAGCTCCTCCAAAGAGGATTTTCTGGAGACGGAGCTAAACTTTATTTATCTTGAATTAAAAAAATAATGTCATGGCCACATGTAGCTGTCCTGCCTTAGTTACAAAACCAGATACACCTGATGTCTTTTTAACTAAGTCCAAGGAAGGAGGACTTTTATGTGCCACTGAGATCAAACCTAAAACTCAAACATTGGTTTCCAGAGGACTAAGAGCAGAAAGACATCATCAGTGTCTCCTGTAGCACCCAAACTCATCTAGATACCAGGATTATCGCAGCAGAGATGGTTAACCACGCAAATTACACCTGCAGGAAGCTACTGGGGAGAGGCGAGGGATGTATGAAGGGGGACAGCATTTCATTCTTACTTAGAAGCATCTGTAAACTTTATGTAAAGTGGCAAACTAAGCCATAATAAACAGAAAGTATATGGTAATGACCCCGTGACAGGTATAAACAAACCAGCGCATAGGAAGTGTCGAGATGTTCTAATAGAAATAATTTTACAACATATATACATATAAAATAGTTTCGGAATGAAACGTTTTAAAATATTTTCTGTAAGGCACCTGGGGGAAAGAAAGAAAGAAAAAAAAAAGAAAAGCCAGTAAGACAACATGCATTAAGATTTGGAACTTAGCAAACACCTGTGACAATAAAAGAATTCAATGCTATGGCTGAATGGATTTTAGAGGGAACCTGATGGTGTTCCCTTCTTTTTACCTCAAGTCCTTCACACTAATCTATTAACAACATCAGCTGTCAATAGGTTAAAAGGTACAAAAACTAAGCTGTGATTCTTCACAGCCCTGCATTCTGAGTATAAAGCTACAAAAAATTAACTCAAGTATGCCACTTAACTGACTGACATGTAAAAACAGAATCATAGAATAGTTAGGGTTGGAAAGGACCTTAAAATCATCCAGTTCCAATCCCCTGCCATGGGCAGGGACATCTCACACTAAACCACGGCTTCGTCCAACCTGGCCTCGAACACCGCCAGGGATGGAGCATTCACAACTTCCCTGGGCAACCCATTCCAGTGCCTCACCACCCTTACAGTAAAGACCTTCCTCCTTATATCCAATCTAAACTTCCCCTGTTTAAGTTTGAACCCGTTACCCCTTGTCCTGTCACTACAGTCCCTGATGAAGAGTCCCTCCCCAGCATCCCTATTGGCCCCCTTCAGATACTGGAAGGCTGCTCTGAGGTCTCCACGCAGCCTTCTCTTCTCCAGGCTGAACAGCCCCAACTTCCTCAGCCTGTCTTCATACAGGAGGTGCTCCAGTCCCTGATCATCCTCGTGGCCCTCCTCTGGACTTGTTCCAGCAGTTCCACGTCCTTTTTATGTTGAGGACACCAGAACTGCACACAATGCTCCAGATGAGGTCTCACAAGAGCAGAGTAGAGGGGCAGGATCACCTCCTTCGCCCTGCTGGTCACGCTCCTTTTGATGCAGCCCAGAATACGGTTGGCTTTCTGGGCTACGAGCACACACTGAAGCCGGCTCATGTTCAGTTTCTCATTGACCAACGCCCCCAAGTCCTTCCCCGCAGAACTGCTCTGAATCTTTTCTCTAAATAAAGGGTTTTTTCATTTAACTACTGCATAGAAGATCAGATTACTTTGTTCCATTAAGACATCAACAATGTTCCAGATGTTATGCAGTTGCACTGCTCATAGTTTTTCTACATTTATAAGTCACAGGTAGTTTCCCTGCAGTTCTTCAACATGCATAAGGAACTCATTCACTGTACCCTCTTTTATTTAGTCTGATTTATTAAAACAATAAATATCCTTATTTAGTTTGATTTATTAAAAAACTTACCTGAAGAATTAATCTGTCTCCATTTCATCTTCATTGCTATGATAAGGAGGGCTAATCATGGGTTCCGTTATTTCAAATGTTTCTACAATCTCCTGGTTAGAGATGACAAAAGTATGTAAGTTACAAGAACAGAATTATTTTCATTTCATTGAAGTTACCATCACATAAGTAGTAAAGTTTCTCATACTGAAGCACTACTTCAAATTCCTAAGTATCCTTGAGCGAGGGACAAAGGAGAGGAGCTGTACGTGCCAAAAACTACTTTTTGTTTAAGATCTAGTACAAAGAGCAAGCGGTGAGGAAACTGAACAGAGAACTTCCCCTCTAAAAGCAACTATCATTCAGGAAAGGAAGAAACAGATGCTATTTATGCAGCCCTTATACAAAACAGTAAAAGCAAGTCACTGCACAACTTAAAAGCACTTAAACTGGGCAGGCTTCAAGGATCAAAGAGGAAATTGCTATCCCAGTTCTCAGCGTTCTTGCAGTTAAAAGCACTTATTAGATTTGTGATTGTTCTGGGAACCATAAGGTTAAATGCAGCGATAATACAGTGATAACTCCTGTCCTCATCAGAGTATGTAACAATGCAGTAGATAAATTCCTACACTTAGCAACAAAAAATAATCAAAAGTATCAAGAGCTATCTATTATACCTTCCAGTCTTTATAGTTCAGAGACAAGACAACCTGGTTCCGTGCTCCAGCACTATGGCCATCCTCCCTTTCCTCGTTGTCTTCTGAAGGTTCTGTGCAAAGTACAGCATTTCCAGAGTCTTTTTACTCATAAAGTCAGTCTCCTCCAGGAATACAAAAGCTTCACAAAAAGCAAATCAATGATACATGCTGCACGAAGATAGTCTCCAGCAATAGCCTGTATCATACACTCCAGACATTTCTTTAGTCTTAACTCCTAAAAATTGAGGAACTAACATTTCAGTCACAGAAGGACCTACGTATTTCATCCTTTCCAAAATCCAACCAGTTCTAATCCCACTGATATGCCATGAGAATGAAAGCTAAACACCTCCTACGTAGGATGGCATTTCCCTTACAACTGTTCTGAAGATGCAGCACTTCCCAACGCAGATAAAGGAGACTTCTTGCATCCAAAAATCTGTTTTCTCAGCAAAACCTAACAATGTTTGTTTATGTATTAGTGAAGATATCACTTGGAAATAAAAGGTTATTCCCTTTCCTTTTATTAACAGACTCAATACTTTCGGTTCCTCTCATAAATCTCTTTATGTCTTCAATTACACTCACTGGATATCCCCAAATCTCTACTCTTGCAGCTAAAAATATACCTGAAACTTTGTGAACACACAAGATGTAGCTACTTTTCAATAACAAAAACCCCAACAATTAGTCTTTTAAAGCTAGATTTTACCTATTATTGGCAATTTATCGTCATCCAGCTTTATTCTTGCAAAACCATCCTGAAAAGACAAGATTTAAAGTTTCATAAATTAGAGGTGATTAAGATAATGCACTGAGATTCCATATTTTAATATATTACATCATAAACAAGTACATGTATTGATACACAGTCTTAACTGGCATACCAAATAAGAATAGTTTAAATACAGCATTCATTCATTCACAAAGAATGCAGCTGATATAGGACAATTGGTAACCTGGATTAGAAAAAAATCTGGTTTATTAAAAATCATTATTCAGTAAATATACTGGAGTGAACCCTCCATGATCACATCACTTTTCACTATCAACCTGAATTTAGACAAATATATTAGTAAGTTTTTCTGTTTTCCCAAATTCATGTAATTTGACAAACTAAGTATGAAGTGCAAATCTACAGATTCAAAAGGTGTATTAAACACTGCACTAACATACTTTCCTACAGCCTCAATAACGCTTCTATACTCCCTGACTACACTTCTAAAATCGAACATAAAGTGAGGCAGAATCCCTTTGAGATGTGCGTAACAGCAAAAGTTTCATTATTGTTTTGCTGGGAATTAACTATAATAGAAAAATTTAATAAAAAATATTATACTGTCAACTCTGGTTTCTTTTTTATTCAATTACTAAAATATCACAGACTGTTTGTAGAAAACAAATTAGGATTCCTAATATTTAAATCCTAATCTGTCACTCTTGAAGCCAGAAAACCAAAAAATCGTATTTCTGGATAACTCCAATATCCAAAATAAGATTTCAAGAACGTTTCATGTCATGCCTTACCCTTATAATGAAGGACACATGAAAGATGTTTTCCACAGTGCGTGCAAAGGAGTTGGGATCAATCACAAGATCAAAGAAGGAAATAGGTGTGCTAGCTGGACAAGGAAAAAAGGGGTTGTTAAAAAACCAAACAGGCGGTACACACACCTAATATATGCAAACATAAAGTCAGGGCTCCTTTTAAAAGCTGATTGACTGTTTATGTCTATTTAGTTATAAAACTGAATTCCCAGTTGCCTGAAGAAAGAAACAGTTTCTAGAGATGATTGTTTTCTTCCATCTTTTGCCACACACATACACGTATTTGGTAATTATTTGATCCCCTCTAAAAAACGGCATGTTCTAGTAAGAGAGAGAGGATAGGGTTTAAATTTACTTTGCAGCAAACAGCAGTCAATTAGTGTTCATAAAAATAGTCTGTATCCTGCGACATGAAGTCTGCATAGAATCCTGGAAGAACCGTAAAATCCCAGACTGGTTTGGGTTGGAAAGGACTTTAAACCTCATCCAGCTCCAACCCCTGTCACGGGCAGGGACACCTTCCACTGGAGCAGCTTGCTCCAAGCCCCTGTGTCCAACCTGGCCTTGAGCACTGCCAGGGATGGGGCAGCCACAGCTTCTCTGGGCACCCTGTGCCAGCGCCTCAGCACCCTCACAGGGAAGAGCTTCTGCCTAAGAGCTCATCTCAGTCTCCCCTCGGGCAGGTTAAAGCCATTCCCCTTGGCCTGTCCCTGCAGGCCCTTGTCTGAAGCCTCTCTCCAGATTTCTTGTAGGTATATACCTTTAGGCACTGGAGCTGCTCTAAGGTCTCCCCAGAGTCTTCTGTTCTCTAAGCTGAACAAATCCAGCCATCTCAACCTGTCTGAGAGCTTTCTACTTGCAAATTCCAACTAATTTTGTTGCTATAGTCTAATCACTCTTAACTGTAGATTAAGAGCATTCAGCTTCTTAAAGTAATGCTTTAAAAGCTTACTGGAATCATACTTACGATCATTTTGAAAATGAGTCTGCAATAATCCCAAGATCCTCTCTACTTCTTTTTCTGTAGCTTCCTGATGAGACTCCTCCATTTTTTTTAACTGCAAAAAAGAAACACAGTTTCACCTCCAATAACCCCTGTGGCAAGACAAGATGAAAAGGGCCTTTTATGAACACCTAACTTAAAAGGTGAATTTTTCTCTCTATGCCACACATGCACAGTCACAGACACACGTATGCAAACGTAAAACAACATACACAGTGCTTTAGGAATCAATTCCCATCTTACAGAATCAACCTGACATACTATAGTTTGAAAGTTTTCAGCCTATTTACAGGTCTATATTTACTTTCCAATATTTCCGAGTTATGCCTAATGGCGCACAGTCTGTGAGTTTATTGTAGAAGTTTATTTATAAGTGTAGAAGAGCAGTTCATTAAAAGAAGGAAAAGTTAAAGATCTTTTCAGAAAAGCACCTAAGTTTACACGTAAGAAAAGTGAAGTTTAACATGGTCAAAGGACACGACTGTGATTTCAGATTTGCTCATGAGCGGTACAGCAGGGGACTCCAAAGCACCCCCCAAGCACTGTAACCTACACAGTACCAAATACACTTCTCAAGCAGTCCTCAGCAACCTGTTTGCTGCTCCTGTTAGGTAACAATTTCCCTTTGACCACCCTGCAAGCTACAGAAACTTCTACACATAACTATATCTAACACAGATTTACATATATGTGATGTGATCATCAGCGCTTCCCTAAGCAAACGACAAACAGCAGTCACTTGCTTTTGGAAACAACTGTCTCAAACTCCCCAGCTCCTCTTCTTCCCAGTACAAACTGTATCAGAATATTTTCTATCACTATTTGGACTATTATGAAGTATGCTGCATTTAGAAAGCCACACTCAACATTTTCACCATCAGGGTGCCCAAAGAAGCTGTGGCTGCCCCATCCCTGGCAGTGTTCAAGGCCAGGTTGGACACAGGGGCTTGGAGCAACCTGCTCTATCGGAAGGTGTCCCTGCCTGTGGCAGGGGGTTGGAACTGGATAAGCACTAAGGTCCCTTCCAACCCAAACCAGTCTTTGATTTTATGATGTTGCCTCTACACGCTGGCATTATCAGCCAGAGGCTCCCTATATTGACATGGTTTATTCTTTCAAAGGAAGCCTCCCTGGAAGTATTCTCAGACTTTGGCCTTTCTGCCAGAGTACAACAGAAGGAATGGGAAAACAGAAAGCAGAGAAAATAGTGATTAAGGGAGTCAATTAGTTTGTTGTTACCTGCATTTCTGTGCAAATAATGTGGACTGTTAGATGATTTTTAACTAAAAGTTGAAAACACACTAATATAGAGAAGTTTCTTTTCATTTCCTTTCAAAGCAACAAGCATCAGAGCAAATAAAATAATTTGAACTTGTAAAATCAGGCTGTAAATCCTACTTCCTTCCACTCAGTGAAATACTGCAGTCCACACAAAAAAAACTGAGAAGCCTAATAATGAAGTCTGAATTCTTTAGTCTGAATCCTTTCGCACTACACAGTTCCTAACAACAAACCCCAAACCAACATGAACTAGAAAGATTTACAAGTCAGTTGTAGTAACTGTGCCATAACAAATCATCAATATAGATAACAGTTCACAAACCTGAGCAGGCATCGCCCTTTTTCCTTCTGTTCCTGTAGTCTTTTTCTGCCTCTCAATCCGTTGCCTTGGTACAGGAGGATCAGACTTGAAAGATCCCAACCTAACCAAGATAAAAAGAACACGTATATGGAAATATATTTTAGATGATGTGCTAAGAAATCTATAAAGTAAGCAAACTGATCTGCTGATAAGGATGCAAAGTAATGACCGATGTCTACAAATAAAGCCTCATCACACGTAGATTTCTGTAAACAACCATCCCCTAAGGTTGTTCCCAATATATGTTGGCAGCCTCATACCAGAGTTAACAACAGATGTATAAAATTTGATGCAATTATTCCAACTTTAACAGAAAACTTTAAATCTCCTTTTCTGAAAGCTAAGAAAGAAATGAAATTCATATCCTCCTCTATCTCCATTTGAATTTATTACAGACTTTCCTGTCTGAAAACTCTCACCATACAGTATTTATCTCTTTTTTATCTATTGTTTAGTTTCTGTAAGTTCAGGTTTACAATTTTCTCATATACAATCAATCATAAGAACATTCAGTACACTAAGATGAGACCCAACATTTCTCATTAAACAATGCAATATAGGTGGTAGATTTCAGCACTTTCTTGAGTGCTTACCTCTCTCCATTGACTACATAAGGAACTTAGGCTCCTAACTTTGAGTGCCTTGAATCTCCACCAAGCTAGATGCCTAAAGAAGAGAGTGTGAATTGAGACTCAATCCAAGGTAGTTCAGCAGGTACCCAAATATTTTACAGCACTTATTTTTCCCTATCTTGAGTTGCAATTGCTCCATTTCAGAAATCACAGACTAACCATGAGAAAAAATAACTCAGGCCTCAGATAAGCAGAGAAGCATAGAATAGTTTGGCTTGGAAAGGACCTTAAGATCATCGAGTTCCAAGCCCCTTGCCATGGACAGGGACACCTCACACTAAACCATGTCACCCAAGGCTCTGTTCAGCCTGGCCTTTAACACTGCCAGGGATGGAGCATTCACAATTTCCTTGGGCAACCCATTCCAGTGCCTCACCACCCTCACAGTAAAGAACTTCTTCCTTACATCTAACCTTAAGTTCCCCTCTTCAAATTTGAACCCATCAAGGATAGAGTCAGAAATTAACAGTTCTTTTCCTAAACTGAGAACTACACTTAATTATATTAACACTTTATTATATTAACACTTTATATTCACACATCCTCCATCAAAAGGAGACGTGTGTATAAAGTCCATAATTACTTAAGTCAAAATGTAATTACTGAGAAAACAGTCTTTCTTGCAGCCAGTTTTGTCTTAAAAAAAATAAAAAGGTTTGGAAAACACTTATCTCTTAGAGCTTGAAAGTGCAAAGCCAAGTTTGAATCATCTTAATTAGCCATCCCTCATTAAATATCAGATATTGTATGATCAAATTAGTATATTCAGCAGCCTTCTTACAGTGAGACTTATTGGGGGGTGGAACAAGTGTGAAAGCATAGCCAACTGAGTAATACTCTCTCAGTTCTACTGCTGATATTTAATTCAAATAGGTCCCGCTATGGCTGTCTTTATGAGAGATTTAAATTGGAGAGTTGTCTATAAGCCAGGTGACTAAGGGTCACTTCACAGCAGCTAAAAAGGCTCCTACCAGTGGGCTGCTTACACAAAACGAGAGATGATGCCGATTCTACACAGGCCACTTGCCAGTAATCAGGTGATTTCTTGCGAAGGCAAAGACAGAATGGAAGACTCTAAAAGACAACTCATTAACACAGATATACAAGAAGAACTATTGGTCTCTTCTTGAGAATAGGATCACCAGGTAAAAGATACAGACCCCGATGGACTGACCTTCCAAAACTATCTAGGGTGGGGGGAAAAGGCTTCCTGTATTCATGATTCTGGCTGCAACTTGTACAGGGAGAGAAAGATGAGGGAAGAGTCAGCTTTTGAAAGAAAGACGATCGCTTCTGCTGGGTTTGGTCTGAAGCACGTAAATCAAGAATATCTTGCTTTCTCTACTAGATACAAGCGATGCTATTTTGTAGCCAAGCCAAATCAAAATCAGAGGAAGAAACATTATGAAATATTTTGGAGACAAAGAGTTCACCGTACCATAAGAACAGAGAGCACACGTCAGTTCTTGTTGACACTCTGTGACCCAAGATTAAACTCTATTCAGGCCCAGGGCATTAATGATAAGAATCAATTAAGACCATTGACTTGTGCTGCAGTTTATGCTATTTCCTTAAATAAACTTACATGTAGTGAAAAGAAGGTGCTCTTCTGAAGTACTTTTCTGTTTCTTCTCCCAGTTTATGCCAGGCATCACTAGGCAAATAGCCTGAAATGCTCTCAGAATCATTATCATTTTCTTCTGCTTCTATGCGATTTATACCCATGAAAGTTAACTAGAAGATAAAAAAAAGCTGCAATGAAAATTCACTTAGAGAAAGATCAGCAAATACTGTAATGGTAAAATACTAGATCACAGTGTTTGTCTTGCTAGATTAATACTTAATACCACTGCACAAGAACCTCGACTTTCCTGCAGATACTGTGAAAACAGAAAAAGACTCACATACACACTTGTATTCACAGCAAGCATTGGAAGAAAGAGCTATAGGTAAATAAAACTGCCTATATTACAACAGAACTTCAATGAAATTACCATGTAGGAGAGTAGAAGGTGTTCCTGCCCATGGCAGGGGGTTGGAACTACATGAGCTTTAAGGTCCCTTCCAACCCAAACCATTCTCGGACTACTTAAATTGTGCTATAAAGCTAAGGTATCTTACAGTTTCTGAACACCACACATTTCCAGGAAGCTTAGCTCCTCAACACCATAAAACAGCTTATTTGACTCAACCTTACAGCCAGCCGCCAGACTTCCCCAGAAAAAAACACTGCAAAACAATTTAACTTGATGGGGTTTTTTTTAATATTGCAGAGTTCTAGACTTGACCAAAGACTCAGACTCCTCATTAATCTAGTGTAACACAAGAGAAAATTTCCAGGGAGGGGAGGAAGGAAAAAACCCAAACTCTTCAAAGCTATTCTAAACTGACTCTTCCACCCAGTCACAGTACAAAGAGGCAAACATGTCAAGTCTAAAAGCATGCAAGTAATCTAAAGTCCCATGTCATGTCAGTGACATGGGGCCTTAAGAATTCCAAAAACATATAAAGCAGTGGAGAGAATAAAGAAACTACTCAGAGCTACTGAAGCTACAAAACAGTGAGCATAAAAAAAGCGTACAAGGCTACCTTAAGAGCACAAACCAAGGTGTGATAAAGTAGCAGCAAGGCACCAACGGGAGGGGATGTTTGCATTTTAAGTTATATTTTCCCCTCTGCATACTGGAAATGCTCAATACATAGTTTAGAGCAATTACCAACAGTAACCAGAAAGTTAATCAAAGAACTTCACAGGAAGAGTTAAATTCCATCAGAACTGTCCTCTACTGCCTGAAAACTTGTTCTATAACAAACAGGGCAAACCCCCAGCAAAACTGTTGGCAAATTCAGTCTAGAACTTACCAAGTCTTCTGCAAATACTAGAGAATCAAACGTTGTCATTTCAGAGTGCAACTCATTGGCCTTCTCCTTTCCTAGATTTGATGCCAAGACAAGAAACTGGGCATCAAGGGCAGCTTCTCGTGCAGTGAAAACTGTTACAGAAAAGATTTTATGTTAATAAGATGAAATTATCAAAAAAACAGTAAGAAAATTTAGCATACAGACTATCCTAGGTATAAAGCTTTATCAAGCATTTTGTTGCAATGACCTCTAACACCTGTACTTACATAATCTTTATAATAGTACTTGCATTAAAAAATAAGAGAAAAGGAAAAGGAAAGGATGACACTGACAAAGGCAAGCATGGAAAAATAACACAGCACCCTAAAGAATAAAATGCCTTCTTTATTGACATGTTTTCCATCTCTCAAAGTGAAATGAACCCCTCTAACTCATAGCTTCTATATCTACTGCTTATGTATATTGTTCTGCAGTGTCAAGACAAAGCACTGAGAACTTCCAAGCGCAAATAAACACTAAAGTAATATTAGTTTTCTCATATCAACGTATTCAAATAATTCCTCTTCAACTAAACCTATCTGTTTTAAGTTATACTTTAATAATTCTGGTAAAGTACTTGACCTTCAACTTCATTCTCTTGCCCTTTTTTGTTTCTAAGGAGTCATCACCTTACACGTGGCCAACTGTCAAGCAAACACCACTAACAAGGACCACAGAATTTGTTTTACCTCCACTAAACAGTTTATTGGCTTCTTCCAAAGCTTCTGTCAGCCTGTTGCTTTTTGAACTCAGCATATCCTCGCGATTTTCTGGGGGACAAACAAACGAAATCTTATGTTACTTAAATATAGACGCATCGAGGAATACAGATTTACACCTTAATCAGAACTGGCTGGGTCACATACACAAAAATACAGAATATAGTTACAGTACATTAATTGCAAGATCACGCAGGCTCCGTTTTTATTAATGCATTAACTCAGTTTGAAGTAATTTTTCGTTTACTTCAATGGTGTAAGATCTATACTGTACCATAGGATGGTGAATCGCTGGCGCAGGGTGCCCAGAGAAGCTGTGGCTGCCCCATCCCTGGCAGTGCTCAAGGCCAGGTTGGACACAGGGGCTTGGAGCAAGCTGCTCCAGTGGAAGGGGTCCCTGCCCATGGCAAGGGGTTGGGACTGGATGAGCTTTAAAGTCTCTTCCAACCCAAACCTGCCTTGGATTCTATGAATTTATGTTAGCAGATCCCTCTTGGTTCGAGTAAAATACCTGTATCTGTGTCAAAGCTGCTACCAGCTACCACGTTATTCATCTTACCTTTAGGTTACTAAGGATTTTCATGAAACAAACAAACAAAACCCCCCAAGTGAATGCTTGATGACTTCTGAAGATCACCACGTCAAACATAGTCAGTTCTATATCACAGTCTATGTATGATTTAACACGGCTTCAGAGCTCCTGTTCTAAACAGCTACTCACAACACTGCTTTTAAAGACTTACACCACCTCAATGACCTGACATACCACTGCTGGTTTCCGCATAAACACAGCCGGGATAATCCACGAATTGCATTGTATTCCCTTGTAAAACACCACCACACATTTACTGAGCATGCAGAAAATACCAGCACCACACACTGCTAAATTCAGCAGGCCATACTCCAACCACCATGATGTTTCTATGAGAAAACCATCACACTCCAGCCACACAGATGGGCAGCGCTGACACATCTATCTAAAGAGTTGCTAAAAATCCCACAGCATTTGGAAAGCCCACGAACAACTTTCAGGTCCGAGCAGAAAACCTGCACCCAAATTAAAGCTCAAACACCATTAAGGCAAAATTAAAGGCTCTGCGTTTAGCTCCGGGTCTAAAGCTGGCAGTTTGGCCCGCGGCATCAATGCGGTTAGGGGCGGGTAACGCCCTCATAACCTTGCTATCCCAGGGCATGTAAAGGCTTCCAGGGAGGCAGGACCTGGATCCAACCGCGGGCCCGTCGTTTCAGCAGCCCGAGGAACCGGGTGTTCCAGGGCAGCGTTGCGAGCTCCTCACACAGCGCGGCCGGGCTTACGCTGCACGCTGTAGATGAGCTCCCGGTACTGGTTGCGGATGATCCTCCTGCTGCGCTCATCGCCCTCGCCGCCCTCCAGCCGCTGCGGCTCCTCGCCCTCCGCACCCGTCTCCTCCATGTCTCTGTCGGCGGAGCCCGGCGAGCGGGCCTGCTGCTGCTGCTGCCGCCGCTGAGGCACGGCGCCGTTCCGCGAGGTGGACGGCAGCGAGGCGCGGCCGCGCTCCGAGCTCGAGCTCCCGGAGGAAGAGGTGACCCCATCGCTGCTGCCCGGCCCCGACATCGCCGCCCGGCCGGCGCAGCACCGCCCAGAGCGCCAAGGCCGCCGAGACGCCGTTACCGGGCGCGACGGTGGCCCCGGAGGGTCAAACGGCAGCGGGAGGTGGGGCCAAGCCCTGTGCAGCCGGCGGTCATGGCGGGCGCCAGCCCCGCTCTGAGGTTACGAGGGGGAATGCAGCAGCCGGCGCTGGCAGCCGCCGGCGGAGCCGCGCCTGTCCCTGCCCTGTCCCTGCCCTGTCCCTGCCCCTGTCCCTGCCCTGTCCGTGTCCCGTCCCTGTCCCTGTCCCTGTCGTTGCCCTTGAGCTTTGTCTCTGTCAGAAATGGAGGGCGCCCGAGCCGTTTGGAATAGATCCCCGAAACATCCGCTCGCGCACGGCCGAGACGGGACTTTTTACCCCTTGCATTAAGCAACTTTTCTGCTCCTAAAAGCTTGGGCAGGAGAGCCCTAGAGGGGGAGGAGGGGAAACGTAAGGATGAACCTGATGGTGACACCTCTTTCACCTGCTTTTGAGCCTCTCTAAGGTCTGAGGAGCAGAAGAGGTGAAGATTGCAGACAAAAGGATGATGCCCTTGGCAGAGCATCTCTAACACGTTTCCATATACATGTATGGATTAATCGCTAAGCTCCCTGCTCCAGCAAATAGAGTAACAGATGTGTTCTTTGAAGAGGAATAGACTCCTAAATTAGTTAATCATGACCAGTGGTGGTGTTTATACCAAAGACAATAAAGCAGAGTTAAATGTAAGCATGTGTATTAGTAATTCAACAGGAAGAAATGTGCCTTCGGTATTTTTAAGTTATCCAACCAAGCATTACAAGTCTGGAAAATCAGGCAATTAAATGCTCATTTAATCATGAGCATTGTATATTACAGACTAAAAGAAAAATAAATCTTTAATATGTGTTTTCTCCTCTCATTCTATTCCTTTCCCATAGCCAGTGCTATTAGAATTGAGTTTAGTGTAATGATGAATCTGGCTTCCGATTTGGAGCTTTGTAATGCCCCTCGTTGCTCTTATTTTCTCATAGTTCTCTTGTATAAATAGCAGCAATTTAGGAAGTGTGCAGAGTGATTATTTCTGACATCCTGATGATCCTACTTTAAGAACTCCTTAAAATAGACATCTCCTTTATATTATCACACTAATCAGATAAAACAACCATTAGCAGTCTCTTTCAGTTGCGAGTATAGCGTTTGCACAAGATGCTCATGAGTATTAAAAGGATATGTAATAATATCAAGTTGCTATAACCATAGAATCCTAGAATGGTTTGGGTTGGAAGGGACCTCAAAGCTCATCCAGTTCCAACCCCTGCCACGGGCAGGGACCCCTTCCACTGGAGCAGCTTGCTCCAAGCCCCTGTGTCCAACCTGGCCTTGAGCACTGCCAGGGATGGGGCAGCCACAGCTTCTCTGGGCAACTGTAAGTAATTTAAACCAGCCATATATGCTAAAGGTTTAATTCCTGCTTTCCTGGTTACATACAGCAAGTAACTCTACTTACTCATTTCATGATGTTACAACAATGCTGTCTGCTTCAACATACCATGTGGTGGTCAAACATAGTGGCAGAAGTGCGTTGAAGTTTCTACTCTTTCAGTAAATTGTGAAATAGAAGGCAAGAGTCTGGAACCTTCACACTTTGACAGTGACTTCTTAAGGTCTTCACTAGGCTGGAAATTGTCTGGTACAGCAGCCAGAGAGACAAAAAGAAGTGGGTTCATCATCATTTGAACCATCTAAGGCCTGTTTTATACTGGTTCTAAAGCAAGTTGTCTTACACAGGATTCACAGTTGCAAGACTGCTGCATCTTCCAGCTGACTCTCACTGTTAATGTATTGACACAACAACTTAGACAAAGAATGCATTCTAGGTATAGTGAACACTAGCATTTAGATTTTCAAACTTGGGAACCTTTCATGTTATTGATACAGTGAAATACACTTCATATTACAGAAAAGGCGTTGGGATGAATATTCTGTAATCTCAACTGAAAGTCATTTTATTAAGAGGGCAACGAAAACTTACTCTTAGTTGCATTGATGAATCCCAGACGTTTTGAAAGAACACATGCAGGAGCAGGGAATTCTATCCCACTGAACTCCCAAAACGCAATCGTCATTTCTTCATAGTGTATGTCAGCCATCCCCAAAACTTCTTATAGATTAATAACTTAGTTGAGCATTAACCCAGGGGTGTGTGGGGTTCCCATGGGAGCTTAACACACTCGTGAATCTTGAGGCAAAACCTAAATGCGTGATTTACCATGGCTCGATGCAATTAATGGGAAACTCTTTGCAAGTTCGTAAATGCTCTGATTCATGCAAGGATACTGCCCATCAAAATGAACTCCTTGTGTGAATCCACTTACTCCAACAACACTACCCTAAAGGAGGATGTCAACCAAATATGTTGTTTCAAAGGCAATGGGTGACACTTGATGTTATCAATATAACTTTTTATTATAATAGAAGATTAGAATAACACTACAGTACATGAAAAGCTGATTTCTAGGTACTTTCCTGATGACTTTAAAATTGCACATTTTCAATTAGGAATTTATTTGCAGCTTTCTCAGCTTAATTTTCAAGTTTGTTCAAGGATTCAAATAAATCCTACAAAATATAAATACACAGCATTAGCACTTCATTATGTGGCTAATACGACCGTGTTGCTCTAATTGCTGTGGGGTTTTATTAAAGTGTTTTCAGCAGATGTTCTAAAACATCTCCATAGATCAAACTGATTCATTGTGCAGTCATGGTTCTACCTTGTCTTCCCCAAAGCAGTGCTCCTGCTGGACTACAGAGTGCTGCTATGCATAAACTGCCTTTCAAAATATGCTTAAAATACTTAATTTTTGAGTCCAAAGTTATCGAATTGGACTCCTGAACAATTGTCTATTCTCATACTCTGTGTGACTAATAGAGTGCTGTTGAATTTGCATTGCAAATTCATTATGAGTAATATGCTTTTGGACCCTAACACAGAAAGCCTCAAGAGAGGATCCAAACAAGACTGGGGCCCATTGTACAGTGCAGTACACAAACACGTGGTAAGGAATATTCGCTATTCCAAATACTCCGGAATACAGTACAAAATGCAAAGTGGTAGAAGGTTCAATATGAGGTGAAAGGCTCAATACCTTGCTGAGGAAACCCTATTGTATCCAGTCTCATGCAGACACTGATCTTGCATTTCTGAAGATGATGCTTGCTTTCTTGAAGTCTGTGTTTGACCTTTCCTAGTACTTAGACAAGAAAGGCCTTTCACTCATTAGGTACAAGAGCAAAATATCCCACAGATGCCTCTTTGTCTCAAATATATGATACACTAACAAAGTGTTCTTAGAGAGGCAAGCCACATTAACCAATAATTAAACACTAAAAAGCACAAGAGTGCAACAAATAACGTGCAGCCTATAAATTCACTTTTAACAAGAATGTTGTGCACTATAAAAGGATTATAACAGTTTCTGTCACATTTCTGCTGTAGCTTGTATTGATACATAAAATAAGACCACTCCACATAGATGAGTGGTGTTTAATCTGAATTCATCACAAAAAACCTTTCACTAAAGCTGTGCATGTCACTTGGAAGTGGGAGGAATGATAGGAAAAGCCTGCTGCTGCTCTTCACGTTGACCAGTCACAGTACACACCTTGCAGCTATGTGTGAGGCAGAAGGTGGAGGCTGTAAGGATTACTAATTTCTATTCCATCTTCTTCTGTGTTCCAGGGAACAGACTGGCAGTTTCAGATAGCATAACCAAGTATCACGTCATCTTGGGTCAGCTGAAGAAACTGAGTCTGGGAGGTCAGAGTATAAAGCTGTAACTTTTTACAGGAGAACAGAGTTTCGGGGGTGGTGGTGTCAGTCAGCACAGCTCACAACTGGAGGGTGATGCAGAGCCATTGTGCCAGCACAGATGATTCTGCACATACATTCTGCAGGCCTGCCTTAGATCTATACAGATGTATCCTGGGCTGCATCAAAAGGAGTGTGACCAGCAGGTCGAAGGAGGCGATCCTGCCCCTCTGCTCTTGTGAGACCTCACCTGGAGCATTGTGTGCAGTTCTGGTGTCCTCAACATAAAAAGGACATGGAACTGCTGGAACAAGTCCAGAGGAGGCCACGAGGATGATCAGGGGACTGGAGCACCTCCCGTATGAAGACAGGCTGAGGAAGTTGGGGCTGTTCAGCCTGGAGAAGAGAAGGCTGCGTGGGGATCTCAGAGCAGCTTTCCAGTACCTGAAGGGGGCCTATAGGGATGCTGGGGAGGGACTCTTCATCAGGGACTGTAGTGACAGGACAAGGGGTAACGGGTTCAAACTTAAGCAGGGGAAGTTTAAATTGGATCTAAGGAGGAAATTCTTTCCTGTTAGGGTGGTGAGGCACTGGAATGGGTTGCCCAGGGAGGTTGTGAGTGCTCCATCCCTGGCAGTGTTCAAGGCCAGGTTGGATGAAGCCTTGTGTGGGATGGTTTAGTGTGAGGTGTCCCTGCCCATGGCAGGGGGGTTGGAACTGGATGATCTTGAGGTCCTTTCCAACCCTAACTATTCTATGATTCTATGATTCTATGTCTGGGCTGTTGACTCCTGTTGATTTCAGTAGGAAGAAGTACCTGCATTGTGCAGTAACTAGATCCTGTGCTTCTAGCTCTTGCTGCAACAGTTGTCCATGAACTGTCTTTTCAAGTGAATGATTTTTGACCTGTGCTGTAGCAGTGTTGTGGGCAGCAGCGTCCTGATACTGGCAGATAAAAGCATGGAAGAGCAGAAGAATAACGGCTAAAAACGGTGTATCAGGCTATAGGACAGGTTACCAGTCTCAGCTAGTAGGAAGGGCATATTGTGCATTACCTAAGAGGATTCAAAGCAGCGTTCGCTCCCCATTCACAGTCATATGGCATCCCACTGGCAATTATTTTCTTAGGAAAACAGGAGCAGTAAGCTAATTTTCAAACATAGTTTAACAGCTGGAAACCAGAAGTGGCATAATGAAACCAGCAGATTCTGCTTCCTATTCCACTGCCTCTATTTTAAGCGTTACATTATTTACCTGTAAACTAATTTACAGCACATGCAATATCACCTCTCATGTCCCAGACCTCACCTGCCACAATAAAGCTGTTGCCTGCTGTAAATTCACAACGCACAGAAACACACAGAAACAGCTTCAGAAAAAGGGGAATTATAAGGGGATAGTATTAAATAACTACCTTACATGCCCTTAATGGGGGTGGACTTTCTCCTCCCTGTGAGCCCAGATGTCAGGATGCAAATACAGGTTTAACAAATGGGAGTATATGTGAGTTACAATATTTTACTATCATCTGACTATGCTTAATATGAGCTAAACATTTTGCAGTATTGCCAGACATTCCCCTGCAGCTTTTACTTTGAGTTCTGCTTGTCCAGATGATTAATCTCTAGTTTCCTGGATCTTACTGTGCATATATGCCAATTGTTATTGTGAAGAGTGAAAACAGGAACGTAAGAAGATGGTCTGTGTCCAGCTGATTGTGAGCTTTCAAATTGGTTTTACCCACCAAGACTGTTTTTTTCATTCAGTTCTCATACATGCATCCATGCAAAATCGTATTGAAATGAGAACCTAATAGCAGCCTTCCAGTATCTGAAGGGGGCCTATAGGGATGCTGGGGAGGGACTCTTCATCAGGGACTGTAGTGACAGGACAAGGGGTAACGGGTTCAAACTTAAACAGGGGAAGTTTAGATTGGATCTAAGGAGGAAATTCTTTCCTGTTAGGGTGGTGAGGCACTGGAATGGGTTGCCCAGGGAGGTTGTGAGTGCTCCATCCCTGGCGGTGTTCAAGGCCAGGTTGGACAGAACCTTGGGTGGGATGGTTTAGTGTGAGGTGTCCCTGCCCATGGCAGGGGGGTTGAAACTGGATGATCTTGAGGTCCTTTCCAACCCTAACTATTCTATGATTCTATGAGAAGACTCACATAGAGGAATCTGAAGAGAAATATTTCAAACGTGTTAGCAGAGATTCACTGTGTGCAGATTTCACCATTCCCTCCTCTGCCTCCTCTCAGAGTGCAGAAATGGGCACTACGTTTCTGGCATTTAGCAGAAGATCTCCAACTGAATTATAATTCTTAATGCTGCATACTTTCTATATACCTCAATACACAACAGCTCCTGTAGATACCCTATTTCAGCAACAGGCAACTCCATTGTCAGCAAATACAAAACAATGATGGGATGTCTTTACAATGCTGAGAAGTGAATGACCAGTGGTGTTCACTGTACATCTCAGATGCCAATCTGATGTACATCTCATCCAGAGCCAATAAATCATGGATTTACCACCACTGATTCCGTATCAAATCTAATAACTTGTCCAGCTCTGAAATATTGGTCTTCTGACGCAAAGATCACTGATCTGTTAGCAGGTGTACCTTGGAATTAATGGAGAAATGAACATTTTTAGGAGAAAGGCACATTTTTAAACGAGACAGTTCAGTTACTGCCCAAGAGTGTTGCTTATGATTTTAAAGCATAACCCCTCTGAATTTCCCTTGAATACACCAAATAAATGCTACTAGTCAGGCTGAAGAGATAACGCATGTCCAAGAACGTGGCAACACAGGACCTGTTGCCCAGTGATGGCTGCTCCAGACATAAAGATAACCCTCGTAATCTGAAATGGGGCTGAGACTAATGGGAAACATCAGAAACAAAACCTCTGAGATCCTTGCTTGTTCAGCTGCTAGCTCTGCAGCAAACACAGATGAGGGCAATTTCTTCTAATGAGCATAGCTGACTTAAACAGAAATGGTTTAGCAATGTAGAAGTGCAAGTTCATACACTCGGTTCTTGCAGAAGCTTTGATTTCATATTTACAGATAACCCTGTGGGAGATAAAAATCTGGCACCAGATACTCTTTCAGCAGAATGGATTAGGTTACAGCCCATCAGATCCTGGTATACATTGTGCCGGTTTAAAACAGTCTTTTCAGAGGTATAGAAAAAAATAAGTATTAATAGAACTCTGAAAAAAATCCTGGGGCCCAATCTTGTGGGATGCCAGGGAAAAAAGCCCTGGCAAGGTCAGACCCTCACTGGTACCAGGAGCTCCTTAATCATAGAATCATAGAATAGTTAGGGTTGGAAAGGACCTCAAGATCATCCAGTTCCAACCCCCCTGCCATGGGCAGGGACACCTCACACTAAACCATCCCACACAAGGCTTCATCCAACCTGGCCTTGAACACCGCCAGGGATGGAGCACTCACAACCTCCCTGGGCAACCCATTCCAGTGCCTCACCACCCTAACAGGAAAGAATTTCCTCCTTATATCCAATCTAAACTTCCCCTGTTTAAGTTTGAACCCGTTACCCCTTGTCCTGTCGCTACAGTCCCTAATGAAGAGTCCCTCCCCAGCATCCCTATAGGCCCCCTTCAGGTACTGGAAGGCTGCTATGAGGTCTCCACGCAGCCTTCTCTTCTCCAGGCTGAACAGCCCCAACTTCCTCAGCCTGTCTTCATACGGGAGGTGCTCCAGTCCCCTGATCATCCTCGCGGCCTCCTCTGGACTTGTTCCAGCAGTTCCATGTCCTTTTTATGTTGAGGACACCAGAACTGCACACAATGCTCCAGGTGAGGTCTCACAAGAGCAGAGTAGAGGGGCAGGATCACCTCCTTCGACCTGCTGGTCACGCTCCTTTTGATGCAGCCCAGGATACGGTTGGCTTTCTGGGCTACGGGCGCAGAATTTGTCTCATGAACCATTTACAGACTTCCTCAATCACAGGTAATCACAAAAATGTTTGTTAATGGGGATATCTGAAAGCCACCTAGTTCGCCTTACTACCTGGAGAAGATCTATCACCAATCCCAGGTCATATATGTGGGTTTTCTGAGGCAGTAGAAACAGAAAAACACTAGTAGCATGTATTTTCTACTACTTTAACAAGTATTGTCGTAGTCTTTTTAAGCTGTTAGGCTACACTGAGAAACACAGGCATCATGCTATTTACAGTTAGTCTGTTGTCTAGTATTAGCTTTAATGGCTAAGAAAAGAATCCTCACAACATTTTCTGAGCACATAAGAATTTGTGTCTCAAAAGCACAACGATTTTCAAAGACATTTTTACCCTAAAGCTTTCCTAATTTTAAAAATACATATGATGTGGAAGGTGTCATTAAGTGGACGTTTGACACAAGGTGGCTACAACAACATGTGGAAGTCATAGCTGGCGGAGACTGAAATGCTCAAAACTGTCTATTTTGCCCCTAGAATCAAACAGCAGTTTAGTTTAGGAAAATAATGCAAGAAGAAGGAGGAAATATATACATACATCAGTGATGCCTCAGAGCAGAGAATAGCCAGACCACTGTTGCCTTTGGTGGTCCATCTCTAATGGAGGAACAAAGGAATTAAAAGCAAATGCAGCACGATGCCAGATTTTTGCAGAAGGAAAAGCCAAGTTGTGCCCGTATTTTGCATAACTCAATGGCAGTTTTTTGGATGTTGAAATATTAATATGCCAACAACTTCTGTATTTCCAGAAAATTCAGAGGGATTCACTTTTCCTTATATCAGTCTCTGGAAGTTATCCTCTATTAGATGTTGCCAACACCATGCAAACAACTGACTTAAACCTAAGCACTTCTGTGACAGGCTTAATCCCATCACGGCAATCATTTCTTCACATCTTGTGCTGATGGGAATATGTATTTATTACATGTGTTTAAAGGCCTGTAACTCACAACCTATTGGGAAAGAAATAATGTTTTCCTCTCTCAAATAATATATTCCAAGGGAAGATTTTCCAAAAGTACCATGTAACTGAAGACATGCTCTGCTTGAAAGCAAATTATGAGTGGTGTGGCTTTTCCTATTCCAGTGACATGTGCTTTAGGGGTTTGTAGTTAAGACAACTCTGTACTGAAGTGGCATCATGGGTTTTGTCTCTTAAAGGCTCACAGATGTAACGCTCTAACTTCAACCACAACACTCAAATGAGTGGGCTAAAAGTTCCATCTTGTCCATCCAAAGAAGAACCGAGCTGCTTTCCTTCTTTTCTGACCATGGGGGCAAGAGAAGACTGAACACAGGCAAAGGGATGAAGAATGGAACTGAGGCAGGAGATCTTTTTCCTTCTCTCCCTCCTGCCAGGTGATATACTAGCATTCCCAGACTTTGGGTGTTTATTCTGAACTCCAAGAAAGCATTCCTCATGAAAATTCCCAGGCACAGTTACAGGTTGGGCAGAGAAGAGATTCAGAGCAGCCCTGCAGAGAAGGACTTGGGGGTGCTGGTCAATGAGAAAATGAACATGGGCCGGCTGCAGTGTGTGCTCGCAGCCCAGAAAGCAACCGTATCCTGGGCTGCATCAAAAGGAGCGTGACCAGCAGGGCGAAGGAGGTGATCCTGCCCCTCTGCTCTGCTCTTGTGAGACCTCACCTGGAGCATTGTGTGCAGTTCTGGTGTCCTCAACATAAAAAGGACATGGAACTGCTGGAACAAGTCCAGAGGAGGCCACGAGGATGATCAGGGGACTGGAGCACCTCCCGTATGAAGACAGGCTGAGGAAGTTGGGGCTGTTCAGCCTGGAGAAGAGAAGGCTGCGTGGGGACCTCAGAGCAGCCTTCCAGTACCTGAATGGGGCCTATAGGGATGCTGGGGAGGGACTCTTCATTAGGGACTGTAGTGACAGGACAAGGGGTAACGGGTTCAACAGGGGAAGTTTAGATTGGATATGAGGAAGAAGGTCTTTCCTGTAAGGGTGGTGAGGCACTGGAATGGGTTGCCCAGGGAGGTTGTGAGTGTTCCATCTCTGGCAGTGTTCAAGGCCAAGCTGGACAGAGCCTTGGGTGGGATGGTTTAGTGTGAGGTGTCCCTGCCCATGGCAGGGGGGTTGGAACTGGATGATCTTGAGGTCCTTTCCAACCCTAGCTATTCTATGATTCGATGGTTCTATAAATAATGTGGAGCAGTGCCAGCTTGCAATGGTTTTCTGTCACTTTTAGCCATGCTGTGGATATATATATTTGTCACGTGTAAACCGATTAATTCTCCCAAACTTTGCTGACTAAGTTATTCAGGTGAGAGGGACAGCCCGATACTTAGGAGTTAGAGTGCTGGAATGAAAACCCAGAGGGCAAAATCCCAGTTACATTTGTGCATCATGGAACTTGCCTCACTGCCTTAAGCAAACAGTGTGCTAACAACAACAACAGTCTGCACTCAGTGTACAGGACCTATCTCATGTTGTTCTCATCCAGCAACTGAGAATTCCTGTGAAGAACTGATGTGTCATAGCCCTACAGCTCCCTGGCTCAGATTCCTTACACTTCATAGCTGTCCAGCATAGTGTTCTCAAGCATAAGCCAATTCACATTAATAGAACACTTTCATGTGATCCAGGGAGAAAGGGGATCCATACACCAGCTAGGAGTGAAGGAGTGCAGAAGGTTATAAAATCAGGGACAAAGTGGTACATTTTCAGTTTTAGTCTAGAGGAAAACTGGGTAAGTAATTTTTTATTAGTTCTTTACATTTAAAAATGCCTAGACTCAAACCAGCTTACTAATCGTGTTTAGACATTACAGAAAGGCAAAGGGAATGTCTTACAAGTAAAAGGGAACTTTTCTCCCTACCAGAAAAAAACAATGGTTCCTTTGAGGTTCTATAGTTTCCTGATCTCTTGTCTAGCTTGTTTTACAATCCGCATAACCTATACAGTAGTCTACAGGTTGATGTCTACTTAGTCCAGATCTTTCTAAGACCAAGAGACTGATCCTTAAGTGTGCGTGTCCTAAAATAACTGTTTTGAAAACAAGTTACAACATTACAGACTGTATTAGCTATTTGGAAATGCTGGAGTTTTTTAAGACGTCTCTTTTCCACTGCTGTTCTTCTTGCAGAGATAGTTCTGAGGCTTTGTTTCAGAAAGGATTGCTTGTTGATTTCAAGTTGCCATGTAACGAGAAGAATGTGTTTTTCTCATGCAGAATTTCAGAGATAAAATTAGCTGGCTAGACACTAGAAAGCTTATGCAGATGTTTGAGAATTGACTATAATGCTTTTGTCCTTTCATGCATAGTAAAGTTTGCTTCGGGCTGTAAAGCACAACACTGAACAGAACTTGGAGCAGCTTCCAGGACAAGAATTCTAGAGATGGACATTTTACAAGGGCCTGTAGGGACAGGCCAAGGGGAATGGCTTTAACCTGCCCGAGGGGAGACTGAGCTGAGCTCTTAGGCAGAAGCTCTTCCCTGTGAGGGTGCTGAGGCGCTGGCACAGGGTGCCCAGAGAAGCTGTGGCTGCCCCATCCCTGGCAGTGCTCAAGGCCAGGTTGGACACAGGGGCTTGGAGCAAGCTGCTCCAGTGGAAGGGGTCCCTGCCTGTGGCAGGGGTTGGAACTGGAGGAGCTTTAAGGTCCCTTCCAACACAAACAGTCTGGGATTCTATAAATATTGGCTCTGCTGACCCAAACCTTTTATAGATCCTCAGGTGGTTGAAGTCACTTCTTGCCTTTCACACTAGATGAACTAATCAGATTAAAATACTGCTTCACTAGTTTGAGATTAACATGAATTTGATTATGTTATTTTGAGCATGGATGACATTATATTGAAATGTGCTGTCAACATGCAAGCCCATGGCCACTTCAGTTAACATTTTTAATGAACAGGGCTTATGTTACCACAATGGTTTGGAATGTTTTGGAAACTATTTTTCAAATACCTGCCTTTAAAAAGATAGGTTTATCTAACAATCATATTGACAGACACCGGGTGACAATGGCAGACATGCTCCTCTTTTGTAGAGTTGGTATTTCCTACAGTATCTGATCGTATCCCAGAATAGAATACTTATAGCTTTAATTTGTTTCTCATGATTCAGCTATTCAGGATCAAGCTGCTAATTACCTGGGAGTGAACCTTTTTCCCTTTACACAGCCCAAAAGATGTGTTAGGAACCTGCTGTACATGTAGGAGTTAAGAAAAAAGTTTCCATCCTTTCATGTCAAACCTTTTTAATTATAGATTCAAAGATTAATTCAGTAGATCCTAATACATATATCCATAAGCTTTATTTTAAAGGGATTTTGGAAAGGAGAAAAGAAGGGCTGGTAGTTGGCCAGAAAAGTCTATTGGGCCTGTGAATAGAAGGTCTAATCCTCACTGGCTTGGTTTTTAGTAAGCTGCCATCTACATCTACATCTGCCTCAGCATTTACATTCATGCTTTTTTCCATCTTTAAAACAGAGATCTGACAGTGTCAGGCTTGGGTACCCTGGCCTAAGGAGTCCAGTAACCAGCTGGCACATGGTCCAGAAATACCTAGTTAGTATTCTTCATCAAGCATTTTGACAATTCCAGGGCAAGCTTGGAAAGCGACCTAGCCTAGGAAAAAGCTGATCTAAGCTGATTTAAGTCATACTATAGCTTGGTTATTTTATCAGTAAAGCAAGTTGTCAGTGACTGGATGTGCTTGCACTGTCCCATGGGCACTGCTCTGTGGAGCTCATCAGAAAGGACAACTGCTCAAAACCGGTCAAAGAGCCTCTGGTTCCGATGGTATAAATCATACTCGCAGGTAGGTATGTCTGCAGACTGTTTCCCCCTTATACAAAATATAATTTACACTGGAGATAGCTTAATAGTTCTTTTGCAGGACTTGATACAAACCAAGCAGGATAGAAATAGAAACGGAAGCAATGGTTTGGAGAGCTTGCAGAGTAGGCAGTGGAAAGGGGATGAGGGGGAACATCTCTGTGAAGGTTCAGGTTGTCAGTCTCCTGCAGGCTGTGCTGGGGTCCCTGTCTCCATTGCCAACTTCCATTCCGCTGGATGGGAGAAGATGTTTTTGAAGAATATTGAGGGTATTCCTACCACCTGAAGCTTCCTTTAAGGTTCTCTTATATCAGTCATCTTTTATGGCAGTGTTAGAGAATGGCAGCATCAGAGAATGATTAACCTGCAACACTGGGCAGCTTTTAATGAGTGCTGTGCTGCTTCTTTCAGTGAGGGAAGTCAAACCAAGCTTTCATACCAACCACTGCCCTTTGATGGACTTTCATTCTGGCGGAGGTGGGCTTTCATTCAGGCTACAAAAAACATTCAGATCAGCTTTTATGTTTTCTGATGCCAGTGGAACAACACTTATAGAAGCCCCTTAAGTCCATAACAAGTCTGAAAAGAGTACAATTTTACCCTACATGTATGATCTAGGCTTAAAGCTCAAAAAAGAGCTTAAATACAGTTAGTTTCTACATTCAGTTGCAGAAATTAATGGTTTATATACTGCTGACAGCCAGTATAAAAGTAGAGCCATCATAGGTTATAGCTTTGGTTTTTCTTGACATAATCCTTTTTAAGTAGCGGCTTCTAAAAATCACACGATGAGACAAAGTTTGCTTTAATTTTTATATGCTTTCATTAGAAGCTCTTGAATGCAGCATACTATGAAAATGTATCAGTTGGTCAAGATGCATACACAATATACAAGCCCGGGCAAGCCTGACGGCATACTGAACAATATATTCTTGCCGAATTAAATTTGTCATAAAATGCTAGTTAGGACTTGACAGACTCATTTCCATCTCTGGTTTCACAGCCAGCATATGATCCAGCTAGAACTCTTGGTTCTTGGTCAGACCCAAGACTCAGCCAGCTCTGAGTCCTCGCAAATGGATTAGGGTATGTTCATTGGCTTCATGGGTAAACTGTTGTGGGCTGAGGAGGATTATATGGGACTGTGATAGGACTGTGCATAAATCAAAGGTAAGAATTATTTCTTTTGTTAGATGAAATCTGCTTTGCTGAATCTAAGTAATCAGAAAAGATTTGCTCGTTCATGGCAAACTGATTGGGTGTATAAACACTTCTTGCTGTCAAACAGGATGTGATAGATGGCATGCTAATATTGGTTTTGTATACCAACAGTTGCCGTATTTGTAACAGAAATATTTCAGAAGGGAACAGGACCAGTGTAATTGTAAGTGAAAAAGCAGGGCCACGAGATAATCTCCTTAGAGACAATGAAAGAAAACAGGAAACGTTATCAGTAAGCCAGCACTCTAGCTGTTTCTGCGGGATAGGTATGACTGAGGAATTGATCAAGTCAGCCTAAATGGCATATATTTTCAAAGGAATTCTTTGGGAAATACGTTTTCAGAACATTTTCTACCATTCCCAAAGCATGCTTCTTCCAGCAGACCTATAAAAATAGAGTTAATCTGGGGAGGTACACAGTAAAATAGAGGAGGGATATTCCCTGAGCCCTATTTTCTGTCATTCTATGAATTGTCAGCCAAACAGCCCCGTTTCCATGTGCTCAAGGTTCAGGGTCGGGTTTTCAGTCACCTTCCAAATGACGCAGAGAGGATGTGTCTAGATCTTGGGGAGCGCAAACAACTTTTGATCTTAACAAACTGATGTTATGAGCAGCTACTGCTTGAAGCCAGAAACACAAAGATTGCTGAAGTAAGGGAAGGAGGGAAGTACAAAAAAGCAGTTCATGATTATCTAATCCCCAGTTTTTACAGCACAGCTTAATAAAATCTGCACGTTTGGACTGGACATGCCTAGGTTTTAATGTGCTCTATTTCGGTTTAGCGTGGTTAGACTGAATTATTCAACCCTTTGGGGGGATACACGTGTGATGTATTACACATAGCTGTCTTTCACTTCTGGTACTATTAGCCTCCTATAATGTGAGCTGTTGCCCTATTTTCCATCCTCACAAGAAAGCTTGTGATTGGACTATAAAGGTTTTGGTTTATATGTCTTTACATGTGGGTGTGTTATGCACACAGCATATTGATACAATTGAAACAACAGTAATTATTACTAACTATTGGAATAAGTTGCATGCCTACTTGTTGCATTGTCTATTACTCACAGTTTCCATGCCACTTCCAACTGTAAACTGAAAATTATACTTAACCACTTTCTTTATGAGAAAGAGCTGATTTTACCCACAAATCTGGAGCATTGCACAGTTTTATTGGATCCATATGAAAGCATCTGCATGATGCAATGGGGCAGGAGGTTTAAATTCATGGTCTACATAAAGTGTTGAGGGTTTTTATTGAGTTTCTCTCGTGCAATCTTAAATCATTGCAATGTTCCTATCACAAGGTGATGTGTGTCTGGAGCATTGAGCAGGGTGATATTCTTGCATTCTAATAAACAAGCCTTAACATTTCTTCATTGTCATACACGCAGTATTTAGTCCCTGCATGAAGATTTACCAACCCCAAACCAGTATTGGAACCATGCACTATTAAACCATTTCTAGTGGTAAAAAGATGTCAAGAGTTTTGGAAATTGCAGTTACGAAGCTTTTTGCATTAACATACCCTAAAGTCTCATTGTATCTTTCTATGGCAAGTTGTATTCTTACATCTGAAGTTTAAAAAGGTTTCATTCGACCTATAGGCTGCCACAATTTAGAGAAGAATTTTACTCCCTTCTAGCTGTGCAGGACTTTCCCATGTAAGAGTTTCCTCATACAAGAAAAAAGGATCACATCTAGATACAAGAAGATGCCAAACTTGATTGAGTTCAGCCCTCTCATAACAGAAGGCAGGACTGTATGTACGCCAGTCATACATTAAATTCAAACTGGACAGTTTGTGCTCATTCCACTGACTTGAAATATGGTTGGCATCCACTTTTTGGGAACTGATGATCCCTACATTCTGTCATGGTTTTGTGTGAAGAGTAGAAGTTCTCTATTTTTCCATTTACTAATATGTCAAAGTGTTTTGTGATGCGTTAAAAACAATTGTGAGACAAAAGTTCCACCTGTGAACCTGCATATATCATCAGCCTAGGCACTATTTTGAGCATTAGCTCTTGCTCTAACAAGAAAAGGCATTTTTGTCAGCAAGTCAAGGACGTGCAATGCAAAAAGGCACGTGGCTCTTTAGTATCCAAAAGAAACAGTCTCAAGGCTTGCATAAACATGTAACAGTCATAAGCCTTGCATAAACACTTCATATTTCCATCTCGAAGCTAAAATCTCAACAAAAATCTGTCAAGCTAAACTACTCAAGTGCTGATTTCACATTGCTCTGGTCTCGTGCCATCACTGAAGATACCGGTGCTGATTCATGGGATTTTGTGCCCCAGTGAATTACCATTTTCACTTCTGAGTCCACATCCAAATACGAACCCAGTCACTGGATTACAGTGGTAGCGCTGTGTGCTAAGGTTATAGGCACAGGTGCAGCTGGAGAAGAATTAAGGCAATGGTGCTTATTTCCATTCATTTTATTGCTTTTTGTTATTTTCTTAGGGGGGAAAAATACAGCTCAATGACAGTAGATAAATAGTAGATCAATAGAAACGAACTGCAAAATCAGATTTCATCTGTTCATCTGTCAAGTTCCATCTATTGTAATGACCAAACCAAAATAACTAGAGTCGATACTCTGAGTTAAAATGTTAAGATGTTAAAATCTTCCTGAGATGAAAGGGGAAATTCCCATCTTTAAGAACCAGGCTGTTAGCAAACTCAGGAAATCAGCATTACAGCCATTTGTAGATGATTTCTGAAGGTTTCCTTCCCAAATTTTCATTCAGTGTCATAATCCTTGCTTTAAAATGTCAACATAGTGTCTAGTTATGCCTAGAAACATTCATTTTGTAAGATGTATTTGTGAGAACCTGAGAACCTTCCCCAAATGAAAACTGAGATTGAGTTAAAGTACTGCAAAGCCTGTGACTAAAGTATTCCCTAATGGTGAAGAAATGCCAATGGAAAACATCACCTGTAAATTAAGAGTGAGCTTCTGAAACTGGATATTGTTTATATTACTGGCAGTGGTAACACACATATAAATAGTGTAGACCCAGCCAGACAAGGAACCATGTTACATGAGTTTAAATCTGTCATTAGGTGAAGATGTTTGAGTTTATGGCTGTCAAAAGGATGAAGACTTGTGCCATCTGTAACAACAGTGAGCAGCTTATTTAACTGCATCTCCACCTACATGGATCACTTCCCACCAACACGGCATTAGATCATCTTTAAAAAAGCCACCAGCACAAAGGCAAACATCAAAAGCTCCAATTTAAACTAGGATAATGCGGTTTAGGCACCATTCATTGTCACTAGATCGTCATCAAAACCTTAAGGACTGTCTTTAAGTGACTTCTCAACCTTGTTTTTCATTCCTGCTTAGTTGAATGAAAGGAGTCAAGGGGAAAATGGGTTTGTAACTTACATTCATCTTAAACATTCATTTATTACATTCAATTTCAACATTGGAATAATGGTAATCTCAGTAAGGAAGCATTCTTGTTACTATGCAGTTGTTATCTTTTGAAAACAAACACAAAAATGATTTTAGCATTACTGGTTTTCTTTCCTCCTTTATGATGTCTTTAATGATACAGCTGTGATTTTACTAAGCACAAAATTGTTGTTGGCTGGCCCTTCCAAATCAGCCTAAGGAAGTAGTATTACAGTTCTGATTAGCCTTAAAATGTGAGCGGGTCTTTTCTGTGCAGGGCTAAATCAGGGTAACTTCCTTGAGAAAAGTCCCTCATCCAGTACATGTTCCATGCAACATATAACCTGTTCTTTTAGAACAGCAATGCCACATTAAAGCAGTAACCATTTTCATTCTGTACTGATATTCTGAGGGCTGAACACTAGCTCTAGGTTCCTGCTTAGTCCAGGATTACACAATATATTAATGACCTAATCACTCAACCCCCCTGAGCCTCAATTCCTACTTCTGTAGGATGTCTGCAGTGTTATCCTGCGTTGTGAATAAGTGAGGAACTTGGAGAACGAATCCTATCTAACTGCTTACAGCACATATCGTAAGTGTTGTGCTTGCTTAATGGGATTTTCAAGGCGCAGAAATTGAAGAAACTGGGCAAGTTTCATTTCAAAGTAGGTGTTTTCGTCAGCCAACTTCAGCATGGATTGCCGAAAACAAGGATTCATGGCTTTATGAACACTATCTTCACTACAATATCATTTCAGAGGCCAGTGTCTCGGTTCCCATAGTCAGTCCTGCAAAGGTCTAGTCTGTTTGCTTGGACTAGAGTTTAAACCCAACCCTGGTCTGACTACTAAGTTGTCTTGAGGTGCAAGTCTCCTGAGAGACTTATTTGCACATCCTGCCCTCCCTATGATACGCGGGTTGACTCCACAACTCGTTAAAGTTGTAAAGTAGGTATGCTTTATTCAGCGCTGAGGTGCATGGGGATCGTTCCTCCAAAGCATGCACACCCAAGGTCGTTTTTCCTTTACATTTATTCCCTTAAGGCATACATATGCATTAGATTACTGATACGCCTACACATATTTAGTATCTGTCGCCACTTCGTATTGTAATGAGCTAGAAGGTCCTTTGCGCCTGCGCAGTGCCCCCTCTGGTCATGGGCAGGGGGCTCAAGGTGAAGTAAATGAGTCTTCCTCCTGTGGGCAGGGGTCCTCAAGATGAAGTAAATGAGTCTTCCTGTTCTTAAACTTTTCACCTTTTAATCTTCACGAATGGCTTTAGGGTTTAGTCGGTACCTCATCCATAAATCATCAGCTTCTCCCCCTTATCAATAGACCCAGACATCCGCATTTCCTTGTCAATAGTTGCTTATCAGTAGAATCAGGCCTCTGTCTCCTCCCCTTATCAGTAGTCTGTGCCTTGTTTGCTTGGTAAGCAGGGTAGGTGTTTACAGCAGACAATACTTTTGTTTAAGCAAGGGATTCTTCTAACTCTCTCATAGAATCCCCTGTATTTTTCCTTTGTACATTTCATTAACCCTGTATCAATCCCTCCTTTTCTATAAAGTAAGTAAATTCTTTTACTGTATTATTTATGACAGAGCTATCCATGTTCTTTGTATCGATTTACAAAGTGATTTTGATACACATTGTACATTTCATTAACCCTGTATCACCTGCTAATAAAACACAGTGAATATTGTTCACTGCTAAATATTCCGTAGCTGGATTTAGAACCTAATTTATTCTCACCTGGTGAACCAAAAATATCATGAAATTATGAAAACCAGCTTCAGGCCAAGTGGTCTCAAGCTGAGGATGAGGGATATATGTATAGGATATGTGCATTTCTATATACAGAATATATATATGTGTGTATGTATGCGAGTGTGTGTATACGTGATTATGTACACGTGTTGAACCAGCACAAAAGATCAATAAGCGTCCTCCCCTCAGCCAAGGGAATGTCCCTGAGTGATGGAGCCTGTCCAGAAGCTCAGGAATGAGCCCTCCTCTCCTGTGACATTTGTGTGGGCATGAGGAGTGTGTTAGCAGGGCACAGAAAGCAGCTGCACCCTGCCGACTCCGCCATGTCAACACACACCTCGGGCCAGGCAACCGGGAGATTAAATACTGCTGCCAAGGCAATTAGGGAGAGACAGTTGCTGACAGCTGGTTCAGGCTCCACAGCTCCAGGAGAACAAGCAGGAAGGAGTCTGCTCCTTTCTGAGCGGCTTTATGCCTCTGCCGTTCTCAGAAACCAGACCTTATGGCCGCTCTTCGCTCTCCCTTGTATTTCAACTGGGTCCCTTGTCCGAAGGGAGGAGAAAAACTTATGCCAGTCATGTGCTGGGCTGCATCCCCAGAGCGTGAGCAGCAATCAAGGGGGGGGATTCTTCCCTTCTGCTGTGCTCTGAGGAGACCCCCCTGCAGTCCTGATCCAGCTCTGGGGCAGCAGCACAAGAGGGACGTGGAGCTGCTGGAGCGAGGCCAGAGGAGGCCACGGAGATGCTGCGAGGGCTGGAGCAGCTCTGCTCTGGAGCCAGGCTGAGAGAGCTGGGCTGGGGCAGCCTGGAGAAGAGAAGGGTCCTGAAGGGGAGACCTGAGAGCAGCTCCAGTGCCTGAAGGGGCTGCAGGAAACCTGGAGAGGGGCTTGGGACAAGGGCCTGTAGGGACAGGCCAAGGGGAATGGCTTGAACCTGCCCGAGGGGAGACTGAGATGAGCTCTTAGGCAGAAGCTCTTCCCTGTGAGGGTGCTGAGGCGCTGGCACAGGGTGCCCAGAGAAGCTGTGGCTGCCCCATCCCTGGCAGTGCTCAAGGCCAGGTTGGACACAGGGGCTTGGAGCAAGCTGCTCCAGTGGAAGGGGTCCCTGCCCGTGGCAGGGGTTGGAGCTGGATGAGCTTTAATGCCCCTTCCAACACAAACCAGGCTGGAAATGTGTGGACAGGAGAGGTGAAGTCTACAGAGGGAAAAGCAAGAAAAACAGTTTGAAGGAGGAAGGACCTGAAAAGAGGCAAGAATTCACTCCATGATGTATTCTTCCTGTGCTTTATATGCCTCTAGAGACGTGTTAAATCGACTGGTCTCCACCTTGCTTCTGTTTCCTTTTCTGCCTCGACACAATGGGTTTTTGTCTCTCTGAGTCATGTCCCCCCATCCCCAGTGCTGTGACTGAGCACCACAGCAGGGAACAGAGAGCTGGCAGGTTCTGAAATCCACCCTTCACCTCAGCCCTCTCACCACTGCTTCCAACACTTTGCCCCAAGTCAGGAATGTTCTTCCTGCCTCTGCTCTGACTTTTAGGCATGGGGATCCTTCACTTTGAGTGAATCACTGTGTGCATTTAGTGTCAAAACACACATGCACTCTGCCAAATTGGCTCTGAACCTGAATTACACAGTCAGATATATGTGGTAATGCAAGTAAGGGGGCGATGCTGTTCATAAATCACAATCAGCTGCTTATAAAAGGCAGGCAGTAATATCAAGGAAACCATTTACAGTCCTGCCCAATGCTAGGCACAGATTGATGGGCATAGGTCAGCCTATCCCACAGTTCCCGAGCCCTGCTAGCTGGTTGTGGTGTTAGGAATTGAATTTCCAAGCCTTTATCCATATACTGCATGTGGACAGAGAGTCAGTGCCACTGCACTGAGGTTTGTGTTCCACCTGGAGCAACAGCCTTCCCACTGACTTAAGTGCTGCATATGGAATCTGGTGAAAAACTGCTGGTATCGGTGGAGTTTGGAAAGGGAAATGCTCCCAATACGTGCATTTTATTTCTTGGATCATGTATGTTTTATGAAATACTTTGGCATCACTTGTAAAGACTAGATCTTCTGCACTCCTTTGACATCTGCAATCGGTGCAAAGGAAAGGGAATATATATGTGCTCGAAACATTTAATGCTCAGTGCAGGAGGAAAAGATCGTTCAGATCCACAGAGGCACTGAGCACCGTTTTAGACACCCTGATATCGCCATGACATCCTAATGGGTCTGACAGATGAAACACAAGAGTGACCTGAGACCCATGTCTTCCAGAGAGGCAGCTCTGGGATTAAGCAGGATACGCCAGGGTGTCCCGTGTGCCACTACATGTCTCTTTCAGGTAACACAACCACACCTAAACCATCCAGAATCACTTTTATTCCCTATATAGTATTACGGAAGCTCTGTTAAAAGCTGAAATCACAGACTTCTATTTTTTTCAGCTGGGAACATGTTCCTAGATAGAATGTGACATAAAATTAACTTGCACCCCCGTGTTGCTTTACGAAATGCACCTGCTGATGGAGGTTTGAATGTCATAGCTCAAATTCCAGCATAGGCTGGCAACTGGAGCGTGCTGAGGAAGCCAGTGCTGACATCCTAGCACTGCCACTTGGTCGTTTGGGGTTTTTTTACCTTGGGTATATCAGTTAATCTCCGAAGAAATATGAATCTTCTTCTACAACTTTTATGCTGTGAATGACTAAAATAGCTGAAGGATGGAAGACGAACTATGTACACAGACCAAAACAAGAGGTAAAGTCTTGCAGGCACTTGATGTCTGTCACTGCTTTCTAAAATCACTCCAAAGGGTACTATGTGTAAGAGGTTGATCCCATCTTCCTATTACTGTTACCATTACCATATCCAAGTACCTCATTACCATGAACATGAGCAAAACTTTTCCATATTCCTTAGCTATGTGAGGAGGTTGAACCCCATCAAAAGACAAAATACTTTTGGATCATCGTATTTAGGTGAGAGCAGAAAGGATGTGGAGCTGCTGGAGCGAGGCCAGAGGAGGCCATGGAGATGCTGCGAGGGCTGGAGCAGCTCTGCCTGGAGAAGAGAAGGCTCCTGAAGGGGAGACCTTAGAGCAGCTCCAGTGCCTAAAGGGGCTGCAGGAAACCTGAAGAGGGGCTTGGGACAAGGGCCTGTAGGGACAGGCCAAGGGGAATGGCTTTAACCTGCCTGAGGGGAGACTGAGCTGAGCTCTTAGGAAGCTGCCTCATTTGCTGTCTTTTAAATCCTCAGTCCTACTCTGTATTCAGTGGTGCAACCCCAATAGGCAATTTCGGGTTATCCTGGGGGCAGGGCAGTGAAATACCATTCCACAGCTCTCACAAAAGGCCAGCTCAGCTTTTTGTTGCCAGGCAACATCACGATTTCACAGCAGATCCAGCTGCAGATGTTGCCAAGTGACATCTTTCCCACTGAGTTGTGCACTTTTAATTCATCACATCTTTACTAATTGTCATTATCGGTTTATGTTTTCCCTCCCAGATCATGATATTTGCTCTTTATTATCTGTGAGAAGACAAGGGCTGAAGGTCATAGGTCAGTCATTCTTGAAGATCTTTATGATACTGGTAATGGCTTTAAACTGAAACAGGGGAGATGATTGAGGTGAGCTCTTAGGCAGAAGCTCTTCCCTGTGAGGGTGCTGAGGCGCTGGCACAGGGTGCCCAGAGAAGCTGTGGCTGCCCCATCCCTGGCAGTGCTCAAGGCCAGGTTGGACACAGGGGCTTGGAGCAAGCTGCTCCAGTGGAAGGGGTCCCTGCCCGTGGCTGGGGGTCGGAATTAGATGAGCTTTAATGTCCCTTCCAACCCAGACCAGTCTGTGAGAATATGGTACTGTTCTAATACACAGAAACTAAGAATGATTTTGCAGTAGTTCCATCAAGATCACAGAAGAGTGAAACTCTTAATGCCCCCCACAAGAATAGCTGGTATGTAATGGTGTGCTCAGTGCTCCAGCAGAGCTTTGCAATGCTTTATGTGCACTATCAATCATGTGAAAGTAAGGAACATAAAAACATTTTGTCTTTTTTTGGCAGTCTTTACACCATAAAATAAAAGGAGCTCAAACTAAACTGTCTCATATAAATACCTAAGGTAGCATGTATTCAGTGTATGAGAAGCTAACGTGGCTGAGTAGTGTGTGATTGGTAAGTATAGCAAATACTCTATATACTAGGCTTAAACTCATAACAGGTCATTCAGATCTTACTGGAATGCCTAACTCCTTAACCTGCTACAGGGCTTACCTTTAAGTCTGAGCTGTTTTTTCCCCTAATTAGAGTCTTCCAGTCCTCCTGGGTTAGATCCTCTTCTGATCAAGAGAAGACTGTCTCTCCTGGATGAGCACGAAGAGTGGATAAGGAGCCACAGGGAATTCCAGCAAATAACAGTAAAGCAGCCCATGTGAGTAGTCCTTCTCCCACCACTTCTATCACAAAATCAAAGAGAATTAAACAAGACAAAGAGGATGAGGAATGCTCTCGCATTGGCTTACACAAACTGGTCTGACTTAGCAGAAGAGCATCATTTGCATGGGTTGGAACAACTTGCAGTGCATAGATGCTACTTGGGATACTTGGGACAGGACCTGAGTGTATCCTATGATACACAAGAGTGGGCCAGGAAACCGACCCAAAGATACAGTGCCAGTGTTGTTCAGACGGAGTTCTTATAGGTCCAGTGTGGTTCTTGTCTGTTAGCATGTCTGTTGCTCCCCTCATTTCACATGACTCATGGTTCTGGCAGCAGTGTAGTGGTTGTCTTTGCAAACCTCACACAGTTTTAGACAACCAGAGGGGTTCTCCTTTGCCCCTGTTGATAGAAATACAACATCAGAAATCCTGTACCAAAAGGTCATTTTCCCCAGTATTTGTTCCAGACAGCTGTTTTGCGAGGCAGCTTCTTCGCTTTCACTTTGAGGCATGCTTTGCCCTTACCTTTAGAAATGGAATAGCACCAAGTATAAGTTCAGTTTCTGTTTAGGAGGAAATCATGCGGCTAGCAGAAGTGTGCATATATTACCAGGTTTGTGTTTTCCTGAGCTCCCACAGGACCTGTGTTCTTAAACTCATAGCAGAGAGCCTACACAAAACCATTGCATAATATGTTGTCTATAGGCAACGCATTTTGCAATGGCCCTATTCTGTTTTCTGAGGCAGAAGCATACTAAAACTTTGATTTGATAAACTTCAGCCTGTCTGGATTCTGAAGGAGGCTGTGGAGAGCAAAGAAAAGGGGACATGAGAACCACTTCCACATCTGTCAGATTTTGAGCTTCACTGTAAATCCTGACTTTTCCACTTTTAATTCTTAGAGGTATAGCACAGATTTATTTCACATATTGTATTGCCCACTCATATGCACTTTATAACCTGAAAAAGCTCAGGGAATACAGGTAATTTATTTCTGATCTATGGAATTCTTTGATCAGTAGCAATGGCTTAAGGTGGCATAATAATGCTGGAGGCTTGGCTTGCTGGATCACCAACTGCATGCTGGAAAGGGTCTCTTTATCAGGGACTGTAGCAATTGGACAAGGGGTGATGGGTTCAAACTGAAACAGGGGAAGTTTAGATTGCATATAAGGAAGAAGTTCTTTACTGTGAGGGTGGTGAGGCACTGGAATGGGTTGCCCAAAAAAGCGGTAAATGCTCCATTCCTGGCAGTGTTGGACAGAGCCTTGGGTGACACGATCTAGAGTGAGGTGTCCCTGTCCATGGCAGGGGATTGAATTGGATGACCATAAAGTCCTTTCCAAACCAAACCATTCTATGATCACCTCACCTTGGAACTGTTCATTCTAGCTCTTCCCATGCTTCACGTTTTCAAGCCAGATGTTTGTAGACCAAGACTTGGTGGAACAGAGACCACCCACAGGGAAAGCAGCAGACAACATAGAGCTACCCAATGAAATCCTGCGTCTTATTCATGTTAGATAGGAATTTTCCATGCTGGAGTCAGTAGTGCTGCCTAACAGCTCTTCAAGGTGCTGTGTGGCACCAACAAGGTGTTTACAGGAACTTGTTAATCACTTGGAGTTGCCACTAATGATAAACACAGTCTTTTGTTGTCAACAGTTTTGAGCACCCGTTGGTGGAAGCATTGCTGGAGCGGACAGTGAGTGTTAATAGTAACAATCAGCTCGCCCATAAACCAGTACTTCTTGCAACATCACATTTCAAAGGGTTTCTGTCACGGCTCCACCCTTTAGGATGATTAAGTGGGAAGTGATTTCAGCATAACCTGAACAGGAACATCGACATCTGTTAGCTTGTCTTTCTGAGAGCTTTCAAGAGTAACAGGAGAAAATGAAAGAACTTAAACGCATAAACTGGAACACAAAGTGAATAGAGATTCCCCTCACTGCTAATTTTCCCTTGAAAGCATGTGCATAAACCTCGATGTATTGTTGGTCCTGTTTCACTGAACAACCTTCGCCGCGCAGGAAGGGCTGCTTATACCAGAAGCCAAGAAACAGAAGTGAAATATGTTTTAACCAAAATCCGCGTTCTCTGGGGTTGCTCTCGTGAAAAACATCAGCTCTCAGTTTCTGACGTGCGGAGCCATAGGAGTCTCCCAGGAGCAGGGGGAGGCCCGGGTGGAGGAAGTATAACTTGTTTTCTTCTTTCGCCTGGGGTGGAGGCAAGCTGGTTGTTCAGCAGGTTATGAAGGTGGGTCCCTGACAGAAAGCCTACATTTCATGTCAGGCTGAGGAGAAGTAGGAGGAAAACCAGGTGAAAACCTGGGAGGTGAAGATGGAAGGAATGGCTTGAAGACGTGCTCTAAAGGCACCAGTGAATCCAAGGCTGCCAGAGTAATCCTGGAATGTAAGTGTGAAGTTAAACGTTCTCTTGCTTGCCTTCAGGAAAGCGGTTGTTCTACTGTTTTATGGGCTTATCAGACCCTTTGGTACTAGTGAGCAATTTTTGAGATATATAGCATTGTAATTTTAATAATGACATGTAAATCGTCACAGATAGTATAGAAGATGATAAAGATGATCTTTTGCTTAGCCTGTTTTATTTAATGAATAGATTTTTAGCATGTTTTTGATTGTTATTTGAAATTCTATACATATGGTAAAGCGCTTGCAGCTTGCAACCTAAGTGATGCCCCTGCATTGAGCAAATGCCTTCGAAATCATGCATGTGGAAAGGATTACAATAACATTGCAATCCGAAGAATTATCTCAGTTACTCTGCAGTGTAAATCATGTGTTCTTATTATCGCTTGTCTCATTACTGGAGAATCTATAATGACTTTCTTCCCTATTTATGCCGTTTATCTTCATTACTAAGCAGATGGCAATGTGCAAATTGGGTGACAATTGTGAAATTTTATATTTTAGGGAAAGAAAAGAGTAAGTAGACAGCACGAGGTAATCTGTTAGTGGGTATTTGTGATGGTTTTGTCATTTGTGCCTTTGATTCCTGTACATTTTAATAAAAAACCTGAAGCAAGTATTTTCTCTTTCAATTGAATATTACAAATTTGCCCTCTATTAGCAGCTGCTGTTCTTAACAGGCTGACTGTTGCTGAGTTGATGCAGAAGCATTGAGGGTATCTGATGCACTAGGGTGAATTTACACTAAAACAAAGAGAGCAACATTATATCGTACACTGGCTAACCTATGTAAGAACTCCATAAGCAAAGTTTGCATTTGGCACAACTGATGCACACGACGCCTCGATTAACCAACACCATGGGGGACTTGGCGAGTTTCATTCATTCCCCAGTTCATGTTATTCCTGCAAGTGCTTGTGAGGGGACAGTTTAGAGAGCTTCGAATTCCTGGTGTTTTCACATGAGGTCTGTGGAACCAGCGAAAGAGCTGGGAAAAGCTCCATAGGTCAGGGACACAGAAGTATATTCACTCCTAGGGAGATGTGCTGGCTGCTAAGGGAAGCACATTGCTATAGCAAAGTTATTACTTATCTCGTGTACATTCAGACCATGGTTAGCTGATCTAACAGTGTAAGAATACTCTTTTATATCAATAATACTTAAAATGTTATAATCTCAATCTATTGTCTTGGAATGTTTCCCCGAGTTGGGCCTGCAAAGATTTGTGTGTGTGCACTGCACCATGATGGAGTACTTCGTACCTGGAGAGTAGTGATTTTGAGAGTACTAAATACAGTCTTCAACTTAGTTCAGTGCTGTTTTAAAACCAGAGAGGATTTGGCAGTAACCTCAGCAGATAAACCCTGGTGTCTCTAATTAATCACTGGAAGTGCAGTGATTTCAACAGGAGCAAGTTCAAGCACCAGTATATCCCCCAAAGACACTCAAGTTTAAACAGAGCATAGCTTGAAAGCACACCACCAAACTTCGCCCTCTCTCCAGGCCTCCTGTGAAGAAAAATAACCTTTCAAGTTTAAATAAGTGTGCTGTAATAATAAGTAATAACATTCCTTAAAAGCTTCTATGGTTTCCTTGGCTGACAAAGTGCAATCTTTCTTTCACAGCCTGACTTTCGTGGAGTTTTTCTTGACATAAGCTGCAGACCAATCCCACATTCTTTGGGGAAAAAGAAGAGAGTGTGTAATTTTCACCTATGCAGTAATACAGTAAATGCAGTGAATTTAAATGCCTGAGCCCAAAACCAAAATGTCTAGAAGAAGAAGTAAATGTATAATAGAGTGAATCTCTATTATGTACTATTATGTACTCTGTTATAGAGTATATTTGTCCAAAAAACACAGAAATTAATGATTCCTGGGGAGACACTAATTCTGGAGCTGCTGGTTACAGTTCTAATGCTCAGAGCAGACCAATAGTAAAACCAACAGTAATTAGGGTGGCCAGATCCCGTTACGTGTAAAGAAAATGTGTTTAGGTCATAACGTTGTAAACTGAATAATGCCTAAGAAAAGCAGGGAAAGACTCGAGTGATGAGGATAACGAAATCCATTTACCCTTTGTTAAAGCATTTACTCTTTCTACATACACAGAGAATTGTTCCTGTTACAGGTTTAACATTGTGGTTCTGACAAAGTGAGCGCACAGCTCAGTCCAGCATCTCCAAGAAATACAAGTGGTTTGAATCCAGTTAAAACAATAAGTTTGTCATATGGGCTGTCCATCCAAAGTAAGTTTGGCAAGGAAAACGCCTTTCTGTTCAGATGACATGAGCTAATCCAGAAACAGAGCAACAAAGCTGAGTTTCAAGGAGTGTCTTTCAGAGTAAGCGTGGGGAAAGACATTACAAAGTTAAAGCATTAGGAATTCTCTTTCGTTATGACTTAAAATCATTGTAAGACTGAACATCAGGAGGGGCAGCTGATAGGGCTGGGGTGAAATTCCTCCAAAATTCCTATGTTTTGGGGTTTTTATGGAAGACTTAGAGCTTTCTCTTTTCTTCCAGTGATCTTCCTTTAACTGCTGTGTGAAACTGGATGTCATCATCAAAATGGGCAATGAGAACAGTAGTGCAGAAAACCAGGTGAGTGTAACAGTGTGACTGCATTTCCTTTCCCTACTAGCCTAGAGCAAACCTTGCAAACCTTGGTTTCACAGGCAGCTCACCCCACATTTATCTTCTGCTCCCGGTTACGCTCATATTGGAGTGTCATTTACATTAATTCAGTCATTAATGGTAACTGAAGGCAATTCCTTGTTTGTTTATTTCTTTAGCAACGACACTGCTGCATAGCATCAGGGCACTATGCCGGTGCTTGCTCCCTGGGGAACAGGAGAGCCGTGGAGGATTCCCACCTCCGGAGATGGGGAGCAGCCAGGGGAACCCCCAGCCCTGGGCATCAGGAAAATCCTTGAGGAGAGGGACAGGCCAAGATAGAACCAGGATGTCACTAAACAGAGACCCAGGCAGAGTACGGCTGTGGTGGAGCAGGAGACCAACATCCTGCAGCATCACTGGGGATGGCATCCCTGGGGGAGCTAAAATAGGGTAATTGGTAGGGTGGGGATTGGCCCTGAGAGCCAGGCGATGCCTGTGGTGCCTTCAGAACCCTGACACAGGGTAGCTCCTCCTTGTTTAGAAATGACCTGATAAGGTGTATGTGCTGATCAAGGAATTTAGGCCTGTATCAGAAGGGTATGTTACTGATGTTGGTGTTTGGTGATTTGTTTCTTAATTCTTGAAATGAAAACAACTCATGCTGTGGCTGTGGGTGTAGAGATACATTGGAAGTTACTATGTTGATAAAAGTTTGAAGAAAACTTGTAATTTCAACAGTCAAGATAACAGAGCATGTTTCATCCCCTCTTTTTCCATATCTTATGGTAGATGATAAAATGCCTTAGGGTTCATTCTGCTTCCACTTCAGATCTCAGCAGATCTGCTGTACATTGTGCATTGCAAAGTGGACTCTCTAAAGGGAACCAGCAGAGAGAATGGTTTTAACCTGCCAGAGGGGAGACTGAGATGAGCTCTTAGGCAGAAGCTCTTCCCTGTGAGGGTGCTGAGGCGCTGGCACAGGGTGCCCAGAGAAGCTGTGGCTGCCCCATCCCTGGCAGTGCTCAAGGCCAGGTTGGACACAGGGGCTTGGAGCAAGCTGCTCCAGTGGAAGGGGTCCCTGCCCGTGGCAGGGGTTGGAGCTGGGTGAGCTTTAAGGTCCCTTCCAACCCAAACCAGTCTGGGGTTCTGTGATTATGAAGTTTAATAAAAAGGTCTTTTTTCCTCCTTTTTTTTCTTACAAGGAAAGTAAGCTGCTGGTCTCCTTTTCAGACTGTAAAAAACCAAACCAAAACAAGCTCCCCAACCCTTCCCCCAAAAAAAACAAAAATCAAGACAAAAACCCAAAGCAAATCAAAATAAATGTTAAACATCCAACTTACTTTAAAAGTCACTTTTAACTGTGAAATAAAAAGAATCATAGAATCATAGAACAGTTAGGGTTGGAAAGGACCTCAAGATCATCAAGTTCCAATCCCCCTGCCATGGACAGGGACACCTCACACTAAACCACCCCACCCAAGGCTTCATCCAACCTGGCCTTGAACACCGCCAGGGATGGAGCACTCACAACCTCCCTGGGCAACCCATTCCAGTGCCTCACCACCCTATCAGTAGTGCTATATAATGCAATTTAGAATTATAGAATGGTTAGGGTTGGAAAGGACCTCAAGATCATCCAGTTCCAACCGCCTGCCATGGGCAGGGACACCTCACACTAAACCATCCCACCCAAGGCTTCATCCAACCTAGCCTTGAACACTGCCAGGGATGGAGCATTCACAACCTCCCTGGGCAACCCATTCCAGTGCCTCACCACCCTAACAGGAAAGAATTTCCTTCTTATATCCAATCTAAACTTCCCCTGTTTAAGTTTGAACCCGTTACCCCTTGTCCTGTCACTACAATCCCTAATGAAGAGTTCCTCCCCAGCATCCTTACAGGCCCCCTTCAGATACTGAAAGGCTGTAGTAGTAAAATCCCAAAAGCCTCTTAAGCTGCTGAACACCCATTGAAAAAGTAGCACTTAATGAACAGTGGACACTGATACAGCCATTGATGTGTATAAATGTGTTCATTTTTAGTCCTAAGTTCCCAATGCCAGTAAAGTCATCCTTCTACCACCAAGCCAAAGATCACAGCAGGTAGTGGATGATGAAACTGGTTCGCATGGTTTGCGTTTCGAAATGTTAGCATCAGGCTTGGCTCTTCTTTTCTTTGTGCATCTGCTTTGGCTTCTGGTTCTTTGACACTGGCTGCAGATTCTCAAGGCAGCTTCATTTAAGTTTTCAGCAAGTTGTAAAAAAAAATCTGTTTTCTTTTAACTCTTTTCTATGGGAGCAATCTCTGCTTTAGAGAAACAGCCTCTACTTGACCCCCTCTCCCTGCTGCCTTCCCTTCCAGCTCTAACACAATTAAAATAGCTCAGTGGGTGTTATACTCAGAACCTACTCACATGAGTTGTTGTTTTTGTTTATGCATTTATCAGGGAACACCACTGCCCAGCCCCAGCTCTCTGCTGAGTCATTTGGAAGCTGTACATGTGGTTTGTGTTTAAGATGGGAGAGCCTGAGCTAAGTTTAGAACGCATTTAGTAAGAAGGAAGATCTGTGGAATAGATGTGCTACTATGAAGAGTGTAGGAGACACTCATAGAAAAAGTAAATACCCAAATTGTATTGTAAAGACCGGCCCCTGAGGAAAACATAATCCAAATGTAGTAGAAATGAGCAAAGAGAATGCTTGGATAAAACAAAGCTGGGGCCAGGGGAATATATGTGCCAGCATGAGTGAGTCCCGAGGAGGCCATGGAGATGCTGCGAGGGCTGGAGCAGCTCTGCTCTGGAGCCAGGCAGAGAGAGCTGGGCTGGGGCAGCCTGGAGAAGAGAAGGCTCCTGAAGGGGAGACCTGAGAGCAGCTCCAGTGCCTAAAGGGGCTGCAGGGAACCTGGAGAGGGGCTTGGGACAAGGGCCTGTAGGGACAGGCCAAGGGGAATGGCTTGAACCTGCCCGAGGGGAGACTGAGCTGAGCGGTTAGGCAGAAGCTCTTCCCTGTGAGGGTGCTGAGGCGCTGGCACAGGGTGCCCAGAGAAGCTGTGGCTGCCCCATCCCTGGCAGTGCTCAAGGCCAGGTTGGACACAGGGGCTTGGAGCAAGCTGCTCCAGTGGAAGGGGTCCCTGCCCGTGGCAGGGTTTGGAGCTGGGTGAGCTTTAAGGTCCCTTCAACCCAAACCAGTCTCGGATTCTATGATTTAACAAAGTGATTTTATATCTATACTAATCACGTTGGTTTGTAACTGTACACAAAGTCCAAACTGCCAAGACATTTTAAGTTTGTGCCTGTCTTATTGGAATGGCAAAATCCAGATGCACTGGGTAGGACAGAGGAATGGCAAGCTCCGTCCTCAGGCTTTTCCCTGACTTTTCTGGACAGCCAAATTCTTGAGAGTCATTTACATGTCTGTAATAAAAAGAAGGCTGCATGGAGGCGTCATAGCAGCCTTCCAGTATCTGAAGGGGGCTTATAAGGGTGCTGGGTACAGACTGTCCATTAGGGACTGTAGTGAGAGGACAAGGGGTAACAGGTTGAAACTTAAACAGGGGAAGTTTAGATTGGATCTAAGGAGGAAATTCTCTACTGTGAGGGTGGTGAGGCACTGGAATGGGTTGCCCAGGGAGGTTGTGAGTGCTCCATCCCTGGCAGTGTTCAACGCTAGGTTGGGCAGAGCCTTGGGTGACATGGTTTAGTGTGAGGTGTCCCTGCCCATGGCAGGGGGGTTGGAACTGGATGCTCTTAAGGTCCTTTCCAACCCTAACTATTCTATGATTCTATGATAGTTTCATGGAGAGTGATGTATCTGTGCACTTCCTCAGCCCTAGATCTCTTGGTAGTCTGGGCTCAGATACTGTCTAGTAAATTCACACTTGCAAACAAACCCAAGCTGAGTAGGACCAACACATCTGCTATGTAAAAAGTGTGAAGGAGAGAGGTACATGGTCTGTGTGAAGAAGCAGGAGCCCAGTGTATGAGCTCTGCAACCCAGCCTTGTCCATGCTGCTCCAGGGGCTTGTGCAGTTAACTCAGGGACCAGCTCCCAAAGCGAAGTTACGTTTCAGGGTTAGCACTGACTTCCATGTCTGGTTTTTGTCATGGCCACTCATCTACTAGAATTTTGCTATTGCCAGGACATTTTTGCTTTCATTTAAAAGGGGTGGGTGGAGGATGTAAAAAACAGAGTTCTCTGTCACTGGAAACACATGCACAACATCTTCTGAAGTTTGAATAAGCTGCATTTTCGAACATGTGAGAATTCGCACTCAGGTGTTTAACTCTTGCCACTCTGAGCTGTCCCATTTCACTGCCTTTCTCATGATTGCGAATAAGTCAAAGTTACCAAGTAATTGTAAAGCTCTTTAAAGGTAAACAATGCTGCTGACCTATATTTCTAGCAGCGTGTGTTTTGCACCATAGTTGAAGAGGGAATTTCAATCAGTTCCACAGAAGTTATTTCTCTGTATTTCACTTTAGCCTTTCTTCTTTGTGTTCTGCATAGGTAAAGAGCCAGACAAATCTGGTTATTCCACACCTATGTTGTTGTCCGCTTCTCTTTAAACATGTATCTTAATGTGTGGTTATCATCTTGTTTGTTCTTGTTCTATGCGGTGGAATGGGTAAGACAGGCAACACATGCCAGAGGGGGCAGGACTTCTGACGAGTCTATTTGTTTGTCTGAAGCGTCCTGCTGCGTTCCTGCTGCGATTTTCCTTTCTGCATTATTACTTTTCCCAGACTTCAGCTTCCTTATGCCTGTATGGAATGATGGATCTAGTTAGTTGGCATGGATCTTCTTTCAGATCCCAGTGTTACGGGGATCAACTGAGAATGCACTGGGCACATTACCAGCTTCCCAGCCTTCAGTCTCCATTCCCACAGATGATAACTGGGCAAATTCCTCTGAGCTCTGGTGCTCATACTGTGTGTTTACATACTTCTGGAATAGCGCAATAACATCTGTGTGCATTCCATTGTTTATATTCCATTGGGAACAAAAATACATCCCCAATTTTCTGCATAATAATTCTGCCCATAGCATTTCAACGAGGAAATGCTGTCACCCTACACGGGCTTTGCTTTGAGTTTGCTGTATCCTCCATGATTCACCACTTTTACTCTTTAAGTTATTATTTGCTTTCATTTTTCCTTCCATTTCATCCATTGCACATCAGAAGTGCACAGGGAACTGTTCCGTATCTTCCAGCACAGAACTGTTCTTCATCCTTACAGTCCACACTTGCCCACAACGGGGTGTTGATGGCTATGGGCCACCATGCCCATTACTGATGCGTACATTGCTCTAGCACACCTCCAGTCACCATATTTATTAATGCTTACTTCCAAGGATAATTCCTACTGGTCCAATATTCTGTGGTGAATAATTCCAAGTATTTGTTTGAATTTACACAAAAAGAACATTTGAGTTTACACAAAAAAGAACATTCCATTTATGGAAATGCAGCAAATTCTGGGACACTTCTCACTGCAATGAATAATTATTTTACTTGTTCTCATCTTCCCTGTGAATGAAGGAGGAGGGATGAAAGAGGAATAAGTATTCAAAGTTGTGACAGGGTTCTTCATTTGAAAGCGTAGTGAAAAGGAAGTTGGAAGACTTTTCCTTCTCTTCTGAATTAATGCTTAAAGCTTCCTTTACATCTGTAAAGCCACCACCATTTCTAATGGGAAATGTACATTTATGGGTACAGATGAAAAGGAAAAATGTATTATAAAGAACCTCTATAATTATTTACTGCATTTCTCCATTTAGAAACAGTGTGAAAATGTTAGACCTACATTTTCCACAGCTATGGGTAGTTAGAAGTAAGTAGGCAAGCAAATACTGTTGGCTGGGAAGTGCAGCAGAGTTTCGAACTCAAATTGGAGATGATTTTCCCAATAATACTTCATATTATCCAACAGCATCTTCTGTTGTAGAATAGAATAGAATCATAGTATCAAGTAGTTTGGAAAAGACCTTAAAGATCATCAAGTCCTACCATTTTATTGCTAGGCTGCTAAGAACCACTCATCTGAAAGCTGCTTTAGCTAAAATGTTGAGTGAAAATGGCAAGTTCTGTGATGAACATCCCCAAGATCACCAACATTATTCTCTCCTTCTATATCTCATATACCAGCCATCCTTAAGAAAATAATGTAGATACTCATCAGGCCTTCATCCAACTGTCAGGAAAGGGACAAAGGAAAATAAGAAGCTGCAGCAAGACTAGTGGAGTTACAAGGATATACGATGAATATGCCTTTGCCTGCTAAAGACAGATCACATAAACAGATGGGAAGACCAGGTTAACAAGAACCCTGAAACCCCTCACACAGCTGTGCTTCATTCAGCCCACCGCAGACCCATGCTGTGTACATTCAGACTGAGCTTACCCATAGCAGCCAGTTGTTGAGAAGACACTTATGTTGACATTACAAGGATCTGAACATAAACAGTTTGGTGTCCTCAGTGGATCGGAAGGGTCATAAACACCAGTGATGAAGCCCGAAGGTTTGAATGGCTGTTGCTGTACCTGAGAGGAAGTTGTGTATTCCATGAGGAATGCTAAACCAAGGGTAAGATGGTGTCTGTATATAAATGTACACACACCAGTGCTTATTTTCACGTTCATAGCCAGAATCATTTCAGGAGGGGAAACAACCCTTTTTTGGCTAAGAAAAGGTCGTAGGTATATACTTACAATAGAACGCTGTAACCAGAATGTTTCAAATGCCATTGTTACCATATCGCACTTTGCTTTGCTTCTTGTTATTTCTAAGCAGTAGATTAAATGAGACTTCACCAAATGCTGAGTTTTACATTCCTGTCCCTCTGAGGATTTTAGTTAGAAAAGGCGTGAACTTAAAATGCTACTCCTGCAAGAGACAAATAAACGAAGCCCGCAGCAACCACAACCTGCACCGTTACTGATTAAAGAAAACAATCCACTGTAACTGCAAACTTCTATGGGGAATCTCCCTTAAGGAAAGAATCTGCTGCTCGCATCTGATCATAACTAATTCCAGCTAATGGCATTAACCTGCCCGAGGGGAGACTGAGATGAGCTCTTAGGCAGAAGCTCTTCCCTGTGAGGGTGCTGAGGCGCTGGCACAGGGTGCCCAGAGAAGCTGTGGCTGCCCCATCCCTGGCAGTGCTCAAGGCCAGGTTGGACACAGGGGCTTGGAGCAAGCTGCTCCAGTGGAAGGGAATTGGAACTGGATGAGCTTTAAGGTCCCTTCCAACCCAAACCATTATTTATTCTATGATAGAGCACCAAGCTGTTCTGCTTGATGCTGCCCTGCACAGCCACACATATGTGGGGTGTTTGGCTGAAGACGTGTGACCCGCTGTCCCTGATGGGGACCAGGGATGATGTGTCTGTCCTCCCTGCGCTCCTGTCCCTGTGCGGGAGGTGGTGGCTGGGAGCAACCAACCAGCACTTGTAGCAGGCTGGCTTTAAAACAAGCTATTGAAAACCCCACCTTGCAATGGAAGACACAGATTAAAATAAAAGGTAAGTTCTGCTTTATTGATTGAGACTTGTAAAGGCTCGTTCCAGCTTCCCCCTCCATAACCAGAGGGCGTTAGTGGGAATGGAAACTTAATGTAACTCTTCAAAGATTACTTTCAGCTAGTCAGAGCTATGGCATGTTCCAGCAACGGCTATAAAAGGATGTGTGTTAAATGGAGGAATGTCACAGAGGGCAGATGGAAAAGGAAGCAGCTTTTATTGAGGGAAAGGAGAAAGGGCAATCAAACCAAGTTCACTTGTGTGGAGGGTGTTGAGTGTGAATGCTGGGCTTAAAACCAAACCCAGCTTTGTGCTTTGTGATCAGGAGTGTGTTGAGGAACACGAGGCTCCTGAAACAGCTATGGGATGAGGCCGTGGCAGTGCCTAATGCTGCTGCTATGGCTTTAAACCAGGCAGGGAGTGTCAGTGTTTTGGGAGCTGAGCTGAGAACAGGCTCCCATGTAGCACTAAAGGAATTTCTCTCTGGTATGGTAACTCCAGCCAGAGTACAGCAGCACACATAATCCTTTGGCTGCAGCGTTAATAGAGTCCTTTTGCTTTTTACTGTTTAACTTTAAAGCTCCTGTTCAAAGTCATCAGGGCAATAAAGTGATCCTGCAGATTTACTTTGTGTTCTTGCAGACTCCAGCGCTTGCGGAAGGGTTTAATGCAAATAATATTGCATATTGCAGGAGAATCAGTTTTATTCATTTAAATAGCACGCTGGCTTCTGTACTCTGTGTGTCAGACTTGGGGTTTTGTGTTGTTGGGTATTTTTAATTATCTTGGGCTTAAAACTGCTGAGAACCTCTGTGTTCTGACTATTGATATCATTATTTCTTTCAGTCTTTCAATTAAGGAACTTGTATAATCTCAGAATCCTTTCAAAAAGGAGTATGTTGCATTTGAAACTAATACAGAGCAAACTTAGCTGCAAGCTCCTGCAGTAAATCACTTTGCGTATGCGTTGAAAGCTCAAAAGCAATTTATTTAACAGCTTTCTGATGATGCTTGTGAACAAAACGGTCGTTAATTGTTTCCACAGATGTTAATTACAAACAAAACCCCTGCTCTGCAGAGCTGGCTCAGCACCTGATTTGTAAAACCAGCTTAAATTGAAAAGCTTGATAGAAAGATGAACGCTGTTTTTCTGCTGGCTGGCATTGATTCACAGATCACCAAAGCTGTTCTTTTGTGATGATTGAATGAACACATTCAGTGCAGAAGGCCAATAGATAAAGCTTTCCTATACCTTGTCATATTTGTAGCTCCTTTTACGTTTAAAACCTGGGATCTATGAACGTATGTTAAATCTGGTCATGCTCAGATATGGAAGAAGAGTCATATTCTTCTGTAGCCAATGACAAGTGCTTAGGGATAGCTGGGAGATGAACTGTAACTTCTTAACTGTTAGATCTCTGAAAGCACAAAACTATGTAAGACCAAAACAGTCAAACACAAGTATTCAACCAAAAACCCCCAATCAATCAGCCTATGGAAAATGTTTAAGGTATTCTTCCAAAGAGTGCATACATGGATCCTGTTTGGTTGTGATCATTCTGTGATTCTCCTTACCTTGTCAATCTGCCTCTCCCAGTGTGTTTTTGTTTGGGCATGGAGACTGGGTGTAACAGCTGATGAAATCACTGGGACATGGGCCCTTCTCTGTGTCTGATATGGAAACATCCTAGTTTTGATGATATGAGGTGTTCAGGTATAGCAGGCACATAAATGTCTGTATTACGTAGTTGTGAATTAGGCATATGAATAGTAAAAGTAAAATCCAGCAGCTGTAACACCTGAGTTAGGTCTCTTTGTTGGTGCTATTTGAGCTTTGATAGCAATAGGCTGTTGGATTTATGATATGACAGGCTGATGAGCAGTGTTTCTTTCTAATGCCATAACCAAGCCCGTATTGCTATTAGTTATTATGTGTCTCATGGGATTTGTGGCTCTGGATGCAATCCAAAAGATACTGGTTCTCTGCACAGAAGGGAGCCTCACTTTAGAGATTTGTGTGCAGGAGACATCTCTATTATGTTGTGGCTTCAAAAGTGGGATGACTGTAGGTCAGTAGAACAGAGGATTTAACCTAAAGCATCTCTTTGAGTTAAGTGGCTGATGTTGTGAATGAGAGATTAATTATAAGCAGTGTGTGGGTACTAGTTGTGCAGTATGCAAATGCACTAAATTAATGACTTAATTCCTTGCTGTGCTCCCTTCTGCCATGGAAGATGACAGAGGCTTTAGAAGGCGACAAAACATGCAGCTCTTCATCTTCTGAAGACACCTGTGGGGTATTTCTCCTGCCTAGCACCCAAATCAGCCGATGAAAATCTGTGATGGCAGCAGCAAAGAGGAGGAGTAATAATGAATTAATTCTCACTTCGTTCTTGCCAACTGCTGGAGGCATTTGGGCAAATTGACCTAATTTCGTCAGGTTCTTCATGTGGTTCCCCCTCCCTTCCCTGCCCTGCTGGGAAAGGAAAGGAGGTCATTTTTGTCTACAAATGGCCTTAAATCTGCTCTTCATTTGGCTGGTACGATGAGGCATTGATTTGTGGCCCACCTCCCAGAGTGACCCAACCATAGCTCTCATAAGAAGACGTGATGCATTGACACAGTAAGCGTGCAGCATCGGGGATGCCTTATTGTGAGTTTACCAACTTGTCCTCCTTCCCTGGTGGGTCAAGGCCAGTGCATGCTCCAAAGACTGACTGTCTGTGGGGTTGAGCTGATGTAGTTGAAGGAGTTCCTCTTCTGCCGAGATATAAATATGACCACTTCAGAGAATCCCAGACTGGTTTGGGTTGGAAGGGACCTTAAAGCTCATCTAATTCCAACCCCTGCCACGGGCAGGGACCCCTTCCACTGGAGCAGCTTGCTCCAAGCCCCTGTGTCCAACCTGGCCTTGAGCACTGCCAGGGATGGGGCAGCCACAGCTTCTCTGGGCACCCTGTGCCAGCGCCTCAGCACCCTCACAGGGAAGAGCTTCTGCCTAAGAGCTCAGCTCAGTCTCCCCTCTGGCAGGTTAAAGCCATTCCCCTTGGCCTGTCCCTACAGGCCCTTGTCCAAAGCCCCTCTCCAGGCTTCTTGTAGCCCCTTTAGACACTGGAGCTGCTCTAAGGTCTCTTTGGATCCTTCGTCAGGCTCAACAACCCAACGTTGGCCTTCTGTTTTCTACATCTAACAGTCAAGTGGGGTAGGCTCTGGGGTGTAGTGGTGGTCTGTGTGTGGCAGTTGGCCATGGATGTGCTCCAGCATCACCACGCCAGCACCCCAGAATTCACTGTTTTGGTTGGTTGCGTATTTTTTTTCCCTGGTAATTAATTTAATAATGCATTTTTTTCGTAGTTCTGTCTGCATACATATGCTGAAATCTACTCCAAGCAAACTTTCTCATGCAAACAAAACCAAGGCTGCCCGAATCATAGCACCAAAAGCAGAACAGAGCTCTGTTAGCTGAGCTCTATTTTTATATTTCTTTTTTTCTGGCTGGAAGAAACAAATTCCCCTATATAAATCTGGATGTTCTGGGCGTTTTCTGCCATATATTGTGGATTTGAGGCCAACATATATACTTAGATAAATATCCCAAATGCCAGATGTCAGCACATGCTGGGTAAGTGCTTAACAGTCATGAAACCAGGAGCCCTTGGTCGATCCCAGAGGAAAGCAGTATGATAAAGGAGACTTCTGCAAACAAAGCTGTAGTGAGGGGGTTCCTCCGGGGAAAGGCAGAGGATATGAGAGTTAATCAAAGCTGCCCTAAGTGTAAAGGAAGGTTTTTTGTGCTTTCAGTGTACCCTGACCTTTTCCATTGCTCATTCCACGGGCTTGCCTTGTCCACTGGGTGTCTCTCCCTCCTGGCTCTGATCACAAGAAGCCTTTGGTTGTGTGAGCGCACACGGTGTTCACACAGAGGAGTGTGAATCACTGCTATTTATTGGCTACTTCTGGAACAAAATAGACCTAAAACAGAGAGTAAAAGCACCCCAAGAGGTTAGTTGGAATTGTGCCCTGTGCTTTCCATTTATTTTCAAGTGGTTCTGTCATCAGTCCATACACTTAGAATCATAGAATCATAGAATAGTTAGGGTTGGAAAGGACCTCAAGATCATCCAGTTCCAACCCCCCTGCCATGGGCAGGGACACCTCACACTAAACCATCCCACACAAGGCTTCATCCAACCTGGCCTTGAACACTGCCAGGGATGGAGCACTCACAACCTCCCTGGGCAACTGATTCCAGTGCCTCACCACCCTTACAGGAAAGAATTTCCTCCTTATATACAATCTAAACTTCTCCTGTTTAAGTTTTAACCCGTTACCCCTTGTCCTGTCACTACAGTCCCTGACGAAGAGTCCCTCCCCAGCATCCCTATAGGCCCCCTTCAGGTACTGGAAGGCTGCTCTGAGGTCTCCACGCAGCCTTCTCTTCTCCAGGCTGAACAGCCCCAACTTCCTCAGCCTATCTTCATACAGGAGGTGCTCCAGTCCCTGATCATCCTCGTGGCCTCCTCTGGACTTGTTCCAGCAGTTCCATGTCCTTTTTATGTTGAGGACCCCAGAACTGCACACAATGCTCCAGGTGAGGTCTCACAAGAGCAGAGCAGAGGGGCAGGATCACCTCCTTCGCCCTGCTGGTCACGCTCCTTTTGATGCAGCCCAGGATCCGGTTGGTTTCTGGGCTGCGAGCGCACACTGCAGCCGGCTCATGTTCATTTTCTCATCGACCAGCACCCCAAGTCCTTCTCTGCAGGGCCGCTCTGAATCTCTTCTTTGCCCAGTTAGGTATCTTTATGCTGACTGTGCTTTAGGCTTCTTACGATTACAGCAATGGCTTAAAACAACAGTGATGGTATGATGAAGGTGACCTGATGAAGCAGTTTTCCTTCTATTTCACTACTTCTTGAGGATTTAAAATGGAGCTTCTTCATTCAAACACGATTTTTGCTCTACACTTGTTTCTCTCTACTTCTTTTGTTGTACTTGAAGAGCATCCTCAGCTACTATTCAAAGTAGCTCTTACCAGACCTCCTTTGCCTTCTAAAGGTACTTCTGCCAAAAGAAGGTGTCACATTAGTGTAATACCATTTTTATAACTTTTACTAAGAAACTGCAGCATTTCCTGTGGCTATTATTACCAAAAGGCAGCATGATGAGGAATCAGGCCCTCCGTTTCAGTTCAGAGGTATTCCGAGCTTTGTTGAAGTGGGAGGGAAAGAATCTGGACTTGGATTCAAGTGCTGGGTCTTGACTGATATTGACTTTAACTTGACTCCAAAGATACTGCTGATATTATGAGTGACAAAGTTCATGACCTGTTTCCATCCTTTCTCACTTTAAACATGCTTAGCAAGGAAGCATTTGCCAGGCTTGGAAAAAGAGAAGACGATACCCTCCTTGGGTCAGTAAAGGCCCTGGCTGCTTGAGAACAATTGTTGCATTCTTCTCTCCTTCTTCTTTTCCTAGTGCTTATTTTTGGCTCAACCACTTCCTTCTGTTTTTCTGTCATTCGGTAAAAAAAATGGCTTGGCTTTGGAACCTGCAAGTTCCATCAAAGTAATGAAAACTTCCCCAACAGTTGTCTGTCAATGAGCAGAACACTTTTGTAGTCTCCAAAACAGCAGTAGCTGTTTAAATTGTTCTTTTTTTCATCCTAGGGTGCTCCACAAGACTCAGAATTAGGCCAACCTCCTGGGAATGGACATGGTTTAAAAAGGAGCCCTCAGGAAAACAGCCCTGAAAGACCTGGAGGTCAGGACACCTCGGATCTTCCAGCTGAGAGCACATCTCCATCAATCCCAAGGCCTACAAGGTAAGACAAGAAGTTTCACCCTGTGAATAGAATTGAAGCACTGCTGCTGCTGAAGGTTGGCGGCTGTTTGTTAGGGTTCTGTTCTTGTGTAGCTGATTTTCAAGCTCTGTCATCCTGATGGATGATGGTGACGCAGCCTCCAAAATAACCTGACAAAACAAGACTGCTTACTGTTTACTAAACCCACTTTCTCGCCTTACTGTGTATCTATAAACAAGACTCCAGCTGTTGTAGTAACCCTTGACCTAAGCTTTCTATGCCTTTGCTCACGCTAATAAACTCTCCTCTGAGCCAAACACTGGAGAGTCTTGTGTAGTCATATATAATTGTGAAGTAAGGTGTAATTGTAACCGATGTGAAATGCCGTGCTCAGCTCTGTATAACAAACCTACCAAAAGGTGCCAACCCAGCTACTGTTTATTAGCATTGCACTCCTTAAAATGCCTTAAAATTCACCCTAAATACATAGGACTACTTTCAGAGTTAAGTTATTCTTCAGTGTTATTAAGGACGGCAGAAGGTAACATGATCTGGATTGTGTTAAATATCCCAAAGGGAGTATTTTCTCTGAAGCATTAATACTTGAATGCTTGATTTTTTCCATGCTACCTGGGTTTCCATCTGCTGCAAGTGAAGGCATTGTCTAATACTAGCATGTTTTTAACAGGGCTGCATACATTCCAGATAGTGAGTGTTACCTGGGATAGAACAATAAATACAACTTAGATGGAATAGCAGTAACTTGCTGATAAATATATAGGATTTTTAGGCTGTTTTCACAAATTTCTGTCAGATTGGAGAATTCACTGCAGAAGGATTTGCTGAATCCTTTTCAAGTGGAGTATGTGTGATACGGGCCTTTTCCTGTTTCCGGGGTACCATTTCTGATTGCCACTGTCCCTGAAAGATGTAAACGTGAGAACTGAACAAGAAAAATAGTAGCCAAGAAAAATACTTCAGATGCTTGTAAGTTAATGCTATCCCAGGCATATCTCTAAAAAGGACATGGAACTGCTGGAACAAGTCCAGAGGAGGCCACGAGGATGATCAGGGGCTGGAGCACCTCCTGTATGAAGACAGGCTGAGGAAGTTGGGGCTGTTCAGCCTGGAGAAGAGAAGGCTGTGTGGAGACCTCAGAGCAGCCTTCCAGTATCTGAAGGGGGCCTATAGGGATGCTGGGGAGGGACTCTTCATCAGGGACTGTAACGACATGACAAGGGGTAACGGGTTCAAACTTAAACAGGGGAAGTTTAGATTGGATCTAAGGAGGAAATTCTTTCCTGTTAGGGTGGTGAGGCACTGGAATGGGTTGCCCAGGGAGGTTGTGAGTGCTCCATCCCTGGCGGTGTTCAAGGCCAGGTTGGATGAAGCCTTGGGTGGGATGGTTTAGTGTGAGGTGTCCCTGCCCATGGCAGGGGGGTTGGAACGGGATGATCTTGAGGTCCTTTCCAACCCTAACTATTCTATGATTCTATGATTCTAACAAACTCTTCTTCTACCTTTTTCATAAGAAATTATGAAGATTAGCCATTTCTTTACCATGAAGGTGGTTGAATGCTGGAATAGGCTTCCTAGAGAAGTGGTCCATGCTCCAAGCCTGCCAGTATCTAAAGAGACATTTGAACAATGCCCTTAAAAGCATGGTTAGACTTTTGGTAGCCCTGACATGGTCAGGCAGTTGAATCAAGGTGGGTCCCTTCTAGTATTCCCTTCCCTCCCTTAATTCACTTAACAAATGCTACACGTATCCTCCAGTTTCTAGTTTCTTTCAATGATATTGTGCATAAACTATTGTATGGGTGTGTAATGGTGAGTAGCTGTGCTGTCCTAGCTGAAGAAAATATACATTTCTTGTAAGCTACTTCAAATGTGATGCATTCTGATTTGTGACATTAAAACATTAATTTTCTGCTCTTCTTCTCAGTTATACAGGTTATATTATGGGAAGGGGTAAAATAATGAGTATTATTAACTGCAGAATTGTATAGTAGGCCTATCATGAGTAATATTCCTGCAAATTAGAGTTGTTTGTGAAGCTACAAAATGACAGGTATTAGACTGTGTTCTTAAAACTGCAACACCCATACACCCTCTCACTGACAGCATTAGTACCAGCATCCACCTAACGCAGTGATTGTGCCATCTGCTGGGACCGGCCTCCTGCCCTGCCTCTATCCTGTGAATGAAGCAGCAGAACTCACCTCTGGGGGCTGAAATTGTGTGTTTTCTTCCCGTTTCTCAGGAAGCATCTCTGTACAGTTACTTGCTCGTCCATATTTCAAGGAAGATCTATACACAACTTTCTCCAATAGATGCCTATAAAGACCCCTCTAACTGCTACCAAAATACTGGTAGGGACAGGATGGGCCCAGTGTAGATGCTAAGATGTTGCCAGAAAGCAGCAAGAAGCATGCAGAGACTTAAAGCTTCTGACATTCTTACTCCACTCATCTGTGGAAACGTAAGGAACTCAGGTACACAAAAGCAGCAGGGAGCAGCCTCAGAGCCCTGAGGAAGTAGCTCTGCATCACTCCTGTGATATTTGGTTCAGTACTAAAGTTCAAAACGTATCACATCAAGGAGGGATGTTTGGGGGACAGCAGTTTGGTTTACCCTGGTCAGCAACTGGTCACCCTTCCTCTACTTGTGCCTCCAACAAAGAAATAGGTGGCAAAATGGTATCAAGCAGCCGGGAATGAAGCTGTGTTCATCCATGCAGCAGGACTCTGCTGCTCTCACCCAGGCATCTGGTGAAAACAGTGCTTGATGAGATGTGCATGCAGGCACAGCTAGGAAAGAAGAGGGATGAAAACTGTTGGGGTTTTCTGGTGGTGTAAAGGAGAAAGTGTCGGCTTCAAGTTTCTCTAGGTACTCAGATATAGGAAACCATTTAATGCAGCCCACAGACAGGCCTGTATCACTGTCAGTACTAGGAGGTGGCAAACATCTCAGAGCCTCATCACCTGAATATTTGACTTGAGACTTGTAGAATTTCTCATCTGTCTTGTGTCTTCGTATGGGTGGACCTTTGTATCTTCATCCTGTGGGCCAGCGAAAATGGCCACTGTGAGAAACAGAGCTACGAGGTCTTGGCTGAAGACCGCACCGTGGCTTTAACACAACAAGGAATAGCCTGTCCTAGTGGTGGAGTCCCCTTTGAGAACACAGAAATCTACTACATGTGTACTAAACTTACAAGCAAGATCCCTTCTTTTGTTTGTTTGGTGACTTGGGTTTACCAGAATTTAACCCTCAAATTATTGATTCCATGCTATTCTTTTCCAAAACCAGCTACTCCTCATAAAGGAATAGTGTGGAATTTAGCATAATGCAGGACTCAGAACAGCAGCTTTCCAAAATAGTTATTCTTTTATCTCCAAGTAGAAAGTATCTCTCTTCTTCCTACTGTAGTGATGGTAGAGATAACTGGTTAATAGAGTCTGATCTGAAGCCAGATGCTGTCTGACAAGGAACTGGGACAGGTAACTTTCTCCCAGTGGGTCTGGAGTTTAGTAGAGGCACAAGTCCAGGATCCAGCTATAAGCAGGTGTAGGAGCAGTAAGCACGAATAGAAAGATAACAGACACTGGAGCTGAGGTGTGGGGTGTGATGGTTTACGTCAGCATGGCACCTTTTGGAAGACTGTGTTGACTGAAGAAGTAGTTGCACACTGATGTGGTTTGGAACAATGGGACTGAGTGCATCTGTCACCCACCCAGCACATTACACTGTCCGGACTGATGTTAGAATGGGCCAGCGTAGTAACAGAGACTGTGGGGTGGGGTCTCTTATCTTGGGGTTTGAGTATCTGTGGTTTGGCTGCAGCAAGTGCAGTCTTGCTTTAGCATTTATGCATTTTTTACATTAGCACAGTCAGTTTTAGACGTGGAGCTGTTGGAGCAAAGCCAGAGGGGGCCATGGAGGTGCTGCGAGGGCTGGAGCAGCTCTGCTCTGGAGCCAGGCTGAGAGAGCTGGGCTGGGGCAACCTGGAGAAGAGAAGGCTCCTGAAGGGGAGACCTGAGAGCAGCTCCAGTGCCTAAAGGGGCTGCAGGAAACATGGGGGTTTGGGATAAGGGATGTAGGGACAGGCCAAGGGGAATGGCTTGAACCTGCCCGAGGGGAGACTGAGCTGAGCTCTTAGGCAGAAGCTCTTCCCTGTGAGGGTGCTGAGGCGCTGGCACAGGGTGCCCAGAGAAGCTGTGGCTGCCCCATCCCTGGCAGTGCTCAAGGCCAGGTTGGACACAGGGGCTTGGAGCAAGCTGCTCCAGTGGAAGGGGTCCCTGCCCGTGGCAGGGGCTGGAACTGGATGAGCTTTAATGCCCCTTCCAACACAAACCAGTCTGGGATTCTGTGATTCTATAATGTTCTATGACTAATTTGTCTTTTTTTTTAATGCATTGCTCAAAAATGGCATTTTTTTATTCCTTTTCAAAACGTGAGTACTGAGAACCTTTAGACTCGTGTTGCAGCTGGCTAAAACAGCTTTACACTTCCCTATGCAAAATCATGACTTGCGTGAGAGGAATGTTACACGGGTGAGTCAGCTCGAAGAGATTCATCAGATTCCTGTTCCAGGAAGCATATTGGATGGACAGGAGCTCAGGCGATTACTCTTTATGTAGCCTTACCCCTGAAACTGCTGGCACACGTCTGCTTTGGGTGGCTTCTATCTCGTATCCTGCCAAAATAGAAACAAAGACAATACACGGAAAATCTTTGAAGTTTCCCATTCCAGGCTGTTTATTTTTAACTCCCTCCCTTATGCTGCTTTGAATGTGCCTTTTCCACCCTGACGTGAACTCTTATAGTCTTAAGAGCATATGACCCGTCATTAGGATGGAGTATCTCTGTATGGAAAACTACCATGATTGCTTTTTTCCGGTCTCCTGGGTGGCTTTTTTCCACCCTCCATAAATTCCCAGCAATTGTTTCAGTCACTTTTAAGTTCTTATATTTTAGGATTTAGGATATCTGTGATTTTTATTGTAAAATACTCTGTTTCAGTCCATTTTTTACCTGTTTTTACCTCATTAGTCCTTCAGGCTGTTAAGTAACACCATCAACAGTTAATCTATCTGGCAACTTCCCATGTGGAGCAAAGTGCTGAAGAAGTAGAATATAGTCCGCAAGGCTCAGGCTTTGCATGGTGTCCGCATGGGATGTAACCATCCCTTATCCTGGGGCACATAGACTAAAACTGGGGAAGCCATAGCTGGACAACTCTACCCCAGAGAGGCTTTTCCAGCAGGTTTAGGAAGAAGCAGTATAAAAGTAGTCCAGGGAATAAGCACTGTTCTTGGATGGATTTGGCTGCTCTCCCATCCGGAATGCTGTGCTTAGATCCTGTGGGACCCACAGAACCACTGCAGAAGGGCAAGCAGAAGCTGCCCCACATCCTGTGGGACCGTCCATTCAGTGCTGTGCTTCCTGCTGACTGTCCTGATATCTTAGATGGAGACCAGGAGCCGGCCATGGGACTGGAACTGAAGATTAGTGGCTGGGGGGTTGGAACTAGATGGTGTTAAGGTCCTTTCCAACCCAAACCATTCTATGATTCTATGATGGGGCCACGTTTGCTCACTGCAGCAGTAGTTCAGCTTTGCTTTCTTAGCGTTAGAATCATTCAGTTGGGTCACGCTTAAAATACTGCAGGCCCTGCATTTTGTATGGAGCAAGGAGGTGAAAAGTGGCTGGGGGTGGGGGGAGAAGGGAAGGGCAGTTCCCGGGAGGATCATATGGATCATTATTCCTGCTTCACTTTTTCCTGAAAGCTTAGATGAACGGGGAGGGTGGGGGAAGCTGGCTGCTGTTAGCAGCCCTTTAGCCATGATGGATTTCTCATGTGGTTGTTTACACTGAAGAGTTCAAATAGCCACTTGCTCTGCCTCTGAAACTCCGACTGCTTCCTTATTATTATTAAAGGGAATGTGGAAGTGATTTCCATGCTCCTCATTGACTCGCAGTACCTCTTAGGGACAGATTAAAACGCAGCGTTCTTTAACTCAAGCCCTCTAGTACAGTGGGTCCAAATGTGTAAACTCCAAATGTGGGCGCTGATCCCTCAAGTGTCAGGGGAAGCAAAGCAGGAGCATTTGAGAAGCAGCTGTACATGTGCCATGGCCGCAGAGCTGCCTGTGCATTGGTGCCCTTTGGTGCCTTCTAAATTCATCCTCAGATTTCAGGCTCTTGCACCCCTGGGAATACAATCACTCAGGCCTCCGAGTTACATCAGTGTGGATGGCAACCGTATGTGACCTCTGGGTTTCATAGGCTTCAGCACTTGATGTTTTTCCCTCCCAAGTGTGACTGGGTTGAAAGGCTGCCTGTCCTTTCAACAACTGCTGTGTGGTTTAGAGGGGAGCAAAGGCATAAGAATGGGAAAATCTAAATTATCTATGATTTTCTGTTGTTAGATCAACATTTCTTGTTGTTTAGCAAATAGATGTAACGTATTTGAGCATCCCTACCCCTCCACAGCCCCCTTCAGATAGGAAACACCAGGCAGCTTTGCTGCCTTCTGCTGCTTTTGTCTTCTGTCCCCTTATTTTTGCTGTGGATTGCAAAACAGAGCAATATGTGATTTCAAGTGTTACTGGCTGGTAGATTGGGTATTGCTCTTAATCAGTTAAGATTTATTTATGGCAGATGCACCATAAGTCATCGATTTCTTAACATCCTTTACAGCTTCACACCCTAAACACAAACCAGGCAGCGCTGTCCTAATAAACGCCTTAGTGACTGGGCAGTACTCTCATACAGTTGGAGGTTAATTCAAACTTGCCCCAGTATATTGTGAAGGTGGAAGAGGTTAACTACGGGTATCAAAAATTCATTCTAACATTTGCAGTGTGCTTCTGCAGGAGCAATTTCTCAGTAATTACTTATTCAAAACAAATGTTTTAGGCATATTAGGCTTTAACTCATTGTTATTTGATGTTGCAAGCGGAAGGCTAGCATTCATATGGCTAGGGCCTTGAACTCGCAAATCCTTAACTGTGTGCTTAATCTCTCAAACAAGGGAAAAGTTCCCTTTGAAAACACTTGAGAGCAATGGGACACCTGTATATCTCAGTTAGGCACGCACCTAGGTCTTTGTGTGTCTGCTTTTTCTTTTGTTTTAAACATATCATCACCTATGAGCAGTAATTATTCCTGGCAAAATGACTCCTTCTGCCCTAAGCTGCACATGAGTTATGAGAAACTCTGATGTTCTTTCATGCGTTGCTGTTTGCATGGTTTGTTTTAAATATGAAGGAATTTTCCCCTCAATAATCTCAAACTCGTTCAGATTGCAAACAAAAGGGATCGAGTAACCACAAAAGAGAACATGCTTTATTGTCCTATGTTTAGAAAAGCAGACCTTTGAGGGTCACAGCTTTATATTGCTCATATTGAATGGGTTGTCTGAAAATACATGCTCCCTGCAGGTAACTGTTCATTGCTGCTATATTTTCATGTAGATTGGGATTTACGCAGGGGAATTATCTCCAGCGTGTGGTGTCATTTCCCTGTAGTTTTATTCCCTTTAAAAAAGAGTGGAGGATAATGGGACTCAGTGTGACCTTGGGAGGTCATCTCCTCCATCCTTCTGCCCTAAAGCAGAATCAATGTGCTTAAGCCATTCCCAACAGATGTTGGTCTAACCCCAGCAGCGTCTTGCAGACAGAAAAGCAAGATTACAGAAAATGGAAAGGAAAATGCGGGATATGTCCTTTATGTAGTTTTCCTTGTTACCTAAACCAGAAGGAGATATCCAAACAGGTCAGTTTGGACATATGTTATGAATGAAACCTCAAATCTTTCAATTCTATATTCTGTCCTGAATAAAACATTGAAGCAAGCTCCAGTAGCATGGATGATGAATATGTACTACTTCATTCTGAAAGTGGTATCTTAAGTTGCTGTCACAGCACTGTCACTTTAATTCTATTCAGCATACATTCATTACAAAGTTGTCCTGATTCCTTCACCTACTCCAGAGTAAAACGAATCAGATTTCAGCATTATCCATCCCCAGGAAAAATTATTCAGTTGATCCGTAATGCTGAATAGTTCCTAGGATTGTCACCAGCCCTTGAACCTCCTAAATCACAGGTTTACTACTACGACTCTTCACAATGTTGCTACCAGAATGGCAATAGGTTGGGGACCTTAAAGCTCATCCAGCTCCAACCCCTGCCACGGGCAGGGACCCCTTCCACTGGAGCAGCTTGCTCCAAGCCCCTGTGTCCAACCTGGCCTTGAGCACTGCCAGGGATGGGGCAGCCACAGCTTCTCTGGGCACCCTGTGCCAGCGCCTCAGCACCCTCACAGGGAAGAGCTTCTGCCTAAGAGCTCAGCTCAGTCTCCCCTCGGGCAGGTTCAAGCCATTCCCCTTGGCCTGTCCCTACAGGCCCTTGTCCAAAGCCCCTCTCCAGGTTTCCTGGAGCCCCTTTAGGCACTGGAGCTGCTCTGAGGTCTCTCCTAAGATACGAATACGTACAATAGGGAAAACTTACAATATGAATTGTATGTTATAGATATTTTACCTTAGATTTGAGGCTTACCCTTAACAGATTAATTTCAATAGCTCTTTAAAGGTGAGTTTATTTTCCACTGCAGTGACTCTGAAGACGGGTTTTAGGATCCAAGATAGATTCAAGGTCCATTTTACATTCATAAAGAAATTGTTCGTTGCTTTGGGCAGTCTTCAATATAAAGAGGGGTTCTGACTCTCCTGGAAGTGTATTTTGCGTGCTGTAGCACAGCGCCAGAGCATGCATGTCTGGTGCTGCCTCAACAGTCACTGAAGGGTTAAACACTGAACTGTAGGGACATGGGAGCCGGTCAGTAACTCACTTCACCTCCAGCAAGTACTTTGTGTGTAAAACTTGGGCAGAGAAAGGGAGAAAAGCTTCACAGATTTCTGGAGATGACTTAAAACCCAACCTATGCTTCCAGAAGGTGTTTTAAGCATCTTTGATAGCTCCAGTTTGTAGGGTACTTTGTGTATCTGCAACACAGGCTGCTCCTGCTAAGCTGTGGCAAAGCTCCAGTGATAATGATGATGAACCACCTCTCCCTGTGCGGCTATGGAGCTAGAGTGTGCTGCCGTCCCACTGACCTCCAGGCATTTAGCAGTGTCTTGTCTGTGTGCCTTGCTTTGGTTGGTTGGTGTGTGTATGTGGGGGAGATTTATTACCTCAAGTAAATGATGCTCCATGCTGCTAGGTGCAATTCTACACCAGTTTAGAGTTGGTATTTCACTCCCTGTTCTCCAAGGTGGTGAAAACATGCCCAGGCTTCCCAGGGATGGTGAGGGAGAGAACAAGGGTAACCTGTTTCATCACCTCCAAACCTTGGTGTCCATACAGTGCACTTGGAAAACGTTAAATAACTTCTCCTTCCTGCAATTAGCGAACCCCCATCATCGCTGCTGCCATTTTTTTCCTCTCTTATCCTTAATGGGGTGGGGAGGGAGATCATACAAATAGCTATATACACTATAGTTTATATGCACTGCAATCAAGCCCTGCAATAAAATGACCTCATAGGGTGTGTATCATTGTATGGCAATGTCTTCAGTTGGCAGGGTGAGAACTTTGACCTCTCAGTGAGAATCAGCTGTGCCCATTAGTTGGAGAAAACATTCAACACATGGGCCCTAATCTGCTACACAATAAAAGGAGAGCTCAATAGCAGCAGTTACTGTGGGTTGTACAGCCTTCAGCTTTGCATAAAGTAGTCCATAGAGGCAGAATATATAAACCTTTGTTTGAGGTACTGTATTTTTTCCAGCCTTTTTTCCACGTAGCCCCCTTACTCTGTTAGATGTGTGTCTCCTCTCCCTTCACTTAACTAAGAGTTTGGGATGGTTGAAATGCATGCCAGGAGCATCGTGGATTTGGGACATATTTTCCAGTGTATGAGCATTTAAATCACTGTAATGTGTGTCTGATGGTTTAGCTCCTGCAAGCAGATTATCAGCTTCACAGTGCATGTACTGCATGGCTTTGAAACAACAGTGGCACAGATTGTTCTTATTCTTTGCTTCATAGTCTTTGCTCCTGTATTGACATGAAACAAACATTTCCATTGTTGGCAGCATCAGTAACGAAGGCATCAGTAGCTACAGTGCTGAAGACCTAACCAACCCAAATTCAAGCATGGTGTCTTCAGAGGTGATGGGAGAGAACACTATCTCGCAAGAGCAAGGAGGACAAACAGACTCTCAACGCTTAAAGCAGGTTGCAGGAGCAAGGGAGAGAAGTCTGCCTGTCTCAGTGCCTATTGCAGGTGCCGAAGAGCGTGCCACAACACATCTTACAAGCAGCAATGACAAGTTACCAACCTCAACCTGCAGTGGAGCAGTGCCATCACCAGGTCCAGTCAGTGACAAAGAAGAGGGGATAGCACCTTCCAAATCCATGGACAGAGGCCCTAAATGTGACAATATCGCTGGCACTTGTATGGAAAACAGTGAGAATGACCCCAGCAAGCCAAGCCTGGAGTCCAACCCTCCTGCAGCAATCGCAGCAATGCAAGGAGCCTCACAAATGAGTCTGAGTGAATTAAGAGGGCTCTGTCAGAGCGAGCAGCTGGGTGGCAGGAGGGACCCACATGTCAGCACGTGTCCCCAGGGTACAGAAGCAGGGGATTATGTCCCTGCTCAGGAGGCCAAGCAGGAGCAAGGAGGTTTGGAAGGAGGTCAGCTGCAGGCTGTAATGCAGCAAGGTAGACAGAACCCAGATGGTGGGGAGGGTCTGCTAATGAAAGAAGAAACCTTAATCCTAAATTATCCCGCAACAGGAGGCTCAGACAGTGAAAAACGTGGAGTAATTGTGAATGCTCAAGGCTTCACTGGCATCAGTGCAGTCTGTAATCTACAGATAGGGGTTGAAACCACAGCTAAAGAGAATGAGGCAAATCCAGCTCTGTCTGCAAGTGAAGGGGAGCAATCAGAAGCCTGTACTTTCATGTCAGAGTTGCCTCCTAACCCTCTCGTCCTGGTACCAAGGCCTGAAGAGCCTTCGAGGGAATATGTGCCTAGAAATGACTCTGAAGATGCAGTGAGGAGCGAAGTGGTGAAAACAGCCTCTGACAAAAACAAACCCACTTGTCACAGAGAGCTTCAAAGGGAGGACGAGCTTGTTAGTGCCGAGCATTCCATTCTGCCTTTATCATTTCAGAGAGAGGGAGAGCAAAACTCAGCCGCCACAACTGAAAGCCCCAAAGATGAAGCCAGTAGCAATGAAATTATAAAAGCTGAGGCTGTGTCTAGAGAAAGCACCGCTCTTTCTGAACCAGAACTTGTTATCAATCCCACCGTGGAAAATTCCCTGGTAGATAACAGGATATTGCTGGAAGAATATGCATTAAGCGCTTCTTTGAGCAGATCCACAGAGCTGAATCAAAAGGAAACCAAGGCGAGTGTAACAAGAGAGAGAGATGAAATCACAACAGACGTGACAGAGAGCAATGCATTACCTGAGGGGTCGAGTCGGGCACAAAGACAACTGTTGAACCCTGTTAGCAGCCACCACCAGGACATGGAAAATACCCTGTTGGGACACAATCCTCAAGTATTGGGTCTTTGTGAAAAGACTTCAACAGGCGACCCAGGGGAAGAAGCTGGGGCAAAGCCTCTGAATTTAGGCTTTAAATCACCCAATGACAATTCACAGTCTCTTGGTTGTGAACCTGAACAACAAATGAGTAAAGGGAAAACAGATGCCACAAACCTGGAGAATAAGCCTGTGGCTTCCCCACAGTTTCCAAGGCAGGAATGCCCACTGGGGTTTGATTGCTTTAACACTGAGCCAGAAGACAAAACTTCAGGCCAGGCAGGCTGTAAGGGGACTGACAAAGTTTATTTAGCCAGTGCGCACAGTTCACTGCCCCTCCGCTCTGAGAACAACCAGGTTAAGCAGAGTAAGCAGGATGAGCCCTGGGAAAAGGCTCTTGCTGGAGAAACTGTGTTGGAATCTGACTCCAAATCAAAACCCGAGCTCCAGGGCTTAAATGAGTTGGCAGGGCCTGTGGACCGCACGGCTCCACAAGCCAAGGAGAGCTCATGGGTTTCAGACAGCAAAGAACACCACAGTCACATCACGGCAGTGCCTTGCAGTGATTCAGAGCAGGGACCTGCAGCTGCCCAGCGCGGTGCTGTGGGTGGTAATGAAAATGAGGGTATTCAACAAGAGAAGCACCAAGCTGTGGGGGAAAGCTTCGTGGAGGACAAAGATTTGGCACTGAAGGGGAAATGCAAATCGGATGTGCTGATGCCAGCTCAGCTGGAGCAAGTGGCTTGCTCAGAAGCCACCCAAGCTGCTGTTGGCACTTCAGGACTAACTCCTCACATGGAGGAAGGGGGTGACAGCCGTGTCAGTGATAACTGCTGTCCCTCAGAGGGTGGTGGCACATGTGGCTCTTTGGAGGCCTTGGAGTGCAGTGCTGGAGAATTGCAGGAAAATGCAGATGTTCCAAGCGCTCTTCCCCATGCAGACCAAACGGAGAGGTCAGTGCCTGCTGCTGGGGACAGTGGCTGGATTTCAAACACAGGACTCGAACAACAGCAGCACCAAAGCAGTCTGACAACTGTCACAAGAGCAGACGATCAGGAGCACAAAGACGGGGCAGTAAAACCTGAACTGCCATTAGACCTTAATAATCACAGCAGCATACCAGAAACACCTCTAGGCCTTTCAAACAACCTTAATAAAGAATGTTCTGTGCCAGATCCAGCGACTCCGGACACAGCGACAGGAAAGGACAAGGATAACAGCAGTGCTGTGGTGTCGGAGATGTGTGAGCACGGGCAAAGTGTTTCTGGTGTGACCGTGCTTGATTTGCAAGATTGCAATGAGCAAAACAAAACTGATCTCAAGGCAGAAGAAAACTGCTGCAGTCAGCACAACTCCAACGAGCCCGAGCAGGGTAATCCTTCTTTGATCTCAGCTAGTCAGCATGAAGCAGCATGTCAGAGCGATACGTCTGCTAAAGGATCTGACAAGAGTGAACAGCCAGGCAGGATAGAGGGTAATAGTGGTGAAAGCCATGCTGCTGCTGCTGTAAAGGCTCTTCCAGGGACAGGGAATTCAGCAAGTGCCACTAGCACGTCACAGGCTTTGCCAAGTGATACAGAACTAGCGCATACTTCTGATCATCCCGGGAAAAATGATCCCCAAATATCTCATATGGAAACTCAAGGGAAAAAGCCATTAATGGCAAAGAACCTCAAAAAGACTCTTACTGGTGATGGGGGAGTCATCCAGAGTGATGAAAACACGGAGGACAGTGCTGCTGCCCCAGAAACAAGCAATGTGAAGGGTGATAAAAGACCAGGGGCACAGGGATGTCCTTCGCCATTGCAGGCACACAGGGAAGCAATTCCCACCGATAAGTTGTATAAACCCAGCTGCCTTCAAAACACAGCAGAGGAGCCTGGTTCTTGTCAAGCAGATTTTATGGCCCTCTCTGCACTCGGCCATCCAGGCCAGCAACCTGGAAACCATACAGCCAGTGGTACCGGGGGGGAAGCCCTGAGTAATGAGCTGGAAGTTGTAGCATGCCAAAATGCCTTAGAAGGGCACTCTGATATGGAGACTGATGCAGGTTCTCAGGTGTCTGTGCATGTAGGTCCCTCACCTAGTGTAGGCACAGGTAGACCAGCAAATCCAGACCGCTCTGAAGGGGGTAGATGTGTGGATGAAGTAGATGTTCCAGACCGGGGTTTTCAGGGCAATGGAGACAGGCGTTCAGCCCTGCCAGAGACTGTAAATGCGGGGCAGAGGACTGCAAACTTATCGCAGTTCAATTCTGAGAAGCTGAAGAAAGAAATCTCTGCGATTAAATCCCCCCAAACAAAAAGTGAGGTAAACTTCAAAGCGCAGCAAAGTGACAGTTCAGCAGAGTCTCTGCGCGCACTCCCCGCTCTAGAAGGGAAGCTGCTGAGCCTTTCATCATCACAAGAAAGCCGTAATGAGGAAATTGCATCCAGTATGGGCGTAGATGACAAGCACGGTGAGATCTTAGAGAAACCTGGGAATTCAGAAGGAATGGAAGAGCTTTCAAAAGAGAATAATAACATAACTGGGGCAGAGCTCAGCGCTTCCGAGCAGGCTGCAGGGAGCTTTGGAAGGGAGCATGAGGCTCTGACTTGCAGCTCTCTGGACATCGGCTCCAGCTTCCCAGACTTTAGGCAGCACATCAGCCAGATATTTAAAAGCACCGTGCACAGCACGCTGAGTGCCGAGTTACCCCAACGGCTGCCTGAAAACCATGCAGGCTTCAAGCAGAGGCCAGTGGCCACGCATACAGGAGTGTGCGGTGCTGAGAACTGTTCGGGACCAAACGAGGTGGGCGAACGAGCTCCTGAGGGCACCTCAGGAGCAGAGGGGCAAGAGCTGCCTTTAGCTCCTGAGGCTTCCTGCAGAGCCGGCAAAGGGAAATCTCTGCAACAAGGAAGCGCAGCGGCAGAGCTGCCAACGGCAAGCCTCCAGGATGCTGAGGAAAACAAGCAGCCCGGTAGGTGTTTAGAAGTGGTCCCGGCATTGGATGGCTGCACACCTGCTGAATGCCCTCTGGAACACCAGCGAAAGCCAGAGCAAACCACTGAGCATCCAGAGAGCGGTGAGATGGAAGGAGAGGAAGGCGCGTGTGCGAATGGTGCTGATCCCGAACCGCTAATAAGCTTAGGGATAAAGAAGCAAGGACCAGCTTCATTTGGTGGGGCAGCAGCTGAGAACTTCCTTGTGTGTTCTGACAGTAAGCAACAACCCGCTGGAGCTGCCACCTCGACAGGCGATGCACAGAAGAGGGACTTAGAAGATGCTGCTACCGCAGAGGGAAATAACTTTATTACAGAGCGTAACACAGAACCGGTTTCATCTGAAGAGGATGTAAATCTTCCTACTGAACAGTGCCAGGATCCTAAGGCAAATGAGCAGGAGCAAAGTGAGTACGGTGATGCAGATGTTGCCAAGAGCATCTCTGATATGGCAGCTTCAACACTTGTCCCGGGAGGCTCTTACAATCATGAAAAATTGCCAGGCAATTTTAATGCATCACCTGGGGGAAATCAGGAGACCCACGTTCACAGCAGTTTCATGCATGATAGTAAGTCTCAGAATGACGTGCAGGGGATACAGAATGATCCAGTGAATAGGAAATGCTTGGAAACATTGGAAAATCCACAAGATGCACAGCAAGAAGAGAAAGGGACCGTGCATGGGTTAATAGATTACTTAAAAACCGAAGTAAGCCAGGATGATTGCTTGCAAACTGACTCTACAGTAGAATCTAGCGATATAACTGAGGGAGATGTGAAAGAGAACAGTGACACAGTGCTAAGCACAACAAAGGCAGGTAACATAAAAACTGGAGACATCCCTGAAACAGGTACTGCAAGGATGTTAGTCACTGGTGAAGGTGACTTGGCTATAAACACAAGCACTGAGGAGCAGGACACAGACCTGCACAAAAATCACTCCCCAGCCACTCCTCTGATGGAGCAGAGTGAGGGTTCTGCACACACAGATCTCACTGATGCTGAAAATCAGCCGAGCAGGATGAATCCAGAAGATGAAAGCTCACTTCAGGATGCCTCAAGAAAGCTACCTCCGCTTGCCTTGACTGAGCCTAAGAACCTTGACTTCACTGAACTGCAAGGAGTGGCTATGGCAGGATTACCTACTGAAAGGTATTTACTTTATATTACTATGTGGAATGGTTGTCAGGACCCTGGGGCTTGAGAGGGATGCAGTTATCAAGGCAGATACCCATCCTCTGGGTGGCAGAGGGATCCTAAAAGCCAAGGAGCACAATCCTTACCTGTTCCATCTGCTGGTCCAGATTCCTGCCCTTAACTGTGTGGCTTTGCTTATGTTTCCCAGTGTTCACATCTTATAGCCTAAAGTTAGGCAAACAAATAGCACTTCCTAGCCTTAAGTCAGTAGGCTTTTGCCAAAGGTTTTGGTGACCCAGTTAAATGAGACCTGCAGCATTCACATGGTGGATGGCAGTATTTAAACTCAAGCCTGCAGTACAACCTAATTACTCACACTGTTAGTTGTCTAGGCCGCCCTCTTATCCTCCCGTATAATATAATTGTACTGACAGCGCCTTTGATCCCTGTTATTCAGTGTTTCTAATGACATGGAGTTGTTTCAGATGTGAATTCTTCTGAGCAGGGATTTGTGGAGCCTATGAGTAGCTGAGTGTTTATTTCCCAAACCTAGCAGTAACTGCTTTAATAAAGTTAAGGTGCTTTTTGGGTGAGCTTTTACTTGGCTGTCTGCATTCTCAGTTTGATAAGGAGTTAATTCAAAGCATTCTGATACCAGAGCAGGTGATTCCCCTTTATCTAATCACAGCACTGCTTCCTCTGTAACCTCAGCAGCCTTCTTGCAGGCTGTCCCTCTCCTCCTTTTAGGAGGAAGCAGCCACAGCTACTAAGAGACAACAGCAGAGAGAAAGGTGCAGTGAAACCTAAAGTATTCCAGGCAGCCTCAATGAATGGTATGTATGTGTAGATGGAATCTTTCTAAGTACTACCAAAAACACTGGATGATATTAGCTGAATAAGGAGGGGAAATATCTCAGTGTCACATTCCTTCAAGGTTCAAGTGATAAAACTGTTGTAAGTGAAAATACCACAAGTGTTTCTGTTGTGAAAATGGGGGGGGGTGTCCTGTTCTATGTCAGGGATGGAGACTGAATATGACCTAATTGTGTGAGCACAGTGTATATTAGAAGACTATTAGAAGTGCTGGGAGTCTGAACAGCTCTCTGACTTTCTCTTTAAGGATCTATCTATGGAAGAACAAGGAAATTAGACCCTATTACTTCTCTCTAGCTCCTTTCTTGCTGTTTCCCTGTCTATGATGGGAAGCTTCACAGTGGGCAGATTTGAAATTACCAAACAAATCACTGGCTAGGCCTGGTTCAGAAGCCTTCAGGGACCACAGGGCAGTACGTGCATGTGTCTGCACATGTGTTTTCTATCAGGGTGGGTATCATCCTTTATATAAATACCTGTGGCAAGCAGGGCAGGGCTCTTGAAACAGCTGCTGGCAATCCATGGAGTGGTTGCTTAATGCTTGCATATGCCTTAGGAATTCATTATCACCTGTTTTTGCAGCGTGAGGGTTTGTATCAACAGGCAGCTGCTCCTCTGCGTGTCACACACATACCCAGTGTGCATATACATGCAGGAGGTGCTGCAGGCAGAGCCAAATGTGATTGCAGCACCGTAGACTTACACAATGGGGACCCTCTGAGGTGCAAGGGAGTCTTTGCTTTTCATCAGGCTTGTTTCTTAAAGGAATGGGTATTTATAATACGAAAGAGCATATATTATATTATCTATAATATAAAAGCATTAGTTGAGCTGGCTGCTCTGTCTTCTTCAGTGGGTCCAACACACTGACTGGTCTGAGCTTAAAACTGGCTTTGCATGGTTGAATTTCAAGCTGTATTTCATACCCTGTGTACTCCAGTCACAACACTTGTTGCTGCAGAGTGGTTTCCAATTGTTTATTGCCTTATAATCCTCACAGACAATAAATTCCTAGAGCCATGCAAAACAAGATGCGTGTTTCTGAGAGGCTGTGGGGATTTGTGCCTGATGGAAAGAATTCCAGGGAGAATAAATCCTCCCCAGCTCTCAAAATAAATAGCAGTAAGAAATATATTCTACTTAGAAGAAGGAAATTGCATGTTCTGCATTATTTCAGCATTGTTTTCTATCCCCTCCAGTGCTTCTGTATAGCTTCATCTCTTGTGAGATCTTTCACATTGGAACCCTATTGAATGGTGGGTGAGGGAGCAAAGCTGTGTGACCTGACTCTAAATCCTTGTTAGGATCTCTTCCTGTAGAGGAAATAGGGGAATTTCTTTCTTTTGTGGTTATGCCATTGGGAGGACGGTGCTCTTGTGATGAAGAGTACATCCAGGAACTGTCTGTGGTAACTCCTGCCCGTACCTCCTTCAGGAGTGGGACAGTGGTCACTAGTAAGAAGAGCCTTTGTGTCTGCAGGCAATGGAGCAGCACCAATAAATTCCCTTTAACCTTCAGTGCAAAGGACAATTATTTTTAGCAAGGAGGTTATGCACTGAAAAGGAGTAAAAAATAACCCTTTCTTTGATGGTTCTGACATTTCTCTTTACTGACTCTGTGACTGAAAACCTGTGTTTGTGATGGCCACATATAGGCATCAAAATGTCATCCTTCCCACTTACGCTGGGCATCCAGCTACTCCCTTTTGCTTAGAAAGGAAGACAAGATTTCTTTTCTCCTTTTGTAATGTCTACACCCATACATCTTCATTCTCTTACGGAGCGATAAAAGAGGTTAATGTATGTACAGGGAGTCCTTATACTTCATGCCACCGAAATGCTCCTGTTTGCATCACAGCCTATGGCAGGGATTGAACAGACCATGGAGCACAACTGGAAGCGATGGCAAATTTTCAGGGATGTTTAGAGGTGGCGTTGAGTTTCCTGATAACTTCCTGCAATTCATCCAGCTGGTACATGTGGAATGCCATTGTCTCTCGGGAAAAGTGCCGAGAGAGCTTTTTGAAGTGGAGACTGTGAAGTCATTCCCAGATGTGTATCTGTAAGGTCCATAGAACAGATTGCATCATGCGCTGATTTCTTGGCTTGGCAAAAGGTTCAGGTTGTCAACAGGCTTTTAGGTGTTGCAGAGATGCTCATAGAGGTGACTTGGGCTGGGTGTGCTAGCGAGGGAAGAGCACAGGGAGCCGTAAGCAAGCTGCAGGCAGTGACACTCTGCAGTAAGGTGAGGTGCTCTGCAACCCTCAGCAGAAGGTGCTGTGCTCACTGTGCTAAGCAATATGCCCTTCACCTGTCTCGAATGCAGGAGGGCACTGCACAGATTTGGCATTAGCAGAGCTTCTGGTGCTCCTGCGGAGCAAGCTGACCTGCTGGAGCTTATGCTGCAGAAGCAATTCTTATTCCTGCCTGTCCATACAAATCAATGCACACGATGCAGTGCTTTCATAGCTGTACTCATACAGGTGCTCATCCTTGTTCTGTGGTGCTTGAACCATATTCCCTGTCTGTACCTTGACCTGCTCCTCACTGTTTGAGTGACACATAGAGCTACCTGTACAGGGAGAGGAGGATGCGGCACTGAGCTGCCTGCGGGACAAGGGTTTCCTAACAGTTTCAACACCACAAGAAACACCAGGAGGGTCCTATCCCAGCTATAGCAGTGTATTGTAGGCACTCTCATAGAATCATAGGCTAGTTAGGGTTGGAAAGGACCTCAAGATCATCCAGTTCCAACACCCCTGCCATGGGCAGGGACACCTCACACTAAACCATCCCACACAAGGCTTCATCCAACCTGGCCTTGAACACTGCCAGGGATGGAGCACTCACAACCTCCCTGGGCAACCCATTCCAGTGCCTCACCACCCTAACAGGAAAGAATTTCCTCCTTAGATCCAATCTAAACTTCCCCTGTTTCAGTTTTAACCTGTTACCCCTTGTCCTGTCACTACAGTCCCTGACGAAGAGTCCCTCCCCAGCATCCCTATAGGCCCCCTTCAGGTACTGGAAGGCTGCTCTGAGGTCTCCACGCAGCCTTCTCTTCTCCAGGCTGAACAGCCCCAACTTCCTCAGCCTGTCTTCATACGGGAGGTGCTCCAGTCCCCTGATCATCCTCGTGGCCTCCTCTGGACTTGTTCCAGCAGTTCCATGTCCTTTTTATGTTGAGGACACCAGAACTGCACACAATGCTCCAGGTGAGGGCTCACAAGAGCAGAGTAGAGGGGCAGGATCACCTCTTGTTGAATCCTGGAATTGTTCAGGTTGAAAGGACCTTAAAGCTCATCCAGCTCCAACCCCTGCCACGGGCAGGGACCCCTTCCACTGGGGCACCTTGCTCCAAGCCCCTGTGTCCAACCTGGCCTTGAGCACTGCCAGGGATGGGGCAGCCACAGCTGCTCTGGGCACCCTGTGCCAGCGCCTCAGCACCCTCACAGGAAAGAACTTCTGCTTCATGCACTAATGCCCTGTGCATTGGTCAGACAAGATCTCTAACGTGGGTCCAGACGTACTTTTGGATTTGCTTCACGCTTTACTCTTGCCATCAAAAATTGGCCAGTTCAGTAAGTCAGAAAAGAATGTTCACTCCTTAGCAAATCCTGACTCGGTCTTTTTGGTCTGCTTAACAAACACAGTATTAAATATTTTAACAGCCTTGCTGGATGAGGTATGGAATGTAGAACTGCTTTTCAGATCAGTCAAGTGGGTTTTGAGCACTAAGGCTTTGTGTTGTTAACATCTGAAAACAAGAGTTTGGAGTTAAAAGGAAACTTATCTAAACAGTGATTATACAGCTTTATTTCCCTCTTTTTTAACTTCCAAATTAACTCAGGTGTGCAGCATCTCGGGATCACAAAACAAAGGGGAAAACAGCTGAAGGTGATTCACACATTAATGAAATGCATAAAATTCATCAGGCTATTTGTCTTTCCTGCCCTTCTCCCTTTGCATCTGAATTCCGTCTCTTTATTTCCCTCCCATCTTGTCACTGCTGTCCTCAGTAGGTTCAGGTTAGTACAGCTGTGCTTTTGGAGACACAAACAGCTTAGCCTGCCGCCCTGACTACATTAACAGGGTGGGGAGTTCAGTGGGAATTTTGTCTGTGTAAAGTCTGATATTTTGTTACTTTTCTGCTCATGGAAGAGTAAATTGAGGATGATTTCACTCTTACCCAGCAGACATCTCACATCGCTTTCTAAGAAGTTAAAGGGATTTTTATCACCTACTCTAAGGGCTGCCGTTGACTGAACTGATGCTGTTTTAGGCAGTGTCTGAGTGTAAGCTATTAGTGTAAAGCAGCTCTGGCAGGCCCATCCGTGGCAGCGTTCAAGGCCAGGTTGGACACAGGGGCTTGGAGCAACCCACTCTAGTGGAAGGTGTCCCTGCCCATGGCAAGGGGTTGGGAGCTGGAGGAGCTTTAAGGTCCCTTCCAACACAAACCAGGCTGGGATTCTGTGATTCCATGATTTATAAAGTGCTGATTTGATAGTACAACCTGTTGTACTCAAAGCACATGCCGATGGAAAAGTAGGTCTGTGATACCATGCTGGTTACCTTCTAATTCTATTTGCATATGCCTCTGCTATAGACAAGTACACAACTAAATCATCTCTGGTCCTACCAAATTGCTGACGCTTCTTGCTGTATTGAAAGCATTCTGTACCACTCATGAGAACTGTAGCCACTTATTTGTGAGGGAGGCATCGGCACAGGTGGATGATACACGGGCTGCTGTTTCAACACATCCTTCTGTGTTTCTCAAGAAGTTATTCAGTCAAATACAGGCATTTGCTAAAGAAATCCAGCATGGGGACTGTAGCACTTTGTCCAATGTCTGGCCAGGCAGTTTAGCATCAATTTTTGTCTTCTTTTCTCATTAAGTTAAAATTTACTTTCAGATTACCTCTTTTTCTCTGCTCAGCTTTCCCCAGATGTATTTTTCAACCTGGCTTCTTCCAAATAAGCTGCCTATTTTCTCAAAATGGCTTTTGCATACCCTACAGATCCCTGTATTTTCTCTGTTCCAACTCTAACTTCTGGCCTCTTTCAAACGCGGATACCAAGGACCTAGTTCCTCTGTCCCTGTTTCTAATAGAATATGCAAAGCAGGATCAGCCCCAGCTTTGAACCCAGCGAGGGCAGCTCTGAGAACAGCAATTACAGACGCAGGCGTGTTCTCCATGACTTGGATGTGGCTTCCATCCAGTTCCTCTGTGTCCTGGCATGCTTGCATCGCACCAGCGCTGCTCCACAACAGACTCCTCTGGAAACACGTCTGAGGAGCCAGAACTCTGTAGTGTTTGTCCTTTGCGTTCTGTTTTCCTTCCTGCTGTCTTTCATGTTGGTGTCCTTAGAGCCTGACTCACCAGTATTGGTTCAGATCCATGGGAGACCACATGTGCATTGCCAATAACAAGTGGGGCTTATTTAGATATCTCCATTCCAGTTGTTTTAGGGATCTGTTCAGGCCTGTTCATCTCCGTTCACCTTGACAGCTTAATTCTTATAGTAAATTCCCTTTGGCCTATAAGAAGCTCTGCCTCTCTGTTTGCATTAAGAGGAGAAATGTTAATTGCTCCAATGAAAGGCTCAATTGTTCTGAATTCCAAGGTCCCTGTGACATGCTGAGTGTCACCATTCTGTTGTCAAGGACCAGCCCCAGTATGTTATGTTAATCTTGTTCTTGCTGAAATGTCCTTAGGATGTCCTCCCAGACTAAGCATTTCCTGACCAACTCTTTGTTCACCCTTCCTCTTCCCTCTTCGGTACCTGCTCCATTTATCCATGGTCCTCAGTAAAATAACCAGCTGTCCCAAAAGTGCCCTAAGACAAAGCCGTTCCCCATTTGATTTCACTCATTGACTTCCTTCACCTCTTGGTACTTTCCTTCCTAACAGCTGTGTGAGAGAAGGCTACAGCCACAGCCTACCCTTAAAAGTCAGCAAATGCTGGGCTGAAATCTCAGCTCCAGAGCAGTGATATCAGCAAAGAACTTGGACCCGAGCCTCTAACACATCAGCTAGGGAGAATGCTGTGATCTTATTGCACCCAGACTACAAACACTCTGCTCCCAGTTATCCAGCTTTGCTTAAACAAGGTGGGGTGTCTTCTTGTTTCACCTGATAAATCCAGTTAGGAAGACAGGCTGCAGGTAGACAAGTAGGATTGAAATGATTCATTGGCCTGAACTACCTGGTGTTTTCCGAACCTGCACAGCTTGGCTTCTCTTTGTACAGGATGCTCTGGAAAACACTTGCTTCGTGAGACTGAACCTCATCAAGCTGTTTTTTATTCTTTTCCAGCCTGTTTTTCCTAGCTCCTTTGGCCAACGAAACACAAACAGTGTAATCAATAAAGCCTTCTTTTCTTATTTAAGGCACTCGGGAGCTTATGTAAAATCTTTGGAATTTGTTAGCATGATAACATTGTTATGCTCTCCTTGCTGATAGAAATATCAAAGCCAGCTAAGAATAACTCTGCAGCAGACAGAGATTTGTTTCCTGGAATGAATGCAAAAAAAAGCATGTATGCATTGCATACAGGTCCTGACAACTAAGGGGAAAAATTAGCTGTCATAGAAATAAACGGACACTTCAAACTCCAACCTCCCCTTCTCAACAATGGCATTTAATGAGTCAAAACACAGCGAGTTTTGCTGGAGATTTAAATGGCTGCAAGATTTTTAACATCTCTTTTGTCCTTATTCTGAATGCTGTGATGGTGCACGAAACTTGTGTTGCACGCAGCGTTTTCCAATTGCGATTCTTCTGCTAGGAACTCCACATAAACTTGGTTTGCTTGGGAAGTTACCACTGGAATTTGTGAGGCTTTAAATCTAGCCTGGGGTTTCCTAAAAATCAATCCTCCTCATTAGGAGATGTGCAAAATGGCACTTTCCCATCACTTTGGTCCTCCAAAACGTAACGGGTTAACATTAAACTTCCCCATTTTCCAAAGCTGAAGGTAAAGTTCTGCTTGGGAAGTTACAGAGACAGCCATCCCAAAACCTGGCAAGCCAGCCCTTGCCAATGAAACTCGCTGGGAAGCACACAACCTAATATCCAACCACCACTAATGATGGCTGTGGGCAATTTGTCTGTGGAAAGCAGTGGAAATCTGAAGTTCAGGTGTTTGTTACAGCAGCAGCTTGGATATCCCAGCCAGGCTGCTCTGCAGCTAACCGGGTCTGTGGTTTTGCAGTGTCTGACTGGGAACCTCTGATTAGGAGATGCAAAAGAGAAACTCCTCTTTAATTGCAACCAGACTGAAGTCTGTGTATATGGTTCTCTTTGTTTTCAATGGCCTGAAAATGGGCACCGAGTTTTCACAAAGAACAATTTAAAACACACACACACACACATCTTAAAGATTAGGCACATGATGCAGCTTTATGGCTCAGAACAAGTATAGGCATTGCTGGTTTGCCTCCTTTCTTGCAAGTGTAACACAAATGCTGTAGCATTTGTATTTGCTTATAGACTAGCCATAACCTCTGTTTAAGACCTGGAGAAGAGTGAGCCTTGTTTTCATGCTTACAAGGAAAAGCTTGGCAATCTGGTCCGAGTTCATCCTGTATTCTCAGAAAACAATGCAAATTTGAATGAAAAACTGTGTGGGTTTTTGTTTTTCACATTTATTTAATATAACATTCTTTCCAAGCCAATTTCATGGGGTTTTCATAGGTTTGTTTGAGGGCAGAGTCATTTCCTCCCCTCCAGATGCTTTGGTTTGGCAAAAGTGACGTGGTTGATGGGGAAAACCCTCAGATTGAATTCCCAGGCACTGGGCAGAGTGGGTCACCCCTGGCAGTACAGTGTCCACCAGAAGCTTTCACCCACAGTCTTAAAGCACCCAGACTGTGGAGCACAGCCTGAGTGATGGTGTCTGCGATGGCATCTGATGACTGCGAGGGTGCTGAGGCGCTGGCACAGGGTGCCCAGAGAAGCTGTGGCTGCCCCATCCCTGGCAGTGCTCAAGGCCAGGTTGGACACAGGGGCTTGGAGCAAGCTGCTCCAGTGGAAGGGGTCCCTGCCTGTGGCAGGGGTTGGAACTGGATGAGCTTTAAGGTCACATCCAACCCAAACCATTATAGGATTCTATGAACATTTCTCAAGCCATTGTCCAGATTTCTGAAAAGTCAATCTCAAAGGATGTGCTGGAACCCAGCACTTCTGGACATACTCTACCTAAGTACCTTTTGTCTTTCTGCAATTCAAATTCCCATTTTCCTGAGTGCAGGGTAGAAGTATTGCATGCCCGAGGAGAATATCCATGTGTTGGTCTGCCTTCCAGCAGCATGTGCCTATGTAATGTCAGGCAACTGTGGTGTCACCGTGGGAGCTTTGTTGTACCTGTGTCATGAACTACTTGGCATTGCCAAGGTAAAGAGGTGATCACTTCTTGTAAGGTTTCCTCCACTTCTAAAATAGCAACCAAACTTCTCACATATAGCTTGGTAAATGGACACATGCATATGGAGAAAAGGAAAAAGTAGGGATCTAGCAAAGAGAAAATCCTTCACTCAGATGCAAAATCCAGGTGTTCTTGACAAACATTTGGGATCCCCATTGAAATAACCCAACAGTCCCCCCTAGTATAAGCCATCCTGCTGCCTTCTGGCCTTTCCTTGAGGCTAACTGTTCCCTGGGAGCTAGGGAAGGGTTGTACTCCAGCAGAGCCATCATCCAGGATGTCTCCTGCCTCCGAGTCCTCATCATCATTCTCACTGCTCGGATCCAGCTCTGGAGAGCTCTTTTGCAATGCTTTCCTTTGGAGCTCTTTGATCTGGGGCTCCCAGACCTGGCACTGCAGGCTGCAGCCTCGGCGTCAGCCCCTGCCCTGTAATTGTCTCCCCAGCCTTGCTGGGAGGCTGCTTATCTCTGCTTTTCCTGTTGCTTTTCAGCTTGTTTTCCCTTGCCACCCCCAAGTCTTCTCCTAATGTAGATCAAGCACACCTCAGCACCGTGCTCTGGAGCTGCTGCCTATCACTTTCCCTGTGTTTAAATAGCAGAGGACATTGGGAGGGAAGTGAGAATGTTTTTTGTGGCAAAGGTGGGTTGAGATTGTTTAGCAGTAGGTGAAAGGGGTTTGGAACAGCAAGAGGTGAATGGATAAACAGGGAGAAGCGTATTATTGGAGCAAAATGACCATTTTATACCAAAACTGCTCTATTTGCTGTTGTCAGCAGGATCGTAGCTCGTCTTATGTCCACAGCCTTGTGCCAGACTCAAGTGCTGCCTGCAAAGCAAGTCAACATGTATTTTAATGAACATTACTCTCCGTGGGTCTGCCTCCCCTCCCAGGGCTGCTGTACCTGCAGAAGCGATTTGTGAAATGGTTTCCAGATGACAAAAGTGTTTTGATTTCCCCCCCACAATGAGAGGGTGGCTGAATGCTTGTACCTGTATCAGAAATCACAGTCACTTTTTCCATGCCTGGTTTCCTGCTGCTTGGGAGGCAGGATATGAAGGGGCTGCTCTCCCCAGAAACTTTAACTCAGCTTGATCTTAATTCTTGCTGTCAGTGTGGATGGATGGATGTCAGTACTGGTTCCTGGTGATGTGATAAGATGAAGTCTCCCTGTACCATGCACAGTGTGCCCCTCTGTAGGCTGTACGCCACAGCCCAGGTAATGCGGGTACTCTATGTGGTTTTCAGCATTTTCACCCATTACAACGTGTGATTTGGTCTCCAAGGGCCATTTGGTATATCCTTCTATTGCCTGCACAGGTATCTGAATTGTTAAAAGCAGCAATGAGCATCTAGGGGAAATCCCTGCCCTCAGCTTTCACACCAGGTTGTTCCAAACCCCATCCAACCTGGCCTTGAGCACTGCCAGAGATGGGGCAGCCACAGCTTCTCTGGGCACCCTGTGCCAGTGTCTCAGCACCCTCACAGGGGAGAGCTTCTTCCTTATATTCAACCTGAATCTCCCTTCTTTTAGTTCTATCACCCAGGCAGGGGTAGCTGCCACCACAGTCGAGTGTCCAGAGCTTGGGCAGTGTGTACATGGGGTCAGCTGGGAGACTAACTTAGAATCATAGAATAGTTAGGGCTGGAAAGGACCTCAAGATCATCCAGTTCCAACCCCCCTGCCATGGGCAGGGACCCCTCACACTAAACCATCCCACACAAGGCTTCATCCAATCTGGCCTTGAACACTGCCAGGGATGGAGCACTCACAACCTCCCTGGGCAACCCATTCCAGTGTCTCACCAACTTGGCTAAATTCAGTCCCTGTAGCCCCTGCATTTTATCTGAAGTATCTCATTTGGGTGTTTGGTAGCAATGGATCTACCGAGTGTCTTGCTGTGGGATAGATAGCATAGCCAGTTAGTGTATAACATGTTATAAACATGATAGTGATCTCCCTGTGTAGAGACTCAATTAATTCCTTGGGCGCTGGCAGCTTGTACATGCAATTGGGTGTATATCTCAATGCAAAGACTTAATTACCTGTGAAGCCACCCTTTTGTGTTGTGATAAACCCATAGGAAACCAAAGAGATTAATAAGGGCAGGCAGCTAATTAGAACCCCTCCATTTTCTTACAGGTAAGGAAAACCTGTGTGACTTTAGGAGCTGGGATTTAACTGAAGAATTAGAATGGTGTGTGTTGGAAGGGACTCTAAAGCTCATCCAGTTCTAGCCCGCTGCCATGGGCAGGGATATCTTCCAGTAGAGCAGGTTGCTCCAAGCCATTAGAAATTAGATTAGGAAGGAAAAGGTTTGGGGTAGATTTATAGCTGTAAAGAAGTAAAGTTTCACTGGAAGTTGTTAAGGAGTTTTAAAAGTTTCCTTTTAAAAGGTTATCATTAAACTTGGGCCAAACACCTTCCTGAAACTTCACAAAGCAGCCAAACACCCCGAATTAAACTGTGATGTGTAAAACCTGAGGAGCTATCTGCGTACACCCTCAAGCATTTACTACTCAATCCGGCCGCATCCCCTCTCCCGCACCACCCGCAGCAGATGAGAGCGCTGCAGTGATTGAAAAACTCCGGCCAGGAATTCCAGTAGGGAAAAATAAAACCAACAGGGATAAAAAAAAACCAGGACAAAACCCACGTGGGAGCCTCAGATTCAGCTCCTTGGGGATGGGGGTTGTGTTTCCTTTCAGTCTTTCGCTCTATGCCCAAGCTTCGGAGGCGCCCCGATGCTTCCCCACGACGGGGTCGGATGCCTCCGGGGCGGCTCGCCGCCCCGGAGGCATCCGACCCCGTCGTGGGGAAGCATCGGGGCGCGGCTGAGCTCGGTGGTGGCTACGGCCTTTCCTCGGGGAGCCTCATGGGGAGGAGCCTCCTCTCAGCAGCTCCAGTTCTTTTCACTCCTCGGCCTTTCTGTAAGCTCCACTTCGTCGTCCTAAAGCAGCCGGGATCGGCGCTTCCTTACCCCTCTTTACACACGCGCGCACACCCCCAGGGATGGTGGAAGCGGAGGGAATGGGTGTTGCATTCAAAGCCTGTTGCGGGTTGTTGTGTTGGAATCGAGGATGACTGAGAAGAGGGAAGGTGGTGGTTGTTTCCTGGCTTTGGTAAGTAAGACACTTAGGGAAGGAGCGGGGGGGGGATAAAGTTAGGCAAGGAAATAACAAAAGCAACGTGCTGTTAAAGCCTCTATCGCAAATGAAAAGCTAGCTCTTGTTTAGCACCGCTTTTCTCCCTCTCAAAACTTTATTGCGCTTCTTCCCCCTTCCTCCTTTATTTTCCCCTTGGGGCAACTTTGGAAAACTAACACAAAACGCTCGCAAATCTCTCTGCGAGGGGATTAACCCTCCTGACCTCCCCCAGATTGCTCGGGTGATGGGTTTGTGGCTCCTGTCATGGCTTGCGGTTGGGTTTGTGCTCTGCCAGAGCGTCCGAGGGTGAGGAGACGGTTTTTTTTTTGGGGGGGGGGGGGCTTTGATAGCTCTGAGAAACTTCTGGTTCAGGTTTCCTAAGCAGGGATTTGGAAACTTTAAATGCGGCAGCAATGACATCAGGACGTGACTGAGAGCCCTTCAGAGGCTCTAAAAGTGGGGACGGGATGGGCTTTTTATAATGGTTGACAGTTATTACAGCAAATATGCTTATTCATCCCGTGCAGGCGTGATTTATACTCCTCACACTTTCATGTGGCTTTCTGTTGTTCTTCTTTCAGTTTGCGAAGGAAGTAACGCCGGAACGCGTGTTTCAGTCCCCTGAAGTCTTTTTAATCTGTAATAATTGTATTTGTTTCATGTAATAACTCACCATAGGTTTAGGTTTTAATGTGACCACAGTGACGTGGGGTACTCAGAAAAAGAATCTAGTTTTTGTTCTGTTTTATGGCTATGACTGATCCCATCACTCATCAATCTGAATACACGTGCTCTGAGAATTAAGGGATTTCTAAGCAAGAAGGGTTGGGTGAGAGAGGAAGTGCAGGCCCTCAGGTAATGAGTGACTAAACCCCATCCCCTGCCAAGATAACTGCTTTATCTTGTCAGGGTTTCCACAAGCACTGCCAGAAAACTATTGCTTCTGAGAATTCCTCACTGCCATCACGTGCATGGATTGCCTGACAGCATCCGTGCTCTCATCCTGGTTTGGCCAGGTAGTTTGGGGTTACCTGTAGGGATTGCTTGCTCCATGCAGCTGGGATGCTCTTCCCAGGTGGGGTGCTGCCTTCAGGAAGTCTTTTAAAGGTGCTTTAATTTCTCCTGAATGCACTTCGTTTGTTTTCTCTCTTTGTTTTATCACTATGGAAGTTTGCAGTCAGAAGGGACTCCCTTGCTGCTGGAAGCACAGCCTTGTGTCCGGTTCCTGTTGCTCAGCCAGGGTGGTGGCATTCCCTCCCTTGGGATACATAGGTGTGACTCAGGGGCTGCCTGAGCCACTATGGGCTGGGCTGGCTCTCCCTGGGTGCTCTGAGCACCATCACCCAGCGTCCGGACCTGTTCTGCTCATCGCTCAGAGGAAGAGCAAGTAAACCCCAGGCAGTGGAATACATCTCCCAAGAGCCAGTTCTGGTACTTGGTGGCAATGAGTGTTCAAGTCCAGGTTGGACACAGGGGCTTGGAGCAACCTGCTCTTATTGAAGGTGTCCCTGCCCGTGGCAGGGGTTGGAACTGGATGAGCTTTAAGGTCCCTTCCAACACAAACCAGTCTGGGATTCTATTGATTCTCTGTCTTTTCTGCCTGAGTGTAGCAATGCTGCCATGTGCAGTGCTGTACATCTAACTCGTGTTGCCTGTGCAAGGGTGGCTTTATTTGTTTGATTAACACATGCCAGTTCATCTCTTGGATACCTTCATTACTGTGTTTGCGCAGCACCCAGCTCCCTCCTTGTAAATACAAAGTGCTGATGTGAGGCACTTAAGGCATAGTTACTCCTTTAGAGTCCAGAAGGAATTTGGAAGATTTTTCCCAGATCACCTGTTTAAATGCATAAGGAAGGCTTTGTTGGGTTTACAAAAGGCCAAACTCAAAGCTTTTGAGTGTGTGTGTATCTTTAGCTTGGAAAAGTAAAGCTTTGGTTATATCTGTGCACAGTGACCAGCAAAAGTAACCAGAGATCCTCAGTCATCCCTGTGTCTGAGCTTGTAAATCTCTTGCTGGTGTATGGATTTGCCTGGTGGGGACATCATTTGTTTGTATGGGTTCCTTTAGTTCACTGGCAAATAAAGCCAGACTTCCCATTTCAATCTCATATTTTCCCTAAAATTCTAACATAATTTAAATGGATTTTAAATCTCCTCACAAGAAGTAGCATGTGGTGGGGAGGAGGGAGGGTTTTGTCTGTTTTTAATCCTCTGCTGGTACCTTATGCAGCACTTCTGAGTTGTTTCCTGAGCAAGATAGTTTTAGTTTACTGGCAATGTCGATGTCTAATCTGAATCGCAGTTGCTTACCCCATACTCCTGCTAAATCCTATTGAGAGGAGCCCAAATAATCATGAAAATCATAGAATCATAGAGTAGTTCGGGTTGGAAAGGACCTCAAGATCATCCAGTTCCAATCCCCCTGCCATGGGCAGGGACACCTCACACTAAACCACCCCACCCAAGGCTTCATCCAACCTGGCCTTGAACACCGCCAGGGATGGAGCACTCACAACCTCCCTGGGCAACCCATTCCAGTGCCTCACCACCCTAACAGCAAAGAATTTCCTCCTTATATCCAATCTAAACTTCCCCTGTTTTTTAACTTGTTACCCCTTGTCCTATCACTACAGTCCCTAATGAATATCAAAGTTGGGAAGAGTTACCACAGCAGGTTATTGCTGGATATTCGACACATGAAGTTTATTTCAATGAATATGTGAGATAAGCTGCAAAGTAAAGGATGAGAATGTAAATAAGAATATTCTGAAGGAATTACTTCATAGAGTGGATGAAACTTTGTGAGGTACAATGTGTTTGAATGAATGAATTTGAACTGGTGTAGATGCTGCTTGATCTCTTACCCTTACAAAGAATTGCAGTGTAAGAGCATACCAGAAGTAGCAAATCCTTGCACTGTTTTTTCTTACACATGTGTAAACTGAGGCTCTGAAAATGTACTCTTTGGTCCAAGTTATTAGAAAGCCATGATGAAATCTAGAGGGTTTCTTGTTTTCATAGAGTCACAGGCTGGTTTGGGTTGGAAGGGACCTTAAAGCTTATCCCGTTCCATCTCCCTGCCATGGGCATGGACACCTTCCACTAGAGCAGGTTGCTTCAAGCCCCATCCAACCTGGTCTTGCTGTACCCAGTGAGCAACATCTTGTTTCTCGAAGACACAATGTCAGGTGATGACAGTTCTGAGAGTTCTCAGTCTTCACTTGATGTTGTTGGTGCCAGAGATTTCTGGAGTAAGAGCAGCATCTATAAATCTTCCTGTTATCTCATTATAAGCAACCACATGTTTGGGACTAGGAGATAGCAGGGCTTGAAATGCTTACTGGAGTAAACTTGGAGCTGTTGTTGACTGTTCAAAGGGAGCCACATCCAGCTCTCCTGATTGGAAAAACATGAGAGGGAGAAAATGCCAATCCCATAGCTGCCTTCTGTCTCTAGCACCAGTGTCAAAGTGTAACAAAGCTTCAGTAAGAAATTAGGGGTTTAAGGTTTGCCTCTCACTGGTGTAAAAAGGACATGGAACTGTTGGAACAAGTCCAGACGAGGCCATGAGGATGCTCAGGGGACTGGAGCACCTCCCGTATGAAGACAGGCTGAGGAAGTTGGGGCTGTTCAGCCTGGAGAAGAGAAGGCTGCGTGGGGACCTCAGAGCAGCCTCCCAGTACCTGAAGGGGGCCTATAGGGATGCTGGGGATGGACTCTTCGTCAGGGACTGTAGTGACAGGACAAGGGGTAACAGGTTAAAACTTAAACAGGGGAAGTTTAGATTGGATATAAGGAGGAAATTCTTTCCTGTTAGGGTGGTGAGGCACTGGGATGGGTTGCCCAGGGAGGTTGTGAATGCTCCATCCCTGGCGGTGTTCAAGGCCAGGTTCGATAAAGCCTGCCCATGGCAGGGGGGTTGGAACTGGATGATCTTGAGGTCTTTTCCAACCCTAACTATTCTATGTTTCTATGTAATGGAGAACAGCAGATTCACCCAGCAGAGCACATAGCCCTCATGGGATTGGCACTGAGCAGCGGGACTCTACTTAGTGCTGTGTCCACATGTGTAAACTGTGCTTTTAAGCATACTTTACACATAGAGTCATAGAATGGCCTGGGTTGGAAGGGACCTGCAAAGCTCATCCAGTCCAACCCCCCTGCAATGAGCAGGGATATCTCCAACTAGATCAGGTTGCCCAGAACCACATCCAGCCTGGCCTTGAATGTCTCCAGGGATGGGGTGTCCACCACCTTTCCGGGCAACCTGTGCCAGTGCCTCACCACCTTCATTGTAACGAATTTCTTCCTCACATGCAGCCTGAATCTCCCCTCTTTCAGTTTAAAACCATCACCCCTCATCCTATCACAACAGGCTGGGCTAAAAAGTCTCTCCCCATCTTTCTTACAGGACCTTTTTAACTACTGAAAGGCCACAACAAGGTCTCCTGACTTGGTTTGAAAGCTTCCTGCATAGGTTTTCTCTTGAAACAGAAGGAATTATGTGGGTTTATGCAGTTATTTCTCATTCATTCATTGGTATTTAATGACTACTGTGGGTCAAGCTTTGTCTGGAACTTGCTGTTTGTGTACCTGTCTAACAGTGACTTGGAAACTCTCTTTTCAAGATAAGTAGAGGCCTCGAAAGTGAAATTACGGCACTCAGGAGCCTAAGGACACTTGATGGGCACCCTCTTTCACTTGCGACACGCTAATAACAGACTGAAGCCCTTGGTCTTTGGGCTGGATTTAGCACTGCTCACTGCAGCTGTTAGTAAGCAACTGCGTGTTAAACTGTGAGGTATTTTCCTTTGAGAGGAATTTCAGTCATGCCTGCCATAAGCAGAATTTGGAAGTGATTTTAAGTAGATCCACCTCCACACTTGACCCCGGCAATGGAATGGAAAAACCTCACGGCCTCCTTACAGAACTTGATTCTTGAAGCAAATTGGCTTAAAAGGCCCGGTTGCTGCAGATGACTTACGACAAGGACCTGGTGGCTGATGCCTGGGAGGCAAAGGCAGTTGTGATGCCCAGGAATGTCACTTGTGGAACTCGTTTGAGCAGCTTTTGGAGGGCTTCATTGTTTGTGCTGCACAGAACAGGGTGGCTTGGCAATGAGCAGCTTCCATCACCTCCCCAGGCCCGTGGTTCAAGTTACCTTGTCTATAGACTGTATGAAAATAGGTGTCTGGGAGTTCATAATGCAACAGACATTGAGTGGTGGTGGGCGAACACATCCCTCCTCACCAAGTGCAACAGCTTCAGTTGCAGGTTTGGCTTGTGCTGTACTTTCTGTATGTTCATAGGAAGGAGCCTTCGTGCTCCGTCGGTACCCAGGATGAGACCAGCCCATATGGAATCATAGAATAGTTAAGGTTGGAAAGGACCTTAAGATCATACATCCTCCTTATGTATATAAGAAAGAAGCTTCAAAGTCCTGTTGTCAAGATCTACTTTCAAAACACTCATTTTAAGGCGGAGTAGAGGGGGTAGCCCAGTTTGTGCTGTAAGTGTATGCAACTCTTAGTGATGAGTCCTTTCATGCTACTAGGTTAGAGGACTTCAGAACTTGTAAACATCTTAGCTCAAAGCTTCCCCCAACAAGCTGAGCCCTCAGGTGTGGTTAAACCAGTGGATGGTTAATTGTGTAGTATTGTAATTAGGTAAAATATTACAAGTTTAAAAAGTAGTTGACTATTCTAGGCTGTCATCTGAGAACCTCACTTGGTGCAACGGCTTAGCCCTGCTCTCTGTAGTGTTGGGGAGAATGGCTCTTGGCCTGTTAGGGACACTGCAGACAAACTGACTGCCCCGAGTGCAGTGATGCTGTGGGAGCTCTGGAAAGGAAGAGCAGAAACCCTGGCTTGCAGAGGATCACAATGTGTAATTAATTAAAAGTGAAATTAAAAAATGAGAAAACAAGCTTGCCACATCGTTTCCCCAGATGAACATATGAACAGAATGCTTTAGATAAATGTGTGATGTGTGAGTATATTCAGATGGTGGCCTGCAGTTGTTACCAGAATAACATCAGTTGAGGAGACCTTAGAGCAGCTCCAGTGCCTAAAGGGGCTGCAGGAGACCTGGAGAGGGGCTTGGGACAAGGGCCTGTAGGGACAGGCCAAGGGGAATGGCTTGAACCTGCCCGAGGGGAGACTGAGATGAGCTCTTAGGCAGAAGCTCTTCCCTGTGAGGGTGCTGAGGCGCTGGCACAGGGTGCCCAGAGAAGCTGTGGCTGCCCCATCCCTGGCAGTGCTCAAGGCCAGGTTGGACACAGGGGCTTGGAGCAAGCTGCTCCAGTGGAAGGGGTCCTTGCCCGAGGCAGGGGTTGGAGCAGGATGAGCTTTAAGGTCCCTGCCAAGACAAACCAGTCTGGGATTCTATGAGTCAGTTTGAAGGAGGCAACACAAATGTTGTTTTCAGGGGGTTCCCATGGTTTGGTGTCTTAAAAACAAACAAAACCCGCTTCTTCAGCCAGGCTCCTTTACCAATTGATTCAAGGGTGTGTTTCCAAGTTGTCTTCCTTTAGCCATATAGTGCTTGCACTGACTGCATCCTGCTTTCCCCAGGGATGGGACAAGCCTGGGTATCCGCCTGGGTCACCCATGACACCTTTGTGCTCCCACTGAGGAGTCCCACACAGCTCCATGGTAGCGGAAAGCCTGATTCTGCTCCCTATGTGTTATGTGCGTCTGAGCAACAAGTCTTGCAATTTCTCTTGTTCAAGCAGTAGCTTGTTTGCTCATTTGCTTTTTAAAATCGGAATCAAAATGGGGTTAATTTGCTCTTGGGTTGTGCTGTCTTGTCACTGCTGCAGCTGTAACACGCTGACTCTGGTCCAGTGGGAAGAGTAGAGCTGTTCACAAAAGCAGCTTACATAAAGAACCCCACCTTTCTCTGCATTTCCTAACACAAAATTAATCATATTTGTGCTAAAGGCCTTCAGACATGCAAGTGCCAGTAGTTCTGCAATAACTGAGCTCTAAGGCTGTTTTTCCATGTCTTTTCTCTCCACAGCCCTCCTGGGCCAGGTGATGCTATACAGTTGGCCTCTCCCCTTGATCCTTCTGAGCAACCCTTACCTGTTACTACAGCGTTTGGAAATGTTGAGCCCCTGGATGCTGCTGAGCTGACTGCAGCAAGGTACGGTTATAGAGCCATGGGGAGCAGCTGCACACCGCTCCCTGGTGTGGGTGGGTTGAGGACCACGGAGGTCAGCATGAGCAGAACATCGCTATCCCTCTTCTTGGCTGGATGTATGTCTGGTATGGCCAGTTGCTGATGGGCTGGCCCAGTCTGTCTGTAGGCAGTGGAGCATCTGTCAGCGGAAATCTTGACTATCATTTAAATCTCCCTCTACTAGACCCTTCAAAGGAAAATGCTATTTGCCTCCGGCTGAGATTGAATCACTGCTATGTAGTCATGCCATTTGAAGGTGCAATACAGACCTTGTATTTTTTAGGTGCTTATACTTTGGTTTTTTAGTTATTATTTCAAGGTAATTGATCCTTTGAGCGTTTTCTTTAAGTTTGACAAGTTCTCCTGGTTATAAAGCTTTCAGGTGTCTCACTGTTGGACATTGAGTTTATTGCCTGCTTTTACTGGTGCTGGGAAGGGACACTGTCGCTTTACTTGTGCTGGTGGCAGTTGGGTCATCAGGTTCTTTGAACACATGGGTTTGTCTTAACTGCCAACAGCAGAGGAGGCCTTGTAGGGTGTGTTTGGCTTTCAATCGCTGTGAATTCAGTGGAGTGTAAACAGACACAATATATTTAAGCTAGCATTAAATCTGTTAGCTGAACTAGCAGTAGTAGGCTATCAAAAGGAGTTGGTGTGGTTTGCTCAATCCACCTTAAAACCTGGGTGACTTTGCTGGTTGGCCAGTACTGCTCTTCCACCAGTCCCCAAGCTGGTTATTCCCTAATGCTGGTGGAGTGACTGTGTGAGAAACACACTTTTTCCTGCAGTCAGGGTAAGATGATCTAGAGACGCTTCCAGTGGGAAGCCAACAACGTGGATTTCTTCCAGTTCTTGTAAGTTCTTGCTCGGAGTTGTGTTTCAGTGGTTTTACCAAACGTAACTGGGTTATGATGGGGGTTTGTGGCTTCTGTGTTTTCTTGCTAATGGGTTGTTGCCCATAATAGCGAGGCTGTTAGAAAGGAGTGAGCAGGAATTGAGGTGGAGCTCTGAGCTGCTTTATGGATGCAGGGGAATGAAAAGAGACCAACACCAGAAGTGCCATGGAGTTTTATATATGGTCTCCGGACTACAGGCTGAAGTAGAAGATCCGGTTGCCCTTGGGGTGAGAGTTTGCTGTTTGCAGGGAAAAAGGCACTCAAGCTGTCTAGGATTAAATGCCACCTTAGGAAACACTTAGGAAGAGCAGTCTTAGAGTGTTCTAATTTACTGCTTCTTGTAAAACTCATGAATTCACACTGTTCGCATTCTGGAGCTGGAATTTCAGGTTAATTATAATTTATCTTTTCTTTTGAACTACATAACTTTTGTCTTTTAAAATGCTTTTTTAGTGTCCAGAAGTTCATCTGGGCGTTCCTTGCTCCATCCCGGTTGCATAGGCTGGGAATGCTGGTGCTAAGCTGCAGTTACCCACATGGGATGGCTGAGCCCAGTAGGGATGAGGGCACATGGACTGTGCTGCAACCACGGGATCTGGCTCTTGTTTCAGTATCCTGACCTTAAGGAAGGTGCAGGGGTTTTCCCAAGGGTTCAGTGCTAAGAAGTTGCAAACTCGGGATACTCGGCATGGAAGCAGGTAGCTTTTCAGCTCCTGAGCAAGAGAAATACATTGGAGTGAATCTGGCTGGAAGCAGTTCTGTGTTTGTTGGGTTTAGTTTTTGTGTTTATTATACAAAGCTGCACAAGTTAACCCTGGTCAGGATTGTTTGTTTTTCTTCCCCCTTTGTTTTGCATCCTTGCTCAGCTTTAGACATAGGAGCCAGGCTGTTCTCCATGCACTTGTCTTTCCTGTCCAGGCTGGTGTTGCTTGCCAGCTGCTTTTCTCTCTAGAGGTGTTCCCTGGTGTCCCAGCAGCAGCAATGTGGTGGTTCCAATTTATGCCCACCTGCAGGTGCAATTGGTTGGCAGAAAAGGGATTAACATCAATGCAGCTGGACCCTGATTTAGCTCCTGTTTGAAACAGGCGTGGTGCAACTCTCCTCCGGTAGTAACAAACACTGCTGACTGCCCTGTGGTTTTTATCAGAGAATCATGGAATGGGTTGGAAGGGACCCTAAGGCTCATCCAGCTCCAACCCCTGCCACGGGCAGGGACCCCTTCCACTGGAGCAGCTTGCTCCAAGCCCCGGTGTCCAACCTGGCCTTGAGCACTGCCAGGGATGGGGCAGCCACAGCTTCTCTGGGCACCCTGTGCCAGCGCCTCAGCACCCTCACAGGGAAGAGCTTCTGCCTAAGAGCTCAGCTCAGTCTCCCCTCGGGCAGGTTAAAGCCAATCCCCTTGGCCTGTCCCTACAGGCCCTTGTCCCAAGCCCCTCTCCAGGTTTCCTGCAGCCCCTTCAGGCACTGGAGCTGCTCTCAGGTCTCCCCTTCAGGAGCCTTCTCTTCTCCAGGCTGCCCCAGCCCAGCTCTCTCAGCCTGGCTCCAGAGCAGAGCTGCTCCAGCCCTCGCAGCATCTCCATGGCCTCCTCTGGACTCACTCCAACAGCTCCACGTCCCTCTTGTGCTGCTGCCCCAGAGCAGGTGGGGTAGAGCTTCTGCTTTTTTTGGCATTTTATGTAGAAATGCTGCACCACAACTTTTCAATATGACCCCAGAAAAACATCTCATGGGATGTCTCTGTGTCAATGCTTACTGATTGTACCTCTGCACTAGTCGTTTACTAGGGCTACTCAGTGGCACGATGCAGTCTGTCTGCAGTAAACTCCAATGATTGTGTTCCTCCTAATATATTTAGTTATTTACAAATAAGTTCCTTTTGTTTCCATGTATTTCCCTAACAGGAGTGTCACATAGTGCAGATGGTGTGTGCTTTGACAGGGAAAAATAATGGTGCATATAAGGTAGGGGTCAGCTTGTGCTAAATGTCTTCCAGATGGCAGTGCATAATAAGATATCAGGTTGTCCCTCCATCTGTCCAGTCAAGAAACTGTATCTTTGTTTTGCTCCTTGAGGATGACTGTCTGCCTTTCTCTTCCCCTGCTGCTAACAGATTGATCAGTGACAACACGGTATCATCTGCTCCGTAAGGAGATTTTACTTAGTGTATCTATAGGGGAGTGCCCTGAAAAGGATGAGGTAAGAAGTTCACTGGCTGCTCTGCCAAGCGTTTTTGTTTAGCAATGAAACTGAAAGGCCACGTTCACTCCGATTTGCCTGTACGTGTTGCGCCAGCAGATTTTGGCTAGACACATCTTTCTTTCCATGCTGCAGGTGCAGAGCCCTGCAATAGGACTTCTGTAGGAGAAATGTTTGGATTGGAAAGGCAGAGCAGGCAGAGAAGTGGCTGTATGAGACCACAGCTTAGCTGGGCTCTAGGATAGAGGTGCTAAACATTTCTGAGCAGTGTCTATCCGTTCCCTGCAGCTTGCAGCCTGTCTTGTGGGCAGAAAAGCCCTCCAAATGCCCAGGAAAAGGTGGCAGCTTAGAAAGCACTTGCTGCATGAGCTCTTTTGAGGTAGCAGGCAGAGAAACCCAATCTGATCCTTTCCCCAGCTAAGGAAAGCTTCTCCTCTTGTATTTAATCTCCATCTGAGGTTGTGGAGCTGCTGCAGCACCGTGTTTACTCCAGGCGAGGCAGAGCTGTCGCAGCTCTGTTGTGAATGAAAAGGGGGATGAAAGCGTGTTCTAGACCTCAGCTGGCACCGGCCTCTCTCCCAGCTCCTGTTTTGCAGAGGGGACATTAAGCTGTCCTAAGGGAATTTGTGATAGCTTTTAGTGCATCTGACATCACCTGTGTTGTTTTCTCTGCAAATGGACCTTTCCCAGTCCTGCAGTTGACAGCCTGGGCGCTGTGATGCTGTCAGTGTGCCCCTTGGTGTCAGCAGCACAAGCAGGCAGGAATACCCAGGTTATCCATACACAAGATGGTCAGCAAGAGGTGAAGCTTGAAGAATAAAGCTCATCCAGTTCCAACCCCTTCCACGGGCAGGGACACCTTCCAGTAGAGCAGGTTGCTCCAAGCCCCATCCAACCTTTAACAAAGTCTACTTGCGCAAGGAAGGCAGCCAACACTTGGCAGGAGCTGTTTGTATGGGAATCAAGTATTTGACTGGTTTGATGAAGCTTGGAAAGATGAAGGGAAATAATTTGTGGATTCTAACACATACCTCATAAAAATAAGCCCTATGCTTTGTGCAGGCCAAGGAGCAGAGCTCTTCCAAAAATGCCTGTATTTTGATAGCTAGTTTTGCTCCGCAGAATGTTAGGAATGACATTAATGAAAGCATATCCCTCAAAATTGTCCCATTGTAAGTGGAAGGAATTAAAGGGGGATGCTGAAGGGCTGTAGATGGGCAGTGGGGCCTGTGGGTGAGAGGGAAGCAGGTGCTACTGAAAGCAGTTAACAGGGAAGGGTTTATGTATGTATAATATAAGGTCCATCATCCTATGTGCCTTTGGTATCCTTGCTTGGCTGGGCCCTCTTGTGAGTTCTTTGGGTTTTGCAATTCTCTCTATACTCTCCAACCTGATGTTCAGCATTTGCTTATTGTTAGCAGTTTACTTTTTGCTTTAAAATCTTTTTCCAGCCTCCCTGTGCCCCTATAGAGGCACATGGCCTTTGTATGTGTTTGATGCCATTACTGCGTTAGGATAAAGACATTTGTAGCAAAGGGCAAAATCCTCTGCGTGAAAACAGAAACAGCTTGTCATTTATTCATGTATTTATTTGTTTAACTCCATGTGACTAAAAATGTAGGAAGTTTATGTCACTGTCAAACCAGTTTGGACAAACTGGGAAGGAAAGAAGCAAGGAAAGCAATAAGGAAGGGATGCATAAAATGAGAGAATTTCTTACAAGGAATGAGTGGTTATCCCATATGGCACAAAGCAACTTCATGGATATGAGCTAATCAAGGTAAACCACTCTCAGAATGAGCTTTCGTGATCATATTAAGTTAATGGAGCCGCTCGTTGGAGAATAACTGTCCTTGTGCTGCTATGTATTGTACCTGAAGTCAGGGGTGTGATTTATGTTTGCCCTCTGTTTGTATACATGTTTCTAAAGAAAGGCACAAGCTGTCCCTAACTCTTCGTCCCACAATTTAATCTACCTTCTGCAATTACAGTGTAATTACTGGGGAAGGGGAGAGGAAGTTTTGACAGGAACGGCAAAGATAACTGCTTATATTTAGTTCAGGAAACGTAAAAGAAACTTCTCAGCCAAGGCCTGATTCCATGAATGCTTCCTTAAACCTTTGTGTCTGGATCTCTGGAAGCTGGAGCTGGCGCAGGGAGAGGTTGTTGTGGGTGCTATTACAACAGCAGCGTCACACTGGTGTGTCAGAGGTGCTCAGGAAAGGACAATGTGGTGTGACAAGACCCTACACTGCTCCTGCGTTTGAGACATGAAGTCACGGGTGATTTAGCTCCTTTTCTGTCATTAGCTTAATGAGTGTGGCCAAGAGCAGGGGGAGCAGTGTGGTCACCAGTGTGGTCAAAGGATGGAGGATGCAAGTGAGTTTCTCACTGGGTGATGTTTTGGATACGTGGGTGATGTACCCAGGAATGGTACCTGAGTGAAGAGTAGGCTCTTTAAGCCTGCTCTTAAAGAGCATGAGTAGACTCAGAAGTATTTTCTTTGTGCTGCTTTTTTCCTACCTTGGGTTTTGCTTAAGGAAACCAAGTTAATGGAACTCTAAGGGTGTGTTATGTTCTGGTCTGCCTTGAGGAAAGGGAATGGCAAGACAACGCTCCCCTACGTGCCCTGGATTTGGGCTGGTGCCTGTTTCCTCCTGTATACTGGCTGGTGTCTGTGTGCCAGAACCCTTCTGCAGAGAACAAGAGCAGGAACAGCGCTCATAGTGCCCCACAGGGCCTGTGAAGAAACTTGGTCTTTCCAGTCTGTATTTGCATGCTCTGGAAATCATGACAGGACTGTCCTGCTTCTGAGGTTGGGGCCTGTGGGGCTGTGCTGAGCAGAAGGACTTGTAGGAATTAACAAACGCAGTGATAGCACAGCGTTGTAATGTTAACATTCATGTCATGAGTTCAGGGGTTATTGTGCTTTTAGCACCGGGAGAGCTTTTAAAGTAAGAGAATTTTTTAGTCCTAGATTTTGGAGGGTTTTTCTTCCTAAAAGACAAGTCCCTTAATCGAATGTTTGTGTTGTACAGCAAGGGAGAATGGCAGGGGGGCTGGAACTAGATGATCTTAAGGTCCTTTTAAAGCCAAACCATTGTATGATTCTATGAACTGCAAAGCAGTTATTAGTGATTTATTTATTTTACTAATTTCATCTGCAGTTCAATTCCTCTGGCAGTTAATGTTGTGCCCTATAAGAGCTATCAGAACTTCGCAGTATTACTGGCTATGTGGTCATCTGAGCCACAAAGTGAAATTGGGTCTGTAGGAAGAAGTAATCTGGGGGGGGGGGGGGGGGAAGGTGGAATTTGGAGAGGATGAAACATAGAATCTCAGACTGGTTTGTGTTGGAAGGGAGCTTAAAGGTCACCCAGTTCCAACCCCCTGCCATGGGCAGGGACACCTTCCACTGGAGCAGCTTGCTCCAAGCCCCTGTGTCCAACCTGGCCTTGAGCACTGCCAGGGATGGGGCAGCCACAGCTTCTCTGGGCAAGCTGCAATGATGCACTCCTTAGAGCTCAGTTTAGATCCAGCCAAAGTTCATCTTTTAAAGAGACACCATTAAAGCTTCCTGGGCACTTCTGATACTCATCCGCTTATTTTTAATAACTGTTTTGCAGCGCTTCCAAGCCTGATAACTGCAGAGAAGCTGATAACCTTGTGTCTGGGGATGTACCTTTGCCTGCAGGCCCTGGTGATGGTGTAGAGCTGCCCGCTGAAGAAACCGAAGGTTTCACGAGGGAAAAAAAGAGGTATTGTGCAGTGTTATTTCATACGTTACAATCCACTTCCATGGCTGTGTATCCTTGGCTAGAGAAAACATAACCAGTGTGGAAGAGGCTGAATAACAGTTGTTTTGTCTATGTTATATGAACACTTTGATGCTACGTTTTGAAACCAAATGGTAGACCGTCAATACCTGCCTGTTCCAGTATATTTACTGCAAAAGGCCAGAAGAGGGAGCTTGGACTACGCTGGTTATGACTATGCTAATCTTTCCTATATTTAAATTAATATTTCTTTAGGTGTTTTTCCAAACATTTTCCTTTCTTAAAGTTCAAGTTTTTGGAGTTTTTTTGTTGCTTGGTTTGGTTTGGCCTTGTTTTGTGTGTGTGTCGTGGGTTTTGTTGTTCTTCTGCTGGAATTTTGCTAGTGGAGGTCATATCCAAGAGGACTGTTGTACGCATTCCCCTCCAGATGCTGCCAGCCCCTTTCCCACCCCACACTACCTATTTCCATTGTAGTTGTCAGCACTGAAGGAAGAAGTTCAGCTTGGTTTTGCTCTTGCTGAAGAAATGTTGAGTTATTTTCATTTCAAAGTTAAATGTTTCCTTCAGATGTGCACTGATGGGTGCTACAGTGTTTGATAAATGGCCTAGGGCACTTTGGCTTGGAAGACCCCCAAACTGAGTCCTCCCATCTCAGATATAGTCAAGACAAGACATGTGCTTGGATATTCATGTCAGAGCTTCAGATGATGCCTGTCTCGTGTGTGATTAACCAGTCTGCTGTTGTGGCTTGGCAATAAAGGCATGCCCTTACTGTGACTCCTATTAATGGAAAAGGTCACAGCACAGCTGAGAATATCAAAGGGGCACTCCCTGGAGAACAGTGTTCTCCACCCCATAGATACAGAATGGCAGCTGGTGACAAATACATTCAAGGCAGGAGACATCTTGGGAAATAGAGTTACTGCACTGAAGCTCTGTTCAGAAATGTCAAAAGATGCCACTGTGAGCAGGAGGATGCTCTGAATCATGTGTGAAAACATACACAATAGACATGTTCTGCTGTGGAACAGTGAATTAATAGTTGTGGCTGCCCCATCCCTGGCAGTGCTCAAGGCCAGGTTGGACACAGGGGCTTGGAGCAAGCTGCTCCAGTGGAAGGGGTCCCTGCCCGTGGCAGGGGTTGGAACTGGATGAGCTTTAAGGTCCCTTCCAACACAAACCAGTCTGGGATTCTATGAAAAATTCATTCATAGTATAGTATCTATAACATATTGGTTAATTATAACCAATTTAATAAATTTAATTGGTTAATTGTAGCACATTGGTTAATTATTCGTTCTAAAGTTCTGATTATTCTGATCAGAAAGTGGTGTCATCCCTATTACTAGTGCATGTGCTTGTTGTAACACAGCTGTGCCAAGTCGTCTGTGTAATGTTCCTCCATGAAACTGTACTGGACCCATACATTTTAACCTATGTGTAGCTGGTGAGTAGCAGAACTGCTCGAAGGTCTGTTTTGCACCACTATGCAAGTTCTGTAATCCGCAGAGATTTTTCTAAATGAAGGTTAAACGCCACGGCCATTCTCTAAAAATGGAAAGAAATGGTCAGAGGAGGTTGTAGATTAGAAAATACCCCAAGATGTTGGCTCTTTCCAGAGAATCATCCAAAATTGTTTGAAGTATATGGATACACTGCTCTGATTTTCACATTCTGTGTGTGCGTTAGGATAGTCCCTGATGGCTGTTATTTACAAATCCAAATAGAAACCATCAAAACACATGGTGATTTCTTTTCCCTTTTCACTGCAATTCAGCATCAAAGAGAAGAGAAATAAGTTTAGAACTGAGCCGCTGGGCTCAGGCATTTAGACTGGCTTGTGCCTCTGTATGCTTTTGATAATGATGTAGTGTGTTTAATAGTGTGCCTGTGTGTGCATAAGAATCTCCCAGATCGGGTAAAGAATGATGTAATTAAGTGATGTTAGTAGAATTTCTTAATGCAGAATCAAAATCCAGCCTCAGTAACCAAACCGTACGCTGTCAAACATCCTCGTGCCTTGAGACCGGCAGTCTTGTCACCCACAGCCTTCTTTAAAGCTGAACTTGGGTGCTTGATCTTTTTGTTACATGAAAACAGACTTTGCCGGACCGTAATGGAAAGTAAGATGCACCCAGAAGTGAGAACTGAAGAGATCTGTGGGATAAAGCATAGTTCTTGCACCCTCTTGAAAAGCAAATCTATTCCTGTCTAAACAGCTCTTTGCTGTTATAATCAGTACCTTATGTAAATACTACTTGGACTATCTCACGTTTTTATGGGATTCATGTGTATTAAGGCAAATCAGCCATGGGAAATAATAGCATGCAAATTGGGTGATGTTTCGCTTTGTCCCATTTATGGCAAGTGCCTGGACGTCAGGGTTCTAAACTTCCGCAAATGCTGTGCCACTGCTCAGTGTTCTGCTGGGTGGACCCTTGAGGTGTTTCCTCAGTCTCCTGTGTGATTACGATAGGCACATTATGGCCTGTGTCACAGACACGTCATAATTTGGGAGAAGTGCTGAAATACTGATAGTGAATGTAACTTATCCTTTATGGAAACCCTGCGGATGGAGCTGGAAAGCCTCTGATCCATCCCTTTTAATTGTGCTGTGAGGGAGAGAGGTGGGTGTAATCTGTTCTGCAGAGCAAAAAGCCGATGCCGTGTTTGTGCATGTCATAGAATCCTGGAATGGTTTGGATTGGAAGGGACCTTAAAGCTCATCCAGTTCCAACCCCTGCCATGGCCAGGGACCCCTTCCACTGAAGCAGCTTGCTCCAAGCCCCTGTGTCCATCCTGGCCTTGAGCACTGCCAGGGATGAGGCACTGTGCCAGTGCTTCAACCACCCTCACCAGTGTTCTCACCTGTAGCCTCCCTACCTGCCTTGAATGCTACGCATGTGGTGCTACATGTGGCTGATGGGATTAGAGGGGTGGGTCCTCCTTGTTGTGGGATATGGGAACAGTTTTCTTTCAAAAGCTAAACCAGAACGGAGTCAGATCATATTGAGAGAGTCTGGATGGATGGAGGACTTCTGCTGATCTCTGGATCTCCAAAATTAATCATAGAACCATAGAATGGTTTGGGTTGGAAGAAGCCATCTCTGCCTTGTTTAGTTTTCCTGAAATAAGCCTGGAACCAATTGGTGCCCAGCAACAAATCTTGCTATCCAGAAGCAGAGAGTCACAGCAGTCTTCAGGGAAAGCTCTGCTTTCTGCATTGTTGGCTTCCACAAGGTGGTTTTGTAATACTTCCCAGAAAGCTGAGTGTTTGGTGTTGCACATTAAAACAGGATAGGCTTTCTGACTTCTGGGTTTTATTTGTGTGATCGCGTGTTGAAAACGAGTGCTCTCCTTTTGCCCACCTCTGGAGAGGTTTGATGTAAAACCAAGTGAATGACAGCCTATGGATTGCCTTCATTTGTGACCAATACTGATGATCCCGGACTGAGTTGCTTTGAGTGATGTAATCAAACCCAAGAAGGGATTAAACAGGATTCAAAAACACAAGGCTTTTTTCCTTGAGCCAGTTTAACCCTTTTGAAAGGGGTGTGTCATTATGGTAAGTTTACAAGTGCATTGAGCGAGGAACAGATGGGAAATACAAGTGAGGGATGCAAAGTCCCTTTTTGGAGGGATGGGGTGAAGTGCTGGGGTTTTTTACACGCATACGATGAACAGGATAGTGGTATACCTCTAACGTGTGTCTGGGCTCTAGTGCGCAAGTAATGTTATTTTGTAATAGCAACAGAATGAAAGCAGTGAAATGAAGTCACTTAGGTCTTGGAAACTAAACCCCAAGAGTTTCTCACGGGGCTTTGTGGCCGATAACCCAAAAAGCATTCACTGTCTTATAAAACACATGAAAATAGATACCTTCCATGTAATCATCCAATCTGTAACAAATGGACAGGAACGAGCCACAGTCCTGCTCTTCATTCATTCCCTCCATTGCAGGATTTCAAAAGAGATTCTTCCCTGTGAGGGTGCTGAGGCGCTGGCACAGGGTGCCCAGGGAAGCTGTGGCTGCCCCATCCCTGGCAGTGCTCAAGGCCAGGTTGGACACAGGGGCTTGGAGCAAGCTGCTCCAGTGGAAGGGGTCCCTGCCCGTGGCAGGGGTTGGAGCTGGATGAGCTTTAAGGTCCCTACTAACCCAAAACCAGTCTGGGATTGTGCCTCCTGAGGGATGTGTTCAGAACTGCTCAGCCCCAAGCAGGAGGATGCTTTGTGTTGCTCGGTATAGATTTTTTCAGCCTATTACTAAATAATAGCACCAAATGCTGGGATGTCTGCTGTGTTTCAAGCCAAAATGCTGTGAACTAAGTGCATTTGCTTGTAGCTGATTGTGGGACTGGTACAGTGAGGCTCCCAGATGGGGACCAGATCCTTCAGGCTTCTCTGTGTGAACCCAAGGCTGGGGGGAGCCAGTCCTGTGTATGGTGGGCAGGGTGCTTGGAGACCCCCATGTTGCGTGCTGGCAGACGACAGCTCCCATAAACCAGCAGCAATTCAACAAATTCTAGCTTCTAGTAACTGCATTTTTAAAAGGCAAAGCGTAAATGGATGCTTGATGGAAGTGGGAAATGTCTCTGGGTTTCTAACCATGGCTTTGTTCAGGATTGGGGCTCTCTGGGGTGCATTCTGCCTTCGTGTTTGTGCTCAAAGAGAGCAATTATTTGTGTGTGTTGTAAAGCTTCTCTCTGTATGTGGCAGTGGACAAAAGGGCGACGGTAGCCCTGTGTTTGCTTGTTATTACTGTGTATTTTACAGGTTCCCTCAGGCGATATATGGTAATTTCCTTGCTGCTAGAACAGGTTCAGCAGCATGAAAATGAATATGTCGTTACACTAATTAATCCATCCACAAGGAATCTGAGAATGGCATTAATCATCTTGCATCAAACCTACAAAACTGTAGCTGCACAGATCCAGGATGGAGATTCAGGATGCAGCCTGGAGAAGAGAAGGCTCCGGAAGGGGAGACCTTAGAGCAGCTCCAGTGCCTAAAGGGGCTACAGGAAACCAAAAGAGCAGCTTTGGACAAGGGCCTGTAGGAACAGGCCAAGGGGAATGGCTTGAACCTGCCCGAGGGGAGACTGAGATGAGCTCTTAGGCAGAAGCTCTTCCCTGTGAGGGTGCTGAGGCGCTGGCACAGGGTGCCCAGAGAAGCTGTGGCTGCCCCATCCCTGGCAGTGCTCAAGGCCAGGCTGGACACAGGGGCTTGGAGCAAGCTGCTCCAGTGGAAGGTGCCCCTGCCCGTGGCTGGGAGCTGGACCTGGTTGAGCTTTAAGCTCCCTTCCCAACCCCAATCTACAACTGTAGTACACCTGGCTTCAATTGCTGTTCCTTGGCACTATGGCATGTAGGGTGACAGCTCTGTGGGCACCACAGGAGCCTGGCACTGCCAGGAGGGTGGCACTGTTGCAGGGCATTACCCCATGTAACACATGGGCTAAAGCTGCTCGGTCAGGTGCATTTTGTATTTTTTTCAGTAATCAATGTTATGCTTCCATTTAGCCTGTGCTTTTCATAGAACAGTTAGGGTAGGAAAGGACCTTAAGATCATAGAATCATAGAATAGTTAGGGTTGGAAAGGACCTCAAGATCATCCAGTTCCATCCCCCCTGCCGTGAGCAGGGACACCTCACACTAAACCATCCCACCCAAGGCTTCATCCAACCTGGCCTTGAACACCGCCAGGGATGGAGCACTCACAACCTCCCTGGGCAACCCATTCCAGTGTCTCACCACCCTCACAGGAAAGAATTTCCTCCTTAGATCCAATCTAAACTTCCCCTGTTTAAGTTTTAACCCGTTACCCCTTGTCCTGTCACTACAGTCCCTGATGAAGAGTCCCTCCCCAGCATCCCTATAGGCCCCCTTCAGGTACTGGAAGGCTGCTCTGAGGTCCCCACACAGCCTTCTCTTCTCCAGGCTGAACAGCCCCAACTTCCTCAGCCTGTCTTCATACGGGAGGTGCTCCAGCCCCCTGATCATCCTCGTGGCCTCCTCTGGACTTGGTTTTTGTGGTACTCTACCCCTGATGCTGAACAGTCTATGAACAGAAGCAGAAAGAACCCCTGCAAAATACCAAAAATGCCCCAAACCAATTTTCTGTTACCTCTTTCAAAATCAAGTTGACTGCAAGCTACATTCCTTCAGAAGTTACCCAAGCATCATTTGAGCACCCATCAGTCACAGTTAAGACTCGCACCAGGCAGGAATCCTGCCCTTGTCCGGTGTCTTCATCCTGCATTTTCATAATCTAATTCCTCCACTTAGGCCCTGAGGCCAAGAAACCTTTGAATTCTGCCTCTTGAGATCTGCTGCAAGATGCTCCCATGGAGCATTATTCACACTGATCTTGTCAGATGAGTGCAGGTACATGAAAGCCCTTCAAAATGTCAGTCCCATCCTGGCATTAGGCACCTCCTTTCCTAACAATTCTGGCTCCAGCCCTCTTCGGGGTCTCAGGGCATTTAAAGGCTTAGGAAGAATTAGGGAAGCAAAAGATCCCATAGTCTGTGGTGATGGTTCTGCAGCTCTGTTGCATGGCTATGTCAGCAGAGCTTTGGTGTTTGGTTCGTGGTTGTGGTCTGCAGAGGCACACTCGGCAGTAAAACAGATTCCCTGCTTTGGTGTGGTTATGCTTGCGGTCCCAGTCCAAAGGCTCAGCCAGAAATTAGGGAAATAGGTTTAAAGTTTTCTTTGTGACCCAGTGAATTCAGGCCTGATTCATAAAGTAGCATGGTACAAATGAAATCCTGGATTAATGTATCTGTGCCTTGGCAGGAGGGGAAAGCAAAGGAGCAAATGACAGGCCAGAGGCTGCCTGAAATGATGTGGGATGAAGAGCTTTCCACAGGGGTCTGGCTGTGTTTGAGCCTTAAATTGTGTCTCCTCTGTAGATCTGTGTGGAAGGCAGACCCCCTTGTTCCTTTGGTGAAAAGCTGAGAGAGCTGGGCTGGGGCAGCCTGGAGAAGAGAAGGCTCCTGAAGGGGAGACCTGAGAGCAGCTCCAGTGCCTAAAGGGGCTGCAGGGAACCTGGAGAGGGGCTTGGGACAAGGGCCTGTAGGGACAGGCCAAGGGGAATGGCTTGAACCTGCCCGAGGGGAGACTGAGGTGAGCTCTTAGGCAGAAGCTCTTCCCTGTGAGGGTGCTGAGGCGCTGGCACAGGGTGCCCAGAGAAGCTGTGGCTGCCCCATCCCTGGCAGTGCTCAAGGCCAGGTTGGACACAGGGGCTTGGAGCAAGCTGCTCCAGTGGAAGGGGTCCCTGCTTGTTGCAGGGGTTGGAGCTGGATGAGCTTTAAGGTCCCTTCCAACCCAAACCAGGCTGGGGTTCTATGAAGTCTCAGCACAGCCTCCGTGGAGGCTCCCGCACTTGAGGGTGTGCTCAGCTCTTGGAAACCTCATCTCCCTGTTTGTGTGGCTTCCTAATTTCATAGAACGCTTTTGTATGCGGAATCCTGTGGTGCGTTTAGTTCTCACGTTACTGATGGTAATTCACTGCCGACCTCTGAAAGCCTGTAACCCCCCTGCCCCGGCATCCTGAATAGCACCGTGCAGGGGCCCCTTTTGTTATCTTTGCAGTGGGTTTCCCATGCAGGAAATTTCAATAACTTAAGCAGGCATCTTGGTTATTCATAACTCAATGCCATTAATCTCACTTGCAATTTAGATTAAGCAGTGACCTTAGCAACCAACCGGTGATCAATGAGGCTGGAGAGCAATGTTATTTATTTTATTTAAATGGTTTATATTATGATTTGTATTATCATTTTAATTTGTTTAGAAACCCGTTCTAGCATTTGTTTCCTGTGATCTTCTGTTTATCCTGGTTGTATCCTCACTTGTCACTCCATTTTTCTTTGACTTGGCTGATGGAAATACTCTGTGTGCTCAGGCTTAATATCCTGAGACATTGTGTTTGTTCATGAACAGGATTTCAATGCAAATAACTCGTACTGCATTAATCTAGATAAGTGGTGGAGCAGACAATGTGTTTATCAAAGCATTTGATCTATAAGAACAAGTTAAACCTGTGAAGCTTTACACCTAGGATCTCCTTGTGTTGTTTTGTGGTGTGTTATGTTACACGTGGACAGGACTTAGAACAACCTGCTCTAGTGGAAGGTGTCCCTGCCCGTGGCAGGGGGCTGGAACTGGATGAGCTTTAAAGTCCTTTCCAACCCAAACCATTTTGTGATTCTATGAAAATTGTCTTTCCAGGCTGCATGCAAGGCTTTGCGATCCAAAGGCAATATCATCTAAATATATCCAGGGGGGGCGGAATTACATTTAAACAGTAATTTTCCTTTTTTACATTTTTCCATCTTTTTTTTGTTTGTTGTGGTCAGTTCTGTTCCGCAGAGCTTTGGCAGCAGCCTTTAGGATACCAAAGAAACCACTTTCTGTTATCGGGATGTTTGGTTTTGCTCTGTCTATGCAGTTGGCTTTATATGGTGCTCATTTCTGCTCAGCACGTCAATAATGCATCGCAGCTAGGAGGCACAGCTTAATATTCACCCTCTCCTTCCCAAGGGGGATGGATGTGTGAGGGAGGCTTTCTTTCAGTAGGTTCTTTGATGTTTCTTTTTGTGTGGGTTTACGTCTAGTGCAAGTGCCTCGCACCATGGACAGTGAAGCCAAGAGCAAAAGAAGCAGAACATAAATCTTAGTATATCATAAACCTTATCCCAGTCGTGTCCAGCTCTGTTTTCTGATGGAAGCCAAACATTTCAAATTGGGTGTAAGTGACCCAAGTCTGATTTTACATATAAACATGAAACGTAGTAAGACCAAATATTTAGGAGCCTATACAGCATTTTAAATGGCTAACCAATAGACATCAGGTTTCAATAAAACATTAACGTTTTATTATAGGCCAAAATACGGCTTGTAACGTTTTAGTATAGGCCAAAATACAGCTCTTGCTCAAATGAATGAAACAGGCAGAAAGAGAAAAAGATAAATTTCAAGGGATGGGACTGAATACTTAAGTAGTCCTTTTCAGTTGTGGGATCACAATAAGTTGTTATGTGGCTGTTCATCCCTAGGCTGAAATGCCTGGGGCATCCTTAAGTCCTTTGAAGCCACAGTGGGATTTCTTTTTTAATGGTTCTTCCTCTTTTTGAGCTACATCTACGTCTTTCTCAGGTTCCAGAGAAGTTCTTACAAAATGTACTTTAGTGTCAACACAGTTCTTATATTTTTAAAAGCCAGCACTAAATTTAGTACTAAACTGATGCTCCTTGGCAGGCTCAGAGGATGGACTGGATCCAGGCAGGAGTGGGAGAGCTCCTTTCTCATCCTAGGTATTTCATGCTGATCTGGGTAGGCTGCAGGGAAAGCCTTCCAGTGCTGCTGATGACACCATGTTTGTGTTCAACTCGAGGTCTTCTGGACTCTGCTTCTGCCACATAAAGTCAAAGGCCAGAGCAGCTTTGCATGATGTTGTAGCTGTATGATGCTTCATTACATGTCCCCTCTCTCTGAAGTGCAAAGAGTGAAATGTCAGTGGTGTAATCTTCTGAGCATCTCAAGTAGTTTAAAGAACAGGTGGGTTTAGGGGGATGTAGCAACAAGCAAAATGAGGGATCCTCTCCATATTCCAACCTAGTGTTGGTCCACAGACAGCTTTATGGCCAAATCAGAATGGCCTCTTGTGGAGTGCTGGCCAGAGACTGCAGCCTGGTATTTGTGACACCTGCATCCCTTGGTCAACAAACACCTGCAAGTCCAAGGCTCAGCTACAGCACATCTGGTTTTGAAAGACCATCACAGCCTGGAGTTTTAAAGCTGTTAAATGTGTTCCATCCCCATGAGGTAACTATCCTCACTGTTAGAAATTTCCATGTAACAGTTGATTTGATTTTTGTATTCCCAATCTTAGTTTTCCTCATCGGATCCTGTTGATGTGGATCCTGTTGATGTGGAACTGTTAAAGTGAGTCTGGAGAAGGGCCACAAAGGTACTTGAAGGGCTGGAGCAGCTCTGCTCTGAGAGAACTGGGCTGGTTCAGCCCAGTGATGACTGGTATGGTTTGACAAGGTGGCATCAGAACCTGGGGGTGAACCGTGGCTCAAGCATCCAATGGGCACCAGAAGTGCTGAAGCTCAGTCCCTGAGTGAGGTAGAACCACTGCTTCTCTGGGGGTCTCGAGATGAGCATTGAGCACTGAGACACTAAAAATGAGGGTTTGGCTTTCACCAGAAATGAAACAACCCCGATATTGTAACTTGCTTGGGAGTTTGTGCCTACACAAAGTGCTGGCTCACAAGCTCTTCCCCTTAGTTTAAAAAAAGAGAGCAAAAAGGCACATTGATTTTGGTGGTGTTTGTAAACCAGACTTAATTTTAGGCAGTCTCTGTTCGGCGCTTCATGCTCACTAAGCGTCTTTGTTTCTTCTTATCCCAAGAACAATCTTTTGTGGGTGCATCTAGAGAGACAGAACCTTGCACATGTACACAGCACTCCTTGTTTCTGTAGGGTAAGCAAATACTACTGGATTCCTCTTTTAGGAAATAGAGGAAAAACCCCAAAGCTGTTTAAGGTGTGAGCCTAGTGAGGCCTCCACTAAAACATTAAAGCCATGCTGTGATGAGTGCTTGGAAGTCAGTATGTTCTAATATTTCCATTAGGTTTCTCTGATCATTTTGACCTCTCTGCTCTGTCACATACCCAGAATTGGTGCATAACTTCAGGCCATTTGTGTCCCTAGAGTTTAATTCCTAGTGTAGATGATAGTGCAACTGATGGGGTGGTTTTTTTGCTCCTTTAATGATGTGAATCATAACTTGTACGTGAAGCATCTGTTATTTCCTGAAGGCAGTGATGTGGAGAGGGATGGTGCCCAGCCCTTTCAGCTTGTCATGCATATGAATTCCCAGTCCCCTGATACCCCCGCAGTGGCAGAAGGATAAGCTTAATTCATAGGCTTTGGAATGCTGTTTGCTTGACTCTGTGGGCTTACCAGATCTGTATTAGATGATGAGCCTCCCCAGTTCTCCACCTCATCATCCAGCGAGGAGGTCCGTGGAGGCAGAAGCAAAGCAGTTAAGTGCAGGGATCTGTGGGATGGAGCAGCGGCGGGCAGGGTCCGCTCCCACATTGCCTTGTTTACCTTGGCTGCTCATGAGATTCTCCCTACGTTCCTCATGGAAGATTCCATTTTTTGCAGAGGGATGAGCTCATTTGTTTGAAGGATCCAAATGAAAGCAGCCGTTCTGCTTGTCAACGCTCCCTGCAGTCACCCCCATGTGCACAACGTGCCTGTTATTAGAGGGAAATATATGCGCGGCATCCAGTGCACACGTGCATTTGCATTTCAAATCAGCTGAGTCAACACAATATAATGGTCCTGCCTGTAGGTCCTTGGAGAGCCACAGTAGCTGACAATGTGTGCTTAAAGGGAGGGTCTGCTTTTCTTCTTTATTTATTTATTTTATGGTTTTGTTTTTGAAGCCAGCTTCAATCGCCGCTAGTCCCGTGTCAGAGGCGCTTGCACGCCGTAGCGGCTTGGACCACTGATGTTTAGCAGATGATCAGCCTGTCACGGTGGCTGGGATTCTATTTTCTATTATAAATAGTGTTCATCTGGACAGAAAGGAGGGGAAGGAAAAAAAGCAGCAAAAGGCAAAACTGGCAACAGTTCAGAGAAGAGAAGCTGCTGCTGAAGTGTTTCTGCTTATACTGCCACTGATGCAAGCAGCTGTTTCCATCTGCACTGCAGTATTGCAGCCTCTACACAGCCAGAGCTCCCGGGGCTCCTTGCTGGTGGAATTACGGAGGAAGCTGGCCTTGCTCGCCTCTAGCTCCAACCCAAGGGCACGCTGAGGATGGGAGGCTCGCAGTCTCTGCAGCAGGCACAGACAGGTAGCCTGCACCGGGAGCCGTCAGAGGCCATGTAAGTGTGCATTCCCTTTGCTCTCCTCTTTTCTTCCTCTGTACCGCTGGGCCTGCAGCCCTTTCTGCACTTAACCTGTGCGTTAAGGAGCTGACTTTTGTGTATGGGGCCTTTGTTTAGTGCTGACTGCATTCAGCTGGAGACATAGTTAAGGGTTTGCTACATATTAGAGGTTGTATTTAAGGATGCTTTCCCACTATGAAGGCACCTCGCTTGGGCTGACCGCCTCCGTTCATCGCTGTTGGGCTATAGCTGTGTACCATGTGTTTTGTCTTTTTATGTTTTGGGTGCATAATCAATCAAACACAATGACCATTTCCAGCAAACAAAAACCCAACCCCTTCCCCCCTCCCAAACCCACCACCTCGGTGTTTTCTATTCACAATGCACAGCGTGGAGCTGCGTTTCACTGGGGTTTTCAGAGCTTCTTTCTGCTTTTCTCTATATAGATAACTGTTTTTTCAGGTCACATCATTCTTGTCAGCATCCGTCCCTGTCATGGTGTTATATCCTCTGATGAATCATAAGCAAGGTGTCCTTATACTTCTTCTCACTAAACGCCAACTCCGAAAGATTCACTAGGGGGGAAGGGAGGAAAAAGCAATCAGTGCTTGTTCAGAACAAGTTACCACTTTTTCAGATGGCTAAATCGTATATGGAAGGGCACAAATATGTATGTGCATGCAGAAATAGCAGAGTCATTTCCACTTGTAAATAGGACTTTGTCATTTATTGGTTGAGGATTGGTCAGTTTACTTAGCAACAGTCTTTTATTCCTAACCCTCCACCCCAAACTCCTCGGCTGATGTGCTAGAGCATGGACCTTGCCTCTGAATGGGTTTTAGAAGAATTGCCTTGTCTCCTATTGTTATTTCAGTTACACAAATCACATTTGTCTAACATGTCTGAACACAGAGTTCATTTCTGATCATGGATTTTGGTCAGTTTTAGATATTTATGCCCTAGGAATAGTCTGTAAACCAGCTTCTTAAATATTTTTTAATGGAATGCCTGCTTGTTAAGGTAGATGTGATTACAGTTGAGACATCCTTTGTATGTTTAAGTGCTTCAGAGTCTTATGGAGGGAATGATAGAGCAGTAACTGATAGTTTAGCCTCTCTAATAGGCCTTACAAGGAGGTATATACTCCCCTTTGTCATATTCCAGTATATCAGCAGATAGCTTTGCTTGATACAGTTGTCTTGTATTTGTAGGAGACAGGCCTAACAGCATTTCCGCATCCTTTGTTCCTTTGCTGTATAGCTTCACCAGTTAAGATTTTTTCTATATAGTTCCACCTTATACAGTACTGACATCCCTCTATACTGCTATACCTCTGTTTTAAAGGTATGATAGAAGAAAAAGATGCCTCATTATCTTTCAAGTACTGTAAATTACATTTTCATCTGCACAGATTGGTGTTGGTTTTTAACAGTGAGCCAAGGACTGGGCAAGAAGAGCTGTAGCTATAGCAGGGTTCAGTGGCTTTTAGTCACTATTTTCACAGCCTTTCAAGAATGCATTTTGTTGAAACACATATTGATCGAGTTTTAGATATATACACACATACATGCATGTGTATCTATTTGGGGGTACATGAGTAAATTATATTGTCAGCTCTTTCAGTGACTCCTTTTATACATAAAAATACTCATCTTTTGCAGTTAGTCATTCCTGTGGGGTTTCAGGATCATCTTTTAAGGCCTGACATAATCAACAGATACACTTTTAGCACAAGCCTCGTTCAGTAACTGTTGATGTCCTTGGGAAGAGTTTGTGAAATATATTATTAATCTTGTATTAAATAAAGCACTAAAGAATGTGCAGGTTTCTTCACTCTAACTACATACTCTAAAATGAGATAAGTATGGAGATGTTTCTTTATCCTTGAGAAAGTATGGGCCTGTTTTCCAAAACCGAGAACATCCTCATGGATGTCGTGGTAATGAGTTCTGGTCTGAGGCTTTGACTTTATACCCTCATCACTGTAACTTTTACCAGCACTTCTTTAACGAGGATACATTTAAATCACTTTGCATGGACAAGCAAATTCCTTAATGGCAGTTGAGAAGCAAAAACATCTGGTTGTGACCCAGGCAAGTTGGGTGGCTGCCTGTGCAGTTACAGCATCCCTGAAGTCATTGTTTTGGTTGTCAGCGGAGACTGACAGCCCAATGTCCAAAGGAGGCCATGGGGATGCTGCGAGGGCTGGAGCAGCTCTGCTCTGGAGCCAGGCTGAGAGAGCTGGGCTGGGGCAGCCTGGAGAAGAGAAGGCTCCTGAAGGGGAGACCAGAGAGCAGTTCCAGTGCCTAAAGGGGCTGCAGGGAACCTGGAGAGGGGCTTGGGACAAGGGCCTGTAGGGACAGGCCAAGGGGAACGGCTTGAACCTGCCCGAGGGGAGACTGAGCTGAGCTCTTAGGCAGAAGCTCTTCCCTGTGAGGGTGCTGAGGCGCTGGCACAGGGTGCCCAGAGAAGCTGTGGCTGCCCCATCCCTGGCAGTGCTCAAGGCCAGGTTGGACACAGGGGCTTGGAGCAAGCTGCTGTAGTGGAAGGGGTCCCTGCCCATGGCAGGGGTTGGAACTGGATGAGATTTAAGGTCCCTTCCAACCCAAACCATTCTGTGATTGTGTGATGCTATGATCATGGAGGAAGCCTCTTAACGGATTTGGATTTGGCTGCCTTGAGTTCATCAGTTTAGAGGAATGTAAATCAGAAATCATTACTGGAATAGATTTATGTTAGCATCAAGAAAAGGTAGAGACACAAACAAGTTCCCTAAGCAGCTGCTGGTTTAGGACACCACAGTGTCCTATGATGAACTTCTTTGCTAAACACTAGCGAAGAACATAGGAAGAAATTGATGCTGGAAATGGTCTAGGTTAAGATTTTAAAGTTTTTAGTGATTCAGTATGCTCTTTTTGCAAGTGTATGCCAAATTCCCAATTTTAATGTGATTTGTTTCGGCCAGGAGAGAAGTATTTGTAATAAACCCAGTATTGATACTGACAGCCTGGGGTGTTCTGTTGTTCATTGTGGAATGTCAGTGACTCAGTCACCGGCAGTGACAATTGTCCTTTTATTGAAAGGGTGAAAAAAAAGAGTCAATTTTGAATGATGAAAAAGGGGAAAGCCCAAGGGAAGCCCGTGACAATAAAAGTTAACTGCAGATAAAAGTGGTGTGGGTTCAGACCTCACCATTGACATTCTGAGCACAGTCATGTGCTTTGCAATTTGCAGCGGGCACCCTGTGGTCATAGACTGAGCTAAACCAAGGGCATGTTTCAATCAGATCATAGGAATGGTTGAAATAAAAGCAGATGTCAGTGTGATGAAGTTTAACTTGTCAGAACTGGTTTTGTGAGTCCACACTTGCATCGAGTGCACTTGTGACCATACCCTCACGTGCACTCTGTGCTATACCAACATACCAGTTCTGAGGATGTGAACACGATTCAGCTTGACGAGTGCTATCACCTATGCACCAATGGTTTTCTTTTTAGTAATAATGTATTTCTATCTCTTGGGAATACTTTTAAAGTATTATAAACCAGGAGATGTTGCTAAGCTTGGAGCTCTTGCCCAGTTGTCATCTCCATGTCATTTTCTTCCCTGATGGAAAGGGTTCCTTTCTATGAGCATGAACCACACCTTCCTTTTGTGGACCATTGTGGTTGCTGTCCTTGCGGCAGCTGGGCAGGGTTTACATTCAGTGCCCATTACTTGATCAGCCAAAGGGCTGACGATGTGTCATTTCCTCCCATCAGGAGCTCTCCATGCTGCATCGCTAACATTTTCATCCCCTGCCAATCCAAGAGGAAAATGACTGAAGACTGAGCCAGCTCCCACTGAAGCTGCTGGTGAAATGCCTGCTGACTTCAGTGGGGGCTGGACCAGGCCCCAAGAAAGAAATTGAATGTTACTGATCATTGGTAGCAGGCCAAGATGTTGGTGCCCTTCTGGGTTACTTTTCAGTGTTTCTTCTGCTCTGTGGCTTTTCCATTTGTGTGTTGGTTGCTGGAAAGACTCCGGGAAATGTAAACTGAATTGACTCAGCCTCCTGCATCAGGGATGTGAGCAGCTGTATGAACGGGTGTATATACGCATGTATATATCAAGTTATATGTGCATATATACAGAAACACAGCCCTTGCTCGCTGCCACATTGTTCATTTTTCTATCTCCTAAAGTTAAAAGAATCCACCAAACAGTTCTTAAAAGTCTGAAAGAAATTAGCCTGGTAAAATATTTGCACAGTTCTGAATGCTCACACATAGGAAAATCATCATAATGAATACCATAGAATCATCAAATGGTTTGGGTAGGAAGGAAACTTAAAGCTCATCCAGTTCCAGCCCCCTGCCATGAGCAGGGGCACCTTCCACTAGAGCAGGTTGCCCCAAGCCCCATCCAGTGGTGGGATGTATACATGTTGAAAGTACTGAAAAGAATTTGGGTCTTGTGAGGAGGGGAGGCTTCTGTTACTGAAGTGGTGTTTAGTCGGGGTTAATCCCTTGACGGATGTTCTGCCTGTTGTCAGCATTCTACGTAAATTTGTTCTCTTCTTCCTGTTATTGACAGCCATCAATAAGCATCCCCAGAATAAGTAGAGCATCCTCTACTAGATTTGTCTACTAAACTGGGTGAATTGCTGGGAGATGTAGGATCTCCCCTCTTTCAGCTTGAAGCCATTCCCACTTGTCCTGTCCCTGCAGGCCCTTGTCCCAAGCCCCTCTCCAGGTTCCCTGCAGCCCCTTCAGGCACTGGAGCTGCTCTCAGGTCTCCCCTTCAGGAGCCTTCTCTTCTCCAGACTGCCCCAGCCCAGCTCTCTCAGCCTGGCTCCAGAGCAGAGCTGCTCCAGCCCTTGCAGCATCTCTGTGGCACTTGTCCGCTGCTTAAGAGAAAACAGACCAGAAGTAACAAGCAGATTCTTCCGTCAAGCTCCCCTGCCTTTTATTCCAGCCTCCCTTATTTGATTCCAAAGGATCTCGTCTCTGAAGTCAATGACAGCGCTTCCTTTGATATGAGAGGTTATTACATCAGCTGCAATATCTGCCACTGTAAGTAGGCAGGTCACGTTTAGACTTGAAAATGAAATAAGAAGACCCCAGAATCACTTGCCCTTCTATCAGCAAGGCAAGCCACACATCTGGCAAATCCATGTATGCTGTAAAGCTCTCTCTGCTCAACAGTGTGCCCTGCGTAACAGAGCTGCTGCCATCTATTACGTGTTATGACATATGGGCAGATTGAAAAATACAAACTGATGTGGGGTAGTAAAAGCATAAGCATGAATGAAGAGGCATTCCTGCACATGCAGTGTGGCTGTCACTTCCAGTCAGAACTGTTTCACTGCCTGCTTCTGCTTTTGTCATGCTTGACCCAGCAGTCCAAGTAACCGCTTGTTAACTTGAAATCAAAGGTGCTCTTCGGTCCTGTGTGTTCCAAGAGGTAACAGTCTGGGTGCTTTTAATGTTTCTCTAACATGATTATAAGACATAGGAAGTGGTTCTGTCTGTTATAAACTCATTTCCTTCGTGTTAAGACCTTACACCTGTAGAGTTTTTGTATTTGCTGGTGTCTTAGATATCATTTCCTTACCCATCTCTGCTGCTCTGTAAGGTTTTGCCTATGTAACAAACTTCGTATTTAGCCCAGATAAGCAGGTTTTTCTGTGGCAAAAGGCAGAGTTTTAATTATAGCTACAATTCTAATGCAGTTTGCATTTTCTTTGAGAAGATGGGTGTGTGTGCTGCAAGAAACAAAGAAATGTATTTTTTACTATGGAAAAACTAAGAAAAAAGGTGTAATTTCCCTTCAGATCATTAAATGCGCAGAAATGGCCACCTGGATTTAGTAGCAGACACTGGGTCTCATGGTTTGTACTTTCATTAGCACCAGAGAGACAGCTTAATGGGGAAAAATTGAATTAGTTTCCTTTTGCCACCAGAGTCTGAGTTTCTTTTAGAGCATGTTTTGGCCTGAGAACCTTCATTGACGGTGATACCAGACGAGATAGTGAGATCCCTCCGTAGCTGTAGAAACCAAAGTGGAGTTTGCAGCGTCGACTGTCTAAACGCATTGCATGTGAACTGAATATTGGTTTAAACAACCATGGATACCTCTGAGACAGAGCTCAGGGTAATTGTAGAGCTCTTTTGATTTTGTTTCTTGCTGCCCCACAATGCTGTTTGCTACAGCTCCTCTTCCTCTGCTATGGGGGCTGACCAAGGAGATGAATGGGTGCTTGGGAAGCCTCTTACGTTCAGGAGGAAGAATGGGGGCTGTTGGCTCTGTTGGGATGAAGAGCAAACTTTGGGAAAATCTGGGGCTTTCCGTTTCAAGTTTATTTGATTTTGATTAAGCAGAATCGTTAGAATTATGTTCAAATTTACGAGACAGGGTGTTCCTAAACAAAAGAAGCTTGTTTCCAGGGCTAAAAATGGACCAGATGGCATCTGAAACCTAGTAGTACTTAGAATCACGGAAGCTCCTGCTTTTGAGTTTTGATTTCCATCAGCATAGGAACCTGCATTTATTGATCTTGTTAATGACCGTTCATTGCTCTCATTAGAAATGAGTCCTGGGTTGTGCTGGAGTTTGGTTGCTAAAGGAGGGGGAGGATGAGCAAGGAATTTGAATCCCTTTGTTTAACTTCCCAAGTGCGTGCCTGTCCCCTTCCAACGCAGGGAAAGGGAGGGAAAGAAAGGGAAGGGAAGGTTTAGCTCGTGGTTCCTCACCTAGCTGAGCTGTGGCAGGACAGCTGGGTGCCAGCTGGTGAGGTGCCGCTGCACAGCAGGGATTGCTTTGTCCAGCACGCCCTTGTGCTGGGTCAGCACTTCCTGGGGCTGGGCGTTCACAAAGCACCTACCCAAGGGGATGCTTTGATTGCACTGGGAGCTGGAGCAGCACCAAGTGTGCCCTTGGGAGAGGGGAAGCTGCAGCTCTGCTGAAGTCAGGGAGAAGCCTCCCAGAGCTACAGCAGAAGGCTCATCCCCACCCCTCAGTCAGCAGATGAAATTGTCATAGCCCCGTAGGAGGTTTATGTTGTTATTGTTGTTAAGAGACTGAGATTTGTTTTGTCCTTTGCTCCTATTGCTTCCTGGCTGTGTTTCTATCCATGCAGCTGCTTCACGTGTTGAAGGAGAGGACTAAAGCTTAGTGAGGGTCTGTGAGAAGCTTTGCACCGCTCCATGTGCAGGGTAAAATATGCAGAATGTGGACATATGCAGGCTGGGGACAGAGGGACTCTTTTCTCCATTCTTTCTCTTTTGGCAAAGGGACCCCCTGCCTCCCTTTTCCACCCTCCATGTAATCTTTATCTCTTTCCTGAAAGGAAGGACCACAAGCATTACAAGAGCACATTCTGATTGCCACATCTCACTATATTCACAAATCTCCGTGCCTCTCAAGATAAGCCTGTCTCTCAGGCATTACAGGTGTCATATACTCATCTTTGCACTTCATAGCTGCTGTTTTGTTCCCTGGTCTTGCTTTTGAGCAGTGTGACAGGGCAGAGATGTGGCTCTGGAAAGCCTTGTTGCATTTAAAATGTTGTTCTAGCAGACAAAGCAATTTCAAACCTATGGCTCTGGCTTCCAATGAATTATTGATTGTTTCCCCTTGAAGCCATTGCAGGATGCTATAAAGCAGTGAGCACAGGGCCCTGGATGCTTTCTGAGGAGACAGTTAACAGGATTTTGTTTCCTGGATTGAAACTTCAGAGCTTGGTACTAATGGCAGAGGAAAGGTATTCGCCATGGGTATTAAATACTGCACATCGACTACTGATTCAAATCCCAATCCCTAACCTACTAGGGTGAACAGTATGGTACTGACTGGGATTATTATGTATTAACTGGTTATAACTATATTTATCATAGAATCATAGAATCCCAGACTGGTTTGTGTTGAAAGGGACCTTAAAGCTCATCCAGTTCCAACCCCTGCCACGGGCAGGGATACCTTCCACTAGAGCAGCTTGCTCCAAGCCCCCGTGTCCAACCTGGCCTTGAGCACTGCCAGGGATGGGGCAGCCACAGCTTCTCTGGGCAACCTGCTCCAATTTGTGGTCTTTTCTACCTTGGATATTGGGGTATCCTGCATCCTTACTGTTCCTTCTCATTCCCTCAGAGATTCTGTATTCAAATATTCAGCAGCCTCTGGTGACTTAGGGACACATTAATATATTTGCTATTGTGGTGTCTGAAGATGAGTGCCTTTAATTAAGTGGTGTTTTCCTGTTGGTCCTCTGAGAACAAAGCATCTGCCTGGAAAGAGCATAAGGGATTAAAAAGATCTTCAGTGCTGAGCCCTGTTTCTGTAACATCGATGTTGTCATTACGGAGGCTGAAGCCAGTAAAAGGCAAGAGCAGGCAGACCAGAAAGGATGGGGGTTCGTTTCATTATTCATTTTTATCAGTAGTGTTGAAAAACACACCCAGGAAAAGCACTAAAGAAGAAAAACTGAACGTGATTTAAAGCAATGTGGGGGACTTCTTGCTAATCAGTTAAAAAAAATGATTTAAGTAGTCTGAAGTGCTGCTGTAAGTATGGCATGTTATATCCCGCAGTCTCTTTTCCCTTCAGATGTGGTTTCCCACAGCTCAAGACTTTTCTTTCTGGTTGCTGTGTGAAAGCAGGAAATGGCTTTTGTTGGGGGAGTGTGAATTTGGCTTCTGCACAAAATGCTTTCAAAATCGCTGAATAAACAAGCAGAAAAAGCAGGAAAAAATAATTCCTTCTTCCCATATCAGTTACGGTAGGAAGATTACTTGGAATACAATAGGCTACAACCCCAAAATCGACGTTATGTTTAAGATGATCAGGCTGGCTTAATTCTTCTCCACTTGCAGTTCTAATCCTGTTCTCTAAATATAACCATCCTGTGAGGAAAAATTGGCCTTTTAGAGGAAGTGATTAATGTTTCAGGGATTCACAAGTTGCTTTTTGCAATCCATTCTGGAAGACACATTTCTAAACAGATCCGTGTGGTTTGGATAACACGCGAGGTGGTATTTTCCATTGCTCAAGTCCCACATTACGATCTGAGAAGGGGAGCCAGAGTGTTTTATTTCTGTTATCTCACCTATGTAAAGAAGGACTCTTGTATCTCGGCTCAGACGCTAAGTTGTCCATGGGCTTGACATTGGAGGTTGATTGTTTTTGAAGGGCAGTGAACAGCAGCACTATGTAACTGAGCCATGCTCCCCCAGTCACACCAAATTTACACTGGTATAAATCATCAACCCTTCAGCTGGACCGTCTCAGATGTGCTGGGGCAGCAGAGGGTGTTGCACCCTTGGGCTCACAGCATGGAGGAGAAGCAGAAAGCTGCACAAAGCAGGAGAACGGCTCTGGATGCTTCTGCACATGATGCAGAATGATCTTCCTCCCTTGTGTCCCTACATTAAACATTGTGCCTGTCAGGACACATCACTTGTGGACCAGGAAGTGTCACCTTCAATGTGGCAGTGATTATTTTCCCAAGGAGCCATGTTTTCCATGGGTCTTGTAGGACTATTTATGCTGAAATAATATTAAAATCCTTCTCTGGAGAGGAGTGCCTGCCCTGCTTTCTGCACACATCAATGTCAATGCAAGTTCTTCTGTAATTGCATTGCACTAAAGTAGCTCTTTGTTGTTTCGGTGGAATGGGATTTATTTGATAAAAGCTTTATTCTTAAGTGAGAACTGCAAAAGATGCTTCTCTGCTGCGTTGTAGCTCAGGCCATCAAATGAACATGTGACATTTATCCTGCTCTTATCTTAGGAATGCCTCTGCTGAGGAACAAACTGTGGTGAATTTGTGGAATATTGCTTTTGCTGCAGAAAGCCATGAACAGAAAACACAGTTCGTGTTTAAACCTCCCATCTTTGATCGGATGTGTTCTTAAATTGCCATCTGTTTTTCTGTCCTACAATACAGTATTTATTAGGGGTTTAATGCATCAGAAAGATAGCAGGGTAAAGAATGAAGGTGCCTGGAAAATTAACTTCATCCCAGTTCGGGGATTTAGTCCATAAAATGGTTTTGAATTGCTGGGGTTAAAGAAGCTGGAGTTGTATGCATTTTTGCATTGAGCCATCTCCAGTTTTCAAGTGAAAATGGAGAAGTCTATAGGCCAACAATGGTGAATGTTCTAAAGTAAGACTAAAATTATTCTCCATCGTTTCAGTTTAAACAGAAACAATCCTGTGATGAAGTTGTGGGTTTGTTTTGATGATCAGACTTTCCAAGTCAGAAACTGGTGATGCATGGCACTGGTGTTGCAATGCAGTGAGTAGCACAAGGTGTAATTGCCTTTTCTGGTACACATAGGATACATATTCTGTACATATGCTGTATCGATCACATAGCAGGCAAAAGTATTCCCCCATAAGGTGATGGACTTGCATAGTACAGACTCAACACTACAAAGCTGTGAATTCCCACTGACTTTTGATACAGCTTGGAGCATTTTGCATTTAACTGGACCAGACCTCAGAGACCAGTGCACTCTGGTTACACTCTGGTAGTCACTCTGTGGCCACCTTGGAGCTACCAAACATGATTTTATTCTATTTCCAAGGCTTGATTCTCATCTCGTGTGCGCAAATCAGTAGTAATTCTCCAGTGGAGCAACTGGATTAGGATGTGGGCTGAAGACAGGGTTGGCGATCTGACTGTTTCCATCTCTGCATCCTCTTCCTGTACCTCTTCCGTGGTTTGTCTCCTTACAGTACAGCAGTTTTGTGAGTTTATGTAATTACAGGGTAGATGATCTTGTCGCTCAACACATACACAACAGTGCGAGAGAAGTCCATTAATAGTTAATGGTCAGAAATACATCCCTAAAGTAACTGTCTTGTTAATGGAGTCTGGTGACATGTAAGTAACACGTTTGTACTTCCCCTGGCTTCTGACTCAATGTAAGCATCAGATCCAGCACTGAGAACACTCCCCATGGGAGGACAGGCGCAAGGCAGATGGCTTTCAGTGGGCCTTGAGAAGTCATCACCCTTGAGCTTTGATAGGCTGGGCTGAGGTTACTGCCTTTGCTCTTTGCTGGGCAAAATGTTTTCCGTACCGTTGGATTCTATGGAGAAGTGTTGGCTTTTCAGTGGTGTATTTTGTTAGAGAGGGGCAATACTGATTGTGGGGTTTATGCCTCTCACTGTATTTTTTTGTTGGGTTTTAATACCATACGTTTAGCAGATGCTTGGATGCTGGGTGCGATAGGTATGCTAATTCAGACACCAAATATTAATATTTAATACCCAAAATAACCTGATGAATCTACCATCGCATCCCTGCTTTCCGTATGTCACTGTACAGGTTTAATATTAAGACTTTTAAGTCTGTAAAATTGAATATAAAACATCTGTAGGGATGTTTTATATTCAAACCATGTAGGTGAACAATGACATAAGTAACAATCATGTTAAAAGAAGCTAATTACTGTGGGATGTCATGTTAGGTGAAGTCACTGAGTAGGCAAATACTGTACAAAAACGATAGCATACAAAGCAGACACATCTTTGAAATGATCCTAACCTAGTGCTGGGATGAAAATATGACCTTTTCTTGTAGCTGTAGAATATCCATGGTACTTGTGAGTAGGCCCTTGGGCCAGCTAATGGCTGCTGGCCTGAACGGGTAATGGGATCTCCAGGAAACAAATTACCATTCAGGCTGTCTTGGTCATTCTGAGTTATGATCCAGAGCTGTATTTGTAAGAGTCGGGGGAAATAAGGGGGAAAAGAAAGAGGAAAGATTAGTTTTATCTCTGTATTACAGTATTGTGCATCTGCAATGTGAGTGATGCCACAAGATGAATTATGAGGTTGTCACTTATCAAATTTTATATAAATGAAGGAGAAAACCCTCAAATGTAATACGTACTGAGCAGTATTTTTCCCCTACTCTGGAGTCTGCACACATCCATAGCAAGAGGCCATTCATACCATTAAGAGATCCCAGGCTGAGTGGGTAAGACAGATGCGAGGTGGATGCAGAATTGAACAGACCAAGAGTATGTATGTGCAGCAGTTCAGTGGCAGAGTTGAGAGTAGGATTGATCTTCGTCAGGAGAGATGTCTTACTAAAACATAGTTAAGTTAAAACTTAAACAGGGGAAGTTTAGATTGGATATAAGGAGGAAATTCTTTCCTGTTAGGGTGGTGAGGCACTAGAATGGGTTGCCCAGGGAGGTTGTGAGTGCTCCATCCCTGGCAGTGTTCAAGGCCAGGTTAGATGAAGCCTTGTGTGGGATGGTTTAGTGTGAGGTGTCCCTGCCCATGGCAGGGGGCTTGGAACTGGATGATCTTGAGGTCCTTTCCAACCCTAACTATTCTATGATTCTATGAACATCCTGCCTCAGTGTTCTCTTTGTTGTTGTTTATTTGGTTTGGGGTTTTTTTAAGAACTATATGGAAAAATCAGTTTAACCATTGAAAATAGCACTAGGATACCTGAAAAGGTTATATCAGGCTGTGTACAGTGAAAGACCTTAGACTGAAATTAATGTGCATTTCTGAGTGCCTTGCTTCTCTGTCTTTAGAAACTGTAATGGTACCGAGTGTCTATTAAAATCTATCAGCCAGTGTGGCTCTTCCCGGGGCAGTTTATGTGCCTGCTTAAGTAACACTCAAACCAAACTGACCTCAGAAGTAATGGAAGGATGTCCTGCATCCTTGGTTCTGATCTCATCAGTAAACCAGACCTGAATTATTCATGCAGGTTTTACGAGGATCGGCTCTGAAAACGATCGATGGAGGTGAGACTACGGAACTTTCTCCTCCGTTTTGTTTCCAGCTCATCTCCCTAGGGGATTTACAAGAATGAAAATCAAAATTCATCTTCAGTACTAAATTGAACATTTTAAGAGGCTGGGATTTTATCCTCCCTGATTTAGATTCATCTCGCTGTGTATGATAATTGTTCAGTACATACTCCAGTTCTGGGCCCCTCTGTTCAAGAAGGACAGGGAATTGCTTGAAGGAGTCCAGCGCAGAGCCACAAGGATGATTAAGGGAGTGGAACATCTCCCTTATGAGGAGAGGCTGAGGGAGCTGGGTCTCTTTAGCTTGGAGAAGAGGAGACTGAGGGGTGACCTCATCAATGTTTACAAATATGTGAAGGGTAGGTGTCAGGATGATGGAGCTAGGCTTTTTTCAGTGATATCCAGTGATAGGACAAGGGGCAATGGGTGTAAACTGGAGCATAGGAAGTTCCACGTTAACATCAGGAAGAACTTCTTTACTGTAAGAGTGACAGAGCACTGGAACAGGTTGCCCAGGGGGGTTGTGGAGTCTCCTACACTGGAGATATTCAAGGCCTGCCTGGACAAGTTCCTGTGTGATGTACTGTAGGTTACCCTGCTCTTGCAGGGGGGTTGGACTAGATGATCTTTTTAGGTCCCTTCCAACCCTTGGGATTCTGTGATTCTGTGATGTGAAATTCATACCTTACCTTTACGATAAAACAGCTACAGATGCTTTGGAGGGCCAGGTGTGATGGAATCTGTGTGTCATCTTTAGGTGTTGCCATAGGTGGTGCTTATGTGCCAACACAGCAGTGTTTGCTCATTTGGATCCTTCCAAAGCATGGCTTTGGACTCCGTGCTTGCCTCGGAGACCTGCTTGTACCTCTGGTGCACTGAATCTCATTATGGGAACTGAGCACTGTGTGATGTCCTCCTGGGAGCAGAGGTCTCATGTGCCCTTATTTGTCATTTGATTCTTAAGGCCCAGGGAAACACATCTGCAGATAACTTGAGTGTGGTTTTATGTGGCTGTGATGATGGTGAGAAGTGATGGATCTGCTTGGGCAGCCCTTTTCCCGTGAACTGAAGATGAGGTGGAAAGGAAGACAAAATATCCATGCAGTGGATATTTTGTGGCCATAGGGCCACGGAGATGCTGCGAGGGCTGGAGCAGCTCTGCTCTGGGGCCAGGCTGAGAGAGCTGGGCTGGGGCAGCCTGGAGAAGAGAAGGCTCCTGAAGGGGAGACCTGAGAGCAGCTCCAGTGCCTAAAGGGGCTGCAGGAAACCTGGAGAGGGGCTTTGGATGAGGGCCTGTAGGGACAGGCCAAGGGGAATGGCTTGAACCTGCCCGAGGGGAGACTGCGATGAGCTCTTAGGCAGAAGCTCTTCCCTGTGAGGGGGTGCTGAGGCGCTGGCACAGGGTGCCCAGAGAAGCTGTGGCTGCCCCATCCCTGGCAGTGCTCAAGGCCAGGTTGGACACAGGGGCTTGGAGCAAGCTGCTCCAGTGGAAGGGGTCCCTGCCCATGGCAGGGGTTGGAGCTGGATGAGCTTTAAGGTCCCTTCAACACAAACCAGTCTGGGATTCTGTGATTCTAATTAGTGGATAGGGTTTCTTAGTACCAACGAGAAGGATGAGCTTATGGAGTGCTACCTGAGCATCACTGGCAGGTATGAGAGACCTCAATTACTCCGAGACATATTCTGCTAATAAGACAGATGTAACATACTTCTTTCAAAGTGCAAAGCTTGGAAGAATATATACAAATTTAAATACAGGTGAACAGCGGTGTTCACCTTAGCTCTGATGGAGCAAATTCCCCTTAAGCTGCTCTTTATGTCATTACTCATGATTCCACAACCCCAGCTGGGGGAGAGCTGCTCTTTTGACTCCATTGCCCCTTCCCCACTCCCAGCACAGGAAGCTCTTCTCCATAATGCAGTTCCTGCTCCTGGCTCCAAAAATTCATGATACCACGTACCCATTCCTCTCCAGACTATCCATATTGCACACCAATAGGTCACGGCTCCATGAAGTAGCTAGGCATGTTCTGGGTGTTTTTCTGAAGCTATATCTAATAAAAACTCTATAGGTTTGACTCTTAGTGAAATAAGTCCACAAAATCCCGTAGAGGTCCCTCGGCACATACCACTTCCAGATTTATTCCTTTGTGTCCCTCCATAGGAAGTGATGCTGCTGAACCTCAGCCCTTGTTTCAGAGCCCTGCTCTTACAGTAATTTTATGTATCAGACCTCCCTTTCATTCCTGTGAAGTGAAACCGGTGTGCACACTCACACTGGTTGTATTGCTGCAGTGTGAATACCAGAAGAGCCCGAGACAGATGGCAGGGTTCCTGATGCTGCTGAAGGCCACAGCTCCGGTGCAAATGACTTCTTAATGAATCAGGTTTCCAAGTGACAACTGGAATGACTTCACTTCAGTGGCTAAAGAGGGCAAGCAGTGAGGATGTGGAATGAAGAAATCCCATTCTTGCTCGCTGTGTGCTTTCCAGCTGCAGTAACCAAAGGGCTATTCTTCACTCTGAAATCAGGGAGGACATAAAATTATAAGCATCTGGGGCTTACAAAAAAGGGCTGTGTAACTTATGAGGCTGTATTTCTGCAAGGCCAGAGGTGAAGAGAAGTCAACCCTAGTGACTCCCTTCTGTATTTCCTCCGGAGATTTATTGAACAGGCTGGGCAAGACCTCAAAGTGTCCAGCTGAGAGTGGGAGTGCTCCTGCTCCACAAGCTGATGTGGTGGTGCCAGATTTGTATTGGTCTGGTATCAATCTCAGCTTCTCAGTTCTCCCCGGCTTCTCAACCCCATCTGTGTGTGTTATATTTGCTGTTTATTGGCTATCTTTTGAGAAGGGAGGTGAAAGAGAGGGACTGAAAGAATATTTTGTACTCTATTGCTACCAACTGATCATTTTGTAGCTCCTACAATCTATAACTTTTGTGCCTGTGTACAAAAACCAAAGAATACAGATCATAGAATCCTAGAATCCCAGGTTGGAAGGGACCGCAGGGATCATCTGGTCTAACCTTTTTAGGCAAAGCATGACCTAGACTGGATGTCCCAGCACTCTGACCACCCAAATCTTCAAAATGTCCAGTGTTGGAGAGGCCACCACTTCCCTGGGGAGATTATTACAATGGCTGCTTGTTCTCATTGTGAGAAATTTTCCTCCTGTGTCCAGTAGGAATCTCCCCAGGAATAACTTGTGCCCATCACCATGTTTTCCATGTGAATCCTTGGAAAAGGGAGTCTCCATCTTCTGTGTAGCCACCCTTTAAATACTGGAACGCAGTGAAAACATCTCCTCTAAGCTGCCTTTTCTCTAGGCTGAACAAACCCAGCTCTCTCAGCCTTTCTATGTATGGCTTCCCAGTCCTTTGATCCTCTTTGTGGCCCTTTGACTCTTTCCAGCCTTTCTTCATCTTTTTTGTACAGCGGGGACTAAAACTGAACACAGTATTCCAGCTGTGGCCTGACAAGCTCTGAGTACATGGGATAATGACATCTTTGCTGGTGATGCCCTTGTTGATGTTCCCCAGCATCCTGTTGGCTTTCTTTGCCGCAGCTGCACACTGTTCACTCCTATGGAGCTTGTGTCCACCAGGACTTACAGGTCCCTTCCCACAGAGCTGCTCTCCCCAAGCAGATCCCATCTTGTGCTGCACTCCTGGATTGTGTTAACCCAGGTATAAGACCTTGCACTTGTTGAACTTCCTAAGGTTCTTGTTAGCCCACTCCCTTCCAAAGTATCTACTTCCGCACTCAGCTTGGTATCATCCACAGACTTAATCAGGCTGCATTTGATAGAATCACAGAATGGTTTAGGGTAGAAGGAACCTTAAGATCACCTACTTCCAACTCCCCTGCCATGGGCAGGGTCACCTCACGCTAGACCAGGTTGCTCAAAGCCCTGTCCAACCTGACCTTGAACACTGACAGGGATAAAGGGATCTGGATGATTCCATCATCTGGATGATTTCATCATGAGGATTGCTTATGAAGACATTGAACAGCTTTGGGCCCAATATCTATGCTGGGGGTGAGGAGAATAGAGAGATATGCCACCTTATGAAGGCAGGCTGCTGCTAATTTCCCAAGCTGGCTGAAGAGATGCATAAACATATGTTCCCTCCTGTAGCTTTTACTCCATCACTGGCCAACAAACTGTTCCTATAGACTCCGCACTTGCATCCTTATCTCCACAGCATTGTGAGCTGGGGCCATCAGATGAGTTCTCCATCTCTAAAACCCACCTTTCCCATCTCATCTTGCTGCATCCTTGGCTAGAGCTTCCGAATGATATTCTAGATGACACAAGGGCTCTTCCTTTTGTGAGCCCTTGTTATCATCTGCCCACAGCTGGATGTGTATTTATCTGCCCACTGCTGGATCAACAGCTGGATCCTTGGTGGCTGCTCCTTGCGCAGCTTTGAATCGGTGCCGATTCTCACGGCCTATCACAAGTTGGCAATCTGTTTTACCCCATGAACTTTACAGCAGCACTATTTCTTGTTCTGTGTCTTCCCTGTATTTCTCAGGGAAAACGCATTATGAATAGAACTGGCTCAAATATGTAATTTCCTTTTTACAGGAAATCCTGTTGTTCTGGGAAAAACTTCCCTTGCAGTTTAAAGTGGTCTTAAAAGCAGTCTTTAGAAAATACCCTACGCAAGAGAGACCATCGGTGTTTGCACTAAGGAAATCAGAACGCAGGATCTGATTTTTCCAGGGTGTATGTAACGTAAACCTTTGAGTGCAGTCCTGGTACGTGCTTCCAGGCTTTATGCTCTCTCCCAGATTCCAGGCTATGACAATGTTGGTCTGTTATTGAGCTTCCCTTCGTATTTCTTTGTTAAATACCGTATTTTGCCAGCACTGTTGCTACACCTAACAAACTCAGCAGCATTTGGGTTATGGATAAGGCAGGTCTTACTTGATTACAGTGCTGGTTATAGAGGGGTGCTGCTGAAAATTAGGAGTGTTCCATCAGAGTCTTTTGGGAATTATTAAATATTAGCAAAACAAGGCTTTGTGCTGGAGCTCAGGCACTACAACTCTCTGGGCATGGACTCAGGAGGTTCTCCAGAGGGGAATCTCATACAGTGAGCAAAAAAGAACAGACATTTCTCTTTACTTCAAATGCTTATGCCCAACTCAACCGAAAAAGAGACCAAGTAAAGGTAGCTTGTTTAAAAGGGAAATAAACGTGTGCAGAGTCTTTCCATCCTTTGAATAAAGGAGGACTGCTCGATCAAGGCAGTTTAACAAAGCAGTTACAAATAGGAATAGGACATTAAAACAAGAGTTTTTTCCCCTTTCCCTTATATTTCATATATTCAGATATTTACTGTAAGTTACCTGTGCTATATACAGGCAGGTTGGAACAAAGGAGTCTAAACATTATTGTTCTAGTATTACAGAGCAACACTTTGACTTCAAAATGAAGAGAGTAAAACATTAACCAAGTATAGCACAATGAAGCCTTATGTGAAAGCCTGAGCGGTATGAATTACCTTTTGTTTGTTGGTTTAGATGATAACTTTCTAGGTTTATTTTTATGACATGAGAAACATTTCTCTACTGGGAAAACATCGCACAGCCCCAGTTCTCTTTGATTCTCCAACTGAAAGGTTTCCTGAACCACCTCTGGAAGGAGGAGAAAGCATTGTTCTGTTGTATACCTGCCGTGCAGCTTTATTTACAGAAGCTTTTTGTTTGCAGCTGTTCTTAACTTAAAATATAGAGAGTTTCGAACACAGTGCATCGTTGAAAGGTTACAATTTAAAATGCTGCAGGCTGCTTCTTCCAATTTGACTGTTCTGGGGCCTGCTGAATGTTACGGTTGAAGCACTGACACAAAGACGGTATTTTGAGGAGCTGCAGCGACAGATGTAATCGAAAGCCAGACACGCTGGTTTTGAACAGGTCGCACAGGTCCCCCAGTGACATAGAATCCCAGACTGGTTTGTGTTGGAAGGGACCTTAAAGCTCACCCAGTTCCAACCCCTGCCACAGGCAGGGACCCCTTCCACTGGAGCAGCTTGCTCCAAGCCCCTGTGTCCAGCCTGGCCTTGAGCACTGCCAGGGATGGGGCAGCCACAGCTTCTCTGGGCACCCTGTGCCAGCGCCTCAGCACCCTCTCAAGGAAGAACTTCCTTATATCCAACCTAAATTTTCCCTGTTTTAAGTTTTAACCCGTTACCCCTTGTCCTGTCACTACAGTCCCTGATGAAGAGTCCCTCCCCAGCATCCCTATAGGCACCCTTCAGGCACTGAAGCTGCTCTGAGGTCTCCACGCAGCTTCTGTTCTCCAGGCTGAACAGCCCCAACTTTTTTAGCCTCCTGTCATATGGGAGGTACTTTGTCATAAGTTTGCTGAGAAGAAAAGCCCCCAAAATCCCCAAGTAAAGCAAACATCCAAAGCTATTTGCTGGTAGGAATCCTTTTGATTTGCACAGGAGCAGAGGTGATGAGGCAGGGCGCAGTGCTGGGCTGCAGTGTGTGCCCTGATGGTGTGTGAAGAGGTGGGAGCTCTCACTGGGATTTTGCAGAGGCAGCAGAGAGAATCACGTCCACTGTGCTCCTCAAGCTGTCAGGGGTGACACCAGGGTCTTTTCTTCCCCAGCTCGCCACATGCTTCATGCTAAGGTCAATTTAGGCATATGTAATCGAATGCAAATCCTGTACTTGTGCTTCTGCTGCTTAAAATAACCATGAGCTTCGGGAAACCAAACGGAGTCTGTCAGCTCAGAGTTATCTTTTAACTTGAACAGAAGGAGAGGAGTCCTTGATTCAGGTTGGCTCAGACCGTGCTGCTGGGGGATGAAATGGCTTTTCATTTCATGGCAGATTTTGTCCCCATTGTGCTGGGGCAGTGGAGACTTACAGCCATGCACAGAATTGCTGGAAATAAGCAAATCAGTCCTGTCCTTTGGGCAACTGCCATATTCAATTCACTCTGTTACACACCTGTAGTAAGAGTCTGCATCCAATCGACAAGCTGATTGGATGTATACTCATATATGTTCAGTTCATATTGAATATGACACCATTGTTACTGCACTGCTTGCTCCCAAAAATAGGCTTTGAGAAGAAAAGTTTAAAAGCTAAAATTTGGTCTCAGTTTCATTTAAGAACAAATAAGATCAATAGTTTTCTTCCCTGTGAGGGTGCTGAGGCGCTGGCACAGGGTGCCCAGAGAAGCTGTGGCTGCCCCATCCCTGGCAGTGCTCAAGGCCAGGTTGGACACAGGGGCTTGGAGCAAGCTGCTTCAGTGGAAGGGGTCCCTGCCCGTGGCAGGGGTTGGAGCTCGATTAGCTTTAAGGTCCCTTCCAATGCAAACTGTTCTGTGATTTTCAGATGTAGAAGGACATTTTCTAATGTTGGTCTCCAGTAAGAGTAAATGCTTTGTCCTTGTATGGTTTAAATGTTCACTTAATGTTTAGGTTACCCACCATTTTGTATAGTTGCTCCCTTTCAACCTTGCATTTCATTTGAATGGCTCCATTTTCCATGCTGCTGTTTCCTTGCTGGGTTTTCACCAACCTGTTGTGGTCCCTATGGGTTTTGTGCCTTTGTGAGCACACGGTGCTACAAAAGGATTATTGATAATACCAGGACTCTGTGCATTTTACAGGTTGTCTTGTGTAACAAAGCCATACAATTACTGTTTGAAAAGGGTATGGGAGAATTCTGCTAAAAATAGAATGCAGTATTTCCATGAGGAAGAATGCACAAGGATTTGCTGCACCTCGGGTATCTCCATGTTTGCTTTTTCACCTGTAGGAGCACACACAGAAATGTGATGCTATTTTAGATGGAGTTTTTGATGAACCTGTGAAATTCTCTTCTTTTTGTGCCAAGGGGACCTGTAGACACTTCCACAGGGCAGCCAGTGGCGGTGTCTGTGTGGTTGAGCCTCCTTCACACTGGAAATCAGGCTTGCAGAACAGATTTCTTTCCAAGCGCGTGTTCCCTTTTGTAACACAAAGTGACATAAATACTGGTATATGAGGAAGATGATAGCCATGATACTCTGCTCTGGAAGCCATGCTGCAGTGTGAAGTCTCCTTTGGGAAATGCAGAGCTAGCCTGATAGCTGAGGTCTGTGCCATCCGCTCGAAAGCCCCGCATTTGTAAGTGTGATGAGCATTCATCTTTACCCTGCTCACGAGTCTCTCATTTGATTTTCCCCCAGGAGCTCTGACTCTGAAGAAGCATTTGAGACCCCGGAGTCCACTACACCGGTAAAGGCACCACCGTCCCCTCCACAGCCACCCCCTGAAGCAGCAGCAGTTGTAGCTGACACAGCAGAACAAGAACTCAAACCCCAGCTGCCCTTGGAAGACACAGGTAAAGAGCGTGTAGTGTATGGGACAGGTTACTGAGGTGGGTGAAGATGCAGGGAGGTGTTTGTGTAAGCACAGGCAAAGGACTGATGCTGACAAAATGTCTTCTAGAGGATTAGTTAGTGTATGCTGGGCATGATCCATGCTGTGAGGAACAGCCCTGTCACCTCCTGGGATAAAGAATCTCTCCATTTGACAAGTATTAAAGAAAAGGGGCACTTTATAGAGAAATGTTTCTTCCTTTTGAATCACACTTCAGTCCATAGGATCTTTACAGAGTCAGATGAGTAGAAAAAGGAGATATGAGCTACAGATGGAGGTATCTGGGTGAGCACTGTTAACTAGGATAGTTAATAATGTTATCTGCAAATGCATTGTCACCTGAAGCAGAAGATGAACAAAAAGCTATTAGAATAATAGAAATATTGATATTAGCTTTATAGGAGGAACATGGGAGTATGTGTGAATATGCGTATAATATACGTATATAAAATTGGTCCACACTGGCAAAATGACCTTTCAAACATGAATATCGTGTTTAAAAACCCAAAGAAATCCCTTCCCCAAAAAAGTATTCTTTGTTCTGCAAATTGAGTAATGGAATATGAGGGAGCAGAAATCATTCCCTTAGCCCAAACCAGCTTTGTTTGGGCTGTCAGATGACAGCTCAGCAGTTTAACATTGAGTTCCCCATTGTGCTGTCTTCTTTCCTGTCCTAAAGTCAAGTCATCTTGATCACCTGGCTAAATCCTATAAAGGTAATTTTTCTCCCAACAGACTGAAGCTTGCTTGTATTTCATTTGGGAAGATGTACAGCACTGCCAGGTTGCGTTTTAATGCTTCCATTTCCACTCCAGAAGCAGCTGTGCTTAGCAGAAAGCAGAGCAATGTCAAGGGCTGGTGTGTGTGTATTATAAAGGCTGTCCAGCTTTGATTGAAACCTTCAGAACAAACAAGTGTTGCGAGTGTCTCGAGCCACCTAAAGCATCTCTGGGAGTTATGCATTAAGGAATTCTCTTTAAGAGCATGATTTATGAGACAAGTGTATAAGAAGCTGGAAAGATCTTCAACAAGCTGACTCCACAAAACAGGCATTAAATACTGAGACATCCTGACACTTCCTTCTTGCTGCTATAGTTCCCTCTTTGGTGCATCAGCGTTTCTCATTCTCCATCTTCTTTCCCTTTTCTAATCTTTTACAATCTAATGATCACAAAATAAGTGCTGAGAGAACAAAAGAGCGCATATGCTAAGCAGGACTGGAGTGTGGTTTTAATTACTGCAATAGATTATCCTTAAACCCTTGATTACACATGTGCTTCCCTGGCACACGTACTTCTTGTCTCCCTACATCCCGCATCTCCCCCTCCTTTCTTTGACATATTGCTGGACAAAGGTAGGGAACTGAATATATCGGAGCTATACTGAGAGCCACTGCGTGGCAGAGATGAAAACATTTCACTTGCAAATAAGATATGTCCATGGGAGGCCAATTGCCACAGACTGAGCTATGTTCAGCATTGCAAAATGCAGTTATACAACAGGGTGATTTGAGGGAAAGAAGTCAAGTAATACAGAAGAAATTCAGCTGTAGGAGGGCAACACAAAGCTTTCGTTTGGGAAATGTTGAGAAGAAATGACTGATACTAAGGCTATAGCTTAGGTGTTTGCATGCTTCTTCAAGGAAAGAATTAAGCATTTTGTGCTTTAAAGCTGCTTGAGTGACAGTTATCTTGTAGTTTATTTACCTCATAGGTTATGCATGTGGTTGCACACAGAGAGAGAATAAGTCCCCCTCCTTGGGGGTTATGGGCAGTGGAAGTAGAGTTCCTCATTGGTACCATACAGCTAAATAAATAGGTTTCAATAAAGAGGAGTAAGGAGTATGGGCAACCGGGGAGCCTGGCACGCACAGGGAGAGGCAGGGATGTCCAGCTGGGTTTCTGGTTCACCAGCTACATGGCTCCGTCTTCTGCGTGAGGCTGGTGACAGCGCGTGTGTTTGGGTGGAAGGAAGGACCATAGGAAGTGTTTGAAGGGTTGTTTCATCTATATCTGATAATAATTACTCATGCAGACGGCTGCAGTTGTGCTGCGTGATATCATTAACGCAGCAGCTGGACCCCACTGCTGGAAAGCCAAGAGAAGAGTTTTTAATTAGGTTGTCTTCAACACAGGCTTAGTAAATATGATGAAAGGGAAATACAGCTAGTCTCATCCTGGGGTTGTGCCAGCTCCTGATGGGGTAAAACCTGCTGCATGGCTCCAGTCCAGCAGCAGCAGAGCAGGAGAGGGGACTTGGCCTGTAAGAGAGTCTGGAGGGGAAGGTGAATAGCAGAGAATGTATGGAAGCTGCCTCTGAACCCCAAAACGTGTCACTAGTGCCTTCCATTCCTCCATCACTTGTTTGTTTGTCGTGGGAACGTGGGCTATATTCTTGAGACAAATGACGTTGATTTTTTAAATTATTATTAATATTTTGGTGGTATTTTAAACTGTCATTGTCTGTCTCATCAGCTGCTCATAGCAGTCTCTTCTGTCCCTTGTTCCAGCTATCTGAGCACCAGAAATTGCCCCATGCCCTTTCTCCCAAATATTCCCTGTTTCTAGCCAGGAATTCCTGCCTAGGCAGGGGCATCTCTTCTGCCCCTTTGCCCCCAACACCTTATCCAATTGATTAATGAATCCAGGTTGTATACACAGGGGAGATGTGAGAGTTGGAGTCCCCTCTGTGCATTACAGCCAGGATATGGGGGACTATATTCAGTGCTTGTGCCAGGGAAAATGAGGTCAGGCTTTCCAATAGAGAGAGATGATGGTCCAGACATAAACAAACTGATTTTTTGGTATGGAAAACTTTCTTCAGTGTTTATGCTCTTGAATCGTGACAGAGAAGAATTGCAAATAACCTTTACATGAAAGTTTTCTTTCAGAATAAATGACAAAAATATTTTAAAGGAGTTTTGTACAAAGCACTACTAAATGATTTCGTAAATGCAGAAGCTTCTCTTGACAGGCTGAGAGAGCTGGACTGATTCAGCCTGGAGAAGAGAAGGCTCCTTAAGGGGAGACCTCAGAGCAGCTTCCATTTTCAAGCCTCTTGGGTTTCCCCTTGTTTCAGAGATCCTTGAACAATATCTTGGCACTCCACCATTACGGGAATGTATTATAATTTAAATACAAAAATATTTTTAAATAGCTCAAAAACTGTGATGTAAAAGGACAAATGGCAGTGCTGTTAATGTCAGGGAAGAATGGACTACGTATCTCTTTGTAGTAGTAAAGCTGTGCTGCTTTGCGGTTGTGAGTACCATTCATATCTTCCTCACCAGCCTTTCTGCTCGTACTAGTACTAATGCCAGAAGAGTCTAACAGCAGCATTTCCCTCCTACCAAAAGCTGTGTTTTCTGAGCCAGTTTCACATACTGTTTCATAAAGAAACAATAAAATATCACTGTGGGGAGTGAAGCGATGCTCTGCAGCAATGTGTACTCTTAAGTAAAGGATTTGATTAGGAGGAAGTTGTGAAATAAGCAATTAAAGAAGATTAAAGCTCTGCACTATGTGGAGCGCGCCAAATTTGAGTCCTACTTTGCCTTGAGTAACTAGAAAGCCTTGTACAGCCTTTTTGCTGCTGTGATGCATTCCCAACCTCAGCTCTGCCATGCCTGTTATTTACAGTCCAAGTCCTGCAGGGCACTGCTTTGGCTTATTTGATTTTACTTTGTTTAAATGCGTGTTTGTACTGACTTTGAACGAGGGGCCTCCATCCTGGTGAGGCCTTTGGTGCGCACTGGAATGAAAACAACGAGTAATTGCAGACGAGTTCTTGTTCAGATCCCGCTTTCATTTCATGCTGACCTACTTTTGTACTCCACCGATATATTAGAGCTACACCAGTGTTTATTGTCCTGTACTTCCGTAAAACACCTTCCATTCCCATTTCATTGTACAGTGTAAGATTATCCTAATGCTGGAGTTTTATGACGTTCTTTGAGCAGCCCCCTTAGCAGAAGACCTATCAGTGTCAGAAAGTGATGTATGTGGGAAGTGAGCACCGGCTCAGCTGGCAAATCAAGTCTAATTAATGGCCTCCCAGCCTGGCTTAACCCAAGCCTGACCCAGTGGTAATTAAGGAGAAAAAGCAACTCTCATGAAGTCCTGCCACATTTTTGGCATTCGTTTAGCAGAAAAAACACATTAAAAGATCATTTTAATTGATGAGACTTAGTAAACTTCTACGGTCTTTAAGAGAGAAATTGTGTAGCTGTCATCCTTTGACAACCTCTGGAAATACGTTCAGCCGCTTGAAGGTGTTGCTTTGGGAATTGTGTCCGATTTCCGTAAATCCTCTCTGTCCTCTACATCCATAAATAATAATCCTTGCAATCTCTATGGAGACATAATTTCTTCTAAAACAAAGGAAAAACATGGTTTCTTTCCTGTTCTTAATCCATTCATAGCTTCTGACTAAAATCATTGATTGACTGTAAAGCTTTTATGAACAATGTTGATGAAGATAGCTGGGCAAAATGGGAATTATTCTGCAAAACATGTCAGAACTGGAAAGAAAAAGATGCGTAGAGATTTCCCTGAAATCATTTAAGGATGAGCAAAGCATTCAGTTTTGTTTGCCCGATTTTCTTTACAATTGTATAATTTATAAAAATGACAACATGAAGAATGCTCTGTTGCTTCAATAGGAAACAGGGGGGCATTTTGCTCCAGGGTGTGCGAGTAAGAGCTCAGGGGAGCTGGCTTGAGCTCTCCAGCTTGAGCTGTGAGCTAGAGAGACATTTCCCACATCTCTTATACTCTGAGTGGGTCACACACAAAGACAGAGATGACTGTATGACGTACAGGTGGTAGCAGTGGCAGCGGGAGGAAACCACATTCAGGGCTTATAAAACACTTGAGCAATCAACTTTAGTGAGCTGGAAGGCAGCAAAGACCATCATCTCAGTCCTTTCCTACCTGTGTATTTTATGTTGCTTTTTTATATGTATTGTATCTTTTTCTACTTTTTCCAATATCCTTGTTATATCCCAAGTCAGGAGTCTCCTGTAAATAATTTTATGGTTCCATTCAACAACCAAACCTTTAATTACAATGAAAAGCTGCTTGGATTATCAGTTTCAGCATGTAATTCCTTCTATAAAAATTTCCTTTCATCACCGAGTTAGAACTACACTTGGAGAAATCTGTTATAAATCATCTGGAGGGAGCTTCCTGTGGTCTTCTTAAAGGAAGATTTTAAATTGAGACTATTTCTACAATACTAATTGACTAAAAAAAAAGTCTAATTGACTTTTTTTTACCTTTGCCATCCATTATTTCGTGTGAAGTTCTCAATGAGTCATGTCTCATTATGAGCTTGGAATGATGAGGGCTAAGTAGAGTGTATTGACTGCTTGGGAGCAGCATTGATGGGTTGTGGAGAGGAAGCCATGTTCCTCTGGGACAACTGGTAAAAATAGCACATGGGAAACAAACCTTAAGATCAACATGTAATTGCTGAAGCACCAGTTGATTTACAGGGAACGTACTGCATTAGAGCTCTGACACAGCTGTGAGAACTCTTTGTAACAGCAGAAAATGCGAGTAATAAGTTGCTTGATATTAAGTCTTTATGGTATTTGGCATATTTAGCATGTTATGGTAATCCCTATCTCTTTAACTAATTGATAATTGGTTTAGCAGAGATCCTGTAGAGGCTGTTGCAAATGCGTATTTTGTGTTTCCATGAAACTTGCCTTGAATCCTTTTCTGGGGAGAACAGAACTATTTCTTCCCTTCATCTAGTTCATATATTGGAAACGTCACTTTAGTTTGTGTGTCCTTTAATCATTGCTTAGTGCATTTGTATGATTTTAACCCTTTTTTCCCCTTTCACTTGCAGTACTATTAGATTTTAGTAAAACTCACCAAGTTCCAGTTTCAAAAACGTGTTTAAAATTCACCGAGTTTTCTGTTTGTTCCCACAGGATCATGTTCAGAAGCTGTACCTGTAACTGATGTGTCACACAGCGAATCAGTTGAAGAAAGCCCTTTCCGTCCCCCTTCCCACTCTTTTTCCACTGTCTTCGACGAGGACAAGCCAATAGCCAGCAGTGGAACCTACAACTTGGACTTCGATAACATTGAGTTGGTTGATTCTCTCCATGCCTTAGGACCGAGCTCTTCAGAATCAAAGAATCGTGACCCCAAAGCAAATGTGCGAAGAAAATCTACTGATTCACTCCCAGTTTCCAAATCTACGTTGTCTCGATCTCTTAGCTTGCAAGCTAGCGATTTTGATGGAGCATCTTATCTTGGCAACAGTGAGACATTAGCGCCGGCAGCGGATGTATATGGTACTGGTTCAAGCAGTGCTTCTAGTACCCTTAAGAGAACAAAGAAATCTAGACCAGCTTCCTTAAAAAAGAAGCAGCCAGCCAAAAAGCCTCTGGATGCTCCACTAGTGAAGGAAACACCTCAAGAACCACCTGACCTTGGCCAAGCTGATTGCGACCCAGGTGAGGATAAAACAGCATCTGAAGCTAAAGCTGATTCAGTAAGGCCTGAATGTACTGAACCTTCTAAAATCTCTGCTGAGAAACAGGAGGCCCCGCCTGTGCCTGAAGGATCCCACCCTTTGGATCCAGACAGTTTGGAAGGGATTAGTGCATTTGGCACTGGAGGCAGCAAAGTACAAAACTCTCCCCCTGCCAATAAGAAACCACTACCTCTTACAACAGCACCGGAGCCTGAGGAGGTGACTCCACCAGACACTGGAGGACAAGAGGACCCTCCAGTCAAAGGTGTTGCGGTGAGGCTGGAGTTCGATTACTCTGAAGAGAAAGGGGTGAGTGAAGACCAGCAGGAGAGTACTCCTCCTCCCAAAAAAGCAGGTAAAAAGCCTGGTGCTAAAATGCCACTAAGGAGGCCAAAGACTAAAAAGTCAGTGGAAAAGCTTGACAATGCGCCTACCACACCAACTAAGTCACCCACTGATCCAAACGAAATCCCTATCACAAAAGGCTCTTACACTTTTGATATTGACAAGTGGGATGATCCCAATTTTAACCCTTTCTCATCTAGTACAAAAATGCAAGAATCACCCAAACTGCCTCAGCAAACGTACAGTTTTGAGACAGAGATGTGCGAGGACTCAATTGACCCTTTCAAGTCTTCTTCTAAGATAGCCAGCTCGCCCTCTAAATCTCCAGCTTCCTTTGAGATACCAGCCAGTGCCAATGAAACCAATGGAACAGAAGCAGACAACTTGAATAAACCTGCAAAAAAGAAGAAGACACCATTAAAAACGTAAGTTAAAGGGTGCTCTTGTTTCTAGCTTAGAAGAAGCACATTCCTCCCCCTTAGCACAGGTACACTCTGGTTATATTTGAATAGAGAAAGGAAGATGATGTTGAGTGTTGATGGCTACACAAGTGGACTCACGCTGTGGGGGTCTGTATGTTCTCTTCCTCAATAGCTTGATGTTTCCAGACCAAAGGAGAGAACCAGGGCTACATCAGGCCAGATGAAGTCATTGGTCTGGAGGCTGTGGCTCAGTGTATCTTTCATACAATCATAGAATGGTTCGGATTGGAAGGGACCTTAAACCCTGAATCTGATCTAGTCCTAATTCTGTCAGTTTTGTGCTGAATTTTCTGTGACCTCGTCTTGGGGATTTGATACAGTTTGAGATGATCAGAGTCTTCAGTAAAGACCATTTTATGAATCATAGTTTTTGAGAGTGGGATGTGAAGTAGTAAGGCAATGACAAATCTATTGCTCACAGCAGGAAGATGGTTTTACGCGGTGACTTACGGCATTTAAAAAAAAACCACCTGAAATAGGAAAATGCAGGATTGAATTCTATTATTTTACAAACAGGACTAATCATGTGAGAAATTATCTTCCTGTGAAGGAGCTTACAGTTTGCAGAAGGGTTTAAATCTTCAGTGCTACAAGTTGGGGAAACATCCAGCTTTTAGACACAAGCTGCAGGATAAATTCTCTAGCTTGCTGTATTTAGACATTAGGTTAAAAACCTCAATGGCTAGTTGCATTGGTTCCATGGTTAACTTGTTGCTGTGCCTGTTAGTTTCTCTGTTCAGACATGGTTATTTCTAGCTGGTAGTCAGTAAGTTTATGTCCCATTTATCTGCAATCGGAATCCTGTGTGTATGTGTAAGAAAGTATCTCAGTGCGTGTCCCCTTATAGTGTGTTTCAGCTACCCAACAAATATGTGAATTAAAAAAGTAAAAAGCCTGGCAATTTGAAGATAACGTGGTTGAGGACAAGGGGTAACAGGTTAAAACTTAAACAGGGGAAGTTTAGATTGGATATAAGGAAGAAGTTTAGCGGGAGGTATCCCTGCCTATGACACAGGGTTGGAACTATATGATCTTAAGGTCCTTTCCAACCCAAACTGTTCTATGATTCTAAGTTCTTTACTGTAAGGGTGGTGAGGCACTGGAATGGGTTGCCCAGGGAGGTTGTGAGTGCTCCATCCCTGGCAGTGTTCAAGGCCAGGTTGGATGAAGCCTTGTGTGGGACGGTTTAGTGTGAGGTGTCCCTGCCCATGGCAGGGGTTGGAACTGGATGATCTTAAGGTCCTCTCCAACCATAACTATTCTGTGATTCTATGTAAAACATGACCTCCCTTACAGAGTGAGGTGAAGATTATTCAGTTGTTTCTGAGCAGCTTGCTGCCCTCTAGGCTTCTAATTCACCTCTCTTGCCAGATTTGAGGAAGTGCCAGATTTGAGGAAGCTTGTGCCATTTTTTCCTTTCTAGGGGCATTTCTGACTTAGGGGAAGTGTAGACCACAGTATGGCTGAGTTGGTTTTTGTGGAAGAAGCCTGGGGTTTGTGATTTTTTGCTTCATTTAGACTGGATATAAGGAGGAAATTCTTTCCTGTTAGGGTGGTGAGGCACTGGAATGGGTTGCCCAGGGAGGTTGTGAGTGCTCCATCCCTGACAGTGTTCAAGGCCAGGTTGGACAGAGCCTTGGGTGCCATGGTTTAGTGTGAGGTGTCCCTGCCCATGGCAGGGGGGTTGGAACTGGATGATCTTAAGGTCCTTTCCAACCCTAACTGTTCTATGGTTATATGAGTCTATGATTTTCAGGTATGCGTGAAATTTAGTGGAAGTTAAGGCAGGAATTGAGACGCATGCCAGGCTGACATGTTTTTCAAGCCTCCACTCCAAGCTAGCTTGCTCCAAACCAAGAAGACTTCAAAGTCTGCCTGCAAGAAAGGAACAATTTGAATCTGACTGGGCAAGTGCAGAGGGAGAGAGGGGATTTTTATTATCACCAGGTCCTTAAGTCTGATACTTACAGGCAGCCAGAGTCAACTTGTGCCTTCCAGTAGCTGCAGTGGAGTTGACAGACCCTCAGTGTAACCTTCTTGTGTCCCCTCATCATCTTTGAACATTAGAATGAATTCCCAAGTTGTCAATTTTAGGGGAAACATGAGTTTTTACAAAAGGCTTGCTAAACCACATTTGTCCTTGGGAGAATCCTGTTCTACAGAGCTCACTGCTGGGCTTTATTGTAGTGGAAGAAGTGAAATTACCCTAGAGCAGGGCTTGCAAGGTCTTAGGTCAGGGGCCTTGCAGGGATTCCCAGCCCTTCCCTGGGACTGCTTTCACTGCATCATGTTGTGTGTCTGCTCCCTGCAGCCCCGTAACCTACTTCTACAAGTGGTTTCTCAAAGGGAGAGAATCTGCATATTAATACACAGGGCAGCCTGCAGCCATAATACGTTCTAGAAGAAAATTACCCTAAAGCATGCCAGGGGAAGCAGTGGCTTTTATTTATCTTTGCCTCTCTCTGGTATCTCTTCTCCTTCAAAAGGGGCCTCAGCATTTCTTCTCTGGGGGGGTCCAGTGCAGGAGAACACCATGCCAGGCAAGGAGATGGGGTGTAAGACCCTTGGCAATGCTCCCATGGTGGGACAGGAGAGAGAAGCCACTGCAAAACACTTCAGGTCCAGGGGGCAGAAAGGAAGGTGTTTGAATTAGGAAGGGAACTGTAATACACCAGGACTCCTAAACCCTGATTAAGGGAATTGAAAACCTAATTTTGCAAAGCCAGGAGTTTTTATTAGTACTGTTGAGAGGTGCCGAAAGAAAACTCTGTGGACCAGTTTGGGACTGTGTCTCATACGGAAATACAGCAGTTTCTAGATTAGAGCTATAGGAGGCAAAGAAGCCAGGCATAAATAATGAGAATAGCAATGCTAAGTTTGTACTGTTTGGAATCTGTGACATATGCTAGGTCTTACCTGTGTTAAATCAAGAAAAATAACCAGGTTTTATTCTTGAATGCAACCTGCAGCAGTCTAAGCGTTGACCTCCGTGTGAAAAGATGAGATTTTTCGAAGAGAACAGCTTGGCACAGATTACTCTCTAGCTGTATACCTAAGTGCTGAGCTGCTCTGAGACAGATCATGCTGCTCAGATGATTCTGAACAAAGAGCAGCTGATGCCTCCTGAGCGCCTGTTTATAGTGAAGGGTAAAAATAGTGACTTGTATAGACATTGCTCTTGAAGCTGCTGGATGACTGGAGGCTGTGTTTAGAAACACAAGGTGCCAGCTTCAAGAGCTTTGCATGTGAGAAGAGCCGGACAGAAGCTGCCAAGCTTATAAGTAGAAGAAAACTTTTCTTAGCATTAATTGTTTGACAAGGTTTGCTTCTGGTTTTGAGGCAATCCGTTTGTTCTGTCACAACACAACGTTAGGATTCAGTGAGAGCTGAAATAGATGAGATTCAAAGAAAATTAAAGAAATTTTTATAAGAGCAAGTAGGGACAGGCCAAGGGGAATGGCTTGAACCTGCCCGAGGGGAGACTGAGCTGAGCTCTTAGGCAGAAGCTCTTCCCTGTGAGGGTGCTGAGGCGCTGGCCCAGGGTGCCCAGAGAAGCTGTGGCTGCCCCATCCCTGGCAGTGCTCAAGGCCAGGTTGGACACAGGGGCTTGGAGCAAGCTGCTCCAGTGGAAGGGGTCCCTGCCTTTGGCAGGGATTGGAGCTGGATGAGCTTTAAGGTCCCTTCAACACAAACCAGTCTGGGATTCTATGATTCTATGAAATGTCTTTTTCTTTCTTGAATCAGGTACATGATTTGAAGTGGTCAAGTAGCTTTCTCTGTACTGCCATAACAAATCAGCAAGAAACCCTTGCTTAACTATATTCTTTCCTTAAGCTTAACTATCACTGAAGAACAGTTCTACATCCCTTATGATAACAAATACTGTGGTTTGAAATGAAAGCAGGTGGCTTCCATCAGGGAAGGCAGGGATGGTTAGTATGTTGAAAGGAACTTGGAGGCAACAGCTTTGAATAATGTGTTTTGTAAGATGAAAGCGGGTCAAAAGTGTAACATTGAATTTGGGAGCAATGAAGGACTTGAATGTTTTTTTTTTCTCCCCATGTACTTCACAATAAAAGTAGAAGTTAAGGTTATACAGGTAGAAAATATGCATGATCAGATTGCCTTAACACATTAACCGAGTATTTGTAGGTTTTTCTTTTTTGTCAGTTCCTTCTGTCTGTCTCTCTTTTCTTTGTCTTATTTGTCTTAGGATGGTAGAAGATGTGATGTCTGTATGTTCTCTGTTGTAAGTAATTCTAAGCTAACCATTCAAGTTTCCTCTTTGATTTATGGGCTTTTTAATTTTACTTATTTAATTTGCAGCATGATCAGTTGCTATTGAGCATGAAGCTTTTATGTTAACTATTCCTTTTCACTGGCATGTGTGAAAGCTGTTTTCAGTAAGGTGCCTGGCTGTGAATGATTTTGAGGAAGCTATTGCCTCTTTATCTGTTTGCCTACCAAAGATCCTCTTTTAAGAACCGTATAGATTTTGTATCCTTAGCTAAAATACGATAGTTGTATTTCTACCATTGTACAACATCACTGTACAATTGGTCTTTTGTAAATACTGTATAAAGTGTTTCTCCTGATTAAAGGAATAATAAGGAATAATTCTAGCGTCAAAACTGGGTAATCAGTAACATTGAACATACCAATATTCCACTGTCCAATTTATTTTCCCCTTTAGATGTGGTATTGATTTACTCTCTGCTGATTGAAACCCACCATTATCATTTCTAGAGTTGATGTTGCTGTCATTGATCAGGCGTGAGCTGGTGGGCAGCAATTTTTGCCACTGCATCTCAGTTCAAACATAAAGTCCTTATCAGTGAGTTTGCTGTGACATTTTTCTCCCATTTTCTAGTTAGTAACATAAATGTATCTACATAACTCTGGCAAAATGCATCAAAAGAAGAAGTAGATAACTGGTTTATTTCCTGGTTAGAAAATATTTTAAGCCAATTGTGAATGAGCATAAAGGCAAACTTCATAATTACACACCAGGACAAAATGTATGTTCACTCCTTTTGCCTGATTGAAACCTGTGGGGTTTTGAAGGGCTCCAGTGTCCGTGCTCCCAGTCTGCACATTGAGCTGTCAAGGGAACTGGAAGCAAAATTGCCATATTTGTTGTTGTATTTGTTTTAAAAAGGGTCTGTTGTGCACATTTATAATGATAGAGCTTTGTTCCGATCAGAACAGCATCTCCCTCAGCTGGTTTCATGTAGTTCATCCAGAGCATACCAGTTTTTTTCTCAGTGGTTTATGGGGTCATTGGTACTTCCTGCTCAACTTCATCACAATTGTATTTCTTAGGTTAAGATGTGTTTTAGACCTAATTTTCAGATGGGAAACTGAAGCAGACAGGAGCTAAATAATTTGCTTAAGGGCGCTGAGGATGTCTGTGCTGGAGCAGGGATTTGAATTGCAATCGAGCAGCAACTCTGCTCTGTGAATATGTCGGTGCTTAGCATGAAAAATATGGCAATCCTGCTTTTCTCAGCTTCTGGGGAATGGAGTCCTGTTCCAAATGCATGACAAGAATATGTACCTATGGCATGTTTCTCTGTGCTGCTGCTGCCTAATGGATGGGATTTTAAAGCAGACGGGCTTGTAGAGGTTGCATTGTCTGTGGCTGTTGTGCTGAGTGTGAAATGACCTGATTCTTGCTGGTGTTACCATATTAACGGTTTTAACTTTATTTTCAGTGATACATTTAGGGTGAAAAAGTCACCAAAAAGATCCCCACTATCTGATCCTCCTTCTCAGGTAAGGCACTGCCTTATTCTGATGCGTGTAGTGTGTGTTCCTGTAGGGGAGATAAAGGGAAACTTGATTTATTCAATTGTAGAATTTCACATTTAATAATAGAAGAGGCTTTTGTAAAGAATATAAACATTTTAGCATCCAAGTATAGCACACTGGGCTATAATCAGAAGGTATTAACGTTTTAGTCTCTAGAAGTGTGTGTACGATGTATATTAGATCTAATATTTACTCTGGGAATTCCAGTTAGAGTATTAGTAAATACACTTCAGAAGGTCCTATGTTACAATAGCTTGATGACATGAATAAATATCTCCAGTTGTCTGAAGAACAGGCATAGCTATCTACCCTTTTAGATCAGAAAGTGAGAAACTAAATGCATCAAATTGGTGGGCTGGATGGGAAATAGAAATAAACCAAGTGGGCTGATCCTCCAGGAACATGTGCTTGGATGGTTTTATTCCTTGTTGTAAACTACCTGCAGGTGGTTTTCTTGGAAGAGAAGTTAACAAAAGCTGTTCTGCCTTACAAAGGCCTCACTGCTTTGATGTGCCACAGCTCCTTCCATGCTGCTGTTCATCTTCCTGTTATCCATCTATCCTGTTATCCTTTTCTTTGTGCTGCTCAGCAGCACAGAAGTGAAGAAAGGGCTTGTGACCTCACAGACCTGTGAAGGTTTGCCCCTGTGAGGGAAGCCTGAAAAGTCACTTTTGGTAGTCAAAGACTTCAGTCATGGGTGATGTGTGCCACTTACGTCAAGTGCCTAACAGCTTTAAACAGCTCTGGTTTCTCTTTCTTCCCTGTTCTCAAGGAACCTTTGCAATGCAAGTGTGTATCACCAAAGAGTTTAGTTATGCTTGGAAAACTTGCTGCTAGTAGAGTTCCAAATGAAGGACTTGCATATTTGCTGTTAAGTATTAGATATACAGAGCTGCAGCAAAGAGTATGGAATTAAAAAGGTGATTGTGGTCAGGCAAAGGGATTCAGAGAGTTCAACATGTTAATAAAAGTTAATAGAATTAATTGGCACTTGTTTTCTGCAGGATCCCACTCCACTGCCTACTCCGGAAACACCTCCCGTCATATCCACAGTGGTTCATGCGACAGATGAGGAGAAGCTGGCATCTTCAGTGACCAGCCAGAAATGGACCTGCATGACCGTGGACCTGAACACGGATAAGCAAGATTATCCACAGCCCTCTGATCTGTCTACATTTGTGAATGAGACCAAGTTCAGCTCTCCTACGGAGGGTATGCTTTATAAAGGACTGTCTGCATCCAGCTGATGCTGTATTTATTGAGAAGGTTTGGGTTGTTCGAGGATGATGGCATGTACTGTGCTGAATAGAAACTGTGTTATTTGGGAACCCTAAAAATTATGCTCTTTGGACCAATCCAGGGAATTTGTCACTTATGGGGAGCTGAGTGTAAGACCCCAATAGTCTGATCTTGAATTTTCCAGGAAGAAGAGAGAAGAAGATCAAAGGAAAATGAAAGAAGTCTTCAGACAAAGGCTTTCACTTCCTTTGTATGGTTAACTGTAGAATGCTCTGTTCTTCTGCACATGCTGCTTGTTCTCTCTGTGCCCTCACAGGAGACTGTGGTCTGATACTGCTCTCAGTTAGTGCTCTTGGATCCAGAGTCACTGAACTACTGGTTTTCCTTTAGCCTGTTCCTCTAACCTGAGCAGGAGACGGTCCCAGGAGATAGTCCCACCTTAAAACTCTGCTCAAAGCTTATGTATTGCTTTAAAGCATTTCACATGCCATCTCTCCTCCAGGTTCCTAGAACCCAGGTGCACAAAAATGTCCAGGATATCCCCTGGATAAGATAGTTATCATTCACATGCCAGATAAGATTTCCTTCTAAATCAGCTGATTCAGATTTCTCCTGTTGTACCTTCCTATGGGTAGCGGTGAGCTAAAGCTGGAGCTTCCTGTTACAAGAACTGTCATTGCAGGTCTGTGAAATGTGGAAAGAGAACTTAGGAAACTTGTGTGTGGCCTTCCTTAGGGTTCCCGAAGGGAATACAGCTTTGCAACATCTGCTCTGCTCCAAGGGCAGCTTTACAGCTTTGTGGGTGGGAAGAATGTATGACTTCAACTTGGCTGAAACGTTCTTTGTGATCACAATTTATTCCCCGCTCAACCTTTCAACCCATGTCCCAGTCTGCCATTGAAGCTACTTGATGCCATTTTAGACTGGGTTTGAGGAGTTTTTGCCTAACGAAGAAGTGCTAAACTCCTAGGTCAAATGTGTTTGACGTTAAAAGGCAGAAATAATCACACTGGTTTTAATGGGACTGCACGTGTTCACGTGCACGTGCTTGTGTGTTTGCGTAGCCTGGGCTTTGTGGAAATGTGTTACTTATCTGTGTACAGAGAAGTATTTCAGTCTGAATAAATCCATTTGGCTTTGCTGTCAAATCATGAATATTAGATAACAAATTCATTTAATTTGTGTTAAGAACAAACAACAAATACTTTTCAGGAAAGTCACCCAAATCTGGGAAATAAGAAATGCCATGGAAGGAAATGGAACAAAAGACTAGTGAGAGATACTCTAAGGGAATCATTTTAGCTATCAAAGCGGGTAGAAGAAAGTGAGCAAAGCTCCTAATTAAATGCTAATTGTCTTTTCTCCTGTGTGCTGCATGGTGCAGACAAGTTTCAGATTACTGCCTAATTATAATCAACAACGCTTCCGCTTTTCACGTCTCTTACAAATAATAATTCCCCCCCCATCTTTGACAGTCTTGCTCCTGAGGCATTGAGAAATCCTTGAGTAATTCCAGGGCTGTTCCTCCGTGCGGGTATTTTTACCCCTCCCAGACACCAGTATGAGTGTTATCCTGTAACCTAACACGGCTTTTACACGGATACAGCCCAACTACTGAGTCAGCCACTCCATCCAGCTCTCATCTGTTGCGTACGCTGCTTGTAACTGCTGCCATTTTCGTGTGGCACGGACCAGAAATAAGCAGTAATTATTAGCAGAAAATGCTGATGTAATCTTGCAGCTATTTGTAGGAGGAGTTGGAGGACATCACTTAGTAAGTCTGTTGTATGTATTTCTAAAAGGTAATTATCTTATTCATGGGGTATCCTGGGCATTTGTAATTATGAATGCATAGAGATAACCAGAGATCCTAAGGTTTTGGATGGGGAGATAATATCTTAGAGGAGAAACCTAGGAGAAGAGGTAGAGTCTAATTATGCTGGCAAGTTCTGAGAGCAGTGAGACGAAACAAACCGCGTTTAGCGAGCCGTGTTATTCCCTTTGTTTCTAGCTGAAGTATTTCCATCTGTGTCCTGCTGGGGATTTTTAAATCAGCAAAGTTAAATATGCGTTGTCCCAAAAAGCAGCTTAGGTTGCAATTGCAAAGCTGCTACAAGCCCTGCAGGCAGTCAGAATGTCTGTGCCAGCAGAGGACAGTGCCGGTACATCTCCTGCCCGTGAGCATACCTGTACCCTCACTCGCCACTTGATCTCTGGGGTTGTAAAGCTGCCCCACATACATTCATGATGCACCTCATTGGGTTTATGTGTAGATAAATGAAATAGAGAAAGGCAGTTACTAAAGCCTGGATGCTCTTACCTGGTATTGTATGCTTTCTCCTGCAATTCTGCATTTAGTAGGTGGTTTAAATCTCATGGTTTCAGGTTTGGTTTGGCTTTTGCTAGGAAGGAGCTTGTGTATGATACCAGAAGGTTGTCCATCTTTCTTGACTCCCTGTTACCATCAAAAACATGTGGTGCTAGGAATTTAAACATGAGGAGCCTGCTATTATTGCATTCTCTGCACTTGGATGTTTTAACCTCCCACATGTCAGGTACTAAGAGTTTGTGGCTGTTCCTATTCAGTGGCTGTTTGACAAAATACATAGACTTGTGGAATGTACGGTAAAAACTATTGAGCATTGTAAACTCACATTGCGCCCTTTTGAACTTTCTCCTTTTCTTAACAAAACAGGTGAGAGATTGTCCTTAGGGTTGGTTTGTCTTTAGAAAGCAAACGTTTTAATGATGCCTTTCTGATACAAGCCCTGCTTTTGAAAAGCTGCCCAAATCTAGCAGAATTTGAGCACTTGCTTTTGTCATAAAGTAAATGTTAGTGTGCCATTCATTGGAACTGCTCTGCAATGGAAATGAACGCAAACAGTGGTTTATTAACTTAACTCATGGAAACATTAAATAGAGCGTTAGGACAAATCAGTTATGTCTTTAATTTTTAAATTAAGTTGTATTTAACCAAAGTCTTTGCATTTATTTGGGTGCAGGAAGGTCTGCTGTCTTTCCCATTTCTCTGTGTTTTATCCATCTGCCTCTATATCAGCTACTGGGTGACGATGGATTGGAAAGAAACACTGGTTATTCCCTCCAGTGTAATTAGGAGATTAGAAGTAGAGCAGCAATAAAGATTTGCATTTTTATTAGGGTTTAGATTTGGGGTTCTTTGTAAATCTTGCTGCCTTAGGCTTTTCCTTGGAATCTAAAACGTGGAAACAGCCCAGAAAGCTGTGCTGTTGTCTCACCCCTTCAATGAGCATGCAGGTATTTTACTTATCTTTGTATCTTAAGCGATACCACAGTAGTTCTCCTTAATTAAGAAATGGGTGATAAGTGTTAAGAAATAGAAATGATTTAATTTCTCAACAGCTTTTAGAATCTTTCTGGGTACATCAAAGGAAACTGGTATCAGCATCACCAGTTACTGAAAACGGTGGTGTCTGTGATGAGATAGCATCATAGAAGAAAGCTATCTGTGCTAAGTTATCTGTGCTCTGAAAGCACTCTGCAACTTTCTGGCCCCTGAGGCAGAATCTTCAGCAAATTGATAAAGCTGAAATTTTCCAGGCAAATGAATTTACCTAAAACATGTCCTAGGCTCATTGTTGAAAATCAGTGCCCCTTCTGCTTTTTCTCTGTGTATTCTATTTTTAATACCTCATGGCAGAGTATGGAGCGGGATGGGAGTGGTCCTTGTGAATGAAAGGAGATCTCATTTACTTCTGCAAAAGTAATTTCGTGTACTTAATGGCTCTTTTTTGTTTCTGTTGCAGACTTGGAATATGGCAACTCGTATGAAATAGAATATATGGAGAAAATAGGCTCCTCTGTGCCTGTAAGTTCTCACTTCCATTTCCATTCATTTGCATTGCCATGTCATAATACACTATCCTAATAGTGCCATCAGCCTCACTACCTCTTAAATTAATTATAATGTGCCTGCAGCAGATTTGCCAAACCAGTTCCCTTGAATCGGCATAACTGGGGTAAATTGTGTGTGCTTTGTTGTCCTGTGTCCTGTAGAGCTTGTTCCATTTTGTTATTTAATTTTAAGTCAGCATCATAGTAGTTCTTCCTGGAGATGAAAAGCAGATCAGTATTTCCAGCAGTGTAGAGTGCAGAGCTGTCTACAGCAGCTATTGAACTGTCAAGAAAATGAGAGTAAAACTTGAAAGAAGAAAGAGAAAATACAGAACGAACGTGGACTGCGGACTGCAGTACTATATGTTATCAGCTGTTTTGCCTTACCTCTATTTAAATCATGGGCTTGATAGCTTGACTAGGTCCAACCAGGCTATATCCACAGGGGAAGTTAGAAAGTCAAGCGCGCATGTCAGGTGCTTAAACTGATGAGAAGTTTCAATGAATATTTTAGTAACACTTCAGTCAGGGGATGCCTCCTGCCTGACAGGACCAGAAGTCTGATTAACCCCAAAGTGGGAGAAGAAAAGCTATTATGAAGAGTGAAGTGTTTAGATTTTGTTCTTTAATGGTTTCTTCCTTTAAGGGATCATCTCAGTGTCAGTTAGCATAGACTATATTACACCCCTATGTTATTAGTTGTCTGTCAAGTCTTTTGGTCACCTAGGGCTTCACTGACCTGAATTAGCTTTAATGGAGATTGGTTGAGTTGCTTAATGACTCTTTCTTTTCTTGCTGCCAGCAGGATGACAGCACCCCGAAGAAACAGTCTTTATACCTAATGTTTGATGCACAGCAGGAGAGCCCAGTCAAATCGCCTCCCATCAGACTGTCTGATTCCACAACACCATGCTCAGGGTATGTCTCTGCAAGCAAATTGAGCACTGGAAAAGGATGGAAGGGAAATGGGCTAACATCATAGCACATACACAGGCAATCCTTCCTCTCTCTGCCTCTGTGTTGCTGACTTGTTTGTTTAAAAATAGATTTCCATCTGTGTTCGTATGTGACAGAGAATAGAGGGCAAAGATACAGAGGTTTTATAATGGGAAGGAGTAAGGACATGTATTTCTACTTAATATTCTTATTAAATAGACTCACAGGGGCGACTGTTTCACTAGACAATGGCTTCCTACTCACAGCTTTATTCGAGATACTGAGGTCATTTCTATATCAATCAAGAAATCTCCTAATTGCAACTTTTCCCTTGGCCTTTCCTAGATATGTTTTCTGAACAAGGAGCCTGGTTCATAAGAACAGGATGTGGGGGTTGTATTTACTTCCAAAAATGTTGCTTGTTAAGGACATCTGTTGTTCGTACAAGTTGTTTGTTGGGAGAGGGGTAGGGCACAGTGAGGAAAGGGTGAAAAGGCAAGTGAGAAATATGTAAGGAATGTGTGTAACCTTTCTGATGGAACTGGCTTTATTTAGATGACTCTGGTGCAATGCTTTGAAAGGGTGTTGCAGAGTGTTATGAGATACGATATGAAGTTGAGTTGAAGCAGCGTGAGTATATATATATAGATATACACATGTGAGTCATGAAGAGGGGTCGCTTGGTCATTACCAGAGGTGGAATTGTAAGAGCCTTGTGCTCCACCCTGAAAACACGTACACAATCTTCTTCCAGGTCAAGTTTTGAAGACCCTGAAGCCCAGCAATCCTCTGGAATGAAAATACAACATCCAGCTTCCCGAGTCCTAGCTGCCAGCCAAGAGGCACACTCACAGTCACCTGACAAGTCAAAGCAGAAAGACCTAGAGCCTATGACTCTAGGGACGACTCCAGAGGCTATTGAAATAGTAAGTAATTCATGATAAGGGTTCGGAAATCATTTTCCTGCAGAAATTTCTCATGTCATATAAAGGTGGATCTTGAAAGCAGAGTGAAACTCAACGTGATACTTAAAGATTTTGGTAGCAGAATGTGGTAGGACTCAAATGAGTCCAGCTGGTGGAACTGGAGGAATTCAAAAGAGCTTTCTGAATTCTTACTGTAAATGAACGTGTTCTTGTGATAACTGATTCCTGGTTGATACTTTGAAGTGTTGGGTTTTTTCTCACACAGGCCTTTCTACACTGTGCTTTAACCCAATATTTGAAGAAATATTTTACGTATAAAATAAGGGGGTTGATTGACATAAACATAGAGACATGATTGGGGCATGTACTGTGAAATTGCAAGATTTTGTTGGTAAAGAACAGGTACCCTTTCACATTTTCCTATAAACTGTTAACTGTATTGTTGTCATCCGATAATGTAAAATTCACTTTTTTTGATCATTAGAACTCATTTCAGTTTCCAGTTAAATCACTTTTTCTCACTGGTTGGATTCTCTTTTTTCTCTGGGTTGGACTCGAATTAGTGGTGAGCTCTTCCTTGCCTCCCACCTGTGCTGCGTACAGATTTCAGAGCATTGGTTCTCAAATCCAAGAAGGTTCCCTCCAGGCTTCCACTTTTCCAGGCAAACTTGTTTTACCAATGCCTACAGCACTAGGCATGCCAAGCTACATGACAATATATTTACTGGGGAGTCAAAACAAGAAGAAGCTGACTTAAATACTGTGCTTAATTTGTATTAACGATGTGGTTGATACCATCTCATAAAACAATTTTTATGAGCTTTGAATACTTTCCTCACTGCAGGGAGTTTTGGGTACTCAAATCCCAGTGCTCTTGTTTGTGTCATTCTAATTCCATTCCCTTATTGTGTATTTATCCTGATCACATTATGATTGTGAATATAACTTAGTTTCTTCCCAGTAAGCAGCAGAAGACTTTGTGAAGACTGCAATACCAGTCTCGCAGAGGATCCCCTCAGTTTTGATAGACTTCAAAGCTTATGCACTGCTTTAGAGATGCCTGAGCTGAGCATAAGCTGGTTTATGAATAAAACCTATGGTAATCTTGAAAACTTGAAGTGTCAAGAGTGGGCTGTGGTCCATGGTTTGAGAGCCATTGCTTTAAAGGTCCTAATATTACTTATTTCATGTTAGTCTTGGAAATTTTACGCAAGTTTTTGAATTAGGAAGAATTATTCTTGATGTTCATCTGTTACCTATGAATGATGTATTCAAAAGTAATCTCCAGTGGGGCATGAAATTACTAGGATTCAAAGATTTGCAAACACCTATGTTGCTTGTGGCCTGAACTACTTGGGCAAAATCTCTGTTGCTTATTCTATATCCTCCTTACCCTTCAGGCATCTCCTGAAGACTCCTTTGTCTCTGCTGATGCTCTTCTCAATAGGATATCTAAGAAAACCTCAATATGTGAGCAGCCTGAGTATCTAGATCCTGACTTAGCAGAAAAGAACCCCCCAGTATTTGCTCAGAAACTTCAGGTTTGTAGCAGAAATATAAGTGTCACTTGTCTTTAAGTTTCTCTATACACTGGTATAGAAAGGGGTGGGGGGAGGCTTGGAGGGGAGGTGGGGTAGAAGTAGAATAGTGGTTTGGTTCTTTCCAAAGTAACTTTGGCTTTTCAGGAATGTAAGGAGCAGAGATATTTAATTTCATTCATATCATACGCAATCCTAAATTTCATCCACACTTTCAGCTATACCATTGATGTATCTGTTTTGCAGAAGTCTTTATAAAGCACATCTTTTAAGCTCGAACACAGGACTTGGTGTGTGGAGGGTTGTCTTGCAACCTGGCCTTAGTAGGTCTGTATGCAGAGATTTGTTTGCAGAGATTTAGGCCCTAATTCTGCTGAAGTGAAAATTAGGCTTTATTTTCCTAGTAATCTAATGCGGAATTTGGCATGGCTTCGTTTAGGAAAAGCAAATTGATCTGCAGACTTGTATGTCAGGGTGTATTTTCTAGAGTATGTATAGTGAAATTTTAAGACAGCAAAGGTTGAATCGAGAGCAGCAGCTGGTATAAATCCACACAAAATGAAAATGAAAGGGGAAGAGTCTGAAAAACAGCTCTACCTTTGAAAAACATTTATTTTACCTGAAGTTTTGTTCATACTTACCCTAATAAAAGCTGTTTGTCTATTCAGCTACCTCAAAATTAACCAGCGACTGGAGTTTTGTATCAATGTTCCAGTCATGAATGAAATATGGAGTATGTTTGTCACCCAGGAATTGTCAGAATTATACATTAAAATATAACATTCCATTTTCAGATGTGTTAAAACGTTTTTCCTATGTTCTTAATACTTTTTCTTCTACGGATTGCTCAAAACCAAACACTTGACAGGAGGAGTTAGAGTTTGCTGCAATGAGGATAGAAGCATTGAAACTAGCCAGGCAGATTGCCCTGTCTTCTTTCTGCTCCAAGGTATCTGGTTTGTGCCTGCCATGTGTGTGTGAGTGTGCACAGACTAAGAAACCGAGTGCTGCTTTGTCTTTAACAAGGTAACTCAGGCTCTCAGAGTGCAGTGCTAAGCTGTGCGCACCCCAGTGTGACACCAAAGAGCATGCTGAAAGCAGTGCTGCGCACAGAAATGCTGTCACCTGCTCTGCTCACACAGTACTGCTACCTCCAGATTAACAAAAAGCAAATCTGAAGGCAAGAAGCAGGCCCATACCTTTCGCAGGAGACAGATTCTGCAATCCAGGTGGCTGTTTGTCATTTATCTGCAGCAAGATCTGTCCTAAGATGTTTGATGGCAAAGCAATACCAAACTTGCTTCTCATAGAGCTGATACAGATTTTGCCCGTAGGGACATTTTGCCTTTTGTTGGTATTTTCAGCTTGAAATCAGACCCTTTGACCCCTCAGAGTCTAGAAGTGAGAAACTCAATCATCTCTGCCTTCAGGCATCTGAAGAAAAGGGACTACAGTAGGTTTTAAAGGGCTATAGAGCTCTATAAGCCTCCCAACACAATGTGTCTCTGTTCATGAATCACAGAATCAGAAAATGGTTTGTGTTGGAAGGGACCTTAAATCTTATCCAGTTCCAACCCCTGCCATGGGGGGGCCACCTTTCACTAGAGCAGGTTACTCCAAGCCCCATCCAACCTGGCCTTGAGCACTGCCAGGGATGGGGCATCCAGTTCCTTGCAGATTGATGGGTGTTTTAAAGTATGTGGCTAGAATCTTCTATTTAATCAAGAAAAAGTGCCATTGTCTCCATTAGAAACCAGACTTCATTAGTTAGGAACAGAAAAAACAAAGGAGTAAAAACTAAATACCACTTTCCTGTGGGAGGACTAGCAGCTCTGTGACTGTGTCCCCTTGCTCCATCATCCTGGGTGTCAGAAGAGGGTGAGGGAGGGTCCTCTCTACCTCCCTATTCTCTCTTTACCTCTTTGTCCTCCCCGGACTGTACTGTATCATGCAGCACCTCCAGCACCAGGAAACACTCGAGATGAGACACACAATAATACCTAGATGCTCTTTAAAGGTTATACACTATACTTTTTTTAGACATCCACATTTTTGCTACTGGCCAGCAGTTTAGAAACTCACAAATTGTACAATTTTAGACTGGAAAGAGTAGGTCTGGGTGTTTGTTACCCTGTGTGTTACCCAGGGAAGATTCTGAGCTGCAAAACTGTTATAATGTGTATTTGATTTTATGCAGTTATATTTTAAAGATGCTTTTTAACATCATTAAAGCATTTTCTTTTATCTAGAGCAAGCTTATGAACTGCATATAACTTAGAACAGGGACTAGATTGTATGTTTTAGAAAGTGCCATTAAAATGTATAACAAAGATAGCAAAAATGGTATGCAGAGATGAGAACAAGCAAAACTTCACCCTCTGACAGGGAATCAGCAGCATCTGAATGTTCAGGAAGCCCCATGTTGGTCCAGTCATAGGAATGCTTTTAGCTGGATGCTGTGGGTGTCATGCTGGGCTGCGAAGGACTCCTGTCCTTGTATAACTTTACTATTTCAGTGGGAGGTTGCTAATGTTAAATTAACCTATGATGACAACCCTTCTGACCTACAGCGGCCAACAGCCTGGATTAAGGTTAGCAGAACCCACCAGATGATTGCAGTGACTTAAATTCGGATGCTAACTGGCAGAGTTCCCTTTGGTTGGCTGCCCTCAGTTCTTTTCTTAAGGTTGTATAATTACATTTAACATTTGCTGAACCATTACAGGATGGGTAACAAGAATAGGATGCTAAATAAAGACACAAGCACTTGTTTATGGCAAGTTAGGTCAATGCAAAATGTAAGTGTTTTCTGTTCGGACTAGGGCTGAGAATAAGGATGTGCAGTTTGTTGTTCTGAGGCAGAGGGAAGTTATTTGGCCACTTGACAGATTTCTCTCTTCCAGCGCTGAGACTAATTGACACTTCTATACTAAGCACTCTCCATTAGGACATCCTATGGCCAATTTTTTATCAGTGCAACTTGAATCATAGAATCACAGACTCCCAGCCTGGTTTGTGTTGGAAGGGACCTTAAAGCTCATCCAGTTCCAACCCCTGCCATGGGCAGGGACACCTTCCACTGGAGCAGCTTGCTCCAAGCCCCTGTGTCCAACCTGGCCTTGAGCACTGCCAGGGATGGGAAAGAAAAGAAAACAGAAACAGAACAGAAAGCTGATAGTGTTTGTGTCCACCACCCTACAAGTGCTGAGGTGATGTAGAGTTGGGTGGTGAAATATGATCCAAGGAAAGGAGAGAAACTGAAGGGAAAGGGTTTGACGCAAATGTAATTAGTTCATCACAGCTTGGGGGGAGCTCTTGTGGTAGTGAAGGAGGAATATTTCCTTCAAAGAGGGATATTCTTCATAGGAGAACTTCATAGGCAGAGAATTTTATGCTTGTACTTTGCTTGCTCCTCAACATATTTGCAAGCACAAATAGGTCTTGTGCTGCCTCCCTTGACCTGTCCACACACACATCAATTAGTTAAAAGAGTAGATCACTTTATATGCACCCAGCACTATCTGAGTTCTTGTAAACGGCAAGCCAATTTTCATCAGGGCTGAATACATATTTCTCTGAACAGTATGATAAAAATGAGTCTTCATTTTCATTCCAGTGCCTTTCCCTTTTTTCTTTCCATTTGACCTTCTGGAACTGAGGTAACTGCAGCTGGTTCATCAATGTGCATTTATTCCCTTTCTGGCCAGATATCTGGTTTCTGTGAAAGATGCTGGGAAGAGAAGCAGCATCGTGTTGGGCTCTCATAGATGTACACTAAGACTGCAGTGACCTACATTTAGTAGCAATTCCCCTGCAGAATTTAATCTTTCTCTGTGAGGTTCAGCGACTTATAAATCCCTATTCTCATTATTACACCAGTTAGCTGCTTACCTTCTCAGCAATTAAGTGTTCAGCTTGAAGCGTTGACAGTTATTTTGGGTAATAACATCATCCTGTTGATCAGGTTACTTTATTTTCTCAGGATAAGAATATGTGGAGGCAGCAAATAACAGTCCCTGAATTGTGCATCGGTTTGGAGCTGTGTAAAATCGGTTTTAGAAGTGAAACCACGAGGTCTTTTACTGGTTCCTCCTTGTGTGAAGCGTTTCCAGCGTTAGGACAACACTGGTTGGGTCACCGCCACAAGCATTTCTGCTCAGTGCTTAAATTCCAAGAGCTTTCACAGTCATCTGTGTAAATTTTAAGTAGTTTTGCATGTCATTATTGCTATTATTTTGTGCAATTCACTCAAATGCAAGAGAGAATTAAAGAAATATTAGAGATGCTTTGAGCACCATGTAAAACATATGCATAAATACGTATTCAGTGCTTTAAATAGTCTGTTTTCTTTAAAAATGTTCATCATCCTGGCAGTACTTTGACACATTTTAACATGAACTTGCGGAAATTTGTGTTTCTTTTGCCATGATTAATATTTCCCAGCAATCTCTTTATGAGATCCAGCAAATGGAGCTGCAGGAGGCTTTTGAAATAGGATACATCCAGTCCAAGAGATTGATTTTCAGGATGGCCTTTCTTTTAAGGACAGCTTTGATGATCTAATGGCTCTTTTTTTTATCTCCATTATTCTTGCCTTATGTTTGAGAAGGACACAAAGTACATTTCTTGAAAGTTGGGGTACTGAGTTCAACCATCAGTAGTCTTATTTATTGACCCTTTTACCTTTACTCAGATCTGTGGACAGCACCATGTGTCTTTGTATTTGTGCATTTACACAGATGTCTGAGCTTGTGTCCCAGCTGTGTTTTTTCCTGTACAGTTGTTGTATATTGGGAGACACTTTCAAGAACACAGGCTATTATTATACAGTTATCTATCATAACTTTGATAGATCTTGTGTAGGAAAATCCACTGGATTCGAGTTTGTACCTCCTAATTACACTGGAATCGATCATCATGTTGTGTGTTCATGGCTAAATGTAGCAAGAAAGGGATGGCTTGATCCATAAATAGGAGTAGTAATAGTCAATTCCTTCCCAGGTTTAAAAATGAACAAAAAATACAAAGCAAATTAGTGAAAGCCTCTTATGTAGACACAGTGTGATGGGGTTTAAGGACTGTTTAGCTTATTCTTGCTCTAATTAACTTTGCTTGCCTAGTCTTTTAATGTTGCTGGTGTGGTTTCTCCATGTTGTCCACAGATGTGGTATCTGGAACATCTACGCCTATGTTTATCTCAAATGAACATTGTATGTAGTTTTTAATACAGCTTCCAGTGGCAATACCCAGCCAAGCAGCTGGGTTAGCTGGCTGATGGTGAGATGCAAAGCACAGGCAGGGGAGACGGGGGCATACAGCTGTGGTGGGGCACCTGCTGCAGAGGGTTTTGCTATGGATGGTGTCTAGAATGTGGTGGGTTTTTTGTTTAGTATCTTCCTAAGCGTCTTTTATAGTCTCCTTGTATTGAATGCGCTTTAACTCGGATTGGTTGCATCTAGAGTTGTTGGCAAGACATCTTGTGCATCTCAGCCACACGTACCTCTTTTCTGCTCACTTCTTACTGCATTGATCTGGACATGAGCAAAATTGGCAGCTGCAAATAAAACCTCCTTTAACTTACTAATCGCATGGTAAATACCAGTGGTGCAGCAATGTCACTTGTATATTCACACTTTTAACATAATACTGTTTATGATAGGTACAGTATATTGGCAGGTCAGACGTAAGAGAGCTCTCCTCTTGCTTCTGGTTTCTTACTCTACTTATATGTATGAAGAATTCCTCTTAACAAGCTCTCTGCCTCCAATTCTAACTCCCTCTGCTGTCATGCATTTCTTGGGGAAGCTTCAATGAAATTTCTACATCAGTACTAAGTTTTTTAATATAGGACTTTAAAATATTGGTGGCAAGGTGCTGCCTTTGTTTCCTCTCCATAAGGGTAATATGGCCCTCTTGGTGCTTACTATGCCTCTTAAATGTGTATTTTATGACTGCTAAAGTCAAAGTTCCTTGTCGGTTTTATTGCTGATAAAACTTAGTAGTGCACAGGTTTCTAGTCCTAAGCCCAGGACCCTGGTACCTGGCACAACAGCCAGAGAACATCTGAGCTAAACACGTATTTAATGGTTCATTTCTTTGTATTTAAAAAAACAAACACACAGAGAGAACCTGCTATCCCACCAGATGTTTCCATCTCTAAGAGTGCTCTGTACTCCCGGATCGGCACCGCGGATGCAGAAAGCACCACGGGTCTCCTCTACCCCCAGCAAGACTTAGACTCTGCACTACGACTCGCCAGAGCAGAGGTAATTTTCTTCCCAATTTGGAAAGAGGAAATATGTGCCCCTTGTGGTTTTCTTCTTTCCTGTTTTCTCCCAGTTCATGCGTATTATGGACACTTGTCCTATTCTTGAAGCCATTGTCCACAGTGTTAAAGCCACGCTAGAGGCAAAAGGCACTGTGATGTAAGTTTTACTTTATGGGACATTAGTGAAAAGCAGGCATTATATGAACATAAATCTGTACTGGGTTTAACCTTAGGTGTACTCTGTGCATCTTGACATTGCTGTGTAATTATATAAAAAGAGTCAGGTGATAGAAATAGGCATAAAATAGTGTATTTTACAAAGCTACATATGAGATTAGTCTGGCTAATAGCAGTTTAAAAATGGGAGCAATCTAATGTTAGAGTATTCCAAATTTTATGATAGATTGTGTGAAAGAAGCATAAAGGAACACAGGGTATAAAATGTCATATCAGCCCTAAATACACACACAGAAGCAGTAGAGCCCTCTTGGAGGACAAACCAGGGGAGATGTTCCAAGCCCCTTTACAGAAATGATTAAGGTTTAGCAGCAGGTCAAATCAGACACAGTGTGAAGTATACACTGTATACACTGTGGTATAGTATTTCTTGACAGGTGTCCTTGTTATAATCAGGAATGAAATACGAAACAAGAACACTGAGATAGTTTTTCAAAACTTGAGTGTGATTTCACATCCAAACATACTTAATTGCACCTCTAAAAGAGAAAAAAAATCATTGGGATGCTTATATTTGGACCCCTTATGCACTTGGAAACTATACCTGTGTTAATGAGGATCTGATACTAAATAGAATGAATATTTTTAAGCTATTTAATTTCCCCTTTAATGGATCACTTGATTTTACTGTGGGTTTTTTTTCCTTTGCTTTCTTTGTTTCAGATTGTGTCCAAGGAAAGGGAAGTATCTGAGTGGAAAGAGAAATACGAAGAAAGCAGAAGGGAAGTGATGGAAATGAGGTGGGTTATTAACTTGTCACTGATCACACACTGACACTGAGTCCGCTTGCAGCCTGCGGACAGCACACAAAGTACCATGATTGTGCAACTGTTTGGGTTAGCTGAATTTGTTCAGTTATTTTTGACTGCAGGCTTTGGGATGATCCTAAACTGATACTTTATCTTTGCTCCGCATGGTGGGCACCCATTATGTGGCACGACGGGCACCAGTGTTTAGGGTTGTCATTGCAAACTTCTGTGCTGCTAATCTCATTTACATCCTCAAAATACTGAGATAGGAGAGGTCTTAATCTAATGACAGCAAAGAATTGCCTCCAGTTTGTGCTGTGAATTCTCTCATGGATTGCATGGGGATGTTTCTGTTGCCTGTGTGGATGAATCCACCTACAGAACTGGCAGAGGTATGCACATGCTAATTTTAAATCCACTCTCCACGAATAGTTTTGCCAACAGAGAAAGACTGTGGAGGTCTGCAGATAGGTATGAGTAGTACAGGGTACTAGTGGAAGTAGTTTCCTTAACAATAAAAAACAAGAACCCAGTTGCCTGTAGAAAACCATTTCCTGCAAAGGAACCACTCTGGCATCTGAGTCTTGACTTTCAAGGAGATTCTGCATCCTTTTCTTTGAACTGACTTCATTTTTCAGTTCTTGCACACACAAAGCTTGATTTTAGTTAAGCAACAGTTGTCTTGGATTTTGCTCATTTTAACAATGAGCTTGACCTGCTCATCAATCTGAATAAGAGAAAATCATCGCTTGCTAAAGAGAATGTATAAAAGTATTTTATGGAGTCTTTAAAGCCTATTACTTTATATTTTTAGACAAACAGAAAAGCCATCCCCTCCTTAATTCATAAATAAAAGGAAACTGTCAGAATATAGTAGCATCCTTCTTTTCAGTAATAATGTCTGGAATTGCTTCTGACACTGAATTTTCTTCGACATCACTTCTAGCACCTAAAATTCAATATCTTGGAGGTTTAAAGCTAAAGCAAATGAGCTGTGCCAAGTGATGACCTGCGTGTGTAATTCCTGCTTATATACAGGAAAACTGCACTTAGGGAGTAAGGGTGAAAGGGAGCTGTGGTGCAGACTCAGCGAACGCCAGCATGGATGCCAAGAGTGGCACATGGCAGATTTGAATAGTGCAGCCCAGGGCTTGGAGCCAGAACCTAAGAGAAGCATCTGCAGAAGGCAAGGGCTTTAGTTCTTTCAGAAAGCATCTCAGCACCCTGCTGAGCTCTCTCCCCTCTTGTGCTCTGTTTGGGCAAGGAAACAAAACCCTGGCATTGCCCTCAAATGCATAATGAGGCAAAGCGGAAAGGAGCTGCTGCAAGCACTCAAACCGAGGAAGCAAAACAAGGAATGAACAGCATTAGGAGCTGTGTAAGGAATGTCTCAGCGCTCACTACACACTCGAGTTCAGTATTTGGTCTGTTCTCTGGGTGCACGCGTCTGCTGGCTGTCAGTGGGCACTGACAGAGGTTGCTTATTCCTTAGTGAAAGGAGAGCAGGGGCTGACTCAGAGTGCCTGGCACAATGTAGATGTGTACCTCCCTCTTCCTCACAGCAATCTGCTTGTGTGTCTACACTCTCCATAACATTTGATTTGGAAAAAACAGATTATCCAAGCCAAATTTCCCACAGGTGCATCCCTGGAACCCATGGGTGAAAAAAATCCTGACTAATATTGTCACAAAATGCTAAAATATGCATGTGTGCATAAAGAAAGATTTCTTTTGAAAGATTAAATGTTGAAACTGTCCACATGTGGGCAATTAGAGATGTGGCAATTAGAGATGTAGCAATTAGATATCACATAATGATAAGCAAGGAGTGAAGGGATCTGTCTGGACTTGTGCAAAGCATTTGATACTGTCTTGCATGACATCCTTCTCTCTGAATTGGAGAAATATGAAGTTGATAGATGGTCCACCCAGTGGATATAGAATTGCCTGGATGGTGGCACTCAAAGAGTTGTGGTCAATGGCTCGCTGTCCAAGTGGAGACCAGTAATGAGTGGTTCCCTCAGGGGTTGGTGTTGAATTAAGTGCACACTCAGCAAGTTTGCCAACAACGCCAAGCTGCGTGGTTGCTGTCGACACGCAGGAGGGAAGCAATACCATCCAGAGGAACCTGGGCAGGCTGGAGAGGTGGGCCTGTGTGAATGTCATGAAGATCAACAAGACCAAGTGCAAGGTCCTGCACTGAGTTGGGGCAATCGCAAGCACAAATACAGGCTGCGGGAGACTAGATGCAGCAGTCCTGGGGAGAAGGACTTGGGTGACGAGAAGCTAGAAACAGATAATGTTATTTCACTTTGATGCTGACTGCCATAGTGCAATCTAGGCTGGGAAGTGCTGTAGTGAGGAAAGTGTTTAATGTCATGTTCATTGCCCTAAGTCCTTGGCTCCATTTTCTAGATGATAAAACATCCTAAAAGTGTCTGGTGTTACAAGGATATGACATGGCTTTAAAATCCTTGTTGCTTACAGCAGGCTTTTGAGGTAATCCTCTTTGGACATGAAACCAATCCCTACATTTTAGGGGAAAACCCTTGCAGCTATCTTTGCTCTAAAAAGTGTTATTTATAATAAAAAATAGAAAAAAGCAAGTTGAAACAATGGGACCGACAGCAGGGAAAACAGCACCCAAGGTGATCCCAGTGGAGGCAATGGCTGAAGCTGTGTGGAGATGGGTTCTTGCGCCAGTACCAGAAATGGTTTCTACCCGAAGCCTGTCCAAAGTCAGGGGATGTGCAGACGTAAAGCCCTTGCTCTGCTGAGTGCTCTGCAGAACCAGGGCAAGTGAGACCCTACTGACCTTTGGGTGAAGTGGCCTCAGATGGTTTCTTGGCTCTGATTGTGGTTCATATTCGTGCAGTGCTGGAGTTACTGCATCAGTTATGTGGGAGCTCCACAAGTTTCTCCTTTCCTTACTGACTTTTGTCTCAGCGTTTTCCCACATCCTTTCTGTAACCTCACCAAGTTCTCTAAAATGGAGCAAGTGAAAGCAGGCTAGGACTTCAAAAGCGACGTATTCAAATACCAGTGAGCTATTTTGAATATCCACTTCAGATGAAGTGTGGGGTAATTTTGTTTTTCATAGACAGTCCTGTGTGGCTCATGAATCAAAGCACAGATCAAGCTAGTCCCATTTCATTAGCTTTATTTGGCTCTGGGAAGGGATGGATCATCTTTCTAAATCACATTTAATCTGCTTATTTTGGCTAACCTCTTTTCAAGAAGGAAATTCAAAGCCTACCATGAGTATATGAAATAAAATAGTCTTAAAAGTTACATTTTGCCACTTCTGTTTCAAAAACAGATTTGGGAAATAGGACACGATGGTTTTTGTGCTACGTAATTGGGTATTTTGGTCTTGTTCTTTGAAGTGCTAATGGATCGTGTAGTTACTTTTGGAGAGTGAAAGATTAGATATATTTTGGATGAGGTCCAGTTATATTTCTGTTGTGTTTACTTGCTGCAGATTATAACTTTGCTTAACATTTACTTTTGAAATAAGCAAACGCAAACATGGAGAAGCGGGGAGAGAGTGATGGAAAACTCAGACTCTGCAACTCTTGGATTAGACCAGTGTGCTTATGTTTATATCCAAGTCATGATTGGTAACGGGCATGCTTCAAGTAACGCGATTTGTTTCAAAGCAATCCCTTTTTCCTCCCCTGACCTGTATTGATTTACAGGGAGAATTAAAAATCAGGTGCAATGCTTAAACTGTCAGTTTTATTTGTTATTCAGGTATTAAAGTCCAACTTTTATATGCTCCTCTTAAAATACTGTAGTTCAGTTACTGAGTAGCATTATTTTCTAAGTAAGCATTAGCAATTATGGTGTTCTGTGATGTTTATGAATTCTGTGATGTTTGCCAAAAGCTTTTTGTTTTTCTCCTCTTACAGGAAAATAGTTTCAGAATACGAGAAGACGATTGCTCAGATGATAGGTAGGTGTTTCTGCTCTGATAGCTGCTATCCTCCACTCTGATTTTCTGAAGAGAGCCTAGAGATGTGGTTGAAGTCTGTGGGCTTCATTCTGATGCTGGCCGTGTCTGCCGATGCTGCTGGGAATTGGGAATGCATCTGAGGACACCAGCGTGTGCTGCCAGGGTGTGATGGAAAGCCAGGGCTTTGTTTTACAGAAAGTAGGCCCCGAGGCAGTCCAGGTAATACAGAAAGGTCAGGGCTTTCTCTTCTGCATCAAAGCAAATAGTCCCATAGGAAACATTACAAATGCTTTACCCAGAATTCATGGGTATCTCAGGGAGAGACTGTCAATGACCTAAAAACCCTTTAGTCATCCTGGCTGTTTAACGGGAGATACCGAACTTAGCTCTTTACAACAACCAGGATTATCTGTGCTAAGTGCATTGGTCAAACCAAAACCTAGATTAACTCAAATCCTAGTTGAGAGATTATGAAAGGCCAATCCACCTCCCCACTTACTTACTGACATAGGGGTCTCCTTTAAGGTCTATTTTATGACATATTTGGCCTCACAATAATTAGAAAACACCTTGGTTACCAGCATACCCCACCAATGAAAATCACTACATGCAGCAGTATTTCAAAACCAAAGGTTTCAGGACTCATGTGCTTCCTTGGCACAGGAGGTCTGGTCACTGGGATGTGATTTTAAAGCCTCCTCGTAAGATTTCCAAAGCTCTTTTCCTTAGCCTGGCTATGGAAAGCACCAGTGGTTTATGCTGCTCTGTGCTGCTTCAGCTCAAGCTGTCTCCCAGCTGAATGGGGTCATGGGTTCTCTATGGCCAAAATTGATGGGGAAAGCAGGAAAAGAAGCAGTGGCTGAGGAGAAAGCAGGACTGAGCTCATCTGGGCAAGCTCAAGTCAGGCAGCAAAGAGCTGTGAAATATTAAAAGCCATTGGGAGGGTCCTCAGAGTTAAACCTGAGCTGTGAGATGCAGGAGAAAAGTGAATTACATCCACGGGCAGGGAGTGTGATGAACGCAGCCTGTTTGCACTGTGTTTATTGGGACACAGGAAGAAATTATTCCTCCTGTTTCCCCTGAGAGAGCTGTCACCAAGGGTACAATATGCCAGGAGCACAACGGGCACACCTGCATCTATCTGAAAGCTTTGGAACAAGAAGGATTTTTACTACAGCTGTCAGTGTACCCTATTGGTTTGCCCCTTTCAGATTTGGCTGTCCCCTCATCTGCAGTCAGTACAATGTGACCCCCAAATTTGTTGTTTCTTTTAAATTGGGGGTTTTTTTTCTTTAATTAAGACTTGAGTTGTATTTATGTTTGTAGCACATTTGCTTATATTTATATAAAGAAAGGGGGGAAAGTAGTTTAATATCTGGTGCTTTTGTTGCCTTCCTGCATCTCTCGGATGATGGTGGACATCCCAGTCTCCTTTTAAGTGAAGGGAAAAATGGGTCTATAAATAAATAAATAAAACTATTTAATAATCATAATAGCAGCAATACCAATAATCATAATACAGTAATGTATGGTATATAATAACAATATGCCTGGCTTCATTCTTTATGGTGTTATGCCTCTGCTGCTTTCTGTATGTACAACTGAGCCAACTTGCCTGCCTTCTGATGTAATGTCTGTCGTCCTCATGCAAGTGTTAAAGTAGGAGTGTCCAGAGTATGCAAAGAACTTAACTCATTTTGGTTTACACTCAATGTACACTACTATGGCTTCATCCCTGAGGCTGGCCATTTATATGGGCAAACAAAGGAGGTCTCCTTTTCTCCCAAGCATATGCATATAGCAGCAGAAGGGGGTTTGATAACAATTCAAAATCTGGTTTTGAGAAACAGATTAAAAAGAAAATAATCAGGTTGTGAGGACAGTGTCACAGGAAGGTGTAGATTAGGGGTCCTAAGGCCAAGGCATGCATAGTAAATTCGACCATTACCGTTTCTTCTTGTTGCAAAGAAATCAAAGATAATTAAAGCATCGGGCCATTAATCAATAAGGAAATAGGAAAATCTTTAAACTTCAAATTCAGACTATCAGTCAGAGCCTTTCAAATGATCTAAGGCGAGGTTTTAAGAGCTCTGGCTATAAATAATGTGATTTGCTGCCCATTTGCAAGGGAACTGAAGCAACGCCAGTGACACAGAAAGCATGTGTTAATTAGAGCCATATGCAAATTCTACATTAAATGTGAGGCCTCTTCTCCTTGCATTTAATGTAAATTTTTGATCTAATTGTCCCACTTTCTCCTCTCATTTGTTGTAAATTACTGTCCCTTCTGCTAAAGGAATTTGTTCATCCAAATGCCGCGTTGCGGAGGACAGTGATTCTCTGTGTGCTATTTGCATATATTCACTGAACTATTATCACAATAATGCCTTACTGCTGAAGCAAATATGCATTTTAACAAAAGAAATGCTTGTGCTGTTTATTTATCGTTTAACCCTCCTGAGCTGTTTCTACAGCCCTGTTAGGAGGGCGTTACAGAGTGAACCCGTTTCACAAATCCCTTCAATGAATATTCAGGGTGGTTGATAGGTTGCCATGGGTATGTGTAATGGCTATTAAAAATATTCCATATTAAGAATATATAGAATCCCAGGTTTGGGTTGGAAGGTTCCTTAAAGCTCATCCAGTTCCAACCCCTGCCACGGGCAGGGACCCCTTCCACTAGAGCAGCTTGCTCCAAGCCCCTGTGTCCAACCTGGCCTTGAGCACTGCCAGGGATGGGGCAGCCACAGCTTCTCTGGGCACCCTGTGCCAGCGCCTCAGCACCCTCACAGGGAAGAGCTTCTGCCTAAGAGCTCATCTCAGTCTCCCCTCGGGCAGGTTCAAGCCATTCCCCTTGGCCTGTCCCTACAGGCCCTTGTCCCAAGCCCCTCTCCAGGTTTCCTGTAGGCCCCTTTAGGTATTAGAAGCCTGCTAAAAGGTAATTATTGTGATATGATTGTGTATGTTTGCCTAAAAAGACACCCAAAGTATGCATTGCAAACCATTTCCCTTTGATTTCAAGGGCTGTGGAAGGTCTAGTATTTGCTGTCCTATACATATTGGACCCCATATAACCCGACTTAGCTTATGCAATTAGTTTGGTGCCATGCTCTCTACAGCCAGCACTTGCAAGCTGTCGGTGTATACACCCCTGTTAGTGGCTCTTTGCATAGTTTTGTACTGGTGCTTTCACTATTTTTCCTTTTTTTTCTTACACTGCCTCAACCCCCAACACATTAGAATCATAGAATCATAGAACAGTTAGGGTTGGAAAGGATCTCAAGATCATCCAGTTCCAACCCCCCTGCCATGGGCAGGGACACCTCACACTAAACCATCCCACCCAAGGCTTCATCCAACCTGGCCTTGAACACTGCCAGGGATGGAGCACTCACAACCTCCCTGGGCAACCCATTCCAGTGCCTCAGCACCCTAACAGGAAAGAATTTCCTCCTTAGATCCAATCTAAACTTCCCCTGTTTCAGTTTGAACCCATTACCTCTTGTCCTGTCAGTACAGTCCCTGACGAAGAGTCCCTCCCCAGCATCCCTATAGGCCCCCTTCAGATACTGGAAGGCTGCTCTGAAGTCTCCATTCTTGTTTCTACTCACAGCTGGGGATTAAAAAGAACAGGCTTTCCAGGCTGTTGCTGCTTGTGCTACTGCTTTGCTGACTGTTGCCCAAGTTTTGCCCTCACTGCTGCGTGGCACTGACAGCCCCATGGACCAGAGCCTGTGGAAGGAACCCCAGTGTTCACTGCACCCCGTGCTACACGCACCTTGGTCACAGCCAGTCACAGTTCCCTTCCAAAATCGCTTTCCTTGATGGATTTGTAATGTTGGGGTGTTTTGTTTTTTTTTTTTTCCTGTTAAAAATGTGTCCTTATCCTTGTACATTGAAATATATAATTAAATTCTCATTATGAAAACCAAACGGATGTTATGCTTTGTGCATTACAAATTGTTGCATTACTTTCTGCTTTCCTAACAATTCCTGATTTTCTGTTTTGCTTCCGTTTTTGTTGCTTCTTGCTATTTGCTTGCAAAAACAAAACAGGCAAGCCTGGTAAGTAAAGCTTTTCACCAACTTTCACACCTGCATTTGGCGTTTTTCATTTCTTTTGCTTTTGTTCTCTGTTTGCTTCATTCCCATTAAGTAATGTAAGTAATTCTGAGCTGAGCCTGAAAGCGGATCTGCTCCGGCGGTGCTCTGATTCTGTCAGTTTGGATAGTGTTAGTCCTGAGCATCCTGTTGTTCTTGTTGGTGAGCCGTGGACTGTGTGTGTTGCAGATGTCGAAGTTATTGAATTGAGCTATTTTAATTGCATAACCTCATAAATATCTTTATAAATAAGTATCTGTAACTGCTTAACTAAGATTTGACTGGCAGAATCTAATCAGCGCCGCTCCACTAAGCAGCGTTCTCATTAAAGCTAAATTATAGCTTAGAAAATATCACATAGATTTTCCTGTCCCCCTCCAGCCAGATGCTAGCTTCTGTTTTGTGTAGTATTTAGCTACTTTGGGTTTAAATGTTTCTTAACTGCGATTATCAGACGCCCCTTCCCTGAGGCTCACTGGAAACTTCCAACTTATATGAAAGTTTCCCTCTTTTCAACTTATATGTCCCCAATATAAATTCCAGTTTTCTCTTTAAGGTTTAATAAGGGCCTCAGCTCTCTCTGTGGACACCTTTACGATGTAGTGAAAGGGAGAGGAGAAAGGGAATGTTGGATGCTACCCGCCCCTAATTCCCATGTGCAAGTGGAAGTGGGGCTGGGATGAGTATTTGAGGAGCGAGAAGGATGCACTGGGAGGGACAGGAAGAGCCTGGTAGTTCTGAGGGAGTCATGGACGTGTTGCTTGGCCTAGAAACAAAAAAGAAGTTGCTAAAATACCGCAGACAGCAGAAAAAGGGAAGCTGTGACGTTAGAGGCATTTAAGTGCATTACTTGATCATGCAAATGGATCCCTTCTGCACGGAGCTGTGACAGCAGAGGTTTTGCCAGAGAGCAGGATCCTGCCAGGAAGCGTTTGGGAATTAAGCTAGCGAGTGTGTAATCTCCAGCGTGATTAACCAAATCTTGTGCTGGAACACACCAGGTGATGAAGAATGAAGGGATGACAGATGGTTTTCTCATTTTCCTTGAGAATACCTTGGTTTTGACGTTGTAGTTGATCACAGGGTGCCTCTAAGAAAGCAACACAGAAAAGAATGTTTCTTTACTATGAAATGTTGAATGTTATCAAACTGATGCGGCATTAGAGGGCTCTGGGTTTGTCTGTTCAAGGTGTTTGTTCACCAGTAAAATAAAGGTGTTACAATTTCCAGTGCTGCAGACTCAGTGCAGGTCCTGAGAGCTGCTATGGTCCTTTTGATCTCCTATGTCACAGAGAGCAAAATAAGCTCAGGTCAGGCTCTATCCAAGCAAGATGCTGTGGAGAGTGTGCAGAGGAGCACAGAACGTGGCCAACGTAAGCATTGCCACTGCTCTGGGATGGGTTAGGCTAGGTAAAAGGTGTATAAATGGGGTAAATATGCAACAGGAAGAGATTAATCTCAGTTTGGGTATTGACAGTATCAACTCTGACATTTCAGAGCTGAGCAGCACTGTGAAATACTTAACTCAGATTAAGATTTCTATTCAAATAAGAATATAAACTCTTGTTTAGTTCTTTATATTCCAACATATAAAGGCCTGAATGAGCAGTTGTAGCGTCTGAAATGCCCTGTGATTTTTACGTGGGAGAACTTCTTTTAGTTTCCATCACAGACAAAGGAAAATGGTAATATAAAGCTGCTGTGTTTTGCGGGTGGGATTTAATTTCAGTATCATTCAAAGTCGCCCTTAAAAGATGGACACAAGTATCACTTTTAAGGATATGAAATAAGCATGCGTTTTGGAAAACAAGGCCAGACCTTTTCTTCCAGTGACATATGGGTGTTCCAATTTACTACTAGGTCAATTCCTTTGAAAGGTTCTCCTCCTTATGGATTTGGATTCCTGTTCCCACTGTCCCTGCCTCTGCCCCTGCCTTAAATTTAACCATACACAGGAGAGGCTTGGAAGATGCTTTCTGCAGACCAGAACTCAGGAAGTCTGTCTAGTGTTAGATTTCCTTCCTGCCACTTGCTACAGAATGAGCGTTTGCAAAACACTGTTTTTCCAAGGGAAGAATTGGAGTTGAATTCCATTAAACAGAGTGCCTTGTTTGTAAAGATTAGGAGAGATGCCAGGAGATGACAAGCACCTATCAGTAATGGCCCATAATTTCTTGCCAGTGCTAGTAATATGCACAAATGGCCTTTCCTTCAGCTAGTGCATCTTCAGGCCAGTGAGGGAAATCCAGCATCAGCCTTTCTCTTGGGAACAGGAGAGTTCATAGTGCAGTAAATCAACAGTACAGAGTTTTAGCCGCATTTTTCCCCACCATCAGAATATTTAGATATACTGTATTTAGCAGCCTTTTTCCAAAACAGGATTGTGTGTTTTTATAAAAGTGACTTTATTTGGATCCTCCAAACTTACTAATCCACAACATAGAGCACACTAGACTTGAAACTATAGATGACAGTGAAATCAGTGTTCTTTTACTACTATGACCCTTCTGAAGATCACTGTTTTCTCTCCCCCACTCTTCTTTCTAACAGAGGATGAACAGAGAGAGAAATCTGTCTCCCATCACACTGTTCAGCAGCTGATAGTGGAGAAGGAACAAGCGCTGGCAGATCTGAACTCAGTGGAGAAATCACTGGCAGATCTTTTCAGGAGATACGAGAAAATGAAAGAAGTATTGGAGGGGTTTCGGAAGGTGAGTCCTGTTAAAGTCCCCTCCTTCAAAGAGCAACGCGGAGCAGGGTCTAGTGTGTACCAGTTCTGTTTAACAGAAGGGAGGACTTTGTTCCTAGTTGAATCTGATGTACATTAGAGGGCAGTGTGCTGGGGAAGGGAGAACATGACTGCTCATCTGTGCTTTCCCTTTGGAACAGCTTTAAAAAGATGGAGATTTTCCACAAGAGCAACTGACTTCCATCTGTGACACTGTGATTGCAGTAGGTGACGCATTATCTGGAGAGGAACTTTTGACAACGGTACATAGGGACAGGCCAAGGGGAATGGCTTGAACCTGCCAGAGGGGAGACTGAGATGAGCTCTTAGGCAGAAGCTCTTCCCTGTGAGGGTGCTGAGGCGCTGGCACAGGGTGCCCAGAGAAGCTGTGGCTGCCCCATCCCTGGCAGTGCTCAAGGCCAGGTTGGACACAGGGGCTTGGAGCAAGCTGCTCCAGTGGAAGGGGTCCCTGCCCGTGGCAGGGGTTGGAACTGGATGAGCTTTAGGGTCCCTTCCAACACAAACCAGTCTGGGATTCTATGACTTGAGCCCATGTCAGGGCTGGCTTCTGGTCTGAGCATTCTGTTCAAGCCTCAGATGTGAATTCTTCAGGTAGACGTTATGTCTAAAGTGCGTGATGAAGGATTGCAGCCATGTACCAATGCAGGGTTGTAAAGCTTTTGGTGCTGTGTAATAGTGCATCAGATAGCTGTTCTATGAGGGGTATCAGTGTTAGATTGCAGCCCTTAAAATATCTGAGTGTAACTCCCACAGGTAGGTGCCTGTCCTCCACTTCAACCTCTTGTATTACATTACATTGAATGTAATCTTCTCATTTTAGAATGAAGAAGTGTTAAAGAAATGTGCACAGGAGTATTTGTCACGAGTAAAGAAGGAAGAGCAGAGGTATCAAGCACTCAAAATTCACGCTGAGGAAAAACTGGACAGGTAAGGGATTGTACACATCTCTCTTCAGGAGTTCATACTGCAGAAGTGTTCTTGCGGCTGGACCTTGTATCCCAAACCTGCTCCTTCAGTACACAGAGCACGGGCTGCTCTGGGATGAAGGGTGGAATGAAACACCATAATGAGGATTCCTGTGACGTGCTGGTGTTTCTACCAGCTCCTGACCATACAGAACACCTTAAATTTCTATCTTTATCAAATGTTTTCATGTTTCTTTAACTTATTTATACAGGGACTGTAGTGATAGGACAAGGGGTAACGGATTAAAACTTCAACAGGGGAAGTTTAGATTGGAACTAAGGAAGAAGTTCTTTACTGTGAGGGTGGTGAGGCACTGGAATGGGTTGCCCAAGGAAGCTGTGAATGCTCCATCCTGGGTGGTGTTCAAGGCCAGGTTGGGCAGAGCCTTGGGTGACATGGTTCAGTGTGAGGTGTCCCTGCCCATGGCAGGGGGGTTGGAGCTGGATCATCTTAAGGTCCTTTCTAACCCTAACTATTCTATGATTCTATTTTCCGGGGAAGATGGAGAAGGAAGCCATTAGCTAGGTTTGTGCAGCTGTGGAGTGCTGTGCTCAGCTGCTTGCATCTGTAGCCAGTATTCCTGCCCCCAGAGATTTGCTATTGCCCCTGTGCTGTATTAGTGCCCCTGCATCAATCAGCAGAACAGAACATGTAAGTGCAGCTCAGCCCTTTCAGTGCAGAATTAGTCTGTACCCAGTAACATCAGTTATCTGAGCTGGATCAGCCTGACTTAGGCAGAGGGTGATGAGGAATAGTCATGCAGAGAGAGAATAGTGCCAGAAAGAGGCAGCTCTGGTTGATCTATTTCTCTATGCTTCCACGTAATGGCCAATTAAGCGTTTATAGGAATTCCAGTCAGGACTCATATACAGTCTTCTAGACCCAAAAGATGCTCCCAAAATGTCACTAGGATTGATCAGTGCCTAAAACAAAGTAAAACTTGGATTTGCCTTCCAGCTGTTGTCCCAGCTGTGAGTCTAGTCTAGTCCAGTCTAGACTAGACTAAGCTAGAGTTAGACTAGTGAGTCTAGTTCTAATAAGAACTAGAGCTCATGTTTAGAAGCTGCCATAACATACTTCTACCTAAGTGATATTTGTCACCCCAACACATACCTGAGAGAAGCCTGAAAGGAATGACACATTAAGAAAAGGCTTTGCAGCCTCTGCTGAGCAAGAGAGGGAGTCATGAAAAGCCTCTAGGGACAAGTCTCTCAATACTTTGAAAGACAGGCATCAGTTAAGAGGTGGTCCATCCCAAAGGGGTACCAAAGTACCCCCTGTCGTTCCTTGTAGAGAACCTGACATGACACAAACCTCTGTTTTTCTAGAGCCAATGCTGAAATTGCACAAGTGAGAGGCAAGGCTCAGCAAGAGCAGGCAGCGTACCAGGCCAGCCTTCGTAAAGAGCAGCTCAAAGTGGATGCATTGGAAAGAACACTGGAACAAAAGGTAAGCAGCCATTCAGCTCTTTTAATACACAAGTCAATGGGATGACCAAAATTAAGTGTAATTTGCTTAATTTTGTAATCAAGTAAACACTGTAATTTCAATGCTGACTTACGTTACTCCACTGTTAACGTAGACAAGATAGTCAGATACATAGATCTGTACAGCTTAAGGCGAAAAGGGGTGTAGTTTATATCTCCAGTTTATATCTCTGTGTATATCTCCTGTTCTCCAGTGCAGCAAAGGAGCTTGCTTTCAGTACAGTACAGCTTGTACTTGCTTAGAGCCCTTGGAAAACAGGGTGAAAGTAATGCTGTAGAAGTGCAGCTTAGAAACACATTTACACTGTGTATTATTGTCATCATGTGCTAGGAGTGACTTCTGTAAAGCTGTCTGCTCTAGAGCTAAGTTGTTACTGAAGTCAGAGGATCTGTATGTGGAAATAAGGTAATAATAGCATTTAAATGAAGTATAGGTATCTGTACTATGTATGCATATATATATCTATATGTATAGATCTATGCATATGTATGTTTATATGCATAGATATTCTGCACTGAATATCTATGCATATATCTACAGATAATCAATACAGAATATCTATACCTGTAGAGAAGCATATATATACACGCACACATAATGTGTTGATATACGCACACATATGTAGCGATATTCAGTACTGGAGAAAACTTCATTGTCCCAACTTTTCCCAAAGGTTGGGTAATTAAAACAAAACCTAATCTTAATGCAATGATATTTTTCATAACCCTTACTAATGCCTTTTCTTTTCCAGAATAAAGAGATAGAAGAATTAACAAAGATTTGTGATGAACTGATTGCCAAAATGGGGAAAAGCTAACTTCTAACCAAATTTCTGGACTTCAATATTGAGTGCAATATGACCATTGGCACACTGATGTCCATACATTTATGTGGACAGGTTATATTTTCACTTTTTCGTATGCACTACTGTATTTTCTTTCTAAATAAAGTTGATTTAATTGTATGCAGTACTCAGATGACTATCAGAATTTCTTGCTATTGTTTGCATTTTCATAGTATAATTCATAGCAAGTTGATCTCAAAGTTCCTGTATCAGGGAGATTGTCAAGTTCTCTAATTACAAATTGCTGATCCTAGCCTTCCCTTTGTACATGAGTTCCCATGTTGGATGTCTTTTGGATTTAATATAAACATGTATTACTTGCATGGGGACTCTTGCCTTAAGGAGCATAAACTTTATCTGCATTTGCTGATTTGTAAAATAAAATGAAAAATGGAAGAAAAAAAAAAAAAGGAAATGCATGTCACTGAAATGAAATTCTCTATTGTAAATAAATTTTTTCGTTGAAAGTTGAAGATGAGAATGGTTCTGCTTTATGGACTTCAATCGCTTACTTCTTGTGCAGCTCTTACTAATGAATTCCTTTGCAGAAAGCACTTTGGGGGTCACTCCCTACTTGGAGCACTCTTTGGGCCACAAGGATATACCACGTACGTGCACATATCTGTGCCTGAATCTTGCTGTCTCTATAAATATATATATGTATGAGCTAGATTTGGACCACTCAGGTCTCAAGCACAGACTTAATCCTCCAAAATGTTTAATGCTCTGACCCTGATCCAACAAATCCCATAGGGAGATGTGACGAGGCTGTTTGCTCGACTCAAAGGCAGTGACATGCGGTGGTGGAACAGTGGGTTTTAAGCACATCTATCACTGAAAGGTGGATGCATTTTCTTCTTCCTGCCCCTGGAAGCACTTGCCTGCTGGGTTTGTGGAGATGAAGTACGTGTGCTTAGCAGTACAACCAGAATAAGCTCGATAAGTAGCATTCTTGGACACCTCTTCATCCTGTAAGTTATCCTCTGCAGAGGATTAGGTGTGTAAGAGAAGCATTAAGGCTTTAATAGCAAACAAACTGCTTTCTTTGCTTAATGGTGCATCTCTTGTATCTCCATGATGTGGACAGTCTTCAGCCTGGTTCTTGCCACCTCCCTTTTTGTACTCAAAAGTAAGTCAACTCCCTTTTCTTTCCTTCCTTAGTTCTTTTTCATTTCCTACTTCAGGCATGGCTGAGCCTTTTTGCTGTTCTGGGCTTTCTCTCCTGGCTTTGTTTGGTTTGCGATTAGTTTGTGGATGTGGTTAGCAGCTCAGAACTGCACCTCTGCTGTGAATGATAAACATCAGTAGCTATGTTAAGAGTAGCAAGTGTGCCTTCTGCTCTGCAAGTTGCAAGTATGGTATTTGAAACAGATTTCAAATTCATGCTTGTCTTTGAAACTACTGTGTAGTTGGAACGAAGGAAAGAAAGATGACTGAGTTATGGTTGTAATGTTTAAGCAAAAGCAAAACTTAAAGTGCAGTGTGCTTTCCAGCTGAACTCATACTTTAGGAGAAAATGAAATCTGGATCATAGTTATATTTTTTTGTGTTTAAAATGTCCTATTTTATGGTACTGTGGACCAAAGATCATGGAGGAGGGAGGAAAAACATGATGCTCCAACTTGTTACAGTGGCCTCTGCTCTAAAGATGTCACAAGAAGGCGTGGATGCAATTACAGAACATCAGGTGTTCTCAGGTTATTTGAATTGTAACAACTAAGTAATATATGGCTAATTTTATTTTAACCTTTAAAATCAGTATCTAGCCCACTTATAAAAAAGAAATATTAATAGAATTTGCAATTCTTTATATTTTTTTAAACCTTTTTGCAACTTTTTCCATATTATTCAAACAAAATTAGGAAGACTATATAGCTTATAATTTAAAATACATTCTGCAAACTCTAAACCCTACTGTTACAAGTGGTCTTTTTCTCCTTAATCCCAGGCGAAGCACTGCAGTGTTACACCTGTGTAGGTTCTAGTGATGAAGACTGTAACAGACAAGGAACTCAGCAATGTCCAGGGCATTCAGATGCGTGCGCGGTCATTAGAGGACAAGCAAGTAAGTAGGTTCAGACTCATTATGTATTTCATAGTAGAAATAAGCAATCAGTGTTGGAAAGGGAAGAGCTTATAGTAATCTAAGGAGAAAAACACAGATAAATCCCTGGCGGTGTTCAAGGCCAGGTTGGATGAAGCCTTGTGTGGGATGGTTTAGTGAGAGGTGTCCCTGCCCATGGCAGGGGGTTTGGAATGGGATGATCTTGAGGTCCTTTCCAACCCTGACTATTCTATGATTCTATGATTCTATGAAACGTTTCTCTTAACTAAACGACCTGCTCTAGTGGAAGGTGTCCCTGCTCGTGTCAGGGAATTGGAACTGAATGAGCTTTAAGGTCCCTTCCAACTCAAACCATTCTAGGATTCTATGAAACCCTATTAATAAATCTCAATCCATAATTTTATTGGTTTAGCAGAAATCTGATGCAAAATCCCACCGTGTATGATGTGCCACGATGAGCTGTATCTGCACTATGTGAAAGCTGTAAAAAAGCAGTTCAAATATTACCCACTTCTTATTTAAATCTGTTGTTTATCAGGACTTTATAAGTTAAAGGACTTGCCTGGAAATCAGGAAGGAAAAGAAGCTAATGAGGCACTGCACTTAGAATCATAGAATAGTTAGGGTTGGAAAGGACCTCAAGATCATCCAGTTCCAACCCCCCTGCCATGGGCAGGGACACCTCACACTAAACCATCCCACACAACCAACTTGAGCACATTCAAGCATATTTAAGCTGCAGCAGTTGCATCTAAGATAAATTACAGTTATTTAACTTAAGTGAGAGCTGGTTAGTGTTCTGTAAACTGATGCAACTGTATTAATTTGCTTCTAAGGAATGGCCAAACCTAATGTTGCTCAGTGTTAGATGATCAGGTTCCTGCTGAGGGGATGCAGAGAGTGGGTGACCATGACCGTGAAGGTCCTTTTGGTTCACTGTGTCTCTGTTCTAGGTGGCATTATGAAGTCCTGTTCATTCAGGTCCTTCTGTGAACGGGCAAAGAGGGATGGATCCAAAGCACCTGGAGTGAGCGTTCAGTGCTGCTACTCGAACAACTGCAATGCAAGGAGCCTGGCTTCAAGGGTCACCACCTCCATGAGCTACTTCTCTCTCCTCATCTTCACATTGCTGTGGCACCCATTGTTGAAGCTGACATGAGGTGGGGGGAAAGAGTATCCTGAAGCAACAAGTCTGCCTTCTTAGAGAGGAATGATTGTATTTCCTAATCGCTTACTCCATGTACTCCATGTTACTCCATGTCCATTTCTCAGTAGGCAAAAAGCAGTAGGCAGACCTGACAGATGTCCAGATAAAAGTTGCTCCATCTGCTAAATACGTCTTCTATATGTAAGAAACAGTGCCCTCTTCTTGCTTAAAGTAAGGGGTTGATTCTATGAGTATCTCACATTTTCCTACTCTTTAGGGAAGGAGAAATCTTAGCTGCCGGTAGCCTTGTAGTAGGGCAAAGGACCAGTCTTCCAAATGCTGTTTACTGTTGGCAGACATTCAAAACAGGCTAAAATATTCCAGCACAAAGTGCATCACTAGCTAGTAGGCAGGTGGTCCTCTGAAGTAGTTACGTTGAAAAGGCAAAACTAGAAGGGGCATGCCACACAATGTGATAGCACTTAGCAGGGGCTTGGCTCTGTGATGCTCGAGAGCAGGGTGGTACCTCCTTTCATTCAGAACTCAGGGAGACAGACAAGCAGATGAATGAAATCTGTAGATTTTAATGTCAAAAAGTAATGATCTGGTCGTACCTCTGACACCAAACATGCATAGGACTGGCTAAAGTCCAGCCGGTGTAATTGAAGTAGAGGTAGTCTTTCGAGTTCTAGTTTTAGGTGTCCATTTGGGAAAATACTTGGCTGTCAAGTTTAAGGAACTCACAAAATCCGTGGCAAAGTAGGTTTTTCTCCTAGATTTTGTGTTGTGACTTTTTTTTTTTTGGGTACAAATCTTTGAAAAGTCAGTGTCATAGAATCCTGCGCATTCACAGAGATGTTATGAAGGCCGCAAACTCTAGAGAGCTTCTTCAAGTGAAATCAGTGAAACCTCCACGTAGAGCATAACCCCAGCCTGCCTTAGCTGTTGCCTATCACATGGACCAAACTGTCTCCTTGCTTCATGGGACTTGTTTCTCTTCAGGGATCCTTCCAACATCCCACATAGATTGTGGCTTCAGACTGGGACTGTTATTCTGGGGTTTTGTTCAATGGGCTCTCAGACGAGGCAGTTCTGGTCTCTCTGTAGTACTTAGGCACAAGTCTGATAAATCCGTTGCATACAAAAACTGCAATAATGCAGCAGATCTTGGCTCAGAATGTTAATTTAGACTTAAGTATCTGTGTAAAACCCACTTAAGTTGATTTGAGTGTTCTTCATTTCGTTTCATCTCAGCTTGAACCAGTTCCTTCAATCTGTTCGGCTGCAGGATTATGTCTTTATCTTCTGACTGCTCTGTAACGATAAACCCATACTGAATGTCATCTCTGTATAAGCTCAGTGCACTTCCCTAATGAGAAAATAAAACACATGCAACGGCTGACAATGTCTCTTGATAGACAAAACTGCATCTTCTATTTGGGGTTTCCCACGGCATCCCATTTTCCAGCAGGAATTCCGGCTTCTTTTCTGTGGGATCTATTTCTTAAATCTGTTCGATAAAACAGTGAATGTTGATGGTTTTCTTACTGTGATATTTCCCTGATGAAACACAAAGGTGAGGCTCTATCCTCTTGACAAACACCATCTGTCGCTCCTGACTGCAGCCAGCACTCAGATCTTCAGCCTCCCACCGCCTCGGGTTGATTCTGCCACCCAGCATAACGGAACGTTTGCCTTTACAGGGCTGACATTCTTCCTGCCTAATGATGAACCTGAAATGTTCATGTATAGACCTAGAAATGAATAAACCGTATTTATGGATGGATGATATCAGAGGGCTTCCACAATGGTTCTGGGCATAAACACTAACAGGAAGACAAGCTCAGAAGAAAATGGGACAAAAAAGAAGGAATATTTTTTAAATTCTACTAAAAATATGAAGTTTCCATTGCCATGTCTGTGCAGAGCAACTCCTAGTCATACATGAAGTAGAAAGTGATTGCACTTAGTTTGATTGTTCTGAAATCTAATTATTCCTGCAACAGTGGCATAGTCTGTCTTCCTTAACACTGACTGACAGACAGTTGGGACAAAAGGAGCAGAAACTGATAATGAAATGCCTTCTGCTGCAACAGAAAATGTCAGGACTTCTTTATCATGAGTCGAATCACTGTAGTGCATCAGATGGGTAAGTACTGGGTATGAGTTTAATGTTACTCTCTCGCCTTCAGGAAAGGATCTGCAAAGCAAGAGATTTGTAGTTTTTATAAGCAAGAAAATCATAGAATCATCATAGAATCCCAGCCTGGTTTGTGTTGGAAAGGACCTTAAAGCTCATCCAGCTCCAACCCCTGCCACGGGCAGGGACCCCTTCCACTGGAGCAGCTTGCTCCAAGACCCTGTGTCCAACCTGGCCTTGAGCACTGCCAGGGATGGGGCAGCCACAGCTTCTCTGGGCACCCTGTGCCAGTGCCTCAGCACCCTCACAGGGAAGAGCTTCTGCCTAAGAGCTCATCTCAGTCTCCCCTCGAGCAGGTTAAAGCCATTCTCCCTTGTCTGTGTTATAACTCGGAGGACTTACAGGCAGCCCCCGATCATATTTTCCATGGTTTCTCATTATATCCTCTTGGTTTGGGCAGTGCAGACAGCATTCCCTTACTTTCCTAGACTTCTCAGAGACAGCAATAGCCTCTGAGACCTACCAGGAGGGCAGATCTGATGAAGTGCCCCTGCTCTTTCTCAAAGAGCGTACATGCAAGCGTGTCATGTAATTTGTGTCAATATTCATCCAGGCCTGCCTTTCCCACAGGGAGAGCAAAGTTTCAAGTTGTCTCTTGTTCTTGTTAAGGAATAAGCAATTCTGGAAGCTTATGAGCTTTAAAATCTATATTGGAGAAGATTTACCTCAATACTGGCTGTGCTTTTTGATGAAAGAACCCCATTTTGGGGTCACAGACCACAGTTTCTTTTTAGCCTTTCTTTCCACATGAAGATATAGTCATGTGGCTCTGTTCTGCAGGGATTAAACCAAAGAGCACCCTTGTACCTTGTGCCCTCATGCCTTAGTCAAAGCCCAGCCATGCCAGATTTCACTGTGAGCATCACTCCAAAGGCTCTCCCCTTTCTGGACCCTATAGATGTATAAGATGTTGCCTGGGGCTGTTGGCTGTGGCTGGTGACTGCCCTTGGAGGTAGTTTTATGCTTTTGAAATCAAAGTCCTGACTGCAATTCACGGTGCTTGAGGTTATCACCCACATACAAACACACTCTTTATCGTCAGGAGGCAGCAGCACTCAGGGCATTTTTAATTGGTGAATTTATGATGTGCTTCCGTATAGGATATTTACTCACAACAGAGTGGAAAGAAATGATAACTGTTAATATAAGTAGCAGTGTGTATGAGGAGCTTAGCTAGAAATTCATCATGCTGGGGGAGCAGGTACAAGTAAACTCCATCAGCATCCGAACAAAACAAGGGAAAAGCCACTCAGGGATTTAGCTGCACACAAACCACAGGAGCAGCTTGCGGTGCTTGGCACAGGGCTTTATGGAAAGTAGGTCTTGTTAAAAACATCTCATTTGAGGTTGTGGATTTTTGCTGAGGAAGGCAAACACATAGATTTTGCAACACGTCTCAGACAGAATTGCAGTCGTGATGCACAGGCTGAGAGTTCAGGGGCTGGAAGAGCTAAAAACTGCAGCCTGCAAAACCAAGTTCTTGGTATGTTGGACACAGTTGGTCTCACATCATCTCTCTGACAACCTCAGGGTGTTATCAGAAGTGTCACAAGAAGAAGGGGCTGTCAAAGTGCTGGCATGTCTGCATCAAGATAGTCCCATGCGTTGCCATAGGGACAGGTTTCCATGGGAGACATAATTCACTTTTTCTGGAGAAAAACTAAAGCACAGGAATGAGAGTGGGAGGATGGGGCTGGGCATTTCCATAGCATCACAGAACCCCAGACTGGTTTGGGTTGGAAGGGACCTTAAAGCTCATCCAGTTCCAGCCCCTGCCACGGGCAGGGACCCCTTCCACTGGAGCAGCTTGCTCCAAGCCCCTGTGTCCAACCTGGCCTTGAGCACTGCCAGGGATGGGGCAGCCACAGCTTCTCTGGGCAACTCTGCTCCATACAGAATCACAGAATCCCAAGGGTTGGAAGGGACCTAAAAAGATCATCTAGTCCAACCCCCCTGCAAGAGCAGGGTAACCTACAGTACATCACACAGGAACTTGTCCAGGCGGGCCTTGAATATCTCCAGTGTAGGAGACTCCACAACCCCCCTGGGCAGCCTGTTCCAGTGCTCTGTCACTCTTACAGTAAAGAAGTTCTTCCTGATGTTAACGTGGAACTTCCTATGCTCCAGTTTACACCCATTGCCCCTTGTCCTATCACTGGATATCACTGAAAAAAGCCTAGCTCCATCATCCTGACACCTACCACTTAGCACTGTGAAGGAGCTCTCTATTGCTGAAATCGCTTGCACCTCTTCTAGCAACCTTACCTAGCCCAGCAGGCAACATTCCATTCAAAACCCTACCCTTCCAGCTGCTAGCTCAGAAGACTCATAAGCATGAGATGATGTTTAAGGGTGAAGGGGAATTTCTCTTTTGAAGTCATTTCCCTTTTCTGAAGACTTCCTGCCCTTTATCCTCACCAAAATGGTTTCCATTTTTTGCTTAAAACGCTCAAGGGAGGGAGGCGTTCGAACACTGGCAGAGACTTGGCCAAAGATCAAGTGCTCGAATGCAGTCACTGATTCCCATTGCCTTTGTTTGATGCGTCTGTCATCTTATTTTAGGCAATGCCACTCACCCCCAGTTTCTGCTTTTCAGTGCAAACAGGTCCCTGTCTGCAGAACTGGCTTTGAGATTTGTTCTTTTGAGCCTGAGGATGTTCATCTCCCTTTAGCAGCTTGTTTTTAACCCCTTTTGCAGCTTTTCACCAAACAAAAAGATCCCCAAAAGTGCGTATTTGTTTCAAGTTCTCACATGTATGTCTCTGAAATGACGTTTCTAATAGCACAATAATCTCTAAATTGCCTCTCTATGATGATTACTAGTTTCAGCCTTTATCAGCATGGCATATTTTACTTTATTTTATGCTGAGCAGATGAAGACTTACTTAATGGCTAATGCCTATATCAGCCATCAGTAGAAAAGCTCCCACCCCACCACCATATGTGACAGAGACCCAGAAGCTCTGTTTAAAGTAGGGTGCATTTAAACCGCAGTCAGTTGTGAGAGTTGAGCCTCGCTGGGGCTGCAGGGGCAAGGTTAAGACACACTTATAAAGCAATGCACTGTCATAGAAGAGCAATGAGCACCTTTGCACTATGAAATGGCCTTGGTGCTTTGATTGATCTCATGTCTAATTCACTGCATCTGTGAAAGCTGCCACCACCAGCGGTACATATGGAGGTAAGAGCAGCTAGTGACAACCTCTGCCTTCATCTCTCCCCTCATTTAGTCCTTGTAAGGGTTAAGCTTTCCTTTTGAGAGCTGTCTTTCTGGACATTTCTTTCGCACTGTACCATTAACTCTGCTTATGAGGATTTGGCAGGCTCCATCCCTGAAGTTTCCACATTCTCCCAGCCAGCTATGACTCCTCGTGTTGGATAAACATGTCTGGTTCTGTTACATATTCGGTTTCATTGAATATGACTTTGGAAAGAGCAAACCAGTTAGCAGGATGAAGCAAATCCCTGAGTGGGGCAGTTAACTGAGCCAGGAAAAATGCACATTGGGAAGTCATCTGAGCAGGGCTGTGCCCATGGGGCACTGGCAGAGGCTTTATTAGCATTCCTGTGATCCAGTATAAGAGAAGCTCACGGAAAGGAGAGCTCTGCCGGGCTGCTTCGTAGTTGAGCAGCAGATGAAACCCAATGGTTTGTCCCACTGGTTTGGTTATAGCTCTCCCCAAGGTTTAGGACAGGGAGGAGCTTCTGCTAAAGAATCTTGCCGCTGCAGCTCCACATTTAGTAGATCTTCCTTTGAATCCCAGCACAGCCACAGGGCCAAACCCAGGATGGGTATGTGTGTGAAAAGTATCCATGTGTGTTCCGGGTGCAGAGCTCTTGAGATGAGGGTGGTTTTGCAGTCAAAGCAGTTTTCTCCAGTTGCTGGTGATTTCAGCCGTGATGCTTTAGGTGCTGCAAGCCAAGAAGGCTTTTAGAGCTGGCCTCAATGAGACTCTTCTGGGGATGGTGAGAGGTAGGGGATGGAAAGAAATCTTTGGTTTGACACCTCCTGTTAACGCTGGAGAGAAGCAGTCCCTGAAAAAGCCATTTTCTGTCCCCTCAAAGGTCAGGATCCCTTGTGGAAACTGGAAATGATCCCTTGCTCACGAAGGATCAGCAGTGCGGTGATCTCATCTGACCTTCACTTTAACACGGCTTATCCAAAGCTTTTTATGCTTATCCAAACCTTGGCTCCAGGCTGCACGACAAACCCGAGCTATCTGGGGCAAATCCTCTCTCAGCTTGGAGGATGAAGAGAGGATTATGAGCCCATGGACAGGGTGTCTTGAGCCAGCAAATGGAATGGTCCTCCCCAACCCGGAGCTGGTTTCGAAGTCATGGGGTGCTCGAGGATCTTTCTGTGCCCGGACTCAGAGCCCAGTTTACTAGGAGACAGATGGCCTGCGGGCTGCTCTGCTCTCCAGCAATGCAGAGTCAGCCACAGAGCTTAAAATAGTTCTTCAGATAGTTCTCTCTTTATTCCCTTAAACAGTTTTGCTCTAGTTTTGCCCAGCAACTACAGAAGCGTTTTCATTCATGCTATTTTCATAACTGGGAAACTGAGGTCAAGGTGGCCACAAGCCCCAGCCAGGCAGAGGAACCGGGATTGGAGCCGGTGGCTGGGATTAGGTCGACGTTTAGCGATGCTGGTGCCATTGGAAGCTTGCCCTGGTTGAAGCGAGGTGCCTGCAGACAGACACCGACCCTCAGGAGTCTCAGCCCTGTCTCTGCTCCAGGTCCCCTCTCAGAGCTGGCAGTCTGGATGTCAGCTTTGTCCTGCTTCCCTGCCGGATGCTGCTGGGAATTTGGATGTATTTTAAATCAGATTAGACTGCTAGTTCTGCATGAGAAGCCTGAAGACGTTGCAGTGCCAAATCAGGGGCTCATTGAGGGAGTTGTTGCGCATCAGCTCACACATTCTTTATTCTTCCTGTCTAAGATCACCTTCATTGCATTGCTGCATAATTCACAAGAGAAACTCCTCAGGGTGTCACCTAATCAATAGACTTCTATTTAGTCAACAGAAAACTCATCTCCAGCCCTTTAGGTTAGGCACAGTGGTGTCTCCAGGCACTATGGTGGGGCTGGCACACACAGGATGAGCTCTTCAGTTGGAGGTACCACTGTGGCCTCCGTGCTGGCCAGGTAGCACAAATAGACCTTGCGGTTTTGCTGTTTGTGGAAAAATAGAAGAATTGCCTACTGAAACAAGAGAAATTTATAATGGAAAAGAAATGGCACAACTATGTTTAGCTTGGGGTAACGCCCTTAAAGCAGTGACAGAATAAAGGCAGAGGTGAGGCAAAGTTTTGGGTTTGGGGTTCAGCGTGAGTCTTTACTGATGCCACCTAAGAAAACTGGAAAAGGAAACAGGCATGTAAGTCCTTCCGCAGATCTGAAAGCTCTTCATTTTTAAGTTTTCCTCCTCTTTTTTGATTCTCTAAGGTTATGTACCCAGAAATCCCTTCCAATGGAACTCTTCTTTACCTACATGCACACCACAGAAGATGCTGATCCAAGTCAGAAACAGTGACCTGAGAGAAGATGCTCCTTGGAAATTGCACTCTATTTTCCCTGATCCAAGTAGCAGGACTTTAGTGTAATTTTTAACTTTAATCATAGAATCGATTGTTAGGGAAGACCCATTCAAGCATGATTTTGGTTGAGGTTTGGCTGTGGTGGGTTGTGGTCCATCTTACTCTGGAATATTGGCTGCAAGTCATGTCAAAGACTGGCTGTTGCTCATTGTACTGCATTATCTTCAAGTGAACAGGGCTTGGAGCAAGCTGATCCAGTGGAAGGTGTCCCTGCCTGAGGCAGGGGTTTGGAGCTGGATGAGTTTTAAGGTCCCTTCCAACCCAAACCATTCCAGGATTCTATGATTCTATGAAACGGGAGCAGCCCAGCTTCTCACACTTGCAGAAGGACTGGATACGTTAACAGACCTCCAGAGGTGTTAGCTGCATGCTTCATTTGCTAATCCTCAGCACTGGGCTGTGATAAAAGCCAGGAGAAGCAGGGCTGAGAAGGAGGAGGATGGTACAGAAGCTGGAGCCTTTACAGAATATAATCCGGGCTTCCAGCCAGGACAAAATGGAAAGAGCTTTCAGCCACTGAATTGAGGTGGTTCTCAGGAAGAGCTATTTGCCTTGTAGTATTTTTTGACTGTAAAATATCATTCAAATATTACACTTACTTGAACTGGAATTGTGCATCTCCGTGGAACCAAAACTGCTGCAGTTAGCTGAAGGTACCGCCTTGATTAGCAGAGGCTCACGGGAGCGAGCCGTGTGTTACTGCTCAGCTTTTTAATTGCTTTTAAACACAGCAGCATACACAAAGCAATGTGTTAACCCATGCGAAGCCCAATGATCTCACTGATGGCAAGGGAACTGCACACAGCAAAACCAACCACAATGACACAGAGGGACATTTATGGCAGCAATAACCAGTTTTCACTTACCCATCACCGCAGCGGGGCTGGCAGGCAGCAGGAGCTGTGCTAGCCAGTCATTTGCTGCTCAGCATCCGTGAAACGCTTTTAGCTGGACCAGTTCCCTAGCAATACCTCCAATCCTGCAGCCAAGCTGTTCTCTTAAGATAGCCGAGGCATGTAATTTCATATATGCAATGATATAGTATAGCTCTGTTATGGTTTAAAGCTAGCCCAGGAATGAAAGCAGGCTACAAATCTACATCTCAGGCAGGAAAAGGAATCCCTGCCTTTCTCTCAGCATCTTATGTCCTGACTAAAAGGGATGCAATGTCTTGTTTCTGAAAGCTGGGGATATTTTGAATTAAAAAATGATTGAATTAAAAAGAAGAAAAATAAGCAGTAGCAGAAAGAAAATCTGCCTGCTGTGAAACAATCTTGATCTGCAGTAATTACCTCGTTACGAGGACGGAATGATCTGATTTATAGTGTGAAGGTATCAATAGAAACACTTCAAATCCAGACATCAAATTCAGATAAACCTTCACCTTATTCTAATGACTGAATTAGTGTGAGTATGAGCCTATTTTTGCATAGGTTATCATTAGAGAATCTGCAAAACCTCTCGCTGGGCTGAAGAGCAGTTAGGCCATTTCACAGCTCTGCTGTGGAGGATGAAGATGTCTATCACATGTGTGTGGGCATCCTTCTTCTAGGGAGCACTCTTCCACATGACCACGCTAAACCCAAGTGAGTATGAACAGCATCTATATAACATTTGAGCTGACATGGTTCTTCCACCTGGCAGATTTGGTCACCATCATACACGTGGTACTTTATAGATGTTGCTATCCCTGAGATACACGTTAGGCTGCTGCTACTTCACTTGTGCTAACACCTCTGTGCTACTGTAGTGACCTTGGTAACTGAATGGCATTTTGACCCACAGACCAGACCTTACTTTACTTTCCCGTTCAGGGGGTTATTTTCTGGGTCTCTCTGCAGGACAGCCTCACCCACAGCATCTCCAGAGTGAGAGAGCAGCAAAAAATGATTGTCTCTATTGCCTTGCTGCAGCACATGCAAACTATTGATGACAGGCACGAAACAACTCCTCTTGGCTTGATATTTCGTAGGATCACAGAATCCCAGACTGGTTTGTGTTGGAAGGTTCCTTAAAGCTCATCCAGCTCCAACCCCTGCCACGGGCAGGGACCCCTTCCACTGGAGCAGCTTGCTCCAAGCCCCTGTGTCCAACCTGGCCTTGAGCACTGCCAGGGATGGGGCAGCCACAGCTTCTCTGGGCACCCTGTGCCAGCGCCTCAGCACCCTCACAGGGAAGAGCTTCTGCCTAAGAGCTCATCTCAGTCTCCCCTCGGGCAGGTTCAAGCCATTCCCCTTGGCCTGTCCCTACAGGCCCTTGTCCCAAGCCCCTCTCCAGGTTTCCATTGTTTAAACTAGAAGTAACACATAAATATTTCAAGTTTTAATGTTTTTCTTGAATTATCAGAGTACAAAAGCCTCTTGGCAAGCAGCAACCAGGCTGACTTCTTTTACAGACAGTGATTATCAGTGTCTCTCATATATCTGCATTTGCCTTATTCGATTTATTCAGCTGTCTGGTTTGGAAGCCTCATTTTGCACCTCCAATTAATGGCATCAATGACAAGGATTGACAGGAAGTTTGAAAATTAAGAATCAAAGGCACCACAATCCCATCTGCAGTCCCATTCTGTTAAGATTTAAGTGTCCTTAAATCACACTTAATTTGCACGTTCATGATTTGTTCCTTTGATGGAGCAAGATACTGAGTAACAGAGAACTGAGTGATTAGGATCATCAGCAATCACTTCTTTTCGGTTCATTACATTACCTCACAGCTGCCTGATGCTTCCCACACAGGAGGGGTATTAGAGGAACTTTCAGGCTCAAGTCAAGTAAAAAGTGATCAATCCTTCTGGAAAATCATATATAAACACAAGGAATATATGGACAAATCATAGAATAGTTAGGGTTGGAAAGGACCTTAAGATCATCCAGTTCCAACCCCCCTGCCATGGGCAGGGACACCTCACACTAAACCATGGCACCCAAGGTGACATAAATATAGGTACCCCCTGATACCACCCAAGAGGCTGAAGAACTGGAGGATTTGTGTTCCCTTTTCATACTGATGACCTTTAAATTGAGGAAACAAATGCTGACGATACCAGAAAATGGGACAGACTTTTCATACGGGGTCATGTGTTTGGTCCTGGGAATGGAATACTGCGTTTTAGAAACACGGTTAAAGCACCTTTCATCCGAGGATTTGGAAACTCCTCAGGCAAACACCCCACTTCCAGCTCAGACCATCTCACACAATCTTCCTTCCCTCTTTCTCTGTGTTCCCTAGATCCACTGAGGGCACTTGTGCTGGAGAACAGCTCTTCCCTCTCCTCAGCCCCTCTCTTGTTACTGCCAGTCTCTTTGGTATCTTCAGCATCATTAAAACATCCCCCCCCCACCTTTTTTCCCTGCCATATACTCAAATAATCAGGGCACCACTCATTTATATTCCTGTCACCCCAACTCCTCTCCAAATTCCTTACGAAAGCGCCTTTCTCTCAGGAATTCCTTCTTTCTTCCAACTGGCAACAGTGCTTGGTCACTGCTCAACTGTTCCTCAGCCGCCGCCAGGCCTTGGCCTGGCATCTGGCTCCCACGCAGGGTATCAGGCTTCCCATGCTTTGCTTACAATAATAGGAAACCTAACACCCATTCTGGAGGCTGGTAATGGGAAAAGATCTTTTGAGGTTTCCTCAAAACGGTTTTCCAAACGCCAGGGAATGTTTTATTGGCAAACAGCTGTTAGTAACCAGAGTCCTCCCCCCATTCCAATTTAACTATTACAATTACCTTCTAAACTCATGATTAGAAGCATTCCTTTTCATATGCTTTAAAAGTATTGCTTTTTCCTCTGTATCACAGGTGTCAGCCCGTGATGAAGAAGTGAGGGGTTTGCTCAGCTGCATCTGTAGCTTCTGGATAGACGAGATATAGAGATGCTGCTGTGGTCTGTGAGCACTCCTTGGGGTGGGGGGTGCCAAGGTGACAAAACCAGGGACCGACTTGGGATCATTTGATGCTTTGACCAGCATCAAACTGCTGTCAGATGCCTCGAAGCTCTTCGGGAAATCCTTTTACATTCATTGACTAGCATATAACACCGCTTTATGTGCCTGTATTATGTTACTTGGCAAAACTCAGGCTTGAAATCTGTTAAGGATGGCATCTCCCCCAGTTTAAGATGCTGACTAATTCGCCCATCAGTTGATGTCTATCCGGGGTGCGATCTTGTCAGCCGACGAACTTCTTTTCTATGGAGTTTGAATTTTATGAGCATGACCGATGTGATGAAATCAACTCGACAGTAAATGACGCTTCTTGCGATGGGGCAAGAGGCAGCGCTCCCATCACCCGCCAGCAGATGGTACCCGGGATTTGCAAATAAACCTCTTCCCGTGGGCCCGGCCTCTCAGTTATTCAGCCAGCAAACATAGCAGACCTCAAAAGGCTGCTTGAAATGAACCCTGCTCCTCAGCAACCCGGGAGACCAGACTGAGGACCTTGCCCTAGTATTTAGTGCCCTGCATGCTGCATCCCGCAGCTCAGGCTGGCTTGTAGGTCCCTCTTCTTCAGGTGTGACGTCATTTTACTGTGCTCAGAAGTAATGCTTCGTGATAAATGCATTGTGCACTGGCCATTTCTACTGCATCCTGTGAAAGCAGTCATCTGCTGAACACACATCACCCTCGTGGTAGCCATCACCAGCCTGAGCCAAGCCAGGCACAGCCAAGCCTTGATGTGCTTGGTGCTGTGCAAGTGTAAGGGATGGGGCTGTCTCCAATATGAACTCGGGCTGAACTCAGGAGCTAGTTCCCCACATAAAATCAAGGCATTACGGAACTTTTTATGTTGGAAAAGACCCTTAAAATCCAGTCATTAACCCATCACTGCCAAGTCACCACTAAACCATGTCCCTAAGTGCCACATCTATGCTTCTGTTAAATACCTCCAAGGACGATGACTCCACCACTGCCCCAGGCAGCCTGTTCCAATGCTTGACAACCCTTTCGGGGAAGAAATGTTTCCTGATATCCAATCTAAACCTCCCCTGGTGCAGCTTGAGGCATTTCTACCCAAAAATCCTAAACCACATTTGCAGGTGTTCAGGGTTCTTTAGGAGGGTGATAATGATGGGCTACATCATAAATCAACCCATTTCTTTCTGTCCTTGCCTGACCTTGCAAGCACTCCCTCAAAAGTTAAATCAGAAGACCTGTTTCCCAAATCAGGTGCCTGCTTTTATTACATGTTCCATGCCAATGTGTGCAGATATGAGATCTGGTAGACATTCAGCTCTAGGACAGACAGGATGGCATTTCCCTGGGGATGCCAATGGACACCAGCCTTTCTTCATGGGGCGAGGACTGGCTTGTGGCTTTGTCCTGCTCCTTTTTAGAGCTTATGCTTTCAGCAGAGATGCCAGGCTGGTGTCTGGACCAGCTACGCTGTGGTTTTTCACTTACACAGAATGACTCTGTCTTTATGCCAGTGCAATAAAGTAGAATCAGGCAAATACACTGTTGAACGGCCAAAATAAAACATCAATACGTAGGACAGGTGTAATGGATTGTGCTCGAAGTAATGACCCTTACACTGCACTGATTGTAATATCTTACCTCAAAAACTACATATTTAAAACCTTTCTGTTCAGCTGTTTTACCCAGCAGCATTTCAATCTCCTACAACTATTCCATGTGCTATTGGCATCGCGAAGAGTTTACTTGTTATGAAAGCTTTGAAGTTCATGGTCATGTCTTCCAGCTAACAGGGGCCACCATAAAACAACAGTTCCATATCTCCCCTGTAAACACGACCGCAGTGACCGGGAGCAGAGGGGACGAGGCTCTCAACGGAACATCGTCTTTGACACCCAGGTACAGAAATAGCTTATTTATAAAAGATAGCTAAATCTTTCCCCACGGATTTATAAACATTCCTCCATGTCTGGAAAGGCTGTGTTGTAACAGAGCATACCACGGCCACCAGCGGAGCATTTTAAAACAAACAAACAGCAAAGAAATGACGCTGGGCATGGAAACATGAAAGCAAAATCTTCTGGGAGGTTTGTTCTTGCTGCCCTTTTAAAAGGAACCAGTTTGTAGAAGGTTCAAAATATTGACAGTCAAACTCCTCAGCTGTTGTTTCTAAGCTCTTCCACCTGCAGCTGCAGTGTTTTGATATTAAGGGCTGTTTCTAATGAAATCCCATCCGGTTAATTCTGCTCTAATAGGAAAGAAACTCGCATTTAATGAAAGCTAGCGGTGATTACAGAGTACTATAGCCTGCTCATCACAGACACTGAGTTAAGGTAGGTGTTACCTCAAGTTAAGGTACATCTTACCTCCATCTCCATCACAAGATACATATCATAAAGGGCTTTTTCCCCCTCAGGTTCCTCCTTTTAATATCTAATGAGGATCTGCAAGTCAGTAAAATGAGAATGGACTTGATAGATAAACACAGCCCAAGTTCTGGTAAACAACAGCCACCCCCTAATCCATGGAATATTCACATGCATGTTAATAAACTTGAAATGAAAGGGTAGGCAGTCAAACTTTATCAAAAATGCAATGCAGCATCCTCATTGATCTCAGACACCCAAGTGAAGACCGATGCTAAAGCAAAGTCCACATATGTCATTTACCAACCCCTCTGTTCCTTCACTGTAATGAGGGCTGTGGGTCTCCTGCCATCCCATGATCCACTCAAGGCAGCAAGCGTGGGTTACAGCAATCACAGGCAAATACAGTTCAGATGTTTCATTCAAAAGGACCCAATGCCTGTATGTTGTCTACGGATGCTGTGCATCCCCCTTTACCTCCTTTTGCAGAGGTTACCGCTCCTTTCAGACTCTTAAGGTGATAGTTACCAGTTATATCGATTGTGTTCTCCTCCCCAACCCAAATGCTCCAATTTTAACACCAAGTGTTAAGCAAACCCATAAATACATGGCTGTTCCTGTCAGGTTCCTCCACTACAAAGTGTGCTTTTCCCAGCTTCTGATGTAACTCATCCTGACGTCGCCTTTTCCACTGGAAAAATCAGTTCTTCTTCCTTGACACCAGCTGTCATCACAAACACCCGCGGCCACTGGAGTCCTCCACACACACGCTCACCTTTGGAGCAGTCTCCTTGGCACATAGGGTTTCTCTGGCAAGGCTTGGTTTCCCTGTGCTCATCCGGGGATACTTTCTGTCTTCTGGCTTGAGACTGCTCACACAGAGAATCTGCTTGCTCCAGATCGGATGAGTTCCCTGGTTTCTGCCTCTTGAGTTAGGGCTGGATATGGACTACAGAGCTCCTAGCACTTCATCACCTGCAGCCTGAGCTGTGTCAGAACCTCTCTTCTGCAGTTCCCAGTACCCTTCTGATGCCAAAATGCATCACCCATAGTCTGCACTCTTCCTTCCTGGCTAACCTGGAATCCTCTCACCCTCGGCAACTCATGGTGTAAGTCTCACTATTCCAGCTGCTTTCCTTTGCCTTCTAATGCATAAATCATCTATCACTTTTCTTTTCCCTATTAATCAGGTGGCCGTATATAAAATAGAAATTATTTCTTATACTGAAGGAAAACACAATTTAATAAGCAAGAAAGGCCAGTATGTCTCTAGTATCTATGAAGGCACAGTAGAAACCTATTGTATTTTGATCAGGACACCTGATTAAATTGTAGCTGCCCCATCCCTGGCAGTGTTCAAGGCCAGGCTGGACACAGGGGCTTGGAGCAAGCTGCTCTAGTGGAAGGTGTCCCTGCCCGTGGCAGGGGCTTGGAACTGGATGAGCTTTAAGGTTCCTTCCAACACAAACCATTCTATGTGTCTATGAAATAGACTTCTGGACTCAATGATCTTTAAGGTTGGTGAGTGGTCAGTGAGTTTCCAGTGCTGCCATGGGCACCAAGGGGGTGGTACGAGTGCTGCTGCTGTAGTCCTGTCTGAAACTAAAGGTTTGTTACCCTTGCTTTTTCAGTGTCTTCTAGATGGCATTGTCACCCCTGCAGCCAAGTAGAAACAAGACAACCCAGAGCCAGGATAGCACGTGGCTTTCACTTGTGGTCTGTGAGAAGCTACTCGGTGCTGAAGAGTTTGGTGTCCAACAGTAAGTGTATTTTAGATGGAACCTTCAACAAGCAGACATGTGGCGAGACATCAGTCCTTTAATCCATACTACATCTCCCAGGGCAAGAGTCACTGTGGATATACAGTCTTAGGATTTCCCAAATATCCAGCCTATGACTCCCCTTCTACCATTTCTGAATGTATCATGGTTGGAAATGGTGGCTGAGGGCTGATCTCTCCCTGCATGGTAATATGGAATAGATCATTTATGCCAATCTTTTATTAACAAATCTTTTCTTCCCACAGATTATTTACTCTGTGAATTACACCTACTGAAAACAACTCTCTGGTGGGATCATCCTAGGGATAAATCCAACTGCCCAGGTAATTCCAGCTTATGAAACACTTCTGCTGTATTTTAGCAGGTAAGAAAGTGAATTTGAGTGCAAAGAAATTAATTCAGTTCCAATTCAAGCTGGTTTTAAAGCACAGATTTTAATTTTGCAATGTGTTTTCCTACATCATCAAGAGCTACCTCTTAAATAAGTGCTCGAAAGTGCCCATTTTTATTTTGTTTTTCAAGTATTCACAAAGAACCAGAGAAAACGGGTTTATTTCTTACAGCAATCAGGGCGTAGAGATGTCCATTGCTGGAGCATCCCTACGAAGGAAAGGTGCTCAACGGGAAATTAGCCTCAGGCCCCAAATTATATCTTCCTGGAACCTGAATTGCATTTTTTTGAGAGCTCCTACAATGCGTGGGAGACGGGAACGATCTGCACTGAGATAATACAAATCATTTTCTTAGTCTTCATAGGCTGAAATTAATTGGTCCTGAGCACAGCTTTAACTACGTGACATTACAGAAGCATGTAGTTACCCTACAGGAACAAGCTACCCTACATTTTAACATTGCATCACTGTCTCGTTTTGCATTCCTGGCCACGTGATACCGACTCTGGAACAGGAGGCAAGATGTTTTAATTACTCATAAATAATTATGCAAATGTACATGGCAATACTTGTTGGAGTTAATCATCCATTAGCAGTCTGGGAACAAAAAATAAATGGAAAAGGGATGGAAATCAGGTGAGATATTGCTGTGGAAAGCTGAGTTGATTCTGTTTCGTTTCACAATCAGTTCATGAAATAGGCTGGATGAATATCCATCTACCCCGCTGAATAAATCTGCCTGAGGGAGGAGACATGTCCCAGAGGGGGCAAGGTATACTTGTAATAATTAAAGGCCCATCAGGAGATCACAAAGCAGCTATGGAGGAGGATAAAATGCTCCCATTCACATTTGTAAGGGAAGAGTAATGTAAAAGAGACACTTAAGCAAGGTTACTAAAAAGGTATTGGACGTTAAAAACCCCAGAAGAATAGAGGCTACCTGCTGGCCCTGGACCCCACCATGGATCACTGCCACATAAGTTGGGGAAGCTCCATCCCTGGCAGTGTTCAAGGCCAGGTTGGACAGAGCCATGGGTGACATGATCTAGTTTGGAGTGTCCCTGCCCATGGCAGGGGAGTTGGAACTGGATGATCTTAAGGTCCTTTCCAAACCATGATTCTATGATTCTGTAACTCATGGGGTCAGCCCCCAGGATTTCACACCACGGACAACCTATGGACATGCATTGAAAACAAAACATCTCTTCCCGGTGTCTTGTAAATGAATCCGTAGGTCTGATTTTGGGCTTCTGTAACCAGTTGATGAGCTTAGGCTGACCCTGAGGTATCCCATGGGCCACACACCTTTCCTCTTTGGACTGCTGCCCCTCCTGATAGTGGGGAGCAACTAGGGAAGGGTGACCACGTTTCAGGCCATAGGAACCAGAGGACACTGTGAAGACCACAGAAGCAATGCAAAAACAGCTGAGAGGGCCCTTTCTGACCTTTTGCCCTTTACTTGATGCTTGTTCCTTTAAAGCCAGTTTACTTATGGTTTTTTATTCTTACTATTTGTTTTTTTCTGCTGCTATCCCCATGAGGCGTTCTTTCCTATGAGTCACGCACACCATAAAGAAATTACTGTTTGGCTCCAAGCTCTGCTCCCATGCCTGGAACCAACATTTTTGCAGCGAGAGATAGGAAATGAGCTGAATTTGTGGGTGATTCATTATTTACTATTTTGACCCGAGATGTGTTTTTACCACTAGTTTTAAAAGAGAAGCAAATCATACAGTGAAATCCCTAAAACACAAGGCCAAAGCTACAATGTGGCTCAAGATACTAAACATGCTCTTTCATGGCTTCTTTAGATTATATGCAGTAATAATCCCTTTTGACAGTGATTTTACATATTATCAGGGTTATTAATGTGTTTAATTTTACTCCAGAAGGGTATCTTAGTTATTTAAAATACTCTTCAAGAGTGTATTTTCTTATTTGACTCAGAAACATGGTATTGCCTGTGAATTTGTATTCTTCAGTGTTTGTATGATACAACATAATAAGGCACTTTTTAAACACCTGTATAGCCTGGATGTGGAAAACATATGGATATACATAAACAAAGCAGTCCTGGGCACCAAAGTCCACCTAAGCTCAGAAACCCAAATTGGGAATAAGCCAATTCCAGATGATAAAAGAGCAAATCAGACCAAAACCTGGCAACCAAAATCTGATCCAACTGCCAGAGGCGGAGCCCCAGGAGCCACTTCCATCAGGCACAGCTGGAAGAGCCCCAGCAAAAAGGTTAAGAGTTGGAGGACCATGGGGAGGTCTTCTCGTTAGTGGCTTTTTAAAGGATATTAACTGCAGGTGAGAAGGGACATGGAGATGCTGTGAGGGCTGGAGCAGCTCTGCTCTGGAGCCAGGCTGAGAGAGCTGGGCTGGGGCAGCCTGGAGAAGAGAAGGCTCCTGAAGGGGAGACCTGAGAGCAGCTCCAGTGCCTAAAGGGGCTGCAGGGAACCTGGAGAGGGGCTTGGGACAAGGGCCTGTAGGGACAGGCCAAGGGGAATGGCTTGAACCTGCCCGAGGGGAGACTGAGCTGAGCTCTTAGGCAGAAGCTCTTCCCTGTGAGGGTGCTGAGGCGCTGGCACAGGGTGCCCAGAGAAGCTGTGGCTGCCCCATCCCTGGCAGTGCTCAAGGCCAGGTTGGACACAGGGGCTTGGAGCAAGCTGCTCCAGTGGAAGGGGTCCCTGCCCGTGGCAGGGGTTGGCACTGGATGAGCTTTAAGGTCCCTTCCAACGCAAACCATTCTTTATTCTATGTAAGTGTTTGCAGCTGCCAAACAGTTCCAGCAGTGCCATTTGCCTGAGCTCCAGCCCAATGGACAGACCCTGAAAGCAGCCCAGCACAATGCACCAAAATCCTCCCAGAAGCCAAGAAGCTGAAACCTAACCACTGCTACCTGTACAATGTACCTGGAAAGGTCAATCCTGGGATCAAAAGCAATAGCAGGCTGCTTGGAGACAGGATTTCTTGAGCTATACAACTAGTGAGGTTTGCCGTTTTTTCTTCAATGCTTTCAGGTGAGGTATTGAAATGCATTCTCTTCCTACAGGCTTGCCTCCCACCATGTTAAACAGCTTGTGGCTTTAAGGGGTTGATCCTCCTCCATCTCCATCACAAGCAGCTTCTCTAAACATGTGGAGGTCTTGCCCCATGCATGACTGTGTATGGGTCTCAGCTGTGGTTCCGTACATTAACAGAATATAAAGACTACATAAATGCCATGAATCAGCTTTTCACTTAGAGGAGTGAAAATAAAACCGGGACCAAGCTCTGAAAGCCTTGCTTGAACCCTTTGCAAGTCACATTCTAAAATTAGATTTAGACATTTAGGTCATAATAAAGCCGATGCTGCCACCGAGTTTGTTTGGATGTAACTCACTGCAGCGCTTCTGCCAGTAGAAACAAATTAGAAAATGCTGGCTAGCTCATCAAATCCTAATGATTTATTCATTTGGAACTAAAGCAGTTGCAGAAAGTTCCTAAGTAAAGCAGTGCATCTCCATCCTTGGCAGAGACGTATGAAAAGGGCAACGACTTTAATTTTTACTGCAGGAAATGGAGCACATCTGGGATCAAGAAGGTCTCTTTTATGGTGGCCATCGCTTCTGGTGGCAGGGGAGGAAGAGAAGATTAATTTCCCAGAGGAGGCCACAATACAGTTAGAAATCTATAAACTAAAATATTGCTCAGAATAGTTTCTCTTTGTTGAAGTGAACATTACCTGTTTGTGCTTTCAAGAGGGCTTCTGCATTTGAAGATGGGTTTCTGCGTTGCAGGTGGCATTTCTGATGTAACTAATATTCTTGTGACCATAAGGTTGTGTGCAAGGAGGTTGTCTTTCTATGCTGAATGCAAGCCGATGGAGGGAAGTAGAAGCTATCAATGACATCCCATAAAAGCCACCCAATATAGAATCAGAGAATCATAGAATAGTTAGGGTTGGAAAGGACCTCAAGATCATATCTGTTCACTGTTGCCAAGTTACAATTTCTTCACAAGTTCTATGATTTCTAGCTGGGAGGAAGAATGGGTTTTAAAGCCTCACACCCTGGAAGCAGCAAGATCACCATGTACCATCCTAAAATACCTCGAAACACAGGAAGGCAGAGTTAAACCAGCAGAGCCCCTGGACTATCATTTACAAACAACAACATCTTAAGCCATCCCACTGGTTTTGGACTCTGATTAATGATCCTGAAAGCAGTGTGTACAACCAGCAGGCAAACAGCATCTAACATTTTCCTATGTCTGCTTGCCTGAAACTACTTTAAACAGTTTCTTCAGAAGGGTTTGACGTCCAACTGGGCATATGCTGCGCTGCTTGAGGCAAGGAGACCAGGGGCCTGTTGACCATCATTGGACACATCAGGGACAATCTCCTAATTACCAGACACTGAGGCTGTTCTAGCTGCTGAAGTGTCCTGAGGTCTCTCCCACTCTTAATCAGGAGTAGTAAAATCTCTGCTCCCCATTCAAAGGGACTGTTCTCAGCTCAATCTGCTTGAGCTGTTAGGGCTCTTTGTAATTAAAGCAATCCCAATTAGTATCCTTGCTCCTGACTGAGTGTTTTTGGGAAAATGTATAAGACCATATAAATCACAACAGTACTCAAGGCCAGGTTGGAGGGGGCTTGGAGCAGCCTGCTCTAGTGGAAGGCGTCCCTGCCCATGGTAGGGGTTGGAACTGGACGAGCTTTAAGGTCCCTTCCAATCCAAACCATTCTATGATTCAAACCCACGTAGGACTGCAGCGACAGAAGCTCTCACAAGCCCCTGCACAGGAAATGCGATCTCAATGGCATTTCTGTCTCATTTCTGAAGCAGCCCAGCCCCGTTCCTCTTCCTTTTCAGAGCACGAACAATGTGTAGAACAGTGTATATATTGCTACCTGTGAGCTGGGGTTTTGTTCATTGTTACTGCAGTGAGAAATACACACTTTTCACACAGTCTTGTTTGTAAGGCCAACAGTTGTCTCCAATCAAATGCTCTGTGAGTACAGGATGCACATTACAGGGAAGATTTACTCGATTGGCAAAGTCAGGTCCACAAAAACAAAGAAATGACATGATTAAAACTTCCTAAGCAATCTTAAATCAGCCATAAACATTATAATAAAGCCTTCTATTAAGTAATTGAAGAACCATTTTGTCCTTACACCCCTGCTGCAGAGCTGAAAAGAGCTCAAAAATTAGGTGTTTGCACTTTCTGTCTTCTTGTTGTATCTTGCAATGTGCTGTTAAGCACTTTTTTGAGATCATGATACTTACTGTCACCAGCAGGTTTATGATAGTTCTCATCTCAGCCTTGCCCAGTGAACATCGCAGATGTCTATCAATAACGTACTTTCACACCAATTTGAGGTGTGAAGATTCAGCTCCTCAGGGTAACAAGAACAGAAATGAATCAGAAGTGTCCACCTTCTCTGCTCAGATGCTGCCTCGGACCTGGGGCTCTGTCAGAGGATTTAGGGGTATGGAGCATTTTGTTTGTTGGACAATTTCGGCTAACCCTAGGTAGAACAAGGTAATGACAGCTCTGGAGCTCTCAGTCACAGGTCTCCATGAAGATGACCATTAATAACTGGTGAATCAGTGGGGAATTGGTTAACTCAAACTATGTAAGGCACCAGTTGTTACAGGTAATCCTAAGCAAGCCTAAGCAAGGTTCATGCCCAGACAAGGTCCATCCATTGCAGGGAAACAGGCAGGTGTCACATATGACAAAGGAAAAGTAGTATCATGGAATTGCAGTTTATTGGGCTGATTGATGTGAGGCTGATCTAAGGCTGAACAAGTGCCCTTTTGGAGTGTTCTTAACCCATTTCCGTATTTCAATGTGCCTTTGTGTATAACTTCCCTTATGTCTAGTTGTGATAACCACACGAGGAGGCCATGCTGTCCAGAGGGACCAGGCCATCATCAGCACATGTACCATTACTGTCTGAGATATGAGGGTCTGAGGTTCTGGGTGGAAAAGAGTAAATTATGGCAAAGACTTGTCAAAAGCGCAGCTTTTGTATAGAATTTCATGCTAGGGAGACAGAACAGATCTGTGTTTAGACCTGGAGTGCTGTTTAGCAGTATGGTTTGGAGGAGCTGGCTCAGAACAAAAGAGAAAAAGAGGATCTGGGGCTTTTCCAGCGACACTTTTGCTGTTGCAAGATTTTAAAAGGTCACAGCGAATCCAGTTGCTGGATGCTCGTCTGGCTTTCCACAGCTCACTGGATGAGCAAGCCCACATAATGCAATTAAGTTGTGCTTTGGGATCCACGTCTGCTCAGGAGGCCGAATTTCAGAGCGTTTCAGTGCGGTTCTTGTTTTCCTTCGGCTGAGATTTTCCAGCGTGGCTGCATCTCTCAGGTGTGGCACTTGATTTGTGCGAGACCTGAGGTGGGAGTCAATAAAAACCAGCCAAGCCGCAGCGCACCTCAAAGAGAAAAGGTGCTTGGAAGCGTTAATGCTTATTTACCCTGGAAAGGAGCAATTCAAACAACATGTTTTCCTCCAGCGTTAAGATGAACTTGTTGTTTAACTGCTTTATTACCAAAGGCTGCTGAGTTCCCAGGCAGTAGCACGGCCGAGACAAATCACTGTTTCCTCTTCAGAAAATGGAAGTGGTGCACTATTGTTCTTTTTTCTTCTTTTGGTGAGAAAAATAACGTCTCAGTTCCTTTACCACTTTCTGAGCCGAGCTGCAACGGGGCCCAGCCAACGGTGACCTTGCAGAACACAGGGGAGGAGGAGATACGATGGAACTACAGCTTGTTCCTCATTTGTAATGAGCCCTTTGCAAAATACCACCGGTGTTTCCAGGACCCACGGATGCAGAGCCACGTGGAGAACCAAATGATCAGTCTTTCATTTCCTTCAGCCGCTGCAGCAGTGGCAGTGTTCAGCCGACCCATAAATACATATATAGATAATCATTCTTTGTAATCAGAGCATTTAAATTGCCTTAAAATGCACCAGCAAAAGGCGCCATATGGAAAACTCTGATTGAAAACATATGGGAAGCTGCATCAGAAACAGCCGCTTTTGCATTGTGCAGATGTTGATTTGCTCTGCTCACAACTGCTTGGGGAAATAGCAGAGAAAATACATTTCCTTTTTTTTGCTGAGTGCCATCTAAGCACCATGGGTTGATAACTTCAGTGTTACTGTGATCTCTACCACTTTCTGCCAGCTGAGAGACTTCTTTATCTCAAATCGTGTTTCCTATTAATAACCACTAGACAAAAGTTTAGTTATGCATTACTCATAGCTTTTCTTTAAAGTCGTTGACACCACCCGCACTTAACTCCAAAGCCAGTCCTGAATCAACTTCTTCAGATCTCTGCCAGATTGAAAATATAGTTATTGCAGTAAAACAATGTTTTACTTCTTTCCTTCCTAGAGCTGTTTTAGTTATTTACCACTTTGCTTCCTTCTAGTAACAAGATGCTGCTCCTTGTCCTGCCTATAATTGTGTTTATTTGTTAATGACACAGAGAGAAAGAGAAGCAAGTGCTGTAAGAGTGGAAATAATCTAAATCATCTTCATTCCTGGCTTGCATCTGGCATAGTCCCATTCATCTAACAGAGGCTATATGGGTATGTAAATCAGACAGGGCCCCGCATTCTCATACCAATAAAAAGAGCAAAGTAAGGATTTAGGAAAGAGTGTTAATGATTACAGAAGGCAAAATTGCTGGCAGTATGTGTAGTACAGCTTTCCTTTCATTTACAGCCCAGACAATGCATCCCTGACAGTACTCAAGGCCAGGTTGGATGCAGCTTGGAGCAACCTGCTCTAGTGGAAGGTGTCCCTGCCCATGGGAGGGGATTGGAACTGGGTGAGCTTTAAGGATCTAGGGTTCTACGAATAGCAAAATCTTAAATGTACCTTTCATTTCATGAAGAAAATAAAGGTCCAATTTAACAAGGGTGGTTTATGCAATTTAATTTTTGATTCTATTGTTTTCTACCTACAAATAAGAAAAAAGAACAAGAAAAAATTATTTATCTGACAATAGTGGGATATTCAGTATCACAGTGCATGTGCCTGTGCCAAGTGCAGCTCATAGAATCCCAGGCTGGTTTGGGTTAGAAGGGACCTTAAAGCTCATCCAGTCCTAACTCCTGCCACAGGCAGGGACACCTTCCACTGGAGCAGCTTGCTCCAAGCCCCTGCATCCAACCTGGCCTTGAGCACTGCCAGGGATGGGGCAGCCACAGCTTCTCTGGGCACCCTGTGCCAGTGCCTCACAGCGCTCTTTCCAGCACAACAGGAAACGACATCTGTGCCACTCAGTTTATTTGATATTTCATTTCAAGCATTCAGATTCTGGTTTGTAGCAAAACAGGGACCTTGGATGCTGGGCTGGAAAGCTGGAAAACCAAGCGGCAGCAGAAACAACCTGTGCAGCAGTGCTGAGCCTGTAAACCTGTGCCACAGGGGGATGTGGCAGGGTCAGGGATGTGATGCAGGAACATGCCTGAAATGACCTTTTCTAGCCAGGCTGTGGATGCATTTCTCATTCTGTTTCAATCACTTGACTTGGACAGGGTCAAAGACTGTGTTTGTTCTAACATTAACTTCAAGCAGTACTTTAATAAAGGCATTACTTTTTACGTGTGGTTTAATTTTATTTTCTAATTCACATGCTTAAAAATAGTTTCTTGTCTTCTCTTCTTCCTCCAGTGTCACTGAACTGAGGTGAGCAGCAGCACTACCTACTCATCGGTCCCGTGATAGTTTGGTAACCTGGTACCTTCTTAACCTGGAGAGACTCACACCACAAAGATGATGTGATCCTCAGTCAGGTATGAGAAGCACTTTGTTGTGATCTCCATCTCCTCCATATCCTTACATCCAGAAGGACCTCTTGCTCTCAATTTGAGTTTCTGAATGTACTTGTTACTCTTTTATCCTCCTTCCAGAATTGATACACCTTGAGCTTACAGCAGTACAAATAACTTCTGCCCTTAAAATTAGAGATTCTAGAAAGACAGCAACAGATGGAATGAATAAAGTTTTAAACACTCTCCAAACCATTTGTCAGATCACTTCTTTTCCTGCAGCGGGAGCCTGGCAGCAGTGACCTGTGCTGGGAAATGCACCAGCATGGCCTTGGTATTTGTAGGCTAATTTTTGTTTTGAGTATAACTCCTGACTCATGGAGAAATAATCCAAGTGTTTTGGGCTGGTCCCGGACTTGATCTTCCTTGAATTAATGACTGTCTGTGTCAAAATAACGTGGAGAAGCTTTTATGATAACGTTTTTACCCTCTTGCCTTCTTGTTGAGAGATAGGAGTCACTGGAAGGCAGTTCCCAGCAGCTGTTTGCTATGTGGGTGGTCGGGCTTTTCCAGCCAGCACAATTCCAGCCATCAGCTCTGCTGTCTCCAGACACACAGTGACATTTCGTGTTAGAAATTAATGCTAAGATGTGAAATTCAACCAGCCAGTTTTAACCAGGGTGCTGTAACAGTTGCTTTAGGCAAACATCCCTCAAAGTCGGTACATTGGGAGGCACACACACCAAACAAGATCTAAACAGCTAAATTTAGGCCGGATAGGAAATTAGCTTGAGGTTAAGTAAAGTTTTTCTGCTACTTTGTTTTGTTTTTAGATTACCCAAGAGACGTTCCTTCCTGGAAAGGGAAATAGGACAGAGATACAGAGCTGTTTTTCAATCCCTCCGTTTACATGGACTCATTTCAAGTACGTTTTATTGTGTGTTTGTGATTTAAACCTTACCGACTCCTGTTTTCAGATGGAAAGATTTGAAGTGCCAGTTCCAGGTCTGTGTGCAGCACAGCTCCTATTGCAGCCTCCTTCCTGGGCAGGGGGGCACTTTCCATCCAAACTCTTACCTGCTCTGGACACAGGTGGACAGCGTAAGAGTGTATTTTCAAAGATCCCTTTGCACCTTGTAGTTAGAACCAGTATTTATGGCAAAGTTGCATTCCAGAACAGAGGAAAAATCACAAGCCGTGCTGTGTAATGTCTAAACCAGAGGAGACAGAGCTCCTCGATCCAGCAGCTCCAGCCAAATCTGTGTGAAATCTAACCCACAGACTTTCTGGGTTCATATTTTCTCATCTACATTCTTACTTGGACATCATTTTGCTTAAAGAGATGCTTCTAAACCTAAATCTTGGAGCTAAGCATGTGTCCATCAAGCCAGATCTGTAATTTCTGATCTTTCTCATTAAAGGCACGAGCTTTCTTTGTGCTCATGTGATTTTTCCCCTACTTGTTTTATGTTGCAATAATCATGGTAGAAGTAACTATAGGAAAGCGCACAGTTACAGGTTTATTTACTGATCTGGGATATAAATCTAGTTGCTTAAGCAAGCAAAAACTGCTTAAACAATTGTTAAAGCAAACATGAAGGATGAGGTTCACTGGAAAGGATTCCAAAAATGCTCTGAAAGTTGGGGCTTGGTGGTTTTTCTTTGTTTAAAGGCTACACTCCATCATACCATTACCCCTTGTAACTGCTGTGCAGGTGGTGGGAGAGGAAGAGGAGCCTCAGCACTTGCATATGCGAGGTTCTTGTGTTGGTAAACCTGTTACCTGTGCTGCTGGGGTGCCCTCACAGGCTCCTGTAGCCCAAGGGTGGCAAAAAAGCATTTACAGAAGGAAATCAGCCCTAGATGGGGCTCTCTTGTCCCCTTCACTGAAAGCACGGCTGGGTAGGGACCTGTAGGGGAAAACTGGGGAGAAACTGCTTTGTTGGCACTGAGTGTTCAGGGACTTCCAGAGCTGCAGCAAGCCAGGTTAAACAGCTCAGCAGTGAAATCTCCCTTTGAAGGCTACTCTTTACTTACACCAAAGTTACTCTTATGCAAGAAGCAATAGGAATGTACAGTTTCAGAGCAAGGAAATGCCACAGTCTTAATAATACGTAGTAACACAGGATGTTAGGGTGGCATCAAGCTAGACAGTGAGATTGGAGAATCACTTGCAGAGCAGAAGCAGAAAATATTGGAGGTTATTCCTTAAAACACAAATATGATCAAAGGGCTGGAGCAGCTCTGCTCTGGAGCCAGGCTGAGAGAGCTGGGCTGGGGCAGCCTGGAGAAGAGAAGGCTCCTGAAGGGGAGACCTGAGAGCAGCTCCAGTGCCTAAAGGGGCTGCAGGGAACCTGGAGAGGGGCTTGGGACAAGGGCCTGTAGGGACAGGCCAAGGGGAATGGCTTTAACCTGCCCGAGGGGAGACTGAGCTGAGCTCTTAGGCAGAAGCTCTTCCCTGTGAGGGTGCTGAGGCGCTGGCACAGGGTGCCCAGAGAAGCTGTGGCTGCCCCATCCCTGGCAGTGCTCAAGGCCAGGTTGGACACAGGGGCTTGGAGCAAGCTGCTCCAGTGGAAGGGGTCCCTGCCCGTGGCAGGGGTTGGAGCTGGATGAGCTTTAGCATCCCTTCCAACCCAAATCAGCCTGGGATTCTGTGATTACTGCTTTTTGCATTACATCCTTACAAAGTGCCTTGAAGTGCTGGCGAGATTTGGGCCAGAAGTAGTTTCTAAACAACCTCTGAACTGCAAAGCTTTTACTTCCCTGTTGCACGTATAAAATAGCTCTGGTGGTATACCTTATGGCACAAGGTATCCTGCAAATGATGCTAAAAAGTAGAGGACAGACAGCAAGCCATTTTTAGCTTAGTGGATAGACTACTGTTGTCCTTACATGCACTTCATAAATAATTTTGAAGGTTCTGAAGAATGCATTATTCAAAGCATCAAGCTATTTCTTCTGAGACTGAGTGTGTCCACTGGCACCTTATGAAACACTCGCTGTATTTAATTATTAATGCTTTTTTTTTCCAGTATCTGTGAGGTTTTTTTCACTCTGTACAACATGTGCAAGTTCACTTCCCAAAATGACAAGAACAAAGATGGAGCCGAGGGTTGTCTTGGCCATGACACCTTTCCATTGCTGTTCTTTACTAACCTTCCTCAGGGTCACAACATACAGGTTTTACCAGAGTGTTTTATCCCATGGCTCCTGGTGAGGTGAGCCGAGGATGCTGCTTTTAAATAGATAAAAGGAAACAAAACCAAACAAGAAGAAAGTTATTACTGAAATTAAACACTGAACCAGAATTACTTTATGAACTTCTTTTGCATGTTCTGGCTTAGCAAAAAGGTCTGTCCTACAGCTTCTGCCACTCCATCAGCTTGGACCTTCTGTGCCACTGGAAAAGGCCATCGCAAAACAGCACCATTTTCAACCCTCTTCTTTGTGAGGTGCAACCACACTCCTTTCAGCCCAGGAATGGAGATGGGACGAGAGAGCACAAAGACCTTTTCTTTGTGATCTGGGAGATTTGGTGTGTGTTTGAACAGGTACGTAAAGCCGAGAAACAGAAACAATACGGTCCAAGTTTCAAGATTTAGCGTGGTTTCCAGGAGGTGCAATATGTTACATGTGTAATGTGCGTATTTCTGGAAAATTATGAATCACATACTTTTTTTTCCTGTAAAAATGACAGCTGTTTTCTAGGATGTCAAATCTGTAATTCCTTCCAAAGAGCAAAACAAATTAAGTAAGAGTAACTAAAGCAGGAGGGACAATATTTTGAAGAATGGGAAGTAGAGCTGATTGCATCCCATTTTGCTGCATATCTGTGGTGGGGAAGGGAAGAGGGCTCCATACTTGCACCGTGTGGATAACATGGCCCATGCGTGGTAGCAGAAATGATTTCTCTTATCAGACACCAGTTCATCCTGGACTAAATACGTGGGCTTCTTTCATATGCAATGCAATTAATACATCTTCCTGTTGACTTCCTTCCTGTGGGTGTTGGATTAAGGCTGCAGTAGATTGTGTACAGCAAGGCAGGTGAGACTCCAGCTCCAAGTTGGCAAGGACTGTCTGTCCCCCTGAGCATGAAGGAGCCAAACACCAACAATCCCAAAGAGGACGTGTTGTACAGACAAGAACAAACTTGTATCTACTTGGAAATGCCTTCATGGCCTTTGCAGCACTACAAATACATGTGGCATGTTAGTTTCTGCGTGCTGTTTTGTAGGGGGACTTTTCACAAGGGCATTTAATGATCAGACAAAGGCCAATGGCTGTAAGCTTCAAGAGGGTAGGCTTAGATTATGTATTAGGCAGAAGCTCTTCCCTGTGAGGGTGCTGAGGCGCTGGCACAGGGTGCCCAGAGAAGCTGTGGCTGCCCCATCCCTGGCAGTGCTCAAGGCCAGGCTGGACACAGGGGCTTGGAGCAAGCTGCTCCAGTGGAAGGTGTCCCTGCCCATGTCAGGTGTTGGCACTGGATGAGCTTTAAGGTCCCAACACAAACCACTCCAGGATTCTATGATATTTGCCCTTTATTGAGCTTATCTGGTACCAGTGTTTTTCTTCTTTAATCATCTTTTAGGAGCCAAAAAAACCCCACAAAGGAATAATTCCTATTCATGAAGCCTTCTTTCAGGTAGAATCTGTTAAACATGAAGCTTCATCACACAGCTTTTATGCTGAAATAAGAATTCCCATAGCAAAAATCAGCATTTCTGCCTGTTTGTGAAATTACTTTCATTTAAAGTAGTAATTTGATGTTGAGAAGAAAGGCAAACAATTACAGCAATCGCTCTCTGTGGTGCAAGTACATTCATGCTTTTTCTGCCTTCTGACTGCAAAGGCAATATTTACATAAGCATACAAATCATATCACGTATTGAACTAGTGCTAGAACTGCAAATATTAAAACTGCAATGATATTTTGTTGATGTTTTAAATGCTTAATGGTCAGGAAATGCCAAAGCATTGATGAAACAGCTGGGTGCCAGGTGTTTTCCAGGGCCCATCTTTGGGAAGTTGCTTTCTGAACATCTGCAGGCATTAAGTGTCTTCTTAACGAAGCCCCATATCACCCAACAGGGCATGACAGAAGAGATCTATTCTGGTACTCAATGTATTTTCTAATTCTTTTCTTCCTGAAGAGCAGGTAATGCTATGGGAATGTAAAGATCAGCAGGAAAAGCCCCTCTGCTTTCGGTAGCAAGTAGCATGTTGAGATGCCGATGGAGAAGACTATCCTAGCGCACATGTTGCTGCCATTTAATTATTCCCTTTCCTGTAAAGAGCCTGGCTTTAATTAGATGGCAAAACAAAGTGAGAACTTTTCTCCAAGCCGTTTTCAAGTGCTCACTTCCTCCTCTGTGTTCTGTGGTTTATTAGATTTGAATGAGTAATGGGGTGGTTTCATTTGTTTAGTAAAATTAAAGTGGTCAGTAACAATTTCCTGTCTGAGCAGACGTGGGCTGATTAATAATATTGGTGATGGTGGGGAATAGGTTTCCTTTGCAGCACATGGGTTGTGCTGCCAGCCTGCTGCTGCTTGGGGGTTTCCAGACCTCTTGGTACTTAGGCTCAGTGTCAGTGCTCACCAAGAGAAACTCTGTGCTTACAGGGCTGATCTGGCACAGGAGTAGTTCAAAAGGTGGCTGAACACTAAAGCAGCATGGAGGAGATAGGTTTTCAACCAAAACTGATCTTCCTTCTTACCCAAAGATCTGATAATTTGCATTTGAAGAGCCAAGTCTAGGTGTGGTACGAGCACTGGAAACACCAGTGAGGTGCCCAGATTTGGAATGTGCATCTGTCATTCACAGTAGTAGAGAAAGTGTTTGCCTGGTCCTCACCAATGTGTTTTCCAGCATTGCTGGCAAGGATGGAAATCCCTATCAGAGAATCTTTTTACTTTTCACAGAAGCACATTCTACTTTACCCTGCACACATCAATCTTGCAGAATGCCGTGATCCTAGGTCAAAACTCTACAGCATCCCATTAATTTGAACTAGCAGCAAAAACGGTAGGGAAATCAAATACATTTTGCAAACCTTGGCATGGGACTCAGTATTTTCACTCCCACTGAAAACACCATGGAGAACTTTATCTCTGTTTATACTTGAAAAAAGCCACATGTAACCAGGGGATACAATCTCCCAACCTAAATTGCAGTTACCAGTTCAGACAATATTTGGCTGTCAGTTTTCCCATATGCATTACAGTTTTTTGCCTGAGTTTTATTCATTGCCTCTTCAGAGTGTCAGCATGACAGACGGGTACTGATCAGTTCACCCAAAATCCAGTGACAGCCCTCTTGCAAAAGGCATTTGGAAAAGAATGAACTCTACCGCAGTTATTCTTGCTGTATCTAAACACTGATGGAATTTATGGCAAGTAAATACATACTGCATGTAAAATTGCTTGGGCTGTGATATGACATAAAAACTGTCATAGTCCATGAGTTTTAAAATGTGATGGCAGACATGGAGTACCAGAGAAACATTGGCCTTGGTGCAACACTTATTGAGTCCATGACAAAAATGCTGTCTCCAATCATTGCTGTTCAGTTGATGACAAATACAATGCTTTTGCCATTAGTAGGCAAACACCAGGTCCTGTCAGCACGTAAGACTTCAAAACCCTATATGAACATCCAGAAGTTTGTTTTACAGAGCTGATTCAGCAGACTGCTGACATGTTTCTTTGCTAAATTTAGTTCTTCAGTCATTGTCCATTGATCCTCATGTCTACAGATGACCATTAAATAAACTTGGTTCTTTCTAGAAGCTGCAGACTGTTCTAATGATCACAGTTAGCTAGATTGATGGGTTGATAAGCACAGTCTGTAAATAAAATGCTTTCTACATCAACACCAGTGCTTTCTACAAGGGATGCCAGAGCATAGACAGCTTCCACAAGAATCGTTCCACCCAAGGTCCAATTTGGAGTATTTGAGTTCCCTTAATTTTTGCTGCCATTGGTGTCAAAATGAGATGCTTTGTACTTCAGAGAAGATATTGGTGGCACATGGACTCCAGCCCTCATGGAAAATGCTGATTGGTTGTCTCAGGAAGGTAACTCACTGAAAAAAGGGTTTCAGCCTAGAATAAAGTAAAATGACTTCTGTGAAAGGGAAAGCACACGATAAGTAGATATATCTTCAAAAAGACTTTAAAAAGAGGCATACTTCTTTCCTTAATCGTACTTCCTAACGCAGATAACACCAAGCCTTTGCACAGAGAGGAAGTCAGAGAAATGACGCCGTTCCACATGAACAAGCAGGTTGTGTGGGTGTAACTGAAATCAGAAATTACACTAATAAATGATGTCTCTCCTCTGACAACCCAAAGCACTCTGCAAATGTTATTTCAGTTGGACAAGAGATGGGCAAATATGTTATAGTTTAAGAGCTGAAGGGTCAGAGAAATGTAACAATGTAAGTGTCTTGCTTGAGGTGAGACACGAGGCTAACGAAGCGCGGCGATGGTAAGCCTGTGTTCTGACTTGTAGACCTGTGGTCTAACCACCAGACAAGCAAAGGCTTATAAAAATTAACAGTATTAGAAAAGATTACGCTCCCCAGCAAAATACCAAGTTCCTGTGAAGACCTGTGAATTGCTTGCGTAGCTTTTGCAAAGGGCTCTCTCAGAGACACTGTCTGTGGTTCCTCTCTGTGTGTGTGTCTGCGTCAGGACTTTTGAACAGTTACTCAGAAGTCTAACGTGTTTCTTTTCACCTTGTCTGCAAAACTCAGATGTCAGGTACAGATTAGACCCTGTCTGCTTCATGGCAGGAAAACAAAGTGCCTAGAGCTACCCCATCCTCATTTAAGAAAACCCAAACCCGTCTTTTTGCTTAAAGTTCAAAGCAATGAGATTGCAGCTGTTTTGCCAAAGCAATGCATACCCAGAAGTCATCTGACAATTTTAAATTACTAATAAATTAAATAAATTCCTCTGATACAGATCCTGGTTTGGGTGCAGCCAGCGAAGCGTGGCTCCCATCCATCCATTCCAAGCCATGCAACGCATGCTCACCTTCTTCCATCTCCTTGAGTCTGTCTTATTGTTTCCTCTCTTGAACGAGAACTGATTTTAGCACTTGGTGGGGTCGGTAAGGTGGGAGCGATCAGTTTAGCCGCTAATCATGTTTGTCACAGAGTGAAAATAAGCAACTACAGCCTATCCTTGTGTCACACTCATTTGAAAGGTCAATTCGATCACCAGTCCATTTCCATTACCTGTAGGTAATTGCTGAAAATTGGCAATTTCCTCTGTATTAAGTCCTGGGCTTGGATGACAAAACCTGGCTCTAGACAATAGGAGGAGAAAGTTTGGGGGTGTTTTTCATGACTCAGCTCTAACACAGTGCCACAAGTTTGCTAATTTCTTTTTGACCGAGGATTTTGCGAGTGGGCTCTAACTTGACAAAACCCATGAATGAGCCTAATGTAGATCATTTGTGCAACTGTTCTTGTAAATCTTTATGTTTGCATGCTAATCTTTACCCTCTCTGACCCTCCAGCCTATGTCCCTTCCTCCTACCCCACTCCTACACTTTGAACTTCAGCCACAACTCTTAGCAGTCTCTGATCCTTGCAGGTCTGACTTCTGCAGCCACCCATGCCATCCTTCTGCCTCCAGAGGGGACAAAACACAGCCTGTTTCAGAGCAAGGGATCTTGTTTAACGCCATTAGATCCACACCTTGGGTATAGATTGTTCTTTGCAGGGTAACTGTATTCCAAAATGTCAGTGTTACAGCTGAAATATTGTGCAACACATGATATACATAGAGGCAGGCTCAGCCAGAACTGATGCAGCAGTACCATCCCGTACCTGGGTTATGATTAATTCTGCCTTTTAGCACATGAAACTTCAACTATCAATCTCTCTCCCTTCTTCTTTTACTTTAAAAACAGCAGAGACACTACCTGAGATATATTATGATGCCATAAAGGATGCCACTTATTTATTTAGAATAAATTAAACGGGATTTAATGGAGCATGTGTTGGGCTCCAAGCCAGTGGACAGGTTCTGGTGTTCTGGGCTTCAGTGCAGATGCTCTATAATCAGAATTTTCAAATGAAAACCGGTGTCAATTCATGGGCACTTTAAAAGCTCATCTTGGCTCTACCCCAGCTGCTTGAACTGCAGCCCTTTGCCTGACTCTTCTATCACTTGAGATGGGAGAAAAATGGGTCCAGCTCTAGACGAGCTTTTTTATTCCTGCTGGACTCCAGACACAGGGCTCTCAACATTTCATTTCCAGGCCTTGCCCATGGGAGCCAGAGCTGCCTTCTGGGAAGGTGTTTCCAACACACAGGGAGCAGGCACCATGGAGGCATTGATGGAAACATCAGAACAATGTTTGACGTTGCTCAAAATCGGGGCACTTCAGCCGTCACCCCTGTGCTGGCCATCAGAAGGGTTCCTGGGGCAGGTTTTGCTCAGCACTGGGCACCCATCCCATAAATATGGACTGGGGTGTCTTAAGGGATTTAAGCTTCAATGTCAACTTCCTGTGTCCCTTCAAGCACTCACTGTGCTCTCCAGCAATCCCACCACCAAGGGGATGGTGCAATGGTCAGAGATGAAAAGGAGCATGTATCCAAATGAAGCCAGGCCACTGGGGAATAAAGTCACGTAGCTATGGGAAAAACATGTGTCTGTGAAGACTTCCCTTGACTCTAGCACACACATTCTGCCCGTTGTAAGCTGTCTTTTTATATAACTTGACCTAACAACATCTGCAAAATTCTTGCCTTTTTGAAACTGCTATGAATAGGTCACTGTTTATTTCTGATTAAGCCTGATTCATTTATCATTCTGGTCAGGCTTCCATTCCTCTAAATACATTTAGTCTCAAGATTCTTAGTATTGAAAATACATGTTTCATAGTAATTCTGAGGTCAGGAAAACAGTCAGCGCAAGAGCATGTGCACGTTTCCACAGCATAAAGCTTATTTTTTGCTTGCTAAACTAAAAAAAAAAAACCACAACAGTGTGCTTGCACTAAATCACAATTTTGAAAGGAAATTTAAGGCAATCATTTCTGTAGAGGCTTTAGCAGTTGGCTGAGTATTTATGTGCAAACTGTGCCTAGAGACAGTTCAATAACCCCCCTGTTCGATTTGTCATGCAGTTATAACATTGACATGTTGTAGGAAATGTAAAACATTAAGGAATAGGAATTAGTAGATATTTGTGCAGGCAGTAAGCTCCCAAGCTCATACACATGATTTTTCACGTGTTCTTACACAGAAGGCAATTTTAAAGCAGAATTAAGGCTAAAATACCTTTTATCAGAACCTGCTGGCTAATTAAGATCAAATTTGCAAGATCCCAAGACATCCCAAAGACAATGACATCCCTGCCTATAGGATAAAAGTTGGCAGGGGATAGCGAGATGTGTGTTGGGATGCTGGTGGTAAGGGCATGTGGTCCTTGGCTGCCCGCCCCAAGGGACAGCCAGGAGGACACGGGAACCCCGCAGGGGGTTGGGGTGAGGGTCAGACACAAATACGTAAGCTGGATTACTTGGCCATGTAGAGAACAACTTGTTTCTTTGCAAAGTTTCCACTCGAGGCTTTGACCTGGTGGTTTCTGTGTATTTCCCAAGTTCATTTTCCTTCCTGCTGCTGCACCAGGTAACCCCGAGGGATGCCCCAGGAGGGGAGCTGCAGGTTGACCCTGCAGTGGGATGCACACAGGGATGAGCTAGGAGGAGCTCCATGGGCTCAAGGGACTCCATACCCAGCCCCAGCCTGTGGCCATTTCACAGGTTTCTGCTCTAGCTGGTGTAAAGCCAAGTGAGCACATCACTGGTGTTGCACTAATTTTGGCCTGAAGACGGAGGTGAAAACAGAGCTTCCTCTTCTCTGCACAGCTGCGCTCTGATCTGGTTATGATTTCATCTGTATTGCTAGAAATCCAGACGTTTCCAGAAATATCTGACTATGTCATAATCTAACGAATAACTAATCTCTTCATGGCTTTTCAGCATCCCCACCAGCTCCTACCACTCAACCTGTTTGTTAAAATTAGCAAAACATTACATAAAGGCTAAGGCAGTTTTCACCCCTCGCAGTTCTGTCCTGCTGGTGTTGTGTTAAGTGAGTTCAGCTGAAGGGTGTTTTAATGAACACAAACTAAGCTAACCTTCCAAGAAAGGTCTGCGGGCAAGGGTGGGAAGTTGCAAGAAACATGAGGTAGCTGCTAGGAGAATGCAGACAGATGTCGGAGACATTTCTCTATTTGTAAACAAACAAACAGCCTGACACTCAAACCGGGCCAGTCTGGTGGAAAATATCAAAGTCATGACCTCCATCCGATGACAGAAAACAGATTACACTCACTGGTACTCGCCGTTTTCCGTATCCTTGGGTACATAGCGCTGGTTTTACGAGGCTCTCCAGGGGAGATGAACTGAAGTGACCGTGCTAGGTTCCAGTGAGGTTTTGCCATTTCGCCATCGCCATCTGAAAGGGGACAACTGAGTCTCCATTTGTTTTTATTTTCTTCCTGGTAAACTCCAGGCTTTATGTCTGCTCTGTAAGTTCCTTTCCTTTATTTCATTTTTTTTTTTTTTTTTTTAATTTCTCCCTGCCCTTTCCCTTTCCTCTCCTATTTTCCCTTTTCATAGAATCCCAGCCTGGTTTGTGTTGGAAGGGACCTTAAAGCTCATCCAGTTCCAACCCCTGCCACGGGCAGGGACCCCTTCCACTGGAGCAGCTTGCTCCAAGCCCCTGTGTCCAACCTGGCCTTGAGCACTGCCAGGGATGGGGCAGCCACAGCTTCAATTTCTGTTTATTTTTCCTCTAGGCACCGGAGCTGGAGCAGGGCCTGGAGCCCAAGTGTGATGGGGAGCGGCTGAGGGACCTGAGGGGGTTCAATCTGGAGAAGAAGAGGCTCAGGGGGGACCTGATGGCTCCCTACAAGTGCCTGACAGGAGGATGGAGCCAGGAGGGGCTGGGCTCTGCTCCCACATAACAAGAGACAGGACAAGAGGAACCGGCCTCAAGCTGCACCAGGGCAGGTTGAGATGGAGCTGAGGAACAATTCCTGCCCCAGAGGGTGCTCAGGCATTGGAACAGGCTGCCCAGGGCAGGGCTGCAGTCACCATCCCTGCAAGTGTTCGCACACCATGTACACAAGGCCCTCAGTGCCATGGGTTAATGGCGGGGTTGGCAGTGCTGAGGGAAGCGTTGGACTGGATGATCTTGAAGGTCTTTTCCAACCTGGTTGACTCTATGATTCTATGTTCAGCTCTCTAAATCCCTTAAAGCTCTACATTTTCACTCCTTAAAACTAAGTCCTTAATCCAGCACTGTTATTTGCACATACATTTGTTTAAGCAGTTGAGCCTAATATATCACTTCTCATTAACTGAATCATATTGCCCAGCTGCAAATAGGCTCATAGCCTATTGCAAACATGAAAAATAATATATATGTTTTAATATAGCCTTCCATGTGGTTGAATTAGCTTATTAGACATAACTCAACCGGGTGCAATTGCCTAGTCTTGCCTTTAGCTCTGCTGAGGAATAGTCTCATTGTGCTACAGCCCCATCCTGGTCAGTGCCACATGGTTTTGGCCACAAAGAAATAAGCGTTTATGATAACATACTTCCCATTTTGATTTCAGATGCCTTGTTCCCTTCCAAGTGGTGGTGTTCAGAGGTGAGATTTGGAAGTGGGATATATAGAGATTTTGCAAACAGAAATTCCTTTTTCCTATCTGATTTTTCATGTGTCTGGTTTTATCGTGGTGATTTAACAAAGCCGGTGTATTTGTGAACAAGTGTGCAGCCAGGACACCTCCGTTTCCCTACTCTACATGCCTAAAAGTGGTGACTTGGAATCATATCCTAGCTCTTTCACAGAGTCTCATCATGACCCCAGACTTCCCTGGGTACCTGTCTGCTGCCTTGCTGCTCAGATGACAGTGGAGATGCTCCAGTGGGGAAGTCTTCATTGTCACCACTGGGGACTTTCAGTCCCATTTCTCCAGCTGCCCCAGTCACCTTCCTCTGGGATAACACCACCTCAGAGCCTTCCCTGCCAGTAATCCATCCCCTACCCTCCTTGCACTGACTCACTGCTGTCCACAGGAAGAAACTGAATCACAATCTCAGCAACTTCTGCTGACCCCATTTACAGCCCACAACACAAACACGGGCGGCAGACCAAAGCGGAGGTGGAAAGCCGAGCTTTTCGTTAAGCAAGCACATTGTGGGACCCTGGAAAGAAAGATCTGTTTGCGTGCTGCTCGCTCTGGCATGCCTGTGCATGCAGGCGCTGCATTCCCGAGGGAAGCTGGGTTCCTGCGGGGACGGGAGCCAGAGCCTGGACGGGAGCCGCGTGGGAAGCCGGCTGCTCCGTTCCTTTCTTTGATAAAGTGGTGGTTTGAGTCCACCTATGAGAGAACCCCTTCTGTGGGCTTTGCTTTGGCAAGGCTGCTCTGTAAAAGTCAATTCAGCTCCTTGCTTTGTAATCTGGGGTGATTTAAAATGTCTTTGTGCTTTTTGAAGTTGGAATAATTAAAGTGGTGCTGGCAAACAGAGAGGCAATATGTGTAGCAAAAGCCAAAATTCAGGCTAGAGGCAATCTGCATGTGCCTGGGATCTGCCTGACGAATAAAATAAAGCTAAAGGAGAACAAACTAGTGGGGTTATAACAGGTAAGGAGGTGTAAACCCAAATGATTGCTTTGTATGAAGAAAAAAGAGGTACCATTTTGCCTCTTTGGGCTAGAACCCATGCAGATAAGGTAGAGCCCCTTGCTCTGCAGAGGGACAGAGCTTCTGATACCCTGCTGCATCCGTAGGGATGGTATGGGAGCTATATGCCCAGAGTGCTCGCAACCCCAGGCTGAAGCCAGCTTGGCCACAGATGCCCCCATTACAGGCACCCCAAGTACAGACACCCCCATTACAGGCACCCCAAGTACAGACATCCCTATTACAGAGGGGAGCTCAGCAGAGGATGCAACTGCACTCATCCCTCAAGTTTAGACCTTGCTACAAAGACAAAGCCTTGGGGGAATTCAGAGGGTACTTTTTTGTTGTTTACTTAGCTTGTGGGAGTTTAATGTTTAATCGCTGCAGAGGAGTGAGTGGGTTAGTCATGTAATTGTTAGCCATGATTTCTGCCTTTTTTCCTTCTGTCCTTTGTTCTTCCTTATCGCGGCTCTTGCATTTTGTGGACTAAACTGGCTTCCTATCACAGGCCGCTAGTCCTTGATTTCTTAGTAAACAGCATTTTTATGGCATTAACAGGAGTGTCTTCATTTTAAAGCTTAAATGAAGGGCATAGGAGTCCTTAACCTCAGAGGCTCCCTAACCTCAAAGGAGACGGATGCTTCCCCAGTAGACAGGCATGGGTCCAAGCTGTGAGTACCCCTGCTCCTGCAGATCAAAGAGCCATAACATGATCCCAGGCTTCTCCCAGGAGAAGCAACGTTGAAATTCCCGTCTCCATTGCTGATTTCTCAATTGAAAGAGGTGCAAAATGATAAATGATCATATAACTCCAAACAAGAGATCCATCTGCTGAGTGAATGAAACACTTTTTTATCCACTAGCCTCAAAGCGTAAAACAAGTTCCAGGCTTGGAAGTTGGTAGATAAGCGTGCCACTACTTGCAGCTACATAAGGCAACCCTGCAGGGCTGTTCCCTACAGGGCAGGTTTGTGTCCCAGTGTGGCTTGGGGCTGCTCCCCTGTTTCACCACAGCTCTCTCCCAACATGTGCCATGAGAAACATAGACTCATAGAATCCCAGAGTGGTTTGTATTGGAAAGGACCTTAAAGCTCATCCAGTTCCAACCCCCTGCCATGAGCAGGGACATATTTCACTAGACCAAGTGTCCTCAATTGCTCAAAATGCCACAGAGCAGCCCAATGCACCTTGTGGAATTGTCAGGAGGTATTGGGGAAAACAAAACTCCAATCCACTTACCATGGAAATAGGGTCTCTAGCTTTGAAATATGAAGCTACCTGGCTAACTTAGATAAATTATGGCTGGATGAGCACGGTAGTTTGACAACAAAGGTAGCATTAGGCATGAGAACATCTGTCAGCATCTGTCTGCTTTAGGATGACAGATTGCACGGAGCAGAGACGCCGGCGTTGCCACTGGCTGAGCAGAGCTGCAGATGACCTGGCAATGTTGCTGTTTACACAACCCCTTGAAGCTATTGCCACAACCTGTGGAGCTGGTTTTAGCAAGAGTGGAAAATCAGTGGAGAGAAAGGCAATGCTGAAAAGCCAGACAAGCTAGAGCAGTATCTGGAGCATTTGAGTGCATTGTCAGTTAAATCATTTTTAGCGGTGGTCCAAATTCATCCATGTTCAGCTCTGGGTGTATGTTGATGGCTACAGGGCTTGGAAAAAAGGCTCCAGAGAAGATCTATCTCCTAAAACATCCTTGGTGGCCAAGAAGAAGAGGCCACTATTACCCCTGTGCCCTGTGGTAGGTACTCACTGTGCCATGCGCACAGGAGCTAATATCTCAATGGAAAACCCCAATCCCCACCTTGGAACTGGCACTGGCTCCAGGTCCCCCACATCAGCAGTTCAGGGTGGCTTCTGGATAGCTACTCTTGGCAACAGGATTTCATGGATACTGTCATAACTGAGTTGTTACCATGAAGGCATAATAAAAAAGCCTTATTCTTGCACTGACTTCAATGAAGGTGTAAATCCTAGAGAGAATGGAATAAAGATACAAGCAGTTTAAATTGTTCAGACTCCAGCTGGGCAGCTTTTGATGACAAAATATTTGCAATCAGTTTACATCAGTAACTCATTGCGTGCAATGTGCAAAGACTTTGCCTTCCTATATTAAAAATTAGAGCAGTTTAAAGTTAAATGCACTTAGATTCAGTTGAGTTCAGGACCAAATTTCTGGTTGCTTTAATCCCAAAGGTCAATTTTAATCTTTCCTCCAATGTAAATAAAAAGTGACATTACTGAGGCAGCAGAGATTGCAGGAGGACACAACAGGAGGTATAAAAAGCAAATCATGCTGGGCAATACTGGGAGCTCCTCAGAAGCAATGAGGTGGGAAAACTGGGATTGTTCTAGAAGGATGGCAGCCATCACCTAAGTAAGTTAGAGGAGTGATTAGGGATGAAATGATCTCAGTTCTTCTGCTCAGAAACCAACTTAAGACATTACAAAATACTTTTGCTGGAGATGAAAAACAGCACTCAGGGGACAACCTGGGAAGGAGACACCAATGGGCTAAAAAGCCAGAATTTGGGAATGTCAACAGAACCTCATGATTTCACACATTTTCTAAATCTGAATATCAAAAGAGTTTTGCATTCTTTCTAGATACTCTGAAATGGCAACCAAAGTTTCTATTTTCCTTTTGAAATGTAGGCACAGAGTTGTTACGTTCGTTATCTGTGGTTGTATAATGTAATACAGTGGATTTTACAGAGATATCCTTATCTTTTAACAGTGCTTTAATAATTGCTTTTTCATTTTGTTTTATAAGCTTAAAAGTTACAATGTTAGCTGTTAACCAAGGCTCTCCGTACACTTCAATTCTTGTCCATTTTTTAACAGCCACCAATATCATTTACTTCCCAGCCCTACAGATTGCTCCTGGACTACAGAAAAGAAGAAAGCTCTTTGCTTTTCAAAGTAAAAGATGTTTCAAGCATATATCCTTAAGGGTTACAAAACTGGCACATCAATCTTGAACCAGAAAAAGCTGTGTCCTCCATGCTGAACGCACCACTGAGTTTTGCTCCCAAAGGAAAGCAGCTCCTGCAGTACCTCACCATGTCCCTGCTCTAGTGGAAAGTGCCGCTGCCCGTGGCAGGGGATTGGAACTGGATGAGTTTTCAGGTCCTTTCCAACCCAAATCATTCCAGGATTCTATGATTACTGATTTTTAGATTGTTGCTGCTTGGATCTCCACCTGCAGATCCTTGGCCTAAGACCCTGCCATTTAGGTGGGCATCCTGGTGGCGACTGCTCCATGCTGAAGGAGCACATCCATAAGTGGGTACTGACAAGAAGGGCACAAACAGTGGGACTTTCACTGCCTGGCACATTGCCTCAACCTGACACCGGGCACAGTCCAGATGGAGAAAACCAGAGTGCCATCACCAAGGAATTCCCCAGCATGAGAAGTATTAGCCACAGTTAAGTCGGAAGGGTGTGCCAAGGGCAGGGCATTGCAATGCACTTTGGGATCTTGCTAACTGAATGAAATGTTTCTTACTTCCACCCATCCTGGGCTGCAACTGTCACTCCGAGACTCAGAGCTGTTACGGCGAAGTATGTTATGGCTCCAGGTAAAAGCAGAACCATCTGCCTTGCTCTGCACTATACTATATAATATAAATGTAAATTATCTCTGTAATATAATGCATAGTGAAGAATTCATTTAATAGTGTATCTCATTACCTCTGTCTCACATTCAGCATGCTTCAATAGGGTATCACTTCTAATAATAATAAATCATGTTTACACTGTTGTATACCTTCATGCGTAGACCTCAGATCCTTCACAAGAGGTGCATATTGCTGAGCCCAGCCACAGACAGAAGCAAAGCACCATCCTGAGCTGAGTAAGTGGCTGCAACCACTATGCAAGCTGAAAGCCCTCCAGGCAGTTTGCATATATTTCAGGGGAGAATACGCCCTTTTCTGAAGAAGATTAAGCTCTCCTCTTTTAAGCTTTGGAATGAAAGAGATAGTCCCCAACTGAAGAAAACATTTCACACTTTTTATTGCAAAGACACTGTGTTTTAAAGACGATTCACTTTTTTTTTTTGCTGTGGAATGGCTTTGGGCTAAAACAGAATAAGGGGGGAAAGGGCTTTTTGTTTTTCAGTAATAAACCTTATATCTAAAACTGATGGAAGGAAAATAAAAATTCACTGTTTGATGGAAAATGAAGAATCATCATATGTATTTTAGCCTAATGCTATGCACATAGGAATGAGGAAAACAACTGCAACATAAGGATATTAAACTCCTACTGCTAACGAATTCCAAGTGTTTAAATATGACTTGCAGGGCAGTGGAGTACTTAAGAGCCTGAGAAATTACTTCATCGTTGTGTATCAGCACTTAAACACAGCAATTACATCAGGGTGCTTTTCTACCTCAGTATCACATTAATAACAAGATCCAGTGACTGACAGCTGAAGCTGAATGAATTCACCCTCCATGTGAGATTAAATTTCCAGGCTCTGTCAACATAATTACAGCAGAAGAGATGAAGTCTTGGCTCTCACTTAGAGGCTGCATATTGCAAATATTCTTTTGAATTAAACTCTGTGCTTATATACGCAGGGATTTTAATGCTTCTGCTCCTCTCCTCCCTCTGGGAGGTATGAAGAGGTTTGTCTGTGTTGCCCTCAAGATGCCCCTCACACACACGTTTTCACTGTAAGGCAGTGGCTGTAGGGAAACCTCCTTCTTCAGCACTTTAGCTAATCACCTGCAGGGATAGAGAGGATGGAGTTCACCCATTAGCTACTGATGGCTCAGGGATCAGTGTTAACCTTCTCAAGCTCCAGAAACTGTCTGTAACTAAAGGGTGTACTCCCAAGGTGGAGAATACAGCCTCATTTCTTAGAGTCTACCCTAGCATCTACCTAGCGTCTGTCTAGAGGCATGTGTTTGAAGACATGAAGGTATGAAGGGAGGTTCTCCCCAGGCCCTATTGACAGGAACCTCGAAGAACTTTTGTCTACCTCCACATTATGGTAAATAATTTCATTAGTTAATATTACCTAATCAATCACTGCAGAAAACTCAGACATTCATCCTCTGGGATAAACTTTAATGACTGAATAGCTTTCCTTGGTTGCTAACACTGAAGGTGTCAGCAGAGTGATCACCTTGCCTGCTCATAGCCTTTAAGAAAAGCAGTCTCATTGAGTCAGTAACACCCCTCTTAAAATAGTGCACAGGAGGCATACTGCATGTGGATGGAATTTGCAATATTGAAACCATAAAAAAGGAGAATATAGTGAAAGCATTTTGCTCTACACTTAGTAATTCACTGGCCAGGCTTTTTCCTGTTTTCCACTGTAACATAACTATTAGTTTTAACAAAACCGTTTTGTCTAAGACAGAATTAATTTCTTTAGAGCAATGAAGTGAGGTTTTGTTCACAGCTCTTTATTTCTGCCTATGTATAAGGTTGCTGAACTTCCTCTGCTGGGTAAAATTATCCATCATGAAAATACAACTAGAGAAGTTAAGAACTGGGATATTTTGGAATTGTTGAGTATTTCTGCTTCGTTGCCATGACATGCAAGATGTGATATTATATATGGGGTATATATGTGATATGCATGTTTACATCTGTGTATTTGCATATACACATAGAGAGATACATATTACTCCTTTGGGTATTACTTTTGCACACATATGTTCCGCTGGGAGTTTCCATACCTTGTGAAATAAACACTTGTTCTTAAATGCGTGTATTGCTGCAGGTCACCCACCAAATGTTATTTATCATAGCCTATATTTTGAATAACTGGAATCCCAGCAGGAGTCAATGTCCAAACTCACCCGTTTCAGTGATGAGAATCACAAGTAGCTCCCGAGTAAAGGATCGGTACAGAAGGGGCCTGCCAATATATTTTTTGCTAGGCATGAGGACTGGTGTAAGAATACCTGCCAGCTTTTGAGAGCTACGAATAAAGACAACTGGAGAGGAAATGAGTGCCTGTCTCAGAATTCTGCTGGAATACGCTGGGCTCCGAGCCAACCTCTAAATTGCAGGCAGCGGCCCTGCATGGGGCAGAAGTGCAGACTTTCTGCCTGAAAGCTTTTAGACATTGCAGGGTAGGTAAAAAATAGATTCTGTCCTTTGTAATCTTTGCACACCTACCTCGTACTGCAGAAGAATGGGAAAGCAGCCGTGTGATCTAATCCCTTCAGAGCTGAAGTGTACCTGTTTGTCACCACAATGTCTTTCAAGTGCTACATTTGCACACTCCACAGAAAGGAATACTAAGAAATACAGAATTGCTTCAAAGTCAGTGAGCTCAGCTGAGCTCTAAGTAGCCTGGGTACCAGTATAATAGCATAACACTAGAACTACTAGCATCTTCCTACTGAAAGTAAGTTTTGCTTTAAATCAAGGCGTTAGGCATGATTATATTTAGTTTCTATGAACAAAGATTGATACCTAAAGGGTTTAGGGCTGAGATGTACCCTGTTGGGCTCACCTGCACTTTCTGTGTAACTCACAGGGGAAAATCCACGTTGGTGGGCAGCTGACTTCTCCACCTCACATTGGTTTGTGGTTGAGCTCTTCATCTTTTGGCTCACCACATGCATAGTTCATGAGTATACTTCTGCCAACAGTGCAACTTACAGAATCTGGCTATTTTAAAAAGTTTGTATGTCATCTTAAGCAAATATAGTCCGTTCTATACATAATTGTCTCCTTGCTAAATTGCAAACATGGGAAGAATTAGGCCACACCAAAAGGAAGGTCGTACTGGTCTTCCATGATGGAAACTATGGGAAACTACTATGCTACCTAATTCTAATTAAATAGGTCTAGGGGGAGGTGTCCCTGCCCATGGCAGGAGGCTGGGACTAGATGATGTTAAGGTCCTTTTCAACCCAAACCATTCTATGATTCTATGATTGTATGGATATATTTCCCCTTTTAAGTGCAATAATCTCTTTTTTTTTCCTCCTTTCCTGAGCCCTATTATCACAACTCATGGTTATTCAGACCTTGTCTGGGCGGCTGGAGAAAGTTAAGGCATAGCAAACCATAGACTGCTGTGGTTTTCACGTGCTACCTTCTGCACATGCATCATGAAAAGGCTTTTGATTGCACAGCTTTTTGACTGCAAAAGGAACATCTTTCTGCAAGAGGCCCTTCCCTGTGCAATGCAGGGGCAGGCCATATCCTGCAGGCATTCAGTGAGTTGGTTCTGTCAGAAATGTCAACTCGGGACCTAAGCAGGGGAAGGATGCGGTGCGGGCCACTGTTAATTGTGTTACATTAACTCCAGTACAACACTGTTAAGTGAAAATCATCATAGAAATGTATGAATAACTGTGAATGGAGAGCAGGCTGAAAAGCTTCTGGCTAGTGCAGCTGCGGAGTGTGTGACCTTGCCAGGGTCTGATAGGGAAAAGTTGCCATGGGAATGGTGAGGCATTGTTTGCGGCTGACTTTGGCTTTTATTGCTGTGCTCTGATTACAGCTTTTGTTTCGTTGTGAAGTCCGGTTGTGAAACACCAGCTTTAAACAAAGATGTATTGACAGGCAACGGCTGAGTTCAAACGGCTTTTATATTTAGGGATATCATAGAATCGAGGAATGGTTTGTGTTGGAAGGGACCTTAAAGCTCATCCAGTTCCAACCCCTGCCACGGGCAGGGACCCCTTCCACTGGAGCAGCTTGCTCCAAGCCCCTGTGTCCAACCTGGCCTTGAGCACTGCCAGGGATGGGGCAGCCACAGCTTCTCTGGGCACCCTGTGCCAGCGCCTCAGCACCCATATCACTGCTTTAAGCTAGAAAACCCCCTCTATTTCAGAAACTAATAAGCATAAACTTAGTATACGCTTAGAAGAGAAGTTAGCTTCCCATTAAAACTGGTTAAATAGCATTACTGGAAATTGCTGTTTGCCACCAGGACCACAGTGGCTGACGACAAAAAGCTCTGAGGCAGCAGTAGCCAAACCTTCTGTGAGGGGAGAAGCGTAGGGGAAGAGCCTCCACTAATCCCAGCCGCTAATTCCTTTCCAGCTGGTCCCCCTCCATTAAATTAAATATGCAAATCAAAGTAATTCCTTTCCAAGAGACCACGTGACTACAACTCCCATCAGGCATTGCGCCTCCCGCACTACATTTCCCAGAAGGCTCCGCGGCGGGGCAGTGCCTGGGGGGGGCGGAGCTTCAACGCATGCGCACGCTGGGGTGAGGCGGGGCGGGGGCTCCGGCCGTGTCGCCGCGGTCGGTGGCGGCGGCGAAGTTTGTTCGGAGGGAGAAGGGGCGGGCGGAGAAAGGGCCGGGCCGGACCGGGAGCGCGGCAGGAGGCGGCGGGTCCCCGAGGGCCCGGCTCTCCTCACGGGGACTCCCGGACTGCCCTGGACTCCAGTAAGTGCCTGGGCCCGGGGCGGCACCGGCGGAGGCGCTGAGGCGGGGCCGGGGGGCTGAGGCGGCGGCCCTGGGGCCGGGGCGTCCCGGGCAGGCCCTGTGGGTTGATGCGTTTCCTTCCGCGGCTGCCTGGTGTTTGACCGGGCAGGGCACTGTCCCGTTCCCTCGGCTCCTCTGCCTTTGTGTAACTTGTCGGCTGTAACCGCTTCGTGCTTTTCCCTTCCCTCCTCCCGCTCCTTTTAATTCCTTTTCGTTTTCCCTCGACGTCGCCTTGTTGTGGGGGCTTCACCTCTGGGTAGCGTATAGGAAGCCGTGGCATAACTGCCTTGGCAATGCAGTCCGGGCTCTGTCACATCCCCAGAGGTAAGAGGATGGTCTCATTACCCCTAATAAATACATATACTATTTTCTTCTCCTCTCTTCTTCTCAACTTCGTCTTTGAGCATGATGGGAAGAAGCGATCTTATCTGGGCAGAGCCCGGCAGTGATGGTGCCTGGGAGGGTGTGGGCTCCCCGAGCGCCCTGCTTGCCAGTCCGGCCCTCTCTCGGTTGTGCTCCCGTTCGGTGTTGAAATCTCAACCTGCAGCTGCAGGGAGAGCTGAGTGCGACTGGGACAGCTAACACTGAGTGTTGAGCTGTTGCCTTTGCTGTCGATGCAAGCCTGTGCCTCAGAGTTGTGTTCTATCTTAGTTGTAAGGTGCTCTGGTTGTTTGCTGAAACAAAGTGTCTTTAAATGGATAATTTGACTATAAATGAATGTTAAACTGTAACTGATGTTGTTACGTTAGCAGTTTTTAGCGCGTGTGAAATTCCAGATAGGTAGTTAACATGCTATTAACCTAATACAGACTTATATGCTGTATGTATTGTGCAGTTCCCTTAGGTGTAACTAATGCATAACCTTCATAAAAGGCATTGTTTTATTGCATAAAGTGTTTGCAAAATAACATCAAGAGGGCAGCAGTTTCTCCTTGAGGAGTAGGCTTCTCTTTAGAGGCCTTTCTTAAATAAAGGTCTGTTTTTCACTAATCAGTGTACTATTCCTGTTTATAAACAAGCGAATAGAACAGTTTGTCTTTAAGTGGGGAAACAGTTATTAATTTGTTAGGCTGAGCATGATGAATTAGGCATGAGTAGAATAGTGCTGCTTATTTGAGTAAAGCTGAGAGAGAAAATGACTTTTTTTTTTTTTTTTCAGATCCTTAAAAGCTAGATCTCTCCATGCTTCACCTTCTTATAAAAGCACAGTGCTTTTACTGAGACAACCCTGTATACAGTAAGCTGAATGGCATCAGCTCTTTCGTTGCCTTCTGGCAAATTGCTTACTTACTAAAAGAGGCCATAATGTCTGTAAAGATACATTTTTTTTTTTTTCCTCTTCCTATTCCCCAATTCCATATATGAAGTTGGAAGACAGCAATGGTTGTTCACACAGCTTGGGCCTAGGAGGTGCCAGGACTTAACTTTTCACTGTTGAATCCAGCAGAGTTTGGGTTTTTACTTTGATTTGTCCCTGTCCTTCTTATATTTGGGCTGTGTTCATTATGATGCAGCGCAAACACAGTCCTTACTGAAATGGAACTGTGCATGGCAATGTTGGCTGGTTGCTCTGTCATGACTTATTCTCTCTTAATGGATTTACTATACTGTGTTTTTAAGGATGCAGTTTTTTAAATACATTTGTATTTAAAATGTTTTTTGTTTGAAAGTACTTACATGAAGTATGATGAAGTCTTGTATCAGTTTATTTCACAACTGGGTTACAGGTGCAACTTCCAAGCAAAATTCAGTAGTCCTTGAGAAGGTCCAATTCCAATTATGCACAGGAAGACTTCTTTTAAGTTTTATCACTGGCTCTTATGAGGCTTCACGTTGGATACATTTACAGGACACTTGCTGTATTCTAGTAAGTCATAACAGTGGGTTTGGAACAATTGACTTGCCTTGTATGTCCCTTCAGTCTCATCTCCTATTTCTTGTTGTTATTTTTACTAGAGAGAGTCACACAAGTAACAATACATAAAACTGTTGGGTATGTAAAGCAGAGAAGTGTATCAGAGCTGTTTTCCTGTTTGTCACATGAGTAAGTGTTAAAAAGTGGGCTGAAATCTCTCATGATAGAGAGAGATTCTCAACCTGGTTGATATTTGGATGAGAGCCTTTTCATTCAGGAATGAATTTAAGCGCTGATGCTGCAGAAAGTGATAACTGAAGAGATAATACATGGAGGATTTGTGTATCACAGATTTCACTGAATACAAAACTGGGAGACAGAAGTAAAGCAGAACTTTTCATGACCCTCTTGTGTTATTTTTGCAATTATTAAATATTGGTGGTTTTATTTTGTTAGTATAGAAAATCTGATTTTGAGTTAGTAAATTATTTTCCTAAGCTATTTCTGTGTCTTATAACTATGGTTGACTTTATGTTCCACTGTTTAGCTGTGCGTTTCAAGGGCAGAAATAGAGATGCACAGTAGGTCACTGATATGTATATTGTTTAAATGTTTCAGAGGAGCAGAGGTTTTCATATAAAGTAGAAAACAGACAAATAACAACCAGTGAATGAAGCATCTTAATGCTTTGCTCATACTCTCCCTGTGTTTATTCTTCCTCAGGAGTAGTAACTGAGTGACAGGAGACAGACAGACATGTGGGAAATAAGGAAGGCACATACATGAGGAAAAGATCTGAATGGAGGAAAAGGCCTTGGTTTTTTCCAGGTAGCTGTGGCTGATTTCAGATGACAAGGGAGCTGTAACAGCAGTAATAATAAAGGTTGACTGGATGTCAGTTAGTGTAGAAGAGAGGAAATGCAAAAGTCAGTTTTTATTGACTGTAACAGATTAGAAAGAACTTGAGGACATTACTGAAATGTGAACAGATCTCCACTCGTAATGCAGCCTCCACTGTGGTGTTGGACTTGGCCCAAACTGCCAGGCCTGCAAAATTCTTAATCTATTTTAGTAGATTTAGAATTCCATCAATGTCTTTATTACTAAATGTTTCTGGTTATTTAAGCTGACAGTTATCATAGTAAATGTAGTTCCTTCAGATTGCAGCAAGCCAGCAGAATTGGGAAGTGAGTGTGTATATTAAAGTGAGAAGTTTCCTTCCATGCTGTGGTATGTGCTTTCTCCTACCCAGCTGTGCATCAGTGTTTGTCTGAACAGTGAGATACACGAGCACGTATCATTCTTGCAAGGTTTTTTTTTCCCTCATGATAATTATGAACAATAGAAACATTCTTAGAAAATACTTAATGGGGTTTGGAGCCAAATGAACCTTTGTGCAGTTGCAGTGCATAATTGTGTGAAAATACAGGATAACCTCAGTGCCAAAGCATGGGAATGTAAGTAACTGGCTTTAGCATAAAACACTTAAGAAGTGGAGCAAGTGCTGTATATGACATCAGGAAACAAACAATACAAGAAATACAACAGTCAGTATATGTATTCTTTTGGTTTCGAGCCTAAATGCAACAAGACATGGCTGGAAGCATTGCTCTTAATGCTTTAGAACATTACATAAGAAACATCAGCATAAAAATTCTAGAGTGCTTCTGTGCCACACAGAAATAATGTAGCTGCTTTAAAATAAGTTGCCTGCTGAAGAGGTCAGAATATGGCTCAAGTTCAGGTTTTGAAGTTACACTTTAATGCAGAGGATGACTGAAATGGAATGGGGGATGCTTTTGAGCTGTGTCAAAATTTGTTTTACACTGATCTCTCAAATTAGGACTTTGAAAATGTGTATGTCTAAGGTCATCTTGATCCATGCTGTAGCCTAACTTTGAGAAACACTGATATGTATTCAGATACGGCTCAATTCTATAAATAACACTTTCCTCAGCACTAGGTAGAGCAGCAGGGTTTTGTTGCTGTTGAGGAAGGAAGCTTGGTTCATTGTCTCTGCACTAAGCAACATTTTCTCCCCCCAGGGACTTGCAGAAGCATCTAGAATGTGTAGGTGTTTCTTTAATCTTGGAGAAGGAACTTATTAAGCTTTCTGATGCAGAACTATATGAGCCACTTACTTTTAACAGATGTTATCTGCCCTAGTAGGGAGTTGCAGGGCTGGTAGACATTTGTGGCATTCAACAGTTTAAACAGTTTTCAGGTTTGAACATATGCCTTTGCCTTGAAAATCTGAATAGTTTCAAGTATTTTATGTAGAAGAAAGGTGGTTCACTGGTGAGGTTGCTGCTCTGGGACTTGGGAAACAGGTTCAGCTCACTGTGTTGCCAAAAGCTTCCTGTGTGGCCTGGGACAAGCTGCTTCTCTGTCCCTCTGTTCTCATACTGAAACTGCAGAGCAGTAGCAGCTCTCTGCATCGAACAAGTGTGACAAGGAATGTCAGTCAGGTTTTGATGTGTTCAAGTGCTGTAGTAACGTGGGGCATGCAGCTCCATTGTGGTAGAAGGGAGAGGCTGTTAAAGACTGCCCAAGGGAAAAGCCAGGGGAAACTCCATGGAGGAAGAGTAGTATCAGAAAAACAGGGAGGGGAAAAAAGTTTTGACTTGAAAATTTCATGGATCACTTAAAATCAGAGATAGCAAATCCTTAAAACTTTCTGGTGCACTGCATTGCTGTGTTTGTTTAACAGATGATAAAAACAGGGTTTAAATACCTGAATGAACCGGGCAAATCTTTTCTATTATGATTCTACCACACAGGAAACAATAGCAAAGCTGTCTCTGTTCCTCTTTTGACTGTTCTCTTTAGAAAGTGCTTTCAATTCCATTAAAAGCTAATTCCATACTAGCTAACCATTACATCAGTTTTGTTCATTTGTTCTTCTGGCATGATAGGCAGAATCTCTTTAATTCAGTCTCATTTGTTGACTTTTCATGTGAAAGAGGTTGAGAAAAGGTAACATCTCTACCTCCCCACCCCCCCAGAGGGAAAAAGAATTTGCAGCCAACTCTAAAGCATGGTGTCTTTAGTAGCTTGATAGAGTTAAAAGTATTTGGGGTTTAAAAATCCTTCTGTTGGAAATATTAAATGGTATTGTCATTGCTGTAAACTGAAAACTAAAACTGAGACTAGACAGCTGTTATCAAACTTTGCAAATGTGTTTTCATTGTTGAAGAGTCAACACTCCCAGAACAGTCTCTGTCTACTGACAGATAGGTGATAAATTCATTAGTTTAGTATGAAATTGTTTTGATATGTGTGCTCTCCATGGGTGCTTTGGTGCCCACCAGATTTACATCCCATGTCCAAGAAAACGTGTTTGAGCTTGTTCAGACTAGTGACTTAATTAAGCGTTCTGCTGTTAAGCACTAAAACAGTTACATGGCAGGTTTGTTCTAGGAGTGAGCAGCCCTCTTAAACTGCACTTCAAAAGATGTTGTTAAATATATTGGTTAACTCCTTAGGGAGGTGTATAACAGCAGATGGGAACTTGGGCTATACTAATAATTCATCTGGTGAATTATTTCTACAGCTAGTATTTCTACTGCCTGGCTGTGGTAGTGCTGCAAAGTGAGGGAGCAGGGCTGCGTGGAGACCTCAGAGCAGCTTCCAGTGTCTGAAGGGGCCTGTAAGGATGCTGGAGAGGGACTCTTCCTCAGGGACTGTAGCGACAGGACAAGGGGTGATGGGTTCAAACTGAAGCAGGGGAAGTTCAGGTTAGATATAAGGAAGAAGTTCTTTACTGTGAAGGTGTTGAGGCACTGGCACAGATTGCCCAAAGAAGTAAATGCTTCATTCCTGGAAGTGTTCAAGGCCAGGCTGGACAGAGCCTTGGGCGACATGATCTAGTTTGGGGTGTCCCTGCCCATGGCTGGGGAGTTGGAACTGGATGATCCCAAGTTCTTTTCCAACCCAAACCATTTTGTGATTCTGTGTTCTTGCTTGAGAAGTGTTCCTACTTATTCAGGACTTCAGGATTTGCTCATGTTTATTTTTCCTCATTAACCTTTTTTCCTCCTTAAATTCACCTACACTGCTTTGCACTAATGTTCAGGTAGAGGAGCAGCCTTTTTTAGGGGGTTCCAGTTGTTCCTTTCTTGGGGGAAGGCTGCAGTACAGTATGTTGAAAGCCGCTCTGTTGCATACTCCTGGTAAATTCAGGATTTCCAGGCATGTTGTTACACATACACGGGACTTGTGATTCTTGTGGAGTATTTCCGCCTTGCTGTGTATAGGTCAGGCAGCAATCCTGCTGAGTGCCAGGAGCCTGATGACTTCCTGCTAGTATTGGGATTACTCTGTAGGAGGAGCATTGTTATTCTCCATAGTCATTGTAATTTATGTTGTGAGAAACACCAGTGTCCATGTAGGACAACAGCTGTGCTGTAAGCTGGTATTTGTGTCATTGAACAAGTAAGAAGAAAGGTAAAGAAGAAGGTCAGCAACTAGATATGGGCTGTACCTGATGCAAGGACAATTCCATGCGCTCACAGCTTGCTTCCAAGGAGGAAGGCTGCTGGAAGTTAATTGCGCGAGAAGTTAGAGTGAAGTATGTGCTTCAAGTGTGTGCGGGCACCACATTTCAAAACCTATCACTGCAGATAAGCTTTTATGTTATGGAGTTTCTATCTGTGTCAGGTGAGACTTTTATTAAAAATACCGGAGTGGGATTTCATTTTCTTAATTTAAGGAGTATAAAAAAGCAGAGGGGGAAGGTAATGACCTGAAAACCTTGCCATTTGATGCGAGCTCAATTTTCTTCTCCCACCATGGTAAGCAGGAGCTGGCATGTGTTTTGTAAATGAGTGTTGGTTCACTTACGTGAGTCAGACAAAAACTTCTTCCTAAAGAACTTTCATTAAACTTGTGCTTACTGAAGAGCTCTGAGATCGGTCGTAATCACTGTGAATCCTGGTATGGTTGATAAATAAGCTCTGTTCTGGAGGAGGTATCTAGTCTTTGGTGTATTGGGCATTCTGGCTACCATAGTGGCTTATGCAATGAACTGAACGTGGTCTGTGTTGTAAAGTCCCACGGTATTAAAATCACAGTGAGGTGAAATCTTCATGGCAATAATTTTTCCTACCCGAAATGTTAATGTAAATGAACCTCTGAATTGTTTTTTTCTTCATTGAATTTGCTAAGTTAGATCTGTAAAATCAAAATTGATACTCAGTTACTTTGTGTGCTTTGGTTTCATTAAATCCTTATACATTCTTTAAAAAGGTCAAACCAGGCATTCATCTGACAGTGTTCTTTTCATTATTTGATACTTCGAATGAAGTGGAAAAAATCAGTTGTTTACAGGCTTTGTTAGACTCTACAGTTTGGTTAGGAGTGTTTAAAATACCTGCTTGCTTGCTTTGTTCTGAGCTCACTGCAGACCAAGTTGTTAAATGTGTTCAGGTACCCTCTAATATGCTGTGCTACTAGTAGACATGCGATGTGAAATCACCCTTCACAGGTATTCAGCTATTCAGAGCTGGATTTAGAGTGTCTTAAATATGTATAGCTCAATGGAATTAGTCTGAGTATGATATTCATAGAATCACAGAACAGTTTGGGTTGGAAGGGACCTTAAGAATATCCAGGTCCAATCCCCTGTCACGGGCAGGGACATCTTCCACTAGAGCAGGTTGCTCCGAGCCCCATCCAACCTGGCCTTGAACACTGCCAGGGATGGGGCAGCCACAGCTTCTCTGGGCACCCTGTGCCAGCACCTCAGCACCTTCACGGGGAAGAACTTCTGCCTTATATTCTAGCATTTAAATTTGGAACTTGACTTTGGATCTGTATGTAAAAGGTGATCTTTTACTACTGCAGCACTCATAAGTTTCCCTCTGTTTGGCTTCTACCCGATGTTTTCAGCAGAATGTTTTGGTGCTACTGAGGCAGATGATTTTTATTTTCTAAGTAATGCTTTCAGTATGAATTGAACACACTCTTATGCACATGCTGCTATTTCTTTAACAATGTAAGAGTACGCTGTGAAAACTGAAGAAGATATTTCCAGCCTGTGAATTTCCTAACCAGCTGGCCTCTTCATTTTTTTTTTTTTGCATACTTCACAGGAAGAAGGTCTGTGTTTGTTTGTGCTGGTGAGTCTGTAGCCAGGATTTGAAGTGAGAATCAGCAACACTGCCTGAAAAAATGGCAAACTTATTCTTTAACCACCCTCACCTTCTTTTTGAGTTGAACGTTCTCAAGTCAAACAAGGTTCATCAGGAGTTGTAGATTTATGGAGGTAGTTTTTGGGCTTCAAATTCATTGCAGTGATTTTGAGACTCTTGGCCTTGCACATTTGAAGACAAGTTTGGGTTGAATTTGAAATAGCTGGCACTGTGTGGAATCTTGAGTTCTCAGAGTGGTTGGCCCAGATGAAGCAGTTACCAGCAACTGAAATAAAACAGGTTTTTTTACTAATGAGTAGCTAGTAATAATACTAAATAATCTTGGTAAGTAATGTGCTTATTCCCTGCTTAATTTTTAATATGCTTTAGTTGTAATGAATGGAATAATTTCTATAGACTAATGCATGTAAGCATTTTCAAGAACAAGGATCTAATTTGTCATATTTGGAGTTTCACATACAGCGCTTCTTTAAAAGGCTCATAATAACATTAGAAATAATTGTAACTAATAATCAACTCTGAACCTGCTTTTTTATTAAGCATTAAGTCCGTAACTGAAATTAATAAGCTTTAAAAATTGGGTTTGAGGATTGTATGAGATAAGTCCAAGTGGATGAGCATAACTGTATTTTGTTTTCCTCATCTCTGGTCGTATCTCATTTTGAGTAACTTTGGATTACCTAAACTCAATATGAAGTGGTGAAAACTGTGCTTCTGACTGTTGTAAAAACTTTGCCTTATTGAACATACTCTTTCATTGTCTTTTAACTTTGTTATTTTACTTTATTGCTTTCTAGGCTAGAGTCATCACTCATAAGTTATTAATAGATAAATTTTCAAGAGTGTCTTTCATAATGGCCTCAGTGCACAGGAGGCTTCCTTTGATTTGCATTAGCTCAGTGCATTTAAAGGGACAGCTACAATACGTGGCTTATTTAGGCAAGAAAACATTAATAGATATGGTTTTTGTTATGGCTGTCTTAAGAGATCAGTGATAGAGAGGAATTTTGCATCCTGTGCAGTGTATTTCCTTGTTTCACCATATCCCAGAGTGTTTGGCTGCTATTGCAAATACCTAAAACTGGAGGGAAAGAGTTAAATTAAGAGCATGAAATGTCACTTACAGAAATTCCTGCAGATGTTTTTGAGGAAGTACCAGTCTGCTCCATTGTGAAGCCTACAGATCGCTATTTGAAATGGGCCAGTAGATGATGGATTTGGACAACTTCAGAATGTTTTCCTTTGAATTCCAATCTTCCCATAAAACACACTGATATTTTTACCTGGACAAAGGTACCTTTAGTGAAGTTTAGTCTAAGGACGAAGGGGTTGTGCATGGATTTGATGTCGTTTTCTGTGGTTAGTGGTTGTGGCTCTCTGAGCAAGCGTCTGGAGTTGGGAGTGCAAAACCTTAACTGCCAGTGCATTAGGAAAGAAGGTGGTGCTTTATGTTCATGCATTCTTTGTGCACGATAACTTCATCTCAATTCAGTTTGAGCCAAGTGTTTCTTATTGGCATATTATTACACCAAGTGTCTTGGGATGTTGCAGGTGATACTGGATTCAGTGTGTAGTGATGTATCAGCTGTATGGTTTGATGCATTTCTGTTGTAAAATGTATATTTTAATAAAAGTTGGTTAAAGCTGCATGGTGAAAGCAGCTGGGATTAATGCTGTGGAATTTAGGTAGTAGATAATATGGAATATGGCTGCCCCATCACTGGCAGTGTTCAAGGCCAGGCTGGATGGGGCTTGGAGCAACCCGGTCAAGAGGAAGGTGTCCCTCTGCCTGTGACAAGGGGTTGGAACTGGATGAGCTTTAAGATCCCTTCCAACCCCAACCGTTTAGTGATTCTATGAATAAAATTACAGCCTTTTGACTTGAAGAAGTACACTTTAAAAAGAGGAAATAGTTGGCTTACCCTGATTTAGCAAGTCTTTCAAGAAAACAGCAGATCAGATGCAATTTGAGGACAAGATGTCTTACTCAGACTTAAGTGCAAGATAAAGGCTGCTAGTTTGTTAGATGATTCATCAGTGCAAACGATGATTCTTCTAGGTTGTGGCCTGGCTGGAGGTTGCATCAGGTGATTTGTTGTGAACAGGGATGCATTGTTTGATATGCCTAGTAGTTTGATCAGGGATAGAAGAGGTTAGTGCTACTGGTACTTATTTCATGTCGTTTAATATTGAAGGTTAACTTCTTATGCTTAGGAATTCTCTTCCAGGTGAATACTGGCCTTTTGCAGCTGCTTTTTTCCTTCTTCTTGACCACTTTGGAATCTAAATTTGGAGTCTTCCAGTTCTCATTTGTAGATGTAGTTAAGACATTGCTAATAGTTTCATGCGCTTCTAGCAAATCAAAGTCACGTCTTCTCTGCTTAGCAGAAGCACACAGTGTCTGTTGTGCCCTTCAGAATAAAAATGATTCAGTAAAAATCTTTGGGTAATTTTTAAACAGTCAGTCCTAACGGGTCGGAGCAATCCCAGGCACAGCTACAGGTTGGGCAGAGAAAGAGATTCAGAGCACTCCTGCAGAGAAGGACTTGGGGGTGCTGGTCGATGAGAAAATGAACATGAGCCGGCAGTGTGCGCTCGCAGCCCAGAAAGCCAACCGTATCCTGGGCTGCATCAAAAGGAGCATGACCAGCAGGTCGAAAGAGGTGATCCTGCCCCTCTACTCTGCTCTTGTGAGACCTCACCTGGAGCACTGTGTGCAGTTCTGATGTCCTCAACATCAAAAGGACATGGAACTGCTGGAACAAGTCCAGAGGAGGCCACGAGGATGATCAGGGGACTGGAGCACCTCCCGTATGAAGACAGGCTGAGAAAGTTGAGGCTGTTCAGCCTGGAGAAGAGAAGGCTGCGTGGAGACCTCAGAGCAGCCTTCCAGTACCTGAAGGGGGCCTATAGGGATGCTGGGGAGGGACTCTTCATCAGGGACTGTAGTGACAGGACACAAGTGGTAACGGGTTCAAACCGAAACAGGGGAAGTTTAGATTGGATATAAGGAAGGAATTCTTTCCTGTTAGGGTGGTGAGGCACTGGAATAGGTTGCCCAGGGAGGTTGTGAGTGCTCCATCCCTGACAGTGTTCAAGGCCAGGTTGGACAGAGCCTTTGGTGGCATGATTTAGCATGAGGTGTCCCTGTCCATGGCATGGCGGTTGGAATTTGATGATCTTGAGGTCGTTTCCAACCCTAATTATTCTATGATTCTAAATTATCTTTGGTTGTCATCAGAAATGCACCCAAATCATCTCTCCAGCTCCTGGATTAGTGTTTTTCTGTCATGGTTTGGGTATTTAGCAGATTGTGGCTTTCAGGGGTATGTGAAAGATGAGCAGAGACATTGTCTCTCAGTTCAAATTATCTGTGCAGCATTCTGCCTCTCCTCAAAGGGTTTCAAGGGGCTGAAAATAAAGGAGCTTGAACAACTCTCCTGGAAGATTTATGTGACTTGTTTTCTGAGGCTGTTCTGAGCTGCTTATCTCAGGGTTGGATTTTTTCCTTCCTTCTTGTCCTGAATGTGTGCAAGAAGAATGCTTTCATTGCTGTGCTCTTCAGGGTATCAGCAGGGCAGTCTGAACTCATCCCTTACCCTTGGGAGTCAGTAAATGGAGTAAATGGCCAGTAAAGGAGATGACCAACTGGAGAGTAGCTGATTTACAGCAGGAAGCTGATAATAATTGCTTAGGCAAAAGCCAAGAGCACTCAATAATGAAGCTGTCCCTGGAAGTGCAGGAAGGCCTGGGGATTGATGAGATGCTGCTTGCCTTCCCTCTGCGGCCATGAAGCTGGTGTCAATAGCAGAGCTTAAAAAGGGGGTGGGGAGGAGGGATGGGCATGACTCATGGCATCATTTTATATTTATCAAGTCAGAGTTTTATGAGTGCTGTTCATCATTTCAAAGAGATGACTAAGTAGGTAATGTATGTTTCTTAATCTTCTCAGCTCATAGAAAAGGAACCCCAAAGTCATCTCCTGTGGCAGGTTAAATCCAAAGTTCAGAATGCCCATACACTAATAAAGCAGGAAGTGGAAGTGTTACTCTAAAGAAAAAATAATGATGATAAAATTATACACAAAGCTTGGGGAAAGCAAGTGTAAAATAAAGCTAAAAGGTATTAAGGAGCAGTGCTCATCTTGCTTGATTGCTTAAGCTTTCTGGTGGGTAGTGCAAAACCTATTGCATGGTCTTTTATTTGTACGAAGTTTCACCTTCTTTAGCAAGCTGGTGGTCCATGGGTTATGATTACTTGTGGGAATTCATAGAATCATAGGATAGTTAGGGTTGGAAAGGACCTTAAGATCATCCAGTTCCAACCCCCAGGGGTGGGCAGGGACACCGTGTTGCTCAAGGCTCTGTCCAACCTGGCCTTGAACACTGCCAGGGATGGAGCATTTACCATTTCTCTGGGTAACCTGTGCCAGCGCCTAACCACCCTCACAGGGAAGAGCTTCTTCCTTGTATCCAACCTAAATTGCCCTTGTTTCAGTTTGAACCCATCACCCCTTGTCCTATCACTACTTGTCCTTATCACTACCCTTTGTCCTATCCCTGATGAAGAGTCCCTCTCCAGCATCCTTGTAGGCTCCAGCTGAGCCTTAGCTGTCGAAGGAGAGATTGGGCTGTAGAAATATTACCTTGCATGCCATTTAATAGCCTTGTATAGACTTTGTACTTGGAGATATAGAGGCTGCAGTCAGTCTGTGAAGGAGGTGAACTCAAGAACAGGTGCTGGTGTGAAACTAAAAATAGAAGTTAATGTAGAGAGCTGAAGCAGTGTGTTATAAATGGTGAAAGCGAGATGCTTGTGTGCCTCTGCAGGTTCTGCTTGTGCAGTCATGCATTCACAGCGAGAGACAGGGAGAAGGTGAGCTGTGGGTTTTATTTAGAGTGGTGCCCAGGAGGCTGGGCAGCCTTCAGTTTGTGATGGAAATGTTGAGAAATCTTTCCTCAGACGAAAAGAAGGGCGAAATCGGAGAGAAGCTGGGCTGGTGAGGGGTATGTACCTACTTATATGAATACATTGCCACTGGAAAGAGGGAGGTAAGGCTTCAAAAATAAGTGAGACCTGTTTGGATTAGAGCACAGCCCTCCAAGAAGGGCTTTTAAGGAGCTGCGAGTTTTCTGAATTCTTACATAGCAGTGTCAATACACACAATATTTTAGCTTCTGGTGGATTATGGTAAGAACCAAGAAGGAATGAGCCACAGGGATACTTTTTGTGAAGCAGTGCTATGTCATTGACCCACATCTCCTCCCTCCCCTGCACCCTGGGGAGGGAAGGCAAAATAAAATGAAATTGTATGTGATCTGTTACAGGTTCGATGCCTGCAGCTTTTCTTTCTAAGAAATTATGATATTTTTGTAATATTTGACTTAAAAGTGGGCAGAAGAATTACTGCACTGTTCTGTGCTGCAGAAAATAGCTACTTGTGTATGTGATAAGAGCTGTAAAACATCCACAGACTTGGAGATTTCAGCTTTATAATCACCTGAAATAATAATTCCATTAAAAATAAATCTCTGTGTAAGACAGGATCTGTATCCTGAAGACCCTTTCAAGTGAGTTGTTAGGTTGGTGCTGTTCCAGCCACATTTCCAACCCTGAGGAATTAACGTTGGAGTTCTGCAGTTCCTTTTGTGAATCTTTAGAAGTAATGTGGTAATTTCATCGTTGCTGTTTTTTTGGTCTCTCTGGAGTTGCCAGGAAGGGCATTTATTGTAGTGGTGGTTTTGTCATGGGTGTTCAGTTGCTTTAGGAACTGGAAGAAAGGCACAAATTGATTTGTTTTATGTGTGCACTACAGCTTGTGGTTGGTTAATGAATGCTGAATGGAATTGGTATTAATTTACAGTGGAATCCTGCCAAGGTGTGATGTGGTGGAAGCAGACTTTTAAAACTGGAAAACAATTGCAGGATTTTGTTTGATTTCAATTTCATAATAAAGCTAGAGGATTTTTTCTTATCTCTTATTCTTCAAGAGCATCAGTCCAGTAGAGGTCAGTAATCCCATGGGGAATTTCAGACTAATCTGAAGAAAACAGTATTATACAACTGAAATTTTTCAGTTCATGATAGTTTATCCTGTATTTTCATTAGAGGACAGAGGAGCTACAAATAGTGTCATTTTGTAGGCTAGAAATGGTTTCTATTGAAATAGAAAACCTGTATGAATTTAGGGGTGTTTTTCCTATGAAAATTGATTTATTGACCAAGAAGAGAAAGCATCTTGATTTTTGTCTTTTGTCCTATTAACTACTGGAGTAGTTTAACTTAGCTAAGTGCTTAAAATGGAGCATTATGAGTATCCTCCTTTCATTTTCTTAAAAGGTTTTTTGAAACATAGGTTCTTCTATTGGGGAAAAGTGCTTTGAAAATTCAGTTGGTTTTCTCCAAGAACTCTTAATCTGTGTCTTGTTTCAAACTCAAGTTTTCATTATTTCATTTTCTTCACATCTGCAGACAACACAGCTTGAGCCTGCTCAAACAGGAAACCAGCCACCAATACTGGCTTTTTTTAGGCACGGTGCTTTTCTGGGCTTCAGAAGCTGTTGATATTAGGCTGAAATGGTGTCCTGGCAGGGTTGAGAGGCCACCGGACACAGCTTAGGACAATGCTGGCAAGTGACAATTTATATAGTCATTTCAATGGAAACAATGTGGGATGCCAAGTTCTGCCAGCTTAGAGGTATCATTTAGAGCACATCTACCCTTAAGCTTGCCCCTAGCTACAGATGTGCTTATGGTGAGATGTTGCTTCAGTGTGAAGTGATCCCAGGAGCCAGCATGTGAATTACTGATGAAGGTTCATTGTAATTATGCCATTTTCTTAAGAGTGCTCAGGTGTTTGGGTTTGCTGTTACTTATAACGTGGTTACAGAACTTGGCTTAGATCTGCAACATTTAAATTGTGAGGAACATAGCAGTAAAATTTAGATTAGCTTAGAAAATTTTGTTACTTTATTGAACAGCCCTATGCCTTTGAAGATTTAAACCTAAATGCCGACTTTAAATATGGAGATAAACCTTATGGAGACAGAAGAAAAAACAAAGCAGTGAGGCACTTAATGGAGTGGTTATACACAACTCATGTCCTTGTAGCTATATAGCTATATTGATGTCTTGCATCTCAATACAAAGTGTGTTAACTTTGTTATACACAAGAATGCATTTAACTTCAGAATTTAACAGTTTATATTAAAAACCACTCGAACCACTAATGTTTTTAATAGTCTTTCATCACCATGATAGTATAATCTCTTCCAACTACTGAATTGAGATTGGTAGATCTGGTCCCTGATGCCAGGCTTAATGTATCAGACTTGAGTTTGCATCAGAGGGTTAATTTGGTGTTGGGTACAAAAAAGGCTTAGTTAGTTTACAGATTGAGTTAAATGACTTAAAATTGTTTCAGTATGGTATCAGATTCATAATAATAGATTTAAAGAAAAATGTTTCTCAAAGTAATTGAAGCAAAATTTGACTGGTATTCTACTTAGTCATATAAAATGACAGCTGTAAAAACAAGTATATATCTATATGTTTGTGTATCTGATCCCCCCAAAATAAATGTGTGCTTATCTGTATACCTGCTTCCCCCGACCACTTTAGAAACCATATATCATGTTTTACTGTGGTATATCAATAGCTACAGATAGTTATCAGGTGTCTGCCTCGTGTGTGTGTATATAACTATATTTAAATTGCATAACTTTAAGGAAATAGTAAAGGTAGGCAATTTTAAGGAATATTAAAAAGAAACTTCCCTCCTACACAGTGAAAGCTGGAAGCTTGTTATGAAAAGTGTGAAGTGCTTAAACCTTCTATGGCTCATGTTTAATATTTTTTGACCTGTAGTATTTCTGAGTTATGTACTGTATCTCTGGGGTTTGTAACAAAATGGAAAGAAGACTGAATTGTTTCTTCCCTGCCCTGAGAAAGATTGGCACCAACCTGATTTTTATCATATTTAAATATTGAGTTATTGCCATTTTTAGCTGAGTATGCAAATTTCCCTTTGGTCTTACATGGCTCTGAAGGTAAAATGACTGTCCTGTAAAATAAAAGGAAGCAAGAAACCATGATGCAATAGCCTGCAGCAAGACAGGGCCATAAAAGGTGAAGCAGGCGAAATGGGAAAAGGTGGTCAGCAGGATAGATTTATAGCTCTTATTTGTTTAAAACAAAACAACAAAAAAGGCAAGCCTCCCCCCACCAGACCCCAAAATAGAATCAAAACCAAGCCTACAACCCTCAAACTTAGTACCACATGGATATGGAGGAGTTCAGTTTTGAGCTAGCAAGTGCCTTCACAGCTTTGCTGCTGCATGTACAACTTCATTTTGTTTATTATTTAATGTGTGAGGATGAAAACTTGGCTGTTCTTAAACACTGATAGCCATAAAGTTCTCTTTGTAGGAGAGAAGAAAAATGTGAGCAATGTTGCTAAAAGCCTTTTTGTTGAATTTGCCTAAGCAAAATAAGAGAAATCAACGTTGGCAGTAGAGCTGCTGACAAAGATCTTTTCTTGACCATGAAAGGCAGTGTGGAAGAAGGAAGTGTAAACCTAGCATTAGCTCAACTTTGTGCAAGTTGTGGAGGAGAATGTTTGATTGCTCCATAGTGATCTTGTAGAAGCTAGTCTTGATGCCTATCAACTACTTACCACTTGTGTCTTTGCACTTAGGGTTTTAGATATCCTAAGTATATGTTTCAAAGAAGTAGGAGAGACCTATCTAAAAACTCAGTGGTGATAGCGGGGGGGGGGGGGGGGGGGAAGAAGAAACAGCTACGCTTCACTTACTCTTCTGTAGAAACTTCTTTAACTACGAGTTGAAACTGCTCAAAATGTCATGGGTAGGCATAGAACAAGCTTAAAATTAGTAAGGAAGAACTTTGCTTGACTTCTATGCTTTTTGTTCTTCAGTGTGATGTCCAGGGTCAGAAATGCCTTATGTGGATCGTCAGAATCGCATCTGTGGATTCCTGGATATTGAAGAAAATGAGAATAGTGGGAAGTTTCTGCGGCGGTACTTCATTCTGGACACACGAGAAGACAGTCTGGTGTGGTACATGGATAACCCACAGGTGAGGTGTTCTTGGCAGGAATTTCTTGGCTCTCTCCCCATTTCCATGTTTTCAGACGAACAAAATTACTTCAGAATAATGGGGTTTAATATTGGCTTGTGGACCTGGAAGCAAGGGGGGGAAAATGTAACATAAATGAAATAGTTGTAAATCAGTGTTTCTTGGATGTGCAGTCTTTTAAAGAAAAAATACAGTTCATATTTCTATGTAAAACATTACCAATTGCACTTAATAGTAAAACATTAACAGAAACTTGAACATCAGTGAATTACCTCCCATATGAGGACAGGCTGAGAAAGTTGGGGCTGTTCAGCCCGGAGAAGAGAAGCTGCTTGGAGACCTCAGAGCAGCTTTCAGTGTCTGAAGGGGGGCTACAAGGATGCTGGAGAGGGACTTTTCATCAGGGCCTGTAAGGATAGGACAAGGGGTGATGGGTTTAAACAAGGGAAGTTCAGGTTAGATATAAAGTTCTTTCCTGTGAGGGTGGTGAGGCACTGGAATGGGTTACCCAGAGAAGTGGTAAATGCTCCATCCCTGGCACTGTTCAAGGCCAGGTTGGACAGAGCCTTGGGCATCATGGTCTAGTGTGAGGCATCCCTGCTCATGGCAGAGGGTTGGAACTGAATGATCTTAAGGTCCTTTCCAACCCAAACCATTCTATGATTCTATGAACATCAGTGACATTCCCAATATATGGAATCATAAGTATTGACAGGAGACTTAAGGATAAGACAGGAATCTGAGTTTGGTCCCATGTAGAAATCGGTCATTAGTTTTGAATCATGATGTACTATATATTAAGTGCCTTGAGTATTCATTACAGGTTCTCTCAGGCACTAGTTAGTGCTGTATGATACAACCAGATCACATACTTGTTTCACTATGCATATCTTGTAATTCACCTGTAACCTTCTGTGGAATTATGCAGTTTTCCTTACATGGGTCAGTTACCTGTTGCACATTACTTTATCCCAACAAAACCAGTTATTGAAAAGCAATTTCTAATGATGTTCCAGTTTCAGTACAGCATGAATGATAGATGAATGAGGAAAGCTTGTATCCATCATGATGAAGAGCATCCTTTATGTAAAAGCTACTTTTACAGTGTAATTGCATCAGTGTGTTTTCTAGCACAGAGGAGAACAGATAACAGCTTAAGGTTTGGGTACAGAGACAGTGAAAGCACAGGATCTGGGTCACTCTGCCAGGAGAATACTCATCTACCATTCTGCCAGGAAGACCAGAGTTAAAACGCAGTAGAAATCTACTGTTCAAAGGAACCAGCAGCAAAAACAGACGTTTAAACAGTGTGCAGCCCCATGAATGTGACTTGTGACTGAAGCATTCAGCAGTTCTTACTGAGGAGAAAGAATAAAGAATTTCTGGATAGGAGAGATCAAACACTGAGATCAAAAGTTTGATCTCAGCGAATGAGATGAAGCAATTCTTTTCTTCAGTTTCTCCTGTGATCTAAGCAGGGCATGTGGGCAAAAGCTTGAAATGCTGTAGAAATTGAAATTCTTCAGGGGTTTAGCACTAATATTTGCATTGCACACCTCATAGAGGTTTTAATTTAGGCTTTCTTATGTATTTAATAATGTTAGCATCCACATACAAATGAAAGGGTGCCTTGCAAGAGGCACGTTGAAGCTGCTTGATGTTTTTCCACTCTTCTAGTTTTGAAGAGCAGTGGGGTTTTTATAGAGCAACTATGTTGGAGACAACTCTAAATCCTTGAAGTGATGAAACTCTTCATGTAAGATAAGTCTATGGTGTGTGCAGAACTTCACTGGGCTCTTTGTTGCTGATAGAAGTGCTCTATTTGTAGCTGTGAAAATAATGGTTTTAAACCCACCAATAACCACACTACTGTTGTAATATAAAACTGGTATATGCTGGGGTGTAAATACGTTGGATAAAGTAAAAGTTAATTTATTTGGGCAGACTGAAATGAATTATTTTTTATAAATTTCAGTGTTACCAGTCTATGGTAAGCCTATAGTGAGAACCTACTTCTTACTGTTGAAATATGCATGGAGTATAAACCAATATGCGTCTGTCTTTCTGACTGTAGGTAGCGTTAAGGCTCCTCTTTGGGATGTACATTAGGCGCTACGGAATACGGAAGAGCACTTCAGCTGGGGAAAGGATCAGCGAGCAGATGCAGTATCATTCTTAGGGCATCCAGGGAGGCCTGTAGTGGGAAGAATGATATTGCAGCATAAAGGGCCATGACAGGAAAAGGGGAATGGCTTTAAAGTAACAGAAGGGAGATTTAGATTACATAATAGAAGTTCTTCCCTGTGAGGGTGCTGAGGCGCTGGCACAGGGTGCCCAGAGAAGCTGTGGCTGCCCCATCCCTGGCAGTGTTCAAGGCCAGGTTGGACACAGGGGCTTGGATCAACCTGCTCTAGTGGAAGGTGTCCCTGCCCATGGCAGGGGTTTGGAACTGGATGAGCTTTAAGGTCCCTTCCAACCCAAACCATTCTAGGATTCAATGAAAAAAGTAAATGGAAAACAACACTCTATTTAAAGGAATAAGGAAGACTGTTCCATCAGAATGAATGAAAACGTTAACCATGTTTTGTATTGCTCAGTTCTTTAACTCTTGTATTTGTAAGCTACTAGCTGATTGTGAACACTAATGTGAAGACTAATAGTATGTTAAGCGAGGATGTGAAAAGAACAGAGAGCTCCTTTTTTGGATATATATATATATATATATATACTGAGGTTTAACTGCAGCTTTGGGAAGTGTCGTGGTCTTTCCCTGCGATGACTTTAGGATTAAATGAAAAGATGTGATTTTTTTCAGTCCATTTGGAAAATATGTGAGACAGCCTTTGAAGTATCTGACATAATAGATGAATGTCACTTCTTGTCCCTTCCGCCTGCCCTGGTCAAAATACATTAAGACTCCACCATCTGTTAAGGAAAAAGTATCCTTTCCGGATTTCCTGGATGCAGACCTGCAAGAATCCTTTTTCCTCCAGTAAAATACATAAACCTCTGAAACAATTACTATTTGTCTTGTTTCTAGCAGTCTTTCTGTTTTTAGTTGATTAACAGATGTGTGTACAATAAACAAGTAGTTTAGATCCTGCTCCAAGCATACATTGTGTATTGTCTATAAAAACACATAGGATTTTCTTTTTGTTTGGGCAATTACTTGCTTTTTATACATAAACACTGACTGTGAGATGAGAATAAACTAGTTTCACTTTGTAACATGATTTGTTGCAGAATCTTCCCTCTGGATCTCCACCTGTGGGAGTCATTAAACTTACCTATATTTCAAAGGTAAGCTAACACATAAGACACTTGGTGCTAAATTATTAGTGAGAACTACTGAAGTCCTCAACTTTAGACAGTTTCAAATGCCTTTTACATAGTGCATGGGAAGCCTTTTGCTTGTCTGCTGCTCCTGAATTCTAGAGAAATGTTACAGACACTTCAATGGTACCAGGTTAAAATAGGAGCAGACTAATTACCCTGTTGGCTGTGTCTGTTTTGTGGTTCCAAATGGCAGCTCTTTGTGCTGCATGGTGTTAATATTTCTGAACCGTATGTTTCAGTTCTTTTATGAGTATTTGAATTCCAATTAGTCCTCCAGAAAAGACAGGCTCTTCATGAAGTGGAAGATTAAGTCTTTGGGTGTGATAATTTGCAAGTAATAAAGTTCTTTAATAGAACAGCAAGGTTTCTAACTTTTACTTAGTTCATTACACTTTATGTACACTCACATGCAAATATGTCTGAAAGAGAACCAAGAAAGTCTCCATTATTAAATATGTAGTGGGAACTGTATTAACAAATAAGTGGAGAAAAATAATTGACCTCTTGGTTTTCTGTTCATTTCTCATCTTTCCTTTGTTTTTTGTGTTGTGTTATGGAATCTTCCCACCTTCCATTTTGTTTCTTATTCTTGTAAAAGATATTATTCATGCTGCTTATATCATGAGTACAGAAATGTCTGTGGAGGCCTGTTTATGTCCTTCCTGATTTCCTTCTTCTGGGCTTTCTTTGCCCCAGACCTCACTGTTGTCCCCTTCAGAAATCTGTACCCTTGTGTCTCACTTTTAATGGGAGCACGGGTGGTCACCTGTGCCCGTGTGCACCTTTGCCACAGCTCAAATGTGTCTCCTGGGCAGATGCTCTAACTTCCCATAGTTCTTGTAGTTATGTCATATGTGTTTTTTCCTGTTTCTGGCCCAGAAAAAGGGGGTTGATGTGAGAGGCTGCTTTGCCTTTTCCCTCACTCTTGATAGAAGTAGTCTATAATGTAAAAATGTCAATGCATCTCTCAAAACAAGACTCCTATGTCTCTTCTACCCCAACACTGCAACATTTTAGAGACTTCTGAAGTGGCTGCTATTCTTTTCATGTTAATGAGCCAAAATACAACTGATGTCCTTGACAGTGTGAAATGTCCTTGAATCTTCAGTTCAGCTGAGATGTAAAACTTCAAAATACAAGTGTTAAAGATAGAAGTGCTATGTTTCCATATTTAAACGTTTGGTGATGAATCCTTCAAGTTAAGGATCAGGAACATATGGCTTAAGCTGTCTCTTACCATGGGTTGCACATCTTGAACTGAATTTTATGTAGTATATTTTGTTATGTCTATATAGCTTTATATCTTGCAAACTTGCTATGCTGCTAATCTTCAAATGTTGTAGCCACTTGAAAGAGAAGAATGTGATATCTGATGTACATTTTGTGTGCACAGTGGTATTTATAATCTGAATTTCCTTACTAGGTGAGCGATGCAACTAAGCTAAGGCCAAAGGCAGAGTTCTGTTTTGGTAAGTTCTTGCACACAGCATGTGCATCAAGTACATTCTTCAAAACCAAATGCAATGTTCTGTAACTCACTAGATATAACTGGTAGTGCATAGTTTTAAAATTACTTATATTCACTGTCTCCTCTTTAGCATGAGGGAGATGTTGGCTTCTTCATAAGGTGTTTTCATGGCTTACTGTGTTGCAGTTCAATGAGGAGTAGGTGAGAGCTGGTTTTCAGATGCTTGACATTTTTGAGGCATTAATAAGCTAATGGAAAATGCTGGGTGCTTTCAGAAGCTTGGCTTGCCTGTCAGCTCTGAAGACAAATAATTTAGCTATTTCGATCTGTATTACTCATAAAAGAGTTAATTCATCTAAAAATCCAGTCAGCCAGTGCTCTTAAGTTAAATTTCAGCCTCTGTTGCTGCACTGAAGAAGAAGAATTTGCTTTTGGGGTACCTGCTAGGTTTCTTGATACTTAAACTTGTTTAAACTTGAGTAAAGCTTTAGATAATCATAAACCCCCCTTATACGTAATTTGTACAGAATTTAATATAATTCCATGGTTTTTGACAAGCAATTGGCAATCACAAAAGTACATGTAGAGACTGGAATCAGCCTCTGCTCTGTTTATGAATAACTATTCTCTGTGGCTGCATTCATACAAGACTTCTAGCTGAGGTGTAGGTACTAAAAATGCCTGAAGGTTTAAGACAGTTACTTAAGGTGTCCTTTACCATGTGGAGTGTTGTACAGGCCCAGAGAAGGCAACTCCACCAGACTTACGCAGTCTCTGTGTTGAAGCCCACGAAACACTAATCACGCCTGTGTGTAAGGCTTCAGGGACTCTAGACTAGCACCTCGCATGTCAGTTCAGTGCCATCTACAGATTCCTCTGCACATGCATGTGGAGAGGTGTTTGTCTTCATCAGGTGTAAAATTGCTCTTGTCAGTGGGCCAGCTGTAAAAAGCCTTAATGATGTAAGATGCTAGCTGAAAGCTTTGAATAGTTCTGATTTATTAAAGTGGTTTTGATGCTTTTTAGAGGAAAAATTTACGTTTATTGTAATTTTATTTAAATATTGGGAATTGTTTCAGTTAATTCATTATACAGTTCTGTGTTTTGAGTTTATGTTTGCATCTAATAATGTTGGTTCATCCACTTGGGGGAGAAAGGTGACAGAAGAGTGAAAAGCATGTTTCTGGCATATGTTTGCTGTTAACGATGACCTGAAGAACTGTTACGTTATAGGTAGAGCAGACTGTAAAGTTCTGGGAAGGTTTTAGTCACTTTTCACCCTAAAACTAATTTCAACAGAATTCCTTAGAATTTGTGAGAAAACTAACCATGATTTTTTTACTGGTACACAGAAATATGTTTACCCTTTTTGGATAAAGGTATGCTAGGTGTTGCCAGGTAGATAAATAAACTTACTAAGAATACACTTTCTCTGGCAAGTTGCTCAAGTAAAATAAACTTCTATGTTCTGGCCATTTTAAAGTTGTTTGGTCCTGAGCATCATATACTTAGTAATCAATACTGATTTTTCCACACATTTAAAGAAAAATTAATAGTCATTGATCATCGTAACATTGAGTTTGTTGCAAAGGAGAGCAGATACTGGTCAGAGGATTAAAAGAAGAAATTGTAGAAGTCCTCAAGTATAAAACTTTGTTGCTTACAGAAATTGAGAAAAGGGAAGTGGAGCTGTGGAAAGCTCTGATAAAAGTTGAGGCTTTTTCTATGTAATAAAAAGACTTGAACAAATTCTGTATGATGCTTAGAAAACAGAAAAGAAAAACAGGGGTTCTTTTAGAATAAAGGAAACCTGTCAGGTGGGTGGATGTATCCTAAAATGACTTTTTAGAAAGAAATACAACTGGATCTTCCATCTGAAATCAAATCTTTTATGAAATTCTTAAGTCTGCTCTTAAATCTCAGTGTTTGTTAACTTTTCACAATGGCTTTCAACAGTTATGAATGCAGGGATGAGAAAATACTTTCTACAAGCCAATGATCAGCAGGACCTAGTTGAATGGGTGAATGTTCTGAACAAAGCTACCAAAATCACAGTAAGTGCTTTAGCAATGCATTCAAATGGTGACTGTTTCAAGATGCTTAAATGTGCTTTGCCTCCATTTTTTTTATGCTACAGTAGTTTTTATGTCTACAAGCAAGTCTTGGCTTGGCTTTCCAAGACTTGGAAGACTGTGCAGAACTCCCCCAGACCTGAATTTATTTTACTTTTTGCTTTGGAAATTGGACAAAAATGTGATTGTTTTCATTACAGCATATGATGGTTCTAATAATTTAAAGTTAACTACACATTTAATATTAATTGAAATATCCAGAAGACACTTGAGGCAGGGCAAAGATACACATGCATTTGCCTGCTGTCAAAAATGCTTCTTAAGGTATCACTACAATACTGAGCAAACACATTATGCCACATTCCAAAGGCTCTTTCCTTATTTCAAGTAACATCCAGTCAAAGAAACATTAATGCATTCCTCTGACAGGTATTAAACTACTTTCCTGGTCTGCATCAGGACAGCTGGTTATCACATGATAGAAAACCCCACATATTACCTCAGTCTTTGCAGGAGGCAGAAGAAATGGTTTTGTTTCTGTCCAGTTTAGCGAAGCGATGACAACTGTTTTGAGGGCATTCCCTTACAAAGAAAGGATTCTGAGCGTGGATGCACACATTCATGTTTGTTGTCATCAACTTTCTCATTTTTAGGTTAGCTAAGGATGTTTCTGTGAGTTGTTTGCATTGTTTTAATGCAGCCCTTTCTTTTGAGGTATAAAAATGTTACTACAATTAATAAATAAAAAGAACAGAATCTCAAAGCCTTCTCACTTGGTTTTTTCATAAGGAGGACACACCACGACCAGACTTGAGCTGTTGCCAGCTCAAGAAACATAAAGAATTAATGGCATCACATTAGAATTTAGTGTGCAACATAGTTGTCATGTTTAACTTGCATTTGAAATGGCTGGTGAAGTCATTAGTATTTTTTGTCTTTAAAAGACCAAGATCATTCAGTTGTGAATTTTCACAAGAGCAGTACTTGCTGTAGATTGTAATCCTACAGGATTTCTTGCATTTTTCAGTATTCTGAGTGCTGATAATTTCCAAACAACTATGAGCCTCTGCAGTCCAGCACATTGTGTACCTGTTTGAGTGCTGTTTGAAAATGCATTCCTGTCGGAAGGTGGTTGTGGGGTTGGTCTGTAACATTTTTAATTAAGAGTTTGTGGCAACTGAAACACTTAACCCATAAAGCTGCAGCTACAACCACCTTCTCTTGAAAGGCTGAGGCCCATGATCTGTGTGCAGGAGTAGAAAGTCTTCTCTTTCAGCACCAAACTTGGCTATGAATGAGGTCCTCTTTTACCTGTGCTGGCAAAGCTGGGTGTTGTGCAAGGCTATGGGGAGGGTGGAAGTGAGAATGAGCCCAGTGCCACAGATGGGCAAGCTGCTGAGTGCCACCTTCACTTGGCCAGGGAGAAGCTGTCCCAGGCTGACATTGGTGCTCTTAGGACTGTTTGTACTTCTTTGCAGGTTGTTTTTCTGTAAAATAAGCAGTCCTAGGCATAGGTTCTGGAACCACAGCAGACTAAAAAGTAGCTTTGTTTTTGACTAGATCAGTTCAAGTTTTGAATGTGCCACACTCTTGGATGGTAGTTCTCTGTGTAAAGACAATTTGCATGTCCCTTCTTTCTGAAGGAATCTGATGTCCTGTGTAAATATCCAGCAGGTTGCTGGCTAGGGTATTTTGGTGTGAAACTCTTGATCTCTTCTTGTTGAGGTCATTTTACTTGTTGAAGTCAAATTTACTATATTAATATTAGGGGTGAAAGGAGTTGATAAACAAAAATGTCTTAGGTGGCCAGTCAGTGCATTTCTTGCGTTGCAGGTATTTACTTCTTGCATAAACCCAGACATTTGAGTAAACATTTTAGATCAAAACACTTACTGGGAAATTAAATTCCTGTGGTGTTTTGATTGCTTTAGTTCCACGTTTGAGAGAATTAAAGCTAGTTAGGCTCATTTTGGAAAGAATTTAGCAATATATGCAGGATTCATGGAGGTACACACAGTCTTTGTGCCAGGTCTTGGGATATGAGTGCATGTGTCACACTGGTCAGGCATCCTATTTGACACAAGTCTCAGTGCTGTAACTCCATATTTATGGCCTTACCATGCTGGCTCTGCAGGCACTGGGGCATCCCCAGTCTAAAGCACTTGCTACTAAAACTGAAAGGAAATGAAAAATAAAGAACCAGTTCTTCGACAAATTAGCAGTGCTTCTTGAAGATGAACTATAGCCCTTACAGCAAAGCTGGGAAGAGATTTTTAGATGTCAAGGCATCTGGTAAATGCCCTTATTGCCACCAGATCTTCCAAGAACTAAAGCCATTGCAACAAGCTTTCATGTAAGCTGTTCCTAGCCTTTTACAATTAGAGAACATTTGTTAAATCCTCCTTAAAGACAAATGAAACATTCTTGACTAATGATAAGAGCTTTTTTAAGTCTTCATATAACTTTTGTCAGTTATCATTTTCCACTTTCAGGTACCAAAGCAGTCTGATCCTCTGTGTCAGATGGATAATGCAAATCGTCAAGTTGAAAGCCCAGGTGGAAAGAAGCAAGTCTCATACAGGACAGAAATTGTTGGTGGTGTTCCTATCATAACACCTACCCAGGTAATACCCTTAAAACAAGTGGGCTGTTACTTGATAGGGGAAGCTTTGTTGTTTGACAGGCAAATAGGACATATATCACAATATAGCTTGCTCTGAGGACTTATATTTTGATGTGTGTCTCTTACTGGTACTTGCTGGGGATTTTTGAGGATTTTTTTCACTTTATAGAAGGTTTTATTCCCTTTATACAAGACTACAAAAAATTGCTTGAGTATTGGGGTTTTTTTTTTGCTCAGATATTGGGTAGTATGCTGAAAACATCTTGTGTGTGTAAAATGAACTGTTGGTGGTAACAATGCCAAAGTTCTGTCTTTGTTTAACTGCCAGGAAAAGTGTGCAAAAAAGGAGGTGATTATGTCAGTGGGTTATGTCAGCTGCTTATATGTACACAATATTATTAGAGGTAATAAGAATGACAGCAAATTAAACTGTTGCAGAAGGGCCTTATGAGATGGCGTGTGTGGGCAAATAAGATAGGAAGTGAAATTCAGTGAAAATAAATATGATGTAATGGATTTGGGGGAAAACAGTCCTAGTTGTTATAGAAAATACTGGATTGTGAAATAACCATTTCCACTTGAGAGGTAAGATTTACAGTCACACTCTGAAAACATCATCTTAATGTTCAGTAACAGTGGAGGAAAAGCCCCACAAATACGAGGAGTTGCTAGAAAAAGAATAAGGAGCAAAACAGCAAATGTTTTTGTTGCTGTATAAATCCTGTCTTTGACCAGACACTGATTAGTGTGACCGGTTTTGTTTTCACTAAAAACAAGAACTGGAAAGGTTCAGAGTAAAATTTGAAGGATAACTGGTCCGTGTGTAACTGTTCCAGTATGAGAGCTATGGGCTTTTAGACAAAGCTAATGGTGTAACCAGGTGAAACAAAGTAAAGACATTCTTCTTTCAGAGAGTAATAGAACATAAGGTACTCCTTGCCAAAAATGGGAGGGATGCCTGAGTATGAGTGAGTGGACAAGCTGGTGGAAGAAGAATGTATGCAGTGTTAAAGATATAGACCTATATCTGTTTCTGGAAGTTCCCTGAGCTGAAAAGTTACAGACTGGATCAATATCATGTAAATTACATGTATTCACCTGAACTGATTTTAAGTTGGTGAATTCTGATGTGTCTTATGGTCCTAGAAATAGCTTTTTCTCTGATGTAGCCACCTCTAGTGTTTTGCCCTTAGTCATGTTGTGTGTTTGCACTAAATACATGGATATATCTTGGGTTTAGGTCTGTAATGTTCTTCATTGAGTGTCTGTCAATATTGTTTGAGGATACCCAGCACTTTCTTGGTTTAGTTTCTAAATGGAGCTTGCCAAGTCTTCAGCAAGAGCCTTTGGAGAGTCTCATTACTTGTCTTTAGATATCAGTTGAAGTATTTTGGCCTTTCAGACAAATTAGAAATGGGATTTGTGAGCATGAGCTGATGCAATTCTTCCCTATTACAACTAGTACAGTTTTTCTTTGACCTTTAGAGAAAAAACTGAGAGTATTCTGAACTTTCCTGCTTTTTTCTAGAAAGAAGAAACTAGTGAGTGCAGTGAAGGGGGTGATAGTAATTACTTGAAACGGTCGCAAAGTCACCTTCCTTACTTTTCTGCTAAGCATCCCCCAGATAATGCTATTATCAAAGCTGGTTACTGTGTAAAACAAGGAGCAGTGGTAAGTATTTGAGATCAGTGTGTTTCATTAATTGAAAACAAAGGTCCTAAGGTGGCAGTTTTACTCACCGAATAGATGATTTAAACAAGAAAGGCAAGATTGCTGGTAACTTCAGCACAACCAACACTATTAGGAGAGAACTCATCCTCCAGTAGCAAGTAATTCATTACTGTGTTACTTCTTTTCATAACATTCTTCAGTGTTATGTTGTTGGAGATGTTTGGAGAGGAAAAGTGTGCGCACAGAGGCTTTCATATCGTGGTTAGTGCACGCAGCTAGGAATTTCTCTGTCCTGCAGTTATATAGAGATCCATATTAGAACATCTAAATTAAGGCAGAAGTGCAATGTCTGCATGCTTTTTAAATCACTAAAATGCTTCAAAAAAAGCTAATGTTGCAGCTCAGAGGAAGAATTATACAACCTGCCAGACTGACTAACACAAGTGGAATTATTCACATGATGCCTTGCTAATAGAAAGGAACAGATAGTTCAGATTAAGCAAGATGCTTCGTGACTTCTCAGGCTAATTTTATCTTGGATTATGAAGCTTCTTCTATAACATTCCTTATTTTTAAATTTAAAGTAAACTAGAAACCTTTAGTGTCTTTTAACATTCCCAGTGGGTATTTGTGCCGCTCAGTTGCTACAGTTTCAAAGGAGATTGCTGAACAATTCTTACAACAGAAATAGCTTCCAGAGTCTTCAATTTTAGCAGTTTAAATAGGGCAGAATCTTGCAGAATTATTCTGGGGACACTATATTAGTAAACATCCCACATTCAAATAAATTGGACAGGGCTTGCAGCAACCTGCTCTAGTGGAAGGTGCCCCTGCCCATGGCAGGGGATTGGAACTGGATGAGCTTTCAGGTCCCTTCCAACCCAAACCAGTCTGTGATATATTAAAAATAAACATTATAGATTAATACTTAAATAGATAGGAATTATGCAATACCATGTATTAGAAATGCAAACTAGAATTAGAAGCTGAAATTATAAATTGGTGCATAATATATAAAATACAAATATATTTACCTGTCGTAAAATACATACATGTTTATTCTTTCCTTTAACAGATGAAGAACTGGAAGAGAAGATACTTTCAGTTAGATGAAAACACAATAGGGTATTTTAAGTCTGAACTGGTAAGTTTTTCAATATGTGTTATTTTCCAGTGATACTTGCAAGAATATCAAAAGAAAAACATTTGTATTCGAAAAATGTGCTGTGCTGCTCCTGCAGCTCTGGACTTGAATAACTTTCTGTGATTGGGAAGAGGAAAATAATTAATAGAGTGGCTGTTAACTTGGACTTCAGTCTTCTGCTTGGGGAATTTTTTTGAAGGGCACTGATGAACAGGAATAGGCTGTATTCTACAATCACCCTGATTTTTTTTTTTATTGGTATTTTATGTCACTTTGTACTCACTGTGTTCCTGAAATAGCTGATCATTATGCGGAGAGACAAAACTATCATCTTGCAGTTCTGAATTTCAAGTTAGAATGATGGGGTGGTTTATCATACAAATGATGGGATCTTTTCCCTTCACTCATGTCACCATGGCAGCTAAGACAGGCAAAAAACTCTGCTGTTCAGCAGCAGCACTTACGGAGTTTGCTTTGGTTTCATGATCTTTTCTTCCCCACTCATCACTTTTCAACCTTTTGACCAGTTTTGATCAAATCTTAAGTGCCTTCAGGCTTCATTTAAACTTTAAGTGGCTGATGTTGGAAGCAACCTGTTTTCCCTGAAATGGAATCCCACACTTACTAAACATGGGAAAATCTGTAGCTAAGGAATGAATTCTTGAGTTGTAGAGTATTATGAATTATGGAAGTTTGAGTTTAGGGGCCAACTGCAAGATGTAAAATGTCAAGAACCCAAATTTTAGGCTGTTTCTGAAGAGAACTTTTGCTTTATTTTGACAAGAGAGTAAACAGTAGGAGAAGTTTGGTCTTGCATCATTATCTTTGTGTCAGCATAATGCAGTTCTGACTCATTGCCTATAATAAACCTTCTATTTTTATTTACAAAAATATATATCTGAGCGCAGATGGCTCACAAGCAAACAGAACCTTCAGTGAAGAATTGTACTGTGTCAGAATATACTAGGAAAAAATGGTAGCAATACACACACTTAGTGTTTCACAGAATCACAGACTGATTAGGGTTGAAAGGGACTCTAAAGCACATCCAGTTCCAACCGCCTGCCACGGGCAGGGACACCTTCCACTAGAACAGGTTGCTCCAAAGCCCCTGTGTCCAACCTGGCCTTGAACACTGCCAGGGATGGGGCAGCCACAGCTTCTCTGGGCACCCTGTGCCAGTGCCTCAGCACCTTCATAGGGAAGAACCCATACTGTCTGATGATCCTATTAAGACAGGAAAAATAGGTGCTCCCTGCGTCAGGTGTCTGTATTCCAGGGATGATCCTGCAGTTCACTATTTATTACTTTGAAAACTCTGTTGTAATGGATGAGTGAACCTAGGAAGGAACAGGGAGGGGAGAGAGGGAAAGAGGGGCAAAATAACTGAAAACACTGAGTTTTAAGCTCCATACATTTGATCTGCTATAGAGACAAGTGATCTAATGAAAACTGGCATTTGAGGATGGTTATATTTGGGTGACATTCACTGTTTGCAAGAACAACATAAGTCTCTTAAACATATGTAATAGAAATTGTAGAGAAAGTCATTCAGAGCTGACAGCTTTTGTTTTGTCCACAAGCTGAAGCCAACTGAAGTTGTTCATTGTAACATTGCTTAAAGAAAACAAAGTAGGAGGTAAAATAAGTTGGGTTTGTTTGTGTTTGACTGCAACAACCACAGGAAAATATAATAGTATGTGTGACATCATGTTGTCATGGCAAAAGTGAAAGTATTTCTGTTAGAATGTTCTCACTTTTTTCCCTCTTTGACAGAATTGTAGCACTTATTTTTGCTGCAGTAACAGAATTGTCATAAGCTTTAAGAATTCTTGCTCTGTTACAGGTTTTGGTGTCACTGATTTCTGTGTGTTATTTCTAATTATATTGAGTATAGTATACAGTTAATCTTATTTAAAGCCATGTCAGCACAATTAACTAAGTGTCTTGTATTGTAACATTTAATAGCAAATATATTTAATGACAGTTGTACTGAAATGAGCCGCTTGAGGCCAGATTCAGTTTATGATCTGCTTAGGGGTGATTGTCTCCCTTACAGTAAGGTGAATGAATGATTCTGGGTGTTTTACTTCTTAATTTGGCTTCCTCTTCATTGCAAGTGCCATTGTTAGTTTAATATTGAACAAAAGCAACTTCAATTTAGGTTGACACCACCTTTTGCATAAATTACTGCCTTGAAAGTCTCATTTATCCAACTCTGCTGCTGTCATCTGTCCTGACCTCTGGTTTTCTGACTGTCTCATAGTTGTTAGATATACTCTACTAAAATATCTTTATTTTCAGGAAAAGGAACCTCTCCGGGTTATACCACTTAAGGAGGTCCATAAAGTTCAGGAATGCAAACAAAGGTGAGGAGAAAATCACTGATGCCATTATATGTGATGTAGTATGCTGCTTTGTCATGGCCAGACTGCTAGTTGGAAACAACAAAGAACTTTGATTCCTTCAGTTGTTGTATGCATGTGTGATACTTTATTTCTAGGACAGAAGGCAGTTTTGTGCATCAGACTGTTTTTGATGGTTCTGTATTAATGTGTGTTTCAAACGTGTAACATTCAATCAAGTGTAGATGCATTGGACAAGGGTGAAACAAAGAAATTTCATACAGTCATGAGTTGTAGATGCATAGGTGCTGTCTGATCTGGGGCAGCAATTTTAGGACTCTCTATTCTACTTATGTAATCTCTAAACCTTTAGAGGCCATTAACTCATCTAAATTTAGATGACAACACTCTTTCTCCTGCTGTTTCCCTCCCACCAAATGGCAGTATACAAAGGAATGAATTGCCTTTGTAGTAGTTATGATGGATACAGGTTTTGGTTTTTTTACCAGGCTACTGTTTAGGACTGATACTTTGTGAAAACATAAAACATATGTGAAACTCGTAGAAATTTGAACAATAAATATTTATCAACATAACATGATATGGTTTAGAATGTTCCAAGAAAAAATGTATATAGTATCATACATGCCACTGTAAATTAAAAAGTCTTAGGACTAAAGTGAGTAAGAGATGCTGGCTTGCTTTTTTTTCTACTTAGTATTTACCAAAGAAACAACAGTAGAGGGATAAGGAAATGCAAAGATCTTCAGACAGCAGATGCTCTCTGCACATCCTAGACTCTCTGTGAAATAAAGTGGGAAAGTTGAACCTGCTGTTGACCTATTTTTGTGCTTCGTTTGCAGTGATATAATGATGAGAGACAATCTCTTTGAAATTGTAACAACTTCTCGAACCTTTTATGTACAGGTAATGTCTGGGTTTTATACTCTGGGCAAAACAAGGACTACCATAGTCAAAGCAGAGAGGTGCTGCTGTTTTGCTTTTAAAGGTGTGCTTGACTATGCTGTGATTTTTCAGAAGGAATGTGATTTCTATTACGTTTCAGAAAGATGCATGTAAGAAATCTTCCACATAACAGCAAGTGTTGTGTTGGTAGTGTATGAAAATACCGAACAATAAATCCTAATGTGATTTTATTGGCATTTGTATCTTCAGATTCTGTAGGATCAGCTCAGTATATTAAATCTTTTATTTTGAAGTACTGAATTTTTAGGTCTAGTAATAGGTTTCTCAGATTCAATTTAGTTTCCACTTTAAAATACCTGTTAAAGCACAGTGACCTTTAGATATCCATACCTATTTAGTAATGCGGATCCACGTGTACTTTATCCATTGCATCCTTGCCATGTCATCACCATATGAATCAGAAAGACTTGCTTTTCCTAGCTACATGGGAATGTGATGCTCATAGTACTGGAAATAATGTTGGAATTTACCTTGTAGGATCAGAAAGGTCTGTATAGCCTAATACAGGCAGTGGTGCCAGATGCTGAGTTACGAGCTGAATATAACTGACATGTTGCAGATGTTTAATGCTGGGTGGATGTGCTAGTTTAATGAAGCTGAAACCTAATTAGGAGGTAGCTTTAGCTTTTGATCTACCTTTATCTGAGATATGTGCACCCTTGGTATTCAGTGTTCATCTATGTTGGATTGTTATCCTGCGTAAATGTACAGCTGACCCGCAACAGAGACTGGTTTTTATTCGACTGCAGCTCTTCAGTAAATACCTCACAGAAGTAAAGTGCTGCAGTGACTGAGGAGTGCAGGTTATGTTGTTGGGCAAAAACTGCTTAAGAGGAGTCAGATCTGTAACAATTTGTGTGGGTGCTTTAACTTTTTTGTTTGCTGGAAGTAAAGATTTGAGTCGAGTATGCAAATAGTATAAAAATACTTCTTGCTTAATATTGTATATAACTATATGCATATAGTAAAGTCAGGGTAAGATTTTAAGAAATCACGGTTAAAGCCACAGGGACTTCCATTTCTTCAATCACAGACTACTGAAGTAGGGTAGGGCTGTCATTTTAATGCAGATGGTCAGGACACTGGGACATTTGCAAGTTGATCATGTTAAATACAATGCATGTTGTTTGATCCAGGCGGACAGTCCAGAAGACATGCACAGTTGGATAAAAGCAATTTCTGGGGCCATTGTAGCACAGCGGGGACCTGGAAGATCAGCGGCTTCCGTATGTTACTCTGAACCTCAGAGAAAATGTGATTAATTGATGTTCCCTTGTGCACATGAAGTTCTAATTGTTTTTTTCCCCTCTCTTACCTGTTCTCTGTCCTGTCCTGTAGTAACGTGGCATCTTTGCATGAACTTTCATACAGACTGGCATAGAACGTGTTCTGTTTTTTTAATTGGGCACTTATCTAAGTCTTACTTATATATATAACTATGTGCATTGTGTTGTCTTGAACGTGTAGATAATGCAACTGCTAACCTAGAAAAAGTCTTCTGAGTTCAGTAGGATCTTTGTCCCTACTACTAGATTGGAAGTAAAATTGAAACATTCTAATTCCTGCGAGGTGTTTCTGCTGATTGCTGAGTTTTGCAATCAACTGGCAAAATCCTAATTTGTTTTTAACAACTCTCACTACTAAATTGTCATTTTCTGTTGTTGATAGTCTATTGTATATGCAGATACAGAGTCAAATTTAAAACGACTCCTCTAAGAGATCTCTGCTCGCATGAATTAGTTTCTACGGTTGGAAACAGCGTGAACGCCACCGAGCTTTACTGAACTGAGACACTGTGACAAAGCTTAATATTTGTGAAGCCATGTGGATGCCAGCACTTCATGCATTTAAACTGCATGAGATGTTCAGTACAAAGTACATGAGCTTGTGATAAGCAGAAAAGGTTTCTGTGGTGTCACAGTGTCTCCAAGTATATGCAGATTTAACACGTTGAGTACTTTACAGTTCAGACGTTGCAAGCTGTGGTTTTCACTTTCTGGCTATGGGATGTTTTGTAGTAAACTGAATATATCATTACCCCCATCATCTGAAATCTGAGAATGTAAATCTGGCTTTTGATTATACATTTGCATTGATTCAGTGTTTCTTTTAACTCTAAGCTCTCATTTAGTTTTTGCAGCCAGGAGCTGCTTCACGCTTTGAAATACAACTCCCCATCATAGGTTCTGTTTCTTTTTGGGGGAATGAAGATACACAGATAACTGTTCTTTGTGTATGCTTATTTTTATTTTATTTTTTTTTTTGTGGGGCTAACTGAGCAATCTACCTATTACTGTCTGCAACACTTCTTTCTTTTTCCCTCTCTTCTCTTCTTTCCCCAAGTATAGGTTACTCTAATCTTAGCTTTGCACTGTGTTCCAGATGCGGCAGGCCAGAAGGCTGTCGAATCCTTGTATACAGAGGTATACATCAAGAACTGGTGAATGCAGCACGTATGTGGGCTCTCATGTAAACTTGCCTTCTTAACAGAGGGCTAGAGACTAATTTGCACTATAAAAAAACTAAAAGTATGGCTACCTGTTGTCATTCCCATTACTTTAACTAATAAATTTTATCATTCACTTACAGGTTCGCACTGTTTTTTCTTGCTTTTAAAATAATTGGGAATTAAAACTGGCAAAACCATGTCATTATACTTCAAAGCATACTGTCTATTTAAACATAAGTTATGTGATGTCATTGTAACAGGAAAGTATTAAACCTAATTTGCATGAGAGTTCATATTTCCATTTTACTTTCCATTTGTTTTATGAAACTGCGCAAAAGCAAAATGAGATTTAAGCTACCCACAAACTAATACAGATGTGTGCACAGAAAAACACGCACATTGTAACTCTAGCAATTGGAAGGATAATATTGTAGCCTGATTTGCATGGCTTCTAAGTCTCTGCATGAAATGATGCATTCCAGCGTAGAAGCATTACAATGTGTAATCGGTACACTGTTCAAAGCAGTCCATTTTAGGAGTAATCCAGCAGCATAATCTCTTAACTGTGAAATTACAGTCAGTGTGGGTAGCAAAATCTGAGTATCCTTCAGCTCAATTTATAGACATCTTGTCCTCACATGCCTTACTTTTATGCTATTTGTTGAACTCAAGTTATTAAAAATAAGAATAGTAGGTAAATCACTGAATGATGTTTTTCTTGGAGTATCAAGTCAGGTGTGAAATAAAGCAATGTAAATAATGCAACTCGGCACAAAACTGAAGTCCAAACCAAGTTGCACAGCTCCTTCACCCAATGGCGAACTGTTGTTCACTATAGTGAACCCAGTAGAGAACTATTAGTTACTGGATTCTGCCAAGGACTACTGTATTTCTTTTTATGAAATATGATTAAATTCATGACCTTGTGTCATAGCTTCTAAAACTTGGGGAAACTGCTGTGAAAGAATAACTATTTCATTTAGGATGCGTATTTGCATCTTGGATACACATCTGTGGTGGCGTTTTTTTGCTAATATATGTGCTTGAAAAGTGACTTGCATACATACATGGGTCTGCAGCCCTAATGCTGGTGATGGCAGAAGTGGCAGCAGCTGCAGCCCCTGTGGCATGCAGAGTGAAATATTCCCTGCATCATCACACATAACACTTATTCACATCACTTAAAACTGTATCCAGCGCTGCTTTAGATATCCCTAGGTACCTGGGACATCCTGACAGAACCGATAGATGTAATGCAGAACCTAAGGAATGTTTTGTTCTGGAGCTGTAGATCAGGCCAGATATCCTAAAACATGTAAAATGGCACTCTGTGCCAATGCTGTAGGCTTCTAAATGCTTCCTAGGTAGTCTGGGAACTTGTTTCTATCAGTAAGTAAATGGTGGATGATTTTTTCCACAGTATCAATCTAACAGTTATGTAAAGACCAACAGAATGGCAGTTAATAATATTAAATACAAGAAAATAACTTGGCAATCAGAAGGAATAGCTTCAAAATCAGTTTCTTGCTCCATTAACTTCGGAAATTTTTACACAGTCTTGATAGCACAAAGTAGTTACTATTTTTGTTTGATCCCTGAGGAGATTGGAACCCCATGAGGAGGGATCAGTAAAATGTGCATCACTTCAGGATTTAGCATGGGAGTTCCTGATGTATATGGGTATGTTTGAATACATTTTTCTCTTGGAAAGGGGTCACTTTCAAATGTGTATCTTCAAAAGGTTACTTAACATAGTAAAATGAGAAGCCTCAATTTTCTGGACTCCGTTATACAGTCTAAAGAGCTGCTGAACTTGATTTAGGAAATGTAATGTCTTCAAATGAAGAACCTGACATTGTGTCACATACTGCTGTAAGCTCACATTTAATAACACACCGCCTTGAGAAAGCACCTGCCTCCTGCTGCTGTGGCTGATGCTTCGCTTTGTGTATTTTCTGTCTTGATTTTATTGTTTTCTCTGAGAGCAAACTCTGAAACTGCATCTTTCCAGTGTGATGTCAATGACTTCGTCTGACACCTGCTCTTCTTTTTCCAGGAGCATCCCGAGTCTTCTTCCGAACCCAACCATGCTCTCCGTTCTGCCATCCCAGCCCCAGCCTCCTCACATTCCACAGCCGCTCACGGCAGCCCTCTGGTCCCAAACCCTCCCACCAAATACCCTGCCTTGGAGAAGCGAGGATTTCACGAGTCTTTTACCAAGGCCAGGCCAGGGAGCTACAAGATCCAGGTTGTCACTCCAAGAGAATCAGCTTCCAAAGTGACTGAACGGGGCTTCTCAGAACCCCAAAGTAAAAATGGCACTCAGGAACAGGATCCTGGCCTTGTGGATCTGGATGATGCAAGCCTTCCAGTTAGTGATGTGTAGTGATGGAAGTGTTTGGAGAATGATCCATTTGTTTGGTCCTCTTAATTTCCTTGCTCGGACTTTGAACCAAAGAAAATTATAGGAAATGAGAACAAAATAACCGGAACACTGATTTTTATATATATGGATGTGTGTGTGTTTGTGTGCACACATGTGTATATATAAAGTGTTAGTATATTGCCTTTCAGCTGAGGGTCAAAAATGGACCTTAGGTGTTTTCTCAAAGCCTGATAGTAAATCACTTACTAGGGAGGGGCCACTGCACTATTTAGGAGGAAAACAAAAGCAAAAGACAAAACCAAAATGTACTTCTGCAAGTAAGCAAGGTACCAGCAACTCTTCATACCTAATCTGGCACACTTACTAAATTCACAACTAATGCTACATTGTGGAGAACTTATTGCCAACAAATGTGATTATTTAATATCATTTTGAACTACAGTAAGACTTTAGGCATAGATGAGGATTGTTTCTCTCCGTGACTTTCAGATAGGAAATGCACAGAAAGTTTCTTCTGTTCTTTAGGATCAACAGTGTCAATTGATTTGTTATCAGACCCAGAATTCTGAATTATGGAATTCTAATTATGGTGCTGTGAAATATCCACTAAAATAATATTTTGAATAGTCAGCCTAGTTTTGATGCACTCCTGAAAGTGGGTTATAACCTTTTGCACATTGGGTTTTCAATGGACTGCATGTCACGGTGTTTTGGAGGTGGGGAGAAGTGAAATTGGACTTTGGAATTTGGACACTTTAAGTCTTTTGAACTAAGCAGGGTTTCTGTTGTGTTACATTAGGCTTTGCAGCAATTAAATTCTCTCAAATGTCTAAATGTATCGTTTGATAACTGTTTTGAGAATGGTTTTCTTATCAGTGCTTTGTGAGCAGTTCTTGTCTCTGTATTGATCAGTGGAAGACCTCCTGGGTTAGTTTTGTCATTGTTGGTACTGAGCTGTTCATAGTCATGCAGTTGTGGCCTATAACTTTCGGTGCACTAAGAATCTTAAGTGCCTGTGTTTTTTCTCACGTTGTTGAAACACTTTGGGATTAGTTATGTACACAAACCATTCCTAATGGTTTTGAACATTGGCTGGGAGTTGGTCTGAGTAGCATAGTCTGAAACAGCTATTTAAAACAGGAAACTTACTCTAGGGATACCAGTGTTCTGGTATTGCACCTGCTAGCTGTGCAATATGTGTTTTGTTTAAAAGGAGAGTATTTGTTCTTTGTGTACACTGTGTTACAGGGCTTCAGTGATGCAAATGGGAAGAACCTTTACATTTCAAGTATTGGATTAGATGGAGTGTGTCCTGTTCATCATTTTTGACAAAGAAATGTTTGCTTTAATCCCAACCCCACAAATATCTCATGCTGCTGCTTAGTGTGATTCAGATTGTCCAGCTTGGTGATACTTTGGGTTTTTTGGTCTCCTGGAACCTAAGATGCATATCATACAAGTCCATCTTCTCTCCAGGTTCCAAACTGACTTCCTGCTTGAGAGAGATGGATGGCTTTACCATGATAATTTGTTGATCCAAGGATAGACTAATTGGTGTCATAGAAGAATGAAATATATCTAACTTCAAAACCTTAAATTCTATCAGCACCTTCATCTTTTTGTTTATCCATAAGCTAACTAACCACTGTCTTAAGGCAGTGGTCTTTGTAAATGACTGGTTTTGTTTGACTCTTTAGATATATGTGAAAACTAGCACAGAATTGGAAGTTCCTGTAAATGTCTGTACTAGTATTGTAGGTTTTAACTTCTATACAGATAATAGCTCTTTAAAAGCTTATTTTTTCACAAGTACATTCTGTGTGGAAGACACTTTGCATTGAAATATTTTTTACTGTAGTCTAACATCTGAAATCACCCACTGTGGTACAGCTTTCACACTGCATGTTCATTCTATTATATTTTGGTATTGGCAATTTTACACATTGGGTGAAGGTAAAGCAGCTCCATTATGGGACTTACAAAAAGAGGGGGGCAAAAAAAAAGAAGAGGAAAAAAGAACTACTGTTGTAGTTCAGTAGCATAGGGAAATATTTGTGGTTGGTAATTGTCAGGGTCTCCTATTTATCAGTACTTTTATAAATCTATGAAAATTGTTAAATTATTTTAGAAACAGTGCTGTAAATATGTCACATTGAAATTGTCAATAAATCAGTTTGGGTAACTTAACATCTGGCTCCGTTTCCTTGTTAAATATCAGAACAATGTATTTCTTTGTAGCATATAAAAGCTCAAATTATCCTTTATCCAGCTATGATGTCTTAATTCCTCAAATCTGATCAGGTTGTGTAGCCTAAGAAAGACATCGAACAGAGTGCGCTGTTTTTCTTACACTGTTCTTGGTCTCTTCTGCAGAAGTTTTACATGTTATGCAAGGGAAATAGATCAGGTTTCTTTTGCATTAGTGGAAGGGAAGAGATGAGGCAAGGTAATGTAAAGTTAACCAGTCGGAAACTATCAGGCACCATCTGAAATGGGGGGGGGGGGGGGAACTCAGAATGCCCCAGGAGCACAAAATGTACCATGTTTTTCTGGCTTTATAGTGTTGCATGAGAAAGGTTCTTTCTCCAAAACGCATTCCTGAAATAACACCACCTGGATAACATCTGGAAGCACCTCACTGTATGGTAGACGGTGTGATACCATCATACTTGAGTGACTGCACTTCCCAAGTCCTTTTCCCTGTTGTAAAGCAGCACGCTCACTCTAGCTGTCCCAACAGTACACAAGCTTCAGCTAAAGAACAGGAACTGAGGTAAGATACAGGCTGAACGCAGTTACTCAAATTCCAGCTCCACTGCGACATCTTCTGACTGTGAATTACTCCAGGTATGTGCACATCTGCAGCTGCACTAGTATCAATGTGCGTGATCTTGCCCCCAACATTTTGCTCCATAACACGCATCTTCTAGAGGAGTTGCTGCCCTGAGTGTCTTGAAGCTCCCATTTTCACCAGTCGCACAGGCCAGAGCTGGTATGGAATGTGGATTTAATTGTATCTTCAGTAGCCCATCTCCATTTAAATTAGGTGTTTTCAGCTTTGGCATAACATCACCAAGTTCCAAAAGCAGCTTGATTGCAGTGGTGTGGAGTTGATGTTCCAGTAAAGTCCTTGGTACACCAAGTTAGCTACTAATCTGTGTACAGCAATACAGTTAATAGTTCCCAGTATTAAATAACCAGAATAAAATACAGTCAGTGGCTGCAACTCAAATGCAGTTAAAGAGGCTGAAAACACCGGTTCTAGTTCATTATCTTACCACATGCATCTCTGCTGCTTAGCTTTCAGCTTTTTTGGTCCTCATTATTTTCATCAAAACCTTTGTTACTTCTCACAGCCTGTTGAGAGCCGAGCTGTGGTCACTGGAACAACTTGGATGCTCTGTCTTACTACGTGCTGTCTCGCATGTCTGCATTTGCTGTGTACTTGTTGCCCCTTTAGTGAAGAGGGAATTGAGTTATTCTTTCTGGTTGTAGATTTAAACCCACTGTGTTGCAATAAGAAATTCAGAGGAACTGTGACTGCTAAATCTACAATCCACGTGCCTGAAGCTAACTGCCAAAGGGCAATGGTCCAGAATATAGTTTTATTATGTTGGAATATGCTGTAACCTCATGGAATAACAGGATGTCAGCACCACCTAGAGGTCATGCTCTAGCTTTAAACATTACTCGGGCATTTAATTCTGAAGTATATCTCTTGAGACTTAGAAATCCATCTTGAAACTCCAGTTAAGTCATTGGACCATTCCAAGTTGTTTTGTTGTGGGTTTGGTGGTGGTTTTCTTCTAAACTCTTGCTCCTTGTAAGCTTTGAATAGCAATGGCAGCAAACTGAAGACATCAAAACATCCCTGTCTCCTGCTGGTTTTGTTTACACCAGTTTATTCCTGAGGAAGCTGTGATGTTACAGTGAGAAAGTGAATAATCTGTTAACTGGTCCAGTGAATAATGAAAGTCAGGGTTTTCTTGTGATGCTACTGACTGGAAAGCAATTGCAGACAATGAGAGGATACTAAAAAATAGATGGAACAGAAGAAATCTAAGAACTGCCCCTACATAGAGTGTTTTTTGTTGGAAGGGACCTTAAAGCTCATCCAGCTCCAACCCCTGCCACGGGCAGGGACCCCTTCCACTGGAGCAGGTTGCTCCAAGCCCCTGTGTCCAACCTGGCCTTGAGCACTGCCAGGGATGGGGCAGCCACAGCTTCTCTGGGCACCCTGTGCCAGCGCCTCAGCACCCTCACAGGGAAGAGCTTCTGCCTAAGAGCTCAGCTCAGTCTCCCCTCGGGCAGGTTCAAGCCATTCCCCTTGGCCTGTCCCTACAGGCCCTTGTCCCAAGCCCCTCTCCAGGTTTCCTGCAGCCCCTTCAGGCACTGGAGCTGCTCTCAGGTCTCCCCTTCAGGAGCCTTCTCTTCTCCAGGCTGCCCCAGCCCAGCTCTCCCAGCCTGGCTCCAGAGCAGAGCTGCTCCAGCCCTCGCAGCAGCTCCATGGCCTCCTCTGGACTCACTCCAGCAGCTCCACATCCCTATTGTGCTGCTGCCCCAGAGCTGGATCAGGGCTGCAGGGGGGGCCTCCCCAGAGCACACCAGAGGGGCAGGATCCCCTCCCTGAGCTGCTGCTCACGCTCTGGGGGTGCAGCCCAGCACATGGGGGGGTTCTGGGCTCAAGCACTCACTGAAGCTGGGTCATGGGGACCTTCTCATCGACCAACACCCACAGGTCCTTCTCCTCAGGGCTGCTCCATCCAGGTTCTGCCCAGTTTGTGTGCTTGGGATTGCCCTGACCCAGATGCAGGACCTTGTAGGTGGCCTTGTTGACTGCGTGGGGGGTGTGTTGGCCCAGCTCTTGAGCCTATCTATGTTCCTCTAGATGACATCTCACATTCCCCTGCGATAAACCAGTACAAGAGAAGTCTCGTGCAAACAGCCAGGTAGTAATCCAGCCTTTTTTGAATGAGAAGCAAGTATCTGTCTGGCAGATGATTGTACCAAATGTGCAGGCTCAAAACATTAATTATGGCTTGGAAGAGATGCGTAAAGCAGTAACTTGCTGCACTATGAGGCGTTGAGCTGAGCTTGTTGACTTTCAATGACTGCAGTTTAAAGTTTCCGGAATGTACCTGGGAAACTGGTTATCCAGAGTGATGCAGCTGGTCAGAAGGACCTTTACACTGTCTCATGTGAGTACAGTCCCTTCAACTACGGACTGGGAAGGAAGCATCTCCGCTCTTTTAGTAGGCAAAGTAATGCAAGGCGAAGATAGAAACTTGGAGCTAAACCAGAGTAATCAGAGCTCCAGACTGAAGGATGGGGACATAACCAGTTTGAAACTTCATTCTTTACTAACTCAGCTGCCATTGTAATCATCTTACTTTTTGACTTTGAGGTTTTGCAATTGTTTATATAGGTTAAGACGCTGAAATTCTATACAGACCTAAGCTAAAAGTGCATACAGCAACGCAGTGTGTATCTCCTATCACAACAAAGGCTCTCTTCATAGAAAATATTGATGTCGAAAGACCAATTTGTTTTAGGCTCTATAGGAAATCTGTATTACAACGGATGGAGAAATCAGTGAGCACACCAAAAGTGTGCACTCTGAAGGTGTGCAACAGAGCTGGTTTTATGAAGTTTCCGTATTAATTTGAGGTGGGGAAAAGGGAAGAAATTAAAGAGGAGGTTTGAGCATTTTTAGTTTAAAAGTTAAATGAAATAAAACCAATTTGAAGCCCCCTGTGCTATTTCCAGTGTTAACCTTTCATCAGTTTCATTTAATGTCTTAATATTTTTAGAGCACAACTTCAGTAACTATTTGATGCTCCAAGCCAGTAAGCTGCTGAGGAGCTCCTGAGATGACACTTCCATGGAAGCAATGAAGGCTGCTCGCTGGAGCAGCGAAGTGTGAATCCTGCTCCACAACTGAATCGTGCCCATCAGTGCTGCAGTGCTTCACTGCAGATTCTCTGTGCAGCCTCTCCAAGAACCAGAGCCTGGTACTCATTTGTTATGTCAGGGTGTAATGGGGTAGTAGCGTGGAATATCGCTCCTCAAAGTGCCACCTTTGGCACTGTAATTACGGATTTGCATTTAAAATGACTGCCAGCACTGTAATTTTCCATATAGATCTGCAGAGTGAACGCAGCTTTTAGGAATTTCAACCACTCTGCTGCACGACATTCCTGTTGTCCCCATTCTCTTAATGATAACTGAGCAGGACACCAGAGAAATGCCTGTTCTCAACAGGCGGGTGTCAGCTGCAGGTTCCCATAGCAGTGCATTTGTTTCCTATAAATTAACATTAGGTTCATTATGAAGTTTCCACGCTTGCTTTATAGTCCTTGCCCACAGTGCAATACTCCTGGTTGTAGGGTTGCTCTCTGACACCAAGGAAAAGCCATGGGTGCACAGATCCATATTTAACTGTTTCAGATCATCAGTTTCTCAGGCCAGGTTGCTTGGTTTCCTGTGAGGATCCACAAAAGACACTTCTGATCTTTGATTTATTCCATACCCTGTGCCAACAGCTGCACTTGTCAAGCACTGGGGCCGAATTCACATCTGGAAAAGAGTATGTTGTTTAAATCCCCTGGTTTGCTTTCAAAGTAACAGCATCTCTTTGGTATGTTGCAACGAATCCGGCGCTGGGTTTTAAGAAGTAAGGCTGGGGGTTGTGTTGTTTGGTGGGTTGTGGTTGGTTGGTATTTAACAAGACAGAGGAGTCTGCAAAGCAGAGAAGTCCTGGGTTTTGCAGGGTGGGGGTAGGGTGTTAAATCCTGAACAGAAACTAGGAAGAAGCCATCAGTGAATGAAGCTAAATGATAACACAGGTGTAATAAACCTAAACACGCTTTCTGCAAAGTCCAAGCTGCTTACTTTGCTCAGAACATTGGCCTTCTGGCCACCCCAAACTTCTCCCCTCCTCTCTTTTCTGGCCAACATCCTTCTGGTCCCAGACTATAATGTTAACCCCTTTCTCTCCTGCCAAATGTTATCTTTTATCATCCTTTCCTTGCTTCTTCCTTCCCACCCTTTCCAGGTGTGCCTAGATGCTCCCTCCAAAGCCATTTCCTTGCCCACTATGTACAGTAGCAATGTAAGGATCCTGTGGCAAGTGCTGCTGGCTTCTCTCACCCCCTCTTTTGCCTAGGAAGCCACTGGAGGTAGCAGCTCCTACCAAGAGGCATTCTGCTGCTGGCCTCGAAAGGCTGCACATGATACGTTTCAGGTAATGTGGCACCCGGGAAAGCTTACTTCTGTAGCACACCATCATATGGCAGGAGGGATGGACCTGCTCAGGGTTCTCCAGAGGAGGCCATGGAGATGCTGCAAGGCCTGGAGCAGCTCTGCTCTGGAGCCAGGCTGAGCGAGCTGGGCTGGGGCAGCCTGGAGAAGAGGAGGCTCCTGAAGGGGAGACCTGAGAGCAGCTCCAGTGCCTGAAGGGGCTGCAGGGAACCTGGAGAGGGGCTTGGGACAAGGGCCTGTAGGGACAGGCCAAGGGGAATGGCTTGAACCTGCCCGAGGGGAGACTGAGCTGAGCTCTTAGGCAGAAGCTCTTCCCTGTGAGGGTGCTGAGGCGCTGGCACAGGGTGCCCAGAGAAGCTGTGGCTGCCCCATCCCTGGCAGTGCTCAAGGCCAGGTTGGACACAGGGGCTCGGAGCAAGCTGCTCCAGTGGAAGGGGTCCCTGCCTGTGGCAGGGGCTGGAACTGGATGAGCTTTAAGGTCCCTTCCAACGCAAACCACTCTGTGAACATTAGGGCAAATTCCAGAGCCTTGGTGGCAGCATCCAAATGTTCCTACCTTGAGTAGTACCTGTGATCTGTAGATGGAGCCTCCCATCATCCAGTTCTGTTTGAAAGGTAGGAGGTGAGATATTTCCCTAGGAAGTCTCTCAAGTGCAAGTATTTTTCAGAGCACATTTTTGGCTTCTCTATTGATAAATGCCCTTGGGCTTGGATAGCTCTTCTGTGAGAAAACATTGCAATGGGAGAGATATAATAACTTGTGTGCTAATAGTGCCTTTCAGGTGTAAGGCATTTCTGCACAGATAAGACTTTGGGATGTATTTTATTCCCTTTGCGGTGTTTAACTATCAACAAATGTACATCCCTTTTCTGTGCTATTTAAGAAGAACTATTGGCTGGTGCATTATAGGTCTTTAGCAGCCTGTAAAGGAGCTTGAAGCAGGGTGAATTATACAGAAAAAAGAATCCTGCATCATGGAAAAGACAAATAAACACAATGGGTGTTTCAAACTTCCTGTGAGAACGCTCCACATTTGAGGTAGTCCTTGAAGTAGTTCAATATTTAGCCTAGGATGTGTAGACTTTATAAGCTGAACAGCTGAGTTCAGTGTATGTTAACACCTTATACTTCCCTTTCTGTAGGCAAGGAGGCATTCACCTGACTCAGGTTTTGAACCAGGGTATTGACTTGCTGAATTACAGCTGCTCCAAGTGGTTTCCTTCAACAGGGCTTTTGTTAACACATTTTGAGCTTCATTCATGCCTTGCCTTTGCATCCCAGAGTGACCGGTACCAATGGATGCCAAGCCAAAAAAGACGCAGTCATCCATGGAGAGAGGATGATGGAACAAGGAGCTTTCCCACCACATGGAATTTGTTCCTGCCTATGAGGATAAGGCTCCAGTCACTTCAAACAGTGAGCTCCCTGCTAAAGGTAACATGATAAAAAAGCCAAGAGCCTTTCTGGTGGGGTAGGACCAAACCCCACAACAATTCGTCAGTCTCTGGATATTTTGCTCCTGCTTCCAAACAGGAGTTTCTAAGATCTTTTCCAAACCTGTGATTATTTTTACTGAAAACTGCTCATCTTTCCTTAAAGACTTGTCTTTATTTAAAAGTAAAGGAGGGGAAAAAACCAAAAGACCCCAAACGAACCCTGAAGCTTATTAAAAATAGCAAATAAGTAATGCATAAACAGTAATTTGGAACTGCTTTACCATAGTATCCATCCATATTATATATGTATGTTTAGATATATTTTTGTGCATCCATATTATATATATAGTTATGAATCCATACTATATATATATATGTTTATATATACAGTTATCTATTGTTATTCTATATGTATGTTTAGATACATATTTTATACTGTTATGAATGCATATTATATATATTTTTATCAATATATACTATAGATTTATATACTGTTTATAGAAATATATAATATGGATACATAACAGTATAGAATATATATCTAAATATGTAAAATATATAAACATATGTATAATATGGATACCTAATATAAAATATATAAGTTGATATATACTGGTATTTATCCATATTATATATGTAAGTTTAGATACATACTGTTATGTATCTATATTATATAGGGACATATTATATTATATTATATAGGGACTGTAGTGACAGGACAAGGGGTAATGGGTTAAGACTTAAACAGGGGAAGTTTAGATTGGATCTAAGGAGGAAATTCTTTCCTGTAAGGGTGGTGAGGCACTGGGATGGGTTGCCCAGGGAGGTTGTGAGTGCTCCATCCCTGGCAGTGTTCAAGGCCAGGTTGGATGAAGCCTTGGGTGGGATGGTTTAGTGCGAGGTGTCCCTGCCCATGGCAGGGGGGTTGGAACTGGATGATCCTAAGGTCCTTTCCAACCCGAACTATTCTATGATTCTATGTTTTTAGATATAATTATATCTATCCATATACATAAGTTTTTATATATGTATACACATTAAAAATATTTAAACATGTAAAAATTTTCAACCTTTTTCTTAGACTTTTTAACATTCATGAGTTTAATACTAGGGCGGATTTACTGTGACTTGTTCCTGATTCCTACTTTGGTCACTTCTGAAATCAAGCAATTCTCCTGACATCTCTTTCTTGTGCAGCACTGAAGTTATCAGAAAACAGCAGATGTGAGGGATTCATGGTGGAGCTTTCATTGGGAATATTGGTATCTACGTGGTTTCCCACCTTCAGGTCCAAACCAAGCAGTTAAGTCAGTTTTGCACATTAACGATTTTATGGTCCCAGTTTGATTTTATAATATTCCCTGGAAGAATTAGGTTTGAATTCAGACACATGGGAAGCTGCTTCCGCCTGCTCGGTTGGCTCCTTATTAAAGGTTATTCCACTTTTTGTAGCAGAAAAGACTTCGTATTTGTCTGTGTTACTGTAGTTGTCGGCATCCTCCATTTCTTAGTGGCAGCTCATAGAATCCCAGACTGGTTTGGGTTGGAAGGGAGCTTAAAGCTCATCCAGTTCCAACCCCTGCCATGGGCAGGGACCCCTTCCACTGGAGCAGCTTGCTCCAAGCCCTGTCCACCCTGGCCTTGAGCACTGCCAGGGATGGGGCAACCTAACAGTTAACAGCCTTTCATCTCACCTAATGGTATGTAAGTTCATCAGGCCCCTGGTTATCAGGTGCCTGGTAAAGATTCACTTAAATAATCACAGATTGCTGGTTGGTTCATGAATTTAATCGGCTTGTAATTAAAACATTGGCTGTGCTCGATTTCCACTATTAGTCCTTGTTGCATTTTCCCCTGTTAGCTTTGGAAATGATGGGGTTTTTCCCTCGGAAAGTATCTGTGCGTATTTAAATCGCTTTTCAAACCACCCTGTATGTGCTGCATGAGCAGAGGGCGCAGAGGCCTCTGTCCGGCCCTGGCAGTTGCGCGGATAAATGGGCTCAGCTCTGCTGGGGCATGGCTGAAGGCTGTTTTCTCTTCTCCTTTCGGTTGATTCGCCTTCTGCTCATTGCTGGTACCCACCTCACCCTGCGGCTCCGAGCATCTCGGGCGCAGTGAAGGGGGCCGGGAGACGCCTCCCAGTGTCTTCGGGTCCCTGAGGCGTGTTCCCAAGGGGAATTTCTCGGCACCGCTTTGTATTCCCGGCAGGGCATTTGCAGGCATGTATCGCTTCACCCTTTCTCCCAGCGGACGGGCTGACAGCATCATCTCCCCGTCCGCTTCTTATCGCCAATGGAAATGTTATCCGTGAGTACTTTAGATTGCCTTTCCCGTAATTCCTGAAGTGGAGAAGAGAGTTCAACAGCCCCCTTTATCCCCTCGAGTTGGCAAGGGCATGTTACCAGCCTTCCTGGCACTCTTAAAGCGGGTTTACGGTGCTGAACAACCAAGTTTAACAGCCGTTTGGTGCTAAACGGGCGCTTCAACAGCTCCGCGCCAGCAACGGGCAGGGCCCCTTTGCCCCTGAAAGACAAGGCGGCGGAAGGAGACGGCGGGTTATAGCCGGGGCTGGAGCCGGTAACGGGGGACAAGGGGGTGTCAGGGCGCGGAGGGGGGGCTCTTTCTGCCCGGGGGGGCCGTACCCACCGCCGCCGCTCCGCCCCACCGGCCGCGCCGCCCCTCTCGCCGCCTCTTAAAGCCGCCGTCCCGCGGCCCGGCGCTCACCGCCCCTCGCCGCCCGCCGCCGTCCCGCCGCGATGCTGCTGCGGGGCTGGAGCCTGCTGCCGCCGGTGCTGCCTCCGCTGCTGCTGCTGCTGGCGGGGCCGCTGCCCCCCCCCGCCGCCGCCGCCGCGCCGCCGGCCGCCTGCCCGGAGCGCTGCGATCGGTCGCGCTGCCCGCCGCTGCCCGCCTCCTGCCCCGGCGGAGCGGTGCTGGACGGCTGCGGCTGCTGCCGCGTCTGCGGGGCGGAGGAGGGCGAGCCCTGCGGCGGCGGTGGCGGCGGCGGCCCGCCCTGCGGTGAGGGGCTCCAGTGCGTGGTGCCGCCCGGCGCCGGGGTCCCGGCCTCGGCCACCGTGCGCAAGCGGGCGGCGGCCGGGCGCTGCCTGTGCTCCAGCGCCGAGCCCGTCTGCGGTAGCGATGCTGTTACCTACGCCAGCCAGTGCCAGCTGCGGGCCGCCAGCCGCCGGGCAGAGAGCCTTCGGCAGCCGCCCATCATCGCCATCCAGCGCGGAGCATGCGGGCAGGGTAAGGGCGCAGCGGAGATGGGGAGAGCGGGGACCGCAGGGACGGGACGCTGCGATGGGGCTGCGGTCCCATCGTTCTCTGTTCCCTTTGCCCGGACTGGGGCTCCTGGCTGGACCAGGGAGGAGAGGGGCCAAGGAAAGGGCTGGCTCCAGCCTGGTGCTCCGGTTCAGTGAGAAAGTAGAGCGGGAATGCAGCGCTGGGCTTCGTCTGCCAAGTGTCAGGGGAAAACAGCCCTATATCCAACTTTAAACATCTCCGCCCTCGCCCGTCCCTCCGCCTGCAGAAGGGATGCTGCCGGGCTGGAGCATGAGGGAAGCTGGTTGCAAACCCGCAGAAGCCGGTGCGGGACTACAAGAAATGTGGGAGAAATCCCTGATTGCGGTCCCGCCCGGGCGCTGTGTCCCGGAGAAATGCCCCGGGAAGTAAAGCCGGGAATGCCACAGCTCTGAAAAGCTGGATCGATGATCAGATGCCGGCAGAGCAGGATCTCCTTGCTCGTTTTAGCGGATGCTCTTGGTTATCATCGCTGATAAGGTAGCTAAAGAGGGGGATGCTTGTAGCTGAACAGCGTGCTACTCTGACCCTGGGGTGGGCTTTTAGTTTTGTCTTTGGAGGCTCGAGAAGTAACAACACACCTGAGGATTTATCCTATAGCATTCCTATTATTTAGTTGTTATTTTAGTCGAATCGGATGTAACTTGAGTACTTGGAGCCGCCGGATGGATGCGGGTTGTTTGTAAACTGCATCAGGACACGTTGTTTGGTTATGAAACTGGCTGTGCAGATGCAGTTGATGGAGTCTGCCAGTGAAGTGTTCAGGCTTGTAGGGATGAGGAGTGCAGGATGTGACACGTGAAGGCAAAACCTTCCTGTAGGATCAACAGGGGATGATCTTCACAAGATACAATCCATAATACAGGCTGGCTTAAACCCTGTAAGCTGTGGCTGCACACTGCTTCCAAGCCACTCAGTTCAGGGGGTAATATGTGAAAATTAGCATGAATTCCACCTTTATTTCTGGACTTAGTTCTAGTAAGTCAATGCTGTTCCACTGAGGGTTGATTCTTTGGGCTAGGTTGTGCCGTTTCTGCATTTCTTTCTTTAAAAACGAGGCCTTTCCTAGATTTAGCCATCATTTCCCCAGCAGAAGCATATTCTGATGTATAGTGACTATACGTTCAGCTTGCTGGTCCTCCACTACAGATCAAACTTAGGGCTCTGGTATTGATACAATCGATTTCTTGTACCACTGGTTTCCCCCTCGGTTTCAAAGCTGTGTTGTGCTCCATGGAACAGCGCTGGCATTTACTGACACTGGAGACAATTCAAGCTTTCACGCTGCAGTTTCCTGATCTCCAGTATAATATAATGCCTTGTGAGCTTTATTCTCAATTCATGAAACCAGTGTTGTTTTCTTGGTCTGTTCTGCTGAATGCTTGCAGAATTCAGGCTGTGTTGGAGCTGGAGGTAACATGGGCCTTTGGTGCGTTGTATGGACAATGCACAGCCTGCATATAGACCTTGTAGAGGAAAATAGCATGGAGAAGAGAAGGGGAGACCTGAGAGCAGCTCCAGTGCCTAAAGGGGCTGCAGGAAACCTGGAGAGGGGCTTGGGACAAGGGCCTGTAGGGACAGGCCAAGGGGAATGGCTTGAACCTGCCCGAGGGGAGACTGAGCTGAGCTCTTAGGCAGAAGCTCTTCCCTGTGAGGGTGCTGAGGCGCTGGCACAGGGTGCCCAGAGAAGCTGTGGCTGCCCCATCCCTGGCAGTGCTCAAGGCCAGGTTGGACACAGGGGCTTGGAGCAAGCTGCTCCAGTGGAAGGGATCCCTGCCCGTGGCAGAGGGGTTGGAGCTGGAGGAGCTTTAAGGTCCCTTCCAACACAAAAACCATTCTAGGGTTCTATGAAAAATCCACTGCAGCAGATACACACCATGTGTACATCCAGACAACGGTTCTGTCCCATTGCACCTCTGCCTGGAGTGATGCTCATTTTCTATATCACTAGTTACAAAAGGAAGGTGCTGGAGAAGCGGACCAGCAGCACGTGTTTATTCCTAGACCACAGCAAACATTCCTGCACGCAAAGCTTTTTTTCATATATAAAGAGCTTAAAGCAAAAAGAAATGGAGAGGAGGCTGCAAAGTGCCATTCCCTGGGGGTGCTGTTTGAAAAGCCATCGCCTCATACATGGCTCCTTAGAGTTGTTAATTTTGAATTTCAGTTTGAGTTCATTTTCAGGAGTGCTTTTGCTACCTAGAGATGGAGTTATCTTTGGTAAAGCATTTCTATGCTTCCGTAGGAACATATCTGTATAAATAACTTGGTGAACACACTGCAGTGGCCCAGGGAGATGAGGGAATGTGGAGAAAGTGTTTGGAAAGCACTTTTGTTGTTGTTAAGTTTCACATCACTTTAAAAGTTGGTCGAGTTCAATATTCTGTAGATTGCATAAAAGACAGTAAAGCTTTTTGTCTTCATCAATTTTCATCTAGTAAAGTCCACTGCTGGTGCTGATTCGGTACCCCGGGGTTTCTCAGTGCATCTTTTCAAATGCTGGTCAAATTTATGAGAGGACGCAGGAGAGGCAGGAGAAGGCTTCTTTGGGTCTGTGTGCGTAAGGGGGATGTATTCCTATGCAAAAATCATAGAATCACTGGTTTGGGTGGAAGGGACCTTAAAGCTCATCCAGTTCCAACCCCTGCCACAGGCAGGGACCCCTTCCACTGGAGCAGCTTGCTCCAAGCCCCTGTGTCCAACCTGGCCTTGAGCACTGCCAGGGATGGGGCAGCCACAGCTTCTCTGGGCACCCTGTGCCAGCGCCTCAGCACCCTCATACTAAGGAATGGCAATCACGGGTCTTAAAATAAGCCAAGGCAAATTTCACAAGCCTCAGCCCTAAGCACTGCTGAGAGGATGGGTGCAGTCAGCTGGTACCGAGGTGCTGAGCAGGTCTCCTGCACTGTGGTGATGTGCTCTGGAGTGCGGGATCAGCCTGCAGCTCACTCTGAGAGCCAGACAGAGCACAGAAAGGGCAAAACAGGCTCCATATGCAGAAGCTCCATCCATGCACGTGAGTGCTCCATCCCTGGCAGTGTTCAAGGCCAGGTTGGACAGAGCCTTGTGTGACATGGTTTAGTGTGAGGTGTCCCTGCCCATGGCAGGGGGGTTGGAACTGGATGATCTTAAGGTCCTTTCCAACCCGAACTATTCTATGATTCTAAGCTCCTGTACCAGCAAGGAGAGAGAGGAAAGCATCAGTTAAATCAGGACATGCTTCAATTAAATTAGTATGGAATGGGAGGAGGGCTGACGCGTGTTCACCTCTGCTGAAGTCAGATGAGGCAAGTGACGGGCAGGGTGGCCAATAGACCACTTTCATTAGTGCTGCAGCTGTCACGTATCTCCTTCACCTTCCATGAAGGAGATGAGAGATGTCGGTAGGAGGCATTCAGATCTGCAGCACGGTGTGTGTTGGTACATGGAACGGAGGTGAATGTCCTCTGAGCATAAACCACATCTGTGTAAAGCCCGTCCCACACGCAGGAGTGAGGTCAGTGCAACGAGACCTCAATATTCGGTGTGCTGAGGCTCAGCGTGCTGGGAGGATGTTTTCTTTTTCTTCTGCAAATACGGTTTTGTTGCTCTTAATTCCCTCCTGCTGACCAAGGGATGAAGGCTTGGGATGTTCAACACGCAACTTAAACCAGTGCTCCTTCCCCTCCTCACTTCTCCCAGCAAACGCTGGCAGGCGTTTTAGGACAGTGCCCTTCTCTGCATGCTGTGCTCTGCACACTGTAAAACACAGACTGACCTGGATCTCTCCTTTGACCAGACCGAGGAGGAGGAAGTTCCTCGTGGTTACTCCCAGTTCCTAACTTTCTTCTGCCCCCTTTTATTTTTTAACCAGATTTTTATGGTTTCATATTTTTATTGGGTTTCCTATGTCTGATGTGGTCTCCCAGTAACCTCAGCAGCCCCCAGCGTGCTAGAGTCTGCCATAGGCGCTTCATACTTCCCTGCTGCAGGCGTGCTCACACCATGATGTCCTCTCTGCTTTAGATTAAGCAGCTCATTACTGCTTGCTGTGGGGGAAGACGGAGGTGAGTTTAGGGGTAACTCAGTTCTAGAAAGGTGTGTATCGCTGACAGGCACAAACCTTACTATTTCCCTTCACATTACATTATCACTTCATAGTTCCAGAGATAGGGGGGAGGAGAAAAATGCCATCGTTCAAACTCAGTTTCTTGCAAAGTGGCTGACTTTGTATTTTGAAATGCGCGCAAAGTGCATCCAAGTGACTGTGTGTCATTATTTGATAGAGGAGAAGGACCTCCACGGTCAATAAATCACTTGTCATTAATGGAGCCCTTTAAAACCAGAGTGAGAATGCGATCCATGCAGCAGAGGATGGGAAAGAGCAGTAGATGGACCTGCCTGAATTCCTTGGCTGGCACGCAGGCAGGGCTAACGGGCTGGCAGTGCTAAGCCTTGCAGGAATGAATAATCAGGGCAGGAAAAGAAACTCAGCTGAGAAACCTGGGAAGGCCGGGAACAAAGCCAGGTATTTATCAGGAGGAAAGCCGATATTGTTGTTACGAACTCAGCTCTCAGCTGCTTCCCAAATGATAACAACGGGCCTACGATGGTTAGCGCGGTGGAGCTATGGTGGGAGAGCACTGCAGGTGGCTTGGCACGTGTGGAGTCTATTGGAAACAACCTGGGAGGACCGGGTGGCGAGGAACCGATGCACAAACGAGTGTTTCAAGTTTTCTTTAGCTGCCTTCACCTCCCTCGGTCGTTGTGTTTGGGTGGTCTGAAAGTCGTTCCCTTTGGATTTTCCTCAGTCTCTTTTGCAGCAGCAGGAGGAGGGGAGGGAAGGAAGAGACAGCTGAAGGCAATGGAAATAAATAGCAACGTATTTCCAGAAGAGAACCGATTCCCAAGTGTGGGATTAAAAAGCTTTTCCAAAGCCAAGTATTCAGCTCTGAGAGGAGGGAGCTGTAAGAAGTGGTTTGTCTGAAGCAGCTCACCTTTTCCCCTCTCCGCAACTAGGTTTCCTTCCCGGGGAGCCAGCAGTCATTCTGCAGTCTTTAGACTTCAAACAGCCAGGTCAGTAAATACAGATTTGGAACAAGGAAAGATTCAATCCTTTCATCTTCTGGGCTTTGAAATTTAAAGGGTACCTGTGGACTGGACAAGGGATACTTACAGCCGTGAGTAAGCAGCAGGAGCCTTATTAAGCAGAGTTCGGATGTGATGGAGCAGTTAAAGGAAAGGTTTTGCCATCCAAGAAATGGGAGAAGCTGGAAAATATTTTTCAAACGTGGATTTGTGTGTGCTTGGAGCGGAGGAAACAGAAACGGGGTGCTGGGGAGCTTAACTTTCGTTGCAAACAGGGTCATTCCTCACTCCCTTAAACTGCTGGGGCCTCTAGGATCCTGGGCTGGACTTGGCAGTAAGTCAGTCCCACAGCATTTGTAACTGGGCCCGTGTGAGTATCTAGTATTATGTTGGAGGCTGTGTTCAGGACTTAGGAAGAAAGACAGACTTTATTTTGCCTGCTGGATACAGGTCCTTGTGATTCCCAGATGGGTTCAGAGAGAAGAATATAACTGAAAAATAAATCTCAACTTCCCTATATTGAGAGGCAGTAAAAGAATTCATTGGTCTTGTACTAACTGATGGTGTGGACCTCATATCTGTAGGTACAGGAGACTTGCATCTTGAACTTGTAAGACAGGACACAGGCAACTGGTTATTTTATCTCAAGGTTTAGTGATTTGAGAAGATCTTGGCTGCCACATTTTAGTGACTGGAGATGAATTGGGCAACTCGACAGGCTGGAATTTCTGGGTTAATATCAGATACGCTGGTGCCCTGATAAGACAAAGCACAGGGTTGGAAGCCAGCTGGGTTGCGCAATGCATTGTGAGTGATCTGCCAGGAGCTTGTTGCTGGAGACAAGAATGTGTGCATGCGCATGAGCACGCGTTGCAACAGCACATGTACATGTGTGTGATGTGTGAGTAGATCCGTTAGCTTTTATCGTACAGTAACTGCAGCCTGGCACCAGGACGGTAGCTGGTCCTGTTGGTGCAAGCGGTGGTGAGTTAATGGCACCAGTGTTAGGGCAGTGGCATTGCTATGCTACAGGCACCCCCTGAAAACTTTCTGTTCCTAGTTAACCAAACTGTCTTCTTACATCTCTCATTTTCCCCCATCAAATTCTACCAGGGTTTCTCAGTCGTTCCATTTCCCTGCCTGTTTCTGATGAGGTGGGAAGAGGGACGACAAGCAGCCAATAGCTCCTATATCCAGTTTTGCTGATGAAGATGTGGCTGTCCCATCCCTGGAAGTGCTCAAGGCCAGGTTGGACGGGGCTTGGAGCAAGCTGCTGTAGTGGAAGGTGCCCCTGCCTGTGGCAGAGGGTTGCAACTTTAAGGTCTTTTCCAATACAAACCATTCTATGGCTCTATGAAATATCAGTGAGGCAGAGCTGCAGTGATTATAATTCACAACCACTTTGTGTTTCTGGTAGCAATTGGATTTGCATGTATTTTTATTGACAAGCAAGTGATGGATATAATAATGCATATTACGTGTAGTAACCATGCATGGAAGTTATCCAGTGGCCTAAACTCTGAAGCAGTTTCTTCAGCAGAGCATTAGCAGAAGCTCACAATATTTTATCCAGAGGCCGACGTCGTTACCCCACGTTACAGATAGTGAATCTAGGGCAGAGGAAGATAAAGAGCTTTGCTCAAGGTCAGCCACTTAAGCCAGTAGCAGAGCTGAGAGCAAACTGAGCTTTGGAGGCCCTGCTCCTTTCTCTGCCCCTTGCCAGCATTGCTGCTCCATTTTCCATGACTTTTCTTTTCCATTACTCTATTTCTTAAACTTGCAGACTGCAGTTTTGGCTCTGCCTGCACGCAGCATCGATGATCTGTCAATCCGCATCTGCGGAAAGTCGTTCTGGAGAGGGAAAGAAGTGGGAGGGCCTGAGCACTGACGAGGAAGAGAAACCCAAATTACTCTTTCCCCTCCCACCATCCCTCCCCCGAAATAAACACAACCCCCCCAGCAATCTCATACTTCAACCTCTGTGGTGGTAAAGGGATGATTCATACCTTTTTCCAGGGCAACGTATGCGCTGTTTGGCATTGCCTGCCCGTTCTGTATCAGAGGTCTGCGTGTAGACCTCTATCTATAGAGGTAAAGCTTGGCTAAGCCTTGTTTTCATTTGTATCCAGACAGTAAAAGTGGGCAAGCAGAAACCACTTACAAATAAAAGACAAAAGATATTCAGGCCTGTAAAATAAAGCAGAATAGATGTGTGGATAAAAAAGCCACTATGTAAAGAGTTAATGTTTATAGGGAGCTGCGAATATAGCAATTAGAACTCTAGATAGCATAGAAATATGCATATTTGAGAGGGTGAAATAGAAACCTGCACTTCTTATAACCTTTCAGGAGAAACCATACATGCAGGGGAGCAGGGCACTGTGTGACGGTGGCTGTGTCACCGGTGGCAGTGCCACCTCCTTTCTGTAGCCCTCGAAATAGGATGGCAGAAGTGCTGTCCGCATTCCTCCGGGTTCGTTCCCCAACCACTCACTGTTTTCTAATGTCTACATTAAATCTGGACTGTCTTAAGAGTGGTTCTTTAGGACGGTTGTAGAAAATACCTCCAGATGCAGAGGGATTTGTTTAATACGTAGATATTGTGGGGTTTGTGATGTAGTTGCACTGGGTTTATGTACAGTTGTGAAGCCCCAGACTAGGAGGGGTGTGTGCGTTTTACTGCTGTTTTGAGGGGTTTAGATAGATCTGATCCTTCTGTGTATTATCTCTGGTCACTGCCACAGCAGTGGCGAAATCAATGCCTTCTCCAGCTGCAGAGGAGCAGCATCTTCAGAGGCTTTTTTTAGCCTTGCATCTGAAGAGGCTTTTTTTAGGTTTCTTTTTAGAGAAAAAGAATGTTTAAAAAGCATGAAAACAAGAACTTGTTTTTATTCCCTGGTGCCTGCGCAGCAGGGTTCCTGGAAGTTGAAACTGAATCTCTCTTAAGCAGGGATTTCGTCTAAAGATGCAGCAGGAAAGTTTCTCACATACTTAAAATGAGACCTTAATGGTTTTGTAATGTTAAGAGGAGTTTTCAAGATCAGGCAGCTGCTGGATACAAGTAGGATATAGGAATCACCACGTTGTTGTTACTTAATAGGCATTTTGAGGTTGTTTTGCCGGTTCACTGCCGGTGATGTGCGGAGCTGGGAGGTAGAGCAGGGTGATGACCCGACTTGGAAGGGATGTAAACTGAGCAGGGCTGGAAAAAGGAGAGGAGAAATTATTCCTGACTCATCTGTTGTATTTTCAGCCTTCAGCAGAGCAGAGAATACGACGTCTGCTCTAACGGCTTTAACCTGTTGACTGAAATCCTCTTTTCATCTGTCTGCAGGAAATCAGGCAGACTCTTTTCCACAACTACCTGACTTATATTTCTTAGTGTTTCCAGTTTAGACAGGACTACTGGTAATGATGTTTTGGAGCTCAGCACTCTTTACCCTTGTCCTGAATTGCTCTTCGCCCTTTTGGTATCTGAGCATCCTCCTTCACCCTGCCTGCCCTCCTCATCCTCCAGACAGAGCAGTCTGCTGGCGTGGCCACCCGTAGCCATGCATCTTTGTCACAGGGCCGCTGGCTCGCAATTAGTTTGTCATCTCCTCCAGTGAGCCCGGGCTCAGCATTGTATTAATATGGCAATGGCGCTGCGGGAACAGCGTGTTCCACCTCGCAGGGCTGCGTTCCTCCGGCCCGGGGCTCCAGGGCTGGCTGTTTATGCACGGGTTGGTTTCCTCCCACCTCACCGCTGGTGTTTACAGAAGGAATCGCAGTTTCCTGTTGTGTTAGATGGAGCTGTCGCTCCGCTCTGGATTCCTGCCCTCCCTGCTTATGCTTGAATTGCTTTTGAGCCTCATCAGCTTGCAAGTCTATTGCTTTTGCTCGCTACTGCTGTAATGGTGAGACTCTATTTGCAGGGGCAGCCGGTGCCCTTGGTTTATAGAAGCATTTCTGGCATTTCTGAGAGGCTTTATGGACATATTTTCTCCCTGTGAGGTTCTGCAGGGGTTGCTGAAGCCCGAGACTATTCCTGTGAGACAGAATAGGGGTTGTGCCCGTTTTAAAGATAAATCTGAGTGTTCTAATTTCTTTGCACAAGTTGCATAGAGATTCAGTAACACAGTTTAAGACGCACACGTCCTGAGTGTTCCTCCTTCTGCGGAACGTTTTGACTGACTTCTATCTGGCAATTCAGTGGTTGAGTTGCAACAGAAGACGCTGTGTATCTGATTCATTGACTACTTATTCTGCCTTATAGACAAAAAGTAAGAAAAGCTCCTGTTTGGCTAAGAATTAAAGTTTCAATCTAAAGTTATATAGGAACTTGCTGCAAGAAAGCTGCAGGCACATCCCCCCCCGACCAATTTCAATGGCAAGAAAGCCTTGAATTACATTGGGTCTGGATACCAAAGAGGGCTGTTTCATACTGAGAATGGCGCTGGACCAAAGAGGCTGCAGCAAAGTTCTCTGAAGGCTCTGTGCTTTACAGTTTGCTTATCTTCAAATCCCTCTTTTTGATTGTTTTATAAATGCAGAAGAGCTGTGTATGTGTTGTGCTCTTCGTGTAGCCTGGTCATTCTTGTTACGATTGCTTTTGCCTATTCATACATTTGCTTCTTCCATAACTTACCCTCTTAAAACACTGATCAGGGTAAGCATCAATTTGTGGCTAGGATGGGAATAGGGTGCGCACTGAGACCAAGCGGTCCTGTGCATCACAGCAGCCTCTGCACCACCAGCAAGAGCATCCTGCAGCTGGTGGGCTTTGCCTACACTTTCACACCCTTTTCCCTCAAAAACCAGTAAAATCAGCTTTTGTTCTTGAGAATATCAGCTAAAACATGCAATTTATTCTCCTTCATTTTTGTACTCAAACATGCTATGTGAGAGAGCACACACTGGCCTGAAAACTGTTTTGGGTCGCCATCAGTTCGAGAGCTGTTCTGTTCTACCAGCTCCATGCAGATTCCTGGTTCTGCTTAGCTTGGCAGCTTGTTTTCTGTTTGTTTGAAATCAATGACTAAAATTAATGGTTTCAGGCTTTGGGATTAGCACGGAAAATACCGATTGCAAAGCCTGTTGCTTGCAAGATCTTTGTTGCATGCGACCTGGTTAAAAGTCGTCAAGAAAGAGCTGAGCATCTGAATATGGTGATGATGAAAATGGACTTTACTTTCCCTTTCCAAGTTTGCCTTTGTGCCAGAAAGTGGTTTTCCTTTAAATCCTCACTTTAATCTGGCAGTGGTCCTTGCTGCAGGAAGTATTTTAAGTGAGTACCAGGTTTGTGCACTTTACCATTGGGAAGAATAAAACGCATGGAATCTCCCCTTTATTTAGTGCTAAGAAAATATTTTTGCTTTTGGGAATGTCACAGTAATATGGATTTTCTCCTAAGAAATCTGCGAAGCATCTTGAGTTTCTCCTTGGATTATACAGGGAAGAAATAACTGATGTAATACTGCAATTATTAGCAAGGTGCTGTGGTACAGACCTCTCAAAACTCTCTCCATCACTCTAAAAGTTGCTCTATGATACGTAGAAGGTTGTTTCTTATTTTCTTGGTGTTTTCATTGCGTAATATCCTTTTTTTGGTGTATTACACAATTTCCCCTTGAATAGGAAGGGGAATATTTAGGCTTGCAGCTTAATTCTTTAAAAACAGTAGGTTCTGGAAATGTTCTGTGATTCCCATACATCACTTTTTCCTTGTGTCTCTCCAGGGGAGCTTGCTGATACCACCGTTTTGAGGGTGAGCTAAGCACATTTGCTGGAGTTTTTGTTTCCATAGCAGCGTCAGAGGTTTAACGTTTTCCTATAGGACATGGATGGGAGTTTGTACAAACCCAAGTGGCTGGAGTTTTATTTGGGAAGGTGGAAGTTCTCCAAGTAAAACTGCAGTCTTGCGGTTTGTGTTCCTAGTCACTGGTTCTGTCAGCCCAGAGGTTTCGTGAGTGCTTAAACCCTTCTGGCTTCAGTCTGCAGAGAATCCCAAGCCCAAGATGTTCTTTCAGGCCTGGGGATGTGTACATGAATATAACGTTAGGCAAACAGCGAGTACAGGAGGAAGTAATCATCTATTTTGGACAAGGGCCTGTAGGGACAGGCCAAGGGGAATGGCTTTAACCTACCCAAGATGAGCTCTTAGGCAGAAGCTCTTCCCTGTGAGGGTGCTGAGGCACTGGCACAGGGTGCCCAGAGAAGCTGTGGCTGCCCCATCCCTGGCAGTGCTCAAGGCCAGGTTGGACACAGGGGCTTGGAGCAAGCTGCTCCAGTGGAAGGGGTCCCTGCCCGTGGCAGGGGTTGGAACTAGATGAGCTTTAAGGTCCCTTCCAACACAAACCAGTCTGGGGTTCTATGATTTTCAGCAACCTGCGCAGCTTAGTTAGCCCATAAGCTTCAGCAGGTTGTGGTGCCTCTGCTTGTACTCTATGTTACTGAGCAAGCATTTCATAGACATGCTTCTGATCATTGTAGAGTTAATGGGAAGAGATAGATTAACCATAGATCCCTGGCCTCAAGCCCTGTTTTCCTCCACTGATGTTATCAGACCATGGGAGTCCTTCTCCTGGAAGGACAGGGCCATTGCACTTTTTTTTCATAATGATGAACCTGTAGAAGGTGTTGCACCCCCACTGCAATTTGCATAATAATTTGCATAAAACTCGTTAGAGTTATAAGGTTACAAATACTGATAGTTGCTGCTGTCTATGATTAATGTTTTATGGGAAGTTGAGGGGTTTTTGTATTTAATCTTAATGAGAATGAAAGTTTCTTGCTGCCTGTAAAGAAATGGAAAGCTTGATTCCAGACCGAATCCAAGCTTTTTGGCTTACAACATGATGATTTCTGCTGTGGTCACACCAAGCGATGGAGAGACTTGCTGGTGATTGCTGAGGTGTGCCTTCCGCCCCCCCCATATCTAAGATAAAAGGTCCCATTGAATAAGACAGCTAGGTTGGTTTTAGCTTCAGACACTGGAAAGGCGACATGGGAATGCTGGGAATGTCTTAGCACTGGGTGCAATTGGGAAATGGAGGAGAATGGGCAGCGACCCAAGCTGGGCCTGGTGGATGGGAGCAGAACTACTTCAAGAGGGGGAAAACACATGGAAACTAGATGGGAAAAAATCCATTTCTGACTGAGAAGCTCATGAGAGGTGGACCTACACTGAGAGAAGACCTTCCAGAGCAGCAGATACAGTTCTCACAACAGAAGGGGCGAGGTTACTTTCATGAGATTTCTATCTCCAAAGCATCTTTTCAGTCTAGCTCACAATATTACCAAAAGCAGCATGTCTGAGCCCTAAGCATTAAAGCATCACTTTGAGTAATGACCTAATCAGAACCCAGATCTTCATTTGCTTTTTGGCTCGTCTTTATGAAACCAAATTATTTGAGCTGTTTACAGCTGGCTCTGCTTTTTACCGTGCCTTGGTATTCCTGTCTTGCCTCCTAGCAGTTTGTTTACTGATATTAGCCCTATTCATGCCAGTTGGCAGAGATTTTCCTTTTCATTCAAGGTCTGACAGCCAGCACACCTTTGAAGTCCTTGAGGAATTAGTTGCCTTGGGAATTTTTCATGCTGTAACCTATTTACTGGGGGGGGGTTAAAGTCTGCTTTTGGTCATTAACTGAATTCACAACAATCATCTTTATAATGTCATTAATAAAGGTTTCTTAACCATGCTGATGGGCATTTAGAGCACTGTGCAGTAATTCAATAAAAAGCAGTACAAAACACAATCGCAGCATATAAATAAAAATAGGAACAGTCTGTAAAGATGTGAACATCAGAGCTGGAGGGTATTTAGGAACTAGAGCTTTATTTAAGCCCTTAAATGCAAGCAAACAAAAACCACCATAAAAAACTCCAACCATAAACACAAACCCTAAATATAATGAAAAGACTTTACTAGGACCTCAGCTCCAGAAGGGTGGAAAGGAAAAGGAAAAGGGCCAGAAAACTGGGGAGACTTTATTCTCCTTAATTCAACACTGGTTATACCAAAGAAGCAGTTTGGAACTGAGAAAACTGCATTTTTGGGATCAGTTTCGGTATGGAATTAAAGAGCTGGCCATGTGCTTGTGGAGTACCTGTTAGTCAGGATGGATGTTGTTAGATGTACGTGTGAGAATACACAGGCAGTGGGAATTAAATAGTCAAACCCATATCAGCAATCAGACCTTAAAGATATAGCTTTTCTGTTGCTCAGTAGTCAAGCACAGTCCATTAAATCACTGCAGAGTCCCCAGCTCTTTAAACCTGAAAACTTGGAGGGTGGTACATGGTATTCATTCCACTCTTCAACCTGTATTGTCCTAAAGACCCTGAACTATCAGTATGGCTGGAAAACATGTGTTTTAGGAAAGCAGAAGTTCTGAATTTCCCTGCTGTCTTCTACAGGGGTTGGTGATGGCTGGAAGCTACCATATGGTGGTTGAGGAATGAACATCTGCTCAGATCTGGTTTGTATTATTGGTGGGTTTATGGCATTTTAGGCTTCCGTGTAGTAGCCTGTGCCTACTGGTGGGTCAGAGCTAAGACAGTGGTTGCTTGTAGTAAAGTGCTCCTCTCAGCTGCCAAATACATTGCTCAGTAGTCCCAAAGAGCAAGTAGCTAAGGTGAGCATTATGTATATATGTAATGGGAAAACGGCATGCCTTCACTCATGACCATTTTGGTCTTGAGTCTTTTCTGCCCCATGATACTTAGTGATAGAAGAAGTTCTGAGCGTATTAATACATTTACGATAGCCTCCAGCTGTAATGTTGTCACATGAGGGTAAAGACCAGTTGCTAGGAATGTTTTGTGTGTTAGCATTCGTCAATGAATTCACCGGAATGGTACTTTGACTTCTGTTTATTTGCTGAAAAAAAAGGTATGTTTTCCATTTAAATGGGCAGTGGTTCAAGAGCTGTTGCAAAACGGTGTTACACAATGCAAGAATTCCTGATACATAAGCAACAGGCAGGCGTGGCGAGCTGTCGTAAGCTTTTTAGGTCAGTATGCCATGAATCAGGATTTATTATCTAACTCTTCTCAGAGTAGGAAATTTTGACCTTTTCACTGTGTGGCTTAGTTTGGGACTGCACGAGGAGAAGGGGGTTATACATGAAGCACTGCTGCCTCTGAAATCGTGGTGGTCGGAGCTTCCATTTCCAAGTGAAGGCAGCTCTCAGAGCTGAAGTGTTAGTAGTCTCACCACGTACAGCTTAGGCATCCTTTCTCTTCTTGAATAGCTACACGTAAAAAAAAGATTGAAGGCATTAAAAAAAGCTGTGTGTTTTCTGTGCAGCTCCCTCATCCACGGGAGTTCTCTTTTCCAAGGTCAGGATGTGACCTTTGGATGCCTACAGCTGAGGAGAAAACTGAGGTGAAATCATTTCATAAGAGGAGATCAAAAAGCATATTGATGGATACAGTAGTGCCCTGTGGCGTTTTATCCCAGCATTGTGTTAATCCAATCTGATAATCTGTCAAAGCTCCTCTTCAATGCAAGTGATTAATTCCAAACTGCAGTTCTCATTCTGCTACCAGTTTTCCAAAACACTCATGTGGTGGTTGTCAGCTTTATAGTGATGATGCACGTACATTTAATACTGAATGTTGCTAATAAAGGGAACATAAATCCTTTGGTAAATTGATGTTTTTCAATCGGCGAGTCCTTATGCCTTTCGGGGATAAAAGGGCAACAGCTTGTGAGTAAATCAGAGAAAGCATAGAATGCTTTTGAAGAAGACAGTAGGTGAGGACACAAGTTCCTGCTTTATAAAGCAGATTAACATCTCTGAACTCTGATCTGAAACTGAATAGCAGATTATGTGGTTACTGCCGTGGCTGCTGTTCATGACTGATTGCATCTGAAAGCCCTTGAGATGCTTCCTAGGGTGTAAACAGGGAAACAACATGTTCTTTGAGCAATCAGACAGTGTTTGGGTTGAGCATCCACCCTTCTCATGAGGGCAATGCTAAGTCACCTGAAGCCTGTTGTTCACCAGAATCGAACCAGTATCTGATTGGTGTTACAAGCAGCAATGTTTTGTTCCCAAATCAGCCCTCTGAATCTGCTGCAGTGGGTTTTTGCCTCTAATATGTACTAGAAAATGTGCAGTTTTCCACTCTGGTTTTCAGCTAATGAAGGTCATTCCACTCTGGTTTTCAGCTAATGAAGGTCATTCAAGTATGGGGATGACTTTATAGGATAGTCCTGTGTACCTACAATACTGCAGATAAACCGTCCTGTTACACCATCACTTAGAGCCATCCACAAGCTGCTTACTGCTTTAATCTCTGGGTGGATTTAGAAGCCAAATGGCCAGAGTGGATGGGAGCAGCACAGCACATTCATACTCATCTGAAAGTCAATTACAGATTCGGCTTGTGCTTTAATAACGCAAGATGGATGCATCAGATAAAATGGTGAAAACAAAGGATGTTCCTTGCCTCTAGGGAAATACAGAATAACTCTTTGGGGTGTTCCAATTGCTTAGTTGCTCCCCATTTACAAATAAAATTGTTTTGCCCCCTAACTGCTTGAGAAGGTAAAGCTGTGTCAGAGTTGCAAGTTTTTTTCCCAGAGATTTAATGGATTTTTAGGCATCTGATGATGCAGGCGGGTTTTCTGTCCTCCACAATAGGAGTTTGGTATCCCCTTGCTTTTGAAAAATCCCCCTGACCTCTCTCGAATACTCAGTGACCATGAGCTTTTGTGTTACAGCACTGCCCAGGAATGCAGAGCTTTGTGGTCCCATTGTTTTTGTGTGCCTATCTGTTTTGTAGCCTTGAGGGTGGTTCAGTAACTTCAAAGTAGGTGGGATCGGCTCTTCTATGGAGTTGATGGACCACAGGTGATTATCAGTGGGAAGGATGCCTTGGGTATGGTTGTGTAGAGCATGTGTAATGTGCATATATGTTTGGGTGTCAGGCAGAGGCTGGTGGTTGAAGCCATGGGGAGACACCAGTGGGAAGGCAGCACAAACCTCATACCCAGGTTACACTTGAGTCGCAGGAGTTGCTGTAGGTTTACATGGGGTTAGAACTTCATTGTCCTCGGCATTCAGAAGCCAGTAAGAATGAGTATTTTGGCAGGGGAACAGAGCCCATTTGTTTAGCTTGTATGGTCTTCTCAGATTAAACAGTCCATCCAGAAAAGAGGTGAGAGCAGAAAAGGGGACATCTCAGTGCAAAATCCTGTTCACAAAGGAAGAGCAGCATGGACGTGGACTAAACTTTGTGCTCCTCCAGTGTCCCATATCCAAAGCCAGGTTGGACAGGGCTTGGAGCAACCTGCTCTAGTGGAAGGTGTCCCTGTCTATGACAGGGGATTGGAGATGGGTGAGCTTTAAGGTCCCTTCCAACACAAACCAGTCTGGGGTTCTGTGATGCACGGGAGCCACCAGCAGTGCAGTGTGCTGAACCGGGGTCTGCAGCTACAGCCTCATAGCCCAGCTATGTGCACATGAAACAAGGTTTCATGGATCCCTTTGTCCTAATGATAATGCACGCAGCCTCTTCTTGTGCAAAGAGGCAGAAGGGAAATCTGTGGGCAAGGGTTATACTGCCGATGACTTTTAAGGAGGAAAAAGATACCCACTTAGAGCTTTTTTTAATTCAGGTGTTTTGCAATGACCCTTCCCTTGTCGCTTGGAGAGCTCATGACATGTCTTCTGTTTCTATTTCAGGCCAAGAACACCCTAATAGCCTGCGGCACAAATACAACTTTATTGCAGATGTGGTGGAGAAGATAGCTCCTGCTGTGGTTCACATTGAATTGTTTCGCAAGTAAACAAGATGCCCCGTTCTGATTTTTGTGCTCTTGAAAACAACTGCCAGCGTGCCAGAAGTGTTGATTGATGCTGTGTAATAGCAAAGAGGGGTTTTGAGATGATAAATATTTGTCATGCTTAAGAATTAAAGATAATTTAAGAGTCCTGGCAGTAAAACAATCAGTTCAGCTAATGCATGCACGTTATCTTCTTAATGATAGCAAGTAACAGCAGATACCCTAAGGCATGAAAAACCACCAGACTCTTTTGGGCTGTGTGTTTTTTTGAGTGATTTGTGATCTTTCAGCTTTTTGCAGCTATAAACATTTGTTTCCCATGTCTTTTAGACTTCCTTATTCAAAGAGGGAGATTCCTGTTGCCAGTGGTTCAGGGTTCATCGTCTCAGAAGACGGGCTGATAGTGACAAACGCCCATGTCGTCACCAACAAAAACCGGGTGAAGGTGGAGCTGAAGAACGGTGAAACGTATGAAGCTAAAATTAAAGACGTTGATGAAAAAGCTGACATTGCACTAATTAAAATAGATTCTCAGGTGAGCTGTTAAAGCGAGACTCATTTCGCTCCTCTTCGTTTATTATCCTCCGTTCCAAAACTGTTGTTGTTTTCCATGTCCGAAGGAAAGGCTGGTAGTTCAGTGGTCTGGGTTATAGAGGATATCTGAGCTAGGTGGAGACATGTTTTTAAACACCACGTTTGTGGTTGGCAGTGGTTAATTTTATCACCTCTCAGTGTAGTGCAAGCAAGAACATAGAGCTTCTGTATGTATCCTCAAAATAAAAACCAGCAACATAATTTGCTGGCTGCTTTATGCACACATATTTGCCAATATAACTCCCCTTTTGAGAAGAAATGGGGGTGTTCCCTTGCTTTTAATAGAGGGACGTGTCTTGTGCTTCTATACTGAAGTCACAAATTGCTTTTAGAGGATGCGTTTGTCCCTCTGAAGGGCTGTACCACGCTAATGTAGATACTAAAATGGAAAATACCTTAGGAAGAGTCTTGAACATGCAAATTGAAGCCATTGGAAAGATGCTCTTAGACTGTAGGTGGTTTTCTGAACAAATGGAAATGCAACTTCCCATCTGTAGTCTACCCCCATCTCAAGCATACAGTTGTCAGCATTATTCTGCCTGCTGCAACAGCAGAAGAGCTGTCATGCAGTTCTGCACATTCGACAGCATGGTGCAAGTGGAATACTGTGTTGAAATACTGTGTGATGCAGATGCAATTAGACGCATGTGATTGCTTGGGGTGCTGCTCATATTGGTTTCCCTTGTTTGGACTGTTAGTTAATTTAATGGGAAAGAACGTTTCATTTGAAACACATGACTCAAAAATGTGTAGATCTTGCAGTGTTGTTTTAGTTCAGGCCTATTCCCCCGCGAGGTCAAAAGTGTTTGTGCCAGAGTTCATGACTAAATCAGACGTCTAATGCAGAACTCTTGGATCACCCAAGATACAAAGCGCTCCTGCTGCTCCCTTGCCACCTTTGTCATTTAAAAGCGCTTTTGTCTTGTTTAAAAGCTTCTCTACAGCAACATGGCAGAAAACCTTCACAGTACCCAGGATGGTTTTTGCCATGTTGTGTTTTCCTCTTTTCCTGAGGTGTAAACTATTTACACATCTATCAATCACTTGTTTCCTCATTTTTATGTTAAAATAAGCAAAAGTAGATCTGCGGTAACAAAGGGATGAGAACTGGCAGCATTGGCAGGGGTTGAAGGGCAGCTGGAAAAGTGACTCTAAAGTTGGAAGCACAACATGGTAGGGAAAGTAGAAATGGTGGTGAGAAGACTTCAAGCAATAGGAGGGTGAGTTTCAGAGAAGAGAGAAGCTGGTGGGTCAAAGAGATTAGATGTTGAACTGATGTGACAGATTATTTTGAGGCCTTATGAAGAGAGCAGACAGAAAGTTTTATGTTATTTGAAACCCTAAAGAAATGGCTCCAAAATTTCCCTGGTAAACTGCTTACGGGAAGGGAGAACCTGGAAAACTGGCAGCAGCTTGGAAAGAAGGGAATGCAGCCAGATGAGCTGCCTGTAGTGGAAACCACTGTTAAACAGGGCTGGGATTGGTGTTTCTTGTTATGACTTGCAAGATGGCAGATGGTCTGCTTTTTAAAGTGCCTGCTGTGTAATTAAGTTGTAGTCATCTTCTCCCATCGGTTGAATTTTGAATGTAGTTGTGACCCTGTTTTGCAAGCAGCACATCAGCATTGCAACCTAATTCATTTATATATATTTGCAAGGTCTTTAAGGCAGGAAACATTTTCTGTCTTAGAGGTATCTAGAGCCAAATCTGCTACAGTTTTCTTTTTGGGGAGGGATTGGCCTGTTAATATTCAGTTGTCTATGAGAAAAAAGGGCTGGTTTTAATGAAGCTTTGGGAAGTGTCTCAGTGCCTGGAGGCTGAGCTCCCAGTCTTCCTCTCCTAATGCCAGCTTAGTGCATCCGTCTGGGTACAGGAGATGAAATATCATGTCTCTGCTCTAAATGAGGTGGAGTATGGGTATAAACTTGGGTCTGACATACGCTTGCTAAGTGTCTTGTCAGTTGTAGAGCCTTGTGTGTTCTTCCCCCATGGCCCTTGCCTCTTGCATTTCAGGATAATTCTGAGAAGACATGGGGAAAGCTTCTTGTATTTCTTGTTTTTTCCTGGGATGGGAGACCAGTTTTCCAGCTGGCTTTAGTGACGTAGCATTGGGAAATCCCAATCCAAAGTGAAGCCTGAAGCACCTCTATGTACAGGACGGATGATGCTTTCTTTGCACTTGGAGAATTAGAAACACAACGGTTTTGAGTTAAAGAATTAGAAACACAACGTTTTAAGTGTTCACAAAAAGTGGAAACACGGGTCAGAAGCTGATTTTCAGACTGAACTTTGATGCAATGTTTGTCTATATCCATTCAAGTTCAGTGTTTGAGCCTTCCTTTTTGTACTGAAATGCCTTCCTATCATTCAGATTGATAAAGTGGCTTTTTAACATCACATAGGTAATAATTGGTTGAAGTTGAAATGTATTTGATGACTGAAGAAGTCAATGTGGTGGTACAAATAACCCTTTAAATGTCTGGATACGACGTGGGAACCATCCCTAAGAATTTTCCTGAAGTTAGAGCTGAAGTTCTTCCTTTTGCATGAATTATTTAAAGGTGACATCAAAGATGCAGAATGTTGGGGAGGGGGGTTGTGTTTTTGTGGGTCATGTTAAGGCAGGATCTGAAGGGTAAAGAATGCCTTTGTGGTTAGGAACAGAACTGGGCTTGAAGCATGAGTTTAGGCTGTGAGCTGGTATTCCTAAAACTGTAAAGGTTTTGCGGCAGCCTGCATGTTGTTTTTCTTTATGGTGTGAACAACTGGCCAAAGACATTGCTAGAATTAATTTGGCTTTGCTGAGTGCACTAGGATATGAAAGAGGATGGTAAAATCTGGGCACCAGTGAGGATGAACTGTTTCTCTGTTCATGGTAAAGATGAAATTCTTTACCAAGAAAAAACATTTTGCAGTCAATGAAGAACAGAAATTTTGGGGTTGTTATTCTAATCCTAAAACATGCTAATTTTTACAGTCTATAAAAGAAGGCAGCTGTGTTTCTTGTGCCTGTCATGGCACACAGCAGTTTGTGAAAGTGGGAAGTAAGATTGGAGTCAAGTGCGGTAAACGCGGATGCAATATAACCATCCTTCCCACTGCAAACAGCTCCGAGGAGACAGCAGTACTGGAAAGAAACAGTGCAGCTGCAGACAGCTTGGATATAAACATGCAGAACTTATAAATCTTGCTAGGAAAACTGGGGCTTTGGCAGCATAGGCAGAGGCTGGTGAAATAACCCATCCTGTGTGACACACGTGATGCTGCAGTGAGCGTGAAACCCATCAGGAACATTGCACAACACTCCCAAGAAGCAGATGCTCTTGAGCTGGCAGAGCTGGATTGTGACATTCTTCTCAGCACAAATAGCTACCTTGTTAAATGAGGATGTGTGGTACAGCTGCTGAGAACTGTAGACATCAGGAGGAGGAAAGGAAGTTTTAGGCTGGTTTAGTGGACAATGGCAGGATTAACAGAGGGCAGAATTAACAGAGAGCCCTGTGCCCTCACCCGGATCAAAGCTGGAAGCCAAAACTAGTGGGAGGTAAAGATGGCTTTTGCCTGGAGACCCTGTTCACCCCTGGAAATTGGACTCTGCCTGCAGAATTGGTCTCTGTGGCGGGTGCCTATGGTTTGGCAGTGACAGTGCGGAAGTGGGGAGCACCATGAATGGCTTTATTTTGGGTTGTATCTTCTTCCTAAATGCTTAAAAACAGCCATGAGACACTCGCTACCGACTGCTATAGCAAGTGTATCAGGGGAGACATGCCAGGGTCTGAAGATTTTTGTTCCTCAATGTGACAGCTGCCTTCTGTATCCCAGGCAGGATTTGGCCTCTACATGGTACAGCAGTAGTGGGTTTGTGAACAATCTCTAACTTGTGGTAGTATCTCGGCCCTTTTGCTTAAGGTTTTTCCTCCATCTTACTAACAACCACTTAGTCTGACGCTTAAATCAACAAGACTTTCTGCCCTCATTCCTTCGGTGGTTTCGTGAGGCAATGCAGCGTCTGTATCTTTGTGGTCTGAGGGGATTTGCTTTCTGTGTGTGTACAAACTGGAGGAAGCAGCAAAGCAAACTTCCCTGTTTGTGTATCAATATTTTAATAGCCCACACTTCGAAAGAACAAACTCCTTGAGCACCAGATGTCCGTGGCTTTTCTAAAATGCTGTTTCACTTTGAAATCTGTCGCTGGATGTTACATTGCTTCCTCTCGAGAGCCTGAGGAAGCTCACATATTGCTTCCAGAAGTCTTCATGACCCATAGAAGTGAAACAGCTCATAAAAAGCTTAGATGTTAACTCATCACTTTAAGCAGTGGTTTCCTGCTGTCTTCAGCTCCTAGTAGCCCTCGCTGCAAGGACGATGCTCTGGTCCAGCTCCCCATGCAGCAAAATGCTCACATACCTCGGGGGTGGGTCTGCCAGCAGCAGGGTGCTTTATTCCGTTTTATATAGGGGAGAGCAGCAGCATCTTGGCAGGTGGCTGAAATCCTGGTGACACAGCAAAACACGCTTCATCCTCCTTCCTATTTTTTCCTGCAAGCTTCCCATGCTCCATATTTAGATAAGGAGACTCAGTTTTGTTTTTCTAACTATAGATGAAATACTTTTGGAGGCTTGTAATGCCTTCAGCTCGGGCTTTTCATTTTCTTTGGCCTTTTGTCAAGCAGTTGCGAGATTGTGGGTGATACTCCCCATTTTTATACATGCTCATGGGCCTGTGTTTTGATTTTGCCATAGCATTGAATAGTTTTGTTAATGAGAACAGAAGTGCAGTTCCCAGAGAAGCCCCGTGTTTTGCCAGAGTCCCTTACAGCTGCATTAGTGTACTCTACAGGCGTCTGTGTCTCTTCCACCTAAAAATAAAAAGCACGAGGGAACTCTGTTGCTGTGTAACACAAGTCGAACTCGGGACATTTGTCTCCTCTTCATCGCCTACTTGAACTGCAAACTGCTTCCTGCAGATTCATGCTCTTCCTTCCACAAATGAAGGAGATTACAGAGCAGAGAAGGGATTTACTCACGTTCCGTGCCAACATGGAGACAGAGCCGCTTATTTCATAGAATAGTTAGGGTTGGAAAGGACCTCAAGATCATCCAGTTCCAACCCCCCTGCCATGGGCAGGGACACCTCACACTAAACCATCCCACACAAGGCTTCATCCAACCTGGCCTTGAACACTGCCAGGGATGGAGCACTCACAACCTCCCTGGGCAATGGATATAGAAGTTCCAAGTGAAACAGCCCCTGGTTATGGCCATCTGTCTCTTGGGTTTTATTTCTCTGTGGCACTGACCCTGCCTGGTGGTAGTCATGTGCTGCCTCTTCTTTTAGTTTCAGAGCTCATTTGTCCTGGCTCTACTTCTTCTGCCTGACTCAACCTATATTGCTAATATACATCAGGTGAACATCTGGCTCCTGGCTGATGATGCTGTTGTTCTATCCTTGTCCTAATCTCCCGTGCCACAATAGCTGTGTCTTATTGTTGAATGGAGCCGTTTCTTCTCCTGTGCAGCTCTCCGTTTTCGTGGGAGTGATGTTTATCCAGGGCTTGAGTCAAATCCGTATATAAAAATGTCTGAAGCCCTTTGGGATGAGAAAGGCTTAAAATATTAACACTAATTAATGGCTCCTTCTCTGGCTGGGTGTAAACAGTGAGTCATGTGCCACTTATGGGTTTGCATGTTTAGTCCTATTTCTGTGTCCCTGCAGAATGCCTGCTTGCAGATTTGTTTTATTGAGTAAACACAGATCCCAGCAGAGCCCCGAGGCTGCATCAAATGAAAAACGGAGGGATAGGAAGGATGTTATGCGTTGCCCAAGGTCATGCAGTGAGTCACTGGGAAAGCTGGGTTGAGGTGCTGGGTGTTTCTGGCTGCCTGTTTGCTGTGCTGCAAGGCATGCTCGTTTGCCTGGGATTTTAATTAACTGCTGTGGCAAATCTATAGTTAACCCAAGAGAGTCACGAGTTGTAACGGTAGCTGTGTCATCCTGATGACCTGTGAGAATTGATGAGTGCCCGTTTATTACGTGTGGTTATTAACAGCCCAAGCACTTAAACTTGGTTTACAAGGGTTGCCTTAACGTCCTCGACAAGAGCTTGACAGTGGAAGGGTGTGAGGGCACGGAGTGTGCATCTGATATGATTCCGGTTACAACACTGCTCTAAATGCTTGCCTTGCGTTTACAGCACTCCTCCTGTAGCCTGCAGGACATACATCCCACTTGATCCCTTGTGCCCAGGGATTTTGGTTGCGTTTATACTGCTTTCACTACAATACCTCCTCTCCAATGTAAATAAAGGGGGGTTTGATAGTGGAAAGTTTAAATCTGAGCATGGCAATGTTATTTCTAAGTTTTTTTAGAGAGGAAACCCCCAAATTTAAAGCCACTACAATGCATATATTTATTATAACCAGTTCTTCATAGCGTTTACTTGCAGAAGCACTGATAAGAGTTTATTTACATGCAGCACTGTTAGTGTGCTCTACACCACATAGTGAAATCAGAAGGAATAGAGAGCACGTTTTCCATAGCTATGTTTCATAGTATGTACAGAACAAGGCAATGTTTGCAGTTGGTGTTTTGTTCCTAGCAAAGGAAAGGTTAGCTAGCCTCTTTCCAGAAGGCACATTGAATCACACGGATAACCCACAGCCAATCCGTGCAGCGCTACACTTTGAAGCCTCGCTAGTATAGGCACAGGCTTGAAAACGCAGCACAATCAAAAGTAATTGTATTAGTCAGAGATTGTTCATGTATTTTCTTTCTGCTGCCAGATGCAATTTTGGATTCATGACTTTTTATAGCTCAAGAAAGGAGTAAAAAGTCTTTAATTTTGTACTTAACCGGTCTTCTTTTTTCCATTAATGAAAAAAATAAGATTTTTGGTTTCTTTTTCTGGCTCATGTTTCATGTGCTGATAAATGTCCTCTTTCTCTGTAAAGTATCCCTTTTCAGTGCACTGGGCTACAAGAAAAAGCCACTTTTGTAGTGTGTGTTGGAGGTTTTTTTGTTATAAGGAAAATCAGTGCCAAAAAGAGATGCTGCTCTCAACCAACAACATCTTGAAAACACGTGCTACGTAAGCCTAAGAGCATCTGGTGAGCGAAGGAAGGGCCAGGGTGCTCCCTCAATCCAAACAATACCCATATGGGGCTGTTTGTGTTGCATATACTGCGTGCTTCCCAGCACAGCTAATCGGAGCTGCCTGTTTCCCGCTGTACTGAAGAAGTCCCTTGGAGTCAGGGCTGTGGTCTGAGATGATGAACCGCTCAGCAGTGATGCCTTGGGATGTTGCTGCTGCAAATACGATGGGGAAATGGAGCAAAGCTGCTGAATCCTTCCCAGAGTTAAACCACAGCCTTTCGGGTTTATCTAAGGCTATGGCACCAACAGGCGCCATGGATAATTATTATTTAATAGGAGGGCATTGCTGGTTGTGAAAACTTTCCTCTGAAAGAGCATTAGAAAGGGAAATGTTTTTCTCTTTATTCTGCTGCCTGTTCTGTTGCTCCTCCAACTGATTCTGTTTAACAAGCACTTGGCTTAATTACTTTCTTGCTGTCTGGAGACTGAAAGATAAGTTTCCATAGAGCATCTTGTCCTGTCTGGGGTTTGGCAATGAGTTTTATTGAAACAATCTGTTCATCTGAGTAAAATTTTGCTGGTGGAATTGTGGCAAAATTGGATAAAGGTTACACAGGACCAGGCTTGTTAAATATTAAAAGCATAACTTCTGTATCTGCAGCAGCATATGGTGATGACCGATGCCATTAGTTTTTACTTTCTACTTTACAGGTATTGTGTATCTATCTCCTAGGATATTTGAAATAGAGTAGTAGGTGAAAAATACAAAATTATGGGTATTTGGGTTAGTTTATGTTAGTGGATTTTTGTCCCTAAGGGTCATTTATCAATACAGGCTTTCGAAACTGCTGGTGACAAAAGCCAGCTAAAGAGCTACCTCTTGGTTTCCTATTTAAACATAATAATATTTTCCCTTTTTGCCCAAATTTAGTAATGGCTCAGCTTCTGTTAACTTCTGAAATTAAATTATAACTTGGCAATCTATGCAAATAATCAGGGCATACTACATGCTGCCTTGTTTCTTTGCTGTGTGAGCCCGCAGTATATAGCTTTATGATCCATCAAGTATAGGTGCAAAACTCTGTGTGCTTTGGAGCAGGTATGGGGTGAAAAAAGCACCTTTACAAGCTTTCCAGGAGGAATGAATTACAAGGCATTAAGCCAATTTGTACCTCCACTTTAAGTACAGAGCTCAAGAATACCTCAAAGGTACTCTGGTTTTTAATATAGTAACTCCTTGAAAATTGGTTTAAGTTAATCTCTAGGTACGGACTCCACTGCATCTAGAATCACTGTTCTTTTGTGAAAGTTTATACTAAAGCCTTTTTCCTTTTGTGGCTGGGTTTGTTGAGCAAACGAAGGAATTTTTTAAGTGGGGGATGTATGAAGGAAAGCTTGATTAAGGTTAGGTTTGCTGAGCAAAAGATGCATCCCTTCAGACTTCTTCTGGTTTGATTTTGCATTCAGTAACCTTCTCATCCTCCAAATCCTTAAGCTGAAACCTGAATTTGTACATGTAGAGGTCCATTGTTGCTAATAGAAATAGTCTAGTGACATGATTAAATATAGAATCACAGTGGTTTGGGTTGGAAGGGACCTTAAAGCTCATCCAGTTCCAATCCCTTCCACGGACAGGGACGCCTTCCACTGGAGCAGCTTGCTCCAAGCCCCTGTGTCCAACCTGGCTTTGAACACTGCCAGGGATGGGGCAGCCACAGCTTCTCTGGGCACCCTGTGCCAGCGCCTCAGCACCCTCATAGTAAATATGTAGTTAAATACCTGGGGAGGGTCAGGATCATTGACAGACTAAAAAATGTGTTGCATCACTAAAAGGGTGAAGGCTTTAAAAATGCAAAGGAAAGGAGGAATGCTGCTCAATGTTTTAGAGACAGGTGGTAAAGAAAAGCAAACTATTTATTTCAAATATGATCTGTTTCAGGACACCCTTCTCTATTTACTTGGTGAGTAGGAGGCCTTGAGAGCTTCCCAGCTGTTTTGTGATTGCTGCAGGGGGAGTTATTGGTCCAGCTGGAATCATCTGTTATCCAGCCAGTTCAGTTCCTGTGCAGATACAACACATCTTGTCGCAACCACACGCGGTTCCCTCGATCCATTGCAATGAGTGAGGGTGTGTGGATCCAATCTTCCCTTCCTTCTTGATGCTGGATTTTAAGAATGCTTTGTGCCATAATGGGAATGTCTTCAAAACCGTAATATTTAATGTGATTAGAGATAAGATCTTGAAAGTATAATGGTATTCCTTACTGTCAGAATAGAAAAATCCCCAAAATGTCTTTAAATCGGTGTATGTAGGAGGCAATATAATTATTTAAAGAGATGCTGTATTGAAAACAAAGTAAGATGAAACATTTACTGATGTCTTATGAGAATATAAAATGCTTTTAACTACACGTATGCATGTTTGATACACTTTGCCTGTTGCTTTCATGACTCTGTAGTGCTCACTCTCAATGTATTACTTTTATTTCAGCAGCTGTTGGCTAATTATTTCAAGAAGCTGTTGGAAACAGCTCGTTCGTAGTGTCCTCAAATGCTTGCTTGGTACAGCAGGGAGGAATTATTCCTTTGGTGTGTTAATTGGTTTTGACTTAATGGGTACCTGTTGTGGAAAAAGTACTACAGCACAAAGAGCCCACTCGTTGGAGGAGAAACTTGTTGAGATGTTTCTGTCCCAAGCCACATGAAATATTCAAAGAAGACAGAACAAACAAAGTCCCCAAGAGATAAAAGCCTCTCTCTTTTTCTCTGCTCCACTGATGCGTTCATGCTTCCGTAGTTTGTTCTCACTGTGTAGTAGTGTTTTAACATATGATTTTGTCTTGTTTCTTCTTTTTCTACTTATATTTTAATTTAATGTTTGTTTGTAGGGTAAATTGCCAGTTCTTCTGCTCGGTCAATCTGCAGACTTGAGGCCAGGAGAATTTGTGGTGGCCATTGGAAGTCCATTTTCCCTGCAAAACACAGTGACGACAGGGATCGTCAGTACTACTCAACGTGGAGGGAAGGAGCTGGGGCTCCGCAACTCCGATATGGACTACATTCAGACAGATGCCATTATCAATGTACGTCCTGCTTTGAGCCTTATCCCCTCCAGCTCTTACATTTCTTGAGTAGTTTGAAAATCTCAGCAGTGACACAGTTCTTAAGAGCAGTGATGGTAGTCTGGCCTTCCTTTCATCCTTGTACATACGGACATCTGCGCTCCAGCAGCACTTGATTGTTGTTTGAAAATCCCCAAGGAACCACACTAAGTACAATATCTGCCTTCACTTCAAAATTCTTACAAGGGAGAATGCATTTTTCTCTGACAAATAAGTGTCTTTTCAAAATCCATCGTGTTTGCTAAAACAGAAGCCAAGCTTAGTTTAAGGATTCAAGCTTGTTTCTGCATTCAGGCAAAACAATGGGCTTTGTACTCCTGCTGTTGGCCTTGTAAGAAATCTTCTCTAACAGCTCCCAGAGCTGTCCTAAAACCTTCTGAAGCTGCTAGTGTGGTACTGTTAAAACAAAAGAAAAACCTTGGCTTTCTTAACTTTGGCAGGAGAAGAAGGACTAAGCATTTGCAAAGCTCAGCTAAAAGCGGTGATGTTAAGTGTAGTTAGTGGGTTTGGATGTTGGACTGTTCTATTGCACAGATTTAACAGACAATGAAAAAAATGTTACAGAAATATTTCAGAAATCTCTTTAATGTTTTGCTTGCCGTAAATGAAGAGGTGGATACTAAAACATGTTCTTGCCATGTGCTTATTTTCAGTATGGGAACTCCGGAGGACCCCTAGTAAATCTGGTAAGAGTTTCTTTACGTTTGCTGGGTATCAAGCTTATTCCTTTTTAGTTTAAAAACAGAACAAAAGAACCCCACTCAAACCAACAAACAAACAAAGCCCCACACCAGAATCGTGATTCAGAGCTTTATATCTGGCTGTCTACACAAAATTCACATGGCTCTTACTAATCACTGCTCTGTGTTCATGTTGGCGAGTCCCGAAATGCGCTTGGATTTCAATACTGAAGGTCTTCACGGTTTGCATAGTTTTGAGCAAGTGTAATGCCCGATTTTTTTTTTTGCCACATGCCTTGCAAAAAGTTAGAAGCACATTTTAAAGGGGAGGCGCTTGCCCTCACTGTGTACCATGCAACTGACAGCACTGGGGGCTTTTTATACTGCAGCTCAGCATAATGGTTCAAAAACCCCTTTATTTTAAATCACACTGAGGGGGGTGTATTTATCAGGGTATTAGGGTTTATTTACTGCTATTGTACAACATAGTCAGCATTGACCTCCAGCAACTGTGGATAAGCCCAAGAGAGAACAACTGAAACAAGTCACAAAACCTAACTGCTGTGTGAAGTCTCTCAGATGGAGCACATGGGGTCGAAGGGAGGCGAGGCAGTGGTCCTCGATGAGGGACAGCACAAACTGGAAGAAGGAGGAAGCCACAGTTTCTGCCTTGGAGATTTGGCATCTTTATTTCACCCAACTCAAAGTACAGCTTGAGCACTAGTAACCTCTTAAAGAATTGCAGTTGGATGGTTTTTATCTGGGGTATATGAGGGAGGGAAGCTGCTGAGATTTCAAAAGAGTTTGAATCAGCAGCCGACAGCCGAATGTTTGATCTGAAACTCTCTCTTGGAGCCACAGTACCGGGAAAAGCTTTTGATTTTGGTGAACTGTCATTTATATTATTATGCAATATCTGCTCAGAGCAGCTTGGTGCTGTGCTTCATGAGGTGCCTGCTGAAATAAACAGACAAAAATTGGCTGAGAACCTGCTGCTTGTCTGCTGGAAGCAGGAGAGCCGCCCAGTTCTGGTCTCTCTTCTGCTATAAGATGAATATCCACATCAGTTTTCAAAATTGTGGGAGAGTTTTTTATCAATACCCTCAAAAAATTAGATTCAAAGAAGTCATTTAGCAACGTGAAAACGCAGCTACCGAGCGTGGTGGGTGTGTGTGTGGTTGTTTGGAAGAAAACACCCATTCCTCTTTGAGCCGTTTCGCATTTGCTAATAACAATTTCTTCTTTCTCCAGGATGGTGAAGTCATTGGAATTAACACGTTAAAAGTTACAGCAGGGATCTCGTTTGCTATCCCATCGGATAAAATCAAAAAGTTCCTAACTGAATCCCATGACAGACAAGCTAAAGGTACTGTACTTCACCGCTTTGAAAGAGCTGTGAAGTACATTTCTGAATGTACTTCAAAAGAGCTGATTTCTGAAGAAATCAGGAAGTTTATGGCCTTTGAGGCTCTTTTAGTAAGAGTAATTGACCAAAACCCATTTTTCCTTTCTGCAGGAAAAGCTATAACCAAAAAGAAATACATTGGCATACGAATGATGTCTCTAACTCCTAGGTAAGTAAAGGTGCTGGTTCCTCACCTTCCCGAAGTGCATGCATTTGGATCAAGCTCTTGGATATGCAGAAACAAGGAGGTTTGAACCAGCAACGTGTGCCCCTGTATGTGCTGGTGACAACTCAGCCAGTTTTTGCTCTTTTTCATCCGCTACATGGTTGAACTCTCCTGTAGACTCTTGTACTGACAGCTTTTAAGCAACACCTTGCCTTTTTCTTTCCTTAATGCTTCAGAAGAGACTAGGTAGTGATTATTGGTGTGTCCTGGGGCTCTGTTCCTGTTGTATGTTTTCAAGAATCGCAGCAGCTATGTGCATATTTCCAGTACTATAAAATTATGTTCATTAAATTATTCACTTAATACAAAATGAAGCTTTTGTGTGGACTTTCTTACTCATACCCAAACCAGAAAAGACTCATGAGTGTTACTACATCCTGTAGAAATAACCAGAAGTTTTGCCATGTGTAGAATCACAGGTATAGCAAAGCATTGAAACCTGAAGGGGTTTTTTAGATGTTCAGGGTCTGGTAATTCCAAAGACCAAGTTTTGAAATGCTTTAGTTAGGATCCTCCATATGTATTGAAACGATTTCATTTACTAGAAATAGGCATTAAAAAGCTGTATGCATGCAACAAGAAGTGTAATAATTCTTTGAAGCACTTGTAAGGGTTAAAGCGAATTGGGAAGTGTCACATCAACATGTGTAAAATACCTCAGCTAGTGAATGCTGAGTGACTTAACTAAGTAAAAATGCCTGCTTATTTTTTCCCCATCTTGTCAAAATGTTTTTGTTGCTGTTTCTTCATTTTCCAGCAAAGCTAGAGAGCTGAAGGATCGCCATAAAGACTTTCCTGATGTTGTCTCTGGGGCCTATGTTATTGAAGTAATTCCAGAAACACCAGCTGAAGCGTAAGTTGAAGTCCTTTTTTTCTCAAAACCACTGCCACTGACTTAAGGGGGTCATGATAGGGAATGTTCTCTGCTGAACTGGCTATCTTCATCATGCTAAATTAACACAATTGCAACCATCTGATTGCTATTAGGTTGTCTGTTGGAAATCAGTTTGTGGTTTTAGGCCGGTCCCTGATGGGCAATATTGGGAGCGTATCAGGGTATTGCAGCGGAGCTCTGTCAGCGTTCCCAACCGAAAGGGCAAGGATTCAGTGGGCGTGGAAACTCCGTTCTCATTTTTTCTCAGTGACTGCATCCAAGACATCTGTTGTACCGATGCCAGTGCTGAATAAAGACGTTTGCTTATGCATGCTCCCCACAGCCCTGCTGGTCCCTCGTGCAGGAGGGTGAGGGAGAATCTTTGTGACCACCCAGTGAAGATGTGTTCGACTCAGCCCAAGCACTTCAGTGCTGGACAAAACCAGCACCTCTTCTGGCTTTCTCCCATCAGGGGTGAAATCCTCTCTTAGGCAGGAGATGCTCTTCTATGTGAGAGCTTTGTCAGGAGTCATGTTACTGGGAAGAGCTTTTGGTTTTGGGCAACTTATCTTTTTCTGTGTGTTCCTCAGTATTTGCTCAGAAGCTCACATGCTGGTTGGTACCACACTTCATGAGATGCCTGGCTGACATACAGGAGACCTTATAACAGTCTTGTAATACCGAAAGGAAGCTGACAAGAAATCTGGAGAAGGACTTTTTTATAAGAGCAGGACAAGGGGTGATGGGTTCAAACTTAAACAGGGAGATTTAGGTTAGATATAAGGAAGAAGTTCTTCCCTGTGAGGGTGCTGAGGCGCTGGCACAGGGTGCCCAGAGAAGCTGTGGCTGCCCCATCCCTGGCAGTGTTCAAGGCCAGGTTGGACACAGGGGCTTGGAGCAAGCTGCTCCAGTGGAAGGTGTCCCTGCCCGTGGCAGGGGCTGGAACTGGATGAGCTTTAAGGTCCCTTCCAACCCAAACCATTCTATGATTCTATGTGGTCTGTGGTCACCAGCACTGGAGAGTCTGGCTCCTGCTGGAGACACTTTCAGAGTTTGTTTGATATGAAACTGCTGAATAATCCCAAGTAGGAAATGGGAAAATTCATTCATTTTCCGAAACTGCAGATCATTTAAGACAAGAGTAAATCTTCGTGGCAACAAAGGCATATGTAGCACCAAAGGCATGTTGGCAGAAAGCTACTTGGAGCAGGCATGTGTTATCTCTTAGGGAGACTACAAGGAGTAGGTGATCTTAAGGTCCTTTCCAATCCAAACTATTCTACGATTCTATGGTTGGATGATGCCTCCTTGTTGCAGTTTGGATGTCACTGTAAGATATATAGCTTTAGCTAACATGGTCTCTGAATTATTGCTGTGCTTTGTAGATGAATCCTCTTGTCAGCAGTGTTCATGCAGAGTACTGGTGTATGTCTGTAATGTGACATTAAACTGCAGTTAATGTTGGAATAATGTGGCTGCTCCAGTGTGGGACTGAACTGACTGCCTTGACAAGAAGGTCCAATCTGAAGGTGCAGAGAAATTGTTATAGGAATTCAGGTAACAGCAGAGAGTGGGAGAAGGATATTAGAGAGGTAGAAGAAATGTGAGGCAGTGTAGCCTCATAACTTGGAGGCAAACTGAAATCAGGATACAGTTAAAACACAACCCATGTTTGCTCTGTCTCCCCTACTCCTAGTCCTTTTGCCAATGGGTTTGCCAATGGGTTTGCCATTTTTCCTCCAATGCATATTGTGTAGACATGCTGATAGGGGCCCAGAACAGTTCTGCAGTGCCCTGTCCTGGCTGTGAAGTGGATGTAGAGGCTGCATGAAAACTGAGATAATCTGGAATGGTTTCTCCAATGAACATGTTTTAAGCCATGTCTACAGTAGGCAACCAGATTTGTTGCAAACATTGGCCAAAGCATCCTGCTTGCAGGAGACACTCATGTAAGCGTCTTCTGTGGGCGGAAGAGGCTGATGACTGCTCTGTGGTTTTGTGAAGAAGGATTATGTTGAAAGGTTGAATCATGTCTGATCTGGTTACTTGGTTAATATTTCCACAACTTGGAGCCAGATCATTGTGCAAGATCAGGCAAGACACTGTGGTTGATGGTATTCCTCACCAGCCTGATGCTTGGTCCCAGCAGCAATTTCAACCAGCTCAGGGAGAGACACAGCCCTGGGCAGAGGAGCCTTGCAGTGCTGGCTCCAGTTCTGGCCTATCTGATGTCCCCAACATGGAAGGTCATCGAGCTGTTGGATTCAGAGGAGGGCTATGAGGATGATCAGGGGCTGAAGCACCTCCCTTCTGATGCCAGGCTGAGAAAATTGGGGCTGCTCAGCCTGGAGAAGAGAAGGCTGCGTGGAGACCTTAGAGCAGCTTCCAGTGTTTAAAGGGGCTGACAAAGATGCTGGAGAGGGACTCTTCATCAGGGACTGTAGTGATAGGATAAGAGGTAATGGGTTCAAACTTGAACAGGGGGGATTTTGGTTACATCTTAGGCAGAAGCTCTTCCCTGTGAGGGTGCTGAGGCGCTGGCACAGGGTGCCCAGAGAAGCTGTGGCTGCCCCATCCCTGGCAGTGCTCAAGGCCAGGTTGGACACAGGGGCTTGGAGCAAGCTGCTCCAGTGGAAGGGGTCCCTGCCCGTGGCAGGGGGCTGGAACTGAATGAGCTTTAAGGTTCCTTCCAACCCAAACCATTCTGTGATTACATGTCTTGCTTTGAGTCAGAGAAGGTTTTGGTGTTCATATGGTGCTGAGATCAGGAGAAAGGATTCTGAGGTCTGCGGACAGGCAAGAGGAGGGACACACATGTTTTTTGGTGACTGGGTTAGATTGCTGTGTGTGTTATTCTGCTCAGGTTTAAAACACAAAGGTTGGGCGATTTGCCAGTAAGTTAGGTATGGAGAACAGCGTGGATCTGGGACTGAAATTCCTCATGTGTTAACACACAGTGCCATTCAGATTATATACATGAATAAGCTTGGAAAATTTCCCCTCTAACATGAGTGCTTGGTCGCAATTATTTTACAAGAGAAATACTCCTCTATCCTGTACCAAATCAGCATCTAGGATCTTTATTGCAGAATTACTGCACTATTTGCAATAGTGAATTCCCTTAAAGACAGTGAAATACGGGATTCACCAAACTTGTATCTCCATCCGATTTCTGAGGTTTCTGTATTGTGTTGTAATCACCACCACTTCATAAATTCCAATTTCTTTTTGCATGTCCGCTGCGTCCCTGTGCAACTGCCTTTGGGTGGGAAATAGGAAAAAAACAGCAATCTTGGGTTTTAAGCACTGTTGTAAAGACAATGAGATGGCAATTAGAATAACACGCTGCTGCTTTGTGTTTTCAGTGGTGGCCTGAAGGACAACGATGTGATTATAAGCATCAATGGACAGTCGATAAGTTCAGCCAGTGATGTCAGTGACATTATTAAAAAGGACAGTACGCTGAACATGGTCGTACGCAGGGGCAACGAAGATGTTATGTTAACAGTTGTTCCCGAAGAAATCGATCCCTAACCAGAAACATGAGCTGGATTTCATGTTTTCTTTTTAACAGCATTGGACTGCTTATATTCTCTCTGTGCTGGTACAGGAAACGTTAGACTTCTGACCAACATTCTGCTTCTTCAGTGGATTAGTATTGGCCAACAGAGTAACTTCTAATAGGTTTAAAGTGCAAAATCAGTGTAATTTCACATACTCCAGACGATAATGTTTTCCTTCTGTATTATGTATGCAATGTATTCTTTGCTGGCTGTTACATTCCCCGCTTAACAGATCGACGTTTGCTTCCCTGTGTTGAATAGATTTACCGTTACTTCCGCTCAGATTTAAACAAAACCCACGCACACAATGTGTGGTGTGGTATTCAGGTATTTATAGGTTAGCTGTGTTTTAACTGGAAATGCCATTCTAAAGGAGTAGTTGGGTGAAAAGGAAACACAATTGGGGAAAAAAAAAGAACTTTGGTTTATAAACACGAAGAAATCCCAACTGAAATAACCTTTCGAGGATCCCATGCAGGACTTTAATACTATGATATTTTCTTAGTGTTATTAAAAGAATTCAACAGAACCTTTTGAGAGTGATTCGTTTTCCTTCTCATTGGGGAGTGTTTTTCTTTGAACAGCACATCTGCCTGGAAAAGAATGTCCTGATGGTCTCCTTGTTATCATCATAAACCAAACCACTTATTTTTCACTATGTGCTTGTATTTGTGCTCTTGTGCATCTGCTTTTCCTACCATGGCTGGCTCGAATTTGTCATGTTAGCTGTTGCTGATTGCCTGTCTTCCAGATGCTAATACATTTTCCTTGTTGTTTTCATTGCTACTTCACCAATGCCTAAAATCTGTTTCTCCTCAATAGAAATCGTCATATTGTAGATCACAGATCCGGTACCACTCTAGTTCAGGTATTAGGATGTTTGTAACCATTGTAGATCCAGCCTTAAGCCATTTCAAACAGGCTGGTTAATACAGTCTTGAGTGCTGATGCGTGTATGGTGGGACCCGGTTTTGGCTAAGGTATTGAGCATTTCTCTAACAGAGAGACTAATCTTTATACGTGTATTTATGGATGCCCTTAAAGCTTAGCTAGTGAATGGGATTGTCTTACTGTGAAGGAGAACAATCAACTAAATTTAATTACAGTGTAATTACTTGCTTGGTAAGCGATAGGCTGCACAGCCTTTCCTTTTGTCTGTTGAAATATGTATCTCAGAGAATAAATCCAAGGGCTATAGACAAGTTCTGGTGGCTGTCATTCCTAAATGTGCTGCTCTTCTGGAAACAGCTCCTTAGTAAAACTCTTCCACTGGGTAGCTGGCAGTTTATGGTTTACAAAGAAAGGGCTGCATTCCACACAATTGCAGCAAGAATTCCTCTAGACCTGGATCCCTGACAGTGCTCTTTCTCCCTTCAGCTGTATTTCAGTTCTGTTTCAGCCAGCTTACCCCAGTCTGGGGAGCTCTTTAGCACCAGCGCCTGCCCTTACTCGCCTGGATCACCACAAACTCACCCAGCCATACAGTGTATTGACACTTGACATGACTGAACACCTCATTACTGATTTACTTGTTCTGTTGCTGTGGTAAATGACACACGTCTGGGAACCTGCCAAGGTGACGCAGTGCCAAGCACTGGAGGTCTGCAGTACTGTTGAGCATGAAAGATGCAAAGTAGAAATGATCTTGCCGAGGTGCTTTGTAGCGTATTTACACTGCAGGTTCATCTTGCTGATGTTGATGCATGTTTGAGCTTCCTGTTGAAGCAGTATTATGTTCTGCAGCCCATCCATGCCCTGCGTAGTGCACAGTGAACTGACATACAGCTCTCAGCAAAAGTGAATTGAAATCGCCCTCTCTGCTACTACACCTAACCCAACTAGCGAGAATCAAGCATCCCCAAAGCCAGGAAATTGTGTTTAAAACAGAAGTCATTATTCATCTGCCTTTTTATTTCAAAACAATTGGTTCATAATTTGCAGAGAGGGTTGATTCTCTTTGTTCTTATTCTTTGTTGTTGTGGTCTCTTAATATGCAAACCCATCAACTTTTCTCCTTTGTTTCTAGCTAGCTACTTTGGGCTTACTGACGATGTCCTTGCAATGACAGCTAGCACAGCACATCTTTATGCCTCTGATTTATGTAGAAGCTACTGTGAAGCATAAATACCTCAGGACAATAGCTCAGGATTTGCGTGTGCAGTAGGAACGTAACTGCTGTAAATGGTTTTTCTGCACCATTGGGATTAGTGAAATATGTGACCAGATTCCTAGCCCGTAGCTCCATCTAGTGGGATGTGAGATGTTCTTACTGCACCCGGTCATTTTCCATCATCTGTTTAAAAGGGGGTTTCTGATTTATCTTTTTTTTTATTTATAATTAATTTCCTTGCATCAGATATCCATAACCCCATGTATATCCTTAAGAAGGCTTAGCATTAACTCTCCTAATATCCAGCCATATTTATAGCTACCCGTGTTGGAGCTAGATGATCGTAAGGTCCTTTCCAACCCTATTATATGAGTCTGTGTTGCAATCAAAACTGTCTCTGAATGTTTTTTTTAAGCATTTAAAACAAGATTAGTCATAAGCAGAGACACAGAAGCAAAGTTTGTCATTAATATAATTAATTCGATTTTGTATTTTTGATGTATTATCGGGTTACAGATCTGGACCGGGTTTTATTCTTTGCTACTTCAATGCACAGTTCTTTCCAAAGTGCAATTGAAAATACTTTGTACAGAAAAGCTTTGGCACAGTTCGTATAAATATCGATTTCCTGGAAATTTTAGCAAGTGTTGGACGTTAAATCAGGGAAACCGGACATTCTGGCTTGATTGCCTGTATTTTGGAATGTCTGAAATGGAAACTGGAGCCGCTGCGTGTGTGATGCCGAGTAGATGGCTACGTGTGGCTACACTCGGAGGTAGTTTTGCAAAGCCAGTTCATTTATTCCATGAGGGAAATGTCTCAAGCTGTAAAACAAATGATCATGACTAACAATTGTCTGGTCTCTGTGGCTTATGTGCCAAGCAGTAAGGTCCTGTGGTTTCAATAGCAGAGGACTTTTTTGTTTCCTTCCCTCCCCATAACCATTTTGTATTTGTGTTAAGGAAGCTGAGGATGTTTCAAAACTACACAGTGAGACACACATTGAGCAGGGCATTAGATTATGTACATGTTCTTCTTGTATACCAGAAAAATACCGTGGAGGTGATTAAATCTGCAGTTGCAAATGTCCAGGGGAATAGTGGTGATCAAGAAGTCAGTAGCCACCAACCCAGAGTGGTGAATGGTGAGTGCCACTGAGTATGTATTTGCATGCAACGGTAGGTCATCACTGCCATCCTTAGAGTGAGAATAAATACATAAATATTCGTTTGAAGTTCCGGGAATCTCCTTGATTGAGTTATTGTTGAGATAATTCCTGCTGTCCCTAAATTCCTGTATTATTTCCCACTGTCCCTTTCACGTAGAAAGCACGGGTTCTGAGCAATCTGGTCTAGTGGAAGGTCTTTGCAGGGGGGCTGGACTAGATGACCTTTGAAGGTCCCTTCCACCCCAAATTATTCTATGATTATATGATCCTTTCCTCTGTTTTTTCCCCCTCCCTTTGCTCTAAATCCCTCTCCATTATTGCCTGTCAGTGAGAGGAAACCAAAATTACACGCAGAGCTGACGTTAAGTCAGACTGTGAAGTTCAATGTCAGCGAGCTGTTGTGAGGCTTTCTTCACACCAAGAGGCAGAATTACCTCAGAGATAGGAAGGCACCAGGCAAAGAAGAGATAGCTGAAGCTCTGCCTCATCTTGCTCTACCCTGGACTTTAGGATGCAAACCTGAGCTTGGCAACCTCCCATCCAGCATCTGATGGAGCTACCTGGAGGTAATGGGATTGGTAGCGTCACTCAAAACATGAAGGCCATTCTCCTTCTTGACTGTATAGAAATGAATAGCAGAAAGCTTTGCTGGTATCTACATTCTTATTGTGTGTACTCTGTACATCTATACCTCCTGTGCTGTGTGTCCAGCTGTGCTGCTCAGATACCTGATGCACACCCCATCTATTTTGTTCCTCTCAACCCCCAAACTCCATCCCTTCTGCAAGAGTCAAGGCTAGGCCTTCATGATTTCAGCCAGTTTAGCCTCTTTGTACTGTTACTCTGTGAGTATGCAGTAACTTCATTTGTTAAGTGTTTTTTATTGCATGAAGTTACTGCTGAAACCAGTGCATACATAATCTTGACTAATTGGATGGAGAAAGCGAGGAAAGAAGCTACCAGAGCAGCTCATCAGTTTAATCTGTCTGCATCTTCCTAAAAAAGTTTTCCTCCTATTTCAGTGCATTTGTTTAGTAGTCATGGTACTGCAGTACTTGTCCTCATAAACTCCCTAAGGAAGTGGATGATAATTAGGAATTGATTAGAGAGAAAATGAGTCAAAGCTAAAGATAGGAGTCAAATGTACCGCATTTGGTAAAGAATTAACATTAGTAGCTTGGAAATACTGCATAACAGGCTGGACAGGAAAATGAAATCTTTTCTTTCTGTCCATGCCCTTTTTGTTCTGGGTTTATGCAGAGAGCACAGTGATTTTCAGGAAGTTTGCACTGTGAATGTCTGAGGGAAGTGGACTGTGCTATAGCTGTGCACTGCTGCAGGAACATGATCTGTCAGGGGTGTGAGAAGAAATAGATTTTCTATTCAAAGGCTCATGTACAAATACATGGAACTTCTTTCCCTGAATAACTAAAGCTGTTTGTCCATCTTACCCATATGGGCAGACTGCTCTCCCTTCTTTTCCTCCATTCCATTCCTGTCGTCATTTTAACTCACATTCACTGTTTTTCTTCTTAGAGTTCTACCTTTAACTGCTATTAAACCAAACAGGCTGATCATAGCACTGAATCTGTTCCTGCACTTTGCACTGCTATGTGCTCCCATGCTTTCGTTTGAAGCACCATAGCGTGCAGAGTTTAAGCACCATTGCTTTGGACTAATTCATGCCATCATCTTTTGAACTCCAAGGCAACCTAACCTTGCCAACTCATATCTTTTACAGGTAATGACTCTCTTGCAGCCCTTTTTCTGCATCATCCTGCTTGCTGCTATTGAGTTCCTAGGGCAGATGGCACATATGGGGTTGCCACATTTCATAGACTTATAGGATCCCAAACCGGTTTGTGTTGGAAGGGACCTTAAAGATCCTCCAGCTCCAACCCCTGCCACGGGCAGGGACCCCTTCCACTGGAGCAGCTTGCTCCGAGCCCCTGTGTCCAACCTGGCCTTGAGCACTGCCAGGGATGGGGCAGCCACAGCTTCTCTGGGCACCCTGTGCCAGCGCCTCAGCACCCTCACAGGGAAGAGCTTCTGCCTAAGAGCTCATCTCAGTCTCCCCTCGGGCAGGTTAGAGCCATTCCCCCGTCTTTTATTTCTTTGGTCTGTTCACTTGTTATGGCTGCTCCTAGTGAAAGCACAGCCTTCTTTCCCCCTTCAAAATGAAGCTAATGGTGCACATTACCACTCTGCAGAGGAACTTACAGCTGTGAGATGTTACTGACTGACAAAGCTGAGATTTAGGCTGTGTCTGTCCCCTTTCCCAAAGCCCCCTAAAGCTGAGAGAGGAGCAGCCGCCCATGGGGCTGAAATGCCAAGAACCTCTGGTCAGGTAAGTCCACGAGGGGGCGAATTGAAGCTAAAAACTCAGCACCATCCTCTCTGGAAACTGCGCACACCGTGTCTGGACTTAACCACTAGAGCACTATCTGCTGGTCCTGTGTGTGGCGGTGGTGAGTGGGGTAACCTCGCAGGAGGAAGGGGATGCAGGGGGAAAAGCAGGTGTCCATGGAAGCCTGAACTTAGCGTCTGCTCAGAAAGAAGAGCTGAAAGTTGTCCTTGTAACAGAGCTGATCCCAGTTTTCCAAGAAACTGGGCAGATCTGGCAATGAAAGAGTAGATTTCTTTTGCCTGCATCAGGGCTAAGTTCATGTGTCTGGCAAGGAAGCAGAGTTGACAGTCTGGACCGGAAAACTGGAGGGTTTCAGGATGCGATGGCTGGTTTAAAATCCACTATAGCTTTGCTCTTCAGGAAGAACACCCAAACCTGCAAGTCAACCAGAAACAGGCAAATAAAACACTAAATAATCTCTCATTGTCACTCTGGTGCAGAACAAACCTTTAATAAAACACACCTCTAACTAACTAGAGAATAAGAGTACATTTCCCCACATATGAATCAGAAAGCATGGCCAGAGATAGTATCTTGCTTGAGAAGAAGGGTGCTACAGATGCCAAGGGAGGCCGAGAGGTGAAGTGCATTTGAATTGCTGGGTGCAGCTGTGGCAGCACAATCACAGCATTGCTCCCCCCACTGATGAGATAGGGCTTGTGAAAGTCAGGCACAGGGTTAAGGGTCTGTGGCTGAGGGGGTTCACCCCTCATCGTTAACATCATCTCATCAGTAAAACATGGTCGGAGAATGTTACGTTTACTGCTCAATTCTACATAACTCCCGTATTAAATTACATACAATATAGTAAAATACATATGTATTAGATAAAAATAAATTATAATATAATATTATTGCAATAAATATACTACCCATATTACTGAAATAACATGTTTTCTGCTAGGATAGTTTATTGGAAGTTTGTCTTAGGTACTTCTACAGGCTGTCTGTGCTGATTGAACTGGTCTTTTGTAGCTCTGACTCCTTTTCTCAGCTGTTTCACTCACAAGTTAGGGCAATGCATGAAATCCTGTATTAGAAAACCTTTATACATAACAGGCTTTCCGCTGCAGCTGTACCATGCAGTTGTTGGCCATCAGATGAACTGAAGATTGAACAAGGCAATATGTATTTTCTCATCTTTACCATGCAAGTGCTAGACTTACTTAAACAGAAAACAAAGTGGTAGAAGCTTTGTTGCTGAAATGGAAAGGATTTATTTATCTCAATCTAGATATCATGATATCCAGATGTTACTGTAGGGAAATCTTTATGTAACTTCCATATAACAGTGAAATAACTAATACTTATTTTATGTAATTGTAAATCCTGTTATTTAGAATCAACCATTAATTTTTATGCCCAAATATGATGATTTCCTGTGCAAACCCTTTTGGTCAAAATTGCATCCCCATGCTAATACTATGTTAACTATGTTGCTACTACTAAAACTTGACACTTGCACTCGTTACAGGAGAGCGATTCTAGCACCCTGCCAAACATTAACACTTAACACAATGATGAACCTTTTGAACAAGAATGAAGTCTTTCAGATGAGAGTTCTGGATATCAGGATGCCTATGTTAAAATTTGGTTTATGGAAATTAATTTCTTAAGCCTCTTTTCTTTGCCTGCATTTCTCCCAGGCAGCAAGAACTCAGAAGGGCTAATAGAGTCTTTCTAAGATGAGCTGATGTGCAAGTCAAGCATATATGGGTTCTTCTCTGGAAGCGGGCATTGCTCACAAAGGCAACAAGATGTACGGTCTAGAGTGGGCTTTGCAGGAGTCAGACTGACTTCATTTTACAAAACCACATCATATTATGACTTTTCTTTTTTCCTTTTTATGTTGTTCGAGCCATTCTATGGGAGATCTTGAACAGGAACTTGGAGAAGGTGCCCCATTGTTGCGGGTGTCACTGGAAGTGAAGTAGTTCAGCATGATGCTGGCCAGATGGCTGGTTCAATGAGTGGGGTGGCACCATCCTTGAGCTCTCCTGGGACTCAGTCCTATTGGAAGGGTCAGGCAGGGCTTGGTGTTGGTAAGGAACATGGTTTTCTGGGGGGATTTTGCCTCTTAAGTTTTGCTTGGTGCCCTCTTATTGCGATATGCTGTCAGCATCCTTTCTGTGGAATGGTGTAGTTCTATAGAATGGTACAGTATGGTTGTAGTTCTCACAGCTGCTGTCCTGCAGGGAATCTGGTTGGGAGCTGCTTTAGGGCATTTTATGTTTCTGAATCAGACCCTTGCCAAAGCTTTCAGGAGGGTCTGCTTCAGCAAAGAAATACAGTCAATTTATTTAAAACAATGGCCACAGAAAATTGTTTCCAGACACTTCAGTGACTCTCAAGAACGAGGAAGTGGCACAGAAACCTAAGGCAAAGTGCCGCAATCTGATCCCAAATCTCCTATAGAAGGTCAGTGCAGGAGCAAAGAGGGCTCGGGCTGTCTCTGTGGAGAGCATCAGTGTCGGGCTGAAGCTCTGGCTAGTGACCAGAGCCTGCATTTAGGTGTTTCTGGTCATTCCTGACTTTGGTAAGCACCTGGGCCTCTCTGAGTAGAGGGCTTCCAGGGTACAGCCTTAAATGTCTGAATTTCTGGCATTTGGGGTTGGAAGTCAGTGTCGATTCAGAGTATTGCCTGAGTACTCACTAGGCTGGAGGGCACTTGGCACATACTGCATGATATTCTGGCAAACACATTGCAATAACGAAGAAGGGCAAGGGTGGTGAGACAATGGCGCAGGGTCTGCCCCATCCCTGGCAGTGTTCAAGGCCAGGTTGTGTGAGGTGTCCCTGTCCATGGCAGGGGGGGTGGAACTGGATGATCTTGAGGTCCTTTCCAACCCTAACTGTTCTATGATTCTATGATTCTAGGTTGGACACAGGGGCTTGGAGCAAGCTGCTCCAGTGGAAGGTGTCCCTGCCCATGGCAGGGGTTGGAGCCGGATGAGCTTTAAGGGCCTTTCCAACGCAAACCTGCCTGGGATTCTCTGAATTCAGTCTGTGTTTGTGCTGTTTGGGAACTACAAGCCATCCTGTTCGTACTACGTGGGTAACTGAAGAATTGCTGATAGTGCACCTGGGCCTTGAATTAGTCAGGGAGTATTGGGTGCAAGGTTGGGCTGGGAAGCAGCCTGGGGAGTGATTGTTTATAGAATGGAGTTTATAGTGACTGAAAACAGTCACTGGGAATGATGTAGCTGCTGTTTGGCTTCATGGCTCAGACCCGTATCTGTATGCTATATATTGCCATGCTTCAGTGAATAAAGTAGAACTAGTTGTGAAAGCAGTGTGTGTGTGTGTGCTTAGCCTCTTTCTTTACAGACGCTGCAGTGCTGGTCAAACAGTTGTTCACCTCATAAAGCATATTTTTGTGGTTTCTTTTAATTCCTTTAAATGTCTTCATGGACAAAATCTTTCTCCTTTCTAATAGAAATGTCCTTGGCTTTGACTTTTCCTCTGGCTATGGGCTTATTTATTTTGCCAGGATGGCAGAAGTGTTTGATACAAGTGATATTGGGAAAAGGAGGCACAACTGCAAAGTGACCAGCCCAGATAAATTCATGGAACTCTAAATTCAAAACTACATGGGATGGATTGTTTAGGAAGTTGGCCAAACTCTATAGGCAAAAGTACGTGTTAATAATACAGAGCACTGTTAGTTTCTCACCCACTGCATAAACAATGTGGGAAGAGTGTCAATATTTGTTTAAAAGCAGTGTTAAACTTTAGTTAATGCAAAGCACTTTGCCGTTTTCAGGGGTGAAGCAATTCATGGCAGGTTGTGAACTTTAGCACTGACTTTGGGTTTGGAGCTCTTGGTTGGAAGAAAACAAGTTTTCAAGCTGTGATATCTGTCAAATGCTTCTGGTTATCCTTAAGTTTATGGTAACATTTTAACTTTGCAGTGAAATTTTATGGGACTGTGGTTTAATGGCTCATTCTACTAATTATTGTCCTTTCTGTGTTCAGCAAACAAAAAGATTGTTTCAGAGCCACCCTCCTTCTGCAAGCCACTGCTTGCCCTTTTCAACTTCTGCTGTTTTCTTGGGTATTAGATCAAGTCTGCTCAACAAGCGTAAGGCAAAATTCAAGGGAGAACTTGGATGGATGGATGGATGGATGGATGGATGGATGGATGGATGGATGGATGGATGGATGGATGGATGGATGGAGGGATGGATGGATGGAGGGATGGATGGAGGGAGGGAGGGAGGGAGGGATGGATGCTGAACTGCCCTTCCTACCTCTTGCTGGCATAAGTTGCCACCAACCTTGGGCACACTTAAATTTGGTTACTGGGACTCAAACATTTAGCACATGCCCAAAAGGTCTGAAATAGTGGGTAACATCAGTAAGTGACTTCTCTGCTGCTAGTAGGTTGCAATCAAGAAAGGTCTTTAATCAGTTCTGTTCTAGCCGTGCATGGGCTCTCAAACGTCTGTAGTGAACAGAGCCAGAGGTGTATGACAAGAAAAGCAGGGGGTGAAGTGAAGAAAAGCTTGCTCAAGTAGTGCTGAGAGAACATGTAAAGTATGAGCTGAAGGGCTGTATGAGGTGAACAAAACAGCCAGAGAGGACAGGGATGAAAGAGGGCAAGTAAGTCTTTCTACAGGAAAAGACCGTTTTCTCTTGTTCACATATCATCAGATGCACCACTGTATTTGTACATGTTTGTTTCTTAATAGCCACTGAGAAATGACCATTACTGGAAGCAAGTACAGCAGAAGGATGGTGGGAGGTCTCTACAAGGAAGGAAGCCAGAATTCCCATGGCCAAGCTGCATGGCTTTTGCCAGTTGCTGGCTGAATCGTTTAAACTTCACTGTTCCAAGCAAACAGAGCTTAGGAAGACTTTTACAATGAGGGTGGTAAAACACTGGCACAGGCTGCCCGGAGAGGTGATGGATGCCCCATCCCTAGAGACATTTAAGGCCAGGCTGGATGTGGTTCTGAAGAGGACAGAGCAGAAGTGACAAACTGCTACAGACTGACCAGAGTTCCTTCCTGCTCAGGGAGGGGAGCTAACAAGAACCAGGAACAAAGGAATGAAGTTAAGCCTGGGAAAACAGGGAGAGTGTTATTTTAATTTATCTTTGTTTCTCACTGTCCAAATTTATTTAAATTGGCAATAAATCAGATTATTTTCCTCCAAGTTGAATCTGTTTTCCCTGTTTGACAAGAAGTGATTTTCATGTCCTTAGCTTGACCCATGAGCTTTGTCACCTTATATTCTCCCCCTGCTCTGTTGAGGAAGAGGAATGAGAGAGGGGCTGGGTGGGTGTCTTGCAGCTAGCTAAGGTCAATCCACCACACTTTTCTTCTTATCCAAGGTCAGAGATGGGCTTCATGCAGTGAATGCCAGTTCTCAAATGGTATAGCCATGCTGTGGTGCTTCCAATTGCAACTTCCTAGTGGACCTGGGTTAACCAGTGACCCTAATCTTTGGATCTGTCACACATGTTCTTCTTTTCTATTCAAATGTTAAGTGGGTTTTTGGTTTTTTTTGGGTTTTTTTTTTTGGTGAGTTTTCAATGGCTTTAATCTGGTTTTGCTTTTCTTTTGTCCCTCCAGGTATGCAGCAGCTGCCCCAAACTGTTTACCGAGCCACATCCCTTACTTCCTTCAGTCCCTCCAAATAACCACTTCCTCTATCTGCTAGCAAGACCATGAGAAGACAAGACTGCCCATGTTTACAGAGTCAATGAACTGTTTGCTTGTATAACAAACTAATCCTTTCTTTTTCCCCATTCCCAATATGATGTTTGTGCTTCCTTTCTCCTTTTGATCTTTTTTTGACTCCTCTCTGCTATTGAGTTTGGGTGCTGGCTGTTCTGGGCCAGGACAGTTACACTGCATGGTTCATGAGACACAAGAAGCCTGTCTCCAAGTTCCTGAGAAGTAATATGTTTACCAACCAGTAATGAATCCAAATCCATCTAAAACTAGCAACAGGAACAACCAGTATGTCAAATTGTTGTCTACTGGAAGTTTTTTGCACAGTTTGTCTAGGAAAAGGATGCAGAATTCTTTGCATAACGAAGCCTCTTGGCCAAACTTTGAAGATAACCCTGCTCTAAATTAGGGGTTGGACCAGATGGCCTCCAGAGGCCCCTTCCAACCTAAATATTTCTGCAAACCTGCAGGTTTCTGTCCTGTTCAAACATCGCCAAATTTAGCAGTGCTGTGCAAATGCAGGTTCTTGCATCCGCCAAACCCCAACCATGACCTGAGATAGTTTCTCTTTGCAAAAATCCACTGTAGGGTCCCATTATTTATCTGTTATCTGAAATACGTTGTAAATACAAGTGGAAGGAGGAGAACTGTGTCAAGGGACCTGTAAAGTTCTGAAGAGCTTCAGAAATGGAGAACTTGGGATGGATTTTCTCTTTTTTTCTATTCTTCCCTCTATGGCCAAGCTTGCATTCCTCGTTCTCTGAGAAGGTTTGTGCAGTTTAACGATGATCAGTGTATGACCACTGACTCTTGGCTTGAGTTTGTGACAAAAGCCAAAAGATTACTTTGGTGACTTGGGAGTTGCAGTAGATGACTTGTAGAGCTTCAGCATACTGTCAGAGTCTTGTTACCCTGGTGAAGAGATAGCACGTTGAAGGATGCACAGAGAACCAAGAAAGATGGCTGTACTTACTTTCTATTGCACATTTTTGCAACATCTATTAGGACAGGCACACTCATAAAGCAGTCTAGGGGAATTCAGGGCAACTCAGCAGGACAGGACAAGGGGAACGGCTTTAACGTGACAAGAGGGGAGACTGAGATGAGCTCTTAGGCAGAAGCTCTTCCCTGTGAGGGTGCTGAGGCGCTGGCACAGGGTGCCCAGAGAGGCTGTGGCTGCCCCATCCCTGGCAGTGCTCAAGGCCAGGTTGGACACAGGGGCTTGGAGCAAGCTGCTCCAGTGGAAGGGGTCCCTGCCCGTGGCAGGGGATTGGAACTGGATGAGCTTTAAGGTCTCTTCCAACCCAAACAATTCTGTGATTCTATGATTCTATGACAGTAAGTTATGTGTGATATTTTTCTCAGTCCCTGAAATGGCACCTTCACAACAAGGACTGGGGACATGATGGTTATCTCCAAGTGATGCCCTCCCAGCAGCTGGTGGCTGTGTCTCCTTGAGGGACTCCAGGCCAGTCAGAAGGGTCTCCATAAGCCTCTCAATTGTTTCCCACCATGTTCTTACCCATCCACATGTGCAGTTACAGAAAGGAAGGCTCTGCTACACAGACTACATGTCAGCAACTTTGGCTCTGATACCTCTCAAACCCAAGAAAGGGAGATGCTATATTAGTGGTAGCATCAGAACTTCATGGCTGAAAGAGGAACAGGATGGAAAAACAGCAGCAACCACTCTGATCTTTACCTTCCCTGAGGAAAGATGTCAGGTGGTGTCTTCTTGTAGAACCAGGAAGCTATAAATGTTGGGTAATAAATCAAACACCGTCATGGAATTTAGGGAAGTAAGAGCAGTGAGGGAATGCATTTGGTATTGACTTACTGAAGAGACAGATTATGCTGCTGAGCTATACCCTTCAGCATCTCTGCCTATAAATTCTTGTGTCCTCTTGTATCAGGAGCTCCAAGAAGATGGCTGCCATCATGATCTTCTCTTGGATGGTAATGATAAGCCTTCAAATTCAGGTGGATGCAGGTAAAGAGTTTCACTTCTGATCGCCTTCATGGCTATATTTTACATCAAGCTAATACTGAGATTTAATGGTAAAAGAGGATTTAGCAGCACAGCTTAGCTCTTTCAAAAACCACGAGCTAAGCAAATCAATCATTATAGCCATTAATTCAAAATCTTTTCTTGAAACTGCTTAATGCATTTAAATTATTGTTCTCACCATTTTTTTGTGAAGCACCTGGTAAAGGGAATTCAAATCAATGTAGCGTAAAGCCAACGATCTCATATTCTGATACTTTATGTTGGCACAATGAATGTAAAGACTAATCTCTAGTGACATGAAATGCATGTCTATGTTGAAGTGTGAAGTGCTCTTTGAACCATGTGTTTTGTATTTAATTATGTTGTTAGGGCTAACACATTGGTGTTTGACAAGAGTGCCTTAGATTAAACAAAGTATGGCACATATCCCTGTTCCCTTTTATTATTGTAATTATTAGAATGTAATAGGAATTACTGTAATTTTATATTATTCTATTTTCCCATAGTCTAATTCCTGGGCAGGGAATGGATAAAGATTAAAAGTATTTGCCGTTGCTGCTGTCTTGCCGTCCATTCCTATTTCAGATGTAAAGTTCTGAAATGAACTTCACTTGGAATAATGAACCAAATCAAATGACTAAAAGAAATAACTGTTCAGGGCTTTTTCCAGGCTCAGGTTTTTGATGGTCTTGTTATTTACGCCCCCCATAACATCTCAGGTGCAATTAGTGATATTGAAAACTATGGTGGAATGTTAATATTGAGCTGGAAAATACTGTTTAATCCTTTCATTTCCATCTAATTAATCTGGATTTAAAGCCTTGGATGCATGAGGAGCAGTGTGGTGGGATGTGTCAGAAAGTGGTCAGAAAACTGCCTTTTCCAAAGGACAGTCCCCCATGGACTGTACCATACTCCCATACTCCTCCTATGGAGTTGTACCATAGAATCCTGGAATGGTTTGTGTTGGAAGGGACCTTAGAGCTCATCCAGTTCCAACCCCTGCCATGGGCAGGGACCCCTTCCACTGGAGCAGCTTGCTCCGAGCCCCTGTGTCCAACCTGGCCTTGAGCACTGCCAGGGATGGGGCAGCCACAGCTTCTCTGGGCACCCTGTGCCAGCGCCTCAGCACCCTCATAGGGGAGAGCTTCTGCCTAATGTCTGATCTGAATCTCCCCTCTTAACAGTGCATGCTCCCTGCCAAAGGACACCTACATCCTTCTGAAATACTGTGCTCAATATCCTGCTTCAACAAGGACATGGGATTGTCTGAATATAGCTGAGGTGGAATGAGACAATTCTTTAAAACCCTTTGCAATAATCCTGTGATGACATTTGGAGAGTTATCAGCCTTGGTACAGAAGGCTAATGGTGGCCCACACACGGTCCTTCTGCCAGGGTTTGAATAACCCCACAAAGCCTTATCTCAGAAAACCTTGTATCTTGAAAGCTGGGATAAAGTGTGTGGGTACCTGTGGGACATGCAAGATGCCAAGGTGGTGTGCAGGCAGCTTGGCTGTGGCTCACCTCTTAGTGTGATGGGCTATTTCCCTTCCTACTCGCACTGGTACATGATGACGGAGGTGGATTGTGAAGGCTCTGAAGACTTTTTGTGGCAGTGCCCTTTCAGGGAAGCCTACTCTGACTGTTATCATGGCGCAGTCATGCCATGAGCTTCTGTCATATGCTCAGGTGGGTTTATGCTTTTTGATGGCTGAAGAAAACCCATCTGGAGTTCATGTGAGGCTGAGCAAAGTCTGGCCAGATCTTACTCCATGCTCTGCAGGGTGACAGTGGGTCATGGGTCCATGTCCCTACACAGGGACATGTGTTTTAGACAGAGCACCATGCCTGTGCTTGCAGACTGTGCTTGGGAGATCTGGGATTCAGGTAACAGCTCACACTTGGAGCAGGATGCGAGGGGTGGGGTGGTTTTGAGCCAGGCCACTCTCCCCACCGGTCCCTCTGTAGCTCTCCATGAGCAAATAGCATGTGCTATAGCAGGGTCTGTCGTGATAGGATAAGGGGTGATGGATTTAAACTAAAAGAGGGAGATTCAGGCTGGATGTGAGGAAAAACTTCTTGCAATGAGAGCACCAAAACACTGGCACAGATTGCCCTGAGAGGTGGTGGATGCTCCATCCTCGGAGACATCCAAGGCCAGGCTGGATGTGGTTCTGGGCAACCTGACCTAGTTGAAGATGTCCCTGCTCTTTGAAAGGGTTGGACGGGATGAGCTTTGGAGGTCCCTTCCAACCCAAACTGTTGCATGATTCTATGTGCTCTGAGGGGGCCCAAGTGCCTCACACCCTCTGGTTTTCTCCTTCCAGACTCAGGACTAACAGTGTCTCCAACAACAGGTAATCAGAGATTTCTGTCTACACACATCTTCTCCTTTGGGTACTCTGCCTCTGGGTTGCTCTGTCTCTGTCACAGCACAAGACGCAAATGTGGGCTGCACTTGCAGACCTTGGGTAAAGTCCATGATGCTCAAGGAGACATGAGATCACTTTGTTGTTTCTGAATGGCACTGGGGCAGGGGGTTACTGTATGCTGTCCGTGGAGTTTGCCTGTGTGGTGGTTTGTATCCCAGTGCCTTATGACCATCAGCTGCTGCACGGGTTAGACTTTCTGTTTAGATTGTTGCTCTTCTCTGCTAGCCTTGTCATTCTTTTCAGCCTCATCTTTTCAATAGACTTAACTTTCTGCTCAACCTGCAATTCTCTGTGCTGGTAACAAGCTGTTCTTGCTGGAGCTTGGGCATGGGAGTCTCTGTCGTTGTGTTTCGGGGTTGTCTTCCTTTTCTTTGAATGGGATTTCATGGTGAGTATTTATTTTCCTCTAGCACCAACAGCTACAGTGAGCCCGACAACAATGACCATAAGTTGTAAGTTGAATTTCCCCCCCTTTACATGCTATGTTTAATGCAGGCATGAAACGCGACTTTCTAACTTTGCCACCCTCCTGTTTTCTGGGATGTCCTTAGTAGGATCCTGTTGAGATCTATCTGCATGTGAACTGTGGGGCTTGGGTTTCATTGTCCTGGGGTTCCCTTTGGAGAGGGGTGATTCCCAGCAGGATGTTCTTTTGGGGCAGAATGCTGCTCACTTCCCTGCTGATGTCCCCCTGCAGCACTGGGTAACTCCAGCTTGACTCCCCATGTGCTGTGGACCACATTTATATCCGGAGGGTTTAAGGGGGTCTGGTTATCTCCTGCCGCAGGTGTCCCATTGGTTGGCCAGGCCCAACTGATAGGGGTTACTGACCATGATGGGTCCGTGAGGGATGCTGGAGAGGGACTCTTCGTCAGGGACTGTAGTGACAGGACAAGGGGTAACGGGTTCAAACTGAAACAGGGGAAGTTTAGATTGGATCTAAGGAGGAAATTCTTTCCTGTTAGGGTGGTGAGGCACTGGAATGGGTTGCCCAGGGAAGTTGTGAGTGCTCCATCCCTGGCAGTGTTCAAGGCCAGGTTGGATGAAGCCTTGTGTGGGATGGTTTAGTTTGGGGTGTCCCTGCTCATGGCAGGGGGTTGGAACTGGATGATCTTGAGGTCCTTTCCAACCCTAACTATTCTATGATTCTATGATGAGTACAAGCTGTGCTCTGGGCTGGGGGGACACAGGGATGAAGCTTTGGGGTGCAGCTGGGAGATACGGTCTCTTTGCAAAGGGCCATGTCCTTCTCTGATGGCTTCTGGAGATGGGATTTCAAGACCTCTCTGCCCATCCCGGGCTCTGCTCCTTTCCACAGGGCCCGGCTCCTGCGGTGGCTTCCTTCAGGATTTGTCTGGCTCAATCCAGAGCCCAAACTACCCCGACTCCTACCCCGACAGCGCCCACTGAGTGTGGCACATACAGCTGTGGGAGCTGGATCACAGAGTCCAGCTCTACTTTTGGGATGTTGAGTGAGTCCTGTGGGATGCTCGGTGTGGGCTCAGGGGTGGCTCCACCCCCGTCGTAGTTGCTTGGTTGCATCTGTCCAAGGACCAGGTTGGGAATGGGGCTGGGCTGCTTTAGCACAGCCTATGGTGCAGGCAGACCCTCCTCTCCCTCCGCAGGCTGGAAGGCAGCAGCTGCCAGTACGATGCCATTGAGGTGTATGATGGTGGGTCTCCTGAGGACCCCCTCCTCGGGATGGTTTGCAGGAACAGCCATCAAATCTTCACGTCATCCGGGCATCAGATGACCATCCTGTTCCACAGTGACAACAGCAGAACCCAGAGAGGTTTCCAAGCCTACTACTACTCATTTCCCACCTCCAGCAGCACCACAGGTAAGACCAGAGCTGTCCTTTACCCTTTGCCAGGGAAGAAGCACAAAGTCTTCCTTGAGGGTTTTTCTGATGGCTCTTGACACCTATGGGCATCCAGACTCTCTTAGCCCCACTGACAGGCGTTCTGGCTCAGAGGAATCTACTTGGACAGGACTGACACCAGACTGCTGCCAGAGTGCTGTTCCTTTGCTTGATGGGCAGGGACGGGGCCTTCTGCACCTCCAACAGTGCTAATACTGAATCATCATTGATTTTTCTGGCTTTCTCTGGTCCAGAGAAGGACACCGGAGCTGGTGCAGGGCCTGGAGCACAAGTGTGATGGGGAATGGCTGAGGGACCTGGGGGTTCAGTCTGGAGAAGAGAAGGCTCAGGGGGGACCTGATGGCTCCCTACAAGTGCCTGACAGGAGGATGGAGCCAGGAGGGGCTGGGCTCTGCTCCCAAGGAACAAGGGATGGGACAAGAGGAAATGGCCTCAAGCTGCACCAGGGCAGGTTGAGATGGAGCTGAGGAACAATTCCTTCCCAAAGGGTGCTCAGGCATTGGAACAGGCTGCCCAGGGCAGGGCTGCAGTCACCGGCCCTGCAAGTGTTCACACACCATGGAGACGAGGCCTCAGTGCCATGGGTCAGTGGTGGCCTTGGCAGTGCTGGGGAACGGTTGGACTGGATGATCTTGATGGTCTTCTCCAACCTGGTTGACTTTATGATTCCATGATTTCCTGCAGGCAGAGGAGTTGGTTGTTTGGGGCACACTCATTGCTGCAGCGGCCAATGTTCCTGCTCATGGCTATTACCTTTTTTCCCAAAATAAAGAGGGCTGACACTATCACACTCAGTGCAGCGAACTCCTTTTGGCAGCTGAGGAGCTGTTGAGGAGTGTGCTGCTGCAGTGCCAGTAGCTCCAGCTCAACTGCTGCTGTGTCACTGAGCTCGGGCAGGGCTGGAGTGCTGGAGAGAGTCTGGTTATCTCCTGCCCCTCCTCAGGGTCATAGAATCACGGCTGAGGTTGGTCTTCCTCTGTCCCACCAGGTTATGGTGCTGACTGTGGGTCTTGGGTTTATGTATCCCAGGGTTAACTTTGGGGAGGCCTCACTCTTCGCCTTAGGTAAAATGCTGCTCACTCACTTGCTACTTTCTTCCTGCAGTGCCAAGTACCTCCAGCTCAACTCTTCCCATGTTATCAACTACAGGTAGGTCTGGATGGGCTGAGTCGTCTGGTTATCTCTTGCTCTGGCTCAGTCACGGAATCACAGGATGGCTGAGGTTGGAAGGTACTTCTGGGAGTCAGCTGGATCAGTCACCTTCCTTAAGCCAGGTCACCTAGATCTGGCTGCCCAGGACCATATCTAGATGGCTTTTGTCTGTCTCCAAGGATAGAGAATCCACCAACTTTGTGGGCAACCTGTCACCATCACAGCAAAACAGCGTTTGCTGATCTTCAGGGAGAATATATGTGGAGCATCTGAGATGGGGTCCCCAGATGGGAAGACTTGTATTTGTTTGGGAACCGTGTCCATGTGCAGACAGAGGTTTTGGCTGTAGTCAATGAAAGCAATATCACTATTCATAATTTGAGGGCATATTCCTCTTCATTTAATACCCGAAGTATAATGCCTGAAGTGATCCCAAAATAGCAGTGCAGGTGATTTCACACTCAGTGTAGTCATTTCTTTGCAGTCAAGCAGTAATTTCACAAGTGCTTAGGAAGCATCGGTTTTGACCACTTCATAAATATCGTTATTCCGCTGATTCCTATTTCAGCTGTTTGTTCGAGCACACCGTTTGAGCATAGTGCGTATTTTGAAAGGTTAATTCTTCACATAGTAAATGTTAGATCAGAGAGGGAAGGAGTATTTCATGTCTGCCAGATGCTGAAAAGAAAACCGGAAAATCTCTTAGACCTCAGTAGGTCTTTTGTTCATTCCTTAGGTTAAAAGAAGTAAATGTGTATTATTTCTAATTTGGGATATAAGTCAAAAGATGATTCACACATTTCTCTCTTCTTGGAGAAGTTTGAGCTTGTACTGAAAAGTATCCTTAAAATCCATTACTTGGTTTTATTTCTAAACGTTCTTAGATCTTAATTCCCCTGTGATTTGATTAGGCTGCAACCTATCGATAGATAAATTTCATGCAATTTTCTGTCTGTGACATGATGCCTTCATGTTTGTGAACTGGATATTTGTCAGTATTCCTGTTAGCAAACAAAATAATTTGATCTTTTTTGCCCTGCCCTTTGCACATTAGCAATTGTCATAGAGGTGAACCAGGCTCAGCTGTGACTTTGTAAAGGAATAGCTGACCTCTAGAGGTGCAGCCTCCATACTTGTGCAGTTCCCTGACAACTACTCATATTCTGCTAGTGGAGACACTGAAGATCAGCATTATAAAAGCTATTCAATGTGTTTATGTCTCCTGATCTGCATTCAGATGATATATAAACCTCATACAAAGACCACCGAGCCGGTAGAAGTCACTGCCGCTAAATTTTAGACTTACAGATTCTACAGAGACACATTCCAAAAGCAACCTTAAATAAAGTACACATCTATTTTTCTTCTGATTTTTTTTTCTCTGCAGAATATAATTCCTGTGGTGGCCTGCTTCACTCTCCATCTGGTACATTACAGAGTCCATTTTACCCCAGAAATTATCCCAACAACGCCAACTGTGTTTGGGTAATAGAAGCAAAGAACAATTTCCGTGTCACACTCTCATTTAGAGATGTTCAGTAAGTAAAAATGTGTTATTTGGGAAGATGAATGTATGGGATTGACACCTTGGATTTACTAAGCGCATACTTGCTTGATTTAAAGGGTTTTTTTCAAAGCTTTTAATACATCTGAGATGAAAAAATGTATTCCTTTTTGTTTATTTGATCAACAGTGTGGCTGGCATCTAATGAGACAGAAACTGAGGGCTGTAACTTCTGTTGCAAAGATCTGATAGTCATAGTAGATAGTAAAATGTACTCTTTTGCTACGAACTCTTAATTTGAGTTAAAAAGATTTAAAAAATATGTAATAATGAAAAAGAATTATATAACTAAATGCCCACATTTCCTCCTCAGGATGGAAGGGGGCAGATGCCTGTCTGACTACGTGGAAGTCTACGATGGGCCACTCCATACTTCTCCTCTCCTTGGGAAATTTTGTTCCGGGGTCTTCCTCGAACCTCCTGACTGTCCGATTTCACAGTAACTCTCGGTACACATACAGAGGGTTTCAGGCTGACTATTATTCCACTCCAGCAGATCAGAGCACTAGTAAGTTCATGTTTAAAGCAGAAACCTACTTCTTAACTCTTTGCTAATTCACCGAGTGTTAACCTTGTTGTACGACTTCAATAAATCATCCATTTTGTATTACTTTAAACTAGAACTGGAACATTTCATAGAGATGCAAATGTATGATTTGGATTCTGAACTCCTTCTGCAATATCAGCTGCTTCTGCAAAAGATATTGTCTATTTAACCTTTTTTTTTTTTGGTCTCTTCAATGAGCTTGTAGCATATTTTCCTTGATCTCTCCTAGCACTGCTGTGTTTGCCAGACTACATGCGTGTAGCTGTGAGCAGATACTACCTTCAGTCACACGGCTACTCCGCTTGGAATCTCACCTTGAAGGACCCCTACTGCAAACCCAACATCACATCAAACTCTGTTATATTCGAGATACCATACGCTCGCTGCGGCACAGTGAGAGAGGTGAGGCTTTAAACATTCCAACAAAGTGTGCAAATATGATGCGTGTAAAAATTCAGACCAGAGAATACGCTCTGAAAACTGGCACAAATTGAAAGCTATGCTGGGCTCTGTGGGGACTGGAAGTGTCCTGGTGATTATGGGTTGCCTCTCCTGAGGGATAAGGTTTATTATATGCCTGTTGCTGCTGCCAGAGCATTCGCTTATAGCCTGTTACTGATCTCCTAAGGAATAAAGTGTGGAAGGAAGCAAACACTTTGTATTTTCAAGGTCCCAGGCTGTGTGTGCTGGTTAAAAAGGTCTCGAAGTTTTTACTAAATATGGTGTTTTAAACCAGATTTCATCTTAAATACTGTGCTGGACTTGAACCTTCAGGCATTTAATGTTCAAAGCATTGTGCAGGTTGTATTTAATTCAGTTATGTCTACCTCCGATGTGAGTAGTTTTCTAGGCCCGCATTGTAGCACTGAATATTAAAGGTAGATAAGTGATTCTTATCTTGAGAACAGAAATTATGAGTTTCAGACTTCTCCACAGCAGACTTTCTGGGAAATAATGCATTTACTGTGCACATTTCTGTAAAGATACAGCAAAGTTCAGAATTAATAATAGGAAACCTGATGATATGAATTAATTTTGCATTTTTTCTTTTATGCCAAACAGGGAAACGACGATACAATAACCTATTCCAACGTTATTAGAGGATCCTCTTCTGGTGCTGTAATCACGAGGAATAAAGATCTTCATCTGCACGTCAACTGCAAAATGCTCCAGAACACATGGGCCCGAACGATGTATGTTGTGGAGGACAACTTTGAAGTCAATGAAACTCAGTACGGCAGATATGATGTAAACCTTACGTTCTATCATTCTGCATCCTTCTCACGGCCAGTGAATGACTTCCCATACTATGTTAACCTGGATCAGAATTTGTTCCTTGAAGCTTACCTGCACAGCTCTGATCCAAACCTGGTGTTGTTTGTGGACACCTGTGTGGCATCTCCCACTCCCCACAATTTTACAACAGTGACCCATGATATAATCAGGAACGGGTAAGCTTTTACATATTACAATTGCAGATAAAACTGCCTTTGAATCCCTGTATCTCCTTTTTTTTTTTTTTAATGGAATAGTGTGGATACAGCATACATAAATGTCATTATTGCCATTAATGTTTCTAACTAATTCATGAACATGGACATTTGGGAAAGGGGATAGATTGACCCAAACTATAACACACACTCTCCAGTTCAGAATGACAAACAGGCTAAATGGCTATGGCAGTTCACTGTGGATTGTTATTATTGAAGAGGTAGTGGTGACATACCTTAGGTAAGGGTGATCTACCTTCAGCAAATCATGCAAACCCTAGGTATCTAGACACATGACAGGCTGAGGGGAGGTAACATGGCTCGATGTTGCCAAAGAAGGGTATCTTGCTTTTCACAATTGCAGGTTTCTGGACCATTTTCCTCAATTTTAACATCCCTTTGCGTGTTATATGTTATATTGCATATAAATGTCTGATTTCAGTGTATATTAATGACAGTTTTCTTGTTTCTTTTTAGGTGTGCTCGAGATTCTACTTATGCTACATATTATTCACCCTACAGATACATGGTCCGGTTTAAATTCAATGCCTTCCAGTTTGTTCGTCACAATCCACTGGTTTACCTGCAGTGTGAACTAGTGGTGTGCAGGGCCTATGACTATTCCTCCAGATGCTACCAAGGCTGTGTTACTAGGTCTAAGAGAGAGGCAAGCTCTGGCCAAGAGAGTGTGACTGTAGTTGCTGGCCCAGTACAGCTGAAGGAAGTTGGTGCTGAGGGTAGGAATGAACGTGATGTTAAATAAAACTGTTTCCTTTGACAGATAGCATCTTTAAATGCCAATCTAATCCTGAAAGAAACTATGCTGCTGGATCAGCAGCAGCTCTAAAATGTGCTTACTGACTCATGCCTGCTAAACCCACTTCGCATCAGTTGTCTACATTTCCGTATAACAAAACTGCTACTTCAGCAGCTCTCCAGGGATTCTGATAAAACAGGGCACAGGCAGCTCTGTGGCACAAACCTGCCTCCAAACCGCCTGTGATTTGTCCCTGCTGTGTCTGAAAAGCCAGTCTGAAAGCTTCCCTGACAGATGTCTTTCCTGTTAGGGTGGTGAGACACTGGAATGGGTTGCCCAGGGAGGTTGTGAGTGCTCCATCCCTGGCGGTGTTCAAGGCCAGGTTGGATGAAGCCTTGGGTGGGATGGTTTAGTGTGAGGTGTCCCTGCCCGTGGCAGGGGGGTTGGAACTGGATGATCTTGAGGTCTTTTCCAACCCTGACTATTCTATGATTCTATGATTCTCTAAGCTCTTTGTGGTTTGTTTTCTTACCAGTGAAACTGAAATGTTAAAGTTGTGGTTTAAACCATATAACCAAGCTCTAACAATATAAACCTGGACCTGGATGTGTCAGTGCAAGAAATTAGTTCACCTTTCAATCTGATCTAGAATTCCCTTTTTTTTTCCTCCTTTTTTGTAATGTTTTGGAGATAACAAGATCAGGGATCAAGTGTAACAAGGTCCTCTCACTTTTCCCAGAGCTTGGCTTTTTGTCATCCAGGAGAATATGAATTCAGCTCCTGCTCCAACTGATGTGTCTCATGCACCATTTATTACTGCTCTCAGGCAGCTGCTGTTTTCACTCTTGTTGTGTTTCTGCTGAAACATAAAGTGAAGACACTAATTCCACGCCAGATCACGTAAGTCTTCAAAATTCCTAAAGCTGATCACATTGGTTGAGTAATTTAATGGATGAATTTCCTTGCATTGACTATTCAAGATTAAAATGCAAGCATGAAAGGCTTTTGGTTGTAATGGGTTACCTCATGAAAAGAGGTGAGCTCGACATAACAGCTAAGCTCTGCAGGAAACCAGAAGACCAGCAGATGTTTGCAGCCCAATAACAACCTTCAAATTAGTTGCCACCTGCAATATTGAGGCTCTCAAATCTTAATGCAGTACCTGTATCATAGAATCATAGAATAGGCAGGGTTGGAAAGGACCTCAAGATCATCCAGCTCCAACCCCCCTGCCATAGGCAGGGACACCTCACACTAAACAATCCCACCCAAAGCTTCGTCCAACCTGGCCTTGAACACCGCCAGGGATGGAGCATTTGCAGCTTCCTTGGGCAACCCATTCCAGTGCCTCACCACCCTAACAGGAAAGAACTTCCTCCTTATAGCCAATCTAAGCTTCCCCTGTTTAAGTTTTAACCCGTTACCCCTTGTCCTGTCACTACAGTCCCTGATGAAGAGTCCCTCCCCAGCATCCCTATAGGCCCCCTTCAGATACTGGAAGGCTGCTCTGAGGTCCCCACACAGCCTTCTCTTCTCCAGGCTGAACAGCCCCAACTTCCTCAGCCTGTCTTCATACGGGAGGTGCTCCAGTCCCCTGATCATCCTCGTGGCCTCCTCTGGACTTGTTCCAGCAGTTCCATGTCTTTTTTATGTTGAGGATACCAGAACTGCGCACAATGCTCCAGGTGAGGTCTCACAAGAGCAGAGAAGAGGGGCAGGATCACCTCCTTCAACCTGCTGGTCACGCTCCTTTTGATGGAGCCCAGGATACAGGAATCATCAGCTTCCTCCTCTCAAGATGGATGTCTTGAATTTGCTGGTGGAAAATACAGCCCTGGTTGTGTGGAACCCAGATGGCCAGGTCTTGCTCTGCACCAAACATGAGTTTGTTTTCTACTTTTTCAGATCCATATTAAAAACGAGGGTCCTTCCTTTCCATAGGACAGTTGTGAGTACATCACAAAATGCATGATAGCCAGTAATGGAGCCCACCTTTTTTTTTTCTTTGGTAAATCTCAGTGTGCTGTATTTATCCTTCAGGCAAGGCTAGCACTTTTGAAACTGCCCTGTAATGTTTTCTGTTCCTACTGCAGTCAGTGCTAGCAGGCAAAATATTTGAAGGCAAGTGCTCCTGTTGTACTATACTAAACCTTCTTTTAAGCCCTGTTTTCTACCACTTCCTATTTTCAGATATAGAGATGAATTTTTTGCATAAAAATTGCATGGAATAATGAAATGTTTCAGTGGAGAATGCTTTATATAGCTAAAAATATCTATACGATCCAACACAGCTGAAAGAGAAAGATTACTCTTCTGATTTCATATGGATCCTCATACATAATGTCTGAAGATTTTGTGACTAGTTCTTCAGGGAGGTTCTTCTTGCTATGAGCTATTTGAGCTATTTTCAATTATAGCTGATTTCCAATCTAAATGGTGTAATTATGAAATCAGGACGATGAAGTTCCTAGTATGATGTATCTGTCGATTCCTCAAAGTGGATTTGAACTCAAAATTTTGCTTTCTTGAAGAGTATCATCTGTAATAAAGAATTTTTCCAAGCAATATGTCATCCATATATGTGGGTCTTCTGCCAGAATATAGGAATACCACATGCCTTGGTTCTGGGAAAACCCAGGAAGGTCTTATTTCTGGTCCAGATCAGACATCAGCCCCGTGTAGCAGCTTCTGCCTATTACTTATTGCCTAAGCCAAGAATGTCTCTAAAATTCATCTGAATCCTTATTATACAATCACTGTGATGGTCTAAGTATTGTTATAGCCTAGCCTAGCACTTCCCTGTCAGTCAAAAGCAATTCTGGAAAATGACTTTGAAGTCCCATGTTTAGTTTTTGTGTTTTGGTCATAGTGGGTTTTGGTTTTTTGCCTTTTTTCTTTGCCAATAGATACAGTCAAATGAAGCCAGTACAACTCTTTTTAGGCAACACCATAGCTCTGCTTTATATCAGGGGAAGGTGCCAATTTATCTGCTTGCATTTCTGCAGGAAAAGAAGAGAACTAGCAGCACTGACAAGTGAATATCATCAGGGGTGGTAGTGCCCTCCTGAGCGTGCAAACATCTTGGCAGTTGCAGGATGGCAAAAGGGCTATTGCTCCAGGAATGTCTGGCTGGGCATTTCATCCTTAGTACTGGATTCTGTGTGACCAAGGCTGGCCCTGGACTGTGGCCAAGGCACGTGGAAATGGACTTCAATGGCTGCTCTCAGCTCAGCTCCACCTGAGTCAACAGATCTTTGGTACCTTTATTGCAACATTTATGGCTGTCAGAAGAAGGGGCAGGCAACTCAGGAGGGCTACAAGGAAGTGGTGAGGTTGTACAGGGAGGAAATTAGGAGGCCAAAAGCCCAACTTAATCTGGCTACTGCCATAAAAGACAATGAAAAATGTTTCCATACAAATATTAACTGCAAAAGGAGGGCTAAGAAGAATCTCCATTCCTTATTGTGTGTGGGGGGGGAAACAATGATAAGGATGAGGAAAAGGCTGATGTACTCTAATGCCTTCTTTGCCTCAGTCTTTAATAGTAAGATCAATTGTTTTCAGGGTACACAGCATCTTGTGCTGGAAGAGACGACTGAGGAGCAGGATGAAGCCCCATAATCTAAGGGAAAATGGTCAGCAACCAGCTACACCATTAAGATACACAGCAGTCTATGGGGAGGATGGAATCCATGCAAAGGTTCCTCAAAAGGAGCTGGCTGAAGTGCTCACCAAGCCATTTTCCACCATTTATCAGCAGTCCTGGCTCACTGGGGAGGTCTCAGTTCGACTGGACACCCATCTACAAGAAGGGCTGGAAGGAGGATCCAGAGAACTACAGGTCTGTCAGCCTGACCTTGGTGGCAAGGAAGGTGATGGAGTAGATCATCTTGAGTGCCATCATGTGGCATGTACAGGACAACCAGGTGATCAGGCCCAGTCAGCATGGGCTTATGAAAGGCAGGTCCTACTTGACTAACCTGGTCTCCTTCTATGACAAGATGACCCACTTAGTGGATGAGGGAAAGGCTGTGGATGTTGTCTACCTGGACTTTACTAAAGCCTTTGACACCTGGAGAAGATGACTGCTTCAAAAAGAGTACGAGTGTACTCTTTGCTGGGTAAAAGAAACAGCTGGATGGTCGAGCCGAAAAGTGGTGATGAATGGAGATAAATCCAGGTAGAGAAAGCAAGACTAACCTTCCTGTGTATAATTGGAGCTGTGAATGTTGTAAACTGAGCTCCTGTTGCAATCTCTTCCTTTGAACATGTTCAAAACATCCCAAGGGGAAAAAACCTAGATCAGACTTCAATGCCTTTTGTCTTCTTACATTACCACTGTGATAATTGTGTATAGCCACAGGAAATCTTTCCATAGAATATTTCTGAAAAAGAAGAAGCTTAAAGCATAACATAGATTGAGGACTGAGCTGTATGAAAGTTTAATGATTCGTAAGTACTTCATGGTTAAGATCAAAGCATGCGGAGTACTTAAAGAGCTATAATAAATTTGTTATCATGAAACGGCAACCTACATAATTGCAGGAAAACCCTAAATGTCTCCATAATTTCCCCTTCTATTAAATACTGTGAGTGAATATAAAAGATATGAACATACAGTGAGTTTTTTTTACGTTGTCATATTTGCACTAAGCTTTGAAGTTTCTCCCACCCTTCCTTGATTATGTATGGTGAGTCTCCTCCATCTCTTATCAAATATCAGATTGTAGGTCAAATCATGTAATCATTGAAGTGCTCTTAGTAAATACATCTACTCTCATGAGGTTTTTCCAATCATTCTTCAAGTGCTTGGCTGATTCTCATTTGGAAAGGCTTGTGTTTATTTCTCTTTCAAGTTTTCTTGCCAGATCAGTAAAAGTTTATATTATTACTATTCTTAGCCTAGGTTCTTAGTTCAAAACTATACCAATCTACACCGTAGGGTGGCAGCTACAAAGGGGACAGTGGAATAAATCAATGGCTATTGTCTTTTTTAAGGGATGACTCATGCATCCTTATGACAAGAGAAGATTCATTGTGTTATTGTATTCACGTGAATCAGGAAACGCAAACGCCAAAGGCAGTTGCAGCACAGAGAAATCCTCAACAAGAAGATATAAGTTGTAGAGGAGATGAGACATATCAGATTCTTATAACTTGCAAACACAATGTGGAATCTTTTTAGAGCATTTTAAGCATCTTTATAGATCCTCTCTGTTGCTGGACCATAGCTGTTGAGCTTATAATGAGTTGACTAAAACTGAATGTCAATGAAAGCCAGAAGAGAATATTTTATATCACCTTACTTCAAGGCACCTCCACCACTTTTCACCCTTTTCTTTCTATTATTTTTTTAGCCAAATAAACCAAACCAAAATTCCTCTCATCTAACAAAGAATTGTTTGCAAGGTCTGAAGTGACTGGGTTAGGCAGCTAAGACTTGCCTAGCCTTTTCAACAGACTGTGGTCACTTGGGTAGTCAGTGTAGCCAGTGCCTGTCCATGCATTGTGCTACAGCCAACTTCTAGACTCTCTTCTCTATACTAATTCTCAGTGATTTATGTAATGGCAAATATAGCCTGGAGTCTATTGGGAAGATCTTACCACTTTCTCAGACTTACTCAGAGAGTACTGTTGTGCTTTCACACTAAAGAACAAAACCTACTCCTTGACATCGGTATGGTCAAACCCTTGCGCCCGGCTCTGTAGAAAGGCATAGCACAGCCTGGTTTGGCCTTTGGGAGTTTTCCAATGTGGAGGTTCAGGTGTGTTGCACTCAAATGCACCTTTGTTGGGAAATTTATGAACTAAGTACATCAGTTGAGCGGTAAGTACTTCAGCAAATATCTTCTGAATGGAGCTCGGGAAGTGTATTGGAGGCCTGATCTTGCAGAGGTTAAGGCAAACATTTAAGTGCCTCACTAATTTCTAAATCTTTTGGGAGATTATTCATAGCAGAAAAGTTATGCACAAAGCTTATTTAAACATTTGCAAAGTTTTGTTTCTAATTCAAATATTTAATTTTAACAACCTATCTTGGCTCCTTGTTAAATGTCAATACATAGTGCAATATCTAATATAGCGATATAGCTGTGAAACTGACATAATCTAGTGTGGCAAAATTCACTAACTCCTTTTCCCTGTCTACAAATTGTTTGATAATGCCTAGTTGGAGGAGGAATAGGTGAGGTGCATTCATATTTGTCATTGCCCATCATCCATTTAATAAACACCATGCTCCTCTTGCCTCAGATTATCACACCTAGGGCACCCTTCATAGTGCAAAGAGCATATTGACAGAAATCATCTGCCCAGTTAGGTGGGAAAAATAAAGTAAAAAGAAATGGCACACACACTGCAGTTTGCATTCTATCTTGCTATATTTGTGATTCAGACAAAATGGAACATACAGCTCAGAAAATTAGGTCGTGTTGCACTGCGTATCAGACTTGGGATATGAAGAATTGTTTTTTAATGGATCATTTTATCTTTGGTGCAGATTTTAATGATTAAAACTATGCATTCCTAACTTAAATTGTTTGATCCTTTCAGATCTCTGCAAGGAGGAAATGCAGTGAGAAATATTAAGAAATATGATAGATACAAACAACAATCTAGTTCTACTTCAAACAACAAATCAAGGCCCACGACCTTTGTCCTAAAGTTAAAGATGACTGGGGCCTTGAGCAGAGAAAAGGTAAAAGCAGTAATCCTGACTTTTCCATTATAACCCTGTGATTCTTCTGGGATTTAAGCTCTGAAAAAAGATAAAATTCCTGAAAAAGACACATTGCTGAGCAGCACAATGTAGACATCTGCTGTCCAGGCTACCAGTTCAGGAGTCTTTGGGAAGACCTTGCATGATATCAGTAGGGAAATCATGAAAACCAGCATTGGCTAGCACTGTAGACATACGTTTGTTTAGGAATCAAGGCCTTTAGTTCGATTGGCTTCTTTAGGATTAAAAGCATTAAATAATTTAAGTGTGTTTAAGTTGCATCTCAAAAAGGAATTCTTAAACTGTTAGCTTTGGAATTTCCTTGAACACCATGCATATAAAAACTTCTTTTTGAGTCAATAACATTCCAAGTAAATAAAATGTACTGTAGCTTAAGTCAGCTTTTTCTTTATATTTCTCTGTTTAATCAGAATTAAAACAGCTTTAAGGTAATTTTTTGAATTATTACAAATTCTGGCAGGTATATAGGATGAACAGAAGCTGCTCTCATGACACCTCACTTGGAGCATTGTGTGCAATTCTGGTGTCCTCAACATCAAAAGGATATGGAACTGTTGGAACAAGTCCAGAGGAGGCCACGAGGATGATCAGGGGACTGGAGCACCTCCCGTATGAAGACAGGCTGAGGAAGTTGGGGCTGTTCAGCCTGGAGATGAGAAGGCTGCGTGGAGACCTCAGAGCGGCCTTCCAGTGTCTGAAGGGGGCCTACAGGGATGCCGGGGAGGGACTCTTCATCGGGGACTGTAGTGACAGGACAAGGGGTAACAGGTTAAAATCTAAACAGGGGAAGTTTAGATTAGATCTAAGGAGGAAATTCTTTCCTGTTAGGGCGGTGAGGCACTGGAATGGGTTGCCCAGGGAGGTTGTGAGTGCTCCATCCCTGGCAGGGTTCAAGGGCAGGTTGGACAGAGCCTTGGGTGAGATGGTTTAGTGTGAGGTGTCCCTGGCCATGGCAGGGGGGTTGGAACTGGATGATCTTCAGGTCCTTTCCATCCCTGACTATTCTGTGATTCTATGAAGTTCCTTTACAAAGGTATCATATTGTGGCCATAGAATTACTTTTATATGCTTCTGGAAGTTCACAAGGTCATTGAAAGTTTTCAGAAATAAGCTATTGTCAAGTTGTGAGAACAAAAGTGGAAAATATGGAGGCGTAGCTTAAACCAGACATGGAAACACATTCTTGAAAGGAACTGGAACAGTTAAAAGTATTTAGACAAAGTCGTGCGTGCAGGTCACTTTTAGCTTTCTGTAGAAGGTCTTTGATATTTATCAGTTTGTATCAGCTATAAAGTAGCATAAAAGTTGAGCAACACTTTATAAGTGGCTGGTGCTGAGAAGGAAACACGTGAAACTGCTAAATGACTGACTTACGTGCCTTATATTGAAATAATCTTTCACATGGAAAGAAACGTGTATTACTTCCCTACGTTTCTTCCTTTGGGTTTCTGTGTAAAACACATAGCACACCCCTGCAGTACAACCCTCTGATGGACTCTCTCTGTTTTGAGCGCATGTGGCTTTTCATTTATCTAGGTATTTCTGCAAGTGAAGTGGTGACTTATGCAATTCAATCCCTTTGGCAACTAGCAGCACCGTTTCCTTCTGCTGGTCCTTCTCAGTTAAAGGCAAGGTCAGGGCATGAAGGTGAACAGATCGTAACGCTGAGAAGAGTTGGAAATCTTGGTACAAGTTGTCATCTTGGTTGACACCTTCTCTATCAATAGCTAGCTGCCTTAGGCTCCCCCACATAGAATCACAGAATGGTTTGGGTTGGAAGGGACTGTAAAGATCGTCCAGTTCTAACCCCACATCTGATACATATCTGATATCTCAGTAAAGTTTAGAAAGGAAACTGGTATTACTTGAAGGCTAAAAATCACTAAACTAGAAATGCTTTAAAGACTTAATGATGGTTAAAATTAAGGAGTATAAAAACAGGCTGGAAGGTAAAAGCAGGGCTTGAGAATCAGATATAAATCAGTAGGAAAAGATGCAGCTGCCACATAGTGGAAGACAGGAGCAGTGCCCAGAAAATAGAGAGGAGCAGATCAGAGATCTACAGATTTTAAATCAAATAGGGGAACGGGCAATGAGAAAGCAAATACAGTAAAGTTGTATAAGATGTGAAAATAGCATAAGATGGGTCACTATTCAAATAAGGAGGTAATTGCTAGGGACAGTAAAAGAAGCAATATTGAACTGCTGGTTTAGGCATGATCAAATCAAATGGCGTGGTCTGCCACTGGAGTTGGTAGTGCATCACTTGAACATGTATTCAGATAAATTTGTAAGTATCTGTTTATAAAGATTGCATCTTTTGATATATATGCTCTCGGATAAGAAGTGTAAACAGCTCTACGAAAGGATTAAGGACATACTCAACTCCACATACCAGATAGGGACAGTCAGCCATGTGGCTGACCACCAGCTGCTATATAGGCATATGCAGAATAATATAGATTCCTGAATCATAGAATCATAGAATCATAGAATAGTTAGGGTTGGAAAGGACCTCAAGATCATCCAGTTCCAGCCCCCCTGCCATGGGCAGGGACACCTCACACTAAACCATCCCACACAAGACTTCATCCAACCTTGCCTTGAACACCTGAAATCCCCAGCCTCAAGGAAACCATCAAACAGCTGTGTACAGTCTCTATATTTCTGCCTGATTAAGTCTGAAAAAGGGAAGAAAACTCACTCTATGCTACCCAATGTGGCTGTACCCAGATTTCAGATACAAATGTGCTTACAACCAGAGGTGAGGGATGTTGCAGCAATTCAAAACTTCTTTAGTTTTTCCAGATTGCTTTGTGGATAAGAGACCCCACTCAACCAGGACACTATGCAAATGTTAGACTTAGGCACAGATATATTTCACCTGTTGTCATGGTTTAAACAAAAATCAGTAATAAATCACGCAGTCGCGCTCTCTCACTCCCCCCCCCCCTTCTTGCCCTCCCCCTGCTCCTGGAGGGACGGAGAGGAGAATTGAAAAGAATGCAACTCCCACGGGCTGAGATAAGAACAGTTTAGTAACTAAGGTATAACACAAATCACTGCTGCTACCACCAGTAATAATAATGATAAAGGAAATAACAAGAGGAAAGAATACAACACCTCAACACCAGCCAACCAATAACTCAATAACTCGCCCCACTCCCCCCAGCCGAGCACTGACTGATACCTCTTCTGGGTAACTCCCAGTTACATCCTGGGCTTGACGTGCTGTGGTATGGAATACCTCTTTGGCTAGATTGGGTCAGGTGTCCTGTCTCTGCTTCCTCCCAGCCTCCCCTCCTCCCTGGCAGAGCATGAGGCTCAGAAAGTCCTTGGCCAGACCAAACATTTGAGCAGCAACTGAAAACATCGGCGTTATCAGCGCTGTTCCCAGGCCAAAAAATGAAAACATAGCACTGCACTAGCTACTAAGAAGGAGAAAAATGACTGCTACTGCTGAACCCAGGACACCTGTATACAAACCTTCATGAGATTTCTGATACTTGTTTTTGCCATTTTTTTAGACTTATAATTGAATTTTCTCCTGTTGTAGGGTCAAAGCAAAGCAGAGTAAAAGCCTGAGAAATACTGATGGGGTATTACCCATCCGTGTACAGCATGAAATGAATGGGAACACGTCTAAGAACTGAAGGCCTGCAGAGCATTCATGGCAGATAAAAAGGATCAATGTCAAGAACTGATGTGTTCAAGCTCCCTCTTGTAAGAAGCACATGGCAGAAAATCAGTCCGTGGATCTAGAGCATAGAATATTATAGTAAGTAAAAATCTTTTCATTTTTTCTTTCTTAAACTGAAAGAAAATGATTGATGAAGGAAGATGGCAGAGCTTTCTGTATTCTTCAACAGTTTGAAGTGCCACTAAGAATGACAACTGTGTTTGGAAAACTCCATCTTTGGTAGTTTAGACCTGATAGAAGTTATCATGAGTTAACTAAGGCTGATTTTCTTAGAGAAACTTCTTTAGGTTTCATGTGCCTGACATCGAATCATGGAATCATAGAATAGTTAGGGTTGGAAAGGACCTTAAGATCATCAAGTTGCAACCCCCGTGCCATGGGCAGGGACACCTCACACTAAACCATGGCACCCAAGGCTCTGTCCAACCCGTCCTTGAACACTGCCAGGGATGGAGCACTCACAACCTCCCTGGGCAACCCATTTCAGAGCCTCACCACCCTCACAGTAAAGAATTTCTTCCTTAGATCCAATCTAAACTTCCCCTGTTTCAGTTTTAACCCGTTACCCGTACCTGTTACACACCAGAACTTACGTATTATGGTAAGTCAAAACCAATCCCATGTATCCTGTCTATCTCAGTGATATGTGGTCAAGAACTGAGGCTTTAGTTTCCATTTATTACTGAAATGAGAACAGTGATGGGATGTTAATACGTTATCAGAAGCAGAGCCTCATACATCTGGTTATTTGCAGGGTTTTATGGCACTGTAGCAAACTTCCTGCTGCTCTGATGTCAGTATGTGTAATAGAAAGTAGAGTATTTTGTACAGAGGACACTGGCATTTTAGCAGCTGCAAATGAAAGGCGCCTGTTATCAAACCTGAAGACATGTGTTTTTGTATAAGTTAAAGAATATTTACTGTAAGTGTCAGATATGCGTGTTTGATACATCCCTCAGTTAAGGGGGATGACCAGAACTGGTTAAGCCAAGTTTCCAAGAATTGAAAGCCAAGTTTGTGTTGAAGATCCACACTAGGAGATTTAATTGCTGTAGATAAATTTAACTACAGTGCATTTAGTCCTCCTCTGTTCTTGAATCTCTTTGACATCATCCATAGATTTTCTATTCACGGTGTCATAGACCAACTAAGGCTGGATGACCAATTTCCTTGCTCAAAGCAGGGTCAGAGAAAACAGGTTGCTCAGGAATGTGTGCAGCTGGGTTTGAATATCTTGAAGAATGGAGGAATCTATAATCCTGCTGGGAGCCAATTCACTGCATGACCACCCTCATAGTGACATTCTCTTTTGTTATGTTTAAATGGAATTTACTGTATTTCATTTCATGCTTATTGCTTCTTATCCTGCCATGAGGCACCACTGAGAGGAGTCTGGCCCTGTCTTTACTCCAACCGATCAGGTTTTTGTATGCATTGATGAGATGTCCCTGAACCATCTCTTCTGTGGGCCTCTACTCTTATGAGAGATGCTCCAGTTCCCTAATCATCTTAATGGCTAGGCTTGCTTCAGTATGTCCATGTCTCTCTTGTACTGGGGAGCCAGAACTGGAACCTGCAGCCCAAGTGTGTCTCACCAGTGCTGAGTACAGGGGGAGGGTCACCTCCCTAGACCTGCTGGCACCGCTTCTCTGAATGCAACACCAGGATGCCACTGGATCATGGTCAGTTTGTTCACCAGGAGCCCCAGTCCTTTTTCTCCAAAACTGCTTTCCAACTGCTTACACTTGGTCTGCACATTGGTCTTATTTTTCAAGAATTTAGAGGCAGGATTATGACCCAGTAGCCCCTTTCCAATAACCATGTGTCGTGGTTTAAACCGATCCACACCGCTCGTCCACTCACCCCCCCGCCCCCGACCCTCCCCACTCCCAGAGGGATGGGGAGGAGAATCAGGAGAATGTAACTCCCACAGGTTGAGATAAGCACAGCCCAGTAACTAAGGTATAACACAAACCACTGCTGCTACCACCGATGATAATAATGATAAGAGAAAATAACAAGAGAATACGATACCACCGCCGAACGAGTTCGACCCCCCCGAAGAGAGAGTGTGTCCTTCCGGGTAACTGCCCGTTACCTCCCTGGGCATGACGTGCTGTGGTATGGAATACCTCTTTGGCTAGTTCGGGTCAGGTGTCCTGTCTCTGCTTCCTCCCGGCCTCCCCTCGTCCCCAGCAGAGCATGAGACTCACAGAGTCCTTGGCCAGAATAAACGTTACTTAACAACAATTAAAACCAATCGGTGTTATCAGCTCTCTGCCCAGGCTGGAAGTCAAAACACAGAGCTTGCACCAGTTACTAAGAAGGAGCAAAACGGCTCCTGGTAAACCCAGGACACCATGTGTGGTTGCTCCACAGAGCACATGGTATTGTTTTTGCTTTTGTTGGGAACAGTCAAGCTGTGAATAGCAATGTTCAGGCTTGCTTACATTTCTTTATTAACACATGAATACAATCAGTTGTATTTACCATTGTCCTCCAGTTTGTTTGCTCTTCTCAACAGCTGTTTTGAAAGCTTCTGATTCTGGACTCTGGTCTTTTGTCTTTCCTTCCTCTATTCTAGCTCTGTGAACTTTTGCAGAAACAGGACTCTTTATTCCCATTGTCTCTAGACCCAAGCTATGCTTTTCTATAAGAGGAAGATTGAAATATATGAGCAGAAATCATGAGTTATGTCAACTATTGCGATTTGGTTGCCATCTGTATCATAGCCAAAATTAAAACATAGGTACAGCCTGGAAGAAGTGTAATGAGTAGAATATTAGACCAACAATTGGCCTGTTTGTAGCTGGCCTATATTTCTCCTCGACAGATGAGGAGAAACAGTAGATGTGCAATATAGTGACTCCAGCAAACAGATTAGAAGGACAGGACTATGGGCTTTTGTACCCTAAGTGGTCTATATCTCCATTAAGACTTCTCATAGGCCAAACAAGGAAATCAGTTCAACAGGAATTTTGATTTTACTTCAACCCATACTCCTTTCCCTTTTTATAAACTTTGTGATTCAAAGGATTGAAAGAAGCCTTTTTGGCAAATTCAGCTAAGGAACATAGAAGAAGATTAAGGGAAGACATTGGTAAGGCAGAGCATGATGAGGTCCACTTAGGGTAGGTTACAAATAGCTGGTTTTAATTTACTTCTGATACCTGACATAGTCCCACTTACGACATGCAGTTTGTGTACAAGCAGCAAGGAAACCAGTCTGTAATTTCAAGTGGAAACTATAAGAAATATAAACACTTATGAGACTAGAGCTCTCTGCTGAGGGATGTACCCAATGCCTGCTATGGATTTGCTCTCTCACCTTACAATACGTTACAATCTGCTTAAGTAAGTCATTAAGTAGAAGCAGTAAATGAATAAAATTGGGATGGTGGGGGCAAAGAAACGTATTGATTCACTAGTCTGGTTCCAAAGGTAACACTGGGCCTGCACATACCATTAAGATAATTTATAATATGGGCAGTAGGACAAATTTTCCAGGAAATCAAAACTTTGGCTTTCCTATATAATCATTCTGTAAATCAGTCATAAAAATATTGCATAAGAAAACAGACATACCTGAACCAGACTGACCTTGGAACCCTCACCTTTTCACAGATGCAGAGTATAAATTCTGATGCTCTGCTCTATGGGCATCTCTTGACAAGATGGACATCACCAAGAACTTGCTTTGGTTATTCCTCTTTAATTCAGCACTCCTGGATGCCATCTCAGGTAAACCACTTATGATCTTTAAAGAACATTCTTCTGAAACAGGTAGTTGAAAAAGGGATATCTTATGCCTCTACACTGGTTCCATACATGCAATTCATGTGCTAGTATAATGAACTTTGTGCAAAGATTAGAAGCAAACCAGACTGAAATTAGGTAGCATCATGTTGTCTTATTGAAGATACGACCCAATTGATACTGTGATTAACTATTTTCCATGTTGAAGTAAATTTAGTATGATGAAATTAATATTGTTCTGGTTTGCAGTAGTGTCTTGTAGCACTAGTATAAAGCAAATTAAAAAAAAATACTACCATGAAAATGCTACTGAAATACTTTGTTCCTATACATGTGTGGCTTTCGGTATGGAATTAAGAGGGAATATAATTTCTTTGGCTGCGATGCGTATTTGCTTTGAAAGACTTCAAATTTAGCCTTGCTGATGCACATGGAACCACCCAATACTTATTTAGCTTTACACAATTTAAGGGAAGCATAATACTAAGACACATATTGCTATTCTATATGGTATGAATGAAGAAGTTTTTAAAATTGATTACTAATATGTCCTAGAGGAAAGGATGCCTCTATATCATCAGAGGATGCATGTCAGTGGGCAAAATATGCAGCAGATCTTTTTCCTGAAACTCGTATTCCAATAAATCTTCACCACACCTCTATTGTCTGTCTGATCCAAAGCCATTGAGTCTCAATCTGCTGTTGTACTAATCACCACGTGGAACAAGTGAATCTCCTTAGAAACAAGTTCCTCAGCACTGTTCTTATTTTAATTTGTAAAACAGTTAAGTGAAATTCATAGATCTGAGAGAGGTAGTCTTCACAACGTTATTAAGATTAAAAGTTCCTCACTTGCTTCTTTCCCTTCTTCACAATTATAAGTATCATGGCCATGGCCACCATGCCAATGTCTTCATGTGCATCTGCATTTTTCACATTTTCTGTCTATGCATTATTTTTGGGCAGTACTGTCAGTATTCCAGCTCAGGGACCTCAAAATGCCCAGTGGCAGGAGGGACATATAGGAGCATGGTGCTGTGAAACATTCGAACCAAGGCAGGGCATCAGTCTTCCAGTCCTTGGGGCTACCAAGCATGCGGCATGAAAACATGGAGAGCAAAGCTCTGAGTTGGAATGCAACACAAAACAAAAGATGCATCTCTCTATAGAAAACATAACTTATCTGAATTTATCACTTCCATTGTCAAATTTAGACACTCACTAAAACCAGACATTTGCACCAAGAACAATAATTTCATAGAATCAAAGAATAAAAGACTGTATAATAGTTTGAATCCAAAGGTGACTTCAGCTAGGAGATAGATCAGAGCACTGTCTAAAGTAACCTAAAATGCTTCCAGGTACGTTACACCTACAACGACTCTAGGCAAACACGAAATTTGCATTTTCTTGCCTGGAGATTAAATGTTATGGAGACATACTCAAAGACTGTGGTTTTTGTTACTCGCACCATGGATGACAAGCTCCTAAGAAACTACAGCTCCCCATTGGCGCACAACGTGTGCTGGCACCAACATCTCCACAGCTGGAAGAAACCATGGCCTTCATCATTTTCCATGGGATCCTCAACTGCTTCTTTCTCTTTCTCTCCTATAGATGCCACAGCCACAATCACAGAGAGCTTCATAACATCCGTTCATCCAGGTAGGTCTCCACTTCTTAAGGTTTTCCAAAAAGACACACAAGACACACAAGATGTGCACTGCAGATGTCGTGGGCTGGCACCAAAATCCCCAGGGCTGGAAGAAACCATAGCCTTCATCCAGGCAGCTGGGATGTGGCTTTGCCGTTGCTGCCACATCCAAGGCCTACTTTGGACAAGGCACAGGCAGTATCTACCCGGACGACATGCGCTGCACTGGGAACAAGTCCTCCCTCTTCCAGTGCAGCCACAGCGGCTGGGGTGTCCACAACTGCTGCCACAGTGAAGATGCTGGTGTTGTGTGCTCAGGTACCATTGCTTTTCCTTTGCAAACTTCAGGAGAGTTTCAACAAGGGCTCTTGTGGGCCACGGTTAGCTTTTTGGGGGGCGTATCCAAAGACTCTGACTCTGCTGCTTCCACCATGGATGACCAGTCTCCCAAGACACACAAGATGTGCACTGCAAATGTCGTGGGCTGGCATCAACATCCCCAGGGCTGGAAGAAACCATAGCCTTCATCCTTTCCCATGGGATCCTCAACTTCTTCTTTCTCTCCTACAGATACCACAGCCACGACCACAGAGAGCTCCATAACATCCTTTCCTCCAAGTAAGTTTCCATCTCTCATGGTTTTCCTCGCCACTTCTGGCAGTGCCAGTCAGTGGCTCAGAGGGGGGTCTTGGGTCTTCTCCATGGGAGAGAAGAGACAGGAAAGACATTATTAGAGGGTAGCAGTCCGAGCACTTTTCCAGCGTTTTCCCTGTCTCCTCCTTTCCATGTGCCTCCCTGAGCCTGCTGAACGGTAGACACCAGTGTGAGGGGTGCATAGATATTTCCCACTTGGGATCGGGGCACAGTGGGTGACAGCTGGGACCTGAAGGATGCTGAGGTCGTGTGCAGGCAGCTGGGATGTGGCTTTGCCGTTGCTGCCACATCCAAGGCCTACTTTGGACAAGGCACAGGCAGTATCTACCTGGACAACGTGCGCTGCACTGGGTACAAGTCCTCCCTCTTCCAGTGCAGCCACAGTGGCTGGGGTGTCCACAACTGTTGCCATAGTGAAGATGCTGGTGTTGTGTTCTCAGGTACCACTGCTTTTCTTTCCTAAATTCCAGGACACTTTCAAGAACAGGTTCTTGTGGGCCACATTTAGGTCTGTGTTGAAGATGTCTTCAGAGATTGTGTTGTTTGTTGCTTGTACCTTGGATGACCAGCCTGTCAAGGTCACCAGCCTCTCCATGGCCCAACTGATGGGCTGGCACCAACCTCCCCAGTGCTGGAAGAAACCATAACTTTGCCCCTTCTTCCACAGTGTTCTCATGTGCTTCTTTCTTTTCCTTCTCTGCAGATGCCACAAATATTACCAGTGTTCCCACTCCAGCAGTGACTACTCCAGGTTTCTGTTCTGTTTTCATTTATATGGTGCACTACTGTTGAGATGTATTATTTGCAAGATTATAGGTTGGAGTCATATCATTTGCACATTGTAATGCTTTTGGGAAAAGCCGTTGTGGGTGCTGTTTAAATCCTACATGCATCTCCCCTGTGTCTGTCTGATTATTTTCCTGGGGATGGATTTCAGACTGTGGTGGTGATTTTGGGGGAGAAACATTTCTTTTCTTCACTTTTTTTTTTTTTGTTATTTGGCCCAGCACCACTTGTTTCCTTTCATATCCATTTATGTCTTAAGCCTACCAAATGCAAAATAGAATCAGAGTGTCAGAGATCTCTGAAGAGATCATCCCACTTATAGCCTGAGTCAGAATAGCACCACTCTTCAGTTCTCTCTCTAGAGATTTAAACTCTTGGAGCTGTGGCTGGATATATAGAATATAGTTTTATTTTATTATAAATCAATCTATGGATATCACATTTATATATTATTTTCTTCTCTTTTTTTCAGCTAAAAAATATATTTGTGGTGGTTTACTTTTTAATCCCTCTGGAACACTTGAGAGTCCTTATTATCCTCTGAATTATCCAAATAATGCAGATTGTTTGTGGCAAATACAAGTAGAGAATAATTTCCGCATTACACTCACATTTAGAAATATTCAGTAAGTAAACTGTTTCTTGCTTGGGCAATAAATGGGTCTCAAACCTCAACTGCAGCCACAGTTAGAATCATAGAATAGTTAGGGTTGGAAAGGTCCCTAAGATCACCTAGTTCCAACCCAAATTCCCAGGCACATATGCCATGATTATAAATGTATTATAAATATTGCATGACAATTGTGTGAGTGAAGTATTCTAGTTCATTATTTGTCAGCACTTAAAACCTGAGGGTTTCAAATGTATTTTATTATACATTCATGTTTCTCCCTCAGGTTGCAAGGTGGATGCCAGAATGACTATATTGAGATTTATGATGGGCCACCCAACACTTCTCCTCTGCTTGGAAAAATTTGTTCTAATTATGGTCTTACGTACACATCATCGTCCAACTTCATGGCTGTCAGATTTCACAGTGACTCCAGATATTCTGATAGAGGGTTTCGTGCTGAGTATCGGTCCATTCCAACAGACCATACCACCAGTAAGTTTCCATTCTGCTTGTAATGTTTTCTTTGCTTAGAAGCTTTTATACCCTGATTTTATTTGCTAAATAAGTATTAATGTTGTTGCACATAGGTGACATTCCTACCTGACTTTCATAATCACCATCAGAGAATAATCTTTTTTAATTTAAAAAACATTTTAAGCATCAAATTAATTGCCTTGAGATGTTTTCTACAATGGCCAGTCTAAAATCATATTTCTTCTTATCACAACATTATTCATACATATTTTTTCCTACCTTTGTGGTCAGATTTTCATAGAATCATAGAAATATTGCTTAGAAAGGACCTTTGGAGGCTTCCTAGTCCAAGCATTCAAAGCAGAACTGTTGTGTGTCATCAGGTATCTCTCTCTACTAACGGACAGATTCTCCCCCACATCCTTGTTTCTCATGCCATGGACTCAGTGAACCATCATGATGACCTAAAGATCCTTTTCAACCCTAACTATTCTACGATTCTATGATCCCCCTACTTAAGCAGTGCTTCTACAAGCCGTTATGTACATTTAGTTCTAAACCTTCCGTAATAGCTTTTGGATTCTTGTTCAGGAAAAACTCCCACTTTTTAGCATTTTTGTGTATACAGGTGATACAGGCTCAAGGTCTCAGCAAAAGCCTAACGTAAGCTACATATTTTGGTCAGGTTAGTAACCGACTGTCTGCTGAAGTTTGTCAGAGACTCCTGCTTATTCATGTCTAAGGCGTAAAAATAAGTGGTTCAGTTTATGAATTCTCTCCCATAAATGGTAGGGTATTGCATTTATTGAAGCTGTAACAAGCATTGGAACAGACTGACCAGGGAAGTGGTGGAATCATCATCCAAAAACTGTGTAGACAAGGCCCTTAGTGACATGGTTTGGTGGTGGCCTTGGCAGTCCTGGGGTAACGATTGGACTAGATGATCATAAAGGTCTTTTTCCAACCTGGCTGATTCTATGGCTCTATGCAAACATTGTCAAGTACCTGAAATAATTTGTATTTCATATTTTCTTCTCTAGCTCTTGTATGCTTGCCAACATACATGCGCGCAGCAGTGGACAGGCATTATCTCCAGTCACAGGGCTATTCAGTGTGGAACATCAGCTTGTCTGACCCTTACTGTAGACCAACATTTACATCAACTGAAGTTATATTCAACATTCCATACAACGGCTGTGGTACACGCAGACAGGTAGGTGTCAACATATTTTGGAGAGTTCTCCAGGTTTGGGCAATGGAAATTTAATAGACGTTTGCAAAACTGTAATGAATTGCAAATGGTGTTGAAGCCCACAGGCATTCAAAACACAGAAAAGAAATATTCTTCTGGAGGCTAAGGTTTCTTAAACATTCCTACTTATCCTTCCCAGTGCTTAGGCAATCCCTGTATCTGTTTCAGAGTGATGGTTTAGGGAACAAAGTATAGGAGAGAGTTAAGTGAGCAAACCCACCCATGTTGCTTGGGGTTTCTGAGTATGACGCATTCTCTCCAACTAATATTAGGACCTGGTACATGCAGAACGTCACAGTACACACTGTGAACATGACTACATGCAATGATTTTGTACTCATTTAATGTGTCGAACAGGTCAACAACGAAACAATCACCTACTCCAATGTGATAAGAGTGCCTGCTTTCGGTTACATCATCAAGAGGCAAAGTGACCTTTACTTGAGTGTCAACTGCAAAATGCTCCAGAACACCTGGCTGCAAGCAATGTACATTGCTAATGACACCATTAATGTCAATGAAAGCCTGTCACAGTATGGCAGATACAGCATGAACCTGACATTCTACAATTCCTCATCTTTCTTGTGGCCAGTGCATGACTTCCCATACTACGTTGACCTGAATCAGAATTTGTTCCTTCAAGCTTCCCTTCACAGCTCTGACCCAAATCTGGCGGTGTTTGTGGACACATGTGTGGCATCACCTGATCCTAACAACTTTAGAACACTGGCTTATGAATTGATCAGAAGTGGGTAAGGACTTTCTAGAATGACTTAAGTATTTGCAGGCATAGATCTGAAAGAGCTTCATTTATGAAAGAGGTGACTGAGGGCCAGTGTATGTTGGCTGCAATTCTCAATACAAATATACTTCTAAGAGAGACCTTTTGGGAAAGCCTGAATCAAATATAATATGACAAAAAAATGACATTCAGAAGTTGCAGTCAAGCACTGGGCACACTCAAGGAGGCAGCATAGAAACTTAGAAACAGAGGCCTGAATTTGTTTCTGAAATAGATACATGAATTGTTGGGATGTCAATGGTTCTATGTTTCCATGCATAAGAATTAGGATTTCACAGCATCATAATTAGAATGCAAAACAGTCTGTTCAAAGAGAAGATAAATTCCTTAGCCTTTCTTTGCTACTCTAGAAACCCAAAACATTTTGCTTAATTTGTGCCTTCTGATTTGAGATGGAAAAGTTGTGGATTCTTGTAAAGGATGCAAAACCAACAAGGAACTAAAAGCATAAAGGTGTGGCTCTCAGTGTCCCATTTTGTTCCAGGAATGAAAAACTCATGGTAGCTTATTTGTCTTCTGTGCTTGGTGGGATTGTAATTTCTCTGTCTCCTGGGAGGGTGCTCACATCAGTAACCTTAGCAGTGTGGTAACCTACTGCTAAACTGTAAGTCAGGCTTATGACAGGCTAAAGAAAGGACACAGTGCCTCCTGCCTGCTGGGTGAATGTCCTCCCTTTTACACTTGATATGAATCTTAGGAAGGTTTTGTCCTCTTGTTGGGTTTTCTTTTCATTTTAACTATAAAAACACATATCAGTAAGTGGGACACAGAAGGAATGCCTACCTTTGTGAGCAGGACACTCACCAGGGAGATGGAGCAAATAGAGTCTGATAATCTTCCTGATAATTTTATTCATGTGCCATGGAACTGTGCCAAAAGCAAACGTATTTCATAGAACCCTAGAATGGTTTGGGTTGGATGAGAGGTTAAAGCTCATCCAGTTCCAACCCCCTGCCACGGGCAGGGACACCTTCCACTGGACCAGGTTGCTCCAAGCCCTGTCCAACCTGGCCTTGAACACTAAGTCACTAACATTAATCTATAAAGATCAGGTGTGTTGGGATACCACTGCAGTATAAAAGAAATTAAGAATGCGAGGACTTAAAACCCTTGGTGTATTTATTAGGGAAATGCGACTTTGAAACATTCTGGGATAACAATTGTGGGTGTGTTATGGTGATCTTTTAAAATTAAACCAGAATAACCAGGATCCAGGTTAGGTAACTTCTAAGGCTAGAAATTGTCAGGAAGTGAAACTCACTGGCAGGAAAGTTAATCTAGCATCTTGCTCTGTGAAACATCTGGAGACCTCGGTGAGGAGTCCAGATTCCTCAAGCAAGGTACTCTACATAAACTGAAGGAATGAAGAGCATGCTTATTTTCCAGAATAAAATGTATATTGGAATTAGTTTTGTCCTTCTAGAATAGAAAGGGGCCCTTTCTCTTTCTGCAACAAGCTGCAGGGGCCTTGCAGTGGATAATCCTTTTTCCAAACGCAACCCAGGTCCTCACCTGAAACGCAGAAACCAGCAGAACCACTAGTTATTTTTCAGCTGTTCTTGGTTTAGCTATTTTTCAGCTATTCTTATTTGCACAAACTTTGTTGAGCTATGAAACCCCTGTATTGCTTGCATTACTGTGGTAGAAATCACTGCCACTCTTACGTTTGTGTCTAAATTGCTCTTGTTGCCAAAACCACACTTTTTCTCTTTATCCTGTTGAGTTCTCTTACACTTTTACCTTCCATTTTTACATTTAAACTCAGAAATACTGCACAGAGATAGTGTACTAGTGATTTTATTCACAACAGCTAATCTGTTCATTTTATGTCTTTCTAGGTGTGTCAAGGATCCTACCTACTCTTCTTACTATTCACCATACAGCAGTGTTGCTCGGTTTGCCTTTAATGCTTTTTCATTTGTTAATCAATACCAATCAGTTTACCTGCAGTGTGAGCTGGTGGTGTGCAGGGCCTACGACTACTCTTCCCGCTGCTATCAAGGTTGTGTTAATAGATTCAAGAGGGATGCAGGCTCTTCCCAGGAAAAAATGAGTGTTGTTATTGGACCTGTCCAGCTTCGGGAAGCTCATGCTGAGAACAGGGATGCTGGTAAGTTTAAATAACTTAGAGAATGTAAGACTGTGTATTACTGTATGTTTGTGTGTCAGACACGAAAGCCAGCTCTCAAAAAGGCTTTTCTGGTTTATCCACCACTCTGCTCTAATTCCTCTGTGGAATTTTTTATTACTTTTTAAATACAATTGCTTTGTAAAGTTTACAACTGTTTCCTTTCGATCACAGTTTACATCCATTATTAATTCTGCACATGGCAAATGGCAATTCATTCAGTTCTGTGGGAAGAGGGATGAGATGTAACTCATCTCCCTGCAGGGTTATACTACTTTTTCAAAGCCGCCTGTGCCTGACTGGCATGTCACATTTATTAGCAACCAATCCATAGGTCCCCTTGCAAATCGTGTTTCCCAGTGTCCTGTGGCTGCTGTTTCCACTGTAAGAAAGCAGCATCTTATGGTCTTAGAGTATAATCATTACAAACTTAGTTGCTCTTTAACTTTTTGCATGGGCACAGAATCATTGGTGACACAGTGTACAATAAACCAGCTTGGTTTCTGGTAATCTGGCAAAATCCAGATTGCAACATTTTGGTTCAAGCTCTCTTTGCCTAACTACCTTTGAGATTAACCAGCTCAGGAAAACAAATGTAAACCTCTTTCTTTCCCTTTTATGCACAGAGCTGGCATCTGACATCAAGGTGAAAGGGGAGTCTCAGGACCCAGTGACTGCTGCCAGCTCTCATGCTCCTCTGGCTGTGGCCATTGTGGTGCTGGCTGCTGCTGTTCTCACAGTGGGGGGATTTCTTTTGAAGCGTAAGCTGCAGGAACCCATCCCATACCAGATAATGTGAGAGGCACGCCAAGACCTTCCAAGGTGGAAGACCATTTTCACCAGCCATCTGCTTCACTGTTTGGTTTTGCAATCTGTGTAGAGGATAACTCTCACTTGACTATTCCATCCAGATTTTGTTTGAAGAATCTGTATCAAGATTCAGATTGAAAATCTGTATCAAGAGAACACCAAGTGTTACCATGCACTGAACCTATGAAGGAGCCTGGCTTTAAATAAAGTACAAATACACTTCAGGTCTTAAGAAAGGTTGATTCTTCCATCCCAGCATCTGAATAAGGTACCATTTTCAACACTGGACATTTCAGAGCATCTCAGTTGAGCACCTGTTTGAGCATCTGTGTGAGAAGAGTGATTTAAGTGACTTGAGAATGAAGAACTGATTTATTTTGCCATTGCTGATGCGCAGATAAATCCCCTGCGTAGCACCCTAAGATACTCTGGAAAGTAGTCTGAGACAGATGTTTCTCTGCAGTAAAAATACCTTAATGATGAGCCATGCTCCTGTGCATGGGGTGTGGTTCTTCACAATTGCTTATTTCTCTGGGAAATGTAGGCCATTTATAAGATTTTGTATAGAGGACAAATATCATCAAATATGTTACATAAACGTGTAATTAAGAAAAACCAGGAAAGAAAGGACATGGAGCTGTTGGAGCAAGTCCAGAGGAGGCCGCGAGGATGATCAGGGGACTGGAGCACCTCCCATATGGAGATAGGCTGAGGAAGTTGGGGCTGTTCAGAAGTTGGGGCTGTTCTCCTGGAGAAGAGAAGGCTGCGTGGGGACCTCAGAGCAGCCTTCCAGTGTCTGAAGGGGGCCTATAGGGATGCTGGGGAGGGACTCTTCATCAGGGACTGTGGTGACAGGACAAGGGGTAACGGGTTCAAACTTAAACAGGGGAAGTTTAGATTGGCTATAAGGAGGAAATTCTTTCCCGTTAGGGTGGTGAGACACTGGAATCGGTTGCCCAGGGAGGTTGTGAGTGCTCCATCCCTGGCAGTGTTCAAGGCCAGGTTGGATGAAGCCTTGGGTGGGATGGTTTAGTGTGAGGTGTCCCTGCCCATGGCAGGGGGGTTGGAACTGGATGATCTTAAGGTCCTCTCCAAACCAAACCATTCTGTGATTCTATGATTTTTTGAGCAATACTTTTTTTTGTGTACTTGCAAACATGACACCTATTTGTCTGCATCAGGGGAGAAGCCTCTGCCTGAGTGCTCACACACCATTCAAGGAGTTGCACACACACCACCTGCCTGCTGGGACCAGAGTCCCTTCACAGCAGGAAGCTCCAGTGAACCGATGGGTGCCTTTTCCAGCTCCTGGCTCACACACATGCTCTCTTCCTTCCAGTTCAGCTCTAGGTGTCCCATGGCAGAATCTCAGATCTGATCCCAGGGAGAAATAATTTAGTGATTGAGAGGTACAGCAAAAGGGGCAGCTCGAGCTGGATGCCTCCAGAGAGAAACCCCTAACAAAAAAATCATAGAATCATAGAATCAGCTTGGTCGGTAAAGATCTTTAAGATCACCAAGTCCAACCATTACACCAGGACTGCCAAATCCACCACTAACCCATGTCACTGTGGGCCTCGTGTACATGGTGTGTGAACACTTCCAGGAACGGTGCCCACTCCACCACTGCCCTGTGCAGCCTGTTCCAATGCGTGACCACCTTTTGGGGAAGGAATTATTCCTAATAGCCAGTCCAAACCTTCCCTGGTACAACTTGAGGTCATTTCCTCTTGTCTTATCACCTGTTACTTGGGAGAAGAGATCAGTACCCACCCTTCCCACATACTTCATGTGCCTTTTTAGTCCAATGGGGGTCTTCTAATACCTGTATGGACTCTTTCTCAGTATCCATGCAAGCAGGCTATTAACTGTTCTTATCTTGTCAAGTTGCAGCTTCTGCTGATGACTGTAGCCTCCTTATCTTCTGGTTTGCCTTTCTTGTGCACCTGCTCATCAGCAGATCTTGGGACACTAAGAAAGTCCCAGACCTAGGGTAAGCATTACTTAGCAACCACTAAAACATCAGTGTGTTATCAACATTCTTCTCATAGTAAAGACAAACCACAGCACTGTACCAGCTACTATGAAAATGACAAAGAAGATTAACTCTGTTCCAGCTGAAGGCATATCTAGGTAAAAGTCCACAGCTTGCAGCCTAAGGTTTCAACAACTGTAACTACTCATGCTAAGCAAGTAAAGCTAAGCAAACAGCATAATAAACCACACAATATTAGAACTCTAAGTGACTTGGTCTACTTAAATCTTACTATTTAAAGCTAAATAACTAATACCTCTCAACATCTGAACTCCCAGCTAAGTTATTGACAGGAAGAACATGGCTTCTGACAAAGTGACTTTGCCGAGCAATGATTTCTGCTCTTGTTCTGACTAATTTCTACACCTGTAATGAGGGGGAGAGAAAGAATGTAAGTAAGCTGCCATAAGGAAGTGTAGCCTGTCTCCTATCCCCATGTGAAAACAAAATGAATTAAAAATAATAAAGGAAGAATCTGTTTGGGAGCAGGTACTTAACACAAGTGGAAAGGTCATTGGTATTTGATTGAGAAACTCTCTACTTTAGCCTTTCCTGTTTACTAGCCAGATATGAAAGAGGGAAGTTCATTGGTAAGAGGATAATGTACTATGTGTGAGGTGAGCCAGGGACAAAGTAATGACGTGTAAGGAAGGTGGGCTGTACTCCAGCGTGACATCCTGACCTGATGAGGCAGTGTGCGCTCACAGCCCAGAAAGCCAACCATATCCTGGGCTGCATCAAAAGGAGCGTGACCAACAGGTCGAAGGAGGTGATCCTGCCCCTCTACTCTGCTCTTGTGAGACCTCACCTGGAGCATTGTGTGCAGTTCTGGTGTCCTCAACATAAAAAGGACATGGAACTGCTGGAACAAGTCCAGAGGAGGCCACGAGGATGATCAGGGACTGGAGCACCTCCCGTATGAAGACAGGCTGAGGAAGTTGGGGCTGTTCAGCCTGAAGAAGAGAAGGCTGCGTGGGGACCTCAGAGCAGCCTTCCAGTACCTGAAGGGGGCCTGCAGGGATGCTGGGGAGGGACTCTTCATCAGGGACTGTGGTGACAGGACAAGGGGTAACGGGTTCAAACTGAAACAGGGGAAGTTTAGATTGGATCTAAGGAGGAAATTCTTTCCTGTTAGGGTGGTGAGGCACTGGAATGGGTTGCCCAGGGAGGTTGTGAGTGCTCCATCCCTGGCAGTGTTCAAGGCCAGGTTGGACAGAGCCTTGGGTGGGATGGTTTAGTGTGAGATGTCCCTGCCCATGGCAGGGGGGTTGGAACTGGATGATCTTAAGGTCCTTTCCAACCCTAACTATTCTATGATTCTATAAGGGTAGTTCTGATGGGAATCAGCATTACAGCCTGTACCATTTCTTACCTCAAGCTGCCTTCTCCTGGTGATTCCAGGCAGGCCTCTCGCTGCCTCTCCATGCTGTGGAGAAGAAACCATACAAGGAAGGGCTGGCATTGCCCACAGTTAATTTTTAATACACATGAGGTACAAGGCTTGAGGAAGGTCCTGCACTCCTCTCTGCCTACAGCCATCTCTGAAAGGCAGAGCTACCCAGGAGGTTAACCTGCCTTTTATCTAGTCCTGTTGTGTGGACCAGAGATTGTCCAGGCTTGGAGAAACCCAACAAGCTGCTCAGCACAGTGAAGACTTTCTTGGACCTGAGTTTTCTTGTCTCTCTAGAAGAGGACCTTCCCCTCTGCTCTTCCCAGCCTGCTGTTTTCTCTCCTGCCCCTTTCTGCTGTGGTCTTGCTGCTGTGGTGTTGCTGCCCCAACATATTCCAGGGCACAGTTTGATGGTACTTTTTCTACTTCTCGTAGCCTATTAATATTATTGTGACAATTAAAAAAGCAGAAAGATCCTAGACCTAGGTTGTTGGTGTCTTCAGCCTGCAATGTGGTTGTGCTGTTCAGAGCTGAATCTTCCCACACTAGGTCTGTGCTACAGCTCCCAGATGGAGATATATCAAGATTGTATCAGAATGCAAGGTAGAAGCACCAAGCTGTTTCCATGCTAAATGTTGCTTTAGAAAACACTGCTCAAGTAGTCGGTGTCTCAGATTCATCCTTCTTATTTTCAGCCACCTTCCTTGATCCACACATGAAAATGCAGGATTCAATAGAACTGGATTTGATGAGGAGTAAAGGGTCATGCTCCTGGTGAATGACCTCTGTGCTGAGAACCTTCCTATTCAAGAAATTCTTCCCTGTTATGGTGGTGACACGCTGGCACAGGGTGCCCAGAGGAGCTGTGGCTGCCCCATCCCTGGCAGTGTTCAAGGCCAGGATGGACACAGGGGCTTGGAGCAAGCTGCTCTAGTGGAAGGGGTCCCTGCCCATGGCAGGGGGTGGAACTGGATGAGCTTTAAGGTCCCTTCAACCCAAACAAGTCTGAGGTTCTATAATTCTATGAAATCTACCAGTAAATGCAGTGGATTTCACTCCTAGCAGTAGACAGTTCTGATCTACCTGCATCCTCACCACTAAATACATGCTAGTTGATTTGCAATGACATGCTTCACACAACATGGGCAACAATGCCCAAGAGGCCATCAAGGAACCTGATAAATTAGAATAAGATGCCTCATTGAGTCATAATGTGTGTATTCAGACTATCATTCTTTTGTGCAGAAGGACTTTCTTACGGTCACAGGTGAAAGCTGATTAATCTTTGATTAAAGCTGATTAATCTTTGATTAAAGCTGATGAGTTTTCTCATTGGTTTTCATTTGGACCTCACAAAAGCCAGTACATCTGCAGAAGTCTCCTAATAGTCAGCAGAAGAGGAAGTGTTATGAAAGCTTGGTGTAACTTCTTTCACTGAATAATGTGCTAAGAAACACTTTAAACTGCCAGAAGAAGTCCTAGAGAATAAAACTGTGTTAGTGCAAGAGATTTACCTAGTCAACGGGAAGGATGAAAATATGCTGTATGGTATTATCATTAATTAAATAATACAAATTAATTAGAACAAAACATTTATTCATACTGTGCAGAGATTGTCTAGTAATGAAGATGTCTAGAAAGATCTAGATGTTTGAAGTTTGTAGTGAAGAATTCATTAATCAGTGTTGTCCATTTACCTGCACAGTTTGACATGAGTTTTTTCACTTGATTTGCCTGGGAATCACTTTCGTGTTCCCTTTCCTCCCCACCCTTTTCAGTTATTACAAGAGTTTGGAGAGGAATTGCCAGCCATCACTTTCTTTTGGTTCACTGATTGCAGTGTTTGATTGGTCAAATATACTGGATTTTTTTGCTTCTTGCTAAGATGTCAAAATCAGAAGAATATGAATAGAGAATACCAGGTGTGTACATTTCCTCATTCATGTGCAAATGTGGTCGTTTGTATAAAGAAAAACATATTTGTCTTTCTCAATGTTTATTTTCAAGGCTTCCAATATTATCTTTGGCTTTCTACCCTTTGCACTTCCTTCTTCCATTCCAAAATGCTGGCCTTTGTGCAAAGACTTTCTAGGTTATGTTCTTTAGTCTTCATCCTTGATGATTGCCCCTGCAGGGCAATAAATTTGTACATGGCAACAATTGTGCCACCAATTTTAACTCTTGATAATGCCATTCAAGACATGACGGCTTTAGAGGTAAAAATTAGGTGAAGAACAATATTCTGGCTCTTCAGTGTTAGGATGGTCATCAGCTTTTTCTTGTTAAGTGGTTAATACACAGAAACAGAGGAAAGTAACCACTCTGTCAAGAGAGTGATGAATTGAGTTAGGCATTGTTTCATGTTGTGGAAAAGCTTTGTATTCATTCTTCAAAGAATGATATAGCTTTAATTGCCACTATACAAGGAATATATTAAGATAGAATCTTATTAGAAATCTGAACTTTCCCCACACACATACTTTAAAATGGTTTAAAGGAAATTCTGGAATAAAGTTAAGTTGCAACCTATGTAATTTAACCTACTCTGCTCTTGTGAGCAGATAACCTACTCTGCTCTGTGAGACCTCACCTGGAGCATTGTGTGCAGTTCTGGTGTCCTCAACATAAAAAGGACATGGAACTGTTGGAACAAGTCCAGAGAAGGGCCACGAGGATGATCAGGGGACTGGAGCACCTCCCGTATGAAGACAGGCTGAGGAAGTTGGGGCTGTACAGCCGGGAGAAGAGAAGGCTGCGTGGGGACCTCAGAGCAGCTTTCCAGTGTCTGAAGGGGGCCTATAGGGATGCTGGGGAGGGACTCTTCGTCAGGGACTGTAGTGACAGGACAAGGGTAACGGGTTAAAACTTAAACAGGGGAAGTTTAGATTGGATCTAAGGAGGAAATTCTTTCCTGTGAGGGTGGTGAGGCACTGGAATGGGTTGCCCAGGGAGGTTGTGAGTGCTCCATCCCTGGCAGTGTTCAAGGCCAGGTTGGATGAAGCCTTGTGTGGGATGGTTTAGTGTGAGGTGTCCCTGCCCATGGCAGGGGGATTGGAACTGGATGATCTTGAGGTCCTTTCCAACCCTAACTATTCTATGATTCTATGATTCTATAATTTACTTACCTATACATAAAATCCACTGATTTTTCTGCACATTTGCACAAAAAGTTATTGTCTGATCCCAATTATCTTCAACCTTTCTTCAATCTAACAGTCTATCAGTAAACACAGTTTTGACTTGAACTTAAAAGTGCCAAAAATCAGTCGGTTCATATTGGCACCGGTGTTGCTTCAACTACAAGATTCTTCAGGGACTCCTCAGTGATACTTGAACAGTGTCACCAGGTCTTATTTCATTTAAAATATGCCAAAGCTTTAAGACATTCATGGCTGAGATTTGCCACATTAATCGACACCAGGTTAGGAAATGTATTTATTACTTTGCTTGATGAAGCCTGTTTAAGTTTCAAGATTCCACTCCCTTCCCCAGACCTGCCAAGGAATCTCTCTATAAAAGAAAAAAAACTGAGATTTATCAGCCAGAACTGAAAGATATCTTTGGATAGGAGCTCATTTTCTTTGTACAATGAGATGATTGCGAAACCTACGGTAGCAGTGGAAAATGTTACTCGTGAGATATAATCTTTCTGCAAAACCCAGGAAGTTACAAAATCTTAAACAAGAAATCAAACATATGTTGTTTTTAGATTATAGGACTGTGGTTGCTTTATTGTTCTCCTGTAGAAAAAGAAACCTAAAGAGCTCCACCCCCTCAGAAATAGAAACTATATATTCTGACTGTCCTTTCTGTCAACAGCAATTGATGAGATGGGTACCACTACGATTTTGACATGCCTACTCTTGTTAGGTCCAGCAGTTTTGGAGGCCAAATCAGGTAAAGCACTTAGACTGGCTCCAGGGTGCATAAAAATATATAAAACTGCTTGGGGTCCTCTCTGGTGGTTTCACAGATAAGAATTACGCTCATGCTGGTATCAGTATGGGCAAAAGATGAAAGGAGAAATTGGATGAAAGAGATAGCACAGTTTTGTTCTACTAAAATTATGAACTAATCCTCATAGTGAATAATTGGAATTATTTAAACCATTTAGTGGAGTTAATTTTGCTGCCACGGGGTCATGTTTGTCTTAGTGCCTTAACAACATTGCAAGAATTGTGTCTGAGTATGTTATGATCGAGTCACTCTCCCAGTTCCAGAAATCTGACCTAAGAGTTATGGAAGAATTCATTCATTTATTTTAAATGTATATTTATTCCAGACTGTATGCATGCATACACATGTTATATACTTAATATTGCTTGTATTATTTGATTCTTCTGGATATTATATGCAATTTAATGAAATACAAAGAGGAGTTAGTTTTCATAATCCAGTTCTAGATAAATAAGGGACATCTGAAGATAATGAAAGACATGAAATGCTTTTAGTTCAACTTTTTTATGGTCATTCCCTTTTGACTTACTTACCTGATTAGTTTCGATCTCCTAGGCTTTGAGTTAAATAGTACAATGTATAGCCTAGAATAATTGCAGATGTTTTTTCTAGTTATTTAAGCATCATTATGATCATTTATATTGCCATCATCCACTTTAACCAGTTTTCTCTGTCTGTGCTCTGCTTGCCTGGTGATAAGCCATCTCTCTCTGGCCGCTCCAGCTCTTATCTCTGTTCTTGGCTTCATTCCCCAGCCCCTGCCTCTGTCTCCTGGATCAGAGTAAGTGTTGTATTTGTATAATCACAGCCTTTTGTCTTTCTGACACCCCTAAAGTGTGAGTCAGGATGCAACCCATCTAATTACACGCTCTCACAGTGATGACAGACCCTGAGTGAAAGCAAATAGAACTTTCAGATCAGCTTTTATTTCCTAATCCCATTCTGACTTTTTGCCAGCTTTGCGGTTTCTCTTCTCAAAAATCCTACGAGTGAGGTTCAACAACGTGCATGTCCAAGTAGATATCTGAAGAAACAAATCAGATGTAAGTCAAGGGGCACTTTCGTAGCTTTTCCCTTTGAGCTGCCAGTTAAATGCACACAAATAGAGACAAACTTAGTTTGCACTCAGTCTTGACTGTTCCCTTAGTCCAACAACAATGAATTAGATGCAGTGAAGAAATTCTGGACCTGTTAACTTCTCAGATTTGTTTTGCTTTGGGTGACTTATTCAGTGTTTAATAACAAGCTAAATATGTATTTGGCAAAGTATAACAAGTGCAGGATGCATGGTTTGATTTCCAAAGTGTAGATACTTCAAATCTTAAGTTACAACATTTATTTGCTCACTTACACTGGGTGGTAACGTCTCTAATAAACTCTCTCAACAAAAATGAATCTCTCAAATCAGGATTCTCATACTGTTCACTGCAGAATGTCTAAACAAGCTAACTCAATCTGGAAAGCAGATGGGCTTTACCTGAATGAATGCAGTAGTCAGAGTATTCATGATATATAGGTCATTAGCTATTTCTTTATTGGCATATAAGAAATATAGCCACTGGATTCCTATTCAAATGATTATAATCCTATTGAGACCATTGTCCATTCTGTCAAACACTTAAGGGAATAAAAGAAATACTTAAACATGAAATGTGTTCTTAAAACATGCCATTTTCTTCCTATTAACAAAGTGAAAAAAAATTAGTGCTATTTTCTTCATACAGATTTACTTAGATTTCATTCAGATACTGAAATTCATTTTCTCTCCTTTGCTTTCCTATTATTCTTTTCTTATTTAAGAATTTCCTTTTTTGCTGAAATAGTTTGTGCTTAGCCTGCTGTCTAATTTTTCTGTAGAAATCTCACATAAAATATATGTAGCTGATTTTGAGATCTGGAAGAGAGAAAGAAAAAAGGTCTTTATCACCTCTGTCCTTACAGGCATTTAATATTGGGCTAGGCAAGTACCTACTAAGAGCGACGAGGCAAAAGGTCAAAATAGATTATAGAATCCCAGACTGGTTTGTGTTGGAAGGAGCCTTAAAGCTCATCCAGTTCCAACCCCCTGCCACAGGCAGGGACACCTTCCGCTAGAGCAGGTTGCTCCAAGCCCCTGTGTCCAACCTGGCCTTCATCTTAACTGACTTCTTAATGTCACTTCCAGCTTATTTGTCTGTTCATTTCACTTTTTCCCACAGTGACCCGTCTCCGGCTGGTGAACGGAAGGCACAGATGTGAAGGTCGCATTGAGGTCTATTACAGAAGACAGTGGGGGACAGTTTGCGATGACTTCTGGGACCTTTCTGACGCCCAGGTTGTGTGCAGGCAGCTGGGATGCGGCAGGGTCATTGCAGCTCCAGGCAGTGCTTATTTTGGGAAAGGCTCAGGTGATATCCTGCTGGACAACGTGCAGTGCAACGGAAATGAGGCCTCCTTGTTTCTCTGTAAACATCTTGGATGGAGGATACACAACTGTGCCCACTATGAGGATGCTGGTGTTGTCTGTTCAGGTGCTGTCACGTTTTTCTTTTCTAAATACTTTTGCTATAAACTGCATTCAGTATACGTGTGTGGGCACGGGGGTATGGAGGCATTCTCCTTCTGAGATAACATTTCATTTGTTCAAGACATATGGTGGAAAGCTATACCAGATATACCAGATACATGTCTAATCTTTCTTTCCACTTTATAATGAAGAGCTTTCTGTCTGTGGAAAGGCATACTCCCTATGAAAACTCTCAGGAAGCAGAGCCTGATCTTCCAACGGCCCTGTCTTTTCACTCCGCTGACCCTGCAGAGCCATTGTGGGCCGTATTTTTCTCACTACAGTAGTTTACAATCTGTGCTTGCTCACTGCGTGCACAGCAATTAAAAACACATGGATCAGATTTGCATTGCTATGCGCAGAACTTTTATCCTATCACAACATAAAATCACCCAGCAGTGACAAAGAGAGCAAGGAAACACATTAAAATTAGAGGCAAAGCTATATCTTCTGGAGAAGAGAAGGCTGCATGGAGACCTCATAGCAGCCTTCCAGTACCTGAAGGGGGCCTATAGGGATGCTGGGGAGGGACTCTTCATTAAGGACTGTAGTGACAGGACAAGGGGTAACGGGTTAAAACTTAAACAGGGGAAGTTTAGATTGGATCTAAGGAGGAAATTCTTTCCTGTTAGGGTGGTGAGGCACTGGAATGGGTTGCTCAGGGAGGCTGTGAGTGCTCCATCCCTGGCAGTGTTCAAGGCCAGGTTGGATGAAGCCTTGGGTGGGATGGTTTAGTGTGAGGTGTCCCTGCCCATGGCAGGGGGGTTGGAACTGGATGATCTTGAGGTCCTTTCCAACCCTAACTATTCTATGATTCTATGATTCTATCTGATAGGCAATGCTCATCAGGGAGGAACGAGGTTAGGTGAAACACTTTATCTCAAGAATGACATTCATTTTGGGTGTTTTCCTTCAAGTCTAGGTCCATTAAAAGCCTTTTCCATTACAAACATACACCCACTTTGAGTACTATCACCTTTCTCTTTTCTGATTTCACTTTTCCCTTATTTTTTAAGAGCAGCTAGTTCATTTTCTCCTGCATTAACAACATTGTCATGATTGTCATGAACTGAGACGTGGCTGATGAAAACAGTTTGTTCAGGTGTTTTATATATATTGCAGGTTTCCACATTTCCTCAGTGGAAAGCCTAGCGAGTTTAATTCATGCTAGAAAAAAAATGCTAGCTACATCAGGGCTTTGCACTTAGAAGAAAACAACAAAACTTGATATGACACCTCCATTACCATATGTATGCTCTGTTCAGAGTCTTTTGAAGTAGCATTTACCTCTTGCTTGCATTCATAACCCCAGTGCCTATGACAGGCTGGCCAATCCAGGAGGATTCATCCCAGCCTGATCCACTCCTGGCCTTGGGCCAAGCATCACCCTAAGAGCAGGCTCCTCCTGCAGATGACCTGAGCTTCTGCAGGGGGGCATCCATGATGGTGATGGGTTCAAGCCCTTCTGGTGCCAGCAGCCCTACAGCTCCTGTCTCTGTAGCAGGAGCCTCTAGAGGACAGCCTCCAACCATGCCTGAGCCATGGTGTCCTGTGGTGGGAGCAGATGCTGCATCAGAACCTTTCCCTGCAGTCGCCATCTGGAAATACCACTTTTAAGAAAAAATTTCAATTGGCTGTTACCCACCTCTATTGTCTCCACTGACCCCAGTCAAGATGGAGTATGCAATCATAGAATCACAGGATGGTTTGGGTTGAAAAGGACCTTAAGATTATCCAGTTCCAACCTCCTGCCACACGCAGGGACACCTTCCATTAGAGCAGGTTTCTCCAAGCCCCGTCCAACCTGGCCTTGATCATTGCCAGGGATGGGGCATTCACACAGAGTAATTTGTCTTGGTTCCATTTCATCCTTAAGGAACTGGGCTTGTAGCTAACACACAGATGTACACATTGCACAAGCATGATCCCCATATGTGTGGTGTTTCTTCTGTATTCACAGGAAGGATCACTACGGTGCCAACAACCTCCACAGTGCCAAGAAACTCAGCACTGCAGACAGTCTCCACAATGGAGGACACAGACACCACAGAACCAACGACCTTTCTAACAGATCTGCCCTCTCTACCAGATGTGGTCACCATAAAACAATCGACCTCTGCAGCTGAGACAATGTCCTTAGAGGAGATAGCTATCACAGAACCAACGTCCTCCCCAGCAGAGACAACCACCACAGAACCAACAACCTCCATCGCAGACATGTTCACCACAGCAGAGACAACGTCCCTAGAAGAGACAACCGTCACACAACCAACGTCCTCCCCAGCAGAGAAGACCTCCCTAGCCACCTCAGCACCAGTCTCCACTGTAGAGGAGATAACCACTGCAGAGACATCCTCCAAACTGGAGACAACCACAGGAATACCACTGTCTGCCACAGTGGAGACATTGTCCCTAGAGGAGATAACCACTGCAGAACCGACGACCTCCCTAGCAAAGACATCCTCCTCAACAACAATGACCACCACATCACTACTGACCTACCCAGTGAACACAACCATAGGAGTGCAAACAACCTCTACAGAAGACATATCATCCACAGCAGAGGCTGCCACCACAGTTCCAGTGGATACCACAGCACAGGAGAGCACAGCAGGTAACCCTGTCCCTCACCGATCTCCTTAGTGCCTCTGATTTCTCTTCTCTGATCTGATTGCACTGGAGGGAGTCTCCCATCTCTGAGCAAACTTCATTCTTGCCACTCAAGTCCACAATGAGGGTGGAAGCAGAGCATGGAGAAGAGCAGGTAAACCGGGGTGGGGCGGTTGAGGTGGGTAAGGCAAGAGGCCAGGTCCTCTGTAACCATTGCTGGTGAAGGAAGCTATTTGGGAAGGGATTTTCTCTCACTGCAATGGAGGGATTGCGGCAAGGGATCATTCTGCCTTAGCCTCTTCAGTTCCAGCACAGGTAATACCATAGCTATTGCCTAGACATACTCTGGGATTTGGAATGTGAGTGGGAAGGAGAAAGATGCTGACTCAAATGTTTCGTAATGCAAGTTAGACCTCAAGTCTCCATATGGCTCCTGTCCAGGGAGCAGATAGTTGTGTGAAACAGAGTCATGATGGTCATTTCAATTGAACGAAAGACACGGTATGAAGTCCCATACGACAGGAGCTCCTTGATGGCAGGCTACTTCAGGGTGCATGACATGCACTGACAGTGCTCAGAGCTTTCTTCATTGACACCCATAGCTCCAGCTGCCAGCACAGAGAGACCACGTACAAACCACACACACCACAGGCCTTGCACCATGCATTCAGGCTCCCTGCTGCAGAAGCCTATGTGGGGACAGCAGGGTGCTGGGCTCATTCATTCACTGCCTCTTCTTCCTTGCAGCAGTGCCTACAGCCCCTTCTACCCAAGTGCCGTACACAACAGGTAATGAGTGCTCACAGAGCTTATCCCCCTTATCCCCAGCCTTACAGGGACACAAGAGGAGATGAGGTGGAACCTGCTGGCCAGAGCCTGCCCAAAGCCTGTCTGCTGCTCCCCTCTTCAGGCTCGATGCGGGGAACCCTTTTAGAAATGGGCCACACTGAACGTGTACAAATGGGTTTTCTACAAATGCCCCCTGCCTCAAGCAACTCTGTCCCCAGGCAGCTCCCACTGCCCCCCACATGTCCCTGCGCAGGGAGAATCTGCCTCCTGCACACCGGGGTCTTTGCTCGGTCCCTGCCCTCCCCTCATCCCTTCGGCGTGCACCGCCCCATGCTACGGTCGCTGTGCCCACATCAGCCGGGGAGGTGGGTGCCGCGTGTGCGGGGCCGGCAGGACCCTGACGCGGTGCCGTGTGCCGTGTCGCAGGGCCCATCCTGCGCCTGGCGGGCGGGACGCACGGCTGCGAGGGCCGCGTCGAGCTGTCCGACGGCAGCAGCTGGGGCACGGTGTGCGACGACCTGTGGGACCTGCGCGCTGCGCGGGTGGTGTGCGCGCAGCTGGGCTGCGGGCAACCCGTGGCCGCCCCGGGCAACGCGCGCTACGGACCCGGCTCCGGACGCATCCTCCTGGACAACGTGCAGTGCCGCGGGGACGAGCCCTCGCTCCAGATGTGCCGGCACAACGGCTGGGGCGTGCACAACTGCCGGCACGGGGAGGACGCCGGCGTCGTCTGTGCAGGTCAGTGGGCAGCAAAGGCACCGGGGCTACCGCAGATTGCAACGGGTGGGTTTCGGTGCCGTCCCTTGGGAGCAGCCGTGTTTACGCACCTCAGTAGAGCCAGGGTACAGCAGTGAGGTCGGGCGCTTTTCCTGCCTGCTGCTGGAAGCACGGGTAGTGCTGACACCCTGGGTTTGCACACTGAAAGCGCAGCAGGATCTCCATGCTCGCAGGTGTAGGTGGTTGGTGTGGTGGGAAGAGCGGGATGGCAGGATCATGGCATGGGGAGGATGGGGCAGCACTGAGGACACGTCAGGATGGTGTCTGGGTGGGCAAATGGCGGAATAGTGCCCCATCTCTTCTTCCCCCGTTAGCGCTCCAGCAGTGCATGTCCACGTCCATTCATTGTCACAAGCCTGACGCCTTTTCATTCACTCCTTTTTCTTCTTTGCAGCAGCACCTACAGCCCCTCCTACCCAAGTGCCGTACACAACAGGTAATTAAAAGTCACCCAGCTTATTCCCACCCTTGCGGCAAGCCCCAGGCTGGTAAGAGAGGAGATGAGGTGGAACCTGCTGGCCAGAGCCTGCCCAAAGCCTGTCTGCTGCTCCCCTCTTCAGGCTCGATGCGGGGAACCCTTTTAGAAATGGGCCACACTGAACGTGTACAAATGGGTTTTCTACAAATGCCCCCTGCCTCAAGCAACTCTGTCCCCAGGCAGCTCCCACTGCCCCCCACATGTCCCTGCGCAGGGAGAATCTGCCTCCTGCACACCGGGGTCTTTGCTCGGTCCCTGCCCTCCCCTCATCCCTTCGGCGTGCACCGCCCCATGCTACGGTCGCTGTGCCCACATCAGCCGGGGAGGTGGGTGCCGCGTGTGCGGGGCCGGCAGGACCCTGACGCGGTGCCGTGTGCCGTGTCGCAGGGCCCATCCTGCGCCTGGCGGGCGGGACGCACGGCTGCGAGGGCCGCGTCGAGCTGTCCGACGGCAGCAGCTGGGGCACGGTGTGCGACGACCTGTGGGACCTGCGCGCTGCGCGGGTGGTGTGCGCGCAGCTGGGCTGCGGGCAACCCGTGGCCGCCCCAGGCAACGCGCGCTACGGACCCGGCTCCGGACGCATCCTCCTGGACAACGTGCAGTGCCGCGGGGACGAGCCCTCGCTCCAGATGTGCCGGCACAACGGCTGGGGCGTGCACAACTGCCGGCACGGGGAGGACGCCGGCGTCGTCTGTGCAGGTCAGTGGGCAGCAACGGCACCGGGGCTACCATGGAGCTCATGGTCTTCTGTGCCCCGTCTTCTATGGTGTCCCCATCCTCTCCTCACCCTTATCCCTGTCGTGGTACCCTGTGCCCTAAAGTGGGGCCACATCTGTGCTCTAGCACCTTTCTCCTGAGCAGCACATCTCACCTGTGGCTCTTCTTCTACACCCACAGCTGCTGTGGCCACCGCGACACCTCCATCAGGTAATGCTCTTTGCCTCTTCTCTCCTTTTATTTCTGGGCTGCCTACCTTTTGGCTTTTGTTTTGGTTTTTTTAACTGATTTTTGTTTCTATGGAAATATCCCTTTAAACTCGCATGATAATCCTTTAGGCAGGCTGTGTTATCCCCTTGCATTTCAGTGATGCTTAGTTTTCTGTTATGATGGTTGGCTGTAGGCAAGCCATTTCTTCACTGGGCTCTTCAGCTAGGTCAAAGCTTAAGGGTGTGTGGTCTAAATCTCTAACTTTTAACCACATGCATTATTATTGGTAGGGTGGTGTTCAAGTATTGCAGTGTATAACTTTTGGCTATTCTGCTTGCCCCAGCTGTCATGGTCATCAGCCTATTTTTGCCTTGACCATCCACAACAGGGAAGGTGTGAATGCTCCATCCCTGTTGGTGTTCAAGGCCAGGTCGGACAGAGCCTGGGGTGCCATGGTTTAGTGTGAGGTGTCCCTGTCCATGGCAGGGTGTTGGAACTGGATGATCTTGAGGTCCTTTCCAACCCAAACTATTCTATGACTCTATGATTCACAATAGAAGACAATACAAAAGTGAAGGTGCCTGAGAGCCCATCCAGTCTGATCAGGAGAAAGGGCAGTATCTAAGCACAGCTGATCCTCCAAGCTTGGAGTAGCCTGAATATTCCAAAATCCTGAGGCAGGGAGGAGTGTTCTGTGCAGGAATATAAAATGGGGGTTGTTGTTCCCTTTATGTGTCACATCTTGTAGGAATTACGTTCATAGCATGTGCTCACTTTGCTATCATGAAACTTTTAGGATCATCTGTGTATTTAACATAAGAATTGTATGTCATTCATCTGGCAAGACCATGAAAACTTTTTGCAGCTACACTTATAGTAGAAGTAAGACATGTTTAAGACTTGACCCAGCAGCCTGGAATGCTTATTTCAGTCTGTAACCATAAAATTAGAGTTTCCTAGAAGACTTGCAACTTATTGATTCTCTGAAGTCTTTAGGACTTGAGGAATTAGGGGAATAAAGAGAAGCAGGAAGGTAACTGAGGGGATTCTGTTTGTTCAGGAAGGTACTTCCATGTTGACTGTCATGGTGTCTCCCCAAATTAGACCTCAATTGCAGAAAGGAGAGACGAGAGCAGAAAGCGCCAAGGTGTTACAAACCCCAGCCTGAAGAGAGTGGTCTGACGCCATGGATGTGACAGAGAATCCCAAATCCAACATGAAAGTAAACCTAAAGGGGGAAAAACATTTGTCTTGATTGAGTCTGTACAGAGTATCACCTGCAGTTAGCAGGAGACCTGCTTTTCAGCAGCCGTGGATGGAACACATACACCTCAAGTACAACTTTGTAGAGGTTACTGCAAGTAAATTCTCTTCCATTTCTTTCTGCAGCACCTTATTTTTGTGGTGGCTCAATCTCAAATTCCTCTGGGATGCTGCAGACTCCCTTCTACCCTGGAAGTTATCCAAACAACGCTGACTGCGTGTGGGAAATACAAGTAGAGAACAATTTCCGTGTTATGCTCACATTTAGAGATATTGAGTAAGTAAAACACTGATTCCCTGAGCAAATAACAAAGTAAAAATATAATGGAGAAGTTTGGAACCTATCTGAAACAGGAAACCTTCCAAATTTTAAAGATTCTTTCAATAACATCCAGCAGTTGAAAGGCTCCATCTCCAGCACTGTCCAAGGCGATGTCGGACTTTGAGCAGCGTGGTCTAGTGTGAGGCATCCCTGCCCGTGCCAGGCGGTTGGAACTAGATGATCTTAAAGTCCTTTCCAACCCAAGCTACTTTATGACTTTATGATTTTATGACCAGAAGAAAATCTGGATTACTGTAGTATTTTATGCTCACAATTTTCTGCTACATCTACATACAAAATGAATAAACCCTCAGCCATGGAAACCTTAAGCGCTGATTTTATAACATGTTATATCTGAGTTTCTGAAACACTTTTGACAAGGTGCTGACATTTGTTTGCCAGGATGCAAAGCGGCAGATGCCAGTATGACTACATTGAAGTCTACGATGGGCCTCTACATTCTTCCCCTCTTCTTGGGAGACTTTGCTCTGGTTCCTTTCCGACATACACATCCTCGTCAAACATGATGACCATTCACTTTCACAGTGATTCTAGAGACACGTTCAGAGGGTTTCAGGCTCACTACTCCTCCATTCCAGCAGTTCACAACTCTAGTAAGTTGCTGGTTGGTGTTTATTAACATACAAGCCTCATTATTGCTTTTGCTTGCAAAATAAAGATTTGTGTGATTTAAAGATGTTAGGGGAATTATATGATGTGTATACGATCATATGAATATGATGGGTTGGTATGTGAACTGCCTCCCTTCTAAATGAAGTAATAAACAACATTTGGTTCAATTACAATGTTTAATCATTAACAAATTCATAAAGTCACTAACGTATGGTATTTTCTTCTTCTACCAGCCCTTCAGTGTTTGCCAGACTACATGCATGCAGTAGTTAGCAAAGACTACCTCCAGTCTGAGGGCTACTCAGCAGAGATGGTCACTCTGAATGATAATCGTTGTAGACCAACAATCACATCACGTGAGGTTATATTCAACATTCCCTACAATGGCTGTGGGACAACACGAGAGGTATGTGTTATCCTGAACTGCAGAACCCCGCACTGATGAGAGTCATGAAGGGCTCTTGCGGTCTACAGTGCAAAGTGAACCAATGAGATGTAGAGGCTTTAATGCTTTAGGGAATCACCATGCTTAGTAGAAATCAGCTTCTAAGGAGGAAAGCATGAGAAGGAGTTACATGAACTCTCCTTGATTTAAAGCAGATGTAGTCTTATAAGTGCCACGCAGGTTTGGGATAATTGCGCTACATGATTGATATTTGGTACAGATGTTCAATGAGCTGGTTCTGCCTTGGAGTTAACAGAAGTTTTCTCCACTGATTTTTGTTCAATAGCTTACTTCAGCAAGTTTGTTTAGAATGTGTGAGCAGCAAAGACCAATATCAACTTCTTGGTTTAAAGAGTTTAAGATAAATCTGCATTTTCAAACTTTGTGTTACTCTGCCAAAGCTTAGAACATGTAACATGACAAAAATGTAATTCCTCATTTTAAATTGCACGTTAAACAGGAGAACAACGATACCATCAACTATTCCAACACCATCAAAGTTACTTCTTCTGGGTACATAATCAGGAGGAAAAAGAATATTAACTTACACATCAGTTGCAAAATGCTACAGAAAACATGGATGCAAATAATGTATGTTGCTGAGGACACTGTAGATATAAATGAAAATCAGTTTGGAAGATACACCATGAACATCACTTTCTATGATTCTTCATCATTCTTGCGGCAAGTGCACGACTCTCCGTACTACATTGACTTGAACCAAAATTTGTACCTTCAAGCTTATCTTCACAGCTCTGATCCAAATCTGATCCTGTTTGTGGACACATGTGTGGCATCACCTGATCCTCATGATTTTAACAGACTGGCCTATGATATAATCAGGAATGGGTAAGAGCTTTCTCAAGCTGTTAGAAGCATAGCTACAATACTCTTTCTGCATTTATTTAAAAGACTAGAGCCAATCTGAATTGTTTTAGACCTCACTATCCATAGACTGTTAAGAGGGGTCTTTGAGCTTTTATTCTTACAGTATGAACTTGGAAATGAGACATTACATTTAGACTTTATTAGCACTTCATTTCCCTTACTTCATCCTTGATGCAAAATCCAAAGTAGTGGGAGGTAGATGAGATAGTGAAAACTGTCAGCAGGAATCTATCACCATAGGCGTTAAATATGTTACTAAAATCAGGTCAAGCATTAGAATATTTTTTATGACTCATATAGCACAGACATTAGTCAAAGTCTGTTCTTCCCTCTTCAACACCTAGAATCATAGAATAGTTTGTGTTGGAAGGGACCTTAAAGCTCATCCAGTTCCAGCCCCCTTGCCTTGGACAGGGACACCTCCCACTAGACCAGGTTGCTCATGATGCCATGGCCTAAATAGAATATCCTTCTCTTGGAAAGAAAGAGTTGTCAGTGCTCTAGCTTCTTCATAGGACTTAAGTCTCTATTTACAAAGTCTATACAACACTACAGAAGTTGAATCTTTGTCCCATTGTATTCTTAGCAACTGACTATGATATAATTTTGTTTTAACCTGTTGCATTTTTGCAAGAATATACACGTGTATATCCATGAAGCCTAATTCTCTTTTTCCTTTCTTTCTAGATGTGCTAGAGATTCTTCCTATGCCACATACTACTCCCCCTACAGCCACTTTGTTCGGTTCAAGTTTAACGCCTTTGAGTTCATCAGCCAGCATTCGTTAGTCTACCTGCAGTGCGAGCTGGTGGTGTGCAGGCTTCATGACTATTCCTCCCGATGCTACCGGGGCTGTGTTAGCAGGGCCAAGAGAGATGCAAGTTCTGCTGAGGAAAGAGTGAACGTAGTTGTTGGGCCACTTCAGCTTCGAGAAGGGGGTGCTAAGCGTAGGAATATTGGTAAAGTCAAATAACTTCCTCTTCTTTTACTCTAAGCCTACTTGGGACTTCAAGAAAAAACATAGCTTTTCTTGCATCTGCCACTGAAATCTGATTTTGACAACTTTACCATAAAAAAAAAAGGGATTTTTTTGGCTGAGCCAAATGTCTACAAATCTCTTCTTTCAACACATTGTAAGCCCTCTGTTTTGACCTGCATGTATAAAGGTATAACTGCTTTTGGCTGTCCCAAAGGAGAGGCAGCATGTGCCCAATTTTCATAGAATCTAGAATGGTTAGTGTTGGAAGGGACCTTAACCATTCTATGCTTCTATGAAACAGGATGCTACGAAAATGCCATGAAATTTTTGGTGCTATAACTCCATTGAAATAATTAGCTCCAGTCTGCTGGAGCCAATGAACTGATGGCTAATACGATGGCCAGCTCAGCCTTCTTGAGAAACATTTAAATCCCTTAGTTGTCTTCCTCTTGTCAAGTTTGCTTACTTATGTTGTCATCCCTGTTAATGTAAAGCATGTTCAAATAGTTTGAAACAGTGAAGTTAGCCTAATTTGAGCTCTGATCTAGGAACCATCCTTTTTAATGCAGCAGCTCTGTGTGTCCTGATCTTTAATAAACTGAGATCTAACCCCTCTGCCTTCACTCTCAGGGCTGGACTCCTCTCTGGCTCCTCCCCAAGTGGTTGCTACTGATAACCCCCTCGCGCCTGTCGTTGCTGCTGTCGCTATCCTCGCAGTTGTTGTCTTTGTTCTTGCTGGGTTTCTTGCAAGACCTGCACTGAAGAAACTGCTTTCACATGGGACAATGTGAGCTCAAAGGTCAGCATCGTCCACTCAGTGACTACAGGGCAAATGTCACATATCATCAGCTGCCAAAATGCTTCACTGACCACAGTCACATTTGTGCCGTTTGTAAGAAGCTGTGATATCTTTATCGACAATAAATCCTATCCTGTTATAGTGCTTTAGAATAACTTTGTAATCCTAACACCTCTTAAACGATTAAGAAATCATTTCAACATTCATGTCACGAGTTGTTTGGTACAATCATCTACCCATTTTTGTCCTCTTTAGTTCCCTTCTTACATTCTTCTGAGACCATGTACCTAATGCCTAGAAATTTCAGGAGCTGGAGAGAAACTATGAATGAGAGATCAATAAATATTTCAAGGTTTAGTATAAAGTAAAAGAAATAGGTCAGTCTGGAAAGGAAATGTAAAAATTATTTTTATCATGGCATCTAGAATTGTGGCTATACAATACTCTAATTATTTTGAGCATTGCTCTTAATGCTTAATTTCTCAATGGAAAAGTAACAGGTCTGTGCTTATTTGTAAAACGCAGAGATTTCCAAGCTGAACTAATCTGTTACGTGAGCAGCGTAATTTAAAATCAAAGGAAAGAATGCTTACAAAGCAATAATTGTATTCTGTCTTTCGAATGAATGTGGCTGTGATTAAAATACAGATGGATGTTTTACTCTTTTGAAGAGTGTGGTCTGTTGAGTTGAAAGTGCGCTGAGCAGTGGACTGAGCCCCTGCTTCTGAAATACTACATAGGGAATTCCTAAATATCTTAATGCAGGCTTCAAAAGGAATGAGATAATCCTTTTTCTGTACGTGCAAATTTACAGAAGATATCTGGCCTAGGAGGAATTCCGATTCAGAAATGCCTTCTCTTTTGGTTTCTACTGTTTTCCCCTGTGTGTCACTCACAAAAGCAAAATGACCCACATTCGTCAGGGGACTCATAAGGACCTGTCAGTCTGCATTTCCTCCACCCCTGTGTTCCCTCCAAAGCAGATGGCCAACTGAGACCCTGAGCATCCTCACCCATCCAAGCAGGTCCCTCATCCAGTGCTGTTCCCACTGCATCACCAAAGGTGAGGATTTCAGGACAGGAAACTTCTCCAACATGCCAGTGAGGACTAACTGTCCTTCACAACCAGTGTATTTCTCTGTGCTATTGAAGAGAAAGCTTTCCCTCCAATATTGGGCTTTCTGCCCATCAGTTGTATTTTGAAACATTTCTATATACGGCTGTGAAGAGGTGTGAGATACCTCTGGTTTGTATGAGTGTTGAGCACACCTCTGTGTGTGTGGCTATAACAAGGCATTTTAATGGAGCTAAGCTGTAAAGGATGAGTAGAAAATCAAATAAGACCTCGCAGCAAAGATAAGGCAAACATCCAAACCTAACAGGGAAGATTTTGAAAGACTCCTTGGTTCCTCACTGATGATAGATGTATTGGCAAAACTGAGAAACAATAGAGAACAGGAATCATCCTGTCCTGGGAGGTCTAGAAAAAGTTCCCCAACCATTTTAGTGTAACTATGATTGCTCTTTTCTCTCCTGCCATTTCTGTTATCTCCTTGACACACCTTCTGCTTCTGAGATCCCTGCTATAGCCCCAGTCTCCTTCTCCCTCCACACTTCAGCATTTGTGTCCATGAACATCACAGCCTGTTTCCTACAGAGCTACTAGGTGTCTGCTGCTACCTCCATCCTCCATGCTAGCCACCCCCGTGCCTCCTCCTGCTCAGCCATGGGCACTGCTGCTCAAAAGCACATCAGCTGGAGCTTCCCTCTGCACCCTCAGCCCAAAATCTTCCCAGCAGGTATTTTCCTAACCTGCCTATGCAATCTCTTATGCTTGACATGACCCAGGATTGAAATCAGCATCACTGTTGAAAAGGCTTTTCACAAGTTCTGTTCTCAGTTTTCACTGTTGCTGGCAGATCCCATTAGCTCTTGCACTGTCCCTCCTAGCCACAGGGAGGAATTTCCTCCCCTTTCTCTTTAGATGCATTTTACCTAGCTGAAGATTGATGTTTTCTTTTCTTTAAGTTTTCACTTCTCTACACTAAATAAAACCAAACTCTAAAGATTCTGAGCTGTTAAAGGTCTTTTGTTTGCAATATTTAAGGCTGAATCACACCATCTGATCTAAAGGCTTGTCAAATCAACTGGAAGCCTTCCCACATTGGCATACATCCTAAACCAGGCAAAACCCTAAATCTCATCCAAGAGATCGAGTCTCAGCCAGGAGACATTTCAGGTCTCACCAACATGCTATTTAAATGTTAAAAGACATTTCTTATCTGCATTCCGGAAGAAAGAGTTTTATTCAACTTTTAATACTTATTTACTTTTACTTATTTAGTTTCTTCTTTTTCCTATGGTTATATGCTCCGTGAGGGGTTTGGCTTCTCAGGACTTACCCAGCCTTTCAGACTGCGTTGTGCACATTCATAAATCAGGCTGAAATATGCTGGAAATGCAAACAGCCAAATTCCACTGAAACATTAACCATTGGTGCATGAAAACATGAAAAGCAAGATCTGGGATTTTTGCCTTTCAAGTCCTAGTTGAAAATACAGAGAATTAAAGCCAAAAATGTCAACTAAAATTGTTTATTTGGCCCTCTGGTTTGTTTTTTTTTCTTTGTTCATTTTGTGTGCATCGGTGTTATGCCAATCTCACAGTGAAGCCTGGTGCCTGCAAACACAAGATGTCAAGAACCAGGAGCACATGGAGGCCATTGCTTTTGCTCTTTCTAAATGAGCTTTTCGGAGGCTCCAGTCAGGCTTGTTGTTGTCACTTCTCCACCCTCAGAGGAGACACACCAACCACCACTTGGCAGGTTTTTGCTTTGAATAACTGCCTGACTTTGACATTAGGTTGTTTAATTTATTCTTATTGTGACCATTACTACTCAGCTATGTAGTATGTGCTTGTTCGCTCAGTGGTATGTAGCCAACCAACAATTCCAGCACCAACTAAACATGCTAGCAGCAGCGGGCTAAAATCCCTTACAAGCGTCAACCTACGCAGTGTGACATATGTTGGGAGAGGATAATGACCAAACTACAATACTGACATGGTTTTGCTTGGGATAGAGTTAATTTGCTCCCTAGCAGCTGGTACAGTTTGGGTTTAGGATGAAAATAATGCTGATTGATAACACACTGATGTTTTAGCTGTTGCTGAGCAGTGCTTACACTAAATCAAGGACTTTTCAGCTTCACTGGCCTGCATTGAGTAGGCTGGGGGGACATAAAAGCTGGGAGGAGACAGAGCCAGGACCAGACTCCAACTGATCCAAGGGAGATCCAGCACCAGATGGTGTCCTGGTCAGTATATGAACTAGGGGAAAGCTGGGCACAAGACCCTGCTTGAGACCTGGCTGGGCATCGGTCTATTAGTGGGGAGCAATTGCATTGTGCATCACTTGATTTGTGTATTTGTATTCTGTTACTGTTACTATCATTATTTACCCATCCTCTTCTGTCCTATTAAACTGTTTTTATCTCAACCCATTAATTTCGCTATTTTTTACACAATTCTCTCCCTATCCCTCTGTAATGAGGGAGATCGAGTGAGTGGCTGTGTGCTGTTTAACTGCCTGCCAGGTTAAACCACAACAGTCCTTTTTGGCATCCAACATGGGGCTTGAAGAGTTAACAACAGATCTGACCAGAGCATATTAAAACAGATTTGCTATAAGTATTCATTATAATAGTATAATAGTCAGTGTTCACAACGCTGATTTATTTGCTCTCAGAGCTGTTGAACATGTACTCAGAGTTGTGCTATCCAACACCTTACTTGCTGTATATGTTCTCTGTGGTGGTGTCTATCACCTCTAGGGGCTGGGTTAAGGTTATCCTATAGTTATACTTTCCTGCACTGGTTTATGATATGATAAAACTGCTGGTCATGAGACTAATCTGCTATTTGTACTTAGTGTTTTCATCATCCCCATACTTTGGGAGCCATCTATTGGAAACTACTAATAATAACACCTTCTATCTTTCCTCCTCAAAGATCTAGTCTATGGCAGAGATACCTGCCTCCATCTTCCCCTTCTCCTCCAGAATAAGTACAATAGCTCTTGCAAATTTTTACTAACCCCAGCTTGTTCAAACCAGCATGTTCCTGTTGCTATGTCTCCTGAATGCTTAGGGCTAAACAGCTATTTAAGAATACCACCCACAGATCTGCTCCAAGGCTGAACAGTTAGGAGTGGCAGGGTTTGTGGGATAGTATGGACAGCAGGCACCTTCAACGTTCTGGAATTTCAGCTGTGAATAAGTGCAGAATCCTGAAAAAAATGCCAAATATTTGGAAAAATTATGCTGTCACCCTGTGATTCCAGAGGAATAAATCACTGCAGCGTGCTGGGCCCTGGCCCGCGCCTACCGAGTACTTGTTCAGCACTACTCGGGGCTCTCAGGAGGAAAAGCAGGTCTCTGGGTCTGACAACAAAACAAGAGGCACTGAGTTTGAATGTAAGAACCAACCCGTGAATCTAAGAACCAACCTGGTATCAGTCACCCCTATACACAAGGAGAAATATTGGAAGTCAGCTCATTTAGTAAGGGATGAAGGAGCTTCTAAGAGGGAGCAAGAGGAAGAAGCAGACAAGGCTGACTACTGTAAAGTAAGACCATCACAAGAATAGGAGGAGAAAGAAAGGCTGCCATTGATCAGGGAGAAGGAAGAGGAAAAACTCATAAATGAGGCAGTAACCACCCCTAAATGAACTGCAAGATATGTGAAAAGGTTTCAGCCATCATCCAGACAAGCACATTGTTACCTGGCTGCTCCGGTGTTGGGATAATGGGACCAGTAGCCAAACAGCTGGGATCTCTGTCTAGGGAAGGGACCATTGACGAAGCGATTGGAAAAGGGGCACAAGCCCTCAGCCTCTAGAGACTCCTGTCAGGTTTGAAGGAAGTGTATCCCTTCATGGACTTTATGGGTTCATGCCATTATGCTGTTTGCTCCCAGTGTTATCATGCAACCTATTTGGCCAGCATTTGGGGTTAAAGCAAAACTCAGAAATGAAGTTCTCTTTTGCTTGCTCGTATGCTGAATTTCCTGTGCTTTGGTGTCTTGTTTATCTTTCCATTCTAATTTTGGAGTATGAAGTAGATAACTCAACTCTGTAGCCCTCCTTCCCAGGAACATACTGTAAAAACATTTAGAAACGGGGATAAATAAACATTTTGCTTCTGGATCGCAGCTTGCAAGTAAAATAATTTTCTAGTTGTGAATAACAAATCCCCATGTAGATCGAGACAACAAAAAGCTAATTTGGTTTTGCAGGCTATGGGTAAGAAACACATTTTTTTCTTGCTTGCATTCTCTTCTCCCCACACCTAGCCATAGAAGCCCACAGATATTCATTGACATCAAGCAAAATTAAGCGGCTAAGCTCACAGTTCTGGCTTAGGTGTCCTTTAATGCCAAAGACTGAGCACTTGCACCAAATTCCAGCTAAATAGCTCGATGAATATACTCTGGAGATCACTTTTCACTTGACGGATCATTCTGTTTCTATTAATAACTCCATCAGACTCACCAGCCGTGGTTAAAGGGTTTACAGGATTGCACCAGAATCCACCTTGAGAATGAAATCATGGAGACAACCATTGTAAACGGGTTGCTGAATTGTCCACCACCCTTAATAAACTCAGAGGAGACAGCAAATGCATTTCTTGAGACAGACCCACCACTGCCCTTTGTTTGTGGCAAATTCAAGATAAAAGGAATTGCAGTCTTTGCTGTCCAGCATTCCTGAACCCAAGCACAGCTTTTTGCATTGTTTCTGTTAAATGTGTTACAAGAAGATATTTTCCTCATTTATTTGGTTTTCTTTATTTTGGTAGTTTTATTTTCATGGGCTTTTAAAATTTGAGTTGTTTGGCACTTTAGCTGGGAAAAACTAAGGATTATATTAAAATATAATTGTGTATTTTAGGAGATTTTCCATCTCAGGCTTAAAAACTACGAGACAAAAAACACACTTGAACAAAATCATGCCTGGCTGAGGAAACTCGTCACTGACCCAGCTGGGTCACTGGGAAGGAGCTTTGTCTTTATTTCCTAGCATAACACTCGGCTCACCTCTTTTGCCCTGAATCACCTGGTACCCATCCAAGCAGATTTTGCCTCCATCTTTCTAAAATGAGGGAATTAGTCACAGGCTGTAATGTAGAAATTCATTAGACCGCTGCTGTTCTAAAGAGCCTGCCAAGTCTGAGAGACTGTCAGCTTCTTTTTGGGGTTGGAATTGGGTTTTTTTCAGTTTCCAGAAACTGTAATATCAAAGATGTGGCTTCTCTCTTTCCTCATCTTTCTGTATGAAGACTGTGGGGGCTGTATTTTGTCCTCAGACATACTCATGCAAACCTGCTGAGTCTAAGGAAGTTTTCTGTGGGTGAGCGACTAAATAGAATAGAGAGAATGTGGGGTTTGTACAGTTGCAGTCAGAGGAATGCTGCCTGGTACTATCAGAGCCTGCAAAGAAACCCATCTACTGCAATGGAGATGAAGTCTGTTATGGTTTTAGTAGAGATCTTATGGTTTGCTTGGTTCTCTTTCTCTTCTCTTTCATCTCTTTCTGCTCTTTGTCTTTTTGTCTCTTTCTTTGCCTCTTTGTCCCTTCCCTCCCTCATTCATATCCCTGGTCCTTGAAAACCACAGATAAATTCCTGGTACATGTCAACATCTTGCTACCCCTTGGCTTGTCTCCCTCATCACTCCTATATATTGCTCTTTAGTTTCGGCACTGAGGAAAACTAGGCACTCCATACAAAGACTGACTTTTCTTCTCTGTCTAACCAGTTGCCAGCACGAAAGGACAACAACCTGAGGGGTCCTCATTTGCTGAAGTTTCCTGGTTGCAAAGGTTTCTGACAGGTTCTGCTGGTGATGTTGAGGTGTTTCTGAAGCATTTGGCTTTAGTTACCACCATCTTCCATGGCTGAGCCTGGATTCTAACAGACCTTTTTGCATGAGATATGATGAAAATTGAGTTACAGCGATGTGAGGGCTCTGCTCTCCCATGCAAAGAGGTGGCAGGAAGGGTATGACTTGATATTAACGTGGCAAAGCCAGGCCTTTCCAAAATGCTGGATCCTGCCATCCCTAGCTGCGGGCTCAGAAAGCCAACTGTGAAGCCCAGGTTGCAGGAGGGTGGCCAAAACTGGTCACTTGTGTTTCTTTAGGAGCCCCTGGGCAGCTTGGGCAGTGTGAGTTTGAAAGCTGCACAGTGTGAATGTAAACACTTGATGTGAGCCCTGCCAGTGTGAAAGAACCCTTCTTTGTTTCATAGAAGTTCATTGGGTTTCTCTAAGGAGGGCATTGTTGAAGAAGACAAGTGGGCTGCTCTCTGCCAACCCTGCAAGGATTCGTGAGATGCTTCCCGAAGGCTGTGAAGTACAACAGCTGAGATGACACTTAGAGATCAAGCTGAAAATCAGCTGTTTGGAACACAGGGTAGAGTTTGTGCAGTCTTCACGGGTTCCTGGCACGTGCGGTGTGTGTAGAAGGAAGGGTGAAAGCACATGGGAAAAACAAAGCCAGTTTGTGGGAAAAGCAATGTATATGAGAGAAGATTGGGGGAAAAGGAAGAGGGAATTGTTTCTGCTTTTGAAGTATGCACCCATTCAATTACAAAAGATGGAAAAGTCTGCAGTGTCTGGAATTTCAAAGTAATGGTTCTGCTTTTCCACATCTAACTTTCTTAGTGGTTTGGATCCAGGGTCAGCAGATCCGTTCCTTATAGCGAGGTGTTCGTCTGTGACATAGTTTCTGTGAGCTCTGGGAATAATATTAATCAATGCAGGTAATAATCTGGCAGTACTTTGGAGCTAAGGGGTAACACAGTGGTCCTCACGGTGCACATCGTCAGCTGGAAGCCACACAGAGCACATGCAGCCAGGGAAAAGTAACCCCTAAGGGGCCACATGCACTCAGTAAGTGGAATAGCAATGGCAGCGACCTTCTGCTATTCTCAGCACTGGCTTCCTTGTTAAGTGCATTGCTGACCAGATAAAACACAACATGACATGCTGGAGCCCCCACTACATGACGACGGCGTTGTGTCAGGGTAACTCTATGCAGCTGCCATAAGGAAACTCACATGCGTGACCCTTGGAAGACGCCTTAAAATCAGGCTTCAAACCACAGGAAGTCAACTCTGGTGCACAGCACAGGTTAGAGCACACTTTCCCTACTGATGGGCTGCTTAAAAAGCTACTGCAAAGCGTTTCATCCAATAGCCTGTTTCCAGGGGTCACTGGAAACACATCAGTCATCCTAACAGTTAATTTCATTTCCTTTTGTCTTCCAAAGGGTTGTCCCTGAGGCTACTGAATGGGCAGGACAGATGTTCTGCAGCGCTGGAAGAAGCTATGTTTTGTGGCAGCACAGAGGAAATCCTCCTGGATGAGGTCCAGTGCCAAGGGAGTGCAGCTGTCCTTTAGCGGTGCTCCTTAATGGATGGCTCGTCAATAACTCTTCTCATCAGGAAGATGCCAGTGTCATCTGTGCAGATAGCTTCTGGTTTATTGAGGTCAGCAATCAACAGCATGTTACACACACTGAGATTCTGGTGCTTAGCGAAAGGGAACTAAACTACCAGGATACTTCACAAGGGAACCTGGGGGACCATTTGTGATAGAATCATAGAATAGTTAGGGTTGGAAAGGACCTCAAGATCATCCAGTTCCAACCCCCCTGCCATGGCCAGGGACACCTCACACTAAACCATCTCACCCAAGGCTCTGTCCAACCTGCCCTTGAACACCGCCAGGGATGGAGCATTCACAATTTCCCTGGGCAGCCCATTCCAGTGCCTCAGCACCCTAACAGGAAAGAATTTCCTCCTTAGATCCAATCTAAACTTCCCCTGTTTAAGTTTTAACCCGTTACCCTTGTCCTGTCACTACAGTCCCTGACGAAGAGTACCTCCCCAGCATCCCTATAGGCCCCCTTCAGGTACTGGAAGGCTGCTCTGAGGTCCCCACGCAGCCTTCTCTTCTCCAGGCTCAACAGCCCCAACTTCCTCAGCCTGTCTTCATACGGGAGGTGCTCCAGCCCCTGATCATCCTCGTGGCCTCCTCTGGACTTGTTCCAACAGCTCCATGTCCTTTTGATGTTGAGGACACCAGAACTGCACACAATGCTCCAGGTGAGGTCTCAATGATGGTTGCTGGGATGTGACACAACAGTTGCCTCTAACCAGCGCATTTGATAACATGCTGTTATCACCTTCAGCATCTGTCACCTTTCCTCACAGCCCAGGAAATATTTTCATAGGTGCAGAGGGAATAAGAACTCCATGGAAATGTTGTCACGGAGTGTGGCATAGAGAGAAGTGTGACAGCAGCTGCGATGCCAGTGCTGTTTGTTCACATTCATGTTAATGTCTTTGCTTTATCGAGTCATAATTAATTTTGAATTTTAGCAAGTTAAAAGTGCTCCCCTGAACTAGAAAACCTGTTTCCCAGCTGCATTATGGCTCTCTTGCCAGCAACAAAGCTCTAACCTGCACGGAGAATTTCCCTCTTTTGTTTCTCGGTATTTGACATTGCAACCTTCCATCCTGCTAAGACTAAAGATCTCTTAGAGCATTTCAATCAATGTTACTGAGAGTACATTCAATTCTTTTATATGTACATCACATTATTTTAATCACCTGTAATCTGTATTAACCAAGTCTATTTGCTTACTGCCAAGAGTAGGGAGGAGTGTCAAAAAGCAATCAGGAGGCACATTCTGCCCTTACAGAACCAGCAGGCTTTCACACAGGAGACTTTTCATAAACTTAAGGTCCTAATCCCATGTATCCCCTTGGCAAGGCTTCCATGGAACACCTGCAGTGTATTTACTTGAGATAATCAGGATAAACCAAATCAAAAGGTTTAGAGTCACAAAACTTGCTGCAGGGGGCAACAAGAAGGAACCAGGGCTGTGTCAGATCCATCTGAAGAAGAAAGTGCCATGCTCAGACCTCTGTCCATTCTACATCCTTACCCAGATTTAACCCTGGCATCTTCTTTTGTATCTGTCAGATAGTAAATAAGTTGTAAACGCTTACTCTGTTCTCCACTGGTTTTCATGTTCTTAGCAAGGAAATTCAGCTCATGATACCATGTCTCATCATTCCCATCACCTTCAGAACACACGTATCACAGAGAGCTTAATCAGCCAGTTGTTGAGCACATTCTGAAAGCTGAAGGATTATCGTTGGATCATACAGTATCTTGAGTTCCAAGGGACCCATAAGGATCATTGACTCCAGCTCCTTGCTCCTCACAGTCTACAACTAAATCATAGGACTAAGAGCATCATCCAGATTTCTCCTACAACTCTGACCAGCTCGGTGCTATGACCACTTCACCGGGAGCCTGTTCCACTGACCTGCTCAGTGAAGAACCTGCTCTAAATACATAGTTCATATTACAAAAAAACTGTGATTGCTAAATTGTGTATTTTATCTATTTCCTCCTCTCACAGCTCCTATGGGGACTGAAATACCTGGCAATCGCAATTTGATATTTATTCATAGAATCATAGAATCATAGGCTAGTTATGGTTGGAAAGGACCTCAAGATCATCCAGTTCCAACCCCCCTGCCATGGGCAGGGACATCTCACACTAAACCATCCCACCCAAGGCTCTGTCCAACCCAGCCTTGACCACTGCCAGGGATGGAGCATTCACAACTTCCTCGGGCAACCCATTCTACTGCCTCACCAACCTTACAGTAAAGAACTTCCTCCTTATATCCAATCTAAACTTCTCCTGTTTCAGTTTGAACCTGTTACCCCTTGTCCTATCACTACAGTCCCTAATGAAGAGTCCATCCCCAGCATCCTTATACCTTCCACCATTTCCATCTGGAAATAATTTTCCCTAGCATAAAGTATTATCAATTTACATCTTATTTAGTTCCCTTAGTAGTTTAAGCACTTCTTAAAACATACTGTATTTTGACTACAATGAAAGCATTAATACTGGTTTACACAGTTTTCATAGAATCATAGAATAGTTAGGATCAGAAAGGACCTCAAGATCACCCAGTTCCAACCCCCCTGCCATGGACAGGGACACCTCACACTAAACCATCCCACACAAGGCTTCATCCAACCTGGCCTTGAACACCGCCAGGGATGGAGCACTCACAACCTCCCTGGGCAACCCATTCCAGTGCCTCACCACCCTAACAGGAAAGAATTTCCTCCTTAGATCCAATCTAAACTTGCCCTGTTTCAGTTTGAACCCATTACCCCTTGTCCTGTCACTACAGTCTCTGATGAAGAGTCCCTCCCCAGCATCATGAGGCTAACCATGAATTTTTAATCATTAAGGAGAATTACTAATTGAAACTGAAAAGTAATCTGGTTTGCCAGAGCACCGAAAGGATGGGACTTTATCTGTGTGAGAAGCTTCTTTGCTGCACCAGGTTGTTAAAGGCCAGTCTTATACAAGAAAAGGCATTGCATACAACAGTATTTATCTGTTAGGTAGTTACCTCACACACATGACAAATCTAAGGGATATTTTCCACTTTCTAATGAAATTTAAAGGTCCCTTAAGTGATATTAAAATGCAAGGAGAAAAGAGAATTTAGTTATAAGAAAACCATAGTCACATTCTGTTTCTTTGGCTTGATTAATCTCACCTCTTGGTCACTCTTGCCTTGATGAGTAAAACTTTGATTCTACCTCTACTTATTTGAATCCCTCATTGTCAATGCATCAATAAATACCCACTAGCATTTATCTAACATAGGTAATTTCTTTCATTATCATTAATTTCATTATCAGTATTCAGCTGAGAATGAAAACCTGATTTAGGTGACTGTGAATATTTGCCTGACCCAAGCAGGGTCAAACAGTGGCGCTGCTTGGTTGGTCCTTTGGTTCAAACACTGACCCAAGAAAAAACAAGTGATAGCAAATTAGAATCATACAGTAGAATAGAATAGTTCAGGTTGGAAAGGACCTTAAGATCATCCAGTTTCAATTCCCCTGCCATGGGCAGGGACACCTCGCACTAAAATTGCCCCACAGTGATCTGTTAGCATTAATCAAATTGCTCTCTCCACCTTCCCTGCAGAGGAAAAGCCAGGAGAGAATCCAATATCCATTGTGATACACTGAATGAGCTCCAGAACTGCTCCAGAATTTTAACTTATGCTTCATCAACCTACAAAGTCTTATCTCCTTCACTCTCCTCTTATCTCTTTCACAGATGTGTCCATGAGGTTGATTGATAAGCAGCAGAAACAGATGTGAAGGTTGTGTTGAAGTCCTTTACAAGGGAAGCTGGGGGACAGCCAGTGGTGACTTCTGAGACAGAAATGATGTGCAAGTTGTGTGCAGGCAGCTGGGATGTGGGAAAGCTCTCTGCATTGGGAAGTGCACATTTAATTCCATGATCAAGGAACGTTTCCCAGGATGATACACAGTGCCATGGAAATTAATCCCATCTGTGGCAATGCTCTTATATAGGACAGCGAACACAGTTGTGGGCACAGAGAAGATGCCAGTGAGCTTTGCTCAGGTGCCTTTGGCATTGTTTTATTTATGTAAAGTCATGTAAATTACAAACCTCATCGTCAGCCTGAGGCAAGGCTTATGGCAACAAAGCCCACAGAGCTGTCAGGGTGCAACACAAGAGAAGAACAATGTGATCACAGAAGTGAATCCTGGAACAGGTTGCCCAAGGAAGCCGTGGTTACCCCATCCCTGGCAGTGCTCAAGGCCAGGTCGGACACAGGGGCTTGGAGCAAGCTGCTCCAGTGGAAGGGGTCCCTGCCCGTGGCAGGGGTTGGAACTGGATGAGCTTTAAGGTCCCTTCCAACCCAAACCAGTCTGGGATTCTATGGTTCCACGAATTGGGTATTTACTGTTAAACATATTTTGCTTTAGTTTGATGTGAAGGGAAAAAGATATTTATTTGAAGAGGATGGAAAGTTCCACGCTGCATCAAATGATGCAGACAATTACGGAGGACTCAAAACTTTGGAAACCACCTTGGAAAAGAGTGCAAGGTATGCAATTCAGAACTTAACACTGAATGAAGTTCAGAGTCCCTTAGCAAATCACATTGTTTGGACATGCCTCCAGAAATTCATCACAGAAGAGCAAAGTGGCCCTCACACGTGCCTGTTTAGACTCTCTAGAAGTTTTTCCAAGAGAGCACAGCCTTTCTTGAAGTGTCGTGCTGCTCACTGAACCTGCACAGAGCAAATGGCCACATCCATCATTCTTACAATGACCCTGCCTCTTTATCTTATTGTTTACTTATGGTACAAGTAAGGCAGAGCACCACAGAGATGCCCATCTGTGCACTAGGACCTGCCCAATTTGGGAAAGGTTCTAGAGTTATTTTCCTTGATGATGATGATGATGATGATGATGACCTGCAATGCTGAGGATACGAAGTTTACATGTGCTAATGCTCCCACAGCAGATAGTCAAGACCTAATGGTGGCCACACTGAAGGTCCCCATGCTGCCTGTTCAGGTGCTTGCTGCTTTGCACTAGAAGGCCACTTCCATTTTTGTAATGCTTAAAGGATGGTGGAGACAGTCACCAGCGCTGGTGGGTACAATATGTGACCCCTACCCACGGTACCTGCTGAGATCAAAGGGATTTGCTAGAAGATGAGAAAACCTCTTTATTAAGACTGTACCATTGTCCACGTAAATGTGAAAAGCAGGAAAAGCTGCAAGAATACAGCACACGCCAAGATAAGCACCCTGCGTTGACGCAAAGCCTTAGCTGGGTAACAGGATGAAATGACCTGTCCTACTGTGTGCAGAGCCAGGATCACTGATACCCATTTACATTGGCACAGCCTTCATCTCTGACAAAGGTTTTCTCTGGCAGGATACACAAGGGTGGACTGGGGCTTCCAGAGGCTGGATGGGGACATCCTTATCCCAAGCCAATTCTCTTCTGGGATCAAAAAGCTGTACCCTGCACTCAGTACTATTTTGTCCACAGAAGATAGCTTCGCATGTAAAGTTTCCACTTTGCTTTATCAATGAATTCATCATAAATCCAAGGAACTTCTTTGAAGGTTATGTTATAGGGGATGTGACTTATTCCACCTGGGCTTTGTTCTTTTCTCTATGCATTCGTTATAATTGAGACTATGTCTGGACAGCTAAGCAACAAATATTAGGGCACTACACAGCTTCATAGAGATGGCATGAACATCAGCAGTGAATGTACAATATCATGAGCCTTAATATGAGCAAACAACCAGGCACATACCCAAGGTCTCCAAACCTCAACAGAATATTGTGCTTCCAAATGCAAACCATACCAAGAAGCTGCGTAACAGCTATTCGTAGAATCATAAGATCATAGAATAGTTTGGTTTGGAAAGGACCTTAAGATCATCCAGTTCCAACCCCCCTGCTATGGGCATCATCCTTCATTGTACACACGCTGCACCCAGCTCCTTGCTAACCTCAGGTGCACAGAAAGATGAGTGTACACAGGATAAGGACCGCTGCTATCAGGTAATTCTGCTGCCCCTAAGGCAGCAGGGAATGAAAAGTAGGAAAAAGGCAGTCTTTGTCTCCTCTGCTTGCTCACTGATGAAACAAAGCATGACGTCTCTTCTAACATCAATGTTTTGGCTCGTCCTTAGTCATAGGTTTGGGTTGGAAGGGACCTTAAAGATCGTCTAGTTATTATATTTAACTAACTCATTTGTCAGCATGCTTTTTTAAGACAGCACTTTTTCAAGCAGCTAAGCAGGTCCTTACCAAAGGTGTCTCATGACCTGAGAGAGATATTTCCCTTGCTCCCCTGGTCCTGATGGGGCAGATGAGTTTGCTTGTGTGGGGATCCAGGGTTTGCCACACTGGTCCCCCAGCCCCACTAGCTGCACTGCAAACACCTTCCCTATTGCAGGGCACTAGGTATGGCCATTAACAGGCTGTTGGGAACAGCAAAAACCAGGATTTGTTGCATGAGAAATCTTCACAACAGTGCAATAAGTACATTTAAAGAAGTAACAAACACATTACTATAGCACCAAAGAAATTGCACTACTCTGTGAGGTCACAGATTCACATACATTAGTTAGTTCCTTTTTTTCGGGGTAAAAGTAAGCATTTGTATGAGAAACATACAAACAGGAGAAGAGCAGTCACCCCTAAGTTATTCCTTCAAAGATGCTTCAATAAAATTCTTTACAAATATTAAATATGAGGGCTATCAGGTGTTACGGTTTATAACCTCTTTAAGAGATAATAAGAGAAAAGCAAGGGAAGATGAAATAGATGGATGCCTGAGGTGGGCCAGAGTTTCTCCTGTTCTCCATTTGGGCATAGACATATCTTCCAACCTTAGAATCACAGAACGGTTTGGGTTGGCGGGGACCTTAAAGATCATCCAGTTCCAACCGCTGCCATGAGCAGGGACATATTCCTTGGCAAGAGACAAGTGAGGAATGGAAACACTGTCCTGTGGTTTGTAGCTGTCTCCTTCGCATGTGTTTGCTTTCTCCTTTGCTTACTTTTAGAGGTAGGTGCCCAAGCAGAGGCCTCTTTCTGGACCCTACAAAAGCATCGTCTTTAGACCGCCTCACCCAGAAACATGCTCATTCCCTAAGGACAGTGTCTCGCTGCCCTCCAGTGGCAGGAGCCACCAGAACCGCTTAGCATTTTCCTATTGCTTTTAGTCCCTTAAACTATGCTAGACCCAGATCCTTATGGGAATTAAACCACCAATTTTCCATTAAAATTACATATTTAAATGACTTTGGAGAGCTTACTTTTGTTCGTAAATGTTGGAGAAGTTGCCTGGTCAGAGCTGCAGAGCAGCATGACTTCATGGAGAACTTGCCCCAGGCAGAGGGTGTCCTATGGAGAATACATCACATATGGAATCATAGAATTGTTTCAAAAGGTCAAAAAGACCTTTAAGATCATCGAGTCCAGCTGTTAACACAATACAAAATACATGCTGAAATTCATATATGGTTAGAAAAAGGTGGTAAAAGCTATTTCCAGGGAGAGGAAATTTTAGCAGTGCAGCAAAAACTTCATAGAATCATAGAATAGTTAGGGTTGGAAAGGACCTCAAGATCATCCAGTTCCAGCCCCCCTGCCATGGGCAGGGACACCTCACACTAAACCATCCCACACAAGGCTTCATCCAACCTGGCCTTGAACACTGCCAGGGATGGAGCACTCACAACCTCCCTGGGCAACCCATTCCAGTGTCTCACCACCCTAACAGGAAAGAATTTCCTCCTTAGATCCAATCTAAACTTCCCCTGTTTCAGTTTGAACCCGTTACCCCTTGTCCTGTCACTACAGTCCCTGATGAAGAGTCCCTCCCCAGCATCCCTATAGGCCCCCTTCAGGTACTGGAAGGCTGCTCTGAGGTCCCCACGCAGCCTTCTCTTCTCCAGGCTGAACAGCCCCAACTTCCTCAGCCTGTCTTCATACGGGAGGTGCTCCAGTCCCCTGATCATCCTCATGGCCCTCCTCTGGACTTCATGAAGAAAGATTAACACAAAGCTATTTCACCACAGACAAAGCTGCTTGCTTTCTATTAGTGGATTTTTATAGATTCCTTTAAGAAGAAGTTCTAGGAAACACCCTGCTGTCAGCACTGCTGGTTCCTGACACACAGGATTAGTCTGCTTGCTCAGCTGTAAGACTGAAGGCTTAACCACCACCCTTCTAATGGTGCTTCAACATCTGTGATGGGAGCTGCAATGTTTAATGTGGAGTCTGGTCATTCTTTGTTATCTATCACTACAGATTAGCTGTAGAAACCTTCTGCCCCATTAGCATTTGCACTTAACCACCATTACTGCTTATATACGGTGTAAACTAGCTTAAGGTGAGATCCAGCTTCCAGGGAGTGGAGTCTTCAACACTGCATGTGTTCACTGGGCCTGATGTCCTTTTTGGGACCTGTTTTATAGAAGAGACTGAGGAATGCTGGAAAAGTACATCTGGATGATGCTCCATATTCAAGATGTTTGCGTTCAGCCATGTTCCACATATTTTCCTACTCCTATATTGATGCTCCAAATAGAGGTGCACTGAAATGCCACTGAGAGCTTAGTTTATAAATAGATTAGATGCCTACAACTAGATAATGTGAATGATGTCCCCGCTTTCAACTGACACCATGCTCCTGATGCATGGCATTTCTTGGACAAGCAGCTTTACTGCTGAGCACAGTGTTTGGCTGAACCACCAGACTGACACTTCAGCTATTTCCATAGGACTCTACACTTCCAAAAGGGAATATTATTGAAAGTCCAGCAGTAGCCAAAGAATACTTTCTTTATAAAATGGATTTGAAGGGCACAGAAATGGCACATGCGTACGAGGCTTCTTTGCCTTCTACGTGACATTGTTCAGATCCAAATCTTTAAATCCAGAGAACTTAGATCTGGGTTAAATCACAAGATATAATGAATTTGGTTGCCATTGTTTCGAGAATTAAACCTTACTGAGATTGCAGTTGGAGTTTCGGGCTGTTTCTAAAATCTCTTTTTTATTCTGAAGAGAAAAATATTTGTATAAAATAGCTTAATTGCTGTCAGAAAAGCAAACTGGTACATACTGTACTGTTAAGGCCCATCTTACAGCCACATGTATAGAAACACATGGATAAGGATCTACCTTAAACATAGTTAGTTACTTCAGGAAATGACACTGAATTCAAGTAATACGCACAGAGGACTAGGGGTTTAGATACTTGGCTGGTTTTGCTCAAGAAGGTACCGTGAAGGTAAGAACATGGATATCTAGATAGATATCACGCATCATTCTGTGCAAAGAAAACAAGAAAAGCATTGGCAGAAAGAAAGAATTGAAGTTCATTTCTAAATCAGCTGAGACAATTTAGCTTTGCTTTTTTTCTCTCTGTAGCTGAGACCCATCCTCTCCCTGACACTATAGTATAAGGTAGAGCTGGAGGCATCCTTTGGGTATCAGAAGCCACAGTGGTGTTGACTCGACCACCTCATGCCAGAGAGACACTGGCTGAAGGGATCCTACTGGACTCATAGCTTTGCCAGAGGCCAATCTTTTCCAGCTGTGCAGGTGGGATTCCCTTTTTCCATGGTAGCCACCTATTCTGAAAAGATACCATGAAAACATGTGGCAAAGGATAATCCCCAGCATGACCTGTTGCATATTTCCTCTTCACAATGACTTTTGCATGCTTTCTCCTAGTCCTTTATTAGTTTGTATTTGTATTTGTTTGCATATATATTGGCACTCCAATATCTTCTGCCTTTCACCCTATAATCACACGTCTTGCCTCTAAAATAACTGTTTCTAGTTTCTCCCCTTCACCTGATATATGTCATGCCTCGATTCTTCTGTATAGTATCTCAGAGATCATAAAGCATGTCATAAAGACTATGTGTAGTTTATTTTATATGGGATGCAAACGTGTGCTTGTCCTTTGAAGACAAGGGGAAGATTTCAGTCTAGTTTGGTCAGAAACATACCTGCTAGATGGCAAGTGGGGAATAAATGGTCAGTGGATTCTTCCTCTTGGCCAGCACTTATGGTACTGTAACAAAGGTGACTAATTCCCTTCGGCAGTGTCATAGAAACTGCTTCTTACAAAAGTAATCTGCAGCAGAACAGAGAGAATCTGGTTGAAACTTTCCTGACGTTTTTAGGATGCTAATCTTCTTTTGGCACAATTCTCACACTGATTTAATCTGGTTTCATAGGGTCATAAATCAGAAACGGACTTAACCGGTGCTATGAGAATCCTCACCAAACAGCTTAATCTCCAAAATAAACCACAGCTTCCTGGAACAACCACATCATCAGCACACAGCCACAAATGTGCCTGAGGAGTGTTTGGGAAGATCTCAGTAGCAAATCCGGAACAGAGCTGTGATCTGGACCTACTTATCCGGATGTGTGGATGTACCTTGTGAAATGAAAATATGCAGTAAATCAGTTCTTTGGCATTGATTTGGAAGTTCAGGAGGAAAGATCAAATTGCACAGCACACACCTTTGATGGAGACCAGAGCTCATCCAGTATAAATGCTGAGGCTGCCTTGCGTTAGGATAGACAAGCACAATGAAAATGGACCCTCGAGTGAGTCTGACTTGGTTGCTCCTGTTGAGTGCTACTTTTCTACCTGATCCAGGTACTGTGTCTAAGGGGTTTTCTTAAGCAGGGAAATGTTACAAACAGAACTAGTTCCTAACACAGGCTCGCTGGGAAGAGGTAGCAAAGAGCCTCCTATAATATTGCTGATAAGCTTTGTACAATAGAAATGGTGGTTGAATTTGTCTTCTAATTCCAATATTCAGATCAAATCCATAAGATATATTGCAAAATATAGATTATGAAGGATATGGATTGAAGAGGGCTGAAGAATTTGATTCTCTTCTATGAAGAGAAGAGGTTGGGGAAATTGTTCTCTAAATATCCTAGATGTTTTTGGTGGTGGTGTGTTTTTTATTATTATTATTACTATTATTATATTTCTAGTTTTGAAATTAAGTTATTCTATATCATACCTTTTAAAATAGAGAGAGAGAAAAAGCAACACAGTGTAGTCTGACAAACCCAGGTGCAAATATACTTCACTGCAGTGCCATCTTCTTTCAACCTTCAAACAATAACCCCAAACCTTGCTTATAATCTTGCTAGTTTGAATGAGGTACTTTGACCTTCACTTATCAGTGTGGGCACCACAAAAAAGTCTTTTCAATCCCTTACAAAAAGAGAACGTTTAATACAGTGTAGGTTAAGGGGTTGGCTATAATGAGTTATCTATAGGACAAGAGCAAAGACAGCCCAGAGGGAAGTTCACCATCAAAGAGGATTAAAATGCATTTCAAGAAGGTGGTAAAATCCCAGCACTTCAGCAGCTCTATAATCTTTGTCCTTATTCCATAGGTTCACTTCTGTGTTTGATTTCATCTGATGTAGACTAGATAACTTTGACTGGAAAAATCACTTCGGATCCTATCTTGCAAACCCAAGGCTTTAGTGTCAATATAGTAAAAGTGTGTGAAAGTGAGTGAAATGAAATTTCTCCTGATGCGACTATCGAATCAAGCGCAGCTCTTCAGAGCATGATCATTCTGAAAGAGCAAGGGCATTGTGTTTAAAAGCTGCCAATTGGAAACATTGTTTTGACCACTGGCAACCTAAACCCTTTTCCTTTCAGTGAATATAAGTAGATTTTCAAAGGTATTTATGTGACTAAAATTATGGATAATCAAAACCACAGGCTCAGACCACAGGTTCTGGTTTGTAAGACTATTTCATCCTCTGGTATCTGAACCATGATGCCATGGTCTTGTTTAGTCAAACATACATTTGAAAATACCTTAAGCTGTCTATAGCATATTCTTTCCTGCACAGTTGGACAAAGCTGGGCCTCCCATGCAGACCTAGGCAGGCATTTGCAAATCATAGAATCATAGAATAGTTCGGGTTGGAAAGGACCTCAAGATCATCCAGTTCCAACCCCCCTGCCATGGGCAGGGACACCTCACACTAAACCATCCCACCCAAGGCTCTGTCCAACCTGGCCTTGGACACCGCCAGGGATGGAGCACTCACAACCTCCCTGGGCAACCCATTCCAGTGCCTCACCACCCTAACAGGAAAGAATTTCCTCCTTAGATCCAATCCAATGTTTAAGCTTACGTTTCTATCATTCTATGATTCTATATCAGCCTGTTGGCCAAGACAATTTTCTGCACAAAAAATGGTCCACAGCCTCCCCTGTTACTGCGGTAATCACAAATGGCAAAGGAAAGTAACCCTTTGGACTCCCCAGTGAAATTCAGCAGAGCTCAGCTCCCAGAAGCCCATGTCTTCAATGCAGGTGAAGGATGTACAAGGGGATTTCTGGGGTCCAATTGAAAAGAGCCTTTGCTCTTTCTTCTGTCATGAAATAAGGTCCTCTATCAACATCTTCCACTGAACTATGGAGAAATGAACACATCCTTCCAGACACACATCCTTCCAGGAACCACAGGATTACTTTGGAAACACACCACATACTTTGGACAAGGGCCTGTAGGGACAGGCCAAGGGGAATGGCTTTAACCTGCCCGAGGGGAGACTGAGCTGAGCTCTTAGGCAGAAGCTCTTCCCTGTGAGGGTGCTGAGGCGCTGGCACAGGGTGCCCAGAGAAGCTGTGGCTGCCCCATCCCTGGCAGTGCTCAAGGCCAGGTTGGACACAGGGGCTTGGAGCAAGCTGCTCCAGTGGAAGGGGTCCCTGCCCGTGGCAGGGGCTGGAACTGGATGAACTTTAAGGCCCCTTCCAACACAAACCAGCCTGGGACTCTATGATTCTATGATACCAACACTTACTGTATCTAACCCTGTATCACCACATACCAGGTACCATCACACGGCAAAACATAAAATATACCTAGAGTTGTGATATGTTACATCAATGTTAGTATATTTTCTTATTTGCCACAGGAAGCGCTGCGGTGGAGAGCTCACAGACAGACTCTGGAACTCAAAGTCGAAACTCACTATGGAAGAAACTTGAAGAATGGTTAAAAGGCCTCTTTAACCCCAGAGGTAAGGGGATGAGACGTGTTCCTGAGTGTGAACATACCAGGCACACCTGCAGTGTTACCTGAGCCAGCTCTGGGTGAGCTGGTTATCTCACCAGCACAGCCAGCAATAACTTACCATGACAGATAAGGTTCTGTACACTGCAAAGCCATGCAAACAGGGCTGAACTGAGCACATAGATTTGGGCTCTGCTGTTCTGTACTGCTTTGTGCACTACAGGCATCCTTCAGTAAGCCCCAGATACTGGGGTCACAGCAACACTGGGCAGCCCAAAACCTGATGCTTTAATTATTTCACCAGTGTCTCAGATCTCCTGGCCATTCTTACCTTTCTCTAATCATTTATTTCCTGCAACTTCCAACATCCCCAAAGCAGCCCCAAACTTCCATTCCTACATCAGCACTTTCCACAGACAGCACTGCTGTGACATCTGCTACAGAAGCCCTGATTTCTGCTGGCAAAGGCAAGGGAAAAAAGCAAGCTGTAAAGTATAATGTGAGGAAACTGTGAGCAATCTACGCAATTTGTTTAGAGCAGACAGGAGGAACACTGGCAATTCAGTTAAAATATTTAATAACTCTGTAGGTAAATAGCCTTAGAAAAGCCAATAGCCAAAACCATCTCCATTTTCATAGGAAAATGGGGTCAGAGGGAAAAGAGGCGTGTGATTAAGCCTACCTACATATATAGTTATCTAGACTGTGTATAGGTATGGTTAGGTCTTTGTGATCAGCTCATGTGGGGCACTCCTCCCTGGAAAGATGATTAAGGGGTGGAACATCTCCCTTATGAGGAGAGGCTGAGGGAGCTGGGTCTCTTTAGCTTGGAGAAGAGGAGACCGAGGGGTGACCTCATCAGTCTTTACAAATATGTGAAGAGTAGGTGTCAGGATGATGGAGCTAGGCTTTTTCAGTGATGTCCAGTGACAGGACAAGGGGCAATGGGTGTAAACTGGAGCACAGGAGGTTCCATGTGAACATCAGGAACAACTTTCTTACTGTAAGAGTGACAGAGCACTGGAACGGGTTGCCCAGGGGGGCTGTGGAGTCTCCTACACTGGAGATATTCAAGGCCAGCCTGGACAAGTTCCTGTGTGATGTACTGTAGGTTACCCTGCTCTTGCAGGGGGTTGGACTGGATGATCTTTTGAGGTCCCTTCCAACCCTTGGGATTCTGTGATTCTGTGATATTTTCTGCACCTTCAAGTCTTTTAATAATCTTGCCTACTTTTTCCAAGTTCTTAAGTTAGTGCAAAGGCAGAATGGAAATAAGGTGCGTTCATGCCCTGCTGAGAGATGCGCTGGTCGCATCAGTCTTCCAAGTTCACTTATAATTACTACTTGGAAGACGTTCTTCTGGGCCACTTTATGGAAAGATAAAGCCCAGGGAGCTGACTTTGTCTTCCATGAAGCCTGAAGTATTAACGATTGCATAGATCCTAGAAATGTCTTTTCTTTCATGTGGCAGTGATTCTGTTCAGTAACGTTTCCCTGCCTCCTTGCTGTCTCTGCAGCTTCCACCCCTGCACCCACCTCAAGCCCGACGACAGCTGAGGCGTCATCTGCTCCAGGGATCTGGACAACCCTCGGGGAAGGTAGGGCACACTACCATGCTGAAAGTCCCTTCCAAAGCACAAGACAAGCCTCATTCTTTATTTCCCCTAACAATGGCCACTTTGCACTTTTCCAAATGACGGTCGCACCTCTAGCAGTAAAAGAATGCAGTCAGAAATAACACAGGCATCAATTAACTTCACTATTGAATATTAAATGAAGGTGAAAGTCTTTTTAAGTAAAAATAACAGGCTACACATTGACTGCCTGATTGATAGGATTGATAGGACAAGGGGGGATGTCTTTCACGTGCCAGAGGGGAGACTGAGATGAGCTCTTCAGCAGAAGCTCTTCCCTGTGAGGGTGCTGAGGCGCTGGCACAGGGTGCCCAGAGAAGCTGTGGCTGCCCCATCCCTGGCAGTGCTCACGGCCAGGTTGGACACAGGGGCTTGGAGCAAGCTGCTCCAGTGGAAGGGGTCCCTGCCCGTGGCAGGGGTTGGAGCTGGATGAGTTTTAAGGTTCCTTCCAGCACAAACCAGTCTGTGATTATGATTCTATGACTCACTGTCCTGCAAACCACAAATCTACTCACTTTCATCAAGATTTCAGCATGTATGTTCACTCCTAATCACTGCCAACCTCTCATCTTTGTATTTCCCCAACTTCCTCTGGTCCTCGGTTATGTCTTCTGCATCCACTACTGTCACGGGGAAATTGCCACATCAGCTCCTGAAATCACAACCACCACTGATAAAGGTAAGAAAAGCCATTTTGCAAGTGCTGTTTAAAGGAAATATCCTGTTAATTCGGGTTTTTTCAGCTGAATTAAGATGCGACAATGTAAATCTGCAAAATGTTCATAGCAGACAAACACAAATGAAACATCTCTGTGGAGGAACAGCTCCCTTACATCTTCACTTGAAAAATAGCAGGCTGTCAGGACATATCAGTAACATACACATTTAATGGTTACTACTTCTAAGCTTGTAGCTATAAATACTGCACTCACAATTTTGTAAAGCAAGTGGCCAGATCATTGTGATTTCATGTGCCCAAGATTCATTAAATGTCCAGGAACATTAAGGAGCAGGGCCAGGCATTTGTGCTCATCTCCCTCTTTTGGACCTCTGCCATAAATATATAAAATAATATACATATATACATACAAAGAATGGATGCATGTAATATCAGTTAGTTAGCAGACTGATAGGTGGATTTATATCAAGTCTGAGACCTAAAGCAAGCCACAAGCCCCTCAAATAACACTTTTGCTTGTAATTGTTACTCGCAACCATTTAATTTCTCTGCCTTACAGGCTACTCCCTTGCTCCCACCAGCATCACAGAGGAAAGCAAGGCACCAGAAATCCTGACTACGACACAGAGAGGTAAAGGCCATTTGCACAACACGCAGCATGTTAGGAAACTGTGGTTATAAGTGATGGTTAGGAGGGGACGTCAGTGAGACGTCAAGATCACCATTTCTCACACAGCGAGGCTTGTGTATGAACTTCATCTGCTTGGTACCAACCCGCTGGCTTTCTGGCAGCATGGGCAGGCTACCACTACTATTGCTATCACTACTGCAGTCCAGAGCTGTGAATGCTCTAGGCAAAGCCCACTTTGAAGGAAGCTGAATGATGCAGATTTCAAACCACAGAATCTGAAGGAAATCATTATTTTTATGTCAGCCACCCAGTCTGTGTTTCTCACCATTTGTAACTTTACCTACCTAAAATGGTTTTTCTAAACCATTTATAAGACTCCAGGATTGGGGTCTTTTATCAAGCCAGTCCAGGATATATGGCAGGTCTTGATCCTCTGAAGGATCTCGGCTCATATTCAGCCTCTCCCAGCCTGTGGCCTGGCATGCCGCAGGCTCAGCCCAGTAAGCTGGGCATGAGAGAGCTCCATAGGGTGATGCTCCACAGGGCAAGGAGATCCAGCTCTATTTCAGTGTCAGTCCTGATGACCTCTCCTTCCTTTTGCAGTGACTACTGTATCTGTGGGAGAAAGACTTTCAGTCAGATAAGCCAGGAAGAACCGTAATAAACATTTCCCTCTATAGAACCAGAATGTCCTTTGTTATTTCACTTTCTTAATAAAGCTGACAAAACGTGGAGTTGGGAAACTTGATGCTAATAAATGTTACTGCCTAGTTAATACACTCATTTCTATTTTTGCTTCTCACACTCCTTCTGCTTTTCTCTCTCATCGTGAAAGAACTTCATTGATGCAATGCAACATGAAGAACCATTTCTGAGCCCTGTCAGTGGATGTGGAAGACAACTGACACACAGACTCCCTTTCCCAAAAAGCCTGAAGGCAATTAAACTCATCAAGAGCTGAATTTAGTCATTCAGCCTTACCTGAATGCTGTTTCCATCTTGTTTCCATGTTTCTCCCTTCTTCCCACAGCCTCTGAAGATACTGAGGAATTACACATTTCACCCACCCCACTCACAAGCGACAGCGGTACCTCAGCTCCAGAAACCCTTTCCACAGCTGCTGAAAGTAAGAGCAGACCTGTACCATAAAATCTAATAGTAACAGTGTTTAAGTTGGTTCAAAATAGATTACATTGGCAATACAATAACTGTATGAAGCTCAGCCAATTGCTAATTACTCATCTCAGTGAAGAAAGAAGCCAGGTTCTAAACCCTTCATTTGTAAATATGGGCTGTCAGAGTTTGGAAGATATATAATTATGAATAATTTGATCTTTAAGCTGCTTGTGTTAATGGTATAATTTAGTCAATAACAAAAGTGCCCAAATATCAGTGCTTTTGTCCGGGAGGTGAAGAGCATCGATGATTTAATCACATTGGGACACCTTCACTTTAAAGACTCAGTAGTGTTTGATCATTCTTTCCAAATCTGACACAGCACAGGAGCTGCTTCTCCCACTCATCCCTGCTGGACTCTCACCAAGGAATTAATCATGGCAGAGTGTAAAGTACACCACACTGTAGTTGTTCTGTGGAGCTGCCCATGGAGAGCATCAGCAGAAAGTTCACTTGAATGCCTGCCCTAGATGTCCTGTCCAGATTCTTACTGCCAATATTAACAAAATAGCACGTTACCTGAGTAATTATTTACTTGCAGTGTTGACTCAGATTGCCACATTTCAGAGGCTACAATCCAATTCACTTTTCCTTTACGGATATAATCAAAATCATATCGGCAACCATGAGCTCCAACTTCTACCTCTGATTGATGTTACTCTCCAATAGTGGATTTCCTCAACTCTTTCACAATCCATCATCCCTGTACTGCTCCTTTGCATCCACTTCTGTAAATGAAGAGACTGAGGCATTATCTACACCAGGAATCCTAAGCACAGCTTCCAAAGTTATAGTTGCAAAATTAATTGTGACTAAGTGAACTACGGGAAAGCCATACTGTATGGAAAATACACACAGTGAAGTTTTAATAAAGAGGGCTAAGAACACATTGCTTTATTCTCCAGTAGCCAAGAAGCTTAAAAATCCTAATTTTAAATATTTATTTATAATAATTCCATTATATGGTGTCATCTGTCATGGTTTCATGATAGAGACTCAGGTACAGGGTAACAACGTACAAGGTAGTAAGGTACAAGGGATAAGTCTGTGTTTGTACTCTGAAACAAAACTTCCTGTATTTTCACACTTTTCTAGCTAAATGACAAACCCAGATCATTTTAATCAAAAACTTAATTCTGGTTCATATTCATGTTTGGTCATTATTGCTCATTCTCCCTTTTTTTCCCCCCAAAGCTTCAACAGATCATTTTGCCACAGACCGCTTTTGTGTATCTGGCAGCACTGAGCTATTAACAGCTCCAGCACCCCCATCTACACCGATCGAAGGTAAGGAACAGTCAGATACAACCTGTGTGATTGCGTTCTTCAGGAGCAAAGATTTCTCTGTCCTGCATCACCACGCAAGGCACCATTTGGGGCTCAGAAGGTCCCTGAGCTGCTAATAGCTGGCTAGGAGACAATCCTGGGCACTCCTTATATGCTTGTCCCATTCATATTCTCCCCTTCAGCCCCTCTTAGAGGCCCCACTGGGGAGGGAATATTAACTGATATAGAGGTTGCGTCCAGCCCTTCTTCAGTGCTGATTATGCTGCAGTGTATGTGCTCATGACCCATTCTCTTTGTTAGGGCACCTGTTTTGTAATATGCATTGCAAGTTTTTAATGAATGAGCCGTTTTAATGACTCTAGAAAATAATTTCTTAGGTATTAAGAAAAATCTTCAAACCAGAATTTCACCAGACAGGGCCATTTTGCATCAGCCATCCGCTGAGCTGGGACATTCCTATCCCCACATGCTGTCCTACCTCCTCTTCTAATGAAGCTGGAATCAATAGTACCAGTAGGCTCCAAATTCCTATGCAAATATGCAGTAGGGGAGACAGCTATGTGTATTTTACCTCTTAACTTGGCATGTTTTCAACACTGTTTGTTGAGGGTGTCAGACACTATATCCAAAGTTCTTTTATTGATGGACATTTTCTATAGTGCCTACCATCACTCTTCTAGCTCTCTGCAGACCCCAGGAGCAGAAGAACTGGTGGCCATCCTCTTTAGAGCCCTCTTCAGAACAGTGAAGGACAATTCCCACATCAACTAAATTCAGCTCTTCAAAGCTTTCCTCAGAGCTCATATTGTCAAGCCTATTAAAATCTTGATTCCAGTTAGTATTTTCAGAGTGCTGCTAACTTGTTAGTTGTTTAATGAGCACTGAAGTAGTGTGTCCATCACAAGTCATAGGTATATTTATCTCTTCATATGATAATAAGTTCCGTCTGCTTGGCAACAGTCAAGATTTTTCCATTCAAACTAACAAAAATGGCAAAATCTATTCCTTAAAGAAAGCTGGTGGAAGATTTGCAAAGGGCTGGTTTAGTGTGTGAAACAGAGCTGGGTTTGTGGAGACCTCATAGCAGCCTTTCAGTATCAGAAGGCGGCCTACAGGGATGCTGGGGAGGGACTCTTCATTAGGGACTATAGTGACAGGACAAGGGGTAACGGGTTCAAACTGAAACAGGGGAAGTTTAGATTGGATCTAAGGAGGAAGTTCTTTACCGTAAGGGTGGTGAGGCACTGGAATCGGATGCCCAGGGAGGTTGTGAGTGCTCCATCCCTGGCAGTGCTCAAGGCCAGGTTGGATGAAGCCTTGGGTGGGATGGTTTAGTGTGAGGTGTCCCTGCCCATGGCAGGGGGGTTGGAACTGGATGATCTTGAGGTCCTTTCCAACCCTAACTGTTCTGTGATTCTATGATTCATCCATCCAAGCTCTCCCCATTGTTTTTATCTTTCTTAAACGTGCAATCACCGACTGAGCAGCTGGAGTCTCTTTAGCACCAAGCAGAGTTAAGTAGCTCCCATGTATGACTCTAAGAGTAAGGCTGGCTCACTGGAGTGTTAACATCACCAACCTCCAGTTTTAACACGGTGCTTCCATGCCAGCTGAAAGGATAATTTTGCCTTTGTGCTTTGTTTTTTCTCTTTCCAATGAGCAGCCCATTCCTCCTGTCGGTACTGAATATCAGCTTGCTGGGTTTTGACATTTATTCAGGTTGTGAAGATCGTTTTGAATGCCCATCATATCCTCCAGAGAGAGCACAGACTGTGCCTTTTCTTCTGCCATTCTATCTGTACCCTTCCAGTTTCGGTGGCAAGGGCCACGGATCTCTCTGTACCACCTGTTAGTCCAAGATGCTGCATAACATGATAGACAATGACCAAGGAAACAAATAGTTTCTCTCATTACAACCTTTTTTAACACTGCTTGTCTCCTACAGCCTTATCTACGCTCACAGATACTTTCTCTGACTCAGTGGACACTGGTGAGTTCTCCCTATATGGGTCTTGCAAAGATTTCACAGTTGATACCCTTCATATAGTGACTTAAGCACTGGTGTGAAGGGCCAACAGACTGCAGACTATTTCTCCTCCAACGTATCAAGAGGCTGCGTTGCAGCATGAGCCATACTTGCTTAAACATTTCAGTCATGTAGAAACCCAAATGTTTGTTTCCCAATCAGCCTTCCCAAGATGAATGTACTTTAACGGAAGAAGGAGCTCAGGGTGGCTCATGCCACAGGCTCTACCAGATCTTGCAGTGATGGAGCTGTTTCACTGCAAACAGCAGTTTGTGTTGGGTTTCAGCCTGGGCAAGGAGGCAGGACAGACATTATACCTGTCCCCACCAGGTTTGCTTCTCAGCCTGACTGTGACAGAGGTATTCATTGCATGGGGTGGCAGTGAAAATGACCTCATGTGTAGTCAAACACAACTTACCCTGCAGCAGAATGCTGATTTCCCTGGATTATATCAGTGCCAAGCCAAACTTCATGCTCTTTCAAAGGTGACAGAGCCCTTACTTCATCATTAGCCCTGAAGAATTCAAGGTGGGATAGAACTCCTGGTGGGGTATGTGGACAGAGGTGTCCTGTGGCACTGAGCATTTGCCTCTGTGGAGATACACACGACATACACGTGGTTTCCACCCACCCTCAAGAGCACAAATACCACAGGCTGGTTTACACAAATCCCTAGTTATGGGGTAAACTGCTGTAATGTAGCTGAATTGGGGATCTCGTTATGCCAAGCCTAATTACACCTGAATGATGTTGCTTTGCTTTGTCCAGCTATGCTTTGCTCATCCAGTATTGGAAGAACTACTAAAGCGTGGCTTTTATCTTCTCTTTGACAGCCTGGACCAAGACCACGATAGATGGAACACCAGGTATTTGTCTGGTCACTTTGTGTGCCATGGTGAGCAGAGCAGGAAGGACAGCAGGATCCCCAGCTCAAAACAGTGCTCCCAGGCTGAATTGAGGAATTTAGGGTCAGGCACTCACATTTTCAGTCTCAATTCGGGTTTAGTGGACTATTGCCTTCCACGCAAGGCAATGCTGGATGCCAAAGCTGCTCCCTGTCCAGCTGTGTTACCCATTTCCCTGCACAAGCTCTGGGCTTTGCTGCAGGGTTTTCACAGCCATACCAGTGATTCTCGGGCTATTTTCATCCAAGGGCTTCCCAGTTACCCACATGGCATCATGTGATGTTGCAAGCAGAGGAGGCTGTTGCTATGGGTTTCAGGGCAAAAATGTGCATTTCAAATGCGGACAACATTTAATCTCATCTTTTCTTTCTCACTGTAGCAGTCATTACTACTCCTGAACCAGATGTTAACACTTGTAAGTAATACAGCGTTACTCCTGCACACATGCTTAGTTTTCTGCCTAAATTCTGTTCATGTATTGACTGGCTCCCTATTGCCACTGTGTGTATAATCTCATGGATTTAACCATTAGCTTCAGTGATAATCCCAACTGCTCTCCCTTGGCTTTCATACAGAGTAAAAGGAGGGAAAGGGGCTTGGTAATGGAAAAGGAAAAATCCTTGCACTGATAAAACCACTTGGGAAGGGGGAAGCAGACACACTGCATGCATATAAACTGAGATCTGCGCTCAATCATCCCACTGCAAAAAAGCCTTCCTGCGCTTCCCAAAGCTGCATCCCCATCACTGCAAACACCAGGCAGCGATTCCCAGGTGGCGGCTCAGACCTCACCACTGTCTGTGGGAAACAAAACGTTATCTCACCATCCCCCAGCACCCAAACTGCTCCTTCTCGAACATCCCCCAGCTTTCCAGGGCCCCCCACACCGCAGCTCAGAGGCTGCCGCAGGCCCTGGCAGAAGCAGCCACTATGGGGATGTGTTTTCCTCCCTCCGAGGCTGCTCACGCTCCGGGCAGACTTTGCTCACACCTGCCCCGGGAAGCAGCAGCACTTCCAGTGCTGTGGCTGATCACCACTTGGATGAGGCCTGAGGTCTCCTGTGGTTCGGGTACCTCGTGCATTTCCAAACAGCTGACCTGCCACTTTGTTTTCTCCCGTTGCTCCCATCAGCTCCTGCGGAACACGTCACTCCTGAAGCAGAAGGTATGGATGGGTTTAGTAGAATCCGGCTAATGCTTGATCCTGGGAGGAAAGCGTTGATTCCTTCCCCATTAATAGCCCTTGCTTTGCTCACACAACAGTGGAACAGTCACTGAAGCATGGCTTTTACTTTGTCTTTGACAGTTCTGATCGGGCCCACGACAGTTGAAAATCCAGGTATTTATTTTTGGTCATTTTTTGAACTGGAGTGAGCAGTTCATTGGCTTTTAAGGGAGCCATGAGTGCATTTAAAACATGGACAGTGTTCCTATTTCTCTTCTCGCAGCAGCACACTTACCCAACCCACTGGTTTCCCTAGATTCTGGAGCGGAGGTCGTTACTACTTGTAAATAATGCAGCATTACTCCAGTTTACATCCTTAGTTCCCTATCAAAGTGGTGATCTGATGATGTGGGCATGGCTCCCCGTCTTCACTATGTGCATAATGTCATGGATCTGGTATTTAACTCTGGGGGTAACTCCTTTGGCTTCCATACAAATCAAGGGATGGGAAGTACTGTTGGTATTGATATGGAAGAAGTGCCAGCAATGAGGAAAGCACTAGGGAAGGTGAAACTGCTGGAGCAGACTCACTACACCAATACAAACGGAGATTTGCTCTGGATCATCTCACTCCTAGGAAGTCCACCTCCCTGCTCTTCCAAAGTTGCATCCCCACAGGAAGTGGAGTCAGTTGGAATCCTTCTGACATATTCCGCGCTGTTTGGTTTGAAACTTAGTTTTCTACAACAGGATTTATCTTCTGAAATATGTGAATTGCAAGTTCTGCTCATTAATCGAATATGTTCCGATTCAGATGCTTACATAGCAGATGAAGGTTTTCTTTTAAAGTCTGGCCCTGCCAGCTACACATTTGCAAAGGGCACTCAATAAAACACACATACTTGTGTGGACAACATGCAGGAAACTGAACTCCAGACGCAAAGCATTTGAGCATGGGACTATCTGCCTACATGAAGGAATAAGCAGTATTAAATCTTGTTCCCATTAATGCTAGTAATACGTCACCTTTAGTAGTCAAACCTCTACACTTTCTTAATGCAGGTCCTTTGCCCATAACAACTCTATTCCTCAGACTACTAGCTATTAGTAGTATATGCTACTAGCATTTCCTAGTCTTGATGCATTCGGCTGATTACAACGTATATTAATTGATTACATGAAAGCACATGTTTTCCTTATTCAGTCTCACTTGTTTTGTCTGTTTTCTTTTCTTTTGCATTAAAAGCCCGTGCAGAAACTGACCCAGCACCTGACAGCCGAGGTAAGGTGTTCTCATTCTTTCTTCTTTTTAATGGCTTCCCTTCCTAAGGGTGGTATATGCTGCGTAAGAGACATGAGCTGGGAAAGCCTGGCAGCTTAATCACCAAATCCTACAATGGCTTGGGTTGGAAGGGACCTTAAAGCTCATTCAGTTCCAACCGCCTGCCATGGACAGGGACACCTTCCACTAGAGCAGCTTGCTCCAAGCCCTGTCCAACCTGGCCTTGAACACTTCCAAATGGCAGAGGGTATCTGAATGCAGAAGGAAGGGAAATGGGAGACGTCGGGAGCAGGCAGAGAGCTGCGGGATGCCACAGCTTACCCAGGGACCACACGTCACTGATGGCAGCTGAACCATCCTTGATGATAAACATCAAGGGGATGAGCCAGCCTATGTCTGAACCATTCATGCAAAAGATGTTTGAAACATCCACCTATAGCCTGCCAGGCTGCTAGTCAGTGCGTGCCTGTATGCTCTAGGAGGCTCACAAGCCTTATCATCAGTGGTGAGCTACCCTTTTCCCACGAGAGAATGAACAGGTAGTGCTAACTTGTGTCACCTCAGGGTTAGTTGTAGGATGAAGTAACAAGTTTATAATGGTACACCATCAAAGAAGGAGAATTTAATTTCCTCTCCACCCAGCTGCTATTTCCAGGTAGGGCAGCAAGGCCCACATTCACACGTGTAAAGCATACTAGTATCTAGTACATGCTGCATTTTACTCTATGCTCACATATGGCTTATCAACATTCAATTTCTTCTTCTCCAGCAAACCCTGTTTCTCTATCTCAACACTTGCGGATGGAGGTGCTAGAATTCTTAACCAGCCTATGTGGACGGAGGAGGCCTGGGATGCAAAGCATACAATTACAACAGTAAGTATATATGTGCACGGGGAGTCCCAGCTAAACTGGGGCTCTTCAAATGTGGTTTTACACCGGGTTCTTACACACTTCAAACATTCAGGTACAACATGATTTGACTGAACAGTCACACCCACACCAGCTATTACTGATCAGAGTAAAACTCTGCAAAACAACTCTATTGGCAGCATTCTTGCTGCCTGTCTATTGATCCCTGGAGTCAGCCTTGCCAGAGTTAATGACCTATGGCACCAGAGGATGCTTGTGAGGGTTTCAGAGACGTGCCAAAGGGGCTGGGATGCTGGGGTTATCTTGGCTGTCCAGCAGAAGCTCCAAGCTGCCACAAAGCAAAGTCCTTCTTTCTCCCTTTAAGACCTTCCTCTCCACGTCGCTGTTTTCCCCCTTGAGTCCTTGAGCTAGTAACTGAACCTGAACCAACAGTAACTGATTTGTCAGTAATTTCACCTCTCTTATCTCATGTGGCTCTGCAGACTTTCTCACAACAAAATGTCCTCAGCTGGCACGTGAGGTTGGCCCCCCTTGGGTGGCCCAGGATCCTCCCAGCATGGACAAGAAGCCCTGTTACCCCTCAGCTTGCCTGACTTTCTAAGGAAAAGGTTCCATCCATCCTTTGCAGCTCTAAACTCATAGCCCATCAAGCCATGACCCATTCCAACACAGAGGGAGGATCCATTTCTGGCACCTTCCACAGCAGAAACGCAAATTCTCTTGCCAAGCCTGAACTGCAAAACACACAGGAATGCTAATGGCCAAATAATAACCAGTGCTACAGTCTCCACACCAGAGAAACTCTATCTAGATGGTTAAACATCAAGTCTGCCTTTTATGATTCACCATCTTCTCTAAACTCAGTGAAGGCTTCATCATACTGTGTTCTGCCAAACCAGATTTGTTTGTTCCTGCTACCCTCTACAGCACAGAGCCAAGTCTGATCCTAGTTACGGACACACGTGTGGTCCCTCCAAATCCTCATGACTTCACAACCATATCTGATTTAGTCAAAAGAAAGGAAAATACCTCAATAACCATTTCAGAATTATTCCTTACATGTGATTGACTTCATATGGACAATAATAAACAGATACACCAAAGATACACACTCCTGAAACACGTTTAGGTTGCTCTCTTGAAAGCAGAGCAAGATTTTAAATGAAGCAGCTAGCAGGGCAAAACCACACAGTTCTGTTAGTAGGCTTTCGATGTATAATTCACTACAACATTGTGCTAGGGAAGAAGAAAAGGTATCAACTCTCAGAAGGTATTTCACAAATTATATTTAAAAAGAGAAGGACGAAGCACCTGATTGAAGGGGGTTTGGTTGATCTGGGATATGGAATTGTTCCTTCATAGCTCTTCAGATCAGGTTGAAATAAAAGATAACTTGAGAAAGTTTAACAGGCTTACACAGTAACTATTCCTCACATATTTACAATTCCACCATGTGCTTTACACGCATCCATTCACATACGTGTGTGATGTTTCCATATGTTGCGTTACATGTTATACCAACACACATATTTAAATTCCATATAGTTGCATCTGTGTGCAGTTCTGTGCTGTGACTTGTGATTAACATCACAACGAGAAACTTCCAAAGGAAGGTTTCTTGGTAGCAATGAAACAAATGGGCTCAGTGACCAAGTCACCGTTTTTGTATGACAGTTATATATGGGTTGTTTCCTCTTTCTTTTCCCAGGTGTGTAATGCTCCCAACCTGTAGGAACTACCATTCACGAGACAAGAGGATCATCAAGTTTGACTTCAGAGGCTCCGTACCCTCGAGAGTTTGCCTACACTGCAATGTATTAGCCTGCAACAGACACAATTATCCCCCCCAACGCTACCAGGGCCAGAGGACAAGACATGGAGCAAGTGAAAGGGTCATTATTCGCATCACCCCCGTATAATAACTGCCCAAATAATGCTTCTTCTAACCATGTTGATCATTCTATAAGTGATCAGTGTGCTGCACATCTGCTACTACTTTCTTAAACTGCATTTTACTAGGGGGTGTAAATCTAAAGGTATTTTAATCTTAGCTGTACTTGTGTTTCTTGCTTTCTGATCTTTAGGGTCTCTATTCCAGATTTGTAAAACCCCAAGCTTCAGTAAAATACTCTCAGTGACAAAGCTTCAGTGGATCAGCTGGTTTCTTTTTCCTCATCGAGACTTTGTTTCCCTCTCACAGTTCTCCCATTTTCCATACAACTCCCTATTGTACCAGATAACTCATACACTGAGCATTTAAGGAAGATGAACCTGCCTTACAGATGTGCACATCACAGCGCTGTCTTCTGAGCTCACAAAAGACATAAATTAAAGGATAAGCACCCCTTGTAACCAGTAATGTCTGAGCAATTACCTTAAATAGAATTCCAACTGTATTTGGAAAATATATTGTACATGTACTGAGATATAATCTCTGCAATACCTATGAGTTATTATAATCATAGAATCATAGAATGGTTTGGGTTGGAAAGGACCTTAAGATCATCCAGTTCCAGCCCCGTGTCAAGGGCAGGGATGCCTCACCTTAGACCATGTCTTTCAAGACTCCGTCCAACCTGGCCTGGAACACTGCCAGGGATGGAGCATTCACAGCTTCTTTGGGCAACTTGTGCAAGTGTCTCATCACCCTTGCAGTAAAGAACTTCTTCCTTATATCTAACCTGAACTTCCCCTGTCAGGTTTTATTACTGGAGATTAGAACTAATAACAAATTGTACATCTAAATTTACTTCATTATAAGCATTTGCTTCATCCTTTTCCTTACAGTATCTGTTCAAATGATACCACTTTGAGCCCAGAAAGTGTTTCTGCACTTTAATGTTAAATTGGAATGAAAAAGAAGTTAAAAAAAAAATTAATAATTTTAAGTTCATAATAGAGAAAAATGTCTACTGCAGAACTGCACAGCAGCACAGCATTCAGCTGAGGCAAAGGGCTGGATTACAGTCGGATAATCTAGTGAATTTGGCCCAAATGTGAAAGGCATCTTTAAGGCCAATATTAAGTCTCCATATGGCAAGTATGTGCAGATTACTCAAACCTATAAAGAGATACCCTATACTGAGTAAGGATGTCTAAAGGCTGTGCCACGCAACACAAAAACATCAGCTTTTTTCAGCAGCGTCTCCTTTTATGTTTCACCCCTTCAAAATAGAGACTACAGTCCTGAAACTCAGCTTCTCTATGAATAACTCCACCAGCTCCCAAATGCCAGGGTCACACTGATCTCCCAGGAAGGCTCCAGATCTGATCTCTTATTCATGGTTAAGTCTTGGAACTGGCATTGCCAAAGTCCTCACCCTGCAGGACCATAATGTCCACCCTAAGCCACGGTATCTCTTAATCACACTTTGCTCATACAAAACTCCATCACACTCATAACCATGCTGTTCTGCTTCTGAGAGATAATGATTTAAAGTGCTTGAAATCCCATTTTCCCTGCTGTTGTGCTGCCAGGTGCAGGCAGTGAGAGAAAATGGCTGTAAATAACAGCGGCACAACAGCAGAATCCTCATTCCTTTGTACTAAAACGCACACTAATTTGTTCTGAGTATCTGTGATCACAAAACACCTTCTTACAGTCATCCTCTTCTCATCTTAAAGGACTTTCATGAAGACTTGCTGGCCATTTCCTTTTGAGGTAGGAGAGGAGATTCAAAGAGAGCCTTTAATATTTCAGCATCACCTGGTACCTGAGCACATCACCCTATCTGAACAGGGGCTTCACACACAAGATTTGAAAACAGTCTGAAGACCCAGAATTGTAGCATCATGTGTTGGGCTGATCCTGGCAGGACACCATGTTCCCAACCAGAGCTGCTCTACCACTCCCCTCCTCAACTGGACAGGGGAGAGGAAATACAATGAAAGGCTCATGGGCTGGGATAAGGACAGGAAGAGATCGCTCATCAGTTACCATCACGGGCAAAACAGACGCAGCTTGGGGAAAAATTAATTTCTTATCAATCAAATCAGAACAGAATAATAAAAAATAAAACCAAACTTTAAAAACACTTCCCCCCCACCCCCCCCCCTTCTTCCCAGGCTTCCCAAATTCTCTACTCCCTCCTCCTCAGCAGCACAGGGGGACAGGAAATGGGGTTTGTCATAAGTTCATTACACATTGTCTCTGCTGCTCCTTCCTCCTCCTCAGAGGGCTCCTCACACTCCTCCCTCGCTCCAGCACGAGGTCCCTTCCACAGCAGTGCCCATGGACTTCTCCAGTCTGAGTCTTTCCCATGGGCTGCGGTTCTTCATGAACTGCTCCAGTGTGGGTCCCTTCCATGGGGTGCACCCTTCAGGAACAGACTGATCCAGCATGGACCACAAGTCCTGCAGCAAACCCACTGCAACGCTAGTGGGCTCCTCTCTCCACAGGCCACAGGTCCTGCCAAGGAGCCTGCTTCAGCACAGGCAGGGAGTCACAGCTTCCTTCATGTATCCCCCTGCTCTGACATGGGGCTCTTCATGGGCTGCAGGTGGATATGTGCTCCACTGTGGATCTCCATGTGCTGCAGGGGCACAACCAACCTCACCATGGTCTGCACCACAGGCTGCAGGGGAAGCTCTGCTCCGGCACCTGGAGCACCTCGTCCATCCTTCTGCACTGACCTGGGTGTCTGCAGGGCTGTTTCTATCACACATTCTCACTCATCTCTCCAGCTGCAGCTGCTGTTGTGCAGCAACTTTTCTCCTTCCTTAAATACATTACCCCAGAGATGCTACCACCACTGCCGATGGGCTCAGCCTTGGCCAGCAGTGGGTCCATCTTGGAGCCAGCTGGCACTGGCTCCATCAGACACAAGTGAAGCTTTGAGCAGCTTCTCACAGAAGCCACCCCTGTAGCCCCCAACTACCAAAACCTTGCCACATGAGCCCAATACACGTGAGCACACAGAGCAGCAGCAGCACAGTTGCTTAGAGACTTGCCTGTGCAGAGGAGCTGCAGCCAGCCTCAAGAGCAAGCACAGCCTCAGCCCTTAGAAACACTGGGCCACTGCTTAATATCCACTCCAGCACAAGAAAACTTCCTAACCAGTCATACACAAGTAATTCCAAACAGTTTGACTACCAACCTGTAACTACCACTGTAAACCACCAGGGCACCGCAGCCATAGCCATTATGACCTTGGTTCTGATGGTCACAGCATTGATTGGCAGGGCTCCACACACCTATTCACACTGGTTAAATGCATACAGAATGGATGCTAGCATTTGAAAACTCCTTGCAAGTATGTGTGTGGGTTTAAGGAATGAAAGGCTATACAGAGTAAATGCAAATTTAGCATTTCCAGAAGCTAAAGGGAATTCAAGTGCTACGCAATGTCTTTGTACATGTATTCAATGCCCCTGTGTTTAAAGGCATGGTACGCACATATGTTGGCACAATGAAGAGTGTTGCATTCAAAATCCTTAAAGTGAGTCAAAATCAGAGAGAATTGTTTCAAGGAGTGAACAGGTCTGAGATTAGAAATGCAGGATTGTTACAGATGCATCATATTGTGTTTGTTTATAAAAGAAAAGAATGGGTTTTTACAAACAAAACTGATTATGAAAGCAAAATGCCTGGATGTGTTTCCAGCAGGTCTGCGTTGCAGCTTCACTTTACTGGTAAACCTGAGAGAACAGCTGTTTGCACAGCTGTGGGTTACCTGCTCCCGTGTCAATAAGGATCACACAGACAGGCTCAGTTCACAAACCACATAGGTACCACACCAAGGCCAGGGAAATGGCACATCTGTGGCACTGGCACAATCACAGCCTCCGGAAGCTTTAAAGATTGGGTATCTGCTACTGCAGGAAGAAATACTCTGGTTTACAAGAGCTTTGGTCCTTATGGAAGACAAAATAAGGTAAATATATTGGAAGAGATACTCATTAGACTTGTCCTAGAAGGAACTGAGACTCTCAGGACTGTGCTTGTTTCCTTACCTTGACAAGGAAAGGCTGAGTCCTTTGGGTTTTGTAGCTTCTCCAAAGCAATTAAGAAAGTTTTGTCTGCAAAGTGGTTGCAGCACAATCTTCTTTTAACTCTGTGACCGGCCTTGTTCATCCCTGAATGTTTCAGCAATAGGAGATCATTACTCATGACAATTCTGTTATGACAGTGGCACTTTACAACCCGAAGAATCCTTAGCAATGACAAGGAATGATTTGCCCAGCGTAACCTAAAGGGATAGGTGTCAAAATGAAGTTGGGAAAACCCAAGCTACTGCTGACCATGCTAAGAGCCAACTGCTGAATGTTTCTCCCAAGGGAATCTATCAATCCTTTCCAGAACATTCCTGCTCATGTCAACACACTCAAACAAACACTCAATGACATCAACAGAAAATACGCTTTGAACCCATGAGAGCCAACAAAAGCACAGGTAAACTTACTCCACACAGTACACACTAAGAAAATAGGTACAGCTGCTACTTTCTCATTTATATCTGTTCAAAAGAAACAGGAACTGAGAGGTTAAGTCCTCCCTCCATGATACCACGTAATACAAGATGATTATGAGATAGCAGGAGGTATAAAAGTTAGAAGAGCCAAAACTCCCCAGCTGCCATCAAAATGCAGGCCCTGAGACAGTTCCTCCTCCTGCCTCTCTTTGTTGCTCTGGCTCTCGCTGAAGACAGCTCAGGTATGGAAATCTAGTCTGGCTGTTGTTTGTTAACCTCTGAAATGTGATGAATTTCTGCACAATAGGCATTTTATAAGCAACCGAAGGGAAATCTGTTAAACATCTCTAAAACCGCATCTTATTTTAACATACTGCTGTACAACAGTAACACCCCAATGTGCAGAAAGTGTTAAAAAAGGTTAATAATATTAAAAAGAACCTCAATATATTATTCCCTAGGGCAATTTTTTATCTTAACAATTTGCTATTGAAGAGATTTTACTCTGGAAACGCAAAATGTATTTATATATTAGTATTATATTGGAATAACATGAATAAAGTGACTTAATTGGGAAACAGTTGCTTCTTAAGAGATTTGTTCATTTTGCCTTTCCTCACTCAGAAGCAATAAAGAGTTGTTCGTTGCTCAATTTGGGATCACCATTCTGTGCTCTAATCAGTGATTTCACTGATTTATGGTGGGTATCTACCGTGGGATAACAAAGTATTGCTGCAGAGCGGCTCTACTGGTGCCTGGCTACAGAAGAGTGCAGAGGGAGGATAGGGCTAACCTTGCAACGCTCTTACAATTGGAGGTTTCACGTGTGAAAAGAAATGCCTCTCCTAATCCCTTCTTTTCCCCTGGAGTTCATGAGAAAGCCTGACCTTTTCATCTGGGACTACATTTAATAGACTATATAATGCTGGTTTAGACCACTAATTTTAGCTTATTATTAAAGATCTTATGCTCAAACTGGATTATAAACTTTCTCTAGTTTCTTATACAATTGCCATTACTGCAACTACTTTATAACTCATTAACATTGTAATGCCAGTGATGTCAACCATGGCTGGTTTGTGGTTTTTTCCATACAAGAACTGGATTGAAGTCCAGATAGCCCTGCATTCTAAACCCAGAAACAGCCAAGAGAGGATGCTGAGGCAAGAACATGGACAAAAGCCAGAAAGGACTTCCCCAAACTACTCTCGCAGTCACCAGCAAATGTAGCTCAGGACTTGTGAAACATAGGAAATGCTATTATTATATTTAATATTTTTCAAAGGCTTTTTCTTTCATTGATTTGACCTGGTTTATGTTTTACTTTTGCCACCTACATCTCCCTGCAGCAAAGACCCACTTCCTTTTCTTTATTTCAAAATCACAACTTACAGGTTTCATTCCAAACCACTGAGTTACTGTATTGGAAGATAATACCCCAATATTAACCTTCTCCATGAGTGTATAGATGTCTAGCGCCTTCTTTTCCCCCTAGTCCTCCACTTCCCAACCTGCTTCAAGCATAGAATCACAGATTCCTAGAATCGTTTGTGTTGGAAGGGACCTTACAGCTCATCAAGTTCCAACCCCTGCCATGGGCAGGGACACCTTCCACTAAGAGCAGGTTGCTCCAAGCTCTGTCCAGCCTGGCCTTGAACACTGCTAGGGATATGAATTTACTTATTCCAGTCCATTCACTTGTTCTTTGTCTGGAACCTATTCTAAACTTCTGATCATCTTCATTGCCTGGGTGTAGGTTCCAAAATGCTTTTAAGTCAAGTGCTGAACCTCAGAACTAGATTTCATGATCTTCAGGAACTCAGTGTAGGGGGAAGATCTGAGGCTTGAAATGCTTGTGGCGACAAGGCCTTGCTGAAGAGAGTTGCTGAGGTATCTTGTATCACTTGGCATTTCCAGTTTGGCCATTGGCTTCATCTGTGAGATGTGTTCCCCTAATTGCCTTTATCTCTGCTACTAGGAAAATGAGGATAAAAATATTTCTACTGCTCTTCTACTATTGATTCTTCAGCTTTCATAAACTGAAATTAGAAACAACTTACAACATTTTGCATGTCTGTTCCACAATGGATTGTCCCAGTCTTGTAGAGTGGAGGATGAAATATTATTGCAAGAGAACTTGAGAGAGATCCTTGCAAGCTGGTTTTTGTTGTTGCTGTTCTTCAATAGGTGTACCTCGCTGTGGTGCTTCATTTCATGACCTCAACAAAGCATTTAAGATTGACCTAAATGCAAATGCAAACTGTGCCTGGCAAATTGAGAGGAATGAGAATCAAACAATTAGGCTGATTTTCTCCTATTTTGAGTAAGTATTTCTGTACTGTATTTGTGGTTGGTATTGCCCTGACCCAGGTGTAGGACCTTGCATGTGGCTTGTTGAACATCATGAGGTTGGCACTGGCCACCTCTCAAGCCTGCCCAAGTCCCTCTGGATCCCATCCCTTCCCCTCCAGTGTCAACCACACCACACAGCTTGGTGTCATCAGCAAAATGGCTGAGTGTGCACTCAATCCCACTGTCCATGTCACCAACAATGTTGAACAGGATCAGTCCAAATACTGATCCTTGAGGAACACCAATCACCTGTGTATTGATCTTTGAGCCTGTATTATCTATCAGAAAGCTCAGGTAGTTTCAACTGTACTTTTTCAATAGATTTGCTCCTTCTTCAAGCTGTGAAACAGAAAGTATTAAGGTATATGATGGTCCCTCAACTGATTCGCCTCTTCTTGGACTAGTATGTAACGACACTGATGCGGTCCCGGTATTTCAATCATCTTCAGACAGTTTAACTTTTGTCATAACAACAAACTCTGTGGATTTTGCAAGAAACTTCTTTGTCCATTACTATTTTTCAGCAAACACAAGTAAGTCATTAACAAACAGCTGATTTGCACCATTAAAAGAAACTTTAAGACTATTAACAGAATCTTTAATTAGTGCCACTTAATTAGTTCTTTCAGGCCTTAAGAGAATGGTGTGGGAGAAAATCAGTGAAAGGAAAGAGGCAGCAAGACAACTGTGCACTTGCAGAGCCTACTTTTACTTATAGGCTTCTACTAAATTTACTTAGTTTGTGAGCGTTATAGCATTTGCCAGAAAGAGAATATGACCATCTAGTCAGAACTCCTGCCAAGCACAGGTTACCAAAGTCAGTAAGGGTTCGCACTAAACAAGCTGCCTATTTTTATCCTTCCTGAAAAGGTAAGAATCAGTCTTAGCTTGTGACCAGTTCCTTTGCTTCTGCTCATCCGAGCGGCACGGTATTAAGCTCCTAAAAGCAATCTGACACTGTAGTTACCACATCCTAGTTTATGTTGCTCCAGTGTTCAATGCTGCTGCTGAAAAATCGTGCCCTGTTTTAGCCCACATTTGTCTTTCTGAGGTTTCCACTGACTTGATTTTATTTTGCCTTTGCCTATCAAGTAAAATCTCTCTCAAACTTGGAAGATTTTGCTCTTCTATAGAGATCATGACCAAGGCCTCAGAGATTTCCTTAAAATAATGTCTCTCAAGCTTTCTTTTGGTTGGTGGAGCATCTTCATTACCAGTTTTTCCACGATGGAACCTAATTTACCCAAAATGTAGGTAAAAGTAAATTGCTCATGGTATCCAAGCTAACCCACCTACAGCCAGCTCAGATGTCACTACACTGTGCCTTGTGGATATACCATACAGACAAGAGGCTTCATTTTGTAACATTCGCCCGACCTGAAATTATATAGAGAAGTTCTACCTCTAATCATTTCCAAAGGAAAAGAATCCTACAGAAACAGTCCTGCTACATAACTTTAGATCTTTATGGCTCATTATATATCTTATTATGTTACCAATATATCTACTCTTCTTCCCAGAAATTGAAAATTGTGGAGGACAATTAACCGGTTCCAATGGGACACTGACCAGCCCCAACTACCCAGCACCTTACCCTGAATTTACATACTGTGTCTGGCACATACAAGCACCAAAAAACTCAAAGATACACTTGGAGTTCGAGGATTTCTTGTGAGTAAATGCCATATTAATACCCTAATAGGTTTTTTCTTAGATGATTAGATGATGACCTCTGCACAGTGTTCTCCCCACTCATGGCCAGGGTCCCTCTGCTTCACACACTGAAGCATTTCTTTGCCTTTGAGGGTTTTCCATGTTTTATTTGGTCTTAATGATGTCTATTCATGTATTTTTTTATTCTTCATTCTTCTATTTCAGTTGACTGCAATTCATCAGATGCTTTACCTGCTCTGGATTCTCTTTCCACTGTGAGCAGTTTACTGTATGCTCAGATGTCCTGTAATTATTTTTCCTCTACCTGCAGCCTGGAACTAGACCAGAACTGCCGATTTGATTTCATAGCAGTCTATGATGGCCTCACCACTAACACTGGCTTAATAGGAAAAGCATGTGGCCGTTCTCAGCCCAAATTTGAATCTTCTTCGAATGTTATGACAGTTGTGCTGTCTACAGACTATGCCAACTCCTACAGAGGTTTTTCTGCTCATTATACCAGTTCTCCCCTCCCAAGCAGTCCTGTGGAGCCCAGCAGTAAGTACAATTGCTTCATGAATAGGATGACAGTTCTTGTTCTCATATATATCATAGAATCCTGGAACAGTTTGGGTTGGAAGGGGTCTTAAAGGTCATCCAGTTCCAACCCCCTGCCATGGGCAGGGACACCTTCAACTAGAGCAGGGGGCTCCAAGCCCCATCCAACCTGGCCTTGAACGCTGCCAGGGATGGGGCAGCCACAGCTTCTCTGGGCACCCTGTGCCAGCGCCTCAGCACCCTCACAGGGAAGAGCTTCTGCCTAAGAGCTCAGCTCAGTCTCCCCTCTGGCAGGTTAAAGCCATTCCCCTTTTCCTGTCCCTACAAGCCCTTGTCCAAAGCCCCTCTCCAGGTTTCTTGTTGGCCCCTTTAGTTACTTGAAGACTGATTCTTCCCTTGCAAGAATCAAAAGGAACTGATGGCTGATACTAAGGATTTAAACCTTTTTACTGGTAGTCATTAACCTTTTTTACATTCAAAGATCCCACATTAGTCTCACCCACAAAGCAAAAGTTATTACTTGACCCACCTGCAAAAGAAAGCCTGTTCTTTCACTTCTGGGGCCTTTTTCTGGCCAGCACCAATCAAAATCTGCCTTTTCTTCTCTTTTAGACAAAGCAGGACTGTTACCATCCTAGAAACACGAGGATAAACCTTTTCTGACTGGCTAGTTTCAACAGTTTGGGGTTTTTTTCCCCATGATATACTCAGGAAATGGTCCACACTGGTTAGTCAAACAGGGTTTGGGTGTGTTGTAATTTCCTTTCCCCCAGAGCTGGACCATTCTCCTTACATTTGCATGCCCACCTTCTCATCAGCTGAGGTGGAAAAGGAGCCTGTAAACCCTCAATGTCTGCTATAAATCAATTTCCTCACCCACCACCCTGCACTAGCACTGTGATTCCTTTTTATAAAGGCAGCGCTTCATTTTCTGTTACTGGTTTTTAAACTAAATTTTCAGCTGAGTTTTACATGGGTTTCCTCACTAAGCATTTTTGAAGTCAAGTATGAAATTTTGTTCCAACTTCTGCATAACCTCAAATGTGCATGAGCAGTTTCAGACTGACAAGTCAAGAACCATGCAACATGTTCCAGGATCCAGACCAACTGAGAAATGACCGCAACAGTTTGTGTGACCTGATTTGTTTTCTTATTTCTCCTTCAATGGCAGCACTGCTCACATGCTCTTCAGAGAGCATGATAATTGTTCTGAACAAGTCTTACCTGGCCTCCCTTGGATATAATGAAACTCACGTGCATGTGAATGATCCATCCTGCAGTCCAGTCATCACAGATTCAGTGATCTTCTCCTTTCCATTAGCCAGCTGTGGAACAATTAAAAAGGTAAAGCAGGAGATAAGTTATGTGATTAAGCTAAGAATGTCTTATGAATGGTAAGAGGTTGCAAAGGCAGTTTCTGAATAGCATACGAATAAGCTGATTTACTTTTAGTTAGCTCATCCCATTGCATGCTTCCAGTCTTGAAGCAGAAACAGTATTTTTCCTCTTTAAGAGCCTGACGATGAGTGAGCCTTTCAAAGGACATCGAGGAGAATCCACACAAATTAACCACAAATGTTAAATTCCCTCTCGAACCCAGGTTATCAAAAGTAGCACAGTGTTAGATATGTAATTTAAACATTCTCTGCAAGTGATAGGGCTGGCACTAATCCTGGAGTCACAAGGGAAAGGGAAAAAATTCAACATGTGAAGATTCCCAGGAGCTAGTGCTCAGCACAGCTTTGGTACTTCCCACACAGCATTCCTTAACCTTTTTGCCTCATGGATTGGTTCAGTGTTTTGGAAAAACAAGAGGGTTGATAATGGTTTTTCAGTCAGAACTTGTTTTACCTTTTGAAGGTATCTTGAGCCTCTGACAAGCACAGCTAGGGGCTTTGAAACTTAAAATTGCTTTCAACTGCACTGCTCATATAATCCCAACCAAGCACTTCATATGATTCCTTTTACAGGATGATGGTCACAGCATCACTTACACCAACATCATATCTCTCTCTGCAACTGGCAACATCATCACCCGTCAGAAGAGCATACAGATCATTGTAAAATGCAAAATGGAAAACAATTCAACCTTGGAACTCGTTTACATAACGGAAGATAACATAATCCAAAACACAACTGCTGTGGGAAGATACAATGTTAGCATGTCATTCTATGATTCAGGTTCATTCTCCGAGCCAATTCGTCAGTCCCCGTATTACGTAGACTTGAACCAAACTCTTTTTGCTCAAGTCCGTCTTCACTCCACTGACCCAAACCTTCTGGTGTTTATTGATACCTGCGTAGCATCACCAGAGGCTGATTTTGGATCACTAACATATGACTTAATCAGAAGTGGGTAAGTAATTAAAGTGGGCAAGTAATAGATTCCTAATACGTGAGGAACTAGAATCTAAATGTCAACTGTAGTTCTACTATTTTTGCCTCTTACACTTAACTTTTTTACCAGACTCTGGCTGGAAGCTAAGCTGTATGGAAACTTAAAGGCTTTACATCAACAGAGCTAGGAAACACAACCACCACATTACAGTGTATCACTGTATACCCACACGTAAAAACACCACCTTAGTTAAATGCTGTACTTAAGAGTTAACAGTACTTAGAATGATCAGTCTTTGGACTGCTTTAACAGATGTGTAAATTCTGTTGCAGCTGCAATAAAGATGACACTGTGGTAACCTACCCACCAGTGGAACACCATGCAAGATTCAAATTTAATGCCTTCAAGTTCCTGCAGAGCTTTGCATCTGTTTATCTCCACTGTGACATTCTGATTTGTGACTCCAACAATACCAACACCCGCTGCACCCAAGGCTGCATCTCCAGACAAAAAAGAGACATTTCTTCATACCTGTGGAAAACCAACACTGTAGCAGGTCCCATCCGCGTGAAGAGAGACCTCAGGTCTGCCGACCACTCAGGTAAGAAGAATGTGTAAATGAAGAATCCGATTAAGTTATTCTTTGCTGTAAACCCATTACCTTTGTAATGAAATAAGGGAGTTACTCTAGTTCGAAACTAACACAGCATCAGAGCAACTGGTTCAAAGTTTGTGTTTTTTGAGATCACAGAAGTACCTTTCACATGGACAGACTGGTGGCCTTTGGATCAAGGTGTGCTCTTTGAAGCAGCAAAAGCAGCAATTGCTCCTAGTTACAGGAGTGGTGTGTGTAGGATCTGCATTCAGAGTTACGAATGGCAAGAGATTTCAGATTGTCAAACATGACATTAGTTGATGAAGTAAACACAGGGCCTAGGGCCCTTTGCTCAAGCCACACCATTTAAAAAGCACATTGTGAATCAGTCTTTTTAGAATCCGTGTATCTTCTAACAATGACTTTTGGTACTGCAGAAAAGCTACACCAGATGCTAAATATAAATGACTTCTTCCAACATAGTTTGAATCCTCACACTATATATATTGCCTAGTAGAACAAAACTACAAGGACAGACACTGGGGCAGAAATCAAAAGCACCAGGCTTTAAATCAGAGCTGCAAAGCTGTTTATAAGGTAGTTAAGTTTTCTGCCCCAATCTGACAAACTCTTCAGCACAATTTGCTGTGGTCAATATGGAAAAGCTATTTTAAAGAGCTTGTGTTCTTACTCCACTATGTTCACTGTTCTCACTTTTACTGAGCCCAAACCTTCACCTAAGAAAAGCACCTTGTGCCACATGCTTTAAGGTGTCACAGCTAAGAAATAGAATTAATCATGCTCCTAATAGCAAAAAATTTTCTTCCTTTTAAATAAAAAAAAACTGCTACTGCTGAACCCAGGACAAATTGTTAACTTCTCTCAACTCTAACAGCATTTTAAACATGTTCCCATTTATGTCAATAGTGAAAGATTTTTGCATTCATATGCTAGAAACTGGACACATGTACTATGTGAAAAGGATTCAAATAAAAGGGGTCACACTCGAAAGCAGAGATTAATTCTCACCATATCTCTTATGGTTTACAAAAAACTAGCGAGTTTTACTGAGGACCAGTTGTAAACCATGAGCAGACACAATGCAAGAACCACGAGTTTCTTTTGCCCAGCTTTGCTTAAGTAGGATGTCTCCATCTGTCCAGTTCTAAAGCTAATGACTCTGCTTGGCAGAAACTTCCTGCAGCATTACCAAAGAATCTGTCACATCATGATGCTCCTCGGCACTATTGTTTTATTACAGAATTTTACAACTCTTCAGTACTACAGAGTCAGAATTTGTCATTTCTGTGGGTCAACCCCTCAGAACCAAAATAAGTGAGAAAATAGCTTACTTAATTTCCACTGCAGTAACATGGTATTCAAGACTGTAACCATACCACTTTTTTCTCTACACAGAATCCCCCACTAAAGCAGATGCTGAAGAATCCCCAAACCTCCAATACAGCTTCTACACTCTTTCATTGGTAGTTTTGATTTCAAATATCATCATTGCGGTAGTGGTGATACTGAAATACCACAAACACCAAGCAGGACACGGCTACCAAAAACTCCAGAGCTCCTATTAACTGCTTCAGGATATGCTGGATTCGTGTCAACTTCTGTTCAGATTTGTCACCCAGAGAGGGGAGAGGGAAAAATCCCAAACCAGCTCAAAATCAATAAACCAACAGCACTGGAATGATGCTTGGAAACAGATCTCAACCTTTTTTTGTAATTAAAAAACCTCTCAACTGAGTATTCTTCCCTTGAATTCACTGACCTGAGGAATGTGTCTCCTTTAGGGTGTTTCAAAAGCATCTGAAAACATAACAGGTATAAAGGGAATGTAAAGTACAAGATAATTCAGATCTTTTTCTTAGAACAGCAAATCCCTGTCTTTTCAAATCACTATGAAACTGCTGTTGGCACAAGTTAAGCTAAGGGAGAAGTGTAAGATACCTGTTCAGAACAAATTATCCTCTACACACTCTACTCCTGGCAAGAGTAGATGTGATAGTCTAAAGACATCAGTCTTCCTGGAGAAGAAAATACAAGGTAGACCAGATAAGGATACTGCACTCTGCATGCCTGTGAAGCCAACACTTGTTTTCCCATCAATAGCTTTTGCTCAATGCATTTCAAGACACCGAATAAAATCAATGTCTGTGCACTCAATTCCCAGTTAAGTCCCTGTCCAGTTCAAGTTACGATACATCCCAGAATTAAAAAAGCAATAGACAGAATGAAGTATGAAGCTTGACATGCCACAAAAGGACTCTAGTCATATTTCCACCACTCCAAATGACAGAACTGATCCCAGCAGGTTAAAGTAAATATGATGCAACAAAGCAGCTTTGCCAGCCTAAGGTTGGTGACATGCTGCAGAGCCTACCCACTCCAGCACGTCCTAGGTGGCAAAGAAGTCCCCTTGAGAGCAACCATAAATGAAGTAATTATGTTTCATAGGATAATGAAACATTGATAACTACAACTCTACTGAGTGTACATTCATTCCAGTTATTCCTGCATGTCTCAATTAATGTAGGAATTAAAAGTTTAATATCAGTCTGGGTTTATGCATCACTTGAGGAACAAGAATGTTAACTGAGGTGGCTGTATAGCCAGTGAGGTTTTCAAAGAACCCAGGCTGCGGTCCAGCATAGCCCATCTTTGTAAACCCAATTCCTTCAATAGATCAAGTAAGGCAGCGCCAGTACTACCCTTCCTGCTACAGATGGAATAAAAAAGATCTTTACCAGAAATGCCACTAAAATAAACCAAAAGCACAAAGAAACTACATCCTGTTCTACCCATTACACATCAGGACAACAGAACAGCGAAGGGATGACGTGGGTAGAAAGAAAAGCTGTAACTCAGTTTATTTCGATTACTTCTCCATTGTTAAAACTGAAACTGGGAAACCGTGTGTTTCATACAGCTTTTAGTTATGCTCCTTAAATAAATAAGCCACTAAGGGCATACAAAATTCTCATGTTTAGGAAAAAGCAGGCATTCTTAAGATCTTTCATAAAACTAACAACTGTGTGCAACAGCAGATAGAATTACAGTAACAAAATGCAAGCCAACAACACTGAAGATCGGTACAGTTCTAACTCCATAAATACTGAGCTTTGTAAGGTATAACTGCCCTGAAAGTCCTTCTCTTGAAGTCCTCTATCTACACACATCTATCTCTCTCCATTAGAGAACCCTCCATTAGAATCATAGTGTGCTTGTGAAATTTTGTTTGGCTGAGAGTTCTGAACCAGCTCCATTAAGAGAACCATTTTATTATCTATATGTGTCTGAAGAGCCTGGATTTGGCGATCAATATAGTCCATTAGTTTTCTCTCCATCAGATCCATATTTTTGGAGATGATCTTTTCCAAATAGGAGCAAATAGGCTGTTGTTCCACTCTGTGAAAAGAGCAAACAGAAAAGTCAGTATAACCTATTTCTTAATGACAAGGGGCATGACAGATACCTCGGCAGCTGAACTTCTTCTATATGCAAAATATCGGTTATTAGACAATGAACTTTAGAAGGTATTAGGGGTTTAGCACACATGAAAACCTTCCTTGCCCGCTGCCACATTTTACATCTCAGAATTTGTCTATAAACACACAGGGTACACAGTCTTCTTCTCCAAACCTCATTTTGTGTTTCGAAGGCTCAGTGATGTATCAGACAGTTTAGTTATATGTTAACAAACCACCCAACAGCACACACAGAGCTCCCATTCTGTCAGTGTGGCAGACTGCTCTTCTCACCTGAAGTGTTTCAAGAGTTACTACACAAACCGTGCAATTCTCGATTCCTGCATCTGCATTCTTTAAAAGAACAATGCAGGAGATGGAGATAGAGATTAGAACTCTTATCCCTTTCATCTCACCATTTCCACTGCTGTAACTTAGGTATTAAACTGGATGCACTACCACTTCTAAGGATGCACTAAGGTGTTTGCACAGTAAATACCAGCAAATGAAGAGGTACAGAAAAAATCAGGAGATGATACACCAGATACAGCAGAAAGATCATGGCACAAGGTGTGGGAAAAATTCTATGTAAGAATGTAGGAGGCAGAAGTAGTCAAATGGAAGTGTAGCAACAGACAAGAAATATAAGCCAAATGTATATGGAACTGCAGAAAGGCCACACTTTCTTAAAATCATAAATGTTGAAATGGAGGCAAAAGACAAACAATTCTGTAACAACAAACGATGTTGTGATTTCTTCTGAGAAAGCCTCCTCTATGCAAGCAGCTCATTTGAAAGATTAACTGTAAACATGCTCATTGCCACACTGCCTCTAAACCCACATTTGAAGATTGACTATTGCTGTGAGAATAAAATTCTTTCATTACATATTTTACTTCTTAAACTCACCAATACAAACTACTAGTATAAGAAGTGTACCGAACTGCACTTACCCCACACACTGAATGCCCTCCTCCTTAGCCACTGCATGTTTATCAGAGCGCCTGTTGCCATCCTTCAGCCGAAGGTGATTTACCTGAGTGCACAAGTTCTGAAGGAAAGGAAGCAGCACGTGTGCAGTAGCTACATTTGGGGTTCCACTCTCTTGTTCCTGCATATGCAAAGATCCCAGCACTTTAAAATCATCTCCGAGGTCAACTGTACTTTGCTGGATAGTAAGTCTTTCCGAATCAGAAGTATCCTCTCTTTCAGGCACCTGCGTGTTTAGATCATGGCTTATTTTTAAGTCTTCATGTTCTGTGTCACTTGTTAAATGATTTTTAACAGGCAAAGGTTCACTGGCTGATAGATCCAGTGATGGCTGAAGAGCTGCACTGTGCAATCCATCTACTGCACGGTCACCCCCACAGTCTACATTTTTCCCCAAGATAATCCAATTCAGTTTGTCTCCAAAAGGTGAACTGTTCTGATGGGAAGAGAAACAACAGGATTAATATTGAAGTATTAAAATATACTGGAAATCAGACAAGATACTTTATTAACTCAGCATTCTACTACTGTGATAGAAAGATTTTAAAAGTAGTTTTGAATTACAGTCTTCCGGAAAAGCACAGGGAAAGATTTTCCCTGGACATATTATGTGTTAATTCTCTCATCACTCTCCCAGTCACAAAACAGTTTTACTGACTTAGGTTTTACCACGCTTTGTCCCCAAAAGTGACCATTATTAACATCAAATGGATTCAGGATTCTGTTGGAATAGCCTCCTTTGCAGGATTAGGACTGACATCAAATGCTTTGTAAGAGCACGTTCCCTTTAGTTGAATGTGACATACTTTTAATAACCACAAATAAGACAAATCAGCCCATCTACCTATACCCCAAACACTACAGGAAACATGCCACTGACAAGCAGCGAGAATGGAACAAAGCAAAAGGGGAGTTGGCTGGCAAGGAAGGTTAAAATTAAAGAGTCCTTCGCTCTAGACTTGGTGTATAGATAGCAAACCCCCAAGTACACAACCTGTATTCACTGCACTCATCTAAGGGTGGCAATAGAAAAAAGAGGATTAAAATCCCCCCTCTAGAGCCCCCAACACAGCAGGGACAAGGAGCTGTTGGAGTAAGACCCGAAGAGGGGTACAAAGACACTGTGAGGGCTGGAGCAGCTCTGCTCTGGAGCCAGGCTGAGAGAGCTGGACTGGTTCAGCCTGGGGAAGAGAAGGCTCCTGAAGGGGAGACCTTAGAGCAGCTCCAGTGCCTAAAGGGGCTGCAGGAAACCTGGAGAGGGGCTTTGGACAAGGGCCCGTAGGGACAGGACAAGAGGAATGGCTTTAGTCTGCCAGAGGGGAGATTGAGATGAGCTCTTAGGCAGAAGCTCTTCCCTGCGAGGGTGCTGAGGCACTGGCACAGAGTGCCCAGAGAAGCTGTGGCTGCCCCATCCCTGGCAGTGTTCAAGGCCAGGCTGGATGGGGGTTGGAGAAATCTGCTCTAGTGGAAGGGGTCCCTGCCCGTGGCAGGGGTTGGAGCTGGATGCGCTTTAAGGTCCCTTCCAACACAAACCATTCCAGGACTCTCTGAAAATGGCAGAAAGTGTGGGCTATAGAAAATAATAATCATAAAACCTTTACACCAGCTCAGTTTAGAACATGCTTAACTGTTACAGAAGACAAGGTCACATATTAGTAGTGTTTGTGAAAAGCACAGTCACTTACCTTCTGCTGACATCGGACCATGTCCATGAGCTGCTGAGCACCTGGAGACAACTTAGATCCCATTGACTCCATTATAGTTTGCACTCTGTCTAGATCTATGCTCGAGCCTAGTGAAGGAAAATCAGTTGGTAGTTTTGCAGACACCGTTTTCACTTGTACAATTATTTTACTGATGAGTACTCTTTGTTTCTCACCAATGGAGAGCAGCTGATGAAAGAAGGGAAAGAGATATTTTGGTTAGGAAACAAACAGCTTAATGTTTTCCTTGTGTGTATGGGACAATGCATTCTTTGAGTCTTTGGAAAAACAATACTAGACTCTTTTCAAGGGAAATTATGCCCATTTCTCCTTTGTATTAACTCTTTTGAAAAGTCTGAATGGAACAGAGGTGCCTGCAGGAGCAGAGATAAATCAGGCTTTGATCTTCTAAGTGTTTAAGATCAGTGGCCATACAAATTTTCATCCTCTTAACCACATCACAGTTAACAGTTTTAATTACAAAGCAACAGTTGATCTGCAGTTTATTTGGTTTATGAAGCTGTTTTCCTCTACAACTGTATTATCTCTCCCACAAACAGTCTTCATGAGAAAACTGTGATACAAATTGAAAAGAACTCTGAGACAAGGGCAAAATACCATTTTAACAGATATTTAAGTGATTTTCTGAAGTGATTAAGTGTAGAAACCCCATAATTGGCCTAAGAGTAATGCAATTCAGTGAAGTGATTAAAAAGACAAAGAAAAATACAGCAGTTCTGTTTAACCCCCTACCTTAATTCTACAGGAAGCTGCAGGGCATTCAAACTTAAGGTATTTTTTGTATAAAGTAACCTCTTCAGTTTCACTAGAAAATAAAATAAAAGAGCTGTGACATCACTTTATAAACCTTTTTTAGTAGAAATACTCTGTATCAAGACATATTCAGATAAGAAACAAGTGACTGGAATGACAGTGATCCTCATGGGGTTTGGAAGTTTTAATGCTCATATGCAGCTTGTATTGAATCTCAATGGATACGTATGCAAAAAAGGATGTGGATGTGTACGTACATTGTCTGCTAGAACACATTATTTACACATCTCTGCTGATATTTTTGCCTGTTTTTATTTAGCTCATTGAACAGCTGATGTGCCATGTAATGACTTAAAAACAACAGAGAAGAATTCCCCCAGCAAAACATGGAACAAATTATTGAAGGGAGAAATCAATCCTTATTTTCTCTTTTATTCCTAAAAGGGTGAGATGACTACACATCAAAGAGATGAGAGGTCCTTCAGTCAAGATCAGCTAAAAGAGATCTGCGGCAGAGAGGAGCAGACCTGATGTCCGGAAAGATTAAAGGACACAGAAGTTACCGCTGTCCTAACCCCTTCTGTCGCCTGACACAACAGCATTTCAGTGTAGCACAACTTACTGAATTATACGTTTCACTAAATACAAGAGAATAAAGAGGTGACTGGCATAACTGCACCCTTGTATCTTTATCAGAGGCAGCACTTTGTGCAAGCCACCGGTGACTGTGAGGTTGTAGCAGGAAACCGCAGACCCTGTGCCCATTCACCAGATGGAGACCAAACCGAGTGGCTGCTGTGGTGCAGGCACCGAGCACCTTACAGATACACACAGAACGACGTTGTAAGAAAAGGGCCAAACGGTGCCGGGGACCCATCGCAAACACCCCTACCCCGACACCCGCCGCCTCCGGCCCATGCTCCGCTCGGTGCCCACTCACCCGGGGGGCCGGGCAGCGCCCACGCTCTCGCCCCGGCCGGTCCCGCAGTACTCCTCTCCCACGTACACCTCCATGTTCCGGGCCTCGCTCACGATACCGACGGACACCATCTCCCCGGCGCCGGCCGGCTGGCACTCCAGCTGCAGCACGCAGGGCGCCGCACTCCCGCCGCCCGTCCGCCGCTCCACCACCACGGCCTCGGTGCTGCGGGGGGAAGCGCCACGGCCGCGTTGCCCCGCCAGGCCCGTTCCTGCCCCGCCGCCCGCACTCCCGCCCAGGCCCAGCCCGGCACCCCCTCACGCCGCCCGCCTGACGGGAGCCAGCGGGGCTCCACCGCCCTCACCCGGCCTCGCCGCCGCCCGCGTCCCTCCACAGGCACAGCGCCCGGGCCAGGCCGTCCGGCGGGGCGCAGGGCCAGGAGCACCCCGCCACCACACAGCACGGCTGCCGGGGGCCGCCGCACGGATCGGCCGCCAGCTCGAACACCGCAGAGCCGGCCGCCATCGCAGCGCCGCGGCGCAGCCCGGCGGCGGCGGAAGCGGAGACACTACCGCTACCAGCGACGGCGGGCGGACAGCGCCTGCGTGTGGTAGCGAGCAGGGATCTGAGCATGCGCGGTGCGGGCGGTGCCAAGCTGAGTGCCGGGATCTCCTGGGACGCGGGGGTGCGGTGGGAGTGGGTGTCATGGCGTGAGGCGATGGTTTGGGGTGAGGGGGGCTTAAAGCGCATCCAGCTCCAACCCCTGCCATGGGCAGGGACCCCTTCCACTGGAGCAGCTTGCTCCAAGCCCCTGTGTCCAACCTGGCCTTGAGCACTGCCAGGGATGGGGCAGCCACAGCTTCTCTGGGCACCCTGTGCCAGCGCCTCAGCACCCTCACAGGGAAGAGCTTCTGCCTAAGAGCTCAGCTCAGTCTCCCCTCGGGCAGGTTCAAGCCATTCCCCTTGGCCTGTCCCTACAGGCCCTTGTCCCAAGCCCCTCTCCAGGTTCCCTGCAGCCCCTTCAGGCACTGGAGCTGCTCTCAGGTCTCCCCTTCAGGAGCCTTCTCTTCCCCAGGCTGCCCCAGTCCAGCTCTCTCAGCCTGGCTCCAGAGCAGAGCTGCTCCAGCCCTCACAGTGTCTTTGTAGCCCTCTTCGGGTCTTACTCCAACAGCTCCATGTCCCTGCTGTGTTGGGGGCTCCAGAGGGGGGATTTTAATCCTGGTTTAACCATTGCCGCCCTTAAAAAGTGCCGTGTGTTGGGTGAGTGCAATTTGGTACGCTCCTTACAGTAGTGGTTGCACTGCACTTATTGACAAGTTTAAGAAGTATGTATGTAATGTATGTAATGAAAGAATTTTATTCTCAGTCACAGCAATAGGGTGTGGGTTCAAATGTGGGTTTAGAGGCAGTGTGGCAATGAGCATGTTCACAGTTAATCTTTCAAATGAGCTGCTTGCATAGAGGAGGCTTTCTCATAAGTTGTTACAGAATTGTTTGCCTTTTGCCTCCATTTCACTTTCTATGATTTAAAACAGTGTAGCATTTCCTCAATTCCATATATATTTACTTTGTGTTCCTTGTCTATTGCTACACTTCCATTTTGACTGCTTCTGTTTCTTACATTCTTAAGTTGTCTTTTCCCATACCCTGTGCCATGATCTTTCTGCTGTATCTGGTCTATCATCACCTGGTCTTTTCTGTCCCTCTTCATTTGTTGGTACTTACAGTGCAAACATCTTAATAGTAGCAGTAGTGCATCCAGTTTGATACCTAAGTTACAGCAGTGGAAATGGTGAGATGTAGGAATCAGGGTTCTCATAGATCCTGACCATCTCCAACTCCTGCGTTGTTCTTAAAGAATGCAGATGCAGGAATCGAGAATTGCACAGTTTGTGTAACTCTTGAAACACTTCAGGTGAGAAGAGCAGTCTGCCACACTGACAGAATGGGAGCTCTGTGTGTGCTGTTGGGTGGTTTGTTAACATATAACTAAACTGTCTGATATATCACTGAGCCTTTGAAACACAAAATGAGGTTTGAAGAAGAAGACTGTGTACCCTGTGTGTTTATAGACAAATTCTGAGATGTAAAATGTGGCAGCGGGCAAGGAAGGTTTTCATGTGTGCTAAACCCCTAATACCTTCTAAAGTTCATTTTCTAATAACCGATATTTTGCATATAGAAGAAGTTCAGCTGCCAAGGTATCTGTCATGCCCCTTGTCATTAAGAAATAGGTTATACTGACTTTTCTGTTTGCTCTTTTCACAGAGTGGAACAACAGCCTATTTGCTCCTATTTGGAAAAGATCATCTCCAAAAATATGGATCTGATGGAGAGAAAACTAATGGACTATATTGATCGCCAGATCCAGGCTCTTCAGACACATATAGATAATAAAATGGTTCTCTTAATGGAGCTGGTTCAGAACTCTCAGCCAAACAAAATTTCACAAGCACACTATGATTCTAATGGAGGGTTCTCTAATGGAGAGAGATAGATGTGTGTAGATAGAGGACTTCAAGAGAAAGACTTTCAGGGCAGTTATACCTTACAAAGCTCAGTATTCATGGAGTTAGAACTGTACCGATCTTCAGTGTTGTTGGCTTGCATTTTGTTACTGTAATTCTATCTGCTGTTGCACACAGTTGTTAGTTTTATGAAAGATCTTAAGAATGCCTGCTTTTTCCTAAACATGAGAATTTTGTCTGCCCTTTGTGGCTTATTTGTTTAAAGAGCATAACTAAAAGCTGTATGAAACACACGGTTTCCCAGTTTCAGTTTTAACAATGGAGAAGTAATTGAAATAAACTGAGTTACAGCTTTTCTTTCTACCCACGTCATCCGTTCGCTGTTCTGTTGTCTTGATGTTTAATGTTTGATGTGTAACAGGTAGAACAGGATGTAGTTTCTTTGTGCTTTTGGTTTATATTAATGGCGTTTCTTTTAAAGATCTTCATTATTCCATCCATTAGAGGAAGTACTAGCATTTCCTGACTTGTACTGGTTTTGATCAGTGTCTTGAAATGCACTGAGCAAAGGCTGTTGATGGGGAAGCAAGCATTGGCTTCACAGGCACACAGAGTTCAGTATCTTTATCTGGTCTATCTCATATTTTCATTTCCAGGAAAACCGGTGTCTTTTGAAGACTCTCAGATTTTGATGGTGGCAACTCTCAGTGGCATGCAGAGAGGTTAATTTGCTTTGAACAGGTATTCTACAGTTCTCCCTTAGCTTAACTTGTGCCAACAGCAGTTTCATAGTGATTTGAAAAGACAGAGATTTGTTTGTTTGTTCTAAGAAAAAGACCTGAATTATCTTGTACTTTACATTCCCTTTATACCTGTTATGTTTTCAGATGCTTTTGAAACACCCTGAAGTAGACACTTACATTCTTCAGCTCAGTGATTCAAGGGAAGAATACTCACTTGAGAGGTTTTTAATTACAAAAAAAAGGTTGAGGCCTGTTTCCAAGCATCATTCCAGTGCTGTTGCTTTACTGATTTTGAGCTGGTTTGGGATTATTCCCTCTCCCCTCTCTGGGTGACAAATCTGAACAGAAGTTGACACGAATCCAACATATCCTGAAGCAGTTAATAGGAGCTCTGGAGTTTTTGGTAGCTGTGTCCTGCTTGGTGTTTGTGGTATTTCAGTATCACCACTACCGCAATGATGATACTTGAAATCAAAACTACCAATGAAAGAGTGTAGAAGCTGTATTGGAAGTTTGGGGATTCTTCAGCATCTGCTTTACTGAGGGATTCTCACTTGAGCACCTCCTTGAGCTGCTGCTCACGCTCTGGGGGTAGAGCCCAGCACATGGGCAGGTTCTGGGCTCAAGCACACACTGCAGCCAGGTCATGAGGGGCTTCTCATCACCCAGCACCCCCAAGTCCTTCTCCTCAGGGCTTCTCCATGCAGCCCCTGCCCAGCCTATGTTTGTGCTTGGGATTGCCCAGTCCCAGGTACAGGACCTTGCACTTGCCCTTGTTGAACTGCATGAGGTTCACATGGTCCTTAGTCCTTTTTCTATTAAAATAAAGTGTTCTTGGAGAGATGGGAAATCCTTAAAATCATGTCAGTGCTACAGGACCTCATGAACCAGCAACATCTGGAGCAATAGAATTCTCTCTTCTGAGTTACATGCTAATAGTGCACCATGTAGGAGACAGGCTATAAATAAAAGATTGGATTCATTTAATTTTCAGTAGGATCCCAGCTTCTGGAGTCGGGGAAAGCTGCTGTGCTACAGACATAAACCCAGGGAACGTGGCTATCGAGTTCTAACTCCTTGTGCTTGGCTGAGGAACATTATTTACAGATGTAAAAATAGGGAGAGGTACTTGAACAGGCTTTGTACAAGCTGATATTACAAACACATTGGCATCTCTTGCGTTTCTCTTTCACTTAAGCCATTGTTTCATGTGATTTGCTAGCAATGGAAAATATATTTGCTCTGGTTTAATTAATGAATTCATTAAAATAAATTAATGTAAATGTTTTAGCTTGAAAACTGTGCTGCCTCAGTCTCCTTTTTCAGGTTCTAAATGTGCTTGTTACTTCTGGAATGTGTTGCAAATTTATCCAGTTTCAGAAGCATTTGTTCTCTGCATTTGGCAATATGGTTGTATGATGCCTCAGAAGATTATTCTGAACCTAGAAGACAGATGAGCTGCACCAAGTCACAGATCTTTGGTGAGGAGAATTATTTTTAATATAGAAGGGCTGGGTACAACCCCTGTTTTGGGGGTTTCCATGAGTTTGTGGGGTTTCCATGTGTTCATATACACTGTGTTTTGGTTATTTTTAAAGTAAAGCTGAAAAAAAGGGAAAAGAACATGTTGAAATTTGTAAGAGTAGATTGTTCTATGCTAGTTTTTTTTACTGAGCTGACAATCACCATTATAAACAACCTATTTTATCCATTGGTAGCATGTTTCTAATCTCATATGATCTCACTGGGGTAATAAAGTCCTTTGGAATAAACCAGTTTGATCCTGGCATGGGTTGGTGCTCTTTCTGCAATCAGCATTTAAGCCTGTGCTGCTTTTTATTTGCATTAAGCTGTCTAACCAGTTTTGTTTTTTTAAAGCCTAATGGATTAAATTTTACTTCCCGTTTCCTTAGCAGAGATGAAGCATCCTAGTGCTTTTTCTGCTGTTTACCTTCGGAGCAGACAGTTCTTGTTCTTCTAGTTCTCCTGCATAGAGCCTGGTACACAGTGTCTGCTGGGTTACTGTAGTAGTTTCTCCAGGAAATGTTAAAACACAGCCTATTTTTGTTCACTTTTGGACTAACTTTAACTGGGAAACCTTTTGGGATGAAAGGTAAGATTCATTTCAGTTTTTCTCATGTATTCAGAAAGTTTCTCCTAGTCTTCTCATATTCTCTGGTCTTGATCATAATGTTGCACAGCTTTGAAATCGAGCCCTGGCTCTCCCCAGGCATTAGGCTATTAGCTGACCTGCTAATTGAGAAAATAAAGAAAAAGGTGAATGGAAAAGATTCCAGGTTAGAAGCTTTTTATAGTTGAGGGTTTTTGTGGTTTTTCCTCCAGGATGTAGTAGGTACGTAAATACAACCCCTTCCGCACAGGATGCTGGTTGTGAGAACTGCACTTTACTCTCATCAGTAGTAAAGACTGTACAAAAAGATTTCCTCATCAGTAATGCAAGGGAAATCCCTACAGTTTTGTTTTAGCTCCTCATTAACTCATTGCCATTTATGATTTGTCTGCAGATATGAGATTTAGATGGATTTTGTAATTTAGTAGTAAAATTGCTGAAGATTAAGAACAAAGAAGTAAATGTCGAGAGACGATCATTAGACCGAGACCTGTTTGCCTATAGCAACTTCCACATTTTGGTTGCAGTGGCAGCCTTTAATGTTAAATATATGCTACCTGCACCTAGTTTTTAAAAATCCTGATGTTATCTAATGGGTAGAGATCACCATTACACTGACAAATCCTCCTCCCTGCTTTGAATTGGCTCCTTTGCAATTATAAATTCCTTTCACAGACATGTGGGAGGCTGAGGGTGACTTTGGACTGCCATAAATGACAAGAAATCTCCTTGTTTCCTTATGCACGGACAATTTAAGAAGGAAGAAACTACTTCCATTGTTAAAACCCATGTTATTACTGTTTAAAAGCAATGGTTTTGCCTCTGTTGATCGCACTCAAACCAGACTGATGAGCAGAAAGGGAAAGGGAAGATGAATTTAAGTTCACACAATTATAAATAAAGTCACTAGAGATTGTTTTTGTCTTTATAAACTATTCACCTAAAACCAGATATTCAGCAGACTTCTAACCCGTAGCTTCTCACATTAGCATGATGTTCTGGAGATAATCCTGGTAACAGTGTAAAAGGCTACAAAGCTTTTGCAAGGGTTTGGCTGGGGTTGAAACAAACAAAATGCAGCAATATCAGGCAGTGGCTGGAGGCAACGCTGTGAGCCAGGATTATACACACAGCAAGTGGCAGAATTACATCCAGAGGACAACTCTGAAATAGTCCTCATTCAGGGCAATAGGGAAAAGAATATGAGTAAAGTGATTTAAATGGAAAGAGAGGACTGAAGGGAGAGTTTACTCAAGTAAACGACAAAAGGAAGTGGAGACATGAGCAAGAGGGAGAAGTGAACAAGTGCGGGACATAACAGTAACTAGGAGGCAATAGCACAGCAAATGGCTCTGTACACAGTAAAAAGCATTCCACACTTTATTTAGGGGCTGAATATATGCTAATGGAGATACAGTATTCTCCAGTTCTCTATAAGTTCTGAAATATCCTGGCAAAGTTGGATCTATCATTCAAAACTATAGTACTATATGTCCACATAGAGCCATGCTATGGATTCACAGATCAGCACAGGCTTCCTGGCACTGACAAAGTGATTTCACAAAGCTTGAAGGAACTTAATTCTATTTGAGATGTTAGCATCCTTTGCACAGGTGATTTTAACTTCAGAAATTGCTGTGAGGGGACAGATGGGCAGACAGAGAGGGTACCTGCATGGGTTTTCTGTGGTACATCAGGTTAGAAGTGCAGATCATGGAAGAAGAAAAACTGTTTCAAAAATGAAAGACAAAGTTAATAATCCAGGATATGTGAGAATGAAGACTGTGTTTAAATCATTCAATAGTTTCTCTTGTGCTCTCCAGACCTCAGCTGTTTCTTCATCACTATCAAAGTAAGCACTGAATGCAGGAAAGGATTTTTTATCATTACTCTTTTTTTCTTGTTCTTGAGATTCTCTATTAAGTTCCTATCATATCGGTTGAGGGATTTATGTTTTTTTTTTCAGTCAATAAATAGTTTGGTTTTATATTGACTCTATGAAGGAATGAGAAAAAATTGAGCTAATACCCAGTTTATAATGTAAGGAACTAAGACCAAGAGGTAAAGCCAAGATTGCAGCCAGTTTGGGACACCCTGTTTAAGAAAACTTTTCCTTGAATTTGCAGGTTTTAACACTTTACATCAGTTGTGTTTGGAATGCTGCAGTCATTAGCCTTAAATACAGTCAAAACAGCATTTCTATAGGGAATGAGGCCACATGCATCTAGTTTCAACACTCAGAAACCAAGAGTAACTTGGCCATGAATGAAAACATTGATTTCTGTGACTTTCCCAGCATAATCCAAAAGTTCTTTATTTTCAGGTGCGTTTTCTGAACAAACATCCAGACTTTCTACATTAGAAATAATTATTCCTCGTCTGATAGGCAGAGAGAAACATCACCCATTTTATCATGAGGTTGGTTATTCTATCTGTTTTTTTTCTTCTGATGTTGCTGTTTTGCACAATGCTAATATTACACACACAGTGTATGGCGTATATAGATTATTTTTGTGAAGGATCGTGCCCCGCATTATCTCTTCAGATTCTTTGTGTTTTCAACTAGTTTTGAGTAAATTTGTTCCCACAAAGGTCTGCAATTGCACTGTAAGTTAGCACCTTTCAAACTTCTAGTGCTTTTAACAGCCTTGTCAGATAAAAGTGAGAAGGAATATGAAGAATATTTCCATTTCCTCCAAGTCTGATTAGATCTTGAACTTGAACTAATATCCATGCTGTGTGTGGCCTTTTGCTCGTTGTATCTGGTCTTTGGATAACCAGAGGATTTCAACCATGTAGCACCTAAAGGGCTGATGCTCGCTTGGTAGAAATGGTGCCACAGAGTTGCATAGATGAATGAGTTAAAGGAGAATTATCTGAGCCTTTCTTCTTCAGTTCTGAGGTCATTTACCTTTGTGCTAGATATCGAGTTCAATTACTGTAGTAACTGGTAATGAAATAGCATTAGTCATCTTCGTGCAAAGCTATTAGGGAAGGAAGAATCTGTGAGTCATTTACATAAGGTGTCACGAAACATGATGTGATAGTTGGGCAAAGGGTGCATTCATGTGCTGTGCCCTTCTGTCTTCTCAAGGAAAATGTATAGATTAATAGAATTTAAACATTCCATAGGGAAAAACAGACAGTGTGCTGCTGAGACTGACATATAGAAGGCACAAGGGTTAGGAATCTGTGTTTTGGTAGATACTTCAAACGTATATAGTAGTTGGACATCTCAAAGCTTGGATAAAATGACCAAGTAGAAACTCTCCTAATCAAGTGATATCTTTTGTTCTGTTTTCAGGAGCATTCTGATGACAATCTTTCTTACTCAGTTAAAACCAGAAATGGAACATATCGCCTAAAACTGAAGAGAAACAAGTATGCAATAGAGTGTTCTAAGGAATCACACCATCTTGGTTGTTAGCTGCATATAGACAAGTATTTTTATACTGAAAAAATCCAGAAGAAACCATTTAAATGGGAGATTATGCTAATTACAATATGACTCTGTTAAATAGTGTCTCTGTTATGATCCTAGCTTGCAAATGCCAGGGAATAATATTTTTTCTGGCTGTGAAGAAAAGTACTTTGATTAATTATTTATTAGCAGCACAAGATAGTACAATTCAGAAAATCCTTATGGAACATTAGTATTCATCTCAATATTAGCTTCGTACTAGTGAAGGGAGGGTTGTTAGCCATGTTGTATGTAAGAAATGTGTCTGTTACTGTTGTTCCTCATTCCTGAGCTTGTAACAGCCCAGGCCCTGATGCAGTGTAGTCTGCTCAGATCCTTTTCTACAGATACTTTAGTTAAAATATTTCAAAATAAGTTATTTTCCAAGTAATTCAGCTGATTTTCAGGTATTTTGTTTCACATCCATGGATTTTAATATCAATTAGCGTGATTGTGCTGTTGTGTATTTCTTACTAGGATTCTTGATTTACTTCTTGCTTTCTAGAAGTAAATCTTCTCTGTTAAAAGAGCAGTAGTTTATTTTTGTTTCCAGAAAGCTTGTTAGCGAAGACTTTATGCTCTATACATATGGAGAAAATGGGAAACTGGAGGCCACACAATCAAAAAATGAGGTATTGTATGTAATAAAATTCCCCTTTTGTGTCAGAGTTTCCTCAAAATGGGGAAGCCAAGCTTTATGAATTGAAGGAGATATTAACAGTTTAATAGAACTGAGGGCAACAAGAATGCGTATGCATCTAAATGTATTGTCAAAGCAAAAGCTAATGCACAACCATTAATTCTGAGTGCCTTTGTATCTATAGTAGGACAGTGAAAACAGGTTACATTTTTATCAATGAAAGGGAAATACAAGTGATGCACATAAAGCATCTACAAAAGGAAAATATATTTGTCTGGAAAGAGGTTTTTGTGAGTCTTCACATTTGCAGCATTTCTGTTTAACAGTTACCACTGATACAAAACATGAGGTTTGGTGTTTTATGAGGGAGTGGGCTGTTTATGGTCGTACACATCACTGTTTTCCACGGTGTGAAAGGAGATGCCAGGAGATTATGCCAAGACTGAATTTGAGCTGCCTGATAAGGTCGCCTTTGCATAAGTATGCAATTAAAGATACAACAGCAGCATCAAAGCTTTGTAGGTTTTTGGTGCCAAACAAGCCTTATAAATACTTTTGCATTTCATTTCAACTTTAAACTGTATGTGAACTCAGCAAGACTTCATGGGGTGCTTTGTGCGTGGAAGATCTCATATCAGCCTTTGAGAAGAGTCTGTTTAAGAACAGGGTGGGCAATGTAGGTGAAAAGATTCTGCTAATAGATGGTGATGGTTAAACTAAAAAGCTGGTTGGTTTTGAGAAGCAAGGGTCCTGTTGCAGGTACTCACATCAAGTCATATTTTATTCCAAGAAGGCTGGGATTATTTATAGAACAATGAACTCTGTAAATCTGTAACAGCCAGACATAATGTCATGCAAATACAAAGGTTAGTTAGAAAATAAGTTTCCATTTGAAGGCAACAACTTTATTTTGTCATTAATGATGTGGTTTTGTTGCATTTCAGACACACTGTTATTATCATGGCACTGTTGAAGGAATTGCTGACTCGGTGCTTGCCCTTAGCACATGCAATGGCCTTAGGTATTAACTTTTGCTTGTTACTTCACGGTAATTCATTGTGCAGTACCAATGTAAAACAGTAAAATTCATCATACAGCTGAAAAACACCATCCTATCTTGCAAACCTTTTAAAATACTTTCAATATTTCACCTTTTGATGAAGCTGAAACTCTTTACAGGTTTTATAGTTTCCCTCAACTACGCCTTTTTTTCCCTTTTCCCAAAATTCCTTCACAGAGAAAGGATAACGAGAGAGCATAATATAAATATAAGCAAAACACGGGCATGAGCTGAAGCCTTTATTACTTGATGCAAATGTTCTTGACCAGAGACACATTTGTAGAAGAAAAACAGTCTGATGGAGCTTTCACTGAACTTAAAAAACACTCAATCATAGAACCATAGAATCCCAGGTTGGAAGGGATGTTAGGAATCATCTGGTCCAACCTTTCTTGGCAAGAGCATGACCTAGACTGGATGTCCCAGCACCCTGTACAGCTGAATCTTATGTGTCCAAAGTTGAATCCACCACTTCCGTGGGGAGATTATTCTAATGGATGGTTGTTCTCATGGTGAAAAGCTCTTCTCTTATGTCCAGTCAGAATCTCCCCAGGAGTAACTTGTGCCCATCACCTCTTGTCTTTTCCATGTGACTCCTTGTAACAAGGGAGTCTCCAGCTTGTTTGTAGCCACCCTTTATATACTAGAACATGGTGACAAGGTCTCCCCTGAGGCCTCTTTTCTGGAGGCTGAACAAACCCAGCTCTCTCAGCCTTTCCTCAATTTCTTTGTGTTTCAAAAGCAATAAAATTACATTTATTGGAGAATCATACAGGGACCAGATTAATGCACAAAGGGCGGTCATTTCTCCCTGCAGAATCAGGCCGTAAGTTGAAAAAATGAGATGGCACACACACCACACGGTACAGATATTCAGAACGTGCTTAAAGTGTGTCCATGCTCCCTGGTGTTCACTGAGCTGGGCTTTTTAGCTGGACTTTGAATATACCTGTTGCATGTAGTAGCCTTGTTCACTTTGATGTCTTTTTGACATGAAGAAAGAGGAAAATGGGATAAAGATCACCCACATATCTTTCATTGATAATATCACAGTGAGATGCCACTCACAACAAATAATGACACTTCTGGCATTCCTTTAACTGAAGAATAAAATGATCAACATACTGGTGTTTCAGGTAATGCTGGATCTCAGTAAGCAGAACAGATAATTTATTTTGACTGTTGTGCAAAACTTAATCAGACTCAAATCCTTTGGTTACTTTTGTACTCACATTTTTGAGGATCTTCTTTCACAAGATATTAGCTAGAGAATTCTTGTTCTAAATATAGTTTGAGATTGTGGAAAGCAAGATAATAGGCTCTAAAAGAACAGCAAATGGGCAGCGACTGGGTGTTTATGAGCCATGGACAAATGTACTCAGCAGTTCAATACTGCTGTTGCCCTCATAAACACCCTGGTGATTGCTTTTAGCCTCTCTTTGTGTCTTAGAAAGTATCTTTTTCTAAAATACTAGGTTACTTTAGCTGCATGGGGCTAGGAGTGAGACTAGAGATAAGGACTGAAACTAGAGATAAGGACTGAAAGAGACCCTTTTGGTCATTTGAACTTACACCCTGTATTATGATAATCTAAGATAATAATTCATTTCAACCAAGTGGTATGAACAGTTCTAGTTTCTAAGTATCCAGCTGTCATTAAATCATAGTGTCATAACCAAGAGGGAAAACGTGTGGAATAATTATTCATTCTTTTATCATTATTAGAGGAATTCTCTACATTGGTGGCAAATGGTATGGAATGGAGCCACTCAATACATCCAGCACATTTGAACATGCGTTTTACCAGTCAGAAGATATGCAGGATATCCCCTTCCAGTGTGGTGTGCTGAACAGCAGCCTTCATCATGAGGAGATGTTTGTGAAGCAGGCTGTGAAATACACCTTTGTTTCAAACAGTACCTCTAGCAGGGAGAAGCTTTTGAGGGTAAATACATTTTTGTTTCTCTCTTGAGAGCTGCAGCCCAAGCCACCTCCTCAGTCCATCCCAGCAGCCAAGGGTCTCCAGAGCTCTTGCTGGGGCATGGTGTCACTGCAGCTGGGTTTTGCCTTCATGTTCATGGCCCTCAAACTAGTGGGAGTATCGCTAAGCACATCCTTAAACAGAAGAACAGCACAATTTAACACAGCTTGAAGCAATCCTTTAGCAGAAGAGCAGAGGTCTGCCCAAGGCAGTCATGGGTATGACATGAAAGGCATGAAGCTGCCACCCAGCTCATGCATCCCAGTGTCTGACCAGATGTGAATTACTGATATATAGGTATTAGTGTGGAAAAACAGAGCAAATTGAGCTCTGAGACCATGTTAAAAAATGCATCATTGCTTTATAAGCACCTGAAAAGAAAATCATGAGAAAGACAAGTAAAAAACCTTGAAGTTGTTAATTCTTACATTATCTTCCTGTGCTTTCTAATTTGCAGATGAAGCGAGCTGTCCTGCCACAGAAAAGCTATGTGGAATTATTCGTGGTTGTGGATAACAACAGGGTAATGATATCATCCAATGCTAAATACATTTTAATACTTCATTAATTTCTTTCTCTGACATTCTTACATGGTATTTTACAGTTTTTGATGAAGAAATCTGATCCTGCTGCGGTGCAAAAGGAAACAGTTGAGCTGATTAATTATGTTGATGGGGTAGGTCAGACACATTGCCCAGATTCAGTATTTCTACTACTGATCTGTTCCCAGTTTCTCCTTAAGACAGCTAAGAAAATGAATGAACATCATCTTTCCAACTTCTCCAACTGAGAGATATGTTTAGGTACCTTCATGAAGTAGACTGACTTCAGTCATATGTTATTTAATTTTATATTATAAACACATATATTTAATTTGTATTTCATAAATATATTTTATAGAATCATAGAATAGTTAGGGTAGGAAAGGACCTTAAGATCATCCAGTTCCAACCCCCCTGCCATGGGCAGGGACACCTCACACTAAACCATCTCACCCAAGGCTTTGTCCAGCCTGGCCTTGAACACTGCCAGGGATGGAGCACTCATAACCCCCCTGGGCAACCCGTTCTAGTGCCTCATTACCCCTACAGTAAACAACTTCTTCCTTAGATCCAATCTAAACTTCCCCTGTTTAAGTTTGAACCCATTACCCCTTGTCCTGTCACTACAGTCCCTGATGAAGAGTCCCTCCCCAGCATCCCTATAGGCCCCCTTCAGGTACTGGAAGGCTGCTATTAGGACTCCACGCAGCCTTCTCTTCTCCAGGCTGAACAGACCTAACTTTCTCAGCCTATCTTCATACAGGAGGTGCTCCAGTCCCCTGATCATCCTCGTGGCCCTTCTCTGGACTTGTTCCAACAGTTCCATGTCCTTTTTATGTTGAGAATTGCACCAGAATTGCACACAATGCTCCAGGTGAGGTCTCACAAGAGCAGAGTAGAGGGGCAGGATCACCTCCTTCGACCTGCTGGCCACGCTCCTTTTGATGCAGCCCAGGATACGGTTGGCTTTCTGGGCTGCGAGTGCACACTGCAGCCGGCTCATGTTCATTTTCTCATTGACCAACACCCCCAAGTCCTTCTCTGCAGGGCTGCTCTGAATCTCTTCTTTGCCCAACCTGCAGCTGTTTTAATTTATAAATAGTAATATTTTATATTTAATTTCAAATAAAGTTATGTCTCAGTCACTATGTTGAATTACCTGTTTACTCAGTAGCAGTGATGTAATCTGTCATAATTAATTTGAAACAGACTGATGGATAGCAATTATCGTTATGTTTTTTCCAGATGTATGCAGCATTAAACATCCAGATTGTTCTGGTTGGATTAGAGATCTGGACGGATACAAACCACATATCTGTGATGGAAGGGTCAGCTGGAGATGTGCTCAGCAGATTTGTCTCTTGGAGACAGAAAGATCTTCTTAAACGATCAAGAAATGATGTTGGCCATCTCATCATGTAAGTTTTCATGGAGTGGAAGAACTACCCACGCTGCCAGTGTTGCTGATGTGTATGGTTAGGGGTTGTGTATGAATGAAAATACAACTGGATTAAAATTCATTCAACTTCCAAACTTTCAACCTTTATAGACAAGAAACTATAATGAATTATAGTTATAACTGTATAGTTATAACTATAGTTATAGTATAGTGGTTCTGTGAACTCAGAAACACTGTCGCAGCAGACTTGGGTGACTTATCATTGTTTTCAAGGTAATTTATTCAGGTATTCATGATTAATTATAGTGAAACCCTGATATGATGATATATTTCTTCTTGACTTCAAGACCAAAATTTGCCTTGCAATTTTTGTTTCAAACTCATCATTGTCTTTTAGTAGAACTTTTAAACATTCAGCCCCTCTTTCAACGCCACCTTTAAGCTGCTTTTGTTGCAGAGGGAGAAGCTCTTACAGTGGATCCATTGGAATGGCTTTTGTGGGTACCGTCTGCTCACAAGTCCAGGGAGGGTCAATCAGTACTGTAAGTACACAATGTTGTGGTTAATGGAAGAAACTAGCACTGGAGCTGCTAAACCATCACAGATATCCTGCTAGTGGGACACCTGAAGGCTTTCCCCTGTGCATTCACAATACACATAGTTGTAGGTACTGCTATTGGCAGACGTTGTCTCCATAGAAGTACAGCCTAATAAGTAACGTGCCCTTTGCTGACCTATTTGGTCAAGTCACCCCAGTCTTGGAGACGAGGCTTGGAGTTGTACAGTTCCTTTCATGGGGTTTCTTATATAAAGACTTGCGCATATTTAAAACTTTTTGAGTATTTCCCAGTTTCTCTCTTCACATTCCAGTCCATTTGGCTGATTTAGTCCTGAAATAACTTTTTGATCACGTTTTGTAATTCATCTAACTCAAGATTGCATAAGAAAAGCCCATCCTCATGCCATTAAAGTTCATAACCACAGCGTTCTGGGGATGCAGCTACAAAACAGTGTGAATTTTTTTACTCTTTACATGGATAGAAAGCAAACATAACATACTATATTCTCAAGTGTCAGGATTTCCCCACATTAAGGCTGTAAATAGGCAAAAATTTTAAATAATGGCAAAATTAGTAAGAAAGTATTTTTTCCTCCTTCACCCTTGGGGCAGAATTGTATCTCCAGAGGTCCCTGTCCTTACAGTATGAACGCCACAATGCCATAGACAATCTCAGAAGCAGATTCTGTTCTTTAACAGAACATGAAACAGAACAGCTGTTCTTGAACAGTACATTTGTCATTGAAGACTCCATTGAAATCAGTGTCATGAGTGATTAACTGTGTTAGAATGGAACAGAATAGAATTATTTCAGTTGGAAACAACTTACAATGATTGTAGAATCACAGAATCACAGACTGGTTTGTGTTGGATGGGACCTTAAAGCTCATCCAGTTCCAACCCCCTGCCATGGGCAGGGACACCTTCCACTGGAGCAGGTTGCTCCAAGCCCTGTCCAACCTGGCCTTGAACACTGCCACAGATAGGGCATGATCCTCTGGTCCAGCTGCCAACTGTTAATATTCAGAACATGATCCTAATGGAAGAAATACAAAGAGTGGCAGAATTTGGCCCTACCTGAAAACAAAGTGATAAATTGTCTGTTCTTGCTGCTTCCGCTCTGCAAAACAAATCTGTATTCTGTCTTCACAGCCTCTGAGAGCTTTGGGGCTTGAATAATTCAATAGTAACACAGTATTTTCTTTAGTTTCACAATTTTTTTTTAACACTGATTCTCTCTATTAGTTGAATCATGACAATGTGTTGCGTCATGCTACAGTAGTTGCTCATGAATTGGGGCATAATCTTGGAATGAAACATGATGACACAAGGTGTCCTGCATCCTATATTATGCACAGCACAGATAAGTAAGATTTACAGTTGTTTTATTTCAATAATTGTTATTTATCTGCAGTGACTATGCCTTAGAAGCTGTGAATCTCCCATGGATCTTGAAGAACTTTTGTGAATGGGGAGTTGTTTGAAAGGTTTAATTGCAAAGATGAATTCACTGAGTTAAGACTTAACCATTCTAATTTATTTGAAACTTTGTTGGGTTTTTTTCCAATCCAGTAATTTTTTTATTTGTAGCATTCCTAAAAACTGGATTTTCTTAATTATTTATTTTAATGATAGTGTGTTGCTGTTTTTTTTAACCTGCTGAGAACTGAGAATCCTTTACGTATATTCACTGGGTTCATGCAAATGTGTATCCATTCTTAACAGTTAATTTAAATCAGACCTCTCAGCTGATGCTTCTTTCAGTTCACTTGTTCTTTGGCTTCCCCTGATGAGAAAAAGATCATATTATTTTATCTATCTTCATTTGTATTAATAAATCAGGGTAATTGAACACTGGACAAAACTACTATAATAAGATGTATTCATGAGTCCTTAGGGACTCCAAGTAAGGTGGATGCCTTTCTGGAAAGTATTTTTGAATCAATCAGACTCATTACACAAAAGGGATTTCTAAGGCCTGTTTTATATAGAATGCCAGAACGGATAATCTGATGGTCTCTTTGACTTCTAAAAGTACTACATTTATGTTATAAATGTTATTTTAAACTTCTAGTATTATCCTCTATTGCAAAAGAGTCAAAATGAAGTATCTCGTGCTCTTGCAGCATTATAAAACATGCTATTTATTATAGATGAACAATATTTTAAGGGCTTGAGTTGTATTATTCCCTGTAAGCAAAATGCTTATAATGAAAAAGTAATATTATGCTTTCCAGTGGATCCAGGAATTTCAGCACTTGCAGTGCTGATGATTTTGAGAACCTTATTCTCAGTGGAGGAGGAAACTGCCTTAGAAATCCTCCCAAAGCAAGTAATGTTTACAAGGAACCTGTCTGTGGCAATAATGTGGTTGATAGTAATGAAGAATGCGACTGTGGCAAACCAGAGGTAATGAATTAAATTCAATTGGATACTTGCTGTATATTGTGTTATTATATTTGTTACTATATTATTATATTTATGGTATAATGTTGGCCTTTCAGTATAGTTGATTTTCATTAATATCTGAGTTTTCCTTGTAATTTTACATCTTGGCAAGCAATATGAAGATAAATGTTAGTAAAAGCCTAAAATCACTGCTAGTGTAGTGAAAAAATAAGATAGGAGAATGAATGATAAGGAGTAAAACCCCCATGTATTCTGCTTCTTTTAGTGTCCATTTAAAGTGTAAACATATCCTATACCCCTGTGCCACAACACATCAAAACACAGATGTTTTTCTGACAACTTGTAGTGAGAAAATACAGCCAAACTGTGTGCTGGTTCCTGTTAGAGCAGAAAGCTGTCAAGCTCAGAACACACAAGAGAGACAGTGTGTTTAAAGTCTGGTTTGTCCATGCACTTGGTTTGATCATGTAGTTTCCTAGCTATAGAGCAATGTAAAATCTTTGTGTCCCCTTGTCCATGGTTGTTCTTCAGGAATGTACTAACCCTTGCTGTGATGCTGCAACCTGCAAACTCACACCTGGATCGCAATGTGCACAAGGACTGTGCTGCAAGAACTGCAAGGTAGACTGTTGTATTAAGCTAAATTAATAGTATTTACTAGTATTTTTTAATGTTTGAAAAGAGCTATCATAGCACTCAATATACTTTCCCATTATCAAACTATTCACCAGTAGAAAGCATGTAAGCAGTGACTTTGTGTCCAACAACTCTCAGGCAGTAGCTTAGAAATGGCATATCACCTCTGTGTCATCCCTTGTAAGAGGCAGGAGCAACCAGGTGACTCAGTAGTAGTGATCTTCATTATGCAACATCAAGTTTCTCCCAAAACTGTGACAGTTTTGGCTGCTCTTAAATTGGTACTTGTGTACACATTTGTATGATCTACCCAAGTCCTGTGTAGGCTCAGCTCATAAACTGTAGCTACACCATATGAAACTGAGGGAAGTTTTGGATATTCATTAGATAACTGATCCCAAAAACTGCTTTGTCTTCCTTAAAATCCCCAAAGGCTCCCAGTTGTCATTGTTTTGTGTTAGCACTCCTGCTGTTGCAAAATAAAAGTAGGATGCTATTCCTCTCTGGTTCCAGTTTAAAGTGGCAGGAACAGAGTGCAGATCAAAAATGGACTTCTGTGACCTACCTGAGTACTGCAATGGAAGTGATGCCTACTGCCCAGAGGATGTTTATATCATGAATGGTTACCCATGCAGCAACATGAAGGCTTATTGCTACTATGGAGTATGCCAGAGTTTTGATTCACAATGTGAATCTATATATGGAAAAGGTATGTTGATAATTTAATGTGAAAAGACTTGTAGTCTCCTAATAGATATTCCTAATATTTCTTTTTCTTTCTCCTATTTTTAAGACTGTAGTAGCTTACTAAGATTCACTGCTTCTTGTACAGGAGCACGAAAAGCACCTGATGCATGCTTTGAAAGAGCAAATATTAAAGGAGACAGGTTTGGAAACTGTGGAATGCAAGGTGGAGTGTACAAGAAATGTCCTGTTCAGTAAGTCACCAGCAAATAAAAGCTAGCTCTAAAATCTACAATAGAAAAAATAATATATTCTGTTACAAACTCTTAAAGCATAAGATTTAAAAGAGGATTTCCTTGAAATGCAAACTAAAAGGTTTGACTGGATGGTGTATTTGCACTGAAACTGTGAGGTTTTTTCCCTGTTCACCTTGTTTCTGAGTGTCTTTCATTCAATACAGGCATAGTCTGTGTGGCAAGCTACAGTGCACATCTGTTAGTCTTCAAAACCTTCCTGCCTGGAGCGTTGTCAATAACGCATCGGGGGTTTTATGCTGGTCTTCTGACTTTGACTTAGGGTCAGATGTCCCTGATCCTGCTCAAGTTCATGATGGAACAGCCTGTGGAGAAAAGAAGGTAGGATGAATCACAGCAGCATTACAAAATATATTTCACCAACTGGGAAGTTCAGAACTTTCAAAATCATTATGTAGCTCTCTTATTTGTGTGCCATAAGAAAAAAATCTGCTTTTTGAGATACACACACACAATTAGCTCATCAAAAACTGGGATGCTACAAACCAATGAGCTACATTATCAGTTATCCAAATTACTCATCAAAATGCATCCTCAGACTTCTCTGCAACAAATCCAACTATAAAATTCTGAAGTACTGAATGTTCTACAAGCCCTTTTCTGGACATCTAAGTAAAAGCTGTAGAATTCTAAGCACATACATTTACCTATTTATAAAAGGATGGGATTTTTTGAAGTTTGGAGTTTGAAAGACACCAATTACTTTTTCCAGGCCTGTTTGGATTTTGAATGTGTTGATGCAAGTAACCTGGGCTATAGCTGTGATGTAAAGCAGAAGTGTAACGACAATGGGGTGAGTAGATGGTGTCTTCATGCTTTGTTTCTAGAAGACAAAGAGAGGTGCAAAATCCCTGCATAAAAGCAATAACCAGCCAGATGGCTTTGGGGTTTTCTCACCTGTATTAAAAGTTAAGTCCACCTTTTTACCTGTAATTCATGTTGTCAGGACACTGCACTGACATTGAAAGGCATTTCTTCTGAATCTCCCTAGGGAATTTTCTATTATTAGTGAGCTGTGGAATTATAAAAGGAAAATTCTCCTTTGAGGAGGACAAGTGATTCCTCACTTATGTCTCCATGAAAGATCAAAATGGAGTCCAAAGGTTTTCAATCTGAGTTCTCTGGACTATAATCTATTGCAGGCAAATAAAACCCCAAAGTTTAATGTCTATAGAGAATTAACTTGCAGTATCAATATCACTCAGTGTTTTGGGATGGAGGGGGAGAGCTTATTCCCGGTTATTACTTTGTGTATTTCTATACAATATTATGGAATATTTCTTGTTTCCATATGCATTCTTTCATGTGGAACTCCAAATATACACTGGAGGTTGAAAGCAGCCACTTCCAAAAGGCATTTGCTTGACTAATCCCTGTTGTATCGACTGTAGGTGTGTAACAACAACAGGAACTGCCACTGCAACTCTGGATGGGCGCCTCCATTCTGTAACCAATCAGGCTACGGGGGCAGCATTGACAGTGGTCCAGCTCACATAGGTAAGACTGTGAAACTGGCCTTCATTCTGCTCCCCATGGCTGATGATCTGCTAATCACAGGGGGCTTCAGTCACTTTTCAACTGCTTTTTTCTACTACATGGAACACTTAATCATGGACTAAGTTGAAGAGCAGATGTTACCGGAGCTGTGTGTTTGCAGACATCAAGGAAGGTGGTCCGAGGGAGAATCTGAGCTCTGTTTTGTCTGAGCTAAAAAGCAATACATTAGTTGCTCAGTATTACTGTTACATTGTTGTTAAATATTTAGATATCTACTTAGGAATCTAAAACAGAGTTCTGATAAAATGGACTTAATAGAGGAAGACTATAGCTTGAGCAATAGAAGTGGTAAATGCTCTCCCCTGGCAGTGTTTCAAGGCCAGGTGGGACAGAGCCTTGGGCAACATGGTCTGGTGTGAGGCGTTCCTACCGATGGCAGGGAGCTGGACCTAGATGATCTTAAGGTCCTTTCCAACCCAGACCAGCCGATGATTTATGAAAACAGCAGCCTTTATATGTGGAAAGGGTCTCACAGAAATGAGGGGGGTTAAGGAGGTACATGCAGCCAACAGCAGTTGTAAGCAGCTTGTGTAAGAGCCTTTACATTGAGACCACACAAAATGTTTTCCCTCTGTTTACAAGCTAAGTTCATCATCATCCGTAGCTTTGTGAGGCAAAGAACAATTCATATTTTATCAAGCTTTACTAAACTTATTATTTTGGGAAAGGGAAAAAATGTTTTCTATTTATTAAAGGCTTAGGAAGGCCAAGAAGAGGTGCAGATCAGTTGTGGGTAAGGAAATACAAAATGAGTTTGTTTGCTTTAGAATTCCTGACAATATATGGAAAAAAGAAAAAAGTTTGCATATCAAACAACATGGGGTAGGTAAGGCAGAAAGAACTGGTAATAAGATAAGGCCAAATCCTATTTTTCTGACCATAGAATTTATACATTTCAGTGAAGTTACTAGTTTTTATCTATTATAATTTGAAGATTGTAGTTTTTACAACAGAAAGGTGTTTTTTAGCAGAAAAAATGCTTTAATATGAGGTTAAATAAGATTACTACCTTACATTATTCCAATTCTTTTTCTCTAGATACATCACTTCGGGATGGTCTCCTTATTTTTTTCCTCCTTGTGTTGCCACTTGTAATTGTTGCTGTAGTAGCAGTCATTAAACGTGACGCAATAAGGAGGAAGTTTTGCAGGAAAAGCAGAAGACAACACAGGTATTTCACTTACTACAAATGCCTATTTCAACACTTGGGAGCATGCTCCAGATTTATTTTGCAAGCTGGGTAGATGCTTTATCTATACAAAGAATTCCAGCCAACCAAAAAGAAAACATCATCCCACCTAATAGCAGGAGTAGGTTGCATAGTAGCCAGTCCTCTGCTACTAGGTAGTTTAATCCAGATACTCCAGTTGTCAGTTCTCAAGCATTTTTCCCCCAAATACAGCACACTTTCCTAGTTGTTATTGATAATTGTATTATATGGACAGAGAGGCACACACATGGAAGTCGCCTGTCAAGGCTGGAAAGGTCTGGAGTCGGACATGGAATCCTAATCTCACCACTCCAGCCTCATCCCTGAAGGGGGTTAAACCACATGGGGATTTTCCTGATGACGTGGTTTTTGTTTCAGGGATAACAATGTGGAACAACCAAAGCAAAATAACACACCAAGTCATAACACAAGAAGTAATCAGGTAAGATAGACACATGCTTGCATTATTTCATGTTGAGTAATCCAAATTATACCATGCCTCTTCTCTAATATAGTTACTGGTGACTTTGTGTCCTTCTGATACTCTGAAACCAAGTATTTAAAAACAGTTATAAATCATCAGATAAGATTTCAGCTTGGGTAAGCATAAGCTTTATTGTCTGCCCTGTCAATACAGGCTGTGAGTAGTATGGAATGGAACAGGCTGCTACTTAGCAGAGCAGCCAAAGACTGAATTTTGAATTCTGCAGCCAAATACGAGAGAAGCTGCCCAGCCAGGCTGTGGATCCAATGCTGATAAAGCAAAATAAAAAGTATCAAAATAAAATGTTGCAAGAGAATACAAAGAATGTTACAGAAAATGAAAAACAGTTCTTAAATACCATTAGCTTAATACTGAATATTAGCTACAGTTCAAAATCTGTGTTTTCTATTAACCCGATTTTCTGCAATATCTTTTCCAGCCTGCCGCATCAACTCCTGATTTCTTTACTGTACCGCATTTTCCTGGTCCAAGGTTTGTAGTGTTTAAAACCAAGCAAGTAGGGATAGTATAAGGCGGAAACTGGCAGGGGGGAGATTTAGATTAGATTTTAGAATGGAATTCTGATGGCTGCCCCATCCCCTGGCAGTGTTCAAGGCCAAGCTGGACAGGGCTTGGAGCAACCTGCTCTAGTGGAAGGTGTCCCTGCCCATGGCAAGGGCTTGGAACTGGATGAGCTTTATGGTTCCTTCCAACACAAACCAGTCTTGGGTTCTTAACTTCATGTTTGCTATGTTTACATTGCTGTATCCTTGTGAAGTTCCTAATATCCAGTTTAGGAGGATTTTCTATGCAGCCTCGTATCAGATATAGATTAAATCCTTGTATGGAAAACAGCATAATGGCAACATAAACGCTACTAGGGAGAGCGGCACGCAGAGAGATAAAGAGTTGCTAAATCCTAGCAACTGTTTAAAGATGCTAAAGAAGCAGTTGTTTCAAGTCATGAACTACTTCACAAAATGTGTTTTTGACACTTCAGGCAGCCCGTGCAAACCCAGTTTCCAGCAGCTCCTTCAGGACCTCAGCGACCTGCAGTCCCACCTAGACCAGCTGCCTGAAAAGCTCCTTGGGAACCCTCATCCAGTTCTGACAAGGAATTACAGACTGCTGTCTTCCAGTCCTCTCCTCGAGCAGCCAAAATGCTTCCTGAAAGCACATACCTCTGGAAAAGACTTGATGGTACCAGGCACTGAACACAGATTTTGTCACATCCATTATTCTCCTAGTTGCTGCTGGCTGCATTTGTGCCTCTTCTACCTCACTTCCTATTTTTGTTTTAAATCAGAAGTCTGAAGTTCAGCTCCTGTTAGATGAAATCTGGAAGAGCATCACAGAACAGGACTCTTCTAAGCGCAGCCTTACTTTCCGGCCAAACAGAAGTGAATTCAGTAATTTAGGCATAATTTATGCACCTCTAGTCATACACTGCTGTGAAAATTAGAACGCAGATGGACCTCATGGGAAGTCTGCAGCCTGTCTACCTCCTGGGTCATCCTCTTGGCTGTTCACTGCCAGAGACGCAGCCATTCCCTGTTCCCCATAGGCCAAGCTTTTCCTGTATTGCTCCAAGCCTCAGCTTCCATGCAGCACTATCACGGCTGGGATCTGGATCCCACCTCTCACTACCTGCCACCTGCAGGACCTTCCTCTTCAGTTAGTTGAGCAAGCTGCTCTAGTGGAAGGTGTCCCTGTCTGTGGCAGGGGGTTGGAACTGGATGAGCTTTAAGATCCCTTCCAACCCAACTATAAAAGTAACGTCACATTGGACACCAGTAATGGGAAAAACCTCTGTAGATAATGGACCTGAGTCTTGAAGGAATGAGCCATCCCTGTTGCTACAGAAGATGTGGTGTATCAGGGAGAACATTATACACTCAACAGTGGTTTAATGTCTGCTGGTTATCACAGTATGAGATCTGTGCTAGGATCTGACTCCACTACAGAAGCAACAGGTAACTTTCATCACTCTAAAGGGGACAATTGGGAAGTGGTACTGATTTGATATGAACATACACAGGCTGTCAAAATGACAGCTCATGGAAAAGCAGCCGCTCCAAGGGGAAAACAAGCACTGGCCAGGAGGAAGCTGTGGATACCGCTCAGTGTGTACATCAGAGAGCAAACCACACTCAGCTCACCTGTGAGCCCTGGGAATAGGAACTAGTGAAAACAGGGAATAAATCCCAGAGTCACCTCACCAAGATGGTATTTCCAGCTCCCTCAATGGCCATTTCACTGAAGAACTGGATGGAAGAACCCCAAATATGCTGGCACTGGCAAAGAGGGTCTTCCAAAGAAGTGTCCTAAGAAGTCCTAAGTGTCTTTATGCCCTTAGAATCTGCAATTGTTATTAAACATTACTATCATTTATACCTTCTAACAAGCATATTACCTTATTATAACTTAAATCATCACACTCAGAACACCCAGTAGTATCTGATGATATAATATCAGGCACCGCTGGGTATGGCCGGGATCGCTCGTTATCCTCACGCCTCCGGGGTCATTAAACCCCATTATTTATTTATTATGAAATTAAAGCTGACTAAACCTTCTTCTTTCCGCCCCGCCCGCCCCGCGCATGCGCGCAGCAGGCCGGCGGCTGTGGCGGCGCTGGAGGCGGCAGCGGAAGATGGCGACGAGCGGGGCGGCGGAGGCCGCGGCCGGGTCGGGCTGTGCGTGCTCTGCGGGCTGCCGGCGGCCGGCAAGTCCTCCCTGGCCCGCGGGCTGCGCCGCGGCCTCCCGCAGCGCCGCGGCTGGGCCTGCGCGCTCCTCACCTACGACGAGCTCATCCCACCGGAAGCCTTCCGCCCGCGGGAGCCGGGGACGGAACCAGACCCATCGGTCAGTGCGGCGCACTGCTCTCATTGGCCAGCCGGGGCCAGCTTGGCACGGTCATTGGCCGGCGCGAGAGCGTCACTGGCAGCGCGGCGCTCGTTGCCAGGCAACGCGGCGCTTCCTTCATGGCGGGCGGGAGCTCTGTGGTAATGGCGGCGGTGGTGTGGGCCCGGGGCGAGCTGTCACCCCTGTGCTGCTCCCTCCACAGCTGCCCGACTGGAAGCAGAGCCGGAGGGAGCTGCTGCAGTGCTTGGAGCGCCTTCTGCAGGCACTGCTCACCGGGGACCCGCTAGCAGACCCCGGCCCCACCAGCCAGCCCGCCTGGGAGCGCTTCCTGGCCTGCTGCCACCGGCAAGGGCTGCTCCGCTCAATGGAGGGCGGAGGTGGCCGTTACTGCGCGCACACAGCTGGGTCCGGGCCGCTCTACATCATCCTGGATGACAACTTCTATTACCAGAGCATGAGATACGAGGTGTTCCAGCTGGCTCGCAAATGTAACTGCTGTTTGTGCCTATGCGTGACAACGCGTTGTGTAGGAAACTCGGTGTGCTTTCAGTGCCTTTCTTTAAGTGCTCTAGCAGAACATGAGTTATTCTTTATTGCCAGATTCCTGCAGTATAACAGCTTTGTTACTGCGTTGTTAGGAATTGCTGCATCACTTAAAGCCTTTCTTATGTTCATCTCTAGATGAGCAGCCTTGAAGATAAAATTGGTTTGTATCAGCCTCCCAGTGCCTAAAGGGGCTGCAGGAAACCTGGAGAGGGGCTTGGGACAAGGGCCTGTAGCGACAGGCCAAGGGGAATGGCTTGAACCTGCCCGAGGGGAGACTGAGATGAGCTCTTAGGCAGAAGCTCTTCCCTGTGAGGGTGCTGAGGCGCTGGCACAGGGTGCCCAGAGAAGCTGTGGCTGCCCCATCCCTGGCAGTGCTCAAGGCCAGGTTGGACACAGGGGCTTGGAGCAAGCTGCTCCAGTGGAAGGGGTCCCTGCCTGTGACAGGGGGTTGTAACTGGATTAGCTTTAAGGTCCCTTCCAACCCAAACCACTCCAGGATTCTGTAATTCTGTTATTTTCAGGCTCAGAACTAGTTGTAGAGCTTCCGCATTCACATAAAGCCTTTCCTGTGCATGTTGCTTTCAGAAATCTTTACTTGAACAGTTTAAAGGTAAAATCGTCTGTTGATATTCTTTTAGATTCCTTGAGCTACTGCCAGATATTTTTAGAGTCTCCACTTGAATGCTGCTTGCAGAGAAATCGGCTGAGGAGTCATCCCTTACCTGACCAGACAATACATTTAATGGCAAGCAAAATAGAAATGCCAGATCTGAAGAAAAATGCTTGGGAACAGAACAGCCTTGTCCTGCAAGGTTCTGACTGCACTTCAGAGAAGTATGCTCAATGCGGGGGTACTGCTTTCTACTGTATCTAAATGGTTTTATGGTGATTTTCGGAAGCCAATCAGTTATGCCCAATACCTGCCAATGGCTCTGACCTCACAGCCATCACTCTTTGTAGAGTTACCTCCAAAACAAACCACAGTTCTAAACTGTTGTTAAAAATATATGTAAATTGTGAAACATTAAGCCTGGAAATAACTGGCTGTAGGTTTAGTTATAATTGGTTTTCATCTAACTTCCCATGTAAAGATAATTTCATTGATTGCCTTATACATTTAAACTGAAAACTTGGGGTTTTTTTTCCCCGTGCTGAGGTGTCATTACAAAATGAAAGGAGAATCTTCAGTGAAACTCTTTATTTAATGTGGTTCATCCTTGTTTTCTCAGTGAGCAGATCATCGCTTTGCTGGCTGCTGCCTTGGAAAATCCGGTGAAGCAAAACGAGGAAAACACTGAGCAAAAGGTAGCGCTGCTTGACTCCAGTCATGGCTCCGTTAGGTGGTGGGGAATGAGTGATTTATACCTGAACTGTATTCACAATAGAAACTGAGAAATAGCTCTTTGACAGGCTGAGAGAGCTGGGCTGGGGCAGCCTGGAGAAGAGAAGGCTCCTGAAGGGGAGACCTTAGAGCAGCTCCAGTGCCTAAAGGGGCTGCAGGAAACCTGGAGAGGGGCCTTGCTTGGACAAGGGCCTGTAGGGGCAGGACAAGGGGAACAGCTTTAAGCTGCCCGAGGGGAGACTGAGATGAGCTCTTAGGAAGAAGGTCTAGCAGGGGGTTGGAACTGGATGAGCTTTATTGTCCCCTCCAGCCCAAACCAGTCTAGGATTCTATTTCTTAAGTACAAAAGCATGCACAGAAAAGTTACTCCCATTTGAAGTGGGTACAACTGTCACCCTTACTAAGTTAAACCATTGAAATACCTTGAAGGATACTGTTAAGTGTTCTATAATAGCAAAAGGACTTTGGAGCTGTCACACCCTGAGGAAAATAATTTTCACTTCTTAACATCACACATACCCATCTGTGGCAGTCACCCTGACACCCACACCTGCCCCCAACTCACAGGAGTAGCCTGCACTGCACGAGTCACTGCTAATGCGTTACGTGCTTTCAAAGAGAGCTTTAAAAGCTTATGAGTCTAAACCAAATGTCGTGTGTCTGCATGTGTCCCTCCTTCCTGTGTCACCCCATCAGGAAGCCGATCGGGCCATCTGTGCAGCCAGTGCTGTCCATCAGGCTGACCAGACCTGCAGACGCCTCGTCTCTCAGGCAATGAAGGAGGCCAGAGGTAAGTGCAGTCAGTTATGGGGGTTAGCTCATGAGGTGGGACTCAGCCTGTGATACTCCCTTGGGATAAACTTAAGAAATCCCAGCCCTGCAGGGGTGACAGAGGCAATCACATTCAGTTGGCTGGCCAGAGTTAGTTGTAGGATGCGGGTGAAAGTCGGTAAACCTTCTCTTAAAGCATGAAGTTAAAAGTTTGGCTTTAATTTTCTTTCAGATAAAAACATCCTGCCAAGTGAGCTGAAGAGCCTGGCAGAAGAACTCAACAAACTCAAAGCAGAGTTTTTGGAAGACATGAGGCAAGGAAAGCATTTGAAAAGCCAACTTTCAGTACAAAATCAATGTTCTGACCCTGATACATCTGTAATTTCTTTGTTCCAACTGGAGGCAGCCAAGATAGTTAATAAATATATTTTAAAATAATGACATGAGGAATAGTGGCATATTTTAAGGGCCCAAAGTGTTTAAAATGCAGTACTGCTTCAGCATTGCAGCTCAAAACATCTGACACAGGTTCCTTCTCTAGAGGCTTTTGCCATCTTTTTAACTCATCTAGGAGTCATTCAGGACCTCCCTCCCTTTGGGACCTATGACCAAGTTCATGATACCCTTGCACTGAATTAAGGTGAAATGACACCAGCCAACCAGATTCATTTCTTAATACAAACTACAAGGCATGTGGTTAGATATAACTCAACAATGATGACTTTAACTGAAACAGCAAGTCTCATGCCATGTGTTTTTTGCTTAGATCTAGTCAATATTAAATGAAAAAGAGAGGAGAGAAGAAGTATACAGCAACATCTTGGTCCTCTTCACCAAGGGTATCTCACCCTCTGTCCTGAGCCCTGCATTTTTGTGTTCACATTGAACATCTTGAGACCCCACTTGGAGCACTGTGTGCAGTTCTGGTGTGCTCTACATAAGGCGGCCATGAACCTGTTGGAGCGAGTCTAGAGGAGGCCATGGAGATGCTGCAAGGGCTGGAGCAGCTCTGCTCTGGAGCCAGGCTGAGAGAGCTGGGCTGGGGCAGCCTGGAGAAGGCTCCTTATAAGGGGAGACCTTAGAGCAGCTCCAGTGCCTAAACGGGCTGCAAGAAACCTGGAGAGGGGCTTTGGACAAGGGCCTGTAGGGACAGACCAAGGGGAATGGCTTTAACCTGCCCGAGGGGAGACTGAGATGAGCTCTTAGGCAGAAGCTCTTCCCTGTGAGGGTGCTGAGTCACTGGCACAGGGTGCCCAGAAGAGTGTTAAGTGTTTCATCCCTGGCAGTGTTCAAGGCCAGGTTATACACAGCCTTGGGTGATACGGTCTAGTGTGGAGCATCCCTGCCGATGGCAGGGGGTTGGAACTGGATGAGCTTTAAGCTCCTTTCCGACCCAAACCATTCTGTGATTCTATGGGCATAATTAAGTGAGCTCATGAGCAGTTCCAAAGCTGAGGTTCCCCAAGAGTTCCTCTGGGTGGTCAGGTGATCGTTTTCCCTCTGTTGTCCTTATTGTGGTGTCTGCTTTCTGGCTGCACCTAAGAATCAGCTCATCCTTGAGTCATCCTTTCATATTCCTATGGAGGTTTATCAGCTTCAAACAAGGGGCCAGAACAACCCTACCTACACGCTATTGAGAGCCAACGTCCTTGTTATTTGCTTCATTTATGCTCAAAGCCTCCTGTGGTCAAATGAAATGGTGCCTAAGACAAGCTCAGACTCCTGTCTGTGACTTGCACTATGGAATGTAAGAGGTGTCTGGGAAAAGCTCAAGTGTCCAGGTTCTCACAAGCACCAAAAGAGCAGCCTGGTTTCAGCACCAAAATGAAGCACCTTAAGCAAGGGACAGCGCATTTATGCTTCAGCCTGTTCACCTTTTGGGTCAGCTTATCCTCCTTACCACAGCTACTCATAAGCAGCTCACCAGTCCCACCTGCTGAAGCAGACACAAGAATTACCATGAGACTTAATTAGAAAGTGTTATTTTATTCGTATCTTAGAAAAGCAAAGCTTCACAACATGAACTACACCAGATATAGGCAAGTCATTTCCAAATTAACCTTGTCCTCTGAAAACATTCACTACACGAGAAAATTGATTTTACAGTTCTAACAGGTTCCATTTTTTTGCAATACAAAATATGCTCTTTACACTGCAATAGGTTATGAACAGAGCCGGGACTCAGAAGCACATACACAAAGATTGCTTGATGAAAAAAGGCTTCGGCAGGGGATAGATTTCCTGCAGACCAACATCCATTTGCTGTAGATTTCAAAGAAGTTTCAAATGAACAGAAAACTTGCCAGTGAAGACTCCTCCGTTACATTCCTTTCGTCAGCAAGAAACAAAGAGCAACCCCCCCCCCCCAAACATTCTGCACTAAACCAAATGGCATCAGCTCATTTGGCTGGGAAACACCATGGGAAGGAGTCTTCCAGCACTGAGTTTTATGTTAAAATGCCGAACAACGTTTTATGTCCAAATCCTCTTCCACTGAACAAGTATCTGTGAAAAAACAACTCCTGTTCCTACTAGCAGCGTCACAGTTGGTTTAATATTAACCCAGATAATCTACTGAGATGCTTCAGCCTAATATATGTGTGTTCATTGGAATACTGGGTCTCAGTAAGTCTGCATTAGGAGTATGATAAATAGTGCACATTAAAAAGGTCAACAAATCTATTAAATGATCTATCACAATAAAAACAAACCCCCTCAAAGTTCATGTTTTGCAGGTACAGGACTTACCAGAGTCAAGCTGTGGAAAAAATTCAGTTCATTCTCAAACTTCCCTGTTAATACAAGCTAAAATGCCAATAGCCACTTTATAATGTAAAGATTTGGGGGTTTAAAACAAAATGAGTTTAGTGCAGTGGAGAACTCGGTATGAAAAGTCCCTCAACCACAGACTTGATCCCACAGTTCCTGACAATTATCGCTCACTGACTCCATGTAAGGCCTTCTTGTGCACAGGGATCGTTGGGATCACAGCCTAAAACAATTTTCCAGTACTAATTCTGGTCCTTAAAGGAAACAGTATGTACAAAGTGATGAGAAACTGATGTGACAACACACCTTCCAAAGGAACTCGGTGGGCAGAAGGCAGCAGATGCACTCAGGACCCCGTTTGGCACAAGTGAACAGGCAGCGTGAGGTTGAAAAATGAAGAGCCCACATGCAGAGGGTGGCCCTTCCTCTGTGAAGGCTATGGCAGGGTCCGCACCACATGGATCTGGTTGTAGAATAAAGGGATGGACACGGAAACCTGCCTCTGCCCAAGGTCCCCCCTGCAAACAGGAGCTCATGCAAGGAAAGAAGGAAAAACTACTTTATCACTGTTCAACAGTTCAGAGATGTTCAAGCTCCTTGAATCCTGTGTTCAGCTCTGGGCCCCTCACTACAAGAGAGGCATCGAGGTGCTGGAGCGGGGCCAGAGAAGGACACCGGAGCTGGTGCAGGGCCTGGAGCACAAGTGTGATGGGGAACGGCTGAGGGACCTGGGGATTCAGTCTGGAGAAGAGAAGGCTCAGGGGGGACCTGATCGCTCCCTACAAGTGCCTGACAGGAGGATGGAGCCAGGAGGGGCTGGGCTCTGCTCCCACATAACAAGAGACAGGACAAGAGGAACCGGCCTCAAGCTGCACCAGGGCAGGTTCAGATGGAGCTGAGGAACAATTCCTGCCCCAGAGGGTGCTCAGGCATTGGAAAAGGCTGCCCAGGGCAGGGCTGCAGGCACCATCCCTGCAAGTGTTCACACACCATGTACACAAGGCCCTTAGTGACACTGTTTAATGGTGGCCGTGGCAGTGCTGGGGAAACAGCTGGATTTAAAAGATCTTTTTCAACCCAGCTGATTCCATGATTGCTAATGTTCTTTCCTTAGGTACTTGAATGCAGAAACAACGGTATTAAGTCCATGCTATTAAAATCCTTCTAAACAACAATTTGCAAGGTTTGGAGGTGGATTTCTTTCCCCTGTACTGAGTTCTATTATTAAGAACTCACGCGAGGATCCCCTCCTAAACAAGGGCCCCTCACTAAGATGATGCCAGGCTTCTCCTGCTACCAGCTACCTCTGTTACCATTCTCCTACCTGCAATTCTGCTCAGGAGCATCCTTGTTCAGAAGCTGTTTCCTTAAATCACCAATCATTAGCCAACACAGTAAGAAGAATCTACCATCTTTACACTGCCAAAAATCATTCCCAATGGATCACAAATAGCTCAAACAGAATGGAAGGATGGAATCCCAAACATTTGTGCACATCAGAGCTGATACCCCTACTGATACCAGAAGGGAGAAGTGCCGGACCGGCAAACCAAGGACAACAAGGCTGTTGACATCGGCACCGTTCTGTACTGGAAGGAGCTCCTCAGAGCATCATGGAAAAGGAATGGAAACACCATTTCGGAAGATTCCTTGGAGTTCTAGAGCTTAAGAAGAGAAGTCTGCACCCAAAAGCAAGGAAAAACCCCTTTATAAATTGCTAATTGTAATGGCCTCCAGCAGTAAGGTCTGGTGTTTTAGTATTATAGCCAAATTTAGGTTTTAGAAGGCACACTAAGGGCTTTTAGTAATTTTGCTGGGGTGTTCTACATAGGGTTTACATTAAAGTGCCTGTCCATTGGCCTGGGTGCTTCTCAAGTAAGATGTGCAGTATAAAAACCCCAACAGAACGAGCATGTGCCATGGACTTCATTTCCATCTTCAGTCACCATCTGCTACCTACAATTATTAATCCCAATGACTTCAGCCGTAGGATGCTGTATTCCTCTGCTTACTACAGGGACAGCTCAGAAAACCCAGAAACCTTTCTCCTTATTCCCAGTACACAGAAAGGACAAATTCAGGAGAGGGACAAGACAAACTGACTTCCAAGCCAGCTGAAATTTGCAACGAACTACGTTATAGAGCTTTCAAACCTACCAGTCGTAGCTTGGCCCAAGATAACACTGAACATGATTCTCTTCCCCATTTGTAAACCTCTTGTTTCTTTCTGTTAGAACTTCCATCAGCCAGACAGAAGTTTAACTGTGCAAATCTTAAATATCTGTACACATTAAGTTTAAGGCAGTTAAAAAATCTCTCTGAATATATATTAGATCTACAAGCTCTTTAATATGACTGTGGAAAAACTACCTCCTTTTCAAAGGAACCACACGTAAAAGTTTGCTTAGTATAAATAAGGTCTCATTTTTCTTTAGTATAACTCCTGAATGACAAGCTTTTAACTTTTTTCCTATCAGAACTTCATTCCCAACAACCTGTCACCTTCTACTTCTGGGATGAGTTTTAAAACTAATAGTTAAATTAGTGTTTGTGCTCTAGAATGAAGAGTTTAGACCATACTAAGGAAAAACTACTAACCTTCACTAGGTAAAAGCAAGTTTGACATCAAATTGAACTTGTATGTGAAAGTTGCTCCTGTTTGGTTTTCCAGTTTGGAATAGCTAAGTTTTTAAGGATAAATATGTCTCCAAAGAAACCAGATATGTCATTGCAATAACCTTGTGTCTCTTACAGTTAACATATTTTGTCCTGCCCAGTAAATAGCCTGATGTTTCAGAACACAAGCTCTGCTTCAACATCTGTACAGTGTTTATTGGGATGAAGTACAAGCAACTTAAATATAGCAGCCAAAGCATGGAAACACATTCCAATTCCTATTCCAGCTGAATATAAAACAACCACCCCATCCTATACAAAATTTCCCTGGCAAGTTTTGTGACAACACAGAAAGAAATTTGCCTCCTTTGTCAATTTGCTTCATGTGAAGATTCCTTATGCAATGTGCAAGCTTTTCCTTCAGCAAGTATGAAAAATAGACTGTAATATGTTAAAAAACTAAATGAAAGCACGTTCTCAGTCAATGCTGATTATGTTGGCCTCTTGCAAAATGGCAAGCAAAGTCATACTTATTCTTACACTTACAGCCACATATGTTGCACTGAAAAGGATTTTCAAATCCATGACATCCCATGTGAATAGTATAAAGGATATTGTCCGCAAAGTACATGTCACAGTGTTGGCAGTGATGCAGGAGCTGAGGGTCCTGAACTGGAAGGGTTGGTGCTGGAGTACTTGGTTGACTATTACTTATGCTGGGAGTACTGGTGTGGGCACTGCGATCACTGCTGGGACCCGCTACGGGGCTGTAGTTCCTTTGATTGTGTGTAGGCCGAGGATCTGGGCTGGCTGGAGATGAGCTTTGAGGAATGTTTGCTGACACAGCTGAAACTACTGCAGGTGCGGCAGGCTGCTGTATCATGAAAGGCTTCTCATCTTGACAGGAAACTTCATCAGGAGAGCCTGGGTTTTGGTTTTCAGGTGGCAAACTGGATAACTGTCCTGCTAAAGTAGAGAGCTGGTTTAAAGGATTATCTACCATAAGGTCCTGTGGATCTCTTGGCAACCCACTGCTCTGGGTTGGTTTTGTCATGCTCTCATACGCTTCAGGCTGGATATTTGGGATTTCATGAGTGAAATCATTAAGGTAGTCCGGTTTCTGCACCACCATGGAAGGTGGACTCAAATTAATTAATGCTCTTCTGCTGTAGCCCAAATTGCTGGTTTTCTTCTGCAAAACCCCCCACATCTTCTTGCTGCTTAGGGAAGACCTTGTACCCTTGATAGGCACCATTTTATGCTTGCGCCTGCGGTGGTGCGATAAGTTGCTCCTGTCGCTGCAGCGGAAGGAACACAACTCACATTTGTATGGTTTCTCACCCGTGTGTGAGCGCATGTGAGCTTCCAGGTGACGTTCATAAGCTGATGCAAAGGGACACAAGTGGCATCTGTGTGGCTTCTCACCTGGAAAATCCACAGAGATCATACTAGAGCATCTCAGAGTGCTTGAAAAAGGCTTTTCATGGAACAGAAAGTAGCTAACAGGGAGCTTTAGTCACTGCTAGTCTTGAGTTTAGCTGCATATTTGGTAGAAAAGCGAAGTAAATGTAGACATCTCTGCCTCACCCAAGTGATAATAAGCCCAGGAATAAACTGTGAACACAATGAGCATAACGTAACTTGACCAGGAACTGCAGCACGATGCCAAGGGCTGAATGCAGTGATGTTTGGATCCAGTTAAGAGCATCACACAACTGTACCTCAGCTATAAAGCACATAAGCAGCTGGCTACAGGAATGTCTGTACCACCAACATGTAACCATTCTTACTGATAACTGGGTTTAAACACTGAGGGAAGGCATCCTTCCATCATCTTCCAGACGTTCCTACTTTTAAACATCCTGGAACTGTTCTCTAAATAACACATGCATTTGAGAACTGAATGTTGAAAAACGATCCTATGGTTAAAGAGGTATTAAAGAAAACAAAAGCTTTGTTTAGTAAAGAAAACAAAATCCCTGGGGAGCTGTGTGCTCTCAGACATGACAATCAGGTATTCTTCCAGAGAGATACAACTTTGCTCTTCTACTAAATGATACTAAAGAGATATTCACATTAACACTTCTGAAAGTGCTTACAAAACTGTCAAACATAAATACAAGCCAACACATTGGTAACATCATACTCTGGGACTTAATTTTCCTTTCACAGACTGATCCTCCAGGAGTAGATCCAGATCTGCAATGTTAGAAAAGTCCAGAGGATTAGGCTCATGTTCAAGTGCTGAAATGAAACATCATCTTATCTTCCTATCTAGGATGTCAGGTCAATTTCCAAATCTCTGTTGTGCAACTGATTCTCTTGCCACACAGCACATCAGGCCACAAAAAACTGGGAGTGGGCTCCTTCTCTTCAGCATTCACAAGGGATTTTAGAAGCATTTTCTACTATTTTACATATACATTTGGTTTGTGGCTTTTAAAATCCATCTAGAACAACTGTAAAAGCTAGAAGTCTGAACGCAGAGAGGGACACTAATATACTGCAAGCACTCTACAGGCCCTCAAAGATGTAATGTGACTGACAAGAGAAAGCCTTCGCATGTTCAGCATCCCACAGTCTGGAATCGCAACCTGGGATACTAAACAGAAGATTTTTCTTTTTTCCTCCCTATGTCACTGCCTCTTCAAGAGGGGAAAAAAAAAAAAAAAAGCCATTTTTGTGCTACCTCTAAGTACTTTATTCACACCAACTGAAAACAGTTTCTTCATAAGTGTATATATGTATTTTTATATATACGTATATATACACACATAATGATGTGGAGATTTGGTACAAAGACAGATGGAAGAAGACTGACAAGCTTCCTGCATTCACAAAGAACTTGTCATTCTCAATGGTCTTCTTTCATTCCAAACTGGTTACACAGAGATGAAGATTTGCACCGCATGTTGCACACCCTTAACACAACACAGCTGCTGAACTACTAATTACACTGCTGCCAGACTCAGCATGGAGTAATTCTGTGGTAAGTTGCACTTAATGATGGTTGCATGATGGTGTCTGGGTCCTAATTACTCTGGCAGATCCCTTGCTGCACTTGCATGTTACCCAGAACACAGCATCTGTTTACTTACACTGCTCTGAGGCTACAGAGTAAGCTCTTGCTCCCCTACTTTAATGCAGATTCAGTCACTCAGCCTTCACAGTCCATGCAATCCATCTCTGGGCCCTTTGCCATGCTTCTGAGCAAAACACCACTCAGGCCTTGGATCGCCTTGCTCTTGCATGGAAAAAATAAACCAAGGAAAGCAAACCAAATAAAACACCCCTTCCTTATTCTGGAGTCCTTCTCTACAAAGAAACAAAGCAGGGCTCTATGAAGAGCCACTGAGGTAATGGCAAAATGGTGCTGCCATCAGGACATCAGACAATGCTGTATTAAAATTAGGGATGTGAAATATATTGTAAAAAGGTGAAGGGGAAACTATACAGAGAAAGAAAAATATTCTTGTCTATGGTATAAAACTGGACGGAGTGGAAAAGGGAAATGGACTTACCATTGTACAGTTACTGGTATTACATTAGCGTCAGATGTGTCTGAGCCAGTAATGTGCCACCCTACAGGCAAAGCTCCATTTCTGAGGTGCAATACTAACAATATCATGTACTACAACCATGAGCAAAAACTCAAAATATTAGCCAAAGGACAAACACCGAGTACTAAGCTTTGCCCTAACTAATGAATTGCTGTGGCTCTTGGAATATTTCCTTCCAAGTCATGACCACTGAGTCAGATTTATGAGGACATTTCTCAGCATCCCAGTTCTTGGTTGGAATCTTTCTTGCTTTTGCATATATAATTATGCTGCAACTATGCTGAAATAATCATGACCTGCAGCAGGTATTGTCCTGCTACCTCTAGCCACGCAGTGACACCTACTCCCTGAAGCAGCAGAAGGGTAAGAAAGCATTCTGAGAACACAAACTCATAGAATCCCAGACTGGTTTGTGTTGGAAAGGACCTTAAAGCTCATCCAGTTCCAACCCCTGCCACAGGCAGGAACACCTTCCACTGGAGCAGATTGCTCCAAGCCCCTGTGTCCAACCTGGCCTTGAACACTGCCAGGGATGGGGAATCTCTGGGCACCCTGTGCCAGCGACTCAGCACCCTCACAGGGAAGAGCTTCTGCCCAAGACCTCATCTCAGTCTCCCCTCTAGCAGGTTAAAGCCATTCCCCTTGGCCTGTCCCTACAGGCCCTTGTCCAAAGCCCCTCTCCAGGTTTCCTGGAGCCCCTTTATGCACTGGAGCTGCTCTAAGGTCTCCCCTTAAGAAGCCTTCTCTTCTCTTCTCCAGGCTGAACCAGCCCAGGTCTCTCAGCCTGGCTCCAGAGCAGAGCTGCTCCAGCCCTCACAGTATCTCCATGACCTCCTCTGGACTTGCTCCAAGAGCTCCACATCTGTTTTGTGTTGGGGGCCCCAGCACTGGAGACAGGACTGCAGGGAGTGTCCCACAAGAACAGAGTAGAGGGGGAGAATCCCCTCCTTTGAGAAAAGGACTGTTAGCCTAATATCTGAAAGCATAAAAAATGGTAGACGATTTCCTAGAGAAGGAGAAGGCATGCTGACACTATACCAATACCCACATTTTGGTACCTAGAGAAGGAAGATTTGATTTTTTTTGCTAATATGGCTAAAATTGATATTAAGTGACACATTATTTCAGTCATTCTGTTTGAGAAACCCCATGCACACCAAAGCCATCAAAAACGTCTCAAGAATCAGCAAACACACAATATCAACATCTTCTAGCAGCCATTCATGTCTCCATCACAGCTCTAGCAGTCCATCTGCTCATGTTCATAACTGACCTGTACTAACTGTGGGCTTGGGGATGCAAGTTTTTAGATGGGAATAGCTATATGTCACCAAACAGACATGAAACTTTGTTGATGTTACCCCTGCACCTTTAAGCACTATTTAAAAACAAACTGCTAAGCCTGCAGTACAGTTTCTCCCACTACATGACCCTTCTTTCACAAGCTCAGAAATAGCACTGCACAGAGTAAAGCTGTTAGATTTCTCCTTATCCACATACCATAAGAGGCAAATGGTAAGTGAAGAGGTAGCTGTTTTATGGAAAACTAGACACAAAAAATGCTCCAGAACTCAAGTGTTGCTCTGCAGGTCTGCAGCAAGCCATGACGTCAACGTTGTGTCAAATGCAGCTACAGAAGCCATGGTATTCTACCCATTATTGGATAATACACAAAATTTCCACTGGGAATCTGAAAACAGCAACAGCTACACACAGAGGTAGCTCACAGTAGCACAAGAGGAGAATTTAGATGATGTTTAGAGCCTGAACCTCAGAACTTTGATTTCTAGTTGGTTGTCATTTTCCATCCCATTGTGCCTTGTTAAAATAAGCCAACACTGCAAGGCCAGCGCAAGGAGCACTGACTTGCCAAAATACATCCTCTAAGTGACTGTGTAGACACAGTGGTTCACAGCAAAGTTAGTATCTGACTAACAATAACCATACCTAAAGAGAGCTACAATTACACCCAAGTGACAAAAAAGCATTTCCTTCGAAGAGAATCCCCAGATGTCACTTACCCAAGACCACTGAAGTGATACACGTAGAAGTTTTGGAACCAGACTGGAAACCTGTAAAAACTTCCATTTTTGCCAGAATACTTCTTTTATTTTAATTATTATTTTAGTGACAAGCCATAAAGTCTTCTGAATTGGTAACTGTATTCCGTAATAACTGGGCAGGCACCAAAGTCAGACTTCACAAGGAGCTTTTGTGTGTTTCCTCTCACTTGCCAGGAGGTCAGAGCTGACTTCACAAACAGTTCAGGATATTCTAACCTAACTCAAGAGTTTTGCATTTCAGCTTTATAAACCCAACAGTGGGAAATGCCACAGGAAATACTTCTTTTCATTACTATTATTAGTAATGATCACTTTTTGATGCCATGTGGTCACATTTGAATAAAAGAAAACTTTATTCTTATTACTGTGTTTTGTACTTCCAACTCTAGAATGTGGCATGAAACAGGAATATCTTCATAGCTAAGTAAGAGAGGAAAAAAAGCCCCTATAATCTCCAAGGAAAAAACTATGTTACCTTTAGGACCTTCCAATTTACACTGATGTTTTCACACTAAACTTTACTCCCATATATCAAATTCAGTAGTCTGCCATAACAGATCTAATTGCTGAGTAACTCCAGAATGAACATCTTCAAGCAGTGTGATAACTCCCCATGTGCAAGTTATACCACTGAGTTCAAACCAGTGTTTAATGTACAGGAAAGCACAGCAGAGTATTTCATACCTGTATGAATTCGGATGTGCTCTATGAGCCGTGCTGTGCCTTTGCTGGCATAGTTGCAGTACCGACACTTTAACTTCCCATCAAACGTCCGTTCAAAGCCATCCACCAACATTCCTGAGTTTTCATCCAGTGAAACTTCAACTGAAGGATGATCCAGACCATTCTGATCACCTTCTGTCCCAGCTGTAAATAATACAACACAGATGTCAATCAAGAATCAGTGGGATACTACTGAGAATATGCTACACATCTTTTGCTTCCCTGTGCCCTTGGTCTTTCTATTTAAAGAACTATAAGAACATCCCCTTATCATAACAAAGGTACAGCCACATCTTTTCTGATGAGAAAATAACTATCAGAAATACTCCTATACAGTTACAGGCCTCTGTTTAATTATCTGGAACATCAACAGTGCAGTCACTGTCTAAGAGACTAAAATTTGATAGCACTGCAATTTGCTTACCTCCCTGGAGAGTCTCTGCTTCCTTGTCTCCACAAACTGATCCAGAAATCATATTTACATGGTGAGTCTGCTGTGTAAGATATTCCTGAAAATCCTTTACAAAGTCCAAAGGTTCTGGCTTCTTCTCACCCATATTCAGTCTTTAAGTTTACAACCTCTTGTGCCTAGAAGGAAAAATATTGTCATAGAATCACAGAATTGTTTGGGTTGGAAAAGACTTTTCAAGATCAGTGCAACTGTTAATCCAGCACAGCCAAGGCCACCACTAAACCATGTCCCTAAGTTCCACATTTACAGGTATTTTAAATACCTTCAGGGACAGCAACTCCACCACTTCCCTGGGCAGCCTATTCAGTGCTTGACAACCCCTTCAGGGAAAAAATGTTTCCCAATATCCAATCTAAACCTCCCCTGGTACAACACGATGATGTTTCTTCTTGTCCTGTTGTTACCTGGGAGTAAACCAGCCACCTCCTGGCTCCATCCTCCTTTCAGGTAGTTGAGAGTGATAAGGACCCCCCTGAACCTTCTCTTCTCCAGACTAAACACCCCTAGTAACCTCAGCCGCTCCCCATCGCACTTGTGCTCCATACCCTTCATCAGCTCTGTTGCCTTTGTCTGGACCCGCTCCAGGACCTCTTGTAGTGAGTGGCCCAGAACTGAACACAGGATTCAAGGTGTGGCCTCACCAGTGCTGAGCAGAGGTGGACGATCACTGCCCTGGTCCTACTGGCCACACCAGTACCGGCTCAGGCCAGGATGCTCTTGGCTTTCTTGGCTGCTGGGGCACATAGGCATTTTTTTTTACCCAGCAAAGAGTGCACCTGTCCAAGCCCTGAACAGCAGTTTCTCCAAAGAGAATGCTGCAGGCATTAAAGGCTTTACTGAGGTCCAGGTCAACAACATCCAACATCTAGTAAGTGCTTCATCTTGTCACAGAAGATGAGGTTAGTCAAGCAGGATCTTCATTTCATAAAGCCATGCTGACTGGGCCTGACCTACTCCATCACCTTCCTTGCCACCAAGGTCAGGCTGACAGACCTGTAGTTCTCTGGATCCTCCTTCCAGCCCTTCTTGTAGATGGGTGTCACACTTGCTAACCTCCAGTCAAACTGAGACCTCACCAGTGAGCCAGGACTGCTGACAAATGGTGGGAAATGGCTTGGTGAGCACTTCAGCCAGCTCCCTCAGTAGCCCTGGGTGGATCCCATCTGGCCACATAGACTGGTGTGTGCCTAAGTGGTGTAGCATATTGCTGACCAGTTCCACTTGGATTACATGAGCTCCATTCTGCTCCCTGTCCCTGTCTTACAGCTCAGTTTCAAAATGCAAATGTCACTGAATTTGAACACATTCATAAAAACTGGTTTAGGTTTGGATTTCTTTTTAAGCAAAGGATTGCTTTTATCATACAGCATGACTCAATGCAAAGTGACAACCACACAAATATTTTTTTTCGAGCTTTTAACTCATTAAAAACTCATCACCAAATAGATATTACTAGGGAAACTGGGTTTTAGCAACATTATCATAAGCACAACATAAAAATGAATAAAATGAAGTAATAATCAAAATCAACTAACTCTTTTTTAATTGCTCATACCTGAATTTTAGTTCCCTGCTAAGTAGCAAACATGTTCCCAGAGGTACTCTCAACAGGTCAGATACAAAGCACAGGGCACAGCTTCTCCACTTTCCCTGGAAGGAAAACAAGGAAATGCAAGTGCATTATTCTCCCTAACACCTAAGAGTTGTAAGAAAGGAACTTGAAAAGATAGCTGTTTTGAAAGCCAGGCTTTAACACTGTACTGCTCCTAGTTTTAGAGAAACAATTATACTTCCAGCAGAAACTTCTCAAAGACTGCATCCACTCCTACATACATCCCACTGAAAGACACTTCTATCTCACTGATTATTTGAAGAGTTTCCCTAGTTTCTTCTTAGTAGCTCATGCAGCGCTGGCTGGCTTAAACCACAACACAAAGTTCTTCCATAATTCCAGTTTCCTACCCTGCGTAAGAGCCTTAATCCAGGTCATTATTTCACATTGAAATAGTAACAATATTCACTAGAAGTCACTGGTCATGCTTCTTTCTGGAGCATGACAAACCTCCAGAGTCTCCATTTGCAATGTATTTATGAGGACAGAATTTAGGATTCAACTGGGAAGAAGGTGGTGAGTCAGTCACGTTATTATTCCTACAAATTATAATCACAAGTAATTTAGAACGCTACAGTTTCACTAAGAATATCTTTTTGCTTTCCAATAGCTACTAAGCAAAGCATCAGTGACCTACAAAAGCTCAAGTACTGAGTTCAAGACCACATTTAACCACATTCTCCTGTATTTTCAAAGTTATTTACGAGCATTAGTTCTTTGCTGGCACGCAGATGAGTATGGTCTTCACACCATACCTAAGTGTGCTCAACTACTATTCTCACCATTAAACTAATCCTGAAGTTGTAACTTTACGTATCAATTTTGCTTACCCTCCTTCAGGTGTCACCAGGCTTGCGTAGGCTGAAGTTAATTTATGTTCCATTTGTTGGTGTCTCCTGCAATGAAACAAAGATATCAGGATATGAATTAAAGGTATGGAAGAGGAAAAATCAGGACAAGTCTTGACCAGGCCAACTTTCAGCAGATTAGAATAGTACGAAATAACCATTTAAAATTAAATCGTCATTTTAAACGTGGAATGTTTCAACATGAAACAATGTTAAAGGTCTTTCACAAAAAGACTCTATATATCCCTTTTTGTATTGGGGGCAAAAAACTTACTTGATCAATTAATTGTATCCTTACATTGAATTTTAGAAGAAAATTATACAAAAAAATAAAAATCCAATTGAGGAAAAGACATTATTTTGGTTATAAACTCCATCAAACTTCCTTTCTTTACCTCATCAATTTAATTTGAAAACATTCCTCCTTTTTTCTTATACCAATGTAGGCAAATTGCCACCATTCAGCACTGCCTCACACCTCTACATATCCACGCACAAAAGAACCGTTTGTGATTTTAGGTGGTATTTCTTATGGATATCCAACCAGCAGTTCTCCTTTTCAGGAATGGATGCTACAGATCAGACACTTGCTCCGCCGCTAGTGCAACCTAATGAATGCAATTCTCACTATCAGCAACTTGAGCACACCAGCTTGTGTTTCATGCACTCTGATGGGGCTGATCATACCACATGTTCCGCTAACACAGAACATCATCTTCACTGCACCTTCTCCAGCTTTACACACTGATGGGTGGAACACCAGTTACTCACCCTCCACTCAGGTCATAGTCTAACGCTAGTTACAGTGCTGACCTGTACTAAGGTTATTGTCTCAGAAGCACCAGAAGGATGAAAGGTGCTGTGAGTATTTTGCCTGAAGAATTCTGCTAAAGAAAATAACTCGGACGCATAAAACCAGTGGTTTAACACACACAGCAAGAACTCATATTGCAGTAATTACAAGAGACTAAAATAATATGACTATGAGCACATGCATCCTGGTTTCTTTTATGGAATTAAGGGGGGGGGGGGGGGGAAGCAGGGATGGGGGAATTCTCTGCCTCAGCCTCATCTTTTCCAGAGTAAATGATTTAAAACTAAAGAAGGAGGTAAGATCACAGGTTCTCTCCAAGCCCTCCCTGCTCCTATACCGCTGTAACTATAAGAGAATCAAGTGACTACGAGAACATGTGTCCTGTTCTCTTGAAAAGAATTAAGGGGGAATTCTCTACCTCAGCCTCATCTTTTCCAAAGGAAACGATTTAGAGCTAAAATAACGAAGGAGGAAGGATCCCAGTCTCTCTCCAAGCCCTCTCTGCTCCTTCTGAAGGACTTTTTACCACAGAACGGTTTGGGTTGGAAAGTACTTTAAGATCACCTATTTCCACCCCCATCGCAGCGCTGCCGGTTGTCCGGCCGAGCCCCGCGACCTGCCACAGCAGCCGCCTTACACCGCCGGTCGCTCCGCCGCCGCCGCCGCTCCACACCTCACGGTGCAACGGCAACTCTGCGCGCCCTCCACCCTTCCCCGACCCACAGTGGCCTCCACGTTCGGGCAGGAAGCGACACGGCCACGGGAGTCCTCCACTTCAACCTGGGTGTCACCCGGCCCCCACACAAGGGAGACACTGAGGGGCTACACCGGTGGACCCAGCCCCCGCTCCCGGTGGAGCAGCACAGCCCTGCCTGTCTGCTTGCTTCACATAGCGAGCTGAGAGCAGCCGCATCCCCTCCGCCCGGCCTCAAAGCCGGACGGCAATGAGGGGACCCCGAGCATGAAGAGATGAACGCTACTCACCACCACAGCCCCGACCCGCCGCAGCGGCCGCCATGTTTGTTGTGCCTTCGGCAGCTGGGCCCGGCCCACCGCAACCTCGCGAGACAGCGCCGGGGGGCGTGGCCCGGCGGGCTGCGCGCGCACGTCGGGAGGGGGGAAGGAGGCGGGGAGGGGGGGGCGGTGGTCGTGGCGTGGTTGGGGGCTGGCAGCGGCAGCAATATGGCGGCGGCGGGAGGCTGGCTGAGGCGATGCGTGAAGGTGAAGCGGGTGTTTGAGGGGGGGTTCTGGGCTGAGTTGGGGTGGGGGGACCGGGGAAGGGGAACTGCGTTACCCTGCGAGCCGCTAAGGGTGAGAGTGGCTCCGGGAGCTGTGCAGGGCTGAGGGTGCGTTTGTAAAAGCGCTTTTCTCCCTCTGTCTGGCGCTGGGCAGGCGATGTGGGGTAACTTTGCGTGAAGAAAAGGTCTCGTGAAACGGTGTGGTGGGGGGAGCAGCCCGCGGCTGGGGTGTCTGTGAGGTGACAGCAGAGGTGCTTTGGTGTCCCCTTATCTAAACAGGGTTGTGGTACTGCAGGGGTAATCTAAGGCAAAGGGAACAAGCAAAAACGCTGGGTCTGTGCTTTTACTGTGCAGAGAGAGGGAACGTGCTGGACAGCTGTATTTCAGGCGATAAGGCAGCGTGTCATGGTGTTGTGATGGCTAAACTACAGAAAACTGACCCATAAATGAGAGCAAGCAAGCAAGCCTGCTGTGGAGCAACTTCTCTGCTGAGGAATAAGGGCTGTCAGGAAGCCAGATACATGAGTGAAAGTCATCAGGGAAAGAAGGCCAGGTTGGACAGGGCTTGGAGCAAGCTGCCCTGGTGGAAGGTGTCCCTGCCCGTGGCAGGGGTTGGAACTGGATGAGCTTTAAGGTCCCTTCCAACACAAACCAGTCTGTGAATATTCTATGAATTCTAAGAATAAAAGTGTAAAGAATAATAAAATCTAAATCTAAATTAAAATTCAAACCTAAATGTTGAAATAAAGCACCATTTCTGCGCTATGCTGTTACTGTGGCATACGTGTGGGTTGCTGCTCTATGTGGGAGTGTTGCCAGTGTACGTTCCAGCCCTTAGGGCCATCCTACTGCTTGTAAGACCATTCAAGGTAACCTTGTTAGTATTATTCCTTTTGTCCTGTAGCACTGTCTCAGTTGGGTATCAAACAAGTGTTTATCAAACCATGGGTGCACCAAGGGCTGCCCTTGTGTCTCCCACCATGGCAGGACACCACCTTTCTCTGCCACTCTCAAGTGGGTTGGTCGCAGTGGAAGAGCCTCTAGGTGAAAGCTGTGGGGTATTTCTACTGAGTTGCCTTGGTTTCTGCTAAGGGGAAGGGAGGGAGAGTGACCGAAGGAACACTTTGAACTGTTTCAAAACCTTTGGCATCATTGCCAAGAGTAGAGCTGCTCTAATGCCTGCAACCTGTAACAAACTTGAGCTGTTTATTGTGGTTTAAAGCTTCTATTTGCTAGCCAGGCATTTGGCAGATCACCTTTGCTGATACAGCCTCATGCACTTGTACTTGACCTTGCTGAATTGCTTTTAATCAAGTTTGTCCAGCTTCCCATTTTCATAAAGCATATGAGAAAAATCAGTGTCATTTTTGTGGTCTGCAAGGTTTGTACTTCCCACTTGGCCTGGAGCAGAATCCTCTGCATTGATCTAGTGATGTGTTCACCCATGATAATCCCACATCTGAGTGTCAGATGCCATCAAACAGAAGTAGAGGTAATCCCAGTTTACTGCCAGTTGTTGCTTCAACAGTACTGGCTTATTGCCTGCTGAGCACACCTCCTCACAGCTTTCCAAATAGGTTTGTATTCTGAAGAAGGCATCCTGCATTTTTCCTGCAGCTCTTGGTCAGTGCTGGTGAGATATTCTCAGTGAGGTGTCTTTGGTTATGCCATCATGAAGGAGAAATGCTCTGCTCTTTGTACTGGGAAATAAAGTAGTGGAAGAAGCAGGATGTGAAATTTGTAGTCCTCTAAGAATATAGACTTAAACATGTGGATGTTTGCACTCCTGGGTGTTGAGTGACCCTATGTCACTACCCAAAAGGAGTACTTTAGGACAACCTCCCTCCCTTTGGGACCAACAACCAAGTTTGTGATACACTTGCACTGAATTAAGGTGAAACAACACCAGCCAATATCAGTTTTACGATATATTAATACAAAATACAAGGCATGTGGTTAGATATAACTCATCAATGATTATTTTAACTGGATCAGAGAGTCCCATGCCATGTGTTTTTACTTTGATCTAGTCAATATTAAATGAAAAAGCGAGAAGAGGAGAAGAAAGGAAGAGAAAGGGAGAGGGAGAAGCATCACCACCCATCGATCCAGCAACATCTCATTGGTCCTCTTCACCCAGGGTATTGTTGCTGGTGGGAGCTCTGACCTGAGCCCTGCACTTTTATGTTCATGTTCTTCTGGGTGCAGAGCAGCACAGAGAGCTGTTACTATGATAATGATGGGCATAGTTTAGTGAGCACATGCCTGATTCCACAGCTGGGTTTCCTTAGGGTCATCCAGGTGGTTGATGTCCCTCTGTTGTCCCTATTACCCTGGTGTCTACTTTTTGACTCCATTCTCTAAGTCAGTTCATCCTTGAGTCATCCTTTCATATTTCTGTGGAGGCTTATCAGCTTCGAACAAAAGGATCAGAGCAATCCAGTCTGTTATTCTGTATTGAGAGTATAGAGAGCCAACATCCTTGTTGATTTGCTTCATTTATACTTAAGGCCTCCCATGGTCAAATGCATGGACGTGGAGCTGTTGGAGCGAGTCCAGAGGAGGCCACAGAGATGCTGTGAGGGCTGGAGCAGCTCTGCTCTGAAGCCAGGCTGAGAGAGCTGGGCTGGGGCAGCCTGGAGAAGAGAAGGCTCCTGAAGGGGAGACCTTAGAGCAGCTCCAGTGCATAAAGGGGCTCCAGGAAACCTGGAGAGGGGCTTGGGACAAGGGCCTGTAGGGACAGGCCAAGGGGAATGGCTTTAACCAGCCAGAGGGGAGACTGAGATGAGCTCTTAGGCAGAAGCTCTTCCCTGTGAGGGTGCTGAGGCGCTGGCACAGGGTGCCCAGAGAAGCTGTGGCTGCCCCATCCGTGGCAGTGTTCAAGGCCAGGTTGAACAGGGCTTGGAGCAGGCTGTTCTAATGGAAGGTGTCCCTGCCCATGGCAGAGGTTTGGAACTGGATGAGCTTTAAGGTCCCTTCCAACACAAACAATTCTAGGATTCTAAATAATCCACTTCTGACTGACAACTTCCGGAACACAGTTGCTTTGAATTTCATTTCTATCAAATCAACTTTTTGTTTTCTGTGAAGACCTAACATGACTCTAGTAGCAGAATCTTAATATGAAAGTGTTGCAGCTCTTGCTGATTATCCAGACTTTGTATTCATGAATCAGCCCCACTAGTCAGTATATGTGACATGGGGTATTGAATGTGAACAAACATTGAATGTTCACAGCAATATTTGTTTTCTGTATTACCAGTTCTTGCTGGTTTTTGTTGTCAAGTGTTACTAGTTGGAGTTTCCTTACTATAACAGACTTAACACATCTTGTGTCTAAGACAGAAGGAGTCTATAGATCTGCTTTGCATCAGTTCTTCAGCCGGGGAGATGACAAGTGTTGAAAGCCAACATGAAAGAGAGTGAATTATTAGAAGGATCAAAGGAATTTTTACTTCCTGACCCCAAAGTTTGTGCTGGTTTTTGAGGAATGCTACTATCAATGTGCATTGCGATATTGTCTTTCTAGCAGAGAGCTGAATAGCAGTCTGGTTACAGCACAGTCTGTTGGTCTGCTCACTGTGGGTTAAGAATGCGTGCTGGCAAAAATGTGTGTTAGCAGGCATATGTTCACATATACATTATTTTTATGGCACAGCTATGTCTCTACTGGGAGTTTCTGTCAGCAGTTGTCTTGGTAAGACATTAATATCTCCATACTTTAGACTGACATAGCAGAAGTGACAGAAGTCTGTGGCAAAGATCTGATCTGTAGATGCTAGCCACAGCATAAACTGGGTTTGGGGACCTATGAGAGTAAAGCCATGTTTCTGTCATGCCCCCTTTGAGATCAAAAGCTCAGTTTATCATTAAAGCTGACTGGCCTTCTGTAAAAATCATTTGTAAGTCTATTTCATATTTACTCTTATCCTATTTATTAATGAAGGTACTAAATCTATCAAAACATACACTTGGTACTATGAATATTGCATCAGACTTGGAAAATCATCTATAAACATAAATACTATTAACAGTGTGTTTGTATATATACAGTATATTGACTAAAATTAATGTTTGTAAATCCTTTGTAGAATAGCATTATGCTAGCAAACGTCCACAAAGAAAACTGTATGAGGTTAGAAGGAGAGTAATTAAAGGTTATTTTCTCTTAGGACACTGGAAGTGGGGGGGGGGGGGGGGTTGTATCATCTCAAAAACTTTCAAACTAGACATTGAATGTAAATGATAGTTCCTAATCATTCACTGAATCAAAACACTGTGTAAAATGGTGTATTGCTGTCTGCACACAAATACAAGTTCTATTAACTGTTTGCATGTTCTGTGTTTATTGTCAACAGGTGAAAAGAAATATGCCAGTGTACTTGGCTCCTTGGAGGGCTTCTCCATGTGCCTTTCGATCCTCCAGGTCTGAACCCATGCCAAATCTAGCCAGTGATGGAGCTGTCTGTGCTCCGCTTCAGACATTCACCGAAGAGGAGACAATGATGAAAAATATGGGTACCTATTGTCTGTGCAGTTAAAATTCAGAGATGTCTTAACTAGAAGGGGAATTTTAGCTTTAAAAATTCATTGTTTAATTCTAGTTAAATACTGAGATTGACTGGGGGGTTGGGGGGTATGTGCTTAATTTTGAAAGTGATTTAGTTCATAAGAGAGAAATGTAGTGTTCTTTTTCCATGTTACCATAGCACAGTTCCATGTACCACAGTGAGGTTACATAAATAAATAAATATTAAGTGCTTAGAACTGTTGCTGTCACAGAAGTGAAGTTGCCTGGTTCTGACTCACGCTGTTTCTGAAGTGTTTAGTTCAGCTATAGGTAACTGCTCCAGTTGGTTTTCAGACATTTCCAGTATATCCAGAATGGTGATGGATGTGATGTGTCTATAATGCAGCCAGTCCTGCACGAAGATGATAGTGTTTCAGAAGGGATCCTCAGAGCAAAGGTGAAAGGATAAGAACCTGCACATCCAAGAGGGAGCTTGTAAAAGGCTCCACTTAAACAGAAATAGTCTCACAGGATTTTGTGCACACATAATGTCACACATTAAAGCCTGAGACCATCTTCCTAAACTGCAGGTTTAATTTATAAAGAAATAGGATACGGCTAACCAAGTAAGGGATGTATTTGAATTATTTTCTGTATTTTTTTTCAGTGAACCAGTGTTGCATAAATGTTGCTGAGATGCTTTCAAAGTTCTTGGATTTATAGGATGTTTCGGTGTAGCTGAGTTCAGAAAACAGTTATAATTGAACCTTATGGCACATCACCTTGTTTCAGTTGGGCAACTTTCTGTGCTTTTATTCACTTGTCTGGGAGAGTCAGGAGATATATGCATAACCTGTCCGAAGTACCATGTTACTGCGATACTGATCTTTAAGGAGACTGTTGGAATACTTACATGCTTGCTTTCTTCTCTTCATTACAGTGACAAAGTTTGCTCAGGAACGAGTTGCACCTTTGGTACAGAAAATGGACGAGAATTCAAAAATGGAAGACTCTGTAATACAAGGATTGTTTGAACAAGGGGTCTGCATACTTTTCCTTAATCTTTTATTCAGAAAGTGGTGATTTTAGGAATCTCTAGCTGTGCAGTTGTCAGATTTTTATATTAAAAGTTGGAGAGATATAATTCAAATTATCCAGTGCATCATTAGAAATTCTGGATTTATCAACAGCAAGGCAACTTTCTCTCCTTTTTTAACCATTCTCCATCTTTTACTGTAGTATTCTTTCCGTGTCTCCCTCTCCCACACCATTCTTTATCTTATCTTTCAGTTCCTTGTTTTCCCCCCCATGCCTTTTTGTTTTGTTTTGATTTTTTCAATTGATAAACATAATTGTGTAGAGTGCTTGAACTGCCATGACTCTGGTAAGTTTTGCTGGAGTATCAGGAGTTTATCAGGAGTCCTCTGTGCCTTTCCTGGCCAACCACAAGGATTTGTGTTGCAGAAACCTTGGTGTTCATTCCTGGATTCAATTTTAGCTTTTTCTGCCGTCAGGCCTCTCACTGCAAGAGAGACAATGAGGTGCTACAGCGGGTCCAGAGAAGGGCAGTGGAGCTGGTGAAGGGTCTGGAGCACAAGTGTGATGGGGAACGGCTGAGGGACCTGGGGGGTTCAGTCTGGAGAAGAGCAGGCTCAGGGGGGACGTCCTTGTTCTCTGCAGCTACCTCCAAGGAGGTTGTAGTGAGGTGGGGTCAGTCTCTTCTCCCAAGTAATGAGCAATAGAACAAGAGAAAATGGCCTCAAGTTGAGACTGGATATTAGGAAACACTTCTTTCCTGAAAGGGTTGACGAGCCCTGGAACAGGCTGCCCAGGGAAGTGGTTGAGTCACCGTGTCTGGAGGTGTTTAAAAGATGTGTAGATGTGGCACTCAGGGACATGGTTTAGTGGTAGACTCGGCCATGCTGAGTTAACAGTTGGACTCAATGATCTTAAAGGTCTTTTCCAGCCTAAATGGTTCTATGATTCTGTGAGGAATTGTTAGTTTGTTAAGGGTATTGAAGGAAAACAGTTCTTTGGAGAAAGATCTGGAAGTACTCACATTCTGTGTCTGTTATTTTAAGTATCAGCTTGGACTAACAAGTTGCTGACAGGAACTAAGAGATTAATTTATTTTCATCTTTTCTATTTCAGCTGATGAGTATTGAGCTTGGGGAAGAATACGGAGGAACTGGAGCCTCATTTTTTTCCATCATATTGGTGGTAGAAGAATTAGCCAAAGTCGATCCAGCTGTATCTCTTCTATGTGAACTCCAAAATACACTAACAAATAAGTTGTTTACCACATATGGAACAGAAGAACAAAAAAGAAATTACTTGCCCAGAGTGGCTAAAGATACGGTGAGTCAAAGTCTCACTTTACTGAACTGTAATATGGTTCTTGACAGTGATATTAGTGAGGCTTTTTCTTTCAGTGACGGCAGCATTGGAAAATAATCTTTATGTGTCAGCTTTGAAGCACTGGGTAGAGCTGAGATCTGTGGTGCTATAGATACATCCTGTCACCAGTAGCTGAGAGGTAAAAGTGGAAAGGCAGTTATTAGTTTCATTAAAATTTAATTTACTGTGGAAAAGAATGTTAAAGCAGTTGACTTTGAGAGATGTGTAATTACATAGTGTTTCTATTCTTAATCTCCGTATCTGAAACTTAGTTACTTTGATGCAGTAGGTTAAAATGTTTGAATTTAAGAGACTTGTGCTTGTTCATAACTATTTTAATTGCAGACATGTACCTATATGTTCAGTAAAAACTAAGACTACTTTTTCCCTTGACAGATAGGCAGTTTCTGTCTTTCCGAGGCTGGATCTGGCAGTGATGCTTTCTCTTTGAAGACTCGGGCTGAAAAGAGAGGAGACTACTATGTCATCAATGGCTCAAAGATGTGGATTAGCTTAGCAGAACATGCAGGAGTTTTCTTTGTGATGGCAAATACAGATCCATCCTTAGTAAGTTGCTAAAGAACAGTCACATTTCAATGGCAGCTCATGATATATGAAACTAGGGATTTGATATTAATAATCTGATGTTAAAGGTTAATATTCCTTTCACTTTTTGCTGGCTGACAGCAAACCTTTAAAAATGTTTTCCAACAAAACTTGAAAACTTGCTGAGCAATTTAATAAATTCCTCCCACCAGGGAAAATAAAAATGTCAGGAGCATAATTGCTTAGATGAAGAGCACAGCGTGCACTGGGATTATTCTGAGTAATGGAAGAACAACAGATAGTCTATGTCTTTCCAGCGCTTCTGACTTAACTGACAAGTTGCTGTTATTAAAAGGCAAAAGAGAGCTTAGGCTACATGCACTGGAAAGCTAACAAGGGTATACTACAGAAAGGAGTGTTCAGGTAAAAAAATACAAAGCTAAATATGCACATTTCAAGTTCTGTCACCAATTTGGATGTAGGTCGTAGATTCAGAAAAGAGTAGAGTAATAATAAAATACAAATCTAAGTTAATTAAAACTTTTAGTTATTATTTAACTTCTTCCAGTATCTCTTTCTTAAAAATTTAACTTAAATATATTTATTTTTTATATTAAATTTCCTGTTTTGACTAAGTAAGAAGAAGGGTCTTTCTTTCATTGTACTGAACACAAGAGGGACATGGAGCCATGGAGCTGTTGGAGCAAGTCCAAAGGAGGCCATGGAGATGCTGTGAGGGCTGGAGCAGCTCTGCTCTGAAGCCAGGCTGAGAGAGCTGGGCTGGGGCAGCCTGGAGAAGAGAAGGCTCCCTAAGGGGAGACCTGAGAGCAGCTCCAGTGCCTAAAGGGGCTGCAGGAAACCTGGAGAGGGGCTTTGGACAAGGGCCTGTAGGGACAGGCCAAGGGGAATGGCTTTAACCTGCCCGAGGGGAGACTGAGATGAGCTCTTAGGCAGAAGCTCTTCCCTGTGAGGGTGCTGAGGCACTGGCACAGGGTGCCCAGAGAAGCTGTGGCTGCCCCATCCGTGGCAGTGCTCAAGGCCAGGTTGGACACAGGGGCTTGGAGCAAGCTGCTCCAGTGGAAGGTGTCCCTGCCCGTGGCAGAGGTTGGAACTGGATGAGCTTTAAGGTCCCTTCCAACACAAACCATTCTAGGATTCTATGGGTTTAGAGCCATTGTTTGATTGACCACTTTACAATTAAGATACCCGATGTCTTCTTACAGCGCACTGTTTGTGATGTGTTCTGATGGCAAGGACTGACTTCACTGCACAGCAGTAACTTGCTTTCCCAGTGATTTCCAGTACAGACACCAGAGTCCTTTCTGTTTCATTTACGTAAAACCAGTTCTTTGTCTCATCAAGAGAACTTACAAGGTTGTTCTGATCATGTTTTCCACATGGAATATTTTAATAGAAAGGTATCCCTGGCCTATGTAATTCATAGTTAGCAGACATAGAGGGAACAGATGATGGTACCAGTGTTTTATTTAGTAATACAGTATTAAGCAGGTGTAAAATTTCTGTATTGGAATGAGATGTTTAGATACCATTTGGTGATATTAGTGTCACAGTTTAATCTACTAAGCACCACATAACCAAAGACAGCACAATTAGTATAAAAAAACAGTTCTTGATTACTTTTTAATTCATCCTAGGGATACAGGGGAATTACATGCTTCATAGTAGATCGTGACACAGAGGGGCTACATGTGGGGAAGAAGGAGGACAAGCTTGGAATCAGAGCGTCTTCTACCTGTCCAGTAACGTTTGAAAATGTTAAGGTATTGTAGGTTGTTTAGCTATTGAAGCATAATTTGTGTGTAATTGGAACTTGACCACATATAAGAATGTTAACTAAATCCCCTCATTATTTTTTTTCCTCAGACATACTGATTAATTGGCATATTTTAACTTTTTCCTCCCTGTTCTTTCACAGAAGTCTTGAGGGAGGTTGGTTTACTTAAGTTTTGGTACAGTTTTTCTCAAACACCGGTTTATCATTGCTCAAAGAAGTGCTAAATGCCCCATCCCCGGCAGTGTTTAAAGCCAGGTTGGACAGAGCCTTGGGCAATATGGTCTATGGTGAGGTGTCCCTGCCTGTGGCAGGAGGGTTGGAACTAGATGATCTTAAGGTCCTTTCCAGCCCAAACCAGTCTGTGATTCGATGATAACCACATGTATGAGGAAATGTTCTAATCAGATATTCTAGAATCAAATGACTGATTTAGAATCATAGAATAGTTAGGGGTTTCTAGTTTCACTGAGGAGGACCGTTAAATAAACCCTGTAGACTGATTCACCTCTGAACCCTTCTACTAGAAGCTGCAAAGCAGAATAGAACAGGAATAACAGTGGTGTTTTATTTTTTAGGTTCCTGAGACCAATATCCTGGGACAGGTTGGACAAGGCTATAAGTATGCAATTGGAATGCTAAATACTGGCAGAATAGGTATTGCTGCACAGGTGGGTAATTCTGTTTAATACTGAATACAGCCAGTACAGAACTGGATTGAAATTTACTAAATATTTAAAGCTAACAAGAAGAAACTATTTAGAAAATACTATATTAAACCCTCAGTTGCCACTAGATGTCACTGTCCATGTAGCTAAGTTACAGTCAAATACTGAAACAACTGTAAATGGTAAAATTCTCCTTTGGTGACATAAGCAATAGATTTAGAAAACATTAAATAGCAATTAGTTTGTCTTTGAGGGTTAACGTATTGCTTCTGAGGTAGAGCAACATCTTTCATTATGCAAATCTATTTTACAAAGAAAACTCCCATTAGAAAATATTACACACTGAAATGTATAATATTAATGCTTCCAACTGGGCTTATATAGGATTGCCAAATGTGACTTTATTCTAACTGATGTTTTCCCAACAACTTCTTTTTAAAAGTCAACTTATTTCTAAAATAAATACTTTTTTTTATAGCAGAGGTATCCTAGTTCATTGTATTTGAGACTTGCGCGTTATGGCATCTTAGGGGGAAATATTTACTGACCTTGGAATTACTTTAAAATGTATTTTTTTGTAAACTCAGTTCGGATCTCAGATTACTGCTGATTTCCATGAAAATCAGGTTCAGCCCTGTTATAAAATGACATAGGACAAGTATTTATGTTTTTATCTTGCTTCTGAAAGTAATGCTTTCTCTGTTTCTACTGTGTTGTGGATGTAGTTGTGTTGTATAGGGTATAAGATGTCTGTGCTACCAGTCTCCCTTATCTTTTGCCCTAGTTTACAGACAAACCAGGAGCGATCCTCATGAAATTTAGACTTTCCACATGGCAGTATACTATGCTGCTAAATGGGTTAGCTTTTCCATCATTTATAAACCTTATCTGTGATTAAACTTAGTCTGATACGGCATTTAAAAAACAGGGGTATAAATAATATAAAGGCTCTGGCAGTAAAATATATGGCCTTATTTTACGCTTAATTACTCCAAGTTACATTTACAACCTAACTAAAAGTTAAGGTCAGGTAGTTGTTATATCTTAAGTTACTACTTTCTTGGCACCTCTCAAATTAAGAGAAGTGCACTTGAGTGGACAAGAACAGCAGTTCTAAAGCCCTGTAGAACTGAATATAGTTTTGCAGTAGAAATAGTTTTAGAAGGTAACTAACATCTTATAAAATGTGATTGTGTCTGTGAAAAGGCGAATGCAACGTAGCTCCATATATTGTTACAGCTACTGAGGTGGATGTACTTGGTTCATCTATATGAGTTTATAGCAGAAGGCAGCAAATCTGGTGATACAGTAACAGTGTTTTATGTTATTTTCCCAGATGCCCATTTTTCCTATATATTGTGGGGGTTTTCTAGAACCTTAAATGATGAAGGTGTAGATGTCTGAACCCAGGCAAGGTCATGGTTTTATCTTCTTGGAGCCTTGGCTTTCAGCTTAATATGTGGGTCTGTCCATAAAATACCCGTACTGTATTACACATCACTGAAGGTAGTTTGACTAAGCTCCTTAGTGTGGCAGCTGACTGCCCCATTGGAGTACCCTGTCTTGAAGTAGAAAACTTTTATGAGATTCCAATTTTACTATATCCCTCACTTTTTGATAGTTCTTCATGCCCTTAATTTCCCTCTTTTTTTTTCTTTTTCCCCTTTGTTTGATGCTTCCCCATATCTTTGTTTTTTCTAGGAATAAAACGAGGTAGACAGAATGCATTCAGATGGATGGTAGTTACTAATAAAATCAACTGATCTTATTTACTAATACGTATATATCCAAAGATATATGAAAGGCTATGATATATATATATATTCCATATGATATATGGAGAACACTTCTGATAGTTAAGAAAACATAAAACTATTTCATAATGTTTCTTCAGGCTAACAAACCAGACACTAGGAGACTCCAGCAATGGTGATGGGTTCAAACTGAAACAGAGGAAGTTCAGGTTATGAAGACAGGATGAGAAAGTTGAGGCTGTTCAGCCTGGAGAATAGAAGCTGCATGGAGACTTCAGAGCAGCCTCCAGTGTCTGAAGGCGGCCTACAAGGATGATGGAGAGGGACTCTTCATAAGGGACTGGAATGATAGGGATGATGGGTTCAAACTGAAACAGGGGAAGTTCAGGTTGGATACAGGGAAGAAGTTCTTCCCTGTGAGGGTGGTGAGGCACTGGAATGGGTTGCTCAGAGAGTTGTAAATGCTCCATCCCTGGCAGTGTTCAAGGCCAGGCTGGACAAAGCCTTGGGTGACATGGTCTAGTGTGAGGCGTTCCTGCCCATGGCAGGGGGTTGGCACTGGATGAGCTTTAAGGTCCTTTCCAACCCAAACCATTCTGTGATTCTATGATGAGAGTTGCTTCCTTGTGAATGTTGGTGTGTAGCTTCCCCAGATGTTATTCTCCAAGATAACCACTTGTGCTTTGCTGCCTTCGCTGCTGAGTGAACAGAGTGTGAACAGACAGTGGATCTTCTAAAATTGTTCTGCAAGGTTTCTTTTTTCCTAGAAAATGCTGGAAGAAGTGTTCTCTCTCCTTCCACTACCTTGATATTCTAACTTCGGAAATAAATAGCTAATTCTGACAGTCTGTTGTCTTCTATAAAACAAGAAATTATTTTGATGATGCAGATAGCTTTGAATAATCGTTCCCATTATTTTTCCTTTAATATTGTAATGTAGATCTGTAGAACTTTAGTTACAGTCATTTTCCCGTGTAATTAAGAATTTTCCAAGAAACACTTCATATTTGTGCAACGACAGTTTTGTTCAAAAAGTAGAGATAATGTCTTCACAAATCTTTGCCAATAGTAAGAAAGTTTCTTTCAGGAGTGGAGTAGTGTGGAGTAGGCTTAACTCCTCAGACTTTATTTTTTATCACAACTCTCCTCAGTAGGTCTAACAACTGTAAAATTCTGGCTCTTGAGGTACTATACAGAACCTTCATTATATTTTAGCTTTGTGTAAGTTGTAGCAGTCCCTAGGTATGAAGAATACTATTCTCCTAAGTACTAAGCTTTTTACAGAGGTAAACTGCCTGATGAGAAGAACATCAAATGTTATCATCTGAATTAGGTAAAATCAGTTAACCAGCCTTTCCTGAACATATGCTTTATTTCTTACAGATGTTAGGACTGGCACAGGGCTGTTTTGACCACACAATTCCCTACACAAAGGAGAGAGTCCAGTTTGGGAAAAGCGTATTCGACTTCCAGGTACTTGTTAATGAACAGAAGGGAAGTGTCCTCCAAGAGAGTAGTTGTTCACACAGTAGTTGAAGTCAGTAAAATGAGTGATCTGTTTTGTATGAGTTGTGTTCCACCTTGTGACATGTCTCCCCTTAATATTTGAGAAGAATTTCAGATGAGCCACATAAAGTACATCAGTTCAGTGCTATGTGCCTTTAAGTGCCGTATAAAGACTTTAAAACTTCATAGCATTGTTGACATAAGTCCTTGTGCTTGATAGCATATTGACAGCCTTGGAAAATAATACACATGGGGCAACTTTCTCTTCTGATTTTAATATCCCAGTATGTTGAATGTGTTCCTGGGTTTTATACCCTTTCAGGAGGTGTTAGGGTGAAGGCCTTTTTCTGGACACCAGAAATAATAAAAAGATGAGGAAACTGATTGAATTATTAGATTTCCTGTGTTATACAGAGACATTTTCATGATAATACCTGTGTCTTAAACCGAAAAGAATTCTTCGTTGCAAAAATGATGTATAGTTTAATAAGGAAGATATATAATTGTAATTACTATAGTAATTTTCTTGTTAAAAGAAACCTACATCTTGGCTGAAGGAACATTTGTACTACTCACAATTCATACAGATTTTAGGAAGCGCCCACAGAGATTTAGGAAATGATCAGAACTGCGTCTTTTGAATGGAAAATGGAATTTATAATTGCTGAATCATTTTGTTATTTTGACCTGCATATATATTTTTGCAGATTTTAGGGTGCAGTGTTAATGTTCTAATAAGATGAAAGATCTCATTGTGTTTTGGGTAAAAGACAATGTTCGTTTTCAATCATAATAATGTTTGGGACTCCTTAAATAAACCCATTTTTCTGTAATACCTACTATTTAGATGTGAGCTTCATCAGCTTTTTCCTTTCCTACAAATCCATTCATTGGACATGTCCTCTTTATGCTGCTCCTAACTCTTGTCTCATGGCTATGGGACATGGGAAGAAGTAGTTACAAGCCTCCTGGTTCTCGACTTTATTTGAGAGGTATTTTGTTTTCAGGTCATCAGGGATCTAGACTTATTAATGTATGAATGTGCTCATAGAGAGCTGCAAAATGAAAATACAGCTTTGACCTACCCATGTCTCTGCAGTGCTGAGGAGAATGTTGAGATTTGGCTGAAGCTTTCCTTGATATTCATGGGTGCAAATAGGTAACGCCCTTGCCCAGCCAGTCAGGCAGGGAATTCCCCAGTACTTCTGAATACAAGAAAAAGGAAGGAGAAAATGAGAGTGCAGTTCCTAAAAAGACTTCAGTGGCCAAGAGGTTTTCCCAGCTTCAGTATCAATAGATGCAGAGGAATTTGGAGTTACCAGTCCATTTGGAGCTTGTATTTCTATTTTAGAGTGTAGGTATGTTCCTTGGTGAAAAGAATGGCTCTTGCTAGAAATCCCAGTAGAGTACTAGATCCTGGTTCTGTCTGACTTGTGGTGTCTTTATTACAGGGGATGCAACACCAGATAGCTCAGGTGGCCACACAGTTGGAGGCAGCCAGGTTGCTGACCTACAACGCAGCCCGTCTTGTGGAAACAGGAAGGCCATTCATAAAGGAGGCAAGCATGGCCAAGTACTATGCTGCTGAGGTGACTTGCAGTTTCTTTCTTCTGTGGCTTTATTTCCCTGCTGTCTAAAAGCTTAACCTGTTGATGAATTGTAGAATCATAGATGTATAACTTCTAATTCATATTTTGCAGTGCAGTCTGTGGATGTACTTTTATCTTGCTTCTCATTCCCAGTCCATGTACAGAATGTAAAGTGGACCACCTGAGAATAAACTGCTCAGACCCCTAGATTTTGACAAGCAAGCAACAACATTAAAAGAGAAAATGAATTATTATCTTTACTCATCTAGAGAGATTGCATTTTGCCAGAATTCTGTTCTTGTGGATGGAGAAATGGCATTATGGGACTTAATTTGTGGCCATTTCAACTCTGCTGGTCACAACTGCAAGTCTTCATATGACTTATACTGGATTGCTTCTGCCTCTTTGTAATTGTTGTCTTGCATGCTGCTGTTAGTCTTTTTCATAGTGCAGCATATGAGCTATTGCACTAGTGGTTAATGAATTCTTGATGTCCTCTGATGCAGAAAAATGTCATTTTTATTCTAATTTGGCTCTTCCCTGTAAAGCAACTGCTTTAATTGCTGATTTGTTTTTACTTTAAATAGCTACAAAGGATAAAATTTACTACCACCTGCATGAGGTTGAATCCTGAAATTATAACTCTGAAACTATATTCATAGGTTGCAACACTGACAACTAGTAAATGTATTGAATGGATGGGTGGCGTTGGCTTCACAAAAAATTATCCGATAGAAAAGTATTACCGTGACTGCAAGATAGGTGAGTGATAGTTTCTTAACAAGTGTTTCTTGCATCATTAGTAGTACTCAAGTTGGAGGATGAATGACTGGCTATTCTTTGTAAGGTATTTCTTCCTTAAGTCTGTAATCGACACTGATTCAAAGGCTCAGATATAAGAAGGTAAAAGTTTAGGTATAAATAAATATGTATGTATGTAAGGCTAAAATGTTTCATTAGACACCAGTAAAAATACAGGCACACACATCGTGTCCTATTCTATTAAGAGAATTACAGTTCAGAAATATGACAACTTCTTTGGCTTTAAGCCCTGAATCTATGTGGAGTTTTATTTTCAAGACTTCGTTGTTTACCAGTATAATCCTGGGACCTAACAGTTTGACATTTCTAACTATATTACCCTTTGATTTAATTGCTGATAGCATTTGTAAATACTTAATTTTGTTGGTTGTTTAGGAATTGCTTTTCAGGAAAATGTCTTGTCATTATGTGGTACCAGCAGAAGGATACTTTAATTGCTGCATATAAGAAAAGCAGGTTGGGCAGAGAAGCTGTGGCTGCCCCATCCCTGGCAGTGTTCAAGGCCAGGCTGGACAGGGTTTGGAGCAACCTGATCTAATGGAAGGTGTCCCTAGTGGAACTAGATGAGCTTTAAGGTCCCTTTCAACCCAAATAATTGTATGATTTATATATTATAATATAAATAATTACTGTTATTGTTAAAAAAATGTATTATAAATATACAATATAATTATAATTTTGTTTCTAGAACTTGCTCAGTAAATCTTTACTTTTTAATTGTTAATGTTTTAAATGAACTGTTTAGAATAATATCTTGGTCTCTCTTTCATATACTCACTGTGGTTTTGTAGTCTTCTAATATATTTTCTTCTGATTTCAGGTACAATATATGAAGGAACTTCAAACATCCAGTTGAGCACCATTGCAAAAAGCTTAGCAAAGGAGTACTGAAACCAGAAGGACTCAGGACTGTTAGCAGAGTTGTTTCTCTGAACATTCATTGTGAATTACACATTTGTTTGTAATCAAAAAATCATTAATAACATCATAAATAGGAATATCTGATCACAGATGAAATCGTAAGGAAAACCATGAACCCATTTCAGAGCAGTGAGTGTGTAATTCATCTGAAATCGTGAATTCCACACTCAAATCCAAATCGTGGATTAAAAAGTATTTATTTCTGCCTGAGGGACTTCTAAGCTAACACACTGGCTGGTTGCCTTAGGTTATGCCTGCAGTGTATCTCCGCTTTGAGACTTCAAAGTGAAAACAAAAGAAGCCAAATCCTTGCCTTGCCTAGTATGAAAGATTCTGTTAAGCCATCTGGGAGCCAAGACACTACACACGAAGCAGAACTCTTGCAGGGTGTGAAGCTTCTGTTTGTTCATGATGCCCTTTATTAGCATGGAGAAGAGAGAAATAGAAGTGATAGTTTCCTCTCTCCCAGGTGGAGTGATGTCTGTGGAGCTGCTGTAATTGGAGTAATTTTTATAGCAGCCCTCAGTGTGTTCTTAAGTATATCTTGGTAATTAAGCCCTTCCAGCCCCAATTTGTAGTACTGAAAGGTAGATAATATCTACCTCTCTTTCCAGCTTTCTCAGCTGTTAAGGGTTTTAATCTAAGAGGCTATTTATAGTTTTCCTTTCAGAAAAGGTTGAGTTGAAATCTTTGTGAAATTGGGTAAAAAAAAGCTCTAGTAGTTCTGCAAAAAGGCAGAGATATAAGCTAGGTAATGGGAGTGCTATGATACTACCTCACAGTGGCCTTTCCATGTTCAATGTATTTTACAAACTTTAACCCTCAGAGCCCTTCTGGGAGTTAGGGAGGGACTGTTACTTTGCAGCCTAGAAAACTCGCTCATAGAAGTTAGTGGTTCACTGGCAAAGTTTTTCTCCTTTTGAAAGAAAGAAGGGGGGTGAGGGGTGGGGAAGTCTTTGTTTTTCTATCCCTCTCTGTTTACTTTATAATCAGACATTTTATTTATAGTAGAAACCTCTCCAATGCTGGAGATCTCATTAAGAATCAAGAGATAGAAAGATTAATATATGAAAAATCATTATAATTGCTGTAATTGGCAATTTGCCTCAAGTGTTTTGGGGAGGGAAGGATTGGTTTTGCGGTTTTGGCTGACTTAGGAGAGTCTCAGTCACTGATGATTCACTTGGAATGGAGTTTACAGTGTTACAGGCTGAGAGTCCCAAAGGATTTTTGAGCAAAACTGGGGTAAATGACACTTAACAACTATGGTTTTGTAAAACAAGCAGATGGCAGTGCCTTATACAAAGAAACAAGCAAGGAGGAACAACGCTATTACAGACTTTCCTTACTTTCTGTAAGCTTCAGAGGTGTCCCTGCCCATGGCAGGGGAGTTGGAACTGGATGATCTTAAGGTCCTTTCCAACCCTAACTATTCTATGATTCTAAGTGACTGCTTTAGTGACTTAATACCTCTACATGCGCTCTTTGCCTGTTGATAGGCGAAGAATTAATGTGGTAATTCTCCTTATACCTACAGAAAAAAACCCTCCCATATCAGTTTGATCAACAGCTGTGAAATTTTCAACAATAAAAGAGTAGGAGGGTAGATTAGATGATTTCTGAAGTTCTCTTCTAGCATTATTATTACAACTATTACCATTATTATAATTATTAATGCATATTGTTTGCAGGCTCTCTCTCAGCTGAACTGAAATGGCTGGGGAGATTGTTAGACTAGAATTGAGACTACAGATGCTGCAACAGTGAACTACAGTTATTCTGCTCAATGTAGTCTTATCTGCAAGTCTAAAATGATCATAACCACACTACAAAATGCTTGTGTTAGGGTTGATTAATGTGATGAGTTGTGCCAATGTGGGGCAGTCCTTAGCTGCGGCAGTTTAGGCTACTTTGCTGCCATGTGTCAGCAGAGATCAGGTTTTGATTCATACTTGTTAATAGGTCTCCTAGTTTGGGGTACTATTTTAGCTTGGCTTCTGCAGTTTTGCATGAGGCTAGGAAGTGAGTGGCAATACTTAACTACTTACTATAGTGCTAAAAGCAAACCCTTTATGGAGGAAAGCGCAGAGCTCTTTGAAGGACTGTGAAGGGTTGGATACCCAGGTTTATGTAAAAGGACTGCTTCAGTCCATGAAACAACCTGAACAGCCTCATCAGCTACTCAACAGTTCTCAGAAATACAAGGTCAAGCCTTTACCTAATGTTACAGCTGTAAATATTCCACATCTCTCAGTTCTATATACTGTATTCTGTACACAGTAACTGTTGAAAGAAGTGTCTGTGTTGTATTTGATTTTTGTCCACAAAATTCTGTGGAGGAGCATGTGCACAAATGAATTAGAACCACTGACTTTCTTTCATCCTTGTTTTAAAAGGGCATGTACCATTGTGGAGAGCTATTCTGGGAAGAGGTCACTTGTTTCATCCCCTTAAGTCTGATTCCATTGCTGCACTAAATGCAGATGTTGATTTAGTAGTTAAGATGTGCTGTGCTGTTGTGCAGGAGCTGTTAAGAACTGCCTGCATTCCCCACCCCCTGTTCCATTTGGGACAGGCATTTGCGGATTGTCTACATTAGGCACTGTGGGCACAGGTCTGGTAGTGGTAGCTGGCTGCACCAGTGGCCTTGTGACACTCTGAGGCTTTGTGTGCTAATGGCAGGACTCAAAGCTGCTTTATATTGCATATGTATTTATACAACTAGAATGGGTTGCCCAGAGAGGTGGTAGATGCTCCATCCCTGGAGACCTTTCAGGGCCAGGCTGGATGTGGTTCTGGGCAACCTGATCTAGTTGAAGATGTCCCTGCACATTGCAGGGGGTTGGACTGGATGAGCTTTGAAGGTCCCTTCTAACACAAACTGTTCTATGATTCTGGGGAGTTTTCCCTTTATGTGGCCTTCGGCAGCCCACTCAATCCAATCTGTTGCCCTGGAACAGCATCTTCAGTATCAGATGTTGCATCTGGGCTTCCCTGATTTAGAAGACAAGACCCGTATTGAGAATGTGTTAAAAAGTGCCTGAATTTTATACGTGACTTGATCCAATGCTAATCTTGTATATCAGGTGATGGTTCTCTTAACAATCTGCCATTTAAATTTTTTCTCAGATCTTGCAATTTTTGTACTAGGAGAGAATGACGGTATCATCCATCAGTTTTCCTTAGTTTTATACTGGTTTGTGATAAAGGTCTGAGGCAGATTTCCACAGAAACATTTAATCACTACTTGGGAAGTGCTCAAATACAACATTTCGTATGATGTTTTCTGTGCTGTTGTTCTTTCTTCCACATTTGCTTTTCCCCATGTAAAGATTGTGTTAGAAAAGGTTTATGTGAAACATAAAGTAATTGTTCATTGGGAGCCTTTTGCTATGTAAAGAATTTTCTAATTAACATGTTATTGCAGTTCCATTTGGAAATCTTTCGGTGAGAGGCACATTTCAAGTTCTTCCTTCAAGCTAAGCTCAATTTGAGACACATTCTGCTTCAAAAGCAGCTCTCTGACTTTCCTGAGCTTGCTTACTGGATACACCATAGCTGAAGAAATGTATTCAGTGTACCAATGTGATAGATCTTCTCCTAAGAGATTTACCTGCAAGTGGTTAACAGCTACCACAAACACTTCGTAAAGATTTACCTGTTATCAGTGTGCATTGTGTGTGATGGAGGCACAAATCAAGCGAGAGCTGATGGGCAGATGAATATGCATTATACAATTCCCAAAGAATTCCCACACAATTCATCATTTTATGCTATATTGAAATACAGTCAGTTGCAGAGTGTTTTACTAGGAGCTGTCTTCTCTGAAGTGTAACTCCTTGCTCCAGGTCCTGGTGAGGGGGCATGGCTGGAAGCTTTACTCTACTGATACGACTGTAAGATTAACATAGCGTGGTTGATTGCATACACACAGGTGAGAGGAACCAAGAGTTCTTTCCAAGCCCACACCACAGATGGTCAAACATCAGTGCATAGCGAATCCAGAGTTCCAGGCTAACAAACAGGATTTACAACTATTATTTCAGTTAAATATGCCAGTTGTAAGATCATTTGCTGTAATTAAAAAAGTCCAGTTTAGCGGCATTGAGGGAATTTCTCATTATCTGATACTAGAGACATTATTAAGCCACTTCGAAATACTGGCCTTTATTATCCTCTAAAAATACTCTGTTCATGTGCAATAAGTAATACATTTGGAGCTTAGATGATCCTAGGGCTCTTTTCTAACCCTAACCATTCTATGATTCTGTGATTAGGTAACTACAACTAACCAGTGTGTTTCCTAATAGCTTGTTTCATAGATGATTCACACGTTGATTTGTATTGGTACATTAATGTTCAGAAGAATGTGCAATGTACAATGTAACTTTTCTGATAAACTATTTTAAAATATAAATCAAAACTGTATGGTCTCAGTGGTCAATAATAGCTTTTATGTATATTCTGTCTTTCAAGATCATTTGAATTTATATCATTCTGAAACTGTTCTTCCTTTCTGTGTCTTAGTAGCTGTAGAGCTACTAATACTGGAGAACTGTACGTAGAAAACAACCTCAAGGTGACTTCACTAAAGATCCCAAAGACAAAGCAGTCCCCACCTGACAGAAAACTGTGTCTCAATAGCCAAGTAACCATCAGTTTCAGAACTGGATTTATTTAATCCATACAATGAGGACTTCTGAACATGCAGAAGATTATGTTCATCAGACATTTTGCAGGGATCTCGGAAGAAAGAGAAGCTCTTCCATAAAAGAAAGAAAGAATCAAATAGTAGGAAAACCTAAAATACAGCAATAAATCCCCAACTTCCACATTGCTGGTTTATGTATTTGGGGGTTTCCTAGCCAGGAAATAAGCATATATGGACTGAAACCATCAGGTCTAACCATCAGTTTGAAGTGTTACACAAACCATTGTGACAGTTTGTGAGTTTTAAAAACCTCTGTTGTAAATGGCCGGATAAAGCAAGGCTGGAGTGCTTTGGGTGTATTGAACAGGGGAAAGAATGCGAGTTGTAGACATGAGCAGGACTGACAATGAGCTTTGGTTCGTCCGTAACGGTGGCTGGAGGGTCACAGTGGGAAGGCTCTCATCGGTGGGAAGAGCTGAAATGGAACATTACTGTTTGTTTAGAGACAAATGCAAGTGGGCAGATCAAGAAATGTCTTGATGTTTTCCAGCAGTGAGATGACTTTCCCAGTGTAGAGAGAACAAAGGAAAGAGTGGAGCTGCAGTACGATGGGTTCATGTTGAATTGGCATCCGCTGCTTCTCTATCCTTCAAGTTTGATGGATTCTGTTTTGGAAAGTTCCCATTTTGGAGCCTGCAGAAAGACTCTGGTTGGGTCTCCACAGGACACAAGAACCTCTGATACAGACTTCCACAGCTGGTGTTCTCCTGCTTGAGGGGTTGTTCCCTGCCTTCTCCTATGGACATTCAGCCAAGACTTCTAAACTATGACCCACCCATCAGAGGAACAGAGTAATTTTCTATCATTCTTGCCATCACATTCTTTGCTCCAAGTGTCTTGAATATTTTTGGCCTGATTCATTTTCTAGGACACACTGCAAGATTTTTCTGGTTACTAATTTGCATCCTAAAGATGCAGATTAAATGCTAATTGTTCAATATAACCAGAGCAGTCCTCCAGCTTTAGTTTCATACGGGGTCACTGAGGTTTTTGCCTTTGTTTAGGTGGTACCCAAAGACGTGATAATTACATTTTAGACATTAGTTTCTCTGGATATTTTTTGTTTCCCTGTATGGATACAAAAAGTAGAGACTGTGAAAGGCGAAGAGTCCCAGAGGCTGCAAATGTTATTTCTGCTAAGAAGTATTAGCTAATAGAACTTTGGTGATGTATTGTGCATTCAGCATTGACTAAAGGACCAACTGAAGTGAAAAAGCCACCTTTGAAATGATGCTGAGTTGTAGGCACAATGTTTTACTTGTGTGTGTGTGTTTTATCTCATAGAGAACAGCTTTGTATCAACTCTGCTAAACTGACCCAAAACCAACCAAGGAATAATTCAGAAAGTATAAAGTTAAGGTTCTGGAAATGTGGTTAAATACTGGAAAGCTCTATAGAACCATGTTTTATTAATGGAGCTGTTGAAGACAGAGTTGGTATGGAGCAAGTGCAAACTACTGCATTAGACATTCTGAGGGGGAGGCTTTCACACATGCAGCATTGCTCCAGTTGCTCCCATAAGAACTGAGGCAAAGCACTTTTTTCATTGTAGGTACTTCCTGAACTTCGGAAACGTTTTGTGACTCCCTATTATGTCCTAGAACATGGTTACAAGATGCGAAGTCTCTACCAATGTTCGTAGTCTTTGTTTTCCCCATGGTCTGAGAAAAATCCCTTACATTCCACTGTAGGATTTTTACCAAACACAAACTGTTCTGCTGCCTTCCTAAACACCAAATCACTGAGGTCTGTCCAACCAAGCTTTAAAAAGAACCATTTTCTCAGTTTAACTGTAGCAATGTCTACATTTGCTTGATGTGGCAAGGTTATTTTGATGGTTGCTTGAATAATAAAAGCTAGATTCAACAAGCTATTTATCACACAATGTATTTGGCTGCCGTGCAGGATTCAGTTCCCAAAGTCCACGGTAAGGTGCAGCAATAGGTCTTCCATTTTATGCTAGAAGTATTTTAGCTCTACTTTGACTTCAGTGGTTCAATTGCAGAGATAATTCTCTAGAGGTAATACAGCTTATCATCACTTAAGAGTTATTCAAAATATACCTTGTTACCCTTGTGTAGGGATCTGGGCCACAAGAGGGTTGTGGTTGTCCTGATTCTTGAGGGGGCTGACACAGCAGCGGGTTAAAGCATCCAACGACCTGGTGACTCAGACTACTGTCATTTAATCACCAGCCCTCTCTATATTGCTGCTTCTATGTAGAAGTGTCCAAAACCCTTTATTTTTCCTTAACTGTAAAAGCCTTCTGGCACTGAATTACATCTATTTCTTGACTGAAACATATCTGCTCTATGCTAACCTCATTATCCAGGAATGATTTCTAGAAGAGGAAGTGAAGAATAATTAAATCATTCCTAACTGCAGGAAATGCTTCACAGAACTATGCAAATTCCAATTTGGCCAAGATGCTGTGGTTTCATGTTCTATTTCTGGGAAGGGCAGAGGGAGAAACAGCTATTTTTGGAGTGGTGGATAGCCAGGTTCTGACTTCGCTTTTCTCTCTTGCTTTGAGATCAGGGCATGCTGTGACAACCCTGGTGAGAAGGGAGCACAGTACCTGTCATCACCGGCTTCTCCATACCTGTCCTGCTGTAAGTGCTTGTAAATTAAACCTGATCACTTGCTGCAAGTGTCATCTGCCTTGGTTCCTGCTTCCTGAGATCACAGAATCCCAGACTGGTTTGGGCTGGAAGGGACCTTAAAGCTCATCCAGTTCCAACCCCTGCCACGGGCAGGGACCCCTTCCACTGGAGCAGCTTGCTCCAAGCCCCTGTGTCCCACCTGGCCTTGAGCACTGCCAGGGATGGGGCAGCCACAGCTTCTCCAGGCACCCTGTTTCAGTGCCTCCCTGAAAATGGGGTATTTTGCTTGCGTGCACAATCAGGGCTCAGCCCCCATCCAAAGCAGTGATTTCTCTCTGCAGTGCTGTGCTGCCCTGGCTGTCCGCACAGAGCACAGGTACAAGGGGATGGACCCACTTCCCCTCTGCTTCTCAGCCTGGATGCAGTGCCTGGAAAAAAACAGCAGGATTACATTTGGGAGTTAAATAATGAGATTCCTGTGTGTGTGCTCAGCAGGAGTGCCTGGGGGAGCCCATGGGCTGGGCACAGCCCTCCCAGGGCTCATATCTGTAGATTTTTCCATCTGCAAACCTCACTCTTGGAAGGCTTAAGGCAAAAAGAGAGGGGAAAAAACTTTGCCCAGAAGCCAACTACAGCTAGCTATTCTTACGTGGGAATGTTTGCAAATACATTAGTGATGTGTAATTGAATTATTAACTGGCAAAACCATAATCAGAGCGCTGGAAGAATGGCTTTTCAGTGCTCCAGAACTTTTGTCTTTCAAGGAATCAGATTGCTAAAATGAGTTCTGCACTCATGAAACCCATTTAGAATTAACAGCATCTGTCCTGCTTTTCCAGCTTGCCTTTAAAAGTTACCTATTGCAGTCATGAAGTGTAAATAGCCAACTTCAGTACTTTGCACGAGGTACCAGCCTCGCGTCTTTTCCTAAACGGGTTGATTTATGTGCTGTTTGCTGGTTTTGAGCACACAAAACAATTAATTTATGTGTGAAAAGAACAGTGAATTAATCCTAGAGAGCCCCGGAGCCTTTAAAGACCTGAATCATATGTTGAGCTCGTTTAAAACTTGCATAAGAAATTAATGTAGAATAAAGCCCTTTAATTTGAAAAGTGCATCTATAGTAGGTGTCCCTAGGACATCTCCTGGATCATTATTCAGAAAGGTTAAGGAGGACTTTATTTTTCCCCTTTCTTTCCTTTTTTTCCCCCTTATATTCAGTCTGTATTTTCCAGTTTGCAGCTCAACGTGGTGCATTTCGTCTTCTAAAGAGACAGAGATTTTAAAAAGGAACGGGGGAGCTTTTTATTCACCTTCCACTTAATTTCCTTGCTGCCTTGCCAGTCCCAGCTTAATGAATGTAATTGCTACCTTTGATGAAAATACTATTATCAAGATCACACATTACATTGGAAAACAGTTTTTCTTTAAACACAGCTACTGCAGTCTCTAATTATGCATGTAACAAGTGGCTCCTGAACAAAAGAGCATGTTGTCTACAATTGCTAGGAATTGGAGCAAGGCAAATTTCAACAAAGAACAGATTAGATTTGCTCCATGCTCCACAAAGCCCATTCCCCTGATTAATTTCCTGCAAAAACTAAAACAATTCTCTCTTAAAAGAAACTAACCCTCATCCCCAGAATGATCCATATGCCATTTGTGTCAATCTATATGATGATAATGGCCACAGATTTAAATTATTAACTATTAGATGTAGTAAAATAGGAAAGCTCTTTTATAAACTTATCTTTTCATATGTAAATAAGCAGTACAAGGATTTAAGGAACAAAAAAAATGACTTTTCTGTGGAAACCAGGAGTAAGAAAGCACCTAGTTACTGAAAGTCTGAATTGTGCGTGCATAATCCAATTATTTTGTCAGTTTACCCCGTGCTCCGTGCTCTGCACAGGCGATGCAGCAGGAGTGTCAGGTCTCCAAACAGTGTGTTGGGTTTTCCAAGAGTGACATATCTCTTTCCCATGTGTGCGCTTTGAGGAGAGTTCTTCTGAGAAGGAGTTAGTTTAATTCTTAAAGGATTTTGGCAACAGGAAGAGTCAAAATCAGTGATTTTGGAAACACATCTTGCTATTTGCTATGCATATTTGCCATACATTTGAATTGGAAATATATTTTGCTATTATTCCATGGAAAAGCAGGCAGAAACTGGTAAAATTCTGAATTGGTACTTTGCTGTTGATAAAATCCTGCAAGAGGAATTTAATTGATTTTGTGTATTACCAATACAAGGAATTAGTCCTAGCAATTTAGAATGTAGTGTTAATTTTCATTCTTACTTGTATTGCTCTAGGATCCCAAGCCCATTGTACCAGATCTATATAAACCACATTTACCTGGGTGAAAGCAGAAAAGAAAGAGTTCTACATCAGAGTGTTTACAAACCGGGTTAGGTTGTGAGTGGAGTCCTGTGTCCAGCTCTAGGGCAACAGCACAAGAGGGATGTGGAACTGTTGTGAGTCCAGGGGAGGCCAGGGAGATGCTGCAAGGGCTGGAGCAGCTCTGCTCTGGAGCCAGGCTGAGAGAGCTGGGCTGGGGCAGCCTGGAGAAGAGAAGGCTCCTTAAGGGGAGACCTGAGAGCAGCTCCAGTGCCTAAAGGGGCTGCAGGAAACCTGGAGAGGGGCTTTGGACAAGGGCCTGTATGGACAGGATTAATTGCTACCTGGGGAAGCTATAGAGCAAAATGAACATACTTAGAATTACTTGTGGTTTTGTTCCTTGTCTTGTCCCAGACAAGTTGGAAGTAACCCCCTGAGTTTGGGGAAACACATTTGTGTGCTTTTCTGAAGAAGTGTTAGGCTGTGAGGTTTTCTCCTTTTGGAAACAAACCCCTTGTTCACTGCAGTGGGTGTTAGGCCCTGGGTTTACTGCAGCATTTAATGCAGCACACTGTAAAAAGGCTGGCTGGAGAGAAGACATGGCAGTTGGACAGTGGGAATAGTTATCCCTTCATCACACCATCCCCACTTGGGTCTCACATCAGCCAGCTTCACAAGTTTAGCACAATTGCTAGCGTAACGCGCAGATCCATAAGCATTCTTCCAGGTGTGGTGTGGCACCTAATAATGGATGTTTTTTAACATAGACATTGTCTGGAAGAAGCATTAATTTACAAACACCCTCATAGCCACCAGTGCAGTAGTTGTGTGGGGATGAAGGAGGGATTTCTGAAGGGGTATGACACGTGCTGATTACTACGGGGAAGCTCAGGATCACTTATTTTCTATAGGCAGATCAAAGCAGGAACTGAAACCTCGAGCCCCAAAGTGCGCATAAGCACAAGGCTGGGCAGAGACTGGATGGAGCAGCCGTGAGGAGAAGGACCTGGGGGTGTTGGGTGATAAGAAGCTCCCCATGACCCAGCTTCAGTGTGTGCTTGAGCCCAGAACCCCCCCATGTGCTGGGCTGCATCCCCAGAGCATGAGCAGCAGCTCAGGGAGGGGATCCTGCCCCTCTGCTGTGCTCTGGGGAGACCCCCCCTGCAGCCCTGATCCAGCTCTGGGGCAGCAGCACAAGAGGGACGCGGAGCTGCTGGAGCGAGGCCAGAGGAGGTCATGGGGATGCTGCGAGGGCTGGAGCAGCTCTGCTCTGGAGCCAGGCTGAGAGAGCTGGGCTGGGGCAGCCTGGAGAAGAGAAGGCTCCTGAAGGGGAGACCTTAGAGCAGCTTAGCCCATTCTCTGAGCAGCCTCTTGTTCCTGTACCGAGTCCTCCTCAGGCAAAAGGTAGCCCTGCTCCCTGCCCTTGCATGGGCACATCTTGCAGGACATCTGTGATGATCACAAACTGGGATCTAACTATTATAGTTATTTAGATGTATAGATCTAACTATAGATTATAGAGCCAGCAGTGGGGCTGGGTGGGAGGCTTGGGGTGTCCCTTCGAGGGGGAGGCACTTAAAAATAGTGGACCAAAGAGGATTGTACGGGATAACAAGAAGGAGGCATCCAGAAAGCTTGTATCCGGTTCAGTCTCCTTCCCTCCTCCACCAAGTTCTTAACGCAGAGGAAGGGTCAGATCTTATATCTGCATTTAAACAATATCAGTGCAAATAATCTCTTTGCTTTTAAATAATCCCAGTGCAAATGTAAAAGGGAAAGAAGAGCCGGTGCAAGAGGCTGCAAAGCCACAGTGATGGATGGAGCTGAGAACAGGCCAGCTCAGTGCACCTCTGCTTGCACGCACCGGCCGTTTATTTCACGCTCTTCTCTATCCAGATGTATGAGCCAGAAAGAAGGAAAAAGGAGTTGAGGTTTAAACTCTTATCACTAAAGTGAGTCTCCCTCTACATTAAAAAACTATCCAGACATTGTAACAGGAATGGGTTCAGTTCTTATGTCATAAATTTGTGTGTGTAGAAAAAAGACTTATTGGTGAATTTAGCAGTATTTTTCGTTGAACTGGCAGTTGCTAACCATTACACCAGTATTTATTTGATTCTTAAAGAGCACAAAAGCATGGACTACAAATAAAGAAGATGGAGTAATAGCTTTTGACTGGACCACTAGCTTTAAACTTGAAATGAAGTGTCCAGTTTTGAGTTACTGTGTCCAAATGCCATTTGTACAGTTTGAAAAGTGGGGGCATTTTTCCAGCTTGTCACTGTTAGCTGTAGTTCATTCCAGTGAATGATATCACTGAAGGAGCAGTTGTTCTGCTATAAGTACTTCACTCATGACTGGAATGTATTAAATGTATTAATCTGTGCCTCAGAGTGTAATTTAGGGAAGCCCTACATTTGACACATTCTTGTACATCCTTATTTTATTGCCTTATCCTGCAGGTAACAATGGCTCAAAAGCAAAGAGACTGGATGAAGTTAAAATTACATGTCACCAAATATTATATGCGCTTTTTTGGTGCTCATTTCCCTGTCAGAATTACAGATTTCCAACAACATTAGTTTAAATATGTTTATGGCTTGATTTACACCCCCGATGTCAAAATACAATCCCAGGCAGGAATCCAGGGCTCCTAATGAGCTGGGAGGTGAGATGAAGCCATGAGGGGAACGTCCCCAGCCTCACAGCGACATCCTTCATGGCAAAACCCCTGTCGCGAATGGCACCTAGGCCAACCAGAGATAAAAACGTGAGGGCTGAGTTATCCTGCAGAGGATTTGTCAAACCTGCTTTAAGTCAGCAGAATAAAAATGTATTTTTTGAGGCAAGGTTAGACCTTATGTCAACCAAGTGAACCCATAAAGCATTTATAGCCACCGCGTGACTCCTGCCTACCATAAATTTGAAACTCTCTTAATCCAGAGCTGCGTTAATTTTGAGCTACTTAGCAATACTCTCACCACCTTCTATTTTCAACCTAGCAATCACCCGCGTTGCTGTTGGCAATTAAACAAGGACATGATTAGTCACTAGAAGTGGCATTTTCCAAGCCACGTTATGAGTTATGCACCTGCAAAATGAAAGACGTCTGTTGATGCCCCAAAACCAGGTTTAGGCATTAAAGCCCTGGCTGGTGCAGGGAAATAAAGACAGAAATAAATGTTACAGGGAAATAAATACAGAGGCGGTTGCAGTGTTGTGGTTATCAGCCCTGAATTCCTGGCAATTAAGTAGCTGGTTTTAAAGCACAGTGCTAGTGACTGTGTGCTGAAAACTCACTCACCTCTCATTCTTTCATCTGATGTGGAAAGTGTTTAATGACCAGAGCATCCCTCATTTATGTTTAATCAGAATTCCCCTGGAAGAGCACCTTTCCATGGTGCCAGTGCTGCCCTACGAACCAGAGCTATTTACTCTAAGCACACGGGGCTGCTTTTCTCACATTGACATCCGTGTCTTCCCTCGTATACATTCCAAAATGAATAATCCCGAGCTCCCCACAGCTTTTCCTATGGGGCAGGAAACCCCTTCGCCACAGAGCGAGGCAATTCATAAACGTAGCCAAGTGCCCCTGCTCCACCTGCAGGCATCGTTAGCTGGCGGTGATGGGGATGATAGAGGAGATGGGACCAGTGACTGAACTCCGACCTTATCGATCCAGCCACCTCCGCCCAGCTGAGTTGCTGCGGTCCAGTCAGCTGAAAAGGAATTTAAAGGGCAGTCGTCTTCCCTGCGCAGCCCCGCTGTCATTAATAACGTTTTCATCCCTGACAGTGATAAACACGCGGTACTTGAGGGGAGTTTATTAAGGTCAGTCTATAAATAAAAATTAAAATTTAAAAAAATGGGTTTACACAGATGAACAGATGGATGAATAAAGTGATTGGTGAAACAATAAATATGAAAATAGACAGACGGACGAAGTACCTGGCAGCAATCCTCGAAAAGCCTCAAAGGCTGGCAATGTTCTACCAGACCCTTCTCTCCCCTCGGATAAAAAACAGATTTAATGAAGCTGCTGCAGAACTTCCAGGTTCTGTGGATCTATGGCCTGACTAATATTTTGTCATTTAATGCCTATTCTCCAGCCTGATAAAAAGGATTGCAGCCATTTCTCTATGTCAGGTATATAACTGAGTGCTACTAAAATTTAAATGTCTCATCTGTCCTTGGATTTAAATACAGATGGCCTTAACCCCCCGAGTTTTTCTTAATGCAAGATGGTATACAATACCTTGCCTGACTTCCTTTATCATTCTCAAAGAGACAGAGATTTGTATCTCAGTGGAATTCAGGCTTCCAGCAAGCAAGTATTCTTCTTCACTTCCAAAATCTGAATATCATTGAGAAGAATAAAGCCAAAAAGCCCAGTAATGTTTCAGCCCCCATCAGCTGAGGAATGCTTTATGCTATATAAAACAAGTCCACTCAATCCAAAACCTTCTTGGGAACCGTTTAATGACTTGCTATCATGTGGGTTAAATTATAAATCTTATGCTTAGTTTAGCAGTGTTTAAAAGTGATAAGAAGCTGGCAAAGGAGGAAAGTTCCTTGCAATTTCCCATGGATTTGGAAGCATTTCTTTCCATGCTGGGGCTGTAGCTGAGCTTGAGCTGGAGGAAACATCATTTGGGGAAGCTTGTGCAATCATTAAGGGCAATCACTTGACTTGGATTCAAGACCACAGGCTTTAAGTTTGCAGCATCTCAAAGAACCTTAATTGTTGCCTCTGATTAAATGTTTCAAACCCCTTACTTAGATCACTGGGATTCTTGACCCTTTATCATGCCTTCATTCCTTGATGCTCATGCAGACATTAGCAGAGTCACATGTGTCATTGTTTGCTGCAAATGAAGATTTTGAAGGCAGAATCTGGACATTAGCTCAGGACTCATCCAGCCCGAGCATGCCGTCAATTTCCATTGAAAGCAGCTGCCTAAGTGAAATGGATGAGAAGAGAAGGTGCCCAGTGCCGCGCAGAAACCGCAAGACTCCGCATGATTCGGTCCTTAGGAAGCAATTCAGTCTCCTAATCAAGAGGTGATGGGGCACATAAAGACTGTTAGTTAAATTCAGGTTTAAATGGAATAAACCAAGAGTATTGCAGGTCCCTAATGAACAATCAGAAAGGTGGTTAGCATTGTGCAGAGCAGCTGTATTACTTAAAAATAAGCAACAGTTTGGGGAGTAATGGCTTTCAGCCAGTTGTCAGGTAGATCTGAACAGCAGACTGGAGAGGAGGCAGAGATCATTCCATCCAGACCGGGTCTGAGCTGGCTATAACCTGTGACAGGGGATCCCTACGTGGTGGTTCTGTACCCTGTGGGCTCACCATGCCACCAGCACACCTCCTGCTCCTTAGGGGGAGCAGAAAGCAGCCCAATGTTCCAGCCACCAAACCCAGGAGCTACAGCATCTCTGCTGGCACCAAGCCTCCAAATTTGCTGCCAGGTAGGGGAGAACAAGTCAAGAGGCAATTTAACCACCCCTGGGGGTTTAAAACATTTGTTTAAGCAGGAGGCTGTGTTGTTTTGAGGCTGGGATTAAAGCTGGAGTTGAAGCTGTAGGAATTATAATGGGAAAAAACCCATATGGATGCTTTTGAGGCTCTCTCTTGTGGCATACCTTCAGTTCCCTTTAAGACTCCTGGAATATTTTAGGAAGGCTCCTCCAGAACTGTGACTGAGAACTTGCAGAAGATTTGCTGGGTGCTGCCACTGCCTTGGTGAACCTGGTACAGAAGAGGTAAGGCTGAGCAGTGGGAAAGGCACAGTATCAGGTGGGTTTGGTTT